>NC_140781.1:135805812-140805812 GCF_044657685.1 Stegodyphus dumicola | reverse complement strand
ATGTTATAACCTTTTCCAATCCACCAGGAATTAAGTTCCTCGGAATTTGACCTTAATTTTCTCAAATTCATCTCAGCGTCTTTAAAAATCTTAACCGCGTCTGAGGATAATCGACATGCATCTTCAATAGTGTCTGCACCGTAGTATAAATCGTCTACATATAACGAGGAATCTAACATTTCATAACTTTCTGGATTTGTGCTTTTATATTTTTTAATGTGGAATTTTATCGTCATCGCTAAAATTGCTGGACTACAGCAAAGTCCGAATGGAAGACGTTTAAACCTTAAAACTTTATATTTTTCCTCACTATTCCCGAACCAAAGAAATTTTAAATATTCCCTATCCTTTTCTAAGATTCCTATCATTAAAAAGGCCTTAGCCAAATCTCCGCTGAAAGCAATTTCATATTTCCGAAATTTCAAAATTATGTCCAAAACCACGGGGATCAAACTAGGTCTAGTGTCTAAAAAATCATTTAAGGACTTTACACCTTTAGTTCTAGAAGAGCTCGCGTCGTAAACAATCCTACAACTTGTGGTTTCCTTAGGTTTTATTATTTCCCTGTGCGGCATAAAATACGATGCCCCCGTTATTTCCTGTGAACACTTCTCAACTATACCCTCCTTCATTTGCTCTTCAATTACGGATTTATACTGCTGATAAATCTCAGGATTTCTAATAAGTCTATTTTTAAGACTTTTAAATCGTCTTAATGCTACTCCGAAATTATTTTCTAATTGCCCTGCTTCCGATTTCCATAATAAACTGACATAGTACCTATTACCTTCTACCCGTATTTCCTTTTCAAAGCTCTGAATCATTTCTCTCACCCCGTTAGAAACCGCTGAGTCATCGGTAAGGCCCATCAAATCTAAAGTCCATAACGATCTCAATGAATCAGTTACGCAAGAAGAAAGGTTTACTATTGCCGTGTTTTGAGATACTATTTCGCTCTCTTTATCTTGAAGGCCAACTGGGACCCATCCAAACATAGTAGAAATCGCATAAATTTCCTTTCCTAATTGAATCTTTTCCCCCCTTACCATCTTCCAGTAATAATTCACACCTATTAGAATTCCAACGCTTCTTTTACATAAACAAGCGATTCGCAATCCGCACTCATACATCATTTTTAGTGTTTGTTTTGACGGCGTGGTCATATGCGCAGCCGTTATGGCGTCAGTGACGAGACAGCTGATTTTTATTTTGTTCTTTTGCTTCGCATCCGAAACACAGAATTCGACAACCTTATATGTTTTAGGTACTGCGTATTTCATTCCGAAAGAATAAATAGACAATGTTTCTTCTCCAACAAATTTTAAGTTTAATTTCTTAACTACACTAATATGAACAAAACTTCGTGTAGCACCACAATCGAAAATTAAATTAGTTAACTCTGACTTTCTGTCATAATGAGCTAACACTGAACAGGTTTGCAATAAAGCATTTTTATTCAATGATTTATCACAAGGAACAACAGAAAGCGTGTGTTCTTTTGGGGAGTTTTGTGTTTCATCTACTGAATTGTCTCGCGAGCTTTCGCACAATTCTTTTATGTTTTGATTTGAAGCCGTTCGCGCTTTGTTACGATTTGAACTACTCGTACATAGTGACTCATGATGCGACTTAAACCCACATTTTAAGCAGTTAGTTTTATTTCTGCACGATTTCCAAATGTGATATTTTCGAAAACAAATAAAGCATCTATTTTCAGTACGTAACTTACACAATTTTTCTTTAATGCTTTTATCACAAGAAAATGAATTATGGGACTTTTCGCAGAAGATGCATGCACGATTATCAACAACATTGAAACTGGCAGCCGTAGGTACATTTCTGTGTTTATAATCAGACTTAGCATGTTCGAAACGTGGAGGCAAGGTATTTCTTTTATCTCGCGTCAATAAACTCGACGCTTCACGACATTCAATTTCCCGCTTTATGAAGTCCAACAAGTCTGAAACATTAATTTCTTCATTTGGGTTTTTCCTTCGATTAAATTCCAGAACGAACTCTTCTGGAATAGCTTTTAACAACACAGGTATTAATAACTGACCAAATGAACCTTTCGTAACTCCTTGTGCTTCCAAATTCCGAACTGCAATTTCGATTTCATCATATAACCTACGTAAAGCTTTAATACTATTTGAATTCCTTACTGGTTCTAAATTTAACAGTTTGTTCATGAATTGACTAATTATTATTTCTTTTTTCCCGAATCTATCCTTTAAAGATTTTATACTCTCATCGTAATTTTTTGCATTTAATTCTAATGAAGATACTACATTACTCGCGGCACCTGTAAGTAATGTTTTCAAGTATGCGAAATTTTCTATCTTACTAAGACTTTCGTTTTTGTCTATAGTGCTTTCGTAACTGTTCCAAAACTCCATAAATTTTTCAGGATCACCTGAATATTTCTCTAAAACTAGTTTTGGAAGTTTTACTGTACTTTGTACATTTTGCAGTCTAACCAAGTTTTGTTCAGGATCTTTAATACTTATTTTATCCTCTTCCAACATTCGATTAATTCGCTTAATAGCTCGAGAACATTTTTCCTGATATTCCTCAGAACTGACTACATCCGCTTCTAGAGAATCTATCTCAATTACGGAATGAATTGCCTCGTCTAATTCTTTCAAATTACTTTTCTTTTCTATTAATAATTCATGCATTTCGCATAATTCATCTGTATCTTTCTTTGCTAAGCTATCCTCGACTTTCTTTAATAGTTTAGATACTACCGTTCTCAATGCGGTTCTCTTTCGTTTTAATCTATCTAGTTCTGCCATTATTTCGCATTAATACACAAATGTACCTAAGACTGCAAATTATCAAAATTCAAATCAAACACGTTCAAAATTTAATAATAATCACGCTCTTACCTAGGGCATGGCCTGGACACATCCTTCCTCGTGAAGTTCACTTTAACAAATCCAAACATTTCCGTAAGATGCACCATTGTGACGAACCTGCATTTATCCATGGCGGCCCGTAGAGCAATCACAAAACATCCGATGGTTCAGTTTTTCTAATGTTATTTATTATTCGTTATATTTACATATTTACAACTGTCCTATTGTTAGGTGGACTACCTTCACAGAAATCATGTTGCCTAATCAAACGACATTTCGTTTCTACTTACATGCGTTGCGCTACTGCCAAGCAGCGCCCTCTACTTCTCTCTTTACAACAGCCCCATTCTTAGCAATTGAGACTAGAAATAGTGGTAATTTAGACACCTCGCCATTACGACGTCTGGTCATTTGCTTGATATCTTTGACCTCAAAATTTAGGCTTTCTAAATCAATTCTATCTGTGTGTTACTTGTGAGTCCTCGAAAGACTGCTTTTAAGTACCTATCTTCAGGTAGGATATAAGAGTGATTGATGCTCAATGTCATGTACTCTTAGGATTTTAACTATAGCCCTGTAATCATCTGGGCTATCAGCATGAACTTTAATACCTGTGAGAATCTGTTCTCCAATAAATTAAAGTTTTTGTTAATCAAAAAGTCTCGCAATTTCATTCCAGTACAACTTAGTTTCTTTTAAAGTGATGAGAGGAGCCTGTGGTTTACTTGTAGTTTGAGCATTATTTGAAGTTTGAGCACTAGTTCTCATATTATCCTGATTTTCATTAGCCGGGAGGCAAGTATCCATATCTGTGTTATTTGTCTGCTCAACAGTGATTTCATATGGGTCATTATTAATTGGGGTGTTATCCTGAGGGTGTGAAATTTGTGGAGAAATTTCAGTCTGAACTCAGGCGCTCTCTCTCCGGCCTTCTATAGCTTTCAACCGGTCGCAAGATATTTCTAGCGACTGCAAATATCAAAAGTATGCATCAGTACTTTCTGTATCTCGAAATTACTGGAAAGCAATAGGAGTGGAATTACAGTTACAGTTAACATATTGGTCAATTACATTTATTCAGTTTCATTACAAATTACCGAGATAACCATTTATTCAGTGTTAAATGCACGTGCCCCTGTATTCTTAATTTTCCAGCATAGCTTTCTCTTAAAATTTGTCTCGCGCTGCATTGCAAGGGGAAATACAACAATTTTAAGTGTAATCCTACTAAAATTACCTATCTAAATACTAAATTAGTAACAGTATTATCATCAATATTTTTAATTAGTTATTAGGCGCTTTTCGGTGGATCTCTTCTTTTTCCATTTATCAATATCCATCTTAAACAAAACAAAAGTTCTTTTTTTCACGTATCCAAAGTAAAAAGTATTCAAGCAATTTTAATTAATGCAATATGAAGAAACGACAGTATCGGTTTGAAATTTATTCACTCAAGTTCCGTTTTTGAAAGTTATTATAATAGCTCAGAAACACGAATACATCACATTTCATATCGAAAGTGCGCCTTTGATACTTTGGATATGCCTGTTTCAGCAGGAATTATATCCCGCTATTACAGGCACCTCAAATAACCCCGGTTAGGGGAGACATAACATACAGTGCTTCGCAGGAATACCTTGATAAGGGACTGCAGGAAGATTGTGTAGATGTGGTGCTTTGCAGGAATACCTTGATAAGGGACTGCAGGAAGATTGTGTAGATGTGGCCCAGGCCAGTGTAAATGAAGAAGTCATACTTTGAAACTTCAAAAATTGGCTGGCAGAAGTTAGGAGTATTTATGGGGGATTCCGATAAATGTGGGTTGCATAGGGCCTTAAATTGATGTCAATTTCTAGGAGCTCGTTCTTAAAATTGTCGGAATAATTTTATCTCCGCGTTGGTGATGGCTTTCTTGAAAAAAATTATTATTTAATTTATTGATGAATAACGCCAGATTTTGGAGTTTAAGGTCTCTGTGTAGCTGTTCATTGCCCAGGGTGCTCCTGTGATTTTTCGTAAGTAGTTGTTTTGGAAAACCTGCAATTTATTTAATACGGAAGGGGGAACAGAGCACCATGCAGGGGAGGCATATGTAAGGATGGGTCTTAATATTGATGTGTAAATGTGCTTCTTGCGAGCAAGATCCAGTGGTGAAGAGGCGTCAAGAAAGTTTCGGAGCTTCCTAGAGACTCCTATGGCTTTCCCGATGGTCATGGAAATGTGAGGACCCCATGTAAGCGAGCCGTTAAAACGAACTCCCAAGTATGTAGCCTCTCTGACTTTGGGCACCGTTTCATTAAAGAGGGTCAGATCTGCATCAGTGTTTTTTCTTCTATGCCGTCCTATCAGTAATAATTTAGATTTTGTGGCATTAATGGATGTCCTCTATTTGCGACACCATTCCTCTATCTCGTGTGTGTGGTTTTGTATTCTGATCATGGCATGTCGTGGATTAAGTGAACTAGAAAGAATGGCGGTGTCGTCCGCGTAGCAGGCGGTGATGCAGTTTGTATTTTCAATCATAGGAAAGTCCTTAACGTATATAAGATAGAGAATAGGCCCAAGGATGCTTCCCTGGGGGACGCCGGCTTTAATTAATGTGTTTTCAGAATAAACATCGCCCTGCCTGACATAGAATTATCGATCACTTAGAAAGGAGTGAAGAATCAAAATCGTTTCTCTGGGGGAGATCAAGGGAAGCAAGCTTGTAGATAAGTCCGTTATGCCAGACGCGGTCAAAGGCTTTTGCCACGTCCAGCATAAGGAAAGCAGTTGTCTGGTGCTTATGAATAGCTGCGCTTAAAAATTCAACGATTCTGACAAGCTACATTGTGGTAGACAATCCTTTACGGAATCCAAACTACTGGTTTGGAAGCGCGTTTAGGGCTGGCTGTAGTCTTTTGCAGATAATTCTAGGATCTTTCCCAGTGCAGGAAGCAAGCTGATTGGGCGAAACCCATCCATTCTTGTATTATCTTTTCCTGGTTTGGGAATTAAGATGACAACCGCTTGTTTCCACTCAGCTGGGAAATAGCATAGGTACAGGCAGGCGTTGTAAATGCTACAGAGTTTGTTAATGAAATTACCAGGCAAATGTTTAATCATTGTATTAGAGATTTTGCCCTTCCCAGGTCTTTTCTATTATGAAGTTTAGCTATAATAGAGCTAACTTCTGTGGGAGAGGTAAAAACAGGGAGATTTTTGACACTGGGCTGGTTAATCCAATTATCGACAAACATGTTAATGTGACTAATGAAATTTCGGTCTGAAGGGGTCTCATTTGGAGTGAACTGCTTGGCGAGGTGGGTGGCAAAGGCTTTAGCTTTGTCTTCGTTGCTGTATTTGAATCCAGTGTCGTCCTGTAGAGGTTTGTTGCTTTTTTTGTCGACTTCATTAAACAGAGGGACTTCCAGAATTCTCCGTCTTCCGCATTTAATTTTTCAATTTTTTTATTCCAAAGTTTAGTCTGGTGGGAGTCAATTAACTTTTTAATATTGCGATTTAATTGCTGGGTCACGTGAGTAGGCGAAGATCTTGCGGAGTCTATTTCGTGTTTGGAAATTGTGAATTCTGGAAATTCACATTTTTTTTTTCCTTTTGGAAGTTTTAGTCAGTTTCCTTTAGAAAGTCCTCCACAAAGGCATCCCTTCCCACAGGCAGATAGCCCTAGTGTGCTTTGCCATACTAAACTAAAATGAAACCAAAACCACTCGTGGCTACATACATTACATCTCTGAATCCTGTCCCGATAACAGAAGAGTACCAGTTAAAATTGGGCTTCTAAAGATATGTGAAAAGAGTTTTGAATTAAAATCCAGACTTTCATTATCTTGTAATAAATGCATTGGACTTAAGATCACACTGTAACTATTTAATATGAGTTCCACTAAGCTGTTAATAAGACTTTATATTTACATTAAGTACTAAAATCAATATCAGAATGTTGGGAATTAGTATTATTGTTCGCATGTGCTTCACATTTAGAAGTCCATTCTATTATCCATAATTTAATATCCATTCTTAACAAATAAGAACAATATGATACTAATTATCACATTTATTCATTTATAAGTTCTATGAATTGCAATAATTTCCTTTTCCGATATCTTCTTTTACAAAATACTTTCAGCTTATAATTCATTTTTTAAATGTTAATTTCTCTTCATCATAAGTAAAATATATGCACACATTATTGATGAAAAATTATTTAATTAAAATGTTCAAAGTATATGTTACAGAAAACAAACATATAGACATCTATAATGCATTTATTAAAACTTATTTATTTATTATAGTGAAATACTCAGATTCCCAGATTAATAGATAGAGTTTGAAAAGCAGAGGTCTAAGATATCATGTAACATTTATTTACATAAGAATGACTGTAAATACATAATGATCACAAGTTCTCTTTTACTCAGACATTTCACGCTAACCTGCTTTTATTGCATTAGAGTTTTAAAAATAAGTATTTTTGGTGATTTTTCTAGTACTGTTTCAAAATTATGATTTTTATGCTAGTCAGAAATGATTTTCGTCCAGTATACAGAAATAAATTATTTATTTCTGGAATAGCCATCGAGTAATTTAAAATATAATACTTAGTACTATATCAAAACTTAAGAACTCCAAAATATTTGTTTTAAAGTTTTTAACATGCTGTTTTTCATCACATAAAAAAAAAAAAAAAAAAAAAAAAAAAATCAACCAAAATGTAAACTTGTAATATTGAAAAATTTCTATCTTAAGTAAAATTATTGTCAATACATAATTTTAGTACAAACTAAATATTTCAGTATATAAAAGAATACAATATACTGCCTGTAAAATTAATTTGGCCTCAATTTGGATTTAACACAAAAAGGTAAAAGTTACTCATTTGGTGCAAGTTGATGGTTTTCACAACTTTTCTTAAACAGATACCCAAGTTATTGATATTTATCGTAAGTTGGCTAACATTATCAAATTATGAAAAGAAAACATTTTTTAGCAATTTGAAATAGTATAAATTTTAATTATTAAATAAGGATTACATAATACATTAAAATTAAAACACGTTCATCTCCAAATCTTTCTGTAATTTTTTTGCCTTATTCTTTTCCATGAGCGATTTATTTTTGCTTGAAAAAACATTAAAGAATTTCAGAGACTCGGCATCGCACAAACCTCAGCAGCATTGGGTATCTGTCAAATGTATTTCCTTTTTGTTCCTTTTAAAAATTTGTTGGCAAAATTTTTATATTCCTGTAGAATTTTCATCGTAGTTTTTTCCATTGTTGGCAAATTCCAAAGCACATATTTTAAAATTAAGGCAAGAAATATCACAACTTGTTCATAAAAATTGTTGAAACTTGGAATACAACACAAATAATGTATACAAAAACGGCGACAATGCCTTATTAAAGGATTGTTATGAGCATGGTTGCCAGAGTTTGGCACATTTTAAAAATTTGACGAGTTCTGCTGAGTTGGTTGTGAGTAATAAATGAGTAACATTGTAATATGTGCATTTTTACTGTTAGGAATATAAAATTTTTACTTTCTGTAATATCTGAATGTAAAATCTGAATATGCTAATTATTCATTTGCCTTCTTATGTAATTTTGATAATAAATTAGCCACTATTTATTTTACATTAGTAATCGTCAGACTAATTTTAAATTTAGTTTCAGTGTGAATTTCTTTTGTTCTCTCCTTTCTTATGTTTAAATTGACGTCATGTAAAGCAACATCAAAAATAAAACTATTTAAAAATATATGAAAAGCAAACAAATGAAAGAGACAGATATGAAAATTTATCAGTTCAATTTCATATATATTCTGTACAGTAATACCTCTATGTTAATTAAAAGGTAGGACTAATGAAAAGTTCAACTTCACGTACAGGATATGCCAGAAAAATGCATACAGACTTTAACAGATGATATCTATATATTGGTTTCAAAGTTGAATTATCTTTATAATATGTAGTATGATATTTCCTTAACATGTTGGTACTCTCACATGTATGTGACACATGACAGTGAACCAAAATGAATTTGGAGGGATGTTGTGTAGTATAGTAAATCGGTAAGGCTGCAGGTCCTTCATCAAAAAATTATGAAGTCCCCTCAGACACATCGACTAAACATAGTTCAAATGACTGCTCAGTATTGTGCTATGTGTCTAGCTGTTAATGGCTACCACTGTAACACTTTGAGCAATCTAAGTAACTGTATAGGTACATATTCAGGAATATTATATGAAACTTTATGATTTAATTAACTTATAATTCAGTTCAATACTAAAGCACAAGAATTTTATTTTATTAATTAAAGTGTGTGCATTTTTCTGATGGGCCCTTTATAAATATAGATGAATTTTAGTTTAATAGCACCGATGGCCAAACCACCAGCACCCGAGTGGTAAAGTTGCTGAACACTAGCAATTCAATCCGGGTTTGAAATCCTGCAAAATACGCTGGCTGCATGGGCACTTTCATGGTTTTCCTCAGGTGTAATGTGTATAAGAGTCAGTTTCCCTTTGAAAGTCCTCCACAAAAGCATCCCTCCTTTTAAGCAGATAGCACGCATGTGCTTTGCATAATTAAATAAACCAAACCAAACCAAGGACCAAAAAAAATTTTTAGTAGAAAGGTATATGATAAAAAATTTAGTTTTCATTCATGTCAATATAAAATAGGATACTTATGTGTTATCTCACCAATCGTTTGTGGAAATTTGGGCTATGGTAACCAAGCACCAATCATTGCTATGGAATTACTAAAGGGCACAGTCATCCATAATTGGCACTAAATCATGCTACTTGGCTGGTCAAAGGGATAATGCATAAGAACCTAAACAGTATTAAAATTATTGCAATGCATTTATGTGGATGGCAATGGGCTCGTATTTAGCACAACATTTCTAATTAGCATCTATGTTCTCTAAAGCCCCAAAGCCTTTTATCATTTGAGCAAAGAATCTTTTGTCAAACTTGTGACTATCATACATTTTTCTAGTGGATTTGAAATTGTATAACTTCATGTTCCCTTAAATCAGGAATGAATATTCATAATATGTGAAGAAAACATACATTTATTTACCAGAGCCTGATCTTTACATTAAAAAAATCACATCGCAGGAAACTAAGTTTGAGATTCACATTACATGCATGGCATTCAAATTTATATAATTTTAATTTCAGCTTCAACATTATTCATTTCCTAGATCAAATCTTAATGTGGACCATTTAGACTAATATGTTATGTCCTACACTTAGAAAACACTTCCTTCCCTGCAGAAAAGGTGTCCACCAGCGGCGAGCAGTAAAGTCGCTGAATACTAGTTGTTCGGTCTGAGGTTTGAATCCAGTGAACAGGCTGGCTGCATGGACGTTTTCATGGTTTTCATGTGTAACGTGTATACAAACAAGTTTTCCTTAGAAAGTCCTCCACAAAGGCATCCCTCTCCTTAGGCAGATAGCCCTCGAGGCATCGCCATAATCACATTAACCAAACCCTGCGAAAAAGTTAGGAACAGATTAACATTTTAACATGGCAAAACTCTTCTTTGTGATCACCTCTGAAACTGACACTTCTCCTCAATATACAAAAAATTCTGGTACTGAACATCTTCTCTTTGAGATGACAAGCTCTGCACAAAATTAAAACCATGTAGAGCTGCTAGTGGTCATTTTAGAAAGGGTTCGCTCTATTTATTAAAGGTGTTCAGTAGTGAGTAAGAGTTGCCGACAGGAGACGCTGCTAGCGCGTTATACTCTCGACCTACGTAATTTGAATTGAGTATTCTTTTCTTTTGTGTACTTGCTGTAACAGATCTTACAGCTTTGTGATTGAGAATTTAAAATGTTTTGGAGCCAGATCGTTCCTCTACAGCAACAAAATGATTAATAAATATATAATAAAGTAAATATCTTTGTGATGACAATCTTTGTTATTAAATACAAAGTCAACCAGCTCCTGAGTACAGTTCAAGTGGTCCGTCGAGAATCGAAGGTGAGCTCTCCAATTTTAATCTCTATTAAATTTGAAGAGTATAACTGTAATAAATATGGAAGCTCTAAAAACTAGAAAAAGAGTGTTAAAAAGTTCATTGACGCGGCATAAAGATAAAGTTGTTTCGTCATAAGATGTTTCAGATTCAGTTGCGTTGCAGCTATTTGAAACCAAAACTAATGAAATTTCTAACGAACTTAAATCTGTATTTTATTCAATTTTCGAAACATGTAAACCCGAAGAATTGGATAACTTTATTAAGGATAAAGAAGATACAGATGATATTGTTGATGAGTTGCTATTGATGATTAAACGTAAATTAGCAGTAGTAAAAAATAAGATGGATTCTGAACATTCTGTTTCTCCTGTGCCGAATAATAATAATTCAAATGTGTTTTCGGATGTTAAGTTACCGACGCTATCAGTACCAACATTCAATGGTAAAATAGAGAATTGGATAATGTTTAAAGATATGTTTAAAGCTAGTGTAATAGAAAACAAATCTATTTCGAGTAATGCAATGAGATTGCAATATTTAAAAGCTAGTTGTAAGGACGAAGCTCTGAGAGTAATACAGTCTATTTCTATTTCGGATACAAATTTCGATATAGCTTGGAAACTTTTAGAAGATAGGTATTGGAATAAACGTGAGCTTTTAAATGCTATAATAAAAAAGCTTTTGAATCAGCCGAGTATTAGCGAGACATCTAGTTCTATTCTAAATTTAATTGATGTAACGAACGAATGTATTCGAACTTTAAATATTTTAAACTACAAAGTAGAAAACTTATCGGAAATAATGATTGTATATTTGATAGTGGATAAGTTTGATAAATCGATACGATACTGGTGGGAAAAGGAATTAAAAAACTCGGAAGAATTTGGTACGATTGAACAATTACTTTCGTTTTTACAAAGCCAAGCGAGAACGCTTCAAAATAGTAAAATAAAGGAGGTAAAAAAGAGTAATAATTCTCCACATAAACTTACGAGTATGATATCCATTTCTAATACAAAAAACATAAATTTGAAATGCATAAAGTGCCGTGGTGAAGAATTCCATTCATTATATAAGTGTCCGGAATTTATAAATCTTTCTGTCAATGACAAGTGTGAATTCGTGAAAAGAAATAAGCTTTGATTTAATTGTTTGAAAAACCATTCCGTTCGAACGTGTTCGTCTAATTATCGATGTCAAAAATGCTCACGAAAGCATTCAACGCTGTTACATTTCGAAAAGGAAAAACAAAATAAATCCGAAAGTGCTCATATTTCAAAGCCGGAAGTAGGGGGGGGAGAAAACGACAGTCAGGCTCAATCCGAATGCTGAAAAATTTGTTTATGACTCTTCTTCTACCAATAAAGAAAGTATTTTCGCCGGCACAGTTGTAAACGGAATGCGTCAGACCAAAAATGTTTTACTTTCTACTGCGAATATTTTAATAAGAGATTGCTACGGTGAATTAAAATCAGTTCGCGCTTTGTGTGATGTAGGTTCGATGACGTCATTCTTAACGATTGAATGTGCTAATTCGTTAGGGATTAAAAGAGAAAAAATATCTGTTGCGGTGCCTGGATTAAATAACACTAGAATAAATATTAATTCTAAAGTATGTGTTTCTATTTCAAACGGTATTGACTTTGAAATGAGTTAAGAATTTTTGTGCGTGCCTAAAATCTCGGACTCCATACCAATAAATAATATAGAAGTTCCGACTGAACATTTTCCTCAAAACATTAAGTTTGCTGATCCAAACTTTTATAAAAGAGGAAAAATTGATGCATTATTAGGCGCAGAGGTGTTTTATCAGATCTTAAAATTCGGTGAAGTTGAAGTGCCCAATTCAGAGCTAAGATTTCAAAATTGTGTTTTTGCCTTTATAGCCACTGGCAGCATTTTAGGTTCAGAGACTGAAAATACGCGATCAGTTCACTGTGGATTAATTAATAATTATAGTGATATAGAAAATGAAATTAAAAAATTTTGGCAACTTGAGTCTATAGGAATTATAAAGATGATCCCAGTGAAAATGAGATAGATCAATCTTTAAAAACATTTGAAAAAACTGTTCGTTTTAAAGGTAACCGGTATGAGGTTCAGTTACCATGGAAAAGAGATTGGGGAGAGCTCAATAATAACTTCATGGTTGCTAAAAACAGACTTAATTTACTTATGCGTAGACTTCAAAAAGATCCAAATCTTCATTTGCAGTATATTGAAACTTTAAAAGACTATGAAAATAAGAATATTATAGAGAAAATTAAATGTCCTAAGGAACCTGATGATAAACCTGTGTTCTATTTGCCACATCAACCAGTTTTTAGAGAGGAAAGTGCAACTACAAAAATGAGAATAGTATTTGATGCAAGTTCCAGTCATAACTTTAAGCATTTAACTCTAAATGATTGCCTGTGGTCAGGGCCAAACCTGAATTCGAACATATTCGACATTCTTGTTAATTTCAGATTAAACAAAGTCGCCTTTACTTCAGACATAGAAAAAGCTTTCCTACAAATTTTATTAGCCAAAAAGGACAGAGATGCAGTTCGTTTTCTGTGAGAAGAAAATGGTAAAATTCAAGTTTACAGATTTAATCGTGTTCTTTTTGGTGTTATGAGCAGTCCATTCCTTTTGACTGCTACTTTGAAAACTCACCTGAGAAAGCACTCTGAAGAATTCCCGACTACAACAGAATGCTTAGACCGCTGTTTGTATGTGGATGATTTTATTTCTGGAGCTGATAATGTGTCGGATGCTTTTGAGATCTCTACTCAAGCTACATTAATTATAAGCCAAGCTAGCATGGTGCTACGAAAATGGACTACGAATGACAATACATTGATGCAGTTTTGGACACGTGAAGGTTTCGATACACAGCCACAAGTCAACACTATTAAAGTTTTGGGACTGTTATGGAATCCTGCTGAAGATTGTCTAATATTGGGAAAGCAGAGCCTAGTGGACAGTCTGTCTAAAAACGAAAATACCAAACGATTCCTACTACGTACAATTGGAAGGATTTTTGATCCGCTTGGGTTGCTTTCGCCGTTTACTATTCGTGCAAAGTTCATTCTACAAGTCTTATGGATGAAGAAAATTTCTTGGGATGAAGCAATACCTGTAGATCTACAAAAAATATGGCTTCAGTGGTGCTCTGAGGTTCCTGATCTTTCAGAGTTACGAGTTCCTAGAAACGTGCTCAATTTAAATATACAAGTGCCAACCGATATCTTAGAACTACACTGCTTCTGCGACGCTAGCCAAAAGGCTTATGGTGCTGCTATTTATGCAAGAGTTGTGAAGGATAATAACATCGAAGTGAATTTATTGGTTAGCAAGAGTCGAGTGACGCCACTAAAGAAAATCACTCTACCTAGACTAGAATTACTCGGTGCTTTGCTTGCCGCCCGACTAGCGAGTAAAGTCAAGAAAACAGTGGATTTGAAAAAGACCTCCTTAGTGTTCTTTTGGACGGATTCAAAAATAACTCTCTATTGGATTAAAGGATCTACGAAACGATGGAAATCATTTGTTGCCAATAGAGTTAACGAAATACAGAGTTTAAGTGATACCAGTGCCTGGGCACACTGCCCTGGGAAGCAAAATCCAGCTGATCTCCTCAGCAGGGGAGTCAGTGCTGACATTTTATTGAACAGTGACATTTGGTGGCATGGACCCCAATTTTTGAGACAAAAGACTGATGTTACGGTAGACAATAATGACATTCTAATTTCATTAGATGACTTTTCTGATGAACTAAAGAAAACTGATGACTCTAATGATCATTCTCCTATTGCTTTTACTGTTTTAAATCATAGTTCTATAGTTGATGATATTCTTTCCTTGAGTAATAATTATTTAACTATTGTTCATGTTATGTGCTATGTATTTAGATTTATCAATAATGTTAGAAATGAAAAGCTTACAGGTCACCTTACATTTAGCGAGTTGAGAAGAGCGGAACTCTATTTATTTAGGTCAATCCAACAAGGTGAGTTTGTAGATGATATAAAACATCTTGAGAGAGGTGCCTCAGTGCCCAGCAACAGCAAGGTAAAATCTTTAAACTGTTTTTTAGATAAAGACAATGTTCTAAGGGTTGGAGGCAGACTGAAACATTCTGACCTCAGTACATATGAGAAAAATCCAATTGTTCTGCCAGATAAGCATCCATTAACTTTAATAATTGTGAGATATTATCATTTAAAGTATTTGCATGTTGGTTCAAATGCATTATTGTATCATGTTCGACGTAAATTTTGGGTCTTAAATGGCAGAAATGTTTGTCGTAAAGTTGTTTTTCAATGTATAACTTGTTTTAAAAACAAACCTGTTTTTGAGACTCAGATAATGGGTGATCTGCCCAAAAAACGAGTAACACCTTCTTACTCATTTAGTAATGTTGGAACTGATTTTTGTGGACCATTCCACATTAAATTTAAAAATCAGCGTAAGGGTAAACTAAACAAAGTTTATGTGTGCATATTTGTATGCTTAAGCACTAAAGCCATCCATTTAGATTTTGTCTCTGATCTTACTTCAGATGCCTTTATAGCTTGTTTGAAAAGATTTTTTAGTCGCAGGGGTAAATGTGCAAAATTATTCAGTGACAATGCAAAGAATTATGTGGGTGCAAGCATTGAGCTCAGAAAATTGCATAAATCCGTTAAACACACAGATGAAACACTGACTAAATACCTGCTAAGTGAAAATATTGAGTGGAAGTTTATCCCTCCTAAATCACCAAACTTTGGCGGTCTTTGGGAAGCCGGGGTGAAATCTTTTAAGTTTCACTTGAAACGAATTATTGGCAATGCTCATCTGTTTCTTGAAGAATTTCTCACTGTAATTCTAGAAATTGAAAGCGTATTAAATTCCAGACCTCTTACTCCCTTATCATCCGAGTTTGATAATTTTGAAACCTTGTCCCCCGGGCATTTTCTCATAGGGAGGCCTTTAACTTCAATAGCTGAACCCCAACTTGTTGAGATACCAGAAAATAGGCTCTCAAAGTGGCAAAAAATAAAGAAATATAGTCAACAAATTTGGAAGTTATGGAAGAGAGACTATTTAAATAACCTTCAACAACGTAGTAAATGGATGTTTGCTAAAGATAATGTTAAGGTGGGTTCACTTGTGTTAGTCAAGGATGAGCATATGCCCAGTACAAAATGGTTAACAGGTAGAATTGCAGAAATAATTTTTGGAAAAGATAAAAAAGTTCGAGTGATTAACATAGTATTACCAGGTGGTAAAATGTTAAAAAGAAATGTGAGAGACATTTGTGTTCTTCCTGTTAATTGTAATTAGATTTATGTATTGTATATTGTAATGTGTTTCTTTCCAGTGTTTATATTGCATCTATGATTTAATGTGTCTTTTAAAATTTAACCATTGTATTGCTATTGCTTACAATTGTTTGTTATTATATTGTGCTTTAAAACAGTGTATACTAATTGTAATATTTTGAAACCCGTAAGGTTTCAAGGTCGGGAGTATGTTCAGTAGTGATTAAGAGTTGCCGACAGGAGGCGCTGCTAGCGCGTTATACTCTCGACCTACGTAATTTGAATTGAGTATTCTTTTCTTTTGTGTACTTGCTGTAACAGATCTTACAGCTTTGTGATTGAGAATTTAAAATGTTTTGGAGCCAGATCGTTCCTCTACAGCAACAAAATGATTAATAAATATATAATAAAGTAAATATCTTTGTGATGATAATCTTTGTTATTAAATACAAAGTCAACCAGCTCCTGAGTACAGTTCAAAAGGTAAGAAATTTATTCAACTATTTCTAAAAGGGCAAATTAATCAACAAAATCTGATATTAAGTACTTTGTTTCTGTAAGCATAATTAATAAAACTTTCGAGTTTGATTTAGTGTGTATAATGACAATTTATTACATTAGTGAATATCATTTGCTTGACAGATATGAAGAATTTCTATTGAAGAGCTGTTTTGCTTGAAGGGTTGGTTTGATTTATTTGATTATGGAAAGCATGCAGGGTCTATGCGGGAGGGGATGTCTTTGCGGAGGAATTTCTAAGCAAAAAAAAAAAAAACTCATATCCATGTTTACACATGTGGAAAACCAGGTAAGTGTTCATGCAGCCAGCCTATCCACCTGGAATCGAACTATTAGCGTTCCAGTCAGCCGCTTTTGGGCTGTGCGTAGAGGACCATGAAGGAGAATAATTACATGCACTGAAAACTGAATTTTAAACTAAATGTATAAGGAAATCAATGGAAATTCATTTATCAATACTAGTTCTTATTAAATTAAAATACTGCATAAAATAAATTCATAAAGCTATTGAATGAAAATTTCCATTAACATATATAAGACGTGTGTAAGGAATAATAGATTAATTATTTCTAATATTATTTAGTAATTTTCTTTTAAAGGAATTAAAAAATAAAAGCAAACAAAAGCTTTTTTAGAGAAATTATTCTGCTATTAAAAATGCTGCTGGAATTCACATCCCACCTTATCCAAAATTAAATAAATGTATTTTTAAGTGATAAGTCAAGTTCTGAAGAAATATTAAATATGAATACATTCATCTTAATTATTTAGAAAAAAGTGAATGTGAAAAATTAAGAGAAAAAACACTTTCTCTTAATAAAATAAAGCTTTTTATTAAGAGAAAAAAGATTCCCCCCCCCTAGCTAGATGTGAAAAAAATTATTTGCAAAAATCTGACATCCTGAAAAATTAATACATGCATACACACACTCGCTCATATTTATATGCATTCACACACATGTAATGATACATATAATTAATATATGATTATATATTGAAAATATATGTATGTGTGTGTATTACACATGCACGCATATATATATACACACACACGCATATAGAAAGAAATTTTGTAAAGTTTGTGACATAAATTTATATTCCTTATGGAACAGTAAGAAATAATACTTTAAAGAAAAATTTAAAAAATAGCATCACTAGAGCAAATTTACATTGCAGATTAGAAATGTTTTTCATTGAAAGAAAACGCCGAACTTCGTAACGCCGAACAGCAGAATGTAAACAAACGTCAGAAATGTGACATCACTCATGTGGGCGGAGTTAATGGTGACCCTTATCTGGATTGTCATTGGCCAAACTCAAGCCGTTGTCCTAGCAGTGTACATTTTGCTTATATGCTACCCGGACGATGCATCATGACTCAAGTGATTGATATCAAATAGTTTAAAAAGGGAGATATTTAATATTTACATTATTTAAGAAGCACTTGATTTCTGCTCTCCAACTGGCTACTAAAATGAAAAGAGGAGGAGGGGGGGTCTGCGGGAAGGGAGAAAGGCACTCCGTTTCACGCGCGACGTTAGCGCCATCTATTAATAACAAAAACAATTTTGACATTTTCGCATCAGCTTTTACATGACTTTGAATTTTAATATCTGAATAAGCAAAAAAAATGTCATAAAAATAATTGTTGTTTAGCAAAGGAATGCAAGATATGACTGAAAAAAATTCCTTTTTTGATCAATTACTATAAATTGTTTTTCTTGTTAATCGGAATAACTAGGTACGTTGCCGGATCATTGAGAGGTATTTGATATAAATCAAAGGAATGCTTCCTTCTAAAGTGATACTATAGTCTTAAGATTTCATTCAGTGATGCCTGGCGGACGAAGATAAACTGCCGATACGCAAAGAATTATTTGCCTCAACTAATAATAGTTCTGTGCCGTACAAAGGGTTCCCACGCTACCTGGAAAACCTGTAAACAAGGAAAAGTCAGGAAATATTATACGGCGATCCAAAAAAAGGCAATTTTTGCGGCCAACGTTGGAAGCGATCACTTTCTTGGCGAATTGTGTATCGCGTGAACGTCATTTGGGCAGCTGGTGTAGAGCCAGTTTTCGCAGATCCAATCATATTGTCTTTTAGAGAGACAAAGCAAGTTTCCAGTAACCTCGATAATCGAGAGACTCGCATGTGCAGTCCGCGTTGATCGAAAGAAAATACCTTCCCATTCTCATATAAAACAAAATCGGTTTAATCCTAGTATAGGGTAAACACGGGATTTGGCGACATTATGATGAGCAAGTAGTAAACGAGTCATTTTGGTATTGGTGACAATTTTCAAAATCGTGCCAAGGCCGTACCAAATACTAGGATTTTACTACCGAATACAGGGCTTAATTTCTAAAAGTAGAATTGCCGGAGCCTAATGGAAGACCGTCAGCAAAGAGGGAACAAGAGTAAATAAATAAATAAAATGATTATTAAACTCATTATTAATTTTTTAATTAAATAGTTAATTATTAAATTAATTAATAGCTATTTAATTAATGTTTATAAATTGTTATTTAATCAATAATTATTATATAATTAAAATTAAATGTAAAAAGAGAAATTAAAATTTAATAAGCGACTTTTAATATAATTTTATTGCTAACAAAATTTTTGAGATAAAATCTCTACTGAAATTGTTATTCAATTACATAGAAGGTTGCGGCACTTCTTTTTATTTAGGGCTCCGATGCGCTCCGGCTAGAATTATGATTTATTATAGAAACTAAGAAGCATCGGAGCCGGCATCCGGTGGGCTCCGGCGCAATTTAAGCTCTGATCGAAGGGGGGGGGAAGTTCTTTTATCATTACAAAAATTAAATATACTTAAAATATAGCTGATGAAAATTAAGATAATGTTAAAAAGAGGGCGAAACTGAATGAGGGTATGAGTGGGTGGAAACAAAAAATGAGGGGAATCTTGGTGAGAGAGAACGTTCTCTTTGACCGCGCCTCTTTGCTGATATAATTATAGCCATCAAGCGGATGTGTGTCAGGGATAAAATGAGTTTTCAATCTGACTCCTAAGGATGAATGCAAAGTTGCTGGTTACGCTTTTTGCCCCCTCCCCGTATTTTGTTAAATTAGTGGATACTCTGGTAAGACGATGTATAGGACGTGCTTGAGCAGTTTATCTCAGTATTTCACTCTTATTGTACTCGCTGTCACTTAACGCACATTTAAGAATACAAATTTTCCTTTCTGCGAGGATAACTTACTGTAACCATCGATAACAATACACTAGATACGATGGCATGGAGAGAAATTTACGCGTTCCTAAACAAAAGCTCCCAAATTTATTGCCCTTCTTAAAGGGAAAGGTTTCCGCATGTGAGTGAAGGGACTTTACTTGAATGTCTCATGTTCTCGTGAGCTCGTATTTCTAGGGAAATAGAGTATTGCAAGATCTGCTTATTGTTAAACTAAAACGTTAGTAATTCTAAATTTTTTTTTCTTGAAATTGTGGCTCAGTTTTATAAAAAGAAGTACCGGAGCTCATTTTATTTAGGGCTCCGGTGTGCTTCGGCTAGAATTGTAATTTATCTTAAAAATTCAGAAGTACCAAAGACACGCTCCAGTGGGTTGAATCTTTAAATATCTTATTTGTCATTTTACAGTAAAATAAAAAAATAGTAATCAGTCATCTAGGCTAACATTTAATATAACTATATTCGCCAAAATATCGTTGATTATTGTAATTCAATTTTTTAATCTTTAAAGTAGTAGCAACTGATGACATTTTGCTGCTAATGATCACTAAATGTTTCCCTTGAATGAGGTCTTGAATAATATTTTTTACATTTCATACAGAACTGCACTATAAGCATTTCTTTAGACATAGTAGTAGAAATACATCATACTAAATTGTGCATAAAAAAAAAAAAAAAAAAAAAGCTTGTGGTTTTAATATGGAATATGCATTTTTGTTGTTTTAATATGGTTCTGCAGCTTATATGATCATGAAAAATCTTAAATGTACTAATGATCTATGCAGCATATTTGTTGCTGCATTTAAAACAGATGAATTCAGTTTTCTAGGATTTTGTTTGGGAAGGTAGCAAATTAGTTTGCTTTTTGAATTTAAAGCTGTTTAAATGTAGTGATAACCTTTGTTGTACCCTTAAGATATAATTGTCCCCATTGCTGATTTTTCTCATTTAATTGATATTTTAGTGGACTAACATATTTGTGTTTTATAGTTATTTGACTGTGTTTCTTTCCTTCTTCTGTTTTTGTTTCCCTCTCTGTCTGTGCTGTAGCGACAGATTTTTGATGGCTGAAGTGAGGGAAGCATTGCTAATGGCTCCATCTATTGAGGTAAATATTATCCACTGTTCAGAATAACAAATTCATCAGCAAGAATGTAACTGCAGAATTTCGTTTGCTACTTGATGCCTAAGTTATCACATCAAAAGTGCACTTCTGTTGCAAGTGCAAACTCTAGATAAAATTTTTATATTTAAACCTGTCGCTACATGCACTTGTCCACTCTGTCTTTAAATCTTTGAACTGTTTTGAATATTTCAGATGTATTTTAATTGCAGCTTTCAATATTTCTTTTAGTGACAATGGTTTTAGGTGTACCTACAGTTAAAAGGGAAGTACAAAGTTATTTAATGTCAACATTGCAAAATCTCATTGAAAATATGTCACCTGAACAGCAGAAAGATGCTGTTATCGTAGTATTTATTGCTGAAGTAAGTGTAATTATTTGCAATATATTTAGTTTGAATTATTAGGGTTTTTTTTTATTATAATATATTTTCGAGAATGTCACAGTTCTAATTAAATGTATTTAAAAAGCAAATAAATGATATCCTTAAAATAATAAAATATGCCACCAAAGCTGTTTTGTGAGAAAAAAGCTTTCTGAACAGTTTTTCACATGATGGACTGAGCTTTGTGGTAGGTTATTACGTCACTGAGAATATTTTGAGTAAAACTTTTATTTACTATATTAATTAAATAAGTCTAGTTTATACGTTTTGTTTTTCTGCTTAATTGAATAGTTAATAAATTCAGACAATATCAAAAAAATTAATAGTGACGGAAACAGCAATAAATGCCAGATCAAGGAAAGAATGGTTTACAAAAAAATACTTGTTCCTGAATTTCATAAATATGGACATTATAGCGAGAAATCTGCATATTGAAAATGACAGTAATCTATTGAATTTAGTTTTAAAAAAAAGATAACTATAACCATGCTGCTAGTTCATGTAGAGCAGTGATTTTTGTGAAGAAATTCAGGTATAAAAAATTAATTCAACTGTATGAATTAGCAAAATTTGTCCTGATAATTATTCCCCAGTCCTAGTTCTGCATGTACATACACTTTTAATCAAAATGAACATCTGATTATCTCAAACTGCTATAGCAAATGAGATAAGGCATTAGCAAATATTTTTTTCTTTTGAAATAGGTAAAAAGTTAACTGGATTTAGAAATTAAATTTGATAGCCATTTAAATATTCTACTGCATTAAGAAGTATGCTAAATGTTTATTTCTCTACTAATAAATACTCTTAGTAGTTTACACATATTTGTAAGCATATCTTTTATTTTGAATGTATTTTTAGCAGTCAAAATTCATTCAAAATGCCACTTTTTTTTTTTTTTTTTTTTTGTAGACAGTGCACTAAAAGCTCAAAAGCGAACTCTGATGAACTTTTTAGACGATAACACACTGAAATGGGACCAAAAACTTTAGTTTAAAAACTCATTCAGTTTGTTATATATGTAATCTAAATTTGAAAACTGTGTATGTATGACAATCTGATGGAAGTAAAGGTAGAAGTGCAGCTTGACTTCCGAGGTCATGAGTTTGAATACTGTATTCTTTTTTCATCCTATCTGCAACTTTCTTAGCTCTGTGTTCCAATTTGACATACATTTGTGTTTTATAATTTATTTATATCATTATATGCATTAAATCGAGTAATTTATTTATATTTTTATTTATTTAAATTTCCCTCCTAAGAATTTATTTTGAGAATTTATAACATAACAAGAATTTTAAGCATGCTGCCTTTATATAAATGTTTTCATTTTATTTTCATGTGAATGTATATGTATGTGCAATAACTTTGTAATGTATTATGTATATCGTAGAGAATTCATTTTTAAATCACTGCAAAAACACGAAAATTTATTATTATGTACAGATATTCTGTAATATAAAGTAAAAAATATAAAATAAATTTTTCACAAAGACCAAAAATTGAAATTCATAAGTAATAAATTTCATAAAATGCTATAAGTGTAAAAAAGAATTTAATAAATGTTAAAACTAAAATACTTCTAACAAGTAATACCACAATTAAAAAAATCAATGAAATTTAAAGAATAAAGATTATAAAAGAAGAATTCAATAAACTCCAATGCCACTTCGTCAGTAGAAAGAACACTGCAATCAATTCAAATCTCTTCCATAAAAAATCCATGCTTTTCTGCATCCAGAATTAGCCGACGAACCTTTCCAATGTATTTTAATTATAATAGTTCACCCAAAAATTCTGGCTTCTCCCCAAAGCAAGGAAAAAAGCAAAATAATTTCTAACCAAAATGTTTCCTTTTAACAAAGAGAACTCTATCCAAAGAATTGAGAAAGTAATTGAAATAATGAAATACCTTAGTGAAAATTTCAAATCAAAATTTTACCTTTAACCAAAGAAAACTTTATCCAAAGAATTCAAAATGTAAGTCAAATTATAAAACATTAGTGATAAACTTAATCCAAGCATAATTGAAATAATTAAAAACTAAAAACTTTCAAATTAAATCCATTATTTATGAATTTAAATTTTTGGTCTTTGCAAAAAATTGATTCTAAATGTCTTCCTTTATGTCTGTACTAATAATTTTTCAGCAGCTTAATGCATTAAAATAATAGGCATGATTATATTATGTTTTTTAATAAATTGTTTAGTAATATATATACACAGTCCAGTCACATTAATGTGACCATCTGTCAAAAGCCAGAATAACCACCTTTCGCAGAGCGGACTGCTGCGAGACGTGCAGGAAGAGAGTCACATAGGTCCCTGAAGGTGTTCTCTGGGATGTTGAGCCATGCCGACTCTAATGCCGTGGCCAGCTGCGCTAGATTACGCGGTTGAGGATCCATGGCGCGAACAACTCGATCGAGATGGTCCCACAGATCCTCGATTGGGTTTAAGTCAGGTGAGTTTGCTGGCCAGGGGAGGACGGTAAACTCATCCTGGTGCTCTTCGAACCACGCACGTACACTGGCAGCTGTATGGCACCTCGCATTGTCCTGCTGGAAGATGCCATCATCCTGAGGAAAAACAATGCGTATGTAGGGGTGAACATGGTCCGCAAGGACAGATGCGTACTTGTATTGATCCATTGTGCCTTCCACAATGATCAGTGAACCTAGAGAATGCCAGGAAAACATTCCCCAGACCATAATGCTCCCGCCTCCAGCTTGGACCGTTCCGGCAATGGTTGCAGGGTGGTTCCTTTCAGAGGTTTCACGCCTTATACGCCAACGTCCATCTGTCCGATGGAGCATAAAACGCGATTCATCCGAAAACGCAACCTGTCGCCACTCAGTGGACGTCCAGCTGCTGTACTGGCGTGCAAATTCTAGCCTTCGCCGTCGATGAACAGCAGTCAGCATAGGTGCATGAACCAGGCGTCTGCTTCGGAGGCCCAGACGCAGCAATGTTCGCTGAATAATACTTTGGGAGACACTTTTGGTAGCCCCTTGGTTCATTTTGGTGGTCAGTTGCTCAACGGTAGCCCGTCTATCTGCCCGAACGCATCTCCGCAACCGTCGTTTGCCTCTGTCATCTATGGCCCGTGGTGCACCACATTTGCCACGTCGCTGATTTTGGACAGTCCCATTTTGCCATGCACAGTACACTTTTACCACGGCGGCACGCGAACAGTTCACAAACTCAGCCGTTTCGGAAATGCTTCCACCCTTGGCCCGAAAGCCAATGAACATGCCCTTTTGGAAGTCGGATAAATCGCTTCATTTCTGCATTACGCCAACGATTGAAATGTTTTCCGAAGCCCTCACACACCCTTTATATACGCTCAACTGCACTGTGCTGCCACCTGCCTTCTGTGATTGGTTATTTAACTCTGACATGGAAAGTACGTGGTGGTCACATTAATGTGACTGGACTGTGTATATATGAAAGAAAAAAGCTTATCTTTATAGCTTTTAATAAAAAGGATTATGAATTTAAAATTTATAAATAAAAAATAATGTTTAATATGTTATGGGTAAAACTCATTAAGGGATGCATTTTAAAATGTGAGATTTATAGTAAATTATTCAGCTATGACACTTAAAAATTTTATCCCTTTTCTCACAAAATTTGCCCCCCCCCTTTTTTTTTAAATATACCTTCTCACATGGCAGTCAGTTTTACTCATTGAAAAGTATAGCAAATATTGCAAACCTTTTGTTACATTTGCTCTGTATTTTTAAAGCATCAGCTATTTTTATATGTGTTTTATTTTATTTTTATTTATTTATTTATTTATTTATTTATTTATTTATTTTTTTTTTTTGCACTTATAGTGCATTTTAGTTTTAATTATATATTATTTCATACATATTTAAAGCTTCTAGAAACACAGAGAAATTTTTAAAAATTACTTAAGCATTTATGCAGTCAGAGGTGTTCATGATGTGCATTATACCCTTACTAATCTAAAAATTACTAACGTGCTTCACTTTCACAGTTGCTAAGCAGAAATTAAAATTTCCAGTAAAATTGAATTTAAGTATTTTAAAAGAGTCCGAATTCCATAAGTTAAATGCAGAGGCATCCGGTGTTAGTAAATGCAACTGATCACCAAATTTCCATAAGCGCAAATCCAGCACAGTAATGTAAACGGTCATTCGTCTTTGAATGCGTTTCTCCCACTGATGCTATACATTCACACCACACTAATGGGATCGACACTTAAGGCTCATGGCAACAACAGACACAGTCTTACACTTATAGCCACAGTAATATTTGGGAGCTTGTTCTAATTAGATCAGACAAATGAGATTAGTCACAACAACATACATTTTGTTCATAAGGAAACAGAAATTTCACTTGGCAAAAAGAGAAAAGCCTTTAAAGAAGAAATATTGTAGTCTGCTCCCACTGTGATTTGTTATTCGTGCCTAAATTTGCTCTCACTTCCATTCATAATAGCCCAAAGATGAAAAATAAGATATAGATAAATTAGAAAGAGATGCCTTCATAGATAATTTAAGAGAAATTGGCTTTGAGATTTTTAAAGATTTTTAAATCATGTGCATAATTTCCATGATATGTATTTTTATCATTATCAAACGTGATTGTATTTTATAATACAGTCAAAAATCGTTAATTCGGACACCCATAATCCGGAATGATCTATAATCCGGACCTCAAAGCTACAAACTTTCTGCTCATGCGTTGCTTTGACGCATGCGCATAAGTGTTTACATGTGCGTGTAAGACCTTTACGGCTGCGAATATGTGCGTACACATAAAACGTTTTTGCATGCGCATTTAATGTATAACGGACGGTATAAGCTAAGGTAAAAGTAAATAATTCAGTTAATGTTGCAGATTGCGTTGTTCCTTAATCTTCGAATTGGATCCGGCTTATTATTTTTTGCAGACTGTTAGAGCAATTTTAAAAAAGTAAGCTTGAACTTTCGATTATATCAAATAGAATTTCCAATATATATTTGCTAATATGTAAAGGATCTACAGCGAAAGTATGTTTCGAAATTCGAAATCTGTTTATCAATTTCACGCTGCTCGGCGGGGGGAACGTCGTGGCACGCAATGAATTGGAAGTTGATCTGTCAGCACTATTCTTATCTTCAGGGCAGATGTTTTTATTTTATTTGGCTTATAATTCCATACTAAATGTAGTATTTCATCTCAATGTACTCCGTCTTTGATATGATTTAAAACAAGTTCCTCGTCATTATAATTCGCTTCCGATAGTGAAGAAAGTGACAGTTT
Source organism: Stegodyphus dumicola (assembly GCF_044657685.1). Taxonomy (NCBI): domain Eukaryota; kingdom Metazoa; phylum Arthropoda; class Arachnida; order Araneae; family Eresidae; genus Stegodyphus; species Stegodyphus dumicola. Next base: position 140,779,146 of record NC_140781.1, on the reverse strand, counting down.
ATTGAAAACAAAAAAATTTCGATTGACAAATTAGTCGGTATTCTCGACACAGCAATTAAAGGACTTGAACAGCGGAACTTTGTAACTAAACAAGAAATTATGTCTGTTTAATAGAATTAAAGAGAAAGTATCACATGAAACGAAGCAACTTAAATAACTTACATTGAAAGAAATGTTTAATAAAGTAAACAAATAAATATTAAGCTTTTTCTTTTTGTAAATTTTGATACCCTTTAGATCATAATAGTTCTTTATTTCATAAATTACGGTTTCATATTTTTAATTTTGTAATTTCTGCATGCCATCTTACCAGATTTAAACTGATAATCTATAATCCGGAAAAATCAATAATCCGGAATCGCCGAAGTCCCGACGAGTCCGTATTAACGACTTTTGACTGTATTACTAATCCTATATTGTAGAGGACAAAAATCATAAAATGGGGTTTTCTTAGATTTGAATAAGGTGGATTTTTTTTAATTTCTGGAAAACTCTTTATTATTATTACTTGTCCACTGGCCCAAGAGAGGGAGAACTTTCTCCCTCTTCTCCACTAGGGAAAAATTCGGACTGGTTACTCTGTTCCTGGCTGCCGTCGGTGAAGCACGTGCTCACCTCTCTTCCGCTTCATGATGTCTTCGTAATTGTGATATGACTTTCAAGAATTTTTACCTACATGGACTTGCTACCTATAAAAATGCCTATCGTGCGAACTGTAATCAGTGTGACTGTGTATCAATGAACAAGTATTGAAATATATATCTTTTTCTAGTGTCAAATAAAAATGTTAAAATCCTCAAGTCAAGCTATCATCGTTTTATCTGCAGCAACCCCAAAATGGCATCCATAGACAAAAGCCATAAATGATGACCTGTCAAGTTAGTGAACATGTGCCTCCTGGAATCTCCTTGCATCGTCAAGTTTTGTGCTTATAATGTACTGTGCAATGGAAATATCATCTGTTCATGCAAATTAATATCATAATCCATCATTATTTTCGTGTTATCTTCAAAATAGTGTAAAAAACAATTGTGTCTCCGTAACAACATGCTTGTGAACATGAATCATGCAAAATGTCAGAGTACTTAGAAGTGATCGATATGTAAATCCTACAACGTGGTTGCATATCACAGAATAAGTTTTTCGGAATATTTTTCTATAAGTGATTTGTGTTATGCTGAATCTACTGCTGACTGAGCAAATATTTCTCGTATAATTCGAAGGTAAGCCATGCATATTCTTATTTAATAGTACTGTTACATTAATTTCTTCCTTCACGTTCATACGGGGTTCGTAGATTTGGAGTGAATCACGACAACACTTGATGAAGTATCAAAACACACTTTATTTACCGATATTCTCAAGACAGCTCCAAAATCACTTTTACAGTCGTCGAACTGTTATAAACACGCTGACAAGTTCAGCGACATGGCCTTCACACTGTCAGGCAATAACGGTGGAGACAGCTTCACTGCAAAACACCAGAGTACAGATTGACTCTGTTTGGTCGTTCTCGGAACTCCACGTACTCTCGAGACTCTCCACGCAATGCACTTGATGATACACAAGAGTATAGCTCTCGACTCAGTTGCAGTCTAAGACAAAACTCGACGATGCACTAAAAGACTCGATGACCAACTCGACACTAGACTTCGAGACGCTCGCTCAATGACTGACTATCAGCTCGCTAGACGAGGCAAACACACTAACTGACTGCAGACCAGCAGGGTTTATATAACTTTCGGCTTGTGTTCGAGAACATTCTGGGCTAAACCGGTAAGAATTCGTTCCAGAAGGTTCTCCATCCATCTATGGTATATTGCCAATTTTGTCACCAAGTGGGCAATTTCTCACCAAAATGTGGCAACCCTGCCTTCTCTTGTCATTTTATGGCAATCCTAAAACTGCTTTGTGGGGAAGCTATCTCACCGCGCCTGTACATTTTGTAACAGAACTTTAAAACTTATGCTTATATTCGGTTAGCATACCTACAAAAAGTGTTTTTCTCATTTTAATGCTTGCATTAACTTTATTGATTTTGCACTAGTATCGTATGTGAACTTATTAGTGACTGATTTTTGTGTATTTATTTATCTCACATTGGCAATATATATATATATGTTTTTGTGAACTATGGCTCCACCACAAACCTTCGCAGACGATCTTAATATCTCACATGTTTCCGTCAAGCCTTCCCCATTTTTGAAGGTCAATCCCACTTTGTGGTTTTCACAACTAAAGGCCCTGTTTGATATCGCCGGAATCACTGTTGACTCCACGAAATTCAATCATGTAATATCTGCAATCGAATCCGATATTCTCAATAGCATTTGTGATATCGTTTTGGCACCCACCAGTGACTGGCAGATACGATGCACTAAAAACATGCTTAATTGAATTGCATTCTGAAAGTGAGGAGTCAAAAATCTGTACACTTCTTCAGGGGCTAGAACTTGGCGATCAATGCCGTTCACAATTACTTTGCCATAGACGAAACCTCGCTGGAGATTGGAGAACCCTTGTTGAAATCTCTATGGATATCCCATCTCCCGCAAAATACACAGATTATTTTTCCTGCCTTAAGTGATGATCTCCCAAAACTCACATTTGTAGCTGATAAAATTACAGATCTCTCCATAACATAAATAGTGCTGCTACGGTATCTACTTCTCCCATTGAACAGCAAGTTGCAGAGCTGACGAAGCAAGTAAATGAACTTTCGCTAGCTATCAAAACCGCCATGAGCGTTCCTGTGAACGAAGAGACAGTCATTCCCAACGCAACAGAAGGCGTAACAGATCCAATGGACACTATCAAAAGTATAAAGAACCGTGCGACAACATTTGTTTCTACCATACTAATTTTGGTTCCAGTCAACGGAAGTGTGTTTTTCCATGCAATTTCTGGCAGTCGGAAAACTAGATTGGTGATCGCTTGTCGGCCAACGTTGCAATCGCGACATTAATTGAATTCTTTTGTCCGATCCATCGACAAAACTCACCTTTATAATTGACACCGGAGCCAATTTGTCTGTCATTTCCAAGAGTTACAGTCAGCACACCAAAAACCCAGCTGACTTAGTTTTCTTTGTTGCTAACGGCACCAAAATAGCAATGTCTGTCACCAAACTTTCGACCATCAATTTAAACTTACGTCGTTCATTTACTTGGTCTTTTGTCCTGGCAGACATAAATCAACCCATCATATGTGTTGACTTTCTTACGAAGTTCAACTTACTTATAAATGTTAAAAAACCCGTTTAATTGATGGACAAACAACTATATTCTTGTGGTTGACTTCCCAGTGTGAACCCGCTCAGTACTAGCCTTCATATTTTGATGCATAACTCAAAATTTGACAAAATTCTTGCTGATTACCCCAGCTTGACAAATCCTTCACAAACTTTTGAGCGGCACTAATGTCAACAATTTTCGATCACATTGAAACTAAAGGACCCCCTATTTTCTCAAAACCTAGACTTTTATCTTCAGAATTACTTCAAGCTGCACCTCAAGAGTTTGACTTTTTCCTATCAGAAGGCATCATTCAACTTTCAAAAAGTCCTTGGGCAAGCCCCCTGCGTATGGTTCGTAAGGCAAATGGCGATTGGTGACCATGCGGGGATTATCGTCGCTTAAACGCCATTACCATTCCGGATCGTTATCCCATACCCCATATTCAGGATTGCACTCAAATGTTTTCAGGAAAGAACATATTCTCAATGCTTGATTTAGCCCGTGCCTATCATCAAATCCCTGTTAACCCTGCAGACATTCCGGAAACGGCCATCACTACCCCTTTTGGTCTTTTTGAATTTTTGGCTATGCCATTTAAGTTGTGTAATTCAGGCCAAACTTTCCAACATTTTATACATGAAATTTTATTTGGATTGGATTTTTGCATCCCTTATTTTGACGTCATTCTTATTGCATCGACTAGTGAAGAAGAGCACATCTGTTATCTTCATCAAGTGTTTGATCGTTTGAAAATACACAGTTTGACCTTAAACCCCAACAAATGCAAGCTCGGAAAACCATCTGTTTCCTTTTTAGGTTTGCCTCATTACTGCCTCAGGTGTAAAACCCCTGCCTGAAAAAACAAAAGCAATTGCCAACTTCCCAAAACCTACCACTATTGTCGAGCTCAGATGTTTCTTAACCATGATAAACTTCTATCGCTGCTTCTTACCAAAGGTAGCTGAGACCCAAGCTTCACTGAATGAACTCTTAAAAGATTCACGCAAAAATGATAAACGGCTCGTTCCTTGGAACGACGAACCGAATCAGGCATTTCAAAAATGTAAACACGACCTTATTAATGCTGGAACTCTCTCCTATCACTCTTCTATCCAAAAGCTGAGTATTATGGTCGACGCTTCTGACATTTCCATCAGAGCTGTCTTAAACATTCGACACTCTAATAACTATCAGCCACTAGGATTTTTCTCACATAAGCTGTCCCCCATCAAACAAAAATACAGCACATATGACAGAGAGTTATTAGCTATTTATGCAGCTATAAAATATTTCAGGCATAATCTCAAAAGTCAACACTTCACTATATTTACTGATCACCGACCTCTAACTTATTGTAAACAAATGTATTCACATCAAAATCAAATTCTGTTTCCCTGAGACAAATTCGGCATTTAAATTACATAGCTCATTTCAGCACAGATATTCAGCATATATCAGGTTCCAGCAATGTCATCGGCGATACTCTCTTGCATATTCAAGGCATCAATGCCAATGCACCGCTGGATTTTGTGCTTATTGCCCACTCGCAAGCCACCAATGAACATTAAAACGTCTGAGTGAAGACTCAAACTGCTCATTGAAATTCCAGTCATTACAACTTACTCGGGACCTTCAACTATTGTGCGATACTTCTAACAACAGACTTCGACCTTATGTACCACTTGACTTCAGGAAAAAAGTTTTTGACTGTTTCCACAACTTATTGCAGGTATCCAGGCTTCCAAAAAGCTCATACAAGATTCGTTTGGCCATCCATGCTAAAGGACATTGCCAATTGGACTTATTCCTGCATCATGTGCCAACATTAAAAAGTTACCTGGCACACGCATAGCCCTTTGAAAAAAATCGTGATGCCATCCGAACCATTCGACCATGTTTATATAGACATCGGTGGTCCTCAGCCACCATCTGACGGTTTTCAATATCTACTCACCTACATTGGCAGATTTACTTGTTGGTCTGTAGCTTTTCCCATTCAGGACATCTCTGCTGACTCTGTGGCTTGACAATTCATCTCCGGTTGGATTGCACGATTTGGTGTACCATCTATTTTGACAACTGATCAAGGTCAACAATTCCAGTCCCACCTTTTCGCTTCTCTGACATCTATGCTTGGAATACGCCGAATTCGCTCTTCGCCATACCATCCTTCCGCCAATGGCTTAGTGAAACGTTTTCACTGCGACCTAAAAGCAGCTCTAAAGTGCCATAACAACACCTGTTGGACTACATCACTCCCTCTTGTGCTTATTGGTTTACGTTCTTCCTTCAAGCGAGACCTCACAGGTACATCCGCTAAACTTGTCTATGGCACAGCCCTTCAATTACCATTTGAGTTCTTTCAGTCATCCTCTGCTCCAGTCGATCCAGCATCCTTTCTCCAGATTTTCCAAGAGGCTATGAAGAAGCTGTCTCAGACTCCTACATCATGCCACAACAAATCCACTCTATTCGTACACCATGCAGTAAGCACTTGCGCTCACGTGTTTATGCGAAACGACGCGGTAAAACCAACACTCACTCCTCCATATGATGGACCCTTCAAGGTCTGTGCACATAACATTAAACATTTCACCATTCTTGTGTATGACAAGGAAACCTTTCTGGGAATAGACCAAATGAAGCCTGCCTTCTTCGAAGCTTCAAACACTCAGGTTCCTGTGACCAGCGATCCTCCTGCTTCCCTGGACCCAACTGTTTCTCCAGATGCTCCTCCTTCGATCGACCTTACGCTTCCTCCCAGTGTTCCGCCAGTTATCACACGATCAGGAAGAAGTGTGCGCTTTAACACCAGATATTTGTGACTTGATTTTTTCATCGTACCTTTGGTACTCAGGGAGGGACTACTGTGGAGAACTCTTTATTATTATTATTTTCCACTGGCTCAAGAGAGGACACTACCAGCTTTCTCCCTCTTCTCCAACTAGGGGAAAATTTGGACTGGTTACTCTGTTCCTGGCTGCCGTTGGTGAAGCACTCGCTCACCTCTCTTCGGCTTCGTGATGTCTTTGTAGCTGTGATGTGACTTTCATGATTTTTTACCTACGTGGACTTGCGCTACCTATAAAAGTTCCTATCGTGCAAACTGTAATCAATGTGACTGTGTATCAGTGAAGGTGTATTGAAATATATATCTTTTTCTAGTGTTAAATAAAAATGTTAAAATCCTCAAGCCGAGCTATCATCGTTTTATCTGCAGCAACCCTAAAATGGCATCCATAGACGAAAGCCATACTATGATACTAGGAGGAAAATTTTCATTGTGTGGTCTGAAAGGTTATTTTCAATAAAACAATTTATATTTAACTATTTTTGTGGAGCAGCAAAGATTGCTCTGTGTACTCGAAAGAATAATTTCTTAGCCTGGCTGTCTCAGTCTGAACTTGACAATATTTGCATTACTTTGTATATGAAAAATTATGTATTTATGATGTCATTTATACATACTTATTTTGTATGTTTATTGTGCATTAATACCAGTTCAGATAAAGTACAGAAAAATTAAATTTTGAAAAAATAAGAAATATGCATCCAAAATTAACTCCTGAGGCTTAGTATATTTTTGAAATATACTAGTGAGCTACTCCACAATGCTTCGTTTCATGCCTTTCATAGAACCCAAGAAATTTAACATTTCTTTTTCACTGCAAATCCAATTCATGTCCAAACTGAAATGATCAAAAATTCATCGTATAACAACTGAATAATTCATTCCAAATTTTTTTCGGAAGCAGTGGTAGACTTTTATTACAGTCAAGGATCTCAAGTTGTATCGTGTTATATTAAAACATTTTTGTCTTTTAGTGAATATGTATGAATTAAAAGTTTTGATACTATTTTGCATTTTCAATTTACTTGAATTTTCTTCTAGTGTTTTAAACTGAAGAATAATATTGGAAGTATAAAATTAGATTAAAATATACATCTAATTTTATATAAGTTGAGCTTATGTAACTTGTATTTTCACCATGTAAAATAATTTTTTTTAAGGTTTACTTTCTAAAAGCAGCTAGTTCCTACATCTGGAAAAGATTAGACTCCAAAATTTATTATTCAAGTATAATGTTTAATTTTTATGGTTTATACGAATTTTTTTACTTGTGTAATTTTCTTACCTTTTGTAAACAAATGTATTTTTCAAAATCATTTTGTCTCCTGTAGAATTCTAAATTATTAGTGTATTATTTGATTGTGTAAATAATACATTACAAATTATTTATGGAAGATGTTCAGTAAACTAATATAAAAAATGCTTTATATTTAAAAGTTTTTTTTTTTTTTTTTTTTTTTTTTTTTTACATTACTCTTCGAAGTACTTAGCATTTATTATTTGGTTCTTTGTTTTGTAGACTGATAGTGACTATGTTACCCGCCAAGCTAGTGAAATTGAAAATCAGTGAGTAAAATATTTTTATTAATTAATCTTCATATGTGATGTAAAAATCCTTTTAAAATTATTAATCTAAGCCTTGAAATAATTTCTCTTTTTATTTTAGATTCCAGGACCACATTAACTCTGGTCTGTTAGAAGTAATTGCACCTCCTAGTACTTATTATCCTGACTTCAACAAACTGCGACAGACTTTAGGGGATCCTTTAGAACGTGTCAAGTGAGTTTCAGTTTATTTATTCAAGTGCAAGTTTATTATAGTCTTTTAAATAAATTGTTGGCCAACTTTTGTTATACAGTACAAAGTCCGTAATCCAGACTTGTCGGGACTTCGGCGTTTCCAGATGAGGGGTTTTTCTGGATTATAGATCTTCAATTTAAATCTGGTAAAATGGCATGCAGAAATTATACAATTAAAAATATGAAACCGTAATTTGTGAAATAAAGAGCAATTATGATCTAAAGGGTATCAAAATTTACAAAAAAAAAAAAAAGCTTAATATTTATTTGTTTACATTATTAAGCATTTCTTTCAATGTAAGTTGTTTAAGTTGCTTTGTTTTTTGTGCTAAACGCGCTTGCGTAAACATTAATCGCGCATGCGTAAACATTAATCGCGCATGCGTAACATTAAGCGCGCATGCGTAAAGCATACCAAAAAAAAAGTGTGTGGCTTTGAGGCCCAGATTATAGATCATTCCGGATAATGGACGTCCGGAGTACAGACTTTGTACTGTATTGGGGAGGAATATCATGTGTTATTTACATTGCAGATAGCTGAAATGAATATTTTCTCCTTTAAAATTTGGTAATTACCATGTGTAATGTTAGCAGGGCTTTGTTTATGCTCATTGCTACTCATTAATAAAGTTGATCTACATTGCTTATGTCCTGTTAATAAAGCCTGATAATAAACAATTTGATAATGATTAATTTGAAAAACTCATTAATATAGGCCTGAGTTATTAATAACCACCTAAGAGCAATTTTGAAACTGATTTTTTTGGTTTGAAATAGGGACACATGATATTTGTTCGTGATTACCTGCTCATTATTATAATAGAAAGGGCTAAAAAGAATGACTTTATTTTGAATCACTCTGTGTATGATTTTATCTGTGTATTAAGCTCCTAAGCATGTATTAAAGCAATTTCATTAAAAAAATATCCTTCCAGAATAAAAAGTTTCCCCACGCATCATTTAACCTATTTTGGTTGATTAACTCATGCAGTTCATGTGGCTACTTGATTAAGTGCAGAAGTGCCTTCAAGGAGAGTTTTCTGTGTAAAAATCACCCATATTCATATTATAGGTGGGAGAAACTCTTGAAAACATCCAATATCCAGCTCACTAAGTTAGCAGGTTTAGGACTTGGGGCAAAATATCAGTGTTCTTCAGCCTTAGCCACTTGGACCTACCATGTTTGTTTGCTATTCAGTCACACTTTTCATTTTTAAACTTGATAGCAGTCTGGAACAAGATCGTGACAGTTTTATGATCATACTGTATGAATTCTGTGTAAAAAAAAAAAAAAAAAAACTGAGATCATCACTTTGCTGAGAAATGACATATGTATCACACATGAGTTTATCTATTAATTTTCCAGCAATTCAGATGAAAGCAAGTTAAAGCAATAAAGAAAAATTCGAAATGTATATGACGTCATTAGTTCAATCTCCAGAGCAAATTTAAATACACTATTCTCAATACTTATCTAAAAAAATTTCTATACCTTGCATACTAGCTCTGTTTATTGAGTGTATCAAATACAGTCAAAAGTCGTTAATTCGGACACCCATAATCCGGAATGATCTATAATCCGGACCTCAAAGCTGAAAACTTTTGGCGCATGTGCCGCGTTGACACATGCGCATAGGCGTTTACGCATGCACGTAAGACCTCTTACAACTGCGCATTTGCGTGTGCGCAAGTGCAGAATACGTTTTTGTGTGCGCTTTTTATGTATAACGGACAGTATAAGCTAAAATTATCTATTTCAGTTAATGTTGATGATTGCGTTGTTCCTTAATTTTCGAATTGGATCCGGCTCATTATTTTTTGCAGACTGTAAGAGCAATACTATAAAAGTAAACTTGAACTTTCGATTATGTAAAATAGAATTTCCGATTCTGGAGCTCCCAAAGGATCGTACAAAACGAAAGTATGTTTCAATGTCCATCAAACAAAAAGTGGAATTGCTGCAAAAAATGGATAAAGACATGAAGAATGTGACAAAGAGGTTAGTGAAAACAAAAAAATTTCGATTGACAAGTTAGTCGGTATTCTCGGCACAGCAATTAACGGGACTTAAACAGCAGAACTTTGTAACTGAACAAAAAATTATGTCTGTTTATAGGATTAAAGAGAAAGTATTATCACATAAAACGAAGCAACTTAAACAACTTACATTGAAAGAAATGTTTAATAAAATAAACAAATAAATATTATGCTTTTTTTTTGTAAATTTTGATGTTCTTTATTTCATAAATTACGGTTTCATATTTTTAATTTTAGAATTTCTGCATGCCATTTTACGCGATTTAAACTGATGATCTGTAATCCGGAATCACCGAAGTCCCGACGAGTCCGGATTAACGACTTTTGACTGTATAATATTTTTCAAATTATTTTTTAAAATTTTATAAATGTATGAATATGGATGTGTTATGAGTTTCATGATGATGAAAGGATGTTTTAATTGTGTCTATTCATGGAAGTCTGTTATGATCAACAAATAGTAACATTTTTCATGTTACATGTTTTGTTTTGGTAAAAGAATGAAAATACCTTTAAATATGTCCCATTGCAAAATCTTTTTTTTTTTTTTTTTTCCTCTCTTTTCTATTAAACTAATTTGTCTGCATTGGTTTTGTTTCTGATTTAGAAAAAAATGTTTAACTAGAGAAGTTATGATGTAAAGTTTTAGCTCGGTCTTATTAACTGTTTTCTTTTTCTAATGTATATTCATGTATTTTATCAAGTTGTCCCATAAGTGATGCTTTTCAGTCAGAATTTTTAAAGCATATTCTAATGCATTTAAACAAATACTTTTCACAGATGTATAAATACCATGAGCTAAGACAGTCTGAGTTTGATAAATCCCACCTTACAAGCACATGGGTGCAAAGTTGTTTCTTTAATAGCCCTTCATGAAAACTGATGTCACTGATGAACACATCAGACATAATGCTTTGCAAGTGTTAAAAATGAGCTAGTGCAGAAAATGGTAGGAATTCTGTTGAAAAGATGCTTTGTAAAAGTGTTTTAAGTATTCAGCAAGACAACCTTAACTTGAAAGATGTTGGCCGATGGGCGATCTGATAGCTTTTTATTTGTTAATGGTAATTTGATGTTTTGAAAGCTGCAGTTGAAAGTAATTCATCTGCAAATGTTCAAGAGTAGGCAGGCGAGGCTAGTTCATCATGAACATCAAATGTCTGTCATCATTTGAGGAAACTCAAAATCATGTCTAAGCTTGAAGGTTGTTTGCACATGACCTTGTTGACCCTAAGTGAAGAGAACATGTGAACACCTGCACTTCTCATCACTCATTCAAAAAAATCCTCTTTTTATTTTAAACTCTTTTGGTGATGCAATGAAAAGTGATTTCTTTTTTTTTTTAAAAGAATAAAAGCTTTTTTAATTTCATTCGGAAAGAATATTGTCTAGAAGATGCTTGAAGCAGACATTCAAGACTTTTTCTTCTATGAGGTGGCTCATTTTGTTTTTTTGGGGGAAGGGCATAAAAGTCTGATGTAGTATTGAAATAATGCTATTTATGTATAGTTGATTAAATTAGTAGCTTACTGATTTTTATTTCTTCAGAACCTAATTCAAGTGCAGGTAATAGTAGGTAAGATACCAAAAATTTACTCTTGGTCATACAAGTATAGTCATGCTACAATAATTTAAAATAAAAAATGCATTAATTATGGGATGACTTAATGATTTTTCTAAGCATGTGCTTTCTGAGTTTATTAAATATAATTTTTTAGGTGGCGTACGAAACAAAATTTGGATTTTTCATATCTTATGATGTATGCTCAACCAAAAGGAATGTTTTATGTTCAAGTAAGTTAGAGTTTGCGAATTTTACCATTTTTGAATACCTGCATTACAGTAATTTTCTTATTTCAATTTTCCATTGACTAAGTAAATCCACTTTTATTCAAGAAATAGTACAGAAAACTTGCTTTACTATCATAGGTTGGGGGAGGGCAGAGGAAGCAGTCTATCCGCGGTGGCATTTTCACAATTTTATTTTCTACCAATCAGTTTATTTATGTTAACTTATTAATTTTTTGCTGCTTAATAACCAGATTTTAACAACAATACGTGCAGTTAAAAGATATAAAAATCCAATAAAGCCATTACTTTTTCTATTATATTGTGATTTAAACTCTTAAAAGCAAAAGAATAAAATGCTTGGCTAGGTAATTGCTTGTTTCCTTAGTCAGCAGCGGCTGCATCTCTGAAGCACACTACATAATCAGTGCATATTGTGAAGAGGTATTGTATCCCACACTCCAAATGCCTGATTCATCATTAGTTTTTTTTTTTTTTTTTTTTTTTTTTTTTCCCAATTCATAACATTTATCTGGGGGGATTGTGATCTGCATATAGCTGGAATTATAGATATTTAAGGTTCTGAAACCCAGAATTTCCAAATATGTGTAGTGTATACAGATTATCTTTCTCACATTTTGTGTAAGAAAAAATGTCGTTTATATAAATTTAAAAGTATATTATTGAGAGAAATCAGGCAGGAGCTGAAGCATTCAAGCTAAAAGAAGATAAAAAGCAGAAATATCCATTATTCATAAAACTGATGAAATCTGTTTTTTTCTTGTTCCGTATATCTGTTGCTAAAAATTCATTTAATTATTTAGAGTGATATAATGACAGAATATTTACTGGACAGCTTACTAAATCAGTGAACCAGTCTCTCTCTTCTTGCAGTCCCGTATCTCCGGCATCTGTTAATAGGCATACTTCAAGTTTAAATTTAATATCCAAAGCCAAAATCTTGAAATGTCTTACTAAATTTTCAGTTGTTAACAAAGAAAAATAATGCAGCACTTTCAAGAAATGGAAGTCCCATAAAAAAGAAAGCAAAGTAACCATATCGGTTATTTTATTTTTATTTTTTTTTTTAGTGTTGAGGAACCAAAAAGATAGACATCTGTTCAAAATAATGTTGCAATATACAAATTAATTTTATGTTTCATGGCATTATTTTGTGTCAACATATTTGTTTAAAATTATGCCAGATATTTACTACATTGTTAATTTTCATGAGTTTTTAAATGGAACTACAATCGCGCATGATATATATCCAATGAGTTACTATTAAAACGACTGAAAAATTTTTCATTATATTGCTTATGCATACTTAATTCAAAGCCATATTTCTAAATATAATAGTTGCCATCAGCCACTTGTAATGAATGCTTAAAATGCATATTTAATTTTTAATTGTATCTCTGAAAAAGTCAAATGTTTTTCAGAAAGCATTTCTGAAATATAATTTTTAAAATTATATCCCGTTTGCATTGAATGCATTCTGTTTTATAATATTTTAGATGTTTAAAGTGATTGGCTTTCTTGTATATTCTGTTGTCCCAGTTTATATGTCACTTTCTGCTTGTATTGTTCAGAATGAGTTTATTGGAATTTTAAGTGAAAAAGTAAGAAGCGTTATTGAAGAATTAAAAGACACATGTTGTTTTTATATGATATTCAACATTCCTGATAGGTCTCATTAGAATAAAGCAAACCAAGTTTTATGCTACAGTTTACATAATGGAAAGTGAAAACTATGGAATTTCATAACTTTTGTCGTTTAAACAAAAGATATAAGAGTAGAAAGTAGAATTTGTTGCATGTATGAACAAGAAACTGAATTAGATATATGTGAATAAAGCTTTTATTGCTGTGCATGAGTTACGTTTTTGCAACTTTTTGAACTGTGGAAGTTTCATTAACATCTTCTTCATCCCATTGCTGAAATAATGGGATAAAGTGACTTGAGTCAGTGAGCCATGAATTAAGCATATAGTCAAAATTCCGTGGAGTGCATTGGGAAATGCACCTGAATGTTGTAGAAAAATCTCTAAACATTATTCAGTGAAGTGCATTGGAAAATGCATCTAAATGTTGAAGAAAAATCTCTAAACATTCTAAGTGCTACAGGCAATTTAATTGATGACGAAAATAAAGTGCTCGCGTGATATTAGTTTCGTATTCTCCTTTGTGCTTTCTTGATCTGTAGGATTCTGTCCATCCAGAAATTAATGGCACATAAGTCATATCTTCAGACCACATGATTAAATGCATAGATGTCAAAGCTTTAGCAACACTTTCTACTGAAAATAGAGAGGAATTAATTAAAATTAAGTTACTTATATGAAAGAAATTTATGGTGATCTGGGCTTAGTCATACATTGACTGGGCAGAAAAACAAATGATGAAAGATGAAAATTCAGGAGATGTTGATTTGCCATACAGAACTGAATGAAATGCAGATAGGTTTTTCCCATGTATCGAGTGTTTCAAAAAATGATGAATTCAAGTGTTTTATTCTTGCCATTCCTTTTGTACTAGTCTAAACTTCTGAATGATAAATGTAACTGAATTATGATCATTATGGCTCATAACTGACAGTTTCAGTGACTTCTGTGCATTATGTTCACATAATTCTGTAGTTTTTCCTGCCAGCACTCAACGATATGGATGTGGGAGATAAACGGTTTGAGCAGAACATTGCCACAGCACACACAGTGTCAATGACTATTTTGTGGCTACACTGCCCTGGCACAGTCACCTGATTTATCCCTCTGTGCAGTGGCGTAGCTAGGGTGGGGCAAGGGGGGACATCTGTCCCCAGGCACAGCATCGAGAGGGTGCCAAATTGTAATTAAGAACTTTTAGAATGAAATGTTTTCCATTCTTGGTACACAGAAGGGGGCGCAAAATCTTCAGTTGTCCCCGGATGCTGAAAACCCTAGCTACGCCTCTGCCTCTGTGACTATTTTTATAGTGCTATTTTAGATCACTTTTTTATAGTGATTGACCCTGTATCACCTGGAGAACAACATTCATCAAGCTGTTGCCAACATGCTCGTTGATATGCTGGAAACAGTTGAATGAAACTTCCAAATTCAATTAGCACAGTGTATTGATAATAATGAATGCCATCTGCAAGATATCATCTTTAAAACTGTGTAAACATTAATTTTAAATGTTGTACTTGATGTTGTTCAAAGACTTCAAAAAAAGCAATGCACATATATATTTAAATTGAATTTCTAAATAAGCAGTTTGCTCTGAGTCACCCATAAGTTTCTTTCAGGAAAAGTATTCAAGTCAACTGTTGTAATGTATTAAAATAAAAGTCTACAGGAGATTTGTTTTGAGTTCTGTAAAACCTTTTTCCCCCCTCCCTAGTTCTATACAATTGTATATAATTCTTATTTTCTTGCTATCGGTTTTGTGTTTGAGCATTCAACTTAAAATCCCAGAATTAAGTTTAAATTATATTGAAATTTCAATACATTGTTGTATAATTTAACTTTTATTATTGTTATCAATTTCTGTTAAGTATCATGAAATCCAGAATGCAAAAGTAAAGGCCATTAATGCCTTTTTCTTTTTGAATTTTGAAATCTGTGACAATATCAAGACAGAAGAGAAACAAAGTAAAAATTAACAATGTGTTTGTTATAGATTTTAGTCAAGATTCTATCAATTTCAATAGCAAACTGGTACAAGTCCCTCTTCATCAGAAGCAAAGAAATCTGCACTGAAGGGAAAGCCACAGATGTATTTATACCCAACAAGAGTAAAGCAAATGAGAAGGTAGCACTATCTGTCAACAGAAATAGTAACAAAAGTTCAAAAATTAAGTTAATAGAATTGTAAAATTGTAATATGGAAGTAGTGAGTTGGCCATTATTAGAGTTATTAACTAAGCAAGATAAATCTGTGTGAATGTGAAAAGTTTCAAGAAAATACAATTCACCAATGAAATATGCTGTTTGGATAATTTTTGCAGAGCCAAAATCAAAATTATAATTTAAATTTCCAACTATGATTAGTTAGCAAAGTTTTGTTAATTTCACCTTTTCTGATATAAGATTGAATGTTCCTTGATGTGAAACTTCAATGCTCTTTTAGTTTGGCTGATAATAACACTAACAAGATATGCGATAAGTTACCCAAGAATTAAAATCAAAAATGTGATATTTAAGAATCAAAGTATGGTTTTTATTGATATGTGAGAAATTAGCTTGAAAATTGAAGTTGTAGAGAGTCCATGTAATTTTGTAATTGACAGAAGGATGAAATAGAAGCATGGTAAGGTTATTAATGCTATTTCTAACACCAGAATGTCTTCTTTGATAGCAAGATGAATTTTTTTAAAGTCTTTATCAATGACCACTAGGGAATATTCTTGGTCAGTGGCAATGATCTCAAATAATTGAGTTCATTATCTAGAAAACATTCTGTGGAATGAACTTGGAGAGTGCAAAATACATAATAAGAAAAAGAAGCCATTTTTTTACTTAGCCAACTTAGTCTGGGGAAGCAAACAGACAGGAAAGGGTTTACGGTAAGTAGTAATGCTGAAATCAGATTCATTGCACATTGTAAAAATATCAAGGAAGGAAAGGGTATTTTCAGATTCAGTTTCCTAGGTGAACTGGATGGCTGGATCAATTGAATTTCTAATAAATAAACTCTGTGATAAACCTTCTCTATTACCATCACAAAGTGTAAAAGTGTTATCTTCATAGTGAATCCAGAAACAAAAAAATAGTTTCTGAAATAATTTGGCCTCAAATAATGTCTCTAAATGTCAGCAGGTAGAGAAGTGAGAGGGTTACCTATAGCTAACACTTCAATTTTACAATAATATATGTTTTGGGAAACAAAGTAGGTTTGGTGCAAGGAGACTTTTGTAAGAGCAATTAGTAAAGAGTTTAGTAACCCATCACAGGTTTGTTACTTTGCTAATTGTATGCTATGAAAATATGTTTCAAGAAAATGTCATCATATTTAATTAAATAATAATTGAGATCATATAGATCATGAACAGTTTTTCAATCATCGTCATTGCCTTATCTCTCTAGGAAAGTAAGCATACGAAGTTATTTCAAACTTTTTGGTCAGTCCTTTAAAGTTAATAGAAAACAATAAAATAAATACTTTTTTGTCGCACAGTGGATGGGCATAACTGAAGTGGACAGAGACCATATAAGTGCCGGGAAGAAGGCCTTGTAAATAAATGCTTGTTTTTGCAGTTATCATTTCTACCACAGATTTCAAGACAGGATTTTGTTCACAAATCAGGAGAAGGGCATATTTATTTCATATGCAGAGCTGCAAACAGAAATGCTTTCACTGAAGATACATGCTAAATCACAAAATATTTGACTGATTGTAAGAATCTGTGTGAATGAAATGAACGTTTTTCAACGTCTTGTTTGATATAGGGCTCCCAAGGAATGTGAGGACTTTGCAAGTTATGAAGAAATTCTGCATAGTATTGTCTTGAATCTAGCACTCAAGAAATTATCAATGTGATATATACTATGAGACAAATGATTACATCCATACCATGCTCTAAGTGTCCAAATTTTGATGCAGATTACTAACCTTATGGTGCTTTTCCACACTGGCTCCTTCAGCAGACTGCACTGCAGCCAGATCTTATTGTTAATGCATTGAGGAATGCACCTAAAGGAAATTTTAAATGCCATAATTCACCCATGTGTGGGCAACCACTAATCTGCATGCTGTACATTCAGATTTCTACCAGCAACATGTCTCAATAAATTTTTCAGCTAGACTTATCCATGACCATTTGATTAGTATGTACCTTTTGATAATGCAGGAGGAGGAAGAGAAAAAAACATACTGGGCAAGAAAAATTACTCTGTATTTTTACAAAAAAGCTTGGCAAAGTTGCTAAACCTTGCTTCAGCAAACAATAAAACACTTGTGTGATTCCAACATGACAGGCTGTACTCTGTTTCAATATGGATGAGTGAAAATACCTTGAGTGCAACATTCCCAGTGTAATGGATTGGTGAGATACTTCCTTCACTTGGTCAGAATGATCATGCGAACTCTCGTGTCTGGATTTTTTCGTATGATAGCCTCGTTGATTGTGTACAGAATCTTATTGCTAGAAATTTTTAATGTTAATATTGCTGTTTAAGAAATGCTGTGTGTTTCTGGCAGTGTATGCCGATTACTGCATTAAAAATGTGAAGCATGCATTCATCAATAATTGCTTGTTTGAGAAGCTTCTATAGTTGATTCGTTAATTTTTTCCCCTGTACTCAGTTTAACTTTCCCATTTCTCTGCTGTAACTTTTATGATTGTTAACCCACATTGCTTACTGCATACGTTACAAATGCAATTCATCCATAGATTTTGTGAAGAAAAATGTTTAACTATGTATGCCTATTTTGTTCTACAGTATCAATTCACTCTGTATAATTTTCAGATCTTTAATGGTGCTTAAGTAATTTGCTTAGATTATAAATTTATTTGCAAAACAGTTAATGTACTATATCCTTAAGAGTTGTTTTAAAATGGGAAGATATTTATTTAGGTAAAGATCACTGAATGAACTTCTGTTGTATGGTAGTGCTGTAGTTTCAAAAAGAATTAAAATTATTTTGGGGAAGAGATAAAACCACAAAGGAGCATTATTATGGAATCATTGCTTCCACTGATCTCAAGGCAGCTAAAATTAAAACTGAGATTCTGTTTCACATGTAATTTATTATAAAAGAGTTGTATTTATGTACCTTGCTGTCAGCTTCCTTTTATTGAGTTTTTAGGGAAGTCTGCATACTCCATACTTCATAGAACTTTTGAATGACATGTCATAGCATTACTGAGGTAATGTAATTGCAGGTAAATGCCCAAGCATAATTGATTTTTTAAATTTTCCCTCACATGCCATAGCATTCCTGGGATAATGTAAATGCAGGAAAGTGGCCAAGCATAATTAACTTTTTAATTTTTCCCTCCTCCTTCAAGTTTTGTGGTTTCTGAGTAAAGTTCTGCTTTTTTGTCTTGGAGTATCTGCAACTATTTTTAGTCAACACTTTGGAAGAATATTAGTTCAATTAACTATGTGTGATTGTTTGTATATATATATGGCACTACACTGTACCATTCTAAAGTTATTGGATGTACTATGGATCTTCTTGACAGCTTTGTAAAGCCTTGTTCATTGAGGATAAATTGCCTTTGAATGAGATTACATTAGAAGTTTTTTACAAAGTGATTTAAAATATCATGTGTTTAATTGTGGAGTAAAATATAATGTTGCAAGTAAAGTACTTTTGAGCAAAATTTTAAAATATTATTACTGCAGAGGAAAGTTAGTCCATTTTGAAATTTTATGTACTATTCTGAAATGGAATGAGTGCCATTTTCTGAAATGGAATGAGTGAAATTTTATGTACTATTCCGAAATGGAATGAGTGCCATTTTCTCCCCAAATGTACAAATTATGTATGAAATATTTTTTAATCCATCAAATTTTATGGGCTTTTATGAAATATGATTTAGGGAACTGAATTTGATGAAAATTTATTTCAAATCATATCTGTGCCGTGAATGAATTTTTAGCATCTAAAGCATGATAAAATTCCAAAAGCTGTTTCTGGTATTGAAAAGAAATTTTTTTATATCAAAGGAAAATTTTTCTGATAAGTAATTAGTGATATTTTTACTGTGTATTTATATTATTTCATTAAAATTTACTTTAGAAATATATTTTTATACCTGTATTTCAGTCTTTACAGTAGTATTAGTTTTATCCTTAATTTGTAATTGCTTTCACATTTAGTTACATGTAAAATACACTGGTGTTCAAAATTAAGAGAATTTGCAATATTTTGTGATTTTTCTAAAAGTACTGAACAAAAGGTTTCAATTCACAAATGTAAATGTGTATGTTGAAGGAGTATTTAGGGGAAGAATTGTTAAAAATGCACAAGCGCTTCATTTGCTCGCAGTTGGGGATTTTCATTGTGCCCCCCTCCAACATTTAATAAAATTCCATAGCAGACAGTTAAAATGAGTAGGCACCAGTGCTTGTATAGACTAGAACCTGGGCACTCTCAAGTGTTGATTGCTAGATGCTTGAATGGTAATGGTTATCTTCATGTGAAACTTGAACATTTTAAGAATAGCAGGTCTCTGTTGAGAGAAAGCCTGAGCGAAGTTGTTTGAGGGCTGTGATGCCCAGTGAAGGTCGACAATTGCTTGTTCACATGAGACTAATCTGGTAAATGGTTTCCTGAAATGTGAGGAATTGAATTAATTGTCCAGCGAGATCTCCAAACCTTAAACCCTATACAACATGTTCTGCAATACTGTTTTGAGGGGAACTACAACTTGACTTCCCACTTCTAGAATCATCAGCATCTAAAAGCAGTGTTGCTGCAGGATTGGACCTCATTTCCAGCAAGAAGTCACACTGTGAGAGTTGCTTGACTCTTAAGAGAGGACTATATTCTGTATTAGCCACCTTTTTTTGTTCATTCTCACAGTTTTTGTTTTGGACCTTCTGCTGAGGACCCTTATGCGTGACTATGCATATATACTATGACAATTGTAAGATAGAAGTTTTTTGTATTGTTAGTTTATTGTGATACTTAATTTCATTAAAATATATTTTGGAGAAAATTGTCCAAATGTGAAAAATTTTGTAATTTTGAATACCCGTAAATAATTATACTGAGTCCACTTTGAATTAGCAATATTTTGCTGATAATGCATTAGACCAACTTTCTAAATAATTGCTAAATAATTGCAGCTCGCAGACATGTAGCAGCAAAAACTAAGAGTTTTTCAACATCTTCTAAGCATAATGTTAGACACATCAGCTGAAACAGTTTCCATTACTTACCTAGTGTATCTCGCATTCATTCATTCAAGGCAGGGTGGAAATCAAAGCAAGGTGACAAATTTGTTGTTGCTGTCTTTCAGTTTTGTAACTAGTATAGGAGCTGAAAGAATAGATGTGTTTACTAATAGATTGCTCTGTAGCCTAGTTTCTGCAGATATTGTATAGAAATAATTAGTTAACAGTTTCCTAAATGTAAGCATTCTCCAGTGCTTGTTGGATGATAACTAATAAAATTTCAGACTATAGCTGTATTTCCACTATTAGCCCAACTGCTTGACTAACTTGATGTTCTTGTGTAAGATCAGATTTATGTGTAAGATATAATTATAGGTTGCAGTTGCTCAATGTCTTTTTAGACATTAATGAAAATATAAAAAAATTTTGTTAATAAATTTATTAGGTTATATAATTTTTATATGAAATATATTAAATTTATGTATAAGTACAGTATTCTGGATTTTTTTTTTTTTTTAAGATAAAAGCCTAAGCAGTTTTACATCTGCAGTCTTTGCACTATATGTGTGTTGATGCTGTGATACTGTGATAGAGAAGACAAATTTTATCACTCCAACCAACCTACTTCCATATTTCTGTGAAGTATCCATGTCAGACCTGATAGATCAACCATAGATGTTGTATGCAATGTTGGGTCATCTTTATGGGTGCTTTTGTTGTATTTGGGTGGACTCTCAACTGGGTTTATTCCAGTTGGTTCAAGCTGTGATGCTAGATTTTATTTATGAATTAAAACCTACCGTGCACTGCTAACCAATGTACTTTGTAATGCTGAATGTCTTTGTATGGTTCATATTGTCATTTATTGAAAATGATATTAAGTTCGACATGAATTGTTGATAATGTCGCTTTTACACTCAAATAGTCAAGGAATGATATATGTTTTCAGTGCTTCTTAACACTTTACTGAACGATCGCCTATTAATCAGCTTTTTATCGCCAATGCCTACCGACCAATAGCCTATTAATCAGCTTTTTATCGCCAATGCCTACCAACTGATAGCCTATTAATCGCATTTTTCTCGGAGCTACTTAAAAATAGACTATGAATTGGTAGCCATGGCGATTAACAATTGCCATTTGCTATATCATCTGCATTTTATTATTAGTACGGAGGTACATTGCTCACTTGTATTAAGTGCATTGCTTCGTAAACTCCCACGTTTTCACACCATTTATTAAAAATTTGCCGTTCACGATGAGCAAAAAAAATGGTACTGGAGAGTTTTATTTAGACTATTTATCAGATTGTCCTGACAGTTATTCAGAACCAAGAGAATCTGCGGCTGAGCGGCCAGTCGGACGAACGTATGCTGTTAAATCGTTAGCGGGCGGTAAAGTGTTAATTGTTTAAATTTTAATGTTTTAAATCATTATTCATTGGCGAGTCGATTTGAAACATTAAAATGTGAATAATTAGTATGCTTTTTCATAGTTTAGACTTTTAAAAAAATTCAGCATAATTTTACTTTCTTAATATTCATTCTAAAATTTAGTAGTATCTCTATTTTCTCTATCGTAAATTTCTAATTAAGTGTGCGTGAGTGAAAGAAATACAAAACTGTGAAAAACAATTGCTAACTAAATTGGAACAAACGTCATTTAAACTCCTAATTTTTTAAAAAAAATACAATCTTCTTTCAAAGCATCTACTCATGAAGGCATTATAATATCTTTCAACGGCACAAGTCTTAGCTGCAGTTTGCATTGATAACATTTCAGTGACACACAGAAAAGGTTGATTTCATTTGCTGAGCTTTTCCAAATGGAAATAGTTTTGGATGCCGTGTATTTGAAAACAAAATATACAAAAAAATAAATTCAAGTTAAGACATATCTTGAGTGTACAAGTTATTCATCTTAACTCAAATTTTATTTTTGTGTATTTATTTATTTGTATTTTTCAAATACATACTATGAAGAATTTTATAGCCATAAATGGTAAATAAAAACTTTGATTTTCCATACAATACTAAAAGCCAGTTCACTTGTAGGGAACATGGTAATTCGGAGCCTAGACTCAGAGTGTGAAGGTGCATAGTTCCCCTCGCTCTGTGCTGAGCAGTCATATGTGAAGTTTCTTCCAACACGACTCTCGGTTTTGCCGACTTAATTTTATTCTCTGATTTAGTTGCTAGCACATAAAAGGTTGCTCACCGGTCTTAAGTAACCAAAGAGTTGTAAAAAGGCCTTAATGTGGTTTGCTGAATATCAACTTCACTTGCCTGGCCCAGTAAAAGTAGGCGGCCCTTGATTTTTCCTGGTAAGCCTAATCATGATACCATGAGGTGACCACGTGCTTTGGCAGTTTGATTTTAACAGCATTTTTTTTAATGCTTTTATCAGTTTGGATAAAGATTTAGATTACATGTCCCTATTATTGCCACACTAGGAACAAATCAGTGCAATGACACCAAATACAGAAAATTTACGGATTGGAAGATTTATTATGATTACCTTCTTAATAACCCCCCAAACTTTGAGAATTTGAGAAATATCAGTGATATCGATTTAGCCATCGAGACGCTTACGAATAGTATTCTCACAGCTTATAATAGAGCTACGAAAAAATTCCCTGTTGATCAGAATGCTGAAAGGCTCCCTTGGTTTATTTGCAACCAGATTAAGGAGCGAAATAAGCTCAGGAAAAGATAGTGCATCTCATGGGACACTAATATCAAAAGAGAGATAAATAAACTTAATAAGACAATCAAGAAAATATTTATAACTATAGAAACGAGAGATGGAATGATAAAATCGCCAGCTTCAACGAGCCAAATAATGCATTTTAGTTGGTTGCTAGGAACCTAAAGAATAGGCCCACTGTAAATAAGCCACTTTACGGTGCTAATGCAGTTGTTGTCACTAGCAGACCATCTGGAAAAGCAGTTCATGCCAAACATGGATCCTTGCGACCTTACATTTTCCTATAACATAAGGTATTTTATACATGACTGGGTCAATAGTCCAAGTCTGAGAAGCAAACCTGATCTGAGTACTCCAAATGAAGTTAAAGATGTTATTAGAAAATTAAAGAAAAGGAAAGCACCAGGTTACTACGAAATAACGAATATTGCCATCAAAAACCTGCCCTTAAATACTGTCGCAAAATACACAAGTATCGTAAATGCCTGCATTGTGAATAACTATTTTCCCAAGAGCTGGAAAGTCGCTAAAGTCATTCTCCTACCTAAGCCAGGTAAAGATATAAAAAAACCTGAGGGTTTTCGCCCTATTAGTCTTTTGCCTGGTTTAGGCAAAATCTACAGAAGAATTATTTTAAGAAAAATGGATCCTTATCTAGCCAAATTACCACCCGAACAGTTCGGGTTTAGAAAATCACTCTCCATGACAAAGCAGCTTGTCTGCCTTAATGAATTTATTGCATCAGCATTTCACAATCATCGGAAGGTAGCCTTACTCACTCTAGACGTGGTGAAAGCCTTCAACCGCGTCTGGCATGAGAGGCTGATATTCAAATTAATCTGCTTAGATTTTAACAGGGATCTAGTACTACTCATTTATTCTTTTATCAAAAATCGGAAGTTCTTTGTAAATATAGGGAAAGATAATTCTGTTCAGAAAATTCTAAATGCAGGAGTAGCTCAGGGGTCCATTTAGGGCCCAATCTTGTATATTTTCTATGTGGTAGATTTTCCGTGTATTTTCAATGATTTAAATTGCTTCGTAGGTTGCTATGCTGATGATACGGCCCTAGCCGTAGAGTCACTTAACGTAGAAAATGCTGTAAATAAATTGCAGCGCATTACTCCACAGACGGTGCACGGTGTAAAGAATTTTCAGCTTCTAATCATTCAGAAAAAGGCCGAAACAACCCCTACCACTGCCAGACTTAAACTTTTCGGGGAACGACTAAATTTCAACTCGGCAGGAAAATGTGATTGGTCGAAAATATACGTCACATGTGACATCAAAGGTTGCGTGTTTTAGCTTTACCCCAAAGGATTGTTTGCTATTTTTGGCTGCTTGTTTTCTAAACTGTGCTGTGGTATTTTTTGGCGGGTTTTAGCCCACCAAAAAGTATAGTATTTTTACTTAGTATTTTTTGTATAGTATAGTATTTTTTAGTATTTTTTGAGAAAATGTTTTTGAATTGGTGATTTAGGTATTGGTTCCTTACACATTATTACAAATTAATGTAAAGTATTTATTTTTGAGACTAACTTTTTGTAATCTATTTATTTTTAATATATTGAATTTTGAGAATAGATAAATTTAGCTGAAATATCCTGTGTTCACGATCTTGAAAAAATTTTCACAATAGCAAGCCGTTAGTTTCAAACATTAAATATTTTAATATCATATGCTACTATTTTATTAATTTTTTAATATTTGTAATCACAAAATAAATTTTTTAGTCTATTGTGGTACATAACTTTTTAGGAAAGTTCACAATGGAATGTCAAGGAGATAGCAGTATTTGAATGTATGTACAGAAATGACATTTAATACATATGAACATAAAATATTAGAAATTTACATTTTCTGCATTAAAAATTTTTACTTTAAATAGCCCAAAAAAGAGTACAAATTACCATTTTTGCAAATTCATTTATCAAGCTGGAGAATAAAATACATCTATTTTTGTGAATATAATTGATGGCTGAATAATTTCCTTAGCATCTTGCTTTTTTCTGATACATCTGTTTTTGTGAATATAACTAATAACAGAATAATTTCCTTAGCATCTTGCTTTTAGCCTGATAAATCACCATTATTCTTCAGTAAAAATATTTCAAAGTAATATTTCTCTTTCTCCTTTCAGCTACTTGAAATATGAAGTAAACATTTTGTAAATAATAAAAACATATACAGTACTGCTACATAATTAAAATTATTCATGAATGTAATTCGGTGTTTCATTTAAAAAAAAAAAAAAAAGAATTAGACTGTTCTTATATTACACAAATGGATTTCTTAATGCCTATGTATGTTTAAGATATCACAAATTGATAACATCTTTATTAAAGAACTGGCAACCTTTAATTGTAAATTTAGCATCATAATGATAGACGCATATTTTATTATATGTCAATGAGGCTTAAAATTTATCATATGTTACTAGCGGGCAAGCCCGCCAGCTGAGCGGGCTGAAGCCCATTACTTCAGGGGATGGATGCCTTCGTGGTATTCGAAAGTTGGACCTAACTACCAGTGTACAGCGATTTTACATTTGCTGCGCCCGCTTTGTTAACGTATGCATGCAGAAGATACTGCATGCGGAAAACCACAAAAACACACATGCAGCCAGCCCGCTCGCCGGGATTAGAAAGTTGGACCGAACTACCAGTGTTCAGCGATTTTACCGCTCAGCTGCTTGTACGAAGTGTAATCGCGAAAATTTTCGGGTGTGATATTCCAACAGTATACTCGTTGTTAAAATTCCTTTATTTAAATTCTTTTTGGTAAACTCCAACTGCTGTCTATATATTTTATACTTAACATCTCTTTTGTAATTATGTTTCATAACAGTAAATATATACTGGCATTTAAATGCCTTTAAAATAGTAGAAAACATTTAAAAGCATTATGTTACAATTTTTTCATGCTCGGAAGTAATACTTTTAACTGCGAGCAAACCTTTGATCTTAGTCGTAACTGTAACTGCTTTCGGCGGCGTTTGTTTACATTTTTCAAGTGTGGGTTTTCGAGCTGATCAGTTTTCGTCAGTTATCTTTGTTTACCTTCTAAAAATGTTCTTCGAAGGGTCTTCTAAGACTCTTGATAATATTTTAGTCGTGAATTTGTTCTATTTTGATTATACTGGTAAATTTTTTTTTTTACTTATGCTATCATAATGCATACTATTAGCAAGTAGTATCATAAACCCAAAGCATCAGCGGTTCTAAAATAAAACTCGTGCATGTGTGAAGAATATTCATGGCAGATGGTCATTTGTAGATGCTGTTACCGCAGAAAAAATTACTGACACTTAAAATTTAGCGGATATGACAAATGATAAAAGTCCAGCGTGAAAATCAATTGTGAATACAACTGCGAGTGTAAAGGCAGCTGAGTTGAAAACAACTTTTCAATCTACATCAAATTCTAATCAAAATTTGATTGAAAAGTGTTCCTATATTTTAATGAACAGCGAAATGTTTGTTGCATAATGCTACAACAGTTCTTCAGATGTAATATGAAAGGGAATGTTTGGCTATTGAACTCGTTTGCAAATTGTGTAAGAAGGTGTTAATTTTAAAAAATCAAAAATTGTAAAACCAAAACTTGCAGATTATAAAATTGCTGGTAAATAACAGAATGTTAAATAATAATATGTGCAGTGCTATGGAAATTCTAAGAACAGATAACAATTATCAAAATATTTTGAATAATTAGGCAACGACCACAGGAAGTGTCATTTTTACTTGCGTGTGTAATGTAGTGGTGTAGCGTATTCAGCTACGGCAAAGCACTCGAGTGCAATCTGCCTAAGGGGAGGGATGCCTTCTTGTCGGCTTTTTAAAGGAAAGTGGCATGGGGAAAATAACAAAAACACCCATGCAGCCACCCCATTCACTGGGATTCGAATGTTGGGTGTTTGTAAAAGACGCAACTTTGTGGAACAAACTCATTTGCTCATTACAGTCCTATCCCTCGAGTATATCAAATATCATGTGAATCATGCCCATGTCTTGCATCTGCTGCACACCTTGTTCCATCATTGTGTGGATATAGCTCATATTGTGTCAATAGTGTTGTATGTGTCCAATATCCCCTGTATATACATTTGAAAATATATATGTACATACATATAAACCAAATTAGTTAGTCGCCTGTTTTTATCGCATTCAAAATAAATAAATAACAGAAAATAATTTTTAAAATCTACTGAGTAAGTATTGCAGATGGGTGGGCTGCACCCACTCAATTGTTTGCTGGTGTCTAAAATAGTTTCTGTGTGAAATTTGTGGAAATATTTTGTATTTAAATCAAAAACAGAAAAATAATTTTAAATCTATGATTAAAATTGTTTTTCTCACTTTCATTATTATTAACACGAAACCGAAGGGACTGAAGAATTTTTTAGTGTTAAAGGATATTGAAAAAAAAAAAAAAAAAAAACATATTTTCAACAAAATTAAGTTTATTAGAGTACATTTTATTTGCACAGATATGCATATAGGCATGTATTTAATAAAAAAATCAATGAAACAAAATCATCCACAAGAACTGCATTATTCATTTCGTTTTCTTTGTCGGAATCTGCATCAATGATATTTTTTTAGCTTTGAACAAACTCCAAAATATCCTTGTCTCCAATTATTTGGGGCTGTACACACATTATCATCAACTACTGCAACTGTTGTTCTTTGGATAACACAGTAGGGCAGCACACAGAAACTTTTCCAAACGTTTCATAAAATGTCAGTCGTGTGAACCCGTAAAATATTTTACTGTACCTATGTCTATAAAAGACACAACTTTGGGAAAGACATTACAGGCCTATCCCTTGAGTATATTAAATATCATGCAAAACAAAATATTTTATATGAATGAAATCAGTTATTGCGTCAATAGTTCAAAGAAAAACAGAAAATAATTTTTAAAATCTACCGAGTAAGTACGCCAGATGGGCGAGCTACAATCCGTATTTATCTGAAAAGAAATAATAATAATAATAATAATTTCTTAGTTATAAGTTTATATTAAACACAAAAACTTGAACAGGAAAAAAAAAATGTAAACAGAAAAAATTGGTGGGCTTTTGACGGCATAAACTGCCTGACACCTGGGGTCTCCTCTGCAACCTCATCGACCAGGGGGTTATTTTTTCTCCCAGGTATCAGCCCCTTCCCTGGTCTGCTGTTACAGAATCATAGACAAAATTGCATCACTATATATAAATATGTATATATATATATATATATATATATTGATGCAATTGTATATACATATATACACACACGCACAATTAAGATATATATATATTTGTATGTGTTTACAAAAATGCAAGCAATGAATAAGAAAAATTATTTACAAAAATTTACATGTTCTATGTACACCTGAAAAGAAAAACATTTTAATTTGAATGAAATCATTTCTATATACACCTGAAAAAAAGTATTTACAAGTTCTATGTACATCTGAAAAGAAATGTATAAAAACATTTTAATTTGAATCAAATCATTTCTATATACACCTGAAAAAGAAATATTTTTATGTGATTGAAATCAGTTCCATAAATACCTAAAAAAGAAAAATACATAAAATGTTTTAAAATTAATGAACGCAATTGTATGTAGACCTGAAAAGGAAAATTTATAAAAAATATTTACAACATTGAAAAAATAATACAGCTTCCGATTGCCTAACTACTACAAATTCCACTTTGTAACAACAGACATAAAAGCCGACTAATGCATAATTCTCAAACTGTTTCAGCTTCATCTTGACTTGCTTCAATTTATCCCAGTCATCCAAAAACCTCAAATCTTTTTCATTTTTGCTTTGGCTTGATTAACTTCATTTTGTGTTGCAAAAATCTCACTGTTTCAATGTCTCGAGTAACTTTTTTACTGCAGAACCTCCCTGTAAACAATATTTCTTGTGAATACTTTAGAACATGCGGGCATCAAACGGCCTTGCTTCTTGGTGTCTTTCACTAAAACACGAACATTCCTCATAGACGAACATCTTGAAAAAGCTACGTAAAGCATTCCATGACTGAAAACTGGTTGCGGTAAATAAATCCCAACTTTCTTAAGTGTCTGTCCCTGTGACTTATTAATAGTCATACAAAATGCAAGCCTGATGGGAAACTGTCTTCGCTTGAGCTGAAAGGGGAGGTTTGAATCTGATGGTGAAAGTTCAACACTTGGAATGAAAACTCTCGATCCAGCATTCTGTCCAGAGATGACTTCACAATCTAAAACGTTTGGCATAATTCTCTTCACAATGAGCCTTGTTCCGTTGCAGAGTCCAACCGATGGATGTAGATTTCGTAGAAGCATAACTATAACTCCAACTTTCAAATTCAGACGATGAGGTGGCATTCCAGAAGGCGTCAGGCTGTGGATGAAATCCAGCTGATACGTTTCTTGTTCTTCTTCGTCATCGCAAATAACCGAGTCTGCACTGTAGTGCGTGAAAACTTGACCTGGAAACGTGGAAAGAATTTCTTCATTAAGCTTCAGAGCTTCCTCGTTCTTTGGACATAAAATCGCTTTACTGGCCAAGTCTTGTAAGTCGAATTCATTACCGCAGCCAAACATTTCTTCTACTATCGATCTGTTGACCACACACAAAGATGGAATTTCGATAATATCTTCGTCCAAGCCACTGTCATTTTTAAGACGACCGTCTCCCAACTGCAGAAGCCATTCTGAAAATTCTTGTTCTTCCGGATTCAATCGCATATTGGTGGAAAGCGTGCATTGTTTGAAATGTGGCCACAAAAAGGAGTTCCTGAGGCAGCTCTCGATCGCAGAAGTTCGGTTTCCATGTGCGACAACAGGTAATGTTTGTCTCCAGTCACCTCCTAAAACTAAGGTTTTACCGCCAAAAGGAACATCCAGTCCGGTCAAGTCTCTCAGCAATCTGTCGACAGCTTCCAAAGCGTAATGAGGCGTCATGGTGCATTCATCCCATATGAAAAGTTTCGCAGTCTTCAAGTACCTTCCTTCAGCGCTATCTTGTCTCACACGGCACGAAGAATTTTCCAGAAGTGGAACGGGCAACTTGAAAGTAGAGTGTACAGTTCTTCCACCGGTCAACAGCACAGCAGCAATGCCTGTCCACGCAACGGGAATGGCAACGTGGCCCATTCCTCGAACAGCATGAAGGATCGTCCTAAAAAGGAAAGTTTTTCCAGCTCCGGCAAACGCATTAACACAAAATGTCTTCGGTGTGTTAGGATTCTCATCTCGTACAGCTTCCAAAACCGAGTCGTAAACTAATTTCTGTTCAGGATTCAACATCCCGTTCAACACTTCGGCTTGTTCATTTTCATACTGGACATCGAACTGCGGGACTTCGAGAGAAACAGCATCAGTCAATGTTGGTTGCGGGAGACCAAGAGAACATAGCGAAACATTGTGCACTTCTAACTGGTCTTCTATACTTCTCAGTGCAAGGCTGAAACTGTCTTCTAAGGAGTAAGATCTCGCAAAATCTTCAGAAAGGGACTCTTTGAATTCATTCCACAAAGCGACGGGTTCCGCAGGGTTGCAGAAAACACAGATGAAGCAAAAAAGCTGTCTTAGCTGCGGTGGCATTTGAAAAGCTGATGCTTCTGCCAGAGTATTTTTCCATTCTTCGTCGTCTTGCAGCAGATGCCTTGCACGGCAGGCTTCCTTGAACGTTGAATACTCCACACCTTCGTAAGTTCTTAAGTCGGCAAAACTCTTCGCTCCTTTAACGTGACACAGCAGCAACCTCAGATGGAAACGCTCAACATCTTTCGGGCTAACAGAATACATTCTTGAAATGATGTAATCTCCAAGTCTAACTCGTGTCTGCCAGACATGATTCCTCCAGGTGAAATGTTTAGGAATTTCGGCATACAGGTAACCATTCGCTTCGGGAACTGTCCTGTTCAGTTCAAACCATCCGGTGAGCATGGTATTTTTCTCGGCAGCTCTCTGGAAAGCATTCCTTTCTTCGGATTCGGCAAAATAGACGGGCTGCAGGTTTTCCAAATGAACCGGTAGTCGTATGATGGAGTGCGACTTAGAATGCATTCTTTTTTCAAACAGCCTCCACGCTGCTTCAGGGGCAGACACGTATCTTGCATTTAAGAAGCATTTGATCTCGTCCCACATTAAAGTTCTATCTCCAGATTCTTCCAGAACAACTTTAGCTGCATCATGACCCTTGTACACGTATTTGAACAAATACTTCACCGATTTTATGGAGCTGCATACTTCAACGTTTATGTGGGCGTTGTACTTTTTCGATAAATACGGATTGTAAGGAACGACCCATCTGTTATCGATGGCATGACCCTTGATCACGATAAAGTTTCCATCGTCCCTTCTTCTGTAGAGTGGGTAGCCATTCACGTTCTCTTTAGTTTCTGCCTGAAACGGTTTCGGAAATCCTTTCGAACATACACCATCACTCATGCAGGGAGAGTTTCTATTCAGTTCACCGCAGGGTCCGTGAATCATCGATGACTTCACAATGTTGTGTAGCTCCGGATGTCGAGTAGCATCTGGAAGTTCAGCACACACCAGCGAGTCGATGCACTCTGCATCTCTTATTTTGTCTTCTTCCGCTAAAAACAACAAAAGGTGCATATGAGGCAATCCTCTCTTTTGAAATTCGATGACGTGTATATCTGCAATGGTCGCACCTAAGATGTGATTCTTTGTCAAATCTTGCATCAAAGCCGTTTTCTTCAGGTCAAATACCCTCGAAACGATGTCCGGGCGATCGTGAGCCTTCTGTCCTGGGAATAAGTTTTCTGTTATTTCCGGCCATTTAGGGTTGCACGTGAAAGTCAAAAACAGATCCGGTTTACCAAAGTCGCGCACAATGGCCATCGAGTCCTGATAGTTTTGCTGCATGCAGCGAGGGCTTCCTATAAACGTTGACGGAAGTATAACCGGTATTCCAGGGCGGACGCCCGTCTCTTGACCAACTCTGTAAATGTGATCGGCAAGACCCATGTAAGTTTCCACTCTCAGATTCGTCTGATGGCTCCGGAGGTACGCAATCCTGTTGCCTTCAACTTTTACGTATGCATCCACGAGATACTGCTGAAACAATTTCCGGCCATACAAAATCGGGTTGTAGCAATCTCGTCGTACGGACACCCTGTGACTGTAAAACAGTAACTCTGTGTATTGCTGTCCGACTCTGAATCCTTGCTCGCCGTGAGGAAAGAAAAGTACGTACGTCATGGGTTCCAAGTTGGGATTTAAGGTACTGATGTTGATGAGACCGCCACCTCTCGGATGGATCACGATGTCTCGGTTCGATGGAGGAGCGCCGTCCGTACTCTTGAAGACGACTGCAACTTCATTTTCTTTCGGAGCATTGTAACGTCCCCTGTGCTCGCCTGCAGCAACACTTTCACCCTTGATGTACATGCGGATATCCGCAGCAGTTTCGGCACCTTGCTCTCGTACAGTTTCTTCTTCGAATTCCTTCAGCATCTTGTAGGCTTCCGCATATGGATTAACGTTCCTTAAAACTGTGTCCAACTGTCTCAGGAGTTCGGCGTTCAGGGCAACATTTCCAAATATGTTCATTCTCTGCCTGAGGGCTTGATCCGAATCTAAAATGTACAGCTGAGCATACTGTTCTTGACCGGGATGAGGCGGATGAAGGTGGCTCGTTCGATGATATATGGCACCGTGAATCCTGAAGCAGTAGGGACCCGAACCCGAAGGCATTTCTATATTGGCACCCAATGAAGCAAAACTGAGCAGGCAGTTGTAAGTACGTATGTTGGCAAAAAACTCTTCAGAAAACGGGTGGTTCCCATTCATTAAATTGTGCCATTCTTCTGGATATCTTCTTTCAGCTTCGACAATTTTCCCATTGTTACAGCAGTGCATGTATCTTCCTCTTGCATTCCTTTCTCCCGTAAAGAACAATCCGTTGCAGAGATCGCAGGAAGCTTCCATTGAACCGGCGCTGTGTTGCTCAACATAAACTTCGAGTCCACATCTTCCTGCATTGTGAAGAGTGCTGCGTGAACGTTGTGCTGCATTCATGCGTAGCCTGTCTTCTCGTACGGACATTGTTTCTTCGGATAGGACTTGTCTGTGGCGTGCAGCGTCTCGCGTTCTTCGTGTAGCAGCGTCCTCTTCCGACTCTTCCGCTCGAACTTGACGATGACGATGAGAGTCCAGTCTGTGCCTCCTACTGGTTTCTTCTTCACTTTCTTGAGCACGCAAATTTTCTTGACATTGGGATTGCCTGCTGAGTCTCCTAATGGTTTCTTGTTCCGTTTCTGCAGCACGTAAATTTTCTTGATGTTGAGCTTTCCTGCCGAGTCTCGTAGCGGTTTCTTCTTCCGTTTCTTGAGCGCGTAGGTTTGCTTGCCGACGCGCTTGCGTGCTCAGTCTCGCAGCAGTTTCTTCTTCATTTTCTGCAGCTCGCCGTAAACTCTGTGCTTCAGCTCTTCGTCTTCTTGATGCATCTCCTGTAATGCCTCTTTTCCGTTTCGGCATTTCAGTACGTTAAAAAAAGCACTACTAAAATATTAACTCGACTCAAAAAATTGAGTACGCAGATGAAAGAAAAAAATTGCTCATTAAACCAATACTGCTGGAAAAAAAATTAATGCATTCTATATGTATACAACACAAATTTTAAAATAATCCTAGACTAAATGAAAAATTTTCCACTTAAGAGCAAATTAATTTTAAAAAATCAAAAATGTAAAACAAAAACTTCCCTGTTAAAAAATTGCTGGCAAATAAGAAATAATATGGGTAATATTATGAAAAATTCCAAGCACAGATAAAAATTATGAAAATATTTCTAATAATTAGGTCAATCTGAGAACAATGCACATAAACAGAAAATGAAAACCTAAACACAAAATAAATAAAAGGTATAAATACAAATATAAATTAGGAACTTCTGAAATCAATTCTGAAATTCAAATAACAAACCTAACAAAATAACAAATCTAATAAAATATAGAACATTCGATCGCCTTGAAACGATAATTGTTATCGCACACAGGAAAATGTCAAAAATATAAAATGTAAATGCAATTTATCGACCAACAATAACAGAAATATAAAACACGAATGAATAGATCTTTAAAAAAATACAAAATAATACATTAAATATATAAAAAGAGTCACCAAGTTAATGTTCCGAAGAATTCTCAAGTTCTAAACTAACAGGAGCATATAAAAGTCTAAAATACTACTTTAAATTACTAAAACTACAAATATAAATGCAAAAAACAATCAAATATCCTGTAAAAAGAAATAAAGATTAAGTGCAATGAGTAATAATAAGAATATTTACGAAATTTGAAATGCTGGAAAAAATTGCGACGGTCTCCTTCCAAATCCAAAATTCGTAAATAAATTTTCTGTTGCCAAACCAGGAAACTAAACTTTTGATTCTATTTGATCTGTTGCCAGACCGGGAAACAAAACTTTTTATTTTATCTATGACGTCATTTACTCGACTTATCAAGGGCATAAACCAATCTACATTCAACTAACGACAACTAAATGAAGAGAATGTTTCTATTTTTAGTTTTATTTTAGCTTTTCAGTTTATTCCTTTAAGTTATTTTAATTTTTTATTCTTAGTTTGTTAGTGGCGAACGGCCTTGGCGTTCCCATAGCATTTTTATCTCCGACGACTGCCGAGACTGTTGCCACTCGGAAGACTGAGTGCCGAAATTATTGTTTTCGCAGTTTTTAATTAATAACTCCGCGGATTATTGTCGTACGAAGATGGGACCGGTATCGATGGATTTGTTGATTTTTTTCGAATCCGGAGATATGCGTTTCGAATTCCAACTCGGCGCCGTTCCCAAGTTATTCGAGAAAAACGAATTTGGCACTCGGCCAAATCCCTAAAACAGGGAAAACGGGTGAAAGAAAGTGCAAAACGTAGGGAAACGTAGGAGAAAAAGCAGTTTTTAATTAATATCTCGGCTAATTAAAGTCGCACGAAGATGCCGATGGTCAATATGGCGAGCCACGGGAATTCTGAATCCAACGGTACCTTCCGCTAAGCTCTACACCCAGCCGTTCTTGAGAAGATGATGTTACAAACACACAAACAGACAGAGGCACACAGATTTTAATAGTATAGATTTTAAAACTACTTAAATGAAATAAAGAAATTTAATCAATGTCTTAAAATTTTAATGAGCTGTACACATTGTATTAATTATCAGTAAATATGTTACATTTTCTTTTACATTAGACATAGTCCAGATACGTTCATGTTATGGAAAATGTCTGATGATAATTTGTCTCTGAGAATAAATTTCTTGCATTATTATACAACTTTAGGGTATCTGTTTTAAGTCTATTTAGCTGGAACACTAGTATTAGTAACTGTGAAATAGGAAGAAAAATATGCCAATGTATAACTTAAAATTAGGCAACTTTATTTCAGTATAGATTTTAAATAAAACTGTCAGTGTTTTAGAGCAACTGGACACAGGTCCCTTTTCTTCAAGACGAAAAAATTATGCTAAAGGGACCAGTATCTGTTTAAAATCAGTGCCAAAATAAGGTTGTTGTATATAAAATAATCTCTAAATATTTTAGAAATTAAAATATACTAAGATGAATTAAAAACAGTATATAAAATAAAATGCTCTTAATCTTGTTACTACTTCATCCTTACTAGTTACACAATTAATTTATTAATTAGTTTTTGATCTGCATATTCTATCGCAGTATACCACTACTAATTTATTAGTGTAAAGTTCTCCAGTTGATGGTATATATACACAGTTAGCAACATAATTTTACATAACGTTAACATATAATGTGTTTATTAGGACATATCACAACAATATTTGCAAAAGAACTAAAAGTTTCAGCATGAAATATGCAGTCAAATATATGACAGAGAACATAGTAACATAATACGAATAACAATAGCACTTGATTATTACAAAGGAAAATCATAATTTAGTATCTGCTCACAAACCAGAGTGTGCTGATATTTCTCTAAATAAATGATTAAAAAAAGGCACAAAAATATAGTTAGTGCTTTAAAATTATTAAATTCATATATAAGTGTAAATCTCAGTGGTTTTGAAAATGCTACTGTATTTTGTTACTGAGCATTTTTGAATTGCTAGTGATTACAATCACAATTTATGAATAGTGAAAACTTAAACTATTCTAAGAAAATTGATTAATAAATTTCATACAGTAAATAAATTGTTAGGCTACAAAAGTATGCAGCCTGTCAGATATATGAAAACCAATAACAGAAATAAAATTAAAGTCTTTAAAAATTTTACGAAGTGGCGAAGCATCTGAGAGCTATTTATCTTGTAAACAATACATTTTCAGTAGAATCAGTATGTACTTTAAAAAAAAAAAATTGAGATACTTTGGAAACATGCTCTGCAATGTAGTTATTTTGTGATGGAACTGTTGATAGGGCTGCTTTGATAATGCTTTTGAGATTTTCTCCACACAGTAAAACTAGAATTTATGTATGCATAGTTCTTGCTTTTATGTATGTATGCAAATTATACTGCTTTTAATTTCTCATGAAACTTGCATGACTTTTCAGAATATTACGACATTATAAATCTCACAACTTGAGATTATTTATTCTAAGGTGCACACACAGAACCTTTCCTTTGAACACAGATTTCAAAGGAAAATATTATTGATATACACACAAGTATAGTTTCCATTAATTAACACATTGTTATTGATGAAGATTCCTTTAATGGTTCTTACATAAAGCGATTTGGATTTTTTTCCAGATGAGAAACATTAAAGTTTCATTTAAAAAAATAAACAGAATATTCTTAACTTTATCCACTTTCTGTGAGTTTCTTCAACCTTTCTGTGAGCCATCTATGAATGGTCCTTGTGGTCACTGAAGCACTAGTTGCACGTACAATCGATAATAATGATGCATCTGTGTCTGTGAGTGCCGCTCTGACGATTGCTCGGTCTTCACGTTCTGTCGTTTCTCTAGGCCTACCGCTTCCTTCTTGATGCTGTGTGCGGCCATGGTTCACCGATTCCTGCCAACATCGTCTAATAGTGGCATCACTCCTGCTCAAATGTCGAGCTATTCGCCGATAAGACCAACCAGCTTCTTTGAACCCAACTACACGACCTCTCTCAAATTCTGACACCTGCGCATGTCGTTCGCGCACCTGTATGCGAGGCATAGTTACTGTCTACCAGAGTACACGGAATGAAATTCATGAAGAATTTTTGTAGAATTTACTTTCAAAACATGAGGAGAGCATGGATATTGCATTATTAAATGCTTTATTTTACTATTAAGAAATAGATAAAAGTAATAAAAGGTAAATTAAGTAAAAATTAATATTGCACGTGATGTAATGATCACTATAATCAGTCCACACAGGATTCATGTAATGATGAACATTTCAGTCCTATACACACGTTACATCCATGGCTAGCTTTAGATAATGTGATCAGCATGGTTAAAGGAACTTAACATCAAAGGAAACCGTCTGTTTCTGCCAACTCTTGGACGATTTACAAGCCATCTGCTTGCCTCTGCTCACTTTTCACGTCTTGATGCTATCGCACTGTCCTAAGCTGGGATGACATCACCTGGCTTGGTATTCTAAGTCAGCATCGGTCGTCGATGATCTCTACATCTTTGCCCATCCTGAGGGGCATCGTCCTTGATGTCTGTTGAGTGGACATCACTATTATCATGAGGTACCTGCAAAGAGAATTAAAAAAAGAAAAAAAGAGTATCAGGTCCTTAGATTTGAGCTGATACAAACATGATATTTGACCATGGCTTCATATGGTCAGCTGCAGTAGATGTCAAATTCGGTCCTTCATGGCATCCTACTTTTTCGACTTCATATCTGTCATTTGATCTAACAACTATGATTTTATACGGTCCATGAAACTTAGGTCATAGTTTCAAACCAGTCCCATACTGAGTTCTCTGAATGGCTACCAAGTCGCCAATCTTGTACAGTTTCGGTTTCTTACGTCTTTTGTTAAATTGCTTACGATTTTCTTCTTGTATCTTCAAAATGTTGTTTTTCGCATCTTCTCTTATTTCATCTCGTTCTTGCATCAGCTGCTTTAGATATTCTTCATTCAATATCTCACTAATTTTCAGATCTTCCTTATTCTTCATTTCGTGCCTATGAGAAGCTCAAACAGTGAATATTTTGTACTTCTCGTAGTTGTACTGTTGATTATTCTTTGGACATTAAACCATTTCGTTGAATCCTCATGTGATCATTTTGACAAAACAGGAATCAAAATTCTATGGATTCGCTCAATCTGTCCGTTACCTCTTGGAATACCAGTAGTAATTTTAACATGTTCTATGCCTTCTTCCGTACAATAAGCTGAAAATTCTTTCGATGTAAAGCATTACCTTGATCTGAAATGATTCTGGCTGGATTCCCAAATATAGTCTGTTGTTGCTTCAATTTTGAAATAACTTCTTGCGTAGTTGGTGATTTCACTGGATAGAACCAAGTAAATTTCGTAAAAGCATCGACCACAGTCAAAATGTGTTGGTATCTCTTGTTCATCGATGGAAGAGGTCCAATAAAGTCGACATGGTACATACTCAAGGGAATGTTTTCTTTCGGTAGAGGATGAAAAAATCATTCTGCTTTTCCTTGCTTATTGTTGTACAGTATACATTCTATACAGTTAGCAATCACTTTTTCAACTTTGCATTTCAGTCTGGGAATATAGAATTCTTGCTCTACAGCATTCACAGTTTTATCTATAGCAAAGTGACCTTTTATATGTACCTTCTGTATGATTTCATTCTGTAAGGATTCTGGCACTACTAGAAGATCTTTACCATTTTCAAATTTGTACAAAATATCATTTCTCACGAAGAATCCATTTTCTTCTCCCTTCTCAACTAAATTCTTGATTAACTTCACATGTTCATCTTCATTCTGTTGTTGTGCTAACCGAATCTTCTCAGTTACATCGGATGTGTATGATGTTAAAATTAGAGCATTTCTACTTAAAGCATCAGCGTGTTTCATTTGGCTTCCTGAACGATGTACAATTTCATAATCGAATTCTTCAATAAACATTGCCCATCTTGCAATCTTAGGAGTTAAATCTTTCTTATCTAAAGTTTTCTGAAAAGCACTACTATCAGTTACAATTTTGAATTTAGACCCTAACAAATAGTTTCTAAACTTCTTAAGAGCTTCTATTACTGCAAGGGCTTCTAATTCATAACTACAGAGTTTCTCTTGCTGCGGTGAAGTCTTCTTACTCATATACTGGAATGGGTGATAATTACTATCGCCAGACAGTTGGAGTAGTACCGCACCGAAGCCTTGACTACTAGCATCAGTATGAAGTTCTAATGGATTTGCTTGCCTAAATATATGTAGAACAGGTGCTTGAGAGAGAATTTCTTTTAATCTGCAAAATGTTTCCTGTTGTTCGGAATCAAACTTAAAACCAATACCTTTTCTAAGTAAGTCACTAAGAGGTTTAGCTATTTTAGCATAATGAGGAATGAATTTACGAAAATATCCCGTTAGTCCTAAAACGCTTTGTAGCTGTTTACACTTAAACGGGTGTGGAAAGTTTTGAACAGCAACAGTTTTGGAAGGTGATGGTCGAATAGTTCCGTTTTCAATTACATGTCCCAAAAATTCAATTTTCCGTTTTAAGAACTGGCACTTTTTGAAATTTATTTGTAATCTGTATTCCGAAGGAGTTTTGAATACTCTTTCTAATTTGTCTAAACATTCAACTTCATCATTAGCCGGTACGACTATATCATCCATGTAAATAATTAGTACACCCTCATTTAACAAGTCACGAAATACTGAATAAATGTACTTTGGAAAACATTTGGACTAATACATAAACCAAAAGGAGCTTTAAGAAATTCATAAATACCATTATGTGTTACGAACGCGGTGTATTTTGTGCACTTTTCGTCTATGTGTACATGGAAAAAGCCATTTTTCAAATCTAGTGTCGTGAAGACCTTTGATTGTTCTAAACGATCAAGTATTTCCGGAATTAAAGGCAGTGGAAATTTGTCTTTAATAATCTTATTTAATTTCCGATAGTCAATGCATAATCTTTTAGAAAAAAATTTTTTTTGCACAAAACAATAGGCTCTGCATAATTAGAATTGCTAGGCTTTATTAGGACCTCTTTCAGCCATTCCTTAATTTGCTCATCAACAATTTTTTGTTCTGCGACAGACATGTATCTTCTATTTTGACAGACAGGAATTTCATCGCGTAAATTTATTTGCATCTTAAAGTCTGATTGTCTGTTTTTCCGAGGCTGGTACGAATTAATTAATTTACACAGTCTTTCTTTATGTTCCACATTCGAAATATGCGATAAATCAATCTCGTTGACAGAAATAGCATTCACCAGATGTGAAAGGTAATTAAACTTCGAGCTACTTCCGCTTTTGGGACTTTTGTTTAGATTAACAGGGATGCCAGGCGATTGAGAAAGATCATAAACATTCTTCAGTGGCACAGCAATATTCAAATTTCCCATAACGCAACGAGCGTTAGCATTTCGAGATGACTCAGCAGTTATCAAGTTTACATTACTTTTATTCCGATAATAAATTATTTGAAAAGCTATTCTCGGTAAAAGAGAAGTTAAACTGATTCATTACATCCAAACCTATTACAATTTGATTACATAACGACTTGGCCACATAAATTTTCGTACGAAGTGAAAAACTATCAATTGAAATATCAGAAATAAAAAAGCCAATGGGATACGTTTGCTCTGATTCAATTCCTTTTAATGTGATATCGCTAAATTCAAACTTGGAAAGTCAATTTGCTTATGTATCTCCATGCTGCATATTGTAACATCTGAACAAGTGTCAACTAGACTATCAACTAAATGATTATTTATTTCTACAGTCTTCATAATTCGATTATTATTAGAAATTCGTGCTAAAGAAGCTTGTTTCTCAGGGATCTGGTTTTGACAATCAGTTGATTTATGCCCAAACTTTGTACGTTTAAAACATTTTATCCCACTCGATTTGTTTATACACTGAGATTTATGCCCAAATTCCTCGCAACTAAAACATTTGAGTTTATTAACATTAGATTGATTTTGGTTTGATGACACAAGCTGACTTCTATCTTTAACTTGAGTGTCTACTTTCGGTTTCAGATTGTTACACTTATCATTGTCCGATCTCATACTATCATAAAGTTTTAGCCTTTGTTTAAATTCAGATATTGTTTCTCAACCATACAGTATAGTT
Source organism: Stegodyphus dumicola (assembly GCF_044657685.1). Taxonomy (NCBI): domain Eukaryota; kingdom Metazoa; phylum Arthropoda; class Arachnida; order Araneae; family Eresidae; genus Stegodyphus; species Stegodyphus dumicola. The sequence continues at coordinate 140,737,642 of NC_140781.1, read as the reverse complement.
TTTCTCACCACAGAATCGGGAATACCATCTATGACATAGTTAATTAATGAAGCATCTTCAATGTTACCTCGGGAACATATTTCTTTCATTTTCAAAATATACTCATCTAAAGATTCATTAGGCATTAATTTACGCTTACATAACATTTCATGCAATTCAGCTGAATTAAAAGCTTTACCAAATTCAGATTTCAAAAGCTTTTTTAACTTACACCAGTCATAACTTTAGGTTCACTCTGAATAAATAGTTTCGCTTTACGTTTTAAATGATCTTTTAGCAAAAACTAATTTATGCAAATCACTCAATTTCAAAGAGTTTATAACATTTTCAAATTCATCAATCCATTTATCAACATTTTCATATGCATTACCAGAAAAAGGATTAACAATACTTTCAATATCCGAAAAACTAAGATGAGGTTTAAAATGATCTTGAATTGGAATCTGCATACTGTTATTTACTTGAGACTCATTAAAACCACGATTGTATATTTGATTATCATCAAGCATTACTTCAGAAATTTTATTAACAATTTCATCTTCAATATCACTATTTTCTTCATGCAAAATATTTTCAAATAATACAGATAAATCACATAGGAAAGAGACAATTCGGGTTACTACTTCTCCTTTTGAACCATCTGAATTTATACATAGTACATTATAAAATTAACTCGTTCAAAGAAAAACTATTCTGCACTGTATCTATTTTCTTATTACTTTTCCGGTTATTTCGATCTTCATCAATATTAAAAATAAGCTTATGCAAACTTTTGATTTCAGAACTTTTACTATTCTTTAAAGCTGCTTCCAATTCTGGAATTTCTATTAACTTCATATTGGAAAGAAAGTGTTGTACTCACCCGACAGATGATCGTCTTCAATTGGGGTAATCCACACACTTAAACAGTAATCCAGTAAATCCAACAACTTGTAAGAACAGTTCACTAAATTCACAGTCAGTCAATACACAGTTCAGAATACTATTCGGACACTTTCGATTTCGTTGAGTTCGCCGCACGGTTGGTTGCCAAATTTTGTAGAATTTACTTTCAAAACATGAGGAGAGCACGGATATTGCATTATTAAATGCTGTATTTTACTGTTAAGAAATAGATAAAGGTAATAAAAGGTAACTTAAGTAAAAATTAATATTGCAGGTGATGTAATGATCGTTATACTCAGTCCACACAGGATTCATGTAATGATGAATATTTCAGTCCTATACACACGTAACATCCATGGCTAGCTTTAGGTAATGTGATCAGCTTGGTTAAAGGAACTTAACATCAAAGGAAACTGTCTGTTTCCACCAACTCTTGGAGGATTTACAAGCCATCTGCTTGCCTCTGCTCACTTTTCACATCAGGATGCTATCTCACCTTGTCTGGAATGCTCCGCACTGTCCTAAGCTGGGATGACGTCACCTCGCTCGGTATTCTAATAAGTCAGCATCGGTCGTCGATGATCTCTACATTTATGACCTGGAATCATAATTTCCCCTCTTAAATATCCTGCCAGTTGTGCAGATCAGATGCACTGTAGCGACAACCGTTCATTCATTGGCAGCCAAAATGAAAAATTTTGCATTTTTTGTCGAAAACTGTATGCATATAAATATGTGTCCAATTTGCTTTATATATTCTCGGTGCGGGTTTTTTTTTTTTTTTTTTTTTTTTTTTTTTTTTTGTGTGTGTGTGTGTGTGTGTGTGTGTGTGTGTGTGTCTAAGAGGGTATTATACAAAATTTCTGTGCCTTTGCTAGCACTCTAATGCATTTATATCACCAAGTATTTTTTCTCCTGAAACGAGAGGCTGTGTGAGATATAAAAATATGAAGAAAGTCTGTAACAAATTATTACCTAAATTGGAGCAGACTGCTAACCTGATTGGTAATAGTCTTACCACTTCAAAGCATCTGCACTGATATCACTTTTGATGTCACCTTGTATACCTATAACTAACTTTGCAGTGTTTGTCTATGCTAACAATATAATCTGCATATATAAAATACTGTGCATAGCACAATCACATCACATAGTACAATGGGGGTAGAATGTATGCATTGTGCTGTGTGATGTCAACAGAATGTGCTTCTACAGAATTGTTTATATTCAGAAATAAAATGCATTCAACCATCAAGCTAGTTGTGATTTCCTGACTTCCAGTCATCCACTACTTAAGAGATTCAAGCTATATGCTATCATCATCCCCACCACTCCAGCCAGTTTATTAGTTAATGGGTCTTCTTCTGTCATCATACCATCAAAGTTATTACACACACACACAGACAGACATATATGGGATCTGTACAAAAAAATTAAACTATTCAGTTTTTTATTTATATATCATATAAATTTGTTTCCTAATATTTATAACTGTGCAAGATTCAAATTTTTAACAGTTCATTTTTTTTTAAATATCAGTTTACAGTACAAGCATAAAAGTGTAATTTTATTTAACAGATGTTAAATAACATTTTAACTAACCAGGGTTGTCTCTGGTTACTTGAATGCAAATGTTAAAATAATCCTATTAAATTTATGGCTATACTTTCTGTTGCTGACTGAAGCATAACTGTATTCAGCATGTATTAGTGTCATTTTTTATATGATTAAATACTAATCTTTTTTTTTTTCAGTTAGAAGATGATATTTTGTCAAAACCAGGGTATATAGACACTATGAAAAAATTTGCTTATAAGCAAATAACAGAAAAAAAGGAATGGATGATTTTAGATTTTTGTCAGCTAGGATTCATTGGTATGTGCCATATTTTTCTTTTAATTTCCCATTACTTATTTAAATGTAACGGGTGAACGTTAGCGTTAAATTTACATATTGAAAATTTTTTATTGAGACTGTAATGTATATGTAAAATTTTGCTACTGTCATATTTTAAAACAAAATCTTAATAACTCTGAATAGGAGGGATTTATATCGTCAATAGTTTTTAATAAAAAAGTTTTCTTTATAATTATTTCAATATAATCATGAATTTTTAGAAGCCAGAACTGTGGCACAAAAATGGAAATTTAAGCTGTAGGGTCACATAAGTAAAGTTTGTTTTTGTAATGAAGGATTTGAAAGAAATCCCAAATTTGCTGTTTATTGGTACCAGGATAATTGTAAACATATGCATTTTTCAAGAACGTTAAATGAATCTCACAATGACTATCCAAATATCTTTGTTTTAAAAAATAGCAATTTCATATTGTCTGATAAGAGCATGTTGACTTATTACCTGCTTTGAAGTTTTCCACATTTTCAAAATGGGTTCTTCAATCTTGATTTTCCTGTGTTCTTTTGAATAGTTGCTAATAATTGGTGTAAAACATACATACCAACTTTCAAAAGACAAAATCCAGCTTTCATTTGGCAATTTCAGTTAAATCTGAATGGAGATTCAGTCAATGCATACTCATTAAGCATTTTCATTTGAATACACAGCCAAGTTTTAATTTAATTTTATCAGTTTTGAAAGTAAGCCTCAAATGTGCAATTTCAGATAAGGGAACTAAAATACTGTTTGCTGACATATTAAACATTCTGTAAACTATCTGTTCTAGAAAACATATCAAAATATGCAATTGAATTGTACTACAGATTACCTTTCTATCCTTGATTTGATCCGAGTTTTAAATAAGTCTCAACACAATTGAGTTCTTGGGCTTGGGTATATAAATAGATTTTCATTATTTAATTATAAGTTGTATACTTTTATTGATGTTTTTAAGTGCAGCATAATAAGTTAATAAAAATTATAAGTATAGTTTATACAACGGGCGGTCAGAATGTTCCTGGAATTTTGTTGTAACCTTTTATCACTACAAATAATTAACTTATTTTTTACTACCACTATATTTATTTACTGCCAAAATTCATAACAGGCAGTGTAGCTGAAGGTAGGAGTGTGTGGTGATCAATTGTCACAATGTCAAAGAGTGAACATCAAATTCATGTACAGATTGTGGAAATCTGCTTCAGAAACATTGTTAGCCTTACATACAGTTTACAGTGGCAATTCTTTAAAACTAAACAATCACTTACATGGGGTTTTTCAGGATTTCAGAGTGGACGGGAATTGCTGGAAGATGAGAGCATCAGTGGGAGACCTTCAACCTCCAGAAACGAAGGAATGATCAAAAAGTGATACAGGCAGTCAGATCAGACCAAAAAATGATCATCCATGGGTTGGCACAAGAAGTGGGGGATCTCTCATGGATCTTGTTAGTACAAAGTTTTTCCTGTGACTGCTAAACCCAAATGGAATGGAAGCTTGGCAGTTTACTGCAGCCGAATATTTTGCAAAAAGCACAGAGGACCCGATGTTTCCTGAGACAATTAAAACCTGAGTGTACACTTACTACCTGGAGGCAAAGATGTAGTCATCGAAATGGGACTCAACATTTTCTTCTCAACCAAAGAAATCACATCTTGTCCAGTCCAAAACAGAAGTGGGGCTCATTGTGTTTTTCAAGAATAAATGTATGGTGCATCATGAATTTGTAACAGCTGAACAAATTGTTAATGGCCCTATTTACTTTCAAGTTTTGAAAAGATTGAGGGGGGGCAATCTGAAGAAAATGGCCCAGCAAATGGCAAGGAGGGTGGTCACTGCATCATGACAAGACTCCCTCCCATACGTCAATTGTTGTGCAGACATGGCTCGCAGAAAAGAACATTCCAGTCCTCCTCCAGCTTCCCTATATATTGAATTTAGCACTGTTAGATTCTAGCTCTTCCCCAAGATCAAAATGGGTCTCAAAGGTAACTGTTTTTTCACTGTAGAAGACATCAAAACCAATGTGATGGTTGAACTTCAGAAAATACCACAACAGAACTTTCATATGGCAGGAGCAAGTGTATGTGTTGTGAATGAGCCTGCTTTGAAGGTGATTAAGTAAATGAGCACCTAAATTGTGGTAATAAGGAATTGCAAAAAAATTCCAGGAACTTTTTGACTGCTCCTCATAAATATCATTACTATGAGTCTTTTTTTAGCCAATGTAATGTTCAAAACTTTTTGTCCTTATTCTTTAAAATATATTGATCTCACAGCTTTATTCAAAAACTGCTAAAACATAGCACATGAAAATTTAGGTGCATGATCTTTTGAAAATTTGCTGTTTGAATCATTCATCAGACTTTTTTTTTTCCTGCTGATATTAATTGTTGAAAATTGAAGGCGAGTCACTGACTACAGTGTAAAAATGGGTCACCTAAGTTTGCATGTTCACTTTTTATAACTTCTGCAAATTACAACCTGCTCTTTCACCCCATAGGGTGAGAATTGAACTTTTTCACAGCTTTTGATGCTTGGTGTCAAAATGCATTCCCCCCCCATTAATCTCATTTTGGAAAAAATATCACATAACCCCTTTTTATCTACTGATTCAGTTATAGTTTTGTCATTAGGAAAGTGATTTTCCTTCACAAATTAAATTAACCATTTTGAATAACAAGTTGATAAGTTATATGAAGGAATGATCACCTTTGTCCCATTTCCACTTATGCGAATTGTATATATTCGATATGTGGTTCTTCAATCAGCGAGTGCATTCATTTTGACTGACATTTGTGATGTTATGAACAAAAATAGACTGCATGAAGTGGAACATTGATCAGCTTCTATCTGTACGTTTTGTAGAAACTTTGGAGTAACGGGAGGAAAGAGGAGAAATCATTCGGTATTAATAATAATAATGCTGATAATAATTCTGATTGATGCAGCAATGGTTTTCAAGAAAAGAATATATTTCTTAAAAATACTTGTTTCTGAAGTTAAGAAATAGCTGCATTATAGTGAGAAATCTGTGCATTGAAACTGTCAACGAGCTATAGTCAAAAATCGTTAATCCGGACTCATCGGGACTTCGGCGATTCTGCATCACCAGTTTAAACATGGTAAGACGGCATGCAGAAGTTACAAAATTAAAAATATGAAACCGTAATTTATGAAATAAAGAATAGTTATGATCTAAAGGGTATCAAAATTTACAAAAAGAAAAAGCTTAATATTTATTTGTTTACTTTATTAAACATTTCTTTCAATGTAAGTTGTTTAAGTTGCTTCGTTTCATGTGCTAATACTTTCTCTTTAATTCTATTAAACAGACATAATTTCTTGTTTAGTTACAAAGTTCCGCTGTTCAAGTCCTATAATTGCTGTGTCGAGAATACCAACTAATTTGTCAAATCGAAATTTTTTTGTTTTCAATAACCTCTGTGTCACTTTCTTCACTGTCGGAAGCGAATTATAATGATTAGGAACTTGATTTAAATCATATCAAAGACGGAGTACATCGAGATGAAGTACTACATTTAGTAAGGAATTATAAACCAAATAAAATAAAAACATCTGCCCTGAAGATAAGGATAGTGCTGACAGATCAACTTCGAATTCATTGTGCACCGCAGCATCCCCCCCCCTCACCACAGAGCAGCGTGAAATTGATAAAGAGATTTCGGATTTCAAAACATACTTTCACTTTGTAGATCCTTTACATATTAGTAAATATATATCGGAAATTCTATTTGACATAATCGAAAGTTCAAGCTTACTTTTATAAAATTGCTCTAACAGTCTGCAAAAAAATAATAAGGCGAATCCAATTCGAAGATTAAGGAACAATGCAATCTGCAACATTAACTCAATTAAATAATTTTAGCTTAGCTTATAATGTCCGTTATACATTAAACGTGCATGCGTAAACATATTATGCGCATGCGTAAACGTATTATGCGCATGCGCATATTCGCAGCCTTATGCGCACATGTCAACGCGACGCATGCGCAGAAAGTTTGTAGCTTTGAAGTCCGGATTATAGATCATTCTGGATTATGGGTGTCTGAATTAACGACTTTTGACTGTATTAACTTGAGTTAAAAAAGCGTAATTTTATCTATAGTGCTAGTTATTTGCATAGAGCTCTGATCAGTATTAAAAATTTCAGGTATAAAAAATGGAATTTATATCTATGACTTACCAAAACATTGCATTATTAAATATTCATATGGCACTGGGCCGTTTTGAGTGGGCTTTTGACTGCATCAGACTGCTGTAGCAAATATGATATGGCATTAGCAAAATTTTCTTGTGGTAGGTGAAAAATGAATGTTATTTTTAAAAATTAAATTGGATGAATTTTTAGTGTTTTCTGTTACATTAAATTATAGCCTAAATTAGTATTTTTGTGGTTGTAATTACATCATTTAGTCAGAATATATTATTGCATGAGTAGATAATAATAATTAATAATAGATTGGATTCACACAAAACAAATAACGGATTAACAAATTTTATTTTAGTTTACAGTTCTGGAAATTTCTACAAAAATACTCGTACAGCTCTTTTTAGTATCAGAGAGCACAATCAGCAGTTACACTTCACTCTACGAAGAACGTTAAACACAATGCAATCCAAAGGGCATCTAAAGACTGAAATACTTACACAGAGATATCTCAGTACTTTGAAGTCGACTCTGAACTGAAAAACGAATGCTATCTCCTGTCTTATATAATTTAATCCAAGCTGCCAAGAAATCTGGTAGCATCCACTCCTCAAAATTACTGAGAGGTATATGAGGGCTGGATATGGTTACAGTTACAAATAGGGGCAAATTACAGTTATTCAGTTAGAATACCAATTATAGTTATACAGGAAGTGGACCAAAATGTTGCCGGATGATTGCCAGGTATGATGATTTTTCCCCTTCAAGACAAAAATTAGTTGCCAAAACCATTGCCAGCCTAGCAATATCTTGGCAATTTAGCGAGGTAGCCATTTACTCAAAGTTGCAAAGCTTCACCCTCATCAGACTTATCATGTTACAATTTCAACAAGATATTATACTTTGATCAAAACACTGGTTAGAAACTTTTTTTTAATAGGAAATTCACTAGAATCTCAGCAGCCAACTGTAATTAATTCTTTAGGCGATGGTACGTTTAAATGAATTCAAAAAAATTAAATTAAAATCTTATCTATTTAATTGTTTCTGTAATTTAAGTTTGAACAATCTGTGCATATATATTGGTAGCATGGAAATAGTGTTAAAGTTTTGAGGCCATTGGTTTGTATCCCAAAGGTTTACAACAGAGTTCCCACCCCTTTCTGTCTGCAACTTTCACTGCTCTGTGTTCCAACTTATGTCTTCTACAATCTAATAATTTATTTTTATTTGTTTAAATTTTCCCTTTGGAGATTTATTAATATTTTGAGAATTATAACAAGAATTTAAAGCATATATATATAATTTATGCTTACATTTATTTTATATGAATGTACTTACATGTGTAATCACTGTTTTATCTTTTATCGTGTAGTAGGGATTTTTAAATTGCTGCAAAAATATTCAAGAATTTAATATGCAGAGATGCTCCCCCCCCAAAAAAAATATAAAATAAAAAGATACATTTTATGCATTATGCATAAAATATAACTGTGTGCATGGTGCATTTTAAGCATAAATGAAACTTTTAATAAAAAATATAGCTATGAGGTTAAAAAAAATTACTGCTAAAATTTTATATTACATATTCTGTCCTTTATCACAGAATTATGATGTATTTTAAAATATGCTGTCTTGTATGACAAAGAGTTACATATATTGAAAAACATAATAAATATTGTGGAACTGTCACAAGTTTTTCATTACAGTTGCAACATATTTTTAAGTGCTTTCTATTTATAAGCTGTTGACATGATTACCATGTTTGTGTTATGTTAATTGTATTCTTTAGTTTTAATTTTAAATTACTTTATGATTAATCTTCTAAATGATCACAGAGATTCAGATTGTGCATTATGAACTTACTAATTCTGTACTGATTCTAATTCTGTATAATTATAAACTTACTAATTAAAAGTACTAACATGCTTTTACCATTACTTTCACAATTTGTAACCAGGATAAAAGTTTACAAAAGCTGACTTCAACTGTCTTGATATTTCATCATTCAATACAGGGACATCTAATAGCAGTAAATACAAATGATCTCCAAGCTTACATTGGTCATCAAAATTAAATGATAATGACAGAAATACAATGTAACTTATACTTAATGAAAAATTATTAATAGAAATTTGTACAAAAGCATTAGTTAACATAATTTACAAGGTCTAGCAGTTGATTATTCACAAAATATTGAAATTAAAACCAACTTTATGGAAACTGAAAAATGGTGGAAAAGTTAAGACACCTTATGTGGAACGAAGTTTTCTTTAATATGGTATAGGTCCCCTTGGATATGCATACCACGCAGACTTTACCAAAGTATTGATCAAGTCTTGTGAAATCGTGTGCCACTCTTGTAAAAGTGCACTTTTCAGCTCCTGGAGGGTCAGAGGAGGAATTTGGCATGCTGAAATTCGGTGCTGTAAGGCATCTCACACATACTTAATCGGGTTCAAGTCTGGTGAGTAAGGTGGTAAATCCATTTAAGTGATATCTTCTGTTTACACATATTCTGACACCACATATGCTCAGTGAGGCCAAGCATTGTCATCCATCAGCAAAAACTCTGAGCCCATAGCATCCCTAAACAGTCTAACTAGCTGATTTCCTTTATGCTGGTATCAATAAGTTTGTTTATTATTGGAAGAGGTGTTTGTAAAAGCAGGGTAACGATGATGAGAAATAATGATTATGAGAGCCTTACTTCTGTGTATCCATATATCTATTAGTCTGTATAATAAAATGCATCTCTAAGAGGCCTTGTTATCTTACTTTTTCAATTGCCTTTAAGCTGTAAATCAATATACATGGTTCTTCACATCTATGAGAAATTAGTATTTTTAAGCTTGAAGCTTTAAACAATATTGATTGTTTTGTAAGCGATTTTATCAAATTTTGCATGAAATTTTCTATTTTTCAATTTTTTAAATATTTTTTATGATGAATAATGTGCTAGTTTTCAATTATGGTGTTTTAAGATTTATGTTTAACTAGAGATAACATATTAAAGAATGACAGAAGTATATTTATTTATTTTGCACTGTCTTTCAGGGAAGATGTTTAAATGTGTGGATTTGTCCAAGTTAATCACTTTCTTCATTATTTTTCATAATGATAAACCAGTTGATTGGCTTTTGGATCATGTAGTACAGACTAAGGTTTGCCGTTTTGATAAAGATCCAGTAAGCACAGAATTTCATCTGATATTTTATTCTTTTTTTTTTTTGTTTTTTTGTTTTTGTGTGTGTGTGTGTGTGTGTGTGTGTGAGTAAGACTGAATGCAGGTAATCTGCTGGATGTTTAAAAATAGCATTCTACCCATGATTTATAGTATATTTAGATACCTTTTTTCACGTACTCTTAATTCAATAACTTTGAGCATTTAGTTAGAAAAGCTATGAAATTCTTTGTTGTTGTTTGCCTTTACACTATGAATCATCAAATGAAGTGGAAGTAGTGTTCATTACATACTGAAGTGTGGGTGTACAGCACCTTTATACTGATAAATTTGGAAATTTTAATAGACATATATGAATGTGCAGCTTATTAATAATTCCTATTTTTTTACTTTAGGCACTTTGTTGAATTTGTTTTATAAACATTTATTAGAACTTTGTTAAAAAATGCTGAAGTAGAAAAAAGCTGCAAATAAGGGAAACTAATTACAAATGATATAACATGAAAACCAAAACCTAATGTAAACAAAGGTAAATGCTGACAGATATTGAGTTCATGAAATAATATGCATAAAATCTACTACATCTGTCATCAATGTTTTGACAGACTGTTGATATTAATACAGTCAAATACCGAAAATCCGCTGACCTGAAATCTGCGTTGCCTCTCAAAATATAAACATTCAGTTTATAGGTTCCGGAAACCGCAACATTGAGTACGAAATATTGAAGAAAAAACACTTACCGAATAATGACATCATAATTACCGAATAATAATGAGTCATAACAGAAATACCAAATTATTGACATAAAAAAACTTTTAAAAATAAAAGTTTTTTTCCCTCTAATTTCTGCATCGAGGTAAAACGATTCACTCAACTCCTTCGTTAAGTTCACGATTCATGTTGTATTTTCTAAGCTTTGTTATTTCGCGAGATTGTTTATTGCTGCCTTTTTTTTATCCCGATATTTTGTGGATAAATTAAGAATATTTTAAAATTCAGCCCTTTTTAATGCAATGACAGATAAGATCAGCACTCATGATTTTACTGCTTGCAACGTTGAAAAACATAAACACATTGCATTGACGGTATCGCAAAAGGTGCAAAAGATGGAGGCAGGTGCTACTCCTCGATTTATAGCAGAATGGTATGGAATTGCGACACGATTATGTATGATATACGGAAAAATAAAGAAAAGCTGTTGAAATTTTACAGCAACATTGATTCTAACACTGGAATCCGAAACCGGAAATCTTTGCATGAGGGGAAATGGGCAAACCTCGATGCTATGTACGTATAATACAATGAATAATATAATCAATTTATATATGTAATAATAATTTAATGCATATAATAAATTATTGCAATAATGTATATAATAATTTAATTAAATGTATCTAATATGCCTTATTTATTTTGTACTTATAGTCTGAATATTATGCTTTATCTTTTGTGTCCTGAAATCCGCAAAATCCTAAAATCCGCACAACCTCTGGTCCCAAGCTTTGCGGATTTCTGGACTTCTACTGTATGTAATTATTTGGTTGGACATTTTTATTCTTGAAATTGTTGTATGATTAACTGTTTAATGAATGATATATAACTACAGTAACTGAATGTATTTTCCCTTCTCTTTTATGCAACAGTAAATTAACTAGAGTGTAAAAGAAAACTCGGAACAGATGGTGTAACCTTTTAAATTTGGAAGATTCTTGCAATCATAATATTTTATTTGAAATGGTTATGAACTTTATTGATCTCCTTCAGTTCAAATAATCATGATTTGTCTGTAATATAAAATCCATACAAAAAAAATTAATTTCATGAAGTATTATTTTTATTAATGTAAATGTTTCGTCATGAAGTAGTAAACTGTAAAATGTAAATGTTGCATATCAATATTCATTGTTAGCAATTTTATAATTGGGTTTTGTATATATCCATAACAACAAGATATGTTTTTATATAGAGAAGATGTTTTGTGAGTAACTTGTGATATAAAAATGTCTAAACCTTTTAAGTTAGTAAAATTGTTTTAGTACAAAATAAAATATATAGTTTACAACCGTAAGAATCATCTTTGTTACTTCTCATGAGGAGTTACAACAATAAACATGTTGCCTTTCACACATAAAAGTACTTTTCTATTTAAATTTTTAATTATCATATACGTTTTGCCTTTTAATTATTATTTTTCATGCAGATATTTGTTTTGCATATTCATTGTGAAATTTTCAGTTCACTTTATATTGAAAATCATGTTTTCTGATCTCTAAATTAAAATTAGAAAGAAATACAAAATTAAATGACATGTTGACTAGGAACTATAGTATTTAAACCAACGAAATCATTGTTCCATATAATCATAAATGAATTCCTATTTTCTGGGTTAGAAAAATACTAATTTTCAGAAATAAAAATAAGCATTTTGTAAATTTTGTTCTAAAAGCAATAATTTCCCTGATAAGACTAATCGAGAACTAATTGTGAACTTTTTAAAAAAAGGCACTCGAGGGAGATACTTATAGCTTAGATGCAAAAACTGCAGGATTATACCCTGTGAGTGAGTTTAATAGTTATTGAGGAAAAGTATGGACACATGAAAATTATTATTCTTCACTTTCTTTATCAGTATGTTTTCCACATTTTGAATATGAAAATTGCATCCTTCTCAATGGGAAACTGCAATTTTTGAAGTTCTCTTAAAATAAAAGTAGTATTTAAGGTATGAAAATGATCAAATTTTCATGTGTCTAATTGTAATCATTACCATGTGGGAGAAACTTTAAGTATATAACAAGTAAATGTCTTTATTGAAAGCAGTTTGTCACTGCCACATAAGAAATGAAAAAAATAATGAATGTTCTGTTTAATGCTCCATGTAAAGAAACATGTTGGTTACCACCTGTTATATGCTCAGTAGATTGGGATACTTAAAAGAGTTTGGTGTTGGATTATTCCTGCAAAATACTGCAACCTACTTGAGCTGATATATTAGGATGCTGAGTGTCCTATATCACAGGCTGGAATGACAACAAAGAAGTGAAGAACAGAGCTGGTGAACCTGTTCAAATGATATCAGAAGATAGCAATGGTAACCTGATGTGATTATGGATGAAATTAAAGATAACTTGAATGCAAGTGCAAATTATTAGGAAGTGCTTACCTGATGGTGATTTTCCTTTAAGTTATGCGGCTGTTAGTATTCCATTACATCTAAATCATCACAATCAGTAATTAGCCTGATAGTAGCAAAGCCTTGAATTGTGGTGCAACATACTGTTATAAATCATGGTATATATTATGGTTTTGGGCACTACAGAGCCCAGATAATAAAGTGGGAATGATACCACAGCATGAAATCACACCTTCATAGTAGAATGACACAGTAGCATAACTCCTGGTATTTTGATCTGCGATTGCATGAGGAACATTTAATGCAACCTTTTGGTCTATGTTCTAAAGACATTGATAGCTGTGTGACTTATTTTACAAACTGTACTTAATTCCATTTTTCAATAGGCTGCTATTAGTTATATATACGTGAAAGAGGGGCCTGGTGTTAAATGACATTTTATGTTATGTATAAGATGACATTTGTAGTACAGTAACTCATACAGTTGGAGGGAACATGAAAACATTTAAGTAGCAGTGCATGTGTAATAATTCTCATGTGTCATTCTAGTTTTGGATTACATGTTGCTCATGCAAATATCTCAGTGTAGCAGTCTTAGACTTGATTTGTATTCATGACCAGTTACATCTTCGGCTCAGGCAAACTCGATGAGTTATCGCAAAGTGGGTGCCCGCGTGACAACGCTATCCCGGGATAATATGTGCGACTTTCGATTCAATGAGACATCGAGCAATTGACTTGAAGATTCGAACACTATGAAAGTTCATACACGAACCGATGACAGAGTCCAGAAGAAACAACCAGTGAACTGATAAGCCTTAGACGGAGGTAAGTGTGCAATGGCATGTAAAAGAAATTTCCTATTGCTAGTCCGAACAAGCGTCCGTGTGACCACTCATAATAACACAGTTGGGTAACTCATAATAACACACATAGATACATAAATACAAAATAAATCCAGAGATACTTAAATAATACATAGTAGGAAAAACATATATAAAATATAAAGTAGGAATTATGTACATTATTTACAAAAATAAGAGTCAGGCAGCAGTACAAATCTATTCATAAGATCATAAAAACAAAACAAAGCTGAAGTAAGGAAAGGTGTTTACATAATTTGGTTAACAGAAAAAAGGGTTAATTTAGATGTCTTAGGATCGCAAGTGGGCGCTTGCTATTAACATCAAGTGTATAGTCATATTGAGGTACAGTAATTGAATTGTTATTTACATTGGGAATATTTTCATAGAATTTTTCTGCGAGGAGTGCAAAATAATTTGGGATTGTTGGTATTTCCAACTCCTCATGGATTGCCGTGTTTCTAATAAACCATCGGCTTCTGGAAATTTGCCTAAGGGTGACATTCTGCAAGACTTGCAGTTTGTTGATATTAGTGTTGCTGGTATATCCCCAAACAGGGCAGGCATAAGAAAGTATGGGACGCAAAAGGGTCTTGTAAAGGAGCAACTTATTATCAATAGAGAGAACGGAGTTCCGGCTAATTAAGGGGGTAAGTGTTCGTTTACGAGCACGGAACTTGGCAATAAGTTGTGTAATGTGTGGGGTCCATGTGAGTCGCCTATCCAAAGTGATGCCTAGGTATCGGGCTTGCCTAGTCCACTGTATAGGGGTATTATACATGAGGATATCCTCCAAGTCGATATGTACCTTTTTTGTAAACTAGATCGCCTCCGACTTGTCTACGTTGATTTTGAATTTCCAGGCAGTAAGCCAGGACTCGAGTGTGTGGATGTGAGATTGGAGTGCTTGTATAACTGGACCAGGAGATTCATTTTTTTAGAGTATTGCCGTGTCATCAGCGTACATAGCCAGGGTGGTGTGTGGTGTTTGTGGGATATCGTTCGTGTAAATATTATAGTAGATGGGCCCAAGGAGGGCTCCCTTGTGGGACCCCAGCCCTGATAGCCCGTGTGGTTGAGTATGTGTTGTTTACACGAACGACAAAGTGTCTATCCTTAAGATAGGAGTAGGTGATGGCTGTGATGTAATCTGGGAAACCCAGAGTGATGATTTTGTGTATGAGGCCCTCCAGCCAGACATGATCAAAGGCCTTAGCTACATCAAGGAAGATGGCACCTGTGGTCTGCCGCTCCTGCAGTCCTTTGGAGATGTAATCTGTCACCCGGTACAGCTGGTGGACAGAGGAATGCTTCTTCCTGAAACCATGTTGTTGAGGGATAATGAGATTTTTAAGATCCATGTAGGCTTGGATTCTTGTCAGGATGATATGCTCTGCCACCTTGCTGAGCGAGGACAGAAGACTGATTGGTCTGTAGGAGGCTGGTTCTGTTGGAGGCTTTCCAGGCTTAAGGATGGGCACGATGATAGCAATCTTCCATGGCATTGGGTAGTGTCAAAGTCTTAGGATGGCATTGATGATTGAAGTGAGTTTCAGCAGCATGAGTGTTCCCATGTTTCTGATCATTTTGTTTGAGATCTTGTCAATGCCAGGGCTTTTCTTGATCAGCAGTTTTTCGATGTAGCCATAGACCTCCGAGGGTCTGACAGGAGTGATATTGTTCGTGCGTGGTTTTGAAAGAAATTCTGTGAGTGTGGTGTTAACAAGATGTTCTGTTTGAGGGTGAGAAATGTTGTTTGTGCAAAATTGAGAAGCATAGTGATCAGCTAGTGACTCAGCTTTCTCAATATCTGTGAGGGCAGTATTTTGTTGGCCGTTTAGGGGCGGAATGTTTGTGTAGCATCTCTTGAGTTTAGCAGTCGCCTTCCAGAACGAGCTAGGATCTGCTGAAAGGGACGTGAGATAGTTGGTCCAGTCGCGTTGTGTATGTTTGTAAGTTCGAGTCCTGACCAGATGATTCAGTCTATTGAGTGTGGTTTTATCTGCCGGGAAACGATGCCTTTGCCAGACCTTTCTGGCAGCGTTTCTTTCTTGTATAAGTTTCTTAAGCTCTGGATCAGTTGCTTTGTGCCTGTGGGTGACTGGTATGCTGTTTGCATCCAAGGCAGTTGTTAAATTTGCAGTAAAATCTTGAACTAAAGCATCTAACTCATCACCCGTGGTGGCTGTTGGAATGTGTAATGTGGTGTTGTTTAAGGCTTTGGCATATCCTGCCCAGTTAGTAATAAAGGCCTTTTTGTGTGGTGTGCTACAGACAGAAGTTCCCACCTGTATCATGACCAGATTATGGTCAGAGGATAACTCGGTGAGGGTTTGAATGGATCTGTGATAACAACCTTTTAGAAGGAAGAAATCCAGAACATTCGCTGATCTGGCACTGTAGCGTGTTGGTGTGTCTGGAGCTGCAGTGGTAACACCGGCCTCAGTGGCAAATCGGTGAAGTACAGAGCCTAGGTAGTTTGATCTACTGCAGTTCCATGCGCTGTGGTGTGCGTTGAAGTCTCCGCCTATGATTGTTTTCCTGTTAAGTTTGAATAGCGCCAGGACTAAAGAGAAGGGCTAGCTCATAGAGCGTTTCCCCCTGAAACATGCAGTGAGGAGTGATGACGTAGCAATGATGCCACTGAGCGCGGAGATGTAATTGACAACATAGAAATTAGCGTTTTAAATTTGAAGAACCAGCGTTTAAAATGAGCTGTGTGTGAAAGATAGCTATAATTTGGAAGAGACAATGTTACTGCAGTATGCATTTTACACTGAACATTACAAAATTTAATAGTATTTACTCAATTTTAAAATAATAGATAAAGTGCGCTACTCTAAGCATAAAGTTCCTTTTTTTATTTGCAGAGATTTTTTTTTTCTTTAAATGCCTGTTTGTTTCTAATCATTTCTTTATCTGCATGTTAACTAAGAGAACTGTACTACTGCTTGTAAGATAACTATAATAACAGCTATTTAAAATTAATCAAAAAACAACCTCAAATTGGCATAGTTTTAAACATGTATGGTTATATATGGCAAAATTTCTGCTAATCTAAGTTTGAGTTTCAGCCTAATTGTAAATTTTACATTGGCATTTTTTTCTCCCGATATCAATATAATATCATATATTTTTTTTAAATAATTTTGTAACTTAGGCTTACATCAATATTTCATTTAAATAAATGCATGTAAGATTCTTATCTTAATTTAGACAAAACAACTTGACTCACAGTACCTAAAATAATTATTTAATTTTTCAAAAGTGGGGGTTAGGGGGCAGGTCTTCTTATGCCAATTGCTTTAATATTATACTTTATATATATTTTATCTAGAATGCTAAGCTAACACAAAATCGAATCAATAATAACAGAGGATACAATAAAAATAACTGTAACAATAACTTAACAGAATTAGTTCTCATTTGAAATATGCTTTACGCTATTAACTTCTAAAATGCCATCTAGAAATATTTCAAATCAAAACATATTATATATGCTTACTTGTACAGTCGCAATACAACTACAAGTTGTTGAATCTGCAAAAATCCGCTAAATCTGCAAAACCCCATATTTTTTTCGTTTGGAATACTGGATTTGGAATCTGAGAACTATTAATCGAAATCTGTAACTCTTTCCACAAAGTAGTAGATCCTCCTAAATCAGACACTATTGCTTTCGCTTCTACTCCAGATGATTGAATATGTCTTATGAGTGAAAAAAGAAGTTCTTTCTTCATTGGAGTGTTAAAATCAAAAAATATTGGTTGTTTCCACTGCGAAATGAGACCTCTGATTAAAACAAACTGCGCTTTTTGAAAAGGACCGAGAATTTGGTCCAGTTTAGAGTCATAGCAAAGTTTAGAATCTATGTGCATTTCGTCGAAACTGAGAACGCATATTTTTTCTACAGAATTCAAATATTGGCATCTTTCCTTCATTACAGCAAGAACATCACTCTGAATTCCTGGACTACATGAAAATTTAGCGCACCATCTCTTTAATGTGCTAGTGCTAGGTAAAGGAATTCCCATTTTTTCTTTCCAAAAATCGTAGCTTTTAGATGACAGAGCTCTTATGACAATGCAACGTGAAATATCTTCACTAGTCCACCTGATTTTTTCCTTCTTTTCTAACAATGCGTTAATCTGCGTCTTTGTAAAAATATGCTTTAGACGTTTTTCCAAATTCTCCGATCTGTTCTGTTTTTTCCTAAATTTCGCTGTTTGGGATTTTAATTTCTGAATTTCCGATACAAATTTCTTTCTAGATGTCGTCCACCTTCTTTGTCGCTGAGCAAACATTCTAAAATTTTTCTTTTCTCTATTTTTCAATATTTTATTACAATTTTCTAAGGATATTATTTTGTTCTTCAAATTATCAATACATTCTTGTTTATCTTAACACTTAGGGCACTCAGGGATATTGTCACATAGGGCATTGTCACTTATGAGTTTTATTTCAAAATCATTCACATTTGATTTATTATTGTCAGCTTCAATTTCGTTCTCGGCCTCAAAATAAATTTTCTTTGGGCTTAATTCGTGTAGTCTTTCAAAAGCACTCTGCATTAGTTTTCTGTTCAAATGTCTCCGATTTCTTTGTGTTATTTCGTTTACTGCACATGATAAATTTACTTTCGGCACAGCATTGCATTTCAACAGTTTCTTTTGCGGTAATCCAAGCAAGCGATTTCTCATGTCATCTTCATAATCACTGCACAGAAAATTTTCGCTGCAAATTCTTGCGTTTTTCACATTAATAGAATCTTGTCTTCGACATTTATGTATCCATTCTTTCGTCAAAAGCAAATTATCCTTTGGGAAAGCATGAAATACAATATCTCTTCCTTTCGTATTTCTATAAGTGTTACGGCACGTTGCTACAGCACAAGAAGCCATATTACATAAAGGATACTTTAAATATAGAATTTAAAAGGAAAACTGACTAAAACTATATATATATATATACAAATTATTTTAAATATTTGCATTATTAGAAAACAAATATGTATGATTAACATTAATTTGGGATATGCGATCTCCAGAAAATCGTCTCGCCAATGAATGAAACTACAGTTTTAAAGGCGCAAAATCAGAGCAGGTGCAACAGAGACACGTCAGATTACTTCTGGTTCCCCCCTTCCATGAGGCTCGTGTCGGCAAGGAGTCGAACAAAGGAATGACCTAACCCTTCTATTTATCCCTGGAATAGCGCTTCAAAATCATTCGCAATATTTGCTTGTGATCTTTTGTTGCTGGGTGTATAGGCAGAGATAACAGTGAGTGGATGTGAGGTGAGTGTAGTGACTGTAATAGCTATGGCTTCAAGGCCTAAAAGCTGTGGCAGTGTTGTGTGATGATGGGTGATGGAGCGCTTGACGAGGATTAGAAGTCCACCTCCTGGATGGCTGTTGGTCCTTTCCCGGTCGAGCCTGTAGACACAGTAATTGGCGATCTGGACATTCGTGTGTGGACTAAGCTTGTGTTCCTGTAGGAGTAAAATATCAGGACAGTGCTCATTTACAAAAATGCGTAATTCATCTAATTTATGGTGCAATCCGTTTGCGTTCCATGTTACAATTATAAGGTCATTATGCATAATCACTCATTTTGTGCGAGCCCGTGTATTTCTTCAAGCATAATATGCAGAACCTGGATCTTGTCCAGGATATGCTCGCATTTCCTGAGTTCAGGCAGTTTACTTTTATACACATTAAAAATTTTACTTAAATTACATCCGAAGATATGTTCAATTTCCTTCATTATGTTCATGAGTTCAAAAATATCATTTGAACCATGACTAAAATTTTTCTTATCATTGCTTATATATTCAGAAGTAGATTTAAGAGCATTTTCATGCCTGAGATTTGGTTTGCTTACATAATTGGGTAAATCAGCCTTTTTTGGGTGTAACATTTTTGCCTGACCCGCATCCGCAGAGACACTTGTGGCAGAGGCATTGCTGACTTTGTTAGTATTTTTAATTGCCTGAGCATAACTGACTCCTGGCCTAGTATTATTGGTTTTATTAGCTTTTTTGTATGTAGGGAACCTGGGGCACCCTCTATACGAAGCCACGTGAGGCCCAAGGCAATTCACGCAAACAGGATTTTCAATTTTTCCTGGCTTGTCACAGTTTCCAGTTTTATGAAAACCCGTACATTTAACGCACCTAGGTGCGACATGACAATTGTCAGAAGAATGATGCCATTTCTGACAATTATGGCATTGCGGGACCTGATTTTTGCTAATATATTTTTCTACTGTAATGTTAAAATACATTAGATGCTTAATTTTGTAAATATCATCCAAGTTTTTATCTGGGAAAATTTGTACCTGATATAACGGCATTGGTGCCTTGGTACAATACTTCGTTAATTGCACGACTTTGTTAATATTGAAATTTAGTTCACGCAGTGCCTCTGCAATAGTATTTACATCTGCGTCGATAGGGAGGCCTCTAATAAGGACCTTGACTGGTTTTTTGTTTTTTGGGTTAACTACATAATGCTCAATTTTGTGAGCCAGGAAGAATTCGCTTAAAGTCCGATGATCCTCGGCAGTGGAAGGGAGTACTTTTAAAAATTCGCCAGTGACCCGGCCAAAGAACTTGCAGTCTGGTAGTTCCGTAGCTACCTCTTTCAAAAAATCATAGTATTTAGTGCCGACTTTCGGCCTAACCATAATAGGAGGGGGGGGCTTGCAGGTCATACTGCGGGTGCGGGTTTCCTGACTGGGGATTTACATCACCGGCTTGGTTTACAGAATTAACATTATCATCATTATTATCATAAGAAGTATTAGTACATACAACATCAGAATTTTTAACAACATTTTCTATACAAGCATTAACATTTTCATCTACTAAATCATGACAAATTTCAGTATTAGGATTTTGAACCGATAAGTTAGCAAATTTGTTTTGCAAAGGCAGGATAGCCTGAGGCTGAGTCAGCCGAACTCCTTTTGCAGTTTTTGATGGTTTCTGAAAGCCATCATCATCATTAATTTTAGCGTATTTGGCCGAATTTTTTCTCTTATTTTTAACAATTTTGGTACCATGAGAATTACTAGCATTTTCATTACAGGTTACATCTAAAACAAGTTTGGTAGAGTCGTACAGATTATAACATAACCATGCACACTTACCTTGCAGGTCCACGGAGTATTCTTGATACAATTTCACATTCTGTTTAATTTCACTAATTATGTGATCCGCTAAAAACACTGGAGTATCCAAGAGCGCACAATCCCGTTGGATAGCAGCTTGTAATTTTTCTAGGCACACACCGTAGAACTTGATAACTGCATCCGCGTGAGCCTGGTCTATCTTTTTAACAATTTGCACGTTAATTGAAACACATTTTTTGATGATGTTAATATTCGTGGGATTTAGCCGGTTTACATTACGCAGAAATTCCAACGATTCCTTTTCAGATGATCCGTTTTCCATCGAGTCCGTTCCAGTATCCATTATATCATTGTTATCCATCACATCGGACCACGAGGTAGGCTTAGCTTCTTCGCCGATAGCAGCCGGTGTATCACGAAGCGGGGGAAAATTTTCCTCCGAGGGAGAAATATTCGACGTTTCCATAGTGATTCAAGCGCCGAAACACTAAAGACAGCACAAAAAACGCACCCTAGAAAAGCAAGAAGTAATCCGAGGAGAAGCGCACAGAAGAAGTTTCTTCCGACATCTTTCTCAACGTCATGCACAGAAATGAGTTACATCTTCAGATAGTCTATAATCAAATTATCTTCACTCATGGAGTATTTCCGAGATATCATCAGCTGAGAGCTGGGAATAAAGCTCTCAAAAATGAATCTTCCAATGCTTATGATGTAGAAGAGCCTGTAGCCAACATTACTGTTTCTATTGTATGTATGGCAAGGTGTATTGCAGTATGTAATTATGTTCAAGTATTAGTGTGTGCAATATGTATATAAGTACATGTTGTTGCACAAATTGATATTTGAATAAATATGAGTGACTTGCACATTTTGGATCATTTTCTGCCTGTGCTTCTTAGTCAAACTTCTTATCACTCTGTTTTGCTTAATTCTACAGCTGTTCTGACATGCTACTGCACGTTTATTTGAAACTCTTATTTTTTCATCATGGAGAATGTTATAACAATTTACGGCTAATTTGTTGTATTTATTATTGTATGGTTTTTGAAATTAAAAAGTTTATTTGAAAAAAAAATTAAATTACACTAAATAAATTAATTTATTTCTTTAGTCAAAATAACATTTTTCAGTTGAATCTAAATTTGCAAATATTTTTACACAGTTTTTGCAAAATAATCGATTTGTTGTATAACATATATTGCTGGACATATTGGTATATTGCTTTTTACTGTGTTAAGGTAACAGTAGATAATTTGAATTGAAAAGTATTACAGTGAGTTTTTCGTATTTTTTCATTTTAGAAAGACTGTAAGAAGAGAAAAGATCAAGTATGGTTGCATTATAAACCTTCACTATTTCAACATGTTGGAACACATTCATCTTTAAAAGGAAAGGTCCAGAAATTGAAGGTGAATTTCTAAATATTACTGCTCTCAGTAGAATTTATTGTATTTGAGTTTTTTATTTATTTATTTTAACAAATTCTGCTGCTGTTAAAAACTAACATTTTTAATATGCCCGTTCAAACAAATATTTTAAACATTGTAGTGTCAATTCAATAATCAGTTATCCCGTGAGTTTGTTTTTCTACAAACCTACAGATATGCATAGTTAATGAGATATTCATTTGTAGATATTCATGCATATACTTTGTACCTTGCATTTTCTGCATTAAGATGCATACTGGAACGGTAGTTGTTGAGATGTCTAACACAGCTTATCCCAAATATGTTTATAAGAGTTGAAGTCAGGGCTTTGGTCATCATAGTTAAGATATTCCTTCTTGATTTCTTTTAAACTAAAGGTGATATGGAGACTAGGCAATTAAAAGTAAACTCTGCCCAGAAAAAAACAACCTGAGATCTTTGTACAGATGTATATATATATATATATAATTTATTTCCTAAACAGTATTGATTAATTGATTATATTATCTCCTAAGTTTAATTAAAGTAGAATTATTTTAAAAGTGTGCATCCATACTGGTAAGTTATATTTTGAAAGATGTTTTGAAGTAATTTGAAAGCAAAATGTTAATAATGTTTTAATGGGGACTGGAGTTAAATCATCACAAAGAATAATATTTCAATTGTAAAAGGAAAAATTAAAACATGTAATCATTGTCATTGATCGGAAATTAGTTGACTTTTCAAGGGGAACAAACCAACTCCCGTCCAATGAACAATAATTGATAAAAATACGTAAATACGAAAGTGTTTCGTCTTTACTCGAGTTATAAGTTAAAGCCAAACCGGCAATTCTAGTCAGGCCAAATATTTCCGCGAATAGTAGGAATTATGAACCAATGCTGATATTCAAAGAACTTATTCTCATGAAGCATTTTAGTCAATTCAATTTGGAGTAAAAATCAATTACTGTAGAGAAATCCTGTAAAACTCAAGTAACCGTCCCCGACACTTTCATCTTTATGCATTTGAGTACTATATTATTTGTAGAAATTAAACATTGGAAATTGTCATTATGAAATCGAATTCAAAGTAAAGTTGAAATAAACATAGAAGATTATAAAAAAGATAAATAATGCAAGTTTTGTAAAAACAAATCAAAGAAAATATAAAAATAATATAGAAAATAATATAAATAAGATCAGTGAATGTACATGAAGATATAAAGGCCAGAAATGTATTAAGTAACTTACATTCTTTCTAGTGGGGGAGTTGGCAAAGTGTTCTCTTCGTGTCTGACTCAGAAGTGTAGGGTGTCTGAAAATTCTTAGCGGCAGTAGGGGCTTTGAATAATATCAGTCGGTAAGACTTGGGTGAAGTAATTTATGGTAGTGGGTGGGACTTGGAATTCTTGAGGGATGTATTTTGTGGAGTTCTTATCTGAGAGAGACCGTCTGTTAAGATTTTTTTTTGAAAATACTAGTGAATGGAAATTAATTAATTTCTGGCTAATTGTCGTGCCGCAATGATTAAGAATTTAAGAAAGGAAAAAGGCATTTTCGCTGTCCAAGAGCTAATACACAGTCTAAAGGCAGGAAATAGGCCCATGTTTTTAGTAACAGTATATGTCTGAAGACAATTAGCTTTTTACAATATATACAATTGAGTAATTACACTATATACAAATCTTTCAACTGACAGTCATCCAACTTATACCGCCTTCTCAGGTTTAGGAATAAATTATCATATCCCTATCAGTTAAATGATTCAGAGTGAGTATTTAATGCCTACTCTTTTAAGGCAATGGTTGATAAATTGAAAGGGAATTAGATTATTTTTGAGAATTTTGATAAGGATCAAAATTTCGTGTTGTAAATCTATTGTATCTGTGCATATAGTTTTAATTCATTGTATTTGATTAATTATAGTATTGTTAATTACTTTTTTGGATATGTTGGAGTTCCAATTTATTAATTTGTTAGTATTGAAATTGAAGTTTCTTGTTTTGTCAAAAAGTAAAATTTTTTTGTAGTTAATGATTTGAAGATCTAGAAAGTATGCTATTTTGTGAATTATTAGTTTTATTAAGTTTAAGACAATTCGGATAAATGTCGGAGTTTTCAATTTTACCAAAATTATTAATTGTAATAAGGTCATCAATATATCTGTAGGTGTGTTTGTAGTAATTTAACTCTTGTGGTTGTAGATTTTTTTGGAAGTTAAATTCTTTGACAAATAAAAAGATATTACAGATCGAGGTGCTGGAATGTAAGCCCATTGGCAATCCTCTGACTTGTTTAAAAGGTTGATTTTGAAACTTGATGTAGTTATTAAAAAGTGTGCATTTTAGGTAGGTTTTCCATTTGTCAAGAGTCATGATATTGAGTATATTAGGGAAAAGTTTTGGTAGATCAAGTAGACTGGTATAGATTTCTTCATATATATATATATATATATGTTTATGTTTGTATATTTAGCTTTTCTGCCACTTGCAGTGTTTATATGCAATTTCTATTGACTTGTTATTACTATAAAATTCAGATTTGACCATTTTCCTTTATCTTCAATGATTTTTTCACCCATGCTTAATTTTTTATTTATTGTCACTAAGTGGCAATCCCTGCTGAGGTCATACTTTTTTAATTCTTAAATACGATGAATAATTTTCTTCTAGTATTATAAGCTCTTATTTCATTCTTGTTCTGCTTTTGAGGATTTCTGGGTGAACGTTCACGCAAAACGTTGTGGATTTTCCCCTCTTTTTTTTCAAGGTTGATTCAGAATTTATGTATGAATATTACTTTTGGACTTCAGAAGTATATGAAGGTCCTGTGCCATCTCACAGGTGAAGCTTTTAGATCTTTTAAACAGATTATATGATAACTTTGATTGTGACAATGAATAAAAAGGAAGTAAATAATCTGAAAAATATTTTGGAGTACTTAATGAGCAAGATGTGAAATATATAAAGTGTGTTAATAAAGCATTATTGTAACTCTTGAGGAACAGCATTTAAATAGCAGGTCACATACTTTGCATATCCTGATAATGGTAAAAAATATGTATTAATTAAGTATAAAATGAACAAATATATTTTCCAATACCAGATGGATGTTTTTAAAATTATATTTTTAACACAAAAAATCTCTTGTTTATAGTGTGCAATTAATTCATTGTATTTGATTAGCTGTTAGACAATGCACTGTATTACTGAGTAGTGACTAGTTTTCAGAAAATTTCAATTGTACAAAATCATAAAATGAGATGATGAAGTAATGTATATGTAATCAGAAACATTCTTGTTTTGATGTAAAAGATGTATTTACTTTCTTATAATTTGTGTATGTACGTAAAGAAATGTGGTTTAATAGTCACACAGTAATAACTGATAAATAACAGTACAGAAGCAGACTTGAAAACATTTGTACTGTAAAAGCGTCCCTTTATTTCTTAAATTGCTTATTATTGCTATACATATCTTTAAAACTGGCTTAAATTTATGCAATAAAGTTTTTTAAACAAATTTAAGTACTTTTTCTTTCTGAATAAGATTCTGTTATTTTTCAAGTTACATACTACTTTCTTAAGTAAGTTCTCTTTAAAAGGATAAGCAGTTTGGGAAGCTCTCACTTCATCATCCTCATAAAAATCCAGATGCAGATGTTAAAACTACATTAAAAGCTTATAAAAGTTATTCTGCTGTGCGAGCTTACAAAGGAGATACATTTTTCTGGAGCTTACTTCCTCAACCTGGAGATATACTTGCATTTCATTTTCATAACCCTGTTCTTATTGATAGGTATGTTTATAATGATTTACTTAGTAAATTTTCATTTTGTATTTTAAGTATAACTTTCTGATCCTGTATACATTTATTCTGCATATTAATAAAGTATTTTAATCACAAAACTACATGGACAGCATTCTCTTAAATGTTTTTCAATGAATTAGCATTTGCAGCGAAATAGTAAATCATTAAATATTCCAAATTTATAATAACTCAAAATGTGGAGCCTAAATTTTGGGCCTAATGTAGTTTGTTATAATCCCCAAAAGATTTAGCATTGTATTGGATTACTGCAAATGAGAAGTTAAAAAACCCTTTCTTTCAGTTTTACCTATTGGTGTTGCGATATTTTAGATTATAATCGTACTTTTAAATAGAAAATAATGGAACTAAATAAAGGAATTGAAAAGCCTTTTTAAACTGATAGCAGTTATAAAGCTAAATGTTCCAAAGCATTTTGTCGATATGTCATTTTATGTCTCTGTGTATATAGCTTTTCCACTTTTCTTTCTTGTGCATTAATTGCACAGTTAAAAGTTTTTCATAGTTTCCCTAAAGAATTTTTATTATCTAGAGATTTCTTGTTATGAAAATACCCCAATAATTTTTGATAACAGCTTTAACTCTTCAGCATTACCCCCTTTTCTACTTATTTATTTATTTTGAATGAAAAAAGGAGACAAAAATAATGATTTTTTTTTTTTTAAATTCAAGCTTAATATGTAATCTGATACTTCATGAAAGCAGTCAATCATCTCATCTGAAGTAGACCTATGCTCCTGACTTTTTCTCTTCAGAACGTAGTGATGAAATTGGACTACACTAAAGCAAAGGAATTTGAGTACTAAATTAAGATTTCTTTTATCATTTAAATCCTTTCTTTCCACTTTGAAATGACTTGATTTTGTTTGGGTGAGAATGAGTATGTCTGTTAATGGTGAGTGAGGCACTAATGATAAAATGTCTGAGATCTTTTGCATGAAGCATAATCTTTAAAGCTCTGTACTGGTCTTGAAACCTGGTGAAGCAAGTGGAATGCAAAATTTTAATAGCAGCTTTTTTCCAGTTAAGGTGGCTATAGGCAGCATCAACAGTATGCTCATATATTGTTTTGTGAATGCAACTGTTTTCTTATTCAGTGTCTAGCATTGACATAGGAATTTAGAAGTTACCTGAACCTGTCATCTTCCTGTTGAAATTATCTTCTTGTATCTATACTTGTACTTGTATACTTCACTCTCAACTGACATGTTTGAGAAACCAAAGACTGTCACCAGATTATGTGATTTAACACGAATAATGGATAAGTATGGTATTATAATATATTCATAAGATCTTTCCCTTAGTTTTATGCAACTCTGATCAATCCTTGGTAGATCAGTTTTGCTTGTAAAGAAAGATGTGATTTATCTGCTGTTCTGTGTTTCCCCTTGTATTATAAAAATTTGACTAAATCTACCTTCTGCAGAACAGAATGCAGTGACTTGTTTTCAAAGTTACAGGGTACCAACAAGAAAAATAGTGTGCAGTATTGGACATAACATAGAACTTAATTGGGTAAACAACGGCAATGAGTTGACCTCATGCTTATTTTAGTTTATTTCAGTTGCAACAACCATAACTTGTATGTGTTAACTAAATATAGAGCAATATCTTCCATTGAACTTCAGCCAGACTGATTCATAGATATTTGACTGAATCTCTACCAACATCCATGGGTGACAGTAAAATATCTTACATACATAGTAAATTAGGAGATGTGCTTCTCAAATGTTTAATCTTTGTCCATGGGCACACATGTAGGACATGCTTCTTTTTCTCAATCATTTTCTTCATCTTTTTTATTCAGACAACATTCATAATCACCATTTTTCTCAATTTTGTCTTTGATAATTGTCTAGTTTCAGTATAGTTTCAATCCCCCTTAAGCCATCCACTTGCAGTGACAATTTCTTCCCCCCCTTAAAAAGTTCTATTTTAATACAATCATGCCATTCATATTGTCTTAGAACTGACCACTTTGTTTTTCAGTGTGCTCAACCAGTTCCAGAGCTCATATGTCCACACCGTGCAGCGGAATTTAGGAGGGGAAAAAAATCGAATTTAGATAAGCACCAAGCAACAAAATTAAGGGATGACAAAATTCTTAGAATTTAGGAAAAGCACTGGGACCCAAAATTTAGGGGCAGCAAAAATTTAGAACTTAGGAGGTGCATGGTAGCAGAATTTAGGACCCACAAAGATTACATCATGCTGTAAGATATCTAGTGCCTGCCCTCAATAAGCCTTAAGTATATGAGGGAATGTATTTATTCAGGACTCAAATAAGCCTTAAAGCATATGTAAAAAATAAATGTCAGTGTAATAAATAACTAAACTAATAAAATTCAGGCATGTCTCAGTGCATGATAGAAGCCAGACAAAATTTATCAGAATAACTTGTCTTTCGTTGCCAATCTTGTGATACATAACTAATAACGTATAGTGGATGCGAATAAGCTAGGCTAAAAATATACTTTACTGATTCCAAAGAATTTCAATTAATATAGCAGATTGTGCAGTTCCT
Source organism: Stegodyphus dumicola (assembly GCF_044657685.1). NCBI lineage: Eukaryota > Metazoa > Arthropoda > Arachnida > Araneae > Eresidae > Stegodyphus > Stegodyphus dumicola. The sequence goes on along the minus strand of NC_140781.1, from coordinate 140,708,614 downwards.
TAATTTTCTTATTTGATCCAGCTTATTGTTTTTTGCAAGCTGTTATTATTACTGCAATTTGATGAAAACTAAAGTTTGAACTTTCAATTATGTCAAAAAGAATTTCTTATTCTGGAGCTGCGACACGATCTAAAAAGCGTGAGCATGCTTTGATATCTATTAAACGAAAAGCAGAATCTGCAAAAAAATGGATAAAGGTATATCTGTCTCAAAATTATGCGAGTAGTATGCTATTGGAAAGTCAACTGTATATGACATAAGACAACAGAAAAATGAAATTTTTGAATTTTGATGGATTCCAACGCCCCATTTGCAGTGAATAAAAGAAAAATTACTATGCTAAAAGTGAGGATCATGACAAAATGATTGAATAGGTTAAACAGCATCGCAGCAAGGGCATGCCATTGATGGATCCAGTGCTAATGGCTCAAGCCAAAATATTTCATAAAAAAATTAACTTAAAAACTAAGAACACATATTTCACAGGTTGGTTGACCAAATTTAAAAATTGCCATGGTATAAGGCAATTAAATATTACAGATGAAAATGCTTCAGCTGATATTGAAGCTGATGAAATATTTGCAGGTGAATTCATTGAGTGTATTAATAGTGAAAAGTTATCTCCAGAACAAATTTACAATGCTGATGAAACTGGTCTTTTCTGGCAATATGTGCCACCGCGAAATATCTTGGCAACCTGTACAGAAAAGGCTGGAACTGGTGTCAAAAATTCCAAAGCGAGACTAATAATTATAGCATGTGCAAATGCTGCAAGAATGCACAAGTGTAAACTTTTCGTAATTGGAAAAAAAAATGCATGCCCTTGAGCTTTTAAAGGAGTGAAGATTTTCTCCCTTATTCATTGTATTGTGCAAATAAAAGAGCATTGATGACACAAGCATCAGTGAGCGATTTGTTTGGAAATCTTTTCATATCTGAATCTTGGCAACATTTGAATTCAGCTGATTTACCTGAAGGCGCAAAAATTGTCCTAATTGTAGATAACTATTCGGTTTATACTTCACTTAAAATTTGAGTGAATGATAATGTATCCATATTATTCTTGCCTCCAAATTGTACGTCTGTCATTCATCCTATGAATATCAGAAAAGTGTGCACGCTGAAATGCAAATATAAATAAGCATTTTTAAAATCCTTGTTAAATTTCTTAAATAATGGCAAGACTATTCGAGGATTTTTTTAAAAATATTTTAGCATAAAATCTGCTGTCTGGAGCATCGAAAGATCATGGGAGGATGTGTCTTCAGATACTTTAAAAAGTGAAAGTGCTTGATATAATTTATGGCCAGCTACCATATTTTACGGTGATGCTGACAAAGATGATAGTCATGAAATTAAAGGTATTCATATATCGCAAACCAAAGGTGAAATTTTCGAATTAATGGATTTTGTAAAGAAGTATGGAGAAGTTGTAATAAATGAAGATGCTATAACAGAAGTTTTTCATTGCAGTGGCAATGCCCCAATCATCAGTCAGTTAAATGGATGGTGAAATCCGTAGTATGGTTCTAGATCCAGAAAATACTACTTCCGATAGTGAAGAAAGTGACAGAGAAGTTACTGAAAACGAAAAATTTCGATTGGCAAGTTAGTCGGAATTTTCGACACAGAAATTACAGGACTTGAAAACTAGAACTTTGTAGCTGAACAAGAAATTAGGTCTGTCTGTAGAATTAAAGTATTAGCATGAAAAACAAAGCAACTTAAACAACTTACATTGAAAGAAATCTTTAATAAAGTAAATAAATAATTTTTTTTTTTTTTTTTTTTTTTTTTTTTAAGTCCAAAGGGGCTTTGTCACGGAAGGACTATTGTTTTCGTTTTGCGTTGATTCACTATAAATGTCCGTTTCATTTTTCAAACTGTTGCCACCAAATGCTATATTCCTGCATTATATTTGAAGAAATTAAATAATGAAAAATCTGCATAAATATATGTATATTTTTTGCATTGTGATAAAACAACAGTACATAGCGCCATCAAATTATGAATGATATAATCCTACTGCGAATATGGGCATGTGGCAGCCCAAATTTGAAACTTGTTTTATTATCGATTTCATATTTTGTAAATCTTTTAACGAATTTTTGATTAACACACTCAAGGATTTCATGCCCCTTTGGATGTAATTTAAAATTTTAAACCTTTTTTTGGGGGGGAGGGGCAAATTTTGATACCATTTCGATACTATAATTTCTACATGCATCTTGCTGTATTTAAGCTGATGATCTAATGTCCAGAAAAATTCCAAATTCAGAATCGCCGAAGTCCCGTCGACTCCGGATCATTGACTTGTACTGTATTTTATTTTCATACAATTGCAGGTTTGCTATGGTCATATGAAATTACATTAAATATCTAGGTAGGAAAAAAGTTTTTTTCTTTGTATTAAGGGTATAGATATAAACTGGCTTTGTTATAGTAGTTTGACTGCATTTTAAATACAAAATCTTATTATATTATTTATATGAAGGTTAATGATAATCACATAATCTTTAAATTATAAAAATTCATTTAAGTGATTAAATTTTTAAACCTTTTCTTCGCATTTCTATTACATTTGACTATGACTGGAGGCAGTTTGCACTAATTTATGATTATTGGGGCTGGTTAAGTGTCCCCACAGTTAAGCCCCCCACTCCTCTACTTAATGCTTCACATTGCATAATTCACAGTACCAATTACATGTGATCAAAATAGTTTTCAAAATGAGCATTGACTATTAACATTTTCAGCATGTCTGTCTTAGAACTCACATATGTGTAATTAATTATTCACCTTCCAAATTATTGAAAAATCCACTGTTTTATACATACCTTGTTCTGTTCACAGCATGAATCTGATAGTCATGCAGTTAAATCTTTAAGATTTGCACTAAATTCTTCTGATGTACAGCAAAGTTCAGCTAATCTGCAACTTTTCAAACCTAGTAGAAAGTTATTAACAATCTCCAAATGTATTATGAACTATTAAGAGGTTTTTCTGTACTAATGGAAAAAAAGATGCAATACATTCATATACATTGCTTCAAGCTAACTAGGGTGTTTGATGTTCAAAAAGCAAAATATGTTAAGATTTCAGTGTTTAATGAAGGAAAAAAATGTATGATTTTATGGGGCAAAACTGTGAAGGTGCAAAAGAATTTTATAAAACATAATAAAAATATTTTAAAAATAAATCAGAATATGTACGTACTTTTAGTTAAATGCTTACAACAAAGTATTGTATAATTTAGAATGATGAGAAAACAATGTGCTGTGAAATGTAATAAATTGGGTATATGTTTTAAAATGTTAGAGGTTTAAATTGCCAGTGAAACTTTTGTCAAAATATGCTAGACATTTAAGATTTTTTTTACAAAAAATGTTGCACCTTAATATTATATAAATGTTGCATTACACCTTTTTACTATTCTTGTATTCTATTCTATTCCCTTGAATTTCTTAAATTGGCCCTGATGATTATTAAACTAAATACTGAAGTGCTTTTATGCTGTGACCAAATTTTATTCTTTCACTGAATTTTTGTGAAAGTTTCGGTTATTTTGAATTTAAAATTGATTTTGGGCATCTAGGTATTTAGGCTGTTTTACTTAAAATGATTGCCATCAGAACAAGTATATTTTGATAAAGCAATTTGCTTTCAGGTATTTATTCAGAAGTGGGAATGCTGAGCATCCTGAAGACAAATTTTTCAACACAACAATTGAAGTTTTACCAGTTACATATTCTGAAGACCAGCCATATCCAAAGACCAAAGATGGCTTTCTAATTGTTGGACAGTTCAAAGATACAACAGGTGTTGCAGAAGGTAACATAAGCTCAACTGTTGGTTATGTTAAAATCATGAGGCTGTATGTCCACAGTGAAAGTGACCGATGGGCTATTTTAAGTGAGGTAAAAATTTTTTTCGCAAAATATCTTTATTTCATTCATGTTTCTGAGATCACGAATTACAAAGAAGGAGATGAAACTGCATAGTCGGCAAATTGGTTCAAAACGTCGTGATCACTAGGTGGCGCTGCAGTGGTATTTTTGGCAATTCCAAATGTAAACATTTATATGCTATGCAAGGAATTTAAGCTTCACAGTGGTGGAGGAAGCCTTTTTTTTATATGCTTTGGATTATGTTTATAGATATCTATAAAAAAATTTATGTTTGTGGGGTAATATTCTATGAACTAACACTGCTGGGTTCTCTTCTCTAATGATTATATTTTACTCTTCAAATTATAAAATATAATTTACAGCTTTCATGGTTAAAAAATTGTAGTGCTTTATATGAATGATTAATCTGTAGAAGTTCTTTCTCAGTTTTCTGCCCGTAACAAAAGAATCATATTATTATTAATAATATATAATGTATATCTGCTATATTTAATTAGTGTTCTTCCCTTTCTTATTTAGTAAAGTATATATTTTACTCTTCAAATTATAAAATATAGTTTATAGCTTTCATGGTTAAAAGATTGTACAGTACAATGTCTCTAATCCGGACTCGTCGGGACTTCGGCAATTCTGGATTAGGGTTTTTTCCGCATTATAGATCATCAATTTAAATCTGGTAAGATGCCATGCAGAAATTATACAATTAAAAATATGAAACCGTAATTTATGAAATAAAGAACAATTATGATCTAAAGGGTATTGAAATTTACAAAGAAAAAGCTTAATATTTATTTGTTTACTTTATTAAACATTTCTTTCAATGTAAATTGTTTAAGTTGCTTCATTTTTTGTGCTAATACTTTCTCTTTAATTCTATAAACGGACATCATTTCTTGTTCAGTTACAAAGTTCCACTGTTCAAGTCCTGCAATTGCTGTGTCAAGAATACCGAATAACTTGTCAATCGAAATTTTTTCATGTTCAATAACCTCTCTGCCACTTTCTTCAGTATCGCAAGTGGCATTTTCTGTATCTAGAACCATACTACAGATTTCGCCGCCCGTTGATTGATGATTGGGGCATTGTTGTTGCAATGAAAAACTTCTGTTATATCATCTTTATTTATTACTGCTTCTTAACACTTCTTTACAAAATCCAATAAGTGTAAAATCTCACCTTTAGTTTGCAATGTCCGAAAACCTTCAAATTCGCGGCTATCATCTTCATCGTCCTCACCATGAAATATGGTAGCAGGCCATAAATTATGCCAAGCATTTTTTAACTTATCTGGAGACACATCCTCCCACGATCTTGCGATGCTCAACACAGCAGATTTTATGTCAAAAAATTATAAAAAGTCTTGAATGCCATTGTTCAATAAATTTAACATAGATTTTTAAAATGCTACTTTATATTTGCATTTCAGCACGTGCACTATTCCTATATCCATAGGCTGAACGATAGACGTACAATATGGAGGGAAGAGTTATACGGATGCATTATCTTTCACTAAAACTTTAAGTGAAGTATGCACCGAACAGTTGTCAGCAAGCAGGACTATTTTTGAGTCATCAGGTAAACTAACTGAATTCAAATGTCGCTGAGCCTCGGGTATAAAATGATTTTTAAACCAATCATTCATTAACGCTTGTGGCATCTATGCTCTTTTATTTGCACGATATATAATGGGAAATATTATTACTTCATTAAATGCTTGAGGTCGAGCATGTTTTCTGATTATGAAAGGTTTGTACTTGCACGTTCCTGCAGCATTTGCGCACTCTAAAATTGTTAGTCTCGCTTTGGAATATTTGAGACGGGTTGGAGCCTTTTCTGGTGAGGATGCCAAGGTATTTCGCAACACATATTGCCAGAAAAGACCAGTTTCATCAGCATTGTAAATTTGTTCTGGAGGTAATTGTTCACTAGTAATGAGTTCAATGAATTCATCTGCAAATTGTTCAGCAGCTTCAGTATTAGCTGAAGCGTTTTCACCTGAAATTTTTAACTTTCTGATACCATGACGATTTTTAAATTTGATTAACCAGCCTGTCGAATATGTGCACTCAGTGTTTAAGTTCATTTCTTCATGAAATATTTTGGCTTGAGCCATTAGCATTAAACCTGTCAATGGCGCACCCTCGCTGCATCGCTGTCTGACCCATTCAATCATCAGTTTATCATGGTCGTCACTTTTGGCTAATGAACCCTTTTTCTGTTATTCATTGCAAGTTGGCCGTCGGAATCCACAAAATATTCAAAAAGTTCCTTTTTCTTTTTGCTTATGTCGTATACAGTTGACTTTCCAGTGTCATCCTCCTCGCATAATTTTGAGACGGATATGCCTTTCTCCATTTTCTGCAGCAATTCCACTTTTTGTTTGATGGACATCGAAACATCCTTTCGCTTTGTAGATCCTTCGGCATATGCAGAATTGGAACCTCTTTTTGACATAATCGAAAGTTCAAGCTTAATTTTTATAAAATTGCTCTAAGGATCTGCAAAAAATAAGCCGGATCCAATTAGAAGATTAAGGAACAGCGCACTCTGCAACATTAACTGAAATGCCTTAGATTCAGTAAAGATAATTTTAGCCTAGCTTATACCTTCCATTATACATTAAACGCGTATGCGTAAAGCATACAAAAAAAAAAAAAAAAAAGTTTGTGGCTTTGAGGTCCAGATTATAGATCATTCTGGATAATGGACGTCTGGATTACAGACTTTGTACTGTAGTGCTTTTTATGAATGATTAATCTGTAAAAGTCCTTTCTCAGTTTTCTGCCCATAACAAACGAATATTATTATTAATAATATTTAGTGTAGGTATATTCAATTTAATTAATGTTCTTCCCTTTCTTATTTCTTAAAGTACTTATATCATAAGACACTTTGATATATATCATAACACAGTTTGATATAAATTATGACAGAAGTTTAATAAATGTTACGTAGAATTTTGTGCTTCAGAATATAAGTTTCTTTTCTGTCGTGATAAATTATTCATGATTATGAATAAAACAGCAATTTTGATCTTGATATTTTTATCAATTTTTGTTGAAAAAATTCCATAGCTTTGTCATTTTAAAAGGACAACTTAGTCTCATAATAACATTTCATATAAATTTCTAGGATATAATGTTTATAAGTAACCTCATTCCCCGAAAGTATTTGGTCTGCTCGAGGAATTGCATACCTCTATTCTTCTAGTTAGTTTCATTTAGCTCATTTGATTATAGGAAAGCACACTAGGGGGATGCCTTTATGGAGGGCTTTTTAAGGAAAACTGGCTTGTGGTATATAGGGAAACTCACAGAAACACCCATGTAACCAGCCCCTTTGCTTGGAATCGAGCGCAGGTTGAACTACCATTGTTCTGTGACCGCTTGGCCATTTTTCCTAGCAGGAGAAGATCTTAAAATATATATGTATATATTTCAACAAATAGATATAAACATTAGAAATTATTTGGTTAAGAGAAAAATTTGCTTAATGTATTGATTAATTTGCTCTTGTTCATGTTAATCTAACATTTAATGACCAAGATTTAATTTGAAAATTTTAACGTGAAATTAGTTGTAGAATATAACACTGAAATAGTTCTACGAATCCAAATTTAAAATCTTCATAGTTAAAAATGCGTAATAGTCTAATAAAAAATAATTATAAATGCATAATAATAATGCACTGTGCCAGGATTAAAATCTTAATTTGTAATTTCCATTTATTTATTTTATCAGTTCCTGCAATTTCACATTATTTATAACTTATTTAATATGCTGACGTTTGTTTCGTTCACAATTCGTTTTTCATTACAATAATCTGCTGATCTTATATTTTCACTTCACCGTGCAGGCCCTTAATCATAAACAATATTGCGTCATTTTCCATTTATTATAAAAGCCTACTTCAAATGAAAAAGAAGGGGGATAAGTTTGCATTGTTTTCTGTAACTGAAATAAAAGTGCAAATATTCTGTCATTCTTCTACAATTTATGAAATTTTACTTTATTTCAACTTCAAGATTGCCTTCTTTCATATACAAAATGCAACAGTGAGTGTCCTCTTTTATTTACAAGCAATTCAAATGTTCTGCTAGGTTATATGAAAGACTGCAGCGTCCTCTATAAATAATGCAACATAAAGGGGACTATTTGGGGGAAAAGTAATACTACGAGTTTCGCCTTCTTCTTTATATACCGTAGTTCAGACATGAATTGTTAGTTTTCTTTCTTCTTCTTTTTGTATGTGTATGTTTCAGTTTTTTACAATTTCTTAAAATATGTTTACAGTTTATTCTTTATATTATTTTCCTGCTATTGTGCAGTTGCATGTGCAAGCCAGCGTGATTAAGTACAATCAATATTTTTTTTTACAGCTAAGGTTTTATTATCAACTGAGGTAATAGATTAGCATCTGTTACCTAAGGTTAATTTATTTTTACATATATATGAATATTGAAGTGACGGCGGTGTGCTGCGCTAATGGAATGCCTAAATGTAAGGATTGGTTGTGTTTTTGTTAGGTTACGTATTACCTGCTGCATGTAGAATTATTATAAATTTATGAGAAGCTCTATTAACAATATAATAACACAACTGAAATTAATATTGAATGCATAGAAGAGTATTGTCCTCATTATGTGAGCATCTTGCTAGTGTCCAGAGTCTGTCTAGTCAAGAGTTTAAAAAATGTTATTATACCTTGCTTTTTCAGAAACAGTTTGCAGACTGCATTAATCATGCCTTCTTAATCTTCCTGTTATATTTTACATCATCTGATTTGTTATGGTCAAATATGATATCAGAGGAACTAAAGTGTCATTCATTCTTTGGCCCTTGCATTTGAGACACTTTGATGACAGACACAATGCAGATCACTAAAATCCCTAAAATCCCATGACACTGGTGAAGTTATGACTATTGTATGTTAATTAGGAGCATTGCTGAACAAGTTATTGTTTCTGCAATGTAAGAGCATGTTGTCTCACACCTTGTAACAGTTTGGTGACTGCAACCTTTTGGGAAACTGCATGCATAAATTTCCTTCTTTGTGTGGTTGGTTCACTGCTGTGTAATAGGATCTGATATTCTAAAGTAGATTTCAGTCATGCCTTTTCTGATGTCTGTTATTTGCACAGAATCTGCATATCAGAAAAAATGAAACATTCACGGGTGATTTGCTTTCCAGAGTTTAAATTCTGTTAATGCTGTAGTATGGAACTCTATTATTCTTTTATTCTTCCAATTATGAACAACTCATATAGAAAAACAGTAACTTTGTGGGTGGCAAGCTGCATTTCTTAGACTTGAAATTATAAACTGGAACTAAATGAATCTAACATAAATAAGGATTTATAAGCATGGTTTTAAGAGAAATTCTTTACATTAATTTGGATTGTCATTAAAAATTAAGTAAATTTGAACTGTGAAGAAATGAATAATAATGATACTCATTTCAGCGTATCCTGAAATAAATGTTAATTAAACTGGGCAATGGTTTTAGCTTTAATGCATTGCACCTGTTCATATAGAAACCTTAGATATTGGAGTGTTATATCATTTGGGGGCATTTAAAATTCAGGACTAGGAAAATGAGTAAAACTGTTTTTTCTAGTAATTCTTTGTTTATTATATTTAAAAAAACTGTATGAATTTCATAAATTTTCATTTAGTACATGCTGTATCACGCAAAATCTGCACAAAGAGTAAAATGTATGCACTGCTTAGTTGATTGACACATTCAACTTGGATGTATAAAATTTCTCACAAAAATGTATACAAAAATATTATATGTATAAGATCAAAATATATACATATATGTATAAATATCAGAATGTATTTGTTATGGTGAAATGTTAGTATGTTACAGTGGGATTATTTTTCAAATTGTTTTGTTTTTATTTTGTCTTGAAATTTTATTTGCATGTAACATTTTATTCTAAAAAGGAATTAACACATTTTTCATTCACCTTTCCATACAAGTTTTTTGTTGAGAAAATGCTTCTTTTATGACTAGATTGAATATTATTATGGATCAAGGAGATTCTTTTAAAGGATAAAACTAAACCATTTGAATATTGATTTGTAAATGGGCATTGCTGTTTGAAAGAATATTGAAGTTTGAGAACAAAAGAGTGAATGAAATAGACAATAAAAGATGGTGAAACTGGAGAGATGTATATATGTGTGTGTGATATTTTAGAAGTTTGCAGTCATGGTACATTTATAGAATTTAGAAGAGAGCTGGCTAGAGAAGATGAAACCACTTATTTTGCTGAGAAGAACTGCTACATAGATCTGATTGGAGTGAAAATTGCAAGTGACCTGATCAATAAAATTTAATTTTTATTTTGAACAGGAAAAATTTTTTCAGAGGTATATTTTTGCTTAAATTAGTACAGCGTTAAAGATGCTAAACATGCCACACGATTTTTATATGCACGGAATACATTTTAGATAATAGAAAGAGGAGCTTAGCGAAGAAATGCGACTTCCCTAGGTAGAGCAAGCTGGCAAAAAAGTGATGTGTACTAACTCTATTCATATTTATAAGCTCGGAAAGTCTTTGTCTTAACCCTGAGCAGCAATTGGACAAAGTTTTTTGTAATGCAGGGGGAAATTGCTGGAATAGTGTTACGTAACATGGTGCAGAGGGATGCACAATGGTGCAAAAGGCTTCCTTTAAGAGGGGATGTGTTTAATTAAAAATTATGAATTTAAAGGTATATTACCAGTTGGTTCCAATTAAGTTTAATCATTTAATTAGTAATTTTGATTCATTTTTTATATTTTACAGATATATATGAAAGAATGTATGTATTTCACAAGACTATTTTATTTGATGTCAGCCAAAATAAGATACAAATTTCTTTTTTTTATGCTTTCTTTCCTGAGTTACTTTTGTTTTACAGTGTGAATAATGAAATGTGTTCATCATACATTTGCATGTACAATATGGTGAAGAATTTTAAAATGCATTTTTTAAAGCATATTACCTGTGCTTATATATTCTTTAATATGTAAGGCCATCATGTTGCCAAGTAGATGAATTTATAGAGCAGTTGATTTTGTTTGAATTGCTTTTCCATGACAAGAGTGTTTTGTGATTTCCTCCATGTACAGAGTGATTCTATCAATATGAAACCCAGACTTGCCTCAATATTTTTTTAATTTTTATATAGTGCCTCATGAAAATGGTACAAGTAAAGCTTATATCCTTGAAAAGCCATCATATCTTTCAGTGAAGTAATCTGTGCCCATGACTTCGATGTGCTGTACCCAATGTTACGTTAATACACCTTGACTAATTTGTAGAATATTGTACAAAAGTGTTTAGATGCGAAAAGATGTTATTCTTAGCCATATGTTTTACGTAGACTTTGTTTCTCTTCATGCAAGTACATCCCAGTTTTCAAATCATATAAAATTTCAAAACTTAGTAATAACTCTTTGGGTTTCGTAGCATGAAAATTACCTTGTGTAATGCATGAGATGGTCTTTCATGAAAGCATGATTTGTTGGCATTTAACTTTTACATGTTTTGCTGTATCTAGTTATCTGTTTTCCTTGTGCTTGGCTAAGCATGAAATAACTACTTGCAATGTATGTATGATTGCAAATACAGCGGAATTCCAATAATTTTTGCTACCTCTTCAGGACCAAGGGTTGTGTAGATTAGTGAATTTTGAAGATTATGGGTAATGTTCCAAAGTTTTATTTACATTTTCCTTTTTCTAATTTTTATGTTATGTTTGGGTTGTTATTTTATTAGTGAATTTTGAAGATTATGGGTTATTCTCTTTGAGTTTTATTTACATTTTCCCTTTTCTAATTTTTACGTTGCATCAATAGCTAGAGCAGACTTTTTGTTAACCAGGGTAATATTAGATAACCTACATTCATGTTTAATCTGAGAGCATTTTAAAAGTGCAGGAAACAGAAGTAACCTATATTACAATTGACAGAAAATACCATTAAGAATTTGTTCTGTATTTTTAAGCAGTTTAATTTGGAGAAAAGTTCATTGGTTATGTAAATTAAATCAGCATTAAAAAAGAAGAGCACGCTTCAAAATGAGGAAAAAAGCATTGGTTATATTAATCTTGTATTTTGATGGGGGTCAATAGGAAACAGAAGATTATTGGCAGTGCACTTAACTTACTTTTGCGATTTAGTAATTGGTTTTTAATGGGTGCTTGTACAATACTTATGTATTCCAGATCATGTACAATTAAATTACTTACTGGTATGCGTAAAAACATTCCTTAATATTGTGATATCATTTGCTATCACTGCTGCTACCTCACACAATTTCCTTCTCTTTTGTTTCATTTCCTGTAGAGATTTTGCTTTATTGTGATGGTTTGTGGTAGTAATTTTGTTATTTTTGTGTGATAAAAAACCCTTTTTTAGACAAGACCTGATTAGTACACCTCTAGTTCAATCAAGAGTTCACTGTAACTAAATACATTTATATGTTAGGAATTATTTAATCAAGGTTTGCTGAATATAAAACTATAAAATCGGATGCTGAGACCACATGACTTCCTTAAAATTATACACATTTTTTACTGCATTTCATGTAAATGTATTTCCTAAAATTTCATTAGAAATGCATTTCCCGTTCAATTAATTCAGTTCTCACTTCGCAGCAAGGCAAAATACATAAAAACTCAAAACATCTTCATTAAAAATTCTAAAATACAGAAAAATGTAAAACACCAGATGCAGTTAAAACAGTTTTAAAAAAAAATTTACAATGAGATACATTCCACAAGAGAAGAAAAGGTGGTCACGTGGATTAAGAACAACAACATTCGCATGTGTTATGTTTACAATGGAGTCGATAGCAGATATTCCACTCAAATTAATTGATTTTTCGAATTTAGAAATTTATGGCTATTGCGAGAAATTAAAAAAATACTCTTGGAAATGATTCCTCTTTCCTTGATGTCAATAAGAAGGGTCTTTTGTTATTCAGGGAAAAACATGTGAACAATATTTGTTTCAAAGTAATGCTGGATAGCACTGTACTTATAACAAACTGAGTTAAGGCTGAAATGAAGAAATCAATTAATTATGAAACATCTGTGCAAATTTCTGCAGAAAATGAGGTAAGATTTAGAAAGTGTTCTTATGCATGATGCTTACCAGTATTAACAATGTTTTCATTAAGAATATTAAGTGTATATCAGTTAATTGAAAACTATTCTTGAGACCTTGAATAACGTTTTACAAACTTTTAAATGTAAATGTAATAATAGTATAATCATAGTTCATGACTAGTTGTTCTAAATTACTGAAATAGCTGAATTCGTGAAAGATCTGTTTATCTGCAAGAACATGAATACAAAGCCAATTTTCTCTTATTAATATTAACACTAGAACAGCCGAATTTCAGACTAACCGAAAACCACCATTGGGGGTCAATTTGACCCTCATAAAAAATGTAAGTAGAAACACAGTAAATGATTGAAATTATGCTGAAATGACCACATAAAAGAGTTTTTAGAGATTTTTATTTATTTTTCATACTTAAGAAATTTTTTCGTGCAATTAGTGCAAATTAGCACACAATATCTTTCAATGTAAGATTACAAAAACAAAATCTATGAAAAGCAAACAAAAGATACAAATGCAAAAAGTGGAAAATAGAACATATGCAAAAAATTACAAAAAAAAAAAAAAACATAAATTGGGAATAAACACACGTTTTCCAAAGTTTGTTATACATTACCGCAAGTGATACAATATGAACGCTTGACAGTGACAGCAATACATTTACCACAAATTGGTTTCTGGCATCCCTCACAGCTGACAACAGTCTTGTTTTGTCCGTTGCAACTTTGAAATGCACATTTCTTTCGTTTAAGTGTCTGTATTTGAGCAATCGGGGGCATCTGTTGCATAGTGCACCAACTCGTAGTTCTTCCATGAGTGCAAGAATGAATTTTCGACGGGAAATAGAGGTTCCCAAGGATTCTTTGAATATAATCCAAGCATTGAGTGCAGCAATGACAAGGACATTGTAAAAAACATATACAGGCCATCTGCGATTTCCACTACTTGTACTATATTTCTTCAGCATCTGATCTGCGACGTCAACGCCACATTTTGTACTGTTGTAGTAAGTGACAGTGTTCAGTTTTTTCTTTATGCTGTCGTCAACAAACACATTACTGTGCATCGTGCTCAGAATCACGAAATTCGTTTTGCTCTTGCACCTATATATTGTGAGTGTTTTGTCTCCATTTTTCAGTGTAAAAGATGAATATTGTGCCGAAGAAGTGTCACGAGCAATAGGGGGTAGTTCTCGCTTATTCAGACGCATCGTCCTGACAATTGTGGTTTTTTTCGCAGAAAGTTCATCTGCAAGTTTCACAGAAGTAAAAAAATTGTCAGTTGTGACATTGAGTCCGGAGTTTAGATGTGGTTGCAGTAATTTGGGAACTACACTTTCCCCAAGTTGTAAATTAGTTGGTCGTTCTTCATCCTTGCCCAGATAAGGATAACCATTCAAAACATATTTGGATTTTACATCAGTTGCTAGCCAGAATTTGATGCCAAACTTGTCCGGTTTATTCGCCATGTACTGGATAACTTGATTTACAAGGCAACAATTGTTCATCAATGGTTATTTCTGGTCCAAGATTATAGCATAAATAACAGTTTTCCATTAGCTTGTACCAGGTTTCAGAAGCGAGAGCAAATTTGTTAGTTGCGAGACGATCAGCTCTGGTGCTTCGGACATCGAATCTGAGATACCACATTATTTCATGGAACCGATTGTGTGACATTGTTTCTTTGAACACAGGCGGTCCCCAATTCTTGTTCCACAAATCATCTGCACAAAGTTTTGAATGGCCTAGTGCTTCACGGGCATACAGGAGGGAAAAAAGACATCAAGTTCTTCCAGAGTAACATGCCAGTTACTATCATCTCTAAGTTGGCGTCGTGCTTCAGCAACTGTACATGATTGAATGTGGTTCACCATAGATTCACTCACCATAAAATGCCACGCTGAAGCAGGATTTGTTCCTATATTACAATGAGCAAACGACGTTGGTCCACTTGCAGTGGTTACAATATTTCGAGCTGGCGTGCGACCTGAAGTGGAAGCGGTGCTGCTAAGGTTCATAGGGGTCCAGAGAATATCGCTGGATGAGGTATACTTCTTATTACTGCTGCCAGCAACGTTGTTGCCTCGTCCTTGACCACGACCCCTTCCGCATCCACATGAGCTTCCAGCTTCCTGCATAGGGATCACATTTCCAGAATTGTTCTTGACATCACTATCACTGCTTTCAGAGAGCGCTGCATTCTGTAAGTTCACATCAACGTTAAAATCTTCATCACTGCTATCATCGTCACTTATATCTGATTCCAACTGTTGAAGGAGGGCAAGGCACTCTTGTGTACTCAATCCTCTTCCTCTTGGCATTGCAGTGGAGAGAGAATATGCTCCGTTCTGGATTTTATTTTTCTCCCGAGTCATCGCAATAAGAGCTGCGTGTTTCCCAATGCGCAGAAAACGAAAACGTGGCATCAGGAATTCGAAAACGGACATTCGCTTAAAAATATGTCGTTTTTCTTATGAGGGTCAAAGTGACCCCAGTTGACTGTTTTAGATATATCTGCGATTATTTATTTAAATAATTAACGTAGAAATATGAAAAATTGGTATAGTATACTTGGAAACATTTTAGAAAAAGTAAAAAAATATCAGCTTCGAAGCTCAGCTGTATGTTAAACAAAAATGCGGGATATTGAAAAAAAGGTCAGAATGACCCCCAACGGCGCTTCTAGTGTTAATTAGTGTCATACAATATTTTATGCAGCTAAAATTTTTATTAATTTCACCAGGATATGTTTTAATATTTTAGCTGCTGTAATCGATTTTTAATAGATACACATAAATATCGGAATGTTAATTTTTTTAATACTTTCCATTGTAGATATTAAGTATACTAGCAGCTGTAATATTAGAAGCATCAGTAATACTGAAACATTTTAATATAAAAGGGTGCTTTTATAAGAATTTATACTTAAATCTAAATTTTCATGGGAGATTGCTGAGTTTTTTAGTTTAAATATTAAATTAGCATGTATATCTAGTCCTTGAAAGCCAGTGGTTTTGTCAGTCCATAGTTTGAGGTAACATGTGCGTTAGGTATATGCATTAGAGTTAGTCACCCTAGTCTATTTCCTAGGTCTCTTTTTAATAAATACACTTGAAAATCTTTTTGAGCTACGTGATTTTAAAATAAAAAATTCTGCGCATAAATTATGTAACTTACAAGATTAAAAATAACTTCAAATTTATTTTTTGAATACTTAAAATGTATACAGATAGTACTTTTTATCATTTATTTTTATAAAATGAAGAAAAATGCATTATGAAAATTGTTAGTTTCACATCTAGTACTGCAGTGAACTCAGTTGCACAAATCTATATATTTTTCTTTTTGACATTTATATTATAATATACAAAATGTGTTAATTTGCAGTTTATATGATCAATAGGATAATAGTCAGTTGCTAAAAATTAAAAGTTGCATAAAATTATATATTTTGAACTGCACAAAACATTGGAATCATTATTCTTACATGATTTAAGGGCCAACTGCATTTACAGTGCTCTGAATATTTGACTATTACGATTTTCAGAAACCAACTATTTATATTTACTGTTGTGCTTTTTAAGCTAATAAAATTATGACTTAAAAATATTTATAGTAACTTTTTTTCAGTGCAGTGTAGAAGAGCAATCTGTGTAAACATGATTTTATGTATTCATTTTTACATGATTTTATGTATTCATTTTTACATGTTTTATAAATGAATTAACTATCAGATCAAGGAAAGAATTCATAAATAAATATTAACAATCAAAACATGGTAAAGCAGTGAACAAAAGAGTATTATGAAGATAACATATAAGAGTTACAAAAAATGATACTAATCAAATAAATGAAGTTAATTAATGGATGAAATAATAATTAAAGATGAAATGCAAATTTCATAATTTTATTAAAAATAAACAAAGTTTCCGAATTTTCAACACATCAACCACAATGCAAACTTGTTTGTTTACATTAGCAGTTCTTACATCACGTGACCTAAGACATCATCGGAATGTATCTCATTCAAATTAGAGTTTCTATGCTAAAACAAGCTATTCAGCCAACAAGCAAAAAGAGCAAGCATAGGTATTTTTCAGTGCACAAAACTGAAAGTTTTAAATATTTTTGCATGACATCTGTATGTATCGACATAATAAAGGGCTTTTTTCCCCAAAACGGATTATAAAATGGATTCAGAAGAGATTTTTTTTCGTGATGCCTGTATCAACGTATGTACTCGTATCTTTCATGACTCAAAAATGAGTAGCCTCAGAAAATTTAAACATTGTACATGGGACTGCTATAACATGTAGTTGAGCACCTTTCTTTTTGGTTGCAATTATTTATATATATACATACACTCACTCTGCTACCCAACTCGGTGAGCTCAGTTTTTTTTATTTTGAAAGTTTACTTTTAGTCCCACTCGGCAAAAAGACACTGAAGGTGCAAAAACCGACTTAATTCACTATTCTACTAAAGAGTTTCAAATGTAAACAAATGGTGGATATGCTAGGCTTAGTAGTGCTTAAACATCTTTTAAATTGTTGATAATTCTACAACTATAGCATGCAGATTAACTAAAGGCATAAAAACCTTAACCAGAACATACGAACAACATAATTCAATCACATTTAAAGCAAAAAAATGCATAAATTACCAACGTATAGGAATAAAAAAAACTGAGCTCACCGAGTTGGGTAGCAGAGTGAGTGTATATATATATATAAATAATTGCAACCAAAAAGAAAGGTGCTCAACTACATGTTATAGCAGTCCCATGTACAATGTTTAAATTTTCTGAGGCTACTCATTTTTGAGTCATGAAAGATACGAGTACATACGTTGATACAGGCATCACGGAAAAAAATCTCTTCTGAATCCATTTTGGGGAAAAAAGCCCTTTATTATGTCGATACATACAGATGTCATGCAAAAATATCTCTCAAATGGATTCAAGAGTGGTCAAAATAAATATTTTCGCTGAAATGTGATACCCAAAATTTTTCACCATGACAATACTTCCTTTACTTTATACACGGAAGTAAAAATGTCAGTGAATAAATGCATTGTGTTCAGAATCAAAGATAAGGATTGGATTATTTGGGTTGCAGCAGGAAGGCTGCCCATCTAAAGGGAAGATATGCTTGTGAGCAGATGAAGGCTATTAATTTATCACTTCAGCTTCTGATAAGCTTTCGACAAAGACTATTTCCTTTTTCCAGTTTTCGATGCACTTCGGAACTGGTACAAAAATACTCAATAAAATGCGTGGTACTAAATTTCAAAATTTGCTTATTCCCCCCCCCCTCCACACACACATACACAAGGGAACTTTTAAATTTATTGGCTTAAATCTATTTTAATGTTGTGGGTATGTTTCTTTTTATTTTATTGATTATAATGTTAGTTGTTTATGTAAAAAACATTTCATCATGGACTTTTTAGTGTGCGTAATTGAAATACAAATTTTTAAATTAGCATGTCATTTAAATTTTGTCAATGATCAATTGGTTTATTCATCTCAAAGATAAAATTCAAAGTGTTTCCTATTGTTACTAAAGCAGTCAAGTATGACCTTTAAATTTATAGCACTTTAATGTCTTGATTCATATGAATGTGAGAAAAGTCCAATTTTCTTTAACTTAAATGTAAAATGTTTCATGTTTTAGATACACATTCAACCAGTGGAGAGCAAGTTGGGTATCTTTGGTCGGTGACATGACGATGGAGCTCTGCTGCAAATAGGTATTTTGCTGCAGAAGCTTACTTTAACGTGTTCCTTGTTATGGTGCCTTATTCCAAAGTGGAAACAGAGATCACAAAACAAAGTATGAGATATGGATTACAATATAGAATATTAAGACTGATATTTTTGGAAGCAAAAGCAACAAAACAAATTTTATTTTGATTAAGGAAGATTTGATAAAATTCAGTTTTGAGTTCATAAATTCTTAAACCAAAGTTTAACAGATTTAACTTGCAGAAGATCCAAAATGATATATGTACTAGCTGCTGTTCTGTATTTAAACATGATATATTGATTTTGCATAATGGAAAGACTATGCTTGTGCACTTTACTCTGTAATATAAGTTTGTAACTAAATTGGTGTTATAGGAAATATAACACTTTATAAAATTTATCATTTTATAGTAAAATATAATGGTTACTGAATGAAGAAAAGTTTAATTTTAATGCAGCACTATCATGAGTTGAATTTGCATTATATTTTTGACTGCTAGGATATACTCTTTTTCCTGGGTATGTTACAGATGCTTGTTTAAGCAGCTATATTTTCTGTAAGATATCTCATTGAGCAAAAAATTATACTGACCTCTGTAGTGATACCGATTGTGGAAGTGTTTGATTAATTTGAAAACTTCCAAATAAAAACATATTATCTACTTTATTTTGCAAAATATCATTATGTTACATGTTTGTAAAGTAAAACATAAATACTTGCTTCTTTGTGTTTTAGAAATAATTTTGATTTTTATCCAAATTTATAAAATTTAGAATGGTATTAGATTTTCATAATTTTTACAGACTATTGAAATTGATTCATGGAAGAAATTCTAAGTAGTTTAAATGTAATAGAAGATTTCTAATATAACAGAAGTTTTCAGTTTTGTTTGTTTTCAGTTTCAGCTTCAAAGTTTATATAACGTTCTAGCATTATCAATAAGAGGCAGTCATAATCATTGAGCGGTTTTATGTACAAGATTGCATTTTCTTCCATAATTTTAAAAGTGTGTAATTTTTGTTACCATAAATAGCTTTTAACGTGTACATGAACAGAATAAATTTATGTAGTCAAATACATATACATAGGCATGCATATATTTTGGAAACTGTGAAGATGTGAATTACATAAGTGGAAACTCTCAGTCTTTTTGTAGTAAATTAGTCCTATCTAGGAAACACTGCATTCAAAACTGGTATTATGGCAGCTGAAATATTATTTTATTATAAAAAAGTTATAGTATTCTTAGTAATGTAATTCTGTTCAGCTTCCTTTCCCCCCCCCCCCCAGAATTTTGACCAAGAGTAGCTTTTTCAGTTATACAAATTAACGAATATCTAAATGTTAGAAACTTTCTACTCTTTTAAAATGTAATAATGTGCAACTTGAATTTTATAACATTTCTGTGCCTGAAATTTTCTTTGCTTAAATGCAATTTTAATATTTTTAAATTCGAATGATATTAAAATTATTAATCTGAAATGTTTCAGTTGAAAATTGTTCAAGTAAGTAAGGAACAATTTGTTGAATATTAAAATATAAATTTTTGGATTATTATTGCTATTGCATTTTTCAGCAGCTAGTAGATGTAATGAAATCTTAGTTTAAAATTTTAAAGCATAAAATTTCATTAGGAAAAAAAAAGATTCTTTTATGGGGGTTTCAGTCAAATAATTTCTCAAAACTTGAAATATTGTAATTGATTATTATTTTTTAAATATACAATAGAAGTGGGTGTGTTACAGTTGGTTTAGTATGTAAAAAATCAAATCTTGAGCATATTTTCATATAGATAGATGTATCTATCTTTTGTACACTTCAACCTAGTCAGTTATGAACAAGTGTATTCTCCAGTATAAACAGTTCAAGCTGTTGAAATGTTTTGTGGTATATAATACCTAAAATATTAAACACATAAATTGCTTTGATGTATTTTGTATGGACATAGATTTATTCCTACTGTCTTACCATTTCAAGTAACATATAAAGTTCTCTGCATAACATGCTTATAATATACTCACATTTATTTAATTGACTTTGAAAAAAGTAAAGAAATAACAATTCATAATTTTTGCTCTTCCAGATCATCTCAGAATGTAAGTTTGTATTCCCAACAAACTCTTTGAATATGCTTTAATATTCCAGTGCATCTAAAAAGGGGTTTTTTAATTAAATATTCATTTACCAAGTTCCTTTTTAAAACCTTTAAATGTGCTTACATAAAAGTATTTGAATTTATATGTTTTAGTACTCATGTACTTATATATATAAATATACGGGACTGACTGATTGATACTAATGTGATCTCCAGATAGTACTCTTGTTTTATGATGCTACATAATTTCTTGTAGGAATGTTTCTTAAGGTAAAATAAGATTGTTTTGAACAAGTCATAATGCTAATTTCAGATTATTACAGATATGCTTTACTCATAAAATTTTAGTATCAAATGAGTATAAACATTTTGTTTCAAATAGAATTTCCACATTTGATTAATTCTGTATACCAAATTATCAGTTAATTCAAGCACCTGTTATGTAATCTCTACTCCTTATAAAGGAACTTTAATCAATACATTTTGAGTACAGGTTGAAATATTTGTTTCAAATTTTGGCATTCATTTTTGTAATTATTATATGGCTGTTAAGGTAGTGATTCATGTTTAATTTTTCTTTAAAACTTACTAAGTATTAAACTTTTATTTTTTTATGATTTGAAACGAATTTTCTCTTAAACAGTCATTGTATTTGATTCAGTCTTTATGCATAAGTATGTGTGCTTTTGTGAAATTTCCTGTGTTTAGACAAAAGGTTGTAAATTGATTCAAATGTAAATTTTGCACTTATGGTTGAAATTACGCAAACTGTCAAAATATGATTATCTGCATAAGGGGGGAAATTAATATGTGATCAATGAATATACTTTTATAGTCATTGTAATATCATAGTATTAATCTAGAAAAATACACTATTTGTAGTTTTTCATATCATTTTTTGACTATGTTTGTGTATGTTTGTGGTTTTTGGCATTTATCAGTACTTCCTTGTTATTGTATACATTGTTATGCTTTGTATTAGAAGGCATTTATTTTTGATTGTATCATTTTTTAATATAATTTTGATTTGTGCTGTGATTCTAAAGTTTCTGGGAAAGCAAGACATTTGGTTTCCATTCATATAGCAAAGTGAGTTGTATGTGTGAATATGGATTAATTCTCTGTAATAATATATATGTATTAAACCTATGTATATAATACAAAAAAATTTCTAAAGTGCCAAACAAAGTATGTATATATGGATTTGTTAATGAAACTGTTGACCTATATTTTAAAAAGTTTTCATGAATGTTATCATATGCCACAGATGTGCTGTCATTTAAATGAATAGTTCAAATGTCTAACTAATCTCCAGTAATTTTTAACAATAAAATACATGTATTCTGTGATTTTTTTATGAATAATAAAACTGAAATTTTATTAATTTTGTTCAATTTTTAATTGAGAAAGGATTTTATTGTAAATTTTATAATTAAATGAAAGGCATATTGACTATATTCGTCGTGATTGAGTGCATTTACCCTCAAAATTCTGTTATTTACAGACTCGTGTACTAAGGTAATCTGACTATTCAAGATATGTATTTATATAGTTTTAAATTGCAATTGTTGTAATAACCAAGGCAAATCTTTTTAATATTGAAATTTATTTGTAAAAGTCAATGTGTACTAGCCTCATTAGTGTATTTATGTGATAGAAAGGTATCTGTTCTTCAGCGTATGAGATTATCATCATTTATTTTATTAGGAAAGCATTATGGAAAATGGGGCTGAGTGGGAGAAATGGTCTGGCATATTTCTTACAAGCAGTACTGAGTTTCAAGGACTTGGATATTATTTATCATCCTTCATTGCTTAAGAGGTTAATTTCTTATTTTCTGGTATATGTGCACGGGGTATTACGGTAGTTTGCTCAAAATCTTAAAAGAGGGAAGAGAACAATTTTTTTAGACATTAATACTGAAGACAAAAATCACGATGATTGTGTAGCACAAAAGACAACTTTCTTCTTTTTTTTTTTCTTCCCTTCTAATGCAGCTGAAAGATGCTGGGGAGTAAATGTATCTTAAACTTGATCTAATGCACCTGTTGTGTTCAGAGTCATCCAACCAGTATCCATATTAGACAACTAATGGTGAAAATATAATGGGGATTTTTTCTAGAACAGAAAAATCCAGTATTAAACTGTGTTGTTTTATGTGTCAAGGTACTTTAAACCAGGTTTAAGTTATATGTGTTCTTAGTGTCTTAAAAACAGTAATACTATTATAATTCAAAATATCTTCTGTCATCTGGAATTGAACATTAAAGTGAGAATTAAAAATGAGCAATAGTAGAAGTTTAAACAGTTTGTACAATTGTTTTATGTGAAATCATATTACAATACAAAGTCTGAAATTCGAACATCCGATATCTAGACCTCTGGAATACCAGCTAAAATAGGAAATAATACAAAAAAGTCCTCCTTCTGCATACAAAGGCTGGGAATGGTTAATAAATTACTCAAGAAAAGGAAGCATGTGTGTTGTAAATAGGATTTTCTCCCTACTAACTGAGATACCTGCATGTCACTTTCAGACACCTGCTGGCTAGGGAGTTCTGTAGTGGCTAGTGACAACACATTGATTGATGTTGGCCAGAATCACACTTTTGCATTTTTTATCCTAAACAATAAGTGAAGCCTTAATGTTGCCATGCTTACGTGTTATCTTACTAGTTTAAACTGATGATCTAAAAGTTCTGACAGTTCTGGATCTCAGACTTTAGAGTGTATAATGAAGCTCTATAAATAATTATTATTTATGATACTTCCTTATCTTACCAACAAAATTGTTTTTCTCTTGTACATAGATGTAACTAAATTGTTTACTAATCAAAAATAAAAAGAAAAATAGTAACAATTTTTATTATGCTATTTATTGCAGACTTGTGTTTACTGTTTTAAAAAAAAAGTTAAATGCCTGTTTCAAAATTAGTAAATATGTTGTTGTTTAAATAGATCAGAAACTGAAAGCTCAAAACCAGCTTTTCCCTTTTTCCTAATAATTTATAAAATACTTTCCTAATTTCAAACCTAATCAGTGTATGAGTAAATAAAGCCTGAATTGTTTTTATTTTGCTAATACAATAAACCCTTGCCAAACATAGGAGTTACATCACTAACACATTGCATATACAATAAAATCACGACCTGCGAATTTTAACTTTGTATGGAAAGAATGGGTTAGATATAGTTTAATATCAAGAAAGTATATATAATGTATGAAAAAATAAAATATTGTAATTAAAAGGTGAAAAGGAAATGTTAACTGAAAGGCTTTTTATTACTTCTTAATAAGTAGGTACATAATACAGTTTTTTTTTTATATTAGTGGCAATTTTTGGTTTAGACAATGTCTGATCTCATTAAACATTTACTGCCATAAAATGTCCTTTTCCTTCATTTGGGTCAATGGCCATAACAAAATTGGAGAGTTCCTGTGCCTTTTTTAACAATTTGTTTTTCATTTCATGTACATTAAAGACACTTTATCTTCTTCATTATCGCCACTTTCACCATGACTGATATTGAAAGATGATAGAATTCTTCATTTCTTATTTCATGATTGTCATTCTCAGCTACTACTTTGATTTCTCCTTCTATATTTGAAAATACTTCGCCGCCTATTGCTTTTGCAATTTGTAAGATTTCCTTGACTTCATTTTTAGTCAATGAAATGCGTTTAAAATTATTGACAACTTATGGCCTGCGCTGATGTCAGCAAACATTCATTGTTGATGAGTTCCTATGCAATTTTATTCATGCCTATGCAGTATCCAGTGTTGAATTTCTTCTAGAATGTCATTAAGTGTTGTACTCATGTAGTGCTTTATTTGCAGAGATATAAATATGGCTGATATAATAGATTTGGAGTGTTTTTATGATTCCTTGATGCATTTATTGGATTTATGATTGGAAAAAATAATTGGTCCAGTAAACCGAATTGTGCAAATAGGCCTTAATGTTTCATAAATATATATAGGAGAAAGAAAGTTCCTGGCATGAAAGGTATGAATCTTTTCCTATATCAAATTAAACTATGTATTTTGTAGTTAAAGTGTTGGTATGAAGACTTGATGGAAAATGCTGCTTATCATCCAGCAAAATCTTTTCTAATATTATATTTCAGAGTTTTAAACATGCAGATATCACAAATTTTGTCGTAAAATTTTTAATACCGGGCATATTTTCACAAACCAGAGTAAGACAAAAATATCTGTAATTCATAAGCTCTTAATTCAGTTTGTACTAGGATGCATAATCATATATAAATTATTCTTTTAAATATGTACCAAAATTTAAAATATGCTTATGAAGTTCATGACCTTAAAATCTAATTGCTATGATTAGGTTTCAATAGGATTAAATTACTTAAAACACGTAAATCACATAAATGTTATCCATTGATTAATGTCTGTGTGTGAAGTACTTTTTACTAATACTATTATTACTTATTTTCGTTACTTGATTTTATTGTCAGTGAACAACATTATGAAGCTATCTTTAAGGAAGTGCTTTTAAAAGGCATTCCTAAAGAAAGAAGATAGTGGTGTATGTCTCTTGATATGCATTCAAAGTTAAAGTACAAAGTCCGTAATCCAGACGTCTATTATCCAGAATGATCTATCCAGGTAATCTGGATCTCAAAGCCACAAACTTTTTTTTTGTATGCTTTATGCATGCGCATTTAATGTATAACAGACGGTATAAGCTAGGCTAAAATTATCTTTACTAATTCTAATGCATTTCGGTTAATGTTGCAGATTGCGCTGTTCCTTAATCTTCTAATTGCATCTGGCTTATTATTTTTTGCAGACTGTTAGAGCAATTTTATAAAAATTAAGCTTGAACTTTCGATTATGTCAAAAAGGCGTTTAAAATTTTGGAGCTGCCAAAGGATCTACAAAGCAAAAGCATGTTTCAATGCCCATCAAACAAAAAGTGGAGTTGCTGTAAAAAATGAAAAATGGATCCTTCTCAAAATTATGCGAGGAGTATGACATTGGAAAGTCAAGTGTATATGACATAAGCAAAAAGAAAAAGGAACTTTTTGAATTTTTTGTGGATTCTGACACCCCACTTGCAATGAATAACAGGAAAAGGTTTCGTTATGCTAAAAGTGACGATCATGACAAAGTGATGATTGAATGGGTCAGACAGCATCGCAGCGAGCGCGTGCCATTGACGGGTTTAATGCTAATGGCTCAAGCCAAAATATTTCATGAAGAAATGAACTTAAACACTGAGTGCACATATTCGACAGGCTGGTTAATCAAATTTAAAAATCGCCATGGTATAAGAAAATTAAAAATTTCAGATGAAAACGCTTCAGCTAATACTGAAGCTGCTGAACAATTTGCAGATGAATTCATTGAACTCATTACTAGTGAACAATTATCTCCAAATTTACAATGCTGATGAAATTGGTCTTTTATGGCAATATGTGTTGCGAAATACCTTGGCAACCTCTACAGAAAAGGCTCCAACTGGTGTCAAAGATTCCAAAACAAGGCTAACAATTTTAGCGTGTGCAAATGCTGAAGGAACGCACAAGTGCAAACTTTTTGTAATCGGAAAACATGCATGACCTCGAGCATTTAAAGGAGTAACGATTTTTCCCTGTTATATATCGCGCAAATAAAAGAGCATGGGTGACACAAGCGTTGATGAATGATTGGTTTGAAAATCATTTTATACCTGAGGCTTGGTTACATTTGAATTCGGTTGGTTTACCTGATGACTCAAATATAGTCTTAATTGTTTACAGTTGTTCGGCACATACTTCACTTAAAAGTTTTAGTGAAAGATAATGTATCTGTATTATTCTTCTCTCCAAATTGTATGTCTATTCTTCAGTCTATGAATATGGGAATAGTGCATGTGCTGAAATGCAAATATAAAGTAGTATTTTTAAAAATCTATGTTAAATTTCTTGAATAATGGCAAGACTATTTAGCATAAAATCTGCTGTGTGGAGCAACACAAGATGGTGAGAGGATGTGTCTCCAGATATGTTAAAAAATGCTTGGCATAATTTATGGCCAGCTACCATATTTCATGGTGAGAACGATGAAGATGATAGCCACGAATTTGAAGGTTTCCGGACATCGCAGACTAAAGGTGAAATTTCCCAGTTATTTGATTTTGTAAAGAAATGTGGAGAAGCGGTAATGAATGAAGATGATATAACAGAAGTTTTTCATTGCGACAACGATACCCCAATCATCAATCAATTAACGGACGGCGAAATCTGTAGTATGGTTCTAGATCCAGAAAATACCGCTTCGGATAGGGAGGAAAGTGACAGTGAGGTTATTGAAAACGAAAAAATTTCGATTGACAAGTTAGTCGGTATTCTCGACACAGCAATTACAGGACTTAAACAGTGGAACTTTGTATCTGAACAAGAAATTATGTCTGTTTATAGAATTAGAGAGAAAGTATTAGCACAAAAAACGAAGCAACTTAAACAACTTACATTGAAAGAAATGTTTAATAAAGTAGGCAAATAAATATTAAGCTTTTTTTTTTTTTTTTTTTTTTTTTGGTAAATTTTGATATCCTTTAAATCATAATTGCTCTTTATTTCATAAATTACGGTTTCATATTTTTAATTTTATAATTTCTGCATGGCATTTTACCAGATTTAAATTGATGATCTATTATAATCCGGAAAAAACCCTAACCCAGAATCCCCGAAGATTCCAGATTATGGACTTTGTACTGTATTTGATTGGTCAGAATTTTCCAAGTGTCTCTTTACATGGCATTAACTTGCTTTACTGCCACTATCTGAGGGCCATCTTCTGAGAGGTCATACTTGCTGCGCCACTGTTGCCTCAGGAACTTTGAGAGTGATTTATGAGCTTAGGTATCAAACGAAATCTGCAGCATAAAAACCTAGCATCATACCACAAAGACAAAAGTATACTATGTCCTGCTCTCCTGATATTTGGATATTTTCCTCGCGTGAGTGCTGAGTATGTAATTTTTACATGGTATGATGATAGATAATATATAAGTAAATAAAAGTATAATATAAAATATTCATCAGAAACATGAAAAAAAAAAAACCCTCAAAGAATAATTCTTGTGTCCATTTCTGAAATGTGGATGCCTTGTGTAGTTATGTTTACAGGGATCAACTGCCTGTGTTTTTCGTTTCAGAATTACAATTCTTAAGAACAAGCAAAAGATAAATAGCTAAAAATGTGCAGTGTTATTGTTGTGTGGTATGATTAAGAAGTAAGCATAAAATTTACTGTCACATATTTTAAGATTGAATTTTAATCAGTAACTGAATTCAGTATTCATATGAAATGCAATTTTTATTTTAGCAATATTTGTAAAGAATTAAGACAGCAGAAATTATAATTCAAATAGTTATTATCTCTAGAGAATAGCACTGCGTGCATAACCAGACACCTACTAGAAAATCTAACCTGTGTCAGTTCTTGAGTGACTTAAAAGTTTCTGTCATTTACTGCTGTGTTATAAATAAACTCATGAAAAAATTCACTTCCATAAAAAATAAAATTATGGAAATCATTCATTTCTTTAAAGTGAAATTCTGTTAAAAGCAGTAAATTTTGAAATCCACATTTTAAAAATTCTCAGAGTGGTGCAGTAAGCCATAGTTTTATAGAAAAGATGAAACTGCTGTTCTCAAGCACTCTAAAAAGCTGTTCAATTATGAATATTAAGCATTATTTATGGCTTTTTTATGTTCTATACCTTTTGAAGGAAAAACCATATTGAAAAGATCTTTTTTTTTTTTAACTTTCAATGCTTTGTCCTATATATAACAAAAATGTCAATGTGTTGTGCCAAAACACTTTTCTAATGACTAAATTATAGGAAATTGTAGATTTGCTTTGAAAATGAATCAGATATCTGTCAATGAGAATTGATGATTATTAATACAGTCTTTCATAACTTCAGTTATTCCATAAGCTTCATTAATACAGTCTTTCATAACTTCAATTATTCCATAGGCTTATGTGCCCTTGCAGATTATATAAGCTGCTAATAACTATGTAGGTATTGTACACAGTACTTATGTAGTTATTGTAGTCCTTATAAATAATATGATGTGTTACTAACTATGCATTATATGACATATTTTCTTCCAGTGCATTCTCAAATTGTGAGATGTATTTTCAAATTTGCTGTTGGATTTTGGGGAAGGGAGGACAGATGAAAATATTTCTTTTTTTTGGATCATATTATTCTTATCAAATTTATATATATGTGTGTGTGTGTGTGTGTGTGCGTGTGCGTGCATGTGCACTTATGTGTCTATGTGATTATATAAGGATATACTAATATTTTTGAAGCCTTTATAGTTTATTGTTGCACATTAGTTTCTATTTAGATTACGATGTAAATTGTATATGACCCATAGGGACTTTCAAATGTTTTATTATTTTTAGTTTTCAACAATAAGTTTTGTGCACATCCAATACAAAAATTGTTAAAACATTTTCCAACTTGTCATTTCTATATATTAGGTTACCAGTTTTGTATGAAATTCAGGTATTGTGTGCAATGCAGCCATTGTATAGAATACTTGGGCATTGTGTACTAGGTATTCTGTATAATGACAGATTTCTCACTTAGTGGTCATAGAATGCATATTATTATTCTTAATTACATTTATATTAAGAAAGATGTTGTAGTTTAATTTTCTGAAATGTTAAATTTTAAAACTTCTACTTGAATTTAATTTTGTTATGAAAATGTTAAGATATTTGATACATAACATAAGACAACTGTACTATCATTTTTATTTTTAATGTGTATCAGTGCTTTGCACAATGTGCCTTGCTTTTTTCTGAAAGTATGCAATTCAAAATCTATGTTATCTTTGTTATGTATGTATTGATAAGCTGTACTGTAGTTTGTAATGTTTCGTTGGAAGTCCATAGACACTATGGCCTACTGCTTTAGTACATTGATATCTGCATTTGCTGTTAATGATGCATTTCCTGACATATAAGTTGTGATTTTACTGTTGGTGCAATTGCATTATTAGGCGATCAATGCGCTGAATGCTGGTAGTTCATTGCAGGTTTAATCCTCTGCATTTAAGCAGACTGAGTGCAAGTGTGTTCCATGGTTTCTTCTTATGTTCACTGTGAACAACAGACAGTTCTTCTTAGGATGCCCCAATCTCTTGTGAAACATCCAGTTTTATGCTGTATTGAATTATGTACCCACAAGTGTGGGTGGAGGGGAGGAATGCTAGTTTGTGCTTAGTATTTTATAATCATTTGTGTGCTCTTAGATGTTTTCTTTTCCAAAGCTTAAATAAATATTAAACTTATTATTACAGTACAAAACAAAGTCCGTAATCCAGACGTCCATCATCCGGAATGATCTATAGTCCGGACCCCAAAGCCACAAACTTATGCATGCACGTAAAGCATTAACGTATGCTAGTTTGATGTTCTCGCCCGCTACACATGCGTGTAAAGCCAGTAAAGCGTTTACCCATGCGTGCTTCCAATAGTTAAGAAAGTAACACAGAACGTTATTGAAAACGAAAAAATTTTGATTGACAAGTTAGTTGGTATTCTTGACACAGCAATTACAGGACCTGAACAGTGGAACTTTGTAACTGAACAAGAAATTATGTCAGTTTATAGAATTAAAGAGAAAGTATTAGCACAAAAAACAAAGCAACTTAAACAACTTACATTGAAAGAAATGTTTAACAAAGTAAACAAATAAATATTAAGCTTTTTTTTGTAAATTTTGATACCCTTTAGATCATAATTGCTCATTATTTCATAAATTACGGTTTCATATTTTTAATTGTATAATTTCTGCATGCCATCTTACCAGATTTAAATTGATGGTCTATAATCCGGAATCGCAGAAGTCCCGATGAGTCCGGATTACGGATTTTGTATTGTATAAAATAATAAAAATATAAAAGGGGATGTAATTCCATTTCAATAAATGTAAATTTACGAACTTGAATGAATGCTATCTTATGGGCTGTGCTAATTATTAAACAAACTTATTTTTCAAAGGATAATATGCTGTTTGCATGGAGAAGTTATCCAGAAATAAATTTTAGTACATATCCATCTTGATGAAATATGAGAATTGTATCCGATATAATTTTTTAAAGAAGGATATTTCATTCTTCAGATAAATTTACTCTGGAATGTTTTTAGACAGTAAATTGTATTCATTGATGTTTGCTGATATTTATTAACTGTGAGTTCATCCATTTAAAAGTCTGATGAACTTTCAATCAACTTCTGTAATTAAAGCACTTATAATTAGTTTTAAATAATTCGTTTTATATATTTCTAATTTATCTAAGAATATGTGTGTGCATTCATACACTGGTTTTAGTTTTGTCACTTTAACACCATAATAATGTATTTTACATTTATTATGAGTGTCGATATAAGTTTCAACTGGATTTCAAATTAAGTAAAATTTTTATGCTCCTGTGTTGGCTTTGGTGGTGAAAACTGTTAGCTTCTGTACTGGCAGTATGAATTCATATAAATAATTGTTTTAACTATAGATACAGAAATAGTCTTCATATGCCTAGTTGTAATCAGTTATGCAGTCAGCCCATGGAGAGATAATGGCTTGTTATGGTAAAGTGTTGAGCACTTTCTACTAGAAGAAGATACCTGTGATTGTTGCATTTCAGATAAAAAAATATTAATTAAACAAATCATGAAATTCTGCCTCCAGAAATGAGTAACCAGTGTTCAGTGGTTTTAACTATTCAGACCTATGTAATTTATTTCACCTACCAGGAATTTCAAATTAGATGAATACCAATTTATTCTAAATGGTTATAAAAAAGCAAAGACTTTTAATCTATGAATTCTTTTTTATACTAATATATATTTTCCATCTCATCTATGTGTTGA
This sequence comes from Stegodyphus dumicola, assembly GCF_044657685.1. Taxonomy (NCBI): domain Eukaryota; kingdom Metazoa; phylum Arthropoda; class Arachnida; order Araneae; family Eresidae; genus Stegodyphus; species Stegodyphus dumicola. The sequence goes on along the minus strand of NC_140781.1, from coordinate 140,676,839 downwards.
ATGATGAACAACAACTGTTGGTTTAATAGATATTCATTATCTATTAATTGTCGCACTCTTTGCATTAGTTCCATTAGCTATGAGTTTAAGTCACACCACGACGATAGTTAGTGATGGTTAAATTGTTGTCAACATTTCATTCTGTGTCTGTGCTTGTAGCATGTATTATCATATGCTGAAGAGAGAAAAATATTTATATTTGGAATTTCCTAAGTAAGAATCTGAGATAGTTCTCTGAAAGTAACTAAGATAATTAGTTTGCAAAATAGCTTCATTGGCCATGAAAATGCTAGTGAGTAATATAAATTTTTTCTATGTGTATGTTTCTGTTAGGGACTAGCTGATATTTTTTAAACATTTTTTCATGTTGGATCAAATATGTTTCCATTTTTTATTATCTCAATTTTTATGAAATCCTTCCAGTCACTTTGATTGATTCACATTTCACTGTTAATCATGCGCTAGTAAAAAATGTAAATAACAGTAATTTCAGTTTCACAGAATGAAATACGAATGCACTTTTTTTTATGACAGATTATTGCTGTATAAACTATGCAAAATAATTACCCATGGTCTTTCACTACGCAGTTATTTTTGCTTGAAATTTCATTTTATATCACTGCATAGTTGAAAACACAAATTTTTACCTCATTTGCAGAATACCGTGTTTAGTTCATTTATTTAATGTAGTCATTCACATGCTTTCATTTAAATTAAACCTTAGGTTTCAAGCATTGAGCTGTTTCCGAATATATAATGTGTAATCAGATCACTTTGTGTGAAATGCATTTTAATGTGCTTTCACTCTGAATATTTTTGCACCTTTTTACAACTTGCTAAACAATATTATTACTTTTGTCTTTCACCAAGAATATTGATAGAATTGTATTTAAGACTTGTTATAGTATATATAAACTAATTATCAAATTTGTTATTTTGCCAAATAGATGATATAGCTTTCATGTATATGTATTAATTTTTACTGATCACTTTTTTGAATGAATAAAATATGTTCATTTCATAATAATCTTGCATTTATTACCTTAATGTGTATATAAAATGGAGAAAAAAATTTTTCAGTTCACAACAGCAGTTTGAGATGCCTTCTGCTTAGAATCCAAAGAGCAGTAATTTTAACTTGCAGTATTTTCTTCCACTGTAGATAGAAGTAAAATCGGCTGCCATTTGATTGAGCACATGTTTGAATCCCGTAGAATGCATGAGTATTTGTAAAAAGGCGTAATGTCTTTATAGAATGGAAGCATTTTGATGGGCATCATCAAGGTTTCTTCAGAGGTCGTGGTAAGGTAAAAAGACCTCTGAATTCCCCTTCCCCGCTGTGTTCTCATTCAGAATCGCGATAGAGCTAGGCAAAATCATTAAATCACCCACATATACCCTAGGCTTCATGTAGGACTGGTGCCACAGCAAGCGACAAAATTTTTGTAATTTAGGAAGGAACCGAGGTGCAAAATATCAGAATCATCGATGTTCCATTTGTCGGTTACAAAGCCTAGTGTCTGCCTTGTCTTCAGAGCGAAGTGCAGGCACTATTCTTTGTACCTCTGATTATTTATGATGTTATTCAGAAGCTATGCGCCCACATATGAGGTTAAGCGCAATAGTTGTTATTTCTGTGAATCATAAAATATGATTGCTGGAAGAAAACCATCATCAGTTTTCGAGGAAGTAATTTAATTATGGTAGTGAATCCAGAGGAAAGAAACAGAAAAGAAATTGAAGAGGAAAATTTAAGGATATTATGTGGTGTTTACATAATAAATAAGATAAAGAGCAAAGATATTATATATTCCACCAGAAATTAAACTAAACAAGACTAGCGAAATTCCTGGTTTTGAATTATTTTATCCTTTGGGTCACTGATGACATTATGAGGTGAGGTTAGTTTAATTGACTAAGGCAAGGCAACTCTAGGAGTATCTGTCTGTGGGGATGGATGCCTTCGCGGAGGATATTTTAAGGGAAACTGGCTCGTATGCACATTTAATACATGGAGAAATCTTTCATGCAGCCAGCACGTTTGCTGGTATTTGAACCTGGGTCGAACTGCCACTGTTCAGCGCTCAGCCGCTAGAGGGCCAATGACATTATGAGAGGTGTTTTGTCATCTGGGAAATCTAGGGAGTGCTAGACTAAATACTAATGAAGAATTTTAAATCTGTATTCAGTATTATTTTTATCAAATGCCATTTTACTTTTCAGACTTTGGCATTTGACTGTTTTCTTTCAACTCTCAGTCTCCCCCACTCCGAAATACTTGATTTTTCTAGTTTTGTACGTTAGTAATCTTTTCCCAAAGTAATACTTTCTGTGCTGTAAAATAAAAGATTAAGAGTAATATAAGCATTCTAAAATTATTGTTTTAAGAACTCATCATTCATATGTAATTGATAATTTTACATTGCTGTAAATTCGTGAAATAGACCGTAATTTTATCTAAAAACGTCCAAAAAACATGTGCAATAATTTTGCTTACTTTTCGTATTTCTGAATCACAGTCTCAAAATAGGGATATTTGCTGAAAGAAAGCGGAAATTTATGTAGTGCAATGTGCAATGACGTTGTATGGCTGGCTGTATTACTTTTTGTATCATTATAAGGGCACAGCCCCGATCCTCCTAGCCAGCAGAAGGCGGCCGTATGATAAAAAAAATGAGACTGGCCAGAAAGAAACAAATATAAGAAAAAACATATAAAGTCGAAAATCTGAGTCTCAATGCCGAATTCCAGTTCTGTCGTTGTTCGTATTTATAATCTTCATTATTTTCTGCAAAATCTTTCAAATTTGAATAGTTCCTTTTAAAATCTTCCTTAAAATTGTTTCTATATTTCTCTCTTGCACTCTGGGTAAGCGTACATTTATCGACAAAGTGCCTGGCTTCCACAAACTTATCACATATTAAGCATTTATCATTATTCTGTAAATGGAACCGATTAAAATAAGCCGGGAAATGCACATGATTAGTCAATACCTGATTTATATAAACATTATTTATACTATTCATCCTTTTGTTTAAATTTATATTTTTCATTGACTCTTTTTTTTTTTTTTTTTTTTTTTTTTTTTTTTTTCTTAGACGACTCCCAGCAAAAATTCCATTCTGCATAAATCCAGTTTTCCATTTGAGCAATGGTCTTTTGTCTTGAATCTTGGATATCAAAATTATCGGTCCCATCCCCAAGTGCCACCATTTCAGCAAGGGTGTCCGCCCTTTCATTTTCTGATAATTCCACTGTGTACTTTCACCCAGTGTAATTTAACAATATGTTTTCTCTCAGGCTTTTTAAACAAGTCTTTTATTTCATTAATCAGCATTTTTTAAAATCTGGTTGGGCGAGTGCCTGAAGCGCAGGTAGGGCATCAGTATAAATATTTATAAAACATCGAACTGTTAATTTTATCCAATTCAAGGCCTCTGTCAATGCGTATAGTTCTGCTTGATAAACTGAATTTATTGGTTTTATTCTCACATTGTCTATCTCTACTCCATGAAAATAAATTACCACAGCGCTACCCACTCCCCCATCAATTCCAGAACCATCTGTAAAAATGTCTATTTCGCCGCCAGAAGGAAAATCAAGATCATAAAATAATCCAAATCGTGTCATTGGGTAAATAATATCCTCATTCTCTTGCCTTACTTGTGAGTACTTTTTGTCCAATTTTCAGTATCTATAATAATTTTATTAGCTAATAGAAACTTTTTGTAGTATAATTTCTATAAAATCGAGAGGGGCGGAACACCCACAAGGACGCGTGCAACTTCAGTCGAAACGATTCTGAAGGCTCTTGTAATGGCAAGCATCCAGCCTCTCTGCAGGGTGTCCAATTTCATTCTAACCCTAAAAACTTCCTCTGCCCTGCAGCCCCGAACTCAGACTCCATATCATATTTTAGGGATGACTGCATTTATAAATATCTCTCTCAGGGTGGAACTCTTTCTAATAAAAGTATCAGCACTAAAATTATACTTATAACATTTTAAAATGTTATCTGTGATACTATGGATATGCTTAAAATGTTCCGCAAAATTTAATTTGCTATCAATAATAATTCCTCGATATTTCATATTTTCACCAAATTTGATAAAATTACCCTTAAATTTCAATTGTGGGGGCTAGTCTTTCTCCCGCCCCAAGCGGAAAAACGTCCACAAGTTTTTTTCATTATTAAAATATATTTTCTCTTTGTCACTCCGTTCATCTGCTTGCAATTTTGTGTATTTCCAGGCCAAACCTAAGAATCTTTATAACCAATCTGACACATTCATGCTGATCATGTAACAAATGGTCATCTCTTCTCTTACTCTCGATCCTGACCCTTTATGGGACTAGTACATTATGCGACCTTATGGTATTTAAATCCAAAAGCTGGAATACATCGTGTAAAATACCTCATAATGCAAGTGTAAAATACCTCCTCATGGAATACACAGCAAGTTGGAGTTTCCATTTTGCACCCATTACCCAAGCTTTCGAAAACGCATCTAACACCATCACCAGAAAGCATAAGCTCATAAAGTTCCTCGAGTGAATACGCACATCATCAGATATCAAAATAACGTTAGAAAATATTGCACTTTTTGTACATTCTACTTTTGATAGATACTGTGTCCAGAAAGCAGTCTAATAGTCTTTTGAATCTAACTAAATTAGGACAAGCAAACATTGCAGTTAAGCCACATAACTCTAAATTCGTCCCAAGGAGTAATCTCTGAAATAGACGATCAGTAACTGAATAGGAATTCCTTAAAGAATTGGCAGATCAAAACATGTGTGGTGCTCGTAGGATCAAAATACGGAAAGAATGTCAACTGATTCCAACTAAATATGTGATACTTACCTTTAAGTCTCCTAACCTGCCTAAGAACATTAAAGCTGAATACCTTAACTGCCCAGTCAGGCTGTATATACCAAATCCAATGCATTGCTTTGGACATGGAAAGACCTCCTGTCATAATAGCCTCACGTGCACTCGATATTCCATCGTAGGCCATGGCAGTGATGGGGTCTCTGCTGCCCCCTTATGTATAAATAGTAAAGGTGAGCACCCGACATTTTCAAGATCATGTTCGAAATGGCATGACAGAAAAACAAATTCAGAACATTAAAGTTACACAAAAAATATCATTTGCAAAAGACTTGTTCTCTTTAATCAGCCGAGACCTAATAAATCTTTTGCATCCGCAACAAAATCATTCAGCTCAATATCAATGCAAACCGCAATAACTGCACTTAAAAAAGAACTAGTAATAACAGAAGATCCTAGAAACCAAAAATCGGGAAAAAAAACTTGATGTTGAAAGTAGTACGCCGGTGACTGCGTCCAAAGGAAAACAGTATGTCCAACAGTACAAACATAGAGCTGTTATCAAAGAGAAAAGTAAGCAAAAACTCGGGACCCCAGTCAAAGTTCTATTGCAAGTATGAGTTCAGGACGCCTAGACGAGTCAGATAAAGTGGAGGTTGAACAAGGGTTATCCCTTCCGAAACACCTTTTTGCCCCGGGGAAAAAGAAAAACCCACCAAAACAGGCATCCATAATGGGTACATTTATTTCTTGGTTAGAATTAAGATGTATAATATCTCGCATTGGTAAGACCTGGTCTTGATGGCATAAGTTATTTGATGATAGTGCATCTACCCTATGAATCTCTAGTGGTCCTTCTCGCTCTTTATAATAAGATATGGAAGGAACTTATTTTTCCAACTGGCTGGCGCAGGGCTTTTGTAATCACTATAGGAAAACCCGGCAAGGATCCGAAAAATCCTTTAAATTATCGCCCCATCGCGCTCACTAGCTGCCTTTGTAAAATCATGGGAGAAATTGTAAATCGCCGTCTCACCTACTATCTGGAGAATAATTGCCTATCGCCTTACCAAAGTGGTTTCCGTAAGGGAACATCTTCGCTTGACAATGTCCTGTTCTTTGAAACGCAATGCATTTGTGAAAAGAAATCATGTGGTTTCAATCTTCTCTTTGACATGGAAAAGGCGTATGATAGAACTTGGCGGCATGGAACTCTTCATGACCTTTATAGCACTGGGTACCTATCTTTATTCAAAACTCTCTGAGGGACTGCACTTTCCAAGTTAAGATTGGTTCATTGCTTTCTCGTGTATTTGTACAACAAGAAGGTGTACCCCAAGGTTCGGTGCTCAGTGTCACTTTTTTCAACCTGAAAATTAATTCTATTTTAAGAGAACTTCCCCCACGGTGCATGGTTCCCTATGTGTTGATGATTTGATGATCTAAAGTCACGGTCAGGATATGAGATATATTGAGAGACAACTGCAAATTACTCTAAACAGAATAATAAAGTGGTCCAACAACAATGTTTTTAAATTTTCTAGCCAGAAGACCGTCTGCGTGCATTTCTGTCGCAAAAGAAATCTACATTATGAATCAGAGCTGCATCTTGACGGCTCTTTGATCCGCGTTGAGCCAGAAGCAAAATTCCCCTAGGAGTTACATTTGACAGAAAGCTCACTTTCCTTCCGTTAATCTTAAATTTAAAGAAAAAAATGTGCTAAAACTCTCAACATACTGAATGTCCTTACCACTACTTCATGGGGAGCAGAACGTTATTCTATGGTCCGCCCCAGGCAGTCCCTTCGTATAAAAAACGTTCAAGTTGAACGTAAAAATACAGTCAAAAGTCTTTAATACGGACGTCCATAATCCAGAATGATCTATAATCCGGACCTCAAAGCTACAAACGTTCTGCGCATGCGTCAACGCATAATGCTTTCACGCATGCGCACAATACGTTTATGCATGCGTGTTTAATGTATAACGGACGGTATAAGTTAAGCTAAAATTATCTAATTCTCTAAGTTAATGATGCAGATTGCGTTCTTCCTTAATCTTCTAATTGGATCCGGCTTATTATTTTTTGCAGACTGTTAGAGCAATTTTATAAAAGTAAGCTTGAACTTTCGATTATGTCAAAAAGAATTTCCGATTCTGGAGCTGCCAAAGGATCTACAAAGCGAAAGCATGTTTCGATGTCCATCAAACAAAAAGGTGGAATTGCGGCAAAAAAGGGATAAAAGCACATCCTTTGTTTCTCTAACCATTCCGAAATCTGTTAATAAATTTCATGCTGCTCTGCGGGGGGGGGGGGAACGTCGCGGCGCACAATGAACTGGAAGTTGATCTGTCAGCACTATCCTTATCTTCAGGGCAGATGTTTTTTTTATTCGACATATAATTCTTTACTAAGTGTAGTATTTCATCTTGATGTACTTCGTCTTTGATATGATTTAAATCAAATTCCTCGTCATTATAAATATCACGAATGCACATCAAATAGTTTTCTGGTTGCAATTTTCTAATTTTGACTATTGCTTTACGCATAGTCAATGCTTTACGCATAGTTCTTTCAGTGCATGCGCGCGTTGAAAGAAATGTGATTATTACAATTAATTAGATGATTATTACAACATAATTTCTATAAAGCAATTTTATTTCAATTAAATTTCATAATACATCATAGTGATAAACACTTTTGAATCCTTAAAAATTTTTATACATTTAATTCTAATATTAAAATTGTATTTAACCGTAATAATTAATTTTGCTTTTATTTTATAGTGATTATTTTTTTTAAATATATTTTTAGTTCTGCATAAGATTTTTTTTTACTTACTGTTAATTTAATTTATTAGCCCAAAGCGGCGGTAGATTAGAAAGGCTGTTAGTTTCGAAGTGGCATTTTGCGCTGTTTTACTATAAATGTCCGTGTCTCCTTGCAAATTGTTGTTATCCAATATTATCGCCCTGTATTATATGTAAAGAAATTAAATAATGAAGAATCTGCATGAATACATGTATGTTTCTCGCACTGTGCAAAAACGACAGTAACAAGAGCCATCAAATTTTGAATAATGTAATCCTCCACCCGAACATAGGCATCTGGACGGCCGAATTTCGAATTTGTTTTAATCTATTTCATATTTTGTAAAACTTTAATGAATTTTTGATTAACAAACTCAGCTAGTTCAGAGCGAGCTCTATACGGAAAATAACAGTTTTATCTCCAGTGCGGAAAATCTAAAGATATGCTGTTTTCAAATACATGTGGTTTACGGGCGAATAACATGATATTCAATAAATATAGGTAACACACAAAACTTTAAAAAAAGGCTCCTTTTGGGCGTAATATAAAATCTGAGTGCTTCTAGATTTTATTTTATCTTTCCCTTCATTACGCTCAGAAAATTTTATGCTCCGAAATTTATGAATTATTAAAATAACTAATCCACTTTAATGTTAATAATTTAATGAGCATATAATCAAATAATTGTTTCGTAATGTTATTATAGTTTGGAAAATCACTGCCTGAAAATGTTCATTAACTTTTTTTTTTTAATTATCAGATCTTGTTTAATTAATTTTACCTTATTTATTTCAAAGCATCACATACTATCAGTCTTATTTAATTTAACTTTATTTTTACGCAAAATTAAGTACATAAATTTTGTGCTTAGAGTTTTTACCGTTTTACCAAAGTTAAGATGTTTGTATAAGAATTACGCGTGAAAAAATGCACGAAATGCAGTAAAAAGTGCTTTAATGATATATATTAAATCCTATTTGAAAAAAACTGTGGCTTGCATAATCTCATCACTATACAACATATCGCATTTAATAATTAAAAACAGTTATGTGATACAAACGCCATAGGTTTTGTTAGAGCAACATTCACTTAACTATCTCACCACCAGATGGCTGCACTATACAGTAAGCAGTCTATTCACAGTTTTGAATATGGCTCGCCTGCTAGCATGAAATTGTGGGAAATAATAATAATAAATTATAAAATAATGATTAATTAGAAAGGAAAAATACTGGTTGATCGTAGATATTGCAAACTGATTTTTTAAAGTGTTTTTTGTAATTTTTGTTATTGTTTATTTGATTGCCTAAGTTCCTAATTTTTCTCTTGTGTTTTTTTAACTGCAATTCAACTGTAACCTGATGTACTGATAACCATGTGCTCGACCGGAAATAAAGTGTGTGTTTTGTTCACGGGCTGTCTTTGATGAAATTATTATTATCCAAATGGGCTAAGTAATATCTTAATTTTTTTTATTCTCAATCAGTGGACCTGTGAGCAAACGACGTGATATGCCCAAACATATTATTTTGCATAGCACTTGTGGGAAAAGCTGATACTTTCCAGATTGAGCTGAACGCGTGTAACTATATGTGGTGACCCTTAGGACTCTTGTTATTACTAAAACATAGTCTTATCATTAAATATCATTAAAATAAAAATACTTCCTCCACTCATCCCAGATACCGAGCAATCCAGAAAAACTAAAGACAAAACTTGCTCACTTACCTGGGTAGTGTGATGTTGAATCTGTAATAAAAACTCTAAGAAGTTGATTTATCTAATTATATTCTCTCTATACTACAAAATATATACATTTTTTAACAATTGTCGGGAAATTTTTCTGGCCCCGAAAGTTATTACACATCTTAATCAGTTCACGTCACGAGGTCGAAAGGGGAAAACCCTTTTTTCTTCCTACTTCAATGACAGCCAACGCCATCTGTGTCTCGTACATCAAAATGAAGAGATTTGTTTTTAATATTTGTTAGATACAGCTAATCAGTTTCACAACACTCCCACCTTTTTGATTTTCCTTCTGAAAATCAAAAATCAAATAATGGTATCCTTAGTACAGGAACACACTTCTAGAGGGTACAGTTTACGTACAGGACGAATCAGTATGCCATTTCTAGTTTTCACTTTTACAACTCTTACACGTCCATCTCTGCTTGTACAAAGTTCTTGGACACGAGCAATTGGCCAGTTCACTCTTTTAAGGTTCTCACAACCTATTAGCACGATGTCTCCAACTTTTAATTCACAGTCCGTCTGTCCATGCTTTTGTACTAACTGTCCAAGGTACTCCTTGCGGAAACGGCTACGAAATTGTTCTCGAAGTTCCTGGCAGAAACGCTGACGAGCCAAGAGTTTATTTCGATCTAAAGCATCCAAATCTGCTGTACCTGAAACCTTAATGTCCTGTAAGAACATGGAAGGCGTTAATGGTAGAAGATCCTCAGAGTCATTTGACACATAAGTCAGTGGTCGACAGTTTATTACGGCTTCCACATCACAGATGACGGTGAGTAACTCTTCGTAATTGACTGCAGCTTGTCCTAAGACTCCCACAATCAAATTCTTGGCTGTGCGGATTAGACGCTCCCACCATCCGCCCCACCAAGCAGCAGTGGGCGGAATGAACTTCCAAGTGATGGGATGCAAAGTTTCCTGAGCAATTACCTTTACCCAGTCAACCTTTTTCAGCAATGCAGATGTACCGACGAAATTTGTGCCGTTGTCTGAATAAACTGTAGATGGCCGACCTCTTCTGGCTATGAACCGACGAAACGCTTGAATGAAGCATTCGGTACTTACGGATTTCACTAGTTCCAAATGTACACATCTATATACAGCACACGTAAACAGTACTACCCAGGTTTTGTTTTTATTTTTGAGAATCAGAGGGCCACATAAATCTATGCCGGTAACTTCAAATGCGAAAGCATCTCGAACTCTGTCTAATGATAATTGAATGGGTGCAGTAGTTGGAGGTTTTGCTGAAAATCGTTTACAACGGACGCACTGTTTCACCACCGATCTAATTCGGCGTCTTGCACCAATGATCCAGAATTCTTCTCTAATTATAACAGTTAATGCTTGTACGCCGGCATGAGAATGCTTTAAATGGTAATCTCTAATTAAACAGTCAACAGTATAATGCTTAGAAGGTAATAAAATCGGGTACCGGAATGCATAAGAATCATCTCGTTCGGTGATTTTCGTTTTTACTCTTCTTAAGCCACTCTGATCTCGTACGGTCAAAAGACCATTGATGGAGTCTCCAGTCTCTGGAAAACTCTCCCCCTGAACAAGTGAAAAGAAGTATAATTTTAGATTCCTTTATCTCGGAAACAGACAGAAAAGGCTCTTTATTTACAATTTTCTTTTGACAATTTTTGATAAATCTCTTTATCCAACCTAAAACTCTTAACATTTTTGAAAATTTAGAGAACTTCTCACACCACTTAACTTTATCCGCTTTTGTAGTTATACTAAGATTTACATTTAAATTTATGCCTTTCCTGCGCTCTGAAAAAACTAAAGTTTCATTTGGATTAACCTCTAATTTTGGCCAGCTATCTCTAGGGTCTTTGAGCCAAACAGGCCCTCTCCACCAATTTAATTCGAAAAACTGAAGAGGGGAACAACCACGAGAAGGTAAATCAGCTGGGTTAGAATGACCCTGTACATATGACCACTGATTTGCTTTAGTGAAAGCGCAAATTTCCTTCACGCGATTGCCCACAAAAGTCCCCCACGCATCATTTCTTTGAATCCAAGATATGGCCGTGGTGGAATCGGTCCAAAAATATTTCGGGATGTCATCCAATGTAAGAGCTTCTGTCACATATTTGGAAAGACGCACGCCCAAAAGACAGACCATAAGTTCTAGACGGGGAATAGTAAGTTCTTTTAAGGGTGCGACTCTTGACTTAGCCATTACAAAACTGATTAATGTTTCTTCTTTAGTTTCGCATCTCAAAAATATTACCGTGGCATAAGCATGCTGGCTAGCACCACAAAATATATGAAGTGTCCAGGAACTTCTATCTCCAAAACCTATACGTCGCGGTATTCTCAACTTATTCAAAATTTGTAATTTATTATACCACCTCGAAAATTTACTTTTGATACTATCTGGTAATGGAGTATCCCAGTCTGCTTTTATCGCCCAAATTTCCTGTAGCAGTAACTTTGCAGGCAATAAAACAGGTGTCAAGAAAACCAAAGGATCAAACATTGTCTGCGTTACTGACAAAACCTCTCTTTTAGACAAATTATCCGAAACCAATACAGTCTTAATTTCACTATAAAGGTTATCTTCTATTCTGTCCCACATAATTCCTAAAACTGGTACAGAATTCTCCATTGTGGACTCAGTGCACAAAGTACTTTGGGTTAGTTCCAAATCTTTTTCTACTAGGCCATAGGTCCACATACGTAAGTCCATTTTTGCTTCAGCTAATATTTCAGTAGAAGATTTCACAAAATTCACAAGCTCCTTTTCGTTATCAATATAAAAGGATTTATTTTATTTAATTTCTGAGCAATAGAACTTTGTTCCTTTGGTACTTGTGCCAAATGAACTGAAATAACCGCTCCTAATAGAAAAGGGCTAGACTTTACTCCAAAAACTACCCTCGTATGGCGGAAAACCTTCAGTACATTATCTTTCTCCCACCATAAAAATCTTAAAAAGTACCTATCTTCTTTCCGTAATTCAATCTGTAAAAATGCACGCCGGATATCAGAGGTTACGCCAATGCATTTTTCTCTAAATCTTAACAAAATTGAAGGGATTTCTTCTATTAAATTTGGTCCTTTTACTAAATAATCATTAAGGGAGGGCGATCTATTAACTTTACATGATGCGTCAAAAACAGGTCTTATCTTAGTTGAGACACTGTCTGGTTTAAATACTGGGTGATGCGGTAAGTAGTGCCCTTTATAATTCAGTTCATTGTCTGGTACTATTTCAATTACACCCTCCTCCATCCATTCATTAAAAATTCTATCATATTCTTCATATTTATGTAAAGACTTGAGTTTTCGGGTGACACTGAACAATCTTTTTTCTGCTACATGACGATTTGATGGCAATTCTGCGTTATATACTAACCAAGGTAATCCGACACAATAACGACCATCTTCGTTTCTGGAAAGAGAGTTTAAAAATTGTTCGTGGGCAATTTCTTCCTCAGCAGCGTTAGTTGAATTCTGGTGAGCATCTAATATTCCGATCGCTTCTAAACTCGAAAGATCGGAGATTTTAAAGTCGTGACCCACTAAACTTGCACACAAAATGGAAGCATCTTTATCTTTGCTATTAACAAATTCCTCCGATACACCACAAACTGTCCAACCAAGTTTTGTACAAACTGCTGTTAGTCCTCCTTTTAATTGTTTTACTGATCCCGTGAGAATTTTTCCATAAATATCACTACCGATGAGCATTTCTATTTTTGGACAATCTGCTCCCAGATCCGACCACCAAATGTTGTTTCGTTTTAATTCTTTTAATATTCTTTTAATTTGGGTACCCGAGGTATATCTCCACATATTATGTCTCGATCTAAAAATTCAAATTCTAGATCTGAATACTTACGCGGACTGGCTGAACATAATTTTACCAAATATTTGTTATGCATCTTTGCCTCTGTTCTGGCACCTCCAAATAAAGTAAGAGCAACATTTTCTTTGGAAATAATTGGTAACCCCAATTCAGTGGCTAATGATTTCAAAATATAAGATTTCTGGGAACCACAATCTAAGAGTACTCTAACATCTTTATGCTTTTTGACACCAGCTACTCTTGCGCGTAAAGTCATTAAAGCTATGTCAGCGGTACAAGTTTGCCTGGCTGTAGCCGTATGTATGTTGTCTATTTCTGATTTTTCTGTAGTAAGTTCAGTTTCATTATTAATGTCCGGACACAAAATAACTGAGTGTGATTTACCACAAGCAAAACACCTAACAAACTGTTTACAGAACTTTGCCATATGATTTGGTTCCAAGCATTTTAAACAGCATTTTTTCTCCTTAACTTTAGAAATCCTTTCATTAAGAGATAATGAACGCGCATCGTAACAATTTTTACTATCATGCATTTTACCACAAAAAATAAATGCATGTTCTCTGGTTGTAAGAAAACCTGTGGCGGTGGGAACATTTCCCTGTTTCTTAAATTTAAATTTACCTTTTGTTTCTCTCTTTGCTTTATCATGATATCCTTCTTTACGACTAACACCATCGAGTCCATTACGCGCCAATTTTAATCTCTCCTCACCCTCCACTTCAGACTTTAAAAATTTCATTAAGTTGGTAAGAAAGATCAGTTCCTTCAGGCTGGTTAAAGAGCGAACTCCTTTGCCACGCCTTTAAAAGATCCTCTGTGAGAGACGATTCCACCATCGGAAATAACCACGATGTGTTTTCGCTCGATTTAAGACCTAAAGACTCTAAGGCTCTCAACTGAGCTTCAATTTTATCATACAGTTTATCAAGAGGTAATTTATCCTTTTGATATGCCTTCACATTAGAAACAATTAATTTAATTAGTTCCCTAACATACACTTCTACCAATAATTCAGGTTTCCCAAAACGTTCCTTCAGAGCTAAAACAGCTTTATCATAATTTTCCGAAGTCACCGGATAGCTTTCAATGAATTCTTTAGCACGTGATCCGGGCTTCATACACTGAATCAAATAGGAAAATTTGTCACTTTCATATAAATCAGGGTCAGTGTGAATTTTCTCAAATTGCGACCAAAACGGTAACCAATTTATCAATTCTCCATCAAACTTCTTAAGTTCGATTTTCGGAAGTCTATACTGTTTAATCTTACTACAACAAATACCAGCACCATCATTTGGTCTTGTTTCTAAATTGATTTCATCTGAAAATTGCAATTTTTCATTAATTTGCCGAGTTAGTGTTATGAAATCATCAGAATACACCTCGCGACTTTCGATTTCTTTAGTAACATCATCCTCTAAAGTTTTCCCGTCTTCAGCTAACAAATCAAGAATTTTATCATCTACATTTTTTATATCTGAATATACATTTTGTAGTTTAGTAAGTTTATCTCGTACTAAATCTACAGAAAAATCTTCTTTTACTAATTCCGTTTTTAAAATATTAGCAGTTTTTGCAAAAGAAGTGCGTAAACCTGCCCGTTTAAGTTTCAGAGCCTTTAAAGCTTCCATAGTTAACTTTCAAAATAAAACAAACTGCTTTACAAAAAATAGTTTCGAATTTAAACTTAATTATACTTTAATATATCAAAAACTATCTATAACCATTAAAATAATTTTTTTTAAAGTTTATTTCTTAGAGTCCTGTCACGGGACGCCACTTTTTGTTATTACTAAAACATAGTCTTATCATTAAATATCATTAAAATAAAAATACTTCCTTCACTCATCCCAGATAACGAGCAATCCAGAAAAACTAAAGACAAAACTTGCTCACTTACCTGGGTAGTGTGATGTTGAATCTGTAATAAAAACTCTAAGAAGTTGATTTATCTAATTATATTCTCTCTATACTACAAAATATATACATTTTTTAACAATTGTCGGGAAATTTTTCTGGCCCCGAAAGTTATTACACATCTTAATCAGTTCACGTCACGAGGTCGAAAGGGGAAAACCCTTTTTTTCTTCCTACTTCAATGATAGCCAACGCCATCTGTGTCTCCTACATCAAAATGAAGAGGTTTGTTTTTAATATTTGTTAGATACAGCTAATCAGTTTCACAACAACTCTCTTCTGGAACATTTCGTTCATCATGCCTGACGTACAGCCTTCCATGGTCGAGGATAAGGCCGAGGCTAACAGAGTTAGCGTAAAGATACCTCCTTTCTGGGTTGACAAACCAGAAATCTGGTTCTACCAAGTTGAAGCCCAGTTCGCCATTAGCGGAATAACCAGCGAAGAGACGAAGTTCAATTACCTCGTGGCCCAGCTCGAACCACGATTTATTGAAAATATTTGGGACATAATAAAGGATGCCGGAACCAATAAATATTCTACTGCTAAAGCGCGTTTGATGCAGACGTTTAAAGAAAGTGAAAATCTCAAAATCAAACGTCTCCTTACGGGGTTAGAACTGGGTGATATGAAACCCAGCCAACTACTGCGCAGAATGAGATCACTCGGTGACACGGATGATATTTCCGACAAAGTGCTACGAACTCTTTGGCTTGAAAAAATGCCCGATGCCGTGAAACATGTGCTGATTGTAAGTGATGAGAACTTGGAAAAATTAGCTACGATGGCAGACAAAATATTAGAAATGCAACCACGAGCGGAACTTGCCAGTGTTAACAAGAATACCGTTCCTGTGGACGAGCTGTTAAATAAGATTTCTGCTTTAGAACTTCAAATAGCGAATATGACTGCCCGTAACTCCCGATCACGATATCAGAGTCCCAGTGGAAATCGCAGTACGAGTCGCAACAGATCTAGGAAAAGGTTCAACCCAAATGGTAAATACTGCTATTACCACTTCAAGTTTGGCGAGAAGTGCTTCCCAGAAAAGTGCAAAGAACCTTGCAGCTGGAAACAATTGGAAAACATGAACCAGCAGTAGAATCGGCGGCAAGTCCTGCTGCAATGAGTCCCGATTGCCGCAAATTCCGATTATTTGTGAAGGACAGAAAAACGGGTTTACGGTTTTTAGTAGATAGCGGTGCTGACGTATCTCTCATTCCAGCAAATTTAAAAGCTGAAAAACCTTGCTCTTACACATTGTACGCAGCTAATGGAACTGAAATTCCAACTTTTGGATTAAAAACTTTAACTCTCGATCTAGGACTACGACGGCAGTTCGAATGGCCTTTTGTGGTAGCCAAGGTAAGTAAAGGGATTATTGGTGGTGACTTTTTAAATAGATTTCACCTTCTGATTGATATTCACAAAAGAAAATTGATTGATGGTATTACCCAGTTATATGTCAACAGTGATATTTTGTCTATAACTGATGAGCACTGCATTAGCACTTTTGATCAGTCTTCAGAATTTTCTGATTTACTTCAATTATATCCGGATATCACAAAACCTAATATTTTGAGTACCTCTGTTAAGCATGGTGTCCAGCATTACATTACTACCAAAGGACCACCTGTTCACTCTCGTTCACGACAACTAGATCCTGCAAAATTGGCATTAGCCAAGCAGGAATTCCAATTTATGTTGGACAATAATATAATTCGACCATCAAAATCTCAGTGGGCTAGTCCACTGCACCTAGTTAACAAGAAAGATGGCACGCTACGTCCCTGTGGTGATTATCGGCGATTAAACGAGCAAACTATTCCTGATCGATATCCCATCCCTCGAATAGAGGATTTCAACCTGATCTTGCAAAATAAAGTTATCTTTTCTAAAATTGATCTTGTCAAGGCTTATTATCAAATACCTATCGCGGAAGAAGATAAGCCCAAAACTGCCATCATTACGCCATTTGGTTTATATGAATTCAATGTTATGAGTTTTGGCCTACGAAATGCCCCATCTACATTTCAACGTTTTATAAATGAGGTTTTTCATGGCCTGAACTTTTTATTTCCATATTTAGATGATGTGCTAGTGGCTTCCTCATCAAAAGAAGAACGCAAAGAGCACCTTAAGTTAGTTTTTGAGAGCCTGAATACTTATGGTCTTCGTATTAACGTAGCAAAATCCATAATGGGTGTTGACCAAATAGAATTCTTGGGATACCTCATCACAGCCAAAAGATCACAACCTCTCCCTGCGAAAGTTCAAGTGATCTTGGATTACAAGTTACCAAAACACCTTGCATGACCTACGTACATTTCTAGGCATGTTGAATTTTTACCGCAGGTATTTGAAAGATGCTGCAAAAACACAAGCACTGCTACATGAAATGCTGAAAGGTGCCAAAAAGAAAGACAGGAGGCCAGTACCTTGGACAGATGTTGCCATTAAAAAATTTGAACAATGCAAAAGAGATCTAGCTGATGCTGCACTTCTGAGTTTCCCAACACCTGGACTTCCATTATCTTTGTACACAGATGCTTCAGATTGGGCTGTAGGCTCAGTATTACAGCAATATGAAGCTGGAAGTTGGAAGCCAATAGCCTTCTATTCCAAAAAATTAAACGAAACTCAAAAAGCGTACAGCACATATGATCGTGAGCTGTTAGGTGTGCACCTGTCCTTGAAACATTTTAAGTATATGTTGGAAGGCAGAGAATTTGTTATCCTGACAGATCACAAACCTTTAACATTTGCATTCAAACAGAAGAATGAAAAAGCTTCTCCAAGACAGTTACGTCAGCTTCAGTACATATCTCAATTCACCACAGACATCAAGCATGTTAGTGGGAAGGATAAGACTGTCGCTGATGCTTTATCAAGAATCGAAGTAGTTTCTGCCATTGATTACGAGCAACTAGCTCAGGAACAGTGTACGGATAATGAATTTAAAGAATTGTGTACCAATAATACCTCATTGCATTTTAAGCCATATATCCTTTCGTCTGGAAAAACTTTATGGTGTGATGTGTCACAAAATAAAATTCGACAATACATCCCGCATAAGTTTCGAAGGATGATTTTCAATCAAATCCACCACTTGTCACATCCTGGCATAAAATCTACTGTCAAACAGGTAGCTGCCAGGTTTACGTGGCCAGGAATAAACAAACAAGTTAAGGAATGGGCTCAAGCATGTATAAATTGCCAAAAGGCTAAAGTGATTAGACACACTAAATCCAAATTTGCACAGTTTGAGGAACCAGATCTTAGATTTAGCGTCATACACATTGACATCGTTGGACAACTTCCACCATCAAATGGTCAAATGTAGTGCTTAACCTGCATTGATAGGTTTACTTGTTGGATGGAAGCCATCCCTCTGCCAGACATTACTGCAGAAACAGTGAGCAAGGCCTTTTATGCAAACTGGATCTGTAGATTTGGTGTACCAAGCAAAATAATCACAGACCAAGAGAGGCAGTTTGAATCCGAATTATTTCAGAATCTGGCCATAATATGTGGAGCCAAAGTTTGTCATACAACTCCTTACCACCCCCAGAGCAATGGAAAAGTCGAACGTTTCCACAGAACACTAAAAGCAGCTATTAAAGCTCATAACAGTGTAAAATGGACTGATGTCATACCAACGGTGCTTTTGGGATTGAGATCAGCGATAAGGGAGGATACAAACCACTCCATAGCACAAATGGTTTATGGGACAAACATTCGACTTCCTGGTGAGTTCTTTCATGTACCTACTTTCAAAATTGAACCTGATACCTTTGCAAGCAGACTTCAGGGATACATGGACAGGTTGAAACCAATTAAAGTTCAGCATACAACAAAGCAGACTATCTTTGTTCATAAAGACCTCAGCTCCTGCTCTCATGTGTTCGTACGAATAGACAGAGTTAAAAAAACCCTGGAACCACCGTACGATGGACCTTTTCTTGTAGTGCAGAGACACGAGAAATATTTTGGTGTGTCAATTAAGGGAAAGCAAGTCAACATCTCAATTGACAGGCTTAAGCCTGCCTACTTGTTGAGTACAAATATCAACTATGATAATACACCTGCAATGTCAGTGGGCGACAAAAATACTGAAAGCTCAAAGTCACAAATCCCTCAGGTCATAACTAATGATAATAAACAAACAATGACTAGTCGCTGTGGTAGAAAAATAAAGCTACCTTGTAGCTTTATTTTTCTACCACAGCGACTAGTCATTGTTTGTTTCCAAGATTACGGTTCCAAGATTAAGATATGTATATATATCATTGAAAAGTAATCACTTTATTTTTTAAATCTAGAATAATGCCTTGAAAATTATTTTCATGAATAGGTAAACATGTTCTCAAAGCTTAAAGTATTTTTATTACTGTACCTTATTGATATTGCATTTTATACTAGTAATATGTAAACATCTCAATGGTTAAAGTATTTTCTATTGTATGTCATTGATATTGAATTCTTTACTAGGAGATTTTTAGAAACAAAGTTATTCTGATAAATTTTATTAATTTTAGTGATTTGTCATGTTTGCAAAAGTTAAACCATATAGTATTGACTTCAGAATACACTTGACAGTTCTTTTACTGGTAGCAAACAAGATGTCAAATGTTGTTCTAGTTAATGCATTTTTTTTTCAGTTTCTATTAAATACTTATTGTGTGAAAAAGGGCAAGACTTTAGTTTCCCTTCATAATTTATGGTTTAATAAGTTATCGGCATATGTTCAATGTACTACAAATGAAAATTGAGCAATTTTTTTTTAAATAATTGATAAATTCTATATTTATCTGTTTCTATATTATATCAAAATAATAGTTTTCATCACATTATATATTAGATAATTACCATATGATAGATAAAATAGTGATGTGTATTTATCATTTGCTATATGACTGTAATTGTTATATTCTATGCCTTATGAAGTATCGTAACTTAGTTACTGGTGAGGGAGTGATGTTAGAGCAACATTCACTTAACTATCTCACCACCAGATGACTGCACTATGCAGGAAGCAGTCTATTCACAGTTTTGAATATGGCTTGCCTGCTAGCATGAAATTGTGGGAAATAATAATAATAAATTATAAAATAATTATTAATTAGAAAGGAAAAATACTGGTTGATCGTAGATATTGCAAACTGATTTTTTAAAGTGTTTTTTGTAATTTTTGTTATTGTTTATTTGATTGCCTAAGTTCCTAATTTTTCTCTTGTGTTTTTTTTAACTGCAATTCAACTGTAACCTGATGTACTGATAACCATTTTGTTCACGGGCGATAAATGACAATCAACGGTCACATTTCCTACTTAGACTGGCGCTGCGATCACGAAAGCTGGAGGCAGTGTCTAAACATAGCTCCGAAATTTTTTAAATAAGTGTTTCAAAAATGTTTTCAACTCTCTAAAATAGTTAAATGCACCTTTCCTATGCAATGTCTCATTCATCAAATTGAAAAAGGAAACTTCGCTTCTTCGAAACTTCAGGTGTTTTGTTAGCTGTTCACTGTGAACACAAGAAATCCAAAAGAGGCCCTGACACGGAATATTCAGATAAGTAACATTCTGTTCTCTATAAAATATCTGTTTCTCTATCACTAGAGTGTCATTAAATTTCTTTATTTATTATTTTTCATAAGATTCTAACATTATACAATAGTTGGTAATAGTAGCAGGTTATGTGGTTCTTTTCTTCGTAACTATTCCGTAGAGACGCCACATTCCTTATCAGTAGTCCGTTCTTATCAGCAACTCACACCCTTCGGAGGCCCCCCTTTTCGTGCTTAGGAATTTCTTGTGAGGGAAAAATGGGGATCTCTTGATCATCGATGAGTATAGATTGTGATTTTTGTAACAAAGATCCCGGACTTTTTTTTTTTTCAGGTCTCAAACTTAGAATTATGAGCAAATAAAAATACAGTGACGGAATTTGTTAAACTTGTACTATAATAAATTTCAACGGTTAAATTAATAAATTAATTTTATATTTAACTAATATTTAAGAAAAATAAACTGTATAATTTATTTTTGCTGAAATGCTCTCACACTGTTTATGATGGATTTATAATTTTGTCAATTACTGTTTTTCTGAAATATACATCAATTTTTTGGGAAAGGTAATATTTAATGTTACTTTAGTTAAAATATTATGTACATCTCTGTGATGATATATGTCTTTTCTAGTTAGGTCTCAAGATAAGGGCATACACATTACCATGTAGGAATTCATTCTTTTTTTTTTAACTTAGCTAAAATTTGCTTCTTAAAGACACTAATTTTTGCAGATGAACTCCTTAACTACACTCATGGACACAATCGTATTTTAGGATATTTTCTACTTCTTTTCCTTTTCTTTCTATAGGCCCCCCCTTTTTTTTCTCCTCTATTATTTTTGGGCCATTTATTTTAAATTTTATTTTGTCCCATCTTTTCTTTCTGGCCGTTTGAACTCGTAAAAAATGTACGAAGTTCCTTTTTACTCTCCTCAAATACGAAATTGCCCCTCTTTCTATATACCTTTCCTTCGCACCTATGCTTGATTTTTCGCCCATCGGTGCAGAAAGACTTAGCGGGTGCAAAACAAGACATCTGTCTACTTTGTCTGTCTGTCTGTTTTTCCTTTTCATTCTTTGGCCCCCCCCTTTTTTTTTCCTCTATTATTTTTGGGCCGTTTATTTTAAATTTTATTTTGTCCCATCTTTTCTTCCTGGCCTTTTGAACTCGTACAAGATGTACGAAGTTCCTTTTTACTCTCCTCAAATACGAAATTGCCCCTTTCTATATACCTTTCCTTCGCACCTATGCTTGATTTTTCGCCCATCGGTGCAGAAAGACTTAGCGGGTGCAAAACAAGACATCTGTCTACTTTGTTTGTCTGTCTGTCTTTGTTCACGGGCAGTCTTTGATGAAATTATTATTATCCAAATGGGCTAAGTAATATTTTAATTTTTTTTATTCTCAATCAGTGGACCTGTGAGCAAACGACGTGATATGCCCAAACATATTATTTTGCATAGCACTTGTGGGAAAAGCTGATACTTTCCAGATTGAGCTGAACGCGTGTAACTATAGTTTCAATGTTAAAGTAAACCAGATCGTCCCTACTCTTTCATGCGGAGATGTCGGTGACGCGCGCCCCGCCCACTGGGTTAGTCTATTTCTTATAAGGTCCATGACCTAAATCTTCCCTATGCTTTCTTTTCGTATGCGAATGACTTTGGTAAAAATTTAATCCGATGTCTTCTCCTCTTTACTGTGTATAAATGCACATTTTTGGTAAAAAAATTTGCATAAATCTCCAATTACCTTTTTACTGCATTTTTCGTAAAGTGTACTTATTTTAATCTCATATTTTTAAATAAATCTATGCAAACATTTTCTGCACGTTATGATTAAAAGGTAAAATCTCATTTTTATATCCAAATTTTTACATATCTTGCCTTTTAGGTATGTACAGCAATATGGAATATATATAACTGGAAAATTTAAATTCACTAGTAAATGCAAAAAAAATAAATTTCTTTTCAAAAATTACGTAACACTTAAAGGCTGAAAACCACTTTCAATATTTCATTTCAAAGTGACTACAAAATATGCAATAAATTTCGTAAACATGAATTCTATGTTTTAAATCAATTAATGCTATCGTTCATTTACATGGCATAAAAAAATTTCCTTTGGAAAAGCAAATAATTTAAAGTGTTATTTAGCAAAAATGAATTTAGAACTGTTTGCTACAGTTGTTTACTAAATTTAAATTTATGAAATGATTTTAGTAAACAAAAAAAAAAAAATGTAAATGAACGATAGCATCAATTGATTAAAACTTAGAATTCAAGTTTATGAAATTTATTGCATATTTTCTAGTCACTTTGAAATTAAATATTGAAAGTGATTTTCAGGCCTTTAAGTGTTACGAAATTTTTGAATAGAAATTTATTTTTTTGCATTTTAATTTTCCAGTTATATATATTCCATATTGCCGTACATACCTTAAAGGCGGATATGTAAAAATTTGATACAAAAATGACATTCTATCTTTTAATCATAACATGCAGAAAATTTTTGCATAGATTTATATAAAAAATATGAGATTAAAATAAGTACATTTTACAAAAAATGCAGTGAAAAGGTAATTGGAGATTTATGCAGATTTTTTACCAAAAATGTGCATCTATACACAGTAAAGAGGAGCAGACGTCGGACTAAATTTTTACCAAAGTCATTTGCATATGCAAAGAAAACATAGGGAAGATTTAGGTCAATTACTATCAAATATATACGTTTTTGTACCGTAAAATACGGGGAATATCTACGTTAATTTCTATCTAAAGTACAATATAGTTAATTACCGAATTCAGTAAACGACTGTAGTGAAAAAAAAAAAAAAGAAACATATACATTTAGATTATTTTAATGAGTATGCTAAATTTTAAAATTGTTATAAACCAGGAGGAATATTGTAGAAAACTTACCTTTTCCAATAGTTACTTCCAAGTTGATTTTTTGCTTATTTTCCTTGAAGATGAATGTTTAATGTCACAAATATTGCATTCATATCTTCAGATAATTACACAAGCATATATATTCATTTGTTAAAATTAAGTTTATCCAAAACATGTTAAAGAAAATATTATTAATTTGCATGTAAGTTAATCAAGTAACTTCTGTTTTAGTTACAAACATAATTATGATATGTAAAAATTTTACATTTATCAATCTTGCAATGTATTGTAATCTATTATTGTTATCTTTCTCAGCTTAAAATCTTATAAATATATTAGATCAGTACTAAAAGTTCACCTCTACAAAAGAAATACTTTATCAAGGCATTTTTAAAAAGTTCCCTTTTCAACGCAACTGTTAATTTCATAAATATATTCTTTATTTTATATACCACATGAAATTTTAAAAAGTTAATTTGTTTAGGAATTTTGAAGTTTTTAAATGTTTATGTCATGTGACATTTTCTCTAACATCATTATAAATGTGCATGTTGATGTGAACATACCAATTATTTTTTTCATCAAATAGCTTTATGGTATTAAATGATTCATTCAGCTTCGACATATTTGTTGTTCTATATTTCGCTGTCTTTAACATCCTACTCGATTTTTGTAAAAGTGAATTCTTTGTTACCCAACGTTTTGAGAACAGCTCCAAAACAAGAAAAAGAAAAAATTGTAATAATTTCACACTTCAGATGTTTTCAGTTTTTAAATATAATTGAAGTATTAAAAGATGCATATAAAATGCACTAAGTATTTCATATTTAAAAATCTACTTTTCAGTATTTAAAAATTTAATTTCATACTATCACACAGTAAACTTCAATTATACACCTTACACAATGCTTATAATTTCAAGTAAAAAATACCTAAAGATTTGTTTAGAATTGTAAGGTTAAGATAATCTTTAATGGTTGTGTTCGTATTTATGTACATGAGAAAAAAACCTAATTTTGTATTAATTATATTGCATTAACCTTTCCAAATTTACTCCTACATATAGTAAAGAATATTCACTTTCTTACAGATAACACTTTTCTTAAATAAAGAGTAAGCAGAAAACCAATCACAACACCATATACATACAACAGAATACTTCATAAACATATACACGTCATTAACATACGTAAATGCATTAACAGGCTATTTTACACATTTCAATAAACCAGAAACCAATACACAATCAAAAGTATTACAGTCAAAAGTCGTTAATCCGGACTCGTCGGGACTTCGGAGATTCCGGATTATAGATCATCAGTTTAAACCTGGTAAGATGGCATGCAGAAATTATAAAATTAAAAATATGAAACCGTAATTTATGAAATAAAGAACAATAATAATCTAAAGGGTATCAAAATTTACAAAAAAAAAAAAAGCTTAATATTTATTTGTTTACTTTATTAAACATATCTTTCAATGTAACTTGTTTAAGTTGCTTCGTTTTTTATGTGATAATACATTCTCTTTAATTCTATAAACAGACATAATTTCTTGTTCGTTTACAAAGTTCCGCTGTTCAAGTCCTATAATTGCTGTGTGGAGAATACCGACTAATTTGTCAATCGAAATTTTTTCGTTTTCAATAACCTCTGTCCTTTCTTCGCTATCGGAAGCGAATTATAATGACGTGGCATTTGATTTAAATCGTAAAGACGGAATACATCGAGATGAAATACTACATTTAGTAAGGAATTATAAGCCAAATAAAATAAAAACATCTGCCCTGCGGATAAGGATAGTGCTGACAGATCAACTTCCAATTCATTGCGCGCCGCGGCGTTAAAGATAAACAAAGTTTAGATAAACAAACGTTAAAGTTTAGATAAACAAAGGATATGCCTTTATCCATTTTTTGCAGCAACTCCACTTTTTTTTAATGGACTTCGAAACATACTTTCGCTTTGTAGATCCTTTACATATTAGTAAATATGTATCAGAAATTCTATTTGACATAATCGAAAGTTCAAGCTTACTTTTATAAAATTGCTCTAACAGTCTGCAAAAAATAATAAGCAACGCAATCTGCAACATTAACTGAATTAGATAATTTTAGCTTAGCTTATACCGTCCGTTATACATTAAACGCGCATTCGTAAACGTATTTTGCGCACACACAAATTCGCAGCCGTAAAGGTCTTACGCACATGCGTCAAAAAGTTTGTCAGAAAGTTTGTAGCTTTGAGGTCCGGATTATAGATCATTCCGGATTATGGGTGTCCGAATTAACGACTTTTGACTGTATTTACTTTATATTATAATTTTTCCTATATATAAATACGCAATTGAATCGGTTTAATGTATTTTCATTTATAGAATAATGCACTTCAGAATGTGAGCAGTGAACTTTCTTCTGATGATTATCTTCCTATGATGATTAGTATTTCTGAGAACTTGGACATCGGTGCTGAGAGCTATTTCTTTAATTCTCAAAATCCCAAAATCTTATGAACCTGTGTTAATCATCTTAGAAAGGGTTTACTGTACTTTCCGACCCTAACTGTAGCAATTTATTGGTATGAAAAAATTTCGCGTAGTAGAATATAATCCATTCATGCGTACCCTGTCATAAAAATAATTTAATAAAGAAAAGCAAAATTATCATTGTATTCAAAATTGCATTTTTCGAGCGAGGTAGTAAGGAGTTCTGACTTTCTTATCGGTTAAATGTTGCTATTTCCGATTTTTAAATTGCTAATTTAACATTTATTTTATTTTTATTTTTTAGCCCAAAGGGGCGTTAGACCCAAAGGGCTATTAGTCTCAAAACGACATTTTGCGTGGTTTCACTTTCTGCGTTGATTCACTTTTCAAACTGTTGCTACAAAATATTGCTATGCACTATATTTAAAGAAACTAAATAATGAAGATTCTGCATGAATGTTTCTCGCATTTTCCAAAAACAACGGTACCTAGAGCCATCCAATAACGCAGTCCTCCAACCGAACATGAGCACTTGGAATCCCGAATTTGGAATTTGTTTTATTAGCTAATTCCAATTTTGTAAAACTATAGCGAATTTTTCATTAGCAAACTCATCGATTTAAAAGCGTGCAATGGGAACACTGTACGAAAAAAAAAAAAAAAAAAATGTATCTCCAGCGCCCGAAACTGCGTATCGGAAATTCTTAAATTATGCTCTTTTTAAATATTTTGTGATATTGCTGTTGAATTAAATTTTATGGTTAAGTGCGAAGAACATTATATTTAATCAATAAAGGTACCACACAAAATGTTAAAAAAACATCCTTTTGGACGTAATATAAAATATTATATGGGCGTCATATATAATATAAAGCTTTCAGATTTTCCTTTATTCTCTCTCTCTCTCTCTTTTCATCCAAATATAAACTGTAATATTAACAAAACTGACGTGGGTTCCTACTTACGAAAGGAGTCGAAAATTCATTGATTGAGGGGTAGAGGGTTTCTGCTTTGGAAGAATGCTTTTAAGGAGTCTTTATAAAGGAAGTCTCGTAAATACTTTGCTCACTTAAAAAGCACGTAAACTCTGTGGTACTTACTGGATAAAATTGTATCTCCCATTAAGGCTTTTATTTATGGGATCGACATTCCACATCGATACTGCATATGATCGACAAGGCATAACGTCGACACACGTAAAGTCAACACTGACATACGAACGATAGTTATCAGCACAAACGACATGGTAAAAAAGAAATTTTAATAATGGTATAATAATAAGTAAAATAATTATTGCACATTTTTTACGTGCACTGAATCTTCACAAGCATACAGTCGACACCACATACAGTTTGCCTGTATATAATCGGCATTTTCATAATGGCCAACCATGTGTAACCAAGAAAATAAGAATTTGATAAAATTAGCAATTTCCAGGGTAACTGCATAAGATCGACAACGATGCAAATCGAAACCGGTTATTGAGCTGTTGTTTTGATCGTACACATTACCGATCGTGGGCGTCATTACGAAAGAAAGATTAGAAATATTAGAGGGAACTATTATGTGTCCACAAGATACAACATTTTTCGTTTATTTACCAGTTTTAAAAGTGGGTCACTTGTAACCGAGAGCTGAACTTTGGTAGTTCAGTCTGAATCAATCTCTGCGAATGAGCTGGTTGTATAGATATTTTCAAGGTTTGTCTTATGTGTAATGTATACAAGCCAGCTTCTCTCATAAAGTCCCCCATGATGCAGCCCTTCCCTAAAGCAGACCTCTCGCAATTTTCTAATAAACATACTAGTATAAAAGTTTTTTTTTTTTTTTTTTTTTTTTTTTAATATAGTCCAAAGAAGCTTTGTCCCTGAAGGACTATCGTTTTCGTTTTGCGATTTTGCGTTGAATCACTATAAATGTCCGTTTCTCTTTTCAAACTGTTGCCACCAAATGTTAGAGTCCTGCATTATATTTGAAGAAATTAAATAATGAAAAACCTGCATAAATGCATGTATATTTCTCGCATTGTGATGAAACAACGGAACATAGAGCCACTGAATTTTGAATGACGTAATCATCCTATGAATAATGGGCATGTGGAAGACCAAATTTGAAATTTGGAATTTGTTTTATTATCGATTTCATATTTTGTAAAACTTTAACAAATTTTTGAGGAGCAATAGCAGCACTCTACGGGAAAAAGAAACCTTTTTGTCTCCAGCGCGCGGAACTGTGTATTGGAAATTCTAAAGATATGCTGCGACATTGCTATTGAACTGAATTTTATGGTTTAAGTGCAAAGAAAATGATATTTAATAAATAAAGTTAACACACAAAACGTTGAAAAAACGCCTGTTTGGACGTAATTTAAAATCTGAAAACTTTCAGAATTTTTTTTTCTTCCAATGGCGTGGTAAAATGAATCATTAAAAACGAAGCTGAGCTTCTTAATATCATTTTGCAGCTTTAGAATGATACCGCTAATTTGATTATCCAGAACTCGAAATATTGAATAAATTTGAGTTAAATAAAATTCAAAATTAATACGAAAGAATTTGTTTTAGCAAATTTCATATGTGTGTTCAGTTATAAACTATAATTTTTCTTTCTGCGTTTGTTGAGAGTGAAACAGTTTATGTTCTGCTGTACTGTAATTTTTAATTAGGATCGTAACAGAAATATTTCTTGACGAAGAAGTGAAAACTGTTAAAAACAGTCAATTTTCTATTTATGAGAAAACTTTATTATGACTTTGGAGATTAAAAAGTACATATAAATATTATATTTCTCATTTTTCATGTTTTAAATAATTAGCAAGAAGTATGGATTCGAATGCAGCAATTGTAGTTGTAATTCTAAATGAATTATTTATAGCCATTGTTAACAATGAAGAAACAAACGTATAATTAAAAAAATGAATGCAAAATTCTATTCTTATTGTTTTGAGCTCAAGTTCTATGTTTCAAATGCTTTCAAGTTTGAATTAATTACTTTTCACACTTAAAATTCCAGTATAACTTTTATATTTCAAATTTTGCTAGCAGTTTCTTAGCAGTTACAAAACAAATATCATGCAGAATTTTAGCAGTATTACAAAAGGACTCAAAAAGAGCTGATAAGGAAACTTCTGCCTATCTTTTGGGTTTTTTAATTGTTGAAGTGTATGGAGTCAAAGCAACCAGCTTTGAAACAACCAGTTTTGAAAGTTGTCATTACTTAAAACATTTGTAATTTTTAATAAGCGTCATCGTCATGGTTTATGAGGAAATGACAATTCAGATAATAAGTATAATAACGTCCACTGGTAAGACAAGATTCATGATGCGAAACTTAGCTGAAAATATCCTAGTCGTATCTCTTTTCATGGTTTAAAATTTGAGCCATTTATGGTGGAATATTTTCAATTATAAAGCATTCGTGGCAGTTATTAATTATGAATGAAATAAATCTAATAAGCAGATTTCGTAGCATTGCCCGCTTTTGTATTTGAATACAAATACGAAAGTGTTGTATTAGGCAAATATTTGATTAAAGGTATAATTTACAACTAAGTGAGAACCCATGAATCAAAAGAAATGTTATACAATGTCGCTTCTCAGTTGTCTTATATAATGCCGTAAGTAGAACAGAATGATTTCTGAAAAATCAATCAAGTTTCAAGTTATTCTGAAAATGTTTTCTACAATAAAATTTACTTGACAGAGCCATCGCATAAATGCTGCTTATTATTAAATCGTCATTTTGAGGAGCTGGATTAGAATTTCATATTTCTTTTTCATCAGTGGCATTTTGTTGTTCACCTTATGTCATTTGGTGATCAAAATATTTAGACCAAGTTTAGACTTTTCGGCAAATATTCAGTGATTGCTATAAAACTTGGCCAGAGAACGGGAGAACACTAGAGAAGAAAAGCAATGAAAAGAGTCACACTAGCAAAAATTGTTATGGAATACACCCCTTAGAATAATTAGAACTGATTTATATGAATTTAGCAAAACTACGCTACAGTAATATATCATTGATAAAAGTATATCCCAGAAGAAAATATTCATACTATTATATAATGTTCTCTTAAAAAGAAATGTTATATTTAGCAATGATACTTAGTATTGCCGATTTTTCAAGTAACACAAAATTCACAAGGTTTTGCAAGCGAGTACACCATTCAATACTTTTCAAATGTGTCGCACTTAATGAAACAAACCATAGGCTTATACACAACCATCCAGGAGTAATTTAGTCAGGTATTTTTTTTAAATGTTAATATGCAAAATATAAAATTAGTACTAAATATGCATAAATTTTAGACTTGATTTTATTTTAATTATGTTATAAGATCAATCGCCTTCTTGACGTGATGCTTTCGTGGTGTAGTGGTCTGTACGCTGGGCGCGTATTCCAGAGCTCCGCGGTTCGATTCCCGGCGAAGGCGTTGCTCATTTTTCAAGTCTCCTGCTTCTATAAAATATCGAATGTCTCTACAATGTAAGTAAAGAAATATTCGACATAACAGACATTTAACTTTTTCTTACAATATAAATTTTGCGTGGGAACAGTTTTATATTGAGCTGGAAATGTATTCTGCAGTAAAAATTTACATTCATTCAATTAATTATTTAGGTGTGCTGAAAATTGTTTTTTCATTTTATGTAAAATTTATCTGGTGAAATTGAATTTAGAAATTTTCTGCATTGGTTATAATTTTCTTCCTTCTGCAGAGATTGGTATATAAACGAGACATATTTTGTTGAATGCCGAAGCACAGTGTCCATTTATTTATACGATTTTCCCATCATCGCATTTTTTGCGATTCTTTAGTGTTAATATATTCAAAAATTTAAAGTGCTGTTACGTAAATTACAGTATTATATGTTACATGAAGGGGATTAAATTGAATCCAAATTAAAAATATTTACATGTCTTTTCACTCATATTTCTAGCAATTTTATTTTCATAGGGAAAGTTACCAAACACTGATGATATAATAAGATTGACAGTCATTTGTGTTCTATATTCTTACGCAGAATACATAATGCAGCTCATCAGCGCTCTAGCGGTC
Source organism: Stegodyphus dumicola (assembly GCF_044657685.1). Classification (NCBI taxonomy): domain Eukaryota; kingdom Metazoa; phylum Arthropoda; class Arachnida; order Araneae; family Eresidae; genus Stegodyphus; species Stegodyphus dumicola. The sequence continues at coordinate 140,645,694 of NC_140781.1, read as the reverse complement.
GCTTAACACTGATAGTTCGACAGGAGCTCAAATCCCAGCAAACAAGCTGGTTGCAAGATAATTTAGTTATTTCTTCATGTGTAAGGTAAATCAAGTTTCCTTTTCTCATACTTCGTGAAAACCTCCACGAGGGCATCCCTTCTCTTAGACAGACAGTTCACGTGCCTTGCCATGATTCAAATAACCAAAGAAGAAATGAGGAGAAAATGCAGTAGATACTAGCTATTCAAGGGATAGAACAATTAATAATAGATGTAGAAGAGCATTTTTGAAATCATTTCTTGAGTATCAATTCCGGGGAGTTCTAAATCACTGAGAGTTCTTAAATGTTAAATAACTTCAGTGCCTTTAATTGAGTCTGAAAATTGGAATGATGGAGTTGAATTTTTTGAATTTTAAAATTTGCAATTTGCTAGGAAAGACGAACCTTCTGCTCAAGTGCTAGCAACAATTTTGAAAATTCAAAATTTGCGAATCTATGGGCGACGTACGTGATTAATTACATCAAACGCTTCTAATAATTCTTCTAATAACTACACTCATGTCCATAAATTAAGGATAATGCAAAATCAGGCAAAGGAAGAGTTAGAAGCAAAATAATTTGACTTATTCGCAAAGCTTATTTATTAAACAAAAGGTAAAGAGCAAAAAAAGATACTATATGTTTAATATTATTAAAAAAATTAGTGATTTTTTCTCCCTGGAGCAAATTACAAAAAAAAAAAAAAAAAAAAAAAAAAACCACCCTATTTACAAAAAAACTAATATTACATGGTTGGTATGATTGTTAATACATTGTATATCTCCTAGACGATGAAATACAGTCCGTACAACGCCTTGGCATGCTGAGTATCAAATTATCGATCTGATCTTGGGGGTGATCAAATTGAGTCAAAATTTTTGAGTGGTGATCAAATTATCGATCACCACTCAAAACGCAATGCTCTCCGAAGTTCCGGTAGACATGTAAGAGGAGGTTGACGGGCAGCAACTCGTCGGCCAAGCATGTCCCACACGTGCTCTAGTGGATTCAAGTCCGGTGAGAATGCTGGCCGGTCCATACGGGTGATATCCTCCGATTGAAGGCATTCGCTTACGAAGTTTGCACGGTGAGGACGGGCGTTGTCATCCATAAACAAATTGTGCGCCCATGGCACCCCGAAACAAACGTACATGTTGTTCCAGAATGACGTCCCGATAGATTTGGCTGCATTTGAACATGCAGGTCAGTTCTGGAACTCAGAATAATTCCACCCCAAACGAGTACTCCTGCACCACCGTAACGGTGTCGTTCAATGATGTTTTCTTGGTGGTAACGGGAACCTGGAGCTCTCTATATGAAAGTCCGGCGAGAATCAGACTGTAAGCTAAACCTGGACTCTTCGGAAAACATCACACAAGCCCACTGTTGCGGTGTTCACAATGCATGCTCTCTACTCCAGGCTAACCGCAGGCGACAGTGAGTTGCAGTAAGTGGAACGCATCTGACAGGTCTACGAGCATATAGACCAATCTGCCCTAAGCGTCTGTACACGGTCTGCCTTGAAATTGTCGTACCAGTGGCTGAAGAGAGCTGACGAGACAGGTCAGTGGCTGTGCTCCGCCTATTTCTTTTGGCAGTAACTGCCAAATACCGGTCCTCATTCGGCGTTGTAACTCTGGGGCGACCTGTGCTGTAACTTCTACTCACATTACCATCATCTTGGAATTGTTGCCAAAGCCTGGAGATGACACTCTGGGCAATTCCAAGTTCGTCTGTTACGTCTGTGGGTACGCCCACATTCCAGACGGCCAATAATTCTACCACGTAAAAAAATCATCCAAATGCGTCCTTTGTGTCGTAACTATTCGGTTATTGCACTGAAATGCTTATAAAGCGCCTGCGAACAATTTTACTTCTTTGCCTGTATTCCTTATATACCACTCTCTTACACTCTCGTCATTGTGACGTACCATCGGTGTCATCTGGTTACTTCCTGAAATTTGAATATGATTCTTGAAGATGTGTGTAGTGATTTTACAGGTGATATATTTATTTTAGAGTTCGATTTCCGCGTGACTCCGAATTATCCTTAATTTATGGACATGAGTGTATTTTAGAGTTTAACATAAAAACTCTAAAATTGCGGGCAGTGTAAATAATCTAAAAATATTTAGAAATACAACAAGATTTGACAGTTGAGGAAAATTGAAAAATACACTAATTATCATAAAAGATGAACAGAAAATAATTATAATGTAAGAAAGAAAAATTTTCTTCTTTCTTTTTGTTAATTTTTCACAATTTTTAAAAAATGATACAAATCTAAAATTTGGTTACTTAGGGAAATTGCTATAAATGAAGCATAAAACAAATCAGTGCGAGAGTGGTTTTGCATACGAACTGAGCAGGCCACACATTTCAACCAGTTTTAACCAGCTTCAGATGTTAAAAAGTTCCATAATTAAGATCTTGTTATTGTAAATGCACAAAGTTTAAATATTGGCGTAAAATTAAATAACTTGGGCATTTAAAGCCCGAATATTGTAAAATATCATAATTAAGAATTTTTAAATTTTTGCAATAGCATAGGTACAAAATAATGATCAACAATTGATTCAAGGCTTTCATACGAATACAATAATCCGAATGCAATGTAAAAGATTATTACTATTCTAATTTATATTGAAAGTTGTTATACGACCTTGAAAAATCAATATTATAATTTATAAGGCAGACATGTAACTGAAATTATTAAATGCCACAAAAATGCAAATATAATGAGACTTTTCTAATGCGACCACTAACGGCGGCTTCTAGCGATTTTAGCCACTTATATAGATGGTTGCATTAGAGAGGCAAATGTATAAAAGCCTATTTATTTATGTTGTAGGAAACACTTTTTGAGTTCGCCGTCATGACATTCTCTGTACTTGTATATAAAACAGTTAGAAATAATACGTCTTACTAAAACGATCTGACATATTTAGGCTTTTAAAATGATGTCAAAAATTTAAAAAAAAGAAATCTAACAGAAATAAATCCTGATTTGGTTAATTTAAAGCAGTTAACGCAGTTTATGATAAATAAAACCTTAATTAAAGCATCACAGGCTTCAGTATGAGAAAAGATTAGCATGATCATCAAATCAGATTATTTAGGGTTATGGCAAAGTACCATAAGATTATCTGCCGAAGTGGATATGGATGCCTTCGTGTAGGACTGTTTATACCGAGGAGTTGATACAAAAATTATTCATACGTCTGATAGAAACTGACTCGTATTTATGTTACACATGGAGAAAACCACGAAAATTTCCTGGTAAGCAGCACATCCGATATGGTTTGAACGCCAGTCGAAGTACCAATATTCAACGATTTTTACCTCTCGGCTGCTAGTGGTCGAAGGTCATCCAAGTTATTCTTTGAATTTCAAAGTTATCGGTCTGTGCTTTATTACACGATTATTCATGCTCAGATTTTTGGAAACTGGGATAAATTAAAAATTGGAATTCTGGATAACCAAGTTAAATAATTAAATTTATTTAATTTTCCGTTTTGATACGTTTTAGGTTATGAATAAGAAAAGCTCCCACGTATGATTTATTTGAAGCTGAATTTAGAGAGTAGAATGAATAAGTTTCTTTAATTTGGTTTGGTTTACTTGACTATAACAAAGCGCACGAAAGTTATCTGCCTAAGAGAAGGGTTGCCTTCGTGAAGAGCTTCCTAAGGAAAACTAGCTCGTACCCACGTTATATAGGGGAGAAACCACGAAAAGCTGTTTTGCTAGGAATCGAACCCAGATCTAATAACCAGGGTATTCAGCAACTTAACCGCTCGGCCGCTTTAAAGTTTTCGTAAGCTTTACACGTAATTGTAATTAATATAACTACTATGAGTAAAAGTCCTTTCTAAGATATCCATCAGCCATCCATCAGATTTCAGCCTATCAGCGGCTGAGCGGTAAAGACGCTGAACACTGGTAGTTCGGTACGAGGTTCGAATCCCGCGAACGTTCTGGCTGCATGGGCACTTTCGTGGATTTCTCCATGTGTAATATGTATACGAGCCAGTTTCCCTTAGAAAGTTCTCCACGAAGGCAACCCTCCCTTTAGGTAGATAGTCCTCGTGCGCTTTTGCATAATTGAATAATCCTAATCCATCCATGTTTCTAGTTGATTTTTGGTATTCTGTGAATATCATCATCCTAGAAAGATGATATTTCAGTGCAAGTGTTTGTTTATACCTATAGAAATGCCTGTCACTTTTGGAAGTGATCGTCTTAAGGAGATGGTCGCCAATCGTTTATGGGCTACTATATGGTCCGGCTCTGAGTAGATTACGCATTAGTGCATTGTAAAATGCATTAAATCCTCTCTGAGACGATAGTCCACGTTTTTAATTATTTTGGTCCGGAAGTGGTCGTCTTAAAGAGATAATGCTCGGTACAAGTGTTAATTTCTACTCTGGGAAATTATTTTGGAAGAGGTCGCCATAAGAGGGCTCATTCCTTATTCATTGCATATTAAATATTTAAAGCCAGATCACGTGGTTATAGGATCCAAGTAGTAACCGCAGGTAACCGGGCGGCGGAAGTGACGTCACAGAAAATTGGCGTGGCCTCCGCCATTTTGAATTTCTCCGGAAGTGACGACACCAGCGTCATCTTGTATCACGTGATGGAATGACGTAATCATGTTGAGTTTCGTTTTGATTCTGTGGCAACGATCTTTTCAAAGTTTATTTTTTGTGGCAACGACACTATTTTTTATGTTTGTGGCAATGGTCGCTTAAACCACGTGACGTCAACTTTGTTATTTTCCTTATTTACCAATTTTTTCTTTATTATTTTAGTTATTTAATCTTTTTTATTCATTATTTTTTAATTATGTTTCATTATTTATTATGAATCATCCTTTTTTAATTATTTAATCCGTCATTATTTTTAATTAGTTTTAATTGACTCCATAATATTTTCATCCATTTTTAATGAATTTTAAAAATAACTCCACGGCTGAGATTCGAACTCGCTATCTCTGAGATGGGAGTCTAGCGCTTTACCGCTCGGCTAAGCCCTTCAAGTTATCAAACCTGTTATTTTTCCGTTTGGAGCGAAAATCACCATGACGTCACTAGGCTGGAGGAAACAAGCAAACGTCACCTCTTTCACGTTGCAGCCTGTCGAAACCGCTTCACGCTTTCTACATCCACCGTGGCGAACGTATACAATCTTAACAGCCAATCAGCATTCCGCTAACAATATCTATCTTATTTCAGCCAATCAGCGTATTGCTTTCTTATACATCGTCTATATATTCGCTCGCTTTGATGATTGCAATCATTTCTACTCTGATTCTTGCTGAGTGAACGTCATTTTGACTCTGCCATTTTCCTGCGCCATTTCGTTTTCTTGTACACGATGTCTGTCAAGCGAGTTTATTCTGCATCTAATGTAAGTATTTTTCGCCTGTGTCTGATTTTTTAAATTACTATATTTTCAAAACGAATTTTTTTAATGTGTTATTTATTCTAATTTTTTAATTGTTAGGTGTTATTTGAGGATTCCGATTGTCCTTTCCACGATTCGGATGACGATGTAAGTTTAAATTATTTTACACGTATTTCCTGAATGTATTTTTCTACGTAATATTTTATTTTGAACCTATTCACTTTTCTTTTGCTAGTTAATACATGAAGTGGATCAAATCTTTATGGAAAATCCTATGGATCTACCCTTGTATTATCAAGTGGGTTCCGGATTTGAGGTAAATTTTAGTTTCGTTATGATTCGATTAGAATATTTTTTCTAGTACTAGAAATGAATGTATTTATTTTTATTTTATTTATTTTTAGACTTCTTCCTCGTCAACTCGTGGGCCTGTATACATGGCTGGTTCCGATGAACGTTCGGTGTGTATTTTTCTTTTATCATAATGTCTTTTTGAAAATGTTTGATTATTACCGAGAACTTAATTTTTATTTTTACTTTTCAGCTCGATGAGGCGATAGTGCTTACTGAAAAGTCTCGTCGACGCAACCATAAATATCAAGCCGAGGAAATTACTTTCAGAGCCAGTTGGACATTGAACGGTTGCCTCTGAATGTGCAAGGAGTCCCGATGGTTCGAATTCCTGACACCGTCCGGGAGTTGTTCGAGCAGCTGATTCGCCGGACAACAGCTGATCTAAGCCCATCAGACATCATCCGGTTCTGCATTCAAGCTGAAGGGTTGGATAAGCCTATCAGCACTTCCTTAATGGTAGTTTCGACTCTCACAGTGGAAAAGATTTTGGCTGCTGTCATGAAAGTGCTACAATCCAAAGACAAAATTGAGCTAGACACAGGATTTGCAGTTGATGTGATCACCATCAGACGACCTGTGGGCGCCGGTGGTAATAGGAAAGTGATCAATATCTCCATGGACAGACTAAGAAAACAGTCAATTTTGTCCATACCCTACGATGAGGAAGGATTGTGTTGCGCTAAAGCAATTGTGTATGCTTTGGCACATCTGAATGAGGACAAAGCTGCTATTAAGGCCATGAAAGATCGTCGTCGACCAGCCCTAGTGAAGCGAGCAAGAGAGCTCCATATGGCTGCGAATGTTCCTTTAGGCCCCTGCACGTTTGCGGAGATAGCCATATTTGAAGATCACCTTCACGTCCAAATTGCCGTCTTTTCTTCGGAAAACTTGAACAGAGTAAGTCATTATTTTTATCTCAAGATATTTCTGTTTTTTAAATATTCATACCTACAAATATTTTTTCTATATATTTTCATATCGTAACTTGATTTTAGTTCTTTTATAATTTGTGGCTATATGATAAAAATTTATTTGGGTACATGAATAATTTAAAAAAAAAATACTTTTTAAAATTACTTTTAAAAAATATCAGTTTTCAACGCACTGAAAAATTAAATTACTAGCAGAGTTTATGATCATTTCGCTGTTTCCATAGAGAAGTTTTTCGTTTAGAAGTTAAAAAAAATTATAGACAAAATTAATAAATTTTTATTTTTAGATTACTTTAAATTGTTAGATTAACTTTATATTTTATGCATGTAAGCAATTCGTTTCCACGTTAAAAAAAGATAACTTGAAATACTGAATACATAGTAAATTTTCTAGATTGTGTTACATTTTTTAGATTATTTTTATGTATGAAATTTATTTAGATGCTAAAAACATAACTTGAAAAATTTTTAGATTAATTTTACATTTAACATAAAATTTATATTTTATGCATGCATTTCTTTAGACGCTAAAAATATGTCTTATAAAAAATGCATGGTGAATTTTTGAATTACTCTAAATTTTAAGATTATATTTTATGCGTATTCACGCATAGAATCCATGAATGTATGCAGTTCGCTTCGATGTTAAAAAATAAACCTTGTAAAAATTAATTAGATTTTAGTTTACTTAAAATTGTTAGATTAATTTCTTATTTTATGTATGCAATTCGTTAAAACTTTCACTTTTAAAAATTTTTATTTTTAGAATACTTTAACTTTTTAGATTTTATTTACATGTATGCACAAAGGCAATTTGTTTCTATGTTAAAAATATAATTTGCAAAAAGTTAACATTTAGGCATATATTTCTGATCATTTAAATGTTAAAACTTTAACTTGTAAAACTGAATGCATGGCGAATTTTTTTGATTGCGTTAAATTTTATCTATAAATGCATGCATGTATGCGTTTCGCTTCGATGTTAAAAATATGATTTGTAAAAAAAAAAAAAATGCATGAAGAATTTTTTATTTTTAGATTCATTTTATGCATGCACACAATTCATTAAGATGTTAAAACTTTAAACTATAAAAAATGAATTCACGATGAATTTTTTTTTTTTTTTTTTGTTTTACTTTAACATATATGCATGTAATTACTTTCGATGTTAAATGCATTAGGAATTTTTAGATCGCTTTATGTATGCAATTAAATGTTAAAAACTGGTTTTACTTTGATTTTTTGGAATTCAAGAGAATTTTTTTTTTGGTTTGCTGTATCTTAGGTGGTGTACAAAGGAAGAGAGAGGGCACAACGGATCAATTTGTGGCTTCACGATGGACATTATGATGTCATTAAGTCCCTGAAAGGGTTTTTTGGTAGCAACCATTATTGCACAGCATGTGAAAAGCCGTATGATCATCCGGAAAGCCATAGATGTGCCAATGCGTGCCCTATATGCCTAAGGACTGATTGCTTTCCAGGCCAGCCCCAACGATGCCCGGACTGTGACCGTCTCTGCCGATCCGATGCCTGTTATGCAGCACACAAAGCCCTCACTGGAAACCAAGAGTTTTCACTTCGCGATAGGGTAAGTGTTTTGAAAATATATCTTAATGACCAAAGTTATTTATCATATAATTTTCTCAAAATTGTTATGTTAAAAAAATTATTATCCTTACAGGTATACCAGTGCAGGGACTGCTGCCAAGTGATTGGACGCCGTAAGTGCCCTAAAGATCTGCATAAGTGCGGTACCACCAAATGTCCGTCTTGCGGCCAGTTTGTCGTGGCTGCTGAGCACCGTTGTTATTTGCGACGTGTTGCTCCGAAGAAGTCTGATGACAAGTTCATCTTTTTTGACTTTGAAACGGACCAGTCTTCGGGGAAGCATCTCGTAAATTTTGCGGTAGCTCAGTATGCCGACGGCACTGAAAAGGTGTTCCCGGGTTACGAAGCATGCCAAGATTTCTGCGCCTGGCTGTTCACCCCACAACACAAGGGCTTCACCGCCGTGACACACAACATCAAAGGGTAAGTTAAAAATACCATAGTTTGCATGCTTTAATTATGACTATGCTTTCAATATTATTCATGATATTTTTTTTTTACTTACAGGTTCGATGGGCAGTTCGTGATGGCCTGGCTCCTGGAGCAAGGCACAGCGCCGGAGGTGATCCCTAACGGGTCTATGATCATGAGTGTAAGACACCCTAGTCTCAACATTCGGGTCATAGACTCGTTAAACTTTTTACCGATGGCGTTGGCCAAACTACCGGGATGCTTCGGTCTCACCGAATTAAAGAAAGGATACTTCCCTCATCTCTTTAACTCGACGGAAAACCAGAGTTATGTTGGACCGCTGCCTGAAGCCCGGTACTACAGCCCGGATACCATGTGCACTTTAGCCCGACAAGCATTTCTGTCCTGACATGAGGAACACAAGGGGGTTGTGTTCAATTTTCAAGACGAGATGCTGGCCTATTGCAGGTATGTTTTTTCCTTTTTTCTTGCTTTAATTTTATATTTTATGTTTCGTATATTTAACATTTTCTTTTTATATTCATAGATCAGACGTGGATATTCTTCGCCGCTGTTGTCTGGAGTTTCGAGCCCAGTTTTTGGATGTGGCGGGTGTGGATCCATTCCAGAAGTTATTTTCTCATTCTGTTCTAATCATGTTTACAATTATGTTATGTTTAGTGTCTCATACCATCCTTTTAATTTCTTTTCAGATACGTGACCATTGCGTCAGCCTGTATGGCAACGTATCGGAGTGGCCACATTCAGCCCAATACGATTGCCATGGTGCCCACACACGGCTACGTCAACTTAACGAATTACAGCCCTGATTCGATCCGGTGGTTAGACTTTGTTGCTGCTTCGGAAGGCATTGCCATTCAACACGCTTTGAACGGAGCCGGAGGGCACAGAATCGCCGGAGTCTCGGTAGACGGTTTCTGCCAAGCAACACAAACCGTCTATCAGTTTCAGGTATGTAAAAAGTAAATTATTTTTCTGTATAATTCTTTTTAATGATTTTACACTTCTAATGTTTAATTTACATGTTGAATACTAATAATGTATTCGTGTTTTTTTAGGGCTGTTTCTTCCATGGGTGTAGTTCGTGCTATGACGGGGATACCATCCACCCCTTAAAAGGAGTTTCCATGGCAACGTTGCGAGAGAAAACGGAAGAGACCACACGAAAGCTTCGCACCCAGGGTTTCCACGTCATAGAAATGTGGGAGCATGAGTTTCAGAGAGAAAAAGAGGAAAATCCGGATCTCTAAGCTTTCCTGGAGCAACACCATCTGAGGGACCGGCTTAATCCTCGAGACTCATTTTTCGGAGGACGGACCAATGCCCTCAAATTGTTCCACGAGGGAGACTCTAAATATGTGGATTTCACATCCCTCTATCCATGGGTTCGTACTTTTTTTATTATTTTAAAACCTTTTCATGGATGATGTGTTTTTTCTGATTTTTATGTATGTTTTTTTGACTTTTTGTTTTATTTCACAGGTGAACAAATATTGCGTCTACCCTGTAGGACATCTAACAATCATTACGGAAAGCTTTGGGGGTATAGAAAATTACTTTGGACTTATCCAGTTCCGTGTGATTCCTCCTCGGAACCTCTATCTCCCGGTACTGCCCTATCGGTGTAGGAAGAAGCTCATGTTCCCCCTCTGTCCCCTTGTGCCTTTCTACAGTCTCAGTCTTCCTGTACCCACACAGACGATGAAAGAGCTCTTGTCGGAACGTGGGTATCGGAAGAAGTCAAGCTGGCGATAAAGAAAGGTTACCGCGTCACACATGTAAGTATTCAAAGATTATTTAAATTATTTGTCATAACCCAAATTTATTTAAAATCTTTTGTCATAACTGAAATTTATTCTTTATTTTCTAGATTTACGAAGTCTATCATTTCAAAGAATCGTCTACTTCCCTGTTTCGTTCCTACATTGATCTCTTTCTGAAGATCAAACAGGAAAGTAGCGGTTGGCCTTCGGAGTGTGTGACGTCTGAAGACAAATTAAAGTATATTCGCCAGTATGAAGAAAGAGAGGGCGTCAAGTTGGACGCTGGAAAGATTTCCAAGAACCCTGGGCGTCGACAAGTTGCCAAGTTGGCCCTAAACAGTTTCTGGCGTAGGTAAGATGATTTCTTTTGGGCTTAAATTTTTTGTAAACATTTTTAATTCTTTGTGATTTATGTTGAATTTTTGTTTCAGATGGGGCATGAACGTCAACAAAGCGCAACTGACCTACGTACATACGGTGCCAGAGTTTAATAAGATGTTGGCGGATCCTACTAAAAAAGTAAGTTTTCTTATCGATTTTATCCATCTATAAGCTTAGTGTGTTTCAAACTGTTAACTCATAACTATTTTGAACTGTTAACTTATGATTCTTCTTTTATTTTCAGATCAAGGATGTCTTTCTTCCCACGCCTGAGGTGACTGCCATTTGCTGGGAATCTTCAAAGGAGTTTGTACCGCAGGATGCCTCGACCAACATTTTTCTAGCAACTTTTACGACAGCTTGGGCTCGTCTCAAGCTGTATAGTGAAATGGAGAAGCTGGGTCGAGATGTCCTGTATCACGACACAGATTCCATCATCTATGCCTCGAATGGTTGCAACGATCCCCCTTTAGGAAACTTCTTAGGAGAACTTACCGACGAACTGGATGGAGATGTTATCAAAACCTTCGTGTCAGGTAAACACCTTTAAAAAGTTCCTTATTTAATATGTACCAAAAAAATTTTTAATGTTTTTTCTATTATCTCTTTTTTTTTTCCTCATGATGTTTTATTTTTTCAGGAGGACCGAAAAACTACGCATTCCAGACGGCCACTGGGAAAACCTGCTGCAAAGTCCGAGGATTTTCATTGAACTTCCGGAATTCCCAGTTGCTGAATTTTTAAGTCATTAAAAGTCTGGTCTGCAGCCTCGACCGAAGTGAGATCATCTCTCTCCACAACCCCTGCAAAATCACCCGAGAAGCGAAGAGAAGAAAGGTGGTGAATAAACCGGAAACAAAACTGTACAGAATTGTGTTGGATAAAAGGGTGATCCAACAGGACTTGACCACCTTACCATTTGGCTTTTGAAAATAGCTTTTGTAAAAATGTATGGTATGTACAAAAAATGTTTGTATGTAAAAAGATGTTATGCACAGTATTTGCGTGTAAAAACTTATTTAGATAAAAAATAAACAGAAGTTTGAAAATTATGGTGTTTTTCTTTTTTTCAAAGAATGGCATGAAAGGTAAGTTTTTATTATTTTAAGAAAATTGTTATATTTTTTCAAAAATTATTATTATATGTTAGTTTAATTAGAAAGAAAAACATAACACAAATAATCAGAAATTAACTTTTATTCATATCTCAAAGTATTACACATGTCATTACAGTTTTAGCCACAGCTGCGAAGAGGATTTTCTTTTAGGTCTAGCATACATAGTTTTTACATTCATTAAATGTTTGTTTTTGACAAAGTCTTGAGGAAAGTTGTTAACATTCAGTACATTTTTAAACTGTTTAAAGGCAAAGGGTTTTTGAGTTCTATTTCTCAACAGAGAGTTTATCAACTGAACAATGTCAGAGCCAGAAACACATGATCATCCAGAATGAGTTCTTTATTCTGTGTCCAGGAAATCTGATGCTCTTTTAGAAAATCTATTATTTTCTGTGCCGTTCTTTTCTGCTTCACAGGAACTGTTTGCATAATTTCTTTTTCTATATCTTTCTCAGAACGTTGTTCAGGCGGTTGTTTTTCGGAAGTGTTCACATGAGGAAATGTAACATACTTTTGCAGAACTTGGATGTACAATTTAGACTTTTCTTCATCGTCCATTTTCTTTTTCAAGATGTTTTGAATTTGTGTGTCTAAATCACTCAAATGTTCATCTTCAAATTGCTGCATACGATCCAGGGGTACCAGCGCAAATTTCTTACTGTGTTCCATGGATAAGGGAGGATAAAACACTGACTGCTGCAGGAATCAGGAAAGATAGGAAACCGTCACCTTTTTGAACCAAAAGACGTCTTTTCTTAAAAAGAGGTACTTTTTTGTCCGCTAGTTTTCTTAAAGTTCTTTTAAAAGGGGCGAGTCGATTTTTGACCCGTTTGGTGATGGGTACGTTTCCTTTTAGAAGATTTAAAACACACTCACAAACTGATTTAATGAGATGATTCGGACACTTTTTCAGTACAGCTGCTTTTATTCGACTTTTTCCTAATAGTTTTAGATAATCCACATCCTTCAGATGAGACATGCTGATGACAAATGAGCTCTTTTTCTTGCACACTTTCTTTTATATAGGTAGCAAATGCAGCCGCTTTGGTTAAAGCACAGCAATTAAATCCTTTTGCATGAATCGAACATGTTAAAGAACTTTTCTTTTTTAAATTCTCTATCTTAGGACAGTCTAGATTTATGATGTCTCTACATAATAAATTTTCTAAAAATAATTTCTTTGCTAATCCTTTCACGTATATGACAGAATAAATAGATGACAAATATTGCAAAATAATACGGAGATGAGTATAAGGTAAAACACCCTCACTCCAATTCACATGATGACGATTTCTTGTGACCCAAGCAAAACACTTTTGCTGAGATCATGATAATGTTTTCCAAGGCTGAGGAGGTAAAAATGACCAGCAACTGTGATATCCTTCATGCACGGTGTAAAAAGCTAATTCTTTAACAATGTAACAATGAGGCATCCACTGAAAACCTTCGAAATCGATCACGATGGGAGAAGACATGTTAGCCATTCGACGTCTCAAACTGAAATGAACTATCGGGGCTGGTAGACATAGTATTTATCCCCAGGTAAAAGAACTGTAACCTAGATGTTTCTCAGAAAGGTATAATTTATATTTATGCCGTATAAAGCAGTTATAAACTAAATGTGCATATGGCTTCTATTTGCAGCTCATCAAAATATGAATACTAATTAAATGGCACATAAAGGGACAGTGCTGAAAAATAATTTTCTTTGACGAATGAACGTGAATTATAGTCTAACACTGAACCAAGCCCTAAAAGGGTTTTGATTGGCTCAACGACAAACTCGAAATCTTCAGATATGGCTCTAAATCCTATATGTTTCGTGTAATTCATTTGAAAACTTCGGAAGAGTTATAGGGTGAAAACTTTTATGAACAAAAATAGAAGACAAAATGTACATGTCAATTCGTAATACAAGAAACAATTTTTAATGTTAATAATATTTCGAATCTCTACACCCATTCGATATTTTCTTTCTTTCCGAAGAAGGAAATTAGTTTCACTGACTGGACATTATTCAATCAGCTTCTTAGCGAAAAGCGCACCGGCAGCATATTTCACAAGTGCACATCAGCGTAGCCACTGGGGGAGGTGTTTCGAAAATGGACCAATTAGCTTCTATTGCTCTTGTGACGCTACATCTTCGTGCATGATGTTTACGTTTTAATTTACAGTTGTTTCGCAGCTATAAATATATAGTGTAATAGTAAAAAAAAATTTAAATAGCAAAAACATAGTTCTTCAAACGAAAGTTTGACTTCGCAGTATATACATGTTGCTATTGACAGACTTACCAATTCTATTAACCCTGCAATTACCAGTCAAGGATCAGGGATCAAGGAAGTGCAATTTACGGAGTTCATAGGCAATTACGCCTTTACCTCCACATCTTCAAAGGAATTCAGATCATCAAAAAGAGGGGATTGTCTAATAGGGTAAAAATTTTGAGAAGCCGAATGACTTGGGATAAAAGCCTTCACACTGAGACAAAAAAAAGGCAAAAAACTCAGAAGGTCTTAATTTCGCGCTAAAAAAGGGCCAGAATAATTTAGATAGGGGCAGTCATTAAAAATTTTGACTAGATAAATAAAAGGTGAAGTTTCCTTGAACCTTGATAATCGTGTTTTGCATACGTCAGAAGCGAAGAATACGCAGGGGAGAGCAATCGTTTCCGATGCGCTTTCTTCAGGGATGGGAGGGAGGGGGGAACCTGGTTACAGGTCGAAAAAGTAGTTCTGCCAGTGATCAGCTGGGAGGGAGAAGTTTCGTTTTTGACCGCTATTCAATGCGGTATTTAAAGGCCGAAAATGACGTTGTTAAACGCCTAAGAAAGTTCCGTTTTTAAAGGAAGAAAAGAACTGTATTTTAAAAATCTTTTTCAGTTTAATGCATTTCAAAAGTTAAAGTGATTTAATTCAGTCCTTTTAGGCTGTGATGTTTCTTATTAAAGAAACGTTAAAGTAGGTTCCTCAGGTTAATGCTGTGTGCATTAAAGAACTTTAGAGGCGGGAGGTGGGGATTAAGGAACGAGAGGTAGTTATTCACATGGCCGTCAGTGTGCTCATACCTAGCCCCTTTAAATGGGAGAGCTGAATATTCCGGGTTAAGAACCGCTCGGGGTCTTTTCCGGGAAGAAGCGACAGCAGGATCATATACGGGTAGCATATGAAGCACAGGATTAGCAACATGTTGAATATTTCTGAAATTTTTTTTCCGAAAGTCGCTGTATAAAGCGATTAATGGGCATAATTTTGAGGTCATTATGAATCTCTTCGTTCCGTACGAACCACGGAGCTTTTAATATTTGCCGAAGCAATTTTGGATTGAAAAATTTGAACATGTTTTCTGTTAGTGCAGATGGGCCCCAGATGGGACACGCATATGTAAGAACAGGCCTTATCATAGATTTGTAGAGCAGGATTTTGTTATCAAGTAACAGGTCGCTATTTGTAGTGAAAAAGGAGCGTAAGGTGGTTTTGATAGCTGTTGCACCCGCTATGGCAATTACCAGTGCCACTCGTAAACTCACGGCCAATCACGGTGTGGATAGACTACCCACTCTTATTCGAGAGCAAATCAGAGAGCGGAATAAGCTCCGCAAAATCTTGAATAAGACTTTGAACCCAACCCACAAGAAAGAGATAAAATAAATCGCTTTATACAGCGACTTTCGGCAAACTTTTTCCAAAAGATTCCTTCGATCGGAAGCCCCGTACTCCACAGCCTCCCTGTTTATCATCCGGGAATTGCATCCTCAAAAAATAGACCCGGAGCTATTCTGGAGAACGCATATAAGGCCCCGTTCAGACGAGGGCGTAAAGGGCATAAGTGGTTAAAGCCGAGCTCCGTTGCCAGGGCAACCAGTCACTGCTACGTCACAGAATCTAGTTTAGGGCTCGTGGCATAGGGTTCCAAGTTTTCAACTTTACGCCGAGTTTGGGATAAGCGTCGACCAATCAGAGCGAAGCTAAAACGAAGCGGCTTTCTTTAGACGATTTCTCTGTCACATCGAAGGCGACGTTTTTTTTTAATATGGAACGCATCGTATCAGAATGAGTTGTAATCGTATCCAAACAAAATAATGAGTTGTAATCGTATCCGAACAAAATATTGAGTTGTAATCGTATCCGAACGAAATAAAGAGTTGATCTCGACATGCATTTTTTAATGAGTTTTTAATGCTTTTTTTTAATGAGTTTTTCAATTTATCTTGAAAAATATGCATGAAACTCGTAAAGCGAAAGTTAAGCTCAGGATTATGCACGCTGTGTATGATCCTGTAGATGATTGATCCCATCCAATATTTTTCATTTTATTATGAGAATTCTGTAAAAAATGCATGCTTGCAAAAATTTTATTTTTTCTGTGTAAATTATTATTATTACTTTCTTTCTGACTATAATTATTTTCCTGTTTAATTATTTTTGTATTTAAGAATAAATTTATTTAAAAAGCTGGAAATATTGTATTGCTATTTGCTTCAAATGCTGATTTTCTTTCCAAGCAAACTTCATGAATTAATTTTACTAAAACATCAAATCAATATCAAGAATCTGCTGTTTTTTTAACAGTAAAAATATTTAAAAAAAGAGAAAAATTATTTTTCACTTATTTAAGAATAGTCACAATAGTCAATTCAATGGTGTAAGCTTTGTATAAGTAATAAAAGATTAATCTTTTGAGAAAATGCTCTTATGAATTCCAAGAAAGAAAAAATGTAGTGAAATATCTTTAAAACAACAGTCAACAGTCTAGACAGTTTTGTCTCCTGTTGAAGTTCTGTTCTGTTTTTTAATTACGTTCTCCATGAAAGGAATTTACTTTTAATGAAAGTAAATAGCACACATAATTCATAACATGGACTATAATTTAATGAATAGTATTTGTTATTATTATTCACTCTTTATTACTATCATTTGAATGGAGTTTTGATCATTAAATGCATGCTATTTCTCAGATAGAAATTTCTGGATAAGGTATGAATGTTTATAATTTTGATGTATTTGAAGACTTGGGTACCTAAAATTTGTCAATGTGAAATTACTTTTGAGATTTGGTCATAAATGGAAATGACAACATATGTTGAAATTAAATTCAGGGGTGCGGCTTATACATGCAAATTATTAAAAATAGATGTATACAAACAGCTGGCAAGACAGCAAAATGTATTTAATGATTGAGCATAAAATACATTGTTGGGTGAACGTTTCCTAGTATTGTACTAGTTGTGGTTGCTGGTCATTGTGACCAGTTGTGGGATACTAGTACTAGTGATAATTGATACTGGTAGTGCAGCAAACTACTATAGTGATCCACAGGGACAGTGAATAAGGAGTGCTAAGCACACATGTTTCACTGTCACAGAAACATGTTCCTTTTGATTGAAAATTAATAATAATAATAATAATAATGTATGGTAAGTACTGTTTTTAGCTTAACTGCTTTCACACCTGCAAAATGGAAAAATATTATATACAGGCTATCTGTTAGTTATCCTCAAGATTTTTTTTAATTAGGCATATTTAGAATATCGCATTTCTCCTAAGAGAAATTATATATAAAAATTGAAGAAGATTTTATATAGTATATAAATATGCATGTGTATGTTTATAGTATAGAGAGTATTACAGGAAAATGCAGAAATATTCCATAATGCTTTGCACAAAAAGATATGTGCCAACTAAGTATTGGTCTTTCCAAAAAAAAAAAAAAAATCTCTAGACCATTTCGTTATTTTTCTTTTTGACCTTCTTCCGTTGCCTCTTGGCTTATAAGAAGGGCAGATAAAAGAGCATTCTGTTGAACCAGTAAAACTTTGTGTTGAGTTGAAAAAGCCTGACACAAAATAATGAAAACGAGCAGAGTGAGCGTGAGAAATCAATTGAGCTAGAAAACAGCACGCGAAAGGTGTAGGCACATCCACGCATGCGCAAATTTAGCTTCTCTCATTGGCCACAGCTTAGACCCGTCTCGCAGGTGTGAACGATGTCCCGTATTTTATGCCCTTATGACTATGCCTCTATGTGCTTTACGCCCATGTCTGAACGCTGCTTAATGCGCTTCCTTGTCCTAAGAGGCGTTGTTATGGAGACGAGGCGCCTCGAAGGTTTCAATACACTCGTTCGATCGCCCCCCCCCCGCCTGAGTGAATTCGCTGATCTTTCAGCTTCCCTCAGGGTCACTCTCTCTTTGTCCCGTAATTGAGCAATCTTACTTCTTTCAACCGTAAGCGGTTGTTATCAGGTTCTAAGCACATCTTTCTTCCCTTCTTAAAAGGGTTCTAGTGCAAGGATTACTTAATTTAGAGTCAATCTCTTTAAGAGGACTTAATGCTTTTTCATTAGTTATCATAACAATTAAAGTTAATGCAATCTTATTATATTTATAAAAGTTTCTCCTCAGAGGCATTGCTGGCCGTGTCTCTTTAATTCAAACTCGCCTAACAAGTTCCCGCTTTTCCCCTTCCCCAGATCCCGAAGCACTTGCGACATGAAGTTTTTCGCGAGTGTATCCGCTTTCGAGTTGTTAACACAGTGGCGTAGCTAGGGTGGGGCAAGGGGCAGTGGCGTAGCTAGGGTGGGGCAAAGGGGGACATCTGTCCCCGGGCGCAGCATCCAGGGGGCGCTAAATTGATGATACAAAATTTTAGAATGAAGTGTTATCCATTCGTGGCACACAGAGAGGGGCGCAAAATTTTCAGTTGTCCCCGGGCGCTGAAAAACGGCGCTAAGCCTTTGGCAAGGGGGGACATATGTCCCCGGGCGCGTAATGGCAAACCGCACATTGAGTTGAACAGTGTTAAACGAATGTCGCATACTGCGCATGCCCAGAAACAAATAATGCGTAATTATTATATTGGCGCGATTTGAAAAGAGGATAAATACGGTATGTGGTAGATGTACCGCCATCTGATTGTAAACAAATCCGGCGTTTAAGTCTTCGTAGAGTATATGTGCAATGTAAAGTAATTACTGTGTAAAATTAGATTTTTTTCCTGTACTGCTCCAAAAACTGGAAAGTTGAACGATACGATCAAGTTTAAATTCGATTGAAGAGTGCACAAAATGGGTAAAGGAAGTAGCGTAAATGCAGATGCCCCAGTGGATAGCGCGAGCTTCAAACCAAATGCTATTGCGAGATTGCTTTCAGGTATGTATATATTTTCCCATTTCAGTAAATTTGATGTGTTGTATGTGCAATATGTGATATATTGTATTTTAACACATATACAGTTCATTAACATTTTTTAACATTTCCTAAATTTCTATATAATGTAGCATTAAGAAAGATGTTTTAAGAAATTTGTTTCCTTACTGTTTTAATTTTTTCGAAAAGAAACATCATTTTCGAGAAACTTCAAGAAGAACGTTATTAGCGTCCCTACTAAAAATGCCCCATAGAAACCAGTAAAACTTTTTATGGGTACCCATAAGATTTTATGGGTTTCTATTGACTTTTACTGGTTTCTGTTGGTCTGTGTGGGTTTTTTTTACTGGTTTCAAAATGACCCATAGAAACCAGTAAAACTTTCTACTGGTACCTATAGAATTTTTGATGGTCTCTATTGACTTTTACTGGTTTCTATTGATCTCTGTGGGTTTTTCTTACTGGTATCAATTGACACCCATACAACCAACATTCAATGGCAGAACTTTGTACTGGTTTGTATAGGTTTATATTGACTTTTACTGGTTTTCTTACTGGTATCAATATAATAATAAATCTTTTGTTGGTTTATATGGGTTTGTGCTATTTTTTTATCTGACGTTAATATACTTCTTGTAAACAATAAAATTAACAGAATGAAAATATGATCTCTTTAAGACCACCAGAGTAACCTAGAAACGCAGGTGGTCGTTTTAGAGAGGGTTTTTACTAAATATGCTTATTTATTTGATTTAAATTTTTTTTCGGAAACAATAACAGTAATCATATACACCACACACAACGAGGTCTCTCCAAGGCGACCAGCCGCAAATAAAAATTCATCTTTGTAAGTGGTCGCCTTAGAGAGGTGATGCTCAATACCAATAGATACTCACGTTCTCAGATATACGTTTATCTTTTAGAGGTGGTCGTCTTAGGGAGATTGCATCTACGGAATGAATGTCTCTAAGGCGACCAGACACACTTGCAGAATTTTCTTTGTGAATGGTCGCTTTACAGAGGGAATATTTAATACCAAAGTATACTTATGTTTTCAGAAATACTGGTTTCTTTCAGAGGCGGTCGTCTTAGGGAGGTGGTTTTTGCTACGAGTTGGTTCTCTGAATACACACACATAAGCACTTACATTTCTGATATTACAAATAAACTCCGATATCAACCAACATCTCTTTAACGCGAACAAGTTCATTCACATTCGCAAAACTTTTCTCCCTGTTAACGCTGACGTGAAAAAAAAAAAAATTCCCCCTCCCTCCCCCACTCTTAGAAGTTTCCCAAACAAGCAATATGGCGCTGCTCTAGTTATTGTTGTGTGATGGTGGTGTTATTTTCTTCGTAGTTGAAGTAATGCAGTATATTATTTACTAGGATTTACTGTATTACAAATTTTACTATGTTTTACTGTTTAGAAATTAGTAATAAATAATAAAATACCAGCACTGACTATGAATATACCACTAAAGCCATGCACTTGTAATCGTGTCTAATGTTTGAGAGAACGTTGCTGATAACTGACTAGTTGTGAAATGGAGTTTCTGAGCGTGAAATTGATTTTCCATCTTTACTTTTGTCCTGAAAAACAATGTGCTTAAAGACTGAAAAGTGATAATTTCAGGCTTGATAATTTCTTTCAGTGTGCAGATGCAGAAATGTAGTTTTTGCATTCTACTGAAACTGTATTTTGGAAAATTAATTTTTTTGATTACAGTTTAGAAATACTTTTTTAAAGCTTGTTCATGTAGATGCTTTATCATTTGAATATTATGTACTAATAAATTTGAGCATACCTTACTTAAAAATGATCTTGCATGATTCAATTTTTAATTTTTCGACTAATGTGATGTGGCCGAGCAAAAAGAATGTTTTTTTATGTTTTAAAAAATGTACTAATTATATTTCGCGAGCAAAAAAGGTAAGTCTTATTAATGAAATAAACTTTGAAGTATTTAATGTGTTTATTACTTATTGAATGGGGTAGACAAGACATACAAGCTTAAGGAATCTTTATTCCACTACTAAAATTATGTGAAAATTTAGATGATCATAGTAGCTTACATTGTTTTTCCTTTTTGGTCTATTTTTCTGTACTAGTATGATACTAGAACCACATTTTTACATTAAATATTTTGTGCTATTTTGTTAAAACACATATAATCATTTTTATGCATACTTTAATTTTCATTATTATTAGTTTGATGAAGAAAATTTCAAATGTGTTTTTCATAAATTGCTTTTGAAATAGAAATAGATTTGTGAATAAGATTTATGTAATATTAAATGTACTAGTCTTGGGAGTATAAAAAGTGAATTATTTATTTATTATTAAAAAGTGAATTATAAAAAAATTACATTAAGTTGAAACCTCATATAGTGGTTATTTTCTTAAATGACCACCTCTGATAATGGCACATTTGTCAGGACAATAATTAAATAACAGGACTTAAAAATCATTCATAGTTTTGTCAGGCTACAGGAAACTGGCATTACCTCGAATTGTGGAGTTGATTGTTTTAGGAACGTTTTGCTGTATAATCAATTGACTTCGGTGTAGTAATTTTTACGTGGGTATGAATTTTGCAGAAGTAATTGAAAGTTTTTACGAGACATTTAAAACCAAAGCTCTTCGGATCATGAGTCATAAGGGCACTGTTATAGCATTGCTTTCAAATATAGTTAGAGTAATATTTAAACATTATTTTCGGAAGCACTTCCACAGGGAATCCGGTTGTTCTCTGCGGATGAAAACCCATATAAATAAATCTTCTGTACAGCCTTATACAAATGCAGTTAAAATTACTGTCATTACAATTAAGCGAATATAGCCACATTTGTTTACAAAAAGTTATTATTGCTAAATACTGCACTATATCAATTTCATTTAGCATTGTAATTTCAGAAAATGCTCGGCATGAGGTATTTTTATATTATATAATCTACTGTCAAAAACAATAGCTACCTTTTCAGTACTTTAAATTTTACTATTGAGAATTTTTATGGTTCAAAATAATATTTCTATACATTATTTCAAGTATTCTTTCTACAATAGAAATCTAAATAACTTGCACCTAAAACACTGACTCAAATTTATTCCAATAATGCATCGCTTTAATTAAATTTATGCTCCCTTGAGATGATATATGAAAAACCTTGTGTAATAATAAATTATTAATATATATAGGTAAATAGTATTTTTATATATTTTTTCGGGTAAAGTGCAGAATCGCCCACATATTTATTTGGCACTTTGTACAAAAGTAAAAGGAATTGGATTTTTGTCAATTTTCTTTTGACTTTTAAAGTGAAAATAGGTTGATGTGTACATGAATAAAGTCAAAGGAGTGCACAATGGCATTTTTGTGCAATTCTGAGATTTTTTTTAAGTGAAAATAGGTCGATGTGTACGTGGATACCGAGTATGTGCAATTCTTAAAAACACGCCAAGCAGTGGGCGATTCTACACTTTCCCCATTTTTCTATAGGAATTTAGTTTCATTAAATTAGTTATTTAGTATAATTATGTGTATATGAGTATATTCATACTTATTCACATAGATGGAATTTTTACAGTACGAAAGTTTATCTTTTATACATCAAGAACTACATATACTATAAATACCCATTATGTTATAGATTTTATTTATATAAAATCTGTGGAAGATTATATAGCACTAAAAGTGAGATACGGAATAAAACATTATACGCTATGAGATATTTTCTTAATTCCTGAACTGTGCGTTGAGAATTGGTATTTGTTGAAACTTGTAAATTTTTTAAAATTCATTTTGTTACAATATAATTTATTGTATTTTGGGTACTATTAAGTTTATTATATGTTATCTTCATGTTTCATTTATCTTTTGAGAGATACAGGTAACATTCAAAGTATTGTAATAAGGGATCGACACAGTGTTTGTATATTATTATTTCTTCACTACATTATATTCTTGGATTCATCCTTTCTTCCACACAAAACATCTATGTGTATGCATGTCATAATAAGCTGCAGGGTGTTACTATCATTGGTAAGCGAGCTTTAAGGGGATAGCAAGTATGCTAAATTTGAACTCTATGTTAAGTTTCTAATTTGCAAGTCCCGTATTCTTTTTGCTTGCTTGTTAATAATGTTTCTCTTCCTGAAAATTTGGGTTTTTTCTAGTTTTGTTTTTTAATTTGGTTTAGTGCATTGTAGGTAACTTAAAATTTAAGCAGATGCTAGAAAGTACCATCCTTTGGCAATACGTTTCTCATTAGGTATCAAATTGTTAAACAAGCTGATGTGATTAAATACAATTGTTTAATTTCCCAATTAAAGAACTGAAATACAAATATATGGAGTGAGGTACAGTACTATATGTATATATTTATAATGAAATCAATAATATATATACAGTCAAAGTAAGGATTCGCAACCATCAAATGAAATGATATTATATATATATATGTAATAGATTCTGTAGTCGAATACAAGCAGCTGAATCCGTAATGAACAGCAAGAATTTTGATGGCTTAGAGATGTTGAAACTCCAATCCACAATGAATAAGAAATTTGGCAGTCGAGGTAGATTTAATTCAACTTTTCTTTCAGCAAATATGTTGCAGCCACAAACAAGTTGGCACATTATTTATGCCTATTCCAAAAATTAACATTTTTGATAAATGTGTACAGTCAAAAGTCATTAATCCGGACTCGTCGGGACTTCGGCGATTCCGGATTATCGATTTTTCCAGATTATAGATCATCAGTTTAAATCTCGTAAGATGGCACGCACAAATTCTAAAATTAAAAATATGAAACCGTATTTTAGGAAATAAAGAACAATTATGATCTAAAGGGTATCAAAATTTACAAAAAAAAGAAGCTTAATATTTATTTGTTTACTTTATTAAACATTTCTTTCAATGTAAGTTGTTTCGTTTTATGTGATAATACTTTCTCTTTAATTCTATAAACAGACATAACTTCTTGTTCAGTTAAAAAGCTCCGCTGTTCAAGTCCCGTAATTGCTGTGCTGAGAATACCGACTAACTTGTCAATCGAAATTTTTTCATTTTCACTAACCTCTCTGTCACCTTCTTCATGTCTTTATCCATTTTTTGCAGCAATTCCACTTTTTGTTTGACGGACATCGAGACATACTTTCGTTTTGTAGATCCTTTGGGAGCTCCAGAATCAGAAATTGACATAATCGAAAGTTCAAGTTTACTTTTATAAAATTGCTCTTACAGTCTGCAAAAAATAATAAGCTGCATCCAATTCGAAGATTAAGGAATAACGCAAGCATCAACATTTACTGAAATAGATAATTGTATAATTTTAGTTTATACCGTCCGTTAAACGCGCACGCGAAAACGTATTCAGCACTTGCGCACACACATATGCGCGTGCGCGTAAAGGTCTTACGCGCACACGTAAACACCTATGCACATGCGTCAACGCGGCGCATGCGCAGAAAACTTTTAGCTTTGAGGTCCAGATTATGGGTGTCCGAATTAACGATTTTTGACTGTAGTAAGAAACAAGGAGCAAACAGACTGCAATCCAGCTAATACAAAGCGTAAAAAGCAAATGTGTTATGTTAAGGGTGAAATCTTAATTCAGACCGAGTTAATTTTGGTTCTCGATGCATTTTTACTCGTCTTTGATAGTTAATGCTGCTGTAAAATTACTATTGGCTGTTTGAGTTTTAGTTTCTTTTACAACATCAAATTATGTAAGAGTCATATGACATGAATTAATCTCCAAATGATGCAGTGCAGAAAGATTACTGTTTTTAGAATAGAGAAGGAAAATTAATTTTACGCTGCTAATTTAATCTTTTGCATATTCCTTATTTTTCTTACATATGTATATGTACATTTATCATTCGATGGTTGTGAATCATGACTTTGGTTATTATCTTTCTATTCATTTTATTTTCAGAATTATATAAAGGTAGTTTAAAATTTTGTAAAGAGAATTTATACAAATATTTTGTAATATGTTTATAGATATTGACGTGCATTAAGAAGGACGGGCTCGTAGGCTTCTAGATATTTTAAAATTTTTATTTATTCACCTTGAGTTTTATTTAAAATTGCTTTACATGCTTTCTCCGCAATTTAGTTCTGTACATTTCATCAGTGTTAATTATGTACTTCTGCTGGTTTATGTTTTTATGGAAATTTGATTTACAGTTCTATTTTTGTGTATTGTTTTTTATAGGGATTCTGTATATGGATACCCGTTCTATGCACGATTCTATATATGGATACTCCACTATGGTATAATGCTATTGGTTCTGTTTATGGGTTTTGTGCAGCGATTTTTCCAAGAGGTACCTTTATTGGTCTGTGGATTTTTGTGTAGTGGTTTTTACAGGATTTGGCATATGGGTGCCTGTATAGGTGTACATGCTTTTGTTTACTGGTTTTTACAAAGCATTACCCTACGGAATATCCATTTTTTTAATGGAAATTTGGCCAATGGATATGCATATAAAGTTTTGATTTTTGGCTATGGGTTTTTACTGGGATTTTGTTTATAGTGCCTACAGTTCTACAGAGATTTGGCCTACTCGTAACCGTACAGTCGTTCGGGTTTCTGTTTACAGGTTTTTTACGGGTATTTCACCTACAGGTACCTATACAGCCGTGCAGGTTTCTTTCTATGGGTTTTTACGGGTATACGGCCTATGGGTACCCGTACAATCGTACGGGTTTCTTTTTATGGGTTTTTACGGGAATTTGGCCTACGGGTACCCGTACAAACGTACGGGTTTCTTTCTATGAGTTTTTACGGGGATTTGGCCTACGGGTACCCGTACAACCATACGGGTTTCTTTCTATGGGTTTTTACGGGGATTTGGCCTACGGGTACCCGTACAACCATACGGGTTTCTGTCTGTGGGTTTTTACGGGGATTTGGCCTACGGGTACCCACAGAGCTGTACGGGTACCCGTAGGCCAATTCCCCGTAAAAAATTTTATGGGTTTCTACGGGGCATTTTTAGCAGGGGTAATTTTACAGCTAAAACTGATGCAAGGTACTTGAGTCTTTTATCTCAAAATGTGCTGAAATGTTTTGGTTGAAGTTAATATAAAATAATGTAATGAATTGTGGTATAACTGTAAAGAATTGGTAAAAATAAAATATAATTAGCTCAAATTTACTTAACTCCTTATATTATCAAATATCTATTGAATAGAAAAACCTGTTGAAATATTAAATGTAACAAGTTCTATTTTTAAAAGGCAGATGATTGTACAGCATGTAGGAATTGATGATGATTTTTAATAATCCTAAAGTAATAGTAAAGTCAACAATAAAGTATATTTTGATGTATGTAATTTTCATCAATGATTACATAAAATTGCACTTTAATATAAAGTATGCTTGGATTGTTTTCATGTATGCTATATATTATTGCAAATTAGTTCTTCATAAAATTGTATATTTCTGCTGTGAAAAAGTATGTATGCAATCATGCAAGTTGTAGGAAAACATGTACGTGTACTGCACATGTACCAGGAAGACAAGATAACAATTATGACTGTCAATCATCATTTGCTGACTGTATCTGTCAAGCTGACTACACAGACTATAGTAGCCAAAGATAAGTTGTAGAAAGTGTGTTTCAGAGTTGAATATATGAATTAAAGTTAGTAGGATAATTATTCTTAACTAAATAATAAAATTTAAATAAAACCCCTTATTTCATTTTTTATAAATTCTCTTATTATTATGATGTGATTTCACAACCATTGACCCTCTCCTATTGTTAAATAATTCATTCAGCACTGAACAACATATTATTTTATTGGTATAAAAAATAATATATTTTGTGTGTATGACCAAGTTATGATCTAAGATTTTTCAATACTTGAATCATCCTTTTAAAGATTTTTATAAAATGATTTTTTTAATTTCAGGCATTGGCACAGTGGATGGCAGCTGAAAAATTTTGACCCTTGTTTCTGGAAGTGAAATGTTAGATGTAAGTAATGATGTCTGAGACCCTTATCACACGGCATTTGTTTCACATGAACAACTTGTTTCGGACAATTTTTCTGCCTGGTTTACTATTGAAAGAAAGACATGCAACGTTTTCCTTCCGTTCTAAAAAAATTGCAAATTGTTCGTTTTCAATCAATCAACTATCAGCTTGTTTGTAAAGGGGAACCAGTTTCCCATGTTAACCCCAAAGTGATCTATGATAATTGGCTGTTGTGACAAAGCAGAAAAATTGTGCCAAACAGTTATTCTTCCGAAACAAACTGACGTGTGATAGCATCCTTACTGTTAATAATACTGTGAAGCACTTAATTGTATGCTTTGCTAATGAATATGTACTAGGCAATTGTGGTTATTATGAAAGAGGTGAAATTTCAAATACAATTGTTTCAGTTACAATTATTACAGATATTATTTAATTTTGTAATAATGCTAATTAAAAATATGAATTAAGAAAATGCAAAAATTAGTGTATAAGCATACTAAATAGTTCAGAGTAAGACTTGTACATAATTTATAGTACGCACTCATTCACACATATGATGACTCATACACTGATATAAATTTGATATGCTTTTATACTGTTTACATGTCTTCTATATTCAGATTTGAATCATCATCTGCCAACAAATTCAGTTAATCAGGCATTGTTGACCTTATTAGTTTCTTGCAGATGTGTGAACTTTGGAAACATTTTTAGATTTAGTGTAGTTTTTGTTTGCTTTTCAGGTTTTCACATAATATCAACTAGAAACATTACCTCTTCATTTTAAAGGTCAAAGAGATAAAATAAAAAAAAAAAAACAATTAATTAGTTAATATCAAACCTAAAATGTTCTTTTATTACACAAATATTATTTAAGCCATCCAAATGGGTGCAATATTTTTATAATACTTTTATTTAATTTTACAGTATATGTTATTGAAGCCATTCAAATCCCACTTGGGCATTTTCAAGTATATTAGTTGTTGAATATTATGTCTGACTGTAAACACACAGGCAAAGTATGTATAATTATTATGTAATTTAACCTATCTTTCCTTCAAATATTTCTTTAAAATTACACGAGACAGGCATACATTTGAGCTTTGATTAACAGACTTAGTGTAGTCGCCATGACGGATAAGAAAACAGATGAATAATAGACCACCCATAATCACCAACATATAATGCAAGGATTTGAGAATAAAGATTGCTTATTAACATAATAGTGCACTGAATATTAGATATACAAATTATAGAACTGAAAGATTTGTCACGTATCATCTTTGCTTATTATTATATATATTGAAAATAAACAGTTTGCTTCTGCAACAGAATAAATATCGAGTGTCTTGAAATGTTTTGTATACCTGGAGCTTTACAGTTCAGTACATTATACAAAGAGCAGTATATATAATGATTATCAGGTCTGCACAGAAATTTTTAATGGAAAAGTCTTGTGTATAGATTTAGTTGATATTTCTTATCTTGTGTACAGATTTAGTTGATATTTTGCAAGACATGGCAATATTTCAGACTTTTATTGTAATTACTGTGACAAAACAATCATTAGAAAATTATACACGTATGAAAATTATTAATATTACATTATGTAGCTTATATTAATAATTTTCATACGTGTATATGTAATATTTTGGCAGGCACAGGAATGACCAAAGCTTGACAATATAACTACATCATAGGCCAGGCATTGTTATGGCTGGATAGAAGGTTGCAAAATGACGACAAAGAAGGATTTAGCTTTTTAGATCCCACATCTTTATTCAATTCTCTCAGCAGATCATTTTGTCTTTAGATGAAATTCTCAAAATTATATATTCAATATTGATTTAAACTAAGTAAGATTAAATTTAGACTTTACGTCATATCTGCTTTAACAAAGGAAAGAACAAGATGGGAGGAGCAGCTGCAAGGTCTTGTAGCAGCGGTAGAAGAAAGCAGTCTGATGAAAAATGGCACGTATTCAGTATGTGTACTAGCAGTTATATAACATGCCAGAATGTTCTCGAAAGTACTGGTCTAGGATAAGATCCTGAAACTGCAGTAAGTTAATTATAGGTTGCATGCTCGCGCAGAGCAAAGCCACTGTATTTTCTATATTTTACATGTATATAATACATATTCTTTGTGTCTTGGTGAATACATTCTACCTCGCTGGCAGGTAACAGAAACTGACGATCAAAAGATTGATGAATATTTAATAATTTTGATGAGATTATCTAGGAAAGTAAAATAGTTTAAAACGTATTAAATATGGTTTTCCAGAATGTTTCCTAGCATAGTTTTTAATCTCAGACTAAATGATACACATTATCTGGAAGTTCATATTCTTGTGTCATAAAGTATGCTTTATTGTAATTAGTCTTAGATTGTAAATTTAAATTTATGAAAATATGATGTGTTAAAAATGTATTGCAGATATTAAACTAGATTTTTATATGCAATTTTGAAATTTTAGAGATCTTGCTTCATGTAATTATTTTTAATGTTTTTATTAAATTCTTAATTAATGCTATTATGCATGCATTAGAAAGTGAAATGAAATAATATTTAGGGATATCATTTGGCTGCATTCTGTTGTTTCTCAGTTAAACTATTCTGCATTCAAAAAATTACTCAAGGATTCTCACGAATACCAGCTCAAACAGTTCCAAAGTATTTCTGCAAAATATACGTAATTACTTAAGAATTGTATCTTTTTGATAATATTATTTAGCCTTTACAAGTTACTGCCAAAATTATTTTGTAAATCAAAAATCTTCGAGGGGATTAGTGTGTCTCGCATAGTTACCCTGGTGCCACACTATAACACTGAAATTGATAGATGTATAATTGAATGTTTAATCAAAAATGTCTAATTCCTCTTTTATGATATTTCAATAATTGATACTATTGAAACAAGAAATATTGGTACAATTATGATAATTAGATAATTAGCTTTTCTTTCTTCCTTTCGATTTTCCTGCCAGAATGCTAATTTTGAGTGTATTCAAATGAGGTGAATTCATTTCGTTACTTTTGATTTACGCCATAAATGCTAGCTGATTCTGTATGAACAAGCTGTGCACTCTGTTAATTTGTCCGAAAAGGGTTTTTTTACACCTATTCCAAACCTCTGTTGTAATTTCCAAAACATAACGAGAAGTCGCTTAAGTTTTCCAGAGTTCTTACACAGTATATATTAAGTGGGTGAAACTCGTATAAGGTGTAAGAAAGACCAAAAGGAGATTTATTAAATCAAGAAAAGTAATCGGTTGGAAAAGGCATTTAATCTTAATAATGAAAAATCGAATTTTACACCAAATATTCAGACTTTTGTAACTGTTTTATATTTAATTAGCGAGAGTTTAAAATAAAAATTACCTTTATATTCATAACATAGGTTATATTCTGTTAATTTCCCAGAAATAAACATAAAGGTACATTAACATTTTCTTAATATTCATTGTGTATTTGTTATGATGCATGTATTAATGTCATTACAAGTTAGCATTTGATAATGTTTGTTTCAACAATTTAGGGTTTGGTGAAGTGCCACAGAGATTATCGCTTAAAGAATGCATGCAGGCCAACCACCAACACAAGATATTAAAAGAGCAATGAAAATGAAGATTTAACTATAAAGAAAAATCTGACTAATATTATTACTCATAACACTTAATTGTTTCGTATTATTTTAAATTTATGCGAGTTTTCCTGTATTCTGTGTATTTTGCAACTTATGTTATTGTAAATTCATGTATGTTTTCATTCTTGCTCTGTCATGCATTTCATACTAATCGTTTGTTGTGCATATTAATTATATGTGTATATTACATCATTGAATTACTGTATTTGAATTTTAATAAACCTTTTTACCATTCAGTAGTACTTTTCCATAAAACCCTGAACATTCTAAACATCCCATATCACTAATTCTCAATTCTAAATAATACTTGAGTTTACTTAATTCATGTATTAATAACGAATTTGAAAAATAATACAATAGTGACATATTTTGAGGTAAAATAAATACTGCTCAATTGGACATTTTAAAATGTTTTTCCTTTTAATAGAGGAACGTTTTTTAAGGATTTAATTATTAGTATTTGAATATAGTATTAATATATGATTAATTAGTATATGAATATACTGTGTGTAATGAATAAGTAAGGCAGTGAATAAATTTTGAACAATAATTTCATATGAAGAAATATGATCTGCCTGGGTTAAAAAATTAATCTTTTAATCCTATTTATGAGATTATATGGCTGAAATCTGTAGCCCAAAAGCAGTTAAAGCAACCCACCTCCAAAAAAGAAGACATTTTAAATAGTTTCTTCCAAAACTTGAAATATTTAAACATTACACGACCCTAAATTTCTAGTGAATTTAAAATACTCATTTCATTCAGTTCAGCTACTAGCCATTACATGAAATTTTCCTATATTATTAAAATGTTCCTCATGATTGTGCAAGGTGAAGACCACAAATGTTCTGCCCTCATAACTAATGATGATATAATCAGCATGAAGTAGACTTCAGCGTAAGGAATATGGAACTATATATTTTGCTCTTTGTTTATTAATTAGCTCACTTTACTTTTACTAAAAAATTCATATCATATAGTAAGTAGTATTCATAATTTTTCTCATTTTCTTAATATTTCATTGAAGTATTTAAATGTTAATTTAATTAGCAATACCTAATAATGTCAAATGCATATATTAATATACAGAATGGGATTCTGACCATAACACTCAGGCAAAGTGATATACATGTTAATTTTTCAGCAAGTTTCTGCGTTATGCTTTTTACTCTCTACACAATGTTTAATTTTTAATTATTATTTTT
This sequence comes from Stegodyphus dumicola, assembly GCF_044657685.1. Lineage (NCBI taxonomy): Eukaryota > Metazoa > Arthropoda > Arachnida > Araneae > Eresidae > Stegodyphus > Stegodyphus dumicola. The sequence continues at coordinate 140,613,678 of NC_140781.1, read as the reverse complement.
TATTTGTAGCACCTTAGGTCCTACAAATAATAAAAAATAATAGTAATACCAGAAAGTGTGACTTTCTTATATTATTCAACAGGAGACCTATGTTCACATCTTATATTTTGAATTTACAGTTTTCTTTTGTAGATGACAGACACCATATATTCAAAAGAAATTAACATGCTGCTGGATATATGCATGTGTTTTTCATATTTACAGCTGTTGCATGTGATGTTATGTAATCGGGTAAAAAATGAAAGAATTAAGTTTATTGACACCAAAACAAATGCATACTTTGATATAAAGGCTGCATAAAAATGAAAATGGCTAAATTAAAATAGTGAATTGAGGTTGTAGAGTTCTCATTTATTTTTATTAACCAGCTATTTTATGATAATTAGCTTTTCTTTCTTCCTTTCGATTTCCCTGCCAGAATGCTAATTTTGAGTGTATTCAAATGAGGTGAATTCATTTCGTTACTTTTGATTTACGCCATAAATGCTAGCTGATTCTGTATGAACAAGCTGTGCACTCTGTTAATTTGTCCGAAAAGGGTTTTTTTACACCTATTCCAAACCTCTGTTGTAATTTCCAAAACATAACGAGAAGTCGCTTAAGTTTTCCAGAGTTCTCACACAGTATATATTAAGTGGGTGAAACTCGTATAAGGTGTAAGAAAGACCAAAAGGAGATTTATTAAATCAAGAAAAGTAATCGGTGGAAAAGGCATTTAATCTTAATAATGAAAAATCGAATTTTACACCAAATATTCAGACTTTTGTAACTGTTTTATATTTAATTAGCGAGAGTTTAAAATAAAAATTACCTTTATATTCATAACATAGGTTATATTCTGTTAATTTCCCATAAATAAACATAAAGAATACACTGACAAAATCATTGTACTAAGCTATTTTCATTGTACTTCAAATTTAGGTTTTTTCATGAAATTCTTTTATTAAACATTAATTTATACTTGATAATCAATCTTCAAGTTCGAAAATAAGTTAACTGTAATTGCATTTGTTTTATGATCAAATATTTTAATTTGGCATTTGAGCATTTCTTTTTCTGTTTGACATCTCTGCTCTGTTAAGGTTATAACCAGTTAAATTGTTACTGTGTCTCTGAAAAATCAACAGCATTCTTAAACACCATTTTAAAAATATTTCTGTGTGTAGTATTTTATCAGTAGAATTTTTCCTAAATAAATACAGAAGTTGTTATGAAAACATTTGAGAGTACATGTCTTGATGATATATTAACAGCTATCATAACTTTGCATGTATGTTGTATGCATTATACATATATATGCATAAAGACCCAATTTTGGCAATAAGTAGAGCTGTTATAAAATAATCATGAAGTCTAATGGAACGTACTCGTCACACATACTGGGGGGGAATCAAATTTATGTACGTATTTGCCACTGTAATTTGTAATTTTTTGGGGGAATTACAAATGTACCAATTTCTTATTAATATATAATCATTTGTTAATATTAAAGAAAAATTTATTTCTTAACTTAACTAAGCCAGCTAAGTCATAGACCGAAATATGTGTTTCTGCAGATATTCAGAACTTCCGGAACTACGAATACATTCACAGTTACAAAATATGTAAAATATATTTCTTTTAAATGCTTGGAATATTCGGAAAAATATCTAAATTCAAAGAAATGGTAAAATACGTTTCACTTGCAGATTCTTTGTTATTTATTTGATTATATCACCATTAATAACAATGTTCACCCCCCCAATAAAAAATATATTGTTTATATACTGAAGTCTTGGTTTGTTTCCCTTGACAAGTCAATTAATCTATCATCAATGACAATAGCTACCTTTTAAATACTTTTAATTTTGGCACTTAAAATGTTTGCATTTCAAAATAATATTTCTATGCAGCTTTTAAATAATTTTTAATGCAACAGAAATCTAAATAACTTCAAATGCTGGCTAAAATTCATTCCAATAATTCATCGCTTTAAATTTCTGTTCCTTGCAGATGATACAGGAAAAACCTTTTCTAATAATATATTTCTAATTCTACCAGGAATTGTTGATAAATAACCCGATGAAAAAATTGATACAGGCATAGATGGAGAAGATGTAAATAATTATTACGAAATAATGTGTGTGTATTATGGCAAAGCACACTAGGGCTATCTGCCTAAGAGGAGGGATGCCTTTCGTGGAGGACTTTCTAAGGGAAACTGGCTCGTATACACGTTACACATGAGGAAAACCACGAAAACACCCATGCAGCCAGCATCGCGGGATTCGAACCTCGGACCGAACTACCAGCGTTCAGCGACTTTACCGCTCGGCCGCTGGTGGGCCCACGAAATAATGTGAAGCAGTGTTTGCATTCAAAATGTAAGATGTTATACTCATGAAATTCTGCACTTCACTTTGGAACTGTACGAATTTTCGCTCAGAAAAAGACTGAAATTCAGGATATATTAGTTACACTTTTAAGGAATAAAAACAATTCAGAATTTACCCTACGTTACATTCGTACATACGCAAAGAAACACGGACATACGTAAAAAATATAGCAAGTGTTTGCAAATAACATTGAAGAAATTTTACAATTCCTTAATGCTGTTTATTTAATTCTTTTAAATAAGAAATAAAAGCGCGAATATACGTTAACAAACTAAGCGGGAAAATACAGTTTACATTACTGAGAATTACAACATGTAAACAAATTACATCTAAATAACGAATTATTAAGCACAATATATGGTAACAATTATTAAATGCACTGTTAGACAAATTAAAATGAAACATATATTAGAAAAATAAGCAAGTGCAATCGGTATGAACGTTAAAATAACTAATAAACAAAGTTCCACAACATTGCAGTTGTACACATCACTCGACAGCCATGGAGATCACGAATGAGCTAGCGTAGGGTTGCTTTTAGTCGCCAATATTTCTTCCCGCGCCAAAGGTACACCATCAAGCATGCGCAGTAAGCGAAATTCGCTTAACACTGTTCAACTCAATGTGCGGTCTGCCATTACGCTACCCGGGCGCAGCATCCAAGGGGCGCAAAACTGATGTGATGAAATTGCAGAATGAAATGTTTTCTGTTCTTGGAACACAGAAAGGGGCACAAGATCTTCAGTTGTCCCTGGGCGCTGAAAACTTTAGCTACGCCTCTGTGTTAACACCACATGACAATTGATCAAGGAAACATAGATGCTTTTCAAAATTCATGATGTAACTGATTCCAAACTGATTCTGGCCCTTATTCGACACCAAAATTACCAAATTAAGTCATTCAGTGTTTTTTACATTTTTTTCACTGTGGAAGGCAGTTACTCTTTTTGTTAAATTAACATTTTGGCACTAAATTTACCTCTTTGCGGAACCCTCTTTTTGGCGATAAAGATAATTCTTTGACGATGTGGGGATAAAGGCTACATGCCTAAGAGCCCCGTAATAGAACCCTTCCTTGCTCCAAGAAAGAGCTAAATAAAGTTATTAAAGAGAATATTTACAAATTCAGACAAGAAAAGTGGGAGGACAATATACTCAGTTAGAACGAACCTAACGGGGACCTTTTGGTCCTTCGTTAAGGAGCCTCAAAAATAGTTCCACTACGAATAAGCCTATTTACAGCAACAATTGTATTGTATTGACCAACAAAGACAAGGCGAAAATTCTCGCTGATCATCTTGAACAGTAATTTAAAACAAATGACTTACACTGTGACTATAGCTTCATTTATGACGTTCGCTACTTTGTCAAAGACTGGATAAATGCGCCTAGTGTCAGAAACAGGACTCAGTTCACCACCCCAGCAGAAGTGCACGATATTATCAAGACTCTGAAGAAAAGAAAAGCGTCTGGGCATGACATTATCTCGAATATGGCCATTAAGAATCTTCCCCGCAATATTATCACTCATTTTATAAGCATCATCAACGCCAGTTTAGAAAATTCTTACTTCTCACGTGCTTGGAAGCTTGCCAAAATCATTCTACTACCATAACCAGGAAAAGAGATAACCAGACCGGACGGCTACCGCCCAATTAGCTTGCTCTCGGGTCTCGGAAAGATTTATGAGAAAAATTATCTATGCTCGTTTGCAACCCTACTTTAACAGACTACCTTTGGAACTATTTGGTTTCAGAAAAGGTTTATTCACAACCCAGAGTCGTAGCTAGGGTTTTCAGCGCCCAGGGACAACTGAAGATTTCTCGCCCCCTACTGGTTGCCAAGGATGGAAAACATTTAATTCTAAAATGTCGTAACATCAGTTTGGCGCCCCTTGGATTCTGTGCCCGGGGACAAATGCCCCCCTTGCCCCCCTCTAGCTACGCCCCTGCCACAACCAAACAATTAGTTAGACTCACCGAGTTTATTGGCAGCGCCTTACATAACAAAGAAAGTGTCGCCTTACTCACGCTGGATATGGCGAGAGCCTTCGACCGCGTCTGGCATGAGGGGCTCATTTATAATGCTTCATGCAGTATTAAGCCCACAACTCGCACTATTTTACTTCTCCATTTACTTCACTGGCCTTGTTACTGTCGGCTACACCCCTTTCCATCCCCTTAGTTCTCCCTTGGGATACCACGGTTATGCAGCATTCACATTATGTGCCATACAGGCAAAATTCCTGTTATTGAGCCGGACACGTTGCGCTCCCGCGCAATATCTCGGCATAAAATGCTCGGATCGGATCGAGCTCATTCTGAGCTACGACTTCATCAGAGAAGGACTGCGGCAGTTTTCACTGCCTACGGACATAACCTTCTAACAGTTTAATAGAATGCTATGCCATTTTTAGTTTAACATCCTGATCCCTGCTTTGCTTATCTTTGCATTACATTTGGGACTGTGCCTTAACGAAGAAAATTAGAGGAGAATATTTTCGAAATATATCTATAAATAATGAAAAATATCTATATAGCAATAATAAAGCTAAATTAGGACTTATAAAAATTATTACCAATTTGAATAATTATGTATATTTCGATCCTTTTGTTTAATTGCTTAAATTTTTGAGTTGAATTGCATAAATTATAATGTAATTTGTATACATACAATGTATAATTTACTGAAAACTGTAAATGCTTATTGTTCGTTAAGCTAGGCAATATTTGTATTTTATAATTGTTGTTTAGGTTAGCAGTTGTCTTGAGTTCAATTTAGTCATCTTATGTTAAGAAATAGGTGGTTTCTATTCTGAATGAAGGTCGAGATGACCCGTTGGTGGTGCCGACACATCTCCAGCGGAGGATGAGTTTTTGGATTAGTAGTCCTTATTCTGTTGTAGTGTTTATCCAGTTATCTTTCAGTTTGTTTCTTTTAAATTGCCGGTTGTGCCAATTTTGACGGTACGGCTTATTTTCTTAGATTAGATTAGATTAGATTTGCTTATCTTCAAGTTATGCCTTTTACTTACTTATGCCTGAATTATTTTATGCCATGCAATATCGATGCATTTGCTTTATGCCATGCCAAGACAGACAGACTGTTAAAAGTTTATGCTTCTCAAATGCTTATTATGTTATAGATTTACTGCCATGCTTATCCTGACAACATGTTTATCGCTGCCATGCTTATCTGATGAATGAATGCACTCTGTTATGCTTATCCAGAAGACTGAAATCATTCATTATGCCTTCACTGCACTCAACTTCCCAGGACTATGCGCTTTTTTGCTTAGGTAAATGTATGCTTTTGCATTTTCTTAATAAATACCTCCGGGTGTTGATGCTGTACAGCATCATCTCTTCTTACTACCGCAATTGGCCATGAGCACCAGTTTGACCTACAAGTAGTCGATGCTTGTCGCGATCTAAGTTCAAAGTTCAAACCTGAAAAAGAGTAAAAAGAGAGATTTCGGTTTTTTTTTTTTAAATACATTTAGACCCCAGCGGCCTAGCAGCAAGAATGCAAGAGCTCGTAATTCGGCCCAACTTTAAATCCCAGCGAAATGGCTGGTTACATATGAGTTTTCGTAGTTTCCCTGTAGTGATATGAGCCAGCTTTCGTTGAAAATTCGGCCCACCAGCAACAGAGCCGTACAGTCGCTGAACACTGCTAGTTCGACTTTGGTTTCATTGCAGTTGAAAGGGTTGACTGCATGACCTTTTTTGTGATTTTTCCCCCTCACGTTTAACGTGGATATGATGCAGTATTCTTTAGAAAGTTCTCCACGAAGACATCCCTTTCATTAGGCAGATGGTCCTCGAGTGCCATGACCAAATAAATCAAACCAAACATTCCAAAAGTCTTCCTATAAGGCTACCTCTGGCAAATAACCCTCTAGTAATTTGCTATAATCTAAATTAGGTAAAGCTGTTAGCTCACTCATACACATAAATTAATAAATTCTCCAATGAACTGTATGCAATGTCTTTATTTAAACTCACATCTTTTTATTAATGCACATTCAACTTATAATTACGAGGAATCCCACTCGAGGATCCTCGTTTTTGTTTAGCACACACTCTCGATCGTTGTTCAATCATGCTTCTCACTATTTTCACAAAATTTCTTGAGTCGAAAGGTGCTCGCGCATCTAATGGTTTCAGTTTAGGACACGGATAATTTTCTTTTAGGGATTAGTTTAATATCGTAAAGAGGGAAAAATCTGCAATTAAAAAAATACCGTCTTTTTCCGAAAATAAGACACTGTGTTACTTTCTTTCTGGTCCAAAATTCGCGCTAGGGCTTATTTTCGGGGAAGAGCAAAAATAAAAGTATATTTATATATTTTTATTTAATATTTATTTTACACAGAATACAGAAATTTAAATTTATTCAATTACAGTCATGTCATCTTCTTCTGGAACATCGTCATAAATAAAATTCTGAATTATATTCTGATTTTCTTCCAAATCCATTTCCTGTTGAATCATTGGATCGAATCTCTCATGTCTTAGCGATATAACTATTGTTAAATGAATACTTCTTGTTCGTAGTGCATTGTAAACATCACTACACTTTGATCTTAGCCAAAATTTCGTCCCATGAATTTTTTACCCATCAATCATCCCTTTTGATTTTCTACTCATTCTGTGGGGGTTGGAAAAAGGTCGCTGCGTCGTATGTGTCTCGGGGGTTACGGTTCAGCCCAAATTTCACCCCGACGAGAGTCTGCCGACGCTAACGGATGACGATGCCTTTCCTGTGAACGTATCTCTCTCGGGGCAAATGGTGAACTGGTTAAGATAAATTCCAAGAATTAATTTGAAACGAACTGTAGAGGTAAACAATTAATTTCTCGGAATATTTTGTTTCAAACATTTCTCTGAAATACGAGTATTAGAAAAGCTAAACATATTATTACTTATACTTAATAAATCAACAAAATTTTTTAATGAATTCTTTTTGTCACATTATTTTAACTAGGGATTATTTTCGGGAGATGTCTTATTTTACAAAAAGTTCCGAAAATCACGATAGGGCTTATTTTCGGAAGATGTCTTATTTTCAGAAAAAGACGGTATAAAGGAATTCCACACATAAATCTTCTTGCTAATATTAAATTGAAACATTGACCATGAGGTATATGAATATAAACGAAAGCAGCAATTGCAGATGAACTATACTGATCTCTCTTTAATTCAAAATTTAGGTTATTTCGAACATAGGTACAAACATCTCGTTTAAAAAACTATATTAGTAAACTTCATTTATTTGAACTGTTTGAGAATTCGAATTAAATCAATACATTATGATTTTTTACTTCTTTGTGTGTAATTTTATTGAGTAAAATTATGCTTATCCTATATAACAGTCATGGCCAAACTGGCGGCTGTTTGGTCCCTTAACTGCTCTCGCGAGGGGCTTGCAATCTTTTGAGCCCTTCGGTCCGACACACTAGAACGAAACAGTTTTGTTTTTTTTTTTAAATATATTTTAAATAATATGGCACGTATTTGAACATAGACTGTATAAATACATACAAAATGTATACAATATTTTAAATGATTCCAAACTGATCATTGCTAATCATCTTAGTGACAAAAAATGGCAGATAATTTGGTTTCTGTCAATTATTCGCATAAGCATAGTGCATTGAAGCAAACAACTTCTAAAAAACACGAAAAAAAATTACAAAAATCATTTTCTTGCTTTTCTTTCTCTCTCTCTCTCTCTTTTTTTTTTTTTTTTTTTTTTTTCTAGTAGTAGTACAGACAATTTCCCAACAGCGGTTCTGAGTAATCCCCTTACTTCCCAATAGCTACGATCTAGTGTTTCGGAAAATTTCTCTTACGTATAGATTATTACTCCTATTCAGTTCTCAGATAGATTTGTAGCCGCTAAAGAAATCTTTTTCAGGAAGAGAAAATGCCGTACAAGAGATCAAAAGAATTATTCAGAACGTAAAGTTAAATATTTAAAAAAATTAATTATAACATAAAATATAGTGCGCTAAAAGAACGAAACTTACATTGTTTAGTTAAATCTTTTCCTATTTTTGTTATCTCTGCTATATTAAAATCGAAACATGATTTAATGAAATACGAATAGTTAAAAGTAATTGACTAGTAATTATGCAAAATATATTTACCTCTTATAAAATAGTCTTATAATTAACAATTGATGAAATTAGTAATTTTATTTTAAAGACGCCTTAGGGAGAACAGTACTGAGTATTACGACCTCTTAACTTTATACAAGTGCAAGGCCGGCGCCCAAATCTGTGCAACCGGTATGATCGTACCGGGAAAGCGGTAATTGGGGAGGGCAAAATGTTTAGATTTTAGGCAAGCAATGGACAGCAGAATTTAGGCATCGCAGAGATTGCACCGAACAACAAAATCTCTCGCGTTGACCCTGTACAAGTGACAGCAGTTTTAATGACCATGGACTTAAAAATGATATTCATTCAAATCATATAATAATTCAAATCATATTCAAATCAAAATAAGTCAAATTTGCTGGCAGCTTAACAGTTGTTTTTTATTTGCTCTTAATTTCTATTTCACATTTTACCAACGGTGTATAGAAATACACCGTTGGTAAAATTAATTGTCGATTTAAGGAACTTCGAGACATCCAATTTAAATTGTCCCATAAAATTCCCATAGTAAAATTCTCAGCGTCATCCGTAAAAGAGTTTCTAGGTATTTGACGACAGTTTAAGAAGACATCTATTTCTTTTATGCACTTTTGAATACAGATAAAAAATTGTTTATAAGCGAAAGCTGGATTTGATGATTATTATATTAGAAATGTGAGAGTAGAAGAAATTCTATTAATTCCTCGCGTCTTTTGCGCCAGATTTTTGCATTTTTTTGTTAATAAGTAGTTCACAAAATTGTCATATTTTTGGACATAATTCGATGATATGGGAAAGGAGTAGCCCAGACAAAGCACTTCAAAGAAATTCCTTAGAAAATCTTTGGCCCAGATACCATCAGTGTCCCTTTCCTTTGGCTATGCATTTGACTGATCATCTGTTATATCTTATGCAGTGAAATTAAATTCTGTGAAAATGTGTTTCATTTGTGCATTAGATGGCGACACCAGTTAAGACAAAGTTTTAGCTCGTATTTGTAACCTAATTAAAGCACCAAATTTTTTATGCTTATTATATTTTTTATGCTCAAATATAAATTTTTCTGTGAAATTTTAGATATCATACTACACCCAGACAAGAAGTCTGTAGTACTCGGCGGATATACGATGAATTAAATATTCAATTTAGAAGATAGAAGTAGTGTAATAGAAATTCGAATTTTATTAGTATTGAATAACATATTACTAAATTTTACATAAATGGTAATTTAATTCGCAGTAAAAAAATTAATATTAGTTAGTATTTATGTAAAATTGATTATGTAATTAATTAGTATTTATGTAAAATTTAATAATATTTCATTAAATTTTACATAGATGGTAATTTAATTCGCAGTAAAAAATATACGCACCAATTTATACATATAAATTTTATATTTATTATTAATGCATGATATCTGAACAAACAATGCAAAACGTTCACCTTTTCTATACATAAGTATGTAATTTTACTATATTTATATATTAACATTGAACACATTTTAATACAGTAATAAAAATTAAATTTATCATTTGTAAATTTAGTAATATAATTTAATTCTGTAAATAATCAGAAATAAAATGTTATGATTTTTCTGATGCTATTTATTCAGAAGAATTAGACACACAAAATCATTTAAAAACAGAGATGCCAGTGAGTGAAAGAGAAACTAAAAATAATTCTATTATGCTAAAACTTCATATGCAAAAAATAATGCCTTGAATTGTATACCTGCAGAAAACAGAGGACTTTTTTTTTAATGAACAGTATAAACTAAAGCTTTTCATTAGCTAGCTACTTTGAAAGGTTTTTGATGAGAAAATCAGACACTCAAAGATTGTTGCTCCATCTGCCAGCATTGTTCATCTGACATCTGAGATAAATTAAAATAAAATCAAATAAAACATTTCTAAAATGGTGCAAGAATACTAAGGTATGTACATTTTATATTTAGCATTATAGAGAAAATTGACTACATAAACAGAATTAAAGATTTAAAAAAAAAAAAAAAAAAAAAAAAAAAAAGATAGGGACAGAGAAAGGGGAAGGAAATTGACAAATAAGTACATATAAGCTTGTAACATAAAAAATACTACTAAAATAAATAATTGTATTATAAAGTGATAATAATAATCAACATATTTTATATAATTTTTCTTTATTTCATATTTATTCAGAATGTCATTGCATCTACCCAGCTCATCTGCTTTTTATAGAGAAAACTCAATAATGTAATAGTAATATTTTCAAACTGTAGAGAACACTTATTTTAAGAAAAAAAGTACAACAGACATTTAAATATTACTAAATGGAATAAATTTAATCAATCTTTTCATATTAGCATCAATCCACACAATCTAGCTAGGGGAAAAATGGCATTTACATCTGAAACTCAGAACTGATCCATAATTTTAATGCATCCAAGAGGCATGGAGTAACATCTGCTATTGGATGAGGTCTTGGCCACTTTTTAAGTGAAATTATGAATTTCTCCAGCCAAATGTCAATTTTGATTGATAATATCCCAGAGGACAGAAAATGGTGTATTTAATTATGGCAAAGCACACTAGGGCTATCTGCCTAAGGGAAGGGATGCCTTCGTGGAGGACTTTCTAAGGGAAACTGGCTCATATACACGTTACACATGGGGAAAACCACGAACAGAAAAATGAATATGCACATTTGAAAAAACATATCTCTGCAAATGTTTGATTAAAATCAAATATGTAATATTTATTTTTACATTATAACAAATGAACATTATTTGTAAATAAGCTAAGACATTTAAAAGTTATTTATTTATTATTTTACATATAATGTGTACATAAAGCATGATTTTTCCATCATATTTCTTTTTTTGAAGGCACATATGATTAAGCTAAATGTGTAAATTATGAGCATTGCTTGACTGTATGTTCTTTGAGACTGGATACTCAGACAAAGAAAAAGTACATTTTACTATTTATATCGAGGTTTCTCGAAGGAAAGAGGATATCACAGTTTTAGGGAGGATGTGGTTAAACTTTTATTTAGCTGTTTAGTATTTGACTTTTAGTTTATGAATATTAAAAAAATCACTTTTATTCAAATTTTAGTATTTATCAATTGAACACTTTTTGTTGTTCAATTAATTAAACACTTTAAAACAATAATCTCAATCTAAATAAATGTCTATGTATTTTTCAAGTTTTTGAAAGGGGGGAGGGATGGATTTCTAGCAGTGGTGAAAGGTGTCATGGAGCAAAAAAGGTTGAGAATCAGATATTTATAATAGAGCAACTTTTATCAAATGGAGCCTACCAGTCGGTATAGTGGTCAAGAAAGCTGATTACGATGCCAAATGGCCTGGGTTCGAATCCCGGAGACGGCATGGTTGTAACTGTCCATCTCTTCATAGGAAAGGCGATGGTGGCACACCTATTACGTGCCTCCATAATAAAGAGACCACCACATCTGGCTTTGTATAAATTAATGGACTAGGTTACATTTGTAATTGTTCACAATCTGCCATTGGAAAAAAAAAAAACTGTACTCAAATGAGGACTACTTTTACACTCCAGCCCCTTCAAAATCAATTTGTTAAGCAGATGTTATGTTATTGTTAATATATATTTTAATAATAGCTGTTAATATAACTTATATTTTTAAAATACACTTGATTAAAATTCATTTAATTTCATATTAATATGAAATAATTAAATTAAAAGAAGAAAATTTATATTCATTTTCAATAATTCAAAGCTATTAGAGTTTGTCTAATCATTATCTTATTAACTAAAAATTAAATAGTAAATCTTGATCCTCATATTAACAAAAATAGTTCAAGCTGCTGAATCTAGCATACCTTTCTATGTTTGGATGTATATTTTAACTTATGTCCAGTATCGACGCATAAGTTGATTTCATTGTTTCATTTGATTTAGTTATAAAAACCTTTTGTCATACAAAGCAAACTGAAACTTAATTTGAAAGCATCATTGTATAGTCCCATATATTGAATTTTTACCAGAGCTGTGGAGTCGGAGTCGGGCAGATTTTGGGGTAAAAGGAGTCAGAGCTGGAGTCGCTAAAAACAGGTCGACTCTGACTCCAGTTTTTGTTGGACAGTTTGAATTTAAAATGAATTGAAAAAACATTAATGACAAGCTGAGTTATTATTTTTATTTATATACTCTATTCATTAATAGATGGTTATTTTCTATTTTACTGACATATTAATAAATAAATATAAGGGAGGAGGATGGATGTGATATTTGCCATTAGTGATTAAACTGATTCATTTAGTTACAAATCTCACTGGTAAATTTAGGTAAGCAGCAATAACTCCTAAAATTGATGTCATTCTTAGGAAGCGAGCAGGAAAAGGAGCAATTATTGATCAAGCAACGCGATAAGGAAGTACATATTTGATGATAAAGAGGTTTTTAGAATTAAGAACTTTTTTAGGAGATGTAAATAACCCTAATGTTTCACTAACAGAAAGACTGTGGAATGATCTTGCAGAATTGGAAACTCTTCTTTCTATACCGTATATAACCACAAAAAAGCTGCAATCTGAAGAATTGACAGGAGGCGAGAATGGAAGAATGGGATGTCTGTTCTTTCTGAGATGGAGTAAACCTTCCATTTAAGAAAGAACAATCACCCCATTGCAGAAGGAATCATTTCTTCAATGAAGAAAAGAGAAACTAGTTTACTAGACAATGAGATTTTGCTGGGTTCAATACATACAGATCCGAAACACCGAGTTTTCTTGGATGACGAACAAATTAAAAAGGCAAAGAAAGTCATCTATGAACTTTCATTAAGAATGAAATCATTCTCAGAACAAATGGAGAATTCGAATCTGGACAGTCAAACTGCAGACATTGCAATTGAGTCTCTATCATCCTTTCCCATTGATGAATTAGATTTTGAGAAATATTTTTGGATAATATTGAAAAGGCTAAGACAAAGCGAATGAAAATAATAATAATAATAATAATAATAATAATAATAATAACAATAAAAGCAAGAGCCTTTCGATATAAAAATGAAAAAATACTATATATATATATATATTATTTTTATATATAGTATATATATATATATATTTCTACAATATATATATATATATATATATATATAATGTTGTATGAACTTAAATCCATTTAGTGCGAATACAAGTTATTATTACTTGCGCAATTGCTGCAAAGTTAGTTAATAATAATTTATTTCCTAAACAGTATTGATTAATTGATTACATTATCTCCTAAGTTTAATTAAAGTAGAATTATTTTAAAAATGTGCATCCATACTGGTAAGTTATATTTTGAAAGATGTTTTGAAGTAATTTGAAAGCAAAACGTTAATAATGTTTTAACGGGGACTGGAGTTAAATCATCACGAAGAATAATATTTCAATTGTAAAAGGAAAATTAAAACATGTAATTATTGTCATTGATCGGAAATTAGTTGACTTTTCAAGGGGAACAAACCAACTCCCGTTCAATGAACAATAATTGATAAAAATGCGTAAATATGAAAGTGTTTTGTCTTTACTCGAGTTATAAGTTAAAGCCAAACCGGCAATTCTAGTCAGGCCAAATATTTCCGCGAATAGTTGCTACTCAAAGAACTTATTCTCATGAAGCATTTTAGTCAATTCAATTTGGAGTAAAAATCAATTACTGTAGAGAAATCCTGTAAAACTCGAGTAACCGTCCCCGACACTATCATCTTTATGCATTTGAGTACTATATTATTTGTAGAAATTAAACATTAATACTGTTTAGGAAATAAATTATTATATATATATATATATATATATATAATTTATATAATGTTGTATGAACTTAAATCCATTTAGTGCGAATACAAGTTATTATTACTTGCGCTTCAAAACATCAATTACTTCAAAACATCTTTCAAAATATAACTTACCAGTATGGATGCACACTTTTAAAATAATTCTACTTTAATTAAACTTAGGAGATAATATAATCAATTAATCAATACGGTTTAGGAAATAAATTATTATATAATTTATATATATATATATATATATATATATATATATATAATTTTATATATATATATATATATATATATATATATATAAGGGAGTCGGTTATTTTCCCTACCGACTCCACAGCCCTGATTTTTACACTAATGAAGTGAAGAAATTAACGACACTTTCTGCTTGGAATTTCATTTAGCTTCAGTGTCATTTGAGAGTTGAATTCCATGTTCATGTTCTCTTTCATCCAACAACAGTTTGTTAATTTCAATAATTGCAATGGAAAGGATCAGAAACCAATGAAAATTCGTTATGTTTAACCCTTGGATAATAAGTTTCAAACTGTGATCTCACAGTTTTGATATGTGACAATATATTATTGCATAATTTTTTTTCCACTAACAGTATCATGTTCTACCAAAAACAAGTCCAAGGTTGAAAATATGTTTTAAATAAATATTTTTATTTATCACAAACCAAGTTTTCTCTGAAATCCCTTTGTTTTATCATGGGCACTGAGAACAATCACAGAATAACACTGTAAAGAGAAATTTAATTCATCTAGTTTATAAGGTTCGAATCCTGCGAACGGGCTGGCTGCATGGGCGTTTTCGTGGTTTTTCCCGTGTGTAACGTGTATACGAGCCAGTTTCCCTTACCCCCATAGCACAAAACATCCTCAGGATGTTCTATTTAAGTCGCAATATCCCGGGACATACTTAGGATGTCCTAAGGATGTTGATTCTCAAATGTCTTGAGGAGATCGTAATTTAACATCCTGAGGATGTCTTATTTAAGTCGCTATGTTCCGGGATATGACAGGATGTCCTGAAGATATTGATTCTCAGATGTCCTGAGGAGTTCACCAATTTCACATCCTGAGGACATTCATTCTGCATTGTCCGGAGGACTTTCGTTGTCAAACATTTTGAGGATATTTGTTCTCAAATTTACCAGTTTTAATTTTTTGACATTGCACATCTGAAACTTGCACATTATTTTATTTTTCATATGTATTTTACTAAGTTGTTTCTAAATGCTGTACATTAAAAATATTGATATGATTGATGATTTATTCTTGTTATTTTGTTATTAATTTTAACTGCTATTTTTTCTGACGTTTTTAAAAATTTATTTAGTCATGGAAAAGATTTTTTTCAATGGATTAGCATTTTCTAGAATATTTGCAAAATTCTAAATAACATATATTTTTTTTATAAAAAATGTATAAATTACATGTATAATTACTTACAGATTACAAACCCTACTACAAATATAGGTAAAATTAGATATAGATATATTTAATTACGGAAACGAATTTTTGTTTAAATTTGGATATAGAGACATTAGGTATTTTTTTGGAAGCAGGAAACATGAAAAATTAGCAACTGCTTTCGCCGGGAATCGAAGGACGGACCTCTGGAATACCGGCCCAGTGTGCAGAACCACTACAACACGAAGACACGCTAGGTGTGGTGGTGGTGTATTTAATTATGGCAAAGCACACTAGGGCTATCTGCCTAAGGGGAGGCATGTCTTCGTGGAGGACTTTCTAAGGGAAACTGGCTCGTATACACGTTACATGTGGGGAAAACCACGAAAACACCCATGCAGCCAGCCCGTTCGCGGGATTCGAACCTCGCATCGCACTACCAGGGTTCAGCGACTTTACCGCTCGGCCGCTGGTGGGCCGAAGACACGCTAGGAAAGCGGGAGAAATACCTTATATTACTTCTCTTTTTAAAGGACGACTTTTTTTTAAGGGGATCCAATCACTAAATCCTGGGTATGGATATACCTCATCCAACACCTTTTTAGTTCGGGCGCCACTGTAGAGACATTAGGATTTTTTTGGGAAGCCGTAGAGATGAAAAATTAGCAATCGCCTTCGCCGTGAATCAAACCACGGACCTCTGAAATACCGGCCCAGCGTGCAGAATTATTACACCACGAAGGCACGCTAGGAAAGCGGGAGAAATACCTCATAAGGAAAATTTTTTTCCTCTAATTACAGGACAGAAAATGTTTTTCAATCGCGCGATCTGTTATTGATATTGAATTACAGTCGTGCGATAATTTCGCAGTAAAGATACATCTCTGATGACTATCCAAGATTCTAGAAACTTTGGTCTTATATAGAGATGGTCGTCTTATAGAAATAATGCTTAATATCAATATTTATTTATAATCTCAGAACTATTGGTCACTTTCAGAAGTGGTCGTTTGAGAGGCGATATTCTATATATTTATTTACTGATACTCTCAGATTCCAAAATTTGTTTATATTCTCAGAAATATTGGATGGAAGGTGGTCGTCCCATGCATGCAAAATTTTACATTTCATTAAAAATGAATTCGGCATTATTTAACTATTTCCCTATTAATTAATTAATTAGATAAAGAAAAAATTAGGAAATAGTACTGTTAATAATGTAGGAAGTTCTACAGAACTATATTCTTTCGCGTCATTGCACATTGTATCCGGCAAACTACTAGTTCCTCGTATTCTTCCGCAAATCCGTAAACATGTGTCTGATTTGAAACGAAATCCAAAATGGCTGCGCCATGAGGTTAACTTGTATGGATATTTTTTGTTGCATGAAAGGTAAATTCAGTTGCAATACTTGTATGTTTACTTTTTTTACTTTTCGAATTTATGTTATTTATGTCATTTTGAGAGTTAAATGTTTCACAGCTTTATGAATTGTTACCATTCTGTCGTGAATTACGTGTATCTCAATGGCTGGCTGTCTTTTCAAATATCTAATTTGCCCTGCTATCCAAATGTTTATGACTGAATTTTTTTTCGTCTAGTTTATGCATTCAGTTTCAAAATAATATGTGTGATCAGATTGCTTATTATTTTATTGCAGCAATAAATTTATGTTAAATAGTTTGAACAATTGTATAAAAATAAGAGTTTGCATTGTTTTGTCCAAAATATGTATGGTTGAAACATTATCTTAATCTAGTTTGTAATTCAAGTTTTTTTTGGGGTACTGTTCTGTTATTGGGACCAGAATCGGAAATGTATGAACCTGTGTTCGTAAGTATGTGCATAGATGTGTATATGTAGACACACAAACATACAAATATACAAGTATACATAAATACAATTCTGAACCCGGTCCTGATAACAGAACAGTACCTTTTTTTAATCTTTTTTGAATATTTTATAAAAGGATTAAGCATTTTTCAAACTGCATATCATTTTAAGATTCGACTTGCAGGAAGACAAAATATGGTCATTCAATCAAATGCTTATGATTGCTTTTAACATTTTCTCATAAATATTGTTTGCATTTTTATTGTATTTTAGATACTTTAGTTATGTAAAGTGAACATGAGAATATTAGGAAAGCTGAAGAATATGAATAGCTACCATAATATATGTATTTTTTCATCGAGCCCATTGTTTTAGAAACCAATGCACCATTATTATATGCTGGCTTATTTTATAGTTATATGCAGTTTAATTTTATGTTCATGTTACTGTAGTATTGTCATTATAATAAAAGTATTGATAATTTTTGTTGAATCTTGCAAGTTGCCTAACATTCAGAATTATTACTACCGAATTTTACTGATAGGTTTTTTCGAGTTGACATAATTTGTCTGATAAATAAAATAAACTGGTGTTTAAATTATATGCATTTCTCTTAATGTTTCATTGAAAGTGAGATGGAAATATAAATGCTATCCAGAAAAGTGAATTCTTTTTGCCTGAAATAACAAACTATACTAAATGATTAATGTTTATATCATTTTAGAAATGTCAATATTAAAGTTTCTCCCCCTTCTCTTCTTTGATTTTGAAATAATTTATAATAAAATAATATATGCATAAGTGTAATTAATGTAAAGTGTCATTCAATAATATAATTTATTTTTACTGATATTTTTATATTTCTTATCTGGGTTTTCTTTTGGTGTTATAAGGAGGAAAAGACTGTAATGTTTTAATTAAGGAAATAATTAAAACATTACAGTCTTTTAAATAACACAGTTACAGTAATGTTTATTGAAGCAATCAGTACTGTGTGATTGCCAGTGATTGAATAATGGTAAAATGCATTGTTCATAAGGAAATTTGCTTATCTTTATGTTATACATTTTATTTTGACACAAGCTGAAGTTTGAATTATTGGAAGCACTTTGAAAACCCGAATTATTTCCAGAATCATTAATCAGGCCAATATATAACATACAAATTTTCATACAAAATTATTTCTTTTAGCATATTATAAAGAGCTCATTTAATTTTATTATTTGTACAAATTTTAGACAAAAGTAGCATGTGTACTCGAAATTTGTGTACAGCCATTAATACGGCTAATGTTTCTCTTTCTGTAGCTGTATAATTCCTTTGTGTTTGATTCAATGTTTTACTAAAAAATGCCAGCGGATGGTTATTTTGCATAAGAACCGCACCCACCGCATAGTCTGATGCATCTGCCGCAATTTCCAGGTTTTCGTCCCCCTCAGGGAATTTTAAAACAGGGGCATTAATAAGCGCTTCTTTTAATCTTTCAAAAGCTGTGTTAGCTTCAGCTGTCCACGTAAATTTACTCTTTTTTTCTTTTGATTACTAAGAGTGGTTCAACAATATTAGCGAAATCTTTTATGAAAGATCGATAGTAAGAACATAGTCCAAGGAAAGACGAAAGTTTCTTGGCGGTGTTGGGCGGTGGAAAATTCTTAATAGCTTTTATTTTTGAATCTTGCGTTTCTATACCCTTTTGCGAAATTTTATAACCGAGATATTTAAGTTCTTTAGTTGCGAACTTGCATTTTGAGGCGTTAATTGTAAGACCGGCCTCTTTTAATAATTTAAAAACTTGTTCGAGATCACTAATGTGTTGTTCTAACGTACTACTCGTTATAATTATATCATCTAGATAAATTAAAGTTGATTTTCCTAGGACAGGCTTTAGAACAATGTCCATAGCTCTCTGGAATGTTGACGGGGCCCCACACAACCCAAAAGGCATGCGTAAAAATGCATAAGTGCCCGATTTTGTTATAAACGCGGTTTTATGTATATCTTCGAGTCTCATAGCTATTTGATAGTAGCCAGACGTTAAGTCCAAAGTAGACATATATCTCGTCGATTTGATCTGTCTAATGATCTCGTCTATAACCGGCAAAGGGTAAACTGGGAATTTAGTTATGCTATTTAGTTTTCTATAATCGATAGCAAACCTCCAAGCCCTTTTATCCGAAGGAGGAAACTCGTTCTTTTTCCTACATAGTACGACTGGACTCGCGTATTCACTATTTATGGGCGTTATTATTTTATTCTTTAACATCTCCTGAATATGTTCTTCGATGATTACGTCTTTTTGTTTGTCATAGCGGTAAGGTTTAGTCCTACAAGGTTTTTCGGCATTTAATTGAATCTTGTGAGTTACAATCTGGCAGTTTCCCGGTTTTTCTGAAAACAAATGAGAAAAATTACTCACCACTTCCTGTATTGCTTTACTTTCCTGGTCATTCAAATGGCTAAGGTCCAATTCAGGTGTCTCCGCAGGTTCCACCACCCTCTGGTCCATCTCCAGCACCACGGAACTATCTTGAAAATTTAATTTGGCCCTCGCGGCCCTTAAAAAGTCCATACCTAAAATAAGAGAGTGTTGGAGGTGTTTCACCACAAAAATTAATACTTTGAGATTTTCCTCTTTTACCTGTACGTTTAGTGCTACTTTTCCGATGCAGTGACATGTTTTTCCTTGCGCCGCTATAATTTCCGTATTTCTGATTTTAAAGAGTCGTATCCTATAAAAATTCTTTTTGAAGAACTTTTCACTCATGAAATTGCCTTCTGCCCCTGTATCGATGAGGGCTTCTACTGGTATGTCGCCAACCAGGACTTGTATAATTGGTAGCTGTGAGTTTTTTACGATGACTGTATTTAGATGTCTATTTGAGGGTTTTTCTAAAACTTCCGGGGTCTGGACCCTCCCTTTCACAGGCCCCTCTAGTCGTTTAAAGCTTTCCTTTCAATCTGTGTCTTCTGGGTACGCGGATGCTTATTTTCAAATTTTCTTTTTGGGCCTTGCCCTTCAAGTTTCGATGCGTTAGCTTGATAATTCTTTCCCCCATATGAGCGATTTCCATTTCTTGTTTCCTCCTTCCTTCTGGTACTTTGAGAATATGTTTCCCCTCTCGCTCTTTCCGCGATTCTGCGATTTTGAAACTTCACCGCCAATTCGAAAAGTTCCTGCAATGTGGTTGGGTTTCTAATTTCAAAGTAGTCTTGAACAGCGGGTAACAATCTTGGTAATATTATTTCAATTATCTCCGCATCGGGTTTCTTGCCGTACAGCATATCCGTTAGCTTGATTTTTCGTAAAATAAAGTCCGTCAATTGTGCTGTATCCCGTTGATAGAAACTATATAGCTCGGCTTCCAGCCGTGCGCGATCTTTCACTATGGGGAAGGCCTTTACTAACGATTTTTTGAAATTTTCAAAAGTATACGTCGGGCTTCCAAATTCACCTAGAAGAAATTTGCCTATATTTTTCCACCATAGCGCGGCCTGTCCTCTTAGTGCTGATGTGGCGATAGCAACTTTTTGTCTTTCGGGCACAGGATAGAGCTGAAAGTGGTTTTCTATACCTTCTAAAAATACGGACACCGAATTTTTTCCGTCGAAATAGACGTTTGGCTTGATTGATGCTCTCAAAGTCTGGACCAGGTATCCAAATCCTTCTAACTGCGTTGTCATTTCTTGGTGTTGTCCAGCGGCTTCCATCCAATTTTCGGCCATTTCAGTTCGATACGTGTTCGGGCGCCAATATAACGTTGCGCGCCTCTAACTAGCACGCAACCAAGAGGTGACTGTGAAAGCTTGTATAAACCACAGAGTCTTATAAAGGGTTTAAGTCCCTTTTTATTCAACGTACTAATTTACAATTGCGTTCTCTTGACGCTTACAAACGGTGCCAACTCGGCAGTCAAAATAAAAATAAAAACCTGAAAAGAAATTAAAGACAATATTCTAACTACGAGGCTCTCTCAAATAACTAACTCACCGCGTTTTACAATACGGTTGCTAATTCAGCAGACTTGAAGCTCACTGG
Source organism: Stegodyphus dumicola (assembly GCF_044657685.1). NCBI lineage: Eukaryota > Metazoa > Arthropoda > Arachnida > Araneae > Eresidae > Stegodyphus > Stegodyphus dumicola. Next base: position 140,592,078 of record NC_140781.1, on the reverse strand, counting down.
AACAATTGCAACTACTTCCCGCCAAGCACATAGGCCGCAACGCGGGGTTCTTTTTCTCTAACTACCTCCGCGCTCGCTAAGTAAGAATAACTCCCTCACCGAACTCGTTTCCTTCTATTTAAATCATACTACTTCCGCTGATAATTTGAATGCTTGCGCGTTCTACTCAAATTTACATATTCTGGCATTGGCAGTTCCAGGGGAAAGTAAGGCTTGACAGGAAAGATAGTTTAAACTTAAAATAAATGTTAGTTAAAATAAATATAAACCCTACAACATGATTATACAACATCTTCTGTAGGTAGCCGTCTGTTGGTTTCAACCCAATATACATTGCATAATAAAAAAATCATCTTGGTGCCATGGCCAAACCATGCACACAGCAGTCAAAGTATTAAGAATTAGTAATTTAAAATAATATACAGTGATGAAATGTCTTGATATAGACTTTTATTTTTTTTGTAACATTTATTATGAGTTATTACAAAATTGGAATTACATATTAATGCAAGGAATTTTTGGCCATAAATCTATAATGGAAGCTACTGGGTATTCAAAAATTACCTGTAAGCATAAATAATATATTACTAGTCTAGTATCAAGAGTTTAGTCTTCTAGATTGTGTTGCTGTGATACTGGCTTGTATCTGTGTTATGATTTGACTCTCCAACATTTAGTAACTGTAAGGCAGTGATTTGTAATTCTTCCTTTGTGGGTTTACACAAGTTTGTGCATTTTTTTTCTTTCTCCCTGTTTTATAGAAAATAAATGCCTCTGGGGTACATCAGTTTTTTTTTTTTCTTCTTTGTCACACCGTGCGGTATAATGTTTTTGTTAGAAGAACCAGCAGTTTCAAGTTCAGAAAAACTGTCATTCTGGGCAGGAACTGCATCCAGTGTCGGTTGTATTGTGTTAACCAATCTTTTTATTGTGCGATACTCAGCATAAGTTTTTATCGAACATGTCATAGATAAAATGTTTACATTCATATTCTGAAATTTTTCCATCAGAGGTTTGGAAGTGCTACGTGCATTTTTTCCTAATTCTGATGAAATTATATCCTGCTCGGTAAGTTTGTCATCATCATTATCAATGCATAAATTACCTACTGAATCATTATGGTCATCACATTTTTTTTTTATTTTTTCTGTACTGACATACAGAATGGATATGCTTGCACATATTCCATTTTATACTTGCATCCACGCATGTACAAGTATATTTGTGAATACATGCATTGGATTCAGTACAAGTAAGTTGGCAAGTACAATCATTAACTTTTTGCTCGACCAGATAGATTTTAGAACAATTACTTGATAAAACTTTCCAACTTCTTTCATTCTGAATAACTGAATGGGCCCACCAGCGGCCAAGCAGTAAAGACGCTGAACACTGGTAGTTTAGTTCGGTCTGAGATTCGAATCCCGCGAACAGGCTGGCTGCATGGGCGTTTTCGTGGTTTTTCCCATGTGTAATGTGTATACGAGCCAGTTTCCCTTAGAAAGTCCTCCACGAAGGCATCCCTCCCTTTAGGCAGATAGCCCTCGTGTGCTTTGCCATAATTGAATAATCTAATCTAATCTGAATAACTGAATACAATTCAGTTAGGATTACCTTGTGTTGTTTGCGTAGATATTGTAACTTGTTGCACAGTTTACCCTAGTTCAGAATAATTAGTCTATCGATCAATTTATCTTTGATAAAATTTATTGGTATTGTTATAGACTTCTTGAGTTGTTTAACTATTTTTCCATTTAAGGTAGATACTTTATAGTCTTGTGCATCCTTTCTAGATGCATGTTTATGCTGATGCCACAGTGTATTATGCCCATGCTGTGGCATTTTTTGCATAATGACTCATGAAATACTGCCCAAAGGCATCTGTATCAGAGTCATTTAGTAATGTTTTGGTTGCTGTTTGTAACATATTTTCAAATGCTGAAATATCCCACTCTTCTAATAAAGTTCGCAGTATTTTATAAACCTCTAGTTGTTTTTCTTTACTAGTTACTTTCTTTTTAATTGTATTCGTCATGCTCTATCCACATGCCAGCTACAGAAAACCCATTTTTTTTGGAGCTGGCATGGTTTGGCACCACCCATTAAGAAAATTATTGCCAATGTCTGATGTAAATATGTCAAGCTGAATGTTTCCACGTGCTTTTTGAATATATATATATATATATATATATATATATATATATATATATATATATAAAAAAAAAAAAAAAAAAAAAAAAACAGTGCCATTACTGTTTGATCGTTTCTGCTACATATGCAGAAAACACATGGTAACCCCTGACGAAGGTTATCGAGGACCAACAGTGTGATAAGTTTGAAGCCATTGTTATATAAACCATGGGTTCCATCAACACAAACGCAGTCCTTAACCAATTTTTCTAACATGTAATACTGAGCTTCATTCATAATTATAAGAATAAAATCTTCAAGGGGTATATGTCACTTAACTGTCCGTATTGTTTATAAAAAAGCACACAAGAATTTTCTATGCCATTTCACGAACCCACGACTCCACACTTACTGCATCATCTGTGTGTCTTACGGATGACAGATTGAATTGGTTTGGTTTATTTAATAATAGCAAAGCACACTAGGGCTATCTGCCTAAGGGGAGGGATGCCTTCGTGGAGGAATTTCTAAGGGAAACGGGTTTGTATACTCGTTACACATGGGGAAAACCACGAAAAAGCCCATGCAGCCAGCCCATTCGCAGGATTCGAACCGAACTACCAGTGTTCAGCGACTTTACCGCTCGGCCACTGGTGGGCGACAGATGGAATTGAAATTCAATAGTATGTAAATTATGGCGAGTAATTAGATGCATACGTGTTTGCTAGGGTTTTCAGTGCCCAGGGACAACTGAAGATTTAGCGCCCCCTACTGCTTGCCAAGGATGGAAAACATTTAATTCTAAAATGTAACATCAGTTTGGCGCCCCTTGAATTCTGCGCCCGGGGACAGATGCCCCCCTCTAGCTACGCCCCTGCGTGTTTGATCTCCTGCAATAGAATCGCAAATTTCGCCTAAAATCCTTTCAAAAGGAATACCAGCAGCAATCTTGGAAGCTAAATACATTCTAGTTTCCTTTGAAAGAAACATATGTCCAACATGAGTCTTTAAGTACTGAACATAGCATTTTCCATCAGTTTGAATAACTGTAATACTTGCTAGACAAAATCAATTTTTTTTTTACCCCTTTAGTTTTAAATGTCTAATACCGCTGCCTTCTGGTGTTTAACGATGACACACAAAAAAGTAGTGAGTATCTGAATTTCTTTTTTGGGCACCACGTTCGACTATAAAACTGTATTTTGTCTCGGTTTCAATGCCCTTTTTCCATACAGTAAATTCTTGAAAAGAAGGAAACTGCAAATCTTCAGTTATAAGACATTTATTATGGACGTTTTCAAAATGCTTCAGCAATTCTGCATTTGTAGATATAGCGCCCGTAGATTTCATCGGAATGAATACGTTTTCGAACACTTCAAACATACAAAATTACCTTCCATACTAATGACGCTAAATATAAGAAATCAGTAACACCTTAACCAAAGAAAGTCTACATATTCTTTGCCATAACTAACTTCTACATTTCCAAACTTCTTATTCAGGCTTAACTTTCGCAACGTGACAATATTCAGTGGAATAACATGTCTTTGGTTGCCAATCTGATGATACATTGCCAATTCTGTATAACGGGCAGCAGCCAATAACGCCAACTAAGCTTGTCATTGCGCATGCGTGAAGCAACTTCAGTGCTAGGGCGAGACGCTACTCATGTTTCTACCAGAGGCGGAAAGGGTGGGGGTAAGGGAACCACTCTCATCCTGCTCTGGCGAAGCTTTAGAATTCTCCTCGTTTCTCCTCTCCTGGCTCATGGAGGTAGGAAAGGGCTTACTTCCTACCTCCATGTCCTGGCTAGGGGGGTGGAAAGGAGTAAAACCAGTTTGGCGCTCGTTTTCGATCTGTTCGCTCCAAGATGAAGGCGACGGTGACGAAGACTTTTTTGCAATCAGATGTTTAGGGGGAATTGAAAACCTATCTGAATTAGTATGTTTTATCTTTTTTGCTGGTCGCTTAGTAACAGTTTGTTCATTTTTTCTTTGGAGTAGAAGGTTTTAGGTGAGGTTTACTCTTTTTTGGTGAATTATTTAATACTAATTTGGGTGCTTTAAGAATTGATTTTTTAGGCATCTGATTTGACTGATTAGGGTCTAAATTTTGATTACTTTCATTAGAATTTTGAGAAGACTTTTCAGATTTTGAATTTGAGATAACATCACACGCAATAATTAGCTTTAAGATACATTCCGCTACATAGAAAAATGATATAAATTTTCTCCATAACTGTTTTTGCGTTTCTTATCAGTTATGCATGTTTGCGTTTGCGCTTTGCATAACTGTGTTTGCGTTGCTTCTGATTGATGAAAAGTGTTAATTTGGATAGCTGAATGCCGAAAATAACTTCAAGTTCTTTTATTGCATTAAAGAATTGCAGAAAGGCTGAAGGGGAGTTGTTTGAGAATTTTTTAGTGGGGTTAGGTTTGGATGTAGTGGGAATATTGCTAAGCTGATCGGCTTAACGGATAGGTTTAGGTTAGCGGCCTCTAGGGGTTATACAAATGGATTTGAACAACTCGACTAGGCGGGTAAGAAGCTATTTTATAAGATTAATGACATTGCCAACATCCTCGAGGTGCCGATTTTCCACCTTCCTGCGACCAGAGAAGAATTTTTAAATATCTTAGAGGCCGAGCGCTTAGCCAAGATGGCCGCCGCTCAATCTGCAGAAGATCATCAAAAGCAAGAGGCGACCAAACCCACGCACGAGGTGCGGAGGAAACCTGTTCAGTCGACGTCATCGCGGAAGCGAAAGACGCAGAATATCGACTCTGACGGATTCATAACCCCCGCAGCTCGAAAGCAGGGAAAGGCGCCTATTGTGGATCTTAACAATAGACGATTTGGCTCCTAAAGCTAATGAATTAAATAGTACTATTCAAAATTCTAAATTACCTAACAACTCAAAAAAATGCTACTCCTAAAAAGGAGAGGAATGTCAACAAATATGAAAAAATTAAGAATTCCATAATTAACTATATTAATGCTGAAAGTAATGAAACTGAAATGGATACTGAGGGAGAAAATTCCGCGCAGGCACGGAACGTCTCCCCCCCACTGCAGCCAGAGATTCCGGCTATTCATCTCAAAAGCAGTAAGAACTGGAAGACACAAGTGTCTTTCTTGAGAGAAATTGCCCCAAATTTACGGAGCATTCTGACTGGACCCTATATCGCATCGTTCGGCTGACTCAGCCTGGCTCCAGACACCCTATGCCCCTTGTATATTTACATGTCATCCCTCACCCTTTCCTCGATCATCTGTTCGCCGTCACTGACATGTGGGGCACAGAGATCAGCATTGAACTTTACCGCGGCCGCAAGGGCCCTACTCAATGCTTTCGGTGCCAGGGCTTTTTCCATTCTTCGGAACTCTGCACCCTTCCAATCCGTTGTGTCAGATGCTCTGGACCCCATTGGGCACGTGAGTGTACCAAGGGATTAGACGTACCTGCCACTTGCTGCAACTGCGGTGGAGATCATCCTGCTTCATACAAATCTTGTCCCCGATACCCAGGTAATAAACGGGCTCGTGGCAAAAATCCCACGCTTAAGAATAGGGCAGCTGCACAGACAGCCCCCCCGCAGGGTTCTTCTAAGCCCACAGCAACCGCTGAGACAATACATCCCATACCTGCTCCCCCAAGCAGCGTCAGCCCACCATCTTGTGCACAGATGGTGAAGAACACCACCGAGCAAGGATTCAAATCCACGAATCCAAGTCTGCCGGTTGCAGAAGCCCCTGTAGCCCCAGCAGTATCAGCCACAGCAGAGTGTAGCAATGATTCTGAAGATGTCTTTGCATCTACACTAAAATGCTTAATTGAAATCTCCCGCGACCCAGCGGTAGACAAGCATATTCTGCTCCTTGCCTTCAAAAAAGCAATGCCTAAACTCAGGCAAGCAGATGCTTTAATGAGGGCATTTTATTTGTATGAAAGCTATGTTGAGCTTTCAAGTTAATTTCGGTATTTTTTAGACCCATGTCTTCTGTTTTTCAGTGATGAACCTCTTTATAACGGCCTAAAATTCAATTATGTGAATAACAGTTCAAATACCATCAGAGAACTGACCATTGGCACATGGAATGCCAATGGATGAACATAAAAAATTCACGAAGTTCGTGATTTTGTAGTAGAGCATGATATTGACATGTTATTAGTCCAAGAGACTCACCTCACCCCAGGGAATACTCCAAAAATTGGGAATTATGACATTTACTGTACTAACAGGGTGTCACAGAGCAGAAATCCCAGTGGTGGCACTTGTATCTATGTGAAGCGTTCCTTAAAGCATCACTTGATACCGTCCTCTGATTGAAATATTCTGGAAGCGATTATCATAAAAATTTTCCGTCAAAATTCTCACCCGCTTACAATAGTCTCAGCCTATTTACCTCCACAATCAACAGCACGAGGAAAGCCAACTTTTCCTGTCAGTGATTTTGATAAACTTCTGAATGTTTCAAATCATCTAATTATTGCTGGTGATCTAAATTCACGCCATACCGCATGGTTTTGTCCAAATAGGAATAGGTATGCTATTGCCAGAGTAACCATGTACAGATCATAGCTCCTACCCTCCCGACTTACTACCCTGCAAGAGGGTCCCCTGCAGTTCTTGATCTGGCTGCCTTTTATAATATATTTTTTCGGCATGAAATTAAAGTGATTCAGGACTTGGATTCCGATCGCTACCCTGTTTTGATTACCTTAGATATTCAAAATCGATACTCAAAATTAGAGGAGCAAGTCTCAACAAATTGGGACGACTTTTGATTTATTTTGGAAAAAACTGCACTCCCTCCCATCAAAATTTCCAGCCATTCGGACTTTGACAGGCATATTAAAAGTCTGGAGTCTTTACATAAAGAAGCGAGAGCTGCGGCTTCAAAACCACTTAAACATCCAGGTGCTAGGCTCCCACCTGAGACTAAATTCAAAGTTAAGCAGCGGAACTACTTGCGAAGAATTTGGCAAAGGTCACGAGATCCAAATATCCGTGCCCAGTTTCGCAAGATACAGAACGAGATAAGGACCGAAACCCGCTTATTAAAACAAGCGGAGTGGAAAACATACATTGAGTCCCTAACGACTGAAGACAAATCGATTTGGCGCGCAGCCGCCCGATTATGCAAACATAAAACACCCGTTCCACCCCTTCAAACGGCCGATGGCGCACAGATGGCCTACACTGACTCAGAAAAGTCTGAAGTCATTGCTGACAGCCTTGCAACTCAATTCACACCTCATCACGACTCCTACTGTAACCGTCCGGTTACACAGGGGCGCATACAAGCGCGGGTTAAAGATTTTTTATCACAACCCATCACAACTGAACTCCGACCAACGGACCCTACTGAAGTTATGGTTTTCATTGACAAATTGAAACCTAAAAAGGTAGCTGGCATATATTCTATTTCGAATCGCATGATCAAAAACTTCCCCCCAATGTTTATCATCTGGATCACGGTACTTATAAATTTAATGCTCAGGAGAAGCTATTTCCCTGACTGTTGGAAAATTGCAGCAGTCGTCCCCATTCCAAAACCGGGACAAAATTTAAACTTGCCCGTCAATTACAGACCCATAAGTCTGTTATCCTCTCTCCCAAAGAGCTATGAGTTTGTCTTACTTAATCGCCTGAATGAATTATGTCGGGAACAAAACTTATTAATCCCGGAACAATTCGGCATCCGACCTAAACACTCCACAGTACACCAGTTACTACTAATTCTTTCATGAAGGCTTTCGTAAGCGAGAGAAAACTGGTATTGTCTATTTAGACGTTGCCAAAGCCTTTGACAGGACTTGGCATGACGGAATTATATACAAGTTCATGCGGCTTGGCTTTTCGGCTCATCTCATTAAAATTATTAACTCGTACTTGACCGGACGTAGTTTCCGCGTGCGAGTTAACTACGAATTCTCCTCTCCCCGCCCAATCTATGTCGGCGTAGCTCAAGGTAGTCTCCTTGGACCTTCAATCTTTAACATTTATGTAAATGATATTCCTAAGGCCCCAAATATCGATCTTGCATTATACGCAGACGATACAGCCATTATTTCACAACATTCCAACACCCTCCAGGTAATCTCCCAATTGCAGAGTTACCTTTCGGCCTTAGAACTCTGGCTCGGTTTGTATAAAATCAAAATAATGTCGCAAAATGTGCTGACACTATGTTCATCCGAAGAAATATCCCAAGTTTACCTATTAATCCTCTTCGGTGAACCCATTCCCTGGGTGTCTTCTTATAAATATCTAGGTGTTTTACTAGATTCAAAATTAACTTGGCAGCCTCACATTCGCAAAATCATAGCGAGTGCAACAGCTGTCAAAGCCAACTTACACTCCTTTTTCACTATAAATAGCGACCTGTCACTTGATAACAAAATCCTGCTATACAAATCTATGATAAGGCCTGTTCTTACATATGCGTGTCTCATCTGAGGCCCATCCTCACTGACTAACAGAAAACATGTTCAAATTTTTCAATCCAAATTGCTTCGGCAAATACTAAAAGCTCCGTGGTTTGTAAGGAACGAAGAGATTCATAACGACCTCAAAATTATGCCCATTAATCGCTTTATACAGCGACTTTCGGAAAAAAAATTTCAGAAATATTCAACATGTTGCTAATCCTGTGCTTCATATGCTACCCGTATATGATCCTGCTGTCGCTTCTTCCCGGAAAAGACCCCGAGCGGTTCTTAACCCGGAATATTCAGCTCTCCCATTTAAAGGGGCTAGGTATGAGCACACTGACGGCCATGTGAATAACTACCTCTCGTTCCTTAATCCCCACCTCCCGCCTCTAAAGTTCTTTAATGCACACAGCATTAACCTGAGGAACCTACTTTAACGTTTCTTTAATAAGAAACATCACAGCCTAAAAGGACTGAATTAAATCACTTTAACTTTTGAAATGCATTAAACTGAAAAAGATTTTTAAAATACAGTTCTTTTCTTCCTTTAAAAACGGAACTTTCTTAGGCGTTTAACAACGTCATTTTCGGCCTTTAAATACCGCATTGAATAGCGGTCAAAAACGAAACTTCTCCCTCCCAGCTGATCACTGGCAGAACTACTTTTTCGACCTGTAACCAGGTTCCCCCCTCCCTCCCATCCCTGAAGAAAGCGCATCGGAAACGATTGCTCTCCCCTGCGTATTCTTCGCTTCTGACGTATGCAAAACACGATTATCAAGGTTCAAGGAAACTTCACCTTTTATTTATCTAGTCAAAATTTTTAATGACTGCCCCTATCTAAATTATTCTGGCCCTTTTTCGGCACAAAATTAAGACTTTCTGAGTTTTTTGCCTTTTTTTTTGTCTCAGTGTGAAGGCACTTATTCCAAGTCATTCGGCTTCTCAAAATTTTTACCCTATTAGACAATCCACTCTTTTTAATGATCTAAATTCCTATGATGATGTGGAGGTAAAGGCGTAATTGCCTATGAACTCCGTAAATTGCACTTCCTTGATCCTTGATCTAGGGGTTGGGCCGTTTAAAAGAACAGGTTTTTCCCGCCGACTTCCAAATTCTACCCTTTGATTCCAACTTCCAAATTCTACCCTTTGATGCCTATTTTCGGCAAAATTCTTTAAGCGCTTAGCGCAGATAGACAATCCTATCCTGCATAGTATACCTGCTTATGATCCGGCAGAACCCAGTTCTGCCAAGCGACCTAGGGCTGTCATGGACAGATCCTTTAAAGGAAGCCTAAGCGAGTATGCTTCCCTGACTAGGACTCTATCCAAACTACCAGCACTTCACGGGAATAACCCGACAACCATCTAATTTCGATCTCTTCCCGCCAGACCTAATCCGGCCTTATTTATCTCGTTAAAAATCAGTACTAGCAAATATTCATAGCCTTGCCCTCTCCTCCATACCACGCCAGACTACCTTAATTTACTTCCACAAACAACGCACAGCTTGTATTTCATCTCAACTTCAGCTAAAAGCTATTTTAAAATCATTTAATTCATACTACCTTAACTAAATAAATCCTAAGCTATTTGCTTGAAAAAATTTCATTAAAAGTTAAAATACTTATCATCTTAATCTACAGTTAAAGTATCTCTAAATAATTCTTTATTCATCCAGCAACGTTATCTTAAATTCTCAGCTTAAAAGCCTTACAATAGCCAAACGGGTTTCTATTCATATCGCGACAACTGCAGAATATACTGACTCCGCTCCGTATTTTTCTCCCTTCGCTTCTTCCATGGAGGTAGCTCCATGGCTTCTTCGGTCATTGAACCTGACCCCTTCAAAGATCACTGATCAAGGCCCTTAGCTAACACGGTTAAGACAGAACCTGTATCGATCTTATCCAAAGCCAGTCTTATAGACTCGCTTTATTATCTGGTTTCTCTTTTTCATTCTCATTCACGCTGGCGCGTGCCGGGCTGCCTTTCCCTCTTTTTGATTCTCCACCTGTGTTGATGACTCGGCGGGGGGCTTGCGCCCGCGCAGTTACTCAATACAGGTAACTACTTCTTTGTCCGTTCATGGAGGACAATCTTTATCCAATTTTTCATTATTTCTTAGCTTATGCTTTCTCTCAGCCATTTCATTTTCATCAACGATGATGTGGAGGTTATTGCATTACGTTGCAAAGGTACTCCATAAAAAATATGCCTTGATCCTTGAAGAAGCAAGTAACCCAAATTTTAAGTAATTAAATACTCAAACAAATAGTTTATTCAATAAATATCTCTTACGAAGCGTTGTAAACGATATATAGAAAGATATTTGAAAAACTCAAATGATTTGCAGTGGTAGTAATGTAAAAGTGGTAATCTTCAAAGTGTTCAGAAGGTTATCGGAAAGGAACTTCACAAAAAAAACTGTTTATGAAAACACGATAACATCACAGTCATCCGCAATTAACTTTCGTCAAAACTGAAAATTTTACATTCAAAATTTACTTGGAATGCAGAAAAAGAAATATTAAAGGATTCAAAATGAAAATACTCATGCAAACTTTCCGAAATGAAATGTTCAGTATTTCAGGAAATATTCACTTAACTTCTAACTTGTTTGCAATTTTGTTACATAATATGTAATGAGCATTCGGATGCAGGAAAAATAACAAATATTTAATTACATAAATTCTCTAGCTTTGTGACTTCCCTCAGACATTGGCAAGACCAACGGCTGTCTGGCCAATACAAGATAACTATGCGTTTAATAGGTTATTTCAAAGATATGAAAGAAATAACAGTTGGGTAAAAATATGGAAATTTTTCAAGAAACAAATGTTCTCTTATATCCTTTTGGTATTGTAATTGTAAACAAGATACAAAAATTTAGTAAATACGTAGATAAATCTCAGAAAAAACGGTAAATTAACATGAAATATTTACTTAAAGTCTATATAAATTTGGAAAACAGTGATCGTAATACATTTCAATAAATAGTTGATATACAGTGCATTAAAATTTTGCTATCGATCTATGCATTCGTGAAAATCAGCCCAAAAAAGTCATTTATCACGTTCGCTTGCTTACAGTATATTCTTTTGTCGTTTTAATCTTTTTGCTTTTGAGTTTTATTATTTCTCAAGTAGTAATATTTCTGAATCTGAAGCTTTAAAACACAAAATCACTCTGATTTATCAACGCGTGCCTAAATATAGAGTAGCGTAATCAAAATGGAAGGTTTTAATATAAGTAAATGTACTAAAGGACAAAATAATACTACAATACATATTTTGCATACTCAGATACTAATTTTCTTGGAAATATGGCATTTTCTTATTCCATTTTATATTTCACTATTACAGTCTGGCTTGGGAAAACTTTCTTCCATAGATATGGCATACTTCTCCTATATGTCTGTCACTGTTCTAATAAATTACATTACTAACAAGTGTGAATCTCTAGTTATACAGGAATTATCTTGAATGTTTGCTTAATCTGAAAAAAAAAAAAAAAAAAATGCAAATCCATGTGCAAAAATAGAGCAAGTTTATCTTAAAAAGTTCTCCACGAATACATTTTTGTTTCTTGGTGCTTATATGCTTTCTGTATTTATCACTTAAGTTCATTGTGTACCTATCTTTTATCTAATTTGTGAAGTATTCCTGTTTGAATTGGTTTAACTGATTTTAAAGTACATATATATTTTGATCAATGCGTGGAGCAATGAGGAACTGTGGCATCGAGTGGTTCTAAGCATTTCATACTGCATTTTTCTTAAGAATACAGCCAGTTAAAAGAGAAATGCGTTTCGTACTCTGTGAAATGTATTTTATTTACTTATTATGTGTCATGCTCATCATAAATAAAACTGTTATAGTGCGCAGGATTGTGTGGCTCCAACGTTTAATTAAAATAATGCTTTTTTGAAAGTGTGGTTTATCTTATGAAAAGTCATACTAAAATGACGTTAAAATTTTTATGTTGATGGCTATAGCAGATCATTATATAGAGTTTCTGTCATTGTTACCTATTATGTATGATTATTTGCGTGCAATTTTATTTGCTGTCTATGAAAAATTAAATGTAAAAAAAAAAAAAAAAAAAAAAAAAAAAAAATATATATATATATATATATATATACCTCTAAGAGTTCATTATTAAGCAATGTCAGTTTGAAAATGTCTATCTTAAAGTGACTATGTTAGCTCTTTTACGTTAATTACTATATTGGATCATTATTTGGAACTCTACTCAATATTTCGTGTAATGTATCATAACTATATTGGAGTTATTTGTCAGGTATGATAAATTAAATTTCGTTCTCAGAAGAATTCAGTGCTAAATAAATTATTTTCAATGTGAAATATGGGTATCTTTCAGTTAAGTTACAATGAATACGTTAAAATGCTGCGAGACTTTGCAAAAATTAATGATCATACTTAGTGGTTGAAAAAAATATTTCAAGTTAACAAATTTTTATATTCCAATTTGGGAAAAAGGCGAGAAAGTTTCATTTCCATGGCTGAATATTAATTCCATGTGTATTATAGACTTTGAGTTCTCCTTCACAAATGTGACTATAATTCAAGTTTAAAATAATACGTTACAATGTCGATATTCTTCTCTGTAGTTAAAAAGTAATCGATCTCCTATACCTTGTTAAGAAAGTAAGGCTGTGATAAATAAATTCAAATATAGTAGTGTTTATGAAGTTCTGTGGTAAATGGTGGAATCATATTAAGAATCCGCCAACCAGCGGCCGACCTGTAAAGTCGCTGAACACTGGTAATTCGGTCCGAGGTTCGAATCCCGCGAACGGGCTGGCTGCATGGGCGTTTTCGTGGTTTTCCCCATGTGTAACGTGTATACGAGCCACTTTCTCTTAGAAATTACACCACGAAGACATCCTTCCCTTTAAGCAGATAGCCCTCGAGGCTTTGCCATAATCACGCACACGCATATTAACAATCCGAATGACGTTTTTCATGAAGGAAAAATGAAGGTTCGCTGTATGTTTGGTGATTTATGTAGGATGTGTGTAAGAAAATCCAAGATATTTTTGTAAAATATTTTAAAGAGTTAACAAAATTTGTGTTAGTAGTATAAATGAATCTTACTGAATAAAAAGGTGTGTTCTGAATATATATGTATAAATGTCTCCAGAGTAAAATAATAAGAAATGCAGTACTATTGGTACGTATCTAAACTTAACTGGGTAGAAAATACCCCATGCATTGGTTTGAGTGGACTTCATACCATGAAAATTTATTACTCCTTATAAGATTTGTTCAAAGCCAGTAGGTCTTGCAATAACGATATTTGTGTAAGTCTGTATTTAATTTTTGTGGGAAAAGGAATCAGAAATACAGCATGAATATGTCTTATAAGTTAAATATAAGGGTAAATGGGTAAATGGAAAGTGTAAAAATTACATTTGTCAAACTTAGTTTGGTGAATTCTTTGAATAAAGGTAAGACGTGTAAAAGAGAATCCGCGAAGTTTTGTGTAGTTTTCCAAAAAGTTAATACAGTTATTAATAGTTAGTACAATACATTAGAAGAGAAAGTTTTGAGTATCTCCAACTTAGCAGTATAGAAAAAAAGTAAGAAATGTAGTGTTCCAGTTAAATGATGTAGAATGAACATTATGCGCATTGCTTTAAAGTTACATGAAATATTATTTATGAAAGCCTGCAGAGTGAAGTTATATGCATGTAAATTCCAGCTTAAAATTTCGTAGACAGAGAGATGTAAGTAAGTTTATCTTTGGAGAAATGGAAATGTAACATCATGTTGTATTTAAAACAAGGGGGAAAAGTTAAGGATAAAATAAAAATGTACCAAATAAAAAATTTTAAAGGAAAGAAAAAAAAAATTAAAATTTACGTTTGGAAATAAAATACATTAGGGAAAAAAAGAAAAAAAAAAAAGGACTGTATTTGTGTAAACAAAAAACTGAAAAAAAAATGAAACTTATAAAAATAATTATTATTTTTGTAAGAAAGAATAAAGTTAAAAATGTAGTAACAACATTTTTTAAAATTAAAAGCGAAAAGGAAAAAATAAATTTGTAAAAATAAATATTACTCTTGTAAAACCAAAAAAAAGTTAAATGTCAAAAATAAATAAAATATATAAATAAAAAATAAAGTAAAAATGCAAAAATTAATAAATTTGAAAAACAAAAACTTTTGCAAAATACAAAGTGAAAAGGAAAATTTAAAATTCGTAAAAATAAATATTACTTTTGTAAAACCAAAGAAGAAAGTTAAATATAAAAAAAAATTAAAGTAAAAATACGAAAAGGAATAAATTTGAAAAAAAGGAAAAGAAAACTTTTGCAAAATAAAAAGTAAAAAGAAAATGTAAATTGACTTTTATAGAAATAAACGTCAATTTGCGAAAGTTAAAAATAAAATTTATGTTTGGAAAAGGAAAAAAATGGAATGAAAAATTAATAAATTAACTTCAGTTAGAATGAGAAGAAAAAAGAAAACAATTAGAAATATCCCAATAAAATAAAAAAGAGAACTTTAAAATGTGGGGAAATCTTACATTTAAAACAGCAATTAATAATGTAATGATTTAGAAGCCAAAAGAAATCCGAGTCCGTTTCAAGAAATAGAAACATGCTTATTGGTTGGTTGGTTGGTAACGGAGGACGGGGTCGCCTGATATCTAACAGAGGTAAACAGGCATGTGTTCTGCGATCATATTATTAGCAAGAATGTGATTGGCCATCAAGATTGCATTCGTTCACCGTCGTGAATTCAATCAAACATCACATGATACCGTCCCTGATTTAAATATTTTGTAAGCGACTATTATCCAAATTTTCCTTCAAAATTCTCCCCCACTGACAATTGTTTCAGCTTATTTACCTCCACAGTCAGCAGCACGTGGAAGGCCTTCCTTCCCTGTCAGTGATTTTTGACAAACTTTTAAATATTTCAAATCACCTAATCATTGCTGGCGATCTAAATTCACGTCATACCGCTTGGATTTACCCTAACAGGAACAGGTATGGCATTAGTCTAAATTCATGGTGCCAGAGTAACCATGTACAGATCATTGCTCCTACCCTCCCGACTTACTACCCTGTAAGAGGGACCCCCGCAGTACTTGATCTGGCTGTTTTCTATAATATTTTCTTTAGGCATGAAATCAAAGTGATACAAGACTTAGACCACTACCCTATTTTGATTACCTTAGACGTTCAAAATCGTTACTCTAAATTACAGGAGCGTGTCTCAAGAAATTGGGACGACTTTCGATTTATTTTGGAAAACACAGCTTTCCCTCCAATCCAAATTTCCAGCAATGCGGACTTTGACAGGCAGATTAAAAATCTGGAGTCTTTACTGAAAGAAACGAGAGCTGCGGCTTCAAAACCCATTCAACATCCTGGTGCTAGACTCCCACCTGAGACTAAATTCAAAATTAATTCGCGCCCAATTTCGGAAGATACAAAACGAGATAAGGACTGAAACCCGCTTATTTAAGCAAGAGGAGTGGAAAAATTACATTGAGTCCCTAACGACTGGAAACAAATCGATTTGGCGTGCAGCCGCCCGATTACGCAAACATCACAAACTCATTCCGCCCCTTGAAACTGCCGATGGCGCAAATATGGCCTACACAGACTTAGAAAAGGCTGAAGCTATCCCTGACAGCCTTGCTACTCAATTCACACCCAACAACGACTCCTACTGTAAACGCCCGGTTACACTGGGAAGCATCCATTCACGGGTTGAAGACTTTTTATCACAAAATTCCACGCCTGAACTCAGGCCTACTGACCCAACTGAAATCATGATTTATATTGACAAAATTAAATCTGACAAGGCTCCCGGCATAGATACTATTTCGAATCGCATGGTCAAAAACTTCCCCGTAATGTTTATTGTATGGATTACGGTCCTTATTAATTTAATGCTCAGGAGAAGCTATTTTCCCGACTGTTGGAAAACAGTAGCAGTCGTCCCCATTCCAAAACCGGGGCAAAATCTAAATTTACCCGTCAACTACAGACCAATTAGTCTGCTTTCATGTCTCTCAAAGCTATATGAATTTGTCTTACTTAATCGCCTAAATGAATTCTATCGAACTCAAAATTTAATCATCCCCGAGCAATTCGGCTTTCGACCTAAACACTCCACTGTACACCAGTTATTACGTGTAGTGGAATTCATTCACGAAGGCTTTCGCAAGCGAGAGAGAACTGGTATCGTCTGTCTTGACGTGGCCAAAGCCTTTGATAGGGTTTGGCATGACGGATTTATTTACAAGCTCGTGCGGCTTGGTTTTTCCGCTCATTTCAATAAAATTATTAATTCGTACTTGACCGGACGAAATTTCCGCGTACGAATTAACCACGAATTCTCCACTCCCCGCCCGATCTATGCTGGATGTCCTCAGGGCAGCCTCATTGGGCCCTTAGTCTTCTATCTCTACGTTAATGACATTCCTAAGGCCCCTGGTATCGATCTAGCATTATATGCGGACGATACAACCATCATCGCACAACATTACAACACCTCCACGGTAATCTCTACATTACAGAGTTACATCTCAGCCTTAGAACTCTGGCTTGGTTTGTATAAAATCTAAATAATTGTCGCAAAATGTGCTGCCACTTTGTTCATCCGAAGAGATATCCCACGTTTAGATAACTTAATACTCTTCGATGAACCCATTCCCTGGCTCTCTTCGTATAAATATCTTGGTGTTTTACTTGATTCTAAATTAACCTGGCAACCTCAACATTCAGAAAATTATTGCGAATACTACGGCTGTCAAATCCAATCTGCGCCCCTTCGCTTTAAATAGCGACCTGTCAACTAACAAGATTTTGCTCTACAAGTCTATCATCAGGCCTGTTCTGACTTACGCATGCCCTATTTGGTACCTTTCAGCGCTAACAGAAAACATGTCCAAATTTTTCAATCAAAAGTGCTTCGGCAAATACTTAAAGCTCCGTGGTACATAAGGAAAGAAGAGATTCATAACGATCTCAAAATTATGCCAATCAATCGCTTTATACAGCGACTTTCGGAAAACTTTTTATAAAGTATTCAACATGTTGCGAATCCTGTGCTGCATATGCTACCTGTTTATGATTCTGCAGTCGCCTCATCCAGGAAGAGACCGAGATCGGTTCTCAACCCGAATTATGCTGCTAACCCATTCAAACGGGCAAGGTATGCTCATACAGATTCCCATATGAATAATTACCTCTCGTTCCTTTCCTTTCCCGTCTCTCGAGTCTTGAATGGCGAACGGGCTGGCTGCTTGGGTGTTTTCGTGGTTTTCCCCATGTGTAACGTGCCATTTCCCCTTAAAAAGTCCTCCACGAAGGCATCCCTCCCTTAAGGCAGATAGCCCTCGAGTGCTTTGCCGTAATCTAATAAACCGAATCGAACCTAAATCGAGTCTTGAATGCTCAGATCATTGATCGGAGGAACCCGTTTCTCGTTTCTTTAACACTAGAATTACGGAAGGGGTCATTTTGACACCTAGCGAACTTTTATCTCTGACAGCTATCTATCTTTGTTTTTGACAGCTATCCATCTTTTTTTAGCAAATATCTTAATCTTTTCTCTACTTTTCCTGAATCATTGTGATTTACGAAAGTTTCAAGAAAATCGTATTTTTATTTTAGCCCTAACAAATTATACCTAGAAATACGGCAGGTGTCATTTTGACCCCTTTGAGAGAAAAGAAATGTGAATACATTCCATTGTATCATCTGAACACTGTTACTTCTGTAAACTATTTTTATTTGCACCTGCTAAACCAAATACAAACAAAAGAAAAGAATATGGTGGGTCTGCGTATTTTCACGTCTGCTAGTCACATGATTTGAAATATGTGCAATACTTTTCTTTCTGGAAAGAAAACAGAGAAAAGAGATTATTTCGAGCTGAAGGTTGAGCTGAACGTTTGTAGATTTTTCGTAGATATTTTGTTTATTATTCGTAACAAATTTTAGTGGAAAATTTTATTCTATTTACATGAAATTATTATAGTGACGTACTAATGGCGCGTAGAAAAGGACTAACGCATGAAGAAATCGTGAAAATGATGCAAGAACTATCTGATGCCGATTCCGGATCTGAAATCGAAAACAATTCTACAGATAAAGATGGAGATGAAACATCTGGTGTTTCTGAATTTATTATAGAGAGTAATCAGGCAATATCATCCTCTAGCTCAAGTGGAAGTACAAATGGATTTGTTTCTATGAGGTCAAATTCTGCCGTACCTAAGAATGCCAAAGCGGGAACTAGTAGACGCTCAAAAGGGAATATGAAATTCAACGTAATTCAGACTAACACTTGTAAGGATTATGTTAATTTTATTAACAGTTAAATTTTAAGTTCCTTTCCTGTCAAATTCTTAACTTCAACTTACTACTTCCCGCCAGAACGTAGTTTTGGAATCTTGCTGAATATTTAATGAGGAGCGGTATTTAAACCACGAAGTTACTTACTGAGTCAGAGTTTCTGATTTACGCGCGTATGCCATTTTTAGCCACTCTCTCTCTCTCTCTCTCAAAGCTGTTATTCCGCTCGGCCGTACTCAAGCCCTTGCTAAGCTTCGTAGTCAAATAAGTTAAGGAGCCAACTCGATTTGAATATTGATAGCTTCGGCTATATTTCTTTAGTTAATCTTAGTTTTAGTTTTATTCTTAGTCTCTTAAGTTCGAGCCCAAGTGAGGGCTTTGTTTGTACACTCCCAGGCGGAGTTTTGTTAAATCTTATTGGAATAATAAAGGGTTAGTTACCCTCTATCTTGTTGTTTCTTGTCACCGAACTTAAGCGATTATCAGTTCTTAGATTCTTCACTTCCAACATTAACTTAGAATTACAAAGTGAGGAGCTCTACATTTGGCGCTCGAAAAGTTTTTGAACGGACCATGTCGTTAGAATCCGGGAAATTTACGTGAACCCTTCCGACCTTTCAGGTCCCTCAGACATCCACGAATCCAGTAGAAGGGTTTGGATTCCTCGTGGAAACGTTGCGTGCATCTATGAAGCCAACAGTAACATTTGACGGCAAGGGCTCAGTTCTGACGTTTTTGGAGCAATTGGACCTACATTTCATCTTACACCCTGTGAATCAGCTACAAAAGGTGACTATCGCTACTACAGCCTTAAAAGGTCAAGCTCTCAGCTGGCATAAGAGTATAGGAAAGTTCTTGTTGGGGGACCCAGGATCGGAAGCGTATAACTGGGAAAATTTCAAGTCTGCATTACTAAAAGCATTTCCAGTCGTTAAAGATCGTGCGAAGCTTGAATCAGAATTGTTTAGTAAATATCAAATGGATTTCGGCGAGTTGACGGAATTTATTTTACGAAAAATACAAATTTTTAATTTATTATACGGGAAAAGGCCCGACAATGAACTTATCGAAGTAATTCTACCTCGTCTTCTACCGTCAGCTCAAGATTTCCTCGAAGTGCGTAATCCGCAAACATTAGAAGTTCTATTTCAGCTTGCAGTGAAGTTCCAAAGTAGAAGAAACTCGGAGAAAGCACGTGCAAATCAGTATGGACAACATTCAAGATTTACTCCCGAAAAGAAACCACAAGTTCAGTACAAGGCGTATCGGCAGACGGGAAAAAGTGAAAAGTTCAATAACAAGACCGCAGATAAATCTAAGGGCGGTGGATATAAAAATCAGCGAAAAGAGGAGGCAGGTAACCAGAATTTAAACTCAAACCGGTGATCGAGAAGGGGCAACGGTCACCGAGTGGGAAAGAAGACTCCTCAGAAATTTGTTTAAATACAGTGGTGGTACAAAACCTAGCTATGCCGGAGGTACAGATTCTGGTAAATAATGTACCAACCACTGCACTCCTGGACACAGGGGCACAATATTCATTCCTATCAGAGAATTTTTTAAAAAGCATTTTCGTCGTTACAGACTGTTTAAGTCTTTCGCATCGACAGACGACCAAATCTGTTTTCATTACGAATTTGTCTTGGAATAGTTTTCCTTTCCCCCTGCCTAGTAGATAGCTACAGCATTAACAATAACCTACTTAAGTGAAATGACTGCTTCTCTCTTGGGGGTTTTTCAGCGGTTTCATCCATTGTGTGCAGTTTCACCTTAGGGCCGGATTGCACCTGCAAACGTCAATAGCTTTCCGTATGTCTCCTTTAGTTGCTTCAAAAGAATGATTGACATGTCTCTTAACAACTCGCGAAACCAATGATCCATACACTAACGTGGAGGGGGAAAGCACTAGGTGTAAAATAAACGAGGCGTTGGGGCGGTTTGCCGTTGCCTGAATGAACGAGCGTTACGGGCGACTTCGATGCGAAAGAGTTAAAGCCACGGGACAGAAAGTAATTGCCGCCCAAGGCAAACAGTGCGTATGTTTGGGGAAAACCGCACTGCATGTTCAGATTAAAAGCGAAGTGCTAAAAGTTAATTTTCTAGTCGTGAAAAATTTACTCACGCCCGTTATATTGGGGTCGATTTTTTACGCGCATCCGGAGCAAACCTTAATTTTCAGAATTCTACGTTTCAGGTGCACATGGACCCTGTAGAAGAAGATGAAGTTTCCATGCCGGAATTGCACCTAGAACATCTGAAGCTTGAAGAAAAAAAAAAAAAAAGAGTGAAGGACTGGTAAGGATGTTTAATTCTTTGTTGAACGACAAACCTGGTTTTTGTCAGGTAGTTAATCATTCCATAGATACTGGGAATGCCTCTCCAGTCCGGTCAAAACCTTACCGGTAGGATAAAGTAAAAGAAGAAATTTTGGAAACTCGTATAAAAACTATGTTAGAGAATAAAATAATTGTACCAAGCACGAGCCCTTACGCAAGTTCGGTGGTCCTTTGTAGAAAAAGGAACGGACTACCGCCTGAACACCCGGACGCGTATAGGTTTGCAGTTGATTATCGTAAGTTGAACAGTATAACAAAATATCCCACGTATCCCCTACCAATAATTGACGAAATAATTAGAAAAATTCGCTCGACGAAGTATATGACAACCCTAGATTAGACTTCCGGTTACTTTCAAATCGCCGTTAAGCCGGAGGATGTCCAGAAGACCGCGTTCATTACAAAATCAGGCGTCTATGCCTTCTTAAGAATGTCCTTTGGTTTAAGCGGAGCGCCAGCTACGTTCCAAAAAGCTATGGACATAGTCTTGAAGCCAGTTTTAGGTAAAAGTACAATTATTTATCTTGACGCTATCATAGTTACCAGCGAAACATTAGAGGAACATTTTAAACATTTGGAAGAAGTTTTTGCCTTACTTAACGAGGCCGGTTTCAAAATAAATGCAAGAAAATGCAAGTTTGCGGCAAAGGAATTGTGATACCTCGGGTACAAAATCTCTAATAAGGGCATAGAGACTGATGATTAAAAAATTAAGTCAGTTAAAAGTTATCCTTCCCCAAATACGGCTAAGAAATTGTCTTCACTTCTGGGCTTATGTTCCTATTATAGAATGTTTATAAAGGACTTTGCGAAAATAGTTGAGCCTCTTCTAGTGCTAAAAAGAAAGAAAAGTAGATTTTCTTGGACAGCCGAGGCGAACACCGCTTTTGAACGACTAAAGAATGCCCTAATCAATGCCCCAGTCCTTAAATTTTCAGAAGGCGAACAAGGTCTAGAAATTTCAGCTGATGCATCCGCTTATGCAGTTGAAGCTATAGGCTCCCAAAATGGGCAGCCTATAGCTTTTTTTTTCGAAAACCTTAAATGCCACTCAGAGGAACTATTCCACTACTGAGCGAGAAACGCTCGCTGTGTTATTAGCAGTTCAGAAGTTTCGTGTCTACTTCGGAAATTCACCGATAACGGTCTACTCAGATCATGCGGCAGTGGGTCGCTTGTATTCAGGAAAAAATTTATCGCCTCGCTTGATACGGTGGACTTTAAAATTACAAGAATTCAATTTAATCATAAAACACACTTCAGGAAAAGACAACGTAGTCGCCGATGCCCTCTCTTGCATAAAAATTGATGAAGAGGGAAACACAATCAAGTGTGCTATGCTCACCTCAAGAGTTATTGAGTCCCGTGAAACAATAGTCGAAGAATTGAAAAAGGACCCGGAATTTAAAGATATTTACGCATACCTGGAAGACCCTGAAAACTTTGAGCACATAGATTTAACGCTATTCGCAATAGGGCACAGCATTAAGAAATAATCGACAAATTGTTATTTTATACAAAGGTATCAAATGAAAATCAGGAATACCGACCAGTAAACCCAGCGAGTCTCCGTTTAAGTATCTTAGAGGAGTTGCACGATCTACGTTTTGCCGGACATTTCGGAATACGAAAATCACTAAAGAGGGTACGCGAAGCGGTTTATTTTACGCAGTTACAGAAAGTTGTTACAGCGTATGTTAAGTCGTGTCATATGTGCCAGTTAATAAATTATGTTAATTACAGCCCGGCCGGGTATTTAAAAAACATGAAGACCACTTTTCCAAATGAAATAGTTGGCCTAGATTTGCTCGGACCCTACCCTAGAACAAAAATAAATAAAAACAGATATCTTTTAACAATCGTTGACCATTTTTCAAAATGGGTAGAAATAGTCCCTCTTAAACGAGCTCCAGCTAAAATAGTCGCAGATTCGTTCTTAAATAAATATATTTTAAAATACGGGGCCCCACTAAAAGTAATATCAGATAGCGGAAAACAGTTTGTTAGCAGTATATTTAAAAATTTGTGCACAGGACTTGGCATACGCCATCTAAAAATGGTACCATATGGACCGCAGTCGAATGTAGCGGAACGCGTAAATAAGAATATTGTAAAAATTATCAGGGGATATGTGAAAAATTTTCATGACCGCTGGGACAGCTGTGTCAACGAGTTAGGTTTTCCTTTGAGAACCGCAAAGCATGATACTACGCAGAAGACCCCCGCGGAGTTATTTTTAGGAAGAAAAATCGTAACGCCTTTGGATAAGCAGTTCTTTGTACAATAGAGACAAGAAGAATTCAAGTTAAAAGATATTCAGAAAATTATCGACGAGGCAGTTAAAAGCACTGATATAGCAAGACAAAAACAAAAAGTTTATTATGATAGAAATAGAAGGGAATTGGAATATAAAGTGGGATAGAAAGTTCTTAAGTTGAAATATTCATTATCATCTGCACCAGAAAACAGAGTTGCGAAGTTTGAGCCCAGGTGTGAAGGGCCGTACATGGTAGAAAGAATAAGAGAAGCCACGTTTTATTTAAAAGCCGAAAATGGCCAACAACTGGTTGCAAATATCGATTCGTTAAAACCTTATTACAGCCGCACTGACTTTAAAATATTGCAGGATTTAATACAAGATCCTGGAAGTGAGGAGAGAAGCCCGCCAGCTCAAGAGCACAGCTGGGGGTCCCCCAACACAAAAAAGAAAACAGAACCAGCAAACTTCGACCAGGGGAATCCATTCCAGTAATGCTACAAACGCACAAAAGAGGAGGAAGTTAGCACCGACAGATCAAAGAGTCAGAGGCGAGGATTCCGCGAAAACCAAGTACCACCGAGTAGAAGAGTGAGGCCTGCTGACAAGGTTCCAGTAAAGGAGAAAATTCAACGAGGAATGGAAACTAGACGTAAACCACAGTATACACCAGCAACAACTACAAGGGAGGCCCAAGGAGGACCAGCATGGAGACCAAAAAGCCAGAAAAGACCTGTTGAGACAACCGTGCCGGATCAACAAGTTAGAAGGGCTAAGAGGAGATTCAATGACCCTGAAGGACGGATATCCCCACCGGAGCAAAAAAGGACATTGGCATTCCAGAATCCGCAACCCACCCGCAAGAGTCCCAAATTCCTAGACAAGGGGAAAAAAAGGAAAAGATCGGAAGCGAACGGCGCGGAACATCAAAGTTCGGGAAGAAGATTGGAGGTTATCAGGTTCCCGACGTTCGAACAATTCTGCAACATCAGAATGCAGGAATACAGAAAAAGGTAAGTGAAAATTTCTTTGCTTATTTTTCTTTGAAGTTCAAATTATATCATCTTGTTCTAAGTTGCTAAAGATGTTTAGAAAAGTTAAATAGCAGATAGCGAAAGATTGATTGTAAATGTTCGTAATCATAGATTTTTATGTTAGCAATTTGGCGAGAAGCTACTAGCGTTAATTACTTTTGTTAAGAACTCGCAAGTTGCGAGAAGTTTAAATTGTGAATACGTTTAGTCGGAAGACTCTTTGAATACTAAAATCTGTTAACGTAAAGTTAAGATTTCGTGTAAAAATTGGTAAAATTGTAATTAAGCAACTATGACTGTTGATGTAAAGTGAATTTAAAAGTGATGTGTAAATATTTAAATGTTCATGTTCATGTAGAAATGTTTAATCTTTGTGTTGAAATATCGTAAAGTTAAAATCGCACAAAAGATAAATTTTGGCCTCTGTGTATTTGATTTGTGGAAGAATTGAATGTTAGTATATATACGTATGTTTAATGTTAGGCTCTCCAGTTAACACGTTCAAATATAAATATAAGCTTTCGCTTACTACATTAGGAAACTGTGTGTGTGTATTTAATTATGGCAAAGAACACTAGGGCTATCTGCCTAAGGGGAGGGATGCCTTCGTGGAGGACTTTCTAAGGGAAACTGGCTCGTATACATGTTACACATGGGGAAAACCACGAAAACGCCCATGCAGCCAACCCGTTCGCGGGATTCGAACCTCGGACCGAACTACCAGTGTTCAGCGACTTTACCGCTCGGCCGCTGGTGGGCCTACATTAGGAAAGAGTTTTCATGTAGGGAGTCTTGTAAGGTCTTGTGTGTCAAATTTAACAAAGTTAGATGTTATGTAGCGGTAGTTTTGTGCGCGGTAACACAACATAAAAGACCCTAAGTACATTTCAGTACATTTGCTGGAGAGCATGGGGGAAATAAACCTGTAGTATGAATGAAAGTGCATGAGGGCCAAATGATGAAATAAAAGCGTAAATTTAGGATTTAAAGAAAAGCTTTGTAAAATTCCTTACTAATGACATTTCCTTCCAGATATGGAAGGATCAAGACCTGACATTAGTTCTAGCAGAATAAAATGTTCATTCACGAAGATGTATGTCAAGATATATGTCCAGAACGGATGAATTGTAAAATTTAATTTTTCCTAGCTTTAGTGTAGCTTTTAGAATTGTTGTAAAGTTGGCCCTAAAAACGGAACTTTAAAGTCATTTAGTTAATTTAAAAGTTTGATGAGTGTAGTTAACGTAAAAGTTTTTCAGACTTTAAAGTCTTAAACAAGGTCGTTTTGAGACCTTATTTTTCGAGTATTTAAAGTCTGGTCGGAAGCTATGTAAGGATTATGTTAATTTTATTAACAGTTAAATTTTAAGTTAAAGTTCCTTTCCTGTCAAATTCTTAACTTCAACTTGCTACTTCCGGCCAGAACGTAGTTTTGGAATCTTGCTGAATATTTAATGAGGAGGAGCAGTATTTGACTGAGAAGTTACTTACTCAGTCAGAGAGTATCCGAGTTTTTGATTTACGCGCATCTGCCTTTTTGGCCACTCTCTCTCAAAGCTGTTATTGCGCTCGGCCGTACTTAGGCACTTGTTAAGCTTCGTAGTCAAATAAATTTAGGGGCGAACTCGATTTGAATATTGATAGCTTCGACTATATTTCTTTAGATAATCTTAGTTTTAGTTTAATTCTTAGTCTCTTAAGTTCGAGCCCAAGTGAGGGCTTTGTTTGTACACTCCCAGGCGGAGTTTTGTTAAATCTTATTGAAATAATAAAGGGTTAGTTACCTTCTACCTTGTTGTTTCTTGTCACCGAACTTAAGCGATTATTCGCTTATCAGTTCTTAGATTCTTCACTTCCAACATTAATTTAGAATTACAAAGTGAGGAACTCTACACACTTGTAAAGAAATTGCTAGTGATGGAACTCTATGGAAAGTAGAAAATACTTCAAATACTTCTGATCGGTGACCCTTGAAAAATATCTTGCGAGAAAATGCAAGACCGACATCCTATGCTAAACTTCACATTGGTTCTGGTAAAGCTCTTAGTGCGTGGAAGTTAATAATAAATGAAAAAATTTAAAGGAGTGTACTGATGCTGAAGCCAAGCATAAACTTCATAATGACTCGTTCACTATTTTATTAGCAGACCGGGAAGCATTCATAGCGTTGTTGTACGTAAAGGGGGCATTAGCCGCCAAGGGATTACCAATTCTTAGTTTGTGGTCCAAGACTTGGGGACCAAAGGTTTTTCATGAAATATGAGTAGAGAAAGGTTTCTGGAAATTATGAAATTTCTTCGTTTTGATAATAAACTAACGAGGTCTTCACGTTTGCAGTGGGATAAATTTGCACTAATATCCGAAGGTATGGAATACTTTTATAGAAAACTGTAAGCTTTGCTACAAACCAAATGAAAACATTACGATTGATGAACAGTTATTCCCTACAAAAACAAGATGCAGTTTTTTGTAGTATATGCCTAACAAGCCCGATAAATTCGGAATAAATTTTGGCTAGCAGTAGACGTTAGGACAAAATACTTATTAAACGGATTTCCATATTTAGGAAAAGATGAAATGAGACCAAGTGATCAAAGTTTACGAGAGAACGTAGTAAATCGTTTAGTTGATCCTTACAAAAATATTGGCCGAAATATAACTACAGACAGTTTCTTTACATCAGTAAAACTTTCGAAATCCATAAAATCAAAAGGATTGAGTCATATTGGAACAGCAAATGGCGCAAAAAGAGAAATTCTCTCTAGTTTCAAAAATGTAAGAAACGAACTTTTTTCTTCAGTTGTGATGAAACACGACTATATAACACTTACATCATATCAAGGTAAAAGGAACAAAAACGTAATTTTGTTAAGTACACTCCATTCATCAGTTGAATTTGAATCTAATGAAAAGAAGGTTCCTGGTGTAATACAGTTTTTCAATTCTACAAAATTCGGGGTAGATGTTTTGGATCAAATGGCAAGAAAGCACCATCACGCCGTTGGCCAGTACATGTATTCTACAATATTTTGGACTTAGCAGGCATAAATGCGTGGATTTTGTATAAGGAAGTTACAAAAGAAAATATCAGCAGAAGGGATTTTCTATTGCGTTTGGCAGAACTAAGACAA
The DNA here is from genome assembly GCF_044657685.1 of Stegodyphus dumicola. Taxonomy (NCBI): domain Eukaryota; kingdom Metazoa; phylum Arthropoda; class Arachnida; order Araneae; family Eresidae; genus Stegodyphus; species Stegodyphus dumicola. The sequence goes on along the minus strand of NC_140781.1, from coordinate 140,564,401 downwards.
GAATATATACCTAGTAAAAACAAATTTGTTCTCTCTTCAAGTGGCTTTGTGGATAGACAAGATCAATAGAATCAAAAAGGGAAGAAATGTCAAGTAAGGAAATGCAAAGGTATCAAAACTTCTAATATTTGCGACAGCTGTAATAAATATGTATGCGTATATTGTACACAAAAAATCAGAAAGATAAGCGTGTGTGCTAATTGCTGCGCTAACACATTATCTGTAAATAAATTATTTCTATATATTTCTATTTCTATGTACTCTTTATAGCAAAAAGTTTGTTTTAAAATACTTTAATATTTGAATTAAAAACCATTTTTTTGAGGGAAAATTTGCGTAAATATTTATACATTTTATTTTCGGTGTTTCTGAAATGTAAGCTATCGAAAATAAAATAAATAAATAAATAAATAAAAAAGTAATAAATAAATAAAAAAATTACATTTTCCGATGGAAATATTTAAATGCTTGTTCATTATTTTACTACATACCTGCAAAGTCTCTATACTCTTTAAAATAAACTGTAGTTGTCATAATTTGCATTATTTTAATTTCTTTTTCGCAAATATATGTGGGAGTCATCAACGTCCAATGCTGAATTAGAATACCAGGATTATGACGTCATCAGTATAGCATCACCCAGCGCAGTAAGAATCATCCCAGACAGCGCTGAGACCTGGTCGAGAGTGGAAGGCAGACGTGAGCAGACGGCTCACACGTCTTCAAGAGTTTATGAACTTAGATTGTGCTTTTGATGTTATGCCTTTAGGTGTAAAAGGACTGTGGGTGCATCATTATGTTAATCCTGCATACCGTTAACTTCATCTTTATTTACTTTTACTTCTTTCTATTAAATAAACCATTTAAATATTACTTCGTGCTCTCATGCTGTGAATTAAGTCAAATTCTACAAAAAAATATGGCGACCAACCGTGCGGCTCGAACTTGGAAAATGTGTGAGTGACATTATGAACTGTGTTCTGAACTGCGCATTGAACTACTGAGTGAACTACCGATTTATTGGATAACTCGTATAAAGTGTGGATTACCCGATTGACGACGATCATCTGTCGGGTGAGTACAAAACTTTCTTTCCAATATGAAGTTAGTAGAAATTCCAGAATTGGAAGCAGCTTTAAAGAACCGTAAAAGTTCTGAAATCAAAAGTTTGCATAAGCTTATTTTTAATACTGATGGAGACCGAAATAACCGGAAAAGATTACGTGAATTTTCTGGCTTTATATTTAAACCAGATTCTGAAGAATTTAATAAGAAAATAGATACAGTGCAGAATAGTTTTACTTTGAATGAGTTAATTTAAGTTTGCAATGTATTGTGCATAAATTCAGAAGGTTTAAAAACGGAAGTCGTAACCCGAATTGTCTCTTTCTTATGTGATTTATCTGTATTATTTGAAAATATTTTGCATGAAGAAAATAGTGATATTGAAGATGAAACTATTAATAAAATTTCTGAAGTAATGCTTGATGATAATCAAAGAGACAATCCTGGTTTTAATGAGTCTCAAGTAAACAACAGTATGCAGCTTCCAATTCAAGATCATTTTAAACCTCATCTTAGTTTTTCTGATATTGAAAGTATTGTTAATCCTTTTTCTGGTAATGCATATGAAAATGTTGATAAATGGATTGATGAATTTGAAGACGTTATAAATTCTTTGAAATTAAGTGATTTGCATAAATTAGTTTTTGCTAAAAGATCATTAAAAGGTAAAGCGAAACTATTTATTCAGAGTGAACCTAAAGTTAATGATTGGTGTAAGTTAAAAAAGCTTTTGAAATCTGAATATGGTAAAGCTTTTAATTCTGCTGAGTTGCATGAAATGTTATGTAAACGTAAATTGATGCCTAATGAATCTTTAGATGAGTATTTTTTGAAAATGAAAGAAATGTGTTCGCGAGGTAACATTGAAGATGCTTCATTAATTAAATATGTTATTGATGGTATTCCCGATTCGGTGGTTAGGAAAACTATACTATATGGTTGCGAAACAATATCTGAATTTAAACAAAGGCTTAAAATTTATGATAAAATGAGATCGGACAATGGTAAGTTTAAAAATCCGAAACCGAAAGTAGACACTCAAGTTAAAGATAGAAGTACGCTTTCGTCATCAAACCGAAATCAATCTAACGTTAATAAGGTCAAATGTTTTAATTGCCAGGAATTTGGGCATTATTCAAAGCATTGTGTAAACAAATCGAAGGGTGTAAAATGTATAAAATGTAAGAAGTTCGGGCATTATTCAACTGACTGTCCAGATCAGACCCCCGAGAAACAAACTTTAATTCAACGAATTTGTGACAAAGATAGAATTATGAAGACTGTAGAAATAAATAATCATTTAGTTGATAGTCTAGTTGACACTGGTTCAGATGTAACGATATGCAGCGTAGAGTTACACAAGCAGATTGGTTCTCCTAATTTAAATTGTAGCGATATCACATTAAACGGAATTGAATCAAAGCAAACGTACCCCATCGGCTTTTTTATTTCTGATATTTCAATTGATAGTTTTTCACTGCGTACGAAAATTTATGTTGTTAAGTCATTATGTAATCAAATTGTATTAGGGTTGGATGTATTGAATCAGTTTAACTTCTCTTTTACCGAGAATGGCCTTCAAATAATTTCTCATCGGAATAAAAGTAATGTAAACTTGATAACTGCTGAGTCATATCGAAATTCTAACGTTTGTTGCGTTATGGAAAATTTGAATATTGCATTGAAGAATGTTTATGATCCTTCGCTATCGTCTGGCGTCTCTGTTAATGTAAACAAAAGTCCCGAAAGCGGAAGTAGCGCGACGTTCCTTTCACATCTGGTGAATGCTATTTCTGTCAACGAGATTGATTTATCGCATATTTCAAATGCAGAACATAAAGAAAGACTGTGTAATTTAATTAATTCGTACCAGCCTCGGAAAAATAGACAATCTGACTTCAAGATGCAAATAAATTTATGCGATGATATTCCTGTCTGTCAAAATAGAAGATACATGTCTTTCGCGGAACAAAAAGTTGTTGACGATCAAATTAAGGAATGGTTGAAAGAGGGCATAATAAAGCCTAGCAATTCTAATTATTCGGCGCCTATTGTTTTGTGTAACAAGCGTAATAATTCGAAACGTTTATGTATAGACTATCGGAAATTAAATAAGAAGATTATTAAAGACAAATTTCCACTGCCTTTAATTCCGGAAGTACTTGATCGCTTAGAACAGTCAAAAGTTTTCACGACACTAGATTTGAAAAATGGCTTTTTCCATGTAGACATAGACGAAAATTGCACCAAATATACCGCTTTTGTAACACATAATGGTATCTACGAATTTCTTAAAGCTCCTTTTGGTTTATGTATTAGTCCAAATGTTTTTCAAAGATATATTTATTCAGTATTTCGTGACTTGTTAAATGAAGGTGTACTAATTATTTATATGGATGATATAGTCATACCGGCTAATGATGAAGTTGAATGTTTAGACAAATTAGAAAGAGTACTCAAAACTGCTTCGGAGTATGGATTACAAATAAATTTCAAAAAGTGCCAATTCTTAAAACGTAAAATTGAATTTTTGGGACATGTAATTGAAAACGGAACTATTCGACCATCGCCTTCCAAAACCGTTGCTGTTCGAAACTTTCCACAACCGCGTAACTGTAAACAACTACAAAGCTTTTTAGGACTAACGGGTTATTTCCGTAAATTCATTCCTCAGTATGCTAAAATAGCTAAACCTCTTAGTGACTTACTTAGAAAAGATATTGGTTTTAAGTTCGATTCCGAACAACAGGAAGCTTTTTGTAGATTAAAAGAAATTCTCTCTCAGACACCTGTTCTACATATATTTAGGCAAGGATATCCATTAGAACTCCATACTGATGCTAGTAGTCAAGGCTTTGGTGCGGTATTACTCCAATTGTCTGATGATGGTAATTATCCTCCAATCCAGTATATGAGTAAGAAGACTTCACCGCAGCAAGAGAAACTCTGTAGTTACGAATTAGAAGCCCTTGCAGTAATAGAAGCTCTGAAGAAATTTCGAAACTATTTGTTAGGGACTAAATTCAAAATTGTAACTGATTGTAGTGCTTTTCAGAAAACTTTAGATAAGAAAGATTTAACTCCTAAGATTGCAAGATGGGCAATGTTTATTGAAGAATTCGATTATGAAATTGTACATCGTTCAGGAAGCCAAATGAAACACGCTGATGCTTTAAGTAGAAATGCTCTAATTTTAACATCATACACATCCGATGTAACTGAGAAGATTCGGTTAGCACAACAACAGAATGAAGATGAACATGTGAAGTTAATCAAGAATTTAGTTGAGAAGGGAGAAGAAAATGGATTCTTCGTGAGAAATGATATTTTGTACAAATTTGAAAATGGTAAAGATCTTCTAGTAGTGCCAGAATCCTTACAGAATGAAATCATACAGAAGGTACATATAAAAGGTCACTTTGCTATAGATAAAACTGTGAATGCTGTAGAGCAAGAATTCTATATTCCCAGACTGAAATGCAAAGTTGAAAAAGTGATTGCTAACTGTATAGAATGTATACTGTACAACAAGAAGCAAGGAAAAGCAGAAGGATTTCTTCATCCTGTACCGAAAGAAAACGTTCCTTTGAGTACGTATCATATCGACTTTATTGGACCTCTTCCATCAACGAACAAGAGATACCAACACATTCTAACTGTTGTCGACGCTTTTACGAAATTTACTTGGTTCTATCCAGTGAAATCACCAACTACGCAAGAAGTTATTTCAAAATTGAAGCAACAACAGACTGTATTTGGGAATCCAGCCAGAATCATTTCAGATCGAGGTAGTGCCTTTACATCGATTGAATTTTCAGCGTATTGTACTGCAGAAGGTATAGAACATGTCAAAATTACTACCGGTATTCCAAGAGGTAACGGACAAATTGAGCGAATTCATAGAATTTTGATTCCTGTTTTGTCAAAATTATCACATGAAGATTCAACGAAATGGTTTAAGTATGTTCCAGATGTTCAGAGAATAATCAACAGTACGACTACGAGAAGTACGAAATATTCACCGTTTGAGCTTCTCATAGGCACGAAAATGAAGAATAAAGAAGATTTGAGAATTAGTGAGATATTGAATGAAGAATATCTAAAACAATTGATGCAAGAACGTGATGAAATGAGAGAAGATGCGAAAAACAACATTTTGAGGATTCAAGAAGAGAATCGTAAACAATTCAACAAGAAACGTAAGAAACCGAAACTATACAAGATTGGCGACTTGGTAGCCATTCAGAGAACTCAATATGGGACTGGTTTGAAACTACGACCTAAGTTTCATGGACCGTATAAAATCATAGCTGTTCGATCAAATGACAGATATGAAGTCGAGAAAGTAGGATGCAATGAAGGACCGAATTTGACATCTACTGCGGCTGACCATATGAAGCCATGGTCAAATTGATTTGATGTTTGTATCAGCTCAAAACCTAAGGACCTGATACTCTTTTTTCCTTTTCTTCTTCTTCTTCTTCTTTTTTTTTTTTAATTATTATCTTTGCAGGTACATGATGGTGATGTCCATTCAACAGACATCGAGGACGATGCCTCTTCAGGTTGGCCGAAGCTGTGGGAGTCATCAACGTCCAATGCTGAATTAGAATACCAGGATTATGACGTCATCAGTATAGTATCACCCAGCGCAGTAAGAATCATCCCAGACAGCGCTGAGACCTGGTTGAGAGTGGAAGGCAGACGTGAGCAGACGGCTCACACGTCTTCAAGAGTTTATGAACTTAGATTGTGCTTTTGATGTTATGCCTTTAGGTGTAAAAGGACTGTGGGTGCATCATTATGTTAATCCTGCATACCGTTAACTTCATCTTTATTTACTTTTCTTATTTACTTTTACTTCTTTCTATTAAATAAACCATTTAAATATTACTTCGGGCTCTCATGCTGTGATTTAAGTCAAATTCTACAAATATTATATCATATAGAGAAATATGCAGATATCTTATCAAGGGGTCAAAATGACACCCGCCGTAATTCTAGGTATACGAAGACCACCGTAATTCTAGTGTTAAAAAGAAGCTTCACAGTCGCACATGACTGCTTATTTAATCTAAAGTCAATCGACTTACTCTTTCTTTCAATAGCTCTTTCAACCCTATTAGAAAGGACTGTAACTTGCTTTTAACACCCCCTTAGAGGTGTCAATCATTTGGTCTTTAAACACAGCACTGAATAGCGGGCGAAAAAGAAACTTCTTCCTCCGTCAGCTGACCACTGAACCGTGGCCTTCGAGATAACATGGCCTGGTTAGCTGCGAGTGACGTCACGAAAGGCGTCCGATCCTTCCGTGACTTTCTTTGCTTCAGATTTGAATGCGAGCGTTTCGTTCGATGTTTAGAGTGTTTTGTTTTTAATAATGCATAATGATTAAATTTCCAGAGACTTGACGGGAAAACGTATATAAAAGGTAGTATATTCATTTGCAGTTAAGATTAATAACTTAATAAATATTATTTTTTAAGAAATATTCACGAAATTTTCTATGCCATGTTTTAGGTTATCTTGTGCATTTTTTTTACACTGTGTTGTAATAATTTGTTAGGATACACTCAAAAAAGAAAGTTTTGAAATAAGGAAATGAAAAGGCTGTTATTTATTAACATAAAAATATCTTTACGGTTGGAGAAGGAGAGGAATGAAAATATTTAGAAATATAAATAATTCACTAACAAAAGTAAATATAATTTAGCAAATTAAAAGACATAAAAAATTATTTTTCCTTGAAGCTATAAATATTTCAGGGCTTCCAAACATTATGCAAATACATTTTTAATTCATTTAAATTACTATCTAATAAAATGATAAGCAGTTCAAAGCCACAGAAAAAATTTAAACCTCAAAACTTTGTAAATTAAATAAATTACAATTTTCCTGCAACATTACAGAAAACGAATAATTTTCACATATTTATATGTTATCTATAGCAATAATTATAATAATATTTACGTCATTTAATAATATTTACATTATTACTTATATGTAGATGCATAATAAATAATATATTTACAAATAAAAGCCATCCATAAAATGTTCCACAAAAGCGTAAAATCAGTAAATTTGCCAACGAAAATCTCAAAACAACTATACATAGAACAAACCATCATTTCTGTCTAATTAGCAAATACTGTGCAAGTTGTACTAGTATACTGAAGCAATAATTAATCGCAATTGATAATTTATTTTGAAAATCATGAAGTATTATTAAATAATAAGGAAACAGCAAAGGGATTAATAAATTTAAATGTAAAAGGTACATTATTGAAAATATATTTGAACTGCATCATATTTAGTACACTATTTTTAAAAAATAAAACAATGTCATTTACGTACTCATATCTTTTCCATCACGTATTCTTGACTTTTTAAAGTTTCCTTTCATCGATTTTTGTATGCATATTATTTTGAAGAACTTTAGTATACCGTATATACCCGCGTATAAGTCGAGATATTTTGGACAAAAAAAAAAGGCTTCAAAGTGGGGGGGGGGGGTCGACTTATACGCGGGGCCATAAAAAATTAAAAGAATCGGAAGTTCAAAAATTTCTTTATATAATGCAGTTGTTTTCTTCCCGCACTCAAATTGGACGACTTATCAAATAAGTCACTTACTTGAAGTAATTTCATGACTTAAATTATGTGACGAACTAATTACAGAGTCCCTCTGAAATTATTATAAAATCATTTAAAAAATGTTGTATTAGCAACGAACTAGACGGCACGGAAGATGATGCTGTTTTTGAAAGTGAAAATGACGACGAAGGCTCTAGTAGTGATTGTAACAATACAGAGTTCGAGACTGAATCTCAGATGATTTTGAATAAATGTAGTACTTAAAAAAATTTTTTCGAAGTTTCTCGATCGATTTCGGAAGTGGGGGGTCGACTTATACGCGGGTTTCTTATTTTCTACGAATTTTTTATGTCGAAGTGTGGGGGGGTCGACTTATACGCGGGTATATACGGTAATTGTTTAAACAAATATTTGAAATGATGCTCATTATTTTTTTAATCTGCTAGAAAATGGAATTCCACACATTAAACAAGTTTCATGAACATCAAACATGTTAATGTTTTGTACATATATCTCGGTAAGTTTGACCAGTAAAGAATGTTGTTCAACTTCTTTACTGGTTCTTCTTTACTTTCAACTGGAACAACTTCATCTCCTAGATAAACTGCTATATCCATATGAAGCGATACGAAGATACTTTTCTCAATTTTAGGATGTGGATGAAAACTGAGGAATAAAATATAAATACCAGAAACAGATTTGTGTAAAATAATATTTGAAGTATCTGAAATATTTAATTTATTCGGTAACATAGAAGAAAAATTCTCAAATGATGCTATTTTGTTCTTTCTCAAAAATTCATTAAAAATATGCTTCTCCATCTTAGCTCTTTTTTCCTTCTTGCTCATCCTCTGAGGGGTTGGAATTTCAGATAAATATTTTGGACAACCAGAAAAAATGCATGGGTAAGCATCGTTATTTAATTTAGGATGCCATCTACACATCTGAATAAAAGTATCTTCGTTTGTTGGTAAATAATCATAGCGAATAATATCATCTTTTCGAAAATGTTTTTTACACGCAACGCTGCGATCACTTGTAATAAAATTTTTCCTTAAAATTCTTTTAATCCATAAATCCCGTTTTACTTTATCTTTTGGAAATTTGAATACTGATATATATTCATTGGTGCCATCGTAATTGGATTTGCATGCTGGAACGCAACATCGTGCAAGCATGATGAAGACAGCTCTACATAGACGTCAATCGTTATTCTTGTTAACAAATAAGTTAACTAGTAATCTCAATTGAAAAACGAAAATATCCTTAACAACATTACTTAAATTTAGCAATAAAAAAGACACGAATAATAAAACAATACAGCACGCGATCAACGTAATAAGAAGTCTTCGCTTGCAGTGTCCACACAATGCAGGGCGAAGGGTGAAAGTTCAGACGCCTTACGTGACGTCAAATCACGTGATTCTGCAGCTGACCAGGCCATCTAATCTCGAAGGCCACGACTGAACACAGCAACTTTTTCGATGCGTAAGCGCCCTCACATGACAAAATTAAATGTATTTGACTACATTCCACTACCTGAAGATAAAAGAGTTACGACCACTGGCAGCCCACCTAGCTAGAGATCTGAACTTTCCTACATAAAGTACAATATTCCTGTATATAGTTGTATATATTGTATATAGCATTTATGGATACTTTTCTCATTATTTCATCGAAACTTCTATATGATATCTGATTTTACAAACTGCATTTTTGTCACTGTAACTTTATATTTGCAAACGTATGCTTCTGAGAGTTTGTATTCTTACAAACTCGTTATGTCATGTAGTATGCTCTCATCATAAAAACTCATGATTGCTTTACCTTGCACTGCTCCGTCTGCGGCGCGTCTTCTTGTCTGGCCTAGTTCCTAGGCTTGCGGAATCTTGCTCGCCCCACTTCTGCTATCACCTCAATTTCTCAACTCCTACCACGTCTCCTACTACTGTCATGTGCCTACAGGCTTCTCTTCATGAGCTGGAAACAGCGCGCTACTCCAGCACATGTTCGGATCGATCCCCCCTCCCATTCCTCCTTTAGAAGTGCTCGCAGAGCAAAGGTAATTGACTTTTTCCTACGGCCTCTTCCAACACCTCCTAACAGAAGAAAGCCAGGACACTGGATTGTGACGTCACAAGCAGTCGTCTGAGTCGAAACTCCGAGAAGGCAAAGAAACGAAATAGGTTACGCGCTAGTGCCGCACTTAACATTGCTTTCACTATTTGATATAGATATTTGGGTTGGATTTTATTCAAAGATTCAACACTTTTGTCGTTTATAACGCAAAACGATCAATATCGATCGATTAATATTTCGAATTTACGATTTCAATTTTCGATTAATATTTCTCGGATTTTAATATATTAAGAAAATAAATAAATAAGATTTTTATAAATTCTTTGGCCAAAGATAAATGCTAAACATTCATACCTTGTAGGTTATATTCAAAAATAACATAAATAATATTGACTATGATTTAACTACAGACGTTTACCGTTAAAACTATTTTAAATTATAAAAAATTACTTCACAGGGAAACATTGCGAAATATAATAAAATCTACTACCTATAAATCTACTAACAAACATATTGTGCATGAAGACAGTTGTTATTGGAATATGGTTTAATTTCTATCAAAATATTTACTTCTCTGCTTATTAAAGAATAATTAAATTTAAAAAAAAAAGGATTGTAGGCGTTCTGTAAAAGATAAGTTTTTCCTTAAGATCGTCCTTTCTATTTCATGGTTTAAATGGTATAAAGTAACACTTCCAAAATAAAAAAAAATTGCCTCTTTTTATAATTTTCTGTAGTTTTAAGTATAATTTTTATGATAAATACATTTTTGTAAGGAAAAATATATTACTGTAGCGCATAACATTATGAAATATATGATTGTTCTTATTTAAGCAGAAGAAATATCTTAGTATTACACACAATGAATAAATTATTTCAAAGTTTAACACGATAAAATTTTACGTAAATTTAATAATTTTCTGCTTCTAATTTCTAGGCTAACTAATGAATTATTTACACATCCAAGTTAAACGTAGCAGTTAATAAGTTCTAATCAGCAATACTAACTCAAAAAGGAATTTCTGCTTTAATCTCATAATTTAATATTTTAAGTTGCCATTCTTAATGTTGCACTATATTTTTCTAATATTCATGGGAGAAAAAAAAAAAAAAAAAAAAAAAAGATTTTCCAGATTATCCGCACACAAGCTACTACTCACCACCTCATTTTCTTCAGACCAGTAATTTGTCTTTAAAAGTAAATATTATAAAAATGCACTAAACTTTAAGTATAATATGCTGTGTATCTTGCAAGTTTCAAAGAAATTAATATATTAGAGGTTTGTTTAGCAAAAAATTCAACACTGCAATTTAAAATTATTACTTAAATCCATAAAACCAATAATATTAGTCGCATATATACTTGATTGTATTATATTAGTTGTATACTAGAACTTGAAAATGAATTTTCACAAATGAAAAATAATAATTTTTTATTTACAGATTTAAGCAAACAGCCAGAATAACAAAGTAACACTGACGTTATAGCATACCAGTAACATCTTTTTAAACACACTCTACAAAGTTTTAAAGCAATAAATCTCTGGCCATTTCAAATGAATTTATAATCATAAGATACAATAAAATGATCAGGATAGCACATTTTACCACAATTTAAAACTATTAATTAATACTCAATTCACAATATAAAAGCAGCAGCTATTCAAATTATTGAGGAACTATGATATCTGAACTAAGATTAAATGAATAATCTTATAATAAGCTAGCTGAATTAACGCAAAAAATCAAAATATGTTTGCATATATGAAAAAAAATGAGTCGAGTTGACTCAATTTATTTTTAATATATGGAAAACGTTGCAACTATCAAATACACTGTTCATACATAATCTAACACAAATCCATATACTAAACAGCTCTGAACTAATTTTCTCATCATTATGAAGTATATAAATGTAATCCACAGAACGATTTTAACACATAATACCAAAACGACAGCTAAATTTAGGAGGACTGTCAGTAATACTCAATTGAATTATAGAAGTGCTCATGAAGAGCATACAGTAAAGTTTACATGCAGGATTTTCTATCTGAGACTCAATAACAAGAAACTATGTTTAGGAAAAAATCAGCATTATCAGGAAAGAAATATTCTAAAGCTTCAACCTGTTACATTATGCTCTTGACAGAATCCAAAAAGAGCAACGAGTAAGCACTCCCATGTTTAAAAATTTTGTGAGATTTGGTTCGACAGACAGACAGCATGTAACAGTTATTGAAATACAGTAAAACCTTGGTTCATAAATGTAACATGTTCCTATTCATAAACTGAAACAATTTCCCCCATACGACTCAATGTAAAATGGATTAATTTATTCCTCGACCATAAACAATTAAATATTATAACAGCACTTTGTGCACAATTAAATAGCCACGCACTAAAATTAGTCGCCACTTAAAACACAACACAGATACATTTTTACACGACAATAAATTCTGAGCACAGAAATTATTTTTTCAATATTATCACTTTTCAAGTGATCTGAATATGAAACAGTCAGTAAATGTTCATATCAACATAATGACTATTTCCCACTATAAACAGTAGCACTTATTACAAACATGTCATTTTGTAAGCATGTTGAAACACTCTTTATAATGATTAAACATATTACCAAATGAACTGAATGATATTTATGCAATAAAATTAGTTGCCACTTAAAACACAAGCCAAATTTTAAAATTAACTTGTGATTACAATAGTTACATGTATGTTAATATTTAGTAAGAGAAGTCAAGGAGTCCTATGATTTAAATGAGTACTTTGATAACTATATACCAATTACAATGCCATTTTAAAATTAACCTGTCATAATAATAGTTACGTATATGTAAACATTTAGTAACAGAAGTCAGTCAGCCGTACGATTTAAATGAGTACTTAGATAACTAAATACCATTTAAAATGCTTTGATTATTAATTAATCTAATTGTTTAAGAACTATTAATTGTGGACTTTTTTCCACAATAAATTCAAAGTAGAGAAATTAATTTTTTAACATTATCAATTTTCATGTATCTGAATATGAAACACTCAGTAAATGTCCATATCAACAGAATGACTAATTCCCACTATAACGGTAGCAGTTATTATAAACATGTCATTTTATAAACTTGTTGAAACACTTCACTTTTTATCATGGTTAAACATTTTACCATATGTTAACACTGAATGATATTCATACAATAAAATTAGTCGCCACAGATACTTTTTTACCCGACAATAAATTCAGAACACAGAAATAAATTTTTCAATATTATCACTCTTCAAGTGATCTGAATGTGAAAATGTCAGTAAATGTCCATATTAACAGAATAATAATGACTAATTCCCACTATAACAGTAGCAGTTATTACAAACATGTCATATTGTCGGCATGCTGAAGCACATAACTTAAAACAAGTAAATCTGGAGTATATCGATATTTTTCTTTGTGTACATTTAGTTTATGTACTTGCTTGGAAAAGAAGTTTAGTTCTGATTCTTTTTCAGATAATACTCTTTTCAATTTTGAAAGCATATCATCCACAATTTGTGAAAGTTCTGAATATGTCCTCTGTTTTGAAATTTATAAGGCAGACTTTCAAATTCCTTTAGTACTTCTAAAAACATGTTTACGAGTATAAATTACTAATTCTTAAAGGGAAAACACATTAGCACATTTTAGAGGGAAAACACAAACAATACTCATTTATTACTACCAACTTCAGAATTTCTGGAGCTGGGTCACTTAAAATGTCATTTAACATAGTTGAATTTTCAGTATGCAGAGTCGTATAAAATGTTTATAGATTTGATGTTCTAGGTAATTGATAGCTCATTATCATACTTTTCTTTTGTTTATAATTTTTCTTCTATTGCTTTCTCTCCTAAATGAGCTATCATCTTTTCAGACGACATTCTCTATACAGATCTTAATGACATGTAAGATGCGCCATCAGGAAATTGAGAGATAACACATCCTTTTTTGAAACATGGCCGAGAAATAGGGATTTTATGGGTTTTGCTGATTCCTCATCATACATTTCCATTTCTTGTGCTTCTTCATCCACTCAAAAATGAAAGTCACACACCTATAAAACAAAATAGCTTAAAATTAAATTGTTGTGATTACAATAGTTACATGTATGTTAATATTTAGAAACAGAAGTCAAGGAGCCCTATGATTTAAATGAGTATTTTGATAACTATATATCAATTACAATGCCATTTTAAAATTAACTTGTAATAATAGTTACGTGTATGTAAACATTTAGTAACAGAAGTCAGTAAGCCCTATGATTTAAACGAGTACTTAGATAACTAAATACCATTTAAAATGCTTTGATTTTAATCAATATAATTGTTTAAGTAATTTGTAATGTTTAGAAAGCTCATCATGATGATTACAATTTATTTAGATTTAAAGAAATGTATAACATTGGCAAATAATTAGGAGTATCAAACACTGAGTGTCGAATATAATCATATAAATCAATATGAAAATTTTAAAATGAAACCTAATATTATTTGTTAGCTCCTTTTCTTTGGCACATAAATTGGCTTTTATATAACTACTACATCGAGAATTCTTTCTGTTAAGTGAAATTTTATTTCATTCACATTTATCTGTACCCAAATAAGAAATAAGAGAAAGTTAATATTACAATTTTCATGATTAAAATTGTTAGCTTTGAAGGAAAATATTTCTTTGAAGTTATTACAATTGGAGAGACCTTCTGAGTTTTGCCTTTTTTCTCAGTGTGAAGGCACTTATTCCTAATGGCGCTTTCGGCTTATCAAAATTTTTACAGTATTAGAAAATTCCCTCTTTTGATGATAAATATTTTCTCTTTGGATGATGTGGAGGTAAAGGCGTTTATGCCTATGTACTCCGTAATATGAACTTCGTTGATCCTTGATCCACCGTAGTGAAAAAACAAATGTGTGAGGCCGTTTTCAAGGCAGGTTGGCGAATGCGCAGATTTTCAGCCTCGTGATATCACGGTACATAATGTGAAATGCACAAAGAGAGAGAGGAAAAGGTGACAAATAACAAGTATTAAGAGATAAAGCATAGCCTTGCGGTAACGCTCTTTTCTCCCCAGTAAGAGATGGCGGGTTCGAATCCCGTTCGTGGGGGTTATTTTTAAAATTCAGGGAAAATAATATTAAATTCAGTAAAAATCAATTAAAGGCAATAATTAAAATAATGACGTTCTAAATAATTAATCATGTGTAAGAAGAGTAAATAATGAAAAATAATGGCATGCTAATTAAAATAATAAGGGTAATTGATATTAAATAAACGAAAATAATAAATTAAAAGTGATGTCATTCAATCTCCTGAAACTCTAAGTGGGCGTTTGATCTTCGCTCTTACGTAGAATTTAAAATTCTACTTAACTTTTGTAAGAGCAAAGATCAGGGGCTTAAGAACTTAAAAGTTTTAGGAGACTGCTGGCGTGTTTCGTCCGCTGGAGCCTTTTTTTTTTTTTTTTTTTTTTTTTTTGAAAAACTGCTTTATAACTTATTTTGTATAATTGCCATCCAGATTTTGCAGAATACTTGATCTTCATTATATCTCTTTTTATTAAATTTACATTTATATGCTATGTAGTTCAAAAAATAAGCTTCGAATAGGATGAATATTTGCACATTCTACTGAATTGTCTAGATCTGACAATTTTTTTTTTTTACTTCCAGATTTTTACCTTATGTCTGCATTATATTCGTCTTCCTATTACTGATAGGAAAAATTACATTTACGTGAGAGATTTGGAATACTGAATGATATGGATGAAGCATATGAATGTTGAATAAAGAGAACAAACCCGGCATTTTGTCATAATTGACTAATACTCTGAATTATAAAATTTTAAGAAAACACATTCATTCATTCACATGAATAAAATGAATACATTCTCAAAAACAAACATCCAGGAAATATATTACAAGTGTCAACATAAACGATATACAAATATATTTTTAAGCATTTTAATATTTCATAAGCTGAAGATAAACCAAAAAAAAATATCGATAATTCACTGGTATATGTTCAAAGAGATAAAACAGCAAAGATAAAATAGTTTCAAATAGCAAAGAGAAAATAGGTTCGAAATGTCTAAACGACTACCTAGAGCACATTCTCAAAACGTTTGCGAAAAGACAATGACATCAGAAAGACATAAATTTTTTGGAATATGACATTATTTAAAAATTTTAGTTCTGATATAGGAAAATACACATTAAGTAATTAAATGTAGGTATTCGTGAACATGTTTATAAAAAAAAAATATAGAATTTTTTAGGAAAATTTTGCACGTTTTCTATTTTGGTAATAATACTTTTAAGTTAGGAAAATTTTCTATACTGAACATATGTGTCTACGAAATTCTTTGGAAAAAGCGGAAAGTAAATAATCATTTCGATACTTTGCTAGAAATCTAGAGTTATAAATGAACAACGATTTAAA
The DNA here is from genome assembly GCF_044657685.1 of Stegodyphus dumicola. NCBI lineage: Eukaryota > Metazoa > Arthropoda > Arachnida > Araneae > Eresidae > Stegodyphus > Stegodyphus dumicola. Next base: position 140,548,188 of record NC_140781.1, on the reverse strand, counting down.
AATTAACCAAGAGCAAAACGATGTACATATATAAATTACTTTGCTAATCGGTTATGATACATCCAGAATCTTCAAAATTAGTAATAAAATGTTCAATTTAACTCTTGAGATTTTACTAGAGAAGTCTCTGTAATAGTAAAATGCTTGTTAAAATTGTGCTAATAGAAGGAAAAAATATGACTTTTTTAAAATATTCGCATGATAGGTAATAAAAATGAAAGCATGACTCCGGTCCAGGAATGCAATACAAGGTGTAAGTAAAAACGTTTCTAAACTGAGATTTTTTTGTCACGTACGAAATGTATTCAAAAGAGCGAAATTTGGTAATATATTAGCAGTGGACTAGGAAACAAATTTTCAAAGATGATACTGTGGTATGAAAATTAATCAAAAAGTATAACATGGAAAAATTTTTCTTCGCAATAAGTTATGAAAATTTCCCTTTCAGTAGAATGAAGTTAGAAAGTACAAATTTGGTAATGAAGCACTCATTTCAGCCTTTAAGATTTTATTAAAAGTTGCAATAAACACATTCACTTGAAATGTAATGCAGTAAGTTAAAATATAACTCTGGTTCATCAGTGCAATATATTAGGTATGTACGGTTAATTGTTTATTTCGAATACGATAAAGAAGAAACTTTTGAGTCAGAGAGAAACCATGTTTACAAAACAATGGTTCTTATTTTCCTAGTAATTTAAATCAAAGCGTTGATGTTTCTTATGAAGATGAGATATTTTTTAGACATGTTTCTAATGAAATTAGTATATAAAATTCTTTTAAGAAATAGTCTTTACGAGAAAAATCTATGACAATGCAAGTCAGTGATCATGGTGGCTTAGAGAAAATATGCAAAGTCTGTATGAGCTGGGTTAAAAGTTTCCATCATCTACACTCATGTCCATAAATTAAGGATAATTCGGAGTCACGAGGAAATCGAACTCTAAAATAAATATATCACATGTAAAATCACTACACACATCTTCAAGAATCATATGCAAATTTCAGGAAGTAACCAGATGACACCGATGGTACGTCACAATGACGAGAGTGTAAGAGAATGATATATAAGGAATACAGGCAAAAAAGTAAAATTGTTCGCAGGCACTTTATAAGCATTTCAGTGCAATAACCGAATAGTTATGACACATAGGACGCATTTGGATGATTTTTTACGTGGTAGAATTATTGGCCGTCTGGAATGTAGGCGTACCGAACTGGAAGTATCAGACGAACTTGGAATTCCCCAGAGTGTCATCTCCAGGCTTTGGCAACGATTCCAAGATGATGGTAATGTGAGTAGACGTTACAGCACAGGTCGCCCCAGAGTTACAACGCCGAATGAGGACCGGTATTTGGCAGTTACTGCCAAAAGAAACAGGCGGAGCACAGCCACTGACCTGTCTCGTCAGCTCTCTTCAGCCACTGGTACGACAATTTCAAGGCAGACCATGTACAGACGCTTAGGGCAGATTGGTCTATATGCTCGTAGACCTGTCAGATGCTTTCCACTTACTGCAACTCACTGTCGCCTGCGGTTAGCCTGGAGTAGAGAGCATGCATTGTGGACACCGCAACAGTGGGCTTGTGTGATGTTTTCCGAAGAGTCCAGGTTTAGCTTGCAGTCTGATTCTCGCTGGACTTTCATACGGAGAGTCCAGGTACCCGTTACCACCAAGAAAACATCATTGAACGACACCGTTACGGTGGTGCAGGAGTGCTCGTTTGGGGTGGAATTACTCTGGGTTCCAGAACTGACCTGCATGTTCAAATTGGAACCATGACAAGCCAAATCTATCGGGACGTCATTCTGTAACAACATGTACGTTTGTTTCGGGGCGCCATGGGCGCACAATTTGTGTGTATGGATGACAACGCCCGTCCTCACCGTGCAAACATCGTAAGCGAATGTCTTCAATCGGAGGATATCACCCGTATGGACTGGCCAGCATTCTCACCGGACTTGAATCCAGTAGAAACGTGTGGGACATGCTTGGCCGACGAGTTGCAGCCCGTCAACCTCCTCCTACATGTCTACCGGAACTTCGGAGAGCATTGCTTTTTGAGTGGTGTAATATCCCCCAAGATCAGATCGATAATTTGATACTCAGCATGCCTAGGCGTTGTACGGATTGTATTGCATCGTCTGGGAAACATACAATGTATTACCAATCATACCAACCATGTAATATTGGTTTTTTTTTTTTTTTTTTTTTTTTTTTTTTTTTTTTTTTTTTTTTTTTTTGTAAATAGGGTTTTTTTTTTCTTTGTGATTTGCTCCAGGGGGAAAAATCGCTAATTTTTTTAATAATATCAAACATATAGCATCTTTTTTTGCTCTTTACCTTTTGTTTAATAAATAAGCTTTACAAATAAGTCAAATTTGTTTTGCTTCTAACTCTTCCTTTGCCTGATTTTGCTTTTGCATTATCCTTAATTTATGGACATGAGTGTACATTCGAATACATCTAAATCAGAGAAAATTAATCTATCCCTATAGTATACTAAGATAAAAATTCCATTTCTTTTCTTAATATCTGGTTCAGCGTGGTAGTGTTGTTGAAGTTAAATCTTCTAAATATGTAACACAATTACAATTACAACAATTATTAAATCCAATAATAACACAAACACAATTATTAAATCCAATAATATAACTATTTAGAAAAAATTTGTTCCCAAGTCTTTACGAAGCATTGTAAACGATAAATAGGAAGATATTTGAAAAATGCACTAATTTGCAGTAGTAGTAATGTAAAAGTGGTAATCTTCAAAGTGTTCGGAAGGTTATCGGAAAGGTACTTCACAAAAAACTGTTTATGAAAACACGATAACACAGTCATTCGCAATTAACTTTCGTCAAAACTGAAAATTTTATGTTTAAAATTTAATTGGGGTGCAGGAAAAGAAATACTAAAGGATTCAAAATCAAAATACTCATGCAAACTTTCCGAAATGAAATGTTTAGTATTTCAGGAAATATTCACTTAACTTCTAACTTGTTTACAATTTTGTTAAATAATGTGTAATGAGCGTTCGGCCCAAGGCGTTGGCTTCCGGAGTACCTTTGCAAATAAATGCAATTACCTCCACAACTTCGTTAAGAAAACTGAATTAATTAAGAGCCAAGCAATGGCTAAAGAAAATGAACGAAAACCGTTAAGGGTTTAAAGATAAGAGAAATGAATAAGGAGTCCACGCAAAGGGACGAAAGCTTCTTTCTACTTTCAATTTACTTAGGTAGGGGTCAGAGACCTCCCGCCGCTGCGAAATTGAAAGAGAGAGAGGTGATTGATAAGGCGAATTCCTGGACGCCCTGCGTGAATTGAATGGAAACAGGTGAAAGAGTAAAGAACGGGAGACATATTTCTGCAGGTCCCGGGTGCGTAATGGCAGACCGCACATTGAGTTGAACAGCGTTAAGCGAATTTCGCTTACTGCGCATGCTCGATGGTGTACCTTTGGCGCGGGAAGAAATATTGGCGACTAAGGAACTCTACGCTAGCTTTTTCGTGATCTCCATGGCTGTCGATTGTGTTCGAGTGATGTTTACAACTACAATGTTGTGGAACTTTGTTTATTAGTTATTTTAACGTCCATACCGATTGCACTTGCTTATTTTTCTAATATATATTTCATTTTAATTTGTCAATAACAATACATTTAATATTTGTTAACATATGTTGTGCGTAATAATTCGAGCTGATCTTTAGAATATGGTAACTGTTAGTTTGGCGACATTTTGGAGGCGATAAAGGTTACTACCTGGGACTTTGGTAATAATGTGAGCAGTACTCAGTTCCGATTATGCATTATTTTGTGTGAGGGAAATGAGAGATCATGGGATATGTCATGTGATATTAATGGACGAATTACGGTTCTTTAATCGGAAAAGGGGGGAATTTGGAAAAATATGTGTGGCTGTATATTATTTTGTATTAAGCTTCATTGTGTGTTGTGTGAAGTAGGGTTGAAAAATTTTGGGATTGTATGGCGCTGTCTAAAGTGAATTCTAGATTTTTAATGCGTTTGTGTGATAATTCATGGATGAAGGTTTTAAACATCTTGCTATGAACCACAAATATTATTTTAAAGATCCGGAAACAGGTGCACATACCAATACAATAGAGGGCACGTGGAGTGCTATAAAAAGCGCCATTCCGAGGCATTGTGATAAAGAGAATTTTGCTTTTTATTTAGCGGAGGAAGTGTGGAGGAAAAATTCGCAGAAAAATCGTTCAATAATTTTATTGAATCCATAATAAAAGTGTATTCACCATGTAAGCAAGATTCTGAAGTAGATTAGGTAAGTTAGTATTTTTAATTATTTGAGGATATTATTTTTATGCATTGTTCTAAATGTAAGGTGGAAGTAAAGTAATTTGGTATTATTGGGAAAATTGTTATTAGCAATGATTTAGTTTAAAGTAATTAGGATTGTAAGCTAATTTTAATTAATTTGATGTATGTGCTTATTTATATTTTAAGTAGTGTTTTTGAATTTAATTATATTTTAATTAAATGATAGTTATTTTGTGAATTATATGTTTGTAGGAAATTGGTATACGTTAGAGTGGAAGTAAACGTGCATGGAAATAATTTAAATATTTGACACTAAATATTTGTAACCATTTGTAATGTTTGCGGTTAATTAGTTGGTGACGTTTGTAATATAATAGATAATGTAGAGGTAAAAGTTTTTTTATATTTTATTTATTTTATACGTGGAAATGTTCATATTTGGAAAGTGTATATACTTTTTCGTAATTAGGTAATTTCATATATGTTCTTTTTAACGGGTTTAAAGATTCAGAAAATTGTCATGCATTTTCGTGAAATTTTTCTAATTTATGAGAAAAAAGCAGTGTACATGGATATGGTGAAGAGTGTGCGCAATGCCATTTTTGTGCAATTCTGGGATTTTTTTAAAGTAAAAATAAGTCGACGTGTACATGGTTTAGTGATATTTTAATTAAATGACAGTTATTTTGTGAATTTTATGTTTGTAGGAATTTGGTATACGTTTTAGTTGAAGTAAACGTGCATGGAAATAATTTAAATATTTGACACTAAGTATTTGTAATGCTTGCGGTATGAATTCGTTGGTGACGTTTATAATATAATAGATGATTTAGAGGTAAAAGTTTTTGGATATTTTATTTATTTTATATGAGGAAATGTTCATATTTGGAAAGGGTATATGTGATGTAGCCGTTCCTCAATAGACACTAATGCCGGCTAGCTTTAAAAGGATTTATTAACAGAGCACACAGGAACGGTTACAAACAAAAGAAACATACATAAAAATGAAACATATACCAAATGGAACATCAAACAGTTGAATAACAGAGACATAGTAAACTAACATCATGGCGGCTGGAGTTCGACTGACGTTTTTTCATATCGCCACGAGATGGCGTTTAAATAAAATAGTTCGGTTACAGTTCATGAGTTCATGGCGTGAATAAAATAGTTCAATTACACTTAAATAGGTCTGTTACATCCTCCCCCTCTGACTTCGTAGACGTCTCGGCAAGAAGTCAGGAACTGACATTTGTCTACTTTGTGCAGCGGGCGGAGAATCAGATGGACGGGCTCCAGTTTGACGAGGAGTAGATTTTGCGTCACCAGCACCTTGTGCAACAGGTGCAGATTCGGATGGTATTACACGTTTCGGGCGTCCTCTTTTCTTTAAGGGAACCACTGGAATTACACGAGCTGAGTTTTGCTTATTTCGATCTTGATATGGTTTCAAGGCTGAAACATGATACTTGCCGAGAATTTTGTCTGGTTCATGAGGATCGGCAATATCATAAGTGGTTGGAGATCTTGTAGTCACTATCACATAAGGACCATCTCTCTTGGGCATGAATTTAGCAGTTTTCTTCAGTGGATCTTTGCTGATTGGGTGGAGGGTGACCCAAACTTTATCTCCAGGAACGAATTTCGGTGTTTCTCTTCATTTTTTGTCAGCATATCGTTTCTGCTTATCTTGATGCATTTCGACTCTTTCTCGTACCTGTTGTACATTTCTTGCAAAACGTTTCAAATAAGGAGTAATTTCGGGAACAAAATTATCGTTCTCAATTACGGCTTTTATATCATGCTTTACATCATCTAAGGTTCGTAACTCTCGTGCAAATTGAAGAAAAGAAGCAGAATGTCCAGTTGAATCACTTTTGGCTGTATTCAAAGCAAACCTTATTAATGGCAGTTTATCCTTCCATGACTGATGGTCGTTACCAACAAGTATTGCTAAACGTGGTTTTGGATCTCTATTCTTCCTTTCAACTGGGTTAGATTGTGGGTGATAGACAGGAGTAAGACTTTGATCAATGTTCAAGATATAGCATAGTTGTTGCATAACAGCACTAGTAAACTGGGTACCATTATCACTTATTATTTTCCTGGGTAACCCAAATCGAAGGGCGACTTCCTCCAAAAGAATAGTGGCACATTCTCTGGCGGTGGCTTCCTTTAAAGCAAATAGTTCTGTCCACTTCGTGGCACAGTCCTGCACAATAAAAATCCATTTTTCATTAGACGGTGTTTCAGAAAGGGGACCGAAAAGATCAATTGACAAGGTCTCAAAACGTTGAGCATAGACTGGAGTTTGAAGTAAACCAGATGGCTTTTGATTAGTGGCTTTATAACGACAGCATTCGAGACAGCTTTTGACATATTCTGCTATATCCTTTCTCATTCCAACCCAGTAGTATCTTTTTGCTATTTGATAAAATGTTACTTCAGATCCATAGTGACCGGCCGTTGGCGAATCATGATATTCTTTCAAGATTTCTGCTTTTCTTTTTTGAGGTATAACTAGTTGAGCTTCTTCCTCTTCTGAATCAGGGGAATATCGGTACAAAACTCCTCTGTTCATAACGTAGCCTCTTCCAGTCCAAGTTGCACAGTCTGCTTCTTTCTCTGGACTCTCAAAAGTTTCGATGATCTTCCGAAGATCATCATCTTCTAGCTGTGATTGTCTTAATTCTGCAGGGCTAATAGTAGGGATTTCGACAGAGACAGCACAGACTTGACAAGAATCTGTACTTGAGTGTTCACAAATAGGACGAGACAATAGATCCGCAATAAAGTTCAATCGTCCAGGAATGTAATTGATAGTCAGATTGTAGGATTGGATTTGTAAGGCCCATCTTGCGAGCCTACCAGTTGGTGACTTTAAAGACATCAGCCATTTCAATGGTTGGTGGTCAGAGGTGATTGTGATAGACTGGCTTTCAGCATATCCTCTAAATTTGTTGAGTGCCCATACTACTGCTAAGGCTTCTTTTTCTATAGTGGAATAGTTTCGTTCTGATGCAGTCAGCAAGCGGCTGGCATATTCTATAGGGTGTTCTTCATTTTTCTCCCCTTGTAGCAACACTGCTCCAATGGCTACATTGCTAGCATCTGTGCGAATGATAAAAGGCTTCGTTCCATCAGCTTCCTTAAGAATCAGCGGGCTAATTAATTTGGATTTCAGCTCTTGGAAAGCATTTTCTTGTTGTGCTTCCCACTTCCACAGCGCTTTCTTCTTTGTTAAATCCGTTAACGGTTTGGCTATTTCAGAAAAATTTGGAATATATCGACGATACCAGGAACACGTTTGTACGAACGATTGCACTTGCTTAACAGTTTTCGGCGATGGCATGTCTGCAATGGCAGCAGTCTTGTGTGGATCAACAGCTGTACCATGCTTAGTAATGTAATGCTCTAAATATTTCACTTTTTCACAACAGAAGTGGCACTTCTCACGATTAGCATTGAGCTTGAATAACGATAGACGTTGGAAAACTTGTTCTAAATCAGAAAGGTGCTTTTCGAAGCTAGATGACAGCACGATGATATCATCTAAATACGTCAAAGCAAACACATTATTAAGTCCAGAACGGGACCTATCTATCAATCTAGAAAAAGTGGCAGGAGCGTTTCTCAATCCGAAGGGCATTCGAGTAAATTTATATGTACCAAATGGGCAAACAAAAGCAGTCTTATTTTGATCTTCTTCAGCTACTCTCACCTGATGATAACCGGATCTCAAATCAATAGTTGACATATAAGGTGTCGGTTTTGCTTCACTCAACAAATCATCTATACGTGGCAAAGGATAAGTGTCTGGAACGGTTTGAGCATTTAGGTTACGATAATCAGTGCATAACCGTACTTTTCCATTTGCCTTGGGAATCAGAACCACAGGAGAGGCATAGGGGCTTTCACATTCTTTTATGATACCTTGTTTTAGAAGGGAATCAAGTTCCTTTTTCAACAGTTCTTTCTTACTTGGGCTCATCCGATATGGAGGGACTGAAACGGGGGGCTGTTTCTTATGTTAATATGGTGTTCAATGAATGGAGTGGCTTCTCCCCCTACTTTGAAGACAGTGTGATATTTGTTAAGCAATGCATCAGTTGCAAGCCGTTGGGCTGTAGTTAATTGTTGTCCTTCATTTTCTCGTAGTTGGCAGTTGTTTACAACAACTGGGGTTTCTTCCAGTACTTGGGATTGATGAGGTTTCACGAAGCTATATTTTCTTCGAGGTTCATCAGAAAAGTTCCACCTATTTTCAGCAAGATTTAAAACAATTTTAGCTTTTTGAAGAAAGTCAATTCCTAACAGAGTCGAGTTATTTTTGGCATCAGGCAACACAAGGAGCGGAGTTTTGAACTCTCTGCCTTCGAGAAGAATAATTTGTTCGGTGCGAAGTACCTCTTTTTCAGATACCAAACCATCAGCGAAAGACACCCCTAGTGTTGTCTTTTCAAATACTGCATCTTGTTTCTGCAGAATATGATAGAGCGATTCACTTGCGATTGAGTGACTAGCACCACTGTCGGCGAAAGCTGTACCGGAAACACCACCAATACTAATTCGAAATACAGCAGTCCGAGGGGAAGATAAACAGGATCGGATTTGGATAGTGCCAAAATTTGATGAATTTGAAGTCTTTGGGGGGTTACAGTCTGGACATTTAGACTTGATAAAACCAGTTTTTCCGCACCCAAAGCATGTTAAAGGATGTCGCGTTCCTTCTGTTTGTTGCTGATCACGATTTAAAAAGGTTTTATGAGTTCCCTGTATGTCACTTGTTCGATTTTCTACTTTGTGTTTGGATGGATTAGTCGGTTTGTAAGAATAGTTCCGCCTGCCAGGAAGTTCAGTTTTATAGTTCGTATTTTTAACACATACAGCTTCATAATCATCCAATTTCTGTACTAATTCAGATGAACTCTTTAGTTTTCCCCAAGTATCAATAAAATGCTCCTTAACGTCACTACTGACTCTTCTTTTAAGCTGATCCGTCAGGACCAAGTCTTTGAGTGATTCAAAGTCTGTAACATCGAGACTATGAAGCCACTCTTCGAGATAATTGTTTAATTCGTAAGCAAAATCTTTCCATAAGGACCCAGGGTGTTTTTGGTGTGTAGTAAGTTTAATTCGAAATGATTCAACATTTAATTTGAATCTTTGTAGCAGAATCTTCTTGATGTAAGAATAATCTTCTAATTTGTCTTTTGGTTCTCTTAAAATAATTTGCGAAATGTCTATAGACAGAAGAGGTAGGAGATGAGTGATGTAATCTATTTGTTTTATATTAACTTTCTCACATTGTCTTTCAAAAATTTTCAGGTAGGTTGCAATGTCAGAAGTTCCTGTAAATTTAGGGATTAGGTGTTGAATATTTGTTCCAATAGCTGCATTTGAAGCAAAGGCGGCATAGTTAGGGTTTGAGCTAGCAGCTGCCAGGTTTAATTTTAAACGTTCCAATTCTAATAAAAGTTCTTGTTCTTTTCTTTGACGTGTTTCCAGATCGTTGCTTTCACGTTGTTTTTGTTGTCTAGTTTCGATTAAAGTTTCCAGAAGATTCCTGGTAAAAGCCTCATCATAAGTGTCAGAATTGACAATAAGATCTTTAAGATCTATTACTCGCATAGTGTCGTTTACAGTGAAACCCAGTTCTGCAGCGAGAGTTTTTAAATCCTCTTTTCGTGCTTTGGCAAGTTAAGCCATAATTATATGAGAGGTCAGGGGGGAGGGAAAAGATGAAGTTGAATTTGTTGTTATTTCGATTTTATTCACAATACAGTATTTTAGAATTAATAATTATACCTTTAAGTAAAATGTATATACCCCTATTAAACAGCATGTATGAATGTAAACAATGTTACTCGTACATTTATATACCACTATTAAACAGTATTTATAAATGTAAACAATAATACTCACAAAGTTTATTATTTCGGAGTCGTAAAAATATCATAAAATGCCCTCATAAATTCAACTTGTATCAAGAAAATAACATATAATAAATTGCTCAAAAATTGTTTACTACTTAGCAAAACATACAAAACATACATAAATGTCTTACCATAAGCTTTTATATTTAAGCTGAATTCTTCGAAATCTTAATCTTAACAAAATATTAAGCTGATTAAGCAACACACACTTAGTAACTCTTTTACTTTATTTAAATAGTCATTCGATTTTATTCATAATTATTTTCTTTCGCTTCAAGAAATATTTTCAAGACATGCATTCATTAAAGGAAAACAATCGTATTTTCTTAAAGTATTATACTATAATCATTTTCTCAAAATGTTCGTCGAAAGATAAATCAACAAGTACAATATTTTATTTTATGTAGAATAAAACATTTAATAAGGAACAACAGCACTCAAAGGAAATAAAAATAATAAAAGATTTGACGTAAACACATCATAAATCATCGCTAGTCTAAACATTTCCGCGGGGGGAAAACATCTGCTGCTGTATGTCAGAATCGAAACTAATAAATTCTAATGAACAACGTCCATGAATATATTCAAACTTTAACATCAAAACATGTATTCAGTGAAACAATATTATTCACAAATTAATTTACTATGCGCATTAACATTTTAAAATAACAAATTACAATTCAAGAAATAACGTTTGGTTAACAGAAAGCCGTTTGCTTTCGTTTAATACTCTTATGTAGTATCAATAAATGAGATTTCAGTAAAGAATTTACATTTGCTTTAAGAAGCAGCTTATAATAAATAATCAGTTTAAAAGAACTTTAAACTCAGATTAAACGATAATGTAAACGAAACTTATCTTTTCCGTTGAAATTGTCCAGTTGATGATTCGATGTGCTAGCAGCACGGCATGACAATTTTAATTCCAGAATTGGTTTCCAGAATATTTGACCAGTAGTCCACACCTGAAAAGAAACTGAGCCGATCTCCAGCAACTAAAAGTTAAGTTCGGGAGTAAGAGCTTGTTAAAGCCAAACAGAAATTCTAAACATTTTGTTGCGCCATTTTGGATTCAAATTTAGTTGGGCGCCAATGTGACGTAGCCGTTCCTCAATAGACACTAATGCCGGCTAGCTTTAAAAGGATTTATTAACAGAGCACACAGGAACGGTTACAAACAAAAATATACATAAAAATGAAACATATACTAAATGGAACATCAAACAGTTGAATAATAGAGACATAGTAAACTAACATCATGGCGGCTGGAGTTCGACTGACGTTTTTTCATATCGCCACGAGATGGCGTTTAAATAAAATAGTTCGGTTACAGTTCATGAGTTCATGGCGTGAATAAAATAGTTCAATTACACTTAAATAGGTCTGTTACATATATACTTTTTCGCGATCAGGTAACTTCATATATGTTCTTTTTACCGGGTTTAAAGATTCAGAAAATTGTCATGTATTTTCGTGAAATTTTTCTAATTTATGAGAAAAAAGCAGTGTACATGGATATAGTGAAGAGTGTGCGCAATGTCATTTTTGTGTAACTCTGGGATGTTTTTTTAAGTAAAAATAAGTCGACGTGTTCATGGTTTATGTGTATGTGTTATTTTGAAAAACGCGTAAGGAGTATGGTATTGTGCACTTTTTCCCAATTTTGCAGTGAATATTTGTCATGATTAAGCAGTTTTGTTAGATAAAATTTCTAGCATAAGTGTAATTCGGCTAGTAGATTGTTGGAAGAAGTGTTCAGTAGATAAAAAGAAAAGAAACATGTCTTTACTTCGTGAAGACAAAATGGCGGCGGGAAAAAAAAATAGAGGGTTGCTGTAGAAGAGTTGGTCGCCAAATTTTCGCCAAAAAATCGCCAAGTTACCATAATCTAAAGATCAACCATAATTCGTTATTTAGATGTAATTCGTTATTTAGATGTTTACATGTTATAATTCAGTAATGTAAACTGGATTTTCTCGCTTAGTTTGTTAGCGTATATTCGCGCTTTAATTTTCTCATTTCAAAGAATTTAATAAACAGCATTAAAGAATTGTAAAATTTCTTCAGTGTTATTTACAAGCACTTGCTATATTCCTCAGTGTTTCTTTATATATGTACGAATGTAACGTATGGTAAATCCTGAATTGTTTTTATTGCTTAGAAGTATAATGAATAAATTTTCAACTAATATATCCTAACTTTCAGTTTTTTTCTGGACGAAAATTTGTACAGTTCCAAAGGAATGTGCAGAATTTCATAAGTATTACATCTTACATTTTGAATGCAAACACTGCTTCACATCATTTTGTAATAATGATTTAGATCTTATCTCTCTATGACTGTATCAATTCTTTCATCGGATTATTTATCAATAATTCCTGGTAGAATTAGGAATATATATATATTATTAGAAAATGTTTTTCCTGTATCATCTCCAAGGAACAGAAATTTAATTAAAGTGATGAATTATTGGAATGAATTTTAGTCAGTATTTCAAGTTATTTAGAATTCTACTGCAGTGGAAAATATGTTATTTAGATTTCTGTTGCATTAAAAATTATTTAAAAGCTGCGTAGAAATATTATTTTGAAATGTAAAAATTTTAAGTAGCAGAAAAAAAAGTATTTAAAATGTAGCTATTGTTATTGATCACATATTAATTGACTTGGTTTGTTTCCCTTCATAAAAGGGAAACAAACCAAGACGTCAGTACATAAACAATATATTTTTTATTCTGGGGGTTAACATTGTTATTAATGGTGATATAATCAAATAAATAACAAAGAATCTTTGCAAATGAAACGTATTTTACCATTTCTTTGAATTTAGATATTTTTTCAAATATTCCAAGCATTTAAAAGAAATATATTTTACATATTATGTAACTGTGGATGTATTTCTATTTCCTGAAGTTCTGAATATCTGCAGAAACACATATTTCGGTCTATGATTTAGATGGTTTAGAAAGTTAAGAAATAATTTTTTTTTAATATTTTGAAATTATCAACAAATGATTTTATATTAATAAGAAATTGATACTTTTGTAATTCCCCCAAAAAATTCTTCAAGACTGGCAAATGCTTACAGAAATTTTAGTTGTACATAAATTTGATTCCCCCCCCCCACCAAGTAGATGTGACGAACTTGGACGTACGTGTGATGAGTACGTTCCGTTAGACTTTGTGATTATTTTGTGTCAACTATACTTGTTGCCAAAATTTGGTCTTTATGCATATATATAATGTATACAACATGCATGCAAATTTATGATGTGTGTGATTATGGGAAAGCCTCGAGGGCTACCTGCCTAACGGAAGGGAAGCCTTCATGGAGGACTTTCTAAGAAAAACTGGCTCGTATACACGTTACACACGGGGAAAACGACGAAAACGCCCATGCAGCCAGCCCATTCGCGGGATTCGAACCTCAGACAGAACTACCAGTGTTCAGGAACTTTACCACTCGGCGGCTGGTGGGCCTGTGCAAAGTTATGATAGCTGTTAATTTATCATAATTGACCAAACATTACGAATACTGTTTCTCTTTCAAGATACGTACTTTCAGTTGTTTTCATAACAACTTCTGCATTTATTTAGAAAAAAATTCTGCTGATAAAATACTATACACAGAAATATTTTTAAAATGATGTTTAAGAATGCTGTTGATTTTTCAGAGACACAATAACAATTTAACTGGTTACAAACTTAACAGAGCACAGATGTTGAACAGAAAAAAGATTGCCATTAGAAATGCTTAAATGCCAAATTAAAATATTTGATCATAAAACAAATGTAATTACAGTTAACTGATTTTTGAACTTGAAGACTGATTATCAAAAATAAGTTAATGTTTATTAAAAGAATTTCATGAAAACAACCTAATTTTGAAGTACAATGAAAATAGTAGATTTTACTTTACCAAAATAGCTTAGTACGATGATTTTGTCAATGTATTCTTTATGTTTATTTATGGGAAATTCACAGAATGTAACATATATTATGAATATAAAGGTAATTTTTTTTATTTTAAACTATCGCTAATTAAATTAAAAATAATTTACAAAAGTTTGAATATTTGGTGTAAAATTCGACTTTTCATTATTAAGATTAAAAGCCCTTTCCATTGATTACTTTTCTTGATTTAATGAATCTCCTTTTGGTCTTTCTTACACCTTATAAGATTTTTACCTACTTTGGCAATATATACTGTGTGAGAATTCTGGAAAACTTAATCGACTTCTCGTTATGTTTTGGAAATTACAACAGAGGTTTGGAATAAGTATAAAAAACCCTTTTATAAACTCAGACAAATTAACAGAGTGCACAGCTTATTAATACATAATCAGCCAGCATTTATGGCGTAAATCAAAAGTAACGAAATGAATTTAAGTAAATTTTAGTTAGCCCAAAGGCTACACAGACAGAAAATGCACAAATTGTCTCATATCTAATATTGGCATGATAAGGTAATGGCGAGAAAAATGCAGTGCTGCAGATAACCTGCTCCCAAGAGAACCCAACTAGTAATGTGGTCTTCAAGTAGATTCTTCGTTCTGATTCTACTAATTAAAACCTTTTCCTTTAAATACTACTGCTTTCTATCTCATTTGAATACACTCAAAATTAGTATTCTGGCAGGAAAATGGAAAGCGAGAAGAAAAAGCTAATTAACATAAAATAACTGGTTAATAAAATTAAATGAATACTCTACAACCTCAATTCACCACTTTAATTTAGCCATTTTCATTTTTATGTAGCCTGTATGTCGAAATATACATTTGTTTTGGTGATAATAAACTTAATTCTTTCATTTTTTACCCGATTACATAACATCACATGCAACAGCTGTAAATATGAAAAACACATGCATATATCCAGCAGTATGTTAATTTCTTTTGAATATATGGTGTCTGTCATCTACAAAAGAAAACTGTAAACTTAAAATATAAGATGTGAACACATGTCTCCTGCTGGATAATATAAGAAAGTAAGACTTTCTGGTATTATTATTTGTAACGTACAAATAATAATACTAGAAAATACAAATAATAAAAAATAATAATTAAAACCAAATACTGTGTGGAGAGTAAAAAGCATAACGCAGAAACTTGGTGAAAAATTAAATCCCATTCTGTATAACAATATATGCATTTGACATTATTAGGTATTAATAATTAAATTAACATTTTAATACTTCAATGAAATATCAAGAAAATGAGAAAAAATTATGAATACTACTTACTGTATGATATTAATTTTTTTTAAAGTGAGCTAATTAATAAACAAAGACCAAAATATATAATTCCATATTCCTTATGCTGAAGTCTGCAGAACATTGCAGTCTTCATCTTGCAAAACCCATGAGCAACATTTTAATAATATAGGAAAATTTCATACAATGGCCAGTAGCTGAATTGAATGAAATGAGTATTTTAAATTTATAATTAAACATATTTTAAATTTGCTAGAAATTTAGGGACATGTAATGTTTAAATATTTAAAATTTCGGAGGAAACTATTTAAAATGTCTTCTTTTTGGGGGGGCGGGTTGCTTTAACTGCTTATGGGTTACAGATTTCAGCTGTATAATCTCATAAATAGCATTTAAAGATTATTTTTTTAACCCAGGCAGATTATATTTCCTCGTATGAAGTTATTATTCAAAATGTATTCACTGCCTTACTTATTCATTACTATTCAAATACTAATAAATCGTATAGTAATACAATATTCAAATATTAATAATTAAATCCTTAAAAATGTTCTATATTAAAAGGAAGAACATTTTAAAATGCCCAATTGAGCAGTATTTTTTAATCTTAAAATACGTCACTGTTGTATTATTTTTCAAATTCGTTACTAATATACGAATTAAGTAAACTCAAGTATTATTTAGAATCGAGGATTAGTGATGTGGGTGTTTTGAATGTTCAGGGTTTTATGGAAAAGTACTATTGAATGGTAAAAAAAGGTTTATTAAAATTCAAATACAGTAATTCAATGATGTAATATACACATATAATTAATATGTACAACAAAAAATTATTGTATGAAATGCATAAGAGAGCAAAAAATGAAAACATATACATGAATTTACAATAGCATAAGCTGCAAAATAAACGGAATACAGGAATATTCACATAAATTTACAATAATATGAAACAATTAAGTGTTATGAGTAAGTTAAATCTTCATTTTCATTGTTCTTTTAATATCTTGTGTTGGTGGTTGGCCTGCACCCATTCTTTGAGTGATAATCTCTGTGGCACTTTATAAAAGCCTATATTGTTGAAACAAACATTACCAAATGCTAAGTTGTAATGACATTAATACATGTATCATAACAAATACACAATGATAATTAAGAAAATGTTAATGTACTAATATTTCTTTTTTCAGTAGTATTAATTCTTGAAATATCATAAAAGAGGAATTAGGCATTTTTTATTAAACATTCAATTACACATCTACCAATTTCAGTGTTATAGTGGCACCAGGATAACTATGCGAGACACACTAATCCCCTCGAAAATTTCTGATATACAAAATAATTTTGGCAGTAATTCGTACACACTAATCCCCTCGAAGATTTCTGATATACAAAATAATTTTGGCAGTAATTCGTAAAGGCTAAAAAATGCTATCAAAAAGATACAATTCTTAAGTAATTACATATATTTTGCAGAAATACTTCGGAACTGTTTGAGCTGGTATTCGTGAGAATCCTCGAGTAACTTTTTAATTGCAGAATAATTGAATTGAAAAATGACAGAATGCAACCAAATTATATTATTAAGTATTCTTTCATTTCACTTTCTAATGCATGCATAATAGCATTAATTAAAAATTTAATAAAAACATTAAAAATAATTACATGAAGCAAGATCTCTAAAATTTCAAAATTACATATAATTAAAATCTAGTTTAATATTCGCAATACGTTTTTAACTCATTATATTTTCATAAATTTAACTTTACAATCTATGACGAATTACAATAAAACATACTTTATGACAAAAGAACATGAACTTCCAGACTAAATATAATGTGCATCATTTAGTCTGAGATTTAAAGCCCACCAGCGGCCGAGCGGTAACGTCGCTGAACACTGGTAGTTCGGTCCGAGGTTCGAATCCCGCGAACGGGCTGGCTGCATGGGTGTTTTCGTGGTTTTCCCCATGTGTAACGTGTATACGAGCCAGTTTCCCTTAAAAAGTCCTCCACGAAGGCATCCCTCCCTCAAGGCAGATAGCCCTCGAGTGCTTTGCCGTAATCTAATAAACCAAACCAAACCTGAGATTAAAAACTATGTATACAAAAAAAAGTATACAAAAAATTTCAAGACACATGATATTTATTCTGTTGCAGAAGCACACTGTTTACTTTCAATGTATATAATAATAAGCAAAGATGATATGTGCCAAATTTTCAGTTCTATAATTTTTATATCTAATATACAGTGCACTATTATGCTAATAAGCAATCTTTATTTTCAAATTCTTGCATTATTATGTTGGTGATTATCGGTGGTTTTTTTATTCATCTATTTTCTTGTCCGTCATTGCAACTTCACTAAGACTGTTAATCAAGGCTCAAATGTATCCCTGCCTTCCATAATTTTAAACAAATATAGGTTAAATTACATAATAATTATTTGTACTTTGCTTGTACATTTACAGTCAGACATAATACTCAACAACTAGTATGGTTGAAAATGCCCAAGTGGGATTTGAATGGCTTCAATAACATATACTGCAAAAGTAAATAAAAGTATTATTAAAATATTGCTCCAATTCTAAATAATAGTTGTGTAATAAAAGAACATTTTAGACATGATATTAACTAATTATTTTTTAAAATTTCATCTCTTTGACTTTTAAAATGGAGGTAATGTTTCTGATTGATATTATGCAAAAACCTGCTACTCTAAATCTAAAAAATGTTCAAAAATTTCACACATCTGCAAAAAACTAATAAGGTCAACAATGCCTGATTAACTGAATTTGTTGGCAGATAATGATTCAAATCTGAATATAAGAGACATGTAAATAGTATAAAAGCACACCAAATTTATATCAGTGTGCGAGTCATCGTATGTGTGAATGAGTGCCTACTATAAATTAAGTATAAATCTTACTCTGAACTACTTAGTATACTTATGCACTAACTTTTGCATTTTCTTAATTCATATATTTAATTAGCATTATTACAAAATTAAATAATGTCTGTAATAATTGTAATTGAAACAATTACATTTGAAATTTCACCTCTTTCATTGACTTCATTAGCAAAGCATACAATTAAGTGCTTCACAGTATTATTAACTGTAACTCAGACATTTACTTAATCTTAACATTCCACTTCCAGAAACAAATGTTAAAATTTTTCATCTGACATTCACTGTGCCAATGCCTGAAATTAAAATCATTTTATAAAAATCTTTAAAATGATGATTCAAGTATTGAAAAATCTTAGATTATAACATGGTCATACACACAAAATATTTTATTATTTTTATATCAATAAAATGATATGTTGTTCTGTGCTGAATGACTTATTTAACACGAGAGTGTGAACGGTTGTGAAATCCCATCATAATAATAAGAAAATTTACAAAAAATGAAATAAGGGGTTATTGTATTTAAATTTTGCCATTTAGTTAAGAATGATTATTTACTAACTGTAATTCATATATTCATCTCTGGTACACACTTTCTACAAATTATCTTTGGCTACTATAGTCTGTATAGTCAGCTTGACAGGTACAAGCAAATGATGATTGACAGTCATAATTATTATCTTGCCTTCCTGCTACATCTGCAGTACATGTACATGTTTTCCTATAACTTTCATAATGGCATACATACTTTTGACTGCAGAAACATACAATTTTATGAAGAACTAATTTGCAGTAATATATAGCACACATTAAAACAATCTAAGCATACTTTATAAAGTGCAATGTTATGTAATCATTGACGAAAAATTACATACATCAAAATATACTTTATTGTTGACTTTAATATTACTTTAAGGTTATTAAAAATCATCATCAATTCCTACATGCTGTACAATCATTTGCCTTTTAAAAATATAACTTGTTACATTTAATATTTCATCAGATTTTTCTATTCACTAGATATTTAATAATATTAGGAGTTAAGTGAATTTAAACTAATTATATTTTATTTTTACCAATTCTGTGATAAAATTACACTCTAAATACTAATAGTTTTCTTCTTGAAGTTTCTTGAAAATGATGTTTCTTTTCGAAAAAATTAGAACAGTAAGGAAACAAATCAATCCTTAAAACTTTTTTCTTAATGTTACATTATAAAGAAATTTAGGAAATGTTAAAAATGTTATTGAACTGTATGTGTGTTAAGAAAAATGATACTGTGACATAGTACATAAACATACTTGCACTTATAAAAACATATTAAATTTACTGAAATGGGAAAATATATACATACCTGAAAGCAATCTTGCAATAGCATTTGGTTTGGAGCTCTTGCGCTATCCGCTGGGGGAATTGGTATTTACGCTGACTTTCTTTACCCATTTTTTGCACTCTTCAATTGAATTTATACTTTGATCGTATCATTAAGCTTTCCAGTTTTTGGAGCAGTACAGGAAAAAAATCTAATTTTACACAGTAATTACTTTACATTGCACATATACTCTACGAAGACTTAAACGCCGGATTTGTTTACTATCAGATGACGGTACATCTACCACATACCGTATTTATCCTCTTTTCAAATCGCGCCAATATAATAATTACGCATTATTTGTTTCTGGGCATGCGCAGTATGCGACATTTGTTTAACACTGTTCAACTAAATGTGCGGTCTGCCATTACGCGTCCCGGGTAGCGTAATGGCAAACTGCACATTCAGTTGATCAATGTTAAAGGAATTTTGCATACTGCGCATTCCCAGAAGAGAATTTGGCGTAATTACGCGCTTTGGTACTATTTTAAAAGAAGATAAATACGGTGTGTGGTTGATATTCTGTTATCTGGGCGTAAACAGTTCGGGGGTTTAAAACTTGTTGTAAGTTCCTTTATTACTTAGAGGGTAAGTATCGATTGTAAACGACTCAAATTTTCGCTTAAGAGTGTTTACAAAACAGGAAACATTACAGGATATATTAGCTGAATCTTTATTGAATATACTTGTGAGGAATAAAAGCAACTGCATATAGTAAATAACTATATGTTAAATTCGTATGTACTTTAACAAATTAAAGAATAAATTCAGTTTAAATTACTGAATTAAAGTCAAGGAAATTATTATAAATAACTGATATTAAATATAACGTTTATGAACAAAATAAACCAAAATGAAATGAAACAGAAGCAAATGCATTAAGCACAAATAAATTTCGGTAGTATTGTAAATAGTCGATAAGACCTACATGATGAACAGGCTTATGTAATGGTTGCTTATGCTTAGTCGCCAGTATTTCCTGCCACGCCAACGGTACACCACTGAGCATGCGCATTAAACGAAATTCGTTAACATTGATCAACTGAATGTACGGTTTGCCATTATGCTCGCGGGTAAGGTCGTCATGGCAACACGGACAGCCGCAAAGTTTGCTAATGCCTTGGGAATGGGCGCATGGAGGTAGGAAATTAGACGGAGTGGCCCTAAACCGGTTTCCCCATACCCTGCTTTGAAGCACTGGCGATCCCTTCTCTGGTGATCAGAACATTGGGTAATTTACCATTGAGTTCAATGGGTTTTGTCACGATCGGATGTAAATATTTTGCAATTACGTCTTAAATATGCATATAAATGTATATAATTTCTTTTCCTGCAATACTTCAGAGGCCTAAGTATATGAAAAGAATACATTTTTAATCGACATTTCATTCTGAACGGAACTAAATGCTATACATTTCACAGAACAGTTTGCTCAGAATGGTTTAATTTGAAATATTTTCACAAGTTTTCGTTAAATACATTAGAAGAAAAAATTTAAGGTAATTCGATTTGATTCGGTTAAAGATTACAAAAATTAAGATCAAAGTGTATTGTATTATTAAAATGATGCATTATTTCTTTTCTATTTATAGAGCTTCTTCCTAAATACGTTCTCAAATGTGACATGATCACCTTTTAAAACGAAAACTATAAGTCAATTTATAATTAATGCTCTATTCGGTCCATTTCAATTAGATAACCAAATAAAGTGTTTGCGTTCTAGAGGATTTTTCATTTAATAGAAATTTAATAGCGAAATTTCTATTAAATGAATTACCTATTATTTATTATATTTCAAATTATTTATTATATTTTATTATTATTATATTTCAAAAATTTTTTATTATTATTTCTATTAAATGAATTAGTAATTACCTTTTAATTTAATAGCGAAATACTTTAAATAGTACTTAACTTTCTCTGAATATTTCTGAAAGGGAATAAAATAAGGATTATTTTTTAAATATTATTTAAAACTTGTAACTGTATTATATAAGAGGAATATATGACTGATAAGGAGAATAATTCTTTTAATTATACTTATTAGACTTTTTTACCCTTAATTTCAACAATATATATTTCAAAACTCTTCTTTATTACTTTCTTAAGTTGACATCTCATAGAAATTGCTTTAGAATACCTCTTAGGTCGCCGCTTTTTCGGATGGCCCAAACTTTCCTTTTACTATCGATAGGCAGACTTTTGCCACCGATAATGAAATGGCCATTGTTTATCGATTACGAAGGTTTTAATGTTTGGATTCGTGTATAAACTTTGTCAGAAAGAAAATTAATATCGCGAAACCTTGCAATTTAAAGGAATACTTTGCAGACACGAAGTAGGAACTGTTAAAAAAATTTGCTTATTACTATAGAAAATCATAACCATTCGATGATAAGAATATGTTATGAAGTATGTTATGTATCATACGAGTTATGAAAGTAAATGTAAATATAATGTAGTAAATAAAATCCTCTAGAACGCAAACACTTTATTTGGTTATCTAGTTGAAAGTTTGGCCATTTTGTTCTTAAGTACTTATCAACATAAATTTTTATTAATTTTATTGCCTAAGATCTAGTTGATGTTTCCAGATCTGGTCCAAGTTAAAAAAAAAAAAAAGAAAAAGAAAAAAATGTTTATAGACGTTCATATTCATTAATTTTGTTGCATAACGTGTAATAGAGTTCTGTTTGATTTTTATTTGGTTTCATTGATAGCTATTGCATGCTTTTTTTTTTTAAATAGCTGATGCATTACAAAACCTTCCATACTATATTAAACATTAAACAGGGTATACTATGATAGATTTGAAAATTTTTATTGTTTCTTCAGAAACTCAACAATTGCCTCAATGACTACTGTATTTTTCATCCTGTCTTATTGTATAAATGCAGTCTGTTGATTTGAAATATAATAATTTAACAGTCAGTGTGTAAAGAAAATTCAGTCTTTAGTTTTATAACGAGCAACGTTTTTCAAAATAATCTTATAATTAAAACAGGTTTTCTGAAGTGTATTTATTTCTTTAGTGATGTATAAGTCAATGCTACTTAGCTTGTATAATATTACATTACTGTCTATTTTGACTGGTACCAGTAGGTTAGCAGATAAGATAGCTGAACACTGGATGCTTGATCCAGGTACAAATACTGGTGAATGGGATAGCTGATTTTCCTGTTTTTCCTTATGTATTATGTGAATACAAGTCAATTTCTCATAGAAATACCTTCTCAAAGGCATCCTTTTATCTAAGGTACATAGCTCTTACTGTAGTTACCTTGTTTTGTGTAACTTAGCATAGCCGTCAAAACCTTTATAATTTTAATACAAAATAACAACAAAATTTTTTTGCTACCATATTACCATAACAAATTTCACAGGATGCACCAAACTGTGTCAACCATGTGTATGTGCATATAACAATTCTTCAGTTTTTAATAAGCAGCATCACCATTTTTGTATGTTTTTTCCCCCTTTTTTTGTGTGTATTTATCCAAGTTACAATGATTTTTATAACTCACTTTTATTTTTATAACAAATCATTTATAAACAAATCATACTTTTTTAAATGTGAAATTAATTTTAAAATACGCACTTGTGGAATTTGTCTGCAATGGATGAAATAGTGGTGTGAATAAAATTATGAAAAATAAAGCTGTATCAAATTATAAAGTTACAGAAGAATGGAATTTGCTATGTTAGTTGAATTTAAATTACCCGGAATCTTTCTCCCTTCGCTGTTGCTATACCACCAAAAGAAAGCCAATTATGAACAGCATCCTGCAAACAAAAACTTGCTTGTAACAAGGTTTATTGATTGATTGGCACAGACTTTAATGGCATATTTGTTACCAAATGAACCTAAAGCAAACCAGTATGAAGGGTAGTTTTACAGGTTAACTTGTTTTCAAATTAGCAACTCTGTAAAAGGGATCATCCAGCTATACTGACACTGCATGTTCTTTCTCATAGCTTGTTATTTGGTTGTAACAGGCAGTTAAGATAAAAACACTTGTAACACTGCTTAATTTTTATGTATGGTAGCCCAGTTACATGACTATAACATTTTTCCACTACTTTTTTTACACTGTGATCTTGGTTTAGAAAGTTATTTACCAAGATTTTGGGATGTTGTATAGGAATATCAGTAGTAAGCGCGGGTACTCAGGAGCCCAAAGAATGCCGCCATGACGTAATAGAACAATGGGTGACGCAACGGGGGGCGTGGCCTCCGCCATCTTGGATTTCCCCGGAAGTGATGCCACCGGCGCCATCTTGGATCACGTGACAACCGGAAGTGACGTAGATGGATGGGATGACGTAGACGGAATGACGTCATGCATCGTTTTGTTTTAGATTCTGTGACAACGATCTTTTCAAAGTTTTTATTTTTGTGGCAACAATCGCTTAAACCACGTGACGTCAACTTTATTATTTTCCTTTATTATTTTAGTTATTTAATCATTTTTATTCATTATTTTTAATTATTTTAATCCCTCATTATTTTAATTAGTTTTAATTGATTCCATTATATTTTAATCCATTTTTAATGAATTTAATATCATTTTCCCTGAATTTTAAAAATAACTCCACGGCCGAGATTCGAACTCGCTATCTTTAGGATGGGAGTGTGGCGCTTTACCGCTCGGCTACCCCTTCATGTTATCAAACCTGTTATTTTTCCGTCTGGAGCGAAAATCACCATGACGTCAGTAGGCTGGGGGGCATGTTCCTAAAACGTACTCGCCGTACCCCCTGCTGTGACAATGCTGAATCACTATTGGCTGACCTACTTGCTACGTAAAAAACGTCGCTTGTTTGGTCACGTGACAAGCCGATTGCATGGATTCTGAAGTGTTGTGAACCGCAGCTCAGCGGTAACGAGCGCGAGAAAAAATCGCAGGCTGCTAGTGTAATTTGTAGTTTGCTGTAATTTGTAGTTAGTAATAAATTTTGTATGCATATACAATTCTGAATTAATAATAAACCACTAAAAGGTACAGCTGGTAAAGAATATAGAACACAAACCTCTTCAGACATAACGCTTGAAATATTTTATTTGGACGGCCTAAGATATATTTACTAGGAAGACAAATTTCGGAAAACAAAATATATAATTATGCAAAAGAAATTTCGTTACCGGAGCATAAAAGTATCTATTATTGTACTTTAGATTTTCAAATATCAGAGGTTGTGATATAATGTAAGAGAATTTTGATTTAACATTAGAGATTCAATTTTGAGGGAGTTGGAGCTTGGCATGAAGGGATTGTTTATTTATTTTATAATAAAACAAGATTGGTTTTGTATTTTTGAAAATTTTTGGCAGAAGAACAGTTTAATCTTTTAATATTTCATTGGTATATTAATATTTTCTGGAACTAAAATTAAAAAAGGGAGGACTGTTAATATTTGCAGTAATAACCGATATTCTGAAAAAGAATATTGTTTTCGATTATTTAAAAATATAGAGCAACTTCTGATGATGTCCGTCTTTTAAAAAGGTACAAAAAGGCAAACTAGAACATTACTTTGTCATTGTCACTAGTAATGTATCAAAAACCATTGTTTCAGTTTTGGATGTGGGTATTCATTTGCATACTAATTTATGTGAATCATAGGAAAAACATAAGCAGCCAGGATTGTTGCCTATAGAGAATGTGGATTATCGTTCTGTGATATCGCCCGTTGCACTAGTCGACATCCAAACGCTGTTAAGCGAATATGGCATGTATGAAATGCTGAGGATTATACTGAACGGCATGCAGGATCTCATTGCCGTCCCATGATTAATACCCGAAAAAACAGGCATATTGTGAGGTCAGCCCTCCAAATTTACAACCACATCACAGACCATTAGTCAGAAAATGGGCATACTTGCAGCATGCCCAGTATCTGCTCGTACGGTGTGTCAACGTTTGCATCAGCATGGACTATCAGCACAGTGTCCATTACTTTAGCTTTCCTTGACAATGCAGCACAGAGAGAGATGGCTACTGTGGTGTGTCCAACAACAAAGGTGGATATAGGAGGGGCACAATGTCGTCTTTTCAGACGAGTCCCGTTTCTGTGTGCATTATTCTGATGGTCGTATAAGTGTCTAGAGGTTCCAAGGAGACCGCACATCGCCTGGTTGCATTCAGTATCGGCATAGGAACCCTAATGTGATGGTATAGGCAGCCACTGAGCACATGGCACACACATCTTTAGTTCGGATCGATGGTAATTTGAATGCCAGATCGGTACATTTGTGACATCTTACATCCAGGGCTTGTGCCCTATCTTTGAAGCCTGCCAAATGCAATCTTCCAACAGGATAATTCAAGACCACATGTTGCACATTGTGTCCTGACCTTCCTCCGTATGCAGTATATTTGATTGCTGCCCTGACCTGTATGGTCTCCAGATCTGTCACCCATTGAAAATGCCTGCTCATGGTTTGCTGAGGACTGGCCTAGCAACCCTCTCCATCTAATACGATTGATGAAGTGTGGCATAGACTGAATCAGAACGGAATGAGATGCCGATTTCTGTCATTCAAGTGAAATTCTACTCAATGCCTAACTGGATAAGAGCCGTTTTAGCTGCCAGGTGGAGCAGTTGTTTCGACTGATTTCGCACCCTTGTAAACTCTCAAGCTGCTTACAAATTTAATCATTTTGTCTTCATGCCATACTATTTACGCACAACAAATATTTTTTTATTTGCTTTCCTTCATGCTATAGCAATTTTAATGGCTATTAGTGTATTATTGATTAACAGTTATCTAAGAGACTTCAGGAGTAAGTACTTTACATAGTTTATAAAACTATTGCATATTTATGTATAAAAAATTAATGATGCAGGATAGATAGCACCTAAAGACTTCATGCAGCCATCAATGGAGTTGACAACACATTCATATTAGATGATTTTCTTTTATACTTTTCCCAACCACCAGTAGATTGCAAATAAAAAACAAAGTGACTTACAATTACAACATAGCCAAACTGTCCTGAAGTAAACATTAACAATATATACAAAGCTAAAATAATTATATTCGCATAATATGTGCATGACACTTTGTTACTAATAAAAATCAGAGTGTCTTGGATCAAATTAATATTTGAAGAGATGAAAAATTAAGTTTGACACTATCATAAGCAACTGCAGTTTTTCATTCTCATAGTGGCAGGGATATCTTTGAAGATATAATTAATAGCATCATTACAACAAGGTGAAGTATAGTAAAACCACCCACTACTAGACAGTTACAGGATTGCTATATATGTGTACAGTGGTTCTCTGCTTCGAAATCAGGAACTCTCTATTAATGGGGTATATCTGATAATATGAAGTGTGCATTGCTGGAGGCTCGACTTACATTATCAACATGTTGGGAAAATATTTTGCATCATGACATAATTTATGTGCATGATAAGATACATAAAACTGTTTTGAGTGATATCAGCTGTAAATTTAGAAAGACACTTGGTACACTCCCTTATTAAAGTGGCTTAGGCATTGTTTAAGATTACATAAAGCAATTAAGTTGATTCGTGATGAATTACTAACTCTATCTCAGATTTTATTATACTTATGACATCTACAGATCGTGTTTAATAAAAAGCACCAGAAATAATCACTGTCTTATTGACTAGCCATTTAGTCGCTCTCATACCATTTGCCATTGTGCATAATGATATAAAACTAATGCCTTAGTAGCATTGCTCAGTCAACATCATGATATTCATGAAATTTTCTAAGGGATAAATCAAACAAAAATGTAAGCAAAAGTCTTCTAAAAGATTATCTTCCCTTTAAAATACCAGCCAGATTTAAGACAAAAATACAGCATGTCTTCTGAGAAGAAAATGATTACTTACAAAATCATGTTTCCAACAAAATTTCAAAATTTCAAAAGATCTACACAGTTGATATTCAACTAAGTCTTGCATATCTATTATTTGGCTTCATAAAGTAATATGTTGTCTAAAATGAAGTAGTCATATAAAAACATATTAAAAACAATATATTTTTCTTAATGATGGTTATATAAAATTTCTTAATAGAATGGTTTTTCTGAGTAAATGAATTAGAGTTTAAAACAATAAATATAATAGTGCTGTAATAAAGCTTCGTAGGACTAAGGCTGGATTTCCTGCTAATTTGTACTTTAGATTTTTTTTTCTGCTTTGTGGAACTTTTCTCTTCTTCATAACATCATGCTTTTAATGTACCTTTAAAAGCTAATTAATTAATTTTGACAAGTATTTTGCTTGAGAGATGCTCTCATGGAAGCTACTAAATGATATTTGTCTCATACCTGCTTTTCTGCTAGAAAATACATGAAAGACCAAGCCAGCCATGACCTGCCTGAGATCAGTATACAAATGTTTTGTGTCTTTAAATATGAAGCTAGGTTAAGTGATGTATGTTTAGTAAAACTCTTAATCTTTATAATAAAATATATCATAAATATATTATACCTACATAAATATGTATCACAGAACATTTGCTTAGATACAGCTAGGATAACTTCTCTTGTTAATGTTATTTTGCACAGATTTTTTAAT
This sequence comes from Stegodyphus dumicola, assembly GCF_044657685.1. NCBI lineage: Eukaryota > Metazoa > Arthropoda > Arachnida > Araneae > Eresidae > Stegodyphus > Stegodyphus dumicola. The sequence continues at coordinate 140,519,902 of NC_140781.1, read as the reverse complement.
CAAAATTGTCTCTAAAGTAATGTGCTATAGATTTGTTTTGAGATTTAGAATGATGTAAGACAAAACTGGACAAACTTTATATTTTCCTAGATCCAAATTTTCCAACTTAATGGAAATAATGCTTATTCATCACATGAAGTAAAATTCTGAGAAGGAAAAAAAACTTATGAAAGCATTTTAATGAAAAATTAATAACAAACAGCAATACCAGTTTCTAGGAAATGATGATTTAAGTGAAAGAAATATTAATTAGAAAATATGTAAACTGTCGTTTAACATGTATATTACAAAAGTGCATTAAAGATAAGTTAAGTAAAATGTGTTTCATCAAAGAGTAAAATCTTCTATTAATGATTTACTATGAATAAATTATTAGTAGTTATGTGTACATTTGAGAAAGAGTATAAAAATCATCAGTACAGCGAATATGTTCTACTGATATTATCACTTAACGCAGTTACCATTTGACTGTTAATAGACAAAAATATAAAAATTTCCCCAATTTATTTGCAGAATGAGTGTGGATGAATCTAAACAACATAGGAACATTTCTTTAGATCAGGGGTTCTCAACCGGTGGTATACAAAGAAGCAAAGTATTTTTAACTATTAAATTAAAAAATTAAAACCCAACATCCTGATTGAGTTTTTTTTCTAACACTGGTAAATTTATGTGATTTGAGCTTTGTTCAGGAGTGGTGGTGGTATTAAAGGTTTTCAATTTTTGTTTAGATGGTACGCATTAGTCAAAAGATTGAGAACCGTTGCTTCAGATTAAATATTAGAAGAAAATGGTAATTGCAGTTTGTCTAATTTGTAGATTTCCACAATGATTTAATATTTTGGGGGGTTAACATTAATATAAATAACTGTTGTAATCTTAAAACACTGATGGCCCTTAAAAGCATAACATTATTAGACAGGAGATAAAGCCATATTTATTATACAAATAAATTTTAATACATGGTTTAACTGTACATGTGTAAGCAAATCAGTTAGACTTAAAGTACATGGTTTAAAAAACAGTTAAACTTGGAGTATACCACCTCATACAGCCATTGCATGAAGATAAACAGATACTGGATGTGCACCTAGAATATGTGAGAAAAGTAGATTTTAGTTATTACTAGTGTTCAGCTGATGTAGCCATGGGTAGACTGTGGTTTGTTCTCTGTTATGTGCTAGACCTTCCTTGTTGATCACTAGTTCTAGACAACCTCTAAAGATAGACAGCAGTGAGCTTCGAAAACCTCAGAGTTATAATAAATGATTCATCAGATTTTAAAAACACTGCCTATTCAAAAATAGTGTACATACAATAATCAATTTATGGAAATGAACTGGAAACTAAAATATTACCTAGCATGCTACATACATTTTATGAACATTGATCACATAGCACACTTCCAAATGGCTATTGATTTCACATTTTTTGTACGAGTTTCCATACTGCATCATCTATCACATTTGAAGTCTTCCATTAGGCAAACATTAAGGAGTGCATTTTTGTACATAATGTACTGTTAATACATTATGTACAAAATGCACCTGGTGCTCACATGGTATTTTTGTACATAATGTAGCTGGTGCTCACATAACATACACAGCAAAACATTTGTTATACGTAAAGAAAATTTGGATAATTTCTCATTCTTTACTTGGATTCAATCATTATAATATGCATAATATTTTTGATATTAGAATTTTTAAATCTGATAAATCATTTACAGTAGCCCTAAACAATGGCCCCTGTTCAACTGCACATTAAACATGGACGCTGTTTTTTTTGGGGGGGGGGGTGTTTAATTTATTTGATTACAGTATAGTAACTTGGCTAAGGGTAGAGATACTTTCATGGAGTACTTTCAAAGAAAAATTAGCGTATACATATTTCATATATGCGGAAAACTATGAAAACACACGTGCAGCCAACCTGTTCGCCAGAATGTAAATTCAGGTCGAATTATCAATATTCAACTAACTACTTTACTGCTTGGCTGCTAGCGAAGCCAGAGCTAGATATTTTATCACCTAATAGAATAACTGCTGCTTGCAAATTATGCCTTCCAATTCCTGCCAAAATTCTAAATATTTTGACGCTCCTATGTCTTGCTGCCCATTGCACTCATACAGGTTGCCCTGGCCACCGATGAGCATTAAACGTGAAGGCAACTGGAATGTAATGGACCATACGATTACACTTGGTTTCAGACCTGTATGGGGATGCATAATGCATGACATAATGTGGCATATTTTTTTTATGCAGACCATGGATGTGATCCTTGATGGTGTTGATGTATTAAGATTCATCTGGAAAAAATTAATTTATATTATTTATCCTTCTATTTGCAAAGTTCTATGCACAACTATAGCTGTAGTCACTTATAATGTTCTAACGAGGGTTTGGTTGGGTTACTTGAACATGGCAAAGCATCTAAGAGCTGCTTATTTTTTCTACCAAAGTTAGCTGAAACAATGGTCACTTTAAAAAAGACTACTTTAACTTTTTGTTATGTAGCACCTACTTAGTTCTGAACTGAAGAATAATATAACTGTAACAGCCATACATACAGATTATGTTATCTTAATCAATGAGTCAAACTAGTGAGTTCATTCACCAGCTCAGGTAGGAAAACCAGATCAAGTAGGATAGTGCTTTTTTTTTTTTTTTCTTTTAACATAATTAAGTATCAATGTGCTTTAAAAATAATAATTCAAATTGTGACAAAGGTACCTATTTATTATTAATACATCTCAGATTTTTAGAGGTAGTTATTTTCCAGCAGTGATGTCTGGGCGTTTTCTTTGGTGGTAACTTAAAATTCTCATAGATTGAAATAATAATCATTCCAAAAGCATATTGCAATAGTAAAGTTCTGATATATGCAAATAAATCATTATGTGGAAGAAAGGAAATTGGTTTGAGGGAAGGACAGCTTATTAATTTTTGTTCATCACAGTTCACAAAGTGTATAACTTACTCAAAATAATTTTAAAATGATGAATTTTGGTACTTTCTAATTTTCTGAACCTCACCAGAATGCTGTGAAAATGTATTGATGGTCTAGACCATGCTGCGAAGAAAAATTTATGTGGCTACACATGTCACTAAAAATCATTTATATGGCAACCCAAGTATACACATAGCATTCTCCCAGACAGCACTTCTCCAGATATTTTCACCAGTGTGGTTGCAGATTATGATCCCTCCTATGGGAATTTCAGTACTTCAGCATTCGGGTGGACCACATACCGCAGTTTCTGTTGTCTCTGGTAAAATCTTTGGCGATGTTGCTTTCTGCATGCATACAACATAAAAGGCATCACATGCCTCTCTTTCCTTTCTCATTTTAGGATTCTGGTGCCAAAATTTTGCAATTTTCTGATTTTTTTTTTTTTTTTTTTTTATTAAAAAGATTTATAGGGAAAACAACGGTGAAAAAAAGCCTAGAATTGTGCGTGTCTTGTATTGAAGAAGAAGAATGTAAAACAATAAGTGGTGGTGGATGCATCGTTGAAATAAATTTAAAGATATGCAAACAAACATCCCTCTCCTAACTCACCAACAAGTTTGCAAATGCTCTTCAAAGTTGCCAATGAGTTCATGACTTACCACATCTGTGGTAAGAATGTAAATTCCATATATTTTATGGCTCTTGTTAAAGATGGAATTAAACACAGGAATTTTAATTTAATAACTTATATTATTATATTTGTTTCCCTTAATGAGAGAGCAAACATAAATATTGGTGCAAAATGTAGTTTAAAATATTAATGGTAAATTTAAAATACATTCAAAATGCAATTTGTCACACTAGGTCATCCCCATCTTTAAAAAAAAAAAAAAAAAAAAAAAGTAATGAAGTAGAAATAGATAATGGAAATGACACAGTGACTTTTAAAATATAAATGAAAATTTAGGATAATCCAAGCAATGTTTGTGTGTCTAAAAAGTATATTCCTTACTACCTAATGCATACTAAAGGTTACTGATAGAATTAACTGACAATAGTTACTTTTAAAACAATAATAATATTAAGAGCGATTCAAAGGTATTTAATTTAATGGACAGTAGGCAATGTAGGCATATATATTTTGCTGTAAATTGACTGGCAAATGTTATTCAGTAAAGGAAAAGATCCCAGGTGTGCTTTCTCTATATAACTACAATGATCTAGTCCATCATTAACAATATTTTTCCTGGGATTCCATCTCAGAGTGAAAACTGAAATAAATTTAGGTGTATAATTGTAAACTTTGTAATCTTGTTCTTAAAAATGTGGTTGTATCACGATAAAAGATTAATAAACTATGTTAAATATTGTTTTTCCAACATTCCATTAGCAAAATGAAATATGGATATAACCCTCTCAAGCAAATAACCCATTTTCCTTCGTTTGTAGTGATCCGGTATTTCTCAAGTGTGTATTGCATAAAGTGAAAATATATATTAACATATGAATTAATTCAGTTGTACATAAAATCACCTCTGACTTCTTAACTGATTTTTTTAAAGGATTAAAACTTAACCGCCGTACGCAATCCGATCCGAACAAGTATGGCTGGAGTACGAGAAGCTTTACCACGTGACAAAACAAATGACGTCGAAAGCTCTATGTTACGTCTAAATTCTTCTAACCAATAGCAGCGAAGCAGCTCTCACAGCAAGAGGTACAGCGAGTACGTTTTAGGAACATGCGGCTGGGGAAAAACACAAGTTACAAGTCTTTCAAAACAAGATTCTAAGAGAAATAGTTAATTCTCCTTGGTTCGTTAGAAATTTGCAAATACACAAAGAATTAAAAATCAGACCAATTGCTGACCAAATTATTTCAACCTGCCACAACTTTTATAGTAAAATTGAACAGTCTCAATATGATCATATTAAGGAACTAATCAATTATGATCCAACACTTGAAAATGCTGCTAAGCGTCCTAGGAGCATTTTTCATAATCCAAGGTGGTGAAACTTGTAAATAGCTGTACATACTGTAAATATTTCCCCACTAGAGACTTTTGTGTTTTTGTTTTCAGCTTATTTAGGACTTAAAAAAGCTCAGTGGATTACTAGTTTATATCATTATTTTCAAGAATTTTATATTTTATTAGTGTTCCTATAAAAAGACTTTGTTAGGGACACACAAACTGACTTAATTATGTGTGTTTCACCATCCCGCCTTCTAAACTGTGACTTATGCTGAAATATTGTGTCTTTTAAAATTACAAGTAAAAGTGTGTTTATTCCAGAACTTTGTACAGTGTGAACTGATTGTGAATACTGTTAATTTATATGACTTTAACATTTCTCGTACGAGAACTCTTGAAATTCACCAGAAATATGTTACTGTTGACTTATTTCTCATTTGAGCCACTCCCACCAGTATAATTGCGATCCATTTCATTCTGAACCTGTTTCAAAAGCATGCTTAATTTAAATTACTTAATGTTTATTTTTTCAAATGCTTTATTAAGCAAACTTTTTAGCTAGTTATCTTTTGTCACAGCTCGAACAGCTCCCAGATGCTTTTTCACTCTACATACCTTTGTATTTGCTTCAGCTTCGCCTAGTAGGCGCGGCGTTACACGCCCATTTTTTCAATTATATCAACGCCTAAGGGCATTTTTTTCAAAAGCGGTGGTTAAAGCAGCAGAGGCTGCTAATTGCCTCCTAACCATTCAAAAGACAAGACAAGACAGGGAAAAACAGGCAAACGTCATCTCTTTCACGTTGCAGCCTGTCGAAACCGCTTCACACCTTTCTACATCCGCCGTGGCGAACGTATACAATCTTAACAACCAATCAGCATTCCGCTACAATATCTATCTTATTTCAGCCAATCAGCGTTTCTTTTTCATTTTATATCGCCTTAAATTCGCTCGCTTTCACGATTTCATCATTTGTACTCTGATTCTTGCTGAGTGAACGTCATTTTGACTCTGCCATTTTCCTGCGCCATTTCGTTTTCTTGTACACGATGTCTGCTAAACGAACTTATTCTGCATCTAATGTAAGTATTTTTCGCTTGTACCTAATTTCTAGATTACTATTTTAAACACGAATTTTATTTCTTTTTGAATGTTTTATTTATTTAAATTTTTAATTGCCAGGTCCTGTTTGAAGATCCTGACTTTCCTTTTCAGGACTCAGATGACGATGTAAGTTTTTACACGTATTTTTAAAGCACTCTTTATTTAACGTATTTTACTACTATTTGAATGTATTTTAAATGTATTTTATTTTATTTTGATAGTTAATCGATGAAGTGGATCAGATATTTCTGGAAAATCCTGTGGATCTACCCTTGTATTATCAAGTGGGTATCGGATTTGAGGTAAACTTTCGTTTCGTTATGATTCGATTAGAATATTTTTTCTAGTACTAGAAATGAATGTATTTATTTTTTATTTATTTACTTATTTTTAGACTTCTCCTTCATCAGCTCGTGGGCCTGTATACATAGCCGGTTCCGATGAACGTTCGGTATATTTTTCTTTTTTACATGATTTTTTAATAATACTGTCGTTTTGAAAATGTTTGATTCTTAATGAAAACGTATTTTTATGTTTTAAATCGATGACGCAATTGTTCTTACGGAAAAGTCTTGTCGACGGAACCATAAATATCAGGCCGAGGAGATTACCTTCCACGCTTGTGTGGACATCGAAAGACTGCCTCAAGGCGTGCAAGGCATCCCGATGGTCCTAATTCCTGACACCGTCCGGGAACTGTTCGAACAACTCATTCGCCGTACAGCAGCTGATTTAAATCCATCGGACCTCATCCGATTTTGCATCCAGGCAGAAGGTTTGGACAAACCGATCAACACTTCTCTGATGGCAGTTTCGACTTTGACGGCTGAAAAGATTCTGTCTGCAGTCATGAAAGTACTGCAGTCCAATGACAAAATCGAGCTGGATACAGGATTTTCGGTGGACGTGATCACTATCAGAAGACCTGTGGGTGCCGGACAAAACAGGAAAGTGATTAATATCTCAGTGGATAGGCTCAGTAAAAAGTCTATTTTGTCCATTCCCTATGACGATGAAGGACTGTGCTGTGCCAAAGCGATTGTTTATGCCTTGGCGCATTTGCACAAAGATACAAGTGCCATCAATGCCTTGAAAAATCATCGTCGGCCAACACTGATGAACCGTACAAGGGAACTTCATTTAGATACAAATGTGCCCCTAGGCCCCTGCACTTTTGCAGAGATAGCTATATTTGAAGATCACCTGGATACTCAAATTGCCGTCTTTTCTTCGGAGAACTTGAACCGAGTAAGTCATTATTTTTATCTCAAGATATTTTTTGCTTTTAAATGTTCATAATTAACTAGATGATATTTCACATTTATTTAAATTGGTTCTTTTCTATTTATGATAAAATTTATTTCGTACGTGAATGATTTTTTTAAAAAAAGTTTTCATTATTAATGAACTGAAAAATATTGAGACAACTAGCATTATAGTATTTTGATTATGTTGTTTCCATGTTAAAAAACTGAGTACACAGTGAATGTTTAAATTAACTTTATGCCTATATGCAATTTGTTTCGATGTTAAAATATAGTGGATGAAAACTGAACGCAGGGTGAATTTTTATTTTTAGAGAACTTTAGCTTTTTTAATTAGTTTCTACGTTAAAAATATAATGGGGGGAAAACTGAATGTTTTCTTTTTCTAAATTGTTCGACTTTGGAATTTATTTTTAGAGAAAAGTTTTTTCGTTTAGAAATTTAAAATATAACGTGGATCTTTACTTTTAGATTACTTTAAATTTTTAGATTAACTTAATATTTTATGCATGTTAAGCAATTAGCTTTGATGTTAAAAAAAAGATAACTTGTAAAAACGCATGGTGGAATTTTTAGATTCTTTTATATTTTATGCATGCATGCTATTTCTTTAGACGTTAAAAATATGCCTTATAAAAATGGCTAGTGAATATTTAGACTACTTTAACCTTTAAGATTATACTTTATGCATATTCACGCATAAAATGCATGCATGTAGGAAATTTGTTTAGATATTCAAAATTTAGGGTGTATAAAATCGAAAGTTTTAGATTATTCGATTTAAGGAAAAGTTTTTTCTGTTTAGATGTTAAAAATATAACTTGTGAAAATTTTTACCTTTAGGGTACATTAACTTGTTTAGATTATTTTTATATGCAATTCGTTTTGATGTTAAAATGAAATGCACAAGGAATTTTCAGATGATTAGGCATGTAATTAGTTTAGATGCTTAATGCACAAGTAATTTTTAGATGATTATGTATATGATTCGTTTTGATGTTAAAAATATATCTAAAAGGGTTTGATTTTGGAATTTAAGAGAAAATTTTTATCTATGTTTTAGGTGGTCTATAAAGGGAAAGAGAGGGCACAACGGATCAGTTTGTGGCTTCACGATGGGCATTATGACGTCATCAAATCCCTGAAAGGATTTTTCGGTAGCGACCATTACTGCACGTCCTGTGAAAAGGCACCGGGCCCAGGCAGCGGTCCGGAAAACATCCGGAACATCCGAAAAACCACCGATGTGCCAACGCCTGCCCCATATGTTTGAGGACCGACTGTATTCCAGGCGTGCCCCAACGATGTCAGGATTGTGACCGTCTCTGCCGCTCCGATGCCTGCTTCGAAGCACACAAAGCCGTCACTGGGAATCAAGAGTTTTCACATTGCGACAGGGTAAGTGTTTTGAAAATGTATCTTAATGAACAAAGTTAATTATCATGTAATTTTCTCGAAATGGTTATGTTTAAAAAAATTATTGTCGTTACAGGTATACCAGTGCAGGGAATGCTGCCAAGTGATTCGGAGACGCGATTGCCCTAAAGAGCTTCATGGATGTGGAACCACCAAATGCCCTTCTTGCAACCAGTTTGTCGTGGCTGCTGAGCACCGTTGCTATTTGCGACGTGTTGCCCCGAAGAAGTCCGATGACAAGCTCCTCTTCTTTGATTTTGAAACGGATCAGTCTTCGGGGGAGCATCTCGTAAATTTCGCGGTGGCTCAGTATGCTGACGGCACAGAGAAGCTGTTTCCGGGCTACACGGCATGCCAAGATTTCTGCGCTTGGCTGTTCTCTACACAGCACAAGGGCTTCACCGCCGTGGCACACAACATGAAAGGGTAAGTTAAAAATACCATAGTTTGTATGCTTTTTAAGTACGACTATTTTTCAATATTATTCATGTTATTTTTTACTTACAGGTTCGACGGTCAGTTCGTGATGGCCTGGCTCCTGGAGCAAGGCACAGCGCCGGAGGTGATCCCTAACAGGTCTATGATCATGTGTTTAAGACATCCTAGTCTGAACATTCGGGTCATAGACTTGTTAAATTTTCTACCGATGGCGTTGGCCAAACTGCCGGGATGCTTCGGTCTCACCGAATTAAAAAAGGGTTACTTCCCGCATCTCTTTAACTCGCGAGAAAACCAAAATTATGTCGGACCGCTGCCTGGGCCCGGTACTACAGCCCGGATACCATGAGCACTTCAGCCCGACAAGCATGTCTGTCCTGGCATGAAGCACACAAGGGGGACGTGTTTAACTTTCAAGATGAGATGCTGGCCTATTGCAGGTATATTTTTTTCTTCTTGTTTTATTTTTATTTATATTTTTTTATATTTCGTATTTTTAACATTTTTTCTTTTAATAGATCGGACGTGGACATTCTTCACCGTTGCTGCCTAGAATTTCGAGCCCAGTTTTTGGATGTGGCGAATGTGGATCCATTCCAGTAAGTCATTTTCTCATTTTCTTATACAATAATAATCATATTTACAGTTCATTAAATCGTTCTTATTTTTGCTTTTTCAGATACGTGACCATCGCGTCAGCCTGTATGGCAACGTATCGGAGTGGTCACATTCAACCCGACACGATTGCCATGGTGCCTACACACGGCTACATCAACTCAACGAATTACAGCCCTGATTCGATCCGATGGTTGGACTTTGTTGCTGCTTCGGAAGGCCTACAGATTCAACATGCGTTGAACGGTTCCGGAGAGCACAGAGTCGCCGGAATCTCGGTAGACGGATTCTGCCAAGAAACACAAACCGTCTATCAGTTTCAGGTAAGAAAATATAACCATTCCTTTTCTATGTGATTCTTTTTAGTGATTTATATGTTAAAGACTATTAATATATATTTGTATTATTTTAGGGCTGTTTCTTTCACGGATGTAGTTCGTGCTACGATGGTGATATCATACATCCACTGAAAGGGGTTTCCATGGCAACGTTAAGAGAAAATACAGAAGAGACGACAAGAAAGCTTCGCACCCAGGGTTTCCACGTCATCGAAATGTGGAAGCATGAATTTCAAAGAGAGAAGGAGGAAAATCCAGATCTCCAAGCTTTCCTGGATCAGCACCATCTGAGGGATCCACTCAATCCTCGCGAGTCGTTTTTTGGAGGAAGGACCAATGCCCTCAAATTGTTCCACGAGGGAGACGCAAAATATGTGGATGATTTTACTTCACTCTATCCATGGGTTCGTACTTTTTATTATTTCAAAAATGTTTACTTAAACTTTTCTAAATTTTGTGTATATTTTTATGATGTGTTTTTTCTGACATTTTTTGTTTTCATTCACAGGTGAACAAGTATTGCGTCTACCCTGTGGGACATCCAACAATCATCACGGAAAGCTTTGGAGATGTGGAAGATTATTTTGGAATTATCCAATGCCGAGTGATTCCTCCACGGAATCTGTATCTTCCGGTACTGCCCTTTCGGTGCCGGAAGAAGCTGATGTTCCCCCTGTGTTGGACTTGCGCCCTTCTTCAACTGCAGACTCCGTGTACCCACACAGACGACGAGCGAGCTCTTGTCGGAACGTGGGTAACGGAGGAAGTCAAACTGGCGAAAAAGAAAGGCTACCGCATCACACATGTAAGTACTCAAAGATTATTTTAATCTTTATTTAGTTTCAGAGGTTACATTTAAAAAATTTTTATAACTGACATTTATTTTTTATTTTCTAGATTTACGAAGTGTACCATTTCCAGGCATCGTCTACTTCTCTGTTTCTGAAGATCAAGCAGGAAAGTAGCGGATGGCCTTTGGAGTGTGTGACGGAAGAAGCCAGACTGAAGTACATTCGCCAGTATGAAGAAAGAGAGGGCGTCAAGTTGGAGGCCGAAAAAATATCGAAAATCCCTGGGCGTCGACAAGTCGCAAAGTTGGCCCTGAACAGTTTCTGGGGCAGGTAAGATGATTTCTTTTGTACTTAATTTTTTATAAATATTTTTAATTCGTTGTGATTTATGATAGCTTTTTTTTTCCTCAGATGGGGTATGAACGTGAACAAAGCCCAACTGACCCATGTCCACACGGTGCCAGACTTCAATAAGATGTTGGCGGATTCTACTAAAAAAGTAAGTTTCCTTACCGATTTTATTAATCTGTAAACTCAGTGTGTTTCAAACTGTTAACTTATGACTATTTTGAACTGTTACCTCATGACTCTTCTACTTTTTAGATCAAAGATATCTTTCTTCCCACGCCTGAGGTGGCTGCCATTTCCTGGGAATCTGCGAAGGAGTTTGTGCCGCAGGATGCCGCTACCAACATTTTCCTAGCGACCTTCACAACAGCTTGGGCTCGTCTCAAGCTGTATAGTGAAATGGAGAAGTTGGGTAGAGATGTCCTGTACCACGACACAGACTCCATCATCTATGCCTCGAATGACCGCAATGATCCCCCTTGGGCAACTTCCTGGGTGAATTTACAGATGAACTGGAGGGTGATGTCATCAAAACCTTTGTCTCTGGTAAGGACCTTTAAAAATTTTCTTTATTTAACATGTACCGAAAATCTTGAAAGTTTTTCTGTTATGTCTTTTTCTTACCATGTTTTATTTTTTTTTTCAGGAGGTCCGAAAAACTATGCGTACCAGACGGCCAGTGGGAAAACTTGTTGCAAAGTCAGAGGATTTTCGCTGAACTTTCGCAATTCCCAGTTACTGAACTTTGACACCATCAAAAGTCTGGTATGTAGTCTGAACCGAAAGGATATCATCTCTCTCCACAGACTATGAACTATATTTTAATAGGCTTGTACAAAAAATGTTTGCATGTAAAATATACATTATGATACATCCGGTATCTGTAAATGAATGTAAAATAAAATAGAAGTTTGAATGATAAAATAATGGTGTTTTTTCTTTTTTCCTTTGGAAAAGATGCCATGAAAGGTAAGTTTTTTTAAAATATTTTTCTAGAAAATAATGGTTATGATTATGTATATATTAGTTTAATCAGAAAAAAATGATTTTATATATTAACTTCATCAAAGAAAAACATAACACAAATAATCAGAAATTAACTTTTATTATGAACATTTCATTACAATTTCAGCCATAGTTTCGAAGAGGATTTTCTTTAGGTCTAGCATACATCGTTTTTACATTCATTAAATGTTTGTTTTTTACAAACTCTTGAGGAAAGTTATTCACCTTCAGTACATTTTTAAACTGTCCAAAGGCAGTAGGTCTTTCAGTTCTATTTCTCAACAGAAAGTTTATCAGTTGAACAATGTTGGACCCAGAAAACACATGACCGTCCAGAATCAGTTCTTTATTGTGTGTCCAGGAAATCTGATGTTCTTTTGGGAAATCCATTATTTTCTGTGCCGTTCTTTTCTGTTTCACAGGAACAGTCTGCAAAATTTCCTTTTCTACATCTGTCTCAGAAAATTGTTCAGACGGTTGTTTTTCAGACGCATTCACATGAGGAAACGTAACATACTTTTGCAGAACCTGGATGTACAATTTGGATTTTTCTTCATCGTCCATTTTCTTTTTTAAGATGTTTTGAATTTGGGTATCTAAATCACTCAAATGTTCATCTTCAAACTGGTGCATACGATCCAGCGGTACAAAGGCAAATTTCTTACTGTGTTCCATGGACAAGAGAGGATAAGACACTGACTGCTGCAGGAATCAGGAAAGATAGAAAACCGTCACCATTTTGAACCAAACGACGTCTTTTCTTAAAAAGAGGTACTTTTTTGTCCGCTAGTTTTCTTAAAGTTCTTTTAAAAGGGGCGAGTCGATTTTTGACGCGTTTGGTGATGGGTACGTTTCATTTTTAGAAGATTTAAAACATACTCACAAACTGATTTGATGAGATGATTCGGACACTTTTTCAGTACAGCTGCTTTTATTCGACTTTTTCCTAATAGTTTTAGATAATCCACATCCTTCAGATGAGACATGCTGATGACAAATGAGCTCTTTTTCTTGCACACTTTCTTTTATATAGGTAGCAAATGCAGCCGCTTTGGTTAAAGCACAGCAATTAAATCCTTTTGCATGAATCGAACATGTTAAAGAACTTTTCTTTTTTAAATTCTCTATCTTAGGACAGTCTAGATTTATGATGTCTCTACATAATAAATTTTCTAAAAATAATTTCTTTGCTAATCCTTTCACGTATATGACAAAATAAATAGATGACAAATATTGCAAAATAATACGAAGATGAGTATAAGGTAAAACACCCTCACTCCAATTCACATGATGACGATTTCTTGTGACCCAAGCAAAGCACTTTTGCTGAGATCATGATAATGTTTTCCAAGGCTGAGGAGGTAAAAATGACCAGGAACTGTGATATCCTTCATGCACGGTGTAAAAAGCTAATTCTTTAACAATGTAACAATGAGGCATCCACTGAAAACCTTCGAAATCGATCACGATGGGAGAAGACATGTTAGCCATTCGACGTCTCAAACTGAAATGAACTATCGGGGCTGGTAGACATAGTATTTATCCCCAGGAAAGATGCCTGTACGAAGGCGAAGCGTTTCACTTGTTTCAGGTTAAATCAATCAACAAGTAGCTAAATGGAGTTGAAGTAGCATCCTGAAAAATTTCTTGAAAGGCCTTTACTTTTCCGGGGAACATTTGTCTAGCTAAATGCATAACTAGACTTTTATCTCTAGGATTTTTGTATAGGACAAGGTAATGGGAATTTAAATGAATATTTCTCATCTCCTTGCCTTGGTGAAAAAGATTTTGTGTTATAAAAACGACTGAAAGGTTTCGGTGATGACTTCCTTTTGTAAAACGTTTGCTTAAGCGAGTATCACTTGCTAATTCAGACATTAAATCGTCTATGATAATTAAATCATTTTGAAGAGTCTGCAGGTTAGATGGTAATCCTTCTTCAAAATTTACGTTTTTCATGGAATTAAAAAGAGGTTGATAACTTCCGTAGCAATAAATAATATTGGTCGGCATGGGATGGAACATTTTATGATCTATCAATTTCTTCACAAAAACCGTTTTACCCGAACCGGTAGGTCCGCTCAGAAGACAAGTAGAAGGATGTACGAACTTGAGCAGTTCCATTTTTGGAAATGACAGCATATTAAGAAAAAACTGACATTTATACTTTACCGAAAATCCTTTTGCATAAGACATTTATTCATTTTGTTTAAATAAGTGTAGAAACAAGAAACACAAGAGACATTTTTTACAAATTAAAACAACTTTATTTTTTAAAAATCATGTTTACACCATATCTTTTTTTGACAAGTTGAAATATTTGGAAATCATGATTCTTCCCATCTAAGGGTGATACAAAGAGTTCCATACAGAGTCCTTGACAGCGTTTAATAATAAAATAAATACAATAATGTCCACATACATTAGAAGTTAAACTCTGAAGCGAAATCTTGTTCCAGCAAACATGACGATATTTCTTGACAAAGGATGTGATATCTTTTCCATATACTTCAGGCGGGAGTCCATAAGAGTCAAAAAATTCCAGAGTCTGTTTGTCTGCAATGTAGACAGCTAGCCAATGAGTTCCTTTTTCATCATGTTTATCAGTATTGAGCACCAGTGCACAGGGAAAACTTTGAATCGCAGGTATTTTATCACAAGGAAAAACACCCGCATAATATCTCAAAGAAATAGGATCTCGAGATAGGATTTGATGAATCTGTGATGAATTCATCAGTTTCCAAAATCGTACAGAATATTTCGAGCTTTGTTGATTTCTATCAAATTTTCAAATTCAGCGTACGCTAATAACGATACAGTTTGTTGTAAGGGAGTCCCAAATTTTATTTCTAATCTTAAGTTGCTGTGTCGAACTAGATTTAAATGAGAGCCGTCACAAAGGTCAGGGGACAGGTCGAAGCGAAATAAGAAATATCCTTTTGAAAATTCTGATCTTGAAAGGTAAAGTCCTCTGTCGTCTGCATTCATAAATAAATTCTGATAAGCTCGTATGAAATGATTTTTGTCAAAATTAGGCTGAAGAGGATTATGAGGTACCGGTTACCCGTCCACATAAAATTCATATTATAATTATTATTCATAATATTCATATTATGCCGATAAAGTTCATATTATAATGCTTGAATTCGAAAGGAGACTTTTTATAATTTCCGTTAAAGGCATCATTATCGACACGTGCCACCACAATACGATTAGGCATTTGACCTATGAAAATATTGTCTTGAATAAAACTCATATTTCCCGTTGGAATGGAATAGGCTTTGCAGAGCACTCTATTAATGGGATATTTGGCTGTTGATTTTTCTAGGCTTTTGGCTTGTCCTAGCACAACACCTGGACTGACTTTCACTTTGCGTACAAACAATAAAGTTTTACTTGTTCGAGTAAAACTTTAAATTCACTTTCGCCCAATAAACAAAATTCAGGTTTGCTGCGTATGAGTTTAATTTTCATATCCATCATATTCAGCAAAAGTCTTTCCTGATGAAACATATCCAAGTGCAATCGGCCAATCATATCGACCGAAGCACTCAGTTTAAACAATTCTGCTCGTTGGTTGAATCCTTCATTCGGCTGAGTGTCTTGAATATCAAAAACGTTCATACGTCCTGCTGTATCTTTGAAAAACAATTCTGATGACAGTTGAGACGTTTTCGTATCAAAACCATGATTCAATAATTTTTCTATCATGGCTCTGTAAGGATACGTGTTATTATTGGTGGAAACGAGTCTTTCATTTAAGCTAATATCCACTTGAGAAAACATAGAATGTAAAAAGAGATTGACAGGTCCCACTTTACTTTCAGCCGTGATTGGCTTGCCATCATTTTTTAAAATTTTCACTTTGACGTAGAGTTGTGTCTGTGATAAGTCTAGGTAGTCGTCTCCGCTTCCAGAAACATTGAACTCGACAGGACTTCCTTCCGATACATTGGCTAATGAATGAAACTAAACCCACTGACCTTTTTCGATAACTGTTTGTGTGGGAGGTAACGAAAATAAATCCAATTCGGATTTTGCGCATTCCGGAGAATCTTTTAACAGAAAAGCCATTACGAGTCAAAAATATCACGTCGTTGCACCTTCCTGGCTTTAGACGAAATGAAGTGTTTGGGGGTTTTGCGCTTCCTTGTAAACCTTTCGTGACCAATCATCTCATCTGCTTTCTGAACTGCTTTCCTCGCTAATTTTTTGCCAGCTTCTTTAGATCTGGTTTTGAGGGAGACTTTAAAATTTTCTCCCGACAACACGTCGTTTGCAATTTGTGTTCCAGTCCGCAAAGCTTCTTTTCCAACTGTTTTGGCTCCACTCATCAAAAAAGGCATAGCACTGCAAAACAGCTTTGTAAAAAATCCACCAATACCATAACCTTTCTGTAAAATGGTTCCTTGATAGTAAGGTAATCCATTTCCAGTTTGAGCTAAATAATAATCTTCAAATTTTTTCGTGCAACACGTATAAGGCACCCGCATGTTTGATGCTTCTAATCTTGCATACACAATCCAAATGAAATCAATTTGCAAATGAAGGCTTCTTTTATAGAATTTGTCTCAGACGAAAATGCAACACAAGAAATACTTTGCCTCTTTCGAATGGTACTAAATCTCCAGAGTGAAGCCTTATGTCAATATGTATAGTCTGAAAATGTTGACGGATAACTGGCAAGTAAAAGGGCCGGGGGTAATGAGCGTTTATGATGTCTCCGTCATTTCCTTCTACGGTAACAATTTTTAACAACGGCGCTTGCACATCTCCCACAATTTGAGGCTTTACGAGATCGCGATACACATTCATGACAGGAAAAGATACTTTTGGATCGGCTACAAAAGGACTTTGCTCCAATCCTTTGTAAACACCCGGCTCGAACCCTAGAAGCTCAGCTAATCCTTCGTGAAGAATGACTTTGCAGTTTTCGTCGGTCTTAATGGTCACTTTTTTCGTGACAGGATGATAACTGAATTCAATCTTATTTTTATGGGAAGGTATTTTCATGGCTTTTAATAAATCTGGTATCGTTTCATAACATCCTGGAGGCACTCTTCGACCTTCCAATTTTCCATCACCCAAATCAAATCCAAATAAATTGTTGTCTTTTCGGACGTTATACCATGTGTGAGGGTAAATAAAGTCCACAAGAGATAACTCCCACTGACTATTTAAATCCATCGGAGTAGCTGAGTGGTAAATTGTGATATTCTATTGTCTGGAAAAAAACGCATGGAGCTGTCGCTGATCAGTGTGAAAAAGAAAGACATGTTTCGTTCAAATGGCAGATAAGCAGAATGTACGGGCCTTTTATACCCTTCTCACATCATCCACCCAAGCATTGAAGCTTTCAAGGTACCCCTGAAATTTCACAAAATATTCTATTTTCCCGCGACGTTTCCTCTTTTTTAAAACTTTTTCTACGGGATAATAGCCAGAGTCCGAAACCTTTTGAAGTTCTTGTTTGTAAAAAGTTCCTTGTATAACTTCTCCTGCTAGATCTTTGAGTTTGTAGACAACTGGAATCCCTCGAATAATTTTATAGATTGTAAAAATTTCTCTTGTCCAGTTTTGTTCGTATCCTTTCTCAAAGACCATTTTTTCTCGGCTGATGCGTACCGTATCTCCAATCTTTAAGTCTGAAGAAACAGGCACTTGTGCTGGTTGCTGTCCGTACAATGTTTTCCAAATTCTTTCTTGATTTTGTAATGTAACCGATACAGGTTCTGTCTTAATACTACGATGGCATGTATGGTTATAACTGGATATCAATTTATCAATCACATCAATATACCTTCGTGTATTCATTTCGGTAAAGTATTTCCACATTTTTGTTTTCAGAGTTCGATTAAATCGTTCTACGACAGAAGCTTTGGTTGTATTATGTGTCGTGAAAAAGTGAACATTTCTCCTTTTAAAAAAAATTTGAACGTGTTTATTGGTAAACTCTTTCCCTGCATCTTTTTCTAATGATTCGGGTGTACGTTCCGAAAATATCTTTTCGAAAGCAGATTGGATAGACGTAGATGCTTTATCTTTGAGAGGGATAGCCCAAGCGTATTTGGAAAGGATATCTATACAGGTCAGCAAATATTTGTATCCGTCATTAAAAGAGGCCAGGGATTGCATATCCACTAAATCAGATTGAAATTGCTCGTTTAAGCTTCCTACGATGAGTCTGTTCCTGGGAAACGTGTGCCTCAAAGGCTTGTGCAAAGTATAAGAATCCTTGGTTTGCAACCATTTCTGGATGTCTTTTGTTTTTACGCGACCTTTTAAAGCACGATGCAAAGCAGCAACACCCCCAAAGCTTGCGGGGACCTGAGGATCCCGATAGGTCTGAGCCAGAGCTGCGTTCATTGCAACAGTTGTTATGATCTAAACGTACACAGATATTCATTTATATATGTTTAACTAGAACAGAAAAAAATACCCTAGTTTCACGTATATTAAGATTCTAGAAATAGGTCTAAAAAACAAGAGAGAAAAATGAATGTTACTTAACATCTCAAAGGCTGAATAATGAATGATACATGTTTAAGAATAACAACACTATTTATACTCTACAAAAGTCAACAGGTATTTTGAAAATAATTTATGTGAGTAATCATTACAGATTAATTCTTTTAAATAATGTCTGATAGAATGAGGCCATTGTAAAATAAAAATAACATTTTTTATTGAACATCATAATTAATTTACAGATATTCATAGTATTCAATACCTAAGACACCATTCGTAGTACAAAATGTGTTTTTTAATTCGTCGAGTACATGGTTTAAACACAGATTTTAAAAAGTCCTTGGTAATGTAGTGAGCAGGTTTCAGTAACATTAAATAGGGTTCTTCACCCCAAATGTTTCTATAAAATTGCCTGGCGATGTCAACAGCATTGAATCTCAGAGCAATAGCATTCACAGTTTCTGTTTTATGAACGAGTTCTTCACACTCTTTCAGCCTTGGATATTTCAGTTCGTCTTGTTGATTAAGAAGTTCTTCAAGTGACGTCTTTAGAATGGTTTGAAGTCGCGCTCTTCCCACAGAAATGTCAAAGGATTGGGGTAGATTTTTCTCTCTGACAGGTTCGTCGGATACGCTTTCGTAGGCTTCACAAAAGTTCATGTTTTGATAAACGAGGTTGGTGACAATATCGCTGATACGGCTAAAGTTGGACATCAGTTATTCCCACTGCGTCGTTGTAATGCTGAGGCTACTTTTTTCATCTCCTTGAGCAGAAAGTTGTTTCAGAGTGAAGTGGGAATCTTTATATGTGACTACAAAGTTCTTGGGCAACTCCAGATTCAGTGTCAGCAGGTCTGGTTCCTCAACTGTCATGTTGGTTGCGAGAACATTCAAACACCATGGCTCAAAATTCACTCCTCGTCTTGTCGGATAGTAAGCTTTACCATATTTGGCATACTCTCGGATGTGCACAGTCACTTTTCCCTTGTAAATGCTGGGTGCCATAAAGACATTGTTTCCCATGTGAGTGAGCTCCTCTGGAATAGCGTCTTCGGTGAAAAGTCCTTTGCGCTGAAAAAAAAAAATTCAGTTAGTATAGAATACATTAAAAATGGGGTCACATGCAATATCAACTTTGACATATTAACTACGTTTCGCAAATACGTACTTTTTTCTCGAAATGGGTTGTTTCTTCTGCTTTTCTTTTGGCACAAGAGCTAGTTGATTCTCTGGGAACATCTAGGGTACGGTCTTCATGGTTCAACACTTTATCGTTCAAAGGCATAGGTTCTTTCTCAAACAAGTTTTCCATGTGAAAAAAAGTAAAGCCAAATTAAATACACATTGTTCCACAATTTTTAAAGATTAAACTTTTAAAAACAGTAAATTTTCAATAAGTTACTTACTTCTTTGTTGTTTTGTGGCTGATCCATTCGAAGCAGTGAAGAATGATTGTCTAAGCAAAAGCAAGTGCGTACATTCAGGTCGACAGCCAGGAAAGAAATGCGGAACTTTGCTCGGGATAGCCTTATATCAGGTAGGAACTCTTTATTTCATCTGAACGATGATTGGTTAAGAGACGGTGAGGTCATATTTCAAAGAATCTGATTGGTCCACAGAAAAGTATCCCTACACCTAAAGCGGAAACACACAAAAGTGTGATACGGCAGACGCCATTTTGTAAAAAAAAAAGCTCCAACAGGTTACGGGTGATGTCACCCTCCTGACGCCATTTTGTAAAAACGTGCTCAAACAAGAAACGGATGATGTCATTCAAAAACACGTGTTAAGCGATCGTTACCATAAACATAAAAAATAGTGTCGTTGCCACAAAAAATAAAAACTTTGAAAAGATCGTTGTCACAGAATCAAAAACAAAACGATGCATGACGTCATTCCGTCTACGTCATCCCATCTATCTACGTCACTTACGGTTATCACGTGATCCAAGATGGCGCCTGTGTCGCCACTTCCGGGGAAATCCAAGATGGCGCCCCCCGTTGCGTCACCCATTGTTCTATTACGTCATGGCGGCTTCCTTTGGGGTCCTGAGTACCCGCGCTTACTACTAATATCATATGGAACAACTACAGCCAAATGTATTTGTGCATTTTATGCAGAAAGTGAAAAGAAAATCATTATTTCATTATAATGTTAATCATAAAAACAGATCTGCTTAATATTTTTTGTAACAAAAACTTAAAATAAAGAAATATTTTTATTCTATTGCATGTCCAGTGATATTAAAAATAGTTTTAAATTTTGATTTTAACTTGAAGATGCTCCAGAGGAGTTGCACGATATCTAAAATTTCTCTGAAACTTAGTTTGAAAACCTTCAAACTACTTGAAAACTTCAAATTATGTGAAAAAAGAAATGTAGATGTAAACAGCAGTGATTAAAAAGTTTTAATGACCAAAATATTTTCATTCCAGCAGATTATTTGTTTATTTTGAAGAAGACATTGTAGAGACATTAGGATTTTTTGGAAGCTGAGAGACGTGAAAAACGAGCAATGCCCTCTCCGCGACTAGAACCATGGACCTCTCGAATATGTGCCGAGGCATGCTACGAAGGCAGGAGAAATACCTTATAAAACAATCCGATAATGAGATAACAAGTAGAAGATAAGAATTTTTTTCTTCTGGAAAATTTAAAAAAAAAAAAAATTCATATTGCATATATACAAGCCTATACCATAAATTATAAGATATATAAAATTCTTGGATTATCTAATGGGGGGAAGTAATAAATGTAAATATTAATATATAAGAAGTAATAAATGTAAATATTTCAATAAATGAATAGATTAAAAAAATGGCCTTAAACAACCTCATGTTTAAATTACTTGGAGAAATTAATGCCAACAAAAACATTATTATTGAAACAAATGTAGATAATAAACGCAAATTGCCTAATATATTTAATTTGAATATCTGTTTTGGAATGAAAGGTGTAAACACCCTTAATGTGCTTAATAACTCAGATTTGTAATGCATATATTTTTATTTCCAATAGTAGACAAAAGTATATATATATATATATATATGTACACACTATCAAATACACATACACAAAAGTATATCACACACTAAATAACAAACAGAGAATAAGGAAGCCTATTTAGTGCTTGAACATACTATTTAGTGCCTTCCAGTAACAGCCACAGAGATCCTGTACAAAAAAAGCCATGCCTTTCGCAGGTGGGGGAGGTTGTATCTTGAGCCTTTATTACAAAGGATGATCACAGAATTTTCAAATAGAAAGGTTTCACTGAATAATGACCGGGTAAAAGATAAGTTATTATGATGGAATTAGCCTTTGGGTATCGGAAATGGACATGTAGTTGAAGAACGAAAGCTTGCTTTAAATTACAGAGATTTCTAATACATTAAATTAATATATTTTAAAAAATATTTTAATAATATGATACTTTTCTAATACATTTATTTTATTATCCAAAATTATTATCTAATTAACAGAAAGGTACGGCGTAAGTTTCAGTGATCAATTATCAGAAAGGCTTCTTCTGAATGGTTTAATAATAATAATACAAGGAAATAAGCTTATTTTACACATGCCTTATGGCATAAGAAAAGGAACTTTTGAAATATATTAAAAACTAAAAAGATTTACATATACCATAGAAATGATTTTTAACTCTAAACAAAATTACTGGTTATCGTTTCGGAAACAAAATTCAATACTTGCCCATAGTAAGACCAACTTGTGAAAGATTTTTTGCCAAACTACAAATCATTGCGTAAGGAAGAAAATTTCCAAAAGCCATTTTGAAATTTTTAATAATATGACTAATAATCATAAGATACTACTTTTTGATCCATAACATGGGTTGTTTGAACTAACTAAGAAAAAACTTTAAATTGCATCAGTATTATAACGAGCTAATAAATTTTAAATCACAAAATACAGTGAACCATATGTAAGACAGCCAGACACAGCTGCTATAAAAATATTTCTATGGAAGTGGTTGTCTTAGGGAGGGGATAATTGATGCCAATGTTGTTAAATTACCACTTTTGTCGTCCTGGTACAGTTTTCTGTCTATACATTTTGAATCTGAAATAATGCATTCAGCACGGCATGCACACTGGGTGTAAGGAAAGAGAAGCAACAGAAAGAAACTGGAGAGTATGGTTAAATGATAAAAACCAAATCCTTAATACCACTATTGACAGAAAGAGACTAAAATGCAAATAAGAATCAAATTTTCTTAAAAGCTAACAATGAAGAAGGATTAAAATTAGAATGAATGGTTAAAACCATGGGATTTTTATTGATATAAAACATCAAATGCCAAATGAAGTGGTGTCTCCCCCGCCCCCAGTATAATTTTTCGATGTGGAGAAATGGAAAACATGATTTTTTTTAACTGGTAGGCAATGCAGAATTTATTAATTTTTCTTTGAACATAATTTTGCGTTGTTCAGTAAAAAATTTAGGTCACGCGTCTCTGCTGTTTTGGGGGAAACTTAAAAAAGAACTCTGTGAACATAATTAAAAAAAAAAAAAAAAAAAAAAAAAATACGGGTCACTAAAATAAGTAAAAATTCAGATTCTTTTCTTGTGTTCTAACATATGTAATTATTACTTCAGTAGATTCTAATATTTATTTTATAATCATGTATTATTACTACTTAGGCAACAATACAGACATATATAAATTTTCTTTTCACTATTTTTTACTGTCATTACATGCACAATTGCTGTTTTTTATTAACAAGAGAATTGAACAAAGCTTATCAATACTTTTGTATCAGCAATATGAGTAAGTTTCTGTTTATTAAGACTTTTAAAGTTCTCAAGATGAATTAATTCGAATAATGGAAATAATTGACTGTAGCATAGAGATTTATTCATATTGCGTCCACTCTCGTATACAGCAAGAAAAAAAAAAAAAAAAAAAATTAAATATGAAGAGCGGTCCTTATCAATTACGCAAGATTTTCCATATACAATCTTACCACAATTCCACATAAAACGTAAACAAAGTACAGTAAGACCCCGCTTAACGCGGGGATTACGTTCCATCAAAGTAGAGCGTAATGCGAAACAGCGCTAAACGAGGCTATCTTTACATGTAAATATTGGGGTTAGGGGAAGATGGCTAGGAAATTGGTTAGGTATTTTAAATTTAAAAAGTATGTTTTTTTAATAAAAATAAAACCAAACATTTATTTCTTAAAGCCCAAATTAATACCACATTATTATTTCTTGCAAAAATAAAAACAAAATATAAATAACAAAACGAATATTCTTAAAAAAAAAAACAAATAAAATTCTAAGTCAGTCATATTTAGTTAGCCTTCCGCGTTTTCAGTGTTCTGCCTTTTTGTGACAAAAGCATCTAATGTCGTTTGCCCTTTTCTTTTGCGTTGTTCTCTTAAAAGTTCTTCATAAACGGATAGAGCATCTCTAACACCACGCCTTACTTTTGAGCTCCTGTCAAAATTCGGATCATTTTCAATGAATTGATCCATTATTTCATTTATGGTAGACAAACTCCTTTTTACAAACGCCATCGAAAGTTCTTTTTGCTCTTCATCTGAATCACTGCTGTCAACATTTTTGTTTTCTTCTTGTTTAGTTAATTCCTCGAGCTCATCATTAGAAAGACTAGCCGCTGCTTCTTGAATTATTTCTTCGACATCTTCCACATTTACCCCTTCAAAATATGTCTGTACAGTACCGCACCAAACAAGAAATACAAGTACACTCTTTCGGATATGTATTTGAAACCTATCGCTGCATAATATTTCGGGGAATCCCCGTTGCTGCGAGCGATTTCGTGGAATCCCCGGGTTGAAATAAAAGAGCGCTAAACCGAAACAGCGCTAAACGAAACAGCGTTAAGCGGGGTTTTACTGTATCGAAGCTTCGTACTCGATTACAAAGCGCAAAGCTATCAGCTATTCGTCATCGATGGGGAAAGGAAAGTCTGGGCCATCCGAAAAAGCGGCGACCTACCTTTTAACAGATTGCTTTCCAG
The DNA here is from genome assembly GCF_044657685.1 of Stegodyphus dumicola. Taxonomy (NCBI): domain Eukaryota; kingdom Metazoa; phylum Arthropoda; class Arachnida; order Araneae; family Eresidae; genus Stegodyphus; species Stegodyphus dumicola. The sequence continues at coordinate 140,495,179 of NC_140781.1, read as the reverse complement.
TACGAACAAGGTCTTGCTTAAATAGTTTTACAACGTATTTGTCAACAGAATGCCAATTTATGTTTAGAATTCAATGTTAAAGTTATTATATATTTAGTTAATATTCATAATCATTATAAACTTAGATATATTTAATAATTAGATTTCTTCACAGTAACTTTCACAGTTGTTTATGAATGAACAAATCCTTCCTTTCCAATACATTTATAAATAATTTAATAAATATTTACGTATTTTATTAACAGCAGATACATGCTTTTTGCAAGCACATGCATAAATACCCAAACATTTTTCATATTTTTCCTTTCCGGCATGTGGAAATATTTAATTTCTATGCATTCACTATATTTTTCGAGTAAAGTAATTTACACTAATTTTAAAACGTACATATTACAATAATATGTGGATGTGAAAAAATTTATTTTATTTATAACATTTTGGTGTTTGAAACATAAAATAAAAGTAGCGAATACTGTAAGGGTATCGAAAAATGTATACAATTTTAAAGGTACGGTGAGGTATTTTTCATTCTTTAAGCATAACTTTTTGCTAAAATCTATATTTTTGTAGTTCAACAGCTTAGAATTTTATAAAACAAATTCATAATCAAAACCGCTGTTATTAGTTATCGAAAAATAACCAAGATGTGATTTTTGCGTAAATGTCGCTAAACTATACAAATTGCTATTATCCATCATACCAGGAATGTTTCTTTCATGCGGAAATGTCCCGTTTTTCGATTTGTATAGAACTGTCGTGTGTCGAAATACTATCAGAGCGCTGTCAAGCGAGCGTCTGAATGTACACAAAAAACACCCCATCTGGTGACCGAAGCTTCGGAGCAGTGCTTCACTTCTAGTACCGGTTTGGCCACTCCTTCCTTTCTTACCTCCATGAATGGGCGGGAGGGGGGAACAGGTCGTGCGACCAAAAGTATAGAGAGGAGAAAAAGCGTCAGGAGAAGTTGGGGGGGGGACGGAGTCAGCTGATTCTGCAAGGAGAGATAAGGCTCTTTCAAAAGAGTTTCTTTTGACCCGCAATAAAAGCTTTAAGTTAAAGGAATGGAGGAAATTTTAGATTGCTTAGAATATCAGAAATAGATAACTTTATTTATGGTAAAAGTTAAGATTTAATTTTTAAAATCAGATAATGTTGAGATTACTTAAAATAAATACTTTTATTCTCCATATAAAATATAAAATATTAATTACAATTAAAATTTACAAGTCTGGACCGTGTATGGTGAAAAGGAGAGGTCTTGGCAAATGGAGGAGCATCGGTTGGTTCAGGGCTCAAATTTCCCTGACATTGGAGCTCTTAACCCACTTGATGTATTCATTGATAATGAAAAAATTATAAGAGTTAAGACTAGAATATTGGAACGCAAAGACAATTCTGAATTTTTAACACCAATTTTGTTACCGAGTAAATGTATCTTTACTACATTGTTAATTGAGTCAGTTCATAAGAAACATTGTCATGCTGAAACTCAAATGCTTCAATCTATTTTAAGAGAAAGATTCTGGATACTAAAACAACGTAAAACTGTGCGTAATGTGTTAAAAGGGTGTGTAATATGTCAACAATATAAAGCGAAACCGATGTCTTGTGAAGTGACTCCTCTTCCTGAAGATCGCGTAGGAGATTATAGGGCTTTTGAAATTTTGGGAGTAGATTTAGCTGGCCCATTGTTTTTGAAAGACGGTAGGAAGGTTTGGATGGCACTCTTCACATGCGCTGTGTACAGTGCAATCCATCTAGACCTGGTGACTTCGTTATCAACAGAATCTTTTCTTTGGCTTTAAGACGATTCATAGCCAGACGTGGCAGACCACGAACCATTTATTCTGACAATGGGACTAACTTCCGAGGAACGTATAACGAAATGTCTAAACTTAACTGGGACATAATAGAGAATGAGGCAAAAATAAAGAGAATAGTATGGAAATTCAATTCACCAACAGCCTCCTGGTGGGGAGGTTGGTGGGAACGGCTAGTTCGCATGGTTAAAGAACTTTTAAGACGTTCTTTGGGAAAATCGGTTTTATCTTATGAAGAACTGGAAACCTTAATTTGCGATTGTGAGTCGGTAATTAATTCTCGACCTTTAACATCTATTTCGGAGAACTCTGAAAATGCTATCCCTTTAACTCTGTCAATGTTTTTAATTGTACTTCGAATGTAGCAGATATAGATAAAATTGACTCTCAGCATTTTTTGAGAAGAATTAAATACCGCACAAAACTTCTTAAAGATTTAAGGAACCGTTTCCGAAAAGAATATATGGGGAAATTAATAATGAAACAACCACAAAATAAAGTAACCCGGTTGCCTAAAATTGGGGAGATAGTCTTAATAGGCGATGATTTCAAAAAACGCCTGTATTGGCCTTTGGGTAAAATTATAGAGAAAATTCCTGGTCGGAATGGCAACAGTTTAAACTAAAAACTCAGAATGGGATTTTCATAAGGCCCGTTCAGCGTATTTATCCACTAGAGATACAAATAGATGAAAATTATTTAGTTGAAGAGCCTAACGTTAACGGCGATAAGAAAAACGATCAGACTGACATACAGCATATAAAACAGAAATTTACGTCGTCAGGACGGCTTGTTAAGAAGCCTAATGTACTAGACCTTTTTAATAGGATAACACATATTTTTGAGTCGTTTGCCACTGACTCAAAAAGGGGGGAGGATGTTGCATAATCTAGAAAATATTGTTAAGAATTTTATTATTACTATTTTTATTATTATTGTCTATTTTTCAAAAGTGTGTTTTTGTTTTATTATTGTGTGAAGTTTGTAACTATATGTCTTTTCTTGTGTGACAACAACGCTTCTGTAATTCTTCGATTTGTACTTTTGGATGTGTGCCAAGTTTGATGGCGAAATGCTCTGGAGAGAGCGTCGATTGATTGTGTAGATGAAACAAGTTGTTTCAGAATGTTATTTCTTTAAGATATGTAAAATAAATGTTTTGTTTTCTGAACTCGGATTATGCAAACGTTATTTAGTTTCAACAGTAAGTTTACTTTTGGAGAAATGGAAATGTAATACATGTTGCATTTAAAACAAGGGGATTAAGTTAAGGATAAAATTGTAGTGGAACATAATTTAATTTTTCTATATAATTATTAAGACTTCCTAAGTGGCAGCACGATGTAATGTTTTGAATAGTTATTAGGATTCGCAGTGTGGTAACAACCAGTCGAGCTAAAAACGTCTTTACTTGGACTGTTACTTGATAAGTGTTGCGTAAGCTTTATTTCTTAAAAGTTTGTTATATTTTTTTGTAAAAAATGAGTAACATGTTTCAAACAAAAATGTAAAAATAAATATGCTGTTTCTTTTAAGACCAAAATAAGCCTATTATTTCACTTATGAAATGCTTTGGCTGATCAGTTTCGATTTCGCTTATTCATCAAATCCACATTAAAAGATTGGTGACCGTAACATTGGATAATGGAAGGAACATCAACGCTGGAAACTTGCAAGATGAGTGTTAAATATCCACCTTTTTGGCCAGAAAAGCCTGAAATTTGGTTTTTTCAAATAGAAGCTCAATTCGAAATTAATGCAATAACTGTTGGTATTACCAAATTTAATTATGTAGTATCTCAACTAGAGCCAAATATGTTGAAATTATTTGGGATATCATTACGGATGAAACAGCTGATAATAAATATGCTTTAGTTAAAGAAAGACTGTTTAACACATTCAAAGAGAGCGAAAATAAGCGAATTAAGCGCTTAGTCACTGGCCTTGACCTTGGGGATATGAAACCCAGTCAGTTACTTCAAAAAATGTGATCGCCCGCTACTGATGACGTTTCAGATAAAGTACTCAAAACATTGTGGTTGGAAAAAATGCCTGACTCAATAAAAAATATTTTACTGGTTTCCGATGAAGGATATACAAAACAGCTTTAATGTCCGACAAAATAATGGAAATGAATTAAAAGCCTGAAATTTATTCCTCTGGCAAAAATTTAAATTCGGTTGATGAGTTACTGCTAAAAATTTCTTCTCTGGAAAAACAAATAGAAACTTTAAGTGTTTCTCGCCGATCTCGGTCTCCGAATCGTAGTAGCAATAGATACAAAGAGCGAAGTAGAAGTAATTAACGTAAAAGATTTAATCCAAATGGAAAGTATTGTTATTACCATTACATGTTTGGCTCAAAATTCATTCCTGAAAAGTGTCAACCTAACTGCTCTTAGGGTCAAGAGAAGTCGGAAAACTTAAACCAGCAGCGGAATTAGCGGCTGATTTTGCTGCAGATTATGTTCAGGATGGCCGCAAACATCGAATATTTGTGACTGACAAACACACGGGTTTGCATTTTCTAATTGATTCCGGCGCAGATGCTTATTTATTACCTGCTACACACAAAAAAAGGTAAACTTCAAAGTGATTTCAAATTATATGCCGCCAATGGCACAGAAATTCCCACTTATGGGGTAAAATTTTTAACGCTTGATCTTGACCTTCGTCGAGCTTTTCGATGGCCATTTATTATTGCCAAAATTAATAAAGGCATAATCGGAGCAGACTTTTGTATCATTTCAAGTTATTAATTGATTTAAACAACAAAAGATTAATCGATGGTGTAACTAACCTTACTACTAAATGTGGCATTACATCCATCTCCAAAATGAATGATATAAATTTAGTACATGATAAGTTAAAATATCATGATCTCCTATCCAAGTATCCGAATATTACAAAACCTAATCTTTTGATAACAAATGTTAAGCACAATGTTAAGCATCAAATTTTAACTGGAGGTCAACCAGTGTATTCCAAGCCAAGACAGCTAGACAGTAAAAAGTTACAGATTGCCAAACAAGAATTTCAGTATATGTTGGAAAACAATATAATAAGACAATCTACATCTCCATCGGCTAGTCCTCTCCACTTAGTCTCTAAAAGAGATGGAAATTTTCGTCCATGTGGAGACTATCGAAGACTTAATGCTATAACTATTCCTGACAGATACCCTATCCCTAAGATTAATGATTTTAACCACATTTTAAAAGACAAAAAAGTATTTTCCAAAATTGATCTTTTCAAAGCCTATTTCCAAATTCCTGTAGCCGAAGAAAACAGACAGAAAACCGCCAGAATTACGCCATTTGGCCTCTATGAATTTAATGTAATGAGCTTCGGTTTGCGAAATGCACCAGCTACTTTTCAAATATTCATACATGAAATATTTCAAGGTTTGGACTTTACTTTTCCATATCTCGATGACATATTAATTGCTTCTGCTTCAGACGAAGAACAGAAACATCACTTGAAACTTGTTTTCGATAGATTAGATAAATACGGTTTGAGAATCAACGTTTCTAAGTCGATCATGGGTGTTGATAACATAGAATTTTTAGAATATCTTATAACACTGGAGGATCTCGTTCTCTACCTGAAAAAGTCGAAAACAGGATTTGGCAAACGTAGCTCTTTTAAGTTATCCCAATTCAGATTTGCCCTTGTCACTATGCACGGATGCATCTGATTGGGTTATTGGTGCAGTTCTTCAACAGTTTGAAAATGGAGCATGGAAAACTTTTGCGTTTTATTCAAAAAAATTAAACAGCACTCAGAATAATTACAGTACTTATGACCGCGAGTTACTGAGAATATATCTTGCAATTAAACATTTTAAACATATGTTAAAAGGTCACGATTTCAAAATTTTTACGGATCATAAACCACTAGTTTATGCTTTAAGACAAAAGAGTGAAAAGACACCACCAAGACAAATGCGCCAATTGCAATACATATCTCAATTTTCTACTAACATATGCCATATTAGTGGAAGTGGAAACATTGTCGCAGATGAGTTATCAAGAATAGCCGATGTCTCTATGTCTCTCATTGATTATGATAAAATTGCTGACAAACAAGTTCATGATAAAGAATTACAAGATTTACAAGCTCAAAATAAAACGTTAAATTTCAAAAGTTATTTACTTCCATCTGGTAAAATTCTGTGGTGTGATACGTCTTCTTCTAACATTAGACCATTTATACCCAAGCAGTTTAGAATGGATATATTTCAACAAATCCATGGCCTCGCTCATCCAGGAATCAAGTCGACCGTTAAAGAAATGACGTCCAAATTTATTTGGCCAGATATCAAAAAGGATATACAAAAATGGAGTCGTGCCTGTGTTGGTTGTCAAAAAAATAAGGTTTCACGTCATACAAAATCTGCATTAGGAAATTATCAGCAGCCTGATGAACATTTTACTATAGTTCACATTGACTTAATAGGTCCTTATTCATCATCTGATAATTTTGTGTATTGCTTGACTTGCATTGATCGCTATGCTGGTTGGATGGACGCCATTCATTTGAGTGACTTAACAGCAAAAACCGTTGCCAGAGCTTTTTATGAACATTGGATCACTCGTTTTGGAGTTCCTTACCAAGTTATTACGGATCGTGGAGCACAGTTTACTTCTGAACTATTTCGAACCTTGGCAATTATATGTGGAGTCAAAATTCAACACACAACTTCCTATCATCCGCAGTGTAACGGCAAAATTGAGAGATTTCATCGAACTTTGAAAGCTGCTATCACATGTCATAATTCCATTAAGTGGTCCGAATCCATTCCAACAATTCTTCTAGGTCTTAGGCAGCCTTAAAAGAAGACTCTGGACATTCCATTGCAGAAATGGTTTACGGGAAAACAATCAAACTTCCTGGAAAATTTTTTGATAAACCGACAGTTTTTATATCACCTCAAACATTTTTGCATAAATTGCAAAAAAAAAAATGGAATTGTTCAAGCCCTCTGCGGAACAGCGAAAAATGATTCCTTAAGTTTTTGTCCGTAAAGATCTAAATGTGTGTACTCATGTTTTCCTAAGAACTGATTGAGTCAAGAAAGCATTACAACCTAGTTATGAAGGACCTTTCAAAGTACTTAAAAGAATGGGAAAATACGTCTTGTTACAAATCAAAGGTAAGGAAGTAAACATTTCGATTGACAGGCTTGAAGCCAGCCTATTGTTTAACATTAGGTGAGCAAAGGCTGGAACCAGAAACTTCTCACACCCAGCCCAGACTCAGACTTTGTTAAAATCTGAGACCAATGATGAACGACCTCGAGTCTCACGAACTGGACGACTAATAAAACGTCCTTTACGTTTTAGTAACAATGTTGAATATTTTTCCTAACCTATATTATTGAATATGTTTAATTGTGATTTATTTATTGGATTTAGTATTTTTAATCCTAATGTAAGCTTACACTACATTCCTCCAGTATCAGAATCTCTTAAATTGTAACATAGTTACTGGAGGGGGAGTAATGTAGTAGAACATAATTTAATATTTCTATATAATTATTAAGACTTCCTAAGTGGCCACATGATGTAATGTTTTGAATAGTTATTAAGATTCGCCGTGTGGCAACAATGAGTCGAGCTAAAAACGTCGTTACTTGGACTGTTCCTTGATAAGCGTTGCGTAAGCTTTATTTCTTGAAAGTTTGCTATATTTTTACGTAAAAAATAAGTAACATGTTGCAAACAAAAATGTAAAAATAAATATGCTGTTTCCTTTAAGACCAAAATAAGCTTTTGTTTCACTTATGAAATGCTCTGGCTGATCAGTTTCGATTTCGCTTATTCATCAAATCCACAAAATAAAAATGTACCAAATAGAAAATTTAAAGGAAAGAAAAAAATTAAAATTTACGTTTGGAAGTAAAATACATTAGGAAAAAAACAAAAAACTGTATTTGTGTAAACAAAAAACTGAAAAAAAATTAAACTTATGAAAATAATTATTACTTTTGTAAAAAAAATAAAGTTAAAAATGTAGTAACAATTTTTTTTAAATAAAAAGCGAAAAGGAAAATATAAATTTGTAAAAATAAATATTACTCTTGTAAAACCAAAAAAGTTAAATTTCAAAAATAAATAAAAAATAAAGTAAAAATGCAAAAATTAATAAATTTGAAAAACAAAAACTTTTGCAAAATAAAAAGTGAAAAGGAAAATTTAAATTAGTAAAAATAAACATTACTTTTGTAAAACCAAAAAAAAAAAAAAAAAAAAAAAAGTTAAATATAAAAAAAATTAAAGTAAAAGTGCGAAAAGGAATAAATTTGAAAAAAAAAAAAAAAAAAAGAAAAGAAAACTTTTGCAAAATAAAAAGTAAAAAGAAAATGTAAATTGACTTTTATAGAAATAAACGTCAATTTGCGAAAGTTCAAAATAAATTTTATGTTTGGTAAAGGAAAAAAAATGGAAGGAAAAATTAATAAATTAACTTTAGTTAGAATGAGAAGAAAAAAAAAACCATTAAAAATATCCCAATAAAATAAAAAAGAGAAATTTAAAATGTGGGGAAATCTTACATTTAAAACAGCAATGAATAATGTAATGATTTAAAAGCCAAAAGAAATCCTAGTCCGTTTCAAGAAACAGAAACATGCTCATTGGTTGTAAAAAAAGATATTATTAGCAAGAATGTGATTGGCCATCAAGATTGCATTCGTTCACCATCGTGAAAAAACAAATGTGTGACGCCGTTTTCAAGGCAGAATGGCGCATGAGCAGATTTTCAGCCTCGTGACATCACGGTACACAATGTGAAATGCACAAAGAGAGAGGAAAAGGTGACAAATAACAAGTTTCAAGAGATAAAGCATAGCCTCGAGGTAACGCTCTTTTCACCCATGTAAGAGATGGCGGGTTCGAATCCCGTTCGTGGTTGCCACAGAATAAAAACGAAACTATGCATGGCATCATTCCGTCTACATCATCCCATCCATATACGTCACTTCCGATAGTCACGTGACGCCACGCCCCCTTTTCTATGACGTCACTTCCGCCGCACGAGGACCTCCGGTTACTACTGACACATATACGCCTGAAGTTTTTGTGCTTTTTTTCTCACCATATACACAGTCAACTGTTTTCACTTAAGGAAACATTATCAGGTTCAATGTTTCTTCTAACCTTCTTCGGAAACATACAATGACCTGACTAGAACAGAGAGCTTACTAAAGCTATGTTCACTAATTGTAGTAAGTAGACAGGATACAGACGAAGGGTATACAAAACCCTTTATTTTTCTTTATATACAATGACTTCCGTACTTCGGAATACAATGACCCTCCACTCGGGGTCTAACGTAAAAGGTATAAAAATAAAACTAAACTCTAATTTAACTTTAGAATTACACACGTGTAAGATTGGCCTTATAATAACAGGAAGCGTATGTAGCACAGAGACTGTGAACACTACAATACGTTTAATTTATCAAGAGGATTAAAACCTCTGGCCTGGAAGGCAAATAGCAACTGCGTAACTTCTAAGGTAAGCGGCCTGCTTCGAACTCACTGCTTCCTCTCTCTTTCGCTTGGCAAAAAGGCCACACTTAAATACTTGGCGTTCGCCAGACAAACTTTGCATAAAATCCTTCACGCTTATAATTCTGGCCGGAAGTAGAAAATAAGAAGTGATAGTAAAGATTTAAAATAAAATAAACGTTAGTAAAACTTAAGATCCTTACATACTTCCCGCCAGAGTTAATTAGTTTGAAACTGAGGTCTAAAACGAACTTGTTGAAAACTTTTAGCTCTAGAATACTAACGCGAGGCCAACCTTTTACAAAAAAATGCTTCGCTAGAAACTAGAAAATTTAAAAGAAAGAAATTTGTTACAATAGCAGCTCCCGGGATATACAACAATCTTTTTTTTTTTCATCTGTACTGCATCTAAACAGGAGCTTTATTCAATTCTGGTTCCTTCCAGAGATCTGGAAGGAAAACTAGTTTAATGAAATGTTACAGAATGACATTGCAAATAACATATAGAATATACTTCTCTTAACATTCTTATTTCATTCATGACTATTTTAATTATCTCTCCCCGTGCTCTCTGACATGTGTTGTAAAAGAACACCAAACACGAATGTGTTTCTGTCTACGTGTGCCACACTTCCTCCTACAATCAAAACACTAACGTGTTAAAATTCAACATAACGAGACCTCTTAACACACCCTACTTTCAACTCTAAACCCTGAGGTACTATTCTAAAAGTGGCTAACTCTAAAGTGTAGCGTCAGAGAGCCTAACTACATCATTCAACCTTTACCACATATTCACCATGATTTAATCTTTACAGTCACACGAATAACAAATTTTTAACATTACTTTCACTTTTACCATATCACGGTATTTCTTAACATTTAAAATAACAGTTCACATGTATATAAGAACATATCAACCTGCCGTTAATTTTACACATTTGAAAACATACATTAGTAGTACATTGTTAACTTCTATTCTTTTCAAAGCAAGTGCCAATTCTTTCTACATTGAAATAATACTACATTTCAAAAAGTCTTTCAGACTAAAACTTCTTTCTTGCTAGAATGTTTTAAATAAAATTTATACAATAACTTTTTACAATATTTAAGTCTTTACACAACGCTATTATACATCAACTTTAGTTTTACGCGCGAGTAATTGAAAAACATAATAAGAAAATCGGTCACAACTCATTTCTCGCCCTTTCGGCGATAAAGGTAGACCTCGCATGAGGTAAAACTTCTTGAAATCTGCCACTTGCAGTAAGAATGAAAGATTAACTCAAGTTTGCAAAGTAACATAAAATTTTACTTATCTTTGTAATATTCAGACATCCTTTTCTGGGCCCAGTCTTTAAAGGTATAGCAGATAGTGGCTTGGTTGATCCTCCTTCTTGTACGGGCTCGCCCTTCAGTGCTTTCCTCTGGAAGCTTCCGTTTTTCACCAGTACGGCCACCCTTGAACAACTTCCTTTTTTCCTCTGCTTGTGGTCTTGGCCGTTTAAAGGCAGCTGGTCTTGGTGGAACCGGGAAACTTCTGTCGTGATCCTGCTTGGACCTCGTTGTTGGCCGTTCAAATTTTTCTTGTACTTTTTCCTCCGCCGCTGATGGCCCTTCCGCAGTTCGGCGACTTTTGCTGCGGAGAGTTCTGTCGGATGAGTCGATTTTCCGTTTTAAAGTCGGGTTATAGTTGCCGTCCTTTCTCCCGGTCTTTTCCACATACGTCGTCCTTCTCCCTTCTTCATTCTGGGGGTGTTCGTGAACTCTGTTTTTTGGACGGTGGAACGGCTTCTTTTTCTTTGTACCTTCAATTTTTCCGCGGGGCAATTTTCTTTTCACTTGCTTCTGTCTCTCATTGGCTTGCCCTTGTACTTGTCGTTTTCCCACCTCTGGAACTTGTACCTGCGGTGTCTGCCGTACCGGATCCTGCAAAAGATCTGAAAAGATTTTCATTTTATTACGATCGAAGTAGGGTTTAATTTGATCAATATTTGCGGAACAGGTTTCACCATTTCTTGCCTTTAACACTACAACAGCGTGAGTTATTTTTTCTATAACATATGGTCCTTCAAAGCGTGGAAAAAATTTGGCAGTTTTATCTTCTGGTGCTGAAGAAAGTGAATGCTTAATTTTTAAAACTTCATCCCCTACTTTATAAGTTACTCCCCGTCGTTTCAGATCATAGTATAACTTCTGTTTTCTTTCTGCTACTTCCGTATTCTTTTTTGCTTCTTTTATTAGTTTTTCTATATCACCCATTTTAAATTCTGGGGCTCTTTGTTGCACATAAAATAGTTTATCTAACGGTGTTATAACCTTTCTGCCTAGAAATAACTCAGCAGGAGTTTTGCCCGTCCTATCATGTTTTTTTTTGCGGTCCTAAGGGCGAAAGCAAATTCATTGACATAGTTATCCCAGCTTTTATGAAACTTTTTAACATAACTACGGATAATTTTCACTATATTTCTGTTGACCCGTTCCGCTATATTTGATTGCGGCCGATACGGGACCATTTTTAAATGACGTATGCCCAGTTTTTGGCACATGTCTTCAAATATATTACTTACAAATCGAGGACCATTATCCGATATAACTTTTAGGGGCGCCCCGTATTTTAAAATATATTTATTTAAAATAGAATCGGTAACTAATTTCGCGGAGGCTCGTTTTAAGGGAACAATTTCGGTCCATTTACTAAAATGATCAACCATAACAAGGAGACAGCGACTTTTGTTTAACTGACTTTTTGGGAAAGGGCCCAATAAATCGATGCCAATTATTTCATTGGGAAATTCGGATTTAATACTATTTAGAAACCCGGCCGGGCGGAAATTAATATAATTAACGGCTTGACATGTTGGGCAGGACTGGACATACGCCCTTGTTAACTTTTGCAGTTCAGGAAAGTAGACTGCCTCGCGTACGCGTTGAGTAGTTTTTCGAATACCAGCATGAGAAGCTAAAGGGCTGTCATGGAGCTCTTGCAGGATATTTAATCTAAGACTAGCTGGGATAACAGGTCGAAATTCGTTGTTGGAATTCGTAGTTTTTGTGTAGAATAATAGACCATCTATTAGTTCGTAATGGGCCGCCCTATTTCTTATCGCCACAATATCTTGGTGGCTAAAATTTTCAGGATCCTTCAAATACTCATAAATACTTCCAAACTCAGGATCTTTACCCAGTTCGGTTATTACAGTTTCTCGGGAATTTATTGTACACGCTGTCAGCATTGCAACTTTTACGGTATTACCCTGTTCGTCTAATTTAATTCGTGATAGGGCATCTGCTACGATATTTTCCTTTCCGGGGGTATGCTTGATTACCAGATTATATTCTTGCAGCTTGAGTGCCCATCTTATTAACCTTGGGGATAAATTTTTCCCTGAGTACAATCTAGTTACCGCCGCATGATCAGAATATACTGTTATCGGCGCCTTTCCAAAATAGACTCGGAACTTTTGCACTGCTAAGAGAACTGCAAGTGCCTCTCTCTCGGTCGCAGAATAGTTTCTTTGTGTTTGATTTAAAGTTCGGCTAAAAAATGCCACGGGCTGCTGATTTTGCGAAAGTACCGCTCCTACCGCATAATCCGAAGCATCCGCTGAAATTTCTAAATTTTCATCCTTTTCAGGAAATTTCAACAGAGGGGCTTGCGTTAATGCTTGTTTTAATTTTTCGAAAGCACTATTGGCTTCAGCCGTCCACGAGAATCTTGCTTTTTTCCTTTTTAATTTTAACAATGGCTCAGCGATAGCCGCAAAATCTTTTATAAAGGACCTATAATATGAACAAAGTCCTAGAAAAGAAGAGCGCTTCTTTGCCGTGTTTGGAGTCGGATACTTTTGTACAGCGATTATTTTTGATTCATCTGTCTCGATCCCTTTTTGCGATATTTTGTAACCTAAATATTTTAATTCAGGGGCTGCAAATTTGCACTTTTCGACATTAACTTTTAGACCGGCCTCATTTAATAAAGAAAACACCTGTCTTAAATCCTGTATATGTTGGTCGAGATTATCACTAGTAATAATGATATCATCTAAATAGATAAATGTGGACTTTCCAAGAACAGGTCTTAACACAATGTCCATGCATCGCTGAAATGTTGCTGGGGCGCCTGAAAGGCCAAACGGCATACGCAAAAATGCATAAGTGCCAGACTTGGTTATAAAAGCAGTCTTAGGCACGTCCTCAGGCCTGACCCCTATTTGAAAATAACCATTCGTTAAGTCTACAGTCGTCATAAATTTGGTTGATTTTATGTTCCTTAAAATTTCTTCTATGATCGGTAACGGATATACCGGATATTTCGTTATGGAATTTAATTTACGGTAATCAATAGCGAATCTCCACCTTTTTGGATGCTCCAAAGGATAATCATTATTTTTCTTACATAAAACCACCGGACTAGCATAACTACTTGAGATAGGCGTTATGATCTTTTTACGTAGCATATCGGTAATATGCCATTCTATAATTTTTTCCTTATTCTTATCATACCGGTATGGTTTTTGACGAACCGGCAATGCATCTCCGGTGTCAATACTATGGTTAGTAACCTGAGTAAATCCTGGAATATCACTAAATAAGGAAGCAAATTCACTTACCACTTGTCGGATTCTATCTTGCTCGTCATTAGGCAGGTGGTCAAGATTTAACCTTGGCGGTTCAACCTTTTCTACACGCACTGGTTTCATCGTCAGCTTAAGGGACGCTTCATTAAAATCCAGTGTAGCTTGTGCGTCTGAAAGAAAGTCTATTCCTAGGATTAAATTTGCTTGCAAATTCTTTACTATAAAAAACATCACCTTTACTTGTTCGTCCTTGATACGGATGTACAAAGGTACTTTACCTACGCACTTACATTGTTCTCCTTGCGCCGCAAATACTGTTGTATTATCCACATTATATATGCGGTATTTGCGAAAATACTTTCTAAAAAAGACTTCTGCTACACAGGAACACTGCGCGCCGGTATCCAGGAGTGCGGTGGCCGGGATATTATTTACCAAGACTTCAATCTTCGGAAGAGTCAAATTTTTCACCATTAATGTATTTAACTTGTAGGAAGAGGGGTTTTCGTGGCCTTCGGATTTCCGCACCCTCTCGTCAGCAGAAATCCGTTTTAGTTTAAATTATTTTTCCTCTCCGTGCTTTCCTTCTTTCTCCACTGGCCTTGAGACTTTTTTCCTGGGTTGCTATTGAACTGTCGACGTTCGCCGGCTGTTTTTGAATGCTCGGGTTTCCTTGCCCACTGATTCGCTTTTTCTCCGTAGCCATGTGCTTGAGTTTGCTGTAGTCTTGGCGTACCAAATTGGTTTCGCTGTTGATATTGGCGTCTTCTTTCGACGTCCGCCGTTCTTCTACTTTCAAACTGGATTGCTAGCTCAAATAACTTTTCCAGTGTAGTCGGATTTCGTAATTCAATAAAGTCTTGCACTTGGGGTAGTAACCTCGGCAAAATCACTTGAATTATTTCAGGATCCGGACGGTTTCCATACAAGAGCTTGAAAACGTGAATTTTTCTTAAAATAAAGCTCGAGAGGTTTTCCATTCTTTGTTGATATATACTGAAAAGTTCTGTTTCTAATTTCGCACGATCCCTTACAACAGGGAAGGCTTTTAGTAGGGCAGACTTGAAATTTTCGTAAGTATAGGTGGGACTTCCTGCTTGACCCAAGAGACTTCTGCCGATACATTTGAACCAGTTAAGCGCTTGGCCCCTCAAAGCGCTGGTAGCTAAGGTAACTTTTTGAAACTCGTGCACGGGGTAGAGCATGAAGTGGTCATCCAATTTTTCCAAAAAACTGGTTACCGGTGAGTTTCCGTTAAACGTTGCTTCTGGTTTCATCGAAGCACGCATGGTCTGGACGATGTACCCAAATCCTTCCAGGGCGGCAGCTGGCATTTCTGGATTCTGAGCCGTTTCTGCAGGCAGCACAGGTTCTTCTTGAAATTCGGCCATGGTTATTCTTCGTCGGGCGCCACTATCAGGTTCAATGTTTCTTCTAACCTTCTTCGGAAACATACAATGACCTGACTAGAACAGAGAGCTTACTAAAGCTATGTTCACTAATTGTAGTAAGTAGACAGGATACAGACGAAGGGTATACAAAACCCTTTATTTTTCTTTATATACAATGACTTCCGTACTTCGGAATACAATGACCCTCCACTCGGGGTCTAACGTAAAAGGTATAAAAATAAAACTAAACTCTAATTTAACTTTAGAATTACACACGTGTAAGATTGGCCTTATAATAACAGGAAGCGTATGTAGCACAGAGACTGTGAACACTACAATACGTTTAATTTATCAAGAGGATTAAAACCTCTGGCCTGGAAGGCAAATAGCAACTGCGTAACTTCTAAGGTAAGCGGCCTGCTTCGAACTCACTGCTTCCTCTCTCTTTCGCTTGGCAAAAAGGCCACACTTAAATACTTGGCGTTCGCCAGACAAACTTTGCATAAAATCCTTCACGCTTATAATTCTGGCCGGAAGTAGAAAATAAGAAGTGATAGTAAAGATTTAAAATAAAATAAACGTTAGTAAAACTTAAGATCCTTACATACTTCCCGCCAGAGTTAATTAGTTTGAAACTGAGGTCTAAAACGAACTTGTTGAAAACTTTTAGCTCTAGAATACTAACGCGAGGCCAACCTTTTACAAAAAAATGCTTCGCTAGAAACTAGAAAATTTAAAAGAAAGAAATTTGTTACAATAGCAGCTCCCGGGATATACAACAATCTTTTTTTTTTTCATCTGTACTGCATCTAAACAGGAGCTTTATTCAATTCTGGTTCCTTCCAGAGATCTGGAAGGAAAACTAGTTTAATGAAATGTTACAGAATGACATTGCAAATAACATATAGAATATACTTCTCTTAACATTCTTATTTCATTCATGACTATTTTAATTATCTCTCCCCGTGCTCTCTGACATGTGTTGTAAAAGAACACCAAACACGAATGTGTTTCTGTCTACGTGTGCCACACTTCCTCCTACAATCAAAACACTAACGTGTTAAAATTCAACATAACGAGACCTCTTAACACACCCTACTTTCAACTCTAAACCCTGAGGTACTATTCTAAAAGTGGCTAACTCTAAAGTGTAGCGTCAGAGAGCCTAACTACATCATTCAACCTTTACCACATATTCACCATGATTTAATCTTTACAGTCACACGAATAACAAATTTTTAACATTACTTTCACTTTTACCATATCACGGTATTTCTTAACATTTAAAATAACAGTTCACATGTATATAAGAACATATCAACCTGCCGTTAATTTTACACATTTGAAAACATACATTAGTAGTACATTGTTAACTTCTATTCTTTTCAAAGCAAGTGCCAATTCTTTCTACATTGAAATAATACTACATTTCAAAAAGTCTTTCAGACTAAAACTTCTTTCTTGCTAGAATGTTTTAAATAAAATTTATACAATAACTTTTTACAATATTTAAGTCTTTACACAACGCTATTATACATCAACTTTAGTTTTACGCGCGAGTAATTGAAAAACATAATAAGAAAATCGGTCACAACTCATTTCTCGCCCTTTCGGCGATAAAGGTAGACCTCGCATGAGGTAAAACTTCTTGAAATCTGCCACTTGCAGTAAGAATGAAAGATTAACTCAAGTTTGCAAAGTAACATAAAATTTTACTTATCTTTGTAATATTCAGACATCCTTTTCTGGGCCCAGTCTTTAAAGGTATAGCAGATAGTGGCTTGGTTGATCCTCCTTCTTGTACGGGCTCGCCCTTCAGTGCTTTCCTCTGGAAGCTTCCGTTTTTCACCAGTACGGCCACCCTTGAACAACTTCCTTTTTTCCTCTGCTTGTGGTCTTGGCCGTTTAAAGGCAGCTGGTCTTGGTGGAACCGGGAAACTTCTGTCGTGATCCTGCTTGGACCTCGTTGTTGGCCGTTCAAATTTTTCTTGTACTTTTTCCTCCGCCGCTGATGGCCCTTCCGCAGTTCGGCGACTTTTGCTGCGGAGAGTTCTGTCGGATGAGTCGATTTTCCGTTTTAAAGTCGGGTTATAGTTGCCGTCCTTTCTCCCGGTCTTTTCCACATACGTCGTCCTTCTCCCTTCTTCATTCTGGGGGTGTTCGTGAACTCTGTTTTTTGGACGGTGGAACGGCTTCTTTTTCTTTGTACCTTCAATTTTTCCGCGGGGCAATTTTCTTTTCACTTGCTTCTGTCTCTCATTGGCTTGCCCTTGTACTTGTCGTTTTCCCACCTCTGGAACTTGTACCTGCGGTGTCTGCCGTACCGGATCCTGCAAAAGATCTGAAAAGATTTTCATTTTATTACGATCGAAGTAGGGTTTAATTTGATCAATATTTGCGGAACAGGTTTCACCATTTCTTGCCTTTAACACTACAACAGCGTGAGTTATTTTTTCTATAACATATGGTCCTTCAAAGCGTGGAAAAAATTTGGCAGTTTTATCTTCTGGTGCTGAAGAAAGTGAATGCTTAATTTTTAAAACTTCATCCCCTACTTTATAAGTTACTCCCCGTCGTTTCAGATCATAGTATAACTTCTGTTTTCTTTCTGCTACTTCCGTATTCTTTTTTGCTTCTTTTATTAGTTTTTCTATATCACCCATTTTAAATTCTGGGGCTCTTTGTTGCACATAAAATAGTTTATCTAACGGTGTTATAACCTTTCTGCCTAGAAATAACTCAGCAGGAGTTTTGCCCGTCCTATCATGTTTTTTTTTGCGGTCCTAAGGGCGAAAGCAAATTCATTGACATAGTTATCCCAGCTTTTATGAAAATTTTTAACATAACTACGGATAATTTTCACTATATTTCTGTTGACCCGTTCCGCTATATTTGATTGCGGCCGATACGGGACCATTTTTAAATGACGTATGCCCAGTTTTTTGCACATGTCTTCAAATATATTACTTACAAATTGAGGACCATTATCCGATATAACTTTTAGGGGCGCCCCGTATTTTAAAATATATTTATTTAAAATAGAATCGGTAACTAATTTCGCGGAGGCTCGTTTTAAGGGAACAATTTCGGTCCATTTACTAAAATGATCAACCATAACAAGGAGATAGCGACTTTTGTTTAACTGACTTTTTGGGAAAGGGCCCAATAAATCGATGCCAATTATTTCATTGGGAAATTCGGATTTAATACTATTTAGAAACCCGGCCGGGCGGAAATTAATATAATTAACGGCTTGACATGTTGGGCAGGACTGGACATACGCCCTTGTTAACTTTTGCAGTTCAGGAAAGTAGACTGCCTCGCGTACGCGTTGAGTAGTTTTTCGAATACCAGCATGAGAAGCTAAAGGGCTGTCATGGAGCTCTTGCAGGATATTTAATCTAAGACTAGCTGGGATAACAGGTCGAAATTCGTTGTTGGAATTCGTAGTTTTTGTGTAGAATAATAGACCATCTATTAGTTCGTAATGGGCCGCCCTATTTCTTATCGCCACAATATCTTGGTGGCTAAAATTTTCAGGATCCTTCAAATACTCATAAATACTTCCAAACTCAGGATCTTTACCCAGTTCGGTTATTACAGTTTCTCGGGAATTTATTGTACACGCTGTCAGCATTGCAACTTTTACGGTATTACCCTGTTCGTCTAATTTAATTCGTGATAGGGCATCTGCTACGATATTTTCCTTTCCGGGGGTATGCTTGATTACCAGATTATATTCTTGCAGCTTGAGTGCCCATCTTATTAACCTTGGGGATAAATTTTTCCCTGAGTACAATCTAGTTACCGCCGCATGATCAGAATATACTGTTATCGGCGCCTTTCCAAAATAGACTCGGAACTTTTGCACTGCTAACAGAACTGCAAGTGCCTCTCTCTCGGTCGCGGAATAGTTTCTTTGTGTTTGATTTAAAGTTCGGCTAAAAAATGCCACGGGCTGCTGATTTTGCGAAAGTACCGCTCCTACCGCATAATCCGAAGCATCCGCTGAAATTTCTAAATTTTCATCCTTTTCAGGAAATTTCAACAGAGGGGCTTGCGTTAATGCTTGTTTTAATTTTTCGAAAGCACTATTGGCTTCAGCCGTCCACGAGAATCTTGCTTTTTTCCTTTTTAATTTTAACAATGGCTCAGCGATAGCCGCAAAATCTTTTATAAAGGACCTATAATATGAACAAAGTCCTAGAAAAGAAGAGCGCTTCTTTGCCGTGTTTGGAGTCGGATACTTTTGTACAGCGATTATTTTTGATTCATCTGTCTCGATCCCTTTTTGCGATATTTTGTAACCTAAATATTTTAATTCAGGGGCTGCAAATTTGCACTTTTCGACATTAACTTTTAGACCGGCCTCATTTAATAAAGAAAACACCTGTCTTAAATCCTGTATATGTTGGTCGAGATTATCACTAGTAATAATGATATCATCTAAATAGATAAATGTGGACTTTCCAAGAACAGGTCTTAACACAATGTCCATGCATCGCTGAAATGTTGCTGGGGCGCCTGAAAGGCCAAACGGCATACGCAAAAATGCATAAGTGCCAGACTTGGTTATAAAAGCAGTCTTAGGCACGTCCTCAGGCCTGACCCCTATTTGAAAATAACCATTCGTTAAGTCTACAGTCGTCATAAATTTGGTTGATTTTATGTTCCTTAAAATTTCTTCTATGATCGGTAACGGATATACCGGATATTTCGTTATGGAATTTAATTTACGGTAATCAATAGCGAATCTCCACCTTTTTGGATGCTCCAAAGGATAATCATTATTTTTCTTACATAAAACCACCGGACTAGCATAACTACTTGAGATAGGCGTTATGATCTTTTTACGTAGCATATCGGTAATATGCCATTCTATAATTTTTTCCTTATTCTTATCATACCGGTATGGTTTTTGACGAACCGGCAATGCATCTCCGGTGTCAATACTATGGTTAGTAACCTGAGTAAATCCTGGAATATCACTAAATAAGGAAGCAAATTCACTTACCACTTGTCGGATTCTATCTTGCTCGTCATTAGGCAGGTGGTCAAGATTTAACCTTGGCGGTTCAACCTTTTCTACACGCACTGGTTTCATCGTCAGCTTAAGGGACGCTTCATTAAAATCCAGTGTAGCTTGTGCGTCTGAAAGAAAGTCTATTCCTAGGATTAAATTTGCTTGCAAATTCTTTACTATAAAAAACATCACCTTTACTTGTTCGTCCTTGATACGGATGTACAAAGGTACTTTACCTACGCACTTACATTGTTCTCCTTGCGCCGCAAATACTGTTGTATTATCCACATTATATATGCGGTATTTGCGAAAATACTTTCTAAAAAAGACTTCTGCTACACAGGAACACTGCGCGCCGGTATCCAGGAGTGCGGTGGCCGGGATATTATTTACCAAGACTTCAATCTTCGGAAGAGTCAAATTTTTCACCATTAATGTATTTAACTTGTAGGAAGAGGGGTTTTCGTGGCCTTCGGATTTCCGCACCCTCTCGTCAGCAGAAATCCGTTTTAGTTTAAATTATTTTTCCTCTCCGTGCTTTCCTTCTTTCTCCACTGGCCTTGAGACTTTTTTCCTGGGTTGCTATTGAACTGTCGACGTTCGCCGGCTGTTTTTGAATGCTCGGGTTTCCTTGCCCACTGATTCGCTTTTTCTCCGTAGCCATGTGCTTGAGTTTGCTGTAGTCTTGGCGTACCAAATTGGTTTCGCTGTTGATATTGGCGTCTTCTTTCGACGTCCGCCGTTCTTCTACTTTCAAACTGGATTGCTAGCTCAAATAACTTTTCCAGTGTAGTCGGATTTCGTAATTCAATAAAGTCTTGCACTTGGGGTAGTAACCTCGGCAAAATCACTTGAATTATTTCAGGATCCGGACGGTTTCCATACAAGAGCTTGAAAACGTGAATTTTTCTTAAAATAAAGCTCGAGAGGTTTTCCATTCTTTGTTGATATATACTGAAAAGTTCTGTTTCTAATTTCGCACGATCCCTTACAACAGGGAAGGCTTTTAGTAGGGCAGACTTGAAATTTTCGTAAGTATAGGTGGGACTTCCTGCTTGACCCAAGAGACTTCTGCCGATACATTTGAACCAGTTAAGCGCTTGGCCCCTCAAAGCGCTGGTAGCTAAGGTAACTTTTTGAAACTCGTGCACGGGGTAGAGCATGAAGTGGTCATCCAATTTTTCCAAAAAACTGGTTACCGGTGAGTTTCCGTTAAACGTTGCTTCTGGTTTCATCGAAGCACGCATGGTCTGGACGATGTACCCAAATCCTTCCAGGGCGGCAGCTGGCATTTCTGGATTCTGAGCCGTTTCTGCAGGCAGCACAGGTTCTTCTTGAAATTCGGCCATGGTTATTCTTCGTCGGGCGCCACTATCAGGTTCAATGTTTCTTCTAACCTTCTTCGGAAACATACAATGACCTGACTAGAACAGAGAGCTTACTAAAGCTATGTTCACTAATTGTAGTAAGTAGACAGGATACAGACGAAGGGTATACAAAACCCTTTATTTTTCTTTATATACAATGACTTCCGTACTTCGGAATACAATGACCCTCCACTCGGGGTCTAATGTAAAAGGTATAAAAATAAAACTAAACTCTAATTTAACTTTAGAATTACACACGTGTAAGATTGGCCTTATAATAACAGGAAGCGTATGTAGCACAGAGACTGTGAACACTACAATACGTTTAATTTATCAAGAGGATTAAAACCTCTGGCCTGGAAGGCAAATAGCAACTGCGTAACTTCTAAGGTAAGCGGCCTGCTTCGAACTCACTGCTTCCTCTCTCTTTCGCTTGGCAAAAAGGCCACACTTAAATACTTGGCGTTCGCCAGACAAACTTTGCATAAAATCCTTCACGCTTATAATTCTGGCCGGAAGTAGAAAATAAGAAGTGATAGTAAAGATTTAAAATAAAATAAACGTTAGTAAAACTTAAGATCCTTACAACATCTGAGAATATTTTAAACTTGGTATTAAAATTCCAAAATCAGAAAGAAAAAAGAGGCGCATGATGTCTTCAAAGCAAGCCACATTACAGTCTATGCGTGCAAAATGCTAAATATGAGATTTTGCCGAAAACAATCAACACTGCACTATGCTGTCCACCACTAAGCTAAAACATTAAAATTCCCATTGGAGGGATCATAATCTGCAGTCATGCTACTGAAAATGGCCGGAGAAGTGAAAAACTATTTGGGAGAATGCTATATATGCCTGGATTGAACATTAAATATTTTTGGAGATATCATGGGTTGCCACGTAAATGCTTTTTGGCGACATGATGCGTTGCTTCATCAATATATTCTCATGGCTTATCGGTGGAGATGTACCAAAAAAAATTAACTGGTAAAATATTAGGTACTGTTCTGTTATCGAAACTGGATTAACAAATGTATGCATGTAGAAATGTATATACACATGCATTCGTACTTACATATATGAACATATACACACATACATCCATATATATATGCATACATATCTACATTTCTGAATTAGGTCCTGATAAAAGAACAGTGCCAAATATTGTACAGAAATAGATAAATTATGTGTTTAATAGACAATACAACGGCTATTAAAATAATGCCCTCACCAACCAGTTAAAATTCCTTTACCTATACTTCAACACAGCCTCTTTCTGCTCAAACATTTATAGGTTTAGAAATTTCCTGTGAGGAGACATCTGTAAATTTTCAAGTCCTTTCTACATAATGTAGAGTTTTATGAAATTAACTAAAACATATGTAATGCGGAGTAATGACACACTTCTTTATTTTAAAAAGAAATTAAAAGACATTCATAATTAAAGGACATCAAAACATACGGATATGGTAACGAAATGAACTGAAATATAAACAAAACCTTAGTTTTAAAAATGTTGTGGTACTTCTTTAGAACTGCAGCTCCATTTTTAAACATCAAGCTGGCATCAGAATTATTGCCAAGTTCAAGTGTATGTATCATGTACGCTTCATCGCTGCCCTGCTTCCTCAGTTGCTTTTAATATGGCATAAGAAGCATTCCAAAGTCTCAAAGATTTTTGTCATATTAACTCTGCAAAGTAAGATTTGTGATGATAGTGAAACGTACCTCTTCGATTTTTATTCCACCACTTAGTGAAGCTCCACAGTCTTTCTATATTTTATATATGAGCAGCTGTTAAATCAAGAAAATGAAATTTATGGTCCACAGAAAAGCTCTGTAACGTCAGGACACCCGTGTCGGGTGAAAGAAAGACGGGTTGTCTTTTAAATTATTTATTTGATAAACTAAAATAGATTCTTGATTAAAACATAAAAATAAACTGATCATTACAGCCCTAAATCATACAATATCCGCTAACGCAGATTGGATGCCAAAAAAAAAAAAAAAAAAAAAAAGTCCTTTTTACTGTAGTTACAGCATTAAAAAAAACTATTGTTCTACAGAAACCACTGGCGTGGTTTGAACGCAAAAGATGCGTCCTGTCACCTCAAAATCACATGAAGAACTCTTACACAAAAATTTCACTCGTTTTGTTATCTGCGAAGAGAAACATAATTAGTTCCTTGTGTCCGGAAACTCCCAGGGGGTTTTATCTGCAGTCCTGCTTTTGCAGGTATGGTCCATTTCGTCCGCGAACAAACAGGAAGTTATACTTAAGCACCTGTGCCCGCGGGGGGTGCTAGTAGCTGTAACGTCACAGTGCCTGTAAGCTGCTATTTACCAGTTCCTGTCTTTTATATTCTCACCAGAAGTTTGAATAAATTGTCTTTCCCTCTTGTAGACGGTCGACAATTTTTGCCATGAGTGTGAATGGCTCTCTAATTTAGAAACTGAGCGAGAAAAAATTTTCAGTTTTTTTTGGCATAACTTGTTATATATACAGTTTTGTGGAAGAAGCGTGCCAGTTTTGGATTTTTGCTGTATGAACAGATTTTCCGCTATGTTCAAAATTTTTTTTCACATATTTGGTTGTCGGATCATATGCAGAGAATACATATCTCTCATAAAACTGTTTCAGGGAATAATCACATTTTTGTAGTATTTCTTTCATCTTATGCTGTTACAAACAGTATTCTGAAACCACTGAACCAGTTGTTAAAACATATACTTTTCTTTCATGTGCAGAATTTCAAGCTGCATCTCTAAATGCTTTCACTGATGTGAAATTTTATTTAATGACCATTTTTGCATATTTGAATGTGATGTAAAATATGTGCATTTCTTGAAAGAAAGATATAGCAAGCATCTTCCTTACTTCTCAGTAAATTAAGAATTTTAAGATTAAAATATAAATAAAATTCATTAACATGTGGAATACTGAGAGCTCTTCTTGTCATGAGAGAATTCTGAGTGATTATGAATTATTTGCATTTGCATGGTAAAAAAATATGATAACATGGTTTCCTCAAAGCTCTTCTCATTACAACCGAACTGTAAATCATCATTGTTGGGGCTGCCAGATGCTTCAGAATAGTTTACATTGGCGATTTATCAAAAATCTTGACACCTTTATAAAACAGGATCCATAATAATAAGGAGAAAAAAATATCACATGCTTATCAAAGCTTGGTTTAATTTATTTGATTACAGCACGTAAGGGTGTAAGGATCTTAAGTTTTACTAACGTTTATTTTATTTTAAATCTTTACTATCACTTCTTATTTTCTACTTCCGGCCAGAATTAAAAGCGTTAACTTATTTATGCAAAATTTGTCTGGCGAACGCCAAGTACTTAAGTTATGGCTTTTTGCCAAGAGAGAGAGAGGAAGGAGTTAGTCGAAGCAGGCCGCTTGCCTTAGGCCCATATCACACGGCGTTTGTTTCACACGAACAACTGTTTCGGACAATTTTTCTGCCTGGTTTACTATTAAAAGAAAGACGTGCGACTTTTTCCTTCCTTTCGAAAAAAGTTGCAAGTTGTTCGTTTTCAACCAATCAGCTATCAGCTCCGAATGCTGTTAGCTTATTTGTAATGGAGAACCAGTTTTCCCTGTGTTAACCCCAAAGCGAGCTGTGGTGATTGGTTGTTGTGACAAAGCAGAAAAATTGTTCCAAACAGTTGTTCTTTCGAAACAAACCGACGTGTGATAGCAGCCTTAGAAGTTTTACTCGGTTGCTGTTTGCCTTCCAGGCCAGAGGTTTAATCCTCGTGATAATTTTTAACGTATTGTAGTGTTAACAGTTCTCTGTACTACATACGGCTTCCTGTTAATATCCGGCCAATCTTACACGTAGGCCCTTGTTGATTATTCCAAATTTAAGTTAGAGTTTAGTTATATTTTATATTCTTACGTTCAGACCACAAGTAGTTGGTCTCTGTATTCCGAAGTACGGAAATTATTGTAAAGAGTGAAAAATAAAGGGTTTTGTATACCCTTCCTGTGTGTCTTGTCTACTTCCCACAGTTATTGAACATAACTTTAGTAAGCTCCCTGTTCCGAGTCAGGTCCTTGCATGTTCCCAAAGAAAGTAAGACGGAACATTGAACCTGATAAGGGCTATCAACTTAAAACGATGGATATCTTTGTGAAGGACTTTCTGGGGAAAAGTGGCTCGTATCTGCATTAGAAACTACACTAGAAAAGCCTGGAATCCATTTTGAAGTCATTTTTAAGCCTTAAATTGATATTAGCTTTGTATGAAAATACCTTGGCAGCTTCACAAGGGCTCATTCATATTAAAATTTGATGTATTTCACAGGATAAAAGTTTGTTATTTAAATTTAGTATGTGTGCAGTATATTTTTGAAAACTATTCAGAACAAACTTAT
This sequence comes from Stegodyphus dumicola, assembly GCF_044657685.1. Lineage (NCBI taxonomy): Eukaryota > Metazoa > Arthropoda > Arachnida > Araneae > Eresidae > Stegodyphus > Stegodyphus dumicola. Next base: position 140,469,090 of record NC_140781.1, on the reverse strand, counting down.
ATACACATTAAAAATTATGAATATGCAAAAACTATAGAAAAATCTACTCGTAGATCTTTTATTTAAATATACTACATGATAGTTTTTCCATCCAAAGATTATGTAAATAATTTATATTTAAACCAGATTCCTTTCAGATATACAGTAGAATAATACAAGTTGTCATATTTATTACAAAATATTCGTAATTTTAAATTCATTAATTATTCATATATAGAGAAACAACTATTATTTTTTTCTAATATAGTGATGAAATTTAAGCACAAAACATTAATTATTAGATGAAATGTATTGCAAATATTAACAGAATTAATTTAAAACTGAAATCTCATATATTTCTCAGTGATTTAAAATAAACACAAGAGTATATTGGAAAGCTATACATGCTAAAATGTTAATATTTAGTATGTATTTAGTTAGCATCTACAGTATTTTCAGAAAAATTTTCTCTACTTCTGAAACTCATAAACAAAACAAAAAAAAAAAAAAAAAATTAAAACAAGCATGTTTTAATTTATGAGCAGAAATTTACTGAGCGTAAGGAGCGTATCTTTGATGTGACATCTTCTTACACGTAGTTCAGATGTCACGAGACCTCCCTGCGCGTTTGGGGATTTAGCGCCGACCTGACAGCACAGCTCAAGGAGTTTAACCTCCTTGCTACAGCTCTAGAGATCTAGCGCTAATTAGGTCAATACTTTTTATGCAGCTCCGTGTTAGGCCACCGCGCCAAAATATTATCGTCGCAAGATCATAGTCCTCCATAATAAAATCCTTAGAAGCCTAACTAATTCACCGTGGTTTGTGAGAAATCAACAGATACATCAGGATTTAAAAATTCCTCATGCCCAAGATTATTTACTGATGACCGCGCATAATTTCTTCAGAAGAGTACAAAATTCAGAATATCATCATATAGCACAACTTGCAAACTATGATCCAACAATTGTGCATCCATTCAAACGTCCTCGTACTATTCATCATTAACCCTGCATATTAAACTTTGCCATCGCAGACCAAAAGTGCATTAACCTCGTTTTTCTTCCTACTCACAGTTAATAAATCTCATCAAAGCAATAGATATTAGAATAAAGACTGTGATTTGACTGGCAAAATATTAGGACTTTTGTTTTGAATTCTCCAAAGTGGGAATAGAACTTGTTGTACCTTACTTCAACCCATATTATTACTCTCAACGCACTTTCGTTATTCTAGTATTAGCGCATTTAAACTTGGCAAATAATTTTCAAGTGCTCATCGCAATACACTTTCTTGATATATAATTTACTTCATCTATGTTTATTAAGTTTCAACTTTATTATGCATTTTCCATATAGCAAATAACATTTTCCTGTTTGTTTTACTTAGATACTAATCTAAAAGCCTCAGAGCACAGCGCCAACCTAGAGGTCAAAACTTCTAGCGGTTGATGCCTCAAGAACAACCAGTGATGTCCAACGTCTGACAGCTCTAGAGCAGTATACCTCAGGTCAGGTGACAGGGAAACCTCTTCCGTCGCGGGACTCAGATATCTGCCAGATTTCTTTTCAACTTTTATTTTAGGAGCAATTAATACTTATATTAGATTGCACGTCATTTCCTTCGTAACTGTCTAAATCAGGCCTACTTATTTAGTAAATAGAATTTTTTAATTTCTATACCTAACCCAGTTTACATTTGTTCTTTTAATTTTATCTTAATGAGAGGATATTTTCTTTACTTGATTTGTGGCGATAAGGGCAGAAACACGTAATAGGACTGCTTTCTGTTGAACCAAGGCTTTGGCTTCCGGAGTACCTTTGCTGAAAACAGCAATAACCTCCACAACTTCGTTAAGAAATAATGAATAATTAAGAGTTGAACATAGCTAAAGTGAAGAACGAGAACCGTTAAGGGTTTAAAGGTACAAGAGATCGATAAGAAGTCTACGCAATGCGACGAAAGCTTCTTTCAACTCCTATCTTTGCCCGGGTAGGGAGGGGTCAAAGACCTCTTGCCGCGGCAATTCAGAAAGACGTGAGAATTGAGGCGATACTTGCATGCGCCAGCTTTTAAACAGGTTGAAAGAAAATGGAACGAATTCTCCGTCCCGGGAAATTGTCATAGCAACTGGAAGAGCCGCGGAAGGAGGGGGGGGGAAGAGGTCGGAGACCTCGATTTCTAGGAAGAATATAGAGCCCGAGGAAAAAGGAGGAACGCGGTAGGGAGTCCATTGTAAATGCAAAGAGCCATAAGTGAAGTTTTTTCGAGCTTAAATGCTTCCTTCCAGTTTAAATGAAAGAACTTCTTTTGGTGCGGAATAAAATAAATTTAAGGTGTTGAAGATAAAAACTAAATTAAAGACGCGTAGGTTAAGTAATGAATTAAAAAGTTAACGTTATTTAAGGGATGCTAAAAAGAGATTGAACTAGTTAACAATTAAGTTAAGGTGTATTTAAACGACTGAAAGATTTAAATAACTGAATTGAAGAACTAGTTAAGAATTAAGATTAAAGAATTAATTTTCCCCCAAAAATTAAAAACTCTAGTCTGGACCGTGTGTAATGTAAAGGAGAGGTCTTGGTAAATGGAGGAAATGGAGGAGCAAAAATAATGTTAGCAGCCTTTCTTTTGGCGGTTGTCACTAAACGCATTTTGGCGGTTCCTGACTAAAACTGCTTTCTTTTGGCGGTTGTCACCACTGTCTCAAATCCTAACCAGATTGTCCACGTAACTTAAGCGAATTTGACGGCGGGGAGGGTAAAATGCTACTATCCGATTACTTACGCTAAAATCATTCACTTTTTTTTATCAAACATTTCTTTTCATCTAATACATTAACGGGTATGAAATTTTGTTTTCCGAAGCTTTGTGTTTTCGAGAAATTAGTTTACAAATGTCATACTGATATCTTGTAATAAATATTTTGCTTGTGTCATTGCTGATAGTAGTAAAGTTTAATAAAACGCAGTTTTGATTATCAAATGATTTAGTAAAAGAAATTTTTCAGTGTAATTTTATTAATAAATATGTATAAAATATGAATTCGTTTCATAACGTATAATTGGAATATTGTTTGCACATTTTGTTATTGATATAATTATCTAATTATACTTCTTAAATTTCACCAAACATGGATGAATATTTGTGTTTTCAGACATTATCTCTAAGCTTGACGTATTTGTTTTTCATATTTACAATGTAATTACATATCATGTTACGTATAGTTAACTAACGAATGATATTATTGCACGGTACGTACAAAGTAAAGATGTCAATTTTCCTGGCAGTTAAAGATTTTGGAATAAATAATGCTATGTGTGTGTGTGTGTGTGTGTGTAAGTAATTATGGCAAAGCCTCGAGGGCTATCTGCCTAAGGGGAAAGATGCCTTCGTGGAGGACTTTCTAAGGGAAACTGGCCCGTATACACGTTACACATGGGGAAAACCACGAAAACACCCATGCAGCCAGTCTGTTCGCGGGATTCGAACCTCGGACCGAACTACCAGTGTTCAGCGCCTTTACCGCTCGGCCGCTGGTGGGCAAATAATGATATGCTATGTGAACAGATCACAAAATGTAGTTTAATTGTTTGCGTATGAAATTGCTTACATTTGTTTTCGGACTTTTGTTATTTGCATAGATCTTGTGTTAAATAGTAAAACATTGTCTTCAACTGTTTTTCCAATGTTTGAAACCTTAATCGTTGTAAAATCAATATCATCAAAATATTCCTTGGAATAAAATATTTTTTCAAAATATGTTAATAATTAACTCACATAACAATTTGGAAACTCGAAAATTTTGTTAAGATGTGGCAGACGTGTTGCTGGTCTTAATCTTGTGTGTTAAATGAAAATACATCACAATTAATGTGTATATTTGGAACATAGTACTTGTTTGGCAAAATATATTAACATTTCTATCTCTGAAATAAGCATGGATATATGCTACAAATTAAAGACAAATTCCATTAAAAATTTAATTATTCATCATGCATATATTTATATAATATTATTTATTATTTGAAATTTCTTTCAGGACTCTTTTTGAGAAATCAAATACCTGTGGGTTATGATAAATTGTAAGTTTTTGTACATATAAAAACAAAACTTTCAAATTATCATTTTTAAAAAAGCCACAATTTGATTATTAAGGTTTGTGCTTTTAATGTTACATCATATTACTGTTGAAATTTTTTTAAGTTTCAACTCTGTATATTGTAAAATCCGTCTTTCCCTCCCAAAATAATAATAATAATAATAAATAAAAACAGATTTTTTAGTAGCATAAAGTAAACTCATAAAGAAATTTCTGTGCTAAGGAACCACATGCAAATTTAAATTTTCATATTTACATGTTTCTTAAAATGCGCCATGTTCAAAATCATCATGGTCTAAAAATCCTTTTTTGCTTCATTTCTTAAATGAGAACTATAAGGATGTGTAACTGTGTGAATTTATAGAGTAAAATCAAGTTTTTGTTGCTGCTTTTATAATTTTTTTTATAATTTGTGTAATTGTAAATAATATAATGTTGGCTAGATTATGGAATATAGTGCATATAATTTACAGTTCTCTAGTGTTGTAAATCTAATTGTGTATGAATAACCATCATTGAGTATCATTACTTTTGTTGATGCATATTAACATAACTGTCCACTTTTTATTTTAAATTTTATGAAAATTTTTACATTACTTAGACATTTAATCTAACAGAAATCTATTTTTTTTTTTTTTTTTGCAATAAAAACTCTAACAAAAGAAAGAGTATTTATATATAAAAATATATAAAATATAAATAAAAGTATTTATATATAAAAATTTGAATATATGGCAAGTACTTACAAACCAATTTCAACATCTTTGAATAAAATTGTAATTTATATGCAATCTTTGCAATCATACATTGTAACTTAATTTTGTGTAGAGATTAAGTGAATTATCGCTAAGTAACAAACGGAACTGAGAAGAATGTAAAAGATCCTTTTCTAAAACTTAATAAGAACAGAAGGCACACTTTATGCTTACAACTCAGCCAACCACTTGTGGCAAGATAACCTTATAAGGTAATTCTCCCGCCTTCTTAGTATGCCTTCGTGGTGTAGTGGTCTGCACGCTCGGCGTGTATTCGAGGGTTCCGTGGTTCGATTCCCGGCGAGGGCATGGCTCATTTTTCATGTCGCCTGCTTCCAACAAATCCTAATGTTTCTACAGTGGCGCCCGAATTAAAAAAGGGGGTAGATGACGATTCTCCACCATCAAGATTTGGTGATTGGGTCTCCTAATCCCCAGTCGCCTTTAAAAAGGGGGAGTATATAAGGTATTTCTCCCGCCTTCTTAGCGTGCAAGCTTTCGACTGCGTCTGGCATGAAGGGCTTATTTACAAGCTGATTTCCTTGGACTTCAATAGAGAAATCATTGAGATCATTTACTCCTTTATCAAAATCAGGAAATTCTTTTTCTTCGTTGGTAAAGATTTTACAAGTCACAGAAATATCAATTCAGGCGTGCCCCAGGGCTCAATTTTGGGAACTATAATTATCTTTTTTATGAGGCCGTTCATCCCAGAAATCACTTAAATTACAACTATTTTCTTGGCTGCTACGCGGATGACACCGTGTTTGCAGCAATGTCTATGAATGCTGAAAGGGCCATTCACAACTTATCGGGTGAGTGCAAAAGTTCTACCCGCTTTTGGATATGCAAATTTGCAATGGAATTGACTTCACACATGACATTGTAATGACGAAAATCGTCGGCCAATCGAATGCGTGTATGCCTCACGTATAAATACATCGTGTCTCGCATAGTTAATCATCTCAAAAAAATCTTAGAAGGTGTAACATGGAAAGGGAGAAGGAGCATATAAGACACTGTTTGTTATACGAGTTCGATAAAAAGAGTATGGCAGCCGCGGCATGTCGCAGTGTTTGTCAAGTTTATGGGGAGAATGCAGTAGACGAAAGCACGTCGTCGATGGTTTCCTAAATTTAGGGAAGGAGACAGAAGCTGTTAAGATCAGGCTAGGAGTGGACTGCCGTCACACGTTGGAGAAGACGATATTGAGCAGAACCCAACCATGCAAGAATTAGCGGAGACCTTCAACATACACCGGACAATGGTCACGAGACAGCTGGTTAAGTTGGGTTTTGAGAGAAAGTTGGGTCGTTGGGTTCGACATGACCTGACAGCTAATCAACGGGATGACGAAATCGCCACCTGTGTTTCCTTGCTTTCCCGGTACAAAAACGACCCATTCTTGACACAAATTGTGACAGGAGATGAGAAGTGGGTTATGTACCGTAACATAAAGCGTCGTAGGAGTGTGTGTCGCCCTTTTGATCCCCCTGCATCGACTTCGAAAGCCGAACTAAATTCCAAGAAGGTATTATTGTGTGGTGGGATGTGCAGGGAATAATTCACTGGGAGGTCCTGCCACTCAACCAAACCATCACTGATGCCTTCTACTGTCTACAGTTAGACATGCTGCATTCAAATTTAGAAGCAAAGCGGCCAGGACTCATCATCATGATAACGCCAGACCACATGCTGCTATCATCACTCGCCAAAAGTTACTAGGCTTCGGTTGGAAGGTTTCACCCATCTTCCCTATTCTCCTGACTTGTCACCAACTATCACCTATTTCGTGCGTTGAACAGTTCCTTCAATCAGAAAATCTTTGATGATCTCGATGCTGTGAAAACTGCCATTCAAGACTTTTTGACTCGAAACCGCCGGAATTTTACCGCCGTGGAAGTCATCTCCTACCAGAAAAATGGCAAGAGGTCATAGATAACAATGGGGACTATGCACAATAATAGGTACTGTTCAATTTGCGTTTATTTGCTCTTCTTTATGGGTAATGCAAACGAGTAGAACTTTTGCACTTACCCAGTACAAATCTGGATGCCGCAACTTTAAAGCTGGTGCGTTAAATAGCGTGTGGAAATTAATGCCCTGAAGTCCCAACTTCTTTTGATCAGAAGAACTCACAGTAGGACACTAGTAAAGTCCAAACTACAGATTTTAATGTAAACATCCCAATGGTTAAAAGTGCTACGTATCTGGGCGTTGTCTTTAACAGTAAGCTCACTTGGTCCGACCATATCAAGAATATCATTACTACTGCGGACTACGGAAATTATCAATAGTCTCACGCCTTTACTTAGAAAGTTCTCAAAATTGGACCTTTATAAGAAAAGGCATATTTACACTGCAATTATTCGCCCGGTGTTTACCTATGCTTCGCCGGCTTGGACAGCCTAGTCAGAGAATGATAGTGTTATATCATTATTTTGCATAATAGAAATTCATACGTAATATTTACTACTGAACATCATTACTGTGAAATAACTAATATCAATGTTCATACTAGATTATGAGGTAGGTAACTGTAGGTGTATATGTAACATAACAGAACATTTCAACCAATATTGTATCAATCACAAAACTGTATAAGAGTATTTATCATAGTGTAACATAAGAACAAAATATGCAACAATTCTAAATTTCAAAGATGCGTTGTATTCTATGTTTAAGGTCCAGTGTAAAGAGTTAGATACAATAATTACAACAAGATAAATAAAATCAAACTAACGTTTATTTTTGGTGGAAAAGTATTAAGTTACAATTCTGAAGAGAGTCATGACACTCACTATTTACATTACAATTATTACGTGGTGGCTGGATATTGAGCATAGCTGAAGAACACAAAAATATAAAACGTACCTTTAAAAAACAAAAAGGGTTGGTGGGGGCCTCAACACCATAAAGGAATTCACACAAAAATCTTGAGACTTAACAAGTAGTAGGACTTGGGCATCTTTACAGGCATTTCGGCATATCTGTTGGAAGGAAAAGATAGAAGTTAGCGTAACTACAAAAAAAAAAAAAAAAAAAAAAATCAAGCCATGATAACAACAACGACGAGGTCTGGCTCCGATCTTCCGCTCAAACAGCAATTCCGTCAGGAAGGTTCGATGTGGTTAACCTCTATAGACCATTTCTGAGAGGATCACGGATCACTTCATCTTCCCTTCTCGGCTTAGCATATGGAGTATGATGTATTTTTTCCGAAACTCTCAGCGTCTGCCAGGCAGCAGATAGAAGAAGGTCTCATCTTGTCGCTGCAGCTGCGTCAAGCCCCAGAAAAAAAAAATGTGTCAACGTCAATCCTTTCCTCCTCTCTCCCGAAACCACTGCGCAGCCACTTTAATAGCTGGCGCGTTTTTTGAAAACTTGGCGTAGATGTTGATCAGCAGGAAGCCAAAACCAGCAACCCAACGCTAGGAATCTTCACGGGGAGGTCCAGTTAAATAACTCATCCAGATAAAATAACTCATCCAGATTTAAACTTCTAATTGCTTTACTTAAATCACTAGCAAACGCAGCTGTAAATCCATGGAGGTAGGAAGTAAGTTGGAGTCGCCCTAAACAAGTTTCTCCGTACCCTGCTCTGAAGCACCGGCGATCCCTACGTGGTGACCAAAACATTGGGTCATTTACCACTGAGTTCTATGGGATTTGACGCGTTCGAGTGTAAATATTTTGTAATTACGTCGCAAATATACATATAAATGTATATATTTTCTTTTTCTACAACACTTCAGAGTCCTAAGTATGTGAAAACAACATATTTTTAAACAACATTTCATTCTGAATGGAATTAAATGCTATACATTTCGCAGAACAGTTTTCTCAGAATGGTTTAATTTGAATGAAATATTTTCACATGTTTTCGTTAATTACATTAGAAAAAAATTTAAGGTAATTCGATTTTATTCGGTTAAGGTACAAAAATTAAGTTCAAAGTTTATTGTATTATTAATATTAAAATTATGCATTATTTCTTTTCTATTCATAGAGCTTCTTCCCAAAATACTTTCTTAAATATGACATGATTTTTTGGCTTCTGAGGCATCTTTTAAATCGAAAAATATAAATCAATTTATAATTAATGCTCTATTCGGTCCATTTTAAATTAGAGAATTATTAGAAATTAGCGAAATACTTTAAATAGTACTTGACTTTCTCTGAACATCTCTGAAAGGGAATAAAATAAGGATTTTTTTTTTAAAGTATTATTTAAAACTTGTAACTGAGTTATAATAAAATGTAAAGGGAAAAATTCTTTTAATTATACTTATCATATTTTTTTACCATTAATTTCAACGATACATATTCCAAAACTCTTTATTACTTTCTTAGGTGCGTATCTCATAGCATTTGCTTTACAATGACTTTTAACAGATTGCTTTCCAGTACGAACAATTCTTGCTTAAATAGTTTTATAACGTATTCGTCAACAGGATTTCAATTTATGTTTACAATTCAATATTAAGGTTATTATATATTTAGATAACATTTATAATCATTATAAATTAGACACATTTAATAATTAGATTTCTTCACAGTTGTTTATAAATGAATAAATTCTTCATTTCAAATATATTTATAAACAATTTAATGAATATTTATGTATTTTCTTAAAGGCAGATACATGCTTTTTGCACGCACATGCTTAAATACCCCTACATATTTCATATTTTTTCATTTCCGGCATGTGCAAATCTTTAATTTCTGTGCATTCACTATATTTTATTTTTAACTAACGTGTAAACGTGTAAGTAAAACGTGTAAGCCCAAAGGGATTATTTTTCAGATATATAAAATTAAAATGATGAGTTTAAAATGAGCAACAGTAAAGCCTCTCCTCTAAAAAAAATTTAAAAGGTACATGTTACAATAATATATGGATGTGAAAAAAATTTATTTTATTTAAAACATTTTGGCGTTTGGAACATAAAATAAAAGTAGAGAATACTCTATCAAGGGTATCGAAAGACGTATACAATTTTAAAGGTAACGTAAGGTATTTTTCATTCTTTAAGCATAACATTTTTATTAAAATTTATATTTTCGTAGTTCAACAGCTTAGAATTTTATAAAACAAATTCATAATCAAAATCGCTGTTGTTAGTTATCGAAAAATAACCAAGATGTGATTTTTGCGTAAATTTCACTAAACTATACGAATTGCTATTATCTATCACACTATGAATGTTTCTTTCATGTGAAAGTGTCCCTTTTTCGATTTGTATGGAACTGTCGTGTGTCGAAATACTATCAGAACACTGTCAAGAGATCTTCTGAAGGTAAACAAAGAACACCCCATCTGGTGACCGAAGCTTCGAAGCAAAGCTTCACTTCTAGTGCTGGTTGGCCATTCCTTCCTTTCTTACCTCCATGGTCATGACAAGTACACTTCTCGCGCCTTTTGGCACTTTTTATTGAGCCGGATAAGTTGCGCTCTGTGCGATATCCCGGCAACACTTGCACAGATTAGATTAGATTCTTAGCGTGCCTTCGTGGTTTGCATGCTTGGCGCGTATTCGAGAGGTCCGTGGTTCAATTCCCGGCGAGGGCATGGCTCATTTCTGAAGTCTCCTGCTTCCAAAAAAATCCTAATGTTTCTATAACTTAAGGTAACGGTAAGTTCAATGTAAATTCAAATGTAAAATTTAAATTCAAATAAACTAGTAGCCAAAGGCTACACAAATCAGTTTAATGCAAAGTTGGCTCAAAACCTAACCGGCACGGAATTTAACAATCAGCAATTATAATGAGAGACCAAAGACTATACATCTTATCTTATCCAGCAACCTAGTAACATGGCCTCGAGAGGCAGAATATATTTAGTTTTACAAACTAAAAACCTCATCTCAAATATACCAAGTTTGCATTCTGGTGGGAAAACGGAAGGGAAAAGTGACAGTAAAGATCCGAATCTTAAAATAACTGTTTACTTAAAATAAGGGAACTTTCCATTATACTTGGTTTCCCTGATTAATTCTCCACTACATGAATTAGTGTAATACATTTTTTTTGCATCATATACAAAAATTGTTTATTTTATTTAAATGTTGTCCACAACTAAACAGCATTTCGAAAATATATTCACCATATTTTCCACCCATAGATATGGCACTTCTTCACTTCAAAAACATTTATTTCCTAAGATATCAATTAATTTAATCTATTAAGAAACATCACTCAGGTGCTGTTGGAAAAATTATTTCAGAATGAAAAAGTGAGGTATCTACAAATATTATTATTACAACTTTAAACCATTGATGTGTAGAGATTTCTTATAATAATGATGTGGATAGCTACTGCAATGTGAAGCACAGAAATAATAAAAGTAGCATTGATTTTCAAAGTATTTCATTTAACTCATAATTAAAAACATTATTTTTTCTTTATTAAAACAAGCTTATTTTTGTTGCCCAATAGTTATTTTGAAAGGGAAAACAAACTATAGGGATCTGTATTTAAGGAGAAAAGGACAGGATTTATGAATAAAAAGTAAATATATATGCATGCTAGCAGAGGAAGGATGGCTTTGTAAAGAACTCTTTAAGGAAAATTGACTCAGATTCATGTTATACGTAAGGAAAACCACAAAATTCCCGTACAGCTAGCCCGAACTACCGGTGTTCAGTGGCTTATCACTCCACTACTAGTGGATTCCAACGACTGTTCGAGTCTTTCATAGCAATCATCAGTTGCGATAATTTTTCTGTGTAGTATTAACATTGGTACAAATTTACTTATTGTGATAATTTAATTTTAACTTTTAAATTATAATCATAAATTACTTGTATAAATTGACTGATTAAAAAGTACATGCTTCTTAATAATACTGTTAATATTTACAAAAATTAATTTATAAAAATTATTTATAACACTGTGCATTATTACTACTGGTACAAAATTTACTCGTTTTGATAATTTAATTCGATTTACTTCAACTTGAAACTCTTTTTTTTTTTTTTTTTTATTTGGAATCTAAGAAATTGAAGTAGCATATACTAGATTTAAATACATTTATTAATCTTTTGTAATTTTATTTTTCACATAACATGCGATTTATTAATGGCAGTATCTGAAGAATTTATCTTTGCAGTACTAAGTATTGAAATTTAGAGAAAGACTGCTTTGAGGTAAAAGATTTCCGACTAACTGACAAATTTTTGTATCATTAATATTTTATGAATTATCATTTCTTGTTTCAGTAGAATTGCATGAAACTTATTTGCTTCTGAACAGTTGACATTTGGACCTAAACAATATCTAGAGCGCCATTAGGAATGCAAAATGCAGAACACCTTTCCTATCTTCAAGCATTCCATATATGCATGGGGTTCTATACATTTAGTACTTTTCCATGATACGCCTGCCATGCATTTTGGCATGTGTGTGCATGACGGAAAAGTACCAAATATTCTGGGCTTTTGTAGCTGATAACAAACAATGACATGCTTGGAATGCTGAATAATAAGAAATTCATGAAAACTTATCAGGAAACAAATAATATAAATGCAATGCTTATTTCACTGAATGTGTAACCATATGCTATTCGGTTACTTTGTGAGTTAATATAATTTCCGATTTTCCTATTTAAACAAATTCTTCTTTGTCTTTGTAAAACATTTATCCTATATATAGGCTACTGCTGAAGTTGTCTATCTGAAATTTTTACCTTTCGCAGTCTCTGGTTGAAATCGTTTTCATCAGCTTTTAGATACGTATAAAATTATCTGTGCATGAATATATAGTTACATAATATAATAAGTTATTCTAAAATGTTACAGAAATTTATATTCTTGAAATAGAAACTATTTTGGTTTGGTATTATTTGATTATGGAAAAGTATGCGAGGGCTATCTGCCTAACGGGAGAGATGCTTTCACGGAAGACTGGCTCATATCCATGTTGCAGATAGAAACCACATAAACCCTCATGCAGCCAGCCCGTTCACCTAGAATCAAACTATCGGTTTTCAATGATTTTACCACTCGAACACCAATGGGCCCCTGGGAAGAGAAAGTATATGAGTTGTTTCAAGATACTCACTCTGTTTTGTAATTTAGCCATTCAATAGATGCAGACAAGATTAAGAACATCTCCAAGATAGAAAAATAACACACATATGTAATATAAATAAAACAATGTAACCTACAGATAATACATAAAAATTGCATTAAAGTAATACTTCAACATTCACTCAACACTCAACAACATTCACTTCAACATTAGAAAATGCAGATTTAACTTTATTGAATGTTACATAAAGTATTCTTTATTGAGTTGAACACTGATAAGCTGGGAAGTCATTATCAACAAAAAGCCTGTCAAGGACAACTTGCTGACAATTTCCACTGAGCTGAATGTATATTCTTCAATTCAGGCAATCATCACAAAAACATTTAGTCTCCAGATTATTTTATTTTTTGTAAATTTTTTCCATGCAAATCACATAGCCTAAATATGAATACTGCACAAAATTATTTATTTATATTTTAAGATACTTTATGAATTATTACGAGCAATATGACAAATATCTTCTCAAGACAACCATTAAATACTTTTTTGCAGTAAATGATTTAGATAAACACTTATTTAAAGTTTAGGGAATAAAAAATTTTAAAATGTTGGAAATGAGCATGTGTAAATAACAGATTATCAAACATCAAAGCGAAATTCTTGAAAATTCCATTATGCAACAATGCTTAAATTATGTTATGCAACAATGTTCTATTATTATTTAAGCATATTAGAACATTCCTGAAAGAGAAGAATTACGGAAGAAGTAAAAGGAAAATTGAAAATAAGCATTATTAAAAACAGAATTTGCAGTACTGGATGAAGTAAGTAAGGCTGTAAGGTATTTCTCCCACTTCCCTAGAGTGCCTTCGTGGTGTAGTGGTTCTGCACGCTGGGCCGGTATTCCAGAGGTCCGTGGTTCGATTCCCGGAGAATGCGTTGTTAATTTTTCATCTCTCCGGCCTCAAAAAAAAAAAAAAAAAATCCTGATGTCTCTACAGTGGCGCGCGAACTAAAAGGGTTGTGGATGATGATTCTCCGCACCCAGGATTTGGCGACTAGGTCCCCTAAAATCCTAGTTGTTCTTTAAAAAGGGGAGTATATAAGGTATCTCTCCCATTTCCCTAGCGTGCCTTCGTGATGTAACGGTAGCACGCTGGGCCGGTATTCCAGAGGTCCGTGGTTCGATTCCCGGCGAAGGCGGTTGCATATTATTCATCTTTTCTGCTTCCAATTAACCTAATGACCTCTACAAGGCATTAAAAATCAAACAGAACAAAGACTTTTTAAAACGTGACAAAATAAGTAAACAAAAGGTTTAGTTCATCGCCAGGTAAAATTCGGGCATTGAACAAAACGATAGTTACTTGATATATGAACTAATTATATCCCATTGTTTCATCACAGTTTTTATACAGAAATATCAGTAACTTCATATTAGTTCTGAAATGCCTCAATAACACAAAAAAATAATCATGCTTTAAAAACAGTTTTGCAAAAAAAAAAAAAAAAAATTGCTTTCCAATTTACCCTACATGAATCTCTATGAAAAAAACTGGTACTCAAAGTAGATACCACAAAACCAAATTTTTTACACATAAAAAAAACTATATAAAAACTTTAATAATCAATTCGTTCTGAAACACTTCAGTTATTCGTAAAGTAAAAAATGGCACTCTTAGTAGAAACACAAGAACTAAAATTATTAAACCTAAAAAAACAGCTATACTTATTTATTTTTGGAATAGTTTAATGACGCCAAGTAATTAACAAAGCATAAAAGCAATACTCAATATATAAGCTTCATAAATGGCACTTTAATACCCTAATAGCAGAGTTATTGAAGAGAAAAAGAGCAATAATATTTGATACGTTTAGAATTGCTTTGATAGCCCAAAGCATAAATCAAGCATAAGAACACAGCAAAATATACTTTTTCCGTTTATTCTACTAAAACAAATTGGTATGCAAAATCTGTATTTAAAAACAGCAGTAATATTTGATTCAAATGGTTCTGAAATACTAATCAACAGAAAATTAAATTTGAAAAGAATATAGTAAAATCTTTTAAATAAATTTAAAAATAATTAAATTCTTAATTTACGAAAATTAACGATGGCTTTGATAACTACAAGTGATCTGATACCTGAAAAAATCGAATCAACCTCACTCCATAATGCCAAAGAACGTCTATGTTCTATACATATTCTTTGATAAAGCCACTTGCAGAGGAATGAAATTGTTCGAATTGTCTCCAACTCGATCCCCCATCGGTTAAACCTTTATGCAGACGACGCAGCCATCATCTCACAACACGACTCACTACATCTTACTTTAACTCACTTCCAGCAATACCTCACAGACTTAGAGTCCTGGCTCATAACTGGAAAATTAAAATCAAAATCAATGTCTCTAAGAGTGCCGCCACCGTTTTCCTATCCAGAAAGAGGAATGTTCACAACTTACTTCCTCTACTCAAGCTCTTTGAAGAAGATATTCCTTGGGTGGAATCTTATAACTACTTGGGAGTACATCTGGGCGCTAAGCTACTCTGAGGGATCCACATCTCTAAAAACCTTATCTAAAGCCAAGATCGTAAGAAGTCAACTCATGAAACTGATATCTGGAAGAAGCAAACTGGTATGTGCGGAATGAAGTACTGCATTCAGATTTCCAAATTTTTCCCTTTGACGCCTATTTTCGGCTAAATTCTTTAAGCCCTTAGCGCAAATAGATAATCCTATCTGCATACCATACTTGCTTATGATTCGGCAGAGCCTAGCTCTGCCAAGCGACCTACGGCTGTCATGGAGAGAACCTTTGACATCTTCCCTAGGAAGTCTAAGCGAGTGTAGATGCTTGATTAGGACTCTATCCAAATTACCAGCCCTTCACGAGCCTAACCCGACAACCACATAAACTACTACTTCCTGCTAGACCTGATCTAGCCATGTTTATCGGATCTACTCCTCGCACTAAGCAATTGTTCATAGCCCTTTACTTAGACCTATCCTCCGACATCTTCAGCTACCATCTCGAGTGTCACCACGCCAAACAACCTTAACTTTTTCTAGCAACTTTTTATGTTGTAAATTCACCTAACTTAAAGTTTACTCTAAGTGCGTAATGCAGTCTTATCTGCCTGAATAATAATTTCAATCATCTTAATCTTAACTTACTTAACCTGCATTAAATTTACCTAAAATAATTCCAGTTAAAATAACTCATCCAGATTTAAACTTCTAATTGCTTTACTTAAATCACTAGCAAACGCAGCTGTAAATTCCATGGAGGTAGGAAGTAAGTTGGAGTCGCCCTAAACAAGTTTCTCCGTACCCTGCTCTGAAGCACCGGCGATCCCTACGTGGTGACCAAAACATTGGGTCATTTACCACTGAGTTCTATGGGATTTGACGCGTTCGAGTGTAAATATTTTGTAATTACGTCGCAAATATACATATAAATGTATATATTTTCTTTTTCTACAACACTTCAGAGTCCTAAGTATGTGAAAACAACATATTTTTAAACAACATTTCATTCTGAACGGAATTAAATGCTATACTTTTCACAGGACAGTTTTCTCAGAATGGTTTAATTTGAATGAAATATTTTCACACGTTTTCGTTAATTACATTAGAAAAAAAAATTAAGGTAATTCGATTTTATTCGGTTAAGGTACAAAAATTAAGATCAAAGTTTATTGTATTATTAATATTAAAATTATGCATTATTTCTTTTCTATTTATAGAGCTTCTTCCTAAAATACTTTCTTAAATATGACATGATTTTTTGGCTTCTTTTAAATCGAAAAATGTAAGTCAATTTATAATTAATGCTTTATAATTTTATTTATTATTTATTTATAATTTTTATTTATAATTTATAATTCATTTTAAATTAGAGAATTATTAGGAATTAGCGAAATACTTTAAATAAGTATTTCGCTAATTCCTAAT
The DNA here is from genome assembly GCF_044657685.1 of Stegodyphus dumicola. Lineage (NCBI taxonomy): Eukaryota > Metazoa > Arthropoda > Arachnida > Araneae > Eresidae > Stegodyphus > Stegodyphus dumicola. The sequence continues at coordinate 140,452,264 of NC_140781.1, read as the reverse complement.
AATTAAATAGGTATTAAATAGTATTTGACTTTCTCTGAACATTTCTGAAATGGAATAAAATAAGTTTTTTTTTTTTTTTTTTTTTTTTTTTTTTTTTTAAGTATTATTTAAAACTTGTAACTGAGTTATTATAAAATGTAAAGGGAATAATTCTTTTAATTATACTTATCAGATTTTTTTTTTACCCTTCATTTCAACAATACATATTCCAAAACTCCTTATTACGTTCTTAAGTGCGCATCTCATAGCATTTGCTTTACAATACCTTTTAACAGATTGCTTTCCAATACGAACAATTCTTGCTTAAATAGTTTTATAACGTATTTGTCAACAGGATTTCAATTTATGTTTACAATTCATTATTAAGGTTATTATATATTTAGATAACATTTATAATCATTATAAATTAGATACATTTAATCATTAGATTTCTTCACAGTACTTTCACAGTTGTTTATAAGTGATTAAATTCTTCATTTCAAATACATTTATAAAAAATTTAATGAATATTTAAGTATTTTGTCAAAGGCAGATACATGCTTTTCGCAAGCACATGCATAAATACCCATACATATTTCCTATTTATCATTTCCGGCATGTGCAAATCATTAATTTCTGTGCATTCACTATATTTTTCGTGTAAAGTAATTTACACTAATTTAGCATACACCCGAAAGTTTTACATAAAAAATATATATGAATATAATTTGAATGAAAATTATAAGTATTATTTTTAATACCCACTCAAAGGTCAGTTTTTCTTCAAAATTCCTCCACGATGGCATCTCTCTCTTTTGGCAGATAGCCCTTGCATGCGTTACTCTATTTAATAAAAACTTAATCTGACCTATGTGCCTAATTACAAATATTTTAACATACATAATTTTATATTTACATTTAGCCATCAAGTTTCAAACTTTTCAAATCTTCTAGAAAATAAATTTTGGCAGATCTCTTTTAGCAATTTTTTTAAAATCTATATTTTTGTAGTGCAACAGCTTAGAATTTTATAAAACAAATTCATAATCAAAATCGCTGTTGTTAGTTATCGAAAAATAACCAAGATGTGATTTTTGCGTAAATGTCAGTAAACTATACAAATTGCTATTATCCATCACACTATGAATGTTTCTTTCATGCGAGAGTGTCCCTTTTTCGATTTCTATGGAACTGTCGTGTGTCGAAATACTATCAGAATCTTGTCAAGCGAGCTTCTGAATGTAAACAAAGAACACCCCGTCTGGTGACCCAAGCTTCAAAGCAGTGCTTCACTTCTAGCGCGGAATGGCCCCTCCTCCCTTTCCTACCTCCATGGTAAATTCAACGTGAATTCTATAGAATGAACTGACTCTGTCTCCCCGCAGTCTTTGTTGAAGCTCTTTTCCCCTTAACGTTCCCATGGAGGTAGGAAAGGGAGGAGGGGCCATTCCGCGCTAGAAGTGAAGCACTGCTTTGAAGCTTGGGTCACCAGACGGGGTGTTCTTTGTTTACATTCAGAAGCTCGCTTGACAAGATTCTGATAGTATTTCAACACACGACAGTTCCATAGAAATCGAAAAAGGGACACTCTCGCATGAAAGAAACATTCATAGTGTAATGGATAATAGCAATTTGTATAGTTTACTGATATTTACGCAAAAATCACATCTTGGTTATTTTTCGATAACTAACAACAGCGATTTTGATTATGAATTTGTTTTATAAAATTCTAAGCTGTTGCACTACAAAAATATAGATTTTAAGAAAATTGCTAAAAGAGATCTGCCAAAATTTATTTTCTAGAAGATTTGAAAAGTTTGAAACTTAATGGCTAAATGTAAATATAAAATTATGCGTGTTAAAATATTTGTAATTAGGCACATAGGTCAGATTAAGTTTTTATTAAATAGTGTAACGCATGCAAGGGCTATCTGCCTAAAGAGAGAGATGCCATCGTGGAGGAATTTTGAAGAAAAACTGACCTTTCAGTGGGTATTAAAAATAATACTTATAATTTTCGTTCAAATTATATTCATATATATTTTTTATGTAAAACTATCGGGTGTATGCTAAATTAGTGTAAATTACTTTACACGAAAAATATAGTGAATGCACAGAAATTAAAGATTTGCACATGCCGGAAATGATAAATGGGAAATATGTATGGGTATTTATGCATGTGCTTGCAAAAAGCATGTATCTATGCCTTTGACAAAATACTTAAATATTCATTAAATTATTTATAAATGTATTTGAAATGAAGAATTTATTCACTTATAAACAACTGTTAAAGTACTGTGAAGAAATCTAATGATTAAATGTATCTAATTTATAATGATTATAAATGTTATCTAAATATATAATAACCTTAATATTGAAATGTAAACATAAATTGAAATCGTGTTGACAAATACGTTATAAAACTATTTAAGCAAGAATTGTTCGTATTGGAAAGCAATCTGTTAAAAGGTATTGTAAAGCAAATGCTATGAGATGCGCACTTAAGAACGTAATAAAGAGTTTTGGAATATGTATTGTTGAAATGAAGGATAAAAAAAAAATCTGATAAGTATAATTAAAAGAATTATTTCCTTTACATTTTATAATAACTCAGTTACAAGTTTTAAATAATACTTAAAAAAAAAACTTATTTTATTCGCTTTCAGAAATGTTCAGAGAAAGTCAAATACTATTTAATTCCTAATAATTCTCTAATTTAAAATGAACCGAAAAGAGCATTAATTATAAATTGACTTACATTTTTCGATTTAAAAGAAGCCAAAAATTCCTGTCATATTTAAGAAAGTATTTTAGGAAGAAGCTCTATAAATAGAAAAGAAATAATGCATAATTTTAATATTAATAATACAATAAACTTTGATCTTAATTTTTGTACCTTAATCGAATAAAATCGAATTACCTTAATTTTTTTTTCTAATGTAATTAACGAAAACTTGTGAAAATATTTCATTCAAATTAAACCATTCTGAGAAAACTGTCCTGCGAAAAGTATAGCATTTAATTCCGTTCAGAATGAAATGTTGTTTAAAAATATGTTGTTTTCATTGACTTAGGACTCTGAAGTGTTGTAGAAAAAGAAAATATATACATTTATATGTATATTTGCGACGTAATTACAAAATATTTACACCCGAACGCGTCAAATCCCATAGAACTCAATGGTAAATGACCCAATGTTTTGGTCACCACGTAGGGATCGCCGGTGCTTCAGAGCATGGTACGGAGAAACTTGTTTAGGGCGACTCCTTCTTACTTCCTACCTCCATGAACGTTCCCGAACTTTTCGCCTCCTGGTTCTTCGGTCAATGACCTTTTCCCTCATCCAAGACCACTGATCAAGGCTCTTAGCAAACGCTGTTACAATTGAACCTGTTTTTACCTTTCCCGAAGCAGTCTTTCGATTCTGACTCGCTTCTTCATTCATTCTGATATTGTTTCTCCTGCATCCATTCACGCTGGTGCGTGCCAGGTTGCCTTTTCCCCTTCCTATCTACTATTTGTGTTAAGCCACCGCAGTGGGCTTTGCGCCTCGCATTGTGGCTAACTGCAGGTAAATGCTTCTTTTGTCCATAATAGAGGACTTCCTTATCGATCTCTTTCTTAGCCCATCGGCTCTCTTTCCTTTTAACTTAGCGTATGCTCTTTCCTCTTTCTGAACGGATTTATTTCTAATAAGGATGATGTGGAGTTAATTTGCAAAGGTACTCCGTAACATAACGCCTTGGTCCTTGGTCCATCGGTTAAACCCTCCTCCACAATATTTCTTCCATACCCACTCTTTTTAGTGGACTTTACCAGGCGGCAAACATCAAAAGGATCTCGTTGCGATTTGAGACTGTTAACCAGAGAACAGGGGCTCCATTACCCAGCTGACATGACGTCTGCCTTACACGGATTAAAGCCCTTGCCTCCAGAAGCTATTTATTATCACTAAGCAAAATAAGCTTACAGTGGCATACAAGGCCTTCAAGAACACAAGGACAAGTAACATAGTCATTAATAAACCCTAACGAAAGCATGTTACAAGTAGTACCTATAGCATTCAAACAATAAACCGTGTATACTTTCATAAATTGTACTGAAAATACGAAATACTTTCAAAACTGAGTCCAACTAATTTAAATAAAAACTATGGTACAAACAAACAAACACAATCCATTACTGTATTATACACAATTAATTTCAGTTAGATTCACAATATCAAGAAGAATCATTCAATTTAGAAAAAATGCATAAAGATAAACTAAGACAATAATAAACTGCCAAATAAAATTTATTCATATGAATTCAGAATTAAGAACCAATAACTTAAATAACTGAACAATATTATCATAAAATACACTGAACCTGAGATATTACTACAATACAAAACATAAATTTGGTTTAAAACAAAACCACTCCAAGTAATATAAAAACTCTACATCAGGTTTGCTGGCAACGCGATAGAAATGGAGTACAAGAATAATGCCAACATAAAGATATGAAAAATTTCAAATTCAAAAACCAAATGCATTCAAAAATAATTCAAAGAAAATTATTATAAAATACTGCCTTAAATGCAAATTTTACAATAAAGAACTCAAGTAAAACCAATCAAATTCACAAAACAGGTCAACTATACAATTTCGAAAAGTGCAAAAAGGTATACAAAATAATTATTCTAGATTAGGTTTGCTGGCATCGCTAAGACAAATGCAAACAAAATAATCATGATATATACATGATTAAGAACGATTTCAGTACCATACAACAAATGCTATGTGCTTCACAAATAAAACCGACTATTTGTACAATATAAGAAAGTAATAGGCTACAAGTAACCGTTATAATTAATAAGAGCATAGGTGCATTCAATCTCAGATACGTCTGTTCTACATAAAACCATTTCTAATTTTAAATCAGTAACATAAGTAGTGGAAACAACCAAACTGAACAATAATAAAGCATCAAACACAATAATTTAAACAATTACCATTATGCAGTAAAAATCTAATGCAGTAAAAAAAAAAAAAAAAAAAAAAAAAAAATCTAACAGTCACTGAAAGTCAATTACTCACATCCAATAGAGATGATCTGAGAGAATTATTTACAGAAAAATTTAACTCCTGACAGAAAAGTATAATTTCCTTAAATTTCTTACTCTCACTAGAGTTTTTTTAATATCAGATCAGCCCAATTTGGCCTGTGTTGATCTAAAGGTTTATTCAAGTGAAGTTTTTTAGTAAATGAACAGTGAAAGATAAAGTGTTCAGGGTCTCCCAACTCCCCGCAAGAACAAAGCTCAGTCGTACGTAGTCCAAATCGAAAGGGATATGTATTAAAAGGTCCATGACCAGTGAAAAATTGAGTATAAAAATTTGATGTACTTCTTTGACTGAGTGAAACTTTTGGGAAGAAAGAGAAGACTCGTCTTCCTGTGGAGTCATTAGTCCATCTTTCCTGCCATTTCCCAAGGAGTGCATTTAAAGTCTTGCTCTTCAAGTGTAAAAAAGGCAATTTCGTTGGATTTTCAATTCTGTTGATATCATTAGCAGCCTATTTAGCTAAGGTATCTGCTTCTTTATTGCCCAGTATGCCGACATGAGCTGGCACCCAGGTAAGAAGTGGTCTCTCAGATAAATTAAATCTTAGCAATTTCTCTTGAATAACTTGTACAATCGTATTTCTATTCGTAATGTCTAAGATAGCCTGTAGACTAGATAATGAATCACTGAAGATCTTAGTCTTGCCAGATAGATTTCTTTTAACATAAGTGAGAGCAGCGTTTATCGCTAAAAGTTCTGCCTGAAAAACAGTATTTCTGTCATCAAGCCTTCGAGTCCATGTATATACCATTTGAGTATTGTTAAATACACAAAATGCACAACCTGTTCCCCGTTCAGTTTTAGAACCATCTGTAACTAGAGCAATGTCATTGGCTACTGGAGCCGTATAGTATAAATTGACAGCAGATTTGAGTTTTAAAGAGGCAGGATGGCCAAGATTAAATGGAACCCGTAGTTCATAATCGTTTACTAGGTAATGTTGGTTCCATAAATCCCCATTCAATCGTAATCGTAGGATCCGTCCTAAGAAAGAGTCTCTTTGAGCCTGCAGATCTAATGGAGGTATACCCGCCAAAATCTGCAGTGAGGCTGTCGAGGTTGTTCTATAACCTTTGGAAATAAGCAATAGCTGATGCCTCTGTATTGAATTCAGTAAGCCACTCAGAGCTTTGTTCATATCAGAATCCCAAATGGAGTCTCCGTACAAAAGAACTCTCTCAGTGATTGTTTTATATCACAGTCGCAAGATTTTTGGGGAAGTACCCCAATTAAGGCTCATAGTCTTTGTCATGCCATTCGTAAGAACGGCACATCTCTGTTTAAGATGTTTCACATGTGAAAACCAAGACAGCGTATTGCTGAAACAAAGCCTAAATATTTCAAGGTGTTTGCACATTTTATGGGCCTTCCATGGATTTTTACTGACGGATTTCGACGCATTCTTCTTTTCCTACCGATAGACAACATAGTAGTTTTTTCTTCGGAAATTCTTAATTTATGCATGTCTGCCCGCTCTACAAACTTATCAATCGCTTGTTGAGCTCTTGCTTCAATATCCTTTACGCCTGAGATAATTAACAGAAAATCATCGGCATAAGCTTGCAGAGTTACTTGTTCAGTATTTTCAAACATACCAAAGGCCGTATTAGCCACTAAGTTCCACAGGGTTGGTTCTCAATAGGAACCCTGTGGACAGCCTCAACAGCAAATCTTTTATTAAAATTTCATTATCAAGGGTTAATTGAATTTTGAGTTGTTCCAAATAATTTCGAATTAAATTCAAAATTTCTACAGGGCAGTTTGCGCTATCCAATGCATCAATTATGTCCGGCCATCAGACCGTGTCAAATGCACCACGTATGTCAATGGAGATGATTAACGTGTGCCTGTTACCATCCCTATTGCCTTTTACTGTGTTCAGCAGATTAAAAACAACCATTTCAGTTGAAACCCCCTTTTTAAATCCAAATTGAAAGTCACTGATCACTTTATTTTCAGTTAGAAAATAATTTAGTCTGTTCAATATTAATTTTTCAAAGAGTTTATTTAAAGAAGAAAGAAGACACACTGGTCTATAAGAAGACGAAATAGCAGGATCTTTACCTGTTTCGCCAAATAAAACTATTTCGGCAATTTTCATCTGTCATGGAAATAAAGCCAATTTCCAACATGCTCGATATAAAGATAACAACTAGGGGAATTCTTTGAAAAGTATCTTTATGATCATATTATCAAGACCATCTGGTCCGAGGGCCTTCTTAGACGGTAGAGAACAAATTGTATTTTTTAACTCCTCAAGCTCCAGCAGGGCAGAGTCACTTACAGTAGAATTCCAAGTTTGATTTTTAAATTTTTTTCGCATTTCTTTATGTAAATCCATATCGTCAATCTCCAAATCCAATGGAAATAACTCATCTAAAATTATTTTATATTTCTCTCCCATAGAAGTACAGTCCGGAGCTACCTCTACTGGCAGCTGAAGAGGTCGAAATACTCTGTCCACTGCGATCTTTTGAATGATGCCATAAGGATTTTCAATAGCTGCACAAAATGCCTTCCAAGATTCACTTTTTGTCTTTATAATCAATCTTTTAAAAATTGCTAGTTCCTTCTTATAGGAAATTTTAAGTGAATGCCTTATATTGTCATCCCTTTCTTTTTGCATACGTCTTCTCAAAGCACGAACTTTGTTCCTTTTTATTGTGAACGAGTCGGACCACCATGATGTAGAGGTTTTAATCCTTACTCTTTCCGACTTATAGGACGCTGTTGCTGCATCCATCAACGAGCCAATAAAAAAGTTAGTTAGTTATTTTCTAAATCCTCTCGAGAAGTATTAGATTCAAATAAAATTATAAATTGAGAAATTCGTAGACGAAGTTTCTCAATGAGTTTTTCATGTCCACCATATGAAGTTTTAAATCTACGTTTCAAAATTATGTCTTCCGATATTCCAATTGCAAAAAAAAAAAAAAAAAAAATTTGATGATCAATAATAGACAAACCTGTCAACACCCTCCAATTTGTTATAGAAATTGCAAAAGGAGATGAAGCTAATGTAATATCAGGCCAGCTCTTGGCTCTGGCAGTCAAGAATGTTGGCTCTGAATCGGAGGAATTAAGAACACAGTCTGTTTTCTAGGATAAAATCAAGAACTTTAGCAGCCCTATGATCTTCTTGATTTCCACCCCAAAGAGGACTCGTAGCATTAAAATCACCCGCAATAAGCAAATGATCATTATGAATAATATGTGAACGAAGTTCGGTTAAATTGCTATCTAAATCGTTCGTCGGTGGAAAATAAACGTTAGTAATATTAATACTTCTATTGATAAATTGTAAGCGAATTGTCACTGCATCTAAAGTTCTCGCCACAAAATATGGATTTAGAGGGCCGTTATATATTATCATCGCTTTAAAAGAACCAGAAAAGAATATCTTACTAAAGTTTGGTAATCCAATAATCTTGCCATCTTTGACATAAGGTTCTTATAAGAGAGCGAGCTGTATTTCATTTCTAATCATAAAATCAATAAAATTTAAAGTAGCTGCCCTTGATCTCTGTAAATTTACTTGTGCACAAGTCAGACCCGAGATGCTCTGAGTAACCGGTATGTTCATTAAGCCTGTCATTTCTGAGTGTTGCTGAGGCGAAGAATCTCCTGCCTGTATAGCGGACATTGTGATGAGCTAGCCTGATGTGATGTCTCATACTTCGTTCCTGCAGAGGCGTTGGAGTGAGTACAATTGACGCAATTTGAAATGCTTTCGGAGCACTCCTGAGTATGGTGGCCCTTCCCGCACTTTGCACAGGCCGGTGGATATTTGCAAATTCGACTTAAATGATCAAAGGCCTGACAGTGATAACAATACGTCACTTTATGAAATTCTCGAAAGAAGCACGATGAGAAACCAATATAGACTCTCTTCAGGTCCTTCAACAATTGTGCCTGTTCTCTAGACACCCCAACAAGCCAGTTGCACGTACCGTCTGTTCTGGGTCTAGGTTTTTTGGGAAAAACAAAATTCTTCTCACCTGAAGATAAGAGTTCTTGAAAAGCTATTTGTAGTTCCTCATAAGTAGTATCCTGAGGAACCCCAAAAACTATGAAAGACACACCCTTGGCAGCCTTGGAATTCTCAGGTCCAAATGTTCCTTCAAATCCGAGTTTTCCAAAATGGCTTTTTTTCAATGTCACCAATTGCTTTTCCTCTTTACAACGAACAAGTAACTCTTTGGCTCTTGTTGGACGAACTTGTAAAATATTTACTCCGAGCCTTTGCGGTTTAATACTCTGAACTAATTGCGTCTTAATACTGTTTGGCGATCTACTTGAATCTTTAGCCTTGATAATCAAAACGTGATCCTGTTGAGCTGGAATCTTCCTTACCTGTGAAGGCTTCAAAGTAAGCCTAACAATTTCTGCATGCGATTTGAGACTGCAGTGCGTTTGTCTGGAGCCTAGATACTTCAGGGACTGGGGTCACATTATTCAGAGGGGCTCTTCTCGCTCCTCCCACTAAATGGCCCCCTCTCATTGGTTATAATGAATGTCAATGACGCATGACGTTCAGATGAAGATTTTTGGCTCCGGGTTACTAGAAGAAGAAATTTATGTTTCTTATAGTAATGAAGATCAACTCAAATGTCGCTAATTTGTCGTGATTTTGGGATCTTCACGGATTTTCTTTGCTCTTTACTGAAATTTTTTGTTCTTTGTTGGTCGTGTGCAGTCAGAAATTTTCGATAAGCTAATGACTAATTTTAATGCTTTTACGCATTAAATGCTATTTTATAAGGAGAAGCATTATAGTATATACTCTGAAATACTTTTTTAATCACTTAATACTGTAACAATAATTCGTAACACTGAAATAAATTTTCAATAATTCCTGAATTCAGTTTTTAACAGGACCATCAAAAGTCTTTCCATATGAAGCATGGTTTATTAATCTTTGAACAAATGTAGTTTCAAAATATTAGTCCTAATTTCATTTTCTAACATCTCATAGTTAGATTGTTCTTTTCTCAAATACGTTTACGTTATCTTTTCTCAAATAAAATTCTTAAATTGTGAATGATCAGAATAGCTATTACTCTACACCGATTTCAGCAGGTTTTTATAACACAAAACAAGTATAATAATAAATATTTAATAATTTGGCCCTTTTTTTATATTGTAATAGGAATGCAGCAGCAAAATATCCTTGATTTAACTTACTTATGTAAACTTGTCATTGTGATACATAAATTATACTTTATAATTGAGATTTTCATCAAATTTCTATGCACCTCTTACAATTAGTTAATAATAAATTTTATAAGTAAATTATGTATCCTGTAATATATGGTTAAAGGTAAGGAATTAAGAAATCATATTGCATGATTTAAAATTTTAAATAAACTGTTAAAATATCCTTTAATTAGCAAATTTAAATGGTTTGGATCAATTCATGTTACTTTCGTTTTGGATAAGTAATTATCATTTCTTTTATCGTTTATACTTTGACGAAGTCAAATAAAGCAAACTGAACTATGTTTGATTTCAGATTAATTAAAAAATGAAAGGCAACTAAAAGCTAACTATCATTGATTTTAATTTATCTTTTCAAATTAAACAACAAAATACAACTATTAAGTTAACATAGTATGGAAACTATATAATGCATAATTGCCATGACGGCATATTTTCTGAACACTTCATATAAGTAATAAAAAAGTAAACTGTTGATTGATTCCATAAAAATAACAGATTCAAAGATTTTATACCAGTTATTGAAAAATTTATATATATAGTATATATATTGACTAATTCTGTGCAAATTAAAGATTAATATTTTAATGTGCAACTGATTTAATTAGCAGAGTAGTTAACACTGATTTAAAGTGATTTTTAACTGATTTAATTTTTTGACTATTGACGGTAAATAATGATTTAATGTTTCTTCTAGATTACTAGAACTTGTATTTTAAGGTTATTTTAGTAATGAAGATCAACTCAAATATTGCCAGTTTTTTCTGATGTATTCTTTGTAGATGTTCCTTTCAAAATGTTTGTTGATCATTTACTTGTAAGATAGTTATAAGGTATTTTCTCCCGTCCTTCCACATGTCTTCGTGGTGTAATTGGAAATATACTCAATGCATATTTGAGAGGTCCAGGATTTGAGTCCCCGTGAAAGCATTGCACATTTTTCACATCTCCTGCTTCAAAATAATCTAATGAGTCTAAATAGTGCCTAATTGTCCAAAAGCAAGTCAGTAATTTTAATGCTTTTTCCATTTTGTATGAAGAAACATTTATATTACAATGTGAAATATTTTTATAATCACTTTAAATTATTGAAAAATTAGTAATTATATTTGTTAAATGAGTACAAATTTAATTTTAACTATAATGTGTAGCTGATTTAATAGCAAAAGGGTAGTGCTGAGATTTCGTTAATTTTGGTTCCATTTCCAGCTGAGGGGATGCTGATGTCCTTAATTATTTTTAATTCATTCTAAAAATTAGTAATTATATTTGTTAAATGAGTACAAATTTAATTTTAACTATAATGTGTAGCTGATTTAATAGCAAAAGGGTAGTGTTGAGATTTCGTTAATTTTGGTTCCATTTCCAGCTGAGGGGATGCTGATGTCAATTAATTATTTTTAATTCATTCTAAAAGAGCATTACATCTCTGTATACTTAAATTTCTTATTCAAAAATGTACATTAAAATGCTAAATAATGATTTAATGTTTTTGAGATAAATTATCCAATTTCTTTGCGATGATCTTGTGTCTCATTATTAGCTTAAATTGTGTTGCAACATGGATATATATTAGTTCAGTACTTATACATTTAAAAAATAAATACCTTAAAGTTTCCAAAGACTTTGATATAATCAAGAGTTCAAGGCAATATGGTAGCTTGATATTGTGCTTATATCAAAATTTTAACTTAGCTGTACATATTTTAGTTAAGGTTTAAAAGAAAAAATATGTATAATCACAAATTAATGTTAACTAACCTAAATTTGTGTAACATAAGGTTCAATGATTAGCACAAAGCATACAAAAACTTAACTATCTAAGCAAAAATTTACCTTTTTGGCTTGTATTCATATTTAAGATGGGGAAAATCACAAAAACACTCATCCAGCTAACCCATTTGCAACGATTTCAATCTGCTTTGAACTATTAGTGTGTGGAGAGAATCCCAGCAAGCTGATTTTTTTAAACCTAAAAAGTTTCTTCATATCTAAGTTCAAATTTTCTAAAAAACATTGTTTCCTATGTAAAATATCAATGCATTAAACATTTAATGTTTTGTTAAAAATATTAGATTTACATAAAATAGTTTCATGAATGCTATATATTATATTTATGTTCAAGGCATAGAATATCTACATATTATTGATTATTAATTTCGCCCCACATGTGGCTGAGTATTTAAGACCACCGAATGCTGGGATTTCGATCACAGGTGAACGGTCTAGCTGCATGATTAGGTTTCATAGTTTTTCCAATGTGTAATGTGAATGCGAGCCAGTTTTCCTTAGGAAGTTCTCCAGGAAGGCATCCCTGTAGGCAAGTAGCCGTTGTATTCTTTGATAAATTCAAATATCCTAATCTAAACTTTTATCAAGTCTTTCCATTCAGTGAATATGGCAGAGATAGTTATAATTCTTATGTGTTACAGTGCAATGATAAATTGTTAGTAATAAAATTTAACTTTACAAATAAGTTTAACCTTTGTGTGTGGATGTGTGTAAAATTTTGATTTGTCAATATAAGTCATGTTATTAATTATTAAACCTGAAATGTCAGTGTAATGCCATATATGTAATTACCCAAGTGCACTTTTTTCCAACCACAGTTTCTATTTTAACTGCAACATATGTACAAAATTTACTGCTCTGTACTTGGAATACATTAAAATTTTTAATTCGATACTGCCATTTTACCTCTGCAAGATGATTATTTACGAAGATAAAAAAATCGCGAGTGAGAAATTTTCACGAGAAAGCAAAGTGCTCATGTAAAAGTTCTAAAATTTAGTAAATAATGTAATGAGCAAAGCATGTGCATATCTTAACCTTTATTTTTCTTGAACTTTCATTGGATTAAATTTTGCTATTCTGTTGGGTATTTATCATCTTCACTGCATAGCAAATTGTCAATTTTCAGAAGTATTATTATTATTCAGTGTAGTATATAACTTTAAAAACAATGAACATCCTTTTGTATAATTTATATCTTTATTTCATTTTAATAATAATTAAGAGACAGAATTCTTCAAAGCATTACAGCTGCAAATTGTTTTAAAATTTATTAAGAACTGTAAAGAAGGCAATACAAGAACATGTCATATATACACAGGAATTTTATTCCTTATTCAGCAGCAAGAGGTTTAAAAAGGATGACAACATTCTAACAGTGAGGTGCTAGGCTGACCCTTCCCCAGTGTAATCTATGTGGCTTCAAAATTTTGCCATTAGATAACTACCTGAACGTAAAAGTTCTGCTGTCCCTACTTCACCAGGAGACTGGACCTGGGTTTCAGACGCTGTACAATGCTGAAAGAGAATTGTCATCTCATTATCCTCCAGATTTTATGAATGCTGTGGTCAACTTAAAAATTTACTTTATTAATTTGATTTGAAATGCATGAAATTGGGGAAAATTTATCTTAATTATCTTTAAAATTAAAAGAAGGAAAAAAGTATTTGTAATTGTATGCCTAAAAAACCTGGTTAATTTGGAAGTACACACTAAAGTTTTAGCATTTTTTTAAATATGATTAAAATTAAGTAAAAATAAACTCGAAAATAGCCTGATTTAATGAAAATTTTTTTGAATTAAATCACAATTTGGTTACTATTAATTGTTTGGAGTGTTATTTTTGTATCCTTAATTAACAGATTTAATGAATTAATAGCACAAGAAATTTTTTAAAAATTAATCAGTTTATTTCAATGAATGTTTCAAGCCTGTTATACACTCCTGTGCAAAATTAAGAGAATTTGTAAATTATGTCTATTTTTACGAAAAGGTTTTGAACTTAAGGTATGAATTATGCCGCCAAAGAATTATGTAAATACTCAGAGTTGAATAGGTAAGCGTATCTGTGGAGATGTGAAAATCAGATTCACTTTAAATGCAAATACAATAATTAACAATATAACAATTAAGATCTATTATTATTATCTAGCAATTTTTATATAACTTCACTTTTACCGGTATTTCCGAAATAAAATTAAATTTATGATAAATGTTATAAGCAATTTTTTTATCATTGAGTGAAAATTAGAATTTTTAAACTCAAATAGTTATGTGATTTATTATCGGATATACTACTTTACCACACGACTAGTTAAGCAAAGAATGGATAAAATAAAATAAAATTAGCTTTACAAATAATGTGAAGTACTGTAGTTATCTATATTCCTAAATTGGTTTAAAGGCTTTAAAAATGGCTGAAATAAATTAAAAGATAAAGAAAAGGAATCATAGTTTTGATAGTAAAGCTGTAGCGAAAGACGGACAAGTGAACGAAATCATTATGCATTTATAAAATGAATTCTGTATGTTTTCAGGTTTTTTTATTGGTTATGTGATATCGAGGATTTCAAATGATAAATGTAATTTCAATTTTATATTTTTAACTCACAGTAACCACGTTTTCGAAATGCAGCAAATAACTTAAAGTGAACAATGTTTCTGCTAGTTACGGTTTCATCTCACAATGCATGAAATTTTCTGTATGAAGCTTTTTCACCTTTCTTTTCATGAAGTCATCAATTTATCAGATTTTACGTCTTTCACTGTTGTAATTTGTGACCACCCTTTTAGTATAAAAGCGACTGATCACTATCTGTGAAATGCAACATAAAACTTGAGAAGGGTGAGTAGAGGGAAAAAGGAGAGTTCTGAGCCAGGGAGCGGGAGTTGAGGGAGCTCCAGAGAAGGAAGGCTCAGCCGTGGAAGGGAGGCTTATCTGAAAATGGGGACAGTGAGACTTATCAAGCGCTACGTCACAGAAAAACGATGTGTGCTTAGGTTTTATTAATTAGGTGATTTAGGCATTTAGTAGTTATATGATAATGTGTACTTATTTGAGTTTTTAAAAACGTATATGAAGTAGGTGTTTTATTTTTGTTAAACAGATATATAATAAAATGTTTCCTTCACAGTCTTTGGAAAATAATTTTTTTCTTACTTGTATTTATCCTATGACTGAATATCTACAAAACTGCCACATGTCATCACTATTATATTTTACTGATTTACCGGAGGTGATTTCCTTCGTTAATAAATTTTTAGCATTTGTGATTTTTCTTCGTATTCCAACTGTTTTACTACGTATATGTTGATTATTTCTTAGGTACCCTTAAAGACGATTATTTTCGAATTTAATGATTGAGTAATTCTATACACTCAGAATTTTACCTTATTTCTTAAATCTTCTTTTCATAATATCAGATATACTTTTCGTAATCTTAATTACATTACTCATTTTTATTATTAAATTCATTTTACCCAGAGTTTTTTCATACTTGTTAGCCATACTTTTAACTTATTTGTTATATTTTACGAGTGTAATTACTAAAACACGCGTTTTTATGTGTTATATTATTTAATGTTAGATGTAATTTTCAACTCTTTTCGCTCTTTTTAAGGTTAGTGATCTTCAACATAGTCTGTATTTTAACATATTTCCTATACTTTCTGATCATATACTTAACTTGTATTTAATTTTAGATGTAACATTTCTAGCTAGTTTTGTACATTTTAACCTTCACACTGTTTTATATACTCTAATTTTTAACCATTTTATATTCTCACACTCTATACATAACTTTTACTTGATTTCTCTCATTCATTTTAACCTACATAATTTCCAATATAGTCCTAATTTTAACATAATTCTTATATTTTCACATCATATACCTGATTTTTATTTAATTTTAGGTGGGAATTTTAACTTCTTTTCTATATTTTAAAGTTTTCAGTTTCCAACACACTCGGAAGTTTAACTAATTTGCTATATTTTCACATGACTTTCATTTCATTTATAGCTACTTTCATACGTTTTAACCTTCGTAATTTCAAATATACTTTAAATTTTAGTTTAATTCCTATATTTTCTGACCATATATATGAATTTTGTTTAATTTTAGATGTAGTTTTTAACTTGTTTCATACATTTTAAATTTCGTAATTTTTAAAGTACTCTAATTTTGAACTTGCTTATTACATTTTTCTACCATATACCTAACTTATTGATTTCTAGATGTAAATTTTAACTCCTTTTCTATTTTTTATTGTTTTTAGTTTCCAATATACTAAATTTTAACTAATTTATTATATTTTCACATGATTTTCATATAATTTGTAACGACTTTCATACGTTTTAACATTCCTAATTTCCAACAGGTTCTTAATTTTAGTTTAATTCCTCTATTTTCTTACCATGTATATGAGCTTTATTTAATTTTAGATATTATTTTTAACATGTTTCGCACATTTTATACCTTCGTAATTTTTAGAGTACTCTAATTTTGAACTTATTACATTTTCCTCCCATACGCATGAACTTTAGTTAATTTTAGATGTAATTTTTATACTTTTCTGGGACTGGTTTTCTTTCTAGTTTCCAACATACTCTAAAGTTTAACTGTTTTATAATTTTTGATTGTAATTGCGCTTGTGATTTTACTATTTCAGCTAAATTAACACGCTTAAATTTCTTAAAAATAGAGATAGATTTCAATTAAGCATTTTATTTTACAACCTTTAACTGTTATTCATATCCAATTCATCGAATAGCCCTTACTTAGTCCATATTTTATAGTACTATTTTAATTTGCCAATTCTACAACTTATCATTCTGTAGTACTCTTACCATGACTTATCCTACTACTTTACTTCATTTTTAACTTCGTTCGCATTTTCAAACTTTAACATTTCCTGCATATTCTGGCATTTCTTTTTAATTGTTAATACCCTTTATATCTGAATATATGTTTTTAAGCTCTTCAGTGTTACCAATGTTCAGTTTTGAATCTTGATTCTCATTAAGCTAGTTTGATAGACTCCGAATTTTTAGAATGAAATCTCAACTTTCATCCATAATTTTAGACCCATATTCATTCTTTCATGTACTCATACAAAATTCTTTCTTATTATTTTGAACGCTCAGTACCTTTTAATTCAGTAATTTGTACTAACTGAATGCATTCTACATCACTTTAAATGTTTGGACTATGCAAATTTTCACTTTATTACCTTTTTCTACACTAAGTATGGATATTTCTGCCTTCATGAATGATTTTCCTGTGAAACTGATGATTATTTAGGTTACATTTCCAAAAGAAAGTCCTAATACATTTCCAGTTTTGAATAAGAGATGAAAGACAATCGATTTTACCCATTGGTTACAATTTCATCTCTTGAAAGTTTGTTTTATTGGTACACATTTATTTCTAATGCATAGTGTTAACACATTTCTTTGTAACTTAGTCCAGTTCGAACTTAATTTCCCTAGACAATATCATATATAGTCTGTTTTTTTTTTTTTTTTTTTTTTTTTTATTTCTTAGACTAAAATGTTGTTTTTGCAAATGTCAGTTTGGATTAATTTATTTACCAATTTATTTTCTTGTGGTTGAAATCTTGTAAAACACTACCATATCCTCACACAACATATATCATTACCAATATACCTATATTTACAGAAGGAACCAAAGAGAGAAAGAGTAAGAGACACTTGACCTAAATCTCCACTATAATTTCGAATATTTTAACCTTCTTCATCACAAATGCAGAGCTTTCTTCGTACAATACTTATCATAGCAGTTAAACATGCCTTACTTATACACATTTGATGAGGAATAACCCCTTTTCAATTCAAAATTACACACAAATAAGTGTTATGTTTTCTTATAATTGTACATATATGTTTGCATTATAGGAACATTCTATCCATTTTCGAGAACTGTAATTTGCTAAATATTACCTCTTTCTGAGAGAAAAACTCCAAACACCATATCAATCATTTAACTTTTCCTGTAGTATTACCACACTAGAGAATAACTATCTTAGAACTATTTTCTTAATATTAAGAACTAAATATGAAATAAGCATTTTTCACTCTAGAATATTTAAGCTTTTACCTAAATGAGGATATAACCTTTACCGAATTTAAGTTATTTATCCAGAATTCCAAACAAATATTTAGAAAACGTGTTGATAGAAAGCAATATATTTACCTATATTTACCTAAGTCATAACTAAGTCTATAACAGATTTTTATCGGCTCCAGATTTACTATCAGTGAGAAAAACCTGAAGTTCACTTTATCTACACTTGTCAATATACACAAAAAAGTCATGAATCATTCTGTAGTACAATTAGAATTTTACATACATTTAATACTAAATAATTTTAATAAACTTTCAATTAGGATTTTTAAAAGAAAAGCATATTTGTGCGACATATTATTAAATTACTCCCAAACGTTGTTGAGGAAAATTCAATTAAATATCCACATACACATTAAAAAATCCTACTCATTAGGAACAGTAAAACCTTACCAATACTTAAACGAAATGTAAAATATTGTAATGCATTGATATAAAACCTGAGTAACAAATCATTTCCTATAAGCTGTATACGGTTAAAAAGACTTTTCTTATAACTTATCAACTTTTCACAAGTAAGAATAAGGTAATGAACCAACGTTTTTAGATATTTTCCTTTATTTTCTAAATCTACCTTTTTGTAGTAACGAGAAAATTCAGTCATACTCCTATTTTATTTTTATGTAGGCATGCGCATTTCCTCTAACAGACAAAAATCCGAATATATCTCACTTTTCCAAAGATTTAGCTTTAGACTTACTTTCATCCGAAAAGGAAAATAATTTTACTTAAAAAACAGGATATCTTCTACTCAAAGAACATGAAACAATCACGATCACATCTATATCTAGCACTCAGTGATTTAGTTTGTAGGGTTTATATTTATTTTAACTAACATTTATTTTAAGTTTAAACTATCTTTCCTGTCAAGCCTTACTTTCCCCTGGAACTGCCAATGCCAGAGTATGTAAATTTTAGTAGAACGCGCAAGGATTCAAATTATCAGCGGAAGTATTCTGAGTTAAATATAAAGGAAACGAGTTCGACGTGTGCTGTTCTTACTTCACGAGCGCGGAGGTAGTTAGACAGAAATTGAAGAACTCCGCATTTCGGCTTGTGTGCTTGCCTCGGAGAATTGTTAATCGTTCAACGTGATATTCAAAGTTTGCTGAATTAGCAGCGGTATTGTAAAACGCGGTGAGGTTACTTACTTTTAGAGAGCCTCGTAGTTAGAGTCTTGTTATTATTTCTTTTCAGGTTCTTATTTTTATTTTACCGCCGGGTCGGCGTAGTTTGTGAGCGTCAAGAGCACGCAATTGTAATGTCTTAAAGTTGAATAAAATAGGACTTAAACCCTTGGCAAGACTCTGTCTATTTTCCAGTTTCAACAGTCACCTCTTGGTTGCGTGCAGGGTGGAGGCGCGCAACTCTACATTGGCGCCCGAACACTTATCGAACTGAAATGGCCGAAAATCGGATGGAAGCCGCGGGACAACACCAAGAAATGGCAAGCCAATTGGAAGGATTTGGATACCTGGTCCACACTTTGAGAGCGTCAATCAAGCCAAACGTCAATTTCGACAGAAAAAATTCGGTGGCGATATTTCTAGAAGGCATAGAAAATCACTTTCAGCTCTACCCTGTGCCTGAAAGACAAAAAGTTGCCATCACCACATCTGCACTAAGAGGACAGGCCGCGCTATAGTGGAAGAATATAGGCAAATTTTTATTAGGGGAATTCGGGGGCCAGATATATAGATTTGAAAATTTAAAAAAATCGTTATTATAGGCCTTCCCCCTAGTGAAAGATCGAGCAAGGCTAGAAGCCGAACTGTATAGTTTTTATCAAAGGAATATAGAAGAGTTGACGGACTTTATTCTGCGAAAAATTCAGCTGACGGATATGCTGTATGGGAAGAAACCCGACGCGGAGATTATTCAAATAATCTTACCAAGATTGTTACCTGCTGTTCAAGACTACTTCGAAATTAGAAATCCAAGCACATTGCAGGAGCTCTTCGAATTGGCGGTGAAGTTTCAAAATCGCAGAATAGCGGAAAAAGCTAGAGGGACATCGTATTCTCAAAGTACCCGAAGGAAATCTTCAAATGAGCAAACCAGAAATGCAAACCGCTCTTATGGGGGAAAGAGCTATCAAGCTAACTCATCGAACCTCGAAGGTCAAGGCCCAAAAGAAAATTCGAAAACAAACATCGGCGTACCCAGAAGGCAGAACCTGAAAGGAAACCTTTAAACGAGTAGACGGGCCTGTGAAAGCGAGGGTCCAGACCCCGGAAGTTTTGAAAAAACCCTCAAAAAGACACTTAAATACGGTCATCGTAAGGAACTCACAGTTACCAATTATACAAGTCCTGGTTGGCGATGTACCAGTAGAAGCCCTCATCGATACAGGAGCAGAAGGTAATTTTATGAGTGATATTTTTTTAAGAACTTTAATAGGTTTCGATTATTTAAAAATAAAAATAGAGAAATCATAGCAGCGCAAGGGCAAACTTGTCAATGTATCGGAAAACTATCTTTAAAAATACAAACGAAAGACTTAAAGTATTACTTTTTGTAGTAAAAAATTTGTAAATCCACTTATTTTAGGTATGGAGTTTTTAAGGGCCGCGAAGGCCAAACTCAATTTTCAGGACAGTTCTATTGTGCTGGAGATGGACCGGAGGGTGGTGGAACCGGTGGAACAACCGCAAGTTGACCTTAGCCATTTGAATGATCATGAAATTCAAGCCATCCAGCAAGTGGTGAGTACTTTTTCAAACTTGTTTTCAGAACGGCCTGGTAGCTGTCAAATAGTTACGCATGAGATACAGTTAACTGCCGACAAACCCTGTAGGACTAAACCTTATCGCTATGATAAACAGAAAGAGCTAATCATAGAAGAACATATTCAGGAAATGTTAAAGAACAAAATAATAACGCCCATAAATAGTGAGTACGCGAGTCCAGTCGTACTATGTAGGAAAAAGAACGAGTTTCCTCCTTCGGATAAAAGGGCTTGTCGGAGTTTGCTATCGATTACAGAAAACTGAATAGTGTTACTAAATTCCCAGTTTACCCTTTGCCGGTTATAGAGGAAATTATATGAAAGATTAAATCTACTAGATACATGACTACTTTGGACTTAACGTCTGGCTACTATCAAATAGCTATGAGACCCGAAGACATACATAAAACCGCGTTTATAACAAAATCGGGCACTTATGCATTTTTACGCATGCCCTTTGGGCTATGTGGGGTCCCATCAACATTCCAGAGAGCTATGGACATTGTTCTGAAGCCTGTCCTAGGAAAATCGACTTTAATCTATCTAGATGATATAATTATAACGAGTAGTACTTTGGAACAACATATTAAAGATCTAGAAGAAGTTTTTAAATTATTAAAAGAGGCCGGTCTTAAAATTAACGCCTCAAAATGCAAGTTCGCAACTAAAGAACTTAAATATCTCGGTTATAAAATTTCGCAAAAGGGTATAGAAACACAAGATTCAAAAATAAAAGCAATCAAGAATTTCCCACCGCCCAACACCGCCAAGAAACTTTCTTCTTTCCTTGGGTTATGTTCTTACTATCGGTCTTTCATAAAAGATTTCGCTAATATTGTTGAACCACTCTTAGTAATTAAAAGAAAGAGAAGTAAATTTACGTGGACAGCGGAAGCAAATACAGCATTTGAAAGATTAAAAGAAGCGCTCATCAATGCCCCTGTCTTGAAATTCCCGGAGGGAAACGAAAACCTGGAAATTGCAGCAGATGCGTCGGACTATGCGGTGGGTGCGGTTCTTGTGCAAAATAGCCATCTTCTGGCATTTTTTAGTAAAACGTTGAATATGACACAAAGGAATTATACAGCTACAGAGAGAGAAACATTAGCCGTATTAATGGCTGTACACAAATTTCGAGTGTATTTCGGCAAAGCGCCAGTAACAGTCTTTTCGGATCATGCGGCTGTTGGTAGACTTTTCTCGGGGAAAAACCTAACGCCCAGGTTAATAAGGTGGGCTTTAAAACTCCAAGAATATAATCTAATAATCAAATATAAACCGGGTAAGGAAAACAATGTAGCTGACGCACTTTCTCGTATAAAACTGGACGATGAAGGAAATGAACTTAAATGCGCTGTGTTGACTTCAAAAATTTTAGATTCTAGAGATACGATTATCACTGAACTGAAAGCTGATCCTGAATTTGGAAATATCTATGCATATTTGAAAGACCCCGAAAGCTTTGAGCACACAGATATCGATGCGATAAGAAATAGAGCAGAAAACTATGAAATAATAGATAATTTATTATTTTATACGAAAACAACAAACGAAAATCTCGAGTACAAACCAGTCATCCCAGCCTCGCTTCGATTAAGCATTTTGAAGGAATTACACGACGCGAAAACAGCGGGTCATTTAGGGGTCAGAAAGACTTTAAAAAGGGTACGCGAGGCGGTATATTTCCCGCAATTATACAAAATAGTAACTGCGTATGTCAGGTCCTGCAATCAATGTCAGTTAATAAATGATATTAATTACAGCCCGGCCGGGTACTTAAATAGCATTCGCGCTACATTTCCGAATGAAATTTTAGATAGATCTTCTTGGTCCCTTCCCCCAGATTGAGTTAAATAAAAATCGTTTTCTTTTAGTAATAGTAGATCATTTTTCAAAATGGACAGAAATTGTTCCACTTAAACGCGCGTCAGCGAAAACAGTCGCAGATGCATTCTTACACAGATACATTTTAAAATACGGTGCACCGATAAAAGTCATTAGCGGTAACGGAAAACAATTCATTAGTCAAATATTTGAAAACATATGCACTGGACTTGGCATACGCCATATCAGAATGGTTCCGTATAGACCACAGGCAAACATAGCAGAAAGAGTGAATAAAAACATCGTAAATATAATTCGCAGTTACGTTAGCACACATCACAAGCTACATAAATGAATTAGCTTATGCTTTAAGAACGGCAAATCACGATACTACGGGAAAAACCCCAGCAGAATTATTTTTAGGCTGAAAGTTAATTACGCCTTTAGATAAATTATTCTTTGTGCAACAAAGAGAGCAAGAGTTTAAACAGAAAGATGTGCAAAAACTTATTGATCAGGCGCTTAAAAGCTCGGATATGGCAAGAAATAAGCAAAAAGTGTATTACGATAGAAAACGCTGTGAAGCAGATTTTAAAGTTGGGGATAAAGTATTGAAGCGGAAATTTTCTTTATCAAGTGCCCCAGACAATTTTACTGCAAAGTTAAATCCAAAATTTGAAGGCCCCTATGTAATTCAGGAAATCAAAGGAGTCGTATTGTACCTTAAGAACGAGAGAGGGGAAATCTGTAAAGCAAGTCCCGACCAGGTGAAAAAATATTATAATAAAAATGATTTTGAAATCCTTAAAAGTTTCTTGCAGGACTCAAGCCTAAACGAAGTAGAAGGTCCAGAAATAACGACAACTGTTCCACCACCCAAGAAGCAGAGAACTGAAGAGAGACCTAGCCCTTCTACAACCCAGACGACGGTACCAAAAAGAAAAAGTAAAAACTTTCAGACTCCAGCATTTAAGAAAAACAAGAATGAAAAGCCACAGCGTAAAGAAACCTTGGTAAAGAGGAAAACATCACCTACAACGTATCGCAGTAGAAATTATACATCAAGGAGAACGCTCCCAGGGCCAGAGAGTCAGGTGCAAGCAAGTCCGCCGTTCCGGAAACTGAAAAGACAGCAGGAGGAACGAAAATACCAGGAACAACAGAAGAAATTCAAGAAGGACTCCTGACCGGAGGACGTCAAGACCAGCCGTCCAATGGAAAAACGAAAAACACAACAACCAGACGATTGCTACGCCAAGAGGCCAGCATGCAGAGGACGCAAAAGAAAAACTAATGTGGACGACACTCGGAGGTCAGTAAGGAGAAGATTGACGTCCATGAAACCTATAACGTGGGAACAATTTTGCCAGAAAAGAATGACGGAGTTTCAATCATCGAAAACTCAAAGATAAGTTAAAATCTTCTATAAAAATTTTTTTTCTTTTGTTGGGAAATGTTATGCATAAGAACGAAGTTCTATGTTTTGACGAAAGTCAATATGTCTCGGTTGAGACTTAGTTTTGTTTTACTTTATTTAGCTAAGGCAAAAGTATTATTTTCTTTAAGTATAAAAGCTAAGAACAAGCATTTTCTGTTGGTCGAAAGACTGATTCTGTTATGTTAAAGCCAAAATTTGGCCGAAGATAAAAATAACTTCGTATTCTTGTATTAATAAAAACTTTAGTTTCAGTGCCGCCAGCTTGGCGAAGAATGAGTAAAGTAAAAATTTATTTTCTCTTATTCATTTTATGGTACATTGTAAAAATCTCATGTATTAAAATTTTGTAAATATACGTAAATACTTGAAAGTTATGTAAAAGTAGAATTTAGTCTAGAAGCATAAAATTTTAGATGCTAAAAGTAAAATGCTTAAAAGCAATGAATTCGAATTTAAGTATTAAACTGTAGATAAAATCATGCTTTAGAGCGAAAGCCTGCATGTCTAAAGATGAATGAGGGGGAAGTTAGAATGAGTGTGTTTAGTAGGGTTCTCCACCTACACTTGAATTTTTAAGAGTGTTAAAGTAGCTCATCGAGTTGTAGAATGTCGAGTAAGGTCTATTTGGTCGTTGAATTCTAACAAAACATGGTGGTTAGGGGAAGTGTTGTAAGACTAAAACACGAATATTCCCGTTTGACACCACACATGGTGGAGAGCCAGGGTAAAGTTAAATTAATGTTTGAATAATTGAATGAATGTGAAGTAAGCAGTAACTAAGGAAAACGAATCTTTTAAAAACAAAAATTTATTCAGTGTCAAGAAAGTGTAATTTATAATGTATTTAGAAAGATACTGATACTTATTCCTTCCAGATGCTGGAAGGAAAAGAACAAGATTGATTGATGAAGTCCAGGAAAAGTTGCTGTAAGAAGAGAGATTTATATAAGTATTGACAGAAATTTAGTATACATTTTGTTACATAAGGTTTTTTTTTTTTTTTTTTTTTTTTTTTTTTTTTTTTTTTTTGTGTGTGTGTGTGTGTGTGTGTGTAAACGAGACTCTTGAGAGTTAGTTCAGAATTATAGAAACTTTACAACAGGTCGTTTGTAGGACCTGCTTCCAAGTTTTCCAAATTCTGGCAGCGGCAAATGTAGGGTTTATATTTATTTTAACTAACATTTATTTTAAGTTTAAACTATCTTTCCTGTCAAGCCTTACTTTCCCCTGGAACTGCCAATGCCAGAGTATGTAAATTTTAGTAGAACTCGCAAGGATTCAAATTATCAGCGGAAGTATTCTGAGTTAAATAGAAAGGAAACGAGTTCGAGGTGTGCTATTCTTACTTCACGAGCGCGGAGGTAGTTAGACAGAAATTCAAGAACTCCGCGTTTCGGCCTGTGTGCTTGCCTCGGAGAATTGTTAATCGTTCAACGTGATATTCAAAGTTTGCTGAATTAGCAGCGGTATTGTAAAACGCGGTGAGGTTAGTTACTTTTAGAAAGCCTCGTAGTTAGAGTCTTGTTATTATTTCTTTTCAGGTCCTTATTTTTATTTTACCGCCGGGTCGGCGTAGTTTGTGAGCGTCGAGAGCACGCAATTGTAATGTCTTAAGTTGAATAAAATAGGACTTAAACCCTTAGCAAGACTCTGTCTATTTTCCAGTTTCAACAGTCACCTCTTGGTTGCGTGCAGGGTGAAGGCGCGCAACTCTACAAGTTTCAAACCAAATTTTGATACTGTTTAATCATGCAAGCAACAATTTTCATCTTCGAGTTAAATTTCATGCGACTGCAACAGATTTTTCAATAGCTTTCATGCTCACATTGTGTAAAAGACTTCTAGTTTTGACTATTTTAATTTCTAATATTGAGAATACATTGATTCTTTTCAGAAAACGTCATTTCACAATCATATTTTACCACTCTGAAACTTTTGAATAACACTTTCTACCATAACGACAACCAGATACTACATAGATTTAAATTTAAATAGATAATAAAACTACCCCTTCTTATTTTTTTACAAAAACATGAAATTTTTTTTTCTAAATCGTCTTCTAGAGATACTAATAAATTCTGCTATAGAAAGAAGATTCAATTCCTATTATAACTCTATATACTATTTGCAAAGAGAAAAGACACTCTAGATGATAACATATCACACATATATTTTTAAAAATTTAGAACAATTTCAGTAAGGCAAATTATCTACAGAGTTTTCAAATACGGATATATTTCTGAAAGAAACTGCCTAACATACCGCTCATTTACTTCTAAACCATTTAAGTAAAACCAATCAATTCATAAAATATTTGAATTTTCGATAAGGTTTAGTACATTGCTCAGTTATTTAATTCATGAACTACTAAATTTTGAAAATAATAAGAGTGAAAACATCACTATTTCAGAATTTAGGAAAAGATCTTCAATAATGAGAGTGAACATATACAGAACTTCATGCAAGATTTTTATCGTTTCATACCAAACATTTCACTATTTCGTAGATAGCCCAATCTTTTTCAAAGAATATATATAATTTCACATTAATTAGAGAGTGCCATATGAGTTTAATTGCAGGTGCTTACTGAATACACTAAAAATTTCAAGGAAAAAATCAAATATTTTTCATCTTTCATGAAAATCTGTGAATAACAATGATATTTCATAAGAGCTAGAAGACTTAGTGCAATGAAACAGTATCAAAAATAGAAAACTATTTTCAAAATTTGAATTCCCATTGAACATTTTAGATATTCTTATGTAAAGTTATATCCGAAGTTATATCAATTCAGTCGAACTTGAAGACCAACCAAATGTACTACATGATTTTACACATTTCTGGTATTTTTTTCCGAAAATAGAAGTTTATATTTTTCATACGCAAATTATTACAACGAATTAATGACATTTTATACTGCACAAAACTGTTTTAAGTTCCATATTCGAAGCATAGCATCCATAAATTTCACATAATACTACAGTTACACAATACAAACTATAAGAAAAGCTGAATAATCTATATTACATACAGAACAGAGACTACAATACTCAAGGACCTACTTAAAGAATACTTTAAACTTTTCGAAATTTTATATAATTCTATGCATATTTCATAATATTAAGCACATTTCACGTAATCATCTAAAATAAGAAGGTGTAGTTTTATTATCTTCAACCAGTAAACAAGTGATTAGGAAAGTGACGCCTGTTAAACTACCATTACTAGGATATGTACATATCCTTGTTTAACAAGGCCTCACTTTCCTAATCGCTTGCTTACCAGTTGAAGATAATAAAACTACCCCTTCTTATTTTAGATGATTACGTGAAATGTGTTTAATATATGAAATATGCATAGAATTATATAAAATTTTGAAAAGTTTAAAGTATTCTTTAAGTAGGTCCTTGAGTATTGTACGTTGGAACAACATATTAAAGATTTAGAAGAGGTTTTTAAATTATTAAAAGAGGCCGGTCTTACAATTAACGCATCAAAATGCAAGTTCGCAACTAAAGAACTTAAATATCTGGGTTATAAAATTTCGCAAAAGAGTATAGAAACTCGGGATTCAAAAATAAAAGCCATCAAGAATTTCCCACCTCCCAACGCCGCCAAGAAACTTTCTTCTTTCCTTGGGTTATGTTCTTATTATCGGTCGTTCATAAAAGATTTTGCGAATATTGTTGGACCCTTGTTAGTAATTAAAAGAAAGAAAAGTAAATTTACGTGGACAGCAGAAGCAAATACTGCATTTGAAAGGTTAAAAGAAGCACTCATCAATGCCCCTGTTTTGAAATTCCCGGAAGGCGACGAAAACCTGGAAGTTGCAGCAGATGCGTCGGTCTATGCTGTAGGTGCGGTTCTCATGAAAAAGGGCCATCATTTGGCATGTTTTAGTAAAACTTTAAATCCTACACAAAGGAATTATGCAGCTACACAGAGAGAAACATTAGCCGTATTAATGGCTGTACAGAAATTTCGAGTTTATTTCGGCACAGCGCCAGTAACAGTCTTTTTGGATCATGCAGCTGTTGGTAGACTTTACTCGGGAAAAAACCTAACGCCCAGGTTAATAAGATGGGCTTTAAAACTTCAAGAGTATAACCTAGTAATTAAATATAAACCGGGTAAGGAAAACAATGTTGCTGACGCACTATCTCGTATAAAACTGGACGATGAAAGCAATGAACTCAAATGCGCTGTGTTGACTTCAAATATTTAAGATTCTAGAGAAATAATTATTGCTAGCTGATCCTGAATTTGGAAGTATCTATGCGTATTTGAAAGACCCCGAAAGCTTTGAACACACAGATATCGATTCACTAAAAAGTAGAGCAGGAAACTATCTTCCATTAAGCATTTTGAAGGAATTACACGACGCGAAAACAGCGGGTCATTTAGGGGTTAGAAAGACTTTAAAAAGGGTACTCGAGGCGGTATATTTCCCGCAATTATACAAAATAGTAACTGCGTATGTCAGGTCCTGCAATCAATGTCAGTTAATAAATGATATTAATTACAGCCCGGCCGGGTACTTAAATAGCATTCGAGCTACATTTCCCAATGAAATGTTAGGCATAGATCTTTTTGGTCCTTTTCCCCAGAGTGAGTTAAATAAAAATCGTTTTCTTTTAGTAATAGTAGATCATTTTTCAAAATGGACAGAAATTGTTCCACTTAAACGCGCGTCAGCGAAAACAGTCGCAGATGCATTCTTACACAGATACATTTTAAAATACGGTGCACCGATAAAAGTCATTAGCGATAACGGAAAACAATTCATTAGTCAAATATTTGAAAATATATGCACTGGACTTGGCATACGCCATATCAAAATGGTTCCGTATAGACCACAGGCAAACATCGCAGAAAGAGTTAATAAAAATATTGTAAAAATAATTCGAAGTTATGTTAGCACACATCACAAGCACTGAGATGGCTACATAAATAAGTTAGCTTATGCTTTAAGAACAGCAAATCACGATACTACGGGAAAAACTCCAGCAGAATTACTTTTAGGACGGAAGTTAATTATGCCACTAGATAAATTATTCTTTGTGCAACAAAGAGAGCAAGAATTCAAACAAAAAGATGTACAAAAACTCATTGATCAGGCGGTTTAAAGTTCGGATACGGCAAGAAATAGACAGAAATTGTACTATGATCGAAAACGCCGTGAACGAGATTTTAAAGTTGGGGATAAAGTGTTAAAGCGGAAATTTTCTTTATCAAGTGCCCCAGACAATTTTACTGCAAAGTTAGCTCCAAAATTTGAAGGCCCCAATGTATTTCAGGAAATGAAGGGAGTCGTATTGTACCTGAAGAACGAGAGAGGGGAAATCTGTAAAGGAAGTCCCGACCAGGTGAAAAAATATTATAATCAAAATGATTTTGAAATCCTTAAAAGTTTTTTGCAGGACTCAAGCGCAAAAGAAGTGGAAGGTCCAGAAGTAACGCCACCCGCTCCACCACCCAAGAAGCAGAGAACAGAAGAGGAACCTAGCCCTTCTACAAGTCATGCTACGGTCCCGAAAAGAAGAAAGGAAAATGATCAGACTCCAGCATTTAAGAAATACAAGAAATCAACGCCGCAGTATAAAGAATTTTTGGTAAAGAGGAAAAGACCAGTTACAACGTCCCGCAGTAGAAATTCTGCGTCGAGAAAACCACTTCCAGGGCCAGATAGTAAAGAGGAAACAAGGCCGCCGTTCACGAGAACAAAAAGACAGAAGGAGGAACGGAAGACCACCACCAACAGAAGAAATTCAAGCACGATCCCAGACCGGAGGCCGCCAAAACCAGCCGTCCAGAGGCAAAACGGAAAAGACAGGAACCCGATGTTACGAAGCGAATAACGATACTAATGCGTAGTTCGAAAGGCTAGTAATAACTTGACGATTCTTGTTCGAACGCTAATTTTGTTTCGACAATTCAAGAGTCAATTCTCCTGGCAGATTTTTTAGTATTATGTTAGTCAGTATTGTTGTGTATGTTTCCGATTTGACATTTAATTCCTCTAAACATCTAATTTGAGTTTGGGCTTCAAAATAAAGGTTACCAAGGGCCTGAATGTTAGAAGCATTTTTTACACCCGAAGACTACCACTTCAAGAGGCCGGCGCACAGAGGGCGAAAAAGAAAAATCACCATTGACGAAACTCGAAGAACCCAAAGGAGACGATTGACTTCTATGAATTCCATAACGTGGGAGCAGTTCTGCCAGAAGAGGATGTCGGAGTTAAAATCATCGGAAACTCAAAGATAAATTAAAACCTTCTATAAATTTTTTCTTTTGTTCCGAAATGTTATGCGTAAATACGAAGTTCTATGTTTTGACGGAAGTAAATTTGTCTCGGTTGAGACTTAGTTTGTTTTACTTTATTTAGCTAAGGCAAAAGTATTATTTTCTTTAAGTATAAAATCTAAGAGCAAGCAGTTCCTGTTGGTCGAAAGACTAATTCTGTTACGTTAAAGCCAAAATTTGGCCGAAAGTAAAATAACTTCGTATTCTTGTATTAATGAGAAATTTAGTTTCAGTACCGCCAGCTTGGCGAAGAAAGCGTGAAGAAAAACTTTATTTTTATCTTATTCATTTTATGGTAAATTGTAAAAATCATATGTATTAGAATTTGTAAATATACGTAAATACTTGAAAGTTATGTAAAAGTAGAATTTAGTCTAGAAGCATAAAATTTTAGATGCTAAAAGTAAATACTCGAAAGAAATGAATTCAAATTTAAGTATTAAACTGTAGATAAAATCATGCTTTAGAGCGAAAGCCTGCATGGCTAAAGATTAATGAGGGGGAATTTAGAATGAATGTGTTTTGTAGGGTTCTCCACCTACACTTGAATTTTAAGAATGTTAAACATAGCTCATCGAGTTTCAGTATGTCGATTAAGGTGTGTATATTTGGTCGTTGAATTCTAACAAATCATTGTGGTTAGGGGAAGGGTTGTAATACTAAAACACGAATATTCCCGTTTGACACCACACATGGTAGAGAACCAGGGTAAAGTTAAATTCATGTTTGAATACTTGAATGAATGTGAATTAAGCAGTAATTAAGGAAAATAAAACGATCAAAAACGAAAATTTTATCCAGTGTTAAGAAAGTGTAAATTATAATGTATTTAGAAGATACTGATACTTATTCCTTCCAGATGCTGGAAGGAAGAGAAAATATTGATTGCTGAAGATCAGGAAAGGTTCCTGTAAGAAGAGATGGTAATATTATGTATCTACAGAAACTTATTCTAATTTTTGAGAAAACAGTTTGTTTTATGTAAACGAGGCTCTTCAGTTTTAGTTCAGAATGTGGAAACTTTTCAACAGGTCGTTTGTAGGAACTGCTTCCAAGTTTACCAAATTTTGGCAGTGGCAAATGTAGGGTTTATATTTATTTTAACTAACATTTATTTTAAGCTATCTTTCCTGTCAAGCCTTTACTTTCCCCTGGAATTGCCAATGCCAGAGTATGTAAATTTTAGTAGAACGCGCAGAGTATTCATATCTTTAGCAGAAGTATTTTGAGTTAAATAGAAGGGAAACGAGTTTGTAGGTGTGCTTTCTTGATTCACGAGCGTGAATGTTGGTAGGTAGAAATTTAAGAGCCGCGCGTTTCGGCCTCTGTGCCTACTTTGGCAGTTAGTTGAATCTTTCAACTTCTTATTCAGAAAGTTTGCTGAAATCTCAGCTGTATCTTAGAACGCGGTTAAGTTAGTCTCGTTTATAGAGCCTCGTGGGTGGTGACTTGTTATTTATTCATCCTGTTACTCATTTTTAGTTGTACGTTTTTATTTTTATTTAACCGCCGGGTCGGCGTAGTTTGTGAGCGTCAAGTGAACGCATCTGTAACTTCTAAAGTGGAATAAAAAGGGAGTTAAACCCTTCATAAGAGTTTGTGTAATTTCCAATTCATAGCAGTCACTACTACTGTTGCGGGAAAGTTGGGGCCACGCCACATCACAAAGTAAAATTATTTTCCTTTTCCCTTGAAAGTAAGTCTAAAGCTAAATCTTTGGAAAAGTGAGATACATTCGGATTTTTGTCTGTTAGAAGAAATGCGCATGCCTACATAAAAATAAAATAGGAGTATGACTGAATTTTCTCGTTACTACAAAAGGGTAGATTTAGAAAATAAAGGAAAATATCTAAAAACGTTGGTTCATTACCTTACTCTTACTTGTGAAAAGTTGATAAGTTATAAGAAAAGTCTTTTTAACCGTATACAGCTTATAGGAAATGATTTGTTACTCAGGTTTTATATCAGTGCATTACAATATTTTACATTTCGTTTAAGTATTGGTAAGGTTTTACTCTTCCTAATGAGTAGGATTTTTTAATGTGTATGTGGATATTTAATTGCATTTTCCTCAACAACGCTTGGGAGTAATTTAATAATATGTCGCACAAATATGCTTTTCTTTTAAAATCCTAATTGAAAGTTTATTAAAATTATTTAGTATTAAATGTATGTAAAATTTTAATTGTACTACAGAATGATTCATGACTTTTTTGTGTATATTGACAAGTGTAGATAAAGTGAACTTCAGGTTTTTCTCACTGATAGTAAATCTGGAGCCGATAAAAATCTGTTATAGACTTAGTTATGACTTAGGTAAATATAGGTAAATATATTGCTTTCTATCAACACGTTTTCTAAATATTTGTTTGGAATTCTGGATAAATAACTTAAATTCGGTAAAGGTTATATCCTCATTTAGGTAAAAGCTTAAATATTCTAGAGTGAAAAATGCTTATTTCATATTTAGTTCTTAATATTAAGAAAATAGTTCTAAGATAGTTATTCTCTAGTGTGGTAATACTACAGGAAAAGTTAAATGATTTATATGGTGTTTGGAGTTTTTCTCTCAGAAAGAGGTAATATTTAGCAAATTACAGTTATCGGAAATGGATAGAATGTTCCTATAATGCAAACATATATGTACAATTACAAGAAAACATAACACTTATTTGGGTGTAATTTTGAATTGAAAAGGGGTTATTCCTCATCAAATGTGTATAAGTAAGGCATGTTTAACTGCTATGATAAGTATTGTACGAAGAAAGTTCTGCATTTGTGATGAAGAAGGTTAAAATATTCGAAATTATAGTGGAAATTTAGGTCAAGTGTCTCTTACTCTTTCTCTCTTTGGTTCCTTCTGTAAATATAGGTATATTGGTAATGATATACTCGTATGTTGTGTAAAGATATGGTAGTGTTTTACAAGATTTCAACCACAAGAAAATAAATTGGTAAATAAATTAATCCAAACTGACATTTGCAAAAAGAACATTTTAGTCTAAGAAATAAAAAAATAAAAAAAAAAAAAAAAAAAAAAAAAAAAAAAAAAAACAGACTATATATAATATTGTCTAGGGAAATTAAGTTCGAACTGGACTAAGTTACAAAGAAATGTGTTAACACTATGCATTAGAAATAAATGTATACCAATAAAACAAACTTTCAAGAGATGAAATTGTAACCAATGGGTAAAATCGATTGTCTTTCATCTCTTATTCAAAACTGGAAATGTATTAGGACTTTCTTTTGGATATGTAACCTAAATAATCATCAGTTTCACAGGAAAATCATTCATGAAGGCAGAAATATCCATACTTAGTGTAGGAAAAGGTAATAAAGTGAAAATTTGCATAGTCCAAACATTTAAAGTGATGTAGAATGCATTCAGTTAGTACAAATTACTGAATTAAAAGGTACTGAGCGTTCAAAATAATAAGAAAGAATTTTGTATGAGTACATGAAAGAATGAATATGGGTCTAAAATTATGGATGAAAGTTGAGATTTCATTCTAAAAATTCGGAGTCTATCAAACTAGCTTAATGAGAATCAAGATTCAAAACTGAACATTGGTAACACTGAAGAGCTTAAAAACATATATTCAGATATAAAGGGTATTAACAATTAAAAAGAAATGCCAGAATATGCAGGAAATGTTAAAGTTTGAAAATGCGAATGAAGTTAAAAATGAAGTAAAGTAGTAGGATAAGTCATGGTAAGAGTACTACAGAATGATAAGTTGTAGAATTGGCAAATTAAAATAGTACTATAAAATATGGACTAAGTAAGGGCTATTCGATGAATTGGATATGAATAACAGTTAAAGGTTGTAAAATAAAATGCTTAATTGAAATCTATCTCTATTTTTAAGAAATTTAAGCGTGTTAATTTAGCTGAAATAGTAAAATCACAAGCGCAATTACAATCAAAAATTATAAAACAGTTAAACTTTAGAGTATGTTGGAAACTAGTAAGAATTTAATTCTTTCAATTTTTTATTTGCTCTGAATTGCCATAACTGAATTTTCTCTTCGTATTCGATACAAGATAGAATTTCTGTTTCAAACTCTTCAGCCTCTGATTTCAAGTCACGCTCTATCTGAGCATCTAATTCACTCAGAGTTTTCGATTTCGTGATTAATTGGTCTAAACTTTCTTCTTATGTATTTGTATCAATTTCTTCTTTATTCAATTCCGATTCGATTTTTTTTAGAATCTTAGACACGATGGTCCTGATAACTTTTCTTTTCGATTTTAATTTAGCAACAGACGCTTCCGCCGTAGTTACTCTACAAATTAGAAAATTTAGACTTACCTTTTTGCTGACTTCGCACACTTGCAATGTGCTAAATCCAATTCTTTACGGCCTTTATGCACCAGCTGTTTCAAAATATTCTAAGATCTATAAATCGACATCAATCACTTTTAAAATGTAATTTTTAATATGTACAATATTTACAGATATTTGATCAAAACATGGTGGTTCAGTTGACAAACAAATCTATATGCTTTCATAATCGAAAATCGAAATCTTTTAAATAGGAACCGAAGTGTTCCTATTCAAACAGTGTGCGAAGCATCAAACATCCATCTATCGAACTGCCGGTGGAGAGTCTATGGAAATTTAGGAGGCACGTCGCGTCGCGTTAACACGCAACGCTAGCGCCATCTATCAATTAATCAAAATAATTTCCACAACATAGTTATGAAACGCTCGTAAGTTTAGCTTTCTTATTTCGAATATAATTTTTTTTTTATTTGTCGAATTAAATATTATCTACCTAAGCAAAAGGGGCTTTCGTGAAGGGCATTCAAAGAAAATTTGCTGATATACCCTTTACATATTTGAGAGAACAAGAAACGTTCATGCAATCAATCCGTTCTTCGGAATTTGAGTCGAGGTCAAATTATCAGATTTAAAGAAATATTATTCGCTCGGCCGCTAGTTATCATTTAGAACATAACAAACCAAAATTTCACTCAAGTAAGCGGTAGTGGTGGAAAGCATGTCATTTAGAAATAACATTAAAATTAATTGTGCCTTATACTAAAAATTGGAATAAAGTGATAAAAACACTTATGAAAAGAATGAAACGAAGACAGTTTCAAATTCGAATTGAAACCAAATTAAAAAGAATTTAATTAGAAATAACTAAAAAAAATTATGCAATTTTAAATACATTCAACGTTTTAAAATAATTTCCGAAGAATTTTAGCAGCCGAGCTTCCGAAAATAAAATTTCTTTGATATTTGACCTCCAAGCCGTATTTGTACAGAAGAAAACCTGAAAATGTAAACGCGTGAGAATCGAAGTAACAAACTGTTCTCTTTATTTTCTCTCAACAAAATATTTCCTGAAAGATATCGAATTTACAAACAAGCCATGTGAGTTTAAAACACCGACAATTTTCCCCAATCCATTAGCGGAATCCCACAAAAGAACGCACTCTCCCGGGTGTCATAAAATAGTCATCAAGCCTCAAGCGCTAGAATTCCTACCCCTGACATTAACGGCAAACTGTCCCGAGCCCCCAGTTGTTGTATCCTTAGTACGGGACACCTATGTCCCAGCCCCCGGAAAAAGGTTAAAAGACGTTGAAGGTAGGGAAGAAATATCAGATAAATTTCTCCAAACAGGAAAATGTTTGAAAATCTTTCTTTTCATAGAATATGTGTATGCACTTAATAGTTAAAAATATGAATCATTCTATAAAATGAACTAGCAAATTTTTATGAGAATTTTATTTTTGCAGAATGCCTGAAAGTCAATATTAAATTTGCCAAACCAAACCAAAGTGTTACGAAGAACACAGAAAATATATAAATCAAATATATTCAAAACAGTTCATTCAATTGCGGGCTGCCTCTACCCGAGGCTGGGTGCATTATGAGTAAAGACAAAAAAATTCTTAATAAGCCATTTTTTATTTTCATCAAAACAGTCTTACTCTTCCGAGATCAGCTTTCATTCTCTCTGCAAGCAAAACATTCGAAACGCTCAGCCAAGGCAAAGAATATGTTTTGTTACGAAGAAAAGCTTCGCAGCAGCAGGAGTGGCTCCCTCCGAAGGAAAAGGGACACAACTGCGCATGCCTGAAATATCTGTCGCCAAAAAGCCCCCAAGCTCGACAGACAGACAGACAGACAAAGTAGACAGATGTCTTGTTTTAAGCTGATGTCGAAGTTCGAACAGGTTCGACGGTCACGTTTATCAAGAGTTTAAAGCTGTGTGACTCCATTTTTTTCCTACATATTGACAGATAACAAAGCAAACATCAAACTGCGATATGGATAATACAAGTTCAACTAGTAAAGCAAAAAAGCACGGAAATTCGAGTTTAAATTATCGCGAAAAGTCAAAGAACGATTCATCTTAGCCTGTGTTCCTCAATTTCCTGTACACGTGGCGGAGTTGGAAAATCTCGGCCAGGTACATCACAAAGGGGGAAATTCTCGCCAACAGGTTAGGTCGCCAAATCCCTTGGCGAATAGTCCCTCTTCTTTCTAGCGGCGTAGAAGACAAACTGGTTTACATTACTTCTATGGAGCCTTTCCTTCTTTACATAGACTTTTGGAGACTCAGCCTGCGTACTGAGTAACCTTGTAAGGATCCTAAGTTTTACTAACGTTTATTTTGTTTTAAATCTTTACTATCACTTCTTATTTTCTACTTCCGGCCAGAATTAAAAGCTTTAACTTATTTATGCAAATTTGTCTTGCTAACGCCAAGTACTTAAGTTGTGGCTTTTTGACAAGTAAGAGGGAGGAAGGAGTTATTAGAAGCAGGCCGCTGGCCA
This sequence comes from Stegodyphus dumicola, assembly GCF_044657685.1. Lineage (NCBI taxonomy): Eukaryota > Metazoa > Arthropoda > Arachnida > Araneae > Eresidae > Stegodyphus > Stegodyphus dumicola. Next base: position 140,414,933 of record NC_140781.1, on the reverse strand, counting down.
TAGTAGTTTTTACTCGGTTGCTGGTTGCCTTCAAGGCCAGAGGTTTAGTCCTCTTGATAAATTCAAACGTATCGTAGTTTTAGCAGCTGTCTGTAGTACATACGGATTTTGTTAAATAACGGCCAATCTTAAAGTTAGGCACTTGTATATTTAAGTAAAGTTAGTTTTAGCTAGAGTTTTAATTAGTAGTTTTATATTTTTACGTTCAGACCACAAGTGGTTGGTCTCTGTATCCCAAAGTTCCGGAAATCTCTGTAAAGATAGAAAAATAAAGGGTTTCGTATACCCTTCCTGTGTGTATCGTCTACTTCACAATTTATTGAACATAGCTTGAGTAAGCTCCCTGTTCCGAGTCAGGACAGTTCATGTTTCCAAGGCAAGTAAAGAGGAACACAAGTCCTGACAGTGGCGCACGACGAAGAAGAATAACCATGGCCGAGTTTCAAGAAGAACCTGTGGTGCCTGCAGAAGGGGATCAGAATCCAGAAATGCCAGCTGCCGCCCTGGAAGGATTTGGTTACATCGTCCAGACCCTGCGCGCATCGATGAAACCAGAAGCAACATTCAATGGAAGCTCACCGGTAACCAGTTTTTTGGAAAAATTGGATGACCACTTCATGCTGTATCCAGTCCATGAATTCCAGAAAGTCACCTTAGCTACCAGCGCTTTGAGGGGCCAAGCGCTTAATTGGTTTAAAGGTATAGCCAGAAGCCTCTTGGGTCAAGCGGGAAGTCCCAACTATACTTACGAAAATTTCAAGACTGCCTTAGTAAAAGCCTTCCCTGTCGTAAGAAATCGTTCAAAATTAGAAGCGGAACTCTTCAGCATATACCAGCAACGAATTGAAAATCTCTCAAGCTTTATTTTAAGAAAAATTTACGTCTTTAAACTCTTGTATGGAAGCCGTCCGGATACTGAGATAATCCAAGCGATTTTGCCGAGGTTACTTCCCCAAGTACAAGACTTTATTGAATTAAGGAATCCGACTACACTGGAAAAGTTATTTGAGCTAGCAATCCAGTTTGAAAGTAGAAGAACGGCGGACATTGAAAGAAGACGCCAGTATGAGCAGCGAAGCCAATTTGATGCACCAAGACCACAGCAAAGGCAAGAACACGGCTACGGAAGCAAATCGAATCAGTGGGCAAGGAAACCTGAGTATCCAAAAACAACCGGCGAACGTCGACAGTTCAATAGTAAGCCAGAAAAAAAGTCTGAAGGCCAGCGGAAAAAAAAGGAAGGCATGGAAAGGAAGAAAGAAAATTTAAACTACGGATTTCTGCTGACGGGAGGGTGCGGAAATCCGAAGGCCAAGAAAACCCCTCTTCCTTCAAGTTAAATACAATTATTGTGAAAAATTTGACTCTTCCAAAGATTGAAGTTTTGGTGAACAACATCCCAGCCACCGCACGCCTGGATACAGGCGCGTAGTGTTCCTGTGTGGCAGAAGATTTTTTAGGAAGTATTTCCGTAGACACAGAATATATAATTCGGATAATACGACAGTGTTAGCTGCGCAGGGAGAAAGATGCAAATGCATAGGTAAAATACCACTATATATTCGCATCAAGGACGAGCAAGTAAAGATCATGTTTTTTATCGTAAAAAATTTACAAGCACATGTCATTTTAGGAATAGATTTTCTTTCAGAGGCAGAAGCAACGCTGGATTTCAACCAAGCGTCCCTTAAGCTGACCATACAACCAGTTCGGGAAGAAAAAAGAGAACCACCCACATTAAACCTCAACCACCTGCCTAAGGGAGAGCAACAAAAAATTCGCTTCGAATTTCGAATTTGCTTCGTTATTTAGTGATATTCCCGGATTTACTCAAGTTACTAACCATAGTATCGACACAGGAGATTCACTGCCAGTTCGCCATAAACCTTATCGGTATGATAAGAATACAGAAAAATTATAGAGTGGCACATTCGAGATATGTTACGTAAAAAGATCATAACGCCCATCTCAAGTAGTTATGCTAGCCCGGTTGTGTTATGTAAGAAAAATAATGACTATCCAGTAACACATCCGAAAAGGTGGCGTTTTGCAATTGACTATCGTAAATTAAACTCCATGACTGAATATCCGGTATATCCGTATCATTATTACTAGTGATAATCTGGACCAACATGTACAGGATTTAAGACAGGTGTTTTCATTATTAAATGAAGTCGGTCTAAAATTTAATGTCGAAAAGTGCAAATTTGCAGCCCCTGAATTAAAATACTTAGGTTACAAAATATCTCAGAAAGGAATCGAGACGAACGAATCAAAAATAATCGCTGTGCAAAAGTATCCGCCGCCAAATACGGCGAAGAAGCTCTCTTCTTTTCTAGGACTTTGTTCATATTATATCTTTATAAAAGATTCTTTATAAAAGATTTTGCAGCTATTGCTGAACCATTGTTAAAATTAAAAAGGAAAAAGGCAAAATTCTCGTGGACGGCCGAAGCCAATAGTGCTTTTGAAAAATTAAAGCAAGCATTAACGCAAGCCCCTGTTTTGAAATTTCCTGAGAACGATGAGAATTTAAAAATTTCAGCGGATGCTTCGGATTATGCGGTAGGAGCGGTACTTTCGCAAAATCAGCAGCCCGTGGCATTTTTTAGTAGAACTTTAAATTAAACACAAAGAAATTATTCCGCGACTGAGAGAGACGCACTTGCAGTTCTGTTAGCAGTGCAAAAGTTCCGAGTCTATTTTGGAAGGTCGCCAATAACAGTGTATTCTGATCATGCGGCGGTAACTGGATTGTACTCAGGGATAAACTTATCCCCAAGGTTAATAAGATGGCCACTCAAGTTACAAGAGTATAATTTGGTAATCAAGCACACCCCCGGAAAGGAAAATATCGTAGCAAATGCCCTATCCAGAATAAAAATAGATGAAGAAGGTAATACTGTAAAGGTGGCAATGCTCACAGCATGTATGATACATTCCCGAGAAACTGTAATAACCGAACTGGGTAAGGATCCTGAATTTAAAAATATTTATGATTATTTAAAGGATCCTGAAAATTTTAGCCACCAAGATATTGTGGCGATAAGAAATAGGGCAGCCCATTACGAACTAATAGATGGTCTATTATTTTATACAAAAACTACGAATTCCAACAACGAATTTCGACCTGTTATCCCAGCTAGTCTTAGATTAAATATACTGCAGGAGTTACACGACTCTCCTTTAGCTTCTCATGCTGGTATTCGAAAAACCATCCAACGCGTACTCGAAGCAGTTTATTTTCCTGAGCTGCAAAAGTTAACAAGGGCGTATGTCCAGTCCTGCCCAACATGTCAAGCAGTTAATTATATTAATTTCCGCCCGGCCGGGTTTCTAAATAGCATTAAATCGGAAATTCCAAATGAAATAATTGGCATCGATTTATTGGGCCCTTTCCCAAAAAGTCAGTTAAATAAAAGTCGGTATCTCCTTGTTATGGCTGATCATTTTATCAGGACTGGTATTCCTCTTTACTTGCTTTGGAAACAAGAACTGTCCTGACTCGGAACAGGCAGCTTACTCAAGGTATGTTCAATAATTTGTGAAGTAGACAATACACACAGGAAGGGTATACGAAACCCTTTATTTTTCTATCTTTACAGAGATTTCCGGACTTCGGAATACAGAGACCAACCACTTGTGGTCTGAACGTAAGAATATAAAAATATTAACTAAAACTCTAACTAAACTAACATTGGATTAATATACAAATGCCTACTTTAAGATTGGCCGTAATTTAACAAAAAGCTGTATGTAGTACACAGAGCTGCTAAAACTACGATACGTTTAAAAATTATCAAGAGGATTAAACCTCTGGCCTTGAAGGCAACCAGCAAACGAGTAAAACTACTATGGCCAGCGGCCTGCTTCTAATAACTCCTTCCTCTGTCTTGCTTGGCAAAAAGCCACAACTTAAGTACTTGGCGTTAGCAAGACAAATTTGCATAAATAAGTAAAAGCTTTTAATTCTGGCCGGAAGTAGAAAATAAGAAGTGATAGTAAAGATTTAAGATAAAATAAACGTTAGTAAAACTTAGGATTCTTACAATTATAGTAAGTGGACCGAAATTGTTTCCTTAAAAAGGAGACTCCGCGAAATTAGTTACTGATTCTATTTTAAATAAATATATTTTAAAATACGGGGCGCCCCTAAAAGTTATATCGGATAATGGTCCTCGATTTGTAAGTAATATATTTGAAGACATGTGCCAAAAACTGGGCATACGTCATTTAAAAATGGTCCCGTATCGGCCGCAATCAAATGTAGCGGAACGGGTCAATAGAAATATAGTGAAAAATATCCGTAGTTATGTTAAAAATTTTCATAAAAGCTGGGATAACTATGTCAATGAATTAGCTTTCGCCCTTAGGACCGCAAAACATGATAGGACGGGCAAAACTCCTGCTGAGTTATTTTTAAGCAGAAAGATTATAACGCCGTTAGATAAATTATTTTATGTTCAATAAAGAGCCCCAAAATTTAAAATGGGTGATATAGAAAAATTAATTAAAGAAGGAAAAAAGAATACTGAAGTAGCACAAAGAAAACAGAAGCTCTCTTATGATATGAAACGACGGGGAGTAACTTATAAAGTAGGGGATGAAGTGTTAAAAATTAAGCATTCACTTTCTTCAGCACCAGAAGATAAAACTGCCAAATTTTATCCACGATTTGAAGGACCATATGTCATAGAAAAAGTAACTCAGGCTGTAGTGGTGTTAAAAGCCAGGAATGGTGAAACCTGCACCGCAAACGTTGACCAGATAAAACCATTTTATAATCGTAATAAAATGCCAATATTTCAAGATCTTTTGCAGGATCCGGCACGGCAAGCACAGTCTCCAGAGGTGTAACAACGACAATCACAAGGGCAAGCCATTAGTAGACAGGAGCAATTGAAAAGAAAGTTCCCCCCGTTGGAAAACTGAAGGCAACAAGAAAAAGAAGCCGTTCCAACGACCAGAAAAGAGAGGGCACGACCACCCCCAGAATGAAGAAGGGAGAAGTACGACTAATGCAAAGAGAGCCAGGAGAAATGACAGCAACTATAACACGGCTCCAAAACGGAAGATCTACCCATCGGATAGGAGTGTACGCAGCAAATGTCGACGAATTGATGAAGGAAGAGCAGCTGCAGATGCAAAGAAGCAAGAAAAATTTGAACAGCCAGCAACGAGATCCAGGCAACAACGAGAGACAGTTGTCCCGGTTCCGCCAAGACCAGCTGCCATCAAACGGCCGAGACCACAGGCAGATGCTAAAAAGAAGGTCTTCAAGGGTGACCCAACTGGAAGAAAAAGAAAGCTCATGGAGGAAGGAACCGAAGGGCGAACCCGCACAAGAAGGAAGATAAACCAGACGGTAGTCTTCGCCACTTTCCAGGACTGGGCAGAAAAAAGGATGTCTGAATATCACAAAGATAAGTAAAACTTTATGTTAATTTGAAACCTTAAGTTAATTTTTCATTCTTACTGCAAGTGGCAGAATTCAAGAAGTTTTACCTCATGTGAGGCCTACCTTTATCGCCAAAAAGGCGAGAAATGAGTTGTTACCTATTTTGGTATTGCTTTTCAATTACTCGCGAGTAAAACTAAAATTAATGTATAATAGGAATGTGTAAATACTTGAATGTTGTAAAAGCATTGATAATCTTTGAGAAAGGTACCTTAAGAAAATTGTAAAAATTATTGTATAAAATTTTATTTAAAAGATTCTGGCAAGAAAGAAGTTTTAGTCCGAAAGACTTTTGAACTGTAGTATTTCAATGTAGAAGAACTGGCACTTGCTTGGAAAAGAATAGAAGTTAACAATGTACTACTAATGTATGTTTTAAAATGCGTAAAATTAAAGGCATGTTAATATGTCCTTATATACAATGTGAACTGTTATCTTAAAAGTTAAGAAATACTGCGATGTGTTAAAAGTGAAAATATTAGAGTAATGCCAAAAATTTTAATTTATTGGTGTGACTGTAAAAAGAGCAAATTATTGTGAATATGTGTTAAAGGTTGAATGAATGTAGTTAGGCTCTCTGACGCTACACTTCAGAGTTAGCCACTTTTCAGAATAGTACCTCAGGGTTTAGAGATGAATATAAGGTGTGTTCTGAGGTCTTGTTATGTTGAATTTTAACACGTTAGTGTTTTGATTGCAGGCGGTAGTGTTCAACACTTGTACATAGACACGCTCGTGTTTGGTGTTTTTCTTTACAACACATGTCAGAGAGCACGGGTAGATAATTAAATAACGTCATGAATGAAATAAGAATTTTAAAAGAGAAATATAAATATTCATGTTACTTGCCATTTGATTGTGTAACATTTCATTAAACTAGTTTTCCTTCCAGATCTCTGGAAGGAACCAGATTTCAACTAAGAAACTCCTGTTTATAGATGCAGCACAGATGAAAATTACTTGTCCATGGAGTTGATAATGTAAAAACGACTTTTTAATTTCTAGTTTCTAGAGAGGAATGTTTGTAAAAGATTGGCCTCGCGTTAGATTCTAGAGCTAAAAGTTTTCAACAAGGTCGTTTTAGACCTCAGTTTCAAACTAATTAACTCTGGCGGGAAGTATGTAAGGATCTTTAGTTTTACTAACGTTTATTTTGTTTTAAATCTTTACTATCACTTCTTATTTTCTATTTCCGGTCAGAATTAAAAGCTTTAACTTATTTATGCGAATTTGTCTTGCTAACGCCAAGTACTTAAGTTGTGGCTTTTTGCCAAGCAAAAGGGAGGAAGGAGTTATTAGAAGCAGGCTGCTTGCCATAGTAGGTTTTACTCGGTTGCTGGTTGCCTTCAAGGCCAGAGGTTTAGTCCTTTTGATAAATTCAAACGTATCGTAGTTTTAGCAGCTCTCTGTACTACATACGGATTTTATTAAACAACGGCCAATCTTAAAGTTAGGGAATTGTATATTAATGCAAAGTTAGTTTTAGAGTTTTAGTTAGTAGTTTTATATTCTTACGTTCAGACCACAAGTGGTTGGTCTCTGTATTCCGAAGTTCCAGAAATCTCTGTAAAGATAGAAAAATAAAGGGTTTCGTATACCCTTCCTATGTGTATTGTCTACTTCACAATTTATTGAACATAGCTTGAGTAAGCTCCCTGTTCCGAGTCAGGACAGTTCATGTTTCCAAGGCAAGTAAAGAGGAACACAAGTCCTGATAACCTATTATGCCTGCTTTAAAAAAATCTACTTATTTACAATCAGTTTCAATTTTTTAAATCATTTTCTTGTGCATAAAGACGACAGCAGCTGATCCGTGCTTGCATGTACCACACATGTGTTTCAGGAATTAAATAACATGCTTTATTTAACTGCTATTTCGCATAACAGTACCCAACTGCTCTTAAAATGTAAACAACGGCCATAAAGGTTATTCTTTTATCACATTCAATTTAATGCTTAGTTAAGAATAGAATATTACCTATGAGCCATAAAGTTAGTCACACATTTTTTGCCAATTTACAAAGTCATCAACTAGTTGAATGAATTAGAAGATAATAAACGTAAGATAAGAAAAATATTAAATAAAACAAATGCGTGTATAGCTTTGAAAAATTTTCAATCGCGTACAAAAGAAGGATTTTTACATTCATAAATCAAAGCTGCTAATGAAAAGCAAATCGCTTTATTTTCCTCTTGCAAAAGTCCGATAATGCCCTTATTTACCCTTTATATAGATCAGATTTAAATTAATGTAATTAACAATTTATTAGCCAAAATGCAGTTACCTACTGGCATGGGATCGCCTGCTCATATTGGATAAGATAAATATGCGAAATATTTGCATTCAAACTTTTGCACAATTTACAAACGGAAATTTTACACACAATTAATCTTATACAGTATATTGAATGAAATTAGCCACTTTATTTTTAAGAAAAACTAAGCTCGAGCATTTGTGAGTGCTTGGACGAAATTCCCTTTTTCCCTCTGTCATTTTCTAAACGTGGGCGATGAGCAAAAGCAAGGCCAACTTGGTATCCGGACATAATCCCGACAGCCGAAATCCCGACAAGCCAGAATCCCGACAGACGGAATCCCGACAAGCCAAAATCCCGACAAACCAAAATCCCGACAGGGTCGAAATCCCGACAAGCCAAAATCCCGACAGGGTCGAAATCCAGACAAGCCAAAATCCCGACAGGGTCTAAATCCCGATTTTCCAGTATCCCGACAGGGTCAAAATACCGACACAGGCGAAATCCCAATAAGGCCTAATGACCCCTTAACATACTTCCACAGCTGCAACTAGTATATGCTTTGATGACTAGCAAATCTGAAGAAAATTACAAAAGATTATTCCAAGATTTAATTGATTTCGCTGAAGAAATTAATATTGAACTGAGGCCTTCTAGAATCATTAGTGATCTAGAAAAGGAAGCTATAAATGCTCCGCGCACTCAAAATGCTGTCTAGGATTGGCACAGAAGATGGGAGACCTTAATTGGACGGGCCATGTTGGCGTTTATAACATCATAGAAGGATTTCAAAAAGAACAGGAGCATGTGGAATACCAAGTTGAATGCATTCTTCGCGGAGAACAACAACCAAAACGTAGGAAGGTAGATGATGACAGAGAAAGGAGAATTATGACTGTTGTGGACGATCGTGATAATCGACCTTTGATGGAATATCTTCGTGCTATCGCTCACAATGTGTCACTGTAAATATGTCGTTTGCATGTGTAAGTGATGTTTTCTTTTTCTTAATAAAAAGAATTTTATAAATCTTCATTTCAAATTTTAACGGTCATTTCAATTTGTTAAAAATTATTTTAAGTAATGACATAATTTTTATGATTTTTTGATTTAAACTTTTAATTACGTAGTAATATGTAACAGTTAGTTAAAAATTGTATTTTATTAAGCTAAATTGAGTGTTTGTATTTAGATATTAAATTGTCGGGATTTTGGACAGTCGGGATTTCGACCCTGTCGGGATTCTGGACACTCGGGATTCTGACCCTGTCGGGATTCTGGCTTGTCGGGATTTTGACCCTGTCGGGATTTCGACCGTGTCGGGACTTTGGGTTGTCGGGATTTCGGCCCTGTCGGGGTTTTGGACAGTCGGGATTCTGGCTTGTCGGGATTTCGGCCCTGTCGGGGTTTTGGACAGTCGGGATTCTGGCTTGTCGGGATTTCGGCTGTCGGGATTATGACCCAGACCCGGCCAACTTATACTCAAGGCCTGCCAGAGTGAAAATATTCTTTTGTGTTTTCGGTTGCCTGCGTGATATTCCTACTGACCGTAAGATGGCGCTACAATTCTGCTACACTTTGCGATGTTTACAAAGATCGGAAAAGTACCAAAAACGAATTCTGTCTTGTTATACGCAAAGTTTAAAAACGTTTAATCCATAGTAGTCAGAAATTGTTGATTTCTTACTAGTAAAAGTATTTTAATTAGAAGGAAAGCATGGAATTTTAAGCTATCTCACCTTTTTTTTTTTTTTCACACATAAACAACAGCTATTTGATTTCGATTTTAATTCCTGCTTTCATCTAGACATGTGCTGTTCTGAATTGTACGCATTACAACTATTTATTCTAATTTAAAGGTAATTCAGAGTATACACCTTATTTTTTAATTATTTATATAGTAAGAAGTTAACAGATAGCTTCAGATCATGTACTATTTCAGTGAAAAATTTTCAAAATATTTCTATCGGCTGTACTGGGCCAAAAAATAATTTAGTATCCCCTATCAAAGATGTAATTAACATATTAATACACCGTGATCTAAAACTTGCATATCTGTTTCCACGACATTGGAGTAAAAATATTACTTAAAGAGATTAAATTTTACATACTGAAGAATTTTTTTTAATTATTAAATAACTGTTTTTAGGAAATCTTAAACAATAAAAGTTTATATAATGCAGATTTTGATCTTTGTGCAGTAATTGCATTGCAGATATTCAAAGACATTGTAAAATTATTTGTCCCAAAAAAAAAAAAAAGTCTTACTGTGGCATAGATTTTGAATGAAAATCAAACCCAAAGTTGGTTTTTTGACTAATTTTAATATTACACAGGTGTGTTTCTCTTCACTTTCATTTGTATTCTAAATTTCATTGATGTTAACATTAAGAAACTAGTAATTGAATTAAGTGCATTGCAGCAATTTACATTTTCAGTGTTAGAGAAACTTCAATTTTTCAAATGAAAATAATTAAATTTTTGATAAAGCTATTGATCAAATCAATCTGTTTGTCATAAATAAAAGAGAGACAGACATCATAAAATATATTTTAACAGCACACAAAAATTAATAACTCTCATAATCACAATATATACTTAAGAAAACGTTCAGTTCTGTATATCAAGGATAAAATTTGAAAACTTGCAATGGCTGAATATAAATAATATATTCATCACACATGCCCACAATGCTAAGTAGAATGAGGTATATACATAATTTTAGATATATATGCATTTAAAGTTAGGCAGGAAAACAAGCTTATTAAATGCATCACTTAAATATACAGCAGGTAAACATTTTTACACACATACAACATTTATCAGAATGACATGTGTATAAAATTTTATGGCTGGCATCGTGAGATACTGATATAGTCCATTATCAAGAACAATGTATACATGAAATAAAATTACTGAATTTCACAAAACAATATTATCACTATTAAGCACACATACACATGAGTGCCATCTTGATACATTACCTACATGACATAAATCCATGTGTAGCATTCCCATTCCAGATTAATCAGAAGAAAGTTCCACACAAAGTTTTGAAAGTAACAGCAATAGATGCACAAAGATTTCAAAGTTAAATAAGCAGAATGAAGAATTTTAGAACTGAGTTCAATGAGGTATATACACAATTTTAAACCTATATGCATATAAAGTTAGACGAAAAAACAAGCTTATTAAGTATAGCCCTTAAATATACAGCACCTATACATTTTTTACACATATAGAACATTAATCAGAATGACATGTGAACAAAATTTTATGGCTGGCAGCGTGAGATACTGATATAGTTCATTATCAAGAATAATGTATACATGAAATAAAATGAGAGGTGTATACAAAATTTTAAACCTATATGCATATAAAGTTAGGCAACAAAAACAAGCTTATTAAGTATAACCCTTAAATATACAGCAGTTAGACATTTTTACACACATACAACATTAATCAGAATGACATGTGTACAAAATTTTATGGCTGGCAGCGTGAGATACCGATATAGTTTATTATCAAGAATAATGTATACATGAAATAAAATTACTGAATTTCACAAAACAATATTATCACTATTAAGCACACGTATACATGAGTGCCATCTTACCTACAGTCGGTCACAAAAGAATTCGAACACCGGTACCCATTCATAAAATTTACTTTTCCGTTGAGAAACAAAATGGTGGCTCGTGTCAATCTTGGTTCGATCAGAACACCAAAGGATGGTTGACGTCCATCCTGGCTAGGTGTCGAAAAAAAAAACACGAGCTATCCAGGTGAGCTTGGAAACAACATAGCTACTCAAGCGATCCAGGTTTGCGCGCAGAGAAAAACGCAAACGGTCGCTGCGGCCCGACTTGGTTGGTGAAGAGCGAAAAAACAAAAGGGTCTCAAGAGTCTATCTCAGTTGGATGGGAAAAACAAAAGGATGGTTCATGTCAAATTCGGCTAGGTGTCGGGAAAAAAAACACAACACGAGCTATATCTGAGTGAGCTGGGAAACAAAATGGCTGCTCAAGCGATCGAGGTTTGCGCGCAGAGAAAAAAAAGCGCAAACGGTCGCTACGCCTTGTCTCGGTTCGCGAAGAGCAAAGAACAAAATCGTCTCACTCATCCGTTTTGTTTCCATAGAAAAACAAAAGGATGGCTCACGTCAAATTTGGCTAGGTGTATGAAAAAATACAACACGACCTATCTGAGTGAGCTGAGAAACAAAATGGCTACTCAAGTGATCCAGGTTTGCGCTCAGAGAAAAAAAAAACTGTCGCTATGCCCCATCTTGGCTCGCGAAGAGAGAAAGAACACAATAGTCTTATTCATCCATCTTAGTTCGATGGGAAAATAAAAGGGTGGTTCGCGTCAAATTTGTCTAGGTGTAGGAAAAAATACAACATGACTTATCTGGGTGAGATGCGACACAAAATGACTGATCAAACGGTCCAGGTTTGCGCGCCGAGGAATAAAAAAAAAACGGTCGCTGCGTCCCATCTTGGCTCACGTATAGAGAAAGAACACAACGGTCTCTTCAGAAAGTTTTCATTGGATGGGAAACAAAATAGCTGCTCCCACCATCGAGGTTTGAGATGAGAAATAAAAGGGTGGTTCTCAAACTATCGAGGTTTAAGAGCACGAAATGATTCGAATTGAATGAGCTTTCTTGAGACTAGAAAATAGTTTAGCTTATTCGTCAAAATGTCCCGTTCATTACATCTTACACTTCTTTGACAAATTGCTTCGAAATATGAAAAGAAATATCCAGCTCGTGTAAAGTTCAGAAATTGCAAAACATTCCCAAAGAAATCCTTTTCTTGAGAAAGCATATCCTGTGTCCAGATGAGATAGAGGTAGAGAGAGAAAGCATGTTGCATCTTCGAGAGCCAGCACTCTTCTGAATAGAAACGTGGAATGTTTTTTATAGATAAGCGAGGAAATGAAAGTGAAAGTAAAAAACCAAATCGTCTTGGCTGTCGAGTGGGAAAAAAATCTCAGAGCTCGGAAAAAAACTCTGAGTCGCTGAGTTGTTAAAAAAAAACTTTTTGTTAATTTTTATAATGTGTTTAGACATTATAAAAATTAACGATCTCCCCCCTTTTGTCTGGGAATGATGACTCACCTTTCTAAAAATAGACCATAGCTCATTGTTTTCCTTGGAATTCTATTTTTAGAAAAGATGAGTCATGATCTATTTTTAGAAAGAGTGACACATCATCCTAAACAAAAAGGGTATGTAGTTAATTTTTATTATGTCTAAAGACACAATAAAAATTAACAAAAAGTTTTTTTTTTCTTTTTTAACCCTTTAACTGCTTAAGACGTGTTTAAACGTTTTTGGAATTCTTTAAAAATGCTTAAGACGTCTTTACACGAATTTCAAATCGCACGAAAAATGCTTAAGACGTGTATACACGAAGCCCGAATTTCGCGAAGATTGCTTAAGACGTGTTTAGACGACGCGATCTGGTCTTCCTTCCCCTACCTTTCTGCAGGCGGTTGTCAGTTGACACAAAGGTCTTAATAGGGTGTGAAGTCTCTTTGAAAAGAGCACTTTAGGAAAAAGTCCTTAGAGTGAAGTATCTTTGTCAGACAGCAGGTATGTATTATCTGTGTGCCGACTAAAAGTTTGCGAAAGAAGATAAATCGTTTTACAACTGTTTGCCTTGTGGTACTTTATACAAATGAAAGTCAAACAGGATCCGACGTTGTTATAGTACATTGCCGAATTTTAGTAGAAACAAGAAAAAATAAGAATTGTAACGGAGGACGCCTTTATGCCTATACGTTATAGATTCAAATATTTTATTTTTGTATTGAAAAATGATTACAATTTCTGATTCGTCAGGAAAAAATACAAAATGTTGCAACCAGCTTTCTTGTTTGCCTTCGTATTTCAAATGCGCGTTATTATAATGGTATATTCTTCTTACATTCTTAAATGTTAAAACTGTGCTTTCAGCATGCCTGAGTTTTGTACTCGTATGTGTGGCTCTATGCTCCGTAGAACTGACATATAAAAATTATATGAATGTTGAAAGGAAGATATTCTACTGGAAACTTCAACTAAATGGAATAAATGAATAAGCCGAAGGAATTTCTAGAAATATTTGTTTTAAAAATTTTATTATTAAGATTTTAAATCCAAAATGTTTTGAAATCTAAAGAAAAAAATATGTAATCCTTGAAACATTTTTGGAAAGAAATCTATCGATGTAAAATCTCTTAAAATTAATAGAGTGTAAATTAATTAAAACAGTTCGTGTACGGAAGGGTTAGATATACTATGCACAAAAAATTACAGTCAGAAGATCAATTATTTAAAGATATAAATTAATTACATTAAAAGAATTTAAAATAAATTAACATCTGTCCAAATGTCAATGCTAACAGCAATAGCACGGATGAAAGTTATTCTTTAAATTCCGAACTTAATTCATCCGTCGGTACGCAATGATTGTGTCTTTGCGATTACTTTTCTTATAGATACTACAAAAGGCCGCCAACGAAGTAGCGGTAAAATCGTTGAATACTAATAGTTTGAAGCGGGTTCAAATCCTGACGAATGGATTGCCTGCATACCAGTTTTAACGAATTTTTGCTGCCCATGTTTAATGTGAATATGAGCCAATTTTAGTTAGCTTTTCATGATGACGTGCCTTGACTACGAGTCCTCGCTCGGGTTGTGTTTGGTTTGGCTTGTTAAATTATTAAGCACGTGAAGGCGATCTGTCTAAGGGGAAGTATGCTTTCGTGACAGATTTTCGAAGGGAAACAATCTCGCACTACAAAAAGTTAATTCCATAAAAACGCCCATGTAATCAGCTTGTTCATGGGGGTTTGGATGCAGGTCAAACTACCAGTATGTTAAGAGAAGCGATTTCAAAAATGTTTAATTATTTTATTTAGTTTGTCATAAGCTAAATAAAATAATTAAACATTCTTGAAATCTCTTCACATTACTGAAATGGCAATAACTTCGAATTATACTATGCTACCACTTTTCCTCTAATATGCAATTTTGAACTTTTCCGTTATCGGACAGCCCACCAGCGACTGAGCGGAGTCTAACGGAACAACTGGTGGTTCTGTCTGGGGTTCGAATCCCGGCAAACGGGCTGGTTGCCAGGATGATATTCTTAGTTTTCCATATGTGTAACATGTATGCAAGCTAATTTCCGTTAGGCAGTCTTCGAACGAAGGCATCCTTCACCTTAGGCAAATAACCATCGAGTACTTTGCCATAATCAAATAAACCTTTATCCATAACAGGCTTCAAATATTTTTATGTTGAAAAGTTCATGCTCCAAAGTTGGCCCCCGTTGAATGAAATATGTTGTTTATTTTTTCTTTGTTTTTTATAACAACAATGTTCTTGTTTTCAGAATCTGAATTATCAATAAAATTCTTTTAATAATATGCGATTCTATTTTGTTTTTTTGTTTAATGAAAAATTAATTTAAGCGACAAATCTCTTACATTTAGAAAAATTTTCGATTTTCGAAACGAGTTGCTTTCAAAAGCGCATCTTCTCCTTGCTGCATATATTTATTTAAAGCAAACTCCTTGGCGCGTTTGCTTTTATATTTGAAATGATTCAGAGAATTTTCAACAGGGAAATAAAGTTATTAATTTTACTGAATTTTGTGGATTCTTTGCAGCATAACATTGCGCACCTAATATTTCAGTATGTACATGTCTTCTGTAATCTAATGATAATGCTTCAAAGGATCATAGTGTACTCAACATATGAGTACACACGTTATGTATATATGCTACCGTATCCATGCTTTTGCATACACCTTGTAACATGGCAATGTATTATCCAGTGTCTAACATTAATTAGCTTTAACGCCTTTGTATGAAGTACCAAATTTGTATGTATGTTTATATATTAGTATATTAGCACAATGAACACGTATGGTTATCTAGATAAAGGTGGACGTGGCGCTATACCGATTAACCGTATTGGTAGAGGGATGGTGCGCACGTCCTCCGTCGCATGTCGCATGTGTTTTGAGGTAAAAGTCAAACCATCAGATATGTGATAACCTTAAACTAGGGGTGTATATAATCAACATTTTGCGGCCAGACATTCCCAGCGAAATGCATTACAAAAAATTATCTATGTAGAATTAATGTATATTCCGTTTAGTATTTTAATTTATCAGTGTTATTACACATCAGTTTATCAGTGTAAGTTATATCGAGTTTTAGTTGTGTTCGATATAAGAATTTTATTTGGTTTATATAAATCCGATTCGTTTAATAATATTATATTTATTAAATACTATTTATTAGGTTTCCAAATCTGTCAAACCCAATCAATGGCCTCCTGGCTAAGATATCTGATTATCGCTATTTCGACTCAGATTCGAACCCAAACAAACGAACTGGTTGAATTGTGTGATTTTCCCTATGTGTAACATGAACATGAGTACGTTTTACTTAGAAAGTCGTCCATGGAGACATTCATTGCCTTCGGCTGATAGATCTCGTTTTCTTTGCCATACTCAAAAAATGTAAAAATTTTTCAAAAAGACTAACAGACGCATATAACAAAAAAATTAAGTAAATGCACATAAGAAAATAAAATTAAGTAAATGCATATAAAAAAACTGAAGTAAATGTATATAACGAAAAAAAATGAGGTAAAAACAAATTTTCAATAATTTTTCAATACAGTAGTTTTTAAATTGCTTGTTTTCAAATTTTATTTCATTTTTATGTATGTACTAATATACAGTGTATGTGTGCGAAAGTTTGCTTGTTCGGCATATCCATGTATATTAATTAAATAAATCTGATTTGAAAATGCATGCACTAACGCGCTAATTTCGTAATTTGAAAAACACTAAAGTATTGTCTGAGAAAAATATTTATAATGAAAATTAAATTTCGTCTCCTTACTAGGTGCTGTGTAAAAAATTTAAATAAGCTTATTAATTTTTTTCTTCTTTATTAAAAACAAATTAGTTTCTTTTCATCTATATACGAAAAATAACAAAATCTTGCTGTCAGAATGGAAATTCTTAAAAATATAAAACTCGTTTTTTTCGAACAAAAGTTTCTGAGAAATTTCTCTAGGTCAGCAGGTAGTAACAGGACTACTGACTGCTTTGTTTGAAAAACCCGATGAAGTGGATGATTTTACCCCCAAAAGGTTTTCTTTAACAAAGCAGATGCGGTCCAAATGGCTTTGCTGAGAAGCGTTGGTATTTGAATAGCTTGAAGCTTGAAAGCTTGAGTTGGAGAACTTATTGTTTCCGAAGCAATCAGTCAGACAGCAATAAAATTTGTTATAGATATTTCTCTCTCTCTGTGAGTTCTTGAAATCTTGGAATGGGTGAAAGTTTATTTTGTTTTACATATATAAGGAAATTGCATGTAAAGCAAAATAATTCAAGGCACATATTGTATGTTAATCATTGTACGTCCCCTCAGCTCTTCGGTTGGGTATTAAGAAAAGAAATTCCTATACTGCTTTTGTATTACTTGTATCTTGAAAGATTTGAAAAAAAAATAGCTTCATATGAAAAGTTTTTCTCCGATGAACGAATACAGCTGAAACATGTTTCTGTCTTCAAGTATATCCACAAAACATGAAATAGTATTGTACTCTTTTGTAATCTATTGCATTTTTATATTACTTCGTGGTAAATTTTTTTATTCTTAAATTTCTCTCTCTCTTTTCTTATAATACACAAGTACTCTTTCAAATATGGCTGACCTATGAACCTAAATTTTTATACTATAAAATTTTACATAAAAATTAGCCGTAATCATTAGACACAGCTTTGTGTATATTATATTCTTGAATACATGCCTGCAATTAATACTAAGAATACTATTGATAAAATTCGTGATATAATTAATAATGAAAATACTGTTTAAGCTAAAAACTGATTTGAATCTTTTTTTCATTATAGGGTAACATGAGCCAAACAATTTTCGTTAGAAATATACAATTATGCTAACTTGACACATCACATAGAAAATATTTGATCGTCATCATCGGCTATGATAAAAGATTTTTACGCTTAAGATTTTGGATTATGATAAAGCACACAGGACCTATTTGTCTATGGGAAAGGAAGTCTTCGGGGTAGATTTTTTTTGTGGGAAACAAACTGTTAATTGTACTTATGAAAACTATGATAAAAGATTTTTACGCTTAAGATTTTGGATTATGATAAAGCACACAGGACCTATTTGTCTAAGGGAAATGTAAACGCAACGTATTAATTTTATTTAAAATGTATTTTCCCGATTGGCAACAACAGTTTTTTTCAGAACGATAATATTTTGAACTTTATTATATTATATATTTTATATATTATATATATATTTGAACGATAATATTTGAAGTTTTTGAGCAGTAATGTTGACGGTAATGTTTCTGAATAAAGCAGGTATTTAACAATTAATGTTTTGACGGAATGTGTTTTTAATAAAGGAACTAATTAATTGCTAACATTTCAGAAGTGGGATAAACTAGAATTATTATCTAGATTTAACAACGTATTGCCTTAACGTACGCTAAGCCTAAACTGAATGCGGAAGCTCGCCAAAACTGAAAGTAGAAAGGTACGTGAATTTATAAACTGTTTATGTTATGTCTAAGTATTAAACGGAAAGAACTTAAGTATAATTATTGTATTAGTATTTGAAAATTGAAGTCTAAGATGGCTTATTTGGCAAGAGGCAAAAAATGTGATTTAAAAGAACTTGCTTTGGAACTTGATGTAGATGTCCCTTCTGATATTAAAATTGTAGGCTTAAGAGATATGATTTTGAATAGTAAGAATTATAACGAAGACTTTACTAAACAAATGCTAGATAGAATTATAAATGATCGTTTAGACAGGGAAAAGTTAGAAGTTTTAGAAAAAGAAAAAGATAAGCAAAGAGCATTTGAAATGGAAATTTTAGAAAAAGATAAGTAAAGAGCATTTGAAATGGAAGAAAAAGATAAGCAAAGAGCATTTGAAATGGAAGAAAAAGATAAGCAAAGAACATTTGAACTTGAAAAATTGAAAATAGAAGCGGAAATCAGAAGTAGTAATGTAAATGATTCTGTTCCTTCTAATGTTAGTAGAAGTAATATTTGCGATATGAGTAAATTAATGCATAAGTATGATTTGAATGAAGGTGATATAAGTTTTTATCTAGTTTTATTTGAGAGACAGGCACGACGTATTGGGTTAGAAGAACAAAACTGGGTTTCTCAGCTGTTGGGTCTATTGCCTTATGAAATAACTCAATTAATTGCCCGTGAATCAGAAGAGAAAGCTAACGACTATAAGCACGTTAAGCAACTGCTACTGAGAAAATTTAAGTTAAGCCCTGAACAGTTTCGGCAAAAGTTCGTTGATCATATTAAAACTTTGCGTAATACGTGGAAGGACTTCACGTTTGAATTAAAAAATTATTTTGAAGAGTGGCTTGCTGGATTAAATGTAACAGATTTTGACTCTTTAAAACAACTTATTATTACTGATAAATTAAAGAAGAGGGTCCCTGCTGCTATCAGAGACCATTTCATTGATGATTGGTCTAAATTCATTAATCCTGAAGAGTTAGCTGAAAAACTAGATGAATATGAAAATATTCGGGCAGGGATAAAAGTACTTCAAGTAGAAAATAAAACTTTTAGGCATAATTATAAGCCCAAATCTGGTTCTAAATTTTATAAAGGATCCTATAATCAGTATTCAAGACAAAGAAATGTTAACGATTCCATGCAGACAGATGGTAATTTCAAAGTGGGTTTTAAAAACAGTTTTGATAATAAATACAATCTGAGATATAAGTTTTATAAAACAGACGAAAGGAAAAGGGAATATAATTCTGGCATCCGCATTGAAAAGGGTGAGCCGAAATGCTTCAATTGTAATGATTATGGACCTATAGCGACGGATCGTCCTCAGCCTAAAAAAGAAATTATTTGCAAGAAATGTAATGAAAAGGGTCATACTTTTAAAAAGTGTACGTCTAAGAATCCAGACTTGACAAATGTTAAAAATAATTTATCCGTGGACCAAAATTCAGGTGTTTCACCAGCTGTATATTTAAAGTATGCTCGCATCAATAATGGGGAAGAAATTACTGCAATCATAGATACGGATTCTAGTTCGTGTTTATTGAAACAGTCTGCGGCTAAGAGACTGAATCTTATTGTAAAACCTGATGTGGAGGAATTGTTTGGCTTTGGGAACCAGAATAAACTAGAATCATAACTCTTATCATATAAATATATATAGCCGCTAGAACATTGGGTAAAGTAACTGTTAACTTAGAGATTGATAATGTGGAAGGAAAGGACATTACAGTTCTAATTGTAGGAGATGAAACGCAACCATGCGACTTATTAGTTGGTCGAACATGGATTGATTTACCGCATATTGCATACGCCAAGATAGGAAATACCTTGCACATACGCTATGCTAATGACTGCCCATTTTCACAGTTGCAAAATGATAGCAACACTCCGCGAATTAAACTGAAGGCTTCAAAAGAAACTCAAATCGAAAGTAATACGGTTAATTTCGTGAAAGTTAAAACTGATGAAATAAATAACGGTTATGTTTTAATAAGTGGATCAGAAGATGAGTTGGGCTCATTATTGGAAGTAATACAGGGAGAAACAGTGATACCAGTCACTAACTACAGCGATCGAAAACTAATTTTGAAAGAGAATCAATGTATCGGTAGAGCGGAAGTAGCAGAATTAGTTGAACCAAGTTCAGATCAGAAAACTGAAAATTCAAGTCAAAAGGAAATACTGATAATAAATGAAATTAAGAAGTTTAGGAGACCGATTACTTTAGAAGAAATTAAAGTTAATAACAATACTACGCCAGAAAGAAAACAGGAAGTTTTACATTTGATAAATGAGTATCGAGATTGTTTTGCATTAAATATGGAGGAATTAGGGTGTACAAACTTAACAAAAATGGATATTAAAGAAATTGAAGGGAGTAAGCCTATTTGCATGAAGTCGTATAAAACCAATGTCGAAGAGCGTGCTTCTATAAAAAAGATAATAAATGAATGGAAGAAAAATGGAATTGTTACTGAAACAAGATCTCCGTATGCTAGTCCAGTTTTACTCGTAAAGAAAAAAACAGGTGAATTACGATTAGTGATAGATTATAGAAAGTTGAATTCGCAAACTGTTAAAGATAAATTTCCACTCCCTAGGATAGATGATCTTCTTGAATGTCTTAGTGAGTGTAAAGTTTTCACTACATTGGACTTAGCTCATGGATATTTGCAGATTCCTTTAACTGAAGAAGCGAAACTGAAAACAGCTTTCATCACTCCAGATGATACTGGTCAATTTGAACGTATGATCTTTGGGTTAGCTAATGCACCTGCAGAATTTCAGATACTTATGAATCAAGTTTTAGGTCCATTGCTTAATAAAGAAGTATTGTGCTATTTGGATGACATATTAATTCCGGCTAAATCTTGGGAAGAAATGATAGAAAAACTTAGGAAAGTGTTTGATAGATTGAGAGAAGCAATGCTGACATTGAAACTGACAAAATGCGAATTTGGAAAAGATGAAGTTGAGTATTTGGGATTTCTAATAAAATCAAATGGTATGCAACCTGGACCAAGAAAAGTACGAGCCATATTAAACTTTCCTAAACCAAACAATGAACATGAAGTTAAACAATTTTTAGGTCTTACAAGTTTCTTTAGAAGGTTTGTACCGAAATACGCAGAGAAAGCTGAGCCGCTAACGAGACTGACGAGGAAGGATGAAACATTTCGTTGGAACGAAGATCAGCAAGAAGCATTCAGTACTTTAAAGGATCATTTAACTAATGAACCAATACTAGCATTATATAATCCCGAAGCAGAGACTGAAGTGCACACAGACGCGAGCAACAAAGGGCTGGCAGGAATGCTGTTGCAAAAAGGTGAAGATAGAAAGTGGCATTTAGTTAGACTGCCAAGCTTTAGTTTATTTAAACGCGAAGAAAACTTCAAATCCTCAGATAGCAAGGTGGAGTAATCTGATCCAGGAATACAATCTTGAAATAAAGCACAGGCAAGGCAAAAAAATGAGTCACATAGATGCATTGAGCCGATCGCAGTTGATCAGCCAGAAGAAACTTTAGTCTCTATAATTGAAAACAACTTGGAAGTTTGTTTAACGCTAACGATAGATGAACAAATTCTTATGATTCAGCATTCAGATCCAGAATTACGCAAATTAATAGACATTTTAAAGAAAAAGATAAATGATAGAACGAATGCAGAGAAATATGTAACTGAAAATTACGTCTTGAAGAATAATCGATTGTTTCGTAAAGTGAAAGATCAGGAAAAGGAGAAATTGTTATATGTCATACCTAAATCGATGAGAAAAGGTACTGTAGTAAAATTTCACGATCTTTTGGGACATTTTTCAGCAGACAGAACTGTTGCCAAAATCAAGGAATCATACTGGTTTAAAGGAATGAAACGATATGTTATGCGTCACATTTCGATGTGTTTCGAATGCCTAGTAAATAAAATGCCTAGTGGTAAGAAACAAGGAGTACTGCATCCAATTAGACCTGGTAGAAGACCTTTTGCAATTATACATATAGATCATTTAGGACCATTCGTAAAAAGTTCAAGAGGAAATACAAAATTATTTGTAATAATTGATAATTTTACGAGATTTACACGCTTATATCCTATGAAAAGTACTGCAACCAAGTATGTGTTAGTTGCATTGAAGAGTTTTGTAGATGATTTTGGGTTACCAGAAAAAATTATCAGCGATAGAGGAACATGTTTCACAGCGAAGGAATTTCGAGAGTACTGTCAAAATAATGGAATCAGTCATACCCTCAATTCAACTCAGCATCCAAGTGGTAATGGAATGGTGGAAAGAGCAAATCGAACAATTTTGGCTACGATTAAAACGAGTATGGAAAATTTGAATCATAGGGACTGGGACAAAAAGATTAAGGAATGCGAAAGAAATCTAAACAATATGATAAATAAGACTACAAATAAAACTCCTTTCGAAATGCTTCACGGTTATTCACCAAAATTTAACGAGGGATTGATGAGGATGATTACAGATGAAGACGCAGATGAATGGGAGAATCCAGTAATCTTACAGAATGAAGCTAGAAAGAGAATTGAAGATATGCAGATGAAAATGAAAGCAAATTATGACAAGAAGAAAAGCAATTCTTTAACATTCGAACGAGGAGAAATAGTAGTTATGAGAAGAGTACCTAAATCAACTGGAGAATCAACCAAAACACAACAAAAGTATCGAGGACCTTTGGTAGTTACAGAAGTTTTACCAAGTGATACCTATAGAGTGACTCAATTAGAAGAGAAGGTGAAAAGACATTTCTTTAGTACGACAGCTCATGTGAGCCAATTAAAGTCATGGCAGTGTCAAGCTGAATCAGAAGAAGACGATGATGATGGTGATGACATTAGTGTTACTGAGGATAACGATAACAACACGCCGCATATTACTAAAACTAGGACACGGAAAAAGAATAGAAAACGACGGTGAATCTATATGACAGCTAAAGACTTTCGAACTATAAACATTAATATTATAGATTTAATTTTTTTTAAATATAAGTTCTTAATGTTCCGAGGTCGTAACTAAGTCAGGATGCCCGAATGTAAACGCAACGTATTAATTTTATTTAAAATGTATTTTCCCGATTGGCAACAACAGTTTTTTTCAGAACGATAATATTTTGAACTGTAAGTTTTTGAGCAGTAATGTTGACGGTAATGTTTCTGAATAAAGCAAGTATTTAACAATTAATGTTTTGACGGAATGTGTTTTTAATAAAGGAACTAATTAATTGCTAACACAGGACCTATTTGTCTAAGGGAAAGGAAGTCTTCGGGGTAGATTTTTTTTGTGGGAAACAAACTGTTAATTCACAATCAATTGTACTTATGAAAACTATGATAAAAGATTTTTACGCTTAAGATTTTGGATTATGATAAAGCACACAGGACCTATTTGTCTAAGGGAAAGGAAATCTTCAGGGTAGATTTTTTTTTTTTTTTTTTTTTTTTTGGTGGGAAACAAACTGTTAATTCACAATCAATTGTACTTAAGAAAAACCCTAAACCTCCCATGCACCCGCTAGAATTTACCGGTGCTCAGCTATCTTACCGCTTGGAGACTAGTTGGCTTTCTGAACTTACGCAATATCTATCTGAATTTGAATATTTGCATTGTAGGGTTTATATTTATTTTAACTAACATTTATTTTAAGTTTAAACTATCTTTCCTGTCAAGCCTTACTTGCGCCTGGAATTGCCAATGCCAGAGTATGTAAATTTTAGTAGAACGCGCAAGGATTCAAATTGTCAGCGGAAGTAATCTAAGTTAAATAGAAGGGAAACGAGTTCGAAAAGGTGCTTTCTTACTTCACGAGCGTGGAGGTGGCTAGTTAGAAATTGAAGAACCACGCGTTTCGGCCTGTGTGCTTGCCTCGGCAGTTTGTTAATCTTTCAACGTAATATTCAGAAGTTTGCTGAATTATCAGCGGTATCTTAGAACGCGGTGAGGTTAGTTACATTTAGAGAGCCTCGTAGTTAGTCACTTGTTATTATCTCTTTTCAGTTTCTTATTTTTATTTTACCGCCGGGTCGGCGTAGTTTGTGAGCGTCAAGAGCACGCATCTGTAATTTCTAAAGTTGAATAAAAAGGCATTTAAACCCTTCTCAAGACTTTGGTCTACTTTCCAGTTCTTAGCAGTCACCACTATTGTTGTGTGCAGGTTGGAAGCGCGCAACATTACAGCATAAAAAACGAGCAAAATAAAATGACACATTGTAAATAGTACATTTTACTGAAATCAAACTTCCCTTGAAAAAGGAAAATTAATTGTAAAGAATAAGATGGATGCATTTAATTAAACGGCGGGCAATAACAGCGCTGATCATATGTTTCGTATAGGAAATCATTTTCTTCGTGTTATCGTATAACGGAAAATATGCACAGACTATATTTTACAGTTTTTAAGAAGTCATGGGGGTTATCTGCTTTAAGAGAACACCTTCGTGGGCAATTTTCTAAATTAAATTGGCTTGAATTCACGTTACGCATCGGGAAAATCATAAAGACCACAAGCAGCTAAACTGTTCGGTTGCCAACAACAAACTACCAACATCCAGCAATCTTATTCACTCAACTATAGTGAACTTAAACTAATGTTTGTATATTATTAGTAGTATTAAAATAACGAAAATATTTATTCTAATAAAAATTTTTGTTTGAATATCCTCCCTAGTAATGTATTTCCTTTGGTTGGAGATTTGTCAACAATAAATGTTATGTTCAAACAAGATATTTATTTAGAGCATAATGCTTCAAAAATGTATGCTGGGATCCCTAGAAATAGAAGGGAAACGAGTTCGAAAGGGTGCTTTCTTACTTCACGAGCGTGGAGGTGGCTAGTTCGAAATTGAAGAACCACGCGTTTTGGCCTGTGTGCTTGCCTCGGCAGTTTGTTAATCTTTCAACGTAATATTCAGAAGTTTGCTGAATTATCTGCGGTATCTTAGAACACGGTGAGGTTAGTTACGTTTAGAGAGCCTCGTAGTTAGTCACTTGTTAATATCTCTTTTCAGTTTCTTATTTTTATTTTACCGCCGGGTCGGCGTAGTTTGTGAGCGTCAAGAGCACGCATCTGTAATTTCTAAAGTTGAATAAAAAGGGATTTAAACCCTTCTCAAGACTTTGGTCTACTTTCCAGTTCTTAGCAGTCACCACTATTGTTGTGTGCAGGTTGGAAGCGCGCAACATTACAGCATAAAAAACGAGCAAAATAAAATGACACATTGTAAATAGTACATTTTACTGAAATCAAACTTCCCTTGAAAAAGGAAAATTAATTGTAAAGAATAAGATGGATGCATTTAATTAAACGGCGGGCAATAACAGCGCTGATCATATGTTTCGTATAGGAAATCATTTTCTTCGTGTTATCGTATAACGGAAAATATGCACAGACTATATTTTACAGTTTTTAAGAAGTCATGGGGGTTATCTGCTTTAAGAGAACACCTTCGTGGGCAATTTTCTAAATTAAATTGGCTTGAATTCACGTTACGCATCGGGAAAATCATAAAGACCACAAGCAGCTAAACTGTTCGGTTGCCAACAACAAACTACCAACATCCAGCAATCTTATTCACTCAACTATAGTGAACTTAAACTAATGTTTGTATATTATTAGTAGTATTAAAATAACGAAAATATTTATTCTAATAAAAATTTTTGTTTGAATATCCTCCCTAGTAATGTATTTCCTTTGGTTGGAGATTTGTCAACAATAAATGTTATGTTCAAACAAGATATTTATTTAGAGCATAATGCTTCAAAAATGTATGCTGGGATCCCTAGAAATAGAAGGGAAACGAGTTCGAAAGGGTGCTTTCTTACTTCACGAGCGTGGAGGTGGCTAGTTCGAAATTGAAGAACCACGCGTTTTGGCCTGTGTGCTTGCCTCGGCAGTTTGTTAATCTTTCAACGTAATATTCAGAAGTTTGCTGAATTATCTGCGGTATCTTAGAACACGGTGAGGTTAGTTACGTTTAGAGAGCCTCGTAGTTAGTCACTTGTTAATATCTCTTTTCAGTTTCTTATTTTTATTTTACCGCCGGGTCGGCGTAGTTTGTGAGCGTCAAGAGCACGCATCTGTAATTTCTAAAGTTGAATAAAAAGGGATTTAAACCCTTCTCAAGACTTTGGTCTACTTTCCATTTCTTAGCAGTCACCACTGTTGTTGTGTGCAGGTTGGAAGCGCGCAACATTACAGCATAAAAAACGAGCAAAATAAAATGACACATTGTAAATAGTACATTTTACTGAAATCAAACTTCCCTTGAAAAAGGAAAATTAATTGTAAAGAATAAGATGGATGCATTTAATTAAACGGCGGGCAATAACAGCGCTGATCATATGTTTCGTATAGGAAATCATTTTCTTCGTGTTATCGTATAACGGAAAATATGCACAGACTATATTTTACAGTTTTTAAGAAGTCATGGGGGTTATCTGCTTTAAGAGAACACCTTCGTGGGCAATTTTCTAAATTAAATTGGCTTGAATTCACGTTACGCATCTGGAAAATCATAAAGACCACAAGCAGCTAAACTGTTCGGTTGCCAACATCCAGCAATCTTATTCACTCAACTATAGTGAACTTAAACTAATGTTTGTATATTATTAGTAGTATTAAAATAACGAAAATATTTATTCTAATAAAAATTTTTGTTTGAATATCCTCCCTAGTAAGGTATTTCCTTTGGTTGGAGATTTGTCAACAATAAATGTTATGTTCAAACAAGATATTTATTTAGAGCATAATGCTTCAAAAATGTATGCTGGGATCCCTAGAAATAGAAGGGAAACGAGTTCGAAAGGGTGCTTTCTTACTTCACGAGCGAGGAGGTGGCTAGTTCGAAATTGAAGAACCACGCGTTTCGGCCTGTGTGCTTGCCTCGGCAGTTTGTTAATCTTTCAACGTAATATTCAGAAGTTTGCTGAATTATCTGCGGTATCTTAGAACGCGGTGAGGTTAGTTACGTTTAGAGAGCCTCGTAGTTAGTCACTTGTTAATATCTCTTTTCAGTTTCTTATTTTTATTGAACCGCCGGGTCGGCGTAGTTTGTGAGCGTCAAGAGCACGCATCTGTAATTTCTAAAGTTGAATAAAAAGGGATTTAACCCACCGGGCGGCTCGCATTCAAATCTATTTACGTCTCGAAAACTGCAGTAAAAATTAACCATGTTTACAATTTTTTTTTCCATTTAGAGTGAACCAAAATTGTCCTGAAAACGGCCTTTGTTAGATTTTCTTCCCCCTCCCTGTAGGGCGATCAACAAGTTTCACTTAAGTGATGGTTTCCTAATGTCCTTTGATTACCGCCTAGAGGCGATTAAGCAGTTGGGCTGCTTTTGCCCTTACGGAGGAAGGAACACGTTTTGTGTCCATGCTTTGATTAAACGAAAAAAGATATTTTTTTGTGGAAATTCAAAGCAGAAAAGGAAGTTTTGTGTTGCCTTGTTACTAATTTTGTGCATATTTCTAATCTTAATTGCTTATCAGAGCCGTGCCAAGATATTTTTTCACCTGAGGCAGAAAGGTCAATGCGCGTCCATATAAATATAAAAATAGCTACACTTGTATTAAGCAAAAGTAATTGTATTAAATCAAAATGTCATAACTCTTATAGCATAATTATACCATAATTCTTAAAGTATTTTTAATCGTAGTTTTATAAATTCAGAGAAATAATGTAGCCAATTATTTATAATTTTCAAATGAAAACGTTAAAAAATTCCTTTTTGATAAATAAGAAATAACACTGAAATGCATATTGCATTAATTTCCAGGTTTTCTTGCAATTTTTTTTTGGTTTGTTTTATTGATTTAAGTTTGACGAAGCCTATTTTCCCTAATAATTAAAGTAATTTTCGAATTCGTATAGCCAATTTGGCGCCTCTTCTAGTGATTCACATGAGCCCGGCTTTGTTGCTTTTAAGTATAAAAGTTATTGATTTTTATTGCGTTTCGGTATTTTAATTTACGTTTATAGAATGTTAATTTGTTTTTATATGCATATTTCAGTAATATAATCTTACGACTAGTGAGACAGTGTAGTTTAACTAATTTTCTGCTTTTGATTCATGTTATCGAGCTTTAACGCTAAGAAAAAATTTATAAGAGACTTAAAATACCTAATTCCTATTGAAAGCTACATGTAATTGATAATTAAATTACTATTAAAGTAACAAACACATGCTCAGTGTCAGTCATTTCGACATAATGTTTGTAATTCATTTTACCACAAATTTATTTCGTTTATCTTGTTTCATATTTATAAAAGGGGAGTTTACCTTTATCGCATTTATTGGTTGATAGAAGTTATGAAATATTGAATATTTTGAAACCAATTTCAGTCATAATAACCTTATTAAAAATTTTCTACATATAGACAAGATGTCACAGATACCTCTCAGTTTCCGAACTAAATTACATGGTACTGAATTCGGTGCATTTTCATATGAATATTTTTGACAGAAAGAGTTACCTTACGTAAATCACAAACGAACATTGTTTTAATTCTTAATTCAGTATAGCACTTGTATTAAATTGTTAAAATTCACTGTTAGGAAAATCTCGCTCTAAAAAATTAGACACTTTTACCTTTCAAAGTGGAATTTTTGTGGTTTTCTCTGTGCATAATGTGGGCGCGAGTAAGTTTTTCTTAGAATGTCCTCCACGGAGGCATTCCTCCCTTTAGGCAGATAGCTCTCGCGTGCTTTGAAGGAAAAATAAAGCAAACCAAATCAAAAGCTTCAAAATTGGTGTTTAAAATTTTTTTGGGTTCAAATAGGCAAATTACTTAGAGATCTCGATTCACATTATCAAATGTTATTATTTAAATAAATAAAAGCAAGCTAACGATATCCATTTAAATTGTTTGTTTTAAAATAAAAAATAAGAACAGTAAGTTTTGAATGAATCTTGTCAACATCAAGCAGGGACAGGAACATGCCAATGTAAAAATTTAATATTAGGCCAAAAAGAAACGCTTTGACGTAGATTTTGGATAAAACTTAATCAAATTCGCAGGTAGTCAGAGACAGGCCTTTCTTGAGTAGAGAGAAAAAAATGTTTCTGAAGTATTTGTGTATTTATTACACAAATGTTTTAATGCTTCCATAGCACTGCTAATCGATAAAATTTATTTGATGAAAAGTAGGAAGTTTGCTTTTAAAATTCCGATTTTTCAACCTTTTTCAGTGACATATGTGGCATCGAA
The DNA here is from genome assembly GCF_044657685.1 of Stegodyphus dumicola. Classification (NCBI taxonomy): domain Eukaryota; kingdom Metazoa; phylum Arthropoda; class Arachnida; order Araneae; family Eresidae; genus Stegodyphus; species Stegodyphus dumicola. The sequence goes on along the minus strand of NC_140781.1, from coordinate 140,385,390 downwards.
AATCACGTCTGGCCAGGAGGCAGATTAATGGCTGGAAAATTCTTAGAATTTAAAGAGGCATCGAACAAGAAAATTTAGGGATGGCGAAATTCTAAGAATTTGGCACTTGACAACGGCAAAAGTTTTAGAATGTAGAGAGCTACAGAATTTAGGCAGGGCAAAATATTTTTAATTTATAGAACATCGGTCAGTAGAATTAAGATCAAACAGCGATTGCACTGAGAAACAAATCGACCTGCTTCTCGATTATGCGGATGGACGCAGATTAACTTCCGAAAGCTCGGTGAAGCAAGAGCTATACATAATGCAGCTATTTACGATTTCTGCTATAAATAAACTGAAATTTAATATAATAATTTAACATTATATATCAGTTTACGAAAACATGATGATACTTTTGAGAAATTTTCTTTAATTCCCCAGTACACTAAAAAAAAAAAAAAAAAAAAAAAAAAAAAAGTACAATAGATTATATAATGATATTACTAACAAAATGATGTCGATGACGCATTTAATTTTTATCTTTTTATTAATCTAAATAAATATGTCATTGAGTTTTCCATAACTTATAATTTTGCAAATTAAAAATGTTCAATAATATAATATGTGATTATGGGGATGGTACTATTCAAGGCAAAGCACACGAGGGTTATCTGCCTAAATGGAGAGATGCTTTCGTGGAGGACTTTCTAAGGGAAACTGGCTCGTATACACGTTACACATGGGGAAAACCACGAAAACGACCATGCAGCCAGCCCGTTCGCGGGATTCGAACCTCGGACCGAACTGCCAGTGGTCAGCGTCTTTACCGCTCGGCCGCTGGTGGGTAATATGTGATTATGAAAGCTGTGGAAAAGAAGAAAAATTCTTGCACATTCGTCAGGCAGCATACGATATGCACTTGCTTGAGGAAAAGGATGCGTTTGTAGATGACTTTTTCAGTGAAACTGGTTTGGTATATTCAACCTAAAATTCACCAAAATACCAAGCAACGAACGCATTCGCCGGAATTCAAACTTAGGCAAAACTACCAGTGTTCAGTTGCAAAAGAGAGTTAACAACATAAACAGTCAACATGTCTGAAATTAGTATTTATTGCATCCAACAGTGATATGATTTTCTGATATAATTTAATGGAATATCACTGTAAAAGAATGGGAATCTTTTTTTTCCCCTTTTGTAAGGAGATTTTTTTCCGCTTTGTTTTCAACATTTGGTTGAAATGCAAATTAAATAAATATTTACAAATGCAGAATATTGGATAGTTATTGATGATTTCGAGATTCAGTTTCTGAAATCCATTTCATGTGTCATTTCCTTAAATGGTGATACTGAAACCAACTTTCGAGGAGTAAAATGATTACTAGAAAAGAGTTTCCGATTTCTTTCATTCTTTTATTCCCATTATAAATTTATCCCGTAGTTCTTAGAACATTCTTCTATCCGTAAGTGATGATTTGCTTTCCGAGAAAATTTTCTGAAAGGAATAAATTACTTAGTCTTCAAACCATGGGAAAATCTTGCCATCGCCGGTACTTAATTCAATTCATTTACTGAGATAACCTGCTTTGTTATAAGTATGGTACTTGTTTTCTGATTTTTACTGAATTTGCATGCTCAAAGCTATCTAAATAAAGAAACGCTATTGTGAATATCAGAGTATGAGTACATATATGAAAGGGTTATATATTTTTCAGAATTCCCCTATGGGCTGTTTATTCTTAGGGCAGAAAGAGGAAAAAGCTTGCATACATCGCCATTCCCGGAAACTAGACAGTACCGAAAACATTACTAGACAGTCCGGTTTACCAAACAATAGAGTTTATCTGATTCCTAGTTGTAAAAGCTGACAGTTATAAATTGTTATGTTCATGGCGACCTTCAGAAGGCATCAAATTACTTCAAAAGTTCCGCTGCTATAAATTTTCAGACTGCAATTTTGTTCCTTTAAATTTTCGAAAATACCTATTTTTTAAGTGTTTTTCGGTACTTATATTAATATTGATACAAATAATATAGAAAGCACCAAACGTAGCTATGATGTATTTCAATTTGTCCTCAGTATTTTCTGACATATAGTATTAACACTTTGTCTACATGTTTCTAATGTTTCACCATAGTAAGCCTTCTCTTTCCGAATGTATTCAGTTCCTTTTCGTTTTCGTTTTCTGCTTCTTCTTTTGTTTTAATTTTATTTATTTATTTATTTAATGTTACCATATCCTGAATTTTACTCTAGCTATCAGCTAGAGTAGCTACTAGGTAGCATTCATTATAGTACATTCATTATATTCATATAGCTACTAGCTAGCATTCATTATAGTACAAAAACTAATATAGCTTGTCAATATCAACACATTTTTATCTTCAATAAAATCCACTAATTCGATTGATGCTGTAAAAATTACAATTTAATACTTTAGCCAATTATTCTGATTATAGTGATTTAAATTCGATTTTAGGCAACATATGCATTCTTTCAGAAAACGCGATATATTGAGCACCGCTGTTACAAGTAAATACTGTACATTCAACCATTTCATAATATGTAAATGTAGCATAACTTCTTTTCGAGTGCTTGCACTGAGAGTCTCCTTCAAGTAAACCTTAATGGAACTTTATTTCATGAAAATTTAGAAGTATTATAAAAGCCTCAGAATTATTTCCATTGCAAACATTTATGAATTATGCAGAAAAATATATAAGAAAAACATCAATGAGAAACTATTATCGAATATACATTTCATGACAGTAATAAAACATTTTATCAGTACCGACGGTATTAAAAAGCTCAATATTGTGATAAGCTAAATAAAATAAAACGGTATTAAAAGTTTAATATTGTGATAAGTAAAAGTATACTAATCTATAACACTCATTTGATATTTTTGCCATTAGAACTATAGTGTAATTCTAACCGTTAAAGTAACATTGTATTTGTATTAACTAGAATTATAATTGTAATTTCAATTAAATTTATCAGTACTCGTTGTTTCCTGCACCTTGAGGGAGACGCATTATTTTTTTTTCTATTATATAAAATACTGTCCTCAGAAAAAAATGTCTCTAAACATGATTCTGTCTCCAAAATTAATGGATGAGGTGAACAGAAATAATCTTAGAACAGCCTTTGGGCAAGTGCTGCGAGTATGCGAAATGTAAGACTGTAATTAAACTTCGACCATCCTGGAGACTACACTTTCTTAGAATATTGCCATTCGACAAATTATAAGACCTTCCATTTATCTTTAAAGTTTAAGCTATCTGTTATTGACTGAGAAAAGCTGGTAATTCACTGTAGTTACTTTGTAGTTAAAACTACAACTAATGCAGTTATAATTGTAATTGTGCCGCCCAGATGGTATAGTGGTTAGGGAAGCCTGGGTTCGAATCCCGGAAAAGGCATGGCTTTAACTGTTCGTCCTTTCATAGGAGGCGATAGTGGCCCACATATTAGATGCCTCCATAATAAAGTGACTGCAACTTCTGGCCTTGTATAGACTAATGGACTGTGTTGCACTGTAACTGTTCCCAATCTGCCATTGGGGAAAAAATAAAAAATAATAATAATAATTATAAATAATAATAAATAATAATAATAATACAATGATTGTTCGAATTACAATATAACTTCAAAAGCAGTTAGATTTTTCGCTGAGCAGAGTAATAAGTCGTCTTTTGAATACTACTAGTTCAAATCGGATCCATTTTGGCAAACAATCTAAATGTTTAGATAGCTCCGTGGATTTCCTTATGTGTAACATGAATACAAATCATTTTATTTTAGAAAGTTCTCTATGAGTACATCATTCTTCTTAAACGTTTCGTTGCATTCAATTAAGTAAAGATCTTTTCCTGCTTTTATTAACGGGTGATGTGAACATGAGCCAGTTTCCCTTAGAAAGTCCTCCACAGAAGCATCTTTGCAGTCTTTACCGTAATCTAAATAATATGACAATCACAGGTGCATAAGAAAATTGTAGTTTTATTTGTTCTTACGTGAAACAATGATGGAAAATAGTCCATGCAAGTACTTTCACTTGTAACTGAATAATGCATTTTAACTATTTATGGAAAATGTGTGTTATATTGAATAAAAGACCAATTCGTAAATTTCTTTTTACAATGGCAGGTAGTAGCCGTTTATAGACATTGATCACTACTAAGGCCGGTCATGTTATTACGGACGGAACTAATACGTGGGCCCCCGTTGCCACCTATGAAGAGGACGAACAAATTACATTCATACCCTATCCGGGATTCGAACCCAGGCTCTTCTGTACGGCAACCAGAGTCACGAACCGCTTTAATGTCTGGGCGGTAATTCATAATAAATGGATTTAGTAAAATGTCTAATACACACAGCAATTAAACATACTGATTGCTGATCAGAATCCTTTCTTACCAGCTAAAGCAATAGGTTGGATAAAATTATGAGACTTAGTTTAGTCCTTAATGATCTCCTTTCTGAAAAGAAAAGGATAAATGTAATTTTTATGATTTATTTGTGTAATGTAAACAAGACAAGGGTCTCGTAACAAATCCTTTGCGAAAACATCCCTTTGCACTGGCATAAACTCTTTGCTTGCTTTCCCTTAATCTTGTAATTTAAGTTCACATGTATATCGAAGATCATAAACATACATATTTGCTTACTAACGTTATGTCCATTTCGGTCTATATAAAATATTTCCTTTAAATAAACTCCTGTTTATGCTGGTACCACAAACTACAATATATGTAAGATGATTCAGAAGACATGACAGAAAATATTAATATTTTTCTTATAGGTGATTATCCCGTTGTATTATTTAAAAACTCATTATCCAAAATGCAGAAACATTTCGAATATAATATTATTGACTGTAATTTTCAAATATTATCACGATTTCCTTAGCCTATGTCACTGAAATTATAAGGGGCAGTTGTTTTTCTGATTAAATAGTTACAATCATCTGCTGCGCAATTTTAATTAAGAGGTCATTACAATTGCATTGTAATTTTTATTAGATTATATAATTACAGTTATACTGTTTATTCAATTAGATTTCACAATTAAAATGCAATTATAATTAAAATGCATTTGAGTAAATTGTATATGTAATTAAAAATTGTTACATTGTAATTACAAGATAATTGCATAATATTAATCCAATTACTATGTGTTTTCAATTGCATTATGCAATTACATTTGCAATTAAGATCATGATTTTCCTGGGCTACGTAACTGCTTTTATCAGAAACAATTGCTATCCTAATTACATTATTATAAATACTTACTGGAGTTACAATGACAGTGTAATTGTAATTAGATTATATGATTGCAGTTGCATTGAATATGAAATAGAACTTTACAAATATAGAGTAATTGTAATTTAAATGAAATTATGTTAATTGTAATTGTAATTAAAAAACAGCTACTTTTTAACTATAACTACTTAGTAATTGCATAATAATTACCTACTGCAATTGCAGTTAAAATTACGTTGTAATTAGTTAATATTACCGTAGTTGTGATTAGATGCAATAAAATTTGTAATTGTAATTAGATTATATAATTATAATGTTTATGATTACCATTGCATTGTAATTGTAAGACTTAAGAATTAAAATGCAATTACATACATTATTGTTGCATTTAAAAAGTACTTACTTTCTAATTGTAATTGCGAAGCTAATTACAATTGCAATATAATTGAAAACACATATTTCAAAATATTGTTGCAGTTTCTTGCAATTTTAATTTTAATTCCAATTACATTTTGCCAAACTGCATCTAAAATTTGGAGAATAATTAGGCTGGAAAATGAAAATTCTCTTTACGAACATAAACACTTAAGTTTACTATAGCTGGTATAAGCACAGAACAGCTGGAACAGCTGGAAGTTTTGAACGAGCTATTTATTCCGCGCTGTTATTCAAAACCTAACGATAAAACCCATTTGTCCCTAGCGAATAGATAGTTTCCTCTCCTGAATTACCTCCCGCAGAGAAAAATTATCACCTGTCAGTTTACATTAAGAGCAGAGAGGGGAGGGCACCTGAGACAGGCCGTATATATGCTGCTTTGCCGTTTCGTGCCAAAATTTAATTTTACGTATATATGCTGCCTTGCTGCCATGAGGACCAAAATATTTGGACTCATATATTCTGCCTTGCCGCTATCAGAGCCATTATTTTCGAACGCATATATACGGCCTTGCCGCCTGGAGGGTTAAACCCTTCTCAAGACTTTGGTCTACTTTCCAGTTCTTAGCAGTCACCACTAGTGTTGCGTGCAGGTTGGAAGCGCGCAACATTACACTGGCGCCCGAACACTTGTCGAACTGAAATGGCCGAAAAATGGATGGAAGTTGCTGGACAACAACAAGAAATGGCAAGCCAATTGGAAGGATTTGGATACCTGGTCCTGACGATGAGAGCGTCAATTAAGCCAAACGTCAATTTCGACGGAAAAAATTCGGTGGCGATATTTCTAGAAGGCCTAGACAATCACTTCCAGCTCTACCCTGTGCCTGAAAGACAAAAAGTGACCATCGTTACATCTGCACTAAGAGGACAGGCCGTGCTATGGTGGAAGAATATAGGAAAATTTTTATTAGGGGAATTCGGAGGCCGGACATATACATTTGAAAATTTCAAAAAATCGTTATTAAAGGCCTTCCCCATAGTGAAAGATCGAGCAAGGCTAGAAGCCGAACTATATAGTTTTTATCAACGGAATATAGAAGAGTTGACGGACTTTATTCTGCGAAAAATTAAGCTGACGGATATGCTGTATGGGAAGAAACCCGACGCGGAGATTATTCAAATAATCTTACCAAGATTGTTACCTGCTGTTCAAGACTACTTCGAAATTAGAAACCCAAGCACATTGCAGGAGCTCTTCGAATTGGCGGTCAAGTTTCAAAATCGCAGAATAGCGGAAAAAGCTAGAGGGGCATCGTATTCTCAAAGTATCCGAAGGCAATCTTCAAATGAGCAAACCAGAAATGCAAACCGCTCCTATGGGGGAAAGAGCTATCAAGCTAACTCATCGAACCTCGAAGGTCAAGCTCCAAAAAGGAAATTTGAAAACAAACGTCCGCGTACCCAGAAGGCAGAAGTTGAAAGGAAAGCTTTAAACGAGTAGACGGGCCTGTGAAAGCGAGGGTCCAGACCCCGGAAGTTTTGAAAAAACCCTCAAAAAGACACTTAAATACGGTCATCGTAAGGAACTCACAGTTACCAATTATACAAGTCCTGGTTGGCGATGTACCAGTAGAAGCCCTCATCGATACAGGAGCAGAAGGTAATTTTATGAGTGATATTTTTTTAAGAACTTTAATAGGTTTCGATTATTTAAAAATAAAAACAGAGAAATCATAGCAGCGCAAGGGCAAACTTGTCAATGTATCGGAAAACTATCTTTAAAAATACAAACGAAAGACTTAAAGTATTACTTTTTGTAGTAAAAAATTTGTAAATCCACTTATTTTAGGTATGGAGTTTTTAAGGGCCGCAAAGGCCAAACTCAATTTTCAGGACAGTTCTATTGTGCTGGAGATGGACCGGAGGGTGGTGGAACCGGTGGAACAACCGCAAGTTGACCTTAGCCATTTGAATGATCATGAAATTCAAGCCATCCAGCAAGTGGTGAGTACTTTTTCAAACTTGTTTTCAGAACGGCCTGGTAGCTGTCAAATAGTTACGCATGAGATACAGTTAACTGCCGACAAACCCTGTAGGACTAAACCTTATCGCTATGATAAACAGAAAGAGCTAATCATAGAAGAACATATTCAGGAAATGTTAAAGAACAAAATAATAACGCCCATAAATAGTGAGTACGCGAGTCCAGTCGTACTATGTAGGAAAAAGAACGAGTTTCCTCCTTCGGATAAAAGGGCTTGTCGGAGTTTGCTATCGATTACAGAAAACTGAATAGTGTTACTAAATTCCCAGTTTACCCTTTGCCGGTTATAGAGGAAATTATATGAAAGATTAAATCTACTAGATACATGACTACTTTGGACTTAACGTCTGGCTACTATCAAATAGCTATGAGACCCGAAGACATACATAAAACCGCGTTTATAACAAAATCGGGCACTTATGCATTTTTACGCATGCCCTTTGGGTTATGTGGGGTCCCATCAACATTCCAGAGAGCTATGGACATTGTTCTAAAGCCTGTCCTAGGAAAATCGACTTTAATCTATCTAGATGATATAATTATAACGAGTAGTACTTTGGAACAACATATTAAAGATCTAGAAGAAGTTTTTAAATTATTAAAAGAGGCCGGTCTTAAAATTAACGCCTCAAAATGCAAGTTCGCAACTAAAGAACTTAAATATCTCGGTTATAAAATTTCGCAAAAGGGTATAGAAACACAAGATTCAAAAATAAAAGCAATCAAGAATTTCCCACCGCCCAACACCGCCAAGAAACTTTCGTCTTTCCTTGGGTTATGTTCTTACTATCGGTCTTTCATAAAAGATTTCGCTAATATTGTTGAACCACTCTTAGTAATTAAAAGAAAGAGAAGTAAATTTACGTGGACAGCGGAAGCAAATACAGCATTTGAAAGATTAAAAGAAGCGCTCATCAATGCCCCTGTCTTGAAATTCCCGGAGGGAAACGAAAACCTGGAAATTGCAGCAGATGCGTCGGACTATGCGGTGGGTGCGGTTCTTATGCAAAATAGCCATCCTCTGGCATTTTTTAGTAAAACGTTGAATATGACACAAAGGAATTATACAGCTACAGAGAGAGAAACATTAGCCGTATTAATGGCTGTACACAAATTTCGAGTGTATTTCGGCAAAGCGCCAGTAACAGTCTTTTCGGATCATGCGGCTGTTGGTAGACTTTTCTCGGGGAAAAACCTAACGCCCAGGTTAATAAGGTGGGCTTTAAAACTCCAAGAATATAATCTAATAATCAAATACAAACCGGGTAAGGAAAACAATGTAGCTGACGCACTTTCTCGTATAAAACTGGACGATGAAGGAAATGAACTTAAATGCGCTGTGTTGACTTCAAAAATTTTAGATTCTAGAGATACGATTATCTCTGAACTGAAAGCTGATGTTGAATTTGGAAATATCTATGCATATTTGAAAGACCCCGAAAGCTTTGAGCACACAGATATCGATGCGATAAGAAATAGAGCAGAAAACTATGAAATAATAGATAATTTATTATTTTATACGAAAACAACAAACGAAAATCTCGAGTACAAACCAGTCATCCCAGCCTCGCTTCGATTAAGCATTTTGAAGGAATTACACGACGCGAAAACAGCGGGTCATTTAGGGGTCAGAAAGACTTTAAAAAGGGTACGCGAGGCGGTATATTTCCCGCAATTATACAAAATAGTAACTGCGTATGTCAGGTCCTGCAATCAATGTCAGTTAATAAATGATATTAATTACAGCCCGGCCGGGTACTTAAATAGCATTCGAGCTACATTTCCAAATGAAATGTTAGGCATAGATCTTTTTGGTCCTTTTCCCCAGAGTGAGTTAAATGAAAATCGTTTTCTTTTAGTAATTGTAGATCATTTTTCAAAATGGACAGAAATTGTTCCACTTAAACGCGCGTCAGCGAAAACAGTCGCAGATGCATTCTTACACAGATACATTTTAAAATACGGTGCACCAATAAAAGTCATTAGCGATCACGGTATACAATTCGTCAGCCAAATATTTGAAAACATATGCACTGGACTTGGCATACGCCATAACAAAATGGTTCCGTATAGACCACAGGCAAACATAGCAGAAAGAGTTAATAAAAACACTATAAAAATAATTCGAAGTTATGTTAGCACACATCACAAGCGCTGGGATGGCTACATAAATGAGTTAGCTTATGCTTTAAGGACGGCAAATCACGATACTACGGGGAAAATCCCAGCAGAATTATTTTTAGGACGGAAGTTAATTACGCCTTTAGATAAATTATTCTTTGTGCAACAAAGAGAACAAGAATTTAAACAGAAAGATGTCCAAACACTTATTGACCAGGCGGTTAAAAGCTCGGATACGGCAAGAAATAGACAAAAGTTATATTATGATAGAAAACGCCGTGAAGCAGATTTTAAATTTGGGGATAAAGTGTTGAAGCGGAAATTTTCTTTATCAAGTGCCCCAGACAATTTTACTGCAAAGTTAGCTCCAAAATTTGAAGGCCCCTATGTAATTCAGGAAATGAAGGGAGTCGTATTGTACCTTAAGAACGAGAGAGGGGAAATCTGTAAAGCAAGTCCCGACCAGGTGAAAAAATATTATAATAAAAATGATTTTGAAATCCTTAAAAGTTTCTTGCAGGACTCAAGCGTAAAAGAAGTAGGAGGTCCAGAAATAACGTCACCCGTTCTACCATCACAGAAGCAGAGAACTGAAGAGAAACCTAGCCCTTCTACAACCCATGCGACGGTACCAAAAAGAAGAAATGAAAACTTTCAGACTCCAGTATTTAAGAAATACAAGAAAGCAAAGCCGCCGCGTAAAGAAACCTTGGTAAAGAGGAAAACACCACTTACAACGTATCGCAGTAGAAATTCTACAATTCTACATCGAGGAGAACGCTTACAGAGCCAGAGAGTCAGGTGCAAACAAGGCCGCCGTTCCCCAGAACAAAAAGACAGCAGGAGGAACGAAAAGACAACCACCAACAGAAGAAATTCAAGAATGATTCCAGACCGGAGGACGCCAAGACCAGCCGTCCAGGGAAAAAACGGAAAAGACAGCAACCCGACGACTACCACTCCAAGAGGCCAGCATGCAGAGGGCGAAAAAGAAAAAGCAACGTGGACTACACTCGGAGGACCCTAAGGAGAAGACTGACGTCGATGAAACCTATAACTTGGGAGCAGTTCTGCCAGAAGAGGATGTCGGAGTTCCAATCATCGAAAACTCAAAGATAAGTTAAAATCTTCTATAAAATTTTTTCTTTTGTTCCGAAATGTTATGCGTAAATACGAAGTTCTATGTTTTGACGCAAGTCAATGTGTCTCGGTTGAGACTTAGTTTTGTTTTACTTTATTTAGCTAAGGCAAAAGTATTATTTTCTTTAAGTATAAAATCTAAGAACAAGCAGTTTCTGTTGGTCGAAAGACTAATTCTGTTATGTTAAAGCCAAAATTTGGCCGAAGATAAGAATAACTTCGTATTCTTGTATTAATAAGAACTTTAGTTTCAGTGCCGCCAGCTTGGTGAAGAATGAGTAAAGTAAAAATTTATTTTTCTCTTATTCATTTTATGGTAAATTGTAAAAATCATATGTATTAGAATTTGTAAATATACGTAAATACTTGAAAGTTATGTAAAAGCAGAATTTATTCTAGAAGCATAAAATTTTAGATGCTAAAAGTAAATGCTCAAAAGCAATGAATTCAAATTTAAGTATTAAACTGTAGATAAAATCATGCTTTAGAGCGAAAGTCTGCATGTCTAAAGATGAATGAGGGGGAATTTAGAATGAATGTGTTTTGTAGGGTTCTCCACCTACACTTGAATTTTTAAGAATGTTAAAGTAGCTCATCGAGTTGTAGAATGTCGAGTGAGGTGTGTCTATTTGGTCGTTGAATTCTAACAAATCATTGTGGTTAGGGGAAGTGTTGCAATACTAAAACACGAATATTCCCGTTTGACACCACACATGGTGGAGAGCCAGGGTAAAGTTAAATTCATGTTTGAATAGACTAGAAGAGAAACACGCTAATGTGACAATCAAAATCGTAAAAAAGCAACCTTATATTTAGCGTAGGTATAATGAAACACTCAATCGATTTCGAGGGCAGCTAAAGGTCCCTCCTCATCAGGAGAAAGAAATACATAGAAAGACGAAAATAGGAATCACAGAAACACGTGGTGCTTATCAGCACTGCACGTGGTTATAACTAGATTTTTAATCAGAGTTGCACTGGCCGCCTACTTTTACTGAGCCAGGCTGTCTGATCAAGCATAAAGAATTAGTAGCGAAGTTAAAATAGGGAGCGAGGGGCAAATGCACATTACGCTCAAAATCTGAACTTCAAATAATGGAAAGCAACCACTGAACGGATTTTTATACCCTCTGGTAGTACCAAGTGCGAGGAGGTAACGCCATCTATCGGCAAAAATAATTGAATTAAGACAGTAGAATTTTAAAGGCATTAGGAAGGACTGGATTGGACTTCAAATCATTAACTAAACTTTCTAAATCTTTGTGAATGTGAAAAGCCTCAAGAAAATCCAATTCGCCTATGGAAGAAGCCTTTTGGATGATTTTTGCAGACCCAAAATCAAAATTATGGTTAAAAGTCCAGCTATGATACGCTATTGAAGACTTGTTAATTTCCCCTTTTTTGACATAAGATTCATGTTCCTTGATACGAAACTTCAACGCTCTTTTTGTTTGGCCAATATATCTTAAACCACACTGACATGATATACTATAAATTCCCCAAGAATTCAAGACAGAAACGCAATCTTTTAGAATCGAAGGGTGAATTTTATTAATAGGGGAGAAACCGACTTGAAAATTGAATTTCTGGAGAATCCGTGCAATTTTATAGCTAACAGAAGGATAAAATGGAAGCACGACAAGGTCATTGATATTATTTCTAACAGTGGAATGTCTTCTTTGATGGGAATCTGAAAATTTTTTGACGGCTTTATCAATAATCACGGGAGAAAATCCACGGTCAATCGCAACTGCTCTCAAATAATTAAGTTCATTGGTAAGCAAAGATTCAGAGGAACAAACTTTTAGCGCGCGGAAAACATAATAGTAAAAAGAAGCCGTTTTTTGCTTAACAGGGTGGCATGACTTGGCATGGGGTGGTAAACAAACTGCAAAGGGTTTACGGTACACAATGGTGCTAAAATCGGTTTCATTGCGGATTATAAGAATAACGAGGAAGGGGAGGGAATTGTTGGATTCAATTCCAAGAGTGAATTGGATGGCTGGATCAATTGAATTCATAATAGATAGAATCTCGGATAAATCCTCTTTATAACCGTCAAAAAGTGCGAAAGTGTCGTCAACATACCGAATCCAAAGACGAAAAGATAATTTATCAAATAATTTCATCTCAAAATAGTGCATATAAATGTCAGCAAGTACCGGACTGAGAGGATTACCCATAGCCAATCCTTCAACTTGACGAAAATATGCATTTTTGAAAACAAAGTGGGTTTGACTTAGAGAAACTTTAGTAAGCGAAACCAACTCATTAATTTCAGTATGTGTGAAGTGAAATTCCCGAAGCCTAGTTTCAAGACAATTTAGTGCTCCTTCGACCGGAACATTAGTAAACAATGATTTGACATCAAATGAAACCATAATGGAACGAAGTGGGGAAATATTTTTAAGTTTATCAATGACTTCAACAGAATTTTTTACAGTGTGAATATTGTTATCAAGTAGAGGAGAAAATCTGGAAACTAAGTATTTGGCCAAAGGATATGAAGCAGTACCTATGTTGGAAACAATTGGTCGAAAAGGAATACCGGTTTTGTGGACTTTTGGAAGAGCATAAAGTCTAGCGCAATTAGTAATAGGCGGAATAAGTGATTTCTTCAACTGAGTTGGCAGAATGTGGGAAGATTTAATAGCCCTTTTTACTTTCATGAGGTCCGAAGTTGAAGGATCTTTAGGGATTGAGCAGTATGGGCCTTCATTTATCAATTTAGAGACTCCAATAATATATGTGTATTTGTCCATAACAACGATCTGTCCGCCCTTATCAGCTTTAGAGATAATGATATTAGTATCAGAATGAATTTCACGTAAGATCTCATTTTCCTTTTTGCTAAGATTAGAACCCAAAGATTTATTGTTAAAATTAACGTTATGAGTAATTAGGTGGCGGATTGTATCCTTCTGCGTTTCCGAAATTTTGGAGAATTTAAAGGCTTTCTCTATAGGGGCGAATTCCATTTATCCTTCTGTTAGCTATAAAATTGCACGGATTCTCCAGAAATTCAATTTTCAAGTCGGTTTCTCCCCTATTAATAAAATTCACCCTTCGATTCTAAAAGATTGCGTTTCTGTCTTGAATTCTTGGGGAATTTATAGTATATCATGTCAGTGTGGTTTAAGATATATTGGCCAAACAAAAAGAGCGTTGAAGTTTCGTATCAAGGAACATGAATCTTATGTCAAAAAAGGGGAAATTAACAAGTCTTCAATAGCGTATCATAGCTGGACTTTTAACCATAATTTTGATTTTGGGTCTGCAAAAATCATCCAAAAGGCTTCTTCCATAGGCGAATTGGATTTTCTTGAGGCTTTTCACATTCACAAAGATTTAGAAAGTTTAGTTAATGATTTGAAGTCCAATCCAGTCCTTCCTAATGCCTTTAAAATTCTACTGTCTTAATTCAATTATTTTTGCCGATAGATGGCGTTACCTCCTCGCACTTGGTACTACCAGAGGGTATAAAAATCCGTTCAGTGGTTGCTTTCCATTATTTGAAGTTCAGATTTTGAGCGTAATGTGCATTTGCCCCTCGCTCCCTATTTTAACTTCGCTACTATTTCTTTATGCTTGATCAGATAGCCTGGCTCAGTAAAAGTAGGCGGCCAGTGCAACTCTGATTAAAAATCTAGTTATAACCACGTGCAGTGCTGATAAGCACCACGTGTTTCTGTGATTCCTATTTTCGTCTTTCTATGTATTTCTTTCTCCTGATGAGGAGGGACCTTTAGCTGCCCTCGAAATCGATTGAGTGTTTTGTTATACCTACGCTAAATATAAGGTTGTTTTTTACGATTTTGATCATGTTTGAATACTTGAATGAATGTGAATTAAGCAGTAACTAAGAAAAATAAATCGTTCAAAAACAAAAACTTATTCAGTGTCAAGAAAGTGTAAATTATAATGTATTTAGAAAGATACTGATACTTAGTCCTTCCAGATGCTGAAAGGAAGAGAACAGATTGATTGCTGAAGTCCAGGAAAGGTTGCTGTAAGAAGAGAAAATTAAATAAGTATCTGCAGAAATTTATTCTACCTTTTGTGAAATAACAGATTTTTTTTATGTAAACGAGGCTCTTAAAATTTAGTTCAGAATTGTGGAACCTTTTCAACAGGTCATTTCTAGGACCTGCTTCCAAGTTTACCAAATTCTGGCAGCGGCAAATGTAGGATTTATATTTATTTTAACTAACATTTATTTTAAGTTTAAACTATCTTTCCTGTCAAGCCTTACTTGCCCCAGTAATTGCCAATGCCAGAGTATGTAAATTTTAGTAGAACGCGCAAGGATTCAAATTGTCAGCGGAAGTAATCTAAGTTAAATAGAAGGGAAACGAGTTCGAAAGGGTGCTTTCTTACTTCACGAGCGTGGAGGTGGCTAGTTAGAAATTGAAGAACCACGCGTTTCGGCCTGTGTGCTTGCCTCGGCAGTTTGTTAATCTTTCAACGTAATATTCAGAAGTTTGCTGAATTATCAGCGGTATCTTAGAACGCGGTGAGGTTAGTTACGTTTAGAGAGCCTCGTAGTTAGTCACTTGTTATTATCTCTTTTCAGTTTCTTATTTTTACTTTACCGCCGGGTCGGCGTAGTTTGTGAGCGTCAAGAGCACGCATCTGTAATTTCTAAAGTTGAATAAAAAGGGATTTAAACCCTTCTCAAGACTTTGGTCTACTTTCCAGTTCTTAGCAGTCACCACTATTGTGTGCAGGTTGGAAGCGCGCAACATTACAGCATAAAAAACGAGCAAAATAAAATGACACATTGTAAATAGTACATTTTACTGAAATCAAACTTCCCTTGAAAAAGGAAAATTAATTGTAAGGAAAAAGATGGATGCATTTAATTAAACGGCGGGTAATAAAGCGCTGATCATATGTTTCGTATAGGAAATCATTTTCTTCGTGTTATCGTATAACGGAAAATATCCACAGACTATATTTTACAGTTTTTAAGAAGTCATGGGGGTTATCTGCTTTAAGAGAACACCTTCGTGGGCAATTTTCTAAAGTAAATTGGCTTGAATTCACGTTACGCATCGGGAAAATCATAAAGACCACAAGCAGCTAAACTGTTCGGTTGCCAACAACAAACTTCCAACATCCAGCAATCTTATTCACTCAACTATAGTGAACTTAAACTAATGTTTGTATATTATTAGTAGTATTAAAGTAACGAAAATATTTATTCTAATAAAAATTTTTGTTTGAATATCCTCCCTAGTAAGGTATTTCCTTTGGTTGGAGATTTATCAACAATAAATGTTATGTTTAAACAAGATATTTATTTAGAGCATAATGCTTCAAAAATGTGTGCTGGGATCCCTAGAAATAGAAGGGAAACGAGTTCGAAAGGGTGCTTTCTTACTTCACGAGCGTGGAGGTGGCTAGTTCGAAATTGAAGAACCACGCGTTTTGGCCTGTGTGCTTGCCTCGGCAGTTTGTTAATCTTTCAACGTAATATTCAGAAGTTTGCTGATTTATCAGCGGTATCTTAGAACGCGGTGAGGTTAGTTACGTTTAGAGAGCCTCGTAGTTAGTCACTTGTTATTATCTCTTTTCAGTTTCTTATTTTTATTTTACTGCCGGGTCGGCGTAGTTTGTGAGCGTCAAGAGCACGCATCTGTAATTTCTAAAGTTGAATAAAAAGGGATTTAAACCCTTCTCAAGACTTTGGTCTACTTCCCAGTTCTTAGCAGTCACCACTATTGTTGTGTGCAGGTTGGAAGCGCGCAACATTACAGCATAAAAAACGAGCAAAATAAAATGACACATTGTAAATAGTACATTTTACTGAAATCAAACTTCCCTTGAAAAAGGAAAATTAATTGTAAGGAATAAGATGGATGCATTTAATTAAACGGCGGGCAATAACAGCGCTGATCATATGTTTCGTATAGGAAATCATTTTTTTCGTGTTATCGTATAACGGAAAATATCCACAGACTATATTTTACAGTTTTTAAGAAGTCATGGGGGTTATCTGCTTTAAGAGAACACCTTCGTGGGCAATTTTCTAAAGTAAATTGGCTTGAATTCACGTTACGCATCGGGAAAATCATAAAGACCACAAGCAGCTAAACTGTTCGCTTGCCAACAAAAAACTACCAACATCCAGCAATCTTATTCACTCAACTATAGTGAATTTAAACTAATGTTTGTATATTATTAGTAGTATTAAAATAACGAAAACATTTATTCTAATAAAAATTTTTGTTTGAATATCCTCCCTAGTAAGGTATTTCCTTTTGTTGGAGATTTGTCAACAATAAATGCTATGTTCAAACAAGACATTTATTTAGAGCATAATGCTTCAAAAATGTATGCTGGGATCCCAAGAAAAAAGTGTCGCCGGAAAATATATCTCCGAAAAAATATTTAATTATTCTTATGATTAATTATTAAATAATTAATAACTTTTATAATTATTAAATGAAATGCTAATTTATACTTTACCAAATGTACAGCAACACTCTTTCTTTTCAAAAAATACCATATTGAATAAATTATATTGTAAGCTAATAAGTAACAACATTGCTTTGTTTAATTAAGATACAATAACAAGCCGAACAAACATTAAATTGGAAGTCAAACAACAAAAATCAGCTTTATATTTTCAAATTTTCACAATCTAATTTTCATTATATCTTATCTCATTTGCGCTTTTGCAGCTGAAGAAGATGATGGTTCGGTAAAACCATCGAAACTAGTCCTGTGAAAATTTGAAAATATAACGCTGATTTTTGTTCTTTGACTTCCAAATTAATTGCTTTGTTTGTTATTAATATGTCGCATCTTTCCTATTTCAGATAAAATTTACTAGTGTTTCTTGGACAGGAAAGCAAGTATTTTTAATTTGAATCAATAAATTTATGATACACTGAAAACGGTTTCAAGTTATTCTGAATATCTTGAATGTATATGAAAAAAGTAAAATGCAAATTTAATATTAATATTTTCACCCTTAAAAACACCCAAATGTTTCGCTTATTACTCTCTAAAAACTATGTAATAATTAAGGAAAAAAGAAATTATTTAAAATAATTATTAGTTGCCTGCAGTTGAAGAATATAGGAAAATGCTGAAGGTTTTAAAGATTTTTAATTAATGACAAAAATACAGAAAATCGGAAATAATACGAAATGTTTCAGCAATATCTCAGAAGGAATGAAAGTTGCACCAGATATTTTTCAGAATATAATTTTAGTGATAGCAGTTTAATTAGTCTGCATTGAAATTCCGGTGATAATCAGGGACATAGAGATTTAGGTTACTTAGGTTAAAAATGCGTAATAATTTAAAATTTAACCGGGTAAATTTTAAAACCAATTTATTTGAAAACTAGCAGCTTCGCTGCGAGCCTTCGTCGGGCTTTAAAATGTACCGGTAAAATGGCTGAAGGGAACTCCAAACATTAAATTTAAAATCTGCGTAAGATTTTACTCTGCAGAACAACTTCATAAAAAAAGTTATTACGTATATGTGATGACTTCGTGGTTTAACAAGGCACCATTTAGCAAAACGAAACAAACATTTATTAAATATATGATTCAAAGCATAATATAATAGTGACTCAGAGCAGTACGTCGCTCCTACAGCACAGTACAATCTACTACCTTCCTCTTCGGAGGCTAACATGCAACTCTTGATAAATACATTAACCCTTCTCGGAGAAGAGCTACCTGCGCCAAGCACGCTCTGTTGATCGCCAAACAGTAGCCAGATATCACATCCCCGTCGTAAGATTGTTGTTGATATTATTTACAAATCAATCAGCAATCTGGAAACTAAAATCTAGCAACTGTTTGCGATCAACGTGAAAAAGAGAAAAAACTACATATACTTTTATACATTCTATCCTAATTTTCAAATCTCAATTACTATAGACATTTGCAATATACCTACAAGTGCACCTCAATTTACTACATAAACATATATAAATATAACTAACACATTTTTATATATAAACATAGATAACTAATTTTAACTTCACTTGTTCCGAACCTTATTATTATTGTAACAATTTATCAATTCTTAATTCAAAGAAACCAAGTTGATATTTTCTTTTATAAACATGTTAAAATATACCTTAGTATTATTCCAATGATGACAGTAAAATTATTAAGTTTCTTACCTATATATAAAATTATATTCTTAACATTCTTTTTAATTAATGATGCTGCAGCATGATTTATATCCTCGGGAGACAATATTTAATTTACCACTTACCTCGAATATTTGTTATCCAATAATTTCTCTATCTATTTCAAATTACATAAACATCTTATTTGCACAAAATTGTAAAATGATTATGAAAAGCAAAGAAAAACTATCTAATCATTAACTATACAAAATGTTCGTGAAGATGAACAGTAAATTAATGTTCAAAGTTCACAGGTGGGAAGTCTGGATAATGCATCCGCGTTTGACAGTTTTTTTCCAGGGCAATGTTCTATTTCGAGATTATATTTCTGCAAAGCTATGGCCCATCGTTGTAATTTGGACGATTGCGGAGCATTTCTCACTATAAAGGCTAGAGGATTATGATCAGTCACAATTTTCACAGATGAACCGAATATCCAAGGTTCAAACTTCTTCAATGCCCATTCTATAGCATAAGCTTCACGCTCTATAGTCGGCCAGCTCTGTTGAGGTTTCGATAATTTCTTGCTCGCGTAGCAGATGGGAAATTGCTTCTCTCCCCTTTGCTGTGATAAACATGCACTTATTCCGATTTGTGATGCATCAGAATGAATGACAAACGGATACTGCAGTGTTGAGGTGATCAGCTCCGTTGACATCGCTAATCGTTCCTTCAGTTGTTGAAATGTTGACTCTTGAATTTCTTTCCATTCGAGTATTTCCGGTTGTTTATTTTTCGTGAGTTCTGTGAGTGGGTAGGCAATCTCTGCATACCCTGGGATATAATCGCGATAATAATTACATAATCCTAACAGACTTTTAAGATCTCTTTTCGTTTTCGGCGTTTCCAGCTTCTTGATTGCCTCTATTTTCTCGGGATCTGGTTGATATTTTCCTGATCCAATAATGTGTTCTAAATATTTAATTTGAGGTTTTGCAAACGAACATTTCTTCGAATTGATAGTAAATCCAAGTGACTCTAGTTTGGTGAAAACTTTATCCAGATGTTGGAGATGAGTGTCGAAATCCGTGGAAAATATTGCTATGTCGTCAATATAGGCTCTTGAAAATTGTTGAAATTCTTTCAGCGCGTTATTCATTACTCTCTGAAAAGTTGCTGCTGCGTTCCTTAATCCAAAGGGTAGCACGTTAAACTGATATTGACCTCGATGAGTTTTGAAGGATGTGTACTCTTTACTTTGTCCCCCCATGGGAATTGCCCAATATCCTTTCAGCAAATCTAAAGTTGTTATGACGTTGGCTCTTCCTATACTGTACATTAAATCAATGGCGTTTTGCATAGGGAAGTCATCTGGCTTCGTCACTGCATTCAAAGCTCGATAATCTAAGCACAATCTGATATCTCCATCTTTTTTGCTTACACAAACAACTGGATGAGCTATTTCTGCATTACTTTCTTCTATTAGTCCCGATTTCAATAATTCTTCTACTTCTTCTTCGACCTTGGGTTTCAATGCTTCAGGAATCCTATAAATGTAAGGTTTCTTCCTCTCCATATTGGGTATTAATCTAATTTTATGAGCTTCAACTTTAGCTATTTTCAGTTTTCCGGTGAATAGTGCTCGGTGTTTGTTGATAAGAGCTATCAATTTTCTCCTCTGCTGCGGATTCAAATTTTCTAAATTCAGATTTGCATATATTTTAAAATCTTCCAGGGGGGGGTCGAGAGATCTTTTCCTGGTAAAGTTATAATTTCTCCCAATTCTTCTTCATTTTAAAATATCACTCCAACTGCATTGACACTAGCTTGGATATTTCTAATTTTATTTGCATGAACATGTTTGATCTTTCCATCAGGTAGTTTTACTTTATAGGAATGAAGTGGGCAATGATTCACGATTTCTCCTGGACCAGTCCATCGTGCATAGAGTTTGTTATTTGAATCTGGTATGAGTAAATAAACTTGTTCTCCGATTTTGAAATTTTTGGGTATTGATCTCCGATTAAAGTGCTCAGTATATTTTTCTTGTTTACCACTTGCAATTAAATTGGCTTGTTCGGCTGCTTGTTCTAACCTTATTTTTAAAAGTAGTAAGTAATCCACTGCCGACTCACTTAGATTAGGTGGTATAGGTATTTCTCCTGACCATGAAGATTTCAGTACAGCTAAAGGACCTCTTGGTTGTCTTCCATACATCAGCTGAAATGGTGAGACACCCGTGGTGCAGTTTGGTACTTCTCTGTATGCAAAGAGCAGGTATGGGATGTGCTTATCCCAATTCGAAGGATCGGTCCTGATGACATAATATAACATTTGCTTGAAGGACTTGTTCCATCTTTCTACTAATCCATTTGAAGCACTGTAAGCAGGTGTAGAGAACCTTGGGTGAGAACCTAGTCTTTTCTGGAATTCTTTAGTTAATTTTGAAACAAAGTTACTTCCGTTGTCACTAGCTATTGTATTAGGGATTCCTGTTCTCATGAAAATCTCCAAAAGCGCGTCGCAAGTGGCTTTTACTGTCAAACTTCTCAGTGGAATGGCTTCTGGCCATCGGGAATGTTGATCTACCAGACATAGCACATATTTATGTTTCCTAGCAGAGGGAGGTTCAATAGGTCCAATAACGTCGATGTTAACTGTTTCAAAAGGTATTCCTGGCCTTCTGACCTGTGTGATGGGAATCTTGTCAGATCGCTTTTCTGGACTTTTCAACTGACAATCTTTGCACGTTTTACAAAAGGTTTCGACATCTTGTGCTAATCCAGGCCAATAAAATGAATATCTTATTCGTTCCTTTGTTTTTCTTATTCCAAGATGTGCACCGAAAATGGAACTATGCGCTAATTCCAACACTTGTGCTCTTCTACTAAGCGGAAGCACTAACTGAAAAACAGTCTGTCCTAATATTTTTTCTTGGTGATGTAAAAGATGATCAATAAATAAATAATTTCCTTTTTTTTCTATTGCTAGCTTCCATGCTTCTCTCAGCGACGGACAGTTAGCTTGCTCTTCGCGAAGGCGTTCAGCAGACGATAAGTCTGTGTTTACATAAACACTCGCCTTCTCCCCTTCCTCCTCTTCGTTTTTCTCCTCCATTAGCATTAGCGGGGGCGGGGGAATCGACGCTGTCGTTTGACTGTGCATTGGCGAATAAAGTTTGTAAGTTTTCGCTTCTGTAATTATATCTTTCTGCGTTTGGTTCTTCTGCCGCAGGATTAATCAACAGTTCGTATATTTCTGGAGTTATTAGGCAAGGCACATTTAGCTTATCAGTCACTGCAATTAGTGTATCCACAAAATTAAATATATTGCTTCCATGATCTTTATTGTAAATAGGTACATGGCAAAATTTTGCTTCAATTGGTTGTCCGAAAGCAGGTGTTAGGCAATATATTACTTCCTTCTCTCTCCTCTAAATTTGGAATGAGCGATGAATGTACGATCGTTATCTGCGTTCCAGAGTCTATGATAGCTTCGATTTTCTCAGAGTTAATAAAAATATCTACTTTTTGCAGTGGTTGAACGATGCGTTCTGCGAATTCGGATCGTAAATGGGATGAGTCTACTTTAGCTACGATGGCTTCTTCTTTTGATATTCTGTTTGAATTTTTTTGAGTTTTGGAATCATCCTTTCCCTTCTTATTTACTGCAGTTTCGTTCTTTCTTCTTTTGTCTGGGCAATCTCTTGCGATGTGTTGATAATTTCCACAAATATAACATTCTTTTCTTCTCGCGTGAGATCTTTCGTGTTTTGGATATTCTTTTCTCATGGGTGGCGGAATATATTTGTCTTGTGCACATGTTGTATCCAGGAATCTCGGTGATCGCTTAATTCCATTTCGAACTTCGTCGAAAGATTTTCCTTTGGCCGTGAAATAAATATCACATTCTGTAGCTAATTCTTGAGGCTTCAGCCATTTATTTCCTTGTCGTATTGCGACGTGCGCAGCTGTTTCTTCATCTAAAGCTTGGAATAATTTATCCGAAATAATTAACTCCTTGAGTGTTTCGAAATCCTTTACTTCTCTTGACTTGCAGTAATAGTCCCATGTAGCTGTTAGTCTTGAAGCGAACTGGATATGCGTTTCGCCGGAATAACGTTTAGTTCTTCTGAAGTTTTCTAAACAGGTTTGAGGAGTAGGGTTGTATTCCTTCAGAACAAGAGTTTTCACTTTTTCGTAATTTTGCAGATCTTCCTCCTTTATATAAACAAGAACATTTGAAGCTTTTTCTCCAATTAATTTCAATAATATTTCTGATTTTTATTCTTCGGGAACCTTCTTGTGCTTAAATGCTCTTTCGATAGAATCGAAAAATATATTCCATTCTTCTGCTCTCTTCGGTACTGGTATAGTCAGTGTTTCTACTCCTTTGATCAGCTTGTCCAGGGAAATTTCGGTTTCTCGTTCTGTGTTTTGGATTAAAGGTGTTGGACTTCTACTTCCTTCATTTTGAGTAGCTCGAATCTTCGCTAGTTCTATTTCGTGTTCTCTTTCTGTTCTTATTCTTTCTTCTTCAATTTGCATTCTTTCCATTTCTTCTTTTCTTTTGTATTCTCCACTGTAGTAATCAGAATTTCTTTCACGAAATCAGCATCATCGATGTATTCCTTGCTATTCTGGAGTTTGTGTTTCAGTTCTACCAGCTTCAAATCTGGGGATGCTTCTTCGCCAATTTCCAATAGAACTGTTACTAAATCCTCTTTCTTTGCGTTTTTGAACATTTTCTTCTATTTTCCTTTAGAATCAAGCCTTTCGAACTCTCGATTAAATAATTCTCACGTTTTTACTCCCTTTTGCAAATGTGCACTTCTTTCGTTAGTTAGGCTTACCTTTACGCCATTTCCGTTTTCAACGCTCTATGCTTCTAACCTCTCTGGTTTTCTCGTAAGAGAGCGTGTTGTGATGACTTCGTGGTTTAACAAGGCACCATTTAGCAAGACGAAACAAACATTTATTAAATACATGATTCAAAGCATAATATAATAGTGACTCAGAGCAGTACGCCCCTCCTACCGCATAGTACAATCTACTACCTTCCTCTTCCGAGGCTAACACGCAACTCATGATAAATACATTAACCCTTCTCGGAGAAGAGCTACCTGCGCCAAGCACGCTCTATTGATCGCCAAACAGTAGCCAGATATCACAGTATAACAAAATTACAATGAAATAAGCAATATCCCTTAATACAAATATTAATTATCCTAATAAATAAATTAACCAAATTCCCTTTGCAAAATCTTAAGAACTCAAATGGTATAAAGGAGGTTAAGAACTTTGTTTCCTAAAAAAATCAGTCAAAACTTTTCAATATCTTAAAAACAGTGAAATGAGCAATAAATAAAATAAAGGAATGCAAAAAACAAAAAATTCTGAAAAGCAAAGTATAATTAATGATATTTTATCGTATGTTTTCAAGGGAAAAAATTACAATGAAATATAAGCTATGTGTCTTAATACAAATATTAATTATCCTAATTAAAAAATTAACCAACTTTCCGTAGAAGAACAAAAATCATGCAAAACTTTTCAATATCTTATAAGCAGTGAAATAAGCAAAAAAATAACATGATAGCAACTCAAAAAATATAAAATTCCGCGCAGAATTTTACTCCACAGAACAACTTTATCAAAAAAAAAAAAAATCAATAAAAATATATTATATTTATATAAAAATGACAATGAAATATGCCAATCTCTTAAAAGCAGTGACATAAGAAATACGATGAAAAACTGTTGCCAAACCCATATTTCTAAAAGAATGAAACTATTCAAAATGATGCGATTTCATCAAAAATCTATCAACAACAATAAGACAGGAAAATTGTTGCCAAAATCACATTTTTAAAGATGTGAGATGTGAGAAGTGTACTCGGAAGCTTCATTTAAAAAATCTTTTAAAAATACAAAATATTATCATTTTCCCAAAATTATTTTTGTAAAAGCATTCGCAAGGATGAAAGTTTAACGTGTCCAAAAATCAAACAAGAATAAACTGTACATTTTTAAAAATAAACTTTTTTAGAAAAAATCCCATTGAAAAAGTGTTATGCTCCCTTTGTTAAATGAATTCGTATTTAATCAATTTATTGAAACACGAAATTTATTTTAAGTTCGTAAAATAGCTAAGTGCCTACGTTTCATGACGATGTGAAAATGGAGTGTGTAGAGTAAAATCTCGCTTTCCTATAGCCCATTATGTTTCAAAATGACACGATTTCGAGACAAAACATGAAATAAAAAAATTCGAATTCGAAAAAATCGCTTCGAAGTGCACTGGCTCTTGTGTAGATGTACTACCTATGTAATTAAATTAACTATTAAATTTCGTAGCCGTGGGTCTATTAGCTTACGCGCAGCGCGAACGAAAGGCACACACACACACAGACAGACTCTTTCTTTTATTATATGTAGAGAAGATATGTAGAGATAAGATTGTTTAAGGGAAGGAAACTTTTATGTTTCGCAGCTGTACCCTGCGGCATTAAGACGGTCATCACGGAGAGTCTAGCCTTTTGCAATTCTCTTGATAGCTCACATCTACCGAACAATATTTAGTAATCAATCTCACTTAGCGGAATCATTGAAGTATAATTCTGGGAGGGATGGGAAATAACAAAAGAACTGCTTGACAATTTTCAGAGGTTTAGGGTTATTTTCGCTACATTTTACGGGAAGTTCGGTCCAAAACTAGCGACAGTTTTAAAGGGATTCGCAGAAAATCACTCGACAGGCTAAGGGTTAACAACTCAGCGACTCAGAATTTTTTTCTGAGCTCTGAGAATTCCTCCCCAGACGACAGCCAAGACGATTTGGCTTTTACTTTCACTTTCAATTCCTCACTTATCTATAAAAACATTCCGCGTTTCAGTGCAGATCCGTGCTGACTGTTGAAGAGGCAACACACATCTCTCTCTCTCTCTCTACTCAATCTGGATCCAGGATGCTCTTCAGAGGAAATTCTTTTAGGAATTGTTTACAACTTCTGAACCTTAGATGAGTTGGATGTCAATTGCTCGCTTATTTATAAAAGCATTCCGCGTTTCAATGCAGATCCGTGCTGGCTGTTGAAGAGACGACACGTCTCTACTCAATCTGGACCCATGATGTTTTTTTAAGAGGAAATTCTTTTAGGAATTGTAAATAACTTTTGAACCTTTGATGAGTTGGATGTTTCTTTTCGTATTTCGAAGCACTTTGTCAAAGAAGGAGATTCCAATGGAATTGTTTAAGGATGTCGTCTACTGAAATTGGAAAACAAAAAAGGAAATATCATTTGCATCCCGAGAGTTTTAAGATGAGAATGCTTTTCCGAAATCTATTCCTGTTTTCGTCTGGATAGACATGGTCTTCATGAAAGGTAAGTCTTTTACAAATATTTTACTCAAACTATTCTTTTAAACATTGTCTAGTAGAGCATTGTAAGATGTAATAGATTTATAAAAAAATTTTTTTGCTCCTAATGTTATTGTCATACCGGGCATAATTCATATGTTTCACTATACTCTTTAGATCTGATTCTCCCTTCTTAAATAGGAGTGTTAAAAATATCTGTATGTAGAGAGATGCATATAAAGTTACGCAAAAAAACCAAGCTTGTTAAGTATAGCCCTTAAATATACAGCAGCTAGACATAAAATACACTTTTTGTTAATAACGAGCCACGTTAAAAATAGTGAGCGTATAGCAAAATTGTAGCAGAATGCGAGCGCCACCTAGTGATGAATTTCGCGAAAGCCACTGAAAACTGGGAACCGGAATTTGGTTCAACACTTTTTGCTAATAACGAGCCACGTTACAAATAGTGAGCGTATAGCAAAATTGTAGCAGAATGCGAGCGCCACCTAGTGATGAATTTCGCGAAAGCCACTGAAAACTGGGAACCGGAATTTGGTTCAGTCAGGCAGTATTGAGTGTAAGTGGCGGAATAGCTGCGATCACCGAGGCAAGCGGCAGACCGATCGCTGCGCTCCGTAAAAAAGTGCAAAAATTTCCTTTCCTCTTGGTGATTATCAATTAAATTTCTTTGAAAAATGGTTTTTTTTCTACAACACCTATATCATTCCAATGAATTTCGACTCCGATGTTGACGAGAATAAAACAGCGGACAATGTAAGGATATACTCCAAAAGCCTGGAATTTTAAGATAAGTACTTTTCTTTCATCAAAACTAAATCAAATTTCTATAAATAAGTGCCTTTAAATCAATAAATCTTAATTTTTCATCAGTTTAAAGCATTAAAAAATACTTAAAATTGCCATTGCTTGTGGCTTCCTTTGTGTATCAACTCCAAATAGACGCCAACGTTATCAGTTCACGTCTGTCAACACTTACAAAGCCCTTAAGGAATCTCGAGAGAGGGGAAATTTGAGGATGAGAGGGAAAATTTGGGCATCGCGCTATTTCCCTCTCGGATCTTCTGGATTCTCTTTTCTTTTTAGATCGCTTGAATATAGTTTCGCCTTTAAATAATATACCTCACCGATTTTTTCTCATACTGTTCTTTGCTATCTGTTAAAGGGAAGGTTTATTCTTCACCGCCTTAAATGTATTCTTAGAACTATGAGCTTATATAAATAACAGTGTGCCTCATTGTGTTATACTAACATTAATTAACTAGTAATAAATTATGATAGTAAAATAATTAATCTTGTAATAAATTATGATAGTTAAATTAATAAATACTTAAGACACAATAACACGCCGAATAAATACTAATTCAGAAGTCAAACAACAAAAATCAGCGTTAATTTGCAAAATTTTCACAGGACTAGTTTCGATGGTTTTACCGAACCATCATCTTCAGCTGCAAAACCGCAAATGAACAAGATAGGAAATAATGCTTAGATAAGATAAGAAAGCCTGGACAAGAATAAGCAAGTGGCGCCATCTGTTGGCGAAACCAGAACTAAAACATAATTTCTCTAAAAGCCGAAGGCAAATTTGGATTGGAATTAGGATCGTTAACTAGAACAGAAAGATTTTTATGAATGTGAAATGCCTCTAGAAAATCCAGTTCTCCAATGGAAGATGTTTTTTGAATAATTTTGGCAGCAGAAAAATTGAAAGTGTGATTTTCGGACCAACAATGTTGAGCAACAGAAGACTTCTGTGTTTCCTTTTTTCTAACATATGCTTCATGTTCTTTGACACGAAATTTTAAGGCTCTCTTAGTTTGGCCAATGTAAATTAAACCGCACTGGCAAGGAATCCTATAAATACCCCAGGAATTCATATCCGGAATGGGGTCCTTGAGTATAGAAGTTGGAATTTTATTGATGGGAGAGTAAACAACCCGAAAGTTAAATTTCTGCAAAATATGTGCAACTTTATAGCTAATTGATGGAAAGAAGGGAATGACAACAGAATTTTTATAATCTCCTAAAATAAGAGTGTGGCTTTTGGTGTGTTGAGATGAGAATTTTTTAACTGCTTGATTAATAATGTTGGGTGAAAAGCCCCTGTCAATAGCTATTGCTTTTAAATAATTTAGTTCTTCATCAAGGGCCAGTTTGGAGGAGCAAACTTGAAGAGCACGGAAAACATAGGAATAAAATGAAGCTAACTTTTGTTTAGTCGGATGACATGATTTAAAGTGTGGTGGAAGGCAAACCGATGAAGGTTTACGGTAAACTGTAGTACTGAAGTTGGATGTGTTACGTGTGACCAGAATGTCGAGAAACGGAAGAGAATTGCAAGTCTCAAGTTCAAAAGTGAACTGAATAGCAGGATCAATAGAATTCATTGTTGAAAGAACTCTATTTAAATCATCTTTATTACCTTCAAACAGGGTAAAAGTATCGTCTACGTAGCGGAACCATGCCGGGAAGTTTAAAGTTTCAAACAATTTTGATTCATAATAATGCATGTAGATATCAGCCAGGATGGGACTGAGGGGGCTTCTCATGGCTAATCCCTCAGTTTGCTTGTAATATTTATTTTGGAAAACAAAATGTGTTTGTTTCAAATAGAGTTGAGTGAGAGAAATTAGCTCATCAATTTCGATGCAAGAGAAATGAAATTCGCGAAGTCTGGTTTCTAGACATCTTAATGCACCCTCCACTGGGACATTGGTGAATAATGATTTTACATCAAAAGAAACCATGAGTAAATTACGAGGAGAAATGTTTTTAACCTTTTTTACAAACTCTATTGAATTTTTTATGGTGTAAATGTTATTGTCTAATAGAGTGGAAAATCTAGAAACTAAATATTTAGCTAATGGATACGAGGCAGTACCTAAATTTGATACAATAGGGCGGAAAGGAATACCACTTTTATGAATTTTGGGAAGAGCATATAATCTGGCACAATTCGCAACAGATGGGATAAGCGAATGTTTTAAGTTGCTTGAAATGATTTGCGAAGATTTGATCGCAGTTTTTATTTTGGATAAGTCCGAAGGTGAAGGATCTTTAGGGATCGGATTATATGGTCCTTCGTTTAAGAGTTTAGTGACACCATCGATGTAAGTGTTCTTATCCATGACGACTATCTGGCCACCTTTGTCGGCCTTTGAAATGACAATATCCGGGTTAGAATGAATCTCGCGCATTGTAGCTCTTTCTCTCGCAGTTAGATTTGGTTTCAAAGGTTTATTATTGAATTTCACATTATGAGCGATAAGATGCCTAATCATTTCTTTCTGTGAATCTGAAACTTTACTGAACTTGAAAGCTTTCTCGATAGGAGCCAAAATCTTTGGAATCGAGGGTTTACAGGTTTGTGAGAAGTTAAAATTATATTTTAGAATTCTCTCTTGTTCTTCTGAAAGACTAACATTAGAAATATTAACTATTGGCTTGATGTTTACAATGGGAAGATTTTTTGAACTACTTGAACTGGAAGACTGTAAAAGAAGTTTTTCGAATTTAACTGCAAGGGTGTTTTTATGACGGTTAACTGCATTCTCCGTTCTAGACCAAGACTTTTGTTCAAGGGCAGTGAATTTTGGATATGTTTTAGCGAGTTCCAGATGAAGCTTATAGAGTTCATGTTCAATTTTGGACAATTGTTGACGTGTATCCCTTATCACGGACCGAAGTAAGGCAAGTTTGCAATTTAACAGAATTCTTGAAACGCGACTCGAAGGTCGAAATTTGATTTGAATCCCCAATTTTATTCAAATCAAATCTAATCAAAAACCTTCGAGTCGCGTTTCAAGAATTCTGTTAAATTGCAAACTTGCCTTACTTCGGTCCGTGATAAGGGATACACGTCAACAATTGTCCAAAATTGAACATGAACTCTATAAGCTTCATCTGGAACTCGCTAAAACATATCCAAAATTCACTGCCCTTGAACAAAAGTCTTGGTCTAGAACGGAGAATGCAGTTAACCGTCATAAAAACACCCTTGCAGTTAAATTCGAAAAACTTCTTTTAGTCTTCCAGTTCAAGTAGTTCAAAAAATCTTCCCATTGTAAACATCAAGCCAATAGTTAATATTTCTAATGTTAGTCTTTCAGAAGAACAAGAGAGAATTCTAAAATATAATTTTAACTTCTCACAAACCTGTAAACCCTCGATTCCAAAGATTTTGGCTCCTATCGAGAAAGCTTTCAAGTTCAGTAAAGTTTCAGATTCACAGAAAGAAATGATTAGGCATCTTATCGCTCATAATGTGAAATTCAATAATAAACCTTTGAAACCAAATCTAACTGCGAGAGAAAGAGCTACAATGCGCGAGATTCATTCTAACCCGGATATTGTCATTTCAAAGGCCGACAAAGGTGGCCAGATAGTCGTCATGGATAAGAACACTTACATCGATGGTGTCACTAAACTCTTAAACGAAGGACCATATAATCCGATCCCTAAAGATCCTTCACCTTCGGACTTATCCAAAATAAAAACTGCGATCAAATCTTCGCAAATCATTTCAAGCAACTTAAAACATTCGCTTATCCCATCTGTTGCGAATTGTGCCAGATTATATGCTCTTCCCAAAATTCATAAAAGTGGTATTCCTTTCCGCCCTATTGTATCAAATTTAGGTACTGCCTCGTATCCATTAGCTAAATATTTAGTTTCTAGATTTTCCACTCTATTAGACAATAACATTTACACCATAAAAAATTCAATAGAGTTTGTAAAAAAGGTTAAAAACATTTCTCCTCGTAATTTACTCATGGTTTCTTTTGATGTAAAATCATTATTCACCAATGTCCCAGTGGAGGGTGCATTAAGATGTCTAGAAACCAGACTTCGCGAATTTCATTTCTCTTGCATCGAAATTGATGAGCTAATTTCTCTCACTCAACTCTATTTGAAACAAACACATTTTGTTTTCCAAAATAAATATTACAAGCAAACTGAGGGATTAGCCATGAGAAGCCCCCTCAGTCCCATCCTGGCTGATATCTACATGCATTATTATGAATCAAAATTGTTTGAAACTTTAAACTTCCCGGCATGGTTCCGCTACGTAGACGATACTTTTACCCTGTTTGAAGGTAATAAAGATGATTTAAATAGAGTTCTTTCAACAATGAATTCTATTGATCCTGCTATTCAGTTCACTTTTGAACTTGAGACTTGCAATTCTCTTCCGTTTCTCGACATTCTGGTCACACGTAACACATCCAACTTCAGTACTACAGTTTACCGTAAACCTTCATCGGTTTGCCTTCCACCACACTTTAAATCATGTCATCCGACTAAACAAAAGTTAGCTTCATTTTATTCCTATGTTTTCCGTGCTCTTCAAGTTTGCTCCTCCAAACTGGCCCTTGATGAAGAACTAAATTATTTAAAAGCAATAGCTATTGACAGGGGCTTTTCACCCAACATTATTAATCAAGCAGTTAAAAAATTCTCATCTCAACACACCAAAAGCCACACTCTTATTTTAGGAGATTATAAAAATTCTGTTGTCATTCCCTTCTTTCCATCAATTAGCTATAAAGTTGCACATATTTTGCAGAAATTTAACTTTCGGGTTGTTTACTCTCCCATCAATAAAATTCCAACTTCTATACTCAAGGACCCCATTCCGGATATGAATTCCTGGGGTATTTATAGGATTCCTTGCCAGTGCGGTTTAATTTACATTGGCCAAACTAAGAGAGCCTTAAAATTTCGTGTCAAAGAACATGAAGCATATGTTAGAAAAAAGGAAACACAGAAGTCTTCTGTTGCTCAACATTGTTGGTCCGAAAATCACACTTTCAATTTTTCTGCTGCCAAAATTATTCAAAAAACATCTTCCATTGGAGAACTGGATTTTCTAGAGGCATTTCACATTCATAAAAATCTTTCTGTTCTAGTTAACGATCCTAATTCCAATCCAAATTTGCCTTCGGCTTTTAGAGAAATTATGTTTTAGTTCTGGTTTCGCCAACAGATGGCGCCACTTGCTTATTCTTGTCCAGGCTTTCTTATCTTATCTAAGCATTATTTCCTATCTTGTTCATTTGCGGTTTTGCAGCTGAAGATGATGGTTCGGTAAAACCATCGAAACTAGTCCTGTGAAAATTTTGCAAATTAACGCTGATTTTTGTTGTTTGACTTCTGAATTAATAAATACTGTTTAATTTGTGTTTTTAATACATATACTAAGTAATTTACACACATAAATATATTATATATATATTTTTGTTTTTTTTGGTGTGTGTGCGGTTGTGGTCTTGCATTGTATATGGTTCTATGTTGTTAGTCTGCTGCTGTTTTTTGAAAAATGTATGAAAATGTTGAGAATGAAAGTAGCATAAGTTACTTTGATTAAATTAATATATACTTTTGTTTGATGACCTTTGTTGATATCTCAGGATGCAAGCATACATATTACTTCATATTCCATGCTAAATACCTTAATACGAAGCATTTTAACACCGTCAATATTTGTCTTTTCCCCAGTAACACATCTATTCACCATTACCAATCACACTCACTACACACACACACCTGTGAGACACTATTTATTGTAAATGAAGACAGTTTCTTCTCCTTTTAACTACACTCATGGACACAATCGTATTTTAGGATATTTTCTACTTCTTTTCCTTTTCTTTCTAAAGGCCCTTTTTTTTCCCCTCTATTATTTTGGGCCATTTATTTTAAATTTTATTTTGTCCCATCTTTTCTTTCTGGCCTTTTGAACTCGTACAAGATGTACGAAGTTCCTTTTTACTCTCCTCAAATACGAAATTGCCCCTCTTTCTATATACCTTTCCTTCGCACCTATGCTTGATTTTTCGCCCATCGGGGCAGAAAGACTTAGCGGGTGCAAAGCAAGACATCTGTCTACTTTGTCTGTCTGTCTGTCTGTCAGTATAAGTGGCGTTGGCATTTGGGGACAAGCGCCTGGCCCCAGCCACCACCCCAAGCTCTTATCGGACACGACTTCTGATGTCATAGAGTGACGAAAAGAATTCTCTGCAGCATTTTTGCGCGCCAAAAGCTTGAGCTCGAGGTCATTTTAGCGCTGAAACAGGCGAAGCTATGGTGTAATTTGCCATATTTGCGAAAAAATTACAAAAATAAAAAGCAGCTTCAGAAATATATTGTTAATATACATAATATTAGAAAAAAGGTGCAATTCGATGTGCAGTCGATAACCGTTTAGCAGTATTTTGGTCATTAGACGAATATCGAAGTCATTTGACAATAAACACTTTTTATAAGATATAAAAGTTAAGAAACAAAACAACAATACATGAAAAAAAAAAAAAAACAGAATGATAACTCCAATTGACAAAGTCAAATAAACGATATTATAAGTATTTTACGACTTAAAAGTGTCTTATCATTTCACCTTATTTTTAACCACAAATGAGGAGGAATTAATGCCTAGGATTAGAAAGTAAAAAAATTAATCTGAATACGAACAATTTTGATACCAAGCAATCTCTATATAACAAGCAATAAATGAAAGGAAGGTTATTGAATTATCAAACAGTTCATTTTTATAAAGAAATAACTAAATTTTACATTTATATCTCTTTTAAAAACACTTTTCTGCAAAATAAACCGCTAATTCATGAAAACTGCGGCAGACATTATTTACACAGTAAGAGTTAAGTGCTATTTCTTGATATTGCTGACGAAGCAAATCTTGTTAATGGTCTCCTTTTATATGAAATTATAAAATACATTTCTTAAATATCAGTATAGCGCTATGAATTGCATTGAATACAGATTGCTTAGCAAACACTATTTACGCATTATAAAGTTTTATCTATTCCATTAACATGATTAAACAATTTATATAAAAAGTGCCGACATATTTTCTACTGTTAGGTTCTTTTTAATTTACTGTTATACTGTTAGGTTCGTTTTAATTTCAAATATTCTGTTACATTGCACAAATTCACATTAACACAGGAGAGAACCAAATCCAAAGTAGTTATATGTTCCCCTTGACATAACTCAAACGAAACAGGTAATGGAATCGTTTCAGCCTGACGTCATAAACGGCAACCAATAAGAACAGGGGTGGTGGCTGGGGCCAGGCGCTTGTCATTTGGGGTCTAGATCTTTGTTCCCAGGGGCTGAGAGAAGCTGCTCCATATTGAAGAGTTTGAGTACTGTGTGTATCTAGATATTTGACGCATCTGAATATTAAAGTCAGAATTTATTTTGGTAAGTTTATTCTCCGATGTCTTAGCCTTTCGTTTCGTAGTGCTGTGTAATCACAGCAAAATAATTCATTATTATCTTATGGTGTTTCGTTTTCGTAGTTAGTCTTATACTGCTTGGTTTTAATGTTGCATTATTATATCAAAATAATTAATTTTTGTCTTTATGCTGTTTAGTTTTCTTAGTGTTGCATTATTACATCAAAAAAGCTCATTTTGGGGCTAGAATCATTAATAGAGATTAATTTTTCTTAAAGCAACTAAACATTGCTTGGATATATTCTCTGCTCTAATAATGGATTAAAATTTTATACCATTGACACATATCGGGCTATATTTAAAAATTAATTTAATTTTCTAACACTAATGTAGTTAGATGGTGGGAGTTATGTAAAAGGTGCATAGTTTGGAAATTATGAGTTTACTACAGAGAAACATGTTAGCGATAGTGTGTTTTTTATCGTCAACGGCTATGATTTTTATTGTTATATGGTTACGTTTCAAATAAAGCATGATATAAAACAAGTATACGTCAAATTTAGCAATTTAAAACATATTTAATGTACAGCATGATACTAAGCATATGTTAGGGTGTAATTAGACTAGAAATTACATGATTAAACATACTAAGCATATGCAAGTTAGGTGTAACTTGTTAAAAATGATAATTAGTTCAATTAAATTGAAGTTAGCAGAAAATCATGATATTAATCTTATTCAAATAAAAATTATTTGGTTAAACATGATGTTTAGTGCAATTTAAGGCACAGCTTTAGTATTAGTTCTTTTTGGCGAGAAATTTGTTTGGCGACATTTTGGAGCGATAAATGAAAAATTATGGTAACCTTGGTAACCCTAAATACTGAACTGAAAAACATGCCGCCATTTCTGTCCACGTAACTTTAACGAATTTGATAGGTATCAGAGCTTTGATGGCAGGAGGGTTAAATTGCATGTTTTTCTTAGTTACATTTGTGTTAGAAAAGCACAAAATTAAAAATATTTTTAAAAAAGCTAAAATTTGATAGTTAAAACTGATGCTTTTAATATTACATCACATGAGTCTCGACATTTTTTCATATGTCAACTCTGCATATTATTAAAAACTCCACCCCCCAAGAAAAAAAAACACATTTTCAGTAGCATGATGTAAACTCTGTGTTTCCTTTGCTAAGGAGATCAAAATTACCATGGTCTAAAAATACTTTCTTGCCTTATATTAGAACTATAGGGATGTGTAATTGCATGAATTCATAGGTTCAAATCAGGACCAAAATTATTGCTTTTATAACATTTTTATAATTTGACTGACTATAAAAAATATAATGTTGCTTAGATTATGGAACATATTGCTTATAATTTACAGTTCTCAAATTTTGTAAATCTTACAACCTAATAGCTGTATATGAATAACCTTCACTGAGTATTATTACTTTTATTAATAGTATGTTGACATAACAGTCTACTTTTTATTTTAAATTTTATGCCAATTTTCTACATTACTTAAGCATTTTATCTAACAGAAATCTGAATTTTTTGTAATAAAAACTCTATAATAAAAGTAAGAGTACAATTTATATATAAAAATTTGACTACATGGCAAGCACTTAGATACTGATTTCAATATCTTTAAATGTTATTATCGTAAAGTTCAGATATATTCTTATTAAGTTAAGATATACTTTTATTCTATTATAAAGTTTAGATGTACAGAACAGAAGGCACACTCTGTGCTTACGACTCAGTCAACCACTTGTGGCAAGATAACTTATGATAACAATTAAGTTCAAATGTAAAATTTAAATTCAAATAAATTTGTAGCCAAAGGCTGCACAAATCAATTTAATGCAAAGTTGGTTAAAAACTTAACTGGCATGGAATTCAACTATCAGCAATTATAATGCAAGCCTGAAGACTACAAATCGTTTCTTATCTAGTAACCTATTAATGTGGCCTCAAAAGGCGAAACACGGTTTGTTTTACAAAATAAAAATTTCATTTGGATTCTGGTGAGAAAACGGATGGAGGAAATTGACAGTAAAGATCCCAAGCATAAAATAACTCTGGTTACAAAATAAAGGAACGTTACAATATACTTTGTTCCCTGATTAATTATTCAGTACATGAAATAGTGTAATGCATTTTTGTATTTAGTTTAATTAAATGCTTTCCAAAACTGACAGGATTTTGCAAACATATTGACCATATTTTTCAACCTATAGATGCAACACTTCTCTTCAGAAGTAAGATTTAGAATTAAGAAATAAGAAAATAAGAGAGAATTATGAATAGAAAATAAATACATATGCTGGCTAGCAGAAGAAGGAAGTCTTCATAAAGTACTTTTTAAGAGAAACTGGCTCAGACTCGCATTACATCTACGGAAAACTACTAAAACTCCCATATAGCCAGCCTGACCTACCACTGTTCAGTGGCTATCACTCCACCACTAGTGGATTCCAATGACTGTTTGAATTTTTCACAGAAATCATCATTTACGATGATTGTTGTATTATTACCATTGGTACAAAATTTACTCATTATGATAATTAAATTTTAGCTTTTAAATTATAATCATAAATTACTTGTAATAAATTGAGGGATTAAAAAATACACACTTCTTAATATTTTTACCATTTACAGTATTTAATAATAAAAAATATTTCTAACACTGGTACAAAACTTGCCTATTATAATTGAATTTGATTTCCTTCACTTTGAAATATTTTCTTTTAATAACAGAATCTAAGAAACTAAAGTTTTAATTTAAGAAACTAAAGTACTAGTTTGAAATGCATTTATTAACCTTTTGTAAATTTCATTATTCATAAACATAAAAATTAACCTTTTGTAAATTTAAAATATTAGCTAAGTACTAATATAATAAAATATAAATATGAACTAACTACTTAAAATATTAATGTTTAATACATTATATTTTGTAATTAAAAATATTAACATTTTGTAAATTTCATTACTCATGACATAATTGTCATAAATTCATTTACAGTAGTGTTTCAAGAATTTATCATAGCAGTACTAGAAATATTGAAAATTAGAGAAAGACTGTTTATTCTGATTAAGAGCTTATTTTTTAGGATTGTTATTTAGTCTAGATCGGGTTTTGTTGACAATCCGCCATTTTTTTTCGATCTTCAAAGCCGGGTCTACCTTGGCGACCGAAGTTTGTCGCCAAATAATAAAAAAATCGCCAAAAGACCAATACTAAAGCTGTTCCCAATTTAATTCAAGTTGGTGGAAAAGCAGGATCTTAAACATATGTTAATAAAAGTCAGTATAAACAAGTAAAGAAAATGGGAACAGCTTTAGTATTGGTCCTTTTGGCGATTTTTTGATTTGGCGACAAACTTCGGTCACCAATGTACACCCGTCTTTGAAGATCGGAAAGAAATGGCGGATTGTCAACAAAACCCGATCTAGACTAAATAACAATCCTAAAAAATAAGCTCTTGATAAGAATAAACAGTCTTTCTCTAATTTTCAACATTTCTAGTACTGCTATGATAAATTCTTGAAACACTACCGTAAATGAATTTATGGCAGTGATTATGTTATGAGTAATGAAATTTACAAAAGGTTAATATTTTAAATTACAAAATATAATATTAATGTATTAAACGTTAATATTTTAAGTAGTTAGTTAATATTTATATTATATTATTACTTAGGTAATATTTTAAATTTACAAAAGGTTAATTTTTATGTTATGAATAATGAAATTTACAAGAGGTTCATAAATGCATTTCAAACTAGTAGTATATGTTACTTTAGTTTCATAGATTCTGTTATTAAAATAAAATAAAATAAAAAAAAATATTTCAAAGTGAAGGAAATCAAATTAAATTATAATGAGCAAGTTTTGAAATACTTTTTATGATTAAATTTTGTAAATGGTAAAAATATTAAGAAGTGTGTATTTTTTAATCCCTAAATTTATTACAAGTAATTTATGTTTATAATTTAAAAGCTAAAATTAAATTATCATAATGAGTAAATTCTTTGTACCAATGGTAATAAATAATACAACAATCATCATAAATAGTGATTTCTGCGAAAAATTCGAACAGTCATTGGAATCCACTAGTGTTGGAGTGATAAGCCACTGAACAGTGGTAGTTCAGAAGGGGGCTATATGGGAGTTTTTGTGGTTTTTCGTACATGTAATGTGAATCTGAGCCAGTTTCTCTTAAAAAGTACTTTATGAAGGCATCCTTCTTGTGCTAGCCAGCATATATATTTATTTTCTATTCATAATTCTCTCTTATTTTCATATTTCTTAATTCTAAATCTTACTTCTGAACTGAAGAAGTGTTGCATATAGGTCGAAAAATATGGTCAATATGTTTGCAAAATCCTGTTCAGTTTTGGACAGCATTTAAATAAAAATAAGTAATTTGTATATGATGCAGACAAAAGTGCATTACACTATTTCATGTAGTGAATAATTAATCGGCACAAAGTATAATGTAACATTCTTTATTCTGTAACCAGAGTTATTTTATGCTTGGGATCTTTACTATCAATTTCATCCATCCATTTTCCCATCAGTATCTAAATGAAGTTTTTAGTTTGTAAAACAAACCGTGTTTTGCCTTTCGAGGCCATGTTACTAGGTTGCTAGATAAGATAAGATTTGTAGTCTTCAGTCTTGCATTGTAATTGCTGATAGCTGAATTCCATGCCAGTTAAGTTTTTAACCAACTTTGCATTAAATTGATTTGTGCAGCCTTTGGCTACAAATTTATTTGAATTTAAATTTTACATTTGAACTTAATTGTTATCATAAGTTATCTTGCCACAAGTGGTTGACTGTGAGTAGTAAGCACAAAGTGTGCCTTCTGTTCTGTACATCTAAACTTTATAAGAGAATAAAAGTATATCTTAACTTAATAAGAATATATCTAAACTTTATAATAATAACATTTAAGGACATTGAAATCAGTATCTAAGTGCTTGCCATGTAGTCAAATTTTTATATATAAATTATTGTACTCTTACTTTTATTATAGAGTTTTTA
Source organism: Stegodyphus dumicola (assembly GCF_044657685.1). Lineage (NCBI taxonomy): Eukaryota > Metazoa > Arthropoda > Arachnida > Araneae > Eresidae > Stegodyphus > Stegodyphus dumicola. The sequence goes on along the minus strand of NC_140781.1, from coordinate 140,345,717 downwards.
TTACAAAAAATTCAGATTTCTGTTAGATAAAATGCTTAAGTAATGTAGAAAATTGGCATAAAATTTAAAATAAAAAGTCGACTGTTATGTCAACATACTATTAATAAAAGTAATAATACTCAGTGAAGGTTATTCATATACAGCTATTAGGTTGTAAGATTTACAAAATTTGAGAACTGTAAATTATAAGCAATATGTTCCATAATCTAAGCAACATTATATTTTTTATAGTCAGTCAAATTATAAAAATGTTATAAAAGCAATAATTTTGGTCCTGATTTGAACCTATGAATTCATGCAATTACACATCCCTATAGTTCTAATATAAGGCAAGAAAGTATTTTTAGACCATGGTAATTTTGATCTCCTTAGCAAAGGAAACACAGAGTTTACATCATGCTACTGAAAATGTGTTTTTTTTTCTTGGGGGGTGGAGTTTTTAATAATATGCAGAGTTAACATATGAAAAAATGTCGAGACTCATGTGATGTAATATTAAAAGCATCAGTTTTAACTATCAAATTTTAGCTTTTTTAAAAATATTTTTAATTTTGTGCTTTTCTAACACAAATGTAACTAAGAAAAACATGCAATTTAACCCTCCTGCCATCAAAGCTCTGATACCTACCAAATTCGTTAAAGTTACGTGGACAGAAATGGCGGCATGTTTTTCAGTTCAGTATTTAGGGTTACCAAGTTTATCATAATTTTTACATTTATCGCTTCAAAATGTCGCCAAATTTCTCGCCGAAAAGGACTAAAACTAAAGCTGTGCCAGAAAGGATCATTGACACAGATTTCTAATTAATTATGAAAGAGTTTAAGAAACTTTTATGATTATATCTAGCAATATTTCATTAAATTTTTCCGATTTTAATGGCCCTGAAAAGGATTCCCCTCTTCCTTTTTCAAAAACCTGTGTTGATAAGGGAATTGGCTGGGACATACTACCATATAGGGATATAATCCTTAACTGTGTTGAGGATTTCTGTGTATAAATCTTGCTGTTATATTTAGCTTCACACCAAAATAGGTATATGGGTAGGTAATGAGCCAAACCTGTGAACTGGGAATGTGTGCCATTTGCCAGATTAATGAAATTTTTGGAATGATTAACAGTCTGAGGCCCATAATACTCATGCCTGCTTAAGAAGAGTGCGCCCACCATTCTTCATTTATAATAGTTGTTTCCTATGTCCATCCTTTGTAATCAATGGTATCAAAACTTCCACTGTTGTTTGCTGTGAACATGTTGACATTGAAGGTAATAATCCTTCCGACGTGCATCACAGATAAATATCTCTGACAAGTTCCTTGATTAAATGAAAATAATTTCATCTATTTATTGTAAAATACTCGGAAAAGATGGTGGAGGAATCGAGCAAAATAACAACAAATAAGGGAGGAATAAATTGCATGTGAAGAGACACTGAGTGTGATGTCACACAAGCCCCCCTTCCCCAAGTGGTACAGTCGCTGAGCACTGGTAGTTTGGTTCGAGGTTCGAATCCCGCGAATGCGCTGGCTGCATGGGTGTTTTCGTGGTTTTTCCCATGTGTAACGTGTATACAAGCCAGTTTCCCTTAGAAAGTCCTCCACAAAGCCATCCCTCCCGTTAGGCAGATAGCCCTAGTGTGTTTTCCTGTAATCTCAATAAACCAAACCGATGCTATACAATGCAAAATTATGAATAGTATTGAAAGGAACCACAAAAAAAAAAAAAAAAAAAAAAAAAAAAAAAAAAAAAAGAGTAGAAGCATATACTATTTATTTTTCACTTCTGTAAGGTATTTCAATTTTCATGTATGCTGTATATTTTTCTTTCTGAGGATTTTGGATTGTATTAGTCATAAATCAGAAATTAACAGGCATCAAAATTATAAGTATGCTGAAATTTAAAAAATGAAAACTGCAGCAATGAGAAATGACTCGTACAACAGTGTCTAAACATATTTTTTAATGTTTACCGAAGAGCATATCATCCTCTTATGTTGACGTTATGCTTGGCAGTGATTACAGACATCAGCTATATTTACTGTGAAGTGCTGAGTGTAGACGAGAAGAAATGTAGCAGAATTTTTTTTTTCCATACACAAAAAGTAGAATTTATAAATGATACTCATAGGCTAAAAGATTGCATTTAGTGTTGTTTGAATTGAGAATAACCGATTTGTTATTCAGATAACCCCAGTACTGGTGCCTGAGCTGATGCAGCCACACCCAGTGGCAGAATTTAGGAACTGCAAAAATTTAGATTTTAGAGAAGCACCAAGCATCAAAATTTAGGGATGGCAAAATCTTCAGAATTTAGGCAAGGTTTTGAAATGTAAAATATTTGGAATTTAGGGAGGTACTTTGCAGCAAGATGCTTGTTTGCCGGGGGCTGCACCGGGCCACAAATGTCTATGGTCAGCCCTGAATAAACCTTAAGTATATCTGGGAATTTATTTATTCAGGACTCTGATAAGCTTTAAACATGTTTCGGAAATGGGCTATAATAAATAACTAAAGTCATATACCAGGTGTGTAACTATGAAACCGGAATTTTTGTATAGAAAATGCACATGAAAATGATAGAAAATATTTTGTTCAAAATATTGTCCATCGCTAGCTATACATTTTTTCCATCTCTCTGGTAATAAAAAAAAAAAAAATGTTGCTGTTTCGATCCAAACCAGCCATCAAGCCATTTTCAAATATTTTTATATAAAATGAAGTGCTACTGAGCAAGTGCGTGTCCGATCGATACAAATAAATAGTAGTCAGATGGAGCCAAGTCTGGTGAATAAGCCACATGCGCAAGTATTTCCCAGCTGAATGCCTCCATCATTTCCTAGACCGGTTTTGCTCTGTGTGATGGCGAATTATCGTGAAGCAAAATCAGTTAGTGTTGCCTTTCTTGATGTACTGGTTGTTTTCTACACTATGCTTGATTGAGATCGATCATCTGTTGTTGGTGGTGTTCAGTATTAACAGTTTTGCTAGGTTTTTAGTAGCTCATAAAAGATCGTACCCTTCTGATCCAACCAAACACAGAGCATTGTCTTATTTCCATAGCAATTTGGCCTTGCAGTTGATGTTGATGGTTTGCCTGCAGTTGCCTGTGAGCTTTTATACTTAGGATTCTCAAAATAGGAGTATATTCACTTTTTATCACCTGTCACAATTTGATGGAGAAATAATTTTCCTTTGTACCTAGAGGGCAGCATATTCACTTTTTATCACCTGTCACAATTTGATGGAGAAATAATTTTTCTTTATACCTAGTGGGCAGCATTTCGCAAATGGTTTTTCAGTTTCCTTGCTGTCTTTCATTCAATTCATGTGGACTCATTTTTCCCACATTCTGGATCTTTCCAGTGGCTTTCAGACATATGGAGATGGCATCTCGTGTCACATTTAATTTATCTGCGAGTTCTTGTCGAGTTTGAGCTTCATCCTCATCCAAGAATGCTTACAATTCACCATTTTCAAATTTTTTCCGTGGTCTTCCACATTTTTCACATGAAAATCGCCACTTTTAAATTTCTTAAACCTCTTCTTTTAAAGTCTGTGATTTATCAAGAACATGCCCACCGTAAACTTCGACAAGCATTTGATGCAATTCTGCAGCAGTTTTAAATGATAACAGAAAATTAATGCTCTCTACAAATGGTACTTTGTAGGCACAAAACTCAACGTATTCAACGCCATTATATGAAACTTGCATTGCTCTGATTCGGAAGTGTTTGTTAACTGTTAATGAAATAAATTGGTGCCAGTGATGCAGTTTGAAGGTAAATTGCATTGACAACTACTGCAAATTCCTCTCTATGGGCAAATTCCAATTTCATATTTATACACCTGGTAGTTCAGACTTGACTTCATCAGGATGTGGTCAAAGCAAGACAAAACTTAACAGAATAATATGTCTTTAGTAGCCAATCTCGTGATACATCGGCAATTGGTATACAGTGGACACTAGCTATGCTCTATGATGATAGTCCGAAATTTGAAGGTTTTCAGATATCGTAAATTAAATGAGAAATTTTCTAATTAATGGGGTTTGTGAAGAAGTGTAAAAAAAGGGGTAATAAATGTATATGATAAAATAGTTTTTCATTGCAATCACATTCTGCTAATCAACTGACAAAATTTATAGTGTAATTCTAAATCCAGGAAATGCCTCTAATCAATAGAGTGACAGAGAGGCTGTTCAGAATGAAAAAATTTCAATTGACAGTTTAGTGGGGATTCATGACACAATGATTACAGGACTTGAACAGTGGAACTTTGGGATGCACTTCTGTAAAGAACCCGGTAAATGTAAACATCACCAGCATTGGCAATAATAGTTCAAACGTGGTAACCCATCGGATTCAACATATTTGCTTTTTTTAAAGGTTGCGACCATTCCTCTTATGCTGACTTCGTTGAGTTATGACCATCGTTCGCACTTGCAGATTTAAATTAATTCTTCACTTATTTATTATCTTTTCGGATTTTCATGTTATTTTTTATGGACTTTTAACAATGAATACATAGAAACATTTTCATACAATTAAGGAAGTTTTCGGTGACAGATATTATTTCGCCAAAGAAAATAGGAACTATTCTTATTATTTCGCCAAAGAAAATAGGAACTATTCTTATATGCGCCCTCAAGTCCCCAAATTTCTTGCCAAACATTTTTGGCAAGAAACTCCACAGTGCAATATTACTATCTAAATATTTTGTTTACATTTTGAACTTTAAGCCTAAAATGTCTCCAAAAACGTGGTTTTCGCACATGCAAAAACCACGTTTTGAGCACACAATTTAAGCTAAAATTCCGAAACAAAAGCAAAAAAAATTTAGATAGCAAAAATGTAAAGTTTCTAACCAAAAATATTTGACAAGAATCCATGTACACACCGATAAGTTTTAATTAAAAAAAAATCTATGAATTGCACAATCTAGGCAGCGAAAGAATCTACGAACTACGCACACCTTGCTTTAATAAATTAACATAACAATAAATTTCAAAGAATACCATATACACAGCATTCTGTTTCAACTTTAAAAAACATCTATGAATTGCATAATCTAGGCACTATGCACTAATCAACAAAATAAACTAAAATAACTAAAATAAATTTCAAACAATTAAAAAAAAAACAACAATAACGATAGAAATTCATACTAAAAAAACAATGAACATAACATTCTACAAAATAAGAACAAGAATAAAATAAAATGCACTTACCATTAATGAATGCTTTTTCGAACAGTGGAAATGCCAATTTCATGCCACCTTTAACATGCTGCCACGTAATCACTGTCTTATTTATATTACAGCCAGACACACTATCCAGAAAATTCATACTATGGTTCACAAATAAATGTTCAAAACCTTCTTTTCCTAAATCCTTGTGAGATTTCCAGCCATCCGAAAAAATATGTATACAAGGCTCAGTCCACTCTTTAATACACTGCATCAGCGTTTTCTTACTTCTGTCATGCACAGCCACTAAAAATAATCTCCCAAGACCCTCTTGCAACCATGTCTCTCATTGCAACATAGGCCATTTCAGAACGTGCACAACAATGTTTGGCGAGAAATTTGGGGACTTGAGGGCGCATATAAGAATACTTCCTATTTTCTTCGGCGAAATAATATCTGTCGTCAAACTTTGCAAACCACTACTTGTGTAATGAATCCAAGCACAAATGATTCTTGAAAAATAAGAAAATGTACATTGTTCTAGTTTTAATTAATAATGCTACTGAAGAGAATTTCAGTACTCTTGAAGATTATTGGTATTGCCAAATATATTATTAAAAAAATATGCAGTTGTTTCAACATAAAATGCTTTAAGCTGTTTGCATTTAAATTGAAAAAATATTCAAAAATTGTTTATGTAAAATGGATGCATTAAAAGTCATGCACTCATTAATTTATTACAGGTGCATGATGTTAAAAAAATAAGATATGTGTGCCCATCCCAATATTTACTTTATGTTAGTTGTCAACAGTAGTGTTGTCATTTTCGTCCCTATCTGGTGTGCATTGCTGTGGTTGCTTGTTTCCTTGTAACTTAAATATTTCCAATATATATTTGATTGTTCAATGTGGACTATGTCATTTATTTAACCCATGAATAATTTGAATTTTAACACGTTATCAGCACGAAGCTCAAAAGGAAATGCCATTAGGATCAAGGATTGAAGGTCGCACTGAAGCCTAACCACGTTGTGAACCTGAAGTGAGCTGGATAACCATCCTTTGCTGAAGTAAATAAAATTTTTTTTCTGGTGAATTTAGCTCGATATATTACTTGAAGAATGATATCTGAAGATTATAAACTAAATGGTGACAATTATCACACATGGTGTATTCGTTCGCGTGCTGTGCTGGTGCAGAAGAGATGTTGGGAAGCAGTGAAACCCGCATATGGAATTGAAATGAATGAAGCAGAGAGGAAAAAAGAATGATGAAGCTCTTACCCTATTATTCCTTATAGTTGAAGATACATTTCTAGATGATATCGGAGATTGTGTTAGAACCAGAGATGCCTGGAACTGTTTAAAAGAAATGCAAACAAAATTCGGTTTGCTTCACGTACTGCAGCTTATGAGAGAATTCTTTAACATAAATGCCAAATGAGTTTCTAAGCAAGAACTGAAACATAAGCATTTCGAAATTCATTTTTTCTAATAAAGAGCTCTTAAACTTTTTGCTTTTGAGGATGTGAATTGTTTTATTAAACGGTTCTAAATTTGGCGACTTTTCAACATTTTGGCAATTTTAAGATCAGTTTCTATAGAAATTTTAAATTCCGTGATCTGAGAATTTTTCGATGACTTTTTTTTTAAACATTGTAACATTGATAAATTTCATTAAAATAATGGTAATATATTGAAATTATATTTAAAACAGAACATTAAAATAAAACATTTTTATTTTTCGCTGTCATATTATAAAGTTTCATTTTGAATCTGAAAAATAAACTAGGTATAATACTATAAAGCATAATTTACGAAACAGCTCTTAGCAAAAGCATAGCTATGTAATTAATTTAAAATGCCTTGTTTTTAATATTTTCATAGTAAGAGTTTTTCCCGTGTAATTGTCTCAGATTATTCAAAATTCTTGGAATGTGCATCAGTTTTCTCTATAAAATTAATTTTATATTTTTTCCCTTTTTTTCCCCCTCCCAAAATATTTCTGTCTTATTACATAGGTATCTGTTATCCTATGTACTTGCCATTAGGGGGGGGGGGAAATATTAAAAAGGGAGCTGCAATGTCTGTAACTTTACATTCTATATGATAACCATAACTGCAGTATAGAGTAATAGCTAATAATGTAGAATAAATAATGTTTAGCTAATCTCTTAATCATCATTTATGCTTACCTGTAACATATACCTAAATAATGTTCGGTTGCACTTATTTGATGAAATGTTACAAGTGGCACCAGTAGATGCGTTACTGTCAGTCTGATGAATAATTTCGTTCAAATCTTTGGATGCAGCATCCAAAAATTTAATGTAACTCATTGCTGAATATCTTGTGGGGCATAGTTTTAAAATTAATTTTTTATTTGGGACAAAAATCATTGATCATCTTTAAATTTTTTTTTTTTTTTTTGCCTTTTTGTGGTGTGAAGGAATGAATATGTTTTCAATTATCCCAGAACAATTTCTGATGTCTTGGACTTGAAAGAATCCAAGATTGCAAGATTTAAGCAGTGTGACAAGCAATACATATAAATCCAGCTGCTATGGATGCTCTGAAATTTCTACAGAAGGTGCTAGAAAACTACCAGATACAGAAAATCAGTTGGGAAAACTGCAGAATTTTACAGAAAGAGATCCAGAGAAATAGTATGCAAACGGAACAAACTAACTTATCTGATGATTTGATGAATGCTCGTGCCCTATCACATGTTGAGTGCATTGCTGGTTTTGAAGTGTAGCCTGTCATAGATCAGGCAACTCTGACCATTAATCTCTCTCTTATCTTAATTCCCTGCCTTAAAGGACTTGTTTTCTCTGCTTGGGCTCCATTTGTTTAGATTCTGGACAGAGCATAGCATGTGTATCTTGTGAATTGTGGTTCATTTAAGCATCCTTTATCAAAAAGCCTCCATCAGATATAGTCATTCGAGGTTGTCCATACCACCTCTTTCATATAGCTGCAAAATAAGGTACTGAAAAATTAATTGGCTCAAAAATAGAAATATTGTTATGGCTGTCTCTTTTAGGGTCTATAACACAAATTTTGGAACAGTGGCATGCTGTAATTAATTTTTGTGGTGATTAACCAAATAACAGTGAGAATGAAGAAAAGAGATTGCAAAACATTAAAAACATTTTTACATTAACGTACCACTAAATTGTACTTGAAATTTTTGAATAATACTTTGTTTATAACAGTGAATAACTTGCAACAAGAAGCTCCATATATATAAATTGAGAAGAGATCTTGTCGAAAATTTAATGATTTTTTGTAAGATTCGTGAAACCATCATTAATTTCCGAAGGAAATGCAGAAGTTACTCTGACGTCTGTTCCATTTCAAAAGTGTAATAAACAAAACAAGAGTAGAAATTTAGTGTTTGGTGCAGAAACAAGACTATATTTAAAAAAAAAAAAAAATCTTGAAAAGTTTCGGATTTTAAATTACGTCCAAAGGGGTATTTTTTTAACATTTCTGTGTTACCTTTATTTATTAAATATCATGCTCTTTCCACTTAAACCATAAAATTCACTTCAATAGCCATGTCGCAAAATGATTTTAAAATGAGCATATCTTTAGAATTTCCAATACACAGTTCCGCGTGCTCGAGATAAAAAGGTTCCCCCCGTAGATTGTTGCCATTGCTCGCTTTTAAATCACTGAGTTTGCTACTCAAAAATTCATTAAAGTTTTATAAAATATGAAATCTTTAATAAAACAAATTTCAAATTTTTCTTCCACATGCCCATATTCGTAGGAGGATTATGTCATTCAAAATTCGATGGCTCTATGTACCGTTGTTTTATCACAGTGCAAGAAATATACATACATTTATGCAGATTTTTCACTATTTGATTTCTTCAAATATAATGCAGGACTCTTAACATTTGGTGGCAACAGTTTGAAAAGTGATTCGCTGTTTACAGTGAATCAATGCAAAATGAAAACAATAGTCCTTCAGGGACAAAGCCCCTTTGGACTAAAAATGCCGATTTAAATGAAAGTGAAGTGAAGGTATTTTTCAATTTAGTACGAGCTTTTTTGTAATTGCATATTCATGTATAATAGATAAATTTCCTCTAAATAATCCGTTTAATATACTGAAATTGCTGTCATTAAATTGAGAACTAAAATTCTATTTTCATCTGTTTATTTCTTGGTGAATACTTTCCAATCCATTGCTGATGAAAAATATCTTAATCAAGTGGAAATTTAGTTTTCTGTGTATCAAGTAGATAATTTGGAAGAAGTCGCAGATTTACATATTGAATTAAAAGATATAAATGGGTGCATTAACAAAGTGTTGCCTGTTTTAATGCTTGCTGCTTTAATAATACCTTATTCAAATGCAGTTTGCAAAAGAATCTTTTATATCGTAAAAAAAAAAAAAGAAAAAAAAAAAAAAAAAAACTGACTGAATTTTTACCAAATTTAGGTATGAAAACTCTTGAAGCTGTTCTGATTGAAAAAATAAATATGCAGGCAAATGCAGAACTGTTATTAAAAAAAATTCTCTAATTCAGAACTTAAGCATGCTACATATAATCCTTTGTATTCATAATTTATAAATAAATCATAAGTATTTTTGTGATAATTATTTGTATTATTCTTGAGTATCTGAAATTTATTATTCTTTTTTTTTTTTAAATTTTATTTTCCTGTACAAATTAGAATCTAGAAACCTCATAAAGATATATGATTTATGGATTCTGATTTTCCTGTGTGACCATTAGTGATTTAGAGTATTTGGTTCAATAATATATTAGTAGATTTAGTAATATTTCTTCTTGAGGAGTAAAATAAAAAATTCTAATTAAATATGCTTGCAATTTAAAAGAAATATTTTTAATTGTTTATTTTTTAATTATACAAGGATTTTAAGTTAAATGTAATTCAATAACAATAAATGGTTACCGTATTTGACGGCATATAAAATGAACTTTTTTTCCTAAATTTGATCTCAAAAAAGTTACCTGCGTCTTATACGTGAAGGACACAGGTTAACTTTCAATACTGAATGCTATTTTTAGCCTGGATAAAGGTCTAGACACACATAACTTTTTCTACATCTGCCATAATTATTTTGTGCATGCGTGAAATATCTGTTGCCAAAAAGTGCCAAAGCTCGAAGCTGATGTCGAAGTTCGAACAGGTTCGATGGTCACATTATGTCTCTGGAGCCTTTCCTTCCTTACATGGACTTTCTTTGACTCAGCCGACACACGTGTTGGTATCGGTGCTACTCTGTATAAGCGTGTCAGTATCGGTGCTTATAACTATTTGTTTAAAGAAAAATACCCTGGAAAATATGACTACAGGAAACAAGAGATTAAACAAGAGAAAAGGATTTTTATGGTTTTGAAAGTGATTAAAGTCTAATTTCATGATAGTAAACGTTTTCCTTGAATCTGTGTTTTTTGTTGTTTCTGCTTTATATTGTATTATGTTTGATTGCTTGCTGTTCATTCATTTATTCATTATTGAAATTTACGTATCATGTTCAAAATAGCTTGCTATTTGTTAATTTTCCTTAATAAAAATATGTTTGGTAATTGCATTCAATTATTGTTTATTTGGCTTTTACGAAACTTGAGAACTAAAGAATTTTTTTAACTTAACGAGAGAACTTTTAAGTTATTGTGGTATTTTTTTTTCCTTGTCTGTGGCCTTCTAAATAAGGGTGCGTCTTGTATGCCGTCAAATACATTAATTAAAAAACTATGCCTTACATGCACATTTTCAAAGTTGTAAAAATGCCTCTTGAACATTGACTACTGACAAGTTTTGCTACAGGTTGGAGTCTATGAATAAGCGGGAGGATAATATTTGGCAATACATGCTTGCTTCTCTTTAAACTCTCCACTCATAACATAAGCACCATCATAACCTTGTATGTTTGACATCCAGACCTATATCTTTCAATTTTTTTTTTAATTGCTTGTGAAATTCTTTCTCCAGTTGTAGAAATAAGAGGAATGGAATACAAAAAATATTCGCAAATCTGCATACCTAAGGCATACTTTAAAATATTAAATACTAAAGATAGAAAGACATTGCACAATAGTTGCAACATCAGTTGTTTATCAATCAAGACAGAAATATTTTTGTTTTTTTATTATTGTTGTATAATTTTTTATTTGTATCAGAGAATTGAAAGTTTAAAATATTTCATTTTGGATCATGAGGTTACAACAACAGAACTAAGAACAAAGAGACTGAAGTTATTGCCTAAAAAGCGTTCTTGCCTCCCAGTATCTCAACTCTTCTTTAAGACTGCAAAATACCTTACATGAGAGCAAGTGGTTCCTGTCCATTTCTTCTCCAGAACCACAAAGTGGGCAAATAGGATTGCTCTGTGAGAATGTTCTCCCAGTATATTTTAATAACCATTCTTTTTTCTTACTACAACTAATGAACTCGTAAATTCTGTATGCTGATTAACTTTTTTCATAATACAACCTTTTTTCCATTCTTGGCAGTCCCTCTCTTAATATATTTAATAAATTAAGAGGAAGTTTCCTACAGGACTCTAGCCAACAGCTTCTGGTTTTAATTTAATGTGAAATATATAACTAGTTAAATTCCTCATACCTTTAAATAAATTTTGATATCCATTGAAGATTCTGGTAACATTTAATTAGATTCAGGATTTACTGTACATATCCTTTGTACAAGATTTAATTTTTGTAATATAGGTAAACTTAAAATAGCTGGATCAGTTTTTTTCACCTTGAGATGTCTTGTATAAGAACTTACATTTTCCAACTACATCAATTTTAGAACCATTGTAAATATTTGATGCATTTTTCTTTGCAATTGATAGAGGATCTTTTGTGATTTGTCTCCAAACTGAATGGCAAATCATAAGATAACCTCTAAAATGGAAGAAAATTTCAGAGCTATCTAAATCAATTGTCTTTTGATCCCTATGCGAAGGTTATACTGAATCTTGTTTTTCACACAATATCACTGTCACTCTCTATTCTCTTTAGCTTCTTTAATTTTATTTTGATGCAATAAAACATCCATAGATTTTTGTTTGTTGTTGTGTATTTTTTTAAGTTGGGGAAATGCAAAAAGGAATTTTCGTGATGCTCGAGAGCATTATCGTCATTGAAATATTGTAAGGCATGTTTCCACTTCTTAAATCTTTCTTGCACCAAATAACTCACAGACTGTGAAGATGTGCATTTATCATAATGCATAGGGGTTGTTAAAAACATAATATTTGTAATATGTTGTATCTTTTACTTTAGGGTATGCAAGACAGATACTTTTTTAAAATCTGTATATAAATAAATATTCTAAAGAACTTTTCACTTGAAGTGCTACTTGTAATTTTTGGACAGGTTCTATGTACCTTTTTATAACTCCAAAGAATTGGAGCTTGCTCTTAAGTTTGAGGTCATTAACCTTCCACGTCCGAGGACCACATCAATAAATTCACAAAGATCCGCGGGCAATATTCTGTCAAACATACAGTGTAGTCAGAAAATTTATGTAAAAAAAAGACGTTTGTTTTGCAAGACCACAATTGATTCTAAGCGAAGAGGTAGTTTTACAGATTTGTGTATATATATGCATCAGTTCGCAAAAGTCAAATAAATGGAAATCGCATTAAAATGTTTTTCAACTTTTAAATATGAAGAAAAGATGATTGTACAGAACGATGTTGCAAAATGCATTTACAATAAAAAAATACTGGCAGGAGATGGTAGTTACTTTAGTTTGAATGTGAAATTTGACATTGTTTTTGCTTGATTAATGCTTCAATATCCGGTTTAATCTCTGTTGTTGCAATTCGTAAAGTTTCCTCCAAATGTCTGTCTGTAAGCTGCGCTGTTTTTTATTTTTTTTATTTTTAGGATTCTCATTTTACTAAAAAGCTGTTCACATATGTAGGTACTGCCCAAAGTAGAAGGTGTGAAGAGCGAATGTTTACGAATTCCTGGATACTTGTCTTCGGTCATGTACTTCGAATAAAAATCAATTAATGTAGAATTTTCAAGAAACTTGCATTTTACTGCAGAGTCACCTGAAATGTATAAATTCAAATTGAAGTTCAGGTGGAACACTTTCAACGTCTATTGAAAATGGCGAAGAGAACATTCTCATAAAAATCTCATTTTCACAAAAATCGTAAAATCTGCTTTTGAATTCCTCTTTCAAATTTGAAATGCATTGTACATAATTATTTGAATTCCATGTTGTAGAGTTCATCACACACACTCCATCAATTTTGGAAGGAGAGTGCAATTCTTATTTAGCAACCCCACAGGATTAATTTTGTCTCTGAAGCTTTCATAAAGTAATAAAGATTATGAGCAAGTACCTCTTTTCTCAGTAAGCGGTAGCTCAAATCATTGAGGTGACCTGTAATTTCGACAAGAAATGCAAAGTCTCTCAACCATTTCTCATCACTAAATTGTGAATAGATTTCCCTTTAAAAAACTTTAATTTGTTGAACTTCACTCTTCAAAGAAAACAGTTACTGAAGCATCTTTCCTCAGCTCAACCAACATATTTTCGCGTAATACACAACATCACACCATATTAGGTTCCAAATCGATCAAGAACTGTTGAAATTGCCTGTGAGTAAGTCCTTCAGACTGCATGAAATTAACCACTTTTACAACAATATTCGTCATATGTTCAAAGTTTGAGAAGGACTTCTTGCACAAATTTTCTTGGTGGATGATGCAGTGGGAAATCATCAGTGTTATTTCCACTTGTCTTCAAATCAGATTTGAGTAATGTTGTTACCCTATTTTCTCTCCAGTTATAGATTTAGCACCATCTCTGGTTATAGCAGATATATTACTTAAGTCTTAACTCACATTTATCCAAAGTTTGTGTCAGACTCGAATGCAAAACTTTTCCTCGTGCTGTACCTTTAACACGTTGCGCGCCATGTCAGCCATCTGTGGCTGACACTAGATTTTCCATTTAGGCCGCGTCAGACATCTGTGGCTGACACTAGATTTTCTGTTTAGGCCGCGTTAGCTATCTGTGGCTGACACTAGAATTTCCGTTTAGGCCGCGTCAGACATCTGTGGCTGACACTAGATTTTCTGTTTAGGCCGCGTCAGCCATCTGTGGCTGCACTAAACTTTCCGTTTAGGTCGCGTCGGCCATTTGTGGCTGACACTAGACCTTTTCGTTTAGGCCGCATCGACCGCCGCTGACTGACATCATGTAACATATATAACTATAAAATTTACACTGTTTTATGAAATTACACAAAATTTATTTAAAATTTACTTAATTTTGATTCATGATTTGATTTTGATTCATTGGATTTCATTGAAACGCAGTAAACATAAAAACAGTTCTCCATTATATTATAAAATGTGATATAATGTTATGTGATGTATCACATTTTATATATTATAAAATGTGACATCACTCTTTTAGTCTTTTTTTCTGGCCATTACTCTACCAGCTTCTGTTGCCACTAAGTAACCATAAGAATTTAATAAGTAATAACATACTGAAATTCTGATAAAACTGTGCTCAGTTGCAATAAGTGTTATTTTAAGTAATATTCTATAATAGAAATTAAGAAATTTGGCAAAATATTAATATAATACCAAAGTGCCAGATTTATCAAATCTTAAGACATGCATAAATCAAAATCCTGACAATAAGCATCACGCTTAAACTGCCGAAGATTAGTTAACAGAAAAAGCCTAATTGATTTTATGAGGGAATTTAACATGTCTGAAAAGTGTGTCAGACTGAGTAAATTTTCAGAATAATTTTTCAGAACTTGTTCTTTTTACAAAAGGTTTGAGACAGGACAATGCATTGGCTTGTCTACTCTTGAAATTAGCTCTTAGAAAAGCAAGCAATTTGTATGCAAGTTACACATGAATAAAACAACGGAAATGCCCATGCAGCCAGCTAATTCACCGGGATTCTAACACCTGACTGAACTGCCAGTGTTTACTGCTGAGCCGCTGGTGGCCCGACATACCAAAAGTTAAATAATTAAAAACCCGTGTGAACCCTCCTAATGCAGTTGCATCTCCAGTGCACTGAAATAATCAAATTTACTTTTTCCCTGAAATAGGAATTTTTTCAATATTTCCAACAATAACTACTCATACTAATAAATGATACTAATAGAAAACGACTCAATACTAAACATTAAAATAATTCAGCACAGTACGAAAAAAGGAATCACACATTACTAAATAATTAAAAATTTCATTTAAACAGATATAAACAAATTGCAAATCACTAATACAATAGATTAATTTCGTACCAATTTCTCTATACTAACAGTAACTTTAACCTAGCACGTTAAAAATTAATTTCACAATAACGCCTTTATGTAGCCCACTCAAGAACTCTACTACCATCCTCATACAGCCCATTAATGTGATAAATATTTACATATTCACTCAAAAGACTATTTTTACACTGTAAAAATAAAATTTTCATTTTTTAATAAGCAATTTTGCAATATTTGCAACAATAACTACCCAACCTAATGAAAAATGATTCAATACTAAATACAGCCAAAAGTCTTTAATCCGGACGTCCATAATCCAGAATGATCTATAATCCAGACATCCATAATCCAGAATGATCTATAATCCGGACATCCATAATCCAGAATGATCTATAATCCAGACCTCAAAGCTACAAACTTCCTGCACATGCATAAACACATAGTGCATTTACACATGCGCATAATACCTTTACGCATGCACATAATACGTTTACGCATGCGCATTTAATGTATAACGGACGGTACGAGCTAAGCTAAAATTATCTAATTAGCTATTTCAGTTAATGTTGCAGATTGCGTTGTTCCTTAATCTTCTAATTGGATCTGCCTTATTATTCTTTGCAGACTGTTAGAGCAATTATATAAAAGTAAGCTTGAACTTTCCATTATGTCAAAAGAATATCCGATTCTGGAGCTGCCAAAGGATCTACAAAGCAAAGGCATGTTTCGATGTCCATCAAACAAAAAGTGGTATTGCTGCAAAAAATGGATAAAGGCATATCCTGTGTTTCTCTAACCATTCGGAAATATGTTTATCAATTTCACGCTACTCTGCGGGGGGTGGGACGTCGCAGTGCGCAATGAACTGGAAATTGATCTGTCAGCACTATCCTTATCCTCAGGGCATATGTTTTTATTTTATTCAACTTATAATTCCTTACTGAATGTAATATTTCATCTCGATGTACTCCTTTGATATGATTTAAATCAAATTCCTCGTCATTATAAATATCACGAATACACAAATAGTTTTCTGCTTGCAATTTTCTAATTTCGACTATGCGTAATGTATGCTTTACGCATGCGTGCATTGAAAGAAATGTTTAATAAAGTAAACAAATAAATATTAAGCTTCTTTTTCGTAAATTTTGATACCCTTTAGATCATAATTGCTCTTTATTTCATAAATTGCGGTTTCATATTTTTAATTTTATAATTTCTGCATGCCATCTTACCAGATTTAAACCGGCGATCTGTAATACGGAAAAACTGGTAATCCGGAATCGCCGAAGTCCCGAGTAGTCCAGATTAAAGACTGTAGTAAAGCAGTTTAGCATAGTACAAAAAAATGGAATTACTAGTTACATTACTAGTTAATCTTAAATATATATGAGTTACAAGTCAAAAATTAAATGGGTTCAATAATTAACACACCAATTTCTCTAAATTAATAGCAACTTTAACCTGGCACATTAAATTTCATTTCACTGTAATGCCTTTATGTAGGCTACTCCAGAACTCTACTATCATCCTCACACAACCCAATAACGTAATAAATATTTATGCATTCACACAAAAGATTATTTTTGCACTGTAATAATCAAATTTATATTTTCTCTGAAATTCACAGTTTTGCAATATTTGAAACAATAACTAGCCAAACTAATGGGAAATGATTCAGTACTAAATACTAAAGTAGTTCAGCATAGTACAAAAAATAGAAATGAGACATTACTAATTAATATCATAAACAAATACAGTCAAAAGTCTTTAATCCGAACTCGTTGGGACTTTGACGATTCTGGATTATCTGTTTTTCTAGATTATAGATCATCAGTTTAAATCTGGTAAGATGGCATGCAGAAATTATAAAATTAAAAATATGAAACCGCAATTTATGAAATAAAGAGCAATTATGATCTAAAGGGTATCAAAATTTACGAAAAAGAAGCTTAATATTTATTTGTTTACTTTATTAAACATTTCTTTCAATGCACGCATGCGTAAAGCATACATTACGCATAGTCGAAATTAGAAAATTGCAAGCAGAAAACTATTTGTGTATTCGTGATATTTATAATGACGAGGAATTTGATTTAAATCATATCAAAGGAGTACATCGAGATGAAATATTACATTCAGTAAGGAATTATAAGTTGAATAAAATAAATAAAAACATATGCCCTGAGGATAAGGATAGTGCTGACAGATCAATTTCCAGTTCATTGCGCACCGCGATGTCCCACCCCCCGCAGAGTAGCGTGAAATTGATAAACATATTTCCAAATGGTTAGAGAAACACAGGATATGCCTTTATCCATTTTTTGCAGCAATACCACTTTTTGTTTGATGGACATCAGAACATACTTTTGCTTTGTAAATCCTTTGGTATTTGACATAATCAAAAGTTCAAGCTTACTTTTATAAAATTGCTCTAACAGTCTGCAAAAAATAATAAGCCGGATCGAATTAGAAGATTAAGGAACAATGCAATCTGCAACATTAACTGAAATAGATAATTAGGTAATTTTAGCTTAGCTTATACCGTCCGTTATACATTAAACGCACATGCGTAAGCGTATTATGCGCATGCGTTAATGCATTATGCATTGACGCATGTGCAGAAAGTTTGTAGCTTTAAGGTCCAGATTATAGATCATTCTGGATTATGGACCCCCGGATTAAACACTTTTGACTGTATATACAAGTTACAAATCACTAATGCAATGACGAAGTAAATTCTTTTTTTTTTTTTTTTTCCAATAACATACTTAAATAATTAAGTCCTAATGTTCAATCAAATATGCACTCGTAATAAAAATTATCTTTAATTATGAAGAGTAGATTACATAAGTTGGAACAATAGATGAGCTGATTTATTACATGACTAACTTTTCATTAGCATTTTGCGCTTTAGAATTAGCAAATGTCCTGCTTCATACTTAGATTCTACACTAAGAAACAGATCTTTAATTTTTTTGAAGGATTTTACTATGTCTGATAAATTGATTAGAAGGGCTTTCACAGCCACATATTTTGCCGACCATCTCGTCTGGCTGCTTCCTTTTAAGTTTGTTTTTGTACATTTTGTCATAATATCCCATAGAATAGTGGATCCGACAAAAAGCTAAATATCTTCTGGGTAATTAATTCCAAATAGGTTAACTGCTTCAGGGCACGATGAGGCAGAATGCACACTTATTATTCAAAGAGTGAGCCAAACATGGCACAAATTCAGCCAGCTTATTCATTTCTGTAATCCTGGCTTGTACTCCTTCATAAGTACCAGCCATATTAGATCTGTTATCGTAAGATTGACCTCTGCATTGTCCAATATAGAAGTATGGCCTGGAAATAGATTGTTGTAGAATAAAAATGAGATGAAGTAATACAGTTCTATCTGTACAAGAGGCATTAAAATTGATTCAATACAATTTGCTAGGGAAACTTCAGTAAAAAGTGTTCAACTATATTAAATGTTTAAAAGTTAAGAAAAATGTGAAAATTATTAATGATGATGACATGATACACATTTTAACCAATTAAAAAAATTTCCAGCATACTTAAAGAGGGTCCACCTTCAGAAAGCCCACTAGCGGTCGAGCGGTAAAGATGCTGAACACTGGTAGTTCGGTCCGAGGTTCGAATCCCACAAACGGACTGGGTGCATGGGCGTTTTTGTGGTTTTTCCCCATGTGTAACATGTATACGAGCCAGTTTCCTTAGAAAGTTCTCCACGGAGGCATCCCTCCCTTTAGGCAGATAGCCCTCGTGTTGTTTGCCATAATTAAATAATCCAATCCACCTTCAGGAAAAGGATTTATGTTAAGCTTGTAAT
Source organism: Stegodyphus dumicola (assembly GCF_044657685.1). Classification (NCBI taxonomy): domain Eukaryota; kingdom Metazoa; phylum Arthropoda; class Arachnida; order Araneae; family Eresidae; genus Stegodyphus; species Stegodyphus dumicola. The sequence continues at coordinate 140,326,440 of NC_140781.1, read as the reverse complement.
TGTGATGGAGATGCTAGACATTTTGATGAGGACTGTAGTGTACTAACAGGGAGTTGTTATAGCAAAATGTGGCGATTTTGATACTCTCATTCAGAAGGTAACTAAAAACATTCTTTGCCATTTTTGGAAAGTCAGAAAGAAAAAAAATCATAAAGCAAATAATAATCATCGCTAATCCTCAAGGTAATCACAATTGGCATCCAGTGCCTTTTGCCAGAAGTGGCTAACTGTGCAATGCCAACATGGTAAAACTCGGGAATCTTGGATGCAAAGAAGTCCATGAGAGCCTTTTCAAGGTCTGGCCGTTTGTTGAAGAATTTCCAATGGAGATGGTTGTCCAGGGAATGGAAAAGGTGGTAGTCTGTTGGCATGAGGTCTGAGGAGTCTCCCAGCCGATTCGGTGGATGGTGTCCGTGGCCTCCCGAGCCATATGTGGCCTCGCTTTGTCATGGAGGAGTAATCCTTACGACTGACCAATGCTGGCTCTTTATGCATCAGTGCCTGATGCACACATTCTAACTGCTGAGAGTACAGGCCTGCTGTGATGGTTTGGCCCACTGGCAGGAATTCATAGTGCACCACTTGGTGACTAGTCCAGATACAGAGCTTGATCTTGCATGGGTGGAGAGAAGGTCTTGCAGTGTGAGGTACAGGATGGATCCTGTGGTGACAACCAATGTCTGGAATGTTTGGGTGTGTCATATCGGACCCACTTGTCATTGCTGGTAAGTACTTGATCAAATGTGGATGCATTGCGGTGCCTAGTAAGCAATGAAAACAGGCAGCGACATGCTGTTGCTTGTTTGCATCGGACAGTGAGTGGGGTACCCACTTGCTCAGCATTTTTGCCTTACCTATGCGGTGCAAATGGAGTCTGATCATTTCATCAGATACCTAGAAGTGTGCAGCAAGCTCACCACATGTTTAGATACTGCTACTCTCTATGGCTGCTCTTAAGGCCTTATCATCCTGCGCTTGTGGCTGACCACTGCATGGTGCATCACTAAGAGACATCCTATGACTGAGCCTCTGGAACCATTGCCTAGCGTTTTGTTTGTTAACAGCATCATCCCCAAAGGCATAGCAAATTTGGGCACGTGATTCTGCTGCTGACAGGCCCGCTTTAAAATCACATGGCAAACAACTTAACTAGCACCTTTTGACGTGTCCATTTCTATCAGTTGCTGTGTGAGTTATGTTTGAAGTGCTGATGCAATGCACTTTTATACTCTTGATCAATGTCCGGACTCCCATCCTAACCACTTCATTGCCAGGTTGGGCGACTATTTTTATGTTGGGGGTTCACTCTTCTAATGTCATATCAGAAATGGCAAGAAATTTTTTGGTTACCTATGGGGGGAAAATTGAGAAAGCAGGAAAATTTGGGAGAGATGTAATGAACATCGTAAATGAAAACAAGAATATTATTGGAATTAAAGAATGAGAATATGAAGAAATCTACGATAGCGTTCAGGTGGAAATGATTTTATGTTTTTTGTATTCTGTGTGGTCTTATTTTCTGTTTTTTTAACCCAGTTTCTTTTTGTCTTATAATTTTGTTTTTGTGTTTGGTGATTAGATTTGTAACCTTTCACTAGATTTTTTTGAGTTTGTTTTGTTTTATTGCTTAACTCTTGTTTCTTGGCACCGAAAGTTGGTTCTTCTGAACCTTTTTATGTTTTGAGTTCTCTTTTTAATTTTATTTTTTTTATGTGAACTTATTTTTTGGGACAGAGCTGGGTGGGTAGGTTCCCTCATTTGTTGGATGGTCTGACCTCTTTAATCATATTGCTGGCTAGGTCGGCTGAGTTCTATGCCTTTTTTCATAACCACCTCAGGGTACAGTGCTCCTCTGTTCTGGGGCCTCATTATCAATAAATTGCTTTTGTGCATTGCTGTCCCTAACATTTTAGTGTATTGTTATGCTCACAATCTTTTGTTTATCGTGTACAATGAATCATTGGAAGAGATCATACTTTTGATAAATTAGGCTTTATTTTAGAAATAATCGGAGCTTTAAAGAAGATGTCAAATTCAATGCAAATAAAACTTGTGGTTTATTTTTCCTTCAGAGTGGAAAGAAGGTACAAATCGCAAAACAGATTTCGAAAAAAATATTCAAGAAAGTGCTGATATTAGTCTTAAATTTTATCAATCTCATTTCAATTCTTTTGTTTTGGAAAATAAAAGTTCAACCTTGATGAAAACTTATCTTAGTGCTATTTTAGCTAAAATTGTTAATAATTATTCAGATGCTTCTGCTCTGCAGGTGCTTATCCACCCAATCCATAGCAGTAAAATTTTGAACTTTTTAGGTACATTGCAGCAGAAACTCAGTCTTTATCTACACAGGACAAAGCTTTGTGTAAATTTTCTGGTACTGAAAGAGTGGATTCTCTGGCCAAAAAAAAGGTGCCCTGTGGGGTATTGTTTGCAATGATGTTCAAACTTCGATAAGAGTTATCATTAGCATAATGAAAGATGGAAGGTTTAGAAGGATTTAAGTGCAAGATATATTGAACTACATTTTCAGAAAAATTTTAGAGGGGAAAATGTCTTCTTGGTTTTAATACATAATGGATGTATTTTACTGGAAATTTGTAACAAATTTTTTATTTTTTAGAGAATATTTGGAAAAATGAAAACAATTATTTTCTTACATTTATTTCTTGAAGTCTCTCTTGACGGGTTTATCTTCCTTTTATTTTCTCTTTTTATAAGGCACAAGCTTCGGAAACCGCAAAATGGTTCTTGGCATTTGGACAGACATTTCTAGAAAAGAATTTTTCTATTAATAAAGAAACTGAAAATAAAAATGATTCATCTTATATATCTCAATGCACTACACACAGGGATCACACTAAGCATTTTGCTGCTTCAATCTCTGGGTTTAAATTTTGCTGCCTTATGCTTTTCTAAATTTAAAAATTTTTGTTGCCCTAAATTCTATTGACCATTGCCTCACCTAAATTCTGAAAATCTTGCCATCCCAAGATTTAATTGCTCAGTGCTTAAGTAAATTCTGGCCATATATCATTTCATATTTATTCCCAATGCTTATATTACTAAAAGCTCAACAGTTTTTTCTATACGTTGTAAATAAGTACATGCTATTTAATAGAATAACAGAAATCTAATTAAATCTTCAAATTCTAGAATGCAGAGAAAATTTATTAAGAAATTGATTACATTAAGGGAAAGAAAAATGTTCTTTAAAGGTTACATTAACAAGCTGATACCCACAGCTGAAACATTAACAAGTTTGAAGATGAAACAGAGACTAGTGAGGACATTGGTTTGTTTATTGATGAAATAAATTTCTTACTGTGAGAAAGATGCTAAAGATAAGGAAATTGATATAAATTAGCTAAACTGTCTGGGAGATTTTCAAATTAAAAATACATGTAGTATTTTGTTAGGTGTGGTTGCTACTTAAAATAATACAAGTTCAGCAACTATTGGAACCTTGCAGTGTATTAACTGAGTTACAACTCCAGTAACTACACAAAGCTATGAAACTAACTGTACAAATAACAGATAGACAATGCGTAACTTTCAACACTTACCAACCATGCCATTGTCAGGCATTAAGGCACTGTTCTGATCAGTTGGTCTCTCTTGCCTGCTGTTTAATACAATACAGACAAAGAAAAAAAACGAAAACGTTTTGATGCATCCTTTTTATAATATAAACGTTCATTTTCCTTGCTTTGTACGTGACGCTGTCATTTCGTCTGTTACTTATTTAAAATTTTCACATTGTTCTATGTCTTAAAATTAGAGATTAAAGTTAATTAGAAATTAAAGGCCTAAAACTGCAATAGTATATTAGTACAAGTGAAAAAATTGACAGTTTCACTCGTGCATGTGTCGGATTTGCGAATACTTATGGGGTCCCACAAAATTTTTGTAAATATTATGGAGTCCTGGGGGTCACAAAAAATCTCAATGATAAAAAGGGGTCGCGAATGAAAAAAGTTTAAGAAACCCTGCTCTAGACTGAGCAAGTACACTACAACTTAAGAATCAACATAAAGCTAAATGGTAGTAAAACTTAAATGGTTCGGGAAATTTTGTAATTTAATGACATTAATAAGTTTTACAAAGTTTATTTTATTTTCAAATTATGTTTAACCTTTTCCAGCATGCTACCTTTTAATGTTAGAATTTTAATAAAAAAAAATGATAGGCAGTTTAATTAGGCCTAGAGGAGTACACAAGTAAAATTTTGTAAAGATAGCACTTATCATTTTAATTCTGTGGGTGTGCCCGAAACGGGCACACTGATTGAATAGAGCTTCGAAAAGTGTGCTGAAACGAGCATTGCTGGGAAGCACGTAAAAGAGTAAGAGATTTTGCCTACGACTAAAAAAATACTGGATTCTGAATACCATGGCAGATTTAGCATTTCCCAGGGTATGCCACAGGGAGATCTGCTACTCTATACCCCCAAAAAAGTTCATTTTCAGTTATATGATGATTGCATGGCTATGAATGGGGGAAAAAAGTAACTTGGATATATGATATTTACATTATTTACATTTCATATTTACACTTTCATGCACATGTGCTGGGGTCCGTATCAGATTCACTATCTGAAAGCAATTCGTGTAGCACTTTCAGTGCTTTAGAAATGGTCAGCCCTCTCCGATCCGCTCAGAAAAAAATTAAAAATAAAAAAAAAAATAAACTAATATTATATCTACAATTTGAAATTATAAAGTATAAAATAAAAATATAAATGCTTACAACTCGAAACTATTAAACATAGTGCTAAAAAAACTTTGAACCAAAGCGAAAGAGAAAAAGAAAACTGCTGAAGTGAAAAACCAAACAGCTAACTGATAAAATTATCCCTGACCTTCAGAAAATAACCCCAACAATGTCTTACTTGATAACCAACCTCCCCCCCCCCCAAAGAAGAAAGAAAATACAGGAAATGAAACACAGATGTAGACCTGCCTTTCTATGTTAATGAACGATTAGATACAGCTGCCTCTCAATGATCTGGACTCGCAGTAAGCCCAGTCTGGGAACATTTCAGTTTGCCGTTCGATTTTACGCAAGATTTCAAGGTAAAAATTTAAAACTTATATAGAATAAGGAGATTAACATACAGCCAAAAAAATAACGTAGAAATTTCCTTTTATACCCCAAAAAAATCTGGAAGATTTCTTTGAAAAATGAGGGTCTTAAAAAACTAAGCATTGCTAAAATATATGGACTGGTTTTTGTTGAGCTGCCATTTACACTCATGTCCATAAATTAAGGATAATTCGGAGTCACGCGGAAATCGAATTCTAAAATAAATATATCACCTGTAAAACCACTACACACTTATATTCAAGAATCATACGCAAATTTCAGGAAGTAACCAGATGACACCGATGGTACGTCACAATGACGAAAGTGTAAGAGTGATATATAAGAAATACAGGCAAAGAAGTAAAATTGTTCGCAGGCGCTTTATAAGCATTTTGAGTGCAATAACCGAATAGTTACGACACAAAGGACGCATTTGGATGATTTTTTACGTGGTAGAATTATCGGCAGTCTGGAATGTGGTGTACCCAACTGGAAGTATCAGACGAACTTGGAATTGCCCAGAGTGTCATCTCCAGGCTTTGGCAATGATTCCAAGATGATGGTAATGTGAATAGACGTTGCAGCACAGGTCGTCCCAGAGTTACAACGCCAAATGAGGACCGGTATTTGGCAGTTCTGCCAAAAGAAACAGGCAGAGCACAATCTCAGACCTGCCTCGTCAGCTCTCTTCAGCCACTGGTACGACAATTTCAAGGCAGACCGTGTACAGACGCTTAGGGCAGATTGGTCTATATCCTCGTAGACCTGTCAGATGCGTTTCACTTACTGCAACTCACTGTCGCCTGCGGTTAGCCTGCAGTAGAGAGCATGCATTGTGGACACCGCAACAGTGGGCTTGTGTGATGTTTTCCGATGAGTCCAGGTTTAGCTTGCAGTCCGATTCTCGCTGGACTTTCATATGGAGAGTTTAGGTACCCGTGACCACCAAGAAAACATCATTGAACAACACCGTTACGGTGGTGCAGGAGTGCTCGTTTGGGGTGGAATTATTCTGGGTTCCAGAACTGACCTGCATGTTCAAATTGGAACCATGAAAAGCCAAATCTATCGGGACGTCATTCTGGAACAACGTGTACGTTTGTTTCGGGGTGCCATGGGTGCACAATTTGTGTTTATGGATGATGGCGCCCATACTCACCACGCATACGTCGTAAGCGGATGCCTTCAATCGGAGGATATCACCCGTATGGACTGGCCAGCATTCTCATCGGACTTAAATCCAGTAGAGCACGTGTGGGACATGCTTGGCCGACGAGTTGCAGCCTGTCAACCTCCTCCTACGTGTCTACCGGAACTTCGGAGAGCATTGCGTTTTGAGTGGTGTAATATCCCCCAAGATCAGATCAATAATTTGATACTCAGCATGCCTAGGCGTTCTACGGACTGTATTGCATCGTCTGGGAGACATACAGTGTATTAACAATCATAACAACCATGTAATATTGTTTTTATGAAAATAGGTTTTTTTGGTAATTTGCTCAAGGGAGAAAAAATCACTAAATTTTTTAATAATATCAAACATATAACATCTTTTATTGCTCTTTATCTTTTGTTTAATAAATAAGCTTTAGAAATAAGTCAAATTTGTTTTGCTTCTAACTCTTCCTTTGCCTGATTTTGCATCATCCTTAATTTATGGACACGAGTGTACTATAAATAAAGAAGGTTCAGAGTAACCTATAGTAACTTTCAAATCCTTTTTCATTCAATTTTTCTATGCATACAGAAAGAAATTTTTAGGTGTGCCTGGCGCACCGTGCCGCAAAGAGTTAATAATAACGTATTTTTATTACAGAACTGTTTTATCCTTAGAATGGCTTTTTAAAAGTGAACTTCAAGCATAATTGCTTTAATTTATTCAATCACCATTTGTTGTACTTAATTCTGCATTGATGGTCTTTGAAAGTACAGTACAAAGTCCGTTATCTGGGCTCGTCGGGACTTCATCGATTCCGGATTAGGGTTTTAGATCATCAATTTAAATCTGGTAAGATTGCATGCAGAAATTATACAATTAAAAATACGAAACCGTAATTTATGAAATAAAGAGCAGTTATGATCTAAAGGGTATCAAAATTTACAAAAAAAAGCTTAATATTTATTTGTTTACTTTATTAAACATTTCTTTCAATGAAAGTTGTTTAAGTTGATTCATTTTTTTGTGTTAATACTTTCTCTTTAATTCTATAAACATAGTTTCTTGTTCAGTTACAAAGTTCCACTGCTCAAGTCCTGTAATTGCTGTGTCGAGAATACCGACTAACTTGTCAATCGAAATTTTTTCGTTTTCAATAACCTCTCTGTCACTTTCTTCACTATCAAAAGCAGTATTTTCTGGATCTAGAACCATACTACAGATTCCGCCGTCGGTTAATTGATTGGGGCTGCAATGTCTAAAAACCTTTAAATTTGCGGTTATCATCTTCATCGTCCTCACCATGAAATATGGTAGACGGCCATAAATTATGCCAAGCATTTCTTAACTTATCTGGAGACACATCCTCCCACAATCTTGCGATGCTCCACACAGCAGATTTTATGCTAAAAAATTTCAAAAGTCTTGAATAGTCTTGACATTGTTCAAGAAATTTAACATAGATTTTAAAAATGCTACTTTATATTTGCATTTCAACGTGTGCACTAATTTCATATCCATAGGCTGAATGATAGACATACAATTTGGAGGAAAGAAATAATATGGATACATTATCTTTCACTAAAACTTTAAGTATGTGCCGAACAGTTGGCAACAATCAGGACTATTTTTGAGTCATCAGGTAAACCAACCTAATTCAAATGTAACCGAGCCTTGGGGTATAAAATGATTTTCAAACCAATCATTCATCAACACTTGTGTCATCCATGCTCTTTTATTTGCACGATATACAGTCAAAAGTCGTTAATCCGGACTCGTCGGGACTTCGGCGATTCCGGATTATCGATTTTTCCGGGTTATAGGTCATCAGTTTAAATCACGTAAGATGGCATGCACAAATTCTAAAATTAAAAATATGAAACCGTAATTTATGAAATAAAAAACAATTATGATCTAAAGGGTATCAAAATTTACAAAAAGAGCTTAATATTTATTTGTTTACTTTATTAAACATTTCTTTCAATGTAAGTTGTTTAAGTTGCTTCGTTTTATGTGATAATACTTTCTCTTTAATTCTATAAACAGACATAATTTTTTGTTCACTTTCAAAGTTCCGCTGTTCAAGTCCTGTTAATTGCTGTGCCGAGAATACTGACTAACTTGTCAATCGAAATTTTTTCGTTTTCACTAACCTCTCTGTCACATTCTTCATGTCTTTATCCATTTTTTGCAGCAATTCCAGTTTTTGTTTGATGGACATCGAAACATACTTTAGTTTTGTACGATCCTTTGGGAGCTCCAGAATCAAAAATTCTATTTGACATAATCGAAAGTTCAAGTTTACTTTTATAGTATTGCTCTTAGTCTGCAAAAAATAATAAGCCGGATCCAATTCGAAAATTAGGGAACAACGCAATCATCAACATTAACTGAAATAGATAATTAGATAATTTTAGCTTACACCGTCCGTTATACATAAAACGCGCACACGAAAACGTATTCTGCGCTTGCGCACACGCAAATGCGCAGTGGTAAGAGGTCTTACGCGCACGCGTAAACGCCTATGCGCATGTGTCAACGCGGCGCATGCGCAGAAAGTTTTTAGCTTTGAAGTCCGAATTATAGATAATTCCGAATTATGGGTGTCCGAATTAACGACTTTTGACTGTATAACGGGAAATATCGTTAATCCTTTTAATTCTTAAGGTCATGCATGTTTTCTGATTACGAAAAGTTTGCACTTGTGCGTTCCTGCAGCATTTGTGCGTGCTAAAATTGTTAGTCTCGCTTTGGAATCTTTGACACCAGTTGGAGCCTTTTTTGTAGAGGTTGCCAAGGTATTTCACGGTACATATTGCCAGAAAAGCCCAGTTTCATCGGCGTTGTAAATTTGTTGTGGAGATAATTGTTCACTAGTAATGAGTTCAATGAATTCATCTGCAAATTGTTCAGCAGCATCAGTATTAGCTGAAGCTTTTTCACCTGAAATTTTTAATTGTCTTATACCATGGCGATTTTACAATTTGGTTAACCAACGTGTTGAATATGTGCACTCAGTGTTTAAGTTCATTTCTTCATGAAATATTTTGGCTTGCCATTAGCATTTGACCCGTCAATGGCACACCCTCGCTGTGACGCTGTCTGACACATTCAATCATCACTTTGTCATGATCGTCACTTTTAGCATAACAATACCTTTTTCTGTCATTCGTTGCAAGTGGGGTGTCGGGATCCACAAAAAATTCAAAAAGTTCCTTTTTCTTTTTGCTTATGTCATATACAGTTGACTTTCCAATGTCATACTCCTCGCATAATTTTGAGACGGATATGCCTTTCTCCATTTTCCACTTTTATTTTCCACTTTCTCCACTTTTTATTTAATGGCTATCGAAACATGCTTTCGCTTTGTAGATCCTTTGGCAGCTCCAGAATTGGAAACTCTTTTTGACATAAACGAAAGTTCAAGCTTAATTTTTATAAAAATGCTCTAACAGTCTACAAAAAATAATAAGCCGGATCCAATTAGAAGATTAAGGAACATCACACTCTGCGACATTAACTGAAATGCCTTAGAATAAGTATAAATCATTTTAGCCTAGCTTATAACGTCCATTATACATTAAACGCGCGTGCGTAAAGCATACAAAAAAAGTTTCTGGCTTTGAGGTCCGGATTATAGATCATTCTGGATTACAGACTTTGTACTGTACTTAATTTCTATGAGCAGAAATATGTACGAACCATGTTTTATGACTAAAGTCATTTGTGATAATGATAAATGTATTTTCTCACTAAGTGCATAGAAAGTTAACTTTTATACAGATTTATTAATGCTTTGTCCTTTTTCTTTTTCTTTGTTTAGCTTGTAGCATTTGTTTGGAGAGCTGAAGCAAGATCTCAAAATGGCAGCAAAAAATCTCAAAGTAGGCGATCTTGTTTGGGCAAAAATGAAAGGCTTTCCATCATGGCCAGCCAGAATAATTGAACCTCCAATAACTGAAATATCAAGGAAGCCAAAGAAAGGACATTATGTGTATTTTTTTGGTTCCGATAATTATGCCTGGATAATGGATGATAAGATTGTACTTCATACAAACAGTATGCTGGAGAATGGTGGTAAAAAACGTTCAGCTGCACTGCAAAAAGCTATTGAAGCTCTTTTAAATTACAATAGAAACAATGCTAAGAAAGAGAAGTCATCTGCACATAAAGTTGATCAGACAAATAGTCAGGTCGAGAAAGATTTTCCTGAAAGCAAGTCACCTCAGCTTGTTAATGATGATGCAAAAAAGAGTATAGGGAAGAAAGTTCAACCTCCCAAAAAGGTTAAAGAGAACAAATCTGCACATAAAGTTGATCAGACAAATAGTCAGGCCGAGAAAGATTTTCCTGAAAGCAAGTCACCTCAGCTTGTTGATGATGCAAAAAAGAGTATAGGGAAGAAAGTTCAACCTCCCAAAAAGGTTAAAGAGAACAAATCTGCACATAAAGTTGATCAGACAAATAGTCAGGTCAAGAAAGATTTTCCTGAAAGCAAGTCACCTCAGCGTGTTAATGATGATGCAGAAAAGATTATAGGGAAGAAAGTTCAACCTCCCAAAAAGGTTAAAGAGAACAAATCTGCACATAAAGTTGATCAGACAAATAGTCAGGTCAAGAAAGATTTTCCTGAAAGCAAGTCACCTCAGCTTGTTAATGATGATGCAAAAAAGAGTATAGGGAAGAAAGTTCAACCTCCCAAAAAGGTTAAAGAGAACAAAGTACAGAAGAAAACACCCGAAAAGCGTCCATCAATTCCTGAATCTGATGATGATAGTGATTCTTCTGTATTTTTTAAAAGAAGCAGGCCTAGTACTAGTACTAGTACTACTTGTACTTCTGATGAATATTCTGCAAGTGATGTTGATACATGGTTAAGCTTTTCATCTTCTGGATCAAGCAGATCATCTAGTCCTTATGATATTGAAAGGTGCAAAGAATCCGTGAAGCCAAAGATTGGTCGACCTACAAGTAAAAGAATTGGTTTCCTTGGCCTGGGTTTAATGGGCCAAGGAATAGTAATGAACTTGCTGAAATCGGGACATAGAGTAACAGTTTGGAATCGAAGTCTAGGAATAGTGGAAAGTTTTCTAGAAGTTGGTGCAGAAACATGTATGACTCCAGCTGAAGTTGTTGCAGTTTCTGATATAATATTTTGCTGTGTTTCTGATCCAGAAGCTGCAAAATCAGTGGTATTTGGAAATGATGGAGTCCTTCATGGACTCGAGTGTTGCGATGTAGGTGGAAAAGGATACGTAGAAATGACTTCTGTTGATCCAGACACATCTTGTGATATAGCTGAAGCAATAATCTCTAATAGGGGCAAGTATCTTGAAGCCCCAGTCATTGGTTCAAAGAGAGAAGCTGAAGAAGGCACTTTATTTATACTAGCTTCTGGTAGCAGATCTTTATTTAAAGATTGTGAAACATGCTTTCGTGCAATCTCAAATCATGTGTATTATATATCCCAGGATTTCCCAAGTAGCTCAAAGATGAACCTTATTCTTACCATGTTTCTTGGAACAACATATGTAGCACTGTCAGAAGCTCTGGCTTTAGTAGAAAAAGCAAGACTTTCACAGGAAGATTTTATGGAAATTCTTTCAGTGGGAACCTTAAATTGTCAAACAGTGCTAGACAAAGGTCATGCAATAGTTGCCAGAGATTTTTCACCTAATACTCCTTTGAAGCATATGCAGAAAGATTTGAATTTAGCCATGTCAATGGGTCATTTTCTTGGTCAACCCATGCCCCTTGCTGCTGCAGCAAATGAAGCTTATAAACATGCAAAGCTCCTCAGATTTTCTGATCATGATGTTTGTGCTGTGTATCTGGGTGCAAAATATTAATCACATTGCAGACTGTGTCTTTATATACATATATCTCTGAAGCAGATGAACCTTGTTTTTTACATCGCCCATTGAAGTATCATTTACAAATCATTTATACAATTCTTATTATTGAACATGGATTGTCATCTGACTGGAATGTGGACCAATGTAATTTGGTCCACAATCCAGTCCTTTGGTACCTCATCTGTTTCTAAATCATCTCTAAGTATTTTAATCATTTTCATCAGTTATTTCTCTTACTAAAAATAAAAATTAGTCTTCATTTTTGGTAACAAAATGAAAAGTATTCTGTTAGCCGTATTTTAATTTTGTACAAAAAATATCCGTGTTGAATAATTTAGTTATCAAAAGTTAATTCCACTTGGATTGTTATATGTATAGCTCTCTCTCTCTATATGCATATAGAGAGATAGTTGCCAACTCTTGTTTTTTTCCAGGAGAGTCCTGGTTCTCTTGATAATTATCAGATTTCCCAATTTTAAATTTTAAAATATTTCCCTCCAATAAATTAATTCATTGAACTAATGAAACTTAACTTGTACATGTTTGATTTCCAAACCCCCTAGTGATTTTCCTCAAATTTTTTTGTATTTTAATTTATTTGATCTGAATTTTTTAATGTACTGTCGACATTTTGTAGAACTTTATATGAAAACTTGGCCAATGTTTAAAGTCAGTTTGGAGTTCTTTTGATGGCCATCACCGTGCAACACAAACTCCTAGTTTTTCATACCTCAAGGTTGTCAGCTATATGTATATAAGGTACAAAAAATGACGGCAAATTGTTAACAAATTAAATTTGATTTGTTAAGCGATTTTTTTTTCATTCATATTTTATATCTTATGTATGTGTATTGTATATATATGTGTAGGAAGTGTTTATTTGAAATAAGTTGTGAAGAACCATTTTTATTTGTTTGTATTTCTTCAAGCAGAAATTTGTTAAATGTATTATTTAATCTCGTACCTATTTTAACGTAGTATTAACAGCTGTTTTAATAGTTTGTAGATTTTTATTTTGTTTGTTTTTCATTTTATGAATGGTTATGGATGAACAAATTTCTTTGGTTTCATTATTTGTGACTGAGTACGCATCTTTTTTAATTGTCTCTCAACAAAGTGAGAAAACTTAGATGACAAAAAATTGATAATTAAGATAATCAAATGATAAATTGTTGATTATAGTATTCAAAGGAGAAAGCTACTGTGAAATGTTAGGTTGAAAGTCATGATACTGGAAAAAAAAATTATGGATAATTGAATTTAAAATAATCCACACCCATAAATTTTGGATTTAGTTGGTGCCATGTCTTTTCCCATTTTAAGATAATAATTAACCAGAGATCTTGCATTAAAAAAGCTTTCTTTTAATTCACAGCAAAACTCTTCTTTGCATAGTACTGTGAACCTAAAACATTTTAATATTCATGATTTCAATACTTGTGTAAATATTTTAGATATTGCTCCCAATCTCAAGACTGGGCATTTTACAATTCTACTGCCGAGTTCCCTCCTCCCAGTAAATGTTTTAAGATTAAAAAAAAAAAAAAAAACTGATGCTGCTGCTAAAAAATTTCATCTTAAAATTATTTTTTCTAAATTTAAATTAAGATTTGTTATTGAAGGAAAAGATGAAGGATTTTTGATGATGATATGTATGCTATCTTTAAAAAGGGCTTGTCTGTACCTATTATACTGTAAATTTCTACAGTTTTAGTTCTGTAAATAAGTGTAACATAATGAAATGGTTTTGTAAAGGCAAGATCCTTAAGAATTATATAAAATTTTATTTAAGTTCCATTTCTTAAATTAGTAAATATATTATACTTCAGTTAACCACTTGTGCTAAAAAGATGTGCCACACACATCGAGATGCTTTTGTCTCAAACCGCGAGCAAAGCAAACACCACGTCGATAGGCATTTATCGCAAAAAGGAAAGTAACGTGGTGCACACGTCGCCTAACAACAAGATTGTTTATTTCTCGAGTTACAGTTCTGGATTGCACTCGCAGATGTGGAGTGGCGTAAATGAGGCACTTTACCGCTTGTTATATTGTAGCGCATGGCACAACAACCATGAAGTTTTAGTCGTAGCCCAAGTGGTTAAAGTTGAAAAATGAATGCAGTTTACATTTAAGTTTAAACTAAAAAAAAAGTCATGAATTTTAATTGCTGTATTTTTTGTTGCAGAAATAATTCAGTTTACTTATCTGCCTTAAAATATTTGCTCGTGTAAAAAAAAAAAAAAAAAAAAAAAAACTCTTACTTATTATATTATGATTACTCTTTGTCCTGCACCTAATTGTTAATTGATTGTTGCTGGACATTTGTGATTATGTCCAAGTTTTTGTGAATCTTACTTTCAAAAATCCTTTTCTTCATTAACATGTTGATTGCAGCGGCGGTACCTGGGGACCGGCAGTGAACTTTCCGTGTGGCCAGCATTGGTCCCTGGGGACTGGCACTGGAAATTTCGTTTGGCTGGCGTTGGTCCGAAGAACCGACAGTATTAAAGTTAAAAAAATAAATGCAGTCTCAACGAAATGTGATCAAATTTAATTTTAATCAAATGTATTGAAACATTCTAAACAAAAATACGGCCTAGCTCGCTGCCGGCTGAACGGAAAGGACAGCAAACTCGGCACCACGCTCACTCAACGTGTTAACCTTCCAGCACACGTGCTTGGCAATTTTACGTGAGCACGCGCACATCGTATTTTTTACGACATCAGTTATTTTACCGTTTTTGGCATGAAAAACGACAGAAATGAGTGAATATTGATAATAAATTTGTTAAGAAATAAACTATTAATCTTATTATTGCAAAATACAAATGATATCACATTCAAGGAAATGTAATGATGTATTTCATTATAGAAAATTTTTAATTTATTATTCAATAATTGTGTTTTAAATTCGAAGCTAATTTTAATATTCATCAAAGACAAGTATAGATGATAAAAAAGAAAACACCTTGGTAGGGAAAAAAGTCAGTTTATCATTACTTACTTCTGCAAAGAAATTTACTTTTTACTGGTAACAGAAATGCACTTTAAACTAACTTTAATGTTTTTATTTATTTCTAAACAAAAGAAAAAAGGTATGGAAAGAAAATAGGGAATGGAAATTGCTATTGTTCTTCCATGCAAAGGTTTCCATGTCTTCCTTTTCTTCAGATAATTCTTGAAGAATCCGAGCAATTTCAGCTGGTTGCACATATTTTGTTTGCCATGAAAACCGATATAAAATTTACAGAGCCAAATGTATTCAAATTAAAATAATACACAGCAATTAATAACATAAAATGATAAAATATTTGAGGAAAAAGAATATTTTCCGAATTTTAAAACACGACCACGCGTGCATCGTGTTTATGAAAAAGCAGCCATGTAGCACAAAAGCTCAGTTAAAAATAAAAAAGGTCAAATGACTTCCTGTTTGCACATTCCATGATCTGGGGAAGGGTAGAAAGGAGGAATAGAAATGGCCTTCAGGCGTCTTATCTTCGATATGTGAAAAATGTCCTTAAAAAACTGAATTTATCGTAAATTTTGCATATACGTGCATACCGGAAGGTTAAAACAGTTTTTGCAGAATATTGTTTATAATGACTTATTTTGAAAAGAGATATTGTCTGTAGAGTATCTTTTACCGAATTTTGACCTTTTTGTGTTCAGTAATTAAACAATCCTGACTATTCACTAAATTCTGCATTCACTTAAAAACTTTTTTGTAGTTGAGCTATATTAAATTAATGTGAACGGGTGGGCGGTATAAAAGTTTTATTGCCCAAGTCGGTGGTAAGTGTAAAAAGGTTGACTGCCCCTGCTTCAGATCATTTAAGTGTATATCAACATTTCTCCCCAAAAAAAATCGAACGCGTTTTTTCAGCTTTAAATGTTGTGTGAAAAAATAAGTTATTTAATGGAGTAGTAGTGAATGTAATGTAATTAGCTACAGTAAAATTTTTCTGTGATGTTAAGACTTTGGTGTGTGGTATTATATGTGACAAATGTGAGTGAAATCAATTTAACTAACTTAAGTGAATGTATAAATACAAAATGTAAAATAACTTTATCATGTTTAATGAATTTTATGTTTATTTTCAAAGCCAAATTCTCATTGAACTGTTTCCTGTAGTAAAGGTGTAAACAGCAGTAGTACAAATCCATAAATTATTAAAATAACTTGATGTGGCACTATAGCCATGCCTATTTCAGATGGGAATCACACATTAAAAAATGAGTAACTGCCGATCTAATTTATATGGTCATGTGTTTGAAAGACAAAAGGATGTAAATGCACATCTTTATGAACAGTTTTCTCAAGTTTCTTTGTATATCAGGTTTATCCCTAGCCGTAATCAACAAGGATATTTGCATTTTACATTTGGTCTTTTGCAGTATGTTTTCATGTTATTTACACTCTGGATGTACTTGAATGATTTTGTTTAAAATCCTTTCAGCATATACTGTGTCATTACTTCAGATCAGGGATAGTCAACCTAAACCCTGCCACCCACTAGTGGATTTAAGCTTTCATGTTGTGTGGTGGAGGTTTTTGTCTAATAATGATCAAGGGAGATCGAAATATGCATGGTTGTGTTGATATGTGCACACCCCTTAAAGTTTAATTCTCTACCATTCCCATTCGCTCAGTCCTCTCCTGTTTCTGTATATTTATACACCTTTGCGGTTTTTAATGAATTTTCTTTCTGTTGAAAGTTTAATATTGTAAATTATAATATAAAAAAATGCTTAAATTGAACTCATTTTTACCAAACCTTCACTTAAAAACTTTTTTTGTAGTTGAGCTATATTAAATTATTGTGAACAGGTGGGCGGTATAAAAGAGTTATTGCCTAAGTGGGTGGTAAGTGTACAAAGGTTGACTGCCCCTGCTTCAGATCATTTAAGTGTATATCAATATTTCATCTAAAATTTTGAACATGTTTTTTCAGCTTTAAATGTTGTGTGAAAAAATAAGTTATTTAATGGAGTAGTACTGAATGTAATGTAATTAGCTACAGTAAAATTTTTCTTTGATGCTAAAGAATGTAGTGTGTGGTATTATTTGTGTCAAATGTGAGTGAAATCAATTTAACTAACTTACAAAATGCTTAAACCTGTAAAATAATCATATTTTCATTTTTGGTTGGTTTGGTTTGGTTTACTTAATTATGGCAAAGCACACTAGGGCTATCTGCCTAAGGGGAGGGATGCCTTCGTGGAGGACTTTCTAAGGGAAACTGGCTCGTATACACGTTACACATGGGAAAAACCACGAAAACGCCCATGCAGCCAGCCCGTTCGCAGGATTCGAACCTCGGACCGAACTACCAGTGTTCGGCGACTTTACCGCTCGGCCGCTAGTGGGCTTTTCATGTTTGTAAAGGAAAAAGTAAGTTGTGTAATTTCCACTAGAGGATTATATTTGCAATAACTGTGTTTTCTTGGCATACATTTGCTATATCAATGGGATTTGATGATTTTAGAATTACTTCATTTAAAAATTAAATGATGTATTTGAAAAATTCAGTAAATTGATCTATTATTTTTTCCTCTTTTACATTTCCTTATCAAAAACTCAAGATTTTGGTCATAAAGGATTATAGCAACGTCATCTCTTAACAGAAGACAGCTTATACATTGGGGAATGTGGCATCATGAGTAGTCATCTCAGTAGTATACTCTGACAGCGAACAAGATAAAATATGCCATACTTAAACATTGCTTTTTATATTTTATATAGATACATATGCCAGATTTTATTCAAAAATTGAATATTTTTTTAAATAAACGTAAGATTAATAGTACTCTGGAGTTAAGTGTATTAAAAAAATACATAAATAAAATTTAAAAAATTCTTTGGGCCAAGATAAAAAGGTAAAATTTTATACTTCGTATGTAATGTTAAAATAAAATTATAATGCCAGTGCTTAACTGGAAGCATGTGCCCTAAAAATTATTTTAAAATTGAAAAAGTACTTCACATCAAAGCATTATGAACTATAAAACAAATTGTTTCTACAAATCTGCAAACAAACATATTGTGCATGGAGACAGTTTTTATTGTACTAAACGGTCATTAAATTAAAAATGAGCTATATGTTCTGTAAAAGGTAAATGTTTTAAGGTCTTCCTTTTCCCTTCATGATTTATATAGTAGCAAATAACAAGTCCAAAGTTTTTCAAAAGAAAGATGCCTCTTTTTAAAATTTGGTGTAGTGTTTTGTTTTTATGTAATTAGAAAAAATGCAATATGAATAATTTAATTACTCCAAAGTTTATATGAATTTAAGAAAATGCTGTTTTTCTTTATTTTTATGTATAAGTAATGAATTACACATTCGAGAAAGTTTAACGGCAGCAATTATTAAGTTTAAATCAGTGAACTTGAGGGAATTTTCAGTCAAAATTTGTAATGGATGTAATTAGTTTGGTAGTTCTTTTGGTATTTTCCTATAATGTTTAATATTTGAATTTGGCACTCTTATTGTACATTTTTCTAATATTCATAGAGAAAAAAAATTTTCAGCAGGAAATGGATATAGTAACTGCAGCTTTATACGTATTTTCTCATTTTAGTTTGGCCTTCCTCATTTAAATTTTAACTTTAATAGTAAACTGTCACTATTGTCAAAGGCTGTGGACACTTTATATATGAGTAATGACATTTATTAGTTTAATAATTTTTTAAATTGCATAAAATTATGATAATTGTGTAATAATCTTAACAACAACTGTGCTTGATTTAAGTTTTCAAAATCATATTTACATACTAGCTTTTGTTATAGAATTAACTACTAGTACAGGGTTCGTACGGTCCTTAAGAATCCTTAAGTTTTTCGGAATGGATTTTTGGTCCTTAAAAGTCCTTAATTTCAGCCAAAATCGGCAGAAAGTCCTTAATTTTAATCATGCGAAATTTCTGTCTGTTTTTACGACTACCATTTTTTTGAGTGTGAATTGGCATTTTGGAGGTATATTTTTGGCGATTTACTTATAAATATGGTTATCTTTTGAATGGTTTATAATTTGTTCCTATTTTTATTGTGAATGTGGGATGCTCTAGTTTCTGAGCAAGAAGTGAAACATAACATTTCGAAATTATTTCACTTTTTCTAATGAAGAGATCTTAACTTTTTGCTTTTGGAGATGTGAATTCTTTTATTGAACGGCTCTAAATTTTGCGACTAATCAACATTTTGGCGATTTTTAATATCAGTTTCTATAGTAAATTTTTAATTCCAAGATCTGGAAATTTTTCTACAATTTTTTTAAACATTGTAACATTGATAAATTTCATTAAAATAATGGTAATATATTGAAATTATATTTAAAAAATAACATTAAAATTTAACATTTTTTGCTGTCATATTATAAAGTTCTATTTTGGCACTTATTATACAATGTTTTGCATCTGAAAAGTAAACAAGGTATAATGCTACAAAGCACAATTTACGAAATAGTTCTTAGCAAAAGCAAAATAGTAATGTAATTAATTAAAAGTATCTTCTTTTTAATTTTTCCATAAGAGTTTTCTCATGTTATTGTCTCAGAATATGCATCAGTTTTCTCTATAAAATTAATTTTACACATGTTTCCTGTTTTTTATTTTTTTATTTTATTTTTTTTTATTTTTTTATTTATTATATTTCTGGCTGTTTGCTGTTACAAAATTGGTAGGGGTAATTTTGCTTCGTGACATTAGACATTACAACTTGAAGAAGGATGCAAGTTGGAAAGTTTAGAAGGATTTGAAAGCGAGATTATAGACCCACGATTCTAGAAATATGTGACAAAATGAAATATGTCTCTATGGTATTAAAATGTCTATGGCAATGGATGTATTTTACAGAAAGTTTGCAATGAAGTTCTTACTTTTTGAAGAACAATGGAAACATAATATTCGAATGTTTTACTTCTGATACTAGAATCCTTTTCCTGTATTCATCTTCCCTTTATTTTCTCTACTTTTCACTAGACACAAGCATGGAAAATATTCAAAATGATTCTAATCGTATCACATGGACAGGCATTATAGAAAGGAATTTTTTTATTAATAAAGAAATTGGAAACTGGCAATTTAAGAGATTAATCTAATATGTCTTAATGCATCATACACAGGTCTGACGCTAGGCATTGTCCCACCTGGTGAAATCACGGGGAACATTAAACTTATCTCTGTAGATCCGAAAGTTTCCTGACTAGTGCCTTTCAAAATTCTGCTTCCAGTGCCTGCTCTAAATTATAAAAGTCTTGCCATTTCTAGATTTTGTTGCTCGATGTGTCGCTAAATTCTAAAAATTCTGCCGCACCAGCTCTGTAACCCGCCCTTACCATATATATTTCTTCTGAATGTTCGTATTACTAAAGAAATAAAGTTAGCAGCTTTTTTTATACATTCTAAATGCATTTAGTTTTTTTTTTAGAATAACAAAAATCTTTAAATCCAAAAATTCTAAAATGAAAAGGAAACTGATTGTGTAAAGAGAAGGAAAATTATTTTTGAAAGATATGTACAGTTATTATTATGTAAATTATCCACTTGTTTATAATTTCAGCCTTTACTATAATTTACCATTACTATTTCCTCCCCAGAATGCAAATCACATAGACAGTTTTTTAAACTGAGAGTTTTGGTGTGTAAGGCAGAATGTGTTTTTAATTTCCGCTTGCTCGCTGTATTAGCTCCTGCCAGCTCTGATAATTTGTAATTTTTTGTCTGCATTATGGCTGCTGACATTTGAATTTGTTATGACAAGCCAGCTTAAATTAAAATTAAATTTTATAGTCTTTGACCACTGGTCCACATTTTTTTGTTTGAATTTGATTGTTCTTGTTTAATAACATCACCACAAGTTGCAATTGATTTGATTAACATAAGAACATGCCTTTAAGTTCTTTTTAAATAAGAGGCTTATTTAAAACTTTGTAGTTACTTTCAGACATAGTGATAATTTACTTCTCGTCTATCGGGAGTTCGGTTCGAATCCCGCGAACGGGCTGGCTGCATGGGCGTTTTCATGGTTTAGCCCTCGAGGCTTTTCCATAATCACACGTCTATCAGGGGGAGGGTTGGACTATTTAACTTTTACCAGATCAAGTAAACCCTCATAGGTACATTGTGGAGAGGTTGACAAGTTAGGAGATAAAACACGCAGAAACTAGTGAGAACAATGGTTTATATATTGAGAGAAATTTCTAATTTTTAGAAAGGATGCTTAAAGAGAAGGACATCGATATAAATTAGGCAAAATATCTGGGCAGGCTTCAAATTAAAAAGAGACGTAAATGTCTTGTTTAGTGTTGTTGGTATAAAACATAAATCTTTTGTAGCTTTTAATGTATAATTATCCTAATATCATAAATTGCATGTATTTTAAACTGTGAAATTTTATTAGATTGTGATTTAAATAGGGCTTTTTAACAAATATTGTTAAAAAATAAGTAAAATTGAATAGTGGTCATGTAGATCCATAATGACTAAGGTTATCTGACTACCTAATTTAATTATTTATAACTAACTGCTTACCCTCAAAAATTATCTCTTCATATTAAAGTGAGTTATTGCCTTTTATTAATCCTTATCATAGTATAAGATAAAACACTAAAATGTAAAAATTCATATAAAACTTATTCTTCATATCTAGTGAGACCTGAAATAATACAAAGCAACTTAGCCTCATCTCTGGTGCTTTAGTGGCTTATTGAAATATTAAAGTATATTAACTGGATTACAACCCCTGGAACTGTACACGAAGCTACGACACTAACTGCATCAGACAGAGCCCAATTAACTTTCAAAACATGCGACCGTGCTCACATCAGGTCTTTCAGTTTTGTTCTGATCAGCAGGTCTCTCTCTAGGCAAGGAGCAGTAGTCACAATAGCCAGTCTTTTCTTACAAATCATTCTGATTATGATTTTATTTCTCATTTTAACCTATGCTGATTGACATAAAATCTACCTGCTCTTTATTAAACCTCCAGATTGAGCAAGTATGTGACAAGATGAGACATTAAAAAAATCACCATGAAACTAATTAACTAGTAAAACGTAAATAAAATGTCACTTCTTTCAAATATGCCGAACTATTATAAGTGTAAATGCTATTTGATAAATTTCATAAAGTATATTTTACTCTCAAACTTATTAATTATGTTAATTAAGTTATGTTTAATAATCATGTAGCCTACTTACGGATATATTTTATTTTTTGGATGGTATTACAAAAGTGAAATTCGAGAATAGATAATATTTTTAATTGCATTTATTAATTTGCTATTTGCTCATAGGTCCTTAATTTTTTCATTAAAGGTCCTTAAAAGTACTTAATTTCCATGTGCAGAAATGTGTAGGAACCCTGTAAGTATGCAGCTCTAAGCACTTTTGCTACCTTTTTTACCTGTTTATTACAATACTCCAGTTTTTAGATTATGACTAACAGGCAACTGAAAGGCAGCAGACTGTATTAAAAGCTGGTTGCCTTTTTACTTTATTCCTCATATTAACACTATTGAAATTCAGGGATGTAAAAATTGTTTAACGAGTAGATTCACTGTCACTTAAAGAAACCCGCTCGCTATTAAAAAAAAAAAAAATCTCTTCACTAAACTTAAATGTGTGTAGTCACTTATTTGTAACACATGAAATTTACAATATATAGGACAAACCAAGAACAATCTCAGTTTAAGGATTGCAACAGGTCTCATAAAAAAAATTTCTTGCTTCATAACAAAACTCTTCTTTACTTATTACTGCTGAGCTAGAACATTTTAAAATTCACTATTACAATAATATTTCTATCAAAATTTTAGGTATGATTCCCAGTCTCAAGACTGGACTATTTAAAAAATCTCATGTACTTAAGAATAATACATGGTATCATGTGGGCTTTATGCATTATGTAATTAAATCGTCAGTAGATTTTAATACTACTTCTAGACAGTTTATTATGTTTAAGAGCAAAATAATTAGAGGAAAAGGGAAAGCATTCAAGTGACAACTATGGACACTGCTAAGCTTCAGTATAAGTTCAACAGTTCATTTAATGCTTCTAGTTTCACGAAAAATGTGTTAAAAGTGCTGTACACCTTTACTAACAGATAGGTATTGCAACTGCAAAATTTCTTCAAAGCAGTTTACAAAGAAATTGCATTAATTAAAGACCTATTACATCTTATCAAGTTTTAATTTCAAGTTAACAAAAAAGTAATTAAAGATTTCTGCAAGATTAAATTTCTTCATTCAAATTTTAATAGAATTAATTTCAACAAGATAGTTAAAACTTCTCAACATCTTTTTCCTGTGCCTGGTTCAATTTATTTTCTTTTTAATTACAGTAAAACACTTAGCAACATAGCATTAAATACTCTTACAAACCGTCATGAACTAGACCGTGAATCCTCTTTATTTTGTAATATTCCACAGTATCTCCCATGTGTAGATTCTCACCATGAACACATTATTAAAGGTGATCTAAATATAGTAGTTGATTCTTCATGAAGCTAGGAACTAAATTTAGTCTCATCACCAGTGTTTCAAAGAATTTTTGCTTAAAAAGGCAGTGAAAATTTCATATTTAAGTCCAGCTGGAAGTTTAGTCTGCTAACTACAATTTTCTTAGAATGGAAATGTGCAATTTTGACAATGATTAAATACTCTGTCGATAACGTTAAAGGAAAAAATTCTGAAATTGAAATCAAATTTCTGACACAAAGCAAGTAATAATTTCAGCATCATTTGTAAAATGTTATACAGTAATATCATCGCATACGTATCATACTTTATATGTAACAGCAACCAGTTGCGTATAAATTTGTCAAAAGGCCTCCCCCCCCAAAAGAAATACTATTTTGAATAAATTACTACCATTTCATAAAAAAATTAATTTCAGCCAATCCTGACTTCAGTAGGTTTTGTAACTTACATGCAGTACTCAAATTTCATAAGCACTCGGTGACATTCAGATTTATAGAACTAAGATGAAGAACAAAGTATTTATGTCATAACTACTTAATACCATAACTGATCTGCAAAACAAAATTGCTGTGGCTCTGCAGACCAACATGCCAATGAAATTGGTATGTGTCTTCTAATTAATTACAAAAGCATCTGAAATAGTATGGGGAAAGATATATAACCAAATAGCACATATCAAACGTTTGTAAGTACATATTTTAAAGTTAGACTTCCAATGCTATTAATAGAATTTATATTTCTGTGAAACAAACTTTACTTCAAAACACTTTGTTTTAATACAACCCATGGTCTGAAAAAATTAATATTGCTGACATTCAAGGGCAGATAAAATTGTGTCATACTTAACTGACAAAAACATGTAAAATTAAAGTAAGGCAAAAATAGCAGCTTTAGCATAAAATCTTATGTCAGTTTTAAGCTCATGTATCAGATAACCCTTGAAACCAATAAGAATTATTCAAACTTTCCATCAATCTATGCTTTTTTATAATTATTTTTTTAATCTTTAAATTCATAGCCTATGAAAATTTTGAATTTTGTGACAACTATATGTTTCTCAGATTCTAGGTTCACAGATGGATTAGTTCTAGCAAACAGCATCCCAGGTTTTTGATTACATGTTTGCAATGACTGAATGAAAAATCTATAAATTAGATTTGTGGAAGGCTTTAGAAAGTGGAAACTAATGCTCTCATCAGGTTTGTTACTTCTTTGTGAGGAAAGCAGCTTTTTCATTACCATTAATTCTACAATGGAAAGGAACCTGCTTGACAATTACTGAGTTGAAAGTGTCTTAAAATTTCTCTACATGTCTTACAGCATTACAGCCAGAGTCGTAGCTAGGGTTTTCAGCGCCCAGGGACAACTGAAGATTTCGCGCCCCCTACTGCTTGCCAAGAATGGAAAACATTTAATTCTAAAATGTCGTAACATCAGTTTGGCGCCCCTTGTACTCTGCACCCGGGGACAGCTGCCCCCCTCTAGCTACGCCCCTGATTACAGCTAATATAGCTGTGATAGCATTGAAACATTTTTCTGATAGAGGTTTGCTTTACAACATTAGGGAGCTCCAGAGGAAGTTTTTTTTAAAAAATTTTATAGCGTCATAATCTCTTGCTCTGTGACACAGCTCTATTCTAAAATTTTTAGGTAATTTTCACCATGTTCGAAACCGTCATTAAAAGATATTTTCTCACTCCTATTAACTTTATCTGTACCAGTCTTGACTCATCTGAATACATCATCCATTCAACGATATCTTCTTGCAAAGCCTCCTCATTTATTCTTTCTTTCGAATATAAAAGCAATTCTCTAACTTTAACCCGTCCTGGCAGTAAAACCAGAAAATTCACTGTTATCACTCTCAGTTTCAATAAACAGCGAAGATGGCCGTACATTACCCCAGGCATTTACAAATCGTGTTTGGGAAACTGAATTCCATGATTCAGCTAATAAATAAATGCAGTCTTTGATGGGGATTAATTTTATAATCACAAAGTAAATAAAATGTTCATTTGAAATATTCTTTTTTCCAAAACTCTGATTTATAGTGGCATTTAAAACTGTGTATTATGCCCTGGTCCATTCGTTGGATCAATGATATAATATTTGGAAGCAAGAAAAAGAAAGGACCACTACATTATCACATGTTAAAATGGTTGCATTTGGATGTGCAGGGCAGTTGTCTAACAACGGTAAAGTCTTGCAATTTGATGGTAACCCCCCCCCCCACTGTTACAATGCCTTTTAGACTCTAACAAAATGCTCCATGAACCATTCTGTCATGATTTGTTTCGTGAACCAGGAATTTTTATTATTCCTGTAAATGACAGGTAAAGATTTTACTCCTTTCAGAGCTCTGAGATTGGTGCTCTTACCCAGTACAACTGGTTAACATTTGTAAGTTCCAGCTGCATGCTAAAATAATAACTATTTCTTTAGCTTCTTTCAACCCTGACGGTGCACTTTTATCTCTTGTCACAAATGTCTTTCATGACAAACATCGCTAAAATAGTGCAGTCTCGTCCATATTAAAAACCTGTTCTGGGATAAGCTTTTCTTCTGCCACTAACACAGAAAATTCATCAATAAATTCCTCTGCAGCATTTTTATTTGCTGAAAGTTTTTACCCACATGCTTACAGATAACGCATACCGTGTCTCTGCTTAAAATCTGTTCAGGCGGCGAACGCAGTTCTCATAAACGGGCTCCCGCGCTATCCCAGACTAACAACATGTTGACAATTTTCTAACATATATACACATAACATGTAAAAAACACTCCAGAAAAATAGAGTCCACGAGTCATGAGAGTGGTCAGGTTCCTAAAATGAGAAAAGTTAGATAAAAAATGCAGTTACCTTACAATGTTGCCAGGCCCCAACTTGTCAGCAACAGTGGTAGTGACTGCTATGAACTGTAAATTACACAAACTCGTAAGAAGGGTTTAAATCCTTTTTTATTCCACTTTAGAAATCACAGCTACGTTCACTTGACGCTCGCAAACTACGCCGACCCGGCGGTTTAACAAAATAGAAAAGTGCAACTAAAAATAAATGACAGGATGAATAAATAACGAGATCACTACCTACGAGGCTCTATAATCTTAACTCACTTAACCGCGTTCTAAGATACAGCTGAGATTCAGCAAACTTACTGATTAAGAAGTTGAAAGATTCAACGAACTGCCGAAATAGGCACACAGGCCGAAACGCGCGGTTCTTAAATTTCTACCTAGCAACCTTCACGATCGCGATTCAAAAAGCACACTTACAATCTCGTTTCCCTTCTATTTAAACTCAATTTACTTCTCCTAAAATTTGAATACGCTGCGCGTTCTACTGCGATTTACATACTCTGGCATTGGCAATTCTAGGGGAAAGTAAAGGCTTGACAGGAAAGATAGCTTAAAATAAATGTTAGTTAAAATAAATATAAACCCTACAAACTGTACCATCAAGAGTCAAAAAAACCTTCTTCGGGACAGATTTCAAATTTTATCTTTATTTATAATGACGGCAAGCAACTTTAAGCAGAAGAGTTACTTCATAACAATGGCCAAAACAAGTAATTTTTTTTAAAATCTTAAATTTCCTGTGAGTTTGATAAGTAGATGGAATAAAATGCTATTTTGTCAGTTGAATTTACATGCAAACTAGCCCCTTTCTGACTGGCTGAGTGGTCAAGATAAAAGAATACTGGGAGTTTGATCCCGGACCAGTTTCCCTTAAAATGTCCTTCATGAAATCATCCCTGCCATAAGGCAGGTAGCCCCGTCTGCTGTTCCTTTTTACTCTCGTCTGAAATACGAAATTGCCCCCCTTTCTATATACCTTTCCTTTGCACCTATGCTTGATTTTTCTCCCATCGGTGCAGAAAGACTTAGCGGGTGCAACAAAAGACATCTGTCTACTTTGTCTGTCTGTCTGTCAGTGATTGAATGCGTACGGCATGTCTTCTTCGGAAGAGTGTGTGCTTTGCATGTATTGCGAAAAAAGTTTTAAAAATAGGGTGCAACTATGGAGTATACTTTAATACTCCGTGGGTGTAACTTAGAAAACATTTACGCAACATGCACAAATTTTGAAGTGAGCTGAATCACATTAAATGCGGAGAAGGTTGTTTGGAAGCTTCTCTACAATAATGAATTATAGAGAACATTTAGACAATCTGCTTAAGTATGAAATTATAAGTTTAGATCTGTCATTCCCATGAGGACAAGGTTGTCATTCCTCACCTTACATTTATTTGAGTACGCAGTACTTTAATTTTTTCTCTCATTTTAAGGAAAATAAAATTACTGAAAAAGTGCTATTTTCTTCTTTGCTATGCTTGAATTAATCGTT
The DNA here is from genome assembly GCF_044657685.1 of Stegodyphus dumicola. Classification (NCBI taxonomy): domain Eukaryota; kingdom Metazoa; phylum Arthropoda; class Arachnida; order Araneae; family Eresidae; genus Stegodyphus; species Stegodyphus dumicola. The sequence continues at coordinate 140,298,515 of NC_140781.1, read as the reverse complement.
GTTTTAAACTTTTTCGGATCTTAACGATGTGAGAAATGTTATAAATCTTGCTCTTTATCTTTTATTATCAGTAATACCAAAAGACTTACCGACATTCCACTTGCAAATTACAAAATTATTGAAACATTAACGTACCAGTTAGTCTTTTTGCATCTCTTGCATATTTATGCTCCTTGAAAACTACGTTTATGGTATAAATTCATCACTCAATACATAAATTTTAATAACACTGTATATTTTTCAGTTTCATTGTCTTAGTTTTTAAAAATTGGATACTCCTGTATAATTGGGATCGGATTCAGAAATGCACATACATACATTTCTGAATCTGATCCCAATTATAGACGAGTACCCAATTTTTAAAAACTAAGACAACGAAACTGAAAAATATACTGATAAATATACATACTGTATATATAATATATACAGTTATTAAAATTTATGTATTGAGTGATGATGTTATACCACACACATACATACATATGCACATGAACACATATATCCATACATTTCTGAATCTGGTCCCAATAACCGAAGAGCACCAAAAACTGGTATCGATGCATTAAATTTCCCTGCTAGACATGATGCAAGGACATTTAATTGTATTAATTCTTTTTTTGGTTTTCATTCACTAAAATGTACATACCATTTTACATTGCTTCACAATTTTCTTATCTCATATATGTTGCTTTCTTTTAGATTGTTTACTTATTTTGAATACCTAAAACTGATCATACTTAGATTTTTGTCATCTGCATTAAATTTTTTTCAGTATATTTACCTTTCAGTTTACATAACATGTTTTGTGGATTTTAAAGAATCAAACTGAACAGATATGTTCATAAACCATTTATTGGAAATTGGAAAAATAGTCCTTTTATAATACATGCTTTTCTCCTTTTAGTATTACAAATGTGAAGTTAGTGGACTAAAGAACTTACTGTCTAACAAACTTTCCCCCCTTCATATTTGTAATTAAAAACTGAGTTTTAAGTAATCTTAATCTTTACATATTTCCAAAATAATCTTTAATGAAAGAAAAATGAATGCTTAAGTTTTCTTTCAATTCATTCTTCCCATCTCCTTGTTATTATAGTAAACACACTGAGAACACAAATTTGCTTATATGCATTATCTTAATTGTATCAATTTAATTTGTCCAATGTGAGAATTCCAATTACACGCAGCATGTTGCGGAATATTGGCAGCATTGCAATAGTTTTCTTTAATGACTGGTTTGAAAATTCATTCATTAAAAAAGTCAGATATTACATAGAATAACAAAACCTGAACTGTAATGTTCTCCTCTCTTCACCAAACTCAACTCCCTTAATCCAAACAATGGATCAAGGAATTATAAGAACATTCAAAGCGTGTTACAAGAGGCATGTTTACATCTTTGCAAATAAAGTACTAGACGAAAGAAAGCACACTAAAGGCATTTTTGGAAGAAATTCAACATAAGTGTGTGATTATGGAAAAGTCTCAAGGGCTATATGCCTAAGGGAAGGGATGCCTTCGTGGAGGGTTTTCTAAGGGAAACTGGCTCATATACATGTTACACATGGGGAAAACCATGAAAACGCCCATGCAGCCAGCCCATTCGCGGGATTCGAACCTCGGACCGAATTACCAGTGTTCAGCGACTTTACCGCTCGGCTGCTGGTTGGCGAATTCAACATAAGACACTGCATAGAAATGATTGAAGGCCCATGGGAATAAGTGAATTCATCGACCATGAATGTTTTCTGGCTTCTGCTCTGGCCAATGAACAATTTTAAAGGATTTCCATCGAGTGAAAATGAAGGCAAGGAAATCATAAAAACTGCAAAAGGAATATTTATATATGGAATGAGAAATAGAAACATTAGTCAAGAATGATAATTCTGAAATAACAAATTAAGAACTGAATGATTTTACTTTATTATTACCTAAACAGCAGCTGAACTATGAAAGCAGCAATAGAGGGGAAGATGAAATGCTTTTAATGTACAAGAAGTTAAACAAATTGTTAAAAAAGACACAGGAAACGTCCAATTTTGGAATACAGATTGACCGAAGTGAAGAAAGAAAAAAACACTGAGAGGAATTCAAAAACTGCACTCCTTATCACAATATATTTAATAAGTTGTATCAAGTATTGTCCCAAACAAAAATCAGCAGCTATTTAAAAAAATAATTGTATCATGTACCTACTTATTAAGCAGTAATAGAAATTATTTCAATTACCATTTGTTTCATTTTTGCCTTTTAATTACAATAATATTAAGGTTTGTATTAAGTATTCATGCTTTCTTAATCTGAAATATACCTAACCCATTTTTTTCCCATAAAAAGTTGGTCTTTGCGGAATGTAATTTTGCTGTATGTGCAGTGTGTTAATGACATAACCCCTGTCTTTGGTAAAAGCTTTAAAGTATACATATACAATGAACCCCCTGGAAAATTACCACCCATGGTCCCAGATATTTTTTTCTTCTGTGTAGGTAGTTAGTTGTCTGAAAGAAATAATGTTAAGGTACAACTCTAATATACGCCCTAATTTCACCAAATGTGGCGATATGTGTTCTGCGCTGGTTTTTGGCGCGATTGCGTGTTCTATGGCAACCCTGTTGAAGTTGAAAAATCTTTCGCTGGAGCTCGTTGGTTCGCCTCTGTGTCTGAGAAGATGGGAGGGAAAGATAAAATGGTAGTTGTTGAATTGAAGTTTGGCAAAAGGAAATATGATTGTGGCTATTCTGTTGAGGGGTAGTGGGTATCTGGAACTGTGGAAAGAGGGTCTGGGAGATTATTTTTAATGGCAGTGCATGATAGAAGTAGGGATTTGTAATTTTATTTATTTGTGAACCATAGTATAAATTTTCTGGATAGTATGTCTGGCTGTCATGTAAATACGATATTGATTACGTGGCGGCATGTTAAAGGCGGTATGAAATTTATATTTCTGCTATTCGAAAACGCATTAATTCATGGTAAGTGCATTTTATTTTATCCTTGTTCTTATTTTGTAGAATGTTATGTTCATTGGTTCTTTAGTATGGATTTCTGTCGTTATTGTTGTTTTTTAAATTTTTTAAAATTTATTTAGTTTATTTTGTTGTTTAGTGTCTAGACTGTACAATTCGTAGATGTTTTTTAAAGTTTAAACAGAACGTTGTGTACATGGTATTATTTGAAATTTATTGTTGTTATGTTATTTTATTAAAGCGAGGAGTGCATAGATCGTAGATTCCTTCCTTGCCTAAATTGTGCAATTCGTAGAATTTTTTTTAAAGTTTAAACAGGATGCTGTGTACATGGTATTTGAAATTTATTGTTGTTATGTTAATTTATTAAAGCGAGGTCTGCGTAGTTTGTAGATTCGTTCGTTGCCTACATTGTGCAATTCGTAGATGTTTTTTTAAGTTAAAACATGTCGCTGTGTACATGGATTCTTGTCAAATATTTTTGGTTAGAAACTTTACGTTTTTGCTATCTAAATTTTTTGTTTTTGTTTCGGATTTTTAGCTAAATTGTGTGTTCAAAACGTAGTTTTTGCATGTGCGAAAACCGTGTTTTTGGAGACATTTTAGGCTAAAAGTTCAAAATGTAGACAAAAAATTTAGATAGTAATATGGCAGCGTGAAGTTTCTCGCCAAAAATATTTGGCGACTTGAGGGCGCATATCAGAGTAGTTCCAATGTTAAATATAGATATTGCCCTCAGAAATATTCAAAAATCATTTTTCAGGATTAATTTGGATTGATCAGATAAAGCACATTACGACTATCTGATAAAGGACAGAGATATAATCATGGGGGCCTCTTAAGGGAAGCTGGTTGTATATTCATATTACACATTTAGAAAATTACATAAACGACTGTGCAGTTAGCAATTTTGCAAAGATTTGAACTGGATCAAACTACCAGTGGCTGCTTGGATTTATAAATAGAGAAAAGTTCTTACTGTTGAGTGATAACTACCACCTACGTGCCTCTTGAAACACATAACAAAAAAACAGGATACTTGTTTTGCATGTTCTAGTTCATCTGCCTTACATCTTAGACACAATAACATTGCATTAAAATATTTCAGTACTTCTAACATTTCTTAGCTGTGAAATATTTTGAAACATGTTAATCAAATATTTGGCTTCTAAGTCATTTATAAGCTGATTTCCAGATGAGAAAATGTGAGAATGATAGCGATTACATAAGTGATCCATTGTGGGTGCTTTCTGTATGATGTAATTTTAAATTCAGCCACTAAAAATGACGGAATTTTTTAAATGACCGACTATGTTAAAAACAACTATAGACTTCCTATTCTTTTTTAACATATACAGGTTAAAATTGGTTTTTATAATACTACATATATTTTAACAAGATGCTGATTCAAAATTACAATATATGTTTATTACATATTATGAAATTAACATATTGTTATTAGATAAATTTTTACTGTCTAAAATTTTGTAGAAATAATGGATTATCAATTGCTTTTAATTTTTTATAGAACTTTTTATGAATGGTTACATGATGAGGAAAGAAATACCAGAACATTCTTTGTAATAAATAGCTCATGGGGGAAAAAATTCAAAATCCATTCTTCTCCAATCTTTTTTATTCTATATTAATGTAATAGTTATTCATTCTTTGTAGTTATCACAGTTTATTTCAAAAATCCCTTCCTAAAATATATTAAAGTTTTTTCCGTCATAATATGTATCTGTTTCCCTTTCTCACTTTCTATGCTGCTGGTATTCAAAATGCAACACCATGAATGAAGGATCCAATAATCTTAAAATCTTCCTGTTAGATGACTTAGCATAGACTTTGATGGAATATGTTTTGCTTTGATTGTATGTTTTGCCAGTGCTTCTTTATGTGGGAAGTTTCAGCATGACACAGCATTCTTTCCAGACAAATCTCATTTTTGCCTTACCATTACGATGGTCTTATCTTAGTCTGGTGACATTTTAATAACAGATATCATGACCCTTGCATTATGAATTATCCTATCAGTCTATCACTAATGGTTATAGTTTAGGGTACCATTATACCATTAGCACTGTTACTCATGCCTAATATACTACATTACAGGCACCCACAGCAGCAATCACTACATCTTAAAATTTTGTGCCCTGTTGTCTTCCCTCCCTTTCAAGGATAGCCTGCTGCTGAGTTTCAATGTGATCACAATATTCAACAGTTTTTCATTGCCTATTAGGTCATTCTGCTGCCTTGGCACAAAAAAAAAAAAAAAAAAAAAAAAAAAAAAAAACGCACAAAGGCAAAATTACAACAAAAATCTCAAATACTTTTAAGGCTACACAAAGATGCAAAATGTTTACAGTCTAAGAAGATTGATGACAGAATATTTAAATTTAAAAGTAGCTCATCAAGAAGAATCTATTAGGTCAAAAAAAAAAAAAAAAATTCAGAGCATGATTGTAACAAACACTGTTTGAAAAGTGTAATATTAGCATGCAAGCATATATTTGTGAATGTATTGACCTTAGTATTCAAAATAATTTGTGCAAACACATTCTTTCAGCAGTAACGTACAACAGAAGTGAAACAGGTTATTCTGGAGCAATCATGAAAAGAAGGAGTACAAAATTTAGAAAAACCACACATAAACTTCACATCTGAGAAATCAACTATCATATTTTTTTTTTAATGACTAGTAAATGAAATCCAAAAATTGGGGAATGAAAATAAAAATTTGCAGACTACATTAACAGCAGCAAATCATGCAACATTTAAATGCTGTTCAAAAATTATTACAGTAGTCAGAAAATTGCAACACAAATCAAAAAAATACATATGCACTAAATTTGAATCTAAAAAGTAACAAGATTATTCTACAAAAAATATTTTTCTCAACAAAAATTTGTAAAAAAATGAGAACTGAACAAACCCACAGCAAATGAAACTGAAAAGTTCACAGATATTTTATTAGAACAGCCTGTCATTAGCAAAGGAAATTATCATGACAATTCAATACAGAAACATCACTAATAAGTGAACTTTATTACTATTTTGTTTGATAAAGAAATTTAATCATACAATCTAATCATTACTTTTACTGTAACTGCTCCTGTAAGTTTCTTTCGTTCTATATTAATAATTTAGAACAAACTATGAGAGATTAAATTATTATTTCAAGTGGCTTTAGAACTTTTAAGATGTTTAAGAGCTAATTTCACCCAGGAAATCTGTTTGCTAAATGAAAGTGTGCTATGATTAAAGAAAACATTTGTAAATAATCAAACTTTTGAAAATAACATCTGACTAATGTAATATGTATTGTCAATCACATAATAACAAAGATTTTACTTTTTTAAAAAAATTTTTGCTGTAAATATTATTTGTTGAATATTTTATAGATAATAAAAATATATAATGAAAATTTTGTGCATGCGCTTAATGTTGTAGGTAATTTCGAATGCTTCATCCCAAAACTTAAATTCTTTATTCAGATTTGTGAGAAAAAAAAACTTAACATTTATTAATAATAATGTGTATCCAACTTTTTATTAATTTCATAGAAAAATTTTATCTAGAATGTTGAATACTTGTAAATGCATTCCAAGTCATCTACTTCCTTTTTTTATTAACAAAAAAGCTCATTAAGCTGTTCATTCATACAATGCTCCAAAAACGTCATCCTTATTACAAACAATGCATATTTTCCTATAGCTTTAAAATTAGTTAAATTATTTCCTTATACAAAATACCGTATTTACGCGAATCTAATGCGCATCGTTTTTGGCCAAATGTAGTATTCAAAATTGGGGTGCGCATTAGATTCGATGGCGCATTAGATTCGAGTGCAAAGTTCGCCGATGACGTCAACCAAATTTCTCGACTACGTTTACCGTTGCATTTATCGTTGATACATTATTGCATAGAGGATACAAACTGCAGAGTAGGTAGTCACGAAATGGAGGGCAAATAGAGAAGAATGTCATATGACGCTACTTTCAAACGTAAAGTAATTCTTTATGCTGAAAAAAAAAAAAAAATGGCAATAGAAAGACAGGGAGAGAGTTCAACGTAGCTGAGAGCAATGTTCGCTTGTGGCGGCAACAGAAATTGGCACTGTTTGCAACTAAAGCTAGTAGAAAGAAATTCACTGGCCCTCGCAAAGGAAGACACCCTAAAATTGAAGAAAAAGTTTTGGAATTTGTACGTGAAAGGAGGAAGAATGGACAACCTGTGACTAGTGACACCATAAGAAATAAAGCAAAAGAGGAGGCTGAAGTTCTTGGAATACCGAAACAAGAGTTTAAGGCTAGCCGTGGATGGGTGGATCGGTTTATGAAGCGGATGGGTTTATCTCTAAAACGCCGTACAACAATATGCCAAAAGCTTCCTGCAGATTTTGAGGGAAAACTACTAACATTTCAGCGGTATGTCATCACACTTCGGAAGGAAAAGAATTTTTCAATGGGGTAAATTGGCAACGCTGACGAGACGGCAATTTGGTTTGATATGCCTCGTAACTACACCATTACGGATAAGGGGACTAAGGAAGTTATCATCAAAACTTCGGGATGTGAAAAACAACGCGTAACAGTGATGCTGGCAATAACAGCAGACGGGTGCAAACTTCCCCCTTTCTTAATCTTCAAACGGAAAACATGCCCTAAAACCCCTAAGAATGAAAAGCTGTTCCCAGATGATGTCCTGATTCGAAACCAAGAGAAGGGGTGGATGACGGAATCATTAATGCTTGATTGGCTCCGAAATGTATGGAAACGCCGTCCCGGTGGGCTCTCTAATCCACCATCAATGCTTTGTCTGGACGCATTTCGTGGTCATTTCACCGACGACGTAAAAAAGAAGATGCACAGCCTAGGCAGTGATCTTGTTATCATTCCTGGAGGGATTACATCTGTGTTACAACCCCTGGACGTTAGTATAAATAAACCTTTTAAGGGGTACGTTCAGGCGGAGTACGAAAAATGGTTTTGTGAGCCAAACCTTGTATTGACCCCGACAGGAAAAATTAAGCGTGCTGCACCGCACATTGTTACACACTGGGTTTCTGCTGCCTGGAAAAGCATCGAAGCACCAATGATTGTGAAATCTTTCAAGAAATGCTGTTCAAATTCATTGAATGGCAGTGACGATGACGTGTTCTGGAACGCCGAGGATGACGATGACGATGATGAGGAAAGAAGAAATGAATCTGCTTCTGACGAAAAGAGCTGCGAGGATTCCAGTGATGAAAACATTAGTGAATAAAGACGTTTACTATTAATCACTGATTGTAGAAACTGTTAGCTAGATAGAAATGTTACGATTTATTTCATGTTCATATTTTACGATAGGTACCGTATATACGGTAATGCTAATTAACAATGATTGTTTCACATGACAATAGCCCACTAATAGGTTAATTCTATGTTCTGCTACTTTATGTATAAATCCATTGTTGTATAAAATATGGTATCTAAATTTAAATAAAATTATCATACCATTAATTGATAGTTTATATACAAATCCATTGTTGTATAAAATAAGATTCAATAAATTCCTTATATCATTGATGCGCATTACATTCGCCGACAAACAATTTTTTTATTATTTAAAGTTTTAAAATGGGGATGCGCATTAGATTCGATGGCGCATTAGATTCGCATAAATACGGTAGTTCCTTATGCTTTCTCAAGAACGAAAACAGCAACTTCATGTGGCACTGAACTGCAGTTCAGAATTAATCATTTATAAACTTTCTGTCATGTATCTGGCAGCGGTGAGCCAATCAGCTGCCTGGCAGAGCCCAGCAAGTGAGAGAGACAAGAGTTGCATATTAGCCTCAGAGGAGGCAGGTGGTAGATTAAGTATGTTGTAGGAGCAAGGTAGTGCTCCGAGTTTGCCATTATTCTTTAAATGTTAATTTTTTTTCCATTATTCTTTGAGTATTAATTTTTAATAAATGTTGGTGTCGTTTTCCTTATGGTGCCTTATTCATCCGTAAGGTCATTACAGCACGCTCTCTTTCGAGAACCAGAGCTAACGAAGCCGACTGGATTTTGGAGAAAAGGTGAGAAATTTTTGTTGTAACTTTAAGGAAAATTTCTTCTAAATATGTTTAAAGGAGAAGTAGTTAAAAGTGATTTGATTTCGGTGTTGAAGGAACTAGGTGAAGAAGCCGATTCTAGTTTAAAAGTTGTAGAATTGAAAGATAAGCTTTTAAGTTCTAAAGAATATTTGAAAGATAAAGATTTTGTTATTGAATTTCTTAATACTACTGTTAAAGAAAGGAAAAAGTCAGAAGAAATTGTGAAATTGCGTTTAATGCAAATCGAAAGTAGCAACGAATCTAGTAATAACGTAGAAAATACACTTTCATTAGATAAGCTTTTGAAAGCTGTACAGGCATTATCGATTTCTGTACCTAAAAAGGGTGAAGCATGGAACTTATTTTTTGATTCCATAGAAAGGGCTTTTAAGCATAAGAACGTACCAAATGAGTTTAAGTCTGAAATTTTACTTAAACTGATAGGTGATAAATCTTCTAATATTCTAGTGTATATTAAAGATGATGATTTGAAAGATTATGAAAAAATTAAATCTTTAATTCTTAAGGAATATGAACCATCGCCAATTATATGTTTAGAAAATTTTCGCCAAGCTCAAAGGTTGACGGGGGAAACTCATTTGCAGTTCGCCTCTCGTTTAAGATCATGTTGGATCCATTATTGTAAAAGTAGAAACGTCAATGATTTTGAGTCTTTAATTAACTTAATAATTTCTGACAAACTTTTTCAAACATTGGATAGTGATTTAGCGTGCCATGTTGCAATTCGACAAGGTGAAAGTTGGCTACGTCCAGAAGAACTAGCGAGGGAATGCGACACTTATTTCATCGCAAAAGGTAAATCTTTTGATGACATAAGAGGTGAAAAACGCGCTAATTTTCGTGATTCATACAACAAAAACTCTAAATATATTCCACCAGCGCTAAGAAAAGATTTAGTGGTAAATGAACAGAAACATTCTTTTAAACCGCGAGAATGTTATGTGTGTAGTAGCAGTTTACATTTGGCCAAGGATTGCCCGAACAGACGAAATAAATTTGAGAGGTCCAATAAACAGAACGATAATATCCCGGTCAAACCGAAAGTTAACACTTCAACTAAACCGAAGGACAATGCGGTTATTACAAATGTAAATTCTAAACATTTACAAAAACCCGAGTGTTCCGACGGAAAACTTAATTTTTATTCCTTGGAAAAGATTACTATTTACATTGCAGGGAAGCAAGTAGAAGCTATAAAAGATTCAGGTACAGAAATACCAATTTTGAACACTACATTAATTCCTGATTTAAAAATAGAAAGTAAGGGTAAAATCATTTTAAGTTCCGCATTTGGCGACGTCATAGAGGCAACGTTAGCAACTATTCCCATTTATTACAAAAAACCAAACAGTTGTCTATATTAGCGCGTAGAAGCTCTTTTCGCGTTGACAGATAAGCTAACGGTTCAATGTTTAATTACACCAGATGTATGGGATCGCATATTTGAAGACGAGAATGAATCAACAGTCTTCCCTGAAACGAAACAGGAAACTCATGAACAAAAACGACTTGAGGTTGGCGCCGTTGAACTGTCAAATGTAAATCTTTTTTATAGCTCAGTTGCGAATCAGAATGATGAAAGACTAAACAGTTATTCGGAATCGAATAAATTTAAGGTCGATCAGAGAAACTGCCAAACGTTAATAAATTCTTTTAAGGACGCAGAAGTAGGGAAGAATAATTTCTTTTTACAGGACGAGTTATTATTTCATAAAGAAAAAATTTGTGAGGAAAACATACAACAGTTAGTTTTACCCGAGAATTATCGAAATAAAGTCCTTCAATTAGCTCATGATTCCATATTCGGAAATCATTTAGGTATGAGGAAAACTAAAGAAAGAATTAAGCTTTCATTTTATTGGCCGAACATATCCAAAGATGTAGAAAATTATTGTAGAACATGCGAAAGATGTCAATTAAAAAGTCCGGAAAGACAATCGGATAAAATTCCGATTACTCCTATTGTTCGCGCGCCATATCCCTTTCATACAGTAAATATAGATATTATTGGTGAAATTTCACCTCCTTCAGGAAGGAAACATAAATATTGTTTGTGTTTGATAGATAATCATTCAAAATGGCCAGAAGTCATACCTTTAAAAAGTCTTTCTGCTAAAGCTACTTGTGAGGCTCTTTTAGATATTTTTATGAGAACCGGTATTCCAGAAATAATTTGTAGTGATCAATCACTAATTTTACCTCACAATTAACTCAAGAATTCGAAAAAAGGTTAGGAACTCATCCTCGTTTTTCGACACCTGGTTACCCAGCATCAAACGGCTCAGTGGAAAAATGGAATCGGGTATTTAAACAAATGTTACATCATGTAATTCGCACAGATCCTGTTAATTGGGACAAGCACATACCTTATTTACTTTTTGCGTATCGTGAAGTTCCAAATTGCACTACCGGTGTATCTCCATTTATGCTTATGTACGGTCGTGAAGCTAGAGGTCCCTTAGCTGTGTTAAAATCATCATGGTCCGGTGAAATACCATTACCTCTTAATCTGAGTAATTCAGCAGTTGATTATCTACAAGAATTAAAGATAAATTTAGAGAAAGCATCTGAGCTCGCTTCTTTATCTGCCGCGGAAAAACAAAAAGCTTATACATATTATTTTAACCGTCGCAAAAGTTTGAAAGAATTTAAAAATGGTGATCTAGTATATTTACTTATACCAGACTCTAGCAACAAGCTATATGCTAGGTGGACAGGTCCAGGTGAAATTGTTGAAAGAGTAAATCCTCATTCTTACAAAGTTAAATTACCCGATGGGAGTGTGAGGCATGTTCATGTGAACAAAATAAGAAAATTTTATGTTCGAGCACAAACTGTGGGAGTGATATTTGAAGATGATTCTGAGTTTGGGGAAATTCATACCACTCCAAATAAAGGATATTGCGCAGTAACTAGAAGGAACATCGAGGTGGATATTAGTCATTTAGAGGATAGCAAACAAAAGGAATTACACGAGGTCTTACTCAAGCACATCGCGTTATTTTCTGGGGAGATCCAAATAGCCAATAGCGTTGGTGAACATAGAATTCGGTTGTTACCTGGAGCTGAAAGAAAAAAGCCATATATCTATAAGATCCCAGAATCTTTGAAACCTGAAGTAGATAAACAGATCGAGGAATTGGAGAGCTTGGGTCTTATTGAGCCAAGTGAAGCTGAAATAGCATACCCGGTTGTATGTGTTGCCAAGAAAGACGGAAGTATGAGGTTATGTATTGATTTCAGGTTGTTGAATCAAGTAACCAAGCCTGTTGATTTTCCAATGGAGAATGTGACTGATCTAATCAATAAAATTGGACACGCGAATATTATTACTTGTGTAGATGTTTTGAAAGGTTACTGTGAAATACCTTTAGAAGAAGAAAGTCGTGATTTAACATCATTCAAGACACATCGTTCCCAGTATCGTTGGAAAGTGATGCCTTTTGGATTAAAAAATGCAGCTTCTACTTTTCAGCGAGTGATGAATGATGCCTTAAGAAAACATAGTGATTTTTGCAAAGCATATACTGATGATATTGCTATCTTTTCACCAGATTGGAATTCGCATCTCAAACATTTAGATGCTGTGCTAACTACATTAAGTGATCTCAGGTTTACGGTGAACGTGAAGAAATGTGTTTTTGCACGTTCGGAGATAAAGTATTTAGGACATATAATAGGAGGTGGAAGACATCAACCTGATCCTGAAAAATTACAAGCCATTGAAATTATAAAAAGTCCTAAAACAAAGACTGCTCTAAAGAGTGCATTAGGCTTATTCAACTATTATCGTGATTACATAAAGAATTATGCAGAAATAGCTCGCCCATTGACGGAGCTTACGAAAAAGAAAATTCCTGAGAGAATTCCATGGACTGATGTTGAGGAATCAGCATTTCAAGAACTGAAACGTCGACTGTGTGAAGCACCAAAACTGTACACTCCAGAACCAGAAAAACCTTACACCATACAGTGTGATGCTAGTTCATATGGTGTTGGTGCTTGCTTGTCACAACGAGACAGCAAAGGCAGTTTGCATCCTATGAGCTTTGCCAGTCAAAGACTTTCGAAAACTCAGCAGAACTGGTCAACTATTGAACGCGAGGCTTATGCCGTTGTGTGGTCATTAAAAAAGTTCGAGTGTTGGGTGTTTGGATCGAATATCGAGCTGATCACATAATCCATTATTATATTTGTATAAGTCGGCACCGCATTCAGCCAAATTACAGAGGTGGGCAATGGCACTTCAGCGCTATAATATTCATATTTCTCATTGCCCTGGTGCCCAATTAAAAAATGCAGATGGTCTTTCAAGACTAGTGGGTGAATGAAATAGGTGGTTGCTTGTCACAACGAGACAGCAAAGGCAGTTTGCATCCTATGAGCTTTGCCAGTCAAAGACTTTCGAAAACTCAGCAGAACTGGTCAACTATTGAACGCGAGGCTTATGCCGTTGTGTGGTCATTAAAAAAGTTCGAGTGTTGGGTGTTTGGATCGAATATCGAGCTGATCACATAATCCATTATTATATTTGTATAAGTCGGCACCGCATTCAGCCAAATTACAGAGGTGGGCAATGGCACTTCAGCGCTATAATATTCATATTTCTCATTGCCCTGGTGCCCAATTAAAAAATGCAGATGGTCTTTCAAGACTAGTGGGTGAATGAAATAGGTGTGAATTAAGTATGAACTAATATGTTTTAAAACTTTGCATTAGTTACTTTCTTTTGTTCCGGAATTGTACGAGAGCTACTTTCCATCTGTTTTGAAAATCAAATTACTGGTTTCCATTTAATATTGCATTATAATAGTGTGTTTTGAAATAGTATTACATATATGTTTTATTACAGAACTCCGGTATTGTATCAAGCCATCTGTTCATCTGTTGTGAGATGAATGTTTATTGCATTTATTTCAAAGTATGTTATTACATCATGTATACATGTTCATATATTTTGAATTAATTTGGTATGTGGAGTATACAATTTAAGTTTGTATTTGCGGGTTCAGTTTTCAGATTCTGCTTCGCTTTGGCGTAGCACAATCTTACCGGGGGGGGTGTCATGTACCTGGCAGCGGTGAGACAATCAGCTGCCTGGCAGAGCCCAGCAAGTGAGAGAGACAAGAGTTGCATATTAGCCTCAGAGGAGGCAGGTGGTAGATTAAGTATGTTGTAGGAGCGAGGTAGTGCTCCGAGTTTGCCATTATACTTTAAATGTTATTTTTTTTCCATTATTCTTTGAGTATTAATTTTTAATAAATGTTGGTGTCGTTTTCCTTATGGTGCTTTATTCATCCGTAAGGTCATTACACTTTCATTATGCAATAAATCTTTTTTTTTAACTGAAGTTTGATAGTGATTCTGTATAAATTGCATTCATAAACTGATAGAATAATAACTAATTGTACAGATATTTTTTTATATGGCACAGATGCTTAAACAGTGTGATGTCCTATAAATTATTTCATGTATGTTAATATAAAAGTTGACATGTAAAAATATTATTTTTGAAACTCGGATTAAATAATCAATGATTCAGCAACCGCCAAAATGCAAAAACAAGCAGCACCAGGAGATACTTTCAGAAGGCATAGTAATCTAATATAGTATGGAAAACTTGAAATTATAAAAGAAAGTAAGATTAGACTATAGAACTATCTGAACACTTTCACGTTTACATCGTCAGCCATTCACGATTACTCCGCCTATAAATGACGTCATTTTCAAGTCAAACATAATTGGCCAACATCAGAAGGGTACGGCGCAGAGTCTAGCACCTCGTATCAGGAACTGCTTGCTGTTAGATTTTACACTTAAAGAAAATAATGCTTTTGCCTTAGCTAAATAAAGTAAAACAAACTAAGTCTCAACCGAGACAAATTGACTTCCGTCAACACGTAGAACTTCGTATTTACGCATAACATTTCAGAACAAAAGAAAAAAATTTTATAGGAGATTTTAACTTATCTTTGACTTTTCGATGCTTGGAACTCCGCTATCCTCTTCTGGCAAAATTACTCCCAAGTTATAGAATTCATGGAAGTCAATCTCCGCTTTTGGGTTCTTCGAGTTTCCTCCATGGTGACTTTTCTTTTTCGCCCTCTGTACGCCGGCCTCTTGGGGTGGTAGTCTTCGGGTTCCTGTCTTTTCCGTTTGGCCCCTGGACGGCTGGTCTTGGCGGCTTCCGGTCTGGATTCTTGCTTGAATTTTTTCTGTTGGTGCCAATCTTTTCGTTCCTCCTTCTGTCTTTTTCTTCTCGTGGCCCACCAGCGGCCGAGCGGTAAAGTCGCTGAACACTGGTAGTTCGGTCCGAGGTTCGAATCCCGCGAACGGGCTGGCTGCATGGGCGTTTTCGTGGTTTTCCCCATGTGTAACGTGTATACGAGCCAGTTTCCCTTAGAAAGTCCTCCACGAAGGCATCCCTCCCATTAGGCAGATAGCCCTAGTGTGCTTTGCCGTAATTAAATACACACACACACACCTATTTACCAAAGATTCTTTACGAGGCGGCGTTGATTTCCTGCATTTCTTGAATGCTGGAGTCTGACCATTTTCCTTCCTTCTTTTCGGGACCCTAGAATGACTTGTACAAGGGCTAGGTTCCTCTTCTGTTCTCTGCTTCTTGGGCGGTGCAGCGGATGGCGTTAATTTTGGAATTTCCACTTCTTTTGCGCTTGAGTCCTGCAAGAAACTTTTAAGGATTTGAAAATCATTTTTATTATAATATTTTTTCACCTGGTCGGGACTTGCTTTACAGATTTCCCCTCTCTCGTTCTTAAGGTACAATACGACTCCCTTCATTTCCTGAAATACATAGGGGCCTTCAAACTTTGAAGCCAATTTTGCAGTGAAATTATCTGGGGCACTTGATAAAGAAAATTTCCGCTTTAACACTTTATCCCCTACTTTAAAATCTGCTTCACGGCGTTTTCTATCATAGTAAAGTTTCTGTCTATTTCTTGGGATTTTTAGGGCCTTCTCCGACGCCGTGCGTGAAGGTTGGATTTGTGCAGCTCCGCTTTCTGGAATAATTACAGCGGAAGTAATCAACTTGGAAGCTAAATGTTATTGCATTTGGATAGCCTAAGTCATCCTGCATACGCAGATACCAGTTCGAAGTTTCTACATGCTTTCTGGTTGATTAAATATGAGGAAATTAAGTTATTAAATACGAGAGTTCCATTGTTATCGTATACGGCAGTTTTAGAACGACCATCGAGCAGCCGCCGCCTACCGCCGCGACAAGTGTTTTACATCGTTGGAAAGCCCTTGTTCTAAGGATTACAGATATATAAAATTCAAGACGGACCAACAATTAGAGCCAGAGATATGAATTTTTAAAATATTCATTTTCGACCACGAGGATGTGCATGACTTTTGACCCTCTGACCTTTCGCCAACGCCAACGGTCGTTAAGACGGTCGCCAACGGTCGTCAGCTACCCCCCCCCGGTGGAGCGAGATTCACATCCCGAGAAGGGAAAGGAATACGCCGGACTGGTCCATTGTTTAATTAGCCATCGCATATGATCTAATCACGCTAATTGGATAGAGACAACGGCATCGTTCCAGTCATTTGGAGTGTTACCAAAGTTTCTAAAATTAGTGAAAATCAGGTGATTAGTACAAAAGATATCACTTTCTCTCATTTTATTTGGACTTTGACGAGCGAAAGGAAACATCCGTCCAGATGCCATTTAATTAAGACGAGTGATTACGCCGGTTCTACAGTGAAGTGTCGTCCCTGTGCCGAGTCTACGGAATTGTGATGGTTCTTCCCTCTTAACAGGACTCTGGTTTTTGATATGCGTAAATCTACGCCCATTATTACACTATTTAATTAGTGCTCACGCTTTTTATCTGTGAAGTGTTGTGTTGGTGCCGCGATTACGGATTAGTGCTTCAGTGACAGTAACAGCTATCATTGGATTACTTTTTAAACACACATGAAAAACAGAGAAAATTAACGCCCAATTAATTAAATACTGCCAGCCGGGAAATAATTAAGTATCTTAATACAGTTCATATATGTAAATTATACTTATAGTATTATTCTTAACAGAGTAACTCACAGTATGTATGCATGATTTTTAGTGTACTAATGAATAATTATTAATTTCTGATTTTACCCCGATAATTCAGACTTTGGATCTCCAGTGTACCTTAAGGTTTTTTTTTTTTTTTTTTTTTTTTTTTTTTTTTTTTTTTTTTTTTACAGTGTGGGTACCATTCACAACTTCACAACTACATCTGTTCTAATTTATTTTCATGTGTTATCTGCATGTGTTCATATAGGTGTCATTATTCAAATAGTGATTTCCTGTTTACTGCATTAATTATGAGCCTAATTGTGCAGATAAGTTATTCTTGGTACCTGTTTTATTATTAAGCACTATTTTTAGTATAATGTTTTAATTTATTTTCATGTGTTATCTGCATGTGTTCATAAAGGTATAATTATTCAAATAGTGATTTCCTAACTAGTGCAAGTATACAAATAGTGATATCCTATTTAGTGCATTAAATGTGAGCCTAATTGTGCAGATAAGTTATTCTTGGTACCTGTTTTATTATTAAGCACTATTTTTATTATCTGTTTGATTGCTATTACTACCATTGTTTTATGCCTGTTAATTTAATAATGTTTCAAATAAGTTTCATATTTGCTACACTCATCGCTCTGTAAGCTGGTATCCCCACCTATATTGAGTACAAACCATCTTACCTTTCCTTACGCGCTTCACTGCTCATCAACAGTGCAACACCACCAGCGCACCACAAATAGTGAAATCACTACAATGACATCTGATAAATCGGCAGATACGTCGGTGTACCATAGCAAATTTGAAGCGTCAGCCCTGATCAATTCAGAAGACATCAGCTACAAAGATAAGGTCGACACGCTGTACGCGAGTGCTGCTGAAATTGCAGTTAGTTACAGCGGTAAAAAACATCTATTAACCAAGGACCTACGCGAACAGCTACTAGGCATCCTCGACGCTCTCAAAGAATTAGCCATTAGAGGCCCTACGCAAAGCCCACAGCCACCAACAGCGAGCACAGCCACCAACACGGATCCTGGATTCCTCAGTGTGTCCACGACAACAACACCTCCAACAGTCTCAAGATCCTATGCACAGGTGTCTAAACCACCACCGAAACACACTCTTTTGCTTTACCCTAAAGAAGACACAAAGCTCACAAGGAAGGTTTTGCATCTAATGGTTCTGTGAGACTAAAGGTGCATCCAAGAGATAATAAGAGGTTTTGTTAACAATAACAACATTTATTTACAAGAAAATATACGAAAATTTCAATCAATTAGATATATTATTAGGCATCTCTGCCTTCCACGTCTTACACCTTTAGTATCCTGCCTGCCACTGACTATTAGGACGAACGCAGCGCCCTCTAGTCAGAATGACGGTGGAAATACGTAATACTCCCCACCTGAACTCACTTGAGTTCACTTACCATTGAATTAACTAAATTTACATTCAGGAACCATTTAAAATTACAAGAATAAAAATATAAGTAGCATATTATATCAAATACAAAGCTTCAAAATTATTCAGTGACTTAACATACAAAAACCAATTACACTTTTAACTTCCAAAGAAAATTGTTCAAATATCAAGCATTAAAATATAAGCACAATTAAACTATCATTAATACACAGATAGAACATTAACAGGTTGCAACTCAATTAAACTAACATAATTATGGATCAATTTCCAAATTATACACAAGTTGTACTGAGCGTCTTATTTGTCCTTTAGGAGTCTGAATAAGAAGAGAACGAACTTTTCCATCTCTTCCTGGATATAGCTCTAAAATTTTCCCCATCATCCACATATTTCTGGGATAACGCTCATCATTAATCAAAACAATATCATTCACTTTAAATGAAACTATTTTACCTGGTTGTGGAGAAATATAACCTGATCTTAGATTAAGTAAATATTCTTTTCTCCACCTGTTCCAGAAGTGATTCAAAAGTGTTTGCTGATATTTATATTTCTTTACCAAAGAATTCCTACTAACATTTAAATTTTCCTTTTTATGTTTTATTACAGGTAAAGACACCAATCTTTTACCAATAAGAAAATGAGATGGGGTGAGTGGAAAGGGTTCTGAGGGTTCGTTGTACAGATACGTGATAGGCCTGGAATTAACCAGAGCTTCAATTTCGGAAAAAACAGTTTCTAATTCCTTCAAAGAGAGAGAGAGGATCGTCCAACAATTTTCTTTAAGCAGGTTTTAACCGTCCGTATCTGTCTCTCCCAGAAACCTCCCCACCATGGACTTTTTTCAACTATAAAATTCCAAACTATACCTTTAGAAGCAAACAAATTTTTAACTTGATCATTATCTATCTGATTCCACCATTTTTTCAATTCACTATTTGCTTTTTTAAAAGCTTTGGCGTTATCAGAATATATAGTGGAACATAATCCTCGACGAGAAACAAATCGTCGGAATCCTAACAAAAAGGAATCAGCACTTATGTTAAGAACTACTTCTAAGTGGATAGCTCTTGTCACTGCACAGCTGAATATAAGTAAATAACACTTTGAATTAAAATCACGAACAAAAAATGGTCCGGCAAAATCCACACCGCATACATCAAATGGTGGATGCTCTTGAATTCTATCAGGCGGTAAAGGGGCAACCACCTGCATTCCAGATTTCACTCTGAATCGTCTACAAATCAGACAGTTATTTAACACTTTTTTCACAAATTGACGACCTTTAACAATCCAGAATTGTTCTCGTAAATGTGTTAAAGTTGCATCAACACCTAAATGGCACATTTTAGTATGAGAATCACAGATAAGTAGTTCCACAAATTTATCATTAGATGGAAGAAGCCAAGGATGTTTAGCTCGCATATCGTTACATGAAAACTGTAAACGTCCCTTTAAACAAAGTAAGTTATTATCATCAAGTTCAGCATTCAAATTAAATATGCGTGAACTCTTATCGATAGTTCCTTTCGAAAGAAGTTGGGTAACTTCTGTACTATAATGTTTGAATTGAGTAGCTTTGATCCAAAAACCGCAAAGCTTGCTCGAGTTCTGGAGCACATATAGGTCCATTTAATTTTGTAGAATTAGGTTTAGAATTGTGCACAAACCTTTTAATCCAAGCAGTAACACGCAGTAATCTACTTAATTCGCTGAAGTCATTAACGTCCAGTAACGACGACATAAGTAAGTTTCCATTAGCTGAACTGGTTACCATGGAAATAACCAGTGCAGTCCGTCGCTCTTTCACTATAACGCGTTCATCACAGATGTCATTAAAATCATGTAGCGATTCTTGAAGAGGCCACGAGTAAAGTGGTTTAGACAACCAAACAGGGCCTGACCACCACAGAGAACTTGTAAGAATCCTCCTAGCCGATTCTCCTCTAGTAGTAAGATCTGCGGGATTGTCGGAGCCACTGCAATGGTTCCAACACTCTGGTAGAGTCAGCGACTGCACTTGAGCTACTCTGTTGGCGACAAATGGTTTCCATTGTTTAGAAGATCCTTTCAACCAATGAAGGACGATTTGAGAGTCGCTCCAAAAGAAAATTTGTTTCGCGAAATTAGGAAATAGACCTTGTAAATAATTTCCTAAACGTGCAGCGAGGAGAGCTGCCATTAACTCTAATCTTGCAAGAGTCAAAGTTTTTAAAGGAGCAACTTTACTTTTTGACATTATAAAGCTCACTTTGATTTGGCCATTGTAATTCACGTACCTTAGGAACGCAACAGCCCCATATGCCTTGGGACTGGCGTCACAAAACACATGAAGAGAAACTTCACTTATTTCTACACTTTCAAAAAACCTTCTTTCAATAGATACTGATTCAAGTTCACAAAGTTCAGAACACCAGGTTCTCCATTTATTTTGTAGGTCACTTGGCAAATCTTCATCCCATTGTAGACCACGTTCCCACATCTCTTGCAGAAGAATTTTCACAGTGATTACAAAGGGACTGATCAGTCCACATGGATCAAATATCTTTGAAATAACTCTCAAAACGTGACGCTTGGTGATTCTACCATCAATGGAATCCCTAACATCTCTTAAATCTAATTTAATTTTATCCTCAATCGGATCCCACTTCAATCCCAAGAAACCTGTTCCTTGCCCGAGGTCAGTATTTTCCTCATATCCGTTTTCATTCCAAAGTTTATACAATTCCGGACAATTAGTTTTTAATTTCCTCAAATGAAATCCCGCTGCTTTTAATATCTCTATTGCCGTAGAAGTTAAATGATAAGCATCTTGAACGGTATTGGCTCCATAGCAGAGATCATCAACATAAAGAAAAGAATTTAACATGTCATAACATTTTGGATGAAGTTCCTTAAATTTCTTTATGTGAAATTTCAAAACACAAGCCAAGGAAAATGGCGAAGTAGTTAAACCGAATGGGAGACGATTTAAATGGAGAGTTTCGGTTGAATGACCTACCTCTTCGGAAAACCACAAAAATTTAAGGTATTTTCTATCTTCCTCCGCAATCTCTATCATAAGAAAAGCTTTCTCTAAATCTCCGCAAAATGCAACTTGATATTCTCGAAATTTAAGAATTATGTCCAATAAATTTGCATAAAGATTTACTCCTGATTCTAGAGACTCATTAAGAGATTTATTATTTTCATTACCTTTACTGCTACAGTCATAAACAATTCTAACTCGAGTTGTTTCCTTGTCATCTCTAATTACCGCTCTGTGAGGCATATAATATCCTAAATTTTTATCTTCATTAACACATTTTCCCACAATCTGACATTCTAACTGATCCGACATAATTTGTTTATACTGGTCATAAATTTCTTGATTTTTATTTAGTTTTTGCTTTAACGAATCAAAACGCTTTTTCGCAACCTCATAATTAGAATTCAACCCAACTACAGGTCCCAAGTTTTCCTTCCACATCAATCTACAAACATACCTTTCCCCATTAAATTCCAGAGAATTTTCAAATTTTTCAATCAATTGCTTATCCCATTCAGAAAAGTTTTGTTTGTCTGACTGAAATTCTTCTATTTCCCAAAATTTTTTTAAATCGCACAAAATGGAAGAGTCCATGACTAAACATACATTTTCATAATTATTAGTTAATTTATTACTTCCTTCCACTCCCGCTAGTAACCAACCGAAACAAGAATTTATCGCAGTAATGTTTTCATTTAACTTTACTCTCTGGTCATAAACAACATCCCAAAATGAATCGCATCCGAGAAGTATTTCCGTCTGGCAGTCGCCAGAAAATGAATCAGCCAAAGGTAAACCTCTTTCCTTCAACGCACTGCGAATAGATACATCAGGAATTTTCAAGGACAAATTAGATATATATTCCGTTATGACAGCTTCTAACTCGTACGATTTCGAACTTTGATCCCTATTGCGCAACGTCAATGAAACGATACCGTATTCCTTCTCACGTGCTATTTTGTCTCCGAAAGCAAAAATAGCTATTCTTTCGTAGCGTATTGGCTTTAATTTTAATTCTTTAACTAATCGAGATGAAATAAAACTTCGATGACTACCATTGTCTAAAATAACATTAGTTAAGACTGAATTTTTATCCGAACAAGCTAAAACTGTACATGTTTGTAAAAAGGGCTTATTTTTGGTACATATATTACTATGAGACACAGAAATATTCTCGGCGCTTTTATTAGATTTAGATTGTGAGTCATTCAAAATAGTTTCGCTTTCCACTTGCTTCTCACAACCTCTCGTCTTAACATTAACGGGTTTATTTTTTCTACACACTGACTCATGATGAAAATTGCTTAAACAATTTTTACACGATATTTTTTCCCTGCATACGCGAGAAACGTGATATTTCTGGAAACAACACCAGCATCTAGCTTCAGTCCTAAGCTTATTTATTTTTTGTTCTACATCCAATTTTTTACAACTTACGGAATCGTGATGACCGTCACAGAATAAACAAACATTTTTTATTTGTGTATTTAACGCTGAAGCGGTTGATATATTTTTAGGCTTTGAATAGTTTTTCTGATAAGTTTGACCACTTTGATAATTTTGGGAAAAGGATCGTTTTGTTTCGTAACCTTTTAGGGGGCTCATCACAGTTTCGACAATTTCCCTAGATTCGACTTCATTCCTCAAAAACGTAATAATTTCCGAAACCTCACAATTCACTTCCCTGTTTCGTTTTCGGTGAAAATCTAACACCAAATCTTGTGGTAGCAACTTCAATAATATTGGATTCAATAAATGCCCATATGAACCCTCCGTTACATTTAATGAACGCAAATTTCTTATATTAACTTCTATTTCATCGTATAATTTACGCAAACCCTTAACATTAGACGAACTTCTCACGGGTTCTAAGCTTAATAATTTAGTCATATAAGAATTTATAATAGAATCAGTTCTACCATATCTTTGTTTTAAAAGCTCAAGACATGAGTCATAGTTTTTCTCATTCAATTCAAAACCCGCAACTACGTTATATGCAGGACCAGAAAGAAAAGATTTTAAATATTGGAATTTTTCAATTTTCGTAAGTGAATTGTTTGAACCGATTGCGCTATCAAAACAGTTTAAGAATTCCATAAATTTGCCAGAATCACCAGAGAATCGCGAAATTTCTAACTTTGGTAATTTTAAAGCCGTAACAGTGTTTTCCGAAACACTAGATGTGTTAAGAACTGAAGAAGTCCGCTGAACATTTTCTGCTGCTAATCCTTTAATTTTGCTTTTTAGTTTAATCTTAGCCAACAATATTTTGTCATCGTATTCTTCCGAAGCTTTTAATTCGCTTTTAAATTTTTCTGGATCGTCTATGAGTGCTTCCACCTCTAAATCATGGCTTTTCAAGATCTGCTCTTTCGTTTCTAATAGTTCCAGTAGTTCTGATAATGAACTTACGTCTTCGACGGCTTCATCAAGCTTCTGCACTCTTTTAACTAGTTTAGTGACACTAGCGCGAACGTTACTTCTTTTTTCAGTTATTTTCGAAAGCTTATCCATATTAACTCCGAATATGTGAGTTCAAAAGGTCTTACCTCCACAGTCCAGTATGCAATATTGCGTATCCAAAAGCGTGCGTAAAGTATCCAAACTTCTCAGAAATATAATCCAGTAATGATGACTAATTGCTTCCGATATTCCACATTCGCGGACAAGATGCACCAATTTTGCATCTAATGGTTCTGTGAGACTAAAGGTGCATCCAAGAGATAATAAGAGGTTTTGTTAACAATAACAACATTTATTTACAAGAAAATATACGAAAATTTCAATCAATTAGATATATTATTAGGCATCTCTGCCTTCCACGTCTTACACCTTTAGTATCCTGCCTGCCACTGACTATTAGGACGAACGCAGCGCCCTCTAGTCAGAATGACGGTGGAAATACGTAATAGAAGGAACTTAAAGATCGACTCAGTGCTGAATTTCCTCTTCCCACACTAGGGGTTAAGATCACCACGCTAAGACCAATTCAAAAAGAGGGTCTGGCCGTAGACTGTGCTACTCCCGAAGATCTTGAGAAACTTACCAAAAAACTACAGGGTACCCAAGGGAAGCAACTAGTTACGACTAAACTATCTTCTACTAGACTTCCCAAAGTTGCCATCCACGACGTACACCCAGCAGTTTCCCAGGCAGACATCGAAAAAGCACTAGGATCTGAATTTCACCTCAACAAGAATTTAGCTAAAGTCCTCTACAGATTAAAAGACAAAGGAAATGGAGTCAAGTGGGTCCTGAAATGCACACCACCAGCATATTATCAACTCATTCAGTCCCCAAGAATGTACCTCGGTTGGCGAGCACATCGAATCGCAGAATTTTATAATACTCGAAGATGTTACCGCTGCCAGGAATTCGGGCACACCCAACAGAACTGTAAAAACAAGATCTACTGCGCGTTCTGTTCTGGCAGCCACAGCATTAAAGACTGCAACGCCCGCCAACCCACCTGCATCAACTGTGCAGACTGGAACTATAGGAGCCACAATAAGACACTCTGTGCACATCCAGCCTACGACGTCACATGCCCTACATACGGAAGGTACATTGCACGAATCAAGCGTAGCACACAGTACGATTAATAGTACCCCTGACGCGTATTTCCAAACCCTACCCCACTTTTCGAATTTTTGACGTCATAGACAAATCGACTAGTTTTCCCTGGATGGTAATTCTTGAGCATGCGTTGAAGGGCGAGAAGTAACATAAACAGAACTTTGGCTTCAACTTGTAAACAGTATTAAGTATATTGTCTGAAAGTGCATTCGTTTATGCAATTGCATAATTTTACTGTTTCTGTAATAAGAAAACTTCATTCAGATAAAATTTATTTTAATATTATTATTATCTTGGTATAGGATTATACGAAATGCTGAATACTCTAGGTACTATCGTAATCTTCGCATAACCATTCCACATTGTATTTTGCCTTATCATTGTAAAATGTATTGTATTATAAAGATTAAAGCAAAGCAAATTACTTTGTTAGAAATGTGAATGCTCTAACTGATTTTTCTTTTTTATCACTTATTATTTATTTCCGCTTTGAAAACATATTCATATTTGACAAATAATTATCTCCGCTGAAAATTTTTTGATTGTTAAAAAACTATACTTGTCAGTAATGTAATAATAACTCACTAATCTACTGCTTCATAGATCAATATAACAAAGAATTCAAAATGTTTTAAAAACATTTCTTTAATCTTTAGTTTGTAGTAGTCAATAGCAAAATTATTTCTATTTCAGTGAGAAATCTACTTTCAATGCTTATATAACAGAAAAATGTAACATAAGCATTTTAGAAGTTTTAAATATAAGCTAAAGGGGTAAAATCCTAGTATACGGTGCAGCCTTGGCGCGATTTTGAAAATTATCGCCAACACCAAAAATGGCCCAAACAACGTCTATGTACTATACACTATATACATACCCAAACAACGTCTATGTATATACTATTCACTATATACTATGTATAACTATATATATTCTTTGAATGACCCGTTTACTACTCATCGTATATGTCCCGTTTTTATTGCTCATCATAAAGTCACCAAAAGTAGCCAAATCCCGTGTGCACCGGATACTAGGATTAAACCGCTAAAGGTTTGCTGTACAATTTTATGTAAGAAACGTAATAATTTACTTTCATTCATTTTAAATTGGCATATTCCTTTCCAATAGATAACTAAAATTTTTGTCAAGTTAGAGACTTCACTTGAACACACAGTATTCTGTCACTTAAAATATCAATTAATTGTGCTTTTTCATTTAGAAATACATTGGAGTTGAAAATACCAAAGGCAAAATGGGTCACAGATCCAACCTAATTCCTTATTTGGAAATTTTTCAAAAAAAATTTGTGTCAGTTTTATCATATGTTGTTTTAAACAAGAAATCTGTATTATTTTCTTTAGTAAATTCTGAAAAACATGTTTCTGTTGTTTTTGTTCAATTCTCTTTGCCAAAGTATTAGCGTAGTTTTAAAAGCTTCAATATTGGTGCTCAGTATTAAAATGCTTAGGTTTTTAGAAAATGTCTACTATGTAACTTAGTTTCCTAATTAATCATTATTAATGAATGAAATTGCTGATGTATGTTTCTTTTCTTCCAAAAATATGTAAACTATATTTCTCAAATCAAAAATATGTCTCTATTTTTTTGTGTGAATACCAACTGACTTTGGTAATAATGTCTCATATACAGAACTTATCTCATTACATGGTATTAAAAAGAGACAACTGTTTAGGATCATGCCCTTTAATGTAATTAATTGCAGTAATAACATTGCAATATCTTGTGCAATTTTTTATCAATTTGCAACAAAAGCTTTTCTATGTGTCATACAGTGATGGAATATTATATGGGGAGCAATTTTCATTATTAATCCTCTTAGTCCTTTATAATTACCTGTTAATGCTGCAGCATCATTAGTACAAACTGCGACACAGTGTCTTTAGGTAACATTATTCGTTTCAAAATGTCTGTTAATAATTTCAAATATTTTCTCTCCAGTTGCTTTTCCTTCCCAAATATTACAACATAAAAAATATTCTACTGCGTCATCTTCAAAATCGTATCTCAGATAAACGATGAATTGAGACATTTTTATAATGTCGGTAGTGTCATCAAGTTTTATAGTAAAGACTGGATTTTGTATTCTATAGTGTCTGATATGATAGAAATTTGGTGAGAAACGGTATCTATTTTTAATGCTATTGTTTTTAAATCATTACTATATTTTTCTGTATGCATAAATGATGTCGTTTTAATTACTGAAGGAAGAATGAGCGATTCTCCAATTGTATGAGGTTTTTAAATTTTTTGCAATTAAATATGAAACTTTTAAGATGCCTGTAAATCCTTCTCAGGAACTGTTGTATATTTTTTCAAAAATACATTTTAATTTTTCATGCTTTTAGCTCTTTCCTTAAAAAAATTCTTCAGATTTATTTACTTAATCTTTATGTTTAGTTTCTGAGGTACATTTCCGTTTCACTGGCGCAAATCTCGCCAAGCAGACTTTGTTGCCAACAACATACAATATACACATAAAAAATGTTAACAAACGTTAGTCTAAGAATTTTGTATTTTGAAGGCATAAACATTTTAATATCTTTTAAAATTTTGTAAAAAGACATTAAGAATTTACTGTTTCATGGTTCAACATCCTGATTTGTCGGTTCGTATCACGTGACCCCACCTGATCTCATCTCATGTAAACTATGCTACAAAAATCTAATTATCTCAGTAATTATCTACATTAATGACTTGGAATACAAATTTAAATGCAAGAATTATTTCAATTTGTACAAATAGTTTACTCAGAAATTATGTAAAACTGCAGTGCTTTACTTCGCTAGTGCATTCTCATTAGAATTGATGAATTTAACCCTTGATTTTGCCTTTTCTATATTTTCGCCTTCGGGTGAGTGGTGTGATTGCATTGTAATTGACTTAGTTACCGCGAATGGTTTTAGAGCATAAAATTTAACTATCTTGTAAAATTCTATGTAATTTTATGCCAGTACAATCAATCTGATGAGAAATGGCTGCGACTTGTTTTGTAAATGAGGCGTAAAAGGTTGCCAGCGAAGATATTCCGTTTGGCATCAGTTGTATCATTGTTGGCGACTTTATCGTTTGCGCCGGCAAAACGGAAAAGTACCGTTTCTAAATGTGTTTTTAATTTCGCAGGTTTCATGCTTTCCATGTGCCAAGTTTTCACTTCATTTAACACACAATGGATATTTATTTTCCATTAATAATACAACATGTAAAACAGTATAAAATAAACTCTTCTTGATATTAACTCAATTTTTTTTAGAAGTAGAAAGAGACCCAATGAAGTCATTATTGTTTGCATTTTCATTAATAGTTTTTCTCTTAAAGTTTCTCGTTAAAGTTTATTTGATATTGGTCCATCCATCCCGTTTCTCTTCTGAACATTGGGTATCTATTTTGGGCCATTTAACCATCATGAACAAAACTGCAACTAAAACAAAATTGTTTTTATTATCCTTCGAGACACTACTGAATTTTCCAATACTTAGGAAATGTTATGTGCTTACTTGACAACACATTTGATTAGAAATAAGAAACATAGTTTATAAATGATGCGTATTACAATTACATGCAAGACACTACTAAGATAGTCGAAAAAAAACTACATCTTAGCTGCGTGTATGCAATTGCTTTGAAATTCGATACGAGCTGTTTGGAAATCATCAAACATAAGTAGCATGATAATGGGGGTTCTGCATCAGGTGGGTCAGTGGGTCAGGGGGCGTGGTCAATGACATCACAGAGGGCGGGGCCAAAGGCAACGACATCACACTAGGAGGTGTGGTTTTGAGTGGAGTTGAGTTGTTCGTAGACTACTGATTGAGTTGTAGACCTCCTGCTTTTCATTTAAAGTTAGTTTTTTAAAAATTGGCAACGGGAAATATTTTCTGCATCTTAATTTTGATGAAATGGCGATGCTGCCCTCTCTTGACGAAAAAGTGAATTATATGTTTTAGAAATATATTTTTAAGTCTAGTGTTAAATTATTCAATGCGCGACTCTGAAAACAATGTAAAAGAAACAAATATAAAAAAGACTTTCCTTTAATGATAGTTCATCATGTCATGAAAATGAAACTACAAGATAATTTGTTTTTGTTACTCAATTTTATTCTGATACTTTTATCCTTTCTAGTTTTCCATGAAACTTTAACTTATTTCTTAGGTTTTCTGTTCATAATAACATATTCATTTACTGTCATATTTTTTTAATACTTAACGTTTCTAATTTGTAATATTTTATTTAATTTCCACATACTATTTTTTTTCCCACCTTTCATAAATTTCAGCATACCCTGATTTTTAACTTATATGTTATATTTCACAAACGTTCCCACACATGCTGTTTATTTGTTACACTACTTAATTTTAGATGCAATTTCACATTTATTTTAACGTTATAATGTTCAATATATTCTGAATTTTAACTTCATTTACTTTTTTTAAACCATTCTAGTATTCTATACACACTTAGTGGTTTGAAATTCTATTTAAAAAAAAACGTTTATTTTTCGTGATCTTAGTTCTTTTGCTAAATTTCCTACAGAATTTCTAATTTCTTTCACATGTTCAACAATATTTTCCTTATATTACCGAATATTTTTTTAAAAACTTAAGTCTATAACTCTTAATTGCTTTTTTTTACGTTCACGATTTCCCTTCTGTGTTTATATTTCTTAATTCTAGTTTAACTTATTTATTATAATGTTTTTATTTCCGTCTCATCACTCGTAATTCCAACATTTTATCCCTTTTTATTCATTTTGACGATATAAATTGTTTTGATTTACTCCATATTCAAATATTTCCTTACAATTTTTATAATACTTGTTTTATTCCTCGATCATAATAGATCATCTACAGGTTTTACTCAGAAATTTCCATTCACAACTTTACAGTTTAATACCATTTATATCTAAATGCATTTCTTTCTCATATAGTTTTATGGTCTTCAAAGTTTCTAACATCATGTTTAGTTTTAAATCCCGATTACCTTTAAGTGTGTTGATAATTTTCATTTCTAATTTTACAACCACGTTCAGTGTTTCATCCACACATACCAAAATATTTCTTACATTTTCTGATATTTAGTCTATGTCATATTTCAGTACTTCAAATGAATTTACACTGCTCACACTATTATTTTTCCATGTTTTAGAGACACTAATTATACTAATTTTACTATTTTTCCTGCACTAATTGCATCTATGTCAGCACTCATGACAAACTAGCAATTGTTTTGCATCACATGCATAAAGAAATTCTTAAAACCAACTTTTTCAATATCGTACTCAAATTACTGTTTTCCAGATGGGAATTACAAGTATTCTTTGGTTTTACCGTGTTACATCTTTTTAAATTTTAACATCTTACTTTTAATTCTAACATACATCTTTTAAACAGTTTTTTTCTTTTAATGATAGCCTTACCTTATTTGTTCAAATTAATTCTTTCATTCACCTTCTTTACTACCTTTCAGTACCTTCATAATTCACTATGCAAACGCAATGTCTTTCACTGACATTCTGTTTAATAATACCACAAGTTTCCTTAATTGACAAAAAGCGAATTATTTCTCATTTCAAAATAGAACTACTATATTTTTGCACAAACATTACCTTTATCCATTCAAGCCACCCCTTAACCTGTAACTGACGTAGCGATAGGAAAGGAGATTCTTATCATATGCTCTTTCGACATTTGAGGTTTCTAGAACTTCTTTGACAAGTATATCAATACCATCAGAAAATATGCTTAACACTTTTACCCAGTTTAAAGGCAACATACTGTTATCAGAATGGTTTTAGTTAAATTTATAACACAAATAAACGCATTTTGTGCTAAATAGGCATAAACATTTAGATTCAGAATATTTCTTTTTAATCCGATGTAAGACTTGAATTTCATTCATGATACGGATTGTCTCTTGATTTTCTTTTTGTTTACCTTACACTAATAGAAAATTTTTATTTTACAAGTTCAGCTTTTAATGAAATAGAAATAAAAACTACGATACACCTGCTGTTTTTAAGAAAAGGAACTTTGATATATTTCTGGAAATGTAAATGCTTTTAGAGTTTTCTTTCAATAACGTTGATTTTCATTACTTTACTAACTTCAATAATTCTCTTATTAGCTAATATGAATGAAAGAAGATTGTCAAAAATGTGACACAGTATAATTCTTACGAACATACGTACCTTTACCAGCATACAGATATTACCGATTGAAATGAAGAAAGATACACATATTTTACTCCAATCTACATTAAATTAAAAAAAATATTTAAACTTTCAAACATTCCAAAGAATAAACGAAAACTCAATAGATATTGTCATGTTTGTATATATGAGATAAAAGTTTTATGAATGGTATTTAAAGTAATGCTTAGAACTTCATAAAAGCGAACATTCACTATGTTAATACACATATCATCAGTTATTTACATTAATCAATGTAATATTAATCATTACATGTACTATATGCATATATATTTAAAGTTTAATTGTCTTACAATTGAATAATTAACTATTGAGAGAAAGAGGTTCATATCTTACACTATTTAATTCGCATGGAACAAATTTTTCCATCAACCACATTGAACCACGTTTATTAAATTCGCCAAAGCTCTTTTATTTCTGCATTTTCACACTCACGACACATTTTAAATGTAACATTGATTACCATTTCAAACACCGATATCATAACTCAGTGTTAACTCAGTGTAACTACGTCATAACTCATTTTTTCCCTACTAACTACAATTTTATATATTCAAGAAGTACATCTAAGACATGATCATTTTCTATGTTCTAGCAGATCAATTCAATTGAGAACATACTATTAAGACTTGCGATTTTAGAAGACTTGCATGTATTAACGATGTCAACGTTTCTTCGTTTTTGTAAGATTCGCATCAAACCATGTCGCATTCGAATGTGGTGTAAGAGATCACTTTTTCTTTTAAACACTTGTAAACAATGGATGCAAATTATAAGAAGAGAAGTATCATGCTGTTTCAAAACATCATCAGCAGCATATTTCTGTTTCTTTTGACACCAGCAAAATTTAAAAAAAAAAAAAAAAAAAAAAAAAAAAAAAAAAAAAAAAAAGGTTCGTGAGATTTTCTTCAAATTCTGTTTTACTTGAAAAAATGTCTGAACATTCAATACGATGTAAAGATTCATATTGTTTTAAATTCTTATGCTCACTAAATATTTTTTATCATGATTTACTCTTAAAAGTAACTTTATAAGTTTTCATATCCTTTTTACATGAAAAGAACTTGTGATTATTCACTACAAAATTCTAAGACGAGAAGCTTCGCGACTTTTCAAACTATAAACTTAAATTTCTTAGGACATACACTACATCTGATGTTTCTTTCATGAGATTTCAAATATCTCTTCAGATTACTCGTATTCAAGAAACCTTACAAATATATCACATAAGTTCAGCGAATAATCGCTTCATAAACTCTTAAATTTTCAACACGAGTGAATCACTTGAAGCATATACTGCACTGTAAACATACAATACTTAAAAAAATTGTTATAAAAAATAAAAATACATTCATTTCACCAAGAAGCTTTTCTATTTAAATACATTTATTTATTTCCAAAGAACAAGTTTCTGTATTACACATAAAATATACTTAGAATTTTCTTACATTAATTAGCATCAAATTAACAGCAATATCCATTTACTGACATTTGATATACATGTTTGCTTTAAAATTAAAACTAAAATTTCAATATATTTCTATTAAAAAAAACATAAGGAAAAAAACATAGTCATAACATCAAACAAACACAGAAATTTAAATAGAATAGCTGTACTTATATTAATGCATTTTTATAATCTTCATAACATTTCAATTTAAAAAATCTATCACAAAATAAATGAAAATTTTTTTTCTGCCTTAAAGAATCTCTTATATTTTTAAAATTAATACATAAAAATATATCTTCCCCAATATATTTAATTCTATCCTCAACACTTATTATAATGCAATCATGTCTTGTTTGTGAAGGATGATTTACAATGCAACCTTCGCATTTAAATAGTTTTTTAATCACTGAATTTAATTCAGTTTTGATAGAGTTTATGAGTTCCTTAAAAAGTTCATCATCATCACTTACCATATCCGAACAATTGTTTTTACATTTGATTTGCAACGGTAAAATAATTTCAAAAATACTTTTATATAAAGTATTAGATACATCAGGAATAATTTCTTTCAATTTTTTTAAAATATCACAGTTTACTTTTAGGTATGTAGGTTTTAGTTTAAAAGAATTTTCATCTTGTTTAAAAACTTGGTGAAAAATACACTCACCTTCTTTGTTGAAAACTACCAACTCATTATTGCAAATGATGCTGGCACTCGTATAGAGAAGATTAAATTCATATATTTTTGAGGAAAATTCTTGCCATGTTGCAGGAGTTATAACAACACCGCGTGTAGTAGGGTAAAATATTTTATTTTGTTCCACACATTCACGTAGATGAATGTTCATTCTGTTTTCAAACTGATTTATGGACACAAAATATCCCCAACCAAGAGTCCACTGTGCAATCAACTTCGAACTTTCTTTCTTCTGTTCTCGATTATTCGGCATGAAGATATTTTCAGGAACCGATTTCATATAGTGGGCAAAACAATCATCCTCTGGAAGTTCATCCTCATTATCTTCCAAGCGTCGTTTTTTAATTTTCGAAATTTTTATGTTTCGGAATGTGATACTAATTCTAGGATCTTTAACGTCAGGTTGAGAGGGTATTCCATGCATCCAAAATTGATTCGTTGGGGGTTTCATTACAACGAGAGTTCCATGAGTTAAGTCCACGCTTCGAGATGCGAAATTTCGCCTGGTAAATACCATTTGACGTTTTGCACCTAAACTGATGATAGGTATATCACTTTCAGGTTCGAGACAAGTTTCATTGTCTTTATGCGTTGAAATTTTCGCCACTCCGTCAGGATAATAGTTCAATAAAGCAAAATTATATTTTTTGCCAGTTATCGTTTCAACATAATCTTTTATATTTAGAAGAGTTTGAGTCCATGGTTCTGCACAAATGCTCGTTCCAGAGAATTCGTAACTAAGTCCTTCATCACCAAAACCGAGTACATTTCTTCGTGGAACATACTGAGTCCCATTAATTTCAAAACTGATATTTTTAAAATCATAATTTGATAGTTCATCTAGCAAAATATCAGCTTCATTTCGTGAATAAAATTCTTCGTATAATTCCACATTTAACTCTGTATCACATATATTCCTCATATTCGCTGTTGAATCTAACGACAATTCTGAATGATATAGAAATACGTAGCATTCTTAAATAGCAAAATTTGTCTAAAAAATACATTAACGAAATGATCTCATCAACACTTATCGTAATACATTCTTGTCATGTCTTGTTTGTGAAGCCAGTCTTTCCGGCGTCATATGTGTAAAAATAATCATGATAGGATAGTGGGAAAGAGTTATAGTGTCAGCGCTTATCAAGGATCTTCCTTCACTTCTGTATGTACTGTCAAACTTGGAATAGCAACAGCAACCTTAAGATAATACATTCTTTCGCGTATGATTATCAGTGTTTTAGAAATTTTCCATTACTCTATCATGATAAGTGGATGATGCTTTTAAGATTCTCCTTATGCATATATATAATATCGAGGTTCAGAATAACAACATTAGGACACTATAACACATTCCGAAACATAAAAATTTCGAAAATTAAAAAACGACGCTTGGAAGATAATGAGGATGAACTTCCAGAGGATGATTGGTTTGCCCACTATATGAAATCGGTTCCTGAAAATATCTTCATGCCGAATAATCGAGAACAGAAGAAAGAAAGTTCGAAGTTGATTGCACAGTGGACTCTTGGTTGGGGATATTTTGTGTCCATAAATCAGTTTGAAAACAGAATGAACATTCATCTACGTGAATGTGTGGAACAAAATAAAATATTTTACCCTACTACACGCGGTGTTGTTATAACTCCTGCAACATGGCAAGAATTTTCCTCAAAAATATATGAATTTAATCTTCTCTATACGAGTGCCAGCATCATTTGCAATAATGAGTTGGTAGTTTTCAACAAAGAAGGTGAGTGTATTTTTCACCAAGTTTTTAAACAAGATGAAAATTCTTTTAAACTAAAACCTACATACCTAAAAGTAAACTGTGATATTTTAAAAAAATTGAAAGAAATTATTCCTGATGTATCTAATACTTTATATAAAAGTATTTTTGAAATTATTTTACCGTTGCAAATCAAATGTAAAAACAATTGTTCGGATATGGTAAGTGATGATGATGAACTTTTTAAGGAACTCATAAACTCTATCAAAACTGAATTAAATTCAGTGATTAAAAAACTATTTAAATGCGAAGGTTGCATTGTAAATCATCCTTCACAAACAAGACATGATTGCATTATAATAAGTGTTGAGGATAGAATTAAATATATTGGGGAAGATATATTTTTATGTATTAATTTTAAAAATATAAGAGATTCTTTAAGGCAGAAAAAAAATTTTCATTTATTTTGTGATAGATTTTTTAAATTGAAATGTTATGAAGATTATAAAAATGCATTAATATAAGTACAGCTATTCTATTTAAATTTCTGTGTTTGTTTGATGTTATGACTATGTTTTTTTCCTTATGTTTTTTTTAATAGAAATATATTGAAATTTTAGTTTTAATTTTAAAGCAAACATGTATATCAAATGTCAGTAAATGGATATTGCTGTTAATTTGATGCTAATTAATGTAAGAAAATTCTAAGTATATTTTATGTGTAATACAGAAACTTGTTCTTTGGAAATAAATAAATGTATTTAAATAGAAAAGCTTCTTGGTGAAATGAATGTATTTTTATTTTTTATAACAATTTTTTTAAGTATTGTATGTTTACAGTGCAGTATATGCTTCAAGTGATTCACTCGTGTTGAAAATTTAAGAGTTTATGAAGCGATTATTCGCTGAACTTATGTGATATATTTGTAAGGTTTCTTGAATACGAGTAATCTGAAGAGATATTTGAAATCTCATGAAAGAAACATCAGATGTAGTGTATGTCCTAAGAAATTTAAGTTTATAGTTTGAAAAGTCGCGAAGCTTCTCGTCTTAGAATTTTGTAGTGAATAATCACAAGTTCTTTTCATGTAAAAAGGATATGAAAACTTATAAAGTTACTTTTAAGAGTAAATCATGATAAAAAATATTTAGTGAGCATAAGAATTTAAAACAATATGAATCTTTACATCGTATTGAATGTTCAGACATTTTTTCAAGTAAAACAGAATTTGAAGAAAATCTCACGAACCTTTTTTTTTTTTTTTTTTTTTTTTTTTTTTAAATTTTGCTGGTGTCAAAAGAAACAGAAATATGCTGCTGATGATGTTTTGAAACAGCATGATACTTCTCTTCTTATAATTTGCATCCATTGTTTACAAGTGTTTAAAAGAAAAAGTGATCTCTTACACCACATTCGAATGCGACATGGTTTGATGCGAATCTTACAAAAACGAAGAAACGTTGACATCGTTAATACATGCAAGTCTTCTAAAATCGCAAGTCTTAATAGTATGTTCTCAATTGAATTGATCTGCTAGAACATAGAAAATGATCATGTCTTAGATGTACTTCTTGAATATATAAAATTGTAGTTAGTAGGGAAAAAATGAGTTATGATGTAGTTACACTGAGTTAACACTGAGTTATGATATCGGTGTTTGAAATGGTAATCAATGTTACATTTAAAATGTGTCGTGAGTGTGAAAATGCAGAAATAAAAGAGCTTTGGCGAATTTAATAAACGTGGTTCAATGTGGTTGATGGAAAAATTTGTTCCATGCGAATTAAATAGTGTAAGATATGAACCTCTTTCTCTCAATAGTTAATTATTCAATTGTAAGACAATTAAACTTTAAATATATATGCATATAGTACATGTAATGATTAATATTACATTGATTAATGTAAATAACTGATGATATGTGTATTAACATAGTGAATGTTCGCTTTTATGAAGTTCTAAGCATTACTTTAAATACCATTCATAAAACTTTTATCTCATATATACAAACATGACAATATCTATTGAGTTTTCGTTTATTCTTTGGAATGTTTGAAAGTTTAAATATTTTTTTTAATTTAATGTAGATTGGAGTAAAATATGTGTATCTTTCTTCATTTCAATCGGTAATATCTGTATGCTGGTAAAGGTACGTATGTTCGTAAGAATTATACTGTGTCACATTTTTGACAATCTTCTTTCATTCATATTAGCTAATAAGAGAATTATTGAAGTTAGTAAAGTAATGAAAATCAACGTTATTGAAAGAAAACTCTAAAAGCATTTACATTTCCAGAAATATATCAAAGTTCCTTTTCTTAAAAACAGCAGGTGTATCGTAGTTTTTATTTCTATTTCATTAAAAGCTGAACTTGTAAAATAAAAATTTTCTATTAGTGTAAGGTAAACAAAAAGAAAATCAAGAGACAATCCGTATCATGAATGAAATTCAAGTCTTACATCGGATTAAAAAGAAATATTCTGAATCTAAATGTTTATGCCTATTTAGCACAAAATGCGTTTATTTGTGTTATAAATTTAACTAAAACCATTCTGATAACAGTATGTTGCCTTTAAACTGGGTAAAAGTGTTAAGCATATTTTCTGATGGTATTGATATACTTGTCAAAGAAGTTCTAGAAACCTCAAATGTCGAAAGAGCATATGATAAGAATCTCCTTTCCTATCGCTACGTCAGTTACAGGTTAAGGGGTGGCTTGAATGGATAAAGGTAATGTTTGTGCAAAAATATAGTAGTTCTATTTTGAAATGAGAAATAATTCGCTTTTTGTCAATTAAGGAAACTTGTGGTATTATTAAACAGAATGTCAGTGAAAGACATTGCGTTTGCATAGTGAATTATGAAGGTACTGAAAGGTAGTAAAGAAGGTGAATGAAAGAATTAATTTGAACAAATAAGGTAAGGCTATCATTAAAAGAAAAAAACTGTTTAAAGATGTATGTTAGAATTAAAAGTAAGATGTTAAAATTTAAAAAGATGTAACACGGTAAAACCAAAGAATACTGGTAATTCCCATCTGGAAAACAGTAATTTGAGTACGATATTGAAAAAGTTGGTTTTAAGAATTTCTTTATGCATGTGATGCAAAACAATTGCTAGTTTGTCATGAGTGCTGACATAGATGCAATTAGTGCAGGAAAAATAGTAAAATTAGTATAATTAGTGTCTCTAAAACATGGAAAAATAATAGTGTGAGCAGTGTAAATTCATTTGAAGTACTGAAATATGACATAGACTAAATATCAGAAAATGTAAGAAATATTTTGGTATGTGTGGATGAAACACTGAACGTGGTTGTAAAATTAGAAATGAAAATTATCAACACACTTAAAGGTAATCGGGATTTAAAACTAAACATGATGTTAGAAACTTTGAAGACCATAAAACTATATGAGAAAGAAATGCATTTAGATATAAATGGTATTAAACTGTAAAGTTGTGAATGGAAATTTCTGAGTAAAACCTGTAGATGATCTATTATGATCGAGGAATAAAACAAGTATTATAAAAATTGTAAGGAAATATTTGAATATGGAGTAAATCAAAACAATTTATATCGTCAAAATGAATAAAAAGGGATAAAATGTTGGAATTACGAGTGATGAGACGGAAATAAAAACATTATAATAAATAAGTTAAACTAGAATTAAGAAATATAAACACAGAAGGGAAATCGTGAACGTAAAAAAAAGCAATTAAGAGTTATAGACTTAAGTTTTTAAAAAAATATTCGGTAATATAAGGAAAATATTGTTGAACATGTGAAAGAAATTAGAAATTCTGTAGGAAATTTAGCAAAAGAACTAAGATCACGAAAAATAGACGTTTCTTTTTAAATAGAATTTCAAACCACTAAGTTAAAGTGTGTATAGAATACTAGAATGGTTTAAAAAAAGTAAATGAAGTTAAAATTCAGAATATATTGAACATTATAACGTTAAAATAAATGTGAAATTGCATCTAAAATTAAGTAGTGTAACAAATAAACAGCATGTGTGGGAACGTTTGTGAAATATAACATATAAGTTAAAAATCAGGGTATGCTGAAATTTATGAAAGGTGGGAAAAAAATAGTATGTGGAAATTAAATAAAATATTACAAATTAGAAACGTTAAGTATTAAAAAAATATGACAGTAAATGAATATGTTATTATGAACAGAAAACCTAAGAAATAAGTTAAAGTTTCATGGAAAACTAGAAAGGATAAAAGTATCAGAATAAAATTGAGTAACAAAAACAAATTATCTTGTAGTTTCATTTTCATGACATGATGAACTATCATTAAAGGAAAGTCTTTTTTATATTTGTTTCTTTTACATTGTTTTCAGAGTCGCGCATTGAATAATTTAACACTAGACTTAAAAATATATTTCTAAAACATATAATTCACTTTTTCGTCAAGAGAGGGCAGCATCGCCATTTCATCAAAATTAAGATGCAGAAAATATTTCCCGTTGCCAATTTTTAAAAAACTAACTTTAAATGAAAAGCAGGAATGTCTACAACTCAATCAGTAGTCTACGAACAACTCAACTCCACTCAAAACTACGCCTCCTAGTGTGATGACGTTGAGTTTTACAGAATTCCGCAAATCTGAACCCGGAAGTGTCTTCTACGTCATCACCGGATATGTACCTTTGATATCTCCGTTGGCAACAAAGCTTGGCGAGCATTTGGCGTTATTTTTTTCCCGTAAATTTTTCCGCGAGGTCAAGAATTGGCGCTAATTTAGTTCACGTGTTAATTAGCGAGTGTGAGGTGTGTATTTTTTGCGCCATTTTTCTCGCTTTCCTTCAGCTATTTATCTTCTTTTTTTCTATTAATAATTATTTGTATTTTGTTATATTTATGATTAGTGTTTGATTTTCATTTAATTTATAGTTGCATTTTATTTACAGCATATATAATTATTGATCTGTGTTTCGATTTGTAGTTGTTTGTTTTGCCGATATGCAACCAAAAAAGATGAAATTGATAATTGGAGATTCAATGGTTAAATATTTGGATGAATATTTACCGGCGAATCTTCTGAATTATGAAGTAGATTTACATTCTTTTCCTGGTGCAACGATAGAAAGTTTAAGACGTAAGATATCCTTTTTGGACAATCGATACCATTTGATTTTGGTACATGTTGGTATCAACAATTCGAATGACAGTGTTGAAGATATTCTTAAAAAGTACGATTGCCTCTTTAAGGATATTAAACGTTTGAACCCGAATATCAATGTTATCATTTCAGATATCCTACCACGTGGTGAAGATTTTTTCACAACTTTAAATCAGCGAGTAGCAGCTTTGAACCGTTTACAGGTAATTAATAGAAAGATTGTAGAAATTAATTCTCAACTTGAAAAGTACTGCCAAAATCGAGAAGCGTTTTTTATTTGCAGGTCGTCTCATCATTTTGGAGCTAAGTTATTGGCTAGGGATGGATTACATCTAAACCGTCTGGGGAACAAGAAACTTGCGGCAGTTTTCCTGGATAATATCAAGATTTTTTTGACTTCAAAGCCAGTTTCTACAAAGGTAAGTCCTTTTGTATTGCCTTGTGTTTCATTTACTACATTGGATTTTCCACCTCTGAGTGATTCTTTTGTTTCTGCAAGCCCTTCTTATCCTCTCTATTCAACTGTTTTAAAGCATGGTTGTGCTGTAGATGCTACTAAGAAGGCTAATTCTGATTTGAGAAATGCTGCTAAAGTTGCTTCTAGCTCTCGGCTGAAGAGGGTTGCTATTTCTGGTGGTGGATCTCGTTTTAAATGTGTTGTCCATGGTGGTGACTCTCATTCAAAGAATGCTGTTAACCACACAGATGGTTTTAGTTTGCATCTGCAAAATGATACCACCCCTGGCTCACATCCGAAAAACGTTGCCAACCCAGATGCTAGCTCTCGGTCTCTTTGCATTGCTGGCCATGGTGGTGGATCTCGCCCAAGGAACGCTTCTGTTCATAGAATTGGTTCTGGTTTGCATGTAAGGAATGGGACTAAACCTAGATGTCATCCTAGAAATGTTGCCATATGTAGTGTTGGCTCTCATTTTAAGTATGTCAATGGTTTTAGTTCACGTCCAAGGAATGCTGCCGTCCCTCGTTCTGGTTCTGATTTGCGTCCAAGGAACGTTGCTACCCCTGGCCTAAGTCCTGAGAATGTTGTCATTCCTGGTGTTGGCTGTCATTCTAGACTTGTTGGTGTCCGTGGTACTGGCTGTCATCCGAAGAATGCTGCTTCTGGTTTGCATTCAAGGAATAACGTCACTCCCAGCCCCTGTCATAGAAATGATATCCTTGCTGATGTTGACTCCTCCAGGCGTGTTGCAGTCCATGGTTCTGGCCGTTTTCTGAGGAGCAGTGCTAGTTCCACTGTTAATTCTTCTACGAACACTACTGTCCCAATTGCTAGTTTTCAGAAGAAACCAATTCGTGCTTTTGGTGATGGTTTGTGTCCAAGGAGGGATTTGACTGTTAGTGGCAGTTTGCATCTGAAGAATGCTGCTTCAGCTGTTTTGCGCCTAAGAAGTGTAATGGCCTACATGGGATCATCACTAAAGAATGCAGTCACTGCTGCTGGTTGTAACACAACAGGCAGTGCTGTTTCAGTGTACAGCAGGCAAGTGCTGTTTCTTTCAGTGATTGTTATCCATTGTATTGTGCTTCTGTTAGTGGCAAAGGGAGTTTAAAAAATGATTCAACAAATTTTGATATTTCACAACCTAAATTGTGTACAACAAAAGATGATTTTTACTCTGACTTTGCCTCTAGTTATGTTTTGCAGCAAAAG
Source organism: Stegodyphus dumicola (assembly GCF_044657685.1). Lineage (NCBI taxonomy): Eukaryota > Metazoa > Arthropoda > Arachnida > Araneae > Eresidae > Stegodyphus > Stegodyphus dumicola. The sequence continues at coordinate 140,256,455 of NC_140781.1, read as the reverse complement.
AACATTTCTATGACCAGAAAAAGCACTTCTTGTAGTTCAGGCCTAAGTTTCTTTCACTTTAATAAATTTTGTTTACTAAAAGATCATGTAGAAAGCAGTGAAATTAATTGTCAAGTGAGGAAAAATAAGTCTATGTGTCCTATTCTGACTGGAGGGGGGTCCGAAATTGACTGTAATGCACCATCGCTTTATCCTAGAAAATGTGATATTTGTAAAAAAAAAACTATAAAACTAAAAATTCTTTTAATAATCATAAAAAAAATTGCAAAGAAAAACTTGAAACTGAAAATTTTAAACTTTCAATAACTTCTCCTCAGAGTAATATTCTTATAAACATTGATAATGTATTGAGTGCTAAAAAATTAGAAACCAAAGAATGTATTAGTGATAAAATAGAAATGGCTTATCTTCGTAAATGTGAAATATGCTTAAAAACTTATAAATCGAAGAATTCATTTTATAACCAAAAAAAAAAAAAAAAAAAATGTTAAAATAAACAAGTACCTGATTTAAAACAAAATTTTTCATCTGTTTACCCTCGGAAATGTCTAAATTGTAATAAATGTTATCCTTGAAAATTATCATTTTTTAAACATAAGAAATTTTGCACAGAAGTTAATAAATTGTATGTATGCTTCATACCTGATTGCCATAAGTCTTTTACATATGTTTTCAATTTTAATAAGCATTTAGCAGATGAACATAATTTAAATAACTTAAAAGAATATTCATTTGAAACAATGAGTTATTTTCAAGATTGGCTAGAACTGGAAGGAACCTCGACATTTACTTCATTCAGAAAGTTTTCTAAAGTAACGAAAAATTCTAAAACTTATCATTATTATTGTTGTCAGTTTACCACACAAGGTTATTCTGATTTTGAAAAAAAAAACTAGTCGGAAAAATGAAAAAGGTACAGTTTCAAAAAGTGTATGTTGTCCGGTCAGAATATGGACTTGTGAAGAAATGAATAAAATCTCTGTTTTTTACTTTCCTAAACATAATCATGAGCAAAAGTTTGAAAATTGTAAATATCAGCCATTGAAACAAAGTACGCGGTGTTTGATAAAAGCAAATTTACGTTTGTCTGTGCCTCCACAAAAAATAAGGGATATCTTACAAGATGGATCAGGAAATCGCGAGAATAGAAATAATTTCCCTGTAAAGGAAAGCTTTGTCTCCCGTAAAATTATTTCTGCTTATTCTAGATATTTAAACAATTCATTGCGTCCAAGTAGTGATGCAGTTTCTGTTAATTCAATCATTGAAACTTTAAAATGTGAAGCATACAATCCTGTGTTATTATATAAGCCTCAGAATAATTCAACTTTGTACGGTCCAACTGATCTAGATAATCTTCCAAATCATAAAGTATCGTTTGCTCTTGGTCTTCAGACGCGTGAACAGAAAGAAATGATGATAAAAGGTTGTACAGAGATTTTATGTATCGAATCTACACATAAGACTAACCAGTATGATTTTTACCTTCTTAATCTTATAGTACCTGATAAATTTGGTTGTGGCTATCCAGTTGCTCATTTTATTACTAATTTTCTAGATGCTGACACTCTTTATTGTTTATTTAATAGTTTAAAGTGTCGTGTATCAAATTTATATGTAAACTGTGTAATGACAGATGATGACAAAGTTACATATCCTGCATTTTCAAAGGTTTTTGGTCAAGATGTTAAGCATCTTTTATGTTCGTGGCACGTACGCCAAAGTTGGTTCCGGCAACTAAATTCTAAAGTGGTAGATAAGGAAGTGCGACAAAAAATGCTAGGAGAATTAACAAATATATTACATGAAAGAAACCAGATCACTTTTCATGATCAAATAAGTAAGTTTTTGAATGACTATTCTAGGAAAAGTAGAGATTTTATTGAATATTTTTCTGAAAATTATAAAAATAGATTAGAGGAATGGGCTTTGTGTTATCGGAACTTTCCACATGCATTTACTGATACTAACATGTACTGTGAATCTTTTCACAATCAGTTGAAAACTGTTTATTTTAAGCGGAGACATAATAGACGATTAGATATTTTAATTTCTACACTTCTGACAATTGAGAAAGATAAATATTTAAATCATACCTATAAATTATACACTAATGTATCTCCCAGAAATTCCATTTCTTGTTTAAGTAGGCATCAGAGAGGACTAAAAATTAGGGACAATAATGTAAATAAATGCTCTGATACTTCTTGGACTGTTTGTTCTCAGACAAAAAATAAAATATATACTGTGCAGCGTCTTTTTGAAATTTGTCCGTGTCAGGATTTTTGCTTTTATAGATGCCCTAAAGTATCATGTGTCTTATTGTGTAGTCACTTGTATCACTGCAATTGCTTAGATAAATTGCTGTGCAAACATATACATAAAGTGCATTCATTCCTTAATAGACAAAATGATTGGGTGTTTAATCCCTCGGGGATTAATCTTGAATCGAATCAGAAATGCAATGAAAGTATGAAATCAATAAATGTGTATTCTGTTAATCATTACAATCCACAAAGTATTGAACAGAGAGTAAATGCATGTGAAAAGCTTGTAGAAGAATTACTGCAATTAATAAGACAACCAAAAGTCCAAAATGTCATGTTAAAGTGTGTTCATACAACATTAAATTCATTAGTTTCAGAATGTAGAGGTATTTTAAACTCGAATGAAAATTCAAGAGCAGTTTCAAGTGCATCATGTCCAGTTTCACCAAATCAAAAACTTAACCCACAATTGTTTAAAACTTCTAAAAAGAGAAAATTACAGAAATGTCAGCAGAATAAGAATCAAGATTTTAATGATAATGTAGATGACCCAGAAATAAATGAATGTGTGGAAAAGAAAATTAAATTTAAAGCCGTAGCATTTGATTTAAATGACAGTGATAAATATCTATGTGATTTAACCAGTGTTGATCAAAATAAATCATTTTCCCTTCCATTAAAATCTAGCGAAGATATTTCTGAAAGAATTTTACAAATTGGCTGCTATAGTATCAATCGTATTGCTTTAAAGTCTTTAGATTCTTATATCAGTAAAAGTGAAGAATTTTTTATAAAATCGGTTTGTACAGATTTTGTTAGGGGGTGGTTATTTGATGTAATCATAAATGCATTTTTATACAAAATTTTAGAAAGTGATGATCAATATACTTTTGCTGATTCCTCGATTACCCAGCTTATCTTATCTGATGCATTATCACTTGGAAATGTTTTTCCTGTTTCTTTGAAATCTTTCAAATATTTATTGATTCCTGCTTGCATTGATTCTCATTGGGTTCTGATCATAGCAGATTTAAAGAAAAATACCTTTTATTTATATGACTCGTTAATAAATTCATGCAATCCAAAATACATAAACTTAACTAATAAATGGTCTAATGTAATTAACAGTGAGTTACAAATTAACGGTTCATGGGATATTCAGTGTCTACCGCATGCTTTACAAAATGATGAAAGCAGTTGTGGGGTCTTCATCTGTTATTATGCATTTCAACATGTAAATAAATTAGCCTTAAATCTTCCTTTAGATACCCTTCAATTTAGAAAATATATTTATAATATTTTAACTGAGAATGTTCCACCTTGTACACAGGAAAAGATAAATTTATCAGCAGAGCAAAACTTTTCAGTAAATGTTAGAATGAATAAAGATTTGATCAAATCATGTTTAAAAATATATGATATTGAAATTACACCATATATGTTAAAATCTATAGATCCTTTTATAAGTAATGAAGAAGAACACTTGTTTAAATCTGTATCTTCATGTTTTCGAAAAGGATGGCTCTATAATACTATAATTGATGCTTTTTTATTTAAAATATTAAACAGTTATGAAGATTTTGCCTTTGTTAAGTCTAATTTACAAATTCCTAAACCAAATTTTTGTAATAAAGATCCATTACTAACAAGATTGAAATCAGCGAAATTATTTTTTATCCCTGCAAATTTAAATTGTCATTGGATATTAATAATAGTAAATATTCCAGATATGGTTTTTTAATTTTATGATCCACAAAATAAATCATGTGGGCAAGAGTATCAAATTTTAATTCATACATGGTGTGAGGTTTTAGCTAAAATATTTGCTACTAGCACTAAATGGAAAATAATTTGTCCTTCACATATTTTGCAAACTGATAATATGAGCTATGGTGTTTTAGTATGCTACTATGCTTATCAGAGGATTAGAAATCAAAGTTTAAATACGCCAGTTAATATAACTGAATTCCGGAAATTGATATACAAGCATATAATTTTAAGTGATTGATATATTTAAAGAAATTTAAATTAAGAAATGTTTTTCAGGACAGCATTCCATTCCTTTGGTGATGCTTGAAAAATATAAAGTATAATGGACAAATATTTTGCAATTCATCTGTTGCCATACAGTTTCTATAAAAACACTTTTTTTTTTAGTTTGCTTTATTTTGTAATGATGTTATATGGCCAATAAACAAATAAAAATGCTTATGTTTGTATGTAACTTGGTAGTATAAGAGAAAATTGTTAAAGTAGGCAACAATGAACCCTTTTGGCCAGGGTGATACCCCCAATTGTGGATAATAGAGAATAGTTCATTTTATGTTAACAATGCATTCTCGGGGACCTACATGCCAAAATTTTCTCTTATTTTTAAAGAGGAATCAGAGAATTTGTACTTAACACTTCATCCCATTGACTGTGAAGGATTTCCTCAGAAATGATTAGTGGTTCTGCACCAATTTTCATGGCCAATGGGATAGTATGCAAGTACTGCAAATTTTTCTGTTTATAAATAATCTCATATCTGATCTCAATCTGATCATTTTTAATATTTCAGGCTTATGTTTGCAAAATGAATAGTGCATTGTTTTTAGTGATCTTGGCTGTTTCACAATTGAATTTAGTCTTCTTTATTTTTCAGTAAACGATTGGCAGGAATCTGGTATGTATTTAAAAGTCAAGAGCAAGCTCTGCCAGGAGAATTTTCTGAAACTGAAACTCATAAATTTTTGAGTAATATGGTTGAATAATAATATTTATACTCTAGTCAAGGAATTTTATCTGATATGTCTTTATTTTCAGAAATAAAAGATGAATAAAAACTTTGTAAAATAATTATTACGTATTCTGAATAAAGTCTGGGGAAAAAATTATCCATTGTTGAATTATTTTTTACTGAAAATTACTCTACATATTAGGAATTAGTCATATCTATGAAGCATAATATAAGTAGTGTTTCTTACAAGACATTGACTAATACATTATCCCAATTTCTTCTTAAATAAAATATATTTTCATTCTTTATTTCATCATCCATGATATCAATTGATTTTCATTGATTAAGATTAAAAAACACTATAGTCACTTAAAAATGTGGACACTTTTTTTTTCGCTGGTTAATAAGAGTACTTGCATATTTGTTAAGTTTCAGTACGTAAAGCTGTATACAAATTAAACTTTCACACATTCCAATATCAAAAGAGCTACCAATAATTAGATATTTTAATTTTTCAACATTCAAAAACAAAGAAATAGGAGTGAACTTGCTGCTAATCAAAAAGATGAATATACTGGTCTTATAATAATTATGAAAAATGAGTGCTAAAGTTACAGCCCATTTTTTAATTTTTAACTATTTATTGCAAAATAAGGAGGCTTAAAAGTTTGTGTGTCAGGCAAAGGGCTTGTGGTCTTTCACACAGAAGAGTGTAGCCAGACTTATATTAAAGCATTCAGGAAATTAAATAATTTTAATTCTAGAATAAGTCTTATCGTTACTTAATAGTTAGATAATGCCTATTATTATTTCCTGTCATTACAGAAGTACTTGCTGAAATTTCTTTGTTTCCCATTTGCATGGATGGTTTCAAAGAGTTGAATTTTCTGCAGAACTCTTAATATCCATAAATTGTTTGACACATTAAAAACAAGTGAATATTTGCTCTAAGCATATACATGTATTTCATTTAAATTTAATAATAATAGCATATACATAAAATCCAGATTTGATTTAAACATTCATAACTAAAGAACAAACACTGCTTTTACAAAGACCATGTTTTCTCCCATTTTGCATCAGTTACAGTTATTTTCATGCACATGAGTATATTTTGAAGTGTTAAATTAATTATCATTTCTATTCTTGGATGCTCTATGACTCAGAAAATAAAACTTAATGCTAATCTGATATCTAATTATTAATCTACTAAACCAAAATAATGAGGTTCTATAGTGCATGAATTCAAACTTGTAATATTCTGTAGCAACCATTTGAAGTCACATTTCCTAATGTTTCATAAACGGAAAACTTTACAATTCTAACACATTCATAAATCTCTTAAATTTGTATCATAATATAGTAGGAATGGTTCTTGGAATTAAGTGTTAATTATTTCATCAATGTTGAACTGTGCTGTTTTTCTCTCACAGCATGAATAAATGTGACTGATTATAACAGCAACTAATATTGTGATATGCAGAATAGGGGTGTAAAAAGCCTACAACAAGCAATTTTAAATATTGGGTCTAGTTGAGCACTATTACAGATTGAAAACGTCAAAGTGTCAAAAGTATATGGAATAAAACCTGCATTTTTAGAAAATGAGAGGTTTCATAAATGAATACTGTAATGATATACGTAAGGAACCAAAAAATATTTTTTAGATACGAGATACTGTTCTGTATTGGTGTGTATGATTTATACTGAGAAACATGACACAAAAATTTAGATCATTTCAGATAGGATTTCACCAGAATATTTTGTGTTATGGTATATCATTTGTGTATGTGGAAGTGATCTGTTCAAGATATAACTGTATTTTCATGCCAAAGATTACACCTGCAAAACATGAAACATATCCTATGAACTTTGCAAGGTATTAGCGAAACAAAAATAAGAATTGGTTTTGTTGGTGCAAATTAAATGCATTATACAGTATCAAGTATATACCAAACATTTTCCAGATTTTCTAAACTGGTAAGTAAAGACAAGAATACGTCCAAGTACAGTTTTAAAATACTACTACATATAAATAAAATTGTTGTGAACTGTTGAAAAAACTACAAAAAAAAATTTAGATTTTACTATGTTAAACCACGTTGTGTTTATGGAGTATAAAAATTAACCGTGGCTTCATCACAAACTTAATATATCTATAAAAAAGATTTTGTACTTTTTAAAAACGTTACCATAGGTTCAATGCCATATAAGGTATTTAAAGTAGTGTTGTATTATACATAACAGCCAAACAGATGTGATTAGGGAACCTAGAAACATTTGTATAGATATAATTATTATATTCTTGTCTGTATTCATAAAAATGCTACAGTTAAGAACATGACTGTTATCTTTAATAAAATTCTGAAATAATTTAAAAGTTTCATATGTGCAGAGGGATATTTCTAGATCCTCTATTCAGGCATAATAATAGTTGTGTTACCTTTTGGACGTGAGATCCGAAGGCAGGAGTGCAGAATGGATGCATTTTGTACCAAGAATGGTAGTTACTAAGCACTGGACGATCAGATTTCTAAACAATTTTGAAATCAAAGAGAACTTTTTGTACCTTAGGTGCAGTGACTGCTAGAAGCAAACCACGTAGTCTGTGAATAGATGTTCCAAATCTTCAGTTAATGTGAGGCTGTTTCCATGAGAAAGGTAGCCCCTACATAATTTATAACATTCGATCCAAAAAAAAGTTAAAGCTTGGTTGTCACTTGTTAACAAACAGATTCACTAGTACAGAGTAGTGCACTAAATTTAAATAGCATTTTTAATTAAAATTATATTGAAGAACATGGATGCCTGCCAAAGTTGTTCATCGCCAGAGACCTACAGGTTAAAGATCCCTGATATGTGATATTGCAGTAAATTTAGATACTTTTTAAAATTAAATCCAAGAATACTTGTACCCATGAAGATCACTACTGGCCTATGAATTGGCAGCCAGTGGAGATGAACGCCTACCTAGTTTACCCCGCGAACGGGCTGGCTGCATGGGCGTTTTCGTGGTTTTCCCCATGTGTAACGTGTATACGAGCCAGTTCCCTTAGAAAGTCCTCCACGAAGGCATCCCTCCCCTTAGGCAGATAGCCCTCGAGGCTTTGCCATAATCACACACACACTACCTAGTTTACCGGTGTAAGACAGTGAAAAAAGGACTGAACAGATTTTAAAACTAAACTAAAGAACAGCAGTGCCCATTAAAAATATTGATGGTTATTGGCAGTCAGCCAAAAGGTTTCAGATACTGCAGATAATTTAATAACCTACATAACATAACACTCCAAAAATTTTGGAAAGAGTTAATGACTTAAAACAACAAAGTACCAGTTTTTATGAGAAACAACCAGTTCTTTGAGAAATTTTTGTTTAAAAATTGGAAGGTCTCTGCAAACAACAATGAAGAGATTTTAGAAAACTCTAATTCATACCCTTTTTTCTTTGTCACAAAAATATTGACATCAAGTGATTCCTCTTAAAAAAAGCAGAAAATATAGCTCTGAACAGAAGTACATTTTCAGTATTGATCTCCTTTTCTAGAAAACCATTGTGATTAGGAAAGGTATTATCATTTTCTTCTAAATAATGATCAAGGCTGCAGTATGCCATCCTCCCCCAGAAGTTTGCGTAGGTGATTCGTTAGTGCAAAATTCTGGCGATTTCGTTCGTTTTGTTTGATTGCAGCTAAACATTCAAGGGCTATCTGACTAAAGGGAGGGATGCCTTCTTGGAGGACTCTTTAAAGGGAACTGCCACGTATATACGTTACACATGGGGAAAATCAAGAAAACACCCATGCAGCCAGCCCATTCTCCGAGATTCGAACCACGGGCCGAACTATCAGTGTTCAGTGATTTTACCGCTCGGCTGCTGATGGGCAAATATAGTAAAAAGCATTTTTTAATATATAACGGAACATTATTGAAATTCTGACTTTTCCAAGTTTTGTTTTTTGGATTTCTCAATGCCAAACATTAAATGCCCTGCTACAACCTCTATTACAAAGAGTAAGAAGGGAAACTAATAAAAGACTTAGTCAACGAATGCTTCAGCATGGAATTGCTAATATTCTGAGACTAGGGTTTCCCTTATATGTCTTAACTAAAGTTCTCTTCATAGGGTTCTGTTATGATTTTAGATATGTATCTAGGAAGTCTGTCTGATGACGTAGGAATACAGATTTGTGGTTTCTGAACGCCTGGACAACAGATCAGTAACGGCCTTCACAGTATCATCTATTTTTACACACCTTACTTTTTCATTCGTAAGAAAAGCTAGAGAGGGAAACAAGTTTAAGTCTCTCACTCTTAAAGAAACCTTGGAACTCTAAATATGTCCAACATTCATATTCCTTTAAAAGACGCAAATATTGGGAATGGATCACTCTAGATTCTAAATGTATAAAATGATAGATGTAATGGCGTACATATAACCAGATCAGTGCTGTGAAGTAGCCTTTTAAGTTTGTAGATATGGGTTTGCTATCTATCATTATGGAGGCATACGCAGTGACATACTTAGTAGCTCTGTTTATATATTTAAGTTCTTATCCTTACTTCCTCAAAGAGGATTCCTCAAAGAGTCATTAAAATCATTGGTTAGAACGAATGATGCAGATAAGTGCTATCTTAAGCGTTTTCGGTTGATATTATCTATGAGTCCATTAGAAGGCAGGTAAAATCGATACCAGATATATAATATCAGTCTGTACAGGTTGAAGACAGTAGTGAGCCAAACACATAGATGTTCCAGAAGGAAAGCATTTTTCGTCGGACATCGAAATGCACAATGTACTGGCAATCAGCCTGTCCAGTTCTGCAAAAATTGATAGGTAGTGTATCTGTGGAGCCTGCCTTAGCAACCATACAGAATATAGTAAATTAAATAATTCGGGAATTTACAATGAATAAAATTCATTTATTTTTCAAATAATTCTTATACGTGAGTAGTACCGTCTTCGCGAGATGTCAGAAGACAGAGAGGGACGGTGAGGATGTCAAAAGGATTTGGAGTAGACATCTCATCTCGGAAACTGCACCACTATGAAAAGGAAAGCAAAGGCGATGAACATAGGTCAATGAGAAAAAGGGAGCAGGCAAAGAGGTAATTAGGATACGTGAAAAACGGTACAAAATTCCTAGACTGATCCGTTCTACCTTTTGAAAAGCGACTTGCTGTGTCACACAATCACATGTGATGTTTATGCAGTTCAACTACCTGAGCAGTTTAAGATAGATAAATACAGATTTCGGAAGCTTTTTGTAGGTCTTATAAGATAGTCTATGAGAATCGCATGCAAAACCACATTAAAACCTATATCTTGGATGATTGGCCAGAAATGACTTCTAGCTTCTAAAACTTAAATTATGGCTGATTCTAAATTGTTAAGGACTAATTTGTCTCTTTATGAAAACAAGAGGCATAAAGAAATAATATCAGACGAAACATGTTACTAAGAATTTCACTAATACAGAGGGCTGAAGTTCGGATGAGGCGACAAAGGTGCTCAGTTCTTTCCACCTATACTTTGGAGGTTTTATGAGACTTTCACAGGCTGAATGATTAAGACTACTGAATACTAGTAGTATCACCCAAGTTCGAACCCATGCGAACGCTGGTTGCATGATAGGTTTTCACAGTATTTACATCTGAAACATGAATTTGATCCAGTTTTCTTTAGAAAGTCCTCATTTCCCCTCAGCAGATAAGACTAGTATGCTTTCCCGTATTCAAATAAGCTATCCTGTTCCTCAGGAGGTCTGTCATTTCTTTTACATTATATAGATGGATCAGTGAATGCTCATGAATATTTCTGAATACACACAAGTATTTTTCTGTAAGTACATGACCGGACAGACATGTTTATAAGATTACATTTATGTGGTAGGTAAATAAATATTAATTGTTGCAAATTTCTATAAATATTTAAATTCATTTTATTCTTATATAGATATATTTCTTACATGCACTTGTAGATATTTCAATTCTGAGTTCAAAAATATTTAAACTGTAAAAATAGCTTAAATAATACGTTAAGTATGAACAAGTACGCTTCTAACGCTTCTAACGCGTCTTGCTGCTGACTTGCTTTTGAAGCCCTAAGACCAATTTTGTTACAGAACTCGTGCTGCACCATATACACTGGTTATCAAAATTAAAGGATAATGAGGAAAAAATATGCTTACTAAGTTAATGTTGCAACCAATGCCCGATGCTATAATTATTTACGTTAATTAAGAGTGGCGTAGCTAGGGTGGGGCAAGGGGGACATCCGTCCCCGGGCGCAGCATCCAGGGGGCGGCAAATTGATGATATACATTTCAGAATGAAATGTTTTCCATTCTTGGAATACAGAAAGGGGCGCAAAATCTTTAGGTGTCCCCGGGCGCTGAAAACCTTAGCTACGCCTCTATTAATTATATACAATTGAACACAAAATTGCATTTCCGCGCATACGTTAACGCCAGAAATATGCAAATTCAGTGACTGACAATGTGGTGCGCAATGGATGCATGTTGGAATTCCGGTCTGTTGTACTGTTTAAATGGAATATGGTTTCTGAGAGTGATCAGTATTCTATAGTTATGGATCAAAGCATCATTTAAGTGAAGGTCAAAAGTGGCGAAAAATTGGTATAATCGAGAGAAGTCAAATACAAATGGAAGTCGCAAAAGATTTGAATCTGGAGCTGCTTTTTTAAGCAATGAATCGGTTGACAGACAGCCTTGGTCAACGGCGACCAAGAGCAACAAGTGCATCAGAAGAGTGTTTTATATCCTTGTTCACGCGAAGAAACTGCAAGGGATTTGGTTTTAGAGCTTCATGCTGCGATAGGAACTCGAATTAGCCGTTCTGCTGTTGCACGAAGGCTTAACGAGGTTGGACTGTATCAAGAAAACCAATGGTTTGTGTCCCATTCACTCCATCTTCCAGAGGGGCCCGTTTAAACTGGTACCGTCGTCATGTTCAGTGGAGCCAAAACGACTGATCCCGAGTATTCTTTACTGAGAAGTCCACACGTAGTATAAACAGTGATTCTAGACGTGTGTTGATCTGGAAAGAGAAAGGAACACACAACTTCCCTTCTCTTGTCCGTGAAATATACCGTTTCCGCGGCTTAATGCGTACGACCAATGGCCGCATCGGAATCTTTCAAGCATATCTTTCAAGGAGATTCTGTAACCGTTCGTAGATATGTTGACGAGCTACTGGAACCCCAAGTTAGACTGTTTAGGAGTGCTATTGGCCCAGAAGTTTTGCTAATGGATGAAAATTTGTGGCCTGGTCGAGTGTATGTGGTGTAAGAATACTTGTAAACAGAAGATATCACTCAAATGTATTGACCACTTTACTCACCCGACTTGAGCATGTGTGGGATGCCTTAGCACGCCAAATTCGTCCACGGACCTTCCAAGAGCTGACAAATCCACTTTTAGATCATTGGCGTACAATTCTACAAGACTTCATCAACACTTTGGTAAAGTCTATGAAATCAAGATGTCACATGTGCAAACTTGCCCTAGGTGACCATACACCATATTAATGAAAAAATTTTTCTGCAAGAGGGGCTTAATTTTCCCATCAATTTGCTTTTAATTTAAATATTTTGCGAATAATCAACTGCCAAATATTGTAATTTATGTTAACTAATGCTTTTGTACAAATTTCTATTAATAATTTTTAAGTATCAGCTACTTTTATTTCTGTCATTATCCTAAAATTTTGATGACAGTGTAAATACGGCTCTGAAAGACGAGACGAATTAGTTGTTAATCAGCTGTAAGACTTTGAGGTTTAAAATAATGTTAGCGTTTTATAGTTGATTCATGAGTGATTTGGGAATATGTAATATTTCTTATGCACTAAGGGGGATAGCTTAATGTCCACATTCTCTTTCAGCTATTTAATTTCTTGCTGCTCATCTGAAGTTACTGTTTAAAGAGACAACCATATGTATTCATATGTATATGACAAATGAGATTCTCGTATGTATTATGGCATATGAGACAGAGGAGTATTGCCATATGTATATGACAAAAATCAGTTTCTTACAGTTGTTTATAGACCAGAAGACTGGCCTGACAGGTAGTTAAAGCCACAAACACTTGTAATTTTTCCTGAGGTTTATTCTGGTAGCTGGAAGAAACTGCTTGCATGCATTTCTGTAGATTTTATCATGTGTAATGATGTATCAGCTAGTTTTTCTTAGAAAAATCTTCACAAAGCCATTCTGCTTGATAAACAAATAACAATATATTTTGTCATACTAAAAAAAAAAAAAAAAAAAAAAAAAAAAAAAAAAAAAAAAAAAAGGTACTTTTCCGTTTTGCCGGCGCAAACGATAAAGTCGCCAATAATGGTTTAACTGATGCCAGACGGAATATCTTCGCTGGTAACCTTTTACGCCTCAGTTTCAACAAGTTGAAGCCATTTCTTATCAGATTGTTTCTTTCAATACTGGCATACAATAATATAGAATTTTTACACGATATTTAAATTTTATCCCCTAAGACAATTCACGGTAATTAAGTCAATTAGAACGCAATTACACCGCTCATCCGAAGGCGAAATCAAGTGTTAAATTCATCAATTCTAATGAGAATGCACTAGCGAAGTAAAGCACTGAGGTTTTACATAATTTCTGAGTAAGCTATTCGTACGAATTGAAATAATTCTTGCATTTAAACTTGTATTCCAAATTAAGATTTAACTTAAAAATTAATGTAGATTATTACTGAGCGAATTAAATTTTAGTAGCGTAGTTTACGTGAGATGAGATCACTTGGGGTCACGTGATACGAACCGGCGAATCAGGATTTTGAACCATGAAATCATAGTAAATTCTTAAATTAATGTCTTTTTACAAATTTATTGTCTTTATTTATTGGCTTTTTACAAAATTTTAAACCATATTAAAATGTTTATGCCTTCACAATAAAAAAAAAATTCTTAGAATTAACATTTTTTATGTGTATACTGTATGTTGTCGCCAACAAAGTCTGCTTGGCGAGATTTGCGCCGGCGAAACGGAAAAGTACCAAAAAAAATTAGCCTAATCAGTTCTTTCCTTTCGGACCCAGAAGTAAAAGCTGGGATCATAGTGTTTCCTACATACAACATGAATATGAGACAGTTTCTTTTAGAAATTCCTCCACGAAGGCATCCCTTCATTTAAGCAGATAGCTGTAATGTAATTTGCTATATTCGAACAAATAAAACAAACAATTTAATGACTTCTGTTTCTACAGCATCTAGTCCCTCTCAATAGTTAGAATTTGCTGAATATTTTTTTCATGATGCATTCAACAGTGTCTCTAGTTTCCTTACAAAGGTCATTTCAAAAATAGACATTGCGCATAGTACCTTTCAGCAATTCGCAGAAAACCATTTAGTTTTTTTTTTTTTTTTTTCATATTAATGATGAATTCTGAGATTTTTAGCACATTTTTGCATTAGTCTGAATGAAGCAGGTGGATAGATAATTTATTGTGACAAATTATATAAAAGATATGCCTTTATGAGAAATTTTTTAAAGACAGTTAGCCTAAATTTCTCTAGGAATAAATGCAGCTTTTTTGAAGTTAAGTAATTTGTATTTTTATGGGAAAGCCTTGAAAACCATGTGTTTCCAATCTATTTATCTACTGGTTATTGAATCTGGAACAAACTAATAGCATTCCATGGCTTCAGACAACATTCTACCCATGATGAGCCTTTTTTTCTAATACAGTAAAACATGGGTAATTTTTTATTAATGGGTAATGATAAATGATGACCTTTCAAAAAATTTATGAAAATTAATACACGTATGTGTACAGTTGGTTGAATACAAAATGAAGAGCAAAATATTACTGTAATTTACTGTATACCATACACAAAATGTTATAGCTATTTCACAATAAAAAGGAATGGAAAAATTTATTTGAATAAACATTTTAATTTTAAAAATGCATAAGCCAGGCTATTTTCCATATAAACATTCATAGTATTGAGCAACTAATTGAAGTGGGAGACAAGAGTTCATATCTACTTTGTAACATACTTCTGTCACCAGTCTATTGATTGAACAATAAGCAAGTGACAATCAAAATCATCCATTATCAGTCAATGATGTGTGCTAATTTAAGTTCTTATTTATATGAAGTGACACCTGCTTGATTTTTACTCGCTAGAAATACTCTTTCATGTGAAATTAAATATCAAATTACGGAAGTTTATGAAGTTGACCTGTTAAAAATTCAAAATTGAGTCAGTGACATGGAAAGTTCTTGGGTGAAAGAGATGACATGCATTTCTAAGGGAAACTCGCTCGTATACACATTACACATGGGGAAAAGCACAAAAACACCCATGCAGCCAGCCTGTTTGCCTTTAATATAAGGTTAGGTACTTTTAATATAAAAAGATTTTACTAAACTAACAGTCTCTATCTTTTTCTTTTAAATATTTTATTCCTAAATGAATACTGCTTTTTGGATTTTTTCATGTATTCATGAATAAATATTTTTATGCTTCAGTTTTGCATGCTTGGATACCGAGCTGCCATTTTTCGAAGTTAATTAACTAAACTATAATTTTTTATCTTTAGGTATCTGACACATAAAATTTTAGTAAATTAAAAAAAAAAAAAAAAACTCAACTTTTATAATTACAAGAAACGCATAGTGAACTTTACGAGAATCTGTGGTTATATCTAATCTAATATTATTATAGATTTGTTTAATGGCTAAAGTCATGAACAGGTTTAAGAAATAATTATGTCTATACTTCTCATAGTATATAAAAAAAATAAAAATCTATTAATCAGACCTTAATATAGCAAATGCATAATTTTTGTAAACATACCAAAGGTTCTTCACTAGTTGTTAAACAAATAAAATCTGTTCAGAATTTTAATTCAAAATTCAGAAAGAAAATTAAATTTTGTGTGGTTTCTGCATATATGTGATTCATGCATATTAATGATTCTAACTAAAACTTAAGAAAAGCCTCCATTAAGAATAATAATGATGAACTTTATCTCTTACAAGAATCTCAAAGATAAATTTTACTATTTTATTACAAAAGTGTTACTTTATAACAGCTGCACATTTAAATAACCCCTATGTTCTCAACAATTTTAGTACAGAAATTATCTTTAAAGTAAGAACCCCGAAATTAATCTCTAAGAATTGGTAATTCAATCCAGGTTAGACTATTGGTGCACAATTTGTCTTCATAATTTTTCCTATGTGCACAGTGAATATGAATGTTACATAATCTTTCACGAAGGAAAAGATTCCTCTTAAGCAAATAGCCTTTGTGTGTTTTGCCATAAATTGACTAAAAAATACAGCTTCATAAAATAAGTAATTAGGGAAATATGAATAAAATAGCCATCAGTAAATTTTTTAATGAAGTTTTTCTTAAAAAATAATTATATTTTCAATTTTAGGACAAGTACATTTCTGAAAATATTGAATGAACTGAATATTGTAATGAAGGTTCATTGTGTTCTCGATGAAATTAAATAATGCAGAATTTTTAATGTAATACTACTATATTGAATGCTTTAAACTCTTTAATTAAGTTAGCATAAAAATATTCAAATTAATTGCATTTTTATTTGAAATTCCAACAAGCAAACTTAAAACTGTAGTTACTTAAACTGTTTTTAAGTATTTTAAAATTTTAAATGCATTTATTTGCAACAAATATTTTAATTGTAGTAATTAGCTTTATAAAATTGAATTTTGATTCTTGTTTTTAATGGAAAGTCAAAATCCTTAAATAAGTATAGAAACAGACAGCTATGTATAAATATTTACAGCACTAGAGAAAAGTACTCAAAGAAACTCTGTTTCACATTAAATTTACTGGGAGTTAATAAACAATAACTAAACTTTGACAAAACAAATAAATTTCCATTAATTGATGTAATAAATAAACAGAATATCAGAATGAAATGAGTAACAATGCAAAATTTACGAAAATATGCATATCAATACATGCAAATTATAAAAATAATGGGTAAAAGTTTACAATTGGGTGAACTTTGTTTTTTGGGGATTCTTTTTTGACGCCAAGATCGGTGCCAGGAAGGCACAATTTCAAGATGGCCGCTACACAAAACCAAATTAAGAAGTCAAAA
This sequence comes from Stegodyphus dumicola, assembly GCF_044657685.1. Lineage (NCBI taxonomy): Eukaryota > Metazoa > Arthropoda > Arachnida > Araneae > Eresidae > Stegodyphus > Stegodyphus dumicola. The sequence goes on along the minus strand of NC_140781.1, from coordinate 140,239,333 downwards.
AATTGCACAAACTCTGTGTCCATGTACACATCAATCTGTTTTCACTTAAAAAAAAACATCTTAGAATTGCACAAACTAGGCATTGCACACTGCCTTAAATTTGTCCATGTACACATCAATCTATTTTCATTTAAATAAATTCAGGAAGTTAAAACACAGTTAAAACTATCATGGTAACCAGAAGTGAGGTTTCATCGGCAAAATTTTTAAAAAAATTGTCGCTAATCCATAGCTAGGGTTTTCAGCGCCCAGGGACAACTGAAGATTTCGCGCCCCCTACTGCTTGCCAAGGATGGAAAACATTTAATTCTAACATGTCGTAACATCAGTTTGGAGCCCCTTGGATTCTGCGCCCGGGGATAGATGCCCCCTCTAGCTACGTCCCTGCGCTAATCGAAGGGGCACCCAATTCTACACTAGAGCCAAATAATGAACAGTCAACGAGAAATATATACACTGCATGAATTAAAAAAGAGGGACAAGAAGAAGATGCATGAAATATGCTTTAGTTTCTTCCTTTATTTACCTTTAGTATTACAGCTTTTCAGTTATACAATGAATATTTAAACAATGTCTGGAAAGAATTAAAAAAGTCTAATTATCTGAGCCAAAACTGTTAGTATTGTGACAAGTAATATAAAATTATATAATCAAATTAATAAATCTGAATCAAGATAAGACAAATTATAATAAAAGAATATATAGAATTACAGGAAAATTAGTTTATTTGAAATATGAAAACAGCCTACAGTATAGCATCAGATTAAAACATTAGAAGGGTACCTTGGATTGTAAGAAGTTATTAATATAAATTAGAATATAGAGGAAAGGATGAAATGACAAGACTGGAATTTTAGAAAATTTGTTATTCAGTGACAGATTACATTCTTTTGATAAGATGGACAGAAAGCTATTTTGAAGTAAGATCTTATTTGTTCAAAATGTTTTCTAAATCTGGAACACTGCACCACTAGGTAAGATTTCAGACTGTATATCCCAGAATGAAAATATTAATTAAAATGTAACTGAAATAATAATACAGTAATTTTATTATAATTCAATAAATGCACAAAATTGTGAGATAATTACTTCAAAGTACATCAAATTTAGAACTACAGTATACAAAAGTTTGGAATACAAAAGATCCCAAATGTGAAAAATGTGAATGAAAAGAGTACCAGCTACACAAAATTCTTTGCTGAACCTAGATGTATACAGACATTTTATGATGAAAAAATGATTTTTAAAACATTCTGATAGAAAAATATGAAATTCTTTGATAAGATCTAATGAAAATATCAACAGAATCAACTTGAAGATGTTTATAAGTTTTTGCAAAACAGTACGTTTTTTATGAAAAAATAAATAATATTTCTTAATTTCTTGTAGAGAGTTTTTATCCATAAAAATAAAAGTCAAATATTATTGTCCTAGCAGTTCGTACATGTGGTATATAAATATTGTTAAGAATTAGTTCGATTTTCTATTCCTTTTCATTCATTACAAATAACTGTTTTGCTAATAACCGAAATATGAAATATACTGTGACCCAAAATGTTGTTCTATGCCGTTTAATTACTTTTTCTTACTGTTATTTATTTCACTTAGAGTGCAAGTAGATGCGTAGCAATACAATAACAACAGTATTCAAATTATAATAATTTAATTCAATATAAGACACAGAGTAATATCATATGTAAATTTTCTGTCAAACATTGTGAATTATATGTAATAGGGAATGTTTACAAACTAAGAACAATATCTGTGAATTTAAAAATGTTCTGCCTAAAAAACACTCAAGAGTTTAATAGTTAACTCAAGAGTTTAATAGTTTTCCTATATCCTTAAAGTTCAAGTGCATACCATATAACAGCGATAGCAAATTGTTACCGATAACTGCTGTGCTTGTTTACGATATTATTTACCTATTCTAATTGCCAAGCAGTGATAAATCAAAGAGTAGGGCAACCACCGTTAGAACTATATTAACCCTGCTCGTATGCCATTGGTCAGCAAAGATAATGTAACGATGACGTAGGTACACTTCCGGTGATGACGTACAACACACTTCCGGGTTCCGATTAGCGGAATTGTAGCTCGTTCGATGACGTTGCCTTTGGCCCCGCCCTCTGTGATGTCATTGACCACGCCCCCTGACCCACTGACCCACCTGATGCAGAACCCCCATTATCATGCTACTAACATAACACACAAATCAAGTGGAAAGCAATAAAATCAAAATTAAAATATGGAAATGTTAAAAAACATCCAAAATTCTCTTCAAATTATGTATACCTTTTATTGTCAAATAAATTTCTTTGAATTTGGTGACCCCCAACAAATTTGTTTATGACACCCAGGTTTAAATTTTGTAAAAAACAATACAAGTTATTAATTACATTTTGAAAATAAAAAAAATTCGGGCTTGTCTTCAACAGAACAGCATGCAATGGAGTATTTTCAAAATTATGGGAAAGTACGACTTATGTGAAAATTGATAAACATTGGCTGTCCAATGTGAAAAGTGAATTATGGTTTAATATGTTATGTTCATAGCTTGTGTATTTTGATTATCTAACTAAATACAGAATGATCCATTCCTTCAAACTTCTGCTGGAATAACTGCTAGAAAATCTATGCCATTTGAGATGAACAGAAAGCAAGTGTTTTATTCTTATTCAACACTTACAGTACTCTCGCATAATACTTACAAAGAATAAGTTAGGTTATTTAACTAAAGTGCAATCAACTTTATTCCTTATTTACATGAATGACATATACCACAATGCTGTGTAGACTGGTGAACTAGCGATGATGACTCAAAATGCATCTCTGCATTCAGGCATTCCTTACAAGAATATAACCATGCACTGGAGTCCTAGCTTCAGCAGGTATATTTTGTTGTGCTATGCAATCTCTGTGGGTCCTAAATTCTAAAAACTTTTCCACTCCTAAATTCCAAAAATTTTGCTACTTGATATTTCTGTAAATTTCAAGATTTTGTGCACCTGCCATAACTGCGCTGGCTGTGGCCTCAGTTATCCATTGTTTTGGCAAAATCAAATATTGTAACGTTATTTTAGACGACTTTCTTAAACTGTAGATCGCAACCCCTATCTACAGCAGGGGGGTCGCAAAAAAATTTTAGTAGTTTTGGTATTTCTTAAACTTAATATAATAATTTTACAATTACCAAATATTTTTACTCAATGTATCTGAAAATAGATAAAGATAAGACAATACAAAAAAAAAAAAAAAAAAAAAAAAAAAAAAAAAGAGAGAAAAACAAAAAATATTTCAACGCATTCTTTTTATAATATAAATGTTCATTTCACTTGCTTTGCACGTGATGCTGTCATTTCAACTGTTACTTAATTAAAATTTTCATATTGTTCTATGTCTTAAATTGAGAAATTAAAGATAATGACCTAAAACTGCAATATTATCTTACAGTACAAGTGAAAAAATTGATAGTTTCACTCACTCGTGTCGGATTTTCGCAATGCTTATGGGGTGCCACAAAATTTTCATACAGTCAAAAGTCATTAATTCGGACACCCATAATCCGGACCTCAAAGCTAAAAACTTTCTGCGCATGCGCGGCGTTGACACATGCGATATCCGTTTACGCGTGCGCGTAAGACCTTTACGACTGCGCATATGCGTGTGCGCAAGCGCAGAATACGTTTTCGCGTGCGCGTTTTATGTATAACGGACGGTATAAGCTAAAATTATCTAATTATCTATTTCAGTTAATGTTGATGATTGCGTTGTTCCTTAATCTTCGAACTGGATCGGGCTTATTATTTTTTTGCAGACTGCAAGATCAATTTTATAAAAGTAAACTTGAACTTTCGATTATGTCAAATAGAATTTCCGATGCTAGAGCTCCCATAGGATCTACAAAACAAAAGTATGTTTCGATGTCTATCAAACAAAAAGTGGAATTGGTGCAAAAAATGGATAAAGATATGAAGAAGGTGACAGAGAGGTTAGTGAAAACGAAAAAATTTCGATTGACAAGTTAGTCGGTATTCTTGGCACAGCAGTTACGGAACTTGAACAGCGGAACTTTGTAACTGAACAAGAAATTATGTCTGTTTATAGAATTAAAGAGAAAGTATTATCACATAAAACGAAGCAACTTAAACAACTTACATTGAAAGAAATGTTTAATAAAGTAAACAAATAAATATTAAGCTTTTTTTTTGTAAATTTTGATACTCTTTAGATCATAATTGTTCTTTATTTCATAAATTACGGTTTCATATTTTTAATTTTAGAATTTCTGCATGCCATCTTACGAGATTTAAACTGATGATCTATAATCCGGAATCTCCAAAGTCCCGACGAGTACGGATTAACGACTTTTGACTGTAAATATTTTGGGGTTGTGGAAAAATCTATGATAAAAAAGGATCACGACTGAAAAAAAGTTTAAGAAGCCCTGTTTTAGACTAATCAGTTTCCTGATGCCAACCCATTTTTTGCCTGTTTTGTTTCTGTGGGAATTTTTCTATATGTTTACTGTTTCAGCTGAATGGCAGGTATTTAATTATGGCAAAGCACACGAGGGCTATCTGCCTAGGGAAAGGGATTCCCTCGTGGAGGATTTTCTAAGTGAACTGGCTCGTATACATGTTACACATGGGCAAAACGACCATGCAGCCAGCCCGTTCGCGGGATTCGAACCTCGGACCGAACTACCAGTGTTCAGTGACTTTACCGCTCGGCCGCTGGTGGGCCCCATTTCAGCTGAATGGAAAAACACGCTAACATGTTTCAAATGCCTATTAGGGGAAGAGGATCAAATACCCCACATTATTATTATCTCTATTTATCTCCTGTTTCAATTCCGAGTTGAATTATGTTTTTTGATAGAATTTTTCCATATTACATAATTCAGTTCAACAAAAAATCAACTTTTAAAATATTGAAAAGCATGTACTAAAATATTTCAAAATGAAAATGTGGGATAAATAAATATATAAATTATTTTTTTCTAGGAGTGTAGGAGTTCTTATATATATAAAGAAATTTAGAACCAACTTTTCACAAAGACTAAAAAATTGAAGTTCCAATGATCTTCATTAAATCCTATAAATGTAGAATACGAATACTTTAAAATGTAAAAACTAACACGTTGCCTGCCGTGCGCATTTTATGTGATTTGCCCATGACGCCAACTTGAAATTTTTATTATGCGATATATATTATGTTGAAATATTATCGGCAGAACATAATGTTATATATAATCGTGCTTAATGCATTTTTCATGCTGGGGGTCACCGACGACCCCCAAACATCTATATACCATTTTTGCGATTCATAATTTAAATTTTTACGATTTATTATTCTTCAAATCATTATAGTAACGATGGTACTATTTAAAAATTTATCAGTATCGATATTTATTCTAATTATGTATTTTACTATTGGTCGCATTGCCCGTGGCACCCACAGTGCTGTAGCCAAGTTGTGCCGGTCACCGGTGACCCCTGTTAAGTCCCTCTGAAGCCAGATGGCGCTGCCATCGTTACTGTTTACAAAAAGAATGTTAATTACTTGGGAGTTGGCTTCAATGGCGAAGCAGAGAGTGATTGTGGGAGCCTGAGCGTCTTCCAAAAATTAGTATAATAAAGATAAAGATATGTTACAGAGTAGTTTGTTAATTAGTTTAATTGAGAGTTACAGTCCATTTAGAAATCGCCGGATCATTTGAGTGGTCCAGTAGAGCCGCAGAGATATCAGCTAAATAAATAATCTAGTGTAAAACAGTGAGTTTGCCATTTTGTTTCAATGGAATTTGTGTTTGTGGATTATAGCCAGTTGCTGAAAGAAAGGGGTAAGTAAAAAACCCTTGAAACTCTATTCATTATTAACTGTTACATTTAGTAAATTCTGAATTAAATTTGTGTGATAATTTGTTATTGATATGTGTAGCGAAAATGGCTACGAAACTGAAAGATGTTCTCACTAAAAAGAGAACTCAAAAAACTATCTTATCGAAGTTGCAAAAGAAACTTTGTGAGCCAGATTTAAGTGTTAGTGATTTAGAATTGTTAAAAACTAAATTTAACAATCTGCAAAATGAATTTGATATTATTTTTGATTCTATTATCAATTTAAGTAGTGAAGAAAATATCGAAAAAATCTTCAGTGAGCAAGATGAAATCAATAGTAGTATTATTGATATAGAATTTGAAATAAATAATAGATTGTGAAACGTTGTTAAAGAAAATAAAGTAGAAAATGCAGTAATTTCTGAAAATACTGTTGTGCGTTTACCCAAGATTTCATTACCAATATTTTCAGGAGAAATGCATTCTTGGCTTTCCTTTAAGGACATTTTTAAAGCGAGTATTGATCAAAACCCAAATTTATCAGATGCTGTAAAATTGCAATATTTGAAACCAGCACTGAAAGGAGATGCTTTTAAAATTATCCAAACGATAGCTATAACGGATAATAATTATAAGTTAGCGTGGTCTCTCCTTGAAGAAAGATACTCGAATCCTAGAGAACAAATGTATGCTCATCTTAAAAGATTTATGAGTATTCCCGTTATTCAAAACGAGTCAGCTTCTGCGATTCTAAATTTAATTGATGTTACAAGTGAAGTTGTAAGATCGTTAGAATGTTTAGAACAAAAGTTAGATGGGGTTTCATCCGCTATATTTGCCTTTATTCTTAGCCAGAAACTTGATCAGAATACTAAGTTATGGTGGGAAAGGAATTTAAAGAAAGAAAAAATACGTAACATTACAGAGTTATTAGAATTTCTAAAGGATCACGCGAGGACATTAAACGCTTCTAGAATTCCAGTAATGTGTAAATCAAAAGCTTCAGTAAGTCAATCAAAGGTTTCTTCAATGGTTTCATGTGTGACTGAAAAACGTGCTTTAATTTGTAAACTGTGTAATGTGGAACATAAATTATTTAAATGCCCTAAATTTCAAAACTTCAGCTTAAAGGATAGAGTCGAGTATGTTAAAAAGCACAACTTATGTTTCTGCTGTTTTGGAAATCATGGAGTGAGAAATTGCCCTTCAAATTACACTTGTAGGCTATGCAGAAAAAAGCACAATTCGTTACTGTGTTATGAGCGAGAAAAAGTTTCGATTTCCCAAAATAGAGAGAGTTGCGAAATCGCCTCTCTGTCGGATCAAAAGTCAGACGCCAGTTCGTCTACGGAAGTAGCGAAGCCATTTATAAATAAGGATAACGAGTGTTTTATGACAGCTGATGTAAATAAAAATTGTAATGCAGTTAATAGAGTCCTACTATCGACAGCGATTGTTTATATGAAGGGAAATGGAGGAGAAATATTTCCAGCCAGAACTTTGCTTGACAGTGGAAGTATGATTCATCTTTGTTCATCGGAATTAGCTGAGAAGCTTCATTTGCAGAGAGAAAATGTAAACCTATCAGTAGGATGTTTATCTGGGATTTCAACAACGGTGAAGTCAAAAATAAGTGCGGTTATTTTAAATAAAGGAAACACATACAGTCGTAAACTAGATTTTTTCGTAATTCCGCAAATTACTCATTTGATGGCTTCTAGACAAATTGACGTCTGTAATATTGAGATTCCACAAGGAGTTACGTTAGCTGATCCAGACTTTCACAAACCGGGTAAAATTCAGTTGCTTTTAGGATCTGAAATATTTTTCGATTTGATAAGATCCGGGCAAATTTATGTACCAAATACAAATTTAGTGTTACAAAACTCAGCATTTGGGTATTTGGTAAGCGGTAGCATTGAAGATTTACCACATGAGAAACAATTAATGCATTGTGGGTTAATTTATGACAATGTCGAAGCACAGTTAAAGAAGTTTTTTGATTTGGAATCAATTGGTATCAGAGATGATCCCAATTCTTACGATGAAGATAAAGGATTAGAGATATTCAACAAAACTGTTAGTTTCAAAGATGGTCGTTATATTGTTAGTCTGCCTTGGAAGAAACGTTGGGAACATTTAGGCGACAATTTTGGTGTCGCAGAAAAAAGAATAAAAATCCTGATGAGAAAAATGCATCATGATAATACATTATACCTGAAATATAGAGAAACTTTAGAAGAGTACCTAAATCAAGGGATAATAGAAAGAGTATTAGATTCTACGAAACCAGTAAACAAGCCAGTTTTTTATATGCCGCATCAGGCAGTTTATAGAGAAGAAAGCATTACAACAAAAATGCGTATTGTATTTGATGCGAACTCACATGAAACAGGTAGTCTGTCCCTGAATGATTGTTTATGGGCAGGTATTAATCTGAATCAAAATATATTTCACTTGCTGATATATTTTAGACTTAATAGAGTTGCAATCTTAGGAGATATAGAAAAGGCATTTTTACAGATCGTGTTAGCTGAGAAAGATCGAGATGCAGTTAGATTTTTATTTGTTAAGAATATTGATACACCTTTGCAGAATACCGACGATCAGCTAGAAGTGTATAGATTTAAGCGTGTGCTCTTTGGTGTTAATTCCAGTCCTTTTTTTGTTAGCGGCAACTATAAAGCTGCATATCCAAAAATACAGAAATGTGTATCCCGATACCTTTCAAATTCTTGATACATGTATGTATGTTGATGATCTTGTTACAGGAGCAGATGATGTATCAGAAGCCTTAAAGACTTCAAGGGAAGCAAAGGAAATTATGCGTGGAGCTGGGATGAATCTACGCAAATGGGTGACGAATGATTATCATTTAGCTAAAAAATGGGAAGAAGAAAATTTTGATATTCATCCCCTAAGCTCAAATGAAAAGATACTGAAGGTATTAGGAATTCAATGGAACATTCAGGAAGATAGTTTGAGTATAGAGACTTCTTGTTTGACGAAAATTTCGAGGAGAAAGAAAAGTACCAAACGCTTCATCCTCCAAACAGCTGGAAAAATATATGATCCTCTTGGACTCATCACACCATTCACTGTTAGAATAAAACTTTTACTACAAAAGCTATGGTTACGTAAATTACCATGGGATGAAGAGCTTCCTTCTGATTTGAACGACGAGTGGTCTCAGTGGTGTAGCGAGCTTTCAGAACTTAGTAACGTTAGTGTTCCAAGATTTGCTTTGGATTCATGTGATGAAAATATAGAGATCCATGTTTTTTTCTGACGCAAGTCAAAAGTTGTATGGTGCAGCCGTTTACGTAAAGGTACAGAATCAAGAAAAAATTTCTGTGAATTTGCTGGCTTCCAAGAGCAGAGTTTCACCTGTCAAAAAAGTTTCCTTGCCTCGACTTGAATTGCTGGGTGCACTGATTGCTGCAAGATTGGGAACGGAAGTTAAAAAAGTTCTAGATCGTAAAGGTTCATCTAATATCTTTTTTTGGAGTGATTCTAAAGTTACACTGTATTGGATCAAAGGATCAAGTAGGAGATGGAAGACTTTCGTTCAAAATCGCGTCGACGAGATTCAGAAGTTGACTAATCCAGATTCATGGTTTTATTGTTCAACCAAAGACAATCCAGCCGATCTTCTAACGCGTGGAGTTAGTGCCTCTTCTCTAGTGAACAATTCTAAGTGGTGGACTTGTGCAGAATTTTTTACAGAGCCGCATCTTCCCTACAAGTGCTTACAACCAATAGTTCCAGAGGTTGAGAACCTAACACCAAATGAAAGGGAGTCCTTTGTGCAAGAAAGCAAACGTTCTAGTGACATTAATGACATTTTGGAGAGAACTATGTTGATTGACATGAACTCTAACGTTTTAGACGAACTCTTGAATATTAGTAACAATTATTATAGAATAATTAATGTTCTTTCTTATATTTTTAGGTTTATTTGTAATTGCAGGAAAGGTGAATCAAGAAAGGTAGGCCCTCTTCAACTAGAGGAGGTAAAAATAGCTGAGGAAATGCTTATTAAGCATGAGCAGAAGGTTCTATTTTGTAAAAAGAACATAACAGGTAACTTAAAAAATTTACATCCCTTTGTTGATCGTAAAGGAATAATTCGCGTTGGTGGCCGTCTTGAAAAAGCTTCTTTACCATTTTCTCAGAAATATCCTGCAATCCTACCAAAAAATTCTAAGCTAAGTAAGATTTATTTTTCTAGTGTGCACAGAAGATTATTGCATCTTGGCCCCCAAGGATTATTGAATGCAGTACGTTTAAAATTTTGGCCATTAGGTGGTAGAGATTTGGCGCGAAAAACAGTACATCTTTGTGTGACATGCTTTAAATGCAAACCGATTTTGTCTTCACAGATTATGGGCAATTTGCCATACGAGAGAGTTAATAGATCACCCCCATTTAGTGTTTCAGGTTTGGATCTATGCGGTCCCTTTTATATGACTTACAAGCATCAGAGAAAGGGCGTGCTAAATAAAATTTACATTTGTGTATGTATATGTTTTGTGACACGAGCTATTCATCTTGAGCCTTTGTCAGATTTAACTTCTAGTGCTTTAATTGCCACTCTTAAGCGTTTCATGGCCAGACGTGGCAAATGTGCGAAAATGCCCCTAATTTTGTAGGAGCAAATTCTCTGTTGAAGAAATTTTACAATGTAATTAATTTTCCTGATAAAACTTTGGCCTCATATTTCACGTCCGAAAGAATAGACTGGAACTTTATACCTCCCAAGTCCCCTAATTTCGGAGGGCTATGGGAAGCCGGTGTAAAGTCCGTAAAGTATCATTTAAAGAGAACGATAGGAAATTTGCGTTTTACATATGAGGAGTTTGAAACCATAATTGTGCAGGTAGAAGGAATACTAAATTCGAGACCTCTTACACCTATTTCCAATGATTTTGATTACTACTTAAAATTTTCAGATTACTGTTGCTCATATTTAAAGTCTCAATTAGCAGTCTTAATCCACATAACAACCATTGTAAAAATCACCCGTTATCATAATCCAAAGATCAGCAGCATACATTTTTTTTCAAAATCGTGCATAATATTAAATATTGGCTTTTGATTGTCAAGTTGATGCAAATAAGATGAACTGTTTTTATGATTTTAGACTAGTAGTTCATTCTTCCATTCACTTATTACAGTATTTAATTTTTTATATGCTCGACTATCCAAAATTTCAAGAGCTTTCCGGATATTATTTGAGTTTTTACTGTACAATCATTTCAGTATTTACATCGTCAAAATTGCACAGACACATACTTGAAGTGAATTTACTTTTACAGCTAAACACAGGAACTGGAAAACGAAAAAGTACTTATTCAGAGATTGTATTTCTTTTTTGTTCATGAAAATCAAAGTTCATTACACAAACATGCAAGCACACTACACAAGCATGTATGGAAATTCTTAACACATTTAGTAATCCTGATCATTGATTACACATTTAGTAAATAAATCAGAAAATATTTTAATGTATAACAAATGAATAAAGTAGTTAAGCTTTTAAGCTCTGCTGGTCAAGGGACGCACACGGAACGAATTAGAAAGAAATGGGACTGCAACATGTACCATATTCGGAAACATGTGCACTGCATTAAAACTCAAAATTTCCACTGAGAAATCCATGGCCCTTGTCATCCCTAGGGCAGGTACAAATCCATCACGCCGCCCTTGTATCAAATTGCACAATCAAAACATCAAGATAGTTTCAACCCTTAAACATCTAGGCCTTCTCTGGGATCAAGGACCCACGTGGCTCTCGCACATTCAAGACATCAGAAAGAAGACTATCACCATTGCAAGGAAGGCACGCACCTTTCAAAGGCAAAATTGGGGGCAGAACTATCATATACAGAAGATCCTATATCACACTGTGGCAGAGAAGATCGCCACGTACGCTGCAGCTGCCTGGACCCACCCAATGGGCGCTCGTAAAATCAAATTACTGACTACCGTCCAACGCCCTTTCGCCCTCAACCTCACGAAAGCCTTTCGCACAACTGCAACAAGTGCGGTGACTGTCCTTGCGGGGTTGCTGCCTCTCCACATCAAAGTAGAAATGGAAGCGGCATATACAACTCTAGTATACTTGAGAAAAGACGTCACATTCTACAATAGCACCTACAGCCCAGTCCAGTTTGAAACACCTGGACACCCTCTCCACACACACCCGGCAATTAAAGGCAAAGGAATTTCTGTCATTATTCCACGCACCCCTACCAACACTGGAATGCAAGTACCTTCACAAGGTACCCACATCTTTACAGAGGGTTCTAAACAGGAGGAAGGTGTAGGCAGTGCCTACATCCACTACCAGGATGGCCTGATAGAACAAGAATGGAAAGGTCGTTTGCAAAGTCACAGCAGCATCTTCCAAGCGGAGGTCGTGGCCATCACAGCAGCAATGCAGCACATTGTTCATAATGATCTAACTCATGCCACACTTTATACAGACAGCTACTCAACACTTCAAGTCCTCCAGAACCATCAGTATAGATCCCCACTAGTCATCGCCCTTCAGCACCTCTTGCAGCAAAATTCACATATGCACACGACGCTGATGTGGATAAAAGCACATGCCAACAACGAAGGCAATGAGTCAGCAGACCGTTTAGCCAATCAGGCAGTAACCGACTCAAATGCACAGCAGATCCACCTTCAAGCCCCACCTTCCTACCTAAAGGGACAGCTCCGGAGTAAAGGGCTCCAACAATTGCAGGAGGAATGGAACCATAGCACAACTGGCTGCCGCACCTACGATTTCTTCCCAAAAGTCAGCACGGATCGACACATCGCAATCGCTCCGCTGATCACGGGACACGGCCCATTCCCCAGCTACTTCCAAAGGCACAACATCTCATCAACAGATATATGCGTCTGTGGAGCCCCAGGCAACCAAGATCACTATCTTTTCACCTGCCAGAGCTGACAAAAGACCATCACCTCCCATGTCCAACCATGAACAGAGATACGTACCACCGCTTTATCATCACTCACAAGCCAGCCATAACCAAAATCTGCAAAGCTATCACTCAAATCGGGGCAATGGGCCAAGATATCTGCTCACCGCAATAGACCAAGACCTATCCAGCAACTCTTTAAACACGATCATCTTTTCGTCCCCCCTACCGACTATCCAACCTTTTCAAAAGCTTTTCACTCAGGGGCCACCCCACAAGTTTTAAACAAAAGCTCCCACCACCAAGCCTTCAACTTTATGTGCACACGTCAATCTTCTTTAGAACTTACCTTACCGGTGCGCTAGCAGAGTACCAACTGTGTGAACTCAAAGTGCCTTCGAATGCCTACATCACCTTCCAACCTATTGCAATGAATGGTACACCGCACGTATACATCATGCACCAACTCCGACTATGCCTAAGCACTAGTGCACACATCAGTGAAGATCAGCACCTACACCTACACCGTACTTGTTCACAGTCATAGTAACTGTGCAACCATTGTGACTGTGTACTGAAATTACTGTGCCTAACATAGTGTCTGCGCTGTAGTGACTACCAACCTATAGCAATTGCATTAAAACTTAGTGACTGTGCCAAACTCCAAATTTAGTGCTATTAGTAGCCCAGTGTACACTAAACTTTAGTGTAGCCTGAACTCTTGCAAATTTGAATTATAGTGCAGACTGTACTTTCAGCGAACTCTAACACTAACTCCTGGCACAATAACTCGACATCCGGTACTAATAGCTTCATCTCTGTGTTTAAGTGCTCACAGCACATTTGCAACCCCAAGGATACCAGCAATACACATATGACCCTATAAGTATTTATTACTCTTGTTTTTACTCTTGTATCTTACATATGTGTCTCTCTTCATATTTATCTTAATATCAATGCATCCTTATGTTCGTATCTGTTAGTATTTGTTTGTTTTTGCCTGTATATTTATCTATTCTTGCATTTGTTTTGTATATTTTTATGTATCTGTGTTATTCCAACAGCCATGCACACCCACAAAGTTATTGTCACGCAACCATTGTCAAACAATAATCCTCAGCCCCTGTTTGTCCATGTATTGATCTTTAGATCTGTATTATAAACTCCCGAGGCAGCCTCACGGGGCCCCAGGGAGTTGTTATTCCTAGATAGGGGAGGGCGTGGGACACACGCCTGTTTACCTATGTTAAACACCAGGCGTCCCCGTCCTCCGTCACCTGTCACCTTTCTATTTCTTGCCGTATCCGAACTTTTAACCGCCTGATCAATAAGTTTCTGTATATCTTTTTGTTTGAATTCTTCTTCTCTTTGTTGCACAATGAATAAATTATCTAGTGGCGTAATTAACTGACGTCCTAAAAATAATTCTGCTGGAGTTTTTCCAGTAGTATCATGATTTGCTGTTCTTAAAGCATAAGCTAACTCGTTTATGTAGCCATCCCAGCGCTTGTGATGTGTGCTAACATAGCTTCGAATTATTTTTACAATATTTTTATTTACTCTTTCTGCGATGTTTGCCTGTGGTCTATACGGAACCATTTTGATATGGCGTATGTAAAGTCCAGAGCAAATGTTTTCAAAAATTTGGCTAACAAATTATTTACCGTTATCGCTAATGACTTTTATCGGTGCACCGTATTTTAAAATGTATCTGTGTAAGAATGCATCTGCGACTGTTTTCGCTGACGCGCGTTTAAGTGGAACAATTTCTGTCCATTTTGAAAAATGATCTACTATTACTAAAAGAAAACGATTTTTATTTAACTCACTCAGGGGAAAAGGACCAAGAAGATCTATGCCTAAAATTTCATTCGGAAATGTAGCGCGAATGCTATTTAAATACCCGGCCGGGCTGTAATTAATATCATTTATTAATTGACATTGATTTCAGGACCTGACATACCCAGTTACTATTTTGTATTATTGCGGGAAATATACCGCCTCGCGAACCATTTTTATAGTCTTTCTGACCTTTAAATGACCCGATGTTGGCGCGTCGTGTAATTCCTTCAAAATGCTCAATCGAAGAGAGGCTGAGATGACTGGTCTATACTCAAAATTTTCGTTTGTTGATTTCGTATAAAACAATAAATTATCTATTATTTCATAGTTTTCTGCTCTACTTCTTATTGCGGCGACATCTGTATGTTCAAAGATTTCGGGGTCTTTTAAAAAAGCATAAATACTTCCAAGTTCAGGATCAGCTTTCAATTCAGCAATACTTGTTTCTCTAGAATCTAAAATTTTTGAAGTCAACACAGCGCATTTGAGTTCATTCCCTTAATCGTCCAGTTTTATTCGGGATAGTGCGTCAGCTACATTATTTTCTTTCCTTGGTTTATATTTAATTATTAGGTTATATTCTTGAAGTTTTAAACCCATCTTATTAACCTGGGCGTTAGGTATTTCCCCGAGTAAAGTCTACCAACAGCCGCATGATCCGAAAAGACTGTTACTGGCGCTTTGCCGAAATAAACTCGAAATTTGTGTACAGCCATTAACACGGCTGATGTTTCTCTCTCCGTAGCTGTATAATTCCTTTGCGTAGAGTTTAAAGTTTTACTAAAAAATGTCAAAGGATGGCCATTCTGCATGAGAACCGCACCTACAATTTCCAGGTTTTCGTCCCCTTCCGGGAATTTCAAAACAGGGGCATTGATGAGTGCTTCTTTTAACCTTTCAAATGCTGTATTTGCTTCTGCTGTCCACGTAAACTTATTTTTTTTCCTTTTAATTACTAGCAACGGTTCAACAATGTTCGCGAAATCTTTTATGAACGACCGATAATAAGGACATAACCCAAGAAAATAAGAGAGTTTCTTGGCGGTATTGGGAGGTGGGAAATTCTTGATGGTTTTTATTTTTGAATCCTGCGTTTCTATACCCTTTTGCGAAATTTTATAACCCAAATATTTAAGTTCTTTAGTTGCGAACTTGCATTTTGATGCGTTAATTGTAAGACCGGCCTCTTTTAATAATTTAAAAACCTCTTAAAAATCTTTAATATGTTGTTCCAACGTACTACTCGTTATAATTATATCATCTAGATAGATTAGTCGATTTTCCTAGGACAGGCTTTAGAACAATGTCCATAGCTCTCCGGAACGTTGACGGGGCCCAACACAAACCAAAGGGCATGCGTAAAAATGCATAAGTGCCCGATTTTGTGATAAACGCGGTTTTATGTATATCTTCAGGTCTTATAACTATTTGATAGTAGCCAGACATTAAGTCCAACGTAGTCATGTATCTCGTAGACTTAATCTTTCTAATAATTTCCTCTATTACCGGCAAAGGGTAAACCGGGAACTTAGTAATACTATTTAGTTTTCTGTAATCGATAGCAAACCTTCAAGCCCTTTTATCCGAAGGAGGGAAATCATTCTTTTTCCTACATAGTACGACTGGATTTGCGTATTCACTATTTATGGGCGTTATTATCAGTTTCTGCAACATTTCCTGAATGTGTTCCTCAATTATTTGTTTTTTTCTGTTTATCATACCGGTAGGGTTTAGTCCTACAGGGTTTATCGGCAGTTAGTTGTATATCATGCGTTACAATTTGACAGTTACCAGGCCGTTCTGAAAACAGGTTTAAAAAAGTACTCACCACTTGCTGGATGGCTTGGCTTTCATGGACACTCAAATGGCTAAGGTCTACCTGCGGTTGTTTCACTGGCTCCACCACCCTCCGATCCATTTCCAGCATAATCGAATTCTCCTGAAAATTTAGTTTGGCTTTCGCGGCCTTTAAAATCTCCATGCCTAAGATGACTGGCCTCTGCAAATTTTCACCTCAAAAATTAATACTCTGAGGCTCTCATCTTTTACCTGTATTTTTAATGATAATTTCCCGATACATTGACAGATTTTTCCTGGGCCGCTCTAATTTCTGTATTTTTAATTTTAAATAATCGTAACCTATTAAAATTCTTCTTGAAAAATGTATCACTCATAAAATTACCTTCTGCCCCTGTATCAATGAGAGCTTCCACAGGTACATCGCCAACCAAGACTTGTATAATTGGTAATTGTAAATTCTTTACCATGACCGTATTTAGGTATCTTCTTGAGGGATTTTTCGAAACTTCCGGGGTCTGGACCCTAGCTTTTACAGGCCCCTCTACTCGTTTAAAGCTTTCCTTTCAACTTCAGTCTTTTGGGTACGCGGACGGTTGTTTTCAAATTTCCTTTTTGCGCCTTGACATTTGAGCTTCGATGAGTTCGCTTGATAGCTGTTTCCCTCCATAAGAGCGATTTGTGTTTCGGTCTGTTGGTTTTAGAATTGCCTGCGGGGACCATGAGAATACGCTGCCCCTCTAGATTTTTCTGCTAATATTCGGTTTTGAAACTTGATCGCCAACTCGAAGAGTTCCTGCAAGGTGCATGGATTTCGAATTTCGAAGTAATCTTGGACAGCAGGTAGCAATCTTCGTAAGATTATTTCAATTATCTCCGTGTCAGATTTCTTTCCATACAGCATATCCCTCAGCTTAACTTTTCGCAGAATAAAGTCCGTCAACTCTTCTATATTACGTAGATAAAAGCTATACAGCTCGGCTTCTAGCTTTGCTCGTCTTTCACTATGGGGAAGGCCTTTAATAATGATATTTTGAAATTTTCAAAGGTATATGTTTGGCCTCCGAATTCTCCAAATAAAAATTTCCCTATACTCTTCCACCACAGTGAAGCCTGTCGTCTTAGTGCAGACGTGGCAACGGCAACTTTTTGTTTTTCAGGCACAGGGTATAACTGGAAATGATTTTCGAGGCCTTCTAAGAATATCGCCACCGAATTTCTTCCGTCGAAATTGACGTTTGGCTTGATAGATGATCTCATCGTTTGGACCAGGTATCCAAATCCTTCTAACTGGTTCGCCATTTCTTGTTGTTGGAGTTGTACAGGAGCTTCCATTCAGTTTTCGGCCATCTAAGTTCGTAAGGTGTTCGGGCGGCAATATAATGTAGCGAAGCCCGAACTTGTCAGCAACAGTGGTAGTGACTGCTATGAACTGTAAATTACACAAACTCGTAAAAAGGGTTTAAATCCTTTTTTATTCCACTTTAGAAATCACAGCTGCGTTCACTTGACGCTCACAAACTACGCCGACCCGGCAGTTTAACAAAATAGAAAGTGCAACTAAAAATTAATGACAGGATGAATAAACAACTAGATCACTACCTACGAGGCTCTGAAATCGTAACTAACTTAACCGCGTTCTAAGATACAGCTGAGATTCAGCAAACTTACTGATTAAGGAGTTGAAAGATTCAACGAACTGCCGAAATAGGCACACAGGCTGAAACGCGCGGTTCTTAAATTTCTACCTAGCAACCTTCACGCTCGCGATTCAAGAAGCACACTTACAATCTCGTTTCCCTTCTATTTAAACTCAATTTACTTCTGCTAAAATATGAATACTCTGCGCGTTCTACTACAATTTACGTACTCTGGCATTGGCAATTCTAGGGGAAAGTAAAGGCTTGACAGAAAAGATAGCTTAAACTTAAAATAAATGTTAGTTAAAATAAATATAAACCCTACATACTAAAAGTTTGAGCGATTCAACAACGAATCCCCGCATACCCAGCAACGACCGCGCCACTAGGCGAGAGTAACATGAGAGGCGGAGCAAGGGGAGTTCCCAGGTGTTCACCCACCCTGCAGCATATAAACAAAATGTACACTGCTAGGACAACCACTGTAGCTGTGATAGCGAACGTGAAGGTCACACTTTGGATAAGCTCTGTTACTTTGTTTTGAGTTGATCCAGTCCCGTAGGCGGTCAACAAATAAATAGTTACTTTCAATATAGTACTTTCGAAATCCGATTTTACTTAATGACAACGTGCTTACCGAGAGCCATAGACCTGATTGCTTATATATTGATGTTTTGGTGATATTATGTCCTATAACTGCTTTTAGATGGTTAGTATTATATTATTATTATCGAATAATTTAGATTTAATTTGTGTGCGCGTTTTTAACTTGGATTTTGGTTGCATAGTTTGCTTAGTTACCCCCAAGCTCACACTGTCAGGGGCCTAGTAAACTTCAGCCCGCCCATCTCTCTGCCGGGACACCGAGTGGGCCCGGTTCCAGGGCGCGGGACTCTGGATGCTGTTCGGGCGCTGAATATTGTGGATATCGATTTTTATTCCGAGGTGGGACAGCGTTCGAGATAGACGTCTTATCGCTTCGCTCTCCGCTTCCTTGCGTTGCTGCCACTCCCGCTACTGTACCGAGTTCATCGACCTCGCCTCACGGGCTCTGGGTTGTTTTTTTTAGGGGGGGGCTTTCGCCTCGCAGAAGCGTCGCCTTAACTCCACTGCTGCACCCTTCGCTGGATAAAACAGGCTGTATTTTATTCTTTTTTCTCATTTTCTTTATTCACCGTGCTGATAAGGGTACCTTCGGGTACGGCCTCTAGTTAGGCCTTTTTTCCAACTTATTTGCCTCACATGATTAATCAGTATGACACAACAAACATAACTGTAACTAATAATAACACAAACATGGAAAATTCACCTCCAAACTCAGAAAATCCTCACATGAGACATCTCAATGATGAACCCAACGTTCTCCAAATATTAAGTCACAAAATTACTTTATCCATTGACGTCGAAACTACCAGATCCTTGGTGGAAGATATCCAAGATATCCGTAACGACCCAAATGTGATTATGTCCGCTAGTGATCAAAAAGAACTAAACTTTCTCCTTGTAAAAGCAATTAATCAACTGCGTATGCAGGAAAACGAGATGGCCAATGCAAAAATAAACGAATTACAAACCTCTAACGAAAAGCTTGCTAAACAATTTCAAGAGATTAAAAATTTCTGCGACATACTTCAATCCACTAGTGATTTCAAAGAAAAAAGAAAATTGCGCCATAGACAAACGGATTCTGACTCCGATAAAGAGGCCTTCCCTCAAAACCAGCAATCGATATTAACAATTAGAGAACCAAATAGACGACATGCATTTGGACAACGAAGATGAATCAGCCACTCAGCTCACTACCACCCCAAAAGTGACACCATTCCCGCAAATAGAAAACCAAACTCCAGCCCCAAAACAAGCAGAATTGATAAAGTGCCAATTATTGTCGTAGATGACGTACCAAAAGCGGATGAATTCTTAAAAAACTTAAACAAGCAAACCGGAAAAGAGATAACTGGCACCTTAAAAGGACGCCACCTTGAAATACAGCCTGCAGACTCTGACTCACATCGATTCATTCGCAAAGTAGTTGAAGAAACAAAGCTTAAAGCCCACACCTACTTATTGCCCGAAGATAAAGTTAAAAGTCATAATAAGAGGCTTACCCATCACCACAGATCCCCAAACCATCACACAAGAACTTCTTGACAAAGGATTGAAGGTTAACTTTATTACACTATTAAGAAACAGAAAAGAAAATAAACCAATGCCGCTTTTCTTAGTACATATACCAAAATCAGAAGGAAATAAGGAAGTATTCAAAATCAAACGCATAGGTTATATGAACGTAACAATAGAATCATTACGCAAGAAACCTGGCCCTCCACAATGCTATAGATGCCAGGGATTTTTTCACAGTTTCCTGCTCTGCACCAAAGACTGGGTATGCGTCCGTTGCGGAGGCAATCACAAACCTATAGAATGCACCCGTAGTCGCGACCAGCCAGCCATATGTTGTCACTGCAAAGGCCTCACCCAGCCAACTTCTCAAATTGCCCGGCCAGACCAAAAAACAAACAAGTTCAGTTCCAACCCAGTCCTCCACCAGCAACCAATCCCTGGACCAACAGAAGACAAGACTTTCCTCCGCTGACATCAAACAGTAACGAAAATCTCTCTCAAACCTCCATTCAAAACGAAAATCTAACAGAAGAAACTACCAGCACCGCAGAATCCTCCTGTCAGACCTCTTTGACTTCTCTTCGCTAAAAACAATCTGGACAATAGTGATACAAGTACTCAAAAACATTAAAACCAAGAAATCACCTCTTGATAAAATAATCGCAGTAGTCGAAATCATTGAAAAAATAGGAAATCATCTTTAATTCTAATAAATTCAAGAACAGATGCAACATAAAAATCCTCTCTTGGAACGCTAACGGTCTTTACCATAAAAAAGATGAATTATCCAACCTCATTATTGAAATTGAACCTGACGTAATACGCATACAAGAGACTCACCTTAAACCAGCACTCAAAGTACTTTATGCTAATCATAACACCTACCGTACGGATCGTGAGACAGGAAGAGGCGGTGGCATCATCACATTTGTTAAAAGGAGCATAAAACACTCTCAAATTCCTAATCCCAGCACCACTTTCGAAAGTAACACAATAGAAATTGTAATAGAACATAAAAAATTCAAAATTTCGAATATATACATCCTACCAAATAATAATCCCAGAGCACAAGAATTGATTCACCTCCTTAATTCTAATACTTCTACCATTGTCGGAGGGGACTTCAACGCCAAACACCCCTGCTGGAACCGAGGACCTGCTAACAAAAAAGGAAATGACATATTTAAACTCATTCAAGCAAATAATTATAA
The DNA here is from genome assembly GCF_044657685.1 of Stegodyphus dumicola. NCBI lineage: Eukaryota > Metazoa > Arthropoda > Arachnida > Araneae > Eresidae > Stegodyphus > Stegodyphus dumicola. Next base: position 140,217,941 of record NC_140781.1, on the reverse strand, counting down.
CATTCATGCTCCAGACGAGCCCACCCATTACGGGTACAATAGCGCCACCACAATTGATTTCTTCATCTCAAATAACATTACTAACAGATGCAATATCTCTGTAATTTCAGCCCTGCCTTCCGACCACCACCCCATTGTATTTGAAATCCCCATTAATAAATACCTCCCCTCACTTGACAGAAGTATAGGAGTTACAAATTGGATCAAATACTCTGAAATTCTGAATAACTCCATACAAGGTAACCCATGCATCAACAACAAAGAAGCTTTAGAACATGAAGTCTCAAAATTTACCAACTGCATCAATTCTGCTTTAAAGGAAGCCACCAATACTTTTTATGTGAACAAGCCTTTCCTTCCCCTGCCTGCCGATATAAGAAATAGTATTAAAGAGAAAAACCGGATCCGTAAAAGATGGCAAACCACCAGGGATCCACAACTCAAACACGAACTAAACTCTATGCAAAAAGAAATCAACAGAAGAATCAAGAACTTCGAAAACAAAAACCTAGTGGACCTAGTGGAATTTCATATACAGAAGAAGTTAAAGCTAAATCTTTTGCGGACTATATGGAAGATACATTCACTCTTAATCCCACTCCGTACGACAATAACCATATTCAACTGATCAACCAGGTGGTCAATAACTTTCTTAATACCCCTGCTCCGTACAACTTCACTTTCCTGACTACCCCAACAATCGTTGCCAACACCATCAGCGCCTTACAAACGAAGAAAGCCACAGGGCACGATGGCATCTCGAACAAAGCACTGAAGCATCTTCCGATCAACGCTCTTACCTGCCTAACTAAGATAATCAACAACATTATCAAATTCGCTCATTTTCCTAACTCATGGAAGCAAGCTATAATAATTGTTTTTGCTAAACCGCAACAAAATCCAACTCTCCCACAGAACTATCGCCCTATCAGTTTACTTAGCCACCTCTCTGAATTTACTGAGAAAATCCTACTTTTCCACATCCAAAAAATTCACCCTTCCATGAATTTTCTCCCAGAAGAACAATTCGGTTTTCTTAATCATCATAGCACTTGCCACCAATTTCATTGAGTTATCAACATTATCACTGAAGGCTACAACTGCAAGCTTCCTACCGGTGCTATATTTCTCGATATCGCGAAAGCTTTTGACAGGGTATGGCATCGAGGCCTTATTTACAAACTAATCTCAATTTTTCAGATCATTTTATTCGCTTGATAGCCTCTTTTCTCAGCAACAGAACATTCAGAATCAAAATCGGTACTGCTTACTCTATCACCAGAGTAATCAATGCTGGTGTCCCACAGGGGTCGGCACTTTCGCCGTACCTTTTTAATATTTATACACAAGACATCTCTACAGACCCTTCTGTTCATCTTGCACTCTTTGTCGATGACACAGCCATACTTACTAAAGCCTGCACAGTTATCACCGTAAGAAACCAACTCCAAAGCTATCTCATAAAACTGGTAAAATGGCTTACCCTTTGGAGGATTAAAATTAACACTGATAAAACTAAGGCAATAATTTTCCGTAAAGGAAACATGAAATACTATTCTCCACCCCCTGAAATATTTGACGAAGAAATAGACTGGATTAATGAAACCAAATACCTTGGAGTCACCCTTGACCAAAAACTTACCTTCAGAACCCATTTCCGGTCCGTAGTACAAAAATTTAAAATCACCACAGCTACTATGCGACCTCTTCTTGGTAGAAAAAGCAACTTATCTACTAGAAACAAATTAATTCTATATCACTCCATACTGCGCCCAGCTCTCCTTTATGCAGCACCGATCTGGGGACATGCAGCTAAAACCAATATTAAACAATTACAAATTCTACAAAATAAAATTCTACGAGAAATTATCAATGCTCCTTGGTATATTCTCAACATCTATATTCACAGAGACCTTCGAATCGAGCTTATTCAGGAGTCCCTCTGAGCGTTATGACCGGGTTTAGGCGGTCAAGATGGCCTACCTAGAAAGCGTTACGGACGCTTCTAGGCGGTCACTGGAAAAGTGTTCGAAAGCGTTACTGACGGTTCTAGGCAGTCAGTGGTGAAAGCGTTATGACCGCCTTAAAGCGGCCGTGCAGATGTCTCCTGCCCCCCTTATTTCTGGAACCCTGGAGATCTCTAAATGACAGTTCTCAGAAGGAGGCAAAGAGGGTTGCTCTTTTTCGTTTTAGACCGATATGTTTAATCGCCAAGAAAACGCATGAGCATGTAGTGGTTTATAAACAACAAACAAACGTGGACATTCTTCGCGAAATAAAAAAGTAGCATGTGAGCATGTTTTTTCAATACTCTCTTTAAACAGATAACATTTCCGTAAAATATCCTTTAGTTTTTAAATTGAATGTTCAGAAATATGCGAAATGCTCGTGAATTCAATTAAAAATAGCATTAGGAAATATTTAAACAAATTTACTTATGGATATATAGATACATAATTAAAACCGACAAGTTATAAGTTTTAATTATTCGAGCGAAACGCATAGCGCATTTAATATGAATTATATATAATTACATGTAAAGAATAACATAATTAAGCAATAATTAAAATAAAAATTAGCCATCAACAGTAATTTATAATAAGCGTATTTTGAACGGGTTTATGAAGCATAATCTAATTTGATAGTAAAAATAATAATGGCGAATTATTTATTCATTTTGGAACAATATTCGTGGCTTATACTGGTTTGATGAAGTTCTGTTCAAATTCATTTCAAATATTCCAAATCTTTTTATGTACATTGATTTCAATGCGATTTATATTAGAAAAAAATTCAATGAGTTTGATTTTCTTACATAATTGTAATTACATTGTTCAACGCAAAATAACTACAAGCAGAAAGGCAAAGGTGTGTTAAAATTTCTGTATTTTGCTATATAAATTATTAAAATAACCAACCTACTACAGCCTAACAACTGAATGTTCGAAATATAACCCGCAACTTTTCTAAAAGTAACAAATTTCAGTTAAAAAAAACCGCAGTAAATAAATAAAACGAAATACTATTAAGAAAAGAAGCACGAAAATTTATTTTTTTATATTTACTTACTTTATTTTTAGTTCAAAGGGGCAATTTTCCCTGAAGCACTTTTAATTTCGCTTTGGCATTTTTCATTGAAAACTATAAACGGCGAATCACTTTTCAAATTGTTGCCACTAAATATTATCGCTCTGTATTTTACTTAAAGAAATTAAATATTGATGAACCTGCGTGAATGTACGCATGTTTCTCCCATTGTGATAAAACAACGGTACCTAGAGCTATCAAAATTTAAATAACGTAATCTTCCATACAATATGGGCATGTGGAAGCCCTAATTTGAATTTGAAATTTGTTTTATTATCGATTTCATATTTTATAACACTTCGACGAATTTTTGATTAAAAAACTATACGATTTCAAAGCGAGTAATGTCAACACCGTACGAAAAAAATCCTATTTTTATCTCCAGCGCGAGAGACTCTAAGATACGGTCATTTTAAAATTGAGATATTGCTGTTGAACTGAACTTTATGGTTTGAGTACGTAGAACATGGTACTTAATGAGGTAACACACAAAACGTTAAAAACACTCCTTTGGACGTAGTTTAAAATCTGAAACCTTTCATATTTTTATATATTAGTCCAAAGGGACGAATTAGTATTTAAAACAATAGTCTGTGAGAGACTATTGTTTTAAATACTAATACAGTTTTCGTTTTTGCGATTTTGCGTTGAATCACTAGAAACGGGAAATCACTTTTCAGACTGTTGCCACCAAATGTTATTAGTCCCGCATTACATTTGAAGTAATTAAATAATGAAAATCTGCGTAAATGTATGTATATTTCTCGCATTGTGATAAAAAAAAGGTTTGAAAAAGGCCGTCCAAATTTGAATGACGTAATGCTCCTACGAATATGGGCATGTGGAAGACCAAATTTAAAATTTGGAATTTGTTTTATTATCTATTTCATATTTCGTGAAACTTTAACGAATTTTTGAGTAACAAACTCAAAGATTTCAAAGCAAGCAATAGCAACACTCTACGGGGGTGGAAACCTTTTTATCTCTAGCGCGCGGAATTGTGTACCGGAAATTCTAAATATATGCTCATTTTAAAATTAATTATCGACATTGCTATTGAACTGAATTTTATGGTGTAAGTGCAAAGAACATGAAAATAAAGGTAGCACACAAAACGTTAAAGAAATGTCCTTTTGGACGTATTTTGTTTTAAATTTTATTGTTTTTTGAATATATGTTGTTGGTGAATGACGCAGTAGTCGTGTATAATCTGAATATATAATAATTATTTGTGCTATTTTTTATTTGAAATGCATAGAATTATCTAAAATAGTAGCATTCTTAGATTGAATATTGTCTAAGCAGGTGCAATGATATTTTAACTTCATTGCCATATCAAATACAGTTTCTTTTTAATTTAAAAACTTCGGTCTGAAGCACCTTTTTGAATAGTATGAGTTTTAATAAAATTTGTAGTAGTCCGAATTTTTAAAAGTATTTAGAATTACTGAAATAAAAAAAGCTAACCTTTTTAGAATTTCTTTATCAAAGTATTACATCTTAGGCCAGCAAGACTTTGTAAAATCTGGGAAAGGATCTATGATTGTTTAGTAAGAAGTAAAAAAATAGTACTCTAGGTCTAAGCAGTAGAAAAAAAAGCTTGTCCCTCTACAGAAAATTGTCACGTATGTTAGAAAAGATTTTGCAAGACATTAATATTTTAGCTCAAACATGATTTTTTTTAAATTTAGTCTCTTGTTTTGGAGATGGTGTTCAAGCATTTTACCATAATTTTATTTTCACATGTGCAGAATTTTTATATTTTTTATTGATCGCTGTATTTTTAACTTCCATAGCATAAATTAAAGAAATGCACATAGCAACTTCAGCCAAAAACAGATGACTTAAGAGTTGTTTTGACATATTATGTGAAAGACTAAATAAATATTAAATGCTTTTGCATTTATGTTACATGACAGTAATTCGAAAACAATAACTGTAGATGCGCAAAAAACCTGTACTTTTAAAGTACTTATTTATATAGTTCAGAATAGCAGATGGCTTTCAGATTATTCAGTAATGTCATCGTAAGTATATTCTCTTCACGTTTCGGAAGAACTGCAGCAGTTCAGATTTGTCGTAAAAGACTAATTACACCCCTGGGGATTGGCGTACTTAGGGAACGGAAAAACAAGCTTTGAAACATACTCATACAAAAGTCCTACCTTTTCTTCGACAGATAAATGACAGATGTGATATTTGAACACATGCTTTCAATCAGTTGTTTCCTTCTAACAAAGCGTCTTGCGCGGCTAGCAGGATCCTAGCAAAGTCTTGTAATAGTCTCTCGTTTTAAATATGCTGTATTCGAACTCAGACTCAAAGACAGGCATTTAAAGATTTTATTAATGCTTTCTTTTACATTCGGCGATTCAATATTTATTAAAAAAATAAACACAAATAAACTTGCATAGCAGATCAAAATTATGTTGCTGTGCAAATGTTTCATCAACAGTTATTAGTAGTTATAACAGCATAACTAAATAAGCCCATTTGGAAATATGGATGATATTGCATTCATTATTTTTAATCTGAAACAATATCATGTTGTTATTACTAGATAAAATGGCTTAAAATTAGCTGACATATTATAAGAAAATTTTTTAAAATGAAAATTGGATTCACTTTCTTTCACATAATTTATGACCAGTTCTTCCAAAATATTTTAAAGCTTACTTTACTACATAATAGAATAGAAATGTCTCCACGTTCGTTGTTTTTAGTTAGTTAGCAATTTTAATTGGGGCTGTTATATAAGAAGGCTATTTATCGTTGTTGTTGTGTTACAGTACTTATTTTATTGTATAATGCAAATTTTGATCAATTGGTTAATTTTATAATGTATAGAGGAACTTCAAAAAGAACAAAAGTAATTTCCACTGTTATAATATGTCTTTAAATGGTTTCCCAATAAAAACATAGTTAACTAAGTAGTATACTACATTATATTAATTAATTTACTAACCAAATAGCAAAAACATTTCAAATTCGAAATCGACTTTTTAATAAGTACTTTTTGCAAAGTAACAAAAATTCTAATCCCTTTGCTGTTTAAATTAAAGATAAACAAAATATGTTGTTTCTTTCCCCATGAAATGCTAATTTTATGTTATTTGATAAAAACTGGGAAGTGCAAAATCAAAATCCTGGCGAAATACATATACTTATGAATGAACACAGCATACAAACATTTCTTCACCCTAAGCACGAACACAAATAATATTTTAAACAGCTTAAAATGAATCCAATTTCAAAGTATTTAATTTGTGATAGATAATAACAGCTGAAAACATTTTCCAATATTACAAGATAGAATGAGGTTATTTCTCACATAGTTTCACAAATAAACTCACAAAATAAAGAACGCTTTTTTTAAATTTTTAATTTGCAATATGTTAGATGCTTTATTGAAGAATTTGCAATAATATCGTTCTGATTTTTATTTTGTCCAAGATTGCCATTATTTTTCCCTGATGAGCAACTTGCTAATTATTAGTCCAATGTAGAGTCCTCCTTCTGTTTTCTCATAAAATCGTCTTTGTAAATTTAGAGTTTAATTTAGCAAAACGTTTTCCACCTAAGTGGTAAAATGTCTTCGTAAAGGATTCCCTAAAGAAATCTGCCTTGTAGTTATGTTGCATTTAGGGATATTTTCAAAAACACACGCTGCTGATTGTTATTTTTAATAGGTGAACAAAAGAAATATTTTTTTTAAGAAAGAATATAACTTAACTGCAAGCCATATCTTATTCCTAGATACCGAAGCTTGATTACAAACTCAATTCTTAAAATACATTTAATTATCTTTATGCTTTAAAAAATACCTTGTCTGGTAATTGTAAATGCATAAATCACTTGTTTTTTAAAACTAAGTGATCCACTCTAAGTTGAATAATTACAAATAGCATAATGTGAACGATCAATGAAGCTAGAACCGCCAGTTTATTCTTATGTAATTAATAAAAATTTCATTGTTTCAGCATCCTAGTATCTTTCTTCTTCCATACTAAAGCTCACATTTAAGCTTTAGAAAATAATCATATTTCTTTCGATTACCATCCCTCAGTCGAAACTGATGAATAAGAGTTTTTATGCATAACAAAGGTGTTTTACTGGGTATTCGGATAGAAAAAAAAATTATCGAATAATCTGAGTTGTTAATATATTTTTGGATAATATCCTGAGAGGAGTTCATTAATAATAGTAAAGCCATGAAACAGGTAAACTCAAAACGTCCTTGGAAGGATCAAAATCATGATCGATTCAGTTATTTAAATAACGCAAAGCTGCGAGGACTACCTGCCTATGAGGAAGGATGTCTTCGTGGAGGACATAATGAAAGAAACTAGCATATTATACAGGGGGAAAACCACAAGAACCAACCATGCAGCCGGTCAGTTCGCTTGTGATCGAACCCAAAACAGGTCGAACTGCCAGTATTCAGAGATGTATCTTAACCACTGATGAGGCTTGGATCACAATCATGAATCTTCAAACTTATTCATCTAGACGTGCTGTCAATTTACCTTACAAGGGCACCAAAAAAAAAAAAAAAATCATTCCTTATATTCTCCTTCCTTAAGGACCGGGATTCGAACCACAGATCTTCCAATTTTACTAGCTGGATCTGCTACTACTTGCGTCACCACAGGACGCGAGGTAAACCAGTAAGTCTTTATAAATGTACTAACACGACAGCATTAATTATATGAATTGTTGAGCATTTTAACTTCGAAAATTAGATAGAATAGGATTTGAAAATGAATATTATGTTCAATTATTTTTAAGTTTGTTTGTAAACTGATCGTTTCCTTTCCAATTCAAAAAAATTTCGAATCAAATCTAGATGCTAGATATATCCTTAAAACATTTACTTGATTTGGCCACCCACTTAACTTACACGTTGACCATTTAAAAAGAGCACTACCAATTGGCACATTCTCATCTCTTTTCTGTTTCGCATCTCTTTCTCGGAAACAAATCTACCTCTGTAGTAGATTAATGTATAGGTAGCAGACATTCGGTCACCGTCAGCCGAGCGGTAAAGTCGCTGAATAGTCGCAGAATACCGAGTTCTGACTTAAGTTCGATTCTAGGAGAACGGGCTGGCTGCATGGGCGTTTTCATAGTTTTCCGCATATATAACATATATACGAGCAGTTTTTTAAAAAGTCATGGGGCCCATGACATTATATTTTCATAAATTTAACTTTACAATCTATGACGAATTACAATAAAACATACTTTATGACAAAAGAACATGAACTTCCAGACTAAATATAATGTGCATCATTTAGTCTGAGATTTAAAGCCCACCACCGGCCGAGCGGTAAAGTCGCTGAACAACACTGGTAGTTCGGTCCGAGGTTCGAATCCCGCGAACGGGCTGGCTGCATGGCTGTTTTCGTGGTTTTCGCCATGTGTAACGTGTATACGAGCCAGTCCTCCACGAAGCCATCCCTCCCCTTAGGCAGATAGCCCTCGAGGCTTTGCCGTAATTAAATAACTTAACCTTTAAAAAGTCCTCCACGAAGAGACCCTCCTCTTAGGCAGACAGCTCTAGTATGCTTTGATGTAGTCAAATAAGCCAAAACATTCTGTTGGCGAAAAAGCAAGATTGCATTTATCGTTAATAATTAATAATGCAAAAGTTATACTTGTTACTAAGGAAAGAATTTATTTTTGTGTAAAATTCAGATTGCCTGAATTTTAAAAATTCTCAGAAATGAAGCACAAATAACAAGAAACTAAAAAAATATTCATAATTAATTAGGATATATAAACGATGTAATCATTAAGCATATTTTTAGTAACAAATAATATTTTGTAATAAATAAATAAAAAATATATTTAATATTAAAGAATCCTCTATATATCTCTACAAAGTATAAAAATTACAAATATTTTTCAAGGTGCATGTGTATATGTACCTGATAAAAAGATTTACATTGTTTATTATTCTAGCGATATTTTTAACCAGATGCATATTTTCCGTGAGGCATTTTCCGGAGATTTTTTTTCACCGATATACATTTTCAGGATATTTTCTTGCCATTCGTTTTACTCAAGTGGTTAGATTAAAGTGTTATTTTGTATGCTGTGAAACCTAACTAGAATTTATTTTAATTCCATAGTTGCTTCACATAAATTTTCGATTTCATGTAATATTCAGTTTCATAATGGCATTTTGAGATTTACTATACTTTTCAGTTTTTTTTTATTAAATGTCGTCTACAACTACTTTCAATAAAATACTGATATATAATAGGGAAATATAACATACACGCGCACTCATGCTCACAAACATACATCACCATATGTATACACAGTGTTTTGTATGTGTGTTTTCATATATATATATAGTTTACATACAAAACCGTTTTAATAATTTCTACGAAAAATGTGATAAATTTTCACGAAATAAACTGCTTGCGCTTTCTATAGTTTAACATAGATGAAAATCTGAATTTAAATAATGATATTTTGTTTATATGTACTGTAATTACTGATGAAAGGATGTTTCTGAATTTAAAGCCAGGATAGCTTAAATTACTAACAGACGGCAAATACACAACTTGAAATCAGACTCTTTGGAAGAAGCAATAAATTTAGAATTTACGGCAGCTCCATTTCTCGTCATAGTTAACAAAATGAAAGAACTGAGAAAGATAGATAGCGGATGCTTTTTTTGTCCTTGCACAAAGGTAATGGTCTCCCATATAAAGTAGAAAATGTACAAAGGTGGTAAGCTTTTAGTTCAGTACCCCCTGGAGGTATATTTACGTTGAAGTCAACTTGCAGATTCCGCTATTAGGTGTTTTCATTGAAAAGGGTAATATCTTTTTCAGCACATAACCAGAAATAAGAGTTTATGTTTTCATTACTTAATCTTCAAAGCTGTATAATTTGGAGCATCTGCTCGGAAAACTGTTAACTTATTTTTCATCATTCATGAAAAGAATACACACCTGCGTAAATGTCTTGGAGAAATAATATCGTCAACAATTTTGCTACAAAGAATTTTTTTTTTTTTTTTTTTTGGTTTCTATTAACATCTCGATAATGCACGTAGTATATAAATACTTGCATTGTAACTCTTATATAGTTAATTACGAGGAAATTGCATTGTAACTCCAAAATACATTTATTTTCTCAAGAAGCTCCTTTGACCAAGCTATTTACTTGTTTTCTACCCCCAAAGTGATTTTACTCTAAAAAAGCCGAACTGCCTGATCTCATTCATCAGCCACTTCATCTATTCTGCTGTTGTGTTATCTGCTGCTGCTATTTCGTGCTGTTTTGAAAAGAAGCATATATGGCTAGTGAATCTGAAGAAGAAAGTTTATTATCTAGCTCAGAAAGCGAGTTTTTATCTTCATCTGAAACTGAAAGTGATTCAGATGAAGAACAATTAAGCAAAGTGCGGGATTGGTGCAAGATAGACACTTCTAAAACTCAACCTGTTCCTCCTAAATTTCCATTCAGCGCTTGCCCAGGTTTAAAAATGACCATAAAGGATGCGAATGATCCTTTACAATTCCTCCTTCTCTTTATCGATGACGAAGTTGTAAACATTGTAGTTGAAGAAACTAATAGATATGCCTCCCAGTATTTGGCCGCAACTATATTAAATCCACCAGCAAGAACACGCGCATGGACTGAAACAAATCCAAGTGAAATAAAAGTGTTTTTTGCATTGCTGTTATTCCAAGGAATTATGCAGAAGCCAGTGGAGAAATGGTTTTGGACTCAAAGACCAATAATAAGCATTCCATCTATAGGCAAAATAATGACAGAGAGGCGATACAGTCTCCTTATGAAGTTCTTAGATTTTGAAAATAACGAAACTTTCGACAAAAGTGTACATCCTCAGCCTAAACTGAAAAAAATTTATACCTTTTCTGAAAGGCTGCGACAAAAAATTCAAAAACGCATATATCCCTGACAGGGATATAGCTATAGATGAATCTCTGCTGGGTTATAAAGGCCGCCTAGGTTGGAAACAATATATAGCGACTAAAAGAGCTAGATTTGGAATTAAAATATTCCAATTATGCGAATCGTCAAGTGGATATATTTGGAATTTCGTACTTTATACCGGTAAAGGTACTAAATTTGATCTGCGATACGAACAATTTGGAGTTGCAACTAAAAGCGCAATGACGCTGATACATGATTTACTAAACAAAGGCTATAGCTTAACGCTAGACAACTTTTATACTTCACTTGAACTTTCGGAATTACTTATCGCGGGAAAAACAGATATATGTGGCACTTTGCGTGCAAATAGGAAAGGTCTTCCTCAAGAACTGAAATCAGAAAGATTGAAGAAGGGCGAAATTATGGCCTTTCAGAAAGGAAAAAAATGCGTTCTGAAATGGCAAGACAAAAAACCCTTTTCATTTTTAAGTACCTACCATGGTACAGATTTCGAAACTCTTTCGAAAAATGATAAACTCATACGAAAACCTACTGCTATAATTGACTACAATAAAAAAATGGGAGGAGTGGATAAAGCTGACCAGTGTCTAGCGTATTATCCAATCATAAGAAACCAACAACGAAAGTATTATAAAAAGATTTTTCGGCATCTCTTAGATCAAGCCGTATGGAATGCTTTCGTCATTTATACGAAGTGTGGAGGCCTCAACAGGCATCTTGAATTTAGACTGAGACTGATAGAGAGATTAATTGAAGAGCATTTAACACAGTTATCGCACCCAAATGACGCATCACAATATGGTAGCATCGTACGTTTAACTGGAAGACATTTTCCTTCTGTTATTCCTCATACTGGTGCTACTCGAAACAATCCTTCGCGTAGATGTGTTGTGTGCAATAAACAAAGAAATGATAAAGGAAAAAGAAATGACGCGAAACCAGATACTGGTGCGAAGAATGTAATGTAGGACTATGTGTTCACCCATGCTTTAAAACATATCACACTGTTTAGGACTTCTAAATTATGGTATGTTTTTTCATTACTTTTACTTTTAAAGTGAAAATGCTATTATATTTTAAATTCATCTTATCATTTTCATTATCATAACTCAGATATTTAGATAAAGAACTTTGTCTTTTTAGAAAATCTTTAAAAAAATTTTGGTTAGATGTATGCGAATTCAGTGAAAAGAAGAACTTTTAATTGGTGGTGAAACCCTGTCATTAAGTATCAAATCTGAGTGTAAAATATTTTAATTTTGAATGTATGTATTAATTATATCGTAAATTTAAAGATTATTGTAGAATATTGTCAAGCGTTAAATTTTCAAAAAATATGAGTCAAAGCTACGTACAACAGTAAGAACTTATGCTTTTGCTAGTTAAAGAATAACTATTTATTTTCCCATTTCATTTTTAATTCACAATATATTTCATATCATTGTACTCATTGAATGTACTTAGTTTGCCTTAGATTTTGCTGAAGTGTATTTTTGTTCCCTGTATAATTTTTTACTTCATTTTAAATTTATTTTTAGTGTCATCATTAAAAATATTTCATTCTTTGTCTTTGATATTTACGTTATAAAAATATTAAATTAATTTTTGCATTATATTTTAGAAATGCTTTGCATTTTCATTTTAATTGAAAGTCATTTCACCATATTTACAATTGTAAATACTAATCTAATGAAACATAAGAAAACTTTTCATTATATTAAGCAAAATCTGCCTATGTATGATACTTAATATTTTTAGTGACTCAAAGAGATATAATACTTAAATAATAACTGTATCGTGTTAGAGCTCTATTCCTGGTAAAGCGGAATGGCTACATTAAGTATTTCGCGGTATTTTTTACATTTAACACGTATTTAACGAATTGTAATCCGAAAAATCTGCATGAAGGGAATTTTATACTAATTAGAAGCCAGAACTACTATATTTGACTGCTACTAAAATGCTTCAGAATTTTTTTTTCATTTGTTGGAACTTAAAAGGAAAGGTAGCAGCCTAAGTAACAATTGTTTTGCACATTCGTAAACATTCTTTGAATTATGATTTTGAGGTTTTGTTAAATAACAAATATTAGCGTATTAATTCTTCGCTTGCATTTCCTTGAAAATACATTTCTAAATCAACGAAAAAAGGCAACTAAATTAATAAGCTGAGTTTTTTTAAAGCTTTAATGTTATTCTTTATTAACATTATTTGATATCGTAACAAACCTTGAACTGAAGAGGAGGCTCATACAAATAGCAATTAGGGCTAGAAGCATTACTTATATACATGTTAGATGCAGAAAGTTGCTCAAATCTCGAGGTAAGCTAAAAGGATAAATTAATGAAGGATGCTGTAAAAATTTGAGGTAAGTTCCCAAATCAGTTGGGTTGGATTAGATTCGTAAATTACGGAATAACACATTAAGATTATGAGAGGGACTTATTTCAAAGAGGGCGTTCTAAAGAGAACTTACTTAGGTTACTTATGAGAAAATAATCATAACCTTTTCATATGGGCTCTAGATTTTATTTTTTTAAATACTGAAGCCATTTAGTCAACTATTCAGTCAACAAGGAATAGAAAAACGAATCGACATAAAAGTATATTAAAAAAGACATATATTTTCTAATTAGCCTTTGATTAATTCAGAGCGAAGTGTCAGATTTTGTTTAAGAAGGGGCTAACCAAGTTAAAGATTCAATCTTTGACATGTTTTTATGTGTAAAGTAGCATAGATATATACTAAATTTTTAAGCATGCATTTACACAATCTTATATGTTGCAAAATATATTTTGTGAATATCCATAATCAGTATGTTAAATATAACGTATTAAAATAAATTAGTATTTTAGATAATTAGATTACATTTATTGATTAGTAAGGAAGCGAAACAATTTTCTAAATTATCGATATAGATAAAACCGAAAATTGAAAATAAACTAATCACGAATCCAAGGCAGCAAGCAATACACAGTGCTAGTGTATTTTTTAGAAACGAATTCTTTTTTTTATTTAAAAAACAAGCCGTATATTCACAAATCCATGGATAGTTTCTTAATACGTAAAGGTGGTCTACTACAGCAGCATTACAATACTAAAAATTTGTTTACACGCAGAATCGCTAATTAAGAAACTATGTTGCGTGAAATTTGGCAGAAATATAAAGCAATAGGTCAATTTTGGAATCAAAATGTTAGAATCAGGTTTGGAATGAAATTTACTTAAATATTATATTTAAAAAAAATTAGTTTGAAATACGTAATTTTAATGTGTAGTTTGGAAAGCCATCAATAGATGGCGCTACGAGTTAAAATTTAGCTTTGTAATCTTATTTCTGCAAAAATTCACGAAGTAATTGATTTTGATATCAGTTATAAATCATATTTTTTTCTAAATAATATTTAGAAGCGTTTCATATATTCCTTTATACACAGTTTTCACTAAACAGTGTCAGCTGTCAGCGGAATGACGTTTACGGCAACCCTATTGCATTGCTATTCCGCACTCGGTTTGTTTACATTTATTTGTACTGTGGTCAGTTAGCAAAAAATATGCGAAAATATCAAGGACGACCGAAAAAACATTCTGGTGTTAATAAAAGATCCAGAATTCAGCGAAAACGTCGAGCTCAAGAAAAAAATATGAAATTAAATTCCCGAGATGTGGAAGATTCCGAACAAGCGGATGTTTTCGAAAGGCGAGAAATAATTTATTCTTTATATCGACTACCTCGTGTTTATGATTTCGTAGTAAGTTAATTCCGAAGTAAAATATGCGTATTTTTTTTTTATTGAAGGTCAGAAATTATTGATACAACTGCATCTGTGTCAAAGAAGAATCATTGCCCGGATGATTTTTTTTACAAAGTAAGGTTTTTTTTTTGTATGTGTATGTTTGTGTGTGTGTATGAGGGGATGCTAATAATTGTTCAATTCTGTTATAACAATTTATTCCTCCATTCACACTAAATTGTTGGGAAATATTGAAAGGGTAAATTCCAATTCACAAGGAATTGCTGAAATAATTGAATCTTTTCAAAAGTATGAGCATGTTCTTGCGATCTAAATTGAATTCACCATCATTACATTCTATTATTGGAAATTTTATAGTCATATGTTTGCTACGAAATGCTTCGTCAGTTACCTATGGTATTTTTACAGGTGTATGCACATTTCATTCATGTGTTGTGTAGCGAATTTAATTTAATTAAGTGATTCATAAAAATCAAAATTTTAATTTGTAATTATTCAAAATTTGAGCTACACAAGTTTGGTTATATTCTTTTTTGGCCTATTAATTCTAGTGTAATATATTTTGGCTTTCCGAGTTTACGCGAACTGCGTCGTCAATCTTGTACACGCAAACAATGGATAGGTGATTTTTTTCACGTAATAAACTCAGTTTTTCATGTCAAAAATTAATTTGATTTCTTAGAGTTTTATATCATTAGTTGCAGAAAAATTAGCTCTTTAATTTGACATAACTTTCGTTTTTCTAACTTTAACTGCATTTCAGTTATGAGCTTTAATTGGTAAATTTTTCTTCGTTTGCTTGTGATTTAGTTAAAGGGGGATGAAATGCCCTCTTTCCGGTTGAAAAGTCACTTTTTGCGAGTTTCAGCGTTCTTTCGTTGGGACCCCTTGCAAGGTTGTTGAAATTCCTAATTTTTCCCTGCCACAGGTGGTGTGTATTTCTCGAGGGTTTGGCGACATAGAATTTCCGTTGAGGTTTCAAAGTAGTGGATTTGGCGAGTTTGATAACATGAGGGTATGCTGCTGTTGCAACTATTTTAACTTTTGGCGGAGAGTGGGTTGTGCCAACTTGGCAGTCCGGCGTCCTCCCTTTTAACGGGATGTTTTGAGGGACAAGGTGACTTTTTTGCACTTTTGACTTACCATCGGACGCTGTACTCGCAGATGATTTTTTTCGGAAGATGCATTTTTCCACCTTTGGATCTACGGGCTTCTTGCCCTTGAGTTTTGAACGAGGGACTTAGTTTTATGCATCATGTCCTCGACCAAATTATAGTCTCATCAGTTTTTTTTTTGTGTTTGAATATTTAAGTTGGTTGATCTTTACAATATGGTAACTGGTAGTTTGGCGACATTTTGGAGGCGATAAAGGTTACTACCTGGGACTTTGGTAATAATGTGAGCAGTACTCAGTTCCGATTACGCATTATTTTGTGTGAGGGAAATGAGAGATCATGGGATATGTCATGTGATATTAATGGACGAATTACGGTTCTTTAATCGGAAAAGGGGGGAAATCGGGAAAAAATATGGAAATTTTGTATTTGGCTTTATTCTGTGTTGTGTGAAACAGTGTTCGTTAATTTTTGGATCCCATGGCCGTAACTAAAGTGAATTCGAAATGGGTATTTAGTGGTATTGAAAAGGGTAGTAATAAATGTTTGTTTAGGGTTGTGCGAGATAGAAATAAAGATGTTTTATTAAGTTATTTATTTTACCTGGTACCTTGCTGTGAAATATAAGTATGATTTTAAAGATCCTGAAACAGAAAGAAGATTAAGTTTATCGGACACGTAATCAAGATTCTGAAGAAGATTAGGTAAGTCAGTATTTTTAATTATTTGAGGATATTATTTTTATGCATTGTTCTAAATGTAAGGTGGAAAGGAATTTGGTATTATTGGGAAAATTGTTATTAGCAATGATTTAGTTTAAAGTAATTAGGATTGTAAGGTAATTTTTATTAATTTAATGTATGTGCTCATTTATATTTTAAGTAGTGTTTTTGAATTTAATTATATTTTAATGAAATGATAGTTATTTTGTGAATTTTATGTTTGTAGGAATTTGGTATACGTTTTAGTTGAAGTAAACGTGCATGGAAATAATTTAAATATCTGACACTAAGTATTTGTAATGGTTGCGGTATGAATTTTGGTGACGTTTATAATATAATAGTTGATTTAGAGGTAAAAGTTTTTGGATATTTTATTTATTTTATATGTGGAAATGTTCATATTTGGAAAGGGTAAATACTTTTTCGCGATCAGGTAATTTCATATATGTTCTTTTTACCGGGTTTAAAGATTGAGAAAATTGTCACGTATTTTCGTGAAATTTTTCTAATTTATGAGAAAAAAGCAGTGTACATGGATATAGTGAAGAGTGTGCGCAATGCCATTTTTGTGCAATTCTGGGATGTTTTTTTAAGTAAAAATAAGTCGACGTGTACATGGTTTAGTGATATTTTAATTAAATGATAGTTATTTTGTGAATTTTATGTTTGTAGGAATTTGCTATACGTTGAAGTTGAAGTAAACGTGCATGGAAATAATTTAAATATTTGATACTAAGTATTTGTAATGCTTGCGGTATGAATTCGTTGGTGACGTGTATAATGTAGTAGATGATTTAGAGGTAAAAGTTTTTGGATATTTTATTTATTTTATATGTGGAAATGTTCATATTTGGAAAAGGTAAATACTTTTTCGCGATCAGGTAATTTCATATATGTTCTTTTTACCGGGTTTAAAGATTGAGAAAATTGTCATGTGTTTTCGTGAAATTTTTCTAATTTATGAGAAAAAAGCAGTGTACATGGATATAGTGAAGAGTGTGCGCAATGCCATTTTTGTGCAATTCTGGGATGTTTTTTTAAGTAAAAATAAGTCGGCGTGTACATGGTTTATGTGTATGTGTTATTTTGAAAAACGCGTAAGGAGTATGGTATTGTGCACTTTTTCCCAATTTTGCAGTGAATATTTGTCATGATTAAGCAGTTTTGTTAGATAAAATTTCTAGCATAAGTGTAATTCGGCTAGTAGATTGTTGGAAGAAGTGTTCAGTAGATAAAAAGAAAAGAAACATGTCCTTACTTCGTGAAGACAAAATGGCGGCGGAAAAAAAAAATAGAGGGTTGCTGTAGGAGAGTTGGTCGCCAAAAAAACGCCAAGTTACCATAATGTAAAGATCAACCTCAGTTTCTCCTCCACGAATAGAGTCTTCATCTGTCTCGATGTTTCTACCACGCCTTTAAGAATTATTTTCCACTATGCAAGAAATTCCTTCACTGCTAGCTCCGGGGTCGCTACAACAGAATGCATCACTTGGCTTGAGTCTACTCCTCGTTGCGTCTACGACCTGTGAGGATGGATTCGTCGATTCCACTAACCGATTTCCTGATGTAACTTCAGAATTCTTCTCTTTGCTGAACGACTACTAACTTCAATATTGGATTGTAAATCAACTATCATAAGGACTTGGAACCTCCATAGTGCATCCTAAATCAACTAGAAACTTCTGGGCTCCATTGAAAATTCATCTATATATGAACTCTTCTCCCTTTCCACCACGCTTGGCAGCCGTCCTCCTTGGCGTCAATGATAATTCTTTTCCATATGAGGGTTTTCACCTCCTCCTATTCACTTGCCTCCTGTGATTACTCAGATAAGTTTTTTTGTTTTCTTTTATTTGTTAGTCTGATGTTAAAAAAATTCTGCAGTTAATAGTGATTGAAATAACTTAATTAGTTGAATTAAAATATTGTAGTTGAGTAAATTAACCTAATTCTAATGAAATCATTTTGTTTGTCCATAAAGTAAATTATTAGATTGGCTAAGGGAATATATCCTTATTTAAATTATTTAATTGAAACAGTGAATGTAACTTAGTTAGATTGGTTAAGGAAATATATTCTTCATTAAATTATTTAATTGAACTTGTGAATTTCTTTCATGGTGAGGATTGATTGGTAAAGGTGTCATTATTTGAGCTTCTTTGCTCCTCTTAGGGACTAAATTGCTTGTAGGATGTAATAGCCTGATTTTAATTAACATTTTACCCGGTTAAATCATTCTTTTTGAAAATAGAAAGTTACTATGTGCAATAACCTGAATTACATTGGTATTGATTATTCTGTGTGAAATGCTTCTTTTTTTTTTTTGGAAAGTGTAACTTGTTAATTATTCTTTTTTTCTCCCCGGGGGAGGGTATTGTTAATTTATCCAAAGTTTTATCTGATTATGTTTACCTGAATGTAATAGAAATAATAGTTTGATATTATTGAGTCTAAGATAAAAGTAATATATCTCTGTAGGGGTATGCATTTGTAGAAAGCAATATTTTACAGTTCAGCTTGAATATAATTTGCTTACTAAGTTAATTATGCATTGTGTAATCATCAATATGTTACAGTTCTGATCGAATATAAATTGCTTTCAAATTAATGGATTAAGTAATTCTTGAAGAATTTAATAAATAGGCTCACTTTTCTAGATCAGTCAATGTTTATTTATTTATTTATTTTTTTTTTTTGTGTGCTCATGATTTTCACCCGTCTCTTTCTCAAATTGATTTCAGGGTTAATCCGAAAACACAACGCAAATGTACAGGTCTTATTGATATTAGTATATTACTGTTGTTAGAAAATTTTAAGTGTTTTGTCAACTGAGTAGGAAACCTTTTAGGTACCTACCTTACCTTTTAAAACCATAACAATTTTTGGTGCCGTGACCCTTCGAACCAAATTTTAGCACTTAACAATTTTTGTTGTGCTGTTTATTTTTGCATCACTTTTGGCTTGCGCTTATAGTGGAACTTAATTTTGACTTGAGACTGGTGATTGTCATGTGTACTATTGCATATTTATGTGAAAGTTTTCTTCCACATGTCTAGGCTTTTTACTAAAACCCTACTCGTTAGTTAATTACAGTTACAGGCCTATACAGTGGTCGTATTACTGTGCTTATTTTATACTTATTGTTTGAGGTTGCATACCAGATATGTACTACTGATACACATTTGGACTTTAAAACTATTGTATCCAAACACAAACATTTTCACGCAGTACCTGTTTAGTTAAGTATTTTTCTTTTTGTGCAAGGTTTATATTGCATTTTTACATATTGATTTTGAGGATTACTGTTTCACACTTTTTGCGACTGTATGTTTGCAACATAAGGTTTAAAGACACGCGTGTTGATCACCCTTTGGGTACATCCCTGCTTGTGTGCTTGCAATTACTGATATCCATTTATCATCACTTTTAAGTTTTGGTGAGAATTGCATTTGTGTTAATTAATTTTTTTTTTTTTTTTTTTTTTTTGCTTATTGCATTTTGAGTGATTATTTTGAAGAATTTTAATTTTAATTAATTGAATTAGTGTCAGAGCAGTATTTTTGTGTTCTAGAATTAGTAATTTTCTTTTAAAACCTCTTGAGATGTGTTATTGGATTTGTTTTCCATGGAATCAGTACCTAATTGAATTGAGGTAAAAATTTGGATTTTTGAATTTATTTTTGGAAAAATCTGAAATGTTTGTTTCTTAAAGTTAATTTTGGTTAGATTTGTAAAGTTGCGCGGGACCAGTGATAGTTTACTTAGGGATTGATTGAATTTTTTTTGGAAGTTAGTTTTCAGCGGGAGTGAAGTTTCTTGTTTAGCTTTCTGAGTTTGAGTAATTAATTTTCTACCTAGTTTTGAGTTTTGTGAACATTTATTGCTGTCTGAGAAATGTCTGAAAACAGCAGAATAGTGAGTTTTGCGTTTTACAGCAATTTTGAGTTGTGAATTTTGAAAAAACAAAGATTTTTTTTGGGAAAAGGTAGAGCTGGTTTTGTTTGAAATTTTGGAAATGTAGTTAAAAGGTATTATTCTTACTCTTAACTGTTGGCTTTTCAAGTGGTTTTAATGGTAGTTTCATAGTGAGGTTACTAGTGAGTGGTGTGACATTTGTTTTAACAGTGATTTTTTTTGGTTTGTCAATTTTTGAGCTTAATAGCTTATTGTTTTGATTTTGAATTTAATTTTTTTTCTTTGGCTGAACTTGTTGCAGTGTTGTAGTAACTTTAAAAGTGGATGTGAAATGTGTTTGGAAATTTGAAAATTTGATACTAGTGAAAGTGAAAGTTGTTTTTGAGAAGAATTGTGGTTTGATTTTAAGATTTTAAGAGAGATTATCTCCACTGAGTTTGTACTGAGTTTCTGTTTTCAAGTTGGTTGTCTTTCAAAAACTTTTTCTTTTCTGGTTTCTGGTTATACTGTGTGTTTACTGAAAAATTTGTGATTGCTCTTGAGGCTTAGTGTATTTCAAGGAGTTTTTGTTTTGAAGTGGTTTAAGGAGAAGTATAGAATTGAGTTTTGTGGGATTATAGATTTTGAGTTTGAGAAGTTTGATTTTTTTTGTGTAAACACTTCCCTCTTGTTGGCTTTTGCATTTTTGTGCCTGCAGTTTTGTAGTTTTGTTGTGAAGTTGTCATGCTTACGATTGCTACCTAGAGTGCAATGCATACTCTTCATTTTCTTTAATTACTCTCCAGGATCTAGACTTGAGAACATTGGGGCCGCATTGTTTTCTTTAAAAATTGTGGCAAACCTTTTGTTGGGCACCTTCTTGTTTACGCGTAAATTCTGTTTGTAACCTGCTTCAGTTCTGTCTGTTGAATTCATTTTGGCTATTTTCAGAATTTGATTTTTCTTTGGTTTGAGCTTGAATGGTTTATGAATTTGATTTTTTTTTTTTTTTTTTGAAAAGTGTTAGTTTTGTTTTCTTGAAAGAGTAGTTAACGGTTTTCCTCAGTATTTTACAACTGGTTTGGTCTAGGAGTTGCCTGCATTTGTGTGAATTTCTTTTAGTTTCGGTTTCGGGTTCTTGACACAATAGTGTTTTGATTTTAAGGATTTTTTCGGCTGGTCCGAATTTTAATTTCCTTGTCTCCAGTAAGATTGTCTAAATTATTTTTTTTTTCCTTTTGCTTCTAGATGCGTTCTAGTTTCTTTCGGCTTAATTTTCTTTTTGTTGGTGTGTGCTCATGATTTTCACCCGTCTCTTTCTCAAATTGATTTCAGGGTTAATCCGAAAACACAACGCAAATGTACAGGGCTTATTGATATTAGTATATTACTGTTGTTAGAAAATTTTAAGTGTTTTGTCAACTGAGTAGGAAACCTTTTAGGTACCTACCTTACCTTTTAAAACCATAACACATGTGCTCGCTGTTCAACTTGCTTTTTTTTTATTATGTCATTTACTTGGATGTTAAAACTTTCTTTTAGCGTTGAAACATTTTATAATCATTTAGTAAAATTTATATATAAATATATATTATTGCTTGTTTATTTATGGTTCTGTGTATTTGTCATGCATGCATGTTGTGAAGTGTAGTTTTTGAAAAATATGTCACAAATGGTAAATTCCACCAAAAGCTGAATTGAATTGATATTGGGATGCAGGTAATTAGAAAATATCTGCCGTGTATTTTGAGCGTAAACCATACTAGTGCCAAGAATGGGACCAATACGCTCAGGCTTGCTTAGCCTTTTTGCCATTGTCCAAATTGAATTATCTCTAGTAGAAAAGGAGTGAATGCTTTCTCTGTATAACAATAAAATATCTGTCTGATCAAAAATCTACCAATAAGAAACTTTTCATATGTTATGTGACAGACTTTCTGCAAACAGAAGTCCTGAGCTCTGTTCTTGTACATGTTTTTTAATTGTGGTTCAGATGTGTACTTCTCAAAGGAATTCTTCTCATAGGAAGATTGTCTGAACATTTAAAAACTATATTCTGCTTTTAGGGGCCTAATATTTTAGGCCCCTAAAATTAATATTGAAATTTCTAAAATGTTGAAAAATATGTCATCTGGATTCCGTGCAAAAAATATAATCCCTTCTTCATTTCTGCATTTGCAATTCCTGCATTTTCTTTATTCCTACATTTTTTAATTGGAATGAATTTCATTCGCAGAGCCCTCTAATTTATTCTTACAAATCATGTAGTAATGTACCATTTTAGATAGATATAAATAACACATTTTGTAATTTTTCTAAACTGCGGTTATACAGCATGATATAATAGCTACACAAGGTATGGCGAAACAGTATACAGCAATATCTGTCGCACTGTCTGAGATGGGTGGTAGTCATACATAGCTTAATGCTTAAATTTGTTATGTGTTATTTATTTATTCATGTTTTTTTTTTTTTTTTTTTTTTAATTATGTTATAGCAGTTTATTTCTTTCATTCTTAGGTCTGGAAGTGAAAAATTTGACTTTTCTACGCCAGAAGTTACAGCTAATGTTCCTAAGACAAACCAGGCTTTCTTGAGGTAAGTTGGTTTATTTCAAAAATAGATATTAGCTGTGCATGATATTGAAACTCTTACAGTTACTTAATTATGGTTAACTAATTATGTATTAATTTAGAAGTCAAGCAACCAAAATCAGCGTTATATTTTCAAATAGTGAATATTTCGAAATATGATGCTGATTTTTGTTGCTTGACTTCTAAATTAATACTTGGTCAGCGTGTTATTGTATCTTAATTAAACTAATTATGGTTCTTTTCTTCTCAGTTCTGATCTGGACATTTCAGTTATTGACTCTGACGTAGAAGGTAGAAATACAAGCTCTCTTTTGGGGTAAATATGTATTTGTCTATGCCAAAATTAAAATGTCATCATTTATGTTTTTCTTTTATGGTGTTACATTATGTTGTTTACATACTGATAGCTATTAAAACTGTTAAATATAATATTGTAGCTATCAAAAAGAGGGGGATGAATTTGATTTGTACCAAATTTGGACGTTTTGCATGAAAGAACTTGAAAATAAAAGATTTTTTAAAAAATATATTCATTGAAATCAGTGAAATTTTCAGATGGGACACTGAAGCAAATGAAAATATTTTGGGGTTCGATTCTTTTGATGGGAGCCTCATCAATAAGCCTACTATCTTTTTTAAATATTGCTTCTTTTTCATTGTTTTCATGATGTTTTATGTTCTCTTCATGAAAGAGATTTTTAATAATTTAAATTTTGTTAATAAAATATAACAAAATGAAATCTGTGATTATGTGGCTATTATTTTTTCCATATATATTTATTTGAGGAAAGCCAAAAATTTTATTATTTTACAGAATTTTTAAGAAAAATATAAGGATAAAATTTTTTAAATAATTCTGATTACTACCTTTGCTTTCCTCTCGTAATGTGCCTCAAGTTAGAGCAATTAGACAACAAATTTAAGTCATGTGATCTTTTTTTCCCCAAGTTCTTTTTTTTAGGCTTAGGAGTATAAATTGCTTATCCCCACAAGACATTGCATCTTCTTAGTATGCCATCCTAAGGCTCTGTTCAGATGATGGTATAAATGTCATAGAAGCATAATCATAAGGCATAAAATGTGGGAGTTCCATTCACACCTGCGAGAGAGGGTCTAAGCCATAGCCAATTATAGAAGCTAAATTTGTGCATACATGTATGTGTCTACAGCTTTCTCTCTCAATAGGTTTCATGTATATGCTCTGATTGGCCGACTCTTATATCAAGTCGGCACAAAGTTGAAAACTTTAGGGCTTAATGCCCAAACTAGTTTTTGTGACATAGCAAGGTCTGACTACGAAGCGTTGTTAGTTGGGAATTATGACATTTATACAACGGCACAGACGCATATGCGCAGTCGTAAAGGTCTTGAGAGCACGCGTTAACGCCTATGCGCATGCGTCAACGCGGCGCATGCGCAGAAAGATTTTAGCTTTGAGGTCCGGATTATAGATCATTCCGGATTATGGGTGTCCGAATTAACGACTTTTGACTGTATTTATCTTTTATAAGTCTCTTGTTTATTTTTTGTTTACTGCATTTCTTCTGAATAACAATTGTATATTTGAGTTTTCTGGGTGTCAATAAGTATTTTTGTTTAGCTTTATTGTATCAGTACAAACATTGTATTTTGAAATCTCTGTATTTGAATTTGTAGAATTTTTGTTATAAACTACATATATTTTGTAAATATTGTTTAATAATAAAGAGTTTGGTGAGGTGAATAAACATATGAAGGCAGAATTATTCCAAATTAATGTGGCCAACATTAATTATTGAAAATTCTAACTTGAATTTGCCGTTTAGCCATTTGGCTCCTCAGTGACATCTCTGAAGACCTTTCCTTCCATTTATTGCTGTAAATTGCGCTTGCAGTGAAGTATTGTGGTTTTACTCCTATGTAACATGAATGCCAGCCATTTCTGTGAGGAAGATCTCAAAATCACTACTTCTGTTGAAAGACTGGAGTATAAAGGGTCTTATTCTTATGTTGTGGTACTATGGTATAAATCAAGTGTGATGTGTATATTAGTTTTCTCTTAGGATATCCTCTGCGAAGATACTGCTTCTGCAAAAAAGGTAATTCTACTAACCTTTTCAATTATCCATCTGCTGTTTCAGATTGAAACCAATTTCCTGCATCTGATTGATGTTTTTTGATTTATTTCTCATGCAATTCTGATCTGACATCATCTTCTAAATATTAGTAGATATATATCTGCATTAGTGATAATCAGCTGTGAGCACATAGTGCACCATCTGCGACTCATTTGGGTATAAACTATGCTAGTGATTATAATGTCCTTGCTTTTTCCCATATGCCATATGTTGCATGAAATTTTGTTATATGAATCTAGCTTCCCCTGAGGAATTTCTGTGATCTTTCTAGTATGTACGGTCAAGAATTAGGCTTGTGATATACTGTCATGATTTTGCCCACATGTTCTCTGAATATACTACCATTTCCTTAGGAAGACTTCCAAGAAGAATACTGTTGTGGGTTCTAAGCCTAACTATGGTTTGGAACTATATTTATAATGAATTATTGGGATTCTGCACATGTAATGTGGATGCAATTCTATTTCCATTTAGAAGATTTTCTGCAAAGGCAATGCTTTAGCTGTGAGATAATTCTGTTTTGGAAATAAAACTGATATTTATTTAGATCTGTGGTATTTATAAGGCAGTTTATCAATAGCAGGTAGCATCTTGCCTCTTTGCTTTGATCAGGGCCTGTGCAACCAGTGGTAGTCAAAATTTTTAGAATTTAGATAATAGTGCATAGCAAAATTTTATAATTTAGCAGAGGGCACTGAGCAGCAGAATTTAGAGACAAAAAAATGTTCAGAACTTACGAAGACATCAGCCGGCAGAATTTAGGATATGCAGAGATTGCACTGAGTGGCAATAGTGCCATATGTTACATTTGCTATCTGCATTATTAATTTGTGAAACAATTTCAGCTGTTTGAAAATGCATTTTTTCTGTTAGAAATTTGTATTTCTTGTAATTTCTTTTTTTTGGGGGGGGGTATGTGATGTACTCTGTTGTCGAGAATAGGGTGTTAAAAATATTTTATCATATTTTTTTTTTTTCAGGTGTAAATTTTGTGCATGATTTGGCTTTCATTGAGACGTCTCTGGGTAAGGAGTTACTAAGGAAGAGAAACTTACATGCAGGTTGAAGCATGCAGTGTCAAATGTATAAGGAATATAAAAGATGCTGTATATTAGTATAAGTTTGAATAACCATAATAAAAAAATTTCTTGAAAATTGTGTTTTTTCTGCGAGTTATTAAAATTGGAAATAATTAATTACAATATTTATGAAAATTTTCGAAAATAAAAATACAAGTAGTATTTAAAAAGTACTGCAAAACTCATTTTTATTAGAAAAATTATTCTCAGATGAAATCCTTTCGATTATGCAAAGGGACTATTTTAGTATTTGAAAGGTTCATTTGAACTCAACAACTGAAACTAACGTATCCCCAGTTCATTGATACCAACCATTTTGTTGGTATCAATGAACCCACTACTTTCTAAAAGCATTTCTGTCAATTACTAAGGGCTAATGAACAGGTGTTGAATTCTCAAGATGAATGTTGCCGAAACAGAAAAAAGTTTCCTTCAGAACATTTTGCAGTAGCTCAAACAAAGTCACGGACCTAATCTATACTGTAGTCAGAGAGAAATTATGCCCCTTCCTTTTCTTTCAAAAGCTGAGTTTCCACAACGCACAACGGAAGGCCGTTGCTAAAAGCTGTGGAACCAGTTTTATAGCTATTTTTAGCATGGAGGTAGGAAGTAAGAAGGAGTCGCCCTAAACAAGTTTCTCCGTACCCTGCTCTGAAGCACCGGCGATCCCTACGTGGTGACCAAAACATTGGGTCATTTACCATTGAGTTCTATGGGATTTGACGCGTTCGGGTGTAAATATTTTGTAATTACGTCGCAAATATGCATATAAATGTATATATTTTCTTTTTCTACAACACTTCAGAGTCCTAAGTATATGAAAACAACATATTTTTAAACAACATTTCGTTCTGAACGGAATTAAATGCTATACTTTTCACAGGACAGTTTTCTCAAAATGGTTTAATTTGAATGAAATATTTTCACAAGTTTTCGTTAATTACATTAGAAAAAAAAAGTAAGGTAGTTCGATTTTATTCGGTTAAGGTACAAAAATTAAGATCAAAGTTTATTGTATTATTAATATTAAAATTATGCATTATTTCTTTTCTATTTATAGAGCTTCTTCCTAAAATACTTTCTTAAATATGACATGATTTTTTGGCTTCTTTTAAATCGAAAAATGTAAGTCAATTTATAATTAATGCTGTATTCGGTTCATTTTAAATTAGAGAATTATTAGGAAAATAGTATTTGACTTTCTCTGAACATTTCTGAAAGGGAATAAAATAATTTTTTTTTTTTAAGTATTATTTAAAACTTGTAACTGAGTTATTATAAAATGTAAAGGGAATAATTCTTTTAATTATACTTATCAGATTTTTTTTTTACCCTTCATTTCAACAATACATATTCCAAAACTCTTTATTACGTTCTTAAGTGCGCATCTCATAGCATCTGCTTTACAATACCTTTTAACAGATTGCTTTCCAATACGAACAATTCTTGCTTAAATAGTTTTATAACGTATTTGTCAACAGGATTTCAATTTATGTTTACAATTCAATATTAAGGTTATTATATATTTAGATAACATTTATAATGATTATAAATTAGATACATTTAATCATTAGATTTCTTCACAGTACTATCACAGTTGTTTATAAGTGAATAAATTCTTCATTTCAAATACATTTATGAATAATTTAATGAATATTTAAGTATTTTGTCAAAGACAGATACATGCTTTTTGCAAGCACATGCATAAATACCCATACATATTTCCTATTTATCATTTCCGGCATGTGCAAATCTTTAATTTCTGTGCATTCACTATATTTTTCGTGTAAAGTAATTTACACTAATTTAGCATACACCCGAAAGTTTTAC
This sequence comes from Stegodyphus dumicola, assembly GCF_044657685.1. NCBI lineage: Eukaryota > Metazoa > Arthropoda > Arachnida > Araneae > Eresidae > Stegodyphus > Stegodyphus dumicola. Next base: position 140,189,806 of record NC_140781.1, on the reverse strand, counting down.
ATAAAAAATATATATGAATATAATTTGAATGAAAATTATAAGTATTATTTTTAATACCCACTCAAAGGTCAGTTTTTCTTCAAAATTCCCCCACGATGGCATCTCTCTCTTTAGGCAGATAGCCCTTGCATGCGTTACTCTATTTAATAAAAACTTAATCTGACCTATGTGCCTAATTACAAATATTTTAACATACATAATTTTATATTTACATTTAGCTATCAAGTTTCAAACTTTTCAAATCTTCTAGAAAATAAATTTTGGCAGATCTCTTTTAGCAATTTTCTTAAAATCTATATTTTTGTAGTGCAACAGCTTAGAATTTTATAAAACAAATTCATAATCAAAATCGCTGTTGTTAGTTATCGAAAAATAACCAAGATGTGATTTTTGCGTAAATGTCAGTAAACTGTACAAATTGCTATTATCCATCACACTATGAATGTTTCTTTAATGCGAGAGTGTCCCTTTTTCGATTTCTATGGAACTGTCGTGTTCGAAATACTATCAGAATCTTGTCAAGCGAGCTTCTGAATGTAAACAAAAAACACCCCGTCTGGTGACCCAAGCTTCAAAGCAGTGCTTCACTTCTAGTGCGGAATGGCCCCTCCTCCCTTTCCTACCTCCATGATTTTTAGCAACTTGTGAGCTGTTTTTCAGATAACACAGTAAATCTCGGGGAGGGGGCATTGGAAATCATGATCACTGTCGGTACGGCAGAATTTAGGTACAGCAAAATTGTAAAATTCAGCGAAGCATCAAGCAATAAAATTTTAGAATTTTGGGGGAAGGGCACTTGACAACAGAATTTATTGCATACAAAGTCAGCAAAATGCATAGCGCCGTACCTGATTCATGATACAGCAGTATTCATTACCAATAGCAAACTTGTTTGAGGATAAGTTCGAAAAAATGTTTTCTAGTTGTTACCTAAAATCGGTAAACAATAATTTTTGAAAGATTATTCGATTATATCGCTACTAATACGGAAAAATTTGAATAGCAATCAGAAGCCGTATCTCTAGGGTCTTAACGTCACGATTTATTTTTATTTGTTCGAATATAATAGTTAGATCTCTCTTCCTACAAGTATGTATCTTCGTACGTATAAAGTATCAAAAATAATAAAGGTAATTAATAAATTTTCTCTAGTTGCCCTGAAAACTACATCTGAATATAAAGATAAGAAAGACATCAGTAAATTGCTGTTATTTGCTGATCATAATGGTAATCAACCGAACGTGATCACATATACCGTCTTCAAAACTTTGATTTTTATCAAGCTTCATATAAATACTAGGTTTTTGTTAGTCACGTAACTTGGCATCCTAAATTTGAGATGACAGATGAAATAACACTAGTTCTGAATTCGCTCACTCAGGAAGTAAAATTTTCTCCTTCCCGTCAATATAGCATATTTATAGCTCCCAATGATGGCGATCACTAACTAAATATGTTATGGATTAGAAGCCTACTGCACTCCATAAGTTTTTCTTTATTCGCTTTATGTGCATGCATGCTAGGTTGTGGAAGAAATTAAAAAGCCCTTTTCTTTTTACTTAGATTATTCGAATGTATACGCCAGACATTTATTTGTTGAACTGTAAGTATAATTTGGAACGTGGTGCTAGAGCCGTTGGAGCCGAACCGAACGCCAGTTTGTTTAGAATTATAGAGTTTGATTATGCCAAAGCAGGTGAATTTGGAAAACACCAAAATCGGTCATGCATCCAACTCGTTCATCGAGGCTTGAACTCCAGATGAACTACCAGTGTTCGGCGGCTCGCTTGCTAGAATTTAGGGAGGAACTGATTGTTAGAATTGCGTTAGGCTCTTTGAATGTAGCAAAGCCACGAGGGTTACCTTCTTAAGATGGCAGGCTTTCGTGGAGGAATTTTTTGAAGGCTTAGATTAGGTTATTATGGCAAAGCACAGTAGGATGCCTTCATGTTGAACTTTCTTAGAGAAATTGGCTTCCCATACACGTTACACATGGAGAAAATTATGAAAACGTCTATGCAGCCGGCCCGTTAACCTTGATTCGAATCCAGGTCGGAACTACCAGTGTTCAGCGATTTAATTCCTCTACCGCAGGAGGGCCTAATTGTTGAAGGGAACTGGCTTGTATTCATGTTACACACGGTGAAAACAAACAATGCAACCAGCTGATTCGTCAAAGTCAAATGCGACACTCCGATAAACGTGGTATATGTAGAGATGGAAAAATTTATTATTTAAAATACTTGTATTTATTAGTAAACATTTTATAAAATTTATTCTTAATTTAGCGTTTAAGAATTTTAAGAGAGTTATCTGAGTATTTTTTCTTCCTCTGGTAATCCAATAAAATTGAGTAAATTTATGTTCTGTAATATCTTTGCGTGTAATATACATAGTTTTTTTTTTCGTTCAAAGTTAGACAAGTTTACACAAACAATACAGGTCGAAAAGGGAGCTGGTCTGCGCCCAGTGAGCCTGTCGGCAGCGTCGCAAAGCGTAATTTGACTAACGAAAAGATCATGCTTTGGATCTGGTGAGATTGCCGTGGTATTATCCATAAAAATGGTTGGTGTTGGTGTATTTAATTATGGCAAAGCACACTAGGGCTATCTGCCTAAGGGGAGGGATGCCTTCGTGGAGGACTTTCTAAGGGAAACTGGCTCGTATACACGTTACTTAAGGGGAAAACCACGAAAACGCCCATGCAGCCAGCCCGTTCGCGGGATTCGAACCTCGGACCGAACTACCAGTGTTCAGCGACTTTACCGCTCGGCCGCTGGTGGGCCCCATAAAAATGAATCTCTCCATTAGTCGCACTATGTATCACATAAACGTCAGCTGTGCGCCGCATGAGCTGACTCAAGCAGATAAGGTCAGACGTGTTCGAGCCTGTACTATTCTTCTTGAATATCAACGCAAAATTAAAGTTCTGGACCAGGTAGTCACTTGTGTTGAAAAATAAATTAATTTTAACAACATAGGCCAGAAATTTAGTTGATCTGCGCCCGTGAGTCCGTCGGCAGCATCGTAAAGCGTAATTTGACTAACAAAAAGATCATTCTTTTGTATTTGGTGGGATTGCCGTGGTATTAATCACAAATAGTATATGGAAAAAGGTAAAACCCTTGACAGTAAAGGATACAACGAGATGCTAGTGCATGTTGACGCTGCTATCAAGGAAAAGAGTCGAATTGAGTTCCGGCGCAGAAAGGTAACGTTCCATCAAGATAATACCATACGTGTCTGCATTCACCGGCTGGCATCTGTACGGACTCGAAAGGGATCTTTCACCACACCCACCATATAACCCCGACATCGCACGTTCGGACTTCTACCCTTTTTTCACACTTGCAGCTACATCTTGCTGGTCCTATCTTCACTTCTGCACAAGACGTCGAAATGAGGTTGACCTGTGTTTGGACTCGGGCCACCAAGTTTCCGGGCCGAAGGTTTTGAAAAACTACCAAAACAGTGGCAGAAAAGCATAGATTTTTGGTAGTGATTACTACCCGCACTAAAGGTACTGACTGTTTTTTTTTTTTTTTTTTTTTTTTCCTAACTTTATGAAGAACGTTCGTGTTTAAAATTTTCGTTACGACCATTAAATTATGTAATTTATGAATTCCTTCCCACTTATGTATTTATCAGCTGTACTTTATGAACCTGATATTCCTACAATTATCAGCTGTACTTTATAAATCTGTTATGTAGAAACGCAATTTGATTTTATGCATTTCAGTATCAAGTGAAAACTTTAAACTAATCGTTCATTATAACACTTTATGTTGTTTTCATTCAAAGCTGAACTGAGATAATGTGCCGAGGTTGAACTAACAGTAATAGGCGACTTTAGCGCTCGCCCGCTAGAATTTAGAGAGGAACTGAGTGCTAGAATTGGGTTAGGCTCTTTGAATATAGCAAAGCCATGAGGTGGCAGATAGCAGATGCCTTCGTGGAGGAAGTTTCTGAAGGCTTAGTTTAGTTTATAGCAAAGCTCCCCATACACGTTACACACGGGGAAGATTATGAAAACGCCCATATAGCCAGCCCGTTCGCCTTGATTCGAACCCAGGTCGGAACTACCAGTGTTCAGCGATTTAACCGCTTGGGCGCGGGTGAGCCTAATTGCTGAAGGAAACTGGCTCGTATTCATGTTGCACAACAGGGAAACAAACCATGCAGCCAGCTGGTTCGCCTGGGATCGAACCGAAACCAGGTCTAACTTCCAGTAATCAATATTCTTAACCACTCAGCCACTGGCGGCGCGTGGCAGAAGTAAGAGCCACAGATATTGTAGTGAGTAGCAAAAACCTCTAATACTGGCCCTGGTTACTAGTAGGATTATACAGTCAAAAGTCGTTAATTCGGACACCCATATTTCGGAATGATCTATAATCCGGACATCAAAACTAAAAACTTTCTGCGCATGCGCCACGTTGACACATGCGCAGAGGCGTTCACGCGTGCGCGTAAGACCTTTTACGACTGCGCATATGAGTGTGCGCAAGTGCAGAATACGTTTTCGCGTGCGCATTTTATGTATAATGGACGTATAAGCTAAAATTATCTAATTATCTATTTCAGTTAATGTTGATGATTGCGTTGTTCCTTAATTTCCGAATTGCATCCGGCTTATTATTTTTTGCAGACTGTAAGAGCAATTTTATAAAAGTAAGCTTAAACTTTCGATTATATCAAATAGAATTTCCGATATATATTTGTTAATATGTAAAGGATCTAAAGCGAAAGTATGTTTTGAAATCCGAAATCTGTTTATCAATTTCACGCTGCTCGGCGGCGGGCGCCTAATGAATTGGAAGTTGATCTGTCAGCACTATCCTTATCTTCAGCGCAGATGTTTTTATTTTATTTGGCTTATAATTCCTTACCAAATGTAGTATTTCATCTCGATATGCTCCGTCTTTGATATGATTTAAAACAAGTTCCTCGTCATTATAATTCGCTTCCGATAGCGAAGAAAAGTGACAGAGGTTATTGAAAACAAAAAACAAGAAATTATGTCTGTTTAATAGAATTAAAGAGAAAGTATTATCACATGAAACGAAGCAAAACTTAAACAACTTACATTGAAAGAAATGTTTAATAAAGTAAACAAATAAATATTAAGCCTTTTCTTTTTGCAAATTTTGATACCCTTTAGATCATAATTGTTCTTTATTTCATAAATTTCGGTTTCATATTTTTAATTTTAGAATTTCTGCATGCCATCTTACGAGATTTAAAGTGATGATCTATAATCCGGAAAAATCGATAATCCGGAATCGCCGAAGTCCCGACGAGTCCGGATTAACGACTTTTGACTGTATATTGGTAATCATCCAATCTACAGCAATGAAATTTCGGAGCATAATTGTGAAGTTAAATACGACACTCCGATAAACGTGATAAAGATGGAAAAATTTAAAAAAAAGGAAACTTACTATGCAAATACATGTATTCATTAGCAAACATTTTATAAACTTTATTCTTAATTTAGTGTTTATGAATTCTCAGAGAATTATCTCATCGGATTATTTTTTTTTCTCCTCTGGTAATCCAATATAATTGAGTAAATTTATGTGCTGTTAATATCTTTGCCTGTTATGTACATAGTTTTTTTTTTTTTTTTTTTCGTTCAAAGTTAGATAAAACTGAACGTACGTTACACTGAAATTACTTTGTCTAGAAAGTAAGCCGCTTGGATAGAAACAGATGTGGGGTTTCATTTTTAGAAGACATGAGATCACTTTCTGTAAAGTAATGTTATAAAATTTTGAATTTGAAATAATCGTACTTCGTTTTTAGTAGCGCAGAATGATAAAGATTTAATGAGAATATAGCAAAGCATCTTTTTAGAAACGCTGTTATAATTTTGCTATTTTATTTTTTTATGGTAGGTCAAGGAAAAAGGCAGGCTGCTAAATACGGTAACAGCACATTGCTCTGTTTCATATATAGCGAATCCGCTCTGAAATGAGGCACGAAGCAGTAAAGTAGCTGAACACCAGTAGCTCGGTCCGACTGGCTGCGCTTTCGTGGTTTTACCCTGTGTAACGTGTATAGGAGTCAATTCCTCTTAGAAATTCTTCGACGAAGGCATCCTTTTCCTTAAGCAGATAGATCGTACCGGTGTTTATGTTATCTACAGTACTGGTTATTTTCAAAAATGATCATCCTAGAAAGGTGATTGCCAAAAAGTATTATTCACTTGGCTTATTTATACGTTATGCATGAATATACTCTTTTTAGTCAATCTAACATATATAAATTACTAATGCTTAAAACAAATTCAATTTTCAATATTCTGTTTCCTATTTGTTCCTGTTCAATGAAACAAATTCATTCACAGCAAATCCAAATGCGTCGCTACAGGAAGATGATAAACCAGCTCAGTACGTAATTAAAGTTGCATCCGGAAAAGAGTACATATACATATAAATATATAATATATATATATACGATATACAATATATATATATACGATATACAATATATATATATATATATACGATATACAATATATATATATATATACGATATACAATATATATATATAAATATTATCGTTTTTTAGGATGTATCTATAATATGTATAATTTTACTTTAGTAAAATATAATATTCAATTTTGTAATTTAGGAATTTCTTCCCCCTTATCATGTATTATCAGCTTGTACTTTACCCATTCAATTATCAGCTGTATTTTATAAACCTGAAACATAGAAACGCAATTTGATTTTATGCATTTCAGTTTCAAGTGAAATCTTGAAACTGATTGTTCATTATAACACTTTATGTAGTTTTCATTCAAAGCGGATCTCAGATAATGTGTCGTGTACTAGAAAAATTTGATAATGATTTATCCACTTTTGAAATAAAAAAATAATAGTTAGGAGTGTTATACGATTTTATAATACAAGTAAAAAATATATATAAAGCTTTGGAAAGTGCTAACACATATTTATGGAATATTATGGATGGATAAGTAAATGGAATATTATGAGCATGCTATATATGTATACACATATCATCAAGTATAAATTCATTTATATATAATTTTTATGTCGCGATGAAATTACCGAAATGCTTCAAAATCTAGTTATTTTTAAAAACTGTTTTCTTCCGCAGAATAACGGCAAATTATGAAACATTACGCAACATTGAAAAGCGTGATGAACAAATTTTGCGAAAAGAAATAGCGACTGCTGCACGTATCTCATAGATATCTTTCATTCAACATAAAAGTGAAAAAGTTCTATTCCTGTTCAAAACATACCCTGCAGTCTGAGTCACAGACGGAAGAAATGACAGCAGGACTTTTGTTCAACTGAGGGGATGTGTTTAAGTGTTTTATGGCTTACTCACTTTCCCGCCAAACGAGTACAGAGAAAGGGAGGCGTCGTTGCCATAGTACCCGGGCTGTAGGTAGTCTTACAGATTTGAGTCTTTAGCGCTCAACGTTTGTAGCGCCATCTGTTATTAAAAATCGACATGAGAAAAGGGTTTCTTCGTTGTGATTAAGTTCATTTGAATAAAATCGGGTACGACGTTTTAAACTGTCTTTACATCAGACCATAATTTATATCATTTCTGAAAACGTAAAAGGACTTGTGAACAGAAGAAATATTTCAAATGAACTAACAAGGATTTAATAGTTTTAAATCATTGTTGCTATTTTAACATAAATATTCACATACAAATAAATGACCCTTGAATTTTTTCTGTGTTAAGGTAAATATTTTTCTACGCTATGTAATTATTAGATTTGTCTCTGCTATATTAAAAACACTTTTTTGGAAACAAATGGGGGGGGCATTTTGTTACGATTTCCAATTTTCTTCTGTTTATTGGAGTTGCATGAATGAGTTGAATTTTAAAGGAGTAACCTGATCTTTTAAAAAAGACATAATTGTCTGTAATGTAAAAGTTTTTAATTCGAAGGTAAAATAATGTACAAATGAGAGAAGTAGAATCGACGCTCTTTACTTTTGTGCACTTTTCAGGAAAAAATATAAACAAAGGTGAGATGGACAGTGCAGTGTGCGTAGAAGTTGCAAATGAGTTACCAAAAATAGTTTAAATCAGCTTCCCAGGTTCTTGTATAAAAATTCTTAGGTTTTTCACATACGATTAGTATACTAAAATATGTTCACCTTCGAATTAATTTAATTAAATCAAAAGCATAGAAATTTCTCCATTCACCACCAGGACAATGTCATCGTTAATCCCTCCTTTTAGCATGTTGAACAACAGTGTGAAATTACAATATCCGCGTCATCGAATTCTTCAATAAAAATAAGAAAATGAAAAAATCAGAGCCCTGAAATTCTTCTTAACCCCATTGCATAGCATGCACTACAAGTGAATTACATACCTAACATAATGTTGGTAAACGAAGAAAAAAAGAAATATTTAGTTCAGTTATTATACTTGTTCAGTTATTATACTGTGTTCTTTAGTCCTGCGCTACGCTCAGCTGTAATATTTAATCATTGAAATAAACTGCTATACGAACTGCTATATATTCGACAAACCTTTTTATTTTGTTTCAAAAACAAGGCTTTGAAATGTATGATACTATTTTTTTCGTTACAACTCTACAAATCGGAAGCCAAATGCTTTGCTATCCTAATAATATGTTTCATATAAACTTTAGAAATTAGTTCAAATACCTCTAATTTATTGTAGAAGACGGCTTTTAAAGAGATGTATTCCTGCACATCTGTTTATCAGCAAAGCCAAATCAGTTGCTAGAGGTCATGTGTGTTCAAAATTTCAGACGCTAGTGCCATAATTTCCATAATCTTTTAGTTTTCTGCATAAAAACCATACTTAATACTCAGTCCTTCAGTATTTAAAATAAAGATAGATGTATGTAATATAAATGATAGTAGAAGTCTTTTAATTTTCCCACTACTATCATTTTATCAGATTTTGTTTCGTGGGTAAGATTAAAAACACGATTTTACTACATAATATAGATGAAGGTAACTGAAAAAATAAATGGTAAATACTGAACCTATGTGTACGTGAAAGAAAGAGCAAAAAACAAAAACAATGTTGCTTTCAAAATGATTTAAACTTTGTTGTCGCAGATGAAATTCAAAATAACACTCGAAATATTTCCTCTGCGTAAGCCTTAACGTTTAATATATATATGATTATTACAAAATGATAATTCTTTAGGGCCTTCCTTTAATCGATAAAAAATAAATGACAGTTTTAACATATTTTATTTAATTTTTAAAAATTTTTACATATTATTTACAATTAAAAGAAATCAATGCGCAGAAAAAAAAAATCTGAAAGGTTTCAGATTTTAAATTACGTCCAAAAGGGCATTTTTTTTTTTTTTTTTTTAACGTTTTGTGTTTACTTTTAATTATTTACCTTTGTTACCTTTTTGTGTTCACCTTTATTTATTAAATATTATGTTGTACGTACTCAAACTAGTTCAGTTCAACAGCAATATCTCAAATTACATATCTCTTTAGAATTTCCGATACAGAGCCTCGCGCTGGAGATAATTTTTTTTCCCGTACAGTGTTGCTATTGCTCGCTTTGAAATCGTTTCGTTTTTTTAATCAAAAATTCGTTGAAAGGTTACAAAATCTGAAATCGATAATAAAATAAATTTCAAATTCAAATTAGGGCTTCCACGTGCCCATATTCTATGGAAAATTATGTTATTCGAATTTGGGTGGCTCTAGGTACCGTTGTTTTATCACAGTGCGAGAAACATACGTACATTTATTGAGATTCTTCATTATTTAATTTCTTTAAATATAAGACAGGGCGATAATACGTGGTGGCAACGATTTCAAAAGTGATTCAGCCTCTTAGCAAAATGCCAAAACGAAATTAATAGTCCTTCAGAGCCAACCTGCACTTTAAAAAAAACGACCGAATGGATGTAAAATGCACGATTTAAGGGAAATTTCCTTGCGTGACAAGGTATTCCAGATTACCTCAGCTTAAAGGTAATAATTTTATCAGATTTTAAATAATGAGAAAAGGGAATTTAGACTCCCAGGTATATGATATACCGATGAGACAAATAATATGTACGTATGTCCGATCTGTAACAGAACTGCTATAGGCAAATATTAAGTTGCATTATACATAAAGTTTTGCTTAATTTAATAACATATATAGTGAGACATCAGATAAATAAACAGCTAATGAACAATATATCGAACAACTAAGCAGTGAAGAAAATCACGTCATATCATATGCTCCTTTTTTAGAAGACGGCTGAAAAACCGGCAAAAATATTTTGTAATTATGTTATTACATTAAAATTGCATAATTGAAACGGCGATAACCGAAGAATCGAATTATCGCAGTTAATTTTATATACAGTTTTAATTTAGCTGTATTAAAATTTTTAATATTTATAAATTTCATTACATTATAAGGTATTTCTCCCGCCTTCGTGGTGTGGTGGTCTGCACGCTCAGCGCATAATTGAGAGGTCAGGGGTTCGATTACCGGCAAAGGCGTAGCATATTTTTCATCACTCCTGGTTTCCAAAAATTACCTAATTTCTCTACAGTGGCGCCCGAACTAAAAGGGTGTTGGATGATGATTCTCCTCCCCCGGATTTGGCGACCTAAAAACCCAGTTGCCAAATCCCACCTTCTTGGTATGCCTTCGTGGTGTGGTAGTCTGCACGCTCAGCGCATAATTGAAAGGTCCATGGTTCGCTTCCCGGCATTGCTTATTTTTCATTTTTTCTGCTTCCAAAATACCTAATGTCTCTACAACGTAAAAAATAACAAAAATTGTGTTTATGATTTCTCATTCATGAATAAGTTTTTTGATAAAATTATTCAAGCTAATTTGTTTTAAGTGCATTCTGCACTCTGATTTATCCCAGTTTGGAAAGTGTGTCTAGAAGCAAAATATTGTTTGCATTTTATTCTCCTTCGAAAAACGTTTCAACACTTCAAATGTATTTACTGCCTTTTTTATGTCATACTTTCTCTGTGTATGTATATCGTACTTCCTCAGAACGATATAAGTATATAGAGGACTGTCGTACTTCCTCGGTCCTACTTTTACATCACACTTTATCGGAAGCTCATTTGATTTAACTGTAAGCGATGAAAAATACTAATGTTATCTGCCTAAAGAGCGTAATGCTTTCGTGAAGGATTCTGTAAGGAAACCGACCTCACATTTGTACTCCCTATGGAGAAATCCACAAATGCAGCCAGGCATTTGCCATGATTCTGGCCCAGGTCGAAAACTCAAATTCTTTGGGCTTATCCAATCGGCCATCAGAATGCCCAGTTTTATAGAAAATTACTTGAATCAAGTCATTGAGAATTTAATAATTTGTTGTTACATAGTATCTGCTAAATAACTTAAAGATGATATAGATTTAAAATTCTAACATAGTACAGCGGTAATATCTCTGAACACTAGTACTTCGAGCCAGTGTCTAGTTCTGGCTAACAGGCTGACTCCATGGAGGCTTTCATGGTTTTCCTTATGTGTTAACGTCAGTGCCAGCCAGTTTTCCTTAAGCAGTTCTCCACGAAAGCATGCCTTCATTAGGCAGATAATACTTACGAATACTTGTTTTGCCGCAATCAAATAAATAAAACAAAACCTAAAACACTTATGTGTTTTTGCCACCTTTTAAAGGACATTTTACACACAACATCCTCCTGTAACAGCAATGAGATAATTTTACTTGATCGCATATTTCATATTGATATATTTTACCCGTTCCAATATTCAAAAGGATAATTATAACACTATTTTGGCTGATTATAGAGTTAGAAATAGATTATAGAACAGATGGACATAGATGATAGAAATCGATCTTTACACAGAGCTTGTATCGTTGTTACATTGGGGTTGAACTGACTGCTTATATTATATACAGGTAGATAACATAAATTTAAGCATACCAAATTTATGAGTAAAAATATTACTTTAGAATGAATATTACACAAAAATTTTTCAGAAAAACACTTTAAGGTGGAAATATTGTGCGATATGCATTGTAAAACAATATTTTCCTCCTTAAATTGTCTTTCTGAAAACCGTAACTGGTTTTATATGTAATATTTTATAAAAGGATTTAAAGAAAATTTAATCAGTTATTCTTTAAAATTTCAACTTTCCTTGAAAAGAAAATGTATTTAATGTGTTTCTTCTCAAGGTATGCTATTTAGATTATTTTTTGACTTCCTTGTAGAATATTTACAAACAAATAAAGCTGATACATTTGAGATCATTTGATATTCAAACCACATATTTATTTATTTTGAAACATCTTAAAAAATCTGATGCGGACACCACATGACTTCCTTGTACGACAAATAAATGAAACGCAATTTTTGCTAAACTTCATTTAAACCTATTTCGTTTGAAAATGAGATATGATCTTCCATTTCAAAATGCCCCTTTGGCACTGCCGAAAGCAATAAAAAAGGGAGGTGCTCAATTAGATGTTATACAGATGCCCCATACAGAAACTTTCAACATTTTACGGATAACCGTTTTTGAGTTATGCGATATACATGCATACATACGTACAGACATACGTCGCGCTAAAACTAGTCATAAGTCCCAAATATAAAATTTCAACATTTTATGTTAAGTTATGCGACATACGTACGTGTAAACGTTATGATGGAACTATTCAAAATGGAAATTTCTTTTGAAATATGAAAATCGAAATGTTTCGCGATTACAATAATTTATTTATTTCTCACAAGTCAAAACGGTGTCATAAATAACTAACTACTAATAAATTTATGATGCAATCTAAAGAATTATTTAAATCTAACACTTTAAACTGGAATAAACTTATACTAAAATAAGTTGCGAATAATTTGTATTCGAAAAATTGGAACACGAGAGAAAAAAATTCTCACAAATTCCCTTTGTATATTAAAAAGTATTTCCTCAGAAAATAAGGATAAAAAAATGCAAGATTAATTTTTCACCATTATCGAAGCAATTCCTTAAAGAAACTGAAAATTTAAAGCATTTTACGTAGTTTCTCTTACTGATGTATATTGACTAACTTTCTGTATTCGGCACACATCTTGATTTAAGGTACGAGTAATATACAGCATATGTGTTAGTGTGCAAATTATAAAGTAGCCAAATAGGAGATAAAATACTATTTTAGCAACCAGTCTCGTGACGAAGATACCATAGGGAGAAAAACTAATTTCACTCACTAAATTCAACGGAGAGGAGATAGCTTAATTATATCCACATGTTAAGGGGGGCCCGCTTTTGAAGCAGTTTGAGTAAAAATGCTTGCCGCTTTTGCGACAGTCCTGGTAAGAAAACACGATTATTTTTACGTCGTTTCCTGAAAAAACCCGTAACGCTCGGGGTGTTAAACGATTAGCGGTCAACTCCTTTTATACAGTACAAACCCACAGTAATAGCCTTATTAGCACTCTCAGACATTCCCCGCGTCCCAGAGAAAAACATGGTTACCCATGTGACATCTTTCCCACATAAGAATCACAACCTTAATTGACTCATTCACGCTAAACTGACTCTGCGGTTTTACCACCCGCGGCTACATCTTATAACGACACTGAACTTGACACCCCCCCTTTTTTCGCCGCCGCGAGTACGGACCTCACTCTCTTTCATCCGCCTCCCACACTCCTTTCACCCTTCTCTTTCTCCCCCACCCGATCTTTATCAGAAGCCGTGTAAAAAGATGTTTCTACATCTTGACACTCGAGAATAAAATACGATCTGTGTGTGTGTGGATATCTATTTGCGAAAATGGATACGATTTTGGATGCTGTGAGGATACAAATTAAGGAGCTAGAAATAATCAGACAACAACATGGTACTTTCACGGATACGGAGGGTAAGATGCATAATTTCTTGCTTAGTATGATGGATATGCTAGTTGCAGTTAATTTTCAGTTAATGAACACACAACAGGATAAGACTGAAGAGTCAGATAACAAAACACAAAATCCACATAGACCTCGAGACGAAAAGATAGAGATAGGAGTCCTATTAAACTACACGAAAATAACAAACATGAAATTTCAATCAACCTACCAGTTCAAATGATGATTTGCCTAAAACTAGAGGTGATTAAACAATCCATAAACGAAATCAAAGAACTAACTTTAAGAAATTAGACTGAGTAATCAGACTGAAATCTCCCCACAAATACCTCAAACTCATGAAACCATTTTTAGTGAAAATGCTACTAACATAGAAATCAGTGAGCAGTCAGTTAACCAGGTAAATGATAAAATGGATACTAGCCCACCAGCTAATGAAAATTCAGATAAAAATAACATAAATAACCCAATGCAAGACACAAATAATTCACGAATTCCGCCAGTAACTCTAAAGGAAACAAAATTGAGCTGGAAGGATATTGGCGAAATATTTCATGAACAAAAACTTAAATTTCATGGAGTACAAATACCAGATGGTATAAAGGTTATGACTGACTCCCCCAACGACTATAGAGCTATAGTCAAAATCCTCAAAAATAAGGAAATTGACCACTCGTATATCCTACCTGAGGATAGATACTTAAAAGTTATCCTAAGAGGTCTTTCGAACAAAACGGATATTGATGACATAAAATCAGACTTAGAAAGCTTAAAATATCAAGTTAAAGACACTAAGCAAATGACTAGATGACGAAATGGGGAAGTTACCGAGCTTCCATTATTCTTAATTTCGCTACCAAAAACAGAAGCGTCCAAGAAAAATTTTAATGAACGTTTCCTTTGTGATATGAAGATTAAATTTAAAGAGTATTTAGGAAGGCAAGGACCCCTACAGTGTTTTCGTTGTCAGGAGTCGAATCACACCCAAGCTGGGTGCCATTAAGCCCCCAAATGTGTTAGATGTGGCAAAGAACATTATGTTAAAGACTGCTCTGACCGAAGTAATAACGATAAGCCTTTGTTTTGTGTGAATTGCGGAGGTTTTCACACCTCCAGTTTTAGGGGGTGTGAGAAGTTCTCCTAGCGAAAACCTGAGAAAACTAATACATATCCTAGCCCAGTTGTTGAAAATAAATCATACTCTCAGGCCTTATCTACGGGTCTTTATTCTGATATTTTGAGTGAAGCAAAGCAGGTCTTCACTGATTTAGCGGAATTCGTTTCCGTAATCAAAAGGGCTGGGTTTCAGATTTCTCAACAAGTTAAGGAAATCAAACAAACCATTCAGGAAATAGTTAAGCCTTCCAATACTGATAATGGGACAATTTAAACCCTTAAGAGCCCCTATTAAAGTGATCACTTGGAACGCTTGCAGCGTTCAGTATAAAATTCCGGAACTTATGGACTTTTTAGTGAATCATGACATTGACGTAGTCATGATAACTGAAACCTACGCTACGCCGAGTCTAAGACTGACTATCCCAAACTACAAATGTTACAGATGTGATCGTCTGAGTCACCGAGGTGGGGGTCGTCATTTATGTCAGGAACTCCCTACAATCCTGTATGATTACTGATGCGCGTCACAATGGACATGAGCTGTTCACGGTATCAGTTCTACTTCCCTACTATGGCAAGGTCTATTTTAACTCTCTGTACAACCCGCCATGGAATACGTTAGATATAAATTATATGACCAAGATCTTAGATATAAACAAGCAAGTGATCCTTGCGGGGGATCTCAACGCTAAGAATTCAGAGTGGTGTTGCAGAAAAACGAATAACATTGGAGAGAAACTTCTAGAATTCATCAACAACTATCCGATTTATTTTTACTCGCCAAGCGAGTATACGTACCTACCACACAACCCAAGGAGAGAAGATATTTCAGACTTATTTATGTCGACTACATCATTCCCCTTCAATCTTGAGGTTCTCCATGAGCTAAATTCCGACCACTGCCCGGTTATTGCTACCCTTGGTACCAGTAAGGACATTTAGAAGGATTTCATTAATACCACAGATTGGAAACTGTTCCATAATCTGCTTAATGACCACCCGACTAGCATACACAGACTGCAGACCACGCATGACATTGACACTGCTATCAACCAGCTGACTGCGGATATTCAAACTGCGTATAAAAACGCCACCAGGAAAATTCCTAGGCAGCAGATCGCTGATAGACTTCCAAGGCAGATTAGAGATCTGATCAAAGATAGGAACAAACACAGAAAAAGGTTTCATATTACATGGGATCCAAATACCAAGAAGCAGCTCAATAGGCACATCAAGAAGCACATTACAAATTACCGTAAGGAGCTCTGGGACGAGAAAGTCGCTAGCTACAATGAGACCAATAACGCGTTTTGGTCGTTTGTAAAGAGATTAAAGGGTAAACACACGGTTAACAAGCCAATCTGTGTGGAGCATCGTGTTGCTCTTAATAATAAAGATAAGACTACTATAATTGCTGGTCACCTTGAGAAGCAATTCTTCCCTAACATCACTCCTAGCAATCCAGAGTTTTGGACAAAGGTCAGCTCCTATGTCTCTGACTGGACTAGTGCTTCTCCTAAGCAAAATCATCTTGAGCTCACCTCGCCCCGAGAAATTTTGGATACCGTTAAGAAACTACGGAACAGGAAGGCGCCTGGTTTTGATAACATTAATAATTTTGCGCTCAAGTGTCTTACCTTAAACATCATTTCAAGGTTCACGGGCATCCTAAACGCATGCCTCTATCACAGGTGAGAGGTGACAGCAGGACAGGGCACTCGGACGGCTTTCTATGACTACTCGGGTGTTACCCTTGCCCTGCAACCATCTAGAGACTTCCCAGTTGTAAGACGCTTAACAGATGTGTGCTCAATACATGTCACGTTATATCTACAGTATTATATGTGCACTGTCCATTACTGTGCTAATAGCCTTGAACGTCACGTCGGTTCGTGGATAACTAAAAACAGTTACATTTCCATACTACGGATACACATACCATTGCTGTCCTAGCTACTTTAGTAAGCTTTGAGAATCGTTATGCCAATTATGTTTATTGCATGTGCCCTATTCCGGCCTGCAGAGGTCTATGCCCATTTTTTCTAGCTTGTCCATTATGCTTTTAAGCTTTTGCCGCGTGCCTCGATGTTTTACGAGGAGGCGTTTAAAAGGCAGAACATTGGTGGTTGGGAATTTGATGTGCCATTCTGCTGTTAAGGGGCACTCCGTGACATAGTGGTCTGGTGAGCCCAGGTTGCCACAAACACACATATTAGTTGTTGCTAGACCCCTTTCTGCAAAGTACGTCGGAAAGGGGCCGTGGCCTGTTATATATCGCGTGAGGTAGGGCGCTGAGATGAGCCGGTTCACCTCTACCTTGGGCAGGAACTCATATGCTCTGCGGCCTTGCGGGGTTTGGTCCCATTCTTTCTGCTAGTTTCCAATGGCGGTCTCCTCTATTTGCCTCTTTAGGCATGACCGGGGCAGAGGCACCTGAATCTGCTCCGTTTCCTCATTTTGGGCAGCCTCCTTGGCAAGAGCGTCTGCTGCTTCATTTCCCTGGATTCCGGCGTGCGCCTTCACCCAGGAAATTTGGATTCTCATTGACTTTTCTTGTAGACGGAGGACTTCTTGCAGGTGCGAGATTAGTGCGGAGCGCTGGAGAGGGTTGTTGATAGCATATACGCTTGACAGGCTGTCAGTAAATATCGTAGCTCGACTCTGCCGTGTGTCAATTGCCCATTTCACTGCCTTTGTGAGGGCAACTACTTCCGCTTGGAACACTGAGTTCTGTGCGCCCAGACGGCCCTTCCATTCCTTTGCTATGTTTCCATCTATATAGGCTATATAGGCACTGCCTACAGCGTTATCAATTTTTGACCCGTCCGTATAAAGCACGGCCCCTGGTCCGCCTAAGCGCGGGGTTAACGCTGGTGAGTGGAAAGTCCTTATGCCCAGTCCATATTCCGACGGATGTGTGCTTAATTTGGACCTGCGTGTTTCGTAGACTTCGGGCAGATAGCATGTATCCCCATATGTGCATGGCTGTTGGAGTTGCGTCACCTTTGCAATTGAGGCTTCTTGCTGCGCTTTGATTGGGAGCGGCATAAGCCCTGCTAAAACCGAAGCGGCCGCAGTCGATGTTGTCCTGTAGGTCTTCGTTATGGCCAGGACAAATGGTCGCTGTGCACTACTTAGCAATTTTGCATTTCTGACTGTAATCGGGGCTGCCCAGATGGCTGCTCCGTAGGTTAGGACCCTCTCCGCGACAGTGGAATAAAGTATCTTGTAGATATTGGGCCGAAGGCCCCAGTGCGGGCCTTGCATTTTTTGCAGATTGTTTGCGATTCGGTGAGCCTTTTCTCTTTGCCCTTTAAGGTGAGGCAGCCAGGTGAACTTTTCATCCAATATAATAACCAGGAGTTTTAGTTCTCTGATCCTTTTGATGGTCTTCCCATTAAGCTGGATGGTTGGGTTTCTTATTAAAGTTTGGCCTGGCCTATAATAAATTATATATTTCGATTTTGCCTCAGAATTATTAGCTTCTTCTCCTGACATAGCCGTGAGAAGGTATCAATTACCTCATTGCAGTTTTGCTGCAGTTCATCTCTACTCTTGCCACCCTCCACAAAGGTCGCATCATCCGCGAATACACAGATAGTATCTGTGTATGGGACGACCATTCGTATCGTAGGATGGAATCGAAAGTTGCGTTCCACAAGTCTGGACCCGCGCACGATCCCCGTGGACAGCCTTTTGTCTGGCTTCTGGTTATGACTCCGCCAGTGTGTGTTACTATGAACTTTCTATTGGACAGGTATTGCTTGAAAACCTGCAGGGGATTATCAGGGAAGGGATCCTTGCCTGGTGCAGTGCCTCTAAAATTGAGGGCCACCACAGAGAGACAAATGCGCTTTGCAGGTCCAGACTTAGGACCGCTGCATGCTGTTTCCTTTCATGCAAGTGGCTGATATAGTCTCTTATCTTTGATAGGGCAGCAATCGTTGAGCGAAGCTCTCTGAATCGATATTGAGCGTCAGAGATTACCCCACTCTGCGTCATATGAAATTTAAGCCGCTGGACTAGGAGCTTCTCATAGAGTTTCCCTATTACTGGGAGAACACAACCTGCCCCGTTTTGTAAGGTTCCGGAACGCTTTACAGTGCTAGCAGTTTGTTAAAATAACGAGTGAGAAAGCCCGATCTTGCTTTATGTATTGCTCTCAAGATTGGATAGTCTATTGAGTCCGGACCAGGGGCTTTACGTTTTGGGAAAATTTTGATCGTTGCGGAGACTTCTTTCTCCGTAAATGGCATATCATCTGGGAGAGATGTGTGCAGCGTATAAGTCTGGTTAGTAGGACGGATCTGTAATATCCTCTTCCGGAAGTACGGCGTCAAGAATTGTCCTGAGCGTGATTTCCGTTATATGTCCAACGTGCTGCCCTGCAAAGGCTCTTAGCTGCGGTGGTCTGTAAACTTTGTTCGAAGCTATCTTGTGGAGAGCACCATAGACTTCTACATTCTTAGTACAGAACTCCCTCCAGCTGGCAAGTTTTGCGGCTGTAATTGCCCTTTTGTACTGAGCTTGCTCTTTATTATAAAGAACACTAAGGGCTTGCCTCCTGTCTGGGTCTCTTTCGCTCTTTATCTTACGCCTAAATGCCCTGGTGCGACTACGCTGTGCACGGAGCTCTTTCGTCCACCAGTTTGCCACTCTTAAAACTTTTGGTGATTTCAGGCATAGGGTGGCATCACAGATAGATTGAATATCTCGTATCATATTGGTGGTTAAGTCGTCAGCATCCTTTTTGTTCTGACATTCCATAAGTGCCTCGTCCCCCTGCTCTAGTACTAGTTCTAGCCTGCTTACAAGTTATTTTAATTTTCTGCTATTGGTTCTATAACGCTTACTCATAAACTGCGCATGTGGCTGACCTTACTGGAACGTTATATAGCGATGGTCCGAGTTTGAGGGAGTGTCACTTACGGTCCAGTGCTGTATTTTTTGAGCCAGACGCGCAGTTGACAGAGTGATGGCGGGCCATCCTTTTCCCATTTGGGTCTCAAAGGTCGGAAGACTATCCCTCACGTTATGAAGAATGAGTCCGTTGCATGCAATGAAGTCCACAACTTCTCTACCTCTTGGGTCTGTGATCGGATATCCGAAGTCCTCCGCATGAGAGTTAAAATCTCCTGCCAATACATGGTGTGCATGCGGGTAGGACGTAAAGATATTCTGCAAGGCATCTAATGTGGGAGAAACGTCTACTGTAGGTGGAATGTAAACATTCGTGACCAGGACACTCAGTCCCATAGCCTCGACTGCAATTGTAACCATCTCTCTTGACTTTGCTAGCACAACTGGCAACCATCTGCTGTGGCAACAAACTACTGCCGCTCATGTTCCCTCACTTCCTGAATCCTGGATGACGGTCCATTGGAGGGGAAATTCTGCTGCCTGCCCTGCATAAAGAAAAGGTTCTTGAATTAAGAATATCAGGACTGGTATTCCTCTTTACTTGCCTTGGAAACATGAACTGTCCTGACTCGAAACAGGGAGCTTACTAAAGCTATGTTCAATAAATTGTGAAGTAGACAATACACACAGGAAGGGTATACGAAACCCTTTATTTTTCTATCTTTACAGAGTTTTCCGGATTTCGGAATACAGAGACCAACCACTTGTTATATACCAACCACTTGGTCTGAACGTAAGAATATAAAAATATTAACTAAAACTCTAACTAAACTAACTTTGGATTAATATACAAGTGCCTACTTTAAGATTGGCCGTATGTAGTACAGAGAGCTGCTAAAACTACGATACGTTTAAAATTATCAAGAGGATTAAACCTCTGGCCTTGAAGGCAACCAGCAAACGAGTAAAACTACTACGGCAAGCGGCCTGCTTCTAATAACACCTTCCTCTCTCTTGCTTGGCAAAAAGCCACAACTTAAGTACAGTCGGTCACAAAAGTATTCGAACACCGGTACCCTATCAGAAAATGACAAGATGGCGTTTTTTTTTCTCTTTCTCTCTGTGTGTCGTGTTATTCCATCCTAGGTTTTCTTCTCCCCCCATCTTGGAAAAAACTGGAAAAAATTGGTTACGATCTCTTTTTGAATGGGGAGATGCCATTTTGAGAAAAAGCTGACGACCCTATCTTGGAGAATGAACATGACCGCTCTACACACCCTTTTACTTTCTCTCTCTCTCTCTTTTTGAATTGGGAAGCCATTTTGGGAAAAAGCAGACGACCCTATCTTGGAGAATGGAAATGAACGCCTCTCCCTCTTTCTTTGAAATGGAAAGCCATTTTGGGACCCTCTATTCTTGGGGAGGGAGAAAAACTGAAGTCTGCACTTCGCTGTCTCTGAAAAGCGGACCCTCTTCTTCTGATCTTGAAGAACTGAAAATGAACGCTCTACACGATCTCTCTTTGAATTCAGAAGGTATTTTGGGACCTTCTAATGTTGGAAAACTGAAATGGACGCTCTACGCTTTCTCTCTCTCTCTCTCTCTCTCTTTGAGATGAGTAGCCATTTTGGAGGATTCTCCACCACCATCCTAACCTTGGAAAACTGAAATGAACGCTCTACACCTTCTCTCTCTCTCTCTTTCTCTGAAATGGGTAGTCATTTGAAAACTCCCTAACTTTGGAAAAAAACAGAAATGAACGCTCTACACCATCTCTCTTTGAAAATGGGGGGGTGTCATTTTGAGACCTCCCTCCCCTAAACTGAAAAAAAAACTGAAATGAACGCTCTACACTTTCTCGCTTTGGACATGGGTAACCCTTTGGGGACCCTCTCCTCTTGGTAGGGAAAAAAAAGAACTGAAGTGAAGGCTCTACACAATCTCTCTTGGAATGGGATCCATATTTCGGGAAACGTGGATCACCTCATGCTGGAAAACTGAAGTGAACCACCAAGATTGGACTCTATATAATATTTTTTTTAATTGACATCATGACCCTCCTCCCATTTGTTATTAAAAAAGTTTTTTTTTTGTGTTGGTTTTTATCCCATTTCCGATGTGATTTCAGCAATGCAATTCCATAACAGTTCAATTTCATTCGAGGTTAAATGATCTAAACATTCTTTGACCCACCCATCCGTATGATTATTTTCTTCTCCTTCCTGTTGCACCAAATTTTGTAAGTCCATATAATCATTCCATACGGGAAGGGCTGGATCCTCACAAGGCTGTCTTGAAACACTTGGAGTCTCTTTGGGATGAGTGGAGGGATCTAGGATGTCTGGACCCGGCTGCGATTCTACCTCCATGATTTCTGAACCCGTTGGAACTTGTTTACCCGGCTGAAATTCTGCCTCTACGATTTCTGGACCCGTTGGAACTTGTGAACCCGGCTGTGATTCTGCCTCCATGATTTCTGGACCTGTTGGAACTTGTTTACCCGGCTGACATTCTACCTCTACGATGTCGGGACTTTTTGAAGCTTGTGGACCCGTCTGACATTCTACCTCTACGATGTCGGGACAGGTTGGAGGAGGAGAAGAAGAAGAAGAGGATACTGGAAGAGGTTCTGTCTGTGAGGAGTTCGAAAGAGGTTGCCTGTTTGAACAAGTCGGGGAAGAAGAAGAAGAAGAAGAAGCTTCTGGATTCTGAAGCGGATCTTGCACGCCAGGTAGGTTCCGGTAAGTCGACCGTGTTTTAAGAGGTAATTTTTTTTCTTCCTCCTCATCTTCAATTGTGATGACTTCAATTTCATTCCGTTGCCGGGTCGATTTTGTTTCGGGCCATGACGACGGTTTGGTCCAGCTCCTCTTATCATCTAAGGAAGGGATGGGTAAAGGTGGCGGAGGGTTTTCTTCTTCTTTTTCTTGAAACATCATCGGCGATTGGAAAGAAATCTCCTCTTTCAATTGTTTCCAAAGCGAGTACGAGCACCGATCGACGAGAAAGAGACTCTTCTGGGTTGTGACGATGAGATATTGCGTTTTCGGGGGAACGACATAGTTTTGAAAAGGTCTTAGAATATATTTCTTATATTTCATCCTGTCGCTGACTTTAAAACTTCTTTCCTTCAGATTGGGGAACGATGATTCGTAATAGGCGAGAGGAGCGGCTGTGGTTTGAACAATATGAACTTCGTCCTCAGCCGTCGTTCTCACTCCAAACGTAAAATATCGTTTCGTGAGAAAAATATTCTTCCACCGAAAACTCGTGCGCGGATCTGTATATCGCCGGTCTGTTTGAATGGGCCGTCTCAAAGCTCGATCCATCCGATTCCAAGAAAAGGGAGATTCCTCTTTCGTTTGTTGCGATTCGAATAAATTTCTGTATATATTCTGAACGAGCAGGTTGGAGGATTCGACATCTTGGTTGAAAGAAACGATCGCTTGATGAGGTGGTAAATGCGGAATAAATGTCGCACAATGACACGCCAAAAAAATTTTCAAGTTGGAGATTTACTTTAGCGTCTTCAAATCCTCCCCGTTCGAAATCCGTTGAGTTGGAAAAACGTCTAATAGCGACATGGCTCCCAATGGAAAAGAAATGATCTCGCCCAGTACTCTCGCCTTTTTATATATCTATATAGACACACACAGACACACATAGAGGCTCTATGACGTCCGTTTTATTTGTTTTTTTTTGTTTCTCTCTCTCTCTTCTTTCCAAGAAATCTTATCTCCATGACCTCTTTTTCTTTTCTTAAAAAGATGAATGTGTGTGGGAATGAGGAAGTGAAAGTAATAATTTAATAAACAAAAAATTATCCAACCATGACCTCCTTTTTTTTTTCAAAGTCAACCTTTCCAATCCAAGGACGTCCAGAGATAGAGAAAGCAGGGAGAGA
Source organism: Stegodyphus dumicola (assembly GCF_044657685.1). Taxonomy (NCBI): domain Eukaryota; kingdom Metazoa; phylum Arthropoda; class Arachnida; order Araneae; family Eresidae; genus Stegodyphus; species Stegodyphus dumicola. Next base: position 140,166,075 of record NC_140781.1, on the reverse strand, counting down.
GGAGGAGGAGGGAAGGGAAGGTCACACACTCTCTTTCTCTCTATAAATAAAAGGGGAGAGCCCCAAAGTCGTATTTTTGTCCAAGTGGATCATGAGGAGGCATCCCCGGCTCACTACGTGTATTCCTTTCAAATATAAATATGTTGATCTTTCCTTTTATATCATCCAAGGAGTCGTTTACCTGAAAGCCTCCGATTTTTCAAAATGTGCGGGTTATTATACCGTGGGGAGTTATCAAAAGATGCGGGACGAATTTTTATCCGAAGAAAACGTGTTGATGGCTCGTGACATTCCACCTTTGGATGCACAAATTTTGTTAATGAAACGAGCCAAATATTTTTACACGTCCCACTTTCTAACCGTCTCGCAAATGAATAGGATTATGGATCGTCTTGAGAAGACAAAAGGGATTCTCGTTCATTTTAGTGAATGGTTGCACAAATGTTTGCACGAACCTCTCTCGATCGAGAAGACTGGGAAGAATACCTATTATATTCTTCTCGAGGACTCTCCTCGTTCGTCTCATCTTAGAGAGGCTACGACTTTTGAAAAAATCCTCGAGCAAGAAAAAATAGAATGGTGGAACAACTACCCCATCCCTCTCCCCGAGCATCAAGAGGAGCCTGTTCAGAAGAAAAAGAAAAAACCTTTCCAAAAGCCTATCCTCGTCCTCCTCGATAATGATGGGGATGAGGAGAAGCCTGTTCAGATTCCTCTCCGTTTGTCAAAACCCGTCGAGGATGAAAAACCTCTCCCTTTCTCAAAATCCCTTGAGGAAGAGAGACCCCTCGAGAAGGAGAAATCTCTCCCATTGTCAAACCTCCTCGAAGATGAAAAACCTCTCCATTTATCAAGACCCCTCGAGAAGGAGGGACCTCTTCCTTTATCAAACCCCCTCGAAGATGAAAAACCTCTCCATTTATCAAGACCCCTCGAAAATGAGGGACCTCTCGATTTGTCAAAACCCCTCGAGGATAAGGGAACCAAAACTTCTCTCTCTTTCGAAAATGAGGGACCTCTCGATTTGTCAAAACCCCTCGAGAATAAGGGAACCAAAACTTCTCTTTCTTTCGAAGAGGAGGGACCTCTCAATTTGTCAAGACCCCTCAAGAATAAGGGAACCGAAAATCCTCTCCCTTTCTCAAGACTTCTCGAGGAGGAGGAGGAGGAGGAGGAGAGACCGCTCCATGTCTCAAGACAGGACCCCCCTCTATCTCTTGAGGATCCGAGGGAAACGATTCCTATTGAAAAACCATCTATCGACGATCCCCAGAAAAGGTCTTCGGAGGAGATTAGACTTCCATGTAGAAAACGAATCTGCCACAATAATAATAATAATAATAATAATAATAATAATAATAATAATAATATACCCCCTTCTCAACGACAGAATCCTACAACATTTGCAGATAAATGCATTCAAACCAATCCCTTTATAGTAACCCTTTTGATTGGAGAACCCGTGCATTAGCCTCGAAAAATAAAATGAGATTCTAGACTGTTTCTATGACCAGAATGTTAAGCCAATAGATAGGTCTAGCTCAGAATTTTTCTTTTTAAAAGAAAATAAATAAATAATCCAATGACTATTCGTAAATATAAATGGTAAAGTCTCGAGTCGGCTGGAAAAAAATTTTCAGAGCTGAGAAAAATTCTACAACTCAAAAAAAAAAAAAAAAAAAAAAAAAAAAAAAAAAAACTTTTTGTTAATTTTTATCATTAGTCTTAGACATGATAAAAATTAACGACCCCCCTTTCCTTTTCTTCTGGGAATGTTGTCTCACTCTTTTGAAAAACAAATCGTGATTCATTCATGGAATGATTGCCATTAGCGAAAGGATGAGTCATGGTCTATTTTTAGAAAGGGTGAGACATCCTTCCCAGACAAAAAGGGAGGGTCATTAATTTTTTATCATGTCTAAGACATGATAAAAATTAACCAAAAGTTTTTTTTTTTTCCATTAGAGAATTTTTATCTCAGCTCTGAGAAATTTTTTTTTCTCCCAGCCGATTCGATACTTTACCATTTTATTAAGAATGATTTCTCCCTGATCTATTATTTCAAAATTCCAAGTTTCGCTTCAGAACCATCTGTGCTGTTGAAGAAGTAACATGATATATGTATTTTTTTAATGAGTTCTGTGAAGATTGAATTGTGCAGGATCGACCTTGCGAATTTTTTCTCTGTGTCTTTAAATAATAATGATACCGAACCGCTTTTTGTAGAGCGCAATGGAAAAAACCTTTTGTATGGTTAGGACAATTCATGTGTTCGATCCCATTGTATTTGAGAATCTCTTGCGTCGATCCCGAAATGCAATAAATGGATCTTTGCAACCATTTCTCTAAAAACTGCCGTTTCATTTCTCCTCGCACCCAAATCATGGAAAAAGGTTCCGTCAACATCGTTAACACCCATGGAAAATAACTGTACGGAATTTCTCCTTCGTACCACGACAAGCCGTGATAATAATCACTCGCCCACACAGCAGTTCGTTTTTCTTTCTCGGTGAGCATTTTCCATGGAAACGGGGGTTTAAAAACAAATACCCCTCGAGAAGTACCGTCCAATGTGACGTAAGCCAATTCTTTCACAATAAAGGCTCCTTGAGTATCGTAGAAACCTTCAAAGTCGAGCACGAGTTCCATGTTTTTTATTTCTTTTTCTTTCCAAGGTGACCTTTATTATTATGATGATGGATGTGTATTGAGATACGCACGATATTATTCAAAAAACAAATATATATATACGAATGTGACCTTTCCCAGAATTCATACGACCTGTCACGTGCAACCTTCTCTCTCTATATATATAAAAGAGGAGACGGCGAGAGAACGCTATCCATTTTTTCCTTCAGGACACACAGCGAGAGAGAGAGAGAATTTTGTTTTCTTTTTTTCCTCAATTGAAGAAGATGGACATTTTGAGTACCAAACCTCTCAAAGATTCCTACATTGTTCTGGACATGGAATACTTTCACTGTTATGATCCAAAGACGGGAGATATATGTTTCATCTTGAAAGAACTGGGCTACATCACTTGCGATTTAACCTTATGCGGATCCATGATTTTTCTCCCTCCTGTCCATTACGATGACTTATCGTCCCGCAATCAAGCTGTGGTCAACCAGACTACAAATAACCGACACGGCCTGCAATGGACCGAGGGTCGTCTTTCCTACGAGCATCTTCCTACGATCCTGAAAATACTGACCGAAAATGTGGATGTGATCTACGTCAATGGATACGATAAAGCCGAATTTTTCTGCAAGCTCTGGCAGCGATCCGTTTACGAGTTTTACATCCCAGGGAAAACCGAGTGGCGGAACAAGTCCAAATGCACGCGACACCAATATTTCCAAAAAATGATTCATTGTGCCGAGAACAAGGTGAGAAATTTTCGATACCATTTGATGGAGGGTAGTTACGTTTTCCGGAAATTACATTGTTACCCCTCCGAAAGCAAAGCTGTCGAAGACGAAGAGGAGGCGGAAGAATCTCCCCAGGAGAACTCGTGCGACGATGAGGAGGAGGAGGAGGAGGAGGATGAACTTTCTAATAATAATAATAATAAATGTCTAAGTTGGGATGCTTTAGAGACCCAAGAATATTGGTCTCAACCCTTATCTCACCTAGACCTGAAAGAGGATCCTCAAGTGTACTCTTTGTGGTCCTCTTCTAAAATTTGGTCTTGGAGAGAACCCTTGAATGTTCATGAATGAAATGGTATGTAAATCCCTAGAGAAAAAAAAATAGAAAAAAAAAGTTCCTTTTTTTGTAATATGTTGATTTCTTTCCAATCCCATTTCTTTTCTATAACTCCAGCCCAAACGACGAGAAGAAGAAGAATTTTCCAAGTTACACAAGACGAATCTTCCAAGTTACACAAGACGTAGAAAGATTTCACAAGGATTTATAAATCACACTCTCCCACATGATATATGTATAGAGAGAAAAAGACCCTCTGTTCTCTAGCCAATACGTCAAGACTTCCCTAAACTAAGAGAGACCATGAGTACCTAGGAAACCTTAGCAGAGCAAGTGGAAAGACTTTCAAAGAGATTAGAAGAGTTAAGACGGGATAGATTTACAGTTCCGCCGACTAAAGAGGAAACTATCATCGATTTCAACAAACCGCTGTACTTTCATCCCCTACCCCAAAGAATGAGACGAGTGGACTCGCCGTTGAACAGTTCCAATGAGAAACAAAATGTCACTTATTTGAATAGCCAATTTCAACACATGAATATTTCATAAGTATTTTTTTCCCTAAAGCGTAGGGAGATCGGATCAGTAGTTTTTCCCTTTTCATCGTCGAAAAAGATTGGAAGGAAAAATCTTTCTCAGCTCTTTCAGAAAAATTTTTCAGCCTTTAAAAAAAAAAAAAAAAAAACTTTTTGTTAATTTTTTTTATGTCTTAGACATGATAAAAATTAACTCTACCCCCCCTTTTGTCTGGGAATGTTGTCTCACACTTTCTAAAAATAGACCATCACTCCTCCTTTCTTAAAGAATAGAATTCCAAGAATGGGAATCTGGTCTATTTTTAGAAACGGTGAGACCCTATTCCCAGACAAAAGGCGGGTAGAGTTAATTTTTATCATGTCTAAAGTTCAGGGTCCATCCATCTTCTTATGTGAAACGGTGACCCTGACAAGATCGAGATAAACAAGTCCTGTGAGTTGTTTTGTAATCTTGACGCGATCCAAGAAAGACTTTTTATTATTTTCTTTTTGAAATAGGCGGGGGGTGGGGAGAGAAAATGTTCTCACGACCCTCAGATATCTTTTCATAAATATATTTTTTATCAAAGTGTTTCTTTCATTCCGATCCTTTTAAGAGGTTGGAATGACCCTGATATTTAGATGGGGTCGCGATCCCGACAGATGTCGCGCGAGTATAAAAGTGTGTGTCCTCCGCGAGATTTCTTCATAGAACAGAAGAAGATGTGAACTGAGCTGGTAAGTCCCTTTGGTCCTATGAATATGGTTATCTATAAACTCGATTTGATTCTTAGTTTTTTTTTAATAATGATAATAATCATAACTTCATTTAAAAAGACCTTTGAAACTTCTTAACTCTTTGAAAAGAAAAATGTCTCTTTCAAGACGACGACTCTAAAACGTTTTATTGTTTCCCCCCCCTTTCTAGATCTTCCCTGTTATACATATATACCTTTTCAATTCTCTTTTTTGCTCCTGTTTGTGGAAGACATCACCGTATTCATCGCCATGGCGTGTTCAGAAAACTTTATCGTGCTCGATCTAGAGGGTTTCCAGTCCTACAACCACAAGAAGGGTGAATTTACCTACGTTTTAAAAGAATTGGGCTATGCGACAAAAGATTTTTTGACCGTGGGATCGTTGACGTTTACTCCTCCTCACCCCTTCCACCAACTGAGTGAAAAAAACCAAAAGACAAATGCCTGGCTGACAAGAAACCGGCACGGACTTCGTTGGAACGAGGGTCATATTCCCTACAACCATTTAGGACGCATTCTCCAATCGCTCACTCACAGCTTCTCCACGATTTATGTGGTGGGATGCCAGAAAGCTAAATTCTTTGCTAAAGCCTTGGATTATCAAAAACCCGTGACGGAAATTTATGTGCCAGATGGAATCATTTGGAAGTATCGGGAAAAATGTGCCCGACATCATCAAAGGATGAAATATTTCCATTGTGCCGAAAACAAAGTGCGCAACTATCGATGGCATATTATGGAAGGTGATTTTCATATCAATCACGTCTATCCAGACGGAACGGAGAAAGAGGAGAGGATTCAGGAGGAAGCAGACAATCCTCTGCAAGCTTTTGATAAGGCCTACGATCAGTTAGAGAAGGATCCGTCCCCAAAAGCGTACGATAACCTCATCCAGAAATGGGATAATCTGTCCTGTTTCCAAGAACACATCCGGATGAGCATACGCCTTTAAACTTGATGGGCTCTTCTACTTCTTCTTCTTTGTCGTCAACTTCCTCCAATAACTCGAGGAAGACGGAGGGTTGGGGAGACATACCTGAAAATATTCCCCATTACGATCCAGCAGCCTGTTGGGACGAACCTTCCAAAGAATCTCATGAGACCCCCAAAATATCTTCAGAGGATCCAAAGACAAAATCCACTGAGTGTTGGGACGATGAACGGACGACTCATGCTCCAAAATCCACTAAGACTATATCCACTGAGTGTTGGGACAATGAACGGACGACCCATGCTCCAAAATCCACTGAGACTATGTCCACTGAGTGTTGGGACGATGAAACCGAAAAGACGACAGAGAATTGGGATGACCGTTCTCAAAAGTATTTGAATTGATATATACATAAACTCAGGAGAAAAAAATAAAGAAAAGATTTTTAGAAATAAGTAGGGAAAGGTTCTCCGCTTTCCCTATATTTATGGAAATGGACTGAGAAGAGAGAGAGAGAGAGACGAATCAGGAGACCAAAAAAATGGGTCTTGGAAGGAATGAGTGCAAATGCATTCGATTCCTTCCAAGACCCATTTTTTTGGGTCCCTCTCTCATCCAATCTTGGAAAAGAACTTTGTCCTATTTTTCTAGGTCCATTCAAAAAGAAATGAATCTATCCATAAATTTTCTTAAAAGAAAAAAACAAAAAGATCCATTACCTCTTGACGGTCCAAAGTCGAGAATCTTGGAAAAAGTCATCCACTCTCTCCATCCAGTCAAGCTTCTCTGTAGAAAATCTAGTAGGTGCATCTGCATTCTTGAACACCCGGCAGTTATTATTGGACGCGAAACGTCGAATGCTGAAATAGTTTACAGTGATCCCATTCTTAAAGAAACGGGGATGTTTTATTCATCCAGTCGAGTGCGGAAAAATTTCTGAGAGCCGGAGAAAAATTTCTCTGGCTGAAAAAAAAAAAAAAAAAAAAAAATACCCCCCTTTTAGTCTGAAAATTGATGTCTTCAATTTTTCGAAAATTGAAGACATCAATTTTCAAATTTTCAGACTAAAAAGGGGGGTAATTTATTTTTCAGAAACTTTTCCCAGCCGACTCGATGTGAATAAAACTTTACTGTTTGTTAAGAATGTTATTTAATGGATCGATTTCAACCTATCGAGTTTCGCTTGAGTTCCGGCCGTGCTGTGGGCCCACCTGAATACAAGTTTTCCCCTTTTGGAATAGAATAAAACTTTACTGTTTGTTAAGAATGTTATTTAATGGATCGATTTCAACCTATCGAGTTTCGCTTGAGTTCCGGCCGTGCTGTGGGCAAACCTGGATACAAGTTTTCCCCTTTTGGAATAGAATTTCCGTCAAGGTAGGCTACTTTTCCTCTTTTTGCATTTTTCATGTCATTTCATTTGTATTACAATATACTGAAAACGGGTGTTTGAGTCGGTTTTCAGTATATTTCAATACAAAAAGAGCTCGGTCCAAGAAAGAAATGATGTCTTTTTTTTTATTTTGTGAACTGCCAATTTGTATTGGAATATACTGAAAACGGGTGTTTGAGTCGGTTTTCAGTATATTTCAATACAAATAGAGCTCGATCCAAGAAAGAAATGATGTCTTTTTTTTATTTTGGGGACTGCCAATTTGTATTGGAATATACTGAAAACGGGTGTTTGAGTCGGTTTTCAGTATATTTCAATACAAATAGAGCTCGATCCAAGAAAGAAATGATGTCTTTTTTTTTTTATTTTGAGAACTGCCAATTTGTATTGGAATATACTGAAAACGGGTGTTTGAGTCGGTTTTCAGTATATTTCAATACAAATAGAGCTCGATCCAAGAAAGAAATGATGTCTTTTTTTTATTTTGTGGACTGCCAATTTGTATTGGAATATACTGAAAACGGGTGTTTGAGTCGGTTTTCAGTATATTTCAATACAAATACAGCTCGATCCAAGAAAAAAATGATGTCTTTTTTTTTATTTTGTGGACTGCCAATTTTGTATTGGAATATACAGAAAACGGGCGTTCACGTCGGTTTTCAGTATATTTCAATACAAATGGAGCTGGATCCAAGAAAAAAATGATGTCTTTTTTTTATTTTGTGGACAACCAATTTTGTATTGGAATATACTGAAAACGGGTGTTTGAGTCGGTTTTCAGTATATTTCAATACAAATAGAGCTCGATCCAAGAAAAAAATGATGTCTTTTTTTTATGTTGTGGACAGCCAATTTTGTATTGGAATATACTGAAAACGGGCATTCACGTCGGTTTTCAGTATATTTCAATACAAATGGAGCTCGATCCAAGAAAAAAATGATGTCTTTTTTTTATTTTGTGGACTGCCCTATTTTGTATTGGAATATACTGAAAACGGGCGTTCACGTCGGTTTTCAGTATATTACAATACAAGTGGAGCTCCATCCAAGAAAAAAATGATGTCTTTTTTTTATTTTGTGGACAGCCAATTTTGTATTGGAATATACTGAAAACGGGCGTTCACGTCGGTTTTCAGTATATTACAATACAAATGGAGCTCCATCCAAGAAAAAATGATGTCTTTTTTTTTATTTTGTGGACTGCCCTATTTTGTATTGGAATATACTGAAAACGGGCGTTCGAGTCGGTTTTCAGTATATTCCAATACAAATGGAGCTCCATCCAAGAAAAAAATTATGTCTTTTTTTATTTTGTGGACAGCCAATTTTGTATTGGAATATACTGAAAACGGGCGTTCACGTCGGTTTTCAGTATATTACAATACAAGTGGAGCTCGATCCAAGAAAAAAAAGATGTCTTTTTTTTATTTTGTGGACTGCCAATTTTGTATTGGAATATACTGAAAACGGGCGTTCACGTCGGTTTTCAGTATATTTCAATACAAGTGAAGCTCCATCCAAGAAAAAAATGATGTCTTTTTTTATGTTGTGGACTGCCCTATTTTGTATTAGAATATACTGAAAACGGGCGTTCACGTCGGTTTTCAGTATATTCTAATACAAGTGGAGCTCTATCCAAGAAAAAAATGATGTCTTTTTTTATGTTGTGGACAATCAATTTTGTATTGGAATATACTGAAAACGGGCGTTCGAGTCCTTTTTCCGACTATTTCTACACACATTCCACTATATTAAAATGACGTCATGGTTGAGTCCAAACAAAGTCGTCCCCGGACAGAGTCGTCTCCGGACAAAGTCGTCCCCGGACAATTTTATACCGAATTTGTATAGAGATATACTTAAAATGGGCTTGGAGGGGAGGGCGCTTTCTAGTATATTCCTATATACATTCGGTTGCATTCAGAAACAAAAAGAATGTCTTTTTGAATGGACAGGATGACTATGGAAACCGGATCTCTCTCTCTCTCTCCCAAGATTGGATGAGAGAGTGCCTCCTATTTGTATTGTAATATACTGAAAACGGGCTTTCGAGTCAATTTCTAGACTATTTCTATACAAATGGAGCTCTATTTACGAAAAAAATGATGTCTTTTTTTTATTGTGTGGACAGCCCTATTTGTATTGCAATATACTGAAAACAGGCGTTCGAGTCGGTTTCTAAACTCTTTCTATACAAATTCCACCATCTATATAGAAATGATGTCATCGTTGAGATAGTCTAGAAATTGAGTGTAGAAATAGTCTAGAAATTGACTCGAAAGCCCGTTTTCAGTATATTACAATACAAATAGGAGGCACTCTCTCATCCAATCTTGGGGGAGAGAGAGAGAGAGAGAGAGATCCGGTTTCCATAGTCATCCTGTCCATTCAAAAAGACATTCTTTTTGTTTCTGAATGCAACCGAATGTATATAGGAATATACTAGAAAGCGCCCTCCCCTCCAAGCCCATTTTAAGTATATCTCTATACAAATTCGGTATAAAATTGTCCGGGGACGACTTTGTCCGGAGACGACTCTGTCCGGGGACGACTTTGTTTGGACTCAACCATGACGTCATTTTAATATAGTGGAATGTGTGTAGAAATAGTCGGAAAAAGGACTCGAACGCCCGTTTTCAGTATATTCCAATACAAAATTGATTGTCCACAACATAAAAAAAGACATCATTTTTTTCTTGGATAGAGCTCCACTTGTACAAAGTCGTCCCCGGACCATCTTGATGACCAGACATATTGCCTTTTCAACAGCCCACATTATTCTGAACAAAAACGTGGAATACTTTTATAGAAAAGAGAAGAATTGAAAGTGAAAGTCAAAAAGCAAAATGGGATCGGCTGGGAAAAATTTCTGAGAGCCGATAAAATATTCTGAGTCAGAAAAAAAAAGAAAAAATATATAATATATATATTATATAATATATATATTATATAATATATATTATATAATATATATTATAAATACTTTTTGTTAATTTTTATCATGTCTTCTAGACATGATAAAAATTAACTAATCCCTTTTGTCTAGGAATGTTGACTCACCGTTTCTAAAGAAATAGACCATGATTCATTCTTTCTAAAGAATAGAATTCCAAGAAAAGAATGGGTTCTGGTCTATTTTTAGAAACGGTGAGACAACATTCCCAGACAAAAGGAGTTACATTGAGTCTGTGCTGTAGACCCTGAACAACCTATCGGTTACCGGTAATATATCTGGAAGGACCCCAAAAAGCTATCCACTGTCGTAGGAATTGTGTTCACTGGAGGCCATTTCTTTTTTTCGCAATCTCGCTTTTAGTTTTCTCTGAGATTCTTTAGAAATGGGTGAAGATGGGTAGCGTGAAGCGGGGGACACCTGGATCAGGATTCCTGATTAGGGTAGAGAGGGAGGCGTGTTGCCTTTTCAACAGCCCACAGTGTTCTGAACAGAAACGTGGAATGCTTTTATAGAAAAGAGAAGAGTTGAAAGTGAAATTAACTCACCCCCTTTTGTCTGGGTATGTTGTCTCACCGTTTCTAAAAATAGACCAGAACCCAGTCTTTTCTTGGAATTCTATTCTTTAAAAGGATGAGTCATGGTCTATTTTTAGAAAGTGGGAGACAACATTCCCAGACAAAAGGGGGGTGAGTTAATTTTTATCATGTCTAGAAGACATGATAAAAATTAACAAAAAGGTTTTTTTTTTTTTTTTTTTTTTTTTTTTTTTTTTTTTTTTTTTACATCTCAGAATTTTTTTCTGAGCTCTGAAAAATTTTTCCTAGCCGATCCCATTTCGTTTTTCGACTTTCACTTTCAACTCTTCACTTTTCCTATCCACTGTCGTTGGAATTGTGTTCACTGGAGGCTATTTCTTTTTTTTTGCAATCTCGCTTTTAGTTTTCTCTGAGATTCTTTAGAAATGGCTATACAAATTTCACCATCTATATAGAGATGATGTCCAAACAAAGTCGTCCCCGGACCATCTTGATGACCGAATATGTATAGAAATAGTCTGAAAATGGGCTTGAGGGCCGGTTTCTGGACGATTCCTCTACAAATTCGGCCGCATCCAGAAAAACAAAAATACATAATTTCTTTTTGGGTGGACAGGAGATGATAAATTTCTTTTTTCTCTCTCTCTCTCCCAATATTGGAGGAGAGAGTGGCCCAAAAAATGGCTCTCGGAAGGAATCGAATGCATTTTGAAATGCACTCATTCCTTCCAAGACCCATTTTTTTGGTCTCCTGATTCAACTCTCCAGTCTATGGAATAGGGAAAGCGGAGAACGTTTCCCCTTCTTTAAGCGACTGGAGACCATATCGCATCATCATCATCATCATCACCATCACCATCGTCCTCTTTCTGATACTTTTCAACGAAGGCTTGATGTCTCTGGATGATTTTGGGGAGATGATGGATCCCGAATTGAGTGATGAAAAAGAGAGGACTCTTTTTCCTTTCTTGTTCGTCTTGCACAGTCTCTCGGAGGGTGATATACGTTTCCCCGTCCTCCTCAATTTTCGTCAGAGGTCTCATGAATATTTTACACATCCAAGGGAAGAGCGACTTGTTATGCAGGGATTTCGAAGCGACGAAGGCCGCTTCATTCGAAGTGAGGACAATCTGGTTCGGTTGACCCCATTCTTTGGAGTAGTTGTCCAAATCGCCTAGTCGAAGAAAATGGTGTCGATTAGGAAAAAAGCCTTGGAGAACACTCGTCGTATGCGAGACGTTCGTAGGCAAGAGAGTCAAGATATCTTTGGCATTCCAGTACAGGTATCCTAGATCCACATACGCGTGCACGTAATAGTCATCGTTATATTCCAGTTTGAGCAGCATGGCTTTTGTATTTTTTTTTTCCGTTCTCAAGGCGAAACACTCGTCTGATATGAACAAGAGCTCGCTGGCGATCCGTTTATATAGACTCCTCAGAGAGAGAGAGAGAGGGAGAGGGGAGGAGGAGGAACAAGGTTGATGAATTCTAAAATAAAAAAAAATGATAAAACATGAGTGTTTGTGAAGGTCATAGAGAGATGATTATAGAGTTGTTTTATTTTTTATTTTCTCAAAAGAAAAAACCAAAAGGGTCCCATTCCATACGACATGGCCTTTGAGAAGGTGACGGGGTCATGTGTCTACAAAGTTGATAAACTCTAAAATAATAAAAAAAAGCTGTCATCACGTAGCTTTCGAGAAGAAGATGACAGGGGTCTCTAGGAGAAGGTCATAGGTAGTATACAAAGGATGGTTGTTTTTTCGTTCCTCTCAATCCCATGACCTTTGAAAAGGTGACGGGGTGTTCTTTAGGAAAAAAAAATAGAAGGTTATAGAGAGAGAGAGGTAGACAAAGTTGATTTTTTTTTCTATAAGTCAACCGTCACGTCGCCCATCACGTGGTCTTCTCGTATATATAGAGAGGCGAGTGGAAGACAGACTCTATTTCCCAGAGAGAGAGACTGCTGTGCGTATCCATATTTCTACTCAAGATGATGATCCGCGTCTTATATAATGAGTTTGTGAGCATTCGCTGTTATGTGGATGACGGAAGATTGTTTTGGAACGCTACGGACATTTTGACTCTGATTCATACTTCCAGTAAAAGAACCTGGGACATTCTCTCCGTGTTTTTCGACGAACACCACGTCTTCAGGAAAATAAAAGATCTTGAGAGTCTCGGCAGTTCTCAAGAGGGATATGTCCTCTCCAGGGAAGAAATGTTACATCTGGCCGGAAATAATCCTAAAAATAATCAGCTTCTGGCCTGGGTGTATAGCATTTTAACTCAGCCGCTGGTTCGAGTTGTACCCAATCAACCCGTTTCCGACTGCTCTATCCGGGGGAGAAATTTCCCTTCATCACCCTCTTTAATCTGGGAGTGCGCTACATACCGCCTCATCCAGGCATGACGGATTCTTATACTTACCCTAAACAATATGCCAGCGCTTATTGCCAGACAGACCCCCGTCAAGAAAAGGTCGTCGAGACTCAAACGGATCCTCTGGTGGTCTCTTTAAATGTCAATAAAGTTATCACCTTCTAAAAAAAACAACCACCACCACCCCAAAAAAATTTGCTCCTCCTCCAAATTTTTTTTTATCTTCTCGAAAGAAAAAAAAAGAAACTTTTCCATCTAGCCTCTTTCTTTCAATCCCTCTTAAGAGAGAGAGGGAGGAGAAAAGAAAGAGAGTTCTGAGGAGGCAAAAGAAATGGGTCTGGAAGGAAACGGGCGCATTGCGAGAAAAAGAGGGTCCTCTTTTCTTTTCTCGAAATGCACTCTTTTCCTTCCAGACCCATTTTTTTTTTGATCACTTCTTCAAGCCAATCTTGGAAAAGGTGGGGATACAATAAATTGTGCGTAAAGTCCATTTCGATCAAGACTGGATTTTTTTTTGAAAAGAAAACATAATGTTATATATAGATAGCTAAATCTTTATCATGACATTCTTTAAGAATTTCTTAGCCATTTGTCAAAGAAGGGGACTATAATTGAAGAATTTATGAATTTGGGAACATGTCACCCATGACAAATTTAAAATCTTGGAAGTGGATACTGGAAAGCCCCGCTCTGATTATAATTCTGAGTTCTAGCATGGGACATTTTTTAGATCAATAAGCTAAACTATTTTTCTAGTCTCATATTCTCTCGTGACTAGGGTTTCAGATTTGGGTAGAGAGAGACACTGTTCTGAACAGAAACGTGGAATGCTTTTATAGAAAAGTGAAGAGTTGAAAGTGAAAGTCGAAAAACGAAATGAGATCGGCTAGGAAAAATTTCTCAGAGCTCAGAAAAAAATTCTGAAATGTAAAAAAAAAAAAAAAAAAAAAAAAAAAAAAAAAAAAAAACTTTTTGTTAATTTTTATCATGTCTTCTAGACATGATAAAAATTAACTCACCCCCCCCCTTTTTGTCTGGGAATGTTGTCTCCCACTTTCTAAAAATAGACCATGACTCATCCTTTTAAAGAATAGAATCCAAGAAAAGACTGGGTTCTGGTCTATTTTTAGAAACGGTGAGACAACATACCCAGACAAAAGGGGGGTGAGTTAATTTTTATCATGTCTAATTAACAAAAAGGGTTTTTTTTTTTTTTTTTTTTTTTTTTTTTTTTTTTTTTTTACATCTCAGAATATTTTTCTGAGCTCTGAAAATATTTTGCCAGCCGATCTCATTTCGTTATCATTTTTTTTATTTTAGAATTCATCAACCTTGTTCCTCCTCCTCCCCTCTCCCTCTCTCTCTCTCTGAGGAGTCTATATAAACGGATCGCCAGCGAGCTCTTGTTCATATCAGACGAGTGTTTCGCCTTGAGAACGGAAAAAAAATACAAAAGCCATGCTGCTCAAACTGGAATATAACGATGACTATTACGTGCACGCGTATGTGGATCTAGGATTCCTGTACTGGAATGCCAAAGATATCTTGACTCTCTTGCCTACGAACGTCTCGCATACGACGAGTGTTCTCCAAGTCTTTTTTCCTAATCGACACCATTTTCTTCGACTAGGCGATTTGGACAACTACTCCAAAGAATGGGGTCAACCGAACCAGATTGTCCTCACTTCGAATGAAGCGGCCTTCGTCGCTTCGAAATCCCTGCATAACAAGTCGCTCTTCCCTTGGATGTGTAAAGTATTCATGAGACCTCTGACGAAAATTGAGGAGGACGGGGAAACGTATATCACCCTCCGAGAGACTGTGCAAGACGAACAATAAAGGAAAAAGAGTCCTCTCTTTTTCATCACTCAATTCGGGATCCATCATCTCCCCAAAATCATCCAGAGACATCAAGCCTTCGTTGAAAAGTATCAGAAAGAGGACGATGGTGATGGTGATGATGATGATGATGATGCGATATGGTCTCCAGTCGCTTAAAGAAGGGGAAACGTTCTCCGCTTTCCCTATTCCATAGACTGGAGAGTTGAATCAGGAGACCAAAAAAAATGGGTCTTGGAAGGAATGAGTGCATTTCAAAATGCATTCGATTCCTTCCGAGACCCATTTTTTTGGGCCACTCTCTCCTCCAATATTGGGAGAGAAAAGAAATTTATCATCTCCTGTCCACCCAAAAAGAAATTATGTATTTTTGTTTTTCTGGATGCGGCCGAATTTGTAGAGGAATCGTCCAGAAACCGGCCCTCAAGCCCATTTTCAGACTATTTCTATACATATTCGGTCATCAAGATGGTCCGGGGACGACTTTGTTTGGACATCATCTCTATATAGATGGTGAAATTTGTATAGCCATTTCTAAAGAATCTCAGAGAAAACTAAAAGCGAGATTGCAAAAAAAAGAAATAGCCTCCAGTGAACACAATTCCAACGACAGTGGATAGGAAAAGTGAAGAGTTGAAAGTGAAAGTCGAAAAACGAAATGGGATCGGCTAGGAAAAATTTTTCAGAGCTCAGAAAAAAATTCTGAGATGTAAAAAAAAAAAAAAAAAAAAAAAAAAAAAAAAAAAAAAAAAACTTTTTGTTAATTTTTATCATGTCTTCTAGACATGATAAAAATTAACTCACCCCCCTTTTGTCTGGGAATGTTGTCTCCCACTTTCTAAAAATAGACCATGACTCATCCTTTTAAAGAATAGAATTCCAAGAAAAGACTGGGTTCTGGTCTATTTTTAGAAACGGTGAGACAACATACCCAGACAAAAGGGGGTGAGTTAATTTCACTTTCAACTCTTCTCTTTTCTATAAAAGCATTTCACGTTTCTGTTCAGAACACTGTGGGCTGTTGAAAAGGCAACACGCCTCCCTCTCTACCCTAATCAGGAATCCTGATCCAGGTGTCCCCCGCTTCACGCTACCCATCTTCACCCATTTCTAAAGAATCTCAGAGAAAACTAAAAGCGAGATTGCGAAAAAAAGAAATGGCCTCCAGTGAACACAATTCCTACGACAGTGGATAGCTTTTTGGGGTCCTTCCAGATATATTACCGGTAACCGATAGGTTGTTCAGGGTCTACAGCACAGACTCAATGTAACTCCTTTTGTCTGGGAATGTTGTCTCACCGTTTCTAAAAATAGACCAGAACCCATTCTTTTCTTGGAATTCTATTCTTTAGAAAGAATGAATCATGGTCTATTTCTTTAGAAACGGTGAGTCAACATTCCTAGACAAAAGGGATTAGTTAATTTTTATCATGTCTAGAAGACATGATAAAAATTAACAAAAAGTATTTATAATATATATTATATAATATATATTATATAATATATATATTATATAATATATATATTATATATTTTTTCTTTTTTTTTCTGACTCAGAATATTTTATCGGCTCTCAGAAATTTTTCCCAGCCGATCCCATTTTGCTTTTTGACTTTCACTTTCAATTCTTCTCTTTTCTATAAAAGTATTCCACGTTTTTGTTCAGAATAATGTGGGCTGTTGAAAAGGCAATATGTCTGGTCATCAAGATGGTCCGGGGACGACTTTGTACAAGTGGAGCTCTATCCAAGAAAAAAATGATGTCTTTTTTTATGTTGTGGACAATCAATTTTGTATTGGAATATACTGAAAACGGGCGTTCGAGTCCTTTTTCCGACTATTTCTACACACATTCCACTATATTAAAATGACGTCATGGTTGAGTCCAAACAAAGTCGTCCCCGGACAGAGTCGTCTCCGGACAAAGTCGTCCCCGGACAATTTTATACCGAATTTGTATAGAGATATACTTAAAATGGGCTTGGAGGGGAGGGCGCTTTCTAGTATATTCCTATATACATTCGGTTGCATTCAGAAACAAAAAGAATGTCTTTTTGAATGGACAGGATGACTATGGAAACCGGATCTCTCTCTCTCTCTCTCTCTCTCTCCCCCAAGATTGGATGAGAGAGTGCCTCCTATTTGTATTGTAATATACTGAAAACGGGCTTTCGAGTCAATTTCTAGACTATTTCTACACTCAATTTCTAGACTATCTCAACGATGACATCATTTCTATATAGATGGTGGAATTTGTATAGAAAGAGTTTAGAAACCGACTCGAACGCCTGTTTTCAGTATATTGCAATACAAATAGGACTGTCCACACAATAAAAAAAAGACATCATTTTTTTCGTAAATAGAGCTCCATTTGTATAGAAATAGTCTAGAAATTGACTCGAAAGCCCGTTTTCAGTATATTACAATACAAATAGGAGGCACTCTCTCATCCAATCTTGGGAGAGAGAGAGAGAGATCCGGTTTCCATAGTCATCCTGTCCATTCAAAAAGACATTCTTTTTGTTTCTGAATGCAACCGAATGTATATAGGAATATACTAGAAAGCGCCCTCCCCTCCAAGCCCATTTTAAGTATATCTCTATACAAATTCGGTATAAAATTGTCCGGGGACGACTTTGTCCGGAGACGACTCTGTCCGGGGACGACTTTGTTTGGACTCAACCATGACGTCATTTTAATATAGTGGAATGTGTGTAGAAATAGTCGGAAAAAGGACTCGAACGCCCGTTTTCAGTATATTCCAATACAAAATTGATTGTCCACAACATAAAAAAAGACATCATTTTTTTCTTGGATAGAGCTCCACTTGTATTCGAATATACTGAAAACCGACGTGAACGCCCGTTTTCAGTATATTCTAATACAAAATAGGGCAGTCCACAACATAAAAAAAGACATCATTTTTTTCTTGGATGGAGCTTCACTTGTATTGAAATATACTGAAAACCGACGTGAACGCCCGTTTTCAGTATATTCCAATACAAAATTGGCAGTCCACAAAATAAAAAAAAGACATCTTTTTTTTCTTGGATCGAGCTCCACTTGTATTGTAATATACTGAAAACCGACGTGAACGCCCGTTTTCAGTATATTCCAATACAAAATTGGCTGTCCACAAAATAAAAAAAGACATAATTTTTTTCTTGGATGGAGCTCCATTTGTATTGGAATATACTGAAAACCGACTCGAACGCCCGTTTTCAGTATATTCCAATACAAAATAGGGCAGTCCACAAAATAAAAAAAAAGACATCATTTTTTTCTTGGATGGAGCTCCATTTGTATTGTAATATACTGAAAACCGACGTGAACGCCCGTTTTCAGTATATTCCAATACAAAATTGGCTGTCCACAAAATAAAAAAAAGACATCATTTTTTTCTTGGATGGAGCTCCACTTGTATTGTAATATACTGAAAACCGACGTGAACGCCCGTTTTCAGTATATTCCAATACAAAATAGGGCAGTCCACAAAATAAAAAAAAGACATCATTTTTTTCTTGGATCGAGCTCCATTTGTATTGAAATATACTGAAAACCGACGTGAATGCCCGTTTTCAGTATATTCCAATACAAAATTGGCTGTCCACAACATAAAAAAAAGACATCATTTTTTTCTTGGATCGAGCTCTATTTGTATTGAAATATACTGAAAACCGACGTGAACGCCCGTTTTCTGTATATTCCAATACAAAATTGGCAGTCCACAAAATAAAAAAAAAGACATCATTTTTTTCTTGGATCGAGCTGTATTTGTATTGAAATATACTGAAAACCGACTCAAACACCCGTTTTCAGTATATTCCAATACAAATTGGCAGTCCACAAAATAAAAAAAAGACATCATTTCTTTCTTGGATCGAGCTCTATTTGTATTGAAATATACTGAAAACCGACTCAAACACCCGTTTTCAGTATATTCCAATACAAATTGGCAGTTCTCAAAATAAAAAAAAAAAGACATCATTTCTTTCTTGGATCGAGCTCTATTTGTATTGAAATATACTGAAAACCGACGTGAATGCCCGTTTTCAGTATATTCCAATACAAAATTGGCTGTCCACAACATAAAAAAAAGACATCATTTTTTTCTTGGATCGAGCTCTATTTGTATTGAAATATACTGAAAACCGACGTGAACGCCCGTTTTCTGTATATTCCAATACAAAATTGGCAGTCCACAAAATAAAAAAAAAGACATCATTTTTTTCTTGGATCGAGCTGTATTTGTATTGAAATATACTGAAAACCGACTCAAACACCCGTTTTCAGTATATTCCAATACAAATTGGCAGTCCACAAAATAAAAAAAAGACATCATTTCTTTCTTGGATCGAGCTCTATTTGTATTGAAATATACTGAAAACCGACTCAAACACCCGTTTTCAGTATATTCCAATACAAATTGGCAGTTCTCAAAATAAAAAAAAAAAGACATCATTTCTTTCTTGGATCGAGCTCTATTTGTATTGAAATATACTGAAATCGACTCAAACACCCGTTTTCAGTATATTCCAATACAAATTGGCAGTCCCCAAAATAAAAAAAAGACATCATTTCTTTCTTGGATCGAGCTCTATTTGTATTGAAATATACTGAAAACCGACTCAAACACCCGTTTTCAGTATATTCCAATACAAATTGGCAGTTCAGAAAATAAAAAAAAAGACATCATTTCTTTCTTGGACCGAGCTCTTTTTGTATTGAAATATACTGAAAACCGACTCAAACACCCGTTTTCAGTATATTGTAATACAAATGAAATGACATGAAAAATGCAAAAAGAGGAAAAGTAGCCTACCTTGACGGAAATTCTATTCCAAAAGGGGAAAACTTGTATCCAGGTTTGCCCACAGCACGGCCGGAACTCAAGCGAAACTCGATAGGTTGAAATCGATCCATTAAATAACATTCTTAACAAACAGTAAAGTTTTATTCACATCGAGTCGGCTGGGAAAAGTTTCTGAAAAATAAATTACCCCCCTTTTTAGTCTGAAAATTTGAAAATTGATGTCTTCAATTTTCGAAAAATTGAAGACATCAATTTTCAGACTAAAAGGGGGGTATTTTTTTTTTTTTTTTTTTTTTTCAGCCAGAGAAATTTTTCTCCGGCTCTCAGAAATTTTTCCGCACTCGACTGGATGAATAAAACATCCCCGTTTCATTAAGAATGGGATCACTGTAAACTATTTCAGCATTCGACGTTTCGCGTCCAATAATAACTGCCGGGTGTTCAAGAATGCAGATGCACCTACTAGATTTTCTACAGAGAAGCTTGACTGGATGGAGAGAGTGGATGACTTTTTCCAAGATTCTCGACTTTGGACCGTCAAGAGGTAATGGATCTTTTTGTTTTTTTCTTTTAAGAAAATTTATGGATAGATTCATTTCTTTTTGAATGGACCTAGAAAAATAGGACAAAGTTCTTTTCCAAGATTGGATGAGAGAGGGACCCAAAAAAATGGGTCTTGGAAGGAATCGAATGCATTTGCACTCATTCCTTCCAAGACCCATTTTTTTGGTCTCCTGATTCGTCTCTCTCTCTCTCTCTTCTCAGTCCATTTCCATAAATATAGGGAAAGCGGAGAACCTTTCCCTACTTATTTCTAAAAATCTTTTCTTTATTTTTTTCTCCTGAGTTTATGTATATATCAATTCAAATACTTTTGAGAACGGTCATCCCAATTCTCTGTCGTCTTTTCGGTTTCATCGTCCCAACACTCAGTGGACATAGTCTCAGTGGATTTTGGAGCATGGGTCGTCCGTTCATTGTCCCAACACTCAGTGGATATAGTCTTAGTGGATTTTGGAGCATGAGTCGTCCGTTCATCGTCCCAACACTCAGTGGATTTTGTCTTTGGATCCTCTGAAGATATTTTGGGGGTCTCATGAGATTCTTTGGAAGGTTCGTCCCAACAGGCTGCTGGATCGTAATGGGGAATATTTTCAGGTATGTCTCCCCAACCCTCCGTCTTCCTCGAGTTATTGGAGGAAGTTGACGACAAAGAAGAAGAAGTAGAAGAGCCCATCAAGTTTAAAGGCGTATGCTCATCCGGATGTTCCATCACTTGGAAACAGGACAGATTATCCCATTTCTGGATGAGGTTATCGTACGCTTTTGGGGACGGATCCTTCTCTAACTGATCGTAGGCCTTATCAAAAGCTTGCAGAGGATTGTCTGCTTCCTCCTGAATCCTCTCCTCTTTCTCCGTTCCGTCTGGATAGACGTGATTGATATGAAAATCTCCTTCCATAATATGCCATCGATAGTTGCGCACTTTGTTTTCGGCACAATGGAAATATTTCATCCTTTGATGATGTCGGGCACATTTTTCCCGATACTTCCAAATGATTCCATCTGGCACATAAATTTCCGTCACGGGTTTTTGATAATCCAAGGCTTTAGCAAAGAATTTAGCTTTCTGGCATCCCACCACATAAATCGTGGAGAAGCTGTGAGTGAGCGATTGGAGAATGCGTCCTAAATGGTTGTAGGGAATATGACCCTCGTTCCAACGAAGTCCGTGCCGGTTTCTTGTCAGCCAGGCATTTGTCTTTTGGTTTTTTTCACTCAGTTGGTGGAAGGGGTGAGGAGGAGCAAACGTCAACGATCCCACGGTCAAAAAATCTTTTGTCGCATAGCCCAATTCTTTTAAAACGTAGGTAAATTCACCCTTCTTGTGGTTGTAGGACTGGAAACCCTCTAGATCGAGCACGATAAAGTTTTCTGAACACGCCATGGCGATGAATACGGTGATGTCTTCCACAAACAGGAGCAAAAAAGAGAATCGAAAAGGTATATATGTATAACAGGGAAGATGTAGAAAGGGGGGGAAACAATAAAACGTTTTAGAGTCGTCTTCTTGAAAGAGACATTTTTCTTTTCAAAGGGTTAAGAAGTTTCAAAGGTCTTTTTAAATGAAGTTATGATTATTATCATTATTAAAAAAAACTAAGAATCAAATCGAGTTTATAGATAACCATATTCATAGGACCAAAGGGACTTACCAGCTCAGTTCACGTCTTCTTCTGTTCTATGAAGAAATCTTGCGGAGGACACACACTTTTATACTCGCGCGACATCTGTCGGGATCGCGACCCCATCTAAATGTCAGGGTCATTCCAACCTCTTAAAAGGATCGGAATGAAAGAAACACTTTGATAAAAAATATATTTATGAAAAGATATCTGAGGGTCGTGAGAACATTTTCTCTCCCCACCCCCCGCCTATTTCAAAAAATAATAATAAAAAGTCTTTCTTGGATCGCGTCAAGATTACAAAACAACTCACAGGACTTGTTTATCTCGATCTTGTCAGGGTCACCGTTTCACATAAGAAGATGGATGGACCCTGAACTTTAGACATGATAAAAATTAACTCTACCCGCCTTTTGTCTGGGAATAGGGTCTCACCGTTTCTAAAAATAGACCAGATTCCCATTCTTGGAATTCTATTCTTTAAGAAAGGAGGAGTGATGGTCTATTTTTAGAAAGTGTGAGACAACATTCCCAGACAAAAGGGGGGGTAGAGTTAATTTTTATCATGTCTAAGACATAAAAAAAATTAACAAAAAGTTTTTTTTTTTTTTTTTTTTTTTTTTTTTTTTTTTTTAAAGGCTGAAAAATTTTTCTGAGAGAGCTGAGAAAGATTTTTCCTCCCAATCTTTTTCGACGATGAAAAGGGTAAAACTACTGATCCGATCTCCCTACGCTTTAGGGAAAAAATACTTATGAAATATTCATGTGTTGAAATTGGCTATTCAAATAAGTGACATTTTTTTTCTCATTGGAACTGTTCAACGGCGAGTCCACTCGTCTCATTCTTTGGGGTAGGGGATGAAAGTACAGCGGTTTGTTGAAATCGATGATAGTTTCCTCTTTAGTCGGCGGAACTGTAAATCTATCCCGTCTTAACTCTTCTAATCTCTTTGAAAGTCTTTCCACTTGCTCTGCTAAGGTTTCCTCGGTACTCATGGTCTCTCTTAGTTTAGGGAAGTCTTGACGTATTGGCTAGAGAACAGAGGGTCTCTCTCTATATATATCATGTGGGAGAGTGTGATTCATAAATCGTTGTGAAATCTTTCTACGTCTTGTGTAACTTGGAAAATTCTTCTTCTTCTCGTCGATTGGGGTGAAATTATGGAAAAGAAATGCGATGGGAAAGAAATCAACACATTAAAAAAAAAAGGAACTTTTTTTTATTTTTTTTCTCTAGGGATTCACATACCATTCCATTCATGAACATTCAAGGGATCTCTCCAAGACCAAATTTTAGAAGAGGACCACAAAGAGTACACTTGAGGATTCTCTTTCAGGTCTAGGTGAGATAAGGGTTGAGACCAATATTCTTGGGTCTCTAAAGCATCCCAACTTAGACATTTATTATTATTATTATTAGAAAGTTCATCCTCCTCCTCCTCCTCCTCCTCATCGTCGCACGAGTTCTCCTGGGGAGATTCTTCCGCCTCCTCTTCGTCTTCGACAGCTTTGCTTTCGGAGGGGTAACAATGTAATTTCCGGAAAACGTAACTACCCTCCATCAAATGGTATCGAAAATTTCTCACCTTGTTCTCGGCACAATGAATCATTTTTTGGAAATATTGGTGTCGCGTGCATTTCGACTTGTTCCGCCACTCGGTTTTCCCTGGGATGTAAAACTCGTAAACGGATCGCTGGCAGAGCTTGCTGAAAAATTCGGCTTTATCGTATCCATTGACGTAGATCACCTCCACATTTTCGGTCAGTATTTTCAGGATCGTAGGAAGATGCTCGTAGGAAAGACGACCCTCGGTCCATTGCAGGCCGTGTCGGTTATTTGTAGTCTGGTTGACCACAGCTTGATTGCGGGACGATAAGTCATCGTAATGGACAGGAGGGAGAAAAATCATGGATCCGCATAAGGTTAAATCGCAAGTGATGTAGCCCAGTTCTTTCAAGATGAAACATATATCTCGCGTCTTTGGATCATAACAGTGAAAGTATTCCATGTCCAGAACAATGTAGGAATCTTTGAGAGGTTTGGTACTCAAAATGTCCATCTTCTTCAATTGAGGAAAAAAAGAAAACAAAATTCTCTCTCTCTCTCGCTGTGTGTCCTGAAGGAAAAAATGGATAGCGTTCTCTCGCCGTCTCCCCTTTTATATATATAGAGAGAGAAGGTTGCACGTGACAGGTCGTATGAATTCTGGGAAAGGTCACATTCGTATATATATTTGTTTTTTGAATAATATCGTGCGTATCTCAATACACATCCATCATCATAATAATAAAGGTCACCTTGGAAAGAAAAAGAAATAAAAAACATGGAACTCGTGCTCGACTTTGAAGGTTTCTACGATACTCAAGGAGCCTTTATTGTGAAAGAATTGGCTTACGTCACATTGGACGGTACTTCTCGAGGGGTATTTGTTTTTAAACGTTTCCATGGCAAATGCTCACCGAGAAAGAAAAACGAACCGCTGTGTGGGCGAGTGATTATTATCACGGCTTGTCGTGGTACGAAGGAGAAATTCCGTACAGTTATTTTCCATGGGTGTTAACGATGTTGACGGAACCTTTTTCCATGATTTGGGTGCGAGGAGAAATGAAACGGCAGTTTTTAGAGAAATGGTTGCAAAGATCCATTTATTGCATTTCGGGATCGACGCAAGAGATTCTCAAATACAATGGGATCGAACACATGAATTGTCCTAATCATACAAAAGGTTTTTTCCATTGCACTCTACAAAAAGCGGTTCGGTATCATTATTATTTAAAGACACAGAGAAAAAATTCGCAAGGTCGATCCTGCACAATTCAATCTTGACAGAACTCATTAAAAAAATACATATATCATGTTACTTCTTCAACAGCACAGATGGTTCTGAAGCGAAACTTGGAATTTTGAAATAATAGATCAGGGAGAAATCATTCTTAATAAAATGGTAAAGTATCGAATCGGCTGGGAGAAAAAAAATTTTTCAGAGCTGAGATAAAAATTCTCTAATGGAAAAAAAAAATTTTGGTTAATTTTTATCATGTCTTAGACATGATAAAAAATTAATGACCCTCCCTTTTTGTCTGGGAAGGATGTCTCACCCTTTCTAAAAATAGACCATGACTCATCCTTTCGCTAATGGCAATCATTCCATGAATGAATCACGATTTGTTTTTCAAAAGAGTGAGACAACATTCCCAGAAGAAAAGGAAAGGGGGGTCGTTAATTTTTATCATGTCTAAGACATGATAAAAATTAACAAAAAGTTTTTTTTTTTTTTTTTTTTTTTTTTTTTTTGAGTTGTAGAATTTTTCTCAGCTCTGAAAATTTTTTTCCAGCCGACTCGAGACTTTACCATTTATATTTACGAATAGTCTTTGGATTATTTATTTATTTTCTTTTAAAAAGAAAAATTCTGAGCTAGACCTATCTATTGGCTTAACATTCTGGTCATAGAAACAGTCTAGAATCTCATTTTATTTTTCGAGGCTAATGCACGGGTTCTCCAATCAAAAGGGTTACTATAAAGGGATTGGTTTGAATGCATTTATCTGCAAATGTTGTAGGATTCTGTTGTTGAGAAGGGGGTATATTATTATTATTATTATTATGATTGTGGCAGATTCGTTTTCTACATGGAAGTCTAATCTCCTCCGAAGACCTTTTCTGGGGATCGTCGATAGATGGTTTTTCAATAGGAATCGTTTCCCTCGGATCCTCAAGAGATAGAGGGGGGTCCTGTCTTGAGACATGGAGCGGTCTCTCCTCCTCCTCCTCCTCGAGAAGTCTTGAGAAAGGGAGAGGATTTTCGGTTCCCTTATTCTTGAGGGGTCTTGACAAATTGAGAGGTCCCTCCTCTTCGAAAGAGAGAGAAGTTTTGGTTCCCTTATTCTCGAGGGGTTTTGACAAATCGAGAGGTCCCTCATTTTCGAAAGAGAGAGAAGTTTTGGTTCCCTTATCCTCGAGGGGTTTTGACAAATCGAGAGGTCCCTCATTTTCGAGGGGTCTTGATAAATGGAGAGGTTTTTCATCTTCGAGGGGGTTTGATAAAGGAAGAGGTCCCTCCTTCTCGAGGGGTCTTGATAAATGGAGAGGTTTTTCATCTTCGAGGAGGTTTGACAATGGGAGAGATTTCTCCTTCTCGAGGGGTCTCTCTTCCTCAAGGGGTTTTGAGAAAGGGAGAGGTTTTTCATCCTCGACGGGTTTTGACAAACGGAGAGGAATCTGAACAGGCTTCTCCTCATCCCCATCATTATCGAGGAGGACGAGGATAGGCTTTTGGAAAGGTTTTTTCTTTTTCTTCTGAACAGGCTCCTCTTGATGCTCGGGGAGAGGGATGGGGTAGTTGTTCCACCATTCTATTTTTTCTTGCTCGAGGATTTTTTCAAAAGTCGTAGCCTCTCTAAGATGAGACGAACGAGGAGAGTCCTCGAGAAGAATATAATAGGTATTCTTCCCAGTCTTCTCGATCGAGAGAGGTTCGTGCAAACATTTGTGCAACCATTCACTAAAATGAACGAGAATCCCTTTTGTCTTCTCAAGACGAACCATAATCCTATTCATTTGCGAGACGGTTAGAAAGTGGGACGTGTAAAAATATTTGGCTCGTTTCATTAACAAAATTTGTGCATCCAAAGGTGGAATGTCACGAGCCATCAACACGTTTTCGTCGGATAAAAATTCGTCCCGCATCTTTTGATAACTCCCCACGGTATAATAACCCGCACATTTTGAAAAATCGGAGGCTTTCAGGTAAACGACTCCTTGGATGATATAAAAGGAAAGATCAACATATTTATATTTGAAAGGAATACACGTAGTGAGCCGGGGATGCCTCCTCATGATCCACTTGGACAAAAATACGACTTTGGGGCTCTCCCCTTTTATTTATAGAGAGAAAGAGAGTGTGACCTTCCCTTCCCTCCTCCTCCTCTCTCCCTGCTTTCTCTATCTCTGGACGTCCTTGGATTGGAAAGGTTGACTTTGAAAAAAAAAGAAGGTCATGGTTGGATAATTTTTTGTTTATTAAATTATTACTTTCACTTCCTCATTCACACACACATTCATCTTTTTAAGAAAAGAAAAAGAGGTCATGGAGATAAGATTTCTTGGAAAGAAGAGAGAGAGAGAAACAAAAAAAACAAATAAAACGGACGTCATAGAGCCTCTATGTGTGTCTGTGTGTGTCTATATAGATATATAAAAAGGCGAGAGTACTGGGCGAGATCATTTCTTTTCCATTGGGAGCCATGTCGCTATTAGACGTTTTTCCAACTCAACGGATTTCGAACGGGGAGGATTTGAAGACGCTAAAGCAAATCTCCAACTTGAAAATTTTTTTGGCGTGTCATTGTGCGACATTTATTCCGCATTTACCACCTATCAAGCGATCGTTTGTTTCAACCAAGATGTCGAATCCTCCAACCTGCTCGTTCTGACTATATACAGAAATTTATTCGAATCGCAACAAACGAAAGAGGAATCTCCCTTTTCTTGGAATCGGATGGATCGAGCTTTGAGACGGCCCATTCAAACAGACCGGCGATATACAGATCCGCGCACGAGTTTTCGGTGGAAGAATATTTTTCTCACGAAACGATATTTTACGTTTGGAGTGAGAACGACGGCTGAGGACGAAGTTCATATTGTTCAAACCACAGCCGCTCCTCTCGCCTATTACGAATCATCGTCCCCCAATCTGAAGGAAAGAAGTTTTAAAGTCACCGACAGGATGAAATATAAGAAATATATTCTAAGACCTTTTCAAAACTATGTCGTTCCCCCGAAAACGCAATATCTCATCGTCACAACCCAGAAGAGTCTCTTTCTCGTCGATCGGTGCTCGTACTCGCTTTGGAAACAATTGAAAGAGGAGATTTCTTTCCAATCGCCGATGATGTTTCAAGAAAAAGAAGAAGAAAACCCTCCGCCACCTTTACCCATCCCTTCCTTAGATGATAAGAGGAGCTGGACCAAACCGTCGTCATGGCCCGAAACAAAATCGACCCGGCAACGGAATGAAATTGAAGTCATCACAATTGAAGATGAGGAGGAAGAAAAAAAATTACCTCTTAAAAAACGGTCGACTTACCGGAACCTACCTGGCGTGCAAGATCCGCTTCAGAATCCAGAAGCTTCTTCTTCTTCCCCGACTTGTTCAAACAGGCAACCTCTTTCGAACTCCTCACAGACAGAACCTCTTCCAGTATCCTCTTCTTCTTCTCCTCCTCCTCCAACCTGTCCCGACATCGTAGAGGTAGAATGTCAGCCGGGTAAACAAGTTCCAACAGGTCCAGAAATCATGGAGGCAGAATCACAGCCGGGTTCACAAGTTCCAACGGGTCCAGAAATCGTAGAGGCAGAATTTCAGCCGGGTAAACAAGTTCCAACGGGTTCAGAAATCATGGAGGTAGAATCGCAGCCGGGTCCAGACATCCTAGATCCCTCCACTCATCCCAAAGAGACTCCAAGTGTTTCAAGACAGCCTTGTGAGGATCCAGCCCTTCCCGTATGGAATGATTATATGGACTTACAAAATTTGGTGCAACAGGAAGGAGAAGAAAATAATCATACGGATGGGTGGGTCAAAGAATGTTTAGATCATTTAACCTCGAATGAAATTGAACTGTTATGGAATTGCATTGCTGAAATCACATCGGAAATGGGATAAAAACCAACACAAAAAAAAACTTTTTTAATAACAAATGGGAGGAGGGTCATGATGTCAATTAAAAAAAATATTATATAGAGTCCAATCTTGGTGGTTCACTTCAGTTTTCCAGCATGAGGTGATCCACGTTTCCCGAAATATGGATCCCATTCCAAGAGAGATTGTGTAGAGCCTTCACTTCAGTTCTTTTTTTTCCCTACCAAGAGGAGAGGGTCCCCAAAGGGTTACCCATGTCCAAAGCGAGAAAGTGTAGAGCGTTCATTTCAGTTTTTTTTTCAGTTTAGGGGAGGGAGGTCTCAAAATGACACCCCCCCATTTTCAAAGAGAGATGGTGTAGAGCGTTCATTTCTGTTTTTTTCCAAAGTTAGGGAGTTTTCAAATGACTACCCATTTCAGAGAAAGAGAGAGAGAGAGAGAGAGAAGGTGTAGAGCGTTCATTTCAGTTTTCCAAGGTTAGGATGGTGGTGGAGAATCCTCCAAAATGGCTACTCATCTCAAAGAGAGAGAGAGAGAGAGAGAAAGCGTAGAGCGTCCATTTCAGTTTTCCAACATTAGAAGGTCCCAAAATACCTTCTGAATTCAAAGAGAGATCGTGTAGAGCGTTCATTTTCAGTTCTTCAAGATCAGAAGAAGAGGGTCCGCTTTTCAGAGACAGCGAAGTGCAGACTTCAGTTTTTCTCCCTCCCCAAGAATAGAGGGTCCCAAAATGGCTTTCCATTTCAAAGAAAGAGGGAGAGGCGTTCATTTCCATTCTCCAAGATAGGGTCGTCTGCTTTTTCCCAAAATGGCTTCCCAATTCAAAAAAAGAGAGAGAGAGAGAGTAAAAGGGTGTGTAGAGCGGTCATGTTCATTCTCCAAGATAGGGTCGTCAGCTTTTTCTCAAAATGGCATCTCCCCATTCAAAAAGAGATCGTAACCAATTTTTTCCAGTTTTTTCCAAGATGGGGGGAGAAGAAAACCTAGGATGGAATAACACGACACACAGAGAGAAAGAGAAAAAAAACGCCATCTTGTCATTTTCTGATAGGGTACCGGTGTTCGAATACTTTTGTGACCGACTGTCTGATTATACTGGGAGAACCATAAAATCGGAAAAGCGATGGGTTTCACAGTTAACGAGGCAATCGAAGACAGACTGGGAAAGAGAGATCCTTTTTTTTAGCTTAGAAGCAGATTGCCCTGGAAATCCGTGACTCTGACCATATAATTTCTCCATAGACTCTTTGAACGGTATTCAGGAGACATCCTCCATGAGGGAAAAAAAATCTCCCCTTCCCCTTCTAAATCGACTGGAAAGAGAATGAGGTGGAAGAGATCCATCCACGAGAGATCATACTCTTGAACGTCAGACAAATATGAAGTCGAATAGCTTAAACAAAAAATGCTTGAAAAGTCATCGAGTCTCGAAAATCTAGGCCTCTCTCTCTCTCTGAAGGAAATGAGAAAATGGGAATCTGCGTTTTTCTTCCTCAACGGCTAACATTCATCTGAAGTGACACTCGAAATGTTTAAATAGATAAACGAGAATCCATTCTTAAAAAAATGACGCTGTGTCGTCAATTATAGAATCGAGTCGGCTGGGAAAATATTGTGAGAGCCAGGAAAAAAATTTTTCTAACTCTAAATAAAAAAAAAAAAAAAAAAAAACTTTTTGTTAATTTTTATCATGTCTTTAGGCATGATAAAAATTAACTACCTTCCCCTTTTGTCTGGGAATGTTGTCTCACCGTTTCTAAAAATAGACCATCACTCATCCTTTCTAAAAAGAATAAAATTCCAAGAATGGGTTCTGGTCTATTTTTAGAAACGGAGAGACAACATTCCCAGACAAAAGGAGGGTAGAGTTAATTTTTATCATGTCTAGAAGACATGATAAAAATTAACCAAAAGTTTTTTTTTTTTTTTAAGAGTTAGAGAATTTTTTTTTCCCGGCTCTCAAAATTTTTTCCCAGCCGACTCGATTCTCCATTAACAAGACAGCGCCATTTTTTTTAAGAATAAACTCTCGCTTATCTATTTAAGCATTCCCAGTTTGGCTTTAGATGAGTGTCAGCCGTTGAAGACGAAGCATCCTGTCACTTGGGAGAGACATACGAGTATTTTGAGGAGTCAACATGTTGTGTGGACCGTTGAGATCGATTTTTCTCTTCCCATTGTGTGGACATTGTTGAGCGTTTTGTGAAGCTTTGAAAGAATGGAGGGGTTTTGATAGAGAATATTTCTTTTTATTGAATTTTAAAAAAAAAAAAAAAAGATTTAAGATTCATATTTTATAACAGGTTTTACATGGAAAGAAGGTTTTTCTTCTAGTTTGACGATTTCTTTTTCTTGGGAGATGTTTCTATTGGAAAGATGGAAGGAAAGACGATTCCCACATTGAAGAAGGTTCATGAGAAACTCGTACGGATCTTGGTTCTCTTCTCGAGCCGAAATATCATACGGAATCCGGGACATGTTTTGCAATCGCTCCAGTTCCTCCTCGTATTTTTGCTTGCTCGCCAATTTCATGCGGGGACGAAACTGGTCCAGAATATACAATCCCTGGGGTTGAGTCACTCGAGAAAAAGCGACATATTGCTGAAATCGATTAAAAGGTCCGTGCATGTAAATTGCGATCGACGGAAAGGTGGCTCCTTGGGCTTTATGAGCCGTAATCGCTTCGGCTAACATCAAAGGAAACTGTTCGCGATAAAATGCGAGTGTTTTCGTCGAACAGGTGTCAATACGAATGGAGACGCGATCGATAGGAGCTAGACTATTCGAAAATTGCAGCCAGACTCGCGTCACAACTCCGTCTTCATCCTGGTCTATTTGGTGTAGTGTTCCAATCGCTCCATTCATCCATCCTTTGGATCTATCGAGCGTTTTAGTCAATTGATATCGCGCTCCTCTTTGTAAATGGAGGACGGATTCGAGATTCGCCATCTGAGATCGATGTAAATGTTGACTCCGTTTCATCATCCTCTTCCGCAATTTTTCGCTCTCGGAATAAATCACGTCTCGAGCCAGACACGAACAGTACGTCCCTCGGGATTGGAGACGTTTCATATTATATTTCTCTGCATCCTTGCTCGAAAAACAGAGAATAATAGCTTCGCGAGGAATTTCGTCGAAACTGCGAACGCGGGACTGGAAAAATGCCACATCGTCCGGTTCTAAAAAGTGATTTCTCGTTAAACGATCGAGTCTCTCCTCGTAATCCAGAGAGAATCGCATACATTCGACTAGTTCATAGTAGAGCGTGGATTGAGGCGTCCACCACCCTTCAGAATAAAAAATGGGCATGTCGCGAATCGGTTGGAGCTGCTGCAAATCTCCAAATTTAATCATATGCACATTCCCAAACGGCTTATCCGGCACATGACACAATTGTCGAAGTTGCTGGTCGAGGCGCGAAAATAAATTGGATCCGATCGTGGAAACGTCATCCAAAATCACCATCCGTAAAGGAGCATACAGGGGTCTGTAATAGTCTAAAGTCTTTTAGGTCAGAGGTCGAACAAAAGTCCCGTTCATTTGAAGACGCAGGGCATGATGCAAAGTATCTCCCGTAATGTAGACCGCTCCTTGAGCACTGAGTGCGAGTTTGAGAACCGAGCACGCTTCGCTAAAAAGAGGCGTTCGAATCAGAGTTTTGTATAAAGCTTGGATCAGGAAAGATTTACCCGTTCCGGCAGATCCTTGCACAATAATATCCAGAGGAGGGGGACGTTTCGATTCAGGTAACGCGTAATAAGTGTACAAACGGACGAGAACGTAGATCAGGAAATTGTATTGCTCTTTATTACATTGTCGAATACATTTTTGATAGGCTTCTTCGGACCACATATCCTTATACTGCAAATTCGTATAGCTTTCCCACTGCTTGGGAGGAAGATGTTTCTTTCGCGGTCGGGAGTTCTTTTTAAGAACAGCATAACGTTCCTTTTGAAGTATTCGTTCTCGCTCTCGATTAGCTGAATTGCTTCGCCAGCGTCGTTTCTGTTCACGCATTCTTTCCCTAAGACGTTCTCTACTGGATAGGCTCATCGTGACACCACTCAAAAAGGTGAAGTGTGTGTATAGAAAATCACTTCCTTTAATTTATATATATATACTTTTTGAGGAGGAGGGGGGGTGTGTGAAATGACCTCGTCTCGAAACGAACCAATAGCACTTTGAGAAGACTTGGAACGAGATAGGTTTCTTAGAAAGAGAGACAGCGACACAAAAAAATATATAAAAAATCAGAACGATTTATCCGTCAACCTCTAGGCTAAAAGTAAACAAACAAAATTTGAAAAGGTCAAGGTGAACTCACTGAATTCATCTTAGAAATCAGATAGGAAAAAAAATGAGGGTACCCATGTTTCCTCTTCAACAACATAGACTCATCTAAAACGAAACTCGGAATGCTTACACAAATAAACAAGAATCCATTCTTAAATAAAAAATGGGGACGTCTTGTCGATCGAGTCGGCTGGAAAAAATTTCTGTTACTCTGAAAAAAAAAAAAAAAAAAAAAAACAACTTTTGGTTAATTTTTATCATGTCTTCTAGACATGATAAAAATTAATGAACCCCCTTTTTGTCTGGGAAGGATGTCTCACTCTTTCTAAAAATAGACCATCACTCACCCTTTCTAATAGCAACAATTCCAAGAATGAATCATGGTTTGTTTTTTCGAATGGGTGAGACATCCTTCCCAGACAAAAAGAGGGGACAGTTAATTTTTATCATGTCTATAAGACATGATAAAAATTAACTAAAAGTTTTTTTTTTTTTTTTTTTCAAAGCTTTGAGAATTTTTTTCCCAGTCAACTTGGCTGGACAAGACATCTCCGGATTCTTTCTGGAATGGACTCTATGATCTATTTAAACATTTCGAGTTCCGAGTTTCGCTTCAGTTGAGTGTGAGCCGTTCTAGAAGAAGAAACCATCCTGTGACTGGATAGAGAGGACTATTCCTTTTTTCCATTCACCCGTTGTGTTGAACCCTTCAGATATTTGCTTTTATTAATATTTTTTTTTCCTAACCCACGCGTCTTTAAACAATGGAATAGTTTGAAAGGATCAACCCATTTTATAGATATCAACCTCATACCTTCATCTCAACGGGTCTCGAGTGGGAGGAAGGAAGGAGCAGGCGACGAGAAATAAGCATGTCTGTTTATCGAGTAGACGCATCGGGGAAAGAACGATACCCGACGGACCCCCAACATCCTCATTACGAATTATACGTTACGAATCCTGAAGGAAATCCTATCTTGGCTCGAGACGAAAATGGTCATGAGTATTACGCGGTAGATTTAAACGGAAACCAATACATTTTAGCTCCTCGACGGTATGCCCGAACGTCTTTTGGACGAGAATACTACCCGAAATTTCAAAATGGGGACGAGTATTCGCTTTATACGTCTGTTTTATTCCCTTATGCCAAAGACGAATCGGGGCATGAAATGTATCCTAAAAAGACGGATGGAGTCGAATATTGTTTAACGGCCGGCGATCGAATTCGTTATGCTCGCGATGCTTGGGGAAACGAGTTTTATCCTCGAAGAGCGGATCAGCAAACGGAATACCTCTGTGAAGAAGTGGGGTATGCGAAAAGAGCCGACGGATCCGAAACGTATCCTAAATTTTATATCTACACTTCTGGTTAAGATCTCTCTCTCTCTCTCAAAAGAGAAGAAAATAATAAAGAGTGTGTTACTGCAATGGAGCATTCTGACGCGGAACCTGTTTCGTATTCCATTTGGTGTGTGAAATGCCGAACCAAGACCGATACGGTCGACGTCCACTATCGCATGTCGAAAAATCGACGGCCGATGGTCACGGGAAAATGTCAGGCGTGTGGAACCAAGAAACAACAGTTTATTACAAATGCTTCCGTTCCACCTGGAATTCAGTTCCTGGATGAGGAGGAAGAAAAAGGGAAATGTTCCGAGTAAGAAGAAACAAGTATATTCAAATCAAAAATTGGAAAAAGATGGATCTTACTACTATCTGCTCTCCTAAAGCGGGTGGTTCATCTTTACAGTTTGGCATACAGACGGATTCGCATAATCCGATTCCAAGACTCGTGAATTTTCCTCAACCGGCAACTCCACCCTTAGATACTTCTTCTTTGAATGAGTTTTCTAGCATTCTGAAAGAATATCTAAACGTCGTGAGAGAATTGATTCTTCCCCTGCATCGTAATGTTGAAGAAAAGAGCTCTGAATGTGGAAGCAAGGACACGGATCCAAAGCCGAATTCGGAGGGTTGAAAGGGATAGGTGAAAATCCATTATTAAAAAAAATGAAACAATGGTCATGTCATGTCTTGTCGATCGAGTCGGCTAGAAAAATTCTCTAGATGAGATTGAAAAAAAAAAAACTTTTGGTTAATTTTTATCATGTCTTACAGACATGATAAAAATTAACTCTCTCTTCTTTTTGTCTGGGAAAGATGTCTCACCCTTTCTAAAAATAGACCATCACTCACCCTTTTTCAAGGCAATTATTCCAAGAATGAGTCATGATCTATTTTTAGAAACGGTGAGACAACCTTCCTAGACAAAAAGGAGGGACAGTTAATTTTTATCATGTCTAGAAGACATGATAAAAATTAACCAAATTTTTTTTTTTTTTTATCACTCAGAAAATATTTTCCAGAGCTCTGAGAATTTTTTTTTCCCAGTCGACTCGATGATCCAAACAACAAGACATCCAAAATTGTTTCTAGAAGAAACTCTCGCTTCTCTATTTAAACCCCTCGCGTTTCCAACTTCAGATCCGTGTGTGCTGTGCACTCAACCTAGAATTGCGCTTTTCCTCCCTCCTGGAAAGAGCCTTTTTTTTTTCCTGAGCTCTTAGCATTTTTTTCTCAGCTTCATTTCCATTCTCCAGGTTTCTGTCTCCTCCTTTCCGTTAACACTGCAAAATTTCTAAATTTCTCATCACTCGGAGCTTGGAAATCTGTCATCAAAAAAAAACATGACATAGCTCTGTTTTCAAGGAGTCGGTTTAGATTCGTTAGGATCATGGCTGATTTTCCATGATGGCTCTCCAACCTCAATATTAGAGTTTGAAAGGAATAAGGTAAAAAAGTTCGTCCTAGATATGCAACGAAACGTAAAAAGAGCGACGAGGATCTAAAAAAGCTACGACCCTTTCCAGAAGGGGAGGGAGCAATGGATATTCAGGTGAGTCCACAGCATGGACTGCACGAAAATGAAACGGCTTCCGCAGATAACAGAATATTCGAGATGTCTGTCGTCGATCAAGTCAGCTGGTAAAATTTTCTAAGAGCTGAGAAAAATGTTCGCATACCTTCACAGAAATTCTTTCCAAGAAGGAGAAGTGTGTATCCAGGTCGAATTCACAGCACAGACTGAACTGAAGTTGGAAACACGAGTGGTTTAAATTGAGAAGGGAGAGTTCCTTCTAGAAACAATTTGGATCTGTCTTGTTTGGATCATCGAGTCGGCTGGGAAAAAATTCTCAGAGCTTTGGAAAAAATTTCTGAGTGAAAAAAAAAAAAAAAAACCTTTTGGTTAATTTTTATCATGTCTTCTAGACATGATAAAAATTAACCCTCTTCTTTTTGTCTGGGAAGGATGTCTCACCGTTTCGAAAAACAAACCGTGACTCATTCTTGGATTAATTGCCATGAGAAGGATGAGTTTTGGTTTCGTTTTCGAAACGGTGAGACATCCTTCCTTGACAAAAAGAGGGGACAGTTAATTTTTATCATGTCTATAAGACATGATAAAAATTAACCAAAAGTTTTTTTTTTTTTTTTCATTACTCAGAAATTTTTTCTCCCCCTCCAACCAACTCAATGGACTAGACGATGAGTTTTTAAGAATGGACGTTTTGTTATTTATGCAGATATTCCGAGTTTCGCGTCAGGTAAATGCGCGCTCACCTTAGATTCGATTCCCTTCAGACAGGTCTAGAGATTGGATAACCCATCAAGAATTCTTTGACAGGTTTTTGGAAAAAAGAAATCGTCAAGAAGTGAGTATTGATTTTGATATTTTCTTTTCAACCTTGGGTCAGTTTCTAGTACATTCCTATACTAATTCCATTGTATTTAAAAAAAATAATGTCAGCACGGACTGATCTGACCCGAAACGCTTGCCCATCCAGTTGGCTGATGGAGGGAGGGAAAAAAAAAGAAATTTGTTTTGAAGGATATGTCAATTCTTTTCTAAAAATAGATTTCTAAGAAAAGAATGAACCTTTGTTGGAAATCTATTTTTAGAAACATGTCTAGACAACATGTTGACAAGAAAAAAATTCTTTTTTTTTTCCTGAGAGTGAAATGATTTTTTTCTTTCCACCCACTTTTCTTATTCTTTGGGAGGAAGGAAGAACTTCCCTTCCCCCCGCTTTTTTTCCTCTAGTATTTATATAGATCCGAGTTTTTCTGCCTACAGGGTTCATTCTCGTTCTTCCTTCTCAACCGAGCAAAACTAAAATGTCGACCGATGCCGTTGCAGTTCTACCTACCCTGGTGGAAATCACGCCCGTCTGTCATCTCGAAGTAGCTGATCAATGGGAACCGCTCTCCCGTTTCGAAGAATGGTTTCGGGACCCGGAGCGTATGGAACAAATCGTCCAAGAAACAATGTGCTATTTATCCTGTTACGATGGAAAAATCCTGCATTATTTTTCGTCCATCGAAGTTTTCAAGCACTTTGCTTTCCAATCGATGATGGAGGCAGGAACCTTTCGCTTACACGCTTATCTGCGATGGGAAAATGTGATCGCCGTCGATGCTGGAACTTTTTTAAAACTGTTTTACGTTTCACCCGAGTGGGTTCATATTCTTCAAACCGGAGAAGCTTCTATCCGTCTTTATGGATGGGAAAAGGAATCAGAAGCCGACGGGTATCGTATGATTCCCTATCGACTGCGAGCTCGCTCCGTGTACATTATTCACGGACCTCTTTACTACCAACTCCAATTTCATGACAAGACGGTGTTTGCCGTAGACGCCCTCTCCAGGAAGAAAATGGAGTCTTTACGAGCGTTGCATCCTGAACAGCATTTTCAATTCCCTGCTCGCGAGGAAGAGAGGAGAAGGAAAAGATCCAGAAGGAGGAGACACCTAAAGAGGTACTAAAAAGAAGTCGGAAGGTAGAAGCATATTTGTTTTTTCATTAACGCAAAAAAACAGTGGATCATTCTTTGTATATTTCTTGGAAAAAAAAGAAAAAGACTAATAGTCATAATAGAGGGAGTTAGGAGGGACCCTATCTATATATAGCTCTCTATATAAATCGGAAGCGTCAACAGGACGGTCCACCGAAAACAATCTACCTTATCTTTCTCAGAGCAGAGTGGAAGAAAGGCCAAGATGCGTGGACTCATTGGAAGCAAAAAAATTCGAGTGGTTTAAATAGATAAGTGAGAAAAGATTTTGAGAGGTGTTGTTTTATGGATGGAGCTGGCTTGGAAAAAAAATTGGCAAAGCTCAGAGAAAAATTTCCTGAAAAAAAAAAAAAAAAAAAAAAAAAAAAAAAAAAAAAAAAACTTTTTGTTAATTTTTATCATGTCTTATAGAACATATCCCATTCTTGAAATTCTATTATTTTAGAAAGGATGATGAGTGATGGTCTATTTTTCGAAACGGTGAGACATCATTCCCAGACAAAAAGAAGAGAGAGTTAATTTTTATCATGTCTATAAGACATGATAAAAATTAACCAAAAGTTTTTTTTTTTTTTTTTTTTTTTTAAACTCAAAATTTTTTTCCAGAGCGCTGAGAAATTTTTCCCAGTCGACTCACTCATCCAAACAAGACATCTAAAATTGTTTCTAGAAGGAGCTCTCATTTTTTTCTATTTAAGGAACTTGAGTTTCGGCTTCCCATCAGTTTGTACTGTGCATTCAACCTGGATACCCATTTTTTGGAGATAGGGGGGGGGAAACTTTCGCAGTTTTTTTTTCCTGAAACCCTCTATGGATCAGAGAATCTCACACATATCCTCCTCCGTGGATCGAAATGGACTGACCGCCACATCTGTTTTAGATAATAATTTTGAATTTTCCACCTCCTCCCCAAGATTGGACTATCTCAATATATTTTTAAAAGAAAAACAAAATTATTTTTTATGATTATTCTACAATTTTTAGTTTTCCCCACTCCTCTTTAAGAAGAATAAAAACATAAAGCACATTGAAACAGTTCCGATAAATTTTGAAACTGAAAGTCCATCACCTTGTTCTCTACGGGACTAAAATAAGTTTCCCCGGTCTGAAAATCTTCTTGGATTTGAAGAGGTTCTCTCATCACACTATGAAGCCAGGTCGAAAAGCGGAGAGCGTCTGGACCCAAATCGTTGAGGAGACTTTCCAGGGAATCGAAGGTGATAAAAGGGGTATAGCGGAGAATCCGGCTAGGGCGGTCCGACGTATCAATCCAGAGATCCGTCGTTAAGGATCGCTAAGGGCGAAAAGGGGCTCGAGAGATCCATTGCTGAATAGTCCGTTGACTTTTCGAACTCATCCAAGTCCCTTCCTGGGAAAGGCAAGTTACGAGTTCCGATCCTCGAAAATAGAGCGTGCCCGACCCCAAGTAAAACGTGAGGGGAATTGTCTTGGCGAAACGGAAACGAATCGCGAGGGAAAAAGACTCTCGCCGTAACCACTCCATGGCATTTGGTTTTCTCTCTCTCTCTCTCTTTCTCCTGAGGATGAGATGGAAAAAAAAAGAAAAGACAACTTTTCTCTCGGTTTCTTTTATATATAGGAAGAGAGAGGAGAAGGAGTGTTCTCGAAAAGACTCATGGGAAATTTCCTCTTCTTCTTCTTTTTGGGGTAGGTGGGAGGAACTCGTTTTTTTTTTGGCGGAGAGAATGCGTCGGATGACATCCCTAGACATTTAAAAAAAGAATAGATAGGATGGATTCTTCAAGTGGGAAATGCGGGGTGGCTAAGGGATCTTATTTTAAAGAATATTATTACCATTCTTCGAAGGTGAGACGTCTTACCATTAAGTCAGGTAATCCGAGATGATGAGCATTCCTTTTGACATGCCTCATATGTTTTCTAATAGTTATGTAACATAAATTTTCCAGGCTAAGAATACGTGGTTCAACAGCATAATTGAGTAACCGCATATTTTTCTCTTCCAATTTTCCATTTTTTCGCCAGCGTTCTGAAACGGTTTTGGGATCGCAACACCGGACATTTGCACCAGCAAGCAACAACATATCCACGATGAGTTTGCATCGTAATTGACAGGCATAGTGTAAAGGGGTAAAACCAAAAATATCATGTTTGTTCATGTCGCATCCAAGAAGAATCAGTTGCCGAACGATATCATCCATTGAGAACAAAATAGCGAAATGTAAAGCATTTCTTTTCGTTAATCTGTGTTCATAAAAAACGGGTGGTTCCGCGTTTATTATTAATTTTGTGAATATCCATTGATGAAAACTGTTAGAAAAACTCATATTGAATTCAACTCTATTAAATTTACGCGTAGCTTCTTTGATAGATAGGTAGGAGATATCCTTAAATTCTTCACTGGACGGGGTTCTTGAGAAGAGAGGGTAGAACCATGTTGGAGAGCACACACTCATTCTAAAAGGAAACACGGATTGAACTAAAGCGAAACTCGGAATGCTTAAATAGATGAGCGATAGTCCGTTCTTAAAAAATTGGATAGTTTTGTCCATCGAGTTCGCTGGGAAAAATTTCTGAAAGCCAAGAAAAAAATTTCTAAGCCTTGAAAAAAAAAAAAAAAAAAAAAAAAAAAAAAAAAAAAAAAACTTTTGGTTAATTTTTATCATGTCTTAAGACATGATAAAAATTAACTCTCTCTTCTTTTTGTCTGAGAATGATGTCTCATCCTTTCGAATATGTTTCTAAAAATAAATTTCCAAGAAAGAAATGAGTCATGTTCTATTTTTAGAAGCATATCGAGACAACAGGTTATCAACATCATTTGAAAAAGAGGGTATAGTTAATTTTTATCATGTCTAAAGACATGATAAAAATTAACAAAAAGTTTTTTTTTTTTTTTTTTTTTTTTTTTTTTTTTTTTTTTTAAGGTTTAAAAATTTTCTGAGAGAAATATTTTTCCCAATGACTTATCTTTTTTACTCCTACCTACTTTCATTCCCCCCCTCTCACTCTTTCTCTATATAAACGATTGTAGAAGGAATCGCGGCTCATTTTTTTGAGCAGATAGGTCGAGAACAGATGGCTACGGGAGACTTAATCATGACGTGTGAAGACGATAATGAACCCTGTTTGGACTTGCAACCTTCTTCGCCTTTATATGAATGTGTTTCTTCGGAGAATGAGTATATCACGTCGTGGTCTGATATATCGCCAACTCCTCCTCCTCCACCTGTCCGCCGTAGGATCAAAAAGAAGAAACCTAATCCAATTCGTGATACTCCTTCTCTGAATTTCAATCCGCCGTTATCGCCCATTTCGTCTTCTTCCTCTCATTATTCAGAAATAATGGACCAATCCTCTCCACCACACATGCGTTCTACAATCGAAGAAGATCTTCCCTCCTCATCTCATTCTACTTCTTCTACTAAAAAAAAGAAATATCGAACTGAAATTCATCCGAGTGTCATAGGTGTGCTGGCCATCACGTCTGATGGATACACTCTGACAAACAGTGTCCGGTTTGCCTCTAGAGACATGAAAACGTATCGACCGCATACCAAATGGATTCAGCAATTGAATGAGGATCTGCGAAAACTTCATATTCAAAGACTGTATGTCGCGAATGAACATTGTCGAAAAAAAATTTATCAATTGCTCCGTGTTGAATCTGTATGGACAGTAAGCTATAAACCTTCTCGTCGTCCACAGAAATGTGAGTATTGTGGAACGAAATATTGTCATCGATTTATGGCTATGATCGCCCTGCAACAAATAGTGAAATATGGTGTCAATAAATATATTCATTGAAGAACCAAATGAAGTGTCTTTTTTTTATAGATGATGATTAGTATTTTGTCCAACCTCCTCTGTGTTCTATGACAGATGCAATTCGTCGAGGCATGGACGCGATTAATGTTTCAAAATAAGTTTCTTCCAAACTATAAAAAGCATCGCGGACCAAGTCCCATAATTCCAATCGGTTTCGAGCTACCCGATTCGCTAATCGACGTTCTAATTCCGCCCAAACATTTTCGACGGGATTCAAATCAGCTCCTTTAGGAGGCCAGTCTTCGACCATAGGAATTTCATGTTCTCGAATCCATTGTGTGACGCGTAAACTCGTATGGATCGGAGAGAGATCGTGCATGAACAAGAGACGGTGTTCGGTGATCAAAGGGTTTAAAGAAACATCGGGAGGTTGACTATGATCGAGAAGCACCGGCTCTAAAATATTAGAGAGGTAATAGTCGGCATTTAAATGTTGGATTCCGATTCGACGGATTTGGTTGGGAAATTTTCCGCTCATGCACATCCAGACACTGAGATTAAAACGACCGGAACGTTGACGGCCTTCTAACGCAGAAGAAAAATAACGTTCGTCTTGATAACGCAGGACCTGTCGAGGCCGCCATACGCGAATAGGACCGTACCCGATCGAACTGAATACTTTCTCGTCGGAAAATATAATCCGGGACCAATCATCGACCGTCCATTCCGCACGTTGAGAAGCAAAGTCGTTGACGATGAATCTCCCGCAAATAATCTTTTCGGACGGGGATGCGCGACACTAATCCTTTTTCTTTTAATCGTCGACGAACCGTTTGAGCGGTGCAAGGCACTTGTAATCGACGACCAATATCCGTCGCGGGTAAAAAGGGATCACCCGTCGACATTTCAAAAATACGTTGATCCATTTCTTGGGTCGTGGCTCGAGGTCGGCCGGATTTGTGTTTGGTTTGATAGTTCTCCTCATTTTCCGAGGAGCGGGAGATCCAATATTGAACTGTGGAAGGAGCGACATTCAAGTGTCGAGCAATTTGACGAACCGTTTGCCCTCGTTCATAATACGAACGACGAATTTCCCGTCTTATTTCAATAGGTGTATACGGCATGATAAGAATAATACAAGTAGGATCTTGGTTACCATGTTCCTTGATTTCATTTCAACGTGTCACGGTCCCGATAAAATCGTAGCAGGTGTCAATGGTCAATTGCAGTGCACGGAATGTGATCAAATTCAAGATGCGTATGCTTTTATTTTACAAGCATCCTTTCCTGATGACAGTGATCCGTTCTTATCAGCTCGTCTAGCTCGAGAATATGCGAATTGGACGGGAGATTTGAACGTACCCTGCACATTTCCTCTCATAGGGATTCCTGGTATTTTACCGATCCGTAATGTTTCCGTCACGTTACGTATTTTATTAAACGGGATTCGATTATTACAATGCGTGAATGCCCCTTTTCGATCCCAGGCCGAACCTTTTGAATCGTATGAATCGCTCGAACGGTTCATGATCGAATACATGGACGAATACGCCCAGCATATTGAAAAAATCGCCAATGAAGAGAATCACTCTCAAGTCGATAAAGCGGCTCTGCACGCTCTTTTCACCAACATGAAATCGCTCATGGAAAATGTCCATCAAGACGAGGACCAACCTTTCAATTTCTTAAGTTATTATCACAAAGTCCTAGCTCCCTACGTAAAAATATGTGACGGCGACGATGCTTCGTTCCTTCTACCTCCTACTTCCAAGGATGTTGAAAAGGATCCCGCTTATCAATTATGTTTGGAAATGAAAGCCTCGAATCAAATTCGGGCTCGTTATTCTCCTTACACGACCCTATTTGATCTTGTGCACGTCATGATTTATTGCAATTTATGCCGGAACGAACTCAACGTGGTGGCGAATTTCGTGTTTGAGTTTGGAGTTCGCATTTG
Source organism: Stegodyphus dumicola (assembly GCF_044657685.1). Taxonomy (NCBI): domain Eukaryota; kingdom Metazoa; phylum Arthropoda; class Arachnida; order Araneae; family Eresidae; genus Stegodyphus; species Stegodyphus dumicola. Next base: position 140,122,564 of record NC_140781.1, on the reverse strand, counting down.
TCGTCGCCCCTTCTTCTTCAAAGAATCGTTCTTGACCCAGCAATTGCGAAAACTGGTCACTTCTCAAATTACGTACCATCGGAATACAGAATTCTACTACCTCCTTCGAGAGATTCAACAAGGCGGCACGTGCGATGCCTTATCACTAGAATTTATTGAAAAAATGAGTCGAATCGAAACCTTTTTAGCGAAAGTGTTCCTAGGAAAAGCGGATGATCGAATAAAGCAGTTTGCGTTCAAACAAAATTTCCCCTACGTCCTGTTTGTTCCGAAAGAAGACGAAGAGATGACGAAAAAAGCCACCCAAATTGATGAGTACCTCGGATATCTTTTCGGGACCGGGTTTATTATTTCCAAGCTCAAAGGTAAAGGATTAGTGAAAGGTTCGATCGCGACGGGTAAGAAATTTTACCGTCTTGTACAGAAAGTGGCCTTGAAAATACGCGAATTTGAAAAATCCGACGAAGAAATTTTCTGGACGATGGAAATGGTGAAACTGTTCTTATGTTCCGACGGGTATATGGAAAAAGAATTGAGAATGTTACTCAATGTAGCGACGAAGGAATCTCAAGTTCCCTCTCGTCAAGAAATATGTCAAGGAGGAGGAGGAAGAAGAAACGAAGATGGCGAAGAGATGGATATGTCATAATCAAGTAAATCATTGGAAAAAATGGCAGACGCAGAGGAAGAAATCTGTGGAATTTGCCTGAAGGCCTTCAAAGAAACGAAACGCCATAAAGTCTACAATCTCGATTGTGAGCATTCCTTTCATATTAAATGTATAAAGAAATGGATTCGAGAGTATGGTAAAAAGAAATGCCCGACCTGTCGGACTCGTATCAGCCAGGATGATATGCTGTATTTTACCAGCGGAACATTGCAAATGGAACATTTAAGAATAGATTCGGATGAAGAGGAGGAGGAGGAAGAACCGCCAAGGCAACGACGAAGACGAAGACCCGAAGAAGAATTAGTCGATCTGGGAGGCCATGGTCTCATTTTTTCAGGGCCTAGTACCAGTCAAACGAGACCCAGAAGACAGAGAAGAGAAGATTTAGTGGGAGATTATGCTTATATGGATACACCTAGACAAAGTTCACCTACCTCAGATGATGAAGAACGGGAAGTCAACCCTTATTTTGGTCGACCGAATGCATTTTGGAGAGAAATGAGACGACAAAGACGAAGTAGAAGGAATTAGATGATTCTTAAAATAAAAATAAATACAGTACGCAAAAATGGAAAAGTAAGACTCACGAATGGTGTATAATATTTTGTTATCAACAGATCCATCTCCTATACATTGTTATATAAACAGATCTATTTCCAAATGGAAAAAAAAAAACCGACCGACTGTTGAAAAATATTTCTCAAAAAAATTTGACAGTAAAAAAAAAAAAAAAAAAAAAACTTTTTGTTAATTTTTATCATGTCTTTTAGACATGATAAAAATTAACTGTACCTTCTTTTTTATTTTGAATGATGTCACCTTTTCTAAAAATAGATTTCTAAGAATGAATCATGCTTTTCTTGGAAATTTATACTTAGAAACATGTCTAGACAACATGTTGATATCATTCCAAACAAAAAGGAGGGTAGAGTTAATTTTTATCATGTCTAAGACATGATAAAAATTAACAAAAAGTTTTTTTTTTTTTTTTTTTTTTTTTTTTTTTTTAATACTACATTAGATTTTTTTGAGAAATATTTTCCACCAGTCGGTCGGTTTTACTTTCTTTTTTTGGAGATGTTGATAACGATATATAAGTCGATATATAAGTTTCACTCACTGGGTTCTGATTCATTCGTTTTCGCCTTTGCTTTCACGAGGTATCGAGACCGCTTCAGCATTTCGAAGGAAGCCCCTTTGATGTTATACTGTTTCTTCAATCGTCGCTTTAGATTAAATAAATACTGGTAATGAGTTTTTCCAAATAGTTTGGATGGAGGAGCATTAAAAAGAAACTGGAATAACTTTATCTGTTTTGGATCCTTATAGACTTCTAAAGATTTAGACGCAAACGCTTTTCGTTTCTCTGGATCATCGTTTAGATAGCCCAAGATGTGAATCATCCTCAATTCCGTTTCTAAAAGTAATAAGACTATCAGCGACAGTTCATCTGTTTCATAATTGGAGAGACAGTGATTACGGATTTGATTCATCTGCTCTGCTGTAAAAAGTTGGTGTTTTCGACGACGAGGTTTCTTGACCACCACCTCATCTGCAGAAGGTAAGAACCATTTTCGTCGAATAGCATTTAAAGCATTTGAAATATATTTCGCGGAACGTTGTTTTTGATCGATAAGATATTGGTGATATTCTTGAAGTGTTTCGGTATGATTTAGATCTTTATGCATTTGTAAACACCAAGTTTCATATTGATTTTCATAAATAGAGTAGACTAATTTACTAGTTTTTGAGGGAGACATGATGCTTCTTTTATTTTTGGTATAATGAAGAACTCTTACTTATTTATAATTTTTTTAATAGGTTTTTGAATCAAAAAAAAATATTTATAATAAGAAGAAGAAACAGTAGAAACAAAATGGCCGAATGTTGTCCAATTTGCTTAGACGAATTCATTGCCGAAGATGTAGAAACCATTTCTACTTTAACGTGTCAACATCAGTTCCACACGAAATGTATTGACATTTGGAGAGAAAAAGCATTGACGTGTCCTGTCTGCCGAGAACCGTTTGAAGATGTCCTGCAGAAATTAACTTCTATGTTTCTCCCTTTGCGACGTTCTTTTTTATATGATGTAATTTACGATTATGAAAACCGCATCAGGTTTTCAGACGATGAGGCTGATTTAGATGATTTACTCATGTATGAATTATTGGGACCTTGGGAAACTTCTGATGAGGAAGAGGAGGAGGAAACAGAATCAATCGAACCTGAGGAAGAAAACCAGAGTGAGGAAACTAATTGAGACTGGAAAAAGGAATCGAGACCATAGATGGGTTTGAGTAAATTAGCCGATGACGGATGTAAGGATCGGACTCGAACCGATGGAATGGATTGGGACTGATATTCATCCCATTTCTTTAATCCCATCCGAAGATTTAAAGCCAATGACTTTTTCATATATTCGGAAAGAAGGAATCGCCAGGTTTTGGGACGATACTTTCCAACAATCTCGAGAGCGTTTAACATGCTGAGATAGCATTCTTGAGCTGTCCGACACAGTTTCAAATAAAAGACAACATCCATTTCATTCTCGACTTGCTTCCACCATCTCCCAGTTTGATATTTCCTTGGGTACAGCACTTCATTGTGTGGATATATTTCAGCCTCATCTTCGATCCACGGTTTCATGGTACTGGAAGGAAGGTCGTAGGGATCGCCTAAATGATAATTCAGTAACTGACAATTAGATAAATTGAGATGAAGATGGCTCGTGAAAACAATGAGACGATCGGCATAGGCTGGTTTGACCACCGAATCTCCAAAATTCGGTTCGATCCAGATGAGAAGATCGCAATGCGTGCCGTCGCATTCGTAAGACGGATCTAACCCGCTGACGAACCAATCGTTGGAATCGTCGAGAAGAATATGGACCGTTTTATGATGTCGAACAAAAAGGGTTTCCAAATGATAGGATAAGAGGGAAGGATGCCTTCCTAAATTACCTAATACAACGGTCACGGGTGCATCTTGACATTTCTTGAAAAGATCTTGAATGGAACCCATGCTGGTTGTTCCACATACTTGATTCCCGAGACGAGTCACAAAAGATCCCATGCTTCTTATTCTTTATTTTATTAACGCAGCTCGCATATATTCTTGATCTTTCTGGAATTCCGATTCAGGATAAGGTGGCTTTTGAAGACTGGCATTCAGTTCATTATGAAATTGAAACCAGACGTGGGCAAAGTGTTCGCCTAAAAACCGTTCTTTATACGTTTTGAGTTTGGATAAGTAATGATACACACAAATCCCGCATCGGAGAGTTCGATATAAAGATTCTGTCACAAAGTCTCTCCAAAGAGTTTTTGCGAGACGAATATCCTCGTCCTGCTCGTCCTCAACTGAAAACGCTTCGGCCATCCAATGTAAAAGCCGCCAGTAATAAGGACCAAAGACCAACGTGTTATGGTAATTGATGTGATGAAAATAATCTTCGGCTGAAAAAGGTTGTGGGGATACGGAAATGCCGATCCGGGTCATCAAGTCTCGAATCGCCTGACTTTTCCCCTGGAGTAATTCAATCACCGCTTCGTCTAAAAAGAAAAAGTATTCGCTCTTCCATCGAATACGGTACAGGAGCGTTAAGACGCAGTACGTGGTCAATTTAAAGAGTTGAATCCAACTGTATTCGCCTACCCAAGCTCCAGGTCGTAGAAACGTCCGTCCCCATTTATCTTGGTTCATTAAATTGGCCATGAATAATAAATAGGTGACGACGACTTCATCTAATCGTTGTTGGGGCTCTTCTTCTCGGAAAGCGGTCGTAAAGTGGGTGACGTCAATACCCGGAGGAGGAGGTGGAGAAGAAGGGGTTTTGAAGTGTAAAAGTTCATGAATTTTATGAGCCACGAACGGTGAAACACGAGCCTGGCTTTCTTGGAGTTCGTTCGAAACGATCGGTTCATCTTCTAAATAAGTTCGTTTTAAACGTTTAAAGGTTTGAGCATCCATTCTCTTTATTTAAACCACCATTGACGAAAACGGCAATACCAATCTCCCACGTCTTTATTTTGCACCAAACTGCCGAGCAATTCCCCGAAAGTTGTAAAAATCGTCAGCTTGCGAATGTATCCAAAAGCCAGAAAGAGAAAAATGAGTCCGTTGATGAGGAGGAAAAGGAGAAAGAACCAGCTTTGTGTTAAAATGAGACAAAACAGGATCACGAAGGACGTATACGCTCCAGCGACTAAAAGCGTTCCTAATGTTAAGGAATCCATTTGTTTTTTTTCTTCTTCTTCTCTATTCTTGACCTAATGTCTCGTAATAAAGGGTCCGATACGTAATATTCTGGTAAGCATTATAAACGGGATGGTGGATAAAGAGAAATAATAAAATCCATAAGAGGATCGATACCATATTTTTGTTTTCTTTGTTCTGAGTCAGAAGAGAAGAGATAATAATAAAGTAACTCATATTAATTAAAAAAAAATGGTTCGAAGGGATAAATCCAAATCTGATAAAGCGGAACGAAAATTGCTTCGAATGGAAGCAGCTCCTCCTAATCATGTAGGAGACCCAGTCGTTGACAACCCCCTTAACAATCACCCTCCAAGCAATCCATCTAACCATCCTCCTCCAATCCATGACAATCCTCCTAATAATGATAATGTAGGCAATATTCCCATGGACGTGGATGAGGAAATAATTCGTCGGCATAGGCGAGATCTCCTGAATTACGAAGAATACTACCCCGATCGAATGAAATCAGATAAGCGCTATGCCAAATTGGCTGACGGAAATGAGATTTATGCTAAGAATCGACAAGGAGATGAATTTTATATGCTGGAACCCGATGGAAATATTGTGTTTGCAAAACAAATCTCTCCCATCACCGGTAAAATAACCCCTGTCTATGCCGTCGATCATCTGAACCGTTCTATTTTACCCGTCGACGCCCAAAACCGTCCCGTGTATGGATTTGATAGTGATGGGGAACCCATGTTTCCCATGGAAAACGGAAAAATGGTGTATCTGTTCTACGGAGGAAAAGAATGGTATCCGGAAAATCCTCAGACCAAAGAACAAATCTATGCTTTAGACGAGCACCATCGACCCTATTTTGCCAAAGACGAGCATCAAAAGCCTTACTATGCTCGAAAACTCGATGTAAATCAATTCCCTATCGAATATGCCCCTCTCGATTCCAACGGTCAACGGATCTATATTCCCTTAGAGAACAATAAATGCCAATACCCGTTTAATCTCGTCACAAAACGACCGCTGTTTGAACTCTCTCCGGATCAGGACGAAATGTATTTCCGAAACAATACGCTAGGTGAATATTATCCCGTAAACGAATTCAACGATGAAATTTACGCTCGAGATCGTTTGCACAATGAAATGCCGGCTAGGAACATCGATGGAACCCCTTATTACGCTAAGAGAGCGAGTGGGGACGAATACTATCCCAAGCAACTCAACGGTCTCGAAACGTATATTCGAATTGGAAATAGGGACGAACCGGCCTTAGATGCTTTAGGAGGAGGCATTTATGCGAAAGATGAAAACTTTGACGAATATTATCCGAGAATTTACCACAACGACAATGACGAATAAAGCAAAACGGTTACCAAAGGATCTTCGATGGCAAAAGATGAGTATTATGCAGTCGACAATCTTGGAAATCAGCGATATAGAAAGGATCGAAGGGAATTTGAAACATATATTACCACTGACGATCCCAGTCTACTGTATGCCCTAGACAAATATAAAGTTCCCCATTATGCTAAAAAACCCGTGTATATCGGTGGAGAAAAAAAATTTGAGGAGTATTATGGAAAAGTCAATAACTTGCCCGTCTTTCTAAAGTACCAGGGTCGAGAAATTTATGCCAAAGAGCATTCCGGGGCCGAGATGTATCCCAAAGATTTGTTTGGGAACGACATGATTGCTCGAGATGCCGACGGGCGGTATTATTATGCTAAAGATGAGACAGGAAATGAAAAATATCCCTTGTTGGCCGACGATACGGAACACAAGCCCGAATACATGTCTTACGCCCTCGATAAAAACGGTATTCCGTTCTATCCTATCAATTCTCAGGGTAAACCCATCTATCCTAAAAATGCTACAGGCGATGAATTTTATCAAATCCTTCACCCTTTCACTCAGCAAGTCATCTTTGGAAGAGATACCGATCAGAACCAAGTGTATGCGCGGAAAGCGGATGGAGGCGAAATTTACCCGGATAGCGGTCAATTCGCCATGACGAGGTTGAAAGAATTCTTTTATGCTCATGATAAGAACGGGGTCATTATTTATCCGGTCGATCAACACGGCAACGAACGATATTTAGTGACGGACAAAGGATCGTACGATCAATTGATGAAAGATCCGGCCGTGAAACGATACGCCAAAGATGCAGACAATAATGAAATCTATCCGGAAATTATTCATGCCGATAAGCGCATTACCCAAAAACCTTTAGGAAACCGGTACGCTCAAAATAAATTGGGTGAATATTACTACCCGGTCGATCGATACAATAACGAGTACATTGTTCAGTTCAAGAAAATGAGTGAGGAACAAATCTTTGCGAGTGGATACCCCATCACGTGTGATCAAATCATCATTGTTCCCAATTTAAATGACAAGCCCTGGACGCCTGCGTTTATACGAGACCCTAGAATTGAACCCGAAAATTTGATAGGCTACTTGTACCGATCGCATTCGAAACCGATGGATTATTTGACCAATTTGAGATCTAAACGCGCTTCTCGACACGGATTCCAACCCTATAAAGTTATATATAATAACTCGGAGGGTAAAGTGGTCGAGAAAGTGGAAAGCGGTCTTCCAGGACAAGAAGATCCAGTGGAAGAGGAAGAGAAAAAGAAGAAAAGAAAGAAGAAAATATATGCCAACCCGATACAGTCTGACGAAAATAATCATCAATCCACCACCAACTGGACAAAAATCATTCTTTCTATGATAGGTATCTTGGTCATACTTGCGTTCCTAATCTGCATTAATATACTGTTTAAAAACTAAAGTCGTGAGAGAAAGAAAAATATCTGAAACAATTCATTCTTAAAAAGATTGGGATGTCTTTTCAATCCAGTCGGTTGGAAAAAAATTTTCAGAGCTGAAAAAAAAAAAAAAAAAAAAAAACTTTTTGTTAATTTTTATCATGTCTTCTAGACATGATAAAAATTAACTATCTACTCTTTTTGTCTAGGAATGATGTTTCACCCTTTCGAAAATTAGACCATGACTCACCCTTTCTAAAAATAAAATTCCAAGAAATAAATGAGTCATGGTGTATTTTTAGAAACATGGTGAGACATCATTGAAAACAAAAGGGGTTAGTTAATTTTTATCATGTCTAGAAGACATGATAAAAATTAACAAATTTTTTTTTTTTTTTTTTTTTTTTTTTTTTTTTTTCATTACAGAATTTTTTCTTAGCTCTGAGAAATTTTTTCCAGCCGACTGGATTCACAAGTCATCACCATTTTTTTTAGGAATGAACTCTTCCTTATCTATTTAAGCATTTCGAGTTTCGCTTCAAATGTGTACGTGCTGTTGAAGAGGGACCCACCTAGATCCTAGTTGACTCATTCATGGGGAAGGAAAAAAAAAAGTATTCTATAACGTGTTGGATAATGTTGGAGGTAAGTCTCTTTCTTTTTCATTTTTTTCTAAAGATTTATGAATGACAAACGGAAAGGTTTCTTTCTTGTACTCTTGAAGGCGATGAAAATAAAACAAAGCTTCTTGGAAAGCACAATATTTGGTCCGACCTATATGTTTCGGACAAAACGATGAATATTCATAGTTCATTGGTATGGGCGCGGTATGAAACGCCTCCTTGTTCTTGGAGACGAAATTGAAATAAATAGGACGGGCCAGTATCTGGTACAAAACATTAATTTTCCAATAATGAGGGCAGTAAATGTTTTTATATCCTGCCGTTAGAGCTACGAGAAACGGTTTTAATTGATCGTACGGCAAATGACCCTCATTCCATGAAAAACCATGCGTTATATCCGCTAACGGTAAATGAACACTCGATACACTTTGTTTGGCGGAATAGGATAATTCAGACCACGGTATGGGTGGTTCCACGTAGATAATGCCTTGGGAACGATCATGGGTGATATAAGCCACTTCTTTAATAATATAGTCGGAAAAGTCATCATTATAAGAAAGATTGATTTCTTTGGCGAGAGGATCACCATTCAATTCGAAACCTTCGAAATTGAGAACGATATAGGATTCCATGTTTTATTTTTATCGGTCATCTTGTTTCAGGAGAACATTGAATCTAAAATCCTCTACGGTTATCACATGAAAATCTCTCAATTTGCCTTTTAGATAGGTGGCTCCAACTAAGTGGATGGATTGAGTTCCATATTTTTTCTTTAATTTTTGGAAACAAATCCGCTCTGATACTTGTACTGCAATAGGTCCTAGATGTATCTTATCCTTGCGAGTGAACAGAGTTATATATTCTATACCCACTCGATGTTGACGAAACTTTTTTAGAAATTGTATTAAGGACCAAGATTGAAGACCCAAGGTCGATTTTAAATCTCTTTCCAAATTAAACGTGGTAGTATGGGAAATAAGAACAATATATCGAAAGGAGGGACCTATTTGTCGATTGAACCGTTCGGTGATTCGCCATGGAAGAAAGGTTGAATGATTCATTTTTTTTTCAATTTAATTTAATTTTTTTTTCTTCTTCGGTTCGAAGGATTAAACAAGCATGGCAGAGTATTACGATATTTCTGTTTTGAAAACTATTCAATTACCGATTGATCGACTCATCCGATTCGTGATTGGGCAAAATCCTCGACTTGAAAACTATCAAGCGACGTACCGGTTTCTGAATTTATTTTTTGAGATTACGCCTCGACTCGTTCGAGATTTTCAATCACAGGCCGTTGCTCATATCCGTCACGTGTTAGATAATATGTCGCAATATGGACACCTATATCTTTTAATCGATCAGCAGCCCCTGTTTAATGCCCTGGAATGGAATGATGAAGAATTTATTTTATCGAATGAAGAAATCTTAGACCCTATTCGCAAAATGGCCAGTCAGTTTTTTCCTAAAGATTCTGCTCATTACCATGTCACTTGCATCTATCTCTTATATTTTTACGCACTACTCGCGAATCCGAAATATACTTGGATCACAATGGATTATTTAATGCACGGCAATAAATATCATCAATATTTATTAGCTAAACATGCTCACGAAGAAAAGTAAAAAATAAAATCATTAGACGAGAAATTTATTTTTGAAAAGATAAAGCAATATAATGGAATTTTATCCGAATCGATATGGTAGCGAATATTACAAATATCGAAAAAAAGATCCAGTCTTTGTGAAAAGTGAATATGGTCATGAAAGGTATGCCATTCACTCCCAAAAGGGGGAAATCTATCCCGACAAAGGTGATCCTTTCGCTAAAACTCGAGAGGGCCTTCCATATTATGCCAAAGATCGGAAAGGAAATGAAAAATATCCTCTACAACGTAAAAAATCCCTCGTTATTCAAATTCAAAACGAATTCGTTCTGGCCAAATACGCGGACGGAAAAGAACGATACCCGGTGGATTTCCGAGGGAACGAATATTATTTAGTGAAAAATGAAGAACCTTACGTCCTGAAAGATGCCCAAGGTGAAATCTACTTTGCTAAAACATGTAGTGGAAAAGTCCTCATTCCCTGGAATTATTTTGAACAGTACAAGTATCTTCTCTCAGAACATTATAAACGCACATGCGATGCTGCAGGAAACTGCGTTTATCAATCCACGGTACCCGTTGAAGAAATTCTTAAAAAAGTTGTTTCCATGCCTCTGTTTGTGCTTAGCTGAAATACCTACAATGGCTTTTATTCTAGCAGCTACGTTAATGTCAATACCAGGACTGTAAGAACAACGTTCTTATATATAGTCAGTGAGAAGAGAAAGAATGACTCGAAGCTGGCTGAGAAAAAATTCTATTAAAAAAAAAAAAAAAAAAAAAAAAAACTTTTTGTTAATTTTTATCATGTCTTTAGACATAATAAAAATTAACTCTACCCCCCTTTTTTCTTTTTGTTGTGAATGATGTCTCACCCTTTCTAAAACTAGATTTCTAAACAAAAGAATGAGTCATATCGTTCTTGGAAATTTATTTTAGAAGCATGTTGACACCTGATTCAAACCAAAATAGGGGTGAGGGGTGGTAAAGTTAATTTTTATCATGTCTAAAGACATGATAAAAATTAACAAAAAGTTTCTTTTTTTTCTTTTTTTTTTTTTTTTTTTAATCTAGAATTTTTTCTCAGCTGTTAAGAAATTTTTCCAACCCGACTCGATCGACCGGACATCACCATGTTTTAAGAATGGACTCTCACTTATATATTTCAGCATTGCGAGTTTCACTTCACATGATTCTGTGTTTTTGAAGAAGAAACATCTTGAAATCTGGCTTTCTTCAGTCAACTTTTGTTTTTTCCAAGTCATTACACAATGAAATGTTGAGAACCTACCTCATGCATATGTAAAAAGGTTAGTAATTCTTGTCTTTTTTCAGATTTTTGATGATAACATTATCGTAATAAATAACTTGTCTTTTATGCTGAGGCAGATCAATGGGTTCATCGTCCACTTTTAAATGTTTCGTGGTTGAGTGTTCTCCCTCTTCGTCGTCATGCTTTCGTTTGAGAGACGAATTCAATTCGGCATTTTCAAACTGAAGGGGTTCTACTATATCCAAAGACGAGGAAATATTATTTTCGGCTGAAAAGGAACTGAAATCCATTTCGGTCCGTTTCAAATGTCCAAATTCATCATTGAAACGCATAATGAGTTCCGTTTCGTGGATGGAGGTGTCGCGCATCGTTTTCAAAAATTGTCGAATGGCCGATTTCAGTTCGTTAAAGGTCGTAACAGAACCGGGAATGATTTGTACATCGGCATACTGTTTGAATTGTGTAAAAATATCGGTCGAAGATAGAAATTCTTTTTTGAATTCTACTAATATTTCAGGTTCGGAACGGTAACGGATCATGCCGTCCTCCATGTTAATATTGTGGGCCAGATGCAGATAAATCATTAAAAAGAAACCTTTATAGGAATCTTCGACGATAGAATCTTTGGTTTCGAGTAAATATTGATCCTGCATCACTTGTTCTGAGGTGAGGGATGGAGCATTTTTCGTAAACACGGCGTCAAAAGGAATTGCTACCACGCGATCATTAAATGCCTCTGTGGCCGTACACACTGGGAACGTATTGGTAGAAGCCATGAGTTTGGCACTGGGAATCGCTCCTACATTCTGCTCGTACAAATTCCGAAAACTGGTGGTCGAATTACCCGTGATTTCTTTCACGAGGTTTTCATTTAATTTTCCCGACATTTCTTCAACAGTCACTACCCGACAACAAAATAACGAAGAGGCCAGTTCGGGTTGGGCTGATAGTCCTTGACCACTCGTCGTTTGTAAATTGACGGCTCGAATACCATGACTATAGCCTCCAAACACCTTCGAGATCATTTGAAAGAACTTACTTTTTCCATTGCGCGTGTTGCCTTTCAAAATAAAAAATTTGCGACCGTAATTGGTCGCAATGAGAAGACTGGCCAGGACATCTAAAAGGTACATGAACAGATCGTATTCGAAACACGTATATTTACACATGTGCACATAAAAATGAAGCATGCTTTGAATGAGCGGGTTGGTTTCTAGTTTGTCATGAAACTCGCGCACTTTTTCCCGCAGCGTATCCAGTAAATCGTCCGTGAGGTCGAGAAAACAGCTTTTCAGGTATTGTAGAAAAAATTTCCGGTCGGTTAATAAACAATAGATGGCTATCAAATCCGGATCGTGACGAAATTGCATCAACTCGTGTCGACTAAAATTGATGCCCAGACGTCGATCCGATAGGTAAAATTCCGGAACCGTCCCTCCTACATGACCCGTCAAGAGATTCAGAACCCCATCGTGGGTTCGAATATGCCATTTATGTCGATCCATTTGAATGATTTTACGATCAATGTTGGTTCGACTCAGAATGGACGAGACCACATAATTAATGTTGACCTGTTTCATAATGTCTGTGAAAGGACACATGTTTTTAGTTTTATCGGCAAACTGATTCCGAGCATAGGCCTGAATGGAGGACCAGATGGCATTCATCAGGTTTAGAATTTCTATCTGGTGGGGCACTTCTTGCCAGTACTCGTGGATATTATTCCACATATAGCGTTGAGGTTTCTTACAGGAATTGTGCATGGTAATGACGAGAATCGGAAAATATCGCTCTTGAATTCGATGAATTTGTTCCACGAGCTGATCTCCAGACACCGAATATAAAATAACGCCTTTCATGGTTTTGATAATAGCTTCCAGTTTATCTTTAAATTTGTAAATTTTAGGATTGAGATTCGAACCACAAAAGAGGATCGTATCGAGAGTAAAATCTTGGGAAATGATATCTATAATTTTACTGTTGATTTTTTCTACAGAATCTATGAGTTCGTGAGATTCTAATATCGTACGCAAATGGGATGCGAGTGTATGGGAGGACATTCGTAAATGTTGACACAAGGCACAAAAGACAGGTAAAAAATAGTAACCTTGATTGTACTGCATAATCGTACGAAGGGGATTGGGATCGGAATGCAAACTAGGATTGTCTAACTTGAGAGCTTGATTCACCGTCTGGAATACATCGTTTTCGATGACGATAGAATTTTGACTTTCCCGGTACCATCGTTTTAGAGCCCGGTTATTCGATTCAAAGTCTGAAATCACAAACCCGTTAAACTTGATAAAGTAAAACGTTTTTAACCAATGATGACCTTCGGTTCCAAAATCCTTCCCTTTGTAAATATACATCGGGGTTTTTAGTTTATACACAAATGTAGCCACTTTTTCATCGTCGGGTCCAGCTTCCTCATCTTTGTTAATAAGCGTGGGATACGATACTCGATACAAAGGATCGTACAGTGTCACCACAGGCATCATATATTCATAAAGTTGTTTTTGAATATCCATTGGCTGGAGGTGGAGCAGTTTACGAAAAAAGGAATTGGTATTATCCTTGCGACGTTTAAATTTTGATTGAATGCCTAACAATCGCATGCTGAAAGCATTAGGATTGGTCAAATCTAAACGCCAGGTGGTTTGTTCGTCTACATAAATAATCAACATGGGTTCGTATTTATTCGTATAGGGCTTGGACGAATTCACAAGCGTCGCATTCGCTAAAATGTCCAACTGGAAAATAAATTCAGATGTTTCGTGGTAGAACCGGGGTTAAAGTTGGCTGCAGAATTGAATATAATCATCATGAGCGATCGAAATTTCCGGCAAATGGACATGAATACCACCTCCTGGACGAACAGCCACAATAAAAGTAAAATGCTTAAGGGATAAAAAGTAAAATTTTAAGGTTGAGAGAATAACAGAATCTACATAATCGTAGAGCATAGATGAAGGAAGGGATGCATCGCATTCGGTTTTAATATCAATATCTAGGATAAGGGAATGATGGGTCGTCGAGCAAAGATCCATCGTTAAAAAAAGATTTTCGGCAGACGTTCGAGTATAAAATCGAGAAAATTGTGCGTAGTCTTTTCGGTTACAGTAAAAGATTCCTCCCGACATCTGGTAGAAAATGTAAGCATCGTTGGGCGCATCTCCAACCGAATTAATCCTTGTTAAATAATGCAGGCTCTGCGACATGATTATATATCTTTAACTTGATTAATATTTCTTAAAAAATACAAGCAATGCTTTGTAAGTAAATATCCTATAAAATCTCCACGTGCTCCTCTAAAGAATAAATAAACTGAGCACTTTTACCTTCATAAAGTCTGTTCCTATATACTGTTGAATTCACGGCACAGAATGATTTAGAGTGAAATTCGTTTCGCACGTCTTAAATAGATAAACCAGAGTTCTTTCTAGCCAGAACTCAGAAAAAAATTCTAAAGTAGATATTAAAAAAAAAAAAAAAAAAAAATTGTTAATTTTTATCATGTCTTTAGACATGATAAAAATTAACTACCTTCCCCTTTTGTCTGGGAATGTTGTCTCACACTTTCGGAAAATAAAACATGACTCATCCTTTCTAAAAATAGAACTCCAATAAAAGAATGGGTCAAGGTATATTTTTTAGAGAGTGAGACATCCTTCCCTGACAAAAAGAGGGGACAGTTAATTTTTATCATGTCTAAAAGACATGATAAAAATTAACAAAAAGTTTTTTTTTTTTTTTTTTTTTTTTTTTTTAAATATACATTTCAGATTATCTGAGAAATTTTTCCCAGCCAGCTTTTACTTTTCTAGACATAAACGTCCTTGTTTATGTCCTTCAATGACGTCATCTCTCATGTATATATAAAGCGTGTAAGTTGGCTCTGTTGACTTATTCCTTTCGAGGAAGAAGGCGAGATAAAGTAAGCTCTGTCATGGATAATGAAAAGTATTACAATGTTTCGGATTATGTGGAAGCGTATGGAAATGTTTATAGACAATATTATTTTATAGCTGTTCGTATCAAACTACCCATCTTCCATGTCGATACTTTGAAACATTTTAGCCCGGGTCTCGTTCGAGCACCTTGCATTCTCGTGGTCAGTGAAAATCGACTCATTTTCCAAGGAGAAAATTTAGACAAAGACTATCCGTTTCCTCATGGGTCTTTAGTCTTTTGCGTGCATGGAACAAAAGAGGATCCTCGTTGGATTAACGTCTCTAGAGATACGACCGATCAGTTTTTACAAAGTTTATTTCCCTCTCGAGATTTTATCAAGGTCTCCTATGAAAATAATACCTTATTTGTTTGTTCGACCATCAATCCGTTTTCCTTGTTCTGGAAAGTACTTCCTCGCAATATGGCTTTTCGCGCCTTAAGCGATCTGACGATGACCTACATAAAAAGAGAACCTTTCCAGTTAGAGCATTGCATGCGCCTCCGATTTTTCAAACGAAATACGCACGTCTGGGAATCGTGGTCCAACTGGTATCACTATTTACATCCCATGCTCATCCTCCACTTCATACATTTAACGGGACAAGCTGCGAGTGCTCAATTGGCTGCCAAACTTCATAAATTGTTTAAACGCTCCCTTCCACCTTACCTGCATACGGATTCTATTCCATCGGACTTTTATACTTGTGAAATTACTTTTGACGACACGAAATTAACCGGTGTTTGGTTTGTCGTTTTGAATATGTCTTTAGTGATGTATGTTTCGCCCATGATTGCGTCATTCCATCATGAAACGTTCCTCGACGTGAATCGTGAACAATGTAATTATTGGCTACCGTTTTACCGAAATAATGAATTATGGACCCAAGAAGGATTTAAAATATACGTTTCCCACTTTAGAAAGAATCGTCGCTACTTGAAAGAAGTCATGATTTGGTTATCGTCCCGCTCCGAAGAAAAATATCAATATATGTTGCTCGATTTGAACAAAGTAGCCTACCTTTTAATGATTTAAAAAAAGCAAAAAGAAAAGAATGTTACGAGAACTGGTTCGATGTCTTATTCAATACCAGTCCGACCCCACTTTTATATCTTTAAATGTCGTTGATGGTCTCAAACAAAATCTTCGAGACGACGTGATCGATGCTTTTCTCCTGAGTCGACCTTTACTCCATCTCTATCCTCAACTGTATAAAAAGAGTTCGAGCATCATCGATTTCTTGTTTCGCATTTCGGGCTTGCATTTGGAAGAGATTGTTCCGATGGAATCGCAGGACCTGGAAAACAAAATCGCTTCTTTGGAAACTCAATTGGAGGCAGATCGGAAAGCTTTTGAGAAACAAATCGAGACGCTCCAACAAGAGCACAGGAACGAAATGCGTTATTTTCTAGCGGAAAAAGAACAATATATGAATACCGCTCGATTCGGAAAAGAGCATTCAGTCGTGGATTTGCAACGACAATTGGAACGCCTTACATGGGAGAAAGAAACCCTGCAGACTGAGTTGGAGCAGCTGAAACGGAATCACGAAACCTTACAAACTCAGTGGGAGCAATTGAAACGAGATCACGAAACCTTACAGACACAAATTCGAACGCATGAGTCTGAAAAAATACAATGGCAAAGGCAAATAGTAGAACAACAACAACAACAACAATTGAATAATAATAATAATAATAATAATAATAATAATAATATCGAGTTTCCAAACCGTTTGATGAACGAATGGCAAATGCTCCACCAACGCTACGAAACAGGACTTGAAGAATGGATGCAACGAACGGAAAGTTTAATCCGCCCTTTGCAAATGGCTTTACAAGAAACGATCGAGCAACTGAAACTTCCTCCTTCTTCTACGACTACGGTCATTGAAACTTTACCGCTCGAATCGCCTCCTTCTCAGCAGCTCATGATCGAGTCGTCGCGATCTAAATTAGAGCAATTACAAGAAACCCTCGACCAGTTTTTAACATCATATCAATCGGAACAAAAACAGCACGTCCAGCAATTGAACGAGGAACTGAAAGGACAATTGACCCTTTGTCAAAACGAAAAACGGATATTGGAAAAGCAGTTGGAGCAGGGTCAGAAAGAACGAACCGACCTCCTGCAAAAATGGAAAATCGAGTCCGAAACACATTTTCAGGAAGGTATTCAACGCGTTCTTGACACGCTGCAAAAGAAAAATCCTCATATCGAGACGATTCTTCGAGACGAAATGGCTAAACAAATGAAGGAGTTCCACGAAACGCAGTTTATGACGTTTTTACAGACGATCCTTCCCCCCTCATTTTGGAAACCTTTAGGTGCGAACCAAGATTGGAAAACATTTTTCTTCCAGCAAATTCAAACGTATATCCAGTATTTACAAAATTGTCAAACCCAGCTTTTGAACCAATTAACACTTCTCGGGAATGCTTTAAATCAATCGCTAACGCCCGACAATTCAGCTCATACCATTCTTCACAGTCTCCCTTCTTCCTCTAAAAGCATGATGGAAGACACGACCCTCTTGCAACGACTGCACGATCTTCAACAATCGATTGAGAACCAGAACGAAGCGAAGGAGGTCCTACAACAAATCCAAGCTCAACTCCATCGGGATCGTAGCCAAGAACATAAAAAATTACAGCAGAGTCTAGAACATGAAAAACGGCAACGCGTCGCTTTGGAAAAGAAACTGGAGGTCCTGAAAACGAATTTGGTAACTCTGATACGGACTAAATGGAATGCGTATTTTGGGGCCACGGATTACGATCAGATTCTCGCGGAACTCTAAAAAGTATTCCATTTCAAAGAAAATCTAGAGAGGACCCTCGAAACGCAATTGGCGCAACTGAAAGGTCATTTTCCCGAAATACCGGTCGTTCAATTCGATAATTTGGCGTCGAGCATGATCGAATGGGCTCGACAGGTCGAGAATCGCAACGATTGTGAAGTCGAGCTCCGTAAAACCAAAGAACAACTTTTCGAATTGAAACAGAAACTCGATCAAGTCGAAAGTAATTATACGAAATGTAATGAGTACCTTCTCTACGCCAAAACGAAATTGACCACGTTCCTAAAAACGATCCTTCAGAATGACCCTAGTGATCAAAGAGAAGATTGGCCGCAAGCTGTTGTCCATCAACTCCAAAACGTGATTCACGAGCATCGACAATTTCAAGATCTCGTTTGTAAACAAATTGTCACGCTTCGAGCCCAGTTTCCGAACATACCGGATCCCATTGAAGAATTGGCGAATTCGGTGATTTTATATTTCGAGCAGGAACGAGACCTATATCGACGGCAGTTGGAGGAACGTCCTCACATCACCGAAGTGAAAGAACCCACTACTGTACCGGCCATTACGTATCCTACGGATCAAGTGGAGGAATCACAGCGGGAAGTGAAAGATTTACAAAACCAACTGGAAGTGTCTCGGTCTCGAAACCAAACTTTAGAAAACCAACTGGCTAAAGCTCTCGTAGCTCCGCAGGATGTAGAAATGTCCGATACTTCGAAATATAAACGAAAGCACGTATCGACGGTCGACGAAGACTATGTAAGAGGTCTGTCATTGGATTTACAAGAGGCCAAACACGCTTTAGATCGATGTCTGGACGAAAAAGCCCACTTGCAAAAGGAATTGGAACACATTAAAACCGAACTAACCCCTTCTCTCTCCGTATCGTCCGATTTCAAAATGCTCAGCGACCTGTTTTATCAATTATACGTGTCCTATTTTCGATTACGATTTGATGTCGTGTACGGAAAAACCGTTTTTTCGTCGGAGGAATATATTAGATCCGTGCTGAATAAATTGGATTTCGTGGATCGAAGCATTCGATCCAATATGACTGTGAAAGAATGGACCGATGTTTTATTGCAATACATCAAGTGGGACGTACAAACTCTGACAGGAGGGTTAGATTGGCAGGGGTCGCATACAGCCTACATTAAAGATGAATTCTTAACTTATTGCATGAATCAAACGATTGAAATCATTGACCGGTACGCGAAAGAATTGAGGAAACAGACCGAGATGTTTAGAAGTCCATAAAATAATAATAAAGGGGAACTATGGAATATTCAGAGTTAATCGATCGTATTCTTGCGCACCCGATTTTAAAAGTGGGGATTGACGAAATCGTTGAAAATAACCCGAGAACGTTAAACCTCGTGAGCCGGTAATGGAAAAATATATTAGCCAACAATCCTCAGTTTCAAGAGTTTCAAGCTAAAGCGATCCCGTTCCAGCATCCCGTAGAAAAAGGTTATATTCAGATTGAAAATATTAAAGATTTCAATCATCATTATAATATTCTCGTAGCGGGGTATTGGGTTCTCTGCGCTACTAATTATAAGAGGAATCTGAATGCCCATTCTTTCATATGTAAACTCTGTCCTCCTCTGGTGGACATTACCAAAGCCGTGGCTGCCGATCATTCCCAAATGCTGATTTCAGAACAATGTCGGTTCTTCATTGAAAAATGTAGACCTTCTCTCTGTAAAGCGTGTCGGCAAATGAGTCAACGAAATGATCTGAATTCTCAGATGTCTCAAAATCAATGGTGTTTACGCAAAACCAAAGTGTTTGATGGAACGACCCTTTTAAACGTGTTTCAAGAAACCCTGGACCAAGAATTTGTGAATAACGATATGTTTATTGGTATTTTAAATATTAAAATTAATTCGCGGTACTTTTAGGAAACGGACGCTTTGTATTGTAGAGTAGGAGGCATTTGTAGAGATATGATTCTCTTTCAAGAAGATGCTCTGAATATGATAGAAAAACCCGTGTTTCAGTTAAATATTTTAGAACCTTCTTCGAGAAATATTATTAACGAAACCATTTCCACTACCTTCGATAAAGAGAAAATCAAAACTGAAAAGGTGGATCCAGACCAGGTTCCCATCAAAAGCAAGATCAATCCAGATCTGTGCAAACCATTCAAGAAAGAGAAGTCTAAGAAGGAGGCTGAGGATGTAAAAGGCAATGAGGATCCAGTCTATTTAGGTGAGGTTTCTGCCAGTTCTATGAAGAACAAGTTTAGTAAATTTGCGTATAAACCGTATGCTCTCAGGTCTCGTCGTGATCTGGATGATCTGGATTAGAAGTTAAAAAAAAAAAAAAAAAAACTTTTTGTTAATTTTTATCATGTCTTTAGACATGATAAAAATTAACTACCCTCCCCTTTTTGTCTGGGAATGTTGTCTCACTCTTTCGAAAAATAAACCATGACTCATTCTTGGAATGATTGCCATTAGAAAGGATGAGTTATGGTCTATTTTTACAAGAATGTGTTCTCACTTATCTATTTAAGCCATTCAAGTTTCATTTCAGATCGTTTAATGCTGTGGTTTGTGTACAAGCTTCTACATGATGAAAACAGATTCTGTGTCAAGGTATATTACCATTTTGTTTTTTTTTTCCTTTTTACATAATAGAAATTTTTCTGTACTGACTTTTTAACCCCCCCAACCAAATCAATTTATTTCTCCAAACCTTTTCGCATTTAGCAAGTTAGGAACCGCGTATCAGAAAACTGCATGGCATTTTTCATAATGAGATTATCGGGCAAATCCTTTCTCGTCAATTGTTTATTTAAAGCCGTTTCTTTGGGATACGTGATGCATTTGGATTGATAGAGATACGAAGATCCTGTTTCTTCTCCCATCACAACAATCGGTTCAGGGTGACAAATATCTTCTAACGTATAAAACCCAACCCCTTTCTTGTACGCGACATTCGAAATGACGGTTTCGGGAACGAGGTCTAAATTGGGTAGCTTATGAAAATCGAATAAACAATGCGCCAGCAGGAAATTGTAAAAAGGAGAGAATTCCGTTTTAGGGTCGACAAAGAGACCTCCATTCGCCATGTCGCATACCTTTATCTTGTCGAAAAGCGTCGCTACATTTGAATTATTAATATAGTGGTATAAACCGCAAAGACGTTGCTGAAGCGTGCTCTTGAAATGAACCATCATTTCTTCTTGCATCTTCGTGGTATTGTTCACGCCTAAACCAATTTCGTTCGTGTTGCCAACACTTAAATTCCGTAGCAGTTCGTAATGGAAACGCCGATCAAACACATCCATGGCGTTATTGCGTTTCAAGTCGGTCGGGTCTTGAGAATACAGGTGGTTGATATAGTGCTCGATGCACGGGTTGAGTTTAAATGTGAGATCGTCCAACTGGACGTCGTGTAAATCGGGTCGGAAATGTTTATCCAGGAACTCGCGTGTCGGTAAAATGACAGTATTTTTCGGAAACGAGAAATTTTCCTTCACAATCAGGAAAGGTCCAACGACTTTGGTATGCGATTCCGATTCCATTCGATGATAATAAATTTGCAATCCATAAGGATTTCGAAGATGGTTCAGGCAGAGAATATTCCGAAACGCCGAAATATTGTCCGACCCACAAGGAATTTTTCGATTACTAAAAATACAATTGGATTCGTTCATTGTCTTGGTTTCTGAAAATCCGGCAAGGGTCAAGAGACATGCGATTTTTTAACAAGTCTGGAGGCAAAGTCGCTAAACAATTTAAACAATTCGACATTCCTGTCAAACGAGCAGGGGAGGTCGCTAAAATCGTCGCAAAGAATAAACCCCTTCAAAAAGCTTTTGATAAAGTGTTTAGTAAGAAAGCTCTTCTGACCGCAGGAGGAGTGACGGCCGTCGCGCTCGGTTCTCAATATGTCAACCAATACATTCGGGACAATTCGGGCTGTTTTCTCTACAACGGAGGGGACATGGTTTGTAAACTTAAAGAATTGAGTTGTTGTCAACCCGAACCTGTTCACGGGATCGAATCGTGCACGGGATTTCCTATTCAGCAATGGAATGCGTGTGAAGGGTACGACAATGAGAAAGAGGATACGTGTTGTCGATTATGTGATTGTCAATATCACGATTGTACACCGACGCAAGAATTGAAATGCCGTCGACCCACGATCGGAGAAGCTTTAACGCATTTCAGTCAAGACGTGACGGGTTCCATCACGAGTGGTATTTTAGATGTTTTGGGTAATATACCGTACCTAAAACCAATCTTGTTGGGAATCGTTCTTGTCATCATCGGCCTTATTATTTGGAAATTCGTATAAGAAAAGATGGATATCGTTACACTTCAATCCTTAAAGACTCCTATCGATCACCTTCTTCATCATAAATATCGTCCTCGACTGAATACCGTGGTACCTCAATATATCAAATTTCATAAATTTCCGCCCTTCACGAGCCTCGTCACGCTCGAACTGATGCGCGATCCAGAAGTACGGGAAGCGGTGCGAGACTATATTCAAACGCTGTTTCGAGAAAAAGAGAAATACGGCTATTTGTATTTTTTGAGTGAACAAAACCTCGTACTTCCATTTACAATTCAATGGAATACAGAATTGGTCGTGGATCTACTGAACTTTTTTACTATCATTACGGAAATAGATCAGATAGCCGACCAGTTCGCTCAACGGGGAGATATGACGTACGAAATAACTCGCGTTGAAATACTCTATTTTTTAGTGTTGATTGTGAATATTCAACTCAATTGGATCACGGTCGATTATTTGCTACGATGTAATCAGATGTATGATTACTTGATTGCTGCTCCTAATCGAATCTTGACCAATTCCGAAATGGAAAAGAATACAATATGATCTCCAAGTTACGAAATGCTTCTTCTTCAACCCTCCTGAGCGATCTGAAGTAAAACTTGAAATGTTTAAATAGATAAGCGAGAGCCCATTCTAGAAAGAATTTTGAGATGTCTTGCCAATCGAGTCGGCTAGGAAAAATTTCTGAGAGCCCAGAAAAAAATTCTGTAGATGGAAAAAAAAAAAAAATTTTTTTTGTTAATTTTTATCATGTCTTAAGACATGATAAAAATTAACTCTCTCTTCTTTTTGTCTGGGAAAGATGTCTCACCGTTTGGAAAAAACAAATCATAACTCATCCTTTCTCATGGCAATCATTGCAAGAATGAGTCACGGTTTGTTTTTCGAAACGGTGAGACATCCTTCCCAGCCAAAAAGAAGAGAGAGTTAATTTTTATCATGTCTTAAAGACATGATAAAAATTAACAAAAAGTTTTTTTTTTTTTTTTTTTTTTTTTTTTTTTTTTTTTTTAAGCTCTCAGAAATTTTTTCCAGCCGACTCGATTCACAAGACATTTCAAGATGACGTCATCGTTTCAAGAATTGTGTATATAAGTGGATAACTTTCGCACTTGTGAGTTGAGTTCCTAGCTGAGCTAAGGGAATCACCATTTCTCAATCTACAGATATTTGTTTCGTTTTTTTTTCTCTTTACAACAGAACACATGGAGAGGAAACTGGTCGTTCCATAAATTCAATTCTTAACCGGACAATATCGAGAAATTTTCGAGCTTCCTGACTTAGGCGAATGACGATCGGGGACGATGAATTTCTTGGTACAATGATACCTTCTTCTTCTTCGGTTTCGACCGTTTCGGCCGAAAAGCATATTTTATGTCGAGCCAAAGTTAGAGCCAATTGAAAGAGTTTCAGATTGCCGTACCTGATTTCTGGATCCGTGGAACGATTCTGATGATAAAATTCCAGCCATGATTGAACCAGGTAAGGTAGATGAGCATAGGGTTTAGCAAGTGGAACTGGTTTTTCTTCTTCGATTTTGGTCAGACACCATAAATCATGAGGAATGGAAGCATATCGAACTCGGTGAAGCGCATGCTGACAATCGTATTCGTAACTCTCGAGAAACGTCAATTCGCTCACATCTGTGACGGGATGGAACAGACACGCTGTGTTTCTATTAGCAGGTTGTTTCGGATGAGATTCGAGCATGACATAACTTAAACATAAGAAAGCCTTTTTGTATTCAAACCCGATGATCGTCGAACAGAGTACGACCGGTTGAAGTGGATACGTGGTTTCTGGTTCGTAAAGAATAGGAATCCAGTGCACGGTCGTGGGAATGGCTTGATATTCCATGTACCGCTGATACGGTGATCGAACATATAAAATCGTTTCCGGTTCAGAACCGTTGACGACGAGTCCAATGCATTTCCCGTTAGGATTCGATCGAGTAGCATTTTCGAACCCGATTTGAAACGGGTATTCGATCAAGAGTCCGACCTTCTCAAGCGAATTTCTCTGATCGTACGTATTCAAAATATCTTGGACAATATATTGAGGATGGTGCTGATACGTCCATTGTTTTTGAATGAGCGCCGTACTCTTATTGTACTCAATGGGAAACGGGATGGGTTTCTCAGGATTCACGGACGGTAAAAATTCAATAAAGGAAGACGGAAAAGCCGTTCGCGTTTTCAGAGGATCGTAATAAACGTCCGGTCGATCTTTCCATTCGTTGATGAAATTATGGACGAGGTCATTCTCGTGATGGACCTGGTTGGACAAAAAACAAAGACGATACGTTTTCCCTCCGTCATCTTCTGGTAAATGTAATCTGGGCCCGTTATCATCATCAAAGTAATGTCCTCCTGGATACGGTATATCCCATTCGTCTAAATATAGAATTGTATGATTATTTTGGGAGCGGTACACGTTTTCGAACACGGGATTTTGTAAATACCGTTCGATCGTTTTAGGATCTTTCACAAAAAATGGTGTGGCGAAAAGTTTGAAAAGATTGTGGGAGGATTCCGATGAATTCGGGATCGTGGGGAAAATGACCCGTTCGTTTTCTAAAAGAAGGATCCATGACGCATTGCGTTGAAGAAAAACGGTACACGACAAGTCCGACATTTTACAATAGGCGGCTAGGGCGAGAACGAGTGGTTTCTGACTCGGGACGACTTTATCGAAATGAACGAGTTTTCGAATCACAGAAGGTTGAAGCCGCATATGGGCTAAGGGAAAAAAAATCGTATCTTGAATCACATTGAATCCTCCTAAATGCAAGCCATGAAATTGGCTGTAAAGTGTAGCGTATTTATGAATATTCATTATCCTTTGTTTTTGAGAGGGTCGGATTAAAAAAAGAAGAAAATAGACATCTGAGAAAGTATCCGCAAGTGGAAAAGCTTACGATGAGCCGATTTTATAGTTGGCGTAGTATCCGAACTGACATTCGCTAAGGGGTCTAATAAAATCTAAAATCCATGGCTAGAGAATAGATGGGGAAAGTCTTTTATGCTTCTGATAAAAACCGCTCGTTGTAAATCCAGAATCCATTGGTTAGAACAGATGCGGGAAATGTATTTGGAATTCTAATAAACAGACCAAACTGCCTTGAGTATCTGCAAGTAAAAAATCTTACGATGAGTCAATTTTATAGTTGAAGTAGAATCTTGGATCCATTAAGGATATTGATAGAACTTGTATGTAATTAGAGAGAAAGGAATGAACAAGATAAAATGAGTTATGAATCATTTCTCCGATCCGTTTTTGGATCTAATTATAAGACATTTATGCCTTTTATTCATACTATTCAGCTTTACTGTTTATTTGTCATTACACTAGTAATTTGTCTGACCATCTACATGATTTATGAAACACAGCAAGATAAATATTAGGAAAACTATGTTCCCCCTTCATGGTATTTGTTTTTCAGACATATATATTATGGATTAAGTTATTTCTTTATCAATAGCGTCAGATCCTGGCACCCATTCAAAAAATCATTAATAATAATTTAATATCATTAATAAAATTTTGAAACCTTCTAGTATAAACCTTTTTATCAAATTTTTAGTAAAATAACAAAGATCCTAAAATCCTTACCTTTTAAATCTAGTGTGTCCCATAGGACAAACCGGTTTGTCCTATGGGACACACTACATTTAAAAGGTAAGGATTTTAGGATCTTTGTTATTTTACGGTCAAGGAAAATTTAAAAGTTTTATGGAATCCTTATATTTTTTTTAATCAATTTACTTTTTAGGTACCAAAAAAGGATTAGATTAAAAAATATAAGACGAAGTGAAAAATAATAGATAATAATTAATAATGAAGGGTAGGAATCAAGATGGATACTGAGGAACCTACAACTTTATCTGAAAGGAAAAGAAAAAGAAAAGCATATTTGAAACATTATTGGTCACTGGAACGAGTAAAAGAAACAAATCGATGGAGAAAACGAGAAAGGCGAAAAGATCCAAACGTTCGATTCAAAGAAAAAGAATACCAACGAATGAGACGATGGAAATGTTGGGATAACGCTCTTCCTAAACATAGACATAAGCCTGACAATACAGTATTCAAACAATGTCCGTCGATGGAGGAATGTCAAAATATTATTAAACGTATGAATATTTCGGAAGGAACACGAGGTAAGTATGAATTTTATTTTAATGAATTCTATGATTGGTATCAAAAACATGGTGACAGTATAAATTTCATTATAAAAGAGCACTAGAGATATATGAAAAGTATCTGACTGAGGAAAAGAGGAAATCGTATAATAAAATAAAAAATAAAATCGTGTTTTTATACCGTTTGCTCGGTGAAAAAAGGGAGCGCTTGAAACAAATTCATATTAAAAGATGTCAAGTTCCTCTTCTTACATTAAATGATCTCAAAAAACTTAGAAAAATAGTTATAGATCGCTATGAATATGAAGAGATGGCTTTATTTATTCTTGTCATTCTTGAAACTGACTTAAAAGCAAACGAAATTTTAAAACTTCTGAACGAAACAGATCTTCGACGACATTATGCAGAAAAGAAATTGGCATCGTCCAATATATGGGATCAACGTAATCGGTTTTTATATGAATTTTTGGCTTGGGTTATTGCCGGCCCACTTTTCCCTCGATCATTAGATGGTTGCTTAAGAAAATTAAAACGATTCTTTCGAAAGTATTTTCCGTATCGACCCTTTAATCCTTCCTATACCATCATTAAACGTTCCATGAAAATTGCAAAATATCGTAAATATATACGAGAAGAAGCTAAAAAAGAGATGGAATCAGTAACACAAGAGTCTATTCTTTAAAAAACATTCAAAAAATATAGGGATTATTGCTTTTATGGATTGAAAAAGATAACCAGATTGAATCTTCAAAAGCACTTCGTAATCTGAAGTAGAACTCAAAACACTCAGATAGGTTCAAAAAAAATAGGATAATCATTTCTTTCTAGTAAAACGAAAAATAATTAAGAAGGAAAAATCTCTTACCTTTATTGAAGCATTTGTCGTAACGTAGAAGCTGCGTTGAAAGATGTTACCTCTTCAGCAGTACAGACTGATCTGTAGGGAATGTCGGATTGTTTAAATAGATAAGTGAGAGTCTGGATAATTAAAAAACCATAAGGATCAAATCGATTGAATTGGTAAAAAAAAAAAAAAAAAAAAAAAAAATTCTCTCTTTTCGTCCGAAATTGATGTCTTCAATTTTTCGAAATTGTGAGATATCATTTTCGGACGAAAAGAGGGGTAATTTCTAATTGCACCCAATGTAAGATAGAGTCACGGTTTGTTTTTTCAAAAAATTTGAGACATTTTCAGACGTACATTTTTTAATGATCCAGTTCATTACGGATCCCGATAAAACCGAGCTATATTCCTATGCACACACTGAGGTTTTCCTTGAATCATAGCGTTTACTTGTGGAAATTGACACATGCATTCATGCTGATTGAACCCCCTATAGATAAATGTACCATTTTGACAAACGTCTTTCGCCAATTCTCCACAATCCGGTCCATTGTAAAAAGCTGGATCCGTACAGTAACACGACCACTGATAGAATCCATTTTTTTCGGTAAGAATAATCATACCCCCTTTTTCAGTTTGACACGGGTAAGGGTTCAGTTTGGGCATACAGAGTCCTCGAACACATTGCATTTCTTCCCCGTTTGTGCAAAGAAAATCACATGTATCCACACACCAGACTTTTTCTCGTCGACAATCTTTAAGCGGTATAGATTCGTTCATGGGGATGGAATCCGATTCTATGACAGAAGTAGGAAAGAAAAATAGAAAGAGACCAAACATCATCAAGAATATATACATTTCAGCCATCTTTTTTTTTCTTTGGACAAAAAACAAAGGATAAGGATATGGAAAGACGAGTTGATCAACACGAAGAACGTCGATCTTGTCGTCAAACGGCTCTTCAGTCTAAAATTAATACTTGGCGAGATGCTTGTACGGCATGCTTTAAAATCATGGATGATTGGGCCACGATCGATTTTAAAAAATTCCATTTCATATTTGAACGATGGGTCTCGATTCTCAATCGTATCTTGGAAAATCCAATTCGTCGATTGGACAGTTACGAAATGTCCATGTATTATTGTGAAGAGCCAGGAGGACCCAAAGAGGTTATTCAGTTATATATTAATGAAACCGAAACCGAGGAAGGAAAAATTCCCGTCTACGTTATTTTTAATCTTTTCGAGTTTATTAAAATTCATCGCAATTACTGCTTAAACTATTCCACTTCGAACAAGATGCTAGTAGATCAAAACAGGGGCACGATCAATATGAACACCTATTATGCTAATCAGGTCAATGTAGATCAAACTCGATTTTATCGTAATGAAACGACATGGCAATTATTATTCATTTTTACTTTACATGCCTTGGCTCATTTAGATGTGTTTGATTTATACGATCACGCTTACTATGATACACACCAGCACGTTCGAGATTCAGTTTTCTTCCGATTATATTTCTATGGACAAGTCATTTGGGGAATATAAAGCAAAAAAAAATGTCTTATCCTTCCAAAGTTCCTATTGAGTATGTTCAAAAAGTGTTAGAAGAGAAATTAAATCGAAACGTGCGTCGTTCTGAATTGACAGGGACATGTTCGTTGGGGCACGTTTTATTCGACTTGTCTCATTTACAAAAAATTTTTCCCCGCTATAGTCCAGAAGAGTTTATAAAGTTTCGAGACGATAAATTTATAATCATTCCGGGAAATTACTGGTATGACGCTATGAGTGAAGAACCTCGTGTCCAAGACTATGTAAAACGTTTTTTAAACCGTAATAAAGTAGAAATAAATCCAAGTATGCGGCGTCGATCTCAACGTCAACGTTCTAGAAGTCGATCGAGAAGTCGATCTCAAAGTCCAACGAGAGTCCGAACACGATCTCAAAGTCCAACAAGAGTCCGAAGTCGATCTCCAAGTCCAACAAGAGTCCGAAATCGATCCCGAAGTCGCTCTTCGAGTATAGATATACCCATTCGGCATTACTTGGCTCCTCTACCCAAAAAAAGAGGGAGAAAGAGAAAGTCTAAACTCAAAGCTCGTGTTGGCTACGATCAAAAGTTTATAAAAGCCCTCGAGACAAACGAATCGGGTCTGATTCTAAAACCTACTCGAGGAATGGATCGAGATTTAAATTTGCCGGGATCTATTTGTCGGGGTATTCGCCAAAGTCTGTCGCTACAAGGATCCTCAAACGAAACGTTACATCAATTTTGTTCGTGACGGGAGTGAAGATGATGAGTACGTGCTGCAACTGGAATATTAACAAATGATGGGATTTTCTAACGGATTAAAAGCCAGCGGGACAAGAGCCTTCCAGTGATCCGAATAATATAAATTATAAGGATCGTAATCATATACATAAGACGGTAAAATGGCTTTATCGGTATGATTCTTCCAAGCATAATCATCTCGAAGGGACAATAATACTGATTTAGAAGTGCACGGTGACAATAAACCTTGAATCATGCGTGTTTCCAGTAAAAGAGATGAACGGGGTCCAAAATATTCGGGATCCATAATTTGATGAGTGATCTTGGCCGTTTTATAGTTATACACCCATAGTCGTATGGACTGGGGTAAATATCGAGTACTTTCGTCGTGAGTTAAGTTCAAAAATTCTCGAATGGCAGGAATGTTACTATTCAGATACATTATGAAATTATAAATTTGTTCTTCGAACATCTTGTATTTAAACATATCAAATTCAGCAAGATGGTGACTGGACAGTTTAACACGAAAACATTTTTCCGGATATTGATTTATATTAAAATCTTTAGGATCGATTTGTCGTCGAATAACCAATTTACTACTCTCGTCCGAAGTGATAAATTCCAGTTTATATGGATTGGGTTCTTCTAAATATCTTTGATTCAACTCGAAACATGGGGAGTCAAATCGTTTTACTTTCCCGTCTGATTTATAAACCTCTTTGTAATAAATATCCATGACCACATAACCCACTAAAATGGGATATTTTTTCTGTTTCAATAAATCGAGGACGAGTTGTTTATAATCCATCTTCTTGTTTATCTCGCAGAAAGCCACGTTCGAATGAGTTGACGAATAGGCTCATGGGGCATGAGTTCTTGAAAAGTATCTAAAACCTCGGCCAGACTGCGTTGTCGACTTTTACAAATCAGTTGATGCGTTACATCGTTGAAGACGACTTTCTCGGAGAGAATGCATTGACCACGACATTTCTTCTTAAAATAATCCGGATGCATGAGTTTCACGTACCGAATAATGTCTCGAGTCGTTCGTCGTTTCAAGAACCGATGCCATTTCTTCTCGTTTAAAAATTCTCGATGACCGATGCGTTCTCTCTTTTCCACATTCAGAGCTCCAATATCCACGAGCACGGGATGATGGTCCGTGTACACAAAAGAACATAATTTTAAAACGGGAGCCGTTCCTCCGAGTCGATAACAAATACTACACAAGAAAACAATGAACGTGTAAAACGTTTCTGCTAAATATTCCGGTTGAAGAATGCGAGCACTATAAAGTCCAGGATTCATTTGAAAGAGACCTGTTGTATATCCCGAACGTTCTCGGAAATGCGTTGCAAAAGGCAACACATACTCCGAACTCAATTGTCGATGAAGAAGGATCAAATCGAAAAAATGTTCGGGCAAGTCACAAGAGCTGCTGCCACTGTAAGATCTCCACTGCATCGAGTGGGAAGTAAACAGGCAGTGGAATCGTCTTTGATTGAAATTATTTAAAATGAGAAAACAGGCATAATCAAAATGCCAAGGACATTTGGAAGGAGCATAATAAACAATTTCTTTCACGTGTTCAATAATAGTATGAGTGGTGGATCGACTCATCTTCTTCTTTCTTTAAAAAAGAAAGATGGTGGTGGTCTGTGTCTTAGATATGGATGAGACGCTTGGATACTTTGAAGGAGAAACATTTCAAATTCGACCCAAAACCAATTTCCTGATCCAGTTTTTACGTCTTTGCAATATCGATATCATTTTGTGGAGTAAAGGTTCGGATGATTATGTCGAGCGAGTGATCAACAGTTCATTGCACGATATTGCACGATATGCGTATCGGATATTTGGCCGCACGCAATGTGAAAAGTCGTGCCGAAAGTATAATATTTCAAAATGTTCGGAACATATCAGAGTCTTGTACGATTACGACATTCTTTTAATTGGGGTCGATGATAACGTCAATGAAAATATGGACGAGCGCTATGATTTAAGAATTTACGTGAAGCCGTACAAGCAGATAGATCCCCGTGATCAAGAACTGTATAAAGTCGTGGAAAAAATTACCCAATTTTGTATAGATCATCAACGAGAGTTGTAGATGAAGCGAGATAGGGTTTTTGCTATGTCAGCTGGGAACCCCATTCCGTATAGAGAAGTGAGTACGAGAAAGTTATGTGTATATAGTTCTTGAAGCAATGACGTCATTTTTAAACAAACCAATAGTGAGCCAGTTTTAAAAAATGATGATTGGGAAAAGGTCGGTTGAAAATCTGGCTGGAAAAAATATGTCAGAAAAATTTACAACCATTAAAAAAAAAAAAAAAAAAAAAAAAAAAAACTTTTTGTTAATTTATCATGTCTTCTAGACATGATAAAAATTAATGACCCCCTTTTTTGTTTTCAATGATGTCTCAGCACCATGTTTCTAAAATACACCATGACTCACCATTTCTAAAAATAAAATTCCAAGAAAAGAATGAGTCATAGTTTATTTTTAGAAATGGTAAGACATCATTCAGAGACAAAAGGGTGGTAGTGTTAATTTTTATCATGTCTAAAGACATGATAAAAATTAACAAAAAGTTTTTTTTTTTTTTTTTCTTCCAGATATTTTTCTTCCAGCTCTCACAAATTTTTTTTTTCCACTCGACTTCATCAACCAAACAAGACATTGCAAAATTCTTTCTAGAATGAATTCTCGCTTATCTATTTAAGTCATCCCATTTTCGCTTCAAATCAGTTTGTGCTGCTAAAGAGGTAACATCTCCTAAGGCCAGTAGTCTAATAACCAAGATACTACATTCTACTTTGTTCGAAAAGAAGAAATCTATTGAGTAAGAATGGATTATTCGTTGATTATCAAGAATATTCTTTCTTCTCCCATCCTTGAGAAAGCTATCGACGAATTAAAAGAACGTCAAGGTGCTCTCAACTTAATATGTCCCAACTGGGAAGATGTTTTAAATCACGATCCGCTGTACGAGACACATTGTCAACAAAAAGTTCAATTTTCCAAAGGAACTCGAAAAGATACTGTTCACATCCGAAACATTATTGGTTTACAAAATTGCTATAATGTTCTCGTGGCTGGTTATTGGTATTTGAAACCGGGGGAGAACAATAAAACAGGAACTTCGTTCATGACTCGACTGTGTGCTCCTTTAACTAAAATTGGCGAAAGCATGAAAGAGAATCCGCAACACAAATTTGCGGAGAATTGTCGTTTTTTCATGGACCGGTGCGATCCCGCATTTTGCTCTGCTTGTAAAGGAGCCCAAGATAAATTTCAAATTCATAGAAATATGTGGTGTATACGAAAGAGTCGGATCTTTAATGGAGAGGGTTTAAAAAATACTTTTCAGTGTTCGATTGAAAATATGTTTGGTACGACGACTTCTTTTCTAGGTATTCTAAACCTTCAAATTTCTAACCGGTACACTTTCGGAGAAAATTCGTACAAGGTAGGAGGTTTAGTTCGCGAATTTATCTTATTTAAAGAATCTGTTCTGTTCTCGACCGATCTGGATATTGAAACTCCTCTTTCCCTCCCTGTAGTCGAAGAGATGGAAGAAGGGGAAGAGAAGTGTCCCGAAATTATCGGCATTCCCAATTACTTCAAACCCGTTACTCATTTTTAAATAAGAAGAAAGCATTTAGAAATGGATTTATGGAAAATCCATCGTCTACATTTATTATCCAAACGACGTTACCGATTTTTTGCCAAGATGGCTCAAAAAGAAATGGATCAACTTCCCTATCTCACCCCTCATAATATGTTTATTCATCGAGGTTTATCGGAATCGCTGTTGAGTAACAGTTTTGTAATTACCGATCATATGCTTTCCAGCATTATACACCGAAAAGATAATATTGATCCTCAGTACAGTCAATATTTGAACAAAATCGTTCCTTGCCGCAATTTTAATCAACCTCTCCTCCTTCAGTTAATAGCCACCTCGATCGCGGAAAAGGTGAAAACGGAACAGAAAGAATTACCGATGGACACAAGAGGACTTCCTAAAGACCCAATAGAGGATCCAAACACTAGGAAAGTAAGTGTTATTAAGGGGGGTCCAGGAACCTCCACGGAGGATGCACTGAATCAAATGTTTGGCGTAAACAAGTAATTTAAAAAATAATGGACGACCCTGTCAAAATGGTGAAGGTTCAACGAAACGATATGGTCTACAGTGTTCGAAAGTATTTATTATCAATCCAGAATCTACAAACCAAATATAAATTTTTGCAATATTTTGAACAAATAGGGGCTCAACGAGATAATGCCGGTCTGGTGCATGAAGATCGAGGCGATAAAATAAAAGTTGTGAACCTCTATTGAAAAAAAGAAGATGACGCTTTGGATATTTCTTCTCGTCTTTTATCTTTACCTGATCATGATCTACCTGTTTCGAAACGAGTCACAAACGACTACAACCCATCCTTGGCAATCCATTTCCTACCACCCTCCTCAGCGGACAACGCTTTATTCGACTTGCATTCACGCAACCGATTGTGACGACGATCAAATATGTTTTCGGGGTGAATGTCTTCCCAAACTCCTTCCCCATGCTACTTGTTCTTCAGCTACGGGAGAGTGGGTTCTGGTGAATCAAAAAGGATTGAAATTCGCGACCTGTTTTTGTAAATATCCTCATCTCGTCACGCAAAAAGAACGCGGGGGGAATTGTGACGTAGACATTGCTTGCGGACCTCACGGCCGATTAGAAAGTTTAGACAAAGATCCTTTGAAAGAAGGTAAATGTGTTTGCGATTTTGGATACAAACCGCTTTTGCAAGGTTTCGGGTGTGAAGAAATGACCGCTCACGAACGATTAGCGTTTTCGAAGGAAGAAGAAAAAAACAACGTATGGGATCCGACCGCATTTTCCGAAAAGTATCTCGCGTCTTTCCAAAAACCCGGTTACTTCCAGCAGCCCTGTTCCTTCGATGCTTTTACAGGTCAGCCTTTAAAACATACTTTTTATCATGCAGAATTTGGAAGTTGTGTGTGTGATCCGAGGTATGGGAATATCGGGGTGCGACTCGATCATCCCTATTATTTGAAAAATAACGATAAGGGCTATAATGCTTGCGCGAATATTTTTAAAAGCGAACCCGATTCCCCGATCCATCATGTGAAACTGTTTGCCTATTTCTACATGTTTGATTATTCGCCGGTCGCGTTCATCGAATTTGAAAATTTAGACCCGACTCAATTATCCTATCCTTTCAATTATTACGTGGTCCAATCCAAGAAACACCATCTACAAATCGAAGAAACGTGGCCTTTTGACTACATGCAATATGTTTTTAAGTACCTTCCCTTTACGGTGCATACGCGTCACTGCCACGAAGATCCTATTTTTCATGTTAAAACGTGCTACGAAACCATTATTCGACAAAACCAGCTCACACGTTGCCAGTTGATCGAGCAAGAACTGGATGGAAAATTAAGTCAACACGCGAACGCCTACACGCTCCTGTATCGATATCCCGTATGTCTTTTTTCAGAGGAGGATCGACGCGTTCCCGAAATTTATCAAGGCCATGTCGTTCTCAATTCTTTCCATTTACTGTTGAAAACCCTCCCAAACCTTCTTCGATCGAACGGTATTCAGATGAAACCGAATGAGGAAGGCATGTGGCATGTTACGTTCGCTCGAGCTCCTTATGTAGAAACATATGCGGCGACGTTAGATCCAGCCGTCTTTCCCGATATTAAAGGAGAACCCACGAAAGCGTTGGAAAAAGGTCATTTCTTTTAAAGAGAAAGAGAGAGAAAATCAAAATAAAAGAAAGGGAGACATATAATCAAAATAAAAATGAAACGCGCTCATGAAGAATCCGAAAAGGAAATGGACCATGAAGAGGGGGAGAAGGAGGAAGAAGAACCTACCCATAAACGAATTAAACAGTCGGACGTGTCTCTATTATTAGAGCTTCAAAATAAACACACAGATCCCGGTCAGCAAATGAATCGAGAATTGGAAACGGCTCGCGAAAAATATCTCGTTTCTTATCTACGGAAAGTCATTGAAAAACTGCCCATGAGTAAACACGTTCTAGATTCAACGACCGAAATTCCAGAAGGCTACGAAGGATTTTTAAAAATGTACAGTATCGCTAAAACATGCGTCCATTCGGAAATTCAGTTAAAAAAATTGATGGCGTTTAATTCCATCTTTGACATGTTGAATGGCGTGATCGGGAAAGTCATTCACGATAAATATATCGCTCCATATTTAACGAAACTCGTCACCGATCACGATTTGAATCGGGCTTTTGCCGTATTCCAAGAAACTCTGCAAGCAGACGATACGAACGTATCCACGGAACTCCATTGCGTTTCGTTTTTGATTCAAGACGAATTGTCGAAGAAGGAACCTCTCAAAGTCCCCAATCCTTTGTATAACCGTTTCACGCAGCAAATGTATGCCGTCAGTAAATACGTGACAAGTATATTAATGGCGATCGCAGCGAATCATGCAACTGCATCTACGCCTGACTTTGAAATGATCGGAACACCTAGAAAAGGAGAAAAATAACCAATGAAAAAAAAAAGCTTAGGAATACGAAAGTCCATTAGTAACAAAACATGACAATGTCAGTTTTCTAAGAGCTGGAAAAAAAAAAAAAAAAAAAACTTTTTGTTAATTTTTATCATGTCTTTGGACATGATAAAAATTAACTCTACCCCCTTTTTCTTTTTTGTTGTGAATGATGTCTCACCCTTTCTAAAACTAGATTTCTAAGCAAAAGAATGAGTCATATCGTTCTTGGAAATTTATTTTAGAAACATGTTGACACCTGATTCAAACCAAAATAAGGGGTGAGGGGTGGTAAAGTTAATTTTTATCATGTCTAAAGACATGATAAAAATTAACAAAAAGTTTTTTTTTTTTTTATTTTTTTTTATTTTATGGCTAGTTTGATGTGGACAAGAAGTTACCCTTTTTTAACCAGAATAAACTTTCACTTAACTATTTAAATCGTCAGTCAGTGCTGTGGCCTGGATCCAAGCTTATACTCCATCATAGGAAAAACCTTCTTATTTGGGTCCATATTCTTAAAAGAATTTCCTTTTTTGAATGTCTATTCTCCATTCGATAAACCACGCAACCAACACTAGAAACACGATCCATCGAAACTGAAATATATAGAAGAGTTTAGGAAAGAAATTAAATCCATGGAATATAGTTTCGGCCGCTTCATGATACCGTAAATGCCGATCAAGGTTGACGAGCTGTTTAACCGGTTCAGGAGCGATTAATAATTGTCTGTCTTGATTCACCAGAATCACGGAATGAGCCCAATCCACCTCATTTAAAGAATCCACGTTGAATTTTTCTGCCGAGGGGTAATTGGGATAAACATGTTCCGCTACATATCGTAAATGCACGTCTAAGAGTTGAGCTGTAAAAATAATATTTTTACAGCTCAACGTATTTTTAACGTATTAATCGTATTTTTGGGATACGTCAATAACAATTGACTTCTTAGAAATTCTTCCTGATAAGGAATCCAAGCTGATGAACGATCAAGAATCGTTTCCATCATGATATTATTTCATCTACTTTGTTTTTTTCTTCTTTACCTATTCCAATGTTTCATGTACCGAAATTTACTCGTCTATTATTCGGGACAATCGATCCCTTTTCATTTCAATCTTCTTCAATGGTATTGACAAGTCCATCAAGAAATCACATAATAAAGGATTAGTGGATAAAACAATGTTTGGTTTTAATCTTCGTTCGACTCTCGCCATAACCATTTTAATATGTTTGGTGACAACACTGGTCATCATGGCCCTCATCGTATATCGTCTCTCCTACGGCAGTGTGGCTTTCGTTTACGATGCTGCTGATCCGAATAAAGTCACGACCAAAGGAACGACAGCGAGCGATTTCTGGGCCAACAATAAAATGTTGCTCATTGCTCCAACGGTTGTCAATGTGATCAATATACTAATGGTCGGTTTATTACTTTACGTGTAACCGAAAAGAGAATAAAGACTAGATTCAAAAATACATCACGATGGATACAAAGGCTATCATGGTAATTATCTTATTAGGAATTGTATTTGTCTCGTTACTCAATTTCGGCTACCTGGCAACAGCTATTTACAGTGATGCGACACCCAAAACAGGAGCCGAACATTTTAATCAACGCAACTGGATGTTTTACGGAAATATAATGTTACATACTCGTATTATAGCTCTGATGCTAGGTGGAGGCATTTTTATGAAAAAGTAATGATTTAATTAAAAAAAATATGACAAGACCTACCCAAGATGAATCCAAAATCTTTCAGAGAAATACTTTCATAGATAACGATGAGTCACTCGTATTCATAAACACGTTCAAGGTGATGGACGGGCGTAACTTCAATCCAAGAAGAAATATACCAACAACTGCTTTTATTGACATCTTGCCCACTCAAGAAGGAAGAACAAGAATGATCAGAGTCAGCTAGAAAAATTTCCCAAGAGCTGAAAAAAAAAAAAAAAAAAAAAAAAAAAAAAAAAAACTTTTTGTTAATTTTTATCATGTCTTCTAGTCTTCTAGACATGATAAAAATTCACTCTACCCTCCTTTTCGTTTTGAATGATGTCAACATGTTTCTAAAAATAGATCTCTAAGAATGAATCATACTTTTCTTGGAAATCTATTTTTAGACACATGTTGACATCATTCAAAACGAAAAGGAGGGTAGAGTTAATTTTTATCATGTCTAGAAAACATGATAAAAATTAACAAAAAGTTTTTTTTTTTTTTTTTTTTCACTACTAGAAAATATTTTTCTCAGCTCTCAGAAATTTTCCCCAGCCAACTCGATTGACCAGACATCACCATTTTCTTACAATAATGAACTTTCACTTATTTATTTAAACCATCCCAGTTTCACTTCAAATCAGTTTGTGCTTGAATACAAGCTTCTGTTCAGGTATGTTAATAATATATTTTTTGTTTCTTTCGCTTTTCGCGTTTAGTTTATGTGATTCGTCTTTCGCTATAGAGATCCAATATTTTATAATGGCAATTTTGATTTAAGATGGTCACCATTTTCGCCATTTTCCGTAGCGCTTGATCTGCTCGAGTGTCCATGTTGCGTCTATCTTCATAAGACATATCTAAATACAGCTCATTGGCGTTCGGTTCAATATTTAGGTGATACACTTCATGATTGCGTTCTTTGTCCATGAGAAACTTGAACACATCAAATTCATTTGGTCGGCGATCGGATTTGAACGGTTTCAGGACTCTCGGACTGTAAAGTCGTTTCCCCTTCGGATCAAAAACGAAACCCGGACAAGGTCCACCTTTTTGAGAACGAACTTCCACCTCGTCCGGTTCGACATCTTCTTCGACCTGTCGGCCATTGTCGGAACGATACTGTAATTTAAACCGTCGCCAATTGTCAATAAACACGTCGAGAGTATCCTCCTATTCTGGAAAATATTGTCGGTAAAGCGTTTCGGCTTGAGTTTGTTCTTCGGGTAATAAATTGGCATACTCCACATATTCAGTGAACAATTTCCGGAAAATAGGATCTTTCTCACTTAAATAAGTGGCCATTTCATCCAACGTCATTTCGTATAACTGTTCGACAAAATTCATGATGGAAGTGCTTTTTTCTTCTTATTATTATTATTGAATTTTCAAAGCGGACATTATATCTTCCATTCTCTCACATTGATAGCGGTATTTTAAATATTTGAAAGATGTGATGGCCATGAGCGCTAGAAAAATGACGAGCGTTAAGACCGTGAAATGAAATTTAAAGTGAGTTCCTTCCTCATGCACAATCAACACGCAAATGGAATAGAGTAATCCGCCCGCTAAAACAAAGATACCGAACGGTTCTAGCTTCGAAATATTCATGGGGATCCTAAAAGCGACTGGGCAACTCTCAAGTTAGTAAATACTTTATTCCAAAATTCTTCGTGAATAGCGAGCGAATTTTCTAAAGAGGCCTGGAACGTTTCGTACTGAGGTAGAGTTTGAGCAAACGATAAAATACAGTCTTTGGGATTCTGCATCGGCGTATGAACTAACCATTCGCGTAACCGGTTCCACGTCTCGGGCCAACATTGAATTTTTTGGTTGAACTGATCGGCAATTGAGGGACCGAACGTTTCATTCAAAAACCAAGAAATGCAAGCTACAGTTTGTTTCATAATCGTTTCTGAATTCATGGTTCCTTATTTTTAAATATTTTTTTTTCATTTATTTCAGAAAAAGAAAAAGAAGAGCAAAGAATGAATCATTTAGACGAATTGTTTCAGTACCTTCTCCAACACAAGAAATGAATTGTGTTTGGGAACCTGAGTCGATTACCCTATGTGATCAACGATTACATTTCCAAACATTTATCCCACCTCACCATTTTTGTCATTTGTCCCTTTTATACGTACCCGTCTTCCCCTCATGTGCGTGTAATTAAACCGGAAGAATTGAGCACGAACACGTGCGATTTATTATTCTACATTGAACCTTTTCCGCATGCCGTTTTACACCACGACATTAAAACGGCTCAGCGCCTCGTCATTTTAACGAGCCACATGATTTTTATCGATCGATACCATACGTGTTCCTATTTATCCTATTTTCATTTCCCGGGAAGTTTAGAAAGGTATATGGAAAAAACCAAACAGCTGATGGATTTGGAACAGACGTTCCTTTACAAAACGGATCTACCCGAAGTTAAAGAATCCAAGAAAGCTCTTTCGATCGGTCCTAGTCCTACCCTGGATCGATGGATCAGTCCCGAGAATCCCGATCCGACTCCCTTAGAAAACATGTCATGGATTTTAATCGATCTCACGTCCTTCCGGAATACGTCGTCACTGTTATTTCATTTTTGGACAGCTTTTGATTACATGCTGAATCATATCGATCGCATTGAAGGCTGGCAATTGTGTTTTAAAACGTCCGCGGAAGCTCGTGCTTATAAGAAACTCGTTCAGAAATGGATCGATTATCTCTGTTGTAGGGAATTCCAGCACGGGAACGTGTTACAATTGAATGAAATTCTCTCCCTCACGCCTTTTTATCGAGCAGGGACGGTCGATCTTCCCATTATTTTAGAAAAGAAACGATTCGGACCTTTGGAATATATTCTTTGCACATCGGTTCAAGATGCGTATCGAGCTTCTATGCGATATAACTTAGATCCTGTCGTCGGATCCGTGTTTCGATTGAAATAAAGTCAGAATGAATGATCCTAACGAGGATGATGTTTCGAAGGAAATTCCACCTCTTGGAACACCCGAAGTTATTTATTATGACGATATTCTACCTTCACAAATTCAAAACCAAGTCGACCTTCCCGACGATTTCGAACTTCAATTTCCTCTCCACACGTATGCCAAATCCGATGTAACCACTAGCCCTTACATTATTTGACCGTCCGTTTCTCCTTCTTCTCGAAGTTCGAGTCCAAGTTCAAGAAGAAGTCCAAGAAAACGCAGTCCGAGTCCAAGAAGGAGCAGAAGTCCAAGTCTAAGCAGGAGCAGAAGTCCAAGTCTAAGAAGAAGAAAAAGTCATAGAAATCGTAGTCGTAGTTTAGAAATACGTCATTCTAGAAGAAGAAGTCCTGTAAGAAGAAAGTCGTTCGGCTTCCTTTTCATCGTCTGCATCTTCTTCTTCCTCTCCTTCCAATATCAATCGTAGAGGAACACAAAGACCCATTCGTAGAAGACCTATGAGAAAACGTCGAGGATACGTTCTTGGATCTCGAACCGTTCGTGTGGGTCCTAATCGATTGCTTCATAAATATGGTAACCATTCCATTACGTTTGTGACCGAAGGTGGGGAACACATACGAAATAAGAAAATTCCCAATAAAGCTTGTCGATATCTATTAAGTCATTGCTCACGACGGCATCCAACAGCTCGAGATCGATTGCCACGACAAGCTCGTATTGTTTTGAGAAAGAAAAGAGCTTAAACACAACGAGTTGAAAAAGAAACAATATCCAAGCAATTCACAAAAGCCAAAAAACAATTCAACAAAATAATAAAGTTCACTTACCAAAATGTGTATATAATAGACTTTAACTGAAGATCTTTCGAGGCTGGTATCCAAAGCACAAACTGATCTGAAACCGAAACTCGAGTAATTTAAATAGTTAAGTGGAAATCCTTTTTCTGGTTTTATCGATCGAACCAACTGGGAAAAATTTCCAGAGCTGTATTAAAAAAAAAAAAAAAAAAAAAAAAACTTTTTGTTAATTTTAATCATGTCTTCAGACATGATAAAAATTAACTATCCCCCTTTTGTTCAAATGATGTTAATCTGTTGTCTCAATATGTTTCTAAAAATAGAACATGACTCATTTCTTTCTTGGAAATTTATTTTTAGAAATATGTTCGAAAAGATGAGACATCATTCCCAGACAAAAAGAAGAGAGAGTTAATTTTTATCATGTCTAAAGACATGATAAAAATTAACAAAAAGTTTTTTTTTTCCTACTATTCAACTTTTGCTTCTCCTTTCTACCTCCCCCCTTTCGTTTCACAGTATATAAACAGCTGGAGCTGAGACGATTTTCTCATTTCATACTGAGGACAAGATGGATCAGGAAAACACTGTAACCCTGGAACCTTTGGCATTACCCTTGAAGGATCGTCTCAAGTACGTGTTGGATGAAGTCGTGCTGGAAGAATTTAATCAATCTAATTTGTTTACGACTAAAACCACCGTTCAGTTGAGAGTTTTAAAAAGAATAGCTAATATGATGATGTTTCCGTGGACCTTGATTCAAGATTTGAAACCTCTTGTACCCGTCCATCGATACTGTTTAAATACCATTTGGCGTTTATGGATGGATGTGCAACAGCAGTTGGTACAAAATAAAACCATCTCCACGCCAGATGAATGGAATATGATCGAGAAAGTTTTATCTAAAGACTATTCTAGATCGACCGATCTAATAAGACTTTCCAACATCTTATTCAAACGACAGGAAATACCTAAGATAGAAGTGTATAAATTATTTGCCGTAGACGGATTGCTGGGCGAGGATCTGCAAAAGTATGTTTTTAATCTACAGTACGGAGGAGATGAAAAAACACCTTTAAACGAACAAGAAGCTCTAGATTTTAAAGCAGTTCATGCTCGAATCGTCCGTTGTTTATATCACGAAGTTTCCAAACGATCGGAATCTCTTCTCTACGTGGATGTGATTCGACGTACTATAGAAGAAATAATAAACACTACACCTTCTACCAGTGATGAAGTAAGCGAATGGGGTGCATTGTATTTAAAGTATCTTGGAGAGGATCTATTTTCAAATATATTTTACGAAATTAAAGTCTGGAAGACGAAAGAATTGGAACAATACCAGGCGAAAAAGAATCAACAAGAAAATAATTCTCAAAAGAGAAAGAATGTGAGAGAGGATCCTAGAACCAAGAAGAAAAACAGAAATAATATGTCGGACCTTACTTTAGCTTCGAGTGATTATTTCGACCCTTCGATTGTCGATTTACAACCTGTTCGTTATCCTTCTCCCAAGAGTCCACCTCCATCGGAAAAGGGGGAAGAAGATCCTATTTCTCCCGAGAGTCCACCTCCATCGGAAAGGGGAGGAGAAGATCCTGTAGAAACTTCCTTCGAAAGACTAGAGTGTGAAGACGAAAATGTAGAAACTACAAGTAGTGAACAAGGCAAAATGAACCCCTAGAGACTCGGAACATTTTTTCCATGGCTCTTTAATGGAATATAAAGAGTGGACAGTCCAATAATACATTGAAGGTATGTGGGAGACTATATATATATTTTTTTGGAATAGATTTAAATACTTTAGATGCACAAATATTAGACGAAATGAACTTGTTTTTGTCCTTTACAAGAAGAACTACTAACCATGATAAAATGTTTTTCGAATAGCATCCTTTCCAAAATATTTTTTCATCAGGTTCCATCCTCAACTGTAAAAACTGATTTTGACAAGATTTTATAGATAAGATAGTTCATTAAAAAAATTTTTGAGAACTGGTTTTTATCGCTATTCCATACGCAACTGTAAAAACTAAAGTTTATAGGATTTTATAGTTGAGACAATTTATTTTTTAATTAAAAAAAATTTTTTTTGGAACTGGTTTTTGTATATGTTCCATACGCAACTGTAAATACTGAATTGAATCTCATTTTATACTTGTTACTATATATAAAAAACGAATCCTTTTATTTTTGTTGTTAAAAAAGCAACAACATCGAACATTTTTTCGATATATAGGAACAAAGCCCTCCTCCAAGATGAAATGGGATTCGTTTCAAAATAGAAATGAATATACTGTCACTTCTTACGATCTCGATCACGCTATTCGGTATGCTCAAGAAGCGACTCAACTCTATATTTACGAACAAGCCCTTCAAAGTCGGTACGCTTTTATTTTTAAACATACCACCTTCCAAATAAGAAAAGCCGACTCCAAACGGGATTACTACATACCTAAAACCCTCGATCCGGAACAATGTCACGTCGTCGAAAAATTTGTTTTTACGCAAACGGGATGTGACATGATTGCCTGCTTCCCTTTCCAAGAAAATTTAGAATCGTGTTCCCCGGAAGATGAACCGCGATGGATTCGACTCAGAACGGGTTTCAGTTTAGCTTGCCAACCCGCCTGCGATCGTTTATATTCCAACACGCAGCAGAGTATGGACACGGAATATCGAAATGG
Organism: Stegodyphus dumicola; assembly: GCF_044657685.1. Classification (NCBI taxonomy): domain Eukaryota; kingdom Metazoa; phylum Arthropoda; class Arachnida; order Araneae; family Eresidae; genus Stegodyphus; species Stegodyphus dumicola. The sequence goes on along the minus strand of NC_140781.1, from coordinate 140,078,364 downwards.
AAAATGTGTAGCCGTAAATCTCGCCAAGAAATTATTAGCTCTCTTGCCCGAACAAGTTTTCTTTCAATCAAATCATCCTTCTCTTCCTCGTCATCATGCCGGCCTCAATCTCGTCGAGGGTCATTTACGACTCAACCAGCCTTATTGTGAAGCGTACGGTCTTGTTTTCAACGGGTCTGATTGTGTGACGACGACGGGGCAAGATATTGGCGAATTGTTCTTGGGAAGCAGTATCTATCGATCTATTTTCACTCTGCAAAAAAATCATACGTTACCACCATATCCTCCTCATCTTCCCCACTTTGTACAAAACTGGCCCAAGAAACATGTGAAACGGTCCTTGGTTCATGAATTGGCGATTGATGTAGGGATCGATATCGGATTAGAAGCCGCGCAAAAAATCCTTGAAAAACGGATGCCTAAACTCTTAACCAAATTGAGTATGCAGTCTCTTCCCATTCAATCGGCCATCCTTCAAGCTGTCGTTCGGACCCAATTAAGTACGCTCGCAACACTTTCCAGAATCGCCGCGACAGGATTCTCGGTTACTTCCAATGTGCTGACGGGTATAAGTATTCTGTCCGCCGTACTCGATATATTGGATCCGTTTCATTTCAATAAAGTGCTGACCGCTCGAACTCTTTACGATATCGACTGGCGATTAGACGTTCAGTTTTATCAATCGGAAACGGACCATGTTCTAGAAATCACACCCGATCTTCTACGGGACGTGTTAGAAGAAGATGCGAGCGATCGATACCTCTTCTTTGCCGAGAAAGTGCAAGAATATTTAGATGCTATCCATAAAGTGCCCATGACCGATCGACCCCAAACGCGAATGTCATTTCTCCAAAAATCACGAACAGACGAAAGAACCCCGAAAAATTGGATTTATTTCACGATAATTGTTTATTTGTTAACAGGATTCACCTTCCTATTTCAACCCTACATGCATTACTTATGCGTGACCATCTTTTTCCTATTTGTGTTTTATTTTTATCGTCATTCTAAATGAAAGCTGAAGATTTTTGGAGGGGAAAAAAAACGAACGACTTGGAGGGGGAGTAACTAACCAGTGAATAAACTAAAAATCAGTTAGTACTTACAAATTACAAGAAGATGTTTCTTCTTTCACAGCACAGAGTGATCTGAAGTGAAACTTGGAGTTTAAATAGATAAGCAAGAGTCTCTTCCAGAAACAATTTTAACATGTCTGGTTTTGTGGATCAAGTCGGCTGGAAAAAAACTGTAAGAGCTGAGAAAAATTTCTAGATGGAAAAAAAAAAAAAAAAAACTTTTGGTTTATTTTTATCATGTCTTTAGACATGATAAAAATTAACTACCTCCCCCTTTTGTCTGGGAATGTTGTCTCACACTTTCTAAAAATAGACCATCACTCCTTTCTAAAGAATAGAATTCCAAGAATGAGTCATGGTTTGTTTTTTCGAATGGGTGAGACATCCTTCCCAGACAAAAAGAGGGGACAGTTAATTTTTATAATTAAAAGTTTTTTTTTTTTTTTTTTTTTTTTTTTTTTTTTTTCAGCTCTGAAAATTTTTTTCCAACCGACTGGATTGAAAAGACATCCCAATCTTTTTAAGAATGAATTGTTTCAGATATTTTTCTTTCTCTCACGACTTTAGTTTTTAAACAGTATATTAATGCAGATTAGGAACGCAAGTATGACCAAGATACCTATCATAGAAAGAATGATTTTTGTCCAGTTGGTGGTGGATTGATGATTATTTTCGTCAGACTGTATCGGGTTGGCATATATTTTCTTCTTTCTTTTCTTCTTTTTCTCTTCCTCTTCCACTGGATCTTCTTGTCCTGGAAGACCGCTTTCCACTTTCTCGACCACTTTACCCTCCGAGTTATTATATATAACTTTATAGGGTTGGAATCGTGTCGAGAAGCGCGTTTAGATCTCAAATTGGTCAAATAATCCATCGGTTTCGAATGCGATCGGTACAAGTAGCCTATCAAATTTTCGGGTTCAATTCTAGGGTCTCGTATAAACGCAGGCGTCCAGGGCTTGTCATTTAAATTGGGAACAATGATGATTTGATCACACGTGATGGGGTATCCACTCGCAAAGATTTGTTCCTCACTCACTTTCTTGAACTGAACAATGTACTCGTTATTGTATCGATCGACCGGGTAGTAATATTCACCCAATTTATTTTGAGCGTACCGGTTTCCTAAAGGTTTTTGGGTAATGCGCTTATCGGCATGAATAATTTCCGGATAGATTTCATTATTGTCTGCATCTTTGGCGTATCGTTTCACGGCCGGATCTTTCATCAATTGATCGTACGATCCTTTGTCCGTCACTAAATATCGTTCGTTGCCGTGTTGATCGACCGGGTAAATAATGACCCCGTTCTTATCATGAGCATAAAAGAATTCTTTCAACCTCGTCATGGCGAATTGACCGCTATCCGGGTAAATTTCGCCTCCATCCGCTTTCCGCGCATACACTTGGTTCTGATCGGTATCTCTTCCAAAGATGACTTGCTGAGTGAAAGGGTGAAGGATTTGATAAAATTCATCGCCTGTAGCATTTTTAGGATAGATGGGTTTACGCTGAGAATTGATAGGATAGAACGGAATACCGTTTTTATCGAGGGCGTAAGACATGTATTCGGGCTTGTGTTCCGTATCGTCGGCCAACAAGGGATATTTTTCATTTCCTGTCTCATCTTTAGCATAATAATACCGCCCGTCGGCATCTCGAGCAATCATGTCGTTCCCAAACAAATCTTTGGGATACATCTCGGCCCCGGAATGCTCTTTGGCATAAATTTCTCGACCCTGGTACTTTAGAAAGACGGGCAAGTTATTGATTTTTCCATAATACTCCTCAAATTTTTTTTCTCCACCGATATACACGGGTTTTTTAGCATAATGGGGAACTTTATATTTGTCTAGGGCATACAGTAGACTGGGATCGTCAGTGGTAATATATGTTTCAAATTCCCTTCGATCCTTTCTATATCGCTGATTTCCAAGATTGTCGACTGCATAATACTCATCTTTTGCCATCGAAGATCTTTTGGTAATCGTTTTGCTTTATTCGTCATTGTCGTTGTGGTAAATTCTCGGATAATATTCGTCCAAGTTTTCATCTTTCGCATAAATGCCTCCTCCTAAAGCATCTAAGGCCGGTTCGTCCCTATTTCCAATTCGAATATACGTTTCGAGACCGTTGAGTTGCTTGGGATAGTATTCGTCCCCACTCGCTCTCTTAGCGTAATAAGGGGTTCCATCGATGTTCCTAGCCGGCATTTCATTGTGCAAACGATCTCGAGCGTAAATTTCATCGTTGAATTCGTTTACGGGATAATATTCACCTAGCGTATTGTTTCGGAAATACATTTCGTCCTGATCCGGAGAGAGTTCAAACAGCGGTCGTTTTGTGACGAGATTAAACGGGTATTGGAATTTATTGTTCTCTAAGGGAATATAGATCCGTTGACCGTTGGAATCGAGAGGGGCATATTCGATAGGGAATTGATTTACATCGAGTTTTCGAGCATAGTAAGGCTTTTGATGCTCGTCTTTGGCAAAATAGGGTCGATGGTGCTCGTCTAAAGCATAGATTTGTTCTTTGGTCTGAGGATTTTCCGGATACCATTCTTTTCCTCCGTAGAACAGATACACCATTTTTCCGTTTTCCATGGGAAACATGGGTTCCCCATCACTATCAAATCCATACACGGGACGGTTTTGGGCGTCGACGGGTAAAATAGAACGGTTCAGATGATCGACGGCATAGACAGGGGTTATTTTACCGGTGATGGGAGAGATTTGTTTTGCAAACACAATATTTCCATCGGGATCCAGCATATAAAATTCATCTCCTTGTCGATTCTTAGCATAAATCTCATTTCCGTCAGCCAATTTGGCATAGCGCTTATCTGATTTCATTCGATCGGGGTAGTATTCTTCGTAATTCAGGAGATCTCGCCTATGCCGACGAATTATTTCCTCATCCACGTCCATGGGAATATTGCCTACATTATCATTATTAGGAGGATTGTCATGGATTGGAGGAGGATGGTTAGATGGATTGCTTGGAGGGTGATTGTTAAGGGGGTTGTCAACGACTGGGTCTCCTACATGATTAGGAGGAGCTGCTTCCATTCGAAGCAATTTTCGTTCCGCTTTATCAGATTTGGATTTATCCCTTCGAACCATTTTTTTTTAATTAATATGAGTTACTTTATTATTATCTCTTCTCTTCTGACTCAGAACAAAGAAAACAAAAATATGGTATCGATCCTCTTATGGATTTTATTATTTCTCTTTATCCACCATCCCGTTTATAATGCTTACCAGAATATTACGTATCGGACCCTTTATTACGAGACATTAGGTCAAGAATAGAGAAGAAGAAGAAAAAAAACAAATGGATTCCTTAACATTAGGAACGCTTTTAGTCGCTGGAGCGTATACGTCCTTCGTGATCCTGTTTTGTCTCATTTTAACACAAAGCTGGTTCTTTCTCCTTTTCCTCCTCATCAACGGACTCATTTTTCTCTTTCTGGCTTTTGGATACATTCGCAAGCTGACGATTTTTACAACTTTCGGGGAATTGCTCGGCAGTTTGGTGCAAAATAAAGACGTGGGAGATTGGTATTGCCGTTTTCGTCAATGGTGGTTTAAATAAAGAGAATGGATGCTCAAACCTTTAAACGTTTAAAACGAACTTATTTAGAAGATGAACCGATCGTTTCGAACGAACTCCAAGAAAGCCAGGCTCGTGTTTCACCGTTCGTGGCTCATAAAATTCATGAACTTTTACACTTCAAAACCCCTTCTTCTCCACCTCCTCCTCCGGGTATTGACGTCACCCACTTTACGACCGCTTTCCGAGAAGAAGAGCCCCAACAACGATTAGATGAAGTCGTCGTCACCTATTTATTATTCATGGCCAATTTAATGAACCAAGATAAATGGGGACGGACGTTTCTACGACCTGGAGCTTGGGTAGGCGAATACAGTTGGATTCAACTCTTTAAATTGACCACGTACTGCGTCTTAACGCTCCTGTACCGTATTCGATGGAAGAGCGAATACTTTTTCTTTTTAGACGAAGCGGTGATTGAATTACTCCAGGGGAAAAGTCAGGCGATTCGAGACTTGATGACCCGGATCGGCATTTCCGTATCCCCACAACCTTTTTCAGCCGAAGATTATTTTCAACACATCAATTACCATAACACGTTGGTCTTTGGTCCTTATTACTGGCGGCTTTTACATTGGATGGCCGAAGCGTTTTCAGTTGAGGACGAGCAGGACGAGGATATTCGTCTCGCAAAAACTCTTTGGAGAGACTTTGTGACAGAATCTTTATATCGAACTCTCCGATGCGGGATTTGTGTGTATCATTACTTATCCAAACTCAAAACGTATAAAGAACGGTTTTTAGGCGAACACTTTGCCCACGTCTGGTTTCAATTTCATAATGAAGTGAATGCCAGTCTTCAAAAGCCACCTTATCCTGAATCGGAATTCCAGAAAGATCAAGAATATATGCGAGCTGCGTTAATAAAATAAAGAATAAGAAGCATGGGATCTTTTGTGACTCGTCTCGGGAATCAAGTATGTGGAACAACCAGCATGGGTTCCATTCAAGATCTTTTCAAGAAATGTCAAGATGCACCCGTGACCGTTGTATTAGGTAATTTAGGAAGGCATCCTTCCCTCTTATCCTATCATTTGGAAACCCTTTTTGTTCGACATCATAAAACGGTCCATATTCTTCTCGACGATTCCAACGATTGGTTCGTCAGCGGGTTAGATCCGTCTTACGAATGCGACGGCACGCATTGCGATCTTCTCATCTGGATCGAACCGAATTTTGGAGACTCGGTGGTCAAACCAGCCTATGCCGATCGTCTCATTGTTTTCACGAGCCATCTTCATCTCAATTTATCTAATTGTCAGTTACTGAATTATCATTTAGGCGATCCCTACGACCTTCCTTCCAGTACCATGAAACCGTGGATCGAAGATGAGGCTGAAATATATCCACACAATGAAGTGCTGTACCCAAGGAAATATCAAACTGGGAGATGGTGGAAGCAAGTCGAGAATGAAATGGATGTTGTCTTTCATTTGAAACTGTGTCGGACAGCTCAAGAATGCTATCTCAGCATGTTAAACGCTCTCGAGATTGTTGGAAAGTATCGTCCCAAAACCTGGCGATTCCTTCTTTCCGAATATATGAAAAAGTCATTGGCTTTAAATCTTCGGATGGGATTAAAGAAATGGGATGAATATCAGTCCCAATCCATTCCATCGGTTCGAGTCCGATCCTTACATCCGTCATCGGCTAATTTACTCAAACCCATCTATGGTCTCGATTCCTTTTTCCAGTCTCAATTAGTTTCCTCACTCTGGTTTTCTTCCTCAGGTTCGATTGATTCTGTTTCCTCCTCCTCTTCCTCATCAGAAGTTTCCCAAGGTCCCAATAATTCATACATGAGTAAATCATCTAAATCAGCCTCATCGTCTGAAAACCTGATGCGGTTTTCATAATCGTAAATTACATCATATAAAAAAGAACGTCGCAAAGGGAGAAACATAGAAGTTAATTTCTGCAGGACATCTTCAAACGGTTCTCGGCAGACAGGACACGTCAATGCTTTTTCTCTCCAAATGTCAATACATTTCGTGTGGAACTGATGTTGACACGTTAAAGTAGAAATGGTTTCTACATCTTCGGCAATGAATTCGTCTAAGCAAATTGGACAACATTCGGCCATTTTGTTTCTACTGTTTCTTCTTATTATTATAAATATTTTTTTTGATTCAAAAACCTATTAAAAAAATTATAAATAAGTAAGAGTTCTTCATTATACCAAAAATAAAAGAAGCATCATGTCTCCCTCAAAAACTAGTAAATTAGTCTACTCTATTTATGAAAATCAATATGAAACTTGGTGTTTACAAATGCATAAAGATCTAAATCATACCGAAACACTTCAAGAATATCACCAATATCTTATCGATCAAAAACAACGTTCCGCGAAATATATTTCAAATGCTTTAAATGCTATTCGACGAAAATGGTTCTTACCTTCTGCAGATGAGGTGGTGGTCAAGAAACCTCGTCGTCGAAAACACCAACTTTTTACAGCAGAGCAGATGAATCAAATCCGTAATCACTGTCTCTCCAATTATGAAACAGATGAACTGTCGCTGATAGTCTTATTACTTTTAGAAACGGAATTGAGGATGATTCACATCTTGGGCTATCTAAACGATGATCCAGAGAAACGAAAAGCGTTTGCGTCTAAATCTTTAGAAGTCTATAAGGATCCAAATCAGATAAAGTTATTCCAGTTTCTTTTTAATGCTCCTCCATCCAAACTATTTGGAAAAACTCATTACCAGTATTTATTTAATCTAAAGCGACGATTGAAGAAACAGTATAACATCAAAGGGGCTTCCTTCGAAATGCTGAAGCGGTCTCGATATCTCGTGAAAGCAAAGGCGAAAACGAATGAATCAGAACCCAGTGAGTGAAACTTATATATCGACTTATATATCGTTATCAACATCTCCAAAAAAAGAAAGTAAAACCGACCGACTGGTGGAAAATATTTCTCAAAAAAATCTAATGTAGTATTAAAAAAAAAAAAAAAAAAAAAAAAAAAAAAAAAACCTTTTTGTTAATTTTTATCATGTCTTCTAGACATGATAAAAATTAACCCTCTTCTTTTTGTCTGGGAAGGATGTCTCACCGTTTCGAAAAACAAACCGTGACTCATTCTTGGATTAATTGCCATGAGAAGGATGAGTTTTGGTTTCGTATTAAAAAAAAAAAAAAAACTTTTTGTTAATTTTTATCATGTCTTAGACATGATAAAAATTAACTCTACCCTCCTTTTTGTTTGGAATGATATCAACATGTTGTCTAGACATGTTTCTAAGTATAAATTTCCAAGAAAAGCATGATTCATTCTTAGAAATCTATTTTTAGAAAAGGTGACATCATTCAAAATAAAAAAGAAGGTACAGTTAATTTTTATCATGTCTAAAAGACATGATAAAAATTAACAAAAAGTTTTTTTTTTTTTTTTTTTTTTTTTTACTGTCAAATTTTTTTGAGAAATATTTTTCAACAGTCGGTCGGTTTTTTTTTTCCATTTGGAAATAGATCTGTTTATATAACAATGTATAGGAGATGGATCTGTTGATAACAAAATATTATACACCATTCGTGAGTCTTACTTTTCCATTTTTGCGTACTGTATTTATTTTTATTTTAAGAATCATCTAATTCCTTCTACTTCGTCTTTGTCGTCTCATTTCTCTCCAAAATGCATTCGGTCGACCAAAATAAGGGTTGACTTCCCGTTCTTCATCATCTGAGGTAGGTGAACTTTGTCTAGGTGTATCCATATAAGCATAATCTCCCACTAAATCTTCTCTTCTCTGTCTTCTGGGTCTCGTTTGACTGGTACTAGGCCCTGAAAAAATGAGACCATGGCCTCCCAGATCGACTAATTCTTCTTCGGGTCTTCGTCTTCGTCGTTGCCTTGGCGGTTCTTCCTCCTCCTCCTCTTCATCCGAATCTATTCTTAAATGTTCCATTTGCAATGTTCCGCTGGTAAAATACAGCATATCATCCTGGCTGATACGAGTCCGACAGGTCGGGCATTTCTTTTTACCATACTCTCGAATCCATTTCTTTATACATTTAATATGAAAGGAATGCTCACAATCGAGATTGTAGACTTTATGGCGTTTCGTTTCTTTGAAGGCCTTCAGGCAAATTCCACAGATTTCTTCCTCTGCGTCTGCCATTTTTTCCAATGATTTACTTGATTATGACATATCCATCTCTTCGCCATCTTCGTTTCTTCTTCCTCCTCCTCCTTGACATATTTCTTGACGAGAGGGAACTTGAGATTCCTTCGTCGCTACATTGAGTAACATTCTCAATTCTTTTTCCATATACCCGTCGGAACATAAGAACAGTTTCACCATTTCCATCGTCCAGAAAATTTCTTCGTCGGATTTTTCAAATTCGCGTATTTTCAAGGCCACTTTCTGTACAAGACGGTAAAATTTCTTACCCGTCGCGATCGAACCTTTCACTAATCCTTTACCTTTGAGCTTGGAAATAATAAACCCGGTCCCGAAAAGATATCCGAGGTACTCATCAATTTGGGTGGCTTTTTTCGTCATCTCTTCGTCTTCTTTCGGAACAAACAGGACGTAGGGGAAATTTTGTTTGAACGCAAACTGCTTTATTCGATCATCCGCTTTTCCTAGGAACACTTTCGCTAAAAAGGTTTCGATTCGACTCATTTTTTCAATAAATTCTAGTGATAAGGCATCGCACGTGCCGCCTTGTTGAATCTCTCGAAGGAGGTAGTAGAATTCTGTATTCCGATGGTACGTAATTTGAGAAGTGACCAGTTTTCGCAATTGCTGGGTCAAGAACGATTCTTTGAAGAAGAAGGGGCGACGACAAATGCGAACTCCAAACTCAAACACGAAATTCGCCACCACGTTGAGTTCGTTCCGGCATAAATTGCAATAAATCATGACGTGCACAAGATCAAATAGGGTCGTGTAAGGAGAATAACGAGCCCGAATTTGATTCGAGGCTTTCATTTCCAAACATAATTGATAAGCGGGATCCTTTTCAACATCCTTGGAAGTAGGAGGTAGAAGGAACGAAGCATCGTCGCCGTCACATATTTTTACGTAGGGAGCTAGGACTTTGTGATAATAACTTAAGAAATTGAAAGGTTGGTCCTCGTCTTGATGGACATTTTCCATGAGCGATTTCATGTTGGTGAAAAGAGCGTGCAGAGCCGCTTTATCGACTTGAGAGTGATTCTCTTCATTGGCGATTTTTTCAATATGCTGGGCGTATTCGTCCATGTATTCGATCATGAACCGTTCGAGCGATTCATACGATTCAAAAGGTTCGGCCTGGGATCGAAAAGGGGCATTCACGCATTGTAATAATCGAATCCCGTTTAATAAAATACGTAACGTGACGGAAACATTACGGATCGGTAAAATACCAGGAATCCCTATGAGAGGAAATGTGCAGGGTACGTTCAAATCTCCCGTCCAATTCGCATATTCTCGAGCTAGACGAGCTGATAAGAACGGATCACTGTCATCAGGAAAGGATGCTTGTAAAATAAAAGCATACGCATCTTGAATTTGATCACATTCCGTGCACTGCAATTGACCATTGACACCTGCTACGATTTTATCGGGACCGTGACACGTTGAAATGAAATCAAGGAACATGGTAACCAAGATCCTACTTGTATTATTCTTATCATGCCGTATACACCTATTGAAATAAGACGGGAAATTCGTCGTTCGTATTATGAACGAGGGCAAACGGTTCGTCAAATTGCTCGACACTTGAATGTCGCTCCTTCCACAGTTCAATATTGGATCTCCCGCTCCTCGGAAAATGAGGAGAACTATCAAACCAAACACAAATCCGGCCGACCTCGAGCCACGACCCAAGAAATGGATCAACGTATTTTTGAAATGTCGACGGGTGATCCCTTTTTACCCGCGACGGATATTGGTCGTCGATTACAAGTGCCTTGCACCGCTCAAACGGTTCGTCGACGATTAAAAGAAAAAGGATTAGTGTCGCGCATCCCCGTCCGAAAAGATTATTTGCGGGAGATTCATCGTCAACGACTTTGCTTCTCAACGTGCGGAATGGACGGTCGATGATTGGTCCCGGATTATATTTTCCGACGAGAAAGTATTCAGTTCGATCGGGTACGGTCCTATTCGCGTATGGCGGCCTCGACAGGTCCTGCGTTATCAAGACGAACGTTATTTTTCTTCTGCGTTAGAAGGCCGTCAACGTTCCGGTCGTTTTAATCTCAGTGTCTGGATGTGCATGAGCGGAAAATTTCCCAACCAAATCCGTCGAATCGGAATCCAACATTTAAATGCCGACTATTACCTCTCTAATATTTTAGAGCCGGTGCTTCTCGATCATAGTCAACCTCCCGATGTTTCTTTAAACCCTTTGATCACCGAACACCGTCTCTTGTTCATGCACGATCTCTCTCCGATCCATACGAGTTTACGCGTCACACAATGGATTCGAGAACATGAAATTCCTATGGTCGAAGACTGGCCTCCTAAAGGAGCTGATTTGAATCCCGTCGAAAATGTTTGGGCGGAATTAGAACGTCGATTAGCGAATCGGGTAGCTCGAAACCGATTGGAATTATGGGACTTGGTCCGCGATGCTTTTTATAGTTTGGAAGAAACTTATTTTGAAACATTAATCGCGTCCATGCCTCGACGAATTGCATCTGTCATAGAACACAGAGGAGGTTGGACAAAATACTAATCATCATCTATAAAAAAAAGACACTTCATTTGGTTCTTCAATGAATATATTTATTGACACCATATTTCACTATTTGTTGCAGGGCGATCATAGCCATAAATCGATGACAATATTTCGTTCCACAATACTCACATTTCTGTGGACGACGAGAAGGTTTATAGCTTACTGTCCATACAGATTCAACACGGAGCAATTGATAAATTTTTTTTCGACAATGTTCATTCGCGACATACAGTCTTTGAATATGAAGTTTTCCCAGATCCTCATTCAATTGCTGAATCCATTTGATATGCGGTCGATACGTTTTCATGTCTCTAGAGGCAAACCGGACACTGTCAGAGTGTATCCATCAGACGTGATGGCCAGCACACCTATGACACTCGGATGAATTTCAGTTCGATATTTCTTTTTTTTAGTAGAAGAAGTAGAATGAGATGAGGAGGGAAGATCTTCTTCGATTGTAGAACGCATGTGTGGTGGAGAGGATTGGTCCATTATTTCTGAATAATGAGAGGAAGAAGACGAAATGGGCGATAACGGCGGATTGAAATTCAGAGAAGGAGTATCACGAATTGGATTAGGTTTCTTCTTTTTGATCCTACGGCGGGCAGGTGGAGGAGGAGGAGTTGGCGATATATCAGACCACGACGTGATATACTCATTCTCCGAAGAAACACATTCATATAAAGGCGAAGAAGGTTGCAAGTCCAAACAGGGTTCATTATCGTCTTCACACGTCATGATTAAGTCTCCCGTAGCCATCTGTTCTCGACCTATCTGCTCAAAAAAATGAGCCGCGATTCCTTCTACAATCGTTTATATAGAGAAAGAGTGAGAGGGGGGGAATGAAAGTAGGTAGGAGTAAAAAAGATAAGTCGTTGGGAAAAATATTTCTCTCAGAAAATTTTTAAACCTTAAAAAAAAAAAAAAAAAAAAAAAAAAAAAAAAAAAAAAAAACTTTTTGTTAATTTTTATCATGTCTTTAGACATGATAAAAATTAACTATACCCTCTTTTTCAAATGATGTTGATAACCTGTTGTCTCGATATGCTTCTAAAAATAGAACATGACTCATTTCTTTCTTGGAAATTTATTTTTAGAAACATATTCGAAAGGATGAGACATCATTCTCAGACAAAAAGAAGAGAGAGTTAATTTTTATCATGTCTTAAGACATGATAAAAATTAACGAAAAGTTTTTTTTTTTTTTTTTTTTTTTTTTTTTTTTTTTTTTTTCAAGGCTTAGAAATTTTTTTCTTGGCTTTCAGAAATTTTTCCCAGCGAACTCGATGGACAAAACTATCCAATTTTTTAAGAACGGACTATCGCTCATCTATTTAAGCATTCCGAGTTTCGCTTTAGTTCAATCCGTGTTTCCTTTTAGAATGAGTGTGTGCTCTCCAACATGGTTCTACCCTCTCTTCTCAAGAACCCCGTCCAGTGAAGAATTTAAGGATATCTCCTACCTATCTATCAAAGAAGCTACGCGTAAATTTAATAGAGTTGAATTCAATATGAGTTTTTCTAACAGTTTTCATCAATGGATATTCACAAAATTAATAATAAACGCGGAACCACCCGTTTTTTATGAACACAGATTAACGAAATGAAATGCTTTACATTTCGCTATTTTGTTCTCAATGGATGATATCGTTCGGCAACTGATTCTTCTTGGATGCGACATGAACAAACATGATATTTTTGGTTTTACCCCTTTACACTATGCCTGTCAATTACGATGCAAACTCATCGTGGATATGTTGTTGCTTGCTGGTGCAAATGTCCGGTGTTGCGATCCCAAAACCGTTTTAGAACGCTGGCGAAAAAATGGAAAATTGGAAGAGGAAAATATGCGGTTACTCAATTATGCTGTTGAACCACGTATTCTTAGCCTGGAAAATTTATGTTACATAACTATTAGAAAACATATGAGGCATGTCAAAAGGTATGCTCATCATCTCGGATTACCTGACTTAATGGTAAGACGTCTCACCTTCGAAGAATGGTAATAATATTCTTTAAAATAAGATCCCTTAGCCACCCCGCATTTCCCACTTGAAGAATCCATCCTATCTATTCTTTTTTTAAATGTCTAGGGATGTCATCCGACGCATTCTCTCCGCCAAAAAAAAAAACGAGTTCCTCCCACCTACCCCAAAAAGAAGAAGAAGAGGAAATTTCCCATGAGTCTTTTCAAGAACACACCTTCTCCTCTCTCTTCCTATATATAAAAGAAACCGAGAGAAAAGTTGTCTTTTCTTTTTTTTTTCCATCTCATCCTCAGGAGAAAGAGAGAGAGAGAGAAAACCAAATGCCATGGAGTGGTTACGGCGAGAGTCTTTTTCCCTCGCGATTCGTTTCCATTTCGCCAAGACAATTCCCCTCACGTTTTACTTGGGGTCGGGCACGCTCTATTTTCGAGGATCGGAACTCGTAACTTGCCTTTCCCAGGAAGGGACTTGGATGAGTTCGAAAAGTCAACGGACTATTCAGCAATGGATCTCTCGAGCCCCTTTTCGCCCTTAGCGATCCTTAACGACGGATCTCTGGATTGATACGTCGGACCGCCCTAGCCGGATTCTCCGCTATACCCCTTTTATCACCTTCGATTCCCTGGAAAGACTCCTCAACGATTTGGGTCCAGACGCTCTCCTCTTTTCGACCTGGCTTCAGAGTGTGATGAGAGAACCTCTTCAAATCCAAGAAGATTTTCAGACCGGGGAAACTTATTTTAGTCCCGTGGAGAACAAGGTGATGGACTTTCAGTTTCAAAATTTATCGGAACTGTTTCAATGTGCTTTATGTTTTTATTCTTCTTAAAGAGGAGTGGGGAAAACTAAAAATTGTAGAATAATCATAAAAAATAATTTTGTTTTTCTTTTAAAAAATATTGAGATAGTCCAATCTGGGGGAGGAGGTGGAAAATTCAAAATTATTATATAAAACAGATGTGGCGGTCAGTCCATTTCGATCCACGGAGGAGGATATGTGTGAGATTCTCTGATCCATAGAGGGTTTCAGAAAAAAAAAACTGCGAAAGTTTCCCCCCCCTATCTCCAAAAAATGGGTATCCAGGTTGAATGCACAGTACAAACTGATGGGAAGCCGAAACTCAAGTTACTTAAATAGAAAAAAATGAGAGCTCCTTCTAGAAACAATTTTAGATGTCTTGTTTGGATGAGTGAGTCGACTGGGAAAAATTTCTCAGCGCTCTGGAAAAAAATTTTAAGTTTAAAAAAAAAAAAAAAAAAAAAAAAAAAAAAAAACTTTTGGTTAATTTTTATCATGTCTTATAGACATGACTCTCTCTTCTTTTTGTCTGGGAATGATGTCTCACCGTTTCGAAAAATAGAACATATCCCATTCTTGAAATTCTATTATTTTAGAAAGGATGATGAGTGATGGTCTATTTTTCGAAACGGTGAGACATCATTCCCAGACAAAAAGAAGAGAGAGTTAATTTTTATCATGTCTATAAGACATGATAAAAATTAACAAAAAAATTTTTTTTTCAGGAAATTTTTCTCTGAGCTTTGCCAATTTTTTTTCCCAGCCAGCTCCATCCATAAAACAACACCTCTCAAAATCTTTTCTCACTTATCTATTTAAACCACTCGAATTTTTTTGCTTCCAATGAGTCCACGCATCTTGGCCTTTCTTCCACTCTGCTCTGAGAAAGATAAGGTAGATTGTTTTCGGTGGACCGTCCTGTTGACGCTTCCGATTTATATAGAGAGTTATATATAGATAGGGTCCCTCCTAACTCCCTCTATTATGACTATTAGTCTTTTCTTCTTTTTTTTTCCAAGAAATATACAAAGAATGATCCACAGTTTTTTTTTCCGTTAATGAAAAAACAAATATGCTTCTACCTTCCGACTTCTTTTTAGTACCTCTTTAGGTGTCTCCTCCTTCTGGATCTTTTCCTTCTCCTCTCTTCCTCGCGAGCAGGGAATTGAAAATGCTGTTCAGGATGCAACGCTCGTAAAGACTCCATTTTCTTCCTGGAGAGGGCGTCTACGGCAAACACCGTCTTGTCATGAAATTGGAGTTGGTAGTAAAGAGGTCCGTGAATAATGTACACGGAGCGAGCTCGCAGTCGATAGGGAATCATACGATACCCGTCGGCTTCTGATTCCATTTCCCATCCATAAAGACGGATAGAAGCTTCTCCGGTTTGAAGAATATGAACCCACTCGGGTGAAACGTAAAACAGTTTTAAAAAAGTTCCAGCATCGACGGCGATCACATTTTCCCATCGCAGATAAGCGTGTAAGCGAAAGGTTCCTGCCTCCATCATCGATTGGAAAGCAAAGTGCTTGAAAACTTCGATGGACGAAAAATAATGCAGGATTTTTCCATCGTAACAGGATAAATAGCACATTGTTTCTTGGACGATTTGTTCCATACGCTCCGGGTCCCGAAACCATTCTTCGAAACGGGAGAGCGGTTCCCATTGATCAGCTACTTCGAGATGACAGACGGGCGTGATTTCCACCAGGGTAGGTAGAACTGCAACGGCATCGGTCGACATTTTAGTTTTGCTCGGTTGAGAAGGAAGAACGAGAATGAACCCTGTAGGCAGAAAAACTCGGATCTATATAAATACTAGAGGAAAAAAGGCGGGGGGAAGGGAAGTTCTTCCTTCCTCCCAAAGAATAAGAAAAGTGGGTGGAAAGAAAAAAATCATTTCACTCTCAGGAAAAAAAAAACAATTATTTTCTTGTCAACATGTTGTCTAGACATGTTTCTAAAAATAGATTTCCAACAAAGGTTCATTCTTTTCTTAGAAATCTATTTTTAGAAAAGAATTGACATATCCTTCAAAACAAATTTCTTTTTTTTTTCCCTCCCTCCAGCAGCCAACTGGATGGGCAAGCGTTTCGGGTCAGATCAGTCCGTGCTGACATTATTTTTTTTAAATACAATGGAATTAGTATAGGAATGTACTAGAAACTGACCCAAGATTGAAAAGAAAATATCAAAATCAATACGCACTTCTTGACGATTTCTTTTTCCAAAAACCTGTCGAAGAATTCTTGATGGGTTATCCAATCTCTAGACCTGTTTGAAAAAAATCCAATCTAAGGAGAGCGCGCATTTACCTGACGCGAAACTCGGAATATCTGCATAAATAACAAAACGTCCATTCTTAAAAACTCATCGTCTAGTCCATTGAGTTGGTTGGGGGGGAGAAAAAAATTCTCAGAGCTCTGGAAAAATTTCTGAGTAAAAAAAAAAAAAAAAAAAAAAACTTTTGGTTAATTTTTATCATGTCTTATAGACATGATAAAAATTAACTGTCCCCTCTTTTTGTCAAGGAAGGATGTCTCACCGTTTCGAAAACGAAACCAAAACTCATCCTTCTCATGGCAATTGATCCAAGAATGAGTCACGGTTTGTTTTTCGAAACGGTGAGACATCCTTCCCAGACAAAAAGAAGAGAGTTAATTTTTATCATGTCTAGAAGACATGATAAAAATTAACCAAAAGGTTTTTTTTTTTTTTTTTTTTTTTTCACTCAGAAATTTTTTCCAAAGCTCTGAGAATTTTTTCCCAGCCGACTCGATGATCCAAACAAGACAGATCCAAATTGTTTCTAGAAGGAACTCTCCCTTCTCTATTTAAACCACTCGTGTTTCCAACTTCAGTTCAGTCTGTGCTGTGAATTCGACCTGGATACACACTTCTCCTTCTTGGAAAGAATTTCTGTGAAGGTATGCGAACATTTTTCTCAGCTCTTAGAAAATTTTACCAGCTGACTTGATCGACGACAGACATCTCGAATATTCTGTTATCTGCGGAAGCCGTTTCATTTTCGTGCAGTCCATGCTGTGGACTCACCTGAATATCCATTGCTCCCTCCCCTTCTGGAAAGGGTCGTAGCTTTTTTAGATCCTCGTCGCTCTTTTTACGTTTCGTTGCATATCTAGGACGAACTTTTTTACCTTATTCCTTTCAAACTCTAATATTGAGGTTGGAGAGCCATCATGGAAAATCAGCCATGATCCTAACGAATCTAAACCGACTCCTTAAAAACAGAGCTATGTCATGTTTTTTTTTTGATGACAGATTTCCAAGGTCCGAGTGATGAGAAATTTAGAAATTTTGCAGTGTTAACGGAAAGGAGGAGACAGAAACCTGGAGAATGGAAATGAAGCTGAGAAAAAAATGCTAAGAGCTCAGGGAAAAAAAAGGCTCTTTCCAGGAGGGAGGAAAAGCGCAATTCTAGGTTGAGTGCACAGCACACACGGATCTGAAGTTGGAAACGCGAGGGGTTTAAATAGAGAAGCGAGAGTTTCTTCTAGAAACATTTTTGGATGTCTTGTTGTTTGGATCATCGAGTCGACTGGGAAAAAAAAAATTCTCAGAGCTCCGGAAAATATTTTCTGAGTGATAAAAAAAAAAAAAAATTTTTGGTTAATTTTTATCATGTCTTCTAGACATGATAAAAATTAACTGTCACTCCTTTTTGTCTAGGAAGGTTGTCTCACCGTTTCTAAAAATACATCATGACTCATTCTTGGAATAATTGCCTTGAAAAAGGGTGAGTGATGGTCTATTTTTAGAAAGGGTGAGACATCCTTCCCAGACAAAAAGAAGAGAGAGTTAATTTTTATCATGTCTGTAAGACATGATAAAAATTAACCAAAAGTTTTTTTTTTTTTCAATCTCATCTAGAGAATTTTTTCTAGCCGACTCGATCGACAAGACATGACATGACCATTGTTTCTTTTTTTTTTAATAATGGATTTTCACCTATCCCTTTCAACCCTCCGAATTTGGCTTTGGATCCGTGTCCTTGCTTCCACATTCAGAGCTCTTTTCTTCAACATTTCGATGCAGGCGAAGAATCAATTCTCTCACGACGTTTAGATATTCTTTCAGAATGCTAGAAAACTCATTCAAAGAAGAAGTATCTAAGGGTGGAGTTGCCGGTTGAGGAAAATTCACGAGTCTTGGAATCGGATTATGCGAATCCGTCTGTATGCCAAACTGTACAGGTGAACCACCCGCTTTAGGAGAGCAGATAATAGTAAGATCCATCTTTTTCCAATTTTTGATTTGAATATACTTGTTTCTTCTTACTCGGAACATTTTCCTTTTTCTTCCTCCTCATCCAGGAACTGAATTCCAGGTGGAACGGAAGCATTTGTAATAAACTGTTGTTTCTTGGTTCCACACACCTGACATTTTCCCGTGACCATCGGCCGTCGATTTTTCGACATGCGATAGTGGACGTCGACCGTATCGGTCTTGGTTCGGCATTTCAGACACCAAATGGAATACGAAACAGGTTCCGCGTCAGAATGCTCCATTGCAGTAACACACTCTTTATTATTTTCTTCTCTTTTGAGAGAGAGAGAGAGATCTTAACCAGAAGTGTAGACATAAAATTTAGGATACGTTTCGGATCCGTCGGCTCTTTTCGCATACCCCACTTCTTCACAGAGGTATTCCGTTTGCTGATCCGCTCTTCGAGGATAAAACTCGTTTCCCCAAGCATCGCGAGCATAACGAATTCGATCGCCGGCCGTTAAACAATATTCGACTCCATCCGTCTTTTTAGGATACATTTCATGCCCCGATTCGTCTTTGGCATAAGGGAATAAAACAGACGTATAAAGCGAATACTCGTCCCCATTTTGAAATTTCGGGTAGTATTCTCGTCCAAAAGACGTTCGGGCATACCGTCGAGGAGCTAAAATGTATTGGTTTCCGTTTAAATCTACCGCGTAATACTCATGACCATTTTCGTCTCGAGCCAAGATAGGATTTCCTTCAGGATCCGTAACTTATAATTCGTAATGAGGATGTTGGGGGTCGGTCGGGTATCGTTCTTTCCCCGATGCGTCTACTCGATAAACAGACATGCTTAGTTCTCGTCGCCTGCTCCTTCCTTCCTCCCACTCGAGACCCGTTGAGATGAAGGTATGAGGTTGATATCTATAAAATGGGTTGATCCTTTCAAACTATTCCATTGTTTAAAGACGCGTGGGTTAGGAAAAAAAATATTAATAAAAGCAAATATCTGAAGGGTTCAACACAACGGGTGAATGGAAAAAAGGAATAGTTCTCTCTATCCAGTCACAGGATGGTTTCTTCTTCTAGAACGGCTCACACTCAACTGAAGCGAAACTCGGAACTCGAAATGTTTAAATAGATCATAGAGTCCATTCCAGAAAGAATCCGGAGATGTCTTGTCCAGCCAAGTTGACTGGGAAAAAAATTCTCAAAGCTTTGAAAAAAAAAAAAACTTTTGGTTAATTTTTATCATGTCTTATAGACATGATAAAAATTAACTGTCCCCTCTTTTTGTCTGGGAAGGATGTCTCACCCATTCGAAAAAACAAACCATGATTCATTCTTGGAATTGTTGCTATTAGAAAGGGTGAGTGATGGTCTATTTTTAGAAAGAGTGAGACATCCTTCCCAGACAAAAAGGGGGGTTCATTAATTTTTATCATGTCTAGAAGACATGATAAAAATTAACCAAAAGTTTTTTTTTTTTTTTTTTTCAGAGTAACAGAAATTTTTTCCAGCCGACTCGATCGACAAGACTTCCCCATTTTTTATTTAAGAATGGATTCTTGTTTATTTGTGTTAGCATTCCGAGTTTCGTTTTAGATGAGTCTATGTTGTTGAAGAGGAAACATGGGTACCCTCATTTTTTTTTCCTATCTGATTTCTAAGATGAATTCAGTGAGTTCACCTTGACCTTTTCAAATTTTGTTTGTTTACTTTTAGCCTAGAGGTTGACGGATAAATCGTTCTGATTTTTTATATATTTTTTTGTGTCGCTCTCTCTCTTTCTAAGAAACCTATCTCGTTCCATGTCTTCTCAAAGTGCTATTGGTTCGTTTCGAGACGAGGTCATTTCACACACCCCCCCCTCCTCCTCAAAAAGTATATATATATAAATTAAAGGAAGTGATTTTCTATACACACACTTCACCTTTTTGAGTGGTGTCACGATGAGCCTATCCAGTAGAGAACGTCTTAGGGAAAGAATGCGTGAACAGAAACGACGCTGGCGAAGCAATTCAGCTAATCGAGAGCGAGAACGAATACTTCAAAAGGAACGTTATGCTGTTCTTAAAAAGAACTCCCGACCGCGAAAGAAACATCTTCCTCCCAAGCAGTGGGAAAGCTATACGAATTTGCAGTATAAGGATATGTGGTCCGAAGAAGCCTATCAAAAATGTATTCGACAATGTAATAAAGAGCAATACAATTTCCTGATCTACGTTCTCGTCCGTTTGTACACTTATTACGCGTTACCTGAATCGAAACGTCCCCCTCCTCTGGATATTATTGTGCAAGGATCTGCCGGAACGGGTAAATCTTTCCTGATCCAAGCTTTATACCAAACTCTGATTCGAACGCCTCCTTTTAGCGAAGCGTGCTCGGTTCTCAAACTCGCACTCAGTGCTCAAGGAGCGGTCTACATTACGGGAGATACTTTGCATCATGCCCTGCGTCTTCAAATGAACGGGACTTTTGTTCGACCTCTGACCCAAAAGACTTTAGACTATTACAGACCCCTGTATGCTCCTTTACGGATGGTGATTTTGGATGACGTTTCCACGATCGGATCCAATTTATTTTCGCGCCTCGACCAGCAACTTCGACAACTGTGTCATGTGCCGGATAAGCCGTTTGGGAATGTGCATATGATTAAATTTGGAGATTTGCAGCAGCTCCAACCGATTCGCGACATGCCCATTTTTTATTCTGAAGGGTGGTGGACGCCTCAATCCACGCTCTACTATGAACTAGTCGAATGTATGCGATTCTCTCTGGATTACGAGGAGAGACTCGATCGTTTAACGAGAAATCACTTTTTAGAACCGGACGATGTGGCATTTTTCCAGTCCCGCGTTCGCAGTTTCGACGAAATTCCTCGCGAAGCTATTATTCTCTGTTTTTCGAGCAAGGATGCAGAGAAATATAATATGAAACGTCTCCAATCCCGAGGGACGTACTGTTCGTGTCTGGCTCGAGACGTGATTTATTCCGAGAGCGAAAAATTGCGGAAGAGGATGATGAAACGGAGTCAACATTTACATCGATCTCAGATGGCGAATCTCGAATCCGTCCTCCATTTACAAAGAGGAGCGCGATATCAATTGACTAAAACGCTCGATAGATCCAAAGGATGGATGAATGGAGCGATTGGAACACTACACCAAATAGACCAGGATGAAGACGGAGTTGTGACGCGAGTCTGGCTGCAATTTTCGAATAGTCTAGCTCCTATCGATCGCGTCTCCATTCGTATTGACACCTGTTCGACGAAAACACTCGCATTTTATCGCGAACAGTTTCCTTTGATGTTAGCCGAAGCGATTACGGCTCATAAAGCCCAAGGAGCCACTTTTCCGTCGATCGCAATTTACATGCACGGACCTTTTAATCGATTTCAGCAATATGTCGCTTTTTCTCGAGTGACTCAACCCCAGGGATTGTATATTCTGGACCAGTTTCGTCCCCGCATAAAATTGGCGAGCAAGCAAAAATACGAGGAGGAACTGGAGCGATTGCAAAACATGTCCCGGATTCCGTATGATATTTCGGCTCGAGAAGAGAACCAAGATCCGTACGAGTTTCTCATGAACCTTCTTCAATGTGGGAATCGTCTTTCCTTCCATCTTTCCAATAGAAACATCTCCCAAGAAAAAGAAATCGTCAAACTAGAAGAAAAACCTTCTTTCCATGTAAAACCTGTTATAAAATATGAATCTTAAATCTTTTTTTTTTTTTTTTTAAAATTCAATAAAAAGAAATATTCTCTATCAAAACCCCTCCATTCTTTCAAAGCTTCACAAAACGCTCAACAATGTCCACACAATGGGAAGAGAAAAATCGATCTCAACGGTCCACACAACAAGCTGACTCCTCAAAATATGTCTCTCCCAAGTGACAGGATGCTTCGTCTTCAACGGCTGACACTCATCTAAAGCCAAACTGGGAATGCTTAAATAGATAAGCGAGAGTTTATTCTTAAAAAAATGGCGCTGTCTTGTCAATGGAGAATCGAGTCGGCTGGGAAAAAATTTTGAGAGCCGGGAAAAAAAAATTCTCTAACTCTTAAAAAAAAAAAAAAAAAAAACTTTTGGTTAATTTTTATCATGTCTTCTAGACATGATAAAAATTAACTCTACCCTCCTTTTGTCTGGGAATGTTGTCTCTCCGTTTCTAAAAATAGACCAGAACTCATTCTTGGAATTTTATTCTTTTTAGAAAGGATGAGTGATGGTCTATTTTTAGAAACGGTGAGACAACATTCCCAGACAAAAGGGGAAGGTAGTTAATTTTTATCATGCCTAAAGACATGATAAAAATTAACAAAAAGTTTTTTTTTTTTTTTTTTTATTTAGAGTTAGAAAATTTTTTTTCCTGGCTCTCACAATATTTTCCCAGCCGACTCGATTCTATAATTGACGACACAGCGTCATTTTTTTAAGAATGGATTCTCGTTTATCTATTTAAACATTTCGAGTGTCACTTCAGATGAATGTTAGCCGTTGAGGAAGAAAAACGCAGATTCCCATTTTCTCATTTCCTTCAGAGAGAGAGAGAGGCCTAGATTTTCGAGACTCGATGACTTTTCAAGCATTTTTTGTTTAAGCTATTCGACTTCATATTTGTCTGACGTTCAAGAGTATGATCTCTCGTGGATGGATCTCTTCCACCTCATTCTCTTTCCAGTCGATTTAGAAGGGGAAGGGGAGATTTTTTTTCCCTCATGGAGGATGTCTCCTGAATACCGTTCAAAGAGTCTATGGAGAAATTATATGGTCAGAGTCACGGATTTCCAGGGCAATCTGCTTCTAAGCTAAAAAAAAGGATCTCTCTTTCCCAGTCTGTCTTCGATTGCCTCGTTAACTGTGAAACCCATCGCTTTTCCGATTTTATGGTTCTCCCAGTATAATCAGACAGTCGGTCACAAAAGTATTCGAACACCGGTACCCTATCAGAAAATGACAAGATGGCGTTTTTTTCTCTTTCTCTCTGTGTGTCGTGTTATTCCATCCTAGGTTTTCTTCTCCCCCCCATCTTGGAAAAAACTGGAAAAAATTGGTTACGATCTCTTTTTGAATGGGGAGATGCCATTTTGAGAAAAAGCTGACGACCCTATCTTGGAGAATGAACATGACCGCTCTACACACCCTTTTACTCTCTCTCTCTCTCTCTTTTTGAATTGGGAAGCCATTTTGGGAAAAAGCAGACGACTCTATCTTGGAGAATGGAAATGAACGCCTCTCCCTCTTTCTTTGAAATGGAAAGCCATTTTGGGACCCTCTATTCTTGGGGAGGGAGAAAAACTGAAGTCTGCACTTCGCTGTCTCTGAAAAGCGGACCCTCTTCTTCTGATCTTGAAGAACTGAAAATGAACGCTCTACACGATCTCTCTTTGAATTCAGAAGGTATTTTGGGACCTTCTAATGTTGGAAAACTGAAATGGACGCTCTACGCTTTCTCTCTCTCTCTCTCTCTCTTTGAGATGAGTAGCCATTTTGGAGGATTCTCCACCACCATCCTAACCTTGGAAAACTGAAATGAACGCTCTACACCTTCTCTCTCTCTCTCTTTCTCTGAAATGGGTAGTCATTTGAAAACTCCCTAACTTTGAAAAAAACAGAAATCAACGCTCTACACCATCTCTCTTTGAAAATGGGGGGGTGTCATTTTGAGACCTCCCTCCCCTAAACTGGAAAAAAAACTGAAATGAACGCTCTACACTTTCTCTCTTTGGACATGGGTAACCCTTTGGGGACCCTCTCCTCTTGGTAGGAAAAAAAAGAACTGAAGTGAAGGCTCTACACAATCTCTCTTGGAATGGGATCCATATTTCGGGAAACGTGGATCACCTCATGCTGGAAAACTGAAGTGAACCACCAAGATTGGACTCTATATAATATTTTTTTTAATTGACATCATGACCCTCCTCCCATTTGTTATTAAAAAAGTTTTTTTTTTGTTTTGGTTTTTATCCCATTTCCGATGTGATTTCAGAAATGCAATTCCATAACAGTTCAATTTCATTCCAGGTTAAATGATCTAAACAGTCTTTGACCCACCCATCCGTATGATTATTTTCTTCTCCTTCCTGTTGCACCAAATTTTGTAAGTCCATATAATCATTCCATACGGGAAGGGCTGGATCCTCACAAGGCTGTCTTGAAACACTTGGAGTCTCTTTGGGATGAGTGGAGGGATCTAGGATGTCTGGACCCGGCTGCGATTCTACCTCCATGATTTCTGAACCCGTTGGAACTTGTTTACCCGGCTGAAATTCTGCCTCTACGATTTCTGGACCCGTTGGAACTTGTGAACCCGGCTGTGATTCTGCCTCCATGATTTCTGGACCTGTTGGAACTTGTTTACCCGGCTGACATTCTACCTCTACGATGTCGGGACTTTTTGAAGCTTGTGGACCCGTCTGACATTCTACCTCTACGATGTCGGGACAGGTTGGAGGAGGAGAAGAAGAAGAAGAGGATACTGGAAGAGGTTCTGTCTGTGAGGAGTTCGAAAGAGGTTGCCTGTTTGAACAAGTCGGGGAAGAAGAAGAAGAAGAAGAAGCTTCTGGATTCTGAAGCGGATCTTGCACGCCAGGTAGGTTCCGGTAAGTCGACCGTTTTTTAAGAGGTAATTTTTTTTCTTCCTCCTCATCTTCAATTGTGATGACTTCAATTTCATTCCGTTGCCGGGTCGATTTTGTATCGGGCCATGACGACGGTTTCGTCCAGCTCCTCTTATCATCTAAGGAAGGGATGGGTAAAGGTGGCGGAGGGTTTTCTTCTTCTTTTTCTCGAAACATCATCGGCGATTGGAAAGAAATCTCCTCTTTCAATTGTTTCCAAAGCGAGTACGAGCACCGATCGACGAGAAAGAGACTCTTCTGGGTTGTGACGATGAGATATTGCGTTTTCGGGGGAACGACATAGTTTTGAAAAGGTCTTAGAATATATTTCTTATATTTCATCCTGTCGGTGACTTTAAAACTTCTTTCCTTCAGATTGGGGGACGATGATTCGTAATAGGCGAGAGGAGCGGCTGTGGTTTGAACAATATGAACTTCGTCCTCAGCCGTCGTTCTCACTCCAAACGTAAAATATCGTTTCGTGAGAAAAATATTCTTCCACCGAAAACTCGTGCGCGGATCTGTATATCGCCGGTCTGTTTGAATGGGCCGTCTCAAAGCTCGATCCATCCGATTCCAAGAAAAGGGAGATTCCTCTTTCGTTTGTTGCGATTCGAATAAATTTCTGTATATATTCTGAACGAGCAGGTTGGAGGATTCGACATCTTGGTTGAAAGAAACGATCGCTTGATGAGGTGGTAAATGCGGAATAAATGTCGCACAATGACACGCCAAAAAAATTTTCAAGTTGGAGATTTGCTTTAGCGTCTTCAAATCCTCCCCGTTCGAAATCCGTTGAGTTGGAAAAACGTCTAATAGCGACATGGCTCCCAATGGAAAAGAAATGATCTCGCCCAGTACTCTCGCCTTTTTATATATCTATATAGACACACACAGACACACATAGAGGCTCTATGACGTCCGTTTTATTTGTTTTTTTTTTGTTTCTCTCTCTCTCTTCTTTCCAAGAAATCTTATCTCCATGACCTCTTTTTCTTTTCTTAAAAAGATGAATGTGTGTGGGAATGAGGAAGTGAAAGTAATAATTTAATAAACAAAAAATTATCCAACCATGACCTTCTTTTTTTTTTCAAAGTCAACCTTTCCAATCCAAGGACGTCCAGAGATAGAGAAAGCAGGGAGAGACGAGGAGGAGGGAAGGGAATGTCACACTCTCTTTCTCTCTATAAATAAAAGGGGAGAGCCCCAAAATCGTATTTTTGTCCAAGTGGATCATGAGGAGGCATCCCCGGCTCACTACGTGTATTCCTTTCAAATATAAATATGTTGATCTTTCCTTTTATATCATCCAAGGAGTCGTTTACCTGAAAGCCTCCGATTTTTCAAAATGTGCGGGTTATTATACCGTGGGGAGTTATTAAAAGATGCGGGACGAATTTTTATCCGACGAAAACGTGTTGACGGCTCGTGACATTCCACCTTTGGATGCACAAATTTTGTTAATGAAACGAGCCAAATATTTTTACACGTCCCACTTTCTAACCGTCTCGCAAATGAATAGGATTATGGATCGTCTTGAGAAGACGAAAGGGATTCTCGTTCATTTTAGTGAATGGTTGCACAAATGTTTGCACGAACCTCTCTCGATCGAGAAGACTGGGAAGAATACCTATTATATTCTTCTCGAGGACTCTCCTCGTTCGTCTCATCTTAGAGAGGCTACGACTTTTGAAAAAATCCTCGAGCAAGATAAAATAGAATGGTGGAACAACTACCCCATCCCTCTCCCCGAGCATCAAGAGGAGCCTGTTCAGAAGAAAAAGAAAAAACCTTTCCAAAAGCATATCCTCATCCTCCTCGATAATGATGGGGATGAGGAGAAGCCTGTTCAGATTCCTCTCCGTTTGTCAAAACCCGTAGAGGATGAAAAACCTCTCCCTTTCTCAAAACCCCTTGAGGAAGAGAGACCCCTCGAGAAGGAGAAATCTCTCCCATTGTCAAACCTCCTCGAAGATGAAAAACCTCTCCATTTATCAAGACCACTCGAGAAGGAGGGACCTCTTCCTTTATCAAACACCCTCGAAGATGAAAAACCTCTCCATTTATCAAGAACCCTCGAAAATGAGGGACCTCTCGATTTGTCAAAACCCCTCGAGGATAAGGGAACCAAAACTTCTCTCTCTTTCGAAAATGAGGGACCTCTCGATTTGTCAAAATCCCTCGAGAATAAGGGAACCAAAACTTCTCTCTCTTTCGAAGAGGAGGGACCTCTCAATTTGTCAAGAACCCTCAAGAATAAGGGAACCGAAAATCCTCTCCCTTTCTCAAGACTTCTCGAGGAGGAGGAGGAGGAGGAGAGACCGCTCCATGTCTCAAGACAGGACCCCCCTCTATCTCTTGAGGATCCGAGGGAAACGATTCCTATTGAAAAACCATCTATCGACGATCCCCAGAAAAGGTCTTCGGAGGAGATTAGACTTCCATGTAGAAAACGAATCTGCCACAATAATAATAATAATAATAATAATAATAATAATAATAATAATAATATACCCCCTTCTCAACAACAGAATCCTACAACATTTGCAGATAAATGCATTCAAACCAATCCCTTTATAGTAACCCTTTTGATTTGAGAACCCGTGCATTAGCCTCGAAAAATAAAATGAGATTCTAGACTGTTTCTATGACCAGAATGTTAAGCCAATAGATAGGTCTAGCTCAGAATTTTTCTTTTTAAAAGAAAATAAATAAATAATAAAAAGACTATTCGTAAATATAAATGGTAAAGTCTTGAGTCGGCTCAAAAAAAAAAAAAAAAATCTTTTTGTTAATTTTTATCATGTCTTAGACATGATAAAAATTAACGACCCCCTTCCCTTTTCGTCTGGGAATGTTGTCTCACTCTTTTGAAAAACAAATCGTGATTCATTCATGGAATGATTGCCATTAGAGAAAGGATGAGTCATGGTCTATTTTTAGAAAGGGTGAGACATCCTTCCCAGACGAAAAGGGAGGGTCATTAATTTTTATCACGTCTAAGACATGATAAAAATTAACCAAAAGTTTTTTTTTTTTTTCATTAGAGAATTTTTATCTCAGCTCTGAGAAATTTTTTTTTCTCCCAGCCGATTCGATACTTTACCATTTTATTAAGAATGATTTCTCCCTGATCTATTATTTCAAAATTCCAAGTTTCGCTTCAGAACCATCTGTGCTAAGAAGTAACATGATATATGTATTTTTTTTTAATGAGTTCTGTCAAGATTGAATTGTGCAGGATCGACCTTGCGAATTTTTTCTCTGTGTCTTTAAATAATAATGATACCGAACCGCTTTTTGTAGAGCGCAATGGAAAAAACCTTTTGTATGGTTAGGACAATTCATGTGTTCGATCCCATTGTATTTGAGAATCTCTTGCGTCGATCCCGAAATGCAATAAATGGATCTTTGCAACCATTTCTCTAAAAACTGCCGTTTCATTTCTCCTCGCACCCAAATCATGGAAAAAGGTTCCGTCAACATCGTTAACACCCATGGAAAATAACTGTACGGAATTTCTCCTTCGTACCACGACAAGCCGTGATAATAATCACTCGCCCACACAGCGGTTCGTTTTTCTTTCTCGGTGAGCATTTGCCATGGAAACGGGGGTTTAAAAACAAATACCCCTCGAGAAGTACCGTCCAATGTGACGTAAGCCAATTCTTTCACAATAAAGGCTTCCTGAGAATCGTAGAAACCGTCAAAGTCGAGCACGAGTTCCATGTTTTTTATTTCTTTTTCTTTCCAAGGTGACCTTTATTATTATGATGATGGATGTGTATTGAGATACGCACGATATTATTCAAAAAACAAATATATATATACAAATGTGACCTTTCCCAGAATTCATACGACCTGTCACGTGCAACCTTCTCTCTCTATATATATAAAAGAGGAGACGGCGAGAGAACGCTATCCATTTTTTCCTTCAGGACACACAGCGAGAGAGAGAGAGAATTTTGTTTTCTTTTTTTCCTCAATTGAAGAAGATGGACATTTTGAGTACCAAACCTCTCAAAGATTCCTACATTGTTCTGGAAAATACTGACCGAAAATGTGGAGGTGATCTACGTCAATGGATACGATAAAGCCGAATTTTTCAGCAAGCTCTGCCAGCGATCAGTTTACGAGTTTTACATCCCAGGGAAAACCGAGTGGCGGAACAAGTCGAAATGCACGCGTCACCAATATAACTCTACCCCCCTTTTGTCTGGGAATGTTGTCTCACACTTTCTAAAAATAGACCATCACTCCTCCTTTCTTAAAGAATAGAATTCCAAGAATGGGATCTGGTCTATTTTTAGAAACGGTGAGACCCTATTCCCAGACAAAAGGCGGGTAGAGTTAATTTTTATCATGTCTAAAGTTCAGGGTCCATCCATCTTCTTATGTGAAACGGTGACCCTGACAAGATCGAGATAAACAAGTCCTGTGAGTTGTTTTGTAATCTTGACGCGATCCAAGAAAGACTTTTTATTATTTTTTTTTTGAAATAGGCGGGGGGTGGGGAGAGAAAATGTTCTCACGACCCTCAGATATCTTTTCATAAATATATTTTTTATCAAAGTGTTTCTTTCATTCCGATCCTTTTAAGAGGTTGGAATGACCCTGACATTTAGATGGGGGTCGCGATCCCGACAGATGTCGCGCGAGTATAAAAGTGTGTGTCCTCCGCGAGATTTCTTCATAGAACAGAAGAAGACGTGAACTGAGCTGGTAAGTCCCTTTGGTCCTATGAATATGGTTATCTATAAACTCGATTTGATTCTTAGTTTTTTTTAATAATGATAATAATCATAACTTCATTTAAAAAGACCTTTAAAACTTCTTAACCCTTTGAAAAGAAAAATGTCTCTTTCAAGACGACGACTCTAAAACGTTTTATTGTTTCCCCCCCTTTCTAGATCTTCCCTGTTATACATATATACCTTTTCGATTCTCCTTTTTGCTCCTGTTTGTGGAAGACATCACCGTATTCATCGCCATGGCGTGTTCAGAAAACTTTATCGTGCTCGATCTAGAGGGTTTCCAGTCCTACAACCACAAGAAGGGTGAATTTACCTACGTTTTAAAAGAATTGGGCTATGCGACAAAAGATTTTTTGACCGTGGGATCGTTGACGTTTACTCCTCCTCACCCCTTCCACCAACTGAGTGAAAAAAACCAAAAGACAAATGCCTGGCTGACAAGAAACCGGCACGGACTTCGTTGGAACGAGGGTCATATTCCCTACAACCATTTAGGACGCATTCTCCAATCGCTCACTCACAGCTTCTCCACGATTTATGTGGTGGGATGCCAGAAAGCTAAATTCTTTGCTAAAGCCTTGGATTATCAAAAACCCGTGACGGAAATTTATGTGCCAGATGGAATCATTTGGCAGTATCGGGAAAAATATGCCCGACATCATCAAAGGATGAAATATTTCCATTGTGCCGAAAACAAAGTGCGCAACTATCGATGGCATATTATGGAAGGAGATTTTCATATCAATCAGGTCTATCCAGACGGAACGGAGAAAGAGGAGAGGATTCAGGAGGAAGCAGACAATCCTCTGCAAGCTTTTGATAAGGCCTACGATCAGTTAGAGAAGGATCCGTCCCCAAAAGCGTACGATAACCTCATCCAGAAATGGGATAATCTGTCCTGTTTCCAAGTGATGGAACATCCGGATGAGCATACGCCTTTAAACTTGATGGGCTCTTCTACTTCTTCTTCTTTGTCGTCAACTTCCTCCAATAACTCGAGGAAGACGGAGGGTTGGGGAGACATACCTGAAAATATTCCCCATTACGATCCAGCAGCCTGTTGGGACGAACCTTCCAAAGAATCTCATGAGACCCCCAAAATATCTTCAGAGGATCCAAAGACAAAATCCACTGAGTGTTGGGACGATGAACGGACGACTCATACTCCAAAATCCACTAAGACTATATCCACTGAGTGTTGGGACAATGAACGGACGACCCATGCTCCAAAATCCACTGAGACTATGTCCCCTGAGTGTTGGGACGATGAAACCGAAAAGACGACAGAGAATTGGGATGACCGTTCTCAAAAGTATTTGAATTGATATATACATAAACTCAGGAGAAAAAAATAAAGAAAAGATTTTTAGAAATAAGTAGGGAAAGGTTCTCCGCTTTCCCTATATTTATGGAAATGGACTGAGAAGAGAGAGAGAGAGAGAGACGAATCAGGAGACCAAAAAAAATGGGTCTTGGAAGGAATGAGTGCAAATGCATTCGATTCCTTCCAAGACCCATTTTTTTGGGTCCCTCTCTCATCCAATCTTGGAAAAGAACTTTGTCCTATTTTTCTAGGTCCATTCAAAAAGAAATGAATCTATCCATAAATTTTCTTAAAAGAAAAAAACAAAAAGATCCATTACCTCTTGACGGTCCAAAGTCGAGAATCTTGGAAAAAGTCATCCACTCTCTCCATCCAGTCAAGCTTCTCTGTAGAAAATCTAGTAGGTGCATATGCATTCTTGAACACCCGGCAGTTATTATTGGACGCGAAACGTCGAATGCTGAAATAGTTAACAGTGATCCCATTCTTAAAGAAACGGGGATGTTTTATTCATCCAGTCGAGTGCGGAAAAATTTCTGAGAGCCGGAGAAAAATTTCTCTGGCTGAAAAAAAAAAAAAAAAAAAAAAAATACCCCCCTTTTAGTCTGAAAATTGATGTCTTCAATTTTTCGAAAATTGAAGACATCAATTTTCAAATTTTCAGACTAAAAAGGGGGGTAATTTATTTTTCAGAAACTTTTCCCAGCCGACTCGATGTGAATAAAACTTTACTGTTTGTTAAGAATGTTATTTAATGGATCGATTTCAACCTATCGAGTTTCGCTTGAGTTCCGGCCGTGCTGTGGGCCCACCTGGATACAAGTTTGTTCCTTTTGGAATAGAATAAAACTTTACTGTTTTTTAAGAATGTTATTTAATGGATCGATTTCAACCTATCAAGTTTCGCTTGAGTTCCGGCCGTGCTGTGGGCAAACCTGGATACAAGTTTTCCCCTTTTGGAATAGAATTTCCGTCAAGGTAGGCTACTTTTCCTCTTTTTGCATTTTTCATGTCATTTCATTTGTATTACAATATACTGAAAACGGGTGTTTGAGTCGGTTTTCAGTATATTTCAATACAAATGGAGCTGGATCCAAGAAAAAAATGATGTCTTTTTTTTATGTTGTGGACAGCCAATTTTGTATTGGAATATACTGAAAACGGGCATTCACGTCGGTTTTCAGTATATTCCAATACAAATGGAGCTCCATCCAAGAAAAAAATGATGTCTTTTTTTTATTTTGTGGACAACCAATTTTGTATTGGAATATACTGAAAACGGGCATTCACGTCGGTTTTCAGTATATTACAATACAAATGCAGCTGGATCCAAGAAAAAAATGATGTCTTTTTTTATGTTGTGGACAGCCAATTTTGTATTGGAATATACTGAAAACGGGCATTCACGTCGGTTTTCAGTATATTCCAATAAAAATGGAGCTGGATCCAAGAAAAAAATGATGTCTTTTTTTTATGTTGTGGACAGCCAATTTTGTATTGGAATATACTGAAAACGGGCATTCACGTCGGTTTTCAGTATATTCCAATACAAATGGAGCTCCATCCAAGAAAAAAATGATGTCTTTTTTTTATTTTGTGGACTGCCCTATTTTGTATTGGAATATACTGAAAACGGGCGTTCGAGTCGGTTTTCAGTACATTCCAATACAAATGGAGCTGGATCCAAGAAAAAAATGATGTCTTTTTTTTATGTTGTGGACAGCCAATTTTGTATTGGAATATACTGAAAACGGGCGTTCACGTCGGTTTTCAGTATATTACAATACAAGTGAAGCTCCATCCAAGAAAAAAATGATGTCTTTATTTTATTTTGTGGACAGCCAATTTTGTATTGGAATATACTGAAAACGGGCGTTCACGTCGGTTTTCAGTATATTACAATACAAATGGAGCTCCATCCAAGAAAAAAATGATGTCTTTTTTTTATGTTGTGGACAGCCAATTTTGTATTGGAATATACTGAAAACGGGTGTTCACGTTGGTTTTCAGTATATTACAATACAAGTGGAGCTCGATCCAAGAAAAAAATGATGTCTTTTTTTATTTTGTGGACTGCCAATTTTGTATTGGAATATACTGAAAACGGGTGTTTGAGTCGGTTTTCAGTATATTTCAATACAAATAGAGCTCGATCCAAGAAAGAAATGATGTCTTTTTTTTTATTTTGAGAACTGCCAATTTGTATTGGAATATACTGAAAACGGGTGTTTGAGTCGGTTTTCAGTATATTTCAATACAAATAGAGCTCGATCCAAGAAAGAAATGATGTCTTTTTTTTTATATTGAGAACTGCCAATTTGTATTGGAATATACTGAAAACGGGTGTTTGAGTCGGTTTTCAGTATATTTCAATACAAAGAGAGCTCGATCCAAGAAAAAAATGATGTCTTTTTTTTATTTTGTGGACAGCCAATTTTGTATTGAAATATACTGAAAACGGGCGTTCACGTCGGTTTTCAGTATATTACAATACAAATGGAGCTCCATCCAAGAAAAAAATGATGTTTTTTTTTTATTTTGAGAACTGCCAATTTTGTATTGGAATATACTGAAAACGGGCATTCACGTCGGTTTTCAGTATATTACAATACAAATGGAGCTGGATCCAAGAAAAAAATGATGTCTTTTTTTTATGTTGTGGACAGCCAATTTTGTATTGGAATATACTGAAAACGGGCATTCACGTCGGTTTTCAGTATATTCCAATACAAATGGAGCTGGATCCAAGAAAAAAATTATGTCTTTTTTTTATGTTGTGGACAGCCAATTTTGTATTGGAATATAGTGAAAACGGGTGTTCACGTTGGTTTTCAGTATATTACAATACAAGTGGAGCTCGATCCAAGAAAAAAATGATGTCTTTTTTTATTTTGTGGACTGCCAATTTTGTATTGGAATATACTGAAAACGGGCGTTCACGTCGGTTTTCAGTATATTTCAATACAAATAGAGCTCGATCCAAGAAAGAAATGATGTCTTTTTTTTATTTTGTGGACTGCCAATTTGTATTGGAATATACTGAAAACGGGTGTTTGAGTCGGTTTTCAGTATATTTCAATACAAATAGAGCTCGATCCAAGAAAAAAATGATGTCTTTTTTTTATTTTGTGGACTGCCAATTTTGTATTAGAATATACTGAAAACGGGCGTTCACGTCGGTTTTCAGTATATTTCAATACAAATGGAGCTCCATCCAAGAAAAAAATGATGTCTTTTTTTATGTTGTGGACAATCAATTTTGTATTGGAATATACTGAAAACGGGCGTTCGAGTCCTTTTTCCGACTATTTCTATACACATTCCACTATATTAAAATGATGTCATGGTTGAGTCCAAACAGAGTCGTCCCCGGACAGAGTCGTCGCCGGACAAAGTCGTCCCCGGACAATTTTATACCGAATTTGTATAGAGATATACTTAAAATGGGCTTGGAGGGGAGGGCGCTTTCTAGTATATTCCTATATACATTCGGTTGCATTCAGAAACAAAAAGAATGTCTTTTTGAATGGACAGGATGACTATGGAAACCGGATCTCTCTCTCTCTCTCTCCCCCAAGATTGGATGAGAGAGTGCCTCCTATTTGTATTGTAATATACTGAAAACGGGCTTTCGAGTCAATTTCTAGACTATTTCTATACAAATGGAGCTCTATTTACGAAAAAAATGATGTCTTTTTTTATTGTGTGGACAGCCCTATTTGTATTGCAATATACTGAAAACAGGCGTTCGAGTCGGTTTCTAAACTCTTCCTATACAAATTCCACCATCTATATAGAAATGATGTCATCGTTGAGTCTAAACAAAGTCGTCCCCGGACCATCTTGATGACCAGACATATTGCCTTTTCAACAGCCCACATTATTCTGAACAAAAACGTGGAATACTTTTATAGAAAAGAGAAGAATTGAAAGTGAAAGTCAAAAAGCAAAATGGGATCGGCTGGGAAAAATTTCTGAGAGCCGAGAAAAAATTCTGAGTCAGAAAAAAAAGAAAAAATATATAATATATATATTATATAATATATATATTATATAATATATATATTATATAATATGTATTATATAATATATATTATAAATACTTTTTGTTAATTTTTATCATGTCTTCTAGACATGATAAAAATTAACTAATCCCTTTTGTCTAGGAATGTTGTCTCACCGTTTCTAAAGAAATAGACCATGATTCATTCTTTCTAAAGAATAGAATTCCAAGAAAAGAATGGGTTCTGGTCTATTTTTAGAAACGGTGAGACAACATTCCCAGACAAAAGGGGGTACATTGAGTCTGTCTATCGGTTACCGGTAATATATCTGGAAGGACCCCAAAAAGCTATCCACTGTCGTTGGAATTGTGTTCACTGGAGGCCATTTCTTTTTTTCGCAATCTCGCTTTTAGTTTTCTCTGAGATTCTTTAGAAATGGGTGAAGATGGGTAGCGTGAAACGGGGGACACCTGGATCAAGATTCCCGATTAGGGTAGAGAGGGAGGCGTGTTGCCTTTTCAACAGCCCACAGTGTTCTGAACAGAAACGTGGAATGCTTTTATAGGAAAGAGAAGAGTTGAAAGTGAAATTAACTCACCCCCTTTTGTCTGGGTATGTTGTCTCACTGTTTCTAAAAATAGACCAGAACCCAGTCTTTTCTTGGAATTCTATTCTTTAAAAGGATGAGTCATGGTCTATTTTTAGAAAGTGGGAGACAACATTCCCAGACAAAAGGGGGGGTGAGTTAATTTTTATCATGTCTAGAAGACATGATAAAAATTAACAAAAAGTTTTTTTTTTTTTTTTTTTTTTTTTTTTTTTTTTTTTTTTACATCTCAGAATTTTTTTCTGAGCTCTGAAAAATTTTTCCTAGCCGATCCCATTTCGTTTTTCGACTTTCACTTTCAACTCTTCACTTTTCCTATCCACTGTCGTTGGAATTGTGTTCACTGGAGGCTATTTCTTTTTTTTGCAATCTCGCTTTTAGTTTTCTCTGAGATTCTTTAGAAATGTCTATACAAATTTCACCATCTATATAGAGATGATGTCCAAACAAAGTCGTCCCCGGACCATCTTGATGACCGAATATGTATGGAAATAGTCTGAAAATGGGCTTTAGGGCCGGTTTCTGGACGATTCATCTACAAATTAGGCCGCATCCAGAAAAACAAAAATACATAATTTCTTTTTGGGTGGACAGGAGATGATAAATTTCTTTTCTCTCTCTCTCTCTCTTTCTCCCAATATTGGAGGAGAGAGTGGCCCAAAAAAATGGGTCTCGGAAGGAATCGAATGCATTTTGAAATGCACTCATTCCTTCCAAGACCCATTTTTTTGGTCTCCTGATTCAACTCTCCAGTCTATGGAATAGGGAAAGTGGAGAACGTTTCCCCTTCTTTAAGCGACTGGAGACCATATCGCATCATCATCATCATCATCACCATCGTCCTCTTTCTGATACTTTTCAACGAAGGCTTGATGTCTCTGGATGATTTTGGGGAGATGATGGATCCCGAATTGAGTGATGAAAAAGAGAGGACTCTTTTTCCTTTCTTGTTCGTCTTGCACAGTCTCTCGGAGGGTGATATACGTTTCCCCGTCCTCCTCAATTTTCGTCAGAGGTCTCATGAATATTTTACACATCCAAGGGAAGAGCGACTTGTTATGCAGGGATTTCGAAGCGACGAAGGCCGCTTCATTCGAAGTGAGGACAATCTGGTTCGGTCGACCCCATTCTTTGGAGTAGTTGTCCAAATCGCCTAGTCGAAGAAAATGGTGTCGATTAGGAAAAAAGACTTGGAGAACACTCGTCGTATGCGAGACGTTCGTAGGCAAGAGAGTCAAGATATCTTTGGCATTCCAGTACAAAAATCCTAGATCCACATACGCGTGCACGTAATAGTCATCGTTATATTCCAGTTTGAGCAGCATGGCTTTTGTATTTTTTTTTCCGTTCTCAAGGCGAAACACTCGTCTGATATGAACAAGAGCTCGCTGGCGATCCGTTTATATAGACTCCTCAGAGAGAGAGAGAGGGAGAGGGGAGGAGGAGGAACAAGGTTGATGAATTCTAAAATAAAAAAAAATGATAACGAAATGAGATCTGCTGGCAAAATATTTTCAGAGCTCAGAAAAAAATTCTGAGATGTAAAGAAAAAAAAAAGAAAAAAGAAAAAAAAACTTTTTGTTAATTTTTATCATGTCTTCTAGACATGATAAAAATTAACTCACCCCCCTTTTGTCTGGGTATGTTGTCTCACCCTTTCTAAAAATAGATTAGAACCCAGTCTTTTCTTGGATTCTATTCTTTAAAAGGATGAGTCATGGTCTATTTTTAGAAAGTGGGAGACAACATTCCCAGACAAAAAGGGGGGTGAGTTAATTTTTATCATGTGTAGAAGACATGATAAAAATTAACAAAACGTTTTTTTTTTTTTTTTTTTACATTTCAGAATATTTTTCTGAGCTCTGAGAAATTTTTCCTAGCCGATCTCATTTCGTTTTTCGACTTTCACTTTCAACTCTTCACTTTTCTATAAAAGCATTCCACGTTTCTGTTCAGAACAGTGTCTCTCTCTACCCAAATCTGAAACCCTAGTCACGAGAGAATATGAGACTAGAAAAATAGTTTAGCTTATTGATGTAAAAAATGTCCCATGCTAGAACACAGAATTATAATCAGAGCGGGGCTTTCCAGTATCCACTTCCAAGATTTTAGATTTGTCATGGGTGACATGTTCCCAAATTCATAAATTCTTCAATTATAGTCCCCTTCTTTGACAAATGGCTAAGAAATTCTTAAAGAATATCATGATAAAGATTTAGCTATCTATATATAACATTATGTTTTCTTTTCAAAAAAAAATCCAGTCTTGATCGAAATGGACTTTACGCACAATTTATTGTATCCCCACCTTTTCCAAGATTGGCTTGAAGAAGTGATCAAAAAAAATGGGTCTGGAAGGAAAAGAGTGCATTTCGAGAAAAGAAAAGAGGACCCTCTTTTTCTCGCAATGCACCCGTTTCCTTCCAGACCCATTTCTTTTGCCTCCTCAGAACTCTCTTTCTTTTCTCCTCCCTCTCTCTCTTAAGAGGGATTGAAAGAAAGAGGCTAGATGAAATTCTTTTTTTTTTCTTTCGAGAAGATAAAAAAAAATTTGGAGGAGGAGCAAATTTTTTTTGGGTGGTGGTGGTTGTTTTTTTTAGAAGGTGATAACTTTAGTGACATTTAAAGAGACCACCAGAGGATCCGTTTGAGTCTCGACGACCTTTTCTTGACGGGGGTCTGTCTGGCAATAAGCGCTGGCATATTGTTTAGGGTAAGTAGAAGAATCCGTCATGCCTGGATGAGGCGGTATGTAGCGCACTCCCAGATTAAAGAGGGTGATGAAGGGAAATTTCTCCCCCGGATAGAGCAGTCGGTAAACGGGTTGATTGGGTACAACTCGAACCAGCGGCTGAGTTAAAATGCTATACACCCAGGCCAGAAGCTGATCATTTTTAGGATTATTTTCGGCCAGATGTAACATTTCTTCGCTGGAGAGGACATATCCCTCTTGAGAACTGCCGAGACTCTCAAGATCTTTTATTTTCCTGAAGACGTGGTGTTCGTCGAAAAACACAGAGAGAATGTCCCAGGTTCTTTTACTGGAAGTATGAATCAGAGTCAAAATGTCCGTAGCGTTCCAAAACAATCTTCCGTCATCCACATAACAGCGAATGCTCACAAACTCATTATATAAGACGCGGATCATCATCTTGAGTAGAAATATGGATACGCACAGCAGTCTCTCTCTCTGGGAAATAGAGTCTGTCTTCCACTCGCCTCTCTATATATACGAGAAGACCACGTGATGGGCGACGTGACGGTTGACTTATAGAAAAAAAAACAAATTTGTCTACCTCTCTCTCTCTATAGCCTTCTATTTTTTTTCCTAAAGAACACCCCGTCACCTTTTCAAAGGTCATGGGATTGAGAGGATCGAAAGAAAAAAAAACAATTATCCTTTGTATATTACCTATGACCTTCTCCTAGAGACCCCTGTCATTTTCTTCTCGAGAGCTACGTGATGAAAGCTTTTTTTTATTCTAGAGTTTATCAACTTTGTAGACACATGAACCCATCACCTTCTCAAAGGCCATGTCGTATGGAATGGGACCCTTTTGGTTTTTTCTTTTGAGAAAATAAAAAATAAAACAACTCTATAATCATCTCTCTATGACCTTCACAAACACTCATGTTTTATCATTTTTTTTTATTTTAGAATTCATCAACCTTGTTCCTCCTCCTCCCCTCTCCCTCTCTCTCTCTCTGAGGAGTCTATATAAACGGATCGCCAGCGAGCTCTTGTTCATATCAGACGAGTGTTTCGCCTTGAGAACGGAAAAAAAAAATACAAAAGCCATGCTGCTCAAACTGGAATATAACGATGACTATTACGTGCACGCGTATGTGGATCTAGGATTTTTGTACTGGAATGCCAAAGATATCTTGACTCTCTTGACTACGAACGTCTCGCATACGACGAGTGTTCTCCAAGTCTTTTTTCCTAATCGACACCATTTTCTTCGACTAGGCGATTTGGACAACTACTCCAAAGAATGGGGTCAACCGAACCAGATTGTCCTCACTTCGAATGAAGCGGCCTTCGTCGCTTCGAAATCCCTGCATAACAAGTCGCTCTTCCCTTGGATGTGTAAAATATTCATGAGACCTCTGACGAAAATTGAGGAGGACGGGGAAACGTATATCACCCTCCGAGAGACTGTGCAAGACGAACAAGAAAGGAAAAAGAGTCCTCTCTTTTTCATCACTCAATTCGGGATCCATCATCTCCCCAAAATCATCCAGAGACATCAAGCCTTCGTTGAAAAGTATCAGAAAGAGGACGATGGTGATGGTGATGATGATGATGATGATGCGATATGGTCTCCAGTCGCTTAAAGAAGGGGAAACGTTCTCCGCTTTCCCTATTCCATAGACTGGAGAGTTGAATCAGGAGACCAAAAAAATGGGTCTTGGAAGGAATGAGTGCATTTCAAAATGCATTCGATTCCTTCCGAGACCCATTTTTTTGGGCCACTCTCTCCTCCAATATTGGGAGAGAGAGAGAGAGAAGAAATTTATCATCTCCTGTCCACCCAAA
Source organism: Stegodyphus dumicola (assembly GCF_044657685.1). Lineage (NCBI taxonomy): Eukaryota > Metazoa > Arthropoda > Arachnida > Araneae > Eresidae > Stegodyphus > Stegodyphus dumicola. Next base: position 140,038,113 of record NC_140781.1, on the reverse strand, counting down.
AAGAAATTATGTATTTTTGTTTTTCTGGATGCGGCCGAATTTGTAGATGAATCGTCCAGAAACCGGCCCTCAAGCCCATTTTCAGACTATTTCTATACATATTCGGTCATCAAGATGGTCCGGGGACGACTTTGTTTCGACATCATCTCTATATAGATGGTGAAATTTGTATAGCCATTTCTAAAGAATCTCAGAGAAAACTAAAAGCGAGATTGCAAAAAAAAGAAATAGCCTCCAGTGAACACAATTCCAACGACAGTGGATAGGAAAAGTGAAGAGTTGAAAGTGAAAGTCGAAAAACGAAATGGGATCGGCTAGGAAAAATTTTTCAGAGCTCAGAAAAAAATTCTGAGATGTAAAAAAAAAAAAAAAAACTTTTTGTTAATTTTTATCATGTCTTCTAGACATGATAAAAATTAACTCACCCCCCCCCTTTTGTCTGGGAATGTTGTCTCCCACTTTCTAAAAATAGACCATGACTCATCCTTTTAAAGAATAGAATTCCAAGAAAAGACTGGGTTCTGGTCTATTTTTAGAAACGGTGAGACAACATACCCAGACAAAAGGGGGTGAGTTAATTTCAATTTCAACTCTTCTCTTTCCTATAAAAGCATTCCACGTTTCTGTTCAGAACACTGTGGGCTGTTGAAAAGGCAACACGCCTCCCTCTCTACCCTAATCGGGAATCCTGATCCAGGTGTCCCCCGCTTCCCGCTACCCATCTTCACCCATTTCTAAAGAATCTCAGAGAAAACTAAAAGCGAGATTGCGAAAAAAAGAAATGGCCTCCAGTGAACACAATTCTAACGACAGTGGATAGCTTTTTGGGTCCTTCCAGATATATTACCGGTAACCGATAGACAGACTCAATGTACCCCCTTTTGTCTGGGAATGTTGTCTCACCGTTTCTAAAAATAGACCAGAACCCATTCTTTTCTTGGAATTCTATTCTTTAGAAAGAATGAATCATGGTCTATTTCTTTAGAAACGGTGAGACAACATTCCTAGACAAAAGGGATTAGTTAATTTTTATCATGTCTAGAAGACATGATAAAAATTAACAAAAAGTATTTATAATATATATTATATAATATATATTATATAATATATATATTATATAATATATATATTATATAATATATATATTATATATTTTTTCTTTTTTTTTCTGACTCAGAATTTTTTCTCTGCTCTCAGAAATTTTTCCCAGCCGATCCCATTTTGCTTTTTGACTTTCACTTTCAATTCTTCTCTTTTCTATAAAAGTATTCCACGTTTTGTTCAGAATAATGTGGGCTGTTGAAAAGGCAATATGTCTGGTCATCAAGATGGTCCGGGGACGACTTTGTTTAGACTCAACGATGACATCATTTCTATATAGATGGTGGAATTTTTATAGAAAGAGTTTAGAAACCGACTCGAACGCCTGTTTTCAGTATATTGCAATACAAATAGGGCTGTCCACACAATAAAAAAAAGACATCATTTTTTTCGTAAATAGAGCTCCATTTGTATAGAAATAGTCTAGAAATTGACTCGAAAGCCCGTTTTCAGTATATTACAATACAAATAGGAGGCACTCCCTCATCCAATCTTGGGGGAGGGAGAGAGAGAGAGATCCGGTTTCCATAGTCATCCTGTCCATTCAAAAAGACATTCTTTTTGTTTCTGAATGCAACCGAATGTATATAGGAATATACTAGAAAGCGCCCTCCCCTCCAAGCCCATTTTAAGTATATCTCTATACAAATTCGGTATAAAATTGTCCGGGGACGACTTTGTCCGGAGACGACTCTGTCCGGGGACGACTCTGTTTGGACTCAACCATGACGTCATTTTAATATAGTGGAATGTGTGTAGAAATAGTCGGAAAAAGGACTCGAACGCCCGTTTTCAGTATATTCCAATACAAAATTGATTGTGCACAACATAAAAAAAGACATCATTTTTTTCTTGGATAGAGCTCCACTTGTATTAGAATATACTGAAAACCGACGTGAACGCCCGTTTTCAGTATATTCTAATACAAAATAGGGCAGTCCACAACATAAAAAAAGACATCATTTTTTTCTTCGATGGAGCTTCACTTGTATTGAAATATACTGAAAACCGACGTGAACGCCCGTTTTCAGTATATTCCAATACAAAATTGGCAGTCCACAAAATAGAAAAAAGACATCTTTTTTTTCTTGGATCGAGCTCCACTTGTATTGTAATATACTGAAAACCGACGTGAACGCCCGTTTTCAGTATATTCCAATACAAAATTGGCTGTCCACAAAATAAAAAAAAGACATCATTTTTTTCTTGGATGGAGCTCCACTTGTATTGTAATATACTGAAAACCGACGTGAACGCCCGTTTTCAGTATATTCCAATACAAAACTGGCTGTCCACAACATAAAAAAAGACATCATTTTTTTCTTGGATGGAGCTCCATTTGTATTGGAATGTACTGAAAACCGACTCAAACGCCCGTTTTCAGTATATTCCAATACAAAATTGGCTGTCCACAACATAAAAAAAGACATCATTTTTTTCTTGGATCCAGCTCCATTTGTATTGGAATATACTGAAAACCGACGTGAATGCCCGTTTTCAGTATATTCCAATACAAAATTGGCTATCCACAACATAAAAAAAGACATCATTTTTTTCTTGGATCCAGCTCCATTTGTATTGTAATATACTGAAAACCGACGTGAATGCCCGTTTTCAGTATATTCCAATACAAAATTGGTTGTCCACAAAATAAAAAAAAGACATCATTTTTTTCTTGGATCGAGCTCCATTTGTATTGAAATATACTGAAAACCGACGTGAACGCCCGTTTTCAGTATATTCCAATACAAAATTGGCTGTCCACAACATAAAAAAAAGACATCATTTTTTTCTTGGATGGAGCTCCATTTGTATTGGAATATACTGAAAACCGATGAATGCCCGTTTTCAGTATATTCCAATACAAAATTGGCTGTCCACAACATAAAAAAAAGACATCATTTTTTTCTTGGATCCAGCTCCATTTGTATTGAAATATACTGAAAACCGACTCAAACACCCGTTTTCAGTATATTGTAATACAAATGAAATGACATGAAAAATGCAAAAAGAGGAAAAGTAGCCTACCTTGACGGAAATTCTATTCCAAAAGGGGAAAACTTGTATCCAGGTTTGCCCACAGCACGGCCGGAACTCAAGCGAAACTTGATAGGTTGAAATCGATCCATTAAATAACATTCTTAAAAAACAGTAAAGTTTTATTCTATTCCAAAAGGGGAAAACTTGTATCCAGGTGGGCCCACAGCACGGCCGGAACTCAAGCGAAACTCGATAGGTTGAAATCGATCCATTAAATAACATTCTTAACAAACAGTAAAGTTTTATTCACATCGAGTCGGCTGGGAAAAGTTTCTGAAAAATAAATTACCCCCCTTTTTAGTCTGAAAATTTGAAAATTGATGTCTTCAATTTTCGAAAAATTGAAGACATCAATTTTCAGACTAAAAGGGGGGTATTTTTTTTTTTTTTTTTTTCAGCCAGAGAAATTTTTCTCCGGCTCTCAGAAATTTTTCCGCACTCGACTGGATGAATAAAACATCCCCGTTTCTTTAAGAATGGGATCACTGTTAACTATTTCAGCATTCGACGTTTCGCGTCCAATAATAACTGCCGGGTGTTCAAGAATGCAGATGCACCTACTAGATTTTCTACAGAGAAGCTTGACTGGATGGAGAGAGTGGATGACTTTTTCCAAGATTCTCGACTTTGGACCGTCAAGAGGTAATGGATCTTTTTGTTTTTTTCTTTTAAGAAAATTTATGGATAGATTCATTTCTTTTTGAATGGACCTAGAAAAATAGGACAAAGTTCTTTTCCAAGATTGGATGAGAGAGGGACCCAAAAAAATGGGTCTTGGAAGGAATCGAATGCATTTGCACTCATTCCTTCCAAGACCCATTTTTTTTGGTCTCCTGATTCGTCTCTCTCTCTCTCTCTCTTCTCAGTCCATTTCCATAAATATAGGGAAAGCGGAGAACCTTTCCCTACTTATTTCTAAAAATCTTTTCTTTATTTTTTTCTCCTGAGTTTATGTATATATCAATTCAAATATTTTTGAGAACGGTCATCCCAATTCTCTGTCGTCTTTTCGGTTTCATCGTCCCAACACTCAGGGGACATAGTCTCAGTGGATTTTGGAGCATGGGTCGTCCGTTCATTGTCCCAACACTCAGTGGATATAGTCTTAGTGGATTTTGGAGCATGAGTCGTCCGTTCATCGTCCCAACACTCAGTGGATTTTGTCTTTGGATCCTCTGAAGATATTTTGGGGGTCTCATGAGATTCTTTGGAAGGTTCGTCCCAACAGGCTGCTGGATCGTAATGGGGAATATTTTCAGGTATGTCTCCCCAACCCTCCGTCTTCCTCGAGTTATTGGAGGAAGTTGACGACAAAGAAGAAGAAGTAGAAGAGCCCATCAAGTTTAAAGGCGTATGCTCATCCGGATGTTCCATCACTTGGAAACAGGACAGATTATCCCATTTCTGGATGAGGTTATCGTACGCTTTTGGGGACGGATCCTTCTCTAACTGATCGTAGGCCTTATCAAAAGCTTGCAGAGGATTGTCTGCTTCCTCCTGAATCCTCTCCTCTTTCTCCGTTCCGTCTGGATAGACCTGATTGATATGAAAATCTCCTTCCATAATATGCCATCGATAGTTGCGCACTTTGTTTTCGGCACAATGGAAATATTTCATCCTTTGATGATGTCGGGCATATTTTTCCCGATACTTCCAAATGATTCCATCTGGCACATAAATTTCCGTCACGGATTTCTGATAGTCCAAGGCTTTAGCAAAGAATTTAGCTTTCTGGCATCCCACCACATAAATCGTGGAGAAGCTGTGAGTGAGCGGTTGGAGAATGCGTCCTAAATGGTTGTAGGGAATATGGCCCTCGTTCCAACGAAGCCCGTGCTGGTTTCTCGTCAGCCAGGCATTCGTCTTTTGGTTTTTGTCACTCAGTTGGTGTAAGGGTTGAGGAGGAGCAAACGTCAACGATCCCACGGTCAAAAAATCTTTTGTCGCATAGCCCAATTCTTTTAAAACGTAGGTAAATTCACCCTTCTTGTGGTTGTAGGACTGGAAACCCTCTAGATCGAGCACGATAAAGTTTTCTGAACACGCCATGGCGATGAATACGGTGATGTCTCCCACAAACAGGAAAAAAGAATCGAAAAGGTATATATATATATAACAGGGAAGATCTAGAAAGAAAAAAAAAACAATAAAACGTTTTAGAGTCATCGTCTTGAAAGAGACATTTCCTTCTCAAAGGGTTAAGAAGAGAGTTCTTTTTAAATGAAGTTATTATTATGATTATTAAAAAAAAACAAAGAATCAAATCGATTTTATATAACCATATTCATAGGACCAAAGGGACTTACCAGGTCAGTTCACGTCTTCTTTGTTCTCTGAAGAAATCTCGTGGAGGACACACACTTTTATACTCGCGCGACATCTGTCGGGATCGCGACCCTATCTAAATGTCAGGGTCATTCCAACCTCTTTCTTAAAAGGATCGGGATGAAAGAAACACTTTGATAAAAAATATATTTATGAAAAGATATCTGAGTGTCTTGAGAATGTTTTCTCCCTCCGCCTATTCCACAAAAATAAAAAGTCTTTCTTGGATCGCGTCAAGATCACAAAACAACTCACAGGACTTATTTATCTCGATCTCGTCAGGGTCACCGTTCACATAATAAGATGGATGGACCCTGAACTTTAGACATGATAAAAATTAACTCTACCCGCCTTTTGTCTGGGAATAGGGTCTCACCGTTTCTAAAAATAGACCAGATCCCATTCTTGGAATTCTATTCTTTAAGAAAGGAGGAGTGATGGTCTATTTTTAGAAAGTGTGAGACAACATTGCCAGAAAAAAGGGGGGTAGAGTTAATTTTTATCATGTCTAAGACATGAAAAAAATTAACAAAAAGTTTTTTTTTTTTTTTTTTTTTTTTTTTTTTAAAGGCTGAAAAATTTTTCTGAGAGAGCTGAGAAAGATTTTTCCTCCCAATCTTTTTCGACGATGAAAAGGGAAAAACTACTGATCCGATCTCCCTACGCTTTAGGGAAAAAAATACTTATGAAATATTCATGTGTTGAAATTGGCTATTCAAATAAGTGACATTTTTTTTCTCATTGGAACTGTTCAACGGCGAGTCCACTCGTCTCATTCTTTGGGGTAGGGGATGAAAGTACAGCGGTTTGTTGAAATCGATGATAGTTTCCTCTTTAGTCGGCGGAACTGTAAATCTATCCCGTCTTAACTCTTCTAATCTCTTTGAAAGTCTTTCCACTTGCTCTGCTAAGGTTTCCTAGGTACTCATGGTCTCTCTTAGTTTAGGGAAGTCTTGACGTATTGGCTAGAGAACAGAGGGTCTTTTTCTCTCTATACATATATCATGTGGGAGAGTGTGATTTATAAATCCTTGTGAAATCTTTCTACGTCTTGTGTAACTTGGAAGATTCGTCTTGTGTAACTTGGAAAATTCGTCTTCTTCTCGTCGATTGGGCTGGAGTTATAAAAAAGAAATGGGATTGGAAAGAAATCAACATATTACAAAAAAAAGGAACTTTTTTTTTTCTATTTTTTTTCTCTAGGGATTTACATACCATTTCATTCATGAACATTCAAGGGTTCTCTCCAAGACCAAATTTTAGAAGAGGACCACAAAGAGTACACTTGAGGATTCTCTTTCAGGTCTAGGTGAGATAAGGGTTGAGACCAATATTCTTGGGTCTCTAAAGCATCCCAACTTACACATTTATTATTATTATTATTAGAAAGTTCATCCTCCTCCTCCTCATCATCATCATCGTCGCACGAGTTCTCCTGGGGAGATTCTTCCGCCTCCTCTTCGTCTTCGACAGCTTTGCTTTCGGAGGGGTAACAATGTAATTTCCGGAAAACGTAACTACCCTCCATCAAATGGTATCGAAATTTCTCACCTTGTTCTCGGCACAATGAATCATTTTTTGGAAATATTGGTGTCGCGTGCATTTCGACTTGTTCCGCCACTCGGTTTTCCCTGGGATGTAAAACTCGTAAACGGATCGCTGGCAGAGCTTGCTGAAAAATTCGGCTTTATCGTATCCATTGACGTAGATCACCTCCACATTTTCGGTCAGTATTTTCAGGATCGTAGGAAGATGCTCGTAGGAAAGACGACCCTCGGTCCATTGCAGGCCGTGTCGGTTATTTGTAGTCTGGTTGACCACAGCTTGATTGCGGGACGATAAGTCATCGTAATGGACAGAAGGGACAAAAATCATGGATCCGCATAAGGTTAAATCGCAAGTGATGTAGCCCAGTTCTTTCAAGATGAAACATATATCTCCCGTCTTTGGATCATAACAGTGAAAGTATTCCATGTCCAGAACAATGTAGGAATCTTTGAGAGGTTTGGTACTCAAAATGTCCATCTTCTTCAATTGAGGAAAAAAAGAAAACAAAATTCTCTCTCTCTCTCTCGCTGTGTGTCCTGAAGGAAAAAATGGATAGCGTTCTCTCGCCGTCTCCTCTTTTATATATATAGAGAGAGAAGGTTGCACGTGACAGGTCGTATGAATTCTGGGAAAGGTCACATTCGTATATATATATTTGTTTTTTGAATAATATCGTGCGTATCTCAATACACATCCATCATCATAATAATAAAGGTCACTTTGGAAAGAAAAAGAAATAAAAAACATGGAACTCGTGCTCGACTTTGAAGGTTTCTACGATTCTCAAGGAGCCTTTATTGTGAAAGAATTGGCTTACGTCACATTGGACGGTACTTCTCGAGGGGTATTTGTTTTTAAACCCCCGTTTCCATGGCAAATGCTCACCGAGAAAAAAAACGAACCGCTGTGTGGGCGAGTGAATATTATCACGGCTTGTCGTGGTACGAAGGAGAAATTCCGTACAGTTATTTTCCATGGGTGTTAACGATGTTGACGGAACCTTTTTCCATGATTTGGGTGCGAGGAGAAATGAAACGGCAGTTTTTAGAGAAATGGTTGCAAAGATCCATTTATTGCATTTCGGGATCGACGCAAGAGATTCTCAAATACAATGGGATCGAATACATGAATTGTCCTAACCATACAAAAGGTTTTTTCCATTGCGCTCTACAAAAAGCGGTTCGGTATCATTATTATTTAAAGACACAGAAAAAAAATTCGCAAGGTCGATCCTGCACAATTCAATCTTGACAGAACTCATTAAAAAAATACATATATCATGTTACTTCTTCAACAGCACAGATGGTTCTGAAGGGAAACTTGGAATTTTGAAATAATAGATCAGGGAGAAATCATTCTTAATAAAATGGTAAAGTATCGAATCGGCTGGGAGAAAAAAAAATTTCTCAGAGCTGAGATAAAAATTCTCTAATGGAAAAAAAAAAAACTTTTGGTTAATTTTTATCATGTCTTAGACATGATAAAAAATTAATGACCCTCCCTTTTTGTCTGGGAAGGATGTCTCACCCTTTCTAAAAATAGACCATGACTCATCCTTTCGCTAATGGCAATCATTCCATGAATGAATCACGATTTGTTTTTCAAAAGAGTGAGACAACATTCCCAGAAGAAAAGGAAAGGGGGGTCGTTAATTTTTATCATGTCTAAGACATGATAAAAATTAACAAAAAGATTTTTTTTTTTTTTTTTTTTTTTTTTTTGAGTTGTAGAATTTTTCTCAGCTCTGAAAATTTTTTTCCAGCCGACTCGAGACTTTACCATTTATATTTACGAATAGTCTTTGGATTATTTATTTATTTTCTTTTAAAAAGAAAAATTCTGAGCTAGACCTATCTATTGGCTTAACATTCTGGTCATAGAAACAGTCTAGAATCTCATTTTATTTTTCGAGGCTAATGCACGGGTTCTCCAATCAAAAGGGATATAAAGGGATTGGTTTGAATGCATTTATCTGCAAATGTTGTAGGATTCTGTTGTTGAGAAGGGGGTATATTATTATTATTATTATTATTATTATTATTATTATTATGATTGAGGCAGATTCGTTTTCTACATGGAAGTCTAATCTCCTCCGAAGACCTTTTCTGGGGATCGTCGATAGATGGTTTTTCAATAGGAATCGTTTCCCTCGGATCCTCAAGAGATAGAGGGGGGTCCTGTCTTGAGACATGGAGCGGTCTCTCCTCCTCCTCCTCCTCCTCCTCGAGAAGTCTTGAGAAAGGGAGAGGATTTTCGGTTCCCTTATTCTTGAGGGGTCTTGACAAATTGAGAGGTCCCTCCTCTTCGAAAGAGAGAGAAGTTTTGGTTCCCTTATTCTCGAGGGGTTTTGACAAATCGAGAGGTCCCTCATTTTCGAAAGAGAGAGAAGTTTTGGTTCCCTTATCCTCGAGGGGTTTTGACAAATCGAGAGGTCCCTCATTTTCGAGGGGTCTTGATAAATGGAGAGGTTTTTCATCTTCGAGGGGGTTTGATAAAGGAAGAGGTCCCTCCTTCTCGAGGGGTCTTGATAAATGGAGAGGTTTTTCATCTTCGAGGAGGTTTGACAATGGGAGAGATTCCTCCTTCTCGAGGGGTCTCTCTTCCTCAAGGGGTTTTGAGAAAGGGAGAGGTTTTTCATCCTCGACGGGTTTTGACAAACGGAGAGGAATCTGAACAGGCTTCTCCTCATCCCCATCATTATCGAGGAGGATGAGGATAGGCTTTTGGAAAGGTTTTTTCTTTTTCTTCTGAACAGGCTCCTCTTGATGCTCGGGGAGAGGGATGGGGTAGTTGTTCCACCATTCTATTTTATCTTGCTCGAGGATTTTTTCAAAAGTCGTAGCCTCTCTAAGATGAGACGAACGAGGAGAGTCCTCGAGAAGAATATAATAGGTATTCTTCCCAGTCTTCTCGATCGAGAGAGGTTCGTGCAAACATTTGTGCAACCATTCACTAAAATGAACGAGAATCCCTTTTGTCTTCTCAAGACGATCCATAATCCTATTCATTTGCGAGATGGTTAGAAAGTGGGACGTGTAAAAATATTTGGCTCGTTTCATTAACAAAATTTGTGCATCCAAAGGTGGAATGTCACGAGCCATCAACACGTTTTCGTCGGATGAAAATTCGTCCCGCATCTTTTGATAACTCCCCACGGTATAATAACCCGCACATTTTGAAAAATCGGAGGCTTTCAGGTAAACGACTCCTTGGATGATATAACAGGAAAGATCAACATATTTATATTTGAAAGGAATACACGTAGTGAGCCGGGGATGCCTCCTCATGATCCACTTGGACAAAAATACGACTTTGGGGCTCTCCCCTTTTATTTATAGAGAGAAAGAGAGTGTGACCTTCCCTTCCCTCCTCCTCCTCTCTCCCTGCTTTCTCTATCTCTGGACGTCCTTGGATTGGAAAGGTTGACTTTGAAAAAAAAAAGAAGGTCATGGTTGGATAATTTTTTGTTTATTAAATTATTCTTTCTTTTCCTCATTCCCACACACATTCATCTTTTTAAGAAAAGAAAAAGAGGTCATGGAGATAAGATTTCTTGGAAAGAAGAGAGAGAGAAACAAAAAAAAACAAATAAAACGGACGTCATAGAGCCTCTATGTGTGTCTGTGTGTGTCTATATAGATATATAAAAAGGCGAGAGTACTGGGCGAGATCATTTCTTTTCCATTGGGAGCCATGTCGTTATTAGACGTTTTTCGAACTCAACGGATTTCGAACGGGGAGGATTTGAAGACGCTAAAGCAAATCTCCAACTTGAAAATTTTTTTGGCGTGTCATTGTGCGACATTTATTCCGCATTTACCACCTCATCAAGCGATCGTTTCTTTCAACCAAGATGTCGAATCCTCCAACCTGCTCGTTCAGAATATATACAGAAATTTATTCGAATCGCAACAAACGAAAGAGGAATCTCCCTTTTCTTGGAATCGGATGGATCGAGCTTTGAGACGGCCCATTCAAACAGACCGGCGATATACAGATCCGCGCACGAGTTTTCGGTGGAAGAATATTTTTCTCACGAAACGATATTTTACGTTTGGAGTGAGAACGACGGCTGAGGACGAAGTTCATATTGTTCAAACCACAGCCGCTCCTCTCGCCTATTACGAATCATCGTCCCCCAATCTGAAGGAAAGAAGTTTTAAAGTCACCGACAGGATGAAATATAAGAAATATATTCTAAGACCTTTTCAAAACTATGTCGTTCCCCCGAAAACGCAATATCTCATCGTCACAACCCAGAAGAGTCTCTTTCTCGTCGATCGGTGCTCGTACTCGCTTTGGAAACAATTGAAAGAGGAGATTTCTTTCCAATCGCCGATGATGTTTCGAGAAAAAGAAGAAGAAAACCCTCCGCCACCTTTACCCATCCCTTCCTTAGATGATAAGAGGAGCTGGACGAAACCGTCGTCATGGCCCGATACAAAATCGACCCGGCAACGGAATGAAATTGAAGTCATCACAATTGAAGATGAGGAGGAAGAAAAAAAATTACCTCTTAAAAAACGGTCGACTTACCGGAACCTACCTGGCGTGCAAGATCCGCTTCAGAATCCAGAAGCTTCTTCTTCTTCTTCTTCCCCGACTTGTTCAAACAGGCAACCTCTTTCGAACTCCTCACAGACAGAACCTCTTCCAGTATCCTCTTCTTCTTCTTCTCCTCCTCCAACCTGTCCCGACATCGTAGAAATAGAATGTCAGACGGGTCCACAAGCTTCAAAAAGTCCCGACATCGTAGAGGTAGAATGTCAGCCGGGTAAACAAGTTCCAACAGGTCCAGAAATCATGGAGGCAGAATCACAGCCGGGTTCACAAGTTCCAACGGGTCCAGAAATCGTAGAGGCAGAATTTCAGCCGGGTAAACAAGTTCCAACGGGTTCAGAAATCATGGAGGTAGAATCGCAGCCGGGTCCAGACATCCTAGATCCCTCCACTCATCCCAAAGAGACTCCAAGTGTTTCAAGACAGCCTTGTGCGGATCCAGCCCTTCCCGTATGGAATGATTATATGGACTTACAAAATTTGGTGCAACAGGAAGGAGAAGAAAATAATCATACTGATGGGTGGGTCAAAGACTGTTTAGATCATTTAACCTCGAATGAAATTGAACTGTTATGGAATTGCATTTCTGAAATCACATCGGAAATTGGATAAAAACCAAAACAAAAAAAAAACTTTTTTAATAACAAATGGGAGGAGGGTCATGATGTCAATTAAAAAAAATATTATTTGGCAAATATTATTATATATATATAAAAAAATATTATATATTTATTAAAAGCAGACGACCCTATCTTGGAGAACGGAAATGAACGTCCCTCCCTCTCTCTTTGAAATGGGAAGATATTTTGAGACCCTCTATTCTTGGGGAGGGATTCTTGGGGAACCCCGCTATCTCTGAATGCGGAAAGCCATTTTGGGAAAAGCGGACCCTCTTTTTCTGATCTTGGAGAACTGAAAATGAACGCTCTACACGATCTCTCTTTGAATTCAGAAGGTATTTTGGGACCTTCTAATGTTGGAAAACTGAAATGGACGCTCTACGCTTTCTCTCTCTCTCTCTCTCTTTGAGATGAGTAGCCATTTTGGAGGATTCTCCACCACCATCCTAACCTTGGAAAACTGAAATGAACGCTCTACACCTTCTCTCTCTCTCTCTTTCTCTGAAATGGGTAGTCATTTGAAAACTCCCTAACTTTGGAAAAAAACAGAAATGAACGCTCTACACCATCTCTTTTTGAAAATGGGGGGGGTGTCATTTTGAGACCTCCCTCCCCTAAACTGGAAAAAAAAACTGAAATGAACGCTCTACACTCTCTCTCTTTGGACATGGGTAGCCCTTTTGGGACCCTCTCCTCTTGGTAGAAAAAAGAACTGAAGTGAAGTCTCTACACAATCTCTCTTGGAATGGGATCCATATTTCGGGAAACGTGGAGCACCTCATGCTGGAAAACTGAAGTGGACCACCAAAATTGGACTCTATATAATATTTTTTTATTGATATCATGACCCTCCTCCAATTTGTTAAAAAAATTGTTTTTTGTTTTGGTTTTCATCCCATTTCCCATGTGATTTCGCAAATGCAATTCCATAACAGTTCAATTTCATTCGAGGTTAACTGATCTAAACAGTCTTTGACCCAGCCATCCATATGATTATTTTCTTCTTCCTGTTCCATCAAACCTTGTAAGTCCATATAATCGTTCCATACGGGAAGGGCTGGATCCTCGCAAGGCTGTCTTGAAACACTTGGAGTCTCTTTGGGATGAGTGGAGGGATCTAGGATGTCTGGACCCGGCTGCGATTCTGCCTCCATGATACCTCTACGATGTCGGGACTCGTTGAAGCTTGTGGAGCCGTCTGACATTCTACCTCTACGATGTCGGGACAGGTTGGAGGAGGAGAAGAAGAAGAAGAGGATACTGGAAGAGGTTCTGTCTGTGAGGAGTTCGAAAGAGGTTGCCTGTTTGAACAAGTCGGGGAAGAAGAAGAAGAAGAAGAAGCTTCTGGATTCTGAAGCGGATCTTGCACGCCAGGTAGGTTCCGGTAAGTCGACCGTTTTTTAAGAGGTAATTTTTTTCTTTCTCCTCATCTTCAATCGTGACGACTTCAATTTCATTCCGTTGCCGGGTCCATTTTGTTTCGGGCTATGACGGTTTGGTCCAGCTCCTCTTATCATCTAAGGAAGGGATGGGTAAAGGTGGCGGGGGGTTTCCTCTCCTTCTTGAAACACCATCGGCGATTGGAAAGGAATCTCCTTTTTCAATTGTTTCCAAAGCGTCCACGAGCACCGATCGACGAGAAAGAGGCTCTTCTGAGTCGTGACGATGAGATATTGCGTTTAGGGGGAACGACATAGTTTTGGAAAGGTCTTAGGATATATTTCTTATATTTGATCCTGTCGGTGACTTTAAAACTTCTTTCCTTCAGATTGGGGGACGATGATTCGTAATAAGCGAGAGGAGCGGCTATGGTCTGAACAATAGGAACTTCGTCCTCAGCCGTCGTTCTCACTCCAAACGTAAAGTATCGTTTCGTTAGAAAAATATTCTTCCACCGAAAACTCGTGCGCGGATCCGTATATCGCCTGTCTGTTTGAATGGGCCGTCTCAAAGCTCGATCCATCCGGTTCCAAGAGAACGGAGATTCCTCTTTCGTTTGTTGCGATTCGAATAAATTTCTGTATATATTCTGAACGAGCAGTTTGGAGGATTCGATATCTTGATTGAACGAAACGATCGCTTGATGAGCTGGTAAATGCGGAATAAATGTCGCACAATGACACGCCAAAAAGATTTTCAAGTTGGCGATTTGCTTTAGCGTCTTCAAATCCTCCCCGTTCGAAATCCGTTGAGTTGGAAAAACATCTAACAGCGACATGGCTCCCAATGGAAAAGAAATGATCTCGCCCAGTACTCTCGCCTTTTTATATATAGACACACACAGACACATAGAGGCTCTATGACGTCCGTTTTTATTTGTTTTTTTTTTTGTTTCTCTCTCTCCTTTCCAAGAAATGTTATCTCCATGACCTCTTTTTCTTTTCTTAAAAGATGAGTGTGTGTGGGAATGAGGAAGCGACAGTAATAATATAATAAAAAAACTAATCATCCATGACCTTCTTCTTTTTTTAGTCACCCTTTCCATCCCGAGGACGTCCAGAGATAGAGGAAGAAGGGAGAGGAGGGGGGAAGGTCACGCTCTCTTTCTCTATAAATAAAAAGGGAGAGCCCCAAAGTCGTATTTTTGTCCAAGTGGATCATGAGGAGGCATCCCCAGCTCACCACGTGTATTCCTTTCAAATATAAAGATGCGGACGAATTTTGTTAATGAAACGAGCCAAATATTTTTACACGTCCCACTTTCTAACCGTCTCGCAAATGAATAGGATTATAAATCGTCTTGAGAAGACAAAAGGGATTCTCGTTCATTTTAGTGAATGGTTGCACAAATGTCTGCACGAACCTCTCTCGATCGAGAAGACTGGGAAGAATGCCTATTATATTCTTCTCGAGGATTCTCCTCCTTCGTCTCATCTTAACGAAGCCACGACTCTTGAAAAAATCCTCGAGCAAGAAAAAATAGAATGGTGGAACAACTACCCCATCCCTCTCCCCGAGCATCAGGAGGAGCCTGTTCAGAAGAAAAAGAAGAAACCTTTCCAAAAGCCTATCCTCATCCTCCTCGATGATGGGGATAAGGAGAAGCCTGTTGATCTTTCCTTTTATGTATAATCCAAGGAGTCGTTTACTTGAAAGCCTCCGATTTTTCAAAATGTGCGGGTTATCATATCGTGGGGAGTTGTCAAAAGATGCGGGACGAATTTTTGTCCGACAAAAACGTGTCGATGACTCGTGACATTCCACCTTTGGATGCACAAATTTTGTTAATGAAACGAGCCAAATATTTTTACACGTCCCACTTTCTAACCGTCTCGCAAATGAATAGGATTATAAATCGTCTTGAGAAGACAAAAGGGATTCTCGTTCATTTTAGTGAATGGTTGCACAAATGTCTGCACGAACCTCTCTCGATCGAGAAGACTGGGAAGAATGCCTATTATATTCTTCTCGAGGATTCTCCTCCTTCGTCTCATCTTAACGAAGCCACGACTCTTGAAAAAATCCTCGAGCAAGAAAAAATAGAATGGTGGAACAACTACCCCATCCCTCTCCCCGAGCATCAGGAGGAGCCTGTTCAGAAGAAAAAGAAGAAACCTTTCCAAAAGCCTATCCTCATCCTCCTCGATGATGGGGATGAGGAGAAGCCTGTTCAGATTTCTCTCCCTTTGTCAAAACCAGTCGAGGATGAAAAACCTCTCCATTTCTCAAGACCCCTCGAGGAGGAGAGACCCCTCGAGAAGGAGAGATCTCTCCCATTGTCAAACCTCCTCGAAGATGAAAAACCTCTCCCTTTCTCAAGACCCCTCAAGAAGGAGGGACCTCACCCTTTGTCCCTCGAAGATGAAAAACCTCTCCCTTTATCAAGTCCCTTCGAAAATGAGGGACCTCTCGATTTGTCAAGACCCCTCAGGGATAAGGGAACCGAAACTCCTCTCTCTTTCTCAAGACTCCTCGAAGAGCAGTGATCTTTCCCTTTCGAAGAGGAGGGACCTCTCGATTTGTCAAGACCCCTCGAGGATAAGGGAACCGAAACTCCTCTCCCTTTCTCAAGACTTCTCGAGGAGGAGGAGGAGGAGAGACCGCTCCATGTCTCAAGACAAGACCCCCCTCTATCTCTTGAGGATCCGAAGGAAACCATTCCTATTGAAAAGCAATCTATCGACGATCCTCAGAAAAGATCTTCGGATGAGACTAGACTTCCATGTAGAAAACGAATCTGCCACAATCATAATAATAATATACCCCCCCCCCTTTCAACAAAAGAATCCTACAGCATTTGCAGATAAATGCATTCAAAACAATCCCTTTATAGTAACCCTTTTGATTGGAGAACCCGTGCATTAGCCTCTAAAAATTAGATTCTAGACTGTTTCTATGACCAGAATCTAGAGCCAATAGATAGGTTTAGCTCAGAATATTCTTTTTAAAAGAAAATAAATAAATAATCCAAAGACCATTCGTGAATATAAATGGTAAAGTCTCGAGTCCGCTGGAAAAAAATTTTCAGAGCTGAGAAAAAATTCTTCAACTCAGAGAAAAAAAAAACTTTTTGTTAATTTTTATCATTAGTCTTAGACATGATAAAAATTAACGACCCCTTCCCTTTTTGTCTGGGAATGTTGTCTCACTCTTTTAATTACAAATCGTGATTCATTCTTGGAATGATTGCCATTAGAAAGGATGAGTCATGGTCTATTTTTAGAAAGGGTGAGACATCCTTCCCAGACAAAAAGCGAGTGTCGTTCATTTTTATCATGTCTTTTTGACATGATAAAAGTTTTTTTTTTTTTTTTGAGTTAGAGAATTTTATCTCAGCTCTGAGAAATTTTTTTATCCCAGCCGATTCGAGACTTTTCCATTTTTTTTAAAGAATGATTTCTCCCTGATCTATTTCAGAATTCCAAGTTTCGCTTCAGAACCATCTGTGCTGTTGAAGAAGTAACGTGATATATGTATTTTTTAATGAGTTCTGTCAAGATTGAATTGTGCAGGATCGACCTTGCGAATTTCTTCTCTGTGTCTTTAAATAATAATGATACCGAACCGCTTTTTGTAGAGCGCAATGGAAAAAACCTTTTGTATGGTTAGGACAATTCATACGTTCGATCCCACTGTATTTGAGAATCTCTTGCGTCGATCCCGAAATGCAATAAATGGATCTTTGCAACTATTTCTCTAAAAACCGCCGTTTGGTTTCTCCTCTCATCCAAATCACGGAAAAGTGTTCCGTCAACATCATTAACACCCATGGAAAATAACTGTACGGAATTTCTCCTTCGTACCACGACAAGCCGTGATAATAATCACTCGCCCACACAGCGGTTCGTTTTTCTTTTTCGGTGAGCATTTTCCATGGAAACGGGGGTTTAAAAACAAATACCCCTCGAGAAGTACCGTCCAATGTGACGTAAGCCAATTCTTTCACAATAAAGGCTCCTTGAGAATCGTAGAAACCTCCAAACTCGAGCTCGAGTTCCATGTTTTTTATTTCTTTTTCTTTCCAAGGTGACCTTTATTATTATGATGATGGATGTGTATTGAGATGCGTACGATATTATTAAAAAAAATATACGAATGTGACCTTTCCCAGAATTCATACGACCTGTCACGTGCAACCTTCTCTCTCTATAAAAGAGGAGATGGCGATAGAACGCTATCATTTTTTTCCTTCAGGACACACACAGCGAGAGAGAGAGAGAGAGAGAATTTTGTTTTTCTTTTTTTTTTCAATTGAAGATGGATATTTTGAGTGCCAAACCTCTCAAAGGTTCCTACATTGTTCTGGACATGGAATACTTTCTCTGTCGTGATCCAAAGACGGGAGATATATGTTTCAACTTGAAAGAACTGGGCTACATCACTTGCGATTTAACCTTATGCGGATCCATGATTTTTCTTCCTCCTGTCCATTACGATGACTTATCGTCCCGCAATCAAGCTGTGGTCAACGAGACTACAAGTAACCGACACGGCCTGCTATGGACCGAGGGTCGTCTTTCCTACGAGCATCTTCCTACGATCCTGAAAATGCTGACCGAAATTGTGGAGGTGATCTACGTCAATGGATACGATAAACCCGAATTTTTCAGCAAGCTCTGCCAGCGATCCGTTTACGAGTTTTACATCCCGGGGAAAACCGAGTGGCGGAACAAGTCGAAATGCACGCGACACCAATTATTCCAAAAGATGATTCATTGTACCGAGAAGAACGTGAGAAATTTTCGATACCATTTGATGGAGGGTAGTTACGTTCTCCGGAAACTACATTTTTACCCCTCCGAGAGCAAAGCCGTCGAAGACGAAGAGGAGGCGGAACAGAAAGAATCTCCCCAGGAGAACCCGTGCGACGATGAGGAGGAGGAGGATGAACTTTCTAATAATAATAATAATAATAATAATAATAATAATAATAATAATAATAATAATAATAATAATAATAATAATAATAATAATAATAATAATAATAATAATAATAATAAATGTTTAAGTTGGGACGCTTCAGGGACCTAAGAATATTGGTCTCAACCCTTATCTCACCTAGACCTGAAAGAGAATCCTCAAGTGTACTCTTTGTGGTCCTCTTCTAAAATTTGGTCTTGGAGAGATCCCTTGAATGTTCATGAATGGAATGGTATGTGAATCCCTAGAGAAAAAAAAATAGAAAAAGTTCCTTTTTTTTAATGTGTTGATTTCTTTCCCATCCCATTTCTTTTCCATAACTTCACCCCAATCGACAAGAAGAAGAAGAATTTTCCAAGTTACACAAGACGTAGAAAGATTTCACAACGATTTATGAATCACACTCTCCCACATGATATATATATAGAGAGACCCTCTGTTCTCTAGCCAATACGTCAAGACTTCCCTAAACTAAGAGAGACCATGAGTACCGAGGAAACCTTAGCAGAGCAAGTGGAAAGACTTTCAAAGAGATTAGAAGAGTTAAGACGGGATAGATTTACAGTTCCGCCGAATAAAGAGGAAACTATCATCGATTTCAACAAACCGCTGTACTTTCATCCCCTACCCCAAAGAACGAAACAAGTGGACTCGCCGTTGAACAGTTCCAATGAGAAACAGAACGTCACTTATTTGAATAGCCAATTTCAGCACATGAATATTTCATAAGTATTTTATTGTTTTTTTCCCTAAAGCGTAGGGAAAGCGGATCAATTGTTTTTCCCTTTCCATCGTCGGAAAAGATTGGGAAGAAAAATCTTTCTGAGCTCTCTCAGAAAAATTTTCTAGCCTTAAAAAAATAAATAAATAAATAAAAATAAAAAATAAATAAAAAACTTTCTGTTAATTTTTATCATGTCTTTAGACATGATAAAAATTAACTCTACCCCCCTTTTGTCTGGGAATGTTGTCTCACACTTTCTAAAAGTAGACATCACTTCTCCTTTCCTAAAGAATAGAATTCCAAGAATGGGATCTGGTCAAATGAACTTTCCCTGATCTCTTTAAGTATTCCAAGTTTCGCTTCCGTTCAGTCTGTGCTAAAAATACAAATTACTACGGTATCGTGGTGTATGGAAACAGACTCTTGTCAATCGATCCCCCCCATTTTTTTAAGTGTGTATTTTCACATTTTCCCCTATAGATCCTTCTCTCTGTTTCATCAAACCCTCTCTATCGCTCTGCATGAAAGATATGTATCCATTAGCTTTCCATGACCACCTTCCCCTAGCCAAGATTGGATTCAAGAGGTTATCGAAAAAAACTGGGTTGAGTATAGGAAAAAGTACATTGGATAAGACACGTTTGTTTCTTCCTTTCCAATGTACTATTTCCTTCACTCAACGCGGTTTTTTTCGCCTCCTCCCTGACAGACGGGAAAAAAACAAAGAGGAGGAGGTCCCGTATAAAGATCGTCCAAAAAATACCATCCCTTTTATATAGACCGCGTGATGCCACCTCATCTCGTCATGATTTCTTTTTTTTTTAGGAGGACTCGATGATGAAACTTTTAATAATACAGATGAGAGTCCAAGATGGGCTTAGAAAGCCATTGCATTAAGCATGAATAAATCTGCTCGAAAGAATCTCGAATAAGAAGGAGAATATAAAAAATGGGGGAAGGTTGGAAATGAGTCCTTTTCTCTCTATATAATATTTCTCTCGTTTTGGAAGGATTCCAAGCCGACCCGTTCTCTTTTTCAAAAAAAAAAGAAACTCCAACCAGATGAGACTTTTTTTTCGCCCCAAGGTGACCTTTACAGGATAACTCTTTCAGGGTCCATTCATCCTCTTATGTGAACGGTGACCCTGACGAGATCGAGATAAATAAGTCCTGTGAGTTGTTTTGTGATCTTGACGCGATCCAAGAAAGACTTTTTATTTTTGTGGAATAGGCGGAGGGAGAAAACATTCTCAAGACACTCAGATATCTTTTCATAAATATATTTTTTATCAAAGTGTTTCTTTCATCCCGATCCTTTTAAGAAAGAGGTTGGAATGACCCTGACATTTAGATAGGGTCGCGATCCCGACAGATGTCGCGCGAGTATAAAAGTGTATGTCCTCCACGAGATTTCTTCAGAGAACAAAGAAGACGTGAACTGACCTGGTAAGTCCCTTTGGTCCTATGAATATGGTTATATAAAATCGATTTGATTCTTTGTTTTTTTTTAATAATCATAATAATAACTTCATTTAAAAAGAACTCTCTTCTTAACCCTTTGAAAAGGAAATGTCTCTTTCAAGACGATGACTCTAAAACGTTTTATTGTTTTTTTTTTCTTTCTAGATCTTCCCTGTTATATATATATATACCTTTTCGATTCTTTTTTCCTGTTTGTGGGAGACATCACCGTATTCATCGCCATGGCGTGTTCAGAAAACTTTATCGTGCTCGATCTAGAGGGTTTCCAGTCCTACAACCACAAGAAGGGTGAATTTACCTACGTTTTAAAAGAATTGGGCTATGCGACAAAAGATTTTTTGACCGTGGGATCGTTGACGTTTGCTCCTCCTCAACCCTTACACCAACTGAGTGACAAAAACCAAAAGACGAATGCCTGGCTGACGAGAAACCAGCACGGGCTTCGTTGGAACGAGGGCCATATACCCTACAACCATTTAGGACGCATTCTCCAACCGCTCACTCACAGCTTCTCCACGATTTATGTGGTGGGATGCCAGAAAGCTAAATTCTTTGCTAAAGCCTTGGACTATCAGAAATCCGTGACGGAAATTTATGTGCCAGATGGAATCATTTGGAAGTATCGGGGGAAATGTGCCCGACATCATCAAAGGAGGAAATATTTCCATTGTACCGAAAACAAAGTGCGCAACTATCGGTGGCACATTACGGAAGGGGATTTTCATATCAATCACGTCTATCCAGACGGAACGGAGAAGGAGGAGAGGATCCAGGAGGAAGCAGACAATCCTCTACAAGCTTTTGATAAGACCTACGATCAGTTAGAGAAGGATCCGTCCCCGAAAGCGTACGATGAGCTCCTCCAGAAATGGGATAATCTGTCCTGTTTCCAAGTGATGGAACATCCGGATGAGCATACGCCTTTCCAGTTGATGAACTCTTTTTCTTCGTCGACTTCCTCCAATAGCTCGAGGAAGAAGGAGGGTTGGGGAGACGTACCTGAAAATATTCCCCATTACGATCCAGCAGCTTGTTGGGACGAAGCTCCCAAAGAATCTCCTGAGACCCCCAAAAATACCTTCAGAGGATCCAAAGACAAAATCCAGTGAGACTATGTCAGAGTGTTGGGACGATGAACGGACGACCGATGCTCCAAAATCCACTGAGACTATGCCAGAGTTTTGGGACGATGAACTGACGACCCATGCTCCAAAATCCACTGAGACTAAGTTAGAATGTTGGGACGATGAAACCGAAAAGACGACAGAGAATTGGGATGACAGTTCTCAAAAGTATTTGAATTGATATATATAAACTCAGGAGAAAAAAAATTAGAAATAAGTAAGGAAAGGTTCTCCGCTTTCCCTATATTTTTGGAAAGGGACTAAGAAGAGAGAGAGAGAGAGACGAATCAGGAGGCCAAAAAAATTGGTCTTGGAAGGAATGAGTGCAAATGCATTCGATTCCTTCAGAGACCCATTTTTTTGGGTCCCTCTCTCATCCAATCTTGGAAAAGAACTTTGTCCTATTTTTCTAAGTCCATTCAAAAAGAAATGAATCTATCCATAAATTTTCTAAAAAAAAAAAAAAAAAGATCCTTCACCTCTTGACGGTCCAAAGTCGGGAATCTTGGAAAAAGTCATCCACCGTTCATCCAGTCAAGCTTCTCTGTAGAAAATCTAGTAGGTGCATCTGCATTCTTGAACACCCGGCAGTTATTATTGGACGGGAAACGTCGAATGCTGAAATAGTTAACAGTGAGCCTATTCTTAAAAAATGGTGATGTTTTATTCATCCAGTCGAGTGGGAAAAAATTTCTGAGAGCCGGAAAAAAATTTCTCTGGCTGAAAGTTAGATATGAAAAAAAAAAAAAAAAAAAAAAAAAAAAAACTTTTTGTTAAATTTTATCATGTCTTTTAGACATGAAAAAAATTAATGACCCCCCCTTTCGAAAAACAAACCGTGAGTCATTCTTGAAATAATAGCAAGTAGAAAGAAATCGATCAAGGAAATTCCATTCTTAAAAACTGAGTCTTCTCTTGTGGATTGACTAAAGGAAAAAAAAAATATACCCCCCTTTTCGTCTGAAAATGATGTCTCAATTTTTTTAAAAAATTGAAGACATCAATTTCAGACGAAAAGATTTTTTTTTTTTTTTTTTCACAGTGTGTCGACATTTTTCATCTTCGAATATCGTCAATATTCTAGATGTGACTTGTAAGCGACCCGTTTAATTACAGGATGGAACTAGAGAGTGACTGTAAAATTTTCCGAATATCCTTTTCCGTTTCATCTCTACTTCTGTGTGCATCAACAAGGTAAGCATTTTTTTCTTTAAGTAAAGTTTTTTTATATTGATTTTCTAATTTGTTGAGATATTCTAATGTAATATTATACTCCTCGGATTTATTTCTCAACTTTATTCGTTTGTATGCCTCCAAGCTATCGATTTGTAAATAAATATAATAATTCACATCGTACGTCAGGGATTTATATAACTCATCGTAAATGTCCATGGTCGGTTTATTAAATATCAATTCGCTAAAGACGTGTCTCGATGTCCAGGGACAACGTTCAACAATGATAAGACCCGGTATATCTTTAAACTTTTCTTTCTGATCAAACTGAGATAATAAAACTTGAAATTGAAAAGCCTTCTGGTATTTTTGAGGTTCCTCATAGAAATGAGATAAAAGCGTAAATTTTTCAATGGGTTCTTCAAAACAGGGATAGTTGCTTTTTAAACGTTTCATGATACTGGATTTACCAGCTCCAATTAAACCATTTATACACACAATCATCTGCTTCATATTTTAATTTTTTTTGGGGGGGGGTAAATCGCCTAAAAAGCGAGAGTATCCTTCTTGCTACTAAATGTAAAAGTTTGGCTCACCTATTTCAATAGTAGAGGGTTTAAATAGGCAGTCGAGAGTACATTATAGAAAGAATTAAATCCTACCTTGTCCATCGAATTGGCTGGGAAAAAACTCTGAGGGCCGGAAGAAAATTTTACAGAACAAAACAAAAACAAAAAAATACCTTTTTGTCTGAAATTGATGTCTTTTATTTTTCGAAATAGTGAGACATCATTTTCGGACGAAAAGAGGGGGTAATTTATTTTTCTAATTGCACCCAATGTAAGATATAAAAAAAGTTACCCCCCCTTTTCTTCCGAAATTGATGTCTTCAATTTTTCGAAATTGTGAGACATCATTTTCGGACGAAAAGAGGGGGTAATTTATTTTTCTAATTGCATCCAATGTAAGATAGAGTCACGGTTTGTTTTTTCAAAAATTTGAGACATCATTTTCAGACGGAAAGGGGGGATTTTTTTTTTCAGTCCTATCCACAAGAGAAGACTCAGTTTTTGAGAATGGAATTTCCTTGATCGATTTCTTTCTACTTGCTACTATTTCAAGAATGACTCACGGTTTGTTTTTTCGAAAGAGTGAGACATCATTCCCAGAGAAAAAGGGGGGTCATTAATTAACAAAAAGTTTTTTTTTTCATATCTAACTTTGAGCCGCAGAAATTTTTTTCCGGCTCTCAGAAATTTTTCCCAGCCGACTCGATGTGAATAAAACTTTACTGTTTTTTAAGAATGTTATTTCCTGGATCGATTTCAACCTATCGAGTTTCGCTTGAGTTTCGGCCATGCTGTGGGCCCACCTGGATACAAATTTTCCCCTTTTGGAATAGAATTTCCGTCAAGGTAGGCTCCTTTTCCTCTTTTTGCATTTTTCATGTCATTTCATTTGTATTGCAATATACTGAAAACGGGCGTTCGAACCGATTTCTAGGCTATTTCTACACAAATGGAGCTCGATCCAAGAAAAAAATGTCTTTTTTTTTATTTTGTGGACCGCCAATTTGTATTGGAATATACTGAAAACGGGCGTTCGAGTCGGTTTTCAGTATATTCCAATACAAATGGAGCTCGATCCAAGAAAAAAATGATGTCTTTTTTTATTTTGTGGACTGCCCTATTTGTATTGGAATATACTGAAAACGGGCGTTCGAGTCGGTTTTCAGTATATTCTAATACAAATGGAGCTCGATCCAAGAAAAAAATGATGTCTTTTTTTATTTTGTGGACTGCCCTATTTGTATTGGAATATACTGAAAACGGGCGTTCGAGTCGGTTTTCAGTGTATTCTAATACATATGGAGCTCAATCCAAGAAAAAAATTATGTCTTTTTTTTATTTTGTGGATAACCAATTTTGTATTGGAATATACTGAAAACGGGCGTTCACGTCGGTTTTCAGTATATTCTAATACAAATGAAGCTCAATCCAAGAAAAAATTATGTCTTTTTTTTATTTTGTGTACAGCCAATTTGTATTGGAATATACTGAAAACGGGCGTTCGAGTCGTTTTTCAGACTATTTCTATACACATTCAACCGTATCAAAATGACGTCATCGTTGAGTAGTCGCCGGACAATTTTATACCGAATTTGTATAAAAATATACTGAAAATGGGCTTGAGGCCCGCTTTCTAGTATATTCCTATATACATTCGGTTGCATTCAGAAGCAAAAAGAATGTCTTTTTGAATGGACAGGATGACTATGGAAACCGGATCTCTCTCTCCCAAGATTGGATGAGAGAGCGGCCCCTATTTGTATTGCAATATACTGAAAACGGGCGTTTGAGTCTGTTTCTAGACTATTTCTACACAAATGGAGCTCTATTTACGAAAAAAATGATGTCTTTTTTATTTTGTGGACAGCCCTATTTGTATTGCAATATACTGAAAACAGGCGTTCGAGTCGGTTTCTAGACTCTTCCTATACAAATTCCACCGTCTATACAGAAATGATGTCATCGTTGAGTCCAAACAGACTCGTCCCCGGACCATCTTGATGACCGAATGTGTATAGTCTGAAAATGGGCTTGAGGGTCGGTTTCTAGACGATTCCTCTACATATTCGGCCGCATCCAGAAAAACAAAAATACATAATTTCTCTTTGGGTGGACAGGAGAGAGAGGAAAAAGAAATTTATCCTCTCTCTCTCTCTCTCTCTCTCCCAAGATTGGAGGAGAGAGTGGCCCAAAAAAATGGGTCTCGGAAGGAATCGAATGCATCTTGAAATGCACTCATTCCTTCCAAGACCCATTTTTTTGGTCTCCTGATTCAACTCTCCAGCCTATGGAACAGGGAAAGTGGAGAACGTTTCCCCTTCCTTAAGCGACTGGAGACCATAGCGCATCATCATCATCATCATCCTCATCCTCTTTCTCATACTTTTTAACTAAGGCTTGTTGCCTCTGGATGATTTTGGGGAGGTGATGGATCCCGAATTGAGTGATGAAAAAGAGGGGACTCTTTTTCCTTTCTTGTTCGTCTTGCACGGTCTCTCGGAGGATGATATACGTTTCCCCGTCCTCCACGATTTTCGTCAGAGGTCTCATGAATATTTTACACATCCAAGGGAAGAGCGACTTGTTATGCAGGGATTTCGAAGCGACGAAGGTCGCTTCATTCGAGGTGAGGACAATCTGGTTCGGATGACCCCATTCTTTGGAGTAGTTGTCCAAATCGCCTAGTCGAAGAAAATGGTGTCGATTAGGAAAAAAGACTTGGAGAACACTCGTCGTATGCGTGACGTTCGTAGGCAAGAGAGTCAAGATATCTTTGGCATTCCAGTACAAAAATCCTAGATCCACATACGCGTGCACGTAATAGTCATCGTTATATTCCAGTTTGAGCAGCATGGCTTTTGTATTTTTTTTTCCGTTCTCAAGGCGAAACACTCGTCTGATATGAACAAGAGCTCGCTGGCGATCCGTTTATATAGACTCCTCAGAGAGAGAGAGAGGGAGAGGGGAGGAGGAGGAACAAGGTTGATGAATTCTAAAATAAAAAAAAATGATAAAACATGAGTGTTTGTGAAGGTCATAGAGAGATGATTATAGAGTTGTTTTATTTTTTATTTTCTCAAAAGAAAAAACCAAAAGGGTCCCATTCCATACGACATGGCCTTTGAGAAGGTGACGGGGTCATGTGTCTACAAAGTTGATAAACTCTAAAATAATAAAAAAAAGCTGTCATCACGTAGCTTTCGAGAAGAAGATGACAGGGGTCTCTAGGAGAAGGTCATAGGTAGTATACAAAGGATGGTTGTTTTTTCGTTCCTCTCAATCCCATGACCTTTGAGAAGGTGACGGGGTGTCCTTTAGGGAAAAAAATAGAAGGTCATAGAGAGAGAGGTAGACAAAGTGGATTTTTTTTCTAGAAGTCAACCGTCACGTCGCCCATCACGTGGTCTTCTCGTATATATAGAGAGGCGAGTGGAAGACAGACTCTATTTCCCAGAGAGAGAGAGAGACTGCTGTGCGTAGCCGTATTTCTACTCAAGATGATGATCCGCGTCTTATATAATGAGTTTGTGTGCATTCGCTATTATGTTGATGACGGAAGATTGTTTTGGAACGCTACGGACATTTTGACTCTGATTCATACTTCCAGCAAAAGAACCTGGGACATTCTCTCCGTGTTTTTCGACGAACACCACGTCTTCAGAAAAATAAAAGATCTCGAGAGTCTCGGCAGTTCTCAAGAGGGATATATCCTCTCCAGCAAAGAAATGTTACATCTGGCCGAAAAGAATCCTAAAAATAATCAGCTTCTGGCCTGGGTGTATAGCATTTTAACTCAGCCGCTGGTTCGAGTTGTACCCAGTCAACCCGTTTACCGACTGCTCTATCCGGGGGGCGTAATAGCAGACCGCACATTGAGTTGAACAGTGTTAAGCGAATTTCGCTTACTGCGCATGCTTGATGGTGTACCTTTGGCGCGGGAAGAAATATTGGCGACTAAGCAACCCTACGCTAGCTTCTTCGTGATCTCCATGGCTGTCGATTGTGTTCGAGTGATGTTTACAACTACAATGTTGTGGAACTTTGTTTATTAGTTATTTTAACGTCCATACCGATTGCACTTGTTTATATTTCTACTATATATTTCATTTTAATTTGTCAATAACAATACATTTAATATTTGTTAACATATTTTGTGCGTAATAATTCGTTATTTAGATGTAATTTGTTTACATGTTATAATTCAGTAATGTAAACTGTATTTTCTCGCTTAGTTTGTTAGCGTATATTCGCGCTTTTGTTTTCTCATTTCAAAGAATTTAATAAACAGCATTAAAGAATTGTAAAATTTCTTCAGTGTTATTTACAAGCACTTGCTATATTCCTCAGTGTTTCTTTATATATGTACGAATGTAACGTATGGTAAATCCTGAATTGTTTTTATTGCTTAAAAGTATAATGAATAAATTTTCAACTAATATATCGTAACTTTCAGTCTTTTTCTGGACGAAAATTTGTACAGTTACAAAGGAATGTGCAGAATTTCATAAGTATTACATCTTACATTTTGAATGCAAACACTGCTTCACATCATTTTGTAATAATGATTTAGATCTTATCTCTCTATGCCTGTATCAATTGTTTCATGGGATTATTTATCAATAATTCCTGGTAGAATTAGGAATGGGTTTTCATCCGCAGAGAACTCGTTGGCGCTTCGGGAAAGAACCCGTTGGCGCCGTTGCATTTTTACTCGCCAAGCTCGCCGTTCATCGACGATGAGCTGAGCCGTAAACGTGATATTTTGCAAACGTGATTTTTAGAGCATGTAAATTCAAATTAGCAGACAAAACAATATATTAAGCATATGGTAGTAAAAATTCACAGATAATAAGCATATAGATGTAAAACTAACCGGTTAAACGAAAATAAATTTTTATTAAATTCAAGTTAGCACAGAAAAGAATATATTAAGCATAAGACAATATATAACGATTTATAACGGAAATAAAAATTCATTTTAAAAATATAAATTAGTATTAATATACTGAAATTAACCGGTTAAGCGTGATATACGGAAAAAATTTGTCTTAAATTCCAGTTAACACAGAAAACAATATATCCCTTACACCAGCAGTGGTTTGCTAATTTTGATGATCATGGTGATGCATCGAACTGTTCTGTCATCTTAGATAATCAATAATATTTTTTATTTCAATTTAATCATCTATTTATGTCACAACTGCCATCCTCTGAAAGGTTATTGTTAGAAAAGCATTAACAATATATTATCTTGTTAAAATTTTACGCCATTAAAATTGATTTATTCTCATAACTTTAGATGACAATAACCAATAATAAAAATAAAAGCATTTCTTAATTATTTAAAATGCACATGCAAATTTTTGCGGCTTACGAAAACAAATTATTTTAGAGGTTGGAAACCTCATGGTTCTTAGAGCTGTTACTAATTAAGAACACAACGTGAACAGCCGTGTTACAAATTAGCATTCACCCCTCCCGCCGTATTTTCTTCCTTTCATCGCGAACCGAGAACCGGCATATATCTACGAAAATACTATTTCTATCTATTCGTTGTTAAAAAATTCAGAAAAAATATTAATAAAGAAAAAAAGAATAATATAAATCTGCAAATGCGACCAACGACAGCGATAATTCAATAAAATGAACGCATGAGGAATGGTTGCAAACTTCGAACAAGCGAATAGGAACTCTGCAGAAGTGCTTCCTTAGGAATATATACATATTATTAAAAGGTTTTTCCTGTATCATCTTCAAGAAACAGAAATTTAATTAAAGTGATGAATTATTGGAATGAATTTTAGTCAGTATTTCAAGTTATAGAATTCTACTGCAGTGGAAAATATGTTATTTAGATTTCTGTTGCATTAAAAATTATTTAAAAGCTGTGTAGAAATATTATTTTGAAATGTAAGAATTTTAAGTAGCAGAATTAAAATATATATATAATGCATATATTTAAAAGGTAGCTATTGTCATTGATCATAGATTAATTGACTTGGCCAAGAAGTCAGTACATAAACAATATATTTTTTATTCTGGGGGGTTAACATTGTTATTAATGGGGATATAATCAAATAAATAACAAAGAATCTTTGCAAATGAAACGTTTACCATTTCTTCGAATTTAGATATTTTTTCAAATATTCCAAGCATTTAAAAGAAATATAGTTTACATATTATGTAACTGTGGATGTATTTCTATTTCCTGAAGTTCTGAATATCTGCAGAAACACATATTTCGGTCTATGATTTAGATGGCTTAGAAAGTTAAGAAATAAATTTTTTTTAATATTTTGAAATTATTAACAAATGATTTTATATTAATAAGAAATTGATACTTTTGTAATTCCCCCCCAAAAATTCTTCAAGACTGGCAAATACTTACAGAAATTTTAGTTGTACATAAATTTAATCCCCCCCCAAGTACATGTGACGAACATGGACATACGTGTGATGAGTACGTTCCGTTAGACTTTGTAATTATTTTGTGTCAACTATACTTGTCGCCAAAATTTGGTCTTTATGCATATATATAATGTATACAACATGCATGCAAATTTATGATGTGTGTGATTATGGGAAAGCCTCGAGGGCTATCTGCCTAACGGATGGGATGCCTTCATGGAGGACTTTCCAAGGAAAACTGGCTCGTATACACGTTACACACGGGGAAAACCACGAAAACGCCCATGCAGCCAGCCCAATCGCGGGTTTCGAACCTCAGACAGAACTACCAGTGTTCAGGAACTTTACCACTCGGCGGCTGGTGGGCCTATGCAAAGTTATGATAGCTGTTAATTTATCATAATTGACCAAACATTACGAATACAGTTTCTCTTTCAAGATACGTACTTTCAGTTGTTTTCATGACAACTTCTGCATTTATTTAGAAAAAATTCTGTTGATAAAATACTACACACAGAAATATTTTTAAAATGATGTTTAAGAATGCTGTTCATTTTTCAGAGACACAGTAACAATTTAACTGGTTACAAACTTAACAGAGCACAGATGTTGAACAGAAAAAAGATTGCCATTAGAAATGCTCAAATGCCAAATTAAAATATTTGATCATAAACAAATGTAATTACAGTTAACTGATTTTTGAACTTGAAGACTGATTATCAAA
The DNA here is from genome assembly GCF_044657685.1 of Stegodyphus dumicola. Lineage (NCBI taxonomy): Eukaryota > Metazoa > Arthropoda > Arachnida > Araneae > Eresidae > Stegodyphus > Stegodyphus dumicola. The sequence goes on along the minus strand of NC_140781.1, from coordinate 140,007,355 downwards.
AATAAATTAATGTTTATTAAAAGAATTTCATGAAAACAACCTAATTTTAAAGTACAATGAAAATAGTAGATTTTACTTTACCAAAATAGCTTAGTACGATGATTTTGTCAATGTATTTTTTATGTTTATTTATAGGAAATTCACAGAATGTAACATATATTACGAATATAAAGGTAAATTTTTTTATTTTAAACTATCGCTAATTAAATTAAAAATAATTTACAAAAGTTTGAATATTTGGTGTAAAATTCGACTTTTCATTATTAAGATTAAAAGCCCTTTCCACTGATTACTTTTCTTGATTTAATGAATCTCCTTTTGATCTTTCTTACACCTTATAAGAGTTTCACCCACTTTGGCAATATATACTGTGTGAGAATTCTGGAAAACTTAAGCGACTTCTTGCTATGTTTTGGAAATTACAACAGAGGTTTGGAATAGGTATAGAAAACCCTTTTATAAACTCAGACAAATTAACAGAGTGCACAGCTTATTAATACATAATCAGCCAGCATTTATGGCGTAAATCAAAAGTAATGAAATGAATTTAAGTAGATTTTAGTTAGCCCAAAGCCTACACAGACAGAAAATGCACAAATTGTCTCAGATGTAATATTGGCATGATAAGCTAATGGCGAGAAAAATGCAATGCTGCAGATAACCTGCTTCCAAGAGAACCCAACTAGTAATGCGGTCTTCAAGTAGATTCTTCGTTCTGATTCTACCAATTAAAACCTCTTCCTTTAAATACTACTGCTTTCTATCTTATTTGAATACACTCAAAATTAGTATTCTGGCAGGAAAATGGAAAGCGAGAAGTAAAAGCTAATTAACATAAAATAACTGGTTAATAAAAATAAATGAATACTCTACAACCTCAATTCACCACTTTAATTTAGCTATTTTCATTTTTATGTAGCCTGTATGTCGAAATATACATTTGTTTTGATGATAATAAACTTAATTCTTTCATTTTTTACCCGATTACATAACATCACATGCAACAGCTGTAAATATGAAAAACACATGCATATATCCAGCAGTATGTTAATTTCTTTTGAATATATGGCGTCTGTCATCTACAAAAGAAAACTGTAAACTTAAAATATAAGATGTGAACACAGGTCTCCTGTTGGATAATATAAGAAAGTAACACTTTCTGGTATTATTATTTGTAGGACCTAAGGTCCTACAAATAATAAAAAATAATAATTAAAACCAAATACTGTGTGGAGAGTAAAAAGCATAACGCAAAAACTTGGTGAAAAATTAAATCCCATTCTGTATAACAATATATGCATTTGACATTATTAGGTATTACTAATTAAATTAACATTTTAATACTTCAATGAAATATCAAGAAAATGAGAAAATATTATGAATACTACTTACTGTATGATATTAATTTTTTGTAAGTGAGCTAATTAATAAACAAAGACCAAAATATATAATTCCATATTGCTTAAGCTGAAGTCTACTTCATCCTATTATATCATCATTAGTTATAAGGGCAGAACATTGCAGTCTTCACCTTGCAAAATCCATGAGCAACATTTTAGTAATAGTATAGGAAAAGTTCATACAATGGCCAGTAGCTGAATTGAATGAAATGAGTATTTTAAATTTATAATTAAACATATTTTAAATTTGCTAGAAATTTAGGGACATATAATGTTTAAATATTTAAAGTTTCGGAGGACACTATTTAAAATGTCTTCTTTTTTTTGGGGGGGGGCGGGTTGCTTTAATTGCTTATGGGTTAGAGATTTCAGCTATATAATCTCATAAATAGCATTTAAAGATTATTTTTTTAACCCAGGCAGATTATATTTCCTCGTATGAAGTAATTATTCAAAATGTATTCACTGCCATACTTATTCATCACTATTCAAATACTAATAAATCGTATAGTAATACAATATTCAAATATTAATAATTAAATCCTTAAAAAATGTTCTATATTAAAAGGAAGAACATTTTAAAATGCCCAACTGAGCAGTATTTTTTAATCCTAAAATACGTCACTGTTGTATTATTTTTCAAATTCGTTACTAATATATGAATTAAGTAAACTCATGTATTATTTAGAATTGAGGATTAGTGATGTGGGTGTTTTGAATGTTCAGGGTTTTATGGAAAAGTACTATTGAATGTTAAAAAAAGGTTTATTAAAATTCAAATACAGTAATTCAATGATGTAATATACACATATAATTAATATGTACAACAAAAAATTATTGTATGAAATGCATAAGAGAGCAAAAAATGAAAACATATACATGAATTTACAATAGCATAAGCTGCAAAATAAACGGAATACAGGAATATTCACATAAATTTACAATAATATGAAACAATTAAGTGTTATGAGTAAGTTAAATCTTCATTTTCATTGTTCTTTTAATATCTTGTGTTGGTGGTTGGCCTGCACCCATTCTTTGAGTGATAATCTCTGTGGCACTTTATCAAAGCCTATATTGTTGAAACAAATATTACCAATGCTAAGTTGTAATGACATTAATACATGTATCATAACAAATACACAATGAAAATTAAGAAAATGTTAATGTACTAATATTTCTTTTTTCAGTAGTATTAATTCTTGAAATATCATAAAAGAGGAATTAGGAATTTTTTATTAAACATTCAATTGCACATCTACCAATTTCAGTGTTATAGTGGCACCAGGATAACTATGCGAGACACACTAATCCCCTCGAAGATTTCTGATATACAAAATAATTTTGGCAGTAACTCGTAAAGGCTAAAAAATGCTATCAAAAAGATACAATTCTTAAGTAATTACATATATTTTTCAGAAATATTTCGGAACTGTTTGAGCTGGTATTCGTGAGAATCCTCGAGTAATTTTTTAATTGCAGAATAATTGAATTGAAAAACAACAGAATGCAACCAAATTATATTATTAAGTATTCTTTCATTTCACTTTCTAATGCATGCATAATAGCATTAATTAAGAATTTAATAAAAACATTAGAAATAATTATATGAAGCAAGATCTCTAAAATTTCAAAATTGCATATAATTAAAATCTAGTTTAATATCCGCAATACGTTTTTAACTCATTATATTTTCATAAATTTAAATTTGCAATCTATGACAAATTACAACAAAACATACTTTATGACAAAAGAACATGAACTTCCAGACTAAATATAATGTGCATCATTTAGTCTGAGATTAAAAACTATGTATACAAAAAATTTCAAAACACATGATATTTATTCTGTTGCAGAAGCACACTGTTTATTTTCAATGTATATAATAATAAGTAAAGATGATATGTGTCAAATTTTCAGTTCTATAATTTTTATATCTAATAAACAGCGCACTATTATGCTAATAAGCAATCATTATTTTCAAATTCTTGCATTATTAAGTTGGTGATTATGGGTGGTTTTTTTATTCATCTGTTTTCTTATCCGTCATTGCAACTTCACTAAGACTGTTAATCAAGGCTGAAATGTATCCCTGCCTCCCGTAATTTTAAAGAAATATTTTAAGGAAAGATAGGTTAAATTACATAATAATTATATGTACTTTGCTTGCGCATTTACAATCAGACATAATACTCAACAACTAGTATGCTTGAAAATGCCCAAGTGGGATTTGAATGGCTTCAAGAACATATACTGGAAAAGTAAATAAAAGTATTATAAAAATATTGCTCCAATTCTAAATAATAGTTGTGTAATAAAAGAACATTTTAGATATGATATTAACTATTTTTTTTTTTAATTTTATCTCTTTGACCTTTAAAATGGAGGTAATGTTTCTGATTGATATTATGCGAAAACCTGAAAAGCAAACAACTACTACACTAAATCTAAAAAATGTTTCCAATTTTCACACATCTGCAAGAAACTAATAAGGTCAACAATGCCTGATTAACTGAATTTGTTGGCAGATAATGATTCAAATCTGAATATAAGAGACATGTAAATAGTATAAAAGCACACCAAATTTATATCAGTTTGCGAGTCATCGTATGTGTGAATGAGTGCCTACTATAAATTAAGTATAAATCTTACTCTGAACCACTTAGTATACTTATGCACTAACTTTTGCATTTTCTTAATTCATATATTTAATTAGCATTATTACAAAATTAAATAATGTCTGTAATAATTGTAATTGAAACAATTACATTTGAAATTTCACCTCTTTCATTAACTTCATTAGCAAAGCATACAATTAAGTGCTTCACAGTATTATTAACTGTAACTCAGACATTTACTTACATCTTAACATTCCACTTCCAGAAGCAAAGGTTAAAATTTTTCAGCTGACATTCACTGTGCCAATGCCTGAAATTAAAATCATTTTATAAAAATCTTTAAAATGATGATTCAAGTATTGAAAAATCTTAGATTATAACATGGCCATACACACAAAATATTTTATTAATTTTATATCAATAAAATGATATGTTGTTCAGTGCTGACTTAATTATTTAACAACACGAGAGTTTCAATGGTTGTGAAATCACATCAAAATAATAAGAAAATTTATAAAAAATGAAATAAGGGGTTATTATATTTAAATTTTACTATTTAGTTAAGAATGGTTATTTACTAACTGTAATTCATACATTCATCTCTGGTACAGACTTTCTACAAACTATCTCTGGCTACTATAGTCTGTATAGTCAGCTTCACAGGTACAAGCAAATGATGATTGACAGTCGTAATTATTATCTTGCCTTCCTGCTACATGTGCAGTACATGTATATGTTTTCCTATAACTTTCATAATGGCATACAAATTTTTCACTGCAGAAACATACAATTTTATGAAGAACTAATTTGAAATAATATATAGCACACATTAAAACAATCTAAGCATACTTTATAAAGTGCAATGTTATGTAATCGTTGACGAAAAATTACATACATCAAAATATACTTTATTGTTGACTTTAATATTGCTTTAGGGTTATTAAAAATCATCATCAATTCCTACATGCTGTACAATCATTTGCCTTTTAAAAATATAACTTGTTACATTTAATATTTCATCAAATTTTTCTATCCAATAGATATTTAATAATATTAGGAGTTAAGTAAATTTAAACCAATTATATTTTATTTTTACCAATTCTTTACAGTTATACCACAATTTATTACATTACTTTATATCATATTAACTTCAATCAAAACATTTCAACATATTTTGAGATAAAAGACCCAAGTACCTTGCATCAGTTTTACCTGTGATAAAATTACGCTCTAAATACTAATAGTTTTTTTCTTGAAGTTTCTTGAAAATGATTTTTCTTTTCGAAAAAATTAGAACAGTAAGGAAACAAATCAATTCTTAAAACATTTTTCTTAATGTTACATTATAAAGAAATTTAGGAAATGTTAAAAAAAGTTATTGAACTGTATGTGTGTTAAGAAAGATAATACTGTGACATAGTACATAAACATACTTGCACTTATAAAAACATATCAAATTTACTGAAATGGGAAAATATATACATACCTGAAAGCAATCTTGCAATAGCATTTGGTTTGGAGCTCTTGCGCTATCCGCTGCGGCATTTGTATTTACGCTGACTTTCTTTACCGATTTTTTGCACTCTTCAATCGAATTTATACTTTGATCGTATCATTAAGCTTTCCAGTTGTTGGAGCAGTAAGGTAAAATCTGTACAGTAATTACTATACATTTAGTACAGTAATTACTATACATTTAGATTACTGTATAGTAATCTAATTAATGTACTGATGTAAAATGTAAATGTACTCAGTAATGTACTGATGTAAAATGTAAATGTACATTTAGTAAATGTATAGTAATCAGTAATTACTATACATTTAGTTTTAGTACAGTAATTACTATACATTTACACTATACAAAGATTTAAACGTCAGGTTTGTTTACAATCAGATGGCGGTACATCTACCATATACCGTATTTATCCTCCTTTCAAATCGCGCCAACATAGTAATTACGCCAAATTTTTTTCTGGGCATGCGCAGTATGCGACATTCGTTTAACACTGTTCAACTCAATGTGCGGTCTGCCACTACGCACAGCGTGAGCTTGGAGGTAACTAAGCAGACACAACGACCAATATCCAATAAATTACGCGCACGCAATAATTTAATTTAAAATCAGAAAAGTAAAATTAATTAAGCTAATATTTTAATTAACAATTAAGCTAAGTTAATTTCTTTACGCAAATAAGCGCCGCAAACACGCGGTTGCAAAATGGCGGGGTATCACTCGTACCAGCAATTAAGCGTAATTCGCAAGAAAAAGCGAAAATAATTTCCAAAATCATAAAATAAATCAAAATAATAAAAGCATGAAGGCTTTCATAGATCAATACAAACCGTCGATTAGCATTGAAAAATGCTGATGCAAGAGGATTGAGCATGCACGTGGTCGCACTCTGCACATCACGCTAAATCAGACAAGGCGTACACGCAGAAACAGGATCGGTAGCAGGCTAAAGGCCCGTTTACACTAGCGGAACTTTGGTCCCAAGAAACGTACGCTAACGTTAGGATCCCACCCGTTTACACTTGTAAGTCTCAAAGCCTAAGAATTACTAGCCCCAACCAATCAAGTCGCTTTGATTTGCGCATGGGCAATATTTCCTATTTTGGGGTACAATGTCGAAAGTTTGCGGTAGAATGTCTAAAGTTAAAAAAGCTGAAGAAAGAAAACGCGTTATGCATTTGAGAAGTAATTTAATATGCATGTATTTGCTGTACAAAAGCGTTTGCGTTTCAAGGCGGGAATGGGTTCGGTCAATATTTCAAGAGCGAGATACGTATTCCGCTCATGCAACATTGTTTCCGTCATTGAGGCAGAAGTACCCAGAATTATTTTTCAATAATACTCGAATGACGGTAAGTTATTTTTATTTTTTAGCAAAACCTGAAAGTAAAAATTGAAGGAAAGTCAAATATTTCTTTTTATTATAATATATATATATATTTAATATCATTAAATTAGTAATTTTTCCCTTAGTAATTTATACTAAGGAAATAGGATTAATGAGTACATTGCGATTTAATTACCAACAAAATGAATAAGTTACAGTGTTTACTTTTTATATAATTATGGATTAGCATTAGTTATAACTAATTAGTTTGTAGTATTGTGTGGCCCCAACTTGTCAGTAACTGTGGTAGTGACTGCTATGAACTGTAAATTTAAACAAACATGTAAGAAGGCTTTAAAGCCCTTTTTATTTCACTTTAGAAATAACAGCTGCGTTCAGACGCTCACAAACTACGCCGATCCGGCAGTTTAACAAAACAGAAATGTGAAACTAAAAATTAATGACAGGATGAATAAACAACTAGATCACTACCTACGAGGCTCTGAAATCGTAACTAACCTAACCGCGTTCTAAAATACAGCTGAGATTCAGCGAGCTTACTGATTAAGCAGTTGAAAGATTCAACGAACTGCCGAGATAGGCACACAGGCCGAAACGCGCGGTTCTTAAATTTCTACCTAGCAACCTTCACGTTCGCGATTCAAGCAGCACACTTACAAACTCGTTTCCCTTCTATTTAAACTCAACTTACTTCTGCTAAAATTTGAATATACTGCGCGTTCTACTACAATTTACATACTCTGGCATCGGCAATTCTAGGGGAAAGTAAAGGCTTGACAAGAAAGATAGCTTATACTTAAAATAAATGTTAGTTAAAATAAATATAAACCCTACATTTGCCGCTGCCAGAATTTGGTAAACTTGGAAGCAGGTCCTAGAAACGACCTGTTGAAAAGTTTCCATAATTCTAACCTAAGACTCAAGAGCCCCGTTTACATAAAACAAACTTTTACCTAAAACATTTACAATCGTTTCTGTAGAGGGTTAGGATACAATATCTTCTTACAGGATCCTTTCTGCTGGTTGGTCTTCATCAATCAATCCTTTTCTCTTCCTTCCAGCATCTGGAAGGAATAAGTATCAGTATATTCCAAATGCATTATGATTTACACTTTCTGAATACTCGATAATGTTTTCGTTTTCGATCCTTTTCTTTTCCTTATTTAACTGCTTACATTCACATTCATTCAAATATTCAAACATGAATTTAACTTTACCCTGGTTCTCCACCATGTGTGGTGTCAAACGGGAATCTTCGTGTTTTTGTATTTCAACTCTTCCCCTAACCACAATGATTTATTAGATTTCCAACGACCAAATATGACACACCTTAATCCAACATACTGAAACTCGATGAGCTATGTTTAACATTCTTAAAATTCAAGTGTAGGTGGAGAACCCTAAAAAACACATTCATTCTAAATTTCCCCCTCATTCGTCTTTTGACATGCAGGCTTTCACTCTAAAGCATGATTTTATCTACTGTTTAACACTTAGGTTTTAACTCGTTTCTTTTGAGCATTTACTTTTAACATCTAACATTTTATGCTTCTACACTAAATTCTACTTTTACATAACTTTCAAGTATTTACCTATATTTACAAAATTCTAATACATATGATTTTTACAATTTACTATAAGATGAATAAGAGAAAATAAAATTTTACTTCACGCTTTCTTCGCCAAGCTGGAGGCACTGAAACAAAATTTTCCATTAATACAGAAATACGAAGTTATTTTACTTTCGTCCAAATTTTGGCTTTAACATAACAGAACCAGTCTTTCGACCAACATGAACTGCTTTCTCTTAGATTTTACACTTAAAGAAAATAATGCTTTTGCCTTAGCTAAAAAAGTAAAACAAAACTAAGTCTCAACCGAGACAAATTGACTTCCTTCAACACATAGAACTTCGTATTTACGCATAACATTTCAGAACAAAAGAAAAATGTATAGAAGATTTTAACTTATCTTTGACTTTTCGATGCTTGGAACTCCGACATCCTCTTCTGGCAGAATTGATCCCAAGTTACAGAATTCATGGACGTTAGTCTCCTCTTTTGGTTTCTTCGAGTTTCCTCCATGGTGAGTGACTTTCCTTTTTCGCCCTCTGTACGCCGGCCTCTTGGGGTGGTAGTCTTCGGGTTCCTGTCTTTTCCGTTTGGCCCCTGGACGGCTGGTCTTGGCGGCCTCCGGTTTGGATTCTTGCTTGATATTTTTCTGCTGGTGCCAATCTTTTCGTTCCTCTTGCTGTCTTTTACTTCTCATGAACGGCAGCCTTGTTTGCTCCTGACTATCTGGCTTTGGAAGTGGTTTCCTCGACGCAGATTTTCTACTGTGGGAAGTTGTACCTGGTCTTTTCCTGTTTACCAAAGATTCTTTACGAGGCGGCGTTGATTTCCTGCACTTCTTGAATGCTGGAGTCTGACCATTTTCCTTCCTTCTTTTCGGGAACCTAGAATAATTTGTACAAGGGCTAGGTTCCTCATCTGTTCTCTGCTTCTTGGGTGGTGGAGCGGGCGGCGTTAATTCTGAAATTTCCACTTCTTTTGCGCTTGAGTCCTGTAAGAAACTTTTAAGGATTTCGAAATCATTTTGATTATAATATTTTTCCACCTGGTCGAAACTTGCTTTACAGGTTTCCCCTCTCTCGTTCTTAAGGTACAATACGACTCCCTTGATTTCCTGTATTACATAGGGGCCTTCAAACTTTGGAGCCAATTTTGCAGTGAAATTATCTGGGGCACTTGATAAAGAAAATTTCCGCTTTAACACTTTATCACCTACTTTAAAATCTGCTTCACGGAGTTTTCGATCATAGTAAAGTTTCTGTCTATGTCTTGCCGTATCCGAACCTTTAACCGCCTGATCAATAAGTTTCTGTATATCTTTTTTTAAATTCTTCTTCCCTTTGTTGCTCAAAGAATAATTTATCTACACGCGTACTTAACTTACGTCCTAAAAATAATTCTGCTGGAGTTTTTTCAGTAGTATCATGATTTGCTGTTCTTAAAGCATAAGCTAACTCATTTATGTAGCCATCCTAGCGCTTGTGATGTGTGCTAACATAGCTTCGAATTATTTTTACAATATTTTTATTAACTCTTTCTGCGATGTTTGCCTGTGGTCTATGTCTACGGAACCATTTTGTTATGGCGTATGCCAAGTCCAGAGCAAATGTTTTAAAAAATTTGGCTAACGAAATGTTTACCGTTATCGCTAATGACTTTTATCGGTGCACCGTATTTTAAAATGTACCTGTGTAAGAATGCATCTGCAACTGTTTTGGCTGACGCGCGTTTAAGTGCAACAATTTCTGTCCACTTTGAAAAATGATCTACAATTACTAAAAGAAAACGATTTTTATTTAACTCACTCTGGGGAAAAGGACCAAGAAGATCTATGCCTAAATTTCATTCGGAAATGTAGCGCGAATTCTATTTAAGTACCCAGCCGGGCTGTAATTAATATCATTTATTAGTTGACATTGATTACAGGATCTGACATACGCAGTTACTATTTTGTACAATTGCGGGAAATATACCGCCTCGCGTACCCTTTTTATAGCCTTTCTGACCCCTAAATGACCCGATGTTGGCGCGTCGTGTAATTACTTCAAAATGCTCAATCGAAGAGAGGCTGGGATGACTGGTCTATACTTAAAATTTTCGTTTGTTGATTTCGTATAAAACAATAAATTATCTATTATTTCATAGTTTTCTGCTCTACTTCTTATTGTGGCGACATCTGTATGTTCAAAGATTTCAGGGTCATTTAAATAAGCATAAATACTTCCAAGTTCAGGATCAGCTTTCAATTCAGCAACAATTGTTTCTCTAGAACCTAAAATTTTTGAAGTCAACACAGCACATTTGAGTTCATTCCCTTCATCGTCCACTTTTTTTCGGGATAGTGCGTCAGCTACATTATTTTCTTTCCCTGGTTTATATTTAATTATTAGATTATATTCTTGAAGTTTTAAAGCCCATCTTATTCCCGAGTAAAGTCTACCAACAGCCGCATGATCCGAAAAGAATGTTACTGGCGCTTTGCCGAAATAAACTCGAAATTTCTGTACAGCCATTAATACGGCTAATGTTTCTCTCTCTGTAGCTGTATAATTCGTTTGCGTAGAATTGAAAGTTTTACTAAAAATGGCAAAGGATGGCCATTCTGCATGAGAACCGCACCTACCGCATAGTCCGACGCATCTGCTGCAATTTCCATGTTTTTGTCCTCTTCCGGGAATTTCAAAACAGGGGCATTGATGAGTGCTTCTTTTAACCTTTCAAATGCTGTATTTGCTTCTGCTGTCCACGTAAACTTTTTTTTTCCTTTTAATTAGTAGCAACGGTTCAACAATGCTCGCGAAATCTTTTATGAACGACCGATAATAAGGACATAACCCAAGGAAATAAGAGAGTTTCTTGGCGGTATTGGGAGGTGGGAAATTCTTGATGGTTTTTATTTTTGAATCCTGAGTTTCTATACCCTTTTGCGAAATTTTATAACCCAGATATTTAAGTTCTTTAGTTGCGAACTTGTATTTTGATGCGTTAATTGTAAGACCGGCCTCTTTTAATAATTTAAAAACCTCTTCCAAGTCTTTAATATGTTGCTCCAACGTACTACTCGTTATAATTAAATCATCTAGATAGATTAAAGTCGATTTTCCTAGGACAGGCTTTAGAACAATGTCCATAGCTCTTTGGAATGTTGACGGGGCCCCACACAACCCAAAGAGCATGCGTAAAAATGCATAAGTGCCCGATTTTGTGATAAACGCTGTTTTATGTATATCTTCAGGTCTCATAACTATTTGATAGTAGCCAGACGGTAAGTTCAACGTAGTCATGTATCTCGTAGACTTAATCTTTCTAATAATTTCCTCTATTACCGGCAAAGGGTAAACCGGGAACTTGGTAGTACTATTCAGTTTTCTGTAATCGATAGCAAACCTCCAAGCCCTTTTATCCGAAGGACGGAAATCGTTCTTTTTCCTACATAGTACGACTGGACTCGCGTACTCACTATTTATGGGCGTTATTATCTGGTTCTGCAGCATTTCCTGAATATGTTCCTCAATAATTTGCTCTTTCTGTTGATCATACCTGTAGGGTTTAGTCCTACAGGGTTTATCGGCAGTTAGTTGTATATCATGTGTTACAATTTGACAGTTACCAGGCCGTTCTGAAAACAAGTTTGAAAAAGTACTCACCACTTGCTGGATGGCTTGGCTTTCATGGACACTCAAATGGCTCAAGCCTAGCTTAGGTTCTTCCACTGGCTCCACCACTCTCTGATCCATTTCCAGCATGATCGAATTCTCCTGAAAATTTAGCTTGGCTTTCGCGGCCTTTAAGATCTCCATGCCTAAGATGACTGGATTTTGTAACTTTTTCACCACAAAAATTAATACTTTAAGGTTTTCACCTTTTGTCTGTATTTTTAATGATAATTTCCCGATACATTGACAGATTTTTCCTTGGGCCGCTCTAATTTCTGTGTTTTTATTTTTAAATAACCGTAATCTATTAAAATTCTTCTTGAAAAATTTATCACTCATAAAATTACCTTCTGCCCCTGTATCCGTGAGGGCTTCCACTGGTACATCGCCAACCAGGACTTGTATAATTGGTAATTGTGAATTCTTTACCACGATCGTATTTAGGTATCTTCTTGAAGGTTTTTTCGAAACTTCCGGGGTCTGGACCCTCGCTTTTACAGGCCCCTCTAATCGTTTAAAGCGTTCTTTTGAACTTCAGTCTTTTGGGAACGCGGACGGTTGTTTTCAAATTTCCTTTTTGCGCCTTGACCTTCGAGCTTCGATGAGTTGACTTGATAAATCTTTACCCCATAAGAGCGATTTGTCTTTCCGGTCTGTTGATTTGAGAATTGCCTTCGGGGACTTTGAGAATACGATGCCCCTCTAGATTTTTCCGCTATTCTTCGGTTTTGGAACTTGACCGCCAACTCGAAGAGTACCTGCAAGGTGCTTGGATTTCGGATTTCCAAGTAATCTTGGACAGCAGGTAGCAATCTTGGTAAAATTATTTCAATTATCTCTGTGTCGGGTTTCTTTCCATACAGCATGTCTGTCAGCTTAACTTTTCGCAGAATAAAGTCCGTCAAATCTTCCATATTACGTTGATAAAAACTATACAGTTCGGCTTCTAGCTTTGCTCGGTCTTTCACTATGGGGAAGGCCTTTAATAATGATATTTTAAAATTTTCAAAGGTATATGTTTAGCCTCCGAATTCTCCTAATAAAAATTTCCCTATACTCTTCCACCATAGTGAGGCCGGTCCTTTTAGTGCAGACGTGGCAATGGCAACTTTTTGTCTTTCAGGCACATGGTATAACTGGAAGTGATTTTCGAGACCTTCTAAGAATATCGCCACCGAATTTTTTCCGTCGAAATTGACGTTTGGCTTGATAGATGCTCTCATCGTTTGGACCAGGTATCCAAATCCTTCTAACTGGTTCGCCATTTCTTGCTGTTGGAGTTGTACAGGAGCTTCCATCCAGTTATCGGCCATCTGAGTTCGTGAGATGTTCGGGCGCCAATGTAATATTGTGTGGCCCCAACTTGTCAGTAACTGTGGTAGTAACTGCTATGAACTGTAAATTTACACAAATACGTAAGAAGGGTTTAAAGCCCTTTTTATTTCACTTTAGAAATAACAGCTGCGTTCACTTGACGCTCACAAACTACGCCGACCCGGCGGTTTAATAAAACAGAAATGTGAAACTAAAAATTAATGACAGGATGAATAAACAACTAGATCACTACCTACGAGGCTCTGAAATCGTAACTAACCTAACCGCGTTCTAAAATACAGCTGAGATTCAGCGAGCTTACTGATTAAGCAGTTGAAAGATTCAACGAACTGCCGAGATAGGCACACAGGCCGAAACGCGCGGTTCTTAAATTTCTACATAGCAACCTTCACGTTCGCGATTCAAGAAGCACACTTACAAACTCGTTTCCCTTCTATTTAAACTCAACTTACTCCTGCTAAAATTTGAATATACTGCGCGTTCTACCACAATTTACATACTCTGGCATTGGTAATTCTAGGGCAAAGTAAAGGCTTGACAGGAAAGATAGCTTAAACTTAAAATAAATGTTAGTTAAAATAAATATAATCCCTACAAGTTTATTAAGCACATTATTAGTGAAGTTTGTTTATAATTCGATTACCTTAATGAAACATAATATCAGATTGTGTATAATGTAAAATTATTAGATGTGCCAGATGTAGGACAGTCAACATTTTAATGCACTATCATGTATTAGGATACGTTCCTCTGTAAAAAAATAGCCAGCATTCTGTATCCGTAGATTTTTGTAATTATTACTGTCATGAATTTTATTAGTATTGCTTCACTTTGTCATGAAAATACTTTCGTAGGATCAGAAATATAAAATAATTAGGCTTTTAAATAATATATTCTAGAGAATTTGGGAGATCCATAAAAAGACTTGCTTTTAAAAGAATTTCTGCATTCCTGTTCCACCTGTGTTTTATATTTCACAAATGAGAAATGAAATTAAATCATGTCAATATTTTAAAAAATCATTTTTGGAGAATATTGTAGAATATTAATATGATGAAAAACGCTTAACCTCCAAAAGAATGTAAGAATAATTGTATCATAATAGATTATTTAGTGAAATTCTACTACCTGAAAAATTAAGCAATTATTAGAGTATAAGAGTGAATGAAATAGAGAGTAATTTTCCTTTTAATCAGAATTATTATATTTTATTTTTTCAAATTTGTAAGATAAATAATTGAATATTTTTCACTGATCATAGTTGCAGCAACACAGTATATATTTCGGCAATATAGTATATAGTGATGCCTCTCATGTTGAGCACCTTCAATAGTCAAAAGTATTCCTGAGAATACAAACAAACATTGGTTGTGACAATCACAGATAACCATATTCTCTGAAGGTTGCTATAATATCCCGTCGGTGGCTAAATAAATAAAAACACTGAACATTATTTGTCAATACCTCATGAATGGGTTTAGAACATAGGCATTTTGTGCATATCTGTCCAAGATATGAATGTAAATTAGTTTACCTTAAAAAATCTTCCTGATGACATTATTTAGGTTAGTAGGGTTACCTTTAGGCAGGTAACCCTAGTGTACGGTGCATAATCAAATAATCATGTTGAAGGTGCACAGAAGGCTGAAATCATTTCTAATTATGGAGTTTATGTTATTTTTGTTAATAACATGCGAGTAACCGCTAAAAGTGTTAATTGTTAGAAATAGTAAGATTATACTTCAAGCAATTTTTCAAAACAACAAAATTATTTTCTCTTACTTTGGCTAATCATTTTAGCATAATATAAACTATTTTGTATTTGTTTTTATATTAATTAGATTATTAAATATATAGTTCTGTTGTCCAATTTACTAATACGTATAATATTATTGAATTTACATGTAGGGAGAACAATATGATCATCTTCTACATTTACTGCAAGATAAACTACAGAAGCAAGAAACACGTTTTAGGAAATCAATTTCAGCGTCTGAGAGACTTGCCATCTGTTTAAGGTAAATATAAATATATACATTTGTTTTGAAAGCAGTGTCGACGCTAGACAATTTACCGCCTGGTGTAAACTCCACAAATCCGAAATTCTGCCACCCGATTCCTTCCTAAATTCTAATAATTTTGCCATCTGGTGTGGTCACACTGGTTGCATATGCTCTGGTGCCAGCTCTATTTGAAAGTCTTTATTACATCTAATTCCAATTTTGTGTAGTATGTATGATTGAAAATTAATGTTCTTGTCAGAACATTTTATACTTCCGTCTAACTGAACTTTTTAAAATTCATATTTTTTTAATTCGTAATGCATTTAAAAAAATTATGAATAGGAACATAATTTTATAAAAATAATTTGCATGAATAAAGCATTTATTTTCTGTGGTTTAATAATAAGAAAGAAAGAAAATTGCAATCTCTTTGAAACTGCCCCCCCCAAAAAAAAATAATTCTGAAAACTTGCATACTGCTACAGATTGCCCTTTGTTCATTTTTATACATGTTTCTAAAACTGCAAAAATTTAATTATTGATTCAGAATGTTATTGTAGATTTCTAGCATCTGGAACTAATTATACAGACCTGGCATACACTTTCCGAGTTTCTAAATTTTCAGTTCACATATTATTCGAGAGACCTGTGATGTCATATGGCAAGTCTTACAGCCACTGGTTATGGCTATACCAGCATCATCAGATGAATGGGCTGTAATAGCAAAAGATTTTGAATATAAATGGAATTTTCCCAACTGTGCTGGTGCAATCGATGGTATGTATTATGTCTTGCATTCCATATTTATCTGTCAGTGAGTACTTTTGAAATACAAAAATTGCATTATATTAAAATTAGGCAAATGAAGATTCTTTTCAAAGATAAATATAAAATATTGCAGAATCATCTAACTTGATATATGAGCTGTCTTAAAATATCAAAAGACTGGAATTGTTTCATAATAAATAAATGAAAGTGTGAAATCAAAAACAAATTTTAATATAAAAAGGAGTTTTTTTGCAAGTTTCTAATTTAAGAACTTTTTTAAGAACTGAATTTATTATTGAAAAAAGTATTTATATTAATTTTAATCATTAAAGTGTATATTATTTTTCTTTAGGCAATTGATAATTGTTGCTTTTCTTTTCTTGTAGGTAAGCATATCAGAATACAAGCTCCACCGTCAGCTGAATCAACATATTATAATTATAAGGGCTATAACAGCATAGTCCTAATGGCAGTGGCTGATGCTAGTTACACTTTCCTTTATGTTGATTCAGGCAACTATGGACGCATCAGTGATGGTGGAATTTTCAGTAACTGTTCACTAGGTAAAGCTTTGGTTAGTGAAACTTTGTTTTCATTGCCAAATCCAACACCATTATTAAATAGTGATCGAGTTTTGCCTTTTGTATTTGTTGGAGATGAGGCTTTTCCACTCAGGAAAAATATTTTACTCCCTTATCCTGGCAAATTTCTGTCGAATGAAAGAAAAATTTTTAGTTACAGACTTTCTCGAGCAAGGAGGTGCGTTGAAAATGCTTTCGGCATATTGGCGTCTAGGTGGCGAGTACTTCGTACTGAAATTGCCCTGAACCCAGAGCATGCTAATAAAGTAGGTTTGGCATGCTGTTGCCTTCATAATTACTTAATGAAAAATGAGTTGGGAAAGGCAGCTAAGAAATACTGTCTAGTGAACTTTGCTGATTCTCTTCTTTCAAATGCCACCATTAAAGAAGGTACGTGGAAAACAGAAGAATTTACATGGCAACCTCTTGGCCGTCTAGGGGCCAATAATTCATCCCGTGCTGCATCTGCAGTTCGAGATAATTTTTGTGAATATTTTTCTGCAGAAGGAGCAGTACCATGGCAAGAAAGCAAAGCATTTCTTGTGTAAATTTATTTTTTTGAAAATATTTATGAAATATGTAAATAAAACAATAAAACAACTGATTAGTGTTATGTACAAATAATTTCATTTATTTCTTGCCAAAATTTGTAAAAATTGGATTTTAGTTTCCAATTTTTTTTTTCATCAGTCATTTTTTTCAAATGACTATGAAGACTCAATAAAAATAGTTTATCATCATCGTCACCATCATTTTCACATCGATGGGGATTTTTCAAATATTTATTCGTTTCATCAATAACAGAAAGCAATGAACTTTCAATTGTTTCTTTCTTTTTTCTTTTCTTCCCCCTAGGAGTATTTTCATCATTGTTATTTGAATTAGTGTTACCTAAGATTTGTCTGGAGCTTGATGCGGGTGATAACAGTGATTCACATGAGGGCATAACATGAATAACAGATGGCTCCACATATTCACGTTCTGTCAAATATTCAATATTATCTGAAGACTCGGAGACAACAGATTCTACTGTGAAATTAAGCTCCCCGAATTCTTTGTTTCCTTGAAAGTTTGTCTGTGTCCTGTTTGGAAAGAAAACAAGGAAAAAAATCAAATGCATATAAAAAATATTTTTAATACATTAATGATTATTTTGTGATACGAAGTAATTAGGTAGTGAAATAAGCAAATTTAGAATCTTATTTGTTATTGCATTAAATAGCTTAATTTTTATTACTTATGAACTGCAGACAGTAGAGAAAAATGAGAGTTCTGGACCGGGATCTTAGGGATCTGAATTTGAGGGAGATCCCGAGAAGGAAGGGTTAGCCGTGGGAGGGAGGCTTATCTGAAAATGGGGACAGGGAGCCTTATCAGGAGGTGGATGGGAGTAGGGTAGTTGCTACGTCATAGAAAAAGGACGTGTGCTGAGGTTTTATTAATTAGGTGATTTAGCCATTGTGTAGTTATATGATAATGTGTAAACTTGCTTATTTATATTGAATTCTTAAAAATGTATATCAAGTAGGTGTTTTATTTTTGTTAAACAGATATAAAATGAAATGTTTCCTTAACAGTTTTTGGAAAATATTTATGTTTTTACTTGCATTTACCCGAAGGTTGAATGTCTATAATACTGCTACATATAATGGGTTTCATACAGGCAATACATTTTAATCATAAGTTTATTAAAATACAAATCATAGTGAGTACTATGTTTTAATTTGGTGATTTAGACATTTAGTAGTTATATGATAATGTGTAAACTTACTTACTTATATTAAGTTCTTAAAAACATACATCAAGTACGTCTTTGATTTTATTTAAACAGGGATTACTATATAATAAAATGCTTCCTTCACCTCTTTGGAAGATACTTATTTTCTTACTTATATTTATCCTATGACTGAATATCTACAAAACTGCTACATGTCATCACAATTATATTTGGCTGATTTACCGGAGCTGATTTCCTTCGTTAATAAATTTTTAGCCTTCGTGCTTTTTCTTCGTATTCTAACTATTTTACTACGTATATGATGATTATTTCCTAGGTAACCTTAATGACGATTATTTTTGAATTTAATGATTGAGGGATCCTATACACTCGAAATTTTATTTTATTTCTTAAATCTTCTTTTTATAGTTCCACATTTACTTTTCGTTACCTTCATTACATTACTTATTTTTATTATTAAATTCATTTTACCCAGAGTTTTTTCATACTTGTTAGCCATACTTTTAACTTATTTGTTATATTTTAGGACTGTAATTACTAAAACACGCGTTTTTATGTGTTATATTATTTAATGTTAGATGTAATTTAACTTTTTTCGCTCTTTTTAACGTTAGTGATCTTCAACATAGTCTGTATTTTAACATAGTTCCTATATTTTCTGATCATATACTTGACTTGTATTTAATATTAGATGTAACATTTCTAGCTTGTTTTGCACATTTTAACCTTCACACTGTTTCATATACTCTAATTTTTAACCAATTTATATTTTCACACTATATACATGACTTTTAGTTGATTTCTCTCATACATTTTAACCTTCATAATTTCCAATACAGTCCTAATTTTAACATAATTCCTATATTTTCACATCCATCATATACCTGATTTTTATTTAATTTTAGGTGGGAATTTTAACTTCTTTTCTATATTTTAACATTTTCAATTTTCAGCAAACTCTGAATGGTAAATAATTTGCTATATTTTCACACCATGTACATGACTTTCAATTAATTTATAGCTACTTTCATACGTTTTAAACTTCGTAATTTCAAATATACTTTACATTTTAGTTTAATTCCTATATTTTCTGACCATATATATGAATTTTGTTTAATTTTAGATGTAATTTTTAACTTGTTTCGTACATTTTAAACCTCCGTAATTTTTAAAGTACTCTAATTTTGAACTTGCTTATTACATTTTTCTACCACATACCTAACTTATTTAATTCTAGATGTAAATTTTAACTCCTTTTCTGTTTTTTATTGTTTTTAGTTTCCAACATACTAAGAATTTTAACTAATTTCTTATATTTTCACATGACTTTCATTTAATTTGTAACAACTTTCATACGTTTTAACACTTCTAATTTCAAACAGGCTCTTAATTTTAGCTTAATTCCTCTATTTTCTTGCCATGTATATCAGCTTTATTCAATTTTAGATATTATTTTTAACATGTTTCGTACATTTTATACCTTCGTAATTTTTAAAGTACTCTAATTTTGAACTTGTTTATTATATTTTCCTGCCATACGCATGAACTTTAGTTAATTTTAGATGTAAATTTCATACTTTTCTGGCACTGGGTTTCTTTCTAGTTTCCAACATACTCTAAAGTTGAACTCTGTTTTATAATTTTTGATTGTAATTGCGCTTGTGATTTGACTATTTCAGCTAAATTAACACGCTTAAATTTCTTAAAAATAGAGATCGATTTCAATTAAGCATTTTATTTTACAACCATTAACTGTTATTCATATCCAATTCGTTGAATAGCCCTTACTTAGTCCATATTTTATAGTACTATTTTAATTTGCCAATTCTACAATTTATCATTCTGTAGTACTCTTACCATGACTTATCCTACTACTTTACTTCATTATTGACTTCATTCGCATTTTCAAACTTTAACATTTCCTGCATATTCTGGCATTTCGTTTTAATTCTTAATACCCTTTATATCTGAATATATGTTTTTAAGCTCTTCAGTGTTACCAATGTTCAGTTTTGAATCTTGATTCTCATTAAGCTAATTTGATAGATTCCGAATTTTTAGAATGAAATCTCAACTTTCATCCATAATTTTAGACCCATATTCATTCTTTCATGTACTCATACAAATTTCTTTCTTATTATTTTGAACGCTCAGTACCTTTTAATTCAGTAATTTGTACTAATTGAATGCATTCTACATCACTTTAAATGTCTTGACTATGTAAATTTTCACTTTATTACCTTTTCCTACACTAAGTATGGATATTTCTGCCGTCATGAATGATTTTCATGTGAAACTGACGTATATTTTGGTTACATATCCAAAAGAAAGACCTAATGCATTTCCAGTTTTGAATAAGAGATGAAAGACAATCGATTTTACCCATTGGTTATAATTTCATCTCTTGAAAATTTGTTTTATTGATATGCATTTAGTCCTAATACATAATGTTAACGCATTTTTTTTTATCTTAGTCCAGTTCCAACTTAATTCACTAGACGGTTTCAAATATAGACTATTTTTTTAATTTCTTAGACTAAAATGTTCTTTTCGCAAATGTCAGTTTGCATTAATTTATTTACCAATTTATTTTCTTATGAATGAAATCTTGTAAAACACTACCACACCTTTACACAATATATATCATTACCAATTGTTAGCATAAATTTAGGTATTTTGCATAATGAAACTCGAAAGGCATACGAAACGAACGTGCGCCAAGGTATATATTGGCGAGAGAAAGTAAACCTCGTGTGCAATGCAGTATATTTGATTTTCACCCTAGCTACTTGTACTTGGCGAAAGGTCTAATCCAGTAGTACTTTCTTCTCTTTCAGGTACGATGGCAAAGTATATTCCTGTTTATTTTTCTTCTTGCCTTATATAGGTAAGCCTGATGATATTTAGTACTGATGATGATTCTATGTAAGTTATTCTTTTGAATACTTCAATTTTAATGTCTGTGAAGATTACTACTTTATTGTTATGCTCAAGTTAAGCAAAATTATCCTATTAAATAAAGATTTCGTAGTTAATCTTTTGACTTATGATTCTTTAATTCTGTGCTTGAGGAAACGTACTCATTACGCCTTCAGTGCTAATGCACAACCAACACCAATATACCTATATTTACAGAAGGAACCAAAGAGCAAGAGTCATTTTACCCAAATCTCCATTATAATTTCGAATATTTTAACTTTCTTCATCACAAATACCGAAATTTCTTCGTGCAATACTCATCATAGCAGTTAAATATTCCTTCCTAATACACATTTAATGAGGAATAACTAATTTTCAATACAAAATTGCACCTAAATAAGTGTTACGTTTTCTTATAATTGTACATATATGTCTGCATTATAGAATCTTTTTATCCATTTTCGAGACCTGTAATTTGCTAAATATCACTTTTTTCTGAGAGAAAAACTTCAAAGACCATGTAAAGCATTTAACGTTTTCTGCAGTATTTCCAACGTATAGAATAACTATCTTAGAACTAATTTCTTAGTATTAACAACTAAATATGAAATAGGCATTTTTCACTGTAGAATATTTAAGGTTTTACCCAAATGAGGATATAACCTCTACCGAATTCAAGTTATTTACCCAGAATTCCCAACAAATGTTTAGAAAATGTGCGCTAGAAAGCAATTTATTTACCTAAAAATGAGTCTTAACAGATTCTTATCGACTCCAGATTTACTATCAGTGGGAAACCTGAAGTTCACTTTATCTACCCTTGTCAGTATACACAGAAACGTCATGAATCATTCTGTAGTACAATTAGCACTTTAAATCCGTTTAATACTAATACTAATTTTAATTAACTTTCAATTAGGTTTTTTTTTTAAAAAAAAAGCATATTTATGCGACATAATATTAAATTTCTCCCAAGCTTTGTTGAGAAAAATGCAATTAAATATCCACATACACATTAAGAAAATCCTATTCATTAGAAACAGTAAAACTTTACCAATACTTAAATGAAATGTAAAATATTGTAATGCATTAATATAAAGCCTGAGTAACAAATAATTTTCCAATAAGCAGTATACGGTTAAAAAGAGTTTTCTTATAACTTATCAAATTTTAAGAAGTAAGAGTAAGGTAATGAACTAACGTTTTTAGAAATTTTCCTTTATTTTCTAAATCTACCCTTTTAATGCAACGAGAAAATTCAATGATACTCCTATTTTATTTTTATGTAGACATGCGCATTTCTCCTAACAGACGAAAATCCGAATATCTCACTTTTCCAAAGATTTACTATCAGTGGGAAAACCCTGAAGTTCACTTTATCTTACCCTTGTCAGTATACACAGAAACGTCATGAATCATTCTGTAGTACAAATAGCACTTTAAATCCGTTTAATACTAATACTAATTTTAATTAACTTTCAATTAGGGTTTTTTTAAAAAAAGCATATTTATGCAACATATTATTAAATTACTCCCAAGCGTTGTTGAGAAAAATGCAATTAAATTGTAACGTTGCGCGCTTCCAACCTGCACGCAACAATAGTGGTGATTGCTAAGAACTGGAAAGTAGACAAAAGTCTTGAGAAGGGTTTAAATCCCTTTTTATTCAACTTTAGAAATTACAAATGCGTGCTCTTGACGCTCACAAACTTGACGCAACAATAAGAAACTAAGAAAAGAATAGTAACAAGTGACTAACTACGAGGCTCTCTAAACGCAACTAACCTCACCGCGTTCTAAAATACCGCTGATAATTCAGCAAACTGTGAATATTACGTTGAAAGATTAACAATCTGCCGAGGCAAACACACAGGCCGAAACGCGTGGTTCTTCGATTTCTAACTAGCCACCTCCACGCTCGTGAAGCAAGAAAGCACACCTTTGAACTCGTTTCCCTTCTATTTAACTCAGAAACTTCCGCTGACTATTTTGAATCCTTGCGCGTTCTACTAAAATTTACATACTCTGGCATTGGCAATTCCAGGGGAAAGTAAGGCTTGACAGGAAAGATAGTTTAAACTTAAAATAAATGTTAGTTAAAATAAATATAAACCTACATTTGCCGCTGCCAGAATTTGGTAAACTTGGAAGCAGGTCCTAGAAACGACCTGTTGAAGAGTTTCCTCAATTCTGAACTAAATTTTAAGAGCCTCGTTTACATAAAAAAAATCTGTTATCTTACAAAAGGTAAAATAAATTTCTGTATATACTTATTTAACTTTCTCTTCTTACAGCAACTTTTCCTGGACTTCAGCAATCAATCTGTTCTCTTCCTTCCAGCATCTGGAAGGAATAAGTATCAGTATCTTTCTAAATACATTATAATTTACACTTTCTTGACACTGAATAAGTTTTTGTTTTTGAACGATTTATTTTTCTTAGTTACTGCTTAATTCACATTCATTCAAGTATTCAAACATGAATTTAACTTTACCCTGGCTCTCCACCATGTGTGGTGTCAAACGGGAATATTCGTGTTTTAGTATTGCAACACTTCCCCTAACCACAATGATTTGTTAGAATTCAACGACCAAATAGACACACCTTACTCGACATTCTACAACTCGATGAGCTACTTTAACATTCTTAAAATTCAAGTGTAGGTGGAGAACCCTACAAAACACATTCATTCTAACTTCCCCCTCATTCATCTTTAGACATGCAGGCTTTCGGTCTAAAGAACGATTTTATCTACAGTTTAATACTTAAATTTGAATTCATTTCTCTTGATCATTTACTTTTAGCATCTAAAATGTTATGCTTCTAGACTAAATTCTACTTTTACATAACTTTCAAGCATTTACGTATATTTACAAAATTCTAATACATATGATTTTTACAATTTACCATAAAATGAATAAGAGTAAAATAAATTTTTACTTTACTCACTCTTCGCCAAGCTGGCGGCACTGAAACTAAAGTTCTTATTAATACAAGAATACGAAGTTATTCTTATCTTCGGCCAAATTTTGGCTTTAACATACCAGAATTAGTCTTTCGACGAACAAAAACTGCTTGTTCTTAGATTTTATACTTAAAGAAAATAATATTTTTGCCTTAGCTAAATAAAGTAAAACAAAACTAAGTCTCAACCGAGACACATTGACTTCTGTCAAAACATAGAACTTCGTATTTACGCATAACATTTCGGAACAAAAGAAAAAAAAATTATAGAAGATTTTAACTTATCTTTGAGTTTTCGATGATTGGAATTCCGACATCCTTTTCTGGCAGAACTGCTCCCACGTTATAGGTTTCATCGACGTCAGTCTTCTCCTTAGTGTGCTCCGAGTGTCGTCCACGTTACTTTTTCCTTTTCGCCCTCTGTATGCTGGCCTCTTGGAGTGGTAGTCGTCGGGTTGCTGTCGTTTCCGTTTTTCCCCTGGACGGCTGATCTTGGCGTCCTCCGGTCTGGAGTCATGCTTGAATTTCTTCTGTTGGTGGTGGTCTTTTCGTTCCTCCTGCTGTCTTTTCGTTTTCTGGAACGGAGGCCTTGTTTGCACCTGACTCTCTGGCCCTGGAAGCGTTCTCCTCGATGTAGAATTTCTACTGCGATGCGTTGTAAGTGGTGTTTTCCTCTTTACCAAGATTTCTTTACGTGGCGGCTTTGCTTTCTTGTTTTTCTTAAATGCTGGAGTCTGAAAGTTTTCATTTCTTCTTTTCGGTACCGTCGCATGGTTTGTAGAAGGGTTAGGTTTCTCTTCAGTTCTTTGCTTCTTGGGTGGTGGAACGGGTGACGTTACTTCTGGACCTTCTACTTCTTTTACGTTTGAGTCCTGCAAGAAACTTTTAAGGATTTCAAAATCATTTTGATTATAATATTTTTTCACCTGGTCGGAACTTGCTTTACAGATTTCCCCTCTCTCGTTCTTAAGGTACAATACGACTCCCTTGATTTCCTGAATTACATAGGGGTCTTCAAATTTTGGAGCTAACTTTGCAGTAAAATTGTCTGGGGCACTTGATAAAGAAAACTTCCGTTTCAACACTTTATTCCCAACTTTAAAATCTGCTTCACGGCGTTTTCTATCATAATATAATTTTTACCTATTTCTTGCCGTATCCAAGCTTTTAACCGCCTGGTCAATTAATGTTTGCACGTCTTTCTGTTTAAATTCTTGCTCTCTTTGTTGCACAAAGAATAATTTATCTAATGGCGTAATTAACTTTCGTCCTAAAAATAATTCTGCTGGGGTTTTTCCCGCAGTATCGTGATTTGCCGTTCTTAAAGCATAAGCTAACTCATTTATGTAGCCATCCCAGCGCTTGCGATGTGTGCTAAAATAACTTCGAATTATTTTTACAATATTTTTATTAACTCTTTCTGCTATGTTTGCCTGTGGTCTATACGGAACCATTTTGATATGGCGTATGCCAAGTCCAGTGCATATGTTTTGAAATATTTGACTAATGAATTGTTTACCGTTATCGCTAATGACTTTTATCGGTGCACCGTATTTTAAAATGTATCTGTGTAAGAATGCATCTGCGACTGTTTTGGCTGATACGCGTTTAAGTGGAACAATTTCTGTCCATTATGAAAAATGATCTACAATTACTAAAAGAAAACGATTTTTATTTAACTCACTCTGGGGAAAAGGACCAAGAAGATCTATGCCTAAATTTCATTCGGAAATGTAGCGCGAATTCTATTTAAGTACCCGGCCGGGCTGTAATTAATATCATTTATTAGTTGACATTGATTACAGGATCTGACATACGCAGTTACTATTTTGTACAATTGCGGGAAATATACCGCCTCGCGTACCCTTTTTATAGCCTTTCTGACCCCTAAATGACCCGATGTTGGCGCGTCGTGTAATTACTTCAAAATGCTCAATCGAAGCGAGGCTGGGATGACTGGTTTGTACTCGAGATTTTCGTTTGTTGTTTTCGTATAAAATAATAAATTATCTATTATTTCATAGTTTTCTGCTCTATTTCTTATCGCATCGATATCTGTGTGCTCAAAGCTTTCGAGGTCTTTCAAATATGCATAGATACTTCCAAATTCTGGATCAGCTTTCAATTAAGCAATAATTGTATCTCTAGAATCTAAAATTTTTGAAGTCAACACAGCGCATTTAAGTTCATTGCCTTCATCGTCCAGTTTTATACGAGAAAGTGCGTCAGCTACATTGTTTTCCTTACCCGGTTTATATTTGATTATTAGATTACATTCTTGGAGATTTAAAGCCCATCTTATTAACCTGGGCGTTAGGTTTTTCCCCGAGTAAAGTCTACCAACAGCCGCATGATCCGAAAAGACTGTTACTGGCGCTTTGCTGAAATAAACTCGAAATTTGTGTACAGCCACTAATACGGCTAATGTTTCTCTCTCTGTAGCTGTATAATTCCTTTGTGTAGGGTTCAACGTTTTACTAAAAAATGCCAAAGGATGGTCATTTTGCATAAGAACCGCACCCACAGCATAGTCCGACGCATCTGCTGGAATTTCCAGGTTTTCGTCCCCCTCCGGGAATTTCAAAACAGGGGCAGTGATAAGCGCTTCTTTTAACCTCTCGAATGCGGTATTTGCTTCTGCTGTCCACGTGAATTTACTTTTCTTTCTTTTAATTACTAACAAGGGTTCAACAATATTAGCAAAATATTTTATGAATGACCGATAATAAGAACATAACCCAAGGAAAGAAGAAAGTTTCTTGGCGGTATTGGGAGGTGAGAAATTCTTGATTGTTTTTATTTTTGAATCTTGAGTTTCTATACCCTTTTGCGAAATTTTATAACCCAGATATTTAAGTTCTTTAGTCGCGAACTTGCATTTTGAGGCGTTAATTGTAAGACCGGCCTCTTTTAATAATTTAAAAACCTCTTCCAAGTCTTTAATATGTTATTCCAACGTACTACTCGTTATAATTAAATCATCTAGATAGATTAAAGTCGATTTTCCTAGGACAGGCTTTAGAACAATGTCCATAGCCATCTGGAATGTTGATGGGGCCTCACACAACCCAAAGGGCATGCGTAAAAATGCATAAGTGCCCGATTTTGTTATAAACGTGGTTTTATGCATGTCTTCGGGTCTCATAGCTATTTGATAGTAGCCAGACGTTAAGTCCAAAGTAGTCAGGTATCTAGTAGATTTAATCTTTCTAATAATTTCCTCTATAACCGGCAAAGGGTAAACTGGGAATTTAGTAATACTATTCAGTTTTCTGTAATCGATAGGAAACCTCCAAGCCCTTTTATCCGAAAGAGGAAACTCGTTCTTTTTCCTACATAGTACGACTGGACTTGCGTACTCACTATTTATGGGCGTTATTATTTTGTTCTTTAACATTTCCTGAATATGTTCTTCTATAATTAGGTCTTTCTGTTTATCATAGCGATAAGGTTTAGTCCTACAAGGTTTGTCGGCAGTTAACTGTATCTGATGCGTAACTATTTGACAGCTACCAGGCGTTTCTGAAAACGAGTTTGAAAAAGTACTCACCACTTGCTGGATGGCTTGACTTTCATGGTCATTCAAATGGCTACCCTGCTAAAAATGCCCCGTAGAAACCCATAAAATTTTTTACGGGGAATTGGCCTACGGGTACCCGTACAGCTCTGTGGGTACCCGTAGGCCAAATCCCCGTAAAAACCCACAGACAGAAACCCGTACAACTGTACGGGTACCCGTAGGCCAAATCCCCGTAAAAACACATAGAAAGAAACCCGTAAGGTTGTACGGGTACCCGTAGGCCAAATCCCCGTAAAAACCCATAGAAAGAAACCCGTACGGTTGTACGGGTACCCGTAGGCCAAATCCCCGTAAAAACCCATAGAAAGAAACCCGTACGGTTGTACGGGTACCCGTAGGCCAAATCCCCGTAAAAACCCATAAAAAGAAACCTGTACATTTCTATGGGTTTTTACGGGTACCCATAGGCCGAATACCCGTAAAAACCCATAGAAAGAAACCTGCACGGCTGTATAGGTACCTGTAGGCGAAATACCCTTGTACCTGTAAACGGAAACCCGTACGACTATGGTTACGAGTAGGCCAAATCTCTGTAGAACTGTAGGCACTATAAACAAAATCCCATAGCCAAAAATCAAAACTTTATATGCATATCCATTGGCCAAATTTCCATTAAAAAAATGGATATTCCGTAGGGTATGCCTTGTAAAAACCAGTAAACAAAAGCATGTACACCTATACAGGCACCCATACGCCAAATCCTGTAAAAACCACTACACAAAAATCCACAGACCAATAAAGGTACCTCTTGGAAAAATCGCTGCACAAAACCCATAAACAGAACCAATAGCATTATACCATAGTGGAGTATCCATACATAGAATCGTACATAGAATGGGTATCCATATACAGAATCCCTATAAAAAACAATACACAAAAATAGAACTGTAAATCAAATTTCCATAAAAACATAAACCAGCAGAAGTACATAATTAGCACTGATGAAATGTACAGAACTAAATTGCGGAGAAAGCATGTAAAGTAATTTTAAATAAAACTCAATGCGAATAAATAAAAATTTTAAAATATCTAGAAGCCTACGAGCCCGTTGTTCTTAATGCACGTCAATATCTATAAACATATTACAAAATATTTGTATAAATTCTCTTTACAAAATTTTAAACTACCTTTATATAATTCTGAAAATAAAATGAATAGAAAGATAATAACCAAAGTCATCTTTACAAAATTTTAAACTACCTTTATATAATTCTGAAAATAAAATGAATAGAAAGATAATAACCAAAGTCATGATTCACAACCATCGAATGATATATGTACATATATATATATATATGTAAGAAAAATAAGGAATATGCAAAAGATTAAATTAGCAGCGTAAAATTAATTTTCCTTCTCTATTCTAAAAACAGTAATCTTTCTGCTCTGCATCATTTGGAGATTAATTCATGTCATTCATGTCTTACATAATTTGATGTTGTAAAAGAAACTAAACCTCAAACAGCCAATACAGTATTTTTACAGTATTTTTACAATATTAACTATCAAAGACGAGTAAAAATGCATCGAGAACCAAAATTAACTCGGTCTGAATTAAGATTTCACCCTTAACGTAACGCATTTGCTTTTTACGCTTTGTATTAGCTGGATTGCAGTCTGTCTGCTCCTTGTTTCTTACTACACATTTATCAAAAATGTTAATTTTTGGAATAGGCATAAATAATGTGCCAACTTGTTTGTGGCTGCAACATATTTGCTGAAAGAAAAGTTTAATTAAATCTACCTCGACTGCCAAATTTCTTATTCATTGTGGACTGGAGTTTCAACATCTCTAAGCCATCAAAATTCTTGCTGTTCATTACGGATTCAGCTGCTTGTATTCGACTACAGAATCTATTACATATATATATAATATCATTTCATTTGATGGTTGCGAATCATTACTTTGACTGTATATATATTATTGATTTCATTATAAATATATACATATAGTACTGTACCTCACTGCATATATTTGTATTTCAGTTCTTTAATTGGGAAATTAAACAATTGTATTTAATCACATCAGCTTGTTTAACAATTTGATACCTAATGAGAAATGTATTGCCAAAGGATGGTACTTTCTAGCATCTGCTTAAATAAGTTACCTACAATGCACTAAACCAAATTAAAAAACAAAACTAGAAGAAACCCAAATTTTCAGGAAGAGAAACATTATTAGCAAGCAAGCAAAAAGAATACGGGACTTGCAAATTAGAAACTTAACATAGAGTTCAAATTTAGCATACTTGCTATCCCCTTAAAGCTCGCTTACCAATGATAGTAACACCCTGCAGCTAATTATGACACACATACACATAGATGTTTTGCGTGGAAGAAAGGATGAATCCAAGAATATAATGTAGTAAAGAAATAATAATATACAAACACTGTGTCGACCCCTTATTACAATACTTTGAATGTTACCTGTATCTCTCAAAAGATAAATGAAACATGAAGATAACATATAATAAACTTAATAGTACCCAAAATACAATAAATTATATTGTAACAAAATGAATTTAAAAAAATTTACAAGTTTCAACAAATACCAATTCTCAACGCACAGTTCAGGAATTAAGAAAATATCTCATAGCGTATAATGTTTTATTCCGTATCTCACTTTTAGTGCTATATAATCTTCCACAGATTTTATATAAATAAAATCTATAACATAATGGGTATTTATAGTATATGTAGTTCTTGATGTATAAAAGATAAACTTTCGTACTGTAAAAATTCCATCTATGTGAATAAGTATGAATATACTCATATACACATAATTATACTAAATAACTAATTTAATGAAACTAAATTCCTATAGAAAAATGGGGAAAGTGTAGAATCGCCCACTGCTTGGCGTGTTTTTAAGAATTGCACATACTCGGTATCCACGTACACATCGACCTATTTTCACTTAAAAAAAATCTCAGAATTGCACAAAAATGCCATTGTGCACTCCTTTGACTTTATTCATGTACACATCAACCTATTTTCACTTTAAAAGTCAAAAGAAAATTGACAAAAATCCAATTCCTTTTACTTTTGTACAAAGTGCCAAATAAATATGTGGGCGATTCTGCACTTTACCCGAAAAAATATATAAAAATACTATTTACCTATATATATTAATAATTTATTATTACACAAGGTTTTTCATATATCATCTCAAGGGAGCATAAATTTAATTAAAGCGATGCATTATTGGAATAAATTTGAGTCAGTGTTTTAGGTGCAAGTTATTTAGATTTCTATTGTAGAAAGAATACTTGAAATAATGTATAGAAATATTATTTTGAACCATAAAAATTCTCAATAGTAAAATTTAAAGTACTGAAAAGGTAGCTATTGTTTTTGACAGTAGATTATATAATATAAAAATACCTCATGCCGAGCATTTTCTGAAATTACAATGCTAAATGAAATTGATATAGTGCAGTATTTAGCAATAATAACTTTTTGTAAACAAATGTGGCTATATTCGCTTAATTGTAATGACAGTAATTTTAACTGCATTTGTATAAGGCTGTACAGAAGATTTATTTATATGGGTTTTCATCCGCAGAGAACAACCGGATTCCCTGTGGAAGTGATTTCGAAAATAATGTTTAAATATTACTCTAACTATATTTGAAAGCAATGCTATAACAGTGCCCTTATAAGACTCATGATCCGAAAAGCTTTGGTTTTAAATGTCTTGTAAAAACTTTCAATTACTTCTGCAAAATTCATACCCACGTAAAAATTACTACACCGAAGTCAATTGATTATACAGCAAAACGTTCCTAAAACAATCAACTCCACAATTCGAGATAATGCCAGTTTCCTGTAGCCTGACAAAACTATGAATGGTTTTTTAAGTCCTGTTATTTAATTATTGTCTTGACAAATGTGCCATTGTCAAAGGTGGTCATTTAAGAAAATAACCACTATATGAGGTTTCAACTTAATGTAATTTTTTTATAATTCACTTTTTAATAATATAATAATAATAAATAAATAATTCACTTTTTATACTCCCAAGACTAGTACATTTAATATTACATAAATCTTATTCACAAATCTATTTCTATTTCAAAAGCAATTTATGAAAAACACATTTGAAATTTTCTTCATCAAACTAATAATAATGAAAATTAAAGTATGCATAAAAATGATTATATGTGTTTTAACAAAATAGCACAAAATATTTAATGTAAAAATGTGGTTCTAGTCTCATACTTGTAAAGAAAAATAGACCAAAAAGAAAAAACAATGTAAGCTACTATGATCATCTAAATTTTCACATAATTTTAAAAAAGATTCCTTAAGCTTGTATGTCTTGTCTACCCCATTCAATAAGTAATAAACACATTAAATACTTCAATGTTTATTTCATTAATAAAACTTACCTTTTTTGCTCGCGAAATATAATTAGTACATTTTTTAAAACATAAAAAAAACATTCTTTTTGCTCGGCCACATCACATTAGTCGAAAAATTCAAAATTGAATCATGCAAGATCACTTTTAAGTAAGGTATGCTCAAATTTATTAGTACATAATATTCAAATGATAAAGCATCTACATGAACAAGCTTTAAAAAAGTATTTCTAAACTGTAATCAAAAAAATAAATTTTCCAAAATACAGTTTCAGTAGAATGCAAAAACTACATTTCTGCATCTGCACACTGAAACAAATTATCAAGTCTGAAATTATCAATTTTCAGTCTTTAAACACATTGTTTTTCAGGATAAAAGTAAAGATGGAAAATCAATTTCACGCTCAGAAACTCCATTTCACAACTAGTCAGTTATCAGCAACGTTCTCTCAAACATTAGACACGATTATACGTGCATGGCTTTAGTGGTATATTCATAGTCAGTGCTTATATTTTATTATTTATTACTAATTTCTAAACAGTAAAACATAGTAGAATTTGTAATACAGTAAATCCTAGTAAATAATATATTGCATTACTACAACCACGAAGAAAATAACACCACCATCACACAACAATAACTAGAGCGGCGCCATATTGCTTGTTTGGGAAACTTCTGAGAGTGGGAGAGGGAGGGGGAATTTTTTTCTCACGTCAGCGTTAACAGGGAGAAAAGTTTTGCGATTGTGAATGAACTTGTTCGCGTGAAAGAGATGTTGGTTGATACCGGTGTTTATTTTTAATATCAGAAATGTAAGTGCTTATGTGTGTGTATTCAGAGAACCAACTCGTAGCAAAAACCACCTCCCTAAGACGACCGCCTCTGAAAGAAACCAGTATTTCTGAAAACATAAGTATACTTTGGTATTGAATATTCCCTCTGTAAGGCGACCATTCACAAAGAAAATTCTGCAAGTGTGTCTGGTCGTCTTAGAGAGATTCATTCCGTAGATGCAATCTCCCTAAGACGACCACCTCTAAAAGATAAACGTATCTCTGAGAACGTGAGTATCTATTGGTATTGAGCATCACCTCTCTAAGGCGACCACTTGCAAAGATGAATTTTTATTTGCGGATGGTCGCCTTGGAGAGTTGGAGAGACCTCGTTGTGTGTGGTGTATATGATTACTGTTATTGTTTCCGAAAAAAAAATAAATAAAAAAATAGCATATTTAGTAAAAAACCTCTCTAAAACGACCACCTGCGTTTACAGGTTACTGTGGTGGTCTTAAAGAGATCATATTTTCATTCTGTTAATTTTATTGTTTACAAGAAGTATATTAACGTCAGATAAAAAAATAGCACAAACCCATATAAACCAACAGGAGATTTATTATTATATTGATACCAGTAAGAAAACCAGCAAGAGTCAATATAAACCTATACAAACCAGTACAAAGTTCTGCCATTGAATGTTGGTTGTATGGGTGTCAATTGATACCAGTAAGAAAAACCCACAGAGATCAACAGAAACCAGTAAAAGTCAATAGAGACCATCAAAAATTCTATAGGTACCAGTAGAAAGTTTTACTGGTTTCTATGGGTCATTTTGAAACCAGTAAAAAAAAACCCACAGAGACCAACAGAAACCAGTAAAAGTCAATAAAAACCCATAAAATCTTATGGGTACCCATAAAAAGTTTTACTGGTTTCTATGGGGCATTTTTAGTAGGGTAAGGTCAACTTGCGGTTGTTCCACTGGTTCCAACACCCTCTCGTCCAACTCCAACACAATAGAACTGTCCTGAAAATTCAATTTGGCCCTCGCGGCCCTTAAAAACTCCATACCTAAAATAAGTGGATTTTGCAAATTCTTCACTACAAAAATTAATACTTTGAGGCTTTCATCTTTTACCTGTATGTTTAATGATAATTTCCCGATGCATTGGCAGGTGTTTCCTTGTGCCGCTATAATTTCTGTGTTTTTGTTTTTAAATAATCGTAACCTATAAAAATTCTTCTTGAAAAATGTATCACTCATAAAATTACCTTCTGCTCCTGTATCGATGAGGGCTTCTACTGGTACATCGCCAACCAGGACTTGTATAATTGGTAACTGGGAGTTCTTTACGATGACCGTATTTAAGTGCCTTCTTGAGGGTTTTTTTAAAACTTCCGGGGTCTGGACCCTCGCTTTCACAGGCCCCTCTACTCGTTTAAAGCTTTCCTTTCAACTTCTGCCTTCTGGGTACGCGGACGGTTGTTTTCGAATTTCCTTTTTGGGCCTTGACCTTCGAGCTTCGATGAGTTAGCTTGATAGCTCTTTCCCCATAAGAGCAGTTTGCATTTCTGGTCTGCTCATTTGAAGATTGCCTTCGGATACTTTGAGAATACGATGCCCCTCTAGCTTTTCCCGCTATTCTGCGATTTTGAAACTTGACCGCCAATTCGAAGAGCTCCTACAATGTGCTTGGGTTTCTAATTTCGAAGTAGTCTTGAACAGCAGGTAACAATCTTGGTAAGATTATTTCAATAATATCCGCGTCGGGTTTCTTCCCATACAGCATATCCGTCAGCTTAATTTTTCGCAGAATAACGTCCGTCAACTCTTCTATATTCCTTTGATAAAAACTATACAGTTCGGCTTCTAGACTTGCTCGATCTTTCACTATGGGGAAGGCCTTTAATAACGATTTTTTGAAATTTTCAAATGTATATGTCTGGCCTCCGAAATCCCCTAATAAAAATTTGCCTATATTCTTCCACCATAGCGCGGCCTGTCCTCTTAGTGCAGATGTGGCGATGGCAACTTTTTGTCTTTCAGGCACAGGGTAGAGCTGGAAGTGATTTTCGATGCCTTCTAGGAATATCGCCACCGAATTTTTTCCGTCGAAATTGACGTTTGGCTTAATTGACGTTCTCATCGTCTGGACCAGGTATCCAAATCCTTCCAATTGGCTTGCCATTTCTTGTTGTTGTCCAGCAACTTCCATCCAATTTTCGGCCATTTCAGTTCGACAAGTGTTCGGGCGCCAATGTAACATTGCGCGCTTCCAACCTGCACGCAACAATAGTGGTGATTGCTAAGAACTGGAAAGTAGACCAAAGTCTTGAGAAGGGTTTAAATCCCTTTTTATTCAATTTTAGAAATTACAAATGCGTGCTCTTGACGCTCAC
Organism: Stegodyphus dumicola; assembly: GCF_044657685.1. Classification (NCBI taxonomy): domain Eukaryota; kingdom Metazoa; phylum Arthropoda; class Arachnida; order Araneae; family Eresidae; genus Stegodyphus; species Stegodyphus dumicola. The sequence goes on along the minus strand of NC_140781.1, from coordinate 139,971,823 downwards.
AAACTACGCCAACCCGGCGGTAAAATAAAAATAAGAAACTAAGAAAAGAATAGTAACAAGTGACTAACTACGAGGCTCTCTTAACGTAACTAACCTCACCGCGTTCTAAAATACCGCTGATAATTCAGCAAACTGTGAATATTACGTTGAAAGATTAACAATCTGCCGAGGCAAACACACAGGCCGAAACACGTGGTTCTTCGATTTCTAACTAGCCACCTCCACGCTCGTGAAGCAAGAAAGCACACCTTCGAACTCGTTTCCCTTCTGTTTAACTCAGAAACTTCCGCTGACTATTTTGAATCCTTGCGCGTTCTACTAAAATTTACATACTCTGGCATTGGCAATTCCAGGGGAAAGTAAGGCTTGACAGGAAAGATAGTTTAAACTTAAAATAAATGTTAGTTAAAATAAATATAAACCCTACAAAATATCCACATACACATTAAGAAAATCCTATTCATTAGAAACAGTAAAACGTTACCAATACTTAAATGAAATGTAAAATATTGTAATGCACTAATATAAAACCTGAGTAACAAATAATTTTCCAATAAGCAGTATAAGGTTAAAAAGAGTTTTCTTATAACTTATCAAATTTTATGAAGTAAGAGTAAGGTAATGAATTAACGATTTTAGAAATTTTCCTTTATTTTCTAAATCTACCCTTTTAATGCAACGAGAAAATTCAATGATACTCGTATTTTATTTTTATGTAGGCATGCGCATTTCTCCTAACAGACGAAAATCCGAATATCTCACTTTTCCAAAGATTTAGCTTTAGACTTACTTTCATCGGAAAAGGAAAATAATTATACTTAAAAACAGGATATCTTCTAAAAGACCTTGAAACAATCACGATCACATCTATATGTAGCACTCAGTGGTTTAGTTTCAAACAAATTTTGATATTTTTTAATCATACAATGCATACGACTGCAACAGCTATTTCAATGGCGTTTTCATACTCACATTGTGTAAAAGACTTATAGTTTTGACTATTTTAATTGATAATATTGAGCAATACATTGATTATTTTCAGAAAACGTCATTTCAGAATCATATTTAACCACTCTCAAACTTTTGAGCAACACTTTCTACCATAATGACAACCAGATACTACATTATTTTTTACAGAAACATGAATTTTTTTTTTCTAATTCCTCTTTTAGAGATACTAATAAATTCTGCTATAGAAAGAAAATTCAGTTCCTATTATAAATCTACACGCTATTTGCAAAGAGAAAAGATACTCTAGATGATAACATAGCATCACATCACCCATATATTTTTAAAAATTTAGAACAATTTCAGTAAGGCAAATTATCTACGGAGTTTTCAAATACAGCTACATTTCTGACCTAACATACCGCTCATTTACTTCTATACCATTTAAATAAAACCAAACAATTAATAATATATTTGAATTTTCGATAAAGTTTAATACATCTATACAGTTATTTAATTCATGAAGTACCAAATTTTAAAAATTATAAGAGTAAAATCATCACTATTTCAGAATTTAGGAAAAGATCTTATACAATGAGAGTGAATATATACCGAACTTCATGCAAAATTTTTATTGTTTCATACCAAACATTTCACTATTTCGTAGATTCTAAGAACATAGCCCAATCTTTTCCAAAGAATATATATCATTTCTCATTAATTAGAGAGTGCCATACGAGTTTAATTGCAGGTGCTTACTGAATGACACTAAAAATTTCAAGGAAAAAATCAAATATTTTTCATCTTTCATAAAATTTTGTGAATAACAATGATATTTCACAAGAGCTAGAAGACTTAATGCAATGAAACAGTATCAAAAATAGAAAACTATTTTCAAAAATCTGAATTCCCATTGAAAAGTTTAGATATTCTTATGTAAAGTTATATCCGAAGTTATATCACTTCAGTCGTAAGTAATATGGGTATAAAATGTCATTAATTCGTTGTAATAGTTTGCGTATGAAAAATATAAACTTTTATTTTCGGAAGAAATACCAGAAATATATCAAATCATATCATAAATCTGGTTGGTCTTCAAGTTCGACTGAATATTGGTAAAGTTTTACTGTTTCTAATGAATAGGATTTTCTTACTGTGTATGTGGATATTTAATTGCATTTTTCTCAACAACGCTTGGGAGTAATTTAATAATATGTCGCATAAATATGCTTTTTTTAAAAAAAACCTAATTGAAAGTTAATTAAAATTAGTATTAGTATTAAACGGATTTAAAGTGCTAATTGTACTACAGAATGATTCATGACGTTTCTGTGTATACTGACAAGGGTAGATAAAGTGAACTTCAGGTTTTTCCCAGTGATAGTAAAATCTGGATAAGAATCTGTTAAGACTCATTTTTAGGTAAATAAATTGCTTTCTAGCGCACATTTTCTAAACATTTGTTGGAAATTCTGGGTAAATAACTTGAATTCGGTAAAGGTTATATCCTCATTTGGGTAAAACCTTAAATATTCTACAGTGAAAAATGCCTATTTCATATTTAGTTGTTAATACTAAGAAATTAGTTCTAAGATAGTTATTCTATACGTTGGAAATACTTTACATGGTCTTTGAAGTTTTTCTCTCAGAAAAAAGTGATATTTAGCAAATTACAGGTCTCGAAAATGGATAGAAAGATTCTATAATGCAGACATATATGTACAATTATAAGAAAACGTAACACTTATTTAGGTGCAATTTTGTATTGAAAATTAGTTATTCCTCATTAAATGTGTATTAGGAAGGAATATTTAACTGCTATGATGAGTATTGCACGAAGAAATTTCTGTATTTGTGATGAAGAAAGTTAAAATATTCGAAATTATAGTGGAGATTTGGGTAAAATTACTCTTGCTCTTTGGTTCCTTCTGTAAATATAGGTATATTGGTAATGATATATCTTGTGTAGAGGTCTGGTAGTGTTTTACAAGATTTCATTCATAAGAAAATAAATTGGTAAATACGAGGGCCATCCAGGAAGTAGATTACGTTTCCGTCTGTGTCCGCTAGGGGCGGGGCTAGCGCGGCCATCTTGGGGTCAGAGCGTTGCGCAGCTCAGTCTGCATCTAGCCGTGCTAGTGAGAGGTTCGTGCTGTGCTCCGTTCAGATACTGTGACGGTTTGAAATGTCTGCGTTAATTGAAAATCCCGCGAGGTGCGCTCAGTAATAAGGTTTCTGACTGCAAAAAACTGTAAACCGATAGAAATCTATCGGCAGCTTCGTGAAGTGTATGGGGACAACATTATCACTGAAGGTGGAGTGCGTCAGTGGGTCATAAGATTTCAAAATGGCCGAACCAATGTCACGACGAAGATCGAAGTGGGAGACCCAGCATAGTGACCGCCGAACTTCTCGAAAAAGTCGATGCTAAAGTCCGTGAAAATCGAAATTTCACAATAACGGAACTTTCTTTGAGTTTTCCACAAATTTCGCGAAGTTTGTTGCACGAAATCATCAGCGAAAAGCTTGGTTACCACAAGTTTTGTGCAAGATGGATTCCAAAAATCTTGACAGAGGACCACAAAAATCAGCGAATGGCTGCAGCGTTGAACTTTTTGGACGCTTACCATAAGGATGGTGACTCTTTACTCGATCGCATCGTTACTGGTGACGAAACATGGGTGAAACATGTGAACTGTGAAACGAAATTGCAATCAATGCAGTGGGGGCACACAAGTTCTCCCCAAAAACCCAAGAAATGCATGCAAACAATGTCGGCAAGGAAGATGATGGCGACTGTTTTTGGGACAGAAAAGGTGTAATTTTGGTGGACTTCCTGGAAAGAGGCACTACAATAAACTCTCAAAGGTATTGCCAAACTCTCCAAAAACTCAGAAGAGCAATTCAAAACAAGCGCAGAGGAATGTTGAGCTCTAAGATCTTGTTGATTCACGACAACGCCCGGCCCCACACGGCAAATGTCACTCGTAAAGTTCTTGAATCTTTTAAGTGGGAGTTGTTTCCTCATCCGCCGTACAGTCCCGACCTGGCACCGAGCGACTTCCACCTATTCCCAGCAATGAAGAAGTGGCTGGCTATGCAGCGTTTTGATGACGACGCACAGCTGCAAGAAGAGGTAACGAAGTGGTTGAAGGCGCAGGCGGCCGAATTTTTCGACGAAGGAATTTCCAAGCTCGTACATCGCTACGATAAATGCCTTAATTTGTATGGTGACTATGTAGAAAAGTAGTATTTGAGTGTGGCTTTCATCTGTATATAATAAAATTTGTTTCCTATACTTTGTTTATTTTTTTATTCCAAAACGTAATCTACTTTCTGGATAGCCCTCGTAAATTAATGCAAACTGACATTTGCGAAAAGAACATTTTAGTCTAAGAAATTAAAAAATTGTCTATATATTAAACTGTCTAGTGAATTAAGTTGGAACTGGACAAAGATAAAAAAAATGCGTTAACATTATGTGTTAGAAATAAATGCATATCAATAAAACAAATTTTCAAAAGATGAAATTGTAACCAATGGGTAAAATCGATTGTCTTTCATCTCTTATTTAAAACTGGAAATGTATTAGGTCTTTCTTTTGGATATGTAACCAAAATATACGGCAATTTCACATGAAAATCATTCATGAAGGCAGAAATATGCATACTTAGTGTAGGAGAAGGTAATAAAGTGAAAATTTACATAGTCGAGACATTTAAAGTGATGTAGAATGCATTCAATTAGTACAAATTACTGAATTAAAAGGTACTGAGCGTTCAAAATAATAAGAAAGAATTTTGTATGAGTACATGAAAGAATGAATATGGATCTAGAATTATGGATGAAAGTTGAGATTTCATTCTAAAAATTCGGAATCTATCAAACTAGCTTAATGAGAATCAAGATTCAAAACTGAACATTGGTAACACTGAAGAGCTTAAAAACATATATTCAGATATAAAGGGTATTAAGAATTAAAAAGAAATGCCAGAATATGCAGGAAATGTTAAAGTTTGAAAATGCGAATGAAGTCAATAATGAAGTAAAGTAGTAGGATAAGTCATGGTAAGAGTACTACAGGATGATAAATTGTAGAATTGGCAAATTAAAATAGTACTATAAAATATGGACTATGTAAGGGCTATTCAACGAATTTGATATGAATAACAGTTAAAGGTTATAAAATAAAATGCTTAATTGAAATCGATCTCTATTTTTAAGAAATTTAAGCGTGTTAATTTAGCTGAAATAGTCAAATCACAAGCGCAATTACAATCAAAAATTATAAAACAGAGTTCAACTTTAGAGTATGTTGGAAACTAGAAAGAAACCCAGTGCCAGAAAAGTATGAAAATTACATCTAAAATTAACTAAAGTTCATGCGTATGGCAGGAAAATATAATAAACAAGTTCAAAATTAGAGTACTTTAAAAATTACGAAGGTATAAAATGTACGAAACATGTTAAAAATAATATCTAAAGTTGAATAAAGCTCATATACATGGCAAGAAAATAGAGGAATTAAGCTAAAATTAAGAGCCTGTTTGAAATTAGAAGTGTTAAAACGTATGAAAGTTGTTACAAAGTAAATGAAAGTCATGTGAAAATATAAGAAATTAGTTAAAATTCTTAGTATGTTGGAAACTAAAAACAATAAAAAACAGAAAAGGAGTTAAAATTTACATCTAGAATTAAATAAGTTAGGTTGTAGAGTTGCGCGCCTCCAACTTGCACGCAACCCAGAGGTGACTGTTGAAACTGGAAAATAGACAGAGTCTTGCTAAGGCTTTAAATCCCTTTTTTTTCAACTTAAGAAGTTACATTTGCGTGCTCTTGACGCTCACAAACTACGCCGACCCGGCGGTAAAATAAAAATAAGAACCTGAAAAGAAAAAATAACAAGACTCTAACTACGAGGCTCTCTAAACGTAACTAACCTCACCGCGTTTTACAATACCGCTGCTAATTCAGCAAACTTTGAATATCACGTTGAACAATTAACAATTCTCCGAGGCAAGCACACAGGCCGAAACGCGGGGTTCTTGAATTTCTGTCTAACTACCTCCGCGCTCGTGAAGTAAGAACAGCACACCTCGAACTCGTTTCCTTTCTATTTAACTCAGAATACTTCCGCTGATAATTTGAATCCTTGCGCGTTCTACTAAAATTTACATACTCTGGCATTGGCAGTTCCAGGGGAAAGTAAGGCTTGACAGGAAAGATAGTTTAAACTTAAAATAAATGTTAGTTAAAATAAATATAAACCCTACAAGGTATGTGGTAGAAAAATGTAATAAGCAAGTTCAAAATTAGAGTACTTTAAAAATTACGGAGGTTTAAAATGTACGAAACAAGTTAAAAATTACATCTAAAATTAAACAAAATTCATATATATGGTCGGAAAATATAGGAATTAAACTAAAATGTAAAGTATATTTGAAATTACGAAGTTTAAAACGTATGAAAGTAGCTATAAATTACTCGTAATTGAAAGTCATGTACATGGTGTGAAAATATAGCAAATTATTTACCATTCAGAGTTTGCTGAAAATTGAAAATGTTAAAATATAGAAAAGAATATTAATTAATTAATTAATATTCTTTTCTTAAAATTAAATAAAAATCAGGTATATGATGGATGTGAAAATATAGGAATTATGTTAAAATTAGGACTGTATTGGAAATTATGAAGGTTAAAATGTATGAGAGAAATCAACTAAAAGTCATGTATATAGTGTGAAAATATAAATTGGTTAAAAATTAGAGTATATGAAACAGTGTGAAGGTTAAAATGTGCAAAACAAGCTAGAAATGTTACATCTAATATTAAATACAAGTCAAGTATATGATCAGAAAATATAGGAACTATGTTAAAATACAGACTATGTTGAAGATCACTAACGTTAAAAAGAGCGAAAAAAGTTAAATTACATCTAACATTAAATAATATAACACATAAAAACGCGTGTTTTAGTAATTACAGTCCTAAAATATAACAAATAAGTTAAAAGTATGGCTAACAAGTATGAAAAAACTCTGGGTAAAATGAATTTAATAATAAAAATAAGTAATGTAATGAAGGTAACGAAAAGTAAATGTGGAACTATAAAAAGAAGATTTAAGAAATAAAATAAAATTTTGAGTGTATAGGATCCCTCAATCATTAAATTCAAAAATAATCGTCATTAAGGTTACCTAGGAAATAATCATCATATACGTAGTAAAATAGTTAGAATACGAAGAAAAAGCACGAAGGCTAAAAATTTATTAACGAAGGAAATCAGCTCCGGTAAATCAGCCAAATATAATTGTGATGACATGTAGCAGTTTTGTAGATATTCATTCATAGGATAAATATAAGTAAGAAAGTAAGTATCTTCCAAAGAGGTGAAGGAAGCATTTTATTATATAGTAATCCCTGTTTAAATAAAATCAAAGACGTACTTGATGTATGTTTTTAAGAACTTAATATAAGTAAGTAAGTTTACACATTATCATATAACTACTAAATGTCTAAATCACCAAATTAAAACATAGTACTCACTATGATTTGTATTTTAATAAACTTATGATTAAAATGTATTGCCTGTATGAAACCCATTATATGTAGCAGTATTATAGACATTCAACCTTCGGGTAAATGCAAGTAAAAACATAAATATTTTCCAAAAACTGTTAAGGAAACATTTCATTTTATATCTGTTTAACAAAAATAAAACACCTACTTGATATACATTTTTAAGAATTCAATATAAATAAGCAAGTTTACACATTATCATATAACTACACAATGCCTAAATCACCTAATTAATAAAACCTCAGCACACGTCCTTTTTCTATGACGTAGCAACTACCCTACTCCCATCCACCTCCTGATAAGGCTCCCTGTCCCCATTTTCAGATAAGCCTCCCTCCCACGGCTAACCCTTCCTTCTAGGGATCTCCTTCAACTCCAGATCATTAAGATCCCGGTCCAGAACTCTCATTTCCTCTACTACAGACAATTTAAATAGATCTTAAAATTTAGCATGAAAAATAATGTAAGCATTTTTTGGGGGTTAATTTGAATTATAACATCCCATTGGATTCTTTTCTTACATAATCTTTTGTGTTTATTAATATTTGCAAGAATAATTTCTAAAAAAATACAGTTTGTTACATCCAGTTGTATGGTTTAATTCCTAGTCATTATATTCTTGGAGCAATGCTGGAACACATTTTGTTTTTAATTAGAATAGTATTTTATCAAATGTGGGGAAGGGTGAAATCATCATCACTCTTTGAATCTTTTGTACTGCAATATACAACCGAATTGTCATATTTATTCACTAATAATTTTATCGTACAAATATGGAGAAGGCAAAATGACATGAATAATTTATTTTCCGATGTATGGTGATTATAGAAGGAACATAACGAGTGAAAAGTATTCATGCATAAAGTATCAGCAACTTTCACAATATTATATATTTAAAATAAATCTACACCGCAATAAGAATACATAATCATATTACAATATTTAATAAGGTATTTCTACTCCCTTGTATCTTAAAACTTTCCCGCTCTTTTAATTATCATTTACTACTTAGACTTCATTGCTGCTATCTGTTTTAGATTGCAAATCATTGCCACTGTCACTGTTGTTATTCAGTCTGTCTTCCTAAATGATACGATCTTTACAATTATCAAAAGCATTAAATATTCCAGTTTCATATCCACACACTGTTGCATATACAGAGAAGCTTTGGCAACACATAAGATATCTGCTGATCTACAGAAAGTTCTATATGAAGAGTGAAAATCATTAACTACGTTAAAAACTGTCCTTTGAATGCCCATCTTTATTCGCAAATATGTGAAGAAATAGGAAATAGTCATATCCAGCTTGTTTTTCATACCAATGTTTGTTGGCTATCTCGAGAAAAAAATTCTAAATCGATCGTTTGAACTTAGACATGAACTTCAATGTTTTCTTAATGATAGATTTGAGTTGAGAAATTATTTACATTACTGGAAATGGCTTTGTAAACTAGCATACTTAGGAGATATATTCTCTGTTTTAAATTGCCTCAACTTATCATTACAAGGCAAAGAAATTTCATTATTTCATGTTCACCATAAAGTGAACGCTGCCATCGCAAAAGAGATTTATGGCAAAAGAGAGATGGTAATGGAGAAGTAGACTCGTTTCCCTCTCTGTATGAGTTTGTAACAAGTTCGACTATTAAAACTGACGCTGATACTGTGAAATGCATAACACAGCATTTAGAGAGTTTGCAAGTGAGCTTGAAAAACTATTTCCGTGATTTAAACAAAAATATTGAATGGATAATATATCGTTTAACATTAACACAACATCCATGCCAGAAGATTTGTCGCTTGCGGAAGAGCCAATTGCAAGAATTGACTTCAAACAAATTCTTGAAAAATAAACATAAGGTATATACTTTCTAACATCATTCTGGTTACAAATGCAACATGTGTATCTGGTTTTAACAGAAAAAGTTCTGAAATACATCTTGCCTTTTATAACTTCATATTTATGTGAAGTTTTTTTTTTTTTTTTTTTTTTTTTTTTCAGTACAGTAGAAGTCCAGAAATCCTCAAAGCTTGGGACCAGAGGTTGTGCGGATTTCAGGACAGAAAAGATAAAGCACAATATTCGGACTAAAAGTGCAAAATAAATAAGGTGTATTAGATACATTTAATTAAATTATATACATTACTGCAATAATTTATTATATGCATTAAATTTTTATTACATATATGATTATATTATTCATTGTATTATATGTACACAGCATTGAGGTTTGCCGATTTCGCCTCATGCAAAGATTTCCGGTTTCGGATTGCAGTGTTAGACTCACTGTTGCTGTAAAATGTCAACAGCTTTTTCTTTATTTTTCCGTATATCATACACAATCATGTCGCAATTCCATACCGTTCTGCTATTAAATGGAGGAGTAGCACCTGCCTCCATCTTTTACAGAATTTGCACTTTTTACGTTACTGTCAATGCAACGTGTTTATGTTTTTCAAAGTTGCAAGCAGTAAAATGAGTGTGTCTCTTATCTGTCATTGTATTAACAAGGGCTGAAATTTAAAATATTCTTAATTTATCCACAAAATATCCGGATAAAAAGGAAGACAGCACGAAAGAATTTCGTGAAATAACAAAGCTCAGAAAATACAGCAACGGGAATCGTGAACTTGAACAAAGAGTTGAATGAATCGTCTGCTTTTTACCTCGATGCAGATTAGAAGGAAAAAAACTTATCTTATTTTTTAAACTTTTTTATGTCAATAATTTGGTATTTCCCTTATGACTCATTATTATTCGGTAATTATGACATCATTATTCGGTAAATATTTTTTCTTCGATATTTCGTACTCAATGTTGCGGTTTCCGAAACCTATAAACTGAATGTTTATATTCTGAGAAACAACGCAGATTTTCGGTATTTGACTGTATTTGTAGACATTAAGTCGAAAAAATGGAACAGACTATTGGACGTGGAATCGCATCTGAGATTAAAATTAACAACCAGGGAACAAAACTATGACAATCTGTCATCTCAGCACAAACAATTTCATTCTTCTCATTAATCCAAATAAATGTTATTTATAGTGTAACATTTATTTATATTAATGCCATAGAAAATCAAATTTATAGTAGTGAAGATGAGCGGGATTATGAGTTAAATAACGTGGATATAAATATTACTATTGGAGGCTGCAATTTAACAGTTGTGATGACAGTAGTGTTTTTGACAGTAACAATAATGTAGTATGCCCTAAATAGAGATGACTTTAAAGAGATCAGGGAGAGTTCATTTTTTTTAAAAAAGTGGTGACGTCTTGTAGATTGAGTCGGCTGGGAAAACTCTCTAAAAGCCGAGATAAAAAATTTCTCTGGCTCAGAGTTATTAAAAAAACTTTTTGTTAATTTTTATATTGTCTTTAGACAGTATAAAAATTAACTCTACCCCCCTTATTTGGTTCGAATCAGGTCTCAACATGTTTCAACATGTTTGTAAAACAGATTTTCAAGAACGATATGACTCATTTTTTTCTTAGAAATCTATTTTTAGAAAGGGTGAGGCATCATTTCCAGAGAGAAAGGGTGGTAGAGCTAATTTTTATAATGTCTAAACACATTATAAAATTTAACAAAAAGTTTTTTTCTCACATCTAGGTTAGAGAATTTTTTCTGAGAGAGCTCAGAGAGATTTTTTTCCGTTCTTCTCCGACGATGGAAAGGGAAAAATACTGATCCAATTTCCCTACGCTTTAGGGAAAAAAAATACTTATGAAGTATTCATGTGTTGAAATTGGCTATTCAAATGAGTTGTGTTCTGTTTCTCATTGGAACTGCTCAATGGCAAGTCCACTCGTCTCGTTCTTTGGGGTAGGGGATGAAAGTTTAGCGGTTTGTTGAAATCGATGACAGTTTCCTCTTTAGCCGGCGGAACTGTAAACCAATTCCGTCTTAATTCCTCTAATGTCTTTGAAAGCCTTTCTACTTGTTCTGCTAAGGTTTCCTCGGTACTTATAGTCTCTCTTAGTTTAGGGGGGATTGGTTAGAACAGAGGGTATAGTGCGGGAGATTGGGATCGTTGTGAAATCTTTCTCTATATGTGTTTCGTGTAACTTGGAATATTTTTTTCCTTCTTCTTCTGGTAGACTTTGGTAGAGTTATTCAAAAGAAATGGAATGGGAAAGAAATAAACACATAACGAAAAAGGAACTCTTTTTATTATTTTCTAGGAATTCACATATATAAAAAAACCCATACCATTACATTAATGAACATTCAAGGAATCTTTCCAAGACCAAATTTTAGAAGAGGACCACAAAAAGTACTCTTGAGGATTCTCTTTCTGGTCTAGGTGAGATAAAGGTTGAGACCAATATTCTTGGGTTTCTAAAGCGTCCCAATTTGAACATTTCATCCTCCTCCTCCTCATTGTCACACGGGTTCTCCTGGGGAGCCTCGACCTCGTACACTTCTTCCTCCTCCACCACCTCTTCCTCTTCTTCTTTTTCGAAGGTTTTTGCTCTCTGGGGGTACGAATGTAGTTTCCTGAGAACATGACTGCCCTCCTTCAAATTGTATCGAAAATTCTTCACCTTGTTCTCGGCACAATAAATCAAATGCTGCTTGCGGAAAAATTGGTGTCGTGTGCATTTTGTCTTGTATCGCCACTCGGTTTTCCCCGGGACGTATAACTCGTAAACGGGCTGCTGACAGAGATTGCTGAAGTATTCGGCTTTATCGCATCCATTGACATAGATCGCCTCCACAATTTCGGTCAGCATTTTCAGAATCGTAGGAAGATGCTCGTAGGAAAGACAACCCTCGGTCCATTGCAGGCCGTGTCGGTTTCGCATGGTCTGGTTGATCGCAGCTCGATTGCGGGACGATAAGTCATCGTAATGGACAGGAGGGAGAAAAATCATGGATCCGCATAAGGTTAAATCATAGGTGATGTAGCCCAGTTCATTCAAGATGAAACACATTTCTCCAGTCTTGTGATCATGGCAGAGAAAGGACTCCATGTCCAAAACAATGTAGGAAACTTTGAGAGCTTTGGCACTCATGATGTCCATATTCATTGAAAAAAAATTCTCTCTCTCTCTTTCTCTCTGTGTGTGTCCTGAAGAAAAAAGGATTAGCGCTGTCTCTACGATCTCCTCTTTTATAGAGAGAGATAGACAAGGGAGCACGTGGCACGTCGTATGAATCTTGGGAAAGGTCACATTTTTTTGTTATCGTGCGCCTTTCAATAAATAAATAATAAAGGTCACCTTGGAAAGAAAGACAACATAGAACTCGTGCTCGACTTTGAAGGTTTCTACGATTCTCAAGGATCCTTTATTGTGAAAGAATTGGCTTACGTCACGTCGGACGGCACTTCTCGAGGGGTATTTGTTTTCAAACCCTCGTTTCCATGGAAAATGCTCACCGAAAAAGAAAAACGAACAGCTGTGTGGGCGAGTGATTATTATCACGGCTTGTCGTGGTACGAAGGAGAAATTCCGTACAGTTATTTCCCATGGTTGTTAAATATGTTGACGGAACCCTTTTCCGTGGTTTGGGTGCGAGGAGAAACGAAACGGCGGTTTTTAGAGAAATGGTTGCAAAGATCCATTTGTCGTATTTCAGGATCTACGAAAGAGATTCTCAAATACAATGGGATCGAACGAATGAATTGTCCTAACCATACAAAAGGTTTCTTCCATTGCGCTCTACAAAAAGTGGTTCGGTATCATTATTATTTAAAGACACAGAGAAGAAATTCGCAAGGTCGATCATGCAAAATCCAATTTTGAGAGAACCCCCTAAAAAAATACAATGTTACCTCTTCAACAGCATGGATGGTTTTGAAGCGTAACTTGGAATTCTTAAATAGATCAGAAAGAGTTCATTTATAAAAAAATGGTGATGTCTTGTCGATCGAGTCGGCTGGAAAAAATTTCTGAAAGCCGAGAAAAAAATTCTCTGGCTCAGATTTATAAAAAAAAGCACTTTTTGTTAATTTTTATCATGTCTTTAGACATGATAAAAATTAACTCTCTCCACCCTTATTTTGTTTGAGTCAGGTCTCAACATGTTTCAACATTTTTCTAAAACCAATTTCCAAGAAAGATATGCCTCATTCCTCTCTTAGAAATCTATTTTTAGAAAGGGTGAGACATCATTCCCAGAGAAAAAGTGTGGGTAGAGTTAATTTTTATAAAGTCTAAAGACATTATAAAAATTAACAAAAAAAAATTTTTTTTAAATCTGAGCCAGAGAATTTTTTTCCTCGTCTCTCAGAAATTTTCCCCAGCCGACTCAATCCAAGAGACATCACCATTTTTTTAAGAATATTCTTTCGGTTATTTATTTTTTTTTTAATTCTGAGCCAGACATACCCATTGACTTTCACAAATTTTTTACTCCCCCCTCCTTCCTTTTTCCTAAACTATAATAGAAACATTGTGGAATCTCATTTTTCGAAGCTAATCCACAGTTCTCCAATCAAAAGGGTTACTATAAAGGGGTTGGTTTGAATGCATTTATTTGCAAATTCTATAGGATTCTGTTGAGAAGGAGTAGGTGTATTGCAGAGTCGTTTTCTTAATGGAAGCCTAGTCTCATCAGAGGGTCTTTTCTGGGGATCGTACATAGAATGTTTTTCAGTAGGAATGGTTTCTCTCTGATCCTCAAGAGATATAGGGGAGTCCTGTCTTGAGAGATTGAGCGGTCCCTCATCCTCGAGGGGTCTTGACAAAAGGAGAGGAGTTTCGGTTCCCTTATCATCGTAGGGTCTTGACAAATCGAGAGGTCCCCCATCTTCGAGGGGTCTTGACAAAGGGAGGAGAGGTCCCTCCTCTTCGAGGGGTCTTGACAAGGGGAGGACAGGTCCTTCCTCTTCGAGGGGTCCCTCATTCTCGAGAGGTCTTGGTAAAGGAAGAGGTTTTTCATCCTCGAGGGGTTTTGACAAATGGAGTCGGTTTTCATCCTCGAAGGGTTTTGACAAATGGAGGAGAGGAATCTGAACAGACTCCTTCGTCTCCTCATCCTCATGGATAAAGATAGCCTTTCGGAAAGACCTTTTTACTTCTGAACAGGCTCCCCCTCCTCCTCATCCGCCTCCTCTTCATCATCGGTGAGAGAGATGGGATAGCTTTTCAACCATTCTATCTTTTCTTGCTCGATAATTTTTTGAAAAGTCGTGGACTCGTTCAGATGATTGTCCTCGAGAATATAATATGGGTTCTTCCCAGTCCTCACGATCGAGTGAGTTTCGTGCAGAAATTTGTGCAACTAGTCGCTAAAATGAACGAGGATCCCCCTTTTTCTTCTCAAGACGATTTATGATACTGTTCATTTGCGGGAGGGTTAGAAAGGTGGACGTGTAATGATATTTGGCTCCTTTCATCGACAAAATGTGTGTATCCAAAGTAGAAATTTCACGAGCCGTGAAAACGTTTTCGTCGGCCAGAAATTGGTCCCGCATCTTGTGGTAGCTACCCACGATATGATAACCCGCAAATTTTGAAAAATCGTAGGCTTTTAAGTAAATGACTCCTTGGATGACATAAAAGGAAAGTTCAAAATTTTTATATTTGAAAGGGATACACGTGGTGAGCTGGGGATTCCCAAAAAATACGACTTTTTGGCTCTCCTGTTCTATTTATATATAGAGAGAGAGACCCCCTTCCTCTCCCTTCTTCCTCTATATCTCTGCACGTCCTTGGGATAGAAAGGGTGACTGAAAAATTATGAACGTCATGGTTGGTTAGTTTTTTAATTATTACTTTCACTTCCTCATTCCAACCCACTCAAAAAAATAGCTCAGGGAGATAAGGTTTCTTGGAAAAGATATATATAAACAAAAAAAGAATGAAAATGACGTCATAGAGACTCTATGTGTATATAAAAATGCGAGAGCACTGACCGAGATCCATTTTATTCCATTGGGAGCCATGTCGCTGTTAGATGTTTTTCCAGCTCAACCGGTTTCGGGTGTAGAAGATTTGAAGTCGCTCACGCAAATCACCCACTTGAAAATATTTCTGGCACGTCATTGTGCTAAATTTATTCCTCATTTACCAACTCATCGAGGAACCGTCTCTTTGAAGCATGATGTCGAATTCTCCGACCTGCTCGTTCAGAACCTGTAAAGGAATTTATTCGACTCTCAAAAAACGAAAGAGAAATCCCCATCTCTTGGAACCGGGTGGATCGAGCTTTGAGAAGGCCCATTCAAACAGACCGGAGATATACGGATCCGCGCATGAGTTCTCGGTGGAAGAATATTTTTCTCACGAAAAGATACTTTACGTTTAGAGTGAGAACGATGGCCGAGGACGAAGTTCATATTTATCAAACCACAGCCTCCCCCGTCTATTACGAATCAGCGGCTCCCAATCTCCAGGAAAGAAGTTTTAAAGTCACCGACAGGACGAAATTTAAGAAATATATTCTAAGACCTTTCCAAAACTACGTCGTCCCTCCAAAGACGTGTTACCTCATCATCACGACCCAAAAGAGCCTCTTTCTCGTGGATCGGTGCCCGTGGACTCTTTGGAAACAAATGAAAAAGGAGATTCCTTTCCAAACGCCGACGACGTTTCAAGAAGAGAACCCACGGCCACCTTCTTCCATCCCTTCTTTAGATGATGAGAGGAGATGGATGAAACCGTCTTGTCCCGGAACGAGATCGGCAAGTCAACGGAAAGAAATCGAAGTCATCACTATCGAAGATGAGGAAGAAAAGAAAAAATTACCGATTAAAAAACGGTTGACTTACCGCAACATGCCTGGCGGGGAAGATTCGTTCAAGAACCTAGAATCCTCTTCTCAGACTGGTTCAGACAGGCAGCCTCTTCCGGACTCCTCTCAGACGTGTCCAGAACCTCTTCCAGCATCCTCTCCTTCTTCTTCTTCTCCAACGTATCCCAAAATTTTAGACGTAGAACTCCCGCCGGGTCCAAAAGCTCCAACGTGTCCAGAGTTCATGGAGGTAGAACCTCAGCCTGGTCCAGAAGCTCCAACGTGTCCAGAAATGGAGGTAGAACCTCAGCCTGGTGCAAAAGTTCCAGCGCGTCCAGAGGTCGTGGAGGCAGAATCTCAGCCTGGTCCAGAAATCATGGATCCGCCCCCTCATCTCAAAGAGACTCCAAGAGTTTCAAGACAACCTTTGGAGGATCCAGCACTTCCCGTATGGAAGGATTATATGGACTTACAAAGTTTGATGAATCATGAAAAGGAAAATAATACTGATCTGTGGGTCAAAGATTGTTTAGATGACTTATCCTCGAATGAAATTGAACTGTTATGGAATTGTGTTTCTGAACTGACATCGGAAATGTTATAAAAATTTTTTTTCACAAATTGTATGATGGTCATGATAACAATAAAAAAATATTATATATATATATATACCAATCCTGGTGGCTTCCCAATTCAAAGAGAGAGTGTTACTCTACAGTGACCAAGACCATCAAGGCAAAGTTCACCTGCTCTACGAATTTATAAGAAAGACAGCCAGCACTTATATTCCTCCTACCTCAAGATCTTCGTGAGGGACTGCTATGCGCTCTGAACGCTCTGGAAACGCTAGCCTTGAGAGGCTCACACCTTGCAGAAAGCCCAACCCTAGCAGACATAGGAGTAAACACGTCGACGGTGCTGTGAATTTGCTCACTCGATTCAGCAAAATGCAAAAAGACAGGTGAAGCAGCTCCATGCAAGCAAAGATACTATACAGCAGGATGAGCACCCGGTTATAGAGGGCAAAGATGGCCAACCTACGTACACGCAAGCGGTAAAGCGGAGATGGAAAAGGAAGGTCACGAACAGGCCGACACTGCTGATCCTCCCTAAACGTGATGAACAGAGTGCGGATATACGCGGGGTACTAGAAAAGCATATCCAAATTGAAGATCTGGGTGTCAACCTTCGGGGCATTACGAACTTAAATAGTGGAGGTGTGGCGGTGCGATGCAACAACAAGGATGAAGTACAGAAGATAAGTCAGTTCCTATCTCAGCACGACAACCTAAAGGATACAGTACGCACGCGTATACCACGGAAGATAACACCGAAATGCACAATCGACAATGTACCGTACGGCACCTCGGAGGTGGAAGTACAAGAAATGCTACAAAAGTCTTGCAAACTTGGGAATGAAGAGTGTAGAGTCCTCTTCACACTTAGCGCCCAGACAGAAGAAATAGAGCCACAAAGTGGGTGATTGAATGTACAGTCCGTCACAAAAGTATTCGAACACCGGTACCCTATCAGAAAATGACAAGATGGCGTTTTTCATTCTCTCTCTCTCTGTGTGTCGTGTTATTCCATCCTAGGTTTTCTTCTCCCCCCATCTTGGAAAAAACTGGAAAAAATGGTCACGATCTCTTTTTGAATGGGGGGATGCCATTTTGAGAAAAAGCAGACGACCCCATCTTGGAGAATGAACATGACCGCTCTACACACCCTTTCTCTCTCTCTCTCTCTCTCTCTCTCTCTTTGAATTGGGAAGTCATTTTGGGAAAAAAGCAGACGATCCTATCTTGGAGAACGGAAATGAACGCCCCTCCCTCTCTCTTTGAAATGGGAAGCCATTTTGGGACCCTCTATTCTTGGGGAGGGAGAAACTGAAAACTGCACCCCGCTGTCTCTGAATGCAGAAAGCCATTTTGGGAAAAGCGGACCCTCTTCTTCTGATCTTGGAGAACTGGAAATGAATGCTCTACACGATCTCTCTTTAAATTCAGAAGGTATTTCGGGACCTTCTAATGTTGGAAAACTGAAATGAACGCTCTACGCCTTCTCTCTCTCTTTGAAATGAGTAGCCATTTTGGAGGATTCTCCACCCCCCCATCCTAACCTTGGAAAACTGAAATGAACGCTCTACACCTTCTCTCTCTCTCTCTGAAATGGGTAGCCATTTGAAAAACTCCCTAACTTTGGAAAAAAAGAAATGAACGCTCTACGCCATCTCTCTTTGAAAATGGGGAAGGGGTGCCAATTTGAGACCTCCCTCCCCTAAACTTGGAAAAAAACTGAAATGAACGCTCTACACTCTCTCTCTTTGGACATGGGTAGCTCTTTGGGGATCCTCTCCTCTTGGTAGAAAAAAGAATTGAAGTGAAGGCTCTACACAATCTCTCTTGGAATGGGATCCATATTTCGGGAAACGTAGAGCACCTCATGCTGGAAAACTGAAGTGGACCACCAAGATTGGACTCTCTATAATATTTTTTTATTGATATCATGACCCTCCTCCAATTTGTTAAAAAAACTGTTTTTTGTTTTGTTTTTTATCCCATTTCCGATGTGATTTCAGAAATACAATTCCATAACAGTTCAATTTCATTCGAGGTTAACTGATCTAAACAGTCTTTGACCCACCCATCCGTATGATTATTTTCTTCTTCCTGTTCCATCAAACCTTGTAAGTCCATATAATCATTCCATACGGGAAGGGCTGGATTCTCGCAAGGCTGTCTTGAAACACTTGGAGTCTCTTTGGGATGAGTGGAGGGATCTACGATGTCTGGACCCGGCTGCGATTCTGACTCCATGATTTCTGGACCCGTTGGAACTTGTGGACCCGGCTGAAATTCTGCCTCCATGATTTCTGGACCCGTTGGAACTTGTGGACCGGGCTGTGATTCTGCCTCCATGATTTCTGGACCCGTTGGAACTTGGGGACCCGGCTGACATTCTACCTCTACGATGTCGGGACTCGTTGAAGCTTGTGGACCCGTCTGACATTCTACCTCTACGATGTCGGGACAGGTTGGCGGAGAAAAAGAGGATACTGGAAGAGGTTCTGTCTGTGAGGAGTCCGAAAGAGGCTGCCTGTTTGAACAATTCGGGGAAGAAGAAGAAGAAGCTACTGGGTTCTGAAGCGAATCTTGCACGCCAGGTAGGTTCCGGTAAGTCGACCGTTTTTTAAGAGGTAATTTTTTTCTTCCTCCTCATCTTCAATCGTGATGACTTCAATTTCATTCCGTTGCCGGGTCGATTTTGTTTCGAGCCATGACGGTTTGGTCCAGCTCCTCTTATCATCTAAGGAAGGGATGGGTAAAGGTGGCGGGGGGTTTCTCCTCTTCTTCTTGAAACACCATCGGCGATTGGAAAGGAATCTCCTTTTTCAATTGTTTCCAAAGCGTCCACGAGCACCGATCGACGAGAAAGAGGCTCTTCTGGGTCGTGACGATGAGATATTGCGTTTTCGGGGGAACGACATAGTTTTGGAAAGGTCTTAGGATATATTTCTTATATTTCATCCTGTCGGTGACTTTAAAACTTCTTTCCTTCAGATTGGGGGACGATGATTCGTAATAAGCGAGAGGAGCGGCTGTGGTCTGAACAATATGAACTTCGTCCTCAGCCGTCGTTCTCACTCCAAACGTAAAGTATCGTTTCGTGAGAAAAATATTCTTCCACCGAAAACACGTGCGCGGATCCGTATATCGCCGATCTGTTTGAATGGGCCGTCTCAAAGCTCGATCCAACCGGTTCCAAGAGAAGGGAGATTCCTCTTTCGTTTGTTGTGATTCGAATAAATTTCTGTATATATTCTGAACGAGCAGGTTGGAGGATTCGACATCTTGATTGAAAGAAACGATCGCTTGATGAGGTGGTAAATGCGGAATAAATGTCGCACAATGACACGCCAAAAAGATTTTCAAGTTGGCGATTTGATTTAGCGTCTTCAAATCCTCCCCGTTCGAAATCCGTTGAGTTACAAAAACATCTAACAGCGACATGGCTCCCAATGGAAAAGAAATGATCTCGCCCAGTACTCTCGCCTTTTTATATATAGACACACACAGAGACATAGAGGCTCTATGACGTCCGTTTTATTTTATTTTATTTTATTTTTTGTTTCTCTCTCTCCTTTCCAAGAAATCTTATCTCCATGACCTCTTTTTCTTTTCTTAAAAGATGAGTGTGTGTGGGAATGAGGAAATGACAGTAATAATATAATAAAAAAAAAACTAATCAACCATGAACTTCTCCTTTTTCTAGAGTTACCCTTTCCATCCCAAGGACGTCCAGAGATAGAGGAAGAAGGGAGAGGAGGGGGAAGGTCACGCTCTCTTTCTCTATAAATAAAAAGGGAGAGCCCCAAAGTCGTATTTTTGTCCAAGTGGATCATGAGGAGGCATCCCCAGCTCACCACGTGTATTCCTTTCAAATATAAATATGTTGATCTTTCCTTTTATATATAATCCAAGGAGTCGTTTACTTGAAAGCCTCCGATTTTCCAAAATGTGCGGGTTATCATATCGTGGGGAGTTGTCAAAAGATGCGGGACGAAATTTTGTCCGAAGAAAACGTGTTGATGACTCGTGACATTCCACCTTTGGATGCACAAATTTTGTTAATGAAACGAGCCAAATATTTTTACACGTCCCACTTTCTAATCGTCTCGCAAATGCATAGGATTATAAATCGTCTTGAGAAGACAAAAGGGATTCTCGTTCATTTTAGTGAATGGTTGCACAAATGTCTGCACGAACCTCTCTCGATCGAGAAGACTGGGAAGAATGCCTATTATATTCATCTCGAGGATTCTCCTCCTTCGTCTCATCTTAACGAAGCCACGACTTTTGAAAAAATCCTCGAGCAAGAAAAAATAGAATGGTGGAACAACTACCCCATCCATCTCCCCGAGCATCAGGAGGAGCCTGTTCAGAAGAAAAAGAAGAAACCTTTCCAAAAGCCTATCCTCATCCTCCTCGATGATGGGGATGAGGAAAAGCCTGTTCAGATTCCTCTCCCTTTGTCAAAACCCGTCGAGGATGAAAAACCTCTCCCTTTCTCAACACCCCTCGAGGAGGAGAGACCCCTCGAGAAGGAGAGATCTCTCCCATTGTCAAACCTCCTCGAAGATGAAAAACCTCTCCCTTTCTCAAGACCCCTCGAGAAGGAGGGACCTCACCCTTTGTCCCTCGAAGATGAAAAACCTCTCCCTTTATCAAGTCCCCTCGAAAATGAGGGACCTCGCGATTTGTCAAGACCCCTCAGGGATAAAGGAACCGAAACTCCTCTCTCTTTCTCAAGACTCCTCGAAGAGCAGAGATCTTTCCCTTTCGAAGAGGAGGGACCTCTCGATTTGTCAAGACCTCTCGAGGATAAGGGAACCGAAACTCCTCTCCCTTTCTCAAGACTTCTCGAGGAGGAGGAGGAGGAGAGACCGCTCCATGTCTCAAGACAGGACCCCCCTCGATCTCTTGAGGATCCGAGGGAAACCATTCCTATTGAAAAGCAATCTATCGACGATCCTCAGAAAAGATCTTCGGATGAGACTAGACTTCCATGTAGAAAACGAATCTGCCACAATCATAATAATAATATACCCACCCCCTTTCAACAACAGAATCCTACAACATTTACAGATAAATGCATTCAAACCAATCCCTTTATAGTAACCCTTTTGATTGGAGAACCCGTGCATTAGCCTCTAAAAATTAGATTCTAGACTGTTTCTATGACCAGAATCTAGAGCCAATAGATAGGTCTAGCTCAGAATATTCTTTTTAAAAGAAAATAAATAAATAATCCAAAGACCATTCGTGAATATAAATGGTAAAGTCTCGAGTCGGCTGGAAAAAAATTTTCAGAGCTCAGAAAAAATTCTCCAACTCAGAGAAAAAAAACTTTTTGTTAATTTTTATCATTAGTCTTAGACATGATAAAAATTAACGACCCCTTCCCTTTTCGTCTGGGAATGTTGTCTCACTCTTTTGAAAAACAAATCGTGATTCATTCTTGGAATGATTGCCATTAGAAAGGATGAGTCATGGTCTATTTTTAGAAAGGGTAAGACATCCTTCCCAGACAAAAAGCGAAGGTCGTTAATTTTTATCATGTCTTTTTGACATGATAAAAGTTTTTTTTTTTGAGTTAGAGAATTTTATCTCAGCTCTGAGAAATTTTTTTATCCCAGCCGATTCGAGACTTTTCCATTTTTTTTAAAGAATGATTTCTCCCTGATCTATTTCAGAATTCCAAGTTTCGCTTCAGAACCATCTGTGCTGTTGAAGAAGTAACGTGATATATGTATTTTTTAATGAGTTCTGTCAAGATTGAATTGTGCAGGATCGACCTTGCGAATTTCTTCTCTGTGTCTTTAAATAATAATGATACCGAACCGCTTTTTGTAGAGCGCAATGGAAAAAACCTTTTGTATGGTTAGGACAATTCATCCGTTCGATCCCATTGTATTTGAGAATCTCTTGCGTCGATCCCGAAATGCAATAAATGGATCTTTGCAACCATTTCTCTAAAAACCGCCGTTTCGTTTCTCCTCTCATCCAAATCACGGAAAAGGTTTCCGTCAACATCATTAACACCCATGGAAAATAACTGTACGGAATTTCTCCTTCGTACCACGACAAGCCGTGATAATATTCACTCGCCCACACAGCGGTTCGTTTTTCTTTTTCGGTGAGCATTTTCCATGGAAACGGGGGTTTAAAAACAAATATCCCTCGAGAAGTACCGTCCAATGTGACGTAAGCCAATTCTTTCACAATAAAGGCTCCTTGAGAATCGTAGAAACGTCCAAACTCGAGCACGAGTTCCATGTTTTTTATTTCTTTTTCTTTCCAATGTGACCTTTATTAGTATTATTATGATGGATGTGTATTGAGATGCGTACGATATTATTCAAAAAAATATACGAATGTGACCTTTCCCAGAATTCATACGACCTGTCACGTGCAACCTTCTCTCTCTATAAAAGAGGAGATGGCGAGAGAACGCTATCATTTTTTTCCTTCAGGACACACACAGCGAGAGAGAGAGAGAGAGAATTTTGTTTTTCTTTTTTTTTTTTTTTTTCAATTGAAGATGGACCGTTTGACTGCCAAATCTCTCAAAGGTTCCTACATTGTTCTGGACATGGAATACTTTCTTTGTCGTGATCCAAAGACGGGAGATATATGTTTCAACTTGAAAGAACTGGGCTACATCACTTGCGATTTAACCTTATGCGGATCCATGATTTTTCTCCCTCCTGTCCATTACGATGACTTATCGTCCCGAATTCAAGCTGTGGTCAACGAGACTACAAGTAACCGACACGGCCTGCTATGGACCGAGGGTCGTCTTTCCTACGAGCATCTTCCTACGATCCTGAAAATGCTGACCGAAATTGTGGAGGTGATCTACGTCAATGGATACGATAAACCCGAATTTTTCAGCAAGCTCTGCCAGCGATCCGTTTACGAGTTTTACATCCAGGGGAAAACCGAGTGGCGGAACGAGTCGAAATGCACGCGACACCAATTATTCCAAAAGATGATTCATTGTGCCGAGAAGAACGTGAGAAATTTTCGATACCATTTGATGGAGGGTAGTTACGTTCTCCGGAAACTACATTGTTACCTCTCCGAGAGCAAAGCCGTCGAAGACGAAGAGGAGGCGGAAGAGGAAGAATCTCCCCAGGAGAACCCGTGCGACGATGAGGAGGAGGAGGATGAACTTCTAATAATAATAATAATAATAATAATAATAATAATAATAATAATAATAATAATAAATGTTTAAGTTGGGACGCTTCAGGGACCCAAGAATATTGGTCTCAACCCTTATCTCACCTAGACCTGAAAGAGAATCCTCAAGTGTACTCTTTGTGGTCCTCTTCTAAAATTTGGTCTTGGAGAGATCCCTTGAATGTTCATGAATGGAATGGTATGTGAATCCCTAGAGAAAAAAAAAATAAAAAAAAGTTCCTTTTTTTTTAATGTGTTGATTTCTTTCCCATCCCATTTCTTTTCCATAACTTCACCCCAATCGACGAGAAGAAGAAGAATTTTCCAAGTTACACAAGACGTAGAAAGATTTCACAACGATTTACGAATCACACTCTCCACATGATATATATAGAGAGAGACCCTCTGTTCTCTAGCCAATACGTCAAGACTTCCCTAAACTAAGAGAGGCCATGAGTACCAAGGAAACCTTAGCAGAGCAACTGGAAAGACTTTCAAAGAGATTAGAAGAGTTAAGACGGGATAGATTTACAGTTCCGCCGAATAAAGAGGAAACTATCATCGATTTCAACAAACCGCTGTACTTTCATCCCCTACCCCAAAGAACGAAACGAGTGGACTCGCCGTTGAACAGTTCCAATGAGAAACAGAACGTCACTTATTTGAATAGCCAATTTCAGCACATGAATATTTCATAAGTATTTTTTTGTTTTTTTTTTCCCCTAAAGCGTAGGGAAAGCGGATCAATTGTTTTTCCCTTTCCATCGTCGGAAAAGATTGGGAAGAAAAATCTTTCTGAGCTCTCTCAGAAAAATTTTCTAGCCTTAAAAAAAATAAATAAATAAATAAAAATAAAAAATAAATAAAAAACTTTCTGCTAATTTTTATCATGTCTCTAGACATGATAAAATTAACTCTACCCCCCTTTTGTCTGGAAATGTTGTCTCACACTTTCTAAAAATAGACCATCACTCATCCTTTCCTAAAGAATAGAATTCCAAGAATGGGATCTGGTCAAATGGACTCTCCCTGATCTCTTTAAGTATTCCAAGTTTCGCTTCCGTTCAGTCTGTGCTAAAAATACAAACTACTACGGTATCGTGGTGTATGGAAACAGACTCTTGTCAATCGATCCCCCCCCCATTTTTTTAAGAGTGTATTTTCACATTTTTCCCTATAGATCCTTCTCCCTGTTTCATCAAACCCTCTCTATCGCTCTGCATAAAAGATATGTATCCATTAGCTTCCCATGACCACCTTCCCCTAGCCAAGATTGGATTCAAGAGGTTATCGAAAAAAACTGGGTTGAGTAAAGGAAAAAGTACATTGGATAAGACACGTTTGTTTCTTCCTTTCCAATGTACTATTTCCTTCACTCAACGCGGTTTTTTTCGCCTCCTCCCTGACAGACGGGAAAAGAAAAAGAGGAGGATGTCCCGTATAAAGATCGTCCAAAAAAATACCATCCCTTTTATATAGACCGCGTGATGCCACCTCATCTCATCATGATTTCTTTTTTTTTTTTAGGAAGACTCGATAATGGAACTTTAATAATACAGATGAGAGTCCAAGATGGAAGATCATCCCCTACCCCAAAGAACGAAACGAGTGGACTCGCCGTTAAACAGTTCCAATGAGAAACAGAACGTCAC
Organism: Stegodyphus dumicola; assembly: GCF_044657685.1. Classification (NCBI taxonomy): domain Eukaryota; kingdom Metazoa; phylum Arthropoda; class Arachnida; order Araneae; family Eresidae; genus Stegodyphus; species Stegodyphus dumicola. Next base: position 139,946,210 of record NC_140781.1, on the reverse strand, counting down.
TTATTTGAAAACCCAATTTCAGCACATGAATATTTCATAAATATTTTTTTGTTTTTTTTTCCTAAAGCGTAGGGAAAGCGGATCAGTTGTTTTTCCCTTTCCATCGTCGGAAAAGATTGGGAAGAAAAATCTTTCTGAGTCCTCTCAGAAAAATTTTCTAGCCTTAAAAAAAAAAAAAATAAATAAAAATAAAAAATAAATAAAAAACTTTCTGTTAATTTTTATCATGTCTTTAGACATGATAAAAATTAACTCTACCCCCCTTTTGTCTGGGAATGTTGTCTCACACTTTCTAAAAATAGACCATCACTTCTCCTTTCCTAAAGAATAGAATTCCAAGAATGGGATCTGGTCAAATGAACTTTCCCTGATCTCTTTAAGTATTCCAAGTTTCGCTTCCGTTCAGTCTGTGCTAAAAATACAAACTACTACGGTATCGTGGTGTATGGAAACAGACTCTTGTCAATCGATCCCCCCCCCATTTTTTTAAGAGTGGATTTTCACATTTTTCCCTATAGATCCTTCTCCCTGTTTCATCAAACCCTCTCTATCGCTCTGCATAAAAGATATGTATCCATTAGCTTCCCATGACCACCTTCCCCTAGCCAAGATTGGATTCAAGAGGTTATCGAAAAAAACTGGGTTGAGTAAAGGAAAAAGTACATTGGATAAGACACGTTTGTTTCTTCCTTTCCAATGTACTATTTCCTTCACTCAACGCGGTTTTTTTCGCCTCCTCCCTGACAGACGGGAAAAAAACAAAGAGGAGAATGTCCTGTATAAAGATCGTCCAAAAAAATACTATCCCTTTTATATAGACCGCGTGATGCCACCTAATCTCATCATGATTTCTTTTTTTTTTTTTAGGAAGTCTCGATGATGAAACTTTAATAATACAGATGAGAGTCCAAGATGGGCGTAAAAAGCCATTTCATTAAGCATGCATAAATCTGTTTGAAAGAAACTCGAATAAGAAGGAGAATATAAAAAAAGCGGGAAGGTTGGTAACGAGTCCTTTTCTCTCTATATAATATTTCTCTCGTTTTGGAAGGGTTCCAAGCCGACCCGTTCGCTTTTTTGAAAAAAAAAAAAAAAAAAGAAACTCCAACCAGATGAGACTTTTTTTTTCGCCCCAAGGTGACCTTTACAGGATAACGCTTTCAGGGTTCATTCATCCTCTTATGTGAAACGGTGACCCTGACGAGATCGAGATAAATAAGTCCTGTGAGTTGTTTTGTGATCTTGACGCGATCCAAGAAAGACTTTTTATTTTTTTGGAATAGGCGGAGGGAGAAAACGTTCTCACGGCCCTCAGATATCGTTTCATAAATATATTTTTTTATAAAAGTGTTTCTTTCATCCCGATCCTTTTAAGAAAGAGGTTGGAATGACCCTGACATTTAGATAGGGTCGCGATCCCGACAGATGTCGCGCGAGTATAAAAGTGTGTGTCCTCCGCGAGATTTCTTCAGAGAACAAAGAAGACGTGAACTGACCTGGTAAGTCCCTTTGGTCCTATGAATATGGTTATATAAAATCGATTTGATTCTTTGTTTTTTTTAATAATCATAATAATAACTTCATTTAAAAAGAACTCTCTTCTTAACCCTTTGAAAAGAAAATGTCTCTTTCAAGACGATGACTCTAAAACGTTTTATTGTTTTTTTTTCTTTCTAGATCTTCCCTGTTATATATATATACCTTCTCGATTCTTTTTTCCTGTTTGTGGGAGACATCACCGTATTCATCGCCATGGCGTGTTGAGAAAACTTTATCGTGCTCGATCTAGAGGGTTTCCAGTCCTACAACCACAAGAAGGGTGAATTTACCTACGTTTTAAAAGAATTGGGCTATGTGACAAAAGATTTTTTGACCGTGGGATCGTTGACGTTTGCTCCTCCTCAACCCTTACACCAACTGAGTGACAAAAACCAAAAGACGAATGCCTGGCTGACGAGAAACCGGCACGGGCTTCGTTGGAACGAGGGCCATATTCCCTACAACCATTTAGGACGCATTCTCCAATCGCTCACTCACAGCTTTTCCACGATTTATGTGATGGGATGCTAGAAAGCTAAATTCTTTGCTAAAGCCTTGGACTATCAGAAATCCGGGACGGAAATTTATGTGCCAGATGGAATCATTTGGAAGTATCAGGGAAAATATGCCCGACATCATCAAAGGAGGAAATATTTCCATTGTGCCGAAAACAAAGTGCGCAACTATCGGTGGCACATTACGGAAGGGGATTTTCATATCAATCACGTTTATCCAGACGGAACGGAGAAGGAGGAGAGGATCCAGGAGGAAGCAGACAATCCTCTGCAAGCTTTTGATAAGACCTACGATCAGTTAGAGAAAGATCCGTCCCCGAAAGCGTACGATGAGCTCCTCCAGAAATGGGATAATCTGTCCTGTTTCCAAGTGATGGAACATGCGGATGAGCATACGCCTTTCCAGTTGATGGACTCTTTTTCTTCGTCGACTTCCTCCAATAGCTCGAGGAAGACGGAGGGTTGGGGAGACGTACCTGAAAATATTCCCCATTACGATCCAGCAGCTTGTTGGGACGAACCTCCCAAAGAATCTCTTGAGACCCCAAAAATATCTTCAGAGGATCCAAAGACAAAATCCACTGAGACTATGTCAGAGTGTTGGGACGATGAACGGACGACCGATGCTCCAAAATCCACTGAGACTATGTCAGAGTTTTGGGACGATGAACTGACGACCCATGCTCCAAAATTCACTGAGACTAAGTTAGAATGTTGGGACGATGAAACCGAAAAGACGACAGAGAATTGGGATGACAGTTCTCAAAAGTATTTGAATTGATATATATAAACTCAGGAGAAAAAAAAAAAAAAAAAAAAAAAGATTTTTAGAAATAAGTAGGGAAAGGTTCTCCGCTTTCCCTATATTTATGGAAATGGACTAAGAAGAGAGAGAGAGAGAGACGAATCAGGAGGCCAAAAAAATGGGTCTTGGAAGGAATGAGTGCAAATGCATTCGATTCCTTCCGAGACCCATTTTTTTGGGTCCCTCTCTCATCCAATCTTGGAAAAGAACTTTGTCCTATTTTTCTAGGTCCATTCAAAAAGAAATGAATCTATCCATAAATTTTCTAAAAAAAAAGATCCTTCACCTCTTGACGGTCCAAAGTCGGGAATCTTGGAAAAAGTCATCCACCGTTCATCCAGTCAAGCTTCTCTGTAGAAAATCTAGTTGGTGCATCTGCATTCTTGAACACCCGGCAGTTATTATTGGACGGGAAACGTCGAATGCTGAAATAGTTAACAGTGAGCCCATTCTTAAAAAATGGTGATGTTTTATTCATCCAGTCGAGTGGGAAAAAATTTCTGAGAGCCGGAAAAAAATTTCTCTGGCTGAAAGTTAGATATGAAAAAAAAAAAAACTTTTTGTTAATTTTTATAAGACATGATAAAAATTAATGACCCCCCCTTTTTGTTTGGGAATGATGTCTCACCCTTTCGAAAAACAAACCGTGAGTCATTCTTGAAATAATAGCAAGTAGAAAGAAATCGATCAAGGAAATTCCATTCTTAGAAACTGAGTCTTCTCTTGTGGATTGACTGTAGGAAAAAAAAATATACCCCCTTTTTCGTCTGAAAATGAGGTCTCAAATTTTTTGAAAAATTGAAGACATCAATTTCAGACGAAAGGGTTTTTTTTTTTTTTTTTTTTTTTTTTTTTTTTTTTTTCACAGTGTGTCGACATTTTTCATCTTCGAATATCGTCAATATTCTATATGTGACATTTAAGCGACCCGTTTAATTACAGGATGGAATTAGAGAGTGACTGTAAAATTTTCCGAATATCCTTTTCCGTTTGATCTATACTTCTGCGTGCATCAACAAGGTAAACATTTTTTTTTCTTTAAGTAATGTTTTTTTATATTGATTTTCTAATTCGTTGAGATATTCTAATGTAATATTATACTCCTCGGATTTATTTCTCAACTTTATTCGTTTGTATGCCTCCAAGCTATCGATTTGTAAATAAATATAATAATTCACATCGTACGTCAGGGATTTATATAACTCATCGTAAATGTCCATGGTCGGTTTATCAAATATCAATTCGCTAAAGACGTGTCTCGATGTCCAGGGACGACGTTCAACAATGATAAGACCCGGTATATCTTTAAACTTTTCTTTCTGATCAAACTGAGATAATAAAACTTGAAATTGAAAAGCCTTCTGGTATTTTTGAGGTTCATCATAGAAATGAGATAAAAGCGTAAATTTTTCAATGGGTTCTTCAAAACGGAGATAGTTGCTTTTTAAACGTTTCATGATACTGGATTTACCAGCTCCAATTAAACCATCTATACACACAATCATCTGCTTCATATTTTTATTTTGGGGGGGGGGGGGTAAATCGCCTAAAAAGCGAGAGTACCCTTCTTGCTACTAAATGTAAAAGTTTGGCTCACCTATTTCAATAGTAGAGGGTTTAAATAGGCAGTCTAGAGTCCATTATAGAAAGAATTTTAAATCCTATCTTGTCCATGGAATTGGCTGGGAAAAAACTCTGAGGGCCGGAAGAAAATTTTACAGAACAAAACAAAACAAAAAAAAAACAAAAAAAAAAAAAAAAAACCTTTTTGTCTGAAATTGATGTCTTCAATTTTTCGAAATTGTGAGACATCATTTTCGGACGAAAAGAGGGGGTAATTTATTTTCCTAATTGCATCCAATGTAAGATAGAGTCACGGTTTGTTTTTTCAAAAAATTTCAGACATCATTTTCAGACGGAAAGGGGGGATTGTTTTTTTCCAGTCTATCCACAAGAGAAGACTCAGTTTTTAAGAATGGAATTTCCTTGATCGATTTCTTTCTACTTGCTACTATTTCAAGAATGACTCACGGTTTGTTTTTTCGAAAGAGTGAGACATCATTCTCAGACAAAAAAGGGAGCTCAATAATTTTTATCATGTCTTTCAGACATGATAAAAATTAACAAAATTTTTTTTTTTTTTCATATCTAACTTTGAGCCGCAGAAATTTTTTTCCGGCTCTCAGAAATTTTTCCCAGCCGACTCGATGTGAATAAAACTTTACTGTTTTTTAAGAATGTTATTTCCTGGATCGATTTCAACCTATCGAGTTTCGCTTGAGTTCCGGCCGTGCTGTGGTCCCACCTGGATACAAATTTTCCCCTTTTGGAATAGAATTTCCGTCAAGGTAGGCTCCTTTTCCTCTTTTTGCATTTTTCATGTCATTTCATTTGTATTGCAATATACTGAAAACGGGCGTTCGAACCGATTTCTAGGCTATTTCTACACAAATGGAGCTCGATCCAAGAAAAAAAATGTCTTTTTTTTTTATTTTGTGGACAGCCAACTTGCATTGGAATATACTGAAAACGGGCGTTCGAGTCGGTTTTCAGTATATTCCAATACAAATGGAGCTCGATCCAAGAAAAAAATGATGTCTTTTTTTTTATTTTGTGAACTGCCCTATTTGTATTGGAATATACTGAAAACGGGCATTCGAGTCGGTTTTCAAAATATTCTAATACAAATGGAGCTCGATCCAAGAAAAAAATTATGTCTTTTTTATTTTGTGGACTGCCCTATTTGTATTGGAATATACTGGAAACGGGCGTTCGAGTCGGTTTTCAGTATATTCTAATACAAATGGAGCTCCATCCAAGAAAAAAATGATGTCTTTTTTTTTATTTTGTGGACAGCCAATTTGTATTGGAATATATTGAAAACGGGCGTTCGAATCTTTTTTCAGACTATTTCTATACACATTCCACCGTATCAAAATGACGTCATCGTTGAGTCGTCCCCGGACAATCTTATACCGAATTTGTATAGAAATATACTGAAAATGGGCTTGAGGGCCGCTTTCTAGTATATTCCTATATAAATTCGGTTGCATCCAGAAACAAAAAGAATGTCTTTTTGAATGGACAGGATGACTATGGAAACCGGATCTCTCTCTCCCAAGATTGGATGAGAGAGCGATTGAAGACATCAATTTCAGACGAAAAGGGTTTTTTTTTTTTAAATTAGTAACACTTAAACATCAATGTTTAAACAACTTTTTTTACTATTCTGTATCTTTTTCGTTTGTCTTCCCATCCTTACCTTTATCTACTATTACAAACTCGGGAATTTCTGATTTATATTCTTGTAAACGATGAAAATAAACCAAAGCTTCCTGAAAAGCATAATATTTTGTTCGGCCTAAATGTTTAGAACAAAACGATGTGTGTGTATCTGTACAAGATACACTCGTTAAATCGCATAAATTTTCCTTTGAATCAGATAAATTTTCCCTCTCTGATCGAAAATTCACTATAACTGGACGAGCGAGAGTCTCAGATAAAAGATTAATCTTCCAATAATCAGGACAATAAATGGTTTTATATCCTTTAGTTAATGAAATAAGGAATGCTTGTACTTCATCATATGGTAAATGTCCTTCGTTCCACGAAAAGCCATGCGTGCTGTCAGCTAAAGGTAAGTAAATGGAAGTGAAACATTTTTGAGTAGAAGAAGATAATTGTGTCCATGGTATAGGTGGTTCTACATAAATGATTCCTTTCGACTGGTCACTTGTTATATAAGCCAGTTCTTTTATTATGTATTTGGGAAGCTCATTGCTGCAAGACATATGCAACTCTTTGAGAGTTTTTTCATTTTCAATTTCAAAACCTTCGTAATTAAGAATAATATACGATTCCATATTTTTGCTATATATATCTTGATTATTAAAAAAACTTAAATTTGAATACATCATTTTTAGACAAAACGTTTTTATGTATTCTTTCGGTAAGGTGTAATTTTCATGGATCTCTTCATCATAGTATAAGAAGGATTTAAATTTCGATTAGGAAAAATGTAATTCACTTTTCGTTTTAATTGGGACAGATATGTCATGCGTGTTTTGGGGAAAATGGGACCACCTGGAATTGACGCTAAATATTCGTACAGGTACCGATTTTTTTAATCTGATCTGGAGATCTTTCTTCCGGCCCTCAGAATTTTTTCCCAGCCAACTCGATGGACAAGCTAGGATTCAATTATTTCTAGAATGGACTCTCGCTTGCCCATTTAAACCCTTCAAGTTTCGCTTCAAATCCCTCTGTGTTGTGAAAACAGTTGGTAAATGATTCATTTCTCAAGTCATTGCCTCCTCAGTTCGCTTTTCATGGGGGTTGGGGATCTATCCAAAAGGTTTTGTGTAGGAAATTTGGTTTCTTGAAGATTTAGCTATCTATATATAACATTATGTTTTCTTTTCAAAAAAAAAAATCCAGTCTTGATCGAAATGGACTTTACGCACAATTTATTGTGCCCCCCGATCTATCCAAAAGATTTTGTGTAGGAAAATTGGTTTCTTGAAGATTTAGCTATCTATATATAACATTATGTTTTCTTTAAAAAAAAAATCCAGTCTTGATCGAAATGGACTTTACGCACAATTTATTGTGCCCCCCTCTTTCCAAGATTGGCTTAAAGAAGTGATAAAAAAATGGGTCTGGAAGGAAAAGAGTGCATTTCGAGAAAAAAAAAGAGGACCCTCTTTTTCTCGCAATGCACCCGTTTCCTTCCAGACCCATTTCTTTCGCCTCATCAGAACTCTCTTTCTTTTCTCCTCCCTCTCTCTCTTAAGAGGGATTGAAAGAAAGAGGCTAGATGGGGAAGCTTCTTTTTTTTTCTTTCGAAAAGAGAAAAAAAATTTGGAGGAGGAGCAAATTTTTTTTTTTTGGTGGTGGTGGTGGTAGTTTTTTTTTTTAGAGGTGGTGGTGGTAGTTTTTTTTTTCAGAAGGTGATGACTTTGGTGACATTTAAAGAGACCACCAGGGGATCCGTTTGAGTCTCGGCGACCTTTTCTTGACTGGGGTCTGTCTGGCAATAAGCGCTGGCATATTTTTTAGGGTAAGTAGAAGAGTCCGTCATGCCTGGATGCGGCGGTATGTAGCGCACTCCCAGATTATAGAGGGTGATGAAGGGAAATCTCTCCCCCGGATGCGTAATGGCAGACCGCACATTGAGTTGAACAGTGTTAAACGAATGTCGCATACTGCGCATGCCCAGAAACAAATTTGGCGTAATTACTATGTTGGCGCGATTTGAAAGGAGGATAAATACGGTATATGGTAGATGTACTGCCATCTGATTGTAAACAAATCTGACGTTTAAATCTTTGTAGAGTATAATGTAAATATATAGCAATTACTGTACTAAAATACAATTTTTTACTGTACTGCTCCAACAACTGGAAAGCTTAATGATACGATCAAAGTATAAATTCGATTGAAGAGTGCAAAAAATGGGTAAAGAAAGTCAGCGTAAATATAAATGCCCCAGCGGATAGCGCAAGAGCTCCAAACCAAATGCTATTGCAAGATTGCTTTCAGGTATGTATATATTTTCCCATTTCAGTAAATTTGATACGTTATAAGTGCAAGTATGTTTATGTACTATGTCACAGTATCATCTTTTTTAACACACATACAGTTCAATAACTTTTTTTTAACATTTCCTAAATTTCTTTATAATGTAACATTAAGAAAGAAGTTTTAAGGATTGACTTGTTTCCTTACTGTTCTAATTTTTTCGAAAAGAAACATCTTTTCAAGAAACTTCAAGAAGAAAACTATTAGTATTTAGAGCGTAATTTTATCACAGGTAAAACTGATGCAAGGTACTTGGGTCTTTTATCTCAAAATATGTTGAAATGCTTTGATTGAAATTAATATGATATAAAGTAATGTAACAAATTGTGGTATAACTGTAAAGAATTGGTAAAAATAAAATATAATTGGTTTAAATTTACTTAACTCCTAATATTATTAAATATCTATTGGATAGAAAAATTTGATGAAATATTAAATGTAACAAGTTATATTTTTAAAAGGCAAATGATTGTACAGTATGTAGGAATTGATGATGATTTTTAATAACCCTAAAGTAATATTAAAGTCAACAATAAAGTATATTTTGATGTATGTAATTTTTCGTCAACGATTACATAACATTGCACTTTATAAAGTATGCTTAGATTGTTTTAATGTGTGCTATATATTATTGCAAATTAGTTCTTCATAAAATTGTATGTTTCTGCAGTGAAAAATATGTATGCCATTATGAAAGTTATAGGAAAACATGTACATGTACTGCACATGTAGCAGGAAGGCAAGATAACAATTACGACTGTCAATCATCATTTGCTTGTACCTGTCAAGCTGACTATACAGACTATAGTAGCCAGAGATAGTTTGTAGAAAGTCTGTACCAGAGATGAATGTATGAATTACAGTTAGTAAATAATCATTCTTAACTAAATAGTAAAATTTAAATATAATAACCCCTTATTTCATTTTTTATAAATTTTCTTATTATTTTGATGTGATTTCACAACCATTGAAACTCTCGTGTTGTTAAATAATTAAGTCAGCACTGAACAACATATCATTTTATTGATATAAAATTAATAAAATATTTTGTGTGTATGGCCATGTTATAATCTAAGATTTTTCAATACTTGAATCATCATTTTAAAGATTTTTATAAAATGATTTTAATTTCAGGCATTGGCACAGTGAATGTCAGCTGAAAAATTTTAACCTTTGCTTCTGGAAGTGGAATGTTAAGATGTAAGTAAATGTCTGAGTTACAGTTAATAATACTGTGAAGCACTTAATTGTATGCTTTGCTAATGAAGTTAATGAAAGAGGTGAAATTTCAAATGTAATTGTTTCAATTACAATTATTACAGACATTATTTAATTTTGTAATAATGCTAATTAAATATATGAATTAAGAAAATGCAAAAGTTAGTGCATAAGTATACTAAGTAGTTCAGAGTAAGATTTATACTTAATTTATAGTAGGCACTCATTCACACATACGATGACTCGCACACTGATATAAATTTGGTGTGCTTTTATACTATTTACATGTCTCTTATATTCAGATTTGAATCATTATCTGCCAACAAATTCAGTTAATCAGGCATTGTTGACCTTATTAGTTTTTTGCAGATGTGTGAAATTTTTGAACATTTTTTAGATTTAGAGTAGCAGGTTTTTGCATAATATCAATCAGAAACATTACCTCCATTTTAAAAGTCAAAGAGATAAAATTTTAAAAAATAATTAGTTAATATCATATCTAAAATGTTCTTTTATTACACAACTATTATTTAGAATTGGTGTGTTGGTGTATTTAATTACGGCAAAGCACACTAGGGCTATCTGCCTAAGGGGAGGAATGCCTTTCGTGGAGGACTTTCTAAGGGAAACTGGCTCGTATACACGTTACACATGGGGAAAACCACGAAAACACCCATGCAGCCAGCCCGTTCGCGGGATTATTTAGAATTGGAGCAATATTTTTATAATACTTTTATTTACTTTTCCAGTATAGTATGTTATTGAAGCCATTCAAATCCCACTTGGGCATTTTCAAGCACATTTCATTCATTTTTAGTTGTTGAGTATTATGTCTGACTGTAAATGCGCAAGCAAAGTACATATAATTATTATGTAATTTAACCTATCTTTCCTTAAAATATTTCTTTAAAATTACGGGAGGCAGGGATACATTTCAGCCTTGATTAACAGTCTTAGTGAAGTTGCAATGACGGATAAGAAAACAGATGAATAAAAAAACCACCCATAATCACCAACATATAATGCAAGAATTTGAAAATAAAGATTGCTTATTAGCATAATAGTGCACTGTATATTAGATATAAAAATTATAGAACTGAAAATTTGACACATATCATCTTTGCTTATTATTATATACATTAAAAATAAACAGTGTGCTTCTGCAACAGAATAAATATCATGTGTTTTGAAATTTTTTGTATACATAGTTTTTAATCTCAGACTAAATGATGCACATTATATTTAGTCTGGAAGTTCATGTTCTTTTGTCATAAAGTATGTTTGTTGTAATTCGTCATAGATTGCAAAGTTAAATTTATGAAAATATAATGAGTTAAAAACGTATTGCGGATATTAAACTAGATTTTAATTATATGCAATTTTGAAATTTTAGAGATCTAGCTTCATATAATTATTTTTAATGTTTTTATTCAATTCTTAATTAATGCTATTATGCATGCATTAGAAAGTGAAATGAAAGAATACTTAATAATATAATTTGGTTGCATTCTGTTGTTTTTCAATTCAATTATTCTGCAATTAAAAAATTACTCGAGGATTCTCACGAATACCAGCTCAAACAGTTCCGAAGTATTTCTGCAAAATATATGTAATTACTTAAGAATTGTATCTTTTTGATAATGTATTTTAGCCTTTACAAGTTACTGCCAAAATTATTTTGTATATCAGAAAACTTCGAGGGGATTAGTGTGTTTCGCATAGTTATCCTGGTGCCACTATAACACTGAAATTGGTAGATGTATAATTGAATGTTTAATAAAAAATGCCTAATTCCTTTTTTATGATATTTCAAGAATTAATACTACTGAAAAAAGAAATATTAGTACATTAACATTTTCTTAATTTTCATTGTGTATTTGTTATGATACATGTATTAATGTCATTACAACTTAGCATTTGGTAATGTTTGTTTCAACAATATAGGCTTTGATAAAGTGCCACAGAGATTATCACTCAAAGAATGGGTGCAGGCCAACCACCAACACAAGATATTAAAAGAACAATGAAAATGAAGATTTAACTTACTCATAACACTTAATTGTTTCATATTATTGTAAATTTATGTGAATATTCCTGTATTCCGTTTATTTTGCAGCTTATGCTATTGTAAATTCATGTATATGTTTTCATTTTTTGCTCTCTTATGCATTTCATACAATAATGTTTTGTTGTACATATTAATTATATGTGTATATTACATCATTAAATTACTGTATTTGAATTTTAATAAACCTTTTTTTAACATTCAATAGTACTTTTCCATAAAACCCTGAACATTCAAAACACCCACATCACTAATCCTCGATTCTAAATAATACTTGAGTTTACTTAATTCGTATATTAGTAACGAATTTGAAAAATAATACAACAGTGACGTATTTTAAGATTAAAAAATACTGCTCAGTTGGGCATTTTAAAATGTTCTTCCTTTTAATATAGAACATTTTTTAAGGATTTAATTATTAATATTTGAATATTGTATTACTATACGATTTATTAGTATTTGAATAGTAATGAATAAGTATGGCAGTGAATACATTTTCAATAATAACTTCATACGAGGAAATATAATCTGCCTGGGTTAAAAAAATAATCTTTAAATGTTATTTATGAGATTATATAGCTGAAATCTGTAACCCATAAGCAATTAAAGCAACCCGCCCCCCCAAAAAAGAAGACATTTTAAAGAGTTTCCTCCGAAACTTTAAATATTTAAACATTATATGTCTCTAAATTTCTAGCAAATTTAAAATATGTTTAATTATAAATTTAAAATACTCATTTCATTCAATTCAGCTACTGGCCATTGTATGAACTTTTCCTATATTATTAAAATGTTGCTCATGGATTTTGCAAGGTGAAGACTGCAATGTTCTGCCCTTATAACTAATGATGATATAATAGGATGAAGTAGACTTCAGCTTAAGCAATATGGAATTATATATTTTGGTCTTTGTTTATTAATTAGCTCACTTTCAAAAAATTAATATCATACAGTAAGTAGTATTCATAATATTTTCTCATTTTCTTGATATTTCATTGAAATATTAAAATGTTAATTTAATTAGTAATACCTAATAATGTCAAATGCATATATTGTTATACAGAATTGGATTTAATTTTTCACCAAGTTTTTGCGTTATGCTTTTTACTCTCCACACAGTATTTGGTTTTAATTATTATTTTTTATTATTTGTAGGACCTTAGGTCCTACAAATAATAATACCAGAAAGTGTTACTTTCTTATATTATCCAACAGGAGACCTGTGTTCACATCTTATATTTTAAGTTTACAGTTTTCTTTTGTAGATGACAGACGCCATATATTCAAAAGAAATTAACATACTGCTGGATATATGCATGTGTTTTTCATATTTACAGCTGTTGCATGTGATGTTATGTAATCGGGTAAAAAATGAAAGAATTAAGTTTATTATCACCAAAACAAATGTATATTTCGACATACAGGCTACATAAAAATGAAAATGGCTAAATGAAAGTGGTAAATTGAGGTTGTAGAGTATTCATTTATTTTTATTAACCAGTTATTTTATGTTAATTAGCTTTTTCTTCTCGCTTTCCATTTTCCTGCCAGAATACTAATTTTGAGTGTATTCAAATAAGATAGAAAGCAGTAGTATTTAAAGGAAGAGGTTTTAATTAGTAGAATCAGAACGAAGAATCTACTTGAAGACCACATTACTAGTTGGGTTCTCCTTGGGAGCAGGTTATCTGCAGCATTGTATTTTTCTCGCCATTAGCTTATCATGCCAATATTACATCTGAGACAATTTGTGCATTTTCTGTCTGTGTAGGCTTTGGGCTAACTAAAATCTACTTAAATTCGTTTCGTTACTTTTGATTTACGCCATAAATGCTGGCTGATTATGTATTAATAAGCTGTGCACTCTGTTAATTTGTCTGAGTTTATAAAAGCGTTTTTTATACCTGTTCCAAACCTCTGCTGTAATTTCCAAAACATAACGAGAAGTCGCTTAAGTTTTCCAGAATTCTCACACAGTATATATTGCCGAAGTGGGTGAAACTCTTATAAGGTGTAAGAAAGATCAAAAGGAGATTCGTTAAATCAAGAAAAGTAATCAGTGGAAAGGGCTTTTAATCTTAATAATGAAAAGTCGAATTTTACACCAAATATTCAAACTTTTGTTAATTATTTTTAATTTAATTAGCGATAGTTTAAAATAAAAAAAATTACCTTTATATTCGTAATATATGTTACATTCTGTGAATTTCCTATAAATAAACATAAAGAATACATTGACAAAATCATCGTACTAAGCTATTTTGGTAAAGTAAAATCTACTATTTTCATTGTACTTCAAAAGTAGGTTGTTTTCATGAAATTCTTTTAATAAACATTAACTTTTTTTTGATAATCAGTCTTCAAGTTCAAAAATCAGTTAACTGTAATTACATTTGCTATTGTGTCTCTGAAAAATCAACAGCATTCTTAAAGATCATTTTAAAAATATTTCTGTGTATAGTATTTTATCAGCAGAATTTTTTTCTAAATAAATGCAGAAGTTGTTATGAAAACAACTGAAAGTACGTATCTTGAAAGAGAAACAGTATTCGTAATGTTTGGTCAATTATGATAAATTAACAGCTATCATAACTTTGCACAGGCCCACCAGCCGCCGAGTGGTAAAGTTCCTGAACACTGGTAGTTCTGTCTGAGGTTCGAATCCCGCGATTGGGCTGGCTGCATGGGCGTTTTCGTGGTTTTCCCCGTGTGTAACGTGTATACGAGCCAGTTTTCCTTAGAAAGTCCTCCATGAAGACGTCCCTTCCGTTAGGCAGATTGCCTCGAGGCTTTCCCATGATCACACACATCATAAATTTGCATGCATGTTGTATACATTATATATATGCATAAAGACCAAATTTTGGCAACAAGTATAGTTGACACAAAACAATCACAAAGTCTAACGGAACGTACTCATCACACGTACGTCCATATTCGTCACATGTACTTGGGGGGGGGGACGAATCAAATTTATGTACAACTAAAATTTCTGTCAGTATTTGCCAGTCTTGAAGAATTTTTGGGGGGAATTACAAAAGTATCAATTTCTTATTAATATAAAATTATTTGTTGATAATTTCAAAATATTTAAAAAAATTTATTTCTTAACTTTCTAAGGCATCTAAATCTTTGACCGAAATATGTGTTTCTGCAGATATTCAGAACTTCAGGAAATAGAAATACATCCACAGTTACATAATATGTAAACTATATTTCTTTTAAATGCTTGGAATATTTGAAAAAATATCTAAATTCAAAGAAATGGTAAAATACGTTTCATTTGCAAAGATTCTTTGTTATTTATTTGATTATATCACCATTAATAACAATGTTAACCCCCCAGAATAAAAAATATATTGTTTATGTACTGACGTCTTCCCTTTTATCAAGGGAAACAAACCAAGTCAATTAATCTATGATCAATGACAATAGCTACCTTTTAAATACTTTTAATTCTGCTACTTAAAATTCTTACATTTCAAAATAATATTTCTACACAGCTTTTAAATAATTTTTAATGAAACAGAAATCTAAATAACATATTTTCCACTGCAGTAGAATTCTAAATAACTTGAAATACTGACTAAAATTCATTCCAATAATTCATCACTTTAATTAAATTTCTGTTCCTTGGGGATGATAGAGGAAAAACCTTTTCTAATAATATATTTATATATATCTAATTCTACCAGGAATTATTGATAAATAATCCGATGAAACAACTGATACAGGCATAGAGAGGTAAGATCTAAATCATTATTACAAAATGATGTGAAGCAGTGTTTGCATTCAAAATGTAAGATGTAATACTTATGAAATTCTGCACATTCCTCTGTAACTGTACAAATTTTCGTCCAGAAAAAGACTGAAAGTTACGATATATTATTTAAAAATTTATTCATTATACTTTTAAGCAATAAAAGCAATTCAGGATTTACCATACGTTACATTCGTACATTTATAAAGGAACACTGAGGAATATAGCAAGTGTTTGCAAATAACACTGAAGAAATTTTACCATTCTTTAATGCTGTTTATTAAATTCTTTGAAATGAGAAAACAAAAGCGCGAATATACGCTAACAAACTAAGCGAGAAAATCCAGTTTACATTACTGAATTATAACATGTAAACAAATTACATCTAAATAACGAATTGTTACGCACAACATATGTTAACAAATATTAAATGTATTGTTATTGACAAATTAAAATGAAATATATAGTAGAAAAATAAGCAAGTGCAATCGGTATGGACGTTAAAATAACTAATAAACAAAGTTCCACAACATTGCAGTTGTAAACATCACTGGAACACAATCGACAGCCATGGAGATCACGAAGAAGCTAGCGTAGGGTTGCTTAGTCGCCAATATTTCTTCCCGCGCCAAAGGTACACCATCAAGCATGCGCAGTAAGCGAAATTCGCTTAACACTGTTCAACTCAATGTGCGGTCTGCCATTACGCTTCCGGGTCGCGGGACTCTGGATTGCTGATTTGGGCGCAGAATTTACTGGATTCTGGATTGCGAAAATGGATACGATTCTGGATGCTGTGAGAATACAAATTAAGGAACTCGAAGTTGTCAGACAACAAAATGGCACATTTACCGACACGGAAGGTAAAATGCACAATTTCTTGCTCAGTATGATGGATATGCTAGTTGTGGTTAACTCTAAGTTAACACGACAGGATAAAAATAAAACATCTGATAACCTGATTCAAAATGCAAAAGTCGAAAATGACAGAGACAGAAATCCGATCAAATTACACGAAAATCAAGTACATGAAATTTCACTTGATCAACCTACCAGTTCTGACGATGATTTACCAAAAACTAAAGGTGATCAGACGGTCCGCAAACGCACACAAAGACCAAATCTCAAGAAAATAAAACTCAGTAGCCCATATGAAAATGCGCCACAAAGGCACAAAATCTGAATACCATTTCTAATGAACACGCTGCGACAGTAGCAGTCAGCGATAATACACAAAATCAGACTAATGAAAATATGGACACCAATCCACCTGATAATGAAAATTCCAATGAAACAAATACTAATAAACAGACACAAAATAATAGCAATTCTAAGATTCCTCCTATTACTCTCAAAGAAAACAAACTGAATTGGAATGAAATTAGGACAATTTTCCAGCAGAATAAAATTAACTTTCACGGAGAAAAAATACCCACGGGTATTAAAGTCATGACTCCATTCCCAGACGATTACAGAACCGTAGTTCAAATTCTCAAAGATAAAGAAGTCGAACATCACTCTTATATCCTCCCTGAGGATAGATATTTAAAAGTTGTCCTTCGGGGACTTACTGAAATTACCCCCATAGAGGATATTAAATCAGAATTAGAACAGCTTAACTACCAGATTAAAGACATAAAACAGATGACCAGACGATGTAACGGTGAAGTCACTAAACTTCCATTGTTTTAAATCTCCCTCCCAAAATATGAAGTCAAGGTAAATTTACAATGAGCGTTACTTATGTGACATGAAAATGAAATTCAAGAAATATCTCGGCAGACAAGGACCAGTACAATGTTTCCGTTGTCAAGGGCTTAATCATAAGCAGGGTGCAATTATGCCCCCAAATGCATAAGATGTGGTAAAGAGCACTATGTTAAAGACTGCCCTGACCGAAATAACAATGATAAGTCCTTATTCTGTGTGAACTGCTGGGGTTCTCACACTTCCAATTTTAGGGGGTGGAAGAAATTTCCCAAAAGAAAGCCAGACGAAACTAACATTTACTCTAGTAGGGTTATAAGTCATATTCACAGGCTCTTTCCTCAGGCCTTTATTCTGATATTCTTCTGAGTGATGCCAAACAAGTCTTCACCGACTTAGCGGAACTCGTTTCCGTTATCAAAAATGCTGGTTTTCAGATATCTCAGCAGGTCAAAAAAATTAAACAGACAAATCAAGAAGGGAAATCTTCACCCACTACTGATAATGGGACAATTTAGACCACCCAGTGCTCCCATTACTATTATGACATGGAATGCGCGAGGCATTCATTGCATGATTCTGGAACTTGCAGACTTCCTTATGAATCACGACATTGACGTGGCAATGATAACTGAAACTTTTGCTACGCCAAGTATAAGGATGACGATTCTGAATTTTAAATGTTACAGATGCGATCGTCTAAGTCACCGAGGTGGGGGGATCGCCATTTATGTTCGTAACTCTCTACAATCCTGCATGATAAATGATGAGCGTTAATGACATGAACTTGTCACTGTGTCTGTCCTCCTTCTGCACTACGGAAATGTCTATTTCAATGCCATGTATAACCCGCCGAGTAATATGTAAGATATCAGTTACCTTGCCAAGATCCTGGATACTAGAAAACAAGTCATACTCGCGGGAGACTTGAACGCCAAAAGTCAGGAATGGTGCTGTAGAAGAACGAATAAAAATGGCATGAAATTATCTGAATTTATCAAACATCATAATGTCTATTTTTACGTGCCAAGTGAATATACTTATCTGCCTCAGAACCCACGAATAGGCGACATTCTTAATGTCTTCTTATCAACTACTTCCTTCTCCTTCAATCTCGAAGTACATCAAGATATTAACTCTGATCATTGCCCTGTCGTCGCGACAAGCAAGCATAAAGATGTTCTGGAAGATCTGATCAAAACGACAAATTGAAAACTTTTCCACGAAATTCTTTGCGATTGTCACAGCAATAATCAAAGCTTACGCACTCCGGATGATATTGACTCTGCAGTCAATCAACTTTGTTATGTCGTAGAGCAAAAACAATTTTACTTTACACCTGACTGCCACTGGCTCCGACATAGCAATGTGAATACTCTACATCTAAAAGTTTAAAACACCATTCCAGAATTTTAAATGTTTATTTAATAGAATTCTATTCATATATTTGCAAGTTATACACTATAAACACAATAACAAAAATTTGAACTTATCTGCACCAGCGTGAATAAGCCTGGCATAATTTCTGAACTCGACGCAACTTTAGGAGGTAAAATACCACAAATTCAAATACAAGGGTTTCATCCTTTTCAACGCAGCTAATTTCCTAAATATATTTTACTAATATTCGCAGCCGGGCAGCGGATTCCATTTCATTCACCCAAAACTCAAATTTTGTAACGCAACAGTATCGCAAAAGACGAAAAAAGAAATCGTCTCAAAATCAAAATTAAAAATCTATAGAATATGTTCTGCTGTTGCCATTCCAGCACTGCCAAGTTTTTCTTCCTGCAGCTGTTGCCAGACTTATCCTTGCTGTATGTGAGAGGTACAACAAACTTACTGCAGATATTCAGAATGCCTACAACAACGCCACCAGAAAAATCCCTCGACATCAAGCCACAGACAAGTTACCAAGCAATATCAAAAGTCTTACCAAAAACAGAAATAAACTTTGAAAAAGATTTCACCTCACCTGTGACTCTAACACCACGAAAAGTATGTACAGACTAAATAGAAATATTAAAAAACAGATTACTACGCACCGCAAAGAGCTGTGGGATGAAAGGATAGAGAGTTTTAGCGAGCCTAGTAACTCTTTTTTGTCTTTTGTAAAACGCCTAAAGAATAAGCCCACAGTTAATAGGCCTATTTATCAAGATCACCGCATTGCTCTTACAGATATTGACAAGAGTAATATTTTTGCCGAGCACTTTGAAAAGCAATTCTCCCCGAATACTACCCCATGCAATCATGAGTTTTGGACTGAAGTCAGCTCCACAGTCTCCGACTGGTTAATACAAACACCATGCACAACCGTCTTGACCTCACTTCCCCTCAAGAAGTCTTAAATATAATCAAGAAACTCAGAAATAGAAAGCCTCCCGGGCTTGACAATGTGAATAATGTTGCACTGAAATGGCTCCCTATTAACATTACCAATCGGTACACGGGCATTTTAAATGCATGCCTCTACAACAGTTACTTTCCGCGGATCTGGAAGACCGTCAAAATGATTGTACTCCCCAAACTGGGGAAAGATCTGACAAAGCCAGAAGGGTACAGGCCCACCAGCCTGCTTCCCAGTATGGGCAAGATATTAGAACGAATCATCCCTACCCGGATTCAGCCACATCTTGACAAGCTCCCACTAGAGTAGTTAAGATTTCGTAAAGCTCTTTCTACCGCAAAACAGCTAGTACGTTTAAATGAATTCATAGGCAGTGCCTTGCACAACAAGAGATATGTTACCTTACTCATGCTAGACGTGGCGAAAGCATTCGACTGCGTCTGGCATGAGGGGCTTATCTATAAGTTGATTAACTTAAAGTTCGGTAGAGAATTAATTCAAATCATTCACTCCTTTCTCTCCAACAGGACTTCATATTCAAATAGGCAAAGATATTTCTAATAATAAGCACCTGTTGGCAGGCGCCCCACAGGGATCTATACTTGGACCCGTGTTATATTTGTTTTATGTGGCTGATCTACCAGCAGAACACTTAGTTTAGAACTGTTTTATGCAGACGACACAGCCTTCGCTGTCAAGTCTGGATCGCCAAATTTTGCCATAGCCAAACTGCAAAGACTTATGCCGAAACTCGAGCTCTGGTGCTCTAAGTGGAAGATCGCAATAAATGCGGACACGTCTAAACTTATAATTTTCAAGAGAAAGAAAATGAACATTCCTCTGACTGCTCAACTGAAACTTTTCGATACCGTAGTGCCAGTTGTCAAAAGCGCCACTTTTTTAGGGCTCAAATACATTTCCAATGGAATGAACACGTTAATCATATCAGAGGCAAGACAGTAGGAGTTATCCAAAGTCTTACTCCACTTCTCTCCTCGACATCCAAATTATATTTAAAGCGCAAAAAGCACATTTACATCTCCATTATACGACTAATCTTTGCCTATGCGTCCCCCACCTGGGCTTCAGTTCAAAAGAAAGATTTAAAGACGGAAAAAAAACAGTAGTGTTTAAGACAATTAATACAAAGATCAAATTTTTTTTACATTCCCAAAACGCTTGTTTACAGCTAAATTTTTAAATTCATCACACATATAAATTTCATGCGTCGATTTACATAATTTACAATTGTTCGTCGAAGTTCGTTTCGAATTAACTAAAAATCCCTTTGCCTTGATATTAGGAGTGAAAGACTTGGAATTTGAATTGGTAATTTTACTTGTGTTGTAAGGATCCTAAGTTTTACTAACGTTTGTTTTATTTTAAACCTTACCATCACTTCTTATTTTCTACTTCCGGCCAGAATTAAAAGCTTTAATTTATTTATGCAAATTTGTCTTGCTAACGCCAAGTACTTAAGTGTGGCTTTTTGCCAAGCAAGAGAGAGGAAAGAGTTATTGCAGGCCGCTTGCCATAGTAGTTTTACTCGGTTGCTGGTTGCCTTCAATGCCAGAGGTTTAGTCCTCTTGATAATTTCAAACGTATCGTAGTTTTAGCAGCTATCTGTACTACATACGGATTTTGTTAAATAACGGCCAATCTTAAAGCTAGGCACTTGTATATTAATCCAAAGTTAGTTTTAGTTAGAGTTTTAGTTAATAGTTTTATATTCTTACGTTCAGACCACAAGTGGTTGGTCTCTGAATTCCGAAGTTCCGGAAATCTCTGTAAAGATAGAAAAATAAAGGGTTTCGTATACCCTTCCTGTGTGTATTGTCTACTTCACAATTTATTGAACATAGCTTGAGTAAGCTCCCTGTTCCGAGTCAGGACAGTTCATGTTTCCAAAGCAAGTTAAGAGGAACACAAGTCCTGATAGTGGCGCCCGACGAAGAAGATTAACCATGACCGAGTTTCAAGAAGAACCTGCGGTGCCTGCAAAAGGGGATCAGAATCCAGAAATGCCAGCTGCCGCCCTGGAAGGATTTGGTTACATCGTCCAGACCATGCGCGCATCGATGAAACCAGAAGCAACATTCAATGGAAACTCACCGGTAACCAGTTTTTTGGAAAAATTGGATGACCACTTCATGCTGTATCCAGTCCATGAATTCCAGAAAGTCACCTTCGCTACCAGCGCTTTGAGGGGCCAAGCGCTTAATTGGTTCAAATGTATAGGCAGAAGCCTCTTGGGTCAAGCGGGAAGTCCCACCTATACTTACGAAAATTTCAAAACTGCCTTAGTAAAAGCCTTCCCTGTCGTAAGAAATCGTTCAAAATTAGAAGCGGAACTCTTCAGCATATACCAGCAACGAATTGAAAATCTCTCAAGCTTTATTTTAAGAAAAATTCACGTCTTTAAACTCTCGTATGGAAGCCGTCCGGATCCTGAGATAATCCAAGTGATTTTGCCGAGGTTACTTCCCCAAGTACAAGAATTTATTGAATTAAGGAATCCGACTACACTGGAAAAGTTATTTGAGCTAGCAATCCAGTTTGAAAGTAGAAGAACGGCGGACATTGAAAGAAGACGCCAGTATGAGCAGCGAAGCCAATTTGGTGCGCCAAGACCACAGCAAAGGCAAGAATAGACTACGGAAGAAAATCGAATCAGTGGGCAAGGAAACCTGAGTATCCAAAAACAACCGGCGAACGTCGACATTTCAATAGTACGCCAGAAAAAAAGTCTGAAGGCCAGCGGAAAAAGAAGGAAGGCATGGAAAGGTAGAAAGAAAATTTAAACTAAAACGGATTTCTGCTGACGGGAGGGTGCGGAAATCCGAAGGCCAAGAAAACCCCTCTTCCTTCAAGTTAAATACAGTTATTGTGAAAAATTTGACTCTTCCAAAGATTGAAGTTTTGGTGAACAACATCCCAGCCACCGCACCCCTGGATACAGGCGCGCAGTGTTCCGTGTGGCACAAGAATTTTTTAGGAAGTATTTCCGTAGATACAGAATATATAATTCGGATAATACGACAGTGTTAGCTGCGCAGGGAGAAAGATGCAAATGCATAGGTAAAATACCATTATATATTCGCATTAAGGACGAGCAAGTAAAGATCATGTTTTTTATAGTAAAAAATCTACAAGCACATCTGAGTCTAGGGATAGATTTTCTTTCAGAGGCAAAAGCAACGCTGGATTTTAACCAAGCGTCCCTTAAGCTGACCATGAAACCAGTTCTGGAAGAAAAAAGAGAACCACCCACGTTGAATCTCAACCACCTGCCTACGGGAGAGCGACAAAAAATTCGCCAAATGGTAAGTGAATTTGCTTCGTTATTTAGTGATATTCCCGGATTTACTCAAGTTACTAACCATAGTATCGACACAGGAGATTCAATGACAGTTCGCCACAAGCCGTATCGGTACGATAAGAATAAAGAAAAAATTATAGAGTGGCACATTCGAAATATGTTACGTAAAAAGATCATAACGTCCATCTCAAGTAGTTATGCTAGCCCGGTTGTGTTATGTAAGAAAAATAATGACTATCCAGTAACACATTCGAAAAGGTGCCGTTTTGCAATTGACTATCGTAAATTAAACTCCATGACTAATTATCCGGTATATCCGTTACCTATTATTGAAGAAATTTTAAGGAACATAACTTCTACGAAATACATGACTACGTTAGACTTAACGACTGGTTAATTTCAAACAGGTGTTAAACCAGAAAATGTGCCTAAGACTGCTTTTATAACCAAGTCTGGCACTTATGCATTCTTGCGTATGCCGTTTGGCCTTTCAGGGGCACCGGCAACATTTCAGCGATGTATGGACATTGTGCTAAGGCCTGTTCTAGGAAAGACCACATTTATCTGTTTAGACGATATCATTATTACTAGTGATAATCTGGACCAACATGTACAGGATTTAAGACAGGTGGTTTCATTATTACATGAGGCCGGTCTAAAAGTTAATGTCGAAAAGTGCAAATTTGCAGCCCCTGAATTAAAATACTTAGGTTACAAAATATCTCAGAAAGTAATCGAGACGGACGAATAAAAAATAATCGCTGTGCAAAAGTATCCGCCGCCAAATACGGCGAAGAAGCTCTCTTCTTTTCTAGAACTTTGTTCATATTATAGGTCATTTATAAAAGATTTTGCAGCTATTGCTGTAACATTGTTAAAATTAAAAAGGTAAAAGACAAGATTCTCGTGGACGGCCGAAGCCAATAGTGCTTTTGAAAAATTAAAGCAAGCATTAACGCAAGCCCCTGTTTTGAAATTTCCTGAGAACGATGAGAATTTAGAAATTTCAGCGGATGCTTCGGATTATGCGGTAGGAGCTGTACTTTCGCAAAATCAGCAGCCCGTGGCATTTTTTAGTACAACTTTAAATCAAACACAAAGAAATTATTCCGCGACTGAGAGAGAGGCACTTGCAGTTCTGTTAGCAGTGCAAAAGTTCCGAGTCTATTTTGGAAGGGAGCCAGTAACAGTGTATTCTGATCATGCGGCGGTAACTAGATTGTACTCAGGAAAAAACTTATCCCCAAGGTTAATAAGATGGGCACTCAAGTTACAAGAGTATAATTTGGTAATTAAGCACACCCCCGGAAAGGAAAATATCGTAGCAGATGCCCTATCCAGAATAAAAATAGATGAAGAAGGTAATACAGTAAAGGTGGCAATGCTCACAGCATGTACGATACATTCCCGAGAAACTGTAATAACCGAATTGGGTAAGGATCCGGAATTAAAAAATATTTATGATTATTTAAAAGATCCAGAAAATTTTAGCCACCAAGATGGCGATAAGAAAAAGGGCGGCCCATTAGGAACTAATAGATGGTCTACTATTTTATACAAAAACTGCGAATTCCAACAACGAATTTCGACCTGTTATCCCAGCTGGTCTTAGATTAAATATACTGAGGAGTTGCACGACTCCCCTTTAGCTTCTCATGCTGGTATTCGAAAAACCATCCAACGCGTACGCGAAGCAGTTTATTTTCCTGAGCTGCAAAAGTTAACAAGGGCGTATGTCCAGTCCTGCCCAACATGTCAAGCAGTTAATAATATTAATTTCCGCCCGGCCGGGTTTCTAAATAGCATTAAATCGGAATTTCCAAATGAAATAATTAGCATCGATTTATTGGGCCCTCTCCCGAAAAGTCAGTTAAATAAAAGTCGGTATCTCCTTGTTATGGTTGATCATTTTAGTAAGTGGACCGAAAATGTTCCCTTAAAACAAGCCTCCGCGAAATTAGTTACTGATTCTATTTTAAATAAATATATTTTAAAATACGGGGCGCCCCTAAAAGTTATATCGGATAATGGTCCTCAATTTGTAAGTAATATATTTGAAGACATGTGCCAAAAACTGGGCATACGTCATTTAAAAATGGTCCCGTATCGGCCGCAATCAAATATAGCGGAACGGGTCAATAGAAATATAATGAAAATTATCCGTAGTTATGTTAACAATTTTCATAAAAGCTGGGATAACTATGTCAATGAATTAGCTTTCGCCCTTAGGACCGCAAAACATGATACGACAGGCAAAACTCCTGCTGAGTTATTTTTAGGCAGAAAGATTATAACGCCGTTAGATAAATTATTTTATGTTCAACAAAGAGCCCCAGAATTTAAAATGGGCGATATAGAAAAATTAATTAAAGAAGCAAAAAAGAACACTGAAGTAGCACAAACAAAACAAAAGCTGTATTATTATATGAAACGACGAGGAGTAACTTCTAAAATAGGGGATGAAGTGTTAAAAATTAAGCATTCACTTTCTTCACCACCAGAAGATAAAACTGCTGAAATCTATCCAAGATTTGAAGGACCATATGTCATAGAAAAAGTAACTCAGGCTGTAGTGGTATTAAAAGCCAGGAATGGTGAAACCTGCACCGCAAACGTTGACCAGATAAAACCATTTTATAATCGTAATAAAATGCCAATATTTCAAGATCTTTTGCAGGATCCGGCACGGCAAGCACAATCTCCAGAGGTGGAACAACGACAATCACAAGGGCAAGCCATGAGTAGACAGGAGCAATTGAAAAGAAAGTTCCCCCGTTGGAAAACTGAAGGTAACAAGAAAAAGAAGCCGTTCCACCGACCAGAAAAGAGAGGGCACGACCACCTCCAGAATGAAGAAGGGAGAAGTTCGACTAATGCAAAGACAGCCAGGAGAAACGACAGCAACTATAACACGACTCCAAAACGGAATATCTACCCATCGGATAGGAGTCTACGCAGCAAATGTCGACGAATTGATGAAGGAAAACCGGCTGCAGATGCAAAGAAGCAAGAAAAGTTTGAACAGCCAGCAACGAGATCCAGGCAACAACGAGAGACAGTTGTCCCGGTTCCGCCAAGACCAGCTGCCATCAAACGGCCGAGACCACAAGCAGATGCTAAAAAGGTCTTCAAGGGTGACCGTACTGGAAGAAAATGAAAGCTCATGGAGGAAGAAACCGAAGGGCGAATCCGCACAAGAAGGAAGATAAACCAGACGGTAGTCTTCGCCACTTTCCAGGACTGGGCAGAAAAAAGGATGTCTGAATATCACAAAGATAAGTAAAACTTTAAGTTACTTTGAAACTTTTAAGTTAATTTTTCATTCTTACTGCAAGTGGCAGAATCCAAGAAGTTTTACCTCATGTGAGGCCTACCTTTATCGCCAAAAAGGCGAAAAATGAGTTGTTACCTATTTTGGTATTATGTTTTTCAATTACTCGCGAGTAAAACTAAAATTATTGTACAATAGGAATGTGTAAATACTTGAATATTGTAAAAGCATTGATAATCTTTGAGAAAGGTACCTTAAGAAAATTGTAAAAATTATTGTATAAAATTTTATTTAAAAGATTCTGGCAAGAAAGAAGTTTTAGTCTCAAAGACTTGAAATGTAGTATTTCAATGTAGAAGAATTGGCACTTGCTTGGAAAAGAATAGAAGTTAACAAACAATGTACTACTAATGTATGTTTTAAAATGCGTAAAATTAACGCCATGTTAATATGTCCTTATATACAATGTGAACTGTTATCTTAAAAGTTAAGAAATACTGTGATATGTTAAAAGTGAAAATATTAGAGTAATGCCAAAAATTTTAATTTATTGGTGTGACTGTAAAAAGAGCAAATTATTGTGAATATGTGTTAAAGGTTGAATGAATGTAGTTAGGCTCTCTGACGCTACACTTCAGAGTTAGCCAATTTTCAGAATAGTACCTCAGGGTTTAGAGATGAATATAAGGTGTGTTCTGAGGTCTTGTTATGTTGAATTTTAACACGTTAGTGTTTTGATTGCAAGCGGTAGTGTTGAACACTTGTACATAGACACGCACGTGTTTGGTGTTTTTCTTTACAACACATGTCAGAGAGCACGGGGAGATAATTAAATAACCTCATGAATGAAATAAGAATTTTAAAGGAGAAATATAAATATTCATGTTACTTGCCATTTGATTGTATAACATTTCATTAAACTAGTTTTCCTTCCAGATCTCTGGAAGGAACCAGATTCAACTAAGAAATTCCTGTTTATAGATGCAGTACAGATGAAAAGTAATTGTCCATGGAGTTCATCATGTAAAAACGACTTTTTAATTTCTAGATTAGATAGTTTCGAGGGAGAAATGTTTGTAAAAGATTGTCCTCGCGTTAGATTCTAGAGCTAAAAGTCTTCAACAAGGTCGTTTTAGACCTCAGATTCAAACTAATTAACTCTGGCGAGAAGTATGTAAGGATCCTAAGTTTTACTAACTTTTTTTTATTTTAAATCTTTACTATCACTTCTTATTTTCTACTTCCGGCTAGAATTAAAAGCTTTAACTTATTTATGCAAATTTGTCTTGCTAACGCCAAGTACTTAAGTGTGGCTTTTTGCCAAGCAAGAGAGAGGAAAGAGTTATTGCAGGCCGCTTGCCATAGTAGTTTTACTCGGTTGCTGGTTGCTTCAAGGCCAGAGGTTTAGTCCTCTTGATAATTTCAAACGTATCGTAGTTTTAGCAGCTCTCTCTACTACATACGGATTTTGTTAAATAACGGCCAATTTTAAAGCTAGGCACTTGTATATTAATCCAAAGTTAGTTTTAGTTAATAGTTTTATATTCTTACGTTCAGACCACAAGTGGTTGGTCTCTGTATTCCGAAGTTCCGGAAATCTCTGTAAAGATAGAAAAATAAAGGGTTTCGTATACCCTTCCTGTTTGTATTGTCTACTTCACAATTTATTGAACATAGCTTGAGTAAGCTCCCTGTTCTGAGTCAGGACAGTTCATGTTCCCAAAGCAAGTTAAGAGGAACACAAGTCCTGATAGTGTTTTCAACAACTTGACACCTTGTTTCCAGGAATGCGATAAAGTCTGCCCAATTAGGAGGCTCAACAGTGTTCAAACTCATTTCGAATAATTTACGAGTTTTATTATCTAATTTAGAGAGAATTAAATTTATCAGGAACCACTGCTGTCGCTTCTTCAGAGAAGTCTTATGTTTATTCTCACGTTGTATTCAAGAAAATTTATTCAGGAAACATATTCAGAGAAAATTTCTCTTTGACGGCTAGTATTTATATCGACAGAATAATACTAGTCTCAGCAATCAGAAAGTCTTGAACTCTCCCCTCTTTATTTTCAAAGTTATAATTTTCCGTTAAATTTCTTTCCATATCCTCATACTCTTTCTAGAATTCTCTATTCTCCTTGTACTGCAAAAAAGAGTGGTACCTGTCATCCCTTGGAATAGTACATTACGTTTATTCAGGGTTTAACACAGAACAAACTTCTGTGAATGATTACAAGTGCCCACTACTACGTTTCAAATCAGACTCTGCATAGAGACTTAAAATTAGACACTGTAGAAGAGTATCTGCATAAAGCTAATGTAAACTTCTTCAAGAAAGCGTAGAATTGTAGTCATATGGTTGACCTAAATGTGCTAAATTATGTTATTCTCGAGGAAGATTCTACGATTAGACCAAATGTGTCCCTCCTCACTGGGGACTTGAATTTTCCAACAAAACCTGTCTCACTTATTGTACATAGTCCTTGTACATATGTAATTATATTTTGTATTTTCTATTGTATTCTTATCATAATTTTGTATTTGATTAATTTCATAATTTCAGTACCTTATGTATCATTATTGTATATTGTTGTATCATTTATGCTTTTATATTCACCATTGTATTACATTTAAAAGGACCTAATATCTGATCTAATTTTAAATCATAACAGAGTCTTGAATCTATATAAATTTCATCGAAACTTAATACGCATAATCTTTCTTCGTCAGTTGCATTTTGGCAAGTTTTTTTTATCAATAACAGTACATCATTTAAAATGCCAGGGATGCAACTGAATCTTGAGCACCATCTTTTCAGTGTACTTGCACTTGGAAGCGGAAAACCCATTTTTTCTTTCCATAAGTCGTATGATTTTACGGATAATGACCTGATTACTATGCTTTTTGAAATGTCGATTAGAGACCATTCAATTCGCTTTTTTTTTCATTAATGCATTTATTTGAGTTTCGGTAAATATGTTTTGAACATACGTTTTCATTTTTCTTAGTTTTTCATTTTCTGGATTCATTTTTAAAATTTCTTTTCTCAGTTTCTGAACTTTTTCTAATATTAATTTTCTATTCCTTTTAAATCTTTTTCTTTGCTGGGAGGTAGTTTTTAAATGCTGCTTTCTCTCAGTCTGTAAAACAGAAACCTCATTCTCAAGAGCTGATAGTTTGGGACTAAATCATTCACATTTTTCTGGAAGTTGGAATAGTTACAACATTACTGAGTAATATTATTTTCAGTGAGATCCTCATAGCTATTATTGCTATCGTTTTGAAATTCCAGACATGCCTTTTTAGGACTTAAATTCTGAATTTCAAATGCACTTTGTAAATTTTTTCTTTTTTGTTGCCTTTGCTGCCTTGGTGTATTCTGATAAATAACCAAGTCAGGAATACAAACTGTTGGAATAGCAGTTGACTTTGGTACCTTTTTTGTCGGTAATCCCAGCAATCTATTTTTCATGTCATCCTCATAATCAGATTCAGTGAAGTGATCGCTGCATATTCGAGCACTCTTTGTGTTGACAATATCCCCTCTTCCACACCTATGCAACCAATCTTTCGTTAACTGAATATTTTTGTACGGAAATCTATGAACTACGACGCTACTTTCTTTTGTACTACTATCATAATACGAAATATGTTGATACAAACATATTCTCAGTTTACGGTAGCAACGGCACCCGATACCATTTTTTCAATGATTTCTCATTACAAGAACTTTCTAAATACAAAATCCCTTTAAAAGTATCATCAGTTATAACTTTCAAGTAAAAAAAAAAAAACCTCTTTCTCTGAAACTAACAGGGCTAAAGAGAATCCAAGAACTAAAGATTCAATCTTTCGCACTGATGCTCTGGTCAGTCGACGACGGGGCGAACCCAGTGACGTCACGTAACATCCGGTATGCTCTCAAGAGGATTCGTGTCGGCATCGTTCTTCTCAAAGGGATGGTCCAGCCCTTCTCTTTCTTTAGCCCTGCTCTGTTCCTGATGTAAATTACAGCTGTCGCCAGCAAAACAGTTTCGAAATTCTTTCGGGCGTAGGAGGCGGTGAGCGAAGACATCTGAGAAGCTACTTCCTGTCGGGGGATCTGGAGCATGGAGGTAGGAAGTAAGATGCAGTCGCCCTAAACAAGTTTCTCCGTACCCTGCTCTGAAGCACCGGCGATCCCTACGTGGTGACCAAAACATTGGGTCATTTACCATTGAGTTCTATGGGATTTGACGCGTTCGGGTGTAAATATTTTGTAATTACGTCGCAAATATACATATAAATGTATATATTTTCTCTTTCTACAACACTTCAGAGTCCTAAGTATGTGAAAACAACATATTTTTAAACAACATTTCATTCTGAACGGAATTAAATGCTATACTTTTCACAGGACAGTTTTCTCAGAATGGTTTAATTTGAATGAAATATTTTCACAAGTTTTCGTTAATTACATTAGAAAAAAAATTAAGGTAATTCGATTTTATTCGGTTAAGGTACAAAAATTAAGATCAAAGTTTATTGTATTATTAATATTAAAATTATGCATTATTTCTTTTCTATTTATAGAGCTTCTTCCTAAAATACTTTCTTAAATATGACATGATTTTTTGGCTTCTTTTAAATCGAAAAACGTAAGTCAATTTATAATTAATGCTCTATTCGGTTCATTTTAAATTAGAGAATTATTAGGAATTAGCGAAATACTTTAAATAAGTATTTCGCTAATTCCTAATAATTAAATAGGTATTAAATAGTATTTGACTTTCATTGAACATTTCTGAAAGGGAATAAAATAAGTTTTTTTTTTTTTTTTAAGTATTATTTAAAACTTGTAACTGAGTTATTATAAAATGTAAAGGGAATAATTCTTTTAATTATACTTATCAGATTTTTTTTTTAACCCTTCATTTCAACAATACATATTCCAAAACTCTTTATTACGTTCTTAAGTGCGCATCTCATAGCATTTGCTTTACAATACCTTTTAACAGATTGCTTTCCAATACGAACAATTCTTGCTTAAATAGTTTTATAACGTATTTGTCAACAGGATTTCAATTTATGTTTACAATTCAATATTAAGGTTATTATATATTTAGATAACATTTATAATCATTATAAATTAGATACATTTAATCATTAGATTTCTTCACAGTACTTTCACAGTTGTTTATAAGTGAATAAATTCTTCATTTCAAATAAATACATTTATAAATAATTTAATGAATATTTAAGTATTTTGTCAAAGGCAGATACATGCTTTTTGCAAGCACATGCATAAATACCCATACATATTTCCTATTTATCATTTCCGGCATGTGCAAATCTTTAATTTCTGTGCATTCACTATATTTTTCGTGTAAAGTAATTTACACTAATTTAGCATACACCCGAAAGTTTTACATAAAAAATATATATGAATATAATTTGAATGAAAATTATAAGTATTATTTTTAATACCCACTCAAAGGTCAGTTTTTCTTCAAAATTCCTCCACGATGGCATCTCTCTCTTTAGGCAGATAGCCCTTGCATGCGTTACTCTATTTAATAAAAACTTAATCTGACCTATGTGCCTAATTACAAATATTTTAACATACCTAATTTTATATTTACATTTAGCCATCAAGTTTCAAACTTTTCAAATCTTCTAGAAAATAAATTTTGGCAGATCTCTTTTAGCAATTTTCTTAAAATCTATATTTTTGTAGTGCAACAGCTTAGAATTTTATAAAACAAATTCATAATCAAAATCGCTGTTGTTAGTTATCGAAAAATAACCAAGATGTGATTTTTGCGTAAATGTCAGTAAACTATATAAATTGTTATTATCCATTACACTATGAATGTTTCTTTCATGCGAGAGTGTCCCTTTTTCGATTTCTATGGAACTGTCGTGTTCGAAATACTATCAGAATCTTGTCAAGCGAGCTTCTGAATGTAAACAAAGAACCCCCCGTCTGGTGACCCAAGCTTCAAAGCAGTGCTTCACTTCTAGCGCGGAATGGCCCCTCCTCCCTTTCCTACCTCCATGATCTGGAGCGCGGGAATCCTTCTGAATTTCTTTTTGCGCTTCGAAGGCAAATGTTTTCCGCTGAGGGAAATGCAGCAGACTATGATGGCGCGAATTGCATAAACTGCACGAACTATTTGATTTGCATTCTGTCACCTTACGCGATGGTTTAAGACAATTAATACAAAGATCAAATTTTTTTACGTTCTCAAAACGCTTGTTTACAGCTAAATTTTTAAATTCATCATACATATAAATTTCATGCGTCGATTTACATAATTTACAATTGTTTGTCGAAGTTCGTTTCGAATTAACTAAAAATCCCTTTGCCTTGATATTAGGAGTGAAAGACTTGGAATTTGAATTGGTAATTTTACTTGTGTTTTCAACAACTTGACATCTTTTTTCTAGGAATGCGATAAAGTCTGCCCAATTAGGAGGCTCAGTAGTGTTCAAACTCATTTCGAATAATTTACGAGTTTTCTTATCTAATTTAGAGAGAATTAAATTTATCAGGAACCACTGCTGTCGCTTGTACAGAGAAGTCTTATGTTTATTCTCACGTTGTTTTCAAGAAAATTTATTCAGGAAAAATATTCAGAGAAAATTTCTCTTTGACGGCTAGTATTTATATCGACAGAATAATACTACTCTCAGCGATCAGAAAGTCTTGAACTCTCTCCCCTCTTTATTTTCAAAGTTATAATTTTCCGTTAAATTTCTTTCCATATCCTCATACTCTTTCTAGAATTCTCACTATTCTCCTTGTACTGCAAAGAAAGAGTGGTACCTGTCATCTCTTGGAATAGTACATTACTTTTAATCAGGTTTAAACTCATACGGAGATTGGCTGAGCTGCTTCTTCTGCTAAATGGAATTGTAATTCCAGCCACTGCCCCAAATAAGACAAGGTCCGATGCTTTTTTTTTTCCATTTAACAATTTGAAATTAATTTAATAATTTATTAGTTTTCTCTTTATCTCTTTACATTTTTCATAATTTAAATTTATTATTAAATTATTTTTTTCCTTCCTCACAGTCTTCCATAGGGCTCTGGCACTTCTGATTTTAGAAATTAAGCCCTGCATAAACTGAAATCATTAAATTCACTTAAATCTGTTTTATTTCATTAATATTTATTTTCTTGCTGTTATAAAGTTGTTGGTTCTGAAAAGGGTCTATTTAAAACTTTCATTAAAAAATGCAACGTGTGTCCATTTTTTAAGATAATTGTAAGATCTATCTCTACTTTTTCACATAAACTAACTTAGATCCTACAACGAACCTGGCGAAGTCTCGCACACGCGTGAGTTAAATACCAGCAGAGAACAAGGGTTCAAAATAACCCTTTATTAAATCAAACTAATTTAACAGAAAGCACGGAATTCGTGCGTTACAAACACCGTTCACTTGCGGCGGTAACTAAACGTAGACTATAATACAAATGAAATCTGAAAAATAAACGAGTGCAAGAACGCACTTCAAAATTATGCCTAAGAGATGGACTCACGGAAATCTAACCGGCGTGATACTAAACTGATAAAGCCAAGAGGCTTACTAGCGTGACCGCGAACGTGCCAAACGTGCGCTTGGCTAGCGAAACACGCTCTGAATAAACTGATATAATCACACGTTTAAATAGCACTTCACTTAACTTAAAATTTACACCCTGGCGAGAGAATGTAAGGGGAAGTTGAGAAGTTGAGAACAGGAAA
Source organism: Stegodyphus dumicola (assembly GCF_044657685.1). Classification (NCBI taxonomy): domain Eukaryota; kingdom Metazoa; phylum Arthropoda; class Arachnida; order Araneae; family Eresidae; genus Stegodyphus; species Stegodyphus dumicola. The sequence goes on along the minus strand of NC_140781.1, from coordinate 139,912,351 downwards.
ACTTAAAATAAATGTGTTATGCAAAATAAGGAAAACCCTACATAATTATCTGCTTTAAATATGTGAATTTCAGTTTTAGTGTATTACAACTTAAAGTTGAAGTATTTAAGCATACTAAAACAAAATAACTTTCTTTCCTATCTCTTAAACTTTGTATATGAAATGATTATTTAAAAAATTATGATAATATTTTGAATAAATCAGAAATATCACTTCTTATAGGAAAAACTGGAAAGTACACCCAACAGATTGCTAATAAAACCTAAAAAAATCCTTGAAATATACAGAAATATAATTTTTAATGCTATACACACGATTTTAGATTTCAAACTATTTCTTAATAATTTTCTGTACATAGTAAATTATGGCTATCATCTTTTAAGACAAAAATTAACATATAGCGAAGCATTTCATTATAAATTTAACATATTTTTACTGGAAAATACATGCACGGAACAGCTTAGCAACACTCAGAGGCGTAGTTAGAGTTTTCAGCGCCCTGGGACAAATGAAGATCTTGCGTCCCTTTCTGTGTGCCAAGAATAAAACATGTTTCATTCTAAAATTTCGTAACATCAATTTGGCGCCCCTGGATTACTGCGCCCGGGGACATATGTCCCCCCTTGCTCATCACTAGCTACGCCACTGGCAACACTTACGTTTCACTGCCGTAATGCAATGTATTGACAGAACAAACATGGACGCCGCTTGTTAGGTACGGTTTCCCGATAGTGGAGGAAACTGCGAACCCCCCCCTCCTTAGTCAGAAATGATATCATATTATAAGAACATAGGCAGTAGATGTGTAGGTTACGGAATAAAATTTATTGCTGCTTAGAAAATAAAAAAATTAGAGGAATCCAATGTTGAGAGCTGTATTTATTGTAATATTTTATTGATACAAAAAAAATTGCATGGCATCTCCAATCATAGGCAGACGATCATTAGAGCAATCATACTCAAACGTAATTTAAATTTCAGATTAAAGAGTGTGTGATCCCCTAATATACAGATGGAGGACAAAATAATACGAACATCTGTGAAATAATGGAAAATCTTTATTAATAGGGTGTTGGACCACTCTTTGACTGAAGTACAGATTTAATGCGACGTGGGATAGATGCATAAAGGTCATGGACAATATTTAAAGGAAAATTAAGCCATTCCTGCTGCATAGCGGTCTCTAATTCCGAAAGTCCGAATGGAGGTGGAAATCGGGAACGAAGTTTGGACTCCAAATATGCCCATAAATGTTCAATAATATTCAAGTCCGGAGACGGAGGGGGCCAAGCGAGATGCTCAATTGCATTGTCATGCTCCTCGAACCGTTCTTGAATACACCTAGCAGTGTGGATAGCGCTTATTTTGAAAAAGCGGTCGCTCCACAGGGAATACAGTCTGGACAAAAGGATGGACATGATCTCCTGGAATGCTTAGATAGTGGATGTGATACTCCCATGCAGAATAATAAGTGGCCCAAGACCGCGCCAAGATCTCGCACCCCATACCATAATGGTACCATAATAGCCACCCCCATGCTTCACAGTCGGCAAGAAGCAGTCAGGATGAAACGCTTCTTTGGGCGTTCTCCAGACATGAACGCGTCCGGTCGTCTGAAATAAGGAGAATGACGATTCATCTGACCATATTACCTGTGGGGACCAGCCTTTGTGATATCTGCACTATTGGCGTCGCTTGAAAGCATTAGATGCTGTCACCAAGGGTTTATGAATTGCTACTCTGCCATAAATGTTCGCAGCACGAAGTTCGCGTTTGACAGTTTTTGTTGAAACGGGGTCCTGGAGGCTTAATGGCAGACGGTACATTGAGTTGAATAGTGTTAAACGAATGTCGCATACTGCGCATGCCCAGAAAAAAATTTTGGCGTAATTACTATGTTGGCGCGATTTGAAAAGAAGATAAATACGGTATATGGTAGATGTACTGCCATCTGATTGTAAACAAATCTGGCGTTTAAATCTTCCTAGAGTGTAATCTAAATGTATAATGTTTTACTGTGTAAAATACGATTTTTTGCTGTACTGCTCCAACAACTGTAAAGTTGAATGAAACGATCAAGTATAAATTCGAGTAAATAAAGAATGGGTAAAGGAAGTCAGCGTAAAAACAAATGCCCCAGTGGATAGCGCAAGATCTCAAAACCAAATGCTATTGCAAAATTGCTTTCAGGTATGTATATATTTTCCTATTTCAGTAAATTTGATATGTTATTTATAAGTGCAAGTATGTTTATGTATTATGTCACAGTATTATCTTTCTTAACACACATACAGTTCATTAACATTTTTTTAACATTTCCTAATTTTCTATATAATGTAACGTTAAGAAAAAAGTTTTAAGGAATGATTTGTTTCCTTACTGTTCTAATTCTTTCGAAAAGAAACATCATTTTCAAGAAACTTCAAAAAGAAAACTATTAGTATTTACAGCGTAATTTTATCACAGCTAAAACTGATGTAGCTAGAACTGGGTCTTTTATCTCAAAATATGCTGAAATGTTTTGGTTGAAGTTAATATGATATAAAATAATGTAATAAACTCTCAATTTAATGAATTGTGGTATAACTGTAAAGAATCGGTAAAAATAATATATAATTGGTTTAAATTTACTTAACTTGTTATATTATCAAATATCTATTCAATAGGAAAACCTGATGAAATATTAAATGTAACAAGTTCTAATTTTAAAAGGCAGATGATTGTACAGCATGTAGGAGTTGATGATAATTTTTAATAATCCTAAAGTAATATTAAAGTAAACAATAAAGTATAGTTTGATGTATGTTATTTTTCGTCAATGATTACAAAACATTGCACTTAAATATTACAAAGTATGCTTGAATTGTTTAAATGCGCGCTATATATTAATACAAATTAGTTCTTCATAAAATTGTATATTTCTGCAGTGAAACGTCTGTATGCCCTCATGAAAGCTATAGGAAAACATGTATATGTACTGCATGTAGCAGGAAGGCAAGATAACATTTATGACTGTCAATCATCATTTATTTGTATCTGTCAAGCTGACTATACACATTATAGTAGCCAAAGATAATTTGTAGAAAGTGTGTACCAGAGATGAATACGTGAATTACAGTTAGTAGATAATCATTCTCTTAGTAAAATTTAAATACAATAACCCCTTATTTCATTTTTTATAAATTTTCTTATTATTATGGTGTGATTTCACAACCATTGACACTCTCGTGTTGTTAAATAATTAAGTCAGCACTGAACAACATATCCTTTCATTGGTATAAAAATAATAAAATATTTTGTGTGTAGGACCAAGTTATGATCTAAGATTTTTCAATACTTGAATCATCATTTTAAAGATTTTTATAAGATTATTTTAATTTTAGGCATTGGCACAGTAAATCGCAGCTGAAATATTTTGACCGTTGTTTCTGGAAATGGAATGTTAAGATGTAAGTAAATGTCTGATTTACAGTTAATAATACTGTGAAGCACTTAATTGTATGCTTTGCTAATGAATATGTACTGGGCAATTGTGGTTATTATGAATGAGGTGAAATTTCAAATACTATTGTTTCAATTACAATTATTACAGACATTATTTAATTTTCTAATAATGCTAATTAAATGTATGAATTACGAAAATGCAAAAATTAGTGCATAAGCATACTAAGTAGTTCAGAGTAAGATTTATACTTAATTTATAGTAGGCAATCAGTCACACATACGATGACTCGCACATTGATATAAATTTGGTGTGCTTTTATACTATTTACATGTCTCCTATATTCAGATTTGAATCATCATCTGCCAACAAATTCAGTTAATGAGGCATTGTTGACCTTATTAGTTTATTGCAGATGTGTGAAAGTTGAAAACATTTTTAGATTTAATGTAGTTGTTGTTTGCTTTTCAGGTTTTCGCATAATATCAACTAGAAACATTACCTCTTCATTTTAAAGGTCAAGGAGATAAAATTAAAAAAATTAATTAGTTAATATCATATCTAAAATGTTCTTTTATTACCCAACTATTATTTAAAATGGGGGCAATATTTTTATAATACTTTTATTTAATTTTCCAGTATATGTTATTTAAGCCATTCAAATCCCACTTGGCCATTTTGCGTAATGGCAGATCGCACATTGAGTTGAACAGTGTTAAGTGAATTTCGCTTACAGCGCATGCTTGATGCTGTACCTTTGGCGCGGGGAGAAATATTGGCGACTAAGCAGCCCTATGCTAGCTTATTCGTGATCTCCATGGCTGTCGATTGTGTTCGAGTGATGTTTAAAACTACAATGTTGTGGAACTTCGTTTATTACTTATTTTAACGTCCATACCGATTACACTTGCTTATTTTTCTAATATATATTTCATTTTAATTTGTCAATAACAATGCATTTAATATATTTTAACATAATGTTATGCGTAATAATTCGTTATTTAGATGTAATTTGTTTACATGTTATAATTCAGTTATGTAAACTGGATTTTCTCGTTTAGTTTTTTAGCGTATATTCGCGCTTTCATTTTCATATTTCAAAGAATTTAATAGCCTCTTTTCTCAACAACAAAACATTCAGAATCAAAACCGGTACTGCTTACTCTACCACCAGAGTAATATATGCTGGTGTCCCACAGTGGTCGGCACTTTCGCCGTAGCTTTTTAATATTTATACACAAGACATCCCTAAAGACCCTTCTGTTCATCTTGCACTCTTTGCCGATGACACCGCCATACTTACTAAAGCCTGCACAGTTATCGCCGTAAAAAACCAAATTCAAAACTATCTCATAAAACTGGAAAAATGGCTCACCCTTAAGAGGATTAAAATTAACACTGATAAAACTAAGGCAATAATTTTCCGTAAAGGAAACATGAAATACTATCCTCCACCCCCTGAAATATTTGACGAAGAAATAGACTGGATTAATGAAACCAAATACCTTGGAGTCACAACTTGACCAAAAACTTACCTTCAAGAACCCATTTCCGGTCCGTAGTACAAAAATTTAAAATCATCCCAGCTAATATGCGACCTGTTCTTGGTAGAAAAAGCAACTTATCTACTAGAAACAAATTAATTCTATATCGCTCCATACTTCGCCCAGCCCTCCTTTATGCAGCACCTATCTGGGGACATGCAGCTAAAACCAATATCAAACAATTACAAATTCTACAAAATAAAATTCTACGAGAAATTATCAATGCTCCTTGGTATATTCCCAACTTCTATATTCACAGAGACCTTCGAATCGAACTTATTCAAAAGTATATTAAACGATTAGCGGTCAACTTCTTTTATTCAGTACAAACCCACATTAACAGCCTTATTAGCACTCTCAGACACTCCCCGCATCCCAGAGAAAAACATCGGTACCCATACCTGAACTTTGCGGTAGTCGTCGGCGGAAATCAGCTTAATCCTGAAGTTTTCGCTTTCTATCTTTCCTTCAACTTTTTCGATGCCTAAATCTTCTTTCATTTCTTTACGTAATTCTTTCCAATTTATTTCAGGGTCTGTAATAATAAGTGGTGGAATTTTGCTGGAGTATTTACGTGGTTGTTTAAATCCTATGTTGCAATAGTCATGGTGCAACTCGCAGAAGTATCAATTTCAGTGTCTTTTCCATATTATCTAAGTTTTCTTCGATAGGAAGAGAGTCAAATTTTGATTGAGATTTCAAGGGGGGGGTAAATCCTCTTCAACCGAGGAGTTACTGATATTTCGTGTACGTTTCCTGGGAACCTGTTTCCATTCATCTTTTTTTTAGTGTTTTGTGAAATGGCTATTTTTTCGACTTGTTTTACAAGGCTTTCGGGAGTGTTATAAGTATCATTAAGTGTTTTATGATACTGTCCTCAGATTGTTTAGCACAGCTAGTTGCTCACCATTTGGCACGCCGTCGACGAAATTCGCCGAATAATTTGCAATTTCTTTTTCCAGGGTAGGAAGTAAGCCCAGATCCTTAAGGTGCGTATCCTTTACCGTTTCCATATCGTCTTCGTAAAAAAGCAATGAAAGTGAACAAATTACAGCTCGGAAATGATGTTGCAGTTACTAAGCCTAATTAGGCTTAGCATCGCACAGCACAAAAACGTTAATTATATAACCAGTTACGCTCAAAATCAAAACTGCTAAGTAACACTAGATGAAGTATTACTTAAATTATATTAAACACACAAAATCACAATTCAGATGAACAAATTGAAATACAAAATGAAAGCATAAATTGAAGGGCTCACCAACTTCCAAGCAACATCCATCACGGTCGGAAACTACAGATTATGCGTAAATGTCACACGAATACTTTCAACCAATGACAACGTTTCTTACAAATAATCCAGGTATCTTTCTTGAATCACATAATTCAGTAATGGAGAACACCAAATGTGCTAACCATAGCTCAAACTGTGAGTTACCACTGATACATGGATTCCGTGATACATGAATTAGCCAGCTGTTGGTGAATACGGGGGTAAAAAGCCTATAATTTAACCCTTTGAGGGGAGGTATATAAAATAATTTAAACTGTGGTAAAATTTTGCATGAACTATAGCTTATGGACCTTAATGACACAAAATTGAGACTTAAAAAATCTAGAGCGAAATCTTGAATTTTGAGAGCCGGTATATATTTTATACCGGCGCCCCTCTAGGACATTTTTTTCCAGGTAGCTGGCAACTATTAATCTTTGTTTTTAAAATTAAGTTTGGGTACTTTTGATGTGCGTCTGTAGTGATGAGGGCTTGAATATAGTTATGTAAGTCTAAAGACAATTTTTTTAAATTTTGGCAGAAATTTAAAATTTTAAAAATAAAATTTATGTTTTTAATGCACTTTGATGACGCAACCCAGCTGAACATACTTATGTAAAATATGGGTAAAAAGCTTTTCAACTTGATTTAAATTCAATATTATTTTATAAAAAAATTTAGCAAATATAACATTGCATGTGTAAATCGTATCATGCTGTAACTGAACTAGTATAATATTACAAGCAGATTAAGCCGAAAAGCAGATGTAACTCAGCCGAAAATTAAAAAAACTGAAAAATGAAGCACTACGACCGACTCAGCTGAGAAAGTATGTTGTATTTTTGAAGTTGTATTTTATACTTTAGATAATATGTGAAAAAACAACCATGCTTCATACTATGATACGAAAAATCGCCCCCCTCCACGCACACACACTTTAGATCATCAAGGACAGTAAGAGTCCCTTTTTTATTTTTTGTAAATATAGGTTGTAATGTATCTTTTTGTTCAGGAAGAAACGCCGTTAAGGGGGCACAGTACCTTTGCGTTAACCGAAATAACGTTAAACACGACTAAACGCTACCTTCTGATACACAAATAACATCATAATAATTTCTATTTTTTGCTTATAGATGTGAAACACACACCTTTTTCAACATTGTGTTCAAAAATAAAAACTTTCACTTCAATAATCGTTTTCAATTTGTTGATTTAAAATACTCATGATTAGCAGATAAATAAAAATCAATAAGTACGGCGCGCATCATAAAATTAAAAAAAAGTTATGCAGAAAACAATTTTTGGTCAAAATCCTTTTAGAATATATTTAACTTTAATTTAAAACCAGAATATATTAAAAAAACTACTTAGATTTATAAAATGGTAAAACAATTTTAAAAAATTAAAAATTATCAAATTATTTCGATACTTTTTAATAAAAAATTTAAAATTTTTTATCAAAATATGATATTTTTTGGTTTTAACATGTAGATAATATAAAGATACACATAGGATTCAATTTTCATGTATTTATCATATATAGTTTGAAAGCAATTATGCGCGCAATCTTAAAATTTAACATTTTGAGAAAACTCAATTCAAAGTTTTAATATTAATTTTTCCTTATTTATGTTTTAGTAACATTAATCAAAATGCTCCAGGTGCATAACAACTCCTTCTTTTAGCTTATTCATTTCATCTTGTTTCTTTTTCTCCCTTCGCTTATCTATACGAGCCTCTAAACTGTTAATCAGCGCTCGTTGCTTAGCAAATTTTAAGCGAAGTTCATCTGCCTTTTTAGCAAACGTTTTGCTTTCAGCACCAGATGTCAATTGTAATTCACTCATCAAAGATAAAATTGCACATTTTCCATCATTGAAGCTTGCTACAGCTAAATTTACTGCAATTTCCACAATATTGTTTGCAGAATTTGTTGTTTTGGTGCAAAATGTCCAAATCAATGAATTTAACGATTCATTCGCATTTTGCGCTCGCCCGTCAATACACCTTTTTAACAAGTCTGGGTGAGACAAATCTTTAAAAATAGGCTTTATGGCATCCATAACAGCCACAGGTACAGATTTTTTATGTTTAAAATTTTTCAGCGCACCAGTAAAGAAAAGCTTTTTTGTATTGACACGAAGAATCTGCTCCATCTGGACAAAAATCGTGAATTGCTTCGTTATCATTCGAGCGTTTATAATACCATATAGCCCATATTGCTTTCTGCATATCACGATAGTTGATACAGTGTTTTCGTATGGCATTACCATAATACGTAGTAAGTTGGTCGATCAAGACATCGCTAAGACGACCTTTACCACAAAGAGGTTTTCCGTCACTTAGCTTTTTTCCACGAAATTCACTTTTTAATTTTCTTAAACGTGTACCCATTCTTTTTTGAACATGACCAACACATTCTATTTTAGAAAAGGGATCACTATATGTGTTATTATTCGAAAGTGCTAAATAAGTTTTACAGTCACCATCTCCAATATAGTTCACATAACGAACACCATATTTTTCTTCTGATCGAGAAAACATTTCAACCATCCCGTTCACTTCCATCTTGGCAGATGATCCCGAATGATTTTTTGCACACACTTTCGCATGAAGACGTTTCCATTCTAAATAGTTTTCTGTTGAACGAAAATCTTTCGCAGTTTTACAACCTTTACAGTGCGCACTAGAAGTATATCTGTCTATAACTTTGCCTTTCTCACTGCCAGTTACAGACGTCACACCGAAACGTGACGAATTGCCCCTAGTTTTCCAGGTGCCATCGCCACTAACTGTCAAATCCAGGGAACCAGTCAACTGGACCTCTTCATCAGCTGCATTTTTCATACTTTTCTCTGCAACAGTATATGTAGCTGCATGTATATGATTTACAATCTTGTCATAAGATTTTTGTGCGACAGACGATGGTAAGTCCATAAGTCCACAAAAGGTTTTACACTCTGCTAGTCCTTTGCCAATGCACCTCATGGCCAGAATAAATCGTCTATTTGTCAGAAGCATTCTGTTTTTTTTTTTTTTTTTTTTTCAACCATCTTAGAGTTTTTGAAAGAGGAAATTATTCCACAAGAACTGCATGTAACATTGATTTTTATCGTCAGCCCATAATTTATTTCTGAATTTATTATGGCATATCGAACAACATAAACATTGTTCTAATGCTGAAAATAACAGTTTTTTTATCGATAATAGCATAACCATCAAAATTATCATTCATGTTATCCACAAGTTCAGTTGATGCAAATGAATCGTTACCGATCTTTCTTGCTGATGCAGAAATGTTTAGGTCTATGTCAACACACTCACGCTTTGTATGTTGGTTTCCATAATACTGATGCCTCTTCCGTCTTTTTGGTAATTGACCAGATGCCCTTTTAGCATTAACAGCATTCATTATGATTTTAACCCTTAGCCTGTCGAGTGATTTTCTGCGAATCCCTTTAAAACTGTCGCTAGTTTTGGACCGAACTTCCCGTAAAATGTCGCGAAAATAACCCTAAACCTCTGAAAATTGTCAAGCAGTTCTTTTGTTATTTCCCATCCCTCCCAGAATTTTACTTCAATGATTCCGCTAAGTGAGATTGATTACGCTAGATATTGTTCGGTAGGTGTGAGCTCTCAAGAGAATTGCAAAAGGTTAGACTCTCCGTGATGACCGTCTTAAGGGTCAGGGTACAGCTCCGAAACTTAAAAGTTTCCACAATCTTATCTCTACATATCTTCTGTACATATAATAAAAGAAAAAGTCTGTCTGTGTGTGTGCCTTTCGTTCGCGCTGCGCGTAAGCTAATAGACCCACGGCTACGAAATTTGGTACATAGGTACATCTACACAAGAGCCAGTGCACTTCGAAGCGATTTTTTCGAAATTCGAATTCGAATTTTTTTTATTTCATGTTTTGTGACGAAATCGTATCATTTTGAAACATATAGGGCTATAGGAAAGCGAGATTTTACTCTGCACACTCCATTTTTACATTGTCATGAAACGTAGGCACTTAGCTATTTTACGAACTTAAAATAAATTTCGTGTTTCAGTAAATCGATTAAATACGAATTTATTTAACAAAGGGAGCTTAACACTTTTTCAATGGGATTTTTTCTAAAAAAGTTTATTTTTAAAAATGTACAGTTTTTTTTACATTGATTTTTGGACACGTTAAACTTTCATCCTTGAGAATGCTTTTACAAAATGAATTTTGGAAAAATGATAATATTTTGTATTTTTAAAAGAGTTTTTAAATGAAGCTTCCGAGTACACTTCTCACATCTTTAAAAATGTGATTTTGGCAACAATTTTCCTGTCTTATTGTTGTTGATAGATTTTTGATGAAATCGCATCATTTTGAATAGTTTCATTCTTTTAGAAATATGAGTTTGGCAACAATTTTTCATCGTATTTCTTATGTCACTGTTTTTCAGAGCTTGGCATATTTCACTGTCATTTTTGTATAAATATAATATATTTTTATTGATTTTTTTTTTTCTTTTTTTCTTTTTTCTTTTTTTTTTTTTTTTTTTTTTTTTTTTTTGATAAAGTTGTTCTGCGGAATAAAATTCTGCGCGGAATTTTATGTTTTTTGAGTTGCTTTCACGTTATTTTTTGCTTATTTCACTGTTTATAAGATATTGAAAAGTTTTTCATGATTTTTGTTCTTCTACGGTAAGTTGGTTAATTTTTTAATTAGGATAATTCATATTTGTGTTAAGAGATGTAGCTTATTTCATTGTAATTTTTTCCCTTGAAAACATAAGATAAAATATCATTAATTATACTTTCCTTTTCAGAATTTTTTGTTTTTTGGATTCCTTTATTTTATTTATTGCTCATTTCACTGTTTTTAAGATATTGAAAAGTTTTGACTGATTTTTTTAGGAAACAAAGTTCTTAACCTCCTTTATACCATTTGAGTTCTTAAGGTTTTGCAAAGGGAATTTGGTTAATTTATTTATTAGGATAATTAATATTTGTATTAAGGGATATTGCTTATTTCATTGTAATTTTGTTATACGTAATAACTTTTTTATGAAGTTGTTCTGCAGAGTAAAATCCTACGCAGTTTTTAAATTTAACGTTTGGAGATCCCTTCAGCCATTTTTCCGGTACATTTAAAAGCCAGACGAAGGCTCGCAGCGAAGCTGCTAGTTTCCAAATAAATTGGTTTTAAAATTTACCCGGTTATATTTTAAATTATTACGCATTTTTAACGTAAGTAACCTAAATCTGTATGTCACTGATTATCACCGGAATTTCAATGCAGACTGATTACACTGCTATCACTAAAATTATATTCTGACAAATATCTGGTGCAACTTTCATTCCTTCTGAGATATTGCTGAAACATTTCGTATTATTTTCGATTTTCTGTATTTTTGTCATTAATTAAAAATATTTAAAACCTTCAGCATTTTCCTATATTTTTCAACTGCATGCAACTAATAATATTTTAAATAATTTCTTTTTTTCTTAATTATTACGTAGTTTTAAGAGAGTAATAAGCGAAACATTTGGGTGTTTTTTAAGGATGATAATATTAATATTAAATTTGCATTTTACTTTTTCATATACATTCAAGATATTCAGAAAGGGAATTATAACTTGAAACCGTTTTCAGTGTATCATAAATTTATTGATTCAAAATAAAAATTCTTGCTTTCCTGTCCAAGAAACACTAGTAAATTTTATCTGAAATAGGAAAGATGAGACATATTAATAACAAACAAAGCAATTAATTTGGAAGTCAAAGAACAAAAATCAGCGTTATATTTTCAAATTTTCACAGGACTAGTTTCGATGGTTTTACCGAACCATCATCTTCAGCTGCAAAAGCGCAAATGAACGAGATAAGATATAATGAAAATTAGATTGTGAAAATTTGAAAATATAACGCTGATTTTTGTTGTTTGATTTCCAATTTAATGTTTGATCGGCTTGTTATTGTATCTTAATTAAACAAATGGTGAAGGTTTTAAATACTTATTAGCTTACAATATAATTTATTCAATACAGTATTTTTGTAAAGAAAGAGTGTTGCTGTACATTTGGTAAAGTAAAAATAAGCATTTCATTTAATAATTATAAAAGTTATTAATTATTTAATAATTAATCATAAGAATATGAATAATTAAATATTTTTTCGGAGATATATTTTCCGGCGATATTTTTTTCTAAGGATCCCAGCATACATTTTTGAAGCATTATGCTCTAAATAAATGTCTTGTTTGAACATAGCATTTATTGTTGACAAATCTCCAACCAAAGAAAATACCTTACTAGGGAGGATATTCAAACAAAAATTTTTATTAGAATAAATATTTTCGTTATTTTAATACTACTAATAATATACAAACATTAGTTTAAGTTCACTATAGTTGAGTGAATAAGATTGCTGGATGTTGGTAGTTTGTTGTTGGCAACCGAACAGTTTAGCTGCTTGTGGTCTTTATGATTTTCCCGATGTGTAGCGTGAATTCAAGTTAATTTTATTTAGAAAATTGCCCACGAAGGTGTTCTCTTAAAGCAGATAACCCATGACTTCTTAAAAACTGTAAAATATAATCTGTGGATATTTTCCGTTATACGATAACACGAAGAAAATGATTTCCTATACAAAATATATGATCAGCGCTCTTATTTCGCGCCGTTTAATTAAATGCATCCATCTTATTCCTTACAATTAATTTTCCTTTTTCAAAGAAAGTTTGATTTCAGTAAAATGTACTATTTACAATGTGTCATTTTATTTTGCTCGTTTTTTATGCAAATATTCAAATTCAGATAGATATTGCGTAAGTTCAGAAAGCCAACTAGTCTCCAAGCGGTAAGATAGCTGAGCACCGGTAAATTCTAGCGGCTGCATGGGAGGCTTAGGGGTTTTTCATAAGTACAATTGACTGTGAATTAACAGTTTGTTTCCCACAAAACAAAATCTACCCTGAAGACTTCCTTTCCCTCAGATAAATAGGTCCTGTGTGCTTTATCATAATCCAAAATCTTAAGCGTATAAATCTTTTATCATAGCCGATGATGACGATAAAATATTTTCTATCTGATGTGTCAAGTTAGCATAGTTGTATATTTCTAAGGAAAATTGTTTGGCTCATGTTACCCTATAATGAAAAAAAGATTCAAATCGGTTTTTAGCTTAAACAGTATTTTCATTATTAATTATATCACGAATTTTATCAATAGTATTCTTAGTATTAATTGCAGCATGTATTCAAGAATATAATATACACAAAGCTGTGTCTAATGATTACGGCTAATTTTTATATAAAATTTTATGGTATAAAAATTTAGATTCATAGGTCAGCCATATTTGAAAGAGTACTTGTGTATTATAAGAAAAGCGAGAGAGAAATTTAAGAATCAAAAATTTACCACGAAGTAATATAAAAATGCAATAGAATACAAAAGAGTACAATACTATTTCATGTTTTGTGGATATACTTGAAGACAGAAACATGTTTCAGCTGTATTCGTTCATCGGAGAAAATCCTTTCATATGAAGCTATTTTTTCAAATCTTTCACTATACAAGTAATACAAAAGCAGTATAGGAATTTCTTTTCTTAATACTCAACCGAAGAGCTGAGGGCACGTACAATGATTAACATACAATGGGTGCCTTGAATTATTTTGCTTTACATGCAGTTCCCTTATATATGTAAAACAAAATAAACTTTCACCCATTCCAAGATTTCAAGAACTCACAGAGAGAGAGAGAGAAATATCTATAACAAATTTTATTGCTGTCTGACTTCGGGAACGTCTTCCAACTCAAGCTATTCAAATACGAACGCTTCTCAGAAAAGCCATTTGGACCGCATCTGCTTTGTTAAAGAAAACCTTTTGGGGGTAAAATCATCCACTTCATCGGGTTTTTCAAACAAAGCAGTCAGTGGTCCTGTTACTACCTGCTGACCTAGAGAAATTTCTCAGAAACGTTTGTTCGAAAAAAACGAGTTTTATATTTTTAAGAATTTCCATTCTGACAGCAAGATTTTGTTATTTTTCATATATAGATGAAAAGAAACTAATTTGTTTTTAATAAAGAAGAAAAAAATTAATAAGCTTATTTAAATTTTTTACACAGCACCGAGTAAGGAGACGAAATTTAATTTCCTTTATAAACATTTTTCTCAGACAATACTTTAGTGTTTTTCAAATTACGAAAATAGTGCGTTAGTGCATGCATTTTCAAATCAGATTTATTTAATTAATATAGATGGATATGCCGAACAAGCACACTTTCGCACACATACACTGTATATTAGTACATACATAAAAATGAAATAAAATTTGAAAACAAGCAATTTAAAAACTACTGTATTGAAAAATTATTGAAAATTTGGTTTTTACCTCATTTTTTTTTTTTTTTTTTTTTTTTTTTTTTCCGTTATATACATTTACTTCAGTTTTTTTTATATGCATTTACTTAATTTTATTTTCTTATATGCATTTACTTAATTTTATTTTGTTATATGCATCTGTTAGTCTTTCTGAAAAATTTTTAGATTTTTTGAGTATGGCAAACGAGAAGATTCAGCCGAAGGCAATGAATGTCTCCATGGACGACTTTCAAAGTAAAACGTACTCATGTTCATGTTACACATAGGGGAAATCACAAAATTTAACCAGTTCGTTTGTTTGGGTTCGAATATGAGTCGAAATAGCGATAATCAGATATCTTAGCCAGGAGGCCATTGATTGGGTTTGACAGATTTGGAAACCTAATAAATAGTATTTAATAAATATAATATTATTAAACGAATCGGATTTATATAAACCAAATAAAATTCTTATATCGAACACAACTAAAACTAGATATAATTTACACTGATAAACTGATGTGTAATAACACTGATAAATTAAAATACTAAACGGAATATACATTAATCCTACATAGATAATTTTTTTGTAATGTATTTCGCTGGGAATGTCTGGCCGCAAAATCCTGATTATATATACCCTTATTTTAAGGTTGTCACATATCTGATGGTTTGACTTTTACCTCAAAACACAAAGAATCCACAAAATTCAGTAAAATTAATAACTTAATTCATTAGTTATTAATTTTACTGAATTTTGTGAACATAATAACTTAATTCAGAAAATCAGTAAAATTAATAAATAAATTTATCTAGTTATTTCCCTGTTGAAAATTCTCTGAATCTTTTCAAATATAAAAGCACACGCGCCAAGCAGTTTGCTTTAAATAAATATTTGCAGCAACGAGAAGATGCGCTTTTGACAGCAACTCGTTTCGAAAATCGAAAATTTTTCTAAATGTAAGAGATTTGCCGCTTAAATTAATTTTTCATTAAACAAAAAAACAAAATAGAATCGCATATTATTAAAACAATTTTATTGATAATTCAGATTCTGAAAACAAGAACATTGTTGTTATAAAAAACAAAGAAAAAATAAACAACATACTTCATTCAACGGGGCCCAACTTTGGCGCATAAACTTTTCAACATAAAAATATTTGAAGCATGTTATGGATAAAGGTTTATTTGATTATGGCAAAGTACTCGATGGTTATTTGCCTAAGGTGAAGGATGCCTTCGTTCGAGGACTGCCTAACGGAAATTGGCTTGCATACATGTTACACATATGGAAAACTAAGAATATCATTTTGGCAACCAGCCCGTTTGCCGGGATTCGAACCCCGGACAGAACCACCAGTTGTTCCGTTAGACTCCGCTCAGTCGCTGGTGGGCTGTCCGAGAACGGAAAAGTTAAAAATTTCATATTAGAGGAAAAGTGGTAGCATAGTATAATTCGAAGTTTTTGCCATTTCAGTAATTTGAAGAGATTTCAAGAATGTTTAATTATTTTATTTAGCTTATGACAAACTAAATAAAATAATTAAACATTCTTGAAATCGCTTCTCTTAACATACTGGTAGTTTGACTTGCATTCAAACCCCCGTGAACAAGCTGATTGCATGGGCGTTTTTAAGGTTTTAACTTTTTGTATTGCGAGATTGTTTTCCCTTAGAAAATCTGTCACGAAAGCATACCTTCCCTTAGACAGATCGCCTTCACGTGCTTAATAATCTAACAAGCCAAACCAAACACAACCCGAGCGAGGACTTGTAGTCAAGGCACGTCATCATGAAAAGCTAACTAAAATTGGCTCATATTCACATTAAACATGGGCAGCAAAAATTCGCTAAAACTGGTATGCAGGCAATCCATTCGTCAGGATTTGAACCCGCTTCAAACTATTTAGTATTCAACGATTTTACCGCTACTTCGTTGGCGGCCTTTTGTAGTATGAATAAGAAAAGTAATTGCAACGACACAATCATTGCTTACCAACGGATGAATTAAGTTCGGAATTTAAAGAATAACTTTCATTCGTGCTATTGCTGTTAGCATTGACATTTGGACAGATGTTAATTTATTTTAAATTTTTTAATGTAATTAATTCATATCTTTAAATAATTGATCTTCTGACTGTAATTTTTTGTGCGGAGTATATCTAACCCTTCCGTACACTAACTGTTTTAATTAATTTACACTCCATTAATTTTAAGAGATTTTATATCGATAGATTTCTTTCCAAAAATGTTTCAAGGATTACATATTTTTTCTTTAGATTTCAAAACATTTTGGATTTAAAATCTTAATAATAAAATTTTTAAAACAAATATTTCTAGAAATTCCTTCGGCGTATTCATTTATTCCATTTAGTTGAAGTTTCGAGTAGAATATCTTCCTTTCAACATTCATATAATTTTTATATGTCAGTTCGCCATTTCTACGGAGCATAGAGCCACACATATGAGTACAAAACTCAGGCACGCTGAAAGCACAGTTTTAGCATTTAAGAATGTAAAAAGAAGAATATACCATTATAATAACGCGCATTTGAAATACGAAGGCAAACAAGAAAGCTGGTTGCAACATTTTATATTTTTTCCTGACGAATCAGAAATTGTAATCATTTTTCAATACAAAAATAAAATATTTGGTTCTATAACGTATAGGCATAAAGGCGTCCTCCGTTACAATTCTTATTTTTCTTGTTTCTACTAAAATTCGGCAATGTACTATAACAACGTCGGATCCTGTTTGACTTTCATTTGTATAAAGTACCACAAGGCAAACAGTAGTAAAACGATTTATCTTCTTTCGCAAACTTTTAGTCGGCACACAGATAATACATACCTGCTGTCTGACAAAGATACTTCACTCTAAGGACTTTTTCCTAAAGTGCTCTTTTCAAAGAGACTTCACACCCTATTAAGACCTTTGTCTCAACTGACAGCCGCCTGCAGAAAGGTAGGGGAAGGAAGACCAGATCGCGTCGTCTAAACACGTCTTAAGCAATCTTCGCGAAATTCGGGCTTCGTGTATACACGTCTTAAGCATTTTTCGTGCGATTTGAAATTCGTGTAAAGACGTCTTAAGCATTTTTAAAGAAATTCCAAAAACGTTTAAACACGGCTTAAGCAGTTAAAGGGTTAAAAAAGCAGTTTTGTTTTGTGAAAACTGCAATTCAAACTTTCAAAATTGAAAGAAAACAATAATTCGTAATTCTAACACGAGGTAAACAAACAGCTAACGGAAACGAAGATATAAAGATGAGTAGTTACCTTCCTGCTTCTCAAAAGCGGAGGGAAAATAAAAAATTGTGAGGCAGCAATCATAAAGAAAACATTCGAAAGGAAAGAAATATCGCAGCTGCAGAAATGGAACGTAAACAGTCACGTGGGCTTGTCCGACCCTTTAAATGGCAATGGCTGCCCTTTTATCAGATTGTCTCTTGCATAAGGGTTTGTGTAAATGGTCATAACCACAGAAATAATAGGAATTTTTCAATGCGGTGTTTTGCTTAGTGCTCAGAAATGTTAACCCTTTGACGGTTATGGAAATGAGCAGTTTCCGTTTACTTAATTCGCGCAGCATTAGGAGTAAACAGTAGTCGAAAGTGGCAGCTGTTTTTCCCCGCCGTTCTTCCGAAAATGTCACCTTTCTCTGGGGATGCCGTAGATAGCTCGCCTCGCGCGTTTTAAAAATTTCTTAAAGTATTTGTAGTACATAAATAACAGTTTTTACGTACTTTAAAATAATTATTAAACAGTAAATTATAAATGATTATAACCAATTATATAAATAATAATAGTTAATTATAAATATAAGACAAATATTAAATTTAAAGGACTAAATAAA
Organism: Stegodyphus dumicola; assembly: GCF_044657685.1. Taxonomy (NCBI): domain Eukaryota; kingdom Metazoa; phylum Arthropoda; class Arachnida; order Araneae; family Eresidae; genus Stegodyphus; species Stegodyphus dumicola. The sequence continues at coordinate 139,893,890 of NC_140781.1, read as the reverse complement.
TACAACTAATGTAAAACTTTATGAAGCACAGTATAAATACAGTAATTACCTAAAAATCTTTTTGTGTGTGATATACTTTAAAACATGGAATTGCACATAATAGGGCATTACAGTCTTTGGAATACGTACGTGTTTCACGGCGAATTCTTTTTCCATTTGCATCATTTTTGCTGCAACATACCACACATCGTCTAGTAAATTCTTTCTAATAGATAATTTCAGAAATATTTGTCACGCAAGCTTTCATGCCTACATCACCAGTAAAACTAAATCGGCTAGGAGCGTGAGAACTTGAATCAATTATACACCACTGTCGAACACTCGAAAAATCTTCCTCATCGCTTGAATCGTCTTCTGAGCTTCAAATACTGTGAACAAAGTCTTCATCAGATTCAAAACTTGATAAGCTTTCTGTATCACAATCATAATCATCATCATACCTATCTAACTTTCGCTTTTGAGCCATTTTACTGTACAAACACCCTAAAAGCCGCGCCAAAATACGTATAAAATGAACAAGGTAAAAAAAAAATCCACCTTCGTTATGCAAAGAAATTCATGGAATTCGTACTGCCATCTGTAGACAGTAAACCTAACTAAATTTCGCGAGTAGCATTCGTTTGAAACACAATCAGTGCAGAATAATAATGGCGAACGAAGTCAGCTCGTCAGCGCGCATTGGGGAAAAATTTCACTACGCGAGTAGTGCTCGTTACTAACCATTTCGGTCAAAATCTTGCTCCCGAGTGAAACTCGTTTGCGCGCATTATGAAGCACGAATCGATTGCGAGCTGAACTCGTTCATAACCATCAAAGGGTTAATAGAATCAGAAGATACACCTCAAAGCTCTTATTCTGTTTTTCAACCCCTTTGGCTTCATAGGGACTCCTTCTCAACTTTTGGATAAATTTTAGTTTGCATCTGAAACGGGCCTTAGAAATATTTTTCCTTCTTTCACCAACTGTGAAAATTTATTTCGGAAACAACCTATTTGTATCAACCAGAGCTCAGATTTCTCTTGTGTTCTCTAGTCTTTCATCTGAAATTAACAAAGAATTTCCCTAAAGAATGAAAGCATGCTTTCAAACCAGCAGTTTTTGTGATTACACTATGAGATGGACCTAAAGTACATTTCCATTTTAAGTGAGCTTTCCCTTTGTGTGATCTTATCACACCTCACAAAGGGAAGAAGACGTGACTCCCGAATGACAAATTAGTTGTCAATCACCTCTTTCATTTTCCTTGCATTCTGGAATTTTGGAAAACACAAAGCAACGGGTGTCTTTTGGGGGCTAATATGCCACATTTAACGCCCACAATTGTGTAAAGTTTTAACCCCAGATGGCAATTTTGAAATCGATGAGTCTTTCTCTTGGGAAAGAGATAAGTGCTGAAATAAAAATTTTAGCTAAACACAGACGAATGAAACTCGAGCTGAGTACACAAAGAATAAATGAAACTAATATACTTGTATTCAGTCCTAGCGCAGGGTCAATAAACTCCCCATTCCTGCATGAACATAATATTGACTCCTAAACGACTTATAAATTAATCATGAAATATTATTACATCATAAACTGTTATAATAATAAAGAAATTCTGTCATGTCACAGAGTATAAAAGGAGAAGACTGGTGCTGCCATCTATTGGCGTGGTACCCTCAGTGTGGGCGCCGGTATATATTATATACCGGTTTTAACCCTTAGCCTGTCCAGTGATTTTCTGCTAATCCCTTTAAAACTGTCGCTAGTTTTGGACCGAACTTCCCGTAAAATGTCGCGAAAATAACCCTAAACCTCTAAAAATTGTCAAGCAGTTCTTTTGTTATTTCCCATCCCTCCCAGAATTTTACTTCAATGATTCCGCTAAGTGAGATTGATTACTAAATATTGTTCGGTGAGCTCTCAAGAGAATTGCAAAAGGCTAGACTCTCCGTGATGACCGTCTTAATGCCGCAGTGGGTACAGCTGCGAAACTTAAAAGTTTCCTTCCCTTAAACGATCTTATCTCTGCATATCTTCTCTACATATAATAAAAGAAAGAGTCTGTCTGTGTGTGTTTGCCTTTCGCTCGCGCTGCGCGTAAGCTAATAGACCCACGGCTACGAAATTTGGTACATAGGTACACTGCTCAAAAAAAAAAAAAAAAAAAAAAAAAATGGGACAGTGCTATATCTCCCGTTCTACTGGGCCGATTGACAAAATTCAACCTGCGTTTTTCATGTCTCGAAAGCGCGACTTAGGATATATATTAGATTTATATATAGCACTATTCTAACATAGGTATTTTGACACAAAATTGGACTTTTTCTGAAATAACATACCAACCTTTTTCCATATTTCGATTCTACGACTCAAATTATGCCAGAATACCAAGTTTTGTAAAAATCGTACGAGTAGTTTTTAAAATATTAGCTCTCAAAATTTTAGCTCCTCAATGTTAATTGAATTTGGCAAATATTTATTAATATCTCTTTTTTTATTCAACTTTTTTGATTTTTTCTCTCACATTTCGAAATTTAGGTTCATTCCAAATAAAATTTACCCATTTTTTGTGTTTTATTTTTAAAATTTCTATTTTAAAATAATTTTTATAAATTTTTCGAAAAAAATTTTGAATTATAACCTATAAAATTTTTACCATCATTTTAAAGTAGGTGTATTTTTAAGCATATCTGCAAAAAATTAGGCTTTTTTATTCAAAATTTTCTAAGATATACACGAATTTACATATTTTCGCGTTTTGAAATTTGGCATCTTTTTTTGAGCGATAATAACGCCAAATGTGTCTATGGATTTTTGTTACACTGAATTGCCACAATTATTTTTAACATTAAATTTCAAGTAAAATTTTACGAAGAATTAATTATATGACATTTTTTCCCTCAATGATGCGTAATAAATATTTATTAATACTATATTTAAAGCTATTTTTTTAAATTATAGATGATATTATTCAAATTTTTAACTGTTTTTTTAAATTTTTCTATATCTTAAAAAAAAAAAAAAAATAAGAGTAAATTTTTGTATGAGTAAATTTTTACCTTCGGCGTTTTATCGTCTGCTGCTTCACTTCGTTTAAATCGAATTGTCTAAAATTGAGAATTTTTGTTTGATGTTTATTTGAATTTTATGACAGTAACTGCATAATTTATTTCTAAAAACAAACTGTTGCTTTTGAAGTGGCTGAAAGAGCGGCTGATACATATTTTTAAAACACAGTATATTTTTATAGAAACATAAGATTTAGAATAATAATTTTTATAAAAGTCAAATTATGATATAAACATACAACCCTCTAGAGACTGAATTAATGGAAGTTCGGTGGTTGTGTAGAAATGATCTGCAGCTACTTAATGGCTGGATAAGTCAGCAGATTCTGTGGACAAGTAAGAATAATTATATAAACGACACCCAACATTCTGGATTCAATTAACAACGAGGATACGATGTTTATTAAATGAATTCAAGAAGTTTTAAAACATAAAAAATCAACTCATTTTTTTATCTTAAAATGTATTTTTGTGCGTAGCGTATTTTCATTATATTCTTAAAATTCTAATTTAGAATGTAATTGTCAAGAACTGAATCCTAATCATTAGTAATATAATAAGTAATTATTACGGTTATTAATAAATCCTTCTTATAAATTGCAAATATTGCACACGATATTATTTATTTACACTTCAATTCTAACCGTCAGCTCTAGTAGAAGTTACAAATCAATTACATTTAATTAAGGATTGGATTGGATTATTTAATTATCGCAAAGCACACGAGGGTTATCTGCCTAAAGGGAGGGATTCCTTCGTGGAGGACTTTCTAAGGGAAACTTTCTTTTTAAGGGAAACTGGCTCGTATACACGTTACACATGGGGAAAACCACGAAAACGCCCATGCAGCCAGCCCGTTCGCGGGATTCGAACCTCGAACCGAACTACCAGTGTTCAGCGACTTTACCGCTCGGCCGGAACTGCTGTTAAGAATGCAGTAACAGGATTTAACTTGCTCTCGGAAAATGCTGGACGCTACATTGAACATGTTTTGTAACACGTTTCGGAAACTATTAAACACATTTTAAACAGATGTTTTCATGTCTTATTTCATTTACCAATATTGTATACAGCACCATTTTTCAACTGGTGGTGAGTTTTTTAACTCTTTTTTTTTTCCCGCGGAAAATAAATTCCCATAACCTCTTTTACACGATTCCCAAGTTTGATAACATTTAGTCCAGTAGTTTTCCTTTTATGACCATTTCAAACTGGAACTTTAATTATAACCACCATTTAAATTAAACTTTAAAAGTCTGACAGTTTGGTTCAATCCCAGCTTTAAAATATATAGATATTTAAATATAATATTTTATATTAATTCTCTTAGAAAGAATGTTTTAAGAAGCTAATTTTTCTCTCGCGTTATAGATTGTATAAAAAAACATGATCTTTAATATGATTTAGATTGTTTCAGCCGATATAAGAATCGGGTTACTCGGTAGTACAGAATAAACCCTGCTGGACTGTTTTATTTCTTTGTCATTTAGCAAAAATCTTTTAATTAAAATATTTATGCTTTGGACTTTGCTCTATACTTTTTTTATAGTTAAAATATCTAGAAAATGAAAAGCTGTCTTCAGCTGAAACGCAGTTGATGCAATTGATATTTTAAAAAAATTGACAAGAATGCAAAATTTATGGAAGTCTAGGAATCGAAAAATCTTAATTTTTTTGTGTGAGCACTGAAAATAACTGTAGAAGGAAAGAAGAAAATTAGGGAGAAAAGTAAGCAAAAATTTGCAGGGAAATTTTTCTGTCAGACATACCAACATGTTTCAAAAAGTTGGACGCTTTTGAATATACCTTCAGGATACTTCAAAGAATTTAGGTGTTCAAAGAGAAAACACTTGGACGTGTACACCACCACCACCAAATACCATCAATTGAGCTTGTGTTAACAGAAAAGACAAAAACGATATCATTACAGATTAAAGTGAAGAGCGACTGGTTGTAGACTATATGGTTGTATAAATTTAAATTACGTTATAGAACATCATATCGTATCATAAATGGAGAATCCCATGATTTTCTCAGTCGAATTATTTGAAGATTCAGGAGTTTATCCAGTGATGTATGTGGATGTCACCTAAAGACGTTTTTTTTTCCTCCTGATGAAACAGCGGCTGAGCGGTAAATCGCTGAACACTGGTAGTTCAGTCCGAGGTTCGAATCCTGCGAACGGGCTGTCTGCATGGGCGTTTTCGTGGTTTTCCCCATATGTAACGTCTATGCGAGCCAGTTTCCCTTAGAAAGTCCTCTACGAAGGCATCCCTTCCCTTAGGCATAATTAAATAAACCAAAACCTCTTGATGAAACCAGACTTTCCTTTCATCTCATACCTTCAAAATGTTTAGCCTCTAAAGACCGATAAAGGCTCTGACCAAATACTTCGTGATGAACTTTCTAAGAGAAACCAGCTAGCATACACATGAGAAACATGAGAAACGGTACACATGAGAAAATACACGAAAACGCCCATGTAACCAGCCTGTTTACCGGGATTCGAACCCCGGAGTGAACTACCAGTGTTCAACGATTCTCTACTGCTCGGCCGTTTGTGGGCCTTTATCAAATGGAAGGCGATAACTTTATTTAAAATGATTGTCAGAAATACCAAGATATTTCGAAAAGTTGGATACTTTTTAATATACTTGCAGAATGCCTAAAGAAAAAGAGCAAGAATAAAGTAGAATGCCTGAAGAAAAAGAAAAGAAAAAATAAATTTTTTCGTAAAATTTAATATTTCTACTTTTTTTTTTTTTAATTTAAAACTTTTTAATCTTATGATATTTGATTCTTGCGATTTCAAAAATAAAATATTTGACTAAAATATGAATAACATTTTAAGAAACCAAATGTAGGATAAAACTGTGTAAAGCAATGGGCACAATGATTAAACTGTTTAAAGCAGTGTATGCAAGTCATCCTATGTTAAAATGTCCGTTATACATCTCTCTTATTCATATATTTCTTTTCTGAACGGAACATTGAAAGGCGTGTTAACTGTGCTTTACTGTAATTTCTCTTTTAATATATGCAGTTTTCAAATGCATCATAGTCTGGGTTACAAAATATTCTTCGGAAAGAAACGCAATTCAAATAAATAAAATCAAATTCTGGAAAATTTATATTAATAAATATATTTAAACTGCTCAGTTCGAAGGAATAAATAGAAAATTTTAAAACAATTATCTGAAGAGACAATGCAACACAAACAATTAAAATAAAAGTATAAAAATTTTAAAATTTCCTAAAATAATAACTATGACAAATAAATATATACAAAGAAAACTATTTGAAAAAAAAAAAATAAACGCCGCACCGTTATTGACGCAGTTTGAATAGGTAAATAGAAATTTTTAAAACAGTTATTCGAAGAAAAAAATGCAACTTAAACAATTAAAATGAAATTCGAAAAAGAAAAAATTACTTAAAATAATAACAGTTATAATAAAAAATATATAAAGAATATTATTTGGAAAAAAGAATGATGGTGACTTTTTTTCCTCTCACGGGAAAGGAAACAAGGTTGCCATATATTAAGACGTTCGCCAAGTGAACTATTCTTGGCGCAAACTGAACAAAAAGTGCCAACATAAATTTGTGAATTTCTCCGTAAATTTTGCTCCAAATTTTACAAAATTTCATATTTAGGCGTAATTTGAGTCGTAGAATCGAAATATGTAAAAAAATTGGTATGTTATTTCAGAAAAGTGCGATTTTGTGTCAAAATACCTATGTTAGAATAGTGCTATATATAAATCTAATATATATCCTAAGTCGCGCTTTCGAGACATGAACAACGCAATTTGAATTTTGTTAATCGGCCCAGTAGAACGGGAGATATAGCACTGTCCCTTTTTTTTTTTTTTTTTTTTTTTTTTTTTGAGCAGTGTACATCTACACAAGAGCCAGAGCACTTCAAAGCGATTTTTTCGAAATTCGAATTCGAATTTTTTTTTTATTTCATGTTTTGTGACGAAATCATTTTGAAACATAATGGGCTATAGGAAAGCGAGATTTTACTCTACACACTCCATTTTCACATCGTCATGAAACGTAGGCACTTAGCTATTTTACGAACTTAAAATAAATTTCGTGTTTTAATAAACCGATTAAATACGAATTTATTGAACAAAGGGAGCTTAGCACTTTTTCAATGGGATTTTTTCTAAAAAAGTTTATTTTTAAAAATGTACAGTTTATTTTTCTTTGATTTTTTGGACACGTTAAACTTTCATCCTTGCGAATGCTTTTACAAAAAGAATTTTGGAAAAATGATAATATTTTGTATTTTTAAAAGATTTTTTAAATGAAGCTTCCGAGTACACTTCTCACATTTCACATCTTTAAAAATGTGATTTTGGCAACAATTTTCCTTTTTTATTGTTGTTGATAGATTTTTGATGAAATCGCATCATTTTGAATAGTTTCATTCTTTTAGAAATATGGGTTTGGCAACAATTTTTCATCGTATTTCTTATGTAACTGTTTTTAAGAGATTGGCATATTTCATTGTCATTTTTATATAAATATAATATATTTTTATTGATTTTTTTTTGATAAAGTTGTTCTGTGGAGTAAAATTCTGCGCGGAATTTTAAGTTTTTTGAGTTGCTTTCATGTTATTTTTTGCTTATTTCACTGTTAATAAGATATTGAAAAGTTTTGCATGATTTTTGTTCTTCTACGGAAAGTTGGTTACTTTTTTAATTATGATAATTCATATTTGTATTAAGAGATATAGCCTATTTCATTGTAATTTTTTCCCTTGAAAACATAAGATAAAATATCATTAATTATAATTAGCTTTTCAGATTTAAATAAGCTTAATAATTTTTTCTTCTTTATTAAAAACAAATTAGCTTCTTTTCATCTATATATGAAAAATAACAAAATCTTGCTGTCAGTATGGAAATTCTTAAAAATATAAAACTCGTTTTCTTCGAACAAAAGTTTCTGAGAAATTTCTCTAGGTCAGCAGGTAGTAACAGGACCACTGACTGCTTTGTTTGAAAAACCCGATAAAGTGGATGATTTTACCCCCAAAAGGTTTTCTTTAGCAAAGCAGATGCGGTCCAAATGGCTTTGCTGAGAAGCGTTGGTATTTGAATAGCTTGAAGCTTGGAAGCTTGAGTTGGAAGACTTATTGCTTCCGAAGCAATCAGTCAGACAGCAATAAAATTTGTTATAGATATTTCTCTCTCTCTCTCTGTGAGTTCTTGAAATCTTCGAATGGGTGAAAGTTTATTTTGTTTTACATATATAAGGAAATTGCATGTAAAGGAAAATAATTCAAGGCACATATTGTATGTTAATCATTGTACGTCCCCTCAGCTCTTCGGTTGGGTATTAAGAAAAGAAATTCCTATACTGCTTTTGTATTACTTGTATATTGAAAGATTTGAAAAAAATAGCTTCATATGAAAAGTTTTTCTCCGATGAACGAATACAGCTGAAACATGTTTCTGTCTTCAAGTAAATCCACAAAACATGAAATAGTATTGTACTCTTTTGTATTCTATTGCATTTTTATATTACTTCGTGGTAAATTTTTTGATTCTTAAATTTCTCTCTCTCTTTTCTTATAATACACAAGTACTCTTTCAAATATGCCTGACCTATGAACCTAAATTTTTATAGTATAAAATTTTACATAAAAATTAGCCGTAATCATTAGACACAGCTTTGTGTATATTATATTCTTGAATACATGCTTGCAATTAATACTAAGAATACTATTGATAAAATTCGTGATATCATTAATAATGAAAATACTGTTTAAGCTAAAAACGATTGGAATCTTTTTTTCATTATAGAGTAACATGAGCCAAACAATTTTCGTTAGAAATATACAATTATGCTAACTTGACACATCAGATAGAAAATATTTGATCGTCATCATCGGCTATGATAAAAGATTTTTACGCTTAAGATTTTGGATTATAATAAAGCACACAGGACCTATTTGTCTAAGGGAAAGGAAGTCTTCAGTGTAGATTTTTTTGTGGGAAACAAACTGTTAATTCACAATCAATTGTACTTATGAAAAACCCTAAACTTCCCATGCAGCCGTTAGAATTTACCGGTGCTCAGCTATCTTACCGCTTGGAGACTAGTTGGCTTTCTGAACTTACGCAGTATCTATCTGAATTTGAATATTTGCATAAAAAACGAGCAAAATAAAATGACACATTGTAAATAGTACATTTTACTGAAATCAAACTTTTTATTGATCTTGAAAAAGGAAAATTAATTGCAAGGAAAAAGATGGATGCATTTAATTAAACGACGAGCAATAACAGCGCTGATCATATGTTTCGTATAGGAAATCATTTTCTTCGTGTTATCGTATAACGGAAAATATCCACAGATTATATTTTACAGTTTTTAAGAAGTCATGGGGGTTATCTGCTTTAACCCTTAGCCTGTCGAGTGATTTTCTGCTAATCCCTTTAAAACTGTGGCTAGTTTTGGACCGAACTTCCCGTAAAATGTCGCGAAAATAACCCTAAACCTCTAAAAATTGTCAAGCACTTCTTTTGTTATTTCCCATCCCTCCCAGAATTTTACTTCAATGATTCCGCTAAGTGAGATTGATTACTAAATATTGTTCGGTGAACTCTCAAGAGAATTCCAAAAGGCTAGACTCTCCGTGATGACCGTCTTAATGCCGCAGGGGGTACAGCTGCGAAACTTAAAAGTTTCCTTCCCTTAAACAATCTTATCTCTGCATATCTTCTCTACATATAATAAAAGAAAGAGTCTGTGTGTGTTTGCCTTTCGCTCGCGCTGCGCGTAAGCTAATAGACCCACGGCTACGAAATTTGGTACATAGGTACATCTACACAAGAGCCAGTGCACTTCGAAGCGATTTTTTCGAAATTCGAATTCGATTTTTTTTTTTATTTCATGTTTTGTGACGAAATCGTGTCATTTTGAAACATAATGGGCTATAGGAAAGCGAGATTTTACTCTACACACTCCATTTTCACATCGTCATGAAACGTAGGCACTTAGCTATTTTACGAACTTAAAATAAATTTCGTGTTTTAATAAACCGATTAAATACGAATTTATTGAACAAAGGGAGCTTAGCACTTTTTCAATGGGATTTTTTCTAAAAAAGTTTATTTTTAAAAATGTACAGTTTATTTTTCTTTGATTTTTTGGACACGTTAAACTTTCATCCTTGCGAATGCTTTTACAAAAAGAATTTTGGAAACATGATAATATTTTGTGTTTTTAAAAGATCTTTTAAATGAAGCTTCCGAGTACACTTCTCACATCTCACATCTTTAAAAATGTGATTTTGGCAACAATTTCCCTTTCTTATTGTTGTTGATAGATTTTTGATGAAATCGCATCATTTTGAATAGTTTCATTCTTTTAGAAATATGGGTTTGGCAACAATTTTTCATCGTATTTCTTATGTAACTGTTTTTAAGAGATTGGCATATTTCATTGTCATTTTTATATAAATATAATATATTTTTATTGATTTTTTTTTGATAAAGTTGTTCTGTGGAGTAAAATTCTGCGCGGAATTTTAAGTTTTTTGAGTTGCTTTCATGTTATTTTTTGCTTATTTCACTGTTAATAAGATATTGAAAAGTTTTGCATGATTTTTGTTCTTCTACGGAAAGTTGGTTAATTTTTTAATTAGGATAATTCATATTTGTATTAAGAGATATAGCTTATTTCATTGTAATTTTTTCCCTTGAAAGCATAAGATAAAATATCATTAATTATACTTTGCTTTTCAGAATTTTTTTGTTTTTTGCATTCCTTTATTTTATGTATTGCTCATTTCACTGTTTTTAAGATATTGAAAAGTTTTGACTGATTTTTTTAGGAAACAAAGTTCTTAACCTCCTTTATACCATTTCAGTTCTTAAGATTTTGCAAAGGGAATTTGGTTAATTTATTTATTAGGATAATTAATATTTGTATTAAGGGATATTGCTTATTTCATTGTATATTTGTTATACGTAATAAACTTTTTTATGAAGTTGTTCTGCAGAGTAAAATTCTACGCAGTTTTTAAATTTAACGTTTGGAGTTCCCTTCAGCCATTTTCCCGGTCCATTTAAAAGGCAGACGAAAGCTCGCAGCGAAGCTGCTAGTTTTCAAATAAATTGGTTTTAAAATTTACCCGCTTAGTAGTAAGCGCGGGTAACCGTGCTACGCCCGAGGCTATAGGGGGCGTGGCCTCCTCCATCTTGGATTACGTAACAACTGAAAGTTACGATACCAGCGCCATCTTGGATTCCTTCCCGCGTTGGAATGACATCATCAAAGTTTCGTTTTTATGGTGTGGCAACGATCTTTTCAAAGTGTTTATTTTTGTGGCAACGACACTATTTTTCAAAGTTTTTATTTTTTGTAGCATCGAATATATATTTTTAGGTTTTGTGGCAACGAACTCTTGAACCACGTGTTTGGAATGACATCTCTTTTAATTTATTATTTTTAATTATTTGACACGTGATTAATATTAGTTTGATATTTGATTAATATAATTACTATTTTGTATGTCATTAATTTTACTTATTTACTCTTTTTAATAAGTATCTTAATTATTTAGCACGTCATTATTTAATTAATTACTTTTAATGAATTTTTGTGGAAATTAATATTATTTTCCCTGAATTTTAAAAGTAACTCCACGACTGAGATTCGAACTCGCTATCTCTGGGATGGGAGTCTAGCGCTTTACCGATCGGCTACCCAGTCCTCTTATCAGACTTGTTATTTAAAAACCCTCTTTGGCCCTTTGACTTTTTGCACCATTGATGACATAAGGCTGAAAGTCTGAGCATGCGCTTCATTTGTTTTTACACGACGGCTAGGATTTCTTTTGGCTTCTTAATCATTACTTTATTCATTGCTGTTTTAAATGTAAGATTTTCCCACAGTTTAATTTTTTTTATTATTAAGATATTTTTAATTGTTTTCATTTTTCATCTTATTCTTACTATTTTTTAGTTAATTTATTAATTTTTGATTTCATTTTTTCCCCTTTCCCAAACATAAATTTTATTTTTAACTTTCGCAAATTGACGTTTACTTCCACAAAAGTGAACTTAAATTTTCTTTTTACTTTTTATCTTGCAAAGTTTATTTTTTTATATTTAATTTTCTTTTTGGTTTTACAAAAGTAATATTTATTTTTACGAATTGAATTTTTCCTTTTCACTTTTTTATTTTGCAAAAGTTTTTTTTTTTTCCAAAATATTTTCCTTTTCGTATTTTTACTTTACTTTATTTAAATTTTTTGTTTAACTTTCTTTTTGGTTTTACAAAAGTAATATTTTTATTTACGAATTGAATTTTTTCTTTTCACTTTTTTATTTTGCAAAAGTTTTTCCAAAATTTATTCCTTTTCGTATTTTTACTTTACTTTATTTTAATTTTTTATTTAAACTTTTTTTTTGGGTTTTACAAAATTAATATTTATTTTTACAAATTTAATTTTCCTTTCCGCTTTTTATTTAAAAAAAAAAGGTGTTACTACATTTTAACTTAATTTTTTACAAAAGTAATATTTAGTTTCATAATTTTAATTTGAGTTTTTTTGTTTACACAAATGCAGTTTTGTTTTTTCCCTTATGCATTTTACTTCCAAAAGTAAATTTTATTTTTTTTTCCCTTTCCCTTAATTTTTTTTGTTACATTTTTATTTTACCCTTAATTATATTCCCCCCTTGTTTTAAATACAACATCATGTCACACTTCCATTTCTCCAAAAGTAAATTTACCTACATTTCTCCGTCTTTGAAATTTTAAGCTGGAATTTACATGCATATAACTTCACTAGATAATATTTTCTGTAACATTAAGCCAATATACACAATGCTCTTTCTATATAGTTTAACTGGAATACTACATTTCTTACTTTTTACTACTAAGTTGGAGATACTCAGAACTTTTCCTTCTAATGTATTTTACTAACTATACAAAACTTTGTTGATTCCCTTTTACACGTCTTACTTTTATTCAAAGGATTCACCAAACTATGTCTGACAAATGTAATTTTTACACTTTCCATTTACACATTTACCCTTATATTTAACTTATAAAACATATTCATGTTGTATTTCTGATTCCTTTTCCCCATAATAAATACAGACTTACACATGTTTCTTTATTGTAAGACCTACTGACTTTAAATAAATCTTATAAGGAGCAATAAATTTTCATGGTATAAAGCCACTCAAACCAATGCATGGAACATTTCTACCCAGTTAAGTTTAGATACATACCAATAGTACTTCATTTCTTCTTATTTTACTCTACAGACATTTATACATATATATTCAGAACACTCCCTTTTATTCAGTAAGATTCATTTATACTATTAACACAAATTTTGCTAACTCTTTGAAATATTTTACAAAAATATCTTGTATTTTCTTGCATATATCCTACTTAAATCACCAAACATACACTGAAACCTTGATTTTTTCCTTCATGTGAAAACGTCACTCGGATTCTTAATATGATTCCACCATTTACCGCAGAACTTTATAAACACTACTCTATTTCAACTTATCACAGCCTAACTCTCTTAACAAGGTACAGAAGATTGAATTATATTTTAACTACAGAGAAGAATATCCACATTGTGTCGTATTATTTTAAATTTGAATTATAGTCACATTTTGTGAAGGAGAACTTAATGTCTATAATACACATGGAATTAATATTCAGCCATGGAAATGAAACTTTATCGCCTTTTTCCCAATTTGGAATATAAAAATTTGTTAACTTGGAATATTTTTAACGTATTTATTGTAACTTAACTGAAAAAGACCCATATTTCACATTGTCAATAATTTATTTAGCACTGAACTCTTACAGCCTTTTGAGAACGAAATTTAATTTATCATACCTGACAAATGACTCCTACATAGTTGTGATACATTACACGAAATATTGAGCAGAGTTCCAAATAATGATCTAACATAGTAATTAACATAAAAGACCTAACACAAATGATTTTAAGATAGAAATTTCAAACTGAGATTGCTTAATAATGAACTTTTACAGATTTTTTGACATTTAACTTCTCATAGATAATAAATAAAATTACACACAAATAATTATACAAAATAGGTAATAATGACAGAAAGTACATATAAGGATCTACTATAGTCACCAACTTTAAAAATTTTAACGCATTTTGAATATGTCATAAGAAAGACCACACTTTTTGAAAAGCATTATTTTAACTAAACATTGGAACCACACAGTCCTGCGCACATGTATAACATTTTTATTTATCATGAGCATGACACATAATAAGTAAATAAAATGTTCGCAGTGTACGAAACACATTTCTCTTTTAACTGACTGTACTCTTAAGAACAATGCAGTATGGAATGCTTAGAACACTCAGTGCGACAGTTCCTCTTTTCCCCACGCATTGACCAAAATATACACGTACTTTAAAATCAGTTAAACAAATTCAAATGTTAGTATTCAAACAGGAATACTTCACAAATTAGATAAAAGAGAGGTACACAATGAACTTGAGTGATAAATACAGAAAAAGATGTATTCGTGGAGAACTTTTTAAGATAAACTTGCTCTATTTTTGCACATGGGTTACATTTTGCATTTCAGATTAAGGAAACATTCAAGATAATTCCTGTATAACTAGGGATTTTCACTTGTTAGTAATGTAATTTATTAGGATGGTCGCAGATATATAGGACAAGGATGCCATTTCCAAGGAAAACAATTTTCCCCAAGCCAGACTTTAACAGTGAAATATAAAATGAAATAAGAAAATGTCCTATTTCCAACAAAATTAGTATCTGAGTATGCAAAAACATGAACAAGAAACGAATATTTTTTCTGAAAATGTTCCGAATGGGATAAGTCAGGACTAGTTTCATGGACAGAGCGTGAAAAATAATGATGAATTTTTTAAATTTTATTTTGTCTGTAGTACATTTACTTATGCTAAAATCTTCCATTTGGTTGACTGCACTTTACATTTAGACGCAAGTTGATAAATCAGAGTGATTTTGTGTTTTAAAGCTTCAGATTCAGAAATATTACAACTTCAGAAATAATACAACTCAAAAGCAAAAAGATTAAAACGACAAGAGAATATACTGCAAGCAAGCGAACGCGATAAATGACTTTTTTGGGCTGATTTTCATGAATTCATAGATCGGGTGCAAAATTTTAATGCACTGTATATGAACTATTTTTCAAATGTATTACCATTACTGTTTTTCAACTTTACATAGACTTTAAGTAAACATTTCATGTTAATTTACCATTTTTCTTGAGATTTATCTACGTATTTACTAAATTTTTGCATTTTGTTTATAATTTTAATACCAAAAGGACATAAGAGAACATTTTTTCTTGAAAATGTCCATATTTTTACCCAACTGTTATTTCTTTCATAGCTTTGAAGTAACCTATTAAACACATAGTTATCTTGTATTGACCAGACAGCCGTTGGTCTTGCCAATGTTTGAGGGAAGTCACAAAGCTAGAGAATTTAAGTAATATTTTACCAGTACGGAGAACTTCTTACGGCGTTTTTGATGAAAATTGACCAAATTTAGTAGTTCATTACTAACCTAGGAGCCTTTAACTATTTTTTTTTATTCGAAAAAAACACACCAGAAATTATTATCAAGATTTTCCATACAGATATATTGTACTACTTTTCATGCCATTACATTTCAAATGAAATTTGATTCATTGTCAGATAGTTAAATGTTTGTTATTTTTTCGCATACGAATGCATTTTCGTGTCTCACATAGGCTCATTACATATGATTTAACAAAATTACGAACAAGTTATGAATATTTCCTGAAATACTGTACATTTCATTCCGGAAAGTTTACATGAGTACCTTCATTTCGAAACCCCTAATGTTTCTTTTCCTGAATTCAAAGTAAATTTTGAGTGTAGAATTTTCAGTTTTGACAGAAGTTATTTGTAAGTGGCTGTGATGTGTTCGTGTTTTCATAAACCGTTTTTGTGAAACACCCTATTGGTAACCTTTAGAACAGTTTAAATATTACCATTTTTTACCTTACTGCCACTGCAAATCATTGAATTTTCAAATATTTTCCTTTTTTATCGTTTACAGTGCCCCGTAAAGTCTTGAGATAAAATTTTTACTAAATACTTATATCATTCGATTTAATAATTTTGTTACACGTTTGGAAGATTTAACTTCACTATCACGCTAAACCAGAAGTTAAGAAAAGAAATGTAATTGTTATCTTAGTATTCTATGGGGATAGATTAATTTTCTCTGACATTGACGTATTCGTGTGTAGATAATAGAGACTTTTAACCCAGCTCATACAGACTTGGAATATTTTCTCTAAGTCACCACGATGACAGACTTGCATTGTCATAGACGTTTTTTCTCGTGAAATATATTTCTTTCTTAAAAGTTTATATACTAATTTCTTTAGAAACATGTCTAAGAAAATACCTCATATTCATAAGAAACATCAGATTTGATTTAAATTAATAATAAAATAAGAATCATTAATTTGTAAATATATTTCTCTTTGACTCAAAAGTTTCTTTATCATATTCGAAATGAACAATTAATTGTACATAACTAATATATTGTATTGATGAACCAGAGTTATATTTTACCTTACTGCATTATATTTCAAAGTGAATGTGTTTTATTGCATATTTTAATAAAATCTTAAAGGCTGAAATGAGTGTTTCATTACAAAATTTGTACTGAAACGAAAACATTCATAACTTATTACGAAGAAAAAGTTTTACATATTATACTTTTTGATTAATTTTCATACCACAGTATTATCTTTGAAAATTTGTTTCCTAATCCACTGCTAATATATTACTAATTTTCGCTCTTTCAATACACTTCGTACGTGATAAAAAAACTCAGTTTAGAAACTTTTTTCCTTAACGCCTTGTATTGCATTGCTGAACCGGGGCCATGCTTTCATTTTTATTACATATCATGCGAATATTTTAAAAAAAGCATATTTTTTCCTTCTGTTAGCACAATTTTAACCAGCATTTTACTATTACAGAGACTTCTTTAGTAAAATTTCAAGGGTTAAATTGATCGTTTCATTATTAATTTTGAAGATTCTGGATATATCCTATTTAAAAGTTCATAACCGATTAGCAAAATAATTTATATATGTACTTTGTTGTCCTCTTGGTTAATTTTTAAAGCGTTTTTCAACTATAACACTTGATTTCTAGCGAAGTATCGAAATGATTATTTACTTTCCACTTTTTCCAAAGAATTTCGTAGACACATATGTTCAGTACAGAATATTTTCCTAACTTAAAAATATTATTACCAAAATAGAAAAATATGCAAAATTTTCCTAAAAATTTATATATTTGTTTTTTAAAAACATGTACACGAATATCCACATTTAATTACTTAATGTGTACTTTCCTATATCAGAACTAAAATTTCGAACGAAAATTTTTTAAATAATGTCATATTCCATAAAATTTATGTCTTTGTGATGTCATCGTCTTTTCGCAAACGTTTTGAGAGTAGACGTTTAGACATTTCGAAACTGTTTTCTCTTTGCTATTGGAAACTATTTTATCTTTGTTGTTGGTATATGCCAATGAATTCTGGATACTTTTTTCTCTTGGTTTATCTTCAGCTTATGAGTTATTTAAATACTTAAAAATATATTTGTAGATCTTTTATGTTGACACTTGTGATAGATTTTTTTTGGACGTTTTTGGAAAATGTATTTTATTCACGTGAATGAAACTGATGTTTTCTTAAAATTTTATTATTCAGAGTGTTAGTCAATTACGATAGAATGCCGGATTTGTTCTCTTTATTCAACATTCATATGAACTTCGGTATTCCAAATCCCTCACGCAAAATGTAATTTTTCTATCAGTAATAGGAAGACGAATGGAATAAATGCAGGTTACGCAGACATAAGATAAAAAATCTGGAAGTAAAAGACATTCTCCAGATCTAAACAATTCAGTAGAATGTGCAAATATTCATCCTATTCGAAGCTTATTTTTTCAATTACATAGAATATAAAATGTAAATTTAATAAAAAGAGATGTAATGAAGATCAAGTATTCTGCAAAATCTGGATGGTAATTATACAAAATTAGTAATAGAGCAGGTTTTCGTAAAAAGCGGTTCCAACGAAGGAGACATGCCAGCAGTCTCCTGAAACTCTAAGTGGTCATTTGATCTTCGCTCTTACGTAGAATTTACAATTCTACTTAGCTTTTGTAAGAGCAAAGATCAGGTGCTTACTTAGAGCTTCAGAAGGCTGCCGGCGTGTTTCCTTCGTTGGAACCGCTTTTTACGAAAACCTGCTCTATAACTAATTTTGTATAATTACCATCCAGATTTTGCAGAATACTTGATCTTCATTACATCTCTTTTTATTAAATTTACATTTTATATTCTATGTAATTGAAAAAATAAGCTTCGAATAGGATGAATATTTGCACATTCTACTGAATTGTTTAGATCTGGAGAATGTCTTTTACTTCCAGATTTTTTATCTTATGTCTGCGTAACCTGCATTTATTCCATTCGTCTTCCTATTACTGATAGAAAAATTACATTTTGCGTGAGGGATTTGGAATACCGAAGTTCATATGAATGTTGAATAAAGAGAACAAATCCGGCATTCTATCGTAATTGACTAACACTCTGAATAATAAAATTTTAAGAAAACATCAGTTTCATTCACGTGAATAAAATACATTTTCCAAAAACGTCCAAAAAAAATCTATCACAAGTGTCAACATAAAAGATCTACAAATATATTTTTAAGTATTTAAATAACTCATAAGCTGAAGATAAACCAAGAGAAAAAAGTATCCAGAATTCATTGGCATATACCAACAACAAAGATAAAATAGTTTCCAATAGCAAAGAGAAAACAGTTTCGAAATGTCTAAACGTCTACTCTCAAAACGTTTGCGAAAAGACGATGACATCACAAAGACATAAATTTTATGGAATATGACATTATTTAAAAAATTTTCGTTCGAAATTTTAGTTCTGATATAGGAAAGTACACATTAAGTAATTAAATGTGGATATTCGTGTACATGTTTTTAAAAAACAAATATATAAATTTTTAGGAAAATTTTGCATATTTTTCTATTTTGGTAATAATATTTTTAAGTTAGGAAAATATTCTGTACTGAACATATGTGTCTACGAAATTCTTTGGAAAAAGTGGAAAGTAAATAATCATTTCGATACTTCGCTAGAAATCAAGTGTTATAGTTGAAAAACGCTTTAAAAATTAACCAAGAGGACAACAAAGTACATATATAAATTATTTTGCTAATCGGTTATGAACTTTTAAATAGGATATATCCAGAATCTTCAAAATTAATAATGAAACGATCAATTTAACCCTTGAAATTTTACTAAAGAAGTCTCTGTAATAGTAAAATGCTGGTTAAAATTGTGCTAACAGAAGGAAAAAATATGCTTTTTTTAAAATATTCGCATGATATGTAATAAAAATGAAAGCATGGCCCCGGTTCAGCAATGCAATACAAGGCGTTAAGGAAAAAAGTTTCTAAACTGAGTTTTTTTATCACGTACGAAGTGTATTGAAAGAGCGAAAATTAGTAATATATTAGCAGTGGATTAGGAAACAAATTTTCAAAGATAATACTGTGGTATGAAAATTAATCAAAAAGTATAATATGTAAAACTTTTTCTTCGTAATAAGTTATGAATGTTTTCGTTTCAGTACAAATTTTGTAATGAAACACTCATTTCAGCCTTTAAGATTTTATTAAAATATGCAATAAAACACATTCACTTTGAAATATAATGCAGTAAGGTAAAATATAACTCTGGTTCATCAATACAATATATTAGTTATGTACAATTAATTGTTCATTTCGAATATGATAAAGAAACTTTTGAGTCAAAGAGAAATATATTTACAAATTAATGATTCTTATTTTATTATTAATTTAAATCAAATCTGATGTTTCTTATGAATATGAGGTATTTTCTTAGACATGTTTCTAAAGAAATTAGTATATAAACGTTTAAGAAAGAAATATATTTCACGAGAAAAAACGTCTATGACAATGCAAGTCTGTCATCGTGGTGACTTAGAGAAAATATTCCAAGTCTGTATGAGCTGGGTTAAAAGTCTCTATTATCTACACACGAATACGTCAATGTCAGAGAAAATTAATCTATCCCCATAGAATACTAAGATAACAATTACATTTCTTTTCTTAACTTCTGGTTTAGCGTGATAGTGAAGTTAAATCTTCCAAACGTGTAACAAAATTATTAAATCGAATGATATAAGTATTTAGTAAAAATTTTATCTCAAGACTTTACGGGGCACTGTAAACGATAAAAAAGGAAAATATTTGAAAATTCAATGATTTGCAGTGGCAGTAAGGTAAAAAATGGTAATATTTAAACTGTTCTAAAGGTTACCAATAGGGTGTTTCACAAAAACGGTTTATGAAAACACGAACACATCACAGCCACTTACAAATAACTTCTGTCAAAACTGAAAATTCTACACTCAAAATTTACTTTGAATTCAGGAAAAGAAACATTAGGGGTTTCGAAATGAAGGTACTCATGTAAACTTTCCGGAATGAAATGTACAGTATTTCAGGAAATATTCATAACTTGTTCGTAATTTTGTTAAATCATATGTAATGAGCCTATGTGAGACACGAAAATGCATTCGTATGCGAAAAAATAACAAACATTTAACTATCTGACAATGAATCAAATTTCATTTGAAATGTAATGGCATGAAAAGTAGTACAATATATCTGTATGGAAAATCTTGATGATAATTTCTGGTGTGTTTTTTTCGAATAAAAAAAAATAGTTAAAGGCTCCTAGGTTAGTAATGAACTACTAAATTCGGTCAATTTTCATCAAAAACGCCGTAAGAAGTTCTCCGTACTGGTAAAATATTACTTAAATTCTCTAGCTTTGTGACTTCCCTCAAACATTGGCAAGACCAACGGCTGTCTGGTCAATACAAGATAACTATGTGTTTAATAGGTTACTTCAAAGCTATGAAAGAAATAACAGTTGGGTAAAAATATGGACATTTTCAAGAAAAAATGTTCTCTTATGTCCTTTTGGTATTAAAATTATAAACAAAATGCAAAAATTTAGTAAATACGTAGATAAATCTCAAGAAAAATGGTAAATTAACATGAAATGTTTACTTAAAGTCTATGTAAAGTTGAAAAACAGTAATGGTAATACATTTGAAAAATAGTTCATATACAGTGCATTAAAATTTTGCACCCGATCTATGAATTCATGAAAATCAGCCCAAAAAAGTCATTTATCGCGTTCGCTTGCTTGCAGTATATTCTCTTGTCGTTTTAATCTTTTTGCTTTTGAGTTGTATTATTTCTGAAGTTGTAATATTTCTGAATCTGAAGCTTTAAAACACAAAATCACTCTGATTTATCAACTTGCGTCTAAATGTAAAGTGCAGTCAACCAAATGGAAGATTTTAGCATAAGTAAATGTACTACAGACAAAATAAAATTTAAAAAATTCATCATTATTTTTCACGCTCTGTCCATGAAACTAGTCCTGACTTATCCCATTCGGAACATTTTCAGAAAAAATATTCGTTTCTTGTTCATGTTTTTGCATACTCAGATACTAATTTTGTTGGAAATAGGACATTTTCTTATTTCATTTTATATTTCACTGTTAAAGTCTGGCTTGGGGAAAATTGTTTTCCTTGGAAATGGCATCCTTGTCCTATATATCTGCGACCATCCTAATAAATTACATTACTAACAAGTGAAAATCCCTAGTTATACAGGAATTATCTTGAATGTTTCCTTAATCTGAAATGCAAAATGTAACCCATGTGCAAAAATAGAGCAAGTTTATCTTAAAAAGTTCTCCACGAATACATCTTTTTCTGTATTTATCACTCAAGTTCATTGTGTACCTCTCTTTTATCTAATTTGTGAAGTATTCCTGTTTGAATACTAACATTTGAATTTGTTTAACTGATTTTAAAGTACGTGTATATTTTGGTCAATGCGTGGGGAAAAGAGGAACTGTCGCACTGAGTGTTCTAAGCATTCCATACTGCATTGTTCTTAAGAGTACAGTCAGTTAAAAGAGAAATGTGTTTCGTACACTGCGAACATTTTATTTACTTATTATGTGTCATGCTCATGATAAATAAAAATGTTATACATGTGCGCAGGACTGTGTGGTTCCAATGTTTAGTTAAAATAATGCTTTTCAAAAAGTGTGGTCTTTCTTATGACATATTCAAAATGCGTTAAAATTTTTAAAGTTGGTGACTATAGTAGATCCTTATATGTACTTTCTGTCATTATTACCTATTTTGTATAATTATTTGTGTGTAATTTTATTTATTATCTATGAGAAGTTAAATGTCAAAAAATCTGTAAAAGTTCATTATTAAGCAATCTCAGTTTGAAATTTCTATCTTAAAATCATTTGTGTTAGGTCTTTTATGTTAATTACTATGTTAGATCATTATTTGGAACTCTGCTCAATATTTCGTGTAATGTATCACAACTATGTAGGAGTCATTTGTCAGGTATGATAAATTAAATTTCGTTCTCAAAAGGCTGTAAGAGTTCAGTGCTAAATAAATTATTGACAATGTGAAATATGGGTCTTTTTCAGTTAAGTTACAATAAATACGTTAAAAATATTCCAAGTTAACAAATTTTTATATTCCAAATTGGGAAAAAGGCGATAAAGTTTCATTTCCATGGCTGAATATTAATTCCATGTGTATTATAGACATTAAGTTCTCCTTCACAAAATGTGACTATAATTCAAATTTAAAATAATACGACACAATGTGGATATTCTTCTCTGTAGTTAAAATATAATTCAATCTTCTGTACCTTGTTAAGAGAGTTAGGCTGTGATAAGTTGAAATAGAGTAGTGTTTATAAAGTTCTGCGGTAAATGGTGGAATCATATTAAGAATCCGAGTGACGTTTTCACATGAAGGAAAAAATCAAGGTTTCAGTGTATGTTTGGTGATTTAAGTAGGATATATGCAAGAAAATACAAGATATTTTTGTAAAATATTTCAAAGAGTTAGCAAAATTTGTGTTAATAGTATAAATGAATCTTACTGAATAAAAGGGAGTGTTCTGAATATATATGTATAAATGTCTGTAGAGTAAAATAAGAAGAAATGAAGTACTATTGGTATGTATCTAAACTTAACTGGGTAGAAATGTTCCATGCATTGGTTTGAGTGGCTTTATACCATGAAAATTTATTGCTCCTTATAAGATTTATTTAAAGTCAGTAGGTCTTACAATAAAGAAACATGTGTAAGTCTGTATTTATTATGGGGAAAAGGAATCAGAAATACAACATGAATATGTTTTATAAGTTAAATATAAGGGTAAATGTGTAAATGGAAAGTGTAAAAATTACATTTGTCAGACATAGTTTGGTGAATCCTTTGAATAAAAGTAAGACGTGTAAAAGGGAATCAACAAAGTTTTGTATAGTTAGTAAAATACATTAGAAGGAAAAGTTCTGAGTATCTCCAACTTAGTAGTAAAAAGTAAGAAATGTAGTATTCCAGTTAAACTATATAGAAAGAGCATTGTGTATATTGGCTTAATGTTACAGAAAATATTATCTAGTGAAGTTATATGCATGTAAATTCCAGCTTAAAATTTCAAAGACGGAGAAATGTAGGTAAATTTACTTTTGGAGAAATGGAAGTGTGACATGATGTTGTATTTAAAACAAGGGGGGAATATAATTAAGGGTAAAATAAAAATGTAACAAAAAAAATTAAGGGAAAGGGAAAAAAAAATAAAATTTACTTTTGGAAGTAAAATGCATAAGGGAAAAAACAAAACTGCATTTGTGTAAACAAAAAAACTCAAATTAAAATTATGAAACTAAATATTACTTTTGTAAAAAATTAAGTTAAAATGTAGTAACACCTTTTTTTTTTAAATAAAAAGCGGAAAGGAAAATTAAATTTGTAAAAATAAATATTAATTTTGTAAAACCCAAAAAAAAAGTTTAAATAAAAAATTAAAATAAAGTAAAGTAAAAATACGAAAAGGAATAAATTTTGGAAAAACTTTTGCAAAATAAAAAAGTGAAAAGAAAAAATTCAATTCGTAAATAAAAATATTACTTTTGTAAAACCAAAAAGAAAGTTAAACAAAAAATTTAAATAAAGTAAAGTAAAAATACGAAAAGGAAAATATTTTGGAAAAAAAAAAACTTTTGCAAAATAAAAAAGTGAAAAGGAAAAATTCAATTCGTAAAAATAAATATTACTTTTGTAAAACCAAAAAGAAAATTAAATATAAAAAAATAAACTTTGCAAGATAAAAAGTAAAAAGAAAATTTAAGTTCACTTTTGTGGAAGTAAACGTCAATTTGCGAAAGTTAAAAATAAAATTTATGTTTGGGAAAGGGGAAAAAATGAAATCAAAAATTAATAAATTAACTAAAAAATAGTAAGAATAAGATGAAAAATGAAAAAATTAAAAATATCTTAATAATAAAAAAATTAAACTGTGGGAAAATCTTACATTTAAAACAGCAATGAATAAAGTAATGATTAAGAAGCCAAAAGAAATCCTAGCCGTCGTGTAAAAACAAATGAAGCGCATGCTCAGACTTTCAGCCTTATGTCATCAATGGTGCAAAAAGTCAAAGGGCCAAAGAGGGTTTTTAAATAACAAGTCTGATAAGAGGACTGGGTAGCCGAGCGGTAAAGCGCTAGACTCCCATCCCAGAGATAGCGAGTTCGAATCTCAGTCGTGGAGTTACTTTTAAAATTCAGGGAAAATAATATTAATTTCCACAAAAATTCATTAAAAGTAATTAATTAAATAATGACGTACTAAATAATTAAGATACTTATTAAAAAGAGTAAATAAGTAAAATTAATGACATACAAAATAGTATTAATATTAATCAAATATCAAACTAATATTAATCACGTGTCAAATAATTAAAAATAATAAATTAAAAGAGATGTCATTCCAAACACGTGGTTCAAGAGTTCGTTGCCACAAAACCTAAAAATATATATTCGATGCTACAAAAAATAAAAACTTTGAAAAATAGTGTCGTTGCCACAAAAATAAACACTTTGAAAGATCGTTGCCACACCATAAAAACGAAACTTTGATGATGTCATTCCAACGCAAGAAGGAATCCAAGATGGCGCTGGTATCGTCGCTTTCGGTTGTTACGTAATCCAAGATGGCGGAGGCCACGCCCCCTATAGCCTCGGGCGTAGCACGGTTACCCGCGCTTACTACTAACCGGGTAAATTTTAAATTATTACGCAGTTTGAACCTAAGTAACCTAAATCTGTATGTCACTGATTATCACCGGAATTTCAATGCAGACTGATTAAACTGCTATCACTAAAATTATATTCTGACAAATATCTGGTGCAACTTTCATTCCTTCTGAGATATTGCTAAAACATTTCGTATTATTTTCGATTTTCTGTATTTTTGTCATTAATTAAAAATCTTTAAAACCTTCAGCATTTTCCTATATTCTTCAACTGCAGGCAACTAATAATTATTTTAAATAATTTCTTTTTTCCTTAATTATTACGTAGTTTTAGGAGAGTAATAAACGAAACATTTGGGTGTTTTTTAAGGGTGATAATATTAATATTAAATTTGAATTTTACTTTTTCATATACATTCAAGATATTCAAAAAGGGAATTATAACTTGAATCCGTTTTCGGTGTATCATAAATTTATTGATTCAAAATAAAAATTCTTGCTTTCCTGTCCAAGAAACAATAGTAAATTTTATCTGAAATAGGAAAGATGAGACATATTAATAACAAACAAAGCAATTAATTTGGAAGTCAAAGAACAAAAATCAGCGTTATATTTTCAAATTTTCACAGGACTAGTTTCGATGTTTTTACCGAACCATCATCTTCAGCTGCAAAAGCGCAAATGAACGAGATGAGATATAATGAAAATTAGATTGTGAAAATTTGAAAATATAACGCTGATTTTTGTTGTTTGACTTCCAATTTAATGTTTGTTCGGCTTGTTATTGTATCTTACTTAAACAAAGCAATGTTGTTACTTATTAGCTTGCAATATAATTTATTCAATATGGTATTTTTGTAAAGAAAGAATGTTTCTGTACATTTGGTAAAGTATAAATAAGCTTTTCATTTAATAATTATAAAAGTCATTAATTATTTAATAATTAGTCATAAGAATATGAATAATTAAATATTTTTTCGGAGATATATTTTCCGGCGATATTTTTTTTTCTAGGGATCCAGCATACATTTTTGAAGCATTATGCTCTAAATAAATGTCTTGTTTGAACATAGCATTTATTGTTGACAAATCTCCAACCAAAGGAAATACCTTACTGCTTAGGAGGTTATTCAAACAAAAATTTTTATTAGAATAAATATTTTCGTTATTTTAATACTACTAATAATATACAAACATTTGTTTAAGTTCACTATAGTTGAGTGAATAAGATTGCTGGATGTTGGTAGTTTGTTGTTGGCAACCGAACAGTTTAGCTGCATGTGGTCTTTATGATTTTCCCGATGCGTAACTTGAATTCAAGCCAATTTTATTTAGAAAATTACCCACGAAGGTGTTCTCTTAACCCTTTAACTGCTTAAGACGTGTTTAAACGTTTTTGGAATTTCTTTAAAAATGCTTAAGACGTCTTTACACGAATTTCAAATCGCACGAAAAATGCTTAAGACGTGTATACACGAAGCCCGAATTTCGCGAAGATTGCTTAAGACGTGTTTAGACGACGCGATCTGGTCTTCCTTTCCCTACCTTTCTGCAGGCGGCTGTCAGTTGACACAAAGTTCTTAATAGGGTGTGAAGTCTCTTTGAAAAGAGCACTTTAGGAAAATGTCCTTAGAGTGAAGTATCTTTGTCAGACAGCAGGTATGTATTATCTATGTGCCGACTAATAGTTTGCGAAAGAAGATAAATCGTTTTACAAGTGTTTGCCTTGTGGTACTTTATACAAATGAAAGTCAAACAGGATCCGACGTTGTTATAGTACATTGCCGAATTTTAGTAGAAACAAGAAAAATAAGAATTGTAACGGAGGACGCCTTTATGCCTATACGTTATAGAACCAAATATTTTATTTTCGTATTGAAAAATGATTACAATTTCTTATTCCTCAGGAAAAAATATAAAATGTTGCAACCAGCTTTCTTGTTTGCCTTCGTATTTCAAATGCGCGTTATTATAATGGTATATTCTTCTGTTTACATTCTTAAATGTTAAAACTGTGCTTTCTGCATGCCTGAGTTTTGTACTCGTATGTATGGCTCTATGCTCCGTAGAAATGGCGAATGACATATAAAAATTATATGAATGTTGAAAGGAATTTATTCTACTCGAAACTTCAACTAAATGGAATAAATGAATACGCCGAAGCAATTTCTAGAAATATTTGTTTTAAAAATTTTATTATTAAGATTTTAAATCCAAAATGTTTTGAAATCTAAAGAAAAAAATATGTAATCCTTGAAACATTTTCGAAAGAAATCTATCGATATAAAATCTCTTTAAATTAATGGAGTGTAAATTAATTAAAACAGTTAGTGTACGGAAGGGTTAGATATACTCCGCACAAAAATTTACAGTCAGAAGATCAATTATTTAAAGATATAAATGAATTACATTAAAAGAATTTAAAATAAATTAACATCTGTCCAAATGTCAATGCTAACACCAATAGCACGGATAAAAGTTACTCTTTAAATTCCGAACTTAATTCATCCGTCAGTACGCAATGATTGTGTGTTTGCGATTACTTTTCTTATAGATACTACAAAAGGCCGCCAACGAAGTAGGGGTAAAATCGTTGAATACTAAATAGTTTGAAGCGGGTTCAAATCCTGACGAATGGATTACCTGCATAGCAGTTTTAGCGAATTTTTGCTGCCCATGTTTAATGTGAATATGAGCCAATTTTAGTTAGCTTTTCATGATGCCGTGCCTTGACTACAAGTCCTCGCTCGGGTTGTGTTTGGTTTGGCTTGCTAAATTATTAAGCACGTGAAGGCGATCTGTCTAAGGGGAGGTATGCTTTCGTGACAGATTTTCGAAGGGAAACAATCTCGCACTACAAAAAGTTAATTCCATAAAAACGCCCATGCAGTCAGCTTGTTCACGGGGGTTTGAATGCAGGTTAAACTACCAGTATGTTAAGAGAAGCGATTTCAAGAATGTTTAATTATTTTGTTTAGTTTGTCATAAGCTAAATAAAATAATTAAACATTCTTGAAAATCTCTTCACATTACTGAAATGGCAATAACTTCGAATTATACTATGCTACCACTTTTCCTTTAATATGAAATTTTGAACTTTTCCGTTATTGGACAGCCCACCAGCGACTGAGCGGAGTCTAACGGAACAACTGGTGGTTCTGTCCGGGGTTCGAATCCCTGTAAACGGGCTGGTTGCCAGGATTATATTCTTAGTTTTCCATATGTGTAACATATATGCAAGCCAATTTCCGTTAGGCAGTCCTCGAACGAAGGCATCCTTCACCTTAGGCAAATAACCATCGAGTACTTTGCCATAATCAAATAAATCTTTATCCATAACATGCTTCAAATATTTTTATCTTGATAAGTTCATGCGCCAAAGTTGGCCCCCGTTGAATGAAATATGTTGTTTATTTTTTCTTTGTTTTTTATAACAACAACGTTCTTGTTTTCAGAATCTGAATTATCAATAAAATTCTTTTAATAATATGCGATTCTATTTTGTTTTTTTGTTTAATGAAAAATTAATTTAAGCGGCAAATCTCTTACATTTAGAAAAATTTTCAATTTTCGAAACGAGTTGCTGTCAAAAGCGCATCTTCTCGTTGCTGCACATATTTATTTAAAGGAAACTGCTTGGCGCGTGTGCTTTTATATTTGAAAAGATTCAGAGAATTTTCAACAGGGAAATAAAGTTATTAATTTTACTGAATTTTGTGGATTCTTTGTGTTTTGAGGTAAAAGTCAAACCATCAGATATGTGATAACCTTAAAATAAGGGTATTATTATTTTATATTCTTTATCGTTACTTCTAACTAATTAATCAAGGTAAAACAAAATTGCTTACCTTGTTCCAATGGGTTCGGCCAGGGCCACTGGATGCATTCTTCTCAGGGACTCTATCTGCAAAATCTTGAGAGGGATAATCCATAAATGATAAACTTTCTTAACACAAACATATTTTATGAAGACGTTAACGGTTACATAATTTTTACATAATGAAAGGTTAAATGTTCGCACGACGCAGCATGCGACTTCTCAGTTCCGAGTTCTCGTGATCTCTAGCGAGAGTTCATAGTTCGAGATGACGTCACTCAGCCATCGGATCTCAGCAAGAGTTGAGTTGCAACATCCTCCCGCCCGGAAGGACAATTGCCGTAATTGTCCTTATTACATTCCAGCTCCACCGGATATAGTAATTGCACTGGTCTTTTAATCGTATGTCCATTGGGCAAGCGGACAGCACAGGCTCTCACCTTGCCATCTCTCCCAGGAAAGACTTCCATTATGATGCCCATCTTCCACATCAGCCGTGGAATTTTATCTTCATGCACTAATACAATAGTTCCTTTCTTCAAACAGGTTCCTGTTTTCACCAGTTTGGAATGATGAGCAGATTTTAAATTCATCAAATAATCCTGCCTCCATTTTCGCCAGATTCTTTCTACCAGTATCTGTTGATGTCTAAATCGACGTGTAAGACTCTCCTTTGTTGAAGTTAATTTAGAGCTTCCTTGTGGCAATGATAGTAATCGTCTTCCTATTAAGAAGTGACCAGGGGTCAAAGATTCTGGCTCTCCTAGATCCGAGTATGTAAATGTCAAAGGTCTGGAGTTCAATATAGCTTCCACTTTTGTTATGACTATCTCTAATTCCCTGAATGTCAAGGATGATTTTCCTAAGATTCTCTTCAGAAGAGCTTTAAGAGACTGAACCATACGCTCCCAAAAGCCTCCCCACCATGCCGCCCTCTCAAATATAAATTTCCATTTGATTCCTTGCTTAGAGAACTCGTCCTGAACTTTATTGCTTTTCATCACCTCGTTCAATAACTCTAATTCTTTTTTCGCTCTTTTAAAGGTTTTGGCGTTATCGGTGTACACTATTCGGCACAAACCTCTTCTCGCTATGAACCGTCTAAATGCAAGCAAAAATTTTTCTGTGGAAAGGTCAGCCGTAAGTTCTAAATGCACGGCTCTGGTTACAGCACAGGTAAAGAGTAAAACGTATGTCTTAGATAATTCTTTTCCACTTTTCACGTACAGTGGACCCGCGTAATCTATTCTAGAGTTCTCAAATGGAAAGGCTTCTCGGCATCTGTCTGGTGGGAGAGGTGCCATATCTTGCATGACAGGTTTAGTTCGAAATATCTTGCAGACATTGCAATTGTGCAGAACACTTTTAATTTTTCGATGAGCCTTCAGCAACCAAAATTTGTCTCTTATCTGATTTAAAGTATCTGCTATTCCTCCGTGCCCTACCACCTGATGACTGTGAAGAATAATTAGATCAGTCAAGTGATCTTTGTCGGACAACAGGATTGGATGTGCTTGTTTGTAATCCAAATTTGAATTTTCTAATCGTCCACCAACACGAATTACACCACTTTCGTCTACAAATGGATTGAGAGACCTTAGTTTTGATTCTGAACTTAATTCATCGTTGTTCTTCAATGCCCGTACTTCATTTGTAAAATTTCGCTCCTGAACACGTTTGATCCAATAAGTTTCTGCCATTTCCAATTCGGTAACCTGCAAACATCTTGATAATTTCGAGGTATTTTTAATATTGTTGATGAACCTTAAGCACCACGCAATAATTCGGTAAATTCGGTGTAAATTGCTGTAATTTTGGGTTTTAAATAAATCTTCGGAAGGTTCGGTAACACACGAATTTACGAAAACTTCCTTTGATGTTTTTCTTAGTTCCTTGTTGGAATCTTCAATGTTCTTTGTGGGACATAAATTCGGTTTTGGCCAGTGTTCCATTTCTTCTTTCAACCACGTGGGCCCTTCCCACCATATGCTATTCTGCTTCAGATGTTTGACATTTTCACCTCTAGTTAGTAAATCAGCTGGATTATGTTCACCAGGCGTGTATCTCCAGTTCAAGACATCTGAATTCTTCTGTATTTCCTTCACTCTGTTCTGAACGAATGGCTTCCACCTTTTCACATCACTTCTAATCCAATGTAACGTTATACTAGAATCAGTCCACATATATACAATTAAATCAATGTCCCGAAGTTTCTTTTGAATGTAATTTGACAAGCGCGAGCCTATCAAAGCACCCATCAATTCCAATCTGGGAAGTGATAATTTTTTCAAAGGTGCTACTCGTGATTTTGATGTAATGAAACTTGTATGAATGACTCCATTTTTCGAATAACGAAAATACAGAACAGCCCCATAGGCCTTCTGACTCGCATCTGTGAAACAGTGTAACTGTAAACCATCCTTTATATCCCTTTTCCCAGCACCTGCAAACTGATGTCTTGGTATTTCCAAACTAGAAATATGAGCTAATTCATCACACCAGCTTTGCCAATTCTTTCTGAGATTTTCTGGTATTTCAGTGTCCCATGCTATCTTTTGTTCCCATAAATCTTGTAATAAAATCCTAGCTCGAATGGTGTATGGATTTAAAAACCCCAGTGGATCAAAGAAACGTCCTACAAATCTCAAGATTTCCCTTTTAGTTGGTATGTTATCTATCCTTTTGTCATCTTTTACCAACTCTTCAATTTCTATCAAAAATGTATCATTTGACCTATTCCATATGTATCCCAATACTTTAGAACAAGTCGAATCGTGTGAAAAATCTTCTTCATTCCATACCCTTTGTAAATTCGTTTCATTCGTTTTCCACTGCCGCATGTTAAATCCACCTTCTTTCAGTATGCGTTTAATATGTTCCGATTCCTCGAATGCTTCTGATTCTTCATCTGCTCCAGCGATTAAATCGTCAACATACATATTTTCAGTTAGCATGGAAAATACGTTCGGATACTGTAACTTGTATTTGTCAGTGTGTACATTAAGAGTTGCTCTGAGAAGAAACGGACTAGATGTTGCTCCAAAAATTACCCTTGTCATACGAAGAGCCTTTATTTTGGTTCCATTTAATTCACCATCGTTCCATACAAACTTGACTGCGTTTCTGTCTTCATCAGCAAGGGAAATCTGCAAGAATGCTTGTTCGATGTCAGCTGTAAACGCAATTCGATTTTGACGGAACTTAAGGAGCAATTCCAGTATGTCTGGACACATCTTAGGACCTGAATGTAAACAGTCATTTAATGACAAACAATTCTCCGCATGTGACGAAGCGTCAAAAACCACTCGGAGTTTTGTAGTTTCCTTGTTTTCTCTTATAACGGCTTGATGCGGCATAAAATACGTTTTTGGTCCAATTTCAATGTTAGTCTCTTCGGCGATTCCTTCTTTTAAGTACCTATCAATTACTTCGCGATATCAGTCATAGAACTGTTGATTATTCTGAAATCTATGACTTAAACTCTTAAATCTAATTTTAGCAATCTCCAGATTATCTCCTAGCTCATTTGAATTATGATTCCAAGGATTCGCACAATATAACGATTGTTTTCAAACTTCACAGATCTTTTGAAATTATCGAAAACTAAATTATCTTCTAATTCGAGTTCCTTATCCGAATCATAATTTATCCCCATAGAATCGAGCTCCCAGAGATTCTTCAGCAACCTAGACAGCGATTCATTCTGTGTATCTTTATTATTATGAACCACAACCTTCATAGTATTCACATTACTTGGGAAAATTCCGTAAGCCCGTTCTGTTCCACTAATGGTCCAACCCAATTTTGTTTCAACCGCTACTAAGGAATTAGACAGTCTGTGAACCTTACCCGTAACTATTTTCCAATAAAAATCCGCTCCTATCAGTAAAGAAATTTTCGGTGGTTTATTCCCTGGTCCCCATTCATCGGAAAGTTGTATGCCCTGTTTTTTAATAAGATTAACTATTTCATTTCTAGGGGAATGAATATGTGATCCATTAATGACAGGAATAATTAAAGCTTCTATTTTGATTTCATATCGATTCTTCGAATTACGTAAAATGAGCCTGGTTTTTTTAACATTCTGCGCTTCAGACGTCGTGCAGCCGAAAGAGAATATTTTTATTTTTTCTTCTCCATTAACGGGAAGTTTTAATTTCTTACAGATGTCCTCTCTAATAAATGTTCGCTGCGATCCTAAATCAAACAACAAGCGAACGCTTTGCTGGCGCCAATTGCCTGTGTTTATAATTTCAGCTCGTGCTGTCAGAAGAAATGAGTTATTTGCTGTTGCGCAATCGGAAACAGAAGAGACTACTGCCCTTTGGACGGGACTCTTGTCTGACGCATTCGTTTCGTCAGAGTGTATCAATGTATGATGTCGCCGATCGCAAATACCACAAGTTAGTTTCGATTTGCACATCCTAGCTAAATGGCGTCTTTTGAGGCATCTGAAACAAAATCCACTTCGCATTAACGCTTCCTTTTTCTCTGGCACAGTTTTTTGACATGATTCTGACGTATGATTTTCAAAACAGAATAAACAGCTATTAGATAGTGATGTGTTCAACGCTGCCGCTGAAGGAATTCTACCCTTATTATAATCCCGATTTCTTTCGCTGTCTCGAAAACGTTCTCCAAACTGCCGCTTATTTTCAAAATGGGATTTCTTTTCAGTGACTTCAGAATCTGTTGGCTTAATTGAAAATCCTGTACGTTCTCGACTTTCTATTTCTTTTCTTAGAAAATGGAGCAAATTCGTAATTTTTGTCTGATTATCATCTTCATACTTCCTATTAAATTCTAGTGCTAAATCATTCGGAATAACCTTTATTAATATCGGATATAATAAGGTACTGTACGAATCCGGTAAAATATTACACGATTCTAATCCTCTAATTTGTACTTCACAACGATCATATAATTTTCGAAGTGCTGTCACATCGCCAGACCTTTTAACCGGAGTCAGAGTTAATAAATTGTTCATATGGGTATCTATTATTAGTTCTTTGCGTCCGAAGCGATCTTTTAATATTTTCACAGCCTTCTCGTAATTCTCCGCTGTTAATGTCAACCTTTGTATTGCAGTTTCTGCATCGGAAGTAAGAATTGACTTTAAATAGTTAAATTTATCTACGGCATGTAGACTTTCGTTTTCGTGTACAGCTGTCTCAAATCGTGCCCAAAACCCGGGCCAACTGCACACGTCCTTTCCCGAAAATGTTTCCAGTGCCAATTTGGGGAGTTTAATTTTGTTCTGCGATTCAGTGACATTTCCATATGAAGTAGAATTAGCGCTATGTGGATTAGTATCTAAATATCTTTTCGCGCGTAATTTCCAAATAATAATTTTACTTTTATACTCTTCTCTAGACATTGTCTCATCTTCTAAATGTGTTATATCAATTAAAGTTTCAATACCATTATCCGCTAAGATTAGTTCTTCTTCTTTACTAATTAACTGAGCAACCGTTTCTTCAATTACATTTTTATCCCCCTCATTATCAATTTCTGTTTCTATTTTATTTATTAGCCTCGTAACTACTGCTCTTATAGCAGATCGTTTCTTTTTTAATTTTTCTAAATCCATGTTTTTGCTTAAGCAAAATCTATTAAATTTCAGTTCAAATTCAACCCAATGGCCCCACGTTATGGCGCCACAATATTATTATTTTATATTCTTTATCGTTACTTCTAACTAATTAATCAAGGTAAAACAAAATTGCTTACCTTGTTCCAATGGGTTCGGCCAGGGCCACTGGATGCATTCTTCTCAGGGACTCTATCTGCAAAATCTTGAGACGGATAATCCATAAATGATAAACTTTCTTAACACAAACATATTTTATGAAGACGTTAACGGTTACATAATTTTTACATAATGAAAGGTTAAATGTTCGCACGACGCAGCGTGCGACTTCTCAGACCCGAGTTCTCGTGATCTCTAGCGAGAGTTCATTGTTCGAGATGACGTCACTCAGCCATCGGATCTCAGCAAGAGTTGAGTTGCAACAAAGGGTATATATAATCAGGATTTTGCTGCCAGACATTCGAAGCGAAATAAATTACAAAAAATTATCTATGTAGAATTAATGTATATTCCGTTTAGAATTTTAATTTATCAGTGTTATTACACATCAGTTTATCAGTGTAAGTTATATCGAGTTTTAGTTGTGTTCGATATAAGAATTTTATTTGCTTTATATAAATCCGATTCGTTTAATAATATATTTATTAAATACTATTTATTAGGTTTCCAAATCTGTCAAACCCAATCAATGGCCTCCTGGCTAAGATATCTGATTATCGTTATTTCCACTCATATCGAACCCAAACAAACGAACTGGTTGAATTTTGTGATTTTCCCTATGTGTAACATGAACATGAGTACGTTTTACTTAGAAAGTCGTCTATGGAGACATTCATTGCTTTCGGCTGATAGATCTCGTTTCCTTTGCCATACTCAAAAAATCTAAAAATTTTTCAAAAAGACTAATAGATACATATAACAAAATAAAATTAAGTAAATGCATATAAGAAAATAAAATTAAGTAAATGCATATAAAAAAACTGAAGTAAATGTATATAACGAAAAAAAAAAAAATGAGGTAAAAACAAATTTTCAATAATTTTTTAATACAGTAGTTTTTAAATTGCTTGTTTTCAAATTTTATTTCATTTTTATGTATGTACTAATATACAGTGTATGTGTGCGAAAGTGTGCTTGTTCGGCATATCCATATATATTAATTAAATAAATCTGATTTGAAAATGCATGCACTAACGCGCTATTCTCGTAATTTGAAAAACACTAAAGTATTGTCTGAGAAAAATATTTATAAAGAAAATTCAATTTCGTCTCCTTACTCGGTGCTGTGTAAAAAATTTAAATAAGCTTATTAATTTTTTTCTTCTTTATTAAAAACAAATTAGTTTTTTTTTCTTCTATATATGAAAAATAACAAAATCTTGCTGTCAGAATGGAAATTCTTAAAAATATAAAACTCCTTTTTTTCGAACAAAAGTTTCTGAGAAATTTCTCTAGGTCAGCAGGTAGTAACAGGACCACTGACTGCTTTGTTTGAAAAACCCGATGAAGGGGATGATTTTACCCCCAAAAGGTTTTCTTTAACAAAGCAGATGCGGTCCAAATGGCTTTGCTGAGAAGCGTTCGTATTTGAATAGCTTGAAGCTTGAGTTGGAAGACTTATTGTTCTCGAACAATTTTCGTTAGAAATATACAATTATGCTAACTTGACACATCAGATAGAAAATATTTTATCGTCGTCATCGGCTATGATAAAAGATTTTTACGCTTAAGATTTTGGATTATGATAAAGCACACAGGACCTATTTGTCTAAAGGCCAGTTTACATTTGTCAAAGCTGCTCGTAGCGAGCCGCTCGTCCGGGCGTTTCGAACCGAGTGAACGGACCTGAACTCTGATAGATTGTTTACACCAATCAGAGTGGACTGACAACTTGCCTCCGTTTGCTTACGAAATGGATACCGACGTCGCAACTGCAGGAAAGAATATGCATTGAACATACAATAGATGTTCTTAGGCTGCAGTGCTTGAAGTCTGCGAAGCAGTTTCAAACGAATTAATTTCTGCTCTTGGGAGGAAAAAAAAAAAAGAAGAAAAAAAAAAATGGGTACGTGATTGGGTAGCTTGCCGCTATGAATTAGGAGTATCAAATGAACTATTAAATGAATTTCGGACGAGAATGTCCAAAGTTACAAAAAAGTTATTGCATATCAGATACAAGAATTTAAAAGAAACTCAGTTTGAGAGAAGTTATTTAGTCAACTGTGGTTACTGAAAGTCAGATTAACAAAGTTTTCCTACTATATACAACTGTTTATTTACACCTAATTAATCATTTACAAAATAATGTAAAAGTAATAATGTGTTTTATTATTTATTAATAGAAAGAATATATTTATTCATCCAGAATCCACAGAATCAGTAGCTTTCTGTGCATGAATTAATTATGGAGAGTTCTGACTGGAACTGTGTTATTTCTAGAGAAGAATGCAAAATTAACACATGGAATATTTATTCAAAGCTACCATTAACACGACAGAAGTAAACTGTATGATATCTACCTAATTATTCAGAAAATCTTAAATAAATAAGAAGTAGCAAAAAACTTGGGAGCATTACATATATTACCACAGGTAAAAGATTATATATATTATGACATAGTTCCAAGAGGAAGATATTTATCGCAAATTGTTACTTTTGGATCCTACTGAAATTGTGTTTCTGGACAACGCACAAAGTGATATCAACAAAATTAATAATCCGTAAATATAGTGATTATACTTTACTTTTAAAATGCTAAAACGGATAGTTTAAGAAGATTAGAATTCATCTAGCATAATTTGTATAAAAACCTTAATACACCTTCAGTACTTGCACTCACACATCCAAGCTGAACATGTTTCACATCCAAGCGGAATTGTAACGAATTATAGCCCAGAATGTTTTTATACAAAGCAAGAAATTTAAATATCCCCAATAAAACAGATCTACATATCTTTTTCATAATTATTTTTATTTTTTATTTTTATAGTTTATCATATATTTATTGCATCCTCATGTAGGGATGCTTGTAGAAAAATGAATATAAGCTCACATAATTATAGAAGTAAAACACTTCATAAGATGCGCCTGCATTAAAAAATGCCATGGTTTGGCTATCGCTTAATCTCAGATTTAGAACTATTTGTCACGACGTCCCTGCGACCGCTGCTCGGAGTAACTGCCCGGAGAGTTTTTTAACAGGTTCAAAGTAGAAACGGAAGTGCTGACTCATCTCCCCTACGTTTATACTCCGTCGAAGTGAGCGTTTACATTGTCAAAGTAATCTTAAGGAGCGACTCGCTCCGAGCCGCTCTGACAGGTGTAAACTGACCTTAAGGGAAAGGAAGTCTTCAGGGTAGATTTTTTTTGTGGGAAACAAACTGTTAATTCACAATCAATTGTACTTATGAAAAACACCTAAACCTCCCATGCAGCCGCTAGAATTTACCGGTGCTCAGCTATCTTACCGCTTGGAGACTAGTTGGCTTTCTGAACTTACGCAATATCTATCTGAATTTGAATATTTGCATAAAAAACGAGCAAAATAAAATGACACATTGTAAATAGTACATTTTATTGAAATCAAACTTTCTTTGAAAAAGGAAAATTAATTGTAAGGAACAAGATGGATGCATTTAATTAAACCGCGGGCAATAACAGCGCTGATCATATGTTTCGTATAGGAAATCATTTTCTTCGTGTTATCGTATAACGGAAACTATCCGCAGATTATATTTTACAGTTCTTAAGAAGTTATGGGTTATCTGCTTTAAGAGGACACCTTCGTGGTCAATTTTCTAAATAAAATTGGCTTGAATTCACGTTACGCATCGGGAAAATCATAAAGACTACAAACAGCTAAACTGTTCGGTTGCCAACAACAAACTACCAACATCCAGCAATCTTATTCACTCAACTATAGTGAACTTAAACTAATGTTTGTATATTATTAGTAGTATTAAAATAATGCTTCAAAAATGTATGATGGGATCCCTAGGAAAAAAAATATCGCCGGAAAATATATCTCCGAAAAAATATTTAATTATTCATATTCTTATGATTAATTATTAAATAATTAATAACTTTTATAATTCTTAAATGAAATGCTTATTTATACTCTACCAAATCTACAGCAACACTCTTTCTTTATAAAAATACCATATTGAATAAATTATATTGTAAGCTAATAAGTAACAACATTGCTTTGTTTAATTAAGATACAATAACAAGCCGAACAAACATTAAATTGGAAGTCAAACAATAAAAATCAGCGTTATATTTTCAAATTTTCACAATCTAATTTTCATTATATCTTATCTCGTTCATTTGCGCTTTTGCAGGTGAAGATGATGGTTCGGTAAAACCATCGAAACTAGTCCTGTGAAAATTTGAAAATATAACGCTGATTTTTGTTCTTTGACTTCCAAATTAATTGCTTTGTTTGTTATTAATATGTCTCATCTTTCCTATTTCAGATAAAATTTACTAGTGTTTCTTGGACAGGAAAGCAAGAATTTTTAATTTGAATTAATAAATTTATGATACACTGAAAACAGTTTCAAGTTATAATTCCCTTTCTGAATATCTTGAATGTATATGAAAACGTAAAATGCAAATTTAATATTAATATTATCACCCTTAAAGAACACCCAAATATTTCGTTTATTACTCTCTTAAAACTACGTAATAATTAATGAAAAAAGAAATTATTTAAAATCATTATTAGTTGCATGCAGTTGAAGAATATAGGAAAATGCTGAAGGTTTAAAAGATCTTTAATTAATGACAAAAATATAGAAAGTCGGAAATAATACGAAATGTTTCAGCAATATCTCAGAAGGAGTGAAAGTCGCACCAGATATTTGTCAGAATATAATTTTAGTGATAGCAGTTTAATCAGTCTGCATTGAAATTCCGGTGATAATCAGTGACATACAGATTTAGGTTACTTAGGTTAAAAATGCGTAATAATTTATAATTTAACCGGGTAAATTTTAAAACCAATTTATTTGAAAACTAGCAGCTTCGCTGCGAGCCTTCGTCTGGCTTTTAAATGTACCGGGAAAACGGCTGAAAGGAACTCCAAACGTTAAATTTAAAAACTGCGTAGAATTTTACACTGCAGAACAACTTCATAAAAAAAGTTATTACGTATAACAAAATTACAATGAAATAAGCAATATCCCTTAATACAAATATTAATTATCCTAATAAATAAATTAACCAAGTTCCCTTTGCAAAATCTTAAGAACTCAAATGGTATAAAGGAGGTTAAGAACTTTGTTTCTTAAGAAAATCAGTCAAAACTTTTCAATATCTTAAAAACAGTGAAATGAGCAATAAATAAAATAAAGGAATGCAAAAAACAAAAAAAATCTGAAAAGCAAAGTATAATTAATGATATTTTATCTTATGTTTTCAAGGGAAAAAATTACAATGAAATAAGCTATATCTCTTAATACAAATATGAATTATCATAATTAAAAAAGTAACCAACTTTCCGTAGAAGAACAAAAATCATGCAAAACTTTTCAATATCTTATTAACAGTGAAATAAGCAAAAAATAACATGAAAGCAACTCAAAAAACTTAAAATTCCGCGCAGAATTTTACTCCACAGAACAACTTTATCAAAAAAAAATCAATAAAAATATATTATATTTATATAAAAATGACAATGAAATATGCCAATCTCTTAAAAACAGTTACATAAGAAATACGATGAAAAATTGTTGCCAAACCCATATTTCTAAAAGAATGAAACTATTCAAAATGATGCGATTTCATCAAAAATCTATCAACAACAATAAAAAAGGAAAATTGTTGCCAAAATCACATTTTTAAAGATGTGAGATGTGAGAAGTGTACTCGGAAGCTTCATTTAAAAAATCTTTTAAAAATACAAAATATTATCATTTTTCCAAAATTCTTTTTGTAAAAGCATTCGCAAGGATGAAAGTTTAACGTGTCCAAAAAATCAAAGAAAAATAAACTGTACATTTTTAAAAATAAACTTTTTTAGAAAAAATCCCATTGAAAAAGTGCTAAGCTCCCTTTGTTCAATAAATTCGTATTTAATCGGTTTATTAAAACACGAAATTTATTTTAAGTTCGTAAAATAGCTAAGTGCCTACGTTTCATGACGATGTGAAAATGGAGTGTGTAGAGTAAAATCTCGCTTTCCTATAGCCCATTATGTTTCAAAATGACACGATTTCGTCACAAAACATGAAATAAAAAAGAAAATCGAATTCGAATTTCGAAAAAATCGCTTCGAAGTGCACTGGCTCTTGTGTAGATGTACCTATGTACCAAATTTCGTAGCCGTGGGTCTATTAGCTTACGCGCAGCGCGAGCGAAAGGCAAACACACACAGACTCTTTCTTTTATTATATGTAGAGAAGATATGCAGAGATAAGATTGTTTAAGGGAAGGAAACTTTTAAGTTTCGCAGCTGTACCCCCTGCGGCATTAAGACGGTCATCACGGAGAGTCTAGCCTTTTGGAATTCTCTTGAGAGTTCACCGAACAATATTTAGTAATCAATCTCACTTAGCGGAATCATTGAAGTAAAATTCTGGGAGGGATGGGAAATAACAAAAGAACTGCTTGACAATTTTTAGAGGTTTAGGGTTATTTTCGCGACATTTTACGGGAAGTTCGGTCCAAAACTAGCCACAGTTTTAAAGGGATTAGCAGAAAATCACTCGACAGGCTAAGGGTTAAAGCAGATAACCCCCATGACTTCTTAAAAACTGTAAAATATAATCTGTAGATATTT
Organism: Stegodyphus dumicola; assembly: GCF_044657685.1. NCBI lineage: Eukaryota > Metazoa > Arthropoda > Arachnida > Araneae > Eresidae > Stegodyphus > Stegodyphus dumicola. The sequence goes on along the minus strand of NC_140781.1, from coordinate 139,852,333 downwards.
TCCGTTATACGATAACACGAAGAAAATGATTTCCTATACGAAACATATGATCAGCGCTGTTATTGCTCGTCGTTTAATTAAATGCATCCATCTTTTTCCTTACAATTAATTTTCCTTTTTCAAGGGAAGTTTGATTTCAGTAAAATGTACTATTTACAATGTGTCATTTTATTTTGCTCGTTTTTTATGCAAATATTCAAATTCAGATAGATACTGCGTAAGTTCAGAAAGCCAACTAGTCTCCAAGCGGTAAGATAGCTGAGCACCGGTAAATTCTAACGGCTGCATGGGAAGTTTAGGGTTTTTCATAAGTACAATTGATTGTGAATTAACAGTTTGTTTCCCACAAAAAAATCTACACTGAAGACTTCCTTTCCCTTAGACAAATAGGTCCTGTGTGCCTTATTATTAATCCAAAATCTTAAGCGTAAAAATCTTTTATCATAGCCGATGATGACGATCAAATATTTTCTATCTGATGTGTCAAGTTAGCATAATTGTATATTTCTAACGAAAATTGTTTGGCTCATGTTACTCTATAATGAAAAAAAGATTCAAATCGTTTTTAGCTTAAACAGTATTTTCATTATTAATGATATCACGAAATTTATCAATAGTATTCTTAGTATTAATTGCAAGCATGTATTCAAGAATATAATATACACAAAGCTGTGTCTAATGATTACGGCTAATTTTTATGTAAAATTTTATACTATAAAAATTTAGGTTCATAGGTCAGGCATATTTGAAAGAGTACTTGTGTATTATAAGAAAAGAGAGAGAGAAATTTAAGAATCAAAAAATTTACCACGAAGTAATATAAAAATGCAATAGAATACAAAAGAGTACAATACTATTTCATGTTCTGTGGATTTACTTGAAGACAGAAACATGTTTCAGCTGTATTCGTTCATCGGAGAAAAACTTTTCATATGAAGCTATTTTTTTCAAATCTTTCAATATACAAGTAATACAAAAGCAGTATAGGAATTTCTTTTCTTAATACCCAACCGAAGAGCTGAGGGGACGTACAATGATTAACATACAATATGTGCCTTGAATTATTTTCCTTTACATGCAATTTCCTTATATATGTAAAACAAAATAAACTTTCACTAATTCCAAGATTTCAAGAACTCACAGAGAGAGAGAGAGAAATATCTATAACAAATTTTATTGCTGTCTGACTTCGGGAACGTCTTCCAACTCAAGCTATTCAAATACGAACGCTTCTCAGAAAAGCCATTTGGACCGCATCTGCTTTGTTAAAGAAAACCTTTTGGGGGTAAAATCATCCACTTCATCGGGTTTTTCAAACAAAGCAGTCAGTGGTCTTGTTACTACCTGCTGACCTAGAGAAATTTCTCAGAAACTTTTGTTCGAAAAAAAGGAGTTTTATATTTTTAAGAATTTCCATTCTGACAGCAAGATTTTGTTATTTTTCATATATAGATGAAAAAAAAACTAATTTGTTTTTAATAAAGAAGAAAAAAATTAATAAGCTTATTTAAATTTTTTACACAGCACCGAGTAAGGAGACGAAATTGAATTTTCTTTATAAATATTTTTCTCAGACAATACTTTAGTGTTTTTCAAATTACGAGAATAGCACGTTAGTGCATGCATTTTCAAATCAGATTTATTTAATTAATATATATGGATATGCCGAACAAGCACACTTTCGCACACATACACTGTATATTAGTACATACATAAAAATGAAATAAAATTTGAAAACAAGCAATTTAAAAACTACTGTATTGAAAAATTATTGAAAATTTGTTTTTACCTCTCCTCACAAAATTTTACCTCAGAGTGGTACCATAGTATAATTCGAAGTTATTGCCATTTCAGTAATGTAAAGAGATTTCAAGAATGTTTAATTATTTTATTAAGCTTATGATAATTTAAATAAAATAATTAAACATTCTTGAAATCGCTTCTCTTAACATACTGGTAGTTTGACCTGCATCCAAACCCCCGTGAACAAGCTGATTACATGGGCGTTTTTATGGAATTAACTTTTTGTAAAGCGAGATTGTTTCCCTTCGAAAATCTGTCACGAAAGCATACCTCCCCTTAGACAGATCGCCTTCACGTGCTTAATAATCTAACAAGCCAAACCAAACACAACCCGAGCGAGGACTTGTAGTCAAGGCACGTCATCATGAAAAGCTAACTAAAATTGGCTCATATTCACATTAAACATGGGCAGCAAAAATTCCCTAAAACTGCTATGCAGGTAATCCATTCGTCAGGATTTGAACCCGCTTCAAACTATTTAGTATTCAACGATTTTACCGCTACTTCGTTGGCGGCCTTTTGTAGTATCTATAAGAAAAGTAATCGCAAAGACACAATCATTGCGTACCGACGGATGAATTAAGTTCGGAATTTAAAGAATAACTTTCATCCGTGCTATTGGTGTTAGCATTGACATTTGGACAGATGTTAATTTATTTTAAATTCTTTTAATGTAATTAATTTATATCTTTAAATAATTGATCTTCTGACTGTAAATTTTTGTGCGGAGTATATCTAACCCTTTCGTACACTAACTGTTTTAATTAATTTACACTCCATTAATTTAAAGGGATTTTATATCGATAGATTTCTTTCCAAAAATGTTTCAAGGATTACATATTTTTTTCTTTAGATTTCAAAACATTTTGGATTTAAAATCTTAATAATAAAATTTTTAAAACAAATATTTCTAGAAATTCCTTCGGCGTATTCATTTATTCCATTTAGTTGAAGTTTCCAGTAGAATATCTTCCTTTCAACATTCATATATTTTTTATATGTCAGTTCGCCATCTCTACGGAGCATAGAGCCACACATACGAGTACAGAACTCAGGCATGCTGAAAGCACAGTTTTAACATTTAAGAATGTAAAAAGAAGAATATACCATTATAATAACGCGCATTTGAAATACGAAGGCAAACAAGAAAGCTGGTTGCAACATTTTATATTTTTTCCTGACGAATCAGAAATTGTAATCATTTTTCAATACAAAAATAAAATATTTGAATCTATAACGTATAGGCATAAAGGCGTCCTCCGTTACAATTCTTATTTTTTCTTGTTTCTACTAAAATTCGGCAATGTACTATAAAAACGTCGGATCCTGTTTGACTTTCATTTGTATAAAGTACCACAAGGCAAACAGTTATAAAACGATTTATCTTCTTTCGCAAACTTTAGTCGGCACATAGATAATACATACCTGCTGTCTGACAAAGATACTTCGCTCTAAGGACTTTTTCCTAAAGTGCTCTTTTCAAAGAGACTTGACCTTTGTGTCAACTGACAACCGCCTGCAGAAAGGTAGGGAAAGGAAGACCAGATCGCGTCGTCTAAACACGTCTTAAGCAATCTTCGCGAAATTCGGGCTTCGTGAAGCTTTTTTCGTGCTATTTGAAATTCGTGTAAAGACGTCTTAAGCATTTTGAAAGAATTCGAAAAACGTTTAAACACGTCTTAAGCAGTTAAAGGGTTAAAATCGTATAAATAATCTTCTGTTAATTATCATTTCTGACAAAAATGAAGTAAATATATAAGATTCAGCATGTGTACGTCATATATTTGCAGCTTTTGAATTTTTTCTTTCCCTCCAATAGAATTTATCAATCTTCCAACATGATACCTTGCAAAGAGGTATATTAATTTCATAACTGAAAAATATTGAGCATTCATATGGTGATGCTACCATTTAGAACTGAAAGGAAGCACTAGACACTTACGATTATAGCTTTTGGCGTATAAAAATTAGCATTTTTTCGGAGGTTAAAAAATTGACAAACAACCGATATATATTATATACCGGTGCCCTTCAAAGGGTTAAATTGGAGGTGTGTGTGTGTGATTATGGCAAAGCCTCGAGGGCTATCTGCCTAAGTAGTTGGATGCCTTCGTGGATGACTTTTTAAGGGAAACTGGCTCGTATACACTTTACACTTGGGGAAAACCACGAAAACGCCTATGCAGCCAGCCCGTTCGCGAGATTCGAACCTCGGACCGAACTACCAGTGTTACCGCTCGGCCGCTGGTGGGCCTTTAAATTGGAGGGGGATATTGTTTGTACAACATACAACTAGCGAACGTCTTGCTTCACCCTTCCATGAATTTTCTAACAGAAGAACAATTCGGTTTTTGTAATCATCATAGCACTTGCCACCAACTTCTTAGAGTTATCATCATTATCACTGAAGGCTACAACTGCAAGTTTCCGACCGGTGCTATATTCCTCGATATCGCGAAAGCTTTTGACAGGGTATGGCATCGAGACCTTATTTACAAACTAATACTCATAGTTTTCCAGATCATTTTATTCGCCTCATAGCCTCTTTTCTCAGCAACAGAACATTCAGAATCAAAATCGGTACTGCTTACTCTACCACCAGAGTAATATATGCTGGTGTCCCACAGGTGTCGGCGCTTTCGCCGTACCTTTTTAATATTTATACACAAGACATCCCTAAAGACCCTTCTGTTCATCTTGCACTCTTTGCCGATGACACCGCATTACTTACTAAAGCCTGCACAGTTATCGCCGTAAAAAACCAACTCCAAAACTATCTCATAAAACTGAAAAGTGGCTCACCTTTAGGAGGATTAAAATTAACACTGATAAAACTAAGGCAATAATTTTCCGTAAAGAAAACATGAAATACTATCCTCCAGCCCCTGAAATATTTGACGAAGAAATAAACTGGATTTATGAAACCAAATACCTTGGAGTCACCCTTGACCAAAACTTACCTTCAAGAACCCACTTCCGCTCAGTAGTACAAAAATTTAAAATCACCACAGCTACTATGCGACCTCTTCTTGGTAGAAAAAGCAACTTATCTACTGCAAACAAATTAATTTTATATCGCTCCATACTTCGCCCAGCTCTCCTTTATGCAGCTCCGATCTTTTATTCAGTACAAACACATAATACTAATTGCCTTATTAGCACTCTCAGACACTCCCCGCATCCCAGTGAAAAACATCGTTACCCACGTGACATGCTACCCACATAAGAATTACAACCTTAATTGACTCATTCTCCAACGAAGACTTCATCTGTGGCCAATATACGGCGTCATCCCTGATCAACTTCTTCACTACTGAAGACTTTGCACTTTTATTACAAGTGCACAGGAATTTTCCAGTTTATGGAATTTAACGAACTTTTACAGGTCCTTAGGAGATTGATAAACATGTAGTGGTAAAGACCCTCGGTTCGAACACCACTTAACGAATGATGATCTCCGATCTCCGAATTGACTCATTCACGCTAAACTGACTCTGCGGTTTACCACCTGCTGAACTTGCCACCCCTCTTTTTTTCTCAGCCGCTAGCGCGGACCTGACACTCTTTTTCCGCCTCCCACACTTCCTTCCACCCTACTCTTTCTCCTTCCACCTGATTCTTATCAGAAGTCGAGTAAAAAGATGTTTCTACATCTTGACACTGGAGAATAAAATACGATGTGTGTGTTTTCCGCGGCAAGCATTGTAGCAGATTTCTATTTCACATCATTCAAATGCGTTCAAATAATGTGGCAACGTTCTGTGGCTATTAATTTTATTTTGGTGGGATTTCAGTTGCCTGAGTATTTGTCTCTAGTGTTGTGTTAATTGACTGTTGTGGTTTCAATATTATGTAGGTATCTGATATGTTAAATTATTGCGCTTATATAAACTGCATTATAGTTTTATAGCGGTATAAGTTAGATGCAGTAAATAAGATTAGAATATGCAGTTTTATTTACCAAATTTTATTTTAACCATTTTTGCATTTATGTTCTTGCTATGATTTAGGAAAGTTGTAAAATACAGTTGAATACTGTTTGTATGTTTCTTGATCGCGTGTTTTTAATTTTTATACTTAAATATTCATATCTCAGAAATGCTTCAGATCGAAAAGCTAAATAACTTCAGATATATCTAGTGCTCAAATTTTAGATTTTTACTTTATTTTTTTTCCCTCGCTGGGAAAAAGAAAAAAAATTTTTTTCTGTGAGTCGTAATAAAAAGGATTAAATTATTACACAGAGGTTGTCTGGAACCATAATTTGCACATTCTGCAAGTTTGATGTTTCCAGACTTCTCGTACGTAAATAATTATAATTATAATAATTGTGTAATTTAGTCTTTTAAATATCCAAGGCAAAGTTAGGGGAATGTGTTTTATTGAGAGTCTTCTTTTACAGAACAATTAATGTTGAGCTGCAGGTTTATCATTAATCACGGAAAAAAGCAAACGAAATTGCTGGTGAACTGAAATGTAGGTGATAATGCATTATTTATGAAAAGTTGATATCATAAATTTAAGAAGACCCATGCTATAGTGAGAAAACAGCAAGGTGTGAATCTTCAGCTATGAACTTACAAGCAGTTGCATCTTGAAAAGGTGATAATTTACCAGTACAGTAAAACTTATAAATTCCTGTTTAATCTGCATTATAAATATGGTTATAATGCTGGGATTATTTTATAATTTATTTTGGTATAAAATATTAACATGAAACTCAAATTCTTGCCATGATATGATGAAAGGAAAAGTTTGATTAATTACTTAATTGGATGGTAATGCATTTGGCTAAATAAAAGAAAAAAATTTACTGCCATGTATTATCCAGAATTTTCAAAACTCTGTTGTCATAAAAAGAATAAAACTCTATCTGTCTAATATACTGAAAACAAAAACACATGTTAGTTGTATGTTTATTCATATACACAGGGTAAAACAATTAGGCAAGAAAATAGGTGTTAAAAAATGACACATTGTGTATTTTATAGACAAATGTCCAGTTCAACATCCAGAATCTGAATTTATCCAAAATATGAGTCATTTCTGTCACTGCTAATTGTTTGGGTCAGTTACAGTTTATACATTAGTATTAGGCTTTGGCATGATCAAAAACATAAGGAATATTGTAAGAAATTCGTTGTGCTGTTATGCATTCAATTCATATTTGGATTCATGGTCATGGTATAGTAGAAATTGTCAAATATAGTATTTTGTATATGCAGGATTTTATTTCCTTCTAAATTTAATAATAGTGCTGACTGATATTATACTTTTGTTACCGTTGTTATGGTGAAATTCCACTTTGCTAAGGTTTCTTCTTTAGTTTTAAAATACTAAGGCGCTAGGATAGGAAATAAATATAAAACGGAGCTAGAACACACTCCCATCTTTATTCAAATGCCATGCTATTCCTAGTAAACAAAATTTATTATTGCCATTCTACAAAAAATAAATTTAAAGCAATAATTATAGTATTCATTTTCAACATTCTTCACAACTTGCAAAATGGGAATTTTGCAACATCTGATACAACTAAAGTTTTAAGCTATGAATAAAGTTCACAAAATTTTAAATTGACAGTAAAGTTCACAAAGTTCTAAATTACCAATAAAATTCACAAGTTCAATTTTTGTTGCAGATGCAGCTCTCTATCCAGACGAGTTTTCTAAAAGTTTTTAGTATATATTCTTTTTTTGATCATTTTGTTTTATTTGAGAAATTTCATTGTTTTCTGCGTTTCTCTTTGTGAAAGAAAGTACCTCCGAGTTGGTGTCTAGTTCAAGGGGAAAGAGGTGCTGAACTAGCCTAAGTGTAACTCCAAAGGATGTTTTCAGCTTTATACATTGTGAAAGGAAGTATATCTAAGTCCATGTCTAGTTCAAGGGTACAGAGGTCATGAACTAGCCTAAGTACATTTCCAGAGGATGTTTTCAGCTTTACAAGATGCATGGTATTATCTTTACTTGGAAGTAGTTCAGGTACTCGAGTGAACATCCAATCCATTCATTTCTTATCATTTCTGATAAGAACAATCTCATTCACTTTAATTATTCCTTTCTTACCTTTTACAGTATTTCAAAGAAAGCCTAGATAGTCCTTAAAATTATTTCTAAGTCCTTCTTTAGCTTGTTATAAATATTTCCATTTTTCTGTTATATACACAGAATGAATTTCATCTAGATCATACATGTTGCTACCTGTTAAGCTTTGTAAGAACATAGACGGTTTCAAAGGCACCAAATAATCACCTTCATCAGACAGGTAAGTCAAAGGACTGTTGTTAATTAAACTTTCACTTTTCACAATTGTACAGAAGAGTTAGGAACTCTTCACATCCTAACCAAGCTTGTCTCAAATTTTTCTGTAAAAAGTCCTTTAAAACTCTCATCAGCCTCTCCCAAAATCCTTCCTGTCATGATGCTGTGGGAGGATTGAATTTCCATTTTATTTTCATTAAGATACATTTCTTTTCAATATCAGCCCAATCCAGCTGATTCATAGATGAGCTTAAGAGTAAATTTTGAGAAACATGAATGCAGCCTTTTGGCCATAGATGGCACTGACCGTTGCACTGGATTTCTGATGTCAGAATTACGGATTGCTACCTTTGGCAGGATTCTCGTGGAGGTGAAAATGAAATTTTTTGCCAGAGAGTTGAAGCTGATGACCCGGGTAACCGTAGCAACACCGTATTAGGATTTCAATAGCACGACCCCTTAAGCTATAAACACCATCTGGAATACTAGAGAATGGAAAAAGACTTTGTAGGGGGTCTCTAGGCTTTTTTCAAAACAGAAAGGATATACATTCAGTGATCATCTTAGAAGATAGTACCATTCAGTTGTAGTGTTAAGCACTGTAATAAATTAATACTTTCTGCTCGTTCATTGCTTTTTGTAGATTTAGTAAATTTCATTTGCATTATTTAAAAACTCTGATTTGCTTTTCAATAAGATTATATAAACTCTAGGATAACAATTATTAATAATTAAAGCTATCTTTTTTTTTTTTTTTTTTTTTTTTGTCTTTGTGTTGCACTTATTTTTATTGTTGTCTTATTTAGGAATTTTGATTTGCCTATTCAGCATCACACATTTTAAAATTTTCGCCACATTAAAAGTAGTAGGAGCGTTAAAATAAAAATATGGCTGATCTTTGGAATACGGTAACTGGTAGTCCGGCGACATTTTGGAGGCGATAAAGGTTACTACCTAGGACTTTGGTAATAATGTGAGAAGTACTCAGTTCCCATTACGTATTATTTTGTGTGAGGGAAATGAGAGATCGTGAGATATGTCATGTGACATTAATGGACGAATTACAGTTGTTTAATCGGAAAAGGGGGCAAATCTGGAAAAAATGTGTAAATTTTGTATTTAGCTTTATTCTGTGTTGTTTGAAACAGTGTTGATTAATTTTTGGATCCCATGGACGTAACTAAAGTGAATTCGAAATGGGTATTTATTCTGTGTTGTGTGAAACAGTGTTGATTAATTTTTGGATCCCATGGCCGTAACTAAAGTGAATTCGAAATGGGTATTTAGGTATTGTGATAAAGAGCATTTTGCTTTTTATTTATCGGAGGAAAGATTAGGATTGTAAGCTAATTTTTATTAATTTAATGTATGTGCTTATTTATATTTTAAGTAGTGTTTTTGAATTTAATTACATTTTAATTAAATGATAGTTATTTTGTGAATTATATGTATGTAAGAATTTGGTATACGTTGCAGTGGGAGTAAACGTGCATGGAAATAATTTAAATATTTGACACTAAGTATTTGTAACCATTTGTAATGTTTGCGGTATGAATTCGTTGGTGACGTTCATAATATAATAGATAATTTAGAGATAAAAGTTTTTGGATATTTTATTTATTTTATACGTGGAAATGTTCATCTTTGGAAAGGGTATATACTTTATCGCGATCAGGTAATTTCATATATGTTCTTTTTACCGGATTTAAAGATTCAAAAAATTTTCATGCATTTTCGTGAAATTTTTCTAATTTATGAGAAAAAAGCAGTGTACATGGATATAGTGAAGAGTGTGCGCAATGTCATTTTTGTGCAATTCTGGGATGATTTTTTTTAAGTAAAAATAAGTCGACGTGTACATGGTTTAGTGATATTTTAATTAAATGATAGTTATTTTGTGAATTTTATGTTTGTAGGAATTTGGTATACGTTTCAGTTGAAGTAAACGTGCATGGAAATAATTTAAATATTTGACACTAAGTATTTGTAACCATTTGTAATGTTTGCGGTATGAATTCGTTGGTGACGTTTATAATATAATAGATAATTTAGAGGTAAAAGTTTTTGGATATTTTATTTATTTTATACGTGGAAATGTTATCTTTGGAAAGGGTATATACTTTTTTGCGATGAGGTAATTTCATATATGTGCTTTTTACCGAGTTTTAAAGATTCACAGAATTTTTTTGAATTTTCGTGCAAATATATGAGAAAATAGCAGTGTAGATGTTAAAGTTAAGAGTGTGTGCAATGCAATTTTTGTGCAATTGTGGGATGTTTTTTTGGTTGATCTTTGGATTATGGTAACTTGGCAATTTTTTGGCGAAAATTTGGCGACCAACTCTGCAACAGCAACCATCTTTTTTTTTTTTTTTTTTTTTTTTTTCGCCGCCGTTTTGTCTTCATGAAGTAAAGACATGTTTCGGTACTATTCGGTTTTGAGGGCCGTAAAAAATCGCCAACTTTTGTTGATGCCAATGCTGCCAAAAGTAATTGCGGCAACCCTAACGCAAGAAAGGAAGTATAATAGTAAATAACTATCTAATATTGATGTTTTAATTTAGATGAAAGTTTAAGTTGATATAATATTTCGCTACCGAGTTATCGCTAAAGCATAATGTCATCTCGTTGGTTGTTCAAACATAATTTTCTATAATGAATGATGCCTTTTCTTTGAAAACATTCTCGGTAAAGTGCAGAATCGCCCACTTATTTGTTTGACGCTTTTTACAAGGGAAAAAACAATTGGATTTTTGTCAATTTTCTTTTACTTTTTAAGTGACAATAGGTTGATGTGTACATAGATAAAGTCAGGGGTGTGCGCAGTGCCATTTTTGTGCAATTCTGGGATTTTTTTTTAAGTGAAAATAAGTCGATGTGCACGTGGATACCGAGTATTTGCAATTCTTAAAAACGCGTCAAGCAGTGGGTGATTCTGCACTTTACCCATAATTCTATCGCAGACTTTTCATCATGGGCAATTCCCAAATTATTAAATCCATAGGTTATCAAAAAAGGAATTAAAAATTAAACTAGTATTTCAATGGCGTGTTAAAAAATATAGAACTATATAAACTTATGCAATCTGAAATCAGCACGTACGCTAGATTTGGCACGCTGTTAAATGGGCGTGTTTGCTAGATTTGGCGCTTTCGCGCATACATTTTCGCTGGAATTTTTTTACGGCCCTCAAAACCGAATAGTACCAATGTTTCTTTTCTTTTTATTTACTGAACACTCTTTCCAACAATCTACTAGCAGAATTACACTTATGCTAGAAATTTTATGTAACAAAACTGCTTAATCATGACAAATATTAACTGCAAAATTGGGAAAAAGTGCACAATCGTAAACTCCCTGCGCGTTTTTCAGAATAGCACATACACATAAACCATTTACATGTCGACTTATTTTTACTTAAAAAAACATCCCAGGATTGCACAAAAATGGCGTTGCACACACTCTTAACTATATCCATCTACACTGCTATTTTCTCATAAATTACAAAAATTTGCACAAAAATGCAAAAAAATTCTGTGAATCTTTAAACTCGGTAAAAAGCACATATATGAAATTACCTGATCGCGAAAAAGTATATACCCTTTCCAAGGATGAACATTTCCACGTATAAAATAAATAAAATATCCAAAAACTTTTACCTCTAAATTATCTATTATATTATAAACGTCACCAACGAATTCATACCACAAACATTACAAATGGTTACAAATACTTAGTGTCAAATATTTAAATTATTTCCATACACGTTTACTTCAACTGAAATGTATACCAAATTCCTACAAACATAAAATTCACAAAATAACTATCATTTAATTAAAATATCACTAAACCATGTATACGTCGACTTATTTTTACTTAAAAAAAAATCATCCCAGAATTGCACAAAAATGGCATTGCGCACATTCTTCACTATATCCATGTACACTGCTTTTTTCTCATAAATTAGAAAAATTTCACGAAAATGCATAAAAATACTCAACGTATTGTACTCAAACGTATTCCAAAATACTACAAACATATAACTCACAAAATCACGATCATTAAATTAAAATATAATTAAATTAAGAAACACTACTTAAAATATAAATAAGCACATACATTAAATTAATAAAAATTAGATTACAATCCTAATTACTTTAAACTAAATCATTGCTAATAACAATTTTCCAATAATATCATATTAATTTATTTACTCCTTACATTTAGAACAATGCATCAAAATAATATCCTCAAATGATTAAAAATACTAACTTACCTAATCTTCAGAATCTTCATTATGTGGCACGCACACTTCCACTATACAACACACAATGAAGCTTAATACAAAATAATATAGTACTACAGTTTTCCAAATTCCCCCCTTTTCCGATTAAAGAACTGTAATTCGTCCATTAATGTTACATGACATATCTCATGATCTCTTATTTCCCTCACGCAAAATAATGCGTAATCGGAACTGAGTACTTCTCACATTATTACCAAAGTCCTAGGTAGTAACCTTTATCGCCTCCAAAATGTCGTCAAACTACCAGTTACCATATCCCAAAGATCAGCCGTTTTTTTAAGTAAAAATAAGTCAATGTGTACGTGGTTTATGTGTATGTGCTATTCTGAAAAACGCGCAAGGAGTTTGCGATTGTGCACTTTTTCCCAATTTTGCAGTTAATATTTTTCATGATTAAGCAGTTTTGTTACATAAAATTTCTAGCATAAGTGTAATTCGGCTAGTAGATTGTTGGAAAAAGTGTTCAGGAAATAAAAAGAAAAGAAACATGTCTTTACTTCGTGAAGACAAAATGGCGGCGGAAAAAAAAATAGAGGGTTGCTGTAGCAGAGTTGGTCGCCAAAAAAGCACCAAGTTACCATAATACAAAGATCAACCAAAAATATAGTTAAATTGTTTTATAGTTTTTGTGTGATAACTTAAGACGACTACATCTTAAAATAACCAGTCTTTTTGAAAATATACATAAAACATTGCTTTAAATATCATTACTTTTAAAAAGTCGTCTTCATGGAAAACCAAATCATTCGGACATGTATGAAGATTGTCTTAGAAAGGCTATATTCTGTTCTGTAAATTTCTTCAATTTAAATGATAGATGCTCTAGTGTAGAATTGGGTGCCCCTTCGATTAGCGATAAATTTTTTTTTTAAATTTTGGTGATGAAATCTCATTTCTGGTTACCATGATAGTTCTAATTTTGTTTTAGCTTCCTGATTTTTTTAAAATGAAAATAGATTGATGTGTACATGGACAAATTTAAGGCAGTGCACAATGCCTAGTTTGTGCAATTCTGGGATGCTTTTTTAAGTGAAAATAGATCGATGTGTACATGGACACAGAGTTTGTGCAATTCTTTGTCTTTTTATTTTGGTTTTGTGTACTATCTTGAAATTATGCCTTCCTGGCACCGATCTTGGCATCAAAAAAGAATCACCAAAAATAATGGGCACCCAATTGTAAACTTTTACCATGATAAATCATAGATTGAAGGTGATATATATATATGCCGACAGACATATATATGTCGGCATAGCTAGAACATTTGCTGCCCGGGGCGAACCCTGAGTGTGTCTGCCTAGGCAGTCTTCAAATTTGTCTCTTCACTTGGTACAAGCAAATGACTGAATGCAAAAATGACACAGAGGAAAAAAAATTTAATTTCATCATTTTAAAATTGTATTATTATTATATTTGTTTGCAAAGCCACCTTTTACAGCGTACTATGCTGATAGTACAGACCTATTTTTTAAATGCAAAATTAAACATTCCTTCATTTCCAAATACATTTATAAATAATTTAATGAATATTTACGTACTTTGTTAAAGACAGATACATGCTTTTTGCGAACATATGTATAAATACCCATATATATTTAATATTTTTCATTTTTGGCGTGGGCAAATCTTTAATTTCTGTTCATTCACAATCTTTTTCGAGTAAAGTAATTTACAATAATTTAACTAGGAATAACTAGGAATTTTTACATAAGAAATATGTATAAACATAATTTGAATGAAAATTACGTGGATTATTTTTAAAATCAATTTTCCTTCGAAATTCTTCCACAATGGCATTTCTCCTTTTAGGCAGACAGACCTTGCATGCCTTACCCTATTTCATAAAAACTTAGCTATGTGCCTAATTACAAGTAGTTTAACATGAATAATTTTATATTTACATCTAGCCATCAGGTTTCAATCTTTTGACTTGCAACACGTTTTAGGATACATACATTATCAAATTCAAATTTTCCAGTAAATATATTTTGGCAGAGCATTCAATACCTCTTTTAGCGATTTTACCCAGCTTAATTTTTATCTGATAATATAATAAATAATAACTATCAATTTCACTCTTAAATAAATACCATATTTGACGTCATATAAGACGCACTTTTTTTCCTAAATTTGGCCTCAAGAAAGTTACCTGCGACTTATACGTGAAGGACATAGGTTAACTTTCAATACTGAATGTTATTTTTAGCCCGGGTAAAAGTATAGACACACATAACTTTTTCTACATCTGCCATAATTATTTTGCGCAAGCGTGAAATATCTGTCGCCAAAAAGCGCCAAAGCTCGAAGCTGATGTCGAAGTTTGAACAGGTTCGACGGTCACATTACGTCTATGGAGCCTTTCTTTCTTTATAGACTTTCTTTGACTCAACCGACTTTCTTTCTTTTAGACTTTCTTTGACTCAGCCGACACATGTGTCGGTATCGGCGCTTAAAACTGTTTGTTTAAAAAAATACCTTGGAAAATATGACTATAGGAAGCAAGAGATTAAGCTATATAATATAAACTACGAGTGGTAAACTATGCCAAAGTGCACGGAAACAGAGCAGCAGCAAAGCATTTCAATCCATAACCTACTGAAAAAATGATACGTACTTGAAACTGCAGGACAGCTGAAGGCTGCTAAAAAACAAAAACATAGCCTTCGATGCCCAACTCCATCTTGGCCTGAACTTGAAAATGCTGTAAAAATGTGGGTGATAGATAAGAGGAAATCTGGGATAAGTGTTTCAATCAAAATGATTATCAATGAGGTCAAAGGATTTGCAGAAAAAACATGGGAATCAGAACTTTTCAGGGTTTGAGGGCGGGTGCTGCAGGTTCATGAAAAGGCAAGACTTATCAATGCGCACAAAAACAACTATTGCGCAGAAAATGGCAGCAGATTATGAAGAAAAAATACTAGAATTTCATAGGTTTGTTATAAATGCACGCAAGAAAACTTCCTTTGAGCTCGGTCAAATAGGAAATAAGGATGAAATTCCACTCACGTTTGATGTACCATTCAACAAGACTGTGAGTATTAAAGGGTCTAAATCAATAACCATAGAAACCACAGGTCATGAAAAAACCCAATATGCGATAGTTCTAACATGTTGTGCTGATGGCACAAAACTACTGCCGTTTTTCATATTCAAAAGAAAAACTCATCCGAAAGAAAAACTTCCAACGGGTGTAATTGTTGATGTTCATCCGAAAGGCTGGATGGACGAAGCTGGAATGAAACTGTGGTTACAGAACGTATGGGCGTGGTGACTGTTATATTAAATAGCGCAATAAGCCAGAATTACTGGATACGTGCAGGATGAAATGTGTGATCTGAAAAAAAAAAAAAAAAAAAAAAATATGGAATTTAAAGTAACTTTGCCCCAAAGGATGACACTTCAAATAATGTGAATTACGAGAAATTTATTATATCTTGACATCGTGAAAATTTAAATTAATACTAGTATAAATCAAGAAAACATAACCAGACAGAAGACAATATACGACATACTACTGCAGCAGTAAGAATCAGTCCTACTATTTCGAGTCCTAATCTTTCGTGCACAAAATGCGTAAAGTTCCAATCTACTAAATCTCAGATCATCTTCGTTGCACAAGGTTACATGGTAACAAATTTGAATTTTTTATAGCGAAGGACGTTGGTTTGACTTTTTATTCCAATATATATTTGTGGAAACACAAGGCCAATTTTTGCATCAAGCCGCAACACGTGCACGGAATTTCCTTTCGAGAACGTCTCAAGTCGTAAAATAGCAATGCATTTACCGCAGAAGTGAGCATCTAGGTCAATTTTAGTTGAATCTTCATATTACTTACTATAATTTTTTGATGTAATGCATTCTCTTGAAACTATATGGAGATGGTCGTCAGAAAGGCACGAAAAGAACAAATTACAGACACGCATCATCCGCGGTGAGGACGGACAGAAGCACAACCTACACCTTCGGAGTCTAGCAGCACAAGAGACAGAAAACTGGTTGTCGTGGTCAATCTCGCTCTGTCATTGAGCGTTCGCAGTGAACAGACTTAATGTTGAATAAATGTGAAGGCTTGCCTGCACATTCCCTTCGCCCAAAGAAGAAGAAACGCAGCACAGTTCACAAAATCGTATCACAATATTTTGATGAAGCACAACACTAATTTGCAGATGAGACTTGACGTATTTGCAATCACGTAAATCAGAATTTTAGGATCTATTATCCATTTGAAATTAGCACATGCTAATTTAATCAAATATATATGTCTGGCATAATCCAAATTATGATCAATTATTAAATTATGAAAATTTCATTGTCTGGCATAAATATATAAAAAAAATTTGGGGGATAAGCTGCTACACATGCGAGTCAAGTTAAAAATTAAAACTAAGAACTAATACATACAATACATGATTCACATACAGTAGCATAGATTTCACTACAATCTGTAGACACATTTGTAACTGTATACAACTCATATTTCATACAATCTTTCACTGTTGTTAACAACTTTTGATTACTATATATCTCTTACTTAACAATTTTCAAATCATATCATTTTATCAACTCTTTTAAATAGCATCAATTTTTTCTAATAATTTTGTAAATGTGTAAGAATGATTACTTTACAATTTTCTTTTACAACTTAGTAATTGCAAATTCTCAAATTGTTAAAATAGCACATTTTCATTACTAGCTGGATACTTGTAATAACCACTAAGTGTTCTAGAATTTTTCTCTTACTCTCTCTTATTTTTTTTTTTTTTTTGAAATTCCATGACCTTAGTCAACCCGGACCAGCCTGCAACTGACCAAACGTATAAATGAAGGTGGCCAACCTACACCCATACTAACCAAGAAACTCCAAAAAAATTAATTGGAACTAAATGCATTACATTCATAATCAAACACTAAACATGTGTGAATTTTTCTTTCTTTAATTCTTATTATTTTTTTTACTTAGTGAACAAGAAAAAACAAGCTCGATGAAAACAATGCTATTAATTAGTTAAATTTGACCTCAGAGGAACTCTTTTAAACAATTTACTACAATGAATTTTTTCAGTTTTGTTGTCAGTGGTATTTTGAATTAATAGTTTTCATTTCGAAAAATTTTTACGATTTTGAAAGGACCACTGTATTTTGGCTGTAAGGCATGAGGTGGTTGTAAAGCCTTAAAAAATACTTCATCTCCAATGTTAAATTTCGGACTTTCTCTGCCCTTTACAACTTCATCTTGAGTTTGAAAATACTTTTCTTCATTTTGTTTCACTAATTCTCTAGTGGCTTTAATGTGTTCCTTTTGATGCAACAGGTATTGTGAAGGATTGTCTTCTGCATGTGGTTCATTATTTAAGTCTAAAGGTGTATTGAGTTCTCGCTCGAAAAATAACTGAGCAGGAGTGAAACCAGTTACTATGTGTTTTGAATTATTGTAATACAGTTTAAAAAATGCCAATCTATCAGACCATTCAAAGACCTGATTAGATAATGAAGCTATGCTTTCTTTCATAGTTCTGTGAACTCGTTCTATGATTCCATTAGATTGTGGGTAATAAATGGAACTTTTTCTGAGTTCAGTATTTAAATCTGTTAAAAAATTCTCAAATTCAGCCGAAAAAAAAATTTGACCCATTGTCAGATAATATCATCTTTGGAATACCGAATTTTGAAAAATACAGATTCATACATCTTATGATTGTTGCAGAAGTGATATTGTTTAAAGGAATAGCTTCTAAATATCTCGAGTAATGATCAATAATTGTTAAAATGAAAAATTTACCATCGCGTTACCTGGGTAATTTACCTACAATGTCAATTGCTAACATCTCTCCAGGGGCTAAATCAGACTTTTTTATATTACTTGTGGCTGTTCTAGAAGATTTGGGTTTATTTTCCAAACATTGTTGACAATTTTCACAAAAGTTTTTTGTGTCTAAAAACATGCCCTTCCAGAAATATTTCTTTTTTATGAATTCATAAGTCTTGTTGGTACCAAAATGTGGAGCATGAGCAATCTCTAAACAAGGTTTTACTAAAGAATTTGGAAGTAGAATTTTGTTTTCTAAGTGCCTTGTCTTTAAATGATGTGCTCTAGGTCTTAACTTAATCATTACTATACCATTTTTCTGATCAATAAAATATTCGCTACAAATCTCAGAATTGTTATTGTGAATTTTGTTTATGATGTTGTTAATGATTTTATCATTTTTTTGGTGATTAACTATATTTTGAATGCTTAATTGATTGCTTTTTGGTTGAAATAAGTTAATATTGTTTACATTATGAGATTCTTCAGGAGCTCTAGAAAGAAAATCAGCAGGATTAGAAAAACCAGGTATTTGCTTTAAAGTGTAATCAAAATCCTGTAAATACAACAACCATCTGGCCACAATATCAGGCTGCTTATCTAATTGCAGTCAGAAGTTTCGAATAAAATTCTACAGGAAAGAATTTGTCATCAATTTTTTGCAAAAGTATACCAAAAATAGCTACTTTAGAAGAATCAGTAATTAAAAATATTTCATGATTATCATCGATGTTTTTTATAGTAGGCTTTTCTAACATTATTTACTGTAACAGATCAAAAGCATCCTGACATTCTTGATTCCAAACAAAAGGTACATTTCTTTTAGTCAAGTGTACTATTGGCTGAGTGATCTCAGCAAAATTATGGATTGGCTAAAATAATTCATCATATCAAGAAAAGCTTGAATTTGTTTAACATCTTTTGGAATGGGGAATTTAGAAACTTTTGCTATATTATCTTCAGAAGGAGAAAAACCTGCTTTAGAAATGTTAAAACCTAAATAAGTTATATCAGATTTGCATAACTGCACTTTAGCTGGATCCAAAGTCAAATTGAATGCTCTTAGCCTATCAAAAACCTTTTGAAGAATTACCTTCAATTCAGATACAGTCAGCAGCAACAATAATATCATCCAGAAAAAATTGAACATTACTACCTTTGATATCATTTAAACATTTTGAAATGAATGTGTGGAAATAAGAAGTACTATTGCGTGAACCAAAGGGAAGTCTACAAGGATAAAAATTGCCAAGCTCGGTGCAAAAAGCCAACTTTTCTTTATCAGACTCTTGTAACTTAATTTGGAAAAAAGCTGATTTCAAGTCGAGTACACAATATAAATTCCTACCAGCAATGCTGTGTAAAATTTCAGAAATTTGTGGTGAACAGATTTTGTAAGATTCTGTGATGCTGTTTAATAGACGATAGTCTGCAACCATACAAAATTTTGGTGTGTTTTTATAATCACCAGGTAAATTCTTTTTTTCTGACAAATATAACAGGAAAACTTTAACTGGAAGAAGATGGTTCTATTATGCCAGCCTCTAATAATTTTGCAATTTCTTGTTGTGCATACTGTTTAGCAATTTTAGGAATGGGATAAGGTCTCGTCTGAATAGGGAAGTTATGAAGAAGTTTAAATTCTGGCACAACTTTATCAGTGGATCCTAAAGTGTTATAAGACTTTGAAAATACAGCATGGTTATTCATTAACAATTCTATCATTTCACCTTTTGCTTTTTCATTTAGATGATCTAGTCTAAAATCTGATACATTTAATTCTTCTTTTCTGAGCGTAATTACTTCTTGCAGATTTAGTGTATTTATTTGTAATGTTTCATGATTTTTTGGATTGACAATATCTTCAAAATGAATGGCACAGCAGTTCCCATGACAGAATTCTTTCTTAGAACTAATTTTTCATTCGTATTATTTTCAATGATAGTTTGAATATGGTTGTAACGACCAACTGTATGCAAAGATTCATTGATGTGAAATCTGTTTTTTGATTTTTTTGGACAAAGTAAAATTTCTTTAGATTGTTTTAAAACCTCAGCTACAGCTAAGGAAATGATCTGAGATTGATCTGGCATGACAGTAATATTAGAAACCATCCTTACTGCATTTAAACTGCAATTTTTCTTTTTTGTATTGTTAACTGAATTGGTTACTGTTTTATTAGGAGAATTTTCCTCAAAGTCCAGATGGGTGTTATCAATTATGAGTTTCTTATTTACGGAATGTAACAAAATTCTGTTACTTTGAATAAAGTCATACCCTAGAATCATCTGATACGTGGAATTCCAATTGTTTTGAGTAACATAAAATAAATTAGTAAACCATTTATTTTGAATTTTGAATTTTAAGTTAACTGCAGACATGTAAGGAATAGATGAGTCTTCAATTGTCTTTATTCTAACCATACGAGAAACAAATTCGACTTTAGAAAACTGTTTAATTTCCTCAATTACATTTGGTTGAACCAAAGACAAATTAGCACAGTCTGTGAACCAATTTTAACTTTAATTATTGGTAGATAATTAGAATTTTCAGAGCTACAAGACATTAACAATTTGGTAACATTTCTATTTTCTACTAATTTATTTTGGAGTTGATTGCCATTTCCTTCAATCATTTTTTTATATATGTATTTTGTCTGTTGAAATATTTTTTATGCTCCCAGTCTTTACGGATCCTTGCAAGGGGTCTAAATTTAGAGTCATATCTCTGGCAAGAACCCTTAATTAGTTTAAATGATTGTTATGCTCTCTTTTGTGCTGACTGTTACCTTTATACTTACATATATCTTACATATGACTGTTACCTCTATGTGACTATATCATGATGATAAGTCCTACACCAATTATTACGAAAGTCTCTATGACCTCTGAAAGTTCTACTAGAATAATTATGTCTATCTTGCTTAGGAAAATACCAACAATCTGTTGTTAAGTGTCTTTTGCTACATATATGACAAGATACATTATCAAATCTGTTCGTATTTTTAGATGTAGAAGCACTCTGATTAAATTTTGATTGTGAGCTATTCTGCATATTTTGAGACAATTCATTTATTTTATCTTTTAACTCCTGAATGATTTTATTTTGTTCAAATTTTTCTTTCAGCAGAGTGTTAATTTCTAAATTTTGCTCAGCAGTAATACTGTTAAGATAGTTTTTTTGGTCATTCAAAGCGTTCTCTATATTACTAGCGAGTTCAACAGCCTTATCAAATGAAGATGGACCTAACTTTTTAACTTCAATCCTGATATCATCAAAGTAGTCATAATGGTAGTTGACTTAAATTTTGATTTTGGCATAGATGAACTATAGTGTTACTTATCTTTTTTTTTTTTTTTTCCACATTACAACATTCAATTTCAGCACATTAAGATACACATAAATACTTTATGCTAAATTTTGTAACATACAAAAATTTACTTATCAACATGCATAATTATAGCAATAATCACTGTAGGGATAACAAATTTTGTTATAATTTCTTAATCAATTATTATATCATTTAGATACTTAGCATCGCACTATACTAATCAAATACACGACAATCCAATGTTAAGTTATTGAACTTCACTTCTGATTTAAGTATATCACATATATCTTAAATTATTTAAATATCATACATTAATTTAAGTCACATGTGTAGCAAATAATATTAGATCACACATTTTATCTCAAGTTCACAACGCGAATTGAAAAATTTTTGTGCTTCTTTAATTATCTGAAGTAACCAGGTTCTCAACCTTAATTTTTTTTTTTAATTTTTGGAACGGCACCAAATGTAATATTAAATAGTGCAATAAGCCAGAATTACTGGATACGTGCAGGATGAAATGTGTGATCTGGAAAAAAAAAAAAAATATGGAATTTAAAGTAACTTTGCCCCAAAGGATGACACTTCAAATAATGTGAATTACGAGAAATTTATTATATCTTGACATCGTGAAAATTTAAATTAATACTAGTATAAATCAAGAAAACATAACCAGACAGAAGACAATATACGACGTACTACTGCAGCAGTAAGAATCAGTCCTACTATTTCGAGTCCTAATCTTTCGTGCACAAAATGCGTAAAGTTCCAATCTATTAAATCTCAGATTATCTTCGTTGCACAAGGTTGCATGATAACAAATTTGAATTTTTTATAGCGAAGGACGTTGGTTTGACTTTTAGTTCCATATTTTTTTTTAGACCACACACTTCTATGACATTTAGTACCCATTTATTATTACAGCAACCTGGTGGACTCTTAAGAAAACCCTCTCTTTTGGTTTTTTATCAGTTTAGCGCCCATAGAACTGAAACCATAAAGAATAAAGCAAGAGAATTAAAAACCCAGATAGCTGTCATTCCTGGTGGACTGACTAGCCAATTGCAGCCTTTAGATGTATCGGTGAATAAGCCATTTAAGGAAAAAGTGTGAGAACGATGGAACAAGTGGATAGGAGAGCCACAATCGAGCCCTCACACCCTCAGGTGGAATGAAGCAGCCCTCTATTTCACAAGTGTGTGAGTGGGTAAAAAGATCTTGGGACGACGTAAAGGCTGAAGTAATTGTTAAGTCCTTTAAGAAGTGCGGAATCAGTAATACTCTTGACGGAACAGAAGACGACGCATTATTTGAAGAAGGTGATACTAGCCAATACGGAAACAGTAGTGACGACGATATTTTCGTTTTCGATGATGATAATGAAAAGGATTTTTATTGTTTTGAAAGTGATTAAAGTCTAATTTCATGATAGGCAACGTTTTCCTTGAATCTGCGTTTTTTGTTATTTCTGCTTTATTTTGTATTATGTTTGATTGCTTGCCGTTCGTTCATTTATTCATTATTGAAATTTACAGATCATGTTCAAAATGGCTTGCCGTTTGTTAATTTTCCTTAATAAAAATATGTTTGGTAATTGCATTCAATGATTGTTTATTTGGCTTTTACGAAATGTGAGAACTAAAAGAAACCACATTTTAAGTTATTGTGGTACCGCGCTGTCGTGCGGACTATTGGAACTTTTTTTCCTTGTGTGTGGCCTTCTAAATAAGGGTGCGTCTTAAATGCCGTCAAATACGGTATTAACCTCGCTGTCATCAGATCACAATCTTGATTGCCTTACTCTGCTAACATGCATAAACTGGTATTCATCCTTTGTTGTCCACTGTGGAGCATAGAGAATGAAAATAACCTATGATTTGAGTTCTGAAATCTGTTAACTCTTTTTTGTGCTAGCTTCATTATCAGATTGCAGCCGGCGATCATTGCTGGTGACCCTGAAGTGTGCTTTGTTGTACTTACAGTGTTCTGGATCTGCCGCTTTGTCCCACTTTGGACTTTTGACTGAATATAATTGTTTTAGTTACTACAAAAGGAAAAGCCCCCAGCTCTCCTAGACGATGATTCAGCCATAAAGCTTTTAGAAGCCAGTTCGACATGATTGTCTTAGTACCTATTTGTTTTGATTTTAACTGAATAATTCACCTGAATATGTGATGTAGGACGCCAGAAAAACATGACTGATGTTCATCTGGTTGAGTGTTCTGCACTTAATTTTTACTGCATTGTTAACTCTCTCACTGCATAATTTTCTTTTCAAAATAGGTTCAAAAATTGCATATTTTTTTATTACATATTTCAAATCTACATATATTTTAGAGTTGGTTTAATTGGTTTAATAATTAAAACAATTCTTAAGACCCATTAGTGACCAAATGGTTAAATAACTGAAAATTGTTAGTTTGTCCATTGTTCAAATCCTCAAAAAAGTTCCAGCGTGGGAGTTTTCGTGATTTTCTCCATGCGCAATGTCGATATGAGCCAGTTCCATTTAGAAAGCCTCTCAGAAAGGCATTCCTTTCTTTAGGCAAAATAAGCTTTCGTATCCTTTGCCATAACCAAAATAATCCAGTCCAAAGCAATGTTTAAAAGCTACAGAAAGAAACAGTTTCACTTATAAATACCATGGTTTTAATTGGAATAACATTAATGAAGTTTAAAAAAGTATTCTGAAACTATTACAAATTGCTCTTGTTAGCTTTTTGTTATTATGCAACCCTATATTTTATATATGTTATGTTTTATATACATACAAAACCTGAACATGCCTAGTATTTTCGTGCATAAAGTTGCAGAAAAATTATCATTAAAGATAACAAGGGGGGTTGCTTGTTTGAAATGCTTTGGTTTTAGCGTTTTATTTCTTTGTTACATTTATATGATTATTTGAAATTTATAAATTATGAATTTCAGTTTATGGTCTTTGTGAAATGTTAGTTTTAAATTTCTTCTTCTTCTTCAATGGCCAGACAGCCCAGGATGGGCTCTTGCCTTCCTCAGAATCGAATTCCAAGCTCTTCTATCCCTGGCCACGGACATCCAATTGGTTATTTTTAAAATTCTTAAGTCTATTTCCAAACAGTTGAGCCACCTAAGTTTAGGTCTCTCTCTTTTTCGAGTGCCGCATGGTCTGGCCGAGAAGATCGTTTTAGTTACTCGATTTTCATCCATTCTGCACAGCTGTCCTGCCCATTTAATTCTCTGAATCCTTATATATTTTACTATATGTATTTCTTTAAAGGATTTATAAAGTTCAGAGTTAGTTCTTCTCCAGATATTGTTACGATTTATGCCACCAAAAATTCTTTTCAAAAGTTTTCTTTCAAAGGCAGAAATGATACTTTTAGCTTTTTCTATCATTGCCCAGGTCTCAGTAAAGTATGTAAGAATGGGTCTGATTAAGCTTTTGTAAATTAAAATCTTTGTTTGTCTGCTAGTGAAGTTAGACTTCAAGTATTTTTTGAGACCGAAAAAAACATCGGTTAGCATCTGTGACTCTACTACGGATCTCGGGCATTAAATCATTGAGAGTATTAACTTATGATCCTAAATATTTAAATTTGCCAACAGTTTGAAATTTGTAATTCCCAATTTCAAAATAGGGACTGCTGTTATTACCACAGGGCATGTATTTAGTTTAGGTTGATTGCTAGATGCATTTTGCTGGCAGCAGCCTCTAGAGATATAAAAGCCTCTCTAAGTGACTTGGGAGTGTATGCGACTATGTCAATATCGCAAAAATCAGATTTGTTAAAGATAGTTCCACAAGTATTAATGTTGCAGTCTTTTATGATTTTTTGGAGGGCAAGGTTAAAAAGCAAGCAGGCCAGTGCATCACCCTGTCTGAGCCCATTTGAAACAACAATAGGCTCTAATCTGGATTTTAACCTTAAGTTTTGTCTCAGTGAAAGTAATGGTGACCAAATTTATAAGTTTTCAGGTATTGAAAATTCTCTCATAGCTTCAATTAAATATTTTCTTTTTATTGAATCATAGGCTGTCTTAAAATAACAAAAAGGTGGTGCGTTGCAATGCCATGTTCATTAGTTTTTTCGTTTTTTCCAAAATTTGCCTAATATTAAAGATTTGCTCTGCTATAGATCTTCCTTTGCGGAAACCACATTGGTAATCACCTACAATAGTTTCTGTATAAAGTTACTAGTCTACTAAAACGTATATTGGAAAATAGTTTGTAGAGAACACAAAGGAGACTGATTTCCCTGTAGTTGGTACATTCCAAAATGTCTCCTTTTTTATGTATAGGACAGATGATGCTCAGTTTCCAATCTTCAGGTAAAACTTCTTGGTTCCAAACTGATTCGATGAGGTGGTGTATTTCCTCAATATTTTGACCTGCAGCACTTTTAATGAGTTCTGAAGTAATTAAGTCAGGGCCTGGGGCCTTGTTATTTTTTAGCTTTTTAATTCCTTCTTTAACTTCTGCCAAAGATCATGGTGGGATGCTATCGGTGTTTACAGAGGTAGTTAGGTAGGTTGAAGACCCATCCCATGTATAGTCATTCAACCTGTGGAGTACCTCTTTTCTGTCATTTAGGAGGAGGATGTTTTTGTCTCTACCGGCAGTAGTTCTAGGCTTAAAATCTTTGTGGCCAATATTAATTTTACGATAGAAAGCATGGCTTTCATTTGACCCCCTCAGATGTTCAACATCCTTAAATAGGTCGTTGTGAAAAAGTCTTTTCTTAAGCCGGTGGATTTTCTTCTCCTGTTTTCTAGATCTCTTATATTCCTCAACGGAGAGTCTTGAATGTCACTTTTATACCATATTTTTATAAGCAGCTCTTTTTGCCTGTGTTACAAGGAAGCATTCATTATCAGACTAATCCCTTGGTTTGGGTTTTTCCATATATCCCAGTGTGTTGTCAGCTGAGCATGTGATCGAGTCTTTGAGCAAGCTCCACTTATTTTCCACGTTTTCCAGTTCGACCATGTTTTTAGATCTTAGTTCTTCCCTGAGCGAGGACTGGAAATTTTGTTCAGTTGCCTCAATTTTCAGCTTTTCACTATCAACTTTTTTTGCCTTTCTCCCTGTATCTTTCGGGTGTTTTAAATTTTAGCAATTAGTTTAGCAATAACCAAAAAGTGGTCGGAATTACAGGTGGTGCCTCGATATGTTCTAACATCCTGGATGTCTGAAAAATGCCTAGAATTGATGAGTATGTGATCAGTTTGATTCCAGGTTTTTCCATCAGGTGAGTGCAAAGTCATCTTGTGTATTCTCTTGTGGCTGAACACAATGCTTGAAATTATCATGTGTTCAGCAGCAAAAAGTACTAGTCATTGTCCATTGTCATTAGTACTATCATGTAAGCCATGCTTTCAAATTGTTGGTCTAAATTCATCCTCTTTACCCAATTTAGCATTCATATCTCCCATAACAATTTTAATGTCATGCTTGGAACAAGATCTGTATAACATAGAAAGTTCCTCATAAAAATTTTCCTTCTCTTCCTCTTCCTTGTCCTCTGTGGGTGCATGCCCATTGATAATACCATAATTAAGAAACTTTCCCCTTAGCTTAATTTTGCAAAGTCAGGGTGATTTAGGAACAAAATCAATCACTTAAGTGTTTTAAACTTTTGTTCAATAAGAAACCAGTACCAAAAACATGTTTTTTCACATCACAGCTATAGTAAACCGCATGGATTCTTTTCTCAATAGTACCTTCCCCAAGCCATCACATTTCCTGAATGGCAAGTAGATCCATATTATATTTGTCAAATTCTTCTATAAGAAATTGCAATCCTCTACTGTAGTACAGTGTTCGGACATTCCAGGTTTCAAAACAAAAAGTCCTTAGGCCATTTCCAAGTCGTTTTCCAGTAGAGGCAGTCCGGTTAATTGCATCTTTGGATTTCTTAACAGTAAGATTTTTCACGAGGTGAGGTTGGGGGTTGGGAGTGGTGCTGACTACCAACCAGACGCTGGGTACCCATTTTGGTCGCCTTTTACGACATGCATGAGCTACATTGGGATGCCCGGTCACACACGGGTGTATAAATTTCTTACTTTACATATATATATATATATATATATATATATATATATATATATTTAATCCTACATCATGTCATCACCAATTACTCCAAATCCACAAAGATGTTAAACGAAACAATGTCTTAAAAAAATTGATGATAATACATGAAAATACTGTTCACATGTATTTATATCTAATACATACAGTGACAAGTCAAAATAATCATTGAAATTGAGGTAAGGACCTATCATCTGCTTTACCATTAATTCTTATATGATAATTTTTAGTCAAAGAGCTGACAAAACAGACAAAATACCTATGAACTAAAGTTATTACCCTTTGTTTGAATTCTTCCACAAGATCCACTTTATTGCGGAGCGAATTTCCACAAATTCAATATTGATACTTTCTTTCTTTCCACTGACAGCGAGGCAGCCGGTCCACTGGGTAGTTAGCATATCGGCCAGGTAGCCACGCTGACGGAAATAACTTGAACAAAAGACACACTTATAAATACATATTGTGCTCAAGACGACTGCTGGGGGCAGTGCAAACAAATGCTGGACGAAGATGATAGTGCATGATGGAAGAAGGGTGCATTGCGGGCGTGAAGAACAATTCCAGTTACATATTTACAGAGTAATGAATAGGTGGTTACAAATACTAAAAGCAATAAGTAAAATACTAGAAAGTAAAACAATACATAAAATAAAAAAAAGGCAAAACAGTGGAAACAATACATAAAATAAGGCAAAATACATAGTTCAAGGTTTACAGTTCAAGAAGATAAATATATACAGGGAATAAGAAAAGCCGAATAAGCTAACTTAAGATAAAATTAGTTCGCTACAGGTGCAGAACATACAGGGGCTGTGCTGGTGATGAGGATGGTGGCTGAGAATTACTCCAGCCTGTCTGAGATTATGCGTGCAATGTTTATGCAATTGTATATGCGTTTCAATGCATTGCGATTTTTTGAAGTAGCTTCGGCCCATGCATGGATGTGGTTTGCTACTGGTTGCCTAAGATGATATTTAGCGGTCTCTCTGCAAGCGAACAGATAGTGGTCCGGATCTCCTACCATCCCGCATGAGCACTGCTTGTTTTCGCGTCGTCTGAAGCGATGCAGGTAAGTCATGAAGGGACCATGTCCTGTTACATACTGAGTGAAGTGAGACGAGCCAGATTTTAGAAGCCGGCAGACTTTTGGAAAAAATCTGTAAACTCTTCTGCCGGTGGTTTCTGTCTCCCACAGATGATGCCAACGTTTGAGTAATTCTCTCTCGAGCTCAGCTTTTAAGAACGAACCCGGGAGAGGCACGTCAAGTGTGCGAACGTGGGGGTCAGTTGCTGCTCTTTTAGTTATTGCATCTGCAATTTCATTACCCAGTATTGCAGTGGGGGCAGGTACCCACTGGAGTTCAGGCCTATAGTATTTAGGTGTTCTTAGTAAGAGTTTTTGTATGGCCCTGACGAGTGGATTTTTACTACATGTGCCTTGGATTGCCTGGAGGCTAGAGGCTGAGTCTGAATATATACTGGAATAGTTATTTTCCAGTGCGTAGACAAGTGCAGCTTTTAATGCAATCAGTTCAGCCTGAAAAACTGAGTTGTGGTGCTTAAGCTTTCTTTCCCAGGTCTTTAAGATCTGGTTCCCAAGTAGAACACGGTATCCGCTACCGGTGCCACATTCTCCTTTGAAACCATCGGTGTAGATTGCAGTGGCGTTGAACCACGTTGGTGACTTGCAGTTAATCGAGATATTGAATTCGGCCGGGTGGCAAGGTGGCTCGGGAATGCTTTGCTCATAGTCAGTATAAACATAAGTCCTATCCCGTAAACTTATTGTCTCTTTGAGTCGGAGCACTCACACTATTGCACTCTCGCGCTGAGCTAAGAGATGCAGAGGCAGTAGTCCTGAAATCACGTTTAGAGCATTAGTGGGCGAGGTTTTATATCCTCGGGTAATGCTCAGGAGGAATGGTCTTTGTGCTGAGCGTAGCAGATTCTCCATTTTAGTAGTGATCGTTATGCCCCACATGGAGGCTCCATATAGTGCAATACGTTCAGCAACTACAGAGTACCACGTCTTAAGCATCCTCGAAGAAACTCCCCATGTTGGTGCTGCTGTTCTGAGCATGGAATGAAATATCCTGTGAAGTCGTGCCTTGACCTCCTTTAAATGTGGCATCGAAGTCAATGTGTCGTCAATTATAACTCCAAGGTACCTCAAGTTTCTGACTATTTTAATATTTTTCCCATGAAGGTTGATGCACGGGGTTCTTCGATGGCGCTTACCTGGACAGATAAGCATACCTTGGGTTTTTGAGTTGGCAATAGTTAACTTATGGTCATTGGCCCATTTGGCCATCTTGTCCATTGCTTGTTGTGCCCTAGTCTCATATGCATTGCGGCTGTGCCCTTTGGTTACCAGCAAAAAGTCATCGGCATAAGCCAGTATTTCCGTGTGAGGATCTGTGTTAAAGAGAGTCAGCGCTGTGTCCGCTACAAGATTCCAGAGCAGTGGACCCAGACAGGATCCTTGAGGACAGCCTCTATTGATGGAACGTGAGTGCACTCCTGCGTCCGTAGTGGCTTGTAAGCGGCGATCACTTAGGTAGCTGTAAATAAGGTCAAAGAGAATCTTAGGGCTACCCATGTCCTGTAATCTCTTCAGTACATCGGGCCACCACAACGAGTCGAAAGCGTCCTGTATGTTCACAGAGATAATGAGACTATGTTGGTTATTTATTCTGTTATTTGCTATTAATTTTTGTAGGTGCTGCAGCGCGTGATCCACCGATCTGCCAGGAATGAAGCCGTATTGTTTGTCATTTATGCTTTGTCCAGACAGGATATAGTGTTTAAGTCTTTAAGGACGACTCTTTCTAGTACTTTACCCAAGGCAGGAAGAAGGCAAATAGGCCGGTAAGACGTTGGTACATTAGGGTCTTTTTTCACTTTGAGGAAGAGCACCACCTCACCAAGTTTCGTGCCGGCTGGGAAATATCTGTTGCGCCAACACGCAGTAATGTAGGCATGCAGTAACTCCGGATGCGTACTGTTAATGGCTTGCAGAATGCCATTATCTATCCTATCAGGACCTGGTGCTTTATTGGTGTTTAACGCTTTAACAATGTCGCTCATTTCTTTGGCGTTTGGCAGTGGTTCAAAATCTGTTTTCTTGGTATTGTAATATTGCTCAACGCTGGCTCTGATATTTCTTTGTGCGGGATTATCTGTGTCTGCGTTATCAGGTCTTAAGATATTGTCCAGAATGTGCGCAACTACTTCTGTGCTAGTTGCTGCTCCGTGGCTTATTGTGGCAGTAAGATTAATAGGTGTAAACATCTTGTCATGTGCAATACGGAAGACAGTTCCGAACTTATTCGCAGTGTTGGTACAGTACTCTTTCCAGGATGAAAACTTTGCTTTTGCAATCTGTCTTTTGTAAGCAGCTCTGTGCTTTCGAAACATTAGCGAGTGTGTCTCTCTTTCTAAGGGATCCTTGCATGCTTGCATTTTGCGCCTTAGGGCACGGACTTTGCTGCGTTCAGCAGTCAGCGTGGTGCTCCACCAAGGAGTGCATTTCGGGGCTGCGTAATGTTTCCTTTTCAAGACTTTTTCGCACACTGAGAGCAGTGTTTGCATAAGATCTTCATGCATGGCGTCGATGTCTTTACTACTGTTGCAACTGTTACATTGTGCCACGAGACTTTCAATATGGGTTGAAAGTGCATCTTTAAATTTGTTCAGGTTTATATACTTCGTTTTCCATCTGTTCTTTGTTATAAATTGGTGCTCCGAATCTATTCTGAACTTAATGTAGCGATGGTCACTGAACGAGGGAGTTTCGCTAACCTTCCAATTGTGAATATTATTAAGA
Organism: Stegodyphus dumicola; assembly: GCF_044657685.1. Classification (NCBI taxonomy): domain Eukaryota; kingdom Metazoa; phylum Arthropoda; class Arachnida; order Araneae; family Eresidae; genus Stegodyphus; species Stegodyphus dumicola. The sequence continues at coordinate 139,820,919 of NC_140781.1, read as the reverse complement.
ATACCAGTGGTGGCTAAAGTGATATCAGGCCATCCCTGAGCCCTGGTAGTCCAGTATGTAGGAGGGCTGTCGGTGGGGTTGACGACTGCAAGGTTATGAGAAGTGATGAAGTCGAGGACAGGGCAAGCACTCCTGTTTTCCTCTGGCGCACCCCATAGAGGGCTAGCAGCGTTAAAGTCCCCAGCGATTATCTTATTTCTAGTCGGAATCATCATGACTTGTTCCAGCTCCTGGAGTGCTGTGACAATGTCGTGCGAAGGAGGAAAATACACGCTGGTGATGGCAATCTGACCATAAGGCCCTTCCAGTTGTACAGTAACTGTGTAATCTCCTTTATGCATTAGCAGGGGCGTGAGTGGACCATTGTAGGCGATGGCTGCTTGATTGCCTACTGAATGGTAAGTTGAAGTTGCTGAATCCTGTGATCCTGTTGTTAATGGAGTGAAACTGTTGTAGTGCGGCTAGATCTACATTGTTTTCTAGAATAACCTGGGCTGCATGGACAGTTGCGGCTTGGCTGCGTTTCAAGTTGCTTTGAAGAATTGCAAAACCATGTACTGTTCTTGGATATGCAATAGCCTGCTGTTCATCTACCACTGCGCTGTTGATTTCATTCTGAACAGTTCTGCCTTGTAGGCTTGACATTGTCTTGCACTAGACGGGTGTGTGGTGTCGAAGCTAGTGCCTTTGGATTTATTGCGAGTTGCGCAATTGACGCAGTGTGGAGTCTTTGCTTTGCAGTTATCCTGGCTATGAGCTTGTCCACAGTTTACACAGGCCAACGCTGCTTTACAAGAATGACTCAAGTGTCCCAGCCGCTGACAATTAAAACACCTTGCAACTTGAAAGTATTTTCTGAAAGCACAAGAGCTGAATCCTATAAGAATTCTTCTAAGGTCCTTAATATCCTCGTACGGATTCTGCTGTAGGTCGACGATCCAGGTGAGGCCGATAGTTGTGCGAATAGGATTTCTTGGATGTATTTGTTCTTCACTTGCTGAGGGTACCAGGCTCGCAAAAGCTTCACGTATCTCGTCTGCTGTTGTGGATGTGGGGGTACCAAAGACGATTATTGTGGACTTCCTGAAAGAGGGCTCTCTGAGCGTGACTGCTGCTGAGAGTGAGGGCTTTTCCTCAATCGCTTTCCCGAGTGTTTCTATATTTTGTCTGTGGCTGCACCTAATTAAAAGTTCGTTAGAGCGTGTGGGCCGCACTTCTTCAACAGTAATGCCTAGTTGCCTGGCGCTAAGTTCAGTAGTCAGTTGTGATCTGACTTGTTCTGGAGTTCTATCTGTTTCTTTTGCTTTTAATAGGAGGACGTGGTCTGATAACTGTTTGTTAAGTTGCGCAGTTCGTGCTTTTCTTTTTCTCTTTTTGACTTCGGTAAATGGGGTTTCTTCTGTTTCCGTCTGTTCTGGAAGGTCTTCTGGTGTGGCCGGAACTGTTAAAGAACGATTATCATTCACGCTGAGTTGCTGTTGCAGCAGCTGAATTTTTCCTTGCAGACTTGCACAGTACACTTCTTGTTCTGCAAAAGTATTGCGGATAGAGGTAATTAATGAACCAAGCAGTTTTTTCTCGCTCACGCTGAATTTGCGGCTGTCTCTTGTTTGCATTAAAAATGAATGTAGCTGGTCACTAAGATGATTGATGGTCTCGATTCTGGAAGCTGGTGAATTGATAGTAGTGGTACGCGTCTCAACTGGAGGGGAAGCGTTCACATTAATCATAGCGCCATCTGAGTTTGCTTGGGATTTTGGAGTTTGCGAGCTCATTCTAGTGACTAGAAATTATCATGCATAAACAATACAAGTAGGTTTAACTCAGCAAGTTATATAATACAAGTAGGTATAACTCAGCACTAGGATGGTAATTGCGTAGAATTATATGCACCGTCGCACTGAGAGATCCTCTCAGTAGGGTACAGAGCCTCGACCGCCAGCCCCTTTAAATAAGCATATACAGGTAATCTAAGAATTAAACAGTTGGAAGTAACTTAACTGAACACACTAAATACTATTAAAAAAATGCATAATAAGTATGAGCTAATAGCTCAGAACAAAACATAGGGGAAATGCACAGCGTTAATAAATTATTAAACAGCTACATATAAGATAACCCAATACCAAAAAAATATCAAAACAAAGAATTAATTCAATTATACAAAGTACAAGGAAATGAGAGAAAACTACGGAGAACTGAGATACACAATTTACACTCAACACATACTCAACTCGTGTTATTTACACGAGTATGTTAAAATTATGATGGGCAACATATGCTAAGAATATTCAAATAATACAGAAATTAAAATTATTATATCCGATAGGCACAATGTTTGAGAATTGAAATGTTTAAATTATGATGGTTTCAGCGTATACTAGGCATATTCAAATAACACCGAAATTAAAATTACGATGACCGATAAGCACAATATTTGAGAATTAATATGTTTAAATTATAATAAGTGCAACATATACTAGGAATATTCAAAGAATACAATAATTAAAATTATAATATTCGATAAGCACAATGTTTGAGAATTAAAATGACTATGTAATGTAGAATAATAAAGGTACAATAATACAAGACGGACGAGACCACTGAACGTACGTTGCAGAGTTATTGCAAAATTTGCAACACTGTAGATTTTAGCAGAGAGATAGTAAACTGTCGCATGCAAGATGAAAACTCAAAAATGCTCCAATGCAATAAAACAATTTTAAAATCCTACCTTATGATAATATAGATCTATTCTTCTCTTCATAAGAATCCACAGATAAAACACGCAGATACAAATGTTAACACTGAAAACACAGACACTAATGTAATTTACTCGAATTGACTGGGTATTATCTAGTAGCGGAACACGGGATGGCCTTGCCTAAATTCACTCTATAATGCTGTACACACAGATGTAGTCACTAATTTAACTGAAGTTAATTAGTTGTACGCATAGATCGGCTTGCAAAATTCAGACTAGAACACTCTTCCCGCACAGATGTAAACGTAAATTTAGAAGTGTTGAAAAATAATTGCTTGTCATGGGAAAATTTGCTTAAATCACTAAAACCAATTAACTTACTACTCGTCAAATTTGAATTTTGAGTTGGTGGTGTCCTTCGCTGTGTAAAATGTTCGAACGAAACTGTATAAAAAGCTAGACTTGGAGTTTTCTAACTAACAGTCCGAATTTCTTCAATTTTAGAAACTTTGGTTCCACTCGATATGCTGTTTATGGGAAAATTAGCTTGGAGGCGCTAAAGTAATTAGCAGCGGAGATATTTTAATTTTTCAGGTAAAGGAGTCGAAATATCAACATTCAAGCAACAGTTCGTATAATCTAATAAAATAAACACACACTTCCATTTGTTATCTCTCCTTATTGCAGCTCCATGAGTTCCCTTTGCAGGGGGGAGGCGGGGAAGGTTGCACTGCTGCTCTGCGAAGGTCAAAGTTCACGGGTGGTAGCTCGGACCTATCGAACGGCAGTGCCGCTTCTAGGGAAGTTGTAGCTCCTTGCTTTACACAATGCACGTAAATGGAGATACTTTAATATTCCTTAATAATTTTCATAAGCGTCACACGGTCAAAATCGTTAATCAAAATGTACTATAGAGCTTGCTCTTTGCGATGATACTATTTTTGACTATTGTCACACACTATATCTGCATATACACGGCTTTTTCCAATATTGATACTAATCGAAAAAATGCTAAAAAAACAAAAGTGATATTTGGCAAATATTTATTAATAGTATGATAAAGTGTGCCATTTTTTTTTTAAGTCAGCAAAATTTTGAGGATGTATTCTATGTCACTGCAGACTTTTCAGTACTTTACTGCATTTATTTTAATGTGATAGTATTGTTGCGTTTTTTTTTTTTTTTTCTGACACCATTTGTAACGTTATTTTCTTCCTTCACGTTCATGTGGATTTGGAGTAAATAACGACGACACTACTTGATGACGTATTGAAACACACTTTATTTAGCCAATATTTATCAGGATAGCTCCAAAGTCATGTTTTACAGTCGTCGAAGATCTACTATATACTCGCTGGAACAATCAGCGACACAGCTTTCAGGTTGTCAGGCTATAACGGTGGAGACAGCTTCACTGCAAAGCACCAGAGTACAGCACCCAACTCTGTTCGGTCGTTCTCGGAGCTCCATGTTACAACTCGCGATGCACTTGACGACACACAGAGCACAGCTCCTGACTCTTTGGTTCAGCCGTTCCCGGAGCTCAACACACTCTCTTGATGATTCGCTAACTGCAATATACTGAGAGACTCTTTCGATGCACTCGAAGACTCACTCGGCACTCGCTGCCCGGCTGTCAACTCGATCAACTCCGCACGAGCTGCCTAATTTGAGACTAACTATTTTGCACTTGCACTGACTCTCCGCATACCAGCAGGGTTTGTATAGTTTTTGGCTTGTGTTCGAGAACATTCTGGTCTAAACCGGTAAGAATTCGTTCCAGAAGGTTCTCCATCCGTCTATAGCATGTTGCCAAATGTGGCAACCATACCTTCCATTGCCATTTTATGGCAACCCTAAACCTGCTTTGCGGGGAAGCTATCTCACTGCGCCTGGACATTTAAAAAAAAATATACTGCTAAATTTGCTTATGTTGAAAGAATAGGCAAACATTTGTCAGCAAACTGCCTTAAGCATGTGAAATTTGAACCATTTTCCGAGTATAAGACATCAACGTGACCTATTCATAAATTAAACGTCTAAGCACATCTGTAAAGGCATTGATGCTCAAGGAAGAGATTAATTCAAGTTGAATAGCCTAAAATACTGCACATGTGAAAATTACTATCCAAGACTATGAATTCTATTTCAAGAAAACTGGGCCGGTAAGATCGACTGCTGTCACTTGAAATGCTTTCTCCATTTTTGTTCTGTTTTCAGGTAAAGAAGGAAGAGGTACTGCTAAGGCCTTAACTGCATGTCTCTGGCATGTGACACATCATTTACTACACATTATACATTTTTTCTACCTTTGGATAATTCAAACTCTTTCTCTCAGAATCATTAGAAGTTTTTGCGTTTTAGCATGTTTATGATTCAAGTGTAATTGCTCAATCATTTTTTCCTTACATTTTTTGAGGGTACCACTATAGGGAATGCGTATTCCTGTATACCTGGAGAATTCAAAACTCGAGATTTCATTTTCAAAATTCCCTTTCCATCAATGAAAACCTTAAGATTTTTCAGATCAATTTTTCTTCATTCTTCATTGAAGCATCTTTCTGTATAAGGGAAAATAAAGTTTTTGCTACTTTTTCAAATTCTCCAGTGGACATATTATCCCGACAATTTTAATTTTTCAGGTAAAGGAGTCGAAATATCAACATTCAAGCAACAGTTCGTATAATCTATGATTGTTTTGAAAATCTGGATGCAGGTTTAGCTAGAATGGTTTCAACCATTGAATTCTCCGCTGAAATGACAGTTTAATGTTGTTCTCTTTCGATTTCTTCCGCATCAGGATCATTTGAAGGCCAGATTCCTCTACGCTTCTTCAGAAATTCAGGTCTTGTCTACCACTGAAATTTCAGGAGTTGTGGTGGATAGCATTTCTTGACAATAAATCTTGTCTCTTGTTCTTGAATAAATCCTCTTGTTTATGAACACGGATACATTCTGTGTGAAAATTCCAATTATTTTGCCAGGCTGGTTTTATTTTGATCACTTGTATAACTTCTCTTGAGAGCCTGAATCATATAATACTGATATCGGATATGTTTTATTAACAACAGCATGTGCAATCAAAGTTTGTAAATACGAAACTGAATAACTTGGATGAAACACATAAAATTTTAACTACTATTCATTTTCATTCAGTGATGTTTTATTGTTTTCAGACTTTTAAATTTTGGAACATATTATGGTGTAATGCTGGCCTTTACTTAAGACACATTGTACATAAACTCAACATTTTGAGATCATGTGACCTGCTCTTAAATATTTAAGAAACGCACCTTTCTTCTTCAGTATTTTATTGCTGCCCTCAATTTAAGAATCAGCAATTGCAGACCAGTCTTGTGAATTAGGGCCTTTTTTTTTTTTTGTTATTGAAGAAACCTTCTCTGAGTTTTAATCTTTTCTTACTTTCTACTTTAAATTTAAAAAAAAAAAATTAAATAATTCTGTCATGCAGTCTCAGTGATTTAAAGTATTCTTAGAAATACGGTAGCAATCCCAAGCTTTAAATGTTATTTCTGGAAGTGCCGATTCAACTAAGGGAAATAGCAAAGTTGCATAGTTATCCTTTGTCATACCCAAGGAGTCCAATGGTCTTAGATGAGCTTCTAAACCACTGTATAACTGAACTGGAGATTTCATGTATTCATTTTTTAATATTAAACTTAAGAGTTATCACAATTAATATTCAATTAAAAACTCTTCCTTGCTGCATCTAGATTTTAAAGTTCAATAGCGTTTCTGTAATTCTGTTTGGGAGAGGGGTAAACCTTCTAGTAATTTATATGCTAATGAATTTGGTTTCATGTATGAAAGTAAATAATAAAATTTATCCTCAGCCATAAGAGATTCATCGTTATGAATTTTGGAAAAGAGCCGATAATCTGATCCTGCATTTAAAACCCCCATTGTATTTCTTTAATTCAATTTTAGGTAATTGGATTTGAAGCTTTCTAGAATCACTCAAATGAGAAACATTATTTCCACATTTAACTAAAGACTAAACTTTTCCCCTAATTTTATAAAATCTAAAGGCATACTCATCTGTCTTAATCAATTCCTCTTTAATTTTGTTTTCTCTTATATTTTTTGCGACTAATTTTTTCAAATTTTTCAGTAAATACAGTCAAAAGTTGTTAATCTGAAATGATCTATAATTCGGACCTCAAAGCTACAAACTTTCTGCGCATGCGTCAATGCATAATGTGTTCACGCATGCACATATGCGTTTACGCATGGGCATAATACTTTTATGCATGCACATATGCGTGTACGCATGTGCATAATACGTGTAGGCATGCGCGTTTAATGTATAACGGACAGTATAAGCTAAGTTAAAATTATCTAATTATCTATTTCAGTTAATGTTGCAGATTGCATTGTTCCTTAATCTTCGAATTGGATCCGACTTATTATTTTTTACAGACTGTTAAAGCAATTTTATAAAAGTAAGCTTGAACTTTCGATTATGTCAAATAGAATTTCCGATGCTGGATACTGCCAAAGGATCTATAAAGCGAAAGCATGTTTCGATGTCCATCAAACAAAAAATGGAATTGCTGCAAAAATGGATAAAGGCATATCTTTTGTTTCTCTAACCATTCCGAAATCTGTTTATCAATTTCACGCTACTGTGCGGGGAAGGGGAACGTCGCGGCCGCAATGAAATGGAAGTTGATCTGTCAGCACTATCCTTATCTTCGGGGCAGATGTTTTTATTTTATTTGGCTTATAGTTCATTACTAAATGTAGTATTTCATCTCGATGTACTCTGTCTTTGATATGATTTAAATCAAATTCATTATGAATATCACGAATACACATCAAATAGTTTTCTGGTTATAATTTTCTAATTTCGACTATGCGGAATGTATGCTTTACGCATGCGCGCATTGAAAGAAATGTTTAATAAAGTAAACAAATAAATATTAAGCTTCTTTTTTGTAAATTTTGATACCCTTTAGATCATAATTGTTCTTTATTTCATAAATTACGGTTTCATATTTTTAATTTTATAATTTCTGCATGCCATCTTACCAGATTTCCGGATTAAAGACTTTTGACTGTATTTGTATTTAGATTTTAAAATATTACAATAAAAGATTAAAAAAAGTGCTAAAATTTCACCTTTATCCTTAATTTTACAGCTCAGCAGACCACTAATTATATTATGTTCTTGGTTCATAATACTCGCTATTCCATAATGTGAATGAAGTCCACTGTTTGAGCACCAAAATATGTTGGAATAGCTCTAGAATAATAAAATCCAACTTCTCTGGTTTTAAAATACTAGGGTGTTAGTCTATAAATTAAATATATAACAGAACTAGAACAGGCTCACATCTTTATTCAGCTGTCATGGTATTCCAAGTAAATAATATTTGGTACTTATGGGAAATCCCGTCAACCATTTTTGCCTTTTAAAGAAAAGACGTCAAGCTACGCGATTTTTTTTGTCAAAAATGGAAAAGTTTTCTTCAAACACACTGAGTTTAGTGTAACCTTGATTACACATGTTAGTTATTATTCTTAAGTAAAGACTCCTTTTTTTACCTTCTATCACACATTTTTGAAAAAATAAATAAATAAAGAAAGAAAATAAAATTTAGGACCTGCCTACTACAGAAAAGCATGTTATTGAATATTTCCAAAGTTGTGGAATCTTAACTGAAACCTATCAAAAATAATTGCTTTTACAGTATATCTCCTTAATAAAAAATAATGGACATTTTTAATGAAAAATTAAATTTAAATAAATGATAATATAATAAATTTGAAAGAAAAATAAAAATAGAACGTTTTTTCTTGTATTTATTAAACTGGTTTTTTTGGGGGGAGGGGTGTTGGTGCCATCTCTTGTGGTCGACGGGATTTTAGGTACCTAATTTTTTTCTTGCCATTCTACAAAAGTTAAAGGTGTATCATAGTATCCATTTTCAACAATTCCTATTGATGAAGACTGGATGAGTTTGTACAGTGGTCTGCTGCACTTGGCAAGTTTGTAGAGTGTGGCTGAGTTACAACTTTTAATCTCATCATTGATAAATGTAGAGTTATGGAAGAGGTAACAAAGTAGGGAAGCATTAGTGAAAAGGAAGAAGACAGCTTTAATACACCATAATCACCTTTTAGAGACATGCTTGCTGTTTTTAGTGTCATATGATTTGACCTGAGCACACAAAATGATCACTGAGAACAGTGAAATTTCAACACTGCACACCAGAAACTAATAAAACATTAAGCTTTTAAAATGTTTACAAATAAAAATATACGAAACATTCAATTTTATAAAAATATTTCATGAAGATGTAAAGTATATTTTATACTTATTTAATCCAGCTTACTGAATTCTTTTATTTTACACTCATGTCCATAAATTAAGGATAATGCAAAATCAGGCAAAGGAAGAGTTAGAAGCAAAACAAATTTGACTTATTTGTAAAGCTTATTTATTAACCAAAAAGTAAAGAGCAAAAAAAGATGCTATATGTTTGATATTGTTAAAAAAATTAGCGATTATTTTCTCCCTGGAGCAAATCACAAAAAAAAAAAAAAAAACCTATTTTCAAAAAACCAATATTACATGGTTGGTATGATTGTTAATACACTGTATGTCTCCCAGACGATGCAATACAGTCCGTACAATGCCTAGGCATGCTGAATATCAAATTATCGATCTGATCTTGGAGGAAATTACACCACTCAAAAAGCAATGCTCTCCGAAGTTCCGGTAGACATAAAGGAGGAGGTTGACAGGCTGCAACTCGTCGACCAAGCATGTCCCACACGTGCTCTACTGGATTCAAGTCCGGTGAGAATGCTGGCCAGTCCATACGGGTGATATCCTCCGATTGAAGGCATTCGCTTACGATGTGTGCTTACGATTTGTGTTTATGGATGACGGGCATTGTCATCCATAAACACAAATTGTGCGCCCATGGCGCCCTGAAACAAACGTACATGTTGTTCCAGAATGACGTCCTGATAGATTTGGCTTGTCATGGTTCCAATTTGAACATGCAGGACAGTTCTGGAACCCAGAATAATTCCACCCCAAATGAGCACTCCTACACCACCGTAACAGTGTCGTTCAGTGATGTTTTCTTGGTGGTAACGGGTACCTGGAGCTCTCCATATGAAAGTCCGGTGAGAATCAGACTGCAGGCTAAACCTGGACTCGTCTTAAAACATCACACAAGCCGTCTGTTGCAGTGTCCACAATGCATGCTCTCTACTCCAGGCTAACCGCAGGCGACAGTGAATTACAGTAAGTGGAATGCATCTGACAGGTTTACGAGCATATAGACCAATCTGCCCTAAGTGTCTGCACACGGTCTGCCTTGAAATTGTTGTACCAGTGGCTGAAGAGAGCTGACAAGACAGGTCTGAGGCTGTGCTTTGCCTGTTTCTTTTGGCAGTAACTGCCAAATACCGGTCCTCATTCAGCGTTGTAACTCTGGGGTGACCTGTTCTGTAACGTCTACTCACATTACCATCCTCTTGGAATCGTTGCCAAAGCCTGGAGATGACACTCTGGGCAATTCTAAGTTTGTCTGATACTTCCAGTTGGGTACGCCTACATTCCAGACTGCCGATAATTCTACCACGTAAAAAATCATCCAAATGCGTCCTTTGTGTCGTAACTATTCGGTTATTGCACTGAAATGCTTATAAAGCACCTGCGAACAATTTTACTTCTTTGCCTGTATTCCTTATATATCACTCTCTTACACTCTCGTCATTGTGACGTACCATCGGTTTCATCTGGTTACTTCCTGAAATTTGCATATGATTCTTGAAGATGTGTGTAGTGATTTTACAAGTGATATATTTATTTTAAAGTTCGATTTCCGCGTGACTCCGAATTATCCTTAATTTATGGACATGAGTGTAAATGAAAATTAAATCTTGTGGTCTTTGCATGTATTCATAAGCAAAAGAGTACTTATGTATTATCCTGTCTACTGCAAAATTGTCGCCAAGCAGTGCTTAGCTCCAGTTGTGGATAAAATCACAGCCCACTCATAACATCTCTGCTTTCTTTTGATATAACCCTGATTGATTCTCAATCAGCTATTTTTTTTTTTTTTTTTTTTTTTTTTTTTTTTATGAACAAGGATATAAAGTAACTGTTATTGGTGTATTTTGACTGTGCATTTTGAAAAGGATCAGTATGCAGACTGTTGAATCACATTTGCAACCAAACTTTGGTTTATTTACAGCTGGTTAAAAGAATTAACGTCTGTTGGAAGGGGGAAGAAAGAGGTGAATATGGCCAACAAACAGTAACAGCTTGGAACAATCACCTGTGGGAAGTTCGGGCTTATGGTATTCTAAACAGAGCTTTCATTTAAATTAGAAGGCCAAATAAAATAATAGAAATGTATGAAAGCCTTTTTACAAATCAGATCAAATATTTCCTCAGCAGTGACTGTTTGGTGGATTGTGCAAAAAACTGATGATATTTTAATGTAAGAGTTGTAAGTAAGAAGTGCATCTCAAAATTCCACATGAACAATTGACACAAATTTCTCCAACTTTCATAGTTCGATTACCAGCTTTCATGGCTGACGAGATAATATGTAAGTACAGGCTAAAGCTTTATTATATTTAATTCAATAAAGTACAATATGCGTCATCAATTGCAAGTAGCACTTTTCTTTGTTTATGTCTTGTGCTTTTACATATAATTGTTTTTTGATTATGATTTTCTATTGGTCCAGCTTAAATTTCATTTTTATGTTGTTTGCTTTTCATGTCTTTTATCCAGCTGTGCCTGCAATTCATAGATTATATTCTATTGTATTTTGTTCTTTTTATTCTGAACTAGTTCAATACTGTGAATATTATCTGTATTTTGCTAATTAAACGTTGCTTAGATTTTTAACTGTTACTATTTTTAGATGTTGATTTTGGAAGTTGCTTAATAAACAAAATGTCTTTTGAGAATAAGTATGCCTCAGTAGAGCAGTATTTACGAAAACTCTCAGGGCAAGAAAAAGAGATACTGTTAGTTGACCATAATTATGTTAAAGCATGGAATGTGCATCCGGACTCTCATCGAACCAAACCTGCTCGTATGCTTTTTATGAAAGGATTACAACGATATCCAAATTTTTCAGAAGCTAGGTAAAATTTCTTTTTGGTACATATCTATCTGTTAATTCAAAAGAATGTATAATTTATATGTTATTTTTTACAAAGCACTCTCTCTCTTATTTTAAAATATTTTACTATAAGCTATAGTATTGTGCTAAAGTATTAGAGGGGAAAAAATTGCTAATTTTTGATTGTACCCCCCTACAAAAAGTGGCCAGCTCATTGGTGATTTTGAGAATTGGTGAAAATAATTTGGCAATCTCAATGGCTCATTGGCACTATTCTGTTTATAAATAATAATACAAAGTAACATTTAATCTGAAGAAATTTTATGAGAAAGAACAAAAATTTGTATGGAGTGGTACAGAACAAAGTCCAAGACCCGGAATTGTCCATACTTCGGCAATCCAGGATTTGGAATGTTTTCCAGATATTATATCAGCAATTTAAATCTAGTAAGATGGCATGTAGCTATTATAAAATTAAAAATAGAAAATCGTGATTTATGAAATAATGAATAATTTATGCTCTAAAACGATATCAAAATTTACAAAAAAAAAAAAAAAAAAAAAAACCTTAATATTTATTCATTTACTTTATTAAACATTGCTTTCAATGTAAGTTGTTTAATTTGCTTCGTTTTTTGTGCTCTTTAATTCTATAGACGGATACAATTTCTTGTTTAAAGTTCCATTGTTCAAATCCTGTAATTGTAGTCTAAAATTCTGACTAACTTGTCACTCAATTTTTTTTTGTTTTGTTTTCAAAACCTCTGTCACTTTCTTCTATCCATAGTAATATTTTCTGGATCTAGAACCATAGTATAGATTTTCCCACCCGTTAATTGACTGTTGATTGGGGCACTGTCATCGCATTGGAAAACTTCTGTTATATCTTCATTTATTATTGCTTCTCCACACTTCTTTACAAAATGCATTAGTTGGAAAATTTCATCTTTGATTTGCGATATCCAAAAAATTTGCAATTCGTTCGTGTCATCCTTGTCATGAAATATGGTGGCTTGGATATAAATTATGTCAAGCATTTTTTAGATATATCTGGAAACACATCCTCCCACGATCTTGCAATGCTCCACACAGCAGATTTTATGCTAAAATATTTTTTAAATTCTTGAGTCTTGCCATTATTCAAGAAATTTAACATGGACTTTAAAAATGCTACTTTATATTTACATTTCAGCGCATTCACTATTCCAATGTCTATAGGCTGAATGGTGAACGTATAATTTTGGGGAAGGAATGATACGGATACATTATCTTTCATTAAAACTTAAAGTGAAGTATGAGCTGTACAGTTTTCTATAATCAGGACAATTTTTGCATCATCAGGTAAACCAACCGAATTCAAATGTTGCCGAGCCTTGGGTATGAAATGATTTTCAAACCAATCATTCACTAACATTTGTGTCATCCATGCTGTATTATTTGCAAGATATATAACAGAGGAAAACTTTACTCCTTCAAATGCAGGAGATCGTGTATTTTTTCCAACTACGAAAAGTGTATACTTGTGCATTCCTGCAGCATTTGCACATGCTAAAATTGTTAGTCTTGCTTTGGAATCTTTGACCACCAGTTGCAGCCTTTTCTGTAGATGTTGCTGTGGATGTTTCACGGTACATTTTACATGAAAGAAGCAGTTTCATCAGCATTGCAAATTTATTCTGGAGATAACTTTTCACTAATAATGAATACATTGAATTCATTTGCAAATAGTTAGCAGTTTCAGTATCAGCTGAAGGATTTTCACCTTAAATTTTTAATTGCGTTATACCATGGCGATTTTAAAATTTGGTTAACCAAGCTGATGAATATGTGCACTCAATTTTTAAGTTCATTTTGTGAAATATTTTGGCTTGAGCCATTAGCATTGGACTTGCCAATGATATGCCCTCGCTGCAACACTGCCTGACACATTCAATCATCACCTTGTCAAGATCATCACTTTTAGCTTAATAAATAATTTTTCTGTTATTCGTTGCGAATGGGGTGTCTGAATGCCCCCAAATTCAATCATCATCTTGTCAAGATCATCACTTTTAGCTTAATGAATAATTTTTCTGTTATTCATTGCGAGTGGGGTGTCTGAATGCCCCCAAAATTCAAAATCCTTTTTCTCTTTTCTTATGTTATACAATTGACTTTCCAGTGCAATACACCTCGCATAATTTTGAGACGGATATACCTTTATCCATTTTTTGCAGCAATTCCACTTTTTGTTTAATGGACCTCAAAACGTACTTTTGCTTTTTAGATCTTGTTGCAGTTCCAGAATAAGAAACTCTTTTCGACATAATTAAGGGTTCAAACTTTTAATTTTTATCAAATTGCTGTAATAATAACAGCTTGCAAAAAATAATAAGCTGGATCAAATCAGAAAATTAAAGAACAGGGCAATCTGCTATATTAACTGAAATTTCTTGGAGTAAAGTATAATTTTAGCCTGGCTTAATAGCATCTGCTATACATGAGATTGGAGACGAAAGACAAATTGTTCCAGTAAATTTTGTTTAGCTTCTATCGTGTGCTCGGACAATTAAGCTTGAATTGTATTAGTTTAGTTATTTGTTTCACTTATGTCTATTTGTTCCACATGCTATTTGTGTGCTGCTTATCTGAGTCATATATACCACATATACTTAAGGCTTATCAATTACCGGCGCCAGATATCTTATCATCCGACTCAGTTTCTGCAGGTCTTAAATTCTGCTACCAAGTGCCTGCCTAAGTTCAAAGTTTTTTCTGCCCCAAAATTTTGGGTCTCAGTGCTTTCCCTAAATCCTAAAAATTTTGTTGCTTGATGCTTCTCAAAATTCCAGAAATTTCGTCTCCTCTAAATTCTGCTGCCTGGTGTGGCCATACGAGCTGTGGCACCAGTTCTGGGTTTATGTGAATAACAAATCAGCTATTCTTAATTCAAATAGCACTAAATGAAATCTTTTGGTCTATGAATATCATTAACAAAAACTATTTTTAGCATATGGAAAGAAATTTTTGTTAAATTTTTCCTCGTCAACATTTTTTAGTGCATTTAACTTAAATCTGCAATCATTGCCAAGCATAATGTCAACAGAAAAGGCTATCGTACTCTCTGGTATTCAATTACTAATATAAAAAATTTTTAGTTACCGCTGCATGAGACATCACTCAAGTTGTCATATGATGAATAAACATGCGGTGAAGAAAGCAAAATTTAATAAACAATAATTCACCAGGTAATCGTCAGAGATATAAAATATTAGTAGGTTTAAAATCAACGATGTTTCTATGTATGACGTTTTGGTTTGAGATGTATGCCAAGCAGATACACAGCTGCGGAGTCAAATTGTTGAACATACAAATTGATACTAAAAATGATTGTTTCTTCAATAAAAAGGTATTTTATTTACTCCCGAAGTGAAATTAAGAATTGGGACTCTACATGTTTTATTGTGTGTGGGGGGGGGAATAAAATGGCCCATGTTTAAAACATACAGAAAACATTCCTAAAAAAAAAGGTTGTTGGTGGCTTTGAGGTCCGGAATTTAGATCATTCCGACTAACCACAAATGACTTACATAAATTCATAGTTCTACAAAAGACCAAAATCCAATTCAACCTGATGCCAGCCAGTTAGAAATAATGACTCTGTAAACAGTTATTCCTTTTCTTGACCTGTGTTACTGTATTCAAGCAGTATTCAAATGGTTAGTTTCGATCGTACGTTCTCAATGGGGGTGGTACCACTTCCCATGGTGCTGGAGCCTTCTAGGGGGTATTTGTGGGTCCAGAAGCAAATTATGAACCATTAAGATAGTTGAGTGGTGGCTGTGACAAACCTACCTTTTTAGGAAATTAATATAATAAAATATTTTGAAAATACCTTCTGTTTTCTTGAATAAATATTTTATCTAGCTATCTAAAACTTGTATCTAACTGTTATTGTATAAATAAGAATTAAAAAATTTAAATTAGCACTAAGCATACTTATATATAATTTGGTTTAGTACTGTCGCTGACAAGTCTTTGCAAGTTTCAAAGATGTGATTCATGCAATCAAGTATGCTTCGACAAAAATATGGAAGCTTCTAATGACTTGTATAGAGACAAGTTGATGCATACAACGAAATCAAATATGTAAAATGCAGCTCTTGTTCCATCTGACCAGCCATCTCATTAAATTTTTAATAAACAATTTTTACTGCATTTGATGATCATTTTAATTAATTTCATTGTTATGATTCTTGTTGCGATTTTTAAATTTGGTTAACCCAACCTGTCAAATATGTGCACTCAGTTTTCAAGTTAATTTCTTCAAGAAGTGTTTTGGCTCGAGCTATTAGCACAGTATCCGTCAAAGGCATGCCTTTGCTGCTATGCTGTCTGATCTATTCAATCATTATTTTGTCATGAACGTAAATTCTAGCAACGAATAATTTTTCTGTTATTCATTGTGAGTGGGGGTGTTGGATTCACCAAAAATAAAAAAGAAAAATCTTTTTCTGTTTTCTGATATCATATACAAATGTCATACTCCTTGCAAAATTTTGAGACAGATATACCTTTATCCATTTTGTGTAGCAATTTCACTTTTTGTTTAATGGAAATCAAAACATGCTTTCGCTTTGTAAATCCTTTTGCATCTCCAGAATTAGAAGCTCTTTTCGATATAATTGAAATTTCAAACTTTAATTTTCATAAAATTGTTGTAATAATAACTGCCTGCAAAAAATAATAAGCTGGATCAAATCAGAAAGTTAAGGAACGGGGTAATGTGCTATATCAACTGAAATTCCTTGGAATCAGTAAAGTGTAAATTTAGCCTAGCTTAATAATGTCCACTTTATATTATTGGCTGTATATTATGAGATTGTTGATGAAAGGCAAGTTCTGCTAAATTTTGTCTTTCTTCTATCGCGCACTGAAGCAGTTAAGCTTTGAATTATATTAATTTAGTTATTTATTATACTTACATCTAATTTTTGCACATGCTTAAGGCTTATCTAAGTCCTTAATGAATAAATTCGCACATGTACATTTACCAAGGGCTGGCCTAGATACCTTACTGCCTGATGCATTTTCTAAGGGTCCTAAATTCTGCTACCCAGTGCCTTCCTAAGTTCTAAATTTTGGATCCCATAAATACTAAAAATTTTGTCATCCCTTAATTTTGCTGCTTCGTGCTTCTCTAAAATCCCCAAATTTTGTTTCTTAAATTCTGCCACCCGGTGTGGTTATCAGGGTTCGTATGGTCCTTACGAGTCCTTAAAAGTCCTTAAATTTTTTGAAATCGATTTTTGGTCCTTGAAAGTCCTTAATTTTGGCTAAAATCAGTAGAAAGTCCTTAATTTTAATCATCTGAAATTTCTCTCTGTTTTTACGACTGCCATTTTGAGTGTGAATTAGCATTTTGGAGGAATATTTTTGGCAATTCACTGACATATATGGTTATCTTTTGAATGGGTTATAATTTGTTTCTATTTCTAATATAAATGATGCGATACTCGAGTTTCTAAGCAAGAAGTGAAACATAAACATTTCAAAATTCATTTTTTCTAATAAAGAGCTCTTAAACAACTTTTCGCTTTTGGGGTTGTGAATTCTTTTATTAAATGGTTCTAAATTTGACAACTTATCAACATTTTGGCGATTTTAAGATCAGTTTCTATAGAAAATTTTTAATACCGAGATCTGAGAATTTTTTGGCGATGTTTTTAAAACATCATCAAATTGATAAATTTCATTAAAATAATGGTAATATATTAGAATTATATTTAAAAAATAACATTAAAATAAAACATTTTTACTTTTCGCTGTCATATTATAAAGTTTCATTTTGGCAACTTATACAATACTTTAAATCTGGAAAATAAACAAGGTATATAGCTATAAAGCATAATTTATGAAACAGCTCTTAGTAAAAGCAAAACTAGCTATGTAATTAATTAAAATGTCTTCTTTTTAATTTTTTCATAGTAAGCGTTTTTCCCATGTAATTGTCTCATATTATTCAAAATTCTCAGAATATGCATCAGTTTTTCTCTATAAAATTAATTTTACACTTTTTCCTTCCTTTTTTTTCAAAATATTTTTGGCTTTTTGCTGTTACAGAATTGGTTGGGATAATTTTTCTTTAGTATTTTTGACATTGCAGCATGGAAAGTTTAAAAGGATTTGAAGGCAAGATTTATAGACCCACGATTCTAGAAGATTCGAGAAATATGTGACAAAATGAAAAATGTCTCCATGGTATCAACATATCAACACGTAATGGATGCATTTTACAGAAAGTTTGCAATGAATTTCTTACCTTTTGGAGAACGTCTGGAAGAACAATGGAAACATAATATTTGAATGTTTTACTCCTGATACTAGAATCTTTTTCTTAACATGTTTATCTTCCCTTTATTTTCTCTACTTTTCACTAGACAAAAGCATGAAAAATATCAAAAATGCTTCTTATCGTATCACTTGGGCAGGCATTACAGAAAGAGATTCTTTTATTAATAAAGAAATTGAAAACTTACAATTTAAAAGAATCATTTAAAAGAATGTTTCCTCATATGATAGAGTTACTGAGCGAGATTAAATTAAGATTAAATTGTATTATCTTTGACCACTAGTCCACATTTTTAGTTTGAATTTTACTGTTCTTGTTTAATTACGTCACTGTGAGCTGTAATTGACTTTGTTAGCATCAGAACATGCCTTTATGTTCTAAGTTCTTTGTTTGATATTGTAGTTACTTTCAAATACAGTGATAATTTGCTCCACGTCTATCGGGGGGGGGACTATTTAACTTATTTTATTTAACTTACTTTATTAAAGAGAAGGAAATCGATTTAAACTAGCCAAAATGTTTGGGAAGGCTTGTAGAGACATTAGGTATTTTTGAAAGCAGGAAAGATTAAAAAATTAACAACGCTTTGCCGGGAATCGAACTGCGGACCTCTGGAATACTGCTACCAGTGTGCAAACCACTACACCACGAAGGATCGCCAAGAAGGTGGGAGAAATACCTTATATACTCCCCCTTTTAAAGGGCGACTGGGGTTTTTAGGGGATCCAAGAGACTTATATGTAAAACAACTTATCACCTCTGGTGCTTTAATGGTTTATTGGAACCTTAAAGTATATTAACTGGGTTACAACCGCTGGAACTCTACACAAAGCTATGACATTAACTGCATTAAGCAGAGCTTGACTAACATTCAGCACTTGCCAACTGTGCCTACATCAGGCCTTGCAGGTTTGTTCCAATCAGTAGGTCTCTCTATAGACAAGCAACAGAGGGACAGCATTCAGTCTTTTGTTACATCAGGCCTTGCAGGTTTGTTCCAATCAGTAGGTCTCTCTATAGACAAGCAACAGAGGGACAGCATTTAGTCTTTTGTTATGAATCATGCTGATTATGATTACTTCTCACTTTAACCTATGCCGTTTGACATAAAATCTCCCTACTATTTGCTAAACCTCTAGACTGACCAAGTATGTGACAAAATGAGACATATATTATATATATATATATATATAAAAAAAAAAAAAAAAAAAAAAAAAAAAAAACCAGCATAAAGCTAACTATGTATTAGTAAAATGTAAATGTCACTTATCTTCTTTTAAATATGTCCAACTATTATAAGTGTAAAATATTTAATGCTACTTGATAAACTGCATGAAGTTTATTTTATTCTCAAGCTTATTAATAATTATGTTAGTTAATTCATGTTTAGTAATAATGCATACTACTTAGGGATCTATTTTATTTTTAGGATGGTATTACAAAAGTGAAATTCACGCATAGAATAATATTTTTAATTGAATTTATTCAGTTCCCATTTGCTCATAGGTCCTTAATTTTTCATTAATGGTCCTTAAAAGTCTTTAAAAGTACTTAATTTCCGTGTGCAGAAATGTGTACGAACCCTGGTTATACAAGCTTTGGCACCAGTTCTGGGTTTATGTGAATAACAAATCGGTTAGTTATTCTTAATTCAAATAGCACTAAATGTAATCTTTTGGTCTATGAGTATCATTAAGAAAATCTGTTTTTAGCATATGGAAAGAAATTTTTGTTAAATTTTTCCTCAACATTTTTAGCGCATTTAACTTAAATCTGTAATCATCGCCAAGTGTAATGTCAACATAAAAGGTTACCATACTTTTTGCTATTCAATTACTAATATAAAAAGAGTATTTAGACAATGCTGCATGAGTCATTACTCAAGTTATGTGTTGATAACCATGCGGTGATGAAAGCAAAATATGATAACGATTCGCCAGGTTGGCATCAGAGATATAAAATATTAGTAGTGTAAAATCAACGATGTTACGTTAGAGATGTATGCCAAGCTGTACAGAGCCAAATTATTGATCATACAAATTTTTGCCAAAATGAATGTTTCTTGTATAAAGAGGTACTTTATGTAATGAGGAAGTGAAATTAAGAATCGGGACTCTCCACATGTTTTATTATATGTGAAAAAAATCAAATGCGTAAAACAAACAAAAAAAATAGTTGTTGGTAGCTTTGAGGTTCGGATTTTAGATCATTCTGGATATTGGACATCTGGATCTAGAACTTTGTACTGTACATTACATATTAAAAATCTGACAATTACGTTACTTCAACTTTTGGTTTGAGAACAACAGTTTTCTTCTCAACTATCGACTGCTGGTGCTTACTTTTCTTTTCTACTGCAAAGCCAGAGTAGTTGTCACCAGACATTTTTATTTAAAAAGTTTAAAAGTTTTATTTTTATATTCTTTGATGCATTTTTTAGTCTTTGTTAGTATCTTGAGTAAATACTGTTGCATGCTGTTTCATTTGTAAGCTAATATTGTGTAAATGATACATGCATATATATATATTATAATAAAGGCTTGGGAGATGGTGAATTTGGGATACGTAAAAATTCCGAATAGTTGGACACATAGAAAACAGAATTCGTGCCAGAATAGCTAAATCAGGGTGCAAAATTTACTCTCTAAAGTTATAAGAACTGTCACCTTATATGTTAACAGCTTGAAAATTGAAAGCCTACATTTAAAAATCATTTGAGATTTTGAAAAAAAAAAAAAAAACATTTCAGACATAAAAGCTGATGTATTTTGTGTGCTTTAAACCTTTAGGTAAAACATCCAATCCGATTATGAAATCTTGTTGAACATGAAAATTGGCATAGATGTCACCAATCGTTCCGATAGAAATTTAACTGAAAAACTCGTTCTTTGTTTAGTTGCATAATACATTCAGATACAGATACACATTATGGTTATAGTACGAGGCGTATTCGGAAGCTAAGTACCGTTTAAAAAAAAAAAAAAATAGTAAAACAATTTTTTCGAATCCAATTTTATTTTTACATCAAAATACATGTCTTAAACTATTTTTCAACATAGTTTCCGCCAATGATCAAACACTTGTCATAGCGTATGACCAGTTTTTGTATACCATCGTCAAAGAAACTTCCCGCCAGTTTCAATAACCGCGACTCCACAGCATTTTTCGTGTCATCGTCAGATCCACAGCGCTTGCCGCCAAGCTCGCGCTTCACGTGCAGGAACAAGTGATAGTCGGACAGCACCAAGCTCGGGCTGTATGGCGAGTGATCGAACTGCTCCCAACGAAACTGCCGAATTAACGATTGAGTGACACCAGCAGTAGTATGGGGCCGAGCATTGTCATGGAGCAACACAATTCCTTTACTGAGCATTCCTCTTCGTTTGTTTTGAATGGCATGCCTTAGTTTTGTTAAAGTCTCAAAATATCGTGCCGCATTAATGGTTTCACCTCTGGGAAGAAATTCAGTAAGCAAAACGCCTTTCCTATCCCAGAAGACAGTGCACATTATTTTTTGTGATGACATTGTCACTTTGAACTTTTGTTTTTTCGGAGAATGAGTGTGTCTCCACTCCATTGATTGTTGTTTCGATTCTGGTGTGAAATGATACACCCAAGTTTCATCACCTGTCACAATTTGGTTTAAAACGTTTTCTCCCTCATCACTGTACCGCGTGAGAAATGTCAGGGCGCTACCAAGTCGCTTTGTTTTGTGAACATCAGTGAGCATTTTCGGAACCCATCGGGAACACAGTTTGCGATAATTCAAGCGATCGGACACAATTTCGAACAAAACAGTACGTGAAATTTGTGGAAATGCCTCTGAAAGAGTTGTCATTGTGAAGCGTCTGTTCTCATGAATTGCTTCATCAACTTTCCTTACCAAATCATCGGTGACAACAGAAGGCCGACCACTCCGAGCCTCGGCATGGACAGTTGTTCGACCTGCATTAAACATTCTTACCCACTTTCTCACCATCACTTATCGCGTATTCACCATAAACTTCTGTTACTTGACGATAAATTTCGGCCGGTTTAACATTCCTCGCGTTCAAAAATTTAATCACGGCACAAATCTCACAGTCAGCGGGAGAACTAATTGTCTTAAACATTTTGAATGTGCACAGCAAACTAAAAACACAACATAGAGCAACCAAAATGGCGACAATTGAAAGTCAGTGAACAAAAAAGACTAGTGCGCATGCGCGGGAAGCCTACCACAGCGCTGCGACGGCACTAGAATGAAACAGTACTTAGTTTCCGAATACGCTACGTATATAGAAAACACTTAAATTACTTATCATATTTTTTAATGTTACATTGCCGTTGTTTATCTGTTTTCAGAGTGTCGTTTCTTGATTTTGTTGATGCCCACATCCTTTAACTTTGAAAATACTTTGTGGCGTGTAACTGCCACATGATGCCACACTTGTCAGAAGGTGCATTTAAAGGAAGGTCGAGAACTTTGGCAAAACATAAAAATAACTTTATTTTAAATAAAAAGAAAAGTAAAATATGAAACTAAACACATGGTGAAAGTCAATATTAAATCTCGACCTCGGAGAAACAGGAACAGGTGCTAAAGCAAGAGAGACTGTTAGCGAAAAATTCAGTTTTTATATTCGCAACTACAGTGAGTGTGCACCAGTATAGCGCAGGAACTTGAATGCTGAATGCAAGTGGGAAAATGCAAATACTCCACCACAATACTCCCCCGCCCCCCTCACTCATGCATGCCAAAGGCATGAGGGGCTAGAGATACTTAGGGAACTTGACTCTTCTGCCAGAATGAATAGTCCGCTTTAGTGGCATAGTATCACTTGGTTTTATTGTAAGAGTCTCAGGTAACGATGCTACAGTATCTAAACCTAGAAATGCTGTTTTAAGACGATTGTGCCAATTACAGATTCTTTACCTGTAATAAGAATAATAAAATTTTTATTAATTCTTTTTAGTACTTTAAACGATCCATCATGTGGGCGAGTCATTGGTGGTTTTACTGCATTGTGTCTCACAAACACGTGAGTACATAACTAAAGCTTGCGCAAAATACTTAATGTTGACATGAGGTGATTTAGTTACCAGTGTTCTCTTTCTCACTGCCTAACACAACTTCTGTGAAAATAAAAATTGGATGAATTAGAATTTTGGGTGGATTGCAAAAATTCTCCAGGGAGATGAATAATTCAAAATCGTAAAAACAACCTTGTATTTAGCATAGGTATAATGAAACAATCGATTTCGAGGGCAGCTAAAGGTCCCTCCTCATTAGGAGAAAGAACTACCTAGAAAGAAGAAAATAAAGGAGAAGGAGTCACAGAAACACGTGGACCTTATCAGCACTGCACATGGTTATAACTAGATTTTTAATCAGAGTTGCACTGGCCGCCTACTTTTACTGAGCCAGGCTATCTGATCGAGCAAGAAAAAATTAGCGAAGTTAAAATAGGGAGTGAGGGGCAAATGCACCTTACGCTCAAAATCTGAACTTCAAATAATGGAAAGCAACCACTGAACAGATTTTTATACCCTCTGGTAGTACCAAACGCGAGAAGGTAACGCCATCTATCGGCAAAAATAACTGAATTAAGATAGTAGAATTTTAAAGGCATTAGCAAGGACTGGATTGGACTTCAAATCATTAACTAAACCTGCTAAATCTTTGAATGTGAAAAGCCTCAAGAAAATCCAATTCACCTGTGGAAGAAGCCTTTTGGATAATTTTTGCAGATCTAAAATCAAAGTTATGATACGCTATTGAAGACTTGTTAATTTCGCCTTTTCTGACATAAGATTCATGTTCCATGATACGAAACTTCAACGCTCTTTTCGTTTGGCCGATATATCTTAAACCACACTGACACGATATACTATAAATTCCCCAAGAATTCAAGACAGAAACGCAATCTTTTAGAATCGAAGGGTGAATTTTATTAATAGGGGAGAAACCGACTTGAAAATTGAATTTCTGGAGAATCCGTGCAATTTTATAGCTAACAGAAGGGTAAAATGGAAGCACGACAAGGTCATTAATATTATTTCTAACAGTGTCTTCTTTGATGGGAATCTGAAATTTTTTAACGGCTTTATCAATAATCACGGGAGAAAATCCACGGTCAATCGCAACTGCTCTCAAATAATTAAGTTCATTGGTAAGCAAAGATTCAGAGGAACAAACTTTAAGCGCGCGGAATACATAATAGTAAAAAGAAGCCATTTTTTGCTTAACAGGGTGGCATGACTTGGCATGGGGTGGTAAACAAACTGCAAAGGGTTTACGGTACACAGTGGTGCTAAAATCAGTTTCATTGCGGATTATAAGAATATCGAGGAAGGGGAGGGAATTGTTGGATTCAATTTCAAGAGTGAATTGGATGGCTGGATCAATTGAATTCATAATAGATAGAATCTCGGATAAATCCTCTTTATAACCGTCAAAAAGTGCGAAAGTGTCGTCAACATACCGAATCCAAATGCGAAAAGATAGTTTATCAAATAATTTCATCTCAAAATAGTTCATATAAATGTCAGCAAGTACCGGACTGAGAGGATTACCCATAGCCAATCCTTCAACTTGACGAAAATATGCATTTTGGAAAACAAAGTGGGTTTGACTCAGAGAAACTTTAGTAAGCGAAACCAACTCATTAATTTCAGTATGTGTGAAGTGAAATTCCCGAAGCCTAGTTTCAAGACAATTTAGTGCTCCTTCGACCGGAACATTAGTAAACAGTGTTTTGACATCAAATGAAACCATAATGGAACGAAGTGGAGAAATATTTTTAAGTTTATCAATGACTTCAACAGAATTTTTTACAGTGTGAATATTGTTTGCAAGTAGAGGAGAAAATCTGGAAACTAAATATTTGGCCAAAGGATATGAAGCAGTACCTATGTTGGAAACAATTGGTCGAAAAGGAATACCGGTTTTGTGCACTTTTGGAAGAGCATAAAGTCTAGCGCAATTAGTAATAGGTGGAATAAGTGATTTCTTCAACTGAGTTGGCAGAATGTGGGAAGATTTAATGGCACTTTTTACTTTCGTGAGGTCCGAAGTTGAAGGATCTTTAGGGATCGAGCAGTATGGGCCTTCATTTATTACAGAGACTCCAGTAATATATGTGTGTTTGTCCATAACAACGATCTGTCTGCCCTTATCAGCTTTAGAGATAATGATATTAGTATCAGATTGAATTTCACGTAAGATCTCATTTTCCTTTTTGCTAAGATTCGAACCCAAAGTTTTGTTGTTAAAATTAACGTTATGAGTAATTAGGTGGCGGATTGTATCCTTCTGCATTTCCGAAATTTTGGAGAATTTAAAGGCTTTCTCTATAGGGGCGATGATTTGAGGAATTGAAGGTTTGGATGTCTTTGAAAAGTTGAAATTATATTTTAATACTTTTAACTGATCGTCCGAAAGATTCCTATTGGAGATATTAACGATGGGGTAAACGTTTACAGTGGGAAGATCAGCTAGATAGTTGGGACTATCCGACTGGTGTGTGAGTTAAAGGAATTTAGAAATAAGCACATTTTTATGCCGTTGACAAACGGTCTAATAATTTTTTTGCATCTTTCAAATCAGATAATGGTGTTTCAGTGAGTTCACTAATTTTAACACTTTTACATTTTTAACAATATTTTGATTACTATATACGGAGCGTATTCTTAGGCCGCCGCCTTCGACATGAACAAACTTTATTCTCTTACAACTAAGTGAGCAACAGCGCCCTCTAGCCTTTCTCTTCAAATTACACAACACTCCCAACCTAGGTGTTCAAAGGGTGAATTCACCATCGAAGGATTAATAGGATTTCTCCCCTATTAATAAAATTCACCCTTCGATTCTAAAAGATTCACCCTTCGATCCTTTCTCCCCTATTAATAAAATTCACCCTTCAATTCTAAAAGATTGCGTTTCTGTCTTGAATTCTTGGGGAATTTATAGTATATCGTGTCAGTGTGGTTTAAGATATATCGGCCAAATGAAAAGAGCGTTGAAGTTTCGTATCAAGGAACATGAATCTTATGTCAGAAAAGGCGAAATTAACAAGTCTTCAATAGCGTATCATAGTTGGACTTTTAACCATAATTTTGATTTTAGATCTGCAAAAATTATCCAAAAGGCTTCTTCCATATGTGAATTGGATTTTCTTGAGGCTTTTCACATTCACAAAGATTTAGCAGGTTTAGTTAATGATTTGAAGTCCAATCCAGTCCTTCCTAATGCCTTTAAAATTCCACTATCTTAATTCAGTTATTTTAGCCGATAGATGACGTTACCTCCTCGCGTTTGGTACTACCAGAGGGTATAAAAATCCGCTCAGTGGTTGCTTTCCGTTATTTGAAGTTCAGATTTTGAGCGTAAGGTGCATTTGCCCCTCGCTCCCTATTTTAACTTCGCTAATTTTTTCATGCTCGATCAGATAGCCTGGCTCAGTAAAAGTAGGCGGCCAGTGCAACTCTGATTAAAAATCTAGTTATAACCACTTGCAGTGCTGATAAGGACCACGTGTTTCTGTGACTCCTTGTCCTTTATTTTCTTCTTTCTAGGTAGTTCTTTCTCCTGATGAGGAGGGACCTTTAGCTGCCCTCGAAATCGATTGAGTGTTTCATTATACCTACGCTAAATACAAGGTTGTTTTTACGATTTTGATTGTCACATTAGCGTGTTTTTCTTCTAGTCTAGTTTGTGCTATCAACAGGCATTTTCGAGAATATTTTACTGTTTATTGTTTTACCACGTGCACCATTTTATTTACTTCTTTCCACGTGGCCATTAGTTTTTCGGATTTGGTTTATGCTATCAACTGGCATTTTCGAGGAAATTCTATTTTTTTATC
Organism: Stegodyphus dumicola; assembly: GCF_044657685.1. Lineage (NCBI taxonomy): Eukaryota > Metazoa > Arthropoda > Arachnida > Araneae > Eresidae > Stegodyphus > Stegodyphus dumicola. The sequence continues at coordinate 139,793,916 of NC_140781.1, read as the reverse complement.
GGTTTACCACGTGCATGATTTTGACTTTCGTTGCTTCTTTCCACGTGGCTATTGGTTTTCAGTATTGGATGTTTCTCTGCTTTTGGAATGTTTTTGTCATATGTTGATGAAAATTGTCTTCATTATTTATTGGTGTTTTTTCATGTTATAAGTAATTACTTGTTTGGACTTTTGGAATTATATTTCTTTTGTTCTCTTGTTTCTTGCTTGTGCCCTTTTCACAAAATGTCCATTGACAGGAACCGATTTTGTAAGTTACGCCTTAAGCGTACGAAATTCTTGAATCATCTACAGTTTCTACTTAAATGCAAACATCAAAATATCATTCTCATTCCCAAATTTATGCATGTGAAATGTAGCCTTAAAGCTTCCGTTAACGTTTCAAAAATTTTGCATAAATTCAAATTGGCACTTCTTCGTCACATTATAAGGGACACACGCAAACGTTTATCTAAAATTGAATTTGAATTATATTACCTCCATTTAAAAATTGCTAATTCCACTGAAAATTTTTCCTCATTTGAACATACATCCTGGTCTAGAACCGATACCGTTTGTCAACGGCATAAAAATGTGCTTTTTTCTAAATTCCTTAAACTCACACACCAGTCGGATAGTCCCAACTATCTAGCTGATCTTCCCACTGTAAACGTTTACCCCATCGTTAATATCTCCAATAGGAATCTTTCGGACGATCAGTTAAAAGTATTAAAATATAATTTCAACTTTTCAAAGACATCCAAACCTTCAATTCCTCAAATCATCGCCCCTATAGAGAAAGCCTTTAAATTCTCCAAAATTTCGGAAATGCAGAAGGATACAATCCGCCACCTAATTACTCATAACGTTAATTTTAACAACAAAACTTTGGGTTCGAATCTTAGCAAAAAGGAAAATGAGATCTTACGTGAAATTCAATCTGATACTAATATCATTATCTCTAAAGCTGATAAGGGCGGACAGATCGTTGTTATGGACAAACACACATATATTACTGGAGTCTCTGTAATAAATGAAGGCCCATACTGCTCGATCCCTAAAGATCCTTCAACTTCGGACCTCACGAAAGTAAAAAGTGCCATTAAATCTTCCCACATTCTGCCAACTCAGTTGAAGAAATCACTTATTCCACCTATTACTAATTGCGCTAGACTTTATGCTCTTCCAAAAGTGCACAAAACCGGTATTCCTTTTCGACCAATTGTTTCCAACATAGGTACTGCTTCATATCCTTTGGCCAAATATTTAGTTTCCAGATTTTCTCCTCTACTTGCAAACAATATTCACACTGTAAAAAATTCTGTTGAAGTCATTGATAAACTTAAAAATATTTCTCCACTTCGTTCCATTATGGTTTCATTTGATGTCAAAACACTGTTTACTAATGTTCCGGTCGAAGGAGCACTAAATTGTCTTGAAACTAGGCTTCGGGAATTTCACTTCACACATACTGAAATTAATGAGTTGGTTTCGCTTACTAAAGTTTCTCTGAGTCAAACCCACTTTGTTTTCCAAAATGCATATTTTCGTCAAGTTGAAGGATTGGCTATGGGTAATCCTCTCAGTCCGGTACTTGCTGACATTTATATGAACTATTTTGAGATGAAATTATTTGATAAACTATCTTTTCGCATTTGGATTCGGTATGTTGACGACACTTTCGCACTTTTTGACGGTTATAAAGAGGATTTATCCGAGATTCTATCTATTATGAATTCAATTGATCCAGCCATCCAATTCACTCTTGAAATTGAATCCAACAATTCCCTCCCCTTCCTCGATATTCTTATAATCCGCAATGAAACTGATTTTAGCACCACTGTGTACCGTAAACCCTTTGCAGTTTGTTTACCACCCCATGCCAAGTCATGCCACCCTGTTAAGCAAAAAATGGCTTCTTTTTACTATTATGTATTCCGCGCGCTTAAAGTTTGTTCCTCTGAATCTTTGCTTACCAATGAACTTAATTATTTGAGAGCAGTTGCGATTGACCGTGGATTTTCTCCCGTGATTATTGATAAAGCCGTTAAAAAATTTCAGATTCCCATCAAAGAAGACACTGTTAGAAATAATATTAATGACCTTGTCGTGCTTCCATTTTACCCTTCTGTTAGCTATAAAATTGCACGGATTCTCCAGAAATTCAATTTTCAAGTCGGTTTCTCCTCTATTAATAAAATTCACCCTTCGTTTCTAAAAGATTGCGTTTCTGTCTTGAATTCTTGGGGAATTTATAGTATATCGTGTCAGTGTGGTTTAAGATATATCGGCGAAACGAAAAGAGCGTTGAAGTTTCGTATCGGGGAACATGAATCTTATGTCAGAAAAGGCGAAATTAACAAGTCTTCAATAGCGTATCATAGTTGGATTTTTAACCATAATCTTGATTTTGGATCTGCAAAAATTATCCAAAAGGCTTCTTCCATAGGTGAATTGGATTTTCTTGAGGCTTTTCACGTTCACAAAGATTTAGCAGGTTTAGTTAATGATTTGAAGTCCAATCCAGTCCTTCCTAATGCCTTTAAAATTCCACTATCTTAATTCAGTTATTTTTGCCGATAGATGGCATTACCTCCTCGCGTTTGGTACTACCAGAGGGTATAAAAATCTGTTCAGTGGTTGCTTTCCATTATTTGAAGTTCAGATTTTGAGCATAAGGTGCATTTGCCCCTCACTCCCTATTTTAACTTCGCTAATTTTTTCTTGCTCGATCAGATAGCCTGGCTCAGTAAAAGTAGGCGGCCAGTGCAACTCTGATTAAAAATCTAGTTATAACCATGTGCAGTGCTGATAAGGACTACGTGTTTCTGTGACTCCTTCTCCTTTATTTTCTTCTTTCTAGGTAGTTCTTTCTCCTGATGAGGAGGGACCTTTAGCTGCCCTCGAAATCGATTGAGTGTTTCGTTATACTTACGCTAAATAGAAGGTTGTTTTTACGATTTTGATTGTCACATTAGCATGTGTCTCTTCTAGTCTAGAAGAATAATTGTTCCATAAACCATTTCTGAGCCCCAAATCTTCTTTGTATGTTGCTCAGAGACCAAGGAGTACAATTGGAAGGCTCACTGTCTATTGGACTTTATTATGGTACATTAATTCTTGTTTTAGTGAACAATGGAATCTCTCAAGTAATCCATTAGCTGCAGGGTGGTATGGGGAAGTCCAAATTTGATAAACACCAAGAATTTTATTGAGAGTAGTGAACATATGAGACTCTAACTGCCGGCCTTGATTGGTACTGATAGTAGTAGGAACTCCAAATCATGCAATCCAGTGGGTAACAAATGCTTGAGTGACAGTTTCTGCCTAAATATCCCATATAGGTATTGCTTCTGGCCATCAGAAAAATCTGTTGTTAAGGGTAAAAAGTAGAAGTATCCTTCTGAAGGCAGTAAAGGTCTGACTATATCCAGATGCACTTGTTCAAAACGTTGAATGGGTACAGCAAACAACTGCAATGGGTTGTGAGTATGCAGTGGGACTTTGGAATTCTGGCAGTCCAAGCAACACAATCCTTTGAGACGAAAGGCTATACAAAACGAGAGAGAATAAGTCTTTTTGTTGAACGTATAACTGGATGAGAAAGTCAATGAAGAGAATCAAACAATCCTTTCACAATTCATTAGGAACAAAAAGGATGAATCTTGTCACCACTAACATGGCAGTATGTATTTAAACCAGAGAAAAGCTCCATCTTTTGTAGTTTTAATGAGCTACATTTTGTAGACAGTTACTGACTCGGTTCAAAATCATTCTGTTGAGACTCGGCAATCTTTGCAAAACTTATATCCAGCTCACTGTTATCAGTAATTTGTGACAATGCATCTGCCACAATATTTTCTCGTCCAAGAATGTGCCGTGTGTCAGTACTGAATTGGGCATTATAATTCATACGTCTTATGTGTGTGGGGGGGGGGGATCAGAATCTAATTTTTTCCTAAATAAAAATGTTAGATCTGTGTATATTGTAAAATATCGTCCCTTGAGATTGTGTTGAAAGTGCTTTATAGCACAATAGATTGCGAGTAACTCTCTATTATATGTGCTGTACTTAGTTTTAGTTGGAGTTAGTTTCCGGGGAAAAAAGCTAGTGGTTGAAAATGTTTATTGCATCATGAATGTGAAACAGGTGCTTTTTCATGCTCGTTTTCATTCACCGAAGCTACAAGGAAATCATTGAAGTAGGGAATACTAAAATCTAAACCAAAAAGTAATTGATGAATAAATCTTTGGAATATTTGACCTGCATTTTGTAAACCAAACAGCATTTTAAGAGACTCAAGTAATCCAAATAGTGTGGTCAAAGCTGTTTTAGACATGTCCTCTGGATTAACGGTAATTTGATGGTACATCCTAGCCAAATCGAGTATTGAGAAAATATTTTTTCAAAAAATACCTGTGTGCAATCTTGAATATGTGATACAGGATACTGGTCAGGAATAGTCACAACATTCAGGTAGTGATAATCACTGCAAGGGCAGCAATCACCATTAGCTTTATGGACCATGTAAAGAGGGCTGGCCCAAGGGCTTATGGATGACCAAATGATTCCTTGTGACATAAGGAACACAAACTCCTGCTTTGCCTCTTGGACTAAATCTGGCGATAAATGGCAAGGTTTAAAAAACAGGGGAGGACCATCTCAATACGATGGAAAATTGTTGAATTCGGACTATTATTGGTTACATAAGAAGGATTAGTGAGTTCGGAATACTCAACTAGTAATCACCAAGAAGTACAGATATAGCCAAATCAAAAGAATTCTCAATCAATTTAGCATGTGAGGACGAATTAGTTTTAGAATTGATAAGGCAATTATTAGTAACATCAACAAGTAATCTGTATCTCTTAAGGAGATCTACACCTATAATTGGCCGATTTACATCTGCAGTGACAAATAATCAAGTAAAGGTATGATGTAAGTTTAAATTCAAAGTAAGGCATTTAGTGCTAAGTGTGGGAGTTTTATTTCCATTGGCAGTAGATAAAACCGAATTCTGTGAAGGCTTAGAACACACAGCATATTTTTTTTGGTAATACCCACACGTCTGCACCAGTATCAATTAAATACTTTATTTTTGAAGAGTGGTTCGCCAAAAGTATACAATTCACCTGGTGGTTGCTATTTTGGCCAGAAAGGAATTGCTCTATTCCTTGCCCTTTTGGCGAAAGGAACATGGAGACTGACATTTCCTTGCGTGTTCCCCAAAATTTACATAATAAAAGCAAAGCTCGTTTGTTCGCTCTTTATAACGGTTGATATGTTCGCATGACCTGTTATACTGGTACGAATGTCGAAAATTATGTTTATTACTGCGAGAATTCTGCCCCAAGGTAGAAGTTAACTTGCTAACCTGTTTAGTCAGCTCTGCTACCTGAAGTTCTAGACGAGTAGTTGCGGTTTCGCTTAGCTCAGGGGTCACAATAGCTATTCACACAAGAATTAGATGCAAGCTCAGTAATCTTACGAGCAACCATAGCCAATCTTCACAATGAGCTGCTAAAAGAGTGAATTATTAGGAAGCCTTGCAAACCACAAAGACCTTAGCAAAAATTCATCTATGGTATCACCTGCCAAAGTGCTCATATGAGTCATTAACTGAGGAGGGCGTTGGTTGCCGAGATCTAAACCTTTCCAAGAGAGTGCGAATTTTTGGTGTTTCGTTTTCGGAATGCACTGAAATCAGCCTTTCTTTTAGAGCATTATATTTTCCAGTAGCAGGAGGTTTTAAAATATCGCCAACAGAATTAAGTATATCAAGAGCCCACAGTGGGAATGACATGATTAAATTTTGTTAAATCAGAAGTTATGTTGGAAAAGGAAAACTGCGATTCCAGTCTGACAAACCATAGTGCAGGATTTGTTTTCCAAAAAGGTGGTAATTTTACTGAAACATGTGTAGCTGCTGCACCTTTGGCCACAAAGCGGAATTTTCATTATGCGACATTACCAACTTTCTACAACTAAGTATTACAAATATTAATACCAAAACACAGTATAGAAAAAAGTATAGAAAACCTATAACACATCCATATCTATTAGGGATACACACTGGAATAAAAATACATAAAAATTTAAAATATTCACTACATCAAAGAATACCGTATACTTCAATACAAAAGAAAAATCAAATTCTGTGAACCAGTCTTACCAACACTCCAAAACACATGACAAGCTGGGAAGATCCAATATCTGCACTGGCACACTGGGTTTTACTGGAATAGTCCTGATTTGCAGGTGCACAATAGAATCCTTTATGCAGATACTGCTGTCATAAAATCTCAATACTCAGCTTCCTTGAGCACCTCACTCTGGCTATTTCTTCTACAGCAATTTTCTTAGGTCAACAAATGTGGTGCATAGTTGCAATGTTCTTCTCGGGTCATCAAATGTGGTGTTTAACTGCCACATGACTCCACACATGTCAGAAACTGCATTTAGAGGAAGTTCGAAAAATTTTGGCAAAACATAAAAATAACTTTATTTTAAATAAAAATGAAAGTAAAATATCAAACGAAACACATTATGAAAAAAGTTCATGCCAAATCACGACCACGGATAAACACGAACAGATGCAAAAGCAGTTATATTTGCAACTACAGTGAATGTGCATGGGTATTGTGCATGAACTTGACTTTGTGCAGTCCAAAATATTAATGTTTTCTAAGTGCAAGGAAAAAATAGAACTTATATCTTTTTCTTACAAAAATTAAACTGTCTTACTGAGAATTAATCCAGTTTTTCATGAAAGCAAAATGAATGTATGATTGTGTTGTGATGTCATGCTTATGCATTACTGGCACTAAATCACATTTTTGGCAACAATGTATATGTTTTAATAGTATTTTGAGCTCTGTAATGGCATTAAAAATCAGTCACTTATTAATTTTTTTGGGGGGTGGATGTTTCTAAAATTCTAAAGTATTCTGGTTAGTTAAATACCAAATAATCTGTCTTTTAATATATAAGAAGAAGTATTGCAGTTTCTTATGAAGTTACAGTTGAGCTAGTTGCAGAATTCAAGTCAACATAAAGGTATATGGAATGCATTATTTAACTAAATTGAGGTTAGAGGGTTACATTAGTAATTTATAGTATCCCAGCAATATATTTACTGTAAAAAAAAAAGGACAAGAAGAGGCTGAAAAATGAAATAATAATATATATGTAGCATATGGGATTATTAAAATTAATTAGCATTTGAAAATTATTATATGATAGTAATAATGCAACAAAATAAATATAGTTTAAAAAATTTCATGTTAACTTGACACACTAAACTAATGTATTGGTATTATGTGGTATTATTAACAGTTAATAAGCAATTGGGAATTAGGTGCTATTATAAATTAATACAGGCAAATACCGAAAATCCTCCGACCTGAAATCCGCGTTGTCTCTCGGAATATAAACATACCGTTTATAGGTTCCGGAAACCACAACATTGAGTACGAAATATCGAAGAAAAAATACTTATCGAATAATGACGTCATAATTACCAAATAATAATGAGTCAAAACGGAAATACCAAATTATTTATATAAAAAAGTTTAAAAAATAAGATAAAATACGATAAGTTTTTTTTCCCTCTAATCTGCATTGAGGTAAAAAAGCAGACGATTCACTCAACTCTTTGTTCACGATTCACGTTTTTTCTGAGCTTTGTTATTTCATTTCATGAGATTGTTTAGTGCTGCCTTTTTTTTTATCCGGATATTTTGTGGGTAAATTAAGAATATTTTTAATTTCAGCCCTTTTTAATACAATCACAGATAAGAAACGCACTTGTGATTTTACTGCTTGCAACGTTGAAAAACGTAAACACGTTGCATCGACGGGAATGCAAAAAGTGAAATTCTACAAAAGATGGAAGCAGGTGCTACTTTTCAATTTATAGCAGAATGGTATGGAATTGCGACACGATTGTGTATGATATACAGGAAAGTAAAGAAAAGCTGTTGAAAATTTACAGCAACAGTGATTCTAACACCGGAATCTGAAACCGAAAATCTTTGCACGAGGCAAAATCAGCAAACCTCGATGCTGTGTACATATAATACAATGAATAATATAATCAATTTATATATGTAATAATTTAATGCATATAATAAATTATTGCAATAATGTATATAATAATTTAATTAAATGTATCTAATACGCCTTATTCATTTTGCATTTTTTGTCCAAATATTATGCTTTATCTTTTTTTTCCTGAAATCCGCAAAATCCTAAAATCTGCACAACCTCTGGTCCCAAGCTTTGTGGATTTCTGGAATTCTACTGTATTTACATAATATAACAAAACAAATAGAATTTTGGAACAATTCACCCATCAAAAGTATTCTCTTGAACTCGCTGCTGGTCGCAATCCACCAACAATAAATCATGAACTTTGGTGAAACGATTGCACTAGAGCATTCAAAATAAATGTGTTGTGAGAAGATTAAAATTTAGGTTTCTAGTTAGTATCAAAGGATGTTCTGAACAAAGATTTGTATCAAAGGATGTTCAGAATAAAGATTTATATTAGTTTTTTAGATGTGCAAATTAATAACTTCTAAGTACTACGAAACATTAGAAATTACTGAAATGCATATCTTTTATATTTAAAACTTATTTTTGTGGGGGGAGTAATGATAATAGTAAAGAAGTCTTTCATTTGTTTGAATAATACTTTTATGGGATGCTTCAGAATATCAGAGTTCAGCAAAGTACAGTTTTCATTGACATATGCATTTTAAATAGAAAAAAAATAAATCTTCCCTCTTCAATACTAAATGATTCTGTTTGTGTTCATATCCTAAATATGCAGGCATTATAAGCAGTCTTTATTTAATAAAGAAGGAGCTGGTTGCATAACGTGAATTGGATTGGAGGTAAGATAGGGTACGTACTCGTGAATGGGTAAGACTGTAATTTCTGTAATTGACAGATTTTGCTGAGTGCATAAGAATTAAGAAATAAAATTAGCGAGTTTTAATAGATTAATTTTAGCCCCTCCCCCCAAAAAAAACAGTTTTTTTTATTCTCTGCACCTTCCTAAAAGGCACCAAACAGGTATTACCAGAATAGGCAACCCATGATGTTGCCAAAATGTGTTTATGGGGCAATAGAGTTATATGTACACCTTTAAAGAGGAGTGCATATTTCTACCTTTTAATTCAATGGTCATTTTTCTAATTATTATTATTATTATTTTTACGATGACTACATCATTTTTTTCCTAAGAAACCGTAATGGGACTGTAGAGTTTGCTGGCTGATGAAAAGAAAGCATTATGTTTCTTCAGAACTATGTTGTTTTGTCCAACAGTAGAGAATGAAAAAAATTTCCATTCTGTAAATATGTGCTTTTAAACGATAAAATTTTATGGATTGAAATATGTGTGCCATGCCGAATTATATTATTATTTAATTATATTATTATTATTAGAGAATTATACAATTCTCTGATTTTTTTAAATCAAAAATGGATTGTTGTGTACATGTGGAGAACAGTGGAATGCTTAGGGCCAAATTTATTATCTTATGTTTAAGTGAAACTGATCACTGTGTACATAAGGAGAACAGAGCTACACACATTATGTGTGCATTTGGTGAATAAGGTAAGTGTTTTATTACAGCTGTTCCCTGCTTTTTAAATCTTACTGATTCATTGCTTTTATGGAATTCTTAATGCAATGCTATTTTCAACATGCCTATTGCATTTTACATATTAACTTGGTGAAAAAATGTACTGAAGAAATTAAAGAAGGCTTTAGAAATCGAAAATGAACTAATTAAAATTGAAAAATTTATTAATAAGTAAAAATGATATAATTTTTTATTCTGAAAAAGGTGTAACTTCTTTCTGATCATCAATCAAACCCTTAAATGAGTCGCCAGCTGTCGGCGATTAATTTATTGCAGTTATAATATGCAAAAGACATTTTAAAAAATAGTGACACATTAAGAATTTCATGAAACAGCACCAATTAAAATAAAATTAAAAGTCCCATTAATAAAATTAAAAATCCAAAAAGCATCGATTGTGAAACACTTACCTTTTGGGGGAAATTGTTCTCTTCATGTACAGTTGTGATCTGTTTTAACTTCAAAAGACATCACGGAATTGCATTGTGATTGCATTGAATGGTTTCGCTGGCAACTTGCCAATACACATACTGTTGTTCTCCCTGTATGCACAGAAATATGTTTTTGCCTAAAAAAACATCCAAAAATGGCACAAATTTGGCGTTGTTCATGCTTTTTCTTCCCTTGTATAGAGTGATCTGCTTTAGCTTAACATGTTGAGCACGGTGCTGGTCCCTAGGGACCGGCAAGTGAACTTTCCGCGTGGCCGGCGTCGGCCCCTGGGGACCGGTACTGGAATTTTCATTTGGCTGGCATCGGTCTGCGGGACCAACAGTATTAAAGTTAAAAAATAAATATAGTCTCAATGAAATGTGATCAAATTTAGTTTTAATGAAATGTATTATAACATTCTAAACAAAAATACAGCTTAGCTTGCTGCCGGCTGAACGGAAAGGACAGCAAATTCGGCGCTGCGCTCAAATTAAATCGGACTTTTATAAATTTTGATTCATAAATTCAATTGTTTTCAAAGTACAGCTTCATGGAATGCTAATTCTTGCATTCTCTTAACTGCCAAGCAAAACACCATATTTCTAAAGCAATGCAGTGCTTTCTTTTTCATCAGTCCTCAAACTCCACAGCCCCATTGCAACTCTTTACAAGAAAAAAATGCACTCGATGGGGGGGGGGGAAACAGTTGTGGCCATCAAATTTGAAGATTGAAAGTGTCGCTTGTCTGCTGCACTGGGGTTGCCTGTTTTGGTGACTAGTATGTTGCTTGATGAATATTCAGGGTTAGGCAGATAATCAGGTACCAATGTGTAATTTCCCTTTTTTAACTGATAAAATTAATTATAAAAACTACGTTTGTATGGAATGGAATTTTTATAAAATTTATTGTCAACTGGAAAGATTGCTATCAGTAATTTCTTATTATTTACATATTCCCCTTTATTAAAATTCTCAAATCAAATGAAATTCTCAGAAAATGAGTTATCCTAGAGTGCTTTAGAAATTTGTGTAGTACGAGACTCAGTATTAAAATTCTTTGAAAACATAATTAAAAATGTGTGGATTTATGTAGGGGGTTATATTTTGCACATATTAACTTTGCTTTAAATATTGTCATGAACGTATAGAAGATCTCTTTTTAGTAACGTAGATGAAGATATTTACATTGAAATCTTTTTAGTAACTTAGATGAAGATATTGATATTGAAAGTTTTGAGAAACCTGCTCCATCTCCCTTTGAAAGTATAAAGAATAAGAGTTTAGCCAATGAATCTGAAAGGGGTTTGAGAAGTAATCCTTTGTTTGCTAAAAATGCTAAAGAAGAATTGGAAGAGTTAGATCTGTAAGTAATATTTTAAAGCATTTTTTCTTTAACTGAAAGATAATTTATTTTGAGAAATGAAGTGATATACAGTCAAAAGTCGTTAATTCGGACACCCATAATCCGGAATGATCTATAATCCGGACCTCAAAGCTACAAACTTTCTGCGCATGCGTCGCGTTCACGCCTGCGCACAGGCGTTTACGAGAGCGCGTAAGACCCTTACGGCTGCGAATATGTTTGTGCGCATGCGCGTTTAATGTGTAACGGAGTTATACGCTAAGCTAAAGTTATCTAATTCAGTTAATGTTGCAGATTGCGTTGTTCCTTAATCTTCGAATTGGATCCGGCTTATTATTTTTTGCAGACTGTTAGAGCAATTTTATAAAAGTAAGCTTGAACTTTCGATTATGTCAAATAGAATTTCCGATGTATATTTACTACAAAGCGAAAGTATGTTTTGAAATCCGAAATCTGTTTATCAATTTCACGCTGCTCTGCGGCAGAGGGGGGGGGGCAGAAACGTCATTATTAGATTATGATAGATTAGAAAGATTATGTCAAATAGAATTTCCAATATATATTTACTAATATGTAATTTGTATCTACAAAGCGAAAGTATGTTTTGAAATCCGAAATCTGTTTATCAATTTCACGCCACGGATTGGAAGTTGATCTGTCAACACTATCCTTATCTTCAGAGCAGATGTTTTTATTTTATTTGAATTATAATTCCGTACTAAGTTTAGTATTTCATCTCGATGTACTCCGTCTTTGATATGATTTAAATCAAGTTCCTCGTCATTATAATTCGCTTCCGATAGTGAAGAAAGTGACCCAGAGGTTATTGAAAACGAAAACATTTCGATTGACAAATTAGTCGGTATTCTCAACACAGCAATTATAGGACTTGAACAGCGGAACTTTGTAACTAAACAAGAAATTATGTCTGTTTAATAGAATTAAAGAGAAAGTATTATCACATGAAACGAAGCAACTTACATTGAAGGAAATGTTTAATAAAAAGTAAACAAATAAATATTAAGTTTTTTCTTTTTGTAAATTTTGATACCCTTTAGATCATAATTGTTCTTTATTTCATAAATTACGGTTTCATATTTTTAATTTTGTAATTTTTGCATGCCATCTTACCAGATTTAAACTGATGATCTATAATCCGGAAAAATCGATAATCCGGAATCGCCGAAGTCCCGACGAGTCCGGATTAACGACTTTTGACTGTATTAAATTTATTCTTTTGATTTGCGAGGAGTAGCATTAACTTCAGATTTTAATATAAATTTCATGTCGTCTCATTTATATAATAATAAAAGAGTTTGTGTGTAACATAGCATGAAGATGGATAGGTCTAAAGTTTTGAAATTTACCGTGGTGCTTCTCTGGGCAAATGTACACCTTAAAAAATTATTTTTTTAAATTTCAGTTTATTTAATAAAGTTGTTCAAAAATTTTTGGTGCATGTGTAGTTGCTTAAATATATTAATCAGAATTTCACCATTTGAACCACCAGATAAGAGAGGGAGAAAAAGTATTTTAAATAAAGTATTGTGTATCTCTGTTTTTTCCCCTTGCAATAAAAATTGATATGCCAAGATAGTTGACTTGTTTATCTACCATGATATAAGTGTACTGTTCTTTTCAGCACTTTATTTTAATACATGATTTTTTTTTATTACTAGATATAAGATTATGTTTTTTCATCACAGTTATTTTCCTCAAGTTTGCATTTATTGTTCATTTAATTTTGTTAATCTCATATTTTCTTGATTTATTCTGTACTTCTAGTTTTGTGTCAATTATCAGCACAGTTTAAGAATTGCTTCAGAGGTATTCTTTTCACATTTCCATAAGGTCATAAATAAGCCTGTCAGCAGTTATTTAAAAAAATAAACTAAACTTTGGTATAAGAATATTTTTCAGATTCGCCAATTTAATGGCTTTTTTTTGGGGGGGGAGGTGGTGGCTTATGTTAAGTTTTTTAAAGTTCAGTTCTTTCAACAGTATATTATGTACATAACATTATATTCTTTCTCCCTTTCCTGAAGAAAAAATTTTCCATTTAAGCATTCATTTTATTTTGTTAATCTCTTTTTTTCTCTCCTTGTATTTGTACTCGGATTTTATATACACGTCATCAAAATTTTAAGAAGACGAATAAAATAAATTTGCATTAAAATTATTAGTTATGAGCTTTAGTATGTTTGTCTTTGCCATTTTAATAAACATACAGTGGAATTCCCATAATCTGCGAATTCATATACTCCATTCTCAGTTCTGGATGTAGTTAAAGATAATTTTAGTTTTCAAATAATTTAATATGCCTGATTTAGCAGCAATTTTTTTTATATGTATATGCAGATAGTTAAAAAAAAGCATACTATTTTTATAGTATATTTTGACTAAGTAATTGAATCTACTTGAAGTTAGCATTTTCTGCAGTACTTACCTGTTAGCACAATCATCTTAGTGCAATTTGGAAAATTTTACAAAAGGAAGAAACAATGCTTTTTGTTGTAAAAAAGTATTTAGTACATCCAACCTTCCTTCCTGATCACTCACTCACTTCGGAGAAAAGCTGATTTTCAGTTTACAATCGCACTATGAACTGGCATATTTGAAATAGAGTTTCATTGCCTATTCAAATCTTCCAAAAAAAAAAAAAAAAAATCGTTTCCTGTAACCATTATTTTTTTCCTAGAGCATCCTTTATACCAGGGCTCATTAAACTAATAAACTTCATACATACACTGAACATTTTCAGACTAGGCATTTCATCTGTTATTTTAAAAGAAGAAAGTTTACTTATTGATGTAAATTCCTAGTTTGTCTACTTTTAGAGCATAAAAAGGGCTGAATCCTTGAAGACTTTGCACAAATCAAGAAGTTATGTACTTATCTGAAGAATGAACACGCATTTTGATGACGTAATACTGGCTAAACCTCTTTCTAAAAGCAGATTACAGTTTATGCTTTAACTGATTTAATATGCAATGTTTATATAGTTATTGTTTGAAATGCATAGCTTCATATTTGAAGGAAGTTTAAGATCTATTCTAATTGAGTTGAAACGTTACGTTTATAATGTTGTGCACGAGATTTTTTAAAATTGTAAATCGACCTTTTTTGTCGGTTCCATGGTTTGTCGGCTAAGCATTTAACACAGCGAGTTAACGCTGAAAAGTGAGTTACAAAGATTTATGAAACAATTAAAATATTGAATGAATGATTTAAAATTTATAAGCGTAACTGCTCAAAAGAAAGAATTATTTGGCTCAAAGAATTCTTTAATCACTTATCATGTATACATTTTTTTTACTTTTTCAATCAATATGTATTATTTCGGTGCTTGCCGAGATATAAATGAAAATTTTAATTTGTACTTTTTTTGCATCTTGGAGAGAAAAAGTGAAAAAAGCATGGTTAGGTGGTATATGGAGGCAATACTAATTTCCAATTCGTACAAATGTCGAATTTGCGAAATGAATAAAATCGTGCAGAAAGAAGTAATTGTGTAGGTAATTTTGAGTAGATGAGTAGGGTTACGTGAGGGGAATGTTAATATCGAACTTCGGATGTTCGGAAGGATTCATGGTTTACTAAGAAAAATTCAATATGTGTGCATTTTGTTAGCTACGTATAATGCGGTACGGAGTGATTTCATACGATCAGAGTTAGGGATGGATAAAATGACTATAACAGAATGCTTTTGCAGGGAAGTATGTACAGAATAATATTTCAAAGAGAATGTGATGTTAGGCAGGGAGGCGTGATTGTAGAAATTGACGAAAGGAAAACTGGTAAGTAAAAATGTCATCTCTAAATCCCTCAGAGTGTGATTTGCAGAGTAACAGCAGCTTTTGCTCCATTTGGCGTTAAACAACACAGGTTTACTGTCTTGGTAACAGAATGTGTTTCGCCACCTGCAATTATACATCCATCCATCCATCCCCATCCCCATCCATCTTATTACATGCATATTTTACATTTTAAATTTGTATTTACAAAAAAAAAAAAAAAAAAAAAAAAAAATTCTTTTATAAGTGAGGTTTATTTCTTTTGTTCTGGTAGAATTTGGTATTAATTTGGTTGATCACTTTGAGAAATTCAAGTATTGTTCCTATAGTGATTGTGGAGCAAAGTACTGTATTCCTGCCAAAATATTACTTTTTCTTCCAGTGTAGGCTAATCCTAACTATAAGACAACGAAGAATCATGATTTGTCCATAAAAATCATTGGAATTTGAAATATAAATAAAACACCCCTCCTCCCCCCAAAAAATTGCATACAAAAATGGCAGTGCTGATTGTTAAAACTAAAGAGTTGTTTTTTGCATGGCCCCCTGAAGAATTGTTAATGTGTGTGGTTGATGCATTCTGGAACTTTGGTGATGCCTGTTAAAGTGCTTGCAGTAATATGAAAGTACATTTTCTATATGCATGTTAGAAATCTTGTTTTATGGAAAACAGGAATCACAAACCTCTAATTTTTTTATTTTAACAAAGTCTTACCTTTAGGTGTATATTCAGGTTTTTTCTAAATTTAATTTTGATTATATATATATTTGTCTGCATGTGTAAAGAAGTTTTTTATTCACAATTTTTTAAACACTTGAGGTCCAACATAATTTTAACTATTTTGTTTTTGTTTTGCCAAGTGAGAAAGCCAGTTTGTCAGTTCCAAATAAGGACAAATTATTAAAGTTAGCATTTATAGTGCTTTCTGTCTTTAAATAATATGGAAAACATAGGGGGGGAGAGTAAAGAACATTAATAAATCCAAAATTTCACTTTGCTTCTTTTTGTTAACTTCTAGTATTGTTATTAATCCAATTTCTCATGCACAGAATATAATGGCAGAATTAGCATAGTTTTTGTTTTTTTAAGAAACCTTAAGGTTTTTTTTTGGAAAGTCTTTCTTTATTTGTTAGCCTGGAAAGGCTGTTAGTCTTGAAACACAATTTTGCATCAATTCACTTAAAATCCATTGTTTTGCTTTTCATTTGAGTGTATCGTAATCCAGCAAAATGTAAGATGTATATCTTTCAAATTTAATCTCTTGTTATTGATTAACAAACTAAGCTCCTTAAAAGCAAGGGAGGCAATTTTTAAGAATATTATTTTCTTATCTTTTAATCTGATTTATTTTAATAAGAATGCTTTTAATTCATGATATATCTAATTAAAAGCATTAAGTATTTTAATAGAATTACATAAAATTTTTTTTCCAAATATACTGAAGGTATAACATTCTTGTTAGTCTATATATGTATATATTTAGACTAAAATGAGAACCCTATGAATATCTGTACTGTATGAAATATTTTGCCATCCTACCTGGGTCATCTCTGTTAATGGTCTGTACTGATAAACCATATTAAACTTTTAAAAGAGCTGTTTTGGGTGATCGTTAAAATTTAAACCCTTTCAAGTTATGTTTTCAGTCATTTAAGAGCTTAAAAACTTTTTTAAAGTAATTTTGTTGATGGCTATACCATTTTTTTTAATAAAATATTTCCATGTGTTTTTGCAAAAGAATTTCTCATGTGTGCTTTCTCGAAACATTTTTCTCTCTCACTTTCTACTACATTTCCTCATATACTGGCATTATTTACAATTTATATAATAATTCTTAAAAATTAATACTGTTAGAAAATAAGAAATCAAATGCTATGGATAATAAGCTGACAAAGTTAATTACTGTATAGCCCAATATAGTATTTCTATGTAATTTACTGCTTAAAAATAAAGCACAAGCACAGATAAATTTTTTTGAATCAAAAAAACAAAAGTTGAGCAGAGATGTTTCTTCAATTGATTTACAAACTGCAGACTCAAAACAAAAAATGATTTTTCATTAGTATTTTTTCTATTAATGTTTTGTTTAAATATGCTAAATGTCTTTTTTTTTTTTTTTTTTTTTTTTTGTCTTGAATTCTAATAAAAATTATGTTTAAATTCTATTATATATGCTTATATTAAAAGTGTTTCATCAAACGTCTGGTAACTTAAAGAAAATTATTTTTTACCTTTCGGAATTTAGCAAGTGGTGTAATATTACTGAGATGATTGTTTGGTGATTATTTATTATTTAATAGGATCGATATAACTGGTCCCCCATTGCCATTTTGTGACCAATAACTTCCATTCCAGCGTTTATCTATAATACTTTTTAAGACAATAAAGCTATCATTCGTGACCTAATTTTATCACAATTATTGGTGAAGAAAATCCAGTATTTAAAAGTATATGTATAAGTGAAAAATCAACAAATTTCATTTCTGATTTTGTTTATTACTTTGATTGTATTGTAGGTATTTAATTTCTTTTGCACATGAAAGTTATTGAGGAAAACAACTCATGTTACAGTCATAATAGTAATCCTGTGGGGATTATATACATATAAGTCATATGTAATTGGCAAATTTTTGTATTTTCAAGTGGTACCATAA
Source organism: Stegodyphus dumicola (assembly GCF_044657685.1). Taxonomy (NCBI): domain Eukaryota; kingdom Metazoa; phylum Arthropoda; class Arachnida; order Araneae; family Eresidae; genus Stegodyphus; species Stegodyphus dumicola. The sequence goes on along the minus strand of NC_140781.1, from coordinate 139,776,039 downwards.
TTAATTTACCTTTAGCACAGCCAACATGAAGTACATGGATAGACTGGACTTTTCTTAAAGCACACTTGGAAAAGTCAGGAAATTTCATTCTCCTGTTTGAGTGGCAAGCCTGTCGAAATTATGGCTTTGAAAACAATATTTTGTGCATAAGTTTGTAATACAAAATCAGTGAAATTAATTAAGTTTGACATATATGCGATAACAATGTATGGACAATATTAATACAATAAAAGAATAGAAAAACTTAATGAATTTTTACATATCTATATGAAAGAATGTTGACTGTGAAGAAGCAAAAGGTGCAAAATGTTATTGTTTGCAAGAGAAACATTTTCCTCCAAGATGTCAGGTAGCTGCTGCCTTTTCTGTATTTTTTCTCCTGTACTTGATTAATTGTTGGACTTATATCCCAATAAAATTTTGCTTTCTGTCTGTATTTAAAAATGTTTTTAAACCAAGATATAGCATTGTCATTGCAAATATTTATGCTAAGCTTACAAATGCTTTATCAGGATGATTATGTTCTCTGAATGAAATTTCTTGAACCAAATTACTGGGATCATCTTTCCTCCTTCTGAAGGGTGAATTCGTGCTACTGTAAGACACTTGCTGCCAGGCTTTGTCTAGGAGATTTAAAACAATGGGGAATATGAAAATGATGTTTCCTGTAGTTTTTTTTTACTTTTGATTCTTGTTTTGAAAAAGTGCTTTGATATAGAGCGTCTTGAAAGTTGCAATAATTTGCTAATGTATAGGCTATATTAGAGAAGTTATGTTAGCAGGCAGGATCTAAACTATGATGAAATCTAACTCTTCCACTAACTTGTCTGCCAAGCCAGGAAGATAAGCAGGTGCATTATCTACCAAATAAGGGCACTTCAAATAGCGTATTGTTTTAGAATTCTCCGACTGATGCGTAAGTAATGGTTTGGCTTTACGTTTCCACATGGGTTTTCACATAGCAAAAGAGTTATACTATCCTTCATTGACTTATATCCAGGAAATGATATCTCTTCTTGCATGATGCATGTTCCCTTTGTCATTTCTTTTCAGAACGAAATGGCTCATTGCAATTGAACACTTGATGAGGAAAAAATCCTGCAACTTTTATCTAGTCATTAAAATTCTGCACAAAATCTCCGAAGCTTTTTGGTTTACAATCATAGCTTCTCATACCTAACTATACTAATATTTGATAGTTTTCCCCCCTTAAAACTCTCACATCACCATCTGGTAGCTAAGAAAACATCAGTATCAGCTTCTGTGCTGAGCTAAATTTTTACTCACCCATCATACAATCATTTTGCTTTTTCACAAATGATGCCCTCATAAATATTTTTATCAGTTAATATATATTCATTTATTTCAATAATTGGAAGTTTCTCTGTCTTCTTCAATCATCTGTGATTGTTGTTTAGTACTTTTCAGTCATCCAGTCATTTAGTTTTGACAATAATGCAGATTGTTGATTTTCCCTTACCAAACTGAGCAGTAAGATCAGAGACATGAACACCATTTTCATGTTTGTCTATAATTTCTTTATTCACCTCTGTCATGATTCTAGTAATTTTCTCCCCATTTTCCTGTTATCATTATCTTTCCAAATGCAACTAGCAATCTACCATACAGTCACACAGTAACTAGCAATCTGCTGTGAAGATTCCTACCTTGTTGCCCTGTGATGTTTATGTGCTGAGTGTTCTATTGAAATTACTTAACTGCTAGAACCTACTAGAATTGCAAATCAATTATTCACTAAGTTCTTCTGGGTCAGTAACAACAACAGAAGAAGGGTTGAAAATATCCTTCTAGCTTAAACAGATACACAGATGGCCCTACTTGGACATACAATTAGCAAGCAGTTAAAGGCTTTAACTTAAAAATAGAAAACATAAAACTAAACCTAAGTTGAATGCAAGACAAAGATGCAGAGATACTTAATGTGTAGTTGGCTCTTTGTCTAATATCACCAGCGGAGATTAACAGGAAAATAATATGCACGGCCATAAAATAGCAAGCTTTAACTAGTAACAATATAGCTGAAAGGCAGAACACGCTGTGTCTGAAATAGCTCAGACCTCAGCTTAAATAGTAGCTCCTACTCTATTTTGCAAAAACCGTGAACTGAAAACTCATTCTGATAGAAAAGCCCAAGTAGGAAAATGAGGGAATAAAGGAAAGACTGGTTTCCAAACAAAAACTTAACAATTAAGAAAGTAAAATAAAACCCCACAACGTTACTTTACATAAAGTTGTTACATCACATGACTTTGCATTTTGGTGTATCTTTGTTGCTGCTTATCTCTTCATATCGCAAAATATCATTTGTACTCCATGGCATTTTTCGTTTGGAAAATTTGTTCATGATCCAAGGTTCCACTATTCTAATTATTATGCAGTGTCTATTCCTGTGGTATTCCCAGAATGTTGATAAAATGAAGCTTTCTAGAAAGTATCTATTAGTCTGGTATGCAGAATGTGTTTAGTATAAGGTAACCGAAAAGTTCTTGCCGTTTTGGACAGTCAGGAAGAAAAAATCATAAAACAAATTATAATCACCACTAATCTTCAAAGTAATCACCATCGGCATCCAGTGTCTTTTGCCACTAAGGGGCTAGCTGTTTGATACCATCGTGGTAAAACTCAGAAGTCTTGGATGCAAAGAAGGCCGTGATGGCCTTTTTGTGGTATGGTCGGTTGTTAAAGGATTTCTCACGAAGATGGTTGTCCAGGGAATGGAAAAATTGGTAGTCTCTTGGCATGAGGTCTGGGGAGTATGGTGGGGTAGTGTCTCCTAGCCCATTTGCTGGATGGTGTCCGAGACCTCCCAAGCCACATGCGGCATCGCATTGTCATGGAGGAGTAACCTTCACGACTGACAAATGCTGGCTCTTTATGCATCATTGCCTGATGCACACATTCCAACTGCTGAGAGTATAGGCCTGCCGTGATGGTTTGTTCGACTGGCAGGAGCTCAAAGTGCACCACTTGGCGACAAGTCCACCAGATACAAAGCATGATCTTGTGTGAGTGGAAAGGTCTCACAGCGTGAGGCACAGGGTCCCGTGGTGACGGCCAATGTCTGGAACAAATGTGTCATACTGGACCCACTTTTTATTGCTGGTGAGTACTCGATTAAATATGGATGCATTGACACGCTGTTGGTTGTTTGCATCAGACAGTGAGTGGTATACCCACTTGCTCAGCTTGTATGCCCTTCCTGTGCAGTGCAAATGGAGTATGATTGTTTCATCATATACATGAAAGTGTGGAGCAAGCTCACCACATGTTTGGCTACTGTCACTCTCTATGGCTCCATCACATAGATGAAAATTATTTTGCTTGATAAACTCGTTTTTTCCTCCTCCCTCTACATTGAAGATGTATTGATGGCAGTATCTTGAATAGAGATATCAGAACTAAAAATATAAATTGGTCAAACCATTACTTTTGTATCACCCTCCGAGTGACACGACTTACTTGCTTATTTAAAACTTTCTATTAGCTGAATTTTTATAATTACTTATACTAGTCTTATTATAAACTTCGATTTATCAAGATGATATCTATATTATTAAAGAAAGAAAGCAAAATATTTAAAAGTCTATATATACCATATGAGAAAAAAATCTCATGAGTGGGTAAAGGCGGTCATGCGACTTGGGGGTTAATGCTCAGCAACTGAAGTAACTGTTTCTGTGGTCAGTGCCAAACTTATCTTGAAGCTTATCGTAGCTTCCAATCTCAGATAACACAGAAATGCATTTTCTTGTAAATGGTTCAATTTGTGATTTTGCTTAAATTATTACTAACAGGTATATATATATTTTTCCTTTTTAAAGAAAAGATGTTATCAATTAGTTATGGATCAGCATATTGTATAATATGCTCTTTTATATGGATCTAGAATTTGTATTTTAGGTGTGGAGGAGGGACTTCATGATAACATAGTGTTTAATTTTCTGAGTAGATAACTACTTTCATCCTATCGTGATTTTTTTTTTTTTTTTTTTTGTCGCTTAGTATATGTTAACTCGTAATTTAAAATATTTTGTTTTGCTTCCTTTAATGATGCAAATATCATCTTGTAGAAACATTAGGTATTTTGGGAAACAGGAAAGATGAAAAATGAGTAATGTCCTCTTCAGGACTCGAACCACGGATCTCTTGAATTCGCATTGAGCATACTGATCACTATACCACGAAGGCATGCTGAGAAGGCAGGAAAATACGTTATATACTCCCCCTTTACCCTTTTAAAGGGTGACTGGGGTCTTAGGGGACCCTATCGACAAATTGTTGTGAAGAATCATAATTCACCACCTTTTTAGTTTGGGTGCCACCGTAGAGACAGGATTTTTGAAGCAGGAGAAATGAAAAATGAGCAATGCTTTTCCTGGGACTTGAACCATGGGCCTGTCGAATACACAGCGAGCGTGCTGACCACTATACTACGCAGGCATGCTAAGAAGGTGGGAGAAATACCTTATAATATTAATGAGCAAAGTTTATGAAGACAAGGTAATTATGTAAATTTTCCTCATAGAAACTGTTTAAATAGAGGTGGTCTTGATTAGATCCAAAAAACTGTGCATCCTGATTGTTAAATTAACTGGATCTTTAATTTAGGTGTCTCATTTGTAACTTTCTGAATGAACACATAATGTAAGTCCTTTTTCATCAAATAATAAAATTTAAGAAAAGTATCATTGCATAATATTATTGTTTAATAAATGAAACCCAACTTTATTGTTGTAAACTGATGCTGAAATTTATGTAAATTTTTAATCTACACTCATGTACATAAATTAAGGATAATTCGGAGTCACGCGGAAATCGAACTCTAAACTAAATATATCACCTGTAAAATCACTACACACATCTTCAAGAATCATATGCAAATTTCAGGAAGTAACCAGATGACACCGATGGTACGTCACAATGACGAGAGTGTAAGAGAGTGATATATAAGGAATACAGGCAAAGAAGTAAAATTGTTCGCAGGCGCTTTATAAGCATTTCAGTGCAATAACTGAATAGTTATGACACAAAGAACGCATTTGGCTGATTTTTTACTTGGTAGAATTTTTGGCCGTCTGGAATGTGGGCGTACCCAACTGGAAGTATCAGACGAACTTGGAATTGCCCAAAGTGTCATCTCCAGGCTTTGGCAATGATTCCAAGATGATGGTAATGTGAGTAGACGTTACAGCACAGGTCGCTCCAGAGTTACCACGCCGAATGAGGACCGGTATTTGGCAGTTACTGCCAAAAGAAACAGGCGGAGCACAGCCTCAGACCTGTCTTGTCAGCTCTCTTCAGCCACTGGTACGATACTTTCAAGGCAGACCATGTACAGACGCTTAGGGCAGATTGGTCTGCATGCTCGTAGACCTGCCAGATGCGTTCCACTTACTGCAACTCACTGTCGTCTGTGGTTAGCTTGGAGTAGAGAGCACGCATTGTGGACACCACAACAGTTGGCTTGTGTGATGTTTTCCGACGACTCCAGGTTTAGCTTGCAGTCCGATTCTCACTGGACTTTCATATGGAGAGCTCCAGGTACCCGTTACCACCAAGAAAACATCATTGAACCACACCGTTACGGTGGTGCAGGAGTGTTCATTTGGGGTGGAATTATTCTGGGTTCCAGAACTGACCTGCATGTTCAAATTGGAATCATGACGAGCCAAATCTATCGGGACGTCATTCTGGAACAACATGTACGTTTGTTTCGGGGCACCATGGGCACACAATTTGTGTTTATGGATGACAACACCCGTCATCACCGTGCAAACATCGTAAGCGAATGCCTTCAATCGGAGGATATCACCCGTATGGACTGGCCAGCATTCTCACCGGACTTGAATCTAGTAGAGCACGTGTGGGACATGCTTGGTCGACGAGTTGCAGCCCGTCAACCTCCTCCTACATGTCTACCGGAACTTTGGAGAGCATTGCTTTTTGAGTGGTGTAATTTCCTCCAAGATCAGATCGATAATTTGATATTCAGCATGCCTAGGCGTTGTACGGACTGTATTGCATTGTCTGGGAGACATACAGTGTATTAACAATCATACCAACCATGTAATATTGGTTTTTTGAAAATAGGTTTTTTTTTTTTTTTTTTTTTTTTTTTTTTTTTTTTTTTGTAATTTGCTCCAGGGAGAAAAAATTTTTTTAACAATATCAAACATATAGCATCTTTTTTTGCTCTTTACTTTTTGTTTAATAAATAAGCTTTACAAATAAGTCAAATTTGTTTTGCTTCTAACTCTTCCTTTGCCTGATTTTGCATTATCCTTAATTTATGGACATGAGTGTAGATTGAGTGTTTAAAATACCTTTGCTTTTCATACATGGCATTGTACCGTGTGTGTTAAAAATGCCTGATTGTAAAAGTAGCATAAATTATTCATATTCAGAAAGAAGTCATTACTATTATTTATTTCTTTTCTTTTTTTTTTTTTTTTTTTTTGTGAATTACTTTTAGAATAATAATATTTTTTGTGAATTGCTTTCTAGTTATAATATTCTTATATTTCTAGAAGTAACTGTAGTGTGAAACAGATTGATTTTTATAATTGTGTCATGGAGGTGCTAAATGCTGATAGATTAGCAAAACTGGTATGTGCCGGACATTTCAATGAGGCAGTTAAAAAGAAGTTAGCCACTGATAATTCTGCAGCAGCACTTAGGCAAATATTTGGTCAAATGCATTGGGTTTGTATATATATATATTTTTAAATATTATATTTATGAAATAGATATATAAGTAATAAATCTGCTGTGCTTTCTTAGGCATATTTTATTTGCTTCAGTTATATTTTAAGAATCTTTTCTCTTATGCTCTTTTATGTGTAATATTTTTTGAAATCATTCAGCTAAACATTTGAATACTTATAAAATTAGGCTAAAAAGGGCTGCCTTAGCTTGATGTAAGTTTTATGTAAAACTTTTGCTTTTGAAGGAAACTGATAAAGATCCAGATCCCTCTCATCTTCAGGGGCCACTATTCTTCCTCCTCCCCATTATTTTTTATTTAAAAAAAAACTGGGGGGGGAGGTCAGAAGATATATTTATATTGGGTAATAATGTTATTTATAATTTATCAGATTCCTAATTAAAAAAGGACAGTATCAGTGTATATGACAGCTACCAGTATGCATTGCCGTTTCCTTCAAAATCAGTCTGCTCAAATGTGTTTCTATTTATCATTCTTGCAGAAACTATATTCATAATTATAATCATTAAATTTGTTTTGGGCTTTGTGTACCATTTCTAATTTTATTTGTGACTGAAATCAGGATGAGGTTTTGGGTTTCTGGAAGTTTTCGCAATATTTTGTCTAATATTCAATTCAATAAACATTTGATTATCAGTATATCCAGCATACTTAGTTTTATTTCATCAATTCATTTAGTTTATTTCAGTGCATTTAGTTTTATTTAATTTTCCATTTCCATTTATTCATAATTTCAAATCAATGCAAATAAAGAAATGGGTGATTGAAGAAGTATATGCATGGAACAGCTAGTTTGTCGAAGGCATCATATTAATGCTAACAGCAGTGTGAACGTGGGAGCTTTGAAAGACAGGATTTGTAATGCTCTTATATAACTTTATTTTACCTTTTGATTGAAGTAATGAGGTTGTCTAGGAATAAACGTTGTATTTTCCCCCAAAACTGAGAAAAATTTAATTTCTGGAAAAAAGTTGTGTTGAAAATGAAACCATTTAGAGTAAAACTGAATAAGAGGGAATATATGTAGTTATAAGTGCTAGGTCTGAATATATAGTATTTAAAACTTATAAATGTTTTTGATGTGCTTTCATGAATTATTAGTGATTTTTTTTCAGTACAGAACTCTTAAGCATTTTAATTCATTTATTATATACATGTAAAAGAGTCATTAACATTGTTTTTACTATGTTTTACACATTTATAAACTATAGTTTTCAAATGCTTCTAATATGTATGTACCTAATCTAATTTTTACACATCCAAGAAGGTACTTTTTAATTATTTAGGGTATAACAGAATTAAAATTTTGTCATTTTTTGGGGGTCCAACAGCTGGACATAGGTTTGAAAGGCATTCATTAGAAATGGCTGAACTCACTGATGATTTACTGAGAATGTTGCCCATAATGCACCACAAGGATTATTAGACTTGTATAGCATTTGCAAGAAAGGCTTAAGGACACACTCATATAACTAGCCATTACATGGGAATCAAATGCGTACTCTTGATTTTAGGAAAGCAGTCAGCCTCTGCTAACCAGTATACTGTTGAAATTATCATACAGGGTTGCCCCACTACCTGGAAATTGGGAAAAGTCAGGATAATTCATTTTCCTGTTTGAATGGCAGCCTCGATTATAGTAGTTGTGTTAATTTTGAAAATAGTTCTTATAAATTAAACAATTATTCTAACAAAAATTAAATTATGTGTACTAAAATTAAAGAAAAGATAAAAATGTGCAGTGTACAGTTTTCAGGATAAATTTTTGTTCTTATAATTAATGTTTCATTTAAGAATGTATTTTTTAAATGTTCTATCTGATGGTGCTTTCTGTGGACTAAGTTTGTATGTAATTTCCAAAATAGTGCATTTTTAATAGTTAACATTCACTGTAGAGAATTCAAGTTGTTGATGTAAGCAACTTACACGTGTAAAAAAGACACATTAAAAGTTTTCATTTATAGTAAGCCCTTGTCTTTGGTTACTGAACTAAGAAACTGGAATTGCAATTGGAGAAAAAATGTAGAAATTGTGACTTATTTTTAAACAGACCTTGTAAAAGTTTGAAAGAATGAGTTGAGAACATTAGGGCGAATTTATTGATTTCTTTGAATGCGCTAGCGCACTACTGATTGGTTTTCTGGAGTTCTTGATTAAGTCTAGTCTCTCCATATTTTTGTAGTTTTCTTACTATATTATCTGAGTAGTCCATTTAGATTGTTTGTGTTCTTTGCCTTTGTTGCATTTTTTCAACAATGTCTTCTCACTATTTAAACCCAAGATTCTGCCTAAGGAATGAAATTAAACAATAGTATTACATTATAACATGCATAAGTAATCCTGGAATTAAAACTTAATCAAAGATTCATCAAAATAAGTTTAGCTCCTATAGTATTTCCACACACAGATTGTATTATTTTCGAAGCCTTGCACTAGAGGCATTGTGCCACGCAATATTTTAGGGGGGGGAACAATTGCACGAGAAGGAATGACAGCTTGTATCGACTGAAGCACAATTTTCACAAGCTCTACTCTAAAAATCAAATTAAAAAACATTTGCTTTGTAACCATTTATACAATGTTCGGACTCTTCAAATCACAGAGACTTAAAGTTATTTCTGATCGCCTTTAAATATTTTGATAACAAAGAACATGTTCAAGTTTAAAATTCTAGATTTAATTACTCTTCTTGGAAAAACATTGGAAATAATCATGTCCATTATCGATACATTAGATTCAAACAGCTTGACAAATATGCAGAAATTACCAATTCAAACTTTTTAGGTATTAATAGAAAAATAACAAATAATTTATTTTCCTGATTGAATATAACAAATTAAATCACCAAGAGTGTATTGGAGCAGGCTGCACAGTACACATGATCAACAGTGCAGTTTAAACTGCATCAGATTTGTATCCTGTAGATATTGTAATTGGCAATGCCTCTAGTGCAAGGTTACGAAATTGTTACACTTTTATATCTGCATCGTTTGAATAGAATATCTGAGGGAATTTTGTGATGACCTGGAGGCAGAATGTAAGTGATTATTAGGATACCCAAAACATGATTGCTAGCTGTACTGCCTACAGTTGAAGAGTGTTACAGTTGTTAAACCATTCAACACTAGCATTTCGGCATTATCCGTATACCTATAACTATGATCAACAGTCACTTTGACCGCTTGCTACGAATAGAAGAAAAGGCTCATTCTTTGCTAATAATATGTAAAGTTAATGCTTATACATTCTGTTTGTTTAATAAGTAAAATAAAGTAAATTGAGTAAGTACATGCAACCAGAAGAAAATGTAACAAAGAGCAAAATAAAATGAGTAAACATATTAATTGAAGGATAATTTAACAAAGAGCTAAAAGAAACAAAAATCACTAGATATTTTAGAATTTCTTATGTAATAAATTGACTTATAAAAATTTTCAATGTGAAATAAATATTTTAAGGATTACACATATTAGTACTTACATTACTGGGTTTTGCAGTGCATACAGATTACCGATTTTTTAATTTTACCTGTACAGGTTCCAGAAGCAAAGTTCTGTTACCTCTGCATGCATTTATTTAACATTGTTTAAGCTTACTGTAAGCTTGTAAATTTTGCATGAAATGTACATCTTTCAAAGCTCCTCAGCCATATTCAAAATAAATCACGATTGATGTTCTTATATTCAGTTGTTTCCTTGTAAATTTTCGATGCACTTATCATAGCCAAATCAAGAATATTTTTAAAAAAATTTGAACTGGCCACCGTCTAGATGAGGACTTCACTGAGTACTTTATGGTCATCTGGTCAAAAACAAAAACTCCATATTTGGTCAGATTGTAAAAATTCACAACTTCTGGTGCCTTGTTTTCATCATATGTGATTTCCAATGTTGGGTGCATGGTATTCTTGAGCATGACCTTTTTTTCCTTGATAAAACGTAATCATTATGTTGTCATGCATAGCAGTCTTACGAGACGAGAGCTCATCTCTCGTATTTTTTGAAAGAATAAGGTACTTCACTTTTTGACAGATTTATTTTGCCAATGCAACTTATCCCAGAAGTGTCCATTGTCAACATTACGTGTATGCACTACTTGAGTTACCATCAATTATTTTTCTCCTTGCATACGAAGTTGGCCCAGCTACTTCTTGTAAGACATTCTGCTAAGCGTGTCTCCCTGTAACACTTATCGAAATATTTCCTATTTTCCAAACTGAACCATCATTCACTGTTTCTTCATCGTTTTGAATTTCCTTTGGACACACACTTTGTTCTTGAGTTCCTTTTTATTTTTCACTGCTTTCTCGAGCTTAACTACTGCTGCTGATTTCACTTCCAGAAACCATCTAGTAGAAGGTAATGTAATATTTTCTTGGTATAAACTTTTACTTTTCTGTTTTGTGAACAGATTCTCCATCAGACGAATCGGATTCAGTAGTTTCAATAGGTACAAACCAGTCCTCGTGGAATAAATTGGGTATAGTTTCATAAAAAATTCTTCATCAGGTTCAGTTTCTAAAGCAGAATTATCATCAGAAAGGCTTTTAAAAACTTTCAACATCTCTTCTTTCATTAGATATTTTCTACCAGAGCGTCTACTATGCAACATGATAAACAGGTCAGAACAGCAAAGCAATCCAAAATGAAGTAAAGTACATGTGTGTCTACTGAAAACTAACCTTTCTAACACAAGAGTAAAGGGCAGACACATGGCATGCAAAAATTCCAAGCAGGTGCTTTTATTCCCCCCTCCCCATTCACTTCTGTGAAATATGCAATCTTCCTTACTTCATACCATCAGGATAATTTCATAGGTTGTAGACTATTCCAGCTTTTGATAACTGTCCTTATATGAATTTCTTGGGAATTTGATTTATTTTAGCATTTGAAAGAGAAGAAATACTTCTTGCTGCTGTTGTCTTATATCAGAACAAATATTTTTAACCTGCTTTAATTGATTCATAATAGTATTAGCAATTACTTTCTTGGAGATAAGATAAATAAAAATAGTTTCTTTCTGTTATCATTCTGTTTTTATAGAATTGGGGCTGTAAATTTTGTTTTAAAGCAATTTCTGTCAAAATGATATATGCATAGGATAGAGAAATCATATTAAGTTTTTAATTTATGTTAGCTGGTCCTGTAAAGTAAGTTTTGATGATATAAAACCATTAATTTGATCATAAATTATCAATTTCTTATATTTGTATAAAATCTGCTTTGGTGCCTTCACTTTCTATGCATAAATACATAGACTTTAAAGGTTGTGGATTCTGACTATTTATATTTAATAATAATGCATTAAAAATTGTGTAAGTATTATGAATAATATCAATTCTGTTTTTAACTTTAAAAGATGGAGTTTCTGATCATTTCTTTCAGTTTACTAGCTTAAGAAAATATGTTCTGATTTAATTTAGAAATTGTGCCACCATATAATCTTTTATTTTATTAATAATGATAAATGTGTATATGTAAGGTTGTATTGTTCACATGAATGTTATTTTACATTATATGCATTCAGAATGGATTTTTAGTCTCTCTCATATGTGACAGAGTATGATTTGCACATTTCAGGAAATAAATCAAATCATAAATGGTATTGTTGTGCATTTGCCTACTTCCATTATTACTTTCTGTTGTGTTTTATAATATCTGTTTGAATAGGTTTTGGAAAAAATCTCATTTCTGAGATATATTTCAAATATTAAATTTGCTAGTTGTATTTTAAACTATTTGAAACTATGTTTGCACAAAGTTAAGTACACCTTCACTATTTTGTTTTTATTTATTTATTGCCTAAAATGATCTGCATATTTCTAACATAGATATTCACAATAATTATGCAATCCTTTTAAATATTTGCTTGCTGATTTGATTAAAAGTTGCAGTCTTAATGAACAAATCTATGAACTTGAGAAATTCCATATCCTTAAGTATGGCATCAGTTAGCCATTTATTAATTTTTCTGATATCATTTTTGCATAATAGAATTCTTTATGCTTTGCATTCTGTTATAAATGCTTTTAAATTTATGTTTAGCTGGTAAACCTCATATAAGCAGTGGTATAAAAAGCAGGAGGGGGGGGAATCACGCGTGAATCATATTTAAAATTTTAAAGCATACATTATTTTAATGAAAACAGTTTTTATTTACATAATTTAGGTACTAGTAATATTAATCACTGACTAAATCAGAAGATGTATTTCAGCATTTGTGTAGTATCATGATATAAGTTTTTAAAATACTTGTTTTAAATTTTGTACTTTTTTAATGTGGTAAGTTCCCCCCTTTTTTTAATAAATGAAGCTTATTTATAGTGTGCAGATTTGATATATTTAATATTCATTTAATTTTCTTCTGCTGCTGTGTAAAGAACACTTATCTCAGATTGTGAATGAATGGTGGAAAATAATTTCTCATAAATTCTTCTATCCCTTTTTTTTAATAAATCAGCATATTTGAAAATGATGTTTTCTGTAGTTTTATTTCTTTGAAAGCTTGGCAATGAGCTTGTTAAATTTTGATGTATAAAAATCTTATAAAATTATTTTGTGATTTTTAATTTTTAAAGTTTTTTTTTTTTTTTTTTTTTTTTTTTTTTTTTTTTTTTTTTTTGGTGTGTGTGTGTGTGTGTGTGTGTGTGTGTAAGCTGTGTTGTTTGCAAATTTTGACTGAAAGCATTTTAATACCTTTTTTTTTTTTGCTTATGCGATATCTAAAGTAAAACATTTAAACTGCTGTTGCTATTGAAAACTTCACTAATTATGGGAGAAGGACTCCTCATAACTGCTTTCTGTTCATTTCAAATTAGTTGTTTATTTCAAAATTTGCTAATTAAAGAAAGTTAAAAGCAAGCAGTTTTATCGCATTGATCCATTGAATCATTTGTTATATTTAGTGGGGAAATGTTTCGGTGGGAAACAAGAATTACATTTTCTATTTGATTATTTAAATTTAAAATTTCTGCAAATGTGCCTTCTCGATGCTGATTTTGTATGTACATTTTTTTCATGTTTTATTTTAAAAATGTACTTCAGATTTTCCATTTTCAGAAGAATCCATAAACTAATTATGAAAGTGTAATACTACTGTTCAATAGCGTAACTTATAATTCAAATTCATAATTTTATCCAAAAGTTAAAAAGAATCTTACTTTTTATTTAATTTTTTGCTATAAATGTTATTATATCCGATTATAAATATCTTAATTGTGACGAAAATTATTAAATAATTCAAACTTTCAAAATTTTATTCTAAATTTAAGCATTTACAGTAGTCTATTCTTAAAGAAACTATAATGTGTATTGTAGCTTTTTAGGGAACTGGTTGAATCAAAGAATAGTCTTTTCAATAATAGCATCATGCTCTTGAATGTTTAATGATTTACTTTTATGGAAATGTCAGATTGATGTCATATCGTTTGCCATAATATTTTATTAATTTATTTTTATGAAATATCAGTTTAATATCAAAATAATTGAAAAAATTTTCTACCTTGAAATGTTATTAAAAGTAATTTTTTTCTTTAATTAGTTCAGAATCTTGAAGAATAAAATGACGTCTTCCATATACATGGCAAACATTTATTTAAGCTATGAAGATGTTGAACAACAGGGTAGAAGCATGATATTACACAGCGCTTAGCACTTCTTGCTTACATGCGATACTCACCATTGGCGTTGGCTAACTACTTAAAAAAGTATTACGCAGCAGAGAACTTGCTTATCATGCACATGCGCTAGGGGAATCAACGGCGGTTGCCAACATACCCCCTTCCGACTTTGCTTCTCCTATTCCTGAAAAGTAAAACAAAATACATATTAAACAGTATTCAATCCTATAATTGTACAGCAGTTTTGATCTTTAACAGGAGTCAGGGGTTTGGTTAACACATCAGCTCCCATTTCACTGGTAGGTATGTACTGCACATCCAATCATCGCGTTCATATACTTACTTGACTCACAAAATGATGGCGAATGTCGATGTGCCTTGTGCGGAAGTGAAACACCGAGTTCTTCGTAATTTTCTGAGCTCTTTGTTTATCATAGTATATTGTTGTTGGGTTTTCTATGTTGTAACCCAGCTCTTTCAGGAAACGACATAGGCAGACGGTTTCTTTGGCGGCCTCAGAGAGAGCCAAATGATCAGCCTCCGTTGAAGATAAAGCTACACTGCATTGATTTGTGATTCCTAAGTTATAGTTGAACCACTTCAATATATATACAAAAAATGTCTAGGATTTTCGATCATCGACATTTGATGCCCAATTTGCATCCACAAAGGCGATGAGTGGTTTTCCTGTTTTTGTATAAATTAGTCCTTGATCTTGGGTTCCCTTTAGATATCGAAGTATTCTTTTCACAGCATGCCAATGTTCTTTTCCAGGATTGTTGTTAAATTGACTTCAAAACTTCATGCCGTATGTGATATCTGGCCTCGTAGCTACTGAAAGGTACATTGGTGATCTGATCAGATTTCTAAATAGAACATTTTTCATGTCAGCGTTTTCGTTTTTAGGACTAATCTCTTTTGATAATTTTTTGCTTTTATCTATAGGTGAAGACACGGATTTAGCATTTGGTATATTATGCCGATTTAAGATATCATCAACGTATTTCTTTTGAGAAATTTTAATTGAATTCTCATTTTGAAAGCAGAAGCTAAACTATCACGAGTTATTTCATATGTTTGCTTAGAATTGGTAAAAACATTAAGATCATCTACATAAACAATTATAATAGTTTCACTGTTAGACGTCTTTTTAATATAAACACAATTATCTGAATTAAGAGATTTTAATTTTTCATCCAAATTTTTTGTACCACTGGCATCCTGACTGTTTAAGACCGTGTAATGATCTCTTTAAAAGACACACTTTATCTGAATTAATTTCATCGCAAAAACCTTCGGGAATTTCCATATAGATTTCTTCATCTAAATTTCCATTTACATAGGCCATTACAAAGTCTAATTGGTAACCTTGAGACTGTGTTCTACAGCATAGGCTAAAACTGTTCTTATGGAACAGTTCTAGCAACAAGGGGTAAAGTTTTCAGTGAAATCGAGACCTGGGATTTGAGCACACCCTTTAGGAACTAGCCTAGCTTTGTATTTTTCGATAGTGCCGTTGTGATTATATTTTAAGAACCCATTTACTGCCAATAACTTTATTGTTTTCAGGCCTTTTTACTAATTCCCAAGCCTTTTCTTGAACAAGCAAATTATATTCTGACAGCATGGCATTATGCCAATTTTCAGCATTTAATGGTTCTTGCACTGTAGGATTAATGCTTTCCTCAACAACATTTTCAGTTTGCTCAATTTTATTTACAATTGTATAGTGATATTCCAATTTAGGTTCGTGGCAAACCTGTTTTTATTTTCTTGGGGCGACCAGGCCCCCTTTTAATCAGGATAGGGATCATTGATTCGCTATCTAAATCATTTCCGCTTTCCTTTTCAGAGTCAAGTGCCGACTCACTGCCGTCCAGAGGTGATGATTTATCACAACATGCTTTATTTATAATTTTTTCCTCCAGAGTGAAAGGCAGATATATTTCTTGCTCTGAGTCATAACTACAGCAGTTTTCAAACTCATTAATAAATTTTACGTCTCTACTTATTATCACTTTACGTGCCTCAGGATCCCAAAGTCTATACACTTTTGTTTCATCAAAATAGCCATTAAAAATACATTCTTTAGATCGAATTAAAAATTTGCCTAGTCCTAGTCTTTTATTTAGTGGAAATGCTTTTTGGCCAAAGGTTCTGAAGTGAGAGTCAGTTGGTACTCTGCCAAACATTACTTCATAAGGTGTTTTTGTTTCGCCTTTTAAACCTCGTGTTGGGCAGCGATTTCGAATGTAAGCAGCCGTATTGACGGCTTCGGTCCAGAATTTCTGAGGCAGATTGGATTGCAATAACAAACATCGCACCATTGAAACTAAAGTGCAATTTAATCTTTCGGCGACGCCATTCTGGGCTATCGTGTAAGGAGTGCTCATTTAGTGTTTTATTCCCGCGTCGTTAAGAAATTTATTAAAGTCTTTCCCTAAATATTCTAGCCCATTATCGGTTTTCAGAATTCTGATTTTAGAGTTAAGTTTATTTTCAAAAGATGCTTTAAAATTTCTGAATTGATGCTTTAAGAGCGTTTAATACCCCTTTCTCATGTCGATTTTTAATAACAGATGGCGCTACGAACATTGAGCGATAAAGACTCAAATCTGTAAGACTACCTACAGCCTGGTTACTATGGCAACGAAGCTTCCCTTCCACTGTACTCGTTTGGCGGGAAAGTGAGTAAGCCATAAAACACTTCCCCTCAGTTGAACAAAAGACCTGCTGTCATTTCTTCCGTCTGTGACTCAGACTGCAGGGTATGTTTTGAACAGGAATAGAACTTTTCCACTTTTGTGTTGAATGAAAGATATCTGTGAGATACGTGCAGCAGTCGCTATTTCTTTTCGCAAAATTTGTTCATCACGCTTTTCAATGTTGCGTAATGTTTCATAATTTGCCGTTATTCTGCAGAAGAAAACAGTTTTTAAAAATACTAGATTTTTAAGCATTTCGGTAATTTCATCGCGACATAAAAATTATATATAAATGATTTTATACTTGATGATATGTGTATACATATATAGCATGCACATAATATTCCATTTACTCATCCATCCATAATATTTCATAAATTACCATCCATAATATTCCATAAATATGTGTTAGCACTTTCCAGAGCTTTATATATATTTTTTAAATGTATTATAAAATCGTATAACACTCTTAACTATTTTTTTACTTCAAAAGTGGATAAATCATTATGAAATTTTTCTAGTACAAGGAGAAATGGTCTATGTATCCATACACATAAAAGTAGTAAAAGATACTATTCTTGATTGAATATCTTTGGCAGCAATATCAAGATGAAATGCAATGAAAATTCGAAATCAATTAATAACATGCATTTTTTTACAAAAACACTAGCAGGAGATATTTACACAAAAAACTTAGTGTGGAAATAATTTGCAGCACATTATCTGAGATCCGCTTTGAATAAAAACTACATAAAGTTTTATAATGAACAATCAGTTTCAAGATTTCACTTGATACTGAAATGCATAAAATCAAATTGCGTTTCTATGTTTCAGGTTTATAAAATACAGCTGATAATTGAAGGGGTAATGTACAAATTGATAATACATGATAAGGGGGAAGAAATTCCTAAATTACAAAATTGAATATTATATTTTAGTAAAGTAAAATGATACATATTATAGATACATCCTAAAAAACGATAATATTTATATATATATATATTGTATATCGTATATATATATATATATTAATTATATATTTATATGTATATGTACTTTTTTCCGGATGCAACTGTAATTGCGTACTGAGCTGGTTTATCATCTTCCTGTAGCGATGCATTTGGACTTGCTGTGTATGAATTTGTTTCATTGAACAAGAACAAATAGGAAACAGAATATTGAAAATTGAATTTGTTTTGAGCATTAGTAATTTATATATGTTAGATTGACTAAAAAGAGTATATTCATGCATAACGTATAAATAAGCGAAGTGAATACTTTTTGGCAATCACCTTGTAACGTTGCGCGCCTCCAACTTGCACGCAACCAAGGGGTGACTGTGAAAATAGGATAAAACACAGAGTCTTGTAAAGGGTTTAAGTCCCTTTTTATTCAACGTAATAAATTACAATTGCGTGCTCTTGACGCTTACAGACGGCGCCAACTCGGCGGTCAAATAAAAATAATAACCTGAAAAGAACTTTAAAGACAAGACTCTAACTACGAGGCTCTCTAGAAATAACTAACTCACCGCGTTTTACAATACCGCTGCTAGTTCAGCAGACTTGAAGCTCACTTGAATGATTAACACTACTTCCCGGCAAGCACATAGGCCGAAACGCGGGGTTCTTCAAATTCTCGCTAACTACCTCCGCGCTCGTGAAGTAAGAATATCACACACCCCGAACTCGTTTCCTTCCTATTTAAATCATAATACTTCCGCAGATAATTTGAATGCTTGCGCGTTCTACTCAAATTTACATATTCTGGCATTGGCAGTTCCAGGGGAAAGTAAGGCTTGACAGGAAAGATAGTTTAAACTTAAAATAAATATAAACCCTACATTTGCCGCTGCCAGAATTTGGAAAACTTGGAAGCAGGTCCTACAAACGACCTGTTGTAAGTTTCTCTAATTCTGAACTAACTGGCGAGAACATCGTTTACACAAAAAAATCTTATGTAAGAAATTGTATATTAAAATTCTGTTGATCGTTATAAAGCTCTCTTCTTACAGCAACTTTCCTGGACTTCATCAATCAATCTTGGTCTTTCCTTCCAGCATCTGGAAGGAATAAGTATCAGTATCTTTCTAAATACATTATAATTTACACTTTCTTGACACAATAAATTTTTGTTTTTAAACGATTCGTTTTTCTTAGTTATTGCTTACTTCACATTCATTCAATTCTTCAAGCATTAATTTAACTTTACCCTGGCTCTCCACCGTGTGTGGTGTCAAACGGGAATATTCGTGTTTTAGTCTTATAATACTTCCCCTAACCACCATGATTTGTTAGAATTCAACGACCAAATAGACACACCTTACTCGACATTCTGCAACTCAATGAGCTATTTTAATATTCTTAAAAATTCAAATGTAGGTGGAGAACCCTACAAACCACATTCATTCTAACTTCCCCCTCATTCATCTTTAAACATGCAGGCTTTCGCTCTAAAGCATGACTTTATCTACAATTTAATTCTTAAATTTTGACTTCATTGCTTTTAAGCATTCACTTTTAGCATCTACAATTTTATGCTTCTAGACTAAATTCTACTTTTACATAACTTTCAAGTATTTACGTACATTTACAAAATTTTAATACATATGATTTTTACAATTTACCATAAAATGAATAAGAGAAAATAAATTTTTACTTTACTCATTCTTCGCCAAGCTGGTGGCACTGAAACTAAAATTCTTATTAATACAAGAATACGAAGTTATTTTTATCTTCGGCCAAATTTTGGCTTTAACATAACAGAATTAGTCTTTCGACCAACAGAAAATGCTTGTTTTTAGCTTTTACACTTAAAGAAAATAATACTTTTGTCTTAGCTAAATAAAGTAAAACCAAACTAAGTCTCAACCGAGACATATTGACTTTCGTCAAAACATAGAACTTCGTACTTATGCATAACATTTCGGAACAAAAGAGAAAAAAAAATTTATAGAAGGTTTTAACTTATCTTTGAGTTTTCGATGCTTGAAACTCCGTCATTCGTTTTTGGCAAAATTGGTCCCAAGTTGGAGGTTTCATGGATGTTAATCTTCTCCTTATTGGTCTCCGAGTGTCGTCCACATTGCTTTTTCTTTTGCGTCCTCTACATGCTGGCCTCTTGGCGGAGTAATCGTGTGGTTGTTGGCATTTCCGTTTTTCCCTGGGACGGCTGGTCTTGACGTCCTCCGGTCTGGAGTCCTTCTTGAATTTCTTCTGTTCGTCGTATTTTTGTGCCTCCTGTTGCCGTTTCAGTTTCCAGAACGGCGGCCTTGCTGGCACCTGACTCTGTGGCCGTGTGCGCGTTCTCCTTGATGTATAATTTTTCCTGCAATCCTTTGTAGGTGGTGTTTTTCTCTTTACCCGGTGCATCTGTATTTTTGTTTTTCTTAAACGCTGGAGTTTGAAAATTATTTTTTTCTTTTTGATATCGACGTCCAGGTTGTAGAAGGGCTAGGTCTCTCTTCAGTTCTCTGTTTCTTGGGTGGTGGAATAGTTGTTATCTCTGGACCTTCTATTTCGTTTAGACTTGAGTCCTGCAAGAAACTTTTAAGGATTTCAAAATCATTTGGATTATAGTATTTTTTCACCTGGTCGGGACTTGCTTTACAGATTTTCCCTCTCTCGTTCTTAAGATATAATACTACTCCTTTGATTTCCTGAATTACATAGGGGCCTTCAAACTTTGGAGCTATCTTTGCCGTAAAATTGTCTGGGGCACTTGATAAAGAAGATTTCCGCTTCAATACTTTATCCCCAACTTTAAAATCTGCTTCACGGCGTTTTCTATCATAATATATTTTCTGCCTATTTCTTGCCATATCCGAGCTTTTAAGTGCCTCATCAATCAGCTTTTGCACATCTTTTTGTTTAAACTCCTGCTCTCTTTGTTGCACAAAGAATAATTTATCTAAAGGCGTAATTAACTTTCTGCCTAAAAATAATTCTGCTGGAGTTTTTCCCGTAGTATCATGATTTGCCGTTCTTAAAGCATAAGCTAATTCATTTATGTAGCCATCCCAGCGCTTGTGATGTGTGCTCACGTAACTGCGAATTATTTTTACTATATTTTTATTAACTCTTTCTGCTATGTTAGCTTGTGGTCTATACGGAACCATTTTGATATGGCGTATGCCAAGTCCATTGCATATGTTTTCAAATATTTGACTAATGAATATTTTTCCGTTATCGCTAATGACTTTTATCGGTGCATCGTATTTTAAAATGTATCTGTGTAAGAATGCATCTGCGACTGTTTTGGCTGACGCGCGTTTAAGTGGAACAATTTCTGTCCATTTTGAAAAATGATCTACTATTACTAAAAGAAAACAATTTTTATTTAACTCGCTCTGGGGGAAGGGACCAAGAAGATCTATGCCTAAAATTTCATTCGGAAATGTAGC
This sequence comes from Stegodyphus dumicola, assembly GCF_044657685.1. Lineage (NCBI taxonomy): Eukaryota > Metazoa > Arthropoda > Arachnida > Araneae > Eresidae > Stegodyphus > Stegodyphus dumicola. Next base: position 139,754,569 of record NC_140781.1, on the reverse strand, counting down.
GCGAATGCTATTTAAGTACCCGGCCGGGCTGTAATTAATATCATTTATTAACTGACATTGATTGCAGGACCTGACATACGCCGTTACTATTTTGTATAATTGCGGGAAATATACCGCCTTGCGTACCCTTTTTAAAGTCTTTCTGACCCCTAAATGGCCCGCTGTTTTTGCTTCATGTAATTCCTTCAAAATGCTTAATCGAAGCGAGGCTGGGATGACTGGTTTATACTCAAGATTTTCGTTTGTTGTTTTCGTATAGCATAATAAATTATCTATTATTTCATAGTTTTTTGCTCTATTTCTTATCGCATCGATATCTGTATGCTCAAAGCTTTCGGGGTCTTTCAAATAAGCATAGCTATTTCCAGATTCAGGATCAGCTTTCAGTTCAGTAATAACCGTATCTCTAGAATCTAAAATTTTTGAAGTCAACACAGCGCATTTAAGTTCATTTCCTTCATCGTCCAGTTTTATACGAGAAAGTGCGTCAGCTACATTGTTTTCCTTACCCGGTTTATATTTTATTGTGATATTATATTCTTGGAGTTTTAAAGCCCATCTTATTAACCTGGGCGTTAGGTTTTTCCCCGAGTAAAGTCTACCAACAGCCGCATGATCCGAAAAGACTGTTACTGGCGATTTGCCGAAATAAACTCGAAATTTGTGTACAGCCATTAATACGGCTAATGTTTCTCTTTCTGTAGCTGTATAATTCCTTTGTGTCTGATTCAACGTTTTACTAAAAAATGCCAGAGGATGGTTATTTTGCATAAGAACCGCACCCACCGCATAGTCTGACGCATCTGCTGCAATTTCCAGGTTTTCGTCCCCCTCCGGGAATTTTAAAACAGGGGCATTAATGAGCGCTTCTTTTAATCTTTCAAATGCTGTGTTAGCTTCCGCTGTCCACGTAAATTTACCCCTTTTTCTTTTGATTACTAAGAGTGGTTCAACAATATTAGCGAAATCTTTTATGAAAGATCGATAGTAAGAACATAACCCAAGGAAAGAAGAAAGTTTCTTGGCGGTGTTGGGCGGTGGGAAATTCTTAATAGCTTTTATTTTTGAATCTTGCGTTTCTATACCCTTTTGCGAAATTTTATAACCGAGATATTTAAGTTCTTTAGTTGCGAACTTGCATTTTGAGGCGTTAATTGTAAGACCGGCCTCTTTTGATAATTTAAAAACTTGTTCTAGATCATTAATGTGTTGTTCCAACGTACTACTCGTTATAATTATATCATCTAGATAAATTAAAGTTGACTTTCCTAGGACAGGCTTTAGAACAATGTCCATAGCTCTCTGGAATGTTGATGGGGGCCCCACACAACCCAAAAGGCATGCGTAAAAATGCATAAGTGCCCGATTTTGTTATAAACGCGGTTTTATGTATATCTTCGGGTCTCATAGCTATTTGATAGTAGCCAGACGTTAAGTCCAAAGTAGACATATATCTTGTCGATTTGATCTGTAATGATCTCGTCTATAACCGGCAAAGGGTAAACTGGAAATTTGGTAATACTATTTAGTTTTCTGTAATCAATAGCAAACCTCCAGGCCCTTTTATCCGAAGGAGGAAACTCGTTCTTTTTCCTACATAGTACGACTGGACTCGCGTACTCACTATTTATGGGCGTTATTATTTTATTCTTTAACGTCTCCTGAATATGTTCCTCGATGATTACGTCTTTTTGTTTGTCATAGCGATAAGGTTTAGTCCTACAAGGTTTTTCGGCATTTAATTGAATCTTATGCGTTACTATTTGGCAGTTTCCTGGTTTTTCTGAAAACAAATGAGAAAAATTACTCACCACTTGCTGTATTGCTTTACTTTCATGGTCATTCAGATGGCTAAGGTCCAATTGCGGTGTCTCCACAGGTTCCACCACCCTCTGGTCCATCTCCAACACCATGGAACTATCTTGAAAATTTAATTTGGCCCTCGCGGCCCTTAAAAACTCCATACCTAATATAAGAGAATGTTGCAGATCTTTCACCACAAAAATTAATACTTTGAGACTTTCCTCTTTTACCTGTAAGTTTAATGATAATTTCCCGATGCAGTGACATGTTTTTCCTTGCGCCGCTATAATTTCCGTATTTTTGGTTTTAAATAATCGTACCCTATAAAAATTCTTTTTGAAGAAATTTTCACTCATAAAATTTCCTTCTGCTCCTGTATCGATGAGGGCTTCTACTGGTACATCGCCAACCAGGACTTGTATAATTGGTAGCTGTGAGTTTTTTACGATGACCGTATTTAAATGTCTATTTGAGGGTTTTTTTAAAACTTCCGGGGTCTGGACCCTCCCTTTCACAGGCCCCTCTACTCGTTTAAAGCTTTCCTTTCAATCTGTGTCTTCTGGGTACGCGGATGTTTATTTTCAAATTTCCTTTTTGGGCCTTGACCTTCGAGTTTCGATGAGTTAGCTTGATAGCTCTTTCCCCCATAAGAGCGATTTCCATTTCTGGTTTCCTCATTTGAAGATTTCCTTCGGGTACTTTGAGAATATGTTTCCCCTCTCGCTTTTTCCGCTATTCTGCGATTTTGAAACTTCACCGCGAATTCGAAGAGTTCCTGCAATGTGCTTGGGTTTCTAACTTCAAAGTAGTCTTGAACAGCGGGTAACAATCTTGGTAATATTATTTAAATTATCTCCGCATCGGGTTTCTTTCTATACAGTATATCCGTTAGCTTGATTTTTCGTAAAATAAAGTCCGTCAATTCTGCTATATCCCGTTGATAGAAACTATATAGTTCGGCTTCCAGCCGTGCGCGATCTTTCACTATGGGGAAGGCCTTTACTAACGATTTTTTGAAATTTTCAAATGTTTATGTCTGGCTTCCAAATTCCCCTAATAAAAATTTGCCTATATTTTCCACCATAGCGCGGCCTGTCCTCTTAGTGCTGATGTGGCGATGGCAACTTTTTGTCTTTCCGGAACAGGGTAGAGCTGAAAGTGGTTTTCTAGACCTTCTAGAAATACCGCCACCGAATTTTTTCCGTCGAAATGGACGTTTGGCTTGATTGACGCTCTCAAAGTCTGGACCAGGTATCCAAATCCTTCTAACTGAGTTGTCATTTCTTGGTGTTGTCCAGCGACTTCCATCCAGTTTTCGGCCATTTCAGTTCGATAAGTGTTCGGGCGCCAATGTAACGTTGCGCGCCTCCAACTTGCACGCAACCAAGGGGTGACTGTGAAAATAGGATAAAACACAGAGTCTTGTAAAGGGTTAAGTCCCTTTTTATTCAACGTAATAAATTACAATTGCGTGCTCTTGACGCTTACAGACGGCGCCAACTCGGCGGTCAAATAAAAATAATAACCTGAAAAGAACTTAAAGACAAGACTCTAACTACGAGGCTCTCTAGAAATAACTAACTCACCGCGTTTTACAATACCGCTGCTAATTCAGCAGACTTGAAGCTCACTTGAACGATTAACACTACTTCCCGGCAAGCACATAGGCCGAAACGCGGGGTTCTTCAAATTCTCGCTAACTACCTCCGCGCTCGTGAAATAAGAATATCACACACCCCGAACTCGTTTCCTTCCTATTTAAATCATAATACTTCCGCAGATAATTTGAATGCTTGCGCGTTCTACTCAAATTTACATATTCTGGCATTGGCAGTTCCAGGGGAAAGTAAGGTTTGACAGGAAAGATAGTTTAAACTTAAAATAAATGTTAGTTAAAATAAATATAAACCCTACAACCTTTCTAGGATGATCATTTTTGAAAATAACCAGTACTGTTGATAACATAAACACTGGTACGATTTATCTGCCTAAGGGAAAGAATGCCTTCGTGGAAGACTTTCTAAGGGGAATTGACTCCTATACACGTTACACAGGGTAAAACCACGAAAGCGCAGCCAGTCGGACCGAGCTACTTGTGTTCAGCTACTTTACTGCTTCGTGCCTCATTTCAAAGCGGATTCGCTATATATGAAACAGAGCAATGTGCTGTTACCGTATTTAGCAGCCTGCCTTTTTCCTTGACCTACCATAAAAAAATAAAATAGCAAAATTATAACAGTGTTTCTAAAAAGATGCTTTGCTATATTCTCATTAAATCTTTATCATTCTGCGCTACTAAAAACGAAGTACGATTATTTCAAATTCAAAATTTTATAACATTACTTTACAGAAAGTGATCTCATGTCTTCTAAAAATGAAATCCCACATCTGTTTCTATCCAAGCGCTTACTTTCTAAACAAAGTAATTTCAGTGTAACGTACGTTCAGTTTTATCTAACTTAGAACGAGGAAAAAAAAAAAAAAAACTACGTACATAACAGGCAAAGATATTAACAGCACATAAATTTACTCAATTATATTGGATTACCAGAGGAGAAAAAAATAATCCGATGAAATAATTCTCTGAAAATTCATAAATGCTAAATTAAGAATAAATTTTATAAAATGTTTGCTAATGAATACATGTATTTGCATAGTAAGTTTCCTTTTTTAAAAATTTTTCCATCTTTATCACGTTTATCGGAGTGTCGTATTTAACTTCACAATTATGCTCCGAAATTTCATTGCTGTAGATTGGATGATTACCAATATATAATCCTTTTAGTAACCAGGGCCAGTATTAGAGGTTTTTGCTGCTCAATACAATATCTGTGGCTCTTACGTGTGCCACGCGCCGCCAGTGGCTGAGTGGTTAAGAATATTGATTACTGGAAGTTAGACCTGGTTTCGGTTCGATCCCAGGTGAACCAGCTGGCTGCATGGTTTGTTTTCCTGTTGTGCAACATGAATACGAGCCAGTTTCCTTCAGCAATTGGGCTCAAGCGGTTAAATCGCTGAACATTGGTAGTTCCGACCTGGGTTCGAATCAAGGCGAACGGGCTGGCTACATGGGCGTTTTCATAATCTTCCCCGTGTGTAACGTGTATGGGGAGCTTTGCTATAAACTAAACTAAGCCTTCAGAAATTTCCTCCACGAAGGCATCTGCTATCTGCCACCTCGTGGCTTTGCTATATTCAAAGAGCCTAACCCAATTCTAGCACTCGGTTCCTCTCTAAATTCTAGCAGGCGAGCGCTAAAGTCGCCTATTACTGGTAGTTCAACCTCGGCACATTATCTGAGTTCAGCTTTGAATGAAAACAACATAAAGTGTTATAATGAACGATTAGTTTAAAAATTTCACTTGATACTGAAATGCATAAAATCAAATTGCTTTTCTACATATCAGATTTATAAAGTACAGCTGATAATTGTAGGAATATCAGGTTCATAAAGTACAGTTGATAAATACATGAGAAGTGGGAAGGAATTCATAAATTACAGAATTTAATGGTTGTAACGAAAATTTTAAGCACGAACGTTCTTCATAAAGTTATGGGAAAAAAAAAAAAAAACAGTCAGTACCTTTAGTGCGGGTAGTAATCACTACCAAAAATCTATGCTTTTCTGCCAATGTTTTGGTAGTTTTTCAAAACCTTCCTCCCGGAAACTTGGTGGCCCGAGTCCAAAAACAGGTCAACCTCATTTCGGACGTCTTGTGCAGAAGTGAAGATAGGACCAGCAAGATGTAGCTGCAAGTGTGAAAAAAAGGTAGAAGTCTGAACGTGCGATATCGGAGTTATATGGTGGGTGTGGTGAAAGATCCCTTTCGAGTCCGTACAGAGGCCAGCCGGTGGATGCAGACACGTATGGTATTATCTTGAAGGAACGTTACCTTTCTGCACCGGAACTCAATTCAACTCTTTTCCTTGATAGCAGCGTCAACATGCACTAGCATCTCGTTGTATCCTTTACTGTCAAGGGTTTTACCTTTTTCCATATACTATTTGTGATTAATACCATGGCAATCCCACCAAATACAAAAGAATGATCTTTTTGTTGGTCAAATTACGCTTTACGATGCTGCCGACAGACTCACGGGCGCAGATCAACTAAATTTTTGGCCTATGTTGTTGAAATAAATTTATTTTTCAACACAAGTGACTATCTGGTCCAGAACTTTAACTTTGCGTTGATATTCGAGAAGAATAGTACAGGCTCAAACACGTCTGACCTTATCTGCTTGAGTCAGCTCATGCAGCGCACAGCTGACGTTTATGTGATGCATAATGCGACTAATGGAGAGATTAATTTTTATGGATCTCACCAGAGCCAAAGCATGATCTTTTCATTAGTCAAATTACGCTTTGCGACGCTGCCGACAGGCTCACCGGGCGCAGACCAGCTCTCTTTTCGACCTGTATTGTTTGTGTAAACTTGTCTAACTTTGAACGAAAAAAAAAACTATGTATATAACACGCAAAGATATTACAGAACATAAATTTACTCAATTTTATTGGATTACCAGAGGAGGAAAAAATACTCAGATAACTCTCTTAGAATTCTTAAACGCTAAATTAAGAATAAATTTTATAAAATGTTTACTAATAAATACAAATATTTTAAATAATAAATTATTCCATCTCTACATATACCACGTTTATCGGAGTGTCGCATTTGACTTTACAATTAAGCTCCGAAATTTCCTTATTGTAGATTGGATGATTACCAATATACTTACAATCCTACTAGTAACCAGGGCCACTATTAGGGATTTTTGCTACTCATTACATTATTTGTGGCTCCTACCCACACGCCACCAGTGGCCGAGTGGTTAAGACTACTGAATACTGGAAGTTCGAACTGGTTTGGGTTCGATGCCAGACGAATCAGCTGGTTGCATTGTTTGTTTTCACCGTGTGTAACATGAATACAAGCCAGTTCCCTTCAGCAATTAGGCCCTCCCGCGGTAGAGGAATTAAATCGCTGAACACTGGTAGTTCCGACTTGGATTCAAATCAAGGTTAACGGGCCGGCTGCATAGACGTTTTCATAATTTTCTCCATGTGTAACGTGTATGGGGAGCCAATTTCTCTAAGAAAGTTCAACATGAAGGCATCCTACTGTGCTTTGCCATAATAACCTAATCTAAGCCTTCAGAAAATTCTTCCACGAAGGCCTGCGATCTTAAGAAGGTAACCCTCGTGGCTTTGCTACATTCAAAGAGCCTAATGCAATTCTAACAATCAGTTCCTCCCTAAATTCTAGCAAGCGAGCCGCCGAACACTGGTAGTTCATCCGGAGTTCAAGCCTCGATGAACGAGTTGGATGCATGACCGATTTTGGTGTTTTCCAAATTTACCTGCTTTGGCATAATCAAACTCTATAATTCTAAACAAACTGGCGTTCGGTTCGGCTCCAACGGCTCTAGCACCACGTTCCAAATTATAATTACAGTTCAACAAATAAATGTCTGGCGTATACATTCGAATAATCTAAGTAAAAAGAAAAGGCCTTTTTAATTTCTTTCACAACCTAGCATGCATGCACATAAAGCGAATAAAGAAAAACTTATGGAGTGCAGTAGGCTTCTAATCCATAACATATTTAGTTAGTGATCGCCGTCATTGGGAGCTATAAATATGCTATATTGACGGGAAGGAGAAAATTTTACTTCCTGAGTGAGCTAATTCAGAACTAGTGTTATTTCATCTGTCATCTCAAATTTAGGATGCCAAGTTACGTGACTAACAAAAACCTAGTATTTATATGAAGCTTGTTAAAAATCAAAGTTTTGAAGACGGTATATGTGATCACGTTCGGTTGATTACCATTATGATCAGCAAATAACAACAGCAATTTTCTGATGTCTTTCTTATCTTTATATTCAGGTGTAGTTTTCAGAGCAACTAGAGAAAATTTATTAATTACTTTTATTATTTTTGATACTTTATACGTACGAAAACACATACTTGTAGGAAGAGAGATCTAAATATCATATTCGAACAAATAAAAATAAATCGTGACGTGAAGACCCTAGAGATACGGCTTCTGATTGCTTTTCAAATTTTTACCATATTAGTAACGATATAATCGAATAATCTTTCAAAGATTATTGTTTACCGATTTTAGGTAACAACTAGAAAACATTTTTTCGAGCTTATCCTCAAACAAGTTTGCTATTGATAATGAATACTGCTGTATCATGAATCAGGTACGGACGGCGCTATGCATTTTGCTGACTTTGTACGCAATAAATTCTGTTGTCAAGTGCTCTTCCCCCAAAATTCTAAAATTTTATTGCTTGATGCTTCGCTGAATTTTACAATTTTGCTGTAACTAAATTCTGCTGTACCGGCAGTGATCATGGTTTCAAATCCCCCCTCCCCGAGATTTACTGTGTTATCTGAAAACCAGCTCACAAGTTGCTAAGAATAGCTATAAAATTGGTTCCACAGCTTTTAGCAACGGCCTCCCGTTGTGCGTTTGGAAACTCAGCTTTTGAAAGAAAAGGAAGGGGAATAATTTCTCCCTGACTACAGTATAGATCAGGTCCGTGACTTTGAGCTACTGCAAAATGTTCTGAAGTACACTTTTTTCTGTTTCGGCAACATTCATCTTGAGAATTCAACACCTGTTCATTAGCCCTTAGTAATTGACAGAAATGCTTTTAGAAAGTAGTGGGTTTGTTGGTATCAATGAACTGGGGATACGTTAGTTTCAGTTGTTGAGTTCAAATGAACCTTTCAAATACTAAAATAGTCCCTTTGCATAATCGAAAGGATTTCATCTGAGAATAATTTTTCTATTTAAAAATGAGTTTTGCAGTACTTTTTAAATACTACTTGTATTTTTATTTTCGAAAATTTTCATAAATATTGTAATTTATTTCCAATTTTAATAACTCGCAGAAAAAACACAATTTTCAAGAAATTTTTGTATTATGGTTATTCAAACTTATACTAATATACAGCATCTTTTATATTCCTTATACATTTGACACTGCATGCTTCAACCTGCATGTAAGTTTCTCTTCCTTAGTAACTCCTTACCCAGAGATGTCTCAATGAAAGCCAAATCATGCACAAAATTTACACCTGAAAAAAAAAATATGATAAAATATTTTTAACACCATATACTTGACAACAGAGTACATCACATACCCCCCCCCCCCGAAAAAAAAGAAATTGCAAGAAATACAAATTTCTAACAGAAAAATGAATTTTCAAACAGCTGAAATTGTTTCACAAATTAATAATGCAGATAGCAAATGTAACATATGGCACTATTGCCACTCAGTGCAATCTCTGCATATCCAAAATTCTGCTGGCTGATGTCTTCGTAAATTCTGAACATTTTTTTGCCTCTAAATTCTGCTGCTCAGTGCCCTCTGCTAAATTATAAAATTCTGCTATGCACTATTCTCTAAATTCTAAAAATTTTGACTACCACTGGTTGCACAGGCCCTGATTAAAGTAAAGAGGCAAGATGCTACCTGCTATTGATAAACTGCCTTATAAATACCACAGATCTAAATAAATGTCAGTTTTAAATAAATTAACAGTAATAATACACTGGATTATCAGTATATTACTACAAGAAGATGAGTTATCTTCACAACTGCTGCTTCCATGCTCGCAGTGTCATTTGCTCGTGCAATATTAGTCAGTACTTTGTGTTCCGGAGGTTTCACATGAAGAGCCTCTACACCTGAGTATAAAATGTTCGTGTTCCAGTAAACACTGAATTCAGAGGGGCAAGAATAACTCTTTCATGGTGGATACCTCAGTTACCAAATGACTTTCTAAGGCTCTATTCAAGCCGTTGTATAAATGTCATAATTCCCAACTAACAACGCTTCGTAGTCAGACCTTGCTATGTCACAAAAACTAGTTTGGGCATTAAGGTTGAAGTTTTCAACTTTGTGTCGACTTGATATAAGAGTCGGCCAATCAGAGCATATACATGAAACCTATTGAGAGAGAGTGAGTGAGTGAGTGAGTGAGAGATTATGGCGCAAAACCAAAGTTGATTATAGTGCGCCAGGCGCGAGATGGGGTGAGTACAGTTGATGAAATTAAAATACAATAAATAAAAACAAGTAGACAAATGTGTCAAATCCAGAGGATGAAGTCATATAAAAACAAGTTAAAACCACACATTTAAAATTCAAGACACAATTTTCAAAACAAATTACATTAGGTTATAAAAGCCAGTCTCTTTTAAATAATAAAATAAATTACAATTCACCTCCCTTCCGATTAAACGGTCGAGAGGTAAGTCACATCTATTAAAATACTTCTGACGAAGATTATTAAAATATGGACACTCAATTAAAATATGACGGACAGATAGACAAACATTACAATTTAAACAAACAGGCTCATTCTCTGCTTTTAAAAGGTAGCCATGTGTCACTCTTGTGTGACCAATTCTGAGGTGAGTCAAAAGAACTTCTTCTTTACGATTTCCAGCAAAATCCCAATGCTCAATTCTAGGCTTTACATGTCTTAACTTGTTTTTACGCTGAACATCCCAAAATTGCTGCCATTTTTTACGTATCTTCTTTTTCACAACACAACAGATGTCTCCAAAAGGGATGAGGCGACTGGACAGTTCAACAGCAGATTTGGCTGTGATATCTGCCAGCTCATTCCCTTTAATTCCCACATGACCGGGAACCCAGCAGTACAGGATTTCATATCCACGACTCGTTAGGTTTATATGTATCTTGAGAACATCCACTATGACTGGGTTTTGAGTGTTAGAAAAATCTTCTAAAGATTTCAGTGCACCATAGGAGTCTGTATAAACTATAAACTTTTTGTGGCAGAGCCTAGAGATGTAGAAAAGACAATAATATATTGCAGTTAATTCGGATGTTAAGACAGAGGAGGCATGGTGCAAGCGTCTGCCCTCCATGTGGTCTTCAATTACAAATGCCATCCCGACATGATCTTTTGACTTGGATCCATCTGTATAAACTGGAAGATAACTGCTATATTTGTGCCTGTGCTCAGCAAAGAGTTGTCTATAAATGATGTCATTGGTGCTTGCCTTGACGTGATGCTTGAAAACATCAAGAAGCTGAATCCGTGCATTTTCCCAAGGTGGGAATTCAAAATTCTGTACTGCTTGGGGGCGCATATCAGAGAGGGAAAGTTCCTCAATGATAGGGCGAACTCTTAAAGGAAAGGTAGGAACACAGGATAGATGTGTTTCAAATAAAGTGTTACACACATCATCAAGTAAGTACAGTTTATTGGGATGTTCAGGTTGTGATAGAATATTAAAATATTGCAATAGGGACAATCGCTCACGCCTCAGATAAAGTGACGGTTCGTTAGAGTCAACATACAGGCTCTGGACAGGAGAAGTTCTGAAAGCTCCTGAACAAATCCGCAGAGCTTGATGGTGAATAGGATCGAGTTTTAACAAAACTGATGACCGAGCGGATCCGTAAACCACTGAGCCATAGTCCAGTCTAGAGCGAACAAGGGCTCTGTAAATGCGAAGCATGGAGCAACGCTCTGCACCCCAGGAGGTGTTCGCCAACACTTTTAAAATATTTAGTGTTTTTAGACACTTCTTTCTCAGGTTTAAAACATGAGGAAGGAAAGTCAATTTCTGGTCGAACGTCACTCCTAAAAATTTTACTTCGGGCGCAACTGGAATAATTGAACCATTGAGATATAACTCAGGTTCAGGATGGAGACCTCGCTTCCTAAAAAAGTGCACGCACACAGTTTTTTGTTTGGAAAAAGTAAATCCCTGTTTGTGTGACCATTTTTGGATCTTATTCAGAGCTATCTGCAGCTGCCTCTCTACGTATCTCATGTCTGCCCCTCGACAGCTAATCTGCAGATCATCAACATATAGAGATCCCAAGATGGTGGAAGGAAGTTCTTTTAGTACTGAGTTTATTTTTAAACTAAACAGGGTTACACTAAGCACACAGCCTTGAGGCACACCGTCTTCCTGTTGAAAAACGTCCGAAAAAACAGAGCCAATTCTTACTTGAAAAGTTCTAGTGTTCAAGAAATTTTGAATGAAAATTGGTAGGTTGCCGCGCAAGCCACTCTCGTGAAGATCGCGAAGTATACCGTATCTCCATGCCTTATCATAAGCTTTCTCTATATCAAAGAAAATTGAGACAAGGTGATTTCTTCTTATAAAAGCTTTTCGAATGGATGTCTCTAAGAGGAGCATGTTATCTACGGTTGTTCTCCCCTTTCAAAAACCACTTTGATAAGGCGATATAATATTATTCTTTTCCAAGAAGTAGACTAGGCTGCTGTTTACCATCTTTTCAAACAGTTTGCAAACACAACTGGTAAGGGCAATTGGCCGATAGTTCGAGGGATTCCTCGGGTCTTTCCCTGGCTTCGCAATAGGAATGACAACAGCTCTCCTCCATGCACTGGGAAATGTACGCTCCTTCCACACTCTATTGTAAAGTGTGAGAAGGGCACTCAGTGACTTACAGGACAGATGCTTAAGCATTTCATAATACACGCCATCCAGACCCGGACAAGACCTGTGTGTCTGCAATAAAGCTCTCTTTAATTCCACCATAGTAAATGCTCTATTGTAAGGCTCAGATTTGGAAGAGTTGAATGCGATGGGATTTATTTCAGAGTGCTGCTTCAGAGAAAAATGCAGGTGTATAGTTACTGCTGGAAGAAACGGCAGCAAATGTCTCACCAATAGTATTTGCAATTTCTTCTATGGAGCTAATCACTCGGCCATCTTTTTCCAAAAAGGAAAGTGAGTGGTCTTTATATATGCCGCATGCTTTCCGAACTCTTTCCCAAACCCGCTTACTAGGCGTGGAGGATGTTATTGACGACACATATGAAATCCAGGAATCCCTCTGGCTCTGCCTTCTTACTTTTCGTGCATTTGCTTTGGCTCTTTTAAAGGCTATGAGGTTTCGCAGAGTCGGATATCTACGAAAAATACCCCATGCTTTTTTCTGTTTTTTCAGTGCTTCATGACAGTCGCGATTCCACCACGGTTTCGAATATTTTAGTATTTTTCCTGATGTTCTAGGAATCGAAAGCATAGCTGCCTGAATAATAGTATTAGTAACAGCTTCCACAGCGTCATCGATATGCACATCTTCTACCATTTCCTCTGTGAGCTCTGCGGAGGAAGAGAAGAGTTCCCAGTCTGCCCTGTCTAGTATAAACCGAGGGAGTCTCGACATGGGGTTTGCTCCTCTTCGTGCAAGAGATACAAAAATTGGATAATGATCGCTGTTGTACAGGTCATTTCCGACACTAAAAGTGCAAAATGGCAACAGAGACGGTGAACAGATGGCAAGGTCGAGAGCGTGGAATGTCCTTGAAGGCTCATGGAAGTAAGTATCCTGCCCATTATTCAGGAGACAAAGGCTATGATCTTCGATCATCTGCTCAATTTGTCTTCCTCTGCAGTTTGTATCTTTACTACCCCAGAGCGGACTATGGCCGTTAAAATCTCCTATTATGATGAAAGGCTCAGGCAGCTGCTCTAAAAGACCATTTAAATCTTGCTGATCAATATGCTCATTTGGAGGCAAATACAGAGAAACGACTGTAACAACAATATCAAAATTTGTTTGAGTAGCGACAACTTGGAGGGATGTCGTCAAAGAAAGCACATTTGAGGGATAATCCAGTGAGGTGAGGAGACCTACACCTCCACTGGCACGCTCACCTGCAAGTTTATCTTTCCTGACGAAGGAAAACCTCCGAAGTTTTGCCTGTTGTTCTGGTTTTAGATTTGTTTCCTGTACTGCGAAGCATACAGGATGATAAGCATTAATTATGGCTTTGATGTCGAACAAATTTCGGTGGAAACCGCGACAGTTCCATGAGACGAGGGTGGCCATTATGTCTGGTTTTTGTTCTTTCTGTGCTCTTGTTTGGTTTTTCGTGGAAATAGATGCCTGGGAAATTCTAGACCCTCCTCTACTTCCATAGTGTCTGAATCCGCAGATTCAGAAATCATTTCGTCAAAAGAGCTATTGCTGGAACTTCTATTTTTATTTGATACTTTTTTAGTGGCAGTTTTGGGTTTACTTTGAATGACTGTTTCTTTATTTTGTATTAAATGAGTTGACTTTTCTGTTTTCTTGGTGGATGTAGTCGGTTGGGTTTTATTTGGTTTAGTCTGCAAACCTATTGATGTTTGGGTGGCAATGCTACGTGTTGTTTTAACTGCACTGGCATAAGATTTGTTTGATTGGAGCTGTGTGCTTTGAACTAGTTTTCTGGCTTCAGCATACGAGATGTTCCTGGTAACTTTAAGAGTCTGTACTTCTTTTTCGGATTTCCATTTTGGGCACAGGCGTAAAAATGCTGGGTGCTGACCCTTGCAATTTATACACGAAGCCGCAGCGGTACAATTTTCGGAATCGTGGCCAATCTGTGAGCATCGGGCGCATGTGAGGCTGCCACGACAAGACATCTTAGAATGGCCGAAACACTGGCATTGGAAACATCGCATAGGGTTAGGAATATAAGGTCTTACAGGACAATTTATGTATCTGGCCTTAATATTCTTAGGTAGAACAGGCGTGTTGAAGGTAAGGATCACGTGTTTCGTGTCAATCAACTTACCTTCCTTTCGCATCTTGATCCGCCTAGCACCACAGACATTTTGGTCAGCTAACTCGGAGACGAACTCTTCTTCTGAAACACACAGAAGGTCGATCTCCGAGATCACACCTCTACAAGAATTAAGTGTTTTGTGCGCTGACACAGTTATGGATATTTCTCGAAGTTTGGTTTGTTGAGAAAGAGAAGCAGACTGGGTGGCCGATTTGGTGTCAATAAGCAGGTCTCCAGAACGGAGACGCTTTATGTTCTTTGGCTCACCTATGCATGATTGAATGTATTTGCTTACGAGAAAAGGAGACATCTTTTGCAGTTCACCAGAAGGACTAGAGACAACAAGGAAGCGAGGATTTTCAGTAGTTTCATTGGCATTTGCATTGATACGGATCTTCTTGCTAATCGTTTTGTCTACAATTTCAATATCTTTGTCATTTGCTTCAGTTCGGATCTTTTTGTTAAGAGATTTGTCGACAATTTCGATATCTTGGTTGGTTTCATTCGATTCGGGTTTTTTAAGAATAAATAAAGAAGCCATATTGAAAGAAAATATGATTCGGGTCCGACGGCCCCGCCCACCACGGAGCCCAACAAGGGAACACAGATTCCTGTGTTAGGGCTAGCCGGACCTATACGCAAACTGAAGCCCCACAGTCGGCTTTCCCGAAAGCAGGTACTCCCGAGAGCTTGACCCCAAGCCACTGACACAAGGACTAGTGACCAGCCGATTGACACCCGTGAGGACGACTAAGGTGCCTCCCGTTTAGCTGAAGCAGAGGCCAAAGCAGTGTGTTGGGGACAGTACCTCGCCCCTTAACTACCAGGACCCTCCTTTCCAGCGACACGGGTCTCCACGCACGGCAAACACATGGGCAGTTTTCTCGCCACTCGAAAACTAGAAACAAGGTCTGTTCCAGCCTCTCGTGACGAGCCCCAAACTCCGTAGAGAGAAACCACGAGGGAGAAGGGAAGGGAAAATGTTCCAGCCAAGAGGAGAGGAGACGGAAAAGAGGATAGATTACTGGGGCTCCAGGATCGTGACACCCGTCTCATCAAGAAGATGATCCCCTGAAGGGCTAGGGTACCTCGGGATTGCCACACCCGTACTCACAAAAGTGAGCCCCCTGAGGGGCCTATTGAGAGAGAAAGCTGTAGACACATACATGCATGCACAAATTTAGCTTCTCTAATTGGCTATGGCTTAGACCCTGTCTCGCTGGTGTGAATGGAACTCCCACATTTTATGCCTTATGATTATGTGTCTATGGCATTTATACCATCATCTGAACGGAGCCTTAGGATGGCATACTAAGAAGATGCAATGTCTTGTGGGGATAAGCAATTTATACTCCTAAGCCTAAAAAAAAAAAAACTTGGAAAAAAAGATCACATGACTTAAATTTATTTTCTAATTGCTCTAACTTGAGGCACATTACGAGAGGAAAGCAAAGGTAGTAATCAGAATTATTTAAAAAATTTTATCCTTATATTTTTCTTAAAAATTCTGTAAAATGATAAAATTTTTGGCTTTCCTCAAATAAATATATATGGAAAAAATAATAGCCACATAATCGCAGATTTCATTTTGTTATATTTTATTAACAAAATTTAAATAATTAAAAATCTCTTTCATGAAGAGAAAATAAAACATCATGAAAACAATGAAAAAGAAGCAATATTTAAAAACGATAGTAGGCTTATTGATGAGGCTCCCATCAAAAGAATCGAACCCCAAAATATTTTCATTTGCTTCAGTGTCCCGTCTGAAAATTTCACTGATTGCAATGAATATATTTTTAAAAAAATCTTTTATTTTCAAGTTCTTTCATGCAAAACGTCCAAATTTGGTACAAATCAAATTCATCCCCCCTCTTTTTGATAGCTACAATATTATACTTAACAGTTTTAATAGCTATCAGTATGTAAACAACATAATGTGTGTGTGTGATTATGGCAAAGCCTCGAGGGCTATCTGCCTAAGGGGAGGGATGCCTTCGTGGAGGACTTTCTAAGGGAAACTGGCTCGTATACACGTTACACATGGAGAAAACCACGAAAACGCCCATGCAGCCAGCCCGTTCGTGGGATTCGAACCTCGGACCGAACTACCAGTGTTCAGCGACTTTACCGCTCGGCCGCTGGTGGGCAAAAACAACATAATGTAACACCATAAAAGAAAAACATAAATGATGACATTTTAATTTTGGCATAGAGAAATACATATTTACCTCAAAAGGAAGCTTGTATTTCTACCTTCTACGTCAGAGTCAATAACTGAAATGTCCAGATCAGAACTGAGAAGAAAAGAACCATAATTAGTTTAATTAAGATACAATAACACGCCAACCAAGTATTAATTTAGAAGTCAAGCAACAAAAATCAGCATCATATTTTGAAATATTCACTATTTGAAAATATAACGCTGATTTTGGTTGCTTGACTTCTAAATTAATACATAATTAGTTAACCATAATTAAGTAACTGTAAGAGTTTCAATATCATGCACAGCTAATATCTATTTTTGAAATAAACCAACTTACCTCAAGAAAGCCTGGTTTGTCTTAGGAACATTAGCTGTAACTTCTGGCGTAGAAAAGTCAAATTTTTCACTTCCAGACCTAAGAATGAAAGAAATAAACTGCTATAACATAATTAAAAAAAAACATGAAAAAATAAATAACACATAACAAATTTAAGCATTAAGCTATGTATGACTACCACCCATCTCAGACAATGTGACAGATATTGCTGTATACTGTTTCGCCATACCTTGTGTAGCTATTATATCATGCTGTATAACACAGTTTAGAAAAATTACAAAATGTGTTATTTATATCTATCTAAAATGGTACATTACTACATGATTTGTAAGAATAAATTAGAGAGCTCTGTGAATGAAATTCCTTCCAATTAAAAAATGTAGGAATAAAGAAAATGCAGGAATTGCAAATGCAGAAATGAAAAAGGGATTATATTTTTTTTGCACAGAATCCAGATGACATTTCAATATTAATTTTAGGGGCCTAAAATATTAGGCCCCTAAAAGCAGAATATAGTTTTTAAATGTTCAGACAATCTTCCTATGAGAAGAATTCCTTTGAGAAGTACACATCTGAACCAAAATTAAAAAACATGTACAAGAACAGAGCTGAGGACTTCTGTTTGCAGAAAGTCTGTCACATAACATATGAAAAGTTTCTTATTGGTAGATTTTTGATCAGACAGATATTTTATTGTTATACAGAGAAAGCATTCACTCTCTTTCTACTAGAGATAATTCAATTTGGACAATGGCAAAAAGGCTAAGCAAGCCTGAGCGTATTGGTCCCATTCTTGGCACTAGTATGGTTTACGCTCAAAATACACGGCAGATATTTTCTAATTACCTGCATCCTAATATCAATTCAATTCAGCTTTTGGTGGAATTTACCATTTGTGACATATTTTTCAAAAACTACACTTCACAACATGCATGCATGACAAATACACAGAACCATAAATAAACAAGCAATAATATATATTTACATATAAATTTTACTAAATGATCATAAAATGTTCCAACGCGAAAAGAAAGTTTTAACATCCAAGTAAATGACATAATAAAAAAAAGCAAGTTGAACAGCGAGCACATGAATGAAATGTGCATACACCTGTAAAAATATACCATAGGTAACTGACAAAGCATTTCGTAGCAAACATATGACTATAAAATTTCCAATAATACCATGTAATGATGGTGAATTCAATTTAGATCGCAAGAACATGCTCATACTTTTGAAAAGATTCAATTATTTCAGCAATTCCTTGTGAATTGGAATTTACCCTTTCAATATTTCCCAACAATTTAGTGTGAATGGAGGAATAAATTGTTATAAAAGAATTGAACAATTATTAGCATCCCCTCATACACACACACAAACACATACAAAAAAAAAAAAAAAAAAAAAAACCTTCCTTTGTAAAAAAATCATCCGGGCAAAGATTCTCCTTTGACACAGATGCAGTTGTATCAATAATTTCTGACCTTCAATAAAAAAAATACGCATATTTTACTTCGGAATTAACTTACTACGAAATCATAAACGCGAGGTAGTCGATATAAAGAATAAATTATTTCTCACCTTTCAAAAACATCCGCTTGTTCGGAATCTTCCACATCTCGGGAATTTAATTTCATATTTTTTTCTTGAGCTCGACGTTTTCGCTGAATTCTGGATGTTTTATTAAAACCAGGTTGTTTTTTCTGTCGTCCTTGATATTTTCACATATTTTTTTGCTAACTGACCACAGTACAAATAAATGTAAACAAAACGAGTGCGGAATAGCAATGCAATAACGTTGCCATAAACGTCATTCCGCTGACAGCTGACACTGTTTAGTGAAAGCTGTGTATAAAGGAATATATGAAACGCTTCTAAATATTATTTAGAAAAAAATATGATTTATAACTGATATCAAAATCAATTACTTCGTGAATTTTTGCAGAAATAAGATTACAAAGCTAAATTTTAACTCGTAGCACCATCTATTGATGGCTTTCCAAACTACACATTAAAATTACGTATTTCAAACTATTTTTTTTTCAAATATACTATTTAAGTAAATTTCATTCCAAACCTGATTCTAACATTGTGATTCGAAAACTGACCTATTGCTTTATATTTCTGCCAAATTTCACGCAACATAGTTCTTAATTAGCGATTCTGCGTGTAAACAAACAGTATTATAATGCTGTAGTGGACCACCTTAAAATTCTTCTTTAACCTCATCCTTAGATTTCAGAAAATAAACACGAACATATCGAGATTTATCATCGATAAATGTTGCAAAATAAAATGATCCACCTATTGATTCGGTTCTCATGGAACCACACAAATCAGAATGAATTAGATTTAACAATTCAGTACTTCTATATTCAGATTCTTTGGGAAAGGGGTGTGGTTTTTTTACCCTGAATGCATAATTTACAAGAGAGTAGAAATTAGTCATTTTGAGAAAAAGAAAGGCCTCCAACCGTGTTATTTAATTGAAGTTTTTCAAGATCATTTTCATTTAAATGGTGAAATTTTATATGCCACTGATCTGAATGCATAACTTACAAGTAGAAATTAGTCATTTTGAGAAAAAGAAAGGCCTCCAACCGTGTTATTTAATTGAAGTTTTTCAAGATCATTTTCATTTAAATGGTGAAATCTTATATGCCACTGATCTATTTCTTTAGCAATTGATACAATTTCAAATATTGGCATGACAAAATAAAGATCCTTTTCGCGTTTAGCTAAAATTACTGTTTCATTATTGGAATTAATTATTTGAGCACATTTTTCTTTGAAAATTACTGAAAGATTATTTTCAGTTACTTTAGACACTGAGATTAAATTATTTTTCAAATCAGGTACACACAATACATTTTTGAGTTTGATATTTTCAGTTTTAGAACGTATACGAACTTTAAATTTAACAGTTCCTTTTCCGATAGCTTTAACTATTTTATCAGCAGCTAATTTAACATTAAGTATCGCCTACCTCGTGAATTTCGTGGAACATTTCCTTGCTGTTACACATATGCGATGTTGCACCACTATCCAGACAAAAAAATATGTTTAGAATTTCTATTTGTGCATGATACGGCTTTTCCTTGCTCCAAGGAATTCTGATTTTCTGCAGACATCGCAGTTTCACTAAAGTGTTTGCTTTTAGTTTCTTTACTTTTCTTCCTACATTCCAATACTCTATACCCATAGGTAAGGTAGAAGTTGCATCTGTAGTGAACTGGATACTGTTTTCGGTTTGCAGACATCTGGTTTCGGTTTAGGAACCGGTGGTTGAGTATACCTCCGATCTTTTGAATAGAACGCATGTTGCAGTTCCGAAAACGATGAATCTTCATTTTTGCGAGCGCTAGCTTCTTCCAACAGTTTAATTTTCAGCATTTCTGGAGGAGGCAGTTCATCACGAGATTCGATGGCTATCCGAAAGCTTTCATAAGAGTCCGGTATGCTATATAAAAGCAATATTGTAAGCAAATCATCCGCAGTGTTTATTTCCATTTCCTTCAGTTTGTCCACAAGAATGAAAAAAATCATTTAGATGATCAGTCATTTGTTTAGAAATCACTCATTTTTGTAAAAAGCAATTTTTTTTCGAATTGTGGCCTTTCTAGCTGGTCCTTTCGATTTGTAAATAGAATGCAATTTACTCCATAGTTCATGAGATGTTAAACAGTTCTTTACTTGTGGTAGTTCATTGGGTAAGATGGATAGGATTATATCCGCTTGTGCTTTTTGGTCAGTAGTTTTCCATTTAGTAAATCCTTCATCACCAGGTTCTGGTTTCGGAATTTTCCCAGTTACAATGATCATTTTTAATCAGTATTGCTTCCACGAGTCAAAGTAGTCCGTTTTTAGCTTTTCAGTTGAAACTCTATTTGTCGTCGTCATTTTCATTTCAGTCGACGCTGCTTGGCTTGCCAAAAGAATTTAACAATGGCGGTTGTGCTGCACAGTTAAGCATTGTCTGGGCCCATAACCAATGAAAAATAAAATGGTGTCTTCCATATACATGACAAACATTTATTTAAGCTATGAAGACGTTGAACAACAGAGTAGAAACATATTACACAGCGCTTAGCACTTCTCGCTTACATGTGATACTCACCATTGGCGCTGGCTAACTACGTAGAAAAGTATTACGCAGCAGAGAACTTGTTTATCATGCGCATGCGCTAGGGGAATCAATAGTGGTTGCCAACAAATCTTAACTTGTTCTGTATTTGTTGTGATAATTTTTTTGTAAACAAAATATTTCAAAAATGAATATTTTATTTCATCAATATTATTATTTTCAGTACACGTAGTGTCAGTCTGAATAAAAATATGAATCTGTATGATTTTTCAGAATATTCTTGTGTATTATCCACCTATGTTATGTGTAAAAACTCTGTATTTTGATCAATTCATGTTAATTTTCCAAAACACACTTTAAAAAATCCAAGATATGTAAATTTGAAGGTTTTTCATTGTTGTTTCGTATTAAATATCAAAAACCATTTATTCTGCACCTTTTTCTTAAAAGACATTTGAGCACTTTTTACTATCTTAAGCTTATTCAGCCAAAATTAAATTTCTGCAAAAAGAATTATTTTTATTTTAATGAATTTCATTTCTGATGTACAAAGTCCGAAATCTGGATAACCATTATCCGGAATGATCTACAATTTGGACCTCAAAACCACCATGTTTTTCTCTTAGGCATTATGCATGCGCACTTGATTCCCCCCTCCACCCATAATAAAACATCTGAATAGTCTTGATTCTTAATTTCACTTCGACACTAAATAAAATACCTTGTTATTGAAGAAACGATCATTTTAGCATAAGTTTGTGCAATCAGTAATTTGGCTCCGTTACTGCGTATCTGCTTGACACACATCTCAAACCGAAACATTCCACATAGATACATCGCTGATCAGCTGATGCCAGCCTGGCAAGTCATTATTTACTATAATTTCCTTTTATCACCGCATGTTTATCAAAACAGAGCAACTTGAGTAATGACTCATGTAGCAATGCCTAAACATTTTTTTATGTGAGTAATTGAATCATAAAGTAATAAATTAACCTTTTATGCCGACATTACGCTTCGTGATGATTACAGATTTAAGTTAAATGTGCTAAAAAATGTTGATGAAAAAAATTTCCAAAAACCAAATATTTCTTTCCATATGATAAAAATAAATTTTGTTGATGATACTCATAGACTCAAAGATTACATTTAGGGCTATTTGAATTAAAAATAACTGATTTGTTATTCACATAAACCCAGAACCAGCTCCAGGGCTTGTATGGCCGCATCGAGTTGCAGAATTTAGGACCCACAGACACTGCATCAGGTGATAAGATACCTAGCGCCGGCTCTCGATAAGGCTTAAGTATATGTGGGAATTTATTTATTCAGAACTTTGATAAGCCTTAAGAATGTGCAAGAAATATTCATAAGTATAATAAATATCTAATACAATTCAGGCTTAATTGTCTCAATGTGCGATAGAAGCGAGATAAAATTTAACGAAACAACTTGTCGTTAGTCACCAAGCTCATGATGCATAGACAAAGGTTACAGCCGAAAACATAATGGACGAAAACGTCGTGGAGAAAACAGTGCAAGGCGAAAACATCATGGGAGAAAATAAAGCAACGAGTTCTAAACCATTGCAGTTCTAAACCACCGCGGTACAAAATATCATTGTCGAAAACAGAGCGGTTAAAAAACTTCGCAGTTTAAAAACATCGTCGTCAAAAATATCGTGGTAAAAAAATAAAGTACCTACAAATCATCGCCTGAACGATAACAATGTAGACATGCTTTTCAGGCTTTAATAATTGTAAATGGATATTCACATAATGATTTGTTAGCGTAAGATAGAAGGATAATTTTTACTTTCATATTTTTTATTAACTAATAAATATATAAAAAACAACACTAGAAATTCAAACAGAAAAGAAACAATTTTCACTATAAGAGTATCAGACTAACAAAAGTGAAGGAAATAATCTCATAAATAGCAGTTTTTTTATAGATAAGGGCAGGCAGTTACTTATCATCCTTTTTCTAATCTTTTTTAGATTATACTTTTCATAAAAAATTACCAGTAAAACTTTATATGCAAGTTGCATTAATTTTTTATGCTTAAGTTTCCATTTTACATTTTCATCAAATATTTATTAGTTAAAAAATATGAAAGTAAAAATTATCCTTCTTTCAATCTTGTGCTCACAAATCATTATGCAAGTATCCTTTTGCAATTATTAAAGCCTGAAAAACACATGTCTCCGATGTTATTGTCATGCCATGATTTGTAGGTACTTTACTTTTTACCACAGTATTTTATTTTCGACGACAATGCTTTTAAACTGCGAAGTTTTTCAACCGCTTTATTTTCAACGACAATATTTTGTACCACGATATTTTAGAACTAGTATTTTCTCCCTCAACGTTTTCGCCTTGCATTGTTTTCTCCGTGACAATTCATTCGCAATGTTTTCGTCGGACACTTAGCCAAATATGTGTAATGAAGGATAGCCGCTAATTTTGGTTTTCGGATATTGCAAATTAAAGGTGAAGTTTTCCAATTGACCGATTTTGTAATGAAATATGGAGAAGCGATAATAAATGAAGATGATATAAAAGAAGTTTTTCATTGTGGTGACAATGCTTCTCAATCATAATAAATTAATGAATGGTGAAAATTGTAGTGTGGTTTTAGATCTAGAAAATACAGCTACCGATAGTGAGAGACAAGTTACTGAAAATGAGAAAATTTCGATTGACAAGTTAGTCAGAATTCTCGAAACAGCAGTTACAGGACTTCAACAACGTAACTTAACAAGAGATTATGTCTGTCTACAGAATTAACGAGAAAGTATTAGGACAAAATGAATGAAGCAACTTAAAAAACTTGCACTGAAAGAAATGTTTAATGAGGTAAACAAATATTAAGCTTTTTTCTTTTTTTTTTTTTTTTTTTTTTGTAAATTTTGGTATCCTTTAGATCATAAATACTTCATTATTTCATAAATCACGATTTCATATTTTTAATTTTATAATTTCTACATGCTATCGTACTAGATTTAAACTGATGATCTAAAATCCAAAAAAATCCCAAATCCGGAATAACCGAAGTTCTAACGAGTCCGGATTTCTGACTTCGTACTGTATACGAGGTAGGATTCAAAAGTTCCCTGACTGAGTCTATAACGTAAAAAATATTATGAATTAAATTGCAGAAACTCATCCTCCTTTGAATGAAGACCCTTGTGCAACAACGAACTTTTGCCACTGCCTGTTAAGTTCATCGAAGCATGCCTTTAATCCATTTTTGGCTATGTCTTTTAAATCAGCCTGTAATGCACATTTAACTTCATCTGAAGATTGAAATCAATGACCCTGCAAGCATCTTGCCTGTTCAAGAAATAAGAAGAAATCTCATGGTGCAAGATCAGGTGAGTAAGGAGGATGATGCAAAACAGTTGTTTTCATTTTTGCAAGAAAGTGATTGACAAGTAGGGATCAGTGAGCAGGAGTATTGTCATGCAACAGCACCTATGACTGTTCAGCTCACATTTTTGGTCTCGTCTTCCAGATTGACCCACGCAAACGATACAGGATTTTGGCGTAGAGTTCTTTGTTCACAGTGCGTCCTTCAGAGATAAATTCCAGATGCACAATGCCCGGGATATCGAAGAATACCTCTAGCATGACCTTTCCTTTAAAGCGATCTTGGATGAATTTCTGCTTCTGTGGAGATTGTGATTTCCATGTTGCCGATGCTCTCTTGGTGTGCAGGTTGTGCAAAAAAACACCATTTCTTGTCTCCATTAACAATTCTGCCATGTAGGGAAGAATCTTTGTCAACAGCCGAGATTAAGTCCCTCGCCATTTGAATTCAAATTATCTTTTGGTCTACGTTTAACATGCGCGGAACAATGTGTTGACACACCCTATGCATGTTAAGATCCTTAGTCAGTATCCGTTGACATGAGGCCTCTGATATCCCAACTGATTCTGCTATTTGGCAAATTGTTTGGTGCCTGTTTGCACGTACCGCCACAGACATCTGTGTGATGTTTTCATTGGTGCGCAAAGTCATGGGACGGCAACAGTTTTTGTCGTCTTTGGCACTTTCCCTGCCTTCTCTGAAACGACGATGCCACTCAAAAGCTTGCATTTTCAATAAGGCTTCACTTTTGTGCACATGCTTCAACATTTCGAAAGTGTTCGTAGCCCTCTTTCCCAAGCGAACACAAAATTTGATATTGATTCTCTGCTCAACTGACAACATTTCTTTCTATCGCTGGTTACTAAATGCATTTGCCTACAAAAAAATGCTTTCGACCACGTGATTTGAGACAAACCACTTTTAGAAAAGGGGGAGAATGTAATAACACGAAAACGAACACAAAATGAACACAAAATAACACAAAATGAACTGGAAGTTGATCTGTCAGCACTATCCTTATCTTCAGGGCAGATGTTTATATTTTATTCAGCTTATAATTCCTTAGTAAATGTAGTATTTCATCTCGATGTATTCCGTCTTTGATATGATTTAAATCAAATTCCTCGTCATTATAAATATCACACGAGTACACATGAAATAGTTTTCTGGTTGCAATTTTCTAATTTCGACTATGCGTAATGTATGCTTTATGCATCTGCACGTTGAAAGAAATATTTAATAAAGTAAACAAATAAATATTAAGTTTTTTTGTAAATTTTGATATCCTTTAGATCATAATTACTCTTTATTTCATAAATTACGGTTTCATATTTTTAATTTTATAATTTCTGCATGCCATCTTACCAGATTTAAACTGATGATCTATAATCCGGAATCGCCGAAGTCCTGACGAGTCCGGATTAAAGACTTTTGACTGTACTAACAGTAGGGAGTTTGTATTTTTTATATTATTATTTATTCACATAATGGTGTAATGCACGTAATTGTGTTCTGTGAGCAGTTTTAATTATGCTGTGAACTGTCAAGAACATAAATTATCCTGCTAAATGTGTCTTAAGTAGCATTCGTTGTAAAACAGGCTATTATTAGCTTTTTTTAAGTCATGAACATTTTAAAAATTCTTTGTTCTAGATTTAAAATAAGAAATTTTAATTTCTATGAATTTTTTTATTTAAGTAGTAGAGATTGTTAATCATGTAACAGTTGCGTAGCTAGGGTGGGGCAAGGGGAAAAATCTGTCCCCGGTCGCAGCATCCAGGCGGTGCCAAATTGATGCTACGAAATTTTTTAATAAAATGTTTTCCATTCATGGCACACAGAAAGGGACGAAAATTCTTCAGTTGTTCCCGGGCGCTGGAATCCTAGCTACACCACTGATCACTTTATTTAATTGTTAGAGTTCTGATTTTTACATAATGAAAATAATTTATTTGAGAATTTTTAATGCATTAATTTATGAATTGGTTTTGTATTCACGCTGTAACAGGATGAAAAATTTAGTTGAATATAGAAATTTTGAAAATATGATTTGAGATTATGTCAGTTTTAAGCTTAAATTGCTTAAATTGAGCTTAAAAGTTTTGACCAAAACCTATGGCTAAAAATGTTATCAGAAATTTTTATAACATTTAAAATAATTATTATTTTATATAAGAATTTTGTACTTTGCATTCATTCAATATTCTGTATAAATAACTATATGAATATCCAGCCAGTTGTTCTATAATTGTTTTGTATGTATGCTAATAATATTGTAGAATATATTATCTGCCACTTATTAGTGTGTAAAATGGAATTTAATTGAAGTGTTTGTAAATTTCTGATTTCTGTTTTAAAATTACCCCGGTGAAAAATATTTCATCTGGATTTCTAATGTGAAGAATTTCTTAATATGATAATTTTAAATGGAAAATATTAAAGCTTATGAATGAATAATGCAAAATTATATTGTGACATGTATTGAAAATAGTTAATTAGAATTTGCTTTTAAATGTGTACTCTTAAATGATCACAGATTAATATTCATTGATTTAATTCCAAATTTTTATGAATAATAAATTATGTGAATTTGTTTAAAATTAATTCAGGACTTCCAGTTTTTGAAGAATTTGTTTTTAAAAAACTAAAATTTTTGTTTTTTAATCTGTGACATACTAATTTTCTTTTGTCCTGAGTTTAAAATTAAATTAAATTTTAGTGAAAGAAAATTATGTGTACATTAATGCAGAATTATCATTTGAGTTTTGAAATACTGTTAATGTAAAATATCATATTTGTTTAAAATTTATTTTTAATTTTGTATACGTAACTTGTTTTCTCTAAGCGTATTTTGTAAATTTTTATTCACAGCATTTGTATTGTTTTGCTATGTTTTGAATATAAATTCTTAACTTAGCATATGAATAATTTAAAAAAAATTAAGTTGTTTTATATTAGTGCCATGTGGTTTGTATTGTGCCTGTTATTTACAACTAGTTTTTAACTGCTTACTATGAGATGATTGTATTTTGGTCACTTTTTATTTCAAATTATGTCTTTCAAAATTTTTATGACTGATAATTAAAATAGACATTTTAACTCAGTTTTTTTATCTCTTAACATATCATCAATATTTATCAAAATATGTAATTTTGTAAAGTGAAATTTTTAAGAGTTAACCTTTTTAAGCATTATGCTTTTTTTTTTTTTTTTTTTTTTTTTTTTTTTTTTTTTTTTTTTTCCTGATGTTAAGAATAAAGAAATTTATAATTTAAAGAGGATTATATGTTCCTTACTTGTAAGTGCAAAATTAATGTAGGATGAGTATCATTTGAAGTGTTTGTAAATATTGCATGCATAAAAATTCACTTTGGGATTTTTTTGAAACAGTGCATGGTTATTGTTGGAGAAATATTTTAATTGGCCATCTTTTAATATCCATATATTCTGTTTTACTCTTTCTAGAATATAAATTTGCATGTAAAAAATTATCATGTTTTGAATTTTTTGAAATACAGCAGGCTTAATATTGGATGATATATTTTAATTGACAGTTTTTCAATAGGCTGATGGTTTGTTTCTTTTTATTTTAAACGTAAATATCAATTTGCATGTGAAAAGTTATGAAATGTGTTTTATATTTATTGTCATCAGTGCATACTGAAAACAAATTACAGTCAAAGGTCTTTAATCGGGACTTCGGCGATCCGGATTATAGATCATCAGTTTAATCTCGTAAGATCGCATGCAGAAATTATAAAATTAAAAATATGAAACTGTAATTTATGAAATAAAGAGTAATTATGATCTAAAGGCTATCAAAATTTGCAAAAAAAAAAGCTTAATATTTATTTGTTTACTTTATTAAACATTTCTTTCAACGCGCGCATGTATAAAGCATACATTACGCATAGTCGAAATTAGAATATTGCAACCAGAAAACTGTTTGATGTGTACTCGTGATATTTATAATGACGAAGAATTTGATTTAAACCATTTTAAAGACAGAATACATAGAGATGAAATGCTGCATTTAGTAAGGAATTATAAGCTGAATAAAATAAAAACATCTGCCCTGAAGATAAGGATAGTGCTGATAGATCAACTTCCAAGTCATTGCGCACTGCAACGTCCCCCCCCCTCCGCAGAGCAGCGTGAAATTAATAAACAGATTTCGGAATGGTTAGAAAAACAAAGGATGTGCCTTTATCCATTTTTTGCAGCAATTCCACTTTTTGTTTGATGGACATCGAAACATACTTTCGCTTTGTGGATCCTTTGGCAGCTCCAGCATCGGAAATTCTATTTGACATAATCGAAATTTCAAGCTTACTTTTATAAAATTGCTCTAACTGTCTGCAAAAAATAATAAGCTGGATCCAATTCGAAGATTAAGGAACAACGCAATCTGCAACATTAACTGAAAAAGATAATTAGATAATTTTATGCTTATACCGTCCGTTTTACATTAAACGCACATGCGTAAATGTATTATGCACATGCGTAAGTACATGCACATTACGCACATGCGTAAACTCCTATGCGCATGCGTGGATGCATTATGCGTTGACACGTGCAGAAAGTTTGTAGCTTTGAGGTCCGGATTATAGATAATTCCGGATTATGGGTGTCCAGATTATAATGACTTTTGACTGTATATGTAATGTCATCAGTACATATTGAAAAATAGGGTACTTTTCCGTTTTGCCGGCGCAAGCGATAAAGTCGCCAATAATGGTACAACCGATGCCAAACGGAATGTTCTCGCTGGTAACCTTTTACGCCTCATTTTCAAAACAAGTCGCAGCTTTTTCTTATCAGATTGATTGTTTCTTTCAATACTGGCATATCATTACATAGAATTTTTATCAGATAGTTCAGTTTTATGTCTAAGGCAATTTTCGGTAATTAAGTCAATTAGGATGCAATCACAGCGTTTACCCGAAGCCGAAAATATAGAAAAGGTAATGTCAAGGGTTAAATTCATCAATTCTAATGAGAATGCATTAGCGAAGTAAAGCACTGCAGTTTTACATAATTTCTGAGTAAGTTATTCGTACGAAATTGAAATATTTCTTGCATTTATACTTGTGTTCCAAATTAAGATTTAACATGAAATTAATGTAGATAATTACTGAGAGCATTAGATTTTTGTAGAGTAGTTTACGTGACATGAGATCGCTTGGAGTCACGTGATATGAACCGGCGAATCAGGATGTTGAACCATGAAAGCATAGTAAATTCTTAAATTAATGTCTTTTTACAAATTTCTTGTCTTTATTTATTGGCTTTTTATAAAATTTTAAGCGATATTAAAATGTTTATGCCTTCTTTTTTAAAAAGAATTCTTAGAACTAACATTTTTAAAATATTTTTTATGTGTATACTGTATGTTGTCGCCAATAAAGTTTGCTTGGCGAGATTTGCGCCGGCGAAACGGAAAAGTACCAAAAATAGTTATCTAACATTATAAATTTTTATAAAAATAAGTAATTTTTTTTTTTTTTACTACAAATGAAATTGTGTTTTAAGTAATTATTATGTTAGTTTTCTAAGAACCCAGAATAAATTCTAATTCATCCAGGATAAATCCTAAGGTTGAGTATAAGGAACATCAATTGAAATGAATAATGCATAACATTATTATAATAAATCATTTGAAGGTTGATAAATACAGGGTGTTTCTAAATCAATATCGGGTGTTTAAGCGTTTTGTAGTATTTACGACGTAAAACTTCACAGTTAATATGTGAAATGAAAGAGCAACTGAAACAGTTCTGTTTGTTGATACACGCATGCGCCAAAAAGCGCTAGTAGCAAAAATGGCGATTAGCGAACAGAAAGCTTTTTGTGTTCTGTAGTTTGCAAAGACCAAATCTGTAGTTACCGTGCAACATGCATTCCTGATTAAGGTCAGATGTGATAATAACATCCGTAGGTGGTATCATCAGTTTCCAAATACCGGCTGCCTTTGCAAAGCGAAGAATATGGAACGGCCAAAGGTGAGTGAAGAGAGTGTTGATTGAGTGAGAGATTGATGTGATTTCTGCCTGTGGTTGTTTCCTAAAGGATTGTGTGTGTGCTCCTCCACTATCAGCTGATCTACGAAACAGGATTGAGGCAGCTGTGGCAACAATTTCACCACAAACACTAATCAGTGTTTGGGAAGAACTGGGCTTATCGACTTGATGTTTCCCCATGTGACAAAAGGTGCTCACATTGAACTCTTGTAAGCTTGTAGATATAACTGTTTGAGTTGTTCTTTCATTTCATGTGTTAATTATAATTTTAAGTTTTATGTAATAAATACTGCAAAGTGTTAAAACCCCGATATTCATTTAGAAACACCCTGTATTATATGCATTGAAAATCATTCGTTTGAAATTTTATGCTTTTTAATAGGCATTGTATGCACAACATATTCATTGTTAATCAAATATTAAATGACTCCCTTTTTTATCAGAATATGTGGTGTCAATGAAATATGAATTACAGTATTGTGTTTTACCAAATTGAAATTTTGATTGTTGTAAGCTCATGAGTGTTATTGGAATGAACATAACCGGTAGTTTCTGTTTTATGCTGCTGGTCATTGTGCATGTATGTGGAAGCCTCACCATTCATCCCTGTAACTTCAGTTTGGATTAAATACTAGTCTCTTAGAGATTATTCATGGCATTTCATTATGTTTGAAAATATTTAACAGCTTTATATTTGTGCAGAATTTTATTACATTATTTTCTCAAACTTGTTTTTTATTTGAAATAAAACAAACAGGAAATTTTTTGGCATGGCTAATACATAATAATAAAAGGTAACCCCTTCAAGGCATAAAAATTGTCTTTATATAATCATGGTTGTGACCATGGTAGCAGTGAATACTTAAATCAAATCTTTCTAACAATCTGTTTTTCTAATTAATTAAAAAAAAGGACTTCTCACCATGTATTAGAAATATGTCACTCATGAGCATTATGTTTTTAGAATTGGAAACTGTCAACTACAGTAAAATTTGAAGTAAGTTTAAAGCTTTTATTAACATTGAGTAGTTGAGAGTTGTTAATTCTTTTTAAATGCATATTTAGTTATTAATGACACATAACCTTGTATAAACATTTAATATAACATATTCATGGTTTATTCTGTAATTATCATAAAACTAACATGATGAATGTTGCAGGTGTGAAAAGTAAAATATTTGTTTGCACAGTTTAAATTGTGATTCCTATTTAAATTCCTATTTTTCATGTAATAGGTTACCTGAATAACATTAAGGTGCATTCTTAATATTTGCATACCAGGCTAATGTGTAATAAATTAGAAAAGTGAAGGATTTTTTTTATTTGTTAAAGATATTTTAACAAAAAAAAAAAAAAAAAAAAATCTTATCAATTCAGCAGTATAGCAGAATTACAACCTAATTATTCAGATTTCTAACAGAATTTTTCAGAATTATACTACTTTGTCAGTGCAATTTAAAGTATTTTGTTTTCTATGGTTGAATGATTTTTTTGCTTATTTAAATTGTTAAATGTAATAACTGTGTATTTTAAGGACTTATTTTTATAATTTACATGTTATTTGTACAAGGAATGTCCAACTTGCGAGCCATTGTGTAAAATTTTGAAGCCCGTGGCAGAATTGACAAAATATGTGAAATGTGCCACAAAAAGTTTTGAGTGCTTTTGAATCACCTTATGTCTGTATTTTTTTTAAAATGAAATTCACGATACATATATCACAGCCATTCTTACTAATGAAAGCCTGCAGCATCAGTTACAATCTGTAAATTTTAAGTTTTGAGATTAACTTGAAAAAATTAAGTGAAAGAAAAGAAAAAACAAATATGGCACTGATTATCATAAATATAATATTTGATTGTTTTACTGATTATTATAATTATGTATAGGCATAACTGTTCTGTTCTTAATTTATGAATAATAATGAAAACTATAATAATAGCATATTCCGTTTTAAATTTTCATCTCAAATGTACATTGTGACACACCAGAATGAAATGTATTTTTAAAGTGGCATGCAAAGTCTTGGATTGGGCAGGCATGATTTATATTCTGTCTTTTATTATAATGTTAGCCTGAGAATAAGCTACACTGAACACTAGGCAAAACTGTATTTTAAAATAATTTGCATATTTTGAATCAGAAGTTCATCTGTATGCAAATGGTTTAACATATTTTAACCTTTCAGTGTATGTGGCTGTCCTGTGCAGGGCTGTGCCTAGGCCATTGGCTGCTCCCGTACTTTCCTAAAATTGCCTCCCCCAGATTTAAACATAAATGCTCAATGATTAATAAAATTTTAAATTCATACTCACTAAGTATTTACATATGTATGACAAGTACTTACAATGAATTTAAAATATTTAGGTGTGGTAACGCGAGAATCCGGCCGCCTGCATACACGCTGCACTTCTGCTAGGAATGTCCCTAATCCTGTGCTTAAATGCATATACTTTGTAGTATTTCCTCAATTTTAAGAGAAAACTGATTGCTTGTAAAGAAATACAGTCTGTTATTTAGAAATATACAAAATTTGAAATTTGTTGACAATCATTCACTCAGGTGCTGTTCAATGTTATCTTGCAAAAATATAGAGTATTACATGTTAAAATTCAATTCTGAGTTTAGTAATTGTTTATAATTTAATATCAAAGTGAAATCACTAACATTTGATTTCCCGCATCTCAAATTTGTTATTCAAATGTGTTGTTTGTTCTTGAATACTAAGAGTTTGATCAAATGCACAACAGTATTTTAAAGTATAATTGTGATGTTTATATAGTTTCTGCCAAAAGTGTTTGTATACTTAAGAATTATGGTGAAATATTGCTTTATTCATTAATAAAAATAAATATTTGAGAAAGATAATTTCTTAATAATATCTATACATTTATTTCTCTTAGTAAAAATTCGTTAGTTATTTTAGGAACATAGTAAAAGTCGCCCCCCCTGAAAGTCAGTAATCAAAAATTAACAGAAAAGTTACCTCACAAAAACTGCCAAAAGTGTTTGTATACTTAAGAATTATGGTGAAATATTGCTTTATTCATTAATAAAAATAAATATTTGAGAAAGATAATTTCTTAATAATATCTATACATTTATTTCTCTTACTAAAAATTCGTTAGTTATTTTAGGAACATAGTAAAAGTCCCCCCCTGAAAGTCAGTAATCAAAAATTAACAGAAAAGTTACCTCACAAAAATTTTTATACACTTTAAAGGGATCTGCACATATTAGTAAATATTGTAATGTTGCTATTAGTATTTTGTAGGATATCTTGCAGCATTTATGACAGCTTTCAAGTATCTGGACATAGTTTTTTCTTAAATATCTGCCTCAATGTTCCTCCATTCTTCCATCATTCCTGTTTTTATTCGTTTTTCCTTTTTATGTTGTGTCTTTGTATTCTAACCTTTAATACTCTCCAGATGCGTTCTATCGAGTTTTAATATAGTGACCAGGATGGTGTTTTTAGAACTTGTAGGTAATTATAGAGACAGCGAACGTTGAGGGCCGTGTGCTTTAGGATTGTTATCCTAATAAAAAATTAGGTTGTTTCCAATACCCAAATTTTGGGTGGATAATTTTAAATTATCTTTTAAAATATTAAAATTAATATCATGGTTCATAATGCCATCAATAAATAATAAATTACTTAATCCTGATGCTGACATGCACTTCCACACAAGGATATGTCTATTGCCATGTTTTTATTAAATGCTAATTAAGTTCTTTGGATTAAGTTCCTCATTTTCTTCTTCATATGCCCATCGGAACCAAAAATGTTTAATTTACTTTCATCTGCAGAAAAGATATGCTTCCAATACTCTTCGAGCTAATTTACCATTGATTTTGTGAAGGAAAAAATAAGCTTTCTATTTTTTTTGCACTAGCAAAAAAATTCCTTCGAGCAGAGCATCTATGTAATCCAGCTGATCTGAGAACTTGTCAAACAGTTTCAGGTGAAACAGAAGTAGAAAAATTTTTCAGTAATTTCTGTAGATATCTTCACAGCACTCAAACATGTATTTTTCACAACTTTTGTAAAATTTCTGATGGCGTTGAGTTAACTTAGACCGATGACCTCTTCTTACTTTATTATTATAGATTTCTTCTTCACATACTGCACTGTAGAATGGGATAAATTTACTTATTTAGCAATGGCCAAGATTGAATTTCCACCCTTATGATGAAATGATCAATTTTCAAATGATATTTTTTGTTTCCTTATGACTATCACCCATTTTAAAACATTAAATAAAATATAACAAAGTGAGGAAGAAAAGAATAAAGCCAAACAAATTTTTTAATGTCATCAAAATGCAAAAATAAGCAAGAAGTGGCAGGCAGACCATGAGTTTTATTTATGAAGTGTTAGGAAAATCTTTCGGTGTGTGATTTTTTTTTATGGTGTGTTTTATCTATGCCTCCTTACATTTTTCAATTTTAGGAAAAGAAAATAAGTCAGTATTAAAAAAAAAACAAAATTGCAAGGAGTTGATGTAAAAAAATATTAGGCTTTAAACTCAAATTCAGTTCCAGGCTATTGCACATTTTCTACAAATACTTAAAAGTGTACAAGCACTTTTAGGAGCCACTGTAGGTCATTTCAAAATATTAATTATCAAAGTATTGTTTATTGACGTTAACTGCTGGATAAAAATCCAGTATTGAATTACTGGCATAGGAATATTGGTAGGAGTAATGACAAAGTAATTCTCAGTACCTGCCCATGAGCTGCCAAAAAAAAAAAAAAAAAAAGTCTTATTAATAATTAAGTTTTTGTTTTATATTTTAAAGCATCATGACATGATTTATTATATGACCTTTCAGGTAGAGTAATTAGCAAATTTAATGCAGTTACTTATTCAGCTTCTTTGATGTCATGTACTTGAAAAAAGTTTTAAAAGTACCACTATAATTTTATGCTCCTCATGAAATAAATTTCCCATAAATTAAGTAGCATTCTTATAAGGATATGAATCAAGGTTTTAAGATTTTAATGATTTAGAGTACAATTTTATATTTTCATAATGAGTAAAAATGAACGCCAGCAAAAATCTACAAATGGAACTAATTAATTTACAATAGGTATAAATCATACTCATATTATTCTAAAAAATAAATCGGATTAACCAGTGAGCATCTGCAGTTCATGAATAAGATAGTTTCTCCCAGTTTTCTCCAATGTTACAAACTTTACTAAAATCAAAATGCCATTACCTGTTTAAGAAATAGAGGCGTTTATAATTATTTACATACAAATATATGTTTTCCGCATGTGGCAAAGAAAAATTTTATAAATGGGGGGAATAAGTTGCAATTATATATTTTCAGTTTTGTTCCACTTGGAAAGTTTTCATAGTTTGTTTTAGTTAAAAGTCAGTTATTTAGTGTTTAATTTAACATATTAGAATAATTTGAAATAAATGAGTCCAAAAATTTATCATTTAGCTGTTACTACATTTTAATTGCAAAGTATAATTGTCAGAAATTTCTTCCATCTGTAGATTCCAGAGAGAAAATAAATATAAAATGGGATTTTTTTTCCTTTTTGTCACTATTATTGCTCTTTATGTTTTGATAAATATTTAAATCCTCTTCATTTTGGTTAAAAAATACTCAGCCCATCAGCTACTTTCAGATTCTGCATTTAGCCATTTGAGTTTGATGATTTAAAAAAATTCTTATCAAATTAAAAAAAAAAATGGAGGTAATAGTCTCTCCCATGGTAAAATGGTTTCATATGAATCAATTAAAAAACTGTACGGGGATTTGCATAATGGGTACCCGTAGCATTATACAGTGCAAAGTCCGAGATCCGGACTCGTCGGGACTTAGGTGATTCCAAATTTGGGATTTTTTCAGATAATAAATCATTAATTTAAATCTAGTAAGATGGCATGCAGAAATTGTACAATTAAAAATATGATATCGTGATTTATGAAATAAATGGCATTTATGATCTAAAGGATATCGAACTTTACAAAAAAAGCTTAGTATTTATTTGTTTACTTTATTAAAAATTTTTTTTAATGTAAGTTGTTTAAGGTGCTTTGTTTTTTGTGCTAATACTTTCTCTTTAATTCTATAAAGAGACATAATTTCTTGTTCAGTTACAAAGTTCCACTGTTCAAGTCTTGTAATTGCTGTGCCCAGACTTCCGACTAACTTGTCAATCGAAATTTTTTCATTTTTAATAATCTCTCTGACACTTTCTTCACTATCGATAGCAGTATTTTCTGGATCAAGAACCCTACTAGATTTCACCATCCGTTGATTGATGATTGGGGCATTGTCATTATATTGAAAAATGTCTGTTATATCATCTTCATTTATTACTGCTTCTTAACATTTCTTTACAAAATCCAAAAAGTGGAAAATCTCACCTTTAGTTTGCGATGTCCGACAACCTTAAAATTCGCAGCTATCATCTTTATCATCCTCACCATGAAATATGGTAGCTGGCTGGAAATTATGCCAAGTATTTTTTAAAGTATCTGGAGATACATCCTCCCACAATCTTGCTATGCTCCACACGCCAATTTCTCCCCCCCCAAAAAAAATTCTTGAATGTTCTTGCTATTATTCAAGAAATTTGACATGGATTTTAAAAATGCTACTTTATGTTTTCATTTCAGCACGTGCACTATTCCAATATCCATAGGCTGAATGGGGGACATACAATTTGTGGGAAAGAATAATACGGATATGTTATCTTTCACTAAAACTTGTGAAGTATGAGCCTAAGAGTTGTCTACAGTTAGGACAATTTTTGTGTCATTAGCTAAACCAACTGAATTCAGATATTGCCGAGCCTGGGGTGTGAAATGATTTTCAAACCAATCATTCATTAATGCTTGTATCATTCATGTTCTTTTATTTGCACGATGCATAGCAGGGAAAATCTTTTTCTCCTTTAAATGCTCGAGGTCGTGTATTTTTTCCGATTACCAAAAGTTTACTCTGGTGCAATCCTGCAGTATTTTCACATGCTAAAACTGTTAAGTCTCACTTTGGAATCTTTGACACTAATTGGAGCCTTTTCTGTAGAGGTTGCCAAGGTATTTCACGGTATATATTGCCAGAAAAGATCAGTTTTATCAGCATTGGTAAATTTGTTCTGGAGGTAATTTTTCAAAAGTAAGGAGTTCAATGAATTCATCTGCAAATAATTCAGCATCAGCTGAAGCTTTTTCACCTGAATTTTTTTAATTGCCTTATTCAATGGTGATTTTTAAATTTGATTAACCAACCTGTTGAATATATGCACTCAGTTTTTATGTTCATTTCTTCATGAAATATTTTGGCTTGAGCCATCATCATTGAACCTGTCAATGGCACGCCCTCGATGCAACACTGTCTGACCCATTCGTTATTTTGTTATGATCGTCACTTTTAACATAATGAACAATTTTTCTGTTATTCATTGTAAGTTCGGTGTCGGAATCCACAAAAAATTCAAAAAGTTCTTTTTTCTTATGTCATATACAGTTGTTTTTCCAATGCCATACTCCTTGCATAATTTTGAGACAGATATTCTTTATCCATATTATGCAGCAATTCCACATTTTGTTTAAAAGGGGACTCGTACACCTTAAAATACGATCTTCACATATGTGACTGTTGTAGAATTGATATAGTTTATTTATTTTAAAAGCAATTACTTCCAACTTTTTATGGCTGAATGCATAATATAGCTGCTCTGGGAACTAGTAACTAGAAAATTTGTGTTGCCAGAGATATTTTTATAGTTTAATCTGCTTTGTGACAAAATTTTTTATGCATTCACGTCATGTTTCCACCTTGCGTGCATGATATTTTAAAAATGGCTAATGATACCTATTTGAAATTTGATGGAATTCTTTATATGGGCACTATCTTCTAACTGAACCAAAATCTGATGAATATTTTAATATTAAAATATTTTATGCATGAAAACGTTACGGATTTTTTTGATAATACATTTTATAAACT
Organism: Stegodyphus dumicola; assembly: GCF_044657685.1. Lineage (NCBI taxonomy): Eukaryota > Metazoa > Arthropoda > Arachnida > Araneae > Eresidae > Stegodyphus > Stegodyphus dumicola. The sequence goes on along the minus strand of NC_140781.1, from coordinate 139,716,172 downwards.
CAACTTCAAATAAAATAAAAATTTAACGTGAAATTCCTAGGATTTTAGTTCGCAGTAGTTTTCAAATGTTATAAAACCTATATATTAAATATGGAATTAAATTTTGCAAAAGAATGTTTTAAATTGTGCGTGCAAGGTGGAAACATGATGTGGATGCTTAAAAAATTTTGTCACAAAACAGATTAAATTATAAAAATATTTGTGGCAACACAAATTTTATGCTTACTAGTTCAAAAAGCAACTATATTATGTAAAAAGTTGGAAGTAATTGCTTTTAAAATAAATAAGTTATCCCAGTTCTTGCAATAGTAACATATTCGAAGATCTTAAGGGTTTTAACCACTTGCGCTAAAAAGACGTGGCACGCACGTCGGATGTCTCAAACTGCGAGCACCGTGAATACCACGTCGATAGGCATTTATCGCAAAAATGAAAATAACATGCACACGTCGCCTAACAACGAGATTGTTTATTTCTCGAGTTACAGCTTTGGAATGCACCCGCGGATGCGGAGCGGCGTAAATGAGACACTTTACCGCTTTTTATATTGTAGCTCACGGCACCACAACCGTTAAGTTTAGTCGTAACATCGAACATGCTTTTGCTTTGCAGATCCTTTTACAGTTCCAGAATTAGAAACTCTTTTTGACATAATCACAAATTCAGCCTTTAATTTTCATAAAATTGCTGTAATAATAACAGTCTGCAAAAAATAATAAGCTGGATCAAATTAGAAGAATAAGGAGCAGCGTACTCTGCTTACATTAACTGAAATCCTTTAGAATCAGTAAAGATAATTTTAGCATAGCTTAATAGGATCTACTATACATTATTCGCTATGTATCATAAGATTGGCGATGAAAGACAAGTTCCTCCCTAAATTTTATCGTGCTTCTATTGCATAGTGAATTAAGCCTGAACTGTATTAGTTTACTTATTTCTTATACCTGCGTCTATTTCTTGCACATGCTTAAGGCTAATCTGAGTCCTGAACAAATAAACTCCCACATATACTTATGGCTTATGTAGGGTCGGTGCTAGATATCGTCTGATGCAGTCTCTGCCGGTCCTAAATTCTGCTACAAAGCGCATAAGTTCTAAATTTTTGCCACCCCTAAACTTTGCATCCAAGTGCTTTTCCTAAATTATAAAAATTTTTTTATCCCTTAATTTTGCCGCTCGGTGCTTCTCCAAATTCCAAAAATTTTGTCTTCCTTAAATTCTGCTGCCCAGTGTGGCCATACACGTTCTGTTGCTTGTTCTGGGATTATGTTAATAACATATCAGTTATTAATTCATATAGCACTAAATGTAATCTTTTGGCCTATGAGTTTCATTAACAAAATCTAATTTTAGCATATGAAAAGAAATTTTTCCTTGTCAACTTGTCTTAGCGCATTTAATTGTAATCATTGTCAAGCGTAATATCAGCATAAAATTTTGCAATACTCTTGTTATTCCATTACTAATATATGTACATAAAAAAGGTTAGACATCGCTACATGAATCATTACTCAAGTTATCTTGTATTGATTAACATACAGTGATGAAAGCAAAATATAATAATGATTTGCCAGGTCAGCGCCAGAGATGTAAAATACTGGTAGGTATAAAATGAATGATGTTCCTATGTAGAATGTTTCGGTTTGAGATGTATGCTGAGCAGATATCCAGTTATGGAGCCAAATTATTGATCTCACAAATTTATGCATAAATTATTGCTTTTTCAATAGCAAGGTATTTTATTTAGTGAAGTGAAATTAAGAATTGGGACTGTCCACATGTTTTATCATAGGAAGAAAAATTAAATAAACATGGGTAAAACATACAAAAAATAGTTTGTGGCTTTGAGGTCTGGAATTGGACATCCGGATCTCGGACCTTATACCGTATTTCTTTGGATAGCCGTAAGCCCAAACCTCTTAAAAACTAGTAAACAAAAACTTGTAGACCAAATCCGCATAAAAACCAGTTGACAAAAACCTGTAGAAATGCACGGACACTCATAGGATAAATCCCTGTAAACAAGAGCAATAGAATTATATGGGTACCCATGTATAGAATCCTTCTAAAAAACAGTACGGGAAACCAATAGAATTGAAGACCAAATTTCCATTAAAACTAGTAATTGTACATAACCATAGAACCAGAGCATTCCATAAACTAAATCCTCCATAAACCAGCTAAGGTACATTCTGCACAATAACAAAAAAAAAGGACAGTTCTGTACTTCCTGTTCTACTTGGCCAATTGACAAAATTTAGCTTGTGTTTTTCATGTCTTGAAAGTGTGACTTAAGCTAGATATTAGATTTAATATATATATATAGCATAGGTATTTTGACACAAAATTTGGAATTTTTCTGAAATGACATATCGATTTTGTTTCCCATATTTCAGTTATATGATTCAAACTATGCCAAAGTGCCAAGTTTGTAAAAATCGCATAAGTTGTTTTTAAAAAATGAACTCTAAAAATTTTAGTTTCTCAGTGTTAGCCGAATTTGGCATCTATTTATTAATATCTCTGTTTTTATTTTAACTTGTTTTATTCATACTTTCACAGTTTGAAATTTAGGTTCAGTCAGTTTGCACAAACTTTCCAATTTATTTTAAAAATGTCTATTTTTTAGTAATTTTTATAAATTTTTTGAAAATATGTTTACTTATAATTTAGAAACTTTTTACAGTCATCTTAAAGTAGATATTTAGAGGCATACTTACAAAAACGTAATTTTTATTCTAAATTTCCCGAGTTATGCATAGATTTATATGCTGGCACATCTTGAAATTTGGCATCTTTGTTTTACCCAATAAACATGCTAAATGTGGTTTTTGCAACAAGCTTCAATGAATTACCAGTTACTTTAAATTTCTAAGTAAATTTTACGGATTTGAAATCATATAGACTGTTTTCCCTCAATTTTATTAATGATGCATAATAAGTATTTATTAATACTGTGTGGAAAGCTATTTTTTAAGTTATAGCGACTATACCTCCTATAAAATGTGGGAAGCTTTGGTTTTAATTGATTTGTAAAACATTTCAATTACTTTTGTAAAATTCATATGTATATAAAAATTCTCTATCTAAATCAACTTATACAGTGGAAGCAATTAATACAATTCCAGATAAAGCCAATTTCTTGTTGTCTTACAGAACTATCAGGGATTTTAAGTGCTGTTATTAAATTATGTTCCTGGCAAATCTATCACTGACAGAGGAGTCTCATGGAAATAACCACTGTATGAGGTTTTACTTCATGTATTTTTTTTAAATACATTTTTGTTTCTTTCTTATACTTCCAAAATTAGCTCATTTGGTGTTCATAAACACTATTAAATATTCATAACTCTTATTTCAAAAGAAATTTTATTCATCAAAATTTAATGATAAAAATTACATAAAATACTTGATTGTATATGTTTTAATAAAATAACACAAAGTATTTAATATAGCAATGTGACTAGTGTCTGTCATATTTGTGCAGAAAAGTTTGTCAAAAAGAAAAATGTGTAAACTGCACCTAACTCATTCAATAACTAATGGACATATTAAATATTTAAATGTTTATTTCATTAAAAAGCTCTGTTTGTTGAAATATAATTAGCACATTTTTTAAAAGACGAAAAAATTTCCTTTCTGCCCAGCCATATCACTAGTCAAAAAATTCAAAATTGAACCATCTAAGAACTTTTCTAATGTTAAATAAGGTATACTCAAATTTATTAGTACATAATAATCAAATGATAAAGCATCTACATTAACAAGGTTTTAAAAAGGATTTCTAAATTAAAATCAGAAGTTTTCAAAACTACAATTTGTAATAAAGTAGGAAAAGTATCTGTGCACATCTGCTGGAAACACAGATTCAGATTATATTGTCTGAAATTATTATTACTCAGTCTCTAAGCACATTGATACTTCTGATAAAAATTAGGAAAACAAGTTCAATAATTAGTTTTTGAGAAACTCCGTTTTAAAATTATTCAACTGTCAGGAGCAAAAATAATTGCTGGGTATCAGAGTAACACCAAAGTATCATGACTCTACTGGTGCTCACATGCAATGCTGGTTACAGTATCCATCTTATCAGTTAGTCTGCACCTATCTGTTGCCATAGAAATAAGCCTTGAACCATTTTCCTTGGGGGTCTTGAAGATGAATGATAGCTCTTTGCCCTTCAGCCAACAGTTGCCAAAAACAAAATAACAATAAAGCAACCCTTGGTTCACTCCCTATTTGAAATATGCTTGCTCTGTTGCTATAGTGACCGTCGCCCGCCAGACACTGTTGTAGGGCTGTTCTTTTCGTAGACAGACAGTAGTTGATTTTTCATTATAAACATATTAAAAATATTTCTTGGATTATTGCAGAATAGCTCCATGAAGACCATAGCAGACACTCCCCATAAACAAATTAACCAGGACCTTGCCGTGTTGTTTATTCAGCAACTTCTGTTTCTGTAAAAGGTGAGGGGGGAATTTTTCTCGCTTTTGCACCAACATGATAAAGGTTTTGCTGTCAGAACATCAGAACACTTTCCAGTTCAGTGATGAAATTGTCACTCTTAAGAGATTGAAAATGCATTATTTCATCTGAATGGAAATGAAAAAAAATGCGGTTTCTATCCAAAAGCGAAAAATTATTAAAAACACTTTAATGTGCTACTACATCTGAAAATGACCAGTACTTCATGGAATGCAAGCAACTATAAACAGAGCATCACCTTATTGAGACAAACACTTCCACAAGTGACCAAAAGTGTGTGTGGAATCATGGGTGGTCGTCTTGAGAGAGTAATCACTGTATGTGCAGATTAGACAACCCTCTTGTGATGATCACTTCTCAAAGTTGACCACATTTAAAGGGAACTAGTATTTCTGAGAACATAAAGACTGGTATTGAATATCACGTGTTTAAGGCGACCACTCCCAAAAGACTAAAATTGTGGACAGTTTTGGTATTCTGTGGAAGTGGTCTCATTAGAGAGATGATGTTCAATACTGGTATTTGTGCTGTCAGAAATGTTGATATATATATATATATATATATAATTTAATAGAGAATATACAAATAAAGAATTATCTTAAACTTTACTCATGGCAACCCTTAGCGTCTACAAGCTTATTGCTGCGATAGTGCCATTTTCAAATCTCCTCTGATTAGAGTAAATTATAAGTAAATTTTACAATTAAGTTTGGTCTCATTACAGAAAAATACCCTGTTCAATAGACTTTTGTTTGTGTATTTCTTTCATTACATTTTGAATTTTATTTCATGTATTCTTAATTTTTAGTTTTAAGTATTCTTCTGTATGAATACTATATATTTTTTTGAAATTAATTGTAATTAATTATCTACCTAGACATTGGAATTAGTTCTCATTTCTGAAGATCTAAGTTTAGATTTTATAAAATGAAGTAAAAAATTTTAAATTAGAGTAGGGATTTTGTTCAGAAACGCAAAATAACGAAATGTGCTTTTCATGAATAGTGGTTGTTTGGAGGAATTCCAGTTGTCATTGATAAGTCCGGATCTTTCTATGGAATTCACAATAATTCTTTTGCTTTATTCTTTAGTTTTGCATTTTAATTAAAAATTCCAGTTTAAGTATTTACAAATTCTAATTATTAATTTCCACAGTAGTACACATTTACTATCAAAATTTCACTTCACATTTCATAGGAGATTAATTTTCCATTTATCTAGTGTCTATTAAATTAAATTTTATCTTTGCAGCAATAGTGGAGGATTTTACCTTTTATGTCCTTTTCTAATAAAGTTTTTCTTGTATATATGTATGTATGTATATTAACAAACCCATGCAGACCACCTCCCTAAGACAGCTGCCTGTAAAAGAAACTGGTACATCTGTTATGTATATTAACAAACCCATGCAGACCACCTCCCTAAGACAGCTGCCTGTAAAAGAAACTGGTACATCTGTTATGTATATTAACAAACCCATGCAGACCACCTCCCTAAGACAGCTGCCTGTAAAAGAAACTGGTACATCTGAGAACATAAGTATATATTGGAATTGAACATTGTCTTTCTAAAGTGACCACTTGCAAAGAACAAAATCCTGAATCTGTGGCTGGCCATCTTAGAGAGATCTCATTGTCTGTCAGTACTGAAATAACCTTAATCTCAACAGTAGCAGAATTAAATAAATAAACTAATGAAATGAATAAATACAAATTTTAAAATCATTTGACATCATGAAAACCAATGGAATTTGGTGTACTGATACCAGTAATCAGTTCCATTAGTTTTCATTCCTTATGAGAGGTCTATTGATACCAGAAAGAATAACCAATAGAGATAAAAAGAACCGTAGATAATTTGTTTCTATGGGGCATTTTTGATGCGAGTAAGAAAAACCAATACATATCAGTAGAAACTCGTATAATTCTATGGGTACACAGAGAACGTTTTACTGATTTCTATGAGGCATTTTTAGCAGGGTCTAATTTAGCTGTATTGTGCAGAAGTTCTGTGTTTAAAAAAAAAATAGACCAGGTTAAATAAAGGTAATATCGTAAATGCTGTATGTGGAATATGTAATCTCTGTAGTCTTGTTTTAAATCTTGTCTTGTATGTCAAGTACCCAATTCTTTTTAACACTTTAGGAAAGTATTATTGTTTTCAGCTACTTGGAAAAACTGCTTAATTAAAAAAAGTCAAGAGCACAAAAAGATGTCATTTAGAAATGAATAACGTCATTTATAACTTCAGTTTGCAAAGGCATTTCTCATCAAGTATCTAAGTAAATCACTAAAAAGTTTCTTAATTATATTTCACAGCATATGGTACAGTTAAATTTGTGCAATACAGGGGGATTTTGAAGTCTTTCCCTAATCACAGATACTTTGGTTAAAAATAGTGACAGAAGAAATATGAAGTTGTTACCCTTCATAGTCTTATTGTTAAATATTTTTAACTGTGCTGTTACATTTTCACTTTAGCTAAAATACTAAAACACAATCATAAATAATTATATATTATTAGCATTAATAATTTCTCAATTCCGTTTACAAGACAACTTTAAGCACCCAACTAAAATCTCTTAATTACTAGTTACTTTGCTTTGCTGCCAAGGCAGCATGCTTTTCTTATTATTAATTGGATACGGTTAGCAAATATATAAAATTTCCCCTTCAAGGTTTCATCTTAAGAGTCTGAAGGATTTTAGGAAATGACTTATAATCCTGAAAGCATATCCTGAGGAAACAAGTCTCCCTCGCAGGCATCTCTCCTAACAGCATTTTATCAACAGACACAGATTTTGTATGTAAGTTCCTCTCAGCTACTAAACCAATCAGAGTAATCAAAGTAAATGATGTGATTTGCATCTAATAGGAAACCTTCAGCGATCTTGCAATAAACATAGTAATTTGTACAGTTTTCAATGCTTTTATTTTTCAGTACTTATTTTTCAAATAAGTTATAATAATAGTAATAATAAACAGAAGGTATTTAATAGCAAACCCAAATAACAATGATTAAAAAATGCAAAATACGAAGATAAATAAAAATTGTAAATTAAAAAAAAAACTAACAAAGCATGAAAATCAAGCAATTAATTGTAAAATGTATATAAACATATATATATTACAATATCTTTTGTTTAAAAAACAAAATTATTCAAACTATTTCCATGCAATTTGCTGCTGAAAATGAATCAGTATAGACAGAAAGTAAAAAATTTAATACCAGTTTCACAAAGACCCAAAAGAAGTGAAATTCATTACCATTAAATTTCAAATTACCCTATAAATATGTAAAGAATTAAATAAATGTGAAATACAAAAATCCTAAAAAATGACAACAACAAAAAAAAAAAAAAAAAAAAAGAGGAGTGGAGCGCAATCAAATTTGATATAATGTTATCAAGAGGAGGACACATCAGACTCAATTGCACTCTCCCTTCCACTTGAAAAACACGTTTCTATTATCCAAAATAGCTAATTCTAAAGTATTTAATTGTAACAGAAGTCCTCCCCGATGTAGCGTAAGTAAAAATTCTTAGTCCAATAAAAGCAACCGAAATTACTTTGATGTTTTTAAATGAAATTAAAATTGAAGTAATGCAAAACTTGCTCGTTGGTCACAGAGTCAATCTGTTAGAGACATATGCTAATAAATAATAAAAAAATCCCAGTATTAAAACAATTACTGTATTTGATGGCATATAAGACGCACTTTTTTTCCTAAATTTGGTCTCAAAAAAGTTACCTGCATCTTTTACGTGAAGGTAATTGCATTCAATAATTGTTTATTTGGCTTTTACGAAACGTGAGAACTAAAAGAAACCACACTATTGAAACTTTTTTTCCTTGTGTGTGGCCGTCTTATATGCCGTCAAATACGGTAAGGACACTTTTTTTTCCCCACAAATTGGCAAGATTAAAATGTAGAAATAAAAAACATGCAAGAAGTAAATATAGCACATTTTAAACAAACTACTAATTTTGAAACAAAGACCAGCAACGAAAGCCTTAGAGTCAAAAAGAACACCTAGGCATTTTGGCATCATTGACAAAACAAATTGGTGATGGCAAAGAAGAAATCCCCTAAATGGTGATTTAAATAAAACTATAAAACTTCCTAAACATCCTTCTGTATTTGAGTTTCAGATAAAAAATTCATACTTTTAAAAATTTTTATAGGTAAGACCAGCTTTTTTTTTTTTTTTTTAAACAGTGTGAATGAACTTGGTTGGAATTTCATTTTGTTTTAAAATTTTAGTACAAAAAATAATTTTGGTTGTTCTATATCACTGCAAACTTTTTTTATTATGTTAATTTGATTTTAAAAACTGATTGGTGTTGCCTATTTAGATATATTGAAGTACCAATTTATAAGTTTTATTGTAGAAAAATTAAATTATCTCCTTTTATCAAATAGTCTTATTTCGTTAAGGTTATGAACGCTAAGATCTAGATAATCTGTTACTAATTGATTTTTATTGGTTTTATTAAGTTTTAGACAGTTGGGTTAGATATTGCTAATCTCAATAAGATTATTATTGTTGAAAGTGATAATATCATCATTATAGCTGAAAATGTGTTTGAAATTATTGAAATCATTATCAGAAAGGTTTCTAAGAAATTTAAATTTTCTTTAAAACACATAAAAGTTACATAGGTGAGTTGAATAAGAACTTCCCTTTGGAATTTCATTTGTTTTTGTAGGTAAAGAAATTTAGAATGTTTTGTGTAGTTATTGAAAAGAGAAGTGTAGATATTCTTTCCATTTTTGCAAATCCAGAAAAGTAAGCGTTTCGGGGAAAAACATTGGTAGCTCCAGGAAACTTTCATAGATTTCTTTGAGTGGGAGAGACGTGTAGAGATTTTCATAGCAGTTGATATTATAAACTTTTAGATTTTTAACTTTATCGCGAATTTTCAAGTTGTTAAGATGCTATTGAGTCTGACATTGTATTTTTTTGGTTGTTGTAATTTTTGAGGATTTAGTGTTTTACATTTATTTCTTATTTTACATATATATAAGGTATTTTGAAATTTAATGCTATTGAATTTCACTTCTTTTAGGTCTTTGTGAAATTGGTTCTAAATTTCTTACTTTTTGTCTATACATACACATGTCTATACATATATATATATATATAATCATGACTTAAAAAGATAATAAATCGATTACTACATATATAGCATAAAATATAATACACATTGCTGATAAGTAGATTCATAAAGCATCTTTTATAAGTACATGAAAAAAAAAAACTAATTTTATCACTATAAATAATGTAAAAAATCTAATAATATAAAATTATTATGTAAATAGTTGATATAAAATTTTATGTGTAATAATAAAATAACACAAATAATATTTTGCATATATTTAATAATAAAATAACTTGTTAAATGCAGAAATGATAAGACATTTATTTTCAGTGGGGGTAAAAAATTCAGAAAATAGCTCAGCTCTATTTAAACTTATCATCTGCTAATTTCATGGAAAATTTAAACACTCCATTAAATGTGCCAAGTTTTCAAGCTGATTAAGTCCCAAAATGGAAAAATCATTAACAACAGAAAATTGGAAGTACAATCAAACATTAACAGATGATGAGTTGAGCTTTTCTTATTTGTCAAACTTCTGAGAACATACGAAAGATAGTCCCATTAAACTGGGGGAAAATATTCAAAAATTAGGAAAAAATATAGCAAATGTAATGCTAACAAATAAGATAAAATAGTACATCGCTGTATTGCTTACAATAACAAATCATTTGTATGAAAGTGAAAAAATACTGCATTCATAAAGAAACCAACCAGAAATTTTAATCTGAGAGAAATATTATGTTATAAATTAATTAAATTTGTTTGAATAATAATAAAAGCTCCAAATGATTAACACCATCTTAATCTGAGACTAGCTACTATTGTTTTTTGGACATGTGCTTTCCATATGCCAGTTTCATTATGTCCAAATATGTTACCTGCTACAATGTATCCCATAATGTGCAGTGATTTCATGACTCCAGTGGAGGTGCTGCAGACATACAGGGTGTTTATAAAGTCCCAGACCCATTTTGATGTTTAATAACTCATAAAATAATGAAGATATAAACAAACTTATGTCATTTATTGATGGAATAACTTGTGTATTTTCTTTTTCAGGTTTGACTATCTTTTGTAAATATCGTCTGCACGTGTGGTTAATTTCAGATAATTTCATTTTCCAGTCTAAATATCTGTACTTTTCTAAATATCGTCTGCTTATTAATTGCATTTTTCTCTCTTTTAATGTGTGCATATGGAGATCTGAAAACCCCCCATGAATACCGTGAGGCACAAAGGGATTCCCCAAAGGTTAATGTGTGGTGTGGACTAATGCACGACCGAGTCATTGGACCTTTCTTTTTAACAGAAAAGACAGTCTCATCAGTCATATGCTTAGACATGTTGGAAAACTTCCTATTTCCACAACTAGAAGGGCTTCAGCCACATGTCTTTTTGCAACAAGATGGTGCACCACCTCATTGGGCTACCATCATTCGTAGTTCTTTGAATGACCGTTTTACGGGAAGATGGATTGGGCGAGGAGGTCCAATTCCTTGGCCACCCAGATCACCTGGCCAGAATTACAACCGCAATAGCCTTTGTGGATGCCGACATGCTTGCCGGTACCTGGCGTGAAATTGAATATCGACTTGATATTCTCCGTGCGACGAAGGAGGCACACGTGGAAGTTCATTGACAAGGGTTATGAAACTTTTTGAGTCTGTCTAACCATTTATGTTATTAATTTTAATCTATCTTTATTATTTTATGCGTTATTAAACATCAAAATAGGTCCGGGACTTTATAAACACCCTGTATATCTGATGCACCAATGATATGCCTACCTATGTAAATGTACTGGTGCAGGTGCTGCACACTTGCTGAGATACTTGTTCAGATATATGTCTCCTCTTGTAGATGGGGCTTAAAAGTCCTGTGGCGAAAATATGCAAATGGTCCTTAAATTTTTTCTTCGGTAACCAAGCAGTAAAATTGATGAAAATTGGTAGTTTGGCCTGGGCTCATTCAGATGAGTGGGCTGCCTGCATGACTGTGTTCATGATTTTTCCTATGTGTAATGTGGTTGCGAGTCAGTGACCCTTAGAAAGCTTTCCATGAAGACATCCACTCTTAGGGAGATAGCCCTTGTGTGCTTTGGCATAATCAAATAAACCAAACTAAAACAAATCTTAATTTTTCTCATTTAACACTTGGCTAAATTTTCTGTGATTGTCATTTAGCATTGGAATTAACATTTTGGATGAATATAGAATTTAAACCAGTGGTCGGTAACCCTTAGAACTTCATGGACCACTACATATATAATTTTATATTTGGCGGACCACAAATATGAATTTAGAAAAAAGGTAAATACATTTATACAGTAATAATCAGCAGACAACACATATTTCGTTCACGTTGGAAAATTACATGAAAATTACAAAAATCTTACCTTCTTGTACAGAAAGCTTCACATTTCAGTATCACTGAAAAGGAACTTCTCAAAAAGCAAGAACCAATCCACAAACACAAAGTAACATCAATGAAATGATAGTTTTATGCCACCAATTTTTAATTATTGTAAACATAATAGTCATCACTTACTCAGCAATGGTGCCATCGATCAACAGTTAGACAAAACAAAAATGGAAATGTCCCATGATGGAATTATAAACAAGAAGGCAGATGGTTCTCATAAAAATCCATCAAGTTGCCTATTGACACGGAGAAAAACTGTGTTATTAACAACTGCAATAGCATTTGTTTGTTATTCAAAAGGAAAGAGAATTCCATTTCCCACTAATATTGGTAACAGCAGCATATCCATTGATGCCAACTTTCACTTTCAAATGTCTCTAGATGCACCTTGCAAAAGTAGCTAAATTCAGAAGGAATTTCTCTAAAAGTAAAAAAAAAAAAAAAGTATAATCATATTCGATAATAGGTTTTGTTAGTAGTCATTTTTTTAAACTGAATCTGCATAAAAATATAAATAATGTCCCATTTTTTTCTGTGGACCATCAAAATATTTTCACGGACCACCAGTTGGTGACCTCTGATTTAAATCATGTAGCTTGTAACAAAGGCCATTGCAAGATGATGATGTGAGTGAAGAGAAACACTCAGACACCCCAGAGCAAAAGTTCCCAAATCCCTGATTACTTATTCTCACTCAGTCTTTCAAAATAGGTATTAACAAAGTACTGTCTACTTGCAGTGAAAAAAGGAGTTTCTTGAAATTTGACCTTGACTGGCTAGGCTTCAGTCTACTGGAATGAAAACATGAAGCTAAGGAGGCCAAAGTTCGAACTTCATGAAGCTTTGCTTCCATGCCGTAGGTAAGAACAAAAAACACAAATAAAGTATTTGAAAAAGAGAGAAGATTTTCTGAAAAAAAAAAAGTGCTGGAATTAAAATCTATTATTATTTATATATAGAGAGTTCATCTGCTTCTGCTGCAGCACTACTAGAAACTGTGGAGACCATCTAGAGCAAGGGTCAGTATTCAAACCCCTGGTGGTTGATGAAGTTCTAAGGCGGTGTCAGTGAGGATGGAGGGGTTGATAGTCGAATATGCACCAGCAATTGATTTAGTATTCGAACCCCTGGTGGTTGATGAAGTTTTAAAAGAAGTCGGTGAGGATGGAGGGATTAATATTCGAATATGCACCAGCAGTTGATCAGCATAATCATCAAAATCCCCTTGATTACAAAGAAGTTTATTAATAAAATTTATCATTAATTTTTTATTGATATAAAGCTATTTACTGTGAAGTAATCTCTTAATTCAAAATGCATGGATACAGCCTGATTTTGGAATTTAAATGTCATCTGAGAGAAACATACTTAAATAAAATTTGTTATCAAACTAATATTATTGACTCTTACCTTGTAGAAGTAGATGTTCTTTAGTCAAATCAATAATTTGTTATGCAAGATAGGAAACAATGAATATTTTTGAACAAGGCAATTTAAGAATTAAGTTTAGCAGTTTTATGCCAAATATTAAAAAATGTGCATCAATACACCAAATGCGTCTATCACATTATTTAAAAATGAAGTTATGTGCAATTCTGCGATTTTGTTTCCAAAAACTTTGTAAAATTAAAAAATGTATTGCAATCTTTTTTAAAGGATAAATAAATAAAATTATAAATATAAAAACTTTTTCCCAAAACATTAATATTTTTAATTTGTTATTTATAAGCTATTTGTGAACAAGTATTTATAGTTATGTTATATGCTGCATAGTACAGAGAAAACTGTTAGGAGGTCTATAAAGAAAACTGATCTTTTAAAAGTGGTTCATGCAAGAAAAGAGTTGGAATATTCCTGATGTAGAAATCCTTTGGGGAAAAAAAAATGATCCATAAAATAAAAGTAAATCAATAAAATAAAATAAAGTATTAATGACAATGTTTGGTTGTTGAGACGATTTTTCTGTTAAATTATAGCTTGATTTTAAAATTTAATGGATATCTGCAAATTTTGATGAAATTTTAATAATTTGTTGAAAAACTGCACTAGTTTTAAGATCTTATGCACAATTTTTTTTTTTTTTTTTGCAGATTTAAAATGATCTTGTGAAGGCACAAAACATTTTGTCAGTTTGGTGATTAGTCACCAGATCTGTATTTAAAATCCAAACTCATGCAAGAAATTCAGCCTACCATTCAAATTTGTTCTGTTTATTGTTGAGATTACAATCTTTTTCTTTTATTTTTTCTATAGTATGAATTCTTTTATTGTGCATTGCAAAAGTTTGGCAAATAATCAAGATTTTAGCGATTTTAAGATCAGTATATGTAGAAAAGCTTTAGTTTGGTGATTCTTAGATTTCATAATGATTAATTTAACACCTGAATAAATACAAGAATATTGCAATGATGTAAAAATAACATTGTCATCTTCAAATTTTGTTTTTAAGAAAAATAATGTTAAATCATTTTTATCATCAATGTCTTTGCCTTTCATTTTTGCATTTTTCAAAAATCTTAATTCTGAAATTTAAATAAATTAATGAATGTTATAAAGCAAAAATTTTAGTTGCATTTTAGCAAAACAAAAGAACTACTGTAATTATGTTAAAATTAATTAAATTTGTTTTAATTTTCATATGTATTTTCTCCTCTTAAAATACTTAGATATGTGTTAAAATTCATTCTATGCTTTTTTTAAAAAATTTTTTAGAAATTGTCTGATCTTTACAAAGTTAGAAGGTATTTTGTTGTTTAAAACTCCAGAAAAAGGCTTGCAATAAAGTAAAAAATGTAATAATGGTGTTAGGATAGAATAGATGTTTTGCATGAGATTTGTGATGACTTATGATGAATGTAGAGTGATTAGGCTTCTTTCTTCAAAGCAGGAGAGGTGAAAAATGAGCAATGCCCTTGCCGAGACTCGAACCTCTCAAATATGTGGCGAGTGTGCTACCATTAAACAACTAAGGCACGATGGAAAGAGAGAGAAAATACCTTATAAGTTTTTCATGTTGTTTGGAGAATTTTCATCTCAACGTTATCTAAATTAAATCAGTCACTTCCTTATTATCAAGGCCTCCATTCTTTAAACAATGTGAAGAGCCCTCTTGTTAATGGATTGTACCAAAGTGTCATCATTACTCCTAGCTTTTCTTATGATGGGCTTAGGGTTCCCAGCTTGGCAACAGTTTGCAAAGAGATCGGATTAGGGTTGCCACTTTCACACACATCAGTAACAAGAAGGCTCTTGATGCCATTTTAATAACAGGGCTGTAATAATAATGAAGTACTATTTCTACTTTTGATCCCAAATGTCTTTCTCTTAATACATTTCTCTTTATCTTCATTTTCTCTTATTTTGTGATTTTTATAGTTAAAAGTATCAAAAATGCAAAAATGATTTTGTCATATAAACAGGTATCTGTAAAAAGGAATTACTTCATTATAAAAATATTGAAAATTGACAGTTTAAAGGATTTACCTGTTACATTTATATACACATTGTATCGTTTTATAAGGTTTCCTGATGTTATTCTCAGTATTAAAATTACTAAAGAAAAAAAATTGGCAACTTCTGCTTGTTCTAAATACATGCAGTTTTTCAGAGTAACAGAATTTTTAATTGAAGCATAAAATTCAGAGTTGAAGCAAAAACCCATTGACTGCGTAAAGCAAAAGGAAAAGAGATTTTGTTGAAGATATTAACAAATTAGCACATACTGTAGGAGTTGATGCAGAGACTAAAGGCTTGTTTCCACTACTGCGTACGAACGCGTTGCGTCAATTGAAGACACGCGTACAGCATCCGTACAAGCATTTCCACTGCTGCGTATCTGTAAAATATTTTCATTTTCCGCTAGGTGTCACTGTAATATTTTGGCGGCAAACAAGCAGTTCGCAAGTTACGACGCTGAACATCTGAATTTTTCCCGCTTAAGCGAGTATTGTTTGTTTTGGATTTGATATGGATCCTGACGTAAAACGCAGAAAAGTTTTGTTTACTAAATTCCATGTTATTGGAAATTTTTATTTTTGCTTATGAACTGCGAAAGTAAAGTACTCTAGCAATTTTTACATAAGTAAGGTTATAATGCATATTACAAACATCAGTAATTCCATAGAAACTTAAGTAAATTAAAAAAAAAAATTTTCGTGTTTGTAGAAGCCTTAAATATTATGAAATAATATATATATTATTAAAACTAAAATGTACTGTTAGTGAAAAAGTAAACAAATAAATAAATAAAATAAAAAAGTTAAAGGGATTAAAAAATAGTTGGTACTTTAAAAGTACAGAGCAACTGTAAAGAAATGTTCACAATATTTACACAAATTTTGCTATGCTTGTATACCGCTGACTTCAGGGTCATAGCTGGATAATTTATTAGAAATCTCGTTTGTTTTAAAATGCACTATGGGAAGTTATATTTTATGCATAATCCATAAAATATTATTTTTAATTTAAACATTTTTAATTCATATCTCTTTTTATAGAAGTTATAAAAATAAGATTTTTCTCTTTATATATACACACATTAGGTAAAGAAAATGGAAATATTTAATTAATTAATTCCTTCACTTCTGCTGGAGAGGACTGAATTTAAAAGCAATTATTATAGTAATTTTTTGTTAAAAAATGTTTAGGGCATTAATACTGTCTCATGTTAATTGGAATGAAAGTTTAGAGTCGTAAACATCCCAAAGTCTGAGCACATGTATATACATTCACATAAAAGTGAAACAAATATATATATATATATCTGCAGGGTTTCAAAATAAATTAAATTTAAATAATTCTCTTGCGCCATTCCTGCAAGGAATCAAATTTGAATTTAACAAACATTTTCTGTTCGTAAAAAGCAAATTAAAAGTTCATTAAATTTAAATGAAATTTAATGCAAACAAATAAAAGATTAATTATTGCTGCAAACTAATATACAATATCATTTAAATTCTGAGAGCATATGTAAATCAAGTGCAAGTATCAAAATCCATAAATAAATATATAATTCCAAAAATTTATTTATCCTATTATTCACTTATGCATTTTTATTTAGAATTAAATCTATCCTATTATTCATTTATGCATTTTTATAAATTTTTTAGGATTAATAATCTATCCCATTATTTACTTATGCATTTTTGCACTTAATTTACATATGCTCTCAGAATTTAAATGATATTGTAGATTAGTTCGCAGCAATAATTAATCATTTATTTCATCTATATTTAATTAACTTTTAATTTGCTTTTTGCAAATAGAGAATGTTTGTTAAATTCAAATATATATATACAGGGTATGCTTTAAATTAGTATTATATAATTTTCAAACTTTTTTGCTGGGGGGAAATTTAAATAAATAAGAGCATAAATAAAACAATATATTTAACGCATATAATAATAGAAATAAATTATAAAACACGAATATAGATCAAATTGGAACAAAAAGCTGAGAAAGTTGCAGACAGGCTGCAAAAAACCTACGGGATTCGAACTCACGACCCAATAAGTAAACATTATTACTGTCAGCTTTACCACTAAGCTAGCAGCACACAGGTGTTGCATGCATATTTTGGCTTATATACATCATCAAGTAAATCAATTCTTAAAACTAAATTTTTTGGTCCTATTTTAGTGTGATATCGTCTGAAAAATTCACCAGAGTTTGTTCTTCAGCTTCTAGTACATTTTTTACAAAAAAACATTATCTTTTAAAGTGGCATTCCGATTGAAGTTAAACGGGCTGTTAAAAATATATTTCATGTGCTTACAAATATATGTTAGCCAAAAAGATATATTTATAAAGGGAAATACAAATTTAACATACTCTTTAATGCAGTGGAATATTTAAAAGGCTAACAAATTTAATTTATAATTAACTTTTTAGTTTTTACCTGTTTCTAAAGAAAAAAATAACAAATCTTTTAATCATATCTAATTTGCTATAGCAGTTTGATACAGTCAGACATTCATTTTCATTAAAGGTAAATGAGTATGCAGATCTAGGAAATAATTGTCAGGACAAATTTTGCTCTTTCATGGACTTGGAAATGTAATTTTTGCCGCTGATTTTAGTGAACTGAATTTCTTGAATGCCTGATTTATCTGCGAACAAGTACTGTAGTTGCAGCTATCTTATTTTTCTTATCTTTTTTTAACTAAATTCAGCTGATTGCTGTCTTTTTCAGCACGCAGATTTCTCGCTATAATGTTAATTCAGAAATAAGTATTTTTTAGCAAAACATTCTTTCCCTATTAGCGAGCGTTCATCGCTAGTTCTGCCGCCATTAATTTTTAGTGACTGCACCTGATTGCTCCTTTTTTACCACGTGACCCCAACGCATCCGCAGACATACGGATAGAAGTTGAACATTGTTGAACTCCATCCGTATGCCATCCGTCACCGCACACCGACCGGATTGCAGATGTCAATCAAAGTAAATTCGCTCGCTGATTGGAGAAACGCATACGCAGCAGTGGAAACGGGCCTTAATAGAAACACTGATTTATTTTTTAATGCAAATGAACTTAGAAATGCAGTGAAAGGCCATTAAACTGATGTAAATAAGTTAAAATATTTGAAAATTTTCAAGAATCGAATATTTCGGAATGTTACAAACTTTTTGTGTCTTTTACTATATGTTTCCTTTCCTTTTTTTTTTTTTTTTTTTTAATTTCTTTTTAAAATCTGCATAATAAATTTTAAACTACACAATTTTGTTAGACTGACATTTTAATAATCCTTCTTTTAGAAAATTAATTTTTTTCTTGATAGTGGTTTTATAAAACTTCAAAATACATTTGACAACTATAAGTGTTTCAAAAAACCAGAATTGTAATTTAAAGGCTTGAAAAGTTATAGAGGGTAAGTTTAATTTATAAACTATTATTATTTATTATGGCCAAAACTCAATGGGAATTTACTTGTCTCATCATTGCAAATGCTTCCCATGTGGTGATTCAATTGCACTCACAAGAAAGGGGAAGTTCCATTCCAGTTTTGATGGAGAACACCCAAAGGGTAGATCCAATGGTCTTCCACCCCTCTTCATGTACCACCAAACCTCTTGAGAGGATTTTCAGCATTATAGTATTATAAGTGCTTCTAGCTCAAAGATGCCATATACTTGTAAAGATTCATGCCAACCCTTGAATGCCCAGGCCGAAGACTACGGTATTCAGTTCCTCTACAAGCCATCATAGCAACATTTGCAAACTTTTTTTTTTTTTTTTAATTTATTTAGGCCCTTAATTTTTACTTCCTTTTGAAGGAAGTATAGTAATCTTAAAACATTTCAGATTTTAACAGAAATATCCATTTTGACTATGTTTTTGTGCAGCGTCTGTATGTACGGTTAGAATAAAGCATTCTGTATTCCAAAATGGATCATAAAATGGATTTTTTTCCTGGCGTCTGTATGTACGTGTGTTATATCACTTAACTCATAAACTGTTAGCGATAGAACATTGAAAGTTTATTGATGGGTCTGGTATAACATCTTGGTTCTTCATCTAACTTCTCTTTTTCTCTGTATTTGGCACTGCTGAAAGAGCATTTTGCTTTATTTGAATCTTTTGCATAACTCAAAAATGGTTATTTATAGAATGTTAAAATTTTGTTTATGTGACTGCTATACCATCTAGTTATGCACCTTTCTGATTTTTACTTCCATATACAAAGTAAAGAAAGTATTGTATCGCAAAAAAATATGGTATTCAGATTTCAACGGAAATATCCATTTTGGCTAGCTCTGTCTTGATGTCCTTATGTCGCGTAACTCAAAAATGGTTCGTTGTGAATGTTGAAGTTTTGTATTTGGGACTCTTATAATATCTAATTCTACACTTCCCTTTTTGGTTTCAATTGGCAGTGTCAAAAAGGCACATTACTTGAAAGGTTTTTAAACCCAGTAAAAACATTTATAAATTTAAATTAAAAACTTAATAACCTTTGAACGTTTTGTTTTTATTTTGTTCATCATCATAATAATTTAAAAAACATACTATTAGATAAAAAAGACTTACATTTATTTAAAGTGTAATAAAGGGACTTTTACAGTGTCCTAAGTATGAATATTTGATGATAATAAAAACTAATATTTGAGTAGTTTTATAAGTGCCCACTTAAAGAATTAGAGGATCGAATCTTACTTAAATGAAATAAGTTTAAATGAAGTACAACAAAAAATGTATGTAATGTAATAGGCATGCAATGCAGTCATGTGGTCTCCACAGATTATTTTCATTATTGATCCTTAAGAATCCTTAAAAGTACCTAATTTTCATTTAAAGAAATGTGTATGAATCATGTGTTTCATTAAGTATTTTTTTGAAGCGAGAGACATGAAAAATGTGCAGTGCTCTCACCAGGACTCGAACCCTGGACCTCTTGAATACACTTCGAATATGCTTCCAGTTGTGCCATGAAGGCACGTGGAAAGGAGGGAGAAAATACCTTATAGTTTATATGAGAGTATAGTAATTAAATTTCATAAGTTTATTTCTTTATATTCTCTTTTATGTTTATCTTATGTTTTATAAAGTTTTCCTTTTTTTTGGCAGTGCAGTGTATATTTTTTTTTTTTTTTCCCTTATTTAAAATTGTATAAACACATAGTAGTGGTGACTGGGGACTGGAGGAGATTAATGATATTTAAATGCATACAAAAAGTAAAAATTGTTTCAGGATAGGCATAGATTGGCTTATGGAGTTTGGTCACAGAACAAATTAATATCACATACCACTGTATGTACCTCTGTAGACAACTTTTTTTGAATGAAAACATTTTGTGTATTTAAACTTTAACAGGACAGTACAGACACCATTAATCAGAACATAATGTTTCATAGAATAACTTTTATTTATCTGAGTAGTATTATGTATATTTCAGTACCTTTCATTGCTGTCATTGAAAATATTAAGTATATTTTATCTCAAAATAAAATAATTAATATTTTTTATGAATGATTATTTTTTAATATTAAAAAGTATTCAAAAAGTGTTATTTAATTTAATTTCGTTAAAAATATTTTATGGTGCCAGATATTTACAGATTTCTCACAATACCAGTTAACAGATTGGGCTAATTTTTAACCTAGTTTTTTTTTATTTTATTATTATTATTATTATTATTATTATTATTATTATTATTACGTTCAGTTAACATGTTCTTTCTGTTTGAGTACTGCACATCATGCTTAAATTTCTTTCAGTGTTTAAAATTTGTATTATACTCTGTTACAGTGTGTAATTACAGCGTATTAATATCATATTAAAGTGCTCTGTTACAATATGAAATAAAAATATTAACATGTTATTCCATAATGGTGTGTTTCTAATTGAAAATTACAAGGTTCTCTTCTTTTGCGTTCAGTTTACAAGGTTTGGTATGTGATTTTCTGAAAAAGCAATATCTTTAGAAGGATTCTGATCATCCAAATCTCTTAACTTTTAGTGAGACCACTTGTAGTAGTGAAAAATCAATGATGATTTAGAAAAACTCTCATGATAGTTGTAGTTATACATGAGGTTTTCTGATAGATATAGTGACGTTACTTAAAGACTTATGGAATGTAATAGGCTAATTAATGTACTAATGCATTAATTGATTTCTGTAGTGTAATTTAGATTTTTTTTTTTTTTTTTTTACTTAAAGCGGGAGTTTGGGAGAACATTAATCTTTTCAGTTATATTTTAGAAAACTAGTTGAATTACTTTGAATACTATAAGTTTCAGTCTATATTTAAATCGTAAGTTTTTTTAATGATGAAAATTGTTTCTTATAAAAGCTTTATTATAAAAGCTTGAATAGTGGTATCTTCCTTCATATTTTTTCTCCTTTATTTTGCAGACTTGTCAGTAATTTTTATCATTTGTTTTCATTTACCTAATCCACAAGGCTTAAATAGTAGTTAAAATATTTTGAGAAGTTTGTAAAGTCTAAAGCACAAAGTAAAGGGTTTACATTGGGCATAAAATAATAGGGATTTAACAATAATAGAGTTTTTAATTGAACTTCTTAAAATAATGGAATATTTATTCACTTGTCTTTGATTAATCTAGTAAATTTCAAACAATTCTGGAATCCTAATTAATATTGCAGTGTGTTTTGTCTGCATAGAGATGGATTATGTATAATAGGCAAGGCAATCATGACTTTAAGTGTAATGTGTATAAAAGTTCTGTTTTATTATCCCTGTAGAATCTGAATTTGTTATCTTGGCTTCATAGAACACTCTTGGATAAAGCTGATATTCCAACTCTTTCCAGTTATATAGATGTGCTACAAACATTAAGGACAAAAGTAGGTTGTCTTTATATTTAATAACTACAGTTTCTGCTTGCTTTATTATGCTTTAATGTAAAAAAAAATAATAATAATTACAAGCTTTCCAATTATATTTCAATAGGTGCCTAGTTTAGTTGATAAACTCCTCCAGTTAAATTCTGGTTTACCTGCAAGTGATGCCATTTCTCAGATGATAAAGAAAAAGTGGGATCCTGTGATGCCTATTCTTAATCAACATAAACCAGTAAATCATTATTTATATTATTTTGTAATGAATAAAAAATTTTATCTAAAATTATAGTGCTACAGATCTTAGAACAGATTATAGGTCACTTTTTTGTGTTTTGCTTATATTTTTCATTTTTTAATTTTTGTATTGTGTTTCGAATTATTTGAAAATAAGTATGTAACCAGAAGATAATCAGATCTTAAGAAGTATTTAATCAAAATTTATTGACTAAAAAATATCCACCAGTTATTTGCCATTGATTTAATAGGAGTTTGTTCATTGTACAAAATATAAAGGAACCACATGAGTGCATTTAACCCTTTCCGAATGGGCGTCGCATATATGCATTCTCAGTGAATGTCTCTGACAGCCGAGCATCCCACTCATGCATCACTTGGAAATGCGCTTAAGGTGTAGGTGATGCATATGTTAATTAAGCGGAACAATTTGTTAAGCGGTTAACATTTTAAGCTTAACAATTTGTTAAAGACCACTAAGTGGCGTCCCGTGTCCATTACTTTTGAGCTGATCATAGTTTTAGGATCCTGACCTTCAGTTTGATAACATTCTGCCTAACTTTGGTCTTTGGTGTCAGCTGTTGAGAGAGAGAGAGGGGAAAACATAATGTAAACAGAGATCGACTGTTTAATTTCCCACATGATATAAACATTTGCATTTCTTACATTCCTTTGAATCCATTTTTTATTCTTTTTTTACTAATATGTGTAACTTCTGTTACACTTTGTCTTGCTTTTATGGCTTATATTTCACATACATCGATTTTATTTCGGAAAGCCTTGACTTAATTTTTTTTCTATGGCGAGTGTTATTTATCAGAGAAAGGATATACTTCCATGATAAATGCACCAATTAATGACATGGATGAGAGTGATGATTCCTTTTTTAAGAGTTAGAGAGTGATATTTCTAATGATGCTGATACGAATATTTTGTCAGATACTGAACTCATTGAGTGCATACCTTCCACTTGTTTGTGAAAGATTTGTTACTTCTTCTTGTATATTTAAATTAATTTTAAAGTTTATTAACGTGTTTTGTCAATTAAAACTTCGGAAAATTTGAATAGCGCTTCCGAGAATTATATCTTAAAGTAAGCAATTTTTTATATACATTTTCATGTAAAGTAAAGAAGAAAGATTATTAAATGCTAATTTTAACTTATATGATAGCTTAAGCAGTAATCTAAAATAGTAGAAAAAATAATGAGGTTAGGACTTATTTTTTCGATTTTCCCCCTAGTGTTAGTCTAAGCAATGTAAAACCCCCATCCTCTTGGACGATTCCTTTTGACTCCCATCTGTCCCGAGGGAACATCTTGAACAAAGGCATACCATCTTGAAAGGGTTAAGTTAGAGCCCAGCATATGAAAAGTTGTTGATAAACAAACTCTTTACACCTGTTAACCCCATAAACTCAGTTTAAAAAGGTAGCAGGATGTACACCCGGATGTCTAAAAGTAAGCATGCAACTAAAATAAATAAAATTTTGGAGATGAGGGTATTAGTTTATTATAAAATGATGTGTGCTGTCATGCTCACAGGAATTGTTAAATGACTTCAGTAATAAAGTAAATATATTTCTTCAATCAAAATGTTCTATAAATATAGTGTATTTTGATCAAAAGGGTTAGTTTTGCATATTACTGTTAAATTTGCAGCGCTAAATTCTCTGAAAATCAAAATTTTGTTTCTTTACATTTAGAAATGAGTGCAGATTGCAGGCAGTCTTGGATTAAGAAGTCATGAATTATCAGAATTCTATTGTATTTAATTTTGCAGTTATAGAATTTATTAATTTATGTAATTATATTTTTATTTTTATATAAATACTATATTTACCTGAATATACAATGCTACCCTTGGCCAATTTTTTTAATCTAAAATTTGCGGCCATCTCAGACTTGCATATTAACAAGAAATACGAAAATTGACGGTGTTTCCAAATTGTATATAATACATGGAATAATCACTCGAACAGGACTGCTACGTTCACAAATTTCTTCACGTAGAATACAAAAGAATCTTTTCCAGAATCCACTCATAGGATCCAGAGAAAGTTTTATTGCATCCTGTTTAACAAGTGACCGAAGACAAAGTCACATAGATCAGGGAAGTCTAGTTTTCTTAAAGGCAGACATTCATAGTGCATTCTGCACACCTTAGTTACAGATGACGTGCTTATAACTGTGTGTGCCAAATAGTATTTAAATTGAAAGTGCATGTTAACGAATGTATATTGAAATATGTCAAATGTTTTTATAGATCATTACCTCAGAAATTTTCAAAAGTATATTTCAAAGTATATGTCATAACAATTAAACCTGGTATCGATATATTCAGCTCATAAGATCATATGTTTTTTAAGAGAAGTCTAAAAGTAATTTTTTGCAAAACAAACATGGAGTTTTGACTCATAATAAGGAAACTAACAGCAGCATTAATAGCTTAAATGCTTTCATTATTTATGTATAATTTATTCTGCATTTTATTTAGAACGGAAGTGAAGTATGAACACAGTAAGCATTAACAGATATGCTATGATGACATGTTACTGCACATGGAAAAATTGTAAATTCTTAATAGTTAAGATGTATAGCATTTTTGACAAATAAAGTTTCAGAATTAAATTCAAGCAAATGTTTGAAATCTACTTAATTAGTTATGGTAGCATAACTGATAACATGATTAGTGCATATAGATAAGTGTTGTTTATCTGATTATGAATGATACTATAAAATATCACAAAGGAATAGGAATTATAAAATTTTGTCAAAATAATAACGAATTTTTGATGTTAATACTTAGAAATTATTATTTTTATTAATTTATTAATTTTAGAAAAAATTGCCTGGCAATCCTGTTATTCTATTGTGCCCAAGTTAGCCTCCCATCCAACAGCATATTAGTGCACATCTTCCTCCCAGGCTGAAATTGTGGCACAATAAGTTAAGTTCTTTGTGCAAGGTTATGAAAGTTCCACTTCATTCATTTGATAAGGAAAACATGACCATTGAAGATTGTATTGATGAGATTGTAATTTCTGTGAGAAACAAAGTTGCTGAGGTAGGTAAACATGGTTTGGATTTTTGGTTTACTATTTTTTTAAATGACAGTTGTAATTTCTTAATGTTTGTTATTAAATTGCCTCTTAAAATAAGTAATAAAATTATAGATTTCCTGATTATAAGCAATTATGCAAGTCGGTATTATCTTCAGATGCTGTATTTTATAAATTATACACTTTATGCCATCTTAATATTTACCATTGCAATTTATCAAGTTGTTAAGCATTTTAGATGTACTTTTTTAACTGAAAGTTTGGCAGTAATAATATTTCTATGAATTTAATTAACGAACTGAAAACAATTTACATGTTGTCATAGCTATTTGATATGCTTTTGTTTGAGAAGTTAAATAGTGCACTTTTTCTGTTCTCATATGTTTGAGACACTTTCTAATTGTAAATCTAGGCGGTATTGTTTTCGAGTTTTTATTTTAATTAATATGCATGAATTGTATAAATACAAAATTGTCTTTGATACCTTAACTCTGTGAGGGGCACATCATTTTGGATGTGATCACCCTAAACTGTGTTTTACCGTGGCCTTCGAGAAACAAGGCCCTACAGCTCAGTGACGTTGAGCGTGTGACGTCATTCCAGAGAGTGCATCCCTTCTTGGGGTGAAGAGTGCACCCCTTCGTGGGGTGAGGGCAACGCTGGGTCAAAGGTTTTCAGTCGCCATTGCTTCGAAAGAAGAGGTTGAACTGAAATTCTTGACCTAAAATCTTGAGATATTAACTGCATTCCGGATTTTCCTGCAGCTGGATATATTAAATTTGAGGTTTTTGGCAATTTGTGAGTGGTTCCAGAAACAATATAATGCCTTACATGTGCTCAGTGCCGCGATGTAACGGCAATTACAAATCTGAACCTAAAGTGCACATTTTCGCTTTTCCTAATGATGCCGATCTGAAAAGTGGATCCGTGCAATAAAGCGAAAGGACTTCATTCCAACTAAAAATAGCAGGGTGAGCTTTTATTCTTATGATTTCATTGATATTCAAAGAAAAATTAAGTAAATTAAATATTTAATATGTTTAATATGTCTGTTTTTAAACCCAAAATCATTTCCAATGAAAAACTAGTGTTAAATATAATAGTAAACAATAACTAGTGTAAAATATAAAAGTATACAATAAATCATTGCCAATGTAAATAAAGCAGTATATTAAGCTTTTGTTTCCTGCAATTTGTCTTAAAGTGAATTCTATAATTTTTTTAATAAATGCATGTTGCTTCATAAATTGCATGTGAATATTTTAATGAGTAATTAAGTTCATAATACTATAGTATTATTTAATGTATAATAAATTTTACTTCATATACTGCAGATTAAATATTCAGTAGAAAATTCAGTGCTTAATATAAAGCAATAATCGGGAAAATATAACAAAATCTGGAACTTAAAATAGCATTTGTAATATTTAATTTATCTCGACTTTTATTTTAAAACCACTTGTCATTGTAAGTTTTAGAGATATGAAAGTAATAATGTTTTTAATTTAAAAGTTCAAATTCGTGTGCTTATAATATTTTAAGGGAACACATTACCCTTTCAACTCTTTTTTTTGTCACATGTTCAAGTTTATTCTGAAAATTGTAATTAACATTATATCTAAAAAAAATTATAAAAAAATATCGTTAAACCAGTTGTTTATATAACATAGAACTATTTTTTAAAAAATTTCATTTTTATAAATTTGTTATTACGTTTTTTATATTAATATTTTTGCTTTAAATAGCGGTTTTTTTTTTTTTTTTTTTTTTTTTTTTTTGTGTGTGTGTGTGTGTGTGTGTTTGTGTATTCCTTGAAAATGTAAACAAAACTGTGCTTGGAATACTGTATGCTTCTGTTACAAGATTTAATGAAACATTTTGTTGTCATGATTAGGAAAAAATAGAAAAAAAGGAAATCTTATTAATTTAAATAATTTTTCAAAAATAACTATTGAAGGTGCAGTTTTGAGATTTTCCATATGTATTTTAAAAAGTTGCAGTTTAGCCTATAAAAAAATTCGATAGTTTGACGATATTGTTTAGTACTGTGTCCCCTTAAAGAGCTGTTTGAATGAAATGATATTAGAATTCACTGTATAATGATGTGTTTAAAAATAATTCTTCTTAAATGTGTTTCAATTGTTTCATTTTCGGGATATGTAGGTATGCGAGCTCCATTTTCAGCCAGCTGACATCATACGTGAGGCAAGGGCTTTCGATGAAAAAACTGGGAAAGATACTATATCAGTATGCTTGAAGGTTCCGAGATTAGTAAAAGGTGGAGTGCCATCATCGATTATGATTAATTGCCCATCATATTTGACTACTTCGAAAGCAATCCGTAAAGATCCTGTGACAAAAAAGATAGAGCTAGAGAATAAAAATCTTGCTACCGCTATTCAAAGAAGCATGAAGGAAAAGCAAAAGTATGATGAAGACAGAGAACTGCTAAGTTTGAACGATTTATGCAATAAGAAAAATATGCTACAGCTTTTGGATTTCTGGAAATTTTTGAAAATTGAAGATTATGTCTTGATTTTTAATATTCAAGATGAACCTGTACCTCAAATACAATATTCCATAAAGATTAATCATGAAATGTTGGTACAAGCATTTTCTAATAATGCTTCTTTGAAAAATATTGGTAAATTAAAATTTCCCATGAAAATTACTAACATAAATATGCTAAATGAAGTCTTAAATTAAACATGCTAGCAGTAATGAAGATGAAGTCATAAGATTAAAACTCCTTGCTGCATTAAATACACTCTCTGATATTAACTGCATTGATAATGAAAAAGAAAATATTATTAAATTTATAATTGAACAAATCTCAATTCTTCTCCAAACTTCGAAAAGGTATAATCCAGATATACTAATTTTTGCCTCTATATGTTTCTATATATCACCTCAGTTGTACAAATTTTTGAGACAAAGTGGATACATTTTACTTCCACATCCAAATACCATTCGTAATATTAATTTAAAGCACAATGTTGATCCTAAACAAGAACAAATGGATTATAATTTCTTATTGTACACAAAACAGAAATTCGGATTTTTAAATGAAAGTGATAAAAAGGTAGTTTTACTAATAGATGAAATTCATGTAAAATCTTATTTTGATTATAAAGGGCGTAATTTAACGGGAATGGCTCATATACCTGAAGTCTTAAAGCATGATATTTAATTAAATGCTAAGATAGTATCACTTATTTAATAATTTCCTGTTTACTTTACATCGGAATAACATAAAATTAGCTTTTACTAATAAATAAGCGCGCAGTGGAATCGCTCGCTTTCAGTGGAGAAGAAACGTTTCTTCGCACTCCATACGGTGACGTCACGATAAAGCTGGACGGCCTTGTTTCTCGAAGGCCACGGTTTTACCAGCCTTTGCTAGCTAGATTTGTGTTCTTTTACTTATTTTTATTCTTGTACTTTACTTACTTATCTTTATTCTTATACTTTTTGTTTTCACAGGCTTTAAAATGTTTAAATTTTTATGAAATAAACATTTTGTGATATCTTAATTCCTTCTTTATTTCTGTTGATTTTCATGCTTTTTACTACTTTGATTGTAAAGATAAACATAATAAATATTTTGATAAGCTAAATTTCTAATGGAACTGCAGTCATTTAGTGATATTAATAATTTTTATTGCATAAATTCTTACAATCCTGTGTTTTCGTTTGCAGATGAAAAATCAGTATCCAGATCGACCTATTATATTATTGGGTTGGACTGTTGGTGCATTAATTGCATGTCATGTATGTAATCTAAACTATTTGTATCAAATCTCTTCATTTAAATTTTTTCCTTATTTTATGTTTATATGTCATACAATAGCGGAGTGTGGTTGGGAAGCTATGCAGTATTTATTCTTTTTCTGTATGTGTTTGATTATTTTTTACAGAAATTGAATTTTTTTAAATTGACTTGCAACCAGCTTTGCTATACAAAATGTAATTAATATATTTATTCAATAGATGCATACATGTAGAGGTAATATGATAAAGTTTGGAATGCAGTCCTCTGAAATGTTTAACATATGCTCATTTGTTATACAGCATGTATCGAGTCTGTAATGAAATACTTGCCAAACCTTGTGTAGCATGTCGGTAGCAATGCTGGCAGCAGTAACTATGATACAGGCTTTAACATCAGTCATGGTCATCGTGACCTGGAGGAACACACACAGGATCCTTAATGAACCCCCAAGACAAAATTTGATAAAAAAATTTTTTCTGGTATTTACAGAAGATATTGAGATAAACAATTCCTGTCATGGTGGTTTCAGCAAAAAAGAATGGTCCATAGATCTTTTTCCAGGATATAAAAAATATATTAACCTTCAGGAAATCATGTTCATGTTGCATTGTGACATGTGGATGTTCAGTAGCCCATATTCTTATACTATGCTTGAGTATCAAGTAATCACTAATCTGGAAATGGGAAACATTGATTAATCACTGAACACTAACTTTTCAGAAAATTTATCATCCTCTATTGATGTCAGAAAGTGTATCACAGAAAGATAATTGAAGTGCATGTTCTTTAGTTTCACTTGTTGCCCTAACTGCAGATCATACGGTTTCATTTACAAATGCTTCTTAAGAACTCTGTGCACAGTTTTCTGCAATACTACATCCAGCTATGTAGGTTTTAAGACTTCTAATACAGCTGTCTGGAATATGCTAAACTGTGTCTTCTCCCACTGAAGGATGACCCGTTGCTTTTCCTTTGCATATGCAATCTTCCTCTTGAAATTGTGAATACTAGCAATAAATCATGACATTATCCAGCACTATTTATCCGTATTTCATTTAGAAATGGTGCTAAGCAGTGATTATGGAGTAGACTTACTTACTTGATACTCAAGTGCTTTCTGCTGTTGCATTATCATGTTGTGAAGGCATAACTGAAGAATGAACTTCTTTGTCTTCACATAAACTCATTATCCCAGATGGTTATAGCAATTGCACTTATGGCAGCATCTATTGCCAAAATATGAAATTAATTACTACCTTTCCTAACTTGTGTATGTAACCTTTTACAGTAATCTCTTGAATATATATATTAATTACATTTTGCATAGTAAAACTTTGAAATCCCAGCATTCATTTTGACAGTTAGTCTATTTTAAACCCTGACTTGGTAAATGGTGAAAGCACATGTTGCTTCTCAGCAACCATGCCAAATAAAGGGTTAATTGTAAAGTTTCAGTGAGATGCTTTAAAAATATGTATGTAATATTTTAATGCATAGTAAGAATCGGGTAATTTAACTTCTGGCTGTAGACATGGCTGGGTGGAAAAGGAAGGAATAAAACGTTGACAAAACTGAATTGAAGAATCACCATCTTCATTTTTACATGTGTCAAATCTACTCTTTGGCAGACAAATTATTTTTCAATCATTGTTGAAGATACTAAATTTTTATGTAGACCAATTTTAAAGGTGCAGCGTAAGGAGGAATGCATAAGCAGTGTGGAGATGTTTGCATGTCAAAAGTTGGAAAAAAAGGAATTTAGTTCCTCACAAAGCAATATTTGTACTGCATAGGTGCATATGTGAATCTAAGCAGTGATTGGTTAATTTTAGTTTTAGTTACCTTTTTCAAGCAGTGTTTTGGAAAGATCTCAAATTTGGGAGAGGGGGCAGAACACCAAATTTAGAATAGTTAATTTTGAGGTTGTCAATTATTTCTTAATATAGTGATAGTATTTTATTATATCTTACATGTTCACTGAATCGTGCCCAAACAAGTGTTATAAGTTTTAAATGTTTAAAGTCAAAATACATTCTTAGAAATTTAATCCAGCATATGCGGTGATTAAGTACAGTTAAAAGTCTTTAATCCGGACTCGTCGGAACTTAGACGATTCCGGATTATAGATCATCAGTTTAAATCTGGTAAGATGGCACGCAGAAATTATAAAATTAAAAATATGAAACCTTAATTTATGAAATAAAGAGCAATTATGATCTAAAAGGTATCAAAATTTACAAAAAAAAGCTTAATATTTCTTTGTTTACTTTATTAAACATTTCTTTGAACGCGCGCACGCATAAAGCATACATTACGCATAGTCAAAATTAGAAAATTGCAACCAGAAGACTATTTGATGTGTATTTGTGATATTTATAATGATTAGGAAATTGATTTAAATTATATCGGAGTACATCAAGATGAAACACTACATTTAGTGAGGAATTATAAGCTGAATAAAATAAAAACATCTGCTCTGAAGATGAGGATAGTGCTGAGAGATCATCTTCCAGTTCATTGCACACCGTGACGTCCCCCCCCCGGCAGAGCAGCGCGAAATTGATAAACAGATTTCCGAATGGTTAGAGAAACAAATCACCTCTCTGTCACTTTCTTCATGTCTTTATCCATTTTTTTGCAGCAATTCCGCTTTTTGTTTAATGGTCATCGAAACATGCTTTAGCTTTGTAGATCCTTTGGCAGCTCCAGAATTGGAAACTCTTTTTGACATAATCGAAAGTTCAAGCTTACTTTTTATAAAATTGCTCTAACTGTCTGCAAAAAATAATAAGCCGGATCCAATTCGAAGATTAAGGAACAACACAATCTGCAACATTAACTGAATTAGATAATTTTAGCTTAGCTTATACCGTCCATTATACATTAAACGTGCATGTGTAAACGTATTATGCACATGCGTAAATGCATATGCGTAAACACATATGCGCATGTGTAAATGCATTATGCGTTTACGCATGTGCAGAAAGTTTGTAGCTTTAAAGTCCGGATTATGGATGTCCAGATTAAAGACTTTTGACTGTACAACATTATTCAGCAGCAATATGAAAATGTGAAAAAAATTGAATCATAAATTTTCTGTGAGTGCTTAAAAATTAAATCTAGTGCCAGCCATTCAAAATTGATCCAGCATTTGTGTATAATAATATGACGAGTGTTTTCAGAGTGCCAATGTTTCAAATCATTCCAGTGCTTTGAAGATCATCGAACTGCATATCTTGATCCGGCTCTTATGTGAATAAATTAGGATCTTCTTTCGCCAGTTATAGGATTAAAATTACACTTGATGTAGGTGCTAGAGAATTATTTTCACTTCTGCTTTTGCATAATTGAATCCACATTGGGAGCTGATATTTTTCTTCATTAATCAGATATTAAAAATGGGTCTGGGTCATAATCCCGACTGTCCAAAACCCCAACAGAGCCAAAATCCCGACAACCCAAAGTCCCGACACGGTCGAAATCCCGACAGGGTCAAAATCCTGACAAGCCATAATCCCGACAGGGTCAGAATCCCGAGAGGGTCGAAATCCCGACTGTCCAAAATCCCGACAAGTTAATATCTAAATACAAACACTCAATTTAGCTTAATAAAATACAATTTTTAACGAACTATTACATATTACTAATTAAAAGTTTAAATCAAAAAATCATAAAAATTATGTCATTACTTAAAATAATTTTTAACAAATTGAAATGACCGTTAAAATTTGAAATGAAGATTTATAAAATTCTTTTTATTAAAAAAAAGAAAACATCACTTACACATGCAAACGACATATTTACAGTGACACATTGTGAGCGATAGCACGAAGATATTCCATCACAGGTCGATTATCACGATCGTCCACAACAGTCATAATTCTCCTTTCTCTGTCATCATCTACCTTCCTACGTTTTGGTTGTTGTTCTCCGCGAAGAATGCATTCGACTTGGTATTCCACATGCTCCTGTTCTTTTTGAAATCCTTCTATGATGTTATAAACGCCAACATGGGCCGTCCAATTAAGGTCTCCCATCTTCTGTGCCAATCCTCGACAGCATTTTGAGTGCGTGGAGCATTTATAGCTGCCTTTTCTAGATCACTAATGATTCCAGATGGCCTCAGTTCAATATTGATTTCTTCAGCGAAATCAATTAAATCTTGGAATAATCTTTTGTAATTTTCTTCAGATTTGCTAGTCATCAAAGCATATACTAGTTGCAGCTGTGGAAGTTTGTTAAGGGGTCATTAGGCCTTATTGGGATTTTGCCCGTGTCGGTATTTTGACCCTGTCGGGATATTGGACAATCGGGATTTCGACCCTGTCGGGATTTTGGCTTGTCGGGATTTTGACCCTGACGGGATTTTGGCTTGTCGGGATTCTGGCTTGTCAGGATTTCGGCTGTCGGGATTATGTCCGGATACCATTAAAAATGTACCACTGCGATATGAAAAAAATATAATTTAATCCTATTAGAAATTTGAATAATAATATCTTAGTAAGTGAAGAATTGTTAGATTTTTAATTATTTTTAGGGAAGGCTATTAAGATAAATAATTTTTTTTTTGAATTTGTGTTGAAAATTTTGAATAAGAATTTTAAATTATTCTAAAAATGAAGTGGATGTAAAAAATAAGGAATTACTGTGGATAAATAATATGAAATTATGGTAAATGCGTGTAATATTTGAATGTATAGTAGGAATCTGGTACTTTAACTTATGGTTATAGACATGGCTGGTTATAGGGTTATAGGGCTAATTATAGGGATGCTGTTCCTCAAAATTGGGAGGAAGTAGATGCCCAACCTCCTTGATGCTCTGGCAACCATTCTTCCATGAGATACATGGACAAGACAACAGCAAGAACATCATAATGCAAGAACTGATTGCATTAGAGAATAATATTCAACCTCAGTCTTATTCAAAACACATCTGTATGCTAAGTTTTGGAATTTAAAATCATCCAACTGAAAACTGCTCAAATAGACATTACCAAATAACATTATTTGATATTATGGGCTTTTCCCTCTTCTTATTAGAAGCAGCCTTTAATCAAATCAATAATTTACACAAGAAAACAAGAAATAGGTTGAATTGACCAGCAATTGATCAGCATAATCAAGATCCCATTGATTGCAAAGAAACTTATTAATAAAGTTTATAATTATTTTTTGTTATCATAAAACTGTGCACTATGAAGTCTAATTCGAAACACACGGGTATGCCAGTTTTGGGAATAAAAGTTATCCAAGATCTCAAAAAATAAAAGTTACCATCCAATCAACATTGTTAATGTTTTCTCTCTTATTACATAGCAGAAGCAGGCTTTAATCAAATCACTAATTTCTATAGAAGACAAGAAGCAAGGTGAACATTTTTGGTCAAAGTAATTTGAAAACTAAGTTAAGCAAGCAATTTTATGCCAGATACAGACTGCATCAGTACATCAAACAAATCCATGACATGAATTAAAATAGAACTTTAGTGCATACAATCTGTGATTTTCTTTCTGAAAACTTGTTTATGTTTGTAAAATTAAAAATAATTGTGATACAGAAAATAATAAAACCTATTAAATAAATCATTTCCTTCAAAACGTTTGTATTCTTAGCTTAGTTATTATCTTTTATTTATTTATGTACTATTATTTGTAGTAGTTTTTGTTGCATGCTGTATAAAAATGTAAGGGATTAGATGAAAAAACATTCTTTTAAAAGGAGTCAATGTAAGAAAAATGATAGAAATTTCTGATTTAGAAGTTCCTTTTCAAATCATAAAGGATTTTTAATTTCAGAAGATTATGAACAATGTACTGCTGTTATGAATTTCATTTGCAAAATATACAGTTTTTTCTAGAATTTATTTAAATGGCCTTGCTTTTTGAATGGTTTAGATGTATGTATAATTTTTATTTACTTCTTAGTAATGAGTAAGATAATTTGAATTTTTATAGCATTTTTAATTATTTCGTTGTATTTTGTAGCAAATGTTTGCAAAGACTTAAATTGCTGCTTCTTAATTTGGTTAATTAGTGTGTTGTGTTTGATTAAGGAGATTATGCCTTTTAGGCCTGTAAAATAAAATTTAAAAATAAAATAAATAAAAAAATTAAAAGTTGAATTTCAGTGAAAACTGTATAAATGGAAGGTCCTTCATCTAAAATGTGCATATTTGGCAATTAAAATTGATTAAGAATGTATTATAGGGCAAAACTGTATTTTTAAATTCTGATAAGGTATAGAATGTGGAATTTGGTAAGTATGAAGTTAAATTTGGAAAGATATAGAAATTTTATAATTGTCCTAAATTTTATGAAGAGATTATATAAAATTATTGGAATGATTCTTGAACATGAATTAATTTTTGCAAGGAGATAAAATCCATGATAAATGTTCATATGTGGTATTATGGCTATAGAAAGCTAAACTTTTGATAGAAATGATTTGTTTTCCTGATATCATTTTTGCTTTCTTTTATATGCATTTTCATTTTGAATGTAAATAAGTTTAGATTATTTATGAAATCTTTTCATTTCTCAGGTTGCACTTCATGAATCTGTGTCTTCTGTTATTTGTTTAGGATTTCCATTAACTGGAGTGAATGGATCTCGAGGGGTATAATTTGCATCTTAACTTAAACTAAAAATTGCTTAAGAATGTCAAGCTTACTGTCATTTGCATGAAATTTTGTTTGCACTGAATATACTTTGCGTTTTATAAAACAATTTAAAAGGCATAATTTACTAATTTATATTTTTGCTTTTAGTGAAAACTTTGTCTACTGTGTATGATTGTAAGCGATATTGTAATATCATTTGCTCGTGTAATGTATTATGTTAGAATTTTGATAAATTGATCACCTCAATACCATTGGTTGCACAGATTAAGGAATTTTGCTGTTTATATGTTTGCAGTTTACATGTGTTATTTACGAGTTTCCTATTTAAATTTTTTGCATTAAATTTAAGATGTATGCACATTAATAACTAAACAAAAAAAGTCATAACTTGATCAAGCATGATTGAATTTAAAACTACTATATTTTTTAAGTGCAGTTGTATTCAAAGAAAATAACATTCTAAGGGAAAACACAATGAAAAAAAGAGAAAGGGATAAATTATAGGGAAACATTCGAGAAAGTAAAAGACTTTGTTATAAAAATGCATAAAATAATTTGTATAAAACCAGCAAAATTACTTTAAAAGTAATTTTGATGCTCTTAAATGAAAGCAAAGTACCCTTTTACAAAAGCATCTATAGTAAGGTTTTTTTTCTAAATTAATTCCTTTTGCCAATTCCAACTTTACATTTTACCCATATGAAATTAGATTGAT
Organism: Stegodyphus dumicola; assembly: GCF_044657685.1. NCBI lineage: Eukaryota > Metazoa > Arthropoda > Arachnida > Araneae > Eresidae > Stegodyphus > Stegodyphus dumicola. Next base: position 139,679,453 of record NC_140781.1, on the reverse strand, counting down.
AACAATATTAGTAGTTAATAAGAAGTGCCAGAATAGAAATTTTTGATTAATTAATGTTCTTTAGCCCATTTTTATGTATCATATTTTCCATTTTGTTTTCTGGACTTTCTTCTTTGTTACTAATATAAGATTTGTTAATAAAGATTGACGATGGTAGTGGTGAATTTTCAAATGAGGAAAAATCTTGTTTAGAATATTTAGTTCATTATAATTGATTAGGAATTCCTGGTTTTACTAGATTTTAGGCGACATTCTCATTTCTACAGCCCCTGGTTTTTAAATGCCAGCAAAAACTACCAGTGACAATTCTAATGTAAGATACTTAAATTTGGAAAAATGTGTTATTTGTTTAGTCACTGCAAAAATTATCTTTTGACCGCTTATACAAAAGATGAGAGCAGATTGGTTTTGAATTAATTTTAAGATGCATATTGTAATTCTGTAGGATGATTACGGCTGTGAGCAAAGTAGGTTTTTTGGGGGGGGTGATATTTCAATGAAACTTGTATTCACTATTATGTACATATATAATTGTTACGTTTAAAGCTGGACTGATGCTTACACTGACAATATTGCTTTAGTACATTTGTCATGAGAAAACTTAAGTAGGACCTGTGTTAACATATATTTTTTTCCAATATATGTTAATTTTTAATTTATTGATGACTGAGGAAGATAAGAGCTGTTGAGTAGACAGCATTTGAATGTATTGTATTTCCTCACATATTTATTTCCCCATTTTTTATTAGTTTTAGCTTCCAAAATTTGAGGCAAAAATTATGCGAATAATTTAATTTTCAAGGACGCAGTTATAGTAAGGGCATAACAAATGAAAACTTGTCATGGATAAACTACAGGTGACTGTCATAGTATTATTTCATTGAGAGAAACCCTCATTTTAGCAAGAATAAGTAGTAATATTAATATTAAAATATCTAATAAGACATCTTTATTTCTACTTCCTTGTAACTTGAATCTCATCCATTCTTATTGTTGTGTTTATTACTCCTTAGGCCTCAGATCATCCCTAAATAATTAGCAAAGGTGAATGTGCATCTGAGTCAGTGAAATCGTAAACTGAATGTCAATTCGTGTTTGCTTCAGTATGACCTTTGCAGCTGGCTTGCAAAAGTCATACTGAAGCAAGCAAAGCCTTGCAAAGGTCATACTGAAGCAAAACCAGGGACAAACCAGGGCTTTGAACCGGAACTGAACCCAAAACCGTAAAAAATGTTTACTTTGGTCGGAATGAAAACCGGAACTGAACTGGAAAAAAGTATCGGTTTATTTCGTTTTTATATATCATCAGTTGTTTTGTTACTGTAACCAAATTATCAGTATTTTCTAAACTTTTCCGAAAATATGACTATTGACTGAAACAGTTTCAAGAGAGAGAAATGTTTGCTCTATATAATCCATCAATCAAATAAGCAGATATACAGCCCTGGGAAAATTGTGGGAATAGATGTGTTTGCTCGTTTGGCAAAAAACAATGCTAGCATGTTCTTCCACAGTAATATATATTTGGAGGTTATACTGAGAAACTACTGAATGTTTTCTTGCTCACATTCCAAATAGATAGGCAACCACAGTTATGACAAAAACTGTGGATTATGAACAAGGTGGACTGACAATTTATTCAGACTGTTGATGAGCATATAAACCAAGAATTGGAAAAAGGAAGACATGCTCACTTCAGTGTGAATCATTAACTCCATTTTGTGGATATGGAAACTGTTCATATGTTAAATATTGAAAGACTGTGGGGCTGTACTTAGCGAAGTGACATAAAAAGCATCAAAGCATGGTTCGTCATCATCTTTAATTCCATTTTTTTCCCATCTTTTGGAATTTATGTGGCAAAAGTCTGTGAGGAAAGAGAAGGATTTTTATGCAATATTAAAAGCAATCTTAGCAGTGTGGCTGCTAAGGACTGTATGTGAGACATAAATACAAATTTGGCAATAATCTTGACACCATTTTGATAGCAACCTTGAAGTACGAATTTTAATAGGATAAGTTTAATTTATCTTAATTTTTATTAAAAAGTATGCAGTTAATGAATTTTTCTTTTTGAAGGTTGCGAATTTCACAGCTTTGTGACTAGAAATTTTCAAAACTGTGTGGAATTCAGGTAAAGCTTTCATAAGTTTTCTTTCAGACCTTTACATTAATGCATTATACATATATGTATTAAGGAATGTTACAAATGTGTATGTAATAATTTCCCTCCAACAGCATAATTTTATCCCATAGTATTTAATGGTGCCCACCAGCAATATCTTAAATAAACAGCACACACATAAATAGCCATTCACAGTGTGCAACAAAAAACAAGATTCATCAGACTGAATGGCTTTCTTTAAGTAATTCAGATATCATTTTATGACTCAAGTACTCGGTGCAGGCACTTTTGAAAATGATATGGGCTCAGTTTGGATATTTAAGTTTCCTGCAGCTATATAGCCTAATTTTCTACTGGGCTTGATTTATTTTATGTTGTATTATTCTTTATCACCAGCACTGAAATAATTCACATTTTATGGTACTTATCCTTTTTGTTGACTCATAGAAAATAAAGTGATTTTCATGAGTCTCTTGCATAAATGTGCCATAACTGGTTCAAACCCTGCTGGTGATTCATAGCAGAGCATGGTTTAAAATATGAAAATGATTCTGTAATCTTTTAGAGCAATTAATTTCCTTGTGGTCTAAATAATACTTTGAAAGGAATGTAATTGCTGAAAAATTAACTTAATCATGTTTTATTTCTTAAAGGTTTTTATTTCAATAGAAATATCAAAATCCAGACTACCTCTTCTTCCTGAGTGACTATATCTGCTTTGATGTTGAACCAGCATTAAAATAAAAGAGTAACTCAATAAAGAGGCCACACATAGACGAACACTATAGTAAACTTAGAAGTCAGACAACAAAAATCAGTATTATATTTGCAATCTTTCACAGGACTAGTTTTGATGGTTTTACTGAACCATCAAATTCAGTTGCCAAAGAGCAAATGAACGAGATAAGATATACTCATAAGAATGGCTGGACAGGAGTTCAGCTAATGGTGCAATCTATTGATGTGACAAGAAAACTAAAACATAATTTACTTAAAGGCAAAGATGGATTGGAATGAGGGTCATTATCTTGAACAGAGAGCTTTTTTAATGTGAAATGCATGTAGAAAATCTAATTCACCAATGGAAGATGTTTTTTGAATAATTTTGGCTGCAGCAAAATGGAAAGTGTGATTTTCAGATAAACGATACTGGGCAACAGAGGACTTCTGTGTTTCCTAACATATTTCTCATGGTCTTTAATGCAAAATTTTAAGGCTTTCTTAATTAACACAATGTAAATTAAACCACACTGGCAAAAAATCCTGTAAACATCCCAAGGATTCATATCCGGAATGGGTCCTTAAGTATGGAACTCGGAATTTTATTAATAGGAGAATAAACGACCTGAAAGTTAAATTTGTGCAAAATACATGCAATTTTACAGCTAATTGATGGAAAGAAAGGAATGACAACAGAATTCGTATTATCTTTCTAAAACAAGAGTATGCTTTTTGGTGTGTTGAGACGAGAATTTTTTAATTGCTTGGTTAATAATGTTGGGTGAAAAACCACTATCAGTAGCTACTGCTTTTAAATAATTTAGTTCTTGATCAAGAGCCAGTTTCGAGGAGCAAACTTGAAGTGCACAGAAAACAAAGGAATAAAATTAATTAAAAAATTTTTAATGAATGATGTGCTAAAGTTTGTTGACGATATACCTTGTAAGTTTCTCTACTGTTTACCTTAAGTTACAGTTGAATGTGAAGAATCTTAAAAACTAGTAAGTGAATAATCACTTGAGTTCGTGAGACAGTAATTAAACTTAAAAAGGGTTAAAAGACCCTTTATTATTCAAATAAGATTTAACAGAACTCCATCTTGGAGTTTTACATTAAAGCCGACACTTGGGCTTGAACTTGGGAACTAAAAAGATATAGCCAAAGCTATCAAAAGTCTAACGGGGTTGGCCCCTTAACGCTAATTGACTGCGAAACTATTAAGGGCCTAGAGTACAGCCAAGCGTAATAATAGCTTAAGAGAGAATAGCCTAAAAAGGCTGACACGTGCTAGCCAGAATCTCTGGTTCTCTCTGATTAAGACAGTAGAACTTCATGGTTAAATACCGCTGTTCCTCAACTTGCATTCAAACGTAATTCTAAAACTATGTTCTGGCTGGAAGTGGTAAGTTGAAATTAAGAAGCTATAGGACAGGAAGTTTAACTCAAAACTTAACTGTTAGCTAAATAAATATAATCCTTACAACCTAATGACTCTAAGCTTTTAATATTAATCTGAATCTTATAAACTAATTTCCAAAAATTCAATACGTCATTAGAACATTTCAGTGTGGGCATTTCTAGTAATTGGTTCATGTGGGTGTTTATCCAAACTGCTTTTCTTCTGAATATTTGTTCAAGCAAATAAACAGCTTTTTCTTAATTGTCACTTGAAATAGAAACACCTTCTACAGTTTCCAAAGCAGTTCCAGCTGAATGGGCTTTTAAGTAACTGAATCGTCAAGTGATTTGTAATTATATGTCGATGTTTCAAATGAGTTTCAGAATGTAAGCCAATCACTTAACTTTCCATAAAATTTTGGAATTGTTATTTTAAGTAATTTCACATTAAGCATTTGCTGAAAATTTACATCCAAATTAAGTGATAAATGAGGAGAGTCGAATGACTTATTTTTTTTTTTTTTATTCAGGCATTGTTAATATCTGTTTGCTCTGAATCACCATATAACGATTTTTTTCTCTGTATTCTTTGATGGATTCAAGTTCTTTATCAAGATCTTTGGGATCTACTAACCTTTCTTCTTGGGTATCTACGAATTTAAAACTTTCAAATTTGTCATTTAATTGTTCTAAGTAAAGTTGATCAGCGGCAGTTACTTCTGTTTTTGCAATTTAAGCTTCAATCTTTGAACAAAGTTTAGTAACTGACTCCTTTAATGTTGAACGTTTTCGCATACACAGTGTTAATGTTTCAGTGGCAATTTTACTTAATTTATGTTACATTTATATGCTTAATTCAAATTCAATATTAAATATGATATTCAAAAATATTTCGAAGAAATTATATCATATTACGTAAAATACAGATCACCATCCCGGCAGGGATACCATGTTGAAAAATTAACATAATATTTTTTAATGGTTTTTATTTCAATAGAAATATCAAAATTCAGACTACTTTTCCTTCCTGGGGTGACAGTATCTCCTTCAATGTTGAACCAACATTAAAAAAAATAAATAAATAAAATAAAATAAAAAAGAGTAACTCAATAAAGAGGCTACACGTAGAGACGAACACTACAATATACACTATAGAGGATAACAATTAAAATTAACAGTTTTAAATTTGTCTGTCTTAACATAGAATACATCTTTAACTGCCACTTGTTCTAAGTATGTTTTTAGAGTAGTGTTGAACTGCAGTGTGCTTCTCACACACAATAATTATGCACAAAATTTTAAAGCCTCTGTATTTAACAGTAATAAACCACAAAACACATAAAATGATAACCCTTCACTAAATAAATGCATTTCTTTAGTTATCATTTGATCTTTATTAAGTTTAGAAATATTTTGCTAAAGAAGTTGAATCAGGCAGCTTGATTTATGATAAGGTAATACAGAAGCTAGCTGTGCATTTTCATTGTATTCCCCCCTCTAATTTTTACCTAAATAAAAGTGTCTTCTTTCGAGTAAATTTATATGTTCTGTAAACAGAGGAGTGTTACATGCTGTGCTGTAATAAATTATTTATTATTTGCTTTTTGTGAAATTTGTATTAAGCATCAGCAGTTACATAATCATGCACTTTTCTTTTGTTTTATGTGTTAAGTAAATGAAAGCTCTTTTAATTATTGATGTTAAAGATATATTCTTCTAAAGTTTGTAATAATCTAAAAAAGCTACCTTTAAATTTCATACTTTTTTAATGTATTATATGATAATTACTAATTTTTATTTCTAATTTTTGATTAAATATAGGATTTAGATGACCCATTATTGGATAGCAAAGTACCAACTTTATTTGTAGTGGGTCAGAATGCAACCATGTGTTCCATCGATGATGTTGAAGATTTTCGATCACGCATGCGAGCAGAAACTGGTCTTGTAGTGGTTGGTGGTTGTGATGACTACTTGAATATGTCATCCATAAAAATGAAGTTTGAAGGTGCAACACAAGCAATGGTGGATCGTTGTATATTGGTAAGTCCTTTTAATTAATTCCATTATTGGGAAGGTCATTTAAATGTAATTACGTTACTAATTAGCAGTAATATGTAAATGTGCATTAGTCAGTTGATTATGTAATTCCAAAATTTCATTCATAAGTTTAATGCTACATTTCATTTGTAAGTGGAATATTCATTTATAGTGAAATGTAAAATTCTGTATTTTGTGTAAGTGTGAATTACATAGAATACATCTACATATTACCATTAAAAATGTAGGTTATATTTTTTGTAAAAGTTATTTATATTCATTTGAAGAAAATTAGTGTAAATTTAATGTAATAGTTTTCTGCATACACATTCACTTTCACAGAATTGTTTAGCCATTAACTTATGAGATTAAATGTTTCCTTTCTTCCTTTTCATAATAAGTTTTATGAATTTAGGTACAGAAATAGAACTTTTATGATGCTATTCATAGAATGAATCTTTAACCCCCCCCCCTACATCAGCAAAAATAAAATAGAATTTTTATGATTAGTGAATTCCAAAAGAGAAGAAATATGAAAATGCTTTAAAAAAATCATCACATTTACAGATTCTTTAATTCTTTCATCTGAACTGTGCATCATCTGATCTGCATGCTAAGCTCTGTTTTTCAAGGACACAGTTTTGCATCTTTTGGAATGTCATGTTTTAAGAGTCTGCTTTTCAGAATGTGTAGTGAAATACATGTAATATTAAAGTAACTGGAAAAAATATTTTTATTTGAGTTATTTGATTGTATTATTTTTTACAGTAGAACGTATATTAACTTATTTGCTCTGATATTGTCTTCCAGTTTCCTTTGAAATTACCAAAATCTGACATTGTACACTGGTGTGCAAAACTTAAGCAACAATGTAAATATTAATCGGATAGCCATTAAATTGTAGAAAAGGGGTTCTTGCATTCAGTACAATGAACACGCAATTCAGTAGAAAGGTCATGTGTATGCAAATGTCAAGAAAAAAAACGTCACAGGGTACGTGAGCGTACACAAAACGCATATGGTCGTTAACTCGAGACTACCATAAAAGGAAGGATGGAGACGCAATTAACCTTTTAACTGTCATGCCCGAGATTATCTTGGGCACAGCACTGGTGTTCGAACTCGGACGTGACATTTTCGAACAAAACTTTAAAAATTTTACCCATGTACTTCAAAATATCAATTTTTAACTACTTAAGTATATTTTATTTTGTACTAAACATTTGATTTTTCCAATTAAAAAATTTGACAATTTGTGTACCCAAATCATCAAAATAACTTGACAGTTAAAGGGTTAAAGACATTCGCTGCAAGTACAAGGAGTTCTTTCTTGAAATATAGCTAGAATAAATGATCTGGATGACTTCACACATGGAAGCATGATCGAAAATCTGGAGTAGGGGCGAAGTGTTACCAGTATAGCAGAAGAGTTCAGAATAAAAAAAAGTGTCGTTTCGCGTGCTTGGAAAGCCTTATAAACCATAGGTACAGCTGTTAGAAAGGTTGGTGGTGGCCGCCCAAGGAAAACAACTGCAGTGGATGACCGATATATTGTCTTGCAGGCGAAAAGAGCCCGAAACCAGTCACCACACTCCATAATTCAACAACTGTGTACAGCAACGGGGCAACAAATGTCGTGGTTTACTGTGTCCAGACACCTTCACAAAGGTGGCTTATTCGCCTGCTGTCCTGAACCAGTACCTCCTACATACAAAGCCAAGGCTCTAGGGTTGCTTGAACGCTCTGACGTCACGAAAGTCATCTCTCCACTTTGTCAACAGTGTGTAAAATTACTTTAAATTTACTTCATGAAAAAAAATTTTTTTTTTGGAACTGAATGACTGTGCAAAACTTCATAACCCTCAGATTATTTTGAAAAATATACAATCATCAACAAATATTTTTCTAAATACCATATTTGACGGCATATAAGACGCACTATTTTTCCTAAATTTGGTCTCAAAAAAGTTACCTGCGTCTTATACGCAGGTTAACTTTCAATACTGAATGCTATTTTTAGCCCGGATAAAGGTCTAGACACACATAACTTTTTCTACATCTACATGTGTGTAGCCTTCTAAATAAGGGTGCGTCTTATATGCCGTCAAATACGGTAATTACTGCAAAAAGTTAAATGATAATCTTTTAAGCAATAATTTAACTAAGCAACGGAAATCGAAAACATTAAAAAAATACTTTATGTATGTAGCAGAAATGAAATATGTTATGTGTTTAAGGTACAAAATAAGAGAGTGAAACTAATCTATTTTTTCTTAATGTTTTCAAACTTGTAATTCATTTTTTTAAATGAATATTTCTGCAGAATGTGTATAATATGTTGAATAAAAAAGTGCTTTTTCTATTTGTGTTGTGAAATCTTTGCCACCTATTCCAAAATGCATGCACGCATACACACTCAAAAAAGGGAAATATTTGCAATCATCATCGAAAAGTGCTAAAGCTCTAAGGTCTGTTATATAATATACTAAGCTTTTCCATCATAAATTAAAGAAATATTCATTTTTGAAGATAAAATACTTTACCAATTAATATTACTTTCGTTTATATTTTAAAATCAATATCTTGAAATTTTCTAATCTTATTTTAATTGAAACAGAAGTGTTTGTTACATTAATATTAAACTGTAAGAAGGAAGTATGTACAATTTGTAGTCAAATACAATTCCAGATGACTAATTTTTATAGATATTTACTAATATATTATTTTCATTTTATTTTATGTTTAATTCTGTCAAAGAAATAAAATTTCTAGAAATATAGTTGTACATATACAGGGAAAAATGTATCTGATAACTCTATAAAAAATAAACTAGAATAAAATGTACTTTCATTTCTTCCCAGCTGTAAGGCCTCATAAATTTGTACTAAGTTATTTTTTCTCAAAGGGATTTACTGTAATAAAAAGTAAGTAGCATGAAGTTGCCTAAATAAATATTTACTCCCCTTTTTCTCACTATAATACATGGTGTCATTTCCTATTATTTCTAGTTATAATTGTACTGGTAGAAAAATTTCAGGTAAAAAATAAGTCTTTTTTTTTAATGCGTTTTCACCCTAGTTGTGCTACTTTTTAAATAAAGATCTGAAATTATTCTGAAAATTGTAAATCTTACCTAAACACTAAACACCTTATTCCTTACAATTGTAAAAATTCAGGGCATTTGATCTATTTAGATGTTTTAAAAGTTTCTGCTGATTATCCTGATAAAAAAATTCCAATAAGTGCATATCAATTATACAACTTCATATTTATCATTTGCTAAAAAATTCTTAGATAAGTTACAATTAAATGAGTTTTAGGAACAAAAATTTACTACCGTAATTTCCGAAAGAAACGCCGCGGCGTTTACGTGTTTAAAACTTAAATTTTCAGTTGGTGCGGCGTTTAGGTGCACTAAAAATAAAATATTTCCTATGATGTTCATTGTACATAGTTTGGATGACCTTGTCATTGTGCATAGACTGGTGCTGTTCCCACACAAAAGACCACTCAGTTGCTTTTTGAGAACATTATTTTGTTTACATTCTTTCCCTTGAACGGACCTACATGCCTTATTCACCCTAAACGAGATCTCAGAACAATTACATTCTTCCCCCTTTCAAATCAACATTCTCATCAGTTTGAATAGTCTCTCTCCTCTGCCATTCCATGAATCTTCCAGGACCCATCCTCTCCCCACCCCTGCCTTTTCTGGAATTTTTTTCGAAGGTGGACGCGACTCCACCTGCCTCGCAATAACGAACTCTGACGTATTTCCCCTTCAGCATGAATGGATTTTTCTTGCCATTCTGCCAGATACAGATCTCATCAGTTTGGGTACAAGTACTTGTTGGATAGTTTTTAAGTAAGAAGGGAGCGGAAAATTTTTGAAAACATCCCTAAATGGCACAGAAGCTATACTGCTGGTTTTAAGCTTAATGTAATTTCACGTGCTGAACAAATTGGAAATCGAGCAGCAGCTCAAGAGTTTGAAGTGGACGACAGGTGTATTCAATGTTGGAGAACTGAAAAAGAAGTTCTTAAAAATATGCCACAACAGAAACGAGCCAAAAGAAGTGGTACTGTAAGGTGGCCAAATCTAGAGGACAACCTTGCAAACTGGATAAAGGAGCAACGAGGAAAGGGAATGACAATTTCGACTGTAAAAATTCACTTACAAGCAAAATTTATAGCAAAACGAATGAACATAAATGATTTCAAAGGAGGTGTAGCAGATTTATGAAAAGAAAAAATATTTCTGTGCGTACTAGAACAACAGTCGGGCAACAATTACCCAATGGACTGGCAGGATAAAAAGTCATCTTTTCTAAAATATGTGACAACTATTATTGACAAAAAAAAACTTCGGTCGCAGATAATAAATATGGATGAAACGCCGTTAGCTTTCGATTCTCCTGCAAACAGAACTGGTGATGAAACTGGTGCAAAAACTGTATCTGTGTTTATGACGGGGCATGAAAGAACGTCATTTACATGTGTGTTAGCTTGTGCCGCAAACGGTGACAAGGTAAAGCCGATGATCATTTTTAAACGAAAGACTATTCCGAAGGGAGATTTTCCTAATGACGTAATTATTTGTGCAAACGAGAACGGCTAGATGTGCGAAACAATCATGCATGAGTGGCTACAAAAAGTTTGGCAGTGTCGTATGGGATCTTTTTTCCAACCAAAGGGGTTATTGATAATGGATTCCATGCATGCTTATTTCTTTGAGTCAGTGAAAACCAGATGTCAAAAATTGTCTACAACCGAAGCAATAATTTCTGGTGGTTTGACAAAAATCTTACAACCGTTAGATTTGTCAGGTAATAAATCCTTCAAAGCTGAAGTCTGAAAGCGGTGGGAGTGTTGGATGAGTGAAGGATTGCATACGTAAACCAAAAGCATTAAAATGCGTAGAGCATCTTATGAAGAAATTGCAAAGTGGGCAGGAAGTGCGTGGAAATCGGTAGAAACATCGTCAATAATAGCAGGGTTCAAAGAAGCTGAAATTATATCCTTAGATAAAGAGACTGTAAACCAAGAGGATGAATGTGACGATCTGGAAGACTTAGATCAGGATTTACTAAATGTTTTTAATTCAGATTGTGAAGAATCAGATTTTGATGGCTTCATATGATGCTGTAATTCGTAAGTAAAATTTCCTTTTGTCATCCAAATTTAATCTTTCGTTGTTGCAACATTTTTTATAATATAGTCTGAGAATTACAAATATGGACTTCTTTAGTGGGTAAATATAAGTAAATATATTTTCCACATTTCTTACCTTTAATTTATTTTTGAGTCATGGTTTCATTTCATGCATTTTTCTTAACTGGTATGTCGTATATCAGGACTTAGGTTGAGTTTTTGCATCTATACGGCCCCGACGATGTCACGCGCAATTTAATTTATTGCGGCGTTTCTGTGTAATTTTAATTTTTTTCCCGCCATTTTTCTCGAGTGCGGCGCTTACGCTGATGCGGCCTTTCTTCCGGAAATTAGGGTAGTTACAAGAAAATTATATATGTACACAATAAACAAAAGGGATGTTACAGACATTAAATGATGAGAATGAAACTTGAGAATTTTGGATTCTAAACAAGTGTAAAGTTTGTTGAATTTTTGCAATTTTCCTTTTTTGTTATTGGGAAAGATGCAATTACATATTCTTCAAAAATAGGAATCTAATTGGAAAAGCTTAAATGTATGGAATTTTTTGTGCCTATATTGAAAATTAACACTGAATAAATACCAATATATGCTGAATAAATACCAATATGAAAAATGGTATTTTTCATATTGCTCAAAAATAGTATTCAAATCATACTCCAGGTTTATTATATGTTACGAAATTCAATCCTACAGTAAAGTGAACAAGATCAAAACCGGAAAATTACTAAACAAATATGTGTAAATAGCAAATGTTAAAAACTGATATTGCAAAAATAAAACAGGATTAATAAATTTAGGATTAGGGATTTTTAGTTTTAATCAACTGTTAACTTGTCATTATGCATTATTGTTGCCTTTTGATTAAGGAAGAGGATATTTAGTAAAATATATATTCAAAAAACAAACCAGCAACAGCCAGATCTTAAACATGTATTTTATTACCACCATCTGAAGTAAGTTAAATCAATTTCTGTTCTATTATTTTAAGTGTAAAATTATTTAAGAAAAGTTAAGATACGTATTTGAAATTAGGAAATGCAGTCGATGAAGGGCAAATCGGATATACATATTTATTTAAAACCAAATGATGTAAGCCTTCTGCAAGGGAGGGACTCCGTTTCATTTTCTCTCGTCTTAAGGGAATAACAGCGATAAGTGGCTTCATGTGGCAACCATGCTATCTGTAGATAAGGACGACTTTAGTGACGTAGTGTCAGCCGTGCCGTGGCTTTGTATGTAGGAAGTACTGCCTGAACGCTGCATCTCTTTGAAAGTTGGCCATCGGCGTCACCGTTTACAGTGGTGCAAGGAGGTCAAAAACTGGGCATCTCATCAATGGAGTCGTATCCTCCTTACAGATGAGAGTCGCTTTAGTGCCACAAGCGATTCTCAACACAAATTGATTTGGAGAGAGGTCGGATATGGTTTAATCTCGGTAACATCACGAAGAAAGATCATTACAGTGTCCTGAAGATCTCGTCTGGAGAGGCATTATGCTGAACAGGCGGACAGAGCTCCACGTTTTCGACAGAAGTTCTGTAACCGGAGTTCGCTATTGTCAGGAGGTGATCCTTCCCCATGTGCATCTGCTCCGAGGTGCCATTGGAGCAGATCTCGTTTTTATGGATAATAATGCACGGCCACACAAGACTCCTGCTGTTCAGAAGCTACTGAAAAGTGAAGATATTACTCGAATGGATTGGCCAGCATGCTGCCCTGATTTAAATCCTATAGAACATGTGTTGGATACTTTGGGGAGATGCCTTGTGGCACGATTACATCCTCCGGGGAACACCCAGCAACTGAAACAGATGCTGATTGAGGAATGGGCACTCTTACCTCAAGATCTGTTGGGCAATCTGGTGCTGAGTATTGAGAGACCATTCGAAGCAACCATTGCAGTAAGGGGAGGGCATATCCCATAGTAAGGAATATCTGCTTGTTGTTCTTCCTCTTGTACATAAAATCATATATAATGATGCTATGAGTTCAATAAAGCCTATTTTTGTTTCATTTCATACTCTATGCATTGTATTCATTTTTAGTGCAATTATGATTTTGTCATCGTTTGAATACAAAATGCTGTGTCTTAATTCTGAATTTCATGTCTCTCAGATGATTTCTCATGGAGTTATGGAAAAAAAGAACATCTGTTGCTTAAGTTTTGCACACCAGTGTAGAACCAAAAATCTGGCCTGTAGAAAATGCTTTTCTGTTTATGTGAAAAAACTGTATAGCATAAAGAGTTGAATATATTTTATGAATTCTTCACTAGTAAGCATTTACTGTTTTCAGTGTTAAACTAATCATATGATACATCATTGATGTGTTCTCTGCATTGTTCACAGTTTGTTCCCAAAATTCTGCCAGTTTTAGAATATCATTTTTGTAAAACCATAGTGGTTTGCATACATAATATTCATCCAAAAAAGTTTGAAACCGATCATTGTTTTCAAAAGACTTGCTATGGAATATTTTCAGTAATAATTTGAAAGAGTGGTAATTTCTAGCAGCTACATATGGGGAACATATCTAATGCAGAACCTCTTGTTAAGCTGTTGAAAGGCAGCTTTTGTTATGTTTGCCATATGTAGTCTGGTGGTGTTTGTGTGGATAAATGATGCCATTTCATTTGTTTGGCATTTTCTGTTTTAAGTGTACACCTTGCCCACCCACCCCCAAAAAACGACAGTTCTATACCTCCTGTTCTACTGGACTGATTGTCGAAATTTAACTTGGCGTTTTCCGTGTCTCGAAAGTGGAACTTAGGATATATATTAGATTTATATACAGCATTGTTCTAACATAGGTATTTTGACACAAAATCCCACTTTTTCTGAACTAACATACCAAGTTTTTTCCATATTTCGATTCTACAACTCAAATTATGCCAAAGTGCCAAGTTTTGTAAAAAGTGCACGAGTAGTTTGTAAAAACTTAATCTCTCAAAATTTTAATTCCTCCATGTTATTTGAATTTGGTATATATTTATGAATGTCTTTTTTTATTAAACTTATTTGATTCTTGCTTTCACGTTCTGAATTCATGTTCATTTCAAATAAAATTTGTCCTTTTTTGTGATTTATTTTTAAAATTTGTATTTTAAAATAATTTTTATAAATTTTTTGAAAAAAAATTGAATTATAACCTATAAAAATTCCACCATCATCTTAAAGTGGATATATTTTGAAGCATACCTGCAAAAATTAGATTTTTTTATTCAAATTTTCCTAGAATATATGTGTATTTACATTCTGGCACGTTTTGAAGTTTGGCTTATTTGTTATAATCAATAATAACGCCAAATGTGGTTTACGCACCTTGTTAAAATTGTTTGAAAGTATAAAGATGACATTTTTTCCACTCATGTACAATGAAAAAGTAGAAAATACGTTGCTGTAAATTAAGAAGTTCGCCAAGTGAATTATTCTTGGTACAAACTGAAAAAAATGCTGTATGATATATTTTTTAATTTCTCCATAAATTTCTCACCAAAAATTATAAAAATTAATACCTAGGCATAATTTGAGGCGTAGAATTGAAATATGGAAAAAAAGGCATGTCATTTCAGAAAAAGTCTGATTTTGTGTCAAAATACCTATGTTAGAATAATGCTATATGTAAATCTAATATATATCCTAAGTCTCGCTTTCAAGACATAACAAATGCAATTTGAATTTCATCAACCGGCACACTAGAATGGGAGATATAGAACTGTCCCCCCTTTTAACTTACATTAAATGTGATTTAGACACTTCGCTAAAATTATTTGGAAGTAGAAACAATGGGATTTTTTCCCCGCTCATGCACAATGGAAAAAGATAGGAACGAGGTGCCTTTTTTCCCGCTCCGGCGTGATGAAAGGGAATGGAAAATTGGTTGCCACATATTAAGGAGTTTGCCAAGTGAACTATTCTTGGCACAAACTGAAAAAATTTCGCCAAGATAAATTTTTTAATTTCCTCATTAATTTTGAACCAAATTTTACAAAATTTAATATCTGGGCATAATTTGAGTTGTAGAAGCAAAATGTGAAAAAAATTGCTGTCATTTTAAAAAAAGTCCAATTTTGTATCAAAATACCTATGTTAGAATAATGCTATATATATCCTAAGTTACTCTTCTGAGACATGGAAACCGGAAGTTAAATTTCGACAATCGGCCGAGTAGAACGGGAGATATAGAACTGTGCCTTTTTTATTATTATTATTTTTTTCTCCTGTGCAAGGTGTGGCTACATGTAGGGATATAAAAAGGGCTAAAGCTAAAAAGTGGTTTGCATTGAAGATGTTTGGGGAAATGGACTTCCAAGTATCAATCCCTAACTTATAACCTGGAACTAAAGCCTTTTTTGACAGTATATGTGATTGAAGTTCTACATGAAGACAGTCGAGTTATTCTTAGTAGATAAATTTATGAATGGTTGGATGTGGATCAAGATGTATTAGGTTGTTCAAACACTCATCTTCAAAGTGGGATGAGTGATCATCAAAAACAAAAAATCTTAGGAACTAAAGAAAAAACAGCTTACATCTAGTGGACAAAACATACATTTAAATAAGCTTATTAATCTGCCGTTTTTGATGATTTTTTTAACTTTTCTGTCAATGAATAAAAGCTAAAACTGTTTGTTTGCAGGTTGAGACTTATGAAAATTTTTTAAAAGCTTTATCAGTATTTATGTTTTTAGCTACTGCATTTTCAGTGGAGAGGATTGCCAAACTGTTAAGTCTTACTTAGCTCATTGTTAATAGAAGATAGCTTTTAACCAACTTCAGCTTTGAAAAATTTCTCTCACAAGAACTTGAAACATGTACTGTCAAAAAATTCTTTAGTACCAAATATAAGTTCTAATTTTTGGAAATTCATTTCTACAATAAGCTTTTAACATTTTCAACATGGACCACTTATTAACTTCGTCCTTTTTCATGTCCCTTCGTATAGGTACGTATATTTAAAAACTTAAGCTTCCTCAAAGCTACCATTGCAGTACACCCCTGCTGGAACCTTTGTTAAAGCCATAGAGAACATGCTAGATGCGTGTTTCCTTTCAACTTCGCAATCCAAACCTCATGACATGGGGGGAAAAAGTACCCTGGTTCGTTATTCATATTGATATAGACAAATGCTATAATTAGCTAAAATTTCGGATATTGATATCTGTTTCCAGCTTTAGTGATATCTAGAAAAAACATTCTTCAAGAAAAAAGATAAAGGAGGCATGAACTTACACATCAAGTTAATGTTTTATGTAGAGATGTGTAACAAAATGTTATATTATTCTGTTGTTATGCTGAGATAGCTCAGCGATACATTACATGAAAAAAGATTAATAGATTGAACTACAGTGTAGAAGTTTTAAAGTGGAACATATTCAATCTTAATATTGTGCAAAAATATTAGCATCATTCAAATTAGTAAATTCAAGTAATTTTTCTTATTCTTAGCCTTGTTTCATTTATTGATTATTGTATCCTAAGAATAAATCATGGCTCATTTCCACTTGAGTTTGGTTCATTTTAACATTAACATGGTTTGTATGTTCTGCGTGTTAACTGCAAAAAGTACTTTCAATTTGATAAGATTATTGCAAGTCTTTGTCATTGAGGTCCTGCAGTTTGTTACTGCAAAATACTTGGGAACATTTTCTAGTGTTTGATTAGTCAAAAGTATTTAAGTGAAAAATTTAAATTAGTCACTCTTTAATTCATTAAATTAATCACATGTTATATGAAGATTTAATATTGTATTTAATAAGTAAACTTCTAATTTATTTCTAGTACCTGCTCTTTATAAAATTGATGATTAATGAAAGATTTATCAAACTCATTATACAAGCATGTAGTAGTTCCTGTTGTATGATTGGGATGTTGCATTCAGTATTTTATGTTTTGTTTCCTCATTTTTTCATTAGCATAGCTGCAGTTAGCTCATTGCAGTAATCAGCTTTTGGGAGTCTAAAATAATAATAAAAAAAAAGTTTAGCCTAAAAGTAAAGATGTTTATATAGGAAAGGTTGCCTCTAATCCTAAATGAAAAGTTTCTTCTAGGTGTTGCAGGACCTTTACACTATAACATTTATATATATATATATATATATATATATATAAAATTCAGAAACCTGTCTTTTGAAAAGTATACATTCAGATTGCTCATACCCAGGTATTTTCTAGTTAAGCAAGAAAGCTATTAGTAATTAAATTAATTTAAAAATATAATTTATTAATTTTTGAATGTTTTTTATGTTTGAAATAACTGAGGATATTTTTTCTTTTATGTTTACCCAGGTAAATATGAAAGCAATTTTTTTTGGGGGGGGAGACACATTTCATAGTTAAAATAAATATATTAAATAATATTTGGGAAAAGGTGAAAGAGAAAAATGATTAATTCACTTTTCTTTATTGGTTGTATTTTCTAAGTATGTCATTTTTACAATAGAAGGGCCACTTTTTTTTTTAAATTTCTTTAGCACATTATTTGATTTGAATGACTATTATTTTGCTTACTTTTTTTTTTTTTTTTTTTTTTTTTTCTTTTTACTTTCTCTCCCTCAAATTCCTGTCTTTGTCTAGAAAAAGATTTGCTGGAAGTCATATTACTTTCTGCTATTTAATAATGTTGTAGTACTTTGAGTTAATAATCAGAGTTTTTATCCAGCTTGACTGATCAAAAATTAATTTAGATGCAAATAATGTGCTTTTATTCAATAAACAAAATTCATTAGGTGCATTAGAAATTCAATATATATTTTTATTAGATATACATGATATATTTAAAAATGATGGAAGTGAAATATATGAAATAACTCAGCTCCAAAGATTTAATAAATTTCTTTGAAAGCAAATTCTACTGATTTAAAAGATTACCAAAATATGACAGCTAATTAAAGCTGTCAATGAAATGTGTCACATTTAAGAAGTGATCACGAAATACGTGAGTGTATTGAAGTCAAACTTTAGCACAACATATTCAAGACTCTTAGTACATATTTATAATATCAGGAATGGGTGGAGGGAGTTGTGATTAGATTATTCTAGCCTTGTACATGTTATCAGATTAGGATGGCTGAACTACAGTAAGGTATTCATCATATTAGGCTGAATGTCAGACTTCCCCTTTAAATGCTTATCCGAAAACTATAACCTATGTGTAAGTGTTTTGTAAGAAAATATATATATGCTGAGTTTCACTTCAATGATACTGAGACCATTTAATTATCTTCTTTATAGAGTATTTTAAATATATCAAACAAATGTTTGTGAAGCCACCTTATGTACAAAGATTTTATTAAGTAAAACCCTTCAAAAATGTATTCATTTCCTTATGTATGAGGCTGCCTTATATTTGGACCTACAGGTTTCATATATAATTCAAACAGTTCAAATTAAAAATTTGTATCTGTTCCTGATTACCTACAGGTATGTCTTTTAATCCATTGGTTTATATATACTTTTAATTTTAGGATGAAATCAGTGATTTCTTGTCATGTGTGTTTGCAAAACTGCCAAACCATTCTGTTCCAAATTCAGCAGTTTCTACAACTATTAGTGGTATAATATATGAGGAACCAGATGTGGTACAGGCTGAGGAAGAAGGCAAACGTAGACGAAGAAAGCCAAAAGAATATTCTCCGGAGTTATCTCCTGTTCGGAAACGACCAAGGCATCAAGTTTCAAGACAGGTTATGATTGCCTGAAATATTTTTAGCTTTGCCTGCTGATTTTATGCAGCTTAATTTAATACGTGTATGTAAGAAAAAACTTTTATTTAAAAAAAGGCTTTCATCCTTTTCTTGGTTAGATTTTTTGGGTAACCCTAGATTAATAAAATGCTCGTTATTTAAATATCTTCTGTGCTTCCCTTGTTTGACTGTTTCTCATCTGTTATGTGAAACTTAATGATACAATGCCTTTCTAGCAATGTTTAATTGTTATTGGTGTTCACTTGCATGAAAAAAAATTCCTGGTATCATGTTGACCAAAATTGTGTTTGAATACTCTGCACCAAATGTCAAAACATGTCATCATGCATGAAGCAGGGATGTGTGGCTGAAGCATAATTTCTAGTAGCCTGATAATGCGGGTTTAACAAAGCAAATGGCAAATATTTGATCTCTTAGAGTTAGAGCAATCTAAACCTAGAGAAAACCACTTATTTCTACATAGAGTTGAATGTCCTTGCTCCTAGGAACAGGGGGATCATGTAGAACATTCCTTTCGGGAAGGAATGACCAGTCAAATAACTTTTTTTTAAATGTCAACTACGATGATATACAGTTGAGGGAATTTTTCTCTTGGACTGTAGATTGTAGCACAGTTTATAGACTCTGTATTTAATATCTATACGCTTTCACAAATGTTTCATTATTTTATAGAAACTTTAGTTTAAGTATTAAATTCAAAATTACTTTTTTTTAAAAATTAATTGCAAAATGGCTAAACATGGCAGTTTGAAGATTTATTACCAGATTTGTATTTAAAGTGTAGAAATTCAGGTTTGCATACCTTGCCAAGTTTGATGATTTATCAATATTTTGGTGATTTTAAGATCAGTTTGCTGCAAAAAGTTTGATTGTGATTTGTGAATCTCATAACAATTTTTTGAACAAATGTAGAGCTACGATGTCATTAGATTTAGTAGGATATTTAAATTAATTTTTTAGCAATTTGTATAAAGGAAATTTGGTTATCTGGGAATTTCATATTTTTTTTAACAATAAAGTTTTTATAATATGATTAAAGTAATAACAGTATATTTAAATAAGATTTTTGAGAAAAATATTATTAAAATAAAATTATAGACCTATCTATTGTGGAGGCTACTGTTTTTCCCTCTGTAAATTTTTCAAAATATTCAGATATGCGTTAGCTTTCTCAGTAAGTCATTTTCTGCTTTTTCTAAATTGTTTTCAAAAGCCTTCTGATGTTTTCTGTCATGAAGCTGGTAGGCATTTTAATGGCTAAAATAGTGGAAAATTTCCATGACAAAATGAAAAATGTATTACTGGTGTTAATACAAAATAGACTGTT
Organism: Stegodyphus dumicola; assembly: GCF_044657685.1. NCBI lineage: Eukaryota > Metazoa > Arthropoda > Arachnida > Araneae > Eresidae > Stegodyphus > Stegodyphus dumicola. Next base: position 139,658,963 of record NC_140781.1, on the reverse strand, counting down.
TTACTGTAAAATTATGATGCGTTTATAGTATTTATTAAAGAATACTTGGAAAAAGTAGTGAAAAGTAAGCTATCTGGATTTTCTACTGTAGTTCTTGGGTATTTTATGACCACCATTTTTTAAATGATGGCAAAAACTCTTATGTTAATGGAATGTTACAAAGCAATGACCATACTCAGAGCTCTTCTTGCATCAGGCGTACTATAAGTGACTGTAGTTAGGATTGTTGATCATTTGGCTGCAGTTTGCCAAGAGCTCGGAGTAGGGTTACTACTTTAGCTCAAATTACTAATAAGAAGGCTTATCTCATCAGTTAAATAATAGGGGCAATGACAATAATGAAATACCTGTACTACTTTTGATAACGAATGATTTTCTCTTGATACAGTTATATTTTATCTAGTGTCCTTTTGATTTTTTGCGATTTTTCTCTATTCAGAAGTATGGAAATTACAAAAATGACTTTATTCTTGCCATGTGGATACACATTTATAAAAAAAGCATTTCTCTTTTAATAAAAATTTTGAAAATTAACAGTTTAAAAGATTTATATGTCTGAATTGCTGTGGCATCCAGTCACTAAAGTGACTAAGATAATCTTCTTAACATTTTATGCATTTAAATTTTCAAGTATACTTTTACCAAATATTCAGTTCCATGAAACTGAACATTATTGTATCTCTTTTGAAAACCTGGACCATTCCAGCTTACTGGATTTTAATGAGAATGAAAGAAGCTTGGGTCTGGCTATGTCTGTGCAACAAAGAAGGACTAGCTAGCTTACACCTGTTTTTTTAACTGCTTTAGATATACAGTTAACTACTAGGGGTAGGTCAGCGCAGTAATTACAAATTTAAGCTATGGGGAGGGAAGCAATACAGAAAGTTAATCCACACACAAGAAATCATTATTGAGCATGCACAAGAACCTTTGATGAAGTTTTATTGTAACATGCTCATCAGCTGTGTCACAAGCCTCCGTATTTGACTGTTTTTCTATTATGCTAATTGGGTTATGATATTTTCAAAAGACATAAAAATAATGATGAAAGATAGTTCTGTTTTACATGTTGTGATTTGTACTAGCTGAAACATTATACCATTATTCCAAATTGGTATGAATATAACAATGATATGCAAGGTAAAAAAATAGTCTTTGGCTTGCCTTGGGCTCTTTTCTGAGTTACAAAATGTTTTAAACTAATTATTTACTTTTTATGACACCCATTTTATTAAAAACTTTTATGTATTATGACAGAATTATTTTGACTTCTCCTCTTTATCCAGTTTTCTTAAATTCATCAGAGCATTTTAGCCATTATTGTACTCATTAGTCTTCACATTCAAAGTACAATAAAACTGTCATGCTAATCCCCTCGTTAAGATGACCACTTCTGAAAATGATGAGCATTTCTGCAAACATAAACAGTGGTACTGAATTTCACCACCTCTGTAAGATGACCACTATCACTTGTTTTTAGACCAATTTTTTTTCGAATGGTCATTTTAAGTAATGTAAAGTTTTTTTTTGTGTGTGTGTGTGTGTGTGTGTGTGTGTGTGTGTAGTCAATTCAAAATAATGTTATGTTTTATTCTTTTTTCCAAGTGTTTCGAAGGCGTTCAGGAAAAATCCTGGTACATTTGATATTCACTTTTTTCGGTTTTGTATAAACTTTAATGTAATGAAAATTTGTTTCTTTTTTCGGTTTTTGATCTCATATGAATCAGGAGAACGAAACACGTTTTTGAAGCATATTAATCAACTTTTGTGAAGCTTTAATTCATTTTCCCTTGATGGGTTCTGAATTGGAGTTTCATTAAAAGGAGATTAATTTTTATATTTTTATTGTCTTGTATATTTTTTCCCTTTTGCATTTTTAGTTTTCGAATTTGTACTACTTTGATTCTTTTTTTAATTTTGAATTGTTTAGGTATTGTGTTATACCTCTTATACAAGGATGCACTTATTAATATTGTTGAGGATTTGCCTTGCTTTGACTCGAAATTACTTTTACTTTAGATGCTTTAAGACTATATATATATATATAAAATGAATGAAATTTTACTCAATATGAAAATTGTAGCCTTCTAAAATGTTATAAAAATGGGGGGGAACCTGACTGTTCTAATGATTTGGCCACTTAGCCTTGACTTCTTCGTTTTTACCCGAGTTCTGAAATTGTTCTTACTGATCTGAACTTTTGTATATTTTTATTACTTTACAGGGTTATAATCTTAATATTTAATGTAATTTAATTACAATAGAATTTTGCTGCTAAAGTTCAGTTATTCCTTTGGTTTAGATTGCATCTATATTTTTTTAATGTCTCTATTTCTTTTCTCTCTCAATCTCTCTCTATATATGTAATCATAAAATTCCATAGTCAAAAATACACTTAAAATTCTAACTGTATGTTCTTTTCATTTTTAATGGTGACAGTCTCTTATTTGAAAGTACGTAGAATTAAATCCACAGCCCCGTAGTCAAGTTGTTTTTCCCGCCTTTTCTACACGTACAGTTATAGAATGTTCTGGAGATATTTAAAGCGAACTGGAATGGCTGACGTCATTTCTTGGAAGCTCCGCCTTTCCAGAGGCTATAAAAGGACTCGTAAAGGAATATCGGGGTTTTTTTCTTTAATGTAACGATGCAGTAAACTTCATACAAAAAGTTATTAGTAGTTCTTTTTTATTTACTCCGGAGAACTGATTGTGTAACTGATATTTCTCCTGAATAATAATAAATGGATCCTGTTTTTTAAACTTATCGTCTGATACATTTGAGCTACGACTACATCTATGATTCTTCACCAATCTATTTATTCCGGACAAAAGATGGTACATCACATATATATATATATATATATATATATTTAAAGCATCCAAAGCTAAAATTAAATTAGAATCAAAGCAAGGCACTTCCACAATAACATTAATTATTGCAACCTTGTATAAGGAGGTTTATATATATATGTGTGTGTGTGTAATCTTTTTATTTTCAAAAATCCAGGCAATTATTTTGAGGGGGGGGAACAATAGAATTTCAAAGCAAAAAAAAAAAAAATTCATGTTTGATTTGATATTATTTTGCTCTTCAAATCTGGAAACGATGAAAGTATTATGACACTTTATTTAAGATTTACGACTTTAGTATCCTTTTAATTTGTATTGCATGATGCTGAGAGCAAAGTTATGTTGCTAGTTTTTCCATTAAAAGAGCCAAGGTATTGTCTTTCTCATCCAATTCTGTTCCTGTGTAGGCTTGCTTAACAAACATCAACATTAGGTAAGGAGATTTCTTCTTTTAGTATTTTATCTTTCTTAATGGAATTTCCATTGGGACTACCTTTTTTTTTTAACCTGAAGTAACTTGAATAAAAACATGGTCATGATGATTCATACTTAATATTATATGAAATTTTTAGTTTCTGCTGCATTATAATTTATCTGCAGCAAATAAATGCATGTGATTTGTAGCATGATGATCTATATTTGCTTTTCTTTTTATGATAAAAGGTATTATGCTGCTGTTGTCATACTTGCTCTCACACCAGTCAGTAGTTTGCAAACTGTAGTATGTATGATACAGTCCATCATTCCTTTCATTGTCTTTTATATGAAGCATATTAATCAACTTTTATGAAGCTTTAATTCATTTTCCCTTGATGGGTTCTGAATTGGAGGTTCAGTAAAAGGAGATTAATTTTTATATTTTTATTGTCTTGTATATTTTTCCCTTTTGCATTTTTAGTTTTTAATTTGTACTATTTTAATTTTTTTTTTTAATTTTGAATTATTTAGGTATTGTGTTAAACCTCTTATACAAGGATGCACTTATTAATATTGTTAAGGAATTGCGTGCCTTTGACTCGAATTTACTTTTATTTTAGATGCTATATATGTATATATATATATAATGGCATCTTTCACGTTTATTTAATTAGCCTGGTATGCAGGCTTAATGCTCAAACCATAATTGCTAAAATGTTTTAACAAAAAATTCATGTGTTTGGGATTTTAGATAATATCTGATTATACAGTGACCATTAGTGTGAAGTGCTGAATTATGTATAGCAGTGTGGTTCACGAGCCATATGTAGCTCTTGCAAGTGAAAGTGAAGCTCTTATTGAAACAATATATATATGAACTATGGTAAACTAAATCTATGTAATGTCCGAAAGAATTTATTTCATTTCTTTCTACAAAGTTATTATCTGAACGTAATTATTTTATTTCTTCTTAACTAAGAAACTTAAATGTTATTAAAAAGCATATAAAATTTAAAAAATTCCTGATTCAAACAATTTTGTAAAAGAAATCTTTAAAAGATTTGTGTTTGGATGCTTTATGAACGTATGGATAAATACTTGTAGATGCTTCACAGAAAGGGTCTGCTAAATTTGTGAATCATTTAGCATCGGTGTGAACCAAATTGGGGTGGTCTGTGAGCAAAACAGAAAACACTTGTCATGTTTCAGAAACTTTTAATAGCATGCAAAATTTGTTTAAATATAATTTAGAAGTTGATTCAACATCTGATTGATGAGAAATTTATAGCAGTTGGAGGCTTTGGGAATTTGTAATAAATCTGGTGACAATTAAAGCTTAGAAGACAGTGTTCTGGTAAGAAAAATTTTAGAATCCATAAAATTTGTGGGCAGTAGATATATGATATCCTTGCCATGGGACGAGCATGCAGGGGAATTGCGATATAATTCTTAAGTAGCAGAAGAACTATTTGAATCACTGAGATGCATATTCAAGAAGAATCTGAAGTTTCATGAGCATTACAAAACTGTGATATATCAGCATTTACAAGAAGATATCTGGAAGTATTTGAAAACTGAAAAAGAGTACTTTTTACCTCATCAAGCTGTAATTAGAGAAAAGAACGAAACGACAAAATTTCATGTTCTATGTACTACATCATGATGTGCTAAAGGCAAATTGTCACTGAATGATTTTTTAGAATCAAATGTTTTTTCACATTTGAAACCTGTTATACTACTTTTAATGCATGTAAGTATATGTTTGTGTCTTTTGGAAAATTTAGTTGCGCCTCTCGAACTTCTCTGAATTTCAACATATGGTTCTTACTGACAGGAAGTTTGTCCACTCCTAGTGTACAGCATTAAGTTAAATATTCATAGCACTTAGTTGTCACTGTTTCTGGTCTGAAAAGAGCCATTCTTTTTGCAACGAAATAAAAATGTAAAATATTTAACAAAAGTAAATTTTAAGACAAACGGCTTATGATTTATGCAATTTCTCATCATAGTTTTCCGATTCTTGTTAAAATCTTACTGATTTCTTTGCAGCAACATTTCTGAAAATAAGGAACATCTTCAAACTCTGAAACTTTGGAAAACTAATAAATTCTTGATACCAAATATTTTTGGTTAGTTTGTGTTGTGAAAAACTTGAAATGCATAAATAAATAAATAAATAAACACTTCAAAGCTTAGGTAGGTACTAGCACTATTGAAATTCCAAACAGCATAATAAATCAGTGGAAGACTTAGGAACAAAGTAAAGACTTAGGTTCAGGCTTCTGGGCTTAAGCTGCATCCTGAGTGTAACGATTAGCAATTACATATCTCTTTGTAACATAGCATATCTGATTTCCTTAGCTGAGAATAAGTATCTCGTGAGAAAGATGCATAAAATAAGTCTTCCTATATTATAGTTACTCCGTGCAAAACGATGTCGAAAATATAATGGCAAGAGTTAAAACTACTGTATCAGAAATTACACACATAATTTGAAGAGATGGCATGCACACTGCATGGCATTTCAGTTCCGAATGGCAAAGGAGTGTCAGAATCCAAAGAGGGTGGTCGTAGGGGCAGAGCTAGCAGGTTCCAGAATCAAATGGCCAGTGGTGTTCCTGAAAAATAAGTGCACATCCTAGCAAGTCAGGGAATTTTATGAAGTTCGATGAGTGAACTCGCTAATCTTACTACAGAAATGATCCTACGAAGTATGATTTTAAATGAGAAAACTTTCGTGTTTCGTTTACTTTTAAACAGTATCTGTACATCTGATAAATGCCAAAGGTAATGAAAGTTATTATGAGGGAAACAACAGAATTTATTATTTTGTGCATTATTTCTGTATAAAAAATTAAATAGCTTTCTCACCACCTATTACAGATACCTACTACCATTCCTAAAGCCAGATTATTACCATCAAGCTCTGAAACATCCAACTCTGGATCTTATGTCAATTACAAGCCTAATCCACCTAAGACAGGTAATTATGTATATCTTCCCAGATATATGGTATTATTTACATATATTTTTGCTCAGTAAACTTTTGGTATTTCAAATTCCATCGAAACAAAATGTGTGTTAACAAGACAACATTTGAATTGTATGGAAAAATAAATAATTTTTATTCCGTATTTGGAAAATAATATTTCAAATGTTGTTTAATAATATAATATACATACCTACATTTCAAAATACTAACAATAATATTAAAAAAAGAATTTGGGAAGCCGTAATTTGGATAGTATAAGTGTAATATAACAATGTGATATATGGCCTGTCACTGAAATGAATTTTAAAATACCAAAATGTTTTATGTGTAATAATAATTATTGTATTTGACATTTGTGGCATTCCACTTGTCTTTTAAATATTTTTTTTTTTTTTTTTTGTGTGTGTGTGTGTGTGTGTGTGTGTGTATGTGTGTGTAACAAAATGATTCATTCAATAGATAATATACTTCATTTGCCATATTTTCATAACTTTCAATGTAGCATTTAAAGTAATCATGCTAATTGCTGTTTTGCATAACAGACATTGCTAATTCTACTCTCAGTTTGATAATATTTGGTCTTTTCAAAATGCAATCATCTGAATTATATATTTTCATGCAGGTCAAGTTTTGAAATACTGAAGTTAGCTATTATTGGCAGTGAAATGAATGTAACAGTTTTTATAGATGTACAATTTTCTTTGTGCTATGCATTGTGAGAATTGTGGTAATTTTTAGATTTTCCTGCTAAAAAAAACTCTTCAATATATCTTTCATAATGTTTCCAACTAATCATTTAATAAAACACTGTAGAATCTGTCTTTTATATAACATTACTTTCAAATGTTTATTAAGTAAAACTTCAATACTTTTTTTAAGTGTTGTTCTTCCTAGCAGCCTAATGAATTAAGATATCTTTTTATTGTCAGTTTTTAAAATTTATCCTTTCCCTTAGACATGTTTTCAAGCATGAACAGAATACATAATTAATGCCGCTTCCATTTTTATTGTACATTACTATTTGTTCTAATATAAAAAAATGAATGAGAAATGTAGAAAAATAAATTCGAAATCTGTTTTTACTGAGATAATGGATAGGGAGTAATGATATATTATTATTGTGTAGTTAATTTTGTATGAGAATGTTGCAAAATAAAATAAACTTTTTGCTGTCATTTTGTAGATTTTGCTATTTAATGGTATAATTCTTTCATTCTTAAAATTGTTATATTGCGACTGAAGTTAAATAAAAAAGTTAATTTGCCTGCAGCCTATCATAATGACTATATCTGATGAAATTTATTACTGTTTTAAAGTTCTTGGCATGTATTCTGTATAGCGAGACCGAAATATCACAACAGGATGTTATTGTACAGAAAGATTAACAATGCTTTCTCTGCGAACAAGAATGTTAGTTGATCATTTTATAAGCAGCCTTTTCAATATAAAATTAAATCATGAAATAGTTTACTCTTTACATTCTGCTTTTGATACAGTGTGCAAAGGAAGAATTATAGTGTATTCTGGATTATCCAGTACGTGAATTTTCCATGTGTGGTGATACCCACACACGCACACTCTGCTGTATGTGAGAGTTTGTAAAAAACAAACACACGCAAGTCCGATCATGCGTTAAAAATCGCTGATTTGTGTCTTTAGGTTTACCGATGGACCCAGGTAGTATAATATCATCAGTGAAACGACTTTACCTTTCTGGTCTTCTCATAACTCTTGCTTAGGAAGAGGAGAATTGTGGAAAAAGTTGACGGTATTGTATGCCATGTTTGAAATAGCAAAAGCTTGGTTGAAAATAAAACCAAGAACACTAGTAGTTCGATCATGGAGTAAGATTCTTCCCGATGTAGAAATTGGAGATATATGTAATTGGAAAGAAGTCAAAGCAATAACTGAAATTGTATGCCAAAAAAACTGAAAATGTAAAATTCTTTGAATATTTTCATTGGCAAAACGGTCGATCGGCAAAACGCTCCATGTTTTGTCAACTAAGGGGGATTTAAGTACAGTGATAAAATAGCACTTTGATAAATAAAGTAAAATTTTGTGAAGTTTTTTTAAGAAATAAATTTACATGAAAATTGAAAGTTTGGATTATCCTTGTTTTAGAGTTGTCAATGACCTGCTTCCTTGGCATTAGCCCGTATAATCAGGAACACACTGTTTATGCATAACGTACTATTTTAATTTAGTGTACATTGCTAACGGATTGTTACCTTATAATGCTTTGCTTATTACTTAATATTAAATGCTTTTAAAGCAAAGCTGTGTTCTTATTTGTGTTCACACAGTTAGTTATCAGTGAATAAGTTCAAACAATAAAAAGGGATTAATTGCTGTTACTCGAGCAAGATATCAAGAACAGGTGATTGTAAAGTGGATGGAATAGGTGCACTATTATGATGTAAGATTAAAACAAGAGTAATGTAGTACATTTGAAAAAGGTTTAAATAGTGAATATATAATATAAGAAGCACCATTGATGGAAAGTCTGAATGTTATTTTTGTACCAGTGTGGCTTCTTAAGCTTCAGGCACTACTCATCAGTATAGGAAACTCACTGATTAACTATATAGAGAGAGAGAGAAAAGACAAGAAATTTAAAACCAAATTCACAAAGACATGAAAAAATAAAATCAAATCCAGTAAATTTCAAAATTAAAAACATCAAAGGATTGTTTTCAAACCAAAAGAATTTCCAAAAACAATAGAAAAATATAAACTAAAAATAGGAAGAGGGATTCAATCAAAACCAGATTGAGTTATTAAGAAGAGATAGATCAGATTCAATTGAATCCCTTCCCCCCCCTCCAGGAAAACCATTGCTTTTCTGTTCATCCAAAATTAGCGTAGGAACCATCTTAAATAATTTAATTGTAGTAGTTTATCCAAAAAAATTTTCAATGCCTCCTTGCTGCAACGGATCTCTATTCATATGAAATAAAAATGTACAAAAACAGTTCCATGTGAAATAAATTCAACATGTAAAAAAGTAGAAGAAAAATAGACACATGTATTGGTATTAAAATTCAAATAAAAATTTAAATTCAAATATAAGTTATAAAATAATAACTAATAGAAAACCATAATTTTTTAACTCACCACTGTTAGAACTAAGGAACAAAAGACAGCAATCCAAAAGGGAAGAATAGACTAATGGTTGCTTGTTTGGCAAAACTTCAGAGAAATAATAATGGGGTATTCATGTTTAATAAAATCATGATACTCTATATATCTTAATAATATTTATGTTTATGCAGTTAGTATAACAAGAAATGTTTCTGATATTTCATTTGAATATTTTACTGTTATCTGTTACTGTTTATTTAATGACTTTCACTTGATGCATATTTTTAAAATAATAATAAAAAAATATTTTTCGCAAAGGAAATCTGTGTATACAAAATTGACCAACATTTGAATGCTGTATCATTTAGTGTTTTCTTTTATTTAGTAAAAAAGATGCCCGTGAAAAGAATTGGAAGACCAGCTGCTGGTACATGGTGAAAGCGTCTTGCTGCAGCAAAAAGTCGAAGCAGTCCGAGTAACAAAGAAATTGCTTCAGAAGAGATTACTAGTATGGAGGTAGAAAGATCTGATTTAGTTGTACCTGCAAAAATGTCCTCTTCTGATACAAAATTTTCTGTTCCATTTCCTGTACATATTTTGCCAAAGAAAAATGATCCCGTTGATGTTGAAAAGGCATTTGGTCGTGATAGTAGCTTTCTTCCACGACCTTTGACACCAACAGAGCCAGAGGATACTATATCGGCAGAAGAGATTGAAAATGCAATGGCAGAATTTGAGGCCAAGAAAACTGCACCTGTGGCTAAAATCCAACCAATGTCTACTCCAACTGTTGCAATTGATCGTTTGAACCAAAGTGTGGTTTTGAATGAAAAAAGTTTTCTACCAATTTCAGACCCACTAAAGGAAAATGCTGTTTTATCTTCAGCAGCCGTTCCCAGTACATTTGCTAAATCAGCTGCTGTATTGGTTGTGGAATCAAAATCGGTGTCAGTATCTTCTGCATCTACTTTGAGAACTTCATTCTCCCCACAAGGTAAAGTAATTTCACCTGCTTCTGTGCAAAATTTGAAGAGTATATCTGGTGTTGGTTTAATTGCAAATCAGCTACCTACCATGAATCCCACTAAATCAACAATAATTACTGTGCCTTCTGCAAATTCAACTACAGTTTTGGTTTCTAGTGCAGTTACTCGATCACAGCCTACAAAAATGATTCAGTTAGTTGCTAAAAATTCTAACTCTTTGAATTCTAAAACTCAAACTATATCATCTACAAATAGCAGTAATACTACTGGTGAATCATCTGATCAACAAGTTTGCAATCTCTCTCTTTTGTCTGATGTTGCAGGTATGACTGAGCCTCTAAAAGATTTTGGTAAAAAACAAGAAGCTTCTACATCTTCAGCCACATTAGTGAAACTTGCAGTTTGAGATAGGAATCAACCTCAGCCTGTGAAATGTCTGAAGGTGATAAAAACAGTACAAGCTCCATCACCTCCAACTCGAATTGAGACTCCAGAAGAGCTTGTGGAGAAGCAGTTAGCAATTCAAGCACTTAATAATAGTATTGACATTGAATCATCTTCGCCAACTATGAAAGAATCTGGTTACTCAATCTGCTATGCTAAAGCTGATGGTTCCGTTGTTTCGCATGCAGTTACCAGACCAGGATATCCATCATATTTCTCAAGGCATCCTCTTATACCAACTCAGAGTCGTGGGAGAGATAGAGCTCACCCTGCATTTTCTAGCAAACTTTTGAGATTTTATGGTAAATAGATTGTTGATTTTTGCCTTTACAAAGAATTGTTTGAAAATAGATTAAGAAAGAATAATTAAGGGGGGAAAACTTTTCTGTGTGGCCAGCAACCAACACATATTTTTTTTAATTTGGAATATACCTCTCAATGGGCAAGCTTTAGAAAGGCTTGGTTGCAACCTGCAGAAAGTTGCCAGATGTTGTCTGTTAAAAGGATGGCTTGCCAAAACACCATTTGACGATTTTCTGAATGGCAGGTAACAGTTCAGTTTTGCTTTTCAGTTGATAACATGATTTGTTCAGCAGATAAATCAACACATAAGTACATTAAAAAACTTTAAATTATGTTACTTTTAATTACTTTATTTTGAAATAATATTACAACATTTTAATTAATATTTTTTCAGAACACTTTCAGCATTTGTGTGTATGAAATACAATGCATGTTTGTGTGAAGTTTGATAATATTAAATTTAGCACATTCATTGCTGGTATAGCATGGGTTTTTGGTTGCCTCTTCTTGCATTGAAAATATTTTTTAAGAAACGAAAGCATATTTATGGAAAAATTTTGTTTAACTTCTAACAGTAAAATGGTATCTTGTGTGTGCTAGTTTTGTGAGTTAAAAATATATTTACAAAACATTAGAATTTTTTAAAGCTATACTTTTTCAGACTTATACATAATGCAGGTTTTGATTAGCATGTTTTGCACAGGAAGTGAGTACAGTCAGAAGTCTTTAATCCAGACTCATCGGTGATTCTGGATTATCGGTATTTCTGTAATATAGATCATCAATTTAAATCTGGTAAGATGGCATGCAGAAATCATAAAATTTAAAATATGAAACCGTAATTTATGAAATAAAGAGCAATTATGATCTAAAGGGTATCAAAATTTACAAAAAGGAAGCTTAATATTTATTTGTTTACTTTATTAAACATTTCTTTCAACGCGCGCATGCATAAAGCATACATTACGCATATTCGAAATTAGAAAATTGCAACCAGAAAACTATTTGATGTGTATTCATGATATTTATAATGACGAGGAATTTGATTTAAATCATATCAAAGAAGGAGTACATCGAGATGAAATACTGCATTTAGTAAGGAATTATAAGCCGAATAAAATAAAAGCATGCGCCTTGAAGATAAGGATAGTGCTGACGGATCAACTTCCAGTTCATTGCACGCCGCATTGTCCCCCCCCCTCCGCAGAGTAGCGTGAAATTGATAAACATATTTCGGAATGGTTAGAGAAACAAAGGATATGCCTTTATCCATTTTTTGTAGCAACTCCACTTTTTGTTTGATGGACATCGAAACATGCTTTCGCTTTGTAGATCCATTGGTAGCTCTAGAATCGGAAATTCTTTTTGACATATCGAAAGTTCAAGCTTACTTTTATAAAATTGCTCTAACAGTCTGCAAAAAATAAGCCGGATTCAATTAAAAGATTAAGGAACAACGCAATCTGCAACATTAACTGAAATAGATAATTAGATAATTTTAGCTTAGCTTATACCGTCCATTATACATTAAATGTGCATGCGTAAACGTATTATGCGCATGCGTAGACGCATATGCGCGTGTGTAAAGGTGTTATGCACATGCGTTAATGCATTATGCGTTGACGCGTGCACAGAAAGTTTGTAGCTTTGAGCTTTGGATTATAGATCATTCTAGGTTATGGACGTCCGGATTAAAGATTTTTGACTGTATCTTGTCGTATTTGATAAAAATTTTGGATAACATGTGCCTGTGTTGGTGCATCATTTGCTGCTGTTGCAGATAATGTATCATCCATTAAATTTGATTTAGCATTCATTGTTCTATTCATTTCATAGCTGCCAGTTCTACCACACAGTCTCTTGGATATTAATTTTTGACCTTTCCTCAGAAAAACTACAAAAGCAAATGATATTTATTGAAATAATGAAATTTAAATTGTACAAACTTCATTTCCCACCCCCTAGTGATTTTCAGCATTGAGTTATTCTTCTTAAATTTCATTTGATCAGAATTGTCTTTCTGTAGATGTCTGTGAAACTTTTAATGAAGATGCAACCAATGTTTAATCAGTTAATATTTATATTTAATTTTGTTTTATATCTATAATGGTGCACTATTATGTTTATCTGCACAATAGTATGTACACCTTGCACAACAAAAAGGGGGGGGCAGTTCTATATCTCCTGTTCTATTGGGCTGATTGTCGAAATTTAACTTGCACTTTTTCATGTCTCGAAAGTGGGACTTAGGATATAAATTAGATTTATATATAGCATTGTTCTAATATAGGCATTTTGATAGGTTCTAATATAGGTACAAAATCAGACTTTTTCTATGAAGTTTTTCCATATTTCAATTCTACAACTCAAATTATAATAAAGTGCCTAGTTTTGTAAAAATCGCATGACTAATTTTTAAAAAATTAGCTCTTGAAATTTTAGCTCCTCCATGTTAATTGAATTTGGTATATATTTATTAACATCTCTTTTTTTATTAAACTTATTTGATTTTTAGTTTCACATTGTGAAATTTACGTTCATTCCAAATAAAATTCACCAATATTTTATGATTTATTTTTAAAACTTGTATTTTAAAAATTGATATATTATTTCAGAAAATGTGTGATTTTATGTCAAAATACCTATGTTAGAACAATGCTATATATAAATTTAATATATATCCTAAGTCCCACTTTCGAGGCATGGAAAACACAAGTGAAACTTCGGCAATCGGTCCAGAAGAATGAGATATATAGAACTGTCCTCCCTTCTTTTTTTATGCAAGCTGTGCATTAACTATTCATTTTATTTTCACTGCATATCTCCCATTCCCATGATTTTCTCAGCATAAAGGTGTAAGCAAATTACAAAACGGAATTGGGCCAAAGAACATAAAATTTAAAATATCTAATTAAATATTAATATATTTTACATCAGAATCATATTATAAAAATTTCAGTAAACTGAATTATGAATTATAAAGTGAATTCAAGTCAATTTGGAGCTATTTTAGAATGGCATTGCTGCACAGCTCGAAAACTTCTCAGAAACCTTGCATGAGAACATTCTGGTTGTTTATGATAACTATGATCTGTATGTTATGACGTATCTGGTGATATTTGATTTTAAATGTAGAGCCTGAAAATTGTATACACTTACTTTCAGTAGTTTATAAATGAATGAAGCCTTGTGAAAATAGATACTCAGTTATTTTCCATCAGTTTAAGCGTACAACCTGTAGGCATTAGAAACTGCCGTATGATATGCTGAAGCACAACTTTTCTGTAGCACATGAGTATTATGAAAGCAATTAATGAAGTCTGATGACACATGTATTTATTAACATGTTGCAGGTCAAAACATGTGTTTATTATTATCGAAAGTACAATCTGTTTTTGGGGACAAGTTTGCCTTTTTGACTGTTACTGACAGTTTGTTATTTTACCAGAATGCTGAGTCCTTAGTATTAGCACATATTTCTTTGTTTTTCAGCACACTGGCATGCTGCTTTCTGTACACAAAATCCTGTTCCTGTTTTTGAAAGATATTTCTAGATATCTTACAATGGTATGCATAGCATTTCATTTTCAGGCAGCTTATTTGTGAGCAACACTTGTGTAGTAATTGTCTGTGCGTGCAGTTTAGTAATTTATCAATCAGAATCATTACTATGCTTTGTTGCAGTCTTAATCCACAATATGGATCCATTGTGAAATAATATAAAAGTATGTTTTTACATAACTGTTTTTCCGGTATATATTCCCTAAATACAAGGCATCCTTGTTACAAAACTATCCATTCTCCCTCCTTGGAGAAATTATTTGAAATTTCCCAGAAGAGCACTGCAAAAACTTTGCAACTTGTGGAACCTATTATTACAATTCCTGTGATTGCCACCTTTATTATTGCTAAATTTCTGAAATCCTAGTAAGAGTTTGACCCTTGCATTTATGGCACTAAAAATCAGTGTTAGCACTGAATTGCTGGATGAGTAATCTTGATGCTGGCTTTTTTCCTTTAAACTTCTCTGCAAAAATAAGTCCTAAAAAATTCTCCATCTCTACAAATCAGTTTAATTCTTTCTGTGGTTTAGTTATTGAAATAGACAATAAATTGCTTAGCTTACTTGTTGGTTTATGATACAACAAAATAATTGCATTGATGGTAAGTAAATGAAGAAACTGTATTGGTCACGAGGAGGCTGATAAATCGGTGCCTCGAGGGGATGTAATCCCACTGCTGTTTTGAAGAATAGTAATAAATGGGCTGTTTTAGACTGTAGCGTATGAGTAATTGGTCCTGAATTTGAATCCAAGTGAATAGGGTGTTTGCATAGTTGGATTTTGTGGTTGTGTAGCATAAATACAAGCCAGTTTCACTTTAAAATGTATTCCATTACAAATAGTTTTAGTTTTCTTTTCCATATTCAAGTATTTTAAAAACCAAACTAAAAATCAATATTAGATGGTATATAGTTCCTACCTACTTCTCACGAGGATTCATTTTTTGATTTGAAAGCTTTTGTACTATTATAATTTTTGTTCTTGCTAGAATTGCTCAAAAGTTGAAATATTTTCTTGTGTCATATCTGTGTTCATACTAGAGACTTCAATAAACTCTATTTAGCTGTTCAGCTAAGTCTTTAACTGTGTTCCACCTAAAGAGCTTGTAAATGCTATTTTTTTTTCCTTCAACTTTCATCAGCATCATAATTGGAATTGTGGTCAAACTTGTAGCTGCATCATTGATCTGAATCAGTGTCATCAGCAAGCTGTTTATTAGATAAAGTTAATTGATTTTATTGATTTATCTTTCATTCATAGTTAACCCCAAGTAACATGATTGCCATTATGTAGTCAAGAGGAGTTTCTTTTTTGGTCATTTGTTGTATATTATCTTATTTTTTAAAATATTTTGTTTTCTTATTTACTTTATGATCTAAATATTATATAATGATTGAAAGTTTATGAAAATACAGCAGATTCTAAAAAGTTCTTCCAGAGTGTTCAAAAAATGCTTGCGATTACTTTTACAAAGGCTACAAAGTTACAACAGAACTATTTGGACCTTGTGAAAAGGAAACTACTTGGAAAATATTCCCAGTGTACTTGCACTACATTTTGGTAATGTACTGCATTGCATGCTACAAGCCTGTCATACAGAGTTTTGTGAAAACAGGATTCTAGAGACTGATATGTAGCTAAGTTATCCAATAAGCCATTGGATCACATGATGTGAAGAATGAGATATTTTATCACTAGTGCTTAGTGAATATTCCTAGTGGACAAGATATCTGCAGCAATGAATGTGTTAATAATATAACATATGTTAAGACTTAGAGACCATAAGATTAAATGGCAGAGTATAACAAAAATATTTTTAAATAGTTTTTATCTTATGTTTTTACAAGTGTATAAACAGCTAGCAAATCACTTACTCACTTAGCAGGAGAAATAAAAATGGAGGTTACAAGATGAACCATTTGGCACCTTTTTTAGGAGCTGCTGCTGATAGAATTATACCTTGAATTTTCATTTAAATAGTGCAATTCTGAAATTAATGTTACCATTAAAAGATACATATAGCATCTATATGTGAATGAACGCAAGAACAGGAAATTTCACATTATAAGACCTCTTCATATTTCAAAATGGTATTATACTTTGAAATTCGCGTATAGTGAATCTAGTTCGTTATGTCAATTAAAGAATTGCTCAATTTTGTTGCCAGAATAGGATGATTATATTCTGCTGATTGTGTTCTTGATGTCAAATTTTAGTTAAGTACTAGCGACTTGTGCAGAGCAATCAGTCACCTTTAGTTAGTGTAAAAAATATAATTTTAATGAGTATTTTCATATTTCCGGTTAATAATAGTAGAAATGAAGAATTGTGTTTATTACTATAAGTAACTGTATCTGTTAATCAGTAACAAACAGATTAAATTTGAAAGAAAAAATAAATATCTTATGTTTTGCTGAACACACTGGCACGTGGAAGATAAAAATATTTTTTTTTGAGGCAGTAGTAACATGCTTCTTTTAAATCATTGCATTATCTGATTAAATTTGAAAAAAATGGCTTATGTTTCGCCAAGTGGCAACAGTTTGGTGTTAAATTTTTGAGTTAATCGAAATGTCATTAAATTCACACAAAATAATTAAATAAATAAAATTTCAAAGCTTGGGCTTGAAGGTGCACATATTTCGGTAAAGGATTACGTACATTCAAAATTTGGTGTCTCTAAGTGTGTTACTGTTATTCTGCAGTATGGCGAACATAGATGCAAATTCTTCATTACTTAATAACAGAAATTTGTGACAGTTTATGTCATTAGTTTGTTTTCTGTCATGTCATAGAGGATAGTCTGTAAGTTCATTTTAATTCATACAATTAGTATTTTAAATTCATTTACTCATTATATGCTTTTATGCAAATTCTCTGTGAGCGTGCATCAGAGAAAGCACTCATTCCCATTGGTTAAGTATTTTGAATTGTTCCTGATAAAGTAATATATCTTCTTTACCTAACAACAGCACATAAAAGCTTTCTAAAGCCATTGTCAGACCATAAATTAGACCCTCATTTATTTCTTAGAGCTAAATACAACTGTTATTAAGTAAATTTCTAAAATCTTCAACAACTGATTTTGTGACTTGAAATATATCAGTTGTGCATTGAGCTTTAGAAAAATTTAAAATATACCGTGTATAATAGTTTACATTGTTGTTTATGAAGTTTGCCTTGTTTTCCATTCACAGTTTATTCTGTACCTTTTATAAATACATGTAAATACGCATTTTCCTCATTCTTACATTATTTTAAAATTTAACTGTAAAGTTCAACTTATTTAGCTATCATGTTGGAATTATTTTGTACCCATCTGTATGTTATTTAATATACACGGTGATTGAGAAAGGATTTAATTCATAATTTTGTAGTTTGAATACTTGATTTAGTTTTTGATTACAAAACAAACAAACCAAAAACAAAAAGAACTATGTTAACTGTAAAGTATCCTTAAAAGTACTTGTGATTGAAATTTATACTGATATTATTTCAAACTGATATACCAACATTTTTAGGGCCTGCAATGATGTACTGTGTTTTCATGTGTAATAAATTAATGTAAAACTAAAGTGTAAATAAATTTTTGTTATTAAAAAATTCAAATTCATGCGACACAATCAAAAATGGAACAATTTTGAATAGTAGTGATATAAGTACTTGCATTAATTAATCAATTCTGCCAAAGCATGCATGGATTATTTTTCAAAGGAGAGAAGTGCATGTGTCGAAGAATTAGCTTGTATTTATCTACTAGTTAGTAATTAATAATAATGCAAAAGAGAAATCGAGTTGCAAAGCTCTTCTTTTACCAGGACCCAAATGAGGGACATGGTAATTAGTGTTTCATAAGCTTAGCCACTCAGCTGCTGGTGCGCTGCAGCTTTGCTATGTCTTGTACCTTAAAACATGAGCATTGAGAAATAAGATGGCTTATTATGTGTTTATGTTTTAATAGTTCTTGATATTTTGGATAATTTCCCTAACTCTTAAATAATTTAAGAAATAATGTACCCACAATAATAAGATAATATTTTTCCACTACCCACACATTTAGCAAATATAATAGGTATTGTTATTTTCACTTTGCAAATGTCTGTTTTTCTGCTAATATGCATGTTTTACTTTGATAAATTTTACTTTAATGGGTTTTAAAATGTGTTTAATTAAATATTATTCGCAAAGCTTCTATCAGGCTTGTTCTTCATCTTGAACAGAGAGTATGGAAGTCTGATTTCCTTGAATATATATATAACTTTTACCACTTATTTTAAATATTACCGATTAGAGTCATTCTCAAAATATGGAAAGAATTGGTACTTTTCCGTTTAGCCAGCCCAAATCTCACCGAGTAGACTTTATTGGCGACAACATACAGTATACACATAAAAAATGTTAGTTCTAAGAATTTTTTATTTTGAAGGTATAAACATTTTAATATCGTTTAAAATTTTGTAAAAAGCCAAAAAATAAAGACAATAAATTTGTAAAAAGACATTAATTTAAGAATTTACTATGCTTTCATGGTTCAACATGCTGATTCGCCGGTTTGCATCACATGACCCCAAGTGATCTCATCTCGCGTAAACTACGCTACAAAAATATAATTCTCTTAGTAATTATCTACATTAATTTCAAGTTAAATCTTAATTTGGAATGCAAGAATTATTTCAGTTCACACGAATAGCTTACTCAGAAATTATGTAAAACCGTAGTGCTTTACTTCGCTAGTGCATTCTCGTTAGAATTGATGAATTTAACCCTTGACTTTTCTATATTTTTGCCTTCGAGTGAGCAGTGTAATTGCATCCTAATTGACTTAATTACTACGAATGGCCTTAGGGCATAAAACTGAACTATCTGGTAAAATTTCTATGTAATTGGATGCCAGTATTAAAAGAAATAATCAATCTGATAAGAAATGGCTGAGATTTGTTTTGAAAATGATGAGTAATAGGTTACCAGCGAGGATATTCCATTAGGCATCAGTTGTACCATTATTGGCGACTTAAATTATTATTGGCGACTGCGCCACCAAAACAGAAAAGTACCAAAGAATTTTATGACAGCCATTTTAGCACTGTGGTGGGAAAGCATGGAGAAATACAAAATTTAACTTTTTATATGCTAAACAAAAAAGCTTCTTTACCTTTCTATGCAAAATGTAGTGAGTTATGAGCAATTAGTGTTATAATTTATCAGGCCATCTTCGAGGTTTATAGTATTTATTGGTATTGTTTTATATAATACAAAACAAATAGTTGCCCTTACCAGTCACTTTTGTTTTTAGTCTCTGAGGTTCAAAGAATATTTAATTATGGTAAAAAATATGTTGCAAAAAATAATCCAAGTTGTAATAGCTTAACGAATTTTGCATGTGAAAGTACTGAACCTTAAAATGTCCCATGACCAAAATTACCATGGTCTAAAAATCCCTTTTTTTTTTTTTTTTTTTTTTGCTTTATTTCTAAAATTAGAACTACAGGGACCTGTAACTGTGAATTTAAAGATCAAAGTCAAGTTTTTGTTACTGCTTTTATAACACTTTTATAATTTTACTATAAGTAATATAATGTTGCCTAGATTATGGAATATATTGCACATAATTTATAGTTTTTAAATCTTGTAAATCTCAGAGTCTAATAGTTATATAATGAATAACCATCATTGAGTATCATTATTTTTATTAATAGTATGTTGACATAACTGTGGACTTTTTATTTTAAATTTTATGCATTATTTAGACATTTAATCTAACAGAAATGTGAATTTTTGGTTGTAAGAGAACAATTTATATATAAAAATTTGAATATATGGCAAGTACTTAAATACCGATTTCAACATCTTTGAATGTAATTATTATAAAATTTATATATATTCTTTGCAATCATACTGTGTGACTGAACTTTAGGCAGATGTTAAACGAATTATCACTCAGTGTAAAGAAATCGCAGGGCCTGCAATAGGGGGGGTCGCCAAAAATTTTAGCAATTTTGTTATTTCTTTAACTTATTATAATAATTGTACAATCACCAAGTATTTTTACATAATGTATCTGAAAATAGATAAAGATAAAACAATACAGACAAAGAAAAAGCGAAAACATTTTTGGTGGCTTTTTTTTTTTAATAGAAACGTTAATTTTACTTCAAAAATTAAAGTCAATGACCCGAAACCGCAATAGTATATTACAGTACAAGTGAAGAAACTGATAGTTTCACTCATGCATGTTTCGGATTTGCGCAATGCTTACGGGGTCCTCCAAAGTTTTCATAAATATTAGTGGGTCCCCACACCAAAAAGTTTAAGAAACCCTGGTCTAAAGTAGGAACTGAAATATGAGAGGGTGTAAAAGACCCTTTATTAAAACTAAATAAGAACTTATTTTGCTTACATTTCAGCCAACCACTTGTGACGAGATAATTTAAGATGACAGTAATTTCAGATGTAAAATTTAAATTCAGATAAACTATTAACCAAAGGCTGCACAAATCAGTTTAACATGAAGTTGGCTCTAAACTTAACTGGCATGGAATTCAGCTATCAGCAAATTTAATGCAAGACCAGAGATTACAAACAGGGTTGCCATGCTACCGGGAAAAACCGGAAAAAGTCAGGGAATTCGGAAATTGACCAAAAAATTCAGGGAAAAGTCAGGGAATTTAAGTGTTTTTGTCAAAATCTGGAAAAGTCAGGGAATTTCATACAACGATCCCGCCAAAAAAGGTGAGTTTTGCGCCGACGTCGGAAGAGATAACTTTTTTGGCGAATTGTGTATCACGTGAGTGTCATTCGGGCAGCTGGCATAGAGCCAATTTTCGCAGCTCCAATTTGATTGTCTTTTAGAAAGGCAAATCAAGTTTCCCGCAACTTTTGGTTTCCAGTAACCTCGAAAATCGCATGTGCAGTGCATGAACTAAAGAAAGTACCTGTTCTCGTATAAAACAAAATGGGTTTAATCCTAGTATACGGTACCATGAAGGTTAGAATAAAAAAATATGTATTGTAAAGAAAGAAAACCTCTCTGCAACAAACGTGGCTCCGTTCCATCATAGAGGGAAACAGCTGTGCATGCGCAATATATCTGTCGCCAAAGCTCGAAACCGGTGTCGAAGTTCGAAGGTCACGTTATCAAGAATTCATAAAATGAATATCGTTTAAAATCAGATAAACTATTAACCAGAGTTTATAATAAAAAATAAATAATATATATATTCATAAATATTTTTTTAAACTCTAAAGGGAAAGAAAATATTTTTGGCGCAAGTAACTTAATTCATGGATTAGTTATTTTGAGGGAAAAAAAAAACTACGAAAATCCGTTTTTAAAATTATTGCGAAAAATCTAAGAAAAAACGTTCTTTGATAAAACGTTTCTTCTTGAATTTTTCGCAATAATTTAAAAACGGATTTTCGTATTTTTCTTTTTTGTCAAAGAACGTTTCTTCTTAACACGTGTTTCTCAATTTCCTGTACACATCGCGAAGAGGGAAATCCTTTCCTTTCCTTTTCCCACTATTGCCGTGTGTAGCTTGCTGATAGCAAGCTGTATACCGGCTGTCATGAATTAAAAAGTACATTGCAGGTATAGCAAATGCATGAGTGTGTCCGGAGGACAGGATGCAAAATGAAAGAAGGTGTGACTACTTTGTCACGTGAGGCTATATCGGTGTCTGGTAGGCTGGAGAGATGCTGGTCCAAGTTTCAGGTACAGTGTGCATTTTTACAAATATTCAGGGCATAAACTCATCAAAGTGCATTTTTCTCACAACTAGAAAGACTATATACAAAAGTAAAATTCCGCAGGGAGTCCAGCAGAAGCAGTCAAAGATATCTCTTAGTAGAGGTCTTTTGATTGGCTGTTGAGACGTGTATGCGAAAATCATGAGAATTTGCTATTTACAAAATATTCAATTGCAGAGACATAAAAAGATACTTTCCAGTAAACTAAAAGTTAAATTAAATAAAATAAAAGAAATTTGAAACCAATAGGAGCAGTGAGAGATCTACAGTAAGCAGTAGAAGACTTTAGTTCGTAGTCCCGTGGGAGGTCACCCTCCCGTGCCTTGACCCCGATAGTGGCTGCTTAACTTTAAGCATTTCAGTTTTCCAAGTAAACACAGGGTAAAAACTTAGGTTGGAAAGTTCTGATTTTCATTGAGGATAAATGCAGTAAATGGTCTAAGGTGCCTGTCTTCGTGCAATATTTCATATTCAAAGAGGTTAAATTGACGCATATGATTGCAGTCCTGGGCTTCTCTGAAGAAATTCCGATTTTGCTTTGCGATGAACTTATCTAAGGGGTCGATCTTGAGGTCATCTCGTAGACACTTATTTGTCACGAAATAATGAGCATTCGTAATAATCCTGAGATAGCGGTTCTGCACAACACATAATTTATTGAGGTCAGTTTTGGTCAGGGCGGCCCACGCTGGGGAGGCGTAAGTCATGATCGGTCTGATCGCAGACGTGTAGATGAGCCGCTTTTTTCCCAGGTCGAGAGTGGAGTATTTACCAATAATTGGGAAGAGACATTTGATAATTTGTAAGGCCTTATCCCTGACGTAATTTATATGGTTAGTCCACGTTAAGCAATCATTTATAATCACTCCGAGGTACTTGGCATGGGGAACAATTTCGTTAAATAGATAAAGTCCTCTTTTGACAAGAGGGAAATTCTGGCGCATGTTCCTAAAACGTACTCGTCGTACCCCCTGCTGTGACAATGCTGAATCACTATTGGCTGACCGACTTGCTACGTAAAAAAGTCACTTGTTTGGTCACGTGACAAGCCGATTGCATGGATTCTGAACTGTTGTGAAAGTGTAATTTGTAGTTTGCTGTATAAGACGTAATAAATTTTGTATGCATATCCAATTCTGAATTAATAATAAACCGCTAAAAGGTACAGCTGGTAAAGAATATAGAACACAAACCTTTTCAGACATAACGCTTGAAGTATTTTATTTGGACGGCATAAGATATGTTTACTAGGAAGACAAATTTCGGCAAACAAAATATATAATTATGCAAAAGAAATTTCGTTACCGGAGCATAAAAGTATTTATTATTGTACTTTATATTTTCAAATATCAGAGGTTGTGATATAATGTAAGAGAATTTTGATTTAACATTAGAGATTCAATTTTGAGGGAGTTGGAGCTTGGCATGAAGGGATTTTTTATTTATTTTTTAATAAAACAAGATTGGTTTTGTATTTTTGAAAATTTTTGACAGAAGAACAGTTTAATATTTTAATATTTCATTGGTATGTTAATATTTTCTGGAACTAAAATTAAAAATGGAGGACTGTTAATATTTGCAGTAATAATCGATATTCTGAAAAAGAATATTGTTTTCGATTATTTAAAAATATAGAGCAACTTCTGATGACGTCTGTCTTTTAAAAAGGTACAAAAAAGCAAACTAGAACACTATTTTGTCACAAGTAATGTATCAAAAAACATTGTTTCAGTTTTGGATGTGGGTATTCAGTTGCATACTAATTTATGTGAATCACAGGAAAAAAATAAGCATTCAAAAACTTGGAAACAGTCATTATGGTATTTCTAGGCAAAGTTTGGCATGGTGAATTAATAATTTCAAAATGTTTTGTAGTGGATTTGTCATTCGGAAAGCACTTTGCAAGGTTGGA
The DNA here is from genome assembly GCF_044657685.1 of Stegodyphus dumicola. Classification (NCBI taxonomy): domain Eukaryota; kingdom Metazoa; phylum Arthropoda; class Arachnida; order Araneae; family Eresidae; genus Stegodyphus; species Stegodyphus dumicola. Next base: position 139,634,664 of record NC_140781.1, on the reverse strand, counting down.
ATGTGCTCAGAATATCATGCTATGCCTTGAATAATAAAAAGAAATGCTTACCAGCAAGGGTCAGAATTCATTAGAGCCAGGATTGTTGCCTATAGAGTGTGTGGATTATCGTTCTGTGATATCGCCCGTTCCACTAGTCGACATCCAACCACTGTTAAGCGAATATGGCATGTATGGAATGCTGAGGATTATACTGAACGGCATGCAGGATCTCATTGCTGTCCCATGATTAATACCTGAAAGGACAGGCATATTGTGAGGTCAGTCCTCCAAATTTACAACCACATCACAGACCATTAGTCAGAAAACGGGCATATTTGCAGCATGCCCAGTATCTGCTCGTACAGTGTGTCAACGTTTGCATCAGCATGGACTATCAGCACAGTGTGCATTACTTTAGCTTTCCTTAACAATGCAGCACAGAGAAAGATGGCTACTGTGGTGTGTCCAACAACAAAGCTGGATATAGGAGGGGTACAATGTCGTCTGAAAAGACGAGTCCCGTTTCTGTGTGCATTATTCTGATGGTCGTATAAGTGTCTAGAGGCTCCAAGGAGACCGCACATCGCCTGGTTGCATTCAGTATCAGCATAGGAAGCCTAATGTGATGGTATAGGCAGCCACTGAGCACATGGCACACACATCTTTAGTTCGGATCGATGGTAATTTGAATGCCAGATCGGTACATTTATGACATCTTACATCCAGGGATTGTGCTCTATCTTTGAGGCCTGCCAAATGCAATCTTCCAACAGGATAATTCAAGACCACATGTTGCACATTGTGTTCTGACCTTCCTCAGTATGCAGTGCATTTGATTGCTGCCCTGGCCTGTACGGTCTCCAGATCTGTCACCCATTGAAAATACCTGCTTGTGGTTTGCTGAGGACTGGCCTAGCAACCCTCTCCATCTAATACGGTTGATGAAGTGTGGCATGGACTTGAAGCAGAATGGAATGAGATGCCGATTTCTGTCATTCAAGTGAAATTCTACTCAGTGCCTAACTGGATAAGGGCCGTTTTTAGGTGCCAAGTGGAGCAGTTGTTTCGACTGATTTCGCACCCTTGTAAACCCCCAAGCTGCTTACAAATTTAACCATTTTATCTTCATGCCATACTATTTATGCACAACAAATATTTTTTTTATTTGCTTTCCTTCATGCTATAGCAATTTTAATGGCTATTAGTGTATTATTGATTAACAGTTATCTAAGAGACTTCAAGAGTAAGTACTTTACATAGTTTATAAAACTATTGCATATTTCTGTATAAAAAATTATTGATGCAGGATAGATAGCGCCTAAAGACTTCATGCAGCCATCAATGGAGTTGACAACACATTCATATTAGATGATTTTCTTTTATACTTTTCCCAACCACCAGTAGATTGCAAATAAAAAACAAAGTGACTTACAATTACAACATAGCCAAACTGTCCTGAAGTAAACATTAACAATATATACAAAGCCAAAATAATTATATTCGCATAATATGTGTATGACACTTTGTTACTAATAAATATCAGAGTGTCTTGGATCAAATTAATATTTGAATATATATTAATTAGGGATATCTTTGAAGATATAATTAATAGCATCATTACAACAAGGTAAAGTATAGTAAAACCACCCACTACTAGACAGTTACAGGATTGCTATATATGTGTACAGTGGTTCTCTGCTTCGAAATCAGGAACTCTCTATTTAATGGGGTGTATCTGATAATGTGAAATGTGCATTGCTGGAGGCTCGACTTACATTATCAACATGTTGGGAAAATATTTTGCATCATGACATAATTTATATGCATGATAAGATACATAAAACTGTTTTGAGTGATATCAGCTGTAAATTTAGAAAGACACTTGGTACACTCCCTTATTAAAGTGGCTTTTCCATAGGTCTTAGGCATTGTTTAAGATTACATAAAGCAGTCAAGTTGATTCATGATGAATTACTAACTCTATCTCAGATTTTATTATACTTATGAAAGCTACAGATCGTGTTTATTAAAAAACACCAGAAATAATCACTGTCTTATTGACTAGCCATTTAGTCTCTCTCATACCATTTGCCATTGTGCATAATGATATAAAACTAATGCCTTAGTATAAAACTAATGCATTGCTCAGTCGACATCATGATATTCATGAAATTTTCTAAGGGATAAATCAAACAAAAATGTAAGCAAAAGTCTTCTAAAAGATTATCTTCCCTAGAAAATACCAGCCAGATTTAAGACAAAAATACAGCATGTCTTCTGAGAAGAAAATAATTACTTACAAAATCATGTTTCCAACACTAATAAAGCACCTAATTATATATTAAAATTTCAAAAGATCTACACAATTGATATTCAACTAAGTCTTGTATATCTATTATTTGGCTTCATAAAGTAATATGTTGTCTAAAATGAAGTAGTCATATAAAAACAATATATTTTTCTTAATGATGGTTATATAAAATTTCTTAATAGAATGGTTTTTCTGAGTAAATGAATTAGAGTTTGAAACAATAAATATAATAGTGCTATAATAAAGCTTCGTAGGACTAAGGCTGGATTTCCTGCTAATTTGTAATTTAGATTTTTTTTCTGCTTTGTGAAACTTTTCTCTTCTTCATAACATCATGCTTTTAATGTACCTTTAAAAGCTAATTAATTAATTTTGACAAGTATTTTGCTTGAGAGATGCTCTCATGGAAGCTACTAAATGATATTTGTCTCATACCTGCTTTTCTGAATAGAAAATACATGAAAGACCAAGCCAGCCATGACCTGCCTGAGATCAGTGTACAAATGTTTTGTGTCTTTAAATATGAAGCTAGGTTAAGTGATGTATGTTTAGTAAAACTCTTAATCTTTATAATAAACTATATCATAAATATATTATACCTACATAAATATGTATCACAGAACATTTGCTTAGATACAGCTAGGATAACTTCTCTTGTTAATGTTATTTTGCACAGATTTTTTAATCAAAATTGTCTCTAAAGTAATGTGCTATAGATTTGTTTTGAGATTTAGAATGATGTCAGACAAAACTGGACAAACTTTATATTTTCCTAGATCCAAATTTTCCAACTTAATGGAAATAATGCTTATTCATCACATGAAGTAAAATTCTGAGAAGGGAAAAAAAACTTATGAAAGCATTTTAATGAAAAATTAATAACAAACAGCAATACCGGTTTCTAGGAAATGATGATTTAAGTGAAAAAAATATTAATTAGAAAATATGTAAACTGACGTTTAACATGTATGTTACGAAAGTGCATAAAAGATAAGTTAAGTAAAATGTGTTTCATCAAAGAGTAAAATCTTCTATTAATGATTTACTATGAATAAATTATTAGTAGTTATGTGTACATTTGAGAAAGAGTATGAAAATCATCAGTACAGCGAATATGTTCTACTGATATTATCACTTAACGCAGTTACCATTTGACTGTTAATAGACAAAAATATAAAAATTTCCTCAATTTATTTGCAGAATGAGGGTGGATGAATCTAAACAACATAGGAACATTTCTTTAGATCAGGGGTTCTCAACCATGGTATACAAAGAAGCAAAGTATTTTTAACTATTAATTAAAAAATTAAAACCCAACATCCTGATTGAGTTTTTTTTCTAACACTTGTAAATTTATGTGATTTGAGCTTTGTTCAGGAGTGGTGGTGATATTAAAGGTTTTCAATTTTTGTTTAGATGGTACGCGTTAGTCAAAAGGTTAAGAACCGTTGCTTTAGATTAAATATTAGAAGAAAATGATAATTGCAGTTTGTCTAATTTGTAGATTTCCACAATGATTTAATATTTTGGGGGGTTAACATTAATATAAATAACTGTTGTAATCTTAAAACACTGATGGCCCTTTAAAGCATAACATTATTGAAGACGGGAGATAAAGCCATATTTATTATACAAATAAATTTTAATACATGGTTTAACTGTACATGTGTAAGCAAATCAGTTAGACTTAAAGTACATGGTTTAAAAAACAGTTAAACTTGGAGTATACCACCTCGTACAGCCATTGCATGAAGATAAACAGATACTGGATGTGCACCTAGAATATGTGAGAAAAGTAGATTTCAGTTATTACCAGTTTTCAGTTGATGTAGCCATGGGTAGACTGTGGTACGTTAGTTTTTTTATAATCATAGGCCTGATATATTCAGTAGATAACAGATCTGATGAAATCATAGATCAAGGGATTAATAGATCAATAAAAAAAATGGTGGGAATTTAGGATTTGTTCTCTGTTATGTGCCATACATTCCTTGTTGATCACTAGTTCTAGACAACCTCTAAAGATAGACAGCAGTGAGCTTCGAAAACCTCAGAGTAATAATAAATAATTCATCAGATTTTAAAAACACTGCCTTTTCATAAATGGTATACATACAATAATCAATTTTTGGAAATGAACTAGAAACTAAAAAATTACCTCGCATGCTACATACATTTTATGAACATTGATCACATAGCACACTTCCAAATGGCTATTGATTTCACATTTTTTGTACGAGTTTCCATACTGCATCATCTATCACATTTGAAGTCTTTGATTGGGCAAACATTAAGGAGTGCATTTTTGTACATAATGTACTGTTAATATGTTATGTACAAAATGCACCTGGTGCTCACATGGTATTTTTGTACACAATGTAGCTGGTGCTCACATAACATACACAGCAAAACATTTGTTGTACATAAAGAAAATTTGGATAATTTCTCATTCTTTACTTGGATTCAATCATTATAATATGCATAATATTTTCGATATTAGAATTTTTAAATCTGATAAATCATTTACAGTAGCCCTAAACAATGGCGCCTGTTCAACTGCACATTAAACGTGGAGGCTGTTTTTGGGGGGGGGTGTTTAATTTATTTGATTACAGTATAGTAACTTGGCTAAGGTTAGAGGTACTTTCAAAGAGAAGTTAGCTTATACATATTTCATATATGCAGAAAACTATGAAAACATACGTGCAGCCAACCTGTTCGCTAGAATGTAAACCCAGGTCGAATTATCAGTATTCAATTACTTTACTGCTTGGCTGCTAGCGAAGCCAGAGCTAGATATTTTATCACCTAAATAGAATAACTGCTGCTTGCAAATTATGCCTTCCAGTTCCTGCCAAAATTCTAAAAACTTTGACGCTTCTATGTCTTGCTGCCCATTGCACTCATACAGGTTGACCTGGCCACCAATGAGCATTAAACGTGAAGGGAACTGGAATGTAATGGACCATACGATTACACTTGGTTTCAGACCTGTATGGGGATGCATAATGCATGACATAACGTGGCATTTTTTTGATGCAGACCATGGATGTGATCCTTGGTGGTGTTGATGTATTAAGATTCATCTGGAAAAAATTCATTTATATTATTTATCCTTCTATTTGCAAAGTTCTATGCACAACTATAGCTGTAGTCACTTATAATGTTCTAACGAGGGTTTGGTTAGGTTACTTGAACATGGCAAAGGATCTAAGGGCTGCTTATTTTTTCTACCAAAGTTAGCTGAAACAATGGTCACTTTAAAAAAAAAACTACTTTAACTTTTTGCTATGTAGCACTTACTTAGTTCTGAACTGAAGAATAATATAACTGTAACAGCCATACATACAGATTATGTTATCTTAATCAATGAGTCAAACTAGTGAGTTCATTCACCAGCTCAGGTAGGAAAACCAGATCAAGTAGGATAGTGCTTTTTTTTTTTTTTTTTTTTTCTTTTAACATAATTAAGTATCAATGTGCTTTAAAAATAATAATTCAAATTGTGACAAAGGTACCTATTTATTATTAATACATCTCAGATTTTTAGAGGTAGTTATTTTCCAGCAGTGATGTCTGGGCGTTTTCTTTGGTGGTAACTTAAAATTCTCATAGATTGAAATAATAATCATTCCAAAAGCATATTGCAATAGTAAAGTTCTGATATATGCAAATAAATCATTATGTGGAAGAAAGGAAATTGGTTTGAGGGAAGGACAGCTTATTAATTTTTGTTCATCACAGTTCACAAAGTGTATAACTTACTCAAAATAATTTTAAAATGATGAATTTTGGTACTTTCTAATTTTCTGAACCTCACCAGAATGCTGTGAAAATGTATTGATGGTCTAGACCATGCTGCGAAGAAAAATTTATGTGGCTACACATGTCACTAAAAATCATTTATATGGCAACCCAAGTATACACATAGCATTCTCCCAGACAGCACTTCTCCAGATATTTTCACCAGTGTGGTTGCAGATTATGATCCCTCCTATGGGAATTTCAGTACCTCAGCATTCGGGTGGACCACATACCGCAGTTTCTGTTGTCTCTGGTAAAATCTTTGGCGATGTTGCTTTCTGCATGCATACAACATAACAGGCATCACATGCCTCTCTTTCCTTTCTCATTTTAGAATTCTGGTGACAAAATTTTGCAATTTTCTGTTTTTTTTTTTTTTTTTTTTTTTTTTTTTTTTTTTTTTTTTTAAGATTTATAGGGAAAACAACGGTGAAAAAAAGCCTAGAATTGTGTGTGTCTTGTATTGAAGAAGAAAAATGTAAAACAATAGGTGGTGGTGGATGCATCGTTGAAATAAATTTAAAGATATGCAAACAAACATCCCTCTCCTAACTCACCAACAAGTTTGCAAATGTTCTTCAAAGTTGCCAATGAGTTCATGACTTTTCAGTGCCAATGAGTTCATGACTTACCACATCTGTGGTAAGAATGTAAATTCCATATATTTTATGGCTGTTGTTAAAGATGGAATTAAACACAGGAATTTTAATTTAATAACTTATATTATTATATTTGTTTCCCTTAATGGGAGAGCAAACATAAATATTGGTGCAAAATGTAGTTTAAAATATTAATGGTAAATTTAAAATACATTCAAAATGCAATTTGTCACACTAGATCATCCCCATCTTCAAAAAAAAAAAAAAAAAGTAATGAAGTAGAAATAGATAATGGAAATGACACTGTGTATTTTAAAATATAAATGAAAATTTAGTATAATCCAAGCAATGTTTATGTGTCTAAAAAGTATATTCTTTACTACCTAATGCATACTAAAAGTTACTGATAAAATTAACTGACAAGTTACTTTTAAAACAAGAATATTAAGAGCGATTCAAAGGTTATATTTAATTTAATGGACAGTAGGCAATGTAGGCATATATATTTTGCTGTAAATTAACTGGCAAATGTTATTCAGTAAAGGCAAAGATCCCACGTGTGCTTTCTCTATATAACTACTTTGATCTAGTCCATCATTAACAATATTTTTCCTGGGATTCCATCTCAGAGTCAAAACTGAGATAAATTTAGGTGTATAATTGTAAACTTTGTAATCTTGTTCTTAAAAATGTGGTTGTATCACGATAAAAGATTAATAAACTATGTTAAATATTGTTTTTCCAACATTCCATTAGCAAAATGCCATATGGATATAACCCTCTCAAGCAAATAACCCATTTTCCTTCCTTTGTAATGATCCGGTATTTCTCAAGTGTGTATTGCATAAAGTGAAAATATATATTAACATATGAATTAATTCAGTTGTACATAAAATCAGCTCTGACTTAACTGATTTTTTTTTTAAAGGATTAAAACATAACCGCTCTAATCCGAACAAGTATGGCTGGAGTACGAGAAGCTTTGCCACGTGACAAAACAAATGACGTCGAAAGCTCTATGTTACGTCTAAATTCTTCTAGCCAATAGCAGCGAAGCAGCTCTCACAGCAGGAGGTACAGCGAGTACGTTTTAGGAACATGCAATTCTGGCCGCCAGGTTCCGTCGCCAAAACCCTTCGCAAATTTTCCCTCCGCTTTCTAGCCGCGTAATAGCATTTAAGTTGTATGGAACCTTTTCTTCTTTACATAGACGTTCTTTGATTAGAATAATCTCCATGTATGGTACAGCGGGATTTGGCGACATGATGATGAGCAGTAAACGAGTCATTTTGTTCTTGGCGACAATTTTCAAAATCGTGCGAAGGCCGTACCGTATACTAGGATTTTACCGCAAAAAAAAATTTTTTTCTCCTTTTCTTTTTAATAAATACCTTGTCATTTTGAAGTAAAATAAAAAAATAGTAATCAGTCATCTAGGCTAACCATGTAATATAACTACGAGTATATTCGCTAAAATATCGTTGATTATTCTAATTCAATTTTTAAGTAATTATCTTTATTTTTTATGTTATTCATATCATTTAATGTTGCTTCTTCCCTCTAAATTTATTTATCATTAGTAAATAATATTTCCAAATTTCAGGAAATTTTCTCTGGCATAAACCTGAAATTAATTCTAGCAGTATGATGACATCACGAAATTTAATGCACATATTTTTTTCCTTATGTATGCTGCGAAATAAATATAAAATACCTCGAATTAGTAAAAAAATATCATTAAATAGATTTTTTTCTTTCATTTAGCTACAGAATGTCTGCAAAAAAAAAAAAAAAAAAAAAAAAAAGCCTTATTTTATTCCAGATTGGGGAGATTCTAATCTCAATCTTCAGTGGAGAAAACAACTCCTATTATAATTATATTTGTGTTTTCAAGTGTTAAGGTGCCTTTTAAGAAGACACCTCACACAAATTAAATTTACCTAAAATCTAACCTAACTTTTAGCATTGCGTTGTGATTTATAAGAACCGGATTAGCCTCATGTTGAACTGGTGATGATCATGAGTAATAATTAAATAAAACGTACAATTGTTATACAATGTATATATCTTATTAAGTTTCTTAAGTGGAAAAGTAAACAAAATTATCAAACAAAGTGTACCAAGAATAATTAAGAATAAATGTCCTCTGAGATTTATTGAATAATTAAGTGAGTTTGCTACACAGTACAAGTAATACCATAATTAATTTACCCCTTAGCACAGCCAACGTACATTACGCGGATAGACTGGAATTTTCTCGAAACATACCTGGAAAAGTCAGGGAATTTCATTCTCCTGTTTGAGTGGCAACCCTGTACAAATCTTGTCTTATCTAACAACCTAATAACATGGCCTCAAGAGGCGAAACACACTTTGTTATACAATTTAAAAACCTCATCTTAAATACACACGAACTAAGTGTGTATTGTGGTGGGAAAACGGAAGGGGGAAGGGAGAGTAAAGATACAAAATATAAAATAACTGGTTCCTTAAAAAAATAAAGGAACTTTACTTGTCGGTTTCCACTCTTTTATCTAGCAACTAAATGTGGAGGAATCTAGTGAACAGCTAAGCGAATAATCGCTTTAGTTCAGTAAGAGAAACATAAGACTCGAGAAGGGTTAATTACCCTTTATTGCTCAAAATAAGAATGAACAGTTCGCTTCTTTCTCAGGGCGTACAGCAAAGCCTCCAGTTGGGCTTAAACTCAAAAGTAATAAATAAGAACTTAATTAATGCTTAACTAAAGAGGTATAGCCGAAGCTATCACAATTCTAAGTAGTTGGCCCCTAAATATCGAATTCGCTGGTAAACCTATGAAAACAGCTTAGACCAAGCATATTAACAGCTTAGAGAGGTGTGGTTAAAAGGCAAACGCATGCTAGTATGAAACTTCTAAGGTTCTCTCTTGAAGTCAGTGGAACTTTGACTTAAATACTACTATTATTGATTTGCATTATACACGATTCTAAAAACACATTCTGGTAGGAAATTGTAAGCTTAAATTAGGAGAGATAGGAAAGAAGCTTTAAATTAAAATAACTGTTAAAAACTTAGAATAAGCCTTACATCTTTCCCCACCAAAATTTAAATACTTGAAGAATGAGGTCTCACAATGGCCTTGTTTAAGAGTGTAACTTCTACTAAACATATTAAACTTCAATGTTAAACTTCTACAACTCTGCTTTCTTAAATCATTCTCATCATTAAATTTTTCTGTTAGAGCCAACTTTGCAAAAGATCTAAAGGTAGACTAAAACTAAGAAAAATAATTTTTACAAATTTGCAATATCATTTGGTACAATCATCTGCTTCATTTTGACTTTCAGTACTCTATCTGCCTTAGCCCTTCCAAATTATCTGGAAGGAAACACTATTAGTTTTTGTTTATAGGAAAAATTCCCATTTCCCTTACCAGTGCATTTTATTGCAATTCTTTGGCCCTCAAACAGCTTTCATCCACACATATTTTCAAGTTGTCTTCCCTCCATGCTGTCCAGAAATTTGTTTTTAATGAACTGAGCGTGTTGCTGTTGTGTTACCGCGAATAAATGCTATCAACTAACCATCATCTGCGATGTGTTAAAATCGGACCTGCAAGACCTTGGAAAAACTCCCTACATACAAAACTGCGCCTAATGTGCTAAAGAGAGCTTGATTTAAGTGTTGGCTATACAGCCTAATTTTTAACACTTTCATTCTGTACTTTCTTTTTAGTCATTCATTCATACAAGGTTTTTGCCCTTGTATTTTGACCAAAGCTTACATTTACTCAAAGTTTAACCTTAAAGTACTTTTACAACTGACATTTAAAATGTTTACTTTCAATGTAACATTTTCCCACATTTAACATATAACATTTTAAAATTCATTATAGTTCATCATCAGTTACAGTTGCTATATACAATTTGCAATCTTTTCCTAAAATCTTAATTTTAAGTTCAAGTTAACGATTTTTGCTATTTTTTCAAGTCTTTCTGATTAAAAGATATTAACAAACTAATTTCTCGTACCTTGCGAACTAAAAAGTTCTTTCTGATTAAAAGATATTTACACTATATTTTCTCGCCAACTTGCAAACTCAAATATTCTTGCTTTTAACAGCATTTAGCAACTTTAAACATGATATAAATTGAACTTTCAATGTAAAATAGTCAAACAAAGAAAATTTTCACTTATCTTTTTGGTTGTTAAACTCCTTCATTCTCAAGTGACAGAATTGTTCCCACATAGGATATCCTATAGTTTGTACTTTTATTTTTCTCCTTATCGGCTGTTATCCTCTGTCGGAGCATCCTTTCGTTTCTTTTCTCTGTCGATGAAACGTGCTGATTTCCTGGTCAATTGAGGGTTCTGAACACAGCTCTTCTTTTCACCTCCTGTGGCCCACTTTGATGTAGTCTTCACACTTGATACTCAACGACACTAACGGAGCTAACTGGTGCATGGAACACGGATCTATCTAACCTAGCTTGTTCACACTTACTGGAAGCGTCCACTAGTGACAGTCAATAAGCGAGCAGGAAATTGCACATGCTTTCACTTGTTTACATTTTGTAGCAGACGATATTTCACCTTGGATTTTTGAGCGGTACTGCGAATTTGGAACAACATTACTTTTTAAAATGGTTCGGCCGAAACGTGTTGTGAGCAAAAAGCAACGATAGCGTATTTTGTTGCATAATTTTTTTTTTCTTGCGGTGTATATATTGTATGAGACATTAGTAGAAAAGCCACGAAAGGAATAGGTTAAAACCATTTATTTGCAGAGAGCTATGCATGGCTATCATTCTGCTTTGCTGCTTCACCTGCGAGAGAATTATCAGGAATTATTCTTCAATTTTATGAGGATGTCGGTAAGTACAATTTTCATTGAATGCAGTAATAATATATTTATAATATAGTAGAATTTTCCCAAAATTTCAAATCTTAAGCTCAAATTTTAATATGTCCAGTTTTCTTGCAATCTATGCTCATGTCTTTGTAACAGTCTGCTAAGAATTAAAATCAATAAAGGAAATTAAATTTTCTCCTTACAAAAAAATTAATTAAAAATTACAATTTCTGCACTTTTTTAAGCATTAAGAATTTAAGAATGCATAAAAAAAGGAATGCTGATGTGAAGCATTATTAGTTATTTATCATTTCCTTTTAAAGTATCATGATTCACAATGTCAAATGATAATGCTTAGCTTGTTTTATCATTCTTTGATGCAATGCAGTTATGAATAGGATTTTATACCTTATTCATTAAATGGATATGAAAGAGTTCAGAAACTCTGCATCTGAAGATTTCAGAGCTGAGAATGTATGTTTTACATGTAACTGCTATACCTCTCACCAAATATCAGTATTATGCACATATTTGGAGTATAGCTATATGTTTTTTTTTTTTTTCACCCATTACAGTATAGTAGCAGTAAAAAAGATTCTACCATTGAATATTTCTATTTAGTTCATATTCGAAATTGTGTATTAACATTTGAAATAATTTATAAAACACTAATTTGTAATTCTTTTCACACATAACCTCTCATATTATTGCTTACTTACCACACCAAATTGGAAATGTTAAGTATAGTGTTTTTTCATTTACTTAAAAGTAGAAAATTCATCTTGTTTTCATTAAATAGCATTGCCTTGAATTTTCTCATATCTCGAAATTTTATTGCTCTTGCTAATGATGGGATTTGATTAATTAAAAAATTAGTTAACTATGCTAATAACTATGTAAGGAAAAAATAAAGAAATTTTTATTTATAAATGTATATGCTGAAACTTGAGTTTTTTTTAACTTGCATGCACACTGTATATTAATGAAAGTATGATAGTTGAAGTAGTAAAATTAAAATTCTTCCACTATATTTTCAAATCAGAATAAAACTAATAATTCTATGTTTATTTTTCTTTTTTATTCTGCTGTAACACATATCGAGTTGCAAGAAGTTTGGTAGTTTTATTCATAAGTAGACTTTGCGATAACTTGTTTAAATAGAAAAATAATACTTTAATAAGCAGTTTTTGGAAATTAAAATCTCTTAAGACTTTGTTTAACAATGCTTTATTAAGGTATGATAAAAGCATTTCAAATACACTCTGCCAGCCAGTGGCAAAGCAAGCATAACTGCCGCTCGGGATATATGTTTTTGGCACCTCCCCCGAAAAACATAGAGTAATATAATATAAAAAATATACTGTCTTGAGGACCATTAGGAGCCCCCGGCATGACAGACCCCCTTGTCCGTCCCTCGCTATGCCACTGCTGCCAGCTTATTAATATGCAAATTATTATTCTTAATTTTTTATTGAGCTTCCTTCTCTTTCCAAAAACAAGTATCAGAAATATTAATGAATTTTAGTTATTCACACCGAATAGACCAGCACTTCTTAAACTTTTTTTCAATTGCAACACTTTTCCACTACTGAGATTTTTTCGTGAATATTAAATATACAATAAAGATATAAAAATAAATATTTTATCATAAATAATTTGTATTTCACAATCAATATATATATATATATATAAAGAAGTAGTTTTAGGATTTATTTCAAGCAAGCAAAAATTAATGAAAGAAAATTTTAGTGAGACAGATGTGCTTGTTTTTATAACACATTAAATGCTCATGCAATATTTGACACTGCTAGATATGAAGCATCTTCAACATTTTTCAGCATTGAATCACATTTATAGTTGCTATATACAATTTACAATCTTTTTCTAAAATCTTAATTTTAAGTTAACAATTTTTGCTATTTTTTCAAGTCTTTCCGATTAAAAGATATTAAAAAAACAACTTGCGAACTCAAAAATTCTTTCTAATTAAAAGATATTTACACTATATTTTCAGCGTTAATGCTGAAAAAGTAATTTTACATAAGTATGTGATGCTGAATGAGAGAGCATTTATTATCATTTCAGATATAGTGGAAAAATCAGTTTTTGCTCATCCAGAATTCATTCAAGGACTTTGTGAAAACTCAAATTTTAAGTTTAAATCACTCAAAAGCTCTACAAATGCCTTTTGCACTTTATATGGCATGTGATTAATCTCATTAGTGTAATTTCTCTGAAGTTTTATTAATCTTAGTTTCTATAAATTCACATATCTGAATTGAATTTTTGCGACCCCATTTGGTGTCACGACCCATAGTACAAGAATGCTGGAATAAATTCTGTTATGTTTATTGCCCTTCAGGATCTTTGCTGTAAGTTTTACTCTCAGGAAAGAGACTACGATCATATAAATGTTATACTGGCCTGATAATGCATGTGTATAAAAGTATTGAAATAAAACAAATTTGAAGTTTACTAAGTTTGAAATTCTGGATTTCATTGCATTTCAGATAAAATAATGCAATACACAGATTTTTAAGATTTAATTAATTTTTTTCCATTAAGATATATATCCGAATCATATATATATATACATATACATACATAATTTATTTATTTATATAATAGGGTAATCCGTTTGATCAACTGCTTTCCTTGATTGGGAAAAGAATCAAGAAGAAAACAACTCGTTTAAGAAAGCCAATATCTCCGTCAGAAAGACTGGCACTCACTTTGAAGCAAGTAAAACTCATAAATTCACTAATCTTTGTAGCGTTTATTACTTATGTACAGGAAAATGTGTGTATATTTATATGTGTGTGTATATATATATATGTAGATAGGTATGTATATATATATATGTAGATAGGTATGTTGTATGATCTTAAATCCATTTAGTGCGAATACAAGTTATTATTACTTGCGCAATTGCTGCAAAGTTAGTTAATAATAATTTATTTCCTAAACAGTATTGATTAATTGATTATATTATCTCCTAAGTTTAATTAAAGTAGAATTATTTTAAAAGTGTGCATCCAGACTGGTAAGTTATATTTTGAAAGATGTTTTGAAGTAATTTGAAAGCAAAATGTTAATAATGTTTTAACGGGGACTGGAGTTAAATCATCACGAAGAATAAAATTTCAATTGTAAAAGGAAAAATTAAAACATGTAATCATTGTCATTGATCGGAAATTAGTTGACTTTTCAAGGGGAACAAACCAACTCCCGTTCAATGAACAATAATTGATAAAAATACGTAAATACGAAAGTGTTTCGTCTTTACTCGAGTTATAAGTTAAAGCCAAAGCGGCAATTCTAGTCAGGCCAAATATTTCCGCGAATAGTAGGAATTATGAACCAATGCTGATATTCAAAGAACTTATTCTTATGAAGCATTTTAGTCAATTCAATTTGGAGTAAAAATCAATTGCTGTAGAGAAATCCTATTAAACTCGAGTAACCGTCCCCGACACTTTCATGTTTATGCATTTGAGTACTATATTATTTGTAGAAATTAAACATTGGAAATTGTCATTATGAAATCAAATTCAAAGTAAAGTTGAAATTTAACATTTTGCTTTCAAATTACTTCAAAACATCTTTCAAAATATAACTTACCAGTATGGATGCACACTTTTAAAATAATTCTACTTTAATTAAACTTAGGAGATAATATAATCAATTAATCAATACTGTTTAGGAAATAAATTATGTAGATAGGTATGTATATATATATGTAGATAGGTATGTATATATATATGTAGGTAGGTATGTATATATATATATATATACCGGGTGATCAAAAAGTCAGTATAAATTTGAAAACTTAATAAATCACGGGATAATGTAGATAGAGAGGTAAAAATTGACACACATACTTAGAATGACATGGGGTTTTATTAGAAAAGCAATAATCTGATCAGAAAAGCAATAATTAGCATAACAAATTAAGACAAAGCAAAGATGATGTTCTTTACAGGAAATGCTCAATATGTTCACCATCATTCCTCCACAATAGCTGTAGTCGAGGAATAATGTTGTGAACAGCACTGTAAAGCATGTCCGGAGTTATGGTGAGGCATTGGCGTCGGATGTTGTCTTTCAGCATCCCTAGGGATGTCGGTCGATCACGATACACTTGCGACTTCAGGCAACCCCAAAGCCAATAATCGCACGGACTGAGGTCTGGGGACCTGAGAGGCCAAGCATGACGAATGTGGCGGCTGAGCACACGGTCATCACCAAACGATGCGCGCAAGAGATCTTTCACGCGTCTAGCAATATGGGGTGAAGCGCCATCCTGCATAAAAATCGTACGTTCCAGCAGGTGTTTATCAGCCAGGCTGGGGACGATGCGATTCTGTAACATATCGGCGTACCTCTCACCCGTCACGGTAGCAATTACAAAACCAGAATCACGCATTTCCTCGAAGAAAAAAGGCCCGATAACAGTAAACTTTTTGGGGGGTTCTAATAAAACCCCATGTTATTCTAAGTATGTGTGTCAATTTTTACCTCTCTATCTATATTATTCTGTGATGTATTAACTTTTCAAATTTATACTGACTTCTTGATCACCCGGTATATGTCTGTGTAAGATAAAAAATATGAAAGCAAGCTTCTAAATTTAATTGGCTGTAACCTCTTTTATTTCTTATTTAATCTGGAAATTTCCTCTCTCTGTCTACCAAATAAACGTTTTTGAATTCAACATCAAATTTTAAACATAATTTTTTTTTTAAATTTGTGTCTTAACTTTTATTTTCAAAAAAACATGCACGTAATCCGAAGTTTTATGTAACAAAAGTTAGTATAAGAGAAGTGGGACAAATTAAATTATCTGTACATTCAGTCACTATTAAAAACTAATTCTGTCTAGACTATGGGTCCTCAATCAGGAGGGATAGCCCTAAGGGGAATTTCACAGTTTCAAAGAGTAATTTAGTCAAACTTTTCTTTACGTATTTATATTTAGTTTATGAATATAAAAAGCACTTTTATTTAAAATTTCGGTATTTAACAACATGTTTTATACTTGTTTAATTTACATTAAAAATAATCCATATTTAAACAAACGCATATGTACTTTTCAAGTTTTAGGAAGGAGAGGTTGAATGATCGTTGTTAAATATTTGCATAATCGCCTGTAGTAACGGCAACCGCCGTCAATAAAAGGAGGTGCTTTCCTTAGTGGCACCGCAGTTCATTTTAGTTCGAGCCAAAGTAGACCTGCCCGGGGGAGAAGCCAGGGGATGATAGATTCCGGTTCCCGTCTTGTTCCGGTTCCAGTCCTGTTCCGGTTCCCGTCTTGTTCCGGATCCAGTCCTGTTCCGGTTCCCGTCTTGTTCCGGTTCCGGTCCTGATCCAGTCCTGTTCTAGTTCCAGTCCGGCCGTTTAAGTCCAAAACACGTAGGAGCTGAAGTCTGAATCCAGCGATATACAGTGGGTACAAAAGTATTTGCACACATACATTTTTGTTCACAATTTATAAGAAAATGCATTAAGAAATACAAAAATTGGCATTTAAAAAATAGAATAAGCTTATTCATTTAAATTAATTACAAAAAATACAATAATACTAATAAAAAACATTTTTTGCAACAATATTAAAATAGCTTATGTCAAAAAAAGTATTTGCACATTCAACTCAACTTTAGCAAATTTGCATTTTTATGCTTTTATTTGACAGTCATCCCGCAGTAAGTAAATAACATATGTAAGACGACTATAAAAGGAGGTGATGTCGAAACGTTATCAGTTGATTGTCGATTCAAATTGTAATGGCACCTAAGAAATCTGAATTGCCGATTTCGTTGCGAGAAAAATTTTTTTCTCTAAGTGAAAATGGCCTAAGTTATCAAGAAATAGGCAAAAATGTAAATGTTTGCTTCTCTGCTGTTCGGTATGTTAGAAAATGTTATAAAGAAAGAGGATCTACATCAAATAACTTGCGCTTTGGATGCCCAAAGAAACTTTCACTGCGAATGATGCGAAAAATCATAAGAGAAGCATAAAAAAATCCATTTGTTAGTGCAATTACTTTAGCCAATGATGTCGTTTCAACATCCTGGAGTTCAAATCTGTGCCCAAGGTGTTCGAAATGTCCTGCACGATGCACACATTTATGGGAGATCACCAAGGAAAAAACCTCTCATAACTGAACGAAACAGACTGAAGAGACTTGAATTCGCTAAGGAATATATCAATAAGCCAATTTATTTCTGGAAAAGTGTCATATTTTCCGACGAGAGTAAGTTCAATATCTTTAAATCAGATGGCAGGAAATTAGTTTGGAGAAAAACTTGTACTGCTTTTCATACCAAAAATGTGTTACCTACAGTTAAACATGGAGGAGGTTCTGTTATGATTTGGGGGTTCATGGCTAGCAAAGGAGTTGGTAATTTGCGTTTCATTGATGGGAATATGACAGCTCGAACCTATATTGATTTGTTGCGAGATAATTTGCCACAAAGTGCAATAAAATTGGGTATCAGTAATTCGTACTATTTTCAGCAAGACAATGATCCCAAGCACACTGCCGGTATACACACGTATGTGGTTGCTTTATAATGGACCCAGAAAACTTGCCACTCCACCACAATCACCAGACTTAAATCTTTTGGAAAATTTGTGGAATTCTTTGGATTTAAAAATAAGAAAAAGGAAGATCTCAAGCAAATCTGCCCTTAAACAAGCCCTTATTGAAGAGTGGTCGAATACTGACCCTACTGTTACAGAAAATTTAATTAAATCAATGCCAGCAAGATTACAAGCAGTAATAGATGCTAAAGGCATGCATACTAAATATTAGTTATTTGAAATTTGCTTATATATTTTATTTCTTTTGTATTCATGCAGGTGTGCAAATACTTTTTTGATACGAGATATTTTAATTTTGTTACAAAAAAGCATTGTTATTTATATTATTGTAATTTTTCTGTTTGTTTTGGATGATTAAACGTATTCTGATTTGGCAATACCAATTTTTTTATTTCTTAATGCTTACTTTTATGAATTGCAAACAAAAATGTAGGTGTGCAAATACTTTTTTTACCCACAGTATGGCGAAAGGGCTAAATGGATTTTGTCTTTTAAAAGAAAGTGTTCTTCACCGTGCCGGCATAGCTGTTACTTTAAAGCATTCTGAATGTTTCCACCTAAGATGTTAAGTTTTCGTTTATGATGTTAAGTTTTCATCATTTTTGAAGTTGCAGTTGAATAAACCTTTAAGTTTTAGATAAGGTTTTTGTGTTCTTCAGAAAATTTTAGATTCAAAGTCAGATATATCACATAGGATTTAACGGAAAAATCAACATTTGGCGTCCGTGACAGGACATTGTCTGCAAAGTAAGCGACTTTTTTATTTTGAATCATGGAAGCCTTAAAGTTAGCACGAACTCAATATAGAAGACTATTTAGTAAAGCGTGTAATGAATTTGACAATGAAGAAACTAAATTTAATCAGGAAGAATAATTAATTAAAATAAAAGTAATTGCCGAGAAAGCTAAAGTTTTGTTTGATACTGAAATGAAAATACGAGAATTAATGTTTAAAGAAATTACAGATGAGACTTTACTTATTAAGGAAATCTGAATTATATTTTGATAGGTGGAGACTTATGGAAAGTAAACTAAAGGATCTCACTTCTGGTACCCCGAATGTAACTTTAATTGATCCGTCCTTTGTTCAGAATAAAATGTTACATTATCCGAAGATTAAATTGCCTATCTTTGATGGTAACATGAAGAAATGGCTAGGATTCTGGAGGCAATTCCAAAAGATTGATAAAGATCCTACATTAGATAATAATGATAAATTTGCTTATTTGGCACAGGCCATGGAGAAGAATTCTCCCGCAGAGGAAATAGTTAAAAGCTTTCCGCCAACTGGCGATAGTTACAAGAGCGCAATTGAAGCATTGCAAACGCGTTTTGGTAACAAGAATTACTAACGGAGATTTATATTCGTGATTTGTTAACCCTTGTTATTCGGCCCCACCAGCGGCCGAGCGGTAAAGTCGCTGAACACTGGTAGTTCGGTCCGAGGTTCGAATCCCGCGAACGGGCTGGATGCATGGGTGTTTTCGTGGTTTTCCCCATGTGTCACGTGTATACGAGCCAGTTTCCCTTAGAAAGTCCTCCACGAAGGCATCCCTCCCCTTAGGCAGATAGCCCTAGTGTGCTTTGCCATAATTAAATACACCACACCATAACCCTTGTTATTCAAAAACAAAGTACACACTCTTTGCGGAAACTATACGATGAACTCGAATCTAATCTAAGAGCCTTGGAGATATTGGGAATAAATAGAGGCAAATATTGCGCGATATTATATCCATTGGTAGAATCAGCATTGCTGAATGAAGTTTTAAAAACGTGGGAGAGACTTAGGTTTTCGCGTAAAGGATCAGAAAGTTTAACCGGCGAAAACGCCGAGTTAAGAGAAAGGGAATCTGACCTTGAGCGTCTTTTATGTTTCTTGCGTGGTGAAGTTGAAAGTAGTGTTGTAGAAGTAACGAGAAATTGTGTACCCGTATGTATTCGTTACTCGGTGAACCAGTACTCGTTACTATCGTATCGTTACTCGTTACTTTCGGTAAAATCGATCGGAATTCGTATCCTGAGCCTATTTTATCGGTATACGGCCCTAGGGATCGGTATACGGCACTATGCGATAGGAAGTTTTGCGTCGTATTTTTGAATACAAATAATTCACCTCCTTTTGTGGTGTCTCAGAAGTCAGAAACGCCTACGGAAATAGGAAAAAATAAAATAAAAATTGAATAACGAAATAAAATAAATATTACAAAAATAACATTAATTAGTAATTAAAATAATAAAAAAATATTAAAAAACTTAATAATTAAAATAATAAAAAATTGTGATTAAAATAATGAATAATTAAAGTAACATAATAATTAGCAACTGAAATATAAAATACTTATAAGTAAAATTTAACAAAAATGTAAAGACAAATAAAAATTAAAATAATTCTTATAGTTGTGATGAATAGTTAAATTATAAAGTAAAATACCAGACCTTGTCTTATTGGCCTAGTACCTTTTCGTCCTTTTTCATTTCATCCCAGCTCCAAAAAGTGTCATATCGTTCGCTGCCTTCCCCCGCCAATTCCCTCTTTTCCGTTTTATCCGCTATTTGAAAAATAGGTGTTTACTTTACGATAAGACGAATGTCTGTTTACTTCAATTAAAATGGTTTAGAAGAGATGACTGTTTCTACTTCGACTTAGCTTTTGATTTCTAAATACTATTTATTATTTTATGTAGACGAATTATGCTGAGCAGAAGAATGAATTTCAGACGTGTTCAGAAGGTGTTGTATCTGAATATAATAACATTTTTGTTATATAGTATCCATTTTTTTAATTTCACACATTTCTAAAGCAACAGAACCACGGTATCACTATTTTGGCACACACACACACCAAAAACATGTATAATTAACATTAATGTTACATTCTTTATTAAAAGTAATGGGTCCTCTTTAAGTGCAACCATTCATGCTTTTTAGAGTATTTTACTAAAAAGGTGATGTTCACTACCAATGTTTGTTTATGTTCCCAAAAATACAGATTTCTTAGAAAGTGACCTCTTAGAGATGTCGTAATTAGATGATTTGCTATAATTATTTTCTAATAGATAACGGAATTAATGTAATTTAATGTCAATAACTCGAAGAAGCAAGTTTAAATACGGTGCAACAAAAATACAGAAGTATTTTAAATGACGAAAATATTCATATTTTGTCAATGTAACATTTTAAAAGGAATTAATTTTGCACAAATTATGAAATCTAACTTTTAATGTTGTCTTCTGGTTCCTATATTTATAGCTGGCAATGTTTTATACTCGTTATGAAAAAATAAAAATACAAGAAGTTTGAGTCCCGTAGACAGAGATTGACAGGGAAATTTAATTTCAAAATTTGCAGTGTTTGATGCCATTTGTAACTTGCCTTCGGGTATCGCTTAATTAAGTTAGAATAATTCGAGGAAATAAATTTAAATGAAGTGCAGCAAAAATAAGCATAATTTAAAAAGTTATGCGGTATCCATATCAAATTTCACTTTTCATAATGACAACAAAACTTTCCCAAATACAAATAAAGAAACTGGGTTGGTGTTGGTGTATTTAATTATGGCAAAGCACACTAGGGCTATCTGCCTAAAGGGAGGGATGCCTTCGTGGAGGACTTTCTAAGGGAAATGGCTCGTATACACGTTACACATGGCGAAAACCACGAAAACACCCATGCAGCCAACCCGTTCGCGGGATTCGAACCTCAGACCGAACTACTAGTGTTCAACGACGTTACCGCTCGGCCGCTGGTGGGCTAAAGAAACTGGGAGACCGCATTAAAGATTAGATTTCGTTATTTGTCCGTTATTCGTTATTTCGTTTGCTGCTGCTCCCCATTCCTTTCATCAGAACCGCTAATGACGAAAGGGTGAATTTCTAGTAAAGCATGCATATTAATGTTCATTATACATTTGTCACATTTTTGCTTTTTTTCAAAACAGCGATAATGTGGTTCTATTGCTTTAGAAATTAATAAAATTGGCCCTATGTTATAAAAACCTAATTATATTCAGATACACACCTTTTGCACATGTTTGAAATCCATTATTCTAATCAGAATGCCTACAGAAAATATTGAATCAATATTAGAAATCAAAAGCTAAGTGAGAATGAAGTAGTAAGAGTCATATCGTCTAACCTGTTTTAATTGAAGAAAACAGGTGCTTGCTTTATCGTAAAGTGAACACATATTTTTCAAACAGCGAAGAGCCCACCAGCGCTCGAGCGGTAAAGTCGCTGAAGACTAATAGTCGGTCCAGGGTTCAATTCCCGGCTAACGGCTGGCTGCACGGGCGTTTTCGTGGTTTTTCCCATGTGTAACTTGCATATGAGCCAGTTTCCTTTAAAAAGTCCTCCACTAAGGCATCCCTTTCCTTAGGCAATAGCCCTAGTGTGCATTGCCGTAACCAAATAATCCGAAACCGGAAAAAAAAAAAAAAAAAAAAAAAAAAAGGAATTGGTGGGGGAAGGCAGCGACGAAACATCGTTTTAGAAGAATAGGCTACATAACCAAATTTCTCAGTTATAATTCACATATATTCGAAACTATACTATAATTTGTTCGATGAGAGGTAGGGTTAAAAATACCCAGGTACCCTGGTGTCTGACTCCACTTTATAAACAACTAGGATCTATACTCTGGTAAACAGCACATTATTTGCACTTCAAGGGCCTAAATTTAGCTAATGCTTGGCTTGGTTCTTAAATTGCAATTTCAGCCACAGCCCCCAAACCAGATGATGTCTGGTATTTTATTTCATTACTTAGTTGTTCATCATTAATTTAAGAATTAATTAAATTTTCATTTGTCTTTAAATTTTTATTGAATTATAATAATAATCATTTAATATTCTAGTTGTTAATTCTTTTATTATTGCATTAGTTATTTTATTTATATTTTATTTTTATTTATTTATTTATTTATTCATCTTTCCTGATGGCCTTCCATAGAGCTCCAGCACTTCTAATTTTAAAAATTAAGTCCTGACTACAACCAACGATTGCGAAAATAAAAGCCAAGTAACTTACTTAGTGATAAATAAATAAAATAAAAACCAAGGCTTTTATTTTTGCCTTACTTGGCTTTTATTATATATATATATATATATATATATATATATATAATGTTGTAACGGGAGTTGGTTTGTTCCCCTTGAAAAGTCAACTAATTTCCGATCAATGACAATAATTACATGTTTTAATTTTTCCTTTTACAATTGAAATATTATTCTTCGTGATGATTTAACTCCAGTCCCCGTTAAAACATTATTAACATTTTGCTTTCAAATTACTTCATAACATCTTTGAAAATATAACTTACCAGTATGGATGCACACTTTTAAAATAATTCTACTTTAAGTAAACTTAGGAGATAATATAATCAATTAATCAATACTTTTTAGGAAATAAATTATATATATATATATATATGTGTGTGTGTGTGTGTACTTTACATTTAATTATAATTTATTTAAAATATACATATTTACGTTTTGTAGTATTACCGATTGCAATAAAAAGGGAGGTGCACATCTAGATGTTATAACGGGCCCATATACTAAATTTCAACGTTCTAGAACTAATCGTTTTTGAGTTATGCGAAATGCATATATACGTACTTACACATCACGAAAAAATCCCTTTCAAGTATCAACTTGAAGTCATAAGTATCAGCTTAGAGTAAATGGGATTACATTTAACAATCCGTTTCTGGGGGAAAAAAAAATGTGTTTGTTTGTACAGACGTCACCCAAAAAATAATTCACATGGATTCTGTAATCTTCAAAAATGGATATTTCCGTTGAAATATGATACCCAAAAATTTTTCTTGATTACAATACTTACTTTTATTTCATACAAGGAAGTAAAGAACTTATACGAGGGCCATCCAGGAAGTAGATTACGTTTCCGTCTGTGTCCGCTAGGGACGGGGCAAGCGCGGCCATCTTGGGGTCAGAGCGTTGCGCAGCTCAGTCTGCATCTAGCCGTGCTAGTGAGAGGTTCGTGCTGTGCTCCGTTCAGATACTGTGACGGTTTGAAATGTCTGCGTTAATTGAAAATCCCGCGAGCTGCGAGGTGCGCTCAGTAATAAGGTTTCTGACTGCAAAAATCTGTAAACCGATAGAAATCTATCGGCAGCTTCGTGAAGTGTATGGGGACAACATTATCACTGAAGGTGGAGTGCGTCAGTGGGACATAAGATTTCAAAATGGCCGAACCAATGTTCACGACGAAGATCGAAGTGGGAGACCCAGCATAGTGACCGCCGAACTTCTCGAAAAAGTCGATGCTAAAGTCCGTGAAAATCGAAATTTCACAATAACGGAACTTTCTTTGAGTTTTCCACAAATTTCGCGAAGTTTGTTGCACGAAATCATCAGCGAAAAGCTTGGTTACCACAAGTTTTGTGCAAGATGGAAGGCAAGAAGAGGTAACGAAGTGGTTGAAGGCGCAGGCGGCCGAATTTTTCGACGAAGGAATTTCCAAGCTCGTTCATCGCTACGATAAATGCCTTAATTTGTATGGTGACTATGTAGAAAAGTAGTATTTGAGTGTGGCTTTCATCTGTATATAATAAAATTTGTTTCCTATACTTTGTTTATTTTTTTATTCCAAAACGTAATCTACTTTCTGGATAGCCCTCGTATTAACCTATATATTCTTATTTAAACAATACCTAAGTGCAGTATATATATATTTCAAATCAATAAAATCTCCCTATGGCACGCTCATGAAAAAAATCAATAATCATTTAAATTTTCAAATTACAGACATAATATGCGCTATAAATCTAAATGTAAAAAGCAAATACAAAATAACGCTTCACGCTATCAAAATTGATAATTTTTTTAAATATCAAAAACTAAACAGTATTTCAACTAAAACACATAATGTAAACAAGAGTTTGTCCGATGAGTTCACCGAAAAAATTCGAAATTATCAATGAAAAATGTGGCATACGGGTATTGTTAGCAAATGTATCATTCGTATTCGAACAGCAACCGCATCATTCGTATTCGCATAGCGACCGCATCATACGTATTCGAATAGCAACCGCATCATTCGTACTCGAATAAACCGCATCGTACGACAGATGCGAGT
Source organism: Stegodyphus dumicola (assembly GCF_044657685.1). NCBI lineage: Eukaryota > Metazoa > Arthropoda > Arachnida > Araneae > Eresidae > Stegodyphus > Stegodyphus dumicola. The sequence goes on along the minus strand of NC_140781.1, from coordinate 139,609,431 downwards.
AACGAAATGAATTTGTGAGTACCGAATCGGTACTTCGAGTCAACCGATGTACCCGTTACTCGGTAACGAATACATGCGGTTTGCTCCAGCTCTAGTTGAAAGTGAGGAAAGAGTTTCTTTAGCAGCTAAATCTTTCAAAGTTTTCGATCGATTGGCTCACGGTAATAAGAAAGAAAATTCGGGTTTAAAGATAAGAGAACCTCACTTAAAACCTACGGCAGCTGAGCTGTTTACTTCTTCTCATGAAGCTAGAAAAGGCTGCATCTTTTGTTCCAGTATAAATCATGGTTGCGGAATGTTTTCAGGCGCGTAACTTATCGTTGTCGGAAAGAGAAGTTTTGGTCCAAAGGACACGCTCTTGTTATCTGTGTCTGAAATCTGGACATTCTGTCAGGAGGTGTAGATTAAAAACAGTTTGTTTTATATGCGGTAAAAGGCATCATATTTTTCTATGTAAGGGCCATTCACAAATGAGTGAGACAAGGGCAACGGAACAGCCTCCAAATCAGGCTGAAACACTCGCCAACATTTCTTCAAGGTCTCCTAAAGTTTTGCTGCAAACAATAAGAGTAATAATTATAGGAGATAAAAAATCTCGTTTGGCTCGAGCTATAATTGATACTGGTTCTCAAAGGTCATATATTCTGCAAAGCACAGCTCAAGATATGGGTTATAGGTATACAGTAAAGGAATACCTTAGCCACGCATTATTTGGCGGTACAACGACCAGTTTGTGTGAACATAAAGTTTACAAAATTCATTTATCTAATACGTCTGGCTCGTACAGCTGCAATTTTGATACGTTAAGTCAGCCTGTTATTTGTAATAATATACCTTCTATTGGACAAGGAATATGGCTTAAAGAGCTTGCTGACTGTGTAGCAAGTTAACAGATCGTTTAGAAGGACCTATACAAATTTTAATAGGAGCCGATGTGGCAGGACGATTATTAACGGGAAATCGTAAACAAATTTCAAACGGTATTGGGGCTATTGAGACAAAGTTAGGATGGACGGTTATGGGAAAAACCGAGGAGTTGAATAGTGAAGGTTCAACATTCTTAGTTACTTCAATGTTGAATAAAGAGGCTTGTATTTCTGATTAATGGGCCCTCGACTCGCTTGGTATTACGGACCCATCCGAACAAAAGAGTAAATTGGAATTGTATGAGGCTACCAGGCAACATTTTCTTGATACTGTAAAAATAGAAGATAACCGCTTTGTAGTGTCTTTGCCTTGGTTGGAAGGGCACCCTCCCCTGTCGGATAATTTTGAGTTATCGCTTAAAAGGTTGCACGGTACGATTAGGTAACTTGAACTGGATAATCTTCGCCAAGAGTATGAAAATATATTCCAAGAATGGCTCAAAGAGGGCATAATAGAGGAAGTACCCGTAAATGAATTGGATTTACTCCATCATTATTTGCCACATAGACATGTTGTTAAGGAACATAGTACTACGAAGTTACGGCCAGTATTTGACGCTTCGTCTCAAGCAAAGGGTTTTCCGAGTTCCAACGATTGTTTTGAAAAAGGATAAAACCTTATTGCATTTATTCCTACAGTCTTAAATAGATTTCGCCAAGAAAAAATAGGGGTGATTTCTGATATTCTTAAGGCCTTTCTACAAATTGGCCTGAATTCTAGTGACAGAAACTTCCTCCGATTTCCTTGGATAAAGGGTGAAGATGGCTTGAAGCATTTTCGTCATTGTCGAGTCGTATTTGGTGTAACCAGTAGTCCATTTTTACTTGGAGCTGTTATTAAATATCACCTAAATTCAATTTTAGAGAAAAATGATGCAGATGTAAAATATCCTTCCAACATTATTGTTAAATTAATGAATAGTTTCTATGTTGATAACTGTGTAACAAGTGTCGGAAGTGAAGATGAATTACAGCGCTTCATGAAAGTACACTGGTGTGCAAAAATTAAGGACGAAGTCGAAAAATTAGCATATCAGCTGAACGAAGAGGCAGAGCGGACAGAAAGACCAATCAGGAGATTAAGTAAGGTGATGTATGGTAGCACATGCGCAGATATGCAGGTAGACGTAATGGGGGACTGTCTTAGTAGTATAAAGCATGTTGTCGGTGTAAGATCAGTATTTCTGGCAAAGAGATTGCACTCCGTATAGCAGTTAAAATCACACCGAGTTGCTGCCTCAGCGAGAAATGGCGAATAATCAATCTGTTAGACGACATCTGGATGCTTTTACCCTAGGTCGAATCATTGGGAAGTTGGAGGAAGGCCGCAGTGTGACAAGTGTGGCTGCAGAGTTCGGAATTGCTCACAGCATCGTTTCACGACTTTGGAGACAATTTCAAACTACAGGAACAGCTATCCGGGGGTTTAGTAGTGGTCGTCCACGAGGAACCACACCCGCAGATGACCGGCATATTGCCTTACAGGCCAGAAGAAACAGGCGGCAGACTGCGGGAGAAATCGCTAGACACACGACACAGGCGACTGGACGACCGATATCGCGTTTTACCGTGGCCAGAAGACTGCACGGTGGTGGCCTGTTTGCACGACGCCCTGTACGGTGTGTACCTCTAACGCCTGCCCATCGAAGAAGGCGTTCTCTGTGGTGGCGGGAACACTAGAATTGGAGAGACAATGAATGGGGACGAGTACTCTTTACAGATGAGAGCATATTCAGTCTGAGTAGCGATTCTCATCGCATACTCATCTGGAGAGAGCGGGAAGCCGCAATTATCCCTCGAACATCATTGAAAGGGACAGGTATGGAGGTGGTGGTGTTCTCGTTTGGGGAGGCATCGTGCTTGGTAGTCGTACAGACCTTCACATCTTCGACGCAGGTTCAGTCAACGGGACCCGTTATTGTAACGAGATTCTTCTTCCATATGTGCGTCTTTTTAGAGGCGCTATGGGTCCGCAGCTCCTTTTCATGGACGACAATGCACCATGTCATCGCACAGTAGCTGCCGAACAGCTCTTAGAGAGTGAGGATATTGAACGTATGGATTGGCCGGCACGATCTCCGGATCTCAATCCCATCGAGCATGTATTGGATTTTCTAGGCAGACGCTTGGCAGCTCGTACCTTACCACCAGTAACAATTCCGGAGCTTTGATTGGCGCTGCAAGACGAATGGGCAGCAATGCCTCAACAACTCATTGACACCCTCATTCTCAGCATGGGCAGATGCTGTGAAACCTGCCTAGCAGTCAGGGGAAATCATATCCCCTATTAAAGACCGGATGTTTCTTGCTGGAAACCCATCACAGGGATGTTTCGGCCTTCAGTCGCATTGCGCTCCATGCTACTTTTTCAATAAAGCTTCTTTTTAGCCCTCTGATTTCTCTTTTAGTAAGTGTTGCTTACATTACTCATGTCCTTACATATTGGGGATCTTATGGTATTAAATGTGTTGATTTGGAAAGCTTTTGTACAAAGTTATATTGAAAAAAAACCGTCTCGTCCTTAATTTTTGCACACCAGTGTATCTTCAGATGTTATGGCAGAACGAAAATTTGAATTACGGTGTTGGGAATATACCGACTGTAGTTTAGAAACCGAAACTATTGCGAATGTATTAGGTTTGTTATGGGAAAGACAAGGCGATACTTTTCAAATAAATGTTGCTAATTTGCAAAATCTTTGTTTCGAGAAAGTCACGAAAAGAAGTATTTTGGCAATAGCCCATAAAGTATTTGATCCCATCGGTATAACATGTCCAGTCCTTATATTACCCAAGATGTTATTACAGCGTACATGAGAAACAAAGAAAAGGCATGGATTTGTGTTTTTACATGCGTCGTTTATAGAGCGGTCCATTTGGAGTTGCTGACTCCTCCTATCTACAGAAGTGTTTCTTCAGGCTTTTCATCGGTTCGTGTCGCGAAGAGGTAAACCCCACAACTGTGTATAGTGATAATGGCACTAATTTTGTAGGAGCTTCAAATGCATTCATATTAATAGATTTTGAACAAATTAATCGGCAGGCAGCCAATGAGCGAATAACATGGAAGTTTATTCCCCCTGGTGCTCCATGGTGGGGTGGTTGGTGGGAACGTCTTATCGGAATGATGAAGCAAGTCCTTAAAACGTTCTTAAACATGCTTGTTTAAATTATGAAGAAATGTATACGATACTGTGTGACTGTGAAGCGATTCTTAATGACCGACCGTCGACAGTAATTCCTTCCGATCCTGAATTTAAAGCTTTAACTCCTGCCGACTTTTTAAAAGAAATTAGAACTAGTAGTTTGCGGGATATAAAATACGGTATTAAATCAAATAATTTACAAAAAAGATTTCAGTATATTCAAACTGTACGAGAAGTATTTAAAAATAGATTTCATAAAGAATATTTGGGAATTCTCAAGGTTTCGCATAAAACAGTTGAAAGGAAAGTTACTATTAAATTCGATGATATTGTTTTGATCGGTAGTAGTGACAAAAGACTTTTTTGGCAACTTGGTCGTGTCATAGAACTACTTCCAGGATCTGATGGAATAAATCGGCTTGCAAGAGTAAAGACCCGAAATGGAATTTTGCTTAGAGCGGTTCGAACTCTGTATCCTTTAGAGGTAACGCAAAATGATGTACCCGTGAAGCTGCAGAATGAAAAACAAGATTCTTTGTCTGAACTTAAACTGAGCGTTGATGATAAATCTGTGAGACCTGTAACACGATCTCGTAGAACTGTAACTCCGCCAGACAGACTGGCATATTAAGGCTCTTTACAATTGTTTTACTTTGTTGTGAAAGTTCACTTTTTTTCCCCTTAGGTGGAAGGATGTTAAATATTTGCATAATCGCATGTAGTAACGGCAATCGCCGTCAATAAAAGGAGGTGCTTTCCTTAGTGGCACCGCAGTTCATTTTAGTTCGAGCCAGACTAGACCTGCCCGGGGAAGAAACCAGGGGATGATAGATTCCTGTTCCCGTCTTGTTCCGGATCCAGTCCTGTTCCGGTTCCCGTCTTGTTCTGGTTCCAGTCCTGTTCCGGTCTTGATCCAGTCCGGCCGTTTAAGTCCAAAACACGTAGGAGCTGAAGTCTGAATCCAGCGAATGGAGATATATGCCGAAAGGTCTAGATGGATTTTGTCTTTTAAAAGAAAGTGTTCTTCACCGTGACGACATAGCTGTTACTTTAAAGCATTCTGAATGTTTCCACCTAAGATGTTAAGTTTTCGTTTATGATGTTAAGTTTTCATCATTTTTGAAGTTGCAGTTGAATAAACCTTTAAGTTTTAGACAAGTTTTTTGCGTTCTTCAGAAAATTTTAGATTCGAAGTCAAATATATCACACAGGATTTAACGGAAAAATCAACAATCGTTTAGCAATGGTGAAAAGGGCACATGAGGGAAGAACTGTTGAGAATCACTAGTCTAGACTGAGCCAAGTTGAATTAAATATAGACTTTTATACTTTACAGATCTTTAGTTCTTATTGTAGAGTCATTAGGTTTTTTTTTTTTTTTTTTTTTTTTTTTTTTTTTTTATGCAGGAGACATGAAAAATAAGCAATGCCCTCTTCGAGACTAGAGCCTGGATCTCTCGAATATGATCCGATTGTACTAACCGTTACACCACGAAGACATTCTGGAAGGAGGGAGAAAATACCTTATATACTCCCCCTTTTAAAGAATGGGTATTACGGGATTTAGTCGTCAAATCTTGGTGGAGAAGAATCATCATCTACCACCTTTTTTTTAGTTCAGGCGTCATGCTGGAGACGTGAAAAATGAGCAATGTGCTCGCCCAGACTCTAACTTGAACCCCTCAAATACGCACCGAGTGTGCTAACTGTTACACCAACCGTTGTCTTCGTGGAAAACTTTCTAAGAGAAACTGGCTCGCATACAAATTACACATGGCGAAAACTATGGAAACGCCCATGCAGCCAGCCCGTCTGCGGGATTCGAAACTCGGACTGAACTACCAGTGCTCCGCGACTTTACCGCTCGGCGGACTCTGTTGACTAGTGAGAAGTCACTAGCAATCTTACAGAAGGTCATTGACACTTTGCATGCTCCCGTGAACAATTAAACCTTACAACTTGTTTCTTAGCTCCATTCTTGAAGTTAGCATTCAAACATAAAATTAAATAAAATTCTACTTTTTATTGAGGTAAGTTTTATAAAAATTTTCTATTGATTTCAAAATGGAAAGAAATTGTGAGCATTTATTCAGATAAGAATAGTTGAGATAAGCAGTATGCATAATAACTTACATATATTACATTCTAAAGATGAACAAATTTTTTTTCATTGGTGGAACGAATCTCATATAAGACTTAATCATTTATTTTCGATTCGCAAAACTTTCTAGACATTGTTCCTTTGAAAATAAATGTGAGAAAAAGTTCAAATATCGGAAAAAATAAATAATTAGTTAAATGAATAAAAATTAATAAAAAATGGAATAAAAGCTGTACATTAAGAAAGCGTCAATCATCCAATTCTTAAGTTTTCATGTAAGCACAAAGCTCACCAGCGGCCAAGCGGTAAAAACGCTGAACACTGGTAGCTCAGTCCGGGGTTCAAATTCCGATGGAAAGGCTGAATGCAAGGGCACTTTCGTGGTTCTTCCCTTGCGTAACATTTATACGAGCGAATTTTCTTTAAAACGTCCTCCACGAAAGCATGCCTTCCCTTGGCTTAGTGCCATTTCGTCCGTCCTCTTTTCATGCCGAAATAGTCTCGTTTGTCCGCTGTCGTTCGCACTTATTCTGTTACTATAGTTGGAGGTGATTGTACTTAAATTTGTAGATATGTTGACTTCTAACAGTCGTTCCATCCTCCCTCCAAGTAAATAAATAAATAAAATGAAAATTAAAAACACTATTCCAAATTGCTGTAGTTGAAAAATTAAAAGGTTACATTTGGAATTCATTTTCTGACAGGGTGTCAGCTGACAGTCTTAATTTATTAAGAAATCTAAAAGAAAATATGTCTAGAAAATCGCCAAATTATAATTGTTACATTCAAAACAGCTTTCAGTGAGAAATATGTTTAAACTTTGATAAGCTCAGTCTAAAGTAAGGAATAAAATATCTCTTAGCCAAGTTTTCATTGTGTTTATCTGTGTTAATATTCTTAAACTAAAAAGGAACTAAAGGAAAAACTAAAAAGAAATAAAATTAAAGTTAAAATTAAGTGTTTTTAATAAAATAAAGTGTTTTTAATTAAAAAGTTAATAGTTTTAATAATGAAACATAATTATATTTAATCTCAGCCATATTACCTTAAATAGCATGCGAGAAACTCCGCAATGATATTTTTCATTTTCACATACACATACCAAAGTTAAATAAGTAAATAAATAATACAATGCAATTTCAGATTTATCATCGAAACGTTACAGCTGATCACTTAATCAGAGAGTAGAAAGTTTGCTTTCAACCTAATAAATTAAACAAATAAAGTAGTGATAAAATATACAAACAGATATATTTGAGACATTAAAATTCAGATCTAAATACTCCATTTATTATAATTAAAATTATAAATACACGGTTTAGTAATAAAAAAGCCCTTTTGATTATAATAATTGAATAAGTCCCTTTTGATTATGTGCGCTTTTATCGGTGTGGGCTTTTATCAGTATCGGCTTTCATCGCTGTGGGTATTTGCGTCACCACCGGAAAAACAAGGCATCGTCACTGCGATCGTGACGTCACTAGTAGCGGGTAAAGGAATAAACGGGCTCGCAGCTTCTAGGCAGCGCGAATTTTCTTCAAAAATTAGAAATTTCATTTTTTATTCCCCAAAATAAAAAATAATGTAAGTAAATAAAATTCTTCAAAAAATTTAAGTTTAGGTGAATTTTCGCTGTATGCATGAATATTTAAAAGACTGACACATAATGGTTTCCATACATTTTCCCACCATGTTAGCCAACAAATTCATTTTGTTTTTACTGTAAGAACGACAATATGTACATTATTTTTCCCTTGAATGACAAGAACATCTGCTTTCAACTTTGTTTATATTAGCGCCGTAACGAAGTTTGCTTGCTGTATGTTTAAAATCTATGGTTAAATCTAAATCAAAATATGCATATAGATGAAACAAATTCATGTCCTTAGACATAATCATAACAAGAAAAATCTGCAAGCAATAGATCATCTAATGTAAGTTTTACATTATGGTGGTGATGATATGGAAAACTCAGATATTTAATTAACTATATTTTTTCTGACTAAAATTTAATCATTTTCTTACATGAAATATTATACAGAATAGCAAAAATATATTTTATTGATTTAATTACAACATTTTTCTTAAATATTAAAACATATTCAAAATGATGTAGTAATGAAAATTAGAAGCTGTATAAAATTTAATAAATATAAGTTTTGATGTATATTATTTACACTTAATATTTTATTGACACTGCTATATAGAATAACTAAAGTAACAAGTTTTTAGGCAGTAACATGAAAAATAATGTTTGTGTACGGCATTTATTACTTTTGAAACCAATTAAACAAAAAACTTAATTCAGCAAAAGCTAATAAATGAAGTAGTGGTATATTATAATGCATGAGGATGCTTAAATTATTCTCTACCATATAAGTTTAAGCTACATGAGATAAACAATATTTGAAATAATAATAGAAGGTGATGTATCTTGTGTTGTTTATTTACATAGCATACCATATAAAATTAATTATATTGAATTCAGAAAGAACTAATAATTAGAATCTAATAGTGTCAAAGCATTTATAAGTTATTGTCTAGCATATGAAATAAGTTAAATTAGGTTAGCAGTATATGAAATGTAATGGCAAGTGACATTTATGCACTTTCATTTGTCTACAGAATTTGACACAGCATATAAAATTAATTCTGTTGAAACCAATTGAGCAAAAACAAGGGAACCTAGAAAAAGCTAGTGATGGTGTAATGATATACTACAATATAGAAGCATTTATAAGTCAGTTTTCAAGTTATGCAACTAGGAGAAATTATGTTCAATTTCCTTGCGTTTATGATCTTTGAAAATTTTGGGTATTTAAAATGTCCCTTGCATTTTAATTATTATCAAACTGTTTCCACATTAAATTTATAAGCTTTAACACTGGTCATAAAAGATTTGTTAACAAATCTATTAAGAATTTTGTTGTTTTTAGCATTGGTAAACATTTACAGGAATTATTAGGCTTTTCATAAAATAATTTAAAAGGGCGAGTAAAATTTTGTGCATTATTCATGTGTACAGAACATAGCATATAAAACTGATTCTACTGAAAGCAGTAAAAAAATTGATTATTTTGAAACCAGCTGAACAGAAATTGAATGGAGAAAAAGCTAATAAATGTATTAATTATTAAAATAAGTTAAAAAAACAATACACAAAATTTTAATAATAAAATATTATTAAAATTTTGTGTATTGTTTTTTTTTTGTGTATTGTTTTATTAATGCTCTGAGAAGCTGCAGTGCATTAAATAAAATATTTAATGCACTGCAGCTTCTCAGAGCAATGAATAATAAATGCACTTTATGTACATGTAATATAGAATGAATTCATAACTGATATTTGCAATACTATATACTCATTTAAAAAAAGCCATTAACAAAGAAAATGGTTTTTTATGGAAAATTTAATTAGCATTAAGACTCACAGTTTGCAGTTTTCGCTTTTTTGTTACAGGCATGTGATCATTTTTTTTAGTACAATAATTTTTTAAAAAACAATTTGTAGATGTTCTTAAAATTATATTTAATAAAGTGTCATTGGAATGGCCATTATCACAAGTTTCATCGACTAAGAAATAAGACAAAAAATCACATTCATCAATAATAGTAGACGATAATTCAATAACAACATTTCTTTGATTATTTTGCTTCAAAAACTTTTTTCATTTTCTTCGCTTAATAATTTTTGTATTACGACATAATTATAAGTTACTGCAGTAACAACATCTGTTGAGGGGAAGAGTAATTCATTTCTGTCTAAATTTCGTATAAAATTATAGTTTGCACTTAATTTTAGATTTTTGTCAAGGACAATTAATTTAAAGCAGGAATTACATCTGAGTGTTTTTGCAGCCATATATGAGCAATAACCAGATATATAAGTTAAGACTGGTAACACATTTTGAATATTTTGAAAATCATTTTCAGAAATATTAATATTGAACTCTGAGCATAAGTCTAAAACATTTGAGTTATCATCTGTAACACAGTCTTCTCCAATACAGTCGATTAAAATGTTCCCACGTGCTACTGATCTCAGAGATAAAGATTGAAAATTTTGCATTCTTAATTTTGATTCACTTTCAAAAATTTGTCTTACTGATATTAGGTACTGAGATCCAGCAAGCATGCGATATTTACTAAATCGCTCTTCTAATGCATCTGTCTGTATCTTTCCTGCAAGAAAATATTTAAATCCTAACTCATGAAAACAATACTTAGATAATTCTAATAACCCATGTGTGGTGTGAGAAACAGCTAAATGCGTTTCTTTTGTAAAGGTCCCAGTTGTGGGAGCATTAACATCTAACCATAACAGAAATCTTTTTAAAAACTTTTCATTCAAAGAATTATTAGGCAATATTGGCATTTGCAATGGATTATTTAGCCTCTGACCTTTCAAAGGTGTTTTAACATTGACAATATTCCATCAGTTATAAATTAGTTTTATGAAACTTGCAGTACTAGCATAATTTAAAATATTATTCTCCTTGCCAATGGTAGAAAGAGCAACAATAACATAATTGTTAAAAATACTGTTAACAAGTTTGACATTTTGTCTCTCCAAGTTTGATGGGTTGAGGGATTTTAAGGATAATCCATATGCATATTTTACTAAAGAATTTGACTCAATTTCATAAAGCTGTTTTAGTGATTTAAATGAGGTAATGGTAATTTCTCAAAAATCATCAAAATCAGGATAATAAAATGCTTGTTCACAATTTTTTTGATTCAACCAGTTATTTCTTATACTTTTAAAGATATGAACAGAATCGATGATAAAAAACAAAGGATCACTTTTATTACATGGGTGTTGGTAAACAATACTTAACTGGGGTGGGGAAGAAAAAAAAGACATTGCTTTTCTGTTTATAGCATTATTATCACTGACAACACACACAACTTTAAACCCTAAACTACTATGTAAACCAATTATTGTTTTCTTTAAAACTGAAAAAAGGTCTTCAGCTTGGATTCTTTTAATGGGCAGTATATGTACAACTTCTTTAAATGATGATAATAAACTTTGTATCGTGAATACTGTTCCGTCTTTTTGGTAGATAGGTGGCGCTCTTGATGCGCGCCGATGAAAAATATATCACTTGACGCTTGAACATGAACAATGACGCATGTCATATTTATTTGATGCTTGATTATGTTTCATGGCCGCTATAAACGGAAGTAATATAAGTTTATCGTTAATAAATGTTATTTCTATGTTCTTGAAGTTTTGCTTTGAAATTTAATGTTTCAAGTCTTGGAAGTTTTTGATTTGAAATTCTAATGCTCTCCCAACCTTGACTCCTGAAACGAAACGATCTTTGAATTTCTGAATTTATGAAGAGAGACACCATACATTTTTTTGGGGTCTGAAACCCGCGAAAAGGGGAATTACCTTTTGAAAGGTAAGAATTTTGATTTATTTGTTCTTGGTATCGATCTTTGAAAACGAAACATAATGGATGATTTAGCAAAAGTGAAAAAGAAACGTGCTATTGTACGTAGTAAAGTTACTACACTTCTAAATAAACTTGAGAAATTATTATCGGAAGAATTAAGTAAAGAACATCTAGAAGATTTAAATTCATCATATGAATTGTTAATTGAATACCATGAGAAACTTAAAACTCTTGACTCAAAGATCGATGCTCTCATAATTGATGAAAAAGAATATGATAACGAACTACTTGTATGTGAAGAGTATGATGAAAAAATTATAACGTTTAAAGCTACGATTGTTAGTAAAGTAAAGAAAATTAACAGTAATGAAGTTGTTGAAAGAAGTATAGTTACAACTAATAATAGTATTAGTAGTACTCTGAGTGGTAATAATGTTGTTACAAGTAGTGCTTCAGTAAAGTTACCTAAATTAAGTATTGAAAAATTTGCTGGTGATCCCAGTAAATGGCTCGAATTCTTTAATTCGTATGATAATGCTATTCATTCTAATCCAAGTTTATCTAAAATAGATAAGTTTACATATTTGAAAAGTTTATTATCTGGTTCAGCATATAATTGTGTTTCTGGTTATGCTTTATCTGAAGAAAATTATGATCTATGTATTAAAAGTTTAGAAGAGAGGTTTGGTCGTAAAGATGTTATTATATCAAAATTCAAGCAGATGTTGTTACAGTTAGAACCAGTTAAAAGTTCTTCAAATGTTTTTGATTTAAGAAAGCTCTATGATCAGTTACAAATCTGCGTTAGAAATTTAAGTAGTTTAGATGTTACTAGCGGTTCATACGGACAGTTATTGAACCCAATAATTCTTAAATTGTTACCTGAAGATTTAGCTCTTGAATTCCATAGAAAAAGAACATCTAACCAAAATATAGAAGTAAGTGAATTAATAGAGTTCATTAAAATAGAAACTGAATGCCGAGAAGCAAGTATTTTGATTAATAGCTCAAAAGGTAATAAATACACAGGGGTTAATCCTAAACAAGGGTTCAAAAATTATAAAGTCAAATCACAAGCTTCTGCTTTTAACACATCGGTAAAAATGTTTTGCATATTCTGCAAATCAAACGAACATACATCTGCCGGATGTTTGAAATTTTCCGACGAACAAAAACGAAAGAAATTAAAACATGAAGGTCGCTGTTACAGATGCTTTCTGAGATCACATTTGCGGTCGTTTTGTCATTCAAAAATACAACCATGCGAAAATTGTAACGACAAAAATCATAATAAACTTTTCTGCCGTTTGAAATCGAAAGAAATGGGAGATGTTAACTCCGCAGATACGCAAAATAAAACTTTAGTATCTACTTCCCACTGTAACACTCTAAAACCTGAAAATAGTGTGCTTTTACAGACATGTTCTGTTATTGCTCAAAGCAAAAACAAATCGAGAATCGTAAGATTATTAATTGATTCAGGTAGTGAACGAAACTTCATCACCCACAAGTTAGCGCGCGATTTAGAATTGCAAGTCATTAGAAAAGAATTTCTAACAATTTATTCGTTTGGAAATCAGCGCGGTAACTCGCAAGAATTTGATGTATATAGTCTAAAAATAAAAAATAAAAACGATGATCGCTGCCTTGTTGTAGAAGCTATAGGGATGGAATTAATATCATCAATAGAATTCCAGGCGCCATCAACATGTCAAAACATTAAAGAATTTATGACTAAAAAGGGCTTGGAACTTTCGGATACAAGTCCCGTTAATGAGAACATAAATATTCTGCTTGGCACGGAGCATTTCTGGTATATACAAACAGGAAGTAATTCAATGATAAATGATGGTTTGTTTATAGTACCGACCATATTTGGATACACAGTGATGGGTAAAGTAAAAAATAATAATACTCGAATTAATGCGTTGTTTTTATCTGCCGTTGAAGGAAACACATTTGATTTGCAGTCATTTTGGAAATTGGATTCGATAGGAATTGAAAATGAAGACAAAACGTTTTCGGAAACTGATTTGGACACTATTAAGCATTTTAACGACAGTTTAAAATTTAATAACGGCAGATACGAAACAAAACTCTTTTGGAAGGACAATAAATCACAACTCACTGATAATTTTTTCGTTGCTAAACAACGATTTCTAGGACTTAAGCATAAATTAAAGGGAAATGATTTCCTATATAATGAATATGATAATATAATTAGAGAACAAGTTGAAAAGGGGATTGTTGAACAATGTAAGTTTGTTGAAAATGAACCTAACTGTTATTATATGCCTCATAGGCCCGTTATACGTGAAGGAAAAGTAACAACAAGAATAAGAATAGTTTATGATGCCTCTTCTAAGTCTGAAGGAGCTAAATCGTTAAATGAATGTTTGATATCAGGCCCTAATTTAAATCCTAACTTGTTGGATATAATTTTAAAATTCGCGTACATAAAGTTGCATTTTGTGCAGACATAGAGAAGGCTTTTCACCAAATTCAAATTGATAGTGAAGATAGAAATTTTTTAAGGTTCTTATGGTTTGATCATTCTTACGACAATAGTGACAATAGTTTAGGCTTTAAGGTTTTAATGTGCCGAGTGCCGTTTGGAATGACAACAAGTCCGTTTATTTTGTCCGCCACTATCAAACATCATATTAAGGGTTATGAAAAGAAATATAGCAAAGCTGTTGACATGCTAAATAAGTCCTTATATGTTGATGACCTTATCCATGGAGCAGACTCCGTTGAAGAAGTTTTCTCATTATCAACTGATGCAGTTAAAATTCTTCAAGACGCTGGTATGAACTTAAGAAAATTTGAATCAAATTCCGTATCTTTAAAAAATCATTGGCAAGATATTGGTTTAATTAATAAGGAAGATAATCTGGATAAGAAAACGTTAAAGGTGTTGGGAATAATTTGGGATTTGGATGAGGACACATTGAAATTAGATGTACAAGAACTTTTACAACCAGTTGACTGGAAACACGTTACAAAGCGAAAGGTATTACAGATTGTGGCAAAAATTTATGACCCAGTTGGCTTCATTGCACCTTTTGTTATCAGAATAAAATTCTTATTACAAGAGTTATGGGAATTGGGTATTGAATGGGACACAATTTTGCCCAGCTATTTGAGTGAAAAATTTAAAACTTGGTACTTTGAAATTGAAGTTATTCTCAACTTGTGTATTCCTAGAAAATACATATTAAATGATGAATGTGTAAATTTCGATAAAATAGAGCTTTTTGTCTTTTGTGACGCCAGCCTCAAGGGATATGGAGCTATTGCATATTTTCGTGATCCTGATTCTTGCTGTACGTCTTTTGTTCTTTCAAAGAGCCGTGTATCCCCACTTAAAAAATTAACCTTGCCTCGTTTAGAACTTATGGGAGCCATTATTGCCGCAAGAATAGTTAAATATTAAAGAAAATTATTTAATATCCAAGAAGATAATGTATTTTGTTTTAGTGACTCTAAAATTGTTCTTCACTGGATCAGGGGTACCGCTGATAAATGGAAACCCTTTGTTGCTAATCGTGTACGTGAAATACAAGATGTTGTATCACCTTCACAATGGAAATACTGTAAGGGAAATGACAATCCGGCTGACATAGTTTCACGTGGATTAAGAGCTTCTGAGCTAGTGGGAAATAAACTTTGGTTCAATGGACCAGTGTGGTTAAAAGAGAAAAATTTGCCTTCATCATCTTTTGATCCTTTGATCGAGCCTATGGGGGAAGAGGTACAGGTAGAACAGCGTCAAACTACTGTATGTTCTGTTATTAGCCAAGAGGCTGAATTTGAATTGACATCCAGATTTTCATCCTGGAAAAAATTGAAACGCGTAACTGCATGGTGTTTAAGATTCTGCCACAATATTAAACCTACATCTTTAAAATTCAAGGGTTTTTTTAACAGTTCAAGAATTGGATATGGCAAGCAATTTGATTTTTAAAATCATGCAAAATTCCGAATTTAGAGAAGAAATTAGACTTTTGAAAGCAGGGAAGAAATTGAATCTCAGCAGTAAAATCCTGAAATTAAATCCTTTTCTTGATAGAGAAGAAATCCTTAGAGTCGGTGGTAGACTCTGTAACTCGAATCTTTCAGAAAACACAAAGTATATAATCATTCTTCCCAAAAGTCACCAAGTTACTGAATTGATAGTCAAACACTTTCACGAAGTGAACCTTCACGGAGGAGCCACATTAACATTATCTGCTCTGCGACAGAAATATTGGATCGTTAATGGCCGAGAAATTGTAAGAAAAATAATTTGGAAATGTATAAAATGTTTTAAAAATCGAACAAGCACATCCAGTCAGATAATGGGCGACCTACCTGCTTCTCGCGTATTGCCGGATAGAACATTCTCGAATACAGGACTAGATTTTGCAGGCCCTTTTTTAATTAAAGCTAGGAAAGGAAGAGGAGGAACGAGATATAAATGTTACGTTTGCCTTTACATATGTTTCACCACAAAGGCCATTCACCTAGAAGTGGTCAGTGATCTAACAACTGAAGCATTCCTAGCATCTCTGAAAAGATTTGTGTCACGCAGAGGAAAACCCAAGAAAATCTTTTCCGATAGAGGCACCAACTTTGTTGGGGCTGATCGAGAATTAAGAAGATACATAGCTACACTTTCCTCTGACGAAGCATTTCAAAACTACCTGAGCGGTGAAAATATTCAATGGATCTTCAATCCTCCTGCTGCCCCTCACTTTGGAGGCCTTTGGGAGGCTGGAGTGAAACAAATGAAGATTCACTTAAAGCGGACTATTGGGACCCAGGTTTTGATATACGAAGAATTTCACACCTTAATTATACAAATCGAGGCGTGTTTGAATTCCAGGCCAATAGTTTCCATCTCATCTGACCCTGAAGATTTTAATCCTTTAACACCTGGACATTTCCTAATTGGGACTACATTAACAGCAATTCCTGAACCTGATCTTACAAATAATAAGCTAACCCCTGCTGAAAGATGGAAATTGACACAGCAAATTTTCCAGAGCTTTTGGAAACGTTGGTCTAGAGATTATCTTTCACAATTACAAGGGCGTACCAAATGGTTGAGGGATAAACCAAATTTAGCCCTCAATGACTTAGTCCTGATAAAGGACGAAAATTTGCCTCCATTAAAGTGGCGACTTGGACGAGTAATTGAACTATATCCTGGTGCTGATGGAAAAGTTCGTGTTGTGAAACTAAAAACTTTATTGGGCGAAATGAAGCGTCCTATACATAAACTTTCCCGCTTACCATTGAGTGAATAAGACTCTAAAAAAAAACATTAATTGTATATTCATAATTTGTGTCTTTATTATTATTATTAATTCAATTATGTTTCAGATTCATAGAATGGACCACAATTGTGGATTATGGTAATTTAGCAGTTTCATTATTTTGTTTTCCTTCTAGAGATTGTAAGTATGTTTTATTTGTAAAATTTGTGCTAAATTTAGTGTTGTTATTCAATTTAAATTTGTCATTATACATTTTTATTTTATATGATATACTGTTGAACTTTGGAAAACTTGTTTGAATCTAAAATTGAAGATTTTTATAATAATGTTGTAATGAACCAATGTTCATCGGGGCGGAGTATGTTCCGTCTTTTTGGTAGATAGGTGGCGCTCTTGATGCGCGCCGATGAAAAATATATCACTTGACGCTTGAACATGAACAATGACGCATGTCATATTTATTTGATGCTTGATTATGTTTCATGGCCGCTATAAACGGAAGTAATATAAGTTTATCGTTAATAAATGTTATTTCTATGTTCTTGAAGTTTTGCTTTGAAATTTAATGTTTCAAGTCTTGGAAGTTTTTGATTTGAAATTCTAATGCTCTCCCAACCTTGACTCCTGAAACGAAACGATCTTTGAATTTCTGACTCATGAAGAGAGACCACACAAATACATATGCTGTATTTGCAACACTATTACTGTTATATGCCATACCAACAACATTTCCTCCCTTATAGTCTATGTATGGTTTTATGTGTATTTCATCCAACATTAATGTAATTATAAGGTCTTCTGAATTCAAGCCATCTGCTTTTTGTTTTATGAAAGATAAGAAGTTTTCATCAGACTGCTCTTTAATGGGATTAGTATTAAATCCAGAAAATATTCTGTAAATTGTTCTTGGATGTGGCATAATGATATTGCATGAACTTCTAAAAAATTTATATGCATGGGGAGAAATGGAATATAAAATAACGAAGAAAACATACATATGTGATGAATAACGTATGCGTTCCTTTTTACAAATAAGATTGGACAGTTGTTCTGTAATGAATTCAACAGTTTGTTGTTTATCACTATCATCAGTCTTAACAGTTTTCAATAGAGTAATAGCTGTTTTTATAACATTGGAAAATAAATTTTCATTTTGTGGTTTAGAAATATTCAATACAAAGTCTAAAACTTCAAACAAGCTATTTATATTATTTATTACTTTAGGAAACACTTCGTTATCTATTATTTTTAATTCTGATTTACCGATAAAAACATGACACATTAAATTTTCTGCCACTACTACTGAAGCTTCAATAATCGGTACAGACTCAGTATCAATAATAAGAAAAACAACTTTACCGTCTTTGAAAATAACTGTCCAAGCATCAGGAACATTCTCAGACTTTATGCACGATAAAAATTCAGAAAACGAGTAAAAACATTTTTTTCTGTCGTAAATTTCTTTACTGGTTATGCTTGCAGCAAGAGCACTCTGTATATTGTTTCTATCAATTCGAACTCTTCTATCATCTGCACTTTCTCTTGATGTTGAAGATTTACCTGATAAATATTTTGGACAGCCAGGCAGCTGTGAAGGTACAGCATCCTTTCGAAGCCTTGGACGAATTAAATTAATTTTTATTGAAGTTCCTTTTTTCTCATCAAAATGTTCGACTATTCTTTCAATATCTGATTCGACAAAATGTTTCTCACAAACCTAAAAAGAATGAAAAATTCAGTATTGAGTATCATTGTAGATTAATAAGAAAAATCTTACAAATAATTTAAATGTAAAATGAAAATACAGATTTCCATTCAGAAATAAATTTTGAAACCTGAAAAATACTAGCTAAAATTCATCTACCTAGTACTTAAGACATACTCTACACATTATGTACTGGAATGATGTGTATGTATACTGAAATTCAGCTGATATTCTAGAAAGTTTTTGCTTACCTAATATTAACTTAAATATTGTACTTTAAATAATATCTCACTAAATTTCATTACAGATTTAAATGCTTTAGAATTAATGACGAACTGTATTATTTGTTGATTTATGTATCAGGATAATTAATTTCAGATTTTATAGAATTCAAATTAAGTTAATAATAACAATATCATATATAGAAGTTTAATTAGTGTAAAAAAAGCAACAATAAGGCCTAATTTTTGATCGCGAAATAAATCATAAGTTTAAAAAAATTGATTGTACGTACCTTAGAATGATTTGATGGGATGAAATTCTGCCGGTGAATTGCACGGAGCCATTTTCTGCGCAACGAATCCGATTTGGGTATAGAAAACATCTGTACTTTTTCAGTGTTTGGATAGTTTCCTCTGCAGTTAGGAACACAACAAGTATAAACCATCCTTCAACAGATTATTAACAAATGAAATATTATTAAATGAAATATTATTAAATGTTTTATGAAATATAGAAATTTCCCGCTAAAACTACAAGCATGCTTGCACGTTGACGTTACTACCGAAAGGAGCGGTGACGGTTTGTTATGCCTACTAGTCCCTGGCTGACAGTAGGCAAAGAATCTGTAAGGACTCCTTACAGATTCTTTGCAGTAGGCGCTCAATCCCGGAACGAATGCTATTGTTTGCTGGAAGAGTCCAAGATTTGTAGGTGTGGTACGTGAAAGTAGGGATGAGCTAAGAGGAGAAAGGAAAAGGGATTTTGAGTATAGGGAATTTCAGTCGTTTCGGAATTGAGCGCCTACTATGAACCGGCTACTGCTTTGTGAGTAAGTGTAGTATTTATTATTCTTATTGATTGTCTGCCCTTTTTTTTTAATTATGATTACCCAATTTTGAAAATTCTGTGTTAAATTTAAATAAAATCTAAAAAGAAATAACACTTGTTATTTTCTATAAAAATATGGAAATACATATATAAAACATAATAATAATATATAAAATATATAAATATACTTCTCTATAAAAAAATGGAATTAAAAGTTTCATGTGCTTCTACATCTCAGATATCTTGCCCTCATTGTGAAGTAACATTCAGTATTAAATGTAATATGTACCAACATATCAGAAAGTATCATCCAGAAAAAGAAGTTCACAAGGTTTGTAATAAAATTTGTGGTCTCTGCAGTCTTAAATTCCAAACAATGAAGGAATTATTACATCATATAGAAACAGATCATACTGATATAAATTTGGAGTATGAAAATCAAGTATTTACTTCTAAAACTGAATTTGAACACTGGAAGGAAATGATGGAACGAAATACACAATCTTCTTTCATTATTTCATCCAGTAAAAAGGCAGTAAAAGAAGGAACTGCATCGTATTATCAGTGCCATAGAAGTGGGCAAAGTAAAATTAAAGAGTCAAGAAAACGTAATATTAAAGTAGCTGGCTCTATTAAATGTGGTATTACGTGTCCAGCATACATAAAAGTTTTAGAAAAAGAAAATGAAATAAAAGTGGAATGTCAGTCTGTTCATGTCGGTCACAAAACAGAAGTGGGAAAATTGCCTCTCTCGAAGACAGAAAAAACTAATCTAGCTAATTTAATGAAACATGGAGTTCCACCAGCAAAAGTATTGTCAAAAATTCAAAAGTGCTACACACCTTCAAAACGGTTGTGTATAACAAATTCACAAGATTTACGAAATATTCGTAAAGACTTTGGGATTGACAAAGACATTATGCTGGATAAAAATGATTTCGTGTCTGTAGATATAACAGTTAGAAAACTGCAGGCAGAACCTGGCAATCCAGTTTTAATATATAAACAAACTAATGAAGAACTGCCTCAGTACCCAGGTCTATGCAAATCGGACTTTTTATTAGGTATTATGAATAGTGCACAATTAAAAATGCTTGAACGACATAGTAATTGTATCATGATAGATTCTACCCATGGCACAAATCAGTATGGTTTAAATTTGACATCTGTTTTAATTAATGATAACAATTTTGAAGGATTCCCAGTGGCAATCTTGTATTCTTCAAAATTAACCACTGAAACGTTTGCTGCATTTTTCAGCTCCATTAAAGAAAGACTTCCAAATTTGAAGACAACAGTTTTCATGTCTGATGATGCTCCGGCATATTACAACGCATGGTGCTCTGTGTTTGGAGAGGCAGATCATCATTTACTTTGCAGCTGGCATGTGCAACGTGCATGGTTCAAAAATTTGAATTCTAAAGTTCGAGATCCAGAAATAAGAGTAAAGATTAAGTCAGAGTTACTGAAAATTCTAAAAGAAATCGATATTGTAACTTTTGAAAGACTTTCCGATGCTTGTATCAGTGATTATGTGTTGCATGATGAAACTCGAGCTTTTGGAGAGTATTTAACCACATACATGCAACGTAAGAAACAGTGGGCATATTGTTACCGAACTTATTTGGGTGTTAATACAAACATGAAAGTAGAGCGGTGGCATCGGCAACTTAAATACGAAGAAGCTGGTGGAACAGTTATTAAAAGATTAGATAAGTCATTGCATTTTGTTTTAACTGCAATAGCCAAGAAATTAATGGGTCAAATCATTTCTGTGGAACGGCCAAAATTAACTTCTAGAATGAAGGAAATTAGAAACAAACATGAAAGGAGCAAATTCATGGCTGATTACGAATTATACGAAATAAAGCCAAAACAGGCATGGATTGTATCTAGAAGTCAAGAAGGACTGATTCATACAAATAATGTGTATTTTGAAAAAGTGTGTTATTGTAACATTCGATATCATGAGTGCGACATCTGCATTCATCAGTTTGTTTGTTCATGCATTGATTATAGTGTGAGATTTCAGATATGTAAGCACATTCATTATGTATGCTCAGTTTGTGATATAGATTGTGGTACAAATGTTTGCTCAGAGAAAGATGATTTGATAATTGACGTATCTGAAAATGATGAGCAAATTGAAGAACATTATGCCATCACACAAGAAATCAGAAGAAAGGAACATTCAGATTTTGAAAAAGAAAAGGAAGAGTGGCATGCAGAGTTTCAGTTTTTAACATCACAGGCTGACACAGAGGATAAAAAACAAAAGGTGAGAGAATTCCTAAAAACTTTAAGAGCATCTTTTGCTACTTGTGAAAAACTGCCAACTATACCTTCAAGTTCAGAATGTGTTAATGAGCCAGTGAATAAATTTATAAAGCATCAAAGGAGGTAATATGATGATTTTAAAAAATTCTGTGTGCATTTAATTTAAAAAGAAATTCATAATTTTTGTTAAAGTTATTTATAAAGGATGTTGTTAGCAGAATTTGCTTTTTGCTTAATGAAACTTCATGTAGTAATTGCCAGTCTCAATTTAACTTAATGCCTTTCAAATGAACAGAAATGCAAAAGTTTTGCTTCAGTATTTCCAATTGTTAAATATGGTAACAATTAACATTTATTTCATAAGTACATAAATTTAACAAACTGATACTTCTTAGGAAACTGAATCAGATGTCATGCAAGTTTTTATAAAGCCAGCAATAGAATTAACCTGGTTTAAGTAGAAATATCAAATTAAGTAATTTGATAGCAATTTTGTTATATTTTTTACTAACTACTATTCTTAAAATACATTGATTAATCCGACTGAGTGTAAATTGGATATTGAATTGTTATTACAATATGTTAAAAAGCAAAATAATAGATGAATACCTAATAAAGTACCTTATGTTTTTATTTTAACAGGAACTAACTCCTAGCCCGGGTCTACGGACTGAAAATAGGGCATGGGCAGGGCCGTAGGAGGCAGTTCCCTACGTGTGGTCAACCATGAAATTGTAATGTATATCTTCGGTAGAATTACAGTGTCCGCAAAAGAAATTTAAGAAACAGCTCAATGATTATAAATAGTACCATTAACTGCTATTATTAAAACCAAAAGCAATATTAATGTATCTTTAATTAATCTTTTGAAATTATATCTCTGTATATTAAATAAATGATCTGATTTTTGGGGATGGTCTGCCCTCCTAGATAGTTTATGGTTGAAATAAATAATTTTTTACAAAAGACGTTACCCATTAATTCTTGATGTATATAATTATTTACTTACTCAAAGTTGCCAACAAAGGGATGTTTCATCCTGCTGATATTAACTTTGTTTTTTAGCAGTAAAAGTGATTACACCTTCAATAAATGCAGCCTAACAAAAAAAAAAAAAAAAAAAAAAAAAAAAAAAACCTTTGGTAAAAGTTTACAATTGGGTGCCCCTTGTTTATTGGAGATTTTTTTTTTTTTTTTTGATGTACAGTAAGCACAATTTCAAGATGGATGCTACACAAAACCAAAATAAGAAGTCAAAGAATTGCACAAACTCTGTGTCCATGTACACATCAATCTGTTAACACTTAACATCCCAGAATTGCACAAACTAGGCATTGCACACTGCCTTAAATTTGTTCATGTACACATACATCTATTTTCATTTTAAAAAAGTCAAGAAGCTAAAACAAAGTTAAAACTATCATGGTAACCAGAAATGAGGTTTCATTGCCAAAATTTAAAAAAAAAAAAAAAAAAAAAAAAAAAAAAAAAAAAATTGTCACTAATCGAATGGGCACCCAGTTCTACACTAGAGCCAAAACTTTTCCTGCAATACATACACACATAAGGTGTAACTGGACACAGAACTGATAGTTACAAATTTAAAAGGTTCTAGAACATAGCAGCAGTTTTCATATTGCTATATTGTAGAAGTTGAACTCAAAAACATGATAAAACAAATGTCGTAGTGATCGCAGACACTTAAAGGAAACAATGTTTGATATTTGGAAGAACCGTTTAAATTAACAGTCAGCAAATGCATTGTATTAATTCTCATGAAAACCATTTAATGCTACAGAAGTATGTGATAAAAGTAACAAGTATGCTTATCATTTTATTGTCATTGTGATGCATTAAATATATAGTTGCTGATTAACATTAAATATTATGTATACGCATAAAAAAAGTTACAGCTCTTCGCAAAAGTATAGCATTTCTAGGAAACATTCTCTAAGCTTAAATAACTACAATGAAAAGCAATTACAGTAGTGCCCGTGTATTTGTGGGTAATTAATTCCAGAACATACAAATAAACACTATGTAGAACAAAATATCCATGTAATATATATAAGGTGATTAAGGCTGATCTTTGGAATATGGTAACAGGTAGTTTGGTGACATTTTGGTAAGGCGATAAAGTTTACTAGCTAGGACTTTAGTGTACAGGGATAAAGTCAAGAGTGTATGCAATGCCATTTTTGTGCAATTCTGGGATGTTTTTTTAAGTGAAAATAGGTCAACGTGTACATGGATACCGTGTATGTGCAATTCTTAAAAACGCAGCAAGCAGTTTGCGATTCTGCACTTTCTCCCAATTTCGCACCTAATCTATGTCATGATTAAGAATTTTTGTTCCATAAAAGTTCTAGTATAAGCGTAATTCGGCTAGCAGATTGTTGGAAAAAATGTTGAGTAAAAAAAAAACATGGCTTTACTTCGTGAAAACAAAATGGTGTCCAGAACAAAACTAGCAGGTTGCTGTAGCAGGGTTGGTCGCCAAAAAATTGCCAAGTTACCATAATTCGAAGATTAACCGGTGATTAAATAAGATTATCAATATTAATACTGAATGATAAAATACATCGTATACTATATCACTTTATAGACTTCATTTTTAATACAATAATGAAAAATTTACTCTCCTCAAGTTTTTTCCTCGATAATGGATAAAACATCACAGCTACTCTCAAGTTGAGAAGCATTGGTAGCTTCAAAACTCCAACAATTAGAAAGCACTAAAATGTAAAAAAAAAAGTTTCTGAGTGCAAGAGATGCTATTGAATGTAACTAAAGAAAAGCAAATAGTTAAAAGTGGAGCTGAGAGAATTTAATAGAAAAAATCTGTGTATGCAAGAAAGTTTGATGCTTGACCACTGATAGCATCGTCCTCTGCTGACACTTACAAGCATCATGAGGAAGAGATCGATTAAGAAGTGTTCAATTCTGAGCAGCAATATGTAACCTGAAAATACATACATTCCAATGTAACATTTCCATTTACCCATTTAGTTACATTCATTACTTACTTACTTACCCCCAGCTCAGCTGCTCTACTGCCTGTTAGATTACTACTATCAGCATTTATACTCAACTGGCAGAGCATTTTATTGTCGCTAGGCCTAGCCAGAAATCTCTACAGAATATTAAAATTTGTTGCAGAATTTATAAAGTTATTTGGGAAGATGGGTAAAACACATGCATGTGAATATAATTGGGGTTACAGTGGGAATTTCAGTGCTTAGCTTGTTTCTATGGTTGTGTTTCATATTTAGCCATACACTATTTATCACTAGGCGTAGAACTTAAAACTTCAAGATTACTTTTTCCACCATTGTTATATGTAGATACCAGGATACAATTGTACTATTGCTTTCTACGTGGAAGTTTTCCTAGCATTTGCAGTGTTCCAGAAGTACTAAATGTGAGATTGTATTGTCCTATGTACAGGTATTAAAGATGGACATAATTGTTTAAAAACATTTAGACACAAAAATAAATATAATTGACAGGTGTAAATTGAAACAATTAAAAGAAACATACAGTTGCTATTAAAATAAATTTTAAACTTTTAACAGACATGATTTAACAACTAAAAATTTTTATTTTTTACTCTTAACAGTTGATTTTAATGCCACCACTCACTAATCACTACGATGAACTCTGGCATATGGTTGAAGCTGCATGGAATGAAATACCATACCTAATCATCCAAGTTGTATTTATCTCGATGCTGAGCTGGATTATAACCATTGTTTTTGCTAGAAAGGACAGCTCTGTGCACTGAATTATGTACGCTGTGTACCTCTAATCACCAGAAAATTTAATCATGTTTTCTTCCCACTATTCTGTATATATATGTGTAATAAATAAGATTCTGCTATTTGCTTTCCTTCCTGGTGTAGCACATTTAATGTATAGCAGTGTATATGATATGCTTATGGAGGAGTAATCTGCAAATCCCAAATGTTATGTAATTAATACAATCATATGTTCAAAAATAAAGTATCAATTTGCAGACATTGTCACGTCTAAATTTAACAAAAGCCAACAATATTCCTATTAAAATTCCTTCTAAACAATACATGAAAATATATTTTCACCATCTTTAAAACCTACACTAACATGAAATTTTGAAAAACTCCAGTATTTGTTTATTATCCCAACCCCCACCAAAAAAGAAAGATGCATATTGAATGTCTGCAATGCTAAGCACCACAAAAATTTATGTTTTATGGACATCTCAATGACTAGATATTTATTAAGCATTGGTTGGAATCCATCAGTCATTTAGCCATCTCATCACTGACAATCCAGTGAGTAGATGACTACAAAATGTTTATCTTCTTCAGGATTCAAATACAGGCCACATGATTATGGAAATCACTAGAAAGCCCAGCAGTCATACGAAATGACCGCTGTTCTAGATATTATAAATTGTAATTAAAATTATTTGTGCAAAGGCATCTGCTTATTTAAACTGAATTACCCAGGGCAGGCAGCGAGGACGCCCCTTTGCTTACTGCCCCACGAGGTTGTCCCCTTCTACTTGCTTAAAGTAGAGTGCAATGAAGGAAACCATTGGCGGTACATTTCTTAAGAGTCACTGCTAGCTCAATAAATAAAGGTGATTTAAATAATAAAATGTTAATTCACATGTCAAAGATCTCTTTGTACATAACATTTCTTGTGTAGATCTTTCCATCATTTTTAATTTTACGTCCGTTCTTTCACGAACTCTTGAACAGGCAGCATGAAGTTGACCATGTCCAAATGCAGGCTCAGGTAAAAAAATGCCAGCACACTTAAGCGTTTGGCCCTGAGACTTATTGATGGTCATAGCAAAGGTAAGTTGTACAGGAAATTGTCTACGTCTCAATTGAAATGGCAACCTTGTGCCGTGGCAACTTCACCCCATTGGGTAGTACAGTTACGCAAGCAACTAATAAACTATCGGGGACAAACAGACACTTAAGCCGCATATATATATATATGGGGTGGAGTAACACCATCTCCTCCGAAACAGCTGGCTCCCGGGCTTAGTGAAGCACACTGTTGGATTCCGCAGGTCCATGGCACGCCATTTTGACCATTCGTGTCTTCTTGGGACTTAGACTAGCCGAGATATTAATTAAAAACTAATTTTCCCATATGTTTTCCCTAAATTTTCCACTTTTTTCCTTGGGTTTTCCCTTGTAGAGGGATTTGGCTACGTGCCAATTTCTTTTTTTCTCGAATATCTACGGAACGGCGCCGTGTTGAAATTCAAAACGCATATCTTCGGATTCCAAAAAATTCTCTGAATTTATCAATACTGTTCTCATCTTCGTACGACTTTAATCGGCCGAGATATTAATTAAAAACTGTGGAAACATTAATTTCCGCACTCATTTTTCTAAGTGGCAACAATAAACTATCGGCGACACACACTTTAGCCGCTTATATATATAAAGGTATCGCAATCACCAGGCAACACAAATCAGGGCTGCCACCACATAAAACTGTGAGTAACTACAACATGCGTAAACATACGTACTATATCTGTTAAAAATAAAAAATAGTTTTTTTATTTATTCTGTATAATCAATGAAGCATTTCCATAAATTATTAATTATTGAATATTAAACTGAAATCTGTCTATTAAATTATAATCAAAACATACACATAGCTATTCCTCCTTTGAGATTTCAACCAGAAAATTACAATAATATTCAGAAGTGTGTAATTTAGTTTTATGCCATTTATAAAATTTAGTATACATTTATATATTAGATGCAATATTTTACATGGGCCCACCAGCGGCTGAGCGGTAAAGTCGCTGAACACTGGTAGTTCGGTCCGAGGTTCGAATCCCACGAAAGGGCTGGCTGTATGGGCGTTTTCGTGGTTTTCCCCATGTGTAACGTGTATACGAGCCAGTTTGCCTTAGAAAGTCCTCCACAAAGGCATCCCTCCCATTAAGCAGATAGGCCTCGAGGCTTTGCCATAATCACACACACGCGCGCAATATTTTACATTACAAAGAATTTTATTCCAAAAAGTCTTGTAAGAAGCATATTCATTTTCTTATTCCTTGCAAATTTAATTGCAAAAAATGTTTCATACTTTTAGTTAGCATTTTAACTGTATAGTGTTTTTGCCTTTTCTTTGTTCTCTCTCTCTCTTTTTTTTTTTTTGGTTAAATTACTTTTCAGACATTTCCAATATTCTTTAGTTTATCAGCGCTTAATTTTTTTTTCGAACATATCACTTGCTTTAGATAAATTAACAGATTTTGCTTGCCTTTCAAACTGCATTACTCAATTTAATATCAGTATGTCAGATGCAAAAAACGAAAATAACTCCCTTCAAGATTATACCAAAGCACAACATTGCCAAAGATTTATTTGATTAGCACGAGTTTTAAGTAGTCATTTGGAAGAAAAAAGCATGGGTATTTTTGTAAATTTATACATTTGTAATACAGAATATGAGGCAGATTTCCCCAGAAAGTTCTCCATGCAAAAGGACATCCTAAACATCTGTTAGCCACAGTGCAAGTTGCCAAACTCTAAATTTGTAACATATCTAAATCAACAACTGAAAGCAGTGCACAGGATTGATGTTAAATAATTTTGGTTAATTAAGAATAACAAAGTACTGTTTACTTTTTAACTGGACTTTATTCCATGAAACAAATTTATTCTGTGTAAACTGAATTTGTTCTTTCACAAGTGAATACAATACTCTTTTCATATAAAGAAAGGTCTTTTAAAGCTCCATCAAAATATATGATACTAAAACACATTATTTATTTTGTGTACCAGATAAAAGAAAAGTTAAATAATTATGTTTTGTTGTTATTATATTAGAGGTAAATGTTATAAATATCAAAAATTTACAGTTACAATTTTCTACAATACTTTAAGTAAACAAAAACTTTACAATTACGTACTGTAACTTCATGTAATACTCTTACTTTACCGTAATAACAGTTCTAATAAATATTAAACTTCGTTGGAATAAACAAAATTATGTAATTTCGCCAAAACGTTATGCCTTTAAGCAAATTTTAAATAAGCATACAATTTTACATTGCAAAAACGTATTTATGTACGAATTTTTTTTTTCATAAATTGGTAAAAATTAATCCGTACTTAAACATAATGTTCAATAAAACAGTGCATAAACATAGCGGTAAAACTCCTTCCAAGGTTCGGAAATAAGTCAGCGAGCATATCCCTTTTTTCACCAGTACCCACTGAAAGCCATTCCACGATCTAATTATTTCCGTTGGAAAGCATTCCGGCACCTTTCCTTTCTATTCCTCTCACCTACGTATATTGAACTCGCCCAGCTAACAATAGCATGCGTTCCGAGATTGACGGTCTAGTCTGGCTGACTGACGTCACTCGCAGCAGAAGGGAGGCCTTGTTTTTCCGGTGGTGACGGTATTTGTCGCGTGGGCAATTATCATAGTGTGCTCTTTTTTTTTTTTTTTTTTTTTTTTTTTTTGTGGGCTTTTTTCATGTGCGCTTTCGTCCAGTGGGCTTTTGTCTGGGAACCAGATAGACATACTATAGCAAAACATTTGACGATCAGGAAACATTGGCTTCAGCTGCTTTCCTCTCCCAATTCACTAGACTGTCTATTATTGAAATCTTTTTTCTTGGACGCTTTGTTTTGTTAGTTTGAGACTGTCTTTCTCTGCCTTCAAATATCGGAAACTTACGTTAGATTTAAAGAGATCCTTCAAAATGCTCTTCGATGAGGAAATATATGCTGATCGGTTATCAGAAGAGGGTAATTGCTCTGATAGTGAAAGTGATTCGGACAGTGGGAGCGATATAATTGTGAGACGATTCAAAAGTAAGGGAAGACAAATAATTAGTGAATCTGAAAGTGATGAAGAGAATTCTGTGGCAAATGATTGGTCAGAAGTTGATTTTAAACCTAACTTTCATGCTTGTCCGGAACGGTTTGGGTTACAGGTACCATACACACCAGATATAGTATCAACTGTGAATTGTTCATTGGGGACGATTTATTTAATTTGTTTGCCACACAAACAAACTTATATCATAATCAGCAGAATAATGATAACGACAATGCATCAACAAAGAATAAAGCTTGGATTGATACAAATGCTGTAGAAATGAAAAAACGTTTGGGTCTTGTTATCCTAATGGGAATAGTAAGAAAACCAGAACAAGACGATTATTGGTCTACTCACCCTGGATTACATACACCTATTTTTGGGAATACTATGCCAAAGAACCGATTTCGGCAGTTATGGAAGTATTGGCACTTCAGTAATAATGAGCATCGCCAAGAAAGGCTTGATAAAATAAAATCACTTTACTCGTACTTGGTAGAAAAGTTTCAAATAATTTATAAATCCGGGAAAGAATTATCGCTGGATGAAGATATCATTCCATGGAGGGGCAGGCTATCTTTTCGTATATATAATCTTGAGAAAATTATAAAGTATGGAATTTTAGTCCTTATGGTGTGTGAGGCGACATCTGGTAATACATGCAATTTAGAAATATATTGCGCGCAAGGAAAATCGCTAATTGCGACAATATTGTCTGTGTTATCGCCATATTTAAATTTATGGCACGATGTACATATGGACAAGTACTACAATAGTGTAAAGGTTGCAGAGGAGTTACTAAAGCATAAAACAAACATCTGTGGCACAATTAACCGCGATTCAATTCACCTATAGATGGCGCTTTCACACATTAGTATGGCGGATAAAGCTCGGTATTTTGATTTGTCATCTGACTTCGTACATTCAAAGATGGAGTTGCTTAACTTTTCCGAAATATTTGATTTTGTTCAAGGAGGCGTAAATTCTCGCTGTATTGTTGAAGCAGAGAGAATTTTAAAAGCAGATCATTTGGTAATACACGGGATTTTACCTGAAAAATCCAATGTGCAAATTTTGGCTTCGTGTTTGAGGACAAGTTCTCTAGCGTCCTCACCGCATGAAATAGAAGGTCATTTCGTTGTTGAAAAAGCAGAACTGAAAATTAAAAAATTTTCTTGTTCATGTAAAGGTGGAGCTGCTGGCTGTTGTAAGCACTGTGTGGCTGTTTTATTGTATTGCAACAGGTATCTAGTTTTAATATTTACTTTTACTGATTGCACACAAATGATTTAATATGTGTGTAACCTAGGATTTCCAGAAAAGTTGTGCAGTCAGACGTGTTCTTTATATATATATAAATTATATTGAATTCACATATATAGAAATAAATTTTTGAATTAATTTATGTGTCATAAATTATATTGAACCTATGAAAGCGTATACCAGGATTAAACGAAACGCTTTCTATTTTCAAGCAAAACATAAGCATTTAAAAATAAAATATGAACTTTAAAAATAACTGAACCAATTTTGCTTTTCTAATGCAGTTTTTAACTAATAACTTTATATCTGAGTCAAAAATTCATGAATAAATTGTAATAAGTTAATTAATTACATTGTATGAACTTCAACATCTTTGAATATGAAACACTGAACCAACACTTTGAATATGAAACATCATATTTAAAGCCTAATAGAAGAATAAATTATAATTATCAAAATTTATAGTACAAACTTTTCCATATTGCATTGAACACAATGATTAGAAGCCAAAGTCTCCACATATGAAAACTTTACATTGACATGATGGTCTTGTATTAAAACATTTTCAGCAACATGGATGGTATGAATTACATTAAAATTATTCAAATTTCCTAAATAAATTTCAGCATTTTGAGTAACCAAAAACACAAAACAAATTCAGATTTGTTTTAAAATTGATGCTATGTCTTTCACTATGTGATAATAAATTCACATAAAACTAAATGGCATTTACATATTTTCCTGGTAGTCAAGAAAATTGATTGAAATGTTGTCAGACTTATGAAAATTATTTTGACAGATATTTGGAGAAACAGATTCCCCCCCCCTTTTTTTTTCTTTTTCTTTTTATGTTACATGATCAACAGAAACTGTTTACAGGTATAGCATGTTAAAAAACTTGAAAAAATATATGTTGAAACTCCTGAAAATTTAGGAGGGACAAATGTTACTCAAAACAACTACAATTACTATATGCAACAGCAATTTCATTAGAAAAAGCCATAAATTATATTAATCAGATAAAGTTTGTCATAAGATCTTTGCTATCTGGTTATAAATTCTTAAGGAAACAAGAAACCATTCCAAACAATACAATTTTTCATAAGAGCCATCCCATTCCATCACAGAATATTAAAAGCATTTTGGTAGAAACAAGAAATCTTATGGCCTGTTTTCCAACCATATTCTAATATTCTGATTGTAGATTTAAAAATTTGGTCATTTAAAAAGTACAACTTCATAGAATGCAAATTTATGCATTCTTTGTTCTTGGGAAAAGCACTGTATTTCTAAAGAAATCCAATGCTTTCTTTCTTATCAGCATGTAAGCTCCGGAATTCTATTGTAATTCACTATCACAAAAAAAAAAAAAAAAAAAAAAAAGGACAATTAACTATAAAATATAAATCCATTTGTGTGGATATTGTTTTGTCATATATATATCAGAAAATGCACCAAATTTATAAACTTTATAAAATGTTGAAACTGGAGGTGTTAAGTATATTAAATTACTGTTGACAATAGTTTTTGTTTCGAGCTGCATATTTCATAACTCCTTATGCATATGTGACAATTTTAAATTGGTAGACTGGCTTTACTATAATCAAATAAAGCAAAACCATTCTACTTTAAACTATTCATTTAATAATCATGACAGAATTTTGCTATGTATGAAACATAAAATTTATGTGTGTATTTTTTTATAAGGAACCATATTTCTGACTTGAATCTGTTGTCATCAACTGATGTAAAGTGCCAGTGGAAAAATAGAAGTATGTCACAGCTGGAATATCAGGTGGTCCCTCTGCAAGATTTTTGTCACGTACAGGTTACTGAAGTCACTGATGTTCCGGATACCAAAATTAAACTCTACCGGGAAGGACTCCTTGCGGCCTGTCCAGAAGCAGCTTCTAATTATGATGTACTCCGATATAATAAGCGGAAAACAAATGATACTGTTATGTAAGTATGATTATATATATATATATATGTAAAAGATTAAATTAGCAGCTCAAATTAATGTTATATGACTCTTATGTAATTCTGGTAATGGAAATTGAACTAAAACTCAAGCAGCCAATAATAATTTTTCAGCAATATTCACTATCCAATCAAAATACTTTGAGAACCAAAACTAGCTCAGTTTGACTTAAGATTTCATCCTGAACATTATGTACTTGCTTTCCACGCTTTGGTCTAGCTGCACTGCTGTCTGTCTGCTGCTGCTTTCTTGCTACAAAGTTATCAAAAATGTAATCCTTTTGGAACAGTCACATTTAATATGCCGACTTGTTTGTAGCCGTAACATGCTGCGGAAAATAAAACCGAAGATTTAATCTACATCCGCTCCCCAGTTTCCTGGTCATTGTGTCTGAGTTTGAATATATTACACACACACACACACACATATATATATATATACAGTACAAAATCCAAAATCGGGACTTGGTGATTCCGGATAATAGATCAATTTAAATCTGGTAAGATGGCATGCAGAAATTATATAATTAAAAATAAGAAATCATAATTTATGAAATAAACAACTATTATGATCAAAAGGGTATCAAAATTTAATATTTATTTGTTTTCTTTATTAAACATATCTTTCAATCTAAGTTGTTTAAGGCGCTTCCACAAAAAAATTATTTTTTCTTGTGTCATATACAGTGTACGTTCCAATGCCATACTTCTCGCATAATTTTGAGATGGATATGCCTTTATCCATTTTTTGCAGCAATTTCCTTTTTTGTTTAATGGACATCAAAATATGGTTTTGCTTTGTAGAACCTTTGGCAACTACAGAATTGGAAACTCTTTTCGACATAATCGAAATTTTAAGCATAGTTTATATAAAATTGCCGCAATAATAACAGTTTGCAGAAAATAGTAAGCTAGATCAAATTAGAAGATCAGGGAGCAGCGCATTCTGCTACATTAATTGAAATGCCTTATAATCAGTAACGATAATTTTAGCCTAGCTTAATAGCGTCCATTATACATTACTGGCTGTGTATCGCAAGATCGGTGACGAAAGCCCAGGTGTCTCGCTAAATTTTGTCTTGCTCCTATTGCGTACTGAATTAAGCCTGAATTGTATTTACGAGTAGTTACTTACTATACCTATGTTTATTTTTTGCACATGCTTAAAACTAATCCGAGTCCTGAATAAATAAACTCTCGCATATATTCAACGCTTTATCTAGGGCCGGCGGTTAATACCGCCTGTTGCAGTCTCTACGGGTCCTAAATTCTGCTACAAAGTGCTTTCCTAAGTTCTAAATTTTCACCGCACCTAAATTTTGGATCCCAGTGCTTTCCCTAAATCATATAAACTTCTCATCCCTTAATTTTGCCACTCGGTTCTTCCCCAAATTCCAAAACTTTCGTCTTCCCTAAATTCTGCCGTTCAGTGCCGACATATTCTGCCACCGCTTCTGCGTTTATGGTGAATAACATATCAGTTATTCTTAATTAAAATAGTACTAAATATAATCTTGTGGCCTATGAGTTTCATTAACAAAATCTATTTTTAGCATATGAAAAGAAATTTTTGTTGAATTTTTTCTCCTCAACGTTTCTTAGAGCATTTAAAAATCTGTATTCATCACCAAGCATAATGTTAGCATAAAAGGTTGCCATACTCTTCTTATTCAATTACTAATATAAAAAAGTTTAAACATCGCTGCATGAGTTATTACTGAAGCTGTCATGTATTGATAAACATGCAGTGATGGAAGCAAAATATAATAAATAATGACTCGACAGGTCGGTGTCAGGTATATTAAATAGGTGAATTTTTCTGTTTGAGATGTCTGCCAAGCAGATACTCAGTTACGGAGCCAAATTATTAATCTCACAAATTTATGGTTACAAAATTGTTTTTCCATAATGAGGTATTTTATTTAGTGCCTGAGTGAAATTAAGAATTTTTTAATTTTTTAAATGAATTTTTTAAGTGAAAATCTCCACATGTTTTATTATAGAAGGAAAAATCAAATGTGCATGTGTAAAGTATTAATAATAATAATAATAATAACAGTAAATGTTTGTAGCTTTGAGGTCCGGATTTTAGATCATTCCGAATAATGGATGTCCGGATTTCGGACTTTGTACTTTATTTGTAAAGTTTATGCAAATTAAAAACAACTGTGTACTCAAAAACTGCAAATATTTATTTTTTAATATATATTACTTTAATAAATAACTGACTCATTTTCTTCTTAAATTACCTTATGGTAATTCTAAATGAAATAAATATTGCTAAAAATTTCTTGAACAGACTAAAAATCTGAAAAATACCTAAATAATGTATTGAAAGTGAAATTTGAATTAGCTATGCATATTGTACTTCACAGTCTTGTAAATCAATATAAATGTGTGCATAATCTGCTGCATACCTTTTAATATGTATACAATCTTTATCCCCACCAGGCTACCAAAGAAGACTCTTAAAAGTTGTGTAGCTTTGGATGATTTGTTAAAGAGCTGCTTTGCTGAAAACAATGTTCAAGTACTGTGTAATTGCTTACCACCGGACCTTGAAGATGATTTGGCGGCTTATTACATAGCTGAAATTAAAACTAATTTGGATAAATCTATATTACTGGCCCAAGAAACACTTGGTCAGAACAATGATATATGGAAGAGAGAAAGGAGGAAACGCTTCACAGGAAGCATCTGTTACGAGTTGTTCACGTACTCGAAGAACAAATCACCCTCCTGGGAAAAAAAGCTAAATAGTATCTACAACAGCCCATTTCATGGGAATAAAGCGACTGAGCATGGTGCAAATGCAGAAGGGCTCGCTAGAAATGTCTATCATGCTAAGACAGGGCATTTTGTTTTACAATCCGGGTTGATAGTTAATCCAGCAACTCCTTGGTTTGGATTCAGCCCTGATGGGATCATTATGATAAATGGTAAACCCCGGATTTTAGAAATAAAGTGCCCTGTATATGGACAGTTTGCACCAGCAAGAGACATTGTTAAAAATTTAAAATTTATATATGTTGATGAAAATGGCGATTACAAGCTGCGGCCAAAACATAAATTTTTTGGACAAGTACAGTTAGGCATGGCTGTGCTTGGGGCTACTGACTGTGAACTAATTATATTTGCCACATTTGATAAATCATATATCAGTCTTCTGATCCCATTTGACTTGAAATTTGTGACTGATATGTCTAAAAGACTGACAGATATTTATTTTACTTACATGCTTCCATTTTTGTTTAAAGCAGTTTAAGTTTAAAGTTTATTACATTAATTGTTGTTGTTGTGTAGCTTTGGATGTAATTGAAAATTGTATATTTTTTTACCTCAGATTCTTGTAATGATCGATTACACATATTTTTGTAATAGTGGTAATGATTGCCAAAACAGATTTATTAATGGTGCTTTTGATGCAAAGTCACACAAAAATAAACTTGATTTAGCAAATTTTTGAAAACATTAAAATCAAAAGTATTCAATTATTTTATTACATGTTAAAGTAATTGTGTGATAAATTTCAATTCCTTTATGTAAACTAAATTAAGAATAAGGGACTAAGTGTGTACAGTTTTTTAGAAGATATTTCATGTTCATACATTGAAAATAAATTGACAAGAGTTGCAGTGAAACGAAAGAGCTAGAAATAATAATCTGCATGATGCATAAAATACGATCAAAATCATTTGTTAAATCCTTAAATTAATGAGACCTGCTACATTACACCCCCATAAAAAATTTTATTTGTAAAATTATTAAAAATGATTAATAATCAATGTATCTGAATTTATCATTTGATAGAACAGGTCTGCCAAGATTTGCAAGACCACAGGCAGTGATCATCATATTATCTGCTAGACTGATCATAGTCCTTGGTATTCTACCATAATGCAATAATTTAAAGGCTTTTATTCTTTGAATAATCCTTTCAATATGCACTCGTGCCCTTGCAATATTCCTAGTGAGATTCGCTTCTTGAGAGGACAATTGTTTCTTTTCTCTGAGGAATGGTGGCCGGATGATATTGATACCTCTTTCCTCACAAATATCATCAATCAAAAAGCCCTTATCAACCATAAAGGCATCGACATGTGGTTCCACCATCTCCACAAGACCACTTTGTCGGAAAATTTCTTTATCTGAAGCTCGCCCTCCATATCCTTTACTAACATATGTGATGATACCACCTGGTGATGCTCCAATTAAATATTTAATGGTATGCATACCTTTATAATGTGAATATGTCTTTATTTGGCATTTGAGGCATTTTGGCTTTCCAACTGGAATTTCAGTACAATCCAATACAGTTCGGACATTAAAAAAAATTTTTGAAACATACCGGTATATTGCACATTATTTCTTCCTTTGAAGGCCAATAAATCATGCTTCGTAAAGTAACTGCCAAAGCATGTAATGTTTCACTAAAAATGACTTTACATGTAGTTGATGAGCAGCCAAACAACACAGCCAAAACAACAAAGCTCATATTTAA
This sequence comes from Stegodyphus dumicola, assembly GCF_044657685.1. Classification (NCBI taxonomy): domain Eukaryota; kingdom Metazoa; phylum Arthropoda; class Arachnida; order Araneae; family Eresidae; genus Stegodyphus; species Stegodyphus dumicola. The sequence goes on along the minus strand of NC_140781.1, from coordinate 139,571,965 downwards.
CTTCATCCTCATTAAGGAAAGCATAATCCTGTCTTTGATGGACATGCATCGTTTTGGAGCAGATTGTAACTCCATTTGGACATATTCTGTTAACTGTTCTAGTAGTTTTATAGAATGTAAACATGTTAGACTGTTTAATTGCTTTGTTGATAATTTATCAGTGGGGATTAATATTTGGGTTACAAAATCTCCACTAGATACTTGAGTACTTTGATCTTTTAAGGAATGTAACATGTTTAAAAATTGTGGCTGATTTTCAGATATTACATTCCTGGCATTATCGTTGGAATCAGGTGATGTTCCTTCCATATCAGATGTGAAATCCATACTGAAAAATTAAAACAAAAAATGTTATGTTCTGTAGAATAAAGAATATGTATATTCATATAGTAAATTATTGAAATTATGATGTAGTAAAAAGAATAAATCAAATAGTTTCATATATAAACCAACCTTGCAAGATTAAGCAATGCTTTAACTGCTATATTTCTCGCTTCTTCCTCTGTACTACCTTGTAACTCAGAATCTTTTCTGATAACAGATGCAGTACTTTTTTTCCTAGAGAAAGGAATGTTAGAAATGCCATTTAATACTTTCTTATGCATATGTATTACATTTTCAGGTTCAGCTCAGGATGCTTTTGCAGCATATTAAAAGGTAAGAAGGGCGCTATACCATTAAAGACAACTATGGATTGGCTAAAATATTGGTGAATAAAATTTAATACACTATAAAGCCAATAAATAAAGACATTAATTTAAGAATTTACTATGTTTTCATGGTACAATATCCTGCTTCACCGTTTCATATCACGTGATCCCAAGTGATCTCATCTCGAACATAAACTACGCTACAAAAATCTAATTCTCTCAGTACTTACATTAATTTCAAGTTAAGTCTTAATTTGGAATACATGTTTAAATGCAAGAATTATTTCCATTCGTACGAATAGCTTACTCGGAAATTATGTAAAATTTCAGTGCTTTATTCCGCTAGTGCACTCTCATTGGAATTTATGAATTTAACCTTTGACTTTGCCTTTTCTATATTTTCGCCTTCAGGTGAGTAGTTTGATTGCATCCTGATTGACTTAATTACCGCGAATGGCCTTAAGGCATAAAATTGAACTATCTGGTAATTGTATGCCAGTATTGAAAGAAACAATCAATCTGATAAGAAATGGCTGCGACTTGTTTTAAAAATGAGGTGAAAAAGGTTACCAGCGAGGATATTCCGTTTGGTATCGATTGTACCATTTCTGGCGACTTTATCGCTTGCGCCGGCAAAATGGAAAAGTACTATTTTTTTAATATCTTCTATTTCAACTGCATAATTAAACTCTAATATGTAATTGTTTTGAATTTAAAAAAGAAAAGAACTAGCTATTCAAAGTAAATGACTAAAAATATCCATTTAACTTTTATCCACACAACTTTAAAATAAAATAATGATTGTAATAAACTTACTGAATTATGGTTCTGTATCTTTCATGCCTTTCATCAGCCCTTTTCCGCTTTTCAGCCCTAGTTTGTACATTATCAGTAGATAATACTGGTAAATTCAAACTTGGAATGGCAGTGCTTTTCAGATGTGGTCTTTTTGTTGGAATACCTAACAAAAAAAAAAAAAAAAAAAAAAAAAAAAAAAAAACATTTGGTAACAGTAACACATATGACAATGAAACAATTTGTAATTAAATATAAATATTTGTTTGATTATGGGCATTATAGGTAGCATGGACTTCTTCTTCATATTTAAAATAAGTTTTTACATATCATTCTGAGAAATAACTTAAGATTAAGTTGCAGCACTTAGTATAAACAAAGATATTTTTACCAAAAAATTCATATTTTCAGACTTTTTACAGTCACACTAAATGAAGAAGCTGGACGATTTGAATATTTCGATTATATTCATTTAGCGTGACTTAATTTATTTTTGCTCATTCGAAATATTTTAATGACAAATAAATTCATTCATTTACAACCAAGGTTTCATTGGTTAATCTTTGGATTGCGGTAACTTGGCGATTTTTTGGCGACCAACCCTGCTACGGCAACCTGCTAGTTTTTGTTTGGACGCCATTTTGTTTTCACGAAGTAAAGGCTTTTTTTTTTTAACTCAGCATTTTTTTTCCAACAATCTGCTAGCTGAATTACGCTTATGCTAGAACTTTTATGGAACAAAAATGCTTAATCATGACAAAGATTAGGTACGAAATTGGGAGAAAGTGCAGAATCGCAAACTGCTTGCAGCGATTTTAAGAATTGCACAAAAATGGCATTGCGCACACTCTTGACTTTATCCATGTACACTGCCAAAGTTCTAGCTAGTAACCTTTATCGCCTTACCAAAATGTCGCCAAACTACCTGTTACCATATTCCAAAGATTAGCCGTTTTATTAGTCTAACCATTTTTTATATGTCCTATACATTTCTTAGTAAAAATTCTGTAGGCAAAAATTACATACTGGCAGTGAAAATCGTGCGAGTGTTGACAGTGAAGATGTCCCCCCCCCAAACACACCAAAAAGCAACTATTTGGTAGAATGAGCTATGAGTTAAAAAATTCACTAATCCAATACCCATATATCTTCAATGAGATTTACATTCACAGTATCAACACTATAGAGAACTAAACTGCGGAAAATCTACACCGATTTTAGATACTAACATATAATCAACACGATAAAAAAATTTTACAATAATTTAATAATAGGCAAGAGGATTAATGCAGATTTGCCAGAGGAATGCAACCAATACACCATATGGTTGAGATTATAAATAAGGTTGCATCTTTAAATAACTAAGCAAAATTTTATTTGTAACAACTAAGAAGCTATGTATAATGTAATTTTTTTTGCTTCAGAATTTTATATTCATTCAAAAAGCAGAATAAAAATAAATTATTATGTATTTCGGTTTCTTATTCGACTGAATAAAGGCCTGTTATAAATAAAATAGAAATGCATATAAAATCTAATAAATTCCCAAACTGATCCAAATCCACTGCTTTTGTCTTTATTCACTGTATATCTGTCTGTGCATGCTGTTTCATTTACTGCAAAGTTACTTAGTTGTATGCAATCATATTTTGAATAATGACTGAGAAATGAAATTATGTAGAAGTCTTACCTCCTATCTATATTTATCACTGACTTTGAGTGTTTTACATTACAGGACATGTGCCAAAAATTTTTTCTCAAATAAGATATATGTGCCAGTTCGGAGACATTTTTCTAAACTACTTCAAAAACTTTTTATTACAAATATTTACTTAAAAGAACACCTATAGGAGATAAAGAAAAATATTTCATTTTATTGTGCCCAACAGGTAACGATGGTATGTAAATCATTCTATAAGAAATATTTTGGCACTTGCTGTTTTGCAATGGAAAAGATTTGATATCTGGAATACTTTTTATACTATTATTTGTAATAGATAACCACAGCTATTTTCTGAACTTAGAAATTTCTTTATGCAAAATATCCTCAACTATTGTAAACTATTTTCAACAGTGCAAGAAGTGACCGACTTAATTCTTATTTTTATATGTGTCATACTACAAATTTTCATTTAAATCATTGCTAACATCAACTGAAGCAGAGTTTAAATTTCTGCAGATAAAACATGCATGAAAACCTAATTATATATGTATGTGTATTAATAACATTTAAAAGATAAATGATCTATAATCATTTGTACTTCAATACACAAATATGCATGTTTACTTTCAAAGCACGTGCACACACACACACATATATACACGAAGAAAGAAATTTTTCATATAAACAAAACTTTTCTTACCAGGTAAAATGTAATCAGTTTCTTTGAAATGTTTAGAACACACTTTCATATAATGTCCGACTTCCTTTCCAATTCGCAGTACGCGAATCCACTCCTTTCTTCGCTTTGCTGTATCACAATCTTGTTTCATTTTTTTCGAACCAGGAATACGATGGAAGCATAAATCAGGTTCCTTGCGTGCTTGTGAATTGCACTGTGGTACAGAACAAAACGTGTGATGTGCACTTTTTTTAAAATTATACATAATGCCTAAAACATTCAAAAATAAATGTTTAATTACTTTCTGATCTCAATGCGCTTCACAAACTACGTAATGTTTTCAGACGTAAATACCGAGCTTTAATGTTTCCACCTTTTAGCCACTAGATGGCGTATCAGAGCGCTGGAATCGCGGAAAGTAAGCAGAGGAGTACCAAATTGTTTAAAATCTGCTACATTGAAAAATAAGGCAATGGCATTTCGTAGAAAAGGGGCAAATTATGGTACAAAAATGGAATTCGGCCAAAAAATTCATAATGATGATTACTACGATACCTTCAGCAGACATGGTCGAATGTCTGAGCAAAAGAACCAAAAAGAAGTGCATTAAACCAATTTGCGTACACTAGTATAATAAATTTATGAAAGGTGTTGATCACGTCGATCAATACCTATCGTGTTATTCCATACTTCGCAAAAGAAAAAAAAATGGACAAAAAAATCGGTTTTATGTCTCATAAACTGTGCATTACTCAACGCGTTCCAGATATACATTAAAAATTCTGAAAATCCTATTAGATTCAAACAATTTTTACTAAATCTTGCACTAGCATGGATTAATGGGAATGAAGAGGAGCAACAATCAAGATCAGCTGCTCAATGTGATAAAAGATCGCCGAGGTTTGATCCACCAGGCAGACTTACTACAGACATGAGAAAACATGGAATAACACGTATTAGTGATAATGGGAGAATTCAAAACCCTCGAAGGGCCTGTAAAGTCTGCACTGCCGCTAAGAAAAGAAGTTCCACTGCATACATGTGTTCTTCCTGCAACATTTCTCTGCACGTTGGAAAATGTTTTCAGAATTATCATACTAAAAAGAACTATGGATCCTAGGAGTTAAATTTTTTAAATAAAACGTTTTAGTACTAATTAAAAAATATAATTGGAATAAAAATAGTGTAACAGTTATTTTAGTGCTTTCTTTAATAATAATTATATACCAACTACTTATGTTTCGAAAAATTGCGTAAATATCACCGTTGGCGAGCAGTAGAACCTGCGTGAACCGGCGGCAGCGTAACGGCGCTTCGATAAATGCGCGGCCCACAAAGTGTTAAGCCTAACTCACGAAAGAAGTTCGCATTTGCAAAAGGGAGTAAAAACATGAGAATTATTTTATCGCGAGTTCGAAAAACTTAATTCTAAATTAAAATAAAAGAAAATGTTCAAAAACACAAAGAAAGAGGATTTAGTAACAGCTCTATTGGAAATTGGCGAAGAAGCATCCCCAGATTTGAAGCTAGTAGAACTGAAACACAAACTCCAGAATAGCAAGAAATACATCGAAGATGCTGATTTCGTGAAAGAAATTCTGATTACTACAGTGGAGAATCGAAAAAGAAAAGAAGAAATGGAAAGAATGCAAATGGAAGAAGAAAGATTAAAAACAGAAAGAGAACACGAAATAGAATTAGCGAAGATTCGAGCAACTCAAAATGAAGGAAGTAGAAATCCGGCACTTTCAATCCAAAACACAGGACGAGAAACCGAAATTTCCCTCGACAAGCTGATCAAAGGAGAAGAAACACTGACTATACCAGTACTGAAGAGAGCTGAAGCATGGAATATATTTTTCGATTGTATCGAAAGAGCAGTTAAGCACAAGAAAGTTCTCGAAGAATACAAATCGGAAATATTATTGAAATTAATTGGAGAAAAAGCTTCAAATGTTCTTGTTTATATAAAGGAGGAAGATCTGCAAAATTACGGAAAAGTGAAAACTCTTGTTCTGAAGGAATACCAACTTACTTCTCAAACCTGTTTGGAAAACTTCAGAAGAACTAAACGTTATTCCGGCGAAACGCATATCCAGTTCGCCTCAAGACTAACAGCTGCATGGGACTATTACTGCAAGTCAAGAAAAGTAAAGGATTTCGAAACATTCAAGGAGTTTAATTATTTCGGATAAATTATTCCAAGCTTTAGATGAAGAAACAGCTGCACCCGTCGCAATACGCCAAGGAAATAAATGGTTGAAGCCGCAAGAATTAGCTAAAGAATGTGATATTTATTTCACGGCCAAAGGAAAAATCTTTCGACGAAGTCCGAAATGGAATTAAACGACCATCGAGATTCCTGGATACGACATGTACACAAGATAAATATATTCCGCCTCACATGAGAAGAGAATATTCAAAACAAGAAGGATCTCACGCGAGAAGAAAAGAATGTTATATTTCTGGAAACTATCAATACATCGCAAGAGATTGCCCAGACAAAAGAAGAAAAAACGAAACTGCAGTAAATAAGAAGGGCACGGATGATTCCAAAACTCAAAAAAGTTAAAACAGAACATCAAAAGAAGAAGCCATCGTAGCTAAAGTAGACTCATCCCATCTACAATCCGAATTCGCAGAACGCATCGTTCAACCACTGCAAAAAGTAGATGCTTTTATTAACTCTGAGAAAATCGAAGCTATCGTAGACTCTGGAACGCAGATGACGATTGTACATTCATCGCTCATTCCAAATTTAGAGGAGAGAGAAGGAAGTAATATATTGCTTAACACCTGCTTTCGGACAACCAATTGAAGCAAAAGTTTTCCGTGTACCTATTTACAATAAAGATCATGGAAGCAATATATTTAATTTTGTGGATACATTAATTGCAGTGACTGATAAGCTAAATGCGTCTTGCCTAATAACACCAGAAATACACGAACTGTTGATTAATCCTGCGGCAGAAAGAAATAATTACGGAAGCGAAAACATGCAAACGCCAATGCACAGCCAAACGACAGCGTCTAGTCCCCCCACCCCCGCTAATGCTCTTGGAGGAGAAAAACTATGGAGGTAGGAAGTAAGATGGAGTTGCCCTAAACAAGTTTCTCCGGTACCCTGCTCTGAAGAACTGGCGATCCCTACGTAGTGACCAAAACATTGGGTCATTTACCATTGAGTTCAATGGGATTTGACGCGTTCGGATTTAATATTTTGTAATTACGTCGTAAATATACATATAAATGTATATATTTTCTTTTTCTACAACACTTCAGAGTCCTAAGTATATGACAACAACATATTTTTAAACAACATTTCATTCTGAACGGAATTAAATGCTATACTTTTCACAGGACAGTTTTCTCAGAATGGTTTAATTTGAATGAAATATTTTCACACGTTTTCGTTAATTACATTAGAAAAAAAAGTTAAGGTAATTTGATTTTATTCTGTTAAGGTACAAAAATTATGATCAAAGTTTATTGTATTATTAATATTAAAATTATGCATTATTTCTTTTCTATTTATAGAGCTTCTTCCTAAAATACTTGATTGAAATGATTTTTTGGCTTCTGAGGCATCTTTTAAATCGAAAAATGTAAGTCAATTTATAATTAATGCTCTATTCAGTTCATTTTAAATTAGAGAATTATTAGGAATTAGCGAAATACTTTAAATAGTACTTGACTTTCTCTGAACATTTCTGAAAGGGAATAAAATAAGTTTTTTTTTTTTTTTTTTTTTTTTTTTTTAAGTATTATTTAAAATTTGTAACTGAGTTATTATAAAATGTAAGGGGAATAATTCTTTTAATTATACTTATCAGATTTTTTTTTACTCTTCATTTCAACAATACATATTCCAAAACTCTTTATTACTTTCTGAAGTGCGCATCTCATAGCATTTGCTTTACAATACCTTTTAACAGATTGCTTTCCAATACGAACAATTCTTGCTTAAATAGTTTTATAACGTATTTGTCAACAGTATTTCAATTTATGTTTACAATTCAATATTAAGGTTATTATATATTTAGATAACATTTATAACCATTATAAATTAGATACATTTAATAATTAGATTTCTTCACAGTACTTTCACAACTGTTTATAAGTGAATAAATTCTTCATTTCAAATACATTTATAAATAATTTAATGAATATTTATGTATTTTGTCAAAGGCAGATACATGCTTTTTGCAATAATATGCAACAATAACATATGGATGTGAAAAAAATGTGTTTTATTTAAAACATTTTGGCGTTTGGAAAATAAAATAAAAGTAGCGAATACTCTAATCAAGGGTATCGAAAGACGTATACAATTTTAAATGTACCGTAAGGTATTTTTCATTCTTTAAGCATAACATTTTTCTTAAAATCTATATTTTTGTAGTTCAACAGCTTAGAATTTTATAAAACAAATTCATAATCAAAATCGCGTTGTTGTTAGTTATCGAAAAATAACCAAGATGTGATTTTTGCGTAAATGTCACTAAACTATACAAATTGCTATTATCCATCACACTATGAATGTTTCATTCATGCGAAAGCGTCCCTTTTTCGATTTGTATGGAACTGTCGTGTGTCGAAATACTATCAGAACCGTGTCAAGCGAGCTTCTGAATGTAAACAAAGAACACCCCATCTGCTGACCCAAGCTTCAAAGTAGTGCTTCACTTCTAGTGCCGACTGGCCCCTCCTTCCTTTCCTACCTCCATGAGAAAAACGAAGGGGGGAAGGCGAGTGCTTACGTAATCACAGACTTGTCGTCTGCTGAACACCTACGCGAAGAGCAAGCTAACTGTCCCTCGCTGAGAGAAGCATGGAAGCTAGCTGTAGAAAAAAAAAGGAAATTATTTATTTATTGATCATCTTTTACATCACCAAAAAAATATTAGGACAGACCGTTTTTCAGTTAGTGCTTCCTCTTAGTAGAAGAGCACAACTGTTGGAATTAGCACATAGTTCCATTTTCGGTGCCCATCTTGGAATAAGAAAAACGAAGGAGAGAATACGATATTCATTTTTTTTGGCCTGGATTAGCACAAGATGTCGAAACCTTTTGTAAAACGTGCAAAGATTGTCAGTTGAAGAGTCCAGAAAAGCGATCGGACAAGATTCCCATCACACCGGTCAGAATACCAGGACTACCTTTCGAAACAGTTAACATCGACATTATTGGACCTAATGAACCTCCTTCTGCTAGGAAACATAAATACGAGCTCAACATTCCTCTGCGCTTGTTTTGAATTGCTCTTCTGAGTTTTTGGAGAGTTTGGCAATACCTTTGAGAGTTTATTGTAGTGCCTCTTTCCAGGAAGTCCACCAAAATTACACCTTTTCTGTCCCAAAAAACAGTCGCCATCATCTTCCTTGCCGACATTGTTTGCATGCATTTCTTGGGTTTTTGGGGAGAACTTGTGTGCCCCCACTGCATTGATTGCAATTTCGTTTCACAGTTCACATGTTTCACCCATGTTTCGTCACCAATAACGATGCGATCGAGTAAAGAGTCACCATCCTTATGGTAAGCGTCCAAAAAGTTCAACGCTGCAGCCATTCGCTGATTTTTGTGGTCCTCTGTCAAGATTTTTGGAATCCATCTTGCACAAAACTTGTGGTAACCAAGCTTTTCGCTGATGATTTCGTGCAACAAACTTCGCGAAATTTGTGGAAAACTCAAAGAAAGTTCCGTTATTGTGAAATTTCGATTTTCACGGACTTTAGCATCGACTTTTTCGAGAAGTTCGGCGGTCACTATGCTGGGTCTCCCACTTCGATCTTCGTCGTGAACATTGGTTCGGCCATTTTGAAATCTTATGACCCACTGACGCACTCCACCTTCAGTGATAATGTTGTCCCCATACACTTCACGAAGCTGCCGATAGATTTCTATCGGTTTACAGTTTTTTGCAGTCAGAAACCTTATTACTGAGCGCACCTCGCAGCTCGCGGGATTTTCAATTAACGCAGACATTTCAAACCGTCACAGTATCTGAACGGAGCACAGCACGAACCTCTCACTAGCACGGCTAGATGCAGACTGAGCTGCGCAACGCTCTGACCCCAAGATGGCCGCGCTAGCCCCGCCCCTAGCGGACACAGACGGAAACGTAATCTACTTCCTGGATGGCCCTCGTATGTATTATACTTGATAGATTAACATTCCTGATGGCCAGAAGCCATTCCAATGAGAAGCTTGACAGCAAAAGCCACTTGCGACGCACTTTTGGAGATTTTTATGAGAACAGGAATCCCTAATATAATAGCTAGTGACAACGGAAGTAACTTTGTTTCAAAATTAACTAAAGAATTCCAGAAAAGACTAGGTTCTCTACACCTGCTTACAGTGCTTCAAATGGATTAGCAGAAAGATGGAACAAGTCCCTCAAGCAAAGTTACGTCATGTCATTAGGTCTCATCCTTCGAATTGGGATAAGCACATCCCATACCTGCTCTTCGCATACAGAGAAGTACCAAACTGCACCAGGTGTGTCTCACCATTTCAGCTCATGTATGGAAGACAACCAAGAGGTCCTTTAGCAGTACTGAAGTCTTCATGGTCAGGAGAAATACCTATACCACCTGATCTAAGTGGATTACTTACAGCATTTAAAAATAAGGTTAGAACAAGCAGCTGAACAAGCCAATTTAATTGCAAGTGAAAAACAACAAAAATATGCTGAGTACTTTTATCGGAGATCAATACTAAAAAAATTTCAAAATCGGGGAACAAGTTTATTTACTCATCCCAGATTCAAATAACAAACTCTATGCACGTTGAACTGGACCAGGAGAAATCGTTAATCATTGCCCACCTCATTCCTATAAAGTAAAACTACCTGATGGAAAGATCAAACATGTTCATGCAAATAAAATTCGAAAATTCCAAGCTAGTGTCAATGCAGTTGGAGTGATATTTGAAGATGAAGAAGAATTTGAAGAAATTATAACTTTGCCAGGAAAAGATCTCTCGAGCCCCCTGAAAGATTTTTAAATGGATGCAAATCTGAATTTAGAAAATTTAAATCCGCAGCAAAGAAGAAAATTTATAGCTCACAACTTTTATTTGTTATCAATAAACACCGAGCTCTATTCACCGGAAAGCTGAAAATAGCGCTAAAGTTGAAGCTCATAAAATTAGATTAATACCCAATATAGAGAGGGAAAAACCTTACATTTATAGGATTCCTGAAGCATTGAAAACCAAGGTTGATGAAGAAGTTGAAGAATTATTGAAATCGGGACTAATAGAAGAAAGTAGTGCAGAAATAGCTCGTCCAGTAGTTTGTATAAGCGAAAAAAAAAAAAATGGAAATATTAGATTGTGTCTTGATTATCGAGCATTGAATGCAGTGACGAAGCCAGATGACTTTCCTATGCAAAACGCCATTAATTTAATGTACAGTATAGGAATAGCCAACGTCATAACAACTTTGGATCTACTGAAAGGATACTGAGCAATTCCCATGGAGGAACAAAGTAAAGAGTACACATCCTTCAAAAGTCATCGAGGTCAATATCAGTTTAAAGTGCTACCTTTTGGACTAAGGAACATAGCAGCAACTTTTCAGAGAGTAATGAATAACGCGCTGAAAGTATTTCAACAATTTTCAAGAGCCTATAGTGACGACATAGCTATATTTTCCATGGATTTCGACACTCATCTCCAAGATCTGGATAAAGTTTTCACTAAACTAGAGTCACTTGGATTTACTATCAATTCGAAGAGATGTTCGTTTGCAAAACCTCAAATTAAATATTTAGGACACATTATTGGATCAGGAAAACGTCAACCAGATCCCGAGAAAAAAATTGCAATCAAGAACCTGGAAACGCCGAAAACGAAAAGAGATCTTAAAGGTCTGTTAGGATTATGTAATTATTATCGCGATTATATCCCGGGGTATGCAGAGATCGCCTGCCCACTCACAGAACTCACAAAAAATAAACAACCGGAAATACTCGAGTGGAAAGAAATTCATGAGTCAACATTTCAACAACTGAAGGAACGATTAGCGATGTCAACGAAGTTGATCACCCCAACACTGCAGGATCCGTTTGTCATTCATTCTGATGATCGGAATAGGTGCTTTTTTATCACAGCAAAGGGGATAGAAACAATTTCCCGTGTGCTACGCGAGCAAGAAATTATCGAAACCTCAACAAAGCTGGCCGACTATAGAGCGTGAAGCTTACGCTATAGTATGGGCATTGAAGAAGTTCGAACCTTGAATATTCGGTTCATCGGTGAAAATTGTGATTGATCATAATCCTCTAGCCTTTATAGTGAGAAATGCTCCGCAATCGTTCAAATTACAACGATGGGCCATAGCTTTGCAGAAATATAATCTCGAAATAGAACATTGCCCTGGAAAAAAAAACTGTCGAACGCAGATGCATTATCCAGACTTCCCACCTGCATTAATTTACTGTTCATCGTCACGAACATTTTGTATAGTTAATGATTAGATAGTTTTTCTTTGCTTTTCTTAATAATTTTACAATTTTATGCAAATAAGATGTAATTTGAAATAGATAGAAAAATTATTGGATAACAAATATTCGAAGTAAGTGGTAAATTTAGATATTTTTCTCCCAAGGATATAAATCATGCTGCAGTAGTAAAGAGAACGTTAAGAATAGAATTATATATTTATGCAAGTAAACTGAATAGAGAAATTTTGATAATGTTTTATTGATAATTTTCATATGTAAAAGTAAGAAGCTAAATAATTTTACTGTTGTCATTGGAATAATACTGGGGTCTTTTTTAATATAGGGTGGCCCAGAAGTCACTTTACATTTTGAAAATTAAATAACTTTTTCTTAAATGACTGTATTTAATTAATTCTTTTTTTATTTTTTGCTTATTCACATGTCCATTCAAATGGAAATGAGCTTCATCTCCCATGATCAACTTGTGAATAAACTCATTGTCATTTCTTGCAGTTCTCTGAAACCTGACAGCATAATTTACTCGTTTAAGTCTGCTGGTTTTAAAGATTGCACTAATTGAACCTTGAAAACGCGTCACTAAGTTCCTTATTGCAGGCCTACTAGGGGGATGTCGAACATTAAAATGGCGCATATCTTTGCGTTGCAACAATTGACCGTCCATTTTCAAAGTAAAATTCAATTATCTTCACTCGTTGTTCTGTTGTAAACTTATCCATGCCAAAAATTTCCAGGGATTATATTTTTTAATTCTGAAAAGAGAAAAAGAAATATATTAATAGAAAAAAAGTTATTTAATTTTCAAAATGTAAAGTGACTTCTGGGCCACCCTATATTTTAACATGTTTATAAAAGAAAAAATATCAACTTGGTTTCTTTGGATTAAAAATTGATAAATTGTTACAATACTAATAATAATATTTGGAACCAGTGGGGTGAAGTTAAAATGTGTTATCTATGTTTATATATGTTTATGTAGTAAATTGATGTGTAATTGTAGGTATTGCATTGCAAATGTCTATAGTAGTTGAGATTTGAATATTGGGGTAGAATGTATAAATGTATATGTAGTCTTTTTTTCATTTCTCATTGATCGCAAACAGTTGCTAGATTTTAGTTTCCAGATTGATGATTGATTTGTAAACAGTATCAAGAACAATCTTACGACAGGGGTGTAGTATCTGGCGACTGTTTGGCGATCAACAGAGCGTGCTTGGTACATGTAGCTCTTCTCCAAGAAGGGTTAATGTATTTTAAGAGAGTTGCATGTTAGCCTCAGAAGAGGAAGGTAGTAGATATCGCTATGGTGTAAGAGCGATGTACTGCTCTGAGTTTACTATTATGCTTTGAACCATATTTTAATAAATGTTCGTTTCGTCTTGTTAAATGGTGCCTTATTGAACCACGAAGCCAATATACTACTGCGACACACTCTCTCTTTTCTCGAATACGCATTCATCCTTTTAAGACGCTGCAGCAATCTTCTATGTTCGTTTCTATGGCACTAGTATCAAAATTGGAAATGTTCTGGAAATAGGCAGGATTGGAGTGCCAAGTGAATTGTGGCCACAAGGGATATTTTAAATAAATATGGAATTTAATTTGCCTCGACTGCTTCTTCTTCAAAATGGATGAATGGTCTAAGCATCAAGTATCTACGGCATCAGTATTTCTGCACATCTACACCTCAGCGTTATTACACCAGCGCTTCCAAAATTGTTCTGTCATTACATTTTTCGGCCAGTGCTAATTGTGAAGAAATCTACACGGGTTTGTTATCTTATGTTGACAGTGAATCATGGAAAAAGTCCTGTTTCACCGAAAATTTAAATGCAAGTTTCTGGCACATTCATAATCAAATTGTAGAGTTCCTCACTTTTGAATTCTAAGTTAATGTTGGAAGCGAAGAATCTAAGAACTGATAAGCGAATAATAGCTTGCGTTCGGTGACAAGAAACAAGATAGAAGGGTAACTAACCCTTTATTATTCCAATAAGATTTACAAAACTCCGCTTGGGAGTGTACAAGGAAAGCCCGCCCTTGGACTTGAACTTAAAAGACTAAGAATTAAACTAAAACTAAGATTAACTAAAGAAGTATAGCCGAAGCTATCAAAGTTCAAATTGAGCTGGCCCCTTAACTGATTTGACTACGAAGCTTAGCAAGGGCCTGAATACGGCCGGGCGTAATAACAGCTTTGAGAGAGAGAGAGAGTGTGTGGCCAAAAGGGCAGACGCGTGTAAATCAGAAACTCTGATTCTCTCTGACTTAGTAAGTAACTGACGCAGCTATTATCTTGGGCTATTACTCGACAACAGACTTTCTTGGATGCCACATGTCAGGAATCTTAAGACTCGAATTAGCATCCTAAGCAACAATATGAGACGCATGACTTCACATAAATGGGTCTATCTCATCTAAGCTACTAAAAATTTGGCATAGAACCATTACAGAAAGAGTAATAACTTACGGAGCAGCAATCTGGGGTGGCGAACTTACCTCTCATATGAAAAGATCCTTGCTCTCTATTCAGAGACAGCAGCTACTTCAAGTATGCCGGGCCTACCGTACCACGTCAACACTAGCCCTACAACAACTAGCAGGAATTCCTCCCCTAGATTTGATAGTAGAAAGGGAGGCAGCTATCGTAAGGGTTACCAGGCTGGGTCAAACTTCAACACTCTGGGGTCATAGTTATCACCACTCGGACTACGAGGAGCAAAACAACTGCAATAACTTTCATCCAGCAGCTTTTAATTTCTCCGACGGTATCAGTATAAACTACCAACCAATTCAGAGGTACAGTAATAACCTTTTCACAGATGGCTCCAAAACTGAGAACGGCACGGGCAGCGCCTTCTGTAGACTAGAAAAGGGAGTTGTAACATTCGAGTGGAAAAAGAAATTAGGCTTGAACAACTCGGTATACCAAGCAGAGCTTCTAGCTATCAGTGCTGCAATTAGATATGCGAACACATGTCAACAGAAGAAATTCTCCATACTCAGTGATTCGGCATCAAGTCTGGCGGCTATCGCAAGTCAAAACAGCCGGAGTCCTTTGGTTTACAGAATTCGGAAACAGCTTCTGACAATGCCTATTTCGCAAAGACCCACTTTAAAATGGGTTCCCGCTCACACAGGGATTCAAGGCAATGGAGCCGCTGACCTACTGGCCAAGCAGGCACCCAACTGCACGGATATATTAGAAAGACCAACTAAACTTCCTTGGTCTCATATTAAGCGAACAACTTTGACAAGTCTGCTACAAAATTGGCAAAGTAGGTGGACAGAGGCAGAGGTAGGACGAAGGACATTTCGCTTACTGCCAAAAGTTAACATGGAAATAAAGACCCACTGTGCTAGCCTAACACAGTTCTTGACAGGACATGGGACATTCCCAGTATACCTGAACAGATTCAGACTTAGGGATACTTCTTTCTGCGAATGCGGAGAGGAAGGCGACACGGACCATTATTACTTCCATTGTGTACATACAAGAACCTGACACTCGAAGAAACCAGCGGACTGTGCCTGGGCAATGTGGACGACTAACACACTCAAAAACAGAATAGCCCTTGATAAAATAGAGAAAATCTCAAGACACTGCCTAAGCAGAAACAACAGTGGATAATATTATAATGTTTCAAATGTTCAGAACTTAAAGCACATAACCAGAATAACGCTTGTGTCTTGCAGTTATCAATATGTAAAAACTGTTATTAGTATATAATATTCAACCTTGTTACTCTGGAGTCTTCCCTGCCGTGATGGTATATAATTACGTTTGGTTCATGTCCGTGGTCGGAAGCCATCATAGCGATGCACTCACTCACTCACTCAGTAAGTAATTTCGTGGTTTAAATACCGCTCCTCCTCATTTAATATTCAGCAAAATTCCAAAACTACGTTCTGGCCGGAAGTAGTAAGTTGAAGTTAAGAATTTGACAGGAAAGGAACTTTAACTTAAAATTTAACTGTTAATAAAATTAACATAATCCTTACATAGCTTCCGACCAGACTTTAAATACTCGAAAAACCAAGGTCTCAAAACGACCTTGTTTAAGACTTTAAAGTCTGAAAAACTTACGTTAACTACACTCTTCAAACTTTTAAATTAACTAAATGACTTTAAAAGTTTCGTTCTTAGGGCCAACTTTACAACAATTCTAAAAGCTAGACTAAAGCTAGGAAAAATAAAATTTACAATTCATCCTTTCTGGACATTATATCTTGGCACTTGGCATACATCTTCATAAATGGACTCTTTATTCTGCTATAATTATGTCAGGTCTTGATCCTTCCATATCTGGAAGGAAATGTCATTAGTAAAGCATTTTACAAAGCTTTTCTTTAAATCCTAACTTTAGCTTTTATTTCATCATTTGGCCCTCATGCACTTTCATTCCAGCAAATGTACTGAAATGTACTTAGGGTCTTCTATGTTGTGTTACCGCGAACAAAACTACCGCTACACAACAGCTAACTTTGTTAAATTTGATACACCAGACTTTACAAGACTCCCTACACGAAAACTCTTTCCTAATGTAGTAAGCGAAAGCTTATATTTTACTTTTAAACGTTTTAAATGGAGAGCCTAACATTAAACACACATATATATACATTCGATTCTTTTACAATTCCAATACACAGAGACCAAAATTTATTTTCTGTGCCATTTTTAACTTTACGATATTTCAACACAAAGATTAAACATTTCTACATGAACATGAACATTTAAATATTTACACATCACTTTTGAATTCATTTTACATCAACAGTCATAGTTGCTTAATCACAATTTACCAATATTTACACGAAATCTTAACTTTACGTTAACAGATTTTAGTATTCTTATAGTCTTCCGACTAAACTTATTCATAATTTACTTCTCGCAACTTGCGAGTTCTTAACAAAAAGTATTTAACGCTAGTAGCTTCTCCCCAAATTACTAACATAAAAATCTATGATTACAAACATTTACAATCAAACTTTCGCTATCTGCGATTTAACTTTTCTAAACATCTTTAGCAACTTATAACAAGATGATATAATTTGAACTTCAAAGAAAAATAAGCAAAGAAATTTTCACTTATCTTTTTCTGTATTCCTGCATTCTGACGTTACAGAATTGTTCAAATGTAAGGAACCTGATGACCTCCAATCTTCTCGAGCTTTGACGTTCCACTCCGTTTAATTCCGATCTTTTCCTTTTTTTCCCCCTTGTCTAGGAATCTGGGACTCTTGCGGGTTGAGGATTCTGGAATGCCAGTTTCCTTTTTTGCCCCGGTGGGGATATCCGTCCTTCAGGGTATTTGAATCTTCTCTTGGCCCTTCTAACTTGTTGGTCCGGCACGGTTGTGTCTACAAATCTTTTCTGGCTTTTCGATCTCCATGCTGGTCCTCCTTGGGCCTCCCTTGTAGTTGTTGATGCTGGAAACTGTACTTTTACGTCTAGTTTTCATTCGTCGTTGAATTTTCTCCTTTCCTGGAACCTTGTCAGCAGGCCTCCCTCTTCTGGTCGATGGTACTTGAGTTTTTGCAGAATTCTCGGTTCTGACTCGTTGATCTGTCGGTGCTAACTTCCTCCTTTTTTGTGCGCTTGTAGCATTACTGGTGTGGTGTGGTGTATTTAATTATGGCAAAGCACACTAGGGCTATCTGCCTAAGAGGAGGGATGCCTTTCGTGGAGGACTTTCTAAGGGAAACTGGCTCGTATACACGTTACACATGGGGAAAACCACGAAAACACCCATGCAGCCAGCCCGTTTGCGGGATTCGAACCTCGGACCGAACTACCAGTGTTCAGCGACTTTACCGCTCGGCCGCTGGTGGGCCTGTAGCATTACTGGAATGGATTTCCCTGGTCGAAGTTTGCTGGCTCTGCTTTCTTTTTTGTGTTGGGGGACTCCAGCTGGGCTCTTGAGCTGGCGGGCTTCTCTCCTTACTTCCAGGATCCTATAATAAATCCTGCAATATTTTAAAGTCAGTGCGGCTGTAATAAGGTTTTAACTGATCGATATTTGCAACCAGTTGTTGGCCATTTTCAGCCTTTAAATAAAACGTGGCTTCTCTTATTCTTTCCACCATGTACGGCCCTTCAAACCTGTGCTCAAACATCGCAACTCTGTTTTCTGGTGCCGATGATAACGAATATTTCAACTTAAGAACTTTTTGTCCCACTTTATATTCGAATTCCCTTCTATTTCTATCGTAATAGAGTTTTTTTTTTTTTTTTTGTCTTGCTATATCAGAACTTTGAATTGCTTCGTCGATAATTTTCTGAATGTCTTTTAACTTGAATTCTTCTTGTCTCTGTTGTACAAAGAGCAGCTTATCCAAAGGCGTTATGATTTTTCTTCCTAAAAATAACTCCGCGGGGGTCTTCTGCGTAGTATCGTGCTTTGCGGTTCTCAAGGCAAAGCCTAACTCATTGACACAGCTGTCCCAGCGGTCATGAAAATTTTCCACATATCCCCTGATAATTTTTACAATATTCTTATTTACGCGTTCCGATATATTCGACTGCGGTCTATATGGTACCATTTTTAGATGGCATATGCCAAGTCCTGTGCACAAATTTTTAAATATACTGCTAACAAACTGTTTTCCGTTATCTGATATTACTTTTAGTGGGGCACCGTATTTTAATATATATTTATTTAAGAACGAATCTGCGACTATTTTAGCTGAAGCTCGTTTAAGAGGGACTATTTCTACCCATTTTGAAAAATGGTCAACGATTGTTAAAAGATATCTGTTTTTATTTATTTTTGTCCTAGGGTAGGGTCCGAGCAAATCTATGCCAACTATTTCATTTGGAAAAGTGTTCTTTATGTGTTTTAAATACCCGGCCGGGCTGTAATTAACATCGTTTATTAATTGGCACATATGACACGACTTAACATACGCCGTAACAACTTTCTGCAACTGCGGAAAATAAACCGCTTCGTGTACCCTCTTTAGTGTTTTTCGTATTCCGAAATGTCCGGCAGAACGTAGATCGTGCAACTCCTCTAAGATACTTAAACGTAGACTCGCTGGGATTACTGATAACTGTGGCTTTCTCCTGCTTAAATTCTAAAAATTTTGCCGCCCTTCTGAGCGGCGTGGGATTGTGGATCCATCATGAAGACCTGTATTTAGACAGCCTTTATTATCTAAATTTGTATATTTATTTATTTTAGTCTCTATTTTCATAAATTTACATTTATTAAGCTGATATTTATGTTATAAAAGAAAGTAAAAAAGCAAAATATCTTAAATTATGAACTAAGATTGAATTAATTGAAATTCATTAAAATCGAAATAAAATTCCTAACACTTGCGCAAGTTGCAAAGTAATATAATAATAATTTATTTACTAGAGTAATATTGAGTATATTATCTATTAATAGTATTTTTAAAGTAAATTGAATTTTAATCATGAAAAATAGAAATGTAAATTTTTTGAAAGGAAAATTAATAAACTAAGTAATTATCGTCATTGATTGGAAATTGGTTGACTTATCAAGGGGAACAAACCCACTCTCGTTCAATTAACAATAATTAATAAATGCGAAGGTGTTTCGTCATTTACTCAAGTAAGAAGAATGATGCCAAACCGGCAATTTGAGTTTAAGCCAATCTTGTGAGTTGCGTTTTAATCCAAATTAGTGAGATTAAAGAATTCATCATGAATGAATATTTGATTTAAGACAGTATTACTAATAACTTTCTTTGAGATGTTAGAAGTCCAATTTATTAATCTGTTAGTACACGGTAAAAAAAAAGTTCGCTCTTTACAGGCAAAAGTTTTGTAAAGTTACAGAAATCAAAAAGTTACAGAAGAATTTCCTGTAATGGTAACAGGTTGAAAGCAAACTGTAGCGGTAACAGCTGATTTGCTTGTAACATTACAGATAATGTTTCAGTAGCCGCGCGGAAGAATCACGTGACTGACTGGAAATTAGCCAATCAGGAGAAAAGTGTTTGAAAGCTAGTTGCAGAAAAAAACATGGCTGAATGCATGTTGGTTCTATAGCGCAGGTAAGTAAGAAAATGTTTACAATTACTACTTGAAATATTTTTTGTTCATTTTATGCAGATTATTCTCATGCACTTTGCACTTTTATATGTAGTGAGTAAGTATTTAAACGTTTAAGCTTTGCGATTAATTAATATCAGTGTTCGTAATGTCTAATGAGTTGAAAGAGTGCAAAATATTTATTACAAATGCAGATCTAATAGTAGTATTTTGTCATTGTGCATCCGATAAATTACGCCTTAAATTGCCCGTATTATTATTTAAAACTAATTATTCCAAAATTTAATCACTGTTTGTGGTATATAATTGAAATGGTAATGTGCTTGTTGAAAACAAAACTAATCATTTTAGCATTCTTTTCCAATCGTCTGACCAAAGAACGTTTCACATCTTTTTCCCGGCAGGCCTTGCGAGAAACGTTTATATAAACATTTAGAATTCTGAATGTAATGTATATATTTTTTTGCTTACTAGGTTTAGTTTATTCTTTTTCTAGGATTATCTAATTAGTTATACCTGGTTTATAATTCAGTCTAATATGTTTATGTACGAGTGTGTTATGAAGTAAAATTGCAAAAACTTGAACAACGCGGTCGAGAATCTCGTTTATTCCTTTAGTGTAATAATAATTTTTTCAGTGGTATTAATTTCTTACGAAAATATTATAATTCCAAAATGAAGTAATTATATTGATTAAAAATATGCCGTATCATACTTTTCTTAATGTTTTGTTTTACTAACTAGATGCAACTTAATTATTCCATATATTTTAATATACCAATATCAACAGGGGAAAATGGAAATGACCTAAAATATTTTTCTAACAATTCGTTAAAATAATTATAAAGCAAAACTAAAATTTTGTGCATTATTTCCAAAAATATCATTTCATTAATATTTTATAAATGACAACATACATTATATTGTATATATAACTACCATTGCATACTTATAAATTTTTAAACATTTAATGTAGAATTTATGTTGATTTTATTTTGCCCAGTTTTAATACAGTTTTGAAGTATGATAGTTTTGTTACTAGGATAGCATGAATCTGCTAATACAAGTTTAATACATTTCTTGACAAATGTTTCTCTTATTCATGTAATATAATACATAAATCATAAAATAAGTTTTCTTAAAAATAAATTATTATTGTTTATTGGAATTTAAAACAATTCTGTATCTGTATGTTGTATTAAAAATAAAATAATAATGAAATAATGAATTTTTAATGAAGCATTGATTTTAGCATTAACAATGTAAATATATATATATATATATATATATATATATATATATATATACACATGAATAAATGGAAATGCAAGCTACGTTTCCTTACAAAACCGCCCATGAATATATACTTCCCTTTAGACTGATAGCCTTTGCATGCTTTGCCATATTCTATCAATCCAAATGATGCAAATATCCAGAAAATTTTACTTTCTTTGAAAGTTAATACCGGAAATAAAATTCAGTGCATTTGTAAACTACATTAGTTCTCTTATAGCTTGGCATTTAATTGCCCAATGATTTACTAGTCCAAACTAAGGCAGAATTCAGATATCGTTCAAATAAAAGAAAATTAATAAGGTCCGATTTTTAGACGTATATATGAAGATTTATTTTTTTTAAATATTATTTCAAGTCAACCAAATTAATTTCAAATTTAAGTAAGTATTCATGCCTTTCAGTAGCATTATTTTTGATATCTTAAATTAAATAACTGAATGCAATATTTCTTGTTTATAAAAGAAAAGCAATGTTATGAAAGACTAGCGAAGTGGATTTGCAAGTTCTAATTTCAAAAGGTCCCATGCTTTAAGGGGTCATTTTTAAAAATACTTAATTAAAAAAAATATTTAACGTAAAACTTCCAAACTTCACACATGTGGAATATTAATTCTATATATTTTATCTCATTCTTATTTTATTAATTAATTTCATAGCATTTTGTGTGACACTAATAGTAATTATTAATTAAATTTTATGCTGTTTCTGATCTATGTTTTGATTTTGTTATTAATTACGCTAGTTTACATAAGATTTAAAATTATGTAAGGTACAAAAACCTTCTGCATCTATTAATATATGCCGAAGTGAATGAAATTATGCCAGTGAAATTTTTTAAAATCAAAAACAAATTTCTGTGGAAAATTAAAGTTATAAATTCTAAATGCAAACAAAGGAGTGAATTTGAAAGTTATCAAATAAGCCAAAGTGTTGGTCATTTTTTCAGTTTTGCAGAAGAATTTTTATACTTTGCAGAATGGGAATATGATGTTTGGTTTTGTTAGTATTAATTATTACAACTGAATTATTGCAACTTACATTGCAACACGTAATTTAGCTTAAAATTTATTTGAACTTAATTTTCTAATTTATTTTGATCATGTATATTTCATGTGTCATAAGTCTTTGAAATTAACTTAATTCTATTTATTTACACAATTTTTTTAAAGAAGGAAAGTCACATTTGTTTTGCTTAGTTGCACACGAAGATACATACCTATATATATAGAGAGAGAGAGAGGGAGGGAGAAAGAGGAGTTATGTTTACTTGCAGACTTTTTTCCTCCTTTTATATTATAGTATGAAACTCAAGGGGGAAATTAAGCAATCAATTTAATTTTGAAGGATGTAATTACAATAAGATCATAACCAATCAAAAATATTCATGAATGAACTACTGGTAACTATCATAGTATTATTATTTAAAAGAAACCTACATTCCAATAAGAACGCTTAGTAACATAACCATTTAAGTTATCTGATAAAAGTAATTTTCATTCCTACTTCCCTATACCTTGAATTTCACTCTTAGTATTGCCCACTGCTACTCCCTAGACCTCAAAGCATTTAATGCATCTGGAACTGCAATTTGTGTCTTCTTCTACAGCATGCAAGTTATCACCGTTTAGTTTGTACTGCCACGAGCAATGATCTTCAGAATTACCTTATTGCGTTGCATATTCCACCCCACCCAGCTTTAGAACCAGATTCTGAAAATTAAAAAAATATTTACATAATTTTCCCCCTTTTAATGCATTCAGAAAATGAATATCCCAAGATTTTAAAATGGATTTATCAACATAATGATTGTTTTCGTCATACTAACAAAGGCAAACTTTTGCACACTTAAGGCCCCGTTGAATCTTTCTCTTCTAACTGTTGAATATTATGTCAGCCTAATACAAACAATGATCTATGATAGTGAAAGCAAATACCAATTGCCATTCACTGTGCAATTTTGCCATATCAGCTGAATGTTCACCCTAGCAAGCATCGGACCACAACCTTCTCTAATTATTTATGTATGATCTGAGGCCTAAGGATTTGCAAGAACAACAATAGAAGTTCAAATTATAAAGAAGAAATGAGATAACTTATTAGATGTTGCAATTATGTGTATTCTTATTGAAATAGAGGTTTCTTTTAAATAAATAATATTGTGATAGTAGTA
The DNA here is from genome assembly GCF_044657685.1 of Stegodyphus dumicola. Taxonomy (NCBI): domain Eukaryota; kingdom Metazoa; phylum Arthropoda; class Arachnida; order Araneae; family Eresidae; genus Stegodyphus; species Stegodyphus dumicola. The sequence goes on along the minus strand of NC_140781.1, from coordinate 139,548,223 downwards.
GTTTATCTATGATTACTTTTCATTTGTTATATTCCTACTGTGACTGTGTCCTTTGGAAATTAAATTATTCGTTTAATTTTTCCCTCTTAATTTTCGGAAGATAAAATTAGTAAAAATAAGTGGGAATATGGCATCAAGAGCATTAGATATCCCCATTTTCTTGAAGCTGTTCACTATTGTTGTTTCATCAATGATAGGCCATGCACCCAAAATCCACTAGTAAATCAGTTAGTAAGATGAAAATGACCACTATGCGGACAAAACATTTAGGGTAACTTGTTTTGTGAGCCCCTTAAGGAAGACAAACATTACCTAAATCTTTAAAACATATTCAGAATCCTGTGCTAAAAGAAAGCTAGGGGGAAAATGTTGTCCGAGTCCCAGTGATTCCTTTGGAAGAATATGTAATATTGTTTTAGAAATTTAAGGTAATAAATATAATATTTTTCGAATGCTAAAACAGTTCGAGAAATTTATTCAAATTCTGAATATAAGTATACTGTATATTATATTTAATAACTATGGTGGCTTCATTTATGAAAATATTTGAATATTAGCTGTTTTTGTACAATGAACCTTCTCTAAGCTAGCTATACGTGATTCCTGAAAATTTTGATCTTTAAATGATAGTGGGCATCCGAGAGAAGTTATGTTTACTAATTAGTTATTTTATGAGGAATGCTGGTTAAATTTAAAAAGTGATTGACTGAGGTAGCTTGTCGTAATGAGACGGTTCACTGTAATCCAATTTTTTAAAGAATTTAAGCTGTTCTTAATTAATTAAGATAATATAAAGAAATATCATTAAAAGTGTTATATAAGCACATGTTTAAAACATCTATTAAAATAATTTTTATAAGCTTTTTAAGAGCATGATTATGATTTTAAAAGAAATGTTTTTTTCTTTATTTAGGAGACATGGTTTACAAAGAGGAGAAAAACCATTCATTTTTTCCAAGCAGTCGAAACGAATTTTTATGAAATGTTTATTAAATTATATTATGTTATTTTTTAATTAATTCTTTTTTTCAGGTTTTATGTAAAGTTTATGAATTAATTAATAAATTATTTCTACTTCTGTATTTTAATTAGCATATTAGTTGCTTCATAGTGTTTCACAATAAAATTTTAATTCAATAAACTTCTTAATTAACATGCTGTAATATAGAGAGAGCATAAAGTTTGTTTTCTGTTGTCACATGTTTATTTCACAATTTTGTATGCGAATCTCGAAATTTATAATAACTAGGAATACTTTTTAGTATCACTTTCGAAATGGTAAATATTAAGCTTAGATTTATTACATATTATGTTTGTAAAAAATTATAGGTAAAATTAAAATGCATTAAATTTTAAGCTAAACTGAAGTATTAATTTTAGAAATAAATTTCTTAAAGGCATAATTGTATTAAGAATTTTAAGGGAAACAAGGCTTTAAAAATTAAGGTCAGTTGGCAAAGTTTTATGCTTATTCAAAAAGCATGACATTAGGTTTTTAAGGAAAGACTTCTATCTGTTAATTCAAAGGAAATTATTTGAAGGTAAGTAAAAAAGTTATGCATTATTTCAAACAATAGCAGACTGTTGACAAACACTGAGTGCAGATAAGAATAAAAAAATTAGTTAGACGTTGTAATTCAAGCGTATGAACAAAATTTGAATTCCTTGTAGTAACAAAATGAAGTTCATTGCTATGTTGAATTCTTTAATTTACTGAAAATGTCATTTTTTAGAAGGAGAGAATATATTTTTGAAATATGAAGAACAGCTGTTCTGAGTTCTTCATAGAAATATTTCACAAAATGTCTTTTACTGTAATAATATGATCATATCAACATGCAACACGTTTACTCATATAAGTTAAATCTAAAGCAACATGTGTCTATTTTAGCTAAAATTACTAAAAAGAAAGTTCTAGAACATATCTTATTAACTGACACTAAAACATGCAAATAAAACATACTATTTTTTTCAGCTATTTTACAAGGCAAATATAAGGAGTAGCATATCAATTTGAACTTTTAAATTAATCAAAATGATAATATGAAAGGCCTTTCAATAATATCAGACATAAGTTTCCCTTCATAAAACAAAAATACTCTGCAACAGACTAATGTTACTTTTTGAAAAAAGAACATTGCTGTTGAAAGCACATCTTTTAAATTAATGCTATTCTGAGGTCAAATTGACTAATTTAAAAAGCCAAACTATTATGCTTCACTTGCATATATCTGTATAATGATATACACATGCAGATATTGTTTTACTCAAAAAATCTTGATTTCAGTATATTTTATTATAATAAGCATAATTTTAGACAAAAAAATCTATTACTTTTATAGACGTATCCTTTAGTATTATCTATGAAAAATATATTCTACACACATAATTACTTAATGGGATATTAGAAGGAAATAATCTGAAACCTTTACAGATACAACCATTGGAATTTTACGTAAGAAAAGTATCTTCTACTCACATAATAACTTGCTATAATAATACACGCAAATAACCTGTAACAGTTACAGATATATCTGTTGAGATTTTACATGAGAAAAACATGTTCTTTTTATATAATTATTTGCTGTAATATTACACGCAAATAATCTGTAACCATTACAGATATATCGTTTGGGATTTTACATGAGAAAAACATGTTCTTTTTACATAATTATTTGCTGTAATATTACACGCAAATAATCTGTAACCATTACAGATATATCGTTTGGGAATTTACACGAGAAAAATATGTTCTACTTACATAACTATATGCTGTGATATTACAAGAAAAAGATCTGTAACCATTACAGGCAAAACTCTTGTAATGTTACAAAGAAAACACCTGTTTCTGTTACTCAAATAACCCATGGCATCCCAGTTTCCATGAGTTTTCTTAGTAACCTTACAGATTTTTTTTTTTACAGTGTATTGAAATTGAAGTTTCGTGTTTTATCAAACAGTAGAATTATTTTGTAGTTTATTATTTAAAGATCAAGATAGTCAATGATATTTTGCGAATGATTAGTTTTACTAAGAGTAAGGCCCTTTGGCTAAATCTCTGAGTTTTGAATCTTATTAAAATTGTTAAATGTAATAATATCATCTATATATCTGTAAGTGTGCGCGTAGTAATTTAAATCTTGTTGTTGTAAAGTTTTTTGAAAAGGTAAATTCTTTCATGAATAAAAAGATATTACAAACGGAAGTACTCGAACGTACGCCCATTGAGATACATCTGACTATATACCAAGTGATAAAAAAATCTCATGTACGGATAAAGCCGGTCATGGAGCTCAGAGATTTAAAAAAAAAAAAAAAAAAGTGTTTCAACTGCGAAAAACATAATCTTTTGATATTTTTTTTACCATGTCAATATTTTGCTGCCAGTCCGAAATTCGGATAAAGTGCGAAAGGAAATTAAAAATACTTTCAAACATATTTAAGATGTCAGGTACATTTAAGCAGACATTAAAATCGAAATTTGCTTTTATGGTTTTATATTAAAATTTGATTTCTTACTAGCAAAGCATATGTGAAAGAAGACACATGTAAAAATCCGCTCTAGTGTCAAAGTTATATATTAAGAAGAAATACTTCTAAGGTTTCCGGTTTAAAGAGCCAAACTTTGGTTTTTTTATATTTGCGTTTAGCAAATGCCTCTTATTAAATCCCCCGAATTAAAATGCTTCCGTGTACGATTCCATGCAAATATATAGTTTCATATGATAGATATTTAGCTCATTTGCATCTCCCTCTATATATTTATTCATTTTAAGAAAGTAATATTTTTACAAAATTCCAAGGCAACTTCATTTTCCAATTAAGATTTCACATAAAGGGAGCTTTCCTGCTTGCGTGCGCGATTTCCCTGAACTACTTGATTAAAATTATAAGAAATTTTGATTAACTGCGTAACCACTGTACCTGTATAATTATTACGCTACTGATCTAAAACTGTTTAAAACTGTAACAAAAGTTGAAATCATAAAAATATCGACATCTCAATTTCCATTACCTCAGTTAAATTTATGATAATTTTGTATACAAAACTATTTAAATACATATAGTTAGGCATGTTTACAAGCTTTAAATTATGAGACATTCTTATATTTGTTTATTAAGAAAATAATACGCATTTACAGGATTTGAAGGTGATCGATGTCTTAGTATCTTAGAATTTTGCTTTAATGTAGTTCATATATTAATTTACTTGGTAGAATTCATGTCTTCTTGCTGATAAGTTGGATCTAACATTGCTTTTAAACTTCAATTAAAATTTAGCAGCACATTGCGCTAATTTATTCTTTTAGTACTAGCGTACTTTTTTCTCAACTCGTTGAATACTTCATTTCTCTTTAACCCCAAAACCATTGCTCAAAATTTAAAAAAAAAAAAAAAAAAAAAAGGATGTAGAGACCTTAGTTTAATTGGAAAAGCCGGAGAGATGAAAAAATAACAACGCCTTCACCGGGAATCGAGCCGCGGACCTCTGTAATACGCGCCCAGCGTGTAGACCACCACACCACGAAGGCACGCCAAGAAGAGGGGAGAAATACCTTATAAGAAGACCAACTGAATAAATCCTAAGTGAGTTTATAATGATCAATTACTACGTCTCAAGGGTAAAAATTTCACAAATTACCCTTAATTATGTTAAAAAAAATAATTGATTTAAAGAAATAAAAATAAAAACTCGTTACGTTTAAAGAAAATATACCTGTTCTTTTTTAACATATATCGCTTTAACTGTGCATAGCTTTTTGTGTTTGAGGGGAGGAAGCAAGCTAAAATCACTGATTTGTTTATATAATACTGCATGCATCAGTATTTATTACAATATTACGTGAATCACAAAAAAGGTATTTAAAATATTTAATATTCAGAATATAAAATAAAAGCACGAAATAAATTATTGAGGATGTCAAAATAGGTATATCAAATTTCAGACTCGTAAACCATAAAGACTCGTAAACCATTATAAAGGTACTGTTGAGCTTTAAAATGTGTTGTATTTGGGGGATATTTTCACATTTTAAATGCACCTCACTCTTTAAAAGTATTTAACATTCTTTACATGATAACATTTATATATAATATTAACACTGTTAATATTAACACTTTGTATATATATTTGTGCACTCGAGAAGCTTAAAATTTTAAAAAGCTAATTAGTAATCATAGCTGTTGTTTCAAGTTATAGAAAAATAATCGAGATGTGGTTTTTCGCGAACAGCGAAGAATGTTTTATGCGCGCAAGTGTCCCAGCTTCTCGATTTGTGCGCAATATCGCACGCGCATGTGCCACTGAACAGGTTTTTTTTTACGATGGATAACACAATGTTGAAATAGTCAGTTGGGTATTTCTTGGCTTAATCCTAGTATACGGTGCACATGAGAGTTGGCGAAATTCGGGTTTAAGAGACTAATAAGCGCGCTAATTGTGGTAACCAATCCGATTTTGAATGCTCTGGAGGAGAGTGCATTTGGGAGCATTTTCGCGCATGCTCAATATATATTTTAAATTGATAAGTTTTGATTGGTGCAGATGGAAGAGAAGAATTATTTCAAACCATTGTTTGAAGTTCCGTTAATCTTCAGTCTTCGGCTGAACTGAATGAGAAAGGATAACGTATGTTCAGGTAAAATTTATTTATCTTTTATTTTTTGTATTTTTTAAAATAACAGTAGTGGTTCCGCCGAGTTTCTGATAGGTTAATATTTTTTAATTAATCGGTTTTTGGTCAGATACTGAATATGATTTTAGTTTGATAACGTCTTTTATTCTACAGTTCGAGTTGCTAACGTATTTTGTTCTACAGTTCTATTTGCTAACGTATTTTGTTTTTACAGTTGAATAACGTTACTTTTCGATTATGATGTGCAGTGCTATGAATTGCGAATATTTAAACACGAAATTTTTTTGGAAGTTAGAACTGGAAGGAAAGCTTGCTGTAATTCAATGGGCAGTAGATGCCGGATTGCTGCCGAATTTTAAAAATCGCGCCGTGGCCGCACCATATACTAGGATTTGGAAGGAACGTGGAGTGCTGTTAAGCGTGGGATGAAGGGGACGAAAAAGGTAAGCGAAGAGTTTGACTCTTATTTGGCAGAATATATGAGGCGGCGCCTGGAAAATAATAAATCGTCATCCGAAAAAATGAAAGACTTTATATTTGCAATAAAAGCAATATATCCGTCACCCGAGTTTGAGGGCCATGGCATTTGAGTTATGATATAGACCCTAAAACATATGTGACACTGAGACATGGTATTTAATTTATTATATTTGATATGTGAATGTTTTGTATTTGTTGCGATGCATGTTGAAAATTATATTTTTATTTGTTATAAAGTCTGTTAAAAATTATTTTCAATTTCTAAATGCTTGCTTTTTTTCTTGTGTCTCACCGTATGCTTAGGACTTATTATCTTATGATTATCATTTTGTTTACTTTTTTTGCCAACTCAAACTTGTGGCGACGCTTTACTTTGAGGTTGCCAAAAATTTGGCGACAAAAGTAAACGCATCATTTTGGTATTGGCGACAATTTTAAAAATCGCGCCAAGGCCGCACCTAGGATTTTACCTATTTCTTAACTGTTTCTCCTTTTCGGATATAGAACAAAATCATCGCTGCTCATTTTGAAGGTAAGTACAGTTTTTGTCCAGAAAGAATCTTACGGTAGCGTCTTCGTCATTAGGTAATTGCCAAATTGTGTTATGCATCGTACTTAAAAAAATGGCGAAACATGGCAAAAAAACAACGGTTTTGCAGATGTTGAAGTAACATATTCAGTTTTGTCGACTTTATTTTTAAATAAAATGTTTTTTTGAGACACTTAAAGAATTCGAAGCAGTGCATTTGTAATTTTGCACAATTACAGTTTTAAAATTTTGGCTTTCTAAAAAGATGCTTCAAAATGTATTCACTTCTTCACACTTTTATGCAGTAAACCCATACATTCACACTGGAAAATCATTATGCCTTATTTTGATTACGAAATTTTATATCCCGTGAAACAGGCATATTTCAACAATTCACCTGATAAGAAACATAAAATAAATTGAAGAATATTAAATATGAGAACGTCTATTAACGCTTAAATAGTTTTATATTGCAACTTAAAAAAAAAAAAAAAAAAAAAAAATCAGGTTTTTCAAAATCAAAATTATTTATAACGTAAAAACCTTTTTCTTAAGTCTATGATACAAATACTCTTATTAAAACTGCACATAATATAATTTTTTTCACTGTACTAAACATAGAGAATTTTTATAACTACATAAATTTTAAACTTCTCCTTTTGTCATGTTTAGAAGAAAAGTTACTGCTACCAGTTTTTCTGTATACTATCTTTCATGCACCAGATAAAGATTAATTTAAAAGCTCAAAAATTTTAACTTTTATAAATACTTATCAGATTTAATGTTTGATTTTAATACAGGTACTAAGCTTTCTTTCGAAATCATTCAGTCTTTGTTTATCATGGTAATCAGGGCAATAAAATAAAACAACTAAACTGCAAATGAAATATGTTGTTAAATTCTGAATTGAGTTTTATATTTACTATAATAATTTATAGTTTGTTGATACGAATACATATATAATAAAAATTTTTTCTGGATGAAAGCCATGCTTGTAATCAAATTTGTAGAAAGGAGCTGTTAATCAGAAATTTCAGTTTTATTATTATTATTGATACGAATATGTGCAATAAAAAGTTTTTTAGAATGAAAGCTATGCTTGTAATAAAATTTGTACAATGTAGCTGTTAATCAGAAATTTCAGTTTTTTTATTTTTATTTATTTATTTATTTATTTTTTATTGTTGATACGACTACATACAATAAGAGGTTTTTCAGAATGAAAGCCATGCTTGTAATCAAATTTGTACAATGTAGCTGTTAATCAGAAATTTCAGTTTTTTTAAAATTAATTTATCCATAATTCTTTATTCAAAATGTAACCAAAGGAAAGTACAGATTTACTGTAAATGAAATTATAGTTGGTTGTTCATATTCTTTCTTCTTCAAATCGAAAATGTGATAAATGATATAAAAATTTGAAAAACACATAACTTGCTGTGATGGATTTAATTAACAGCACAAACTGTTTTAGAATGCTAAGCTGTGTATTTCTTTAACAAATATTTTATTGAACCACCTCGTGGAACAAAAAAAGTTTAAGGGAAAAATTATGCGGAAAAACTGCTTTGTTTAGCAATGGAAAACTGTATGTTCAAGATGATTGGATTTCGACGGAAGAGATATAATTCCAGACCCCTCCCTGAAATCTTGAAGCATAAATGGCACCAAAGGGAAGTACAGATTTTAAAATTTATGCAAATAATTATGCAGTAATTGGAAAGATGTTCGCTTTAGTCCATGATAAGAAGCTTCAACTTCACAGCGTTGACTGAGAAAAACGATTCGTGTTTACTCATCCTAACGATTAAATACATTAAAGAATCCTTGAGTTAAATAATACAGGTAGTACTACTGCGCATGCGTAGGATTCTAAGGGATTGGGAGAAAGCCAAATTTTATTTCGAAATTGGACACGAGGTGGTGTTCTCTGGAAAACGTATAAAGACCAGTTTTCAAGACTTTTCATGGAGGTAGGAAAGGGAGGAGGGGCCATTCTGCGCTAGAAGTGAAGCACTGCTTTGAAGCTTGGGTCACCAGACGGGGTGTTCTTTGTTTACATTCAGAAGCTCGGCTTGACAAGATTCTGATAGTATTTCGACACACGACAGTTCCATAGAAATCGAAAAAGGGACACTCTCGCATGAAAGAAACATTCATAGTGTGATGGATAATAGCAATTTGTATAGTTTACTGACATTTACGCAAAAATCACATCTTGGTTATTTTTCGATAACTAACAACAGCGATTTTGATTATGAATTTGTTTTATAAAATTCTAAGCTGTTGCACTACAAAAATATAGATTTTAAGAAAATTGCTAAAAGAGATCTGCCAAAATTTATTTTCTAGAAGATTTGAAAAGTTTGAAACTTGATGGCTAAATGTAAATATAAAATTATGTATGTTAAAATATTTGTAATTAGGCACATAGGTCAGATTAAGTTTTTAATAAATAGAGTAATGCATGCAAGGGCTATATGCCTAAAGAGAGAGATGCCATCGTGGAGGAATTTTGAAGAAAAACTGACTTTCGAGTGGGTATTAAAAATAATATTTATAATTTTGATTCAAATTATATTCATATATATTTTTTATGTAAAACTTTCGGGTGTATGCTAAATTAGTGTAAATTACACGAAAAATACAGTGAATGCACAGAAATTAAAGATTTGCACATGCCGGAAATGATAAATAGGAAATATGTATGGGTATTTATGCATGTGCTTGCAAAAAGCATGTATCTGCCTTTGACAAAATACTTAAATGTTCATTAAATTATTTATAAATGTATTTGAAATGAAGAATTTATTCACTTATAAACAACTGTGAAAGTACTGTGAAGAAATCTAATGATTAAATTTATCTAATTTATAATGATTATAAATGTTATCTAAATATATAATAACCTTAATATTGAATTGTAAACATAAATTGAAATCCTGTTGACAAATACGTTATAAAACTATTTAATCAAGAATTGTTCGTATTGGAAAGCAATCTGTTAAAAGGTATTGTAAAGCAAATGCTATGAGATGCGCACTTAAGAACGTAATAAAGAGTTTTGGAATATGTGGTTGAAATGAAGGGTAAAAAAAAAAAAAAAAAAAAAAAAAAAAAAAAAATCTGATAAGTATAATTAAAAGAATTATTCCCTTTACATTTTATAATAACTCAGTTACAAATTTTAAATAATACTTAAAAAAAAAAAAAAAAAACTTATTTTATTCCCTTTCAGAAATGTTCAGAGAAAGTCAAATACTATTTAATACCTATTTAATTATTAGGAATTAGCGAAATACTCATTTAAAGTATTTCGCTAATTCCTAATAATTCTCTTAATTTAAAATGAACCGAATAGAGCATTAATAATAAATTGACTTACATTTTTCGATTTAAAAGAAGCCAAAAAATCATGTCATATTTAAGAAAGTATTTTAGGAAGAAGCTCTATAAATAGAAAAGAAATAATGCATAATTTTAATATTAATAATACAATAAACTTTGATCTTAATTTTTGTACCTTAACCGAATAAAATCGAATTACCTTAATTTTTTTTTCTAATGTAATTAACGAAAACTTGTGAAAATATTTCATTCAAATTAAACCATTCTGAGAAAACTGTCCTGTAAAAAGTATAGCATTTAATTCCGTTCAGAATGAAATGTTGTTTAAAAATATGTTGTTTTCACATACTTAGGACTCTGAAGTGTTGTAGAAAAAGAAAATATATACATTTATATGTATATTTACGACGTAATTACAAAATATTTACACCCGAACGCGTCAAATCCCATAGAACTCAATGGTAAATGACCCAATGTTTTGGTCACCACGTAGGGATCGCCGGTGCTTCAGAGCGTGGCCTTCGAGAAACAAGGCCCTACAGCTCAGTGACGTTGAGCGTGTGACGTCATTCCAGAGAGTGCATCCCTTCTTGGGGTGAAGAGTGCACCCCTTCGTGGGGTGAGGGCAACGCTGGGTCAAAGGTTTTCAGTCGCCATTGCTTCGAAAGAAGAGGTTGAACTGAAATTCTTGACCTAAAATCTTGAGATATTAACTGCATTCCGGATTTTCCTGCAGCTGGATATATTAAATTTGAGGTTTTTGGCAATTTGTGAGTGGTTCCAGAAACAATATAATGCCTTACATGTGCTCAGTGCCGCGATGTAACGGCAATTACAAATCTGAACCTAAAGTGCACATTTTCGCTTTTCCTAATGATGCCGATCTGAAAAGTGGATCCGTGCAATAAAGCGAAAGGACTTCATTCCAACTAAAAATAGCAGGGTGAGCTTTTATTCTTATGATTTCATTGATATTCAAAGAAAAATTAAGTAAATTAAATATTTAATATGTTTAATATGTCTGTTTTTAAACCCAAAATCATTTCCAATGAAAAACTAGTGATAAATATAATAGTAAACAATAACTAGTGTAAAATATAAAAGTATACAATAAATCCTTGCCAATGTAAATAAGCAGTATATTAAGCTTTTGTTTCCTGCAATTTGTCTTAAAGTGAATTCTATAATTTTTTTAATAAATGCATGTTGCTTCATAAATTGCATGTGAATATTTTAATGAGTAATTAAGTTCATAATACTATAGTATTATTTAATGTATAATAAATTTTACTTCATATACTGCAGATTAAATATTCAGTAGAAAATTCAGTGCTTAATATAAAGCAATAATCGGGAAAATATAACAAAATCTGGAACTTAAAATAGCATTTGTAATATTTAATTTATCTCGACTTTTATTTTAAAACCACTTGTCATTGTAAGTTTTAGAGATATGAAAGTAATAATGTTTTTAATTTAAAAATTCAAATTCGTGTGCTTATAATATTTTAAGGGAACACATTACCCTTTCAACTCTTTTTTTTGTCACATGTTCAAGTTTATTCTGAAAATTGTAATTAACATTATATCTAAAAAAAATTATAAAAAAATATCGTTAAACCAGTTGTTTATATAACATAGAACTATTTTTTAAAAAATTTCATTTTTATAAATTTGTTATTACGTTTTTTATATTAATATTTTTGCTTTAAATAGCGGTTTTTTTTTTTTTTTTTTTTTTTTTGTGTGTGTGTGTGTGTGTGTGTGTGTTTGTGTATTCCTTGAAAATGTAAACAAAACTGTGCTTGGAATACTGTATGCTTCTGTTACAAGATTTAATGAAACATTTTGTTGTCATGATTAGGAAAAAATAGAAAAAAAGGAAATCTTATTAATTTAAATAATTTTTCAAAAATAACTATTGAAGGTGCAGTTTTGAGATTTTCCATATGTATTTTAAAAAGTTGCAGTTTAGCCTATAAAAAAATTCGATAGTTTGACGATATTGTTTAGTACTGTGTCCCCTTAAAGAGCTGTTTGAATGAAATGATATTAGAATTCACTGTATAATGACGTGTTTAAAAATAATTCTTCTTAAATGTGTTTCAATTGTTTCATTTTCGGGATATGTAGGTATGCGAGCTCCATTTTCAGCCAGCTGACATCATACGTGAGGCAAGGGCTTTCGATGAAAAAACTGGGAAAGATACTATATCAGTATGCTTGAAGGTTCCGAGATTAGTAAAAGGTGGAGTGCCATCATCGATTATGATTAATTGCCCATCATATTTGACTACTTCGAAAGCAATCCGTAAAGATCCTGTGACAAAAAAGATAGAGCTAGAGAATAAAAATCTTGCTACCGCTATTCAAAGAAGCATGAAGGAAAAGCAAAAGTATGATGAAGACAGAGAACTGCTAAGTTTGAACGATTTATGCAATAAGAAAAATATGCTACAGCTTTCGGATTTCTGGAAATTTTTGAAAATTGAAGATTATGTCTTGATTTTTAATATTCAAGATGAACCTGTACCTCAAATACAATATTCCATAAAGATTAATCATGAAATGTTGGTACAAGCATTTTCTAATAATGCTTCTTTGAAAAATATTGGTAAATTAAAATTTCCCATGAAAATTACTAACATAAATATGCTAAATGAAGTCTTAAATTAAACATGCTAGCAGTAATGAAGATGAAGTCATAAGATTAAAACTCCTTGCTGCATTAAATACACTCTCTGATATTAACTGCATTGATAATGAAAAAGAAAATATTATTAAATTTATAATTGAACAAATCTCAATTCTTCTCCAAACTTCGAAAAGGTATAATCCAGATATACTAATTTTTGCCTCTATATGTTTCTATATATCACCTCAGTTGTACAAATTTTTGAGACAAAGTGGATACATTTTACTTCCACATCCAAATACCATTCGTAATATTAATTTAAAGCACAATGTTGATCCTAAACAAGAACAAATGGATTATAATTTCTTATTGTACACAAAACAGAAATTCGGATTTTTAAATGAAAGTGATAAAAAGGTAGTTTTACTAATAGATGAAATTCATGTAAAATCTTATTTTGATTATAAAGGGCGTAATTTAACGGGAATGGCTCAGATACCTGAAGTCTTAAAGCATGATATTTAATTAAATGCTAAGATAGTATCACTTATTTAATAATTTCCTGTTTACTTTACGTCGGAATAACATAAAATTAGCTTTTACTAATAAATAAGCGCGCAGTGGAATCGCTCGCTTTCAGTGGAGAAGAAACGTTTCTTCGCACTCCATACGGTGACGTCACGATAAAGCTGGACGGCCTTGTTTCTCGAAGGCCACGTTCAGAGCAGGGTACGGAGAAACTTGTTTAGGGCGACTCCATCTTACTTCCTACCTCCATGAGACTTTTGGGGGGGGGGCTGGGTTCAGGTTGTCGCTGACTACCGGAGTATCGGATATTTAGGTGTGTGTGTGTGTGTGTGTGGTAGGGGGATTATTCGATTGATCTTTTGCTTTTAAGGCCTGTGGAAATAACTTCTTGATGTCACGATTAAACGACCTTTAATACCGCCAGTTGGTGATAGGGATTTACTATCTATAAATGTATCCGTTGCCTCCTGTGTCAGTTACCGCTTGCTGTCGTGTTCACGTTAGTATTAGCACTGTTAGTTGTCTTATGATTAATATTATTTTTTCATTTAATATTATTTTACAGGTGAAATTCTGAAGTATGCATATTTTTTTATCGAATACAAAATTTCGCATGAAAAATAAGTCATAATGCTTTTCAAGGAAAATAATAGCAGCAGTCCTCAGACTTAACCGTCTACAGTTTTCCCTTCAGTTAAAATTTTGCAGAATTAAAAGTTAGTAGATCTTTTCTTTCTCTGTGTTATGCAGTTAATACGTTAAAAATTGAGTGTTGACCATGAACAGTTGCTTCTGTGACTGACATAGCGTTAGCTTATGAGTTGGTTTTCATAAAATAGTGTTTAATTTATCCTGAAGTATGTTTATCAGTAATTTTATATTATTTTCCTGGCTGGTTAAACTGCATTAGCATTTAAAAGAAAAGAGTTTATTCTAATATAAACGTCCATGGAAAGAACGAATAAAATTAATAGTAATTACAAAATTTACTAAAGATTCTTTAATCTTCTAATTGTAATGTTACTTAATTACAAAACTGTTATGCCTACAAAATTTTTGAAGCGTTTAATTCGTTTGACGCCCATTCAATAAACATTCCTATTAGATATAACAGCAAAATATTATGTTTTATCCCTTTTATTTTGAAATAAAATGTTCAGATATTTAAAGGTAATTAAAATTTTGGGCTTCTAAATAGTTTTTAAAATTTATTTGGATTCTTAGTGCTGTTATGAAATAAACTCATACAGTCACTTATGATGATAAATTTTATGAGACTTAAATGCCTTACTTTGATTAGAAAATTTTAGGTTCGGTGAAAAAATATTTATTTTGATAATTCATTTAAAAAGGCACATGAAATAAAACGCAGAACATTAAATGTAAGAAGGTTTTTGAAGGCTTAAATACGCCAGTTTATAATAAAGCCGCGTACTTGAATTTTCAAAGATCAAAATTTTTCATAAAAGTAAAGAAGTTCTAAAACATTACCATTGCTTTACATTTATTGCTTTCAGACATAAATATCATCTCCATATAACAGCGTTTAAATCTAGTATATGAAGATTCGGATTAAAATTGTATATGATAATTTTGTTACACTGTACCAAATACAGAAGGAATTTGAACTGCAGAAATTTTAAACGCCTTTTTAATATTTATTAATAAGAAGGTTTTGTTCTATAAACCGTCAAACAGTTTTAATTATTTCGTTAATTCTGCAGTATTGAAGTTTAAAAAGGTATTTAGAACAAATATGCTTTCATTTTGAGAGTCTGATAAAAACTCCAAGAATTTTAACAGAATAGGATAATTCAGAAGGCCTTTCAAAAAGGTAAAAATAAGTATCAGGTCAGTATTTTAACCCATTATTAAAATAAGCCTTTTACGTTATAAATTTAACTTCAGTAAAAAAAAAAAAAAAAAAATTGCTAAATGGTCGCAGAGGTTTTTTGAAACTACCCGTAACAAGCGCATGGAGTTCAAACTTAGAAAATACCAAGTATAAAACAGCAGTTTATGTACAACCAGTGCAAAAACTGCTGAATGGTCGCTGAAGTTTATGTTTGTAAGTTAAATTTAATCTTAATAATTTATTCAGTTTGAATATACATTCTCTAGTTACGTGAATTGTCTTTGACCTTATAAAAATTCATGTACATACACAATAAATATATTCTATCATTGATGTGATTAAAACTATGCTGCCATAACGAGAAAAAATGCGTAAATAGTGGCATGCAAGGAACTGTTACATTCTTCCGTGTGTGCGTTTCTGGCGTAAGTGGTTAGCACGTCCAGCTGTAAATGGAAGATCCGTGGTTCGGATTGGGAAGTTATAGCTGATTTTTCATGTTTTCGTGTCCGAAATGTATATCGGGCTATACAATGGCGCCCGAATTAAAGTGTGAGAGATTTGCTCGACTGGGTCTTTTGGCACTCCGCGATCCAAATATGCAAGTAAAATTGAAAGCTGCGAATTTTAAATGCATTCAGCACCTTTCATCATTTGATCTTTTAATAATTAAACATGTGGAAATGAAACTGAGTCTGATGTGAAACAGATGAGCATTGAGGCAATCCTGTCCAGTTCAAATAGGGAATGGTGATTCTAAATGATTGGTAATCAAATAATTATCTTACGGAATTACAAATGGACTCTTAACTAATAAAAACATCTTATCTTAACCAGGATTCAAATGCCAAAGTTTTAAGTTCTATATGCCTATCACGTGCATCATGTGTAACCTTAAAGTGAGTTCGATTGAGACTGATTGACAGCGTATATTAAGCATTTAACGGAGAGCCCCACGGACGAAGAAACACATTTCAGTTAATAGCTGTTTATGTTCTAAAAAGAAAATCATATGTATCTCGATGCCTTAGCCGTTTTCAGTGAAAGTATTTTGTGTATTTTAGCTTTAAATAAAATTACCAGTCATTTCTATAAATAACTGATAAGATATCTGCTAAAATTTCAAAACTTTTCTCATGCAAGAATTTTAACTTTCTTTTCTTTTTCGTAGGGCCCGTAAAAATTAAAGATTAATATTCTAAACATAGTTTCTCAACCCATTCCATTCTGTATTCTAAAACTGTGCCAACTCGTCCTCTGCTATCCCCATTTTCCGTTATTCGTACCGGAATTCGTACTCGTTCCATTCGTTTCACTAAGTCATTATTGACACAGGGAACATTAAACGATAAATGCCAAATGGCATGTAACTCAACTGGTGTATGAAAACATTTCTAACAAAGGTTTAATTTTTGATAAGTAATGACAAGGGATTTGTCAATTTTTAAAATTGCTTTTGTACAAAAGGCAATCAGTAAATACATTTCACTATCAAACAGCATTTCATTAGCACTGTGTAATGTTTATGTAACCTTGCTTAACTTTTAATTCTGGGTATACCTTCAGAGTATCAGAAAAATTTAATGGAAATTAAAAAAAACAAAATATTCTCCGTGTGTGCGTTTCTGGCGTAAGTGGTTAGCACGTCCAGCTGTAAATGGAAGATCCGTGGTTCGGATTGGGAAGTTATAGCTGATTTTTCATGTTTTCGTGTCCGAAATGTATATCGGGCTATACAATGGCGCCCGAATTAAAGTGTGATTTTTATTAAACCAATTGCAAATTTTCTTTTAAAACAGTAAGTACTTATACTTTTATGTGCAATTGACTTAAAAGGCAATAAGTATTTTTAAAAGTCTGTTGAAATTAAATTACTAGACTTATAAGATGGACTTGTATTTTTTGACATTTTTTAGATTGGGTACTTAAATTGGTAGAGTTATATTACTAGACTCTGTTGTCTACTAGACTTGTAAGACATCAAGTACTTTTAAGTACTTATGCTTTTACTTCTCAGTTAATTTCTTTCAACGATATTATATGCCATTAAATCAGTTTTTACTTAGTGATTCACCAATATAATTAAGTTTCATATCAGCAAAGTGTTGATTAATCGCAGAAAAAAATGCTCAATTTAACCGATAAAAATTCAGAGTAGCCCATACAGTTGTAGAGACATTAGGTTATAATGGAAGGAGTCATGAAAAATGAGCAATGCCTTCACCGGGAATAGAATTGCGGACCTCTGGATACGCGCCCAGCGTGCAGATCATCACACCACGAAGGCATTCTAGGAAGGCGGGAGAAATACAGTTATGGGTTATTAGTTGAAATATAGCTAATGTCATCCCGCATATTTCTGAATACTATAAAGTAGAATAATATCATAAAAGCATTTATTTCTTTTATTAAAAATAGTATAAAGAAAAAGCACAGAATTAAACAAAGCATATCCTTTTTGGAGCTTTGTATTTTTAACATTTAAGTTAGATTTAATTGCAGTTTTCAAAAAGATAGATTTGACATCCATTTTAGCATATATTTTTGGCATGATCTTAAATGGATTGACTTGTCAAGTAGAGGGAGCTCTTAAAAAAGTCATTTTGCTCATTATCTTTAAAATAGTATTTAAAGTATAAAGCTAAAGTTGCATATTTAGAAACATAGGTTGAAAAGCCGACTTGTCTCAAGTGTGTAGCAAATTGTGTTTTTGGAAAGAGGCAATACTCTCAGTTTTCAATCGAGTGTAAACCAGCCAGTTTTTCAATATGCCCAAGTTGTTCTTCCTGTCTCGCATAAATGTTTATCGTAGTGGGAATAGTGAACACCTTGAGCGTGTACGAAATGTATTAAAAAAATTAATGAATTTACTTCGATTTCAGTTTAACAGAATTTGATATCTTTTGTGTAGTTTATTATTATAATTTTTTAAAAAATGCTCCACGGAATGTTATCTGTTAATCATATGACATGTATGTATTTGAAGTATTTAAAAAGCACAGAATTATAAATGCAGTAAAAATAAGTGCTTTCGTGCTTTCTTTAAATTTAAATTTCAAATTCATAAATAATATAGCATTATAAGAAATAATACAAAAATATAATTAATTTTTAATTTTTTTAAATGTTATCTTTATTTTGCTCATTGTATGAAGATATTTAGTAATTTTATGCAGGGAAGAATGTATAGAAAAAGCAAAATTGTACAAATGCTGAATGTGAAAGAAAAGTTTCAGTTATGTTGTAAGGATCTTAAGTTTTACTAACGTTTATTTTCTTTTAAATCTTTACTATCACTTCTTATTTTCTACTTCCGGCCAGAATTAAAAGCGTTAACTTATTTATGCAAAATTTGTCTGGCGAACGCCAAGTACTTAAGTTGTGGCTTTTTGCCAAGCGAGAGAGAGGAAGGAGTTAGTCGAAGCAGGCCGCTTACCTTAGAAGTTTTACTCAGTTGCTGGTTGCCTTCCAGGCCAGAGGTTTAACCCTCTTGATAATTTTAAACGTATTGTAGTGTTAACAGTTCTCTGTACTACATACGGCTTCCCTGTTAATATAAGGCCAATCTTCCACGTTTATTATTCCAAATTTAAGTTAGAGTTTAGTTATATTTTTTATATTCTTACGTTCAGACCACAAGTAGTTGGTCTCTGTATTCCGAAGTACGGAAGTTATTGTAAAGAGTGAAGAATAAAGGGTTTTGTATACCCTTCCTGTGTATCTTGTCTACTTCCCACAGTTATTGAACATAGCTTTAGTAAGCTCCCTGTTCCGAGTCAGGTCTGTGCATCTTCCCAAAGAAAGTAAGACGGAACATTGAACCTGATAGTGGCGCCCAACGAAGAAGAATAACCATGGCCGAGTTTCAAGAAGAACCTGTGCTGCCTGCAGAAGCGGCTCAGAATCCAGAAATGCCAGCTGCCGCCCTGGAAGGATTTGGTTACATTGTCCAGACCATGCGCGCTTCGATGAAACCAGAAGCAACATTTAATGGAAACTCACCGGTAACCAGTTTTTTGGAAAAATTGGATGACCACTTCATGCTCTACCCCGTGCACGAGTTTCAAAAAGTTACCTTAGCTACCAGCGCTTTGAGGGGCCAAGTGCTTAACTGGTTCAAATGTATAGGCAGAAGTCTCTTTGGTCAAGCAGGCAGTCCCACCTATACTTACGAGAATTTTAAGACTGCCCTAGTAAAAGCCTTCCCTGTCGTAAGGGATCGTGAGAAATTAGAAACGGAACTTTTCAGCATATATCAGCAAAGAATCGAAAATCTCTCAAGCTTTATTCTAAGAAAAATTCACGTCTTCAAACTCTTGTATGGAAACCGTCCGGATCCTGAGATAATTCAAGTGATTTTGCCGAGGTTACTTCCCCAAGTGCAAGACTTTATTGAATTAAGAAATCCGACTACATTGGAAAAATTATTTGAGCTAGCAATCCAGTTTGAAAGTAGAAGAACGGCGGACATTGAAAGAAGACGCCAATATCAACAACGAAACCAATTTGGTGCGTCACGACCACAGCAAAGTCAAGCACACGGCTACGGAAGCAAAGCGAATCAGTGGGCAAGGAAACCCGAGCATTCAAAAACAGCCGGCGAACGTCGACAGTTCAATAGCAACCCAGGAAAAAAGTCTCAAGGCCAGTGGAAAAAGAAGGAAAGCATGGAAACAAAAAAGGATTTAAACTAAAACGGATTTCCGCTGACGGGAGGGTGCGGAAATCCGAAGGCCAAGAAAACCCCTCTTCCTACAAGTTAAATACAGTAATGGTGAAAATTTGACTCTTCCGAAGATTGAAGTGTTGGTGAATAATATCCCAGCCACCGCACTCCTGGATACAGGCGCGCAGTGTTCCTGTGTGGCAGAAGATTTTTTTAGGAAGTATTTTCGTAAATATCGCATATATAATTCGGGTAATACGACAGTGTTAGCTGCGCAAGGAGAAAGATGTAAGTGCATAGGTAAATTACCACTATACATCCGTATCAAGGACGAACAAGTAAAGGTTATGTTTTTCATAGTAAAGAATCTGCAAGCACATATTATCTTAGGAATAGATTTTCTTTCAGAGGCACAAGCAACGCTGGATTTTAATGAAGCGTCCCTTAAGCTGACGATGAAACCAGTTCGAGAAGAAAAGGCTGAACCGCCGATGTTAAACCTTGACCACCTGCCTAATGAAGAGCAACGAAGAATCCGACAAGTGGTAAGTGAATTTGCTTCGTTATTTAGTGATATTCCAGGATTTACTCAGGTTACTAACCATAGTATTGACACCGGAGATTCAATGCCAGTTCGCCACAAAGCATACCGGTATGATAAGAATAAGGAAAAAATTATAGAATGGCATATCACCGATATGCTACGTAAAAAGATCATAACGCCCATCTCAAGTAGTTATGCTAGCCCGGTGGGGTTTATGTAAGAAAAATAATCACTATCCATTGACACATCCAAAAAGGTGGAGATTCGCGATGCACTACCGTAAATTAAACTCCATAACTAAATATCCGGTATATCCGTTACCTATTATTGAAGAAATTCGAAGGAACATAACATCAACCAAATATATGACGACTTTAGACTTAACGACTGGTTATTTTCAAATAGGGGTTAGGCCTGAGGACGTGCCTAAGACTGCTTTTATAACCAAGTCTGGCACTTATGCATTTCTGCGTATGCCGTTTGGCCTTTCAGCGGCACCGGCAACATTTCAGCGATGTATGGACATTGTGTTAAGGCCTGTTCTTGGAAAGTCCACATTTATCTATTTAGACGATATCATTATTACTAGTGATAATCTCGACCAACATGTACAGGATTTAAGACAGGTGTTTTCTTCATTAAATGAGGCCGGTCTAAATGTTAATGTCGAAAAGTGCAAATTTGCAGCCCCTGAATTAAAATATTTAGGTTACAAAATACCTCAGAAAGGAATCGAGACAGACGAATAAAAAATAATTGCTGTACAAAAGTATCCTCCGCCAAATACGGCGAAGAAGCTCTCTTCTTTTCTAGGACTTTATTCATATTATAGGTCCTTTATAAAAGATTTTGCAGCTATTGCTGAACCATTGTTAAAATTAAAAAGGAAAAAGGCAAGATTCTCGTGGACGGCCGAAGCCAATAGTGCGTTCGAAAAATTAAAGTAAGCATTAACGCAAGCCCCTGTGTTGAAATTTCCTGCAAAGGATGAGAATTTAGAAATTTCAGCGGATGCTTCGGATTATGCGGTAGGAGCGGTACTTTCACAAAATCAGCAGCCCGTGGCATTTTTTAGCCGAACTTTAAATCAAACACAAAGAAACTATTCAGCGACTGAGAGAGAGGCACTTGCAGTTCTGTTAGCAGTGCAAAAGTTCCGAGTCTATTTTGGAAGGGCGCCAATAACAGTGTACTCTGATCATGCGGCGGTAACTAGATTGTACTCAGGGAAAAACTTATCCCCAAGGTTAACAATATGGGCACTCAAGTTACAAGAGTATAATCTGGTAATCAAGCACACCCTCGGAAAGGAAAATATCGTAGCAGATGCCCTATCCAGAATAAAAATAGATGAAGAAGGTAATACTGTAAAGGTGGCAATGCTCACAGCATATACGATACCTTTCCGAGAAACTGTAATAACCGAACTGGGTAAGGATCCTGAGTTTGGAAGCATTTATGAGTATTTAAAGGATCCTGAAAATTTTAGCCACCAAGATATTGTAGCGATAAGAAATAGGGCGGCCCATTACGAACTAATAGATGGTCTATTATTTTATACAAAAACTACAAATTCCAAGAACGAATTTCGACCTGTTATCCCAGCTAGTCTTAGAGTAAATATCCTGCAGGAGTTGCATGACAGCCCTTTAGCTTCTCATGCTGGTATTCGAAAAACTATACAACGCGTATACGAGGCAGTCTATTTTCCTGAACTGCAAAAGTTAACAAGGGCGTATGTCCAGTCCTGCCCAACATGTCAAGCAGTTAATTATATTAATTTCCGCCGGCCGGGTTTCTAAATAGTATTAAATCCGAATTTCCAAATGAAATAATTGGCATCGATTTATTGGGCCCTTTCCCAAAAAGTCAGTTAAATAAAAGTCGCTATCTCCTTGTTATGGTTGATCATTTTAGTAAGTGGACCGAAATTGTTCCCTTAAAACGAGCCTCCGCGAAAGTAGTTACTGATTCTATTTTAAATAAATATATTTTAAAATACGGGGCGCCCCTAAAAGTTATATCGGATAATGGTCCTCAATTTGTAAGTAATGTATTTGAAGACATGTGCTAAAAACTGGGCATACGTCATTTAAAAATGGTCCCGTATCGGCCGCAGTCAAATATAGCGGAACGGGTGAGTGAGTGAGTGAGCGCCACCAAGGAAGACCACTGACCTGGCCTTAGCCTCACAGTGTGTTATCTTCCTGGCAGAAACCATCTACTCTCTGCTCCATCCTGCTCCGGGAACGCAGCCGAATAGACGGCTAAGAGCCTCATAAAGTCTACATATAAGCTTGGATGTTGTTGTACGGGGAAAGAGTATCCTGTTAGGAACTACTTAAAATTAAGCAAAGAAGCAATCAAAAGACTGTTAAGAATCGCTGTTAGAATAGACAGAAACTTGTGTTAGATAAAGTAAAGATAGAAGGACTTTGCCTGAAAAATTAACTGCCGTGGATTTTCTGGACTTGCTAAATGTCTACATGCGGGTGCTTATCGTGACACAACCGTCATATCTTTATGGGGCTTCTGTGAAATCGTTGGTCCTGCATGGAGGAAAGTTGTAACCTATTAAATTATTGCACATAGTAAACTTAAAAAAAAATAAATAAAAAATAAAATAATAATAAAGAGAGAGATTAAAAGATGAATAAAAAAATCCTAGCGCCCAAACATAATTTAACGCAGTTTACTTCCCATGTGCCTGACTCTTATGTAAGAACATTTAAAAGATTGTGTACCTGTTATCACTAAGATAACAAATTCCTGCATAATTTAGTTCTTTGCGCATACTTAAACTGTAGTTGTTTTACAAATTGAACCATTCACCTACATTTTCTTTCGTAGTACTTGCAGACAGGATAATACATACATAAGTACAAAACTGAATATTAAAGTGAAAAAGTAACATGATACTGAGTACAGAAATACAGAAAGCTGATCCCTAATGCCTGCATACATAACACTTAAAAATGCATACATAATACATGAAAACTAAAAATAAAACTGATAAGCATAATACATAAAACTGATCATTAAGTACTGCTATGTAGTCTAAATCCTAGCCAAGTACGAACTGACCTTCATAGTACATGCTGAGAAGGAATAAATACAGACTTGAGTACTTTAAAGTGAACATAAACAGAAAAGTACAGCACCATACTCAGTAAAACTGATATCTGATTCCAAACACTTGAATACATAATGCTGATACATAATTACAAAGAGAAACTTACCTACATTAATTCCATAGTTAGTTTTATCACCTTAGAACATGCACATAATTTATACAAAACATAATTAAGCACGTAATGCTGATCACTAGGGAAGAGATTCAAACATGCAATTGATCACATAAATACAGATATTTCTTCCCTAAAATTTGCATAAAAAATTGAATATTTATTAAAATTAAGAAGGCAAAAATGCCATACCAATAATAATATCATTCATAAACTTGAGGTGATAACATAAGTTGACCTTGCCCTTCTTGAACCTATTTATCACAAACTTGTAATTTAAATACACGATTAGTAAGTGTAGGAAAAACTCATTGCTGTTGAAGATTTTACTGGCACGATCTGGTCTTGCGAGTCCTAGACCTGTACATTAATTGCAAAAGTAAACATTATAAAGAATATAGGCAGGTTGTTGCCATAGTCCTAATTATCTAAGTTAGTCTTGGGTTGAGAGGTTCGAGGTGTGTGCCCAGATTGATTTAGCGTGATTTATACATTTTATGATTCAGAGCGCTAAGCACTTGATTATTTCTATTTGGGGACACTTATCGTCGTATTAGAGAATACTTTCTCTGACAATGGCTGATTACCGCTTGTAGCTTTTTATTTGCTGTTTTGTTTGTTCTCATATTTGCCGCCCATTGTGGCCAGTAAGCTTGACTTGGCTTTCTTATATGGTACTGTGCCGTGTTTGTGCAGTGGAAGACGTAGTGGTCTGGATCCCCCACCTCTCCACATTGACATCTTTCTGTGTCACTCAGGCTGAATCTATGCAGATAGGTCAGGAATGGGCCATGACCTGTATAAAACTGTGTCTGACTACCACTATTGCAGTTTAACTCTAGCGTTGTTTTTGGGAAGAACATATACGTTCTCCTTCCTGTATCTGCTGTGTCCCATCTGGCTTGCCATCTATCTATCAGTTGTTTTAGAGTGATCTTTTTGAGATGAGACCTAGGTAATTTATCTGGCAGTTCTGTTCTTGAGACCTCCTTTGCCGCTTCTTTTGCCAGGGTGTCTGCTTCCTCATTGCCTTTAATGCCCACGTGAGCCGGAACCCACGTGAGGCATGGCCTTTCTGATGGTGGAAGACTGAGGAGGATTTTTCTAATTTCTTGGACATACTGGCTTCTACTTTTGTAACCTTTGATTGCGTCAAGGCTAGAGGCAGAATCACTGTAAATAGTAATGTGGAGAAGTCTGTTCCTCTTCACATAATTAATTGCTGCTTTAAGTGCTGCCAGCTCAGCTTGGAATACTGAGTTCCTACTGCCAAGTCTTCTTTTCCATTTATACACAGCTGTATTACCTTTTAGAACGCAGAAGGCACTGCCAGTACCCGTCTCGGTTTTTGAGCCATCTGTAAATATAGCTGTGTGGTTATCTTTTGGTGTCACATAGTGGCCTAGAATACACTTTTTTAGATGTGTTTCAGCCGGATGTCCTTGAGTCACTGGCTTGTGCTTTTCAAAGTCTTCAGCAAAGTGGTGTTGTTCCCATAGAACTCCATCCTCACCTAGCCTTAACACTCTTGCAATTAACGACTCCCTTTCCGCTTGCAGGTCTAGCGGAGGAATTCCTGCTAGAACCTGCAGAGCTGTCGTTGAAGTAGTTCTGTAGCCCTTGCAGATGAGCAAGAGTTGCAGCCTTTGCATGGACAGAAGTAATTTACGCATGCTTACGTTGAGTGTATTTCCCCAGATCGCTACGCCGTAGAGAACAGTTATTTCTGTTATTGCTTGGTACCACCTCTTAAGCACCCATGGTGGTGCTCCCCACTGCAGTCCTGTTGTGCGTAGCATTGTGTTTGTGAGTGCGATACATCTTTTCCTGAGTTCTTTTAAGTGGGGAATCCAAGAGAGATTATTGTTGAGGATAAATCCTAGGTATTTTATGTTTGAAGAGCATTTTATTGAGCTACCGTTGAGTCTAATGGTAGGATTTCTTTTCATTACTCTTTTACGCCCTATAAATAGCATGGTAGTTTTTTCTGCTGAGATCGTAAGTTTATGTGTTTGTGCCCACTCTAAGAACCTATTTAGTGCATTTTGTGTAATTTTCTCGATATTCTTTCTTCCCGAAGTTACTAGAAGGAAATCATCCGCAAAAGCCTGCAGATGTATTTCGCTCTCCATCTCAAAAATTTGGAACGCTGAATTAGCTACTAGGTTCCACAGGGTTGGCCCTAGACAGGAACCCTGTGGACAGCCTTTCTCCAGTTTATGCTGGGTTATTCCATCGTTTGTAGTTACTTGGACTTGTCTGTCTTCAAGATAGCTCCTTATCAACTTTAAGATCTGAATTGGGCAGTTGATTGAATCTAATTCTTTTGTTACATCAGGCCACCAGACATTATCGAAGGCTCCCTTTATGTCAATAGATATTACTATTGAGTGATTGTCTTCCTCTCTGTTCTTTTTCAGCACTTTCAGGAGATCTGCTACTGCCTGTTCCGTAGATATTCCTTCACGAAAGCCATACTGTTTTTTATTAATTACTGAACTTTTATTCAGGAAATAATTTAGCCTCATTAGAATGATTTTTTCTAGAACTTTGCTAATTGTGGGAAGGAGACTTACCGGGCGGTAGGAGGTCGGATCCGAGGGATCTTTCCCCTTTTTGTGAAACAGAGCGATCTCTGCCAGCTTCATATCTTTCGGAAAGTGTCCTACTTTCCAGCATGCTTTGCAGACTGAGTGGATCAGCTCTGGAAACTCATTATGCAATGCCTTGAGTATTATATTGTCTAGGCCATCCGGCCCCGGTGCCTTTTTCCTTGCCAAACCATTTATTATTAGGTCTACCTCCTCTATTGTTGGTGGGAGATAGTCTCCATTTATGGAAGACCAGAATTTTTCCTGAAACTGCGTCCTTATTAATGTATGCATTTCTGAGTCATTGGCGGGATCATCTGAAGGAAAAACCGTTTTCAGTATTACCGAAAGAATATTTCTTGTATTTGGTGCGTCAGGGGCCACATTCGCAGTCAATTGAGTCGGTCTAAAGACCTTACCTGCGGCTATTTTTTGTATTTTCCCAAAAATTTCCGGTATTCTACTACAGTGTTCCTGCCAGGAGTCGGATTTGGCCTTTATTATCTGTAGTTTGTATTGCGCAAGTGCCTTCTTGTACGTCTGCATTTTTGGTCCCTTTGTATGGAATCTGTTTCTGACTGTGCCAGTCTTCTGAGCGCCCGAATTCTGCTTCTGTTTGCCGTTAGTTTGTCATTCCACCAGGAAAGTTCTTTCTTCTGGCTGGGTGTTTTTTTCTTATACGTTTGTTTTGCTGCACTTGTTAGAGTTCCAATTAAATGCCTGTAGGCATCATTCAGTCCGTCTATGGTGTTGCTTGCTTGGAAGTTGAAAATCAATTGACCTACATAAGAACGAAGCAAATTAAGGAACTTCTGATGTCCTCCATAAGCTGTCTTGAACCTCTGTTTCAGAGTATAAGTTAACTGAGCGCCCATTAGATAGCTGATTATTCTGTGGTCGCTCAGAGAGGGAATGTCCATAACATGCCATTCCGACATTTGATTTGCTAATTGGGAAGATACCATGGTTAAATCCGGCCAACCTTCCGCCCTTATAGTGCGAAAGGTGAGCGGTGAGTCTGACGTGTTTATGATGCTTAATCTGTTTGTCATTGCATATTCTAAAACCATTTTGCCTCTTACGTTTTCCACTCGCGCCCCCCATAAGGGACTTGAAGCATTGAAATCACCTGCTAATAAGATTTGGTTGTTCCCTTTTCTGACGACAGTGCTGATTTCTATTAATAGTGGATCTAATTCCTCACTTGGTGGAAAGTACACATTAGTAATTTGAAGGTGTCCCGTAGTTGTCTCTAGTTTAATGGTAACTGAGTGTTGCGTCTGAGATGTAAGGAGGGGAGATAGCGGACCATTATAAATTATGACAGCCTGTTGAGAGGTTGACTGGAACGTCTTGCTTGTGGGTGGAATTCCTGGCAGATGACTATGTGCTAAGTACGGCTCTTGTATGAGGGCGATATCGGCATTTTCCTTTGTCATAATATCCATGAAGTTAAGTGTTGCAGATCTAGCTCTCTGCAGGTTTGCTTGGAGAAACCTGAGTCCTGTGACTTGTTGGCGGAATTGGTTACTGCCTACATCCGTTGTTGCTGTGTTTTGCTGCCTCGTTGCAGTTCCTGTCGGTACACAGGACATTTTGAAGAACTTGCCAGATGACTTGCGTCAAAGTCTGTGCTATTATGCGTATTGGAGTGAACACAATTCGCACAATTTTCCTCTTCTGCCGTACACTCTTGTGTTAAATGACCTTTTCCGCACTTAGTACAGGCTGGTGGGAATCTGCAGTTTTTACTTAGGTGGCCAAAGGTTTGGCAGTTGTAGCAGCGGGTTATTTTTACGTATTCTCTAAACGGACACGAAGTAAATCCAATATAAACCCGCTTGTGGTCGAGAAGCCTGTCTTTGAAATCTGCTGTCACTTCCAGTATCCAATTACAGGTAGTTTCGTCCCTAGGTCTCGGGCCTTTTGGAAAGATAACTGGCGACCGCGTTTCTGGCAAAAGATCTTCAAATGCTGCTTTTATTTCGTCTGCCGTTATGTCACAGGGTACCCCAAATACTATAAGAGAGCTCCTAAACGGACGGGGAATCCTTAGTTCTAAGTGCTCTGTCAGCACGCTAGACTCTTCAATTACTTTTTTAAGTTTGTGCAGGTGTGTGGCTTCTTTGCACCTAATCAAGAGTTCTTTAGATCTCGTGGCCCTCACTTGCTGTATGTTGATGCCAAGCTTATGAGGTTTGATGTTGTTTAGAACTTGCGCTTTCACACTATCTGGCGTGCGCTCTGAATCTTTCCCCTTGATAAGTAAAACGTGCTCAGAAGGCTTTTGCTTGGGAATGGCTGTTGCTTGTATGGAAGGGGGCTTCTTTTTCTGAATCTTACCGGCCACAGTTGCGTAACTCCGGCGGTCTTGTTGTCCTGTAGGATGGTTTTCCTGTAGCTCCGGGACCTTAAAACTGTGCTGCTCTCTTGCTTGAGAGAAGAGACTGGCATTAAGTTGTCGTTCTAGTTGAAGTATTTGTCCCTCCTGTCGTGCAATTAAGATTTCCTGATTAGAAGCTATAGTCAGTATTTCTGTGATATAATTGGATACCGCTTCATGGTCTGCGATTTTTAGTTTAGAACGGCCTCTGTACTCTGCTAAAAGTGACTTGATGTGCAGAGTCAAAGTGTTAATCCTATCTAATCTGGAAGATGGATGGTCTAATCTCACTGGGCTCACACACCTCGAGCTGGTAGTCCTAATTGATCTAGTTGGGGAGGTTTCTCTTGACCCCATTTAACCCACCGGGCGGCTCGCATTCAAATCTATTTACGTCTCGAAAACTGCAGTAAAAATTAACCATGTTTACAATTTTTTTTTCATTTAGTGTGAACCAAAATTGTCCTGAAAACGGCCTTTGTTAGATTTTCTTCCCCCCTTCTTGTAGGGCGATCAACAAGTCGTTTCACTTAAGTGATGGTTTCCTACTGTCCTTTGATTACCGCCTAGAGGCGAGTAAGCAGATGGGCTGCTTTTGCCCTTACGGAGGAAGGAACACGTTTTGTGTCCATGCTTTGGTTAGACGAAAATAGATATTTTTTTCTGGAAATCCAAAACAGAAAAGGAAGTTTTGTATTGCCTTGTTACTAATTTTGTGCATATTTCTAATCTTAATTGCTTATCAGAGCCGTGCCAAGATAAATTTTCACCTGAGGCAGAAAGGTCAATGCGCGTCCATATAAATATAAAAATAGCTACATTTGTATTAAGCAAAAGTAATTGTATTAAATCAAAATGTTATAACTCTTATAGCATAATTATACCATAATTCTTAAAGTATTTTTTAATCGTAGTTTTATAAATTCAGAGAAATAATGTAGCCAATTATTTATAATTTTCAAATGAAAACGTTAAATATTCGTTTTTGATAAATAAGAAATAACACTGAAATGCATATTGCATTAATTTCCAGGTTTTCTTGCAATTTTTTTGGTTTGTTTTATTGATTTAAGTTTGACGAAGCCTATTTCCTCTAATAATTAAAGTAATTTTCGAATTCGTATAGCCAATTTGGCGTCTCTTCTAGTGATTCACATGAGCCCGGCTTTGTTGCTTTTTAAGTATAAATGTTATTGATTTTTGTTGCGTTTCGGTATTTTAATGTACGTTTATAAAATGTTAATTTGTTTTTATATGCATATTTCAGTAATATAATCTTACGACTAGTGAGACAGTGTAGTTTAACTAATTTTCTGCTTTTGATTCATGTTATCGAGCTTTAACGCTAAGAAAAAATTTATAAAAGGCTTAAAATACCTAATTCCTATTGAAAGCTACATGTAATTGATAATTAAATTACTATTAAAATAACAAACACATGCTCAGTGTCAGTCATTTCGACATAATGTTTGTAATTCATTTTACCACAAATTTATTTCGTTTATCTTGTTTCATATTTATAAAAGGTGAGTTTACCTTTATCGCATTTATTGGTTGATAGAAGTTATGAAATATTGAATATTTTGAAACAAATTTCAGTCATAATAACCTTATTAAAAATTTTCTACATATAGACAAGAAGTCACAGATAACTCTCAGTTTCCGAACTAAATTACATGGTACTGAAATTCGGTGCATTTTCATATGATTATTTTTGACAGAAAGAGTTACCTTACGTTAATCACAAAAGAACATTGTTTTAATTCTTAATTAAATATAGCACTTGTATTAAATTGCTAAAATTCATTGTTAGGAAAATCTCGCTCTAAAAAATTAGACACTTTTACCTTTCAAAGTGGAATTTTTGTGGTTTTCTCTGTGCATAATGTGGGCGCGAGTAAGTTTTTCTTAGAATGTCCTCCACGGAGGCATTCCTCCCTTTAGGCAGATAGCTCTCGCGTGCTTTGAAGGAAAAATAAAGCAAACCAAAACAAAAGCTTCAAAATTGGTGTTTAACATTTTTTTGGGTTCAAATACGCAAATTACTTCTTGATCTCAATTCACATTATCAAATGTTATTATTTAAATAAATAAAAGCAAGCTGAGTATTTCCATTTAAATTGTTTGTTTTAAAATAAAAAATAAGAACAGTAAGTTTTGAATAAATCTTGTCAACATCAAGCAGGGACAGGAACATGCCAATGTAAAATTTAATATTAGGCCAAAAAGAAACGCTTTGACGTAGATTTTGGATAAAACTTAATCAAATTCGCAGGTAGTCAGAGACAGACCTTTCTTCAGTAGAGAGAAAAAAATGTTTCTGAAGTATTTGTGTATTTATTACATAAATGTTTTAATGCTTCCATAGCACTGCTAATCGATAAAATTTATTTGATGAAAAGTACTAAGTTTGCTTTTAAAATTCCGATTTTTCAACTTTTTCAGTGACATATGTGGCATTGAAAAACACGTCTGGCCAGGAGGCAGATTAATGCTGAAAAATTCTTAGAATTTAAAGAGGCATCGAACAAGAAAATTTAGGGATGGCGAAATTCTAAGAATTTGGCACTTGACAACGGC
This sequence comes from Stegodyphus dumicola, assembly GCF_044657685.1. Lineage (NCBI taxonomy): Eukaryota > Metazoa > Arthropoda > Arachnida > Araneae > Eresidae > Stegodyphus > Stegodyphus dumicola. The sequence continues at coordinate 139,517,203 of NC_140781.1, read as the reverse complement.
AAAAGTTTTAGAATGTAGAGAGCTACAGAATTTAGGCAGGACAAAATATTTTAAATTTATAGAACATCGGTCAGTAGAATTAAGATCCCACAGCGATTGCACTGAGAAACAAATCGACCTGCTCCTCGATTATGCGGATAGACGCAGATTAACTTCTGAAAGCTCAGCGAAGCAAGAGCTATACATAATGCAGCTATTTACGATTTCTGCTATAATAAACTGAAATTTAATATAATAATTTAACACTATATATCAGTTTACGAAAACATGATGATACTTTTGAGAAATTTTCCTTAATTCCCCAGTACACTAAAAAAAAAAAAAAAAGAAAAAAGAAAAAAAAAAAAAAAAAAGTGCAATAGATTATATAATGATATTACTAACAAAATGATGTCGATGACGCATTTAATTTTTATCTTTTTATTTATCTAAATAAATATGTCATTGAGTTTTCCATAACTTATAGTTTTGCAAATTAAAAATGTTCAATAATATAAATATGTGATTAAGGTATTGTTGGTATGGCGCTATTTAAGGCAAAGCACACGAGGGTTATCTGCCTAAATGGAGAGATGCTTTCGTGGAGGACTTTCTAAGGGAAACTGGCTCGTATACACGTTACACATGGGGAAAACCACGAAAACGACCATGCAGCCAGCCCGTTCGCGGGATTCGAAACTCGGACCGAACTACCAGTGTTCAGCGTCTTTACCGCTCGGCCGCTGGTGAGTAATATATAATTATGAAAGCTGTGTAAAAGAAGAAAAATTCTTGCACATTCGTCAGGCAGCATACGATGGGCACCTGCTTGAGGAAAAGGATGCGTTTGTAGATGACTTTTTCAGGGAAACTGGTTTGATATATTCAACCTAAAATTCACCAAAATACCAAGCAACGAACGCATTCGCCGGAATTCAAACTTAGGCAAAACTACCAGTGTTCAGTTACAAAAGAGAGTTAACAACATAAACAGGCAACATGTCTGAAATTAGTATTTATTGCATCCATCAGTGATATGATTTTCTGATATAATTTAATGGAATATCACTGTAAAAAAATGGGAATCTTTTTTTTTTTTTTTTTTTCCTTCCCTTTTGTAAGGAGATTTTTTACCGCTTTGTTTTCAACATTTGGTTGAAATGCAAATTAAATAAATATTTACAAATGCACAATATTGGATAGTTATTGATGATTTCGACATTCAGTTTCTGAAATCCATTTCATGTGTCATTTCCTTAAAAAGGTGATACTGAAACCGACTTTCGAGGAGTAAAATGATTGCTAGAAAAGAGTTTCCGATTTCTTTCATTCTTTTATTCCCATTATAAATTTGTCCCGTAGTTCTTAGAACATTCTTCTATCCGTAAGTGATGATTTGCTTTCCGAGAAAATTTTCTGAAAGGAGTAAATTACTTAGTCTCTAATCCATGGGAAAATCTTGCCATCGCCGGTACTTAATTCCCTTCATTTACTGAGATAACCTGCTTTGTTATAAGTATGGTACTTGTTTTCTGATTTTTACTGAATTTGCATGCTCAAAGCTATCTAAATAAAGAAACGCTATTGTGAATATCAGGGTATGAGTACATATATGAAAGGGTTATATATTTTTCAGAATTCCCCTATGAGCTGTTTATTCTTAGGGCAGAAAGAGGAAAAAGCTTGCATACATCGCCATTCCCGGAAACTAGACAGTACCGAAAACATTACTAGACAGTCCGGTTTACCAGACAATAGAGTTTATCTGATTCCTAGTTGTAAAAGCTGACAGTTATAAATTGTTATGTTCATGGCGACCTTCAGAAGGCATGAAATTACTTCAAAAGTTCCGCTGCTATAAATTTTCAGACTGCAATTTTGTTCCTTTAAAGTTTCGAAAATACCTATTTTTTAAGTATTTTTCGGTACTTATATTAATATTGATACAAATAATATAGAAAGCACCAAGCGTAGCTATGATGTATCTCAATTTGTCCTTAGTATTTTCTCACATATAGTATTAACACTTTGTCTACACGTTTCTAATGTTTCACCATAGTAAGCCTTCTCTTTCCGAATGTATTCAGTTCCTTTTCGCTTTCGTTTTCTTCTTCTTCTTCTTCTTTTTTTTTTTTTTTTAATTTTATTTATTTATTTATTTAATGTTACCATATCCTGAGTTTTACTCTAGCTATTAACTAGAGTATCTACTAGGTAGCATTCATTATAGTACATTCATTATATTCATATAGCTACTAGCTAGCATTCATTATAGTACAAAAACTAATACAGCTTGTCAATATCAACACATTTTTATCTTCAATAAAATCCACTAATTCGATTGATGCTGTAAAAATTACAATTTAATACTTTCGCCAATTATTCTGATTATAGTGATTTAAATTCGATTTTAGGCAACATATGCATTCTTTTAGAAAACGCGATATATTGAGCACCGCTGTTACAAGTAAATACTGTACATTCAACCGTTTCATAATATGTAAATGTAGCATAACTTCTTTTCGAGTGCTTGCACTGAGAGTTTCCTTCAAGTAAACTTTAATGGATCTTTATTTCATGAAAATTTAGAAGTATTATAAAAGCCTCAGAATTATTTCCATTGCAAACATTTATGAATTATGCAGAAAAATATATAAGAAAAACATCAATGAGAAACTATTATCGAATATACATTTCATGACAGTAGTAAAACATTTTTTCAGTACCGACGGTATTAAAAAGCTCAATATTGTGATAAGCTAAATAAAATAAAACGGCATTAAAAGTTTAATATTGTGATAAGTATACTAATCTATAACACTCATTTGATATTTTTGCCATTAGAACTATAATGCATTTCTAACCGTTAAAGTAACATTGTATTTGTATTAACTAAAATTATAATTGTAATTTCAATTAAATTTATCAGTACTTGTTGTTTCCTGCACCTTGAGGGAGACGCATTATTATTATTTTTTTTTCCTCTTATATAAAATACTGTCCTCAGAAAAAAATGTCTCTAGACATAATTCTGCTCCAAAATTAATGGATGAGGTGAACAGAAATAATCATGGAGACTACACTTTCTTAGAATATTGCCATTCGACAAATTATAAGACCTTCCATTTATCTTTAAAGATTAAGCTATCTGTTATTGACTGAGAAAAGCTGGTAATTCATTGTAGTTAAAACTACAACTAATGCAGTTATAATTGTAATTGTGCCGCCCAGGCGGTATAGTGGTTAGGGAAGCCTGGGTTCGAATCCCGGAGAAGGCATGGCTTTAACTGTTCGTCCTTTCATAGGAGGCGATGATCCCACATATTAGATGCCTCCATAATAAAGTGACTGCAACTTCTGGCCTTGTATAGACTAATGGACTGTGTTGCACTGTAACTGTTCACAATCTGCCATTGGGGAAAAAATAATAATAATAATTGTAATACAATGATTGTTCGAATTACAATATAACTTCAAAAGCAATTAGATTTTTCGCTCAGCAGAGTAATAAGTCGTCTTTTGAATACTACTAGTTCAAATCGGATGCCCATTTTGGCAAACAATCTAAATGTTTAGATAGCTCCGTGGATTTCCTTATGTGTAACATGAATACAAATCATTTTATTTTAGAAAGTTCTCTATGAGTACATCATTCTTCTTAAACGTTTCGTTGCATTCAATTAAGTAAAGATCTTTTTCTGCTTTTATTAACGGGTGATGTGAACATGAGCTTGTTTCCCTTAGAAAGTCCTCCACAGAAGCATCTTTGCAGTCTTTACCGTAATCCAAATAATATGACAATCACAGGTGCATAAGAAAATTGTACTTTTATTTGTTCTTACGTGAAACAATGATGGAAAATAGTTCATGCAAGTACTTTCACTTGTAACTGAATAATGCATTTTAACTATTTATGGAAAATGTGTGTTATGTTGAATAAAAGACCAATTCGAAAATTTTTTTTTCCAATGGCAGGTAGTAGCCGTTTATAGACATTGATCACTACTAAGGCCGGTCATGTTATTAAGGAGGGAACTAATACGTGGACCACCGTTGCCACCTATGAAGAGGACGAAGAAATTACATTCATGCCCTATCCGGGATTCGAACCCAGGCTCTTCGGTACGGCAACCAGAGTCACGAACCGCTTTACTGTCTGTTGGTAATTCATAATAAATGGATTTAGTAAAATGTCTAATACACACAGCAATTAAGCATACTGATTGCTGATCAGAATCCTTTTTTACCAGCTAAAGCAATAGGTTGGATAAAGTTATGAGGCTTAGTTTAGTCCTTGATGATCTTCTTTCTGAAAAGAGACCCACCAGCGGCCGAGCGGTAAAGTCGCTGAACACTGGTAGTTCGGTCCGAGGTTCGAATCTCGCGAACGGGCTGGCTGCATGGGTGTTTTCGTGGTTTTCCCCATGTGTAACGTGTATACGAGCCAGTTTCCCTTAGAAAGTCCTCCACGAAGGCATCCCTCCTCATAGGCAGATAGCCCTAGTGTGCTTTGCCATAATTAAATAAACCAAACCAAACCTTTCTGAAAAGAAAATGATAAATGTAATTTTTATGATTTATTTCTTGTGTAATGTAAACAAGACAAGCGTCCTGTAACAAATCCTTTGCGAAAACATCCCTTTGCACTGGTATAAACTCTTTGCTTGCTTTCCCTTAATCTTGTAATTTAAGTTCACATGTATATCGAAGATCATAAACATACATATTTGCTTACTAACGTTATGTGCATTTCGGTCTATATAAAATATTTCTTTTAAATAAACTCCTATTTATGCTGGTACCACAAACTACGATATATGTAAGATGATTCAGAAGACATGACAGAAAATATTAATATTTTTCTTATAGGTGCTTATCCCGTTGTATTATTTAAAAACTCATTATCCAAAATGCAGAAACATTTCGAATATAATATTATTCACTGTAATTTTCAAATATTATCACGATTTCCTTAGCCTGTGTCACTGAAATTATAAGGTGCAGTTGTTTTTCTGATTAAGTAGTTACAATCATCTGCTGCGCAATTTTAATTAAGAGGTCATTACAATTGCATTGTAATTTTTATTAGATTGTATAATTACAGTTATACTATTTATTCAATTAGATTTCACAATTAAAATGCAATTATAATTAAAATGCATTTGAGTAAATTGTATATGTAATTAAAAATTGTTACATTGTAAATACAAGATAATTGCATAATATTATTCCAATTACTATGTGTTTTCAATTGCATTCTGCAATTACATTTGCAATTAAGATCATGATTTTCCTGGGCTACGTAACTGCTTTTATCAGAAACAATTGCTATCCTAATTACATTATTATAATTACTTATTGGAGTTACAATGACAGTGTAATTGTAATTAGATTATATGATTGCAGTTGCATTGAATATGAAATTGGATTTCACAAGTATAGAGTAATTGTAATTTAAATGAAATTACGTAAATTGTAATTGTAATTAAAAAAACAGCTACTTTTTAACTATAACTACTTAGTAATTGCATAATTTTATTACAATTGCATACTACACTTAGAATTACAATTATGATCATAATTTCACTATGTTAAGTAATTCAAATTATCAGAGACAATTACTTTCCTAATTAAGTAGTTATAATTACCAACTGCATTTGCAGTTAAAATTACGTTGTAATTAGCTATATTACCGTAGTTGTGATTAGATGCAATAAAATTTTTAATTGTAATTAGATTATATAATTATAATGTTTGTGATTATCATTGCATTGTAATTGTAAGACTTAAGAATTAAAATTCAATTACATACATTATTGTTGCATTTAAAAAGTACTTTCTAATTGTAATTGCGAAGCTAATTACAATTGCAATATAATTGAAATCACATATTTCAAAATATTGTTGCAGTTTCTTGCAATTTTAATTTTAATTCCAATTACATTTTGCCAAACTGTATCTAAAATTTGGAGAATAATTAGGCTGGAAAATGAAAATTCTCTTTACATTTATATATAAACATTTAAGTTTACTATAGCTGGTATAAGCACAGAACAGCTGGAACAGCTGGAAGTTTTGAACGAGCTATTTATTTCGAACTGTTATTCAAAACCTAACGATAAAACCCATTTGCCCCTAGCGAATAGATAGTTTCCTCTCCTCAATTACCTCCCGCAGAGAAAAATTATCACCTGTCAGTTTACATTAAGAGCAGTGAGGGGAGGGCATTCTGAGACAGACCGTATATATGCTGCTTTGCCGTTTCGTGCCAAAATTTAGGTTTACGTATATATGCTGCCTTGCCGCCATGAGGACCAAAATATTTGGACGCATATATGCTGCCTTGCCGCTATGAGAGCCATTATTTTCGAACGCATATATACGGCCTTGCCGCCTGGAGGGCTAACATGAAAGTAATATTAACTTAAGAATAAAATACTAAGTGAGTCTCTCAACCTGTTAAGTTTCTAATCCTAGCACAGAGTGCTCACTCGTTCGATGAAGAGTAATATTAGCTTAAAAATAAAAAACTCAGAGGATCTCTCCACCTGTTAAAGTTCTAATCCTTGCATAGAGTGCTCACTCGTTCGATGAAGAAAGTCGGAGGAACACAAAGCAAATGTAAGAACAGTATATAGCACTGAAGTTACTGTATTTTTTTAGGTGAGAAAACTTCATATGCTTGCAAGAACTAGCGCTAATGGCAGGAAGATGAATACTAATAACGAAGAGGGGAAAAAAACCGTCCGCAGCGCATTATAACATTACAAAATTGGAATAACAAATAGCAACAAACAATACATAAAATAAGCAACATACAATAAGCAATTTACTACTACAGGTAAACAATAAAATTGTAGTAAAAAAAAAATTAAACAAATTAGTAGACAGTTAATCACGATAAATTCAAAACCAATTGATATTATGCATTCATTAATATATAGTATATATTAACAATAATGAAAATAATAAAAATATTATTAGTTGTTATAATAAGCAAAGTAAAATTATATAAGATAAATTGTTGCACATTAATTAAGAATCATTAAGATAAATTAATGCACTCTTGATAAAACCAATATTAGATTAATAAGTCAGCAGAATTTTAACAGTACCTACTATTACAGAAAGATTTATAACAACGCTGAGGATTAGATAATTGCGTTAGAATGTTGTTTGTTATTAGAGTCTGCATTTAGAATAAAATAATTCACGTTGTGAACTGAACTACTTGAATACTTCAAGGTAATTAAATTCAGAAAAGTCTACCTTTTGCAGTCCTCCCTTGAATGTGTATAATCCAGACAGTACCAATACAAGTTGGGTAGAACGGGTCAATAGAAATATAGTGAAAATTATCCGTAGTTATGTTAAAAATTTTCATAAAAGCTGGGATAACTATGTCAATGAATTTGCTTTCGCTCTTAGGACCGCAAAACATGATACAACGGGCAAAACTCCTGCTGAGTTATTTTTAGGCAGAACGATTATAACGCCGTTAGATAAATTATTTTATGTGCAACAAAGAGCCCCGGAATTTAAAATGGGTGATATAGAAAAATTAATTAAAGAAGCAAAAAAGAATACTGAAGTAGCACAGAGAAAACAGAAGCTTTATTATGATTTGAAACGACGGGGAGTAACTTATAAAGTAGGGGATGAAGTGTTAAAAATTAAGCATTCACTTTCTTCAGCACCAGAAGATAAAACTGCCAAAATTTTTCCACGATTTGGAGGACCATATGTCATAGAAAAAATAACTCACGCTGTAGTGGTGTTAAAAGCCAGAAATGGTGAAACGTGCTCCGCAAACATTGATCAAATAAAACCCTACTATGATCGTAATAAAATGCAAATTTTCAAAGATCTTTTGCAGGATCCGGCACGGCAGGCACAAGCTCCAGAGGTGAAACAACGTCAAGCACAAGGACAAGCCATTAGGAGGCAGGAGCAATTGAAAAGAAAGTTTCCCCGTTGGAAAATTGAAGGTAACAAGAAAAAGAAGCCGTTCCACCATCCAGAAAAGAGAGCTCACGAACACACCCAGAATGAAGAAGGGAGAAGTACGACGAATTCAAAGAAAGCCGGGAGAAATAACGGCAACTATAACCCGGCTCCCAAACGGAAGATCAACTCATCGGACAGGACTCTCCGCAGCAAATATCGCCGAACTGCGGAAGGGCCACCAGCGGCGGAGGAAAAGTTACAAGGAAAATTTGAACGGCCAGCAACGAGGTCCAAGCAGGAACGCGAAAGAAGTGTCCCGGTTCCTCCAAGACCAGCTGCCATCAAACGGCCAAGACCACAGGCACAGGCGAAAAAGAAGGTATTCAAGGGTGACCGAACTGGAGGAAAAAGAAAGCTTCTACAGGAAGGCACTGAAGGGCGAGCCCGCACAAGAAGGAGGATAAATCAAACCAGAATCTGCGCTATTTTCCAGGACTGGGCTCAGAAAAGAATGTCCGAATATCACAAAGATAAGTAAAATTTTATGTTACTTTGCAAACTTAAGTTAATCTTTCATTCTTACTGCAAGTGGCAGATTTCAAGAAGTTTTACCTCATGTGAGGTCTACCTTTATCGCCAAAAAGGCGAGAAATGAGTTGTTACCGATTTTGGTATTATGTTTTTCAATTACTCGCGCGTAAAACTAAAGTTGATGTATAATAGGAATATGAAAATACTTAAATATTGTAAAAGTTTTTGTATAAATTTTATTTAAAACATTCTGGCAAGAAAGAAGTATTAGTCTGAAAGACTTTTTGAAATGTAGTATTTCAATGTAGAAGAATTGGCACTTGCTTTGAAAAGAATAGAAGTTAACAATGTACTACTAATGTATGTTTTAAAATGCGTAAAATTAACGGCATGTTAATATGTTCTTATATACAATGTGAACTGTTGTTTTAAATGTTAAGAAATACTATGATATGGTAAAAGTGAAAGTAATGCCAAAAATTTTAAAACTTATTCGTGTGACTGAAAAAAGACCAAATTATGGTGAATACGTGTTAAAGGTTGAATGAATGTAGTTAGGCTCTCTGACGCTACACTTCAGAGTTAGCCACTTTCAGAATACCTCAGGGCTTAGAGTTGAAGATAGGGTGTGTTACGAGGTCTCGTTATGTTGAATTTTAACACGTTAGTGTTTTGATTGTAGGAGGCAGTGTTGAACACGTATACATAAACACATTCGTGTTTGGTGTTCTTTTACAACACATGTCAGAGAGCACGGGGAGAGATAATTAAAATAGTCATGAATGAAATAAGAATGTTAAGAGAAATATAAATATGCATGTTACTTGCCATTTCATTGTGTAACATTTCATTAAACTAGTTTTCCTTCCAGATCTCTGGAAGGAACCAGATTTGAATAAAAGCTCCTGTTTAGATGCAGTACAGATGAAAAATTGGGTGTCCATGGAGCTGCTATTGTAAAAACAATTTTTTTTTTTTTTTTTTTTTTTTAAATTTCTAGTTTCTAGTGAGAAATGTTTGTAAAAGATTGGCCTCGCGTTAGATTCTAGAGCTAAAAGTTTTCAACAAGGTCGTTTTAGACTTCAGTTTCAAACTAATTAACTCTGGCGGGAAGTATGTAAGAATCTTAAGTTTTACTAACGTTTATTTTATTTTAAATCTTTACTATCACTTCTTATTTTCTACTTCCGGCCAGAATTAAAAGCATTAACTTATTTATGCAAAATTTGTCTGGCGATCGCCAAGTACTTAAGTTGTGGCTTTTTGTCAAGCGAGAGAGAGGAAGGAGTTAGTCGAAGCAGGCCGCTTACCTTAGAAGTTTTACTCAGTTGCTGGTTGCCTTCCAGGCCAGAGGTTTAATCCTCTTGATAATTTTAAACGTATTGTAGTGTTAACAGTTCTCTGTACTACATACGGCTTCCCTGTTAATATAAGGCCAATCTTCCACGTTTATTATTCCAAATTTAAGTTAGAGTTTAGTTATATTTTTTATATTCTTACGTTCAGACCACAAGTAGTTGGTCTCTGTATTCCGAAGTACGGAAGTTATTGTAAAGAGTGAAGAATAAAGGGTTTTGTATACCCTTCCTGTGTATCTTGTCTACTTCCCACAGTTATTGAACATAGATTTAGTAAGCTCCCTGTTCCGAGTCAGGTCTGTGCATGTTCCCAAAGAAAGTAAGACGGAACATTGAACCTGATAATGTTACTTTTAAATCTTTCTTAGAACAAACACATTTAGAATAATAAGTCATCCATTTGACTCATATTACATTAAATTAATTCCGTTATCTTATACAAAATAATTTTAGTGAACCTTCGCGTGGTGTTATGCTTAAATTGCTCTCCTTCAGGAGACAACATGGAGGTAAGAAAGGAAGGGAGTGGCCAAACCGGCACTAGATGCTAAGCACTGCTCCAAAGCTTCGGTCACCAGGTGGGGTGTTTTTCGTTTACATTCAGAAGCTCGCTTGACACGGCTCTGATAGTATTTCGACGCACGACAGTTCCATACAAATCGAAAAAGGACACTTTCGCATGACAGAAACATTCATAGTGTGATGGATAATAGCAATTTGTATAGTTTAGTGACATTTACGCAAAAATCACATCTTGGTTATTTTTCGATAACTAACAGGCAAGTAAGGCAGTCAAGATTGCGATCTGATGACAATACGGTTAATTATGTGAATTGGATAGTTATTATTTATAATATTATCAAATAATTATTAAACTGTGTAAAATTGCTAAAAGAGATACTGAGTGCTCTGCCAAAATTTATTTTCTAGAAGATTAAAAAAGTTTGAAACTTGATGGCTAAATGTAAATATAAAATTATGTATGTTAAAATATTTGTAATAAGCACATAGGTCAGATTAAGTTTTTATTAAATAGAGTAACGCATGCAAGGGCTATCTGCCTAAAGAGAGAGATGCCATCGTGGAGGAATTTTGAAGAAAAACTGACCTTTGAGTGGGTATTAAAAATAATGCATATAATTTTCATTCGAATTATATTCATATATATTTTTTATGTAAAACTTTCGGGTGTATGCTAAATTAGTGTAAATTACTTTACACGAAAAATACAGTGAATGCACAGAAATTAAAGATTTGTACATGCCGGAAATGAAAAATAGGAAATATGTATGGGTATTTATGCATGTGCTTGCAAAAAGCATGTATCTGCCTTTGACAAAATACATAAATATTCATTAAATTATTTATAAATATATTTGAAATGAAGAATTTATTCACTTATAAACAATTGTGAAAGTACTGTGAAGAAACCTAATTATTAAATGTATCTAATTTATAATGATTATAAATGTTATCTAAATATATAAAAACCTTAATATTGAATTGTAAACATAAATTGAAATCCTGTTGACAAATACGTTATAAAACTATTTAAACAAGAATTGTTCGTATTGGAAAGCAATCTGTTAAAAGGTATTGTAAAGCAAATGCTATGAGATGCGCACTTAAGAACGTAATAAAGAGTTTTTGAATATGTATTGTTGAAATGAACGGTAAAAAAAAAATTTGATAAGTATAATTAAAAGAATTATTCCCCTTACATTTTGTAAGTTTTAAATAATACTTACAAGGAAAAAAAAAGTTATTTTATTCCCTTTCAGAAATGTTCAGAGAAAGTCAAGTACTATTTAAAGTATTTCGCTAACTCCTAATAATTCTCTAATTTAAAATGAACTGAATAGAGCATTAATTATAAATTGACTTCCATTTTTCGATTTAAAAGATGCCTCAGAAGCCAGAAAATCATGTCATATTTAAGAAAGTATTTTAGGAAGAAGCTGCATAAATAGAAAAGAAATAATGCATAATTTTAATATTAATAATACAATAAACTTTGATCTTAATTTTTGTACCTTAACCGAATAAAATGGAATTACCTTAAATTTTTTTTTTTTAATGTAATTAACGAAAACTGGCGAAAATATTTCATTCAAATTAGACCATTCTGAGAAAACTGTTCTGCGAAAAGTATAGCATTTAATTCCGTTCAGAATGAAATGTTGTTTAAAAATATGTTGTTTTCATATACTTAGAACTCTGAAGTGTTGTAGAAAAAGAAAATATATACATTTATATGCATATTTACGACGTAATTACAAAATATTTACATCCGAACGCGTCAAATCCCATTGAACTCAATGGTAAATGACCCAATGTTTTGGTCACCACGTAGGGATCGCCGGTGCTTCAGAGCAGGGTACGGGAGAAACTTGTTTAGGGCTACTCCATCTTACTTCCAACCTCCATGTAACGGTTCCTCCGTCTCCAGTGTCTGCGAGTTCAAGTTTATTGACCTCTTCAAAAGCACCCTTAACAATATTCTGATAGTGTTTCGACACACGACAGTTCCATACAAATAGAGAAACGGGTCACTTCCGCATAAAAGAAACATTCATCGTGTGAAGGATAATAGCATTTTGTGTAGTTTGATGATATTTACGCAAAAATCTTCGTTTTATAAAATTCTAAGCTTTGAACTACAAAAATATAGATTTTGGCAAAAATGTTATGCTTAAAGAATGAAAAACCTTACGGTACTTTTAAAATTGGATACGTCTTTCGATACACTTGACAGAGTATTCGTCATCCACATATTATTGTAACATGTCCTTTTTAAAATTTTTTAGAGGAGAGGCTACTATATAATTTCTCATTTTAAACTCATCATTTTATTTTTATATAATTGAAAAATAATCAGTTTGGGTTTACACTTTTTACTTATTTGGGTTAATTAAAAAATAAAACTACCACCAAATGCTGCAATCCTAGTCAAAATTAATAAATTTACACACAGATATGCCAAAAAGTTAACTTTTCCTTGGTTTGTAACCACGCATTTGTGTAAAATTATGTACAGTTTTACACAAATGTGTGGAACAAAAGACGAATGCATTTGCGAACTCGGCGAATGAAGCAATATTATACAAAGTAAGGCAATCAAGACTGATCTGGATGACAGTGCGGTTAATGTTTAAATGTGAAATATGTAGTTATTCTTTATTATATTATCAGAGAATTATTAAACTGGTTAAAATCGCTAAAAGAGGTATTGAGTACTCTGCCAAAATATATTTATTAGAAGATTTGATTTGATAATGATGAATGTATCCTAAAACGTGTTTTAAGTCAAAAGTTTAAAATTTAATGGCTAAATGTAAATATAAAAGTATGTATGTTAAAATATTTGTAATTAGGCACATAGGTCAGGCTAAGTTTTTATTAAATAAATAAGGCATGCAAGTGCTATCTGCCTAAAGGGAGAGATGCCATCGTGGAGGAATTTCGAAGAAAACTGACCTTTGCGTGGGTATTAAAAATAATTTCTTTCAAATTATATTTATATATATTTCTTATGTAAAAGTTTCGGGTATATGTTAATAATAGAATGATCAAGTGATCAAACGGCGTGATTAACGGTCGTTTGAATCCTTTTCCCAGCAGACCTTGCGGCAAATGTTTATGAAAATTGGACTTTGGGTGTAACATATTTTCCTTGCTTACTAGGCTAGTTTTTATTTCCTGTACTCAGATTAATTACGCATTATTGTTAATCTCGAATGAATTACTGTTCTCGGATTTTTCAGTCTAATATGCCTTTTGTGTGTGATGTTAATAAAATCAGAAAAAACTAGACAACATGGTCTTCATTCAAGAATCTCGTTCAATTTTCTAGTGATGATAATTGTGAATTTTTTCCATGGTGCCGAAATCCCGAGAAGGTTCTTTGGATTATTTCTTTCGATTGCACTAGGCTAAAATTTGAACACTTAGATTGCAGGCACTTTAATTTTGTAATTTAATAGTTTATTTATCACTTGAATTGGTATTATTTTCAATTTGGTTTCGTGTATAAAACGGAAACTCTTAATAAGTTGAAATTAAAGAGGAAAGTTATTAGAAGTGCTTGCACGAAATTAATTAATAGAATTGTTTCTTATTTTGATAGTAGGCCCACCAGCGGCCGAGCGGTAAAGACGCTGAACACTGGTAGTTCAGTCCGAGGTTAGAATTTAGCGAACCGGCTGACTGCATGTGCATTTTCGGGGCTTTCTCCATGTGTAACGTGTATACGAGCCAGTTTCCCTTAGAAAGTCCTCCACGAAGGCATCCCTCCCTTTAGGCAGATAGCCCTCGTGTGCTTTGCCATAATTAAATAATTCAATCCAATCCTTATTTTGATAGTCTGGATATTCATAAAGATGAAAACGTTCAGGAGCCCACTAGCGGCCGAGCGGTAAAGTCTCTGAACACTGGTAGTTCGGTCCGAGGTTCGAATCCCACGAACGGGCTGGCTGCATGGGCGATTTCGTGGTTTACCCCATGTGTAACGTGTATACGAGCCAGTTTCCCTTAGAAAATCCTCCACGAAGGCATCCCTTCCCTTAGGCAGATAGCCCTAGTGTGCTTTGCCATATTTAAATAAACCAAACCAACCGTTCAGGAGAATTTTTCGGAATTTTTGTCAAGTTTGGAAGAAAAACAGAATGAACTTTTTACTTTAAAAATCGAAGACCTAATTCAAGATAGTACAGTGTTCGAAATGGAAGTTCAAAGTTCACTCGAATATAATGAATCTATAAATAATATTAAATTCAAAATCAAAACAAACTTAAAAAGTTATGAAAGTGAACATTTTAAATCTTCTCAAAATGTTAACGTTTGTAATGCGAATATTCGCAATACATCATCTTCTGCAAATTTGCCTAAATTACGTATTCCCACTTTTAATGGAGATTCTAGTTTATTTCAAGAATTCTTTAATAGTTTCTCAAGTGCAATTGACTCTAATGAGTCATTAAGTAATGTTGACAAATTCATATATCTAAATTCTTTTCTTTCGGGTGAAGCTTACAAAATTGTTTCGGGATTCGCACTCACGGACGAAAATTATAAATCCTTAGTTGTTTAATGAATAAATTATTAGAAATTGAGCCAGTTAAGTTTTCTTGAAATCTCCTCGCACTTCGAAACTTGCATGAAAAAAGTTAAATTAGTATAAGAAATTTAAATTCTATGGGAGTTGCATCCGGAAATTACGCTCACCTGCTAATACGAATTTTATTAAAACAATTACCTCAGGATTTAGTAATAGAATTTTATCGCAAGAAAGATCCTAAAAATTCTAGTGATATAAATCAGCTAATGAATTTTATCAAACTTGAAATTGAATGTAGGGAAGCTGCAAGAACTCTTTCTGGGCTTTCTTTAAAGACACGGGAACCTTTAAAAGGAAAGGATCAATTTCAACCTCAGGCTAGATTTAAAACCAATATACCAACATCAGCTGCATTAAATACGGTAGTGAAGACATGCAACTTTTGTAATTCTAATTCTCATTCCGGATTAAAGTGCAAAACATTCAACGATGAACAAAAGCGATACAAACTAAAAAAAAAAAAAAAGAGGGACGTTGTTATAGATGTTTGGTTAACAAACATTTAATTTCGCAATGTTAGGTAAAAATGGAATCTTGTGAAATTTGTCAGAGTTTACAGCATAATTCATTATTCTGCCCAACAACAAGGAATAAACATACATCGGAAATTAAACCGTCAGTAAAAGCCGAACTTATTCAAAGTTCTGATAAACAAACTGTGATGTCTTCTGTATTTAAGTCACAAAACTATGTACAAAATTACACTACTTTACTTCAGACTGCTTGCGTACAAGTGGAAAATAATTCTAAACGGTTAAGTGCCTTGATGTTATTTGATTCGGGCTCGCAGAAATCATTTATTCGAAAAGGTTTAGTAAGGGCTTTAAATGTGTAACTCTTAAAAAAAAAGAAAGGCTTTTAGTTTATACTTTCGCAAACTTTTTATGAGAAGAATTTTGAAGTCGTTAATATAATTCTTAGAAGCAAATATCCTCCTTATTCTAGCATAGATATTCAAACTTTAGTAACTGATGAAATCAGCGGAGTTCATTTGTATTCTAATATCAAACCTGAATTATTAAAAGATTTAACTCCACACGGCTATGAAAAAGATGTTGATAAAGAAGTTATATGAGATTGGATCATATTTTTATTTTTTTTATTTTTTTTTATAGAAGTTAAAAAGGCCTTCTACCTACTTCTGCATTTTCCCATTTAGCTTACCATTTGTTTAACGTATTCTTTTTTCAACATATGTTTCGCATACGATTTGGGAGTGGGACATTGATTGAAGGTAGAGATGGGTCTTGAGCTGCATTCTTAGCAAGCGCACCTGCCCTTCCATTTTGGGCTTGTCCTGCATGCGCTTTTACCCACTTTATTTTTATAGACATCCTATTGTGCTGTGATATTAAGTCGTAGATATCTTGTACTACTGATGTATTTTTTTTTTTTTTTCCAAAATCAACAGCTTTAATTGCCGCTTGGCTATCACTGTAGATGGTAAAGTATGTTAAATGTCTTTGATGAGCCCATAGAATAGCGTGTTTTATGGCTGAAAACTCCGCTTGCAAAACTCTATGTTTTTTTCCTAGGTGTCCCTTTCATTCTGTTGTTTCTTGTTCCGAGAGGAGGGCTAAGAACCCTCATCCTACTTCTTCGTTTCTTTGACCCATTTGTGTACACTACAGAAAATGTAGGTACACTGAGGGTTTCTCCTTTTATAGATATTCTGAGTTTTGCATGTACTGCAGGGTGTCTGCAGGGTAAGGATTTTGAGGCTGTTCGAAATCAAGAGGGCACAAGTCTTGATTTTCTACTTCTTTTTTTTTTTTTTTTTCTTTTTGGTGGAATAACGTGGCTAAGTCTGCATCTTATTTTGCTTTCAGATGGAGGTGTGGGATTCCTGTTAATACACAGAGTGCTGTCGTTGAGGTAGTTCTGTATGCTTTTGCTATTTGTAAGAGGAAGGGGGCGTTGAATCGAAGCTGTGAGCCTATGTCGATGCCCCGTAGAGGATTATGTTTTCATAAAGAATGTTTTTCATCCTCGACTTGAGGCCCACGTTGCGCCTTGCATCCTTGCGAGGTCTCTAGAAATAGTCTGGGTCTTCTTCCGAATGTCCATGAGATGTGAGATCCAAGAAAATTTTGATCAATTTTCAGTCCAAGAAATTTTATTTCTTTTGAGATTTTGATTCTTCTGTTATTGATTTTAATGCATGGGAGGCTTTGCAGCGCTTTACCCGGTTTTGGAAATAAAATAATATGTGATTTGGGCTCTGAAATTATTAGTTTTTGATTGACGCAGAGAGAATGGAATATGGAGAGAGTCTCATTACTATTCTTTTCTAGGATGTCTCTTTAACGCCCATTTGTTACTAATGCCACATCGTCGGCAAAGGCGATGAGTTTTGTATGGTCCGGCCACTTGTAGGAGGTGATGTAATTGAAGGTGATGTTCCACAGGTCTGCACTTAGACAAGAGCCCTGTGGACACCCCCTAGTTATTCTTCTTTCTAATATGCAGTTGTTGCTGATGATCCGTTGCTATATATGTTAGGAAACTATTCATTAGCTTGAATATGTTCTGAGGACATTTAATGTTGCGCAAAGCTTCAAAGATACCAAGCCACCACACGGAGTCAAACGCATTTTTGAGAGCTGTATGGAGAGCTGAAGATTTATTCCTATGGATCTACTCTTGAAGTTCTGCTATCGCATGTGAAGTAGATTTGAGAGGTCTGAAGACGTACTGGTTGGGGCTTATGGAACAGTTTTTTTTTCTAAGTGGTGGCGTATTCTCAGCCTCTTCAGCAATAAGCCAAATTCAGTAAACAAAACTACGATATTAGTTCATGTGCAGAGTTGGGTTAGATGCGGATCAGGAACCATGAAGAATCAACGTTGCTGTCCCGAGATTCAAACCACGGAGCTTCCAGTCGCTATCCGGACGTGCTAACGACTTATACAAATACAGCATAAACAAGGTACCCCTTCCTTATAGAGGAACGAAGAGAGGCACGAGACCCAATCGACCAAATCCAGATACTGATGAGTTACCGCTCACCACATTTTAGCTCGAGCGCCACTGAGACCAATAAGCTTTTTTCCCTCTATGAAACATAAAAAATCAGTTGAGCTTCAGACGGTACCATGAAACTTTCAATTAACTGCCAGCTGGACTGGCTTATTGCTTTCTGCTTTGAGATTGAAAATCTTCTTAATCTTCTCCTTTTCACTTTTTGAGCGGTAAAGTCGCTAAACACTGGTAGTTCGGTCCGAGGTTCGATTCCCGCGAACGGGCTGGCTGCATGGGTGTTTTCGTGGTTTTCCCCATGTGTAACGTGTATACAAGCCAGTTTCCCTTAGAACGTCCTCCACGAAGGCATCCATCCCCTTAGGCAGATAACCCTAGTGTGCTTTGCCATAATTAAATACACCACACCACACCACCTTTTCACTTTTTTTATTTTGCAAAATTTTTTTTTTTTTTTTTTTTTTCCAAATTTATTATTTTTCGCGTTTTTACTTTATTTTTTATTTATTTATTTTACATTTAACTTTTTTACTTTAAAAAGGTTTCTTTTTGTTTACACTTATTTTTTTTTTTTTTTTTTACAAAAGTAATATTTATTCTTACACATTTAATTTTTCCTTTTCGCTTTTTATTTAAAAAATGTGTTACTACATTTTTAGTTTAATTTGTTTTACAAAAGTAATATTTATTTTCATAAGTTTAACTTCTTTTTCAATTTTTTGTTTTCACAAATGCAGGTTTGTTTTTATTTTTCCCTAATGTTATCAGGTTCAATGTTCCGTCTTACTTTCTTTGGGAACCTGCAAGGACCTGACTCGGAACAGGGAGCTTACTAAAGCTATGTTCAATAAATGTGGGAAGTAGACAGGATACACAGGAAGGGTATACAAAACCCTTTATTTTTCACTCTTTACAATAATTTCCGTACTTCGGAATACAGAGACAAACTACTTGTGGTCTGAACGTAAGAATATAAAAATATAACTAAACTCTAACTTAAATTTGGAATAATAAACGTGGAAGATTGGCCTTATATTAACAGGAAGCCGTGTGTAGTACAGAGAACTGTTAATACTACAATACGTTTAAAATTATCACGAGGATTAAACATCTGGCCTGGAAGGCAACCAGCAACTGAGTAAAACTTCTAAGGCAAGCGGCCTGCTTCGACTAACTCCTTCCTCTCTCTCGCTTGGCAAAAAGCCACAACTTAAGTACATGGCGTTCGCCAGACAAATTTTGCATAAATAAGTTAACGCTTTTAATTCTGGCCGGAAGTAGAAAATAAGAAGTGATAGTAAAGATTTAAAATAAAATAAACGTTAGTAAAACTTAAGATCCTTACATACTTCCCGCCAGAGTTAATTAGTTTGAAACTGAGGTCTAAAACGACCTTGTTGAAAACTTTTAGCTCTAGAATCTAACATTTCTCACAAGCCAATCTTTTACAAACATTTCTCACTAGAACTAGAAATTAAAAAAAAAAAAAAAATTGTTTTTACAATAGCAGCTCCATGGACACCCAATTTTTCATCTGTACTGCATCTAAACAGGAGCTTTTATTCAAATCTGGTTCCTTCCAGATATCTGGAAGGAAAGCTAGTTTAATGAAATGTTACACAATGAAATGGCAAGTAACATGCATATTTATATTTCTCTTAACATTCTTATTTCATTCATGACTATTTTAATTATCTCTCCCCGTGCTCTCTGACATGTGTTGTAAAAGAACACCAAACACGAATGTGTTTATGTATACGTGTTCAACACTGCCTCCTACAATCAAAACACTAACATGTTAAAATTCAACATAACCAGACCTCGTGACACACCCTATCTTCAATTCTAAACCCTGAGGTATTCTGAAAGTGGCTAACTCTGAAGTGTAGCGTCAGAGAGCCTAACTACATTCATTCAACCTTTAACACGTATTCACCATAATTTGGTCTTTTTTCAGTCACACGAATAAGTTTTAAAATTTTTGGCATTACTTTCACTTTTACCATATCACAGTATTTCTTAACATTTAAAATAACAGTTCACACTGTATATAAGAACATATTAACATGCCGTTAATTTTACGCATTTTAAAACGTACATTAGTAGTACATTGTTAACTTCTATTCTTTTCAAAGCAAGTGCCAATTCTTCTACATTGAAATACTACATTTCAAAAAGTCTTTCAGACTAATACTTCTTTCTTGCCAGAATGTTTTAAATAAAATTTATACAATAACATTTACAATATTTAAGTATTTACATATTCCTATTAAACATCAACTTTAGTTTTACGCGCGAGTAATTGAAAAACATAATACCAAAATCGGTAACAACTTATTTCTCGCCTTTTTGGCGATAAAGGTAGACCTCACATGAGGTAAAACTTCTTGAAATCTGCCACTTGCAGTAAGAATGAAAGATTAACTTAAGTTTGCAAAGTAACATAAAATTTTACTTATCTTTGTGATATTCGGACATTCCTTTCTGAGCCCAGTCCTGGAAGGTAGCGCAGATTCTGGTTTGATTTATCCTCCTTCTTGTGCGGGCTCGCCCTTCAGTGCCTTCCTGTAGAAGCTTTCTTTTTCCTCCAGTTCGGTCACCCTTGAATACCTTCTTTTTCGCCTCTGCCTGTGGTCTTGGCCGTTTGATGGCAGCTGGTCTTGGAGGAACCGGGACACTTCTTTCGCGTTCCTGCTTGGACCTCGTTGCTGGCCGTTCAAATTTTCCTTGTATCTTTTCCTCCGCCGCTGGTGGCCCTTCCGCAGTTCGGCGACATTTGCTGCGGAGAGTCCTGTCCAATTAGTCGATCTTCCGTTTGGGAGCCGGGTTATAGTTGCCGTTATTTCTCCTGGCTTTCTTTGGATTCGTCGTACTTCTCCCTTCTTCATTCTGGGTGTGTTCGTGAGCTCTCTTTTCTGGACGGTGGAACGGCTTCTTTTTCTTGTTACCTTCAATTTTCCAGCGGGGAAACTTTCTTTTCAATTGCTCCTGCCTCCTAATGGCTTGTCCTTGTGCTTGACGTTGTTTCACCTCTGGAGCTTGTGCCTGCCGTGCCGGATCCTGCAAAAGATCTTTGAAAATTTGCATTTTATTACGATCATAGTAGGGTTTTATTTGATCAATGTTTGCGGAGCACGTTTCACCATTTCTGGGTTTTAACACCACTACAGCGTGAGTTACTTTTTCCATGACATATGGTCCTCCAAATCGTGGAAAAAATTTGGCAGTTTTATCTTCTGGTGCTGAAGAAAGTGAATGCTTAATTTTTAACACTTCATCCCCTACTTTATAAGTTACTCCCCGTCGTTTCAAATCATAATAAAGCTTCTGTTTTCTCTGTGCTACTTCAGTATTCTTTTTTGCTTCTTTAATTAATTTTTCTATATCACCCATTTTAAATTCCGGGGCTCTTTGTTGCACATAAAATAATTTATCTAACGGCGTTATAATCGTTCTGCCTAAAAATAACTCAGCAGGAGTTTTGCCCGTTGTATCATGTTTTGCGGTCCTAAGAGCGAAAGCAAATTCATTGACATAGTTATCCCAGCTTTTATGAAAATTTTTAACATAACTACGGATAATTTTCACTATATTTCTATTGACCCGTTCCGCTATATTTGATTGCGGCCGATACGGGACCATTTTTAAATGACGTATGCCCAGTTTTTGGCACATGTCTTCAAATACATTACTTACAAATTGAGGACCATCATCCGATAATACTTTTAGGGGCGCCCCGTATTTTAAAATATATTTATTTAAAATAGAATCAGTAACTACTTTTGCGGAGGCTCGTTTTAAGGGAACAATTTCGGTCCACTTATCAGGTTCAATGTTTCTTCTAACCTTCTTCGGAAACATACAATGACCTGACTAGAACAGAGAGCTTACTAAAGCTATGTTCACTAATTGTAGTAAGTAGACAGGATACAGACGAAGGGTATACAAAACCCTTTATTTTTTCTTTATATACAGTGACTTCCGTACTTCGGAATACAATGACCCTCCACTCGGGGTCTAACTTAAAAGATATCAAAAATAAAACTAAACTCTAATTTAACTTTAGAATAAGATTGGCCTTATAATAACAGGAAGCGTATGTAGCACAGAGACTGTGAACACTACAATACGTTTAATTTATCAAGAGGATTAAAACCTCTGGCCTGGAAGGCAAAGTAGCAACTGCGTAACTTCTAAGGTAAGCGGCCTGCTTCGAACTCACGGCTTCCTCTCTTCTGCTTGGCAAAAAGGCCACACTTAAATACTTGGCGTTCGCCAGACAACTTTGCATAAACTCCTTCACGCTTATAATTCTGGCCGGAAGTAGAAAATAAGAAGTGATAGTAAAGATTTAAAATAAAATAAACGTTAGTAAAACTTAAGATCCTTACACACTTACTAAAATGATCAACCATAACAAGGAGACAGCGACTTTTATTAAACTGACTTTTTGGGAAAGGGCCCACTAAATCGATGCCAATTATTTCATTTGGAAATTCGGATTTAATACTATTTAAAAACCCGGCCGGGCGGAAATTAATATAATTAACTGCTTGACATGTTGGGCAGGACTGGACATACGCCCTTGTTAACTTTTGCAGTTCAGGAAAATAGACTGCCTCGCGTACGCGTTGTATAGTTTTTCGAATACCAGCATGAGAAGCTAAAGGGCTGTCATGCAACTCCTGCAGGATATTTAATCTAAGACTAGCTGGGATAACAGGTCGAAATTCGTTGTTGGAATTCGTAGTTTTTGTATAAAATAATAGACCATCTATTAGTTCGTAATGGGCCGCCCTATTTCTTATCGCCACAATATCTTGGTGGCTAAAATTTTCAGGATGCTTTAAATACTCATAAATGTTTCCAAACTCAGGATCCTTACCCAGTTCGGTTATTACAGTTTCTCGGGAATTTCTTGTACACGCTGTAAGCATTGCAACTTTTACGGTATTACCCTGTTCGTCTAATTTAATTCGTGATAGGGCATCTGCTACGATATTTTCCTTTCCGGGGGTATGCTTGATTACCAGATTATATTCTTGCAGCTTGAGTGCCCATCTTATTAACCTTGGGGATAAATTTTTCCCTGAGTACAATCGACTTACCGCCGCATGATCAGAATATACTGTTACCGGCGCCTTTCCAAAATAGACTCGGAACTTTTGCACTGCTAACAGAACTGCAAGTGCCTCTCTCTCGGTCGCGGAATAGTTTCTTTATGTTTGATTTAAAGTTCGGCTAAAAAATGCCACGGGCTGCTGATTTTGCGAAAGTACCGCTCCTACCACATAATCCGAAGCATCCGCTGAAATTTCTAAATTCTCATCCTTTTCAGGAAATTTCAACACAGGGGCTTGCGTTAATGCTTTAATTTTTCGAAAGCACTATTGGCTTCGGCCGTCCACGAGAATCTTGCCTTTTTCCTTTCTAATTTTAACAATGGTTCAGCAATAACTGCAAAATCTTTTATAAAGGACCTATAATATGAACAAAGTCCTAGAAAAGAAGAGAGCTTCTTTGCGGTGTTTGGAGTCGGATACTTTTGTACAGCGATTATTTTTGATTTGCCTGTCTCGATTCCTTTCTGAGATATTTTGTAACCTAAATATTTTAATTCAGGGGCTGCAAATTTGCACTTTTCGACATTAACTTTTAGACCGGCCTCATTTAATAAAGAAAACACCTGTCTTAAATCCTGTACATGTTTGTCGAAATTATCACTAGTAATAATGATATCGTCTAAATAGATAAATGTGGACTTTCCAAGAACAGGCCTTAACACAATGTCCATACATCGCTGAAATGCTGCCGGTGCCCCTGAAAGGCCAAATGGCATACGCAGAAATGCATAAGTGCCAGACTTGGTTATAAAAGCAGTCTTAGGCACGTCCTCAGGCCTAAGCCCTATTTGAAAATAACCAGTCGTTAAGTCTAAAGTCGTCATATATTTGGTTGATGTTATGTTCCTTAGAATTTCTTCAATAATAGGTAACGGATATACCGGATATTTAGTTATGGAGTTTAATTTACGGTAGTGCATCGCGAATCTCCACCTTTTTGGATGTGTCAATGGATAGTGATTATTTTTCTTACATAAACCCCACCGGGCTAGCATAACTACTTGAGATGGGCGTTATGATCTTTTTACGTAGCATATCGGTGATATGCCATTCTATAATTTTTTCCTTATTCTTATCATACCGGTATGCTTTGTGGCGAACTGGCATTGAATCTCCGGTGTCAATACTATGGTTAGTAACCTGAGTAAATCCTGGAATATCACTAAATAACGAAGCAAATTCACTTACCACTTGTCGGATTCTTCGTTGCTCTTCATTAGGCAGGTGGTCAAGGTTTAACATCGGCGGTTCAGCCTTTTCTTCTCGAACTGGTTTCATCGTCAGCTTAAGGGACGCTTCATTAAAATCCAGCGTTGCTTGTGCCTCTGAAAGAAAATCTATTCCTAAGATAATATGTGCTTGCAGATTCTTTACTATGAAAAACATAACCTTTACTTGTTCGTCCTTGATACGGATGTATAGTGGTAATTTACCTATGCACTTACATCTTTCTCCTTGCGCAGCTAACACTGTCGTATTACCCGAATTATATATGCGATATTTACGAAAATACTTCCTAAAAAAATCTTCTGCCACACAGGAACACTGCGCGCCTGTATCCAGGAGTGCGGTGGCTGGGATATTATTCACCAACACTTCAATCTTCGGAAGAGTCAAATTTTCACCATTACTGTATTTAACTTGTAGGAAGAGGGGTTTTCTTGGCCTTCGGATTTCCGCACCCTCCCGTCAGCGGAAATCCGTTTTAGTTTAAATCCTTTTTTGTTTCCATGCTTTCCTTCTTTTTCCACTGGCCTTGAGACCTTTTTTCCTGGGTTGCTATTGAACTGTCGACGTTCGCCGGCTGTTTTTGAATGCTCGGGTTTCCTTGCCCACTGATTTGCTTTGCTTCCGTAGCCGTGTGCTTGACTTTGCTGTGGTCTTGGCGCACCAAATTGGTTTCGTTGTTGATATTGCGTCTTCTTTCAAAATCCGCCGTTCTTCTACTTTCAAACTGGATTGCTAGCTCAAATAATTTTTCCAGTGTAGTCGGATTTCTTAATTCAATAATGTCTTGCGCTTGGGGAAGTAACCTAGGCAAAATCACTTGAATTATCTCAGGATCCGCACTGTTTCCATACAAGAGTTTGAAGACGTGAATTTTTCTTAAAATAAAGCTTGAGAGATTTTCGATTCTTTGCTGATATATGCTGAAAAGTTCCGTTTCTAATTTCTCACGATCCCTTACGACAGGGAAGGCTTTTACTAGGGCAGTCTTAATATTCTCGTAAGTATAGGTGGGACTTCCTGCTTGACCCAAGAGACTTCTGCCTATACATTTGAACCAGTTAAGCGCTTGGCCCCTCAAAGCGCTGGTAGCTAAGGTAACGTTTTGAAACTCGTGCACGGGGTAGAGCATGAAGTGGTCATCCAATTTTTCCAAAAAACTGGTTACCGGTGAGTTTCCATTAAATGTTGCTTCTGGTTTCATTGAAGCGCGCATGGTCTGGACAATGTAACCAAATCCTTCCAGGGCGGCAGCTGGCATTTCTGGATTCTGATCCGCTTCTGCAGGCAGCACAGGTTCTTCTTGAAACTCGGCCATGGTTATTCTTCTTCGTTGGGCGCCACTATCAGGTTCAGTGTTCCGTCTTACTTTCTTTGGGAACCTGCAAGGACCTGACTCGGAACAGGGAGCTTACTAAAGCTATGTTCAATAAATGTGGGAAGTAGACAGGATACACAGGAAGGGTATACAAAACCCTTTATTTTTCACTCTTTACAATAATTTCCGTACTTCGGAATACAGAGACCAACTACTTGTGGTCTGAACGTAAGAATATAAAAATATAACTAAACTCTAACTTAAATTTGGAATAATAAACGTGGAAGATTGGCCTTATATTAACAGGAAGCCGTATGTAGTACAGAGAACTGTTAATACTACAATACGTTTAAAATTATCACGAGGATTAAACCTCTGGCCTGGAAGGCAACCAGCAACTGAGTAAAACTTCTAAGGCAAGCGGCCTGCTTCGACTAACTCCTTCCTCTCTCTCGCTTGGCAAAAAGCCACAACTTAAGTACTTGGCGTTCGCGAGACAAATTTTGCATAAATAAGTTAACGCTTTTAATTCTGTCCGGAAGTAGAAAATAAGAAGTGATAGTAAAGATTTAAAATAAAATAAACGTTAGTAAAACTTAAGATCCTTACAATGTATTTTACATCCAAACATAAATTTTAATATTTTTTCTTTCTTATAAATTTTTTTTGTTACATTTTTATTTTACCCTTAACTTCCCCCCCCCCTTGTTTTAAATACAACATGAAGTTACATCTCCATTTCTCCAAAAGTAAACTTACATACATTTTTCTGTCTACGAAATTTTAAGCTGTAATTTAAATGCATATAACTTCTCTCTGCAGGCTTTCATGGATAATATTTTCTGTAACTTTAAACCGATACGCTCAATGTTCATTCTATACATTTCTTACTTATTATACTACTAAGCTGGAGATACTCAGAACTTTCTCTTCTAATGTACTTTACTAACTATTAATGGTGGTATTTACTTTTTGGCAAACTATACAAAGCTTCGCGGGTTCTGTTTTACACGTCTTATCTTTATTGAAAGGATTCACCAAACTATGTCTGACAAATGTAAATTTTACACTTTCCATTTACACATTTACCCTTATATTTAACTTATAAAACATATTCATGCTGTATTTCTGTTTCCTTTTCCCCAAAAATTAAATACAGGCTTACACAAATTTCGTTATTGCAAAACCTACTGACTTTGAACAAATCTTATAAGGTACAATAAATTTTCATGGTATAAGGTCCACTAAAACCAATACATGGGGCATTTTCTACACAGTTTAGTTCAGATACGTACCAACAGTACCTCATTTCTTACTAAATTACGGTACAGACATTTATACGTGTATATTCAGAACACTCCTTTTTATTCAGCAGTAAGATTCATTTATACTACTAACACAAATTTCGTTAACTCTTTGAAATATTTTACAAACATAGCTTGTATTTTCTTGCACACTTTCTAATTAAATCGCCAGACATACACTGAATTTCCATTTTTCTTCATGTGAAAACGTCCCTCGGATTCTTAATATGATTCCACCATTTATAAACATTACTCTATTTGAACTTTATTAACATTACTCTATTTGAACTTATCACACCCTTACTCTCTTAACAAGGTACAGAAGATAGCATTATTTTTTAACTACAGAGAAAAATATCCACATTGTAACCTATTATTTTAAATTTGAATTATAGTCACATTTTGTGAAGAACTCAAAGTCACATATAATATACATCGAATTAATATTCAGCCATGGAAATAAAACTTTGTCAATGATGATATTTAGAAGTTGGGAAAACAACTTGGAATATAAAAGTTTGTTATCTTGAAATATTTTTTCCCAACTTCTAAATATTACCATTATTTTTTGCTGAGTCTCATAACTTTTTAACATATTTATTGTAACTTAACTGAAAGATACCCATATTTCACACTGACAATAATTTATTTAGCACTGAAGTTCTTACAGCCTTTTGAGAAAGAAATTTAAATTATCATACCTGACAAATAACTCCTATTTAGTTATAATACATTAAACGAATTATTGAGTAGAATTCCAAATAATGATCCAACACAGTAATTAACTTAAAAGATCTAACACAGTCATTTTAAGATAGAAATGTCAAACTGACATTGCTTAATAATGAACTCTTACAGCTTTTTTGACATTTAAATTCTCATAGATAGTAAATAAAATTACACACTATTAATTATACATATAGGTAATAATGACAGAAACTTCATATAATAATCTACTAGAGACATCAGCTTTAAAAATATTTACGCAGTTTAGTATGACTTATCATAAGGAAGAACACACTTTCAAAAAAGCATTATTTAAATTAAACATTGGAGCCACACAATCCTGCGCACATGTATAACATTTTTATTTATCTCGAGCATGACACATTATAAGTAAATAAAATACATTTCACAAAGTACGAAACACATTTCTCTTTTAACCGACTGTATTCTTAAGAAAAGATGCAGTATGGAATGCTTAGAACCACTCGGTGCCACAGTTCCTTATTTCGCCACACATTGATAAAAATATGTATGTACATTAAAATCAATTAAACAAATTCAAATGCAAGTATTCAAACAGGAATACTTCACAAATTAGTTAAAAGATAGGGACACAATGAACTTAAGTGATGAATACAGAAAAGCATGTAGGGACCAAGAAACAAAAATGTATTCGTGGAGAACTTTTTAAGATAAACTTGCTCTATTTTTGCACATGGCTTGCATTTTTCGTTTCAAATTAAGCAAACATTCGAGATAATCCCTGTATAACTAGGGATTCCATTCACACTTGTTAGTAATGTAATTTATTAGAACAGTATCAGACATATAGGAGAAGTATGCCATATCTATGGAAAAAAATTTTTCCCAAGCCAGATTGTAACAGTGATATATAAAATAGAATAAGAAAATGCCATATTTCCAACAAAATTAGTATCTGAGTATGCAAAACATGAACAAGAAATTAATATTTTTTCTGAAAATGTTCCGAATGTGATAATTCAGGAATAAAAACCTTGACTAGTTTCATGAACAGAGCATGAAAAATAATGAAGAATTTTTAATTTTATTTTGTCTGTAGTACATTTACTTATACTAAAATCTTCCATTTGGTTAACTATACTCTACATTTAGGCACAAGTTGATAAATCAGAGTGATTTTGTGTTTTGAAGCTTCAGATTCAGAAATATTACATCTTAGGAAATAATACAACTCAAAAGCCAGAAAGATTAAAAAGGCAAGAGAATATACTGTAAGCAAGCGAACGTGATAAATTACTCTTTTCGTTGATTTTCAGGAATTCATGGATTGGTAGCAAAATTTTAATGCATTGTATATGAACTATTTATTCAAATGTATTGCGATCACTGTTTTCCAACTTTACATAGCCTTTAAGTAAACATTTCATGCTAATTTACCGTTTTTTCTGAGATTTATCTACGCATTTACTAAATTTTTGCATTTTGTTTACAATTATAATACCAAAAGGACTTAAGAGAACATTTGTTTCTTGAAAAATGTCCATATTTTTAACCAACTGTTATTTCTTTCATATCTTTCAAGTAACCTATTAAACACATAGTTATCTTGTATTGCCCAGACAGCCGTTGGTCTTGCCAATGTCTAAGGCAAGTCACGAAGTTAAAGAATTTAAGTAATATTTTATCAACACACAGAATTCCTTACTGCGTTTTTGATGAAAATTAACCGAATTTAGTAGTTCATTACTAACCTAGGAGCCTTTAGCTATTTTAATTCGAAACAAACACACTAAAAAATTATCAAGATTTTATATATATATATATATATATATAATTAATCTATTCCCTATAGAATACTAAGATAAAAATTCCATTTCTTTTCTTAATTACTAGTTCAGCGTGGTACTGTTGTTGAAGTTAAATTTTCCAAATGTGTAACAAAATTATTAAATCAAATAATATAACTATTTAGTAAAAATTTATACTCATGAAGATACATATATATAAAGTTTACATGAGTATCTTCATTTTGAAACCTCTAATGTTTTTTTTTTTTTTTTTTTTTTTTTTTGCATTTAAAGTAAATTTTGAGTATAAAATTTTCAGTTTTAACTGAAATTATTTGCGGATGGCTGTAATTTGTTCGTGTTTTCGTAAACCGTTTGTGTGAAGTACCTTATCCGTAACATTTTGAACACTTTGAATATTACCTTTTTTTACATTACTGCCACTGTAAATAATTGAATTTTCAAATATTTTCCTATTTATCGTTTACAATGCCTCGTAAAGTCTTGGGAACAAATTTTTACTAAATAGTTATATTATTTGATTTAATAATTTTGTTACACATTTGGAAAATTTAACTTCAACAACAGTACCACGCTGAACTAGTAATTAAGAAAAGAAATGAAATTTTTATCTTAGTATTCTATAGGGAATAGATTAATTTTCTTTGACATTGACGTATTTGTATGTAGATAATAGAGACTTTTAACTCAGCTCATACAGACTTGGAAAAAATCTCTAAGTCACCACGTTACCGACTTGCATTGTCATAGATCTTATCGTGAGATCTATTTTTTTCTTAAAATTTTATATACTAATTTCATTCAAAACATGGCTAAGAAAATGCCTCAGGTCCATAAGAAGCATCAGCTCTTTGATTTTTGGAGACATTAGGATTTTTGGAAAAGCCAGAGAGATGAAAAATTAGCAACGCCTTCGGCCGGGAATCGAACCACTGACCTCTGGTATACCGGCCCAGTGTGCAGAACCACTACACCACGAAGGCACGCTGGGAAAGTAGGAGAAATACCTTATAAACTCCACTTTTTTAGCTCTTTATACTGTATATAGATTTGTAAAGTCCTTCTTTTATAACGTTTATAAACAATAATGATTTTTTTTTCTTTTTATTTTTTCCAGCTAGGGTGATTATTATTGAAATATTATTGAAATATTACTTAAACTACTTGTAAAAGAACAGTAAACAAACACAAAGCTTCCAAAGTTTATTTTTAACGGACGGTAACTAGATTTTAATTTGATGAAATGAAACTTTCACAATGCATTTTAATTTATTTCACTGATACGTGTGATAACTTTTAATTATTATTTAAAAATGAAACGAAATATCCAGCCGTATGCGTATGGCAAATCGAATTGACTTACTGTCATATTTGATGTTCCTACTTTAAGCACCGAAGCTATATTCAGTATTAGTAAGTAGTTAAAGTTATGAAGATATTGGAAGTAATAAAAAAGAATTACAGCATGTGATACAATTCAGAGGGTTAATCCGAATTTCTTTTTCTCGAGAATAGCTTTATAAAAATATGGTGCAGTAAAAAATTTGCTTAATTATTTATGCAAAATATTTGAATGCACTGAAAAAGGCCACTCGAAAGAGCTCTAACCTTATTAAAAATACATTCTAAGAGATCGTGTAGTTTCAAACGGAATAAGTTTTGTTTTGTTTATTTAAGCATGGCAGAGCACGCAAGGATTAAAAGAGGATTAAAGGACGTAAATATTTATTAAATTATTTATAAATGTATTTGAAATGAAGGATTTATTTATTCATAAACTCCTGTGAAAGTTACTGTGAAGAAATCTAATTATTAAATGTATCTAAATTTATAATGATTATAAATATTATCTAAATATATAATAACCTTAACATTGAATTGTAAACATAAATTGACATCCTGTTGACAAATACGTTATAAAACTATTTAAGCAAGAATTGTTCGTACTGGAAAGCAATCTGTTAAAAGGTATTGTAAAGCAATTTCTATGAGATGCGTACTAAGAAAGTAATAAGGACGAGTTTTGGAATATGTATTGTTGAAATTAAGGGTAAAAAAATCTGATAAGTATAATTAAAAGAATTTTTCTCCTTACATTTTATAATAACTCAGTTACAAGTTTTAAATAATATTAAAAAAAATAACCCTTATTTTATTCCCTTTCAGAAATATTCAGAGAAAGTTAAGTACTATTTAAAGTATTTCGCTATTAAAATAAAAGGTGCTCTAATTTGAAGTGGACCTAATAGAGCATTAATTATAAATTGACTTATATTTTTCGATTTAAAAGATGTCTCAGAAGCTAAAAAATCATGTCATATTTGAGAAAGTATTTTATAATATATAAGCTCTATATTTATAAGCTCTATAAATAGAAAAGAAATAATACATAATTTTAATAGTAATAATACAATAAACTTTGATCTCAGTTTTTGTAATCTTTAACCGAACAAAATTGAATTACCTTAATTTTATTTTCTAATGTAATTGATGAAAACTTTTGAAAATATTTCATTCAAATTAAACTGCTCTGGAAAAAGTACAGCATTTTATTCCGTTCAGAATGAAAATTTTTTAAAAGTGCATTCTTTTCATATACTTAGGACTCTGAAGTATTGTAGAAAATGAAAATATATACATTTGTATGCATATTTACGACGTAATTACAAAATATTTACATCCGACTGAGTTAAAACCCATTGAAATTACCCAATGTTTTGGTCGCCAACGAAGGGATCGCCAGTGCTTCAAAGCAGAGTATGGGGGAAACCGGTTTAGGGCCACTCTATCTTACTTCCTACCTCCATGTTTTAAAAGGCCAGGAGTTCGATAAGAAGTCCACACAATGGGACGAAAACTTCTTTTCATCCGCTCTCTTACCTGGGCAAGGGGGCAGGAGAACCCCCGCCGCGGCAATTGAGTAGCGAAAGAGATGATGATTGAAGGCGATTAACCGGCACGCGCCAGCGTGAATGGTATCGAAACAGGTATGAGAGAGGGTGAGGCGAAAGAGTTCTCCAATCCTTGGGAAAGTTTGTCATAGCAACTCTATAAGAGCCGCGGATTCGCTAATGCCTTGGTTGAACGGTCACATTAAATACAGACTTGATCCTTGCTTTCTCCCTGTACGAAATTTCCCCATACATTGCGCCTAAAGAGTCTCATTTTCCTGCCAGTTTCGTATTACGTTATCAAACAAAATCCCTGATGTGGAGCGTGATTGTTATGAGAAATTACGTGCAAGGAAACCGTATTTTTGCATTTGCAAAGCTAGAAATTATAATGAATTGGCTATTATTCATCTAAATGGAATGAATTCATCTAAATGAATATGGAATTTGAAAACAGACTATCTGAATCTTGGTATTTCAAAATTATCTGAAAACATTTAGTTGAAAATGGCAGTACGTTTATGTGTGAACCATAAATAAACTGCTTCATTAATTATAAATAAACTTCCTCATTGTATTCAAGATTTTAAAATTATTAACTGCTGCTTTATGATAAATTTATGCATTTCCTCTCAATTTCTTTTTATTGATGCTGGTTCGACCCGTGGTTGATAAACAATAAGTGTGTACACCGTTTTTCTTCAGAACGCTTTGCCAGTTTTCATTCATCATGATAATTAGTATCCAATTATATTTTTGTATCTATTATCATCTGTAAGACATTTTAATCATTTACGAAATATTAATAAATTATTCCAAAAGTGAACCTTTGAACTGCTAAGTTCCATATATGCACTTCAATAAATATACTGGTGTAAAATTTTCCCTGCGTTCGTAGTACTTTCAGAAACTTAGACAAATAATATAAATCTAATTACAATAATATAAATTTAATTAAATGAAAAAACAATGTATGAAATGTGCATGAGATACTTGTCTTGATTTCTTCATTTACTAGGATAATGTATACATAACTGTTATCACAAAAGCTTAATGTGAAGTATTTTTATCACATAAACTATAGTTCTTAATCTTACTAAATAAACTGCCGGGATTAGTAATATATTTTAATGGCTTCTCACAGCAGAGGTGAAAAATTTTATTTTATAAACAAAATACATAACTCTTACCATATAAATACTTACACATGCATAAATACATACCTCTTATCATACAAATACTTACACATGCATAAATACATAACTCTTATCATATAAATACTTACACATGCATAAATACATAACTCTTATCATATAAATACTTACACATGCATAAATACATAACTCTTATCATAATAATATATATATATATAGTATCTTTCTCACATAAGACTATAGTTTTTAATCTTATTAAATCAACTGCCCAGAATAATAATTTATTTTGATGGCTTCTCACAACAGTTTGAGGTGAAAAAGTTTATTTTACTATCTATCATAACTGTGGCAGTTCCCTCAAATAAAAGCTGATTGAAAATTCATATTCGAATAAAATAATGCAGTATTTTATTTAACACAGGTTGAAGCAAGACCGGCACTTTGATTCCAAGTAGGCATATTAGGTACTGCGGGGTCTTGCTAATTGCTGAGCTCCACAGTGAATGGAATTCCGAGGGTCTTCTTTGTTCCTTATCCCCTACCACCAACTTCTTGAGAGGATTTAGTCTTGCTGTGTGTGTTGAGTGTTCCCTTACCACACAAACACTATATGCTTACAATCATTCATGCCTTCTTCAGAATTACTTATTGCAACATCTTATTGACACAGGTACAGGTTGAAGCAAAGCTGGCATCTATGCATACAGTTAGGCATATTAAGTATCTCTGGGGCTTTCTAACTGCCTTCCTCTCTGGATGGAGTTCGGAGGGACATCATCCTAGGTTGCAGTCCGAGGGTCTCCAACACCAACCTCTCAATAAGACTGCAGCTCACCATGTATTTTGAGTTCGCCTTTGCTGTTCAGGTGCACTCAAAATGATTGCAAACATTCATGCCTTTCCTAGGATTTGAAACCGGATCCTTTGTTGCAGCAGTCAGTATCAATAACCATAGTATCACTAACCATTTTCCCATCTGGGTGGCATTTTATTGACACAGTGAGATAGCCTGCTACCTAAATGATGAATTATTTTATTGTTGGATTGGTCGACATGGAGAAGATGGCTAAGCATCATTTAGATGACCACTGAAATCTCCCAGCCTTATGTCCGAAGATTATTTTTCCTTTGGGAATTGTGTAAAAGATATTGTTTGTATTCCCTACTGTCAGTTACAACTGTTGTAGTTACAATCAGCTAGGAAATATTACAATACTGTAGCTGAGCTGAGTCAGAGTACTGCTTGGGTATATACCGTGTAATAAGAGGAATACATGTAGAACATTTAGAATATTATCACTGAAATTTGAAAGCCGTGTACTTTATAAGGTATTTCTCCCGCTTTCCTAGTGTGCCTTCGTGGTGTAGTTACTCTGCACGCTGGGCCGGTATTCAAGAGGTCCGTGGTTCGATTCCCGGCGAAGGCGATTGCTAATTTTTCAATCTCTCTTGCTTCCAAAAAAAAAAAAAAAAAAAAAAAAAAAAAAATCCTAATTTCTCTACAGTGGCGCCCGAACTAAAAGGGTGTTGGATGAGAATTCTCCACACCCAGGATTTGGTGACTGGGTTCCCTAAAAACCCCAGTCGCCCTTTAAAAAGGGAAGTATATAAGGTATTTCTCCCGCTTTCCTAGCGTGCCTTCGTGGTGTAGTGGTTCTGCACCGGTATTCCAGAGGTCCGTGGTTCGATTCCCGACGATGGCGATTGCTCATTTTTCATCTTGCCTGCTTCCAAAAATACCTAATTTGTCTCTACAACTTCACTGAAAACATTTTGAGAAATATAGCATTTAAAAACCAAACAAATCATTTAAAATAAGGCTGTTTTAGACGCAAATAATTTCTATTTTATTTTTTACAGGTATAATTTATTGACAATCTCATAAAAATTGTTCTTGTATTCAGTGTCAGGTACAAGTACAGAGGGTATTAACAAATTCTTAAGATGATTTTAAAGGCACTTCAATTACATTTTAAATGTAAATATATATTTTCGAAATGTTCAATCTGATCACCTTCCTTTGTGGACTGTAAGTATGCATTGCGCTCTCCATAACAGAAAGAATTTATACAAAATCATCAATATTATTGCTTATATTTGTCGATATTATTTCTCTTTAATTAATTTTAAATCAATTGTAACCCATTATATGAATATTTGACTTTTCCTTTAAAATTAGATTTGCATGTATTATGGATTACTTTTTTTTAATGATATATCGTCCCCAGATGTTTTAATTAATTTTACTAATTTATATATAGCTCTATTGCAAACAGTTGCTCGAGTAATTGGAATCACCAAGGTCAAAGGTTTCAGAAGCTTTGCCTTACAGTATCAAAAATTTCAATATATTTTTACATTTTATTTGGCTAAAATCTTCTAGAAATTAAATATTTTAAACAAAAACATGAGGCATGACTTCAGTTTTTATGAAAACATATGCTATCCAGACTAGAGCGTATTTTATCATTTCTATTTGTGTATGTATATAGTAAGTATGTATCTTCTGCATATTTTATTTTCATTCTTCCTGAAACAACAAAATTATTAAACTCGTTGATATAGGAATCTCATTAGCGAATGTAATGATGTCTTAGTGAATAATTATTAGATTGGCATTCACTAATTAGATGGCATGCAGTTAATGTCACCAAATAAAAAAAATCTGATTTGGACAGCACATCACTCCCTTATACACACTATTTAATTTAACCTTTTTAATTATATACACTTTTTGTTGCAACAATAAATTGCTATTCAATATTGTTAGATATTTAGAACAATAAACTGACGTTAAATATTGTTAGACTAACTACATATGTAAACTGTTAATATGCGTGTAGTTAGAATTTGTTATTTGTTGAAAATTAATTCTTTAGTTTAACATTGCTAAAACATGAATATTTTTGTCATATAAAACACTTCTGTCATCGGAAGTTTATGACTATGAGCAACGATTGTGAAAATAAAGACTTGGGGGGGGGGGTACTTTTAAGCCAGGTAACAGGTAGGTGTATATACCCACCTGTTATGGTGTATTCAATATATATATTATGGTGTATTCATTATATATACCTATCTGAGGTGCAGTTTCAGATTTACTGATTGCAGTAAAAAAGATGTGCAAAACTAGATGTTATAGCAGTCCTATAAACATAATTTCAATGTCCTACGGCCAGTAATTTTTTAGTTATGCGAGATATGTATGTAAGTAGGTATAATATGCCGGTTTGGGGCCACAGGAATCAGGGATCCCGGAGGGCGGAGCCTCCTGAGGCGCAGAGGGGTCACCACGCTAAATCAGAAAATTAAGAAAAGAAATGGAATTTTTTTATCTTAGCATACTATGAAAACAGAGACTGTTAACCCAGCTCATAAAGAATATTTTCTCGAAGTTACCAAGAATCACTGACTTGCACTATCATAGATTTTTCTCATGAAGTCTATTTCTTTCTTAAAAGAAGTTTATATACTGATTTCATTAGAAACATGTCTAAGAAAATATCAGACATTCATGAGAAACATCAGCACCTTGATTTAAATTACTAGGAAACTAAGAATCATTGTTTTGTAAATATGTTTCTCTTTGACTCAAAAATTTCTTCTTTATCATATTCTAAATGAACAACTAACCGTACATAAGTAATATATTGTATTGATGAACCAGTGTTATATTTTAACTTATTGTATTACATATTAAAAGACTAAAGAGAAGAAAGTCATGTTTTTCCCTAAATGCTCATTTTCCAAGTAGAATTTTATTATCACACACATGTGTTTATTGCACTTTTTGATAAAATCTCAAAGGCTGAAATGAGTGTTTCATTACCAAATTTGTACTTTCCGACTTCATTCTACTGAAACGGAAACATTCATAAATTTTTGCGAAGAAATATTTGTACGTGTTGTACTTTTTGATTAATTTTCATACCACTTGATCATCTTTGAAGATTTGCTTCCTAGTTCAGTGCTAATACTATATTGCTAATTTTCGCTTTTTCAGTGCCTTTCGTATGTGACATAAACTCAGTTTTACAACCTTCTCTTACTTAACACCTTGCATTGCATTGCTGAACCGGGGCCATGCTTTCATTTTTATTACATATCATGCGAATATTATAAAAAAGGCACATTTTTTCCTTTACTAATTTTGAAGATTCTGGATATATCCTACTTAAACGTTCATAACTGGTTAGCAAAAAAATAGTTTATACATGTACTCCGTTGTACTCTTGGTTAATTTTAAATTGGTTAATTTCATCTATAACATCTCTTGGTTAATTTCATCTATAACACTTGATTTCTAATGAAGTATCGAAATGATTATTAACTATCTGCTTTTTGCAAAGAATTTCGTAGATGTGTTCAATACAGAAAAATTTTCTAACTTATCAGTATTATTACCAAAATGGAATGCAAAATTTCCCTAAAAATGTATACATTTATTTCTTTAAAAACACGTACAGAATACCCACATTTAATAATTTAATGAGTATTTTTCTATATCAGAACTAAAAGTTTTAAATAATGTCATGTTCCATAAAATTTATGAATTTGGGATGTCGTTGGCTTTTTCAAACTCTTTAAGAGAGTGTGCTCTCGGTACTCTTTTTAAACACTTCGAAACTGTTTTCTCTTTACTATTGGAAATTATTTTATCTTTGCTATTGATATATGCCAATGAATTCTCGATACTTTTTCTCTTGGTTTATCTTCAGCTTATGAATAATTTAAATACTTAAAAATATATTTGTAGATCATTTATGTTGACACTTGTGATAGATTTCCTGGATGTGTTTTTAGAAAATGTATTTTTTCCCGTGAATGAAACTAATCTTTTCTTAAAATTTTATTATTCAGAGTATTACTCAATTATGACAGAATGCCAGATTTGTTCCCAGTATTCGACATTCATATGAACTTCACATAAATCTCTCCCATAACTTTATAATTTTTGCTATCAATAATAAGAAGACGAATGGAATAAATGCAGATTATGCAGACATAAGGTAAAAATCTGGATGTAAAAGAAATTCTTCAGATCTAGGCAGTTCAGTAGAATGTGCAAATATTCATCCTATTCGAAGCTTATTTTTTGGAATTACACAGCATAAAAATGTAAATTTACTGAAAAGAGATGAATTGAAGATCAAGTACTCTGCAAAAATCTGGGCGGTAATTATACAAATCTAGTTATATGGAAGATTTCCATAAAGTAGTTCCAGCGAAGAAAACATGCCAGCAATCTCCTGAAATTCTAAGTGGGCCTTTGATCTTCGCTCTTTTTAATTCTACTTAACTTTTGTAAGTGCAAATCTGCATAATCTGCATTTATTCCATTCGTCTTCTTATTATGGATAGGAAAAATTATAAAGTTATGGGAGAGATTTATGTGAAGTTCATATGAATGTTGAATACTGGGAACAAATCCGGCATTCTGTCATAATTGAGTAATACTCTGAATAATAAAATTTTAAGAAAAGATTAGTTTCATTCACGGGAAAAAATACATTTTCTAAAAACACATCCAGGAAATCTATCACAAGTGTCAACATAAATGATCTACAAATATATTTTTAAGTATTTAAATTATTCATAAGCTGAAGATAAACCAAGAGAAAAAGTATCGAGAATTCATTGGCATATATCAATAGCAAAGATAAAATAATTTCCAATAGTAAAGAGAAAACAGTTTCGATGTGTTTAAAAGAGTACCGAGAGCACACTCTCTTAAAGAGTTTGAAAAAGCCAACGACATCCCAAATTCATAAATTTTATGGAACATGACATTATTTAAAACTTTTAGTTCTGATATAGAAAAATACTCATTAAATTATTAAATGTGGGTATTCTGTACGTGTTTTTAAAGAAATAAATGTATACATTTTTAGGGAAATTTTGCATTCCATTTTGGTAATAATACTGATAAGTTAGAAAATTTTTCTGTATTGAACACATGTATCTACGAAATTCTTTGCAAAAAGCAGATAGTTAATAATCATTTCGATACTTCATTAGAAATCAAGTGTTATAGATGAAATTAACCAAGAGATGTTATAGATGTTTGTACTTAATTATGGCAAAGCTCACTAGGGCTATCTGCCTAAGGAGAGGGATGCCTTCGTGGAGGACTTTCTAAGGGAACTGACTCGTATACACGTTACACATGGGAAAAACCACGAAAACACCCATGCAGCCAGCCCGTTCGCGGGATTCGAACCTCGGACCGAACTACCAGTGTTCAGCGACCTTACCGCTCGGCCGCTGGTGGGCCAGATGTTATAGATGAAATTAACCAATTTAAAATTAACCAAGAGTACAACGGAGTACATGTATAAACTATTTTTTTGCTAACCAGTTATGAACGTTTAAGTAGGATATATCCAGAATCTTCAAAATTAGTAAAGGAAAAAATGTGCCTTTTTTATAATATTCGCATGATATGTAATAAAAATGAAAGCATGGCCCCGGTTCAGCAATGCAATGCAAGGTGTTAAGTAAGAGAAGGTTGTAAAACTGAGTTTATGTCACATACGAAAGGCACTGAAAAAGCGAAAATTAGCAATATAGTATTAGCACTGAACTAGGAAGCAAATTTTCAAAGATAATCAAGTGGTATGAAAATTAATCAAAAAGTACAACACGTACAAATATTTCTTCGCAAAAATTTATGAATGTTTCCGTTTCAGTAGAATGAAGTCGGAAAGTACAAATTTGGTAATGAAACACTCATTTCAGCCTTTGAGATTTTATCAAAAAGTGCAATAAACACATGTGTGTGATAATAAAATTCTACTTGGAAAATGAGCATTTAGGGAAAAACATGACTTTCTTCTCTTTAGTCTTTTAATATGTAATACAATAAGTTAAAATATAACACTGGTTCATCAATACAATATATTACTTATGTACGGTTAGTTGTTCATTTAGAATATGATAAAGAAGAAACTTTTGAGTCAAAGAGAAACATATTTACAAAACAATGATTCTTAGTTTCCTAGTAATTTAAATCAAGGTGCTGATGTTTCTCATGAATGTCTGATATTTTCTTAGACATGTTTCTAATGAAATCAGTATATAAACTTCTTTTAAGAAAGAAATAGACTTCATGAGAAAAATCTATGATAGTGCAAGTCAGTGATTCTTGGTAACTTCAAGAAAATATTCTTTATGAGCTGGGTTAACAGTCTCTATTTTCATAGTATGCTAAGATAAAAAAATTCCATTTATTTTTCTTAATTTTCTGATTCAGCGTGGTAGTGTTATTGAAGTAAAATCTTCCAAACGTTATTAAACAATATATCTCTGTAATGAAAATTTATTCGCAGATCTTTACATGGCAATGTAGAAGATAAATAAGAAAATATTTGAAAATTCAATGATTTGCAGTGGCCGTAACATTAAAAATTGGTAATACTCAAAGTTTTCAAAAGGTTTATGGAAACAAGATAACATCATAGTCATCCGCAAATAACTTCCATCGAAACTGAAAACTTTATGCACAAAATTTACTTGGAATGCAGGAAAAAAGAAACATTAGAGGAATCAAAATGAAGATACTTTCCGTAATGAAATGTACAGTATTTCAGGAAGAATTCACTTAACTTCTAACTTGGTTGTAATGAGCATATGTGAGACACGAAATGCATTCGGATGTGAAAAAAAATAACAAACATTTAACTATCTGGCAATGAATCAAATTTCATTGGAAATGTAATGGCATGAAAAGCAGAAAAATATATTGGAAAATTTTTCTCTTTAATAATTTAAGACGAAAAATTCTCCACTTTTATTTTGTGTATGGGAAAACTCATGTTAATTTTAAAATGTAAGGGGAAAAATTTACACTTTGTTTTTATAAAGTCAAAAAAAATTCATTTGGATTTTCTTAGGTCGAAAAAATTTCACTTTAATTTTTTTAGGGAGAAAAATCTCCACTTTCATTTTGTCTATGGGAAAACCCATGTTAAATTCAAAATGTAAGGGGAAAAATTTACACTTTGATTTTGAAAAGTCGAAAAAATTTCACTTTAATTTTTTTAGGGAGAAAAATCTCCACTTTGATTTTGAAAAGTCGAAAAAATTCATTTAAATTTTTTTTTGGTGGAAAAAGTTTCACTTTAATTTTTTTAGAAAGAAAAAAAAAATTATTGGTTACGGTATACTTCATTCTCGCTCTAACCTTTTTTCTTTTGAGTTGTAATATTTCTGAACCTGAATCTTCAGAAAACGAAATCATTCTGTATTATTAAATTCCTTCTAAGTGTAGAATATAGTCTTCAAACAGAATATTTTAGTATAAATAAATGCATTATAGACAAAAAATAAGATTAAAAATACTTCATTATTTTTCAGGCCCTATTCCTGAAACTGGTTAAGGTTCTTACTCCTGACTTATACCATTCGGCATATTTTCAGAAAAAATATTCATTTCTTGTTCATGTTTTCCATACTCAGACATTTTTTTTCCCCTTCTTATATGTTATATTTCACTATCGCTCTTTGGCTTGGTAGGAAGTTTTTTCATGGATATTGCATACCTCTCCTGGCTGTTCTCATAAATTACATTACGAACTAGTGTAAATAATATCTCTAGATATATAGTATTCTCTTGAATGTTTGCTTAATATGTAAATTTGTGAAGCATTTCTGTTTGAATACTTGCATTTGAATTTTTCTTTTTAAAATTAATTCATACTAAAATGTATTAAAGGTTCATTTA
This sequence comes from Stegodyphus dumicola, assembly GCF_044657685.1. NCBI lineage: Eukaryota > Metazoa > Arthropoda > Arachnida > Araneae > Eresidae > Stegodyphus > Stegodyphus dumicola. Next base: position 139,475,038 of record NC_140781.1, on the reverse strand, counting down.
AGTTACCAACGTTGGACCATGATATGGAGTTCATGTCAATATTATATGTTTTGTATGGTACTTATGCAAAAATGTTTCTCATATCTGTGAAAAATTAAATATTAGATGTACTCAAAGAGCAGTAAGAACTCTAAGTAAAGTAATGTCAGTTTGAAATGCGTATCTTCAGTTAAATTGAATATATTGAAGTTACGTTGTATTATTATTTGGAAATTCATGTCAATATTCCCTGTTATGTAGGATTTTATTTGCTATGTATCATAACTTAAATCATTCTCAAAAAGCTGTAAGAGTTCAGTGTTTGTCAATATGAAACGCATATCTTAAGTTAGAAGGAATATATTAAGAAGCTTTGACACTTGTAAAAATAATGATCGAAAATATATATATATGAATATATATATATATATATATATATATTCAATTATATATATATATAATTGAATATATATATATGAATATATATATATATATATATATATATATATATATTCAATTATATATATATATAATTGAATATATATATATGAATATATATATATATATATATATATATATTCAATTATATATATATAATTGAAAAAGAAAATGTAAAGCTAACTGGTAATTAGACGTAAGACCTATCTGGTCTCAAAAACTTTTGCGCATAATGCTGGAAAAAGATTTGAAAGAATAGTAGTAGGTAGGAACATTGCAGCAACCTTGCTATATATATATATATATATATTCCTAGCTGAGAAATTTTTATATTCTAAGTTGGGAAAAAGATGACAAAGTTTCACTTCCGTGACTTAACGTTAATTCCATGTTCAGACATCCTTTCTTTTTAGATGTTTTACACAAATATGGCTCTATAGTGAATTTAAAATATTACATTACAATGTGGATATTCTTCTCTGTAGTTAAAAATTCTGTAGCTTGTTAAAAAATAATATCTGTGTTAAGTTCAAATATAGCAGTGTTTATGAAGGTCTGCGGTAAATGGTGAGATCACATTAAGAATCCGGGTGAAGTTTTCCCATGATAGAAATCCAAATTTAACGTTTGTTCGGTGATTTAAATACAATGTGTACAAGAAAATCCAAGATATTTTTTGTAAAATATTTCAAAGAGTCAATCTGTGTTAGTAATATATCTGAAACCTCCTGCTCAAGTAAAAGGAGTGTTCTGAATATATTCATGTAAATGTCTGTAATGTAAAATAATAGGAAATGAAATGCTGTTGGTACGTATTAAACTGGGGTAGACAATAATAAGAAATTTCATATTGTTTCGTATGTATTTGAACTAAACTGGCTAGAGATGTCCATATATTAGTTCAAGTAGATTTTATGTTGTGAAAATTTATTTTTTCTGAATTAGAAGGTTTAATTCAAAGTCAGTAGATCTTTAGAAAATCCGTATAAGACTATTTATTTTTAGGAAAAAAAGAATCAGAAATATTAACAGGGATATGTTTTAAAAACATGATAAAGGTTAAATGTAAGGCAAAATGTCTAAATGGAAAATAGAAAGTTAAAAATTTACATTTGTTTGACACATTTCATAAATCCTTTGAACAAAAATGAGATGTGTAAAAGAGAATCCGCGACGTTTTTGTATAGTGTTTCAAAAAGTTAGTATAATACGCTAGAAGAGAAAGTTCGAAGTATCACCCGTTAAGTGTTAGTAGTATGGTGGTGTAACATCAATAAGTATTTCAAACATTAAGAAAAACCTTAAGAGGAAAATAAAAGAAAGAAAAAAGAAACGAGAGAAGAAAATTCTTCAAAGAATTTAAAAAAAAAAAAAAAAAACTTTTATATAAAAGAAAATTTAAAAATTACTTCTTGAAGTAAAATATAGGAAAAAAGACCAAGTTCGTAAAATAGAAAGAAAAAATCGTATGAAAATAAGTACAGCTTTTGTAAAACAAATAAAGTGAAAAATGTAAAACACGGAAAGGAATGATTAAACTGAAAGGGGAAAAACCTTTTGTAAAATAAAAAGAGAAAAAAAAATTAAAATTGTGAAAACGTATTACTTTTATAAAATCTATTACTTTTGCAAGTTAAACGTAGGGCAAAAGAATGTAAAACTTAAAAAAATGTGGGAAAAAAGAAAATCTTATGTTTGTATATAATAAATATGGCGTGAAAATTAGTACATTTAATTTAACGGCGACATAAAAAGAAAAATACGTAAATTATGTTTGTAAGATAAAGAAATGAGAAATTTAAAATAGAAACAAAATAAATTTAAAGTTATGAATTCATTCATTATTGAGGATGTACAAAGGTCTGAGCAAGTTGGAACAGAATTACCTATGTGCAATCTATCAGCCTCATGCTGGTTTCCGCTGCACAAAGATGAACAAAGAGGATAGATACAATCGGATAGATAAGATCAAATATGATTCATGAGATAAAAGCACGGCTTTGTGTTATCGTCCAGGTTTCCCATGTCATAGATGGACAAATAATTGAAATTTATATGTAAATAAATGAACTTTTTCATTAAATATATTAATTATTATGTCAATTAAAAATAATGGTTAATAACTTGTTCAGGATCCACGAGAACCAATCAAAAAGCGCTATGTGTAAGACTACTGCCCTCTAGGGGTGATTGCTGAACTAAAAAGAATGTTCTAGAAATTCTAACATGTATCTGCAATCAGGACACGGATTTAGTATGACATCAGAGCAGTGGGGAGTTCTACGTCAATCGATAAGCGCGGACATGAAACCGGATTACAACACAAACAAGATGAAACATGTGGTTGACATAGCAATAGCAAGACGGTGACAATGTGTGATGACGTCACGAACAGGATGTTGCACGTTCGTAGTTGATGACGTACAACCCCGCGTACTCCTCGGTAAATTCCCTCACACCTCTGCGCCTAAGGAGGCTCCGCCCTCCGGGATCCCTCGGATCCCTGTGGCCCCAAACCGGCATATTATACCTACTTATGTACATTCAGATGTCATGAAAAATTGCCTTTGTTTTGGAAAAAGAAAGTCCTTTATTCTGTCTATATGCGAAAAAATCATCAAAATGGGTATTTCTGTTGAAATATACCTGGCATTTTTTGTAATTACAATACTTTCTTTACTTCATACAAAGAAGTAAAAATAATACATAAGAAAATTGATGCAACATACATTGCCTCAATCTACATCTGTTAACTTATTCAAATCTCTATCTAATACATTTCAATAAAGGACATAAATAATAACATTTAGCTTTCGAAAGCAGCCTACGAAGTAAAATTATTATCTGACATCATTTGTTAATTAAAAAGAAATTCTCTAACTGCAACAGGTGTCTGCCCATACTAGAATTGAAGGTAAGATTGAAGATTCAATGAAAGAAAAACTGCAGGCCTGTGAATTTATTGAGAGGTTGTAAGGATCTTAAGTTTTACTAACGTTTATTTTATTTTAAATCTTTACTATCACTTCTTATTTTCTACTTCCGGCCAGAATTAAAAGCGTTAACTTATTTATGCAAATTTGTCTTGCGAACGCCAAGTACTTAAGTTGTGGCTTTTCGTCAAGCAAGAGAGAGGAAGGAGTGATTAGGAGCAGGCCGCTTGCCATAGCAGTTTTACTCGGTTGCTGGTTGCCTTCAAGGCCAGAGGTTTAATCCTCTTGATAATTTTAAACGTATCGTAGTGTTAACAGTTCTCTGTACTACATACGGCCTTTCTGTTAATATACGGCCAATCTTCAAGTAGACACTTGTTTATTAATCCAAAGTTAGTTTAGTTAGAGTTTAGTTAATATTTTTATATTCTTACGTTCAGACCACAAGTGATTGGTCTCTGTATTCCGAAGTCCGGAAATCATTGTAAAGAGAGAAAAATAAAGGGTTTCGTATACCCTTCCTGTGTATCTTGTCTACTTCCCACATTTATTGAACATAGCTTTAGTAAGCTCCCTGTTCCGAGTCAGGTCATTTGATGTTCCCAAAGCAAGTAAGGAGGAACACTGAACCTGATAAGGTCATTTAGTGATTATAGGGTAAAGAATCAGACCTAATTCAGGAATGAAAATCAATTCAGAAGGCACAAATTCTAATTCTAGGAATTGCCAGAATTGAACTTAATTCTTATCTAAGTGTGCTCTGAAATATTGATATTGCTTCAGAACATTGATGGACATCTCACAAAAAAGTTGTATTCTATGGATATAATTAAAAATGCATACAAGCATTAATTAGTATTGTCATATAAGCCTTATAGCCTGGCTTCATTCTTTGATGGGTATGATATCCAACCAATAAATCATTAAATTCATTATACATTCTTCATATTTTATACTGAGATAAGTATAATAGCTTGAGCAATTATTTTAAGTTTTATCGTTAGTAATATTTCTTGTTGTAAGTTTAAATGATGGAATGGCTAATGTTTTGAAATATTGGTAGTTCAGCATTAAATATAATATTTCTGGCAAATAAATGGGCTTGCTCAATGAGGTTCTGCTTACGTTCTGCTCAAAAAGTCTTCTACAAATGCTTTTATTCTCAATAGGAAGTTTAAGTGCTTTACCATATTCCTATCCAATCTGATCATACATAAAATAATTACTAAAAGGTTATTATAAAAATGGTTTATGAAGAAATATTGTGCAAAAACTTTAGCAATTTAAAATGGATTCTAATATTAAAAATATTTTAAAATAATATTTATTAATTATACTTTAGGCCAGGGTTTCTCATTTGGGTTGATGAATTTTTAAAGGGGTTTTATGATGGTCAACGATTCGATATCCAAATATGCAATGACAATTGATCAGCACAATCAAGATCCCACTCACTATAGAAAAAGTATTAATGAAAAAATTGATAATTAATTGTTTATTGTTACAAAGCCTTTGTAATGACCTTACGGATTAATAAGGCACCATAAGGAAAACGACACCAACATTTATTAAAAATTACCTTTCAAAGAATAATGAAAAAAAATTAACATTTAAAGAATAAAGGCAAACTCGGAGCACTACCTCGCTCCTACAACATAATTAACCTACAACCTGCCTGCTCTGAGGCTAACATGCAACTGTCCTCTCTCTCACTTGCTGGGCTCTGCCAGGCAGCTGATTGGCTCACCGCTGCCAGATACAGGACACCCCCCCCGGTAAGATTGTGCTACGCCAAAGCGAAGCAGAATCTGAAAACTGAACCAGCAAATACAAACTTAAATTGTATACTCCACATACCAAATTAATTCAAAATATATGAACATGTATACATGATGTAATAACATACTTTGAAATAAATGCAATAAACATTCATCTCACAACAGATGAACAGATGGCTTGATACAATACCGGAGTTCTGTAATAAAACATATATGCAATACTATTTCAAAACACACTATTATAATGCAATATTAAATGGAAACCAGTAATTTCATTTTCAAAACAGATGGAAAGTAGCTCTCGTACAATTCCGGAACAAAAGAAAGTAACTAATGCAAAGTTTTAAAACATATTAGTTCATACTTAGCTCACACCTATTTCATTCACCCACTAGTCTTGAAAGACCATCTGCATTTTTAATTGTGCACCAGGGCAATGAGAAATATGAATATTATAGCGCTGAAGTGCCATTGCCCACCTCTGTAATTTGGCTGAATGCGGTGCCGACTTATACAAATATAATAATGGATTATGGTCTGTGATCAGCTCGATATTCGATCCAAACACCCAACACTCGAACTTTTTTAATGACCACACAACGGCATAAGCCTCGCGTTCAATAGTTGACCAGTTCTGCTGAGTTTTCGAAAGTTTTTGACTGGCAAAGCTGATAGGATGCAAACTGCCTTTGCTGTCTCGCTGTGACAAGCAAGCACCAACACCATATGAACTAGCATCACACTGTATGGTGTAAGGTTTTTCTGGTTCTGGAGTGTACAGTTTTGGTGCTTCACACAGTCGACGTTTCAGTTCTTGAAATGCTGATTCCTCAACATCAGTCCATGGAATTCTCTCAGGAATTTTCTTTTTCGTAAGCTCCGTCAATGGGCGAGCTATTTCTGCATAATTCTTTATGTAATCACGATAATAGTTGAATAAGCCTAATGCACTCTTGAGAGCAATCTTTGTTTTAGGACTTTTTATAATTTCAATGGCTTGTAATTTTTCAGGATCAGGTTGATGTCTTCCAGCTCCTATTATATGTCCTAAATACTTTATCTCCGAACGTGCAAAAACACATTTTTTCACGTTCACCGTAAACCTGAGATCACTTAATGTAGTTAGCACAGCATCTAAATGTTTGAGATGCGAATTCCAATCTGGTGAAAAGATAGCAATATCATCAATATATGCTTTGCAAAAATCACTATGTTTTCTTAAGGCATCATTCATCACTCGCTGAAAAGTAGAAGCTGCATTTTTTAATCCAAAAGGCATCACTTTCCAACGATATTGGGAACGATGTGTCTTGAATGATGTTAAATCACGACTTTCTTCTTCTAAAGGTATTTCCCAGTAACCTTTCAAGACATCTAAACAGGTGATAACATTCGCGTGTCCAATTTTATTGATTAGATCAGTCACATTCTCCATTGGAAAATCAACAGGCTTAGTTACTTGATTCAACAACCTGAAATCAATACATAACCTCATACTTCCGTCTTTCTTGGCAACACATACGACCGGGTATGCTATTTCAGCTTCACTTGGCTCAATAAGACCCAAGCTCTCCAATTCCTCGATCTGTTTATCTACTTCAGGTTTCAAAGATTCTGGGATCTTATAGATATATGGCTTTTTTCTTTCAGCTCCAGGTAACAACCGAATTCTATGTTCACCAACGCTGGCTATTTGGATCTCCCCAGAAAATAACGCGATGTGCTTGAGTAAGAGCTCGTGTAATTCCTTTTGTTTGCTATCCTCTAAATGACTAATATTCACCTCGATGTTCCTTCTAGTTACTGCGCAATCTCCTTTATTTGGAGTGGTATGAATTTCCCCAAACTCAGAATCATCTTCAAATATCACTCCCACAGTTTGTGCTCGAACATAAAATTTTCTTATTTTGTTCACATGAACATGCCTCACACTCCCATCGGGTAATTTAACTTTGTATGAATGAGGATTTACTCTTTCAACAATTTCACCTGGACCTGTCCACCTAGCATATAGCTTGTTGCTAGAGTCTGGTATAAGTAAATATACTAGATCACCATTTTTAAATTCTTTCAAACTTTTGCGACGGTTAAAATAATATGCATAAGCTTCTTGTTTTTCCGCGGCAGATAAAGAAGCGAGCTCAGATGCTTTCTCTAAATTTATCTTTAATTCTTGTAGATAATCAACTGCTGAATTACTCAGATTAAGAGGTAATGGTATTTCACCGGACCATGATGATTTTAACACAGCTAAGGGACCTCTAGCTTCACGACCGTACATAAGCATAAATGGAGATACACCGGTAGTGCAATTTGGAACTTCACGATACGCAAAAAGTAAATAAGGTATGTGCTTGTCCCAATTAACAGGATCTGTGCGAATTACATGATGTAACATTTGTTTAAATACCCGATTCCATTTTTCCACTGAGCCGTTTGATGCTAGGTAACCAGGTGTCGAAAAACGAGGATGAGTTCCTAACCTATTTTCGAATTCTTGAGTTAATTGTGAGGTAAAATTAGTGCCTTGATCGCTACAAATTATTTCTGGAATACCGGTTCTCATAAAAATATCTAAAAGAGCCTCACAAGTAGCTTTAGCAGAAAGACTTTTTAAAGGTATGACTTCTGGCCATTTTGAATGATTATCTATCAAACACAAACAATATTTATGTTTCCTTCCTGAAGGAGGTGAAATTTCACCAATAATATCTATATTTACTGTATGAAAGGGATATGGCGCGCGAACAATAGGAGTAATCGGAATTTTATCCGATTGTCTTTCCGGACTTTTTAATTGACATCTTTCGCATGTTCTACAATAATTTTCTACATCTTTGGATATGTTCGGCCAATAAAATGAAAGCTTAATTCTTTCTTTAGTTTTCCTCATACCTAAATGATTTCCGAATATGGAATCATGAGCTAATTGAAGGACTTTATTTCGATAATTCTCGGGCAAAACTAACTGTTGTATGTTTTCCCCACAAATTTTTTCTTTATGAAATAATAATTCGTCCTGTAAAAAGAAATTATTCTTCCCTACTTCTGCGTCCTTAAAAGAATTTATTAACGTTTGGCAGTTTCTCTGATCGACCTTAAATTTATTCGATTCCGAATAACTGTTTAGTCTTTCATCATTCTGATTCGCAACTGAGCTATAAAAAAGATTTACATTTGACAGTTCAACGCCGCCAACCTTAGGGTGTTTTTGTTTATGAGTTTCCGGTTTCGTCTCGGGGTAGACCATTGATTCATTCTCGTCTTCAAATATGCGATCCCATACATCTGGTGTAATTAAACATTGAACATTTAGCTTATCTGTCAACGCGAAAAGAGCTTCTACGCGCGAATATAGACAACTGTTTGGTTTTTTGTAATAAATGGGAATAGTTGCTAACGTTGCCTCTATGACGTCGCCAAATGCGGAACTTAAAATGATTTTACCCTTACTTTCTATTTTTAAATCAGGAATTAATGTAGTGTTCAAAATTGGTATTTCCGTACCTGAATCTTTTATAGCTTCTATTTGCTTCCCTGCAATGTAAATAGTAATCTTTTCCAAGGAATAAAAATTAAGTTTTCCGTCGGAACACTCGGGTTTTTGTAAATGTTTAGAATTTACATTTGTAACAACCGCATTGTCCTTCGACTTACTTGAAGTGTTAACTTTCGGTTTGACCGGGAAATTATCGTTCTGTTTATTGGACCTCTCAAATTTATTTCGCCTGTTCGGGCAATCCTTAGCCAAATGTAAACTGCTACTACACACATAACATTCTCGCGGTTTAAACGAATGTTTCTGTTCATTTACCACTAAATCTTTTCTTAGCGCTGGTGGAATATATTTAGAGTTTTTGTCGTATGAATCACGAAAATTAGCGCGTTTTTCACCTCTTATGTCATCAAAAGATTTACCTTTTGCGATGAAATAAGTGTCGCATTCCTTCGCTAGTTCTTCTGGACGTAGCAAACTTTCACCTTGTCGAACTGCAACATGGCACGCTAAATCACTATCCAATGTTTGAAAAAGTTTGTCAGAAATTATTAATTAAAGACTCAAAATCATTGACGTTTCTACTTTTACAATAATGGATCCAACATGATCTTAAACGAGAGGCGAACTGCAAATGAGTTTCCCCCGTCAACCTTTGAGCTTGGCGAAAATTTTCTAAACATATAATTGGCGATGGTTCATATTCCTTAAGAATTAAAGATTTAATTTTTTCATAATCTTTCAAATCATCATCTTTAATATATACTAGAATATTAGAAGATTTATCACCTATCAGTTTAAGTAAAATTTCAGACTTAAACTCATTTGGTACGTTCTTATGCTTAAAAGCCCTTTCTATGGAATCAAAAAATAAGTTCCATGCTTCACCCTTTTTAGGTACAGAAATCGATAATGCCTGTACAGCTTTCAAAAGCTTATCTAATGAAAGTGTATTTTCTACGTTATTACTAGATTCGTTGCTACTTTCAATTTGCATTAAACGCAATTTCACAATTTCTTCTGACTTTTCCTTTCTTCAACCGTAGTATTAAGAAATTCAATAACAAAATCTTTATCTTTCAAATATTCTTTGGAACTTAAAAGCTTATCCTTTAATTCTACAACTTTTAAACTAGAATCGGCTTCTTCACCTAGTTCCTTCAACACCGAAATCAAATCACTTTTAACTACTCCTTTAAACATATTTAGAAGAAATTTTCCTTAAAGTTACAACAAAAATTTCTCACCTTTTCTCCAAAATCCAGTCGGCTTCGTTAGCTCTGGTTCTCGAAATCGAGAGCGTGCTGTAATGACCTTACGGATTAATAAGGCACCATAAGGAAAACGACACCAACATTTATTAAAAATTAACTTTCAAAGAATAATGAAAAAAAAATTAACATTTAAAGAATAAAGGCAAACTCGGAGCACTACCTCGCTCCTACAACATAATTAACCTACAACCTGCCTCCTCTGAGGCTAACATGCAACTGTCCTCTCTCTCACTTGCTGGGCTCTGCCAGGCAGCTGATTGGCTCACCGCTGCCAGATACATGACAGCCTTATTATACAAATGAATCAAATCATATTCAAAACATATGAGTACACTAAGTTTGGTAATTTATAAATGATCTGAGAGAAATATCCTAAAATTAAAGATGTTACCAAACTAATATTATAGATTTTTTCTTCCTCTTACTCGCCGGAAAGAAACTTTAGTCATATCAATAACTTACTACGGAAAACAAGAAACAAGCTGACTATTTTTAAACGAGCTGATTTAAGAATTAAGCAATTTTATCCCAAATATTAAAAAAAATATTTCAATACATCAACTGCAGCCATTACATTCATTAAAATCAAAATCTGAAGCAATTAGAATCTGTGATTTTGCATCTCTTGCAACTTTATTTTGCATCTTGTTTATATCTCTAAAATTCAAAATAATAAGAATACAAATAATAATAAAGCATAAACCTAAAAGCCCATTTTTTTCAAATCTTTTATGCATATTCTTAGTCTATAATCTTTAAGCTATGTATGCACAATTATTTGTATTGTTATTATGTTGTGTGCTATATATTATAGAGAAAAATTTAAAAGGGTAACGAAGAAAAAGGCAGGGAATCCTTAATGTAAACTGCAAATTTTCAAAAAAGTACTCTGTTTTACAGGGCTCATTCTTAGTAGTTTCAGATGTTATGCAATATTGTGTATAGATATATAAAGAATGAATTAAGTCAAATCTTAATGGGAATTTATGTGGCTACTTATATTAATTTTTCTGCAGAAGGGAAGAAAAAAAAAAAAAAAAAAAAAAAAAAAAAACCTCAACGTAAACGACAAAGTTATCTACAATCTAAAGCTTAATTGTACAGAAAAATACAAGTTTTCATGAATTGAAACTAAACAGAGTGATTAAAAAAATTCAAATAATGTAAAGTTCAACTAATTGGGGAAAGTTAATATTGAATTTGAATTCTACATTTCAGTGTTTATAGAAATCAGGGGTGTGCTCTTCTGTTATCGGGGCCACATTCAGAAATGTATGTATACAAAATGTATATAATATATTTTGATTTATAATCTATACATACAAATCATGCATATTTACTTCCTGAATGTATTTTATATTTTCTGTTTGGTTTACTGTTACATACATACTGACATAAAATTTTGATTGAAAAAAAGTTTCTCAAGTTTACTACTAAATACATGAGTAATTTTTTCTTTCAGGCAAATAATTCCTTTTTTTTTAAATTCACTTTATTCTCATATAGAGAAAAAAAAAAAAAAAAAACATAAGTTAAAAATAAGCATTTTTAAAAGTCTTTTAATTTTCCGTACTATTTTTCTTTTCGAAGCGAAATTTTATGTCTTATGACATACACAGTCTGAAATTTGGAAACAGTTTTTTGGATTAAAGGCTCTAAAGATGAGAATAAAAACATTAATTAAAAAAAAGCTATATAAACTATAGTACGGATCATTCATTCTCTCGGCAATGCTTTGCTCATTTTCCTAAATAAATGAAATACATTGTCTTTGAGATAAAGCGCTAAATATGACACATTTAAAGTAACCCCATATTTTTTATCCATATTTTTGCGCAACTGAACTGTTATCGTGGGGAAAAGCACGGAATAAGTCTGTATTTAACGTTGCGTCTTGGTGAATGGTCGGGTGAGGTCAAAGATCTAAGAACTGAATTCAGGGAGCTTTTTCAGAGACACTATGAATTCTACTGTCTGTCTATGGTAAGAATTCTACAAGAAACTCAGTTTGGTCATCTGAAGAATTAATTAAATTTTCGTTTGAAGGACGTCATATGATTTCAGTAAGATTCCGTTTTTTTCAATTTTGTATTTCATAGGTTCTTTCAATTTTGTTTTTATTAGACTCCGCTTTTGTCGAAACAGGCTCTACTTTGATTTTATTATTTATGAAATCTATGAAAATTATTTGTTTTCTTGCAATTTAAAATTTAGTTAAGCATAATCGGGGAATGCCCATTTTTAGAATATTGTTTAAATGACTATTTGGTTTTAAATATACTTACAATATGCTTAAATACAATATACATAAAATATACTTATATTGCGATCTATCTTTATATTTGAATTTGAATGTTAGGTTTACATATAATGGTTTTGGACCAATTTTCTTTTTTTCGAAATGTCATTTTACAGTATGTAATGTTTCGGTATTTTTTGTAGTCAGTTTGAAAGAATGCTATGTTTTATTCTTCTTTCTTCTTTTTTCCAAGTGTTTCAAAGGCGTGTAGGAAAGTCTTGGTACATTTGAGATTCACCTTATCGGTTTTATATGAGTTTTTATGCAATATAATTTTGTTTCTTTTTTCATTTTTTGATCTCAAATTTACCGGGAGAACGAAACACGTTTTCAAAGCATATTAATCAACTTTTATGAAGCTTTGACTCATTTTCCCCTGATGAGTTCTGAATTAAAGGTTTCAATAAAGGGAGATTAATTTTTATATTTTTATAATCTTGTATTTATTTTCCCTTTTTGCATTTTTAGTTTTTGAGTTTGCACTACTATGATCATTCTTATTTTGAAATGTTTTGGTTTTATGTTTAAGCCCTTTACAATGATGAAATTATTAATATTGTTAAGGTGTAGAGACACTAGGTTAATTGTAAAAGCCGGAGAGAGGAAAAATGACCAATCGCATTCGCCGGAAATTCAACCACGGACCTCTGGAATACCGGCCCAGCGTGCAGAACCACTGCACCACCACGAAGGCACGCTAGGAAGGCGGGAGAAATACCTTATATACTCCCCCCTTTTAAAAGGCAACTGGGGTTCTTAAGGGACCCAATCGCCAAATCCGGGATGAGGAGAATCATCATCCAACACCCTTTTAGTTCGGGCGCCACTGTAGAGACATTAGGTATTTTTGGAAGCAGGCAAGATGAAAAACTAGCAATCGCCTTCTCTGGGAATCGAACCACGGACCTCTGGAATACCGGCCCAGCGTGCAGAACCACTACACCACGAAGGCACGCTAGGAAGGTGGGAGAAATACCTTATAGAAGAATCGCCCTGCTTTGACTCCAATTTATTTTAACTTTAGTTTATGTTATTTTAATCCTGCAGCTATAACGCAGGACACATTTGCTAGTATTTGTTTATAAAGCATAATTTTAAGTTTTAATATTTTGGCAACATTGATATGAAATTGTAAAAAGAATGGGTTAAAAATGTATCTGGAAGAGAGAGTTTTTTATTATGATGGTTTGGTAGAATGTGGTAAGATTTCTTATGTCTTATTTTCTTTAATAAAGTTTTCTTTTTGTATATTGCCATAATGTATTTTTGTTAGAAGTGGATGATTCTTTTAAGAATGTTATATATATGCCAATCTTAAATAACCAACATTTGGTAGCAGAGCGTGGTTGCCCCTTCTGTTAATAAACTTTCAGATAGAACATTGATGTTGTTTAGGCTTAACAAAATAGCCAATTTCTCTAAGAGATAAATTAGACTTGTATTATAATTAGTGAATATAAATTAGAAAATATGGCATATAATATGATAAATTTGAGTCATATAGAAAAATTAAGTGACGATAATTATCTTATTTGGGCCAACAGAGTTGAAAGTGAATTAAGAAGTTTAAAGATATGGAGAAGTGTGATAGAAGCTGATGAACCACCAAAACCATATAAAAAGGATGATGTTAATTTCGAAAATGAAATAAAAACATGGGAAATATGGGATGATAATAACGCGATAGCAAGAAATATAATGAATCAAACTATGACAGCTCCACAAGCGTTAAAATATGCGAATGAAAAGAACGCAAAGAAGTTATGGGAGAAAATCAAAAATGAAATGGCGGCAAGAACAGAAGATATTCAAATCAAATGCAGAATAGAATTAGCTCAACTGAAAATGAGTCAAAATGAATCAGTAGATGATTATATGAATAGAGCTGTTATTCTGAAAAGTAAAAGTATTCAAGTTGGAGATGAAATAAGAGGTGAAGAATTAATTTACTTCATACTAGAAGGACTTAGGAAAGAATTTGAATTTGATGTTAAAATTATTAAAAGCAATAAAGAGAAAGATCTAGCTTCAATTAGACAAGCTTTAAAAGAAACAGAAGGAAAAAATAAACAAAGAGGAAAAGAAATAGAAGTAAGTTCTAAGGCAAAAGAAAACTGGATAAAATCGAAATATGAAAGAAGATGCTTTAATTGTGGAAATTAGGACAATTAATAAAAGAATGTCGAAATAATAATAATAGTATAAAGTGCTTTTGATGTGGAAAATCGGCCACAAATCAACTGAATGTAAAATGAAAACTAAACAAGAACGCCAACAGCAGAGAAATGTAACAAATAAAACTTATAGAATGTCAAGCAAGGAAAGAGAATATGAATCAGCTACATGCTTATTTGAAGTATCTAAGAAAATAGAAAGCTCATATCTTAATCAAGATAGAAATGATGGAAAGAATAAAATAAATAAACAAGAGAATAGAAAAATTAAATGGATTATTGATTCAGGAGCCACATCTCACATGGCAACTAATAAAGAAATATTTACTAATTTTAAAGATGAAGAACGACAAATAATGACGGCTGAAAAAGGGGCCAGGATCAAATCAGTTGGTATTGGTAACATTAAAATGCAAACTGATAGAAATAAGAACATCTTGAGAGTAGAAAATGTTCTGCAAGTACCGAATTTAAGTGAAAATCTGCTGTCAGTATCAAAAATTGTAGATCATGATTTAAAAGTAATTTTTACCAAAAATAAAGCAGAAGTGATCAATAAACAGGGAAACATTCTATATATAGCTAACAGAAATGGAAATAAATTTGAAGTTGAAGGAAATATTGTTGAAGAAACTAAAATTAGTTATGTTAATGATGTACTATGGCATCAGAGACTAGATCATATAAATTATCAAAGGCTCATAGAAATGAAAAAACACTCATCGGTCATTGGATTAGAAAATGTAAAAATTTCTGAAAACAATTGTGAACCTTGTACATTAGGTAAAATAACACGAACATCTTATAAAAGTGTGAAATTTAAGCAATCTGAAGATATTTTAGAATTATGGCACATAGATTTAGTTGGACCAATTGAGAAATCAATAGATGGAAGTTGTTATTTTTTAACACTGGTAGTAATTTCAGTAATTTCATATTTGTGATAACAATTGAGAAGAAGAGTGAAACTTCAGAAGCTCTAATGAAACTTATCATTCAAGAAGAAAGACAAACAGGAAAGAAACTAAAAAGAATTCATAGTGATAATGGTAGTGAATTTTTAGCTAAAAATATAAAAGAATTTTTTGAAAAAATGGGAATTAAACATGAACTTACAACCCCTTATACTCCGGAAAGTAATGGAAAAGCTGAACGTTTTAATCGCACTATAATTGAATCTGCTAGAACTATGTTAATTGATACAGAATTACCGATAAAATTTTGGTCTGAAAGCGTTAAAGTAGCTGTACATGTGAATAACAGGAGTCACAAAAATGATAAAAGGTTTACACCATATGAACTATATAAAGGACGCAAGCCTAACATTACTTATCTTAAAAGATTTGGATGTGAAGCATATGTTCATATAAGACGAGAAAAACGTAGAAAGATGGATCTAAAAGCTAAAAAAGGAATTATGATAGGCTACAGCATGAAGAGAAAAGCATACAAAATTTATATCCCTGAACTAAATAAAATTCAAGAAGTGAGAGATGTAAAATTTGATGAACAGAAACTTGGATCACCTTTACTAAAAGAAAATTATTTAAATTTCGATAAAAATCAAATATTAGAAGAACTTGTTATTTTTCATAAGGAACAAACTAATGGAAATGTAAATAATTCAGAAATAAGTAACAGATACTTTAGAGAAGATAATACAACAGATGAAGAAGCTGAGAAAATTTTGCCATCCAATAGTGATGATGAACACGATGATAAAAATTCATTGGAAAAGGCCAACCGAGTATCCGCAAATAAATGAAGAACCTGGAAATGATAATCATGGAAATCCTGTACAGAAAAGACCAGCGCGAATTACGAAGCCCCCAGAAAAATTAAAAGATTATGTAGTATACAATACAAATGAAGGATTACCTAAGAGGTATGATGAAGCTATAGAATCTGCTGAAAGTGAATTCTGGCTACAAGCAATGACAGAAGAATTGAGTTCAATGGAGGCTAATGAAGTCTGGGAATTAGTTGAAAGACCTATCGATAAGAAAGTTATTAAAAACCGCTGGATATTCTCAAAAAAAGGGATGAAAAGGGTAATTTAGAAACAATTTACAAAGCAAGACTAGCAGCGACCGGATTTAATCAAAGAAAAGGAATTGATTATGAAGATGGATTTAGCCCAGTAATGAGACTTGCAACCTTTAGAACATTACTATCGATTGCAGTTTACAAAAACTACAAAATAAGATTTTTCGATGTAAAAACTGCATATTTAAATGGACACTTGGATAAACCAATTTACATGGAACAACCACCTGGCTTTATATCAGATCCGAACAAAGTATGTCTTGTAAACAAAAGTATATATGGATTACCACAATCAGGAAAATGCTGGTATGATGAATTATGTAAAGTTCTTAAAGAAAAGAATTTAACTAGACTAAAGTCAGATCCGTGTGTTTATATTTATAAAGATAAGATCAAATATTATATCATAGCAGTATATGTGGATGACTTAATGGTGATTGGAAATTAAAATTCTGAGATAAATGACATCATCTCTCAACTATCTAAATCGTTCACATTACGAGAAGTCACTCAAACGAAAAAATTTTTAGGAATAGACATCCGGCAAGAATCTGGAAAACTTATACTCAGTCAAGAAAACTATATAACTAAAATCTTAAAAAACTTTGAAATGGATGAATGTAAACCTATCAAGACTCCAGGAATATTGGGTGAAAATCTTGATGACATAGCATCTTCACCACCTGTGTCGAAGACAAAATATCAAGAAGCATTAGGTTCATTGGTGTACTTAGCAACAGGCACAAGGCCAGACTTAGCTTTTGCAGTAAGTAATTTGTCAAGATATAATCAAGATCCCAGAGAGAAACACTGGAAAGCTGTAAAGAGGATATTTAGATATATTAAAGGAACACAAAATACTTGTTTAGTGTATACTTCAGACAATGGGAAATTAAATGCTACATCAGATGCAAGTTGGTGTACCACTGAAGATGGAAAATCATTTGGAGGTTATTTCATTAAATTAGGCAAAAATTTCATAAATTGGAAGTGCAACAAACAAACAATAGTTGCTCTATCTACAATGGAAGCTGAACTTTTAGCATTCTGCGAATGTGCATGTGAAGTTAAATGGTACATCTTTTTACTTGAAGAATTGGGTCAAGATGATCTAATTGACAAACCAATAGGAATTAAAACAGACTGTCAAGCATTAATAGATTGGATTGACAAACCAATAGGAATTAAAACAGACTGTCAAGCATTAATAGATTGGATTAAAAAACCAAAACAAAGTAGCAGTTCAAGGCACATTAATAGAAAATATTTCTTTGTTAAGGATGAATATGAAATGAATCAAATCATTCCTCAGTTTGTGTGTTCACAAAATCAAGAAGCGGATATTTTAACAAAGTATCTACCTAGGGTGAAATTAAAAGATGAACTATTAAAGTATGGACATGACTGACTGATTAAAATTATATCTTTAAATACAAATAAGGGGGGAATTGATAGTATTTGTTTATAAAGCATAATTTTAAGTTTTAATATTTTGGCAACATTGATATGAAATTGTAAAAAGAATGAGTTAAAAATGTATCTGGAAGAGAGAGTTTTTTTATTATGATGGTTTGGTAGAATGTGGTAAGATTTCTTATGTCTGATTTTCTTTAATAAAGTTTTCTTTTTGTATATTGCCATAATGTATTTTTTGTTGGCAACTGCCGTCGATTTCCCTAGCGCATGCGCGTGATAAGCAAGTTCTCTGCTGCGTAATACTTATACTTAGTTAATACGTAGTTAGCAAAAGTCAATGGTGAGTATTGCATGTAAGAGAGAAGTGCAAAGCGCTGTGTAATATCATGTTTCTACTCTGCTGTTCAACGTCTTCGTAAATCAAATAAATGTTTGTCATGTATATAGAAGACGTCATTTTATTCTTCATAGGTTATGGGCCCAGATAGCGCTTAACTGTGCAGTGCAACTACCATTGTTAAATTCTTTCGGCAAGCCAAGCTGCGTCGACTGAAATGAAAATGGCGACGACTAATACAGTGTCAATTGAAAAGCTAAACAAGGACAACTTTGATACGTGGAAGTTGCAAATGGAAGCAATACTGATTAAAAATGATCATTGGGACTATGTAACTGGGAAAATTCCGAAACCAGAACCTGGTGATGAAGAATTTGCTAAATGGAAAACTACTGACCAAAAAGCACGAGCGGATATAATACTATCCATCTTACCCAGTGAACTTCCACAAGTAAATTATTGTGTAACATCTCACGAATTGTGGAGTAAATTGCATTCTATTTACGAGTCGAAGGGACCAGCTAGAAAGGCCACAATTCTAAAAAAATTGCTTTTTACAAAAATGAGTGATTCTAAACAAATGAATGATCATCTAAATGATTTTTTCATTCTTGTGGACAAACTGAAAGAAATGGAAATAGACATTGCGGATGATTTGCTTACAATATTGCTTTTATATAGCATACCGGACTCTTATGAAAGCTTTCGAATAGCCATCGAATCTCGTGATGAACTGCCTTCTCCAGAAGTGCTGAAAATTAAACTGTTGGAAGAAGCTAACGCTCGCAAAAATAAAGATTCAACGTTTTCTGAACCACAACATGCGTTCTATTCGAAAGATCGGAAGTATACTCAACGATCGGTTCCTAAACCGAAACCAGATAAATCTGCAAACCGAAGACAGTATCCAGTTAACTACAGATGCAACTTCTGCCATATCTATGGGCATAGAGCATCGGAATGTAGGAAGAAAAGTAAAGAAACTAAAAGCAAACACCTTAGTTGAAACTGCGATGTCTGCAGAATATCAGAATTCCCTGGAGCAAGAAAAAGCCGTAGCATGCACTAATAGTAATTCTAAAGACATTTTTTGTCTGGATAGTGGTGCAACATCGCATATGTGTAACAGCAAGGAACTGTTTCAAGACATTCACGAGGTAGGTGACACTTATGTTAAATTAGCTGCTGATAAAACTGTTAAAGCTATTGGAAAAGGAACTGTTCAATTTAAAGTTCGCATAGGTTCTAAAACTGAAAATATCAAACTCAAAAATGTATTGTGTGTACCTGATTTGAAAAATAATTTAATCTCAGTGTCTAAAGTAACTGAAAATAATCTTTCAGTAATTTTCAAAGAAAAATGTGCTCAAATAATTAATTCTAATAACGAAACAGGAATTTTAGCTAAACGCGAAAATGATCTTTATTTTGTCATGCCAATATTTGAATCTGTATCAATTGCTAAAGAAATAGATCAGTGGCATATAAGATTTCACCATTTAAATGAAAATGATCTTGAAAAACTTCAATTAAATAACACGGTTGGAGGCCTTTCTTTTTCTCAAAATGACTAATTTCTACTCTCTTGTAAATTATGCATTCAGGGTAAAAAAACCGCAACCCCTCTTCCCAAAGAATCTGAATATAGAAGTACTGAATTGTTGAACCTAATTCATTCTGATTTGTGTGGTCCCATGAGAACTGAATCAATAGGTGGATCATTTTATTTCGCAACATTTATTGATGATAAATCTCGATATGATCGTGTTTATTTTCTGAAATCTAAGGATGAGGTTAAAGAAGCTTTCAGAAATTTTAAAGCATCTTTTGAAAATAAACTTAACTCTAAAATCAGAATCCTGCGAACCGATAACGGGCTAGAATATTTAGGGAAAGACCTTTAATAAATTTCTTAATGATGCGGGAATAAAACACGAAATGAGCACTTCTTACACGCCAGCCCAGAATGGCGTCGCCGAAAGATTAAATCGCACTTTGGTTTCAATGGCGCGATGTTTGTTATTGCAATCCAATCTGCCTCAGAAATTCTGGGCCGAAGCCGTCAATACGGCTGCTTACATTCGAAATCGCTGCCCAACGCGAGGTTTAAAACACGAAATAAAAACACCTTACGAAATGATGTTTGGCAGAGTACCTGCTGTCTCTCACTTCAGAACCTTTGGCCAGAAAGCATTTTCGCTAAATAAAAGGCCAGGAATAGGCAAATTTGATATTCGATCTAAAGAATGTATTTTTATTGGCTATTCTGATGAATCAAAAGCGTATAGACTTTGGGATCCCGAGGCATGTAAAGTGATAATAAGCAGAAACGTAAAATTTATTAATGAGTTTGAAAACTGCTGTAGTTATGACTCAGAGCAAGAAATAAATCTGCCTTTCGCTCCGGAGGAAAAAATTATAAATAAAACATGTTGTGAAAAATCATCACCTCTGGACGGTAGCGAGTCGCCACTTAAATCTGAAGCTGAACCGGAAAGCGGAAGTGATTTAGATAGCGAATCAATGCATCCTATCCTGATTAAAAGGGGACCTGGTCGACCCAAGAAACTAAAAACAGGTTTGCCAGGAAGGCCTAAAAAGGAATATCACTATACAGTTGTAAATAAAATGAACAAACTGAAAATGTTGTTGAGGAAAGCATTAATTCTACGGTGCAAGAAGCATTAAATGGACCGTATGCTGAAAATTGGCATAATGCCATGCTGTTAGAATATAACTCGCTTGTTCAAGAAAAGGCTTGGGAATTAGTAAAAAGACCTGAAAACAAAGTTATTGGCAGTAAATGGGTTCTTAAATTCAAATATAATCACGACGGCACTATCGAAAAATACAAAGCTAGGCTAGTTGCTAAAGGGTGCGCTCAAATTCCTGGTCTCGATTTCACTGAAAAATTTTCCCCTGTTGCTAGATTAAGTTCCATAAGAACAGTTTTAGCCTACGCAGTAGAACAGAATCTCAGAGGTTACCAATTAGATTTTGTAATGGCCTATGTAAATGGAAATTTAGATGAAGAAATCTACATGGAAATTCCCGAAGGTTTTCGCTATGAAACTAATTCAGATAAAGTGTGTCTTTTAAAGAGATCATTATACGGTCTTAAACAGTCAGGACGTCAGTGGTACAAAAAGTTGGATGAAAAATTGAAATCTATGAAATTTAAATCTCTTAATTCAGATAATTGTGTTTATATTAACAAGACGCCTAACAGTGAAACTATTATAATCGTTTATGTAGACGATCTTATCGTTTTTACCGATTCTAAGCAAACGTATGAAACAATTCGCAATAGTTTAGCTTCTGCTTTCAAAATGAAAGACTTGGGGAAGTTACATTATTGCTTAGGCATAGAATTTCACCAAAATGAGAATTCAATTAAAATTTCTCAAAAGAAATACGTTGATGATATTTTAAATCGGTATAATATGCAAAATGCTAAATCCGTGTCTTCACCTATAGATAACAGCAAAAAAATTATCAAAAGAGATGAGTCCTAAAAACGAAAACGAAATCGCTGACATGAAAAATGTTCCATTTAGAAATCTGATCGGATCACTAATGTACCTTTCAGTAGCTACTAGGCCAGATATCACATATGCTGTGAATTTCTTAAGTCAATTTAACAACAATCCGGGAAAAGAACATTGGCATGCTGCGAAAAGAATACTTCGATATCTAAAGGGAACACAAGATCAAGGACTAATTTATACGAAAACAGGAAAACCACTCATCGCCTTTGTGGATGCAGATTGGGCATCAAATGTCGATGATAGAAAATCCTACACCGGTTTTGTATATATATTAAGTGGTTCAGCCATAACCCGGGAATCACGAAAACAACGCAGTGTAGCTCTATCTTCAACGGAGGCGGAACATATGGCTCTGTCTGAGGCCGCCAAAGAAACAGTCTACCTACGTCGTTTCCTGAAGGAGCTGGGCTACAACATAGAACACCCAACAACAATATACTGCGACAATCAAGGAGCTCAGAAAATTACGAAGAACTCTGTGTTACACTTCCGTACAAAGCACATAGACATTCGCCATCATTTTGTGCGTGAAGTGTATGAACACGGTGAATTAAATGTGAAGTACATACCTACCAGTGAAATGGGAGCTGGTGTGTTAACCAAACCCCTGACTCCTGTTAAACATCAAAACTGTTGTACAATTATAGGATTGAATACTGTTTAATCTGTATTTTGTTTTACTTTTCAGGAATGGGAGAATCAACGTCGAAAGGAGGTATGTTGGCAACCGCCGTCGATTTCCCTAGCGCATGCGCGTGATAAGCAAGTTCTCTGCTGCGTAATACTTATACTTAGTTAATACGTAGTTAGCAAAAGTCAATGGTGAGTATTGCATGTAAGAGAGAAGTGCAAAGCGCTGTGTAATATCATGTTTCTACTCTGCTGTTCAACGTCTTCGTAAATCAAATAAATGTTTGTCATGTATATAGAAGACGCCATTTTATTCTTCATTTTTGTTAGAAGTGGATGATTCTTTTGAGAATATTATATATATGCCAATCTTAAATAACCAACAACATTTTGTATATAATTTCCCTTTTCCGAGATAAATTACTTCGAATCAATCTTCCAAAGTTTAGTTTTAGAAATATTTTTTTAAAACTATTTTCAAAGTTTTAACTACTCATTAATGCTAATAGCAATTTCTGTGCCTAACGCTGAAATGTCAAATATAAGATTGAGCTAAAAGGTCAGAATGCAGCCATTTGCCATACATGTTAAGCTCGTTGATTCATTTCCTTTTTAAATAGCAATTAGAAGTCATAACATATATCAGTGAAACGATCTATGAAATTTAATTTAATTAAATAACCGTAAATTAAAATCAAAGGGCAGTCTTCCAAGGATAAAATATGAGAGCTTTACTGTTGTCTTACCATTTTTTTAAATAGTATGTAGAAGACAGAAATATCAATCGAGCCGAATAAACTAATTACTAAAGGAGTTATTTATAAATTCCCGCATTTTAGTTTTCCCTAACTTAATTTGCCTGGATTTTTTTAAAAGTCAGAATTACTAAGAAGAACATTTTTAGTCTTTCCAATTCAAGTTTATTTCAATGCCTTAGTTCTTAAACACGATCAATTTAAAATAAATTGTATTGTATGCTGAGTAATTTAGTTTAAAATATGATCGGACGGAGAGAAAACCTAAGTAATCTGCCCAGTGAAAGTTAGTGCTATTAATTAGTGTGCTAATTTGGCAAATTTGAGCCAGTTAAAGACAGCGGACTTAAGAAGTTCAAACCGGAATAAGGCGGACAAAGCTGCGAGGTCTTGGCTGAGTGCGGAGCTTTTAATTTACCTGCAACCTGCTTCGTTTTCCCCTTCTATGTGTGTGTGGGGGGGGGGGAATAAATTTCGGCTCAAAGCCCACTATTTTCCCGATTTTCCCTTGAGGTTAAAATACCACTGGATTAAAAGGACACCGAACCCTTTATTCTTCCTGTGGAACGGGGGGACTAAGGAATAAACGTATCTCCCCGTGTGTATTCTCATAATGTAAGTTAACGTCCAGCCCTCACTGAAGATCCGTGGTTTGAGTCCCGGCGAGACCATAATTGATTTCTCACGTATTGTACAACGAAAAATTTAAATTTTCCGGCAGTGAGCTAAAATGTGGTGGATGATAATTCGTCTCTACTTGAATTTGGTTGAACTGGTTCTCGTACCTCTCCCAGTTATCTTTTAAATAAGGAAAAGTGTAAATAATTGTCGTATTTTTCTGTGCATGCTCGCGTAGTGTACGCGGTTAGTACGTCCAGGTAGCCTGGAAAATCCGTGGTCCGAATCTCAAGAGAAATCACACTTGATTTTCCACGTTCCCTCTACAGAAAAACTTATAGACTTATGAAAAGATACTGATGCATAGAAAATTTTGCTTCCTTTTTTCTCAACTGTAATGTCGAAAAATATTGGGCAAGAGCGCAAAAATGCATGGGAATATTTCGATCTATTACGTTACACATTCCAACAGTGTGACCAGTTGGTTAAAATCATTAACGTTGGTATCGTCAACCAATAACCTAGATGCATCTTAATGACTAATTCCAGCAGATTCCTGTGCATACGAAATTTAACTGAGGAACAGAAAAATAAATAAAGGAATATCGCATTAAAGATAATGCCACAGGTAGTCTCAATTCAAATAAGCATAACATATTTTAAAATATCACAGATTCTATTAAAATCACGGTTGAAAATATTTGATAATATTGTTGCGTGCGTACGGGTCCGTAATGGATAGAATGCACAAGTCCGATAAAAAGTTAATAAAATTTATTCTAATAGCAAGAAATATAACAAGAAGCTGATTACTCCACAAATAGATTCGTACAATATCACACAATATAAACAGTAGCTACATTTTAAACTGTTAAAACATTAAATAGAACGCAATCCAAAGCGCAGAGAAACCTAATCTGATCTCACAGCGAATTCACTACAATCAGTAACAACAGTTATCTAAACAACTGAACTGAAATGTTTCTCTTCAGCATTTTAAAGCTTTTTAATTGGACACGAGAAATTTCTGGTGATTTCTCCTTCTCGAGATTTCTGGAAAGCAAAGGAGCATAATTAAGGTTACAGCAAACACAGTAATTAATTACATTTATTCAATTTAAATATATATTACGAGACATCTATTTGTTATATGTTGAATGCACGTGCTCTTGTATTTTCACTTTTCCGACGCAGCTTTCTCTTAAAATATGTCTCGTGCTGCATTGCACGGGGCTATAAAACAAATTAAATTACAAATTCTACTAAAAATAGCTAACTAAATACAAAATCCGAAACACCGCCCCCTTTCCAAGGACTGCACGTCCCGGGCAGTACAGTCCCTGGATAGGAAGCCAAACTGACAACTAAGGCATCAATGCAGTAATAAACATTACAATAACAAACAACATAAACAATGTAACAAGTAACTTAAAACAAATCAAATACTAAATACAAATCAAAAGGACCATGGTCTTATACTATTTACAATATACACACTACATACTATGGCCATACCAAGGATCTAACCTGTCGTAATTTAGGATTAGTTAGAGTTCTATGACGGATCCCAACTACGACGTCGTTTAGCCTGCTTAGGACTGCATACGGACCATCTCAAGGTGACTGTAGTTTCGGACAGAGTCCTTTCCGTCGAGTCGGATTCCACAACCACACCTTGTCTCCTTCGTTGAATCGAAGCTTCAACGAAGCTTTGATTGAACGAAGTTCAGTAGCTATCGTATCGTGTCGTATCGGATCTTCATCTTCTCCGTCGCCAAGTTAACTCGATCTTGTGCATCACTTCAAACCGTCCTTGGAGATCCTGGATGTTTTCCGCATGCGATGAAGGCGCATCCAGAGGGCGACCAAACAGAAGATCGCAAGGTAGACGAAGGTCATGACCGATGAGCACCTAGGATTCAGAACAGACGATAGTCTTGTATTTCTCTTCGACCCTAGTATGATTTCGGCAGCATTCTGAGCAGGGTTTTTCAGACAAAACCTCTGCATTTCCAGTTGAGGATCCCTTCTAATGATGGATAGTTATGTCCTCTGATGAAAGATTGATGTAAAGCAGTTTGTTCTTTTTGAAGTCTAAGGAAAATTTGTATTTCCTTAAAAAGTCTTTTTCTAAGCTATCAATTTCTTCATCTCTCCGGCCTTTTAACGCAAATGGTATTTGCCTAGCTCTACAAAATTTTGGTGAAACATTTGGTTTTCATTCAGCAAACAACATAAACAATAAATTCAATAATTAACTTAAATCAAATATTATCAAATACTAAATACAAATTTAGAAACAAAAAGGGCCACGGTCTTTTACTATTTACAATTATATACACTACATACTATGGGCAAAGTAAGCAGCTAACCTGTCGTTATGAACGACTTTAGGTTCAGATTTCGAGGACTTACGGATCCGAACCACGACGTCATTCAGCCTATTTAGGACTGTGTACGGACCATCCCAAGGTGACTTTAACGCCACTGTTAGAGCTCCCGACCTAAGGGTTAACCTAACGGGATTGCAGCTCCCACAGCGGAAAAGGATGTACAACTCTAGCTGCCGCCACAGACCAACGGCATTTTTCAAAATCGTAATTAAAGAAAAAAAAAAAAAATGTACAGATGAAAGATTGATGTATGCACTATGTGCAGCGTATGCATTCATATTGAAATGAATACATGCAATTATAAGATCAATGGCAGTTAAAACATCATGACTGGATTAAACTATTAACATAAGCTGAAAATAAAATATTAGAAGAAAAATACGTACAAAACTTAACTAAGGATAACATACATTGCTATATACCCGCAGTACGGAAGTAAACTAATACTAACAATATGCTGAGCATTTTATTCGGGTTATTTACATTATATAATTAAAGCTGAATATAGTTTTAATGTTTATATTATGCGGAACCATACCGTTTATGACACTATTGTTATACATTCAACAATTATTCACTGAGTAACTATGTACTAAATTCATCACAACACGCGAGCGTACACTTAAAATGCAACAAGGTTTCAATATTAAAAATAAAGATGATTAATTGTGTGTAACACACTTTAGAACATGCTGGGTTACAGAGAATGCATCCTGCAGTACTATTAATTAACAGCTTAGCACAGAAACAAAGTATTGCCATTCCGCAGAATAAGTTCTTTGAACTCTGCATGCAGCAGTGAAGTTACTATGCCTTTATATAATAAAAGGTGAAATATATACACTTCTGATCATTTTTCTGTATAATAATACTTAGTAGTACTACTAGTAAAAAGTACTTTGTGGAGCATTACATGCCAAACATTGAACTTAATTCAGGACGGCATTGCATTAGACTATACTATTTACAACAGTCTTTACCACTTGCAATGCTAAAAGAAACACATGCTTTGCTGGATTATGGGAAGAGCAGTACAGTTTACAAAACATTAGAGACACTTTCATATTATACAAGTTTCAACAATAGTCTTTTACAAAATGCGGTAACCTTACAAGAGGATTTACAATACTTCCAAACGGTAATAAATAACAACAATAGATAGGCATTACGAGAAACCATCCGTATAGTAAACCACAAACTAAACAAAACA
The DNA here is from genome assembly GCF_044657685.1 of Stegodyphus dumicola. Classification (NCBI taxonomy): domain Eukaryota; kingdom Metazoa; phylum Arthropoda; class Arachnida; order Araneae; family Eresidae; genus Stegodyphus; species Stegodyphus dumicola. The sequence goes on along the minus strand of NC_140781.1, from coordinate 139,447,714 downwards.
TCTTACAGAACAATTTAATATATGCATTAATTGCACAATTCATAACCTTTAACTAATTGATATGTCACATTACAATTATAATAATTCTAAATCATTCTGTTCATAGCCAGTTCCGTTCATATCATGTATTTGCTATGTATTATACAAAATTAATTACAATGTGCTGTGCATTTGCTTACGGTACAAGAAAGAATATTTCTTTCTATAGTTTACCGTATTATACAGTACCATTCAGCATACTTGTCATGTTTGTTATACTAAGAATATGTAAATGTTACATCACAATTTTAATAACCAGATTGTCACTACTACATTTTGATTTGAGGTTAGATAATTCCGCTTGGTGCAAGCAATTCACAGTGAACTTATTGTTAAGTTGTATAATGCAGGTCAGGCTGTCTTAATATTAAGTTTCACCAGAGATGCTGATATAATTTTGATGCTATTTAGCGTTCAGTTGGGAAAGTGAAGCGACTATTGCAAATACTTATAATTAGTGAGAGTTTGTTGATGGCAATATTGCTTTTCAAAAACTGTAAATTCCAATTTTGCCAATAAGCATCAGAAGGTTTTTTAAGGTGAAATTGCTGGGTGAATTCGCATTCGTAAGCATAATAATCAACTCAGCCCAGTTCCCCACAATCACATCTATCATGATCACGAAGATTGAATCTAGCTAAGTATTGGGGGAACGGGGCCATGACAGATAAGAACGCTGTTAACGCAGAATTAGAAGATCCTGCTGAAGTAGATACTTTTGGGATTAATCGAAAAGTTCGACGTCCTGTCGAAGCAGAATCAAAACGGTGTTTCCATTTATGCATTAGAATATGAAAAGATTGCCTTTTGAGAAATTAGGCTGAAAACGAAAGTTGGAATTCCGGCATGTAAATACCTCGCGCCGCTTCCTTGGCCATTTGATCAGCGAGTTCATTTCCTAGAATCTCACTATCACCCGACACCCAGCTGATAAAAGGTCTTTTATTTGAAGGAAGAGAGAGGATGATTCGCTGTATGTGGAAGACCAGTGGACTGTTTGATTTATCATTTCGTAAGCCTTCTAAGCTGGACAGAGAATCCGTACAAATTAGTGGAGGATCGAATTTTGTAGACAGACGACTTGCCTTTTTAAGAGCAATCAGTTCAACTTGGTAAATAGAATTATTAATATTTAGCCTACGTCTCCAAGTGTGGATTAAGGAATTTTCATAGAATCCACGTAAGCCACTGCCAGTACCCGTTTGGAGTGCAAGAGCCATCTGTAAAAATGTTTACTCGAAAGTCAGAAGGCAAGTGAATGGAGTGTGTAGCAATGAACTCTGTTATGTTATTTTCTGCTGGATGGCAAAGCAATTGAGAAGGCTTATATTCATAGTCTATTGGGTAATATCGGTGATTCATATCGTGAATGCGAAGACGTAAAATTCTTGTTATGAGCGCCTCTCTTTCCGCTACAAGGTCAAGAGGCGGGATACCTGCCAATACTAAAAGAGCTTGGATTGATGTTGTTTTGTATCCTTTGCAAATTTGTAGAAAAAAATGTCCTTTGCATGGTCAGAAAGAGTTTTCGCTCATGCTGTGTTAAACATTTGGTCCAAACAGCGGAACAGTATAGTATAATTTTCTCTATAACTGTTAAGTACCAGGTTCTTAGAATTTTGGTCGAGATCCCTCATGATTTTGCTGTCGTTCTTCTCATGTGCTGATTAAGAATGTCTACTTTAAATTTAATATGTCTTAAATGTAGAATCCATGAGAGTCTGTTATTTAAGATAACACCAAGATACTTTAAATTGGTAACAAATTGAATTTAATTTCCTTGAAGTTGTAAAGAAGGGTTTCTTCGCAGAGTACCCCGCGCTACAATTAGAAAGGCCTTTGATTTGGAAGCTGAAATCGTTATTTTATGTCTTCTTGCCCAATCCAGTACAATGTTTCCCGCGAACGGGCTGGCCGCATGGGTTTTTCGTGGTTTTCCCCATGTGTAAAGTGTATACGAGACAGTTTCCCTTAGAAAGTCCTTTACGAAGGCATTCCTCTCCTTAGGCAGTAAGCCCTCGAGGCTTTGCCGTAATTAATTAAATACTCGGAGTCCAGGGTAACTTGAACCATTCGATCCTTTAAATAGCTTCAGATTATATCAATAATGGAAGTGGGGCATTCCATGGTGACCAGAGCATCGATGATGTCTGACCACCAGAGGGAATCAAAAGCACCCTGTACATCTAGACTTATTAGGAGTGAGTGCTGATTATCCAATCTATTTTCTTGAATAGATGAAACAAGATGCGCGATAGACATTTCCGTTGATTTACCTTTTTAAAATCCGTATTGTCACTAAGAATTTTATTGGCTGCCAGAAAGTAGTTAAGTCTACCTAGGACCACTTGTTCAAGTAATTTACCCAGAGCAGGGATCAAGCAGATCAGTCTTAAGATCTAGGCTGAAACGAGTCTTTATCTTGCTTTAGAAACAGGACAAGTTCTTCTCTGTTGGAGTGGATAGGAAAGTGCCTGAGACGCCAGCCTGCCTAAATGAAGTTATACAGTAGATCTGGGTCAATCTGAAAGAGCATTCGTGTAATGGCATTGTCCAGGCCATCTGGTCCTGCGGCTTTCCGTAAGTTTAAATTCTTAATAATTCTTGATAACTCTTGCAAAGTAGGCTGTAGACCGGATGAACTTTTATATGGAATATAGTTGTTGAAAAGATCACGTAGATTGGAGTTATATCTGGAGAACCCTTTGCTTTTATCGTATCAAAGTTTGGGGGGGGAAGAAGTAGAATTTACTACTGTAAGATTGTTCGAGTTAATGAAATCTAATAAGTAAGTGGATCTCGAATCTTCTGAAGGGGAACCCCATAAAGAACTACTTGCATTGAAGTCTCCCCCAACTATTATGTTGATAAATCTGGTTGAATTTAAAAAATCAAGCTTTAGAAGGAGCACGTCAATGTCCTTGCTGAGAGGAAAGTAGACACTCGTAATTAGAAGTTGACCTTCAAGAGTTTCTATCAATATTGAAATAGTATGATCAGTTGTTCTCCATATGATTTGAGAAAGAGGAGCATTATAAGCAATTGCTGCCAAATGGTTGTTGGAGAAAAAGCTCTTAGTTTGCGCTGTTGAACCTGTGAAAGTATTATCTTTAGTTAGGTAGGGTTCTTGAAAGAGGCCAAAAGTAGCTTGCAGTTCTAACTGTTTTTGAAAAATGTCACTGGTAGCAGCTATTGAACGTTGAAGATTGCATTGTAAAAACGAGAAAGTATTCAAACTGTAAGAGTTAGAAATTATTGGGATATCTGTTGTTGCAGTAGATGTTGTAGGGCCTTGCGGTAAGTTGGACATGTTTTGGAATTGGCCGCGTGGTTGCAATCTAGATTAGTATTATTTTCTGATTTGTTTGGGTGCAGTTGACACACATAGGGGACACCTTGCAATCTTTTGTTGGATGATCGTGCACTCCTGAACACTGTACGCAGGCGGGTGCGTTGTTGCACTATTTGCTTTGGTGGCCAATTTGTTGACAATTATAACAGCGCTGGAGACGCACGTAACGGCGAAACGGGCAAGAATTGAATCCGAAGTAAAGTCTTAGTTGCTAACCTAGTTTAAGTGAATATTCTTTATCTAAGCTGACTATCCAATTATTCCTTGAGTCAGATCGATGAAGCGGTGTCCTAGGATTAATGGAACCCTCTTTTTCCGGTGGGAGGAGAGATTCAAATGCTGTTTTGAAATCTTCAGCTGTAATCTCAGATGGAATTCCAAAGTTATTGTCTCGAATTGGGTTCCCGAATCTTAAATGATTTCGAAAGATCTGAAGTAGAAGAGATAGTATCCTTTAACTTTTGTAGATGATCTTTGGTGGCGCACCGGATCAGTCTTGTTCGCCTAATCTGTTGTATAGGCACTCCTAATTTCTTTGGTGCCAGAGAAGATGCTAGTTGTTCTTGAATAGCTCTAGGAGAAATATTTTGCTCAATAGCCGCTATAAAAAGAACGTGCTCTGAAGGCTTCTGTTGACAAATTTTCCTCTTTCTCCTTTGCACCAAAGTAAATGGTGGTTCTTCAGAGGCTCTGGCAATTTCAGAAATTACGGGGCTGGAGTGGAGTCTGTTAGAGATATAACATTTTGCAAGGCGTCGTTCTGGCCAGTCAGATTGGCAATAGTAACTGCTTGTTCAGCAATTAAACGCTGACCCAAGGTAATTACGTCGAACAAAAACTTCTGATCTGTGTTATTAAGTTTGTGTTTTGGTTTTGCAGCTGCAATGAATTGAAATGCAGATTTACTCTGGTCCAAGAAGGTTTGTAATTGCGAATTTTACGGATCAATAATTGGAGCCACCGGAATAGAGTCAGAGACAATTGAGGGGGATGCCGAAACTGATGAAGCAAGGTTGGAAGCCATTGAAGATGAAAAAGTTTTTACAAAGGTAAACCGAAAATCTAATTCGCTTTTATCCAAAGTCTGGCTAAAATAAATGTTCAATTTATTCCGAACCTTTAAAGTTGGCTGCATGCGACGATAGTAATGATGCAATGAATCATTCTACAGTCAATTGAAGATTATGTGAAAGCGTTATATCTGTATCCACCAGATTTCTTCTTATATTCACTGCAGTGCTATAATAATCTATAATAAAATCCCAAATTTTCAAAATCTTCTAACATTCAATAATAAAATACTCTTTAATTTAAACCAATCAATGATCTCAATATTCAAAGTGCAGAATAAGTGTTCCAGTTAGTCTTTAAATGTATAAAAAGCACTAAAGTCATTAAAAATTCTCAAAAAGTGCGTAAAATTGTTCATTTATCATAAAAAACAATTCAAATGAAAGAGTTCTACATCCAAATCAGACAATGGGAGTAAAGCCTTGTTCTCTGAGTGCACCAAAATATCAATCAGTCTTTCCAGGTGATGATAAAATGAATTTAGAGCTTTGAGGCTGAAAGTCTAAAACACAAGGTGCAAAACCAAACAGTTTCAGTTGTAAACAATCATCCGTTCGGCGAAGTGCTACGTGTTAAAGTGCGAGGTTTCTTCCTGTATTGTGGTAATTAGTTTGCGGTTTAAGTAAAGTTAAAAACAGATTATTTTGTTCTCCTGGTTTGGTGTTTACAGAGAAGATACAGGTAGGAGAATTTTCCTTTTTATTTTGCGCTTAGACGCAAATTGTGGTGAAGAAAGATGGAGTGGAGCTCTGTGAACGGGTCTAGCCCGGACTTTCAGGATAAACCGCCCATATCGTTAGAACGTCTAGTAAAAATTTGTCATGAAAAAGGAGTAAGAAATTACACTGTCTTTCTTAAAGGTATAGAGAAAAATATTAACGTAAACAAACCTAAAATTTTGAAAGATGAAATATCCAGCAAAGTGGCTTTAATTAAAAATATTGACTTCATTAAAATTATAAGAGATGGAAGGCTTCTGATAATACCTCAGTGGCAGAATGTGCATGGCAAATATTAAACATATCTGAATTGCATAACGTAAAGGTCTTCCCGATGCTTGCCATGACTGAACTGACAAGCAAATTTCTTCTATCAGCCATTCCAGTAGAAGTCAAGCTCTCGGAGCTTCCTGATGAGCTGAATCATAATAACGAAGTATTAAATTTAAGAAGATTTATGGCCAAAAGCTCAGAATGTAACAAGAAACCCTCAGAAAGAGTACTCGTTACTATTGCAGGACACCACTTGCCAGAACATGTAAAAGTATGGCTGACAAGACATAGGATCACAAGGTTCTACGATAATCCAAGGCAATGTCCTCAACGTCTGAGGTTTGGTCACGGAATTAAAAGTTGTAGAGGATTAGTAAGATGTAGTGAAAATCACACCAGGGCACAGTGCCACAGTGTGCAGATCAAGTGCGCGTTGTGCAGCAACTCACATGAAGCGTTCTCGAAGAATTGTCCCAAATATATCGAAGAGGGCAATATTCTCAAATATAGTGCTGGCCATCATGTTCCCGTAGTAGAAGCAAGGCAGGCTGTAGCAAATAAAAATTCTTATGCGAAGGTGGCAGGAACTCAGGTGTCAAGTCCTGAAAAGGAAGATGTCCTGAAAGTCATGACTCCAATAATAGCTGCGTTGCAAGGATCTTTTGAAAGTGCGTTAAAACAGCAGGCTGACTATTTCGAAAAAATCTTAGCAGGGTTGGATCAAAAGTATGAAAGCATCTTTAACAAGCTCGATATAAAGTTGAGCGAGATATCAGAACGCACTAGAGATAAGCATATTGGGAAAAGAGCTCTTGAATCCGACAGTGACCAGGACTTGGATGAGCATATTACGGAAATAGAATTAGCAAGAAGCCCCATTCTAAATCAGAATCTATAACAAGGGAAGCCTGTATTCAAAGCAAGCATGACATGAGTAAACCAAAAAAGTCTGGCCAAGGTTAGAAACTGTGATTTTATTCATAAAATGAATTTTTTCCCTTCTTCTTCCTGCTTCTCTCTTTGCTTCTTTTTCTCATATAGCTCGATGGGACTTACGTTTTGTTCATGGAATGCAAGAAGCATCTCTAACAAAAGAAACTTTATCATTAGCAGAAAAGAATTTTTCTGTGATGTTTTAATTATCCAGGAGATCTGGCTTAATAACTTAGACGATTTTTGCTTACCTGATAAAGTTATTTTTATTTTTCGCAAAGATAGATTAAGCTCTTACCAAGGCGGAGGTCTAATGATTGCCATCAGGAAACAATGGGCAAGTTTCTTTGTACAAGATAGCAGTTATGATTTAGCGGGAGGAGAAATTATGAGAGTTGATCTTCGTGCAAATAGTTCCGATATTTCAGTGATCAACGTCTACTTTCCCAATGACCAGTTCAGCGTGAGAGTGGGATAAAGTTCTGGCTACATTGCCCGGCAAGTTTATTATCTTAGGAGACTTCAACTGTCACAACCCGGCTTGGGGGTCAAGCAGGCTGTCAGCAGGGGCTAGAGTGCTTTTGGAGTGGTGTAACAACAACAACCTTTGTATTTTAAACACAGGGAAGCCCACCCATGTAAGTCCCGGAGGAATCGAATCCTGCATTGGCATCGCTTTGTGCTCAGCCGAGCTTTATGGTCAATTGAAATGGGAAGTTTCACCTGATCCCTTTAGCAGTGACCACTACCCTATAAAATTAAGTTCACAATGATAACAACGCCTGTGCTTCTGGCAGTGAGAGAATAATTGCCCACTGTGACTGGAAGAAGTTCGCTACAGAAAGCAGTAACAGAATCAGGGCATTGCATCCAGAAGAAAGGAACCTGGAAAATATCAACCGCATCTTGAGCGCCACGAAAAAAGAGAACCTAAAAAAATCGCGATTCATCGCAAAAACAGCCCGTGGTGGGACACAGAATATAACTTCATTCTTGGCAGAAAAGAAAATGCCTTAGACTCGCTAAAGCTCGTCTTACAAGAAATGGAATGCTTACCTGGTGTCCGCCAAAAACATCGCGGACGAAAATGTCGCGGAGAAAACAACGCAAGGCGAAAACATCGTGCTACAAAACATCGTGGGAGAAAACATCGCAAAGAGAAAACATCGCAGTCCTAAAACATCGTGGTACAAAACACCATCGTCGAAAATAAAGCGGTTCAAAAACTTCGCAGTTTAAAAACATCGTCGTCAAAAATATCGTGGTAAAAAATAAAGTATCTACAAATCATCGCATGACGATAACATTGCAGACATGCTTTTTCCATACATGCTTTAATAACTGTAAATGAATATTCCCATAAAGATTTGTGAGCGCAAAATGTAAAGAAGGATAATTTTTACTTTCACATTTTTTATTAACTAATAAATTTTTTCTGAAAAAGTAAGAAGGAAACTTAAACATAGAAAATTAAATGCAACTTATAGATTATACTTTTCATGAAAAATTACCAGTAAAAACTTTATAAAAATGATTTATTAATGGCCTTTGTTAGTTAACTATGTCGGTTTAAAATTCTATGAATTGCTATAAGTTGCATTAATTTGCTATGCTTAAGTTTCCTTCTTACTTTTTCAGAAAAAAATTATTAGTTAATAAAAAAATGTGAAAGTAAAAATTATACTTCTTTCCATTTTGCGCTCACAAATCATTATGGGAATATCCATTTACAGTTATTAACGCATGTTTGCGAAAAGCATGTATGAAAAAAGCATGTCTGCGATGTTATCGTCATGCGATGATTTGTAGATACTTTATTTTTTACCACGATATTTTCGACGACGATGTTTTTAAATTGCGAAGTTTTTGAACCGCTTTATTTTCGACGACGATGTTTTGTACCACGATGTTTTACGACTGTGATGTTTTCTTTTTGCGATGTTTTCTTCCACGATGTTTTGTAGCACGATGTTTTCGCCTTGCGTTGTTTTCTCCGCGACGTTTCCGTCCGCGATGTTTTCGGCTGTAACCGCTTATCTTAAGAGGGTCATTAAAATCAAGAGAAGGCTGTATTGGGAAAAATTTGTAGTCATACCAGAAAGGATGGCTTTTTATTTAGGATAGTTAAAAATATTCAAAATAAAAAAGTCAGATCCAGTTCTCGAACAATATCTTAAAGTACCAGAACGCACATCTGGTCAGCTGAAGAGCAGAGCGTAGTGTTTGCTAAGTACCATTCAAGATTCACTATTCAAAAATTTATTTCCCTGGATTTTAGTGACGAAGAGAGTAGCCGTATCAATAACCCCTTCTCAGGTTCAGAACTCGATAAAGCTATCAGGAGCCTCAAAAACTCTGCTCCGGGACAAGATGACCTTACAAGATATGCCATTACAGCTTTAGCTGATGATTGCAAGCAAGCGCTCCTTGAGGCCTGCAACAATTCATGGAATTCGGGTCTGATCCCTGAGAATTGGAAAGAAGCTATTGTTATTCTTTTTTTGAAACCTGGGGCGACAGTGCGCTGGTTTCCAGTTGCAAACCAATTTCTTTAACGCAAATTCTTGCCATAGTAATGGAAAGGATGATTCTCAATGGATTACTTTCGAAGATCCAGCAAAGTAAAAGACTCTCAAACATGCATTACGGCTTTATTCCGAATAGAAGTTGCCTGGTCCTGCTTAACAAATTGTTCAGTAGCATCCTGCACCACAGGAAGCAAAGGAAAGTTGTTCAGCTGGTGGCCCTTGATCTCAAAGCTGCATTTAATTCAGTTTGGCATGATGGCCTGCTCTATAAAATCATGCAATTCGGTGTTAAAGGGAATAGTATCCTTTGGATTGCTAATTTCTTTAACTATAGAACAATCAGAGTAAAGTGGAGAGGGGTCCTTTCAAGAAGCTATGAGCTTACCACCGGTGTCCCTCAGGGCTGCATTTTGTCTCCTATTTTCTTCACAATCTTCATGCACCATATCTATGAAATTATCCCGGATGATGTCGACTGCTACGTGTAAGCGGACGACATATTCCTCTACAGTGCAGATGTCTCGTTCCCCAGGGTAGTCAGTAATTTGAAGCGTGCACTGTTTAAAATGCGTAGATAGGTTAAAGAGTGGAACTTATGCATTTCCCCAGAGAAAAGTAAATCGATTATTTTCGGTGGGACAAAGAGTAGTGAAGAGAATCTATTGAAGCTTGATGGTGTTTGCATCCCTACGGAAGATCACATTAAAATTCTGGGCATGTGGTATGATAGTAAACGGAGCTGGAACGTCCATGTAAATAAAATAGTACCGAAACTCGGAAGAATGTTGAATGCATTTAAATTCATCGCGAGCCCTAGGTGGGGTGCCAGAAAAGTGGATCTCGTTAATATTGCAAATGCTACAATAAGAAGAAGAATAGAATATGGCAGCTGTCTCCTCATGTCTACCTCTCAACAAAATAAGAAAAAGCTTGAAATTGTTTATAATCACGCCTTAAGACTGACTATAGGGGCGCCTATCAGCACCCCTCTCCCGTTGTTATATGTTGAAGCAGAGGTTTTCACCTTAGATATGAGAAGATGCATCACCGCAATTAAGTTCCTAATAAAGAATATTGCTCTGTCAGCAGCCTCTCCATTGCGAAAATTGTTTGCAAAGCTGCAAGTACAAGTGGAGCAAAATACGTAAGCCCATTAGCCAGTGTGTTAAACACAAGCTAAGCAATCTCGATCTAGATTTCACTAAGTGTATTACTTTAAACAATGAGCTAGATTTTTCTGAAGAAGTTAAGTGTTGTTTCAAAATAAATGAGTATGAGTTCCAGAATAAAAATCTCTCAGATGTGGAGATACAGCAATTTTTCGCTGCATTATTAATGGTTACGTGAATCAAGGTTTTAAGATCTACGCTACAGACGCTTCCAAGTCTGATATAGGAGCTGGTATTGCGGCTGTAGATCGAACCGCGGTGATTGTCAGTCAGTGCATAGACAATACAAGCTCCATCTTTTCAGCTGAAGCTTGGACCCTTTGTAAGCTTCTTGAGAAACTGAATCCTAACGAAAAGGTTGCTATCCTTACAGATAGCAAATCTGTAGTCAGCGCGTTGAGCTGTGTTCATAGGAGATCCAACTCTCTCATCTTTAAGCTCTTCGAGTGGATTAAGACTTTCCATCAACTCACAGTCATCTGGGTTCCTGGCCATAAGGGTATAGAGTTCAATGAAAAAGCGGATAAAGTTGCGAAAAGAAGAAATATGAATAACTCGGGGGATCTTTCAGCAGAGGATGCTTGTAGGTTCATCGAGAATACTATTAAGGAAGAGCAAGTCGACAGCTGGCGGACTTCTTACACCGGCCGCAGATTCAGCTACTGTAATGTTCAATGTGAGTGGAGTAAAGGATTAAACATCGATAGGAAAATGGAAATAGTAATCAGTAAAATAAGATTGCAAATGTTGGACACGAACCAACTGTTGTACAGGTGTCGTAGAGCGAATTCGCCATTTTGTGACTCATGTTATATGATTGACAGTACAGAACATGCAGTTATTCAATGCAGAAAGTACGATAGTGCTAGAAACATTATGCTCAAGAAGATGAAAATTAGCAAGATTGACCTCTTAGCTGATCTTTTAAATCGTTTTAATAAGAAACCTTGGAAATATTACTTCCTAGGCAATTTTGTCATAAAATACATCCTAAAGAATTCGTAAGTACTATTAGTGTAAGGGTTTGGTTTTCGGACCGACGTTACCCCTTGAAATGGAGGGAATGCGTCCTTGTGGTTTAACATGTAAATAACGTTATATCTGAGTTGAAGCATAAGGCGCCAAAGGGCAGCCAAGCTTCAAGAAGAAGAAGAAGAAACAATTATCCGCCACGCTAACCCTAACGCTTATTCAAAAAGTAAAGTTTCAATACCTCTACAAATAATAACGCTACATGAAAAAAATTTTGTATACAGATATAGAAGCAAGTGTACAATCCTAATTAAAATCCAAAGGCAGTTTACATTGTCTATATGTAACTAATAAGAAGTAAAAGCTTACATGAGAAATACTAAAGAGCCATTCCGTATGCATTGACTTGAAAATCGCCCTTTTCTTCAAACACTTTGCTTGTATTCCAAAACCAAGTAAAAATAATCACATCGGAACATCTATACATCCATAATAAAGCACTTGCACAAGAATAATTACAATAAATACCAAAATATAGGCGATTTTCATCGGAACTGTAGTTTCCGACAGAGTCCTTGCCGTCGAGTCGGATTCCACAATCACACGTTGTCTCCTTCGTCGTAGAATCGATGTCCAGTAGCTCTGGTGTCAAGTCGGGTATTCATCTTCTCCGTCGCCAAGTTGACTCTCTCTCATGCAAAGTTGTGCATCACTTCAAACTGGGCCTGGAGAACTTGAATGTATTCCTTATGCGATGAAGGCGCATCCGGAGAGCGACCAAACAAAAGATCAGAAGGCAGACGAAGGTCACAACCGATGAGCATCTGGAATAGAAAGTAGCCGGTAGTCTGGCATCGCTCTTCGACCCGAGCAGGGTCTTTCAGATAAAGCGTCGACGTTTCCTGGTGAGAATCCCTTCTGATGATGGATAGTTATTTTCTCTGATGCTGAAAGCAGTTTGTTGTTTTTGAAGACCAAGGAAAAATTGTATTTCCTTTAAAAGTCCAATCCGAGTATGCAGGGATCTATTATCTGCTACATATGCTGTGTGATAGTAGGTGACACTTCCAAACTTGATGTTCACGTTTAACTTCCCACCTATGTCTATTTTATCACCAGACACAGTCTGGAGGGTAACACGGGATGGCGTACAAATGAGTTAATCTTTAGATTGCTGAGCTAAATCTTTCCGAATGATGGTAACATGAGCTCCTGTGTCAATGATCATATAGCAAGGAATTCGTCCCATTGATGAATAGTCCATTACTGATGCCACTCACTGCAGAAATCTTGAGCGCTTTAAAACGGGGTTTTTCACTATGGCTCAAACTTTGCTCCGCAATATTATCATTAATTAGCTTCTTCATCATTAATTTGCTTCGTTAATGCGAAATTGTTTTATTTTTCGTCTCTGTGGTTTCGTCTCTGTCTCGCAGCTTCTTCGTACGTGGCTTTCAGCTCGGAAGTTCCAGCATTTTGGTTCCTTGTCACTCCTTTTCCATCTCATGGTATTTAATTGTCTCTTTATATCGTCTGTTTTATTTTCTGTGCTCTGGGGTATTCTGCAGTTCCATCGTATGTGGCCTTCAGCACCGCAGTTCCAGCAATGTAGGGTCGGTTGCTTGTCACTAATATACCGTCTCAAGGCATTGAGTTGACTGGTTAAATAGTCCGTTTTATTTTTCGTGCACGGAGGTGTTCTACAGTTCTTTCGTACGTGGCCTTCAAACCATATTTCCAACAATTTAGAGTCAGTTTCTTCTCCTACACCGTATCAAAGCATTGATTTGTCTGGATAAATCATCTAATCATCTAAACGAGCCATCAATTGATCCACTGGCTCGTGAACTCGCACAGCTCTGACTGTGTGGCAGTCTTTACGAGTTTCTTGTTGCGCTACCTCGAATTTCATGGCGTACACTAGAGTCCTTTTTACGTCCTTGACATCCGTAGAGCCTTCTGTATTTCCGAATCCCGAAAATGAGAGTTTAGGGACAACTTTTGGGGGGCTCGCAAAAATTTTGAAGAGCTCTTTTTTGTTGTACAGTTACTTAATTTCCACCATTTCATGGCTGCAGTTGGCTCTCAGTTCATTTTAATCGACAATAACGCTTGGACGTATAGGGCTAATTTAGTGGAAGATTTTCTAGAAAGTGAGGATATTTACCTGATGGACTAGTCAGCCAAATCTCCAGACTTAGATCCTATAGAACATGTCTGAGACGCACTTGGGAGGACAACTAGAGCTTGCCATCCGCTCCCCTAATCTTATAGGATCTAAAAATAACGTTGCTGTAGGAGTGGGACCGAATGCCACAGGGCATCATGGCATGATTTCTAACGCGAAGTTACGTTGCGAGAGCTGTATGACTGTTAGAGGGGACCATACACCCTAGTAGATTCGTTTTTTGTTCAATCATTTAACTTCCGCCGTATACGTTCCTGCGCCGAAGAGCCTATATATATTGTTTTATATCACCTGTGTCCATATCAAATTTCATTAAAATCTGTTGGTCACTTCTGAAGCTATTCAATAAAAAATAAAAATTCGCTTAATATTGAAGACCAGTGTATATATGCATATTCTCATAGTAATATAGATAAGAGAGGAAACAGAAACTATTCAACAGGAAGGCATAAATTAAAAACTCTTGAAGCAAAGAAGCAAACATATGGAAAACAAAACAAGAAATAAAAGTGAATTAATGCTAAAATAAGACAATAATAGTTAAATGTTAAACACTAAATAATTACTAATGGCTGATAATTTCTTGGTCTTTGTCAAGGAGCAGATGAAAGAATTATCTACAGAGCCACGTCTCTGAATTATACCTAGATGAACTGCAAGATAAGATAAAATAATTCATCTTAAATTTAAATTTAATGTACTTAAAAAAGAATATATTTTATACAAAATTTAGTATTCCAAAATATTTTAAGAAAGCTTTTAAAAACAATCTTGAAATTAAGTTTCTTTTTTATTATAGCAATTTCTAGTCATTTGTTTATCTACAATATTACCCAGATACAATTTTAATTTAATTATAAAAAAGCTGAGAGCATGGTAAAAAGAGAATTAGAGCCCAAGAGAAAATAAAAGAAGAGGGGGAAGGGAATTTAAGTTTGTGTATTTTTAATAAAAATTAAGCCTTGAAACAATTTTATTTATTATTCCTATATAACTGCATGTTTTAAAATTGAAAACTATGTTATTTACGTATGATTTAAGAAGGGTTCGTACTTATTTTTTGCAATTTTTTGAAGCCTGCATATTTATGAGGTAACTAAGGTTACATTAGGTTACTTGAGTATGATAATATGCGCAAGAGCTATCTCTCTGAGGATGCCTTCGAGGAGAACTTTCAAATGGAAACAGGCTCGCATCCACGTTATACATGAGAAGGACCATGAAAGACAAGTAAGTCGCTTGCCTGATCGCCTGGGTTTGAACCTGGTCGAACTACCGTATTTATCGGTTTTAAACACTCGGCTTCTGATGAGGGCCATTAAATCATGGAATATTAGCATAATTTCTTTGTATGCGTATTTAATATTAATTGTGCAGTCTGTCTGGTAATGAGAAATTGATCCAGTTATTTATTAAGAATAAATAGATGTTTCAAATTATTTATGTGTCGCCAGTACACACCTCGGTGAAAAAAAATCCTCCTAAAACACTCATAAAAAATATCTGAGCTTAATTAAGAGCAATTGATGCCTTAAGCTCAGAGCGGGAACGAGGCTGGAGGTTGACCCTATTTAAATTGTGTTGACTTAAAAAAGTAATTGTTCGTAATTTTTTCATTAAAAAAAGGGAATAAACTTCTGCGTACGTCTTTCGTTTTAGTGCGATAATTAATATAGCCCTGGTAAAAATCATCCTTAATGATTAATATAGCCCTGGTAAAAATCATCATAATTAAAAAAGTCAGCTCGTGGAAAATGTGACTCTTTTTGTTTCCCTTTGGGCATCTTCAAAATGAGCATTTTATCGCATGTGCTATTAATTATATTGCATATAAATTCGATCGTCTGGGGTAATGTGCTATTTCGGATATATGAAAACTGGAATAAAATTGGAAGTTTTCATTTCAGGTTAAACAGTTCTGTTGCAAAATGTTATTCGAATTTAGGTGGTACTGCATCATTTTAAGACCTTTTTTCGTATTTTAATTAATTTAATGTGTCTTGAAGCGGAAATATATAAAATGTGCCTCTACACATAATTTATTAATGCAGTAATGATATAGTATGGTTTATTTGATTACGGCAAAGCACGCTATGAATATTTGCTATAAAGAAAGGGATACTTTGTAGAGTCTTCCTGTGTGTTTCTCGATCATCAACTGCTAAGATCCTACTGAAAGACTAGGTAGCGAAATCTTGCTAAGTCTTGCAAGAAGTGTTTAGCCACCAACTGTGCACCTAACATGGTTGCTAAATCAACGACGCGGCATAAACTCAGACCTAACTGGTCGTCTGGATTTTAGGAGTGCGATCATTTCTGTACTCTTGCCCATACCTCTATGTGCGCGCATAATTGGAAAAGCAGCGGCTTTGGTATTTTGTAGCCAGCTCAAACACAATTTCAATGTCGTCAGGTTTCGAATTTCGATAAAGTTTTGCACCGGTGGGAGAATTACGGTTTGAATTACTTCCTCGTCGGGTTTCCTTCCGTACAGTAATTTAACCATCTGAATTTTTCGTAAAATAAAGTTTATCAGATCTCCCCAGTTTATTTGGTACCGGCTATACAGTTTGGCTTCCAAACTGCGCACGACTTTTTACGACTGGAGAGGCTTTCAGGAGGGAGATTTTGAAGTTTTGGTACGCATACGCTGGTGTCATCGGATGTCCAAGTAAAAGTGCCGATGCCTTTATACCAACTCAAGGCTTGTCCTCGGAGAACTGAATTTGCTATATGGCCATTTTTTAGATATCGCCAACTGTGTATAGTAAGATGTGATCGTCCAGCTGGTCCACAAAAGCTGTTGATGAACTTTTGCCATCAATTAGTCACTGGGATCTCATCGAAGCTCTCATGATGTCGACAATATACCGAAGTCCTTCCATAGGGTTGGATTGAGTCACATATGCTGTTGAAGTGGAAGAGGCCAGGTTGCCTGTAGTGTTTTCCTTGTAAGCTGTTTCGGACACTATATTGTAGAGTCCTTTTGTGTGTTTCGGGATCATCAAATGGTTAGACCCTACTGAAAGACTAGGTAGCGAATTCTCGCTAGGTCTTGAAAAAACAGATAACTGTAGAAAAAAGTTATAATAACCTTTTTATTTCAACTAACTTGAACAAACGCACTCACTCTGTGCTCACAATTTAACTACTACTTGGGGTTAAGTAACTTGAACAATAAATAAGATGTGTAATCACAATAAAATAAGATTTGCTACACAACTGGCTCCTTTTTTTTTTATCTAAACCGCTAAATCGGCTGAATACAGCAAAGCCGAGCCTAGAATATCAACATAATCTAAGCAAATGGCTAGCATCAACTATGCAACTACAAGGTTGCTAAATCAACCAGGCAGCATAAACTCAGAACTAACTCTCCTACTACGAACACTTAAAATTGCTGCTTAAGTACTGTTTCCAACTCACTTAGATTTGCATACGCGTCATTAAATTTACATTCTGGCAGGGAATTGAAATCAGAATAGAAAAGAAAGTTTCTTTAAATTAAAAGTAATTGGTTAGAATAAGATAAGGTCTTTACAGTCTTTGTGGAGGAAATTTTAAGGGAAACTGGCTCGTATCCACGTCATATAAGGGGAAAACCACGAAAACATTAAGCAGTCAGACCGTTGCCCTGGAATCTAACCCAGGTCGATCTACCAGTGTTAAGTGATTTTATTGTTCTGCTGCGGGCGGGTCAGTGATATAGCATTTAAGACTAACGTTTGTGGTTTGTACCAGTGATATAAGTGACCTTTCATATATTTGTAAATCACCAACTTTAAAACTCGGAATCATTTTTTCATAAACTGTATTTCATAATATTTGGGAGTAACTAGGTTTTTCGGTAACTATTACTGCTTCTTAAAAGTCTTAAATTTCAGCAAAAATTGGCTTAATTTTACTTATCTTGCATTTCTTTCTGTTTTTACGACTGCCATTTTGAGTGTGAAAATATCATTTTGGAGAAATGTTTTTGGCCGTTCATTGACAAATATGTATTTGGTGGGTTATCACTTGAAATCGTTTCTAATTCTAATATAAACTGTGTGATACTCATGTTTCTGGGCAAGAAATGAAATACAAACATTTTGATATTATTTCTTTTCTTCAAATGAAAGATTCATAATATATTACATCAAAAACAAATTTTCTTTTGTTGTGTTATGAATTATTCTATTAAAAGAGCTAAATTTGGCATCTTATTGACATTTTGGTTATTTTAATATCAATTTCTATAAAAAAATTCGTTTCCCAAATTTGAGAATTTTTCAGCATTTTTTTATAAACATAATAAATAGCATTGCTAAAAATCATGAAAGGGGTGTTACAGTAAAACTATATTTCAAAAATAAGATTAGCATGCTACATTTGTATTTTGCCCTATCATAAAGTGACACTACTTTCCATTTTCGAGACTGAAAAATGTTTTGAGTCTGAAAACTAAACAATATAGTAAATGATATAAATCCCAGTTTCAAAAGTACTTCTTAGAAAAAGAATTACTGTAATTATTAAAAAATTATATCTTCTTTTATATTTTTTCTTGTTAAGAGTTTTCTCTTGTATAATTGTCTCGGAATATTCATATGTGTATATTTTTCTGTCAAATTCGCTTTACATTTTTCTTCTCTGAAATTCTTTTTTCAAAAATCTTCTAGCTTTTTGCTCTTACAAAATTGATAGAAATGATTTTTTGGAAGGTGTAGAAGGATTTGAATGCAAGGTTTATAGACCTGCATTTCCAGAAAAATGTTACAAATTGAAAAATGTCTTCATGGAATTAATACATAGTGGATGTATGTTACTGGAAATTTGTAACGAATTTTTTAAATTTTGTAGAATGTTTGGGAGAACAATGAAAACATAATTATTTGAATTTCCTACTTTTATTTATTGAAGTCTCTCTTGACATGTTTATCTTTCCTTTATTTTCTCTTAGACACAAGCATAGAAAATCGCAAAACATTTCTTGTCACTTAGTCAGACATCTGTAGAAAAGGAATTTTTTTATTAATAAACTGAAATCTGATAATTAAAATGATTCATCTTATATATCTCAATGCTCCACACACAGAGCTCACACTAGGCAAATACTGCTGCCTTTTGCCTTCCCAAATTCTAAAATATTTGATGCCCTAAATTCTGTTGTTCATTGCCTTTTGCCATCCCTAGATTTTGTTGCTCGGTGCTTCACTAAATTCTAAAAATTCTGACCATATATATACAACATTTCATATTTATTTATCATTTCGTTAATGTATTTTTTAGATAATTTTTGCTATTTAAGAATGCTACGTATTTCTATATCATTCAGAATTGTCGTTAGATTCAAAAGCGAATATGAGGAATATATGTGATACAGAGAATATATGTGAATATATGTGATACTGCACGTTATCATGATAACGTGAATTCTACAGCGCTTATCAAGGGTCTTCCTTCACTTCTGTATGTATTGTCAAACTTGGAATAGCAACAACAACCTTAAGATAATACATTCTTTCGCGTATGATTATCAGAGTTTTAGAAATTTTCCATTACTCTATCATGATAAGTGGATGATGCTTTTAAGATTCTCCTTATGCATATATGTAATATCGAGGTTCAGAATAACAACATTAGGACACTATAACTCTTTCCCACTATCCTATCATGATCATTTTTACACATATGACGCCGGAAAGACTGGCTTCACAAACAAGACATGACAAGAATGTATTACGATAAGTGTTGATGAAATCATTTCGTTAATGTATTTTTTAGATAATTTTTGCTATTTAAGAATGCTACGTATTTCTATATCATTCAGAATTGTCGTTAGATTCAAAAGCGAATATGAGGAATATATGTGATACAGAGTTAAATGTGGAATTAAACGAATTTTATTCACGAAATGAAGCTGATATTTTGCTAGATGAACTATCAAATTATGATTTTAAAAATATTAGTTTTGAAATTAATGGGACTCAGTATGTTCCACGAAGAAAAGTACTCGGTTTTGGTGATGAAGGACTTAGTTACGAATTCTCTGGAACGAGCATTTGTGCAGAACCATGGACTTAAACTCTTCTAAATGTAAAAGATTATGTTGAAATGATAACTGGCAAAAAATATAATTTTGCTCTATTGAACTATTATCCTGACGGAGTGGCGAAAATTTCAACGCATAAAGACAATGAAACTTGTCTCGAACCTGAAAGTGATATACCTATCATCAGTTTAGGTGCAAAACGTCAAATTGTATTTACCAGGCGAAATTTCACATCTCGAAGCGTGGACTTAACTCATGGAACTCTCCTTGTAATGAAACCCCCAACGAATCAATTTTGGATGCATGGAATACCCTCTCAACCTGACGTTAAAGATCCTAGAATTAGTATCACATTCCGAAACATAAAAATTTCGAAAATTAAAAAACGACGCTTGGAAGATAATGAGGATGAACTTCCAGAGGATGATTGGTTTGCCCACTATATGAAATCCGTTCCTGATAATATCTTCATGCCGAATAATCGAGAACAGAAAAAAGAAAGTTCGAAGTTGATTGCACAGTGGACTCTTGGTTGGGGATATTTTGTGTCCATAAATCAGTTTGAAAACAGAATGAACATTCATCTACGTGAATGTGTGGAACAAAATAAAATATTATACCCTACTACACGCGGTGTTGTTATAACTCCTGCAACATGGCACGAATTTTCCTCAAAAATATATGAATTTAATCTTGTCTATACGAGTGCCAGCATCATTTGCAATAATGAGTTCGTAGTTTTCAACAAAGAAGGTGAGTGTATTTTTCAACAAGTTTTTAAACAAGATGAAAATTCTTTTAAACTAAAACCTACATACCTAAAAGTAAACCCGTGATATTTTAAAAAAATTGAAAGAAATTATTCCTGATGTATCTAATACTTTATATAAAAGTATTTTTGAAATTATTTTACCGTTGCAAATCAAATGTAAAAACAATTGTTCGGATATGGTAAGTGATGATGATGAACTTTTTAAAGAACTCATAAACTCTATCAAAACTGAATTAAATTCAGTGATTAAAAAACTATTTAAATGCGAAGGTTGCATTGTAAATCATCCTTCACAAACAAGACATGATTGCATTATAATAAGTGTTGATAATAGAATTAAATATATTGGTGAAGATATATTTTTATGTATTAATTTTAAAAATATAAGAGATTCTTTAAGGCAGAAAAAAATTTTTCATTTATTTTGTGATAGGTTTTTTTGAATTGAAATGTTATGAAGATTATAAAAATGCATTAATATAATAATTAATTCTATTTAAATTTCTGTGTTTGTTTGATGTTATGACTATTTTTTTTCCTTATGTTTTTTTTAATAGAAATATATTGAAATTTTAGTTTTAATTTTAAAGCAAACATGTATATCAAATGTCAGTAAATGGATATTGCTGTTAATTTGATGTTAATTAATGTAAGAAAATTCTAAGTATATTTTATGTGTAATACAGAAACTTGTTCTTTGGAAATAAATAAATGTATTTAAATAGAAAAGCTTCTTGGTGAAATGAATGTATTTTTATTTTTTATAACAATTTTTTTTAAGTATTGTATGTTTACAGTGCAGTATATGCTTCAAGTGATTCACTGGTGTTGAAAATTTAAGAGTTTATGAAGCGATTATTCGCTGAACTTATGTGATATATTTGTAAGGTTTCTTGAATACGAGTAATCTGAAGAGATATTTGAAATCTCATGAAAGAAACATCAGATGTAGTGTATGTCCTAAGAAATTTAAGTTTGTAGTTTGAAAAGTCGCGAAGCTTCTCGTCTTAGAATTTTGTAGTGAATAATCACAAGTTCTTTTCATGTAAAAAGGATATGAAAACTTATAAAGTTACTTTTAAGAGTAAATCATGATAAAAAATATTTAGTGAGCATAAGAATTTAAAACAATATGAAACTTTACATCGTATTGAAAGTTCGGACATTTTTTCAAGTAAAACAGAATTTGAAGAATATCTCACGAAACTTTTTTTTTTTTTAAATGTTGCCGGTGTCAAAAGAAACAGAAATATGCTGATGATGATGTTTTGAAACAGCATGATACTTCTCTTCTTATAAATTGCATCCATTGTTTACAAGTGTTTAAAAGAAAAAGTGATCTCTTACACCACATTCGAATGCGACATGATTTGATGCGAATCTTACAAAAACGAAGAAACGTTGACATCCTTAATACATGCAAGTCTTCTAAAATCGCAAGTCTTAATAGTATGTTCGCAATTGAATCGATTTGCTAGAACATAGAAAATGATCATGTCTTAGATGTACTTCTTGAATATATAAAATTGTAGTTAGTAGGGAAAAAATGAGTTATGATGTAGTTTTACACTGAGTTATGATATCGGTGTTTGAAATGGTAATCAATAGTTACATTTAAAATGTGTCGTGAGTGTGAAAATGCAGAAATAAAAGAGCTTTGGCGAATTTCATAAACGTGGTTCAATGTGGTTGATGGAAAAATTTGTTCCTTGTGAATTAAATAGTGTAAGATATGAACCTCTTTCTCTCAATAGTTAATTATTCAATTGTAAGACAATTAAACTTTAAATATATATGCATATAGTTAATGTAATGATTAATATTACATTGATTAATGTAAATAACTGATGATATGTGTATTAACATAGTGAATGTTCGCTTTTATGAAGTTCTAAGCATTACTTTAAATACCATTCATAAAACTTTTATCTCATATATACAAACATGACAATATCTATTGAGTTTTCGTTTATTCTTTGGAATGTATGAAAGTTTAAATATTTTTTTAATTTAATGTAGATTGGAGTAAAATATCTGTATCTTTCTTCATTTCAATCGGTAATATCTGTATGCTGGTAAACGTACGTATGTTCGTAACAATTATACTGTGTCACATTTTTGACAAACTTCTTTCATTCATATTAGCTAATAAGAGAATTATTGAAGTTAGTAAAGTAATGAAAATTAACGTTATTGAAAGAAAACTCTAAAAGCATTTACATTTCCAGAAATATATCAAAGTTCCTTTTCTTAAAAACAGCAGGTGTATCGTAGTTTTTATTTCTATTTCGTTAAAAGCTGAACTTGTAAAATAAAAATTTTCTATTAGTGTAAGATAAACAAAAAAACAAAAAACAAAAAAACAAAAAAAAAAAAAAAAAAAAAATGTCAAGAGACAATCCGTATCATGAATGAAATTCAAGTCTTACATCGGATTAAAAAGAAATATTCTGAATCTAAATGTTTATGCCTATTTAGCACAAAATGTGTTTATTTGTGTTATAAATTTAACTAAAACCATTCTTATAACAGTATGTTGCCTTTAAACTGAGTAAAAATGTCAAGTATATTTTCTGATGGTACTGATATACTTGCCAAAGAAGTTCTAAAAACCTCAAATGTCGAAAGAGCATATGATAAGAGTCTCCTTTCCTATCGCTACATCAGTTACAGGTTAAGGGGCGTCTTGAATGGATGAAGGTAATGTTTGTGCAAAAATATAGTAGTTCTATTTTGAAATGAGAAATAATTCGCTTTTTGTCAATTAAGGAAACTTGTGGTATTATCAAACAGAATGTCAGTGAAAGACATTGCGTTTGCATAGTGAATTATGAAGGTATTAAAAGATAGTAAAGAAGGTGAAATAAAGAATTAATTTGAACAAATAAGGTAAGGCTATCATTAAGAGAATAGTTACTGTTCGAAAGATGTATAAACTGTTCGAAAGATGTATATTAGAATTAAAAGTTAGATGTTAAAATTTAAAAAGATGTAACAGAGTAAAACCAAAGACTACTGGTAATTCCCATCTGGAAAACAGTAATTTGACTACGATATTGAAAAAGTTGGTTTTAAAAATTTCTTTATGCATGTGATGCAAAACAATTGCTACTTTATCATGAGTGCTGACATAGATGCAATTAGTGTATGAAAAATAGTAAAATTAGTATAGTCAGTGTCTCTAAAACATGAAAAAATACTAATGTGAGCAGTGTAAATTCATTTGAAGTACTGAAATATGACATAGACTAAATACCAGAAGATGTAAGAAATATTTTGGTATGTATGGATGAAACACTGAACGTGGTTGTAAAATTAGAAATGAAAATTATCAACACACATAAAGGTAATAGGGATTTAAAACTGAACATGATGTTAGAAACTTTGAAGATCGTAAAAGTATATGAGAAAGAAATACATTTAAATATAAATGGTATTAAACTGTATAGTTGTGAATGGAAATTTCTGAGTATAACCTGTAGATGATCTATTATGATCGGAGAATAAAACAAGTATTTTAAAAATTGTGAGGAAATATTTGAATATGGAGTAAATGAAAACAATCCATATCGTTAAAATGAATAAAAAGGGATAAAATGTTGGAATTACGAGTGATGAGAAGGAAATAAAAACATTATAATAAATAAGTTAAATAAGAATTAAGAAATATAAACACAGAAGGGAAATCATGAACGTAAGAAAAGCAATTAACAGTTATAGACTTAAGTTTTTAAAAAAAAATATTTGGTAATGTAAGGAAGATATTGTTAAACATGTAAAAGAAATTAGAAATTCCGTAGAAAATTTAGTAAAAGAACTAAGATCACGAAAAATAAACGTTTCTTTTTAAATAGAATTTCAAACCACTAGGTTAAAGTGTGTATAGAATATCAGAATGGTTTAAAAAAAGTAAATGAAGTTAAAATTCAGAATATATTGAACATTATAACGTTAAAAATGTGTGAAATTGCATCTAAAATTAAGTAGTGTAACAAATAAACAGCATGTGCGGGAACGTTTGTGAAATATAATATATAAGTTAAAAATCAGGGTATGCTGAAATGGTATGAAAGGTATGAAAAAAAAATAGTATGCGGAAATTAAATAAAATATTACAAATTAGAAACGTTAAGTATTAAAAAAATATGACAGTAAATGAATATGTTATTATGAAACAGAAAACCTGAGAAATAAGTTAAAGTTCCATGGAAAACTAGAAAGGATAAAAGTATCAGAATAAATTGATGAGTCGATTCAAATTCCTTTTTCTTATATAGGCATTTTTACCTGAATCTGAATGTATCACATCAGCTTAGTGGTTAAATCCTTCAAACTACTGAGCTGGTGAGATATTTTGTTTCAGGGTTCAATCCTATATTTTGAATAATAGAACATTAAAAAAAAAAAAAAAAAAAAAAACTTCTAAAATAGATTATTTTCTTTTTTCGTCCCTAGAGGACGCCATGAGCAATTCCTAAATAGATTATTTTCTTTTTTCGTCCCTAGAGGACGTCATGAGCATATATCTAAAAAAATCCCCGTTGCCAATTTTTAAAAAACTAACTTTAAATGAAAAGCAGGAGGTCTACAACTCAATCGGCAGTCTACCAACACCTCAACTCCACTCGTGACCACGCCTCCTAATGTGATGACGTTGTCTTTGGCCCCGCCCTTTGTGTGATGTCATTGACCACGCTCACACCTCACACCCCGTGTCGCAGAACCCCCACTTTTTATCTACTGGCGTTAAGGTCTGTTCTGATCAGTTCTCCCTTTCTTTCTCGGTAATCAGCAGTGGCAATAACCAATCATGCTGAGTACGATTTTACTTCTCATTTTAACTTATGCCACTTGACATAAAATTTGGCTGCTATTTATTAAAGTTCTGGACTGAGCAAGTACACGAGAATTTTGTAATTTAATGCCATTAGTTTATAAGTTTTACAAAGCTTATTTTATTCTCAAATTTGTTTTATAATTATGTTAATTACTAGATTATGTTTAATAATAATGTATTTTTGTTACAGATATATGACACTATAAAGAATGACACTATAAAAGTGCGGTTCAAGCATGAATAATTGCTTTAATTTATTCAATCGCCATTTACTGATAGGCCCTTGCTTAAATTTTCTGCATTGATGAGCTTTAAAAGTAGTTAGTTTCCATGTGCAGAAATATGTACAAAATCTTATAAGGTATTTCTCCCGCCTTCCTAGCGTGCCTTCGTGGCGTAGTGGTTCTGCACGCTGGGCCGGTATTCCAAATGTCCGTGGTTCGATTTCCGGCGAAGGCGCTTGCTTATTTTTCATTTCTCCGGCTTTTTCAATTAACGTAATGTTTATACAGTGGCGCCCGAACTAAAAGTGTGTTGGATGATGATTTTCCTCACCCAGGATTTGGGGGATTGGGTCCCCTAATAACCCCATTCGTCCTTTAAAAGGGGAAGAATATAAAGTATTTCTCCTGCCTTTCTAGCGTGCCTTCGTGGTGTAGTGGTTCTGCACGCCGGGCCAGTATTCTAGAGGTCCGTGGTTTAGTTCCCGGCGAAGGCGATTGCTCATTTTTCATCTCTCCGGCTTTTTCAATTAACCTAATGTCTCTATAACCTGTTTTATGACTTATAAATCATTTGTGATAATTATGTATGTATTATCTTACTAAGTACATAGAAAGTTGATTAAGTTAACTTTTATGCAGATTTATTAATGCTTTTAACATTTATTTTTATTTTTTAGGTTGTAGCATTTTTTGAACAGCTGAAGCAAGACTAAACGTCATCTGTTATTAACATCAAAATGGCAAGTAAAAGCTTCGGAGTAGGAGATCTTGTTTGGGCAAAAATGAAAGGCTTTCCAGCATGGCCGGCCCGTATAACTAAATCATCGAAGAAGCCAAAGAAAGGAAAACACTACTTTTTTTTTTTTTTTTTTTTTTGGATCAGGTAATTATGCCTGGATAATGGATAGTAACGTTGTACCACATACAGACAGTATGGTAAGTAGTACTAAAAAACGTTCCGTTGCATTACAGAAAGCTGTTGAAGCTCTATTAAAATATAAGGAAACCTATGTGCATGAATCTGATTATGACTATAGTGACAGTGAAACACTAGAGACAAAAGATGCACAAAAAATTGGTTTTCTTGGTCTGGGCCATATGGGCCAAAAAATGGTGCTGAATCTATTGAATACAGGACATCAAGTAACAGTTTGGAATCGAAGCCCAGGAAAAGTGGAAAGCTTTGTAGAAGCTGGTGCAAATAGAAGTATGACTCCAGCTGATGTTGTTACAGCTTCTGATATAACATTCTGTTGCCTTTCTTATCCAGAAGCTGCAAAAGCCATGGTCTTTGGAAATTGGGTTGTGCTAAAAGCACTGCAAAGCTGCGATGTAGGTGGAAAAGGATATGTGGAAATGACTTCTATTGATCCAGACACATCTCGTGATATATTTGAAGCAATAACTTCTAATGGGGGCAAGTATCTTGAAGCCCCAGTCATCGGCACAAAGAAACAAGCTGAAGAAGGAACTTTATTTATACTAGTTGCTGGTGAAAAGTCTTTATTTGAAAACTGTAAACCATGCTTCCGTGCAATGGGAAATAATACATATTATGTATCGAAAGAAATCCCAAATGGTTCAAAGATGAACCTTATTCTTAGCATGTTTGTTGGAACAACATGTGCAGCTTTATCAGAAGCCATGGCTTTAGTAGAAAAAACAAGTTTAAGTCCCAAGGCTTTCATAAAAATCCTTTCATTATTAAACTTTAATATTGAAGAAATGCAAGACAAAGCAGACCGTATGCTTACTAAGAATTTTTCAACTAACACAGCTTTGAAACATATGCAGAAAGATTTGAATTTCGCCCTGATGATGGGAAATAGTGAAGATCACATCATGCCTCTCGCTGCTGCAGCAAATGAAATTTATAAACATGCAAAGCACCTTGGATTTTCTGACCACGACGTCAGTGCTGTGTAATAATTTGTGTGGCATTTATTTTTTATATACCTATATGGTTTTTCATCCTCAAGAATAAAATGCTGAAACCCGTATGGACTTTAAAGATTGTTAAAGGAATTACATTCCCTAGTGACTTCAGCATTAGTTTTCGTAATGAATTTGTTTTGATTTGAATTATTTAATATATTCTGGACATTGTGAAGAAATAATGGACATTTAGCTAATGTTAAACAATTAAATTTCTTTTGATGAGCATTACTTTTTATTATTTTTGATATGAGCATTTCATTGCAAAATCAAACTGGTTTTTTTCAGTGCAGTAGAGTAGTACTGAATGTAATGTAAATTTTACAGTAAACAGTAAAATTTTTGATTGATACTAAAGAATTTAGTATGTGGTATTATTTGTGACAAATGTGATTCAAATCAATTTAATTTTAATGAATATACAAAAATGCTAAACACTCAAAAATAACGTTATCTTGTATTATTATTGTCAATAATCAAGCTTTTTGACAGAAGTAGATATTTTCATTGCAACACTTTAAAGCTTATTAATTGGGATTCTAATTTTATCTAAAAATGTCTTAGGTAATGCAGTTTTTAATCAGATCCTTAGAATAACAAATTTTTCCTCATACGTTACGCATATTCAGGAAGAAATTAAAATAATTACAAAAACTAAAAGAAAATTCCCAATTATTTTGCTAAAAATATTAAAAAAAAGCTGACATCATCTACACGATCTAAATTTAATTATTTAGTTTTAAATTGATGCCTTATCTTAAACCTAATAGGGAAAACAGAGGCTGCTGACAGCAAATATTTTAAGAATGTATTAAAATCTTGTATATTTTTAAAAATTGTAAATTAATCTGGCACTTTTTTCCCTTTTTTTACCCGGCCGATTTTTGTTCATTAGTCGCATAATAGCCGGTTTGCCTGAAAAATTTGTAACTATTCTTCAAAACCATTTTCATTTGCCCATAAATTTGTCAGATAATATTTCTTTAAGTATTAGAAATTAAGTACTCAAATAACTTGTTGAGATGTCTAGTAGTAATAGCAAGCCTTCTGAACAATTTTACGGAAACAAACTAATCTTGATCCTGACACGAGAATATCCTTTTAGCGTCAGACCGAAGAAAAGTAAAATTAAAAATTTTATCGTAATTTTTGACGCGCTGGCATAAATTTATCATAAGAATTTATTCTACAAAAATTGTTTTAGTCAGTATTTTATATTATATCTATTATTTTTCGTCAATTTTTCTTTAAAGTATTTTTCGAGTATGCAACGCCATTTTTATTCACTCACTGACCAAAATTATTCTTTTACATTTATACTGGAGCTTAAAATGCTTAGAGGTAGTCACTTATGTTTATCAGAGGCATACATATATTTTATAATTTTATTTTAAATTTGATTTTGATTATGATAAGTTAAGAATAAAACATATTTTAAGTGTATCAGGTAACAGATAACGAATCAATTTCTCGTTGACCACCTTCTGAAGATTTCAGAAAGAAATGGATATAATAACCACATAACACGTAATTTATCATATTTTAATCTGGTCTTGTTCATTTAAGTTTTGGTTTTAACTTTTACTGTAAACTGTCACTCTTAGCCAAAGGTTTCACCCAAATCGGGATATAATCTTTACCGAATTTAAGTTATTTACCCAGAATTCTCAACAAATGTTTAGAAAATATGCGATAGAAAGCAATTTATTTACTTTAAAATGAGTCAACAGATTCTTATCAGCTCCAGATTTACTATCAGTGGGAAAAACCTGAAGTTCACTTTATCTATCCTTGTCAGTATACACAAAAAAGTCATGATTCATTCTGTAGTACAATTAGCACGTTACATACATTTAATAGTTAATTAAAAATAATTTTAATTAACTTTAAATTAGGATTCTTAAAAGAAAAGAATATTTATGCGATACATTATTAAATTACCCCCCAAATTTTCTTAGTGTGTACGTGCATATTAATTGCGGCGAATGCAATTAATATGCACGTACACACTAAGAAAATTCCACTCATTAGGAACCATAAAACCTTACCTATACTTAAATGTAAAATCTTGTAATGCGTTAATATAAAACTTGAGTAACAAATCATTTCCTATAAGCAGTATACGTTTAAAAAGAGTTTTCTTATAACTTATCAACTTTTAAGAAGTAAGAGTAAGGTAGTAACGTTTTTAGAAATTTTCCTTTATTTTCTAAATCTACCCTTTTATAGTAACGAGAAAATCGCCTATTTTATTTTTATGTAGGCATGCGCATTTCTTCTAACAGACAAAAATCCGAATATCTCACTTTTCCAAAGATTTAGCTTTACACTTACTTCCATTCGGGAAAGGAAAATAATTTTACTTAAACAGGTGTGTGTGAGATTATGGCAAAGCCTCGAGGGCTATCTGCCTAAGGGGAGGGATGCCTTTGTGGAGGACTTTCTAAAGGAAACTGGCTCGTATATACCTTACACATGGGGAAAACCACGAAAACGCCCATGCAGCCAGCCCGTTCGCTGGATTCGAACCTCGGACAGGATATCTCTTTACTAAAAGACCTTGAAACAATGACGATCACATCTATATGTAGCACTCAGTGATTTAGTTTCAAACCAAATTTTGATATTGTTTAATCATGCAAGCAACAATTTTCATCTTCGAGTTAAATTTTATACGACTGCAACAGATTTTTCAATGTCTTTCATGCTCACATTTTGTAAAAGACTTCTAGTTTTGGCTATTTAAATTTATAATATTGAGAAATACATTGATTATTTTCAGAAAACGTCATTTCAGAATCATATTTTACCACTCTGAAACATTTGAATAACACTTTCTACCATAATGAAAACCAGATACTACATTAATTTTTACCAAAACATAAATTTTTTTCCTAATTCCTCTTCTAGAAATACTAATAAATTCTGCCATAGAAACAAGATTCAATTCCTATTATAACTCGATAGACTATTTGCAAAGAGAAAAGACACTCTAGATGATAACATAGCATTATATCACCCATATATTTTTAAAAATTTAGAACAATTTCAGTAAGGCAAATTATCTACAGTTTTCAAATACGGATATATTTCTGAAAGAAACTGCCTAACATACCGCTCATTTACTTCTAAACCATTTAAATAAAACCAACCAATTAATAAAATATTTAAATTTTCGATAAAGTTTAGTACATCTATACAGTTATTTAATTCATGAAGTACCAAATTTTGAAAATAATAAAAGTAAAAACATAACTATTTAAGAATTTAGGAAGATACCGAACTTCATGCAAGATTATCGTTTCATACCAAACATTTCACTATTTCGTAGATTCTAAGAACACAGGCCAATCTTTTTCAAAGAATATATATCATTCCACATTAATTAGAGAATGCCATATGAGTTTAATTGCATGTGCCTATTGAATGACACTAAAAATTTCTAGGAAAAAATCAAATATTTTTCATCTTTCATAAACATTTGTGAATAACAATGATATTTCATAAAAGCTAGAAGACTTAGCTCAATGAAACAGTATAAAAAATAGAAAACTATTTTCAAAATCTGAATTCCCACAGTAAGTTTTAGATATTCTTATGTAAAGTTATATCCGAAGTTATATCACTTCAGTCGAACTTGAAGACCAACCAGATTTATTACATGATTTGATACATTTCTGGTATTTATTCCGAAAACAGAAGTTGGTATTTTTCATACGCAAATTATTACAACGAATTAATGACATTTTATACCCAATATTGCTTACCATTTTTTTACTGTGCAAAACTATTTTAAGTTCCATATTCGAAGCTCAGCATACATAAATTCCACATAATACTACAGTTACACAGTACAAACTATAAGAAAAGCAGCGTAATCTATATTACATACAGAACATAGACTACAATACTCAAGGACCTACTTAAAGAATACATTAAACTGTTCAAAGAAATTAATCACTTTTTATATAATTCTATGCATATTTCATATATTAAGCACATTTCACGTTTTTAGAAATGTAGCATCATGCTTTCCAAGACAATGGCCAATATATCCAACCTTATGAAAATGAATCATCTAAAGTAAGATGGGGTAGTTTTATTATCTTAAAGTGGTAAACAAGCGATTAGGGAAGTGAGGCCTTGTTAAACAAGGATATGTACATGTCCTAGTAGTGGTAGTTTAACAGGCTAGTATTGTACGAAGAAAATTTCTGTATTTGTCATGAAGAAGGTTAAAATATTCGAAATTATAATGGAGATTTGATTAAAACGTCTTTTACTCCTTCTCTGTTTGGTTCCTTCTGTAAATATAGGTATATTGGTAATGATATATGTTGTGTAGAGGTATGACAGTGCTCCCCAAGATTTTGTTCATAAGAAAATAAATTGGTAAATAAACTAATCCAAACTGACATTTGCAAAAGAACATCCTAGTCTAAGAAATTAAAAAATAGTCTATATATGAAATTGTGTAGTGAATTAAACTGAACTTAGCTAAAAAAAATGTGTTAATATTATGCATTAGAAATAAATGCATATCAATAAAACAAACTTCCAAGAGATGAAATTGTAACCAATGGTAAAATGGATGGTCATTCATCTTTTATTCAAAACTGGAAATGTTTATCTTAGAAATTTCTTTTATACATGTAACGTAAATAATCGTCAATTTCACATGAAAGTCGTTCATGAAGGCAGAAATATCCGTACTTAGTGTAGGAAAAGGTAATAAAGTGAAAATTTGCATAGTCGAGACATTTAAAGTGATGTAGAATGTATTCAATTAGTGCAAATTACTGAATTAAAAGGTACTAAGCGTTCAAGATAATAAGAAAGAATTTTGTATGAGTACATGAAAGAATGAATATGGTTCTAAAATTATGTATGAAAGTTGAGATTTCATTCTAAAAATTCGGAATCTATCAAACTAGCTTAATGAGAATCAAGATTCAAAACTGAACATTGGTACCATTGAAGAGATTAAAAACATATATTCAGATATAAAGGGTATTAAGAATTCAAAGGAAATACCAGAATATGCAAGAAATGCTAAAGTTTGAAAATGCGAATGAAGTTAATAATGAAGTGAAAGAGTAGGATCAGGTCATGGTTAGAGTACTCAGAATGATAAATTGTAGAATTGACAAATTAAAATAGTACTATAAAATATAGACTTATTAACAGTTAAAGGTTGTAAAATAAAATGCTTAATTGAAATCTATCTCTATGTTTAAGAAATTTAAGTATGTAAATTTAGTTGAAATAGTAAAATCAAAAGCGCAATTAGAATAAAAAATTATAAAAAAAAGTTAAACGTTAGAGTATGTTGGAAACTAGAAAGAAAACCAGTGTCAGAAATGTATAAAAATAACATCTAAAATTAACTAAAATTCATGCGTATGGTAGGAAAATGTAATAAACAAGTTCAAAATTAGAGGACTTTAAAACTTACAAACGTATAAAATGTGTACAAGTTAAAAATAGCATCTAAAATTGAATAAAGCTCATATACATGGTAAGAAAACAGAGGAATTAATCTAAACTTAAGAGCCTGTTTGGAAATTACGAAGGTTAAAACATATGAAAGTAGTCAAAAATTAAATGAAAGGTCATGTGAAATTATAACAAATTAGTTAATATTCTTAGTATGTTGGAAACTAAAAACGATAAAAAATAGAAAAGGAGTTAAAATTTACATGTAGAATTAAATAAGTCAGGTATATAGTAGGAAAATGTAATAAACAAGTTTAAAATTAAAGTACATTCAAAATTATGAAGGTTCAGAATGTACGAAACAAGTTAAAAATAACATCTAAAATTAAATAAAATTCCTATATATATGGTCAGAAAATATAGGAATTAAACTAAAATTAAATTTATATTTCGAATTACGAAGGTTAAAACGTATGAAAGTAGCTATAAATTAAACTAAAGTCATGTACATGGTGTGAAAATATAGCAAATTATTTACCATTCAGAGTATGTTGGAAACTAAAAGCGTTAAAATATAGAAAAGAAGTTAAAATTCACACCTAAAATTAAATAAAAATCAGGTATATGATGTGAAAATATAGGAATTATGTTAAAATTAGGATTATATTGGAAATTATGAAGGTTAAAATGTATGAGAGGAATCAAATAAAAGTCGTGTAGATAGTGAGAAAATATAAATTGGTTAAAAATTAGAGTATATTAAATATAATGAAGGTTAAAATGTACAAAACAAGCTAAAAATGTTACATCTAAAATGCAGCTCATCTGTATGATCAGAAAATATATGAAATAAGTCAAAATACAGAATATGTTGAAGATCACTAATGTTAAAAAGAACAAAGAAAGTTTAAAATTACATCTAAAGTTGAATAATATAACACATAGAATGGCGTTTTTTAGTAATTACACTCATAAAATATAATAAATAAGTTAAAAGTATTGGCTAACAAGTCTTAACTCTGGGTAAAATGAGTTTAACAATAAAAATGTGTAATGTAATTAAGATTACGGAAAGTAAATGTGGTACTATGAAAAGAAGATTTAAGAAATAAGGTAAAATTTTGAGTGTATAGGATCACTCAATCATTAAATTCGAAAATAATCGTCATTAAGAATACCTAGGAAATAATCATTATATACGTAGTAAAATAGAATACGAAGGAAAAATCACAAAGGCTAAATATTTATTAACGAAGGAAATCACATCCGGTAAATGAGTAAAATATAATTGTGATGACATATAGCTGTATTGTAGATATTCAGTCATAGGATAAATACAAGTAAGAAAATAATTATCTTCCAAAGAGGCTATAATGTGAAGGAAACTTTTTATTATGTAATAATTTCTGTTTAAAGAAAATAATTGTATCAGTTACTTAAAACACCAGCCTGATAAATGTTTTTAAGAACTCAATATAAGTAAGTAAGTTGACAAGTGGTCACATGGATATAAATGTCTAAATCACCAAATTAAGAAATTGTACTCAGTGTGATTTGTATTTTAATAAACTTTTTATTTGGTTTAAAATGTATTGCCTGTATGAAACCCATTATATGTAGCAGTATTACAGGCATTCAACCTTCGGGTAAATGCAAGTAAGAAATTAATTTTTCTCCAAAGACGTTACACTGTTAAGGAAATATTTTATTATATATGTGTTTAAGGAAATTAACTGTCACTTAAAACACCTGCCTGCTAAATGTTTCTAAGAACTTAATATGAATAACTAAGTTTACAAGTGTTCACATGCATATAAATGTATTATCAGGTTCTGCGTTCCTCCTTACTTGCTCAGGGAACATTGACTGTCCTGACTCGGAATAGGGAGCTTACTAAAGCTATGTTCAATAAATTTGGGAAGTAGACAATACACACAGGAAGGGTATACGAAACCCTTTATTTTTCTTTCTTTACAATGATTTCTGGACTTCGGAATACAGAGGCCAACCACTTGTGGTCTGAACGTAAGAATATAAAAATATTAACTAAACTCTAACTAAACTAACTTTGGATTAATCAAACAAGTGCTTAACTCCAAGATTGGCCGTATATTAACAAAAAGCCGTATGTAGTACAGAGAGCTGCTAACACTACGATACGTTTAAAATTATCAAGAGGATTAAACCTCTGGCCTTGAAGGCAACCAGCAACCGAGTAAAACTACTATGGCAAGCGGCCTGCTTCTAGTAACTCCTTCCTCTCTCTTGCTTGGCAAAAAGCCACAACTTAAGTACTTGGCGTTCGCAAGACAAATTTGCATAAATAAGTTAAAAGCTTTTAATTCTGGTCGGAAGTAGAAAATAAGAAGTGATAGTAAAGATTTAAAACAAAATAAACGTTAGTAAAACATAGGATCC
The DNA here is from genome assembly GCF_044657685.1 of Stegodyphus dumicola. NCBI lineage: Eukaryota > Metazoa > Arthropoda > Arachnida > Araneae > Eresidae > Stegodyphus > Stegodyphus dumicola. The sequence continues at coordinate 139,412,814 of NC_140781.1, read as the reverse complement.
TTACATACTTCCCGCCAGAGTTAATTAGTTTGAAACTGAGGTCTAAAACGACCTTGTTGAAAACTTTTAGCTCTAGAATCTAACGCTAGGCCAATCTTTTACAAGCATTTCTCACTAGAAACTAGAAATTAAAAAAGTCGTTTTTACATTATCAACTCCATGGACAATTACTTTTCATCTGTACTTGCATCTAAACAGGAGTTCTTAGTTGAAATCTGGTTCCTTCCAGATATCTGGAAGGAAAACTAGTATAATGAAATGTTACACAATTAAATGGCAAGTAACATGAATACTTATATTTCTATATTAACATTCTTATTTCATTCATGACGTTATTTAATTATCTTCCCGTGCTCTCTGACATGTGTTGTAAAGGAAAACACCAAACACGAACGTGTTTATGTACAAGTGTTCAACACTACCGCCTGCTATCAAAACACTAACGTGTTAAAATTCAACATAAAAGGACCTCAGAACACACCTTATATTCATCTCTAAACCCTGAGGTACTATTCTGAAAAGTGGCTAACTCTGAAGTGTAGCGTCAGAGAGCCTAACTACATTCATTCAACCTTAAACACATATTCACAATAATTTGCTCTTTTTACAGTCACACGAATAAGTTAAAATTTTTGGCATTACTTTCACTTTTAACATATCACAGTATTTCTTAACGTTTAAAATAACAGTTCACATTGTATATAAGGACATATTAACATGCCGTTAATTTTACGCATTTTAAAACATACATTAGTAGTACATTGTTAACACTACATTTCAATAGTCTTTCAGACTAAAACTTCTTTCTTGCCAGAATCTTTTAACTAAAATTTTATACAATAACTTTTACAATTTTCTTAAGGTACCTTTCTCAAAGATTATCAATGCTTTTACAATATTCAAGTATTTACACATTCCTCTTATACATTAATTTTAGTTTTACTCGCGAGTAATTGAAAAACATAATACCAAAATAGGTAACAACTCATTTCTCGCCTTTTTAGCGATAAAGGTAGACCTCACATGAGGTAAAACTTCTTGAATTCTGTCATTTGCAGTAAGAATGAAAGATTAACTTAAGGTTTCAAAGTAACATAAAGTTTTACTTATCTTTGTGATATTCGGACAGTCTTCTTTCTGATCAGTCCTGGAAGGTAGCGAAGACTACGGTTTGGTTTATCTTCCTTCTTGTGCGGGTTCGCCCTTCAGTTCCTTCCTCCATGAGCTTTCTTTTCCTTCCAGTCTGGTCAACCTTTAAGACCTTCTTTTTAGCCTCTGCCTGTGGTCTCGGCCGTTTGATGGCAGCTGGTCTTGGCGGAACCGGGACAACTCTCTCTCGTTCCTGCTTGGATCTCGTTGCTGGCTGTTAAAATTTTTCTTGCATCTTTATATCTGCAGCTGGTCTTCCTTCATCAATTCGTCGACATTTGCTGCGTAGACTCCTATCCGATGGGTAGATCTTCCGTTTGGGAGCCGGGTTATAGTTGCCGTCATTTCTCCTGGCTCTCTTTGCATTCGTCGTACTTCTCCCTTCTTCATTCTGGGGGTGGTCGTGCTCTCTCTTTTCTGGTCGGTGGAACGGCTTCTTTTTCTTGTTACCTTCAATTTTCCAACGGGGAAACTTTCTTTTCAATTGCTCCTGCCTCCTAATGGCTTTCCCTTGTGATTGTCGTTGTTCCACCTCTGGAGCTTGTGCCTGCAGTGCCTGCCGTGGCGGATCCTGCAAAAGATCTTTAAATATTGGCATTTTATTATGATTATAGAATGGTTTTCTCTGGTCAATGTTTGCGGAGCATGTTTCACGATTCCTGGCTTTTAACACCACTACAGCCTGAGTTATTTTTTCTATGACATATGGTCCTTCAAATCGTGGAAAAAACTTGGCAGTTTTATCTTCTGGTGCTGAAGAAAGTGAATGCTTAATTTTTAACACTTCATCTCCTACTTTATAAGTTACTCCCCGTCGTTTCATATCATAATAAAGCTTCTGTTTTCTCTGTGCTACTTCAGTGTTCTTTTTTTCTTCTTTAATTAATTTTTCTATATCACCCATTTTAAAATCCGGGACTCTTTTTTGAACATAAAGTAATTTATCTAACGGCGTTATAATCTTTCTGCCTAAAAATAACTCAGCAGGAGTTTTGCCCGTCGTATCGTGTTTTGAGGTCCTAAGGGCGAAAGCTAATTCATTGACATAGTTATCCCAGCTTTTATGAAAATTTTTAACATAACTACGCATAATTTTCACTATATTTCTATTGACCCGTTCCGCTATATTTGATTGCGGCCGATACGGGACCATTTTTAAATGACGTATGTCCAGTTTTTGGCACATATCTTCAAATATATTACTTCCAAATTGAGGACCATTATCCGATATAACTTTTAGAGGCGCCCCGTATTTTAAAATATATTTATTTAAAATAGAATCAGTAACTAATTTCGCGGAGGCTCGTTTTAAGGGAACAATTTCGGTTCACTTACTAAAATGATCAACCATAACAAGGAGATACCGACTTTTATTTAACTTACTTTTTGGGAAAGGGCCCAATAAATCGATGCCAATTATTTCATTTGGAAATTCGGATTTAATGCTATTTAGAAACCCGGCCGGGCGGAAATTAATATAATTAACTGCTTGACATGTTGGGCAGGAGTGGACATACGCCCTTGTTAACTTTTGCAGTTCAGGAAAATAAACTGCTTCGCGAACGCTTTGGATGGTTTTTCGAATACCAGCAAGAGAAGCTAATGGGCAGTCGTGTAACTCCTGAAGTATATTTAATCTAAGACTAGCTGGGATAACAGGTCGAAATTCGTTGCTGGAATTCGTAGTTTTTGTATAAAATAATAGACCATCTATTAGTTCGTAATGGGCCGCCCTATTTCTTATCGCCACAATATCTTGGTGGCTAAAACTTTCAGGATCCTTTAAATACTCATAAATATTTTTAAATTCAGGATCCTTACCCAGTTCGGTTATTACAGTTTCTCGGAAATGTATCGTACATGCTGTGAGCATTGCCACCTTTACAGTATTACCTTCTTCATCTATTTTTATTCTGGATAGGGCATCTGCTACGAGATTTTCCTTTCCGAGGGTGTGCTTGATTACCAGATTATACTCTTGTAACTTGAGTGCCCATCTTGTTAACCTTGGGGATAAGTTTTTCCCTGAGTACAATCTAGTTACCGCCGCATGATCAGAGTACACTGTTATTGGCGCCCTTCCAAAATAGACTCGGAACTTTTGCACTGCTAACAGAACTGCAAGTGCCTCTCTCTCAGTCGCGGAATAATTTCTTTGTGTTTGATTTAAAGTTCGACTAAAAAATGCCACGGGCTGCTGATTTTGTGACAGTACCGCTCCTACCGCATAATCCGAAGCATCCGCTGAAATTTCTAAATTCTCATCATTTTCAGGAAATTTCCAAGCAGGGGCTTGCTTTAATGCTTGCTTTAATTTTTCGAAAGCACTATTGGCTTCGGCCGTCCACAAGAATCTTGCCTTTTTCCTTTTTAATTTTAACAATGATTCAGCAATAGCTGCAAAATCTTTTATAAAGGACCTATAATATGAACAATGTCCTAGAAAAGAAGAGAGCTTTTTCGCCGTATTTGGCGGCGGATACTTTTGCACAGCGATTATTTTTGATTCGTCTGTCTCGATTCCTTTCTGAGATATTTTGTAACCTAAGTATTTTAATTCAGGGGCTGCAAATTTGCACTTTTCGACATTAACTTTTAGACCGGCCTCATTTAATAATGAAAACACCTGTCTTAAATCCTGTACATGTTGGTCCAGATTATCACTCGTAATAATGATATTGTCTAAATAGATAAATGTGGACTTTCCAAGAACAGGCCTTAACACAATGTCCATACATCGCTGAAATGTTGCCGGTGCCCCTGAAAGGCCAAATGGCATACGCAGAAATGCATAAGTGCCAGACTTGGTTATAAAAGCAGTCTTAGGCACGTCCTCAGGCCTGATCCCTATTTGAAAATAACCATTCGTTAAGTCTAAAGTCGTCATAAATTTGGTTGATTTTATGTTCCTTAAAATTTCTTCTATAATCGGTAACGGATATACCGGATATTTCGTTATGGAATTTAATTTACGGTAATCAATAGCGAATCTCCACCTTTTTGGATGCTCCAAAGGATAATCATTATTTTTCTTACATAAAACCACCGGACTAGCATAACTACTTGAGATAGGCGTTATGATCTTTTTACGTAGCATATCGGTAATATGCCATTCTATAATTTTTTCCTTATTCTTATCATACCGGTATGCTTTGTGGCGAACTGGCAGTGAATCTCCGGTGTCGATACTATGGTTAGTAACTTGAGTAAATCCGGGAATATCACTGGTTTCATCGTCAGCTTAAGGGACGCTTTGTTAAAATCCAGCGTTGCTTCTGCCTCTGAAAGAAAATCTATCCCTAAGATGACATGTGCTTGCAAATTCTTTACGATAAAAAACATAATCTTTACTTGCTCGTCCTTGATACGAATGTATAACGGTAATTTACCTATGCACTTGCATCTTTCTCCCTGCGCAGCTAACACTGTCATATTATCCGAATTATATATGCGGTATTTACGGAAATACTTCCTAAAAAAATCTTCTGCCACACAGGAACACTGCGCGCCTGTATCCAGGAGTGCGGTGGCTGGGATGTTATTCACCAACACTTCAATCTTTGGAAGAGTCAAATTTTTCACCATCACTGTATTTAACTTGAAGGAAGAGGGGTTTTCTTGGCCTTCGGATTTCCGCACCCTCCCGTCAGCAGAAATCCGTTTTAGTTTAAATCTTGTTTCTTCCTTTCCATGCCTTCATTGACATAGTTATCCCAGCTTTTATGAAAATTTTTAACATAACTACGGATAATTTTCACTATATTTCTATTGACCCGTTCCGCTATATTTGATTGCGGCCGATACGGGACCATTTTTAAATGACGTATGTCCAGTTTTTGGCACATGTCTTCAAATATATTACTTCCAAATTGAGGACCATTATCCGATATAACTTTTAGGGGCGCCCCGTATTTTAAAATATATTTATTTAAAATAGAATCAGTAACTAATTTCGCGGAGGCTCGTTTTAAGTGAACAATTTCGGTTCACTTACTAAAATGATCAACCATAACAAGGAGATACCGACTTTTATTTAACTTACTTTTTGGGAAAGGGCCCAATAAATCGATGCCAATTACTTCATTTGGAAATTCGGATTTAATGCTATTTAGAAACCCGGCCGGGCGGAAATTAATATAATTAACTGCTTGACATGTTGGGCAGGAGTGGACATACGCCCTTGTTAACTTTTGCAGTTCAGGAAAATAAACTGCTTCGTGTACGCTTTGGATGGTTTTTCGAATACCAGCAAGAGAAGCTAATGGGCAGTCGTGTAACTCCTGAAGTATATTTAATCTAAGACTAGCTGGGATAACAGGTCGAAATTCGTTGTTGGAATTCGTAGTTTTTGTATAAAATAATAGACCATCTATTAGTTCGTAATGGGCCGCCCTATTTCTTGTCGCCACAATATCTTGGTGGCTAAAACTTTCAGGATCCTTTAAATACTCATAAATGTTTTTAAATTCAGTATCCTTACCCAGTTCGGTTATTACAGTTTCTCGGGAATGTATCGTACATGCTGTGAGCATTGCCACCTTTACTGTATTACCTTCTTCATCTATTTTTATTCTGGATAGGGCATCTGCTACGATATTTTCCTTTCCGGGGATGTGCTTGATTACCAGATTATACTCTTGTAACTTGAGTGCCCATCTTATTAACCTTGGGGATAAGTTTTTCCCTGAGTACAATCTAGTTACCGCCGCATGATCAGAATACACTGTTATTGGCGCCCTTCCAAAATAGACTCGGAACTTTTGCACTGCTAACAGAACTGCAAGTGCCTCTCTCTCAGTCGCAGAATAATTTCTTTGTGTTTGATTTAAAGTTTGACTAAAAAATGCCACGGGCTGCTGATTTTGCGACAGTACCGCTCCTACCGCATAATCCGAAGCATCCGCTGAAATTTCTAAATTCTCATCATTTTCAGGAAATTTCAAAACTGGGGCTTGCTTTAATGCTTGCTTTAATTTTTCGAAAGCACTATTGGCTTCGGCCGTCCACGAGAATCTTGCCTTTTTCCTTTTTAATTTTAACAATGGTTCAGCAATAGCTGCAAAATCTTTTATAAAGGACCTATTATATAAACAATGTCCTAGAAAAGAAGAGAGCTTCTTCGCCGTATTTGGCGGCGGATACTTTTGCACAGTGATTATTTTTGATTCGTCTGTCTCGATTCCTTTCTGAGATATTTTGTAACCTAAGTTGTTGCATCAGGTTCTTCTATTTACAATAAAATTAATGTAAAATTCCTTACCTGCTGCATCTTCAGTGTTCTCGACGCCAGGCTTCTAATAATCACGTTTTCCAGTAAGAGTTTCTATTACTGCTAACAAGCCATCTTGTCTTTTAATTATTTATTGAAATAAAAAGCTAATATACACTATTTACAAGGTAGGTGATAACTATTTTAAGACAGTACATTTTTAGTTCTGAGTCTTTACGCTCCTCTGAGCGGTTCCAATCTCTACTGCTTCTCGGAACTTAATTACAGCAAAAGTAAAGGAAGAGATGCCCGCCACCTAGTGGCAAGAATGTGACATCCTCCAACCTTTTGATTTTACCTCGATAAGATGGGAAAATCAAAACAAAATTTATCAATAATCAAACAAAAATTCAAGTACAACTTTCACAAATATGAAAAGTAACTAATGCTCTAAAATTAATACTTACAAAGAAGGATTACACATCTAAACATTTTCTACATTACATTCATACCATATCCAGATAACATGTTCCAATTGACAACTGTTAGGACAATTAAATTTCTAAAATACTGAAAAGAAACAAAAATTAGTATAGCAATTTAAAAATATGTAAGAGGTTTTACAGTTTTACGTCCATATCTAGTTTGATAGTTCATATCACTGTTACACTTATCGGCAGAGTTTTTTCTGTTCATGGTGAAGTCACTAAACAAGTTAGATCTATCAAGTTCGAGAGGATAAATACGTTTCACAAGTCTTAGGAGTTCACCCGTTGCAGTTTTCACTTTTACAACACGTACTTCGTTGTCTTTCCCAGGATATAGTTCTACAACACGACCTATTGGCCAATCTATTCTCTTCTTGTTGTCGCTGCCGACAAACACCAAGTCTTTTTTGTTGATAGTCCGAGTCGATCGTTTAGATGGTTTTTGCACTAGGATAGCTAAATATTCATCACGAAATCTTTTGCGAAAATGTTCTCTTAAGTTCTGCAAGAACTTGTATATTTTTGTCAGATTGATGGTATCCAGGTAGTCTAAGTCTGGTACTCCGACGTCGTGCACATCTTGTAGAAACATTGAAGGAGTTAGTACCGTCGTAAGATCATTTGGATCTTCTGAAAGGTACGTAAGGGGTCTTGAGTTAATCACTGATTTGATATTACAAAGTATAGTCAACATTTCCTCGTAAGAGACACAGGACTTGCCGAGAACATTTCTCAACATCTTCTTTACTGTTTGTACCAACCTCTCCCACCAACCGCCCCACCATGAAGCAGTTGGGCGATTAAACTTCCACTGTATTCTCATACTAGTTGAATTACATTCTATTTCTTTCCAATCTATCGATCTTAAAAGATTTTCAGTTCCAACGAAATTAGTGCCATTGTCGCTGTAAATAATACTTGGACGACCTCTTCTGGCAATAAATCTCCTTAATCCCAATATGAACGCATTTATTGATAAACTTTCTATCAGCTCAAGATGTATCGCGCGATAGACCGCGCAAGTAAAGAGCAAGATCCATGCCTTTTTTCCTTTTCGTAAATAAAGAGGACCGGCTACATCGACTCCGGTCACTTCAAACACCAGAGCATCTCTAACTCGATCTTCAGGGAGAGGTGCTGGAACAGTCTCTATATTCTTTGCGCTATATCTTCTACAGCGAACACACTTCATAAGAACTTTACGTACTGTTTTCCTTCCTCTCAGGACCCAGAATTTCTGTCGAATATTGGCTAGTACGAATTGCACACCAGCGTGGGATAGTCGCAAATGGTAATCTAAAATTAACCTATGAACTAAGTTATGATTTGAGGGCAATACAATTGGACAGAGAAAATTTTCTTCTTCCTCTCTTCTAGTAATCTTGGTCTTTAACCGAATAAGGCCATCTGAGTCAAAAAAGGTACAAAGGTTGTTAACTTTAAGTTCTTTGCCAAATGCTTCTATTTGTATTATCTTGCATATTTTCTTTTCTACAGTTTCTATTTCAGGGACTGTGAGTTCTCCTGATTGTTTAGAATCTGGTCTTCTGCAGTTGTTGATAAATCTGCATATCCAAGCAGTTATTCTTAACATTTTATGGTAAGATGAATATTTCTCAAAAAAATGTTCTACCCTTTGCGTATTTAGTGCAGAAATGACTGATTTCCTTTTTTCTGAATTCACTATTTCCATGTCCGGTATTTCCCTTTGTATAGGCCATTCTTCCTGATTTTTCTTCAGCCAGTCGGGGCCCTCCCACCATCTAACTGCTAAAAGTTGTTTGGCGGTGCAACTTCTTGATGGAAGGTCAGCTGGATTTTTTGTTCCAGCAATATGTTTCCACGTTTTTGGATCCATCAGTTTCCTAATCTCCCTGACTCTGTTTTCCACAAAGACAGCCCAGACAATCTCTTCCCTTTGAATCCATGTCAAAACTGTTGTAGAATCCGTCCAAAAATGCGTTTCCATATTTTGCCATTGCAAACCATTTAAAACAGAAGAGCATAGTCTGGCACCTATCGTGGCAGCTATCAATTCCAGACGAGGGATCGTAATAGATTTTACGGGAGCTACTCTAGACTTCGATGCCAACAGATGAACTTCAACTCCAGAATTCGTCACAGTTCTCAAGAAAACTGCAGCAGCATACGCATTACTACTGGCATCACAGAATGTGTGAATGCTGCAGAACTTCCTATTGTCCTTGCTGGAATGTATCCAACGTAGGAGGGATATTTCTTTTAAGAGAAAAAGGCTTTTATGCCAATTCACAAAATTTTGTTTTGTACTCTTGTCGACTTCAGTATCCCAAGAAATTCCTGTTTTCCATAGGTTCTGCAACAATACTTTAGGATACAAGAGAACAGGACTCACAATACCAATAGGATCAAATATTTTGTGTGTTACAGCGAGAATTGTTCTCTTCGTTATTATACCCATTTCAAAATCTTCTAGCCAATTCAGATTCAAAGTTAAATTATCTTTCTGACAGTTCCATAACAGACCCAATACGGGTGAAATAGTTTCCTGTTTCAGGTTATCTCCATTATGTAACCAACCTCGAAGATTAAACTTTCCTTCATTCATTATTTCTCGAGATTTTTCGATGAACTGAATCATCTCGGATTCTTTGTCAAAACTGGCAACAACGTTATCTACGTAGAAGCTACGCAAGAGTTTAGCTATTATCTCCGTATCATATGAAGAATTTTTCCTGTACTTTTGTAGATGGAATTCTATAACAGCTGCCAAAAGGAAAGGACTACTCTTAACCCCAAATACTACCCTAGTATGACGAAATATTTTCGTTTTCCTTTCTTCCACATCATTCCACCAGAAAAACCGAAGCCAGTCTCTATCTTGAGGCCTTACACTGATCTGTAAGAAAGCCTTTTCAATGTCTGCTATAGCAGCAAACTTGCCTTCCCGAAATCTCAACAAAAGAGATGGAATTAGTTCTATCAAATTTGGTCCACACTCCAAACACTGATTTAGAGAAGGAGACGATTGTTTCCTCGCAGACGCGTCAAACACCGGTCGAATTGGTGTTGAGCCATTTTCTTTGATCACCGGTCTATGTGGCAAATAATGTCCATAGTCAACCGCAATATTTTCTTTAACTTCTTCGATCACTCCTAAGTTACACCAGTCATTAAAAACTGCATTGTATGAAGAAAATAAATTTTGAGATAAAAGTTTCTGGGTGGCAGATTGTAGACGTTTCAACGCTAAATCCTTGTGGGTGGAGAGTGGTACATGATTCTCCGCCCACGGAAGTGCGACTTCATAACGCCCTTCTTCGTTTAGAGATACAGAATTTTCGAATTGCAATTTTGCTTGCAAATCCCTTTCCTCTCTAGCCTTTTTTGTAACTGGATCTGTTATTCCGATAACATCAAGCCTCCACAGTTCTGACAACGTGGCATCAGAAATATGTAAAGATAACGAAAGCGTGGAAAAGGAATTTTCTATTTCATAATTGTCAGTGTTTGCTTTCCCCATGACTGTCCACCCAAGTCTTGTACTTACAGCAACTAATCTTCCCCAAGGAAGAACTTCGATTTTACCTGTAAATAAATTTGCAGCAACATCTGCCCCTAACAACAAATGAATCTCTTGGGGGTTCTCCTGGAATAATCTGCAATTTCCATTTTCAAAAACATCACTGACGTAAATTCCTCTTCTTCTAAGTTCCCCAATCCAGTGTATATTTTTGATTTTAGGGACCGAAGAACATATTTTTCTTTCATCCAATACATTGATTTCGCAATTATACCGTTTATCTACGCTACCCAATTTTATTCTATAACGTTTATGTTTTTCCGAAACTTCTATGCCACCGAAAAGTCCGTGGGTTACACTTTGTTCACCTAAGCTTCTTAATTGTAACCTTTCTGCTGCATACCTGCTTATGTATGAGTTTTGACTTCCGGTGTCAATTATCGCTCGAACAAATTGGTTATTCCCTCTTCCATATATGCGAACAACTAAAGTTTGCAAATATACTTCTGAACATCCTGCTTGATTTGAAAGTACTTTATTTTCTATCTGTTCGTCTTTTTTAATTTCCGAAACCTCGACAGAAGGATTTTGTTTATTACACATAATAGTTGCATGTTGTTTTTTACAAATAGAACAAGTTATTTTTGTTCTGCAGTTTTGAGCCAAATGGTGTAATTTTAGGCATTTATAGCAAGCACATTTTCTTTTTAAAATGTCCCTTTTTTCTTGTAATGATAAGCCGGAAACGAAACTACAGTCATAAGTCTTGTGAAATTGATTACAGAAGACGCAGTTCATATTTTCCTCTCTGCATTCGGATTTTGTAAACAAATCTGTAGCGGTCGGAATCTTTGGTTTATTATGTCTATTTGAGAGACCATATGCGCTTTTTGCAGGGGGGGGGGGAGAAGACTGTCGCCGATCGGATACTTTTTGCTGTTGCGAAACCGTTGACCTTGTGCGTTCACGGGATGAAAGTTCTGCGTGTAAAAATGACATTAAATCTTTTATGTTATAATCGGTGCCAACATTTTGTGTTCTATGAAATTCAAACGTTAATTCTGAAGGCAATAACTTCAAAATCATCGGACACAGCAAAGCGCTGTAAGATTCCGATACAACATCTAACGCTTCGAGACATCTAATCTGCGTTTGTACTTTATCATACAAGTTACGAAATGTTTTTATGTGATTTGCATTTTTTAATGATTCAATATTCAGCAAATTATTCATGTGCGCATTAATGAGAATGTCTCTCCTTCCAAAACGGTCGTGTAAGATTTGAATTGCTGAATCATAATGTTTTGGCGATAACGGAAGTCCTTGAACGCAGCTAGCAGCTGTTCCTCCTAAATATGCTTTCAGGTAATTAAATTTGTCTACTTTGTTCAATGATTCGTTATTATGTATTGAGGACTCAAAACTATTCCAAAAAGTAAGCCATTGACTACTGTTCCCATAAAATACGGGAATCGAAAGTTTTGGTAATTTAACATTAGGTGTATCTTTTATATTTTGCTGTGTGTTCGGTGCATTTAAGTCATGATTAAGTTCCTTAATCCGTTTCTTAAGCCTGAATTTCCATAACGTTATCTTCTCGCGATATTGTTCTGTAATTTCGAATTCATTTTCGAATTCATCTACACTCAGAATTGGTTCAACTTCCACATCGGCATTAGATAGCGTTTTGGTTTTAGCATTAAGCTGTTCTAACAATCCTTCGAGCTCATTAATACTACCTTCAGATTTATTTAATTCACTTTCGATTTTCTTAAATAGTTTTGTAACGGCAGTTCTTAAGATACTTCTTTTCTTTTTTAATTTATCTACTTCAGCCATTATCTTTCTTAGATTCAAACATTTACACAAAAAATATACGTCTCATGAAAAACAAATATTTAACTCTTACTTAGAAAACAAAATTATTCTTTTGCTGAATACTTCAAGAACAAGTATTAAAATCTTCAATTTTAATATTCAGCTTTTGAATTCACTTTATTAGAACTTTTCAAAAAACCTCGAGTCCCTGTTCGGGCGCCATAGAAATGTTGCATCAGGTTCTTCTATTTACAATAAAATTAATGTAAAATTCCTTACCTGCTGCATCTTCAGTGTTCTCGACGCCAGGCTTCTAATAATCACGTTTTCCAGTAAGAGTTTCTATTACTGCTAACAAGCCATCTTGTCTTTTAATTATTTATTGAAATAAAAAGCTAATATACACTATTTACAAGGTAGGTGATAACTATTTTAAGACAGTACATTTTTAGTTCTGAGTCTTTACGCTCCTCTGAGCGGTTCCAATCTCTACTGCTTCTCGGAACTTAATTACAGCAAAAGTAAAGGAAGAGATGCCCGCCACCTAGTGGCAAGAATGTGACATAAGTATTTTAATTCAGGGGCTGCAAATTTGCACTTTTCGGCATTGACTTTTAGACCGGCCTCATTTAATAATGAAAACACCTGTCTTAAATCCTGTATATGTTGGTAATTTACGATAGTGAATTGCAAAACGCCACCTTTTTGGATGTGTTACCGGATAGTCATTATTTTTCTTACATAACACAAACGGGCTAGCATAACTACTTGAGATGGGCGTTATGATCTTTTTACGTAACATGTCTCGAATGTGCCACTCTATAATTTTTTCTTTATTTTTATCATATCGGTATGGTTTGTGGCGAACTGGCAGTGAATCTCCGGTGTCGATACTATGGTTAGTAACTTGAGTAAATCCGGGAATATCACTGGTTTCATCATCAGCTTAAGGGACGCTTTGTTAAAATCCAGCGTTGCTTCTGCCTCTGAAGGAAAATCTATCCCTAAGATGACATGTACTTGCAAATTCTTTACGATAAAAAACATAATCTTTACTTGCTCGTCCTTGATACGAATGTATAACGGTAATTTACCTATGCACTTGCATCTTTCTCCCTGCGCAGCTAACACTGTCGTATTATCCGAATTGTATATGCGGTATTTACGGAAATACTTCCTAAAAAAATCTTCTGCCACACAGGAACACTGCGCGCCTGTATGCAGGAGTGCGGTGGCTGGGATGCTATTCACCAACACTTCAATCTTTGGAAGAGTCAAATTTTTCACCATCACTGTATTTAACTTGAAGGAAGAGGGGTTTTCTTGGCCTTCGGATTTCCGCACCCTCCCGTCAGCAGAAATCCGTTTTAGTTTAAATCTTGTTTCTTCCTTTCCATGCCTTCCTTCTTTTTCCACTGGCCTTCAGACTTTTTTTGTGGCTTACTATTGAACTGTCGACGTTCGCCGGTTGTTTTTGGATACTCGGGTTTCCTTGCCCACTTATTCGCTTTGCTTCCGTAGCTGTGTTCTTGACTTTCCTGTGGTCTTGGCGCACCAAATTGACTTCGTTGCTCATACTGACGTCTTCTTTCAATGTCCGCCGTTCTTCTACTTTCAAACTGGATTGCTAGCTCAAATAACTTTTCCAGTGTAGTCGGATTCCTTAATTCAATAAAGTCTTGTACTTGGGGAAGTAACCTCGGCAAAATCACTTGAATTATCTCAGGATCCGGTTTCCATACAAGAGTTTAAAGACGTGAATTTTTCTTAAAATAAAGGTGGAAAGATTTTCGATTCGTTGCTGATATATGCTGAAAAGTTCCGCTTCTAATCTTGCACCATCTCTTAAGACAGGGAAGGCTTTTACTAAGGCGGTCTTAAAATTTTCGTAAGTATAGGTGGGACTTCCCGCTTGACCCAAGAGGCTTCTGCCTATACATTTGAACCAATTAAGCGCTTGGCCCCACAAAGCGCTGGTAGCTAAGGTGACTTTCTGGAACTTATGTACTGGATACATCATGAAGTGGTCATCCAATTTTTCCAAAAATCTGGTTACCGGTGAGTTTCCATTAAATGTTGCTTCTGGTTTCATCGATGCGCGCATGGTCTGGACGATGTAACCAAATCCTTCCAGGGCGGCAGCTGGCATTTCTGGATTCTGAGCCGCTTCTGCAGGCAGCACAGGTTCTTCTTGAAACTCGACCATGTTTATTCTTCTTCGTCGGGCGCCACTAGCAGGTTCTGCGTTCCTCCTTACTTGCTTAGGGAACATTGACTGTCCTGACTCGGAACAGGGAGCTTACTAAAGCTATGTTCAATAAATTTGGGAAGTAGACAATACACACAGGAAGGGTATACGAAACCCTTTATTTTTCTTTCTTTACAATGATTTCTGGACTTCGGAATACAGAGACCAACCACTTGTGGTCTGAACGTAAGAATATAAAAATATTATCTAAACTCTAACTAAACTAACTTTGGATTAATCAAACAAGTGCTTAACTCCAAGATTGGCCGTATATTAACAAAAAGCCGTATGTAGTACAGAGAGCTGCTAACACTACGATACGTTTAAAATTATCAAGAGGATTAAACCTCTGGCCTTGAAGGCAACCAGCAACCGAGTAAAACTACTATGGCAAGCGGCCTGCTTCTAGTAACTCCTTCCTCTCTCTTGCTTGGGAAAAAGCCACAACTTAAGTACTTGGCGTTCGCAAGACAAATTTGCATAAATAAGTTAAAAGCTTTTAATTCTGGCCGGAAGTAGAAAATAAGAAGTGATAGTAAAGATTTAAAACAAAATAAGCGTTAGGAAAACTTAGAATCCTTACAGTATAAATCATCAAATTAAGAAATAGTGTTCAATATGATTTATATTTTAATAAACTTATAGTTTGGCTTGAAATTTATTGTCTGTATGAAACCCATTATATGTAGCAGTATTATAGACATTCAACCTTCGGGTAAGAACAAGTAAGAAAATAATCATTTTCCAAAGAAGTTATACTGTTAAGGAAACATTTTATTATATACTAATATCTGTTTAAGGAAATTAACTGTATCTGTCACTTAAAACACCTGCTTGATATATGTTTTTAAGAATTCAATATAAATAAGAAAGTTAACACATTATCATATAATTACTAAATGCCTAAATCACTAAGGTAATAAAACCTAAGCACATGTCTTTTTTCTGTGACGCAGCAACTAACCCTACTCGATAAGGTTCCCTCCCACAGCTGACCATTCCTCTCTCCCGGCCCAGAACTGTCATTTCCTCTACTTGTACAATCGTGCAAGTCCTTATGAACAAAAACTTTCTGAGAAGGATGTCGGTGAGTTTCTAGTGGTTTTAACAGTTCAATGTTTTTCTGTAGTTCTTTGGCAGAAGTCTTAGTGTCCAAGATGCTTTTTGGTTACCTGGTAACCTAATAGGTTTTCCGTACACCATTTGCGCAACGGTGTAGCTTGTATCACCACGCAAAGCCGATCTTAATCCCAACAAAACTATTGCTAAGGTTTGAGTCCGTTTGATAGAATTATATGCTCTGATTGCAGCCTTCCAATGCATACTTTCAATTTTCACATTGATCCTGGGTGATATGGCGTTGTGCATATTTTAAATTCACAAATAATAACAATGTTTTTGCATTGTGGGTGATCTGGCGTTGTGCATATTTTAAATCTACAAATAACACCAGTGTTTTTAAAACATTCGGTTTTAAAATGACTGCCTTGATTAGTGATTACACGGAACGGCATTCCAAAGCGCGAAATCCAGTGATAAAAAAAATTCTTGAGCAACAGTCACATTTGCTAAAGGAATTGCTTCGATCGAACATGCGAATCGATCAATGCAGGTAAGGTAGTACGTTTCACCTTCAGAAATAGAAACGGGCGTATGATATCAACATGAACAATACTGAATATATCATCTATTTGTTTATAAGTGGTAATTTGTGCACGCCGTATGTCTGAAAATTTTGTTTTTTTAATTAATGGATACAAGATTTTGCCCTTTGGTTGCTATCCTTTCGATGTTGAGCCAAAAGCTATTTGTTTAACTGTAGAGTTCGCACCAGGGGGAGCTAAGCTGTAAATTTTATGAAATATGTGCTTCCGAAAATTTTGTGGTATATAAGTGGGAGAATTCTGTTTTTGAAATGTCACACCAAAGTAGTTTACCAGAGTCCAAACGATATTAAAAATGTAAAGATGGTTTTGAGCGTAGTTTGTTAAGATCTTTATTATCGATTTGTGTATTCGCAATTTTACTATAACCAATTTCAGAGATAGATTCTATGCTGATAAGGAATCTTCAATAATATTTTCTTTTCCGCTAATGTGAAGAATATATGTTGAATACACTGATATATATTGCAAATAACAAAGCTGTCTAGGTGATGCTTTGTCTTTTTTTGATGGAAACCAAACATCAAAGGTTTATGCTTAGTGTAAATTGTAAATTGTCTTCCTTCTGGTATATGATTGAATTGTTTCATCGAGAGGTTTATGCCTAACAGTTCTTTATCGTAAGTACTGTATCCATTTTGAGCATTAGTTAATTTTTTAGAAAAGAAGGCGAAGGGTTTCCAACTGCCTTCGCCTAACTGTTGCACTTTTTTTACATTGCTCAAATTTTTATTTTGCTTTTTTGGTCCATGGTGTTTTACTCTTATCTTTTTTCTTGGCACTTTTTAAATATTCATGGACTATTGCCTGATTTTTGACAGCATCCTTGATATATTGTCTACAAAAATTAATTAGACCAAGAAAATTATGCAATTCGTGAATGATTTCTAGCAATCTGTAATTCAAGATGACATTTCCTGTTTCAGGAAGGGATTTCGACCCTTCCAGAGTAATCAGATATCTGATAATTTCTATTTGATTCACTCCCGTAACCTACTTTCCAATATTTATACAAAGACTGTATTGTTCTAATCGAGAGAAAATTAATTTTAGATGCTCTAACTGTTCGTCTTCGTTGGAGAAAATACTGAAATGTCCATTTCGAAAAACACTTCATTCATGAATCGTTGAAACGTAAATGGAGCGTTCTTTAACCTGAAGCTTATTTACATTAAATTCTTATAACTAAAATGGCGTTATTATTGCTATTTCCTCTTTATCTTCTTCCGCAATTGGAATCTGAAAGTAAGCTTTAAATAAGTCAATATTTAAAAATATTTTCTTTTGTTTTAATATACGGTGAAATTCCTCTATTCTAGGGATAGGATAACGAGAAGGAATTGTTTGTGCTTTTTAACTCTTATAGTCCCCTCACGGTCGCAAACTTCCATCCTTCTTAAAAACTAAATGAAGTGGACTGGCCCATGGAGATTTTGAAGGTCTAACTATGTCATTTTCTAACATAAATTTGAAATCCTGTTTGGTCAATTTTAGTTTATTTGCTTTTAAATGGAGAGAATAAACAAGAGGGCATTTAGTATCTACTATAGGGTGCTTTACGTTACGTTGTGAGTTGCAAATTAAGGGATTGGGTTTTGTTAAATTGGGATACTCTAATAGAATATTTGCAAATTTAGTATTTTTATCAGTCGTGCTTATGCTATCCGCAATTGTTACGCACGTAACATGACTTCAAATAGATAAACTTAGTGACGACATCTATTAACTTTCTGTTATGCATATCAATAAACAATTTAAATTTGGTTAAAAAAGCTGCGCCTAAAATAGCTCGATTCACTTTCACGATTACAAAAGCAAATTGGAATGACCGACGACGGCCTAAATCCAGGGTTAAAATTTTGGAACCGAAAGTGGGTATTATTGTTCCATTTGCAGTATATAATTTAAAATAATTACATATTTTATGGTTTGATGTTGTCGGAATGATTGATAAATCAGCATCTCTGTCCACAAGAAAGGGTACCCGGTTAGTAGTATACAAATACGGGTTCACCTGCACGCGGTGTGCGGTGTGGGCGTGGTCAACGACGTCACACAGAGGGCGGGACCAAAGGCAACGTCATCACACTAGGAGGCGTGGTTTCGAGTGGAGTTGAGTTGTTTTTAGATTGCTGATTGAGTTGTAGACCTCCTGCTTTTCATTTAAAGTTAGTTTTTTTTTAAATTGGCAACGGGAAATATTTTCTGCATCTTAATTTTGATGATATAGCGATGCTGCCCTCTATTAATGAAAAAGTGAATTATATGTTTTAGAAATATATTTTTTAAGTCTGGTGTTAAAATTATTCAATGTGCGACTCTGAAAACAATATAAAAGAAACAAATATAAAGAAAAGACTTTCCTTTAATGAAACTACAAGATAATTTTTTTTTATTACTCAATTTTATTCTGATACTTTTATTCTTTCTAGTTTTCCATGAAACTTTAACTTATTTCTCAGGTTTTCTGTTCATAATAACATATTTATTTACTGTCATATTTTTTTAATACTTAACGTTTCTAATTTGTAATATTTTATTTAATTTCCACATACTATTTTTTTTTCATACCTTTCATACCATTTCAGCATACCCTGATTTTTAACTTATATATTATATTTCACAAACGTTCCCGCACATGCTGTTTATTTGTTACACTACTTAATTTTAGATGCAATTTCACACTTTTTTTAACGTTATAATGTTCAATATATTCTGAATTTTAACTTCATTTACTTTTTTTAAACCATTCTAGTATTCTATACACACTTTAACTTAGTGGTTTGAAATTCTATTTAAAAAGAAACGTTTATTTTTCGTGATCTTAGTTCTTTTACTAAATTTTCTACAGAATTTCTAATTTCTTTTACATGTTTAACAATATCTTCCTTACATTACCGAATATTTTTTTAAAAAACTTAAGTCTATAACTGTTAATTGCGTTTCTTACGTTCATGATTTCCCTTCTGTGTTTATATTTCTTAATTCTAGTTTAACTTATTTATTATAATGTTTTTATTTCCTTCTCATCACTCGTAATTCCAACATTTTATCCCTTTTTATTCATTTTAACGATATGGATTGTTTTCATTTACTCCATATTCAAATATTTCCTTACAATTTTTAAAATACTTGTTTTATTCTCCGATCATAATAGATCATCTACAGGTTTTACTCAGAAATTTCCATTCACAACTTTACAGTTTAATACCATTTATATCTAAATGCATTTCTTTCTCATATAGTTTTACGATCTTCAAAGTTTCTAACATCATGTTTAGTTTTAAATCCCTATTACCTTTATGTGTGTTGATAATTTTCATTTCTAATTTTACAACCACGTTCAGTGTTTCATCCACACATACCAAAATATTTCTTACATCTTCTGGTATTTAGTCTATGTCATATTTCAGTACTTCAAATGAATTTACACTGCTCACACTATTATTTTTTCATGTTTTAGAGACACTGACTATATTAATTTTACTATTTTTCATACACTAATTGCATCTATGTCAGCACTCATGATAAAGTAGCAATTGTTTTGCATCACATGCATAAAGAAATTCTTAAAACCAACTTTTTCAATATCGTATTCAAATTACTGTTTTCCAGATGGGAATTACCAGTATTCTTTGGTTTTACTCTGTTACATCTTTTTAAATTTTAACATCTTACTTTTAATTCTAACATACATCTTTCGAACAGTTTTTTCTTTTAATAATAACCTTACCTTATTTGTTCAAATTAATTCTTTATTTCACCTTCTTTACTATCTTTTAATACCTTCATAATTCACTATGCAAACGCAATGTCTTTCACTGACATTCTGTTTGATAATACCACAAGTTTCCTTAATTGACAAAAAGCGAATTATTTCTCATTTCAAAATAGAACTACTATATTTTTGCACAAACATTACCTTCATCCATTCAAGACGCCCCTTAACCTGTAACTGATGTAGCGATAGGAAAGGAGACTCTTATCATATGCTCTTTCGACATTTGAGGTTTTTAGAACTTCTTTGGCAAGTATATCAGTACCATCAGAAAATATACTTGACATTTTTACTCAGTTTAAAGGCAACATACTGTTATAAGAATGGTTTTAGTTAAATTTATAACACAAATAAACACATTTTGTGCTAAATAGGCATAAACATTTAGATTCAGAATATTTCTTTTTAATCCGATGTAAGACTTGAATTTCATTCATGATACGGATTGTCTCTTGACTTTTTTTTTTTTTTTTTTGTTTATCTTACACTAATAGAAAATTTTTATTTTACAAGTTCAGCTTTTAACGAAATAGAAATAAAAACTACGATACACCTGCTGTTTTTAAGAAAAGGAACTTTGATATATTTCTGGAAATGTAAATGCTTTTAGAGTTTTCTTTCAATAACGTTGATTTTCATTACTTTACTAACTTCAATAATTCTCTTATTAGCTAATATGAATGAAAGAAGATTGTCAAAAATGTGACACAGTATAATTCTTACGAACATATGTACCTTTACCAGCATACAGATATTACGGATTGAAATGAAGAAAGATACAGATATTTTACTCCAATCTACATTAAATTTAAAAAAAAAAAAATATTTAAACTTTCATACATTCCAAAGAATAAACAATAGATATTGTTATGTTTGTATATATGAGATAAAAGTTTTATGAATGGTATCTAAAGTAATGCTTAGAACTTCATAAAAGCGAACATTCACTGAGTGCTAGGGACTCGGCTTGGAAGACTGAAGCATGATTGCTTAGACGGAATTGTGCTTGATAAATTTCTTCATTGTTCGAAAAGACCGTGAACGCTGTCCCTACTCGTCCTGAAATTTTTGAACCGTCAGAAAAAATCTTTCTTTGTTGTCCTGAGGGTGGCGATTTGCACCAGGAAAGGATGGGTAGATCTCTTGGGTGTAAGTCAGGGGGATCTTGGAAGCTTTCTATGCTGACATAAGATAGATGTAAATCTTCTTTAGTGTGAAGGTCCTCTTTGTAATGTAGAAGTCGATAGATTGATCTCTCTAATTCTGCTATTCTGCTTTTAGGTCGAGTGGGAGCGTGCCAGCTAAAACCTGATGTGCTGCGGTTGACGTGGTGCTATACGCACTGGTGATTTTTAACAGGATTACTCGCTGTATTTGATGTAGTTTTTGACATATTCTTGCTGTGCCATTCATCCAGACTTGTAGTTAAAAATATACGTAATATGATTTCCATATTTGGAAATGTCGATACATTTTTTGTTGTCCTTATAAATCGTAGCATGTCAGATGGCAAAGTTAAATTTTGGCTTTTACAAAGTAATAGAATTGTAATGGTTCCTCATCCAATTCTTTTTATCGTCTTCACTGTGCCATTTTTTTAGTAATGTTATATCTTCAGATTCAATTGATACATTGTCATTTCAGTTTGTATGAAATATTTTAAAAATCTCATTAATATCTTTGTAACTTTTGCTACGTGGTGTTTTAGTTCAAAAGAGATTTTGTCACATATTACGTAAAAGCAATTTTGTTCAATGGCTTCTTGACTCTGATTACATGAACTTTTGTTGTCCTCATCATTATGAACTGCATGAAAAATTCTTTCCGTTTTCGCGACCTTTTATTAGTATCGGAATAAGTTTATATTTCTGAAATGTTTAATGTCTCCGCTTCTATTTCTGAAAATAAATTTATTAAACTATTAACATAATTAAATAAATTGTCAAATATACTTGCCGCAAACGAGATTGACATAGTAGGGTTTTGTAAGAATATACTGCTTCCATTTATTCTAGAAATAATTTATCCCAAATAAGTGTTAATGAAATGAATTCTAAATTATTATTATTATTATTATTATTATTATTATTATTTTGCTATTTCTCCGGATTCCAGTTTTGCAGAACATTTATGAGATTCATTTAGAGATATATGAAGTAAAGCATTTTTTATTTCGTTGAACCCAGAGCGAATTGCATTAACTGCGTCAGCTCTACAAGACCACCTTAGTAGCAGTTTTTTTTTTTTTTTTTTTTTTACTGTAAAATGTTTGCTATTTTTTCAAAACTTTTTTCCATAAAGTATTCCGCCTACGAGTAGACGCCGAAAAAAATGTATAAATGGTATTCGATAAATTGTGTTTCAAATATTATTGCAAACATTATTCACTAGCACTACTTACTATCAGATTTAACGAATGTGAAGCACAAGGAACGCAATGGGCTGTTTGACTATGTTTTTTAATACGGTTTTGGAGCACATTGCATTTCCTAGCCATATTTGCCGCATTGTCGTAGTTTTGTCCTCTACATTTGCAAATATCCAGACCTAATATTTCAAGGTTTTTTAAAACTTCATTTTCTAATGATTCTCTCGTGTGCGAAAAAATTAGTAAAAATACAAAAAATCTCTCTGTTGGGATTCCGTCTTCGGATATATTACGCAATATAAAAGTTAACTGCTCTACGTGTGTTATATCAGGGGTAGAGTCAATTATAATGAAAAATAATTGGCAGCTTTAACTTACGATACGAATGTTTCTAATACTTTTTTTTTTTTTTTGTTCAATATTTGAACTCTCGGCCCTTATAAACGGTCAACTTTAACCATGTATACCTTCCAGTAATTTCAGAAATGGAAGGTACTGGAAATTCCTGGGCAGCCAGCGGGAATTGTATAGCACCGGAGAAAGCATCGGTCCTCTGTTTTTAGTTCAGAGTTGACATCGAAGTATTGAGAGATCTCCGTGAGAGTTTCGTTCTTTATGTAAACTTTGCATTGCGTTGTGTTTAACTCTCTTAGCAGTTTGAAATAAGTGCTTGTGCCCTATCATGGTGAGAAGACCAGTACGAGAACATTTGTGGAAAGTTCAAGAACTGTAAAATGTTTATTTTGGAAAAATAAATTTTATCAAGCTATCGCCATTTCCAGTGAGCATTAAATCCATTACGAACCCTTATGCACGCAACACTACCTTACAGCATTGTAGACATAATAAAATAATATTTATGGTTAAATTTTAAGAGACAGTAACGGGGTTTCTTCTTATGTCATATTTTAGAAATGCGTAAAATGAGGTTACAGATTCTACTAAAATAATGCAGAATAAAACCAATACCAAAGAAGTTATAGAATATTCTTCCCATAGTCAATAATCTCTTACAAAGATAAATTACTTAAAAAAGTGTTATATTATTGAAAGCATTGAGTCTGCCTTCTTTTATTTATGAAAAGAGATGTGACACGTAAACGGTGTTACAAATGAAATGAAGAGATATTTCCATACCGGGCTGAGCTGGAAACAAAATTTCTTAATTCTTCGCTCGGAAGTAGAGTTGGAAATTAAACTTTCAAAGCTGATATAGGAGAGGGTTAGGTCAGCAGTAAAACGTTCCCCATTACTATAAAATGCACCACAGCTATAGTGGGTAATAATTTTATCAACTTTGGATGTATAGTGCAAGAGTATGCAAATAAAATTAGGTCTGTTGAATGACACGCAGAGGCAAATTTGTTGGGATGCGTATGTAGCAGTTGAAAGAGGCACTGTGCTCTAAAGGCTGCTTTAACACATCCGTTTGTTTCCGAAGAACAACTGTTTGGAACAATTTTTGTGCTTTGTCACAACAGCCATTCACCACAGATCGCTTTGGGATTAATACAGGGAAAACTGGTTCTCCATTACAAACAAGCTGATAGCTGATTGGTTGAATTTTTTCGAAAGGAAGGAAAAAAAATTCTTTCATTAGTAAATCAGGCATAAAAATTGTCCGAAACAGTTGTTCGTGTGAAACAAATGCGTGTGTTATATGGGCCTCCCCAAATGTTCACATGAGACGGTTCTTGTGAGAGGAGTCGTCCATATCATAAATCCACTAACAGTGACGTGTGAATTTGGGTCCTTTGAATATCATCCAATTTTTACGACGCTTTATGAGGGGTTGCATGCTTTTTTTTTACAGTGGGTGTATTTCTATTTTATTACTGGGCATTAAACTATACATAAAAACTGAATTCCAAAGACGAAAATTAGTAGCAAGAGCAAAATTTAAAAAGACACCTTTCGAAGGCTTGATCGTACCTTTTTCTTTGATCGTGAGTGAGATATCTATGTGCTAATTTTTTTTTAACTTTAGCAATGCGCCAGACCATACAGGTTAATTCACAAAGTGTTATAAAGTGTTTCACTTAGTAATGCATGTAAAACAAAAATTTTCGAATATAGTTGTGATTTTATTAAGATATAGGCTGTCATATTAATAAGACAACGGTCCAATACACTACTAAATTTTATAAAAATTTTGTTTACTTCCTCAAGATGCAATTAGCAATGAAATTTGGGAAAACAGTCAATGCAAAGTCCAGTATTGCATAATTTGAAAATATTTGATGGATATTTCTAGCATGGTTTTAACTGGCATCATCTCTGGCGCCCCTGGGGATTTTTTATCAACACAGGTTCCCTGTTGAAATGAAAAAGCTCTTTATTATTTTGCAGTAAACTGCGTTGCTTGATGTTGTTCCTAGGTACTGCCTCGCCTTTTTAATAGTTTTTTGAAATGTTAAAAAGTCCTGCGTTTTCTCAGGACAAAACAGCTCGGAAATTTTCCTTGCTGCGCTGAGAACTGTTTCAAAGAAGTTCAAGAAAAGGGCCAGTACCATTTTTTTCCTTGGATAGATGTAAAATAACTTTCTACGTGGCTTTCAAATTAACCCACCCCATTTTTGAATTTGTTGTATGAAGTCCACAAAATGGAACATTAATTCCCTTCCTTCTTCCTTTCACCCCTGCGCTCCACTTTGTTTTTCTCTTTTGTTTCTTTGAAATTTGTCAGCATACACAGTACACGATTATCTTCAATGGTACTGCAGCTATTTTGTTTGCTTCATCAAACAGTACAAAAGAAAAGCCTCTAATGTTTTCCAAGGTACAAGTGAATATTTTGCCGTTCAGTTATCTCGTACAGTTTCAGATTCACAAAATTCTTTTTGCTTCAAACGAACAAGTAACGCATGAGATGTAAAAAACATTTTCCATGAATATCCTGCAAACATGCGGGTTTTACACTACCGAAAGCAAGCTTTCCACAACGCGCTCAGAAAGAGGTTCCTTGTATTTTTCTTGAGCCCCTTGGTAAGGAATAATATTTAAGGGGTGTCCATGATAAATGTTAGCATCCATAATTTGTGTTCGAATTTTACGGTTTTATTTTTCATGAACATCTTACAACCATGCCTAACAAAATAAAGCACCATTCTTTCATCGATTATTAGATTTTCTGAAAACATTCGAAACTGTTTTAAGGCAATATTCAATTTTTCTAACAGTGGTTCAATTTTGTCGTAACGATCATCTTTAACGATTTTAGAGTTTTCATTCAAATCTACATAACGTTTGGTATTACTTTATCCATTCTGGGCTCACTAAAGTTGTACCAGTGTAAAATATGATATCCACTGTTAAACAAGACACCTGGGAATTCCTTGAATTCACTTTCAGTGTCACTAAGAGAATGATCATTTGTTTGTTTTTCATACCGGTTAGTCTGTACTATTGTACGTAATATCATGTCTTCAGCCATCATGTGAAAAAACTCAGCTGGAGTTTTTCCTGAAACCCCATTTACAATATTTTGACAGTCGTGAAAAGGTATACAGTTTGGAGAAAGCATGAATTGGGGTTCACATTTTTTCCACTTAGGGGTTTTACTTCAAAATTAGGTTTTTCACAGCGTTTCGACAAAATTTCTAGCTTACGTCACCTTCTATTTCAGATTTATCGCATAGTAATTATACGTTACAGTTTATGACTGATTTATCTATTTGCTCTTCATCACTAACTGAATCAGGCTCAAGGGAAATAATAACCATTTCAAGCTCATTAATTTCCTCATCACAGAGAGAATTTATATATTCAAGAGCCTCTTGAGCTGTTAGACATTTTCTTGCCATTTTACAAATATTGAGCTTTCAAAATCTATTAAAAGTTTCACTTAAGTAATAAAGAGGAAAGTAACTGATCTAGTATCTGAAAGTAACTGAGAAAAAAGAATACTGGGAATTATTTCTCCTAAAAGATAAAGCGCATGTGCAGTTCTATGAAGGTTCATCTGAAGTCACAGAGCGTTGAATGCCGACTAGGTAAACGCTAGAATCCAAGGTCAAAAGAAACTTTCCGGCCTAATTTCTATTAAAAATGTTTATCTACTTTATACAAATTTAGAGCTTGCTTTTACTATTGCAAAGAACATACGTGAAACTTCTTTTAACTCAGAAAACCCTATTTGACAGGTTGGGTGGCATTTTAAGTTTTTAAAGTAATACAAAAGAAGCCCACAGAAAATTACAGAATAATCTATTTCCTAATTCTTCCACAAGTCACTCTAATGTCAGTGAATGAATAATCATAGCTCAAAATTTACACTCATGTCCATAAATTAAGGATAATTTGGAGTCACGCGGAAATCGAACTCTAAAATAAATATATCACCTGTAAAATCACTGCACACATCTTCAAGAATCATATGCAAATTTCAGGAAGTTACCAGATGACACCGATGGTACGTCACAATGACGAGAGTGTAAGAGAGTGATATATAAGGAATACAGGCAAAGAAGTAAAATTGTTCGCAGGCGCTTTATAAGCATTTCAGTGCAATAACCGAATAGTTATGACACAAAGGACGCATTTGGATGATTTTTTACGTGGTAGAGTGAGTGAGTGAGTGCACCGCTATGATGGCTTCCGACCACGGACATGAACCAAACGGAATTATATACCATCACGGCGGGGAAGACTCCAGAGTAACAAGGTTGAATATTATAAACTAATAACAGTTTTTACATATTGTTAACTGCAAGGCATTAAGCGTTATTCTGGTTATCTGCTTTAAGTTCTGAACTTTTGAAACATTATAATATTATCCACGGTTGTTTCTGCTTAGGCAGTGTTCTGAGATTTTCTCTATTTTATCAAGGGCTATTCTGTTTTTGAGTGTGTTAGTCGTCCACATTGCCCAGGCACAGTCCGCTGGTTTCTTCAAGTGCCAGGTTCTTGTATGTACACAATGGAAGTAATAATGGTCCGTGTCGCCTTCCTCTCCGCATTCGCAGAAAGGAGTATCCCTAAGTCTGAATCTGTTCAGGTATACTGGGAATGGTCCATGACCTGTCAAGAACTGTGTTAGGCTAGCACAGTGGGTCTTTATTTCCATGTTAACTTTTGGCAGTAAGCGAAATGTCCTTCGTCCTACCTCTGCCTCTGTCCATCTACTTTGCCAATTTTGTAGCAGACTTGTCAAAGTTGTTCGCTTAATATGAGACCAAGGAGGTTTAGTTGGTCTTTCTAATATATCCGTACAGTTGGCTGCCTGCTTGGCCAGTAGGTCAGCGGCTTCATTGCCTTGAATCCCTGTGTGAGCGGGAACCCATTTTAAAGTGGGTCTTTGCGAAATAGGCATTGTCAGAAGCTGTTTCTGAATTCTGTATACCAACGGACTACGGCTGTTTTGACTTGCGATAGCCGTTAGACTTGATGCAGAATCGCTGAGTATGGAGAATTTCTCCTGTTGACATGTGTTCGCATATCTAATTGCAGCACTGATAGCTAGAAGCTCTGCTTGGTATACCGAGTTGTTCAAGCCTAATTTCCTTTTCCACTCGAATGTTACAACTCCATTTTCTAGTCTACAGAAGGCGCTGCCCGTGCCGTTCTCAGTTTTGGAGCCATCTGTGAAAAGGTTATTACTGTACCTCTGAATTGGTTGGTCGTTTATACTGATACCGTCAGAGAGATTAAAAGCTGCTGGATGAAAGTTATTGCAGTTGTTTTGCTCCTCGTAGTCCGAGTGGTGATAACTATGACCCCAGAGTGTTGAAGTTTGACCCAGTCTGGTAACCCTTACGATAGCTGCCTCCCTTTCTACTATCAAATCTAGGGGAGGAATTCCTGCTAGTTGTTGTAGGGCTAGTGTTGACGTGGTACGGTAGGCCCTGCATACTTGAAGTAGCTGCTGTCTCTGAATAGAGAGCAGGGATCTTTTCATATGAGAGGTAAGTTCGCCACCCCAGATTGCTGCTCCATAAGTTATTAATCTTTCTGTAATGGTTCTATGCCAAATTTTTAGTAGCTTAGATGAGATACCCCATTTATGTGAAGTCATGCGTCTCATGTTGTTGCTTAGGATGCTAATTCGAGTCTTAAGATTCCTGACATGTGGCATCCAAGAAAGTCTGTTGTCGAGTAATAGCCCAAGATATTTCAATTGGGGGAAACATTTTACCGGTATCCCATGGAGTTTAATGCTTGGGTTGCGTCTTAGCTGCCTGCTGCGTCCTATGAGCAAAGCTTTAGTTTTCTCTGCCGAAATCTGAAGCTTATGTGCTCTGGCCCATTGGGAGAACAGATCAAGACAGTATTGAGATCTCATTTCGAGGTTACTCCTTCCTGCTACAACTAGCATAAAATCGTCCGCATAGGCTATGATTCGAGCGTATTCTACGCTCTCAAACTGACGAAATGCCGAGTTTGCCACTATATTCCACAGTGTTGGTCCAAGGCATGACCCCTGTGGGCATCCTCTAAAGACATTTTTGACATAAATGCCGCTGTCTGATGTTACTTGTACACTTCGATCTTGAAGGTACGAGCGAAGGATGGTAATAATGGCTGTTGGGCACGCCATGTTGTGCAGCAAATTTATTACGTCTGGCCACCAAAGGGAGTCAAAGGCTCCCTTGATGTCAATGGCTATTGCCAGTGAGTGCAAATTGTTATCCTTGTTCTGTTTGATAGTGGCCATTAAGTCTTTTATGGCATGTTCAGTTGAGTTGCCCATTCGGAATCCATATTGGTTGGGATGCAGAGCGTTGTTCCTTTGCAGGAAGAAGTCCAATCTGTAAAGAATTACTCTTTCCAATACCTTACCGAGCGCTGGCAGTAGACAGACTGGCCTGTAAGATGTAGGTTCTGCCGGAGTTTTGCCTGATTTTAGGAATAACGCCACTTCTGCCAACTTCATATTTTTAGGAAAGTACTGATGTTTCCAGCAAGCTGAAATGACCGCTAGGAATAGTTTTGGGAATTCCCGGTGTATCTCTCTAATGATGATATTATCAATTCCATCCGGACCTGGAGCTTTTTTGGGTGCCAGAGTACGTATGATGTTATCCACTTCCATTTGCGTAGGAGGGAGTTCGTCTCTTCTGGTAACTTGGCGAAATTTCATACTGTAGGTTTTTCTCGCTTCCTCTTGCTCCTCTAAGAAATCCTCTTCATCATCATCAGGAAAAACTGCATTTATGATCTCACTGATTACTTCGATGTTGGATGAGGCAGTGCTATTCACCATAGGCGAAAGAGTCGTAGGACGAAACACCTTGTTACATGTTATCTTTTGAGTAGGTCCAAAGGCTTTAGTGACATTACTACAGTAAGTTCTCCATGAGATTAACTTGGCCTCTTTAATTTTTCTTTTATATAAAGCTCTGGCTTTATTGTATGTTATCATTTTGAGTTGCCGTAGATATGGATCTACCGTGGATTGTGCTTTTCTGCGAAGTGCTCGAACTCTGCTCCTCTCTGTGTTAAGCTCTGGTGACCACCAGGATATCGAGTGTTTTGCCTTTACAGATTTCAAACGATATGCTTTGTGGGCGGCTTGCACTATTTTTGTAACTAGTAAGTCGTAGAGATTATCTAAGGAGTTTCTGTCCTGGCAGTTGTTGAAATCTTTGATAAATTTCTCTACGTGCGCTCGAATGTGTTCCCGTAAAACGGAATGTCCTCCAAATGCCGTTTTGAATCTTTTCTTTATTATGTAGTCTATAGGAGTATCCAGCCTGTAAGTAATAATTTTGTGATCACTGAGTGACGGCAGGTCACTCACTGTCCAATCTTGTATGTACGGAGTTGTATTGGGAGTTGATATTGTTAGATCTGGCCACCCTCGAGCTCTAGATGTTTCAAAGGTAGGCGGTGAGTCCTGAGCTTTGATGACAATGAAATGCTTACTGTCCAAGAATTCGAGTACCGCAATTCCCCTTCGGTTCTCCGAGTCAGCACCCCATAGTTGACTGGTGGCGTTAAAGTCTCCTGCTATGATACAGTGTGATGCCCCAGTTAGAAGGTTAGAATTAAGTTCCTCTAATAGAGAGGTAATATCTTCGCTCGGGGGTAGATACACAGCAATAATATCAATGCTGCAATTACTAGTGTCTAGTCTGATGGAGACTGTATGCTCTGTGATTTTCATTAGGAGAGGGGAGAGAGGGCCACTGTAAATAATCGCAGCTAGCTGATTCTTTGAGAGAAACGTTCTGCTGTGTGTTGGAACACTAGGAATCACTCCGTTGTAAACGTATGGCTCTTGGAAGATTCCGACATTGGCAGCAGTATGTGTCATTACTTGCAGCGTATTTATAGTTGCTGCATAGCACTTCTGCAAGTTACACTGTAAAAATCGAAGACCTGCTATATGTTTGTTTAGTGTCATCTTGGTTTAGTTCTTTGCAGTGGTCCTTCTCAGACTCTCGAAATGGGTTCCATACACTGGGCAGGAACTTGAAGTAGCTGGGTGATCTGTGCTGAAAGAGGTCCCTTTTTCTGAATTACTACTGCAGCAATTAGTGCAACTCACTTTTTCCGAGCTACACTCCTGCGTCGGGTGGCTGTTACCACACTTCGCGCAAACTGGAGCGTTTTTACAGTTCCTGCTATAGTGACCGAACTCCTGGCAGTTGTAACAGCGTATGATCCTAATGTACGGACGGAGAAGACAAGACTCAAAACCCACTAAAAGACGGCCTAGCTTAACTAGGTGTTCTGCTGACTTAGGGTCTATGTCTATCACCCAGTTTTTCCTTCCGCTTTGCCCGGAACGGCTTGCTCGTATTTGAAAAGCACTGGGATTGAAATTGGGCAGTTGGTCTACAAGTGCTGCTGTTAGATCTTCTTTTCCTAGATTCTCAGGTACTCCAAAAATAATTACACTTTCTCTTTTTGGCTTGGGCTCCCGAAATTCAAGTGTCTCTAGTAGTGCTGGCCTGTCCTCGATTGCCTGTTTCAGGCGTAGCAGGTGAGCGTTTTCTCGACACCGGATGAGAAGCTCTCTGGACCTCGTCGGCCGAATCTGCACTAAAGTGATCCCTAGCTGGGAGGGTTTCAAATCTGCCGAAAGTTGAGCTTTAATCCCTTCGGGTGTCCGTGTGGAGTTCTTTGACCTTAATAATAGAACTTGCTCCGAGAGAACTGGAGAAGATCTTGAAGGTGGAGAAGTTTCCCGCTTCTTTCGTGTCACCTCAGTGAAGGAATATTCTTTTGTGGACTGTTCTTCTGGGGCTGAGGATTCCACTGCTTGAAAAGACTCGGAATGTTGAGGATTCTCGTGAGATGGCTGTAAACTGTGTGCGAGTTGCTGTTGTTGTAGAGCCAAGACTTGTCTCTGTAGCTGGGCGAGATAAACCTCTTGTTCCGTTAACGTTATGCGAACGGTGTTCACAAAAGATGTAAATTGCTTTCTTTCAGAAGCATTTAGTCTGCGAGATTCCTTTGATTGTAAGATGAATAACTGGAGTTGGTAACAGATGTGGTTGATTGCTTCCAACCTGGAGTTAGGTGTCGATGTGCTAGCAGCACCTTTAACAGAAGGGGGAGAATGTTGAATATTATGCTCCGTGCCGGCTGGTGATGAGGGAGTATCCGAAGGCATAGTAAGTAAGAGAACACAATGAAGATGCTTTCAGAGCATAAAAAACGAATGATGAGATGAATGATGGATACACATGCACCTGCAATATTCCAGGAATACTCTGTTTACGCGATAGCAGTGTAAGGAAAGCGGAACACAATGAACACACTTCACGACGCTAAACTTGAATGAGGAGATGCACAATCAGATCGCATGCAGTTGGGCTAGAGTACTAAGCATGTACCGTAGCAATAATAGATTAGATAGTTGCGAGAACACAATGTGTGCACTTTCACGGCACTAAAGTGGATGAGGTGATGTATAATGAAACCTCATAAGCTAATAGACTTTCTTGTATATTGAGTATGGGCTGTAGCACTATAAGAGGAAAATATATATATATATATTTGTTTTATATAAAATGTGACGCACACATTTTAACCTTATATACTAAACAGTTCTAAGTAAGCACAGACTGATAATCACGCACACTATTACACAGCACTGAATAATAACAAAATGACTATTAGAACACGATGCACACACTTTCTAGGACTAAACTCGAAGGAGAAGATGCACAATCAAATCACATAAACTGACAGTAAAGTATGCACTATAGCACTATAAGATGAGATTACTGCAAAAACACTATACTTTCACAGCACTGAAAATTTGATTAGGAGATGAATGAAGATATCTCACAAATAAATTATCTTGCATAAATATTGAGTTTGCGCTGTAGCACTATGAAAGAAAAGATTTAAAAAAAAAAAAAAGAAAAAAAAAAAAAAAAGAAAAAGAAAGAGCAATAACGCATGCACACACTCACGGTAAGCACTGAATAAAAATTACGCGCTTGATGAAGAAAAGATGAATACTTGAGCACAATACACGCACTTTTCACTGCACTAAGTAAGTACTGAATAATATTCACACGCACTATATCAAAGCACTGAATAATATGATTAATACTGGAGCTCTTCGTAGCATTAAACTTGAATGAGGAGATGTACAATCAAATCGCATACACTGCCGATAAAGTATGTACCGTACTGCGAGAACACGATGCACAAACTTCCGCTATTAATAATGAATAAGGAGATGTATGGTGAAATTTCAAAAATCTTCTTTACATATATTGAGTATGTGCTATAGCACTAGTTCAGACTGGGGTATGTAAGAGGTAAATACTTCGTAAGCGTTAAAATTTCTTTCAAAATAAGCAATGCACACACTTTCACAGATATGAACTTGGATGAGAAATTGCATTAAGCAATGTACACACTTTCACAGATATGAACTTGATGAGGAATTGCACTGTAGCACTAATAGAGGAAAATACTGCTTGAGCTGAATGCAAACACGCACTTGGCAAGAATGATGTGTAGTACTAATAAAAATAAATCAAATACACTGACAGTCGTAAGATGATTACTACTCTTATGTGGCCAAAGATGGCGGTTGACAATCTTTTCCTTCTTGTTTTGAAGAAAAAAAAAAAAAAAGCGAATTTGGAAGGGGTGGATTTAGAGTAGTATTCGATTACAAGCGAACCCCTGCGCTGCCTGTGTCCGAGACTGAGAGGAGGGGAGAATGCTAAAGTTCCTTTTTCTTATCAGCAGAAGGAAGGAGGGTCGGGTAACCGCGTTACTGTGTTAAAGTAACAACGGTCAGGAACACAAGCCGGAACAGTAATACTTAGAAAATTAATTAAATAATCACTGAATAATGATGAAACTTACACTACTGAAGTCCTAGTGCTTTGCTGTAACTGCAGATACAAAAAAATCTCTTGTAAGGCTGAATATTCCGTTCACCGTGAAGCAAAATGTGGGAGCAAAATTCATACGACCTCTTATCTCTGCGTATAGACGCGCTCTCTTTATGTGGTAGAGTTATCGGTCGTCTGGAATGTGGGCGTACCCAACTGGTAGTATCAGACGAACTTGGAATTGCCCCGAGTGTCATCTCCAGGCTTTGGCAACGATTCCAAGATGATGGTAATATGAGTAGACGTTACAGCACAGGTCGCCCCAGAGTTACAACGCCGAATGAGGACCGGTATTTGGCAGTTACTGCCAAAAGAAGCAGGTGGAGCACAGCTTCAGACCTGTCTCGTCAGCTCTTTTCAGCCACTGGTACGACAATTTCAAGGCAGACCTTGTACAGACACTTAGGGCAGATTGGTCTATATGCTCGTAGACCTGTCAGATGCGTTCCACTTACTGCAACTCACTGTCGCCTGCGGTTAGCCTGGAGTAGAGAGCATGCATTGTGGACACCGCAACAGTGGGCTTGTGGGATATTTTCCGACGAGTCTGGGTTTAGCTTGCAATCTGATTTTCGCCGGACTTTCATATGGAGAGCTCCAGGTACCCGTTACCACCAAGAAAACATCCTTGAACGACACCGTTACGGTGGTGCAGGAGTGCTCGTTTGGGGTGGAATTATTCTGGGTTCCAGAACTGACCTGCATGTTCAAATTGGAATCATGACAAGCCAAATCTATCGGGACGTCATTCTGGAACAACATGTACGTTTGTTTCGGGGCGTCATGGGCGCACAATTTGTGTTTATGGATGACAACGCCCGTCATCACCGAGCAAACATCGTAAGCGAATGCCTTCAGTCGGAGGATATCACCCGTATGGACTGGCCAGCATTCTCACCGGACTTGAATCCAGTAGAGCACGTGTGGGACATGCTTGGCCGACGAGCTGCAGCCCGTCAACCTCCTCCTACATGTCTACCGGAACTTCGGAGAGCATTGCTTTTTGAGTGGTGTAATATCCCCCAAGATCAGATCGATAATTTGATACTTAGCATGCCTAGGCGTTGTACGGACTGTATTGCATCGTCTGGGAGACATACAATGTATTAACAATCACACCAACCGTGTAATATTGGTTTTTTGTAAGTAGGTTTTTTTGTAATTTGCTCCAGGGAGAAAAAAATCGCTAATTTTTTTAATAATATCAAACATATAGCATCTTTTTTTTGCTCTTTACCTTTTGTTTAATAAATAAGCTTTACAAATAAGTCAAATTTGTTTTGCTGATGACTCTTCCTTTGCCTGATTTTGCATTATCCTTAATTTATGGACATGAGTGTATTTGAAGGAACGTGAACTATGAATGGGGGGGGGGAATCGGACTGTTGTCCTGCTTACAGGACACCTATAAAATACAAACGAAATACCTGAAAAAGATAGCTTTCTTCATGGGTATTTTTATTTTTGCAAAAGGTACTATGAATCTACTAGCACAAATGTATACATGCGTTTAGAAAAATATAGATTTTCAATCCTAAATAACGGCTCAAAAATAAATAATTTTAAAGAGTTATTTTTAAAGTCATTTTTAATGAAATTAAATATAATAGGGCATTTTTTTATCCTGCGTATGAAACACACCTGTATTTCAAGGGATTTTTTTACAAAAGTTATTAGCGCAAAGGGCGTTAGCTCAGAAGGGCTATTAATTTCGTTTTGGCATTTGGCGTTGAAAACTTTAGATGTCGGTTCACTTTTCAAATTGTTGCCACCAAATATTAAACGATGATACCTAGAGCCATCAGATTTTGAATAACGTAATCTTCTACCGAATATGGGCATCTGGAAGCCCTAATTTGGAATCTGAAATTTTTTTTATTATCGATTTCATATTTTGTAACACTTCAACGAATTTTTGATTAACAAACTCAACGATTTCAAAGGGAGCAATGGAAAAACTGTACGAAAAAATAAATAAAATATTTTTATCTCCAGCGCGTTAGACTCTGTATCGGAAATTCTAAAGATATGCTCATTTAAAAATTACTTTGCGATATTGCTGTTGAATTGAATTTTATGATTTAAGGGTAGAGAACATTTAATAAATAAAGGTAACACACAAAAGGGTAAAAAAAGTTTCTTTGGGAGTAATGTAAAATCTGAAAGCTTTCAGTTTTTTTCTATTTGTTTAGTTTTATTTCCATTTAATAAAACTTAATTTGGCCGTCCTATATTTAGGACAGTCGTCCAATGTGGGTTAAATAGTGATAATAATGCCTAAACTTAATAATAAATTTCCTCAGATTTAATGCTAAAGAATGCAGTTCCACCTAATACGATTAGCAAACCGCATGCAGATAGGGAGAAATTTGCCAAATTCTAAACTGCAGGGGCAGGAAAGAAGATGATTTTCCTTTTGATCTTGTAAGATCCGTTGAGTGCGCCCAAGCTACACATATTCTTTTTTTTTTTTTTTTTTTTTTTTTCTAATGTAAGATTTGAATAGGTAAGGATACCTGTGTACAGTATTGTTCGTTTATTTAACCAATTATAGCAAAACACGCGATCGCTACGCGTCTAAAGAGGGAGACATTATCGTGAATATCTTTCCCTGTAAAACATATTCAAACCCAAGTTGAAATCAGTGTTCAAAATCTTATAGCTGTTGAGCCGTTGGTGAATATGATAACAAACTTATCATAGTATAGCAGACTGCTATGAAACTGAAAATGAATATCTGAAAGGTCTGGGTGCATGAATTTTTGTGTGTTTTTAATTTTCTTTCGTGTTTTTCCTTTACGCAACATAAACATAAATTAGTCCTTATAAAATTTCTATGTTCTTCTCCTTAGCAAATAGTCCTTGAAGGCTGCGTATCATTTAATTAATCGAAAGATTAACTTAAAACAACAACTTTGATTTTTTTCGGGTGACTTTTTTTCGTAATATTAAAATATGAATGTGGACGACGCAAGACGATAGACTCATATAATTTTGAATTATGTTGCACACTGATGTAAAAAATGAAAGGTTTAAGAGTATAGTGAATATATCAAGTGACAACAACTACCTAATCTGAATATGCTAACTATACTCCGTATTTATTTAGCAAGAATATTATTAAGATTAAATAAAGATTAAAATGTATAATAAAGTATACTGTAAAAGCACGGTATAATTTTGCTTTTAAAATGCATATAGAAGACCAGTTTGAATTGGTTTGCCATTAACAGCAGTTGTATATTTATTAAATAATTGTAACTGCTTCCTCCGCAGCTATGAGAGCTTAGAAGATTTAAAGTTGAAGATTTAAAGTTTTCACCCGCCTATCAATTTTGTACTGACTTTAATGTATACATTCAGCGTAGCTGAACAATTAAACATGTATTTTTTTTTAAAAAACAATAATGCTTTGCTTTATATAGGAACGCATAGGAGGCACTTTATTACTCAATGAATGCCTAAAAGCAGGTGCTTGACACGTTCCAGAACAATTTATTGCGTCACAACTAGGGCTATGAAATATAAAGATATCAACGAATGCTGTATGAAAATATAGAGAGTTCAATAAATAGTTTTATAATGTCAAAATGCTGTTCACTCCCCCCTTCCTGTAATAAAGCCGAATAGATTGAGAAAGCATTTAAGTTGCATCTCAGTTTTGTTAACTATTGAGGACATCTACTGCCATCTAACGTCATAAAAAATTATAGTTAATAATAAATAAGAAACATAATAGAAACGAATATTTATTAAGAAATTTATAACCGCAAATTATAACAGTCTAGTATTTTATCATCATATTCTTCATCATGTGATACTTGAAGTTCGTTAAAACGTGATTTGAATAGCTGTTTAAAATAATCATATTAATCATTTCCTATAAAATAATTTCTAAGATAATTCCAATGTATATTTTATTAAATTTATTACCACTAATTTTAAAACCAACTATAAGAAAATAGGAGAAACTTCGCAAGCCGATAAACATAATGTAGAGTAGCATAGTTTAAATTATTTTACAGCTTAAGTACAAAGTTTAATTTCTAGATCTCTAAATTTTTACAGTGCCAAGAACTCTGCCATTCATCCATCAAAACATTTAAAAGTTTTAAGAAGCATTAGAAAGCACGCGCAAAAACAAAAATTACGATGCGCGTAAAGAAAATCACAGTGATACTATGTAGGCATTAAATTTTTTGGCAGGAGCCATGAAACGCTAGACCGAAGAACTTCGATTTGCTAGACCAATAGCGGACATGATGTAGTACCGAAAAGCGCAGGCCACCTAGCGGTGCGTAACTAAAGCTTCCATAAAGCAACATACCGTTTTCATGAATGCGTTGTTAGGTTACTTTTCTTGTTTAATTTTCAAACTCTTAGGATTCTCCATCCCGCTAAGTTTGAAAGGTGTTCATCTTCATCGAGTGAATAGATTCTACAGGTAAAATTGTTTCAGAAAGTATTAAGCTTGTTTATCTTAAAATTATAACTCATTTATTCTTAAAAACATCGAAATTCCTTTCCGCGTTAAAATAAAATACATTTTTCTTTTGCATATTTTATCTAAAGCTGAAGTTGTATTTGATTTGTTAAAATATGGTAAAACATACTAGGTTATCTGTCAAAGAAGGATATGTACCTTCATGGTGGATTAAGGTAGAAATCTGAAACTGATAGCCCGCAGGCTGCATGCATCCTACGATGCAAATTTATGCGTCCCGCGAATATATTTCGATTATTTATTTGTTACAAAGATTTAAAGGTTTTAGTTATTTGATGTCTGAGATTAAATTGCATTCGTTATTATTAAAAGCGAACATAAATTACAAGCCAGAAAAATCAATAAATGGAGCTAATAAATTTACAGTGAATTTCAAATAATTACATCTTATTTAATTATTTGAAAATTCAAATCTGATTAACTTTTATGCTTGTAAAAAATTAATACACTTAGTTATGAATCTTTGCACTAGGAATTTTGGCTTTGCTTTTTGAAAATATATTTATATGTGAGCAACATTTCCGCAGTTGAAAACTAACGAGAAAATAATCCGATTGACGTTAAGCATCCTCAATCCGGGATGAAGATGATTTCTAATAGTTTCACTCCAAGGCTGCAAAGTTTATCTGAATGAAAAGGTCATCCCGTGTCAAGCTACTGTAAAAAAATAAAACTTATAGTTATTTACATTACAAACATAAGAATTTTTATCTGTGCGTCGAACAAAAAATTTGATAAATAAGAGAAAGAGACTAGGCTGTCATTATTTATTCAAGTCTTATCACAGGAGGAAAGTTTTCATAATTTGTTTATTTTTAGTTAAATAACTTACAGATTTTCAGATTGACATTGAAATAAATGGCAGTCTGAAAATATTTAACTGTCAGTATATTTGAATTACAAAGTGTAACAAAAAAAAAAAAAAAAAAAAGTCAGGCTGGTACCAAACTTTGAGACAGAAAATAAGTATAAATTTGATTTTTTCTCCTTTATTACTTATGTATATTTTGATAAAAATTTAGTAAACGAAATCTAAAATTTATTTAAAATACTTTTTATTTTGTTAATTTGTTTTTATTTTACGTAAATAAATAAAAAAAAATTCTGTCGCGTCAGGTGTTTTCAGATCCTGTATTTAGCTCGCATTCAGTTTGAGTATCGGACCACTGGACTAAGGGAAACTGGCTTGTATTTATGTTACACATGGAATAACTAATTTATGTTACACATGAAAATTCGAAGGTGTAAAAATATGTTACAGGATATGTAGACAAATAACTTGACATTTTTTATCTTACGACTATAAATTTATCTTCTATCAGAATATTAAAAAAAATACTTCGTCTATTTTTGAGCGTAGAATCTTATTATTTGTATTATATTCTTACTAATCAGTTAGTAAGTTTGGCATTATAGATGTATACCTCCTCTTATAACTACTAGAAAAATCATAAAAAGAAAGTTATATGCATTTTGTAATTTTTTGTAAAATTGGGGATTATAATTATGTTTAATCATTGCTTTTACACATAATTTCCTTAAAGTAGTACTTATTATTAGTTTACTGCACTTTTAACGGAATTTTTCAATCCTAATGGAAATAAATTCTTAAATCTTAATAGAAAATTACTAAATGGATCAAAAACATATTGTTTATTTGCACATAAGAAAAAAAGACTGTAATCAAATAGATTGGATTATTGATTGAGGACCGAAAATGGCTTATAGAATTGTATATAAGAAATCCAAAGTTAAACTTCTTTTCAGAAGCCTTAAATTTATGGCCATGAATTAGATCAGAAAGGCCTAAAGGATTATGTAACATTTTAGATATAGACTACTGTACAGTTATCCATAGAGATTCTGTAGGGATATGTGTAAATATTCTGTAAAGATCTGCGTACAGGTTTTATAAAATTTGTACAGTTTCTAAAGTTTCCGAGTATAGAATCCTGTGTATCATGTCTATGATCTGATATCATGTGATCAACTACATGAATCATACTGAAACTATTATATCCACTTCATAGCAAAATAAAAATTTTTGGAACAGATGTAATTTTTTATAATAATAAATTTTAATATAATTTTATTAAAAAATATTTTAATTAAATAAATTCATTTTAAATAATTAAAGTTAAGAAATCCTTTATACAATAATTAAAAACATTAATTTCAGAAATTGAAATTTTATAAACAGCATAAATTAGACATTTTATTTACTTTTTTGGATTTAAACTGATTTTATTTTATGCTTTTACATCTAATTTTGTTAAGCAATATTATATAAAATATAAGCAATATTATATGAAAATTTGCACAAAATGTTACATTTAGAAGCTAAAAATCTTTAAGCTGAAGGAAAGAACGCTGTTATTTCCATTAAAAATGATTTAATATTTATAAATAAAAAATGTTTATTTTTACTCTTTTATAAACCACACAGTAAATCAAAAGTTGAAAATTTGCTTTGATTACAGCCTGAAACTTTAGATATTTCTGAAAAACAATATAAAGTCTTTATTAAATTTCTATGAAATTTTGGATAGCAAAATTTCTGTGGTTTTCTAGTCTGCGAAATCTTTGTAAAATTTCTTTAGAGTTTTATAGGAAAGCATTTCTATAGAGGATTAGCTAATAACTTCTGTAGAAATTTCTGTATAGCTTTGGAAACCTGTATGATAATTTTTCGTAAGGGAAGTATACGATGACTATTTGCCCAACGGCGGAATGTCTTCGTTTAGAACTTTCAAATGATTAGATTAGGCTATCTGAATACCGCAAAGCACTCAAGAACTATCAGCCTAAGGCTAGGGATGCCTTCAAGAAAAATTTTCTAAAGAAAACTGTCTCGTTTTCACGCTGCACATGGGAAAAGCCACGAAAACACTAATGCAGCTAGACCGTTCGCCTGAGTTTTAATGGAACAATCCGTATTCAGGGAGCTTGACTACTTGGCCACTTATGAGGTTGACTTTCTAAGGGAAATTGAATCATATTTATTTTACAAAAGGTTACAAACCCTGAAAATCCCATGTCAGCCCATTCGGAATGTACAGAATCCAGGTCGATTTACTCGTGTTCAATGGTTTTGCCGCCTCCAGCGTTAGTGGGAGCTATTATTACAGGGATCTCCAGCCTTTTTATACGTTAGAGCACATCCCAGAATACCGCTGGGGCAGCGGACACGATCATTTTTCAAAATTAATTTATAGTTTAGCGTAGCTAATAATGCACGTAACGTACAAAAACAATTATTCCTAAATGTATAATTTTAAGATATAAAATTTGTTAGTTGCATTCTTATGTAAAATAAATAATTACTAATTGTAACACACAGAATTTTACAAATTCTTTCATTTACAGTTCGTTGGTATAAAAATTCATTGTAAATATTGTAATTCTTAAAGTCAGTGTGTTGCTTGGCATTGCATTTCATTCGCCATTGCTTCATAATTAGGGAAGTATGCTGACATTCCTGTTTGTAAGCAATCATTAAGATATTCTTCCGTAAGTCGAGATCTGTACTTTGATTTTATTATATTCATTGTTGAGAAAATTGATTCACACAAGTGTGTGAAACTAAAAATCGATTTTGTTTTGCATGAAGTTCTTTTCATGAACGGAAATTTGTTTCTATTAACTATATTCCAGAATATCATATCTGATGCAGAGCATTTTAAGACAATGCGATTTTGAAGATCCAAAATTTCTAGCACCAGATTTTCCGTTCTTGCTTCAATAAACTCTGCAATATTTGCAACTATTTAGGTTACATTTACTTGGCAAGTAAAAGAATTGATGAAGAAAGTGACCTTCGGCTTGATAATATGAAACGATTAAAATCTTTTTTCAGACTGGTCTTGAAGTAACAGTCAATTTCAGCTTTATGAAATGGAAAGTAAATGGCTGTATTCGAGGTTACAAGGGGAGATTATATTGTAAAAGAAAGTTGTTTATAGAACCCGTTCATAATCAATAGATCAAGAATAAAAACTAGAATGGAGCTACAGAGAGAGCTGTCATTTTTTCTTTACTGTAAGTCAATAGTTACCAAAATGTGTACATGGTAAAAAAAATAAATACAAATTACATAGAAGCGAAAGGTTTTGAAGTGCTCTCTATCCTTAATGTATTATTAAGAATATAAACACATTTGAAGAATAGAATAGAAACTTTTATGTATTATTAAACAGTTTAATAATACTTTTTTGGATAATTAATAAAGTGTATTTGCTTATCCTTATCAGATTTTATTGATTATATCTGTTTGCTTATTAACATTTCATTATTTCATTATTTTCGTCTAGGAATCCCCCCCCTTTTTTTTTCGCGCGAGCAATATAGGCATGTAGATCACGAGGCTAAAGCCTGGGAAACAGCTATAAAAATAATCTGTTCCAATTTTTCCAGTTGAACAGCACTAATTAGAATAAGCACGGCAATTGATTATGAAAAGTATCCTAGTTTTTAAAAGGCTTCTTGCCATACAACATGAAATTAATTACTTAATCATCTTGTAGAGACATTAGGATTTTTTGAGAAGCAGGAAAGATGAAAAATATGCAACGCCTTCGCAGGATATCGAACCTCTCAATTACGCGCTGAGTTTGCAGACCACTACACCACGAAGACTCGCTAAGAAGGCGGGAGAAATACCTTCTATACTCCCCTTTTTAAAGGGCGACTGGGGTTTTTAGGGGACCCAGTCGCCAAATTCTGGGTGAGGAGAATCATCATCCAACACCCTTTTAGTTCGGGGCGCCACTGTAGTGACATTAGGTAATTTTGGAAGCAGATAAGATGAAAAATACGCAACGCCTTCGCCGGGAATCTAACCACGGACCTCTGGACTACGCGCCCAGCGTGTCGACCCCCACACCACGAAGGCATGCCAAGAAGGCTCCCGCCTTCTTGGAAATACCTTATATACTCCCCCTTTTAAAGGGCGACTGGGGTATTCAGGGGACCCAGTCACCAAATCCTGGGTGGGGAGAATAATCATCCACCACCCTTTTAGTTCGGGCGACACACTGTGAAGACAGTAGGTATTTTTTGGAAGA
The DNA here is from genome assembly GCF_044657685.1 of Stegodyphus dumicola. Classification (NCBI taxonomy): domain Eukaryota; kingdom Metazoa; phylum Arthropoda; class Arachnida; order Araneae; family Eresidae; genus Stegodyphus; species Stegodyphus dumicola. The sequence continues at coordinate 139,369,714 of NC_140781.1, read as the reverse complement.
AGGAAAGATGAAAAATATGCAACACCTTCGCCGGGAATCGAACTGCGGATTTCTCAATTACGCGTTGAGCGTGCAGACCACTACACCACGAAGGCTCGCTAAGAAGGCGGGAGAAATGCCTTATAATCTAAAGAATAAAGAGATATTTGTGTATTTATTTAATTGACTATGGCAAAAATATGAGGGCTGACTGTCAAAGGCGCATGGTTTCGTTTTCTGACCTTTATTAAAATTGCTTAAGTCAGCAACCTTTTTCATTACATGCGTACGTAGTTGACAAATTAATGCCTCATGGGTTGATACTTTGGTAAGTTTATGCTTATTTAGCCGTGTGGGCTGTAATAAGCTAATTAGCGTATAATCCTCTTTGGACATATATAATAGTGAGGAGGTGGAAATCTCAGATAAGACAGAGAGGAGTATTTAGAGTAGGTAAAAGGAGGAGAGAACGTTGTCTCACGCAAGTTTGTAAAGCAACTGAGAGCTTCAAACTAGGAGGGGAAGCGTATGCCACCTTTTATGAACTAAACGCGAAGGATTCAAAGAAAACCAAGGACAGAAAATACCGCATGAAAATGCAGGATCAAAATCAAAACAATGTTCAAGCTCAGACTGAACAACGTTGTTTCAAAATATTCTAAGATCTATAAATCGACATCAATCACTTTTAAAATGTAACTTTTAATATATACAATAAATACAGTTCATAGATCAAACATGGTGGTTCAGTTGACAAATAAATCTATATGCTTTCATAATCGAAAATCGAAATCAAATAGGAACCGAAGTGTTCCTAATCAAATAGTGTGCGAACCATCAGACATCCATCTATCGAGCTGCTGGTGGAGAGTCTATGGAAATTCAGAAGGCACGTCGCGTCTCGTTAACACGCAACGCTAGCGCCATCTATCAATTAATCAAATAATTTCCACACACTCCCCACCTGAACTCTGTCAAGAGTTCACATCAATCTAACAAGAATCAAATTTATAGCAATAAGTATTTTAACATATAATTATAAAACAATTGATAAGTATATTAAATGAATAGAAAATATATTCAAACTATAATCACTAAATTCTAAAAAAGGTATGTTATCATCAAATATAATTTGACACTCGGTAAATTTAAACAATTCTTAATCTAATCATATGAAACTAAATTATCAAAATAAACAATTGCATAAAACATATTCAAACATATTCATATTATTAAACAATAAAAAAATTTTTTAAAGTTCTAAAGGATATAATAATTGAACTGGTCGTTTTAATATTGTTCCATCAGCAGTTTTTAGTTCACAAGAGCGAACTTTGTTGTCACGACCACGAAAAACGTTTATCACTCTACCATAATTCCACAAAAGTTTGCACTTATTGTTGCCTTCAATTAATACAAGATCATCAACTTTTAGATCATCGTAAACGTTAGGATTTTTTAATTGATGAGCAGTCCGAAGATCCATCAAATATTGTTTTTTCCATTTAGTCCACAATTGCCTAACCAATAAATCTTGATAAATCTTTCTTTTGGTCAGAGAGGACTTGGTAGAGCCATCTTTAATAATGGAATTAAAGTTGATAGGTAATGTAGAATCTTTGTTTCCAAAAATCAAAAAATTGACTGGCTTTAGTGGCAACGGTTCCTTGTGGTCATTGTACACATATGTCAAAGGACGAGAATTCAAAACAGCTTCCACTTGTGCTAAAACTGTTGACAATTCTTCAAACGTTAGTAAAGCTTTACCGAGAATTTTTCGTAAGCACTCTTTCACTGATTTTACTAATCTCTCGTAGAAGCCTCCCCACCAAGCCCCTCGTTCTATTATAAACTTCCAACTGATTCTTTCATTCGACAGAAAATCATGGAATTTCTCATTCGACAAAATTTTAGAGAAATGTTCGAGTTCTTTTTTCCCTTTTTAAAAGTTTTCGCGTTGTCCGAATAAATTACTCGACAATTGCCTCTCCTAGATGTGAATCTTTTGAATGCCATCAAGAAAGAATCTGTAGAGAGATTCGGTACAAGTTCCAGATGTATGGCTCTAGTGATAGCGCATGTAAATAATGTTACATAGGCTTTTTGACTTCCTTCGATGTTTTTTACGTAAATCGGTCCAGCAAAATCTATGCCAGATACGTAGAATGGTGGTGTCTCATTGATTCTGTCTTCTGGAAGTTGAGAAGTGGTCTGGTCAGCAGACTTCAATGAATATCTTTTACAAATAAGACACTTGTTTATTATTTTCTTGATAAATTGACGTCCTTTTGGGATCCAAAAGCGACTTCGAATTTCAGCTAAGGTCGTTGCTACTCCTCCATGCATCATTTTAACATGTGCACTTTCTACTATCAAATTTGTTAGCCAGGAGTCTCTTGAAAGAATTGCCGGATGTTTTTCATCATGTGACAAACTAGAATGTTCTAATCTTCCACCTGCTCTCAGTATCCCGTTCTGGTCTTAAAATGGGTTAAAAAGATATAAAGCTGATTTCTTTTCGACTTTATTCGCTTTCTTCAGAGACTCAACTTCTTCGGGATAAAAACGTTCTTGTTCAGATCGAATCCAATAATTTTCGGCATCTACTATTTCTTCAATCGTTAATGGACCTGTCAAATGGTTTGTTTTCCTAATTTTACCAATGAATCGTTTCATCCAACCAGTTATTCTCAACAATTTTCTTAAATTACTATATTTTGAGATGTCTATTACCCTTTCTTCAACTGCCGTGCATACAAATTCATAAATATCATTAATATTTTTGCGGTATTCTAATTCTTCTTCAGTGACAGGTTTCTCTTCATTCTGTCGAGGCCACAACTCAGACGACATTCTAAGCCATTCTGGTCCTTGAAACCAGATAGGATTGTTTTTCAAATCTGGAAGTTTAGCTCCTCTCGAAGCCAAATCAGCGGGATTACATTTACCGGGGCAATAATGCCAATTTTCTGGGGATGTCAAATTTTGTATTTCCTGAATACGATTTTTAACGAAAAGCTTAAATTTCTTTGCACAGTCTTTTATCCAGAAAAGTGGGATTTTCGAATCAGTCCAGAAAAAACAAGAAGGTTGTAACTTCAAAACTTTATTGCCTAATTTGGCTGACAAAAGAGCTCTCATTAGTTCCAACCTAGGTAAGGTGAGCGATTTTAAAGGCGCTACTCTAGTCTTTGAAGCAACAAAAACCGTAAATATTTGTTCATTGCTAGAAATTATACGTAGATACGCTACTGTACCATATGCCCTTTTGCTAGCGTCAGAAAAACAATGCAGTTCAATTCTTTCCACATCACTATTACCGATTGCAGAAAAATAATATCGTGGAATACCGATTTCGTCCAAATTGGAAACTTCTTTGCACCATGTTTTCCAAACAGAACATAAATTTTCTGGTAGTTCATCATCCCAATCTAAAGCAAGTGTCCAAATTTGCTGCAATATGATTTTGACTCTAAGTACAAACGGTGATAATAGACCTACAGGATCAAAAATTCGTCCTATTGCTTGTAGGACGAAACGTTTAGTATTAACTTGTTTTGAGAGAAATGTTATCAAATTTTTTACATCAAAGTAAATTATGTCACCTTGGTTGTCCCAAGCGACTCCTAACACTTTCAATGGAGGATTTCCAGCTTCCGAAACATGACTAGATTCCTCGGATTCAATACCTTCTTTAATCCATAATTCGCGCAGTTCTTGAGAATTGGTGTGCCATTTATGTAGAATCATACTAGCATCTCTAAAAATGCTGACGCATTCTAAACTGGTATTGAAAGCAAGTTCAACGTTTTGGTGTCCTCCAATGATGTCATCTACATAAATGCGATCATTTAGAAATTCGCAAGTGGCAGGGTAGGTTTTCTCATATTGTTTCAAATGGTGTTTAATGGTTGCAGCCAGTAAAGTTGGACTGCTGTTTACACCAAATAACACACGTGTGAACCGATAAGTTATAAAATTTTGTGGATCATCGAATGGGTTTTTAGTAAACAGAAAACGCGTTACATCTCTGTCCTTCTCATCTACTTCTATCTGAAGAAAAGCCTGCTTTATGTCACTTGTAAATGCTACAGGATGAAGCCTGAAGGCCAACAGAAGTTCAAGAATGTCAGGATACAAATTTGGACCAATATGCAAGCAGTCGTTTAACGAGATTTCACCAGGTCCATGTGAAGACGCGTCGAATACGATACGTAGTTTACTAGTAGTTCGATCACTACGAACGATTTCTCTGTGAGGCGAATAAAATGTGTTTTGAGATTCACTACCAACAGTGTCTGGAACTGGTTCAATGATGTTTTGTTGTAAATAATCTTGTAGAACTGTTTGATACGAATAAAAGAGTTCAGGGTTATTCTGAAATCCCTTTACAAGTTTCTCAAATCGTTTCAGCGCAATCGCTTTATTGTCATGTAACTCATATTTTCTATCAGACTTCCATGGCAGCCTAACCTTGTAACGAGAATTTTTGTATAAAATTTCCGATTCGAATTTTTCCATTATGGTATTGTCTAATGGGTCAGATAATTCATTTTCAGGTTTTATACCTAAACTTCCAAGCTCCCAAAATTTCTTTATCTGATCAGATATTATATCTTCCTCAACTATGATATTAAAGGCTGTGGACGTGTGTGTTGTACCTTTAGTGTAACCTAGCAGAGACCAACCGAATAACGTTTCAGCAGCTACTAAATGTTTGTCTAAACGCTTAAGTTTCCCAGTTATTACATTATAATAATGATCAGCTCCTATCAAAAGAGTAATTTTTTCTTTGCAATCCCAAGAATCTGCGAGTTGTAAACCTTCTAACTGTTTGCCTAAAATGTGTCTATCCAGATTAGGAGGTGGTAAATCAGAACTTGAAATTTGTTCAGTCACGAGAGCTTCAATTTCGATTTTCAAATTCGGTGTTTCCTTGTTCTGTAATTTTATCTTAACAACGTCAAATGTTTTTCTAATGGGTGTTTTATTTCCAAACGTAAATACCGAAAGAGTCTCTGTTCGAATAACAGGAAGCTTCAATTTATCCGCGATTTCTTTTCTTAGGAAGGAACGCATACTACCTGAATCCAGTAGAGCTCTAATTAAAACCGACTGCGTAGTTGTTCGAAGTGTTACGCAACAAGTTTGAAGTGAAATAGTTTTAATTTTGCTGCGTGAGAATGCTGAAAGAACATGCGAATCTTCTATACTTTTATTTTTTTCATTTCGTTCTTTCTCAGCGCGAAAGCATATTGAACGGTTATGTCGACCTTTGCACTTGGAGCAGACGAGATCGCTTCGACACTGCTTTAGGCAGTGGTTTAATTTCAGGCAAAGGTAACATCGGGAATGTTTACGTAATAAATTTCTCTTCTCATCAACTGTCAGTGATTCACAGTCTTCAGTAACATGTTTGGATGTATTACAAAACAGACAGCAATTAGTAGTTTTGTTTTCTTTAACCGGCGCCAGCAGCTGCTGAGTGGAATGGACGATACTCCCCTTCCCACCCTTCTCTTTATAAACACAGGAAGTGCTTTCTGATTTATGAGTGGAGAGCAAAAGATGGCTTCTCTCGCGACTTTCCAATTCTAAACGAACAAAGTGCAATAATTCGTCAACATTAAAAAAGGATGACGAATCCGTTTTACGATTGAATTGTAAGGTTATATCAGACGGCAGAGTTTTCATTATGGCTGGAATCAACATATAACTGTATTTATCCGGTGTGACTTCTAATGATTTCAAGCTGCGTATTTGAGTTTCGATAGTGTCACAAAGTTTGCGAAGTTTTACAGTGTCACTGGATTTGGTTACTGGGGTAAGATTCAGGAGTTTTTGCATGTGTGAGTTTATAATTATATCTTTTCTGCCAAACCTGTTTTTAAGTATTTAGACAACTTCATCGTAATTTGGTTCCGAAATGCAAAAGCCTTCTATCGCGTTTGCGGCGTTGCCGCATAAGTACGATTTTAAATAATTAAATTTTTCGATCTTTGTTAAAGATTCATTATCATGGATTGCTACCTTGAAAGAGTTCCAAAAACTTGTTCACTGGGTGTAATCTCCATAGAATTTAGCGATGGTTAATTTTGGCAGACGCGTACATTTATTGCTTTCGATTTTAGAATTAGTTTCGTTAAGAGAGTTTTCATTATCCGAATTTGTTACTTTATTCAATTCTTTCAATTTTTTATTTGCTCTGAATTGCCATAACTGAATTTTCTCTTCGTATTCGATACAAGATAGAATTTCTGTTTCAAACTCTTCTGCCTCTGATTTTAAGTCACGCTCTATCTGAGCATCTAACTCACTCAGAGCTTTTGATTTCGTGATTAATTAATTGATCTAAATTTTCTTCTAACGTACTTGTATCAATTTCTTCTTTATTCAACTCCGATTCGATTTTTTTTAGAATCTTGGACACGGTGGTCCTGATAACTTTGCGTTTCGATTTTAATTTAACAACAGACTCTTCCGCCATAGTTACTCTACAAATTAGAAAGTTTAGCCTTACCTTTTTTGCCGACTTCGCACACTTGAAACGTGCTAAATCCAATTCTTGACGGCCTAATGCACCAACTGTTTCAAAATATTCTAAGATCTATAAATCGACATCAATCACTTTTAAAATGTAACTTTTAATATATACAATAAATACAGTTCATAGATCAAACATGGTGGTTCAGTTGACAAATAAATCTATATGCTTTCATAATCGAAAATCGAAATCAAATAGGAACCGAAGTGTTCCTAATCAAATAGTGTGCGAACCATCAGACATCCATCTATCGAGCTGCCGGTGGAGAGTCTATGGAAATTCAGAAGGCACGTCGCGTCTCGTTAACACGCAACGCTAGCGCCATCTATCAATTAATTAAATAATTTCCACAAACGTAAAACTAATTTCTATCAAGCTTTAAATAACATTCCCCCCCCCTTATTCCGTACTATCAACGTTATTGCGGCGACTGGTTGCATTCTTCCGGTGTAGGAATGGTCGCAATGTTTTTTTGGATCATGGCTTAAGATAGAAATTTAAAATACGAAGGAAACAATAAAAAGCTAAGTAAGGTTAAGATAACAGTTGAAGTAAATAAGAAGACGGAAAAATAATAGCTTTGGGAGAAAATTAAATAGATAAAGGCAAAAATTTTGAGCGATATACTTAGAAAATTATCATATAAATTTAAATTAAAGAAAAATGAATTGCAAAATTATTCAAGATAAGTTTTCAAAGGAAATTGAAACATACGTAAAAATTGCAATTGAAAAATATAAAAGTACCTTTAATTAATAAAAGATTAATGGAAACCGAAGACTGCTGCACCTTAGACTAACCTCTTATCTTTCATTTGCAGCTTCTGTTCCTGTCCATCTTTTGCTATGGAGAAATATATTGTGATTCATGATCACTATGGGTAAGCATTTTTATAAGATAGGTAAATTTTTATATTATTTAGCTTTATTATGAATATAAGCAATTGACTTATTTTTTATAACATAGCTAGTAGAACGGGTCGGCGTTAATGACAATTAATGTCAGCACAGTAATTAGTGTGAGTTTGCTTATGAAAATGAATGTGAGATATAGAAAAGTTCGCAGAAAAACCTTCAAAATTACATTTAAGCATGTATTACTTGCAGTGTATTGAAGTTTACAATAATTTCATCTTAAATATGCCATTAAGCTATATGCTTTTCATTTCTGGAACAAGATTGATCTACTAGTAAAAATACTCTAACAAATGGTAATTAGACAATAGCTGTCGGAAACTTTGTCATATATTTTGCTATTTTTTTTACGTAAAACTGATGCGAAGGAGAAGGTTTCATTAAGACATTTAAAGAGGATTATATTTACTTTGTGAAGATAGATCTGTTAGATACATTGGATGCAAATAAGAATAATCCAACCAGGGATCAGACAAAAGGAACAGCTCAATGTTCTCAGACATAATTTCTTTCTTAATGAAATTATTACACCAAAAAAAGGTTGCCTACAGAAATAACACATACATCATATTGTAAAGGCTTCAAACAGGTAATTGATTCCTCAAATGAAATTAATAGGGCGTCTTTTAGTTTTACTTTCTGGGAGCTGTGGAGCAATTATTTTATGCCGTATAGTTCATCGAAATTTTAAATCACTGTAGATTCGTTAGGTTACTTTTATATGGGAGACGAGAAAAATGAACATTGTCCTCACCGGGGCGCGAACCCTGGACCTCTCGAATACGCGCCGAGTGGGATAACCGTTACACTATGAAGGCATGCTTGGAAGAGAGAGAAAATATCTTATATCAGTACGCCGTGCTTAACTGCAAATCACTCTTCTTATTTGTTATACCAAAATAATCAGAAAGTTACTAAGTTTTATTTGTATTCGCATCTCTGTAGCGACGGGCGAGTAATATTACTGACATGCCAAAAGGCTTTTATTAGGAGTAATAGCTCCGTCGCCTTTAACGAGCTAGTTCGGATGAAGACAGCAACCATGAATAAAATATGCAGAACATGCATATACATGAAAAGTCTGCTGTAACTCTTCAACACAATGTTTGGTGAATGTATGGAATATGGCATCTTGTTGCAAACTGATAACTTTTCGCCTTTGCGACAATCACATCGGAGCTCATATTGAGCTTTAGTAATTATGTAGGTAAAAAAATTGAACTTTTCTGTGAAAAATGCTAAGCTGTTTCAAATACTTTTTCTACAAAACTGTTTAAAATCAGGTCCATCTGTTTCGATGACCCTGAAACAAGATATGACCTTAAACACTTTTTGATACAATTTTTCACTGCCTTAGGGCCTTACATATAACAAACAACACATCTGCTCGTTATTTGTCATTAGATATTTTTAACAATTCAATGAAGTTATTTTCACATCAAAAGCATTTAATGTGGAAAATAAAGCCCTTGTGTTTTTTAAGCAAAAGAAAGCTGAAGTAGTATCTGGTAAACCAAATATTGCATCTTATCTTACAATGAAGTTCCCTGACGCATCACTTTAAAATAGTTTAAGGGCTAAAAGCCTTGCAGTAGTAAAGGAAGTCGAGGAAGTTTGTACTGGAAGTTTGACAAAAGCACAATATATACTTTATCTTCATGACTTTGTAACTCAGTATGAGTGGAGAAAATCAGTTTCATGAAATAGAAAGCAGACTTTTCTAGCTTCTTCGTAGTACTACAAAACGTAAGGAGAGCACAAGCATCTTTGTTCCCTCGGGATAAGGTGGCCTTCTTGGGACGAACTGCTTTGCTTGTTTGTATGAGTTGAGAGAAATCCATCTGTTCCTATCGGATTGCAAGTGGGAATTCAGGGACAAATTTACTGCCACGGCTAGCTTCCTTGACACCTTCTGGCGGCCGGATGAACCTGAATAACGGTTTGCAAACAAAAACATTCTCTTCTTGTTTAATCTTGATACCTAATTGATTTTGGCAAATCAGACCAGGGCTCACACGATTAACAAATTATACACAATTATATACAATGAGTGCTGCATTGCTTCAGTATAATTTCTAGCGAAGTTGCCATAATTTTTAAGTAATCAGTACTCCGAGCATCACAGAAAATTTTCGAAACTATCTCTTGAATTGTCTCGATAATTTTGAATATAGATAACCTACTACTAATAAATCTAGCAGTTCATGTCGTGATATATAAATGTTGCTTCGGTCACATATTTCATCTGTATACCAGTCGAACTCTTCAGCAATGGCTGTTGAATCTTGAGCTGGTTTTCAAATACAGCCAAATCAAAATTAATAATACAGAAAAAAATATACTTATAACTACTGTAAAGAATTTATTTCAAAATACAGATGTAAAATTAATGTTTAGCGCTCCAAATTTCTACAGACATGTACAAATATTTGATTTGAAAGTCCTTTGTAACATGGCAGACGTCTAGACGCTCGTTTAGTTCCAGAGTTCTAGCCAGACGAGGTTCTATCCACCCTGTTCTGATTGTAAACTACTGGACCTATAAAGACAGACGGAATATTTATCGCCTCCCCTTAAAGTTCTAAGTAAAAGAACTGCGATTCAGTATTTTAAAATAAATCTTCTTTTTCAGTTGCCTGACTAAAGGTTAAGTAGCCTCTGTATAAAAAAATACGTAAATCTACACAGCTTGTGGGATCATCAAGAAAACATTTTTAATAAAATTAAAATGTTATGTTACGCGACAAAGGGAAAACACAAGCATTGTTTAACGTCCATAAACTTTCATTAACAGTTACGGCTAGCAAACTAGAGATGAAATAAGTAACATAGCTACTAAGAGAAGTAATAGAAATATGTTTTAACCCCTATTTTTAAAGAAGAAATTCCATCTCTTTATGCAAATAATCTTCACTGTGTTAAGTTCCATCAGGATTAGGCTCCAAGCCATACCTCTAAATATACTGCTCTAGTTTTTGAAAAAAATGAGAAATGAAACCGGAATTGAAGCTATTCCCTTTAAATGCATCCCATCTAAGTCCCCTGATAATCCATCCTGTAGATTTATGTATCTAAGTTTTCTATAAATTACTGTGCATTTGTACTTTTAAAACAAGCTTTTTGTAAGCGGTATCCCAAAACATTGGATGAACTCTGGAAGATTGTAATGCAGGAGTGGAATAAAATCAACTTTGATGTTCTAAGAAAAGGACTTTTATCTTCGAAATCAAGGTGTAATATGATAATTCAACAAAAGGGCTATCAGATGGAACATATTAGAAAATAAAATTCTAAGGTTTGTTTATATATAAATTTTTGCAAAATCGTTGCAAAAATCTGTGAACATTCTCTGTAATCTGGTAGCGTGATAGTTCCGTTTCAGACACCTTGTAGTTAATGATAACGATATTGTTTTACAATTTTCACAATATAATGTACTAAAGCAAGTCTCTTTCTTTGAAATGCAAAAAATCGTTTCAGAAAATATGATTAAACACGCCAATACGAACTGTTTGCGCAGACGATATTTGTTGTGGTGGGAAACTTTCGATAAACCCGATACTCTGCAAAGCGAACGAGTCTATCACCAGTGCAGTTCCTAGCGGGGATGCAGCACGTTAAAGTATGCGGGCAGTCAAAATCAGGAGCAACCGGACTCTCGCGATACCACGCCTAAATATTTTAAGTTCTTTGTAGGTACTTTTCATATGTAAGTACTTTTTATATAATTTGTCATATCTAAGTCCTTAGTAAGAATGAAATAAAAATTTTATTAACCATTGAGCATTTTTTTAAAATTTGGGTGCGCCAATCTTAGGAGGGCAGCTAATGTTCTAGGGACGACCCTGTCTATCACTTAGTACCTTGAAGTGTTTTAGTTGTTCCGAAATGTGTACCGTTCATTGCAAATCTGTGGCAAACACGCGAACGCCAACTGTTTGCGCAGACGATATTTGCGGTGGTGGGAAACTTTCTTTAAAAGCCACTATTTTGCAAAGCAAATGAGTCTGTGACTTTGTACTATGATGCCTTTTGGTTTCCCGAAATGAGTACCGTTCACTGCAGATCTGTGGTACTTTATTTAATTTAATATGAGAATCGGCATGTCTCATAAATGCGGGGTCCATTCCCTCCAATATCTATCCGAGTCTCGTAAACTCACATGTAAAGTCATAGTGACCTGGCGAGCCTTGCTCACCGCAATCACAAGTGTCACTATCCGTGAGTTCAGGAGAGCACCCTGCGGCGGACGGGTCCGAGGGTCTCCCACCCACCTTTCCCTACCACAAACCTCTAGAGAGGACTTTCGGCTCTCCGCGTATTGTGAGTGACCACACGCCGCAGAAACACTATACATTTACAAACACCCATGCCTTCTGCGGGATTTAAACCCGAGCCCTTCGTTACGGCACTCAGAGTGAATAACCACTATTTTAAGTTGGCTGGCAAAATATAAATAAATCCTACTTTTGGAATAGTGTAAAGCAATATCCTTAGAAAAAAATTTTTTACATATTACGTGCTCCGCCCTTAGACACTACACGGAAAGGGAGGAATGCTCCATGGAGGTCTTTTTAAGGGAAACTGGCTCGTATCCACGTTACGTAAAGCCACGAAAACGCTCATGCAGCCAGCCCGTTCGTTCACCGGACTACCAGTGTTCAGTGCCTTTTACCGCTCGGGGGTTTTAAAAACACTTTGAAGGTTAAAAATTGCAACTCAGCCCAAATCGACTACTTCCCGGCAGATGAATTTTGAATTTACATGGCGTTACCAACAGTGGGCATAACCTGAGTAGCAAAATGTCTTTTCTCCGAAATTTTAATTTCAAGTATCCCTTAACTCTCTACTTTAACTTGTTATTCCTCAATTCTATCTTTAAAAATAGTAAATGATTATAATGATCCGCTCTAAATGCTTCATTTCAAAGCTAAACCAGAATCAAGTAATTCCGAACTATGTTTTCCTATTGCACACGTAACGTTTCCTCTCCGTATTTCTCTCTAAGTAAATAACTGTCGCTGCGTCCTTTCTTACCGCAATATCTTAAAAAATGTAAACTTCTTTCATGAACGGCCATACTTCGCACCAATTCGTAACTTTTAATTTATTAACTATCTCTTGATATAACACTTTAAATAAACAATAGTAAGTGATACAGGAAATCGAAACAAAAATACTACTTTTGTTTTTGTTGATTCATTTTTATCTTTGTTCGTTTTTTCTCCATTTGTTTATAGGATAAAGTTATTTTGATTTATTGTATTAAAATTATTGCCCTTTTAATTATTGCTACTTTTACTCATAATTAAATATTTTTTATAGCAAGGCGAAATTGGTTTATAATAAATTTAGTTCTTATTAAATTAAATTTTTAGAGAATAACCCTACTATATATAATATATTTATTCGCAATCGGAAATGATATTGAATGGTTTAAGTGAAGTGAAATTCTTTGTCTTTTTTTTTTTTTGAAAACACGTTAATTTATGAAATAATATTATTCATAGTTATCTTGCAAAATGATATTCACTTCTATATGTTACATTTATTTTAAAAAATTGCATACTACCTATTAAAGTAGAGTTCATGAATCTCTAAGTTATTATTATTATTATGCTTGTTTTAGTGTTAAAATATATTGCATCCTTCGGTTTGATTTTAAATTGATATAATTTTCAGACATTCCATTGCAGTCCGAAGATCTTTGAGACTAAGCAACAAGTAATTATTTTTTTTTTCTTTCCTTTTAAAATTCATTTGATTGTAACAATGAAAAATATAAAAATACTCATGCAGCTAGTTCATTACTCAAAATTCGATCGCAATATAAATGACACCTTGCACATTTAGTACTTTCGAGCACAGCACATGGAGAAAACTCGTGGAAACAGTCGTTTGGCTGGGAATGGAACGAAGGTCGAACTATCAGTGCTCAGGGATTTTAACCATTATGCTACTAATGGGTTAAAACTATAGGCATACACCTTACAAACCATAGGTAGTTTGTCTTTAAATGTTTCCAAAAATTCAGTATGAGCTATTTTCATAAATAAAGTGACCGCTGTTGACAGACATATGCTTAGAGTTGAGCAGAAGCTCTAGAAAATTTCAGATGGTAAATCCTATGTTATCACTTCGTCCTCTCTTCCTTCTTTGAATCTCTTAAAACCTCTTTATCTATCAACTATAGTAGGGTTTCAAATGCACTGCATTTGATGCTGCCGCAGAAACACTAGTAGGAGGGAGGAGAAGGCTGAAAAGCCTTTTTTTTTTTATCCTCACCTAATGTTACGAAGAGCATTTAGATGGGAGATGGCAATGCTGGCCCCAGAAAACCTTAATTGAGACGTTATATATGGAGAAAAATTATATTGTTAACAATCCCAGCTGGCCGTGTAATGGAGGTTTCGTTCTTCCCTAAACATAACATTCTAATTATCGAAGATAAATGTGAAAGCTCGAGATCACACTCATATACTGGAATATATACTTTCAACATATATACACATATACATATTATATATATGTGTGTGTGTGTATTTAATTATGGCAAAGCACACTAGGGCTATCTGCCTAAGGGGAGGGATGCCTTCGTGGAGAACGTTCTAATGCAAACTGGCTCGTATACACGTTACACATCGGGAAAACCATGAAAACGCCCATGCAGCCAGCCTGTTCGAGGGATTCGAACCACGGACCGAACTACCAGTGTTCAGCGACTTTACCGCTCGGTCGCTGGTGGGCCCTATTACATATATGTTTTACCTATTTACTTATATTATATATATCTCTCAATAATTAATTTACTACTTTCTACTTTACTTTCAACATATATACATATTACATATATACTTTACTTATATACTTTCAAGTTAGCTGAGTGAAAGTAAAGCTTGCATGAGTTGGAAACGTGTTAGCTAGGCGTCATTTATATAGCTAAAGCTCATTTTGGGTAACTGATAATAAAATTATAAGAATAAAAGATAAGCTATGCATTTTAAATTCCATAATTTGAAAACATGACACTACTATTTTTAAATAAAGTTGTTTTCCTGTAATTTTTCTTTTCCTTTTTCTGTGCTTTTATTAGAGAGCTTTGTTTTACGCTGATTGCTGGTGATAGTCAGTTTTCTATCATTCCGCAATGAACAAATTTATCAACCTTTTTTTTTAAGTCATATCGTTGATCCGCTACCCGGTTTTCTGGAAGCTTATTGTACTCGTATATAACCGTTAAACTAATTTCAGTGATTTCTAAACATATACACTTTTCAATTTCTACATTTTTTTGTGCGTTGCTCTGTGTTAGAACTAATAGTTGTTCCTATTTGACTTCAAATTTATATTCTTTTCAGAAAAGAAAAAGGCAAAGTTCAGAAAAGAAGAAGTAAACAGAAGAGACGGTACATTACAATTTTTTTTCACTACTCTTCTTTTAAAACTGAATGTCTCCTATAGTTAAAAAATCTATTTCGTTTACGTTTCTTTCACTTTCCAGCGATTTTACTATTGTAAAACTTATAAGCTGAACAAAATCCTTTACAGACAGCTGAATTTAAAATTATGATAGCAAAATTTTAAAAAATAATTTTTTTGTGTGTGTGTGTTTTAATAATACGAAACCCTATCAATGTAAATTCGGAACGCAATTTACATCAAATTATAAATTATTGTTATTGTTGTCACTCCCTTATATATGTTACATTTATTTAACAAATTATATACTAACTGTGAAAGTAGGGTTCATTAATTCATGCTCTATGTTGTTATTATTATTATTATTATGCTTGTTTTAGTACTAAAATATAGTGTACTTCCTGTTTGATCTTAAGTTGATATAATTTTCAGGCGTTCCATAAGAGTCCGAAGATCTCCCAGATTAAGAAACAAGTAATTATTATTTTTCCTTTTAATATTCATTTGATTCTAGCATTAAAAACATGAAAATATTAATGCAATTAGCCCATTCTTCAAGATTCGATCCGAGCGTTCATGGCATCTTGCACAATCAGTCCTTTCGAGCCCAGCACATGGAGAAAACCACAAAAACGCCCATGGAAACACCCGTTTGACTGTGAATGGAACGAGGGTCGAGCTATCAGTACTCAGGGATTTTAACCACTATGCTACTAATCTGTTAAAATTATAGGCGTACACCTTACAAACCATACATAGCTTATCCTTAAAAATTTCGAAAAATTCGTATTTAGCCATTTTTATAAAAGACGCTGTTGACAGACATAAGCTTAGGCTGAGCAGAATCCTTTAAAAAATTCATAAAAGATGCTAAATATTATGTAACCACTTCGTCATGTCTACCTTCTCGTAACCTCTTTACCTATCAAATGACGCTGAAATGACACTACTTTTGATGTAGCCAACCCTGAAAGTTAAAAACCACAAATGAGTCTACGTCGACTACTTCTTGGCGGACGGAACTAGAATTTGCACGATACTACCAATATTTGGCATCATATGATTAACAAAATTTTTTTTATTGGAAATGCTAACCTTAATTCTCAAGTGCCCTAACTCTCTAGTTCAATTTGGTTAGTTCCCCATTCTGTACATAAAATTAGTAAATGCTTAAGATAAACCTCTCTAAAACGCTTCATTTCAAAACTTATCCAAGTCGTTATCTTCGATCACGTTAATGTGCACGTACCTCTTGTGCAAATAATAATTTAAAATTGTCAGGTCAAAACTAAATATTAACCAATCAAAATAAAACTAAACTAAAGCCAAATTAATATAAACCGAACTTTAGTACTGGACATGCCATAGTCTCTCTCCGTTTATACCTCTATCTAAATCAGTGTGTCTGCTTCTCTCCTTACCGCAGTATCTTAAAAAACATAACATTCTCTCACGCCGATTCGTCAGTGATGCATCAAAAATGCTCATAGAAATAAATAAATAAAAGTAACCATTATGCCAAGAAATAAAAGAGTTGCTCTACTCGCTATGTTTGCTAATAAGTCATTCTCTTTTTAAAAATTTTGTACCGGCGCTCATGGATATATATATATTATAAGTAAAGTTGTAAGAACAATACAAAAAAAAAAACAATTTTGGTCACAATTTTTTTTTTTTTTTTTTTTTTTTTTTTTTTTTCCCGCAATGTGCTGCAAAATTAAGGAAATGAGAAGAGAAATTGTAGTTAGCTCGCCAAAAAGTTACCAAAAGCTGTGGCTCCAAGAAAACTCCAACATATGCGTATTCAGTGGTTATTTACAAGTTCGAATAAAAAACTGTATGTTAAATATTTTCGGAAATTTTAACACAGTAAAAAAAAACTAATCAAATTGAATGAAGTAATATATTAGGCTACATGCGAAATAAAATGTAAATTATAAAACACAGCAAAATACTAATCGATGGAACAAGTTAAAGCCAAAAAATAAAACACAGTAAAAAACCAATCGATGGAACAAGTTAAAGGCAAAAAAAATTAAAAATTAAAAAGCGGAAAATGGTAAATTAGCCCAATTCGAGGTCCATTCTGGCTTTTCAAGGGAAACTTCTGAGTGAACATCGAACTAAGCTAACTCCATTACGCATTTCGCCGAAACAGACAATTGAAACTTTGCGTTACAAAATTTTTTAATTAATTAAATAAACTGTCCAAAAATTTTTTTTAGTCTCAATTCTCTGTTCCAATTTCCCGACGCGTCCGCACAAATTGACACATTAAGGTGTAAAAAATGTAAATGCAATTCCGATGTACAGCAATAATAAAAATAAAAATAAATAGCGGTATGCTATTAGTCAAAATATACAATAACGTACGGGCTGGGCCTGCAAGCTTAAAGAATTAAAACTTTATAAATGCATCTGAAATTAAATTTAAAGGAAGAAGGAAAAAATAAAACAACCAACAGCGTGGGTCTTGCTAAGACCAAGAAAATTTTTTTTAAGAAATATTAAAAAAGAGACCTGTAGCAATGCTGTCTTCTCTGGTGAGGAGTAAAACAAAAAGGGGTTGTATTTCCCCTCTGCGCTTTCATCGCTATAAATGATATTAAGTTATTATATTATATAAAAGTTATTATAAATTAAAAGTACATAGCCAAATTAATTTAGAATCCCAAACCTATATAGGTACTTCCCGACATGAATTGCGCAAACAAACCAAAATAAGCGAAAAAACTAATTCTAAACATCATAAAAATTGCAAGAATAATAAATGAAATATAAAATAAATACAATCTAAAATAATATAAAAAGGCAAGTAAATAATTAGTTTCGATTTAACTTACTATGTTACCACATAATTCTAATATAAATTATATAAATTATATACATAGTTTAAAAGTAAGAAGAGATCCAACTCATCAGTAAGAAGACATGAATTCCACCGTGGTGTGTGTGATAGAAAAAAACTTAAAAGTAATAAACAGCAGGAATTTTGATGGCATAGGAATGTTGATCCATAAGGAACAGGAAAGTGGCAACCGACGTAGGTGAAATCTTCATTTTATTTCAGTAAACATGCTGCGGCCACAAACAAGTCGGCACATTATTTGTGCCTATTTCAAGAGCTTTACATTTTTGATAATTTTGCAGTAAGTAGGAATCATCAGAGAGCCATCCAGCTAGGCCCAAGCTAAGCGAGCGAGCATTTTATGTTCAGATTGAAATTTTAATTCAGACCGGGTTAATTTAGATTCTCAATCCATTTTGATTGGATAATTAATTTTGCCGTAAAATTATTATTGGCTGCTTGGGTTTTAGTTCCATTTACATCACCAGAATTTTGTAAGAGTCACAGGACATGGTTTAGTTTCGAAATGACGCAGTGCTAAACGCAGTGTCGAAATGACGCAGTGTCGCAGTGCTGACGCAGTGTCGAAATGACGCAGAGATTACTATTTTTAGAATAGAGAAGGAAAATTAATTAACGCTGCTATTTAAGTATTATCTTTTACATATTCTTTAGTTTTCTTATATATTGTAGTAGGATGACTTCGAGTAATTTGCAACAGACTGACGATGGTTCTCTGCGTTATACCCTGGGGAGACTTTGTCAGGACGTGTTCTATGCCTACTCTTGGCAAACATAATGGTGACAGTATCAAGGTCCTGATCACGAACAGTAAGCTGAATGCAGCTATGTTCTTGTGAGTGCTAGAAGAATTACAACGTAAGAAGGGTGTAAAAGATCCTTTTATTTAAATCACTATTTACAGCAACTCCCAGCTCGGGAGTGATAAGAGAAAAATAATGACCGCGCTTGGGTTTAAACTGAATAATCAAACAATTTAAAGTAAAGCTTCAGCAAACATTTAAATAGTCGCTGTTCACAAAGCTTAAACGCGAGATTGGCCTATTTATGGTGCGTAGCAAGCCTTTGCTAAGTACTAACGCACGTAAATCACTTCAATCAATATTAGAGCAATAGCGCTAAGACGTAAGAATTTAAATACTAACTAGTCTGGCGAATGTCCACCGAGCCGACATGGTCTGAGACTAAAAGCTCTCTCACACCTGAGAAGTTTCTCACTAACCTTTAAATACAAAACTTGGCTCAAACACAAATTAGCATAAAGCTGAACCGCGCGCTCATTCTGAAGGGAAGTTGAAATAAGAGTTCACAGGAAAGGGTAACTTAAAAGAAATTTGGTTAGTTTAACTTAAAACCTTACAACTTTACTGCGAAGTTAGAAAGATGATACTCGAAAGAAAGGCTTGTAGACAGATGTGGCCGAATTGAAGAGCACATTTATTGGTGGATAAGAACTAATTATCACAAATATATTTTTCATCACACTTGCTCATGGGCGCAATTCGCACCCCCACAATTTTATGTAGAGTATCACATATTACACTCATGTCCATAAATTAAGGATAATGCAAAATCAGGCAAAGGAAGAGTTAGAAGGAAAACAAATCTGACTTATTTGTAAAGCTTATTTATTAAACAAAAGGTAATGATCAAAAAAAGATGCTATATGTTTGATATTATTAAAAAAATTAGCGATTTTTTCTCCCTGGAGCAAATTACAAAAAACGCCTATTTACAGAAAATCAATATTACACGGTTGGTATGATTGTTAATACATTGTATGTCTCCCATACAATGCAATACAATCCGTACAACGCCTAGGCATGCTGAGTATCAAATTATCGATCTGATCTTGGGGGATATTACACCACTCAAAAAGCAATGCTCTCCGAAGTTCCGATAGACATGCAAGAGGAGGTTGGCGGGCTGCAACTCGTCGGCCAAGCATATCCCACACGTGCTCTACTGGATTCAAGTCCGGTGAGAATGCTGGCCAGTCCATACGGGTGCTATCCTCCGATTGAAGGCATTCACTTACGATGTTTGCACGGTGAGGACGGCCGTTGTCATCCATAAACACAAATTGTGCACCCATGGCGCCCCGAAACAAACGTACATGTTGTTTCAGAATGACGTCGATAGATTTGGCTTGTCATGGTTCCAATTTGAACATGCAGGTCAGTTCTGGAACCCAGAATAATTCCACCCCAAACGAGCACTCCTGCACCACCGTAACGGTGTCGTTCAGTAATGTTTTCTTGGTGGTAACGGGTATCTGGAGCTCTCCATATGAAAGTCCGGCTAGAATCAGTTTGTAAGCTAAACCTGGACACGTCGGAAAACATCACACAAGCCCACTGTTGCGGTGTCCACAATGCATGCTCTCTACTCCAGGATAACCGCAGGCGACAGTGAGTTGCAGTAAGTGGAACGCATCTGACAGGTCTACGAGCATATAAACAAATCTGTCCTAAGCGTCTGTACACGGTCTGCCTTGAAATTGTCGTACCAGTGGCTGAAGAGAGCTGACGAGACAGGTCTGAAGCTGTGCTCCAGCTGTTTCTTTTGGCAGTAACTGTCAAATACCGCTCCTCATTCGGCGTTGCAACTCTGGGGCGACCTGTGCTGTAACGTCTACTCACATTACCATCATCTTGGAATCATTGCCAAAGCCTGGAGATGACACTCTGGACAATTTCAAGTTCGTCTGATACTTCCAGTTGGATACGCCCACATTCCAGACGACCGATAATTCTACCACGTAAAAAATCATCCAAATGCGTCCTTTGTGTCATAACTATTCGGGTATTGCACTGAAATGCTTATAAAGCGCCTGCGAACAATTTTACTTCTTTGCCTGTATTTCTTATTGTAACAGCTTTAATATCGTTATTAATCTCTCGTGCATTTGAAATAGATGAATAATAAATAATGTACAGATTACTGGCAATATTGGAATGCAGGCTCGAGAGCTGCATGCATTTTCTCGCACGAAGCATGTAATTATTATTTTTAAATAAGTTTATAGAATATGTTTTCTTTTCTTGTTTGTATGTCGCCATTTTTTTTAGTGTTAAATAAAAGTTATTGCTGTGTTCCATCATTGGAGTTGCTTCATTTCGCCAAAGAAGCATCACAGTCTTAATTATTTTGGAGGCACCGACGAGATCGAATAATCGTGCGTATTTTTATTTTATTAGTTCATCACTGAACGCAATATTAGTGATACCAGGTTATCACTTCCTGTTGATATTGAATTGCCTTATTTTATTAGTTCATCACTGAACGTAATATTAGTGATACCAGATTATTACTTCCTGTTGATATTAAATTGCCTTATTTTATTAGTTCATCACTGAACGTAACTTCCTGTTGATATTGAATTGTCTTATTTTATTAGTTCATCACTGAACATAATATTAGTGATACCAGGTTATCACTTCCTGTTGATATTGAATTGCCTTATTTTATTAGTTCATCACTGAACGTAATATTAGTGTATCAGGTTCAATGTTTCTTCTAACCTTCTTCGGAAACATACAATGACCTGACTAGAAACAGAGAGCTTACTAAAGCTATGTTCACTAATTGTAGTAAGTAGACAGGATACAGACGAAGGGTATAAAAGACCCTTTATTTTTCTTTATATACAATGACTTCCGTACTTCGGAATACAATGACCCTCCACTCGGGGTCTAACGTAAAAGGTATAAAAATAAAACTAAACCCTAATTTAACTTTAGAATAAGATTGGCCTTATAATAACAGGAAGCGTATGTAGCACAGAGACTGTGAACACTACAATACGTTTAATTTATCAAGAGGATTAAAACCTCTGGCCTGGAAGGCAAATAGCAACTGCGTAACTTCTAAGGTAAGCGGCCTGCTTCGAACTCACTGCTTCCTCTCTCCTGCTTGGCAAAAAGGCCACACTTAAATACTTGGCGTTCGCCAGACAACTTTGCATAAAATCCTTCACGCTTATAATTCTGGCCGGAAGTAGAAAATAAAAAGTGATAGTAAAGATTTAAAATAAAATAAACGTTAGTAAAACTTAAGATCCTTACATACTTCCCGCCAGAGTTAATTTGTTTGAAACTGAGGTCTAAAACGACCTTGTTGAAAACTTTTAGCTCTAAAAACTAACGCGAGGCCAACCTTTTACAATCATAACTTAGCTAGAAACTAGAAAATTTAAAAGAAAGAAATTTGTTACAATAGCAGCTCCCGGGATATACAACAATCTTTTTTTTTTTTTTTTCATCTGTACTGCATCTAAACAGGAGCTTTATTCAATTCTGGTTCCTTCCAGAGATCTGGAAGGAAAACTAGTTTAATGAAATGTTACAGAATGACATTGCAATTAACATATAGAATATACTTCTCTTAACATTCTTATTTCATTCATGACTATTTTAATTATCTCTCCCCGTGCTCTCTGACATGTGTTGTAAAAGAACACCAAACACGTATGTGTTTCTGTCTACGTGTGCCACACTTCCTCCTACAATCAAAACACTAACGTGTAAAAATTCAACATACGAGACCTCTTAACACACCCTACTTTCAACTCTAAACCCTGAGGTACTATTCTGAAAGTGGCTAACTCTAAAGTGTAGCGTCAGAGAGCCTAACTACATCATTCAACCTTTAACACATATTCACCATGATTTAATCTTTACAGTCACACGAATAACAAATTTTTAACATTACTTTCACTTTTACCATATCACGGTATTTCTTAACATTCAAAATAACAGTTCACATGTATACAAGAACATATCAACATGCCGTTAATTTTACACATTTGAAAACATACATTAGTAGTACATTGTTAACTTCTATTCTTTTCAAAGCAAGTGCCAATTCTTTCTACATTGAAATAATACTACATTTCAAAAAGTCTTTCAGACTAAAACTTCTTTCTTGCTAGAATGTTTTAAATAAAATTTATACAATAACTTTTTACAATATTTAAGTCTTTACACAACGCTATTATACATCAACTTTAGTTTTACGCGCGAGTAATTGAAAAACATAATAAGAAAATCGGTCACAACTCATTTCTCGCCCTTTTGGCGATAAAGGTAGACCTCGCATGAGGTAAAACTTCTTGAAATCTGCCACTTGCAGTAAGAATGAAAGATTAACTTAAGTTTGTAAAGTAACATAAAATTTTACTTATCTTTGTAATATTCAGACATCCTTTTCTGGGCCCAGTCTTTAAAGGTATAGCTGATAGTAGCTTGGTTGATCCTCCTTCTTGTACGGGCTCGCCCTTCAGTGCTTTCCTCTGGAAGCTTCCGTTTTTCACCAGTACGGCCACCCTTGAACACCTTCCTTTTGTGCTCTGCTTGTGGTCTTGGCCGTTTGAAGGCAGCTGGTCTTGGTGGAACCGGGAAACTTCTGTCGTGATCCTGCTTGGACCTCGTTGCTGGCCGTTCAAATTTTCCTTGTAACTTTTCCTCCGCCGCTGGTGGCCCTTCCGCAGTTCGGCGACATTTGCTGCGGAGAGTCCTGTCGGATGAGTAGATCTTCCGTTTTAGAGCCGGGTTATAGTTGCCGTCATTTCTCCTGGCTCTCTCTGCATACGTCGTCCTTCTCCTTTCTTCATTCTGGGGGTGTTCGTGAGCTCTCTTTTCTGGACGGTGGAACGGCTTCTTTTTCTTGCTACCTTCAATTTTCCCGCGGGGAAACTTTCTTTTCACTTGCTCCTGCCTCTTAATGGCTTGCCCTTGTACTTGTCGTTGTTCCACCTCTGGAGCTTGTGCCTGCGGTGTCTGCCGTACCGGATCCTGCAAAAGATCTGAAAAGATTTTCATTTTATTACGATCGAAGTAGGGTTTAATTTGATCAATATTTGCGGAACAGGTTTCACCATTTCTTGCCTTTAACACTACAACAGCGTGAGTTATTTTTTCTATAACATATGGTCCTTCAAAGCGTGGAAAAAATTTGGCAGTTTTATCCTCTGGTGCTGAAGAAAGTGAATGCTTGATTTTTAAAACTTCATCCCCTACTTTATAAGTTACTTCCCGTCGTTTCAGATCATAGTATAACTTCTGTTTTCTTTGTGCTACTTCCGTATTCTTTTTTTGCTTCTTTTATTAGTTTTTCTATATCACCCATTTTAAATTCTGGGGCTCTCTGTTGCACATAAAATAGTTTATCTAACGGTGTTATAACCTTTCTGCCTAGAAATAACTCAGCAGGAGTTTTGCCCGTTGTATCATGTTTTGCGGTCCTAAGGGCGAAAGCAAATTCATTGACATAGTTATCCCAGCTTTTATGAAAATTTTTAACATAACTACGGATAATTTTCACTATATTTCTGTTGACCCGTTCCGCTATATTTGATTGCGGCCGATACGGGACCATTTTTAAATGACGTATGCCCAGTTTTTGGCACATGTCTTCAAATATATTACTTACAAATTGAGGACCATTATCCGATATAACTTTTAGGGGCGCCCCGTATTTTAAAATATATTTATTTAAAATAGAATCAGTAACTAATTTCGCGGAGGCTCGTTTTAAGGGAACAATTTCGGTCCATTTACTAAAATGATCAACCATAACAAGGAGATAGCGACTTTTCTTTAACTGACTTTTTGGGAAAGGGCCCAATAAATCGATGCCGATTATTTCATTTGGAAATTCGGATTTAATACTATTTAGAAACCCGGCCGGGCGGAAATTAATATAATTAACGGCTTGACATGTTGGGCAGGACTGGACATACGCCCTTGTTAACTTTTGCAGTTTAGGAAAGTAGACTGCCTCGCGTACGCGTTGGATAGTTTTTCGAATACCAGCATGAGAAGCTAAAGGGCTGTCATGGAGCTCTTGCAGGATATTTAATCTAAGACTAGCTGGGATAACAGGTCGAAATTCGTTGTTGGAATTCGTAGTTTTTGTGTAGAATAATAGACCATCTATTAGTTCGTAATGGGCCGCCCTATTTCTTATCGCCACAATATCTTGGTGGCTAAAATTTTCAGGATCCTTCAAATACTCATAAATACTTCCAAACTCAGGATCCTTACCCAGTTCGGTTATTACAGTTTCTCGGGAATTTATTGTACACGCTGTCAGCATTGCAACTTTTACGGTATTACCCTGTTCGTCTAATTTAATTCGTGATAGGGCATCTGCTACGATATTTTCCTTTCCGGGGGTATGCTTGATTACCAGATTATATTCTTGCAGCTTGAGTGCCCATCTTATTAACCTTGGGGATAAATTTTTCCCTGAGTACAATCAAGTTACCGCCGCATGATCAGAATATACTGTTATCGGCGCCTTTCCAAAATAGACTCGGAACTTTTGCACTGCTAACAGAACTGCAAGTGCCTCTCTCTCGGTCGCGGAATAGTTTCTTTGTGTTTGATTTAAAGTTCGGCTAAAAAATGCCACGGGCTGCTGATTTTGCGAAAGTACCGCTCCTACCGCATAATCCGAAGCATCCGCTGAAATTTCTAAATTTTCATCCTTTTCAGGAAATTTCAACACAGGGGCTTGCGTTAATGCTTGTTTTAATTTTTCGAAAGCACTATTGGCTTCAGCCGTCCACGAGAATCTTGCCTTTTTCCTTTTTAATTTTAACAATGGCTCAGTGATAGCCGCAAAATCTTTTATAAAGGACCTATAATATGAACAAAGTCCTAGAAAAGAAGAGAGCTTCTTTGCCGTGTTTGGAGTCGGATACTTTTGTACAGCGATTATTTTTGATTCATCTGTCTCGATCCCTTTTTGCGATATTTTGTAACCTAAATATTTTAATTCAGGGGCTGCAAATTTGCACTTTTCGACATTAACTTTTAGACCGGCCTCATTTAATAAAGAAAACACCTGTCTTAAATCCTGTATATGTTGGTCGAGATTATCACTAGTAATAATGATATCGTCTAAATAGATAAATGTGGACTTTCCAAGAACAGGTCTTAACACAATGTCCATGCATCGCTGAAATGTTGCTGGGGCGCCTGAAAGGCCAAACGGCATACGCAAAAATGCATAAGTGCCAGACTTGGTTATAAAAGCAGTCTTAGGCACGTCCTCAGGCCTGACCCCTATTTGAAAATAACCATTCGTTAAGTCTAAAGTCGTCATAAATTTGGTTGATTTTATGTTCCTTAAAATTTCTTCTATGATCGGTAACGGATATACCGGATATTTCGTTATGGAATTTAATTTACGGTAATCAATAGCGAATCTCCACCTTTTTGGATGCTCCAAAGGATAATCATTATTTTTCTTACATAAAACCACCGGACTAGCATAACTACTTGAGATAGGCGTTATGATCTTTTTACGTAGCATATCGGTAATATGCCATTCTATAATTTTTTCCTTATTCTTATCATACCGGTATGGTTTTTGACGAACCGGCAATGCATCTCCGGTGTCAATACTATGGTTAGTAACCTGAGTAAATCCTGGAATATCACTAAATAAGGAAGCAAATTCACTTACCACTTGTCGGATTCTATCTTGCTCGTCATTAGGCAGGTGGTCAAGATTTAACATTGGCGGTTCAACCTTTTCTACACGCACTGGTTTCATCGTCAGCTTAAGGGACGCTGCATTAAAATCCAGTGTAGCTTGTGCGTCTGAAAGAAAGTCTATTCCTAGGATTAAATTTGCTTGCAAATTCTTTACTATAAAAAACATCACCTTTACTTGTTCGTCCTTGATACGGATGTACAAAGGTACTTTACCTACGCACTTACATTGTTCTCCTTGCGCCGGTAATACTGTTGTATTATCCGCATTATATATGCGGTATTTGCGAAAATACTTTCTAAAAAAGACTTCTGCCACACAGGAACACTGCGCGCCGGTAACCAGGAGTGCGGTGGCCGGGATATTATTTACCAAGACTTCAATCTTCGGAAGAGTTAAATTTTTCACCATTACTGTATTTAACTTGTAGGAAGAGGGGTTTTCGTGGCCTTCAGATTTCCGCACCCTCTCGTCAGCAGAAATCCGTTTTAGTTTAAATTATTTTTCCTTTCGGCGCTTTCCTTCTTTTTCCACTGGCCTTGAGACTTTTTTCCTGGGTTGCTATTGAACTGTCGACGTTCGCCGGCTGTTTTTGAATGCTCGGGTTTCCTTGCCCACTGATTCGCTTTTTCTCCGTAGCCATGTGCTTGAGTTTGCTGTAGTCTTGGCGTACCAAATTGGTTTCGCTGTTGATATTGGCGTCTTCTTTCGACGTCCGCCGTTCTTCTACTTTCAAACTGCATTGCTAGCTCAAATAACTTTTCCAGTGTAGTCGGATTTCGTAATTCAATAAAGTCTTGCACTTGGGGTAGTAACCTCGGCAAAATCACTTGAATTATTTCAGGATCCGGACGGTTTCCATACAAGAGCTTGAAAACGTGAATTTTTCTTAAAATAAAGCTCGAGAGGTTTTCCATTCTTTGTTGATATATACTGAAAAGTTCTGTTTCTAATTTCGCACGATCCCTTACAACAGGGAAGGCTTTTAGTAGGGCAGTCTTGAAATTTTCGTAAGTATAGGTGGGACTTCCTGCTTGACCCAAGAGACTTCTGCCGATACATTTGAACCAGTTAAGCGCTTGGCCCCTCAAAGCGCTGGTAGCTAAGGTAACTTTTTGAAACTCGTGCACGGGGTAGAGCATGAAGTGGTCATCCAATTTTTCCAAAAAACTGGTTGCCTGTGAGTTCCCATTAAACGTTGCTTCTGGTTTCATCGAAGCGCGCATGGTCTGGACGATGTACCCAAATCCTTCCAGAGCGGCAGCTGGCATTTCTGGATTCTGAGCCGTTTCTGCAGGCAGCACAGGTTCTTCTTGAAATTCGGCCATGGTTATTCTTCGTCGGGCGCCACTATCAGGTTCAATGTTTCTTCTAACCTTCTTCGGAAACATACAATGACCTGACTAGGAACAGAGAGCTTACTAAAGCTATGTTCACTAATTGTAGTAAGTAGACAGGATACAGACGAAGGGTATACAAGACCCTTTATTTTTCTTTATATACAATGGCTTCCGCACTCCGGAATACAATGACCCTCCACTCGGGGTCTAACGTAAAAGGTATAAAAATAAAACTAAACTTAAATTTAACTTTAGAATAAGATTGGCCTTATAATAACAGGAAGCGTATGTAGCACAGAGACTGTGAACACTACAATACGTTTAATTTATCAAGAGGATTAAAACCTCTGGCCTGGAAGGCAAATAGCAACTGCGTAACTTCTAAGGTAAGCGGCCTGCTTCGAACTCACTGCTTCCTCTCTCCTGCTTGGCAAAAAGGCCACACTTAAATACTTGGCGTTCGCCAGACAACTTTGCATAAAATCCTTCACGCTTATAATTCTGGCCGGAAGTAGAAAATAAGAAGTGATAGTAAAGATTTAAAATAAAATAAACGTTAGTAAAACTTAAGATCCTTACAAGTGATACCAGATTATTACTTCCTGTTGATATTAAATTGCCTTATTTTATTAGTTCATCACTGAACGTAACTTCCTGTTGATATTGTCTTATTTTATTAGTTCATCACTGAACATAATATTAGTGATACCAGATTATTACTTCCTGTTAATAATGAATTGCTTTATGTTATTAGTTCATCACTGAACGCAATATTAGCGATACCGGATTATTACTTCCTTTTAATATTGAATTGTCTTATTTTATTACCGTATTGGATATTATTTTTAATATTCATTTTAGTTGTCCAGACAGTAGATATATATATTGCTCTATGTTGTTATTCTTATTTTAGTCACCATTAATGTGGTAGAGAGAATGAACTTCATATAATTTAAATATTTCATTTTTGAGGTATACGTATTTAACAGAGTGCATTTAATTTCGTGATTCCTGACTGCATTAATTAATTAAAGTAATTAATTTGAGCTATTTTGAGGAAGTATAAAGAACACAGTGTTCGTTAATTTTAAACATAGAAACAATGTCTTACTTGGGAAGAGCTCGTAAGGAAGATTTGCAAAATCTCGCGGCTGAACTGGGAGTTCATGTGACTGCAGATTTGAAAATAGTCGATTTAAAACAGAAAATTGTTGAAAATAGAGATTATGATGAGGTATTCGTCAAATGAGTCTTAGACACAATAAGAGAAGAACGGAAAGCGAGGGAGGAAAGAGAAGAACGGAAAGAGAGGGAGGAAAGAGAAGAACGTAGGAGACAGGAAGAAGCAGAAGAGCGGAGAAGGAACGAACAGTATGAATTAGAGAGATTAAGACTTGAAGCAGAGACAAAGTCTCAAAATACCGGACAGATCCGGCCGAAAACGGAGCTGCGTCACCTTATGCAGAAATTCGATGACAAGAAAGGAGATATCAGTCTATATTTGCTATTGTTTGAAAGGCAAGCAGAATGGGCTAAAATTGATAAAGAAGAATCTGTATCTCATTTACTAGGACTACTTCCTTACGAAGTAACCCAGTTAATAGCTAGAGAACCCTCCGATAAAGCTAAAGACTATGAACACGTGAAAAATTTATTGTTAAGACGGTTTAAACTAAGCTCGGAAAAGTTTAGGCAGAAATTTATGAAACATCAAAAAAGTACCGAATCCACATGGGTGGATTTCAATTATGAAATAGAAAATTATTACAAAGAATGGGTGACTGGTCTAGGAGTTAAGACTTTTGATCAGTTGCTAGATTTGATGGTGCTTGACCAACTTAAGCGTCGAGTTCCTCCTGAAATTCGAGATCATTTTCTTGATGAATGGGTAGAGATGATTTCATCGAAAAAATTAGCTGAAAAACTTGATGCCTATGAAAACGTTTGCGGAAACTTTCAAAAGAAGCCCGTAGTGGATCGGCAGAAAGAAAGATACAATGCACTAACTCAAGGTAAATTGAGTTCAGATAATAAAAATAAAACTGAAAAAAAATTGTCATCAGAATTTAATTCGCAAAGCTGGTTTCATAGACCTAGAAGTCCACGTCCAAATGATAAATATGAAAAACGAAAAACGCCACAATGCTATCAGTGTGGGTCTTATCAACATTTAAGACCCCAATGTCCAAAACTTAAGAATAGTACTGAATCTCCTGCTAATCTTAACAGAATTAGTGCAAAACCAGAGGATAAATTTCTATTACCTTATACTAGTATGGGTTACGTAAATGGTCATAAAATTCCTATATTAAGGGATTCGGGTGCTAGTATTGATATAGTTTGTCGCAAATACATCACGCCGGAAATGCTGACTGGTAAAAATGTGTGGGTGCAACAGCCATTAGATTTGAATCCAACCTGTTTACCATTGGCTGAGATCGAACTAAATTGCGATCTTGGACGAGTAATAACTAAGGCTGCCATTATTAGAAAGGAACTCGACAAAGGAAGGTATTTATTAGGCAATCGAACTTTTGCACTGTTGAATAAACAAGGAAAGGAACCTGATAGTAGTCCTCACCAGGTTAATGCTGTTTCTACTAGAGCTCAAAAGAAAAGAGAAATAGCCGAAGAGAAGATCTTGGAACCGATGAAGGAAGAAAATAAAGCATCCAGACATGTTCTTGAAGAAGAAGATAATTTACTAATTAGCTAAATTCGGAAGATGAAACTCTCATGAAACTGGTAAACATTGACTCAGAAGAAATTGCACAACTTCAGCTTGCTGATAAGGAACTGTCTAAAATCATCCAAGAAGTTAAAGAAGATACATGCAAAAATGAGAACTATAGTCTGACAGGAAAGGAACTTTTAGTTAAAAAAACGACGGATAAAATGGGCTTTGAAAGACAGCTTGTCGTTATACCTGAAAAACTCAAGCCGTCAATTATAAAGATGTGCCACGAAGGAACTTCTGGTCATTTGGGTGTCAAAAAGACCAAAGGCAGACTTGCTAGATATTTTTACTGGACGAGGTGTTACAAAGAAACTGAAGATTTTGTAAGAACCTGTGATGCTTGTCAGCGCGCTGGAAAAGGAAATGACAAAAAGAAGGCTCCAATGACATTAGTACCAGTAATTTCCGAAATATTCACTAAAATAAATGCCGATGCCGTTGGTCCGCTACCTATTTCAAAGACTGGAAAAAAATATATTATTACAGCTCTGTGTATGTCGTCCAAATATCCAGATGCTGTTGCGGTGACAGACATTTCTTCGCCATCTGAGATTGATGCTTTCTTACAGATTTTCAGTCGTATGGGTTTCCCAAAAGTGATCCAAACAGATCAGGGGACCTCTTTCGTCAGTGCTTTGACAGAGGAATTTTTGGAGCGTTTCGGCATTAAACATGGAAGAAGCTCTGTGTATCATCCGCAGAGTAATCCCGTTGAGCGATTCCATAGAACGCTAAAAAGGGTGTTAAGAGTCGTATGTATAGGAGCGACTTCGGATTGGGAGAATTATCTACCATCAGTTCTTTTTGCTCTCAGAACAGTCACACACGAAAGCACTGGTTTTACACCAGTTTTTAGTTCATGGCAAAAACCTACGAACGCCAGTCACTTTACTTTATGAGCAGTGGTTAGAACCGATTGAAGAAAGTAATAATGTTGTCAGTTACGTTTTCGAACTTATTAATCGAATGAAGAAATGCCAAGAACTTGCCGTGGAAAACATGAAAGAAGCTTGACAACGGAGGAAAACATGGTACGATCGAAACGCAGTGAAAAGAGAATTTGCTATAGGAGATTTAGTTCTTGTTTTATCAACGAATCGTCAAAATAAACTAGAAGTACAGTGGAAAGGACCTGGAAAAATACAGCAGAAAATTTCAGAAACCAATTATATTGTAAGTTTCGAGGAACAAAATGAGCCAAATCAAGTATATCACATTAACATGCTTAAACCATATTACAAAAGACCAGAAATGATTAATATGATAACTGAAGTGGAAGGAGACTTAGAAATGGACATTCCTCGTTTACCTTCCAATCCAAGTATATTAAATTTTTCGGACGTCATAGAGGAGAATGAACTCGAGAAAAGGTTGAAATCCGAGCAAATAGAAGATTTACGAAAGATTTTATGGAAATATTCTGGTTGTTTTTCAAATAATCCTGGACTAACAAACTTAGTTTGTCACGATATTGAGCTATTAAATAACGAACCAATACAAATAAAGCCATACAGACTGTCACCCCGACAGACTGAAATTCTCAAAAGGGAAATACAGATAATGCTCGATCTTAAAATTATAGAGCCAGGAGAATCGGACTATACATCTCCCATGATATTGATAGAATTTTCATCAAAGGATCCTCGGCCTTGTATTGATTATCGTAAATTCAATGCTGTTACTAAAACTGAATACTATCTTTTGCCTAATATTGAAGAACGTATCGAAACTGTAGCAAAAGCAAAATATATTAGCCTATTAGATTTATCTAGAGGCTACTGGCAAATTCCGTTAACAGAAAGAGCCCAAAGATATGCAACATTTGTAACTAGTTTTGGAAGTTTCAGGCCTCTACGTTTACCCTTTGGATTAAAAAATACCCCAAAATTTTTTAGCAAAGTTATGACTAAAGTCCTGGCTGGATGCGAAGGTTTCGCTGTACCATACCTGGAAGACATTGCCATTTACTCAGAAAACTGGGAAGAGCACCTTAAAAACTTAACTTCTGTTCTAGAGAGAATACAGAAAGCAAATTTACGACTAAAACCATCAAAATGTAAATTTGCACAAGATCAAGTGAGATACCTAGGCCATGTTGTGGGACAAGGACAACGAACCCCGAATGAAGTAAAGATCCTGGCTGTAAAGGAGTATCCTACACCTAAAACTAAAACAGAAGTACACTGCTCAAAAAAAAAAAAAAAAAAAAAAAAAAATGGGACAGTCCTATATCTCCCGATCTACTGGGCCGATTGACAAAATTCAAATTGCGTTCTTCATGTCTCGAAAGCGCGACTTAGGATATACATTAGATTTATATATAGCACTATTCTAACATAGGTATTTTGATATTTTGACACAAAATCGGACTTTTTCTGAAATAACATACCAATTTTTTTACATATTTTGATTCTACGGCTCAAATTACGCGTAATATGAAATTTTGTAAAATTTGGAGCGAAATTTACGGAGAAATTCACAAATTTATGTTGGCACTTTTTTGTCAGTTTGCGCCAAGAATACTTCACTTGGCGAACTTCTTAATATATGGCAACCTAGTTTCCTTTCCCGTGAGAGGAAAAAAAGTCACCATCGTTCCTTTTTTCCAAATAATATTCTTTATATTATAATTTTAATTATAACTTATTATTGTAAGTAATTTTTTCTTTTTTGAATTTCATTTTAATTGTGCAAGTTGCACTTTTTTTTTTTTTTTTTTTTTTCGAATAACTGTTTTAAAAACTTCTATTTACCTATTCGAACTGCGTAAATAAAGGTGCAGCGTTTATTTTTTTTCAAATAGTTTTCTTTATATATATTTTTCGTCATAGTTATTATTTTAGATAATTTTAAATTTTTATACTTTTACTTTAGTTGTTTGTGTTGCATTGTCTCTTCAGATAATTGTTTTAAAATTTTCTATTTATTCCTTCGAACTGAGCATTTTAAATATATTTATTAATATCAATTTTCCAGAATGTGATTTTATTTATTTGAATTGCGTTTCTTTCGGAAGAATACTTTGTAACCCAGACTACGATGAGTTTGAAAACTGCATACTATATTAAAAGAGAAAATACAATAAAGCACAGTTTTAAAAATACAATAAAGCCTTTCAATGTTCCGTTCATAAAAGATATATATAAATAAGAGAGATGTATAACCGACATTTTAACTTAGGATGACTTGCATACACTGCTTTAAACAGTTTTATCATTGCTTTACACAATTTTATCCTACATTTGGTTTCTTAAAATGTTATTCATATTTTTGTCAAATATTTTATTTTTGAAATCGCAAAAATCAAATATCATAACATTGAAAAGTTTAAAATTAAAAAAAACTACAAATACTAAATTTTACGAAAAAATTTATTTTTCTTCTCTTTTTCTTTAAGCATTCTGAAAGTATATTAAAAAGTATCCAACTTTTCGAAACATTTTGGTATTTCTGACAAACATTTTAAATAAAGTTATCGCCTTCCATTTCATAAAGGCCCACAAACGGCCGGGCGGTAAAGACGCTGATCACTGGTAGTTCGGTTCAAGGTTCGAATCCCGCGAACGGGCTGGTTGCATAGGTGTTTTCGTGGTTTTCCCGATGTGTAACGTGTATACGAGCCAGTTTCCCTTAGAAAGTCCTCCACGAAGGCATCCCTCCCTTTAGGCAGATAGCCCTCGTGTGCTTTGCCATAATTAAATAATCCAATCCAATCCAATCCAATCCTTAATTAAATATAATTGATTTGTAACTTCTACTAGAACTGACGTTAAGAATTGAAGTGCAAATAAATAATATCGTGTGCAATCTTGATTAATATAAAATTAAAAATATTTGCACAGAAAAATATTTGCATTCAGACAGAATGTTTTTTGAAATATTTGCAATTACTTTATAAGAAGGATTTATTAATAACCGTAATAATTACTTATTATATTACTGATGATTAGCAATTAGTTCTTGACAATTACATTCTAAATTAGAATTTTAAGAATTATTAGAATTTTAAATTAGAATAATGAAAATACGCTACGCACAAAAATACATTTTAGGATAAAAAATGAGATTTTTTATGTTTTAAAACTTCTTGAATTCATTTAATAAACATCGTATCTTCGTTGTTAATTGAATTCAGAATGTTGGGTGTCGTTTATATAATTATTTTTACTTGTCCACGGAATCTGCTGACTTATCCAGCGATTAAGTAGCTGCAGATCATTTCTACATAACCATTGAACTTCCATTAATTCAGTCTCTAGAGGGTTGTATATTTATATCATAATTTGACTTTTATAAAAATGATTATTCTAAATCTTATGTCTCTATAAAAATATACTGTGCTTTAAAAATATGAATGATAGTACCAGCCGCTCTTTCAGCCACTTAAAAAGCATCAGTTTGTTTAGAAATAAATTGTGCAGTTAATGTCATAAAATTCAAATAAACATCAAACGAAAATTCTCAGTTTTAGACAATTCGATTTAAACGAAGTAAAGTAGCAGACGATAAAACGCTGAAGGTAAAAATTTACTCTTAGAAAAATTTACTCTTATTAAAAAAAAAAAAAAAAAAAAAAGATAGAGAGAAATTTAAAAAAATATTAAAAAATTTATATAAAAAAATAGCTTTTCATATAGTATTAATAAATATTTATTACGCATCATTGAGGGAAAAAATGTCATATAATTAGTTCTCCGAAAAATTTTACTTGAAATTTAAGGTTAAAAATAGCTGTGGCAATACAGTGTAACAAAAATCCATAGACCACATTTGGCGTTATTATCGCTCAAAAAGAAGATGCCAAATTTCAAAACGCGAAAATATGTAAATTTGTGTATATCATAGAAAATTTTGAATAAAAAAGTCTAATTTTTTGCAGATATGCTTAAAAATATAACTACTTTAAGATGATGGTAAAAATTTTATAGGTTATAATACAAAATTTTTTTCGAAAAATTTATAAAAATTATTTAAAAATAGAAATTTAAAAAATAAAACACAAAAAATGGGTAAATTTTATTTGGAATGAACCTAAATTTCGAAATGTGAGAGAAAAAATCAAAAAAATTTAATAAAAAAAGAGATATAAATAAATATTTGCCAAATTCAATTAACATTGAGGAGCTAAAACTTTGAGAGCTAATATTTCAAAAACTACTCGTACGATTTTTACAAAACTTGGTATTCTGGCATAATTTGAGTCGTAAAATCGAAATATGTAAAACATTTGGTATGTTATTTCAGAAAAAGTCCGATTTTTGTGTCAAAATACCTATGTTAGAATAGTGCTATATATAAATCTAATATATATCCTAAGTCGCGCTTTCGAGACATGAAGAACGCAATTTGAATTTTGTGAATCGCCCCAGTAGAACGGGAGATATAGCACTGTCCCTTTTTTTTTTTTTTTTTTTTTTTTTTTTTTTTTTGAGCAGTGTACGTGCTTTCTTAGGACTGGTAGGGTATTATCGCCAGTACATACCGAGATTTTCGGAAATTGCTTCACCCCTCACGGACGCTTTGAAGGGGGTAACAAAAGAAGGAAATATACAATGGTCTGAAATATGTGACAAAGCTTTTAAAAATTTAAAAGAGTTGCTATGCAAGAAACCAATTCTGTATGCTCCCGACTTTGATAAAAGGTTTATTATACAAACCGATGCCTCAGACAATGGCATGGGTATAGTACTATGCCAATTAGATGATGAACAACGTGAACATCCTATCTTGTATATAAGCAAAAAATTTGCTAAGTTTGAAAAGAATTATTGTACTACTGAAAAGGAGTGCGCTGCTATCATCTACGCTATCAAGAAACTGCATTTTTATCTGGATGGTCAGCAAGAATTCTTGATTCAAACTGATCATAATCCTTTGGTATGGCTACAATCCAACGCCAAATGTAACTCTAGATTGATGCCCTGGGCACTTTCATTACAACCTTATAATTTTAAGGTCATTCATCGCAAAGGATCTTTGCACAAGAACGTAGATGTTCTGAGTAGAATTAAGTAATGTAATAACTCTTAGTGTATGTAACCACGTTCAGGATTTATTTATTTATTTAATGTATACTCAACTGATGTATTTGAACGTTCTCCATTCTTTTTCTTCCTATTTAAATGTGGTGTAAAAATATTTGTTTAAAACTGAAAAATTTTGGCCTGAAGTTTGGAAATTTATCAGAGAAGTTACCTTTTCTCTTTAAGCAAATGAGCAAGCCGAGCTTATTAAACTGTCAAATTTTACAGAACTTTTCCCTTCGGAAAAAGTCTCTCCGTTGGGGGAGAGGTTGTAACAGCTTTAATATAGTTATTAATCTCTTGTGCATTTGAAATAGATGAATAATAAATAATGTACAGATTACTGGCAATATTGAAATGCAGGCTCGAGAGCTGCATGCATTTTCTCGCACGAAGCATGTAATTATTTTTTTTAAATAAGTTTATAGAATATGTTTTCTTTTCTTGTTCGTATGTCGCCATTTTTTTTAGTGTTAAATAAAAGTTATTGCTGTATTCCATCATTGGAGTTGCTTCATTTCGCTAAAGAAGCATCACATTATATATCACTCTCTTACACTATCGTCATTGTGACGTACCATCGGTGTCATCTGGTTACTTCCTGAAATTTGCATATGATTCTTGAAGATGTGTGCAGTGATATATTTATTTTAGAGTTCGATTTCCGCGTGACTCCGAATTATCCTTAATTTATGGACATGAATGTAGATAATGGTATAGTCAGTAACACGACAAAGCAAAGAGAGCGAAGTTGCATCTTGACCGCAGGAGAGCTAAAGCTAAAAGTGCGCAGTTATCCAAAATAAAGGCTCACCAAGAGAAGGTTTTGGTTTAGATCATAAAAGGTTTCAATTCTTGAAATTTTGAATTCAGGTTCCAATTTAGCTACGTCATTAGCGTTGCCATGCAAGATAGTTTGAGTTTGATCGAGAAATGACGCAGTCCAGAAAAGTTACGATTTTTAGAATAGAGAGGGGGGAATTACGGGGTTAACTTTGATTTATGTATTTATCTTACACAATTGGAAATTATATTGAATGGCTTAGATGAAAAGAAATTGCTTTCTTTTTCTT
Organism: Stegodyphus dumicola; assembly: GCF_044657685.1. Classification (NCBI taxonomy): domain Eukaryota; kingdom Metazoa; phylum Arthropoda; class Arachnida; order Araneae; family Eresidae; genus Stegodyphus; species Stegodyphus dumicola. The sequence continues at coordinate 139,332,311 of NC_140781.1, read as the reverse complement.
TGAAAACACATTGCTTTATGAAATAATGTGGATTACATACTAAATATTAAAGTAATAGTCATTCATTTATGCTGTAAATTGTTATTATAAATTTTACCTGTGTTATTATTAAAATTATTCTTTTGCCTTTTTTATGTTAAAAGTTTTAGACTTTTCTGCTTAGTTTTCAATTGATTTGATTTTCAGATATCCTCTCGGTGTAAGAAGGTCGGAGAGATTAAAAAAAAGGTAATAAGCTTTCTTTTTAAAATTAATGTGATTCTATTAAAAAACATTTCATACAGCTAGCCCATTTTATCAATATTCGAACCCAGCATTCATTGCATCCTGCATATCCAGGTCTTTCGAGAACAGTACTTGGAGAAAACCATGAAAACGCCCATGCAAACAGCCCATTCACTGAGAACGGAACTTGGGCCGAACTATCAGCGCTTAGTGACTTTAACCACTTAGCTAATAACGAGTTATATATGTACACTGCTCAAAAAAAAAAAAAAAAAAAAAAGGGACAGTCCTATATATCTCCCGATCTACTGGGCCGATTGACAAAATTCAAATTGCGTTCTTCATGTCTCGAAAGCGCGGCTTAGGATATATATTAGATTTATATATAGCACTATTATAACATAGATATTTTGACACAAAATCGGACTTTTTCTGAAATAACATACCAATGTTTTTACATATTTCGATTCTACGACTCAAATTACGCCTAAGTATGAAATTTTGTAAAATTTGGAGCGAAATTTACGAAGAAATTCACAAATTTATGTTGGCACTTTTCTGTCAGTTTGCGCCAAGAATACTTCACTTGGCGAACTTTTTAATATATGGCAAACTAGTTTCCTTTCCCGTGAGAGGAAAAAAAGTCACCATCGTTCCTTTTTTCCAAATATTCTTTATATTATATTTTTAATTATAACTTATTATTTTAAGTAATTTTTTCTTTTTCGAATTTCATTTTAATTGTTTAAGTTGCACTTTTTTTTTCGAATAACTGTTTTAAAAATTTCTATTTACCTATTCGAACTGCGTAAATAAAGGTGCAGCGTTAATTTTTTTTTTTTTTTTCAAATAGTTTTCTTTATATATATTTTTCATCATAGTTATTATTTTAAGTAATTTTTAAATTTTTATACTTTTATTTTAATTGTTTGTGTTGCATTGTCTCTTCAGATAATTGTTTTAAAATTTTCTATTTATTCCTTCGAACTGAGCATTTTAAATATATTTATTAATATCAATTTTCCAGAATTTGATTTTATTTATTTGAACTGCGTTTCTTTCGGAAGAATACTTTGTAACCCAGACTACGATGAGTTTGAAAACTGCATACTATATTAAAAGAGAAAATACAGTAAAGCACAGTTTTACACGCCTTTCAATGTTCCGTTCAGAAAAGATATATATAAATAAGAGATATGTATAACCGACATTTTAACTTAGGATGACTTGCATACACTGCTTTAAACAGTTTTATCATTGTGCCCATTGTTTTACATAATTTTATCCTACATTTGGTTTCTTAAAATGTTATTCATATTTTAGTCAAATATTTTATTTTTGAAATCGCAAGAATCAAATATCATAACATTGAAAAGTTTTAAATTAAAAAAAAATACAAATACTAAATTTTATAAATTTTACGAAAAAATTTATTTTTCTTCTCTTTTTCTTTAAGCATTCTGAAAGTATATTAAAAAGTATCCAACTTTTCGAAACATTTTGGTATTTCTGACAAACATTTTAAATAAAGTTATCGCCTTCCATTTCATAAAGGCCCACAAACGGCCGGGCGGTAAAGACGCTGATCACTGGTAGTTCGGTTCAAGGTTCGAATCCCGCGAACGGGCTGGTTGCATAGGTGTTTTCGTGGTTTTCCCGATGTGTAACGTGTATACGAGCCAGTTTCCCTTAGAAAGTCCTCCACGAAGGCATCCCTCCCTTTAGGCAGATAGCCCTCGTGTGCTTTGCCATAATTAAATAATCCAATCCAATCCAATCCAATCCTTAATTAAATATAATTGATTTGTAACTTCTACTAGAACTGACGTTAAGAATTGAAGTGCAAATAAATAATATCGTGTGCAATCTTGATTAATATAAAATTAAAAATATTTGCACAGAAAAATATTTGCATTCAGACAGAAAGTTTTTTGAAATATTTGCAATTACTTTATAAGAAAGATTTATTAATATCCGTAATAATTACTTATTATATTACTGATGATTAGGAATCAGTTCTTGACAATTACATTCTAAATTAGAATTTTAAGAATTATTAGAATTTTAAATTAGAATAATGAAAATACGCTACGCACAAAAATACATTTTTGGATAAAAAATGAGTTGATTTTTTATGTTTTAAAACTTCTTGAATTCATTTAATAAACATCGTATCCTCGTTGTTAATTGAATTCAGAATGTTGGGTGTCGTTTATATAATTATTCTTACTTGTCCACGGAATCTGCTGACTAGTCCAGCGATTAAGTAGCTGCAGATCATTTCTACATAACCATTGAACTTCCATTAATTCAGTCTCTAGAGGGTTGTATATTTATATCATAATTTGACTTTTATAAAAATGATTATTCTAAATCTTATGTCTCTATAAAAATATACTGTGCTTTAAAAATATGGATGATAGTACCAGCCGCTCTTTCAGCCACTTAAAAAGCATCAGTTTGTTTAGAAATAAATTGCAGTTAATGTCATAAAATTCAAATAAACATCAAACGAAAATTCTCAGTTTTAGACAATTCGATTTAAACGAAGTAAAATAGCAGACGATAAAACGCCGAAGGTAAAAATTTACTCTTAGAAAAATTTAATCTTATTTAAAAAAAAAGAAAAAAAAAAAAAAAAAAAAAAGATAGAAAGAAATTTTAAAAAATATTAAAAAATTTATATAAAAAATAGCTTTTCATATAGTATTAATAAATATTTATTACGCATCATTGAGGGAAAAAATGTCATATAATTAATTCTCCGTAAAATTTTACTTGAAATTTAAGGTTAAATATAGCTGTGGCAATACAGTGTAACAAAAATCCATAGACCACATTTGGCGTTATTATCGCTCAAAAAAAAGATGCCAAATTTCAAAACGCGAAAATATGTAAATTTGTGTATATCTTAGAAAATTTTGAATAAAAAAGTCTAATTTTTTGCAGATATGCTTAAAAATATACTTACTTTAAGATGATGGTAAAAATTTTATAGGGTATAATTCAAAATTTTTTTCGAAAAATTTATAAAAATTATTTAAAAATAGAAATTTAAAAATAAAACACAAAAAATGGGTAAATTTTATTTGGAATGAACCTAAATTTCGAAATGTGAGAGAAAATATCAAAAAAGTTTAATAAAAAAAGAGATATAAATAAATATTTGCCAAATTCAATTAACATTGAGGAGCTAAAATTTTGAGAGCTAATATTTCAAAACCTACTAGTACGATTTTTACAAAACTTGGTATTTTGGCATAATTTGAGTCGTAGAATCGAAATATGTAAAAAAATTGGTATGTTATTTCAGAAAAAGTCCGATTTTTGTGTCAAAATACCTATGTTAGAATAGTTCTATATATAAATCTAATATATATCCTAAGTCGCGCTTTCGAGACATGAAGAACGCAATTTGAATTTCGTGAATCGCCCCAGTAGAACGGGAGATATAGCACTGTCCCATTTTTTTTTTTTTTTTTTTTGAGCAGTGTACATCTTACAAACCATAGAATGTTTATGTTTCAAAGTTTTCAAAAATTCAGTTTGCTCAATTTGTATAAAAAAGCGACCTCTTTCGACACAGATGTGTTTACAGTTGAGCAGAAGCACTACAAAATTTCAAATGGTAAATCCCATGTTATCACCTCGTTCTTTAATCTCTCAACACCTCTTCATCCATTATTTATCTATTAACTGTAATAGGTTTTGAAATGCACTACTTTTGATGCTGCCACTCCGAACTCCTGTAGAGGGAAACAGAAAGGCTGAAAAAAGATCTTTTTTTTTTTTTTTTTTTTTTTTTTAAATCCTCATCTAATGTTGCCAAGAGCATCTCGATGAGACATGGCAATGTGTGGTCTCAGAAAACCTGAGATGTGTCATTATATACGGAGTAAAACCTTGCTATCAGTATAACGATCGCAACTGGTCATGTAAAGAAAGTTTAGTTCTTCCCTGCAACCAGCATTCTAATTAATGAAGGAGTACTTTGAAATGTCAAGATCCCTCTTGTATACTAGGATTCAGTTATAAACCTTTCAAGTTAGCTGAGAGAAAGTGAAAATATGGAACTAGCATGAATTTGAAACTTGTTAGATCTGAATAGAAGATAAGAGATAGATTTTAAATCTTAACCTGTCATTCGTAATTTGAAAACAAGCCACTGTAATATAAGAGTAACGTTATTATCCAGTACATTTTCTTTTTCTGAGATTTCGGTAGACAGTTTTGTTTTACGCTGAGGGATTGTCATAGTTAGTTTTTCTTCGTTCCGCAATAAACAGCTAATTTTTTTTAGACATTTCTGTTCATCCGGAACTGGACTTTATTTAACCATCAAAATGATTTTCAGTATTTTGTTGTCATATTCACTTGTCAATTTCAACATTTTTTTTTTTTTTTTTTTTTTTTTTTTTTTGAATTGCTGTATGCTAGAACCTAATGATGTGCCTGTTTGACTTCAAAGGCCTGAAGTAATTATAGCTCGAAAATCAAAATACGAAAGGAAGCCACATTAGGTTACAATGATTTTTCTTTCATTCTGCTTTTAAAATTATTTATCTCCAGTTAAAAACATATTCCGTTTACATTTCTTTCGCTTTCCGGCCTTTTACTGTTTAAAAATTATTAGGCTGAATAAAATTCTTTTAAAAGAGCTGAGTTTAAAATTATGCTAATAAAATCTGAAAGAAGTTTTTTTAAGATAGTTTGGAATTCTATCAATGCATATTCCGAATGCATTTTACAGGAAAGTACAAAGAAATCCCCCCTTTTTTTTGAAGTTATATAAAGTTAATTATTTTATGCGCTTTAAATTATTTTGACACTTAAAAATTTCGTTTGAGTCCAAATCGACAATTTCTCCGCAGACAAAGCTAGAATTTGGATGGCAATACTAGCAATGAAATGCACCTGATTAGCAAAAGGTTGTTTTCTCCGAGGAATACCTTTTTACTTTCTTGTACGAAGTAAAAAGGAAGTATTGTAATCGCGAAAAGTTTCAGGCAGCATATTTCAACGAAAATATCCATTTTGACCGCTATCGAATGCAATTTAATGATGTTTTTGCGTGATATCTGTACGTAAGGACAGAATAAAATACTCTTTTCCTTCAAAAAAATTATAAAACTGCTTTAAAATTAATTCTGAAGAGAATTTTTCGTGGCGTCTGTACGAACGTATGTACGTACGCGTACGTACATACGTATCTCGCATAACTCAAAAACGAGTAGCCTCAGAACGTTGAAATTTTGTATATAAGACTGCTATAACATGTAGATGTGCACCTCGTATTTTGGTTGCAATCGGCCGCACCAAACGTATATAAATATATTTATATATATATCCACTCTGTTACCCGGCTCAGTGATCTCAGTTTCTTTACCCTTATATGTTTTTAAATTGTACATTTTTTGCTTTAAAAAATTATTGTATTATGTTGATTTTATCTTCCGGTTAAGGTTTTTATGCCTTTAGTAAATCTGTATGCAATATTTTGAGAATTATCAACAATTTTAAAGTTGTCTAAGTGCCGCTAAGCCTTTTTTTTATGGCTGCCATTGATGTTTACATTTGAAACAGGAGACAAGTGGATTTGCTGCCAATCTAGAGAAACTTAGCTTCGCAACAACAAAGATAACGCATTCATTTATTATTGCCAATTAAATCATGCTTAATTCTTTCTGGAATTTTTTCGAGGAAAAAGTGTTTGAGATTTACTTCGTGATTTTTAATATAGATATTTTGAGTTTTTATGTATTTTTGCCTTCTCGCGAAGTGAGAACTAAATTGATTAAATGAGAAATACTCAATCGTCTGTGAAAAACTGTTTCTTTTTTGTTTTGTTTGCTTAATTTCTTTTATACATCATTCTAGCTTTATTATAGTATTTGAACATGTGGCAACGATTAGATAATTCTATTCTTTAAATGATATAAATTTTGTGCATTATGAGTTATAATATGAACGAAATATATAAGTTAACTCTGATATAATTATTGGATTATATAACAGTTAACTTAGTTTCCGTTTTATAATTATTATATAAGTTTACTGTTATATAATTATTAATACTGTTAAGTGAATCTAGCGCCGTTGTGTCGCTATGGTAAACAAATACTAGAGTGAATTTTAAAGAATGCATTTATTCTATTGTGGTTTATGCGCTGTCGGCGAAGTAGATTTAATTCAATCCAATAAGTTTAAATGAAATGCAAGAAAAAATGCGTATAATTTAATATTCCGTACAAGGAAGTCATGTGGTGTAGACATCAGATTTTTTACTTTATCCAGACGACTAGATGTTGGCGAATTACTACGAGGAACTTCGAAGAACAAACAACGCTCAAATATTAGTGGATGAATACAAGCTGGAAGAGTTAATGTTATGGTCCGGAGAATGTTTCGGTGCCATTTTCTGAGTCCACTCATTATTGTCGATGACAGTATGGATCGTATTAAATACGCATTAATCATTGGAGGCCACGTAGATTCACCTGTACATGCTGACGTTTTCTCTTGGGGATAAAGGCATCTTCTAGAATGACAAAGCGATGCATCACATAGCTAGGAATGTATGTAAATGTTTGGAAGAGGATAAGGAAGACTTCTGTTCTTCTCTGACCCCCGAATTACCCAGACTTTAAATAAGTTTAGAATCTAAAGGAATCACATCAAACGAGTTGTTTATTCTACGGATTCTCCGCCACCAACCTCCAAGCAGCTGTCAACTGCGCTGCTATCAACATGATTCTGTATCCTTGTAACTACTGTTCAGCACCTTGGGAAGTCTCTCCTATGTCGTTTAGCCGCTGTCCGCACTTTACATAATGGTTATTTTAGATTCGAACGGAAGAGCTAGATTTACCATTCCATCAAGGGAAATGGGCACAACAAAAATTGCTTAGGGACTCAAAGAAAGGGAGCACTACAAAAATTTCACATTGCCGGTTTTATCATCGAATGTATCTTGCAATTAAACAAGACCAGGTGTCAAGGAATATGAGAAATTGATGTTATGGTAAGGAGGAGTTCCAAATTTTTTAACTGCTTGGGGCTTCTGAAGATTTTAATCAGCCTGTGTGCCGACTGGAGGACTGTGGAGACTTTCAAACGAAAACGTTCTCGTAATGTCTTTAACATGGAAAACAATAAAAATGCGCATGCAGCAAGGCCTTTTGTCACAGTACAAAGCTAGGTCGAATTAATGGCATTCGATGGTATTATTCATTTATTCACTAGAAGGCACATGATATTAAAACGATCCTTTCAGTGCTCCCACCTGTGCAGTTCAAGTTAACAAAAAGTTTTAAAAAGCAGTTCCCTCTTCGTCTTGAATATGTGCTTTTTGTAACTATGTAAATTAATAAGGAGGGAATAGGAAAATAAAATTGCCTCCCTCACGTATCATGCCTGCTCACCTCATTTCCTAATGAAATCAATGACCACCAGCGGCCGGTTGGATAAAATGGTTGAGTGCTGCTAATTCATTCCGAGTTTGCTTCTTATCGAACTAGCTCCTGTATAGATTTTTAGAAGTTTATAGGGTAACTATGAAACAGTTTCCCTAAGAAAACCCTTCGCGAAAGCATCCAGCATTCCTCTTTGGTAAAAGACCAACCAGCTCAAATAAATAGCTGTAAATTGTGCATGCTTATTGCTGCATTATTCGTAGTCGGACAGTAATAATCAATTAATGGGTAATTAAATTCTTAATTTCTCCATATTGCTAACTGAATCATTTTTCAAGCTTGATCTTAACTTAACTCAGCGTAACTATTTTTATTAGTTAATAAAGTTGTAGAAACATTAGGTATTTTTTGGAAGCAGAAAAGATGAAAAATATGCAACCGCCTTCGCCGGGAATCGAAACACGGACCTCTGAAATACCGGCTCAGTGTGCAGAACCACTACACCACGAAGGCACACTAGGAAGTGGAAGAAATACCTTATAAAGTGACCAGAAGAATAAATTATTTGCCAATTTTTAATTAAATTAAATTACTAATTATTTAAAATAGTAATTTAATTATTAAAATTACTGTAGGTTCATGCAATTTAAAGACATGTAAATTCAGTTATCTAGCGTTCGAGTGACTTACATACTTGGTTTTTTTAAGAACACGTTGTTACAGAAGTTACTCTGTTTTAGCTTGTTTATCATGTATAAATATGGCAGTTACATGTAGTGAATAATAAGACATTGCTTTCAAATTTATCCGGTTATCCACGGTTTCGTATAAACTCGGTATGTCCTAGAACGAATTACAGCGGAAACGAGGTTATTACTGTAATTTTTTTTAAGAAAATATATCACAAAAGTAACTGGATATCATGAGGAGTATGTAAAGGACAAAATTCATATGTTATCCCACTTTTAAATCCGAATTACAACACATATGGTTGCATGAAGGAAGGTCGGAAAACCAATTAGAGAAAAAGAGTATCGTGATTGGATAAAGACTAGTTACTTTCAAGTGCTATGAATCTTTAATAACGAAATTTTGAGAGCGCCGGACTTTTGAACACGGAATGAACACCGGAGTGCTGTATTTCCAGGAATAGCACTCCAAATTAGCACAGGAGCTATATTCCGGTGTAGTGTATGTTTAAAAACAAACAGTTTCAGTTTATTGACAGAATAATAAACAAAGGCATAAAAAGTGAAAAACCTAAAATTTAGAATATCAGTACGGATGAATATATGTTTTTAAATATTCCGCTACCCTTACCCTACTAGCTTCTAATTGAGAAGTGGCAAGCCCTAGGAAACGATAAAGTTAGCAAGTAGTTAAGCATACAAACAAAAAACTTATTCAAAAGCTATTTAGAGAAAATTCAGGATTATTAGTAGAAATGTATAAGCCAAGTTTTGGAAATTCGAATGATAAAAACATGACAAGACATTTTTCTTCTAATCCTGAATTTTCTTCTACTTGTTTAGGTTATTAACGGTGACAGGTTCAAAGAAAATTATCAAAATATTTTCGAGATATTTTGTAAAAATGTATCCATTCGCTGTACACAAGTTTCTTGTATGTGGATCTGATATGCTAACCTTTTCCTTGTTACTGATTGGTTAATTAACAGAACAGGCTCAGGAATCGCGAAATAAATATTAAAAAATTATCGTGAATACAATGCAAGGAAATGGGTTCAAGAACACTGCAATGAAGATATTTTCAGCATAATTTTACTGAGTTCTGATCCCGTTATAACTAGCAACGTTCCCTTTATAGCTACCTAAAACAAAATTGAAAAATCTTTCAAAACAAGCATTTAGATTTATTAGCATCTTTAGAAGAGTGATCATTGTCAACTCATCATTCACAATGATGAGTTTTTTACCAGACAAATTTTTAGTTTTTGCTAAAGTTATATTATTTGTGCTACGCGAAAAATTAGCTTATAATATTATTTAATAAAGAAGATCATGAAGCTCCTTTTTTTTTTTTTTTTTTTTCCCGTGTAACTTCTGTCTTGTACCAATTATGCGCTGTGTGAAAAAGCTTTTTTTTATAAATAATTAAATACTTGAAAATGCCTTATTTGCTTCATTTATAGGTAAAATATAATTTTAAAAAATGTAATGCGTCTATTTTTGTTTCTTTCCCGTCCGTGCTTCTCTTGCGCAGAGTGGGGTACTTTAAACAGGTTGCTAAATCAATGCTCGACCTTGCTTCTGTACCCATATTTGTGCTTTCCTGCAAAATTTATCAAAATCAGTTCACATTTACTGTGAAGTTCTTGGTACATTGTCACTTCCACTAAATTAACACATGCCGAGTGTGAAATAGAAATTGGAAAGGTGAGAGTTCACTACAAACCGGAAAGAAGAAAAATTTTGACAGGTTTAATAGCAGGTCACACTTGATTCACGTATAACCAGCTTTCAAAACGAGATAATGAACCTGTTTGCAAAAACTGCAGCATTCCTTTGACCGTGCGTCACGTCTTACTGAAATGCCAGTCATTTAAAAGCCTTCCTTTTAAGATTTCTGGCGGTTTTGACTTGTCATTAGATATTTTAACAGGAATGCATCCACATTCTGAGATATTTCAGTTTTTAAAAGGTACTAGTTTTTACGACTTGTTTCAAATTATTTCAGTATTTCTCAGGGAAAAGATGCATTTTAATAATAAATGTTTGATTACTTCACAATCATCGTCCAGTTTGTATATATTTTAACTTCAACCACTAGCACTTTATATGCTTTGTGTTATAGCAACGTCTGTTTATCTTAACTTCAAGTATGTAGAAGTTCTCTTCCATTTTATTATCATTATTTTCTGCTTTTCCTATCATTATAACCGGTGTTTTCTGAATTAAATTTATTTCGTTTTGTACCTTTCATTATAAATTTGGGGCTTACAAATTTGTCACATATTTTACCATCTGGTTGGCACAACTTAACTTTACAGTCTCAGTGGTGGAAAATAAATAAATGCGCTATACAACAGTAGCAACGCATTTTAAGAGCTGGGATTTGCCCGCGAGCCTTATAGCTTTTTAATAATGTATCCAATCGCACTTCCTTCTCCCTTCATGGCATATTTGTTATCTGTTATTGGCCAAGAGAAAATCCAGGTATGACGCTGTCGCCAACAGTATTATAGGAAACTAAGTGACTGTTCGAACTGCGCCAGTGACGCCAGACGCCACTCCCTTTTTCTCTTTTCTTTTAATATTATCTGTTAAATATGCCTCCAAAAATAGAAAATTAACCTTTCAAAATCACATCAATTATATCTGCAGGAAAGCAAACCAAGCTATTGGATGTGCTTATGCATTAATAGCCAGACACTCACCCCTTAGCATCGCTACTCAGAGAATTTTATATTTGCAAGCCAAAAGACCTATACTACTGTATGCTTCTCCAGCCTGGGCGGCTACCGCTCGTATGAACAGATTAAAATTTCAAAGAATACAAAATAAAGCCTTGAGAATCATAGCCAATGCTGCCTGGTTCGTAAGAAACTCCACTTTGCATCATGACCTTAGGATTAAACCTACAGATTCAGAAATTCTAAAATTCTCGCATAAATTCTTCCTCAAATCTGATCAACACAGCAAGGAAATCATTAAGAAATTAGGCAATTATGACAACGTCATAGAACAAAACCATAATAGATCTCCCTTTATCCATCACAATTCTAAATGGTAGGGTATGTATATATTATCTAATATTTTTTCATTTACTTCATTTAAACAAGTTTTATATTTTATTCATATTTAACCAAGTTTTATATTTTATTCATATTTAACCAAGTTTTTATTTTCTTACCTTGTAAAAAAGATTTTTGTACCTGATATAGCAGCTTTTGTGGACTGTATTTGTATATATATATTGTGTGTGAGTGATTATGGCAAAGCCTTGAGGGCTATCTGCCTAAGGGAAGGGATGCCTTCGTGGAGGACTTTCTAAGGGAAACTGGCTCGTATACACTTTAGACACGGGGAAAACCACGAAAACACCCATGCAGCCAGCCCATTCGCGGGATTCGAACCTGGAACCGACTACCAGTGTTCAGCGACTTTACCGCTCGGCCGCTGGTGGGCTTATATATATTGTATTATATTCTATATGCGACAGCTCTATGCGTAGTAGATAAGACGAACAATTAGAAACTTCCCATGACGGGTTCGAGTCCCGATAGAATTGTTTACGCACATATAACCTGTATAAAATTGTTTCTCTTTTTTGCAACTTATTTTTATGCTCTTCACTGTATTTATGCCAAATAGAATTTGTCTCAAGAAACTATCTCAAGGAAAATTTACGTGTTTAAAGTTATACCATAGATATGCCATTGCTTATGCTTTGTCCTATGGAATCAGATGGCGCCACATCAACGTCACTCCAAAGATATGCAATTACTGAAGATTCTACTCAAGTCAATAGATGGCGTCGTCCTTCTTTCTCTTATGAGATCCGCACCCAGTGCTTTAAGACTTTCCGCTTATTTGAATTTTTTTTCTCATCTTTATGCCATTAGGAACTTAAGAAATACAGACTGGTAAAGGCCTCAACAGGCCGTATGCCTTTTACACGAATGATGATCTGTGATGCCACCGAAATAAAATTTCTGCTTGTTAAAAATTTTTCATATATCTCATGTACTCTTCCTTCATAGTTTTACATTTTCTGAGAAATGGAACTCTGTAAAGGCCACGACAGCTTTATTTCAATCTTTGCTTTGAAATGGTTTCGCTGTTAATGTTCTTTATCTATTTATTCACCTATCTTTTCTTTTGGGATAGTGTTTCCTTGCACAAGTAAACGTATGCATAGTTGCTGATGTGTCATCTTATCATCTTCAGTAGGTTAGGATGCCCTAATAATAACAACAGTAACAGAAAGTAATGCTTTATTCAATCAAAAGACGCTTTGCTCTGGAATAATGAAGACGAATATGCAGGTTGACTACCCGGTAAAAATATTTGATACTAATTTATGCCTTCTCTTCAAAAAGGAATAAACTATCTGGAAAAAAGTACTGAAATTTTATTTCGTTTTATTTGTATGCGGGATAATTTAAGATATTATTAGTCAAATACTAAAAGGAACTTAATGTCAAACTGCTATTTAACACACGCGAGGCAAGAAGAAAAGCATATGAAAAGAGAAAGGTCAAAACTTACCTCATTGTAGTCTACGAGAACATGATCTGCAGTTGTTACTCGTCATAACGGACGTCCCATTTGTAAGTCTAGCACTTACTCTGTGTGCATTAATTGCAGTTCTAATATTTATAGTGTAATTTTAATTTCATTTTAGTGTTGAGACTAATGTAGCCTTCAGTTTCCATTTATTTAGTATGCTGTTTATATACATATATATATATGAAGAGCTATTCACCAGAAATATTTATTCTTCAGTTTAGCAGATTTTACTGTACAGATTAACTGTTCAGGAATAATAAAACCTGAAGTTTATTCAATATTTCAACTTTTCTTTTGTCAGGAATCTTTTCGTCAAAGGAGTTTATAGTTTATATAGTACTTTATTCTTATTTATTGTCACTGATGAACATATTCTTGCTCTTCATAACTATTTTTTTCAATAATTTGGAATATTTGTTCTGGATAGAAGTATTTTATAAAACAATCTAATTGAAAATCAGGGCACTTTTGTTTTTCCCAATTAAAGAAATGCCACATCGCCTGTTTTAAAGAATTGCAATAGTGAATAGTTAATTAAAATTCCTATATAATAAGGTATGAGTCCTTATTTAAATTTGAAATATTTTCAACAACTGACCGTTTGCAAAAATTCTACAAAAAACATTTACAAAAGGATACATAAATTACACTATGCGTCAACAAAAATGTCGCTAATATTAAAATATTTTTTTTTCCTTTGCTTATCATTATCATAATTATCGTACAATGCACTAGACCTGCTTGTATAGGAGTTTCAAAGAATTTATTCTCATTGACTCGTTGAATATCAATCGAATTGTATGAATATGGAATTGGAGGGGTAGAAGTTTACCGAGTAGGAAATGAGTGGGGGAGGATATGATAAACTATGTTTGGATGACTGTATGTGACATATGAGGCGATGAGAGAAAAAAGTGTTGCGAATGTCACGAGCTGTCATTGTTGTTAATATCATCATTATAAAAGAAGAAAGTACTAAATTTATTCGTAGGTATTCTAAAACACTAAAAATTATGAAAGGTTCTAGAGGTGGTCACATTGCAGATATATACTATGAAAGAACGTTTAATTCAAAAAGTGTTGTTTTACCATATTACGTCTTACTATCATTGTTGTTTAATATAGGATGTATATGTAGTAGTAATTAAGTATGCATGTTGACTAAGCAATTTTATTTTACAGTTGATTGTGATATTTTATGTTTCAGAGTTTAACTACCATAAAGAAAATATAATTATGTTGTGTATTCATCAGTTTTAAACAGGATCACTAATAAGTTTTTGTATGTTTAACATTTTTAATTTTATTTAAGTTTTGTGCTTTAAGGAATTAAGGTTATTCGATCTGCAAAGTATAGCAGTATTTAACTGCATATAACATAACGCAGTATCTATAAAATTACGTCTCACCATAACATAATGAAGTACAATTTTGCGTCAAACAAATTTTAATACCCACATTTGAGTGTAAAAATACTGTATTGCTATTAGCTTAGTAAATCTATGCATTATGTTTTATTTCTTATGTACAGTTTCCGGAATTTTAATGGATGAAATTTATTTTAATTTTATTTGTTGATGATTGAATTAAGGAAAATTAAACAACGTCTGTCTGTTAAAGAAATGATGTTTTTGTGGAGGACATAGTCAGGGAAATTTGCTAATGTTCACAGTGCATAAGAGAAAAGCCTCATGCAGCTAACTGTTTTACCGAGAATTAGAAACTGGAACGAAGTACTAATGCTTAAAGAATTTAGCCACTCGATCACTGGTGGCCGTGCACTTAAGTTTTACACTGATCTTTGTCTGTAATACACTGATCGTTGTCAGTCTTAAATCGATTAGGGTCCTTAATTTTTGGTTATGATTTCATTATTTTAACAATCATTTCATTGAGCAATTTGTGGAAAAAACTGTTAATTTTTTCATATACTTATACGTGTATGTTAGTAATATATAAGTAACATTTCTTTAAGCATAAGCTTGTCTTTTTTCCCCCATTTTAAATTTCAACAAGTTAAAAATTTTTTTTCTGCATCTCAAGACATGTTGAGAAGCTTTTAGAGCATTTCTTAAAAACCTGCTTCCTAAGAGAAGGAGATAGCTTTGGATAAATTTCTGAATGAAAATGGCTTTTGTTTACATCATAATCAGGAAAAACTTATGAAATCAGGAATTTCTCCGAGATTTGAAAGTGGATTGAGCTATAAGCGTTAAGTTGTCTTACCTATTGGATAGTAATCCAATAGATAAGTGAACGTAAATCTGAGTTTTCTAAGGAAAGTTATGAAATAATCCTAAGATCAAACTTCTTCGTGGTGAAGTTCTACAGCTCAGAAATGTACTTAAAAGTATGCCTGAAGTTTAATATTGGCAATACTTTTTATCATTAGTTCTCGAAAGCATGCATTGCTTTCGAGATACATACTTTCGGCAACAATATGGCTAATTCGTTTCATGATGCATGTAATTCGCGTCATTAAAATTTAGAAGTCCGTTTTTTTATTGTTGCAACTCAAAAATGTTCAAAAGATAATTAGCTAGTATTCTTTAAGATGGGTGACAGATTGAAGGCCATTTTTCTAGGCATCGCTTACAAGATTTATACTCACTGCAGCAATATGAATGATTAAATGTGCTCATGATGCATGTCTTCGACCTCGTTAAAGGTTGGAAATTCTTTTCTCTAAGTAGCGTTGTTGCTCAGCACATTGAAAACTGTCATTAGCGATCTCTTCAAAATGGGCGGTGGATCGAAAATTTTGGCCTTTTTTCTCAGAAAATATAGCCCTGCTTGATGTTTTTATTAGTTTGTTGAAGGCAATTAACTCAAATTCATTTAAAATATAGAGTAAGAATCATTAGGAAGATGTGGAGGCGTACAGTAGTGACTTTTGAAATTCTCTTACTCCAGTGTCAATAAATCAAATTTTAAAACTGTAAATAATTTAATTTTGTATGCCCTGATATTGGTCCAAAAACAAAATTATGAATATCTAATTTTGGAATTATGTTATAAGAATCAGGATCAGCCTCTCCAGTACGCTAAATAAGAATGACTTGTTTGCAGAAGTGGGAGAATATCATTTAATGAAGTACTTTTTTATGTTTGTAAACAAATGTAACAGTTCAAAATAATTAAGTCCGCGGACAGTATTGTGGCAAAAAGATGTGACAGCAATCACGTCGCGTAGCATGGCAGCCGTCACAGCCGTTATTCATTGGAATATGGTAACGAACCCAACAGTTGCCTACTGCAGGGTAATAAAGCCTTCGTGAAGGACTTTCTATGGAAAATTGACTCGTATTCACGTTAGACATGGGAAAAGCCACGAAAACAAATCATGTAATCAGCCTATTCATCTGGGATCAAGTCCGGGACGAACATTCAGTACTCAGCGGTCTTAACTACTCGGTCGCTGAGTGAGCCCACAATTAGAAAGACAATGATTAATATATATGCACGACTGTAGTGACTGAATACCTATGCGTCACATCACGTAACTGAAAAGGAAGTCGTATTGGATTACTTAGATAATGAGAAAGAAAAGAAGAACTATTTACCTAATTGGAGGAATGCTTTCGGAAAGAAATTTTTTTAAAGAAACTCTATCGTATTCACGTTACACATGGGGAAAATCATGAAAATTCCTATGCAGCCAAATTATTTGCCTGGATTTTAACGGGGATTGAATTATCAGTGCTTAGCGGTTTTCCCGCTCGGCCGCTAATGAGTAGAAAAATGAATTTAAACTACAAGCACATGCTATCCAGTATTTTTCTAGGAGAACTGAAAAATGCACTAATAGAAAATAGAAGCGAAGCTGTGCAATAAAAACACACTTTTCCTTTTGTGGATTTCAGCACTTTGCCTATCTTCTGACGGTAAAAGGAGTATCAAGCATTGAAATCCATAAAAAATTATAAAAATTTTAAGTGAAACTCATTCTTCATTCTTTGATGATTTTATTTCTGAGTTGTTGAGCGCGAGTACTGCTTGATAAGCATATGTAGTAGGTAAGTGCTCACCAGCGTTTCGATCAGTGTCCACCAGCGATGAAGCAGGTAAGATCTCTCAACAGTGATGGCTCAACTCGGTCTAAATTCCTGCCAGACGACCTGGCTGCATAGACGCTTTTGTGGATATCCGCATATTTAATGTGGATACGAACCAGTTTGCCTCAGTTTGTCATCCAAATGTATATTTTTCCTTAGGTAGATAACGCTAGTGTGCTTTGTAATAATTTAATAAATCCCAGCGGATTTCTTTTCAGTCCCATAATGAGATTGTCTGCTTGCTGTCTAGTGCCATATGCGCGTTTTCATTTTATAACGGTTGCGACGGCTTCACAACCAACTAGCGTTTATTGCTGATTTTTTCCATTAAGCCTGTAAGGTATGAGTAGAGGAAATGAGAGTTCTGGATCGGGATCTTAGGGATCTGGAGTTGAGGGAGATCCCGAGAAGGAAGGGTCAGCCGTGGAAGAGAGGCTTATCTGAAAATGGGGAGCCTTATCAGAAAGTGGATGCGAGTAGAGTAGTTGCTACGTCACAGAAAAAGGACGCGTGCTTAGATTATTTTCTTTTTTAATTTGGTGATTTAGGCATTGAGTAGTTATATGATAATATGTACTTATTTATATTGAATTTTTGAAAGCATATATCAAGTAGGTGCTTTAAGTGACTGATATAGTTCATTTCCTTAAACAGATATAAAATGAAATGTTTCCCTCACAGTATAACCTCTTCCGAAGATAATTATTTTCTTACTTGTATTTATCCTATGACTGAATATCTGCAAAACTGCTACATGTCATCACAATTTAATAAGATATTATATTTTACTGATTTATCGGAGGTGATTTCCCTTCTAATAAATTTTAGCCTTTGTGTTTTTTCTTCGTATTCCAACTGTTTTACTATGTATATGATGATTATCTCCTAGTTACCCTGAATGAGGATTATTTTCGAATTTAATGACTGAGTGATCCTATACACTCAGAATTTTACCTTATTTCTTAAATATTCTGTTCATAATATCACATATACTTTCCGTAATCTTCATGACATTACTGATTTTTATTCTTAAATTCATTTTACGCAGAGATTTTTCAGACTTGTTAGGCAATACTTTTAACTTATTCGTTATATTTTATGAGCGTAATTACTAAAACACGCATTTTCGTGTATTATATTATTCAATGTTAGACGTAATTTTTAACTTTTTTCGTTCTTTCCAACGTTAGCGATCTTCAACATATTCTGTATTTTAACTTATTTCATACATTTTCTAATCATATAGATGACTTGTATTTAATTTTAGATGTAACATTTCTAGCTTGTTTTGTACATTTTAACCTTCACACTATTTAATATACTCAAATTTTTAACCAGTTTATATTTTCACACTATATACATGACTTTTACTTGATTTCTCGCATATATTTTAACCTCCATGATTTCCAATATAGTCCTAATTTTAACATAATTCCTGCATTTTCATATCATATACCTGACGTTTATTTAATTTTATGTGTAAATTTTAACTTATTTTCTATTTTTTAACGTTTTTAGTTTCCAACATACTCTGAGATTTAACTAATTTGCTATATTTTCACACTACGTACATGACTTTTACTTCATTTCTCTTATACATTTTAACCTTCATAATTTCCAATATAGTCCTAATTTGAACATAATTGCTATATTTTCACATGATATACCTGACTTATTTAATTCTAGATGTAAATTTTAAATCCTTTTCTATATTTTAACGTTTTTAGTTTTCAACATACTAAGAATTTTAACTAATTTGTTATATTTTCACATCACTTTCATTTAATTTGTAACGACTTTCATACGTTTCAACCTTCCAAATTTCAAACAGGCTCTTAATTTTTTAAAAATTAAATTAAAATGTTTAAAATTAAAGTTTAAAATTCAAAATTTCGAAGGTTCAGAATGTACGAAACAAGTTGTAGGGTTTATATTTATTTTAACTAGCATTTATTTTAAGTTTAAACTACCTTTCCTGTCAAGCCTTACTTTCCCCTGGAACTGCCAATGCCAGAGTATGTAAATTTTAGTAGAACGCGCAAGGATTCAAATTATCAGCGGAAGTATCCTGAGTTAAATAGAGAGGAAACGAGTTCGAGGTGTGCTGTTCTTACTTCACGAGCGCGGAGGTAGTTAGCCAGAAATTGAAGAACCCCGCGTTTCGGCCTGTGTGTTTGCCTGGAAGAATTGTTAATCGTTCAAGTGATCTTCAAGTTTGCTGAATTAGCAGCGGTATTGTAAAACGCGGTGAGGTTAGTTACTTTTAGAGAGCCTCGTAGTTAGAGTCTTGTCTTTAGTTTCTTTTCAGGTTATTATTTTTATTTTACCGCCGAGGTGGCGTAGTTTGTGAGCGTCAAGAGCACGCACTTGTAATTTATTACGTTGAATAAAAAGGGACTTAAACCCTTAACAAGACTCTGTCTTTTATCCAGTTTCAACAGTCACCTCTTGGTTGCGTGCAAGTTGGAGGCGCGCAACGCTACATTGGCGCCCGAACTCTTATCGAACTGAAATGGCCGAAAATTGGATGGAAGCCGCTGGACAACACCAAGAAATGACAAGCCAATTGGAAGGATTTGGATACCTGGTCCAGACTTTGAGAGCGTCAATCAAGCCAAACGTCCATTTCGACGGAAAAAATTCGGTGGCGGTATTTCTAGAAGGTCTAGAAAACCACTTTCAGCTCTACCCTGTTCCTGAAAGACGAAAAGTTGCCATCGCCACATCCGCACTAAGAGGACAGGCCGCGCTATGGTGGAAAAATATAGGCAAATTTTTATTAGGGGAATTTGGAAGCCAGATATATACATTTGAAAGTTTCAAAAAATCGTTAGTAAAGGCCTTCCCCATAGTGAAAGATCGAGCAAGGCTGGAAGCCGAACTATATAGTTTCTATCAACGGGATATAGAAGATTTGACGGACTTTATTCTACGAAAATATAAGCTGACGGATATGCTGTATGGGAAGAAACCCGATGCGAAGATTATTGAAATAATCTTACCAAGATTGTTACCCGCTGTTCAAGACTACTTCGAAATTAGAAACCCAAGCACATTGCAGGAGCTCTTCGAATTGGCGGTGAAGTTTCAAAATCGCAGAATAGCGGAAAAAGCTAGAGGAGCAAAGTATTCTCAAAGTACCCGAAGGAAATCTTCAAATGAGGAAACCAGAAATGGAAATCGCTCTTATGGGGGAAAGAGCTATCAAGCTAACTCATCGAAACTCGAAGGTCAAGGCCCAAAAAGAAAATTCGAAGATAAAAATCCGCGTACCCAGAAGGCACAACTTGAAAGGAAAGCTTTAAACGAGTAGAGGGGCCTGTGAAAGAGAGGGTCCAGACCCCGGAAGTTTTAAAAAAACCCTCAGACGTTTAAATACGGTCATCGTAAAAAACTCACATCTACCAATTATACAAGTCCTGGTTGGCGATGTACCAGTAGAAGCCCTCATCGATACAGGAGCAGAAGGAAATTTTATGAGCGAAAATTTCTTCAAAAAGAATTTTTATAGGGTACGATTATTTAAAACCAAAAATACGGAAATTATAGCGGCGCAAGGAAAAACATGTCACTGCATCGGGAAATTATCATTAAACATACAGGTAAAAGAGGAAAGCCTCAAAGTATTAATTTTTGTAGTGAAGAATCTGCAAAATCCTCTTATTTTAGGTATGGAGTTTTTAAGGGCCGCGAGGGCCAAATTGAATTTTCAAGACAGTTCCGTGGTGCTTAAGATGGACCAGAGGGTGGTGGAACCTGCGGAGAAACCGCAAGTGGACCTTAGCCATCTGAATGACCATGAAAGGCAAGCAATACAGCAAGTGGTGAGTAATTTTTCTAACTTGTTTTCAGAAAAACCGGGAAATTGTCAAATAGTTACGCATAAGATACAACTAACTGCCGAAAAACCTTGTAGGACTAAACCTTATCGGTACGACAAACAAAAAGACGTAATCATCGAAGAACATATTCAGGAGATGTTAAAGAATAAAATAATAACGCCCATAAATAGTGAGTACGCGAGTCCAGTCGTACTATGTAGGAAAAAGAACGAGTTTCCTCCTTCGGATAAAAGGGCTTGGAGATTTGCTATCAATTACAGAAAACTAAATAGTATTACTAAATTTCCAGTTTACCCTTTGCCGGTTATAGAGGAAATTATTAGACAGATCAAATCGACAAGATACATGTCTACTTTGGACTTAACGTCTGGCTACTATCAAATAGCTATGAGACCCGAAGACGTACATAAAACCCGCGTTTATAACAAAATCGGGCACTTATGCATTTTTACGCGTGCCCTTTGGGTTGTGTGGGGCCCCATCAACATTCCAGAGAGCTATGGACATTGTTCTAAAGCCTGTCCTAGGAAAATCAACTTTAATTTATTTAGATGATATAATTATAACGAGTAGTACGTTGGAACAACACATTAATGATCTAGAACAAGATTTTAAATTATTAAAAGAGGCCGGTCTTACAATTAACGCCTCAAAATGCAAGTTCGCAACTAAAGAACTTAAATATCTCGGTTATAAAATTTCGCAAAAGGGTATAGAAACTCAAGATTCAAAAATAAAAGCCATCAAGAATTTCCCACTGTTCTTACTATCGGTCTTTCATAAAAGATTTCGCTAATATTGTTGAACCACTCTTAGTAATCAAAAGAAAGAGAGGTAAATTTACGTGGACAGCGGAAGCAAATACAGCTTTTGAAAGATTAAAAGAAGCGCTCATTAATGCCCCTGTTTTAAAATTCCCGGAGGGGGACGAAAACCTGGAAATTGCAGCAGATGCGTCAGACTATGCGGTGGGTGCGGTTCTTATGTAAAATAGCCATCCTCTGGCATTTTTTAGTAAAACATTGAATCAGACACAAAGGAATTATACAGCTACAGAAAGAGAAACATTAGCCGTATTAATGGCTGTACACAAATTTCGAGTTTATTTCGGCAAAGCGCCAGTAACAGTGTTTTCGGATCATGCGGCTGTTGGTAGACTTTACTCGGGGAAAAACATAACGCCCAGGTTAATAAGATGGGCTTTAAAACTCCAAGAATATAATATCAGAATAAAATATAAACCGGGTAAGGAAAACAATGTAGTTGACGCACTTTCTCGTATAAAACTGGACGATGAAGGAAATGAACTTAAATGCGCTGTGTTGACTTCAAAAATTTTAGATTCTAGAGATACGATTATAACTGCACTGAAAGCTGATCCTGAATTTGGAAATATCTATGCATATTTGAAAGACCCCGAAAGCTTTGAGCACACAGATATCCATGCTATAAGAAATAGAGCAGAAAACTATGAAATAATAGATAATTTATTATTTTATACGAAAACAACAAACGAAAATCTTGAGTATAAACCAGTCATCCCAGCCTCGCTTCGATTAAGCATTTTGAAGGAATTACACGACGCGAAAACAGCGGGTCATTTAGGGGTCAGAAAGACTTAAAAAAAGGGTACGCGAGGCGGTATATTTCCCGCAATTATACAAAATAGTAACGGCGTATGTCAGGTCCTGCAATCAATGTCAGTTAATAAATGATATTAATTACAGCCCGGCCGGGTACTTAAATAGCATTCGCGCTACATTTCCGAATGAAATTTTAGGCATAGATCTTCTTGGTCCCTTCCCCCAGAGCGAGTTAAATAAAAATAGTTTTCTTTTAGTAATAGTAGATCATTTTTCAAAATGGACAGAAATTGTTCCACTTAAACGCGCGTCAGCCAAAACAGTCGCAGATGCATTCTTACACAGATACATTTTAAAATACGGTGCACCGATAAAAGTCATTAGCGATAACGGAAAACAATTCATTAGTCACATATTTGAAAACATATGCAATGGACTTGGCATACGCCATATCAAAATGGTTCCGTATAGACCACAGGCAAACATAGCAGAAAGAATCAATAAAAACATAGTAAAAATAATTCGCAGTTACGTGAGCACACATCACAAGCGCTGGGATGGCTACATAAATGAATTAGCTTATGCTTTAAGAACGGCAAATCACGATACTACGGGAAAAACCCCAGCAGAATTATTTTTAGGCAGAAAGTTAATTACGCCTTTAGATAAATTATTCTTTGTGCAACAAAGAGAGCAAGAGTTTAAGCAGAAAAATGTGCAAAAACTTATTGATCAGGCGCTTAAAAGCTCGGATACGGCAAGAAATAAGCAAAAAGCATATTATGATAGAAAACGGCGTGAAGCAGATTTTAAAGTTGGGGATAAAGTATTGAAGCGGAAATTTTCTTTATCAAGTGCCCCAGACAATTTTACGGCAAAGCTAGCTCTAAAATTTGAAGGCCCGTATGTAATTCAGGAAATCAAAGGTGTCGTATTATATCTTAAGAACGAGAGAGGGGAGATCTGTAAAGCAAGTCCCGACCAGGTGAAAAAATACTATAATCCAAATGATTTTGAAATCCTTAAAAGTTTCTTGCAGGACTCAAGTCTAAACGAAGTAAAAGGTCCAGAGATAACAACAACTGTTCCACCACCCAAGAAGCAGAGAACTGAAGAGAGACCTAGCCCTTCTACAACCCGGACGACGGTACCAAAAAGAAAAAATAAAAACTTTCAAACTCCAGCATTTAAGAAAAACAAGAATACAGATGCACCGCGTAAAGAAACCGTGGTAAAGAGCAAAACACCACCTACAACGGATCGCAGGAGAAATTATACATCAAGGAGAACGCTCCCAGGGCCAGACAGGCAGGTGCCAGCAAAGCCGCCGTTCCGGAAACTGAAACGGCAGCAGGAGGAACAAAAATACCAGGAACAACAGAAGAAATTCAAGAAGGACTCCAGACCGGAGGACGTCAAGACCAGCCGTCCCATGGAAAAACGGAAACGACAACAACCCGACGATTACTCCGCCAAGAGGCCATCATGTAGAGGACGCAAAAGAAAAACTAATGTGGACGACACTCGGAGGTCAGTAAGGAGAAGATTGACGTCCATGAAACCTCTAACTTGGGAACAATATTGCCAGAAAAGAATGACGGAGTTTCAATCATCGAAAACTCAAAGATAAGTTAAAATCTTCTATAAAAAATTTTTTTTCTCTTTTGTTCCGAAATGTTATGCATAAGTACGAAGTTCTATGTTTTGACGAAAGTCAATATGTCTCGGTTGAGACTTAGTTTTGTTTTACTTATTTAGCTAAGGCAAAAGTATTATATTCTTCAAGTATAAAAGTTAAGAACAAGCATTTTCTGTTGGTCGAAAGACTAATTCTGTTATGTTAAAGCCAAAATTTGGCCGAAAATAAAAATAACTTCGTATTCTTGTATTAATAAGAATTTTAGTTTCAGTGCCGCCAGCTTGGCGAAGAATGAGTAAAGTAAAAATTTATTTCTCTTATTCATTTTATGGTAAATTGTAAAAATCATATGTATTAAAATTTTGTAAATGTACGTAAATACTTGAATGTTGTGTAAAAGTAGAATTTAGTCTAGAAGCATAAAATTTTAGATGCTAAAAGTAAAATGCTCAAAAGCAATGAATTTAAAATTAAGTATTAAACTGTAGATAAAGTCATGCTTTAGAGCGAAAGCCTGCATGTTTAAAGATGAATGAGGGGGAAATTAGAATGAATGTGTTTTGTAGGGTTCTCCACCTACACTTGAATTTTTAAGAATTTTAAAGTAGCTCATCGAGTTGTAGAATGTCGAGTAAGGTGTGTCTATTTGGTCGTTGAATTCTAACAAATCATGGTGGTTAGGGGAAGTGTTGTAAGACTAAAACACGAATATTCCCATTTGACACCACACATGGTGGAGAGCCAGAGTAAAGTTAAATTAATGCTTGAAAAATTGAATGAATGTGAAGTAAGCAATAACTAAGGAAAACGAATCGTTTAAAAACAAAAACTTATTGTGTCAAGAAAGTGTAAATTATAATGTATTTAGAAAGATACTGATACTTATTCCTTTCAGATGCTGGAAGGAAAAGACCAAGATTGATTGATGAAGTCCAGGAAAAGTTGCTGTAAGAAGAGAGAGTTATAAGTATACACAGAAATTTAGTATACAATTTGTTACATAAGATTTTTTTTTTTTTTTTGTGTGTGTGTAAACGAGGTTCTCGAGAGTTAGTTCAGAATTATAGAAACTTACAACAGGTCGTTTGTAGGACCTGCTTCCAAGTTTTCCAAATTCTGGCAGCGGCAAATGTAGGGTTTATATTTATTTTAACTAACATTTATTTTAAGTTTAAACTACCTTTCCTGTCAAGCCTTACTTTCCCCTGGAACTGCCAATGCCAGAGTATGTAAATTTTAGTAGAACGCGCAAGGATTCAAATTATCAGCGCAAGTATCCTGAGTTAAATAGAAAGGAAACGAGTTCGAGGTGTGCTGTTCTTACTTCACGAGCGCGGAGGTAGTTAGCCAGAAATTGAAGAACCCCGCGTTTCGGCCTGTGTGCTTGCCTGGAAGAATTGTTAATCGTTCAAGTGATCTTCAAGTTTGCTGAATTAGCAGCGGTATTGTAAAACGCGGTGAGGTTAGTTACTTTTAGAGAGCCTCGTAGTTAGAGTCTTGTCTTTAGTTTCTTTTCAGGTTATTATTTTTATTTTACCGCCGAGTTGGCGTAGTTTGTGAGCGTCAAGAGTACGCACTTGTAATTTATTACGTTGAATAAAAAGGGACTTAAACCCTTAACAAGACTCTGTCTTTTATCCAGTTTCAACAGTCACCTCTTGGTTGCGTGCAAGTTGGAGGCGCGCAACGCTACAAAGTTAAAAATAACATCTAAAATTAAATAAAGCTCATATACATGGTAAGAAAATAGAGGAATTAAGCTAAAATTAAGAGCCTGTTTGAAATTAAGAAGGTTGAAACGTATGAAAGTCGTTACAAATTAAATGAAAGTCATGTGAAAATATAACAAATTAGTTAAAATTCTTTGTTGAAAACTAAAAACGTTAAAATATAGAAAAGGAGTTAAAATTTACATCTAGAATTAAATAAGTCAGGTATATCATGTGAAAATATAGCAATTATGTTCAAATTAGGACTATATTGGAAATTATGAAGGTTAAAATGTATAAGAGAAATGAAGTAAAAGTCATGTACGTAGTGTGAAAATATAGTAAATTAGTTAAAACTCAGAGTATGTTGGAAACAAAAACGTTAAAAAATAGAAAATAAGTTAAAATTTACACATAAAATTAAATAAACGTCAGGTATATGATATGAAAATGCAGGAATCATGTTAAAATTAGGACTATATTGGAAATCATGGAGGTTAAAATGTATGCGAGAAATCAAGTAAAAGTCATGTATATAGTGTGAAAATATAAACTGGTTAAAAATTTGAGTATATTAAATAGTGTGAAGGTTAAAATGTACAAAACAAGCTAGAAATGTTACATCTAAAATTAAATACAAGTCGTCTATATGATTAGAAAATGTATGAAATAAGTTAAAATACAGAATATGTTGAAGATCGCTAACGTTGGAAAGAACGAAAAAAGTTAAAAATTACGTCTAACATGGAATAATATAATACACGAAAATGCGTGTTTTAGTAATTACGCTCATAAAATATAACGAATAAGTTAAAAGTATTGCCTAACAAGTGTGAAAAAACTCTGCATAAAATGAATTTAAGAATAAAAATGAGTAATGTAATGAAGATTACGGAAAGTATATGTGATATTGTGAACAGAAGATTTAAGAAATAAGGTAAAAATCTGAGTGTATAGGATCACTCAATCATTAAATTCGAAAATAATCCTCATTCAGGGTAACTAGGAGATAATCATCATATACGTAGTAAAACAGTTGAACTACGAAGAAAAAACACAAAGGCTAAAAATTTATTAACGAAGGGAAATCACCTCCGATAAATCAGTAAAATATAATCTCTTATTAAATTGTGATGACATGTAGCAGTTTTGCAGATATTCAGTCATAGGATAAATACAAGTAAGAAAATAATTATCTTCGGAAGAGGTTATACTGTGAAGGAAACATTTCAGTTTATATGTGTTTAAGGAAATGAACTATATCAGTCACTTAAAACACCTACTTGATATATGCTTTCAAGAATTCAATATAAATAAGTACACATTATCATATAACTACTCAATTCCTAAATCACCAAATTAAAAAAGAAAATAATCTAAGCACGCGTCCTTTTTCTGTGACGTAGCAACTACTCTACTCGCATCCACTTTCTGTTAAGGCTCCCTGTCCCCATTTTCAGATCAGCCTCCCTTCCACGGCTGACCCTTCCTTATCGGGATCTCCCTCAACTCCAGATCTCTAAGATCCCGATCCAGAACTCTCATTTCCTCTACTGCTATGTTTTAATTTTATTACAGTTATTTTAATTTAATGCATCTTTCCTATCTTATCTAATTTCAACTTAAAACTCCGTACCATAATAAGTTTTTAGAATCGCTTTGAATGCAAATGAGGAGGAGTCAAGTTCAACTATAAGTATTTAAGTAAAGTTCAACTGACTTCGACAGAGAGAGTTAGGATTTTTGAGTAGCGCGCGTGTACCTTTTAGCTACGTATCTCTAAGCTGTTGTTACGCTCGGCTGTGTTACGTGCCTTTTTATAGTTCGCTAGCTAATTTAACATTACGGGCCAACTAGTTTTGAATTGTTTTCGCTTCAACTAAATCTCTTAGTTGTCATTGGTTAGTTCTTATTTCTTACTTTTGAGTTTAGGCCCGAGTTGAGGCTTTGCTGTACGCCCAAAGAAAGGGGGCCGATTGTTAATCTTATTTTGAGTGAATAAAGAGTAACTAACTCTTCTTGAGTTTACGTTTCTGTTCTTGGACTTAAGCGATTATTCGCTTAGCGGTTCACTAGGTTCCTCGACACTGAATTTGACATAATAAAAGAGAGGCACTCTATAAGATT
Organism: Stegodyphus dumicola; assembly: GCF_044657685.1. Taxonomy (NCBI): domain Eukaryota; kingdom Metazoa; phylum Arthropoda; class Arachnida; order Araneae; family Eresidae; genus Stegodyphus; species Stegodyphus dumicola. The sequence continues at coordinate 139,304,467 of NC_140781.1, read as the reverse complement.
TCATCTCATATTTTTATTCAAAGGCGTTGGTCTTCAGGAAAAGAGGTATCCGTCCCATTACTTGGAGCAGCATTTTCATAATTTAATCTTCGATGATAGGTTTATTTACTGTAATTTAGGACTTCTTTATTATCTAATTCGTAATTAGTTTCTAACAACTGTACTAAAAGTAATGAAAGTGTGAATCCAGCAAAACCATTGCTTTTTTCTATCATTATTTATACTGCGGGACTGCATCCCAATAGTACGCTGCATAGTCTTGCGAAAATGTACTATCCCCACTCCCTAAAATTCATCAAATCTCTACTTATAATAAAAGGAAGAGTCTATCAGTCTATGTGTGTCTTTCGTTCGTGCAGCGCGTAAGCTAATAGATCCACAGCTACGAAATTTGGTACACAGGTGCATCTAGACAAGAGCCAGTGCAGCTCGAAGCGATTTTTTTCAAAATTCGATTATTTAGTTTTTTTTTATTATTTTATGTGTTTTGATGAAATCGCGTCAAATCAATAACTATCTCTCATTATATCAGCAACAATGGTGCGCAGCCATTATTGCTGATATATCACTGTTGCCGTTGTTGCTGATATGAGCACTGTTGCCACTCGGAAAAATGAGGTCCATAATTCTGTGCAGTTTTTAAATTTAATGTTTGGTGTTTCGATTTAGGCATTTTCCCTGTACATTTGAAAGCCAGATGAAGGCTGGCCGCGTAGCGGCTTGTTAGTTATATATCTGTTATATACTATATAACTAATTTGATTCTTACTCGGAAAAAAGACGAAACTTCGCACTTAATTTGGTTATTGTTAATTGATAGTAGATTGGTTTGTTTTTCTTGACAACTCAATTAATCTGTGATCAATGACATAGCTACATTTTCAGTTCTTTAAATTTTAATTTTAATATTTAGAATTTTTATGGTTAAAACTTTTTTCTATACAGATTTTAAATAATGTGTACAATAATAGAAATCTAAGTAACTTTAAACTTACTAAAAATACTTACTAACATTTTTTCTAATAATTCATAGCTTTAATTAAATTTCTTTTCCTTGAAGATAATATGAGAAATGAATTAATTTAAATCGAAATGAAATTTTAATACTTGCACAATAGCTGCAAAGTAATATAATAATAATTTATTTACTAAGGTAATATTGAGTATATTATCTCCTAATAGTATTTTTAAGGTAAATTGAATTTTAATCATGACAAATAGAAATGTAAATTTTTTTAAATGAAAATTAATAAACTAAGTAATTATCGTCATTGATCGGAAATTGGTTGACTTTTCAAGGTAAAGACTTTGAGTAAATGATGAAAAACCTTCGTATTTATTAATTATTTTAATTGAATGGGAGCTGGTTTGTTCCCCTTGAAAGGTCAACCAATTTCCGATCAATGACGATAATTACCTAGTTTATTAATTTTCATTTAAAAATTTTACATTTCTATTTGTCATGATGAAAATTCAATTTACTTTAAAAATACTATTAGGAGATAATATACTCAATATTTAGTAGATATATATATATAGAGAGATATAATTTATCAAGTAAAGCAGTAATAACAATTTTTGTCAAGAAAACATCTTGCGCAATATGCTGCAAAATAAGTAAAAAATAAAAATTGTAGAAAGCTCGCCTAAAAGTTACCAAGAGCTGCTGCTCCAAAAGGTTAAAGACGTTTTTAAAAATTAATACACATGAAAAGCAAATCATTAGACATGTAAAACATAAATACAATAAAATTAAAATTAAATAACAGAAAAAGTTAAAAAGTAAGCGGAAAATGGTAAATTAGCCCAATTCGATATCCAAACAGGCTTTTCAAGGGAAATTTCAATTATTTGAACGTCGAATCAAGCCAACCCCATTACGCGTTTCGCCGAAACAGACAATTGAAACTTTTTCGCTAAAAAAATTTTTGACAAAGTGTCTTGGAAATTTTAATAGTCTCAATTCTCTGTTCCAATTTCCCGACGCGTCCGCTCAGAAAGACACATTAAGGTGTTAAAATATGTAAATCAAAAACAAACTTTCTAAATCTAGTCTAAAATTAAAATCAAAACGAAAATAAATAGCGATGAGCTATTAGTCCTTAAAATACAAATATATTCGGGCTGGGCCTGCTAGCTTAAAGATTAACAATTTAATTTTTAAACTGTAGATTTTATGAAACTGTAAGAAAACCTGTAGTTAATAATCAATATAAAATAAAATAAATATAAAATAAAATTGAGAAAAGAACAACTCAATGGGTCTTGCTAAGACCAAGAAAAAGTTGTAACAAAAGAAACAAAAAAACTGACCTTTGGCGATGTAAAGCTGTCCCTCTGGAAACATGCAGTAAAATGGCTGTTAAATTCAAGCGTCTTATTTTTGGATTGACGTAGGTAGGGGGGAGCGAAGCGTTGTGGGCGTTTAGCCAATGCGAAGTGATTTTCGTTATCTGTAACTCGTCTCCTATTATCGGAGGGGGCCGGAAACCTCGTGAACCGTGTGAAGAGCTCAAAAAAATGGCGCTTGGCTTGTAGAAGGATGGAAAAAATTCTTTCGAAGTGAAAATGGCAAATTCAGCTAAAACTATAAAAACTAGGCCATTAAAGCATGAGAAAAAGGAAAAAACAGTAATTTGTTAAAAAAGTCGTAATTCTTCAAGCTAGCGGGCGATCAAGCTACTATGAAAAATGAAAAAAGCTCGATTTGTTAATAAAAGCAGTAATATTGGCCACTAAAGAAATTTAAATTTACAAATATGTACATAATAGTATTTAAGATTAAAGTGCCAAAATTTTTTAGGAGGAAAGAGAATGAATAAACGAGAATTTTCTGTACATTTTTACAATAGATTTTCTGAATTAGTCATCCTTCTTAAACCGTCCGAAGCTTTAGGTATAAAAAATCATTATCTAACTCAAAAAATCTATAATTAGGTAAGGTTAATGCCAGCTTTGGTCAGGGAATTTTTAATTATTTTATGTGGTATTTGGTTACTTTTTAAAATAGTTACGAAGTATAGTATTTCTTCTTGTAAGTGATCCGCAGTATTGCAAATTCTTTTCATTCTAAGTAGCTGAGAATAAATTGTGTTGATTATTACTCTTTTGGAAATATTTGAATTCCAGTTAGTGAGTTTAAGTGTGGAAAAATTAAATTCTCTTCTTTTATCGTAAACTTTAATAAAACGGTAATCAATAATATGCAAATCAAGGTAGACTATATCATGCTGTTCTGTATTGGTTTTATTAAGTTTTAAGCAAGCAGGGTAGATATTAGCGTTTTCTATTTTGTTGTAGTTATTAAATGCTATGACATCATCAATATATCTATAGATGTGTTGGAAAAAGAGACTTTCTTCCGTTCTGAGTGAACGTACATAGGTTAGTTCTTTAGTGAACAGGAATAATTCACAAACTGAAGTTGAAAAATTCCCGCCCATAGGAATTCCCTGAACTTGTTTATAGATGTAATTGTCAAACTGAATAAAATTATTGAAGAGAACGCTGGTAAGGAATAGCTGCCATTTTTCGTTGCTGAGAATGGTAGAAATTTGTGGAAATAAATCTGGAAGAGCAAGTAAACTTGTAAAAATTTCTTCGAGTGGTAGAGATGTATAAAGGTTTTCAAAGTCGTAGCATTGGATATGTTCTATTTGAAGAGAATTCAGAGTTTTAATAACTTGTTCATATATATATAGAGAGAGAGAGAGAAAGAGATTTTTTTTTATTATTATTATTATTATTTTAAAACCGGTACGAAACAAAATTTTCTATTCTGCTCTTCTCTCTGCTCTTTACTCTTGCCATATAACAGCTCTAACAATGGACAGAACTAAATAAAATCAAATAATAGAAATACAAGCCTCAAATAATGATTTTGTTTCGTACCTGCTTTAAAATTAACTTACGTGTGTGTCTTTTGGTTTGGTTTATTTAATTACGGTGAAGCACGCGAAGTTTATCTGCCTTCGAAGAGAATTTTTTTGGCATAATGCCGTATCAAATCTGTAGGAAAAATTATTTATCTTATGCATGCTTAGTTTACATCCCTGTTGTCGAATACAGTAGTCACTAACCACATGCGGCGAATGAACATTTTAAACGCTGCGCCTGCAACAGGGGGCGTTTAAAATTTAATGTTTAATTGAACCTATAAAAACGTTTTAAAAAACCGGATTCTTTGCATGTTTTATGTCCGTCTTTCAATTTATCACTATCCGCTTGCATTGTTTAGAAAGAATATATGAAAATTTGAAAAGTAAGAAGAAAAGTTATCGAAGAACTAAAAGAAGCAAAATATTTTTCGATGCTATTCAACGATATACTTGATATTTTTCATAAGAATCATATGAACTAAGTTTCACGCTATGGTAAGATTGATATAAGACATCAAAATAGTGGAATCGATCGCTGGGGCCATTAAAACAACGATAAAATCCTTGAGAATATTTAGCTGCGATTTTATAAAAATTAGGTAAATGACGGAGTTTAAGCTCGTAGCTGTAGAAGAATTCGTCAGCGGTCGGCAAGTGAAGTCTGCTGGGTACTTAGTTTGACGTTAATTCAAATCCTGGTGAATGGGCTGGATGCACGGGTGTTTTCATGTTTTTTCCCATGCGTAACATGATTACGAAACACTTTCCTTTCAAAAATCTTCCACGAAGGCATTCTTCCTCTTATACTTTATAGTAATCGATTAAATAAATGATAATTTTGCAGCCTTTGGCGCTTTATGATTTTAAACATAAGGACATTGAAAATTGAATCAGCTATTTTGAGTAACCCTCTAGGACATGTTACAGAATTAAAGGTAATAAAAATAGAGAATTAATATTTTGCACATAAAAATTTTACAGAAAATATGACATTTTGGATTTTTAAGTATACTTTTCTTTATATTTGTAACTCTTTTTTTTTTTTTTTTTTTTTCAGATTGTTTCTAGAAGTTCAAGAGAGAAGAATTTTTTGGTCATTCCTGGAAAGAAAATGAACAGAATAAGATTTTTTTATAACCTGCGATCATCATTAAATGAAAAATTAAATCTTATCAATTTGTATTGAATAAATAGGATATAGATCATATTTCAAGATGTTTTTGTTGTTAATACCAAACAACTGATGAATACATTAACATAATTTAGTGAATTAATGAACTGCTATTTTATTCTGTAATGTCATTGTTAAATAGAATAATAATATCATTTAACTATTTTAACTCTTAAAACTTAGTTTTTTTATTAAATAAAACTAGGTTAATTTTTAGTTTCTCAGAATCGTGATTATTCCGAAGGTTTCTAAGTCAACTTAAGCACTCGCATATTTTTTTCTCATCAGAGATTGCATTGACATATTACACTACCCTAGAAAAAGGTTTTTATTATTACCGATAAATTTCTCCTTCAAATAGTTAACTCGTAACCAGCCATTTTCGTTTTCCCAGCTCACTTAATATATTTCTGTTATGATTTTATCTTTTTTTATGTGTGTTCTGAAACTTCCGGTGATAATTTAAAAAATCTTAAAAAGCAGAAATCAGTGTTTTTATTATTCGGTGTATTTCTTTATTTAACCTAATTTTTCATTAAAAAATATTAAATACAGCGACGGTTCAGGCTTCGTTATAAAAACTATTAATAAAGAGCTTTATGAGTATATATATATATATAATGTATGTGTAACATAATGTTCTAAGTTTAATAACTCTTTAGGTCTCCTTTTTAAGTTTGTTTTTCCCTTTTCTAGTACAAAAATGTTAAAAGTAACTCCCTGTCTTGTGACTTTTGTGCAATGCTATGAAGCATATATACTTACATTATGACACTATATGAAATTGGAAATATTTGAGTGTAACTAGTTCACATTATAGCTATGCATGAGTTTTACCATATGCCAATTAATTCCGTATCACGAGTTTTGGTGAATGGGGTACAGTGTTAACGTTCATGCAGACAAGAACGCTAAATAAAATCAAATTAGTTTTTAATAAATCTATACTTGACGCCTTACCTTGAAACTATAATTACAAGCTAAGAGTCTACTTGATTGGTCACTAGTTGCAAAATAAGATCAGAATCTCGAAGAATTCATTATGCAATTTAATCAAGGAGGAATCTCAAATTTTTTAGTGGATAGTCACACTTTTACTTTCAATTAACGCTTACCATTTGGATAACAATTTCTGTGAGCTCTTCTCCGGCAGCCTGGTTAATCATCAAACATAGGCCAATAGCTAATTGAACTCCAAGTGCGGCTACATTGTTTCTCGTTCGCTCCTCCACTCGTTCGCCGTCTCACTCAGACATATTTCTATGGTTCCGATTAAAATGTTTATACACCTACTCTTACCACATGAAAATCTAGATCTTTGTGGAGAGAAAAATCTGCCCGACTGAGTAAGAAGGGGCAGTAAAGATGCAAATTAAAAGTAAAGCTAAACAAATTTAAGTTAGACTAAGAAGAACTAAGCAAACTAAATTGCCACAACATAGCGGCAAAAATGAGACTGAAGTCTTTTATCCAATGGTAATGGAATATATTTAGACCAAAGCCTATATTGAACCAACAGAAATAAAGCGATACTATAATTTCACTGTTCTTAGTCTAATATATGTAGCGTAATTGTCTCTCTCCTGTCTCTTTGCGCCGCTAATGTTATTTCCGCCGCATCTCTTTATCACGGGTAGTAATGCTATAAATATGTGAACGTACTTTTATAGTTATGAAATACTCAATTTATACCTTGCGTCAGTTTAACTGTATGTGTTTAAAGAACGTTATCCCAACAATAAAGAAATTAATCAACCAGCCATGAATGGATCTTCATTGTAACAATCCAACTGTTATGATCATAAGACAGACTCAAAATTTTTATTACAAATGGTATGTTAAAATAATTTCAATTCGAAAGCTTGTGTTGCGGTGTCAAGAGCTTACAACTTAATATCCTCAAGAAGAATTTACCCTTATTTTTTTTGCGGGGGGAGGGTAAACATAAAATTATCAAAGTACTAAAATTTTATATTACCATTTGAATAAAAATTTAAAAAGGAAATGTTTATAATAAATCACATAAAAATTTGCAATTGATTAATTAGGAAATTATTTATTTATCACATTTATGGTATAAAATACGTTGCTAAATCTCTAAGAAATACAGGTAAAGTAATTATTTAAATCATCCACTTCAGTTACTTAACGGATAAAGATAAAATAATTAATGATTACTTAACGCTTAAACGATGAACATAAAATAATTAATGATTACTTAATACTTAAACGATGAAGATAAAATAATTAATGATTACTTAATACTTAAACGATGAAGATAAAATAATTAATTAAACTGTTCACTTTTTAAGAAATACAGGTAAAATAATTACTCAATTCAAAACGGCAAAGCAAGTGAAGGCTATCTGCCTAAATGAAGGAATGCATTCGTGGAAGAATTTCTGAAGGAAACTGGCACTTACTGATGTTACACATGAGGAGAAACAAAGAACACTTACGCAGCTAGCTCACTTCCTGGAATTCAAACCCGTGCCTAACTATCAGCCTTTAGCAATTTTATCCTCTTTAACCACTGAAGAAGTCTGCCACGTGTTCCTGATGATTTTTTGCAATGGACAAGACTAAATAGCTAGTTGAAAAGAATAATACCTCTTCGAGATGCTAAGAAACATACTCCTTCGGCACTTTAACGCTGTTCTTGTATTACGAGCAAAATTTTAATTTAGTTTCGGACGCCATTCAAATGCATAATGAATTATACGAACCTGAAACGCGTTTTTACGTTTAAATAAATAATTAAATAAATAGGTGCTACAGTTATTCTCTAGAACTTGAATCAGTTTAAAAAAAAACACTACACATTTTATAGTGAAAGACGTTTTTTTAAACAAAACATTTTTTTGGGGGAAACAAAATTGCTTTGACAATTTAGCAAACGAAATGCATTACATTTCACTTGATACACACCTCTTTATTTTTCCGTAGTACATTTAAAATACACGAAATTTGTACAGAGGGGTATTTAAACATTTTTAGACAGATTTCGATAAAAAAATTTTAGAAAAGCAATGTTTTGCAATAAAAATTTATTGCAACAGTTGATTATTTGAAATGAGAAGTAACGTCTGCTGCTTTTTCTCTTAAAATGCGAAGAAGCTGTCTATTGAAGAATATGTTTTTGCGTTTTCCGAGGACATTAGGTTAATTTGAAGCAGGAGAGATGAAAAATGAGCAAGGCCTTCGCCGGGACTCGAAACACGGGCCTCTCTAAAAATATAACAGAAGTGGCAGTTTAAAAAGCATAGCTGCTTTAAATTATCAAATATAAACAATTTTCCAGCAATGTAACCGGAAATTAAAAAAAAATATCAATAAAGAAAAATCGTTATGGAGGCACTGGGTAATAATAATGTCATTGAGGTAATGGCTCATCAAGTTCCTTTTTTGGCTCCAGTAAAATCGAAACTACATTTATAAGACTGAATACATCCAGCATATTATAATAACAATTTCTAATACAGAATTTTACTCTTAAAATGCCTCACTTCTAATATATTACAGATATTTCTATTTTACCATATTTATTATTTCGGAACAAAAATGAATATTATGATTCTACGGTTCTCGCGAATGCATTATGTGTAAACAAAAATCAAAGAATTTCTCAATCATTTCAAAATGACATAATATTCATAAAAGATTTATATATATATAGTATTTACTAAAGAAATATTGACTATATTATTAAAAACTCATTAAAGTATTTTTACGTTTTCATGTTTAAGTATTTGCACGTTTTCAACATTAAGAGTTTAAACATTGCTAAAGATTAATGCTTAAATGCAAAATAAATGATATCATTGAAAACTATTTGTTACTTAAGTTATCATAGTAGCAGGAAAAAAATTCATACCTGACGGGCGAGGTATCCCGTCAGATATGAATTAAGAAAGTTTTGTGAGCTGGATCCAACGGGTGTGGATGCAAGTACTGTTTCTGAAAAAGAAACTGAGCAAAAGCCAAGTAAAAAATCTCAAAGTTGAACATTAAAGTTGGGTGTCGAATTATGAGGTGGGTCGTTTTGGATGGGGTCATAAAAGAATCCTTTATAGTGTAACAATAATTTATTACTAGGTTTAAGTTACACACCGACATTACGTTTTACTTTAAGTAAATTACAGAACAAGAGGCTGACACAACTCATCAGGTTAATGGCTTTTACTGAAGTATTTCACAATAGTACTGAAGTAATCACTTTACTGAAGTAATCACTTGTCTTTTACTGAAGTATTTCTCTGGCTACTCACCAGAGGGCACCCTTGTTGCTACAGTTAAGCCAACAGTTTATATTAGCAGCAGAGTTTATATTAAAGGATTGGTTACAGCACGCGAATAACCAAGCCTTTAGAGGAAATCGAAACGGCATGCTAGTTTTGTTTATTTGCTTATGGCTATGGCTAAGCACACTAGGGCTATCTGCCTAAAGGGAGGGATGTCTTTATGGAGGACTTTCTACGTAAAACTAGCTCATATCTATGTCACAAGGAGAAAACCTCAAGCTCGTTCCTCCGGAATTGACCCCAGGTCGAACTACCAATATTCAGCGCCTTTTAGCAGCTGGTGAAACGGTATGCTGGTGTTTGGGCTGGTCAGCTTCTGCAAACTACTATTCCCTCCCTGAATACTGTTTAGATGGTTAGGTTAGGCTAATTAGTTAAAACAAAGCAATGCAAGACTTGTATATGTATGGAGAGGGATAACGTCGTGGAGGATAGACGAAACTTTGCAGTGTCCAGGTGGGTAAACTTCTATCTGGATACAGGAGTAGCAGGAAACTACACAGAAGAAAGGGTTCAAACCCTTTATTAACTCTTTAAAATTTACACTGCGTCAACTCGACGCTTACAAACTTCGCCTCTGCTTGGGCGGTAACTGAAAAGTAGGTAATTGAAAATCAAAAGTTGAAATGTTTAACAAGTGCTAAACTAACCTACAGGGCTCAGCGAGATCCCGAACTTCAACCCCCTTCTAAAACTAGTGGCAGCAGATAAATGCAATGAGCAAACGTACCTACGAGCAGCGAGACGACAGCTAGAAGCCCAACTCTCTAACTTCCCTTCTAAAACCTCGGTATTTAAACTCTCCTCCTCTCCTCCTCAAGGTAGAAATTGCATTCTTCCACGCGAGCTACAAATTTAATTATTCTGGCACTGACAATTAGGGGAATGAAGGGTTATAGGAAAGTCTGAACTAAAATTAAAATTATCAGTTAAAATAAATATAAATCCCTAAAACTTGCATATATTCAGGTTACACACGGGCAAAATATGAGAACTCTCATACAGCCAACAGTTCGTCCCTCTTCCCCCCCCCTCCAAGATTTAAACCCACTAGTGTTCGCAAATGTTATCCGCCCGGCCTGTGCTGAGCCATGGCAATTGTTCAACTATTAAACTTATTTGCTAGTTACATAGAAATTTCAAAGTTGATCTCACATAATCACTGGAAAGATTTTTAGAATAAATAAATACTGCAAAAGTAAAGAAACTGCCAAAAATACTGCACAATTCATAACAAGGCAAAAAATACAGCATACCAGCTACTTCAGAGTACTTTCAAAGGCTTGCATCAGCATTGATGCCATATCTGTAACAGGAAGATCTGTAATAACTTCTGAAAAGGAAAACCCTTAAATTATGGCAATGTGACTAAACTAATATAGTTTTAACACTCAAGAATAATTATCGTATCTGATTGCTGGGCAAAAGTACCAGATTACAACTAGTTCGTAAAGGTATAACTTTAATTTTAGGAAAAATTAATAGGGAAGTGGATTTCTTATATAATAATTGACTGCTACTCATTGTATAACTGCGATTAAGTAAGCGAGAAATAATTATTCTTCATCCATCAGTTAGTATAAATTTACGGAAAGGGGTTATAAAGCTACTTAAATAAAATCATCATATTAATAAAAACCATTTGCTTAGATTTTATTTAAAACCTAAACGTTTAATTGAGCTGCCTTTTTCTATGAAAATATTAAACAAAATTGTTTTTTGAATAGCTTGTTTACCTTATTAGGCATTTTGTGATAGTTGCCCGCCATTTTATAAAGATTTCGGCATTTAGCTCCACACCACATATAACGAAGTTTCGCAGAATGTTAAATCGTGATTGAATTCTAGCTCTTTTCAAACTAAATTTTAAAATAAGTTAATTGCAAAAGAAGTCTCTTAATTGTAATTAGCTCATCAGTATCTTACCACATCAAGTCCGTATGCATATGTCAAACCTAAACGTCATTAAACAGCAAATTTAGAAGATGAGCGGGAAGAAAGTAGATCTGATTACTGAAAAGTATCTGAAAGTAGATTACTGAAAAAACTCTGAAGCGAGTTCTGACCTCATTCGTAGAAGCTGTATGTTAATACGTCTTAAGTACTTCGAAAGGAAGCGTTTTGTTAAAATAAAGGCCAGAATCAAAAGATATAGTATCGGAAGCGTAAAGAATTTGTACTGTCATGAAGGCATTTTTGAAGCAGGAGACGTGAAAAGTGTACAATGCCCTCGTCTGGACTCGAATCTAGACCTCTCGAATACTACTCGCCGTGTGTGCTACCGTTACACCACGAAGGCACGCTGGAAGGAGGTAGAAAATACCTTATAAAATAATTCGAAAGTTAGCCTGGAAATGCCTCCTATTAATTAAAACCTAGGTGGATTGTTCAAAAGAGACATTTTCTCAACGTTTTAATTCCTTTTACTCGTGTGTCAATACATGAATTTTAAATGTAGCAATCAAAAAGTCCATTTTACTACCCGAAGAATCAGTATAAAGAGATTTTTCTGCCAGAAATTGCGGCAGTTAGATCGTGAAATTCGCGTATTCTCAACAATCTAGAAGCCATGGTAAAGTCAAGCTGTATCCTGAACAAAGGAATACAAATGTTATTTAACAAAGGAAATTAAAACGTCGTATTTCAACCTATTTTGAATCGCTGTAAAACGAAACAAGAAAAAAAGGAGGAAGTAAATTACAAACTACTAAAAACCGAGCTAAAAGTCACGAAGATATTTAAATAAATAGCTTTGCTGTGAATTTACGCCTACCAGTGGCACTGAATATTGCTAATCCGGTTTGGGTTCAAATTCTCGGCAAATGGGCTGGTTTCATGAGAGTTTTTATAGTTTTCTCCATTTTTAATGTCAATACCATTCAGTTATCCTTACACAGTCTAGTTCCTTATGAAATAACAAATACTAGCATCCATTATTTGTGGGGTTGTAGGAATTCAAGCATTTAAAGTAGCAGACTACAAAATCAAACACTTATTTAGCAACTCGACTGCGCCAATGGGGACAAAATATACTATGCTCTTAACAAGTGCAAAATTCAGTGATACACAGGTCCGCTAGGTGGAAAGTTCACCATCCCAGATTAAGACACAGTACTAGGTGGTTGTTTCAGTACTCTCTAAGCGAGTCAATCTGAAGAGATTCACTGGTGGGTTGTATAGGAGGCGCCTGGCGGATTGTGAAGGAACTCAAAAATTACAGAATGCTCATGTGATCTCACATAACTCAAAAATTACAGAATGCTCATGTGGCATTGCAGCTTCAAATACGAAACGTTTTTATCTTTAATAATTTCTAAACTTGATAGTCATCTTTAATAGTTTCTCTATTTCTGTTGTTCAAAAAAAGGTTTGATTTATTTGATTACGGCAAAGCACTCGAGGGCCATCTGCCTAAAGGGAGAGATGTCTTCGTGGAGGACTGTCTAAGGGAAACCAACTGGTATACACGTTACATATGGGGAAAAACACGAAAACGCCCATGCAGCTAGCCCGATCGCGGGATTCGAACCTCGGGCCGAACTACCAGTATTCAGCGACTTCATTACACTGCCGCTGTTGGGCCTCTAGAGAAGATTAAACAATATTTTAGTACTATCCGTATATAACCGAACACTACTTTTATGACTGAGCAAATTCCAAGCTTTAAAATGCAACAGGTAAGAATGGAATCAACATTGTCAAAAATCTATTATATCGTTGCTTGGGAAAGAACAACTTGATCTCAATAATGATTATTCTTTAACTCCCTTCCCCTATCCCCCCTCAAAAGTAAACTGAAGCTTAAGAATATTTATCACTCTATTCAGTCTCACTACAGGGAAAGGAGAGAAGGTGAAGGAGAATAAAAGAATCTTGCCAAGAAAACGAAACTTGCTTGTTTAAAAAAGAGAGAATACCGCAAAGTGCATTTTACCTTGAATTTTATTTGTTGAGATATTAATGGTGACACAGAAGAGTAAGATTTAAAATTTTTAAAATCCTTAGCTCGCAAAATATTTTGAATTTATTGCTGAAGAAAGAAGATAATAAATTCCAAGTCTAAGAAAGCTTTTTTGGAATAAATGAGCAACCTAGTGCATGGAAAAATAGCAGACTGTTCAAAATAGGTTGGATATTCAAACTGTGAACAAATGATATACAAACCGCATAAAGATTAGTTGTGGCTTTATCTTTCCCAGAATACTAAATATATGCTAAAGGTTATGTAGACATTCTGTGAGTGAAAACTATTATGCTAAACAGACCCATTAAAGACCCTCTTTGAGGCTCTGGCAACCATTCTTCCATGATGATGAAAACGACAGCAACCAACAGCCCATTTAATGCCTGTTTCACAATTTTAGAACTTCGCAAACTTTATATACACTGGTGTGCAAAAATTAAGGACGAGACGGTTTTTTCAATATAACTTTGTACAAAAGCTTTCAAAATCAACACATTTAATACCGTAAGATCCCCAATACGTAAGGACATGAGTAATGTAAACAACACTTACTAAAAGAGAAATCAGAGGGATAAAAAGAAGCTTTATTGAAAAAGTAGCATGGAGCGCAATGCGACTGAAGGCCGAAACATCCCTGTGATGGGTGTCCAGCAAGAAACATCCGGTCTTTAATAGGGAATATGATCTCCCCTGACTGCTAGGCAGGTTTCACAGCGTCTGCCCATGCTGAAAATGAGGGTGTCAATGAGTTGTTGAGGCATTGCTGCCCATTCGTCTTGCAGCGCCAATCGAAGCTCCGGAATCGTTACTGGTGATAAGGTACGAGCTGCCAAGCGTCTGCCTAGAAATTCCATACATGCTCGATGGGATTGAGATCCGGAGACCGTGCCGGCCAATCCATACCTTCAATATCCTCACTCTCTAAGAGCTGTTCGGCAGCTACTGTGCGATGACATGGTGCATTGTCGTCCATGAAAAGGAACTGCGGACCCATAGCTCCTCTAAAAAGACGCACATATGGAAGAAGAATCTCGTTACAATAACGGGTCCCGTTGACTGAACCTGCGTCGAAGATGTGAAGGTATGTACGACTACCAAGCATGATGCCTCCCCAAACGAGATCACCGCTACCTCCATACCTGTCCCTTTCAATGATGTTCGAGGGATGATTGCGGCTTCCCCGCTCTCTCCAGATGAGTATGCGATGAGAATCGCTACTCAGACTGAATCTGCTCTCATCTGTAAAGAGTACTCGTCCCCATTCATTGTCTCTCCAATTCCGGTGTTCCCGGCACCACAGAGAACGCCCCGGCGTTAGAGGTACACACCGTACAGGGCGTCGTGCAAACAGACCACCACCGTGCAGTCTTCTGGCCACGGTAAAACGCGATATCGGTCGTCCAGTCGCCTGTGTCGTGTGTCTAGCGATTTCTCCCGCTGTCTGCCGCCTGTTTCTTCTGGCCTGTAAGGCAATATACCGGTCATCTGCGGGCGTGGTTCCTCGTGGACGACCACTACTAAACCCCCGGATAGCTGTTCCTGTAGTTTGAAATTGTCTCCAAAGTCGTGAAATGATGCTGTGAGCAATTCCGAACTCTGCAGCCACACTTGTCACACTGCGGCCTTCCTCCAACTTCCCAATGATTCGACCTCGGGTAAAAGCATCCAGATGTCGTCTAACAGATTGATTATTTGCCATTTCTCGCTGAGGCAGCAACTCGGTGTGATTTTAACTGCTATACGGCGTGCAATCTCTTTGCCAGAAATACTGATCTTACACCGACAACATGCTTTATACTACTCAGACACTCCCCCATTACGTCTACCTGCATATCTGCGCATGTGCTACCGTACATCACCTTACTTAATCTCCTGATTGGTCTTTCTGTCCGCTCTGCCTCTTCGTTCAGCTGATATGCTAATTTTTCGACTTCGTCCTTAATTTTTGCACACCAGTGTATATCGCTTCCATTAGGATCATGTCAACCGTGAATTTGAGTAAAGAGTTCAACTATTATGTACGAATACAATGTCTAACGTCCTACATAGACACAGATGTTGCATACCAAGCTATGAGTCGACGTTTGCACGTATATATTCCATATGCTTCGAACTAGGGAAAAAACTCCCTTTTTTTAGTAACAAAAACAAACAAACAAAAAATTAAAGGAATTCATATTTTAACGTCGCACCAGAGGGTTTATTAATTTTAACGTCGCACCAGAGGTTTATTAATTTTTTATGCTCTCGCTGAGCTCGCAATTTTCTAATCTGCCCTTGGACCCACTCCAGCAAACTCATATTTTTGGTCTCTTAAACTTTAATGTTAAATATCGTTCTCTTCGAACTTACGCCACATTGAATTTAACAGTAAAATTACAAACTATTTTAAAGAAATATAATTTTAGAATTCTCGATAGAGGGCTAAGCGTTCCCATACCTTTTCTTTTCTCAGTTTATCATACCATGCTCAATTTTCTTAACAAGATGAACGGTACAACGCTTTTTTGCCTTTTTAACTTTATTTTCTTCACATTTACGCTACATAAAATTCAACCGCAAAATCACAAAATTTTTAACAGCAGTATAGGTTTCGAATTTTCGATACAGTATTAAAAGCTCCGCCATTAATGCTTTTTCAGTCTTTTCTCAGTTTATCAAATCGATATTTAGCTTTCTTAGTAAGATGACGTGCACAGACAAGGTTGTTGTTTTTTTAATTGTAATCCGAAAGAAATTTTAGTCTCAAACTACAATTTTTCGTTGAATCACGTTTCGGATAAAGAGATGCCCCCACTTCGGTCAACAGAAGAGGAAAGGCTTTTATCATCAAAAAGCAACTGAGAGGGCTCGACAACAACAAACAAAATCGGAACAGCAAAGAATAGCGGTATAAAAACCAAACGGCTTAGAAAATAAAGTAGTAGAACATCCATTGTCAGAAAAAAAAAAAAAGAGCTGAGCTTGCGGGAAAAAGGAACGATTCCAATGTTAAAATTAGGTTGTGTTCCATTTCATGCTTTCCCAGTTGAGGCCTTTAAAAAAAATTATGCCTTTTCAGCCCATGTTGATGTCTCATTCACGGTCAAAGCCAAAACCGAAAGCGTGATAGGTCAAGGGACTATCAAGTATGTGTAAAGTGATGTCTCAATGACTCTAGAAATTGCTCTGATAAAACATTGATGGCACTAGTAAATGTACCTAATACAAGAAACTGAAATAGTACGATTTTTGACATTCTCTTCATGAACATTTGCAGAAGGGAGGAAAAAAAATGCCTGAAATGGCATGATTTTTGTTACCACTTCTAGAAAGCTTGAATTGCGAAAAATGAGATCATGAAAATCTGAACCATTTCTGATTTTTTTTAAAAACTTCATTTAATTTTTATAACCTATGTTTAATTTTTTATTAACTTTCTCTCATTTTTAACAAACATCACTTTCTTCGCAGTTATACTACATAAGCTACAACAGCAAAATAACACAATATTTAAAAACAGCATATCGTTCAGAATTTGGAAGCCTTTTGTATTTGAAAAGTGATATGGACAAGAAAAATGAGTTTTGAGACTAATAGAACCTCTGATATTTTAAAAAAATAACTGTCAAATACTACAAAGGTAAAGTGGATGCAATTACGTAATTACAAAAAAATATCTTTTCAGTGTTTTAGGATTCGCGGCGGAATGTAATTTCACACTGTATGAGAGGGGATATAAATTGTAGAACGAGGAGTTCAATAAAGTTGCATTATCCTTTTAGGATGATAAATGCTGTCTTTTTGGTTGTATTAAAGGTTAGGCCTGCGTGCATTATAATACGCGTGTAATTTTTTAGTGGAGCATTTAACATCTCCCCCCCCCCCGAATAATTTCATTCTGCATGTTCCCGCAGTAAAACCTTTCTAAGAAGTTTTCTTGCTTGAAAGAAGTTTATTTCACAAAGTCCCAACTATTTTGCTATTTCGAAAATGTTACATTTTCAACATTTCAGCGTGCCAATATTTTATTTTGAAAATTCCTCCCCTGAGAAGTTTGCAATTAACTTTCAGGATAATAGGTTTTTCCCCTATATTCTTATAAAGAAAACCTACTGAATGCACTTATTTATTCACTTTGAACTATAGAAACGAAAGTCGTGAATCCTATTTTTAGAACACTGATAATTTTTTTCTCTTGTTATCAATATCTTTCGACTGACCACATACCATTTGCCTATCATCAAAAAGATTAACACGATCTCTAAGCGAATTGAAAGATGTCTAAGTTTTGATCCATTTCCTTTCATTTTTCTCTTAGAATATAAAGCATGGAAAAGAGGTCTGCTTAGATGAGAAATAAGAAAATTCTTGTCAGTCTTTTACGTTTCTTTTAAAACACTATTCTACGTTTATGAGACTTTAAATAACTTATTTAACTAAATTAATTAATAGATTTTTCAGATTAAAAAATTCAATTAATGAAAAATTTGAAGAAATGTATATTAAAAGGTCTATGAAAATGGTAAGTGATTGTTTTCTCTGTTTTGCATATTAGTTGAAATTTAAGATGTTGCATACAAAGAAGCTTTTTCTATAGCTTTTAAATGTATCTTCCATTTCTGAAACTTCATAAAGCTTATCTTACAAAATTAATGAACAGATATTTCCCAATAAATGACTAAAAGTTTTAATTAATGACAGATTTGAAGAAACTCATATTAAAAAGTCTGCAAAAAAAGCATGCGATTTAAATCCAATTTGGTGCATTTAGATTAAATTTAGGAAATTAAATTCTGAAATAATTTAATTGAAATCAATTTCATTTTTAAGTAGTAACTGAATTAGGAAATAAAATTTAATATGAAATATTTTTATTTAGTTAAAGGGATTTAATTTTAAAACAACTACTAAAGTTATAAATTTTATATTATATATTTATTAACATTTATGAAAATCTATTATTTGTAAATATCTCTGATTTTCTGAGCAAGATATTCCTGTTCAAAGAGCTTTCTAGCTTAATAAGATTTTTTTATTTGGGTTTCCGGAAACCTTCTCGAGTTTGTACATAAAACTGTGCTAAGGATTATACAATATTTCTCCCACTTCCCTAGGGTACCTTAATGGTGTAGTGGCTTTGCACACTGAGCCGGTATTCCAGAGGCCCGTGGTTCGATTCCCGCTGAAGGCGGTTGCATATTTTTCATCTTTTCTGCTTCCAATTAACCTAATGACTCTTCAAGTGGCGCCCGAACTAAAAGGGTTGTGGATGATGATTCTCCGCACCCAGGATTTGGCGACTAGGTCCCCTAAAACTCTAGTCGCCCTTTAAAAAGGGGAGTATATAAGGTATTTCTCCCACTTTTTAGCGTGCCTTCATGGTGTAATGGTAGCACGCTGGGCCGGTATTCCAGAGGTCCGTGGTTCGATTCCCGGCGAAGGCGGTTGCATATTTTTCATCTTTTCTGCTTCAAATTAACCTAATGACTCTACAGGATAAAGTGCATTTCATTTCGTTAAAGGAATGTCTTCTTTTAATCCAAACTTAATTGTAGAATTAGTGACAGTATTGAAAATAAATTTAAAATCCATGTTCACTGGCTTTAAACTGCTCTTATTGCCAACGACATAAGCTCTTTCTCCCTCTCGCTCTCTCTCTATATATATATGTATATATACATATATATGTAATTTAAAGTTTCTAGAAAAATTAAACAACATAAAGAGGAAACAATTAACAAGTAAATAAAGGCTTAACATGAAATCTATTAAATACTATTATTATAATTTTTAAATTAGTTACATATAATCGTAAATTTTAAATAAATTTAAATTATTAATTTTAAATTCTAAATGAATTAAAAGGTGGTGTAGTGTGGTGTATTTAATTATGGCAAAGCACACTAGTGCTATCTGCCTAAGGGGAAGGATGCCTTCGTGGAGGACTTTCTAAGGGAAACTGGCTCGTATACACGTTACACATGGGGAAAACCACGAAAACACCCATGCAGCCAGCCCGTTCGCGGGATTCGAACCTCGGACCAAACTACCAGTGTTCAGTGACTTTACCGCTCGGCCGCTGGTGGGCAAACGAATTAAAAGGAAACTTCTGAAACTCATCTAGGAAGGAAAATTAAGGAAAACTGCCTACGGATTAATATATATCCTTTCATAATGCAGATCAAATAATTAATAAGTTATCTTATTCTTGGTATACCCTGTTCTTTAGTTACTACCGAATTAGAAAAAGTAGTTTACTTTATAAAAATTCTTCTTCTCCTTCTTCTTTATTTACTTTATAAAAATTCTTCTTCTCCTTCTTCTTTATTTAATTTTAGTTTACTTTAGTTTATTTGTTTCTTTATTTTAAGCGTATCTTGAGATTTCAGTAAAAGATAAATCTTCCAAATAATGTTTAAAGAAGCTCGTCAATTTAAACGTTTGAAACATGATAGATAAATTTCGGAAATAGCATGGTAAGTAAATTAGATGGAGTTAATCCACATTTCAGCGTTATTCTTACGACTGAAAAAACTTACGGATTACTTGTGATGATTATCAGTCATACAAAAAGAGTTAATTTCTGTCCTTATTGTTTTATTATTAAAGGGATGTGCAAAGAGATATGATAATACATAACAATATATGTAATAAAAATAAATATATGATGTCGTCTAAAAAGAAATGGATGAGCAGGAAATTAAAATCTCGCATATGTATATATGAAGCTAGAATTTTATTTTTAAATTACGAAAATGCTGCAGACAACCATTATTAATTGGTTATATTATAAATTAAATGTGTTTCAAATTATATCAGTTAGGGAAGTAACTGAAAATCTGAACAAATGGTTAAACGTTTCTAATATCAAAATATAGAGTCTTGAAAAAAGTTAAATAATTTTTAAAATAACATCTTTGGTTAAAAAATGAAAAGGTAAATATATTGCAGTATTTAGAATTGTTTAACAAAAGGATTTTCTCTATTTAATAAAGTAAATTTTTTTAATTAAAATAGAACTATTTACATAAAATGGTAAATTTAATACTATCTAAGAAAGTTTATTAATATTTATATAGAAAAGAAAACTTGTGTAAGCAATGCCACAAATTAACGTTAGTGTCATCTCTAAAACTTATATTCACTAATTGGTTATATATATATTTAAAATAGCTGGTTATTATAAAATTTAACTGTCAAAACTGGTGCGTACAGGTTAGTAATGGATTGAATGCACACAGAACCGATGACAGTTTGATAAAATTTATTTTCAGAAAAGAAACACTTTGCAGTTCTAGGACTTTCCATAAAAATATTTATACAGCTCTTCTCAATATCACACAGCACAAACAGGAGTTACCACTTTAAACTACTGAGAACGTTAAACACCATGCAATGCAAAGAGCGAAGTTCACACGGAGATCTAACTCTGAACTAAAAATTGAGCGCTGATGCTCGGTTTAGGGCTTATATAGAGTTCCACCGGTCGCCGTGATATCTCTTTTATTTCCCATTTCTCGAACTTTCTGGAAGGCATATACGGTTAAAGTTACATATAAAGGCTGGATATGGTTACAGCTACATATAGGTATCAACTACAGTAGTAATTACATTTATACAGTAACTGGAACAAAATGTCGCCAAGTTTGGCTACAAAAATTACTCGCCACAACTGCCGTCAGCGTGGCAGTATCTCGCCAATTTAGTTAGATAGCCATTTACCTCAATGTTTAATAGACTGGCCCCTGTAATCTTACTTTTCCGACAGAGCTTAACTCTCTCTTCTAACTTTTCATGTTACATTATGCAAAATTCGTAAATATATATGTATGTGTGTATGTATTGCTTTCCATTCTTGTTCTAAAGCTACTACTTGTTTATAATACGCATATGAATCTAAAATGCACCATTTCAAAATTCATCCGCCTCATACCATCTTATGTAACGCGTAGCAGTGTGGATATCTTTCATCCTGTCGCAGATCAAAATGTCAACAAAGAACCGACTCTGTATCTCTCACTGCTCCTGAATCAGTACTTACTTTCTCACTTTTCTGTTTCTCCTTCGCTCTTCCCAAAACGTTTCGCTCGCCTCTCTGCTTCGTCCATTGTGCAAGATGTAAATTTCAAAGAATGTTATGAAGATTGGGTGCATGTTCCGCCAATGGTGATATGAGAAGAAGAATATGTGTATCTGGATTTAGTTGTCCAGCAATAAATTATGTTTTGTCTTCGGCCACATTTGTCTATACATGTCATCTAATTGAAGGCTTTGAGATAGGACCTTTGTCATGTCATCTAGTGCACTACTGACTCCTACCAAATCTTCATACTAATAGTGTGACTTCTGGGTGTCTTGTTGTATGGTACTAGTGCTCTTGTTATTATCCGATCTAGGAATACTGACTTTTGTTCGAGTCATGATTACTAATATTTTATTGTATTTTGGACGGTTTCCCAGGATAATTTAAAAAGCCTCCATATCATCCTGTAAGTCTTTATAACTCTGTTTCTCCCTCCGGAAAGAAGAAAATTCAGCAATGAAGGCTGAATACTGCACTCAAGGCTCCTAATCGAGCCGTCCCCATATTTTTACCTTTCACTATTACTTTTTTTCAGACATAAGTTTAAACTTCCTTACCACAAATTTTAAAGTTCTGTTTGAATTACAGAGTTACTAGAATACCATTATAAGGAATTATCGCATTTCCCGTGGTAAGTGATTACACTTGATTGAAAACTGGGAGATCCGGGGTTCGAACCCCAACGAGGGCATAGTTGATATGGTTTTGAATAACATAGTAGTCTCAGCTTGTATCTCTTCTCAGTCGCCCTTTAAGAAAAGGAATTACTCCATTTCTCCATGCGTGCTCTCTGGTTGCAAGTAATTAGCACCTCCAACTACTTTGGAAAATCTGTGAATCGTGGGGAAGGGAAAGTTGATTTTTCTCCCCCTGGTTTTGAAGAACTGTCTATACTCTATGTAAAATGCGTTTCAGTGTTAGGATATCCTTAATTACATGTTGCATCAATGCAGTATTTTCTATGTTACTACGACTGTACAACTATATCATAATTTAAAAATGTTTTTCTAATGAGTCGTGGATTTTCTTTCACGCTTTGAGGAAATTTCATGCAATTTGGAAGAATTAAATGCTCTTTAGAAACTAACAATTTCTTAAGTGATTTACAAGAATTAATTTTGTTTTCGTTTCAGAAAATAACTTCGCCATTTCTGTCAAGGAATGCGTAAAAGCTAATTTATGCAGATCATTCAAATTAATAATATCAGTAACAATTTCAAAATTTCAAATGCATTTTTTAATAACTGATAGGAATTACCAGGAAATAAAGACAAAATATATTATGGTTAGTTTATTGGTTTATTTGATTTTAGATAATCTACCCAAGGGAAAGATTGCCTTCATGGAGGACATTTTAAGAAAATTGGCTTGTATCGCTGTCACACATGAAGAATACAACGAAAGCGCCCATGCAGGCAGCCCGTTCGTCTGAAATCGGTGTCACTAAAATGTATATTAGACTGAAGAATTCTGGGAAGGTAAGCTGCACAGAACTGTCAATTTCAAGTCCAGGTTCTTTATTCGTTGTTCGTTGTCAAATTCCAAATCACTTTCGTTTTGGATTTGTTATGTGAAATCATAATGAAGACGGAAAACTCCAGACAGTTATAGATTACACTAAACTAAAAATAGGAAAAAAAATATTTTTAATAAATTGTACTAACCGTATACTGAAACATGGGCGATAAAGCGATGGCCAACTTCAGCCATACTTAATCAAGTAATTGAAAATGAAAGGTTAAAGTCGAAAACATGGGTTACAGCCGAAAACATCGCGGACGAAAACGTCCCGGAGAAAACAACGCAAGACGAAAACATCGCGGTACAAAACATAGTGAGCGAAAAGAAAGCAAAGAGAAAGCATCGCAGTTCTAAAATAACGAGGTACAAAATATCGTGGTCGAAAATAAAGCGGTGCAAAAACTTCGCAGTTTAAAAACATCGTCGACGAAAATATCGTGGTAAAAAATAAAGTACCTACAGATCATAGCATGACGATAACATCTCACACATGGATTTTTCAAATCACGTACTGACATATTATGTAACTGACTTAAACTAACAAATCGGCATCCAAAAAACTGATTGGACGCTATATATGAAAATGTTAACTACACTTTAAGAATAAACGGAAAATATAATTTTCACTAAAACAATATCAGATTAACAAATGTGAAAAAAAATAGTTTGATAATTAACTACGCAATTTTTATAGAGATAACTTCATGGCGTTATTTATCTTAATTTTTCTAAGCATTTTTAGACTGTATTCTTCATAAAAAGCTATCAGTAAACATTTATAAAAAAAAGTTAATTTATTAATGACCTTTGTTAACTATGTAAATTTAAAATTCTATTAAGTTCTATAAGTTGCATTAATTTTATACTCACTTTCAGTTTTTAAATACTTGTCTCCTTCTTATTTTTTCAGCAGAACTTTATTAGTTCATTCACAAATATGAAATATAGAATTAAAAAATCCATCTTTCCTTCTTGCGCTCCCAAATCATAATGAGAACATGCTTTACAACTTTTAGAACCTGAAAAGACATGTGTGCGATGGTACAGTCACCCGATGATTTGTAGATACTTTATATTTTACCACGATATTTTCGACGACGATGTTTTTAAACTGCGAAGTTTTGAACCGCTTTATTTTCGACCACGATATTTTATAATACGATGTTTTCCCTTTGCTTTCTTTTCTCCCACGATGTTTTGTACCGCGATGTTTTCGCCTTGCGTTGTTTTCTCCGTGACGTTTTCGTCCTCGATGTTTTCAGCGGACACCAAATGAAATGCTCTGATTTTCTTCATAAGCTAAGAAAAACTGAAAAATCTCTGTGAAGTACTGTAGCATTCCCCTCCTGTGTAGTGTTGTAATGTAAGTAGTTAGCATGTCTAAAATCAGAGAGTCTAGGGTTCGAATCCCCACGAAAACACAGTTGATTTTTCATATCCGCATCTTTGAAATATCTAATGATCTACACAGTGGCACCCGAACTAAAATGCACTAAAAGGTAATTCGGAGCATCCTGCGTTTGATCGAATGGATCTCCTAACTACAACCCGTCGCACTTTAAGTGGAAGAGAAAGGAAGGCAATATCACATTGCGCCTGTGCGTGATTTCCTGAAGTAAGAGGTTATGAAGTTCAGCTAGCATTGGAAGATCTATGGTTCAAATCTTGATGAGCATGCGGACTTTTTGTGCTTCGTTGCTTCAAAAATAGTTTCTACATGTTTTGATGTTAATCATCATATTATCCTGATGACACTTTCACAAGAACCAGGTTGAGATATCTAAACTTAGAGGAATGTTGAAAATAAAGATCAATAATTTAGAATAAATACGTGAGTATATATTGGTATTGAGCATCACCTTTCTAAGACGACCACTTGCAAAGATAAATTTTTATTTGCAGCTGGTCGCCTTAGAGAGACCTCGTTGTGTGTGGTGTATATGATTACTGTTATAGTTTCCGAAAAAAGATTTTAATCAAATAAATAAGCATATTTAGTAAAAACCCTCTCTAAAACGACCACCTGCGTTTCCAGGTTAGTTACTCTGATGGTCTTAAAGAGATCCTGTTTTCATTCTGTTAATTTTATTGTTTACAAAAAGTCTATTAACGTTAGATAGAAAAATAGCATAAACCCATATAAACCAACAGAAGATTTATTATTATATTGATACCAGTAAGAAAACCAGTAAAAGTCAATATAAACCAATACAAACCAGTAGAAATTTCTGACATTGATGTTGGTTGTATGGATGTCAGTTGATACCAGTAAGGAAAACCCACAAAGACCAACAGAAACCAGTAAAAGTCAATAGAAACCCATAAAAACTTATGGGTACCCATAAAAAGTTTTACTGGTTTCTATGAGGCATTTTTAGCAGGGTTATTACTTATAATATATTTTATTTGTAAACAAAGATTTTCTGCTATGCAGTAATAATAAAATGAAAGCCAAAAACTCTTTTTTAACTTTTTACGTTTCAAAGAAAAATGATACTTAACCTTTTAAAATGATGTAATTAACATACCGTTATTACTTTTTTGAGAAACTATTTATTGGTTATAAGAACAGAGTCAGATTATTCACATTGCACCAACAAAAAGTAAAAAAGTACGTATGTCGACGTGGGATGAGTGACATAAAAATACAACAGTATTGCAACAGTTTTCTAGAAATGCAACACTAATGCATCAGTTCTGTTTTAGATCCTTAATTACTGATACTTAGTAAATAATGTATAATTATGAGATAATTTAAGTTAAATTCAACCGCGATTCACTCAGTTTGAAAGTTTTCATCATTTTTAATCTCTATGTTATTTAATCTTATTTTTAGTCTTATTTTATGAAGCAATTTTATTTAGCAAATTTTTTTAATATTAACGGCCCTTCAGCTGCAATAGTTCAACACTGGAGGAGAGACGCATAATAAAATCACAGTCTTAAGGATGCAAAGGACACTTGCCAATGTAAATTTAGATAAGGTAAAAAATAAAAATAAAAAAAAAACTTAGCTTAATTAAATATAAAATTTTGAAAAAAAAAATACAAATTGATCTTTTCTTAACAAGAGTGAAACTGGTAGATTTTTATCCAAACATTTAAGGCAATGTAAGATATCTTTTGCCTAATTTTTACAAAAAATCGCAGTATTTAAGTTATGGAGATCTGGATGACCGTTCACACAGAAAGTGCCGAAGCAGAACTTTATTTTAAAAACTGCTGCATTATTTTGAGAAGAATTTTGCTGCTTGAAAAATAAGATCGCTGGCACTTTCGCTCAAAATGCATACAGCACATTTGTGTGGGGTGGGGCGCAGTCTAAGGCTCTTTTTCAATAATTCAATAATTTTATGTTTCTTTAGGAAATACGTGACAGATTGTTAACTAATGGAAAGTTCTTATTTAATAGCCGTAATTTTCCAAAATTTCTTTGGATTAACCCATTAAACACTGATTTTGTAAAAACTTTAACTTTTAATGTTTCAAAATTAATTCGATTTGATTCACATCATAAAAGTTTGAACTCTTAACAAGATTTCGTTTTTCTTGCAAGAAAATAAAACATAATGACATGCTTGACTTTAAAAGGTTTATTAATATGTAACTTCATAAAATTGATGATAAAAATTGCGTAATGTTGTATTATTACTGGAGCTAATTCTTCCATCTAGTATGTAGCTATAAGATGTAAATATGGCTACAAATGTATCAATTTTTCATTATTACTTAAGAAATATTTTTCTGGCTCAAGTTAGTATTAATTAACTAATTAAGTATTTTTCTAGTTCATTCATGTTACATACGGGGAAAACGGAGAATATATTATTTCAGTTTTAGCCCATTCGCTGATATTCAAACCTAGATCGAGATACCAGTGTTCGGCTTCGTTTACCCATTTGATTAGTGGTGGGTTTTAACTTAGACGGATTAAGTACATAAGATGAAACATAGTGAGATAGTTAATCATCTTATTGCGTTTGATCTCATTATGCCCACCATGTGAGGGGCAAATCAGAAACTGAAACGAAACTGGGCAAAATTTCGTTAAGGATCCTCGGTATTTTGATTTTATATCGTATTTATTTTATTAAATGGGTATTTTGATGAAAAACTGTTTCGCAAATCAAGAAGTAAATGCTGGGAAATATCAAGAAACGTGAGATTCTAAGAGAAAAGAAGAATCTACAAATCTCATTAAAGAAAGTGCCAAACTTAGACGGACCTCATTAGCTCAAAGCGGCAGTACTACACATCATTACGGAGCTACACCTTATTACAATTCTGTAAGAGAAAAAAAAAAAAAAAAGGAGGGAAAATTGTTGCCAACCGTCGCAGGTAAGCTACAGAACTTTGTAAAATTATGTATAATTGTTTAAGATTATTTAATTTGATTCTGTGGTTTCATAAATTCTTGCGGATTTTACGAGTAATAAATCGACTTTGATTTTATTCGTCTGAAAGGAATATATGAAGAACGTCAGGAAAGGATAGTATCAAAAAAAAAGTGAAATATCAAATGGATTAACAAATCAGTTTATTTTGTGAAGTGTCCAGACACGATACACAAACACGAGCACTACCCAAAAAAAAAAAAAAAAAAAAAAAAAAAAAAAAAATTAGTGTATTGCACGCTGAAGTTTGAAAGATTAAAATTATAATTTGCTAAGATATTCAAGTAAATTTCAGTATTCAATATTCAGAATATTTTAAAGAATTTACAGTTTTAATTTTTTGTTAATTAAAGATTTAATTTTAGCTCTTGCCATACTGAGGATTGAATCTATCAGCTCGATTTATTCGAAGTAACATCGAAGTTCTTTTTAGTGGCTGTTATTTAAATTGTTTTACGTTTTCTTTGTGATAGGATATATATCGGATAGACGCAGCGCGGTGTTTTTACCATTTATATTCCCTGTTTGTTGAATCATTACTGTAGCACTCATAAAAATTTCTATGCGCAATGACTAAACTAAAATACTTTTGAATAGTCTTCCCAGATTGTGAAGTATTAAGTACCGATTTTGGAATAAACTCGAGATAGACACGACGATGCGTAAAATACATATTATCTATGTTACTAAAAAAGAAAAAAAAAATTGCGGTGATGCTTGTATTCAGAAACGCGTATGGCAAACTATGGGAAGGCCAAGACAGTTATATGCATTTTAAACTATTTGGAATCCCAAATAGTTTTTTTTAAATGCATGTTAAATGTTAATTCATTTGTACCTTAAATATATAACTAAACAAATATACATTGTAACGTATTTGCATTGCGACGCTACCAACATAGTTCCACAAAGAAATGTAAATTACCGCAAACGATTATCCGCAAAGAATATCCGCAGACGATGCGCGCGCTTAATAATGTTTTTTTTTTTTTTTTTTTTTTTTTTTTTCCAGTTATTCTGTATGTTTTGACTAATAAAGTTTGTTGTTCATTCAAAAATGGCAAAAGTTCTTTAAAACTTCATTACAATATTCTTGTAGTAACTGGTATCCAAATGAAACAGAATAATATTTTTTCCTATATCTGTTTTAATATTTATTACAATATATATTCCATTTATTATACGTAATGTTTTAAGGTTTCATCAGATAATTATTACTGAAGTTCAAGATGTATCCGCTACGTTATTCAAATCTAAAAGGTTTGAATATATATATAATAAATACCGAACTCAGCTTTACTTTCAAGGAAAAAAAAATAGGTTTCAAAACTACTGCAAAGTGATGAAACTATTATGACCTGAGGCTTTGACTGATTGGAGATATAGAACTAATTGATTTCCTGATAAAAATAATTAGCTTCCTTTCGTTGTTTATTCACAGCTTTTCAAAGACAGAATTCTCTTTCGAGACATTAAAAACTATCGTTATCTGATCTGCAGACTCTTGCGGCATAAAGAAGAGGCATAAATACGATAAGCAAATAAATAAATGGTTCGAGTAGTGATTTACATATTGATTGAAGATCAAAGCGCAGTTGCGACTCGAAAAAGTTGATCTCAAGAGCCTTTTGATGCCTGGTTTGAAACGTTAAGAATTAAATTAAGTGTTTTCGGACCACTACATTAAGTGAATTTACCAGCAATCTCAGTTAAATATATTGTTATTTTAATAAAATGCTTTTAACTTTCAAGATAGGTTACAATACAAATTGTTTATGATTTGCTAATTAAAATAATTTTAGCCAACTCCCAATTTAGAAGAAAGAATTAATCAGGTTGCGGATTAACATCGGGCTCTGCCTAGGAAAAAGTTAAGTTTGTTTTACTGTAGAACTGTACAAAATTCATATCACAAGCCTTTACAAAAACAAAACTGTGTACAGAAATTTGAAGAAATACGTAAAAAGAAAAATCCGTTGAATAAGAGAAGTGTTAGTCATAGTATTTGAGAGTTGCTTTCATCAACAACAGTATGTTATTCGGGATATATAAACTTTTAAAAAGAAAGAAAAAAGAAAGAAAACTGAGACAAAAACATGTAACTGATATCTTTTACTTGAGTTAAAACTCCATAGCATTGTTAAAGTTTTCTTACAAATATTATTTTTAATGCCGTTTATAACTTGCAAGATCTGACTCTCTTAGCTATCACAAACTGAAAAGGATTTTACTAGTAAACCTGGTAACTTCTTGCACATACCAGCACAGAAGAAGGGGGAAATAAATCCTTCATGATTCGTCAAACTCTTAACACAAATGCACGTACTTCGTGCTTACAATAACACCGACGACTTGCGGTGGAACTTAAGAATAATATCACAATAAATTCAAAGATGTAGTGCGGGACTAACAAATTAAGGCTAACTAGGCTGACTCAACAACCTACCCGATGATATACTTATTAAATGGCCAAAAAGGCGGTGTCCGCCGATAACAACGCGGCAAAAACATCGCGGACGAAAACGTCGCAGAGAAAACAACGCAAGGCGAAAACGTCGCGCTACAAAACATCGTGGGAGAAAACATCGCAAAGAGAAAATATCGCAGTTCTAAAACATCGTGGTACAAAACATCGTCGTCGAAAATAAAGTGGTTCAAAAACTTCGCAGTTTAAAAACATCGTCGTCGAAAATATCGTGGTAAAAAATAAAGTATCTACAAATCATCGCGTGACGATAACATCGCAGACATGCTTTTTTCAGACTTTAATAACTGTAAATAGATATTCCCATAATAATTTGTGAGCGCAAGATAGAAATAAGGATAATTTGTTTTTCATATTTTATATTAACTAATAAATTTTTGCTGAGAAAATAAGAAGGAAACTTAAGCATAGAAAATTAATGCTACTTATAGCACTTAATAGAATTTTAAACCGACATAGTTAACTAACAAAGACCATTAATAAATCATTTTTTATAAAGTTTTTACTGGTAAGTTTTCAGGAAAAGCTATAAGTTGCATTAATTTGCTATGCTTATGTTTTCTTCTTACTTTTTCAGCAAAAATAAAAAAATGTTAAAGTAAAAGCTATCCTTCTTTACATCTTGCGCTCACAAATTATTATGGGAATATCTATTCACAGTTATTAAAGCCTGACAAAAGCATGTCTGCGATGTTATCGTCATGCGATGATTTGTAGATACTTTATGTTTTACCACGATATTTTCGACGACGATGTTTTCAAACAGCGAAGTTTCTGAACCGCTTTATTTTCGACGACGATGTTTTGTACCACGATGTTTTAGAACTGCGATGTTTTCTCCCACGATGTTTTATAGCACAACGTTTTCGCCTTGCGTTGTTTTATCTGCGACGTTTTCGTCCGCGATGTTTTCGGCTGTAACCAAAAAGGCGTGTCAGCAACTCAGCGTAATAACAGCAAGGAGAAAATGGTAACGTGCGCTGATTAGCGAAATCACACTCTGAATAAACTCGTTTCGTTTGACTTTAAATTTGTATCCAGGTGAGAAAATGTGCCGGGAAAATTAGAGATTCACGAAAGGTACCAAACTTAACAATTTGTTATGCAACTTAAGAGAAACCCTAAAAATAATTAGCTCAAAGGAGCGTTAGCTCAGAAAGACTGTTCATTTCGTTTTGGCATTTTGGGCCGATTCACTTTCTGCTTTGATTCACTTTTCAAACTGTTGCCACCAAATATTATCGCCCTGTGCTTTTTTTTTAACGAAAAAAAAAACCCTCTTTTTGCGTAATATAAAATCGGAAAGCTTTCAGATTTTTTTAATTAATTTTTTTTTATTGTATTATTTTAAGTTGGTTTATTTTTTAATTTTTTATTTCTAATGATGTTCTTTCTTTCATTATGTACAGTATGTTCTTTTTGTTTTGAATACCGATTCAATATGCGTAATTAAATGAACTTATTCCGTAGATTCAAATGCTTGAAAATACAGACAAGTTGTATTTTTCGGTTAACTGTAATATGGATTATTCCTCTATGTTGCGTTTTTTAACTGCTCTCAGATAACCACGATCCTATTCCGGTAAATTTAAACAACGATCCAGATGTGTAGAGACATTAGGTTAATTTTGAAAGCAGGGGAGATGAAAAATGAGCAATGCCTTCGCCGGGACTCGAGAGAAATACCTTATATAATCCCCCTTTTAAAGGGCGACAGGGTTTTTAGGGCACCAATCCCCAAATCCTGGTGGTGAAAAAGAAATAGCCTCATATGCGGTCAGGTCGTAAATTTACAATCCCTTTTTTCAGGGGGAGAGCAGACAAGGAGCGGACAATCTCGCTCGGGATCTTAAGAAATTGTGGGGGTTGTTTAAGCATCTAACTTCTCTACATTCAGTTTTATACAGAGGAAAATACAAATTGAATTCTTCGAATGAATGCAATTTTGTACAATGAAAATGTATTACTTAACGATAAACTGTAAGATAAATAACATCTTTTTTTAAAGCCATAGGTGTAGAAAGACAGATATTTGTTACACGAATGAATTTGTAGTAAATATTGAGTTTTTCATTTCGAATGCTATGTTCCATGCATGCGAAGTAGCTGAGAATGTGAGATAATAGTCATAACCGAATGGCTTTCAACCTTTTCACGGCTAAGGACTGTTTCTCAATTACATTGTGGTCGCTGCTTTTTATTTAATTTTCTAATGGCATATAAACAATAATTGTTTTTATTTGAGACTTATGAATAAAATAACGCAAACTAGACTGCAGAAAATTCCTAAGAATGAAGTTAAATAATACTGCGAAATACATTATTGATGCACTTTTGTGTTTTATATGTAGTAGTATTAACTACTACTATAAACCTTAAACGGAATCCTTAAATTATATATATCTATGTATAGGTATATATAAATGGCACAAAATATAGAACAAGGTATAAAATATCTTTATTATACAATGTTCATTACGATACGTATATTTACGTAATATCAATATAAATAGTTAGTTAGGTTTCGTACATATATAATTAATTTTTATATTTTGCATTTCTTGTATTAGATTCAGTATTGTATACATATCTGAAGTTTAATTTGTTCTCTTTTTGGGTTACGACTTTAAGTGAGAAAGAATTGTTAGGGCCTTCATAGGGATTACATTATATACAATCAGTTAGGATCCGACTTTTCCTTTCTTTTAATCATTATATATATTGAAATACTACTTAACAAGTATACATAAAATATAGCAGTTTTTTAAGCTACTTATTTATATATCTATTGTTTGGTCTGGTTTGTTTGATTATAGCAAAGCATTCGACGGTTATTTGCCTAAGGGTAAGGGTTCCTCGTGGACAACTTTCTAAGCAAAACTGACTCTTATGCACGTTA
Source organism: Stegodyphus dumicola (assembly GCF_044657685.1). Classification (NCBI taxonomy): domain Eukaryota; kingdom Metazoa; phylum Arthropoda; class Arachnida; order Araneae; family Eresidae; genus Stegodyphus; species Stegodyphus dumicola. The sequence continues at coordinate 139,271,789 of NC_140781.1, read as the reverse complement.
CACGTGGGGAAAACCTCGAAAACGCCAATACAGCCATCCCCGTCGATCCGGATTCGAACCCCGGATCGACCTGCCAGAGTTCAACGACTTTACAGCTCAACCGCTAGTGAGCCACACACACACATCCACACATATACATTATATAGTATTTACATGTCGTTTATAAAGTATAATTGAGTGCAATTTAATCATAAAGAGTTAGAAAATATTCTACGGAATTACTTCACTTCGTAGACTTTTTGTTAAGCTTCACCATATTTCTTAAAGAGAATCTCAATGCTAGTTCCATTTCCAAGCTGTTTATGTACCTTATTTTTCATGCTTTGAATTATATTTAGAAAGTTATTTCACTTGGTTATAGCTGAAAATGCAGTTTTTTTATTGAAGAATTTAAGGGTAAAGAAGATAATTATGCCCTTTTCTAATTAATTATTCTTGAGGCATTTAAATTTTTTTAAAAAAACGCACATTAATACGGATCACTGAACTAGAGTGGTCGCCACAGGACAGATGAAAAAAATAAAAGAATTACAAAATATTGCAGAAATTACATAAAATAACGAATAAACTTATTCGGCACAAGCTCTCTAAATGTAAAACAGATTATACAGTCAGAAAGCTCGCCTTGTCGAGAAATATACTGTTCATCGGGTTTAAAGGTTATTCAGACTAACGTGCGAAGTACAGTGAGTAACTTGTATTTTCCTTTGAATGTATAAACTAGCCAAAAAAATTGAGCACTTGACAATTAGATGCAAATTTAACAGATGGGAGCACTTGACAATTAGATGCAAATTTAACAGATGGATTGAAGGAACCCTACTGCAACGTACCACCTTGTGTAAGCATTTTCGTGGATTTCCTTAAGGTATGTAAATATGAGCCCATTTTCCTTAGAAAATTCTCCATGAAATCCTGCCTAGCCAACCCTCATATGTTTTGCCATATTCAACACAAAATCATTCTTAAGATGATTAATTAATTAATTTTATGTTAGATGATACGAAGCTTTTCAAAAACTAGGATGCTTTCCGTAAACAATTAATATTAATAAGCGCTGTTCAACTGGAATTGGGTTGAATTATTTGTTTATAGCAGTGCTTTCCAGCCGACTTACATGTACCTGTATGTATTGCTCAGAGGGGGGTGGAAGGAAATTCCTGAACGAAAACAATGTAATAATGAAATGTTAATAAACAAATAAATATAACTTTTCGTATCGTATGTAATTTGTCTCCATTCTGATACCATGTGCATCATTTATTTCTGATATACTGATACTGAATGAGACCTAAAAACACTTTTTTTTAAAATATATCTTCCCTTATGATCCCTGACACAGCCGTTTACTTGACCCTTCCGTAATTAACGTCAGTCTCCTGCTCTTGACCGCATTTCCCAAGCCACCGGTGAATGAAAAATCATCGTTCACCACCTTTTAGTTCGGGCGTCATTAGTAGAGACATTAGGTTAATTTTGAAAGCCGAACAGATGAAAAATGAGCAATGCCCTCCCCGGGACTTGAACCACGGACCTCTCGAATTCTCATCGAGCGTGCTGACCACTACACTACGAAGGTATGCTAAGAAGGTGGGAGGAAATGCTTAGGCAATGCAATTTGCTTATTTTGCAGTTTTCGTCCTCTTTATTTCTGCTTTTTTTCCGAAATCCTGGTTTATTTTAAAAACTTACACAGCTCTATAATTACATGCTTTCTACATATTAATTAATCATTTGTTTCACTTTTCAATAATATAAATAATTGGTAAAAAGGAAATAGAACCTAGTTGTGATTTTCTAAATAAAGAAATATTTAAAAATGAAAACTTAATAAATAATATTTTCAAATAAAAATAATATTAATAAAAATTATATTTTCAAATTTCTTAAATTTACAGATTTTGACGCAATTGTTGAGTAATATATATATAACTTAAATAGCTAAATAAAAATTAAGAACAAGATTTTAAACCGTAGTGTTAAGTACATAACTGAGAGAAAAGTAGAATTTATAAAACAGAGTAAATTTAAAAGTGTCATTTAAAAGTAAAAAATAAAAATTTTAGACTAAAGGCTTTCATTACTAAGTACTCAGACTTTTTCTTATTCCCCCCCCCCCATTTTCTTCTTTCTTTTTAATTTTCCAAAATTGATATTGTTATTCTTTTACTTTTCTTAATTTACCCCTTAAAATTTAATTATAATTGAGAATAAAGGTAAAAAGTATTTATGTTATTTATTACCATAGCAGCGTGTTAAACCTCTTATACACGGTTTAAATTATTTTATTATAGAGGAACTGCCTTGCTTTTATTCCAATTTAATGATAAATTTAGATGATTTATTTATACTATATATCTGTGTGTGTGATAAAATCAAACTCAGAAGTAATGACCAGCAGGAAGTTTGATGGGGTAGAGATGTGTTGATCCATAATGAATAGGAAATTGGAGGCGAAGGCAGATTAAATCTTCATTTTTTATTTCAGCAAACATGTTGCCGCTACAATCAAGTTGGCACATTAAATGTGCCTATTCCAAAAAGTATATATTTTAGATAAATTTGCAGTAAGAAAGAAGGAGCAGACAGACTGCAGTCAAACTAGTCGAAAATGTAGAAAGCAAGTGCGTTATCTTCAGAGTGAGTTAATATTGCTGTAAAATTACTTTTGGTTGAAAGAAATTTAGGTAAACTCTCACTTTTTAAAACAAAATTGGGAATAAAAAATATCATTCAGTGTAAAAATTTTAATTAAATTTTTAAATTAATTACTCTTTAAAAAAGTAGACTCAAATAGGTGCTCAAAAAGTGGTCAAAAAGTTTTTAACAATTGTTTTGTAGATATGAGTAGAAAAGTAAATAAAGTTAAATATTAGATTTTTTAATATTGTTATTTAAAATTACAGAAAAAAGTTGAAAAAAGAACTATTGTTAGAAAAGTAAAAAGTCTTCACGTCATGGGCTTATCATGCTGACTCTGAATATATAAGGCCCTTGTTTAGTACCAGAATAGTAATTAAGAGAAAAAATAAAAATAAATAAATAATAAAATCCTATAAAGCCTTTAAAACATCCTTCTTTATTTTTTTCTTTTGGAGCTTTCAGATAAAAACTTCATACTTTTAAAAAGTATTATAGGGTGTGTGACCTATTCCAGATTTTTTAAAAGACTGTTAATGAATTTTAAAGAAATTTCATTGTTTTTTTTTTTAAATTTTGTTGAGAATTAGAATGTTTTCTTTTTATGTTTCTATTTCGGTGTAAACTTTTTTAATTCTGCTAATTTGGTTAATAGTATTTGCAGTAACGTTTTTAGATATGTTGGAGTTCCAGTTCATTCTTTCAATTAATAAAGTAGTCTTTCACTTTGTCAAAAGTAAAAAAAAAAAAAAAAAAATTCCATAGAATTATTTAAAAGTTTTTCCTTTGGTTTCAAAATTCCATCTTTTGTTCCAAATTTTAGCCTCGTGAGCGATAATTTCTCGCCAAGGTTTTTTCAGTTTCGTCAGCCAAAATGGGAAATGAAGCCAAAATGGGAAACCAGTACGTCACTACTATAACGCTGTTCTTAGTTTCAATTGTAGTCTATTGAAAGTGCTCGAAGTTTTTAATTACTTCTTGTGAGTTAAGTCTTTTCACCTAAGTTTTATAACGTTTCAAATTCTTTGGATTATATGCTATATGTTTAAAGGTAAAAATTTCGATTTAAATTCTTCACTGAAGTATTTTAATATTTCACTTTAATTTTCGATTATTTAAATAAAATAGGATTCTCTTTATTTAATATACAAGATTGTAATTTGAATTTACTTTTTTTTGCTTTGGGGAAGGGACATAATTTTCGGGTGAACTATTATAATTAAAATACATTGAAAGGGTTCATCGGCTAATTCCGAATACAGAAAATCTAAGATTTTTGTAGAAGAGAGATTTCATTTGATTTCAATGTTCCTCCCCCCCCCCCGACGAAGTGGCACTGAAGTTGATTACATTCTCCTTCTGTTATGTACCCTTTTCTTTAAATTTCATTACTTTTTTGAATTAGGGTATTGCTTGTTTGAAAAGTTTTGGTTTTAACAGTTTTTAAATTCTTTGTAGCATTTATAGGATCATTTGAAATTTATTAATTACGAATTTAAATTTTTGGTTTTTGTGAAAAATTAGTTCTAAATTTCTTACTTTATGTCTTTACTGATAATTTCAGCAGCTTCACTACTAGGCATGTTTATAATTTCTTTTCAATTGTTTTGTAATTATATTTTGTTATTATTTTTAAAATTTGTTATTCTTTACTTTAAATTTTTTCCCTGTACGAAGCCGGGCCTTTGAGAAATGCTGCCCATAGACATTTGACGTGCATAAATTCATTATGTCTTCTCTTCGGCAGGCAATACATAACAATCTAAAACGTTTTTCTTTTGTTTGTATCTCCCACAGGAATTTTTCGAACAGTACCTTCAATGATATTAAGATTATCTGTTATCATTCGAGTCGACAGATGACTATTTATCGCCATCAGCTATCGATTATTCTAAAAGGCAACCACACTTAGACTTATTTACGTTTACTCATTCCGAAGTAGTCCTTACTTAGAGAAATATACCTTAGAGATATACCTTAGAGAAACTTATATCGTGTTATTGCATGATGTCCATTGGCAACCCCTACCATTACAAATTTTTTTTTTTTTTTTTTTTTTTTTTTGCGTTTCCCATAGCCAAATCTGAAACGGCATATCGGATTCGTAAAATCAAATAAAAATTTGCATTAAAACGCTTTTTTTCCCGTTAAAATCATATACTTTAACCTGAAGAGACCGAGATGTGATAATGTTCACAATTATTAATTGTCATCTTCACCGTTTTCTTTATTAAGAAACACTTTATTAAGTTTTATCGATATCAAAAGTCTTTTCAGAAGCAAAGAAGGTTGAGGAAATGACACTCCGAGAATCAAAATTCATTGTAGAGGTATTAGGAATTTTGGAAGAGGGATTTCTTGAAATCACAGTCTCAACAGATGATGAAAAAAAAGTTAAATTTGTGTACTGCTGAAACCAAAAGATAAGTATCAATATTCTCCGATTTCTAATGAGTGTTTGAGTTCATTACATTATATTCTGCAAATTTATTGCAAAACGTCATAGTTAACCTATTTTAATAAATAAACAAAAGAATTGATTTATCCCTAAAAAAATCTCTAAAGCGCATGGCTTGCTAAAAAATTTCCCTCTTTCAGAACTCATAAAAGTGTTTCTCCTTTAGCTGTAAGTCATTTGACTTCATGTCGGAAGAAAAGACTGGAATTAAATCAGGTAGGCAGTAAATTACTTTACTGTGAAATCGTAAATAAAATTAGTGACGAAATTTATTATCTCTGCAACCTAAGGGTGTATACACAAAATCAAAGGGCATGTGTTTCGTAAGCAGAACAGATTTCGGCAGAAATAAAGCGCGCAATGAGATTTAATAATTTATTCGGAAATTGAAGCTGTATTTTTCTAAATTTGCTTTTGTTTCTCATCCCCTGTGCTTTATATATTTGATGGTGATTTCAAATACACAGGGTCTGAATGTTAATGTTACGTTGATATATGCTTATAATATATGAATATATATAATAATATATGAATATAATAATAATAATATAATGACTATAATATATATGAATGAATGCTTGTTTATTTAATACGAATGTGCGTATATTTATATGTAAAGATAAAATTCTGTATACAGTACAATCAAACCGAGTGCTTCTGTCTTTCATGTGACTCTTATTGGCTGTTGTATAAACAGTTTTACTGAGGTGCCTAGAATTGTTTTTCACCTAAAGTATGTAAGGTATTTCTCCCGCCTTCCTAGCGTGCCTTCATGGTGTAGTGGTCAGTACACTGAGCCGGTAATTCAGAGGTCCGTGGTTCGATTCCCGGCGAAGGCGTTGCTAATTTTTCGTCTCTCCGGCTTTTCCAATTAACCTAATGTCTCCACAGTGGCGCCCGAACTAAAAGGATTGTGGATGATAACTCTTCACACCCCAGATTTGGCGATTTGGTCCCCTAAAACAAGCCCCAGTCACCCTTTAAAAGGGGGTATGTAAGCTATTTCTCCTGCCTTCCTAGCGTGCTTTCGTGGTGTAGTGGTCAGCACACTGAGCCGGTATTTCAGAGGTCCGTGGTTCGATTCCCCTAATTTTTTTACCTCTCCGGCTTTTCCAATTAACCTAATTAATGTCTTTACAAGCAAAGAGGTAAATTCACACCCCCTTCATACCATCATATATATATATGCATGCACACCTTTGTATTCGACTGGTACAACTATTTTTAATCACAGTATTGTAACATTTAGTTAGCTACCTTAAAATATTATTAACTTTATTCCGGAATTCTGGCAGGATTCAGCTAAATTACATTTGTAAATTACCTTTAAAAGTTATTTTTTTGTTAGCATCCAGAATCACTGAAATAGCGTCATTTTAAAATTAGATATTTCTTCAACAGCACTTACACAATTTGGTTATTAAAGTACTAAGCTCTCAGCTGCTTCTTTTAATACACCTTATTCTAACGACGTAAATTTTTCACCAGTTATAAATTGAAAATAACGAAGTTTAAGCTTCACTATTTTCATTTTAGTTCTGTGACTGAAACAACTGCAGTTCTTTTATTTCTTAAAAAAAAAAAAAAAAAAAAAAAAAAATTATTTTCTTGAAAAATTAGTTCTTTTGTTATTTAATTCTTATAAATCTGGTTTATTATGCTTCCTTTTCAAATTTTTTTGATATGTTTAACTTTAAAGCCAAATTTTTATATTTGATAAGAACATATTCTTCTATTTTCTATAACGAAACTGATAATCCTTCTTTTATATTTCTTTCCTTGATTCGGTATGACAAAGCGCAAAGGTGCCCAAAGGAAGGAATGTCTTTGTTGAGACTTTCTAAGGGGGAGCTAATTCATAGTTATGTTCTACTTCGGGAAAACCGCAAAAACTATTTGTTTCCCATTTCAGTGATTAACCAGTTTATGTTTTACAAGAATATTATGCATTTCGATAAATATTAAGCAATAATAGCATGCTGAAAATTATATAAATTATGTGATAATGACTTTTCTGTCTCCCATTAAACATTAAGCATGTTTTTAATTATTTCCTTGAAGTTTTTGATTTACCTTGGTTAATTGCTAAGGGAAAGTATGCGAATGCTATCTGCCTAATAGAAAGGCTGCCTTCTAACTAAAACTTTCTAAGGGAAAAGAAACTTAGCTCTCACCAGTTGGTAAAGACCGCTGAATGTTGGAAGTTAAGCCTCGATTCGATCCTAGCCTGGCTGTAAAGTTGGTTTTCGCGGTTTCCTCATGCATAACGTGACTACGAAGCAGTTTTCCTTAAAAATCCTTCTTATATTTTTGACTATAGCCAATCCACTTTATTGTCTCCGTCTAAACATAAAACAAATCAGAAAAGAAAGAAATCATGTTTTTCCTGATATCTTCACAGAAAATGAAACTGGAGCGCGGATTCGCTTAAACAGTTTTGCAGCCACTCTAGCCATTTTAGGAATAACTATAAATAATTTGAGCTGCGCTGTTCGAAAGAAAATGAAATGCGAGTATTTTTGGATGAAAAATCTAAGAGCATATCTCGTTATCTCGTTCAACAGGCAAGCTTTAAAACGAAAACAGCAATATATTTCATTTTTAGGCAACCTTATTTTAATCTACTGATAAAATTCCAATGGATTTTAATGCATTAGATCCTGCAGAAGTAAAATCTAGGGCAGCCTCATGTCATTCAAATTTACTTGAATTCGTGGATTATTATAACGAAGTTGTACCATTAGTCTCAGCTTAATGGAATGCGTTAGATAGGAAACTCACATAAACGCTTTAGTGCAGAAGCAGTTATAGGAGACATAACATTTCTTAGGCAAGTTAAGTTTTTGTTCAGCTCGTTAAATATACATCAGTGTCAATACCTTAGTTTCTTAGTTTCAATGATAAATTTTAATAGTAACAACCATATATATACAGGGTGTTTCATAGATCATAGGACAAACTTGGAGGAGCGGTGGAGCATACTAAAAAAAAAATAATAAAAAAAAATTAAAAATTAAAAAAAAAAAGAGACACGAGAGGAAAATGTGTTTATGTACAAAATCAACGCAAAGTGCTTCTTTGTAGCAATACAGTATTCACAATAAAAGTTCGAAATTGCGACCACCAGCAGTAATACATGCTTGGTAACGCCGCAGAAGGGACTGACGAACATTTGGAAAACGATAGGCATTTCACGCACGCTTCCAGCCGCAATGGACAGTCGTGATACGAGGTCCTCCAGTGAGTCAACGGGAGTCTCGCAAATGATGCCCTTCAGATGGCCCCATAAAAAAATTCCAAGCTGGATAAATCTGGCGAACGGGGTGGCCATCGAACGGGTCCACCACGGCCAATCCATCGGCTCGGAAATGTCCCATCCAAGTAATTGCGGACCCGCACGTGGTTATGAGCTGGTGTACCATCATGCTGGAACCACATGCGATCACGAACGACAGCCGGAACATCCTGTAGCACCTCTTGCAGAAAAATATGATAACTTAAGCCATTTGTACGTGCAGGTAAGAGGTATGGGCCTATGAGGTAGTCATTAACAATACCCGCCAACACATTCACGGAGAAGCGGGTTTGGAATGCATGTGGACGTGTGCCGTGTGGATTATGAGTTGCCCACACGGGCATGTTGTGGCTATTGAAGATGCCGTCCTGTGGCTATTGAAGATGCCGTCCTGCGAGAAAGTTGCCTCGTGCATGAATAGCACATCCAATGGAAAATCCGCCTGCGCCGCACACTGCTGCCAGAACCAATGACAGAAATGAACTCGAAGAGGATAATCTGTCTCTTGCAAGGCTTGGACTCTCTGCAAATAGTATGGGTGCAAACCATTTTCATGCAATATTCTCTAAACGGTGGAATGACTCAGCTGCAGAAGACGTGCAATAGCTCTTGTACTTGTCTGAGGTGATTCATGCACAATTTTCAAGATGGATTCATCAATGCGAGGTTGTCGTGCACTTCTTCTTTCACTCCTAGTGTCAGAGGTGGCTTCAAATGACCCGTTTTTTACACAGAGACCGATGCAACCTCTCGAACATTGTGTGTTCCGCCATACGCCTGTTAGCTGTTTCCCTGTGCGTAAACTCACCCATCACGCTCGACATCAGAGTTTTTTTCTTGCATTTCATTTAAATTTATTGGATTGAATTAAATCTACTTCGCCGACAGCGCATAAACCACAATAGAATAAATGCATTCTTTAAAATTCACTCTAGTATTTGTTTATCATAGCGACACTCTGGCCCTAGATTCACTTAACAGTATTAATAATTATATGACAGTTAACTTAGATAATAATCATATAACGGAAACTAAGTTAACTGTTATACAATCCAATAATTATATAACAGTTAACTTATATATTTCGTTCATATTATAACTCATAATGCACAAAATTTATATCATTTAAAGAATAGAATTATCTAATCGTTGCCATATGTTCTATTCAAATACTATAATAAAGCTAGAATGATGTATAAAAGAAATTAAGCAAACAAAACAAAAAAGGAACAGTTTTTCACAGACGATTGAGTATTTCTCATTTAATTAATTCAGTTCTCACTTCGCGAGAAGGCAAAAATGGATAAAAACTCAAAATATCTATATTAAAAATTACGAAGTAAATCTTAAACACTTATTTCCTCGAAAAAATTCCAGAAAGAATTAAGCATGATTTAATTGGCAATAATAAATGAATGCGTTATCTTTGTTGTTGCGAAGCTAAGTTTCCCTAGATTGGCAACAAATCCACTAGTCTCTGTTTCAAATGTAAACATCAATGGCCGCCATATAAAAAAGGCTTAGCGGCACTTAGACAACTTTAAAATTGTTGATAATTTTCAAAATATTGCATACAGATTTACTAAAGGCATAAAAACCTTAACCGGAAGATAAAAACAACAGAATACAATCATTTTTAAAGCAAAAAATGTACAATTTACAAACATATAAGAGTAAAGAAACTGAGATCACTGAGCCGGGTAACAGATTGGATATATATATATATATATACGTTTGGTGCGGCCGATTGCAACCAAAATACGAGGTGCACATCTACATGTTATAGCAGTCCTATATACAAAACTTCAACGTTCTGAGGCTACTCTTTTTGAGTTATGCGAGATACATACGTTCGTACAGACGCCACGAAAAATTCTCTTCAGAATTAATTTTAAAGCAGTTTTATAATTTTTTTGAAGGAAAAGAGTATTTTATTCTGTACTTATGTACAGATATTACGCAAAAACATCGTTAAATTGCATTCGATAGCGGTCAAAATGGATATTTTCGTTGAAATATGCTGCCTGAAACTTTTCGCGATTACAATACTTCCTTTTTACTTCGTACAAGGAAGTAAAAATGCATGTTTTAGTACGCTCCACCACCCCTTCAAGTTTGCCCAATGATCTGAGAAACTACCTGTAGTTCTGTAAAACCGATGCACTTCTGAAGAGAAATTAACATCATTAATTCTCTAGAAGTCAAATTGAAGTTTTCAATGATATAATTTTTTTTTCTTGCGTCTTGCCTGAATGAATGGAAATTATACAACAAAACGTATGCATTATATAAAAACCTGACTGCAGGAACGGCAGTAATAAAGTAACAAATTAATACAGAATAAAGTAATAAATAAAATTCATATTTAAACAAAGTTATTGCTTAACGTTGCACTATCCAGACCAAGAAGATGATAACGCAAAATGAGAGGGGGAAAAAATCAGACATTCGGCTACATAGCACCGTTAATGAATGCAATGTCAAGAATGTAATGGTTTTAATCAACATAAATAAAGTTCATGAATTCAGAAGTCAAACAACAAAATCGGCGTGTTATTGTGTCTTAAAGTTCATGAAGTTTTTTTTATTTAAAACGTGGTATTTTAAAACAGTGTTTCTTAATGTATTTCAAAGCAGAATGTTATGAACTACATTCTTTCAATGAATTTCTAATTTTCTATAGCTAATTTGGCGCCTCTTTTAGTAATTCACCAAAGGCAAGTAAGTGCCTTATTTGCCTGACTTTTGTCCCGGGTCAGAATAAATGTGAATGAAATCAATTGTATTGTTTTGAGGGAAATCAGATATAGATGGAACAGGAGTAAATCTTAAACTATGCATCTTGATCAGTGGCAAGCTTTAGAATGAAGAACGGAAAGAGCCAAACTTGGCTCGAAAAATGAGGAAAAAACCCATAATACGGTATATTTCATTTTTCAAGTTTATTGTTTAGTTTCTTGTTGCCTTAAGACAGCGAAGTTCAATGTGTTTCACACTGATGTAGGAAGTTAGTCTTGCACCATCTATGTGGTTCCAACAACCAGATGTGACCGGACTTTCAGGAATGTTCCCATAGCCAAACCCGCTTCTCTGGGAAGTCAGAGACGAATCAAAGCGTCTAATGTAATGTCATGAACTCAACATGTATGCATCCCATAATGCTGCGAGCATTAAAGGAGCGATAGCGTGAGATTTTTAGCGATAATAAATAGAGTTCATTTTTCGCTTCTTGATAAGCAGCGTTCTCCTGAAAACGAGTTTCTGGGAGTTGCATGTGAAAGCAAAAGATGAGCAATGTGATGATGATTTTTTTTTTTTTTTTTTTTTTTTTTTTTTTTTTTTTTTTTTTTTGGTTATGATGATTTATTGTAAATAGTTTTTCGTATGCATTTTAGTCCAGAAATAAAGGTTTTCATGCCTTTAACTTTGCCGTCCTGATTTGATAATTTTCTGTGATAATACGATGAAAATAGACATCGCTCATCAGGTCTACAGAATCAAATTCTTGGCAACCGCCGTGCTTTCCAATAACAGTTTGTGGACTTTGGAAAACTTGTCACAGCGAAATTGAACCAGTATGAACTTCAACAGTATTTCATACCGTCGAAACTGCAGTAAGAGCTACAGATTAATCAGGGAGAATACATAATCATTGATTTTAGTTTCATGGCAAGTTCGTAAACAGAGTTATAGCTAGGGTTTTCAGCGTCGGGGACAACTGAAGTTTTCGCGCCCCCTCCTGCTGGTCAAGAAAGAAAAACATTTCATTCTAAAAGCTGGTAACATCATTTTGGTGTCCCTTGGATGCTGCGTTCGGAGACAGATGTTCCCCCTTTCCCCCTCAAGCAACTCCCCTGTCTGTACAGACATTAGTATTATTATTATTATCATTATTATGGGTATTATTTCCTCCAGAGCGATCAACCTAAAAAATCGAATATAGACTACCAGGGATTCAAAATACAAACCTTCCAGATACTAGTTAGATGTGCTATCAGTTACACCATGGACGAACGGACGAGGAAAAAGTGATAATTCCTTTTAAGTTTACTCTGTGTAACTGATCGCAATAAGCGCATACCAATACCTTTTTGTTGTAACAATAAAATCTGAGCTCAGTACAACGCCGTGAAACCTTCTAAGAACTTTTTGGATCGACTTTGAGAATAAATTAATGTCATTGATTCTTCTTTAAATTCAGCTGAATTGTTTGTAATACTAGTTTTTTCTTATCCACTGACATAGAAACTATGCAATAAATAAAAAAACTGTATTAAAGAAATCTGATTTTAGGAAGGCAATAAAATAAATTAATTTACATTTAAATAATTTTATTTTTAATGATGTTGATACCATGGAAGGAAATATAGGAGTAGCCCGAACTGGTTTTTACCATGCGCTGCTTTGAAGCAGTGACGCACTCCTCTTGGTGACCAAAACATTCAGCGATTTTCATTAAGATCAATAGGTTCTTAGAAATTCGGAGGCAACATTTTGTAATTTTGTCATTATTATAAGTATAAATGTACATGTTTTCTTTTTTCTTGCAAAAAAAAAAAAAAAGCAATGTCACAGCAGTGCACCTAAAATAGATTATTTAATTAGTTCGCTTAACGGAAAATTCTGAATTATTTTATCCTCTTTTGATCAACGAATAAGTGTTTCTAAATAAGACACTGTTTTTTTTTTCATGAATTTATATATATATATATAAAACTTTTTTTTCTTTAATGAGCATACACGAAATGAAGAAACAGCTGCTACATGTGATGCAATAATAGGTGCCCGAAAATACCACAGTGAAATCCGTCGTAACCGGGACCCAGCAAACCGGGCAATATCAAAATAACGGCTCTTTTAAAAGTCATTTGAAAAATTTAAAGCCGAAATTTAGACTTATGAGTTAAAAAGTATGTATTAGGTTAACAATCTGCACTTAAACGCTGGAAACATTTGTGTTAAGTTTCTGTTGCCTAACGTATCTAACTAGAGAATCAAGGGATTATCTAGATCTAGAATATGAAGATGAACTAAGGATCCCGTTTCATGTGTCCATGTGTCAACTTTAAAAGTATTGTCGACGATTTTCAGAAGCAATTCGCACTGAAGGACGTAATAGTTACCTTGTGTCGCTCCTGGAAAGATAATAAGAACATTTTGTCACTGTTAGTGTGCATAATGACCTGCGATAGTTCGTAGATGTTGAATCAAGTGACGAAGATTCTCTTGATTTTAAAACACGTCTGGAGCTCGAGTCAGACATCTTGGATTTACTTACATATTCGAAGAAGATTAATATTAGTGAAGACAGATGTAGAGAATTTAGTTCCAGTTGCATTCTTTCAATATGATGATTAAATAATCGAACATGTCCTGGAAAAAGAGGAAGATGATGAGGAGGAGAAAGGACAAAAATGAAAACCGCGGCATAGCAAGACGTGGAAGTAAGCGACCGAAAAATTGCAGGTTTTACATAAGATTTCCCAAGAAATGTTCGTGTATGTCCGGATATGATGCTATGAAGCTTAGCTGTATACGCAAGGAATTTTTAAAACTAGTACAACATTATAAGCAGACAGATATTCAAAGGCATACGCCACCATACTAAGAAATTCGCAATTTTCGTGTGATAATAAACGCAGTAATTCTAAAATGTTATTTAAGTTTTTCTGAAACATAAAATCATGCTAATTTTAAATATTCTGTACGATTTTCAGTGTTATTTATTTAATTTCGGCCGATATATCAAAACACTACACCTTCGTATTCTGCAACTTCTACAGATGGCATCACAAAACATGAGCAAGTATGTTCTAGAAATATATATATATTCAGTTATCCGGAAAAACATTTTATTCGGAATCAACGTGGTTCCGTTGCTGCCAGTTAAAAGGGATTCTATTGTATGCACATTCAGCTAGAGCACGCTTGGATGTAAATGCAAACGAGTATCACGAAAATAGGGGGAAAGTGTTTGTACTTTTTAAATGAAAGCAGAAACCGCTTTAATACCTGAGTCAGAAATGGGATCTAGGCTTACGCCCACACAAATGTATTGCAAGATGTATGAGTGCCATACACCGCTCTGCAGTTCTAACCTTTTACGGTGACTAAGAGGAAGTCCAAAGTGCAGCTTATCCAGATGAGCACCTGGAAGCACTAGAATTCATTATTTCTCTACTTTTATTTTCTGAACATGTTTGTTTCCGAGCGAAACACATTTGCGCATTAACGTGGAGATTTGTGGGAAGAATATAAAGTACATAGTTTTGAATGTTCGGAAACTTTGTAGCGAGTAAATTTACAGGAAAATGGTTCGTTAAATTTATCACAGGAAAAAATTACACTTTTTTGTATTACGGATGATTTTTACAGATTTTATCAGAGACGGAAATTCAATTCTTTTAATTCCATGGAATCCTCAGGATGTTGAAACGATTAATTTTACTGAAATCCAACAAAGTGTTCATTGAAAAATGAATGCGGTTCTTGAAATTTTATTGGTATCTCGATTACCAATATCAAACTCGTGGTGGCTGACCCTAGCTGCTCCACTGCAAGTGTGTTTTTATGAAGCCGAAATAAACAAACAAGCTTTTGAATTTTCCTTCTTTTCTAAACAGAATTTTGCGTTTCTTCTAATGAATTAATGTAACGCTTGTGATAATTTTCCACCCTTTGCACTTATTTTGATTTAAAAAGAATAAGAATCTGGAAAATTTGGAAAACTGTAAGAAGTTTCAACTATTATATATATTTATATAATCAAAATAAAACAATTAAATAATTAAATTAAAATTTGATTTTCCCATTTTAAGCTTTTTGCTTGTTGAAATATTTAACAATTTTAACCCTCAAAATATCCTCAAAAAATGGTTTTTAGTTTCGTTAAGTCATAATATTACAAACTTGATTGCGTTTGATTTGTACAGTATTTTTGGCAACTTTGAAAAATATTGATTTAGCTTGTTGCTTCTAGTTTGCTCAACTGTTTATTTAGTTTCAAGAATTCTTATTTTATGGCTTTTAAGTTTTTAAAATTATTTTTTGTTTTGGGTCACATCAGAGCAGATTATCTTGATGATTTACTGAAAAGACTAAAAAGAAAGTTTTATTTTATTGCATGCTTTACTTGTATCATGCAAAAACTTTTAATAGCCTTACATTCTTTTAATTAATTTAATACATTTGGCCCTTACTTTTGCTTTATAGTTATAAGCATTTCTCTCGTCTTCTTAGCACGCCTTCGTGGTGTAGTACTCAGCACGCTCGACGCGTATTCGAGAGGTCCGTGGTTCGAGTTCCGGCGAGGGCATTGTTCATTTTTCATCTCTGTTGGTTTCAAAATAACCTAATGTCTCTACATAGTTATGAAGAACTGGATTGTTACTATTAATAATCAAATTGTAACGATGCTCTTTATTTGAAAAATAATAGTATATAATATATTTTAAATTTGAGAGCAAAAATACTGTTTACTGCCTTTTTGGAATTTTTAGTACCATTAGCAATAAAAAGGAATTTGGTAGGAAATTTTAGAAATTTGGGTAATGCGTAAAGGTTAGAAAATTTACTGCTGGTGGAAAGGACTAAAATTGTTAGTCTCCTGTGAAAAACCTTTAAGCTTTTTGACAATAGAGGAAACGCTGGAATAATTTTTATGGTAGGCACTTCTGCTGAAGTTCTTTTTCAATAAGCGAGTGATCTATTTTTTGCTCCAAGTAATGCTGAAATTTTTACTATATATATATACATTTGTGTGTAAAATTAAGAGAATTTGCACATTATGTCAAATTTCTGAAAAACTAAAAGATAGATTTTTAATGAAGGTTGGTATGAATATATATTTATAACAGAAAAAGTGATGTGCCATTCAAAAGTCCTTTTATGTACTCAAGATTATCAGTAAAGCTCATAGTGTAGAGATGTCCAAAATCCACGTTGTGATGCCTGCCCAAAAGATTATACCCCACAGTAATGATGATTCTTCCTGATGAGGGAAGGACGGTATCATGTTCCAAGTTCTCTCCAGATACAGCTACGTCGAGAATCAGTGCCCATGCTGAATCTCGACTTGGCTGTAAAACGCACATTGATCTACTAAGATCTAATCTCGATTTAGTTTACTTCTACTGTATACGAATATACAAGATGCAATAAGAATACTTTTACCATTGCCAATAATTAATGAAGGGAAAAAAAACTGCTGCAATCTTAAATTAATAAAAGAATAGTGAAAGATCTTCATCTGGGCGAAAACCAAATTTCAAACATGGTTATTCTCTCTATAGGACATGAGTCAAGTAATCATGAAGATTTTGAAAAAAAAAAAAAATTATTGGTGATTTTGGCTTCGCTAGAAAGCTAAAAAAGAGGGTTTTGCAGTTTAGCGTAATATTTTTAATTAGTTATATTACTATTTTTACCACTTCAATACCGTGCATCAAAAATATATTCTTTAACTTTTTTTATTTAAAAATCATAAATAATTTCTCTGAATATATAAGCCTGCGATTAAAAATTATCATATCAACTATCATTCAAAAATGTATTTTTATGTATTCATTTTCCGTGGATCCCTTCTAAGATGATCACCCATGATTCCAGATGATTACGTTCATCTCTAGAGATGGTTACTTTAGAAAGTTGATGCTCAGTACCGATGTTTATTTACATTCTCAGAAGTACTGCTCAAGTTCGCAGAGGCGCGTGAGAGAGATAATCGTCACAAAAAAGTTCACTATAGGTAATTTGGCTACACATAGGGGTGCCCATTCACCTCTTTGCCTTAGGTAGAAAAAAACGTCTAGGTACTTTTCGGAATATAAGTTTTTTAGAAAAAGGTTTAAGAAATGACAGAATATGCTGAAAAGCAGAAAGGAGAGAGAGAGAGATTTCATTTCAGATGCCTTAATTTGAGATGCCATATTTTCAGACCGAAACGTGTTTATAAAAATGGAAATAAGCAACGGGTCGACCAATATAGCAGTTGTATTGGTTATATTCGTTTAAGTTCAGATGAGGAAGAAACCGTGAATATATAAAGGAAGATGCAAAAAACTGATGTAAAGGAAGACAAAATGAATTATTCCAAAAGACACCTGGAAGAATTAACGATCATTCAGATGAAAGAGAAAAAAAATCGATTGATCATTTGGATAAGGGTTTAGATTTTGTTTCTAATATAGTGAATCTTGATTCCCTAAAATCTGTGTACAAAAATCGCCATTAATATGGATTTCACTCATTGCCAGACAACGCAATATCATTATTCCAGACAACTACTACATTTTTTTTAAACCTGGAATCAAGATTAAATGAATTATTTAAATGAAAATGAAAAGTCCTTTGGGACGGAGCTTTAAAATCAAGTCCGTTGTAATTTGAGCAATTTTACCTTAACCAAGTAAATTTTACTTTTGCATAAAAATAAGATGTTTGCAAAGTAATGGACATTGAGAACTGCAAGTGTTTGCAATTTTTTGGAAGTAATTTTTGTGGAAATGTTTTCCAAACTTGATATTTCGACGCTGGAAAAGATGAAATAAAATGAAGCTATTCTTTAAAACTTTTTTGCTGGCTAAGTTTTTAAACGATGATAACAGGTTGCCTTCTTCTTCTGGCATATCTTTTAAACGTGTAAAGTTAAAATCTTTTAAAATAATGAGAAATAAAACTGAAATGAAACTAGTCATAAATATTTTGTTTCTATACAATAATATCCTAAAATGATAAATAACATTAGAAAATTGTTGTAATGTGTTATAAAGTAGATTGTGTTATAAATAAAATGAGTAGATATTTCCAGATTCGGATTCAAATGGGGATAAAATTATTGAATCTTTCCCTTAGAGCAAGGATTTACAACATTACCTTTTCATCAACGCCTTTTAAACGAATAGTTTTCTTCAACGACGCCCCCAACATTTTTCTCTATAATGTACAGTGTACAAGATAATCGCAATGTAAATTATTGCTTTTACATAACCTTAAAGCTAACAATTAGGCCATGAATATGGAAAAAGAGGTTTTGGAAAAAAAGAGGTTGTTATACCATGTTTGATTATTTTTAATTTAACAAATAGTGAAAGTTATTAATCACAGAATCACAGATTCTAGTTGCCCCAAAATTTAATTTTAATGAATGGGATGCCAGCAGTAATGCAGTATTTTGAATATTTATCATAAAATTGCTTAAATTAATTATTAAATCACTTCGTTCAGAAACATTCAACATGTTTCATTTTTTTTTTTCAAGTAATTTATTGACAAGAGTTGCTTCTACTGGGTAAGAAGAGGGAAAATTAATAGTGTAGGCGGGTAACAACATTAATTTTGGGGTATTTCCCTCGGATGACTTCTAAATTCCAAAACTTAGCCCATCTATGTGTTTTGAATAAGACGACTTATTTGTATGATAAAGTTTTATATTAATAAACACTTAATTATTAATTTTATTATTACATTTTTTGTAATTAAAGTTGCTGGTTCATATTTGGCTATCGACCACTTGATTGTCATAGCGCCTCTTTAAAATTTTGTCGACACCCCCAAGGGGGTACATTCCGATCCCGTTGGGAATCCCTACTTCCCGAAGTTGAGCGGTTAATATAACTCTCAGTGGTTGCTGGAAACCGGCTGAGTCGTTATAAGCGTGTATTTTAATACAGTCGGAATGTTTTTACCATACAGTCAAAAGATATTAGGTTTGATTTTTTTCTTCTTCCAGATATATCAGTTTAGTCGTTTTATTAGGTCCTGGTTTTAAAACAACGGTTTGTAGCTCGAGAAATTCGCTAGAAGCGCTAAGATTACAAATTAAAACTGATTGAGCGTGAAGAAAGCGGCTGGAGTTGCAGAAAGAAAAAGTAACCTTTTTATTGGCGAGCCTACATAAAAATCACGCCTTCTTTCAACACATGTAGCGAATAACGGTTATGTTGACTGTAAAGCTAAAGAGAATAGATTTTTGACGACCTTGGCAAAAGCAATGGATTATCGACCGTGGCAAAGCTGAAGCTGAGCTAGCAAACAGCAGGGAAATTTTTATTACGGTGGGGAAAAAACGAGGAGCAATTTTCGGGCAATTTCATTCGGCGATAACGGGTTGACGGATGACTGCGATATCGCGGTAGATTAACCAAAATGAGAGAATGGACTTCTAAAAAACTAGTTTAACAATGCATAACGTATAAGCTGTACAGATGAAAACCCCACTTCATAGTTATAAGCATTTATATTGCTCACTCATACAGTTTGGTATCGATTTGAAACTGTTTCTTGATAAGTCATCGAGCTCAAATGTTGCATGCACATTGCTAATGGATTACAATACAATGTGGCGGAGCGACTTTTGCAAAATTTGATTCAGTTTTTTTAATATTATTATTTAATGTTGAAACACATACTTTCATTTAATGAAAAAAATTAAAAATCTCAGTATTTACATCATTGGAAAAACATGGGAGAAAATCTTTTAAATGAAATTTTTAATGTAATTTCTGTTCTTTCTTTTGGCGAATTTTCAAAAATCAGGTGTAGTTTCGACTATTTGACGTCTATCATTTTAAAACGTCAAAGAATATATCGGCTTTAAAGTTCTGAATTTTCAAAGACGGCGAAAGAAACACTTTGCTGTCCCTTAAAACGAGAATGATAAAAAGCTATGAAATGGGAGATTTTTCTATGTCTTTTTTCCCCTTTAATAAGCACCATATGACCTTAAGCACATGGCGAAGTTTTGCTTCTTCTTGTGGTTCGCTCCTCCTCCTGTGGTTATGATGTCATGTACGTCATATTATTTTTCTAATATTAATTTTTACTTTTTTATTTTCCTCCTTTTGTTTGAAAGAATTACTTGCAAAGAAATTCAGCTTTCTTCTGCCCTTTTACAAATGCTGTTTCTTCCCCGTTTTTTATAGAAATGTTTTGCATTTACTATTCATTTCATTAATCTAAAAAACAACAGGCTTTAAGGATTAATTAGTGCTTACAATTATATGAAATCAAACATGCCGTCTGAAATGGGAAATACAAAATAAAATAAATTATAAAAATAGGGAAATTAAAAAAAAAAATCCATTTTATAAATTTACATACACTTTCTCAGCATTTCATTTTAAAATTTATCTCAATATTTTTTCTCAATTTTATTGTGAAACGCAATATTATAGTCTTTTATAAGTAAAGTCCTAACATTCAAAAATATTTGTTACAAAGATAAGCTAGGTAACACAAAGCTGAGTAAAAAGGAAAGAAACAAAAATATTACATTCATAATATTTTAATTACAATAATAATGCTTTAATGGAAATGGAGAGAATACTAGTTCATCACAGACAGCCTAAGATCAGATTTATTTTATCTTATATAATGTACATGAATATGAACGTTAGAAAGAAATAATATATTTTATCTTAAGATTGTAGAAAATAACATAATTGTTGGAAATAAAACAGTGAATATTCATTGTTTAAAAAATATTTTTCAGTTAAATCATTTTATTAATAACGTGTAACTGAGACCGTAGAGAAAATAATAAAAAGGGTATTTATAAAACAAGCTTTTATTTAAAACTGATAAAATAATTGATGAACTAAAAGAAAAAAAAGAGTAATTTATCGTGCAGTTTAATAGAAACAAGAGGTTAAATGTTTCTGTTTAGAAACTTCATCTGCAATTTTATATCAGGAATAATAAAAGCTCAAGCGTTTAAATAAAATATTATCCAACTGCAATGTCAAAAGTTTAAGTGGCCCACCAGCGGCCCAGCGGTAAAGTCGCTGAACAATGGTAGTTCGGTCCGAGGTTCGAATCCCGCGAACGGGCTGGCTGCATGGACGTTTTCGTGGTTTTCCCCATGTGTAACGTGTATACGAGACAGTTTCCCTTAGAAAGTCCTCCACGAAGGCATCCCTCCCCTTAGGCAGATAGCCCTCGAGGCTTTGCCATAATCACACGCACAAAAGTTTAAGTCGTTAACTTTATAAATTTATTAAAGGCGCCCACGCTTTTATTATTCATGATATAAAATTGCTGACGAATTTTTTTTGGGGGGGATTACTTATTTTCTTATTCCTATTAAGCTATAGGATAAATTATTTTTCCCTTTTTAGTTCATTAATTATTTTATGAATTTTAAACAAAAGTTTATGTTATTGAAAAGTTATAAGATATTTCTCCCATCTTTTTAGCGTGCCTTCGTGGTGTAGTGGTTCTGCACACTGGGCCGGTATCCAGAGATCCGTGGTTCGATTCCCGGCGAAGGCGGTTGCTAATTTTTCATCTTTCCGGCTTTTCCAATTAACTTATGTCTCTACAAAGTTATTATTTTTATTCTGTAGTCCAATATGTGTATGATTTGCGTGCCGTTAACCGTAGTAATTCATCCGCAGTCAGAAACACGTTCACAGCACAGCGATACGTCTGTGTGTAAGTAAGTATACGGGGAAATTTGCGTTATGTCCGCGCACTGACTGACGGAACGTTCTTGAGATATTGCATTCGTTTTCTATAGACCTTTATCCGGATCATGAAATGTGAAAATAATGAAAAAATATGCTAGTAATTTTGAGAATAGTAAGCTTGCAATGCACATTATGAAACTCTGTGATCTAATAGAAGATTATTTATGAAGTAATTAAAAAAAATTGTGTTTCCTGCAGCTTTAAATACTTGTGGATAATATGTGAATAATATTAAAGTACATTGTTAATGCAAATCAAACAAACAGACAAACAAAATGTTTAAAAATAGTTCGTAATTTAAAAAATTTAATTTAAACAATTATAACGACAGAATCAAGAGTTCTGTCACAGTTATTCTGTTTTTCCAATGTGTGCGACTGGTTGTTCTGCAAGATTTATATTTCAAAAAGATGCCATAATCTTAAAAGAGAGACTATATAACATGCTCATAAAATTTGAATATCAGTTTAAACCTCAAAGTCGGATAAATTTTAGAGGCTTCGCTTACGGTTCATAATGCAACATGCGCAATTATATTTTATGTATTATAAAATTTTAATTTTAAATTTATAATATTTGTTTTACGAGAAGAGTCGTAAAAATAAGCTAACAAAATAACAAAACAAGAACGTCTGTGTGTAATAAATTCACTAATGTTTTTTGCAGTGATTTAAAAATCCCATTTCTCTGATATCTTAAATAATTGATCATATATGTACTCTCATATAAAAGATATACACGCTCATATAAAAGTAAAATGAAAACATCTGAAAAATGTAATTTTCTTAAGATTCCATTTATTTTACAATTTTCAAAGAATTCTTGTAGAGAGATCTAACAAATTTTCACAGGGAAAACTAAAATAAATAAATGGAAATGGAAATAAATTATTAGATAATAGCATTCAGAAGAAAAAAATTACAGACATTTTTATTGAATCCGTAATAAGTCTTCGGGATTCGAACTGATGACCTTAAAACTCAACTTTCACTACTAGCTACGTTATGGGTAGCCACGAATACACGCTAGTCGGATTTGATTAATATAGGTGATTAATAAATTAGTGTTTAAATTAAACTTTTTGTTCTCTTTTCAGGGGCGTAGCTAGAGGGGGGCAAGGGGGGAACATCTGTCTCCGGGCGCAGCATCCAAGGGGCGCCAAACTGATATTACGAAATTTTAGAATTAAATGTTTTCCGTCCTTGGCAAGCAGTAGGGGCGCGAAATCTTCAGTTGTCCCTGGGCGCTGAAAACCCTAGCTACGACTTTGTCTCTTTTGAATGAGCCATCATCTAAAAATTTCATCACAGGATATCACGATATAACAACAAGCTTCTAATATATTTCCTACAGAAAAAAAAATTTGAAACAGCAATTCGAATGAAACTGGAAAAAATATTTCCCCAAAAATATATTCTAAAAACTAAAAAATGTACTTATGAATTGAAAAATAATTTTTTATCTTGTTATTTAAGGAAACAGATTATTTAAAAAGCTATCGAATTTAATGTTTAAATCGTTTCATTAAGTTTTCGCATGCTACCAAAATATTCTGCTAATTCGGTAACTCATTTTCTACAGTAGTTTCAGATTAATCACAAGTTTCTCTCTATATATATCTATTTATTTTATTTTATTTATTTCTATGTGTGTGTATGTATGTATAGGTGTGTGTGCGCGCATATATAAAATTAGAACTGAGATGTACTTTGTGATCTAAAGTTTTGCTAATTCTTTACACCTGAAATTTCTTAACCTTGATCGTAACTCTACGCGAATAACTAACTGACTAACCAGCATTCTATGAGAATAATTAACATTCTTCTTAAAAAAAAAATGTCCACAATATTCTTCTGTTGCTGTTTTCTTCAATGCATAGATTTCTGTTTATAATGTCGCTATTTCTGAATCTCAAATGCAAGCGCTTTCAACAAATGTCTTGCTTATTAATCCTGTTACTGCTTCCGTTGTCAATGTTTTTGTTGGCACCGCCTCATACATGTGACGTCAAAGCTTCCGCTGATACGCGGGCAGAAGTTGAATGAGGGTTAAAGAGCTATCTTCTAATTCCTGAGTTGAACATAATCCTCTGTATGTAGTCCATTTCCGTTCCCGGCTATCCTGTTGAGTGGAGAGTTGCAAATCCATCATATACGTTGTTGATATTTAAGGCGGGTACAATTAATCCCTATTCCTTTATTTTGTTTTAGGATTCTTCATTTGTTTTCCCATTTTCGATACTAACCCTATACGTGAAATGAGATAAACTGCAGCTCTTGAAGTCTGTTAGAAAAAGGCACTGCCTTACAGACGCTTCAAGATTGTGACTCGCATGCAGTTATTTAGACAGGGGAGAAAGGGGGAGGGAAAATAAAATAATAATGGGTAAATAAAGTAACTCGGGGAATTTCTATATTTAGTTTTCATGACACACTACTTTTCAAAAATTTTTTTTATTATTGATCTATTAGTAATTTGATTTATTAGTAATCTTAATAATTTATTAAATTTCATTTGACAATTATTTATTATTTTAGTTACTATTATTTAATTTAACAGTAACTGTAACATATTCATAACATGGAACGTAGTTTTCTTGTTTGTCCAGTGCAGAACCGTTTAATTTGACAGCTAAAAATTTTCATAGGATGCATTGGGGAGGCGGGAGGGGGGGAATTGAGCAAATATTAACTTTCAACTTTTTTCATAAAACGTGAAAGATTTCATAAAGATTTCCGTTTGAACACTGAGTAAAAGATCATACATATGATGAGACTTATTGTGAGCTGCTAAATTTGAAGATCATTAAGGTAACATAATATACTAAAAAATCGACCTTATATTCAATTGAGTGCACGTGCAGCAACTCCCGATGAACCAGGAGCGTATAAATCGGTCCCAGTCCAAAAAAATTAAATTTATTTATGTGTAATGATGAAAAAACTACGGTACCAAATCATCGACATTAAACAAAACTGTCTATAGAAAAATACAAAAGGGAAAGTAAGGCCCAAGTGGGATAACACCATTTATCTTTCTTTTTTGTACTTTGTTGACCTGGTGCCTAGGTTACAAATTACATCATAGTGTTTGTGGTTGTTTCTATGCATAACAGTGTGGGCCGAAAAAGTACTTTCTTTTTAAATTTTTCTATCGTTATACTTTGGCAAAGTGCCAATCGCCTAGCTCTGCAAAAAATAATTTTAAAAAAAGTTTGCATAAAAATGAATCTTTTATTCTTGCATCGAACTCAAAATTTCAAAAATAGCGAAATTTTGCTGATTTTCGTCAAATTTTTATGATTACTAAACTCCCTACTATGAAATGTAGTTGTTATTGATGTCAAGTTTGGGATATGAGGAACAGGGGAAAAGTTTAGAACCGATGAATTTCAGATTATTTATTCTTTGCGCAAGAAGCTCAAAAAACACAATTTTTTGTAAAGATTTGCAACATTTCCCAATTTCTGATAATTTTATTTTTCCATTTTTGTAAACAAGCATTGAATATATTTATAATTTTTAATTTTGTGATTCAAAAGAGCGCAATTTAAAGGCAGTGTTTTGGCAACATTCTGGCATAATACATCTCTAGTGAGTTGTCCTAATCCAGCCGTCTCTTACGTCAGCGCCACACCCCTTTTAAATGCCTCGGTCGCAAGTTTGAGTCTTCCAGCTTAAATGTGACAAGGGAAGCTTTGGAAAATCGGTTGCAGCGATGTGCTAATCTTAAATAGATTTTTCATGTCTTCACCTCTAATGTTCCTTAATATTGGAGGAAGAAAGATATAGCAATTTTCTCACCCAATCATGCTGACGTGGTCTGTTGCTTCGAAGTTGGCTTTTCGCATGGTTAAGCTTGGAAAGGCATCCAGCTGACAACAATCGGCGCAGACCTAGTTCTCTTTTATGTCTTCTTCCATCTACAGTTATTGAGAGGATCAAATTTTCGGGATTAACAAAGAAAGCATTTCGGTTGATGACTTCCAGTAAATTTTGAATTAGGTTCCAATCGATGATGTTCCAATCGGCTCAAAAACGATGTTCGGATCATCTGTGAAATTTTCTGTGGTTTTGATTTTGAACTAGAGAGGCAGGTAACTATTCAAAGTAAAATGTATCAAATGCCAAATTTTATCAATAAGTTTTTTCTACGTTCACGTATAGCCTGAGATTCGATTTGCTATCGTCAACCATCTTGAGTATGAAAGTTGACCAGGATCATGAGTTGCTAAAGTTCTAAACTTGTACCTGACTGTAAGGCAGCAGAAATGTCAAGTAAGTGTAATTGATCCTTACTCAGCACTTTTATCTTAACTTGAAGGAATGGGGCATTCAGCATGTTCAAATAAACCAGTGGAAGTGTTTCACAGCCAGCGAGTTTTTCCACGAACGATCCATTAAATTACTTGGGGCTGCGATAACACCATTCAGGTGATGAAATAAATGAGGGAACTGCAGTTCATTGAAGTGTGAGACAATATAGCTTACTGCAGTGGTTTCTCAACGCGCATTTCGGTCTGGTGGGTAATGCCATTTTTCAAACCAGTACTAGTCGCAGTTCCATCGCTCCCTATCACTTCAGGTTCTTTAAAGGAAATCTCACATGTAGTCAGATGAGAAATTATGGTAGAAGCTATAGCTTCAGCAAGTCCTGTAGAGGGAGAAGCATGGCCGATATATTCTAATACTGGTTCTTATATGAGGGAATAATGGTTCTCTTTTTCAGTTTTTCGAAAACGCTTTGAATTAATGTTTTAAGTTACCTTAGTGTCGTCGTTTCTTCCATCAAAGTACCGACCACGTAGTGTTTCATTAACAGATTTATTCTGCAAATCATTTCTATTATTACAAGTTTTTCTTTTTATTATTTTGTTTTGTCAAAGACGTGAGAATTGTCCGAATATGTTATGACATACATCGTGACATAATATTTACAATGTACAATATACACAATATTTACAGTTGCACAATATAGTTACATAATATCTGGTAATTATAGTCACCTTTTAAAACGTTTGCAGCAAAAATTACGAAATATTGCTCTTCTTACAAAAAATAGTTATTTTTTTCAAGTTTTTTACGCAAGCAATAAGTAATAAGAAATTATAGGTATTAAACTTTTTAAGTGTTCTTTATGCCCCAAAATTCACAAAAGGGCCTATAGCGTTTCGATAACAGCGAGTTTAACGACTCTAAAAAGTTCACAAATAAACACCAAAATCTCACGCATTTGAACTCTGAATGCTATGCTCGAACGAAAGATAGAATTTTATTAATTTTTTTTTTTTTCATTTTATTTAGCTAGATGATAGACAACATTTCTGGAGTATAGTGATAAAAAAATTCAGAAAGTATTTTAGGGCCACCCTACCGCGTCATTTAATTGTTTATTACATAGAACATGTAAACAGTATGCAATAAAAAACAAAAAGTCCCATCCGACTTTTTTACTCCAATTGGAAATCGACGACGTACCTCCAATTCTCTCGGAAATATTGATCTTAAATGTTTTTATAGCTTAGTTTCTTGATATCCAATTATGTTTACTCTTCCATTACTTTAAAGGTGCGTCTCCCCCCCCCATGCTCTTCCTTTTCAGTTTGATATACATTTATATTTATTTACCTATTTGTTTTAAATACTGAATTTAAGTAATCAAATGAACTTGCTGTCTAAGTTAAACTGCTTGAAAATAGAAGTAAATTATAAATAATAATTTTCTATTAATTATAAAATGGTTTATTTGTTTTTCTTGAGTTTTTAATTGCTATAACATTTATTTTTGATTAACTGTTTACGTTGTCCCTGGTTTCATCCTTAATTGGAAAATAACAGTATTTTAAAGAGCTGGTTTTGATTTTTTTATTTTAACACAATCATGCTCTTGCCCGTTTTTGTTTCTTCGAAGTAGAAAATTATCAGAAAGCACGTAACAATAGAAAATCCTTTCATAATTAAAAGTCAAATGCTTTTCAGAAAAATCGGTCTAGAGAAATACTTAGGGAATGGTTTAATCCAAGTCTAGACTAAACATCATTACAAGGATTTTTAAAAAAAGGATAGTTGCCTACTGCATTCTACCTCAGCTATATAATATGAATTGTCTCAAGAAATTAACGGAATTTTTTGACTTTGTAAATGGAGTATTTGGATTTGGATCAATTTAATGGAATTTTTTTTTACAGCATAATATCATTGAAGGTTTGCTGAAGTTTTCTATTACAAAAATTATTAACTAAAATTTTCATTAAATGGCAAAACTTCATTTTCTAAACAACAAATAGTAAATATGTCGCTCGACTTTAATATGAGCTTTAGCTCTAAGGAATATTCAAAATGCAGTTTCGAAAAATCTGAACAATTTAAAATTTTGTTTCTGTAAAACTCGTTTTCATTTATTTTGTATTTTGGAGTCATAATAAATCCATGAATGCCTTGGTTATTTAAAAGAGAAAATTTACATAACTGTGCCACGTATTATTGCCAAAAATTATAGCAATTTATTTTCAAATAATTGCTTCTATTATATAAGAAATTATAATTTTAATAATACAGCTCATAATTAGTTACTCAAACTCATACTTAATTAACTCAAAATTAGCTGCTTAAATTTGTATATCTAGTAATATAAAATGTTCACTTTCATTTTCATAAAAGCGCTTTTTTTTAATTCAGTATAGTAAAAATGATCCATTTGCAATTCAGTTACATTACAAAATATTCTTAACTGCTCTACTGAATGAATAAATTACTAACACGTTTCGCTGAAGATATGAAACACGTTTAGCCGTTTAGCATGTATTATTACCAAGGTAACAACATTAAATGTACTCACATATTTTATAACTACAAAGTCATTTTAAGAGATGAAACTCATGTTACATTTTACTTATTTTTAAGCAATTATTATATTTCTCCGAAATTGCTAAATCAAAGTTATAAAATTTTAATTTAAGTCTAAGGCATTATGCTATAATAAGTTGTAAACTCATAGTACTTATAGTACATCAGTTACGTATTACTGAAAAGAAGCGCAGTTTATCCCATGGATGACATCCCTGTTAATTTATATCTAAAACTGAAGTAGGTGAAAAACATTTGGCCTCATCCTTGAAATGGCTTTATTATAAACATTCTGAATGAATTTTTAAGCACTAGACATAGCGAAGTAAGGAAGTAAACCGATGATAGAATATGTTTTTGTTTTCCCCATTCCTAGATTTGGCCATTAAACCTGTTATGTAAGTGAGGATTTGAATAGAATTTGTCAAAATATTATACAGGCACAAACTAAATTTTAAGCACAGCAAAAAGCTAAAGAGAATGACTTGAGTGTAGAATTTATTGACTAATTAAATCACTTAGAAGATGTACACTTTTGTATCTACAAAATGGATTGTTGAAGATTGTTGAAGAATGGAGCATTAATTTCATCTTGATAGAAGGAAACCTTTTGCTGAGACTAGTGAATTTCTCCATTGGAGTTATGAAACACAGGAAACCGCACTGTCGGCTCATTGTAATGAAAAGACGTAGCAAATTTGATTGCGTATAGAGGAGATCCATAATAAATAGCAAACTTAGCAGCCGATGCAGATTAAATACCCATCTTTATTTCAATTGACATTTGTGGCCACTTGGCACTCTACTTGTGCCTGTTCAAGAACATTTACATTTTTGATACAGTTACGATTGGAAGAAAAGCAGCAAGGCGGCGTCTTAACCAGGACAGAAGTAGAAGCAAAAGTGCGAAGTTATCCAGTATGGCAGCCTATTAAGAGAAAGGTTATAAAAATTTGACACGATTATGCTCACGAATTCACGATTCTATTTTTCACGAGTTGGGAGAGCATCAAATTAGTCAAGAATATATTAGTATAATCAAGAATCAATATACCATTTTCACGTAGACTCAACTTGAAAATAAGAACTTCCAGTTGAAACACAGAAACATTTAATGAAGAGCTTATGTACATTATTTACATTATTGAAAGCACAAAATATACATATAATATAAATTCTCCCATCATAGGGCCAAGATTAGTTTATCAAGAACAATTATTATAATTGTTGATTACCGCTATGCGGCCAAGAAAACAGATCATTTCAAGCGTGGCACTCAAGCTTAACTAAAAGAGTTATTACATTCTTTTTCTGCCGCCAGTCACGTGACTTATTCGGCGACAGACGATAAATAATAAAAGAAAAATTGGTTCCATCGGAGGGAAAAAGAAATAATTTCAACAAAGGTTTCAGTTCTTGGAACTTTGAGTACAGGTTCCGGAATGAGCTACGTCATCAGCATTATGCAAGCCATGTGACATAGTAGATAATTTCTAGAATTGCATATTTTTGTTGAGATGTAGATGTTTTTTAACTTACACGCACACACATCTGTATATATATATGTATATAATTAAGTAGATTACATTTCATTGTAATTAGAATCACTACTACTCGTATCAAATACCGTAGTTGCTCGATAATAAGACGCCTCTTATTTTTGTTCAAAAGACTATTAGAGCTTTGAAGATTCGAGTATTTTAATTAATGAAATTTCAGTAAAAGAGGGGGAGTGTAGTTATTATACTATATTGGATAATTACATTGTTTAATTACTAAATAAATCGCACAAGTAATTACCGTATCTATAAGCTGTGTAATTACTGTTATTATACCAGCCACGCCTAGCTGAGAGATCCAGTTTAGGCCTACTTTCGGTATCTGTGTACTGAAATGTCTGAAAACAAATAGATAATGATGCTTCGTTAAATCTTCTTTCTTCACCGTAATAAAATGTTATTTTAATTAGGTATCTTGCCTCTCAATGTAATCAGAAACCAATAAATACTAATGAGAACTATCACATATTCACCTAAAATTTGATTTAAAAAATTTACCTTAAGTCTGTAGGGTTTATATTTATTTTAACTAACATTTATTTTAAGTTTAAGCTATCTTTCCTGTCAAGCCTTTACTTTCCCCTAGAATTGTCAATGCCAGAGTATGTAAATTGTAGTAGAACGCGCAGTATATTCAAATTTTAGCAGAAGTAAGTTGAATTTAAATAGAAGGAAAACGAGTTTGTAAGTGTGCTTCTTGAATCGCTAACGTGAAGTTTGCTAGGTAGAAATTTAAGAACCGCGCGTTTCGGCCTGTGTGCCTATCTCGGCAGTTCGCTGAATCTTTCAACTGCTTAACCAGTAAGCTCGCTGAATCTCAGCTGTATTTTAGAACGCGGTTAGGTTAGTTACGATTTCAGAGCCTCGTAGGTAGTGATCTAGTTGTTTATTCATTCTGTCATTAATTTTTAGTTTCACATTTCTGTTTTTGTTAAACCGCCGGGTCGGCGTAGTTTGTGAGCGTCAAGTGAACGCAGCTGTTATTTCTAAACTGGAATAAAAAGGGCTTTAAACCCTTCTTACGTGTTTGTGTAAATTTACAGTTCATAGCAGTTACTACCACAGTTACTGACAAGTTGGGGCCACACAATACTACATTGGCGCCCGAACATCTTACGAACTCAGATGGCCGATAATTGGATGGAAGCTCCTGTACAGCTCCAACAGCAAGAAATAGCGAACCAGTTAGAAGGGTTTGGATACCTGGTCCAAACGATGAGAGCATCTATCAAGCCAAACGTCAATTTCGACGGAAAAAATTCGGTGGCGATATTCTTAGAAATCCTCGAAAATCACTTCCAGTTATACCCTATGCCTGAAAGACAAAAAGTTGCCATTGCCACGTCTTCACTAAGAGGACAGGCCTCACTATGGTGGAAGAGTATAAGAAAATTTTATTAGGAGAATTCGGAGGCCAAACATATACCTTTGAAAATTTTAAAATATCATTATTAAAGGCCTTCCCCATAGTGAAAGACCGAGCAAAGCTAGAAGCCGAACTGTATAGTTTTTATCAACGTAATATGAAAGATTTGACGGACTTTATCCTGCGAAAAGTTAAGCTGTATGGAAAGAAACCCGACACGGAGATAATTGCAATAATTTTACCAAGATTGCTACCTGCTGTCCAAGATTACTTGGAAATCCGAAATTCGAGCACCTTGCAGGAACTCTTCGAGTTGGCGGTCTAGTTCCAAAACCGAAGAATAGCAGAAAAATCTAGACGGGTATCGTATTCTCAAGGTCCCCGAAGGCAATTCTCAAATCAACAGACCGGAAACACAAATCGCTCTTATGGGGGAAAGAGCTTTCAAGCAAACTCATCGAAGCTCGAAGGTCAAGTCACAAAAAGGAAATTTGAAAAAAAAAAAAAAAAAAAAACCGTCGGAGTACCCAAAAGACTGAAGTTGAAAAGAAAGCTTTAAACGATTAGCGAGGGTTCAGACTCCGGAAGTTAAAAAAAAACCCTCAAGAAGATATCTAAATACGGTCGTGATAAAGAATTCACAATTACCAATTGTACAAGTCCTGGTTGGCGATGTACGAGTGGAAGCCCACATTGATACAGTTGCAGAAGGTAATTTTATGAGTGATAAATTTTTCAATAAGAATTTTAATAGATTACGGTTATTTAAAAATAAAAACACAGAAATTATAACGGCCCAAGGAAAAATCTGTCAATGTATCGGGAAATTATAATTAAAAATACAGATAAAAGATGAGAGCCTTAAAGTATTAATTTTTGTAGTGAAAAATTTACAGAATCCAGTCATCTTAGGCATGGAGTTCTTAAAGGCCACGAAAGCCAAGCTAAATTTTCAGGAGAATTCGATCATGCTGGAAATGGATCGGAGGGGGGTGGAGCCAGTGGAAGAACCTCAGCTAGACTTGAGCCATTTGAGTGTCCATGAAAGCCAAGCCATCCAGCAAGCGGTGAGTACTTTTTCAAACTTGTCTTCAGAACGGCCTGGTAACTGTCAAATTGTAACACATGATATACAACTAACTGCCGATAAACCCTGTAGGACTAAACCCTAAAGGTATGATCAACAGAAAGAGCAAATTATTGAGGAACACATTAAGGAAATGCTGCATAACCAGATAATAACGCCCATAAATAGTGAGTATGCGAGTCCAGTCGTACTATGTAGGAAAAAGAACGATATCCCTCCTTCGGATAAAAGGGCTTGGAGGTTTGCTATCGATTACAGAAAACCTTAACAGTATTACTAAGTTCCCGGTTTACCCTTTGACGGTAATAGAGGAAATTATTAGAAAGATTAAGTCTACGAGATACATGACTACGTTGGACTTAACGTCTGGCTACTATCAAATAGCTATGAGACCTGAAGATATACATAAAACCGCGTTTATCACAAAATCGGGCACTTATGCATTTTTACGCATGCCCTTTGGGTTGTGTGGGGCCCCTCAACATTCCAGAGAGCTATGGACATTGTTCTAAAGCCTGTCCTAGGAAAATCGACTTTAATCTATCTAGATGATATAATTATAACGAGTAGTACGTTGGAGCAAAATATTAAAGACTTGGAAGAGGTTTTTAAATTATTAAAAGAGGCCGGTCTTACAATTAACGCATCAAAATACAAGTTCGCGACTAAAGAACTTAAATATCTGGGTTATAAAATTTCGCAAAAGGGTATAGAAACTCAGGATTCCAAAATAAAAGCCATCAAGAATTTCCCACCTCCGAATACCGCCAAGAAACTTTCTTCTTTCCTTGGGTTATGTTCTTATTATCGGTCGTTCATAAAAGATTTCGAGAATATTGTTGAACCGTTGTTAGTAATTAAAAGAAACAAAAGTAAGTTTACGTGGACAGCAGAAGCAAATACAGCATTTGAAAGGTTAAAAGAAGCACTTATCAATACCCCTGTTTTGAAATTCCCGGAAGGGGACGAAAACCTGGAAATTGCAGCAGATGCGTCGGACTATGCCGTAGGTGTGGTTCTCATGCAGAATGGGAATCCTTTGGCATTTTTTAGTAAAACTTTAAATTCTACGCAAAGGAATTACACAGCTACAGAGAGAGAAACATTAGCCGTATTAATGGCTGTACAGAAATTACGAGTTTATTTCGGCAAAGCGCCAGTAACCGTCTTTTCGGATCATGCGGCTGTTGGTAGACTTTACTCTGGGAAAAACCTAACGCCCAGGTTAATAAGATGGGCTTTAAAACTTCAAGAATATAATCTAATAATTAAATATATACCAGGAAAAGAAAATAATGTAGCTAACGCACTATCCCGAATAAAACTGGACGATGAAGGGAATGAACTCAAATGCGCTGAGTTAACTTCTAAAATTTTAGATTCTAGAGAAACAATTATTGCAGAATTGAAAGCTGATCCTGAATTTGGAAATATCTATGCATATTTGAAAGACCCCGAAAGCTTTGAGCACACAGATATCCATGCTATAAGAAATAGAGCAGAAAACTATGAAATAATAGATAATTTATTGTTTTATCCGAAATCAACAAACGAAAATTTTGAGTATAGACCAGTCATCCCAGCCTCTCTTCGACTGAGCATTTTGAAGGAATTACACGACGCGCCAACATCGGGTCATTTAGGGGTCAGAAAGACTATAAAAAGGGTACGCGAGGCGGTATACTTCCCGCAATTATACAAAATAGTAACTGCATATGTCAGGTCCTGCAATCAATGTCAATTAATAGATGATATTAATTACAGCCTAGCCGGATACTTAAATAGCATTCGCGCTACATTTCCGAATGAAATTTTAGGCATAGATCTTGTTGGTCCTTTTCCCCAGAGTGAGTTAAATAAAAATCGTTTTCTTTTGGTAATTGTAGATCATTTTTCAAAGTGGACAGAAATTGTTGCACTTAAACGCCAAAACAGTTGCACATCCATTCTTACACAGGTACATTTTAAAATACGGTGCACCGATAAAAGTCATTAGCGATAACGGTAAACAATTCGTTAGCCAATTTTTGAAAACATTTGCTCTGGACTTGCCATACGCCATATCAAAATGGTTCCGTATAGACCACAGGCAAACATCGCAGAAAGATTTAATAAAAATATTGTAAAAATAATTCGCAGTTACGTGAGCACACATCACAAGCGCTGGGATGGCTATATAAATGAGTTAGCTTATGCTTTAAGAACAGCAAATCATGATACTACTGGAAAAACTCCAGCAGAATTATTTTTAGGACGTCAGTTAATTACGCCACTAGATAAATTATTCTTTGTGCAACAAAGGGAAGAAGAATTTGAACAAAAAGGTATACAGAAACTTATTGATCAGGCAGTTAAAAGTTCGGATACGGAAAGAAATAGACAGAAACTTTACTATGATCGAAAACTCCGTGAAGCAGATTTTAAAGTAGGTGATAAAGTGTTAAAGCGGAAATTTTCTTTATCAAGTGCCCCAGATAATTTCACTGTAAAATTGGCTCCGAAGTTTGAAGGCCCCCTATGTAATACAGGAAATCAAGGGAGTCGTATTGTACCTTAAGAACGAGAGAGGGGAAACCTGTAAACTAAGTCCCGACCAGGTGAAAAAATATTATAATCAAAATGATTTCGAAATCCTTAAAAGTTTCTTACAGGACTCAAGCGCAAAAGAAGTGGAAATTCCAGAATTAACGCCACCCGCTCCACCACCCAAGAAGCAGAGAACAGAAGAGGAATCTAGCCCTTCTACAAGTCATTCTAGGGTCCCGAAAAGAAGGAAGGAAAATGGTCAGACTCCAGCATTCAAGAAATGCAGGAAATCAACACCGCCTCGTAAAGAATCTTTGATAAACGGGAAAAGACCAGGTACAACTTTCCACAGTAGAAAATCTGCACTGAGGAAACTACTTCCAGGGCCAGATAGACCGGAGGCCGCTAAGTCTAGCCGTCCAGGGGCCAAACAGAAAAGACAGGAACCCGAAGACTAACACCCCAAGAGGCCGGTATACAGAGGGCGAAAAAGGAAAGTCACTCACCATGGAGGAAACTCGAAGAAACCAGAAGAGGAGGTTGACTTCCATGAATTCTGTAACTTGGGATCAATTTTGCCAGAAGAGGATATCGGAGTTCCAAGCATCGAAAAGTCAAAGATAAGTTAAAATCTTCTATAAATTTTTCTCTTGTTCTGAAATGTTATGTGTAAATACGAAGTTCTATGTGTTGACAGAAGTCAATTTGTCTCGGTTGAGACTTAGTTTTGTTTTACTTTATTTAGCTAAGGCAAAAGCATTATTTTCTTTAAGTGTAAAATCCAAGAGCAAGCAGTTCGTGTTGGTCGAAAGACTGGTTCTGTTATGTTAAAGCCAAAATTTGGCCGAAAGTAAAATAACTTCGTATTCTTGTATTAATGTAAAATTTAGTTTCAGTGCCGCCAGCTTGGCGAAGAAAGCGTGAAGTAAATTTTTATTTTCTCTTATTCATTTTATGGTAAATTGTAAAAATCATATATATTAGAATTTTGTAAATATAGGTAAATACTTGAAAGTTACGTAAAAGTAGAATTTAGTCTAGAAGCATAAAATTTTAGATGCTAAAAGTAAATGCTCAAAAGAAACGAGTTCAGATCTAAGTATTAAACAGTAGATAAAACCATGCTTTAGAGCGAAAGCCTGCATATCTAAAAATGAATGAGGGGGAAAATTAGAATGAATGTGTTTTTTAGGGTTCTCCACCTAAGAATGTTAAGCATAGCTCATCGAGTTTCAGTATGTTGGATTAAGGTGTGTCATATTTGATCGTTTGAATTCTAACAAATCATTGTGGTTAGGGGAAGTGTTGTAATACAAAAACACGAAGATTGCCGTTTGACACCACACATGGTGGAGAACCAGGGTAAAGTTAAATTCATGTTTGAATATTTGAATGAATGTGAATGTAAGCAGTTAATTAAAGAAAAGAAAAGGATCGAAAACGAAAACTTTATCGAGTGTTAAGAAAGTGTAAATCATAATGCATTTGGAATATACTGATACTTATTCCTTCCAGATGCTGGAAGGAAAAGAAAAAGATTGATTGATGAAGACCAAACAGCAGAAAGGATCCTGTAAGAAGATATTGTATCCTAACCATCTACAGAAACGATTGTAAATGTTTTAGGCAAAAGTTTGTTTTATGTAAACGGGGCTCTTGAGTCTTAGAATATGGAATCTTTTCAACAATCGTTTCTAGGACCTGCTTCCAAGTTTACCAGATTCCCGCAGCGGCAAATGTAGGGTTTATATTTATTTTAATTAACATTTATTTTAAATTTAAGCTATCTTTCCTGTCAAGCCTTTACTTTCCCCTAGAATTGCCAATGCTAGAGTATGTAAATTGTAGTAGAACGCGCAGTATATTCAAATTTTAGAAGAAGTAAGTTGAGTTGAAATAGAAGGAAAACGAGTTTGTAAGTGTGCTTCTTGAATCGCTAACGTGAAGGTTGCTAGGTAGAAATTTAAGAACCGCGCGTTTCGGCCTGTGTGCCTATCTCGGCAGTTCGCTGAATCTTTCAACTGCTTAACCAGTAAGCTCGCTGAATCTCAGCTGTATTTTAGAACGCGGTTAGGTTAGTTACGATTTCAGAGCCTCGTAGGTAGTGATCTAGTTGTTTATTCATCCTGTCATTAATTTTTAGTTTCACATTTCTGTTTTTGTTAAACCGCCGGGTCGGCGTAGTTTGTGAGCGTCAAGTGAACGCAGCAGTTATTTCTAAAGTGGAATAAAAAGGTCTTTAAATCCTTCTTACGTGTTTGTGTAAATTTACAGTTCATAGCAGTCACTACGACAGTTGCTGACAAGTTGGGGCCACACAAAATACTACAAGTCTCATTTTTGAGATTTTTTGATTAAAAAAAGTTTAAAAAAAAAAACAGATTCTTACACTTCCCCCCTTAGAAATTAACAGTAATCTTTTGCTCTCATTCGAATAATAGCAGTAAATAATCTACCAGTTGCGTTGAAAATAGTCGAGGGTATTTAAAATTTTCAAATGAAATGTGAGCCTTAAAAAGCGCTGCCGGGTTTGGGCGATTCAGAAGAAACCCTTCAGACGATTTACTGCATTTTCTCACTGGGAGACAAGAGAAGCGGACCGAATATAGTTAACGCTCGCCTTGTGCTGAAAATGACTGTTGGAAAATTAGAATAATGCTTTACCGTTTACGAGCCAGCGTAAGAAACAAAGGAAGAAATTCAAAGCTAGCGGTGATTTTTCAAGCTAATGCTTTTGTAGAAGATAAAGTTATTGCTTGTTGTTAGCGATAAGAAAATTATAGAAAATTCGATATTTTAGCCAAATGTTTAAAAGTAATGAAATTGAATAATCACATAAAATGTAATGCTTGTACAATTTGAAGTATCCGAACTGAGTGGAATGAAGATAGGTTCAAATAGTAGATTTTTTTTTGGAATAATATATTTCCATACTTAAACAGTAAGTATTATAAGTGAATCATTTATTCATGATCATTGTATTTTTTATTTTAGATTATTTAAGTAGAGATTTATTTTCAAGCATTAAGTATTTTCTTTCAACTTAAAGTATAACCTTTTTTAATTAAATAAATAAATTTTATTTGAAATGACAGAAAAAAATATATAATACTCGTATAATGTAGCTGAACGTATAGTAGTACACGTAATCGTTGATTTTCCAACATTCTAGTCCGCACTTAGCACATGATTTGGAGTGGAAGTAACGCAGGATAACTAAGTACTGGAATAATGATTATGAATTCTTCGAGAATATGCGGACTAAATTATCAAGTATTAGGTGAAATGTGAAAAACATAGCGAAGAATTTTGCTCACACTACTGTATTTCTCGGCATTGTCACTGATATTTATCCAAATAGATTTTAAAGAGTTCGGATAGTTGATCATTCGGATAATCAAAGCTTTACTATATAATCATATCTTTTATAATTAAAATAGCAAGTAGTGCTATGATAATATTTATTCTAAATTTAACTTTGGGCCTGATGTGTGAAATGATTATTAATCATTCTTTTGTAATTTTTTCTTCAATTGTGAGAGATTAAGAAAACGCATTTTTAGTTTTATGTTTTATGTTTAGTTTTATATTTTGTTATAGTTATATTATAGTATATTATAGTTAGTTTTATGTTTATATTAACTGTAATATACTATAATATAACAACAAGCAGCTCATTCTAATCTCGCATGAACAACGTAGGATTGACATGGCATAGGATCGATACCGGAATACACTTAATCCAAGCACAGTGTACATAAAACCTACAATTAGCACCGGATTAAAATCGAGAAAGAAAAAATTAGATTAAATTATAATTTTTAGGTTATCTGCTTAAAATTAACTTGACGTAAAATCGACATGGCATAGGATCGAAGCCGACATACAGTCGACATTAGCATAGCGTGGACAAGTGTTATAGTTAGCACCGGGTCGTAGTCTAAAGAATTCTGTTAGATATCAGGAAAGAATTCTATTAAGATATTATTTTTACAATATCTGCATAGGATCGACACAGTGTAGGATCGATGCGGCATAGTATCGACACCGGCCCACAGACCGCATTAGCATGGCATAGACAAGTTTATAATTACAAGACAAGGTTTATAATTAGCACTGGTTAATTATCAAGAAGGAAAAAACTACATATTAAATTATTATTTTTTTTGGGGGGGGAGAGTAAGATCGACATCAGCATAGGATTGAAACTTTTTTTAACTGCGATGTCGATCGTGTGCTGGCCCAGAGGCTGTCGATCTTTCTCAGCATTCTGTTTCCAGTTTCATGTTTCATTTATTTTTTGTTTCACAGGTCATATTTGGAGATGCCCCCCCCTAAAAAATTGAATATTGCTATTCAAATTTATAGTTTCCTGGAAACATTAACTGGGGGAGCACAGCTGTTTTGCTTTTATCCTTGAGCCCATACCTTTACAATAGCGAAACTATACGATACGCATGACACTCATAACTTACTCCAAAACCAGTTTCTCTTTTTCTTAAGAATCTTCTTTTTTGTACAGCGGCGTTGCGAATGACGGAGGGGATTTTTTTCTCACCCGATTAAGACTGCGCTGTGAAGAAGTGACAACGGTGTTTTAAATAAGGCTTTAACAAACAACAAATGGCTTTACATAAGGCGCGGACTAAGCCTGTGCTGGCGCTTATCTCAGTCTAGCGCTAATTGAAATCTCTCTTACATTCAACAACACCGTAAAAGGGTAGTTGGCGGAGTTTTTGTCTGAAATTAACCTGTTAGCAAAAAATTTAATTAGTAGCTGGCTTAATTTTTTTGAGGTAAGTGTTCATTACTAATTTATTAATAATAATTTCATTTGATGCTTGAGTTCATGGAAATACATTGTTTTCTTTTTGAAATAATGTATCATAACGCATTCGCCATTATTTTTTAAAATGTAACTCTTGTACTTTGGAATCATTCAAACTCCTTGAAACATATTTTCAAGGTATGCGACAAGGGAATGTAAATCATCTTAACCACTATTCTATTTGAATTAGTTACTCACTTTTAGTATTAAGGTATTTCTCCCGTCTTCTTAGCATGCCTTTGTGGTGTAGTGGTCAGCACGCTCGACACGTATTCGAGAGGTCCGTGGTTCGAATCCCGGCCAGGGCACTGCTCATTTTTCATCTCACCTGCTTCGAAATAATCTAATGTCTCTACAGTGGCGCCCGAAATAAAGGATGG
Organism: Stegodyphus dumicola; assembly: GCF_044657685.1. Lineage (NCBI taxonomy): Eukaryota > Metazoa > Arthropoda > Arachnida > Araneae > Eresidae > Stegodyphus > Stegodyphus dumicola. Next base: position 139,231,339 of record NC_140781.1, on the reverse strand, counting down.
TGGATGACGATTCTCCACCACCAGAATTTGGCGATTTGGTTTCCTAATCCCCAGTCTCCCTTTAAAAAGGGAGTATATAAGGTATTTCTTAGCATGCCTTCGTGGTGTAGTGGTCAGCACGCTCGACGCGTGTTCAAGAGGTCCGGGGTTCGAGTCCCGACGAGGGCATTGCTTATTTTTCACCTCTCCTGCTTTCAAAAAATACCTAATGTCTCTACAAGTTATTTAATTTTATTGTTATTTAATTTTCTTTTTATTATTGGAATAATTATGACTTTTACTTCTGGCAGTTCCCCTATTACACGGCGGTTCGATTTCTAGAAAATGTGATTGCGCGAATTCGTGTATAAGAACGAGGGAACTAATACAAAAATACAACATTAGGCCCCCAAATTGAGGGGGAAAAAAGAAAGATAAAGCATACTTTTTTCTCTTTTCCCCCTTTTTACTAAGAGAAATATATTTATAAAACAATAAGTGATAAAAGTATTATTTATTGATGTTACAAAATTTTTCTCTGTCATCGCTAATAATTGCCATGTAAAGATGGCAATATTTTCTTTTCCGAAGTAGGTTCATCTTTTAAGTTTTCTTCGACAGTTTCTTTGACTTCTGTCTTCTATTCCTTCTTCTCAATCAAATTAGTATTTCTTTTCATTATCTTTAAAAGTCTGTCTTCTCGATTACTTCTTTTAAATCATGGAGTATTTTGTAATACTGTGATGTCGGGTTACGGACAATTATTACTTAGATATTCTAATGGTTACCGGCAATGATGACTTAGACATTTTAATTTCTTGTACCCTCAGTCGAGTTAAAGCGTTGGTGTTGGTGTTGTGTATTTAATTATGGCAAAGTACACTAGGGTTATCTGCCTAAGGGGAGGGATGCCTTCGTGGAGGACTTTCTAAGGGAAACTGGTTCGTATACACGTTAAACATGGGGGAAACCATGAAAACACCCATGCAGCCAGCCCGTTCACGGGATTCGAACCTCGGATCGAACTACCAGTGTTCAGCGACTTTAGCGCTCGACCGCTGGTGGGCTCCCATGTTAAAGCGAAACAGTGTAGTAGGAATTCCATGTTTCATTCCTATGGAGACTATCCGTACTTCTGATCATAATATTATGTATAATATTTTAATAGAGTACTTGTGTAAATTATTATTAAGCATAGCTGTTATTTATTTTTACTTAAAATGCAGTTGAATTTTGTTATTGCTGGAGTTAAACATTAACATAGTTTAGGATATAAATTATGTTTTATGAAACGGAAAACGTTATTATCATTGCTCAAATCAGAATTGTTTACATTTTACCAACTGAAATGTATTATAACGTTGATAATATACAACAACTCCAGTTTCTGTTGAAAGTATAGTATTCTTACTTTTACGGATTTTAAAAGAAAAATGAAATAGTAAAGCAGGGGGAAAAAAAAGTAATTGTCGTAATTAAACATAACATCTAGAATCATAAAAGAATCATTTGAAAATGTTACATTAAGTTATTTGGATACTGCAAAGCCCACCAGGCCTATCTGCCTAAGAGATGCCTTCTTGGCGCATGTTCCAAGGAAAACTGAATTGTGTTCTCGCTGCATATAGAAAAAAAAAAAAAAAAAAAAAAAAAAAAACCACGAAAAACAACCATGCAACCAGCTAGAAAATTTTCTACGAAGGCAGCCTTCCTCTTAGGCAGGTAGCCCTCCCGTGCTTTGCCATATTCTGAAATGTTCTTAAATAATCTGACCTACCCATGCAATCAATTCTTTCGCCTGTGTTTGAAGGGAGATCGAACTAACAGTGTTTAGTGGTTATGAACACTCGGGCACACATTTGAAATGGAAGCAAGTCGATGAAACACATGGAAATCGTATTAAGCTTTGTTTGCATAATTCTGGATTTAAACATTAAGCTTTCTTCAATACGGTATTGTAATAGTAATCCAGAGGCTGATAATATAAACTCACACGTAAATTTAAGTAATGTGGTACACACGTAAATTTAAGTAATGTGGTTGTGGTACACACGTAAATTTAAGTAATCTTAATAAGTACAATTAGCCAAGATATTTGGAAAGTGTAATACTAGGATACAGTATTGAAAAAATTATGTATGATGTTAAGAATTATATATTGATTGAATTCAGAAAACAAAGCCCTGGTGTTGTTGGAAAAGCTGTAGTTAAAAGAACTATAGTAGAACTTGCGTGGGTTAAAGTTAAGAATTATGTTTCATAGAAGTGTAGGGTAAGGAAACAAGATAGTTTTCGATTAGTAGGAAGTATTCGATAGTATGGGGGGGGGAAGTAAGTAGTTTGCTAAAGTTGCCCAAGTTAACTCGTATTTATTAGTTAACTCGTATAAAAAGACATTTATGGATTCTGGTGGACTTTACAAATTATCATGTCAGACAAAATATTATTCAGATGCTATATTTTTCTCAAAATACAATCGAGGTGCTATTAAGTAATTTAAATGCTGTCAAAGATGCTAATTAAGAAATTTTCTATTTTTTTGGGGGGGGGGTTGGATCTCTAGACTAAAGGAAGGTCTTTCCCCCCTGTGTGTATGTCGACGGGAAAAAAATGTCCGTAGACAAATATTAGAGAATTATGGTAATCATTTAATAATACAGTTAATTATAACAGATCCGTCAACAAAATTTTAAAAATATCTGAATTAATCAAAGAAAAGTCTTTTTTCCCTTTTGTAGTCAAGTTTAAAACAGCCAAAAAACTTTAAGCCAGTACCAAGTACTTGCACTTGCGGATTCATCCCTTCGAATTGGAGGCTCTCTATAGCAGTCGTACTTAGTAATAATAAAACGAGCATATTTTTCTAAAGCTTGGAGAACTTTGTTGCAGGGGTTCTCAGCTAGGGGAAAATTTTTCTAGGGAAAGAATTTCATCGCTTCAGGAAGAAGGTGTGATAATGCAGTCAACCTTTTATTTATTTGGCTGTTAAGTATTTAGTTTTAGTTTATGAATATAAGAAACTACTTTTATTCAAGTTTTGGTGTTTATTAACATTTTCTGTACTTTTAAAACTATTTTTTATACTTTCTAAGTTATAAAACACGTTAAAAAGTAACCTAAATCTAAGTAAATACATGTAATAGGACTATTGTAATGGGATGATCTGGAAATTAGAAGACAGCTGTTAACAATCTCTTCAGTTTTATTTTCACTCTAGTTTTATTTTATTAAAAGTCCCTATAAATTAACACATTTTCTGGGTTTGTAATTTCATTGTAATTAACTGTGTTTCATTGTAATTACATTTTTATGCTTTTCTTCAGCAGTTTTAAAATATAATCCATTTTAGTCCAAATTTTCTGCCAGATACTCTTCTCTTAATTATCGGAAGAACCCATCGGCCGGGTGGTAAATTCGTTGAACACTGTTAGTTCGGTCTGAGGTTCGAACGGGCTGGCTGCATGGGCGTTTTCGTGGTTTTCCCCATGAGTAACGTGTGTAGGAGCCAGTTTCCCTTAGAAAGTCCTCCGCGATGGCATTCCTTCCCTTAGGCAGTTAGCCTTCGAGGCTTTGCCGTAATCTCATGAATCTAAACCAAGCCTTAATTATCGGAAAGAGCCTTAATTCGTCAACTTTTACTTTAATGTAAATCTTGCTTAATCTAAACTTAGTAGTAATATAATCTGTTTTACTACTGCTTTTATAGCGAATTTATGCCTATTGAAGGAAGTAGAATTTACAGAAATGTGTTATATGTACGATTAATAACAATGATTGCAATACTATTAAAACGGCTTACCCAAAATCGCGGAAAATAGTCTAAAATTGTTGCTGATAAATCGACATTACTTTGCAATATTAAAGTTACAACCCATGAAACTTGCTATTGAAACACACTTTTGATAAATATGTTAATTTATATATCGCTGACGTTACTCTGAAATACTTGGCGATCTAACAAATCCAAAATACAGTTCTGAATAAAGAAGTTAAGGAATAGCGCGTTAAATTCACCTTTGTAATAAATTTACAATAACCTCCACATCGTCGAAATTAAAGCTAACAAAATTAAGGGAAAGCCTTGATTAAATGACTTAAAAATGAACTGTTATGGGTTAAAAATAAAAGACGAATATATTATCCCAAATTCGGAGGAGAGCAATGGCATCCCGTAATATGATTTCTTTAACGTGAAAACGCAAAAGCTGCGCATACTCTGGGAGATAAGCGTAGAGGTAGTCCTTTTTTACCTTCATGGTAAGAGCCGCGGTCCTTTCTTACCTCCATGGAAGAAGTTTTTTTTTTTTTTTTTTTTTTTCCAAGTTTGATGATGCTTGACAGACCTTTCTTACCTCCATGGATAAGATTGGGGGGATGGGCGGGAGTGGCCTACCAGCGTGTCGAGTTGCCATGGAAACAGCCGGCGGTGCGGAGGAGAAGTAAAATCTTGCTTCGAAAGAGGTGAGGTGGCTTCGAAACAAACTGCGCGTCTTCATCAATGGTGACTGTTACGACAGTCATTGACCGAAAAACGGACGCAGAGTTATTGGACATTTTTGGAAAATGAAAACAGGGATGCCTGGGATTTGAACCGCAGATCTTCTGACTGCTAACCGGATAAGCTAACACTTACTGAGCACGCAAATAAGGAAAGAAAACAACTCCTTACACTCTCCGCTACGTAAAGGGCGTCTGGAAATAGGGGTTTCGGCTTAGTTGATTACGGTCCAGCACACTAGGGCTATCTGACTAAAACGAGATATGCCTTCGTGGAGAACTTTCTAAGGGAAAATGGCTCGTATACAAATTATACATGGGGGAAAACCACAAAAATGCCCAAGCAGCCAGGCCGTTCGCCTGTAATTGAACCCAGATCGGAACTACCAGTATTCAACGGTTCTACCACTCGGCCTGGGAATGGCCTGGGAATAGGCGTACGAGACCTCAAATGATGAGTATCAGCCACCACATTTTTAATCCGGTGCCACTGTGAAGTTATTTAAAAATTATTAATCCTTTCATTTAATAAATAAGCCAGAAAAAGTGGGAAGCCAGAAAATCAGATATGTTTTCCCCAGGATTTAGCATAACGGTTCTTCCGAGTGAGTGTCATATTTGCTGCCACTTGCATCACAAAAGCACACATAGGGGTGCGCAATAATTCCTTACAAGAATCCTATCGAAGAAAGAAGTCTTCTGATGTTGTACAATATATTTTTGATCCTGAACTCAAAAACAGAAATGACGAAGATTAGAAATTTTTTAATGAAACCAGTAATTTATTGAAACGCAACAAAACAGATGCTATTGAATTACCATAAATGACATACGATAACCGATTCCGAAAATTTCCTCTGCTCATATCCATCGACATCTACTGCTACGCTTTTAACGAACGAAAAACTTCATTTCTAAAAAAAAAAAAAAAAAAAAAAACTAAAACCGAAGTATCAAATGTGAGATTAACCCTGATCTGAAAGAAGAATGGGAAATTAAATCTATTTACGAAAAAGAGTAGGAGTATTTTGGGCAAAAAGAAAATAGCCCACCAGTGGGCGAGTGGTTAAGACTGTTGAATACTGACAGTTCGGCCTGGTTTTGCTTCGATCCCAAGCAGAACGGGATGGCATCATAGTTGGTTTTCGCTGTTTTCCCCAAGCCTAGCTTGAACACGAGTCAGTTTCCCCCAGTTAGCCCTCCTCTTAGGCAGATAATTCTCGTGGCTTTGCCGATTTCAAATAATCTAACTTTTCAGGGGAAAAATAAGGGCAAAGTATGCTGAAATATAACGCATGTCTTCTAGTGGTTACCAGGCCAACAAAGATAGTACTTGAGACAAGGCAGGAATAAGCTTACGGTACAGCAAGGTATTGCCATATGGGAATAAAAATGCTGTCCTGCGAGCATAAATCGTTTAGTGTGTAAAGTTAGTGTTAATTAAACCATTACCCTATTAATTAATAAGTACTATCATTTCTACTTTCGCCAGCTTTTACCAGGATGCAAATTAAATTCACGTACGTAAGAAATGAGTTCTTAAAATTTAGAGAAAGATCTCTAGCAGCGACAATGTCCGTTATGGTGTTTCATCACCTAGCTCTGAGAATTGCACGTTAGACTTGAGTTAGCTTTTCTTTACTTTTCCTCTTTTTAGTGCTAGCCGTACATTAAATTAGGTTGAGGCAACGCTTGATAGGATCATATTTGTGAATCACCTAGGTTAAAATTACTTTCACTTTTAATTTAGATTTTATCTATTTGAATTCCACAAACTGCGGAGATAAAGTCTGTAAGCACAAGTCGCGCAAAGTTTTAAACAAAAAAAGTTTATAGTTGCTTTAAAAGACAGAGAGATAACTCGTCTGGCAGTCTCAACAGGATCCAAATTAATTAAATAAACGAGCGGTGCCTTATAAGTGCATATTGATATCGCAGACGGGGGAAGAGCTTCTAGAACGGAATGGGCTTCAATTATTTTTTTTTTTTTTTGTGCACGTGTTCGCTGCCTCGCTTAAAGCAAAATGTTTGAAAATGTTTTGCCGGCCAATTTCCGGTACAGAATAAATGAGCCATTGTCGAAAATGTGTATAACTGCGAAACAAATTCTTAATGAAAATGTAAACAATCGCTTTCAAAGCATCAACGTCACAACAACAGTAGCATTCTATTGGTCTTCGCCAAGCCATTCCTTCGGTTGCAAGAAAAAGTTTGGAAGTAAATCATTAAGGTAAGTAAGTAAGTATTTTTCGCAATGTCTTGTTGGTAAAGATCTGGTTATTTATATATAAATAATATGTTAAGTACGTTGTATGTATATGTAAATAATTTGTTTATTTTATCAAAAATTTTATCATTCTAGGAAGTATAGGGTTAAAAATGTATACTTTTTTACTTCCTTATACCGAAGTAAAAAGCAAGTATTGTAATCGCGAAAAGTTTCAGGCATCATATTTCAACGAAAATATCCATTTTGACCGCTATCGAATGCAATTTAACGATGTTTTTGCGTAATATCTGTACATAAGGACAGAATAAAATACTCTTTTCCTTCAAAAAAATTATAAAACTGCTTTAAAATGAATTCTGAAGAGAATTTTTCGTGGCGTCTGTACGAACGTATGTATCTCGCATAACTCAAAAAGAGTAGCCTCAGAACGTTGAAATTGTGTATATAGGACTGCTATAACATGTAGATGTGCACCTCGTATTTTGGTTGCCATCGGCCGCAACAAACGTATATAAATATATTTATATATATATATATATATATATATCCACTCTGTTACCCGGCTCAGTGATCTCAGTTTCTTTACTCTTATATGCTTGTAAATTGTACATTTTTTGCTTTAAAAATGATCGAATTGTGTTGTTCTTATCTTCCGGTTAAGGTTTTTATGCCTTTAGTAAATCTCTATGCAATATTTTTAGAATTATCAACAATTTTAAAGTTGTTTAAATGCCGCTAAGCCTACTAATTTTCTTGATGGCGGCCATTGCTTGTTTACATTTGAAACAGCAGGATAGTGGATTTGTTGCCAATCTAGAGAAACTTAGCTTCGCAACAACAAAGATAACGCCTTCATTTATTATTGCGAATTAAATCATGCTTAATGCTTTCTGGAATTTTTTCGAGGAAATAAGTGTTTAAGATTTACTTCGTAATTTTTAATACAGATATTTTGAGTTTTTATGTATTTTTGCCTTGTGGCTAAGTGAGAACTGAATTAATTGAATGAGAAATACTTAATCGTCTGTGAAAAACTGTTTCTTTTTCGTTTTGTTTGCTTAATTTCTTTTATATATCGCTCTAGCTTTATTATAGTATTTGAATAGAACCTGTAGCAACGATTAGATAATTCTTCAAATGATGTAAATTTTGTGCATTGTGAGTTATAATATGAACGAAATATAATACTGTTAAGTGAACCTAGCGCCAGAATGTCTCTGTGCTAAACAAATAGAGTGAATTTTAAAGAATACATTTATTCTATTGTTGTTTATGCCCTGTCGGCGAAGTAGATTTAATTAAATCCAATACGTTTAAATGAAATGCAAGAAAAAATGCGTATAATTTAATATTCCGTACAAGGAAGTCATGTGGTGTACACATCAGATTTTTTATATTTGGTACCAAGTTCTGTGCTATTGATTTATTCATCTTAATTTTGTTCTACGATTTCATTTAACTTTGATAATATTTTTTTTATTTATTATTAGCTAACACTTTTTTTATTTTAAAATTAATTTTATTACTATTTTTTAGTTTTATTACTAATTAAAATTTTATTTATTTAAATTTATTTAAATTGTAGAGGCTCACACTTTTTGGTAACATACGCTAAGTCAAGACTCTGAAGGGAGCCAAGCGTAAGAAGGGTGTAAAAACCCTTTTATTAAGAATTCAAGTAGTTGAACTGAAGGCAGTCCTAGTGCTTTACAAAACCAGCCAGCATTTATGGCGTAAACTCAGAAGCAAGGAATTCAAATTTAAAGTAAATGGAAATCGTTAAGTTAGCCAAAGGCTACGCAGTATTAGTTAGCGCCCAAGTTGGATCAAACTACACCGGCGTGACAAGCACTGTCGGAAAGAATAAAGCAACGTCGAAGACAGAATGCTATTGTAGAATTTCAACTAGTAACGTAGCATTGAACAGGCAGAACACGCTCTGTCTCTTTCTACCTCATTTAGATATGCACAAGCTAAAATTTGCATTCTGGCAGGAAAACAGAAAGGAAGAATTGACAATATAGATTCTAAACATAAAATCACTGGTTCATTTAAATAAATACCTTACAAAGTTAAATTATTTATTTTGACTAATAGTTAATTTTTAGTTAAAGCAGCTTTCCTGTCGGTCTCCTTTTCACCCACGCTTTCCTGCGAGAATGTAAATTAGATAGCGCGCGTTTATTTAGATTGAGGGAGAAAGAAAGAAGTGCTTAAGCCGAAGGTTTCGGAAGTTGATTTTAATAGGTTAGCTAAATTACACTTTATTTTAAGTTCAGCATTACTTGCTTACGTTAAGCTAGATGTGTTGGCCTTATGTAAACTGAGTGGGATAGACTATGAACTCTGTGTGATGGAATAAAGGGGTCATTTACACCCTTCTTCTAACTTTGTTTGCCTGCAGTTAAGACCAGATGATAATTCCTTTACAGTTTTTTAGAGCTCGTTAGTTTATATTACCAAAGAAAACAAAACTCTATAATTTAAACGTATTAATTATTATTTTTTACTTTTGTTTTATTACTTTATTTATCATTGTTTTAGTATTTCATTATGTTTTCTGATATTTTAATTTGTACCTATTTATGATTAATTTAACTTTCTAACACTTTAATTTATCTATTTACATTTTATTGAGATTTAATTATACATTATTAATTGTTTTATTTATAATTACTTTATTTATTTAATTTGATTCACCGCTCTGAATGGCTTTCCATACGGTTCCGGCATTCCTGATTTTAGAAGTGAAACTCTTTCGTGCGGAAATCTCACAATTTACTCGTGGAGGCTTCATTCATTTAATTTAGATGCGAATTGTATCATCATTTATATTTTGCGTTTCCAAACGGAAGTCACGAAGAAATCTCCCCCGCTTTTAAATCATTTAATTAATTTATTTGCGAAGTGCGACATCAGCTGTATTTTATTTTTCGAATTCAAATCACAATTACATATTCTTAGCTAAGATTTGAAGCGTATCATTATCACAGCGATGTATTCATCTTTCTTGATAACAAGAGCAATAAGTTTATCACGGCTCAAATTTCTATTATTATTTTCGGGAATTCCAAGATGTTTTCTGAAGTTGCTCGAATATTAAAATAAATTCCAGAATTTCATTCAATCTACATTTTAAAATTTAGTGAGCTGAGACCGTGGTTTCTCAACTATTCTCAACCTGGATATTCTGAGAAGTTATTATTTACAGATTTTTATATGCTTAAATTTTGCTTAAACTTCTAAAATTTACATTCCTCTTTTGCAAATAAAATAACTTAGTAATGGGGCGTTATTTTTTAAAAATTATAACAAAATATTTTTATTTAAATAGACCATTGAACTGGTTGTAATTAATTTCAAAAGTGCTTTCTATCAGCGGCGTATATTCCGAGCCCAGAGAAAAGCAGTACCGATAATTGTTGATAAGCATTAATTAAACAAATCTTTATGCTAATATAGCATTACCTCCCCCCCCCACCAAAAAAAATCAGTATCATAGGCATATCATTTCTTTAAAACAAGCAAACCAATTTTTGCTAACATACAGCATGACTTTTCTCTACTCCTAGCAAAGACACGGGTATTTTAGTTTCCATGACAACGCATGGGAGCTGGAAAAGGGGGTTGTTGTGAAATATTCAAAATAATTAATTAGCTGCTCAGAGAGAGAAGATCTAGATTTTAGTTTTGTAGAGTCATTAGGATTTATTTTGGAAGCAGAGGAAATGAAAAAAACGTGCAACGCCTTCGCTGGGAATCGAACCGCTGACCTCTGGAATACGCGTCCAGCGTGCAGACCACACTACACCACGAAGGCACGCTAAAAAGGCGGGAGAAATACCTTATATATACTCCCCCTTTTAAAGGGCGACGGGTTTTAGGGGACCCAATCACTAAATTCTGGGTGTGGAGAATCATCATCCACCACCCTTTAAGTTCGGGCGCCACTGTAAAGATATTAGGTTATTTAGAAGCAGAGGAAATGAAAAATGAGCAACGCCTTCGCCTGGAATCGAACCGCGGACCTCTGGTATGCGCGCCCAGAGTTCAAACCACTACACTACGAAAGCACGCTAGGAAGGTCAAAGAAATATCTTATAGCTTCACGTCTACAAGTAAAATCAATTAGTTTTTCTCGCTTGTGAGTACGCACATTTGTATTACTTTCAGTCTGTTATCTCAAGTAATATTTCATTTTAAGATTTTTTTAATAAATGATTTTATTGCTGAACTTTTGAAGGGGAATACATTTTCTTAAATATTACTTCATTTATTGCTTTTCGATTTTCGAAAAGATGTGCTTTCTGACTGCGCAGAGATTACTGTAAAGACAACAGAATTATTCTGTAAAGATTGATTGATGTATTTCGTATTTTCGAAAGCAAGAATATGCGATTAGAGATCTTAGGGAATCTAAAAAACTCATCATTTAGAATTTTTCAGATATTTATTATCAAGTTTCAGCTAAGCATTTAAATTACGACCTCGTGCGTTTTATCTAGAGTTATGTCATATGCTATAGCTGCCCAGTCGGTATAGTGGTCAGGGAAGCTGACTGCGATGCCGAAGGGCCTGGGTTCGAATACCGGAGAAGGCATGGTTCTAACTGTCCGTCCCTTCATAGGAAAGGCAATAGTTACCCACATATTAGGTGCCTTCATAATAAAAGCCACATCCGGCCTTGTATGGATTAATGGACTGGGTTACATTTGTAAATGTTCACAATCTGCCATTGGGGGGGGGATGTCATATGCTATATGTAGTCATCTTATTAACGTTAACATAGTTACTAATAATAATCACATTAGGAATAGCTAAGACACATTTAATTACAATTTTGTTTGGTAAAATGACATAGACCAAATGAAATCCAATTTTATGATTCTGCAGGAAATTGCTAAAAATGATATTTGTTTTATACGGTATCAGTTCAGATGGAATTACATAATGATTATTTTGAAGCATGATTAAAGTTGTAGAAAATTTATACAGCATAAACATAAGTGAGCCCGAGAAACTTGTAGAGTCTTCATTCCTTTCGAAACATGATTAAAGTTGTAGAAAATTTATACAGCATAAACATAAGTGAGCCTAAGGAACTTGTAGAGTCTTGGTTCCTTTCGGAACATGAAGGTTGATACAATCCGCTATTCCTTCGCTGGAATTGTAATTCTGAAATTCTCGGCTGCTAGCCGGACGTGCTCCCAATTACACTATAAAGGCAAGCGATAAGAAGGGAGAAAATATCTTACTTTCCATACGAATTACTGTGTATAACATTTTAGTTTGGGCTCTATTTGTAGTTCAGATATTCTTCTTCCTTTTTTTAAAACAGGAAAAGTGAAAAATGAGCTATGCCCCGGTGGGATTCAAACTTTGGATCTCCCGATTGCTAGCCGAGCGTGCTTTAAATTGCACAACAAAGGTACCCAGTAAGAAATTAGAAAATACCTTACAAACTAGTATATTTTATCAACAGGAAAAGAGTATCTAATAAATGTGAAAATTTCTCAAATACAGACGTTTCATGAAGACTTTAGCACGAAAGTAAAGGAGAATGGAATTCATATATAAATTACCCAGTGGAATTTGGATACCCCTTCCCCCCAAAAAAAAATGCGTAAAAATACTTTGTTAATAAATTTTTGATGTAGTTTGCATATTTGTGTGATAGGTTGATTCAGAGATACTTGTATATTAACCAGTAAGAAGTATAAGGGTTCTAATTATTAGAAAAAAAAACGGACTGGACACAGAAGCTTAGGTAATAGTCTCTTTCCAGTGTATTACTGACGATTTATTATTGATGTATGTTGTTGATATTTAACTGTTGCTGTGTCACTAGTTCCTATTACTGATGAGATAACCCAGTTCATGGAACGAAGATATGCAGTTGCTCTCTATTCGTACAGCTTTTTTGGCCCTCTTACTTACTCAGACGATTAAGATAAAGAAAGCGATTTTTCTTTCGCGAGTTCTGACAACGCAAAATATTTTTCGTAAGGTGAAAAGGTCAAACCGTAGCACTTGAAAGAGCGGAACGTTTTTGAAAACGCTTGTGGAGGGGAACTCAGTGGTAATAATGAAATCTCGCTGAATCGTTCGCCCTCTTAAGTCAGTCTCCCGCTGTTTTCCCCATATAAACAAAAGTAGGCAATAATTTGTAAGAAAGATAAGGGTGTTAACCAGCTCGTCCGTCTGCCTTGAGTCTTTCAACGGTAAGAGAGGCTACGCAGTGACACCAAGGTGGTCGAATGCCTTGTGTTTACAGAAAAAGAGCCGTCTAATAACCGAAACCTACACTTTAACACGAAGCCATTACGAGTTCTTTGCTCCTGGGAATGAGGAGAAAGGGGAAGCGTTGATTGAATAAATGGCAGAAAGGGCTGCATATATATGTCATTTCCTACAACCATAATGGTGCTGTTACAAATCCCCTCATTCCACCCGTTGTTTACGGTCAAGCGATCGTTCACGCATTTGTCATTACTCTTTCTGCACTTGAGTAAGCTAATCGGGAAACTGAAAGTGTTGATTACTTACAGAAAACAGGGAAAATATTCTGTATTTCCAGAAAAAAAAAAAAAAAAAGTAAAGACCAAATGAACTGTTTATTCATTATTATTTGTTAAAAAAGAAAATTTCTAAAGTGCATTTTATTATTACATAAACAGAAGTGTGGCAAACGTTGGAACTGTCTTTTCACAAGCATACAATTTTTGTTGTTGTTGCTGTTGTTTATTCATATCATTAAGATTAATGCAGCAGTAATGCGATATAGGGAAGCTTCTTCTGGCGGCCATTTCCCCAAGACGTCTACCACTAAAATGAGCATTATTTCTGAGAGCACAAATAAGCTCAGATATTGAACATTAACTCTTTAAAACGACCACATCTACAGAAAACCCAAACCATCTGAAAATTTTCGGAGGGGTGTCATTTTAGTTAGAAAAGATTCACAGCATAGAGTTTCACGCCTCCATAACAGAATTCGGGAATTTGGGCAAGCCATAGTGTTTACGCTTCACATTAGTGCTGCACACGAAATTTTCAAAACTTTAACTTTAGCTTGAAGTAGTCTCTTAACTAGCTATTTTATTTTGGACACTCCCCCCCCCCATTTTCCATTCTAAAAATAGTATCTTTATTCTAAATCTCTCTAAACTGCGTCATTTCAAAATTAATAACAGTCATACGCAGAGCTTAAATTGCGCCGGAGCCCACCGAAGCCCGGTTCTGGTACTTCTTAGTTTTGGGGAAATATTCTAATTCTAGCCGGAGCCCTAAATAAGAAGGCTCCGGCACATTTTTATGTAACGAAACAATTATTTTAGTAGAAATTTTATCTAGAAAATTTTATTTTTACCAATAAAATTATATAAAAAATCGCTTATTAAATTTTAATTTATCTCTTTACATTTTATTTAATTTTAATTATTTACTTACTTTAACATTTGATTATTTTAATAAATAATAATAAATTATGAATGAATTATACAATAATTACAAGTTAAATAATAATTAATAAATATTAATTATTAATATAAATTAAATAATTATTAATTAATTTGATACTCATTAACTATTTAATTTTAAAATTATTAATGATTTTAATAGTCATTTTGTTAATTTATTTACTCTTGTTCCTCTTTCGTGATTGTCTTTCATAGGGCTCAGGCACTTCTACTTTTAGAAATTAAGCCCTGGTCATACGAGTTTTACACAGCGTAAATAGAGACGCAAATAATTTAGCAAACTCAAACTCAAAACAGCCAATCAATAATGAAGGTAAAGTAAACTTTTACTAAACTTTCATCTTAGATGCATGGCATTTGCTTTCCATTTGTCTTGCTGTCCTGTCTAGAGTGCTTCATGCTGCTTTTATTCTCGCAACGTCATTGAAATTCAGAAAGTTCTATAGCAGGGGCGCTTACTGCCCTACTTTATCTGTGTTAATTATAAAATGTTTATCAAAGGTAAAGGGGTATTTAAATCGACCATCACTGCAAGCTTCTTCTTCACTCCATCAACATCTGTATTCAATAATAAAAATTATTTCAACTTAAATTGCATTAAGATTTTTATGTGAAAAGCCATATGACTGGGGTTAATTTTTAAATGAGACAGTTTAGAGAAGCTACTGTTTCTAGGATGCAGAAGATAAATAACCAAATTAAAATAGACATTTAAGGGATTACTGCAAATTAATGTTAGATTTTTAATTTACATATTTTTGTCTTACACACACACATATATATATAAAGGGTTGCTTATAATTATTATATCTTTTCTCTAAGACCATTCTTTTCAAATCCATTAGTCTTCTTTTCCTAAGGTATATGAAGGAATGCTAGATAGTCTACTATCCACTTAGTTAGTTACTAACTATCCACTTAGTTAGAAAAGGGGATAACTTATTATTTGGTACACAAATTACCAGATGATGATCTTGTTAATTGATCTTTTTCAGGATAAAACTAATTTGGGCTTACTGGAGCTTACTAGAACGAGCCTATTGTGAACAAAAGCATTTTATTTATTTATTTTAGAAATATTCATAGTTTATTTCTTTTAATATAAGACTATTTTGAAATTTTATTATCAACTTTAAAATCGTCTTTAATTTCTTTCGAGAAATCTTTTAGAGAAGCCGAATTTTCTGCTGTCGAAAAACTTTTCTTTCGTCCAGAATTAAAACTAAATCAAAAGCCTCCATAAAAGTGTTCTAGAAAGAATAATAACAAATGATATTATAATAAGTTAATGGATAATCGTATTATGAAGCATTATTATCACCTAAAATCTTCTGATTAACATAAATTTAAATATTTCAGATTCTGTACTGAAATGGACATAAAGTATTACTAAAAAATTTGTACTGTCAATTAGGTTAAAATCTAATGCCGATATTTTATATTTACTCTTTGAAGGAAATTCGCATAATTTGTTTAATAGCTTGAAAAATTTTTTGCTTGTAAGATTTTTAATTTAATTTTCGTCACTGGATATTTAGACGGATTTCAATGCAACTTCTCGATAAATTTTGCATTTCGTTTACTTTTTAGATACAATCGAGACCGCAATTGAAGATTATATAGAAAACCACCTTTTAAAAGAAAATGAGCTACTTAATTAAGTAAGTACTTTTTTCAAATATATATTTTTTTTCCCTCTTTTTAATACGATGTGTTTGAAAATGTCGGTGCTGGCTGCATTTCTTTAAATAGTGACCACATGCACTTCCAATTGCAAGTTCCTCAAGACAGAGAACTTTATGAAAACAGTTCAATGATGAGGCTAGGATGATTTTGTAAATATCAAATTTAAATTTTTATGGCCTCTTAATTAAGTATGCACATGCCGTTTATGCAGCAAATTAAGATAAAGGAGATATTAATTGATTGAGACAAAACACACAAAGGCTATATGCCTAAACAAGAGGAATGCCCTCGTGGAGGGCCTTCTAAAGAAAACTGGCGTACATTCACGTTCCATATGGAGAAACTCACGAATACACCGTTTGGTAGGATTCGAACCTGATGCCGAACTACTAGTGGTGAGCGAGTTTATCCTTTCGGCGGCTTGTGGGCTATTCTTGCTCGAGATACGTTAAAACATGTGTAATTTTTTTGTTTACATCACCAAACTCATAGTTTCAAAAAAGAAGGCTACAATAGTTCAGATTTAATTTAGAAAATATCGTAGAATTTTATACATTAGTGTTCCGTCCGATGGTGTCAAAAATTAAATAATCCAAAAAGCGAATTTAAAGCTTTCCTAAAAGCATTTTAGAATAAAAGACGCCTTTCTGGTGGCGAAAGCGTTCCTTATTTGAAATCATTTTTCTTTATAAATACTTACTTTCTATTTAAAACATTAGGACGTTTTACATTTCTAATATGCATCTGATGGAAAAACAAAAATTTTTAAAAAGAATATTTTGGGTGCGATAACTTTAGAATAGTAAGTGCCGTTAATCTGTTACTGTTGTAGCAGTAATTAGCGGGTGTTGGTGAGTCTTTTCTAAAAAATATAATTCCTTTTTTTTTTTTTTTTTTTTTTTTTTTTTTTTTTTGTGTTGTCTTTATGAATTAGAAATGTCGTACACATAACAAGACGTTCTCCTCGAAAACCTAATTTTAACCAAAAAATACCCTTTTGAGGCATTTAATTTAATATCTACAATTTCACAGCGCAAAATAAATAATATTTTTACTACTGAAGATTCGGATTTAAACTCATTATTGGAGATTGGATTGTATGTTCATTATTGCAGAAGTTCCTTTTTATTTATTTATTTATTTATTTATTTTTTATAATTAGATCTCTCTTTCATTTCTGTATATAAAATACCATGTATATCTGAACACAAATCAATCCATATATAAGCCGAGAGGTAAGGTTTTGCTGTAAATATTCAGCCAAAAGTGAAGATCCGTGTATAAGCCGTATTTAAAATCACCTCATAAATTCAGCTATTCGTGTATCGTCAAAAGATTAAATAAGTGGTCATCTAATTTAAATAGGCCTACCAGATGAGCCGAAGGTGAGTGTGCATTCACCTTCAGCTTTCATTCGAAGATAGATATAAGTATCCTGTAAAATGAAAAGGTATTTTTGTCATTAATAGTTTCTCTTTCTTAATTCTTCCATCGTTCCAATGCTCTACATTTGGCTCTTTGAGTTTGGTTCATAGAGGTTTATACTCTCAAGCACAGTCAAGATTACCTACACCCCCCCCCCAGTTGTACTCTCTTTTCCGAGTAAAATACCATTCTCCACATTTTTATTCCCAAGTGAAATATACTCAGACAGAAAAGAATAGTTTATTCTGTTAGAGTTAAACTAAAAGTAAGGTATTACTTTTTATAAGCAATGTTATGAACGTAGCTGAACATGATATCATTTACAAGGCGGATGATAACGGTGAAATGGAGAACGATGACATTCACCCGGACTTGCCTCAAGCAAAGACTCCAGACAACTGCTAGAAAATTTTGAATTAGAACCAATATTAATAAATTTGATTAATGCATATTAAAAGAAAATAAAATAAAAACAATATTTCTTGCATTATTTAACCTATGATATCAGTTCTGTGATTGAATTATATGCAAACAATTTCGAACTTGCATATAAAGCGATCCCAAAACTTTAATAGCAAAAGATTTTCTAAAAATTGTCGGCTTGTACTCGGAATAATGTGGTAATTTTTATAAATACTGGAACATAAAACGAGTATTTTTCCTTTACAGCTAGATATAGATAGCCTGCATATGCTGGTCGCAACAGATGGTAAGCAGGTTTTTAGAAAACATTGTTGTTTTAAGGCATAGTTTTCCAAACTTTTGTGGTTCGCGGAAGCAGAAGGATCTCAAAGCATTTTTATTAATTAACCTTTCAAAACATGCATATTCCCTGTTACAGAACGCACAGTGGCATACATTGAAAGCACGTGTTATTTCTGTGTGCAGAAAACCAGTTTTTTTATGTTGGCTTTTGTAGATGGTTTATTTGTTAATGTATAGTGTAAGAACGTAAATAACGCCTGTGTTCATTATCAGAATATCTTAAACTATATTTATTTGGATGGTCAAACCTTTATAAGCTTGAGTTTAATCCTTCAAAATCGAAAATTATGATACTATATAAAAATTATTATCTTCTCAAAATATTGATTTAACTCTCTGGAGTGAGTCTATTGAAGCAGTAAATCACAAATTCAAGAACTATTGTGGACAATAAACTACAATGGAAACAACATATTTCTTATAAATCTAGTAAAACTGATAAAGTTTTTCATAGTTTACTGCAAATGTCAAAGAACACTTATAGGATTAACAGATTTATAGCCAAAGCATTGTACCATTCACTTCCTATTTCCTCAGGAGCTTCGGGAAATTCTTTACGAAAGAAAATAAACTGCAAATTTCTTCTAAGAGTTCAAAAAAGATTTTTTCTTTTGCATTATTCGGGGTTACAGGACTGTCAGTTATGAGGCAGCATTCGTCCTTTCTGGTCTCCTCTTGCTGATTTAATAATCTTAACTGATCTTGATGTTAGAGGTAGACTTACAAATGACAACCATTGCAGTATCTTGAATAGCATGATTCCTTTTCATAGTCGCCTCACCCATGAAACACAAAAATACTTGTGATAGCGGTTACCTAAGAGACTGATGTTTTTCAAGAATATAGAAATATTTATTTCACTGATGCTGGTAAGTTAAATGAAAAGGTTCGCCTTGCTTTTGTTATCTATGAAGATGGAAAACAGAATACCAGATGAATATTTTGTTTTCTAGGCCGAAATCCTGAGCTTAAATCTTGCACTTAAATGGAATACAAAATTCGTATCTTACGAATGAAGACGTTTAAATACCTTACTCGTTCACTTTCTTCTCTCTTTCTTCTACGTGATATACAATCAACAGAAAAACTGGTGATGGAAATTCACTCTACATTACGTTGCGTTTGAGGAAACTGCAGATATTCATTTTGTTTAGTTCGAGGCCTCTCGGTAATAAAAGGGCTGACCAATTGGCTAAGCAAGCGACTTATCGTGATACTGATTTAATGATTCCTATTCCCAAGTCTTATTGGAAGCATGTTGCTTGAGATAAAACTGTGGTTTATCGGAATGCTGAATACCTTGCTTCTTTGAAGGCTCTGTGGGCAAAGAAGTTTTTTCCCAACGGTTTTTCAATAACTTATGTTTAAACATATTCAGCCGGATTATAAACTAACTCAGATTTAACTTGTCATTGGAATTTTATAAATTACTCATCCCCTTTTAATATCGTAACGACTGGACTTTGCGCTTGCGGCGATGCAGTAAAAAATCTACAGTATATCTTATTGCACTACAGGTTATATGCGCGTGAGAGAAGTATATCTAAGATGAGTTTAAGGCATCTCTCTACTTGCTGGCCTCCTGTTTTCTCTGACCTTGTCAGGAGTTAGGAGCAGCTTTATTTCTTGTTTAAATTTTTAGTATTACTTTTTTTAATATATATTATTGCGTTATTGTCTTTTTATGTGTCACTGTATTATTATTGTATTTTGTCTCTGTATGATTACATTATGTATCGTATTATTGCGGTATCATATCTCCTTTGCATCAGTACTATTTTTTGCGCATTATTAGCCCGATGGGCGTTAGCCCAGAAGAGCAACTAATTTCAAAACAGCATTTTGCATCGATTAACTTTTCAAACTGTTGCCACCAAATATTATCGCTATGCATTATATTTAAAGAAACTAAATAATGAAGAATCTGCATGAATGCAAGAATGTTTCTTGCATTGTGCAGAAACAACGGTACCTAGAGCCTTCAAATTTTGAATAACGTAGTCCTCCAATCGAACATGGGCACTTGGAAGACCAAATTTAGAATTTTGAATTTCTTTTTTATTTAATAAAATTTTGTAAAATCTTAACGAATTTTTGATTAACAAACTCAACGATTTCAAAATCAACAATGGCAACACTGATATAAAATTTTTATCCCCAGCGCATCCAAAACTTTCTTAGAATTTGCGACTGTGTATCGCAAATTCTAAGGATATACTGTTTTTAAATATTTTGTGATATTGCTGTTGAATTGAAGTTTATGTGTTTTAAGTGCGAAGAATATGATGTTTAATAAATAAAGGTAATTCACAAAACGTTAAAAAAAGGCCTTTTGGGCGTAATACAAAATCTGAAAGATTTCAGATTTATTATTCTTATTATTATTTATTTTCTTTTTAGTAGTACTACTATCATAGTTTTATTATTTTATAGTATACTTTAGTGTTGTTATTATAGTAGTATTTATATTATTATGGTTTTTCCTCTATCTCCAGAGCTAGATATTATATATTATTGTTGTATTATATGCCCTTTGTATTATTGAGTTATTTACTTACTTTTGTAAGCCGCGTGACATACTTTGTAGAACACGAGGAGTTTTGGATTTGTTTTCTTAAAAAAGTGTTTTATAATATTAGCATACTTTTATTAATTTATAATATTAGTCTGATAGATTTCATAATTTCTTTCTCTCGGAATAGAAAATCAGCATACAGTTGCAGGCAATATAGATTAACGTAGTGAAATGTCGATTGATGTGATTTGGTATGATTTGGTATGACGTGATTCAGGCAGTAAAATGTTTATAGTGTGTTTTTATTGCCCACTTGCTTTTCAATACCCCCTTACTGCCCCTAGGACAATTAACGACTCCCTATTACCTCAACATCCACTGCTGGGTAATAACATACACGTTGGAAAAGCTTATCCTGCATGCGCAATCAATATTAGTAATATTGTATTGCAATTTTTAAGTAAAATGAGAGTTATGGAAAAGCCCCAGAATGAACGGGAAAAGAATTATAAAAAAGTCTATTTTCAGTATTCAAGCCATTATGGAGAAATCACGAGAATTTCTTTTTAATGGCTTGAGTGCTGAAAATTATTAATGGTTTAAATATCATTTTATGACTTAATTATTATTTAATGCTCTGAATATTAATTTAATGGCTTGAATATTGAAAATTACGAGATACTGCATGTCTTCTAAATTATAACTAGCAGACATGTTTATACTTCATAATTCTATTTCAGAAAGGGCATACAACCTTTCCTATTGAAATTTCACTTACTGGTACATGAAGTTTTATAAGCTTCCTGGCAAATTATTTGTAAAGAACATAAAACCCTTTGATTATTGGACTTATATAGCGATTTTTAAGGAAAAAGGGGGCAATTTTTAAATACAATTATGTATTCTTTAACGCAGTAATTTAAAATTTTACCCTAAATATGTTGAAAATACGATCATTCATGTAATGCAGCCAATTTAAAAATATCATTTCCCCCCTCAATGTGTTTTTGTGGATTGATTCTATCCAGGGGACTGTGTCAGTGGATAAAAGATGGCAACTAAATATGACGGATAATCGAGATTCCACTGGTTTAGAAAACAATGTAATGTAAAGGAAAAACTAAATACTCGACCAAGATTTTGCATTCTGATGAAGAATGCAGTATTTTGAAGTATTTAATTAAACCACGGGCTTAAGACGACAGTGTTTCATAGCATAGTCTACTGATAGTGAATTTAGCTTCTCACTCCTACCATTTTGCTGAAAAACATAAGAATTTTAGCTGTGTACTCTAGGTTTCGGTAACAGATAATTAAATTTACTAATTTGTTGTGTAACTAAATTTAATTTAATACCATTCCTAAAGCAACAAAAGCTTAGCCTCTCTGATTGGTATAGTGATTAGCATTGCTGGCTGCCCGGGTTCGAATTACGGAGAAGTCTTTGATGTTTGTAGGCATATAGTGCTCTTGCCGATGGGGGCACTCAAAACGCACAGTAATCGAACAGCCGAAAACTTTCTCAAGTAGCTTGGTGGTAAAAGAAATGGACATGGGAGACTTTCAGACATGTCGTCAGGGGAATTTTACAGCGAAGTTGGGACGGAACTGGGCAAAGTCATACTTCCACATGGTAAGGTTCTCAAGGCTCATGCGAAAGATAGGGGTAATCCTGCGCTCCTTACCACGATAAATTGTAAATTGCATATTCTATGTGTTTGATTTCTCACTATTACAGCCAAGTAAAGCCCATTGCAAGTGAAGGATATTTAGAGAAACAACCACAAGTATGGCTTATTAAACAACTGACCTTTTAATAGTCTCCAGTCAAAGTTAGCTGTGAGTTAATTCCAATATAATATACTGAAGCCAATATCTTACTTGAAACGACCTAATATCTCTAACGTTCCCCACTAAGAAGTGAGGTATGTTAAGACATTCTAAACATTATTTGCGAAATTTTGTTTAGAACTCCTGCAGTGTTAATAAAAATGGATTTAAATTATATATATCGATCAAGCAATATTTTAGAGTAAATCTTAACAAGAATGATTTTAATTGCTTGGAAAGAGTTCCATGTACAAAAGCTAAAAGGACCTCCAATCAGTTATATCGCTTCAGTCATTGGGCCTTATTCCCTAACGCATTGGAAGAAAGCTCTCCATTTAAAAGAAGTTTTCTTATTTAAAATTAGAAGCATATGTAAATAGTTTAGTAATAATAGTTAAAACATTAATCAGTTTACCGTATCTAATTTTGCGTTTTGTGCCTTAGATTACGGCAAAACACAGAAGAGCTAATTTCCCCAAAGCAAGGGATCCTTCGTGGAGGATTTCTTAAAGAAAACTGACTCGCAGTCATGTTATAAACGAACGAAACAGCAAATAGTTGTTTAGACCCGCTCACCCGTATTCTGACCCGCGTTGAACTGCCACTTCTTGCCGTACGGACGCTGGGCAAATGACTTTGCATTCAAATTTGTACCTCACAGTATCTTCAGTATTAAATTAGGGTGCTAATTCTGGACAAAAACGGAATAAATTTGCAAAAATATTTAAATATAAAATTTCAAACTTTAAAATATATTCACGTAAACTTATTTTGAAATGTACTGGTTTTAAACAAAAAGTTTTTATCAAACTGTAAACGAGCATTAAATTAATATGCATAAAGAATATTCATTATTGCATAATAATCAGAACAGTAATTTTATCCACGAAAAAAGATGCAAATTCATTCGGAAAAAAAAAATGGAACGCCTCAGGAGGAAGTGTATCAGATAGTAAGTACACAAAGCAACTAACGTAACTAAATAAGCACAATTATGTATTTTTAAAGTTGAAACTTGTGCTTCTTTGGCACCACTTCTAAATCAAGAATCTAGAGTAATAAAGCTTGGAAGAAAAAGCATTTAAATGCTCCATATGCTCAACTTGGCTTAAACAAAATGGGAGTTGCGATTTCTGCAAAATAATTCGCCTCTATTCGTCTAATTTAATATTCAGCATAAATTCAACACCTTTCAGCATAAAATAACGATAAATAATATAAAAAATGGAAATGATTGTAAACAGCAAAAATGTGCAGATTTGTGTTTTGGGCATGATGCCAATAACTCATAAATATAGCTCTTTCATTTGTGCACGAATTTCCGCGAAACTGATCGCGGAAAGTAGTGCTACTGTAAAATTAGTATCCTAATAATAATGCATAAAATTGTCTTTTCAGTGTGTACAAGATATGCCTTCGGAAGATATCCACAATGTAAGTAGATTTAACATCATACTTTATTATCTTTATAACTCTATCATACCCCTATAAAATTTTACAGATATTTTCATTTGCTTATATTATTAATTATCTTTTCTTAATCAGTCATGTGAAAAGTTCTGAATGTGCTTTAATACTATAGCCAAGATTCAACTTCTAAAACAAGAAGCACTGGAACTCTATAGAATGCCATCAGAAGCGAGAAAATAAATAAATAAATGAATAAAATGATAGATAAAGCAATGAATAATTAAATAAAGAGATAAAAATATTATTACATTAATTTAATAATAATAAAGTAAATAATGAATTAAAATGCCATAAATATTAAATGAAAGGGAGAAATTAATAAAAAATTAACGTAAATTCGAAAACACTAAGTAAAGGTGATTCAAGAAATGAAAGGCAAGTAAGCTCATAATAACAAGATATGGATACAGGTGATAAAATGTAGCTTTTTTTTCTCTCTCTCTCTCTCCCCTCTCCCCTTCCAAATGGCCGGACATTTATAAGACATGATGTAGAGAATAAAAGGTAGGTTTTCTTTCTCTTTTGTTTAAAATGGCTGAACAAATGTATGATCAAACTTTAGGATTAGGATCCAACAACGGAAATATAATACATATTTTAATTTAAAAAGAAGCAGAAAAAATATCACACATTTACTTTTGCTGATACTTCTTGTTTCTTTTGAAAAAATATAAGGTACTAAATGATCCAATGAAAAGGCGGGAGGCAATATCAATATGATGCTGAGAGCTTTTAAATGCTCTGATCTTGAGCGGTTTCATAGCTCACTTGTTCGTGCTCTGCAATGATGGCTAATGGAGGATTTAAAGCTTAGAATTACTATCTCATTAGTTCACTTCGAATCTTTCATAGATCACAAGAATTCGTACATGAACACGAATTAAAAATTGGCAGTGAATGATATAAAGTTACATCACCTGTAAATATGTATGGGGGAAATTTAAAATTCTTGCAACCTACCGCCATACTTTGGTAAAACAGTAAAAACTCTAAACACAAAATTTACGAACTTACTTTTGAGTAGAAATAAAGTAAAATTAAATAAGAATGATAGTACTTGAAGCTTTGAAACAAATTAAACAAGATCTGATGTATATATTTTTAAATTTTATGAGCATTTTCAGGCATTGGTTTATAAAATTATTATAACATTACAAGACGATCATTTATTTGATCATATGATTATTAATTATTAACATCATATGATGATTATTTATTTTAATAATTCATAAAATTTGGAGCATAAACTTTTCTCAGTGTAATGAAAATAAATAAATAAATAGAATCTGGAAGCACTCAGATTTTATGTTACGCTTAAAGGGACGTTTTTAATGCTTTGTGTGTTACCTCTATTTATTGAATATCATATTCTTCGCACGTAAACCACACAAAATTCATCTCAACAGCATTATCACAAAGTATTTGAAAACAGCATATCTTTAGAGTTTCCGCGCTGGAGATAAAAATATTATTTTCTGTACAGTGTTGCCATTACTCGCTTTGAACTCGTTGAGTTTCTTAATCAAAAATTCATTAATGATGATGGTGTGATCAAGGTGACAGCCGGGAATGCGTCAGAAGAGGGAGAAAAGCCATTTGGGTTGGTCTATTTCTTATAAGGTCCATGTTACCATCGAGATAGATCAACATCCCCAAGAACTTACTCAGACCCCTAGAACTGTATGTATTCAGGTTGTGTTGGATAGATTAGGCCTGCGCTCTGAATCGAAACTAGCTTGTGACGTCACGGTTAAGGCACCGAGACCCTCAACAATAACCCCACACAATGACACTCCCCGAAACTTTCTCCGCATTCTTTGTCCACCCACATATCAGTAGCGAATTAGTTCTGTTTCCACGATTCCTCTTAACAGCGTTTTTCAAAATTCTTCCTGTTTCCACGAAATCGGGCAGTACAGTCTCTCTTTCGCAGCTCCTCAGGAGATATCCAGATGAGTCATTAAGAAGTGCTGGGCAGTTTCAATGTGAATAAGTTAGTCTTCATTAGACTGGAGACGTGTCTTAATTTAGGCTTCTCTCTAAATCTTTAGTTTCCTTCTATTTGTAATTCTGCTACAGTTAAATAGCTTTTATTTTCACATCAATATGGATGTTTTAGACATTATTGAAACTAAAAGGGGGGAAAAACCTTTTAGCCTTTTATAAAGGTTATCAATATCGAATTCGGAAAAGAAATAAGGAAAATGTAGTTTATTGGATTTGCATAAATGAAGGAATGAAAAGCTGCAAAGGCGCAGTTAAGACCAAAGCAGAAGTCGTTTTAGAAGAAAGAACGTCATTTTAGAACTTTGTTTTAGAACGACTATTTATTCTGAAAGATTTTATTATAACTCACCTTTATACAGAATTTCAGAAAAATATTATTTTTACTTTAGGAAACGATCTTTTAGATCATTCCCAAAATCATCGCAGAGTTTAAACATCTCTCTCTTGTCTTTTAAATACAGTATTAGTTTCATTCGTGCAAATATCTGAGATCGTAAATATTTTTCGATTATTTCTTTTAAAAATTCTCTCTCTCTCTCTTTTTCAGTAAGTCACCTCAGTAAGCTTCCTGTCTCTTAACGCTGTTAGACATCTCGATAGTGACGGCTCATCCGAGTTGTGCGAAAAATCCAACTACACTCGAACGGTGCACATACTTCAGAAACGGTTAAATGACGTTTCTTTGGATGCTTTTTATTGTTAGGTAAAAATTTATTGGAGAGTGCTGTTATTAAATTTCTGAGGGTAATAGTCTATTCCCACTAGTTCATTGACGCCTCCGTTAAAATAATTATTTAAAAAGCCATTTCATCCAGATATCTTAACGTTTTGTAACAAATACTGTTTACTGTGAGTATCATAAATGAAACAGGTTTATAGAAATCATGGTTATAAATAAAGCACGTCTAACTGCAAAAAGTTTAGTGTGAAATTTTTAATTTTTTGTCACTATCATCTGCCTCCAATATAACTCTAATGATTATGATGAAATTTTATAATAACTTAAATTATAAGCTTCTATATATATATATACTTCTGTTTTTTTTAAATATTATTCAAACATTAATATACCCTTTTTAATATTTCGACGTTGTACTGTTTAAAATAAATGCAGAAACAAGCAACGCAGCTCTTAAAATTGAATTCCTCTTTGAGTTTTTGAATTTTGTTGAACAAAAATTAAGACTAAGTTTAACATTAGATATTATTTTTATTTAGGAAAGGAAATATAAATATTTGTATACATTTTTATCATATGTTTTAATGTTTAAAGCATTTAAGGGTAAACTCCTCTTCGTGGCTTTAGAATGCAATTTGAAATTTTCATGATGCATTCCGCCGTATTTCTTTTTTTATTCTTTTCTTGCTACATGGAGTCCTCTTGAATATGGCAAAGTGCACGAGGGTAATCTGCCTACCTTTGCGGAGGATTTTCTAATGGAAAACTGGCTCTTATTCAAAATACTCTGCCATTTGTGGGGCATGCTGAAAATAAAGAATTTTTAAATTGCGAAGATTTTTTAAATGAATATAATTGTAGCACATTGAATTCTTTTAAGAAATGCTAAGAATAAATTTTCTGAATTTTGGCACGAATGTAAACTATGATTTAAAAGTACTTCCAGAGGCATTAAAACATGAAAGGAAAATGAGAGTTAAATTCACTATATCATATATTTTTGAACAATTCTTTTGATTGCCAAACATTTTAGCTTGTTATTTTATTTCATTCTTGTACTTAACCTGAACTTTGAATTTTTAGGGACAATCTCAAACCAAAGATCACACTGACATTAAAGAAAAAGTAAGTATGTTTCGCAAAATAATGTCATTTTTTGCAATTAATCGAAAGAAGAGACGTCATAATTAGATACAAAATGGTTAAGAAATAGTAAGTAAAATATTAACTCTGCATTCAAAAGTTTACAGTAGCAGAGTTTCCAAAAGTAAGTTAGAGTGCTAATTCTGCTAAGTGAAAAAAAGTTTCCAAAACAGCAGGGACCTAGAAGTTCTAGTTAGTTTTCAGTTTTCAAGCAGAATTGTTTGAACTACTATATATAAATAGCATTAAAGTAATATTCTTTAATAATACTAACTAATGCTACATAAATTTTGTTGACAGAAAATTTCCAGGGCTTTCTTTCTTTCTTTTTTCTTTCTCCCTTCCCTGTTTCTCTCTCTTTTAAATTCTTCAAGGCACGGCATTATCTATTCCCCGCCTCCGAATAAATTTAAAAAAAGGGAAAGGCAGATGCGAAACTAAGGCATAAATTCATAAGAGGAAACTGGAGCAATAAATGGTTCAGAACATTTAAATAAATTTTAATGAAAATGTAAAATAACAATAAGGTAAAATATAAAAATTTTGTATCGAAATAAAAATTAAGTCTCTGACGAAAATTTGAATTACTGTTTAGAGACAGTATAGAGGTAGAGGTATTTTTTGAAAGCAGAAGACATGAAAAATGGGCAATGCCCTCGCCGGGATTCGAACCACGGACCCCTCGAATACGCGTTGAGCGGGCTGACCACTACACCACGAAGACATGCTAAGGCGGGAGAAATATATTATGTACTCCCCCTTTTAAAGGGCGACTGGGTATTAGGGGACTCAATCGACAAATCCTGGTGGTGGAGAATCATCGTCCACCACCTTTTTTTAGTTCGGCAGCTATTGTAGAGACATTAGGTATTTTTTGAAAGCAGGAAACATGAAAAATATGCAATGCCCTCACCAGGACTCGAACCATGGACATTTCGAATACGCTTCGAACGTGCTGACCACTACACCACTAAGGCAGTCTAAGAAGGCAGGAGGAATACCTTATATACTCCCCCTTTTAAAGGGCGTCTGGGGATTAGAGGACCAAATCGGCAAATCCTGGTGGTGGACAGAATCATCATCCACCACCTTTTTTTTTTTAATTCGGACGCCACTGTAGAGACATTAGGTGATTTGGAAGCTGGAGACGTGAAAAATGAGCAATGCCTTCGCCGGGAATCGAACCGCGGACCTCTGGAATACGGGACGAGCATACTCACCACTATACCACGAAGGCATGCTAAGAAGGCGGGAGAAATACCTTATAATTGTTTTAAACTGTAATAGAAAAGGCTCTGAGTAACATTTATGTTAAGTTATTAACAGTGTGAAATTCAATGTAATATGAAGAGTTTTACAATAAATATAAAGTTTCAGACTGTAACTGTCGCAATACTTTTTTTCATTAAAACCGATCAGAAAGTTTAAAGCATTTTAATTTTTAATCTGCAAGTAAGCATAGGCCTGTTTTAGTTAATATTTAAGTTATCTTTATGGGACTTCATGTCTGAGACATGGCATAAGGTATGTACAACGGTTTTGATTTATATTTGCTTTAAATGTATATCATACTCTGAAAATATTTGCCATTTTTTATCATTAAAATTGAATTTACTTATTTTTAAATTAATTAGTTTGATTTTTTTTATTTTTATTTATTTATTTTTTTTTTATTGTCATTTTGTTAAGTTAAATGTTCGTATTTAATTTTTACTTTCGAAAGCTATACTGAAAAAAATTAATTAAATGCTGTATTTAAAAAGAAAGTTATGTAACAAGTATGAGAATAATAATTTCGTATTATTTAAGCTGAGGTTTGAACTGCGTTTTATGCTAATTTTGGTTGCATATTTGCATTCGGCAATGCTACCTCTATCTATCTCATATGTAAATTGCATGTTTTAATATTCTTTTTTACATTCGTACCTTTTTTTTTAGCGTCTGTTGATTATTTTTTGAGCACGAGTGTACGTACGTATATACGTACGTGCGTACGACATCCCGAAAAAAATCATTTTTTGAGTCCACTTTAAAGTGAAAAAGGAAAGAAATTAAATAAAATTGCCAACATCAGTTAAATGCATTGTTATCTTTTCCATTTAATCACATATTCTCTTCCTCTCACACATAATGTCCACCAATGGCTAAGTGAATGAGACCGTTTGGAAGCTGGGAATTGAAATGAATATCGAGAAACGAGCTGACTAAATGGACATTTTCATCGGCGATTTCGAAGCGAACTGTCCTTAAATTTTCTTGTAGCACGTAAAAATCTGCAGAATTCTAAATATCCTAATTCATTCATCTACAATTTAAAATATTGTCTACTAATTTTCCTCTTTTAGAAAGAATTCAAATAAAATAAGGGTTTATCAGCAATCTATCAGTAAGTCACCGAATACTGGTAGTTCGACCTGGCCTCAAATTCCGAGCAACGATCTGCTTACTCGACCTTTTTCATGTCTTTTCTCATGTACTATAACGCTAATACGAGCCAGTTTACCGCGAGAAGGTCATCCCTGCCCTTACCTCTTACACTGATAGCAATAATCAAAAGAAACCAAACCAAATAAAATAAGAGAACAAAAGAAATGCTTAAAAGGTATAGCTTATATACTTCTGTGTAAATTAGCTTCAAATAATTTAAATTCTATTTTGACTGACTAGCAAGTTATCGCTTCGGCTGAGAGAGTACGACACAGTCAAGGAGGTTTTAAATTGCATTTTTTTATTAAAAGCTTGAACTTGACAAATTTCATAATGTGCGAATATTGAATCAAATCGTACACATAAATAAAATTCATGAGATTTCCAAACGTAGAGGACTACACCATCTTTAATGCTACTTCAGTTAACAGAAATTCAGTGAACTGCTTCAGTTAGCAGTTACACTCACAAATCAGAACCTATACATATTTTACTCGGATGGACGGTTTTGCCATCTACACATATAAAAACACTTCGTTAGAGTAACACAACGATAACATATACACACACGAACTCAAAAAAAAAAAAAAAAAAAAAAAAGTGGCTAGCTGGCATACGTTTTTTAAACTAGAAGTTGCCAGCTTCTTCAAGTTAAACAAAATTCAAAAATTAGATCTTGGTGTCACTTCTTTTCGGCGACAACACACAACATGTGCGCGCAAATTAAAATTCAGCCACTTGTGGGTATTAGATAACAAAGTCAAATCCACAAATTAAAGTAATTTGTAGCAGGAGACTATAATACTAATATCCTAGCTAAGCGTTGACTGAAATTAATGTTGTCTTATCTTCCATTAATGTTGTCTTGCCCTCTTTCTTACGAAGACAAAAAATATAATATCATCTGCAAATGTAGTGTGTTGAGACCAGTTGTCGGACAAGAGTTCTTTCAAAACAACGATAAGTATATTGTTCGCGGAAAGCTACAGTTATGACCAAGTGCATCACGATGCAGATTAAGCTTGAAAATCCCTACTCCAGGGCTATAGAAGAAGAGCCTTTATACTGTATTTTCTCGAATAAGCTGTCTACTATTTACATTATACATTGGGAAAAGCAAAAATAAAATAGTCAATATATTCAGCCTATTTACAGGGAGCCGGACTCATGTCGAGCTACTTGTGCTCAGCGGATTTATCCACTCGGTTACTGGTAGACGGTTGCAGCCTAGTCTTTCTACAATTGCATTACGTTCCTTTTTCAGATGTCCTGTCTTTGCTTTATTCTCCTCAGCCTCAACTTTTGGATGTCTCTCTCAATGTATGCAGCATACGGTTATTTATGGCGTGTTAAATTTATTATAGAGCATTGTTCATTTGAGCATGAACCACTGCATTATGAATAAAATACTTTTCCATACATCATGAATTGCGTTCTTTTCTTCATACTTAGTCATTTATAGCATGTATTAAGTACTAAGTAAGTATAGTATGTATATAGCATGCATTAAGTACTAAGTCAGTACTAGTACGTTTTAAGTACTGAAATAAGTCTTTTTTTTTTTTTTTTTTTTTTTTAAGGAGAAAGATTACAACAGAAGAGAGTCTAACGTCACAGTCATCGTAAGTATGGAGAATAATATGTAGCTTTTTTAAAAATTTCTAATAAAAGTTGGCTGTGAAATGTATTTTTACTATTTGATGTGGAAGAGCAGACATAACAGTTCAAAATCAAAACTAACATTTTAATCTGAGCGATGAGTAGAATTATTAGATAATTTTACAACACGCGATGATAGGGAAAGAAATTTGGCTAGCTGGTTTGTGTTTCTTTCCGATATATAAAATTAATAAAGTAACAGAAACTTTCATAACAGGACGAAGGTTTTCTCCATATTGTAGTTCTCACTGTTTGCAACCTTACCTTAATCTTACCTTAATTTACCTTAATCTACCCTAAATTTATCTCCTAAAGTTTTAATATTTAACTCAAAATTCCTACTAATCCCTCGCAATAGATTTCATGTTTTTATTTCCAGCCACAATCATCAAACTTGCATTTCTTCAATTACAACTCCAGCCAGAAAAGAAACCTGCTAAATATTACGCAAAAATATTCCCCTTTAACTTTTTAGTCAAACTTCTCCTCTCCTAGCTTTTCTTTCCTTCACAATAGCCTTTACCTTCCCCCCCCCATCCACTCCTTGCGCTTCCAAAAGTTCTCCAGTCATTTTCGCAGTTAAGCGACTAACGGTTTCCCTGCGGGAGGTCGGAGTGAAAACTCCCCCCCACCTACCCTATCGCTCCTCTCTTCTCTCCTCTCCTCCGCCATTTTTGGCCCCTCTTCAGCCATCTTTGGTCCTCTGACCGCTGCGAATTTCATCCGAAATCGCCTGCGATCTCTTCGATCTTTCTTATCGCACGGGTCACTCGACCCTCCCTTAGCGAAATTGAAAGTCGAAGGAACTTCTCGTCCCTTGAGTGGACTCCTCATTCATCACTGGTTTTTAAGCCCTTAACGGCTTTCATTCCTCACTTTAGCTATGCTCAATCTTAATTATTCAATATTTTCTTAACGAAGTTGTGGAGGTTATTGCATTTATTTGCAAAGGTACTCCGGAAGCAAAACGCCTTGGGCCGTTTGCAAACTAGAACTCTCACCAGCTAGAGGGGGGAAAAGTGAAAAGGCTTAACATCACTTACGCAAAGATTGAAGCAACTAAAAACACTGGCTTTCTTGAAACTTACTGGTAGCATAGTGCCAAATTTTACATAATACTTAATTCTTTCACCTACCATTTAAGTACTCTTTATTCAAAAGAAGAGAACGAAAGACAAATGGTAAAACGTAAAGCTGGTTAGTTATCTAATATTAAATCTTATATTTTCCTATTGTGTCCTATTTTAATGTTATAAAGGTTTTTATCCTAGTCCTTCCGTTCTTTTGCATCGTCTTTAGTTTTGAGCTATCTGTTCAATGTCTTCACTGTCCCGCATTAAGCTTCCACACCGCATGGCGTTTTGAGAATTGCTACTAATAGATGTTTTGTAATTTCTTTTCCTTAGCATTAAAACTATACAAACATTGTTGTTAACAGAATGATGTTTAATAATTTTTGTGCAGAAAGAAGAAGAAAAGGAATGAAACTGCCGTGGAAGAATGGATCGTTATTTCTTCGTAAGTATAGCCATGCGAAATATATTCTACTTTAATAAATCTTCGTCAAATTTTGGTTGTAAAAACTTATTAATATTTGAAAAAAAAGAGATGACGAAGAAAGGTAAAAGTTTTGAGCATTAAATAACTCAGCCCATGAGCACAATATAAAGTAAATATTTTATGTAAATACTCTTTACCAATTTTCATCTAAGAGAAGATCGGGAAAGATTCACATGAAACAAGAGACCTAATGGAAAATAATGAAACGTAAATCTGATTAGTTGACTTGAAAACTCATATCTTCATATTTTGTCCAGTTTTAATTTTATAAACGCCTTATATTCGCGTCTTTTTATTTTTCTCCTTTTCTGAAGTCTCTGTTTAATGTCCTCGCTTTGCTGCATTAAGCTTCCACGACACATGTCGTATTGCCAGTTCTGAGAGTTGTTGCTAATACATGCGTCATAATTTCTTTGCTCTAGCATTAAAATTATGAGCGTGAATAGCTTATCAATACGCTTCTTTGTTGTTAATGATGTTTAGTAATTGTTGTGTAGAAATAAAAAGTATTGTATGTTTTATAGGATCAGGGAGGAAGAATGGGTAATTGTTCCCTCGTAAGTATGACCATGTTAAATAATTTTTTAACAATTCTTTTTAAAATTTTGGTTGTAAAATTTTATTCTGAAAAGTAAAAGATGATGAAGAAACGTGAGGGTTGATTATTAAAGAACGCCATCTTGGCCCAATGTAAAAAAGAAAAAAATCAGAATGTTAATGAAAATATATATATATTTCACAAGAGATAAGTTCTTTCTATGAAAACAGGAAAAAGGGACTGAATTTATCAAAAGGAAATTAGATATATTTATGGGAGCTTTAAATTTAAGCTGAAACTCCAACAAAATATAAAATAAATCAAAAATTTATGACTGAGGAATTATTCATGTTTATTATAATTTTGACGTATTGTGAAAAATACTGCTGTACAAGATATACGTTTCAATTTTTATCATCATAGTATCATAATATTTTGTCTCAAAAACAGCTTTAATAATAATTTTAATTACACAGCACGTTTGCTCAATTCTTAACATTATACTTATATTTTCTTGCTAATAAAACTTATTCTTGATCATCCAAACATGTACTGACTTTCGATTCCTTTTTATTAGAAGTGCCACAAAAACGCAATTAATGCTTGTAATTATTTTACTTTATAAAAAGTTAACTTTTCTAAGCATTTATTAGCGTTTCTTTTAATATAAATTACAGTATGTATTATTTCTTTTCCAGGCTGTTTATGCAGCGCATTAGATATTGTAATAGAGCTATTTTAATTTTCCTGTGTCACAAATTTTCATTTTTGGCATAAAACGAAAAACACATTCTGGTATATAATAATTATGTATTTTATTCAGTAAAACTTCAATTAAGTAACAGCCTATGGGGTAGGGGAAGAAAAAAGGAAAACAACTTTCGGTTAGCTTGGCACTTCGGGAGTCAACATTTCAGTGCCACGAGACGTTCTCAGTTAATTTAATCCAGTCTCTATTGAACAAGGACCGAAATGTTCATGTTTCAACAGTGGATAGTTAAGATTTCTATTAAAAATTTTTTCATTGGAATAAATTTCGTATTCATGTTGGTTATGTGCTTTCATTTTCTTAAAATACCTCTTCTTTGGCAGATTGCCTTGTTTTAAGTATTTTAGCTTTGCTGCGTTCTAACGAATCCTACAGCTTGAGCTATGAGATAATTTTTAGTGGATCGTGAAGCGTTTACAAATTTTGTTTGTAGATGTATATATATTTATTTGCAGTGTACAGGTTACTTTATGTTTCTAACAGCTATTGTAAGTTTAAACATGCTTTACTGTCTATTCTTGTTTCCCATCTACTATTAACTACTAGAATGAGTTTTTACTATCGCGTTTTAGTTAGAAGTATTTAAGGAAGGTTCAACTTACTCCGAGAGAAAGAGCTTAGGAGTCCTTCGTGGCGCGTGTTTGCCGTCTGACTATTTCATTCTTAAATTTACTGCGCTCGGCCGTATTGTACGTGCCTGTTGATAATCGCCGGCTAGATTAAAGTAAGGGCCAAGTACGCTAGGTATTTGTATCTAGCTTCGGCTGGCTAAGTCTCTTTAGTTTAGTATTAGATTAGTTTGTAATTTTCTTATCTTGAGTTAAAAGCCTAAGTGGAGGGGTACGCTTTCCTGTAAGCCTGTAAGCCCGAGAAGCTGTCATTATTTCTTTGAGTAAATAAAAGGATATTTTAACCCTTCTCAGGTCTACTTTGTAAATACTTAAATTCAGCGATAAGTTCCCTTCTTAGTTCACTACTTAGCCACATTTAACTCAGACAAAGTACTGAGAAACATTATAACTGTTTTGAAATATTTTGAAACTGCTAATTAATTTTAAAAGTAATTACACA
This sequence comes from Stegodyphus dumicola, assembly GCF_044657685.1. Taxonomy (NCBI): domain Eukaryota; kingdom Metazoa; phylum Arthropoda; class Arachnida; order Araneae; family Eresidae; genus Stegodyphus; species Stegodyphus dumicola. The sequence continues at coordinate 139,195,611 of NC_140781.1, read as the reverse complement.
CATTTACATCTTATTATTTTATATTTGCAACTAAAATCCCTTTGTTTTCTGAAAATTTTGGGAAACGCTGCTTTATCGCCGTAATTGCTGAATTCTACAATTTAAATAATGTCTACTAATTTACATCTTTCAGTAAGATAGAGATGAAACAAGTAAATAAAACGAAAGTTACTAAACTTAAACAAAAGAAGTTATTAATTTATTTTAAAATCTTACAATAGCCTTGTCTCAGTCATTAGGTTTGTCGAAGCAAAAAATATGAAAAAATATGCAGCGCTCTTTCCGGGATCCGAACTATGTAACTCTTGATGCTATTCGGACCAAGGACAGAGGAGTTTTGTTATGGAGTATCTTTGCAATTAAATGCAATTACCTCCACATCTTCATTAATAAAAAGTGAATTGAATAAGAGAGAGCAATCGGTAAAGAAAATGGAAAGAAAAGTCGATAGGGTTGAGGTGGTTACGTGGTCAGCGCGGACGTGGTTGGAGCGGACAGTGGCTACAGCGGACACGTGAGGGTAACTGGGTGGGTAGAGCGGACATTTTTGCACCTATTGTATTGTTTACCTAATTAGTCACATGTCACCTATTATGTACTTTCGAGCTTTGCACCTGCTGTAGAGATAAGCCGATATTTTAAGAGTAAAGGTTTTTCAGTGGATGTTTTATCCTTATGAAGTGTGTATGTCGTTTTATAGCCTCGAAAAAGTCTGTGATGGAACCCATAGCCATTTCAACAAAATTACTCTCTACAAATAAAGGAAAAGGATATTTAGTTGTAGATGATTACCCACGCCGTTTACACCGAAAATATAAATTAGGAATGAGCTGGGTATGTAAGACAGATCGTTGTAAAGCAGGGGTGTCAAACTCATAGGTACACTTGGGCCAAACAAACAAGGTTTAACTTTAGTCGGGCCGCAAAAACAAAAAAAAACAAAAAAAAAAAAAAATCAATATTCATAGAAACTTAGATTTATTTCGAATAATACAATAATAAACTTATATATATATTTATATAGAAAAGAACAAGAAAAATTTAATGTTTACGTCCTGATACTTGACATCTCTTCTCTGCTATTATCTTTCCTATTTCGGGAGAACTTTTGTTTGTAGTGATAACTTTCAACGCTGACCCAAGGTGAGCATCATTAATACGGTTTCTAATAGGAGACTTATTACCTTTCATGACTGAAAATAACTGCTCGCACCGATAAGTGCTACCAAACATGGAAATAATTTCATATGCGAATTTTCGAGTATTTTCAAACCTGGCTGGTAAATATTTGTAAAATTCAAGCACGCCCACTTCAATGAATTTTGCTTTCAAATTTGAGTTGCACTGAATCTCGATCACCTCCATTTGCATATGGCTGGGTAATGAGTCAATTCAATACTTATTGAGAAAATCGAAGAATTAATAGTATTATTAATAGTACATTAATAGTATTATTACATATCAAGCAGATTATTTTATCTTTTATTTCACAGCAAAAATATTCTAATTCCTATTTTACTTGGAATATTCTATGTTCGTCAGCGATTTTTCGTTTAATTTTACTACCACTTGGTTTTGATATAGACATACTGAATGCAAAGTGCTGGAATAAACACGGTTAACGTTAAAAAGCTAACAAAAATTTATTCTTTCCAAAAGAGATAAATCAAAATGCTGAAATATTTCTTCAAAAATATTCTAACAATATCACAAAATGTCAAACGTTTAGCAAAAATCAATTCAAAACAGAGAAACTAATTCTATCTCACAGCGAAATCGCTACAAATCAATCACAGCATTAAGTAAACAAACAGTTCGCTAGAACTACAGCTACTACTGAGATGAGTTGTTTGTTCTCGGCTTTTATAAGCTTTATAATTAATTTCTCGAATATACCGGAACATCTATAAATATCTGGATTTTAACTATGAAATCCGTAACAATATGAATTAAGTAATAATTAATAATAAAGCAAAGTGCATGCACATGCATGCACCAATATATCGTACAAAACTATGATTGGAAAACTGAGACCATGAGTTCGGCCACATTCGGCTATCGGGGGATGTGTACAAGTTCTGAGTGCACGTGTCCCCCAAAAGCCGAAGGTAGTTGAACGCGAGCTACTCACACGCATTTGTAATTTAAGTAGTGTGTGTGTCAGCTCGCTGTGAGTAATCTAACAACACTGAATAAATTATCGTTAATTACTTAGCAGTAAACATTTCATTTTTCATTTTTTCTTCGTCGATATGTTATTTTATTATTATATATTATTATTTGCCGATATATTGGCCGGGCCGAAAAAATATTTGTTGTGGGCCAGCCGCATGCGGCCCGCGGGCCGCCAGTTTGACATCCTTGTTGTAAAGGAAATGTAAAGACAAATTTTCAGAACGAAGTACTGAAGAAAACTGAACATTCTTGCGTGCCCCTGAGATGGAAGTTAAAAGGAAGTTAGTGACTTGCATAAAAAGAGTCCGAGAAGAAACGTCAGTTCCCGTTCTCAAGATATTTCAAGAACTTTCAGAATTATATCAGAAAGCTTATGATTTCGTCACTAAAATACCGACATACTACAGTGCCAAGAGTAATTCCAGTGCCTTGTAATTCGATAATCGAATGCGAAAACAGAAAACTTCGGTAAAAAAAAAAGTTATCCCACTTGAAAGAGATTTGCCACTTAAAATACTGTTTAAATTATATTTAAGATTTTTAAAAATATTTATTTACTTATTTATTTGCACCCTTTATCTGTTCTTGGGGAAAAAATGTGTCCGCTCTAACCACGATGAGTTTCGTAGTGTCCGCTCTGACCACATCCGCTGCAGCCACACCACCGTTGAGGTTAGTAGATCGATAAGAAGTCCCATAGATGGACAAAGGAGATAACTGCCTGCGGTTAGCCACAATGGAAGGAGCGATTAGCCCGCCACGGCGACACGCCCACAGTAGTCAAAAAAAGTTGTTGTTGAGTTAAAAGTTGACAACGTTATTCGGACGTTCTCTCCAAGGCACGCGGCAAGCAAGAGAAAAAGACATGTTCTTTCCTACTAAAAGGGCGACTGAGGAGGCGGAAACCTATTCACAAAATTCAGGTGGTGATGAATTATCCATCTTCCACATTTTTGTTCGGATGTAATAACTTGTAAGAGTCATTAAGTTGGTCGAAGCGGAAGGCATGACAAATTTCTAATGCCCTCGCCGGTGTTTGAATTCTGAGCCTGCCAATGCTCTTTTCCAATTACGCCACGAAGGCAAGCGATGAAGTGGCAGAAATTACCTTACATCCTCATATTTTGTTCAGTTTTACTATAGGATAGGTATATACTCTACTTGTTTATTAATCAATTCCACCACATTACAACTATGAATAAGCAGTAGAGTCTCAGTTATACGCTATTATATAGGATAACTGAATATGTATTATTTAACCATATTTAAAAAATATAGAATTTTGCTTAGCATTCAAATAAAATAATCTGACATAGCAGTGTAATAATATCACAAATATATGTAATTAATTTTTAGTGCTATTTTTATTCAGTATTTTACAGTATTGCGCACTTTGTGTAAAAGTAATTCTCTGCTTTCCAGTGTTGTTGGTAAAATTTTAACTTGAGTTTTTAAGAAATATAAATTAAATATAAATTAAATCGATATGAATTCGTAGTAATATGGTTTCATGGGAATGGATGAAATTTACTCCCTTCCTGTACATATAACATGCAGAATGCTGTTTGGAAGATAATGCTTTCCTTAAAAACTTTTATTTTCTTTCCAAAACAGTATATGTCGTTCTTGTGTACCTCTTACTTATTAACTACTATGCAATAAAGTTTCATAACGTTATTGTGTATTTGTTTGAGGACTTTATCTTATATATTTTTAATTGCATATTTTGTTTAAAATTTATGTGAAATAGACTAAAACTTAAATATTTTTCATTTTCTAGAGGAATCAGATCACCTGTAGCGGAGAACGCAGCTACAAATAACCTCTCTGCGAATGCAGAAAATCTGCAGTAAGTATCAAACGCAAACTAACTTGTTCATTATTGGTCTAAAATAGTAATCTAAAATTGGCCTAAAATACTAATCGTTTATTTGTATTATGATTAGTAAAATATGAAACCCTTTTTTTCTGATCTGATGATTCCTTTTTGATGAGGCAATTTTCGCAAACGTAAGAGTTCCTATAAAACGGTTTTATAATATTATACTGTAATATAAATGTTAATATATACAATATTGAAATAGTATAGTCTAAGAAGTAATATTAAATATTAATTACCATGTTTACTCTCGTAATAGTCGTACTTTTCTTTGCCAATTTTTTATTGTGAAGGTCTAGGTGCGACTATTATGTGGGGAAATCTACTGCGCAATATTGTACACTTTTGACGATTTTTTCTGCTTTAAAACGGGTTTGCTACTATTACGCGAGTAAACTTGGTAATACATATAAAAACATGAATATTTTTCCTGGTAAGGTCCGAAAGTGTGGACACAGGTGCGCCCTTCCTCTTGGCAATTTGTGGAATTGATATGAGTAATATCTCAAGCCGATTAAAAAAAGAAATAGCGTAATTATTTTTCCCGTAATATAAGGATTATTTTCTTTCAGTTTTTTCCAGTAAATATGTACTTTTATAAATTGAGTGGTTTTTAAAAAGAATTTAAAGTAATTATTGAATACGAAATTTGTCGGAATTTCTTTTTAATACGAAAGACGTATATTCATATAACTATATTTTCGAAGCACGTAAAGCATCGTAAAGGTTTTGCTTGCGAAATGACATCATTTACATAATGCGTGACTTAATATTATAGCTTTAGAAACAGTTCTTCTTGCTGTTATTTAAATTCATTTTCGCATATTAATAACTTCCTCTTTACTTAACCACTTCATTTTAATCTCATTTCTAATATAAGTACTTTAGCTTAATTTTAATCCCGTACATTTCGCTGTTACAAATAGTAATAATAACTTTTTCGATTTTAAATACATTTTTTTATAAAGTATGGACTAGATATCTGTATTAAAATTCTTATAATTTTCTACGGTAATTAAGTTTTCAGAACTGAAACATCTTCAATGATTCGTTTTTGAATAATCACTTGCTTTTAATCATGATTTCAATTTAAAAAACTCTAATAGTAATTTTATTGGTCATAAAATTAAAAGCTTCTTGTAAATATTTTCCAATATAATATATTTTTAATCAAGTATAGACTAGGGATAAGTGTTAAAACTACTAAATCCTTTTCGACATTAATTAATGTTTCAACACTAAAATAATTTCACTTCTAATATTTCGCCAACAAAAGTGAACTACATTCGGTAACAGTCGAATTAAACGGGATTAAGTGCCTTGGTTTCGCTTATACGTTAACCCACCCTTCGCAAGAAAATATTAGATTTTTAAATGTAATCAGATGCGGATCAGTTTTCAATTTATAACTGTAAAGGAAACACAAATCTGTAATAGAAAGCTAACATTCTTCGCCATTAAATCTTGCAGCCTTTTCTGGTGTTAGTAGTGAGTGAATGCCAACAAAAACAATACATAGTGAGACACTGTAGTCATTATAATTCACGTAACTTCTCTTTTAAAAAATTGTAGAAGTCCCATTTTATAAGGTGCAAATATCTAATTTTTATTAAAGTTAGCACATCTTCTTTCCCTATATAGGAATTTAAAAGCAGAGATATAAAACGTTAGTATGATGAAGCAGTAAGAAAATGGGGCTATTAGCATCGAGCAAATACTGAGACACGCTGAGTGTCTGTTAACAATGGAGCAGTTAACATTGAGAAGCTAAGTTGCAGTTTTAAATAACCTTGCTAAATATTAGTATCAATTATTATTCATAAAATTATCATTATTTATAAACGCATTATAGGAATCGTATTTTTGAATTTTTTTTTGTAAGCTTATATTCTAATATTTACAATTCCTTTAAGTGTTCGGAGTGGATACTTACAATGAGCGTCGCTGACTGCTGTGCGGAAGGGCCCAAGTTCAAATCCCGGAGAAGGCATGTATCCGTGCGGCATGCGGGCACTCTAGATATGTGGGAAGTCGAAAGTCCTCTCGAGAGGTTGTGGGTAGGGAAAGAGTTGTGAAGTACGCTCGGACTCGTCGCCCCGTGATACTGTTCATCAAAATTGAGGGCGGAACTGACCGAAATTGCACTGTCACCTCTAAATTGCTCAAGGCTGTTGCCAACGACAGGAGTAAACATTGCGCTCCTTGCCACGAGATATTTCGTGGGTTTGGGCTGACTATAGGTGAGACAAGTGAGCCACAACAACAACAGCAACTTACAATGAAGGGTAACAGCAGCTTCAAAATATTCCCAATTTACCTCTAAAACTCTCATTTGCTTATTTATTTATTTATTTATTTATTTATTTATTTGTAAATTTTTCAAATATTTTACATGTAACAGGAATTTTCTGAATGGTAATTGCTAAATTAGATAATTCAGAATTGGCAATGACATCCATTTATGGAAACAAAGGAAATTTATGGATTTTCTATACAATTAAGATGCAAAATGCCGTTCGCAGGTTCTTAAAAACTATATAAAAATATTTTATTTTTGATGCAGGGCATGTAGCTTTTGTGAACTTCAGAGCCTTACTTCTTAAATATTTTTCATTTTCTAGCGTATCAGGTGCTACAGAAGCTACAAATACCGAAAATGAAATTTTGGTGTAAGTATGAAATGCAAAGTAATTTATTCATAAATATCTTAAAATAATTACGCACTTAACATAAAATTTCGTCTACCCTTCAAAATGTTCGGGATCTAGGGATAAACGTGCTGAACCTGAGGTAAAAGAAATTAAACTAAAAAAGGAAAAAATAGTAGGTAATTAAAACACTATAATTGTCACCAAAATTTAAAAACGTATTTATGTAACTACGATTTATTAAAAAAATGTACGAAACGAAATACCACGTTTGGACGGCCATAAGCAATTTCTAAAGATATTCTTAAGAATGAAAATTGTCGCATTATTCATAGCTTACGTCAGAAAATGCTTTTTAGCATTGACCCGTTAATTTCCTGTACAAGTCACACGAATAAACTGCATTCGGATCGAAGCAGCTTAGAAAAGGCATTGCCATAACACATCAAAATCCTCTTTCACTTCGTTGCCACAATGATTCTTTGTTACTTCTTCCCGTAGCGTTTACAAAAGATTAATTTTGAGCCATTAATATGGTTGGTAGTTTTGGTGTAATATACTTATCTTTTATTTATATTCTGGTCAATAAAAAATAAGGCACTTCTTTGTTTTTCCTGATCTCATGAATCATTTCTAGTAAAGTAATTTTTAGAAACAGTTTATTCATAGACGATGACTGTCTCATGTATTGATGTAAACAATATTAAATAATTTCACCTTGAAAAGCAATGCTGAATATTAATTAATAACGTAAAAATATAAATATATTTCACAGTAATGCTATTGACCAATGATGGCGGTCTCTGTCTTCATAAAAATATATGTATAGTGCGTGTAGTTTTTGTGTAAATCAGTGGCACACGTTTTACCTTTTTATGCTTTCAATTTTGGTAACGTATGGGGGTATTTTTTCATGACTTCATCGTATGTTTCTTTAAATTTCATGTTCTGTTTAAATTTTATGTGAAATAAAATTAAGTTTGAATATTTTTTTTTCATTTTTTAGAGATTCTACATCATCTAGAGCTAAAGCGGAATATTTTAGACAACTGTAAGTACTGTTGAAAATATTTGTAAAGATTTTAATCCTTTTTGATTGCATTTTTTGTTTTTCTGAACTGTTATAGTATTTTGTATTGTTTTACTTAAAACTCGAGATATAGGCAACTTCGTTCCCTAGGGGCCTAAGCGACGATTTTTCCCCAACTTGGCGACTTTCTGGGTAATTTGCAAAAACACATTTTCGAAGTCTTACGACAGATCGTTCCAGAAGGTTCCAGGAAATACCCTTATATGCGGTCAGGTCGTAAATTTAGAAGTCCTTTTTTTCACAGGGGGCTGAAAAGTAGGGAATAATCTTGCTCGTGGTCTTGGGGGTTGTTTAAACATCTAACTTCTCTACATTCAGTTTTATACAGAGGAAAATACAAATTGAATTCTTCGAATGAATGCAATTTTGTACAATGAAAATGTATTACTTAACGATAAACTGTAAGATAAATAACATCTTTTTTTAAAGCCATAGGTGTAGAAAGACAGACATTTGTTACACGAATGAATTTGTAGTAAATATTGAGTTTTTCATTTCGAATGCTATGTTCCATGCATGCGAAGTAGCTGAGTATGTGAGATAATAGTCATAACCGAATGGCTTTCAACCTTTTCACGGCTAAGGACTGTTTCTCAATTACATTGTGGTCGCTGCTTTTTATTTAATTTTCTAATGGCATATAAACAATAATTGTTTTTATTTGAGACTTATGAATAAAATAACGCAAACTAGACTGCAGAAAATTCCTAAGAATGAAGTTAAATAATACTGAGAAATACATTATTGATGCACTTTTGTGTTTTATATGTAGTAGTATTAACTACTACTATAATCCTTAAACGGAATCCTTAAATTATATATATCTATGTATAGGTATATATAAATGGAACCAAATATAGAATAAGGTATAAAATATCTTTATTATACAATGTTCATTACCATACGTGTATTTACGTAATATCAATATAAATAGTTAGTTAGGTTTCGTACATATATAATTTATTTTTATATTTTGTATTTTTTGTATTAGATTCAGTATTGTATACGTACCTGAAGTTTAATTTTACTTGTTCTCTTTTTGGGTTACGACTTTAAGCGACAAAGAATTGTTAGGGCCGTCATAGGGATTACATTATATACAATCAGTTAGGATCTGACTTTTCCTTTCTTTTAATCATTATATATATTCAAATACTACTTGATAAGTATACATAAAATATAGCAGTTTTTTTAGGTACTTATTTATATATCTATTGTTTGGTCTTGTTTGTTTGATTATAGCAAAGCATTCGACGGTTATTTGCCTAAGGGTAAGGGTTCCTTGTGGAGAACTTTCGAAGCAAAACTGACTCTTATGCACGTTACACGTGGGGAAAACCTCGAAAACGCCAATACAGCCATCGCCGTCGATCCGGACTCGAACCCCGGATCGACCTGCCAGAGTTCAACGACTTTACAGCTCAGCCGCTAGTGAGCCACACACACACATCCACACATATACATTAAATAGTATATATGTACGAAACCTAACTAACTATTTATATTGATATTACGTAAATACACGTATGGTAATGAACATTGTATAATAAAGATATTTTATACCTTATTCTATATTTGGTTCCATTTATATATACCTATACATAGATATAGATGTCGTTTATAAAGTATAATTGAGTGCAATTTAATCATAAAGAGTTAGAAAATATTCTACGGAATTACTTCACTTCGTAGACTTTTTGTTAAGTTTCATATTTCTTAAGAGAATCTCAATGCTAGTTGCATTTCCAAGCTGTTTATGTACCTTATTTTTCATGCTTTGAATTATATTTAGAAAATTATTTCACTTGGTTATAGCTGAAAATGCAGTTTTTTTATTGAAGAATTTAAGGGTAAGAAGAGAATTATGCCCTTTTCTAATTATTCTTGAAGCATTTAAATTTTTTTAAAAAAAGCGCACATTAATACGGATCACTGAACTAAAGTGCTCGATACAGGACAGATTAATTAGCTACTAAATTTTGATTTTCATGGAGTAAAAATGAACTTATCTGCATTCTATAAGAAAGTAAATATTCAAAAAATGTTTTTTTTTTTTTTTTTTTTTTTTTTCTATTCTCGCAGTCATAATATTTTTCTTAAATATTCAGCTAATTCATATTCAAATATTGGAATCCATTACAATTAGTAATAAATCGATACAGTAAATAAATAATTAAAATCAATGAAATGGAATTTTAATTGATTTTAATTGCCATTTTCCCTCTGATAAACCCCTCCTTAGAGTTCAATAGCAGTCGATCAGCTTTTGTTGGGGTTCATTTTTCTTTATGGTATGCTTACGTTATATATGTAGGTATTATGCATTGCTCATACTCGTCAATTGCAGCTTTTAATATCTTTTGGAAAAAAATCAATATGAGAATCCAGAAAATGATTCTTAGCGACGCTAAAACTATTATTACTAGGCACTCTAATGCCACAGTGTTTAAAAAAAATCGCATTGTTTAAAGGTAGATTCTATGCTCATATTTTAGTCTAAAATTAAAAGCTGAAAGTCAAAATTAAGGGGGTTGCTCTTAGAAAGCCTCAATTAGAAGTAGTCATAGGAAATGTTAATCAATATTTATAATCTTACGGATTAAACATTTATTCCCTATTTGATCACGTGTATGGCAAACAGATATTCCTCATTCATAAAGAAAAGAAAGGTGAATCAAAATGAGTTATATTCTTGTTTTTCCAACTGCAAAAACATCTTAAGATACTATCGGATTTAATCTTTAAATTATTCCAATAATAATCAGAACAATGGGGGCCATTATTCTTAACTGTAATTTACTAATGCAAATCCTATTTTGGTTTCAAATGGCTTTCATTAATTACGTTAATGATATACTGATATACTGATACTGAATGAGACCTAAAAACACTTTTTTTTAAAAAGTATATCTCCCCTTATGATCCCCGACACAGCCGTTTACTTTCCCCTTCCGTAATTAACGTCAGTCTCCTGCTGTTGACCGCATTTGCCAAGCCACCGGTTCCAAAGCCTGTTATGCTGGATATAAATAGGGGTAGAAGAGTTAGGGAATTCAGTTGGGAATCAATTGAAAAACTTAGCAGTTAATTGAACTTCGAGTTAGAGTTTACCCTAAGAGTAAGTTGGGGAACCTTCGGATTTCTTTCATGAGTTAAGGAGGAATTTCTAAATATCTGATTTCTCCTTGAGTTGTTTCTAGCCATTATTGTGCTGTGTGTACTATTTATTGTGCCGATTTTCCTAATTAATTTTTCATTTCGTCCTGCATCTCTGGACTTATTATTTAAAAAAAAACAACATCAACGATCCCGTAGCTCGCAAAAGCTAGTGTCAGAAATGGGGTTTCTTTGAGTGTCGATAATCAGGAGAACAGAATAACAACTAAAGGTCATAATGGAAAAGTCCACCGCAAGTTCTGCCGACATGAAGACATCAATGGAAGGGAATGCTGCTAAAATGCTAAATTCCATTGACAGAAATGCTGTGGAGATGAGGTAAGGGGCAGTAGAAATAAAGACCTCGATGTTACGAAATGCAGCGAAATGAAAAATTCCATCGTAGCAAATGTAGTTGAGATGAGAAAGGAAGTAGCAGAAATAAAAGGAAGTACCTGGCCAGCCTTCACTGAATTTAAGGAGAATATTGCCTTTGTGGAAGGAAAAATTGTTGGGGCTATGAACAAACGAATAGTTACCATAGAAGAAAAGCTTGAAAATGAAGTTAAAAATGTAAAATCTTCTTTAAATGAAGACATTTCAGGTCTGAATGAGAGACTGGAGAAAGAAATTAATTCTAAGACTAGAACAAAAAATTATAGAACTGGTTTATCCATAACCAGTGTGTCCCCTCAGCGTGCTTTGAACGTTTCAGCTCATCCTGCTTTGAATAACATTTCAGTTCAGTTATCTTGTCCCGCAATTAAGCTCTCGCCGTATGATAGGAGGTCATCATGGAACGTATATGAAGCACAATTTCAGATGATTTCTCAGTGGAACTCTGTCACCAAAGCATAAAATCTGGCAGCCTTTTTACGAGGAGAGGCAGCGGACAGACGCTTCCACTCGAAAAATCGAAAAACTTTCGAATATTGACACCTTAATTAATGCTCTAGAACTGCGGTTTAGAGAAACATTTTTGAAGTATTAATCACCGTCGACATATATAATACTCGACAGCAGAAACCAGAAGATATTCTTTAAGAGTTGACATCTGACACTGGAAAGTTAAAACTGCTAGCATTTCCGAATTGCGCTATGAAATTAAAGACACATTGAGTATGCAGTCTTTTGTGGATTCTGTCAGGGATCCTAAACTACAGCAAGCGCTCAGGATAAATAAGACCAGAATAGTGCTCTAATAATGAAATGAAAGTGGGAACTGCTCAAAACGCCATTAGAAATGATCGTTGACCAGTAAGGGGTTTCAACAGTGTAGAGGACACGATGTTGAAATCGGTGGCAGAACAAACGAAATGTTTGGAAGTGATGGAAACAGCCAAGTTTAAAGGGAGTAATGATAAAAGTAAGATAAAATGTCGGAACTGTAATGGAGAAATGCATTTACGAAAACGGTGTCGTGTGTCTGCAGTTCAAAGACGAAAAATATGTCGACTTAGCAGCAGGCAAACTGCGTTCTTCTAATATCTTTTGTTCACCGCGGAGATCAAGGATTGCGTGTGGAAAGGAAATCCAGCCCGCGATATAGTTTAACTCTCATCGGAACAGTTTGAAGAATATTTGGAAAATATCCGAAAAGTACTGCAGAAGCTAAGAGAAGCTAATTTGAAACTCAGACTTTTGGAATGTAAATTATTTCGCCAAGAAGTTAGCTATCTTGGTCGCATTCTCTCTGCTAAGGTGTATGCACAGATTCTGAGAAAAATCAAAACTGTTCGTGACTGGTATCGCCGTCAAGACGTTAATCAGATAAGAAGCTTTCTCGGCCTCTGCCCTTACTGCAGAAGATTTTCAAAGGTTTTTGTCAAATTGCAAAGTCTTTGCACCGCCTAAAAGAAACAAAACGTTTTCGTGGACTGATGAGGGTGAAGAAGCATTTAAAGCTATGAAGGATGCTCTGATTTTCTCTCCTGTATTGCCTTACCCCCAACCAGAATACGATTTTGTTCTTGATTTAAACGGCAGCAATGAAGGAATTGGAGCTGTTCTTTTACAAGAAATTTATCTCCAAGAGTACGTCATTGCCTATTTTAGCGAAAGTTTCTCGAAATCAAAAACTAAATACTGTGTTACCAGGAAAGAATTATTAGCTATTGTGAAGGCAGCAGAACATTTTCACCACTTCCTTTACTACCGAAAATGCCTGTTGTGCACCGAACATGTATCATTAAGATGGATACTTAATTTATAAATTCGGAGAGTTGAGCGACCAGATGGATACAGCGTCTACAGGAATATGACATTGAAATTAAACATCACAAAAGAGCTCTGCATGGGAATTCTGTCGTGCTTCTAAAAAGTCCGTTTGCAGAAAAATACAAACACTCTTCGAAAACCGTGTTAAAATATGATTTTGAAACTCCAATTGTCAGATAAATTGACAACTGGAGTTTGTCAATTTATCTCCACATCAAAGAACTGAGAAAAGCCCAAATGGAAGGTCCTGAATTGAAGCCGATAATATAATTTATACAAATAATGAAAGAGAAACACGGCTGGCAAAAGATGGCACCCTTTAGTTCGACGACGAAAAGATATTGCAATTTTTTATAGGTACCCTTCACCTGCGAGATGGAGTTTTCGGCTGCAAATGGGAAGCTGAATACAGAAAAGTTTCAAATCATTGCTCAGCTTACCGAGATCTCGAGTGCTTAGTGTTCTGTCAGAGTTTTATAGCAGTCCCACTAGAGGTTATGTTGATGTATCGAAGCCAGTCCAGACTTTTTTTCGGAAACAAAGTTAAATCATATGTTGAAAAGTGGTGCAAACCCTGTGATGCGTGTGTTTCTCGAAAAAAGCTCGCATACACATACAAAAAGAAAATTCCAGCGCTAAAATTTGGAAGCACCATCTGAGAGGATTGCTTTGGACATTTTCGAAACCTTACTCGCACAACTAAGGCTAACAAGTATACTTTAGTTGTCACAGATACTTCAGTAAATGGCAGGAAGCTTATGCACTCCTTAATAAAGAAGCTTCGACCGTTTTAAAAGTCTTAGTGGATTACACGATTTGGAGTGCTTCTCCTTATTCATTCTGACCTAAGAACAAATTCCACGTGTTCGATATCTGAAGGACTTCTCGGAATGGAGGACATTCAAACACTGCATTGCAACCACAGTCAGACGCTTTGGTGAAGAGATTCAATCGAACAATTTTGGACCATATCTGCATATTTGTATCCAGAGCCAGCAGGACTAGTACCAAAAACTGCCATTATTCTTGCTAACGTACAGGAGTGCCTTTCATGAGAGCACCTAGTTTTATCCTTCGCAAATGATTTTTGGCCGTGATTTCGTCTGCCTTGGGACCTGCTCTTCGGACTTCCGCTGGCCACGCCTTTCTTCGCCCTATCAGTAAGTGGAAGATCTGTAGGACATTCATCAGTTTGACCGGAGAATGATCAACACAGCCACCCAGAAGATAAAGATGAGACACTATGCTGGGAAACAAATTCAAGATAGGAGATCAAGTCTGGCTCTACAATTCTAAACGGCATGTCGGGATCTCTCCCATGTTGCAGACGTTCTGAAAAGAGTTGAATCAAGAAATTGTTGTGATCAAGAAACCGTACGACGTAGTGGTGTGTATGCAATGAACTCCTTTTTATAACCCTAAGGTAGATATAGATACGATAGACGTACATCTTACGATGGTAATGAGAATCAGTTACTGCTAATTTTGGCGATTGCGCTACTCGGGACGCGCAGTCCTTAAGGAAGGCGCGAAGCTGTAAATATCAGTCCTTTTTTTTTATAACATTTTGGTTTTTCTGTATGTTTATGATATTTTGTATTGTTTAATTAATTTATTTTATTTATTGTTTTTGGAATGGTGATTTTACGTTTCATTTTGCGTTTGATCTAATTTTTGGCCAATTGTCTTGTTTTGTTGCAAATCTGCTAATTCTGATTGCAATGGCTTTGAAATTGTAAAAATAGATCAGTTAGAACTGGAGAAATAAGCATTTTCGTTCCTAAGGAGCCTTGATGGCAATTTTTATCATCAAGTTTGTGATATCTGGCATTGTTCGCCAACTTAACGAATTTCTGGAAGATCCGCGGAAAAAATTTTTGAAGCCCTGCAACCGATTCTTCCAGCACTTTCCAGAATCCATGGCGCTGGGTATTAAAAAAAAGTCGGATAGTTAGGGAATCAGTTGCGAATCAGATCTGAAACTTAGCGGTTAACTGAATTTCGAATTAAGATTATTTAGAAGAATTTTGCGATTTCTTTCATGTATTAAGAAGGAGTTGCAAACTACCCACGTTTTTCTTGAGCTCTTTCCAGGCATTATTGTCATACGTGTACTATTTATTGTGCCTGTTTCCCTAATAATTTGTTCGTTTCTTTCGGCTTATCTGTGCTTATTATTTAAAGAAACATCAAAGATCCTGTAGCTCGCAACAGTCTGAAACGAAAAGCAACTTCTTCATAATTAGTCTGAAATACACAAAAACTGAACACAAATTTGCTTTTTGTTTTCAAAATGTTCGCAATGTGGGGTTAAAAGTGAGGGATCTGATGCAAAAGAAAATATACCAGAAAGAAAACAATAGTAAGAAATTAAAAAAATTATAATTTGCAACAAAATTTAAAAACATATTTATATAACTACGATTAACTAAAAAAATCTAAGAAACAAAATACCATGTTTGGGAGGCCACAAGCAATTTGTAAAGATATGTTTGAGAGACAAAATGTTCGATTTACTCGTAGCTTAACCTTTAAAAATTGTTTTTGACATTGAACCGTCAATTCCCTGTAGAAGTCAGAACGAATGAACTGCATTCAGATCGAAGCAGCTTAGGAGCTTCATTGCCAGAACACATCCAAAGCACCTATCTCATGTAATATCTCATGATCAGTAGGACAAGCACAACATGATTATTATCCATAATATCAGAATTATTTTATAGCGGAACTTTTCTATCAATTACACGCTTGAATTAATTGATTGGTATTCAAAATGAACGGAGATTTGTATTAGTTTTTAAAAAGAGTTTTATGCAATTTGATGTATATAAAATTTACTCATATTCAATTTTAATATCAAAGAAGCACATATATATATGTGGGATTTTAAATCCTTAATATTTTTCCTCGCGCGCTGTCTAAATTTTAGCTGTTAGCACGAGTGAAATTGATAGAACTCTCGCCACTTTGTTTTATTAGAAGAGATATAAGATGTTGTTTTATAGATGTAAGATGATATAGATGTATTAATAGATGTAAGATGATATAGATGTATTAATAGATGTAAAATGATATAGATATTGTTTTATAGATATAAGATGATATATATGTTGTATTAATAGATGCAAAATATTATAGATGTATTAATATTTTATTAAATGTGTTTTGTTTGAACATGAATTGTGATTTTGAAACTAAAGAACCCACAAAATTGGTGTCAGAATCGGGATCAAATTAAAAGCAACAAATAGAGGAATATGAAGCAATGTTGGATGACAGAAGGAATATTTCTGTTAATAGTGAAATCGATGCATCAACTGCTCGAATTGTCAATGACTCTTCTTTCGCTGCTGTTGATGAAGATCATGAGCTAAAACAAAATGTTAGTAAGTCATCAATTCAATTTCCATTTTCACAGTTTTCAAATGCGTATATAAATTTTAAGGATATTGAAAGCCTGATTTCTAAATTTGATGGTAATGCTTATAATTCGGTTGACAAATTCATTGAAAACTTTGAGGATGTATCTAATTTGTTAAAACTAAATGAATTACAGAAACTGATATTCGCCAAAAGATCTTTAACTGGCAAAGCAAAATTATTTATTGAAAGTGAAACGAAAATTAATTCGTGGAATGCAGTTAAGGCTTTATTAGTAAATGAATATGATGTTCAGTATAACTCTGCTCAGTTACATGGATTATTATCGAAACGTAAAATGCAGGAAAAAGAATCTCTATATGAATATTTTTTGGTAATTAAAAATCTATGTTCCAAAGGTAATATTGAAAACGCCGCTTTATTTGAATATGTTATCAAAGGTATAAATGATTCTAAATTTAATAAAGCTATTTTTTATGGTTGTAAAACGTTGGCAGAATTTCAGGAAAAACTTTAAGATATATGAAAAAATTAAATTTGATAATGATAAAAACAAATCCGTTAAGCCTAATTCTAAAACCAGACGCGACCATTTTGAAAGTAAAATAAAAACAAATATTCGTTGCTATAATTGCGGAAATCTTGGTCACGCGGAGAATTTTTGCAAAAATAAGAGCAAGGGAAAAAAATGCTTTCGTTGTAATTTATTTGGACACGTAGCCGCAGAGTGTATAAAAAATAAGACAAATATAAAAGATCTTACCATAGTGAATCATATATCTGTAAAGAAGCAATTAAATGATATGCATAAAATTGTATCGATAGATAATGTAGAAGTAAAAGCTCTGATTGATACAGGAAGTGATATAAATATAATATCGGAAAATATTTATAAAGCAGTCGGTTCACCTAGTATTAATTCTTCCGATTTGATTCTAGTAGGCTTTGGTAATAATAAAGTAAAACCTATTGGTTATTTTAAAGGTTCCATACGAATTGATGATTGCGAAATTAAATCAAATATTTATGTTGTGCCTCAAGGAACAATGAAAGAAAATGCTGTTATTGGAAATGAATTTCTTTCGCAAATGGAAATTATTATAAACAAGAACGGCATATCTATGAAAGTAGTAGAAGATGAAACTGAATCGAATTTAATGTATGTAAATATAGATCAAGAAGGTGCGTTAGATAATTGTTCGAATATTAATAAAGCGTGTAAGTCCAAATTAAAACACATAAACGAAAGTTATATTCCCAATAAAACTGAAAACCCTATAGAAGAAGCAGATGCTGTTGAAAATGAATTAAAGGAAGAGGTGTCTCAGGAAGAGAAAAGTGATGTTAAACAAGGAAAATTGCAAAATGTAGAAAAAGAGAAGAACTCCATTCCTAAAGGAGGAAGGAAAAACCCACCTAAGAATGTTCAGAAAATCAAAAAGAGTAATGAAAAAATTAATTATTCCAAAAACCCCACTTCAGAACCAAGGAGTTCTAGGAAAAGAAAGAATTCAGAATTTAAGAAACTAATTGAAGATAATTCTGCTGAAACAGGAATATCAACAGTAAGAAAGAGTAAACAGCAAGTAAAATTTCGAGCTGAAGATCTGGATCCTGGTATGTCTGAAAATGTTAAGGGAACACAAGCCAAAACAAAATCTACTAATACCGAAATGTATGTTATTTTAAAAGATGACCAACCTATTTCTTTGAGACCCAGATTACCAATTATAGGTAAAGAACAACTAAAGCAGGTAAAAACTATTTTACAAATGGATTTGGATGCTCCTGAACAACAACTTAGATTTTTGGAAAGAAAAGTTTCCATATCAGAACAGACTGTAGAAATATTACAGAAACAACTATCAGAAGCAAAGAATGAAGTAGAAGCTGCAAAATTTCAGATGAGAATCAAAGATAAAATCCTGTCTGAGAAAGAAAAAGAAGTTCAACATGTTAACCTGAAAATGCAAGAACGAAATAAGAAAGCGTATAACACATATAACCTTCGAAAACGTTCTCCAAAATGTTATGAAATTAAAGATTTAGTAGCAATCAAAAGAACGCAATTTGGATCAAACGTTAAGTTAAAATCAAAGTATTGAGGCCCGTATAAGATTATCAAAGTAAAGAATAATTATTACTATGATGTTGTAAAAGAAGAAGATCATGAAGTACCCACTAAAACAAGTACATGCTTTGAATACATAAAAAAATGGACTCAAGCAGAAGAAGATGTATAAAATAATACTGATTATGACATTTAACCTGGATTGATACAACTGATAACCGAACTGTGGTTTTTCATCTTATAATGACTTTCAGTTAATGTTAAAGCTGAAATGAAATCTTCGAAAATGTTAAAGATTGAAGATATTTTTCATTTCAGATGAAATTTTCTGAAAAATAGAAGGGACTGTTGACGATGTTATAGTTGCAAAGATGAAGGACAATTAAGATGTTTCCTTTCAATATTGTCCTTAGCACACACTCTTCCCCTTTCCCTTCGTATTTCTTTTCAGGTTTCGGCTTATTCATGGTGATGGTTCTTTTACTGAAGACAACGATGATGTAAGATGACCAATGATTTATGATGCCAAGAGTAGAATAATGTCGTCGAGGTCGACGCAGGAAGGCCGAATGTGGGATTTTAAATCCTTAATATTTTTCCTCGCGCGCTGTCTAAATTTTAGCTGTTAGCACGAGTGAAATTGATAGAACTTTCGCCACTTTGTTTTATTAGAAGAGATATAAGATGTTGTTTTATAGATGTATTAATAGATGTAAGATGATATAGATGTATTAATAGATGTAAGATGATATAGATGTATTAATAGATGTAAGATGATATAGATATTGTTTTATAGATATAAGATGATATAGATGTATTAATAGATGTAAGATGATATAGATATTGTTTTATAGATATAAGATGATATATATGTTGTATTAATAGGTGCAAAATATTATAGATGTATTAATATTTTATTAAATGTGTTTTGTTTGAACATGCATTGTGATTTTTAAAATGTTTCGAATGATGCAAATCTCATAAATGTTTGATTAGCGAAAGCGTCATTCTGCTAATCAAACATAATGCGTGATTTAATAAAATATTCAAGCCTTAGAAAACAGTTTTGCTTGCAATTACATACATTCATTTTTAGACGTTAATAAATTCTTCTTTGATTAATCTCTTGATTTTAAACATGTTTTTAATTTTATCTACTTTAACCTGCTTTTAATCCCATACGTTTCTGCTTTAAACAATAAAAATAATTTTCTTGATCCTAAAGTAAATTCAAGTATATTATATTTTTAATCAAGTATGGACTAGTTATCTGTGTTAAATCTCTTACATAAATTTGTAGGCTAATTAATGTTTCAAAGCTGAAAAATTTCAGTTCTAGGAGTACATTCTAGGAGATAAAAGTGAATTGCATTGACCTTCCTATTACGTTGTGTTAAGTTCTGCGGTTTCGCATATATATGCAATGCCCTACAGAAAATATTCATTTTTCTGTAAAGAGAAAAAAGGTTTGGAAAACTAGCTACGAAACTATGTAGTATGAAAATAAGAAAATGCGAATTATTTTTGTCATAACAGTAAAGAAAATACGAATTTGTTATCGTGTAGAGACATTAGGATTTTTGGAAGACAGGAGACTTGAAAAATGAGCAATGCCCTCGCCGGGAATCGAACCGCGGACCTCTCGAATACGCGTCAAGCGTGCAGACCACTACAATACGAAGGCGCGCTAAGAAGGCGGGATAAATACCTTACAATAGGATATTAAAACTTTTCAATATTTTAGCACTTAATAACTTGCAGACTTCCTTTGTGTCAATTGTGAGCGAAATGTACGCAAAATTAAATCGTAAAATTAACTACGATGCTAGTCAGATAATGCAACATTATGTCACATAACTGCACATTTAAGGAAATGTGAGATTCCTAAGCAAGAGTTCCTAATTTCAAGATGCACATATCCGATTATTTAAAAACGCTATCGTATCTTCTATCTTTATATTTAAAATTGGAATACAAAATTCGATACAAAAATCTAGCGTAAATAAACAATGAGATAAAGAGAGAAAAAATGGCTATTATTAACATGTCGCTGTTAACACAGAGACGCTGAGTTCTATTTATAAATAACCTTAATAATAATGTACAATTGTCATTTTAATTGCATTTTAGGAATGCTATTTTTGAGCTTTTCTTGTAAGTTTATCATCTAACATATACAAACCATTCACGCGTATGGAATGAATAGCGTTTCTCAAGTGTACCAGCAGTTTAAAAATTTGCATATTTTACATCTATCTAAAATTCTCATTTACTCAATTTATTTTTTAAATTTTTCCAAAAGTCGTAATTGTTGCATGAGGTTTTCGGAACAGCTACCGCTATATTACATAAATTTGTATTCGTAATAATATGCGTGAATGAAAGTTTACGGCCTTCACGTACAATTTAAAATGCAGAATGGTGTCCAGAAGGTTAAGGCCTTCTTTAAAAATTTCATAGGTAATATTTTCTTCAGTGCAGTTCATGTAGCTGCTGTATACCCCATTAGCTTACTCCTTAATTTTTAAGCAACAAATTCTTATAACGTTACTGTATGTTTGCTTAGTGACTTTGTCTGATGTGTCTGTATATTTTCACATTTTGATTAAAGTCCTTGTGAAACAGAGGAAAACTTTTTTTCATTTTCTAGAGGACTTTTAGATCCAGAAGCTGCAAAGGCAGCTGCAAATATACCTGTGAGTGCAGCTGCGAAGGCAATATATTTAACTTTACGGTAAGTATGAAACGCAAAGTAAGTTTTTCATAATTGGCATCATAATAAAAACTTCACAAAAAATTAATTACTCTTAAAGTGTTCCAAATGTGGAGTTAAACAACAGCAAACTCCTGTAAAAAATTAAACCAGAAAGGAAACAATAGTAAGCAGTTAATAAATAATAATTTTCAGCAATATTTTCTAAAAATCATATTGGTTAAAAAATATAGTAAATCAAAAAAGACATTCAATAAGAATCAAAAACTTTGCAATAGTCATACTTTATGTTTAGATACCCTTTTTGCCATTCACCTATTCAATTTGCTACAGAAGTCAGCAGGAATAAGCAGCACTGGGATGGAGGCAAATTCGGAAAAAGCATTCTCGAAACACACCAAAGCTGCTTTGATTCGATATTGATCACTCGTAATAGTCACAGAAGGTTAGTTTTGTGCCAATAATTGTGACTGTAAGTTTTTATCTAAAATACAAATCGTTTATCTGTATTCCGATTAGTAAAATACGAGGCCTCCCCCTTTTTTTTCCTGATCTAGTGGCTCTTTTCTGGTGAAGCAATTTTTACAAACGTAAGAGTACTTACAAAATATGACTGTCTTATAAATGTTGAGATATACAATACTGAAGTATTCTACTCTGAGAAGTAATATTGAATATTAATTAATTGTATAAAAACATGAATATTTTTAGTGTAATATCCGAAGGCCTTGGCCAAAGACAAGGAGCTCTCATCCTGTTATCAATTCGTTGATTTGATCTGAGTTATTCGTTGATGATCAGGATGGATATACAAAAGCATGATTACTTTTTCCCATAATATTAGTATAATTTCATCGCCGTCTTTCTTAGAAATTATGTAATTCAATAAATAGATTGGCATCCAAAATAACAACGATATGTAAAAAAATTTAAAAAGAACTTTATATAATTAATTAATATGGGAATACTCACATTTCTTTTCAGTACGAAAGATGGATAGTATATATATTAAAATATTTTTGAAACATGCAAATTTCTATAAAATTTTTTGTTTGAGAAATGATATAATTTACATAATGCATGATTTAAAAATTTTGATTAATCACTCGATTTTAATCATGTTTTTAATTTTAATTGCGTTAACCTACTTTTAATCCTGTACTCTTAGTTTTTAAATAGTAGTACTAATTTTCTTCATATTAAAATGAAAAACTTGTGGTACCTATTTTCAAATACACACTATTGTGCAAGACTTAAGCAATATATCTGATTTTGTCCGGAATTCTCCAAAACATCAACTTGGAGACATGAAATCCATACTACAGAACGAAAATATAGTACCTCAAGGATGAGGAAAGTATAGCAGAAAAAAAAAATGAACACGAGCCATACAGTACGGAAGTAATAGAAAAAGGCTATTTTGACAGAAGCCGTCGGGAAGAAAAAAAAAAAAAAAAACTGGCCAAAAGGGACAACAAGAAACCAGAGAACCTTAGTAAGGGATGTGACCTCCCATAAATGCAATGGTTTCAACAGTTTCACGGTTATATGTTGGATAACTAACCTGTTGCTTAAGTTTTGCACACTAATGCATTAAAATTTTAGTCAAGTGTGTAGGGTTTATATTTATTTTAACTAACATTTATTTTAAGTTTAAACTATCTTTCCTGACAAGCCTTACTTTCCCCTGGAACTGCCAATGCCAGAATATGTAAATTTTAGTAGAACGCGCAAGGATTCAAATTATCAGCGGAAGTAGTATGATTTAAATAGAGAGGAAACGAGTTCGAGGTGTGCTGTTCTTACTTCACGAGCGCGGAGGGACTTAACCCTTCACAAGGCTCTATCTTTTATACAAGTTTTCACAGTCACCTCTTGGTTGCGTGCAAGTTGGAGGCGCGCAACGTTATAAGTGTATACTAGTTCTCTGTGTTACAACTCCTAAATAAATTCCTAGTGTAACTAATGTTTCAGACCTGAAATATTTTGAATTTTATTTCAGTAAGCAAAAAATAATTGCGATGAGACCCTTCAATTTCTCTGGTTTAAGTTCTGCTCTTTCATTTACACGTACGTTACCCTTCCTAGTGAAAATATAAGTTTTTTTGGAAGCAGAAAAAGTTCGGAAAACTACCAACCAAATTATGTGATCTACAAGAAGTTAAAAGAAATAAAAAAATAGATATGTAACGATTGCATAAAATGTAATCAGATGCGAATATCTTTTGACATTTATAAATGTAAAGGAAACATCCTGTTACAGAAAGTTAGTATTTTCCACTAATTTAGCACATAAAGACCTGTAGCCTTCCTTTGTGCTAACACTGAGTGAAAAGTAAATAAATGGAAACACAAAAATTAATTATACTAATGCATAGTGAGGCAATGCTATCGCTGTGAGTCACATAAATGCACATTTAAAGAAATGTTCGACTCCTAAGCAAATTTTGGGCCGACCAACGGCTGAGCAGTAAAGTCGCTGAACAGTGGTATTTTGGACCGGGGTTCGAATCCCACGAACGGGCTGGCTGCATGGGCGTTTTCGTGGTTTTCCCCATGTGTAACGTGTACAGGAGCCAGCTTTCCTTAGATAGTTCTCCGCGAAGGCGTCCCTGCCCTCAGGCAGATAGCCCTCGAGGCTTATTATAGTAATTACATAGTGATGCAATGCTATCGTTGTAAGTTACATAAATTCACATTTAAAGAGATGAAAGATTTCTAAGTAAAAGTTACCAATTTTTTTTTTAAGGTGCATATATCTAGTTTTTAATAAAGTTGTCATATCTTTTTCTTTCTATTTACATTAAGAAAAAATGTAATGATAAGAAATGCTAGTGTAAGGAAGCAGTGAGTTAAAGAAAGAACATTAAGACGCTAAGTTCCAAGTATAAATAACTTTAATAATAATCAATATAAATCATTATTCATAAAACTGAAATTATTTTTAAGTACATTTTAGGGATGTTATTTTTGAACTTTTCTTGTAAGTTGATCCTCTACAATATACAAGCTTTTTCGTGTACGGATGAAATATTTTTCTCAAACAGTTTCAAAATTTACATATTTTACTTCTAAAAGTCTCGTTTTCTTAATTTTTTTTTTCCGTTTCTCCAAAAATCTTAATTGTATATGAGTTTATCTGACCGGCAACAGCTAAATTAAACTGTTCTAAATTCGTAATAATTTGGGTGAATGGAAACGATGAAATTTACGCACTTCCCTTAGAAATAAAATACAGAATGCTTCTTGGAAGATAAATAATTTCTTTAAAAGCATCATAAGAAATATTTTCTTTTCGATTCAGTACATGCATCTGTTGTACACTTCAGTACCTTACATCTCAACTTTTAAGCAATAAATTTTGATAACGTTACCGAATATTTGTTTGATGACTTTATCTTATGTGTCTGTAATTGGCCCGTTTTGCTTAAATTTAATTTGAAACAGAATAAAAACTCGAGTATTCTTTTATTTCCTAGACCTTTCGGCGTTGCAGCTGTAACAGACGAAGATGACAATGCAGACTATTTAGGTCAACAGTAAGTATGAAACGCAAAGTGACTTACTTATGTATTTAATTTTAATCCCTTTAAGATAGTAGTAGTAATTTTCTTCATATTAAAATGAAAATCTTGGCATACAATTTTCAAATGTACACTGGTGTGCAAGACTTAAGCAACTTCTCTGATTTTGCAAAAAATTAAGTGGGAAGCATGAAATGCATACTACAGATGCAGAAAGTTGTACGTAAAGGATGAGGAAATTATAGCAGATAAAAAAAAGGAAAGAAAAAAAGAAGAGGACCCATACAACACGGAACAAATAGATAAAGGCTTTATTTTACAGAACTGCGTTTGTACAAAAACTCTCTGGTGAAGAGGAACAGCAACAAACAGAGAACTTAAGAAGGGATATGTCCCCATATAACTGCAAAGTTCCGTTGCACAGTTTGTCGATACTCGGTTGTCTGGCGTTCTCCGGAGGGTAAAAGCCTAACGTCAACCCTCTCCTTAAAGTACCCAACACATTTTCAATGGGATTTAAATCAGGTAAGCACGCTGTCCAATCCATTGTATGGGTATCTTCACTTTCTGGGAGCTCCTCCACAGCATGAAACCTGAGTAACCGTGCATTTTATCCAAAAATCAAAGAACGAGTGTCACCGCGAAAAAGACGCATGTGAAGGAGGATAACTTCATCACAGTAACGACAGAGTGAACCTCTGTCGAAATTGTGAAGCTCCATCCTTCCGTTCATCATAATGCTCCCCGAATAAGCACATTTGGACCATCTGAAAGGTCTGTTTCCCTGGTGTTTATGGATTGAGAGTGCGTTCCTACTTCTCTCCGCATGAATAGGAGCCGAGAATCGTTTTTCAGACTGAAATAAGTCTCTTAGGTTAAGATGACTTGACTCCATTGATGAGGTGGCCAGCCTACCACGGCAAACGCTGCCGCCAATGGGTGCTGTTAATGGTATGCAGAGTTCAGTACGGCGGGCAAATAGGCTACCTTTGTTATGTCGTCCAGCGTCCAGTAAACTGGGACACCTGTCCTCCGATTGCCGTGAGCAACTTCTGAACAATGTCGCCTCTGTCTGGTTTCAACCTCCTTTCAACTGCAGGAACGTACTTGCCGTTTACAAGGCTTTCCAAGCTCATGAAAGTTCACTTTTATCAATAGGAATCTTTTGGGGGACAGACGTTAAACTACGCCTCTCCTCAAGCTTTCATTCATTCTTCCATGTGTAAACGCCTCTTGAGGTTTTCCGACAGCCATATTGCAAGCACAGTGTCGTTTTCACTCGCAGACGCCGCCCAGATGGTAAAGTGGTTAGAGAAGGCTGCCGCGGGACCGAAGGGCCTGGCTTCGAATCCCGAAGAAGCTATGGTTCTAATCGTCCGTCCCTTCATAGAAGGTAACAGTGGCCGCCTATTAGGTGCCTCCACAATAAAATGACCGCAGCTTCTGGACTGAGGAATGATCAATGCAAAATAGGCAAGTGCCTGTCATTGGGAGAGGGGAACTTTCACTCGTAGAAGAATCCAAAATGAAATGCGACTTCCTTTTAAGTTGCGTAGCCCTACAAGAGCTGATCCCTTGGCCTTTGCCTGCCCTGACACATCATTTGATGCCTTGGTGCTCATATTTGAATATGCATCACCTTTCTGCTGAGTTGGTATGGTTAGGTTTATTTGATTATGGTACAGCACTCGAGGGTTGTCTGCCTATGAGGAGGGATGGTTTCGTGGAGAACTTCCTTAGGGAAGCAATCTGGCTCGTGTACACCTTACACATGAAGAAAAGGATGAAAACGCCCTTGTAGCCAGCCCCTTTTCCGGGATTCAAACTCCGGACCGAACTGCCAGTGTTTAACGACTTTACCGTTCGGCCGCAGGTGGGCTTCTACTAAGTTGGCGTTTCATTGTGCTGATCGCAAAAAGCCCTTTTCAACAATTTCATGGTTGAAGGTTGAGAAATGAATCTGTTGTTTAAGTTTTACACTTTATTATATTTTTAATCAAATATGGACTAGTTACCTGCGTTGAAACTCCTAAATAAATTCTTCGGGTAATTCATGTTTCAGTGCTGAAATATTCTCAGTTTGCTTCATTACAGCAAGTAAAAGGGTACATTCCCCTCCCCCAAGAAAAATATCAGTTTTTTTTTTTTTTTTTTTTTTTTTTTTTTAACAGGATAATTTTGGAAATCTAGCAGCCAAATTATGTGATCTACAAGAAGTTAGAAGAAAGAATAAGTTGGATATATTTTGATTGCATAAATTGTAATTAGATGGGAATCTCTTTTTGTCATTGATAAACGTAGAGAAAGCAAGGTGATTCAGAAAGTTAAAATTTTCCAATAATTTAACTCCTAAACACTTGCTACCTTTGTTTGTGTTAACAGGGAGTGAAATGTAAACAAATGGAAACCGAAAACCTAATTATACTAATGCACTGTGAGGCAGTGTTATCGTTGAAAGTCACATAAATGCACATTGAAAGGAATGTAAATTTCCTAAGCAAAATTCGGCCCACCAGCGACTGAGCGGTAAAGTCACTGAACACTGGTAGTTCAGTCCGGGGCTCAAATCCCGTCAACGTGCTGGCTGCAGCGGCGTTTTTGTGACCTTCCCCATGTGTAATATGTATATGAGCTAGTGTCTCTTAGAAAGCACTCCACGAAGGCGTCCTTTCCCTTAAACAGATAGATATCGACGCTTTGCCTTTGTTACGTAAATCAAACTAAACCTAAGCAAAAAGTCTTTTTTTTTAAGGTGAATATATCCAATTTTCAATAAAGTAGTCATATGTTCTTTCTTTATATTTAAATTAAGAAAAAAATGTAAGGATAAAAAATTGTATTGTATATAAGCAACGAGCTAACAAAAGTAAAGTGTTTTTACGAGCTTGTTGAGATGCTAAGTACCAAGCATAAGTGACCTTAATAATCATCAATATAAATTATTATTCATTTAATTCCAAATATTTTAAGTACATTTTAGTAGTTATTTTTGAGCTTTTCTTGTCAGTTAATCGTCTAAAATATACAAGCCTTTTACGTGTAGGAAATGAGATATTTTTCTCAAAAGCAGTTTCAAAATTTACATATTTTACGTCCAAATTCTCATTTTTTTAAGTTCGTGTCTCCAAAAATCTTAATTTTAGCATGAGTTTTTCTGAGCGGCAATAGCTAACTTAAATTGTTCTGAATTCCTAATAATTTGGATGGATAGAAACCGAAAAAATTTACGCGCTTCCCATACAAATAAAATGCAGAAAGATAAATGCTTTCTTTAATAATTTCATAAGAAATATCTTCTTGTAGACTCAGTACATGTAGCTGTTATGCACTTCGGGGCCTTACTTCTCAATTTTTAAGAAGTATATTTTGATAAGTTTACAGTATATTTGTTTGATGACTCTATTTTATGAGTATGTAATTTGCACATTTTGTTAGCCCAAAGATCTATTACTTTCGTTTTAGCATTTTGCGTCGATTCACTTTCTGCGTTGGTTCACTTTTCAAACTGTTCAAACTGTTGCCACCAACTATTACAACCCTGTATTATATTTAAAAAAATTAAGTAATGAAGAATTTATATAAATGTATGTATGTTTCTCGCATTGTGATAAAATAACGGTACCTAGAGCCATCAAATTTTGAATAATGTAATCCTCCAGCGAATATGGGCATCTGGAAGCCCTAATTTGGGATATGTTTTAAATCTACTTCATATTTTCTCAGACATTAAAGAATTTTTTATTAAGAAACTCAGCGATTTCAAAGCAAGGAATGGCAACACTGTACGGGGGGGGGAGACATTTTTATTTTCAGCGCGTGAGACCGGAGATAAAAATTGGACATTCTAAAGATATGCACATTTAAAAATTATTTTGCGATATTGCTGTTGAAACGAATTTTATGGTTTAAGTGCGAAGAACATGATATTTAATAAATAAAGGTAACATACAAAATGTTAAAAAAAAACGCCCCCTTTGGCCGTAATGTAAAATCTGAAACCTTCCAGTTTTATTATTATTATTATTATTTTATTTTCTTTAATTTTATTTGAAGCAGAATAAAACTTGAGCATGTTTTATATTCTAGATCGTTCGACGTTGCTGCAGAAGGAACTGGGGCTTGGAATGCAGATTATTTATGTCAACAGTAAGTATGAAACGCAAAGAAACTTGCTTTTTTTTTTTTTTTTTTTTTTTTTTTTTTTTTATTTTTTCCAATTTTAATCACTTGCATCAGTCATGTAATTTTCATAATTAAAGGTTATATTCTTTTTCTTTGTAAAATGAAAAACTGATGGTTACTATTTTCAAACGCATTTTATTTTTATCAAGTATTAAATATATATTGGTGTTAAAACTCCTAAATCCATTCCCAGTGTAATTAACGTTTCAGTACTGAAATATTTTCAGTTCTATTATAATCTAGCAAGCAAGTCTTTTGCATTATGTGGGTTTGAGTTGCATGATTTCGCTTATACGTGCAGCCTCCTTCGCCTGAAAATATTAAACTTTCTGGAAAAAAAAATTGGAAAAAATAGAAGCCCAACTAAATTGTCTGGAAATTAAAAAAAGGGGGGTTGATATGTTGACTGCATAAAGTTAATCAGATGCGTATCTCATTTGTCTTTTATAACCGCAAAGGGAACACGAATTTGTTTTAGACAATTAAAATGCGCTAATATTTTAGCACATAAACATTTGCAACCTTCCTTTGTGTTAACAATCAGTTAATCTATGCAAAAACAGGAAAAAATTAACTATAGCAATGCATAGTGAGACATTGCAAAATAATGCCTGAGCTACTTTATGGTGCTTGCACTATGGTATATTCATGTTTGTGAATACAATAAAGTAACTCTGGTCATGAAGCCCCAATCTCTGTAGATAGCCGATGTTTCCCAAAAGGTAAGTAAATATCGGTATTAAAAATCATTTCCATAGGAGACTGATATCATTTAAAACTGTGAATGGTAGTTTTTGAGAGCGTACATTGTATTTACTTAAAACATGCCATATGACACCACTTGTTTAAGCTTTTGGCGAGCCTCTCCAGTGATCATGTGGTTAAAGCCACTGAATACTGTTAACTCGAATACCTTCAATTGTCCTCAGGTCAGACAATTAGCATTGATCCATTTTATTTTCTCATTGGCGAGTATAAGAACAACGAGATGCCGAATAGTTATACAGAACTGCATTGAGGAGAAAATTGTTTTTACGCTAGGCAGCTTATTCAAAGAAATCACAAAGATATGCCAACAGCTTCGTTTTCTTATTAAACTAGCGAAACCATTTCTTGTTTACTCCATCGAAAAATAAGAATATCAGCTAAATTATTATCACAGTAACACAAATAAGAAAGAATTCTCACTGAAAAAGAAATAAAAGAAATTATTCAGAATTTTAATTCTGTTGCTGCTTGGGAGGATGAATCATAGAACTAGAAAGATAGTTAGTTTGCACTTTATTCTAAAATACGGTCTCCAAATAGTGTAATAGTACCGCAAATTTTTCTCGCAATTGTTGTAAATATTACTTGTTGTGAGAGTATGAAATACAAATTGGCCAAGAAGCACATCAGGTCTAAAAGTAAGTACCTTGTGTTAAGAAATCTTACACTGTCTACAGAAGATTAACCAGAATAGTGAAATAAACTTCTAGAATGCCATCGACGATTTTGCTAAACAGAAAAACAAGCATAATAGCTCTTTAAAATGTTGGAATTAAAAAAAAAAAGTATTTTAACAATAAACACAGACCCTTTACGTATTTCCCTATAGGTTGTTTTCACATTTTGTAGATTTTTTAGTGTGAACTGAGAAAGGGCTTTCCCTGAGCAGGAAATGGTGTGGCTATGCCACTGTCAACGGGTAGCAATATCTCTCATATCGGCCATAAATAGAAGCATTTCTTACAGTGGAAGTACCAGTCAGCAACTTTTAACAATGGAGTTACCTATCATAAAGCTCTTAAATTTAGATTCTTATTTTATTTAAAACTTCTCTTATTCACATGTTCTGGCTGATCAAATTAAAGAATATGAGTATAGGACAGATTTTAACGTAATAAAAAAAAGTTTTAATTAAAACTTATAAGTTTCAGTATATAACGTAGAAATCAATTTTTAACCTACACTACTTGCTTTACAAGATCTTTCACTGTGACAGTCAAATTTACTAGTAGTAATTTTCTTGTATACAAATTTCATAGTGCTCACAATACTCGCCTAAGTTACCATACTATTTTATAAAACCCATCAGAACTGTATTATCATAGACTTGTAGCTAGTTATATAACTTTAAAATTCTGATGAATTTTCATGCGTAATTAATTGTGCAGTAAACATTTTTTTATTTTCAGAAAAGCAAGAAAAAAGAAGAAAAAGAAGTAAGTAACGCTTTTTTATATTTTCTTAAGGTTACAATACTGCATGCGATTAGTTTCTTTCTAACCAAAATATTCGTACAATAAATTAATTAATATGATAATAATTGAATAATAGGAAATAAAAAGAGTTAAAATAAATCATTTGGAAAAGAAAATAAAAACAACAAAAATAAACAAATAAAGGTTAAACAAAAAGAATTGTATAGAAATTTAAGAAAAAATATGCAAAACAGCGAAATAATTTTAAAAATAAAACTGAAGTCCTCTCTTCCCCAAATAAAATGTTAAGTTCAAAAAATCAAAATATTTTCGAAATATGTGTTTTTATAATTTGATGTTTAAGTTCAATAACTATAACATTCATTTTGTAGAAAAATTATTTTAAAACCATATATTTTTATGCATGTCAATTTACGAATAAAAATTTTTCATCTAAGCGTAAAATTTTAATAATTAACTTTTTCAAAACAGGGACAAATAAAGAAAGAATATATACCAGAAGTAAGATTAGGAAGATGAACAGAAGTTCTTAAGACTTAATGTATGTTGGAAGTTCTTAAGGCCTTCATGTATGTCTTAGGGAGAAATCTGTATGTTTGCCTAATGTATGCTTAATATCAGAAACAGTTACCAAAGAAGTTGAACTTAACATTTCATTAAAATTTGAGAAGTAAAAAATAGAAAGACCTCAGTGAAATAACTAGCAGAACTAAGGAAATCTCTATTTTCGATCCCTTATATGTTTCTGTTTAAGTTGAGTAGTACTAATCCTTCTGCGTATGTAAATCTGCCCATAGACTGTAATCAGGCACATAGACTGTGTATCCCTCTGCGCATAGAGCCATAAACTGTAAAATTCAGTTTAAATTTTCACAAAAACTTTCATTTAAGCCGCATTATAAAATGCTCAAGGATTTTGCTTCTGTTACGTGTATTTGTGAGTTGCGTTGTCATGGATTAGTAGCTGGTTATAGAATTATAAAATTTTAATTAATTTTCATGTATAACATATATTCTTCCTTATTTCAGGAAGGACAAAAAGAAGAAGAAAAAGAAAGTGTAAGTAACGATTCTTCTTAATTTCTGTAGAAAAGTAAAAAAAAAAAAAAAAAAAAAAAAAAACTACTTTCTTATTCGAACACCCACAGAATAAAATCAATTAATAAAATAATGACTGATTGAAAAGAAACAGAAAGAGTTAGGAAAGTTTATAGAAGGAAAAATAAAGACAACTAAAATTTTCAAAACGTTAAATTTAAAAAAAATTGTAGAGAAATTTTAGAAAAGTGTTCAAAATAATTTGTGGAAAATACCACTAAAAGCCTTTTGCTCCCCCCCCCATCAATAAAAAAGAGTAAAATCAAAATTATTTTCGAATTACATACTTTCTTCAATTTCATTTGTAAGTTAAATAATTATAATATTTATTTTGCAAATTATTTTATTAATATTAATTTACCAATAAAACTTTTAAATTAAGCCTATCATTTTTATAATTAATTGTTTTTTTAAAAAAAATTTACAATCTAGAAGTTCTTTTGGACTAATGCATCTTTTAGAGAAAAATTTGTATGTGCGCTTTATAGCATCAGACGCAGTTTCCGAACAGGGTAAAATTAACAATTCATTATGATTTGAGAAATCAAGCATTGAAACTGTGGGATTAACAGACAACACGACATTCATTTACTTACATTTCATCCATCCTACTCAATTACCTGTACAGCATACTGAAGATAAGTTGAACAAAGTTCACAAGCTACTCCCGATAATATCATGTATTTCCCAACAATCTCGATTCAAGTAGGCGTCAGTATTAAGGCCATATAATTTTTGCAAATTATGCTTGAACATACATTTGTTCCTACTTTATACCTCTCGTCCACTCAAGAAATGTACAAATCCGATCTCATATCGACACAAGAACCGTACTGCTAAAAGATCATATGAGCAATATGCATAACAGCTGGAATGTAATTCAGATTCCTCCTTAGCTCTCAGAGTCAACGCACGAGCTGAAATAATCTGCCCAACCAACAAACTGAAACCAAAGGTAATATTAACACGTAGAGATTATTAGCAATAGAAGTAATGATCAACAAGGATACGTAAATTATCATATCATTAACGTATGTTTTCCAAACTGAATAAATATAAGAAACAATAAAACTAAAACAAAAGACATTACTTTCCCCACTGCTCATCACATTATTGCTGATGATTTTAATTCTCACAACACTGTCTGGGGCTACTCCGGCACTAATAAAAGAGGAAACAGGTTGGGAGTCTTCATTGCAAATACTAGCCTTACCATTCACAGCATTTCTAATTCCATTTCAACGTTTGAAACTACCAACGGTAAAGGATGGCCAGATCTGACGTTATCATCAATTAACCTAAACCATAAAATCCAGAACTGGTCAGTATTAGAGGAAGATTCTTTAGCTGACCGTAAATGCATCGTTTTCATGCTGGAAGATCCTCGTCATCAAGAAATCATTAAACGTTATAAATTACCCAAAATACAGGTAAAAAAATTCATAAAAGATTGCGAAAGTTAAGTGCTGCCAATGGAAAATAGAATAAGCATTTGAAACAATTCCAACAGTCTAAAAAAATTACCAACAGCATCGTAAATACAATTCAAGAAATATTCAAAACAAGCAATAGCACACGCGATTTTTAAATGCAGTAGGTAGACAAAAGAATTACGCTCACAAAAACATAAACTATAATAAAAAATCGATGGAAAATATTATTAAAGAAATGTAGGACTCCTAATCAAATTTCGGTCAAATTAGTTGGCTGAGCGGTAAAGTGGCTGAACACTGGTAGTTCGGTTCAAGGTTGGAATCCCTCAAACGGGATGGCTGCATGTGCGTTTTCGTGGTTTTCGCCATGTACAACGTGTATACGAGGCAGTTTCCCTTGGAAAATCCTCCTTGAAGGCATCCCTTCCCTTAGGCAGATAGCCCTCGAGGCTTTGCCGTAATGTAATAAACCAACCTTCCTTCTTTTAAGAATTCAAAACATATATCTTCGAGCACAACTTTTCCAAGAACCTAGCTTTCAAAATTACCACAAGCAGTGTTCTTTCCGTGTTCTTTGCATGTTGATTACAACTCTTCTGTTTTACATTTCTAAAATTTTCCTTTCTTGGTATCATCAGCTTTTCTTCAAGTGTCAAAATATACTATGCAATTTGGATACGTTCCTTTACTCGTTGAGGAGTAGCCAAGAACTCATAAACGTAATCATAAAATATTTATAAATAGCTTCATCACTTCTATTACCTTCTGTTGAAGTCGCACAAACTTCATTTATGTTAGATTTTTGTTCCTTAATACGATAAAATTATTTCCCAAGAAACAATCTACTTTAGTATTTTCTCCTACTTTCTGTGTTTCTGGAGAAGAAGGGAGAGGAAAATTTAACTTTTATGAAGTCTTTTAAAGTAAAAGTAATTACTCAAAGCCGGTAATCAGATTAAATAAATTTAACTATTCACTGGTTAGTTCAGGTTATTGTTTCAAGCTAACTTAATTTTTTTGAACTTGAAAGCAACTGAAAGATTTAATAAACTGTATTCCAATTTAAATTAGTTTAAAATATTTTAACTAGATAAGGAAATAAATTTTATTATATAATGCAAAAACTCCTTTTAAAATTTGCTA
This sequence comes from Stegodyphus dumicola, assembly GCF_044657685.1. Classification (NCBI taxonomy): domain Eukaryota; kingdom Metazoa; phylum Arthropoda; class Arachnida; order Araneae; family Eresidae; genus Stegodyphus; species Stegodyphus dumicola. The sequence continues at coordinate 139,160,697 of NC_140781.1, read as the reverse complement.
CTTGTTTAAAAATTCTTTTGAAGAGACATAGTTTAAATTTTCTAGCTATGCTTTTATGATATAAAAATCTGCATTACTTAATACAATACTCCAAACATTCTTTAATTAATCATCCTATTTTATAGCTTTCAGACAAAAGGAACGCAGACCTTACCACAAAATAAAGAAAACGCTAATGAAATCAACGAACAGGAGCAAGGAATGTAAGTAATGTTTATTCTCAATTTCTGTAAAAGTACAGGAAGGCAATAAATAAAATAATAGCTGAATAAGACGAATTAAAAATGATAAAAAGTATTATTCAGAAGGAAACAGAAAATGCAATGTTGACGTTGCATGTGCCACAAAACCACAAGAGTGCCACTTCATCCATTAGCAACCAAGAAGCGGAGTGGAACCTTCAGCGACCAACGGTTTTCCCTAGTCGGTCATTCTTTTCCCATTAAGAACTATTATTTTCTAAATGTCTTTAGCCCACCAGCCGCCGAGCGGTGGGCTAAAGACATTTAGAAACTAAAGTCGCTGAACACTGGTAGTTCGGTCCGAATCCCGCGAACGGGCTGGCTGCATGGGTGTTTTCATGGTTTTCCCCATGTGTAACGTGTATATGAGCCAGTTTCCCTTAGAAAGTCCTCCACGAAGGCATCCCTTCCCTTAGGCAGATAACCCTCGAGGCTTTGCCGTAATTAAATAACATAACCTAACCTAAATGTCTTAAATTGTCATTAACAAGTGCAGTTGGGAGTTTGTAGGTATGGAGTCATAAAATAATGCAAATTTTGAATAAATTATAAATAATAAATATAGAAAGAAAAACGTAGCATGGAGGTAAATATAAAAGCTAAAAAAGAATGGATATTAATTTCTCCCTACAGAATCATGGAAACTTCAGAAAAAGAGGATCGCAACGGGCGAGCTCATAAGTACTCTTTATTGAATTTCATTTGTAGCATAACACTTTAATATTATTATAGATATTGAGAAACAAACACTAGAAATTTTTTAATACTGTTACTAGTTAGTTATATTACTAATATTTTGGAGTATTTTTATTTAAGAGCTAATTAGAAAAACCTATTTAGTCAACGAATTTTCCTATTTTAAAAAGAAACAGCACTTGTGTAACAGAATATAGGTACATTAACTTGCTGTTATTTAACAGGGTTGACACTCCTTTTTGTAAAGAAAACGGATAATGAGGAAACCTATTTTTGTTTATGCCTAAATTCATGATAACAAAATCTCACTTGTAACAATAACTGAATCAAACTGAAAAATCATTCAAGATAAAGCAGCATTTGTTCCAATGTCTTCTATTTATGTCAGGAATGATTCGTTTCTCTTTTAATCTTCCGTCTGTCGTATCAAAAATACTGGCCGTTACATCGTGTTATTTGTTTAGAATAGTAAAGTGCTAGTAAAATTTGGTCAATGGAAGTTAAAAAAAAGTTACTAACTGAGAAGTGATAAGAAACAAAATAATCTTAGCTCAAAGATAGTGTGCACATTTTGCAAAATCGCTGAATACCGGTAGTTCAGCCATGTTTGGGTTCCATTCTAGGTGAAAAAAATATGCTGCATGTTTGTATTTCGTGGTTTTCTCTATGTGCAACGTGAATTCGCATCAATTTGCCTCAGAAAGTTCTCCATGAAGCCACCTCTCCACTAAGGCAGATATAACTCGTGTCTTTGCCGTATTGAAATAACCTAACCTAACCTAACCAACATCTCTTGTTTTAAGAGTCAAAAAACATCCTCTTTCAAGGAACTCTTTTTCTAAGAAACAGATATTCAAAATTACGCCCAACCGCGTTCTTTAAGAAACATATTAAAATCTAACCTTTCCGTTTTACCTTTCTTAAATTTTCTTTTCCTGCCTGATACGTTTCTCAGCAAGTTATAAAGTGTACTATAACAGCGGGATCTTTTTTATTTGCGTGTTGAACAATAGCCAAGAAGTCATAAATAAACTGTTTGTAAATTTACATTATCACTTCTTTTAGGTTATTTTGAAGTCATGTTAATTACATTTCTGTTCAATTAATGAATTCATTAAGCAATATGATTAAAAATATTTCAAAAGAGACAATCTGCTTCAGAATCCTTCTCTTTTTGTGTGTTTTGAGGCAAAAGGGGCTAAAACAGATGCTTCGTAACGTCAATCACAAACTGAAATTATTTCTCATATTTCCTTTTCAAAAGTATGCTACTGCCCTAATTATTAAGAATTCCTATGGAATGTTTCTTATTCAGTCCTAATTTGGGGCTTATATTAGCAAAGAAAGTTTCATTATTCGAAAGGCTACTTACTATGTTTATAAATTACATGTGAACAATTTTTTATAAATTGCTAATATCACATCAAGATGCTGACTGATTTCATCTGAATTAGAGCATGAACATTCTTTTGTTGTTGATGCATCGTAAAAATATTTTATATATCATCAACACCATTCTTTAGCCGAGGCAGCTTGAATACGAAAAGTTTCGCGAGTCTAATTGGTAGAACGCGACTAAATTTTTCTTGGATCTCTTCAAGAAAAAAGTGGGCCACTTTTCACATACAGATCACGTAACTGTTTTCTATTAATGTTTTCACCCAATTTTTTCTCAAAACCTATATATAGTATAAGGTATTTCTCTCACTTTCCTAGTGTGCGTTCGTGGTGTAGTGGTTCTGCTCGCTAGGCCGGTATCCTAAGGTCCGTGATTCGATGCCCGGCGAAAGCGTTTGCTAATTTTTCATCTTGCCTGCTTCCAAAAAATCCTAATGTCTCTACAATAGTATGATAAGTTTTTGTAAACCTGTACTCAAATTTGTGAAATGATGTGACTCAAATGTATTAAATGTATGGTATGTTTATTAACAAACTTTTTTTTTTTTTTTTTTTTTTTTTTTTTTCCCTGCTGAAAATTTTAAACGTGTCTTACTAGTTTTTTTCTGCTGTAAACTTTAAACGTGTTGTACACCTTAATCTAAATCAATTTAGTGGCTCTTCAAAATATACAGTATTTTATTTTAAGAATTATTGATATTTAAATAAAGGAAAAATTGAAATCGCATAAATAAATTAACAGTAAGCTTAAATTGAAATAACATAGGAATACGTTGTTGGAATAATTGCAGTCTGCATTGGTAGACGTCTGGTGTATTTCATGCTTGGAAAATATCTAAAAGGAAAAAAAAGGCCTAGTAAGAAAAGGAAGCAAGTTACAAATTAAGTGATAAAAATTTTTAAAAAATAATAATAAAAAAAAAGAAAAATGCTATAAAAATTTCATATTTAAGAAATCATTTAAAATAAAGAATGATTCCAAAGGCCAATAATAACTATAAAAAAAAATCTGAAAGCCTTCAGATTTTATATAACGCCTCAAAAAAGTTTTTTTAACGCTTTGTGTGTTACCTTTATTTATAAAATATCATGTTCTTTGCACTTAAAACACAAAAATTTCAATTCAACAACAATATCACAAAATATCTAAAAACAGCAAAACAGCGTATCTTAGAATTTCCGATACACAAGCTCGCGCACTGGAGATAATTTTTTTTTTTCGTACTGTGTTGCCATTGCTCACTTTGAAATCGCTGAGTTTGTTAACCAAAAATTCATTAAAGTTTTACAAAATTTGAAACAGATAATTAAACAAATTCGAAATTAAAAATTCGGGCTTCCAAGTGCGACCTCGTTATTCAAAATTTAATGGCTCTTTGTTTCTTCACAATGCGAGAAACATTCATGCAGATTCTTCATTATTTAGTTTCTTTAAATATAATGCAGGGCGATAATATTTGGTGGCAACAGTTTTAAAAGTGAATCGACGCAAAATGCCGTTTTGAAATTAATATCCTTTCTGGGCTAACGCCCTTTGTACTAATAAAGTAAAAGGATTCTCTATTTTTCATAAACTGTTTTTTGAAAGGAATAACTAAGACAAATTTAATAAAATTCTTTGTAAAACCTGAAAGAAACTAAAATTTTCTAAAAAACATGTATCTCAATTTGAATTACTTTCAAATGTTTTAGATAGATCTTGAAGTAATATTTTCTTATGTAAGGCAGGAATTCATTTTTAATCTCTATAACCTGTTTAAAAAATTCTTTTAATGTGACATAGTTTACATTTCCTACTTTAATTTTCTGTTATAAAAATCTGGATTGTTAGATATAGAGTATTCTAAATACATTTTAATTAACCATTTTATATTATAGAGCCGAACCAGATTCGTATATAAGAAGCTCAGAAATCAGTCAGAGTGGAGATATCTTGTAAGTAATGCTTGTTCATATTTTCTGTAGATGTGATGTAAAGGGGAATACATAGAATAACAGCTGAATAAGATGAAATAATAAGGATTAAAAAACTACTATTCTGAACGGAAAAATATACAAAAAAATTATATTAATTTAAAATTATTGCACGTAAATTTCAGAAAAAAGTTTGCTAAATAATTTATTGAATGCAAAACTGAAAGAGTGGGAAGTGAGGACCAAAGAAATCTAGTTAGTTTTCGAATAAAGTGTTTCTTAATTACACTAGCACTTAAAAAATATGCAACAGAAACTAAACAAAAATGTACATATGCAAAAAGTTTAATTAAAAAATACAATTTACATATGAGGTTGCAGCGCCGAATGCAAATAGGCAACCAAAATTAGCATACAAAGCAATCCCGCAATCACACCATAATGCCTTAAAAAGGGGCATGCCGGTTCTATGAATCAGTCCGTAAGTAACGGTAGTTCCGTGTAATCCGAGGTAGCCAAAGCGGAAGGCATGAGCCGAAGACATCATCTGCACGATGAAACCATTGGAGGACTATCGGAATATTGCAAGCTGGTGCAAGACAATCCGCTATTGCAAGAGAGCTAAATGTGCATCGTAGTATCATCAGTACGATCGCTTCCTGTTGCTAAGTGCAAAACGCCACTAAAAGCACGATAGCTGTCGTCGCATATTTTTGCCGCCGCAGGACTGCCCATATCCCGCCAAACTGTGTCGCGTCGACTGCATGAAGGCGGACGGTATGCTCGATGACCTGTGGTTTGTGTTCTTTGTCCCCATCGCATGTCAGAGCGCGGTTGAATTGGGACCCTGAACATATTCCAAAGAGACCTTTATAGAAAAGAAGGCTTAATTATATGGCTGGTATACCATCGAACGGCCGCACCGACCTCTAAAGTGATGCCTCGTAGTTCCACCACAAGCGTCCGATATCCCAACGAAATTCTTCACCAACTTGTGCACTATTTATCGCTTCAATGGGAGCCGACGCGATATTTATGGACGATAACGCCCTCCAGCATAGAGCTCAAATGGTGCGGAGTCATCTGGAGAGTAAAACTCAGTGTGACGCTAGGCACTCTTCACGAGATATGATGCTGGACAGCATTACTACTGGAATGGGCGCTAATGCAACAGCAAGCAATCAGGAACATTATTGCTAGCTTGCCTCGCCGTTTCTCAAGCATACATTTCACCTAGAGGGTATCATACCCGTAATTAGCGTAATTTTTCCCTTGCACAATCACTTCCGACCTATTTGGTCTTCCGTTATATGTTTTGATGGTCGTAATATATGTAGTCTTGTAGGTCTTTGCTTTATTGTTTGTTGTATGGACTAGTAATACCACAACAACCTCTTGGATCAATTTTACATATATAGATTAAATAGTTGTTTTTTTCCCCTGTTTTACCTTTGTTGCTTTACCTTTGTTGTTTTTTTAGCAGGAGAGTAAATATTTATAATAATTATTCAACAAATAGTTAATTTAAAATCAATATTTTTGTGTAAAGCATATTTTACAAATAAATACTTTTAAATTAAGCTTAAAATTTAATAAATAATGTAGAAAGCAGAAGCTTTCTTAAGAACTAAGCACTTTTGGGGAGCCAGTCTATGGGTGAGCTTTATAATATCATATGTACTTACAAATGTTAATTTCTATAACATTTGAAAATTCAAAAATAGAAAGGCTTTAGTCATTAGATACAGACATTTCTGAAACTCAGTTGGCGATAGAGTATGTTTAGGATGGGATCATCAGTTCCTCCAGGTGCTGTTCCTATATTGTAAAATTCAGTTTGAAATACGGTAAAAACTTTAAATAGGCTTTATTGGTAAGTTCTTTGAGTCTGTGGCCACTATTACTGGCGTTTATTCGTTAAGAAATCTTCCTCATTGAATTGTGAAAAATCGTGAAGCAGAGTCTACACAAAAACTCATTCCTAGGATATGTTTGTTGCATGTACGAAAATCCACGAAAACATCATACAATCAGTCCGTCCATTTAGAACCGAGCCACGATCCAACTATCAGAGCCCAATAGTTTCTTCTATTCGGTCATTCTACGCTCATTAAGAACTATTGTTTTCTAAATTTGTTTAATATTTTGTATTTCATCAGAGCCATATTTTAGCTGATTTGGCTGTAATAAGTTAAGTAAAAATATTTTACTGATAAATAACATTAAATAGCATAAATGTTTAATGATTTATGTTTAAAATATAGAGTTTTTTTCAGAACATATGCATTTTTTAAACTCTGTCGCATTTTTATAATTGTGAAGAGTTACAAAAGATTTGAATGATTGAAGTCATTAAAACATTATGGGCACCAAAGCGATACGAAGCAAAATATTCTTAACTCAAAAGATAGCTTGCACAGTTTGCAAATCGCTTTCCTTACAAATGTTTTCCTTCCACCCTTGTTTTAAGAATCCAAAGCATCCATCTTCCGACAACAAATTTTCTAAGACAAATTACCACTCTCAAAATTACCACAAGCCTTGCTCTTATGAGGGACTGATTACAGCTCTTCTAATTTGTTAAATTTTCTTTTGTTGGCATCATCAAATTATCCCTACGATTCAAACTATATTACAGGAATGGAGTCTATTTCTTTCCTTGTTGAAGTGTAGGCAAGCATTCTTTATCTTGATCGTAAAATATTTGTAATTTTGCTTCATCTCATCTGTTAGTTTTCCTGAAGTCGTATAAATTTCATTTCTGTCAGATAAATATATTTTCTCCATAACATGATTAAAATATTTCCAAAGGCACAACCTACTTCAGTATGTTTTTCGCCCTTTGTATGTTTTGAGGGAAAGGATATTCAGTGAAATTGTTGTTCGTTGAAAACGTGAGCTTGTTACCAGTTCTTAAGTTTCAAAGACATTTTACCGCCCTAGCTATTAAGTATACTTATCAAATGTTTCTTATGAAATCAGGATTTGGGGCATAGTTCTCCTGTTATTAATGGAAGTTTAAACGTTTCGAAATACTATTGCATTATAAATTATTTATCAATATTTTTTTTTATAAATTGCATAACGATTCAAAATGTTTTCATCTAATTTAAGTGCAACTGCATCATAAAATACTCTTTTCACTTCCGTATCTTTATTTACTCAGGTGTTGAGATCGTACATTGGAATATTTCAGAGATGTTATAAGGAACGTTATAAGGCATTTCTCACACAACCCTAAAATGCCTTCGTGGTGTAACGGTAGCACGCTGGGCCGGTATTCCAGAGGTCCGTGGTTCCATTCCCGGCGAAGACGGTTGCATATTTTTCATCTTTTCTGCTTCCAATTAAGCTAATGTCTCTACAACGTTAAAACAATATTCCGAAGGAGTAGTTCCACGGAACTTTGTAAATTTCTTCACAAAACTCGAAAACAAGTAAAAGGTTTTGAAAAAAAAAAAATAAATAAATAAATAAATGCATGTCGGCGTAACTTACATTCAAATATTGTTTACAGTTTAGAAACTGAATTTTAGTATATGTAAAAATTCTTTTATAAATTTAAACTTTTTTATATGAATTAAAGATTCATTTATAATATCAACTAGCTCTCTTAAAAATTCTTTTACTCTTACATAACTTAAGTTTCCTAGCAAAAATTTCTTCATAGAGTATTCAAAATATTCTATAGTTAATCAGTCTATTTTATAGATTAGAAAGAAATGTCGAAACCGTCGATAAAGAAATGGAGCAACAAGAAAAGTAAGTAATGTTTCTTCATAATTTCACTAGAAGTACAGTAAAACAGTAAAGAAAATTATAGCTGAAAAAAAATGAATAGAAAAATATCATTTGGATGGGAAAATGCAGGTAAAAAAAATGTTCAATTGAAGTCATTGCAGAGAAATATAAGAAAAAGTCTTCGAATAAATTTGCGGTATTACAAACTGAAAAAATCCGAAGCGCCAATATAGAAATAAAAATAATTTTCAAATTATGCATTTTCCGCATGTTAAGTACTTAATTATATAATTAAAATACTGGTATTGTCGAAAAAAGAATTTAATTTTGTGTGTGTGTGTGTGTGTGTAATGCTGTGCTTTCGAAGTTATGAGTCACAACCCCATTTGGGTTAGCTAAAATTTAATGTTCGGCGGATAAAAATTAAGCCATAAAAGCGATAAAAAAGCGGCTGAAAATTCTAAAAAGTCTGATTTCATGATATACAATTAAGGGTCGACGCTCTAAATAAGGCCAAGAAATTGTTTTTTAGAGACGTTTGCATTTTTGTGTGGTCGCATTGCCATAGAGTTTGAAATACCACCAGTATAATGAATAATGTAAGAATAAAAAAAATAAATTAAGCATAAAACTTTTATTACATAATTTTAAAACATAAAATTTCTTAATATTTTAAGCATTTTTCCGTGGCCGGGAATGTAAAGACATGCTTTATAGTGTCCGATACAGTTGCAATAGAAGCTAAAATTACTTTTTTTTTAATATTAAGGTTTCAAAACTAGAAAGGCTTTAGTCTTTTAGATACAGGAGTACGGTTAATTTCAATTTACGATAACTTATATGTTTCTGTTTAGGTTGAGATCATCAGTTCCCCCTTGTATTGTGCACCGACAAAAGAATTTATTTCGTTAAGGAAATATGATCACTAACCTACGGCAAAATCTGATTTTGTTTCTAAACAAAAGCTCCTTCCTAGCCACTGATATGTAAGAAGAATCACGGAAACGCCAGGCAGACATTCCATCGATTAGGAATCGAGCCTCTGTCCAACTCCCAGCTTCCAATACTTTCATCTCCTCAGCCAGTCGCCATAATGATTTATTCTTCTACAAATTTCTTTGAATTTCCATTGTTAAGAGAATCTGTATGTTTGTAGAGATGCACAACTCACTTTCTTAGCAAAGTGGCAAACGATGAGCTTAAGTAGTCCTAGTTGCCTTTCATTTGTACTATAATACATTAATGCTATTGTTATTATAATTGAGAAAGTGACATCAAACAGTTTTTAATACTGGCACTATTAATTTTTATTGCTAATATTTTAGTGTATTTTTATTCAATAGTCAAACAGGTAACCTCTAAAATCAAATAATTTCTTTAATACTTCTGCAAGAGAATTAACTGTTGTGGCACAGGGCATGCATATATTGAATTGCTCTTATTTAACGGGGTTGATGCTCTTTTTGGTAACAAAAATATATAATAAAGATAACTGTTTTCATAAACTTAAATTTATTGATGACAACATCATAACAAAATCTTGAAGTTGCAACAATAAGCTGAATAAAATTTCAAAAATTGATCAAGATGAAATAATATTTCTTTTAATGCTTTCTATTAATAAATCTATGTCGGTGTAACTTACTTTCAAATAATTTTTATAGATCATAAAGTGAATTTTGGTATATGTAAAAATTATTTTATGATCTTAAATTTCAGTATATGATTTAAAGATCCATTTATAATATCAACTACCTCTCTTAAAAATTCTTTTACTCTTACGTAACATAAGTTTCCTAGCTAAAATTTCTTCATAGAGTATTCAAAATATTCTATAGCTAACCAGTCTATTTTACAGATTAGAAAGAAATGTCGAAACCGTCGATAAAGAAATGGAGCAACAAGAAATGTAAGTAATGTTTCTTCATAATTTCACTAGAAGTACAGTAAGACAATAAAGAAAATTATAGCTGAAAAAAATGAATAGAAAATTGTCATTTGGATGGGAACATACAAGTTAAAAAAAATGTTCAATTGAAGTCATTGCAGAGAAATATAAGAAAAAATCTTCGAATAAATTTGCGGTATTACAAAGTGAAAAAATCCGAAGCGCCAATATAGAAATAAAAATAATTTTCGAATTATGCATTTTCCGCATGTTAAGCTCTAAATTATATAATTAAAATACTGGTTTTCCGGGAAACAATTTTTTTTTTTTTTTTTTTTTTTTTTTTTTTTTTTTTTGTAATGCTGTGCTTTTTAAGCTATCGGCTCACGACCCCATTCGTGTTAGCTAAAATTTAATGTTCGTCGGATAAAAATTAAGCAATAAAAAGCCGGATAAAAATACTAAAAAGTCTGAAATCATTGGTATATAATTAAGGGTAGACGCTCTAAATAGGGGCATGAAATTGTTTTTTAGGGACGCTTGAATTTATGTGTGGTCGCATTGCCAAAAGTTTGAATACCACTAGTATAATGAATAATATAAGAATAAAAAAATTAAATTAAGCATAAAATTATAATTACATAACATTAAAACACAAAACTTCTTAATATTTTAGGCATTTTGCGGTGGCGGGGAATGTATGGACATGCTTTATAGTGCCCGATACACTTGCAAAAGAAGCTGAAATTAATTTTTTTTTAATATTAAGGTTTCAAAATTAGGCTTTAGTCATTTAGATACAAGGGTTAGGGTAATCTCAATTTACGATAAGTTATAATGTTGTTTGGAAGGTTCTATTTAGGTTGAGATCATCAGTCTCCCTTGTATTGTGCACCGACAAAAGAATGCATTTCGTTAAGGAAATAGGATCATTAACCTACGGCAAAATCTGAGTTTCTTTCTAAACCAAAGCTCCTTCCTAGCCACTGACATGTAAGAAGCTGTACGAAAACGCCAGACAGACATTCCATAGATTAGGAATCCAGCCTCTCTCCAACTCCCAACGTCCAATACTTTCATCTCCTCAGAACATTTCCAAAGACTAACCTACTTCAGTACCTTTTTCACCTTTTGTATGTTTTGAGGAGAAGGGTATTTAGTGAACTTGTTGTTCGTTGAAAACGTGAGCTTGTTACCAGTTCTTAAGTTTCAAAGACATTTTACCGCCCTAGCTATTAAGTATACTTATCAAATGTTTCGTATCAAATCAGGATTTGGGGCATAGTTCTCCTGTTATTGATGGAAGTTTAAAAGTTTCGGAATACTATTGCATTATAAATTATTTATTAATACTTTTTTTTATAAATTGCATGACGATTCTAAAGGTTTCATCTAATTTAAGTGCAACTGGATCATAAAGTACTCTTTTGACTTCTGTATCTTTATTTACTCAGGTGTTGAGATCGCACATTGGAATATTTCAGAGATGTTATAAGGAACGTTAAAACAATATTCCGAAGGAGTAGTTCCACGGAACTTTATAAATTTCTTCACAAAACTCGAAAACAAGTAAAAGGTTTTGAAAAATAAATAAATAAATGCATGTCGGCGTAACTTACCTTCAAATATTGTTTATAGTTTAGAAACTGAATTTTAGTATATGTAAAAATTCTTTTATGCATTTAAACTTCTGTATATGAGTTAAAGATTCATTTATAATATCAACTACCTCTCTTAAAAATTCTTTTACTCTTACGTAGTTTAAGTTTCCTAGCTAAAATTTCTTCATAGAGTACTCAAAACATTCTATAGTTAACCAGTCTATTTTACAGATTAGAAAGAAATGTCGAAACCGTCGATAAAGAAATTGAGCAACAAGAAAAGTAAGAAATGTTTCTTCATAATTTCACTAGAAGTGCAGTAAGACAATAAAAAAATTATAGCTGAAAAAAATGAATAGAAAAATATCATTTGGATGGGAAAATACAGGTAAAAAAAAATTTCAATTGAAGTCATTGCAGAGAAATATAAGAAAAAAATTTCGAATAAATTTACCGTATTACAAAATGAAAAAATCCGAAGCACCAATAAAAAAATAAAAATAATTTTCGAATTATGCATTTTCGGTACGTTAAGTTCTAAATTAAATAATTAAAATACTGGTTTAGTCGAAAAAAGAATTGATTTTTTTTTGTGTGTGTGCGTGCAATGCTGTGCTTTTCAAGCTATGAGTCACAATCCCATTTGGGTTAGCTAAAATTTAATGTTCGGCGGATAAAAATTAAGCCATAAAAGCGATAATAAGGCGGGTAAAAATTTACAAAGTCTGATTTCATGGTATACATTTAAGGGTTGACGCTCTAAATAAGGGCATGAAATAGTTTTTTAGAGACGTTTGCATTTTTGTGTGGTCGAATTGCCATAAAGTTTGAATACCACTAGTATAATGAATAAAATAAGAATAAAAAATTAATATAAGCATAAAATTTTATTACATAATTTTAAAACATAAAATTTCTTAATATTTTAAGCATTTTGCCGTGGCGGGGAATGTATAGACATGCTATATAGTGTCCGATACAGTTGCAAAAGAAGCTGGAATTACTTTTTGTTTAATATTAAGGTTTCAAAGTTAGAAAGGCTTTAGTCATTTAGATACAGGAGTACGGTTAATTTCAATTTGATGATAACTTATACGTTTCTGTTTAGGTTGAGATCATTAGTTCCCCCTTGTATTGTGCTCCGACAAAAGAATGCATTTCGTTAAGGAAATATGATCACTAACCTACGGCAAAATCTGAGTTTGTATCTAAACAAAAGCTCCTTCCTAGCCACTGACATGTAAGAAGAATCCCGAAAACTCCAAGCAGATATTCTATCGGGCCTCTGTCCAACTCCCAGCTTCCAATAGTTTCATCTCCTCAGCCAGTCGCCATGATGATCTATTCTTCTACAAATTTCTTTAAATTTCCATTGTTAAGAGAATCTGTGTGTTTGTAGAGATGCACAACTCACTTTCTAAGCAAACAGGCGTACGAGGAGCTTAAGTGGTCCTAGTTGCCTTTCATTTGTACTATATAACATAAATCCGATTATTATTATAATTGAGAATATAACATCAAACAGTTTTAAATGCTGCCACTATTAATCTTTTTATTTCTAAAATTTTAGTCTATTTTTATTTAATAGTCAAACAGCTATCCTCTAAAATCAAATAATTTCTTTAATACTTCTGGAAGAGAAGTAACTGTTTATGCCTAGGACATGGATATATTGAATTGCTCTTATCTCACGGGGTTGATGCTCCTTTTTGTAGCGAAAAATATAATAAGGTTAAGAATTTTCTTATACTTAAATTTATTAATGACAACATCATAATAAAATCTTTAATTTGTAACAACAAACTGAATAAAATTTCTAAATTTTTCAAGGTGAAATAATATTTCTTCTAATGCTTTCTATTTCTTTCTTCTAATTAATAGATAATCTATTAGTCTTTCTATTAATATATCTATGTCGGTGTAACTTACCTTCAAATATTTTTTACAGTTCAGAAACTGAATTTTAGTATATGTAAAAATGCTTTTATAATTTTAAACTTCAGTATATGATTTAAAGATTCATTTGTAAGTTCAACTACCTCAATTCAAAATTGTGTTATTAACTTAAGTTTCCTAGCTAAAATTTCTTCATAGCGTACCCAGACATTCTCTAGTTAACCAGAATGTTTTACAGGTTTGAAAGAAATGTTGAAGCCGTCCATAAAGAAATGGAGCAACAAGGAACGTAAGTAATGTGTCTTCATAATTTCACTAGAAGTACAGTAAAATAATAAAGAAAATGACAGCTGAATAAAATGAATATAAAAGTATCATTCTTATGGGAAAATAAAGGTAATATTTTCCATTGAAGTTATTGCAGAGAAATATTAGAGAATATCTTGGAAATAATTTGGGAAATACAAAACTGAAAGAGCCAATACAAAAAAAATCAAAATAATTTTCGAATTATACATTTTCCGTTTCTTAAGTTCAAAATTAAGTAATTAAAATACTGGTTTCGTCGAAAAAAGCATATTTAAACAATTTTTTTTTCTGTAATGCTGTGCTGTTCAAGCTATGGGTCACGAGTGCATTTGAGTTAGCTAAAATTGAATGTTCGGTGGATAAAAATTAATCGATAAAAGGTGGATAGAAATGCTAAAATGTCTGAATTCATGGTATATAATTAAGGGTCGACGGTCTGAATGGGGTCACGAAATTGGTTTTTCAGGGATGTTTGCATTTTTGTGTGGTAGCACTGCCATAAAGTTTGAATACCACTAGTATAATAAACATTATAAGAATAAAAAAAAATTAAATTTAGCATAAAATATTTTATAATCTTAAAACATAAAAATTTCTTGATATTTTAAACATTTTCCGGCGGCGGGGAATCTATGGATATATTTTTTCGTGTAAGATGCAGTTGCAAAAGAAGCTAAAGTTACTTTTCTTTCTTATTAAGGATTAAAAAATGGAAAGGCTAATAAAAATCTGTTCTTCTACAAATTTCTTTAAATTTCCATTATAAAGAGGATCTGTGTGTTTGTAGAGATGCAGAACTCACTTTTAAAGCAAATTGGCAAACGATGAGCTTATGTAGACATATTTGCCCTTCATTTGTACTTCAATGAAATACTAGTATTATTGAGAATTAACATCAAACATTTTTAAATGCTAACACTATTAATATATATTACTAATATTTTAGTGGATTTTTATTTAAGAGTCAATCTGAAAAACTTCTAAAATCAACTAATTTCTTCAATACTTCTGCAAGAGAAATAACCGTTCCTGATATAAATATCAGGAACGGTTTCTTCCTCTTTTCTTCTTCTGTCTTTGTTTTCAAAGATATTGGCCTTTACTTTTACTGGTTATATTTGCATTTGCTTGGTAAAATACTAATAAAAGTTGGATAATTTAAGTTATTAAAAAATAACGAATTTATAAATTATACGAAACAATATAATCTTAAAGACCTTGCGCAGTTTGCGAATAGCTTTCATTACAATTATTTTCCTTCCCTTTTTGGTCTAGGACTCCAAAACTTTCATCTTGGAATAACAACTTTTCTTAGAAAATGTCTTTCAAATTACCGCAAACCGTTTTTTTCGACCATGTTTATTGCAGCTGTTAAGTTTTCCTTTCTTGGCACCATTAAAGTTTTCTTAAGTCTCGAAATATACTACAAAAATGGGATCTGTTTATTTGCTTGCGAAGAGTTGCCATGAAGTCATAATTGTAGTCATAAAATGTTTATAAATTTGCTACATCACACCTGAGCCTTTTTCTTGATGTCATATAAGCTTAATTTCTATCAGATAAAAACATTTGCCCATAATAGGAATATTTCCAAAGAGAGAATCTGCTTCAGTATTTTTTTTTTTTTTTTTTTTTATTCATTTTATATGTTTCGGAGAGAAGGGTTTTAGTGAAAATGTTGCTTCGATAGTCAAAATCTGAACTTGTCTTTCATACTTCCATTTAAGACTTATGTCTCCTCCGTTCTAGTTATTAAGTATACCTATAAAACGTTTCTTATTAAATGTGGATTTGAGGCATAGTTCTCATGTTGGTAATGCAAGTTTAAACGTTTCTATTACATTCAAAATTATTTATTAATACTTTTTTATGAATTGCATAACTATTCTGAATGGTTTTATCAAATTTAAGTGCAACTGCATTATGAAGTACTTTTTTGACTTCCGCATCTTTGTTTACTCACGTGTTGAGATCGTACGTTAAAATATTTGAGATGTTAGATGAGACATTAAATCATTATTCCGGAGGAGTAATTCCAGGGAACATTATAAATTTCTTCACGACACTCGAAAACAAGTAAAAGGTTTTGAAAAAAAAATAAATGTATGTCTGTGTAACTTACCTTCAAATATTTTTTATAGTTCAGAAACTGAATTTTAGTATATGTAAAAATTCTTTTATAAATTTAAACTTCAGTATATGATTTAAAGATTCATTTATAATATCAACTACCTTTCTTAAAATCTTTTACTGTTACATAACTTAATTTTCCTAGCTAATATTTCTTGCATAACTACTTGCAATAATAAATTCAGTCATCTTTACTTACTCCAAGTTTTCTATAGCTCCCACGAAATCAGCAGTCAAGAGCAAACGAAGACAGAAATTAAAACTGAACCCCTGAATCTGTAAGTAAATGTTCCTTTGTAATTTCTGTAGAAAGTTGAAAATTTTTGCTATTGCTTATTCCTTATTCAAGCACCTGCGCAGTAAAACAGTAAATAAAATAAGTATGTAAGTTATATTTGCTTACAGTAAATAATAATATTTTCTACATATATCAGGAACTGTTAGTTCGAGTTTTAATCACGTGTCTTTCGTATCAAGATTATTGGCCTTTATTACGCTGTATTTGCTTCGTAATAGTAAAGTACTAATAAAAACTTAATGATGTTATAAAATAATTAGTTATAAAATAGTTATAGGCTTAGAAGCAATACGGAACAAAGATATTCTTAGCTCAAAGATAGTATGCACAGTTTCACAACACGTTTCTTTACGATTCTTTTAATAACCTCTTCGTCTTAAGAATCCAAAATGTCCCTCTTTGAGCAACGTATTTTACAGAATAGTAGTCGTTAATATTATCATAGCCTATATTAACTTTGAAACATGTCGAGTACAGCTCTTCCATTTGCACCTTTTTAAAATTTTCTTTTCAGGGTGTCATAAATTGTTTCACAAATTGTAAAATGCATTATAGCGGCGAAATCTGTTTATTCTTTGTTGAAGAGTAGCTAAGAGCTGGCAATGGTATATATAATTGTAAAATTACTTCGGCGGTTATGTTAACTTGATTTATATGAACTTCCTTTCCGGTCAGATAAGTGTGTTTTCTCTATAATATTATCAGAATATTTTCTAAGGGAGAATCTGATTCCATTTTCCCCTTTATTTTGACAGTGGAGAAGTGAGGTTAGTGAAATAATTGGATCGTAACGTAAGTCATTGCTCGAACTTCGTTCTTATTTTTCCATTTTACAGATGTGCATGCATACTATATGCTAGTAATTCCTGCTGAATCTATCATATATGGACTTTGGAAGTAATTTTCTTATTTGCAAAGCGAATTTGAACTATTCGTAATGCTACTGTGTTTATGAATTCATATAACACAAATTGTATCAATTGGCAATGGTAACCCAGGTGACAAATCTTGGTATCACTGTAGAATCATTAGCTCTTTTGGAGAAGTAGAGTTGTAAAACCAATATCCTCACCGGAAATAGAATCCGAGGCTTTCTAGTTTTCTACCTTGGATTAACACTTGGATAAATAAAGCTTGATACGATAAGCCCAGTAATCAAGAAAAATAACTTTAAAATAAAGTAGTTTATTTAAATTATTATTTAAAAGTGGTAGTTCAACTACACTGATGGAAAATGAAATCCCAACACCAAGAAAGAGTTGCTCTAGATAAACGAAATTTGGGAGGCGTGTTTTCCCATCTGAAAGATGATGATCCGAGAGATAATCAGATTTAGCTCTAGACGAATAAGTGTGACGCCAGTAAAGCTACTATGAACACACAAATCACATTTGCTTCAAATACGTGATTCGTGTTGTAAGATTCCATCCTTTGAGTTACTGCTACCTGTGTGGAACTTAAAGAACTGGTAAGCGAATAATTGCATAGTTCAGAGAGATAGAAATGTAAACGTAAGAAGGGTTAATTACCCTTTATTATTCAAAATAAATTTAACTGTCGAGTTTACAACAAAGCCTCCACTTGGGCTTGAACTCAGGAATACCAAGAAGTAACTCTTTACTAAATTTAACTAAAAAGATGTAGCCGAAGCTATCAAGATTCTAACGGAGTTGGCCCCTTGTAGAGTCATTAGGATTTTTTGGAAGCCAGAGAGATGAAAAATATGCAACCGCCTTCGCTGGGAATCGAACCACGGACCTCTGAATACCGGCTCAGTGTGCAGAACCACTACACCACGAAGGCTCGCTAGGAAAGTGGGATAAATACCTTATATACTCCCCTTTTTAAAGGGCGACTAGGGTTTTAGGGGACCTAGTCGCCAAATCCTGGGTGTGGAGAATCATCATCCACAACCCTTTTAGTTCGGGCGCCAATTGTAAAGTCATTAGGATTTTTTGGAAGCCAGGGAGATGAAAAATATGCAACCGCCTTCGCCGGGAATCGAACCACGGACCTCTGAATACCGGCTCAGTGTGCTGAACCACTACATCACGAAGGCTCGCTAGGAAAGTGGGAGAAATATCTTATACCCTTAACGCTAACTAACGGCGAAGCTATCAAGGTCCTAAAGTACGGACGAACGTAATAATAGCTTAAGAGAGAGAGTAGCCTAAAAGGCGAAAGCGCGCTCCTCAGAATATCTGGCTCTCTAAGTCAATAGAACTTCAAAGTTAAATACGTCTCCTCCTCATTTGCATTTGACCGCGATTCTGAAAATTTTCTGGCCGGAAGTTGTAAGCTGGCATTAAGAATGCACAGGAAAGTAACTTTAACTAAAAATTAACTGTTAGAAAACGTAGGATAAACCTTACAGTGTGACTTATTTATAGCCCGAATTGGGCTTTGTGAGCAAGATCTGAGTAAAGAATGCCTCTACAGAGACGAAGAAGGCAGTATCGGCAACTTACTGAGCTTGAACGAGACCATGTACGAGAACTGTGAGAATGGTTTTTTTTCTTCGAGATATTGCCGAAAAACGTGGCAGGGATGTATCCACTTTGCATGAGTCCTGACAGCAATGGTCACAAAAATGTATTGTTTGAAGAAGGCCCGAGTCCGGCCGCACACGTGCCGGCAGAGGGAACACCGCCCTATTCGACACTCGTCTGTGGCACTATATTGACCCAGCGAATGATAACAAATCGATTATTCGACAGGCAGCTCCGAGCCATGCGCCCCGTACCACTAACTCCAAATCACCGCGACCTACGACTTCGGTGGTGTTAAGCGAGAGATCACTGGTGAGCGGAGTGGAACTGTTATGTTCTCGGATAAAAGGCTTTTTTTTTTTAATATATATATACTAGTGATGGCCGTATGTTGGTCAGAAGAGCAGATGAGTGTTTGGGACCAGGCTATCTGGCGGTGTAGATACATGACTCCTCTTGCCTGCAGTTGTACGAGGAGTTATGCTGTGAGGAGCAATTTCTTGTCACAGCAGAAGCACTCTTGTTGTTATCCTCCCACCTTGAAAGAAAACTGGTTACTGCTCTGGTCATCCACTGCCAGCACGGACCGATACTTATTTGACTGATTAAGTACAACAAGCATGGAACACCATACAAAAAAATAATATACGACATCTGTACGAGGCAATACAGTCGCCACTATCACCAGCCCTAAGAGAGGACTTTCGGCTCGCCGCATATTTAGAATACCTCCATACCGCACAGATACTATACCTTTACAAATATCCATGCCTTCTCCAGAATTCGAACTTGGGCCCTTCGGTACGGTAGTCAGAATCACTAACCGCTATTACAGTTGCGCGTAAATAAATATGTTAAGTAGACAAATGCTTTGCCTGTATTTCATTCCTTTAAACTGATTTCTCTTTGTGTTTGGATTTCATTTTCCATTAGTGTCTATTTAACGAAATTCTTCCCGCCATTTGAAAGCAACGCAAATTTTTAAAAAGTAATTCCCTTAAATATATATTTCCCCATTATATTCACTTAAAAGATTAATTTATTTCAATATGATATACCCAAGCCGCTTGTTTCATAAATCTAAACTAATTAAATATCAGACTATAAGCTTAAGAACTTTCAGAGTAACGAAAAGTGAGTTATCGGTGAAAGTTATGTAGGAGAAAAAGCACTGCTTAAATACGAAAAAGAAGAAATTGGAAGAGGAGAAAACTGTGCGTTATAAGAGCTTCTGATCAGTAGAATTTATTTCAGACCATAAAGGAGGTACGTGTGGAAATATGTGTGCCTCCAGTAGTGCTTTGAATACGTTTCTTATTTACATGTGATTAATCGCATGTGTGTCTATGTCTATATATCACATAATGTATCATATATTGTAAACATTTTACTTCTAGGCTATTTTTAAAAAATGCTGTCGATTTTCCTCTGCATTAAATGTGCAACGTATAACCATTTCTTTTTCCTTTTCTTCCCCTCTTTCCTAGGGACGAACAGCTAACGAGCGTATTCAATATCGGGAGGAGCATTCGACGTGCTAAACTACTTGCATTGTAAGTAGATTCGTCATAACTTTTGCAGTTACTTACACGCGCCGAGTAAAATGACTAATTCTCTCCATGAGATTAGTTTATATATATATATATATATATATATATATATATATATTTTCATTTATTAGCTTCTTCTTGAAAATATTTTATTTTAGAGTTTGCGGGCTATGAAAGTAAAATACAGAGTAAGTTATTTAGAAAAACCAGCGTAATAAATGCAGTGTAAAGCAGTTTAGGAATAGCAAATTAAAAGTCATTAAGTCCTTGCTATTGCAGCCTTCTCTTAATTGGTTCCTTAGGTTTAAGGATATCTTCTTTCTTATTGAAGTAAAGTCTGAAGGAGAAAATTAAACAAATGCAAAAGTATGCATTCTGCTTAATTATCTACCCATCAAACTTAAAAGGCAAAATGTGGTAAACGCGAAGCTCTTAAAGCATTTGTAGAATCATTTGTTGTGCTACGAGAATGTTATATAGGGTAGCCACTAAATAATTGAAGGGTTTGAAAAATTCAGATCTTGTTTGTTTTCATTCCTTTTGAATTTTCTTTATCTATAGGTTCTAGAACATCCCTTGAAGATTAAAATGGCTACGTATGATGTCCTACAACGAGTAAACCCACTGAATTTTTCTAATCCAATGAAAGATCATTGCCGCATCAGTGGACACAATACGCTTAAGACCTGTTCACGGAAGATCGCAGGTTGATTCAGTTCTTTCAAATCGAGCGATTAGGTTCTGACTTATGCTATTGCCAGGAGACGCTCTGCCATTAAAAAGTTGCAGGTATTTTCTCTGAGTTTGAATAACTGATCAATTCGATGAGTTTTACTTGCTGGCGAACATCATACATAGCCATTTTAATCTCAACAGTATTGTGTATAACCTGCAAGGAAGACTGAAATTGAAGAAGTTGTGAAATCTTCAAAACTTTAGCTCTCAGTGGCTACCCTATCCAAACGTGAACACAACAAAGAGTGGTAAAATTTGCACGTGGAATATTTATCGGAAACATTACGTTGCGTTAATGCAAAAATCTGCTTACTTTAGTTACGAGCAAATATTAAATTTTCAAAAATTAATGGATATCCTATATTTACAAATACCTTAGAAATTTTTATTTAAAGTCTTATTTTTCTGCACCATTATGCCAGGTCCTTTGACTAAATGAATACTGCAAACATTTCAACGTGATTGTTCATTTCATCTTCAGAATAGTTCTATGTCTTAGCTTTTTAGTATTCAGTTACTTAAAATTTTACAAAATGATCTGTTGCCTTTAACAGAAATTTTCTATAAAGCAACTTTATAAAATTACGCTATTAAATGCAAAGTTTACGAAAGTAACCGTAGAAAACTGTCGGATGACTTTTCGTCCCATCTAGCTTCTTTTCTAAAAATAGCACAACCGAAGTAAAATTTAAATAAAAGTATTTGTTAATACGTCAACCTGATAGTTACATGAACTGAAAATTAACAGGAACAAAACTCCAAACAAACTAATTTGCGGGAAGATAATACAAATTCAAGTTTAATCTATTGTGCGTTGTTCTTCAGACTTAAGGGATAACCTGAAAAAAAAATATTCACTGATTAAAGTTTTCAACTAAGTATCCAATGGTGTAATTATTTATGTGAATTATCTGCAACTGAACATAAAAATAGATTTCTACGTTTAGGTTAGTGCACGAAATATTCAAATTAAGAGACTAGTAGTAACACGTTACGCAATGGATGCGTGTTGGAATTCGAACATGCAGAGTTGTTTAAAATAAATGTGGTTTCTAGTGTTATGATCAGAGCCATCATTACAGCGAAGGTTAAAAGTGGCGGTAGACTAGAGGGAGGGGTCAAACACAGACATGGGAGTCGCATTATAATCAGTGAATCTGTTTGTAGATAGCTCCGGCAAAGGCGGCCAAAAGCCACAACTGTATCCGAAGACCTTTTCCTGTCAATGCCGCTTCGAGTAATCTATGAAGCAATTACAAGCTAGCTGATTTTTAAACTTTCAGGCTGCCGCAGGAAACTCGAATAAGATGTTTACAGCTGCGGATGTTTCACGAAATTAAACTCCGCGAGAGAAACCTGGAGTTTGTGTACAACTAACTCCATCTTCCATAGGATCTCCATTTGGAGTATTGTTGTTACGTTCCACCCGAGTACGCTCGCGACGTAGTTGCCGGTATTTTTTTTTTTTTTTTTCGCCGGCGTAAATTTTCATTACGCAGAGGACGTGATCCTGTGTTCGCTGGAGTCCAGCATTTTCTCCCGCGATGTGAACGAACAGCCAATAGCTGAGTTCTTACCACGTGTCATAAGCGGAAAAAAAACTTCTAGTTCTCACTTTTCAATATGACGTCGAACCACATAGGGATGAGTTTTGGTTAAAGAGATCGTAACGGTCCACAGGAATAAAATCATCAGCATTGTTTATTGCATCCTCAATTCTCTCAAACCATATATTTGTATAAATTTCAAATTCTCATGAAAGAGAAAAAAGGAACCTAAATAAAGTACAGTTTCTACAAAATCAAATTTTCTGCCTTATAAAAATTCTCCTTAATTATTAGATATTCCCTATTTCATGTATAACAAGCAGCTCTATAGGTATCTCAATATTAAGCATACCAAAAATTAACTTCAACAATATAAGAACTTCTAACATAAAGCAGTTGACTGTAACAGAATATTTAATAAAACACAGTTAATAAAATCTTCGAGACAGTTACAGCTTGGGTCATACGACAATTATTTATTGAATGATAATTAAATTACCCTTACAATGACTTCTACTTGCTCCATTATTTTTCCATTCGCAAGCACATACACCTTTCGAGAGCATTTGAGCTAACGTCACATCACGCTAAAAATATTTTAAAAGAGCGTATCTTTAAAATTTTTATTCGATGAACCTTTTTCTTCTAATTTGTATGTGTAATAATCTATAGAGAATAATCAAATTATAGAATGCTTTACTTATTACACAGATTCTTTTACACGTACTCCGATACTACACATAAACAAGCAAGCCAAGCGAGAGGGGAAAAGATCTATTAAAAATTATGAAGTTGATTTTATTATATGGTTGATAGTGTATTAAGTCTCTTTATATACTGTATTCCAAAACAATTTTATAGATCTTAATTTGCATAAAAACTGATTTAGGCGTAAAATAACTGATTAATCTTACTATCCAAGCTGTTAAATTGCTTAATAAACAAAATTTCACAATAAAACGAACCAAGTGTGATAGTCTTCTGACCAGACTACGAAGTAGCAGGTAAGACATTGATCTAGCAGCCTGTTTGCTTCTCCGTTTGCTGGTGACGTGCGTTTCACATTCAAACAGCTGTATCAGTTCTTTGCGATGCTCACCTTTTCCTAGAGAAAAATACAAATATCCTTCGAATATTCTTACCTAACATTTTGTTAATTATTTGAAGTACTTACTACCTTACTAATCCAACTTTTTTTCACATTGCTTGTCTATTTTCATTCATTACATCTTTCTTCGCCGACTGATGGAGGCTAAGTGAAATATCCCATTCTACCATCTCGATTCTTCTTATCATCCTTTTGTTGTTCCAGACATTCTTTTATCTGATGCAGAGTAAAAGTCCCTGTCTTTTCCATTCGACACAAGTCAAGACGTGCGTTTCGTTGTGTGAACGCACCTTAAGAGGAACGGGATCCTGTATAATTTATTGAAAAGTCGAGATACAGCCTTGGAATGTCCTTCTACACGTGTTTTGATGTAAGAGAGCGATTTGCCTTCACTTATTCATGAAAGATCCCGTTTCCACTGAAGAGATTTAATGGCTTTAGGTTGAATCATGAAAAATGGCCGAACCGAGCTATATATTTTTTATGAAATTTCTCTAACTGGTCACAGATATGTGGCCGAGGTTTTGGAAATACATGTATCGTTCATATCTAATGCCGGAATACTTGGAAACAGAAGATACCATTCGAATGGAGTGACGAGCTTACTCACCATACTTGAATCCGTTTGAGCCTGTATGGGATGCCTTAGGCAACCAAACTGCAGCACACCGTATGCCGTCCCTGACTTTCAGTGATCTGGAAAGGGCACGTTTAGAAAGGTCCCTGCAATTCCACACGCTTTGATCAACACTTTGACAAATTCTATGAAATCAAAATGTGAGGTTTGCATTTCTGTCAGAAGTGATCCTACACCAATTAAAGAAAGATTTTTTTACAAAACAGCGGATATTACTTTTTCCACGATTTTTAAATATCTATAAATTTGACTATAAATTAAATATTTTGAGAATAATTAATTGGCAAACATGATAATTTATCTAACAATACTTTCGTCTAAATTTTTTTTAATAGGCAACAACTAAATTTTAGTTCTTTCAATGTCTCTTAATTTGACGAGCAGTGTACTATATAATATTAGTCAAGCCTAGATTAAGCCTTGAATTCCCTTGACCAATTATTCGCGAAGAAACATAGCAAGCAAATCTGGCAAACTAATTGCAACAGCAGAATTAAAAGTAGAGTATCAGCTATGCTAAGCTACCCTAAACGTTCTTTGATAAATTTTGAAACTTGACGATTATTTGAACTTTCGTGGAAGTCTATGAAAGCAGAAGTACAGAAAAGTCAAAATGATAACTGGTTAATTAAAATAAAACCATGCAGTATTAATTTAGAAGTCAAACAACAAACCATACAGCTTGCTGACAAACAAATTATAGATCTTTCTTTTTTCTGGGCTGTTAATTAGGAAAAATCCACAATTTTTCACTTAAATACAGCAAGTAGAAAAATTTCGCAACATAATTTTTATTATTCTATGTAGTATTATTCATCAAGAAAATTCATCAGGGAAATTGGCTTCGATTCTCTCAAATATTTTAAGTGAATGGGATATTTTAAATGAAGTAATTTTAATTTCATTTTTTATTTCTGGTTTGGTTTCTTAAAGCCTTCGAGGACATCTGCTTAAATAGAGCGATGTCTTTGTACGGGACTTTTTAAACATCTTTTAAAGTACGGAATATTTTAGTTAAAAACGTTTTAAACTCCTAACACTTTTCAACACTTTTTATAAAATTTGTGCTGTAAATCTGCTGTTTCTGTAAAATGTATTTCTTTTTTTCTTTTAGGGAAAGAATTAAAATAATATCCGAAGATTACGAGGTCATAGTAAGTATTATTATATCTTTTTAAAATAATACTAACTTAATTTTTAACAGATAACTATCAAACTAGTTTGTCAACTGCGGACCAGAAAAATATTAAAATACAAAAAATGCGCATAACCCTGGTGAAGAGCGTCACTGAGTGCAGGCTCCTGGGCAGTTGCCTCATCCTGTGTAGAACAAAATTGCAAACGGAGCACAGCTTCTGTAGAGGCTAACATGGTGAAGAAGGGAAAAGGCTTAATACATTTTCCCTGTCGTGCAGTCAGTCAATTCGAAGAAATACGTTTCTTATCTCGTATCAAGGTTACTATAATCTGCTTGTCTAACCTTGCCTCCTACAGTTTACGATACAGACTTAGTTTGAACGCCACATGTATGGAGTTTCGAATAATTTTGAGCTTTTGAGCTTGTGTGAGGGAAGGAGTGGTTGATTAATTTTTGTTAGCAACGTAGATAGGTTAGTTTAAATTTCTTTGGACTGTTCTTACTTTTCCCAAATATGATTCTTCTAAATAATGGGAACTGTGAAAATAAAATCACGAATCCATACTATCCTGTAAATAGACAGATTTGGAAGATTTGCATTACTAAATAACTTTTGTAATTTTTTCTTAATTTCACAAAAGAGGCGCTGCCAGAGCCATCTTGGATCTCACGATAATGTTATAAAATTCCATACCATATATGTATAAATACCACGTCAATATCATTTGTTAGACATAGCTTGGTGAACCCTTTAAATAAAGGTAAAATGTGTTCAAAAAGTTACTACAGTCATTAGGAGTTAGTACAATACATTCGAAGGAAACGTTCAGAGTATCTCCTATTAATTATTAGTAGCATAAAAAGTAAGAAATGTGATATTCCAATTGAACTGTACAGAATAAACTTTGTGCTCATTGGTTTAAGTCGATTTTATGGTACACAAAAAAATTATCCATAAAGGTCAGCTACGCATGTGAATTCCAGTTTAAATTTCGTAGACAGAGTATAAGGTATTTCTCCCGCTTTACTAGTGTGCCTTTGTGGTGTAATGGTTCTGCACGCTGGGACGGTATTCCAAAGGTCCGTGGTTCGATTCCCGGCGAAGGCGTTTACTCATTTTTTTCCTTGCCTCCTGCCTAAATACCTAATGTCGCCATATAAAACGGAGTGCATACAAGGTATTTCTCCCGCTTTCCTAGCGTGCTTCTGTGGTGTAGTGGTTCTGCACGCTGGGCCGATATTCCAGAGGTCCGTGATTCGATTCCCGGCGAAGGCGATTGCTCATTTTTCATCTCTCCGGCCTAAAAAAAAAAAAAAAAAAAAAAAAAAAAAAAATGTTACGGTACAAGAGAAATATAGGGAGCTACAAGAGAAATATAGGGAAATGGAACATCAATAAGCATTTTAAGCAAGGAATTTAAGTGTAAAATTAAAAATGGGTTATTTTCATACAAAATTCAGTGGGCTATTGATATCCCATGATCGCGAATAGGGCAATAAAGTTGTCCTGTCTTATGTCAAAGACCATCTTCTACAATAAGGAAAATTAAATCTGAGCAAAGAAACGAGCAGCGCATTTTAGCATTAATTTGAATATTCGTCTGTCAATTGTTAGACCAAATTCTGACTAATTCTGTGGAATTCATTAAACATAGATTTCACATTGCTAAATGAATATAAATGTGACGATAATCATTCAGAATATTTTGTAGTAAAACTGCGGGTTTTTAGTGTACGATTAACTGACAAAGGCTGGAAAAGTCATTGATCTCCCCAATAAATTGGAGATCAATTTTATTAGAGAATAAGTAAAACGCTCAACGATTTATTTTTAAGCACTGCAGAAGAACAGTTTATAATATTTTACAATAGATTGTTAACTTATTTAAATTTGAAATAGAACATATTTTTATTAGATTGATTTTGCGTTCTTTGTGAGTCAAAATTGATAAAATCGGAATTTTGAGAAGGGAAACTGTATGTAACGATGGGTAATGTGCAATTGCTCGTGAAGATTTTATATTATTACTAATGTCTTAAATGTGAAATTGTTCATAAAGGTTTTTAGTTGTTAATTTCGTTTCTTTTTATTTTACAGACTATATATGATTAGTGTTCTGTCGAAATGGTAAGTGAAAAAAGTTGATTATTATTAGTAGTGCAAAATTCTGCGAAATTAATTAAGTAATTGAGAACGAGACAAATTAAATATAACTGAAATTTCCCTTAGTGCCAAAAATATCAAGAGAAAATCACGTAAATTATAATTCAAAAACAAATGAATCAAGGATGAAACAAAAGCAAAATACAAAAAAATAAAATACACACAAATTTAAAAACCTTTTGAAATTTCTTTGGTTTTTGTCAAGGAGCAGAAAAGCTCTACATAGAAATGCGAACGTCTGCTAAAAATTTATCATCAAATCAGCAAATAATCTTTAATTTTGCCTTTTGGTATACATGGTGAGAATAAAGTGTAAAATTCTTTGAACTAATGCTTGAGGGAAATCACTTATTAGTCGCATCAAGCTGTTATAACGTCATATGAAAACTTACAGGTACTTTTACAGCCGAAAGAATTTTCAACAGAGCCATGTTTCTGAATTATATCTGGATGAAAAGCATAACCAATACAAGAAATTAAATTTAATTGAGTAAATTTAGAATACAGAATTAATTGAATGATAATACAGCAAAACAAAATATGAATTTTAAGAAAATTTTAAGAAAAGGTTTTAGGGATAAAATTTAATATTTGAATTACTTCATCAAGATATAACCTGCTCAGACATGACCCTAGTTATACAGTACACAAAAAGGACCAAACGTCAACAATATTTTTGATCAAGAGGAAAATTAATTTAGTCAGCAACTTGTGTTAAACAAAATTAAAACAATGTTAAATTATGTAAGTCATCAAGTTAATTATAGAGGTGTTATTGAACTCTTTAGAATAACCAAATATGCCCAAATTTTGGAAATGTGGCATATCTAAAATTTTAATTCAAAAATAAAAAATTGTTTAAAATTATATATTGAGGAGAAACAGTCAAAATTGAAATAAATAAAACAGAACTAATACTGTGTTTACTCGCGTAATAGTCTCACTTTTTTTGCCAGTTATTCACTGTGAAAGTTTAAGTGCGACCAATATGCGGGGGAATCTTCTATACAATATTGTACAATTTTGGCGAGTTTTTCTGCTTCAAAACAGGGTGCGACTATTACACGAGTAAAGTCGCCCTCGCGACGCGAATCTTTAGGCTGATGTAAAATGGAACTTTTGGGAAACTGAAGTAATTAAGCGTAAAGTTATTGACGTGATTCGGAAAAAAGGATACATAATTAAAAGCAAGTTTAAGACGAAGTTTTTTTATTTAAATAAAATAAAATTAGTGACTTGTAAAACCGAGTTAATCTAATTTACAGGTCATAAAGCAAAATATAAATCTAAAAATCTTAGAAAATGCAAACAGGCTCGAACTTTGCAAATGTGGAATTGTTGAATTAAATAAAAACTCATTTAAATTGAGTACGAGGCACATAATCACAACTTAGATAAAAGTAGTAATAATAATATAAACAAAACAATAATTAATGAAACTGAAAATTAGAATGAATTAGTTTTAATATTAACTTCTCCTGTTTCCCATAATTCAGAAGGCCCCACCAGTGGCCAAGAAGTTAAAGACTGCTAAATCCTGGTAGTTCGCCCTGGTTTCTAACCCAGGCGACCGAACTGGCTGCATGGTTGGTTTTCGTGGTTTTCTTCATGTGTAACGTGAATATGAGCCAGTTTCCCTCAGAAATTCCTCCACGAAGGCATCGTTCCTAAGAAAATAACCCCTTAAGTGCTTTATCACATTAAATAACCAAACCAAACTCAAAATCCAAGTAACTAACCTTGTGTTAAGTAAGAATGCAACGAAGATTGAAAAAAATCGATTGTGTTCAGTATGAGTGCTGCTTGCTAAAAATGGAAAAAATATTAATACTATTACTGTTTAAATTAAGGTAATGCAATTAAAATTATAAAAAAGTGTTGTATTACATGATATGTGAAAAACCTACTAATCTTTGGGGAAAAACTAAACTGAACTGGAGAAAAAAAAGTTTGTTAACTATCCTGTGTAATGTGAATAATTTTGAGGTGTAGGTATACAAGAATGCCGCAAGTTGAGTAACGTCAATGCTGTCAAGTAAAATAGAAAAATAAGATTCAATATACCAGTAATATAAATTAGAATTGATCAAAACTATAAACTTAATGCATTGTAAAATATTATTGTTTAGTTAAATTCAAAAATTATTTTAAATTTTAGCAAGAAATTTTATAGATTTTAAATTTTAAATTAGGATAAATTATAATTTTAATTTTATTTTATTAAAAAATAAAATTTGATTTTGATGAAAAAAAGCAAAATTAATTGGCTGGAAAAGCAGGTGGCAAAGAAAGTAGTGAGTTTAAAGGTAAAAAGTCTTCACTTACTCGCCGTATAATACGTCTGGAATAGAAATAGCTCCCTTTTAGTAGCAGTTATAGAAGGTAAATTAATATATTTACAATTGTTAAGCCTCCATTAAATACCTCCTTCCTCATTCCCTCATTTCATTGCAGAGATAGCTGGAGAACAGGGCACACTTTCAGATCCATGAAATTGGCAGAGAAGGCTTTATTCAAGAAGGAAAACGTCCATCAGATCTGGCAAAATAACTTCAGAAATCAACAAACCCGCACTCCCGGAAAGAAGTTTTCAGCAGCCATTTTGGCAATCTTTGCGTTTTCTGAAGCTCGGAAATATTGAAAACAATCACCAAAATTCGTCTGACTCTCTTTCCGTGAAATAAGATTTATTTTAAAATTTGGGTAATTTAATAATATTATTTATTTTAAAAAGTGATGGAATATTGTACAGCATATTACTTTTGATGTTCAAGCTCCAAAAGTATTTACTCTCTCATCACATAACCCAGCAGATAGATCTTCATTATTAAATTTTCTTACTACATAAACTTCACATTATAATATGATATAGAAATAAAATATTAACTTACATATATATATATGTAAACCATACAAACTGATGTTATCAGTCATATTTGGTAAACAAATACTATATTTTGTGACATAGGTTTATAAATATTTCTTTTTAAATTTCTAATGGGAGAGTTCGGAGCTCTAGAGTCAACTAATAATAATTCCTGATCTAAAGGGCCATCTGAATTTTTTTTTTAAATTGCTGTTTACTTTTATTCAATAATGAAGCAATTATTTTTAGTATATGGCACGAATGATTGTGTAAATGATTTTAACTGCGGTATGGTTTACTCTGTTTTGAAGTTATAAAATTACACGGCTATAGATTATTGAATATTTTATCTGAGAAACCATAAAGTTTTCTAATGTAAATTTTAGTACAAGTTTACTACATGTTTTATAAGTTCTAAAGTAAAAATGTTTTTACTGTTTTGTAAAAGTTGTTTAATACTACTGAAGCTATTTCAGTATTATTTTAAATTTAGCATATTGATATTTATATATTAATTATATATCAGGTTTCATATTTTATCATTATTTGTGATAATTTAAAATTTCTTATTCATTGTGGTAAAAATATAATTTAAATTCGGTAAATTTTTGATCTGGTGTTTTGAATAATGAAGTAACTCACCGTACCTTTTACTGAGCAAACAAAGTATGTGGTGTTTTATTTCCTATATTAAGAGTTATGTAGGCAATTATTAATAACTTCTTACATTAAGAGTTATATAATCACGCTAAATATTACTAATCTTTCAATCACACTAAAACATGTAGCCGTAGATGTCAGCAGGAATTAATCTCCGGCATCATTCTTAGACTTCTTTTTCTTTTAGTTGAATGTTCAGAACATAACCAGAAAAGAAAAGAAAAAAAAAAAAAAAAAAAAAAACCTGGGCTCATCTGTATTTACTACTTAAATGCCTCACAAGTTCAGATGATTTCTTCTAGTGCCATCCCAGCCAATAAAATGCATCTTCTTGAAGGAAGGAAAACATAGGACGACGATGTCAACCATGGAGGTAGGAAGTAAGATAGAGTCGCCCTAAACAAGTTTCTCCGTACCCTGCTCTGAAGCACCGGCGATCCCTACGTGGTGACCAAAACATTGGTTCATTTACCATTGAGTTCTATGGGATTTGACGCGTTCGGGTGTAAATATTTTGTAATTACGTCGCAAATATACATATAAATGTATATATTTTCTTTTTCTACAACACTTCAGAGTCCTAAGTATGTGAAAACAACATATTTTTAAACAACATTTCATTCTGAATGGAATTAAATGCTATACTTTTCGCAGGACAGTTTTCTCAGAATGGTTTAATTTGAATGAAATATTTTCACAAGTTTTCGTTAATTACATTAGAAAAAAAATTAAGGTAATTCGATTTTATTCGGTTAAGGTACAAAAATTAAGATCAAAGTTTATTGTATTATTAATATTAAAATTATGCATTATTTCTTTTCTATTTATAGAGCTTCTTCCTAAAATACTTTCTTAAATATGACATGATTTTTTGGCTTCTTTTAAATCGAAAAATGTAAGTCAATTTATAATTAATGCTCTATTCGGTTCATTTTAAATTAGAGAATTATTAGGAAAATAGTATGTGACTTTCTCTGAACATTTCTGAAAGGGAATAAAATAAGTTCTTTTTTTTTTTTTTTTTTTTTTTTTAGGTATTATTTAAAACTTGTAACTGAGTTATTTAAAATGTAAAGGGAATAATTCTTTTAATTATACTTATCAGATTTTTTTTACCCTTCATTTCAACAATACATATTAAAAAACTCTTTATTACGTTCTTAAGTGCGCATCTCATAGCATTTGCTTTACAATACCTTTTAACAGATTGCTTTCCAATACGAACAATTCTTGCCTAAATAGTTTTATAACGTATTTGTCAACAGGATTTCAATATATGTTTACAATTCAATATTAAGGTTATTATATATTTAGATAACATTTATAATCATTATAAATTAGATACATTTAATCATTAGATTTCTTCACAGTACTATCACAGTTGTTTATAAGTGAATAAATTCTTCATTTCAAATACATTTATAAATAATTTAATGAATATTTAAGTATTTTGTCAAAGGCAGATACATGCTTTTTGCAAGCACATGCATAAATATCCATACATATTTCCTATTTATCATTTCCGGCATGTGCAAATCTTTAATTTCTGTGCATTCACTATATTTTTCGTGTAAAGTAATTTACACTAATTTAGCATACACCCGAAAGTTTTACATAAAAAATATATATGAATATAATTTGAATGAAAATTATAAGTATTATTTTTAATACCCACTCAAAGGTCAGTTTTTCTTCAAAATTCCTCCACGATGGCATCTCTCTCTTTAGGCAGATAGCCCTTGCATGCGTTACTCTATTTAATAAAAACTTAATCTGACCTATGTGCCTAATTACAAATATTTTAACATACATAATTTTATATTTACATTTAGCCATCAAGTTTCAAACTTTTCAAATCTTCTAGAAAATAAATTTTGGCAGATCTGTTTTAGCAATTTTCTTAAAATCTATATTTTTGTAGTGCAACAGCTTAGAATTTTATAAAACAAATTCATAATCAAAATCGCTGTTGTTAGTTATCGAAAAATAACCAAGATGTGATTTTTGCGTAAATGTCAGTAAACTATACAAATTGCTATTATCCATCACACTATGACTGTTTCTTTCATGCGAGAGTGTCCCTTTTTCGATTTCTATGGAACTGTCGTGTGTCGAAATACTATCAGAATTTTGTCAAGCGAGCTTCTGAATGTAAACAAAAAACAGCCCGTCTGGTGACCCAAGCTTCAAAGCAGTGCTTCCCTTCTAGCGCGGAATGGCCCCTCCTCCCTTTCCTACCTCCATGATGTCAACAAAGAAAATCCAACGACTTCTTATAACAGGTAGACGGCTCACCCACAGAGAATTCGTCTGCTAGGATGTCTCCAACATATACCACGTGACTAATGCTCTTGGCGCTCTTGGGGAGTGGTAGCTTAGACTGTTCATCGCCAGTTTGGCCCGCTTTTGATATGGCAAGTAGTGCTTTTTATTTCCGTCTCCTAGCAGTCAGCAGACAACGACCTCGAATTAGGTTGTTCGATATTTTACAATTATATTTAGATTTAACTTAACCCCTTTTTTCCTGAATATTTTATCTATATTTTTAATAATCGCTTTAAATTATTTGCACCATTGTATAGGTTAAATAATTTTAGGAAGAAAATCTAAAATAAATAATAAAAAATGAGATGGAAACTTTAATTTGAATAACGTTAAAAAATTAATTGCACTACTGTTATAATATTTGAGAAGGTAAAAAAATCTCGTTTAATTTTAATGCATTGCATCCTAAAGAGACAAAGAAAATCACATTGTATTACATGTATTTATGCCATTGATGAAATATATACTTACAGACTGTTGACTTTCAGCTGGAACTATAAACTATTACTGTCCAAACTTAATATAGTTTATGATACAAAAAGATAAATTATACTGAATTAATTAATTAAAATTATGTTTACTTAAATATATGAAAGTAAAATATTAAAGAAAAATATTTTACTTTCATATATTTAAGTAAACATAATTTGAATTAATTTAAAGTCAGAAATAGTTTTTGGAAGAATTTCATTTACTTTTGACCTCTCGGTGTTAGCAATAGTACTTGCATTATGGAAATGTAGGATAGTAAAGAATTTTTTATTTTTAAAAAGATCTTTATTAAGTAATTGATTATGCCCATTTTATTCAGTTACTTGCATATTAAAGTGCTTATAAATTCAGCAATGTCCAGAAAATAATTTCATGCAAACTTGGAAGCTACTGCCTTAACTGTACATTAAATTTAGTAAGATTTCATATTTTGCAGATCAGCTGTAAAATGTACATTTTCAAAATAAAATTTTCTTTCTGAATTATAAATTCAAACATGACAATACATATTCTATTTTATTCCTGTATCCCAATTAAATAAACACATTATGAAAATGTGCATTTAAATATAGTATTTGCTATAAAGTAAGTGGCTTAATTACAAATAAACACTCAAAAATTAAGTAAAACAAAAATATACTACTTATCATGAACACTAATCTTTTAAACGTGAGCAGAACGCACGTTTTGAATAAAAAGTTTTCGCTCTTCACCAGCTGCAAAGGATCCAACTTGCATCTGATGAAGAAATAAAGCTTTTCGATTGAAAAGCATGTCCTGCTCATATTTTAAAAGTTTGGTGTTCATACAAAGTAGTATATTTTTATTTTAAGTGGATTAATGCTTTATTTTATTTATTAAAATTATTTATTCTAAAGTATGTCAAGAACAAGTACTAAAAATCACCTACTCAAAATGGTAGTCAAGTATATTCCAAATTTCTTATTTTTGATATGTGAATAAGTAATGAGCTTTTTAAAACAAAAACACACAATTTGGCCAAAATATAGAAACTAGTTATTGTTATATACTACATGAATAACTTTATGAAATACAATAATAATAACCTCTTTTTTCCTGAATATTTTATCTATATTTTTAATAATCGCTTTAAATTATTTGCATCGTTGTTTGTTGCACCCTATATATGGCTCTGATATGAAAAATTTGACTTATCAAACTTTTTTTATTTATTATTATTATTTTTGGAGATGGTATATATTTTTAAAAAATTAGCTTGTCGAACCATTGAAATCTTTATAGATATATAAATATGTAATGTAATAAATGTAATGTAAATAAAATACAAACTACAAATTAAAAATACATGCTTTTATTTTTAAAAATACAGGACTTGAATAAAACTTAAAATATTATTGTCCCTTAAAAAGTGTAATTTTTGTGTTAACACTACGTATGTTTTTGTTCTGAAGTTTTTCTGTTTCAACTTTACCTGCATAGTACAGTCGTATTTTCAGGTATTCAAACAGAATGGCTTTTATCAAAGAACTTCTATGGTTATCTAAAGGCTCATGATTTAAAATATGTTCATGCATGCCTAAAAATATATTTGGAGAGTTTTCTATTATACATTTAACACTATCTGAAATTAATGAAGCCATAATGTTTTTTTGTTTAAGTTTTCCAGAAGCTTGGGTGGTTCGAAAAGATTTCTCAGCTGCTCTACATATCTTCACAACACTACCAGATGGAATTATTAATCCTCCCC
Source organism: Stegodyphus dumicola (assembly GCF_044657685.1). Lineage (NCBI taxonomy): Eukaryota > Metazoa > Arthropoda > Arachnida > Araneae > Eresidae > Stegodyphus > Stegodyphus dumicola. Next base: position 139,125,144 of record NC_140781.1, on the reverse strand, counting down.
TATTTTTTCTACCTAATAATTTACTTTGTGTATAATCAACTGTTAAACCAACATCAGACAAAGAATATATACAAGTATCACATTTTAATGCATTTTTCAATTTTTTAACAACACTACCAGCAATGTATGCAACAACATCACTAACAAAGTCTGAGGATTGTTTACAGCTTGTTAATGCAAAAGAATGATCTTCAGTAACACAATTCTCAGAAAAATTAAAATCACCTTATCAAAGGTATCTGTGGAGTTGAAATTGATTGACTTCAAGTACATATTAGTGGAACTGCTCACATTTAAAATATTTGTATCGTCTAAAACGATGCAATTTGCACTACCTGATGTCATTATGTGATGGTGCATCAGTAAGCGAACATATGCTGCTTTAAATTGTTTTGCAGTAGGGTTGTTGTTGTGACCACCTTTTGTGCGTATGGCACTGAAAAATAACTCAAGGTGGTCCTGTGATAATTTGTATGTCAGGAAAAAGTTTAATGGGTGAGGTGAAATTTCACACAGCTCAATATATAACGATTTAATACTATTGATGCAAACTAAAAATCCTAAAAATCCTGTTTTCCTGTTGCTATGCAATATGTATTCTCCAATTTTACTTGTTCTTAAGTTTTTTATGTATTTTTGTGCTGTATTTAAGAAATTTAATATAGTATCTTTATTTTGGGGCTTAATTGGAGATTTAAAATCTTTACTTAATAGGTTTTTGCTGTTTAAGATGTCAAAAAGGCTATTGAATATTTTTAAAAAATTTATGGTTGGAGCACAGCCAATGAATGTGGGGTGTTTTAAATCGTTTTCTAAATATAAAAGAGCATCAGCAACACTATTACTGAGAACCTGGGCTGCAAGTTTAACCTTCATTTTTTCACGATACCATTCTATGTGCCGTGCCCGTAACTTTGTTGCAGCATGAAGGCCTTGCTCCTTTTGAAATTTTTCTAAATTGATTATATGCTTCCACAAAATGAAGCCACTGTCACCATCAACAATGGATCCTTTTGATGCCAAGCAATTTCTAACAAGCTTCAACATATGGCAAGGATCCATTATGACATACACATTGTCTCCGGTGGCAGGGTGTATAAAATAATTGATTAAATTATTGCTTTGTAAATTTGCACCTAATGAATTTGCAGTTGCAATATTGCTACTGCAACCATCAAATGTCAAACTTATAATTCTAATGCCAGTCTCTTGAAGATAATGAAGGGCCTCATTAATAAGATTGGCTCTTTCTAGAGCATTTAACCCAGTTATCAAAAAATACGAAACTGGAACCTTCCAGCTTCCATTAATGGCATTCACCATGAAAACTAAAGCCTCTTTTGCATGAGGCAGCTCATCATCATCTATGTCAGTACCTAAGTCAACATATCCAGTAAAACGAGTTCTATCCCATTCAATATGTTGTCGTATTGCCATTTCATCGAAAATAAGAGCTCCATAAATGGTTTTGTTTATCTTTAAAGCTTCTGCTTGAAGTTTCAATGATTGTAGGGCTTCCTTCGTAAATCCAGGAGAACCACTACCTTTACCATACCACCTTCTTAAAGTAGAAGGATGGGGAAGACTGTCGTTGAACATTTGTCTGACATAATTATATGCTTTTGCCGAATAAAAATTTAAAGTCATGGCAAGTGTTCGGAGGTCTTCTGAATATTCAGCTCTTGAATTACTACATTCAAGTCTTTCTATGAAGTCCCCTGCAGCTCCAGACAACTAGAGGAAGGGAGCAAAAAAATTAAGATTTTAATATAATATTAAACATAAAAATTTTAAATATAATATAATAAAACATAGATGAGTTTTAGCAATAACTTATAACATTTTTATGTAATGGTCACCTCAAAAATATTTAAAAAAACCTACAGATGCAATATTTTCATGACACTAATGGAAATACAACCTGTGACATTGCATCCTGCATGTCATTTCCTTAATCAAAGAATTACTTGATTAGACATATATTTCTGATTATTACATTTTGAAAATTCTCAGCAAGTATTCATTATATCTTAGGGTGCATGATAAGGGGCCATCCAAAAATGATGTCACGCTCTGATGGGGGAGGGGGTTTGTGCAATTGTCACAAGGGGGAAGAAGAGTAATAAAAAGTGTGACATCACACACATTTTGGTTAAAAAACAGCATTTAAAATCAGCTGATTAAATTTTGAAATTACAAAAATTGAGGGTATTTCTTTCTATTGGGGCTAAAACAACTTTCTTGGGATTAATAAAAATTCTACTGATTCTTACTAAATGATTTAGATCAGCATTTCCCAGCTTTAAATCAGAAGTGAAAGTATATGTTTATGTAATAGCCTGACATTTGGCAAGGGAAGGAGGATAAAAAATTTTATGAAAATGTGCAACATCATTTATGAATTACCCGTAAATTAAGTTATAGTTAAAAACCAAAACTATAGTTAAAAGCACAATTTCTCTGGGAAATGATGGATAAAATAATTGTAAGAGAGATACAAAACTGGATATTGTAAAAATTTGCTAAGCTTACCCCTAAAATTGTTGACGCTGAATCAGATATTAAATTCTGAGTTTTTAACTCAGTCAGCAGCTCGTCTAAAGAGGCCACACGCTTCTTCAGTCTTTTGTTCTGTTTATCTAACAATTTAATTTTTCTTTTCATGCTGATATTTTGCTGCTGAGCTATTTCAAGAACTTTTTTTGCTTTACTTGGAGATGTAACATCCTCATCATTAAAATCTCCCAAGTAATGCAGCCGTTTCCTTCTTTCAGGAGTTACAGATGTACTTGCTGAACCTACAACAGATTTCAAGACGAAATATTAAATATAAGTGTTATATTAATAATAATTATTATTATTTATAAATCATACTCATATGGAGCTTAATAACGCATTTCAGTAATTTTATGGCTAATAATTTGATTTGGTGTGGAGGAAAAGGATTATTTTATTTGTGTAATGTCTTTCTGAGAGGAAACAGAATTAAAAGTTATGAAACATGAATATTTATAGCAAGCAAGGAGATTTTGAGGGTAATTTGCCATCTTAAATTAGTAAAAAATAAATAATGGGTTTTTCTTCACAAGCTTTCAATACCTTGCAAAATATTAGAGTTCAGGCAAGATGTTGTAGATATAAACTAAATTAGTTTTAAAAGTTCCCATAATCTCAGATTACTTTATCGTGTAATAGTTCAAGTGTTTTAGTTGCTTTAATTAGCAATTGCATAAAATTTTCAAGCTAAGTTCATTAAATTTAATTTACAAATGAAACTGAAACATAAACATAAATAAAAAAGTAGGCTAAAAGTAAATTACAAGCATTCTGGAAATTCTAAACTGAATATAAGTCTAGAATGCAACAAAATTCACCTACTTACAAAACTATTTTTCTCTCTAAAAATGCTATTTAACATATTGAAACCAATACAATTAATAGAATTCAAAGAAAAAAATTACTACATCACAGCATGTTATGTTAGACTTAATCAAAGTACAATTTCTTCCTCGACTCTCTCTCACATACATAAATAAGTATGTTAAGTACATGATACTGAAATTGAAAATAGAGCATCACTTACTTTCTGAATAGTGCATAGACTCTTCTGGATTGGGCTGAAGTGGCTTTTTTGACGACTTTCGCTTGTAAACATTTTTTTGTAAGTGAGAAGGGAAATTAAATAACGTTGGAATTGCTGTGGCCTTTAACCAGGTGCCTCCAAACTTTGTTCTATCGAAGCAGTCTGATGTAAAATGTTTCGAACATAACTTTGAATACTTGGTTACTCTAAAGTTTTCCCGCCGCAGTTGTACTTCCCATTGTTTTTGCCTTTCTGGATCTTTAGGGAAACTATAAATGAAAAAAAAAAAAAAAAAAAAAAAAGAAACTTAATTGTACTAAAGTAGCAAATGAAGTATTAAATTACACACATATATGTATTCCAGGTCATACAGGTATACTGCAGAAGAATGGTAATTTTTCAGAATCATTTAAGAATTCTTTAAGTACATGCTGAAAAATATCATGAAATTTTAAAAGTGTAGTAATTTTTCATTGGAAAGAAATGTAAATATACCTACAATTAGAGTCAAAACAATAATATAATTGTCTGTATATGGGGATGGCATTTTTCCCTTTAGCCTTTTATTACATGAGAATTCTTATTTCGTGATTCTGTATTGGAATGGAAATCAAAGGGTCCTTTTGGACCACCTTAAAGTTCTCTTAAAATTATTTTACAATAGTACGTACATTCAAAAACACAATTTGTAATACATCAAATTACAGGTCAAAAGGTGCCTTCTAGAGAAAAGAGGGTCAAGTGAAATTTAAAAGAAAATGAGTCACTTTCAAATTAGATTGTTAATGATGGGAAAAATTTGTGCTCAAGGCAATGTTGAAAAAAGTTAGTTTGATTTTGTCATCAACAATTCTTTCTTAATAAAAATCTATTAACAAAATTATATTTCACTGCATGCAGGTTCAACTTCTAAAATGAGCACCACCTCTCTTTTCTTGAGATTATATTACTGAAACATAATAATGCACTCTCTTTTCTTGAGATTATATTACTGGAACAAAATAATGCAATCTTAATTACTGATTTCCACACTCATGTGTATGTCATGGGAGGATGAATACATCTTATTAACTATAACAAATATTTTATATTGAATATGTATCAAACGGTAACAAACTTCAACTCAGTATTTATTATTAGGATCAAAACGATATTACAGTTAAAAATTCTCTCACTCTCCTTTTTTTTTCTAAAATACTATTTAAAATATGGTTAAGTTTCTTACATCACATTTTTTCAATTACATTAAATTTCTAACAGCATCGTAGATGAGACAGAAATATAATCCAGATTATTTTTATTTTAATTGATTTTATAGAAAATAATGATACAGCATTGAGCTTTATAAAAGTAATCTGATTTTTAAAATAATGCTGTTTAACTGTTTATGTTCAATGCTACATGAATCAAGATCTTGAGCTTTTTTTTTTTTTTTTAACAAAGTAAACATATCGCACAATCTTTTCTCAATAATTTAATGCTAATAACAGCATTTTTCTTTTTTTTATCGCAAGCAGTAATTGTTTATGAAATCAAAACGCGTACGACTTGGCGAAAAAAAGTTAACGCCAATTGGCGCAGCTTTCTATTTCAACGGAATACACGGAAAAAACATGTAAAATTCAATTATTTGTAAAGGATGAATCCAGTAAATAGTGTCACAGTATTTAATACATTTTGATGCTAATAATACATGCTGAAAATGTCATATACAGCGGCAATTTTCTTGTACAACATGGCTGAAAATTTCCAACCAATTCAACAGAGATAGTAAAACGACAGAAATACTGAAAATAAAATAATAAATCATGCAGTTTTAACTTACCTATGAAAGGTTACAGGTCCTCCTTTCACGAAACTTTCTTTACATCCATAGGCGCTGCAGCGAATAACCATTTTTACTTAAATTTTATGTGACCAAGCAGAGCAGCAGTCTTTCGTCCCATAGAAAGCAATGTAAAGTATTTCCGGACTTTCGGAATTCGCGCAGCAGTCACGTGACACTAATGTTGGAACCGGTTGAAGGTTGCAATAAGCTCTCTACCAGTATATTATCTCGTTGAGAAAATCACTTCCGCCCCAACTGCCTGGGGTTATCACATCTAACAACGTTATATTCCGGCTAGCTACGCGGGACTTTTTGAAACTGAACTGAAATGTTTTGCTTGGAATTCCAAGGAGTATAATGCATCGTCGCAGTTATGTTTGATATTTTCTTCTTCGTGCTTAGGAAAATTACGTTCTGTAATTTCGATATCTCCGAATATTTTTATGACATGCTCTGTGAATAGTGCATTAGGAGAGAATGGCAAGAACTTTTTTGGTTACCTTGTATTTTTCTTCTGTAGTAATTTTTCTTCTGTAGCAATGCTTTCTAAGCGCGCATCAAAGTCTACCAAATGGGTCGGAAGATACAATTCCTGCGGATCGAGTACCTGCCAAAAATAATAAAGTACCATAAAGTACCTGCCAAAAATAATATTAAATTAAAATTATGATCAGTTGTAAAACAATAATAACTTGTGCTGAATGAGTTGTATAGTAGCAATAAATTGTAAAAAGTAATATATTGTATTAAAAATAATTTATATTGCATGTTCAGTTTTGTAGTACATGCATTAATAAATTGTATTCTTTACATGATTTTTTTCAATTTGTAATGCATTGCATTAAAAATAAGTTGTATTGCACTTACAGTCTTGTAATACATACATTAATAAATTCTATTCTTCACATGATTTTTTTCAGTCTATTGAATTGAAATGAATTGTAAAGTAGTAATATATTGTAAAAATATTTTGTTTATAATAAATTGTATATTTTGTTATTAATTTTTGTTAATAATAAATTGTATTATACATGAAATTTTGTAACATATACAATAATAAATCGTATTCTATATATGATTTTCTCAATTTATATTATTGTTAATTATACTATAAATTATTTTATATTTATTATTTGTAATGTTACGGATCCCCAAACGTTTTAGCCTCGCGCCCTAACTGTGATCCTTCGTGATCGAATACGCGTGTAATTACGATTATAGTGTCCCATATATTTTTTGATGCTCTGAAAAATGAGATTCCTAGAAGAAAATAATATAATACAGAAGTGAATTTATCTAACAACTAACACTAAATTAATATTATAAATAAATTCGCAGTTACGAGTAAATATGTATTATCGTATAACAGGTTAAAAAGTATTTCAAAACTTTTCTCGATCCGCAGGAATTGTATCTTCCGACCCATTTGGTAGACTTTGATGCGCGCTTAGAAAGCATTGCTACAGAAGAAAAATTACTTGTTTATTATCTTTCTGAGGCTAGTTCATTTACTTGTGCTTTGAATTCAGCGAATAAGTAGCTGGAAATGATATAAACAATTATAAACTAAACCTTATAAACAAACTAAATATTTTTTACAGTTACCTTTCTTTTCTGAGAATGAATCTGGACGAAATAAACTGTAAAATAAATGAATGTATTGTGCAAGACATACATAATTTTGTGAAACCCAAAAATATTGTAGGAAAACTGGAGAAGAGATCCACAAATAATGTCTGAAATATCACATCTTATGTTGATACTTATGTGATATTTGCTGATATTTGTCTTTGTTCAACGTAAAATCTGGCATGATGCGATTAGCAAGAGAAAGAAGTGCAGTGACCTTCCTTGAGAAATGTTTTAATTATAGAAAAAGATGTAATGCGGAAAAAGTTTAAGTGATATCTGGAAAATTTAGAAACTTTAATGGATGCAACCCGCATCATTACCGTTGCAACAAATACAAACCTTATTTTTCTGCAAAAGCAAAAATTCATTTCCCACTGTTAAAAGTTCCGTTAAATGTTTCACCAAATTATAGTGCTCATAAAGTTTCAACCAAAGGATTTGGTTTTCCTTATTGTAAAGGACGTTTTTCCTTATTGTAGCTTGGAACTTTGGTTGAACCCTTAATTAAGTTTAATTTGAACCTTTAAATGAGAATGTTGAACTATTTCTCAGGAGTATGTTGAACCTATTAATTAGGAATATGTTGAACCATGAATTCGGAATAAGTTGGTTGTACAATGAACTGGTAATACGTGATAAGATTAACTGTAATTATAATAAACATTAACTGTGACAATTGTGAACCATGGCCTAGAAATATGCTGAACAAATTAATTGTAAGATAGAGTAAGTTATTAAGAGCCGATGGCATAACATTACAATTCATTTTTGAGAATATGATGAACATATATGTTGAATTAAAGTATGTACTTTTAATAAAATAATACTATGTATATAAAAATTCCAGGAGGCATGTCAAAAATCATTTCTAAAAATCATTTTTCAAAAATTCATTCCATAATTACACACATGACTGACAAGAATTTCATAAATATTTGTGTCTGGCATATAAATAATGTTATTTATTCATTAAGATGCATTCATTTCATTAATATTATCGAATGCGCGCAGGTTCGTAATGGATTGAATGCACATAGAACCGGTGATAACTTGATAAAATTTATTTTCCAAAAGAAACACTTAACAGTTGTAGAGCTTTCCACAGAAGTACTCGTACAGCTATTCTTAGTACGACAGAGCCCAATCAGTAGTTACCACTAAACTACTAAGAAAGTTAAACACAGCACAATGCAAAGCGCCTCGGAAGAGCGAAGCTTGCACGGAGATATCTCAGTACTGCTAAGTCAACTCTGAACTGATAAACTTAGAACTGATGCTCTCTCCGGTCTTATAGAGATTTCCTCCGGCTGACTCTAGAAGTCTCTAGTACCTTCTATTTCTCTAACTTACTGGAAAGCATATACGGTTAAAGTTAACATGCCCGGATACGGCTACAGTTACATATAGAGATCAATTATAGTTGTTCAATTACAGTTATAAAGAAACCGGACAAAAATGTCGCCATATAGTCGCTAAAACCAAAAATTAGTTGCCAAAACCCATCGCGCAAATTTAGCGAGACAGCCATTTACCTCAATGTTAAATAGACTTGTCTCTGTAATCTTATTTTTACGGTTGAGCTTCAACCTCTTCAGACTTTTCATCTTACATTTTTCAAAAGGCATCGTAATTTCTCTAAAATTCTTTACTTATATCCAAAATTCGTAACATTGCCCCCCTTTCCAAGGATTAAACGTCCCGGGCACTACAATCCCTGAGCAGGAAGCCATATCTATGACTAAGGAAAATCAGTGCAACACTAAAAGAATAATTTCAATAAATAACATACAACAAATTAAATACTAAATCAATAAATGAATGCATAAATTTACAAATTTATATACAAAGATTACCATGGTCTTAGAATATTATTGACATGTACACTACGGGAAAAAGGAGCTATGGTCATAGCAACGGGCTAGCGTATCGTAATGAACGATTTTAGACTTAAAAATTTGTTCACTTACGGAACCGAATTACAACAAAATGCCAACTAAAATTCCCTAAAGGTATCGTAATGAACGATTTTAGACTTAAAAATTTGTTGACTTACGGAACCGAACTACAGCAAAATGCCGACTAAAATTCCCTAAAGGGATAAACTACTGTTGGCTTTTCCAGCGACGGCGAGAAATTATAATTAGAACAGAGCGGAACGATGATGTGAAAGGATATATAGATTGATCCGGCACTGTGCTGCGTAAGATATTTAATATTTGTTTGAAACATGTTTGTTTTTGTTTTCAATAAATATTCAAAAGGCACCTATGGTAAAATGAACGAGTCAACACTTCAAAACGAAGATACTACATTGTTGGCGATTCCAGACGTGATTATGATTAACTCTTTGGATTAATTGCTTTGGTTTGGAAGTTTCTGATTCACCACTGTGAAATTGAGGTAGGTCCCCTTAGATTCAGTTTTTGAGGTGTTATGAATTTGTCTGTGATAGGAAGTTTTGAATTTATAGTGGTCATTTGATTATTTAGTTATAAATTGAATTGGAAAATTACTTTTTTAAACAGAAGTAAGACGAAACTGCTTTAGACAGCTTTTCTAATCTTTTAACAAAAATTGGAGACGCAATAAATAAACTTTTAAGTGAAACTTTAAGTTTTGATTGAAAAGATAGAGAATTTTGAGGATTTAGAAAATGAAATAGAAGCGATAATCGGTATAGATGTGTTAGAAAACGAAATTCTTGAGAGTGAAGAGTATCAGGAACGCGGTATTCAATAGGAAGCGAAAACAGGCATATAAGAAAGTGTTCTTACGTGGCTTCGCGAAGAGAAATTCAGGTTAATAATTCGAATGAAAATGTTAGGCTGTAACAACGCGTAGTAAGAAACGAAAGTAGTGTAGTTAAGCTTCCGAAATTAAGTACTGAGACATTTTATGGTGATTGTAGTTCTTGGTTGGATATCTGGAATTCCTACGAAGTAGCTATTCATAATAACGATTCTTTAAGTAATGTTGAGAAGTTTTCGTATCGAAAAACATTTTTAAGAGTTACTGCCTTGTCAGCAATTTCGGGATTTTCGTTCGTTTATGATTCCTCAATTAAGTTGTTAAAAGAAAGATTCGGAAGGCTAGATTTGATTATAAGTTCGCACGTAAATAAACTGCTGCTGATTGATTCCGTTATGACATGCGCGAGCGTTCCAGCAGTGCGAAGAATGTGTGATACGATTGAAATTCAAATTCGTTCATTAAAGTCTTTAGGTGTTGTAGCAAGCATTTATAGTAGTTTACTTTGCCTGGTAAAACTACAAAAAATTCCAGAAGAGTTAAATTTGTATTACAATAGAGAACGCGAATCGCGTGAATCATTTAATACAGAACAATTAGTTGAGTTTTTGAGAAAGGATGTAGAAATAAGAGAAGCGTCTTCTATATTATGAGATTCAAAAAACTTTAAACGAAATTAAATTCCTGTTAGCAATAGGGGAACGAGTCTAAATTATCAGAATAAAAATTATGTAGACTCAAAGCGAAACATTTCAAAAGCGCGCATTCCAACAGTGGCTACTTTAACTGTCGTAGCGAATGAAATATGTCCTTTTTGCTCGGATAAATCTCACATAAACCTCAGAAATGTCTTTTGCTATAAACCTAAGAAAGAAATTCGTTAAAAACCTAGGGACGATGTTACATTTTTTCTAAAACGTTGACTTACATCAAAATTTTGCTGAAAAAACACCTGCTGTGCAAAATATGTAAAAAAAAAACTCACAATTATTTAATATACGATAAGGTTGAGCCGACAAATAATTCAGCCGAATCAAGTAGTAAAGAAATGGAGAGCAATTTACCTACGGTACAGTCAATTATGTTTCGGAAATAAAAGTTTTAAATTGTAAACAAAATCGAGAGAGCTGGAATAGCGTCGCCGGTTTTATTACAAACATTTAACGCTATAGTAAAAATAAATAAAACAGGCGAAATGGTGAGGGTGTTAATAGTTATAAAAAAGAAAACTACCGACTCATTAGGATTGAAGGCTACCAGATGTGAAACATTCGAAATATATAGCTTAGAAACAGCAGCATAAGAGAGTTGAACTTGATTTATAGAATAGAATCAACCCTAGTAAAAAAAGCACAGAAGCGGTGGTAACTGATTAATGCGATTACGCAAGACCACATAGAAGTTTCTTCAAAGTGGATTAGAAACATGGCTCTAAGTAAAGGAATAAAATTGGCCGATAATGGAAATACGAAAGAGATACACATTTTGATCGGCTTAGGTTACATTTGGGACATTTTATTAAAGAAACAAGATTAGGGAAACGATTAGCTATTACAGGTAGTTTGTTTGGGTTTGTAATCCATGGTAAAGAAATGGGATCGGATAATCATGGAAATTATGATTATGATAAGACTTGTGTAAACCGTATCTCTGTGAAGGAAGAAACAGATTTTGAAAGAGTAGGGAATTTATGGGATTTGGTGGCTAGGAAATTTCGCGATCAGATGAAAATGTCATAGACATGTTTGAAAGAAATACCATGTTTAAAAATGAGAGATATGAAACTAAATTATTATGGAAGGTGGGTTGTTACGCACTGAACAGTAATTATGAAGTTGCAAAGAGACGTTTTATAAGCTTAAATAACAAACTTAGGCATGATCCGCATCTGTACTCAGGTGCCGTTAAAGTACAGATGCCGTTATAAAGAAATAATTAATGAGCATTTGGCTTTTCCCGCGCCGGGAGGAAAATATAATTAGAGCAAAACCGAGCGATGATATCAAGAGATGCATAGATTGATCCGGCACTGTGCCGGGTAAGATATTTAATATTTGTTTGGATCATATAATTAGAACAAAACCGAGCGATGATGTGAAGGGATGCATAGATTGATCCAGCACTGTGCCGGGTAAGATATTTAATATTTGTTTGGATCATGTTTGATATTGTTTTCAATAAATAATCAAAATTGTAAAATGAACCTATTGTAAAATGAATGACTCAACACTTCAAAACGAAGACACTACAGCCTGTTTAGGACTGTGTAAGGACCGTCCCAGGGTGACTATAGTTTAGAAGAAAGTCCTTTTCAAATCGGATTCTATAACCACACTTGTCACCCTCGTTGGATCGATGTCCTGTAGCTTTCGTGTCGTAGGAGATTACTCCGGTACGGCATGGATTACTTCTGTATGACTGCAGATGTAAAGGCGTCATTTGGGTTTTTGTCTACGCCGAGTAGTTTACAGAGTTCTTTAGTTAATGCCGAGGTAAAATTTCTTCCTTGATCTGAATATAGCTGAGGCGCTCCTGGAAATCCAATGATGTAGCATTAGTTCTGCTACCGGGACAGCCTCTTGATCAGGAACAGGACAAGCTTCAGGCCACTTGATGAAGTAATGAATGACAACCGCACATCTATTTGTTGTGGTAGTTCGTGGCAGAGGTCCTAGGATGTCATAGGCGATGCGTTTAAAAGGCGCACCTACGCTGTAACGTTGCAGCTTGTCTCGCCTGCATTTGTTCGGTCCTTTCCGTCCTGCACAGGCATCGCAAGATTGTTACAACTTCTGTATGTCATACCTTGCATTACTCCAGTAGAAGCGCTTTCGAACTCTATGTAAAGTCTTCATTATTTGGAAGTGCCCTCCATAATCTTTCAAGAATGTCAGGGATCCGGGATCTTGGAAGTGTAAGTTGACATCGGAATGACTTTCCATCATCCGCTTCGAACTTCCGGTACAAGACGCCGTTTCGAATACGGAGTGAGTCCCAGAGAGCCTATTTTGACCAAGTCCCATAGGACAATAGATTGAAGTATCGTGTCAGGTAGATTTCCTATTCAAAGATTCCATTAATTCAATTTTGGGTTTTATGTTACCGCTTTCCAACTGGTCTCCCCTGTCTTCTTCGTCACTCCATGGGTCTCGACTGGCCGATGCTGAAGGTGTAACCTGATGTGCGACCGCATTAACCAGATCGTATTTCGCTTCGACCCTGGAACAATAATGGCAGATTTTAGCTCAGGGTCTTCTAGACAGCTCGTCGGCATTTTCGTGTGATAATCTCTCCCAATGACGGATTGTTATATCATATTCCCTTAGTCTCTGTACCCATCTGGCTATTTGGCTTTCGGGACTCTTGAAATTTAATGGCCAGGTCAATTATCTGTGCGGCGCGGGAATTTTCTGCCGTAGAAGTAATAACGGAAATGTTCTACGGCTTTAATTATGCCAGGCAACTCTTTTCTTGTGACATAGTAATTCCTGTCCTGTTTAGATAGACACTTGCTCAAGTATAGTAATATTTTTCCTTGACCGTTGATTTCTTGGGATAAAACAGCATCGACACTCTGATTGTTCGCATTCGTGTCAAGAATAAGTGGTTTGTTGAGCTGAGGATACGTCAGGATTGTCGCATATCTTAAAGCCTCCTTCAGTTTATTAAGTTTATCCTCACATTCTTTTATCCGCAAGAACCTTTGCTTCTTCTCATGATAGAGCACAATTAGTAGTTACCACGTCAAACCGCTTACTAAGAAAGTTAAACACAAGACAATGCAGAGCGAATCTAAAAAGCAAAGCTCACGTGGAGGTATCTCGATACTCCGAGTCACCTTGAACTGACAAACCAAGAACTGAATGAGTTTTCCCCGTCCCCCGAGAAATATCTGGTATGGAAGAGTTACATATAAGCGCCGCATACGGTTTCTGTTACATATAGGAATCAAGGGTATAGTAGTTGGGGAAGACTGACTGCGATACCGAAGATCCCGGGATCGAATCCCGTAGGAGGCATGGATGTAAAATGTCTGTCCTTTCATAGGACATAACAGTGCCCGCCTATTAGGTGCCTGTAGAATGAAATGACCACCAATTCTGGCCTTCGGAGTGGCCAATGACGTTATATGCAGATGTCCGAAATTGGGAAAAAAAATCACAGATATTCAGTTCCAGTGCCAGACCAAAATGTCGTCAAATGGTGGCCAAGTTTGGCGACTATTTGCGACAAAACCATTGCTAACTTGGCGATATCTCGCTAATTTAGCGAGATAGCTGTTTACCTTGCCTTTGTACTCTTACTTTTCCAGAGAGATTTGTTTCTTCAGACATTACATGTTATATTATACAAAAGGTATTATCATTTATCATGTAATTTCACAAAAATTATTTGCATGCATACAAAATTCGTAAGAATAGGACTGCTATTCAACTCATTTATAATTTTCATAATTAATAGATAAGCCGGCATGGTTTGGCCAAAAAAGTTTAACATACTTACATGAATAGTTCTGAAGTCAGTTCCATACATGTTTCTAGATCTCATATTTTACATCTTTACGTGAGTTAACAATTATAAATAAGCAGTTTTAATACATTGTTAAAAAATAAATATAAAATTTGATTAATAAAACTGAAATATATCAATGTGAAAGAATTGTAAGGTTTATTAGCCCAGAGGATTGTTAGCGCAAGAAGGGCAGTTAGCCTCGAAACGGCATTTTGCGTCGGATCGCTATAAACGGCGTGTTGCTTTTTAAATTGTTGCTACCAGATATTATCCCCTTATATTTAAAGAAATTAAATAATGAAGAATTCTACATGAATATGTGTGTTTCTCGCTTTGTGAAAAAACGACGGTACCTAGAGATATCAGATTTTGAATAACGTAATCCTCCACCCGAACATGGGCATTTGGAAGCCCGTATTTTGAATTTCGAATTTGTTTTATTATCTATTTTACATTTTCTAAAACTTTTGTAAATGAATTTTTGATTAACAAACTCAACGATTTAAAAGCGAGCAATGGCAACACTGTGCGAGAAAAATAAACAAAAAATATTTTTATCCCAGTGCTCGAAACTGTCTATCGGAAAGATGTGCTGTTTTTAAATATTTTGTAATATTGTTGAATTGAATTTTATGCGGTTTAAGCGCGAAGAACATGATATTTTAGAAATAAAGGTAACGCACAAAACGCTAAAAAACGCCTCTTTGGGCATAATATAAAATCTGAAAGATTTCAGTTTTTTTTTTTTTTTTTTTTTTTTTTTTTACTGCAGTTATTTTATGTTGGAAAATTTGTCCTCTCTTCTCCCTTTGTATTTTCCTGCCGGAATACAAATTAAATTGAGTGTGTTTAAGTGAAGGTTTGAAATAGTTTAGGCAGAGCGTTTTCTGCCTGATGAAAGCCAGGTTACTAGCTTGCTATTCTAAGATAAAAGATCCTGTCCTCGCTGTTGCTTTAATTCTGCCGATAGTGCATTCACGCAGGTGGTAAGCTTAAGAGCTAACTTTCGCTTTAATTTACTCTGCGCAGCCTTTGGCTATTTGATACTTAGATTTAGTTCACTATAAGGTATATTTAGTAAAAGACAATTCCTCACACAACTTATGCACGTAACAAGTCAAACGCAAGTAATCATTTAGTACAGACTGCCAAAGAAGCTTTTCCTCAGCGCTTTAGAATTAGTTCCTTCTTAATTCAATTTTACATTAGTAAAGTTACATTAGTAAAAGTAAAATTACATTTTACATTAAAAGTAAAATTACATTAGTAAAAGTAAAATTACATTAGTATAAGTAAAATTACATTTTACATTAAAAGTAAAATTACATTAGTAAAATTGAATTACTTGCTGCTGCGCTATGCTAAATAATCGAAGCTCATCTTAAACTAATTTATTACAGTTTGCCTTGATTATAAGTTTACACAGCTTTTATTTCATGTTTATTTGCTCTTCTAGGAAAATGCATAGCGTTGTGTTAGTACTGTTCGTATACTGATATCAGTATATTTTGAATATTGTATCACTTTGAAGCAACAAAATTAAAAATGGAGTAGTTTCAGAATATCCAACTACAAATACAAATCAAAAACTCATATTCCATGAATCTGAATAAAGAATATCCTTTATGTTTATTTACTTTATCTTGAAAGGGGTTAATATTTAAGTTGAAATAACTTTAAACATAATACAAGTATTTAAGTTTTTTAAACTTTTATGATCTATTGATCTACGTTCACTCATAGGTCAGTTAAGGCAAATTAAGGGCCACCAGTGGCCGCGCGGTCAAGTCGCTGAACTCTGGTAGTTTGGTCTGGGGTTAGAATTCCTGCAAAAGGGCTGTCTGGATGGGTGTTTTCGTGGTTTTCCCCATTTCTAACATGGTTGCGAGCCAGTTTCCCTTGGAAAGTTCTCGCCAAAGGCATTCTCCTCTTAGGCAGATAGCCCTCGATTGTTTAGCCGGAATTAAATAACTCAAATCCAAACAAATGAAGCTTGAAATTTTGTCAGCCATACAGAGGAAATGTACGGCTCTGGAGTCAACTTTTCTTGAAAACTCCTCCCTGAATGCATCCCCCTCATCGGGGATACCTGAATACTTTGCTTTAATCAGTTAAACTGTTATAGAAAATTGTTATGTATTATTTGTTGTGTACAATTATTATGTATTATTTTACTATGCATAAGGTATTTAGCAATTATATTATTTTACTGTGAACAATAAATTTGTAATGTTCGTATTTAAGAATTAATGCATAGTACTTAGTATTGTTTAAACTTTACTCAATTACGGTAAAGCTCCTTTAAGTTTAGCTGAAGATGGGATTCAGAAAAAAGGGCGAGGCTTATTATATCCGTTTCCCACGGAAGCGGTCAGTTGCGGCCAGCTGCAATTTCCTCTTTTCGCGGGGTTTGAAAACACGTGTTTCGCACGTTCAGAGGCCAGTAGTTCTAAGGGGCGGCGATTATTTGATAGAGTTATAGGTTGGAAACATTCCTCTTTGCGTGGGAAAGAAAGGGTCTGTCACCTTGTAGAGAGTTCTGAATTTCTGCGAATTCTAGAGGCTATTTATTGGCTTTGTTCTAGTGGCTAGAGGGAGTCCAAGTTTTTTTTTTGGCTAAATTTTAATTTTATTAATGTTTGAGCCAATGGTGAATTAGAGGCGTTTCTTCGTGCGTGTCAACCGAGTTTTTTTAAGCCGTTGCATGAGAGACAGGTGCCGATTTTAGAAGTTCTTTTAGCAGATTTTGGCTGATTTTGTTAGCATATTTTTCAGAGCTTTAGCTGGTTTGATACCTTGACGGCGGCTCCTTCGGGCCCGGCCGCGGTCATTGAGGTGCTAAGATGGAGCGGAGGAAAAAAAAAAAAAAAAAAAAAAAAAAAAAAAAAACGCGGCAGCTATTTGGGGGTCGATTGCAGTTTAAAACTATCTCTGAGATTCTGGTTACGGAGACCTGTCCGAGATAGTGCGGGTGCTCGTCGTGTTGGACGGCGGCGATTCCTGGCCTGCGGCCTATTATTTTCGATTTCGTAGCTGATATTTTTTACCACTTGTGGAAGAGGAGTCTGAACTGCTCGTGCTGGAGTTCCTGTTTTGCTTTGGAAAATATGGAAAGAGGGAAATCGTCATCTCCTGAGTCTGCCTTGGTCTATTGTCTTCAGTTTCGACCTCCTTCTATTTTCTTCAGTGGAACTTCAAAATTTTAGGGAAGTTGATTTTGTTGAGTTAAAATGCTGCTTGACGGAGGTTAGTGCTGGAACTATGAAAAAATTCCCTTGTGCTTCCCGTTGGACAGACTTCAGTATCGGTTCCTGAAAACGATGAAGATTTGGCAGATATTGTTTCGACGTTTTGTGACTAGATCCGGGCAACTCCCTGACTCTCTCAGATCTGTGCACGCGGATTTCGTGAGTGATTTTATATTGTCATTGGTGCTTTTCTTTTGATAATTAATCTTTATAAAGTTTGAAATGTTTAATACTAAAGCTAGAGCTGTCATGTTTAATACTAAAGCTAGAGCTGTCATGTTTAAGTAGATGAAAATTGAATATTTATTGTTACTAAATTTCTAGCTGAGAAGTTAATTTTTTTATTAACGTTTAATTGTCAGAATTTAATTGAAGTAATTGGAGGAAGTGAATTTTTGTTTTAATGTTTAAGTGCTATGTTCATGTAATTTCAGTTAACCGAGGATGAATATGTTGATGTGTCACAGTTGAAAGAAATATGATTTATTCTAAATTAGCTTTTATAAATGAGTTTAAACTTCTTGAGTTCCTGTCTAGAATGACTAAGAACTGTGACGTGTTTCAAAATGATTTAGTATAATTTGAACAACGTTAACTATGAGATTGAAATAATGAGTATATTGTAAGAGTATGTTTTGCAGAGGTAGTCTGATCAGCTATTTAAAATTATAATATTTGGAATATTTAATAAATTAGTTTTTTGATTTAATTAGTGTAGTATGTTTCTCTTGAGCTTTAACTGTGGTCTACTGTAGGTCACGAAGACATGGTTTTACGTCTATACGAACCTGGGTATACTGCGGTAGTAGAAAAATGAATTTTGAGAGTTGTGACTATACGGTCGGCTTAATTAGTTTATTTGGAATTTGATGAGTAGACTTCTTAAATGTGAGATTTATCCTTCTCTGGTGTTCTTAAGAGTTCTGAGTGGTATTTTAAATGTAATGTGTTTTATGGCTATCTCTAGATTTTATATTGAAATTTATGTGTTTTTCGGTTGGATATCGGAATTAGTTTTATTTTAGTGAGAGAGTGTATGTTACGGAATCTGTTGTGGAATTGCCTTTTCGCATTTTGTTGAGATAAATAATCTTTGTTTTTACCAAAACACCAGGGAGGATATTTTCTCTTTATTTTTTTGATATAAAGTTTAAGATTTGATTATGAAAGCAAAAGTTTAGTTTAGTTTGAGTTTTCTTTCTTTCTTTCTTTCTTTTTTTTTTTTTTTTTTTTTTTTTTTTTGTGTGTGTGTGTGTGTGTTTGTGTGTGTGTGTATTTTTTTTGTTTTGTTTTTGTTTTGTCGCGCCACCAAAGAGAAGGTTAGTTAAGAAAAAGTGAGCTTAAAAGTTAAATGAGTGAGAAAGTTAATTTAATTTTATCTTTTTTTTTTTTTTTTTCTACGTAATAAAACCAACCAACTTAACCCTATCTATGTTTGTGTGCGTATGTATATAATCTGCATGCAGGTTAGTTTCTAAACGGGTGTCAGCTTTCGTTATCCGAGTTGGCCTCGGTACAGATTATTCGGATAATCGAAATTCGATTGTACCATATATTAGACTCAATGTATGTTTCTTAAATATGATTAATAATGACAGCTAGAATAGGTAAAATAAATTATAACTAGCGCTTTACATATTATTTGAATTAAAAAACATGCGTTTAAAAAGTAAAATGTTATTTTGGATAATTTTATAAGTAAAATTAAATTAATTAGTAAAAATCATTCAAATCAAAAATTATTCTTAGATAACGTAAAACCAAGATTAATGTCACTGGTTAAAAATATTCAAGAAAATTTCAAAGCTTTGTATATTTATCTCATTTTCCCCCCTACACATCATGGCCTTTTATCCTCGGTACTCTTATAGTAATTTTTTTTAATATTTTACCGGCATTTGGTAATAATCGTTGTCCATAAAGTTAATAAATTTCACTACAGAGTTAACAGAAAAGTCCTGCATTTAAATCTTTGTGTTATGGCTGCTATTCATGAAAGCATCTAGGTTAAACATGAACTGAATGTTGGTTATTACCTTTACCATTTAATATTTTCCCAGTTTTGTCACTAACAAAATGCTGCACCAAGAATTTGTGTTTAGTTGATATTTTAATTGGTTAGACTCTAACCAATTGTTATTAATTATTTCTCTAACCGTTAGAGAAACAATTAATTATATTTTTAAACAACTGAGCTTCCTTTTCAAAAGATAAAATACACATGAAAAGAAATTCCAGTAGCGCATGTTATTCCCCATATCCAAGAAAAAAAAAAAAAAGAAAGAAAGAAAGAAAAGAGAGAAACCACAAGTGAATTACATTTTTTCTCTTTCTTAATTTCCATTATTTTAAATAGTTAATTTAAAATAAGAATTATTTAATAGTAGAAAATCTGATATAGGGGAGCAATCAATGAATTTTTAAACTTCTACGTGCAAAGTTTGTACTTTATGGGAAAAACTTTATGTTCCACGTAAAATCATGGAAAAACGTGATTTCGCAGGAATATCAGTTAGTTGCCAATTCTGCTGTGAAAAAATGCTATAAGTTTGGTAAAATTTTAAGAAACTCAGCGACTTAACATTGTAACATCACAAAAGCACAGACTGGGGGCAAAACATGAACATTACAATTAAAAATAGAATTTTTATCCCCAGTTTGGCACAGAAAATGCACAGAATTCCTTGAAATCAAACTTTTGCACCAGTTTAATGCTGAGCTGAACCAGGAAATACTACAAAATATGTAATTTTTAGGCTACCTTATTCCATAAAACACCATATAAAATAAATAAATAAAAATAGTATATTTTTAAACACTAAATTTGATCAAACAATCATACATCCAAATAGAATATTTGACAACAAAATTGAACACCAAAAACTGCCCACCAGCGGCCGAGCGGTTAAGTCGCTGAACAATGGTAGTTCTGACTCGGGTTCGATTCCACGCGAACGGGCTGAGTTCATGGGCATTTTCGTGGTTTTTCCCCATGTGTAGCGCATATACGAGCCAGTTTTTTATAGAAAGTCCTCCACGAAGGCCTCTTCCTGTTTGGCAGATAGCCCTAGTGTGCCTTGCCGTAATCTCAATAAACTAAATCAAATTTAAAAAAAAAAAAAAACATTGCTTGCAAAAAGGAAAGCTTAGGGAATATTTAAAGAAGGTTTTACTGAAACAATAACATTTAGCAAACGAAAGGTTTTGCAAACTAGTTGTCAAGATTTGCAAGCACTAGAACAACAAATTATGCTTGCTGACAGGAATTTCATTTAAATTTTTATATTTAGCGATTATTTACTTGTGTAGCGATTATTATTTATATTGTGTATTCCTATAAAACAGTTTTTAAAAGTTAAATCAAGGAAAATATTATTTAAGGTGAATAATATATTAATAATAAAGTACATCCCACTAAGTATTATTTGGGATGAAATTTTCTGACGCTTATAAATTTTGTTAAATTTTCCCATTTTTTTCCTGCCTCTAATATCCCTAAAATGAATGAGTATATATATATATATATATATATATATATATATATATAAGTTCGCTGCAATGTTTCTACCTACTACTATTCTTTCAAATCTTTCTGCAGCATTATGCGCAAACGTTTTTGAGACCAGATAGGTCTTACGTCTAATTACCAGTTAGCTTTACATTTTCTTTTTCAATTATATATATATATATATATAGTATGGATGCACACTTTTAAAATAATTCTACTTTAATTAAACTTAGGAGATAATATAATCAATTAATCAATACTGTTTAGGAAATAAATTATTATATATATGGATATATATATATATATGGATATATATATATATATATATATGGGGAAGGATTGATGATAAGTAAAACTACAACTCATGAAGTTAAACTATGATTTATTTATTTATATTAGAATGAAAAGAAAAGTAAAAAGAATAATCATCAAAACATTTTTGGACACATCCGTCCTGAGTATCGTTCACGGCTCATCTCGTCTGACCACACCCTAATCTAGATGGCGCTCTTACATAATCTAACGAAATTCCGGTTCCCAGTTTTCAGTGGCTTTCGCGAAATTCATCACTAGGCGGCGCTCGCATTCTGCTACACTTTTGCTATACATTCTCTATGTGTAATGTGGCTTGTTATTAACAAAAAGTGTATTTTATTAAAATGTGCCGCTGTAACAAATAGTAACATAGGATGGTATATTGTTGCGTGCCATACTGCAAAGTTTTTTCCCTTTAAAAAAATTTTTACGATTGTATTTCAATAATTATTGCCAACATTTAACTATTGAACGGATAGCATTTCCATCAGTTTCATGTAATACAAATTTAATACAAATACATGATACAAAATTTCTTAAACAAAAGCCATCATCACGTAAAATTTTAAAGCTTTAAAATTCTTTTGATATGTTTCTTTCCCTCAGCTTTTGTATAGAAAGAAGCTTCTGAATATGTGTGTACGTGTGTTCAGCTTCATGTCATTTTTTCGTCGTCTTGAAGTAAAAATATATTTTTTTAAAATCATACTGGAGATAATCTCTGTTTTCCGCATAAATGATATTTTGACCTATCATATATATGTATATACATATATATTAGCATTTCGTATAAAATATATACGTGGATGCATTCTTAAATTTTAATTGCATTAAATTCATATATATATCTATATACATATGAATTTAAATGCATTAAATATATATATATATATATATTTTTTTTTGTGGTTGTACTTGAAGTAATATATGTAATTAATAGAGGTAATACTTTTTGTTTTAGGGAATATGGCTTTATTTTTTAAAATATGCGGTCAATGATATTGAAATACTTAGTATTCAACATTAGCAGTCTCAAAATTTTATACTCCCTCCTTACTGATCGATGAGTCCCAAACTAGTTGCGGCCCACCAGCGGCCGAGCGGTAACGTCGCTGAACACTGGTAGTTCGGTCCCAGGTTCGAATCCCGCGAACGAGCTGGCTGCATGGGCGTTTTCGTGGTTTTCCCCATGTGTAACGTGTATACGAGCCAGTTCCCTTAGAAAGTCCTCCACGAAGGCATCCCTCCCTTAAGGCGAGATAGCCCTCTAGTGCTTTGCCATAATCTAATAAAACCAAACCAAAACCAACCCAAACTAGTTGCTACATTTCAAGTAGGTGGAGTCAAAATAACTTTCGATGCAGTTTAGCACATCAACATCAGTAAAATTACACAATGTGCTATAAGGAATGTAACGCTGCATACTAGATTTTCATTCTCAGTTTCTACTTTCAACAAATATAGCACTTATTTTGGGACAATTTTATAGACGCAAATGTAGAGGGTTCGCATGCTGTTAAGCCACGCCCCATTTTGTAAGGACTATACCGCCCGTATTTCAGGAAGATCGTGTTTATGTGATTAAGGCAAAGCCTCGAGGTCTGCCTGCCTAAGGTGAAGGATGCCTTCGTGGAAAAATTTCTGAAGCAAACTGGCTCGTATAGACGAGGCAGATCATTGAATTTACATTTAATTAGCCTGAAGATTTTAAACGATTATTGATGGATGAGTCCTTACAAAATGGGGCGTGGCTTAAGGGTGTGGGAAAGCTGGATTTTTGAAACTAATTTGGTACTGATTTAAGGAGGGAATACTTGGTAAGTAAAGTTGTTGTTGATTGATAACGTAGCACCCTGAAAATTCTGGAAAATGTGCAAACAGAATCATAAAATCTTCAGTATCAATAATCAGTACTCAAATGTAGCAATAAATTTGGGACAGAGGGAGTATATGATTCATTGTGATTACTGTGACACATGTTATTATTACATGCTGTAGGTAATATTGAAATACTTGGTATTCATCACTAACAAGCTTAAAATTTTACATAAGATTCATAGTAATTAATGTCATGTATATCATTATTATATGCTGTAGGTGATATTGAAATACTTGGCATTATTTTGAATATCTGTAATGCTGTATTTACTCTTCAGAGCTCTAAATCTGCGTTATTTAAAATTTTACTTTTTTAATATTTCCTAAAAAGTATTTTATAATAATTAAAAAAGAGAAAAAAATCTTCAATATCTGAAACCAAATCTCTTTTAGAAATACTTTTTCTCTTATGTATTAACAAATTTAAATCATCATTTATTAATTTCTTAATTACATATTTAATAGTGGCTCCAAATTATTTTGTTGCACAGGACAACTGATATTAAATACGATGAAAGTTTTACGCTGAAATATTTTATGTTCTGAAGCTACCTGCTAACTTCGTACTACATAAATAATTTAAAAGTAAAACATTTGCTCTAACTTACCCTTAAATTAGAATAGGTAACTCAAATAAGTACAATTAAAAATAGCGTATATCTAGATGCAAGCAGGAATTAAAATCAGAATCAAGTAGCTGAGGTTATATACGAAAAAAAAGGGGGGTAACTTTAAATTTCATGCTTTCTTTCTAAATAAAAATATTTTATTAAAAAGAAATGCATAATTTCTGACTACTACAGATTAATCGTTTTTAAATATTGCATATAACAAGACAATTATTTGTCTGGGGTACCATTCTGCTAATTGTTAACGTCGCAAAACTTAGCGGAATAGTAGCGCCCTCTTGCGGTCAGTATAAATTTCACGGAGAACACCGAAAACACAAAAGAATATTTTCAGACAGGCAGGCCTTGAGTATAAGTTGGCCTTGGTTACAGTTCCCACGTAATTCGGCCATCCGACATAGTCATCTGCCCCCAGATGACAAGAGCAAACAGTGAAATTTAACATATAAAATAAAGTAAAAAGAAAAAATACTGATACTGTTAAACTATAAATGGAAATACTAAATTAATACAGATAAATGAAAATAATATTCTATCTGGATCTTCTAATAACAGCACCTAGAAAAATAGAAAAAATAATAATTAGTAAACATAATAAAAGAAAATATGGATAGAATTAAAGTCCAAAAGTGTAGAGCAGTTCATATGAGTAACTGTTCATAAAACACTAAAGTTTAAGTAATATGTTCTGATGAAGTACAAGGTTTCATAAATTCAGCGCAAGTGCTTGTTTTCATAGGTCCATCGAAGAAACCACATTTTTCAACATCATAAGTGTCATTTGGCTTGATTTTTCACGATTTTATAGGGTCCGAGAAACTTGGGTTTCAGTTTAAGACTAGGTCCATATTGTGTACGCTTGATTGCCACTAGATCATGAAGCTGGAACTTACGGGATGGTTTACGTCGCAGATTGTAAGTTTTACAATTTTCAGCCTGGACTTTCAAAATCTGTTGTTTAGCTTCCTTGCGAAGATCATCACGAGCGTTGAGGAAATCTGACTGGATCTCTGCATTTAACAGTTCTGTTAATTTTATCATGATTAGCAGATTTCATTTTAGTTCCAAACATGTGTTCGAATGGAGTTGTGTTGATACTCCGTTGGTATGTTGAATTGATCACTTGCTGAACTTCACCGACGTGTGTATACCATTTTGACGGATTTTGAATCGATAATTTGGAAAGAACAGAAATTATGACAGAATTCAGTCTTTCATTTTGTCCATTGGCTCGAGGAAGTCCTGTAGTAATTTGAATATGCTGAATATTGTTGGTTGAACGATAGTCTTGAAAATCTTTTGAAGTAAATGCTGATCCTTTATCTGAAACTATACGTGAAGGATTTCCAAAGATATATTTTTGATTTTCCAATTTAGATATTACTTCGGCGCTATCAGTAGATTTTGTCGGGTAAAGCCATGCAAATGACTCTTTCACAGAGTCAATAACAGCAAATATATACTTGTAATTTTTATGAGTACTCTGGAGTGGTCCTAAATGATCAATGTGATATGTGTAAAGTGCTACATATTGTTTAGGTATAGAATGCAACAGACCTTCTTGTTTACCACATTTACGATTAATTAGTACGCAAGAAACACAATTAGCAATATAGTTGTCAATTTTATCTTTAAGTTTAGGAATATAAAATTCTTGTTTAACGAGTTCTTCAGTGCGTTTAGAAGTGAAATGTCCACGAAGATGTGCGTTCTTAATTATGTCACTCTGCATTGATTCTGGAACAACAAGTAATTCCTTACCGTTTACAAATTTGTAAAGTATATCAGCTTTAACACAATAGTCATCATAAGGTTTAACTTTTAAGACTTCTTTGATAGCTCGGATGTGATCATCTTGCTCTTGAGCTTTTTGTATTTTCAAACTCAGGCTATCTTGAGTGATGACCATAACAGGGGATCTGCTTAATGCAGTAACATGTGTCATTCGTGTTCCAATTCTGTGTTCTATTTCGTAGTCGAAATCTTCTAACGTCAATGCCCAACGTGCTATTTGTGTATTTAAGTCTTTTTTGTTCATCGTCATTTTGAACGCATTACAGTCAGTAATAATTTTGAAGTGTTTTCCTAAAAGATAAACTCTAATTTTTTTCAAAGCTTGAATTACAGCCAATACCTCAGGTTCGTAACTGGTAAATTTCTTTTCCGCGTCAGATGTCTTTTTGCTCATGTAATAAACAGGGTGTAGACAATTATCAATTATAGACCTTTGCATGAATGACTATACAACCATAACCATGGATACTGGTATCAGTGTGTATTTCAGTATCGCTGTGCTGATTATAGTTGTTGAGTACGGGTTTTCCACATAAACGTTGTTTCAAAAGATTGAAAGCTTTTCTTTCGTTGTCACCAAAGTGGAAGTCATTACCTTTCTTAAGGAGATCAGTTAATGGTTGAGCAATTATGGAAAAATTGAGAATAAATTTACGAAAATATCCGACAAGACCAAGGAAACTTTGTAAGTCTCTGTGACTTTTAGGTTCAAGATAATTAATAACAGCGGCTGTTTTAAGAGGAGATGGGAACAGTTGACCATTTTCGACCAAGGAATTCAATTCTACTACTTAAAAATTTAGATTTCGTAAAATTAATTTCGAGTCCATAAGCAGATGCTACTAAGAAAACGGATTTCAAACGCTGAATTCCTTCATCTTCATCTTTAACAGGAATTATGATATCATCTAGATACAGTAAAACATGACCTTGCAAGATTACAAATCTTGAAATACGGAAGGAGAAGTACAGAGACCGAAAGGTACACGTAGAAACTGATATTGTCCATTATTGTGTGACAAATGAAGTGTAATGTCGGCTGTTTTCGTCGATACTAACATGGAAGAAAGCATTTTTTAAATCGATTGTAGTGCATGTACGAGCATCTTGTAGTTTATTCAATAAGTCTTCTATTAAGGGTAAGGAATACCGATCTTTAACTATTTTCTTGTTTAATTTCCGATAGTCAATACAAACTCTAGGGTTGCCGTTTTTTTTTTTTTTTTTTTTTTTTTTTTTTTTTTTTCGTACTACTACAACTTGACTAGAATATTCGGTAGAACAAGGTTCATTTATGCCGTAGGCTAACCAAGTTTAAATTTGCTTGTCTATAATGTCTCTTTCAACAAAAGGTAATCGTCGAGGTCTGTGAAAAATAGGTGTTTTATCTTTTACTATCTCAATGTTCGTAGTTTTGATTTTAAGAGGTCTGCAATAGGAGACAAGATTTTCAATAATTCTAACTTGTTCTTTTGTAGCAGTAGGACCTTTCTCTAATTCAAATGTTTAATTAAGGGAAATATTATTGATGTACACATCTTCCGGATCATTTTGTTTAACAACATGTTGAGAAATATGAACACCATCTTTGTTTATGTTCTTCACCATCTTTGAGAA
This sequence comes from Stegodyphus dumicola, assembly GCF_044657685.1. Lineage (NCBI taxonomy): Eukaryota > Metazoa > Arthropoda > Arachnida > Araneae > Eresidae > Stegodyphus > Stegodyphus dumicola. The sequence goes on along the minus strand of NC_140781.1, from coordinate 139,097,852 downwards.
TGTCCATGCCAATTATAGCGTCAAATGGCATTACATTACTGTCTACAACATAAACATTAGTTTTAATTTTAAGCCAGTTAACATATTATGAAACACACTTAAAGCGTAATTCCCAATTTGTTTATAAATGTCGTTAGACAGAACCGTTGCTTCGCTTCCGGTATCAATGATAGCGATGAGTGATATATTATTAATTTTTATTACTTTATCAAGTAGGTTCGGCGCATGAGAGTTGATTGATGTGACAGCATTCGTTTTTTCAGATGTTGGACTGTTGTTTTTGTCAATTTGCTTCAGAGTTTTCTTAACACAGGTAAAGGATTTATGACCGAATTTCCACAAGATAAACATTTGGGTCCGCGATGTTGATCAGGACAAAATTTACATAAATAACCACATCCATTACAATTATAACACTTATATGACTGGAAATTACTGGAATTGCTTTTCTGTCACGTAAGGTTAAAAATGTAGATTCACGAGATTGAATTTCGTATTATAAAAAAGAAAGAAGATCAGAAATTGTTACATCGCATTTTGAATATGTGCTTCGCTTAAAATCTAAAACAAAATTTTCTGGCAATAAATTTAGAACAATTGAAATCAGAAGTGGACCATAGGATTTTGAATCCTCTTGCAGTGAATCTAAATTTCGTATAGCGATATCGAGCTCATCATATAACTTTCTCAAAGCTGGAACATTTGAAGAGTTTTTAACACTTTGCAAGTTTAAAAGTTTACTCATAAAAGAATCAATTGTAATATCTTTTCGACCAAAACGATCTCTAAGTAACTTTACACAGTTGTCATAATTTTTATCAGTTAATTGAAAACCAGATACTACACTTAAAGCTCCTCCAGTCAAGTATGTTTTTAAATATTTCAATTTTCGAAAGTGATTAATTTCTATCGATAGTGGTTTCGATCGAATTCCAGAATTCATTCCACAATTTCGGATCTCCTGAATACGGTTTGATTGTTAATTTAGGAAGTTTAACTGAAGAGGGTAAATCTAAACTAAATTCGGAGTACTTAACAGTTTTTCAAATTGTGGACGAGTTAGTAAAACTTTCTTTCTGTTTCAATAAGCGTTTAAGTTTGTTAGTATACCTGAGACATTTCTCTTGGCAATCAGTACTACTGTTTACTTCTTCCTCAGTTAAGTTTACATCAATGAAATGTTCAATTTGACTATCTAAGGACTTAAGTTTATTCATTTTTTCTATCAAAACTTCTAGATGTTCGTCTAAGATATCACATGTAACAATTTCATCTGCTAAAGCAACATCGATTCTTGAAATTAGTTTAGTAGTACTACTTCTTTCAATACTACGCTTTCGTTTTAACTTTTCAAAATTTTCTTCTGAAGACATGCTTATTACTTGAAACAATTATACAGTCAAAATGAAATTGATAAATGTTAATTGCTCACCTGTAATCCTTTCGAAAATAGGTGAACTTTAGTAGCCCAAAGGGCGCAATCCAACTATGGGCACGGAATCGGAAACAAACCATTTCTGGCACCAAAATATGAGAAAGGATTGATGATAAGCATAACAACAACTCATGAAGTTAAACTATGATTTATTTATTTACATTAGAATGAAAAGAAAAGTAAAAAGAATAATCGTCAAAACATTTTTGGAACGTCCGTCCTGAGTATCGTTCACGTCTCATCTCGTCTGACCACACCCTAATCTCGATGGCGCTCTTACATAATCTTAGTTACAGTTACAGTTCTCATATATATATATATATATGCACACACGTATGCATACATACATATTAAAATAATTTATATACATAGATATAATTTATAGAGCTTGGTATTTTTAAGTAGCATACATTAAGTACAAACTCCGTGCAGACGTAGAGCGAATTATTGCTGTGTCTGGAATTAACTGCAAAGTCTTAAGAAGGTTTAACAAGCCTTTTGTTAAATCAGAGCTTGAACATAAAACGCACGCCTCGTGCTTACAATTCAATCACCACTTGTGGCGAGATAATTTAAAGTAACTGTCAATGTCAAGTTTAAAACTAAGTCTATTAATCAAAGGCTAAACCATCGATTTAACGAAGTTGGCTTGAACTTCTCACCGACGTAATAATTTAAAAGTCGGCAGCGAAAACGGAGAGCCGAAGACTACAATCTTAACTTAGGTAGCAGACCTAGCAATGTGGTTTCGAAAGGCCAAAAACATGCGCTTATTAAACAATCCGAAAACTTAACGTTAAATACTCTGAAAACTGATTTGCATTCTGGTAGGGAAAAGTAAATGAGAAGTGACAGTAAATATGTAAATCATAATAACTGGTTAAATTAACATAACTGATCTTTACAAACTTTTAAATTTCTTAATTTTTTTAAGAAATTATTTAATAAATGTATTGAGACATTACTCATTACTCAGATTACTGGATATAACTTCTGTTCTGTCACTGTTTGAATCAACAGCTAGCTGAATTATGCGCATTCTATTTTTGTATTAAATGTAAATATAGGAATTAAAACAGATATGCGTAACTCTGAAAAATGATCATACAGCCCTATGCCAGCGTTTCTGAATCTGTGGTCAGCAGACCACAAGTTGCCCTCGAAGCCTGTCTTTGTGGTCCTTCTATATTTCCAAAAAAAGCAAAAAAACTTACCAGCATGCATCCAAACATAGAACAGCTATGCAAAAGTCGACAGGCTCATCTATCTCATTAATTGTGAGTACCAATATTTACTTAATTTTTAGCTAACAAGATCAAGATTATCTAAACTCGAATAGCCTTTAATTGTTAAAGACAAATAATTTTTTTCTGCTAACTTAATTGCTTAATACCAATGTAAACTGAAATGAATTTTGTTAGTTGTATTTTAAAATATAATTATACCGGTAGTAACATATGCTAAAAATTGCTTTCGAAGGGGACAATAGTAAGGTGGCCCACATAATTTGCAAAATGGGTCCCCATTTGAAAAAAGTTTGAGGAATTCTTTCTTGTTTGTATCCACGAAAAACGAAGGAAAAAAAGAAAAAGATCCTCAAAGCATTTTTTATAGAAATGCGTGCGTATATTTACATAATGTTATGGAAAATGGACTTGCTCTAGAAATACATAAAATCTCTTTGCATAGTTCTGTTCGGCTACGTTAAAAGTAGTACTAACAATAGAATCATTTAGAAAATGCTGAGAACAATTTCTTAACAAGTATTTTGGAATGTTACATTTTATCAATATACAAATGAGAACTGTTAAAAAATCACATGAATGATTGAAAAGTCCTGATTGTGTATCACGAACTCTAGTACTGCAGTGGTCATGCAATGAACTTTTTAAAAACCTGCTAGATTGAAGATAAATTTATCGTAAAAAATTAGAGATAAAAAAATTAGGTTAATCTAAACAAGATAAATGAGTTACTAAAAAATACGAAAACACGTAGAAAAGAATACTGTTGTTTTAAAAGTTAACAAAAATTATTTCCCATACATGGGCACAAATGCTCTATTCATTTGCGTCCTCATCGCCACCTAACGAGCAAATAACTTTTGGTGCACTGGCTTTGGAGAGTTGTTCCCATTTATGTATTAACTAACGTAAATAGTTTGTATATAATAATTTTAACAATAAAATTATGTTAGATTAGAATGCAGTTTATTTCTTCAATGGTGCAGTCTCACGTAGCACAGATCGATATACCAAAGCCACGCCATCTTACTAAGTGATAATTTGCATCAGAAGAAATCAAGTACATGATTTCTCTTACCTGTTATATAGAGATTTTTACTGAATCAATGTGAAAAATGCGCATTATATGCCACCAGCAGCAACTGACTAAGTATCTTAAACGTTAATTACAATCATTCAACATGCGTATCCTAGGTTACTCATCTACGCGGTAATCAAACTTAATCCAACACTCGGTGTGTCATGTCCACGATGTTTGTGTCGTTCTATCACATGCGAAGTTCCTGAAAGATGTGTGCAATTGTGATACTTGAACGCTGTCTTTAATGAGCTACCAAATAAAGAAATCGCATTTTATAAGATCCGATCAACAGGATAGCCAAGACAAAAACCCCGGTTCAAATCTTGGTGAAATGACTGGATGCATTGACATTTTCATGGTTTTGCCCTTGCCTAACAAGAATATGAGCTAGTTTTTCTTAGAAATTCCCCCAAGGAATGCAGTAATAAAGCAGATAGCCCTTGTGTGGTTTAAATTAATCAATTAACCCATCTTACACCAGTATATCTAGAAATTAGTCACCCGTCATAAATGTACGAATAATTTCAAACGGGTGTACTCCAACTGCGCTAATGAAAATCCCCCCCCCCCTCGTCCTGATATAGTCCAACTGCGCCAATCAAAATTTCTTTTCCCCTTTGCCTAAAGGGTTATAGTTTTACTTTTCGAAGCCAATTGTAGCCAAGAGGAAAATAAAAATAAAGAAATACAATTACATATCACAATCACAAGAACAAGTAAAGAATATCTAACAAACAGGCTAATTACTTGAATAACAGTAATAATTGCGAGAGCTAACAAAGAAAATAAAAGGTATTGGTTGTAGAGTTCTTCACTTTGGAATTCTAAGTTAATGTTGGAAGTGAAGAATCTAAGAACTGAAGCGAATAATCGCTTGCGTTCGGTGACAAGAAACAACAAGATAGAAGGGCAACTAACCCTTTATTATTCCAATAAGATTTAACAAAACTCCGCCTGGGAGTGTACAAGCAAAGCCCGCACTTGGACTTGAACTTAAAAGACTAAGAACTAAACTAAAACTAAGATTAACTAAAGAAGTATAGCCGAAGCTATCAAGGTTCAAAACGAGTTGGCCCCCTTAACTTATTTGACTACGAAGCTTAGCAAGGGCCTGAGTACGGCCGAGCGTAATAACAGCTTTGAGAGAGAGAGAGTGGCCAAAAAGGCAGACGCGCGTAAATCAGAAACTCTGATTCTCTCTGACTCAGTAAGTAACTTCGTGGTTTAAATACCGCTCCTCCTCATTAAATATTCAGCAAGATTCCAAAACTACGTTCTGGCCGGAAGTAGTAAGTTGAAGTTAATAATTTGACAGGAAAGGAACTTTAACTTAAAATTTAACTGTTAATAAAATTAACATAATCCTTACATGGTAAACATACATATTAGCATTACAAACATCTTTCATTAATTACAATATTAGAGGAAAGAGTTTTACAATAATATCATAAATCAAATAATTGTAAAGTTATACTTTTTATAAATTACATCAATTATAGTCAAGATGTCTGAATTAGACTGGAAAATTTAGTATAGCTCAGTGGCGTGCAAAAGATTTTTCCGTATCAAAGTGTGCTAGAAATATTTTTGTTAGTTAAAGTAATCATGTAAATATTTGCAGAAATTAATAGTTAAATTTAAAAAAGGCTTAGCATGAAATCTATTATAACAAATTATATTATTATTATAGATCTATTATAACAACATTATTATGCGTTTGAACACTGACGTATAAATTGTAAATAAATTTAAATTATTATGCTAAGAAGTTTTTTCTAAAATTTATCTAAAAGAAAAGAATTAAGTAAACAGTACTACAAATTAATGTAATCAATCAGGCCCCTGAATAAATAAAAGCTTATTTTTTTAACCAACAATTAAAAAATTGGGATGCGAAAGTTTGTGTAGTATACTTGGAAATATCTGAAAACATAATTAATTAAACGTATAATTAAATTAATAACAAGCTAATTAACAGCAAAATTAAGCTTAATTTCATTCAATCTAAAACAAGCAATCGATCAGGAATTCCGAATAAGTGAAGTTTTATTGCTATTTTACGTAGATTTGCGTTTTGATATCATCCCTTTCTTCATCCACCGCCTCATAGAGAAATAACTCCACCCTTTTGTATTTTTAACATTTATTTCACACACACAAAAACTAATACTAAACTACAATACTAATAACTGAAATATATAAAGTAATACAAGTTAATTTCGTTTTCATTAATGACCTCTCTGTCAGTCTCCCTCTTGGAAACTAAAACTTTTGGCGCCTTCAGATTAAGAACCAGCGCCCTCTATACATCTCGTTGGTTGGCGTCACCCATACATCACACCCCCCCCCATCCAAGATTGAAATAGGGTGAAAGCCTATTGAAATATAACAAATTATGGTGACGTCAAACAAAAGAGTTACTTACCTATTAAAGTCTACAAATCAATCAATACTGAAGTTGAAAGATATATAACACAATACTTATACAGGTTACTTCTACACCTACTACAAGACTTCTTCTAGAACTGTAACATATAAATGATTAAAAATTAGTATTCAAACAATTCGAATGCAATAGAATACTTAAAGTTTCTATGATATACTTAAAAGTCTCTAGGAGAGTAGTTAAAGTTTTGTGTGTTACCTATATTTATTGAATATCATGTTCTTCGCCCATAAACCGCATTACATTTGAAAACAGCATATCTTTAGAATTTCCACTGGAGATGAAAATGTTATTTTCCGTACAGTGTTACCATTGCTCGCTTTGAACTCGTTGAGTTTGTTAATCAAAAATTCGTTAAAGTTTTACAAAATATGAAATAGATTAAAACAAATTCAAAATTCGGCCGTCCAGATGCCCATGTTCGGGTGGAGGATTACATTATTCAAAATTTGATGGCTCTATATAGCATCGTTTTTGCCTCAGTGCGAGAAACATACATGTATTCATGCAGATTCTTCATTATTTAATTTCTTTAACTATAATACTGGGCGATAATATTTGGTAACAACAATTTGCAAAGAGACACGGACATTTATAGTGAAACAACGCAAAATGCCGCTTCGAATCTAACAGCCTTTCTAGGCTACCGCCGCTTTTGGCTAATAAATTAAATTAACAGTAAATAAAAAAAAAATCTTATGCAGAACTAAAAATAAATTTAAAAAAAATAATCACTATAAAATACAAGCAAAATTAATTATTATGTTTAAATACAATTTTAATATTAGCATTAAATGCATAAAAATTTTTAAGGAGTCCATGCCTGAATGCAACTTATGAATAAATCTTGCTCTCCTGTCATAAATAAATCAGCGCGGCTTTCGCCTTCAAATTGTTTTGACTGATGACTCCTCATTTCCGGTATCTGCGATGGAGACACTGTGTCGCAATCACGATTCAAACTAAGCAGATGTGATTCAGAGGTTAATAAATCATAAGCATTTGAAGTAATTACACAAAGAATATAAGTTTTTCTGTTAAAGCTACTAATATTTCGACAGGTTTCAATAAATTAGGATCAGCATTTCTGACGGATATAGGATTTCTAGCCACTTTAGCTGATATGGTTTCACCGAATGCAGAAATTAGGTCAATATTACAGTTGTTTTCAATAGAGAAATTTGATATGTGTTTCGGATTTATAACAGATATCTCGGCACCCGAATCAATTATGGCTTGGATTTCGTTACCTGCAACGCAAATATTTATCTTTTGCAATGGTTGCGTAAAAATTTCATTTGACAATCATGAAGATCCGACTTTTGCTATTACTTTATCACTAGTATTTTTCTCTGGTGTTTCTTTCTTTAGAGGATGGTTTTGTGTTACCGATTTGTTTCTTTGTGGACAAGATTTAGCGAGATGCGTTAATTTTCCACATATGTAACAGTCTTTGGGTGGATATTTATTTTTATTTATGTTGCTTCTCATATGAGGCGAAATATATTTCGATTCTCTTGAAGAGTGGGATGATTTAGCTATGTTTTCATTCGTGTTAAAAGTGATTTCGTTTAACGATTTGCCTTTGTTTACAAAATATAAGTCAACTTCTTTAGCTAAATCCTTAGGTTTTAACCAATTTTCTCCTGTTTTAATATTAATGTAAGTTGCCGTTTCTTTATCTAACGTTTGGAAAAGTTTGTCGGAAATCATTAGTTGACAAAGTGTATCAAAGTCATTAACTTCACGTAATTGACAGTAATACTGGAAATTTGCAGACAGTCTAGAAGCGAACTGAACATGTGACTCTTTAGGATCGCGTCGTGCTCTTCCGAAATTCATTAAACATTCATAAGCAGTTGGCTGATATTCTTTTAATACTAGTTTTTTAATGGTTTCATAACATTTTAGTTCTTCATCATTAGTGTAAAATAATATATTAGTTGCCTTATCCCCTAAAATGTTAATCAAAATTTCGGATTTAAGCTCCTGTGGTACATTTTTAGTTATGAATGCTCTTTCTAATGTTTGAAAAAACAAATTGAAGTTTTCCGATCTTCCCGGAACAGGAATAGTTAATGTTTTAACACTCTTTATAAAATTTTCTAAATAATTTCCCGAACCTGTAATCATGTCTTTATCTGCGCGAGATCCATCTTTAGCTGTAATCTGACATCTAACTTTTTCCAATTCTAATTCTTTCTCTAGCTGCGCTAATTTTAATTTCTCAAGTTAAACTTTTTGAGCTTCTAAGGCTAACTGTGTATCCCTAGCTTTTATTTCATTTTCTTCTCTAATTTTTCTTTCCTCAACTATTGAGTTTAATAATCCAATTACAAATTCTGGATCATCTTTAAATATTTTACTGTCCTCAATTTTACCTTTTAATTGAACCACTGTTAAACCAACAGTTTGTGTATCTTCAATTTCACCAAGAAGGTTTACTAAATCTTCTTTCTTAGTATTCTTATACATTTTAATTTATATATATCTTACATATATATATATATCTTCAATACATCTATACTTTGAGTAAATAAAATCAAAAGCTTCCTACCTGCTTCTCTTGAAGTTTCTCTACCGTCATCTAAATCTCTGGTTGGAATGAGAGAGCGGGGGATATCATCCCTTTCTTCATCCACCGCCTCATAGAGAAATAACTCCACCCTTTTGTATTTTTAACATTTATTTCACAAACACAAAAACTAATACTAAGCTACAATACTAATAACTGAAATATATAAAGTAATACAAGTTAATTTCGTTTTCATTAATGACCTCTCTGTCATTCTCCCTCTTGGAAACTAAAACTTTTGGCGCCTTCAGATTAAGAACCAGCTCCCTCTATACATCTCGTTGGTTGGCGTCACCCATACATCCCATGCGTATAAAATGAATATTTGCATTTGTGAAACAAGTGAATAATGTACTGATAGTCAACAGGAGTTAAAATAACAGTGGTTAAAAATATGACTACTTGTCAGAAGGTATGCAAAGTTGCCATAGCTAGAGAAATTGAATGCTTATAGAAAACTCATATAGCGCTACAGTGTGAAAAGAAAATTCTGGAATAAACATGTTAAGAAAATTAGATGAAGAAATAATCGTTAACTTATTGATATCTAATATAAACTCTATGCTTTTGGAAAAGGTTACATATAATTTGCACCGAGGTATCAATCACCGAAACCGAGTTAATTTCTTTCCTTATTTTTTCTTATTAGAGGGATTTGTAAAAAGATATGCTAAGGTAAAGGTGAAACTTTTTGCAATATTTTTAATGAATAAATTTAAAATGTATTTTTACTTCATGAACTGAAATTTTTACGCTACATTTTTACACAGTAAATAAGTAAAAAAAAAAAGAAAGTTGAGGATCACTGGGACTAGAAACTCGGGTCGAACCACCAATGTTTAGTGACTTTTCCGCTTGATCATAAGACCTTTTGAAATTAGGCTGAACAATATATTAAAGAAAATAGAAGATACAGCACACGTAAGAACAAAAGTGGGCTGAATTACAGATTTACAATTTTAATGAATGAGTTAAACTTACCTGTATGCCATTATGAAATTTTAGGAATGTAGCATAAAAGCATGAGTGAAGAAGGCAATGGCAATCTAAATCATTGTAATCTAAATGTATAACATTATCAGTATCTGCTATTAATTTCAATACTTCTGAAAAAATTATAAATGCATTATATTCATGAACTCGTTGCATTATAAATTACAACAGTTAGAAATATTATTAGCGTGATTTAGCGACCATCTTTGTTAACAAATAATTTCAAGTAATTAATTTTACAAATAATTCAGCCTGAAACTAGGTTAGAAAATAAGCTACATGCTGAAGTTTTGCCAAGGTGTTACAAACATCTTCTGTTAACTAGAGTTGTGATGCAGGAATTCGTAAAAATTATCATTTAAATATAAATTGGCATAAATACAATACAAAGTATCTAAATTCTACATACGGGCAAACTTGAGTACAGTGCAACAATATGTGAAAAAGGAATGGATTAAAAGGGAACTGAAAATCCCAGGATATGAATATAAGAGAGTTTGATTTTTTTTTTTTTTTTTTTTTTTTTTTTTTTTTTTTTGTTAATTATGAAAATTCTGCTGATGCTCATAATTATCAATTTATTAATTAAATGTGTATTAGAAATTAAATGTATACTAAAGTACATCAGGTGGAAAACAGAATAAATATTTAAAGGTTTGTAGTATTAAAATATGAAATTTGTAACAAAGTTAAATAACCTTAAAATAACTTCAATGACTAAAAATGGAACGCTTAATACGGGAATATATTGCAATAATATAAGTGTGAATTTTGAACGACTTAAGAAGTCCAATTTTTAGATTTAATAAAGAGAATTGTTTAAATTAAATTAGAACTGGTAAATTTGAAAGTTAAAACCCTTCTGCTATCTAAGAAGATTTGTTAATATTTATCTAGACAAGAAACTTATTTAAGGTGAGCTACAAATCCGATATTTGAGAAGTTGATTATGTATCAGTTTTGTGTATGTCATTAATCTATCAATTTTACTATTCAAAACTGATTTATATATATATATATCAGTTTTGAATATATATATATAAGCGACTAAAATCTACGACTTGGAAAGTTTTTAATTCTTACAGAGAATAAAAAAGATCTGGCTCATCATTCCTTTAAGCATCATAAAACTTTAAAATGAGTGTAAAAGAAACTTATTTTTACTTTAGCACATGCCAGACTTTAAATTAATATTTGTTTAGAATGCACAATTTTTACAATATTGATAAACGAAAATAATGGCTTGCAGTCTCAATAAAATGTCCCATTAATGGCGATAAATAACTTTTTGTAGCACCCAGTCTTCTTGGGAAAGAAATAGGGGACAGGAAATGTCGCGCAGTTCGTGGATTAGATAAAAGAGGGGACGGGGATCTTCGATCAAATTTGGCGCAGTTCGTACCCTACCTTTCAAACCATACAAAATGCAGTTTGTGTTGTTGTCGGGTATCGAAACACTTTAAAACGTTGTAAGTTCATTGAGGGCTTTTCCCCATCACGATGTCGTTGGAAACTAGGCCCACCGTAAGCATTAAATGAAAACTGCACCTGAAAAACTTTACTGTTTGCTTCTTGTTTTTGACGCTGTGAGTTATTCCTGTAAGCTAAGAAACAAAGGTGCTTTTAACTTTTAAACGAGCATCATTCTTTTGTATACGTTCTGTAAATAAACAAAATATAGTTGCGCTATTTACTTAATCACTCACTGCGTTAAGATGTTATATAAATAAGTTTAACAGTAGTTAATAGCTTATTAAATAAATTTAATAGTTACAGTTCGTTAAATGATCTAATAATAATGATAAGAAGAAAAACGCTTCATTTAACAAACTATTTATGTTTCGTTACTATGATTTATAATTAACTATTTATGTTTTTAAGTTAACGATACTTATGTTTTATTATCTAAAATTGCAATAAATAATTTTTAGTGCACTGCAAAAATGACATCTTAGTTATTGAATATTAATTTCAGAACACTATCCTTAAAAGTAACGCTGGGTGATTTTGTTCTCCGTGACAGTGAAATAGAAAGCTAACAAGAAAAACTGCGATAATTTCATCCACACTCAAGCCGAAATTGTCTCCGAACAGCTTCCGTATTTATTAATCAATCAGCCTACTTGATTTTTCGCTGTCAGCAAGTTTTAACGACGTGGTACACACAGGGGAAAAAAAAAAAAAAAAATAAATAAAAAGTCACGATGAAAAAAAAGTGTTATCTCCAACATGGGGGGGGGGAAGAGAGAAAAGAAACGAAAAACAAGAACTCCGTTTCTGGTAAGGCGCGTGGCGGAAATTCTATTCCCACTTTGTTAGGAGGCTCGGATGCCGTACTCGTCCATTAGCAGTAAAAAAAAAAAAAAAAAAAACCGCTTTCCTCCGAAGACATAAAGAAAACTGCGCACTTTTCCCGCTAATCCTGATAAGCATGAAGTCGAATTTAACTACTATGGACTCACAGCGCATTTCTTTGCTTGTCAGAGGAAGAACGCTTTAGACACGCATTTAAATCCTACTCAAGCTTCTTTAAAATGTCGCTGTTGTCAGCACATATTACACAGTGTATTTGCTAGGTCATAAAATATTTACGTCTCCACTTGCAGTCCTGCCTTAGTATTCTCCATTAGTCAGGCTATCCATATTTAACGTGCTCTGTACTTAATAAACTCTGTAAAATAAACGAAATGTTTATGTTTTAACATTTAGAAATGTTTTAGCTGTAGAGTTTCGAAAATTTGGAGAAACGTTACGTTACTCTGTGCTGATATGATACGTACGCAGCAAGCATTGCTGACGAGCTTGCCGACAAATGGCAGCTAGATTGTTTAAACATCATTACAGAACATACAAGCGCTATCTGCCTTAGGAGAGGAAGGAGCATGCCGCTGATTATACATCTTTCAACTCCAGGATTACCAACATGATTATGGACGTGAAGAATGCGAAGAGTGCCTGTTTGTTGATTCCTGAAACTGAGAAGCAGTCATCGCAGTGGAGCAGCCCATCGTCATTCCAACTGAAGAAGGCGACAATAAGCTATAGCACAAAGAAAACAATGCTCTATTGTTTTAGCTCAAAAGGAACTTTTAATCTCGAAATGGGATTTTGCTTTGGTTTTTTTTTTATAAACAGCGTATTAATTTTCAAATTGTTGCCCCAACTATTATCATCCTGCATTATTTTAAAGAGATTAAATAATAAAATAATAAATAGATTAAATAATAAATAGAATCTGCGTGTGTATATGTATATTCCTCATACCGTGAAAACGCAACGAGACCTAGAGCCATCTAATTTTAAATAACGTAATCCCTAACCCAAATATGTGTACCATGATGCCCGAGTTTTGAATTTTCGAATTTGTTTTATTAATTATTTCATATTTAGTATAACGTCTTGTTGAAGGGAGGTCAGACTAAACGTTACATTATCTGGAGACATGATCTGCAAACTGTTCAGGCGCCACTTGTAGGGTTGCTTTTGTTCTGGTAATGCTATTTAATCAAATAACCCTAACAGACGGGAAGCGAATTTTAGCAATGTCTGAAACAAAAAGGCATTTTAGGAAAGCTATTCAGTAAATTATTATCTTACTGATTCACGGCAGTCTTCAGATATTGAAGGAAATGTATGAACGTTTAAAAAGAATATAACTACACCTGTAACAATAACTTAAAAACGCAAGGAAAAAATTTTACGAAATGATAAAAAAGAGGCGGCGGTACTTTTTTTAAAAATGCTCATAAATTTGCAAAATATGAATGATACTTTTAAAATCAATAACCATTTATTTGAGAGTAAAATTTCATTTTCTCTGCAATTTCACTTTCTTTGTCCATATTTTTCATTAAAAAGTATCATAAACCTAGCGTTAACCCCATTAAACCAAGTGAATATCTTTCACACTCACAACATTACCATCGCTCAGAAAAGTAGATGATACGGCGATCTCATGAAAAATGCATCTATCAGTTTTCTCCACCAAGTTCTAGAAATATTAAACGTACAGATCCGGGACGAGGGTAAAGCAATCGCCTCAAGTGATCCAAATTAGCTACAAGGTGTTAGAAATGCATTAAAACTTAAATCATTGTAACATTCAACTTTGAAACACATTAGGAAGCACATTTTAAAATATTATATTTCAAATAAAAATCTTTATTAACACTATTTACAATAACTGAAAAGCATTACGTTCTTCATATGCATTCATTGTCGGTGCTGAATAACCGAATGTCTAATTTGTTTTAGTCATTTTTCGTTGTAATATTACTGGTCAGGATAATGCCTTTAAGTTTATTTGAAACAATATAGTGGGAATGTAATAAGCAGCAAATTTCTTTAAATATGAATTAACTTGTTTCCTTTTTTAAATAAATGCAGACTGATTTCTATAATGCATATTTTTTCATTGCATGTTTTTCATCGACTCAGAAAATTTCTGTATTATAAGTATATTATTATACTTGAAGTTCTAGACAAGAATAAATGACATTAATTTATTTTCAAATGTTTTGATGCTTTATAGAAAAGTGTATCCTATTTTCAAATATTAAAACTTATTAACGGCCCCAAAAATTCAGACACAAGGATAGAAAATGCCGCTCATTTTACTGGAACTATTCTACTTCTAACGCTTACTGCAGTTTCCACTCTTAGAATCCCATTAAGACGAAACTAACACAGCTGTGCCATAATATATTTTATAAAATCTACAAATTGAATCTGGAATGACGGTCACTTGAAGTTTATTTCAGCAAGACCGAATGGATTAAAGTCGGTTGGAATTGCATCAGAAGAGTAAATGAAGTTTTCTGCCTGTTATGTTTATACTTATTTTCTTCAGAACTGGATATTTGGTTTTATTTACTTTATATCTGAAATAGCTTTAGTTACTGATATATGGATTAAACGAATCGGTTTTTATACTCTCTGTGATGACTGGAGAGTAAAGAGATCATGTAAGGTATGATTCCTCTTTTCTATATTTTCTATCGCTTAACAATGTGACAATAAAATGAATTTTTCAATATAAAAAAATTAATGTCTGATGTTGAAATGAATTTTTCAATATAAAAAAAATCTGATGTTTGACTAGCCAATTCCCGTAGAATGCTTCCGTAAACTTATTGAATCCGTGTCTCGTCGTCTGCAGCCGTTATCAAGGCCAGAAGAGGCACAACTCGTTATTGACTTGCTATCCGTAATTCAGTGGCACTTCAGTGTAACTTCAGTACAGGAGTAAGTTGGCGTAATATTTATATTTCTTGTATAATTTGATAAATATTTTTAATCATGTGCAAAAAAACAATTGATTCATTATTTCTAGTCATAACTTACGTTTATTAAGTATTTATAATGAATGACGCCCTAAAACAATTCTACGTGTAATAACTTACCTCTAACTTTGCTTATAATTAGTAAATTTTTAAAATTCTGAGAAAACTTCAATTTTTATATCTTTCAAAAGACCCAATGCTCATATACACATGCAGAAATAAATAAGTAAATAATTAAGTAAGTTATTTTATATTAAAATCGGGAATCATATTTAGGGGCTGACGGTAAAGAGCGAAATGTTTTCATTTATACTTAACTAAAAATAAAATATCATTTAGAGAAATAATTCCGATCTTAAGAGATTATGTGACGAGCATTACTTGGCAGACTATTGTAAAAAATATCAATCAATATAATTTTTTTTTTTCAAAATGGAGGTGTAGAGACATTAGGCATTTTTTAGAAGCAGCCAAGATGAAAAATTAGCAAACGCCTTCGCCAGGAGTCGAACCACGGACCTCTAGAATATTGTCCCAGCGTGCAGAACCACTACACCACGAAGGCACGCTAGGAAGGCGAGGGAGATACCTTACATACCACCCTTTTAAAGGGCGACTGGGGTTTTTAGAGGACGCAATCGCCAAATCCTGGGTGAGGAGAATCATCATCCAAGACCCTTTTAGTTCGGGCGCCACTGTAGAGACATTAGGTACTTTTTGGAAGCAGCCAAGATGAAAAATTAGCAAACGCCTTCACCGGGAATCGAACCACGGACCTCTGGAATACCGGCCCAGCGTACAGAACAACTACACCACGAAGGCACGCTAGGAAGGCAGGAGAAATACCTTACAGAGGTCCTCTTTTTTTTTTTTTTTTTTTTTTTCTTTTTTTTTTCAGAATCTTATAGAATCTGTGTTCTAGCAAACATGGAGAGGCTTTAGTAATGGCAGGTAGCCAGCTCGTAACATTATTTGCATTCATTAGAAATGAAAAATGTTTGTACTTTAAAGAAATTTTTCACAATTACCAGACTATGATTCTAAAGTAATAAAACTTCAAACTTCATGAGAATATAAATTACTTATTTTTAGAATATGATATAAATTACTTGCGTGATGATTCTTTCAGTGTGTCAAATGTAACAAAATCATAAATACTGTAAGTAAGTACTAATAATACCAGTAATAAATACTTAAGACTGATAAATACTAGTAAGACTGAATGACATTAAGGGGTGAAGGACTTTTGCTGAGTTGATCCCCCAGTAACCGAAGTAATACCGGGAACGACGTCACCTATTAACTCAAAATCGCAGTTAATCTGAGGGCAGTTAAATTTAAAAAAAAAAAAAAAAAAAAAAAAAAAAAAACCTTGGGGGAAAAAAAAAAATAACGGCCATACCATGCTGAAAGTACCTGTTCTCGTCCGATAACCGATCACATATGACACTAAAGTACTATTAACAATTTACGTGTATTTTTAAACACCTTAATCTCATTTGGTTGCGTAAATTAAACCGGATTCAAATAAAAGGAACATATTGTAAATAATGCATAAATATAATTAGAAATGAAAAAGTTACGAATGGCATTAAAAAGCAACATTTATAAAAGAACTTGAACCATTGAGTTCAAAATCGAGTAAAAAGTCAATTAGAACTCTCTCTCTCTCTCTCTTTTTTTTTTTTTTTTTTTTCTTTTTGGCAGAGTTCAGTTGGCTGATATCATCTATTAATTCTACATGACGAAAAAGAAACTTTAATAAAAGTACTTAAATAAAACTTAAAAAATAAACTTTAACCACGTAACAAAAAGGAATTAACTTTTTCCTTTCAATCCTCCGCAAATAGCTTATTCTTTTCATATCCTCTGCAGACAGCTAACTTTCATGCTGATGGTTTGTGATAGTAATTCTTCCATCGTTTCATAAGAAAAGTTAACTTTTATTTAGATAGACTCTCGGTTAATCGAGAAGTGACTGCATACAAGCTGGTTACCATGCATGGTTTGTGCAAATATAAGACGTATCGGTATAAAAAAATTGATTAAAATGTTAAGGGAAAATTATCCCTCTAGTTACATGCAACATTCCATTAACTGTATCAGAAAAATCGATTAAAATGTTGACAAAAAATTATCTGTCGCGTTACATACAACAGGCCATTAATCATATGCAAAAAATCAATTAAACTGTTATGAGAAAATGATCTCATCTATTGAGTCAACACTGCGATAATCGTATCAAAGAAGTCAATTTAAATGTAAAAAAGAAAATCGTCTCTCGAGCTTCATGCAAGGTTCCATTGATAGTATCATAAAAATTGATTAAAATGTGAATAAATTTTTCTCTCGAGTTCCATAAATCGCATCAGAAAAACTGATTAAAATGCAAAGGAAAAATGATTCCTCGAGTTTCATGCAACACCCCATTCAACGAAAGGAATTAAAAAAAAAGAAAAGCACTTAGATAGCTTAAGCACTTAGATAATAGCTTAAGCACTTAGATAGTCCCCAACGAGTTTTGAATTTTAATACTTTTCTTTTTCTTTCTTTGCTTTTTTTCCCATTTAAAGCACTAGTCCAGCAGAGCAAATTTTGGCGTGTGTAAAAAAAGATTTATCTGGAATGAATTACGTATTTATGGGGATGAAAAGCGAAAGTTAATTTCTTGTAGCTCTGTTGTACTTTGGTAGTTAGTTACAGATCAGATAGGCTGTAAATCTGATTCTCCTCTCCCGGGTCAAACGACGGCTTATTTTCAACCATTAACCATTTGAAGTGAGCTCCGATTTGCAACGAAACGTGTTTTTTGTTTGCAGTTTGTTTTCTCTTTCTCTTTCTCGATACTCCAAGCCTCTCAGTTTTGACCTTGAAATGCTCCTCTTTCCGAATTGAAATACGATTCGAAAAAAGGACGCTCAGAATCATGGGAAAATAGGCGTTTTTTTTTTTTTTTTTTTTTTTTTTTTTGACAGCAGCGATGACTTGTTCGACCTTCAGGAAGAAACCTAGCGCTTTTAAATAAGCTTTGGAAACACGTACCCCCAGGAGCTTTAATTTGTTGTTTTTATCTTTTCTATTCTTCAACTGATGCTAATAAACTGAAAATAATAACAGAATAAATTGAAAAACTGAAACAAATGCTCCATTTTAGATTCTGAAAACAAGGTCATGAAATAAAGCCAGAAAAGGAAATTAAATTAAATTAAAAATTAAATTAAAAGGAGATTAAAAGTTACAGCGCATTAAAAAATAAAACTAAACGCGATAATAATCGAAAACTAAAAAATCAGGAAACTGTAGTTCCAAAGAATAGTTTTCGTTAAGATTTTTTTCTTTTTATATAGGTCACATAGCGATCTGATCTAGGATTAAATTGGATTAGACTGGATTATTTCATCATGGCACAGCACACTGTGGCTATTTGTCTAAGATTTTAAGAGAAAGGATATACCTTCATAGAAGATTTTGTAATGGAAACCGACTAGTATTTACGTTGCACATCTTTAATCAAGGGCAGTAATCAAGGGCAAATTGCGTTTCGTGGAACCCGGGGCTCCATTCAACTACTATAGATGTTCCCGAAATCAAAATCAAAATTCGCATAAATTTTTAAATGCCGCTTAAAATTTATTCAGAATTTAACATAAAAAATAATTGATTTGATAATATTTTCCCCTGCTGTTATTATTACCTGAAATAAGTAAAATTACAAAGAAATTATTATTTTCTATCCATTTTCCACATAAAGTGCTATCTCAAAAAGTAACAATTATTTTTGAGAACGTAAAATATATTGGTACTGAATTCTTGCTTTTCTATTGAGAGCACTTTTTCAGAATATCAAAATTATTCGGAACCGTTGGTGGTCGTCTTAGGGAGTTTCTATTGCAACATGAAATTGATATGTCTTTATGTGCAAAATTATGAATTTAAAATTATTAATAATAAAGCGTAAGTAATAAATATATTAAACATAATAATAATTAATAAATTATTGACTGCTGTAGGCAAACCAATTTAATTTTTTTGAAATCTTATTAGGATTTCTGAATTTGTCTTCTTGCAATGAGACTATTAAAGAGGTTAAGTCGAGAACACCTGTAACTTAAACCAAAATAAATCCGATGAACACCTGTAACTTAAACCACGTTCGTAACTCGGCAGATGAACTTAACTTGTCTGCATTGAAATTTTTGTGTTTTTCCGTATGTGTAACAAGCCAAGCTTCCTTTAGAAAGTCTTTTACAAATATCTTCTTCCGTTTATGTAACTGTCTTCGCATTGCCGTATTCCATTAACATCCATAACAAACATTTCGTAATTTTCGTCCAGATTTTCATTGCCCGAATGGATAAAATCTTTGATCGATGTACTTGCCCGCACTACGTTTTCCTAAACATCTACTATATGAGTGGTTAAAACTGTAGAAACATTAGAATTTGGGGAGAAAAGAAATCTTAAAAATACTACTGAACTTGTCGGGGAATATTACCCGAGTCTTCAGTGTATTTTTTGATATTATGACCACTATAGCACATGGGAAAAATGCCACAACACTTAAGCCATATGGGGGTAGTTATGAATTTTCTTCAGATGTAATATTTAATGTGGACTAATTAGTATCTTAGGAAGCAGGTCTATCAATGACTAACGGATTAAAACCACTGAATGAAGTTTAAAACATTCTGTTGCATAATTTAATTCCATATTTAATATATAGCTTTTATAACATTTGGAAACTACTGTGAACCAAAAATTCTAAGAATTTCATGTTAAATTTTTATTTTATTTTGAGTTGAGTTTAAAAAATGTATTTTATTAAAAAATCTGTAATGTTTTCGTGCTTAAAATTTTTTAATATTAAAATATGCATCAGATTTTTGGTTCAGTTAGAAAATAGTGTCCATATAAAGAATTATATCGAATTTCAAGTGTGTACCATTAGCCATTTTTAAAATATGCGCGCAAGGTGGAAACATGACGAAAAATATTGTCACAAAGCGGATTAAATTACAAAAATATTTTTCGCAACACAAACTTTCTGGTTACTAGTTTCCAAAGCAGCTATATTATGTAGTCAGCTGTAAAAAGTTCGAAGTAATTGCTTTTAAAATAAATAAAATATCCCAATTCTTACAACAGTCACATATTAGAAGATCATAAGGGGTTTAAGGTGTATGAGCCCCCTTAAAGCAGACAATCAATTAATAGCATGCCCCAAATCATGCCATGGAGGCATTTGACATTCTATTTAAAACTGATTTTGTATTTAGTATTCAATATGCACATACATTAACAAGTTTTTATAATTTTATGGCAAGCATTTTATATAATGTCAGCACTTCTAGAGCTTGTGTGAACTCTTTAAATAGATGTTTGAGTAATATATCTGTTGCATAAGAATTTATTGCATTCTGTATATATTGTTGCGTGCGTACGGGTTCGTTATGAAATGAATGCACAAGTCCTATGAAAAATGAACAAAAATTTATTATTATCACAACAAAAATGCTTAAATTTTTCTCAAATAATCGTGCAGTATTACAATATCTCACAGTAATTATCTTTTAACTACTCAAATGTCCAATAAAACGTAATTCAAAACAGCTAAAGAACGCTAATCCGCGAATTCACTACAGTCAACAAGAGCAATTTTCTAAACAACAACAAACTAAGCAGCTACTACAAACTGAGATATTTTCCTCCTTTTATAAGATTTTAAAATCACGCGCTAGAATTTTCCAGTACTTTCTCGAAATCAAAATGAGATATTTATTTATTTAATGCACGCGCTCTTGTATTTTCAATTTTCCGGCTTAGCTTTCTTTTAATATTCGTCACGCGCTGCACTGCGCGAGAAATAAAACCATTTAATTTATAATTGAACTAACATTAGCTTTTTAAATACCAAATTCGTAACACTATATTACATTCCATATTTTAATGCAATTTTTTGTCAAGCATTTTAGTGTCATATTGTCCATTTATATATATATATAAAGCTGAATATTTTTTGTAACTTCCTTATATATATATATATATATATTTTTTTTTTCCGTCCATCTATTTTTCATGTGAGTTAACGTTTCACATTTCACAACGGTCAGATTCATTAATTTTTTTTTCGTGCATAAGTCTTCCAGCACTAACATTTGGCAGTTTTATCGCGCTTATACAGTTTTTCCAGTTTTACCAGACAAATTTCTTATTGTTTATGTAGTACTATGTTACAATATTTCGAGGAGCTACAGCTCCTGGTAACTTTTTAGCAAGGTTGCTGCAATGTTCCTACCTACTACTATTCTTTGAAATCTTTTTGCAGCATTATGCGCAAAAGGTTTTGAGACCAGATAGGTCTTACGCCTAATTACCAGTTAGCTTTACATTTTCTTTTTCAATTATATATATATATATATATATGTTGTATGAACTTAAATCCATTTAGTGCGAATACAAGTTATTATTACTTGCGCAATTGCTGCAAAGTTAGTTAATAATAATTTATTTCCTAAACAGTATTGATTAATTGATTATATTATCTCCTAAGTTTAATTAAAGTAGAATTATTTTAAAAGTGTGCATCCATACTGGTAAGTTATATTTTGAAAGATGTTTTGAAGTAATTTGAAAGCAAAATGTTAATAATGTTTTAACGGGGACTGGAGTTAAATCATCACGAGGAATAATATTACAATTGTAAAAGTAAAAAATAAAACATGTAATTATTGTCATTGATCGGAAATTAGTTGACTTTTCAAGGGGAACAAACCAACTCCCGTTCAATGATCAATAATTGATAAAAATACGTAAATATGAAAGTGTTTCGTCTTTACTCGAGTTATAAGTTAAAGCCAAACCGGCAATTCTAGTCAGGCCAAATATTTCCGCGAATAGTTGTTACTCAAAGAACTGATTCTCATGAAGCATTTTAGTCAATTCAATTTGGAGTAAAAATCAATTACTGTAGAGAAATCTTGTAAAACTCGAGTAATCGTCCCCGACACTATCATCTTTATGTATTTGAGTACTATATTATTTGTAGAAATTAAACATTGGAAATTGTCATTATGAAATCGAAATCAAAGTAAAGTTGAAATAAACATAGAAGATTATAAAAAAGATAAATAATGCAAACTTTGCAAAAACAAATCACAGAGAACATAAAAGTAATATAAAAATAATATAAAAATAAAATAGAAAATAATATAAATAAGATCAGTGAATGTACATGAAGATATAAAGGCCAGAAAGGTATTAAGTAACTTACATTCTTTCTAGTGGGGGAGTCGGCAGTGTGTTCTCTTCGTGTCTGACTCAGAAGTGTAGGGTGTCCGAAAATTCTTAGCGGCAGTAGGGGCTTTGAATTATATCAGTCGGTAAGACTTGGTTGAAGAAATTTATGGTAGTGGGTGGGACTTTGAATTCTTGAGGGATGTATTTTGTGGAGTTCTTATCTGAGAGAGACCGTCTGTTAAGATTTTTTTAAAAATACTAGTGAATGGAAATTAATTAATTTCTGGCTAATTGTCGTGTCGCAATGATTAAGAATTTAAGAAAGGAAAAAGGCATTTTCGCTATCCAAGAGCTAGTAGACAGTCTAAAGGCAGGAAATTGGCCCATTTTTTTAGTAACAGTATAGTAACAGTATATGTCTGAAGACAATTAGCTTTTTACAATATATACATTTGAGTAATTACACTATATACAAATCTTTCAACTGACAGTCATCCAACTTATACCGCCTTCTCAGGTTTAGGAATAAAAATAAGTTATAGTCTAGAAGCATATGTAAACATTTATTCACCTGTAATGATTAATGTATAGAAATTTGTATGCATATAACTTCTCAAAAATAAAAAGCGTTATAAGCTAACTGAAGATTTTAAGCTTTATTCATAATTTGGGGTAATAGTTAATTAATTTTAAGCTCTTCATCATTTTGTAATAAGAAATAGAAACATTTCTTTCGCAATCTTTTATACAATATATGAAGTTAAAAACAATAGCATGAGAGTATTTTATGGTTACTTGTTTACTAAATCTCATACATTGCAAATAAAGCTGAATATTTTTCATGTAAGAAAAATTAAATTCACGCTTTTTTCTTATTTCAATGTATATTAAAATTTATTATTCGATCTTTTATGCATATTATGCTCAAGTAGACAAACTGCCAGTAACATTAATTCACAAATTGTATTAAAATATTCATTTATTTTATTCCTTTAAAGTAGAATTTCATGTAAAGGATTTTTACTTTATGCTTAGTAATTTCATTCATTTGAAGCAGCATTTTAAAAAGTTAAATCTAGCTGATTATAATGCAGGTTTACTGAGACATATATATATATATATATGATCAGCTGTTTTAACACATTCAGATTTTCATGATTATAAAATTTTTCAAGAACCGTTTTTAATAAATTACTTTTCCAACTATTGTGTTTATTTAATGGAAAATTTAGCTTACAGTTTACATGATTACATCTTGTGAATAAAAGCTATGAATAAGCATATTTTGTTTCTTAAAATTAAAACATGTATACAAAATTTAGAATGTACATCACTATATATATATATATGATTCATTTAAAATGATTTTTTAAATTTCTGTTGTTCAAGCCGCAACTAACGAAATAGAAATTTAGCATTTCCAAGTTCCTCACTGTGATTAATTTTAATTAATGTAATTTACTAAGCCACAAGTCCATGAAAAATGTTGAAAGAATCTAGAAATTACATAAATTTTTCACTTGCTCACATTCTTATTACGCAAAATGGAAAACTAGTTTTAGAAATTAAAAACTTTTCTCAAAGGATTTAAAATATCTACTTGCGCTAGGACTCGAACATCTGATAAAGCAGCCCTTTATAAATATTTCATACTTTTTTATCTAGATTGTTCAGTGACTGAGTGAACAGGCGACTAACAACTGATAATTCGGCGACTCGGATTTATAATCCCAGCGAATGAGCTCACTGCTAGGTTGTTCATCATTTTCTCCATGCTTAATGTGAATTCGTGCAAACTTCCCTTAATGTCTTTCATGAAGGTATTCTTCCCCCGTAGATAACCCTAGTGTGCTCTGTTATAATCCAATGATACCTGTCAAATTTAGTAACTGAAATCGTCCCTTTTTTCCCCCTTTGTCCAAATGCATTTATAGGGGGCTCTCTATCCTGATATAGTTCCCTTCTTGCCATTGTGATCCGCAATGGAAAATATCTCATCCGTATGTAACTTCAATGAAATTTAATTTTAGAATTTAGAATTTCTGTTTTTGGTAAGAACCCAGTGCTTAAATTGCGCCGGAGCCCACCGGAGCTCTGCTCCGGTGCTTCTCAATTTTTAAGATAAATTACAATTTTAGCCGGAGCGCACCGGAGCCCTAAATAAGATGAGCTCCGGTACTTCTTTTTATAAATCTAAACCACAATTTAAAGGGGAAAAAATTAGAATTCCTAACGTTTTAGTTTAACAATAAGCAGACCTTGCAATAC
Organism: Stegodyphus dumicola; assembly: GCF_044657685.1. Taxonomy (NCBI): domain Eukaryota; kingdom Metazoa; phylum Arthropoda; class Arachnida; order Araneae; family Eresidae; genus Stegodyphus; species Stegodyphus dumicola. The sequence goes on along the minus strand of NC_140781.1, from coordinate 139,073,292 downwards.
TCTATTTCCATAGAAATACGAACTCATGAGAACATGAGAAGTTCAAATAATGTCCTCTCACTCACATGCGGAAATCTTTCCCTCTAAGAAAAGCAATAAATTTCGGGGCAGTTTGTTTAGGAACGCCTAAATTTCTCGCCATGCCATTGTATCTAGTGCATTGTTATCGATGCTTACAGTTAGTTATCCTCGTAGGAAGGAAAATTTATGTTCTTAAATTTGCGTTAAGTGACATGGAGTATAATAAGAGTGAAATACTGAGAAATACTGAGATAAACTGCTCAAGCACGTTCTATACATCGCTTTCCCACAGTGTCCACTGATGCGGGGGGGGGGAAGCGTAACCAGCAATTTTACATTTAGGAGTCCGATTCAGGACTCATTTATCCCTGCCACACATCTGCTTGATGGCTATAATTATATCAACAGAGAGCCACGGTCAAAGAGAACGTTCTCTCTCACCAAGATCCCCCTCATTTTTTTGTTTCCACCCACTCATACCCTCATTCTGCTTCGCTCTGGAATTTTCATCAGCTATACTTTAAGTATATTTAATTTTTGTGATGGTAAAAGAACTTCCCCTCCCCTACGATCAAAACTTAAATTGGGCCGGAACCCACCGGATCTCGGCTCCGATACTTCTTAGTTTTTGTAATAAATTATAATTCTAGCCGGAACGCACCGGAGCTCTGAATAAGAAGGCTGCGGCACTTCTTTTATGTACCTGAATAACAATTTCAGTAGAAATTTTATCTCGAAAATTTTATTTTAATAATAAAATTATATTAAAAATCGCGTATTAAATTTCAATTTATCTTTTCACATTTTTTAAAATTTTAATTAGTTAATTATTTCAATCTTTAATTATTTCAATAAAAATTATTATCTAATAGTTATCAGTTAAATTATAATTAATTATATAATAATTATTTATTAAATAATTTATAAACATTAATTAAATATCTATTAATTAATTTGATAATAATTAACTATTTAATTTAAAAATTATTAATGAGTTTAATAGTCATTTTATTTATTTTATTACTCTTGTTCCTCTCTGCTGACGGTCTTGCATAGGGCTCTGGCACTTCTAATCTTAGAAATTAAGCCCTGTAAAGAACCATTATTAAACATTTGTTTATATAATCAGCAAGGAGCAAGATGGCTTTTATCAGCCGGTCTGTTCAGTATAATGAAAAGCGGAGCCGGCTGCCATGTCGTTTTGCCCCAGTTCGAATGCTAGGGAAAGTATGGATGTTTGCAAATGTAGAGTGTCTTTGCAGTTTAGTCTGTAGTGTACTTCTATTTAAAACAACCATCGAGTCTATAACTACTTCGAAAGGTTGATGGCAGAAAAGAGAGATGGGGGATGCTTGGATTTCGTACTCTGGGGTTTTCTAGGCCGAAACGTGGATAGAGCTGGACACAGTCGTACTGTCATCTCTAAAATGATCAAAATCAGACATCAGGCGCTCTCATTCTTTGGCCAAGATGAATCGTGGATCTGGTGTACATTATCTCCAAAACAAGAAGACTAGTCATAACAACGTCTTTTATAATAAAAAATCATTTTACATTCCAAGTAGCCAGCTAATCTTAGAAATTCAAACTCCTTTTTAGGTGCACAGTTTCGTTAACTTTGGAGGTAATTCTTTAAAAGCAAACAGATCTTTCCCATAAAAGGAAATCACACACCAAGCTCTTCCTCTACATAAAAAAATACGCTGTCGTAATAATCTTAATCAAATACAGCTCAAAAATAAAGCTCGAGTTGTTCTTATCTTTTGTGAATTTACATCGAGACGCTGGACTAGAAAGGAAATGAAAATTGAATAAATCTTATTTGACATTCTTGCCCAGTGGCCACTTTTAAATTCAATATTCTTATCTCTTATAATAGCGTTCTTGTTTTAAAAAAATATATTATTAATAAAATATTTTTAAAATTTTAATATTTTAGTTCTTATCTTTTTTAATAGAAACAAGTAAGCTTAGTAGAGACATATACATTTAGGAAAATGCTAACACCATATTGCCCTGTACTGAAAAAGGTCTAAGCAATATGTTCCTTTGCTAATGCTTTGAAATAAACAGAAATAGCAAAAAATACCTTTAAATGTCAGTTTCAACATTTATCACTCGTTTTATATTTTTGAAACTATTGAAAAATCATAGTATACAGCTTCTTATTTCCTTCGGTGTGGGATTTTTATATGTTTTCATTTGAAAATGACAGACTTGGAGAAAGTTATTAAATAGATATTTTACCTTCCTCAATTGTTCTTGTAATTTAAACAAGAAAATTATGAAGTAGTGGTTTTACAACTTTCATATCTTTTAACAAAACAAAACAAAAAAGATCTTTCATTCTGTGGCGATTCGCCCTCATAAATTTTCAAAATAAAATTTACTGAAGATTAGACAGTTATTTTAATGAATGACTCCAAGCACGGTAATTTAATACATCTAGCATGACAAAATAATAAATAATTTTGAGGAGATAAAAAGCCATGAAAATACTCAAGAGCAAGTTTCTGAGCCAAGAATGATATTAGACGAAAAGAGCGTCTGCGATCCTGTGCGTATTAACTCAAGTAATTAGTTTCAGTTGACAGCTGAAGTGAGATTATAAGCATATGGCAAGTAAAGCCGCAGTCAAAATGAAAGCTATAAACCTCCAAATCCTTATTCTTACCAATAAACCCTTCAGCACTAAAAACACTCAGAGAGTTGCGCAAATCTTTACAGAGTTAAATTTGCAGATTAATATGCCTCGTATTTTTCAACATCCTTCAGCGATAATTTTGTTTCGTAAAAAAACACTTGTGATGTATTTATTGCCTATATTTATGTCAACCATAACTAATTAAAGAGGAAATTAAACTTGCCATCTTGAGAATCAAGTGGAAGGTAATTGATGGGTGCAGAAGTAAATAAGACAAGTGGAACATAAATGTTATGATAAGTGATTCTGAAGTAGGAGTTCGATAAAAAAATCGTACAAGTGACGTATTGAATATACAAATAAAAATGAAGAGAAGAGCACTTCCTTTTCGAAATGTAAATGAAACTGCTTTTCTTTGCAACAGGAAGCATTTTTTTAGCAGAGATAAGCTATCTGGTTTATTGCTTTATTTCTTTGATAAACATTAAGATAAGCAGATATTCATGTCGGTTAACCTCTTCTTGTTATGATATATTAGCAAAGACTCTGAAGTACTGTTATTTACTTAAATACACAATATGCATCCAAAACATTAAATTCATTTGAATCATTAAAAGTATGAAGTCCATTAACATATACATTTTACATATACAATTTGCTGCTGTATTGTTTTAAACTAAACTAAAATGCTTTATATAATTTCTGTCAAATTTCTGAACGTTGTTAATGTATGAGATGTATCGCATTCACGTACTATGCTTTCTCATTCTTTGAGCTTAACATAGAATAAACTTGTAATACACACTAGAATGGGCTGTTTATTCTGAGCTGTTCCAAGTGATTCCATGTCTTCTATTCCCTGATCATAAATTTTTTTATTAAGAATACATCCGTTACCTATCTATGAGGACAAGTCAAATAACAATGAGCCATATTAAAAAGTTTCATCTTTCCAATTAAAAAATATCGCCAGAAAATTTTTTCTTCATTCAAAAATACCACCGAAGTAATTTTATGCACATAGAGGCCTTTTGTTTTTAGTTGTTTAGTAAAAATGCAGTATCAATACATACAGTGTGTATCAATACAAGTGTACCTTTTGAATTTCACCTTGAAGCAATTTGTCCATCACTTTACAAGTAAAAAAAAATGTATGCTCACTTTATGATACATGCATATAAATGATTAGTGTCATGCTTTAGATCATATGAAGGCATCATACATATTACAAACCATTTTATTCTCTCGCAATATTTGCTTGTATGTAGGTGACATTCAAATCAATACAATTCCGACTCTACAGAAATTAGCTAAGTAACCATGCATCATCTATGGGTACAACAGTTGAAAGCAGTCTGAGAGCATGAATTTTAGCCACACGAAGCCAAACACATTCACCGTTGTAAGATTGCTCATTTTAATATGATCTGCCCTTTTAAAATGAAAGTTAGTGCAAAGCATATCAAAACTCATCAATACTTACATTAGCGAATATTAGAAGTGCAAAATTTGGATTTTTTTCCCCCAAATAACAGCCTGATGCCAAAATACTTGTTTTGCCTTTGCTCTACAGAAATAAAAATAAAAGTATATATATATAAAAGAAATATACTGGATAAAAACTACATATGAAATGTAATTATTAATTGAAGCTGTATAAGTGAACCTTTCAAGATAGAATACGTAGCAAATTTCAAAGAATATGCAGCTCAACTCACTTACATATAGTATCAATAGCTTATTTACATACACATACACTGCAAACTAAAAATGTTATCCTATTACAAGAATTTTATAGCTAAGCATATGAAATTATTTGTTCTGCATAGACTTATGCCAAGTGTTTACTCATTAATAATGAATGAGACATTTTTTTACCTTTTTCCCGCTTCCTTTACCCATAATTTGGGCCGGGCAAAAGTTCTGGCAGCTAAACTAATGCTTTCAAGCCATCCATATACATATATATATGAAAACAATACACATAATTTTATTTTATAGTGATTACAAAAATATGATTAAAAAGGCCTTTGGCACTAGAGGTACATGCATTTATAGCTTACCGAAATAACAAGCCAGAAGAAAAAAACTTGATAAGCCATTTAAGAATAGAGACCAATGTGAGTAATAAATGCAAAATTACTTTACTCTAGGCAACTAAAACAGTAAACAAAAAAAAAAAAAAAAAATTAAAGTATTATATCATTTATAATCCTAGTTAATTTTTAAATATTTTTACCACTGAAATCAACAGTACTTGGTATAAGAATATCAAGCCGTTTTGTTTCCACATATCTCAAAATTCTTGGGACATAAAAAGATGAAAACTTTCCCAAGAAAATAACTGAATTTGGATGCACACGTAAAAATTCTGCATCAATCTGCAAACACTACGTAATTTCCAGTTACTTACCAGTATATTCATAAAAATGTTGATTTTAAAAACTGAATACATGTATTTGTTATTGGTTCAGTTTCTTAAACCAAACATATCCTGAATGAAAATTATTACAAGAACTTATGTGTTTTAACATAATGTTGAAAAATGATTCTGAACTGATTTTGCTGAAACTTTGATTTTAGTTTCCTGGCTCGACACATTTTAAAGATCACCATTAAACACTATGCCTATATGTAAATGTAAAGTGCAATTATTAACTGAAAATTTCTTATACTTAACTAGATGTCTTACCAAATCTCCTCTATAATCTTGTAGCCTGGGATATATTTCTAATACATCTGTTATGGTCATGGATGAATCTCTTATTTCAGTTTGTCTGTCAGCCATTGTTTCAGACAATATATTTGAAATCGCTCGTTTATTGGGCTCTGTGGGACTTTTTAATTCCATCCACATTATCTATAACAAAAAATTTATATGCACTAATTTTCAAAATTTGTCTGTGTTATAAATATTTATAACATAGAAGTATTTTAAAATGTTATGAATATGAATTTTATGAAAAATGAAAAAAAACCTTTTCTTCTAAATCCTCCTTAGTCAAACGTTCTGTTTCAAGAGATGGTTCTATTTTGCAGATTTTTGAAGTTTTTGGCTAATATTTTTCTCTTTGATAGACTTAAGAGGCTTCCTAATCGTTTTCAGGCGAAACTCGATAAAGCCTAATCCTGTAGTCTTATCATAGAAGCTTTTCTGCACATAAATAAATACATATCACATAACTAGATAACATGTTTTAAAGTAATTTTTAGAAAATTAATGAACACTTAAATGACCATGTGGGAAACTTTTTGATTTTAACATTGTATTTACTAATGCCTCTGCAGTACGTTTCTTCCTTTCTTAAAAAAATGGAAAATTCTTGAAATTCATATAAAAATATTCGTTTAATTTTCACCATGTATCTAAACTTAAATCAATGAAAATATATTCAAGTTCTCACAGTTCCACGTAAATTTACTAATTTTGAACAGACTATCCTAACAATAAGTCTTGTAGGACACAAAACAACAGTCAGAACTGCTTGCCTTGTGGGCGAATGCTGACATAATTTCTAATATCAAAAGAATCCTGAAAAAATTGAGAAAATTATAAATTACTGACTAGTAAATCACAAAGTGTTCTTTTACATAATTAAAACTAAAACTCAAATTTTATTACCTTGTTTGAAATGCACTGATTAATTATTTTGGATATGTCTGTAGAAGCCTCTTTTCTTTGTATATCCTGTGAACAAATGGCACTTGCATCATCTACACGCACCCTTTTTTAGTGCATTTTTTTATCTGAAGGTATTGAAGCAACAGCTTGAACTGATGGACACTAAAAAGAAGATGACTTTTCAGATAATCAATATAAAATTATCTTTCACTGTTATTCCTTTATTGAAAATATGTTGTTACCTTTATTTTTTTCACTATTTGCATAATGTGCTTCCTGGGTCCTAATTTTATGTTCATTTCTTTCAAGTCATCATCTGTAATATCAGGTAATGTCAATCCAGTGACACATTCTTCTGGAAAAATATGTATGTCATTATTCCTAAATTTTAATGACTACTAAATATAATTTATAGTGCCGGATGACAGACAAAGTGAAAGAAAGCAAATTCAACTTACCTCGGATAAATAACTACAAGGGGACAGAAATTACTTAGAAAAAAAAGGAAAGAAGGAAAGAAATTTTTAAAAAATGAATGAATAACTGATTTATTTATATACAATTTTACTATTTTTATCTTTAAATATTTCAGAACCTGAAATTGAATATATGGATTATTTAATTTTTTTGCTCTAAAGCTTAGGGAAAAACTCTGTGTAATAAAAAATTCCAATAGAATTAACCGCGGTTATATATTATATGAATTTATTCTTAGAATTATTATGATTTATTTACATTACAAAATCACAGATAAAGCAAATGTTATGTTAAATGGAACTTAGAAATTTTAAGTCATAACTAAATTTTCTTAAGAGTAGAAATTAGATATTTATACATTAAAAAATATTAAGACAAATTTTTAATCCTAAAAACGTGCCAAGTAAATTAACAAGGTATTTTTTAAAATTAATTTGGTTCTTTATCAGCATTAATAAATACTTTTTTTCACTTTCGCTGTGTGCTCAATTGATAATAATTATTTTATCGATTCATTATGTCCATTTACAAATCATGACATTAAAAGTAAATACGGTAAAAGTTATATGTGCTTGTAATGCATTTGATAAGATAAACATTTCTCTTAATATGGTTTCTAGCTAGCTTAAGAAGTTCCTAATCCTTAGCCTTTAAAAAAAATCTATAAACTGCCTTTCTTAACTTTACGTAATAAAAGTTTTACATGGGCAACCTTAGCTGTTAAGATTTGCTTCATAAAAAAAAATGCGATGAAATTTTTTATGAAATTCTTTACTTAAAAAAATACAATTTGAACATACCTATATAAATTAGTCATAAAAGAATGTGATGTAGAGAAATGAAAGTTTCAGTATTTGTGTAATCTCATAACTGCTTGGGCTTGTAGTCTGGCAGAATTTCTGTATTAATTAAAGGGTGTTCACATTTTGAAGTTACTCTATAAGCATTCAAATGAGAATCCAGTCACAGAGTTGAATATATCTGGGAGAATAAAAAAACTTGTTCATTTTGAAAGACAAGAATTTCTTTTATCTGCCCGAAGATTGGATATCCCTTTGTTGTTTCAACTCCACTATTCATTGCTATGAACAGTCCCACACGATATTCTGTTCCATAAACATGAAAATGTTTTGCTGTAAATATTATGTCATCATATACAAAGCCCATTTCATATAAGGAATTTTTACTTATTGCATGCTTCACTAATTTGTTAGATCTTTTATTACATTATTAAGTTATTAATATTATTAATATTAATAGTTTATTATTAAATTTAAACTTTCTTTATGACCCCAGAATGCAGCTTGAGAGATTTGACATAATCTAATCATGCTCTTGGAAATAATTTTGAAATTGCAAATTGCACAGCTTTGTCTCTTAAATATATTATGTCTGGCTTCAAACCTCATGTACTGTAAATGACGTATTGGGCCTTATCTTTCAATGCAATCACCATGATGTGTTAAATGATGATGCTTATTAATTAGCTGAATATTGGGAAATAGAGATTTAAACAGATCTTCATGCTCATTTATTAAATAATCTAAATATGATAAAGTGGAAATTTTCAATTTTGATGAGAGGCCTATTTCGAATATTCTGTTCAATAATAAAATAAAATTTAAGTGATTAACATTTTTTTGAATTTTATCTGAAATTAAGAAAGGAAATAATCTCATTTATGTTCACGTCTGTGCTGCTTTTTGTTTCAGTTTGTGATCTGAAAGTTTTTGTAAATTAGCCAGGGAACATTTCGAAGATGGTTTGTTTTTTTACCTCAGGAGATCCATATTTAAAGGAATGTATTCTTTCATTAAACAATGTTAAATTAAAATATTGTTTCTCACACACATAATGATGTAACACCAATTTTAGATCCATAGAGCGTATCCCTTCAAGTAAATCATGCATGGGGTCAAACGAACAATACGAAGTAAAATGAAAATAACGAGATGAATGTAGTACACTTTCTTCATGGACTCTCGTTTTCTGTTTCCATTGATTTATTTGTTCCTATGCTGGACAAATGTTCATACTGTAGTTCTTTTGTTCTGTGTACTGCAGTATGTGTACCTGTATTCAGATCCTCTCTGCTTATCATACACATCCTGCAAACATGACGAGCTGATGGACTAAGCAGACCATACAGATGAGCAGCTAACTCACAGCAGCAATGGTTTCTCTTAAAGTGAAAGGTTCTCCATTTAACGAAAGTGCATCACTTTCAAGCTGTTGAAGTTCATTTATAAATGGGGCCGAAACCTTTCTCATACCATATTTTGTTACATCTGCAGTATGACAAAGTGCAAGGACCTGTATTCCGCTGAGCGAGAAATTTATATATGAAGGTATATTTTGTATAATTAACTATAATGCTCCTAATTTGTGTTCATATACCTTTGTTCCTAAGGGATTGTTTATAAATATGTCATCATAGTATAATTGAATTCTAATTACTCTAGGATATTTCTTGGAAAAAGAAATATTTTTGTAATTACTTCCATCACAAAAGTTTTTTAAATATCCATCATTATAAATTGTTTCAGTTTCGATACAATTTCTTACATGGCTATTAGACAAAACTATTTCAATTGTTTTTATGACTGAAACATACTGAAATGTTTCTTTTACAATTTTGGTTCAAAATTGACATGTTTTTGTAGTCAGGGCTTGATACAATCTGCTGCTAAGCGGAATTTCAACAGGTTCAGGTTCTATAAAATTATGACAGCTTTACAAAGCCTTTATTATCCTTTAGCTGCTGACATGCCACCAAAAATGTTTCCAATGTCGTGATGTTTTTAAAATGTCTGCACTTGTTCACTGCTAGAAAGTATTATCTTGCAGAAAAGCATTTTGCAACCGCTGAAGTTAGGAATCCAACCTGGAAGTGGTGCGGGAGTCCTGAAAATCACCATTGGTTTTCTCCCAGGTAAAGCCTATGATTGCCTCTGGTGGCCGGAGGTTCTAGAAACAGTGAAAGACATAAACTGTCCCAAAAATATCTATGAAACTTTTTTAAATTATTCCAAAACAACAGACGCAATGTAATTATAACTAACAGCCGTATATCTGAAAAAGTGCAAGTCATAGACTTTCCTCAGGTCTCATGCCTAACTGCAGATTTTTGGAACATGGCATCTGATAAATCGCAAAGCCCAAATGGCCCCAACACTTTAAATGCATAGCTTTCGCAGACAATGCGGCTTTTGTCAGGAGAGGCAGCTCCAGAGGCGAGTTACAAAGAAATGTAAACAATATACTAGAAAATTACAATTCTGTACTCAAATAGCAAAACCCAATAACTTCTGAAGAAAAGTCTCAATCCCTAATTATCTACAAACCCTCACCAAAGACAACGAGCCTTCCAAGATTGGAAATCGAATGAAGTAAAGTAAAAATAGTTAACTCCTTAAAATACTTGGGCTTCATTTATTAATAAAATGCTTAACTTTATAGACCATGCAGACAATACAACCAATCTAAAGCAAACGAACGGAATAGGATGAGGCATGAACAAACCAACCCAAAAACTCATCTACCGTACAGTAATCGAAAAGACTGCCCTATGCGAGACACCCATATGTGCTGAACCGATGACAAAAAGTAAAAAGAAAGAAAAAAAAATGCAATCTAGCCGCCCTTCCTTTTCAACTAGACCGAAAGCTAAAGAATAATATAAATTTCAGCTTTGCTTCAAATCGCTAACAGCACACCACTTTTATGCATGCTGAACAAAAATTCCACAAGACGACAGTACTGCAACTTGAAAAAATAGCTACTACTATTCCTTAGAACTTATAAGCATACGAGAAATACTAAGCATCGACAACCCAGAAGAGCGCCACCCAGGAAAGAAAATTAGTATCATATTAAACATGAAAAAAGAAACAAGTGAATGGAAATACCTCCAGTTCTATACAAGCGGTTCTGGCCTAGAAGAAGATAAAGGCAGTGCAATCAAAATCTACCTATACTCAACAACCGAACAAAATTTCCACTCATACCAACAAAACAGTGTATTCCAAGCGGAATAGAAATCTTCGTAAAGGGCGGTATCACTGCAAGCAAATTTCGATCAATCATCTGAAAGCTGTTCATGCTTACAATGGAGCATTCAAAGCTCCTTTTACATTCTGCACCATGTGGACAGTCATGAGCCGCTACCCACTTCATGCGTTCTGACGTGCATGCCAAGTACCTCTGGCAGGATTCACATTAACTTCTACAATCCATCTTCTCCAAATCCTTTGAGGAATATATTCATATACTAGGTACTATGTAGCTGTTTGTAGGTATATAACGGAACCCGTCGGGGAAAAGCCTGATATGCCAAAACTTACTTTTTCATCGAGTCCCAGGCATTTCTTCAGGTACACATGTCTTGAAATAAGAAACAGTTCAAAAAGCGGGGTTCTCTTGGTGAAAGATAGTACCAACTTTCGATTTAAGCTTATGTTTCCCTCTCTTTTTATTTTAGTGCATTTGTTTGTTTAATTAAATGTGACGAAGAATACAGCAGGTATCTGTCTAAAGGGAAAAAAAGGCCTTTCCAGAAAAAAAAAAAGCTAGTAAAGGAAAGAAGCTGATATTTATGTTACACACAGAGAAAAAAGAGAATATTCATGTAGACAATCGCTGAGACTGGAACCAAGGTTAATTTTTCTATCAAGCTTGCAGTTACAGTTTCGATAGACCTGACTTATATTTTTCGTTTTTTACGATATTAAATTCAATGTAGATAACGCACGTTAAACTTAAAAACGATATACTTCAGGATGATATTATTTTAAGATCATTTTTGCAATGACTCACCATTTTATACTTTATATAGCAAATTTGATTAAGTATTTATTGAATGTTAATATATAATCCCAAGTAGTACATAACGTTGAAAAGACCTTGTAAATCGGTCCGAAAAGTTTTAATGAGGTCGTAGTAACTTTAACAATGTCTTTGCAACGCAGTGAAGGCTCAATTTATTTGCCCTCGCCATCTTGACAATTTATCGACGTCGATGAAACGTCGTGATACCACCGCTTTTAGGCGTCATCTATCTAACCATTCTTCATAGTTTATCAGAGTTTCTTTTAGAATGAGAAGAGACTAAATCTACAATTTCAAGAATATGAAGTCTGCAGAAAACTGATTTTCTATGAATTCAGTTGAGTTATTTATCATAAATTTTTCTTGGTCTCTTGCTCTGAATTGACGAAAACCGTACAATAAAAAAACTATATATTATAGAAATCAACTTGCATGAAAGTAAAATAAGAAAGCAAGTTAATTCATATTTGAATACCTTTGTTTCTTATTACATTGATACCGCTGCGCCAAATAATCTGAAAGAAGGAATCTTATCCAAGAATATGACTACAAAAAGGTGAGTAAAGGAAATCAGATATTTGGGGATACATCACGGGTAATGAACGCAATATCAAGACAGAGATGCTTGTCAAATATCTTTAATTATGTTAATAATTTTCTTTATTTGAAATATGATGTTTTAAATCGGTGCTTCTTAATATACCTCCAGCTAGAAAAGAGAGTTTTCATGTTTTTGCAATGAAAAGAAGCTGAATGTTTTCCTGATTTAAGTTTTGTTTTACAGTTTCGTATTGCTGGCCACGAAAGACTTTTCATTTTATATTTATTGTTTTTATTATCTCTTTGCAGATTTTTGGAAACAGCAACGATAGATAAATGTTTTTCAATTAGAAATCTAAATGTAAATAACCATAAATACAATTTTTCGTGTGATAAGACGCAAAGAATTCCAAGTGTCCTGCGGATTTCTTGAAGAAACATTAAGAACATTCTTGAAGAAAGAACATTAAGAACATTTTAGAACATTAAAAACATTTAGCGTCTAAGGTAATTTTAGGGTTAATTGTAAATTAGTCATCTTAACAGAACCCCTTGAAGAACAACTTGTAGCCCAGTGCCAGGAAAGACTGCTCAAACTACAGGGAATTACAGATATTCATGTACAGTAGGTCTCAGGACACTGCGACATCACATGAATTGACATCTCCGCACCTTCAATGCTGTTGGATGTAGAAACTTGAGAAGACACAATGGAAGGATGGACACGGCTATACTGGATGGCGCGGCGTCAAATGGCTGACCTTCCCAAAGACTTGGTCTTAGCTGAAGAAGAAATTAGTGATATGTTTAATCCAATCCTTTGACGAACCAAGAATTCATTGAAAGGGGGATGCCGCAGTTTCATGCTGTTGGTCACGAAGAGAGCGCAGCTTTTATCTTTTATATTTACCGTTTTTCATACCGCCTTGCGGATGTTTTGATTAGGATGTATCGGCAACGACAGAAAAAAAAAGATAAATATTTTTTCTGTAAGCAAACGAATTGTAAATAGTTGTGTAAATAAAATTTTACATGTGATAAAATGGTAAAGAATTCCACGTGTCCTGTAAGTTTCTTGAAGAAAAGGTGAGCAAAAAAGTTTCCTTATCAAATATTGTTGGACATGTAAGGTAAAATAAATTAAATAAAACAAATTACAATCTTGGATAAAACAAAAAGCAATTTCAATGATGAATGAATTTTCAATTCAAATGAATTTCTAACGTTTTGTAGCCATTTGGCACCCTTTCTTGCAATTTATCTGAAGCAAGTGACTCATTTGCTTTACCTTTGTCCCGGCTTTACTCTGCTGAAGTGTTAATGGAAGCTGCAACATTGATCGCTGACAATCCGTGAAGCTGCAGGCATTGTCACACTGTCCATTCAGACATTGTCGTCCAGCATACAAGCCAAGTTCCTGATTCAGAGTACTTACGTGGCTATACGATCAGGCAAGGTGGAGAGGATATGTCTGTCCTGTCAGGCGTCAGTAGTGTCTCGCCTTAGCATACGTTATACTTCTCTGGTGGGGTTGGCTATACACTGTTGGCGATCTATCATGAGCGGACAACTAAAGGCTAAAGCAACTGAAGAAGACTAATGGCACCTAAAGACACTATATGAGAGGTGAATGAAATTAACAAGCTACAAATTTAGGAAAATAAATTTCATCATCTTATTACCGGAGAACATTAATATGCATAAAGACTTATAGGCTGGACTAGAAGAGAAACACGCTAATGTGACAATCAAAACCGTAAAAACAACCTTGTATTTAGCGTAGGTATAATGAAACACTCAATCGATTTCGAGGGCAGCTAAAGGTCCCTTCTCATCAGGAGAAAGAAATACCTAGAAAGAAGAAAATAAAGGAGAAGGAGTCACAGAAACACGTGGTCCTTATCAGCACTGCACGTGGTTATAACTAGATTTTTAACTTCGCTAATTTTTCATGCTCGATCAGATAGCCTGGCTCAGTAAAAGTAGGAGGCCAGTGCAACTCTGATTAAAAATCTAGTTATAACCACGTGCAGTGCTGATAAGGACCACGTGTTTCTGTGACTCCTTCTCCTTTATTTTCTTCTTTCTAGGTATTTCTTTCTCCTGATGAGGAGGGACCTTTAGCTGCCCTCGAAATCGATTAAGTGTTTCATTATACCTACGCTAAATACAAGGTTGTTTTTACGATTTTGATTACTTATAGGCTGATTACGGTAAAGACTATTTCAATAGGCTAAACGAAAATTTCTACCATAATGCCGAAATAAATCAGGCTGCAAATTTTTTTGAAATCTTAAACTATGAAATTATTCCAGAAGATTACTTTTCCAAATCCTACGCAGCACATTTATTAAACATGTTAGATCTAAATACATAATTGCTTGCTTATATGAACATCTCTCCTGCACAACTTTTGAAAGAAAGAACGTCTCTTCTTCATTTTAGGGTGCTTCAATTTTATAACACTTTTTTAACCACTTTGTCACACTTTTTCATCAACTGCGCTGTGGCTAGCACTTACGGCTGTAGACTCTCGGATCAACGGTTCGAGCCCAGCTCACTTTTCGTCTCTCGCTCATAAAAGGTTATTTTTGCATCATTCATCAATAATTATTTTTTCCCTGCATCTGTGTCTCTTCAATTAATGTTTAAAAATTCAAAATCTGTGAAGTTCTGACTCAAAACACGACTTTAACTCAGTATACTGATTCAGGTCTCAGAACGTTTCTCCCATATCCTATGGATCTAAGATTTATTATTATCTGATCAGGTACGTATATGTTTTTAGAAGTACCTTGTTTTATTTTCTCAATTTTTGATTGTTTTTTACTAATCCGCAACAGCGTTTATTTTGTTCCGCACCGTTAAGTGGTCAGTGGGAATTCCAGTATTGCTAAATCTAACTGAAATAGAATACCTAAAAACTGAAATAAATTTAAAAAAAAACTTTTACGATAGCAGTAAATATGGGATGAAATATCAAACCAAAGTTGATGTGCAAGAAAGTAGGTTGTTAGGAAACAAATGTGAAATACTGTTAATTTATTATTACAAATTACAGGAAATTAAAGCATTAATTTAAAGCAATTCAAGAATATAAACATGAGAGAAAAAACAGCAAAATCAATTTTTGCATATGCTTGTTAGGTCCCGAGTACATTTCCCGTATATCTGAGCCTATGTGAATAGCAAATCAGTAATTCTTTATATAAACAGTATTAAATATTTTTCGTTTGGCCTATGAATAATGTTTAAAATGTTATTTTTTCTGTTAAATTTCTCTTTATCAACACAGCGCGCACATTTCTTAGTAACTGACTATTTACGACCGTCTCCTTTTTTTAACCCAAATCCTCTAATTCTGCAACCCATTGGCTGTTTAGAAATGTTACGAATTTGCTTGGGTTACCATATTTTGTCTTTTATCAGTTACTTGGCAATTAAAAAATTAAAAGCAAACATATCATACTATATTGCCAAATACGTGATTAATTGATAGTAAGATAATTTGAAACTAAACTGAAATGAACGTAACCGAAAAAGTATAATGAGCATAGTAAATAAAATAACTTAAACAAAAAAGTAAGTTTCAAGTAAGTAAAAGAGAAAAAATTGCATTCAAGTGGTAATAATTTTCAAAAATTTTATGATAAACATACGAAAGTTGCATTTAGAAGTGAAATAACAGCAAAATAAAAGTTTTTGAAGAAGAAATGCATGTAGTAAAATATTGAAGTAGTTTTTTCAGATAAGCTATTGTTGGTATCTTTAAAAAAAGTATAATTATTCAACGTATTATTTTCGACTTCAGTGATATTTCGAATATATTTTTCGTAAATTACGTTTAAAGATTTTAAGCTTCACATTATCTTTGAAATGACTGCAGAACGTTAAACTTTTTATATTATTTTTTCAATCATTATTTTATTATTCTTATTTCAATCATTATTCTCAGTAGTAATTTATTCTATATTCATTACTATGAATCAGATACTACATAGATAATCAAAAATGCCCAGTTAAATTTAATGCAAATAAAATACATGTATGTTTACAAAAGAGTGCATTTTATGAAGGTTTGATTAATAAAAGCTATTACAAATTTCAATGACTAATTTCAGAAATATTTTTGAAGTATATTAAACAACATATGGATTTAAACATATCTTAATACCTGAAAAGCATACAGATTTATGCAAAAGTTGCAAAACTTAAACAGCAGTTTTTACATAATGAATCTTGAATAACAGATATATATATAGTATTAATATATATATAATATTAATATATATTGTATATAGTATTAATAATAATAATGAATGTAGATAATAATAAATATAATAGTAATAATAATAATAACGACTGTACATAATAATAAATATCATAAAAATATGTAATAATAAAGATTAAATAATATAACTATAAGAATTAAATTATTATATTATCAAAATCTTCAGAATGCGTAAAATCTTCTCTTGTTTATTATCATTGTCTCTAGTCATACTTACAAAACTTAAGTAAAATACAAAACTTAAGATTCTAAATTGACTAATCCTAAGTGCGCACTAAAACATTTAAATATTTAAGAGCTGAGTTAAAAATATTCTGAAAATTAATACTAATTTTAGTCTGTCTTATAATTCAACTCGCATAAATGTCACTTTACAAATCTGTCATATTTCAGACTTTTTTAGAAATTACATATAATTCAACTATATTATGGTTCAGCAATATATATGAAAAAGAAAATATTGCGCAACATAACATACACACACTGTTACAAAATCTTATAGCTTGAAAAGGAAAAATGTAATTTTACATTCTATTTTATAAAATAAATGTTAATCAGTACAAGTGTATGCCTTGCTGGAATAACAGTTTCAAAGCAAGAAAGTAGGTTTTTAATTTATTATGAATTTTTCTTTCAAGTAATCCAATACTAGCTAGGAAATTAGGAAATTACAAAAGTTTTACCTTAAAAGCTTCTAGTGGTACTTCTCATGAAAACACTATGCAGCAGATCTATTCAGATAACTTCCTTTCTTGATTGTGTTGTCTCCTGAATTCAATCCACAGCATTTCAAACAAATAGTAAAGCTCCCTTGTTCAAGAAATACCTACTTAAACTCACAGAATTAAAGGATTAAGTAAATGAGAGCACACTTATACACTAATTGATAAATTTTGTCATTATCTCAACCATTTTTTCTAGTTTAACCTTAAATTATGCTTAGAGGAATTAAAATAAATTAACCATAGTAAATCATTAATTCTTACATGAAATTAGGTATACAAAGCATGGTGCAATGCTATTAATATTTCCTATGGAGCAATGTCTTGATTTTTAGTACAGCTGCTTCAGTTAAATGCACAAATAGAGATTGAAGTAATTGTTTTCCTTATTTGAAAATGATTCTTTGCCACTATATACGAGGGCCATCCAGGAAGTAGATTACGTTTCCGTCTGTGTCCGCTAGGGGCGGGGCTAGCGCGGCCATCTTGGGGTCAGAGCGTTGCGCAGCTCAGTCTGCATCTAGCCGTGCTAGTGAGAGGTTCGTGCTGTGCTCCGTTCAGATACTGTGACGGTTTGAAATGTCTGCGTTAATTGAAAATCCCGCGAGCTGCGAGGTGCGCTCAGTAATAAGGTTTCTGACTGCAAAAAACTGTAAACCGATAGAAATCTATCGGCAGCTTCGTGAAGTGTATGGGGACAACATTATCACTGAAGGTGGAGTGCGTCAGTGGGTCATAAGATTTCAAAATGGCCGAACCAATGTTCATGACGAAGATCGAAGTGGGAGACCCAGCATAGTGACCGCCGAACTTCTCGAAAAAGTCGATGCTAAAGTCCGTGAAAATCGAAATTTCACAATAACGGAACTTTCTTTGAGTTTTCCACAAATTTCGCGAAGTTTGTTGCACGAAATCATCAGCGAAAAGCTTGGTTACCACAAGTTTTGTGCAAGATGGAAGGCAAAAAGAGGTAACGAAGTGGTTGAAGGCGCAGGCGGCCGAATTTTTCGACGAAGGAATTTCCAAGCTCGTACATCGCTACGATAAATGCCTTAATTTGTATGGTGACTATGTAGAAAAGTAGTATTTGAGTGTGGCTTTCATCTGTATATAATAAAATTTGTTTCCTATACTTTGTTTATTTTTTTATTCCAAAACGTAATCTAGATTCTGGATAGCCCTCGTATAATATGCAATGAGGGACTAATGCATATAATGTATATTCAGTTACAGGATAAAAATTATTTAAAAACATACATCACACGTTTACACAGATCAGATACACATATTTTAAGTAATAATTTGCTTCTTAAGCATGTGATAAATATAGCTGTTATGTAATTATAAATTTTACTAATAAATATTTTACAGTACAATTTTGAGACATTTTGTTACATCACTGCGCTATTACAAACAGGCTGAACCCCATCTTTGTGTAAATGATATTATAAACATTTTTCATTAATTGCAACAATGCTGAAAATGTTTCTGAAAATGCTCAGCTCAATACGTTAATATGGCATCCACCACAGACAAATGCCTTGGCTATCTGTGGTGAGAAAATAGCTTTGCTCAATTTAATGAACAGTCACAAAACATGTATCTTAAACTACTCTTTCCTTACCATCAGCATTTCAGTGAGATTTGTGGCATAATAAATTTGAAATGCTACCATGCCACAGTGATAGTATGCACATATTGTTGGAAAAGTAACATCCATGCCTTCTTTGGATATGGAACCTGATCATAACAACACAGCAACCACATTTTCTACTCATTATGTTATTTAGCTAACCACATTTTATAATCCACAAACTGTCACTTAAAAGCATCGCAGAATTATATCTGCTTTAGTATATTAATGATATCATTTAGTACATTTGATTATCTGTACTTACATGGAAAGTCACTATTATTATATGTGTAAAAATAATTGAGTAATTTAAAATGCCTAAAACGTGCACTAAAGCAGCTAAGTAATGACACAATAATGTGTATAATAATAATAATTATAATAATAGTAACGTTTGTACATAGTAATAAATATAAAAAGAATAAAAACTAATGTACATAATAATAAATATAATAGTAATATGTAATATAAATGTTTAATGAATATAACTATAAGGTTGAATTTTTTTACAAAATACAAATATTCATAATGCTTTAAATCTTATCTTGTTTTTTTATCATTGTCTCTAGTCATATTTCATGCTTCTAAACAGACTCTGCATACTAAAAACATTTAATAGCTGAGTTAAAAATATTCTGAAGCTTAATAATTGTTTTAGTCTGTCTTATAATCCAACTTGCATAAATGTCACTTTAGAAATCTGTCATAATTCAGATTAATTTTTAGAAATTACATTAATTCAACTCTATTATGGATAGGCAATATATATGAAAAAGAAAATATTGCACAACGTAACATACACACACTGTTACAAAATCTTACAGCTTGACGGTGTATACGAGCCAGTTTCACCTAGAAAGTCCTCACGAAGGCGTCCCTCCCCTTAGGCAGATTGTCCTACTGTGCTTTGCCATAATTAAATACACCACCACTTATAGCTTCACAAAGAAAAATGTAATTTTGCATTCAATTTCATAAAATAAATGTTAATCAATCCAAGTATATGCCTTGCTCGAATAACAGTTCCAAAGCAAGAAAGTAGGTTTTTAATTTATTATGAATTTTTCTTTCAAGTAATCCAATACTAGCTAGGAAATTAGGAAATTACAAAAGTTTTACCTTAAAAGCTTCTAGTGGTACTTCTCATGAAAACACTATGCAACAGATCTATTCAGATAACTTCCTTTCTTGATTGTGTTGTCTCCTGAATTCAATCCACAGCATTTCAAACAAATAGTAAAGCTCCCTTGTTCAAGAAATACCTACTTAAACTCACAGAATTAAAGGATTAAGTAAATGAGAGCACACTTATACACTAATTGATAAATTTTGTCATTATCTCAACCATTTTTTCTAGTTTAACCTTAAATTATGCTTAGAGGAATTAAAATAAATTAACCATAGTAAATCATTAATTCTTACATGAAATTAGGTATACAAAGCATGGTGCAATGCTATTAATATTTCCTATGGAGCAATGTCTTGATTTTTAGTACAGCTGCTTCAGTTAAATGCACAAATAGAGATTGAAGTAATTGTTTTCCTTATTTGAAAATGATTCTTTGCCACTATATATAATATGCAATGAGGGACTAATGCATATAATGTATATTCAGTTACAGGATAAAAATTATTTAAAAACATACATCATACATTTACACTGACAAGATACACATATTTTAAGTAATAATTTGCTTCTTAAGCATGTTATAAATGTGGCTGGTATGTAATTATAAATTTTACTAATAAATATTTTACAGTACAATTTTGAGACATTTTCTTACATTACTCTGCCATTACAAACTGGCTGAATAACATTTTAAATGCAAGAAAGTAGGTTTTTAATTTTTTATGAATTTCTCTTTGAAGAAATCCAATACTAGCTAGGAAATTAGGTATCTACAGAAGTCTTACACTAATAGCTTCTGGTGGTGCTTGTCATGAACACACCTTGCAGCATATCTATTCAGATTACTTCATTTATATTCACTAATGAATATAATTATAACGTTGAATTTATTACATAATACTAATATTCAGAATGCGTTAAATCTTATCTTCTTTAATATCATTGTTTCTAGGCACATTTACAAAACTTTATGCTTCTAAACTGACTAATCCTAAGTGCACACTAAAACATTTAAGAGCTAAGTTAAAAATATTCTGAAACTTGATAATTGTGTAAGTCTGTCTTACCCAACTTGCATAAATGCCACTTTAGAAATCTGTCATTATTCATATTTTTTTTTTGAGAAATTACATATAATTTAACTCTATTATGGTTCAGCAATATATATGAAAAAGAAAATATTGCACAACATAACATACACACACTGTTACAAAATATTATACCTTGACAAGGAAAAATATAATTTTACATTCTATTTTATAAAATAAATTTTAATCAATCCAAGTTTATGTCTTGCTGGAGTAACAGTTTCAAGCAAGAAAGTAGATTTTTAATTTCTTACGAATTTGTATTTCAAGAAATCCAATACTAGCTAGGAAATTATAAATTTTTACCTTAATTGCCTCTAGTGGTACTTCTCATGATCACACTATGCAGCAGATCTATTCAGATGGCTTCCTTTTTTCTTTGACTAGTGAATTCAATTCACAGCATTTGAAACAAATAGTAAAGCTCCCTTGTTCAAGAAATACCTACTTAAACTCATAGAAATAGAGGATTAAGTAAATGAGACCACACGTATACACTAATTTATAAATTTTATCATGACCTCAACCAATTTTTCTAGTTTAACCTTAAATTATGCTTAAAGGAATTTAAAGAAAATAACCATAGTGAGTCATTATTTCTTACATGAAATTAGGTACACAAAGCATGGTGCAATGCTATTAATATTTCCTATGAAGCAATGTCTTGATTTTTAGTATAGTTGCTTAAGTTAAATGCACAAACAGACATTGGAGTAATTGTTTTCCTTATTTGAAAATGATTCTCTGCCACTATGTACAGTATGCAATGAGGGGCTAATGCATATAATGCATATTCAGGGATGGGATATAAATTATTTAAAAACATACATCATACATTTACACTGACAAGATACACATATTTTAAGTAATAATTTGCTTCTTAAGCATGTTATAAATGTGGCTGGTATGTAATTATAAATTTTACTAATAAATATTTTACAGTACAATTTTGAGACATTTTCTTACATTACTCTGCCATTACAAACTGGCTGAATAACATTTTAAATGCAAGAAAGTAGGTTTTTAATTTTTTATGAATTTTTCTTTGAAGAAATCCAATACTAGCTAGGAAATTAGTATCTACAGAAGTCTTACACTAATAGCTTCTGGTGTGCTTGTCATGAACACACCTTGCAGCATATCTATTCAGATGACTTCATTTATATTCATTAATGAATATAATTATAACGTTGAATTTATTACATAATACAAATATTCAGACAAATAGTAAAGCTCCCTTCTTCAAGAAATACCTACTTAAACTCATAGAAATAGAGGATTAAGTAAATGAGACCACACGTATACACTAATTTATAAATTTTATCATGACCTCAACCAATTTTTCTAGTTTAACCTTAAATTATGCTTAAAGGAATTTAAAGAAAATAACCATAGTGAGTCATTATTTCTTACATGAAATTAGGTACACAAAGCATGGTGCAATGCTATTAATATTTCCTATGAAGCAATGTCTTGATTTTTAGTATAGTTGCTTAAGTTAAATGCACAAACAGACATTGGAGTAATTGTTTTCCTTATTTGAAAATGATTCTCTGCCACTATGTACAGTATGCAATGAGGGGCTAATGCATATAATGCATATTCAGGGATGGGATATAAATTATTTAAAAACATACATCATACATTTACACTGACAAGATACACATATTTTAAGTAATAATTTGCTTCTTAAGCATGTTATAAATGTGGCTGGTATGTAATTATAAATTTTACTAATAAATATTTTACAGTACAATTTTGAGACATTTTCTTACATTACTCTGCCATTACAAACTGGCTGAATAACATTTTAAATGCAAGAAAGTAGGTTTTTAATTTTTTATGAATTTTTCTTTGAAGAAATCCAATACTAGCTAGGAAATTAGTATCTACAGAAGTCTTACACTAATAGCTTCTGGTGTGCTTGTCATGAACACACCTTGCAGCATATCTATTCAGATGACTTCATTTATATTCATTAATGAATATAATTATAACGTTGAATTTATTACATAATACAAATATTCAGACAAATAGTAAAGCTCCCTTCTTCAAGAAATACCTACTTAAACTCATAGAAATAGAGGATTAAGTAAATGAGACCACACGTATACACTAATTTATAAATTTTATCATGACCTCAACCAATTTTTCTAGTTTAACCTTAAATTATGCTTAAAGGAATTTAAAGAAAATAACCATAGTGAGTCATTATTTCTTACATGAAATTAGGTACACAAAGCATGGTGCAATGCTATTAATATTTCCTATGAAGCAATGTCTTGATTTTTAGTATAGTTGCTTAAGTTAAATGCACAAACAGACATTGGAGTAATTGTTTTCCTTATTTGAAAATGATTCTCTGCCACTATGTACAGTATGCAATGAGGGGCTAATGCATATAATGCATATTCAGGGATGGGATATAAATTATTTAAAAACATACATCATACATTTACACTGATAAGATACACATATTTTAAGTAATAATTTGCTTCTTAAGCATGTGATAAATGTAGTTGTCAAGCAATTATAAATTTCTCTAATAAATATTTTACAGTAATATTTTGAGACATTTTATTACATTACTGTGCCATTACAAACTTTATGAATCCCATCTTTGTGTACATGATATTATAAAATTTTTTTATTAATTGCAACAATGCTGAAAATGTTTATAAATTTGAATGAACACTCACAAAATATGTATCTTTTACTGCTTTTTCCTTACCATTAGCATCTTACTGAGTTTTTGGCATAATAAATTTGAAATACTACCATGCCACAGTGATAGTATGCACAGTTGGATAAATAACATCCATGCCTTCTTTAGATATTGAACCTGATCCTAACACACATTATGTTATTTAGCTCACTACGTTAACCTCAGTATGTTATTTGGCTAACGACATGTTATTTTCTCCAAACTGTCAGTTAAAAAGCAATGCAGAATTTATATCTGCTTCAGTGTTTTAATGATAGCATTTAGTACTTTTGATTGTTTGCACTCCCATGGAAAGTTACCAATATTATATATAAGTAAAAATAATTGTTTCAAAAGAATATAGTAAAGTTAAAAAAAATTAAATAATTCTCTTGCGCCATTACTGCAAAGAATGAAATTTTAATTTAACAAACATTCTCTATTCGTAAAAAGGAAGTTTAAAATCAATTAAATTTTAAATGAAATTGCTGCAAACTAATCAACAATATCGTTGAAATTCTTAAAGTATATGTAAATCAAGTGCAAGGCAATAATTAATAATTTATTTGTTATTCAATTTCATTTAAAATTTAATTAGCTTCAAAAATGCTTTTTATGAATAGAGAATGTTTGTTAAGTATAAAAATAATTATAGCATTTTAAAATGCCTAAAACTTGCGCTAAGGCAGCTAAATATTAAAACAATAATTTATTATTAGAAAAGGTATTTATATATCATCTGCAAGGAATGTTTTCTCGCCAATTTAAGGCTGCCATATCTCAATTGGAGAACAACACTTCGCCAATTACTTATTACGGCAATCCCGCTACATTTACATTACACGTATTTGAGACATTTTGTAAAAGCATTTGCAGACAAGTAAGGTAAGTTTAATTTCCTTCCTGGCATTGTTCTTTATTAGTATGTAAGTTTACGTACGTACTTAATTAATATATATACTAGTTTAAGTTAACTAAATAGACCAATATCTTTCTAATAATTGAGTATTCTTCTTATAAGCTAACCCTAACAGAATTACTATTCTTCATAACTTATAAGCTAACCCTAACAGAATTACTAATGTGATTCTTATTCGAAAATAGACGAAACACTCTCACTTAATTTGGTTATTGTTAATTGACAGTAGATTGGTTTGTTGCCCTTGACAAGTCAATTAATCTGCGATCAGTAATAATAGCTACTTTTTCAGTTAGATTTGGAATTTTTAAAGTTTTCTTTACAGATTTTAAATAATTTTTACTACAATACGTATATTTAATAATACTTGAAAAGCTACTTAAAAATACTTATTAAATTTTTTTCTAATAGTTCATAGCATTAATTAAATTTCTTTTCCTTGGAGATGATATATAAATATATTTTCTAATAATAAATTATTTATGTATATATATATAATAAAAATAGCTTGATAAAAATAGTGTTTTGGCTAATTTTACAGCTGATAGGTACTATTCTGTTCATAAATAAGTATAAAGTTTTTCTAGCATCAGCCAAAGAGATTCTTGATGTTTTTCCAGGCGATATGAAGGAGGATTCTGAATTTCCTTGACCACAAACTTAATTAATTTCTTAGTTTTTTTTTTTTTTTTCTCCCAAACTTTTGGCATTGTTCTGAATTTTTTCATCCAGGAGTTGGTGTAACAGAGGAAATGCTTATCATCTGGATAGCCAACATTGTTTTTCTTAATTAATTAGATTAATGCATAAACTATATAGAAGTAGTTCCAAATTTGTAATGAGCTAATTTAAACAAGGATAAGAGTAAGTTCAAATTATAAACTAATTAGATAAATGCAAGAAAATTCAGTAAAATTTCTAAAGAAAACTTTAGACAAATTTTGAACCTTAACTTGGACAATAAACTTGTCATTCGAAAATTTAATAAAATTTCAGATGAAACTTTAGACAAATTTTGAACCTTAACTTGGACAGCAAGCGTGTCCATCTTTTCTAAGTTTTATAAAAAAATACTCTGTAAATGTCCTAAAAGCACTTATTTCCTGAAAGTTATTCAAAAACAAACGATCTTGGAAATAAGGGCCATTGGGACCTGGTAACAGGTTCAATTCTAAAATTGAAAAAAAATTTAAAATTTGAAATCAGTTAGCACATTCCTGAATTATATACATAAGCAAAATACATAGGAAATTAAAGTCAACATTTATATACCTTGTTTATAAGCTGCATAACATATAAGTTAGGTTTAATGAATATGGCAAAGCACAGCAGAGCTATCTGCCTAAGTTGCTTCATACTTTTTTCCATGCTGTAAAACTTGAAATCACACTACATAGGCATAAATATTGCAAATTACAATTTTCCTTTTCAGAAATGTTTCACAAAAAGTGTTGCTTTTTCTGCACGCTTATAAAATGTTGGATATAACAATTCAAAGAAAAAATGTTAGAAAAAAATTTAAACTGTACACAAAAAACATGTTCATAGAAATCTACAAAAATATACCTATAAAAGTCCTTGTGAGTTTATGTTTTATTACTTGATCCAAGAAGTAGCCCAGTTATCTAATAAACAGATCTATGTAGATAATCGGGAATGTTTGATAATACGCATGTAACCATCAAAGATACACTAGATATGAGAGTCACATGACCACACACTGCCGATTGAAACAAAACAAAGATTTTAAACAGAATCCTTGCACAATGAAATGAGTACATAATTTTTGTTATTACACGTTTAACTAAGCCTTATTAATTCATTACGACGAAATAAATTAGAAAGTGATGAAAATATGTCTCGCAAAGAAAGCAAATATCTTTCTCAGTGAAATCCATACTAGATAGGGTTAAATTGAGACGCTCCTAACTATTTTACTGAACTATTCGATGCCGAACGACGACGGCTACCATGCTGAAAAAATATCGACTGCGCATGCGTCAATCATAAAATATGTTAAGGAGAGATGCTGCTGACACTAACGGCAAAACGGAGCCGCACAGTTTTTCCCATCGATTCCGCATTCGCCTGACAATCGCGGTGAACTACGAGAGAGAAGTCGTGGAACGATCAACTGCAGTTCCGATCCTAGCCGCGGTCGAATTGCGACACACGCTGATCCTTCTTACACGTGCCATACCAAATTACCAATGTTCCGATCCTAGCCGCGGTCGAATTGCGACACACGCTGCTCCTTCTTACACGTGCCATACCAAATTACCAATATTGACAGTGTACCTTACTTATACTTGCTTTGTGCGCATGTGCTGGGATGTTAGTTATTTGTACATCCCAGAGTATAGTACCTTTGAAGCAGATTTGATGTTTGTTGCATGCCGTTTCATAGTTCAGCAATTTAAAGGGGAAGAATTAGTTCTAATGTAATTTTAGAAAATAAAATTTTCAGGCCTAAGAATTTAGTGTGTTAAATTTCAATTCAGCATCCAGTTATAATTTTCACCAATATTGCTATAATAGATGTGTTATAGTTTTTTTTTTTTTTTTATTTTATTTTATTTTTTTATTGATGTTTTAAAATCACTCGCAGACATAGTTTTTCATTAGAAACGTTTCTTAAGGTGTTTTTCTAAATTTTGGATTTTTAGGTTAAGGATTTTAAAAATCTATTGACTTGGCTTGACTTCCCCCCCCCTATATTAAGCAGGGTGATGTTACATCCTGTTTAACAGACTGAGCTATATTAAAGAAATAAACATATGTTTTAATAATTTAAATATTAATTTGGTTTTTGAATTATTTTTCCAATTGATGTAATACGAATACATTTAATTTACAATATATATGGTTGAAAATTAATAAAATTTTTAGTATTATCATGGATAATAAAACAGTTTTTTACTCCGTATGCTGTATATCTCGAGAATTTTAATTTTTTGTTTATAGATTTCTTTTTAAACCTACTTCATATATATTTTAATGCCTACGTTCTTGTGCATTAGAATTTGGTTATATTATAGTAATGAGATTTAAGTGATAATTTCTGTAAATTTTTGCATCATAATTCTAATTAACAAAAGACGTTTGTAACGGCTTATTTTATGTATCTATGAACAGAATAATATTTATTGTGACGATTATAAAGGTAACCCTTTCAGCCTAGCTTCAGGTTTCAAAAGATTATTTGCAAATATGGTTACTAAGTCACGTTAAGAATATCTCTAATTGAAGTAATTTATTCATATAGTTCATTCATTTATTCACATGCAGTAAATTTAATTCATATGCTTTATGATTACTTAATTTCAAATGTTATAAACACTTTCCTAAATAATAATTGACGAATAAATGGGTATAAATGGGACGAATAAATTGTTCGTAATGTCATATATTTACATGAAAAACTTTTATTTCATTTCTTTTTCACTAATATTTTTACAATATAGCCATATTATTCCAAGCTATTATACAGACAGACTTACGTCATTAAAAAATGCTAAGCATTTAAAGTTGTATTTTAATAAGTGATGTATTTACTAGTACTTTATTTTTTGCCAGTTCTTGCGTTTATTATTGTTTCTTTAGTATTGCTTAGTTATTATTTAGCTTAAGTTCTTGTTTAATTTTTCTATTTTCTTGACTTCTCCTTATGTTCAGTAGTTCCTCTACCTTCCTTTTACATATTCTAAAAAATCCATTTTCAGTGTGGAGCCATTGCCCATTAAATTAATTTCCAACTGTTCTTCATTTCCCTTATACTAAATTCTAATACTTAATTTTACTTTCATTACATGCTATAATAACCTTTTATCATATATTTTGTTTGTGTAACGTGTATACGAGCCAGTTTCCCTTAGAAAGTCCTCCACGAAGGCATCCCTCCCCTTAGACAGATAGCCCTCGAGGCTTTGCCATAATCACACACACACACACACATATATTTTGTTTCGAATTTGTTCCTTAAAATTGCTACTTAATTTTTTTTTTTTTTTTTTTTTTTTTTTTTTGTTAGTACTTTTAAGCACTTTTACCTTGCATTATCTCCTTATACAGCAGATTACGAACTACATATCATGTAAATATTTCTCTTTAACGTTAAGCTAATGAGTATCGAATCTCTCTCAGATTTGGTAGATTAACGCCCATTATCATCCTATACATATAATATATATATATTACGAACACAAGGTCCAATTGGTTTTGGTCTAATATAATGATTCCTCAAAACTTAAGCATTAAAGTTTGGCATTTAAGCGCAATCAGTTGCAAATTATATAGATTTTTTTTTTTTTTTAAATTAAACTTTCCTGAGCGTTTTTAATTCTGTATCACGCTTAATAGTACTGCTTATTTTTCTATATACAAATCACAACTGTAATGAAAGCCTAAAAGTTCTTTTACAAGCATTTCTTTATATAGTTTACGCGTGTTCCCTAAAATGTATATCTGGAACCCTAATATTAAATCCATCAACGGCAAACGAATAAAACCGCTGAGTACTGATAATTAAACTAAGTCCAGCGAATGGACTTGCTGCATAGACGTTTCCGTGATTTCTGCTATGTGTAACTTGAATTCTCGCCAGCTTTCCACAGAAAATCCTCCTCAAGGCAGCATTCTCTTTAGGCAGGTAACCGTAATGTGCTTTGCCATTAATAATAGGCAAGTACATAAATAAATAAATAACCCACAAAATAGCTCCATGATTGTACTGAGCTGAAGTATTAAAATTAATATCTGCAATTTACATTATACGGCAATATCTTCACAATTTCCAAATGTTTTGTCGAACATATCCTAAAGCGGGAAATCTGGTTGAGTGTAAGAGAAATGTTCCTTTGGAATGTGAAAAACCTGTGCCACAAAAAATCCTTAAATATATATATATATATACCTACGTACATATTTCTAATAATAAAAGAGAAAGCCAATAGCGGCCCTTGATAAAATACAAATACGTAATTATTACTCATCCTTCGCTTATACATTTCCGCGTTAGGTTCCAGACAGGGGTGTTGTCTCCTAGGGTTGTAAGAGAACCGTTTGGAATTCGAGCGCCTGACAACCAACTTCGACCATTATCTCTTCTTGTTAGTGAAGGGATTAATAGATTTGTTCAGTTTTCAGAAAATTCTTTTGACATGTTTCATCTCACATGAAATTTCTGTAGTTTCTGTTCTGAGTTAGTTTAGTTTACTGAAAAATGCTCCCTAGTAAGTATGCTTTTTTTACATGTAGAAAATTATTACATACATAAATAAATTATGTAATTAGCACACTTGTAAATTATTACATTTATTATAAATAGAAAAATATGGAATCGTTGTCACCTACAACATTCTTAACCACGTATCAGAAATTCCGAACGTAAAATATATCCGTTGCCTTTTGTATAGCTAAGTATATTTATGTTCAGGGGTTGTAATAAGAACACAGTTTATTAAGCAGACTGGAATAATGCGACAGTAATTTCGTCGAGTCTGTTAACGGAATTTCGCAGTGTGAATTCTGGTTCGATTAGATGAAGGCAAAGAAAGGGGACGATCAGAACTTCATTTACGCAAGTGCAGACGGGGCTCTTGTGCCTTCAAGTTATTTAAAATATATCAAGCTTTTGTGTACTTTTTCAATGCCGCCCAGAACGATCATAGTGTCTGTACGGCATGGGATGCTTAAAATACTGGCGAATCGGAACTCCTCTCGATTAAACCAATAGACAGAATTTTTTACTTGCCAGTATTTTAGGGAAGGGAAGGGAATCCTTCGGATCTATCCCTCATTCTCCATAGAAACTAAGGCGGAGATGCACAGTCAGTGCGGTGGGACTATACCTATACGATTAATGATGTCCCGCCTACTTCTACCGATACATATATCCGTTTAATTATAAGATTTGTACAAAATAAGTCCTTGTGTATTTTTCCCTTAATCAGTTAACTCAATCTGACTTTCCAGGAAAACAAAATTCCCTGGTTTAAAATGTTTAAGTTTCCATTTTATGCTACACTTAATAAATTGAAACCATAAAAATAAAAAATACAGAAAAGTAATTTTTTTTGTTTGTTTGTTTAAATAAATTTAAATGAAAAATAATAAACTGTCAGATTATTTCATAAAACATTTTACCTAAATCAGATCAGTGGTATCTGCTATACTGGAAAGAATCAGAGGAGGGGGGTCTCCAATTTTACTATTCGTGACTTGTGAAACGATGCCTTCGTAGAGAATTTTCTGATAGAAATTAGCTTGTATTTAAAAACCATGAAAAACTCAGCAATTCTATTTATCTGGAGTGAAATCCTGGTAGATTTATTTGTGTTCAGTAGTTTTCTCCACTCAGGCCACTGGTGGCCTCATCCAAAGCCATCTGAAAATAGTCCCTAAAAATATATCTTCTGGAAGCTTGGTCTCAGGTCTTTAAAATTATGATAACATGCAGAGAAGGTCAGTCAATATTCCCATAAAAACTTTTGAATGAGACCTAGTCATTCAATCATTCACTCATAATATGTGTGTTTACCGCACTTATCACAACAGTATAAATAGTTTAATTCATAATTAGAGGACCCATCTCTACTTCAAATGTGCAACTAAACCCTAACTAACTGAACTGCCAACATTAGAAACTCAAAGTATCCGAACCATTTGGCTCTTTCCAACCTAAGTATAGTAAGTGATATTTTAGCAATCAGAAATTTTCGTATTAATAAACTCAGTTTTTAAGACTGCGCTATAAGTCATGATTAATCTACGTTATTAAGTTAGGTTAGCAAATTTTTGTCGTTTTATACTATATGCAATATATATATATATATATTATATATATATATATATATCAATATATATATATATATATTATATATATAATGTTGTATGAACTTAAATCCATTTAGTGCGAATACAAGTTATTATTACTTGCGCAATTGCTGCAAAGTTAGTTAATAATAATTTATTTCCTAAACAGTATTGATTAATTGATTATATTATCTCCTAAGTTTAATTAAAGTAGAATTATTTTAAAAGTGTGCATCCATACTGGTAAGTTAGCAAGATATAAAAGTAAGGAGGCTGCTAACCTTCAATACAGTAAAGTTTTTGTATAAGAACTTTAAAACTTAAAAAGGTTGGAGATAATATATAAAGTGGGTACATTAGGTAAGAGATAAATAGCGCTAATAGCTGCTATTTAGCATATCAAATGTTGTATGAACTTAAATCCATTTAGTGCGAATACAAGTTATTATTACTTGCGCAATTGCTGCAAAGTTAGTTAATAATAATTTATTTCCTAAACAGTATTGATTAATTGATTATATTATCTCCTAAGTTTAATTAAAGTAGAATTATTTTAAAAGTGTGCATCCATACTGGTAAGTTAGCAAGATATAAAAGTAAGGAGGCTGCTAACCTTCAATACAGTAAAGTTTTTGTATAAGAACTTTAAAACTTAAAAAGGTTGGAGATAATATATAAAGTGGGTACATTAGGTAAGAGATAAATAGCGCTAATAGCTGCTATTTAGCATATCAAATGTTGTATGAACTTAAATCCATTTAGTGCGAATACAAGTTATTATTACTTGCGCAATTGCTGCAAAGTTAGTTAATAATAATTTATTTCCTAAACAGTATTGATTAATTGATTATATTATCTCCTAAGTTTAATTAAAGTAGAATTATTTTAAAAGTGTGCATCCATACTGGTAAGTTAGCAAGATATAAAAGTAAGGAGGCTGCTAACCTTCAATACAGTAAAGTTTTTGTATAAGAACTTTAAAACTTAAAAAGGTTGGAGATAATATATAAAGTGGGTACATTAGGTAAGAGATAAATAGCGCTAATAGCTGCTATTTAGCATATCAAATGTTGTATGAACTTAAATCCATTTAGTGCGAATACAAGTTATTATTACTTGCGCAATTGCTGCAAAGTTAGTTAATAATAATTTATTTCCTAAACAGTATTGATTAATTGATTATATTATCTCCTAAGTTTAATTAAAGTAGAATTATTTTAAAAGTGTGCATCCATACTGGTAAGTTAGCAAGATATAAAAGTAAGGAGGCTGCTAACCTTCAATACAGTAAAGTTTTTGTATAAGAACTTTAAAACTTAAAAAGGTTGGAGATAATATATAAAGTGGGTACATTAGGTAAGAGATAAATAGCGCTAATAGCTGCTATTTAGCATATCAAATGTTGTATGAACTTAAATCCATTTAGTGCGAATATAAGTTATTATTACTTGCGCAATTGCTGCAAAGTTAGTTAATAATAATTTATTTCCTAAACAGTATTGATTAATTGATTATATTATCTCCTAAGTTTAATTAAAGTAGAATTATTTTAAAAGTGTGCATCCATACTGGTAAGTTAGCAAGATATAAAAGTAAGGACGCTGCTAACCTTCAATACAGTAAAGTTTTTGTATAAGAACTTTAAAACTTAAAAAGGTTGGAGATAATATATAAAGTGGGTACATTAGGTAAGAGATAAATAGCGCTAATAGCTGCTATTTAGCATATCAAATGTTGTATGAACTTAAATCCATTTAGTGCGAATACAAGTTATTATTACTTGCGCAATTGCTGCAAAGTTAGTTAATAATAATTTATTTCCTAAACAGTATTGATTAATTGATTATATTATCTCCTAAGTTTAATTAAAGTAGAATTATTTTAAAAGTGTGCATCCATACTGGTAAGTTAGCAAGATATAAAAGTAAGGAGGCTGCTAACCTTCAATACAGTAAAGTTTTTGTATAAGAACTTTAAAACTTAAAAAGGTTGGAGATAATATATAAAGTGGGTACATTAGGTAAGAGATAAATAGCGCTAATAGCTGCTATTTAGCATATCAAATGTTGTATGAACTTAAATCCATTTAGTGCGAATACAAGTTATTATTACTTGCGCAATTGCTGCAAAGTTAGTTAATAATAATTTATTTCCTAAACAGTATTGATTAATTGATTATATTATCTCCTAAGTTTAATTAAAGTAGATATATATATATATATATATAACACTTTCGTATTTACGTATTGTTATCAATTATTGTTCATTGAACGGGAGTTGGTTTGTTCCCCTTGAAAAGTCAACTAATTTCCGATCAATGACAATAATTACATGTTTTAATTTTTACTTTTACAATTGTAATATTATTCTTCGTGATGATTTAACTCCAGTCCCCGTTAAAACATTATTAACATTTTGCTTTCAAATTACTTCAAAACATCTTTCAAAATATAACTTACCAGTATGGATGCACACTTTTAAAATAATTCTACTTTAATTAAACTTAGGAGATAATATAATCAATTAATCAATACTGTTTAGGAAATAAATTATTATTAACTAACTTTGCAGCAATTGCGCAAGTAATAATAACTTGTATTCGCACTAAATAGATTTAAATTCATACAACATTATATATATATATATATATATATTATCAGTACATATAAGACGTGGATGTCTTAGAATAAACACGAATATTTTATTATAAAGGTGGAAATTTCATTTATCTGTAGAAGGAAAATTAAAAAATTCTTACAAATTTGAAATTTTAGTAGATTTTACGGAGACATCAGGGAAATTTTCTTTTAATATGTCTGAAACTACGACCTTACATGTCTTTTGCCCATGGAATCCAAATATGGTTTGAAAATATTTGCTTTTTCGAATACTGCAAACTACAAGACTATCCAGCTAGAGAGCAATGCTTTCAGAGCCGAATTTAGATTTGATAAGGCCCTAAGCTATTTGAGATAGAAGATTCTTTATAAGTCTTTTATACTATATTTATACAATATTTTAATTCTTTTGGGGGCAGCCCAAGAAAGTCGGAGCCCTAAGCTATAGCTTGTGTAACTTATACATAATTCCTGCGCTTTATGCTTTCATGGAGAGCTCTGTGAAGGAAATTGGTCTGTATTTTATGCTCTACATGGAAGAAACCACGCTTTGAGAATAATAAGGAAGTCCTATTTTAATGAGGAAAAATTTGTGTCATAATATTTCTCACCATGTATTATATTATCGGTCAGGCAACAGACAAAATTAATCTTAAATAGGTACGTGTGTATTTGACGTGAGTAACGTACTACATGTAATATTTCGCTAAAAAAATACCGTATATTATCAGACTATTATCCACAGTTAATTACCTCTTTGCATATACCAGATGCAGAGTTTAGTTACAATTATGTCTCCGTAGTAATGAAGTTGCACTTAAAGATACGACACTTCATATATTAAATGAATTACATTCATATAAGCGTCTGAAAATCACCTTAAATTTCAAATCTCAGTATTAAAAATTCCCCACACTTAAAAGGTGAAATTTCAAACAAACTGGGATTAGCCAAAGTCGTAAATAGAATTATTTAGCGCGAAAGTAATTATTTCGGAATTGGCGACGGATGTGGCGAGGAGCAAATGCAAAAATCTGTTTATAGCGAAATTCCACATTTGCGCATGTCATTCTCAACTCTTACCTGTAAGTAGTAACGCATTGGTCATTTTGGTTATTACTATACGCTTGAATTCACTGACGTAGTTAGTTGCTCGTAAACTGTAAGTACGAGATTATTATTATTATTTTATTATTATCTTTCAGGAATCTTGAAATAAAACGCTTCAGATGTTTATTTGTATACCAACTACTTTCGATGTATCGTGATGTAAAATTTGATGGTAAACGAAAGTAACTGGTTCAAAATGGCGATTTAGATTACACATACTGAAAAATATTAATTTCTGCGATTTATATTTCAAATGTAAGCATATTTCGGTTAATAAATTACGTTCTATAACTTTTGACCATTTTGTTTCATGTGAATATCAGAAAATACGATTTTTGCAAAGAAAAACAGAAAGTGATTAAATAACCATATTTCAGGATCTTCATTATTTTCTAAATTCCGTTTAAAGTCTAAACTTTTAAGCAAAAAAGTATGATAAGTTTCACAACAAAGAAAATTTAATATACAGCTTAAGTTAGTAAATCTATGATATATTAACATATGCCTTTACCAATTTGACTTTTGAAGTGAATATACAGGATATTTCCTAATACTTATCTTTTTTTCAGCTGTTCAATATGAGTTCTTCTAATAGTGATTCGTCTACTTCTAGTAGCGAATCCGAAGAAATTCTGCTTGCAATTCAAGCGTAAGTGTTTTATATTTCATGTATAATATTTTGCTTTATGAATTAAAAATGCAATAAAAAAACTTGCTACTTCAACAAAATATTCCAAATGCCTTTTTGAAATTAATAGATTGCTTTTAATTTTGCTGGGGTCTTCATGGAAAGTTTCCATAATCAACATATTCTTTGAAATCTTCAGCGCATTTTTGCAGAGAAAGAAAAATTTGGATATTAAGCATACTTAATAACAATAAGCTGATTATAAGCTGGAATTTCTATCGCTTTCAGTGATGATTGACACTGTACCAAGATTTTCATCTAGAGAAAAATTAAACCATAAATGTAGTTTTACCCAACAATATTTAAATTTTCACATCAAAAATTTTCTTTTAACCCGGCGGAAGGCGCACCAAAAAAAGTTACTAGAACGGGCGCGTGGGGTATCACATACCCCAATATTTAAAATACAATAAAAATAGTATTATTTAGTTTTAAAACTCTTTTTTTTTTTTTTTTTTTTTTTTTTTTTTTTTTGTTCTCGTGTATTATAAATAAGTGAATAATAATTGGGTTTCAAAAAATTAATTTCCGAAATAATCTTAGAGTTAAAATTAAGATAAATGAAAATAATAAACATCATGCCTCTAAGTTTCATTGCATCTCTAATACACCATACTTTTTTTTATTTCTTCACACTTTGAAGGAAATACATTCATGTGTTCTTGGCACAGAATGTTTTCACATTTTAAACATTGCATTCACGTTCTTCTGTCCTTGGCGCGAGGGCAAAAACTTTAACACATCTTTCATACTTAGTTGTTTCTAATTTCATGTATTCGTTTTAATTCTTCATCGAAATTTCTGCTTTTGTTTTGCATGCAGTACCTCAATTTCTTGGAAAAGTATTAATCTCTGATCTCTGTTCAATACTTTTTTTCATTAATTGTAATGCTAAGTCCTTCAAAAACAGACTTCTGTTTCTCGTTGGTGGATTAGCAGTTGAATGTAATATAATTCAAGCATTTATTACAGCAACATTCAGTGCAGGAAAGAAAATTACCATTGGCCACCTTCTCGTTATTCTGGCAATTGAATAATTGGCTAACATTTCATCCCCCATATCCACTGCTCCTTTAGTCATATTATTAAAACATATAATTCCTAACGTTTTATTTTCTCCAATAGTATCATCTATAGTATGATCGTTATATAATGTTATAATGATCGTTATATAAAGCATAAGAACATTTTTTCCTTTTTTAGGAACATCAGGAATTAATTTTTTATCTTTTTCGAAACCAAAACATTGTAGAAAATATTCTTAGTTTCATCTTCAGTTTTCGAAATGCAATCTTCATCGCTTTCAAATATTTCTAATAAATCTCGAAGCCCACCAGCGGCCGAGCGGTAAAGTCGCTGAACACTGGTAGTTCGGTCCGAGGTTCGAATCCCGCGAACGGGCTGGCTGCATGGGCGTTTTCGTGGTTTTCCCCATGTGTAATGTGTATACAAGCCAGTTTCCCTTAGAAAGTCCTCCACGAAAGGCATCCCTCCCCTTAGGCAGATAGCCCTCGTGTGCTTTGCCATAATTAAATACACATACACATACATACTAATAAATCTCGCATGCGTTGCATCTCCAGTTCATAGGGACTCATTCTTTTTACCATAATGAAGTTAGAAATTTTTAAGAATTTAATGTCAAGTACTTTAAAATCACTTGCGAGTAGAAATATTTACTGTTACACTCTAGAAATAAATTTCTGAACTAAATATTCAGTCAGAAAAACACTTACACGGACAGGCGCGTGGGGTGTGTCATACCCCAGTTCCAACAAAATACCGATAAATCTTTTTCTGAAACACACAGGCAAAGAAAAAGCAGTTCTGAAAGTCAACCACAACTAGAAACTCAGCTACTGAAAGCAGCACAGAATTTCAGTTTCACAAGTTTAGGAATATTCCACTTTTATGTAGGGTTGGGATATGATACACCCCACGCGCCTTCCCGCGAGTTAAACGTTTTAGATGAATTTCCAATATCGATGTTGATAGTACTTTTACATATAGAGAATATTTGCTTGTGCATTATCTTTTGCATTCTTGCTGAATATTTTTTTAAGTTAAATTAACATAAGTAAAGTTTTGTTATTACTTTAAAATGCATATTGTAGAAACTATTATTTGGGATAAAATTTTTTGAAGCTTGTAAATTTTCTCGCTTTTTTCCTGCCTTCAATTAATTTAAAATCGATGATTTTATGCATAAAATACACGCACACAAACATATAATTTTCTTATTTTTCATAAATTATTTAATGAATGTACTAAGGAATTACTCGGAGTCACATTACTGGACATAATTTCTATTCCATCACTGTTTACATCCCCAGCTAGCTAAATTACATACTGTAAAAAAAAAAAAAAAAAAAATAATAATAATAATAATAATAATAATAAATCTGTAAGGTTACTAACTCATGGAAACTGGGATGCCATGGGTTATTTGAGTAACAGTAACAGGTGTATTCTTCGTAACTTTACAAGAATTTTGCCTGTAATGGTTACAGATCTTTTTCTTGTAATATCACAACATATAGTTATGTAGTAGAACATATTTTTCTCACGTAAAATCCCACGATATGTCTGTAATATGAGACACGATATGTCTGTAATGGTTACAGATTATTTGCGTGTAATATTACGGAAAAAATTTATGTAAAAAGAACATTTTTTTCTCATGTAAAATCCCAAACGATATATCTGTAATGGTTACAGATTATTTGCGTGCAATATTACAGCAAATAATTATGTAAAAGGAACATGTTTTTCTCATGTAAAATCTCAACAGATATATCTGTAACCGTTACAGATTATTTGCTTGTATTATTATAGCAAGTTATTATGTGAGTAGAAGATTTCTTACGTAAAATTCCAATGGTTGTATCTGTAAAGGTTTCAGATTATTTCCTTCTAATATCCCATTAAGTAAATTATACATGTAGAATATATTTTTCATGGGTGAAGTATATGTCTATAAAAGTAATACATGTTTTGCCTAAAATGATGCTTATTATGATAAAATATATTGAAATCAATATGTTTTGAGTAAAAGAATGACATCTGTATGTATATATATATATATACATACATACATAAAGATATATGCAAGTGAATCATAATAGTTTGGCTTTTTAAATTAGCCAATATGACCTCAGAATAGCATTAATTTAAAAGATGTGCTTTCAACAGCATTCAATGTTCTTTTTCAAAAGGAAACATTATTCTGTTTCAGAGTATTTTTGTTTTATGAAGAGAAACTTATGTCTGATATTACTGAAAGGCCTTTCATATTATCATTTTGATTAATTTAAAAGTTCAAATTGATATGCTACTCCTTACATTAAATCACATGTTATAACATACTTAAAATACTACCTTTACATAAAATAATGGAAAGGCATCTGGAATTTATATTTGGCATGTAAAATAGCTGAAAACAAAAACAGTAGGTTTTATTTGCATGTTTTAGTGTAAATTAATAAGATATGTTCTAGAACTTCTTTTTTAGTAATTTTAGCTAAAATAGAAACATGTTGCTTTAGATTTAACTTATATGAGTAAACGTGTTGCATGTTCATATGATCATATTATTACAGTAAAAGACACTTTGTGAAATATTACTATGAAGAACTCAGAACAGCTGTTCTTCATGTTTAAAAAATATTACATTCTCTCCTTCTAAAAAATGGCATTTTCAGTAAATTAAAGAATTCAACACAGCAATGAACTCCTTTTGCTACTACAAGGAATTCAAAATTTTGTTCATACGCTTGAATTACAACGTCCAACTAATCTTTTTATTCTTATCTGCACTCAGTCTTTGTCAACAGTCTGCTGTTGTTTGAAATAATAGATGGTAAATGTATAACTTTTTTACCTTACCTTCAAATAATTTCCTTTGAATTAATAGACAGAAGTCTTTCATTAAAAACCTAATGTCATGCTTTTTGAATAAGCATAAAGCTTCACCAACTAACCTTAATTTGTAAAGCCTTGCTTCCATTAAAATTCTTAATAATTAATACAATTATGCCTTTAACAGATTTATTTAAAAAATTAATACTTCAGTTTGGTTTAAAATTTAATGCATTTTAATTTTACCTGTAAATTTTTACAAACATGATATGTAATAAATCTAAGCCTAATATTGACCATTTAGTATAAAGTAAAAAAGTATTCCTAGTTTTTTAGAGATTTGCATACAAAATTGTGAAATAAACATGTGACAACAGAAAACAAACTTTATGCTCTCTCTATATTACAGCATGTTAATTAAGAAGTTTATTGAATTTATAATTTTATTGTGAAACACTATGAAGCAAATAATATGCTAATTGAAATACAGAAGTAAAAATAATTTATTACTTAATTCATAAACTTTACATTAAAAACCTGAAAAAAGAATTAATTAAAAAATAACACAATATAACATTTCATAAAATTTCGTTTCGACTGCTTGTTAAAAATGAATGGTTTTTTTCTCTTTGCATATGTAAACCATGCTTCCTAAATAAAGAAAAAACATTTCTTTTAAAATCATAATCATGCTCTTAAAAAAAGCTTATAAAAATAATGTTAATAGATGTTTTAAACATGTACTTATAATCATATTTCTTTATAATATCTTAAGTAATTAAGAACAGCTTAAATTCTTTAAAAAATTGGATTACAACGATCCGTCTCATTACGACAAGCTACCTCAATCACTTTTTTAATTTAACCAGCATTCCTCATAAAATAATTAGTAAACATAACTTCTCTAGGATGCCCACTATTATTGAAGATCAAAATCTTCAGGAATCACGTATAGCAAGCTTAGTTCATTGTACAAAAACAGCGAATATGCAAATCTTTTCATAAATGAAGCCATCATAGATATTAAATATAATATACAGTATACTTATATTCAGAATTCATAACTTGAATAAATTTCTAGAACTGTTCTAGCATTCGAAAAATATATTTATTACCTTAAATTTCTAAAACAATATTACATATTGGTCCAAATGAATCACTGGGACTCAGGCAACATTTCCCCCCTAGCTTTCATTTAGCACAGAATTCTGAAATTGTTTTAATGATTTAGGTAATGTTTGTCTTCTTTAAGGCACTCATAAAACGAGTTACCCTAAATTTTTCGTCCGCGTAGTGGTCGTTTTCATCTTACTAACTGATTTGCTAGTGGATTTTGGGTGCATGGCCTATCATTGATGAAACAATAATAGTGAACATCTTCAAGAAAATGGGGATATCTAATGCTCTTGATGCCATATTAACACTTATTTTTACTAATTTTATCTTTCGATAATTGAGAGGGGAAAATTAGGCGAATAATTTAATTGCCAAAGGACACAGTCAAAGTAAGAATATAACAATTTCTCTCATTCTCATTGTTGTTCTTGCAACTCCTTAGGCCTCAGATCATACATAAATAATTAGAGAAGGTGAATATGTAGCTGATATGGCAAAATTGCACAGTGAATGGCGGTTGGTATTTGCTTTCACTATCATAGATCATTTTTTGTATTAGGCTGACATAATATTCAACAATTAGAAGAGAAATGTTCAACGAAGCCTTTAATGTGCAAAAATTTGCCTTTGTTAGTATGGCGAAAACAATCATTATGTCGATAAATCCATTTTAAAATCTTGGGATGTTCCTTTTCTGAATGCATTAAAAAGGGGAAAATTATGCAAATATTTTTTAAATTTTCAGAATCTGGTTCTAAAGCTGGGTGGGATGGAATATGCAACGCAATACGGTAATTATGAAGATCATTGCTCGTGGTAGGACAAACGGAACGGTTATAACTTGAATACTGTATAAGACGACACAAATTGCAGTTCTAGATGCATTAAATGCTTTGAAGTCTAGGGAGTAGTAGTGGACAATAATAAGAGTGAAATTCAAAGTATAGGGAAGTAGGAATGAAAATTATTATTATCAGATACTGAAATGTTAATATTACTATTCTTACTGGAATGTAGGTTTATGTTAAATAATAATATTATGATAGTTAACAGTAGTTCATTCATAAATAATTTTGATTGGTTATGATCTTACTGTAATCATATCCTTCAAATTTAAATTGATTGTGCTTAATTTCCCCCTCGATTTTCATACTATAATATTAGTAAAAAGGAAGAAAAAAGTGTGCAAGTACACATAACTTCTCTTTCTCCCTCTATATCTATCTTTGTGTGCAACAACTAAACAAAACTAATGTGACTTTTTCTTCTTTAAAAAAATCGTGTTAATAAATAGGATGAGAATTAAGTTCAATTTTAAAGACTTGACGCATGAAATATACATGATCAAAATTATTTTTTTTACTTATAAGTTCATATCCGTGTACAATATAAAACTGAAAATTAAAATTTTTCAGTTTATAAACATCACATGTAAGAACAGGTACGGAAAGAATATAATTCTGTATAATATAATAACATTTGTTGAATCAAAAACTGCATGCCTTCATGTTCTTATATCAGTTTAGACTGCAATCGAAGCGAGATTGAAAAAAAGATAATGTCCAGTTCTTAGTTCTTAAGCCGACTATCAGATGTTAAGTATGAAAGAAAAAAATGAATGTTTCTAGAAATAAAGTGAGAGCGATCAGCTACGTTTTGTCCATAATAAAAATATGCTTTTAAGTCAGTTATGAACGACAAAGAGCATTCGACGAATATTTTCTTAAAAGCCTTATTGTAGATATGTACTTCCAGTTTAAAGTTTCTCAAAATAGGTCGGAAAATTTGAAACAAAAAATAAAAATTTATGTATAGCATAAAACGCTACGTAATAACAAAATCAGCAACAAAAAAAAAAAAAAAAAAAAAAAAAAAAAAAAAAAAAAAAATTCCTGTATAATTCTTATATAACAAAATTTGAAATCCGTTAAATATTCAATAATATAGTATAATTAGTGCTTTTTTTGGGTCCAATTTTTAATTGTTTACTGATATTTTCTTCTCTTAATAGCTTTATTTTTTTTATTTGCTGAGGTTGATTAATATATATATATTTTTTTCTTTTTAACAGAAGTCGGAGGTTACAAATGAAGTATGTATATTTTATTATTTTTAAGATTTATGAAACATCAGGAAATCAGATCCGTTGTAACATTATTTGAGATTTTCATGCATATGAAATATTCCGGCTTTCAAATTAACTAAATAATACTTAAAAAACATTTGCTTATTTTAAAGGATGTAATTATTTCAGTATAATAATATTATAAACATTAAAGAACCTAAAGATTTAACATCATCGTATCTATGCTGTATTCTTATACATGTGAT
The DNA here is from genome assembly GCF_044657685.1 of Stegodyphus dumicola. Classification (NCBI taxonomy): domain Eukaryota; kingdom Metazoa; phylum Arthropoda; class Arachnida; order Araneae; family Eresidae; genus Stegodyphus; species Stegodyphus dumicola. The sequence goes on along the minus strand of NC_140781.1, from coordinate 139,030,141 downwards.
AACATGTTTTTATGCTTAGTCATTGTTTTGGTTAGATAGCCACGACCGCGTAAGGTCCGACATTGGTGTGATCAGGCGGACATATCTGATTAAGGATCGACATTGTTCTAGTTAGGTGGGTATTGCTGCTTCCACGTCAACGTACAGGTTAAAAACATCTACTAGCTAGAAAATATTGAAATTCTGAAACTAGCGATATAAGGACATGTCATTCAGTTTTAGCCTTTTGTAATGTTTGACATGTTTTTATGCTAGTGGGAATTTCAATATCAAAGCTTCCTTGGACTGAACGAAAATAAGCGCAATAATTTTTGTTCCCTTTAAGGTTGTTAAATTCTAATTATTTTCTTTTTCTTTCCCTGACCAGCAAATTTATTTTAGAATTAAATTTAAATGGAAATTGTTAAAAATAATTCCTTTGAGTCGTGTTAATTCAAAATTAAGCGTGCAAATACACAACTGGATTTTTATTTCCAAAAAATATTAAATCGCAATAGGGTAAAAAATTTTTATTTACAAACAAAACTAATGCAAGTAAAAATATTATATAAATATATATCCAATTATATAAATGCATGTAAAAATTTATATTATAATAGCAAATTAAATAAATTCATTAAAGTTATTAATACCTTCAGTCCTAACTATACATTGTAAATATGTTATGTTTACACTTGTTCGGATGCATTCCAGAAATTTACAACGGGATATGTGAAAAATATTTTCCCCCCAATGGCAGGCCTTCAACAACTTGGTCACTACTAAGGCCAGAAGTGGTAGTGACTTTATTATGGAGGCACCTGATAGGTGGGCTAACTTTGCTTCTTGTGAAAGAACGGACAGTTGCAACCACGCCTTCTCCGGAATTCGAACCCCAGCCCTTTGGTATCGCAGTCGGCTATGCGAAAAATATAAAATTTTAATTTAGTAGTTTTTAATCTCCACCATTTAGCAATTGATACAGAAAGTAAATATTTCTTATAAGCTAAGATTTTCCAATTAAAAAATTACATGTCATTCACCATTCTTTCAACCATTCGACTGCTGATGAAATGAAATAAAATAATAATAATAATAATAAAATATAATGTTAAGTTTTTAATTCTTAAACCACTTGTCGGAAGCTAAATACGACAAAGAAAAATGAATCTTAAAAAAATATTAGGCAAACAGGTAAAAGTGCATGGGGAACCAGAAACTTCATTACAGAATCGAAAAGTATTGCCCCAATGCGCTAACCAACTAGAATATGAAAAGCTTAAACTGATTATATGCTATTTCTAAAGTAATACTGGAGTTATACATCGGAGTATGCTGTTTCTAAGTAATACTGGAGTTACATTTAAACATAAGAGGATAATAACATAGAATTACATACAAAATTACATCAATAACACAAACTGTTAAGTATATTCATTAAATATTGGATTACGTAAATATAGTAAAAGATCATTGCACTGGAAATTTTGAATTTTTTGTAAGTGGATAAATATATGAGATTTTGATTTTTGCTAATATATAAGCAGTCTGATTCTTGTTATGTAAGGATATTTGTTACAGGTAAAACTGTGCTGAGCTCAGATCTTTCAGTCCAAAGTTCAAAAATAAAGTTCGTGGTCTCAGCCCAGTAGGTTCGGTGTTTGGGAGCATTATGAAAATTGTTACTGTTGCACGGAGTCAATTATTGGGTTGTAACCTAGACATTGCTCTTTCCGCTTTTTTATTTTCGATCCTAAAGTGTGACTTGGCATATGTCTAGTCCTAGAGCACTGAGCTTTTGGTATACTTTCATGATTTTTGGATATAAGGTGGCGTTGAGATATCACCAGGCTTTTAAAGTTAAAACCTAGATTGTTGGGTTTCCAATGTGTAGGTCACTTGTGAGAGGGCAGAAGAATAGGTAATGGTCTGTACGTCCTTTGACTTCCCAGACGCAACTGTCGCTAATTGAGAGGTTTCTTTTGAGAAAATAATCTGGATATGGGCCATGACTAAAAACATATTAGAGAGGTCAATCACATTTTATTCACCATAATACGTGTTTATATTAGTTATGACCTATAGAGGTCATTCGACAAAGATGGCAACAGGCTTATTTTATCAAATGATTTGTTCTAAATATATATAGTATGTAAAAAGTACCCGGGGTTTCTCAAAATGGGGCGAGTAGTTTTATAAAAACAGTTTGAATACGGCTCAAATCGTTGAGGAAAAAAATAATAATCAAATAAAAATAAAATGTCCAACACTTTGTATGATCCTTATAAAACAAAATTTCCTATCAGTGAATATTCATGCCTTTTATAATGATTGTCTTTTGCAATATTTTTAATTGCTTACTAATAACTTTTTAATTTCTTTAGAAGTTTTTTCTTTAGTCATATTATTTAATAACTTTTATAATTTCTTTCTGTATAGGTTTAAGGAAAGGTCTCTCCGAAGATAGTAAGTATATTGTATAATTTTTTACTTAATAAAACACATTCACGTGTTTTAAAGAAATATGTTATTTTAATATAATAATACTATAAACATAAACTGTCTTATGCATATAGCATCATTAAAACTGCATTATTATTTTTACACTTGCGTTAAAGTCGGTCTTTATTTTGGTTAGATGAGCATGACTACTTGAGGCTGAACATTATTCTAGTTAGGCGATCATGGCTGCATTAGACTGGACATTGTTGTGGTTAGATGACCATTGCTGCAGCCACATCAATATATAGGAAAAGAAAATCTCCTTAGATACAAAATACTAAAATTCTAAAAATTGCAATATAAACACATGACATTCTGTTTTGGCCTTGTTTATGTTTATCATGTTTTTATGCCGCATGCTTTTATGTAGGAGTTTTCAGAATCAAAGCTTCTTCGGATAGAACGAAAACAAGGGTAACACGTTTTTTTCTTCCTCCCCTTTAAGAATGTTAAGGTCTAATTATTTTTTTTTCTTCGAGCCCAACATTTTTTTCCTAATTAAATTTAAATGGAAATTTTAAAACGAATCCCTTTCAACCGTGTTCAATCAAACTAAAGTGTCCAAATACAGAACCGCATTTTATATTTCTAAAAAATATTAACTCCCACTAGTTCTGTTTATAAAAAACTAATGCATTTAAAAATTCATATTATATAAAATGAATAACAAATTAAAGAAATTAATGAAAGTTATTAACACTTGCATTCATAGCTATACATATCTACTTGTAGTTACAATATGTTAAAATCCTAAAACAATGCTATAAAGTACATAGAATTCTATTTTGGAGTTGCTTATACTTATCTAGTTTTTATGCTAGCTGAAGTTTCAAAATCAAAGTTTTCTTTTTCCTTTGACAGTACGAAAACCAAGGACAAAATTTGCTTCTTCTTCTTTTTTTTTTTTTTTTTTTCTTTTTTTTTTTTTTAATTATTGCTAAATTTTAATTCGTTTCTTCTTCCTTAGTCAGTAAATTCTTTTCAGAATTAAATTTAGATGGAAATTGTTAAACAGAATCCAATTAAACCGTGTTAAATCAAAACTAAGCGAGGAAATGTAGAATCGGATATTTACTGTTGCATAACTTGACACTTTAAGTAACAGCATTTTACGTGCAAATCAATGATAAAGCACACCTTTTTTTCACCTGAAAATCCATAATTCTCGAGTTAAAAAAAGTGTTAAGTACAGGCCTTTTCAAATAAGAAAGTCCCATTACTCAGAAATCAGAGACGCGGGAACATTTTAATAATTATTACGTGTCTTCGTAGAATGACAGTTGTGTGAAACCTTAAATTTTACTTCACAGGTTTCAGTTAAGTTTCATTTGAACACTATAAAATAGCCGACATTATATTTTCTTCTAATTAAAGCCGAAAAAATAGCTGATATTATTATATTCATTTTAGGAATTTCGAAAAGCTTCAGTTGTATCCATGTAATAGGTAATCCAGGTATTCCAGGTATCGAAATTTCTGTCCATAAACAAAACTACTGCCCCATTTTTTTCGAGAAATTTATATAAAAATTTATATTATATAAATTGAATGTAATTATAACTATACATAGTAAAAATGGATAGCTTATACAAATTGTTGTTACGCATTTCTGGTATTTCCAACAAAGTATGTGTAAAATATAAATCATAGATCTAACTTCTAAGTTTTTAATCACTGCAACTTTGCAATTCATACAAATATGTAAAATCTTCTATAATAAAATTTACTGAAGCAACATTATACGCTATTCATCATTATGTTATCATCATTATGTTTCATATTTCATTTGAAGAAATTTAAAAAATATATAAGATAAATGTTCACTTCCTAATTCCTTAAACGCTTGTAAGTTACGTACGATTGCAAAGAGTGAAATGTTTCTTAAAAAAATATCAGAAAGCTCAATCACGTTTTGTCCGTAATAATATGTGTTTTTCTTAGTTATAATCTATCATTCCGTGAATCAAGCAGCAGACATATTTTCTTAAGTGGTTGGTTCTAGACATAACCTTCTAGTTTCAAAATTTCTCAAAATAGAACTCATAATTTTATGAAAATAGTTCCTATTCGGTTCATTGTGTGTGTGTGTGGGGGGGGGGGAATTACGTAAATAAATACAAATAAAATTTCCAACATTTTATATGATCCTTATAGCACAAAATTCCCAGTCAGTGAAATATTCATGCATTTTATAATTATTGTCTTTTGCTATATTTCTACTTGTTTGCTAATAAATAATTTCTTTTAATAGTTTTAAAGTTTTTTTTTAAGTCACACTTTTTAATGTAATATTTTTCTTTTTTATAGCGAAACGAAATTTCTCTCCCAAAGGTAAGTATATTGCATTATTTTTCAGCAAACATGGGTAAATTAGGGCCGCCGTAAGGCTGTTTTCGTCTTTCAGGTAAAGCAGATTTTGCAACCAGACTTTGCAAGATACTTAAAAAAACTTCCACATGTTTACAGAAAATATTTTATTTAAATGCAATAATACTCTAAACATAAAGTGTTCTACTTATATAACATCGTTAATTCTATACTTTTATTCTTATAACTTTGTTAAAGTCGGTCTTTGTTTTGGTTAGATGGGCATGTCTTCGCGGGGCCGAATATTATTCTGGTTCGGCGGTCATGGTTCCTGAAGGTTGGTCATAGTTCTGGTTAAGTGCCTATTGCTACTATCACATCAACATACATGGAAAATGCTATCTACATTTAGTTACAAAATACTGAATTTGTAAATTAACGATATAAATACATGTCATTCTGATTTGGCCTTCTTTATGTTTATCGTGTTTTAATGCTAGTGGCAAGTTTCAAGATCAAAGATTCCTACGACAGTATAAAAACAAGGGTGACGACTTTTATATTTTTCATTTATTTATTAATTTTTTAAAGATATTTTAAATTCTGTTTGTTCTTCTTTTGGCAGTAATCATTTTCGGAACTAAATTTAGGTAGAAATTGGTACAAAAAAATCATTTTAAACCTTGTTAAATCAAAATGAAGCGTGCAAATATCGAATCGGGTTTTTATTCCTAAAATATTAAATCAAAGTAGCGTAAAAAATCTGTTTATAAAGAAAATCAGTGATACATTTGGGGAAGAATGCTATGTAAAAATTCATACTATAAAAACCTGAATAACTGATTAAGAAAATTAATGAAAGAAATTAATACCTATATTCATACCTATACGCAGCAAACATGTGACGTCTTTACAAATATTACTGATGTATGTTTCAAAAAGAGTGTTTTTAATGCAGCTGAAAGCTTCGCTTCTGATCTCTTTATGGCTACACTTATTGTTCTGTTATATACCGAATAAATAAATTTAAAAAAATGAAATTCTAAATTAATATGCATATTCCTACAATTTTAATAATTATTTTATGTTTTTCTAGAATGACAGTTTGAAGTGCGTAAAACTTTGTTCTTTACCTAACAGGTTTTAATTAAGCTACATTTTATGCATTCGAACGCTGAAAATAACTGATATTACTTTTTCATTTGATTAACGACAAAAAGTAGCGAATATTATTATTTTCATTATACTACTTATACTAAGGACATTAGAGATATCTAAGTATTACTAATAAAAATTTTAATGAGCATTGGGGGCTTCTCATTTTTAATTGTAATTTCAGTTTATAAACAGAACCAATGCTGTTTTCGGAGAATTTTATTTAAAAAATTATATTACATGAATTGAGAAACAAATTTTTGAAATAATTTAAAGTTATGAATACCATTATTGATAAGGTATACATTGTAAAATTATATGTTTATACTTCTTGATCTGATGCATTTCGGGTATTTACAAAAATGTATGTGTAAAATAGGAAACTGAAAATCTTAATTTGTTATGCATTAATCACCACGACTTAGCAACTCATACAGAAATGGAATATTCTATATAAGATAATAAAATTTGCCGAATAAAAAATCATTCAACATTCTTTTATCAGTTCGGAGTGAATTTGAAGAAAAATTAAAATATATGATAATTTTCAGTTTCCCAGCTGTTAAAACTTGCCGGAAATTCAGTACGAAAGCGAAAACTGAATGTTTCTTAGAAGAATATCAGAGAGATTATCCACGTTTTAATCATAATACTAATATTCCTTTTTATTAGTTATGACGAATTATTCAAGAAAGATATTAGCAGGCTTGTTTTCTTAAATGTTTTATTCTAGACATATAGTTCCAATTTCAGAATTTCTCAAAATGGAGCGCCCGATTTTATGAAAGCAATTTAAATGCGGCTCAAAGGATTGTGTAAAAAGGTTGTTTATTTTTAATGAAGAAAGAAAAATAAAACTTTTAACGCTTTATGTGATCCGTATAAGACAAAATTTCTACTCACTAAAATATTCATGCATTTTGTAACTATTTTGCGATATTTTTAATAGTTTTCTGATAGGTTATTCCTTTTAATAGTTTAAAAGTATTTTCTTTAGTCACATTGTTTAACATCACTATTTTTTTTTTTTTTTTTTAAATATAACCCCAGGAAATGGTCTGCCTATGTAAGTACATTGCATTATTTTTATATTTTCTGGAAACATGTGGAAACTAAACCACAATAAAGCTATTTGCTCCTTTCAGACAAATTTTGCAGCATTAATAATTAATACGTAATAAAGAATATTGACATGTTTTAAAACAAATATTTTATTAGTGTAATAATACTACAAGTGTAAAGAATCGTATGTATGTAACTTCATTATAATATTCTTATGCCTTTGTTAATGTCGGTCTTTGTATTGATTTTATGAGCATGACTGTGTAAAGGGGGCTGTGAAAGAAGGGCTTTTTTTTTTTTTTTTTTTTTACGTTGTATAATTCTTACTATTTTCTTCTTTTCTGAGCAGTAAATTGTTTTCAAAATTAAATTTAAATCGAAGTTATTAAAAGGAATAACTTTCATCTGTGTTAAATCAAAATAAAGAATGGAAATACAGAATAGGATTTTTATTTCTAAAAAATATTATATCATAATGGAAAGAAAAATTATGTTTATAAACAAATCTAAAGTTTGCAAAAATTCGTATCATATAATCTGAATAAGAAATTAAGGAAATTAATGAAAGTTTTTAATATTTATATTCATAATTAGACATAGTAAACATAAACTAAACGTTTATACAAATAATTATAAACATATATTTTAATAAGAGTGTATTTAATGACAACTGAAAGCATTCCATATTCATGGCTATATTTATTCTTCTGTTATATACCGAATAAATAAATTTAAAAACATTTAAGTTATAAGGTATTTCTCCCGCCTTCTTAGTGAGCTTTCGTGGTGTAGTGGTCTGCACGCTCAGCGGGCAATTGAGAGGTCCATGGTTCGATTCCCGGCAAAGGCATTGCATATTTTTCAATCTCTCTTGCTTCTAAAAAATACCTAATGTCTCTACAGTGGCGCCCGAACTAAAAAAGGGTGTTGGATGATAATTCTCCTCACCCATGATTTGGCATTTGGGTCCCCTAAAAAAAACCCCAGTCGCCCTTTAAAAGGGGGAGTATTTTTATTTGTAAGATCTGTTTATGCGCAAAACTAATGCCACATTTTATGGGGAAAATTTATGTAAAATTTTTAATAAACTAAGTAACAAAATTAGGAAATTAATAAAAGTTTTTGGTACCTCTATTCATAACTATACTCAGTAAAAATATAACATTAATATAATATGTCTTGATGCATTTCGCGGATTTACCTCAATGTTTGTGGGAAATATAAAGCTGAAGATTTTAATTTCTTATTTTCGATTCACTAGAAGTTAGTAACTGATACAGAAAGGTAATATTGAGATAGTAAGATTTGCTGAATCAGAATACATGCCCTCCCCCATTCTTCTATTAATTGAGTAAATGATAATATTCAGTTCCTAGTTCTTAAACCACCTGTCAGAAGTTAGTACAAAAGCGGGAACTGAACTTTTTAAAAGTACAGGGTGATCTTTTTTAAAGTGACAGTGTTTGGAGCGCCCTGTAGCGCGAATTAATAGCCGAAATGGCACCAAACTTGGTATTTCGTCTAATCAAGACATGGGACATCAAGACATACAATCGTACAGTTAAATTATTAATGTTTATTTACTATATTAACTTCCTCTGTGAGGAATTAAACCACATTCAATGTGAGCACCGTTCTCAGAATTAACACCGTGCATTCTGTGCACAACATTCTCCACAGCCGTATGTAACATATCACGAGGAATATTCTGCACTGTTTGTGTTATGTTGTCCTTTAGAATAGACAAATTTGATACTCCACCAACATAAACTTGAGATTTTAAATAACCCCAGAGCCAAAAATCACATGGCGTGAGGTCAGGGGAACGAGGCGGCCATGCAACTGGAAAAATGCGACTTATGAATCTATCATCAGTGAAGTTTTGGCGCAACAGCTGCTTTACCTTATTACTAATGTGTGGCGGAGCACCATCCTGCATAAAGGTTGTCTGTTGGAGACGGTTTCTTTGCTGAAGTTGTGGAATAACAAACGTTTGTAGCATTTCGTAGTACCTTTCTGCATTTATGGTGCACGTTTGGGGTCCTGTCGGAGTCATGGTCTCAAAAAGGAATGGCCCAATTACGAATTCGGCTGTGAAACCACACCAAACAGTGACTTTTGGAAAATTTAATAGGATTTCGTGCACGGTGTGGGGCTGCTTAGAAGCCCAAATTCGGCTATTTTGTGTGTTTACGGACCCACTGAGATAAAAATGGCACTCATCTCCCCCACAGAATGTGCCATAGAAAAGCATCATCAATTTCTACCCTGGCAAGAAACGATAGAGCGAATGTCACTGGCTTATCATAATCACTTGGTTTCAGTACGTGCAAGCGGCTGATTTTGTAGGGGTAAAATCCAATAACGCTCCGCAAAATTCTCCATACCGTGGAATAATTCATGTCCAATTGTCGAGCTACACCTCGGGCGCTGCTAGTACTAGCAATGGTTCCCTGCGATCCTTCGACAATTGCAGTTGCCACGTCAGTTATTACATCTTCTGATACTGGTTTACGTCCTCTCCCAGCGCGAATGGTCAGTGACCCCGTTTCCTCGAACTTCTTAATCATTTTCTTAAGACCATTCAGCGATAAAGGTTCCTTTCGTAATTTTTTTCTGGTTCGAAATTCCCCAAGAGCTGCGGATGCATTACATTGATTCATGTAATACAGCTTCACCAGTAACGCACGTTCCGGTAACGTGAGAGGCTATAGCAGAGGTTACTTGTAAGCTACAGCAGCGCCCCAAAATCCCATAGCGGCGATTTATGGAACTAAAAGTTTTTTTTCACGGAATCATTTTCCCCCATGTCTTGATTAGTCTAAATACCAAGTTTGGTGCCATTTCGGCTATTAGATCCCTCTACAGGGCGCTCCAAACACTGTCACTTTAAAAAAGATCACCCTGTATATTAGAAAAATCAGCCTTATTTTGTTCAAAATAATAAGCGTTTTTATTAGTTATGATCTGCAGAGGGCATACGATAATGTTGCAGCAGGCTTATTTTCTTAAATTATTAGCTCTAAATCTCCTAAATTATTAGCTGTAAAACTTCATGTTCCAAAGTTCTTCAAAATGGAGCGCATAGTTTTATGGAAACGGTTTCATGAAAACAGCTTTATGTTGGAAAGCATAGTGTAAAAAAAGGAAAGAAAATGCCGAACATTTTGTATGATTCTTATAGCACAAAATTTTTGTCAAGGAAATAGTTGTACATTGTGTAATTATTGTCTTTTGCGATATTTTCTAATTGTTACTAATAACATCTTCCTTTTAATAGCTTTAGAAGTTTTTAATTTAGTCACATTGTTTAGTGTAATATTTTTCTTTTTAGTTTTCGCATCCGTCGTCTAAGGCTGATGCAAGTACATTGTTAAGAAACATGAATAATAAATACTTAATGAAACACACTCACTTGTTTTAAATAAAACATATTATGTTAATATATTAATATTATAATCATAAAGTATTATAGTTATAAAATCATTAACTTACACCTGTGTTAAAGTACGTCTTTGTTTTGGTTGCACTGGCGTGACTGCGTAAGGCCGAAGATTCGGATTTGGTGCTCATGCCTTCTTAAGGCTGAATATTTTATTGCATTGCTGCTCCATGCACATAAAGGGGAAAAAAAAAAAAAAAAAAAAAAAAAACCATTTACCTTCAGCTGCAGGACATTAAAATTTTAAAAGCAAAACTGTAAATATCCGCAATTCTATTTTGGAGTTCTTTATATTTATCCGGTTTATATGGTAGTGGATAAATTCAAAACTAAAGATTCCTACTATAGTTTGGCAGTTAGAGCCACTTTCCTTTGAATTGTTTATAATTATTTTGTTTTTGAGCGAACATTTCTTTTCAGAATAAAATTCAAATGGAGATCTTTAAAAAGCCTCATTCGAACCTTGTTACATCAAAATACACTACATAGATACAAAATCATGTTTTACTTGTAAGGAATGTTATATTAGAAACATACTCAATGTTTGTCAAAAACTGAATTTATATGCTTTATAGAATTTAAATTTTTTCTTATATTTATCTTTCCATCTATGAAGCATTTATATACCAAATTTCATTCAAATCCTGAAAACCTTCCTGATATTAATGAATTGTATTTCTTTGCCATTACTTCGGTCATTAGTGAAATGGAAGAGAATGTCAAAATAGCCTTCTTTAACTGCTCAAATGTCAAAATAGCCTTCTTTAACTGCTCAAATGTCAAAATAGCCTTCTTTAACTGCTCAAATTCGACTAAAGAGATACTCGATATTAAAACGTGTTTCATGAAGGCTGTGTGGTTGGGCATTCAATGATAAATTTTTCTTAGCCAATAAATCGGTTCTAATCTACTTTATTTAACTCACCTTCGTTTCATTTATTGTATGAATTTTGGCAGTGAAAAGAGTAAAGGAAGCGCTGTGAATATTTTGAATGCACATTCATTAATGCCATAATAAAGTCACATGTAATAACTGACAAATAAGCATGACGAGAAAAGCCTAATTTAATTTAACACAGGTTTCTAGCTTAGAAATTCTGACATTCCTTTTACACTGCAGTACATAAATGATAATAAGAAAATTAAGAGAATCACAGTAATATGCATACATGTATACATATATCTACATATATATAGGGAGAGAAGTCTTTTGAATTTTTTTAAATACAAAATGTTTTGTTTTGAGTAATATTTACAAAATGAATAAGTTGGCTTTAGTTCAGAAAAGAAATTCTTCTATTGGAAGATGGCACTTGCACAACATAGACGACAAAATGGCAAATAGCTAGTTAAAAGGAGTAGAAATGACTATTGATTAACAACATGTCAAAGGAGCGGAATATACGGGGGAAGGCGCATTTTACCTCTTCTCATTGATCGGTAGGTCTGTCAGCACTACTGTCCCTTCTAATTGACTTGATAAACATCAATAAGAATCCTGACTGGGAACAGGGAGCTTACTCAAGCTATGATCGTGGGTACGATAAATAAACAAACAAGTTAAGAAGGGTTAACTTTACCATTTATTTAACACAGCGTACAGGTGCTCCCGCACTTCGTAATACAGAGACCAACATTTTTTGGTGTAAAACGTAAAAAGAAATATTCACCTAATAACTAACTTAACTAAAAAAGAATTAAACTTAAATTCTTGGCAGAGACGATTAACGCGAAGATTGGTGTATTTACGTTCCGTATGTAGTGAGCTAGATGCAGATACTACAATACGCCTATTATGTCAGCAGGAACTAAGTTCTGACCTAAAGGCAGACACGAACTGACTGAAACGCACGCGCGTAGCAGGGCAGCTGGAAGACTCTTCTCTTTCTTGGCTAGAAGCCTTTTCTTAAATACATTTTACAGTTTGCAGCTTATTAGCATATAAATCCTACTCGCGCTTATTCTGGCCGGAAATGGAAAATAAGAGAGGATAGCAAAGTTTAAAATAAATTAAAGTTAGTAAAACTTAAAATCCTGATAGGTCTACCTTAAGTTTATAATATCTCGCCTATAAGTGCGCCAGAAATCTAAATTCATATTACTACTTTTCCATTGAGTGAAAGGTTTATCAGGACTTGTGTTCCTCTTCACTTGCTTTGGAAACATAAACTGTCCTGACTCGGAACAGGGAGCTTACTCAAGCCATGTTCAATAAATTGTGAAGTAGACAATATACACAGGAAGGGTATACGAAACCCTCTATTTTTCTATCTTTACAGAGATTTCCGGAACTTCGGAATACAGAGACCAACCACTTGTGGTCTGAACGTAAGAATATAAAACTACTAACTAAAACCCTAACTAAAACTAACTTTGGATTAATATACAAGTGCCTAGCTTTAAGATTTTCCGTTATTTAACAAAATCCGTATGTAGTACAGAGAGCTGCTAAAACTACGATACGTTTGAAATTATCAAGAGGACTAAACCTCTGGCCTTGAAGGCAACCAGCAACCGAGTAAAACTACTATGGCAAGCGGCTTGCTTCCGATCACTCCTTCCTCTCTTATGCTTGGCAAAAAGCCACAACTTAAGTACTTGGCGTTAGCAAGATAAATTTGCATAAATAAGTTAAAGCTTTTAATTCTGGCCGGAAGTAGAAAATAAGAAGTGATAGTAAAGATTTAAAATAAAATAAACGTTAGTAAAACTTAGGATCCTTACATACTTCCCGCCAGAGTTAATTAGTTTGAAACTGAGGTCTAAAACGACCTTGTTGAAAACTTTTAGCTCTAGAATCTAACTCGAGGCCAATCTTTTACAAACATTTCTCCCTAGAAATTATCTAATCTAGAAATTAAAAAGTCGTTTTTACATTATCAACTCCATGGACAAATAATTTTTATCTGTACTGCACCTATAAACAGGAGTTTCTTAGTTGAATCTGGTACACAATCAAATGGCAAGTAACATGAATACTTATATTTCTCTTTTAAAATTCTTATTTCATTCATGACGTTATTTAATTATCTCCCTGTGCTCTCTGACATGTGTTGTAAAGAAAAACACCAAACACGTGCGTGTCTATGTACAAGTGTTCAACACTACCGCCTGCCATCAAAACACTAACGTGTTAAAATTCAACATAACAAGACCTCAGAACACACCTTATATTCATCTCTAAACCCTGAGGTACTATTCTGAAAAGTGGCTAACTCTGAAGTGTAGCGTCAGAGAGCCTAACTACATTCATTCAACCTTTAACACATATTCACAATAATTTGCTCTTTTTACAGTCACACCAATAAAAAAAATTTTTTTTGGCATTACTCTAATATTTTCACTTTTAACATATCACAGTATTTCTTAACTTTAAATATAACAGTTCACATTATATATAAGGACATATTAACATGCCGTTAATTTTACGCATTTTAAAACATACATTAGTAGTACATTGTTTGTTAACTTCTATTCTTTTCCAAGCAAGTGCCAATTTTTCTATATTGAAATACTACATTTCAAAAGTCTTTCAGACTAAAATTTCTTTCTTGCCAGAATCTTTTAAATAAAATTTTATACAATAATTTTTACAATTTTCTTAAGGTACCTTTCTCAAAGATTATCAATGCTTTTACAATATTGAAGTATTTACACATTCCTATTATACAATAATTTTAGTTTTACTCGCGAGTAATTGAAAAACATAATACCAAAATAGGTAACAACTCATTTCTCGCCTCTTTGGCGATAAAGGTAGGCCTCACATGAGGTAAAACTTCTTGAATTCTGCCACTTGCAGTAAGAATGAAAAATTAACTTAAAAGTTTCAAAGTAACATAAAGTTTTACTTATCTTTGTGATATTCAGACATCCTTTTTTCTGCCCAGTCCTGGAAAGTGGCGAAGACTACCGTCTGGTTTATCTTCCTTCTTGTGCGGATTCGCCCTTCGGTTTCTTCCTCCATGAGCTTTCATTTTCTTCCAGTACGGTCACCCTTGAAGACCTTTTTAGCATCTGCTTGTGGTCTCGGCCGTTTGATGGCAGCTGGTCTTGGCGGAACCGGGACAACTCTCTCTCGTTGTTGCCTGGATCTCGTTGCTGGCTGTTCAAACTTTTCTTGCTTCTTTGCATCTGCAGCCGGTTTTCCTTCATCAATTCGTCGACATTTGCTGCGTAGACTCCTATCCGATGGGTAGATCTTCCGTTTTGGAGCCGTGTTATAGTTGCTGCCATTTCTCCTGGCTCTCTTTGCATTAGTCGCACTTCTCCCTTCTTCATTCTGGGGGTGGTCGTGCCCTCTCTTTTCTGGTCGGTGGAATGGCTTCTTTTTCTTGTTACCTTCAGTTTTCCAACGGGGGAACTTTCTTTTCAATTGCTCCTTTCTACTCATGGCTTGCCCTTGTGATTGTCGTTGTTCCACCTCTGGAGATTGTGCCTGCCGTGCCGGATCCTGCAAAAGATCTTGAAATATTGGCATTTTATTACGATTATAAAACGGTTTTATCCGGTCAACGTTTGCGGTGCAGGTTTCACCATTCCTGGCTTTTAACACCTCTATAGCCTGAGTTACTTTTTCTATGACATATGGTCCTTCAAATCGTGGACAGAATTTGGCAGTTTTATCTTCTGGTGCTGAAGAAAGTGAATGCTTAATTTTTAACACTTCCTCCCCTACGTTATAAGTTACTCCCCGTCGTTTCATATCATAATATAGCTTCTGTTTTCTTTGTGCTACTTCAGTGTTCTTTTTTGCTTCTTTAATTCATTTTTCTATATCGCCCATTTTTAAATTCTGGGGCTCTTTTTTGAACATAAAATAATTTATCTAACGGCGTTATAGTCTTTCTGCCTATACATTTGAACCAATTAAGCACTTGGCCCCTGAAAGCGCTGGTAGCTAAGGTGACTTTCTGGAATTCATGAACTGGATACAGCATGAAGTGGTCATCCAATTT
The DNA here is from genome assembly GCF_044657685.1 of Stegodyphus dumicola. Taxonomy (NCBI): domain Eukaryota; kingdom Metazoa; phylum Arthropoda; class Arachnida; order Araneae; family Eresidae; genus Stegodyphus; species Stegodyphus dumicola. The sequence continues at coordinate 139,014,736 of NC_140781.1, read as the reverse complement.
TTCCAAAAAACTTGTTACCGGTGAGTTTCCATTAAATGTTGCTTCTGCTTTCATCGATGCGCGCATGGTCTGGACGATGTACCCAAATCCTTCCAGGGCGGCAGCTGGCATTTCTTGATTCTGAGCCGCTTCTGCAGGCACCACACGTTCTTCTTGAAACTCGGCCATGGTTATTCTTCTTCGTTGTGCGCCACTATCAGGACTTGTGTTCCTCTTCACTTGCTTTGGAAACATGAACTGTCCTGACTCGGAACAAGGAGCTTACTCAAGCTATGTTCAATAAATTGTGAAGTAGACAATACACACAGGAAGGGTATACGAAACCCTTTGTTTTTCTATCTTTACAGAGATTTCCGGAACTTCGGAATACAGAGACCAACCACTTGTGGTTTGAACGTAAGAATATAAAACTACTAACTAAAACCTTAACTAAAACTAACTTTGGATTAATATACAAGTGCCTAGCTTTAATATTGGCCGTTATTTAACAAAATCCGTATGTAGTACAGAGAGCTGCTAAAACTACGATACGATTGAAATTATTAAGAGGACTAAATCTCTGGCCTTGAAGGCAACCAGCAACCGAGTAAAACTACTATGGCAAGCGGCTTGCTTCCGATCACTCCTTCCTCTCTCTTGCTTGGCAAAAAGCCACAACTTAAGTACTTGGCGTTAACAAGACAAATTTGCATAAATAAGTTAAAGCTTTTAATTAGGGCCAGAAGTAGAAAATAAGAAGTGATAGTAAAGATTTAAAACAAAATAAACGTTAGTAAAACTTAGGATCCTTACAGGTTTATTTTCAGAATAAAGTTTAAATGGAAATGTTTTAAATGGAACATGAATAAGCACAGAGATTTCTCATTTTTACTTATAGTATCATCGTTTGCCTCCTCTCGCGTTTTTAAAGCAACATATGTGTACAGTATAAAATGAAAATTTTAATTTGTTATTTTAAATTCACCAGAAGTTAAGATTTGATAAAGAAATGAATAATTCTGTGTAAGGTACAAATATTTCCGGAATGAAAAATTCCATTCCGTCCACCATTCTTCTATTCATTCAGACTACAGTTGAAGACATATCAAAGCTAAGTTCACTTTCTAGTTCTTAAACTGCCTGTCAGAAGTTAAGCACGAAAGCGGAAAATAAATGCCTTTTGAAATAATATTACAGATATCAACCATGATTTTTCCATAATAATAAGGTTTTGTATTACTTATGACCTGTATGCAGCATTTAAGAAAGGTGAAAGCAGGCGTATTTTCTTAAATGACAGGTTTTAGACATGTAAGACATGTACCTACAGAAAGTCTGGTTTCAGTGTTTCTCAATTTGAGGTGCAGAATTTTCTGAAAACAATCTGAATACGGCACAAAACAGTGTGTAAACAAGGAAAAAGCCTTTTCGTATGATCAGTATATATCAATATTTCAGCTCACTAAAATGCCCATGTATTAAATAGCTGTCTCTTCTGTTATAATGACGTTTTCCCCATGTGTAAGATGTATACGAGTCAGTTTTGCTTAGAAAGTCCTCCACGAAGGCAACCCTCCCCTTAGGCAGATAGCCCTAGTGTGCTTTGCCATAATTAAATAAACTAAACCAAACCAACCTTCTGCTATAATTCTAACTGTTTTCTGAAAACGATCTTCACTTTTCATAAGTTTAAAAGATTTATTTCTTTAGTCAGATTATTTAATGTCATGCTTCTTTTTTTTATAGCCTGCTGACCCCTGAAGTCAATATTGAGTATGCTTAATTATTTATTACATTTCAGCGGAAAACGTGTTAGAATCAGGCCATTGTAACACTATTTCCCAGCTACCAAAAAAAAAAAAAAAAAAAAAAAGGGGGGGGGGGCGGAACTTTGCACTCTCACAGTTAAAATTAGTTATACAACAGATTCTGACCGATTCTGGAGGTGTACTTTTAGTTTCAGTGTTTCTCAAGCTGAGACGCCAAATTTTATTAAAATAATTTCAATAGGACATAAAACGTTGTGAAAACAAGAAAAAATTATATATTCCTTATATAGTAAAATTTCCAATCAATTAGTTATTCATTCTCTATATAATTATGATCTTTCGCTAAACTTCTAATTCTCTAATTCTTAATAACTTTTCTTTTAAGAAGTTAAGAATTTTTTTTCAGTCAAATTATTTACGTAATATGTTTTTTTCTTTCTGTAGGCGAAGACAGCACTTTCAAGAGAAGGATGCTGAGTGAGTATGCTTTGTTATTTTTGAAATTTCATCAGATCTGGGGAAATCGCGGCATTTAAGTTATTTGCCACTTTACAGCAAATGAAACTTTGATGCCTCCCAGTAAAAATTAAATAATACTTTAAAAAAATCATATATTTTGAAGGAAGTAATTTACTTTAATAATAATAATAATACACGTATAGCGTGTCCTATTCATATAACATCATTTTAGGTATACTGTCATTCTTATAATTTTGTTATTAGTCATTTTCTAGTATTTTTCCTAGTCTAATTTCTAGTAATCTTTCTAGTATTTTTTCTTACCAGCCTTATGCATGATTGCATAAGGCTGGGCATTATCCTGATTAGGGAGTATGACGATTTAAGCTGGATATTGTTCTGGTTATTTGAACTTCGCTGTTCCCATAACCGTGCCTAGGCATTATTTGTCCTGGTGCATAGTGGTTGATGGTGCTCCTACATACAATAAAGTTAATTGTATTTTTATAAGTTACTATACAGAATCCCACCCTATTTCTTATAATATTTTTAATCATAACCATATGTATTCAGAAAATAAATGCATGAAATAAAAATATAATTTCATATTACTACAGAAAATAAATGCATGAAATAATAATGAAATAATTTTTATACGACGATGTTATGGAGTACCTTTTTGAAAATAACAAATAACACTGAAATACAATAATATAAATACTGCTATAGTTGATATAAAATGCATTGCGATGATATTCATGTTCTTTTTGGGGGATTTAGTTTTTCTTGAAATAATGAAATAAAATGAATAAGTTGAATAAGTTCAAAAACAAGTTGGCTTTTGTTCGAAAATGAAATTCTTCTGTTGGAAGATGGCAAAAGTACGAACAGCTGCACAAGACGACAAAATAGCAAATAGCTAGTTTATCTTGCAAATATTATAATTATAAAAAAATTACGATGTGCCTCTTCGTTTAGGGTAAAGCTTCGTTTTCTTGTTGAGTAACCACTATTTGAATGTATCGAGCAAGAAATGACTAGAAGTGACTACTGATTAATAATACGTAAAGGGCATAAAGTACTAGTAAAGAGCGCATTTTATCTCTTCTCACTGATGATAAGTCTACCTTAAGTTTATATTATATTGCCTATAATTGCGTCAAAATTCTAAATTCACATTTCCACTTTTTCCATCGAGTGGAAGATTTGTTTTTTGAATAAAATTTAAATGGAAATGTTTTAAAATAAACTTTTTGGTCCCTTTTGGATAACTAATAAATCGTGCAAATAGAGAATCACACTTTTATTTAACATTAAAACAGCAGTTGCGTGCAAAGTTCTGTACCTAGAGAAACAACAGAAAGTTATAAATATATATATTAAAAAGTTAGCATTTGGATTAATATTATACACATACTTTAAGCCAATACATTTGGTGAGAAATGATAGAATTCCTTTTAATTTTTTCATGCCTATATTTCGGATGAGTTTATATAAAGAATCAATAATTTGAAAAAAGAAACTCTTAAGTTAACATGCGTATCTTTATTGCTTAGAAAATAACATGCTTAAAAATCCATTTTTACGCACATTTTTTTTTCAATTGAATGTCCATTTTTCGAAAAACAATAAATTTTGTTATGTTAAAAGTATGGTCACTTTTCTGATAAGGAAATCTCTTAACTCAAAATTAACAGAAGCCGAAAAATTCAATTATTATTACATGTTAATTGCATCAAACTTTATTTTTTTTCAGCCCAGGATTTAGTTAAAACTCCTTTTTGCATCTGAACACTGAAAAATAGCTGATATTATATTTCCATAAGATTCGTCACAAAGCACATTAATGATATATGTCTAGGTATTACTAGTAAGATATGGAACATAAATGAGCGCAGAAATTTCTCATTTTTACTTTTTAAGTTCATCTTTTGCTGCCTCTCGCGTATTTAAAGCAACACATATGTGCAGTATAAAATTGAAATTTTAATCTGTTATTTTATAATCAGCAGAAGTTAACATTTGATAAAGTCTGTATAAGAAGACTGCAGTTGAAGGCATATTCAAGCAAAGATTAAGTTCACTTTCTAATCTGCGTGTCAGAAGTTAAGTTACAGATATCAACTATGTTTTTTTCCGTAATAATAAGCTTTCGTATTCTTTATAACCAACATCAGTGGCGTAGCTAGGGTGGGGCAAGAAGTTACATCTGTTCCGAGGCGCAGCATTCAGGGGGCGCTAAATTGATGTTATGAAATTTCAGAATGAAATGTTTTCCATTCTTGGCACATAGAAAGGGTTGCAAAATCTTCCTTTGTCCCCGGGCGCTGAAAACCTACATACAGCTACGCCTCTGACCTACATACAGCTTTTAAGAAAGGTGACAGCAGGTGTATTTTTTAAATGACTGGCTCTAGACATATAAGACACTTGTATTCTGAAAGTCCAGTTTGAATGTTTCTCAAGTTGAGCTGCAGGAATTTCCGAGGACAGTTTCAATACGGCACAAAACAATGTGTAAGCAAGGAAAAAATGTTTTCGTATGATCCTTATATATCAAAATTACAACTCAGTTAAATATCCATTGCATTATATAATTGTTGCCTTCTCCTACATTTCTAATTGTTTCCTATTCACGACTTTCTTTTAATAGGATCAGAATATTTTTTTTCCTTAGTCAGATTATTTAATGTAATACTTTTTGTCTTTTTTATAGGCCGGGCACCAGCCAGGAGCAGGCTCAGTGTGTATGATTGTTTATTTTTAACATTTCAGTGTTAACTTGTTAGAATCGGGCCATTGTAACACTATTTCCCACCTACAAAAAAAAAAAAAAAAAAAAAAAAAAAAAAAAAAAAAAAACTGTACTTTAATGTTATATTTGTGTTATAGTCATTCATTGTCCTTGTTAGATTTGCATGACTGCGTATAGCTGATCATTATTCTGATTAGGGTGGCGTGGGTATTTAAGCTGGACTTTGTTCTGGTTGCTTGGTGTTAGCTGTTCCCATATCAAAATATAGGGGAAAACCTCTTATATGATTAAGAGATACTGAAACAGTAAATTTAACGATGAAAATACTTGCAATTAATTCCTTTTTGAAACTCTTTGTGTTTGTCATATTTTCGTGCCAGTGGTAGGTTTCAACATCAAACTCTTCCTTGGACGGAATGGCAATAGGGATTTTCATAGCGAGAAAAGTAAAAATATAAAGTGAATACCCATCTATAAACGCCATAAGTTGGTTACAAGTAATAACTAATGTTATAAGCATGAGGACAAAAGCCTAATTCAGTTTAGTACACGTTCCTAGCGTAGATATTCATATATTCATTTCACATTTGTAGGACCTAAATGGTAATCCGAAATTTTAACGAATTTCAATCATGTGCATATGCACACACAAACACACACATATATATATATTCTTAAAGCATCAAAAGTCAAATTAAATTGGAATCTAAACAAGGCAATTGCCCAACAATATTAATAATTGCAACCGTGGATAAGAGGTCATATATTGTATCTATAGAAATCAAAATTAATATAGGAATTCATCATTGGAATAAACTATTAACGCGAAGATTGGTGTTTTAACACTCCGTATGTAGTGAGCTAGATGCAAATACTACAATACGCCTATTATATCAGCAGGAATTAAGTTCTGTCTTAAAGGCAGACACGAACTGACTGAAACGCACGCGCGTAGCAGGGCAGCTGGAAGACTCTTCTCTTTCTTGGCTTTGCCTTTTCGCAAATACATTTTACAGTTTGCAACTTATTAGCATATAAATCCTACTCGCGCTTATTCTGCCCGGAAATGGAAAATAAGAGAGGATAGTAAAGTTTAAAATAAAATAAAAGTTAGTAAAACTTAAAATCCTGATAGGTCTACCTTAAGTTTATAATATCTTGCTTATAAGTGCGCCAGAATTCTAAATTCATATTACTACTTTTCCATTGAGTGAAAGGTTTAATTTCAGAATAAAGTTTAAATGGAAATGTTTTAAAAGAAACATTTTGATCCGTTTTGGATAAAAATAAATCGTGTAAATAGAGAATCAAATTTTTATTTAACATTAAAATAACAGTTGCGTGCAAACGTCTGTACCTAAAGAAACCTAATAGCACATCTTTTGGAGAAATTTAAATAAAATTTGTATTTTGTAATGTATTATGAAAGCTAATAAACTTAACAGATAATTATAAATATATATATATATATTAAAAAGTTAGCATTTTGTTAATAAAAATAATTTTAACTCAATACATTTAATGACAAATGATAGAATTCTTTTTAATTTGTTCACGCTTGTACTAAGGCTAAGTTTGGGTAAAGAATCAAAATTATTTTTTAAAAAATTAAACTATAAATTAACATGCGTATCTTAACTCCTTAGAAGAAACATCTTTCTTACAAATCCGTTTTGACGCACAAAATATTGTCAATTGACTGCCCATTTTTCGAAAAGAAAAAAAAAATTCTGATATGTTAAAAATGTACCTCACATTAAAAATAGCAGATGCAGAAAAATCAAATTACCATTACTTGTCAGTTGCATAAAAATTAATTTTTTTACAAGTCAAGATTTAGTTAAGCCTCCATTTTGCATCTGAACATTGAAAAATATCTGATATTATATTTCGATAATGACTAGTCACAAAGTACATTAGTGATATCTTAAGTATTACTAATAAGAAATGGAACATAAATAAGCGCAGAAATTTATCATTTTTACTTATAATATCATCGTTTACCGCCTCTCGCGTATTTAAAGCAACATATGTTTACAGTATAAAATGAAAATTTTAATTTGTTATTTTAAATTCAACAGAAGTTAAGATTTGATAAAGAAATGAATAATTCTGTATAAGGTAAAAATATTTCCGGAATGAAAAATTCCATTCCGTCCACCATTCTTCTATTCATTCAGACTACAGTTGAAGACATATCAAAGCTAAGTTCACTTTCTAGTTCTTAAACTGCCTGTCAGAAGTTAAGCACGAAAGCGGAAAATAAATGCCTCTTGAAATAAAATTACAGATATCAACCATGATTTTTCCATAATAATAAGGTTTTGTATTACTTATGACCTGCATGCAGCATTTAAGAAAGGTGAAAGCAGGCGTATTTTCTTAAATGAAAGGTTTTAGACATGTAAGACAGGTACCTACAGAAAGTCTGGTTTCAGTGTTTCTCAATTTGAGGCGCAGAATTTTCTGAAAACAATCTGAATACGGCACAAAACAGTGTGTAAGCAAGGAAAAAGGCTTTTCGTATGATCAGTATATTTCAAAATTTCAGCTCACTAAAATACCCATGTATTAAATAGTTACCTCTTCTGCTATAATGAGGTTTTCCCCATGAGTAACGTGTATAGAGTCAGTTCCGCTTAGAAAGTCCTCCACGAAGGCAACCCTCCCCTTAGGCAGATAGCCCTAGTGTGCTTTGCCATAATTAAATAAACTAAACCAAACCAACCTTCTGCTATAATTCTAACTGTTTTCTGAAAACGATCTTCACTTTTCATAAGTTTAAAAGATTTATTTCTTTAGTCAGATTATTTAATGTCATGCTTCTTTTTTTTATAGCCTGCTGACCCCTGAAGTCAATATTGAGTATGCTTAATTATTTATTACATTTCAGCGGAAAACGTGTTAGAATCAGGCCATTGTAACACTATTTCCCAGCTACCAAAAAAAAAAAAAAAAAAAAAGGGGGGGGCGGAACTTTGCACTCTCACAGTTAAAATTAGTTATACAACAGATTCTGACCGATTCTGGAGGTGTACTTTTAGTTTCAGTGTTTCTCAAGCTGAGACGCCAAATTTTATTAAAATAATTTCAATAGGACATAAAACGTTGTGAAAACAAGAAAAAGTTATATATTCCTTATATAGTAAAATTTCCAATCAATTAGTTATTCATTCTCTATATAATTATGATCTTTCGCTAAACTTCTAATTCTCTAATTCTTAATAACTTTTCTTTTAAGAAGTTAAGAATTTTTTTTCAGTCAAATTATTTACGTAATATGTTTTTTTCTTTCTGTAGGCGAAGACAGCAGTTTCAAGAGAAGGATGCTGAGTGAGTATGCTTTGTTATTTTTGAAATTTCATCAGATCTGGGGAAATCGCGGCATTTAAGTTATTTGCCACTTTACAGCAAATGAAACTTTGATGCCTCCCAGTAAAAATTAAATAATACTTTAAAAAAATCATATATTTTGAAGGAAGTAATTTACTTTAATAATAATAATAATACACGTATAGCGTGTCCTATTCATATAACATCATTTTAGGTATACTGTCATTCTTATAATTTTGTTATTAGTCATTTTCTAGTATTTTTCCTAGTCTAATTTCTAGTAATCTTTCTAGTATTTTTTCTTACCAGCCTTATGCATGATTGCATAAGGCTGGGCATTATCCTGATTAGGGAGTATGACGATTTAAGCTGGATATTGTTCTGGTTATTTGAACTTCGCTGTTCCCATAACCGTGCCTAGGCATTATTTGTCCTGGTGCATAGTGGTTGATGGTGCTCCTACATACAATAAAGTTAATTGTATTTTTATAAGTTACTATACAGAATCCCACCCTATTTCTTATAATATTTTTAATCATAACCATATGTATTCAGAAAATAAATGCATGAAATAAAAATATAATTTCATATTACTACAGAAAATAAATGCATGAAATAATAATGAAATAATTTTTATACGACGATGTTATGGAGTACCTTTTTGAAAATAACAAATAACACTGAAATACAATAATATAAATACTGCTATAGTTGATATAAAATGCATTGCGATGATATTCATGTTCTTTTTGGGGGATTTAGTTTTTCTTGAAATAATGAAATAAAATGAATAAGTTGAATAAGTTCAAAAACAAGTTGGCTTTTGTTCGAAAATGAAATTCTTCTGTTGGAAGATGGCAAAAGTACGAACAGCTGCACAAGACGACAAAATAGCAAATAGCTAGTTTATCTTGCAAATATTATAATTATAAAAAAATTACGATGTGCCTCTTCGTTTAGGGTAAAGCTTCGTTTTCTTGTTGAGTAACCACTATTTGAATGTATCGAGCAAGAAATGACTAGAAGTGACTACTGATTAATAATACGTAAAGGGCATAAAGTACTAGTAAAGAGCGCATTTTATCTCTTCTCACTGATGATAAGTCTACCTTAAGTTTATATTATATTGCCTATAATTGCGTCAAAATTCTAAATTCACATTTCCACTTTTTCCATCGAGTGGAAGATTTGTTTTTTGAATAAAATTTAAATGGAAATGTTTTAAAATAAACTTTTTGGTCCCTTTTGGATAACTAATAAATCGTGCAAATAGAGAATCACACTTTTATTTAACATTAAAACAGCAGTTGCGTGCAAAGTTCTGTACCTAGAGAAACAACAGAAAGTTATAAATATATATATTAAAAAGTTAGCATTTGGATTAATATTATACACATACTTTAAGCCAATACATTTGGTGAGAAATGATAGAATTCCTTTTAATTTTTTCATGCCTATATTTCGGATGAGTTTATATAAAGAATCAATAATTTGAAAAAAGAAACTCTTAAGTTAACATGCGTATCTTTATTGCTTAGAAAATAACATGCTTAAAAATCCATTTTTACGCACATTTTTTTTTCAATTGAATGTCCATTTTTCGAAAAACAATAAATTTTGTTATGTTAAAAGTATGGTCACTTTTCTGATAAGGAAATCTCTTAACTCAAAATTAACAGAAGCCGAAAAATTCAATTATTATTACATGTTAATTGCATCAAACTTTATTTTTTTTCAGCCCAGGATTTAGTTAAAACTCCTTTTTGCATCTGAACACTGAAAAATAGCTGATATTATATTTCCATAAGATTCGTCACAAAGCACATTAATGATATATGTCTAGGTATTACTAGTAAGATATGGAACATAAATGAGCGCAGAAATTTCTCATTTTTACTTTTTAAGTTCATCTTTTGCTGCCTCTCGCGTATTTAAAGCAACACATATGTGCAGTATAAAATTGAAATTTTAATCTGTTATTTTATAATCAGCAGAAGTTAACATTTGATAAAGTCTGTATAAGAAGACTGCAGTTGAAGGCATATTCAAGCAAAGATTAAGTTCACTTTCTAATCTGCGTGTCAGAAGTTAAGTTACAGATATCAACTATGTTTTTTTCCGTAATAATAAGCTTTCGTATTCTTTATAACCAACATCAGTGGCGTAGCTAGGGTGGGGCAAGAAGTTACATCTGTTCCGAGGCGCAGCATTCAGGGGGCGCTAAATTGATGTTATGAAATTTCAGAATGAAATGTTTTCCATTCTTGGCACATAGAAAGGGTTGCAAAATCTTCCTTTGTCCCCGGGCGCTGAAAACCTACATACAGCTACGCCTCTGACCTACATACAGCTTTTAAGAAAGGTGACAGCAGGTGTATTTTTTAAATGACTGGCTCTAGACATATAAGACACTTGTATTCTGAAAGTCCAGTTTGAATGTTTCTCAAGTTGAGCTGCAGGAATTTCCGAGGACAGTTTCAATACGGCACAAAACAATGTGTAAGCAAGGAAAAAATGTTTTCGTATGATCCTTATATATCAAAATTACAACTCAGTTAAATATCCATTGCATTATATAATTGTTGCCTTCTCCTACATTTCTAATTGTTTCCTATTCACGACTTTCTTTTAATAGGATCAGAATATTTTTTTTCCTTAGTCAGATTATTTAATGTAATACTTTTTGTCTTTTTTATAGGCCGGGCACCAGCCAGGAGCAGGCTCAGTGTGTATGATTGTTTATTTTTAACATTTCAGTGTTAACTTGTTAGAATCGGGCCATTGTAACACTATTTCCCACCTACAAAAAAAAAAAAAAAAAAAAAAAAAAAAAAACTGTACTTTAATGTTATATTTGTGTTATAGTCATTCATTGTCCTTGTTAGATTTGCATGACTGCGTATAGCTGATCATTATTCTGATTAGGGTGGCGTGGGTATTTAAGCTGGACTTTGTTCTGGTTGCTTGGTGTTAGCTGTTCCCATATCAAAATATAGGGGAAAACCTCTTATATGATTAAGAGATACTGAAACAGTAAATTTAACGATGAAAATACTTGCAATTAATTCCTTTTTGAAACTCTTTGTGTTTGTCATATTTTCGTGCCAGTGGTAGGTTTCAACATCAAACTCTTCCTTGGACGGAATGGCAATAGGGATTTTCATAGCGAGAAAAGTAAAAATATAAAGTGAATACCCATCTATAAACGCCATAAGTTGGTTACAAGTAATAACTAATGTTATAAGCATGAGGACAAAAGCCTAATTCAGTTTAGTACACGTTCCTAGCGTAGATATTCATATATTCATTTCACATTTGTAGGACCTAAATGGTAATCCGAAATTTTAACGAATTTCAATCATGTGCATATGCACACACAAACACACACATATATATATATTCTTAAAGCATCAAAAGTCAAATTAAATTGGAATCTAAACAAGGCAATTGCCCAACAATATTAATAATTGCAACCGTGGATAAGAGGTCATATATTGTATCTATAGAAATCAAAATTAATATAGGAATTCATCATTGGAATAAACTATTAACGCGAAGATTGGTGTTTTAACACTCCGTATGTAGTGAGCTAGATGCAAATACTACAATACGCCTATTATATCAGCAGGAATTAAGTTCTGTCTTAAAGGCAGACACGAACTGACTGAAACGCACGCGCGTAGCAGGGCAGCTGGAAGACTCTTCTCTTTCTTGGCTTTGCCTTTTCGCAAATACATTTTACAGTTTGCAACTTATTAGCATATAAATCCTACTCGCGCTTATTCTGCCCGGAAATGGAAAATAAGAGAGGATAGTAAAGTTTAAAATAAAATAAAAGTTAGTAAAACTTAAAATCCTGATAGGTCTACCTTAAGTTTATAATATCTTGCTTATAAGTGCGCCAGAATTCTAAATTCATATTACTACTTTTCCATTGAGTGAAAGGTTTAATTTCAGAATAAAGTTTAAATGGAAATGTTTTAAAAGAAACATTTTGATCCGTTTTGGATAAAAATAAATCGTGTAAATAGAGAATCAAATTTTTATTTAACATTAAAATAACAGTTGCGTGCAAACGTCTGTACCTAAAGAAACCTAATAGCACATCTTTTGGAGAAATTTAAATAAAATTTGTATTTTGTAATGTATTATGAAAGCTAATAAACTTAACAGATAATTATAAATATATATATATATATTAAAAAGTTAGCATTTTGTTAATAAAAATAATTTTAACTCAATACATTTAATGACAAATGATAGAATTCTTTTTAATTTGTTCACGCTTGTACTAAGGCTAAGTTTGGGTAAAGAATCAAAATTATTTTTTAAAAAATTAAACTATAAATTAACATGCGTATCTTAACTCCTTAGAAGAAACATCTTTCTTACAAATCCGTTTTGACGCACAAAATATTGTCAATTGACTGCCCATTTTTCGAAAAGAAAAAAAAAATTCTGATATGTTAAAAATGTACCTCACATTAAAAATAGCAGATGCAGAAAAATCAAATTACCATTACTTGTCAGTTGCATAAAAATTAATTTTTTTACAAGTCAAGATTTAGTTAAGCCTCCATTTTGCATCTGAACATTGAAAAATATCTGATATTATATTTCGATAATGACTAGTCACAAAGTACATTAGTGATATCTTAAGTATTACTAATAAGAAATGGAACATAAATAAGCGCAGAAATTTATCATTTTTACTTATAATATCATCGTTTACCGCCTCTCGCGTATTTAAAGCAACATATGTTTACAGTATAAAATGAAAATTTTAATTTGTTATTTTAAATTCAACAGAAGTTAAGATTTGATAAAGAAATGAATAATTCTGTATAAGGTAAAAATATTTCCGGAATGAAAAATTCCATTCCGTCCACCATTCTTCTATTCATTCAGACTACAGTTGAAGACATATCAAAGCTAAGTTCACTTTCTAGTTCTTAAACTGCCTGTCAGAAGTTAAGCACGAAAGCGGAAAATAAATGCCTCTTGAAATAAAATTACAGATATCAACCATGATTTTTCCATAATAATAAGGTTTTGTATTACTTATGACCTGCATGCAGCATTTAAGAAAGGTGAAAGCAGGCGTATTTTCTTAAATGAAAGGTTTTAGACATGTAAGACAGGTACCTACAGAAAGTCTGGTTTCAGTGTTTCTCAATTTGAGGCGCAGAATTTTCTGAAAACAATCTGAATACGGCACAAAACAGTGTGTAAGCAAGGAAAAAGGCTTTTCGTATGATCAGTATATTTCAAAATTTCAGCTCACTAAAATACCCATGTATTAAATAGTTACCTCTTCTGCTATAATGAGGTTTTCCCCATGAGTAACGTGTATAGAGTCAGTTCCGCTTAGAAAGTCCTCCACGAAGGCAACCCTCCCCTTAGGCAGATAGCCCTAGTGTGCTTTGCCATAATTAAATAAACTAAACCAAACCAACCTTCTGCTATAATTCTAACTGTTTTCTGAAAACGATCTTCACTTTTCATAAGTTTAAAAGATTTATTTCTTTAGTCAGATTATTTAATGTCATGCTTCTTTTTTTTATAGCCTGCTGACCCCTGAAGTCAATATTGAGTATGCTTAATTATTTATTACATTTCAGCGGAAAACGTGTTAGAATCAGGCCATTGTAACACTATTTCCCAGCTACCAAAAAAAAAAAAAAAAAAAAAGGGGGGGGCGGAACTTTGCACTCTCACAGTTAAAATTAGTTATACAACAGATTCTGACCGATTCTGGAGGTGTACTTTTAGTTTCAGTGTTTCTCAAGCTGAGACGCCAAATTTTATTAAAATAATTTCAATAGGACATAAAACGTTGTGAAAACAAGAAAAAGTTATATATTCCTTATATAGTAAAATTTCCAATCAATTAGTTATTCATTCTCTATATAATTATGATCTTTCGCTAAACTTCTAATTCTCTAATTCTTAATAACTTTTCTTTTAAGAAGTTAAGAATTTTTTTTCAGTCAAATTATTTACGTAATATGTTTTTTTCTTTCTGTAGGCGAAGACAGCAGTTTCAAGAGAAGGATGCTGAGTGAGTATGCTTTGTTATTTTTGAAATTTCATCAGATCTGGGGAAATCGCGGCATTTAAGTTATTTGCCACTTTACAGCAAATGAAACTTTGATGCCTCCCAGTAAAAATTAAATAATACTTTAAAAAAATCATATATTTTGAAGGAAGTAATTTACTTTAATAATAATAATAATACACGTATAGCGTGTCCTATTCATATAACATCATTTTAGGTATACTGTCATTCTTATAATTTTGTTATTAGTCATTTTCTAGTATTTTTCCTAGTCTAATTTCTAGTAATCTTTCTAGTATTTTTTCTTACCAGCCTTATGCATGATTGCATAAGGCTGGGCATTATCCTGATTAGGGAGTATGACGATTTAAGCTGGATATTGTTCTGGTTATTTGAACTTCGCTGTTCCCATAACCGTGCCTAGGCATTATTTGTCCTGGTGCATAGTGGTTGATGGTGCTCCTACATACAATAAAGTTAATTGTATTTTTATAAGTTACTATACAGAATCCCACCCTATTTCTTATAATATTTTTAATCATAACCATATGTATTCAGAAAATAAATGCATGAAATAAAAATATAATTTCATATTACTACAGAAAATAAATGCATGAAATAATAATGAAATAATTTTTATACGACGATGTTATGGAGTACCTTTTTGAAAATAACAAATAACACTGAAATACAATTATATAAATACTGCTATAGTTGATATAAAATGCATTGCGATAATATTCATGTTCTTTTTGGGGGCTTTAGTTTTTCTTGAAATAATGAAATAAAATGAATAAGTTGAATAAGTTCAAAAACAAGTTGGTTTTTGTTCGAAAATGAAATTCTTCTGTTGGAAGATGGCAAAAGTACGAACA
This sequence comes from Stegodyphus dumicola, assembly GCF_044657685.1. Classification (NCBI taxonomy): domain Eukaryota; kingdom Metazoa; phylum Arthropoda; class Arachnida; order Araneae; family Eresidae; genus Stegodyphus; species Stegodyphus dumicola. Next base: position 138,999,508 of record NC_140781.1, on the reverse strand, counting down.
GCTGCACAAGACGACAAAATAGCAAATAGCTAGTTTATCTTGCAAATATTATAATTATAATAAAATTACGATGTGCCTCTTTGTTTAGGGTAAAGCTTCGTTTTCTTCTTGAGTAACCACTACTTGAATGTACCGAGCAAGAAATGACTAGAAGTGACTACTGATTAATAATATGTAAAGGGCATAAAGTACTAGTGAAGAGCGCATTTTATCTCTTCTCACTGATGATAAGTCTACCTTAAGTTTATATTATATTGCCTATAATTGCGCCAAAATTCTAAATTCACATTTCCACTTTTTCCATCGAGTGGAAGATTTCTTTTTTGAATAAAATTTAAATGGAAATGTTTTAAAATAAACTTTTTGGTCCCTTTTGGATAACAAATAAATCATGCAAATAGAGAACCACATTTTTATATAACATTAAAACAGCAGTTGCGTGCAAAGTTCTGTACCTAAAGAAACAACAGAAAGTTATAAATATATATATTAAAAAGTTAGCATTTGGATTAATATTATACACATATTTTAAGCCAATACATTTAGTGACAAATGATAGAAATCCTTTTAATTTTTTCATACCTATATTTCGGATGAGTTTAGATAAAGAATCAATAATTTGAGAAAAAAAAACTCTAAGTTAACATGCGTATCTTTATTCCTTAGAAAATAACATGCTTTTAAAAATCCATTTTGACGCCCATTTTTTTTTCAATTGAATGTCCATTTTTCGAAAAACAATAAATTCTGTTATGTTAAAAATATACGTTACTTTTCTGATAAGGAAATCTCTTAACTCAAAAATAACAGAAGCCGAAAAATTCAATTATTATTACATGTTAATTGCATCAAACTTTATTTATTTACAGCCCAGGATTTAGTTAAAACTCCTTTTTGCATCTGAACACTGAAAAATAGCTGATATTATATTTCCATATGATTCGTCACAAAGCACATTAATGATGTATGTCTAGGTATTACTAGTAAGATATGGAACATAAATGAGCGCAGAAATTTCTCATTTTTACTTTTAAGTTCATCTTTTGCTGCCTCTCGCGTATTTAAAGCAACACATATGTGCAGTATAAAATTGAAATTTTAATCTGTTATTTTATAATCAGCAGAAGTTAACATTTGATAAAGTCTGTATAAGAAGACTGCAGTTGAAGGCATATTCAAGCAAAGATTAAGTTCACTTTCTAATCTGCGTGTCAGAAGTTAAGTTACAGATATCAACTATGTTTTTTTCCGTAATAATAAGCTTTCGTATTCTTTATAACCAACATCAGTGGCGTAGCTAGGGTGGGGCAAGAAGGTACATCTGTGCCCAGGCGCAGGATTCAGGGGGCGCCAAATTGATGTTATGAAATTTTAGAATGAAATGTTTTCCATTCTTGGCACATAGAAAGGGTTTCAAAATCTTCCTTTGTCCCCGGGCGCTGAAAACCTACATAAGTAGAGGAAAAAAGGACAGTTCTGGCTCGGGATCTTAGGGATCTGGAGTTGAGGGAGCTTCCGAGAAGGAAGGCTGTGCCGTGGGAGGAGGCTTATCTGAAAATGGAGACAGGGAGACTTATCAGAAAGTGGATGCGAGTAGAGTAGTTGCTACGTCACAGAAAAAGGACGTGTGCTTAGATTATTTTCTTTTTTAATTTGGTGATTTAGGCATGGAGTAGTTATATGATAATGTGTAAACTTGCTTATTTATATTGAGTTCTTAAAAACGTATATCAAGTAGGTGTTTTAAGTGACTGATGCAGTTATTATCTTGAAACAGATATTAGCATATAATAAAATGTTTCCTTCACAGTATAACCTCTTCCGAAGATAATTATTTTCTTACTTGTATTTATCCTATGACTGAATATCTTCAAAACTGCTACATGTCATCACAATTTAATAAGAGATTATATTTTACTGATTTATCGGAGGTGATTTCCCTTCGTTAATAAATTTTTAGCCTTTGTGTTTTTTCTTCGTATTCCAACTGTTTTACTACGTATATGATGATTATCTCCTAGTTACCCTGAATGAGGATTATTTTCGAATTTAATGATTGAGTGATCCTATACACTCAGAATTTTACCTTATTTCTTAAATCTTCTGTTCACAATATCACATATACTTTCCGTAATCTTCATTACATTACTCATTTTTATTCTTAAATTCATTTTACCCAGAGTTTTTTCAGACTTGTTAGGATATACTTTTAACTTATTCGTTATACTTTATGATTGTAATTACTAAAATACGCATTTTCGTGTATTATATTATTCAATGTTAGACGTAATTTTTAACTTTTTTCGTTCTTTCCAACGTTAGCGATCTTCAACATACCCCGTATTTTAACTTATTTCATACATTTTCTAATCCTATAGATGACTTGTATTTAATTTTAGATGTAACATTTCTAGCTTGTTTTGTACATTTTAACCTTCACACTATTTAATATACTCAAATTTTTAACCACTTTATATTTTCACACTATATATACATGACTTTTACTTGATTTCTCGCATACATTTTAACCTCCATGATTTCTATTTTAGTCCTAATTTTAACATAATTCCTGCATTTTCATATCATATACCTGACTTTTATTTAATTTTATGTGTAAATTTTAACTTATTTTCTATTTTTTAAGGTTTTTATTTTCCAACATACTCTGAGTTTTAACTAATTTGCTACATTTTCACACTACGTACATGTCTTTTACTTCATTTCTCTTATACATTTTAACCTTCATAATTTCCAATATAGTCCTAATTTTAACATAATTGCTATATTTTCACATGATATACCTTATTTAATTCTAGATGTAAATTTTAACATTTTTTCTATATTTTAACGTTTTTAGTTTTCAACATACTAAGAATTTTAACTAATTTGTTAAATTTTCACATGACTTTCATTTAATTTGTAATGACTTTCATACGTTTCAACCTTCCTAATTTCGAACAGGCTCTTAATTTTAACTTAATTCCTCTATTTTCGTACTATGTATATGAGCTTTATTTAATTTTAGATGTTATTTTTAACTTGTTTCGTACATTCTGAACCTTCGTAATTTTGAATTTTAAACTTTAATTTTAAACATTTTACTTTAATTTTAAACTTGTTTATTACATTTTTCTACCATATGCCTGACGTATTTAATTTTAGATGTAAAATGTAACTCCTTTTCTATTTTTTATCGTTTTTAGTTTCCAACATACTAAGACTTTTAACTAATTTCTTATTATTTCACATGACTTTCATTTAATTTGTAACGACTTTCATACGTTTAAACTTTCTAATTTCAAACAGGGGCTTAATTTTAGCTTAATTCCTCTATTTTCTTACTATGTGTATGAGCTTTATTTCATTTTAGATATTATTTTTAACTTGCTTTGCACATTTTATACTTTCGTAATTTTTAAAGTACTCTAATTTTAAACTTGATTATTACATTTTCCCACCATACGCATGAACTTTAGATAATTTTAGATGTCATTGTTATACTTTTCTGACACTGGGTTTCTTTCTAGTTTCCAACATACTCTAAAATTTAACTCTGTTTTACAATTTGTGATTGTAATTGTACTTTTTATTTTACTATTTCAGCTAAATTAGCATGCTTAAATTTCTTAATTCTAGAGATAGATTTCGATTAAGCATTTTATTTTACAACCTTTAGCTGCTATTCATATCCAATTCGCTGAATAACCCTTAATTACTTCATATTTTATAGTACTATTTTAATTTGCCAATTCTACAATTTAATATTCGGCAGGATTTATAGGATTCCTTGCCAGTGTGGTTTAATTTACATTGGCCAAACTAAGAGAGCCTTAAAATTTCGCGTCAAGGAACATGAGGCATATGTTAGAAAAAAAGAAACACAGAAGTCTTCTGTTGCTCAACATTGTTGGTCCGAAAACCACACTTTCAGTTTTTGTAAAAGAAAATAATGTAGTATCTGGTTGTCGTTATGGTAGAAAGTGTTATTCAAAAGTTTCAGAGTGGTAAAATATGATTGTGAAATGACGTTTTATGAAAATAATCAATGTAATTCTCAATATTAGAAATTAAAATAGTCAAAACTAGAAGTCTTTTACGCAATGTGAGCATGAAAGCCATTGAAAAATCTGTTGCAGAGGTATAAAATTTAACTCGAAGATGAAAATTGTTGCTTGCATGATTAAACAATATCAAAATTTGGTTTAAATCTAAATCACTGAGTGCTACATATAGATGTGATCGTGATTGTTTCAAGTACTTTGAGTAGAAGATATCCTGTTTTTTAAGTAAAATTATTTTCCTTTTCTGATGAAAGTAAGTCTAAAGCTAAATCTTTGAAAAAGTGAGATATATTCAGATTTTTGTCTGTTAGAAGAAATGCGCATGCCTACAGAAAAATAAAATAGGAGTAGGACTGAATTTTCTCGTTACTACAAAAGGGTATATTTAGAAAATAAAGGAAAATTTCTAAAAACGTTCGTTCATTACCTTACTCTTACTTCTTAAAAGTTGATAAGTTATAAGCAAAGTCTTTTTAACCGTATACAGCTTATATGAAATGATTTGTTACTCAGGTTTTATATTAATGCATTACAATATTTTACATTTCGTTTAATTATTGGTAATGTTTTACTGTTCCTAATGAGTAGGATTTTCTTAATGTGTATGTGGATATTTAATTGCATTTTCCTAAACAACGCTTGGGAGTAATTTTATAATATGTCGCATAAATATGCTTTTCTTTTAAAAATCCTAATTGAAAGTTAATTAAAATTATTTAGTATTAAATGTATGTAAAATGCTAATTGTACTACAGAATGATTCATGACGTTTTTGTGTATACTGACAAGGGTAGATAAAGTGAACTTCAGGTTTTTCTCACTGATAGTAAATCTGGAGCCGATAAAAATCTGTTATAGACTTAGTTATGACTTAGGTCAATATAGGTAAATATATTGCTTTCTATCAACACATTTTCTAAACATTTCTTGGGAATTCTGGATAAATAACTTAAATTAGGTAAAGGTTATATCCTCATTTAGGTAAAACCTTAAATATTCTACAGTGAAAAATGCTTATTTCATATTTAGTTCTTAATATTAAGAAAATAGTTCTAAGATAGTTATTCTCTAGTGTGGTAATACTACTGGAAAAGTTAAATGATTTATATGGTGTTTGGAGTTAAAGAAGAAAGTGTTTGGAGTTAAAGCAGAAAGAGGTAATATTTAGCAAATTACAGTTCTCGAAAATGGATAGAAAATTCCTATAATACAAACATATATGTACAATTATAAGAAAACATAATACTTATTTGGGTGTAATTTTTTTATTGAAAATGAGTTATTCCTTATTAGTAAGGAATATTTAACTGCTATGTTGAGTATTGTACGAAGAAATTTCTGTATTTGTGATGAAGAAGGTTAAAATATTCGAAATTGTAGTGGAGATTTGGGTAAAATGTCTCTTACTCTTTGGTTCGTATATTGGTAATTGTATATGTTGTGTAAAGTACTTTAAAAGATTTCGTTCATAAGAAAATAAATTGGTAAATAAATTAATGCAAACTGATATTTTCGAAAAGAACATTTTAGTCTAAGAAATTAAAAAATAGTCTAGATATGAAATTGTCTAGTGAATTATGTTGGAACTGAACTAAGTTAAAAAAATGTGTTAACACTATGCGTTAGAAATAAATGCATATCAATAAAACAAACTTTCAAGAGATCAAATGGTAACCAATGGGTAAAATCAATGGTCATTCATCTTTTATTCAATACTGGGAATGTTTACCTTAGAAATTTCTTTTATACATGTAATGTCAAATTTCATCCATTTCACATTAAATTCGTTCATGAAGGCAGAAATATCTGTACTTAGTGTAGGAAAATGTAATAAAGTGAAAATTTACATAGTCGAGACATTTAAAGTGATGTAGAATGCATTAAATTAGTACAAATTACTGAATTAAAAGGTACTGAGCGTTCAAAATAATAAGAAAGAATTTTGTATGAGTACATGAAAGAATGAATATGGGTCTAAAATTATGGATGAAAGTTGAGATTTCATTCTAAAAATCGGAATCTATCAAACTAGCTTCATGAGAATCAAGATACAAAACTGGACATTGGTAACACTGAAGAGCTTAAAAACATATATTTAGATATAAAGGGTGTTAAAAATTAAAAGGAAATGCTAGAATATGCATGAAATTTTAAAGTTTGAAAATGCGAATGAAGTTAATAATGAAGTAAAGTAGTAGGATAAGTCATGGTAAGAGTACTACAGAATGATAAATTGTAGAATTGGCAAATTAAAATAGTACTATAAAATATGGACTAAGTAAGGACTATTCAACGAATTGGATATGAATAACAGTTAAAGATTGTAAAATAAAATGCTTAATTGAAATCGATCTCTATGTTTAAGAAATTTAAGCGTGTTAATTTAGCTGAAATAGTAAAATCACAAGCGCAATTAAAATCAAAAATTATAAAACAGATTTAAACTTTAGAGTATGTTGGAAACTAGAAAGAAACCCAGTGCCAGAAAAGTATGAAAATTACATCTAAAATTATCTAAACTTCATGCGTATGGTAGAAAATGTAATAAACAAGTTCAAAATTAGAGTACTTTAAAAATTACGAAGGTATAAAATGTACGAAACATGTTAAAAATAATATCTAAAATGAAATAAAGCGCATACACATAGTAAGAAAATAGAGGAATTAAGCTAAAATTAAGAGCCTGTTTGAAATTAGGAAGGTTGAAACGTATGAAAGTCGTTACAAATTAAATGCAAGTCATGTGAAAATATAACAAATTACGTAGTTAAAATTCTTAGTAAGTTGAAAACTAAAAACGTTAAAATATAGAAAAAATGTTAAAATTTACATCTAGAATTAAATAAGTCAGGTATATCATGTGAAAATATAGCAATTATGTTAAAATTAGGACTATATTGGAAATTATGAAGGTTAAAATGTATAAGAGAAATGAAGTAAAAGACATGTACGTAGTGTGAAAATATAGCAAATTACTTAAAACTCAGAGTATGTTGGAAACTAAAAACGTTAAAAAATAGAAAATAAGTTAAAATTTACACATAAAATTAAATAAACGTCAGGTATATGATATGAAAATGCAGGAATTATGTTAAAATTAGGACTATATTGGAAATCATGGAGGTTAAAATATATGCGAGAAATCAAGTAAAAGTCATGTATATAGTGTGAAAATATAAACTGGTTAAAAATTTGAGTATATTAAATAGTGTGAAGGTTAAAATGTACAAAACAAGCTAGAAATGTTACATCTAAAATTAAATACAAGTCATCTATAGGATTAGAAAATGTATGAAATAAGTTAAAATACGGGGTATGTTGAAGATCGCTAACGTTGGAAAGAACGAAAAAAGTTAAAAATTACGTCTAACATTGAATAATATAATACACGAAAATGCGTATTTTAGTAATTACAATCATAAAGTATAACGAATAAGTTGAAAGTATATCCTAACAAGTCTGAAAAAACTCTGGGTAAAATGAATTTAAGAATAAAAATGAGTAATGTAATGAAGATTACGGAAAGTATATGTGATATTGTGAACAGAAGATTTAAGAAATAAGGTAAAATTCTGAGTGTATAGGATCACTCAATCATTAAATTCGAAAATAATCCTCATTCAGGGTAACTAGGAGATAATCATCATATACGTAGTAAAACAGTTGGAATACGAAGAAAAAACACAAAGGCTAAAAATTTATTAACGAAGGGAAATCACCTCCGATAAATCAGTAAAATATAATCTCTTATTAAATTGTGATGACATGTAGCAGTTTTGGAGATATTCAGTCATAGGATAAATACAAGTAAGAAAATAATTATCTTCGGAAGAGGTTATACTGTGAAGGAAACATTTTATTATATGCTAATATCTGTTTCAAGATAATAACTGCATCAGTCACTTAAAACACCTACTTGATATACGTTTTTAAGAACTCAATATAAATAAGCAAGTTTACAAATTATCATATAACTACCAAATGCCTAAATCTGCAAATTAAAAAAAGAAAATAATCTTAGCACACGTCCTTTTTCTGTGACGTAGCAACTACTCTACTCGTATCCACTTCCTGATAAAGCTCCCTGTCTCCACTTTCAGATAAGCCCCTCTCCCACGGCTCAGCCTTCCTTCTCGGAAGCTCCCTCAACTCCAGATCCCTAAGATCCCGAGCCAGAAGTGTCCTTTTCCTCTACTCACACATGTATATTCTTAAAGCATCAAAAGTCAAATTAAATTGGAATCAAAACAAAGCAATTGCCCAACAATATTAATAATTGCAACCGTGGATAAGAGGTCATATATTGTATCGATAGAAATCAAAATTAATACAGGAATTCATCAGTGGAATAAAAATTTACAAAATCATAAAATTTGACGCGTGATGCACCTTTTACATTCAGTGCTTTTCGCATATTTTTTCAGCATGCTTGACAACTTTTTTTTTTCGATAGCTAATGTTAAATTGTGATTTCTTTTTCTTTAGTGCTTCCAGGCCCACGAGTGGCTGAGCGGTAACGTCGCTGAACACTGGTAGTTCGGTCCGAGGTTCGAATCCCGCGAAGGGGCTGGCTGCATGGGCGTTTTCGTGGTTTTCCCCATGTGTAACGTGTATACGAGCCAGTTTCCCTTAAAAAGTCCTCCACGAAGGCATCCCTCTCTTGAGGCAGATAGCCCTCGTGTGCTTTGCCATAATCTAATAAACCAAACCAAACTTAGTGCTGCCATTGCCATTGACATTCTTCTAATTCTTTCGTAAACTGAGATGCGTTTTAATAAACACAGTTACTTATACTGAGATATCGCACACTCGAAAAAATTTAAATAAAGTGATATAAAATAATAAATAAATTATTTGAAAAAGATATTATGTTAACAAGGTCACATATTTGAAACCACATATTTGAAACAAGGAAATCTCATTACGCAAAAGTCAAAGAAGCAGGAAAATAAAATCATTGTTACATGTCTCCCTTCAAGTCTATATATAAAAAGGAAATTTGTAAGTGTTCAAGATGATTTAATTTATATTTCACGTGATGAATTAGTGATGCTTGAAATAACAGAAGATTGAAAGAATGAAAAAAAAAAATAATAGTAATGATAGAAAATAGTGATTCTTGAAAGCTATTTTTTTTTTGAGTGTGTGTGAGGGGGAGGAAGGGCCAAGGATTGTTGATGTCATTTCTGAACTAGTATTTTTATTCACAGTGGATCACATCTTTATGAAACTAATTTTATTAGCATGCGGCAGTTTGAATATGCATTGGATTTGTAAAGTTTTTAATTTTTTTTATATTCTATCCGTCTGTCTGTCTGTCTGTCTCTCTCTCTCTATATATATATATATGTGTGTGTAAAAGGTAGTTTTGGCGAAAGATGAAAACAGTCACTTTATATAGTCATAGGCCCTGAAAAAACTGCTGTGTAGACGACTGGAAATTGCGGCCTAGTGGATGATCGGACGGAATTTTGGAAGAAGCACAACCAGCTTTGTAATTAAACATCATTTCTTTTTCAATGACGAATTTTCAGCAGAATTTTCTTAATTGGTAGAACACCAGAGGTTCTAAATTCTCCGCGCAGTTTTAGCACAGGCTAAGTGAAACGTTGCCAGCAGGAAAACGAATGGTTGAAAGAGGATGTGTAGTTAGTTATTTCTCCTACAATTTATAAGCTTGGAAATCCTCTGTTTTAGTTTTAAACAGCGATTGGGCAAACGTTTCCAGAAACACGGATATACTTGGAAAGAGTGACGTCAGTGACGCGCTATAGATGCGTTGAAGAGGGTTGTATTTTAATTGAAAATTTGAAATTTAAAGGTCCATTGCTAAACAAGTGTCTTTCAAATTCCATACTTTACATATTATATATGCGTATATCGACGGTGGCGCCGCTTAATGTCGGTCTTTGTATTGATTTTATGAGCATGACTGAGTAAAGATTCTCGGTAGGTGCTTAAGGCTGCGCACTGGTCTCTTAAGTGGGCATTGCTATGCACCCACGTCAACGGACAAGAAATAAATATCTATATCTAGCTTTAAAATATTGAAATTCTAAAAACAGCAGTAATATTACGCATCATCCTGTTTTGGCCTTGTTTATATCTAACACGAGTATAAGACAGTATTAGGTTTCAAAATCAAATCTTCCTTGGATAGTATGAAAAGAAGAACAACAATTTCTTTTAGATTGTGTAATTTTGACTATTTCCTTCTTTTGTGAGAAGTAAATTTTTTCAGAATTAAATTTAATTGGGAGATTTTATAAAGAATCCTTTTGATCGTATTAAATCAAAATAAAGAGTTCAGGTACAGAATCGGATTTTTATTTCTAAAAAATATTAAATCACAATCGTGTAAAAATTTCTGTTTATAAACAAAACTAAAGTTTGAAAAAATTCATGTGTATAAAATGAAGAAGAAATTAAGGAAATTAATGAAAATTTTTAATACTTACATTCATAGCTAGTCAGAGTAAGCATAAAAATTTATATACGAGTCATAACGTACGTCGTACATAGTCATAAACATATATTTTGATAAGAGTATTTTTAATGACAACTGAAAGCATTCCATCTGATCTATTCATGGCTATATTTATTGTTCTGTTAAATACCGAATCAATAAATTAAAAAAAAGTTTAAATCAATATCCATATTCTTACTCTTTAGATGATTACATTTTGCTTATAAACCCGTGTTAAGCGTGTATTCTGTGTTAATAAAACATTTCTTCATTTAAAGACTCATAATTCTCGAATTCAAAAGAAAACCGTATGTTAAGTACAAGTAGTACTTTTCAGATGTTGAAATACGAGTACTTTGAAATTATAAAAGCAGAGAAATTTAATAATTATTGTAGTATGTCTTCCTAGAATAAAAGTTTGAAGTGTGTAAAATCTTATCCTTTAGCTCACAGATTTTAGCTAAGCTTCCTTCTATATATTTCAGCCCAGAAAATTAGTCGACATTATATTTTCTTTTGATTAACGCTGAGGAACAGCCAATATTATTATTCTCATTTCCCTATTTACTAATGGAATTTGTGATATCTAGGTATTACTAGTAAGAACTAGAAATTTAATAAACATGCAAACTTCTCATTTTTATTACTAAGATCTGTTTATGCACAAAACCAATACTACATTTTTCGAGAAACTTTATGTAAAATTTTTAATAAAGTAAATAACAAAATTAAGATATTAATGAAAGTTTTTGATACCTCTATTCATAACTAAGTAAAAATATAACAATAATATAATATGTCCTGATGCATTTCGACTATTTAGTACAACGTTTGTGCGAAATATAAAACTGAAGATTTTAGTTTCTTATTTTTGGTTCGCCAGAAGTTAGCAATTGATACAGAATTTTATAATCAAAACACATGCCATCCACCATTCTTCCATTCATTTATACTGATGCTAAACACAAATTCATTAAAAGATAATGTTCAGTTCCTAGCTCTTAAACCGACTGTAAAGCGAAAAATGAATTTCTTAAAAACGTATTAGAGAGATCAGCCACGTTTTGTTCATAATAATAAACGTGTTTGTCAGTTATGATCTACAGAGGTCATACGAAAAAGATGGCAGCAGGCTTATTTTCTTTTTTAATGGCTTTAAAAGTTTTTGCTTTAGTCACGTTGTTTCACTTAGTCACATTTGTTAATTTATAATCACCACAAGATAAGATTTGATACAGAAAGGGAAAGATTTTGTGTAAGGTAAAAATATTTTCCGAATCAAAAATTATAATCCGTCTGCATCTGAAGGCTTATTCAAGCAAAGATTAAGTTCACTTTCTAGTTCATTAATTGCCTGTCAGAAGTTAAGTACGAAAGCGGAAAATGAATGCCTCTTGAAATAATGTTACAGATATCAACCTTGTTTTGCGCGTAATAATACGCTTTCGTGTTATTTATGACCTACATACAGCTTTTAAGAAATGCAAGAGCAGGCGTATTTTTTAAAGGGCTGGTATTAGACATGTATGTTCTGAAAGTTCAGTTTGAATGTTTCTTTATTTGAGGTGCAGTCTTTTCTGAAAACATTTTCAGTACGGCACAAAATAATGTGTAAACAAGGAAAAAAAATTCGCGTTCCTTATATTTTAAAATTTCAACTCGGCTAAATATCCATGCATTGTATAATTATTGCCTTCTACTATATTTCTAATTGTTTTCTAAGCACGACTTTCTTTTAATTAGTTCAAAAGACTTTTTTCCTTAGTCAGATTATTTAATGTAATACTTTTATAGTCTGGAGACTGTCGAAGACGTTGCCGAGGGAGTAGGATTGATTTTTTTTTTTTTTTACATTTCAGCAACAAACGTTTTAGAATCAGGCCAATGTAACACTATTTCCCACCTACAAAAAAATTAAACTTTGCAGCCTCGCTGTTAAAATTAGATTATGCTTTAAAAAAGTACATTCGCATGTTTTAAAGGAAATATTTTATTTTAATATAGCAAAACTATAAGTGTAAAGTATACTATTTATATAATATTATAACTTGTACGTGAATATTATATCTGTGTTATAGGTATTCATTGTTCTGGTTAGTTGCACATGACTGCGTATAGCCGATCATTATATTCTGATTAGGGTGGCATGTATATTTTAAGTTGGACTTTATTCTGGTTGCTTGGTCTGCATGGTTGGTTTAGTTTATTCTGGTTGCTTGGTCTTAGCTGTTCCCATATCAAAATATAGGGTTAATAGCTATATCTAACTCTGAAATACTGTAACTGTAAATATAACGGTCAAAATACTTGCAATTTCTTTCTGGAATTGCTTATGTTTGTCATGTTTTTATACCAGTGATAGGTTTCAAAATCAAAGCTTTCCTGGATGGAATGAAAATAAGGATTTTCGTAGAGAGAAGAGTAAAAATATACTATGAATGCCCATAAACGTCATAAGTTGGTTACAAATAATAACTAAGATTATAAACATGAGGGCAAGCTTAACTCAGTTTAGTACACTTTCCCAGCTTAGTAATGTCACACTTGCAATAACTAAATGATAATCTGAAAATCATCATTTATTACCTTGATAAGAATTTAGTTTACATTTTAATCTAGTTATAATTGTTTGATTAACACGTTCAATTTTACCGTTAGTGTGGGGTCTATTTGGGGTGGTTAATAATTGTTTTACGTTGTGATTCCTTAAAAAGTGCTTAAATTTTGAAATTTAAAGTTGTAAAAGCAGCATTCCTATCACTTAAAATTTTCTTTGGTACCTGAATTTGAAAAATGTTTCTTAAGCAATTTATATAAGTATCAGTAGTTACACTTTTAGAAGCAAAAGTCCAAATATACATGGTTGCATGATCAATAATTATGTGAATATACTTTTTAGTAGAATTATAAAAATTTAAACCTCCAACAGTATCAACAGACAATATTTCAAAAGGTTCACTGACCGATGGTAAATTTTGCATTAAACCAAATTTCTTTTGTTTACTTTTCTTATTAAACTGACATACTTCACAATGCTTGCAATAATTTCTAACATCTTGAATAATTCCTGGCCAATAATATTGAGGATTGAGGACACGCCAATATGACCAAATTGTAGATGTGCTTTTTCGAGTAAGTTAGTACGAAGAGACATTGGAATTACAATTTTATACAGTCCTTGTTTTTTAATAGTTAATACATCATTCATTTTCTTATATTTAGGATTACAAATATTGTCTAAATTTTGATATTCTTTTATTTCTTCTAATGATAATAAATTAACTTGCAATCTTAAATGCTGACAAATAGGATTTCTAGATAGCATGTCAGCTTCAACATTAGTGGATCCCTTTTTATACTTTATATCAAAATTATAGATAGATAATTTTAAACACCATCTAAATAAGCGACCTTTAGGATGTTTTATATTTTTAAGCCAGACTAGAGCAGCATGGTCAGTATGTACAGTAAAATTATTACCTGTAAATAATAATAAAATGTATCAATTACATCGATAATAGATAAACATTCCAGCTCAATAATTGCATAATTTTGTTCATAAGATCTTAACTTACTAGAATGAAAAGCAATTGGATGTAAATTATCATCAGGATGTTCTTGTTTTAAAACAGCACGAACAGCTTCTTTAAAGGCATCAACAAATACATGACAAGGATATTTAGGATTAAACAAAGTTAAAATAGGCCTAGAAATTAATGCAGCTTTTAATTTTTGAAAAGCTATTTGACATTCATCAGTCCACTTATAGTGGGTATCTTTCTTAAGTAAATTTGTTAGAGGAACTCTAATTTTAGCATAATTTTGAATAAATTTATGATATACATTAATACTTCCTAAAAATCTTTGCAACTCTTTGACATTTTTAGGGGGGTTGCAATTCCTTAATAACCTCTATATTTGCATTACTGGGCTGGTATTGACCTGCTTGAATTTTATATCCTAGAAAATTTATTTTTTCTTTAGCAAAATTACGTTCAGATTGGTTTAATTTTATATTTTCTTTTTCACATATATCAAATATTATTTTAAAATGGTTTAAATGTTCATCAAAATTTGGAGAAAATACTATAATATCATCAAAATAATTTAAAGCAAATTGAATTTGATATTTGTTTAAAATTTGTCTAAGATCTCTTTGAAAAACAGCTGGGGAAATCTTCCAACCAAAAGGTAGTCTAGTAAACTCATAAAGTCCAAAATTTGTAGTAAATGCCAATTTTTCAATATCTTTTTCATTTAATGTTATATGCCAATAGCCTGATGCTAAATCCAATGTAGAGAAAATTTGTGCATTTGTTAATTGATCTAATACAGCATCAATTCTAGGAATGGGCTCAGAATGAGCTTTTGTAATTTGATTAAGCTTTCTTTAATCAATACACAACCTAGTTTTTGCCTGTTCATCACGCTTATAAGCTAAAGTTACAGGAGCAGCATAAGGACTGGAAGAAGGTTTAATTATTCCAGCATTTAACAACTCATCTGTTTGCTTCTTAATTTCACTATTATCTTTAGGAGATGTTCGATATGGCATATAGGCTATTGGTAATTCAGAAGTTAATACAACTCTGGGAGGGGGGTTCAATCTTTATAAAACCACCATCATATTTACTTTTAGCAAATATATGATTATAACTATTCAAAAATTTTTGTAATTTACTGTCAGAATTTTTTCTATTTTCAAAATAATTACCATAGGTTTTAGTACTAATATCACATTTACATACAAAATTTTCACTATTTTCTAAATACTTACCAGGTTGTTTAGCATTGATATCATTTTTACATACAAAATTACTTTGAAAAAACTTATCTAATTTAACAATTTTACTCACCTGTTTTCTAAACTGATAAACTTGATAATTATAAAAATTCAATTGTAATTTGAACAGTGAAACACAGGATGAAGATAAAAATAAATAATTTAAATTAGACTTTACCAAAAATATTACATCATTAGGGAGTTTACCTATTTTACATGATATTTTAATAATACTTTCTACATGAATCTGACTAGAAGATAGAGAAAATAATTTGCTATTAGATTTATCTTCAACTTGTTCAAAGGTTTTACCAATACCCTTAAAAATATTGTAAGAAAGAACGTTTACCTGAGAACCTGTATCTATAACCCCTGGTACATTTTGTTGTTCAGTTTGGAGATTAACTTTAGAACATAATCACCTTTTCTGTTCATTTTTTGGCGCTGTGTTATGATAGGTTAAAGAAGGTATTGGCTGATAATTAAGCGGCCTATAAGGATATTGAAAAGGCCGAGGCCTATACTGATTTGGTTGAAATGGCCTAGCGGAATATCTAGGTAGAGCTTGCCTCGGAGCAACAAATCTGTAATCACTTCTTGCACTTTCTACTCCGTCCAGTGGCACTGAAATTGGGAAAAGTTTTCGAGCTAGTTCAATCTTATTTATTTTCTGGGTAGTGAGCAGCATCCGCTGTGCTTCTGGAAGACCCTGACTAAGGGCTTCAACCATTGTAGAATCATTCAGTTTTACACTAGATGCATATCTTAATTTATTACGAAATTAGAGGTGATTATTATTAAATTTTTCTTATGTGACAGATGCAAAGTCATTAAATGTCACCTCTGCACTGGAAAAGTATGTACTGAATTTCTCTTTCACTGTTTCCCAGTCCTTGACTAAACACTCGCGAAAGAAGTATGCAAGTGCTTGTCCTCTCAGGCACTCAGAGAATACTAGTGGTTTGTTCTTATCTTGAATATTTTTTGCGTTGCATTTTTGTTGAAACAGCAGAATGCAATTATCCACAGGTATATCACTTTTGGATCCATCAACAATAGCAAACTGGGATTTTGTTGCATCGATAGCGGCTACTGATTCTTGCGTATTTGTCATCGTGGCTTTAGCTCTTGTCTCCATTTTTGAAGCACCGATAATCAGTTTGCACAAAACTCAGATTTGAAGCGCCACATTTCGTAGCCGACAAAGAAAAGAAAAGCACAGGGAGATTCGCAGATGATTGTCACTTGATGTCCTTGACTCTGATTTACAGTAGACGATGAATTTAGAAAAATAAATCCAGAGGAGCTCTTTTCAGACAGAATAAATCCTAGCGGTTAATTAATAAGTTGTAATATTTTGGTAGTCGGGCACATGAATGAAGCTTGGCAATGAAACGACGACACAGAAGGTTAATTGTCTTGATTCCACATCTTTATTCATTTGAAAGGCATATTATCACCCTTAACTAAATAGAATTAAATTCAATGCGTCATAGTATTCTAACTAATGAAGGCAGATGAGAGAGCAGCAGCGTAGATCTTAATAGCAGTCGGAGAAAGCGGTCTCTCTCTAACGCAAATACTGACTGACTGACTGACTGATAACTTATAGCCAGATTACTTCTGAGATCAGTAGTTTATCTGGCTCAATCAAATTTATGCCAGATGGGCGCAATAACATAGAACTATCTTCACATAAAAAATATACTTGGAGGCGCGAGTTCTCTATTTATAGAAGCGGTTACGTAATAGGCTGGCATGTTCTCAAAAGTACTGGTCTAGGAGAAAGATCCTGAAATTGCGGAAAGTTAATTAGAGGTTGCTTGTTCGCATAGAGCAAAGCCATCGTGTTTTTTTTATATTTTGCATATATATATTAATATTATTTTTAAGTTTTCTATTTACTAGTATTTTAGTTCTGTCAAATGGTCAAAGGGGATGAAATTTTTACTACTTGATTCTATCAAAAATACAGAAAATAAAGAATATCTGAGCTCCAACTGATTAACCTGTAGACATAATGATGCTCCAAACAACCCTAATGCAAGAAAACAGCAGTCGCTTTGAAAAACGTTTAATTCTGTTTACTCCATTACTTGAAAAACTTGCAATCTTGTTTACATTGGACAAACTAAACATAATCTTAACATCAGAATCAACAACCATAGATCACACATTAAAAAGTTTGCAATCAGTAACAGCACTATTAATTCAACCACAAAGGAGCTGGAACATTTCAAATTTCATGATTTCAACACTATTGCTATTAAAATCATAGATATTGTTCCTAATAATAATAATAATAATAATAACTTTAAAGGAATCTCTTTATATGCTACAGTATAGGACGCTTTACCCATATGGATTAAATTCATCGCTCAATAAAAAGTCTAAATTTAATTCTACAGTTTACGAGTAGTTCAGCTTTCTCAGGAGGAAAAAAAAAAAAAAAAAAAAAACACGAAAAGGAACCAGATGAAAAAGGAAGAAAGTTACAACATCTAAATTTACCTCTGTACTGCAATCAAAATAGAAAATGTTTGATTAGCCTAATTTTAAGAAGAATGTTATTAACAATTTGTATTCATTTTCTCACAAACATCTGCTTATCATTCAAAATTTCTTCAAAAATAAGTTTAAAGGAAACAGCATTATCGAACAGCATTAAATAGATTTTATCAAATTTAAATTTAGCTGCATTTCCACTAAGTACTAAAGAATTTTCTGAACTATCAACTTTCTTCATAAAAGTTTTAATAATATCAATCTGCATAAGATCTTTCAACAAGCTCAATTAAAATTTCCAGCAACAGACTTTAAAATAATAGTGAGCTTTAAAATGCAACAAAGAATTACCAATTACAAACAAAGAATTAGCAATTACATTACCAACCACCATGAAGAAAATTGTTCTGCAACTTGATAGTGTAATGAAGAGGAATTTTTACCATATGTCTATGAACAATATAAACATATAATTACAGGAAATCTGGAAATAGTACAGGGGTAAGAATTAAAGCAGCTCATGAAAAAAGCTGTAAAATTTAGACAAGTGAAATACATTTCTAAATTCAATTGTTTCGAAAGTATTTTAGCAGATATTGACAACTTCATGTTGAAAGCAAGTTCTCTTCTAAGTTCACCAGCTCAACGTTTTGAGGAATGGAAAAATGAAATGATAGATCAAAGTAAAAAGAAGATAAATGAATTATTTCAGAAAATTACGCTAGTGGGAAAAAAAAAGTTTACAATTACCAAAGTTGATAAAGCGAGCAAAATTGTTAGTGTTTTATGAAAAAACGTTCTATAATTCTCTTATTGAAAAGGAACTCATTAAATCTGCAATTTATCGTATTTAAAAAAAATAAAGAAACGTCAACTATCAACAAAAATAATGCATTTCACACACACACACACACACACAGGGAAAAAAAAAAAAAAAAAAAAAAAAGAAGGAAATTTCTTCTTTTTACTGCAAATAATAGATTTGCCAATTTATATGCTATTCCAAACTTTCATAAAAGTCCTATCTAATTTAGATTTTTTGCAAATATTATATGCAATTTATTGCATTAGAAATTTTAAGAAGAATTTTGATTATATATTTGCTAATCTGCTTAAATTAATACGTAATATTATTTTTGAAAATGTCAATGCTGAAAAACACTATTGTTGGATTATTAACGATAACTTGCAAATAATTGAAAAAAAATTGAAAAACCAAAGGTTTACATTATAAACTGCTATGACACTGAAAATCTTTATACATCTCTTCCACTTAAAGACATCTATGAATGCCCTCTAGAGCTTCCAAATTTTTTTACTTGAAATGCTTACTGTACTAAATTTACAAAAATGGAAAGAATATATCTATTTCTCGCTTTTTAATAACTTTATCAAACATGCAAACACTCTTTACATGCAAACAGATGGTATTCCAATGGGAAATTCTTACTGAACACACTCACGTAATCTATATTTATTTACGAAAGACTATGAGTTTCTTAAACAACTTTCAGAAGATTATTTCAATAAATTTTCTTATATATTCAGGTATATGGATGATATGATTACATTTAACAATTATCATCTTATTGAAACTAACGATATTTATCCCAGCTTTTTAAAACTAAACGAGATCAATAAGAACCCGCTATTTATAGATTACTTGGATTAAGGAGTATTTGTAATCTAAAGGAATTTAAGCATTTTAATAAAAAAAGGAAATTCAATTTTTCTACAATTAAACTTATAAATTGGAAAACCAACATCTCTAAAAAATTTATTGCAAAACAGTTTTAATCAAAGTGCCCGTATTTAAAAAGTATGCACATAAATTGAACAACATCAATCAGAAATTCTTTTTTGTACTAAAATTTTACGAGAAAATTAAATTTCAATTAACTTCATGAAGAGTCAACTTAAAAAAGTTGGAGTGGTCTACACCCTATACATTTTTTAAGGGTTTTTATTCCCCTTTTTATTTTTATTTATTTATTTTTCGTCTGAAAGCTAAGTAACAGAGGGATAAAGAAGGATGACTTGAAAGGATTTATAGTTTTAGTTGAAAATATGTAGTATTTACTGTACTATTTTTCTTGTCTATATATTTATTAACTGAGGGCCTACTCTATTTTCAGTCGTCATGATAAGCCCAAGAAGTTAAAATTTTACTCTTTTCTAATATGTACCATTCTAACATTCAATTTATGTCACTTTTTTGCATATCTGTGTGCCCAAAACTCCAACTTTCGTTGATTTTCAAATGATTTTGTTTTCGGTAGGTATTCGGAAGACGAGGAAAATGAAAATCCTCCCAAAAAAGTAAAACGGTAAGTGATTTTTATTTCTTTTGTTTTTAAAACTAGTTTTGTTTCAGAATTAAGACGTGTATTCCATAGAGTTCATTTTCTTACTTGAATAAGGCGGAGGCGCAGCAGGGCTATCTAGCTAAGGGTATGGATTTTTTTTCGGAGGATATTCTTAGGGAAAATTTCTCATATTTACGTTGAAAATGGGAAAAAACCGTGAAAAATAAGCACAGAAAAATAACAGTGGCCAATAGGCATGTATGAAACAACAACACTATCTACAAAGCGCCATGTCTTGAATAATACTGAACTTTTATGAATTTTGCTGCAGTTCTTGTCGACAGGAATTCAACAAGAATTGATATCACAATAGTCTGATTTCACATGTTTCGCTTTAATCGTTGTAAATATTGCCTCATAACTCCTAACGGCATTAAATAAGCCTTGTTATTTAAGTCTATAAGGCTATTATAAATTACGTAGCGCCTCTCAGCGAACTTGTATGCCAAATGTAAACGGTAAATGTAACTTAGCATTATTTTGTCATTAAATATATTTATTCTAGGATAAATTGTCTTGTTTGAAAGACAAGAATCGTGCGATGACTTAGGTTCTTATTAATGTAATTTAAAGTTTTTCAACCCAAATTATCTGATAAAGTATAGCAGTGATAACTCTGTAGCTATTATACTTCATAATTTCTGTGCATTATAAAATGTTATGCATTGTAAACGTTACATATTGCTTTTATAGTGTATCATTGTTATGAGTAGTTTATTTTGTATATCTCTTCTAAATGTTTACCAGCCCATTTTTGTTTATGCCTCATTATTACTGAATGTTACTCTAATGCATTTTAAGTCAGTTACGCAGCTTATACTGTGCCTTTCCTTACATTTTCCTCTTACAACCCTCCTCTCCATTTTGTGCTGTACAAAAATAGGGCGTTACGCGAAACATTTTGCAAGCAGAAGTGGTAGAAAACAAAGAAGCAGTTACAGTTATGTGGGATGAAGCTTTAAACTTCATCATAACTTGAAGTTACAGTTATGTGGGATGAAGCTTTAACCTCTTTTCATCAGTATCTCTCAAACCAGGCTATGGCATAAACTAATCGTTTGACCAAATTTTTATCTTATATAAAAGGTCTGAAATAAAGATAGCAAAACTAAAAACAGAAGAGAAGCAGGCGAAAGAGAAACATAAAATTAGCAAAGCAACTACCTTATTTCTTATTTGTTCTATTCACGAGAACTATTCGAGTGTAATTTGTAAAAGGGTTCTGATAATGAAATTTCACAAAAACAAGCAATTGCTAATGAATCTCCAAATCAGAATCATTGCAAAATTGTAGCCTAAATTGCAAAATATCGGCAATTTTGGCTTAAATTACTTCTGTTTCATTTCTTAATTTAGCTGCATATAAATATTTGACATGCAAGATAAATAATTAGAAATTCGGATAATTGATATTGTAACTCCTGCCTCTTGATGGGTATACATTAGTAAAAATATGCTATTCTTTGAGGAAAAAAAAATTCTTTCCTAGATACAAATTTAAAAACATTTTACACTTTCGTATTTGTATTTGCTTAGCAATAAATAAAATTAGTACGCTGTTATTAATTAGGTTATCAATTAGTACGAGCATTTCTTTTTGGCATATTATTACACGTTTTATTAACTCTAGTGGCATTATTATTTATAGATATCTGTTAATTATAGATTCAATATAGATAGCGTTGGTGGTATTTTTTCTTGAAGTATTAGAGTTCCATTTAATAAATTTAATGGTTTTAACGGTGAAAAATTCTTTTATCTTACGGTGTGGTTGTAAGTTTTGATGGTAATATCCTAATTCCCCTTAATCATTTCATTTATTGGTTTCATTTAATTTTAAGCACTTCGGATATATATCTTCCTACCTATATGTGAAGTTTAAGATTTTACGACTATTGAAATCTCTTATGAATTCAAAAAAAGTTAAATTCATAGGCGATTTGAATAATCCTTAAATTTTCAAAAGAAAAGAGAAAAATGTTGTAGTATCTAGTTGTAGATTACTTGATGCCTATGGATTTCCCAGTACAATTTGTCATTAAAGTAAAGTAAAATTTGTTACTTATTATGTTATCCATTTTTGTTAAGATAATAGTGTATCAAATGTGATCCATTTTTCAAGACAATGAGTCCCTTTTTGTCATTCTTTAATTTTTACATTTTCAAAAGCTGTTTTGAAAAGTGAAATGAGTTTATGTGTATATCATTAATAAGAAGTGCTTATTTCCTTCGGTTTTAAATTAAGATGATTTTTTAGAATTTATTGCTTTATTACTGCATGACAATAATACTTTTCTTTACCTTCCAAATAGCTTTGCAGTTCGCTCATATTTATTCGTAATTTATTATTACGTATATTTTATTTGTATTCCTATGTTTACACGCATTTATTAACTGTCACACTAGTTTTGGATGTATGGTGCTAATTTTATTAAACACTTTGCTGTTTTGAAAAGCAAGATTAAATTTACACAGTTTTATCTCACCCCAGATTTATCTGCTTTAAAAAAGTCAGTTGTAATTTAGAGTTTCGGATTTCCTATAGCTAACATTCTTTTCCCTGTGTTTCCTTAAAATGCTTTATTTCCTGAAAAAATAGCTTTATTCTTTCCAAAACATAAATATGCCTTATGCGTATGCTATATAAATATTTAACCTTCGAGGTAATTATGAAAGTGATTTTGATTCATTTTTGCTCTTCAGTTTGCATTACTTTATGCATTTTTATGTGCTAACAAATGATCCTGTATTTATTTCAATTTCAAATGATACTTTTTTAGGGAGGTGAAAGAAAAAGAGGAGAAAGATAAAAAGGAAGAAGAAGACCATGATCAGGGGGGGAGTAAAAGTGCGAGCACCTAATATCCCCAAAAAGTAATTAAAATTTGTTTTATTCTTATTTTATTTATTAATTTTTTTATTTTTATTTATTTTTATTTTATTTTATTTTATTTTATTTTATTTTTTTTTATTTTTTATTTTTATTTTTTTTGCTTTTTAAAATTATTTTTCTTGTGTATGTAAGAGTATTATGTTCCTTAGCGTTTGTGTTCTTATTTGAATATGTCAAAGCATAGGAGAACAGGACTTTCTAAAGGAGAAACTGGCTCGTTATTTACTGCACAAATAGAGAAAACTTGAAAACTGAGCACATGAAACTAACAATGGCCATTAAACATGCATTTGACAAGAATACTATCTAAAATGCGCATGCACAGACCGGAAGCGTCTGGATTTGAATGCGCTTCTTGTTGACAGAAATTCACCAAAAATTGATATCAGAATAATTCAGTATCAGACGTTTTCCTTTTATCATTTCACATATTGCCTCATAATACACTCATGTCAATAAATTAAGGATAATGCAAAATCAGGCAAAGGAAGAGTTAGAAGCCAAACAAATTTGACTTATTTGTAAAGCTTATTTATTAAACAAAAGGTAAAGAGCAAAAGATGCTATATGTTTGATATTATTAAAAAAATTAGCGATTTTTTCTCCCTGGAGCAAATTACAAAAAAAAAAAAAAAAAAAAAAAAAAAAAAAAAAAAAAAAACTATTTTAAAAAAACCAATATTACATGGTTGGTATGATTGTTAATACATTGTATGTCTCCCAGACGATGCAATACAGTCCGTACAACGCCTAGGCATGCTGAGTATCAAATTATCGATCTGATCTTGGAGGATATTACACCGCTCAAAAAGCAGTGCTCTCCGAAGTTCCGGTAGACATGTAGGAGGATGTTGACGGGCTGCAACTCGTCGGCCAAGCATATCCCACACGTGCTCTACTGGATTCAAGTCCGGTGAGAATGCTGGCCAGTCCATATGGGTGATATCCTCCGATTGAAGGCATTCACTTACGATGTTTGCACGGTGAGGACGGCCGTTGTCATCCATAAACACAAATTGTGCGCCCATGTAGCCCCGAAACAAACGTACATGTTGTTCCAGAATGACGTCCCGATAGATTTGGCTTGTCATGGTTCCAATTTGAACATGCAGGTCAGTTCTGGAACCCAGAATAATTCCACTCCAAACGAGCACTCCTGCACCACCGAAACGATGTCGTTCAATGATATTTTCTTGGTGGTAACGGGTACCTGGAGCTCTCCATATGAAAGTCCGGTGAAAATCAGACTGCAAGCTAAACCTGGACTCGTCGGAAAACATCACACAAGCCCACTGTTGCGGTGTCCACAATGCATGCTCTCTACTCCAGGCTAACCGCAGGCGACAGTAAGTTGCAGTAAGTGGAACGCATCTGACAAGTCTACGAGCATATAGACCAATCTGCCCTAAGCGTCTGTACACGGTCTGCCTTGAAATTGTCGTACCAATGGCTGAAGAGAACTGACGAGACAGGTCTGAAGCTGTGCTCCGCCTGTTTCTTTTGGCAGTAACTGCCAAATACTGGTCCTCATTCGGCGTTGTAACTCTGGGGCGACCTGTGCTGTAACGTCTACTCACATTACCATCATCTTGGAATCGTTGCCAAAGCCTGGAGATGACTCTCTGGCCAATTCCAAGTTCGTCTGATACTTCCAGTTGGGTACGCCCACATTCCAGACGGCCGATAATTCTACCACGTAAAAAATCATCCAAATGCGTCCTTTGTGTCATAACTATTCGGTTATTGCACTGAAATGCTTATACAGCGCCTGCGAACAATTTTACTTCTTTGCCTGTATTCCTTATATATCACTCTCTTACACTCTCGTCATTGTGACGTAACATCGGTGTCATCTGGTTACTTCCTGAAATTTGCATATAATTTTTGAAGATGTGTGTAGTGATTTTACAGGTGCTATATTTATTTTAGAGTTCGATTTCGGCGTGACTCCGAATTATCCTTAATTTATGGACATGAGTGTACTTAATTGCACTAAATAAGCCCTGTCCTGTAAATATATATTATTATTGTAATCTGCTTAATGAACCTCAGCAATATAGCATACATCTCATATGCAAACTGTAAATGTTGATGATAACAGTAATACATTCTGTCATTGTGTATATTCGTCCTAGCACAAATTGTCTCGTAAAGGATAATGAGAATCGTGCATTGGTTTCGGCTCTTATTAGCATTAAAATGTTCGAGCAAAAATTATCTGATAAAGTACAGCAACATTAGTTTTGTGGCTATTATAGTTCGCCGCTGCTTATGTATTATAAAACATTAAGTATAGTGAATTCTGTATGTTGCTTTTTATAATGTATCATTGTTATGAGTTGTGCATTTTGTTTATTGCTTTTCTAGCCTTATAAAGACAGAATTGCATTTCATAGCCACGATTTTTTTTTCTTTTTAGCCCAAAGGGACAATTTGCCCAGAACGGCTATTAATTTCGTTTTGACATTTTGCTTTGGTTTGGCATTTTGCACTGTAAATGGCGTTTCACTTTTCAGATTGTTGCCACCAAATATTAGAACCCTGCATTATATTTAAAGAAATTAAAGAATGAAGAATCTACTTGAATGTATGTTTCTCGTACTGTGAAAAAACAACGGTACCTAGAGACATCAAATTTTGAATAATGTAGTCCTCCACTTGAATATGGGCATCTGGAAGCCCAACTTTGGAATTTATTAAATTATCTATTTCGTATTTTGTAACGAATTTTTGATTAACAAACTCAGCGATTTCAAAGCAAGCAATGGCAACATTGTATGGAAGAAAAATATCAGAAATTCTAAAGATATGCTCTTTTTAAATTATTTTGTGATATAGCTGTTGAAATGAATTTTATGGTTTAAGTGCGAAGAACAAGATACTTAATAAATAAAGGTAAAACACAAAGCAATAAAAAAACGCCCCTTAAATTCTGAATGCTTTCAGATTTTTTATTATTTCTTTTCCTTTTTATTAAATAAGTATGATATATTATGCAGTAACTTAATAATATAATGCAATGGTCATGAGTTAAAACATAACACACTACGTAATAACGATACTAAAGCATAATACAACAATTTAATAACATTACGGTTGTTTGGTGCCCTAGAATATCTGTAATAAAGTAATATTTATATAGAGTTTAAATACTTTTTACTTCAAAATGTGAAATTCTGTGTTCATTACTGTACAATGGTTATTATCGAATATTATTAGTGACTTTGATGTTGATATTGTATATAATGTTACATTTCGTAATAAAGATGCTGTATCATGATACAAGATTACACTCACATATTTTAAAGCACATAATGTGCTGTTGAAGTTAGGTGTTACACTTATAACAACATAAGCCTGTAATGCAGGATATCTAATCCATCAATGCGACTCATATGTGCAGCTCATTCGGCAATACTCAAACACATTACTAAAATAACAATACAACATTTTGATATATAAAAACTATTCGTATTTAACTTATGTAAACTATTTTTATTTGTAATTGTAAGTATTCTTGGATGTCATTCATCACGATCACGAACTTTTACTTTAGAAGATGTTTGTGAACTATAAAAATTGAAAATCAGTGAAAATATACGAATAAGAAGCTATTCGGTATATATGCGTTTCCTGTGGGTTATAGTTGTGCCCTGTAGCAACAGAATTTTTGCAAGTAATTTATATGAAATACATAAGTGGTAATACGCACACTGCTTATCATGCAGTGTGAATGAGAAAACACTTATTGAAACTGATATTTGATCAAAACGCAGTTAGTTGGTTGATTTAATTTACGATAAAGCGATCAGCAGAGAATTAGATTATTTTGAAGCAGCCGACAGGAAAAATGAGGAATGCTCTCACCGGGATTCAAACCTGGACCTCTCGAATACGCGCCGAGTGCGCTACCGTTACACCACGAAGGCTTGCTGCAAGAAGGAAGAAAATATCTTGTATGCTCCCCTTTTTAAAGGGCGACCGGATATTAGGGGACCTAGTCGCCAAATCCTGGTGGTGATGAATTATTGTCCGCCACCTTTTTTTATTCGGGCGCCACTGTAGAGACATTAGGTTATATTGAAGCAGGAAACATGAAAAATGAGCAATGCTATCGCCAGGACTCGAACCTGGACCTCTCGAATAGACGCGAAGTGTGCTATCGTTACACCGCGAAGGCATGACGAAAGGAGGGAGAAAATACCTTGTAAATCGACAGCTGTTTATGAAAGGAAGGTCTTTTCATAGCATTCTTGCTAAAGAAAACTGACTTCTGTTCGTGTTATATGTAATGAAATTTTGGAAAATGTCCATGCAGCCAACTTTTTATCTAGAATTTGAATAGTACAAAATGTTGAATTATGAATGTTCAGGACTTCAACATTACTAGGCTGAACTATATTTTTCCATTTGCATTTGTTTGAATTCTTATACATGAGAAAAACCTTTCGTCACTGCTGGAAGTAGATTGCAACGTAAACTATTGCTGCTGTTTAACTTCAAATGTTGATTTAGGGATATGGAAACAGTTTTTGTAGACAATCTTTTATTACATTTAGGGTACATATATAAGCAGGCTTTGTTGAAACAGATGAGTGTAAACTGAATTTGAGAGTATTTAATTGACAGAAGTTATGATGTATTTAATTTTAATAAAGAATTCATCATATATAATTTTTATACAGGGTCTAAATTTCTCTAATAATCAGCATTTCTAATACAATAGCCATGAAATGGTTCATTGTGTATTTCCTAATGACAAATTTGTTGTATTTCTTAAAGCATCGTTTCAGAACATTGAAAAGTTTATGTTATAATACTTTATATTAAATACATATATTTTCTTACACTTAATGTTTTTTAGACACGAAGAGTGAGATATTAAATTCTTGATATACATTTTAAACTTATGTAACTTGCATTTTATATGTTCTACATGTTGTTATACCACATAGTAAAATAGCTAAACTTTAATGCATTTTGAACTAATATGAATATAATAATTTTCTTTTTAGATCAACATGAAGGCTGCATGAAGCTGCAGCATGAACGCTTAGAGCAACATTTTCATGTTAATTGTTAAAATCTTAAGGAATATAAATAAATAAAATAAAAATAAAATTGTTGAAAATTTGTAACTGTGTTATTAATGTGCATAATGTGCCTTAATTATTATAATATTTTTTTTGTGTTACTTCAAGTTTTATAACAATTTATCTGAATAATTAATTGTAATTAAAATGCAAATATACTTTTGATTAAATTTATCATAAGATTTCATAATCAGGTTATTATTACAGTTAGATGCTGTTTTCTTTTATTTTGTATTAACAGCATTTTAGGGTGCATGCATGCACTTTTTAAATGTATAGTATTGTTGCGTGCGTACGGGTTCGTTACGAAATGAATGCACAAGTCCGATGAAAAATGAACAAAAATTTATTATTATCACAACAAAATGCTTAAATTTTCTCAAATTATCATGCAGTATTACAATATCTCACAGTAGTTATCTTTTAACTACTCAAATGTCCAATAGAACGCAATTCAAAACAGCTAAAGAACGCTAATCCGCAAATTCGCGACAATCAACAACAGCAGTTTTCTAAACAACAACAAACTAAGCAACAACTACAAACTGAGATGTTTTCCTCCTTTTATAAGATTTTAAAATCACGCGCTAGAATTTTCCAGTACTTTCTCGCAATCAAAAAGACATATTTATTTATTTAATGTTAAATGCACGTGCTCTTGTATTTTTAATTTTCCGGCTTAGCTTTCTTCTTTTAATATTCGTCACGCGCTGCACTGCGCGGGAAATGAAACCATTTAATTTATTATTGAACTAACATTAGCTTTTTAAATACCAAATTCGTAACAGTATTTTAATTTGGTACACTACTCAAAAGGTATTTCTAATATTTACTAAATTTCTGACTTGCATTTTGCAAACAGATTAATTTAAAATAAAAGTCAGAAAAATTCATGCTGATACTAAAGCAATACCAATTTATCCGCATAAAAGTAACTGACGCACAGGTAAAATAATTAGAAACACCACAGCCAATTATCTACAATAATGTGTTTCCCTTTCTCGAAAATAATACCTCTTTATACCTAAGTTAACCCTTTCCGGCATGCTAACTTTTAAAGTGGAAGTTTTGATTAAAAAAATAAAAAAAATAAAAAAAAAGAGGTAGGCAGTCTAATTAGGCCTTAAAGGAGTACACAAGTAAAATTTAGTGAAGTTATCGTTTTAATTCTGTGGGTGTGCCCGAAGTGGCACTCTGATTGAATAGAGCTTCGAAAAGAGTCCTGAAACGAACACTGCTGTCAATGAACTGACCGATGAAATGCGGAGAAACAGAGAATACGGACTCTTAGTTGTCCTAGATTATCGGTGAGCCAAGGTCTGGGCACACCCAGGGTTCGCCGTTTGATTTTAGGCAAGATTTCAAGGTAAAAATTTAAAACTAATATAGAATAAGAGGATTAGCATACAGCGAAAAAACTAATATAGAATAAGAGGATTAGCATACAGCGAAAAAAATAACATAGAAATTTCTTTTCAAACAATTCCTTTTATAACCTAGGGAAAAAAAAAAAAAATCTGGAAGATTTCTTTGAAAAATAAGGGTCTTAAAAAACTAAACATGGCTAAAATATATGGACTGGTTTGTGTTGAGCTACCATCTACTATAAATAAAGAAGGTTCAGAGTAACCTATAGTAACCTATAAATCCTTTTTCGTTCAATTTTTCTGTGCGTACAGAAGGAAAATTTTAGGTGTGTCCATACCGGGCACACTGTGCCGCAAAGGGTTAACTAGTATTTTTCCTTTCTGCCCGTTGATGCCGCATACTATTTGTGCAGGTTTTTATTTAAAGCATCTCTGCGCAGACGTAAGTGTGCAAATATACGCCATAGAAGCAAAAATATGCCATAGAAGTTTAAAATTATAAGAAGGTTGTATGTCAGTTCTTTTATTGCTTCTTAAAATGTCAAGTACTATCTGAGATTATTTGAAAATAGATGTTACTGTGTGATGATAAAAAGATGAAAGTAGATGTTACTCTCTGTTTATTGATACAGCTGCTCTTATTACATTTTACTGAGAGCAAGCAGTAACAACATTTTGCACCTGGGTAACTTTCGATTCTTGCACTATTAATAGCCCTTTTTATGGATTTTAGTCTGAACTTAATAATTTCCTTTTTATTTAAATTATTGAAATTTCTTATATATTTATAATTACCCAAAATATTTTGCCAAACTTTAATAATAAATAATAATTTTACCAAAAACGAATTAATTGGATGCAAACATGTAAAAACGGGTTATTAATTTAAATAAAAAATTTTATTCAAACCACTTTACTGGCGATAGGATCATTAAGGGTTTTGCAGTCGATTTTTAAATTATAAACTTCTGAAAACAACTCCAATAAGTGCATAATTATAAACAGTCTGGAAACAACTTCAACAAGTTTTACTGTAATGTCAACTTCTTAATTCTGGATTTGACAAAATTATGTTCAATAATATTCTCAAGAACGCTTCTTTCATTTAAATGTCAGAAGTTTAAGCAATAGGCTCACTAACTATTATAAATTCGATACTAAAGCAATTAAGTATTGCCAAGAACCAGAATATCTTCCTCATGTCGACGATCGCCATAATCACATATTCGCTGGCAATCGCACTGTATATAATCAATGAACTACAGTTAAAAGGAACTAATCGAGCCGGAAACTAAATTCAAATGAGTACAAAAGATCAACAAGAACTACAACATGAACATGAAAATAATATGAAAGAATTTATAATTAAAACAGCATAGAAACTCAGTCTTCCCAGTAATGTATTTTGAGTGGAAAGAAGAGTTTTTAGAAAAATTAAGAATAGAATAAATAAACTGAAATTTGCAGGAAATTCAAACTGCGCACTTAAGTACCAAATGCTGGAAATTAATATAAAGCAAGTAATAATGTCAGTATCATTCGAAAACAATTTTACGGTCAATTACTTCATCAGCATATTTCTTGTCAAAAAAAAAAAAAAAAAAAAAAAAAAAGGAAAAAAGAGGCTTTCATCATCAACAAACTGAAAGCTTTTCACTTCAAATCTTCAGCTCCACCTGACTGCAACAAATTCTCTACCTATATGCTGTTCTCAAATTTCGTTAGAAGCCACTTAAATACAGATTTATAGCGAATAGCACCAAAAAGGATTTAAAAAAATACTGACTACTTATTTGCGATTCAAATTTAAAAATACTTGTTCTGTTATTCAGTTAACGAAGTTGACAGTTTCTGTATTATCAGAAATAATCTCTGTTATTTCAGTAATAAAAAAGCTCAAAATTCAAGTAAATAAAACTGCTATGATTTTTAGAATCTCTATACCACTTTTCCTTTGAAAGAAGTTTACAAATACAAATAGACTCCTACTTCTTCCAGATTTATTACTGAAATGCTTATTATTTTAGTAAAAGCCAAAGGAAAGATTTCCTTCACTGCATGATTTTCACAACTATGTTAAATTAAATGACACTATTTTTAAACAAATCAGCAGGATCCTTGTGCACTAATTTTTCTCCATAAGTCTGCAGTTTATACTTATTTACAAATAAATGTCAATTTCAGAAGTCTTTGGACAATATTAATATAAAACTATTTGTTAATAGCTAGAGGTACATAGACGATGTTATTACTTTTAATAATTTTGGATCTATTGACAAATTTCGTACATACCCTTCTTGCTTAACATGTAATAAGACTCATAAAATTCAACAAGAGATAAATTTTATTGATCTACAAATTATTCAATGTAATAAAATTAAATCGTTTGATAAAAGTTGACTAGTATTTAACTAATTAATTGGCATACCAACTTATCAAAAAGTTATTAGCAACACATTACTTTGTCTATATTTATTTTCTATCTGTATTTATTTTTGCACTCTATATTTATTTTTACAATCTATATTTATCTTCTATCGTATTTATTTTTACAATTTATATTTATTTTCTATCTGTATTTATTTTTACAATCTATATTTATTTTCTATCTGTATTTATTTTTACAATCTATATTTATTTTCTAAAGAATTTAAATTTCTTCGTTCACTCCCAGACAATGATTTACAAAAATTTTCCTCCACCTACAGATATATTGATGATATATCCTTTAACGAAGACAAACTCAGATTAATTACAAGTAAATTATCTAGGTCAATGCAATGTTAATCCAAAAGAATTTAGGCTTTAAGAAAAAGAAGAGAAAAGAATAAAACGTATTAAGAACATTTGTACTGAGGTAAAACAACAACAGAAAGGAATTTCAGTGCTTATAGACAACTTAAAAATAATCAATTTCCATTAACATTCATTAATTTATATTTAATAAAAGCTGGAGTACCTCTACGACCCATGAAGGTTTATCTAGCGTTGTGAAGGTATTTTTTAAACCTTTATTTTTAGGAGGAATGCTACAGATGTGTGACAAAAAAGTTCAGAGTATATAAATGTGTGTAGTATTATTTCTGTAAAATTTTTATATTTCTATCTATTCCTTCTTTGACCATAAAGTAGACAGTATTTCGTTTCCTGAGTCGCTATTGTTTGCCGATTAGCGTGAAGATTTTTTTACGGAATTTTGATTACTTTACCAAATTAATTTTTTAAAGTCACGGTTTTTTAAATTCCAATTTTTTTCGCCAGTAATATATGGCGAAGATATAAATTCGCCAATAGCAACCCGGATTGCACATTTCTTTCTGCCCTCGAATGAATTCCATATTCTAACGGTGGTTTGTTTTGCCAGAGGTTCAACGAGTTGCAAATAATTATATTTTTGGCTCCGTATTCACTGCTGTAATTATTTCTTTCCTTTGTATATAAAGACGGTAATTAAACCAATTATCAAAGTATAATATATTAAAAGTTCTACTCATCTATCTTTTTATCTTTTTTAATATTTATTAAAATTTTTTTGCTTATATTCGCATGCATGGGACTGTTACTATTGAAAGCGTTTTTTAATTTGTGTGGGTTAGATTTGTTCTGTAGGGGAGGAATGTTGAATTTTTAGGGAAACTGAAAGTATTTATATTATTTCTTCAGTGTTTCGGATAATTTTAAGCTTACGGAAAAAAAAATAATCAGCCCGAAAAAACTGTACTATCATAAGAAGGCTTTAAGAGTCTGATGATAATAATACAGCCTTTCTTCTTTTTAGTCATTTCTACTGCTGTATTTTAATTTATATGTTCTTGCGAATAATATGACTGAATTTTTAGTTTTAATTTTAAACAAATTTAATTAAAAAATTAAAGTTAACTCTTTATAATTTGCACCACTATTTGCTATATTATTGCATTATTTTTCTCAATTAATAATATATTGTTTATTTTTCTTTTGCCTGTTTGGTTTTAAAAATTCTTTAGCATGAGAATTAAGCATTTTAATGAACAAATGTAGATAAATGAAATACTTGTTATAAGTTAAAAGTAAATAAAATGCAAAAATAAATGATAAATAAATAAATAAGAAGAAGAAAAATAAATGAATGCTTGAATTATAGTAAATTAAGGAAAATAAATGATAAGAATATAAATAAAAAGTTAAATATGTCATAAAAATGAAATCAAAATAATCCTAAGGTCAATAATCACATTTAGCCCAAGGATAAGAGGAAAGTAAATAAGCAGCATTTAGGTTCATTTAAACCTAGGGAAAATAAGTTTATTCAAATATTTCGTGAGGGAAAAAAATGCCATCGGTTTCCATCTCATTTAGGCTCTGGGCTAAAATGTCCGTATTTAAAAATCGTCGCATTTAAAATTACGCGAGACGCCCACATTTGGGAAAATCCTTAAGGGCACATTTACAAATTAAGCCACACACCTACATTTGTAAAAATCCTCAAAGACAACAAACGACTATCGCTTTAACGAACTTTCACGAAATGGCCTAGCGAACTCTGTGATTGGTTGAAAACGCGTAATCTGTGAAAGGGAGTTTACGTTTCATCCAGCCAAAACCATTCGATGCGTTTCGCCGCAGGTAAGCTCCGTTTACCGAAGGAGCTGGACTACACAGTAAACTAGATAACTTCCTTGGTTACTATTGCTGTCAAACCAGTTCGATAATGATTTCTTACCATATTTTATGGCAAACGTGTCAAGGAGAAGAAAGCTCCACCTTCTCCACCCTGCGTTTTACTCAAGAAACCAATCAAATTGGGAGATTTAAACTTCGTAAACCGCAATATTCTGTCTGAAATCTTCAGTTAAACGGAGCTTTTACCCCGAATATATTACCTCGCATTTATTTGTAATTCAGCTTTCTAACGCTTTAATTTTTATTAAAGTAAGCAATAAAAATATGATTAATTTTTTAAATAGCTTCTAGATAATATAAAACAGTTAAATTATCTCCTAGGATATTATTAGTAAATTTTATGAAATAGCTAAAATTGGTAAATCAACGAGGAAAGAAATTTCGGAGCGGACAATTTACAAACAAATAATCCTTTGGAATTTTCATGAAAACATTTGATTAAACATCATCAGTAATAATATTTTATTTGCACGGTAAAACAGGGCTCATTACTTACTGGATAAGAACTCTGCTAGATTACTTACTGGATAAGAACTTACTGGATAAGAACTCTGCTAGATCGACCCGTTCAGGTCCAGGAGAATGAGTTGACTGCGTGAGTTTTTCTTGATTTTTCCCTAATGAAAGGCAAGTAGGAGCCCTTTCCTCTGAAAAGTCTCCCATTAGGGCATTATTAGCCCATATTCCTTTCATATTTAATTATTTAACTCAATTCCGATATAAAATATTAACATTTCATACGTAGTTAATGAGTAAGAGCATTCGTAACGGAATTTTAAATTTATTTTGCTTAAAAATGGGCATAGAAGAATAGCAATTAACTGATTCATTATAGATGATTCTGCATCGAATATATGAAAATTTGTTAAAAATTAAAGCAGCTAAAAAATCGAGTTAAAACTGTCTGTTTATACCTGTTTTTTGCAGTTCAGCATTACTGTATTTATTACACAGTTCAGCATTACTTATGTGTACAATAATTCTAATAATAAATATGTTTATTGATGGTATGGTTAACTTGTCAATTTCACAGTGAAACTGCTAATTAAATTATAAAATTTAACAAAAACGAATCATTTCTTAATGCATTCATCACTGAATTTTCTTAAAAACGTCCTTCAGAATTTACTTTAGCGACTCCCAGGGGCGTAGCTAGAGGAGGGCAAGGGGGGACATCTGTCCCTGGGCGCAGCATCCAGGGAAAGCCAAACTGGTGTTACGAATTTTTGAATTAACTATTTCCTATTCTTAGGAAACAGGAGAGGGGGGCGAAATCTTCAACTGTCCCCGGGCGCTGAAAATCCTAGCTACGATTCTGGCGATTCCTGATATTTCTCATTGCGATGTTTGTCAGTCAGCCTAACACCATAATATCGGCACATGTTCAAAAAGCAAAAGAGCAGTTTTACAAGATTTTTGTTAAGCATTTCTAGTTCTTCTGTAAAACTCTCTCAACCCATAGTAGTAATTTTTGCGACCTATAATAAATTAGAAATTAACAAAGTCGAATTAAAATAACAATGAAACAATTAAAATTAAAGTGAAAATACAAAAATCCGTACATATAAAAATACACCTCAACATGTATGTTATTTAGAAAGTGCTGTGATAGAGAAAATGCCGAACAAGTTCAATAGCTTCTTTGGGGACATAAGATGCCAATGCCGGTGAATTGAATTGAATCTACTTCGTCGATAGCACCTAAACCACAATGTTAATACACGGCAAAATATAGAAATAATTCACTATAACTTCACTATATTTATTTACCATAGCGACACTCTGGCGCTAGATTCACTTAAAAGCGATCTTAATCACATTATAACTCAGAATGCACAAAATTATATCTCTGAAGAATTATCTAATCTTTGCCACATGTTGAATTCAAATACTATAATAAAACTAAAACGATGTATGAAAAAAAAAAAAAATAAATAAACAAATTAAGTTGATTCTATGTTGATCCTACGTAGTTATCGTAAAAAAATTAAATTCTTTCTCTCTTGAACATGTGCTGTTGCTAATTATAAATCCATCTCTGCTCTACCGCGTCGACTGTAAATCGGTATCTATACTGCTCAGTGTCAATCCTATACCTATATCAATCGCATGCCTGCTTCCATCCTACGTCGATGTCGATTCTAATGTGGTGTTTATCCTAAGCAGTGCCTATTTGCACTAATGATGAAAATGCGTTAATCCTTTTACTCATTATTATATAATTATTACATTTTATTTTTCCTATCATATCAATCGTATGCTGGTGTTGATACAGCGTCGATGCTACGCAGTATCAGCCGTATACAGTATTAGTTCTGCACATTATTGATCCTATGAAAATAAGCCTTGGCAGAAACGAAAAAGCTATGGGACACATATGTCCCAACCAATAGTTAATGGTGGGATACATATGTCCCACACCTAGCAATCCACTTACCATAAGCACACCTATTATTCTGGAATACTTTATTATATAAAACAGATTTTACATCGTATGGTACAGGGTAAAGCATTCTTTGCATAATACAACATTACACATTGTGAATTCATATTTGATCTTTTCTCTGTGTTCATTTGTGTACAACGAGCACAGCATCTTCCATTAGTTGGTTTTCCAACTAATGGAAGATGATCCCCAACATTCAGGAGATTTTAAGTACTTTTTATCCAGCAGTAATTTTTAATCTTTTAGTGGGACATATATGTCCCGTTAGTAGTCAAAAGTTTAAAGCAGTAGGAAAAAACCTGTAATTCTAAGAAAATACTCGCGACATAACTGGGTCAGGAGAATTCATCTGCAGGGCTAGTGAGTCGTCTGCGGGACTACAGGATGCTCTCTCTCTCTCTCTCGCCAGATCTCAACCACATTTTTGCCTTCAATGTTGCTTGTAGGTCTGTCTGTTGCAGTTTCGAAACACCATTTCCGCTTTTCCTGTGTGAATGCAGAGGAATCGAGATACAATCATATTCGTAAGTGTTTTCTGTAGCGTCTTTCTGAATTCAATGTAGAATAAGACAGATACAGTGAAAACTGCATTTGAATTTAATGTAGGCGAAATATTACTTTCTCACGAGAATTTTCAAGTTTGAACATCAAAATATGAGTTACTTGTTTACCGCTGTTTTTAGTTGGCAACATTGAGTTTGTATTCTTCAATAGCGTCAATTATATGTTGCAGTTAAACCTAAAACTACTCTTAATGACCATATGATACCTATCTACATCAGTTTCTCCAGATAAATAAGGTTGCGGAGAAATAACAAAGTTTGTAAAATGAGTTACTTATCTGAGGAAGGAATATCGCTTAACAGAAAGTACACGGTGAAGGGAGGCTGGATTTGCAATCTAGTTTAGCAATAATAAAAATATAAAATGCTATCAAAATACGTAGCTAAGTTTCTTAAATAAATGGCTAAATCTACTATCGCCAACGCATAAATCTAAATTTGGCTAGTGGATAAAATTAAAACTCAACTCGAAAAGATTTTCAGTGTTAAATGCTCATGCATTTGTATTTGAATTGCAGACCGAGAGGGAATGGCAAAACAGTATAAACCGAAAAATATGAAAGTACTTTTAGTGTTTGAATAAAATTAAATTGCACCTGTGGATTACAAGTTTCGTCATAACAATTAGATTTCGTTTTAAATGTGCAAAGAAATGCGCAAAATACAAAGAAGTAAAATTAGAAATGTTGTAGTTAATGTATTACAGGTTATTGAACTGTGTAGTCTTTGACTACTAGCTTATTTTACATTTGAACTTTCTATTATTTTAAGTTACCTCGTCATAAATGCTAGCTGAGTTGTAAACACTAGGCAGGTCTTCTGTTCTTCTTTAGTTTTAATAATAGGGTTATTTGCACCCTTCTCAAGGCTCAGATGTTAATTTAGACGTGGTGATAATTCGCTGTCAGTCTGTCTATGGTTCGGTTAGTATTTCTGAGA
The DNA here is from genome assembly GCF_044657685.1 of Stegodyphus dumicola. Lineage (NCBI taxonomy): Eukaryota > Metazoa > Arthropoda > Arachnida > Araneae > Eresidae > Stegodyphus > Stegodyphus dumicola. The sequence continues at coordinate 138,961,364 of NC_140781.1, read as the reverse complement.
ACAAAAAAAGACTAAATTTTATAAAGTCAATAAAATGATTAGCTTACATGAATCCACTTTTATTATTACATAGATGGCAAATGAAAGATGTTATGCTTCGCCAATTGGCAGCAACATCTATTTATGCAGAACTGGCTTTTACATCTAAGAACAATGAAACGTCCCTGAGATGATGTAAATTGTCATGCGCTGCTATGAAGCAGTAAAGTGAGTTCAGACCTTAGTTACTGACACTAAAATATCATAAGATTTTAATATCTCTATCTGTAATGTTTGGTTTCTTTCAGTAGTTGATTCCTACTGTACTTTTTTGCTCACTTGCAATGTAGACAAAAATTTTCTTAGGGATAATACGTTTACAATAAATATCATCGCAACCGACATACCTTTTATTTTGTAACGTTACAATTTATAGGTTAGGTTAAGTTATTAAAATACAGCAAACCCCACCAAAAAACTATCTCAGAAAAAGTCTATCTCAGAAAGGGAATGAATGCTTTCGACGATGAATTTCTAGAGGAAACTGGCTCGTATTCACGTTACGCATGGAAAAACTACGAAAAAAATTATGCAACCAGTCCATTCGCCAGGGATTGAACACGGATCAAGCTCCCAGTTTTCTGCGGTCTTAATCACTCGGTCTCTGGTGAAGAATGCAGTCGCCAGACCTGGACCGCGATATTTCATTCATATGTAAATCATTCATCTTTTCTTGAATGCGAGATAGACGGAATTATTATCCGACATAATAAAAAAATAAGATATCTAGTGCTGTTTTAATTCAGAAATAGACATTTAAAAAAAATATATTCACGCTGGTGATACAGCGTACGCATTCCATTGCGTTTATGAGTAGCTGTAGTTCCTGTCCTGAAATTAAAACAGAAAGCTTGTTTTAAAGCGAGATAATAAAGCCAGTTTTTATTTTTATGCATACTTAGTCAGTTTTCATTTAGCATTATAGAATATCATCCTAGGTCTTTTTACAATTTTTCTGTCCCACCAGCTGCCGAACTGTAAAACTATTGAACACTGGACCCCCGTTCTACCGCGAACTTCGAGAAACAAGGCATCCATCTATTTCGTGACGTTACCACGTAGAGTACAAAGAAACCTTTGCCATTCGCTGGGAGCGAGTGATTCACTCGTCATTACTCTAGTTCATATCGGTTCTACCCGAGTTCACATCGCGGAGAACGTAATGGCTGCATGTGCATGAGAGTTTTCGTGGTTTTCCGCATATGTAATGTGAATACAAGTCAGTTTCTCTTACAGAGCCCTCCATAAAAGCATCTCTCCCCTTATGCACGTATTCCTCGCATTGTTTGCCCTAAACTGTATCCTCTTAATCCCAAACCTTTAAGGAATTGACTAAGAAAACAATCACCAAGTAGCTGATGAAATCGAGAATTTTGGATCCCAGCGTTGAAAAATTACATTACAGATATGAGGATTTAATGGTCGTTAGACTTGTGAACTACATTACATAAAACAAACAGAAAGCTTTTGCAAATTCAGCACAACAATGCACTATACATCATTATAAAAATTCTCCTTGATTTTTAAGGAATTCTGTCATCCGCTTGGATTTTAAAATTAACGAAATCAATCTAAAATACCAGTTAGTCATGAATCTATTCTGCTTTTTCATCTGCGAAAATCAGAACTCTCAACTAATCAACTGCCTACATAAGTATGATATGCTAACAGAACAATCATAAAATGGGCTTAAGGCTGTCCACCCCAGTCTTATACAATTCTTCCACCACAACTCTTTCTCTTCCAGGAGCAGCCTTTTTGCAATTAGGACAAGTTCTCCACCTCCTTCTATTAAATGCTCTAAGATGCTAAACATACTGGAAATACAGGTAAAGAGGTAACAAAGGGGGGAGTTCCAGAGACTTTACTGCAGAACAGAACAAGTATTGCCCCAGTACACTAATCAGCTAGAGCAGGGGTCCCCAAATTTCTTCAGTTCGCGGAGTACTTACACTTTCATTATTTTTTTATCGGCGCCCCGGTTACAGTTTTTCTGCCATAACGTTAATCAGGCGCTCAAACAGAAACAGTATTTTAGTGAAAAAATATAATGATTTTAATAAGAAAACATACAAAACAAATACAAATAAAAGAAAATTTCAGTAACAAATTATAAACTCATTGTGACAGCTGAGCTTGTTGATTCCCATACAGTTTTTCAATACAAATAAAAGAAACCTTTGGTAACACATTATAAACTGATTGTGACAAGTGCGCTTGTTGATCCCCATACGGTTTTTCAAATCGTGGAAGATGGCTTGATATAGCTATTCTCATTTCTTGCTCCACATTGATTTTCGAACGGTATTTGGTCTTTATTAGAGCAACAGACGAAAACCAAGCTTCGCGTAGAGCGGCTGGCGCAAAGGGAGTGAGGATCCTTACAGCTTTAGAACTTAAAGTTGTATACTCAATTTTGATTGAAATAAAAACCCAATTAAATCTGAGCAAGCAAATTTTGTTTTCAGGCTGCTATCGCAAGACAGTCCAATTAAACTCTCTTCGTCTTGCGAATGAAAACGATTTTGTAATTTTGTATTCAACGTAAATTTCTCTACATTATCTTTCGCAAAGTATTTCGCGAACCAGTCAGTGAGCTTTGAAAGCTTTTTATTCCATAAAAGTGACAGCAATTTTTATAGAACAACGATTTTAGTGTTGTTTTGTATTGTTAAAATGTAGAAAAACAATCTTGACCACCATCGTCATTCAATTTTTTTATCCAAGGCCCACCAGCGGCCGAGCGGTAAAGTCGCTGAACACTGGTAGTTCGGTCCGAGGTTCGAATCCCTCGAACGGGATGGCTGCATGGGCGTTTTCGTGGTTTTCCCCCATGTGTAACGTGTATACGAGCCAGTTTCCCTTAGAAAGTCCTCCACGAAGGCATCCCTCCCCTTAGGCAGATAGCCCTCGAAGCTTTGCCATAATTACACAAACAAACAAACAATTTTTTTATCCACGACTGCAGCTTTTTCCTAAACGCTGAAATCATTTTTTCAAGTTTCAAGATGTGCATACATTGTCCTGTAGTGACAGTTTCAAAACCTTTAGTTTGCCAAAAATGCTGCCCTAACATGCTAGACGCTTCATGTATGCTACTGGAGTTATAGTATCCTTTCTGTTTTTTTCCAGAGTCCAGACGTTGTTGGATTGAAAAGAATGCAGCAAATCCAACTTTTGCTTCTATTTTTGATCCTTCAGTAAAGGCGTCAAAACCTTTGTTACTTGGATCGATTTTCTTTTGGATTTTTATATTGATAGAGGGATCGGCCGGATGTCTTTTGTATGGAAGAGGGCGTTGTTCGTAATCGTCAGCAGAATAGATGATGTTTTTCTAAATTGAAGAATTGAAAGGTAAATAGCCTCACTGATTGCTTGAAGATGTAGCAGCATAATGCCTGCCATAAGGTTTCTTATTGTGGAAGATGGTCTTATGCTGTTCCGTTTGTCGTTTAGGAAGACCGCATCTAGGATTGAGCTCGATGTGGTGTGGGTGGCATCAGTGCTGCTTTTGTATAAGATATTTCTCCCGCCTTCTTATCATGCCTTCGTAGAGTAGTGGTCTGCACACTGGGCGCGTATTCCAGATGTCCGTGGTTTGATTCCCGGCGAGAGCGTTGCTCATTTCTCATTATTCCCGCTTTAAAAATAACCTAATGACTCTAGGATTATTGGTGCGCAAGTTGAATAGGTTTCAAGATTTTATTCGTTGCCATCTTGTATAAAGGGGCATAAATATCTTTGCTATTGTTGCAGTATGTAAGCCAAGCTTTAAGTTTCGCTTTTTTAAGTTGGCGTTTATAACTAGCCTTTTGTTTTCTGAATTTTTGGAAGAAAGCGTTTCTTTCTTTTTCTGGTTCTGTGGATTTAAGTTTTTTTCGCAAGGCTCTGGTTTTGTGTTTCTATCTCCGCAGATCTTTCGTCTACCAGTTTATATCGCTCAGTACTGTTGGGTGTTCTCTTCTTGAATTATTAGTCGCAGATAATTTGTATTCTTTCTGTTATTTCTTTCGTAGTTTTGTTGATTTCTTCGCTGGTGCTACAACGATTGATTGAGAGTATCAGGCCTTCTGCCTATTGGTTCAGGTGCTGTACAAATATTTTCTCTCTTCCTTTGTTTTGAGTCTGGCTGTTATGGTGCTTGTTATCGGTTCGTTGATGTCGAAGGTAACATATTTAAGATCGGATTCAGTGCGATCATCTCGAACTTGTCTCTTGTGGATTTTAATTGCTAAATGTAGTGAGGTGATGGAGAGATTTGTCTAGTCTTAGCTTCGTATGTTGTCGAATGTTGGATGGTCGGTTGATTGAATATGAATTATTAGATTATTTGAATTGAAGAATTCTTCTAGCTGTAAGCCTGTTAGGTTTGTATGTAAATAACTCCAAACTGTACAGAGAAAGTGTAAAACTCCAAATTGTACAGTGAGAGTAAGTTTCCGCAACTGAAGCTCTGAATTTGGTGGCTGAGTAAACCAAGAGTCGGGGTGAGCTCTTCTGATGATGAGATGTAAATACTGGTGATACAAGCAAAGTCCTCTCGTAGAATGCAGCCTAAAATGCTAGGATCAAAGATCTGAGATTAAATACCGTTTTTTTTTATAACACTAGCCTTTGAGTGCCTTTGAATAAGAAAATTTACGCAATTTACATTCACGGGTACAACACGATAAAACATCAACACATTTTGATGAATCAGACATCAAAACGCGAAAAGAATTGCGAAACGGAATCTCGGAATTCGTTCGTCATAGTAACTATGGTAATGTGATAAAAATAGAGCGGCTACGAGCAACCATCGCTAGGCGACTTAGTTGTGTGAAATCTCCACTAGTGTATTCCGCAGCGGCGCCGTAACTAGACTTTTTGAAACTTTAAGAGAAACTTTTTTGGCTTCCCTCTTCTCTGTGATTTCGTACGCTTTCTAAGGGAAAATGTGAGAAGAGGGGTAAGAATTCGATGAGAAATTTTTTTAAATAATGATTTCTCTTGTCAGAGCTTATTTATTAAATAATGGAGCTTAACTTGTTTGCAAAACAATTTGATTGTTAAACAAAATAAGCATGTGCTCAAGGCCCGTAAGGTGGAAGAATATGTGAAACATATTTTCCTCCCTGAAAAGATTTAAAATGTCTTTTTTCACTTTCCTTCTCTTCTTTTAAGTAAAAACAGTTCAAAATGGGAAAATTTGGACCTTGGTTGTGGCCTGAGCTTAAGGTATTACATTGTGTTATAAGCTTTGCTTTTCAGATATTAATATTTATAAGCTTTTCCTTTAACAGGGATGACACATAGATAAAGCTATTTTGAAAATAAGCATACCATGTGAATTATAGAATTAATAGGGAAAAACCCTAGATCAACAGTCACTCTCATAAAACTGCATTTTCGTGCTATATGAAATCTACACGAATCTTAAGACATTATATTCATTTTGTTTACTTATCCGTACCAGGAAACATCAAGATGAAACTGTCGCTTCTTTACTGTCACTTCTTTCCGTCACCAAGTCAGAATGCAAATTAGCTGGCGTGTATTTAGGATGAGGTTTTAGATTGTAAGACAGAGCGTGTTCCGCCTCTCTAGATCCCGTTACTAGGTTGCTAGCTCAGATAAGATTTGCAGTCTTGCATTATAACTGCAGATATTAGAATACCTACGACGATTAGGTAGTGAGCCAACTTCGCGTTAATTTGATTTGTGCAGCCTTCCGCTACTAGCTACGTGAATTCAAATTTTACATTTGAACTTACTGTTACTTTAAGTTATCTCGCCATAAGTTCTGGCTGAGTTGTAAGCACCAGGTATGCATTCAGTTCTTCTTTAGTTGTAGTAAAAGGGCCACTTCTGAAGGCTCAGTTGTTATTTTAGACTTTAAGGCCCGTCCATACGAGAACCCTCGCGACGTAGTAGACGATATGTTTTTTTCGCCGGTGTAAAATCGCAGTACGCAGAGTACGTAAATCTGAGTTCACTCATGTTCAGCTTTTTCGTCCGCGACGCGAACTGAATTAGCTGACTGAATTAGCATCACATGTCATGATCTGTTCGAAAGTTTTGTTTACATCTTTCAACATGACGGCAGCGTTTGAAAGGCTAATTAACAAAATTCGTCAACAGCCCCTTTTATGGGATCATAAATTGAAGGATTACAAAAATAAAGAAAGAAAAAAACTGATTTGGATAGAAATAGAGAACAGTGCTATGAAGGTAAGTCTGTTTCATATATTTCAAGGAGGAGTTTTGCTAATATTATGTTTTTGTGTGATATAAAACGTATACTTACTGATGATTATAATATGCTTATTTTCAGTTAATACTATCAGATATCAATGGAAGTATTTACGAAATAGATACGTTAGGGAGTGCAAGACTCAAAAATCAGCAAATAGGATTGGCTCTGCAGCTACAACTCCAAAATTTGGTCTGTATGAGCAGTTATCTTTTTTTAAGAGATACAGTTAGTCAGCGAACGTAAGTATTTCTAACAATTTTAATATTTTTGAACGATTACTGTATTCTGTACATTTTAAAGTATCACAGCTAGACAATATATATTCTGTACATTTGTATTTAAAATAATAAAATTGAGTTACTTCTTCTAGTTATATAGTTCTGATGTTCTTTATTATATAAATTTGCTTAGGTAATTTTGTAAAAACCGCAACAAATCAGAATACGTTTTTTTAAGGTTCAAAATAAAAGTTGCTAAGAAGGAAAGTTGCTAAGGAAGTTGCTAAGAAAATTTGAATTTTATAATTGATTTTCAAAATAGTATTTATTTAAGAAAATTTATATAAAATTTAATAGGTCGCTTAGAGGTTAATAAACTGAGGCTTGTGTATAAGAGAGAAACACATTTGTAGTGCAATTTCTAAGAGAAAGACACACGTGGAAGACACACGAAAACTATTTTGGAAGGTCCTTAAATGTGGCTCACGCTATAACAAACAATGATCCCATTTTTTAAAGATAATTTGAAACAGAAATTTTATTATGACATGCCTTTTTATCAATCAACAAATTAATTTAAAATTACATTGTGTTTAATAACTTTAAGAAATTAGGAACTGCTTGAAGTACACTTAGAATCAAATTAAGAAACAAAAGCTCCATTTCTGGAATTTACTACTGTGCATATGCTACTTTTCATATAGACATTTATTACTGACACTGCAGAAATTACATGTATTAACAGATGTTGCATCCATGATCTTAACAGCACTATGAATATACGTAACTTACACTGGAGGAGAGGATGGGGGGTATCTGCTGATCCAGTTTGCATCTTACAAATTAAATAATTTAAAGCTTAAGTTAATTGTTAAAGAAAACTAAACTATTTTTTTTTTATGCAAAAGCTCTTGTGCAGGGATTCCAAACTTTTTTCTTGCGTCGACTTCCTTCAAAAGAATGGTTTTCTTCAACGCTTTCTTTATTATACGTGACATGAAACATAATCATAATACAAATAACTGCACAGGAATAGATAACAGATTAAAAGCACAAACAAAAGTTTCAAAAGAAATTGTGACACGTCTTTATTATAGCGGACCCCAAATTTTAATTGGCAGTCAATTGAGATCTAATATGCAGCGAGGTATAAGAACACGTGGCGAGATTTCGGGAAGGTATTTCAGTTGATTAGTGATTTAGGTTTTGGGGGGGGGGGCTGCTATAATACGGAAGTACCAAACTTGTTTATTAGATTTATTTTATATTATTTTCTGTATTATTATTGTATTTAATTTTACAAATATAAACACATTTTTAGAAACAACATTACAGATTCTAATTACAGAAAAGTTCAATTTTAATTAATGCGATGGCTGCACTTGATGTAATGATACATTTTTTTAAAGTATTCGGCATAAAACTGCTTGGTTCTTAGATTACTTCGTTCGAAATTGCTCAGTCTGTTTCTTGTTTTCCAATGAAAATTCTTGTCTTGACTAAAGAGTACTTAAAAAAAAAAAAAAAAAAGAGAAAACTTTATTTGATAACAGCTTTTATTTTGGAATATAATTTTTTAATTCCCAAACTTAGCATTTTCAATAAGACTTCTGCTTGAACATCCTTCTTCAATGTAAGCAAATCTTCTTGCATCATAATATCTAGATCAAATATATTAAAATTCAAAGGTTCCATGAGCCACTGACAAATTTAAATTTTCAATGCCTTGGAATTTTTAAATTTTGCAAGCGTCTTGTGTATAACAATGTCTTTTGAGAACGTTTGCATTCTTATACTTTTGGTTGCGTTTTCTTGTGTTCCTGCTTTTATTCTTTTATACGGGACTTTTGCATAAATAAGTTATACATTTTAAAAATGTGATTTTAAAATTCTTTTAAGAAATTTTTATGCACTTTTTCCTTATATTTATTTTGTATGCTTTTCTTTCTTACCACATGTATAGCTTTATATCAATAAACAATTAATTATGCATTTTTTATTCAATGGGGACTTGATTATTCCAATAAATTGTTGGTGCGTATTCGGCTATCAAGCCCTTTGATCTTCAATGACTTTTGGGGGTTCAATACTAAGCTTCTTAAAAACCAACTATTCTTAAAAATTTATAAATATCTAGTTATGGCTATTAAATGATTCTGAATTTTAATATGTGGCTTCTGCCGACAAAGTTTGGCTACTCCTACCTGCATACATTAAGTGTGATGCTAAGTTCAATCTCATTGTTAAGCAAACTTCTTCACTCAATCACTGTTGACATACAATTGTATAAAATACAGAGTTGCCATATATGTATACCAGTTTTGTAATATAAATATTTGTATTTGTGTATATATGTTACCATTAACATTCATAATTCAGCTATTTGATAGAATGTTCAGTTATTTCATGAAATATCTGATCGAATCAGTTAAACAGTGTAATATATCAATAGTTCTGCAGTTACCCTGATCTAATGGCTGAAGAATAGAAGTTGGAAAACTAATTCTATAGTCATCAACGAGAGATCAGCTGGATGGGCAGCTCAGTTATCTAACAAGAGTTTGGATATTTACTAGCTTGAATGCTGAAAGATAGTTTATTATCATACTCACGGATAAAAAATAAACCTTGAAGAGGAAGCTGGTATTGAAACTATTACAATGTTAGCTTTAAAATAAATTATCTTTCATATTATTGCTGTTGTCTATTTGATTATAATAGGCTCGAATTCTTCTTTTTATTTTTATTTTATTTATTTATTTTTGTGAATAACTGAGAAATTTTCATTTTCTACAGATTATTTTTACGAAATTTCCATTTTTTTAACACGAAAATAACATTTTCCTGATTATATCTAATATTCAATAATGATAATAATAATAAAGTTATGACAATCGAAAGTTTAGCACAAATTCAGTTTTATTATAAATATATGGAGAACTTTCGAAAGATGTAAAAGCGAAAGCAACTGGTGATAAAAACGAGGGTATTTGCTAGTAGTTATTTCCTGCGTTGGATTACAGAGCAGAACCAGTCTCCTCCATTTTTTGCGTTAAAGCAGCCGGCATCGAAAGGATTAGCTCGCTGCCACGTGCCTGGCACATTGCCAGTTGTCAAAGCATAGACTAATATTTTGCGTGACGTACTGTCTGCCTCGCTGTCTGCCAATACCTGCGTTCTGCCTGTTGCGTTGATGTTCGTTCTGAGCAATTTTACTCCCTAGCTCTGAGACATGGTGCTCTGAGAACTTTTCTCCCCCTCTTTAACGCTTATGCGTTTTTCCTCCCGTTTCCACTTGTTTTTCATGATCTACCCTCTGTAAATGGGGAAAATGTTCAGTATTGGATTAAAGAGCGTGTTATGCATTCCGCCTTCTGCGCCATTAAACTTAATGAAGAGTCAATTGCTTCAAGAGAATAATTTTAAAGTAGCTTTCCCAAGATTAATACTGAATCAAACGTGCCACGATCGCAATACATAAAGGACTGAACGCTCCAGTTACTATATCCCACGGTTACAGCCGAAAACATCGCGGCAAAAACATCGCGGACGAAAACGTCGCGGAGAAAATAACGCAAGGCGAAAATGTCGTGCTACAAAACATCGTGGGAGAAAACATCGCAAAGAGAAAACATCGCAGTTCTAAAACATCGTGGTACAAAACATCGTCGTCGAAAATAAAGCGGTTCAAAAACTTCGCAGTTTAAAAACATCGCCGTCGAAAATATCGTGGAAAAAAATAAAGTATCTACAAATCATCGCATGACGATAATATCGCAGACATGCTTTTTTTCAGGCTTTAATAAATGTAAATGGATATTCCCATAATGATTTGTGAGCGCAAATGATGTAAGGAAAGGTAATTTTTACTTTCACATTTTTTTATTAAGTAATAAAGTTTTGCTGAAAAAATAAGAAGGAAACTTAAGCATAGAAAATTAAATGCAACTTAATAATTATACTTTTTATGAAAAATTACCTGTAAAATCTTTATAAAAAATTATTTATTAATGGTCTTTCTTAGTTAACTATATTGATTTAAAATTCTATTAAGTGCTATAAGTTGCATTAATTTTCTATGCTTAAGTTTTCTTCTTATTCTCTCAGCAAAAATTTAATATTTAATAAAAAATATGAAAGTAAAAATTATCCTTCTTTACATCTTGCGCTCAGAAATCATTATGGAAATATCCATTTACAGTTATTAAAGCCTGAAAAAAAGCATGTCTGCGATATTATCGTCATGCGATGATTTGTAGATACTTTATTTTTTACCACGATATTTTCGACGACGATGTTTTTAAACTGCGAAGTTTTTGAACCGCTTTATTTTCGACGACGATGTTTTGTACCACGATGTTTTAGAACTGCGATGTTTTCTCTTTGCGATGTTTTCTCCCACGATGTAGCACGACGTTTTCGCCTTGCGTTGTTTACTCCGCGACGTTTTCGTCCGCGATGTTTTTGCCGCGATGTTATCGGCGGACACCATATCCCACCTATGGGACCGGTTTAAGTGCGATTTTCTCCAACTAAACACTGGTTTCCTCAATCAGCGATATGAAATCGATGCTTTATATCATGAATAATGCGAATATTTTTTCAGTCGATACATAATTATTTACAAATTTGGCATAAATTTAAAAATTTGTATTTCCTTTGATGTCACTCTTTTTTTTTTTTTTTTTTTTTTAAATATCTATAATGTCTCAGATTTTAAATTACGTCTAAAGGGACTTTTTTTTTAAACTTTTTGTGTGTTACTTTTGTTTATTAAATATCATGTTCCACGTACTCAAACCATAAAATTCATTTCAACAGCAATATCGCAAAATAATTTTTAAATGAGCATATCTTTAGAATTTCGGATACAGAATCTCGCGCGCTTTTTTCCCGTAGTGTTGCCATTGCTCTCTTTGAAATCGTTTAGTTTGTTAATCAAAAATTCATTGAAGTGTTACAAAATATGAAATCGATAATAAAACAAATTTCCAATTCAAATTAGGGCTTCCACATGCTCATTCTATGGAAGATTATGTTATTCAAATTTTGATGGCTCTAGGTACCGTCATTTTATCACAAGCAAGAAACATACTTACAGTCATGCAGATTCTTCATTATTTAATTTCTTTAAATATGATACAGGGCTCTAATATTTGGTGGCAACAATTTGAAAAGTGATTCGCTGTTTTTAGTTTTCAACGCAAAATGCCAAAACAAATTAGTCCTTCTGGGCAAATTGCCCTCTTGGACTAAAAAATGTAAAGAAAAGCACTTTGGAATTAGACTCCTAAAATTAGATTATTTTCTTGAAATTTTCTGTTGTAAAATTCATGAAACTGCATTCATGAAACTACACAAGCAGTCCAGTCTTCTGTTCTGAAAATGCAAATCCATGACTTGAGGACCATGCCTGTATCCTGTTGAGGGCGATCTGCAATTGTCTCTCCACATACCTCATATCTGCCCCTTGGCAACTTATCTGGAGGTCGTTAACATATAAAGAGCCTGAGACCCTTGCAAGAAATTCCCAGACCAAGACTTCACTGAATTGTGTTATCTACTATTTCAAGATGCATTGGCTGTGGACAGTTCAGGGGAGGGTGACCCCCGCGTGACTACCACTATCCAATCTGTGTTTTACAGCAAGGATGAATTTGAATATTTTGTTTAGCTAATCTGTTGCCCTCAGTTGTGCCATTTGTCTTCATTTAGATCGCGATATTAGTTTAATTATTCCAATCTGGATAAACTGTTTCAAAACTTGATAATTATTAATATATCCAATATTTCTCATTGCACGCGTAAGCTGCTTTGCTCGGAGTCTGAACTTGGGTGGGTGACCACCCACGTGACATGCTCCTGCCAATCATCTCCCTCCACTTAGCGAATACTGTCACAGCTCGAACGGCAATTCCAGATGCTACTCCACGTACATTTCACAAAAATTGACAAGTTTCGCCTAGTTGGCGCGGCGTAAATCGCCTTAATTAAAAACTTAAGTACCAACGCCTTAGGGCAATTTACCAACAGAGACGGTTAAAGTAGCGGTTGGCTACTAATTGCCGTTTAGCCATTGACTCGATTTCGATTTCGATTTCGCAGGAAGTTCCTTTAGAACAGAGTTTGTTTTTAAACTGAAAAGTGTCACACTCAGAACACAGCCTTGAGGCACACCCTCTTCTTGTACAAAGACATCTGATACTACCGAGCTAATTTTTACTTGAAAGGTCCTTGCCTTCAAGAAATTTTAGATAAAGATAGGCAGGTTGCCTCGCAAGCCACTAGTGTGTATGTCACGCAAAATACCGTATCTCCAAGTCTTATCGTAAGCTTTTTCTATGGTGAAGAAGACAGAAACCAGGTGATTTCTTCTGACAAATGCTTTACGAATAGAGGTTTCCAGAAGGAGCATATTGTCGATGGTATTTCTGCCTCTACGTAAACCACTCTGATATGGGGAGATAATGTTGTTTTTTTTCAAGGTAATATGCTAGACGGTGGTTAACCATTTTTTCAAACAGTTTGCAAAGACAACTGGTAAGGGCTATCGGCCGGTAGTTCGAAGGATTTTTCGGATCTTTTCCTGGCTTTGCTTATGGGTATAACTATAGCTTTCTTCCAGGTACTAGGAAAGGTGTGCTCCTTCCACACTCGATTATAAAGAGCAAGAAGGGCAGTCAGTGACTGAAAGGAAAGAGGCTTCAGCATTCTGGACCCGGACTAAATTTATGAGTATGGGAGAAAGCTCTCTTTAGCTCAAACATGCTGAAATCATCATTATAGGGTTCCAAGTTGGAAGAATTGAAACGGATGGGTAACTTCTCGGACTGACGCTTAAAAGAAATAAGCGGCTAGAGGAAAGAGCCAGGCTTAAATCTATCTGCAAACAAAACTAAAAAATCCTACAGGAAGTAGATAGTGATGTATTAAAGAAGAGTATAATTGCCGAAAAGTAGGGAATTTCAAAATCTACCTTATTTAGAATATTTAAAGGTCGTGAAAATATTCTTAATGCTGGTGCATCGGGATCCGGGAACAAATCCAAGCGACTTTGCTGTGCCGAATACGAAAATGTCGAAACTTAACTTCCAGAATGGTTCAACCATATGCACGCTTCCAATGTTACTTTAAGTGGGTTTATAATTCAGTCAAAAGCAAATGAGAGTGCGAAAAATTTAGACATTCAAAATTTTACTTGTTCCATTTGTTTGTTGGCTGTACCGGTTCCAGTAAAGACACTCAGCTTCATCATTAGTGATTCGTACGGAAGTAAATAAAGTAGATGAGGCAAAGGCATTGATGGCATGAATTTGACAAAGTGAAAGAAAGGTATGCGCCGTGTGATGTCGACAATATGGACGAAACTGGACGTTTTTGCAATTCCAGCCCCCAAGTCGTACCATCAGCATAAAAGGTGGCAAGTGCCATAGTGGAAAGCACGCAGCAAATAACATTAAACAGTTATCATGCATATAATGCAGATAAACATCGTCCTTGGGTGATTGGTACGTCCGAGGGACGCCGTTGTTTTAAGAGCATAAACAATAATTTAGGTTGCATCTACTCTTACCATAAGAAAGCTTGGATCAACAGCTGAATTGACTTCATCGTTTTAATAGTCGACTGGTGGCTCAGAATAAGCATGCTCTTATGACTCTGAACAGGTATACAGCCCATAGCATATAGGACCTGAACTTAGAGAAAGCAACGGTTCTTTCCCTTCCCCCAAATACAACATGTTGTCTTCAGCCTTTGGAGTAAGACATTATTGCTTTTAGAATTATAACTGAAATTGTTTTATATTCCCCTGCAATGTAGCACGAGACTTATTTTCAGAGAAAGCTATGCGGAAAAGTAAAAATATAGGAGCACGCACATTAAACATTTAATAAATTGAACACATTTGCTTTCCAGAAACGTCGAGAAAATAAAAATTACTAGAATGTTCTCGCGCATGATTTAAAAGCTTTAAAAAGGTCGGAGGAAAACACTTCAGTTCAGTTTTTTACTTAGTGCTGATATTGCGGTGAGATCGGATTAGCTTTCTCTACATTTTTAATTGTGTTCTATTTAAAGTTTTAGTAGTTTTAAATATAACTACTGTAAGATATTGTGAGGAAAGAATTGAAGGAAGAGTTTGTGCCGTCCAACATCAAACCGAACTAGAAATTGATGACAGGGTTTCTGCAGTTGCCAAAGAAATTGATAATTTAAAGAAATTCATAGCGACGGCAGGGAGCAATTCGGATAGTTTTAAATTTTTACCCATGCCTGCTCGTCCCTCACTGAAGCTATCCACGTATGATGGGAAGACCTCCTGGCAAGTATATTAGACACAATTTTCTAAAGTGGCGGATGCATATGGATTCAAGCTAAGGCCTGCCATCTCGTCGCTTCTCTGAGAGAAGACGCTGTGTATATTCTTCAAACTCTTCCAGAAAACCAGAGACTAGACTTCGAAGCTCTATCCGGTGCGTTGGAGCTGCGCTTTGGCGAGAAATGTTTGAAAGAACACAGGAGGCTTCAATTAAAATCCCGTCAACAGAAGCCTACCGAAACACTTCAGGAGCTCGCCATGGATGTTGAAAAGCTGTCTCACCTCGCCTTTACGGAGTGCCTGAGAGAAACGAAGGAAATGCTGTCTTGCAGTACTTTAACAATCGCATCCGGGTTTCCGAAATACAGAAAGCTCTGCGAATGGCGGATGTCAAGGACGTAAAAAGTGCTCTGGTGTATGCCATGAAATTCTAGGCAGCCCAGTAAGCAACTTGTAGAGATCGACATCCAGTCAGAGCTGTGCGAGTCCACGAGCCAGTGGATCAATTCATGGCTCTTTTAGATGATTTATCCAGACAAGTCGATGCTTTGATACGGAGGAGTGAGAACAAATGTGCTCTAAAGTGTTGGAAATGTGGTACTGAAGGCCACATACGATGGAATTGAAGAATACCCCACGGCAAGAATAAAACAGATGATTTTAGCAGACCATCCAGTGCCTTGAGAAAGAGCAGGAGTGAAAAGAAACCAATTCTAAAGTGCTGGAACTGCGGTGTTGAAAGCCACATGCGAAGGAACTGCATAACTCTCCAGAGCGCGGAATATGAGACAGACGATTTAAACAGACAATTAAATTCCACGAGGCAAAAAAGGAGTGACAAGAAACCAAAGTGCTGGAACTGCGGAGCTGAAGGCCGCGTACGAAGGAACTGCAGAACACGGAAAATAAGACCATTCCCCAGCAACGACGCAGGAAACAAATTAATGATCATATTACGGAGCAGAATTTGAACGATAGTGAAAAATCCCGTTTTAAAGTACTAAAGATTTCTGAAGTAAGTGGCAACAGTAATGGACTATCCATCAATGGGCGTATCGACGGAGTTCCTTGCAATATGATCATTGACACAGGAGCTAATGTTACCATTATTCGGAAAGATTTAGCTCAACGATTTAAAGAAAATCTCATTTGGACGCCATCCTGTGTTACCCTCCCGAACGGGTTTCTGGTGATAAAATTAACATAGATGGGAAGTTAAACGTGAACAACCGTTTGGAAGTGCCGCCTACTTTCACACGGCATATGTGGCAAATATTACAGATCCTTGCATATTCGGACTGGACTTTTTGAGGAAATACAGTTTTTTTTTGGACTTCAGCATCAGCGGACATAAATACCCATCATCAGAAGGGATCCTCACCTAGAAACACCGACGCCTTGCTTGAAAGACTCTGCTGAGAAAGCCGCCGAAATCATACTAAGATCGAAGACAAACACCAGACTACCGGCTATTCTCCATCCCAGATGCTGATCGGTCATGACCTTCGTCTGCCTTGTGATCTTTTGTTTGGTCACCCTCCGGATGCGCCTGAGGAATACATTCAACATCTCCAGTCCCGTTTTGAAATGATGCACAATTTTGCACGAGAGCGAGTGAACTTGGCGATGGAGAAGATGAAGACCCAACATGACACGAGAGCTACTGGACATCGATTCAACGAAGGAGACAAGTTGTGGTTGTGGAATCAGACTCGACGGAAAGGACTCTGTCCTAAACTACAATCACCTTTTAATATTACAGCTGAAGACATTAAAACAGCATTTGAATCTCTCCTCCTACCGGAAAAAGAAGGTTCCAGTAATCCTAGGACACCACTTCATCGATTTGACTCAAGGAATAATTGGATAATCAGCTTAGACAAAGAATATTCACTTAAATTAAGTCAGCAAAGAAAACTTTACTTCGGATTCAATTCTTGCCCGTTTCTCCGTTACGTGCGACTCCAGCGCTGTTATAATTGTCAACAAATTAGTTACCAAAGCAAACAGTGCAACAACGCACCCGTCTGCGTACAGTACTCAGGAGTGCACGATAATCAGCTTAGATAAAGAATATTCACTTAAATTAAGTCAGCAAAGAAAACTTTACTTCGGATTCAATTCTTGCCCGTTTCTCCGTTACGTGCGACTCCAGCGCTGTTATAATTGTCAACAAATTAGTTACCAAAGCAAACAGTGCAACAACGCACCCGTCTGCGTACAGTACTCAGGAGTGCACGATAATCCAACAAAAGATTGCAAGATGTCCCCAATTTGTGTCAACTGCACCCAAACAAATCAGAAAGATAATACTAATCTAGATTGCAACCACGCAGCCAATTCCAAAACATGTCCAACTTACCGCAAGGCCCTACAACATCTACTGCAACAACAGATATTCCAATAATTTCCAACTCTTACAGTTTGAATACTTTCTCATTTTTACAATGCGATCTTCAACGTTCAATAGCTGCTACTAATCACATTATTCAAAAACAGTTAGAACTGCAAGCTACTTTTGGTCTCTTTCAAGAACCCTACCTAAATAAAGATAATACTTTCACAGGTTCAACAGCGCAAACTAAGATCTTTTTCTCCAACAACCACTTGGCAGCAATTGCTTATAATGGTCCTCTTTCTCCAATCATATGGAAAACAACTGATCATACTATTTCAATATTGATAGAAACTCTTGAAGGTCAACTTCTAATTACGAGTGTCTACTTTCCTCCCAGCAAGGATATTGACGTGCTCCTTCATGAGCTTGATTTTTTAAATTCAACCAGATTCATCAACATAATAGTTGGAGGAGACTTCAATGCAAGTAGTTCTTCGTGGGGTTTCCCTTCAGAAGATTCGAGATCCCCTTACCTATTAGATTTCATTAACTCGAACAATTTTACAATAGTAAATTCTACTTCTTCCCTCCCCCAACCTTTGATACGATAAGAGCAAAGGTTTGGCCAGATATAACTCTTGCCAGTGTTACATCTTCTATCATCATACAAGAATGGAAAGTTCAAGACTTCGAAACAATAAGCGACCATAGAGCAATCACTTTCAGTCTTTCTTCTAGCCTTTCAGATAACCATAAAATTCGCTTTAAAACAATCTTTGGAGACATTGCTAAATTAAAACGACTTCTTTCTCCATCCTTGGACCTTAATAGTTTCAAAAATTGTGATTCCCCTTTGGCTTCGGATGATGTTTACGACTTAATAATTAGAAAAATACAACAGGTCTGCATTCAAACGTTTGCAATGCGTAAATTTAAATCAAGTGTTCAAGTCACCTGGTGGAATGATACTTTGGAAACTGAACGCCGTATTCTTAGAAGATTGAGAAGACAGGCACAGAGAATCACAGACCCAGGAGAAAGACGTACAGCATTTATTAATTACAAACGACATCAGGCTGATCATAAAAGGAAAATCAAGGAGGCTAAAAATACTTCCTGGCGCAAATATTGCAAGCCTGAAGCAAATGATACATATGGAACAGTTTTCAAAATTGCAACTAACAGGGTTTTCCACCCAACGAGACTACTAGCTGGAATTTTATCACATGCCAATTCTTCAGCAGAAATAATCAGCCACATCCTAAAGACGCTATTTCAGGATTTCTCCTCTGAAGATAACATGCACCATTCCAATCTACGTGATTCTTTCAACAATTATATTCCATCTAAAAGTTCATCCGGTCTACAGCTTACTTTGCAAGAGTTATCAAGAATTATTAAGAATTTAAACTTACGGAAAGCCCCATGACCAGATGGCCTGGACCATGCCATTACACGAATGCTCTTTCAGATTGACCCAGATCTACTGTATAACTTCATTCAGGCATGCTGGCGTCTCAGGAACTTTTCTATCCACTCCAAGAGAGCAGAAGTTGTCCTGTTTCTCAAGCAAGATAAAGACTCGTTCCAGCCTAGATCTTACAGACTTATCTGCTTGATCCTAGCTCTGGGTAAATTACTTGAACGAGTGGTCCTAAGTAGACATAACCATTTTCTAGCAGCCAATAAAATTCTTAGTGACTCTCAATACGGATTTCAAAAAGGTAAATCAACTGAAATGTCTATCGCGCATCTTGTTTCATCTATTTAAGAAAATAGATTGGATAATCAGCACTCACTCTTAATAAGTCTAGATATACAGGGTGCTTTTGATTCCCTCTGGTCGCCAGACATCATCGATACTTTGGTCACCATGGAATGCCCCATTTCCATTATTGATTTAATCTGAAGCTATTTAAAGGATCGAATGGTTCAAGTTACCCTGGACTCCGAGATCATAACTCATCCCTTACATAAGGGTTGTCCGCAAGGCTCAAGCCTTGGTCTAGTATTTTGGACTATTGTAGCTGACTCTTTGCTGAAAGAGCAGAAGAATTCATTAAATTGTAAGACCATAGCATATGCTGATGATTTTTTGCTCCTGATCAAAGGTAAATCTAAGATTGGTTCAACTGCACAGTTAAATATAAACATTGTAGCGGATTGGGCAAAATACATAAAATAACGATTTCAGCTTCCAAATCAAAGGCCCTTCTAATTGCAGCGTTGTATACTCTGCCAAGAAACCCTTCTTTACAACTTCAAGGGAGTTCAATTCAATTTGTTATTAATTTAAAGTATCTTGCTGTTATTTAAATAAAAGGCTCTCGTGGATTTCACATTTAAGACATATTAAATTTAAAGTAGACATTCTTAATCAGCACATGAGAAGAACGACAGCAAAATCTTGGAGGATCTCGACCAAAATTCTAAGAACCTGGTACTTAACAGTTATAGAGAAAATTATACTATACTGTTTCGGTGTTTGGGCCAACTTTTTAACACAGAATGAGCGAAAACTCTTGCTGACCATGCAAAGGACATTTCTTCTACAAATTTGCATAGGGATACAGAACAACATCAACCCAAACTTTTATTAGTATTGGCAGGTATCCTCCTATTGACCTTGTGGCGGAAAGAGAGGTTCTCATAACAAAAATTTTACGTCTTCGCATTCACGGTTCTCTGTGGAATCCCAGATATTACCCAGTCGACAATGGATATAAGCTTCCTCAATTGGTTTGCCATCCAGCAGAAAATAATATAACAGAGTTCACTGCTACACACCCCATTCACTTGGCTTCTGACCTTTCAGTAAAAATTTCACAGATGGCTCTTACACTCCAACGGGTACTGGCAGCGGCTTATGTATTTTCTACAAAAAATCCTTCATACACACTTGGAGACGTAGGCTAAATAATTCGATTTACCAAGCTGAACTGATTGCTCTTAAAAAGGCAATTCTTCTGTCTACAAAATTCGATCCTCCACTGATTTGTACGGATTCTCTGTCCAGCTTAGAAGCCTTACGAAATGATAAATTAAACAGTCCACTGGTCTTCGACATACAGCGAACCATCCTCTCTCTTCCTTCAAATAAAAGACCTTTTATCAGCTGGGTGCCGGGTCACAGTAAGATTCTAGGAAATGAACTCGCTGATCAAATGGCCAAGGAAGCGGCACGGGGTATTTACTTGCCGGAATTCCAACTTTCGTTTCCAGCCTCTGCACTAACAACGTTCTTATCTGGTCATGCCAAATTCCCCCAATACTTAGCTAGATTCAATCTTCGTGATCATAATAGATGTGATTGTGGGGAACTGGGCTCAGTTAATCATTATACTTAAGAATGCGAATTCACCCGGCAATTTCACCTTAAAAAAACCTTCTGTTGCTTATTGGCAACATTGGACTTCACAATTTTTAAAAAGCAATGTTGCCATCAACAAACTCTCACAAATCATAAGTATTTGAAATAGTGGCTTCACTTTCCCAACTGAACGCTAAATAGCATCTAAATTATATCAGCATCTCTGGTGAAACTTAATATTAAAACAGCCTGAACTGTATTATACAAGTGAACAATAAGTTCACTGCAAATTGGTTGCACCAACTGGAATTATCTACCCTCAAATCAAAATGTAGTAGTGACAGTCTGGTCATTAAAACTGTAATGTTACATTTACATATTCTTAGTATAACAAACATGACAATATGCTGAATGGTACTGTATAACACGGTAATCTATAGCAAGAAATATTCTTTCTTGTACCGTAAGCAAATGCACAGCACATTGGAATTAGTTTTGTATAATACATAGCAAATACATGATATGAACAGAATTGGCTATGAACTAAATGATTTAGGATTACTATAATTGTAATGTATTCGACATATCAATTAGTTAAAGGTTATGAAATGTGTAATTTATGCATATTTTAAATTGTTCTGTAATATGTTTTGTTTAGTTTGTGGTTTACTATACGAATGGTTTCTTGTAATGCCTATCTATTGTTGTTATTTATTATCCTTTGGAAGTATTGTAGATCCTCTTGTAAGTTTACTGCATTTTGTAAAAGACTATTATTGGAACTTGTATAATATGAAAGTATTTCTAATGTTTTGTAAACTGCACTGCTCTTCACAGAATCCAGAAAACATGTGTTTTTTTTAGTATTGCAAGTAGTAAAGACTGTTGTAAATAGTATAGTCTAATGCAATGTCCTGTGTCATGTCCTGAATTAAGTTCAATATTTGGCATGTAATGCTGCACAATGTACCTTTTACTAGTGATACTACTAAGTATTATTATACAGGAAAATGATTAGTAGTGTATATATTTCATCTTTTATTATATAAGGCATAGTAACTTTACTGCTGCATACAGAGTTCAAAGAACTTATTCTGCGGAATGGCAATACTATTGTTTCTGTTCTAAGCTGTTATTTAATAGTACCACAGGATGCATTCTATGTAACACAGCAGGTTCTAAAGTGTGTTACACACAATTAATCATCTTTATTTTTAATATTGAAACTTTGTTGCAGTGTACGCTCGCGTGTTGTGATGAATTTAGTACATAGTGTTATTCAAGGAATAACTGTTGAATGTATAACAATAACGTTATATATGGTATGGTGCCGCATAATACAAACATTGAAGCTATATTCAGCTTTATAATGTAAATAACCTGTATAAAATGTTCAGCATATCGTTAATGTTAGTTTACTTTAGTACTGCAGATATATAGCGATGTATGTTATTCTTAGTTAAGTTTTGTACGTATTTTCCTTTTAATGTTTTATTTTCAGCTTATGTTAATAGTTTAATCCAATGATAATGTTTTAACTGCTGTTGATCTTATAATTACATCTACCCATTTCAATATGAATGTATACGCTGCACATAGTGCAAAGTTCGTCTAAACTCAATCTTACAATGCATCTGTAAACTTTTTTCTTTGATTACGATTTTAAAAAATGCCGTTGGTCTGTTGGGCTGTGGCTGCAGCTAGAGTAATACATCCTTTTCCGCTGTGGGAGCTACAATCCCGTTAGGTTAACCTTTAGATCGGGAGCTCTCACAGTGGCGTTAAAGTCACCTTGGAATAGTTCATACACAGTCCTAAACAGGCTGAACGACGTCGTGGTTCGGATCCGTAAGTCATTGAACTCTAGGTTTAGAGTCGCTCCTTACTATGGCCATAGTACGTAGTGTATATAATTGTAAATAGTATTGTAAACATTATAAGACCATGGACCTTTTTGTTTCTAAATCTGTATTTGGTTTGATTTGTATTTAGTATTTGGCAGTATTTGATTTAAGCTACTTATTGAAGTTATTATATATGTTGTTTTTTATTCTAAAGTAATGTTTATTGTTGCATTTATGCCTTAATTGTAAGTTTAGCTTCATGTCCAGGGATTGTACTGCCGGGAATGTGCAGTCCGTGGGAAGGGGGCAGTGTTTAATTTGCTTGTTCACACAGCATTTAAAACTGAAAAAATAAGTTTGTTTTTTTGGATGAAATGTTAATATACCGTTACAGTTTTTGTAATTAGTCTGCTATTTTTAGTGGAATTGTAGTTGAAATTGTTTTATATTCCCGTGTAATGCAGCACGAGACTTATTTTAAGAGAAAGCTACGCCGAAAATATAAAAATACAGGAGCACGCGCATTTAACATTTAATAAATAGATAGCTCGTAATTGTACTCTTTTGCTATCCGGAAAAATCAAGAAAAATAACAGAATATTCTAGTGCAGTATTAAAAAGCTTATAAAAGCCGGATGAAAATATCTCAATTGAGTTGTTTACTTAGTGCTGTTTTTGATTGTAGCGAATTCGCGGGGAGATCGGATTAGCTTTCTGTACGTTTCTCTGTTTTGAATTGAGTTCTATTGAACGTTTTGGTATTTTAAAATATAACTACTGTGAGATATTGTGATACTGTACGAATATCTCTGAGGAAATTTCAGCGTTTTGTTTTATTTCTTGGGATAAGAATAATTTTAATTAATTTTTTATCGACTTGTGCATTCAGTCCATTATGAACCCGTACGCACACAACAATACACTTAAATGATCTGAACTAATGGTTTATCTACAAGGTATTTGGTGACAGGATTTTGAACGAAATCATTTGTGTATATCCAGTACATAAATGAGCATAAACATATAGTGGCAGAAGACTAAATGTAAAATTCAACTTTATACGGCTCCTTTGTCATTAGGTGATAATTACTAATCTACTAAGTAGCCTATAAGACCATTGTTAATAAAGAAGTACATGTACATTTATACCCTTATGATTTTAAATTGCATGAATATATAAGTTAGATTGGCAATTACTCATTATTTTTTTCCCATTTTTTAATGTGTGAAGATTTTTTATTGGTTATCCAAAAGCAGTTACATTATTTATTAGTTTCTTCAAAAATAAGTGACTAAATTAATTTTACGAGAGGTTTACAAGAAATATGTAAATGTTCTTCAGAACGTATAATAAATATAGAAATGCAAATTAGGTGTAAGAGAAATATGAAATTTATTCCTTTTTTGAAATTTCGAGTGCAATTAACGGTAAATCTGAATTTAACTGGGTGCTTTTAAAATTTAAGCTCATATAAGTTAGAAAATTCACTGAAGTCAGAATTTACTGAAATTTTGTGAAATACTATTAGCTTACTGTATACGTAATTGCCCAGGCAGCATGCATTCGTAAATTGCACGAGAAAAATACGTGCAATTTACGAATGGCCCTTCGTATAAAAAACGTTCAAGTTCAACGTAAAAATATTATGAAAAGTGTCCAGGAAGAAATACTAGATATTTACGTATATTTTTACGTTATAATATACGTAAGTTTTAGGTAAAATTTAGGTATATTTATGCGAACGACTGCGGTTCATTCGTAACTTTTACGTATAATATACGTAAATTTCTAGAAATTTACGTATATTTTTAGTAAAAATGTACGTATATTTATCGAATATACGTAAATTTCTCCAATTTTTGCCTCCCATATGCGTATATATTTAGTAAAAATTTATGTTAATCTTCCCGATTTTTTACAGCATATAAGGGTATATATTAGATAGAAATTAACGTAGATATTCCCCGTATTTTACGGTACAAAAACTTATATATTTGATAGAAATTAACTTAGATATTCCCAGTATTTTACGGTACAAAAACGTATATATTTGATGGTAATTGACCTAAATCTTTCCTTATGTTTTCTTTGCATATGCGATTGACTTTGGTAAAAATTTAGTCCGATGTCTTCTCCTCTTTACTGTGTATAACCGCACATTTTTTGGTAAAAAATTTGCATAAATTTCCAATTACCTTTTTACGCATTTTTCGCAAAATGTACTTATTTTAATCTCATATTTTTTATATAAATACATGCAAAAATTTTCCGCATGTTATGATTAAAAGGTAAAATGTCATTTTTATATCAAGTGTTTACATATCCGCTTTTTAGGTATGTACAGCAGTATGGAATATATATGTAACTTGAAAATTTAAATGCACTAGTAAATGGAAAAAAAAAAAAAAAAAAAAAAAAAAAAATCTATTCAAAAATTACGTAACACTTAAAGACTGAAAATCACTTTTAATATTTCATTTCAAAGTGACTAAAAAAATATGCAATAAATTTCGTAAACATGAATTCTATGTTTTAAATCAATTAATGCTTTCGTTCATTTACATGGCATAAGAAAATGTCCTTCAGAAAAGTAAATAATTTATTTAAAGTGTTATTTAGCAAAAATGAATTTAGTAAATAACTGTAGCAAACAGTTGTTTACTAAATTACAATATAGTTAATTACCGAATTCAGTAAACGACTGTAGCGCAAAAGAAAACATTATACATTTAGTTTATTTTAATGAGTATGCTAAAAATTGTTAAATATAAACCAGGAAGGATATTGTAGAAAACTTACCTTTTCCAACAGTTACGAAGTTGATGTGTTTGCTTATTTTCCTTGAAGATGAATGTTTAATGTTCCAAATATTGCATTCATATCTTCAGATAATACGAATATTTGTTAAAATTAAGTCTATCAAAAACATGTTAAAAATATTATTAATTTGCATGTAAGTTAATCGAGTTCCTTCTGTTTTAAAAAAATTTCGGCATATAGTCATTCACACACATAATCATGATATGTCAAAATTTTACATTTATCAGTCAATCTTGCAATGTATTGTAATCTATTATTGTTATCTTTCTCAGTTTTAAATCTTTTAAATATATTAGATCAGTACTAAAAGTTCACCTCTACAAAAGAAATGCTTTATCGAGGCCTTTTTAAAAAGTTCCTTTTTACAATGTAACTGTTAATTTCATAAATAAGTTCATAAATTATGCAAATTCAAAATTACCTAAATATGTTCTATATTTTATCTTATATACCACATGAAATTTTAAAAAGTTAATTTGTTTAGGAATATTGAAGTTTTTAAATATTTATGTTTTAGAGTCATTAGGTTAATTGGAAGCAGAAAAGATGAAAAATATGCAACCGCCTTCGCCGGGAATCGAACCACGGACCTATGGAATACCGGCCCAGCGTGCTACCGTTACACCATGAAGGCACGCTAAGAAAGTGGGAGAAATACCTTAAATACTCCCCTTTTTAAAGGGCGACTAGTGTTTTAGGAGACCTAGTCGCCAAATCCTGGGTGCGAAAAATCATCATCCACAACCCTTTTAGTTCGGGCGCCACTTGTAGAGTTATTAGGATTTTTTTAGAGGCAGAAAAGATGAAAAATTAGCAACTGCCTTCGCCGGGAATCGAACAACGGACCTCTGGAATACCGGCCCAATGAGCAGAACCACTAAACCACGAAGCACGCTAGGAAAGTGGGAGAAATACCTTATATAATACCCTTTTTAAAGGGCGACTAGGGTTTTAGGGGAACTATTTGCCAAATCCTGGGTGCGGAGAATCATCATACACAACCCTTTTAGTTCGGGCGCTACTTGTAGAGTCATTAGGTTAATTGGAAGCAGAAAAGATGAAAAATATGCCTTCGCCGAGAATCAAACCACGGACCTCTGGAATACCGGCCCAGCGTGCTACCGTTACACCATGAAGGCACGCTAAGAAAGCGGGAGAAATACCTTATAATGTCATTGACTTTTTCTCTAACATCATTATAAATGTACATGTTGATGTGAACATACCAATTATTTTTTCATTAAATAGCTTTATGGTATTAAATGATTTAAAAGGACGCAATTGGACAAAAGAATGCAATTAGAAGTGGGCTATTTTTATTAATTTGCTGTCAAAGCTGTGCATTTTAGATTACGCTCATATAATGACAATGAGTTATTTAAATTATAAAATTAATACGAACATATCCTACATAAATTACTAAGTATCGAATTTCAAGTTGTTTGAAGTATTATGAACTGTAATACTTGCAAAAGAAATACACATGAAATTAATTTAAGAATTAGGTTTATTTTACAGGTATTCGAAAACTGCAGTTACTGTTAAACAATAAGAACTAACATTAAATCTGAATAGCACAATTTTTGTTCAATAATAAAATTCAACATAGATTTCATTCAGCTTCGCCATATTTGTTGTTCTACACTGGTTATCATAAATTAAGGAAAAATCACAAAAATCATGATTACTGAAAAAGTTAGATGTAGAATTTTATGAAACGTACCCACAATATCCGACATATAGTAAGGTATTAAATAACATGAAAATAAATTACCAGACAATTATGGTAGTATAGAAATTAGCACATCTATAAAAGGAACAAATCGAAGGTATCAGTTTGCTATAGGAAAAGTGCCTTCAATATGGAATATGGTCGCCTCTAGAAGCAATACAGCACATACAGCGATGCGTGATGCTTTCAGTTATGCGGTCTATCAGTTCCATAGGAAGCGAGAGCCATTGCTCTTGCAAAGCAGTTGCAAGCGCGGCAAGGGTCTGAGGGGGCGGATTGAGAGCAGCTAGACGTCTCTCTAAATCATCTCAAACGTGCTCGATAGGATTCAAGTCCGTGGATCGAGCTGGCCACTCCATGTGCATAATTGTTTCCTGTTGAAGATAATCATCTACGATGCGAGCCCTGTGTGGTCTTGAGTTATCGTCCTGTAACAGGAAAGCATCACCTATTGCCCCGGCACATGGGCGCACATAAGCATCAAGGATGTCATCTCTATAAAGCGGATCATTCACAGTTTCCGTTGGAAAGACATGGAGGTCTGTGCGTCCATCCAAAGTGATGCCACCCCAAACA
This sequence comes from Stegodyphus dumicola, assembly GCF_044657685.1. Taxonomy (NCBI): domain Eukaryota; kingdom Metazoa; phylum Arthropoda; class Arachnida; order Araneae; family Eresidae; genus Stegodyphus; species Stegodyphus dumicola. Next base: position 138,933,931 of record NC_140781.1, on the reverse strand, counting down.
CAGACACTGCCTCTTCCGTATGCATCTCTTTAACGGATGTTTGACGGATGATAACGGGTTCCAGGCTCTTTCCATATCAAATAACGCCTACTATCGCTTTCTAGACTAAACCTGGACTCATCCGTAAAGAGAACAGCCCTCCACTAATCAAGCGTCCAGAGGACATGTTGTGCCTACTGCAAACGGTCCCTCCTATGACGTGACGTGAGCAGCACGCAAATGGCTGGTCGTCTCGCATACAGACCACCTTCGTGAAGCCTTCTACGCACAGTTGACGTTGACACCAACCTTCCGGTGGCTGTAGCAAGGGAGGATCCAAGAAGAGTCGGAGTAGCGGTTCTATTCCTGCGTGCACATAATGTCAAATATCGGTCATCGGCGCTCGTCGTAGCAGTTGGCCTTCCTTGGCTTAACCTCCTAGAGGCCGAATCTGTGATTGAAATCGCCTCCAAAGTCTATGAACCACAGAAGGACTCACAGTTAGCCATCTGGCCACTTCTGTTTGACTTTTTCCTGCCTCTAGTCTCCCAATGGCTCTCCATCGTAGTTCTGCAGGCAAATGATGCCTGGAGGTCATTGTTACGAACTGGCTATCTCAGATTTCTGATGTCACTATCACAGTGAAATATGTGGAATTGCACTCAAGCATGGACGTTTCCTCTCCTCGCAGATGACGTTTAACGAGTGCAGCGCCAATAATTTGCATATTGCAGTTTTACTCAGCTACTCTTACTTGGCAACATATTCAAATTTTACACGGTTTGGCTTATTTTTGAGGGAGTTATCGCTATTTTTGTGATTTTTCCTTAATTTATGATAACCAGTGTATCGCTGTCCTTAATATCCTGCCCGATTTTTGAACAAGTGGATTCTTCCTCACCCAACGTTTTGAGAACAGCTCCTAAACAAGAAAAAGTAAAAAGTGTAACAATTTCACACTTCAGATGTTTTCAGTTTTAAAATATAGTTAAAGTATTAAAAGATGCATATAAAATGCACTGCGTATTTCATATTTAAAAATTTACTTTTCAGTAATTAAAAATTTAAGTTCATACTATCACACAGTAAACTTCAATTATATACCTTACACAATGCCTATAATTTCAAATAAAAAATACCTAAACATTTGTTTAGAATTGCAAGTTTAAGAGAGTCTTTAATGGCTATGTTCGTATTTATGTACATTAGAAAAAACTTAATTTTGTATTTAATTATATTGCATTAGCCTTTCCAATTTTACTCTTACACATAGTAAAGAATATTCTCTTTCTTACGGATAACGCTTTTCTTAAATAAAGAGTAAGCAGTAAACCAATCACAACACCATACACATATAACAGAATACTTCATAACCATATACATGTTATTAACATACGTATATGTATTAACAGGCTATTTTACACATTTCAATAAACCAGAAACCAATACACAATCAAAAGTATTATCAGTAAATTCCTCCAGAATCAGAACACAAATCCTTAATTATGATATCAATGGCACCTCAGTTTGCAATATAAAATATTTTCAGTCTACATTCATATGCATTCTCAGCAAAACAAGAAGGCAAATAGAAAGCTGGATAACAATAAAATTATAAATACCATAAAAAAAGTTAAAAGCCACGTAGAATGATAGCAAGACTAAATGAAGGCTTCCTTCAAAAATCAATTTAAATTCAAAAATTTGTCCTCCTTTTTAACATCTCAAAATAGGGTTACTGATTTCACTAATTAAATTTCCTGTCTTGGCAAAATAAAAATTGTCGGTACTTTTCCGTTTTGCCCGCGCAAACGATAAAGTCGACAATAATGGTACAACTGATGCCAAACGGAATATCATCTCTGGTAACCTTTTATGCCTCATTTTCAAAACAAGTCGTAGCCATTTCTGACCAGATAGATTGTTTCTTTCAATAATGGCATATAATTACATAGAATACAATACTGGCATACAATTACAAAGATAATTAAATATAATGCCCTAAGACCATTCGCGGTAATTAAGTCAATTAGGATGCATTCATACCGCTCACCCGAAGGCGAAAATATAGAAAAGGTAAAATCAAGGGTTAAATTCATCAATTCTAATGAGAATGCATTAGCGAAGTAAAGCACTGCAATTTTACATAATTTCTGAGTAAGCTATTAGTACGAATTGAAATAATTCTTGCATTTAAATTTGTATTCCAAATTAAGATTTAACTTGAAATTAATGTAGATAATTACTGAGAGAATTATATTTTTTGTAGCGTAGTTTACGTTAGATGAGATCACTTGGGGTCACGTGATACGAACCGGCGAATCAGGATGTTGAACCATGATAGCATAGTAAATTCTTAAATTAATGTCTTTTTACAAATTTATTGTCTTTATTTTTTGGCTTTTTACAAAATTTTGAACCATATTAAAATGTTTATGCCTTCAAAATAAAAAATTCTTAGAACTAACATTTGTTAACAATTTTATGTGTATACTGTACGTTGTCGCCAACAAAGTCTGCTTGGCGAGATTTGCGCCGGCGAAACGGAAAAGTACCAAATTGTCATTTCTGTTGCAGGAAATATTTGCTGCAAACTTTGTATGCAAATAATCCAATGAAAAAAGTTTAATTGTGCCTTGAATATTTTCTTTATTAAATAAATGCAAAATTCCCACGTAATATTAATTTATGATCCACATGAAGCTTTTTATCTCTACCATCTCACGCAGCTATTTTAAAATGTATACTCTCATATAAAAGCCACAGAATTTTTTACCAATATTAATATGGTATAAATCATTAATAAATCTTCTAAATACAGCCCAACAATTTCTGAATTAGATACCCAAAATGTAATTCTACGCAACTGCTAATGTATGCATTTGCTTGCACATACTTAAAATGAATTATATACACAAAAATTTAAGTAAAACAGTGCCAGTAAAATTATACATTTTAATAGCTAATAGCAATTACCAAATTTTTACTTAACATATTAACTTTAATAAATTTTTAATTAGCAGGATGAGTCAAAGCAAAATAGGAAAGACAATCGTGTCTCTTATTTTCTGAAATACGGTGAAAATCCTGATTTGACAAACATGCGTGTATTTGGCTGTGATGTTTATACTCTTGTGCCACCATCCCAGAGAAAGAAACTGGATGAAAAATCTGTCAAAATGATATTTGTAGGTTATTCCACAATGGGATATCGTTTAATGATTCCAGAAACAAGACGCATCATTGTTTCCAGAAATGTCAAATTTAATGAAGAAAAGAAGAAAGTAGAAAATCAAAAATACATTTAGTTCTGATTTGAGTGAAAATGACAATGATGACATTAAAAACGAAAACAAATCAATTTCAAACACTGATAATGACGAATTAAATGCTGCAAATGAGAAGGAGGAACAAAGAAAATCTTCAAGAGAAAAGACACAAAGAGTTAGGTATCCTAATCCTGAGACTTATCAAGTGATTGTTTGCGCAAGACATTTTAACATTTGATGATATTGTAAATCTACCAGAAGTAGAACAAGAACTATGGAAAAGAGCTATGGACGAGGAAATGAAATCTATGGAAAATAACGACGTCTGGGATAAAAAAAAAATACCCCCTGATAAAAGAGCTATTTTCTGCAAATGGGTTCTACGTAAAAAACGAGATGGTACTTATAAAGCCAGGCTTGTTGCTCGTGGCTTCACGCAAAGGCATAGACTATACAGACACGTTTTCTCTAGTAATTAGAATGTGCTTTTTACGTTTAATCCTGGTAATCATCAATAATGAAGGTTTACAAACTTTTACTTTAGATGTCAAGACACCTTTCTTGAAGGTAAGTTAGATGAAACCATATACATGGACCAGCCCAAAGGATATGATGATATGAGTGGTAAGAAATGTAAACTTAAAAAGAGTATATATGGTCTTAAACAGTCTCCTCGACAATGGTATCAAAAATTTCTTAATTTTATTATTAAATTAGATTTTAAGCAATTGGATTCTGAACCATGCATTTTCATCAGAAATCTAAATTGTAAGAAAATAATTATGGCTCTCTATGTGGATGACTTATTAATAGCAGATTTGGATATAAAAGAAACAAGCATTATAACACGGTAAAAAAAAAGTTCGCTCTTTACAGGCAAAAGTTTTGTAAAGTTACAGAAATCAAAAAGTTACAGAAGAATTTCCTGTAATGGTAACAGGTTGAAAGCAAACTGTAGCGGTAACAGCTGATTTGCTTGTAGCATTACAGATAATGTTTCAGTAGCCGCGCGGAAGAATCACGTGACTGACTGGAAATTAGCCAATCAGGAGAAAAGTGTTTGAAAGCTAGTTGCAGAAAAAAACATGGCTGAATGCATGTTGGTTCTATAGCGCAGGTAAGTAAGAAAATGTTTACAATTACTGCTTGAAATATTTATTGTTCATTTTATGCAGATTATTCTCATGCACTTTGCCTTGTTATATGTAGTGAGTAAGTATTTAAATGTTTAAGCTTTGCGATTAATTAATATCAGTGTTCGTAATGTCTAATGAGTTGAAAGAGTGCAAAATATTTATTCCAAATGCAGATCTAATAGTAGTATTTTGTCATTGTGCATCCGATAAATTACGCCTTAAATTGCCCGTATTATTATTTAAAACTAATTATTCCAAAATTTAATCACTGTTTGTGGTATTTAATTGAAATGGTAATGTGGTTGTTGAAAACAAAACTAATCTTGTTAGCGTTCTTTTCCAATCGTCTGACCAAAGAACGTTTGACATCTTTTTCCCGGCAGGCCTTGCGAGAAACGTTTATATAAACATTTAGAATTCTGAATGTAATGTATATATTTTTTTGCTTACTAGGTTTAGTTTATTCTTTTTCTAGGATTATCTAATTAGTTATACCTGGTTTATAATTCAGTCTAATATGTTTATGTACGAGTGTGTTATGAAGTAAAATTACAAAAACTTGAACAACGCGGTCGAGAATCTCGTTTATTCCTTTAGTGTAATAATATTTTTTTCAGTGGTATTAATTTCTTACGAAAATATTATAATTCCAAAATGAAGTAATTATATTGATTAAAAATATGCCGTATCATACTTTTCGTAATGTTTTGTTTTACTAACTAGATGCAACTTAATTATTCCATATATTTTAATATACCAATATCAAGAGGGAAAAATGGAAATGACCTAAAATATTTTTCTAACAATTCGTTAAACTAATTATAAAACAAAACTAAAATTTTGTGCATTATTTCCAAAAATATCATTTCATTAATATTTTATAAATGACAACATATATTATATTGTATATATAACTACCATTGCATACTTATAAGTTTTTAAACATTTAATGTAGAATTTATGTTGATTTTATTTTGCCCAGTTTTAATACAGTTTTGAAGTATGATAGTCTTGTTACTAGGATAGCATGAATCTGCTAATACAAGTTTAATACATTTCTTGACAAATGTTTCTCTTATTCATGTAATATAATATATAAATCACAAAAGAAGTTTTCTTAAAAATAAATTATTATTGTTTATTGGAATTTAAAACAATTCTGTATCTGTATGTTGTATTAAAAATAAAATAATAATGAATTTTTAAGGAAGCATTGATTTTAGCATTAACAATGTAAATATGTATATATATAAACACATGAATAAATGGAAATGCAAGCTACTTTTCCTTACAAAACCGCCCATGAATATATACTTCCCTTTAGGCTGATAGCCTTTGCATTCTTTGCCATATTCTATCAAACCAAATGATGCAAATATGCAGAAAATTTTACTTTCTTTGAAAGTTAATACCGGAAATAAAATTCAGTGCATTTGTAAACTACATTAGTTCTCTTATAGCTTGGCATTTAATTGCCCAATGAATTACTAGTCCAAACTAAGGCAGAATTCAGATATCATTCAAATAAAAGAAAATTAATAAGGTCTGATTTTTAGACGTATATATGAAGATTTATTTTTTTTAAATATTATTTCAAGTCAACCAAATTAATTTCAAATTTAAGTAAGTATTCATGCCTTTCAGTAGCATTATTTTTGATATCTTAAATTAAATAACTGAATGCAATATTTCTTGTTAATAAAAGAAAAGCAATGTTATGAAAGACTAGCGAAGTGGATTTGCAAGTTCTAATTACGAAAGGTCCCATGCTTTAAGGGGTCATTTTTAAAAATACTTAATTAAAAAAGTATTTAACGTAAAACTTCCAAACTTCACACATGTGGAATATTAATTCTATATATTTTATCTCATTCTTATTTTATTAATTAATTTCATAGCATTTCGTGTGACACTAGTAGTAATTATTAATTAAATTTTATGCTGTTTCTGATCTATGTTTTGATTTTGTTATTAATTACGTTAGTTTACATAAGATTTAAAATTATGTAAGGTACAAAAACCTTCTGCATCTATTAATATATGCTATAGTGAATTAAATTATGCCATTGAAATTTTTTAAAATCAAAAACAAATTTCTGTGGAAAATTAAAGTTATAAATTCTAAATGCAAACAAAGGAGTGCATTTGAAAGTTATCAAATAAGCCAAAGTGTTGGTCATTTTTCAGTTTTGGAGAAGAATTTTTATACTTTTCAGAATGGGAATATGATGTTTGGTTTTGTTAGTATTAATTATTACAACTGAATTATTGCAACTTACATTGCAACACGTAATTTAGCTTAAAATTTATTTGAACCTAATTTTCTAATTTATTTGATCATGTATATTTCATGTGTCATAAGTCTTTGAAATGAACTTAATTCTCATCCTATTTATTTACACAATTTTTTTAAAGAAGAAAAAGTCACATTTGTTTTGCTTAGTTGCACACGAAGATACATGTCTATATATAGAGAGAGAAAGAGGAGTTATGTTTACTTGCAGACATTTTTCCTCCTTTTATATTATAGTATGAAAATCAAGGGGGAAATTAAGCAATCAATTTAATTTTGAAGGATGTGATTACAATAAGATCATAACCAATCAAAAATATTCATGAATGCACTACTGGTAACTATCATAGTATTATTATTTAAAAGAAACCTACATTCCAATAAGAACGCTTAGTAACATAAACATATAAGTTATCTGATAAAAGTAATTTTCATTCCTACCTTCCCTATACCTTGAATTTCACTCTTAGTATTGCCCACTGCTACTCCCTAGACCTCAAAGCATTTAATGCATCTGGAACTGCAATTTGTGTCTTCTTCTACAGCATGCAAGTTATCACCGTTTAGTTTGTACTGCCACGAGCAATGATCTTCAGAATTACCGTATTGCGTTGCATATTCCACCCCACCCAGCTTTAGAACCAGATTCTGAAAATTAAAAAAATATTTACATAATTTTCCCCCTTTTAATGCATTCAGAAAATGAATATCCCAAGATTTTAAAATGGATTTATCAACATAATGATTGTTTTCGTCATACTAACAAAAGCAAACTTTTGCACACTTAAGGCCCCGTTGAATCTTTCTCTTCTAACTGTTGAATATTATGTCAGCCTAATACAAACAATGATCTATGATAGTGAAAGCAAATACCAATTGCCATTCACTGTGCAATTTTGCCATATCAGCTGAATGTTCACCCTAGCAAGCATCGGACCACAACCTTCTCTAATTATTTATGTATGATCTGAGGCCTAAGGATTTGCAAGAACAACAATAGAAGTTCAAATTATAAAGAAGAAATGAGATAACTTATTAGATGTTGCAATTATGTGTATTCTTATTGAAATAGAGGTTTCTTTTAAATAAATAATATTGTGATAGTAGTAGTTTATCCATGATTACTTTTCATTTGTTATATTCCTACTGTAACTGTGTCCTTTGGAAATTAAATTATTCGTTTAATTTTTCCCTCTTAATTTTCGGAAGATAAAATTAGTAAAAATAAGTGGGAATATGGCATCAAGAGCATTAGATATGCCCCTTTTCTTGAAGCTGTTCACTATTATTGTTTCATCAATGATAGACCATGCACCCAAAATCCACTAGCAAATCAGTTAGTAAGATGAAAATGACCACTATGCGGACAAAACATTTAGGGTAACTTGTTTTGTGAGCGCCTTAAGTAGGAAGACAAACATTACCTAAATCATTAAAACATATTCAGATTCCTGTGCTAAAAGAAAGCTAGGGGGAAAATGTTGTCCGAGTCCCAGTGATTCCTTTGGACGAATATGTAATATTGTTTTAGAAATTTAAGGTAATAAATATAATATTTTTCGAATGCTAAAACAGTTCGAGAAATTTATTCAAGTTCTGAATTCTGAATATAAGTATACTGTATATTATATTTAATAACTATGGTGGCTTCATTTATGAAAATATTTGAATATTGACTGTTTTTGTACAATGAATCTAAGCTAGCTATACGTGATTCCTGAAAATTTTGATCCTTAAATGATAGTGGGCATCCTAGAGAAGTTATGTTTACTAATTAGTTATTTTATGAGGAATGCTGGTTAAATTTAAAAAGTGATTGACTGAGGTAGCTTGTCGTAATGAGACGGTTCACTGTAATCCAATATTTTAAAGAATTTAGGCTGTTCTTAATTAATTAAGATATTATAAAGAAATATGATTAAAAGTGTTATATAAGCACATGTTTAAAACATCTATTAAAATAATTTTTATAAGCTTTTTAAGATTGATTTTAAAAGAAATGTTTTTTTCTTTATTTAGGAGACATGGTTTACAAAGAGGGGAAAAACCATTCATTTTTTCCAAGCAGTCGAAACGAATTTTTATGAAATGTTTATGAAATTATGTTATGTTTTAATTAATTCTTTTTTTCAGGTTTTATGTAAAGTTTATGAATTAAGTAATAAATTATTTTTACTTCTGTATTTTAATTAGCATATTATTTGCTTCATAGTGTTTCACAATAAAATTATAAATTCAATAAACTTCTTAATTAACATGCTGTAATATAGAGAGAGCATAAAGTTTGTTTTCTGTTGTCACATGTTTATTTCACAATTTTGTATGCGAATCTCGAAATTTATAATAAGTAGGAATACTTTTCTAGTATCACTTTCGAAATGGTAAATATTAAGCTTAGATTTATTACATATTATATTTGTAAAAAATTATAGGTAAAATTAAAATGCATTAAATTTTAAGCTAAACTGAAGTATTAATTTTAGAAATAAATCTCTTAAAGGCATAATTGTATTAAGAATTTTAAGGGAAACAAGGCTTTAAAAATTAAGGTCAGTTGGCAAAGTTTTATGCTTATTCAAAAAGCATGACATTAGATTTTTAATGAAAGACTTCTATCTGTTAATTCAAAGAAAATTATTTGAAGGTAAGTAAAAAAGTTATGCATTATTTCAAACAATAGCAGAATGTTGACAAACACTGAGTGCAGATAAGAATAAAAAGATTAGTTAGACGTTGTAATTCAAGCGTATGAACAAAATTTGAATTCCTTGTAGTAACAAAATGAAGTTCATTGCTATGTTGAATTCTTTAATTTACTGAAAATGTCATTTTTTAGAAGGAGAGAATATATTTTTGAAATATGAAGAACAGCTGTTCTGAGTTCTTCATAGAAATATTTCACAAAATGTCTTTTACTGCAATAATATGATCATATCAACATGCAACACGTTTACTCATATAAGTTAAATCTAAAGCAACATGTGTCTATTTTAGCTAAAATTACTAAAAAGAAAGTTCTAGGACATATCTTATTAACTGACACTAAAACATGCAAATAAAACATACTATTTTTTTCAGCTATTTTACAGGGCAAATATAAGGAGTAGCATATCAATTTGAACTTTTAAATTAATCAAAATGATAATATGAAAGGCCTTTCAATAATATCAGACATAAGTTTCTCTTCATAAAACAAAAATACTCTGCAACAGACTAATGTTACTTTTTTTTAAAAAAGAACATTGCTGTTGAAAGCACATCTTTTAAATTAATGCTATTCTGAGGTCAAATTGACTAATTTAAAAAGCCAAACTATTATGCTTCACTTGCATATATCTGTATAATGATATACACATGCAGATATTGTTTTACTCAAAAAATCTTGATTTCAGTATATTTTATTATAATAAGCATCATTTTAGACAAAAAAATCTATTACTTTTATAGACATATCCTTTAGTATTATCTATGAAAAATATATTCTACACACATAATTACTTAATGGGATATTAGAAGGAAATAATAACCATGGGAATTTTACGTAAGAAAAGTATCTTCTACTCTTTTAATAACTTGCTATAATAATACAAGAAAATAACCTGTAACGGTTACAGATATATCTGTTGAGATTTTACATGAGAAAAACATGTCCTTTTTACATAATTATTTGCTGTAATATTACACGCAAATAATCTGTAACCATTACAGATATATCGTTTGGGAATTTACATGAGAAGAATATGTTCTACTTACATAACTATATGCTGTGATATTACAAGAAAAAGATCTGTAACCATTACAGGCAAAACTCTTGTAATGTTACAAAGAAAACACATGTTTCTGTTACTCAAATAACCCATGGCATCCCAGTTTCAATGAGTTTTCTTAGTAACCTTACAGATTTTTTTTACAGTGTACGTTGAAACATATAGATATAAAATTAAAGTTCACTCGTAAGACTGGTAAAGAAAATAATATTAAAATTGAATATTATTATTCAAGTTTACAAATCGCAGATATGTTAACTAAGGCTCTGTCGAAACAAAAATCTATGAACTATTGTCATCGAGTTGTTTAAAAAGTGTGTAATTTTTCTATCTTTTCTATAATGTGCGATTAAGGGGGAGTGTTGAGATATTGGTTAAAAAGATTTATAGCTTTTTGTCACGTCCGATGCATTCTGAAACTTCATCCTATTTTATTTGCTTATATTTTCTTTATGTTATTTTTCATTGATTGTTTTATGTACCTTGTTTGTGATTCGCTTAACCATGACCTGCTGTAAAGTTATATATATAACCTCTGTAAACTTTATCTCACTCTGTGTGTATTAACAGCTCTCGAAAATATTAAATTCGCTATAGGTAGCATTATTAAAATTTACAGACGATTTAATTAGATATGTGTGAAGCCCGTATGGGTACAACGTTATATTCTTATGTATATAAAAGGATTCTTAGTCTTGAGATTCGGAATCATATCTAAAACTTGAATTGAAATGTTATTAAAATCGTGAATTTTAAAATGCTCCAGCTTAACAGTAGTATGTAAAGAAGAGTTTTATTGTGAATTAAAAGATTTTTTTTTAACGTGAGTCTTCTTGGTTTGTCATATATTGTATAAATTTCATGTGTTACAAATAAGTGAGTAGATATAATTAAACGTTTTGCAGAGATTGTTTTTAATAGCAAGCGGGTTTATTGTAGTGGCAGCAAATGTTTCTAGTTAACAGCGGATATTATTAACTTATATTTAATATTTGGCCTTATCTTTGGCCAAAGAATTTATAAAATCTTATTTGTGTACTTTCTTATTATTCATAAACAACAAAAATATTGAGCCTTTGAATAAAATCCTTCCCATGTATCTATATAAAATAGTGAAAGCAAGTACGTCACTAGCGCGCAGCATATTTTATCTCGTTGTCAGAGTATTGACTGGGACAACTACTCGTGATCCCACATATCATCCTTCTATTAAAAGACGGTTGAAAACAAGATAAAAGTTATTTTAGAGGGTTGAGCATTTTCTGTTTATACCTTCATTAAAATGATTAGATTCACATTCTTCACGAATAATACCACACACCAAATTCTTTATTATCAAACAAAAATATTGATTACGTCGCATTCAGTACTATTGCATTAAGTAACTTAAATGTGCATACAAAATTTAAAGCTTAAAGACAAGTCTGATTTTTTTTAGATGAAAAGCTAATGTACACTTAAATGATCTAAAGCAGTGATTTACATACTGGGTATGTACTGAGATGATTTTAAACAAAATCATTTAAATATACCTGTATGTAAATGAACATGAAAACATACTGGCAACAAGACTAAATGTAAAATTTAAATGTATACTGCTCCTTGGTGATTATGGTGGGAGGGGATAAAAATAGTTTACCAAGTAACTTGAGATCATTGTTGATGTGCATTTACATCATTTTGCCTTTAAAATATATGAATATATAAATTAGATTGGCAGTATTCATTTTTTACTTTTTAATGCATGAAAAATTAATAATATACAATATAATGATGCCATACATAATCATTTTAACATAGACTGTGGTTCCCATATGGAATAGGTATGGTTATAGTGCCTATCAAGAAATTTTAATAATTTATAGACTTGCACTATATCTGTTTATACCTTTATTATAGGATACAGTTGGATGAAAATTTGGCTTTGAAAATGTACACGTAATTCATTAAACACGAAGATATTACACATAATAGCTACCTTCAAAGCTACAAATATTGAGAAATAACAACAAAAAGTAAATAAAGTTTTGGTTTATGTAGTAACCCATACAAATATTAATATTTAGAATTACAGTTTTCTTGTTTATATCACTCTCATAGAAGTAATAAATCTTTGAGGAAACTGAAAAAGATCATGAAGATCTAATATTTTTTATTCATGAGTACTAATCCAAACAATTGAATATATATTAATATTACCAAGTGAATTTCAAATTCTAAGTTATTCAAATTAACATAAATGGTTTTTGTAAGCACGGAAAAAATGAATGAAACAGTTCAGAATTTAATAAACGATCAAGACTGTTTAACTACTGAATACAATAAGTCCATCTACCTAAAATTCAGTAAACGATATTCAAAAGATGTAGTATTCTATTTTAGAAATAACTTATTATACACGCTATTCTGCAAAAACTGTTTTAATAAAGAAAAGGATTTTGAAAATAAGATCTACAAAAAAGTTGGACAAAATGGCAAAATGTCCAGCAACAATCAATTAACAATTAGGACATAATAACAATTAGGTACGGGAAAACAGTAGATATAATTAGGAAGAGTGCGATGTCCTTTTACAGCGGTGAATACGTAAAAGTAGCTAAATGAAGTAAATAATTTCGCTAACGAATATTAGCAATTAAATTTTTTCAGTTTCAATCTTAAATATAAGCCGTATTTCATTTTTCAACCTTAACTCCAGTATAACAACATATTTACTAATTCAAGAAAATGGAAATTGACTAAAATTTTACATAATTCTTAAGGATATTGCTTTTAACAAAATTATTTCTTTATTATTTTTATACTTCGTTATTTTATACTTACTTACCAAACTAAAACTGGAGACTTTTATAGTCTGATAGACACAGGCAAGCCCTTTTTTAAAGGTAGCGTACACACGATCATTAAAACTTATTCAGCCTTTTCCTTCAGTAAAAATTTAATGTTAATTTAAATTTTTTTTAAATAAACCCAAGATGAAGTTTTGGAGCATAAGCAACAGTTTTTCATTGAAACTTAAAATATTTATAAAAGACATTTTTCTACCTACATGGCAAAATTTATGGGTACGGATTATTTTAAAAATTCAATTACCAATAATTCTTTTTTCAGTATCATGCATTCCAAACAATCTTTTTACGGCGGCTTTATACATTAAATGATATAATCAACATTCTATCTCAGCCTATTCATCATTTGATTGTCTTAATCACTAATGTTCACCCATCTGTAAGTTTGCTATCTTTGTTCAGAGACAATTTTAAAAGATACATACTTCTTCAAAAACAATGAAAACAAATTAACAAAATTCAATTTCAAAACAGTAACCAATCCCTTTCCTAAGCAAAGGCTAAAAATTTTAAATTGGCAGATTTGGTATCTAACAGGAGATATGAAAAGAACTAGGGTCTCTTGGTAAAAGAAGAAGAGTTGGCAAGCAATGATATATATGCATGTAACGTATATGTGTAGGTATATATATATATATAACAGATGGACTACTTCAAATAATTTTTAACTTTATTCTCTACAATTTTCATTCTTACAGATGGCAAGCAATAAACCTAGTGAAATTAACTTTTTTGATAACTAAATTACTTAACAATGACATATTTTTGTACAAAAAGGTAAAATACTGCTAAGGGAATACTTTTACTTTTGTTACAGATGCAGAGCGGATTTTATTTTGGGTAGGAAAAATAACTGATGAAAATTATTAAAATATTCATTGATGATTTAGTATCACTTTAGATGATAACAAATATATCACAAATATATTGGTCTAACAATTCACTTAATTGAAAATCCATATTTGCTAATGAGAACTGTAAAATATGATTTGCAATGGGCGTTATAAAAAGCAAAGATCATCTGCTTCGGGGATATAAACAGCAGTAACAGTCAACTTTGAATTCTACAGTATTAATATTTTAGACCCATATAGACGGCAGAAACATCATGGTCGTAGTATCTGAGGGCCTTCGCATGCTTATACACTTCATTTGCTGCAGCAGCAACAGGCACAGGTTGATTCAAATTATGACTCATTCTCAGGGCTAAATCCAAATCTTTCTGCATATATTTCAAAGATGTATTAGCTGAAAAATTTCTAAAAAGTATACAAAAACATTTTTCCAGCACTGCTTCACAATTTAAGCTTGTGAATGAAAGATATCGTACAAAATCTTCCTGAGAAAGCTTTGCTTTTTCTACAAGAAGCATAGCTTCTGACAGTGCTCCATATATTGTTCCACGAAGCATGCTAATAATGAGGTTTATCTTTGAACCATTTGGGATTTCATGAGATACAAAATAAGCATGACATCCCATTGCACGAAAACATGTTTCACATTCTGTAAATAAGGATCTATCACCTGCAGCTAGTATAAATAAAGTGCCTTCTTCGGCATCTGTCTTTGAACCGATGACTGGGGCTTCAAGATACTTGCCCCCATTAGAGGTTATTGCTTCAGCTATATCGCGAGAAGTATCTGGATCAATAGATGTCATTTCTACATAGCTTTTTCCATCGCAACTTTTTAGAGCTTTCACTACACCGCAATTTCCAAGTACGATACCTTTTACTGCTTTTGGATCAGAAACACAGCAAAATGTTATATCAGAAGCTGTAACAACATCAGTTGGAGTCATACCTCTATGTGCACCAGCTCTTACAAAATGGTCCACTTTTTCTGGAGTTCGATTCCAAACTGTTACTTGATGTCCCGAATGTAATAAGTTCCTAACAATTCCTTGACCAATTTTTCCTAAACCCAAGAAACCAATTTTTTTATCTGTAGGTTTTATATTCTTTATCTTCAAGGTTTCACTAACAGTTTCAATATCCAGAAGAGGAGTAGGTGGTCGTTCAACATAGCCTGGTCTATCTAAAAGTGAAACAGACTGATGCAAGCTAGAATCATCATTGGGGGGAATAGGAGAATGTATCATGTTGGATGGAAGACTAGCCAAACCTGCAGAATACTCATCAGCATTATTCAGCCTGCTTCTTTTAGAAGAAGACTCATCGTCATCAGATTCACGAACTGACGGACGCGTTTTGATCACTTTAACGTTTTTGGAAGGTTGGACTTTCTTCCCTATACGCTTTTTTGAATCATTATTGACAAGCCGAGGTGCCTTACTTTTAGGAAAATTTTTCTCGATTTGATTATTTCTCTGAGAAGCTTTATGAGTGGATGGCGTCTCTTTCCTAGCCTTGTTTTTATTATAGACTGAAAGAGCTTCAACAGCTCGCTGCAATGCAGCTGAACGTTTTTTATCACCAGTCTCCAGCATACTGTCAGTATGAGGTACAATGTTATTATCCTTTATCCATGCGTAATTTGAAGAACCAAAGAAGTAAACATAATGTTTCTTTGTCTTCTGTGAAGTTTCAGTTGTTGGAGGTTCTACTATACGGCCCGGCCATGCTGGAAAACCTTTCATTTTAGCCCAAACAAGATCTCCTTCTTCGAAGCTTTTGGCTGCCATTTTTATGTAACAGATGATGTTTAGTCTTGCTTCAGCTGTCCAGAAATGCTACAACCTAAAAAATAAAAAGAAATAATAAAGCGTTAATAAATCTGCATAAAAGTTAATCAACTTTCTATGTATTTAATAAGATAATACTATAATTATCCCAAATGATTTATATGCCATAAAACAGGGATCGTACATATTTCTGCACATAGAAATTAAGCACTTTTAAAGAAAAATTAAGTAAGGGCTTATCAGCAAATGGCGATTGAATAAATTAAAGAAATTATTTATGCTTGAACTTTTATAGTGCCATTATAAGAATAAAATATATCTGTAACAAACGTTATTATTAAACATAATATAATATTTAACATAATTATATTATAAAAGAAATTCGAGAATAAAATAAACTTTCTAAAACTTATAACGAAACAGAATTAAATTACAAAATTTCCTGAACCATTTATATTTTATTCTTAAAATAGTACCTCATACTTTAAAGAAAAAAAGTGACACATTATTAAGTTTTACTAACAGTTAGCTTTATGTAGCTTCTTTAGTTGCTATGTACTTGCTCAGTCTAGAGCTTTAGTAAATAGCAGCCAAATTTTATGCCAAGTGGCGTAGGTTAAAATGAGAAGTAAAATCATACTCAGCATGATTTCGTAACAGCAGCCTGGCTATTGCCACTGCTGCTTGCCAAGAGAGAAAGGGAGAGAGTACCATTGATCAGAACAGACCTTAACGCCTGACAGTGGCATGGTTGCTAAGTGTTAAACGTTATGCTTTGACTGTCTGATCCAGTTAGTTTCGTAGCTTCGTGTACAGTTACTGAAGTTGTAACTCAGTTAATATACTGTAGCAACCACACCTAACAAAATACCTGTGTGTCTTTTTAATTTGAAAGTTTTCCAGACATTTTAGTTAATTTATATCAGTTTCCTTATCATTAGCATCTTTCTCGCACTAAGAAATTTGTTTCAAGGGGGAAAATACCAATGTTCCAACTAATCTCTGGTTTATCTCCTAACTTGTTAATGCAGCAGCAATGTTCATACTTTTGAAGAACAATTTTCTTTCTCTTCATGTAAATTTCTTACTCAATAAGTTTATCTGCATTCTAGAATTTGCAGATTTAATTAGATTTCTGCTATTCAAAGAATAGCATGTACTTATTTACAATGTACAGAAGAAACTGCTTAAGCACTGAGAATAAATATGGCATGATATATATATATATAAACGTAAAGCATTTAAAGTAAGAAGTAAATTGGAATCAAAGCAAAGTTGAGGAGATTATAATTATTCCTCAACAATATTAATAATTGAAACCATGTATAAAAGGTTTAACACAGCGTCTAAACAAATCAAAATTAAAGTAAGAATTCATAGTAGTACAAACTCGAAAAGTAAAAGTGCAAAAGGGGAAAAATGTACAACAGAATAGTATAAAAATATAAAAATTAATCTCCTTTTACTGAATCGCCAATTTAGAACTTATCAGGGCAAAATGAATTAAAGTTTTATAAAAGTCGATTAATATGTTTCGAAAACGTGTTTCATTCTTCTGGTTCATTTGAGATAAAAAAACATAAAAGAATCAATTAAATTTTCATTTCAGACATTAAAATTCATATAAAACCGAAAAAACGAATCTCAAATGTACCACGATTTTCCCCACACGACTTTGAAACATTTGGAAAAAAGAATAAAATATAAATGTTGCAAAAACATAAAAAAGAATAATAAAGTAAAAACATAAAAAAGAATAAAACATAAATTGTGCTAAATTGAATTAAAAAAAAACAGAAAACCATAAAATTTACATTATGTAAAATGACCATTCATAAAAACCTAATTGGTCTAAATTCATTACATGCAAATCCGAAATTCAAAAGCAAATACAAATAAGAAACAATATACTTTAAACCGAACTGTCATTTAAACAACACTAAAAAAATGAGTGGTCCGAGCTCTTTTTTTTTTTTTTCAATTTTTATTTCTAATAGGTTTTCAGTTTTTAACTGATTAAGGCTCTGATTTTTATTATCTAAAGAAATCTCTTTGAAAAGTTTTTCCTTTTAGTGGTATTAAAAGTTTAATTAAGATAAAATAACACGCTGAACAAGTATTAATTTATAAGTCAAACAGCAAAAACCAGCGTTATATTTGCAAATTTCCAGAGGACTAGTTTGGATCCTCAGCTGCCAAAGCGCAAATGAACGAGATAAGATGTATTAGATAAGATGTGTGGATAGGAATTAAGCTACTGGCGCCATCTATTGATGAAACGAGAATTAAACATAATTTCCTTAAAGGCTGAAGGCAAAGAGGGATTGGAATTAGGGTCGTTAACTTGAACAGAAAGATTTTTTTGAATGTGAAACGCCTCTAGAAAATCTAATTCACCAATGGAAGATCTTTCTTGAATAATTTTGGCTGCAAAAAAATTGAAAGTGTGATTTCGGACTAACAACGCTGGGCAACAGATGATTTCTGTGTTTCCTTTTTTCTAACATATGCATCATGTTCCTTAATGCGAAATTTTAAGGCTCTCTTATTTTGACCAATGTAAATTAAACAACATTGGAAAGGAATCCTATAAATAGCCTAGGAATTTACATCCGGAATGGGCTTCTTGAGTACGGAATTCGGAATTTTATTGATAGAATGAACGAACCGAAAGTTAAACTTCTGTAAAATAGTGCAGTTCTATAAGTAACTGATGGAAAGAAATGAATAACAACATGATGCTTATAATCTTCTGAAACAAGAGTGTGTTTTTTGGTGTGTCGAGATGAGAATTTTTTAACTGCTTGATTAGTAATGTTGGGTCAAAAGCCCCTGTCAATACCTACTGCTTTTAAATAATTTAGTTCTTGATCAAGAGCCAGTTTGGTGGAGCAAACTTGAAGTGCACGTAAAATATAGGAATAAAATGAAGCTAACTTTTATTTAGTCGGATGACATGATTTGAAGAGTGGTGGAAGGCAAACCGATGAAGGTTTACAGTAAACCGTAGTACTGAAATTGGATGTTTTACTTGTGACCAAATTGTCGAGGAACGGAAGAGAATTCCATGTCTCAAGTTCAAAAGTGAACTGAATAGCAGGATCAATGGAATTCATTGTTGAAAGAACTTTATTTAAATCATCCTTATTACCGTATAATAGGTATCGTCTACGTAGCGGAACCATACCGGGAAGTTTAAAGTTTCAAATAATTTTGATTCATAATAATGCACGTAGATATCAACCAGGAATAGGACTGAGGGGGCTTCCCATGGCTAATCCCTAATTGGAATATTTATTTTGGAAAACAAAATGTGTTTTTTCAGAATTGAGTGAGGGAAATTAGATCCTCAACTTCAATGCAAGAGAAATGAAATTCACGAAGTCTGCTTTCTAGATATCTTAATGCACCTTCCACTGGAAGACTGGTGAATAACGATTTTACATCAAAAAGAAACCATGAGTAAATTTCCAGGAGAAATGCTTTTAACTTATTTTACAAACTCTATTGAATTTTTTATGGTTTAAATGTTATTAACTAACAGAGTTGAAAATTTAGAAACTAAACATTTAGCTACCAGGTACGGGGCAGTGCCTAAATTTGATACAACAGGGCGGAAAGGAATGGCCCTTTTATGAATTTTGGAAAGAGCATATAATCTGGCACAATTCGCAACTCCTGTCCAGCTATTCTTATCTTATTTCGTTTCATTTGCGCTTTGGCAGTTCAGGATGATGGTTCGATAAAACCATACAAACTAGTCCTGTGAAAATTTGCAAATATAAAAGTTTTTTTTTTTTTTTTTTGACTTCTGATTTAATTAAAAGTTTAGTTTAGCTACAGAGTATAATGAAGGAGGTGAAACTGCCTAGTAGAAAAACGGGTCTAAAAATGTTGCGATCACTAGATGGCGCTGCATCAGAGCAGTTCCGAATGTAAACATTTATTGAGTCGCCAGGCGGCTAAGCTTCCTAACGGATGAAGAAATTTTTACGTTTTTATCCGATGGATTGCGCTATTATCAACGTTATAATATTCTGCTCGCTAATGATTGTTTTTTATTCCTCAAAGTATAAAATTAATTTACAGCTTTCATGCTGTAAGGCTTGTACTTTTTATGAATGATTAATTTGAAGATATTTTTCAGTCCCCCCTTTAGGAAAATAATCATATTACTAGTAATTTTATTCCTCAAAGTATAAAATTAATTTACAGCTTTCATGCTGTAAGGCTTGTACTTTTTATGAATGATTAATTTGAAGATATTTTTCAGTCCCCCCTTTAGGAAAATAATCATATTACTAGTAATAATACTTACTGTATATATGTTAAATTTAATTAGAATAGATTCTTCGCGTCTCTCATTTTGCAAAATGCTTACATACACAGCTTGATATAAACTGTGGCGAAATTTTAATGAAGCTTATAGAATTGTTTTTGCTTCAGTCAGTAAATTTTCTTTATTGTCATAATAAGTTATTCTTTTTTATGAATCAGATGTCAGTTTTGATATTGATATTTTTATCGTTTTCTATTAAAAATTTTCTATACCTTTGTTATTTGAGAAGATGTGAATTATGTTTCAAATTGATTTGACAAGATCTTAAAATAGAATTCAGATTTGAATTCAGTTAAGCATTCTGAACACTTGGTTATGCTGAACTCTATATTATTCATAATTAAATATAAAGAGTAAAAAACGATGAAAAATATATTGAAACTAATTCAATCTATCTTTAATTTTGTCCTTCTTGAACTAACTTCTAACCAATAATTGCAGTATTTTAACTAAAAAAAAATGCAGATCTTTTGTATTTTAAAAGTACATATACCAAACTCTTTTCCTCCAAAGGATATGTATGCAGACATTAAGCTGTTGGCCATAGTTAAATTATATATTACTTTCATTACATACAACAGCGTTTTTTTTTTTTTTTTTTTTTTGAAATTAAGTGTAGTTAATAAGTTTTCAAAGTAAATCATTCTATCACATTCAATAGCCTAAAAGATGAATTTCTTATGTTTAGAAAAATTTTATCGCAGTTATAATGAGATGATATTTTCTCGCTGTTAAGTTTCAAATTGGTACATCTAGCTTTTTTGGGGGAAAAAATTGCATGCGTTAACTTTTATTGGAAAAGATCCCGTATTTTTTATTTTCATTTATTGAATTGATTATTTACTAATGGACTCTAATTACATTTGTTACAAAACTACCAGTTTAATATCAGAATACCTAATGTATGCTTGCTGCGGTATTTAAAAAAATATCATTACCTATGTAAAACTAAAGTTTGTTTTCTCTTGCAGTAATTTACTTTTTTATTCTCAATTTAACATCTCTTTTCCAACGATTAAAGACTCGCAGTGAAAGAAACAAATTTTAAATTAAATAATAAAAATGTAACAGTAATTATATAAATAATCCCGAAACAATCTTAACAGTATTGTTTTATATTGTTACACACAGGGGTGAGCTATAGGAGGATAGAGTGACTCCTTTGTTAAATCTGTGTTCAATTTGCAAGCGCCTTGTTCTTTCCCACCAGCAGTTGAGCAGCAAAAGTCGCCAAACGCTGCCACTTCGGTTCTGTTTTCGAATCCCGGCAACAGGCTACCTGCATGGGCATTTTCCTGGTTTTTCCATGTGAAACATATATATACAAGCCAGTATCCCTTAGAAATGAAGGTATCCTTACCCTTAGGCAGATAGCCTGCAAGTTCTTTGGTGTAATTAAATGAAGCAAACCAAACCCTTTCTTTTTGTTTGTGGCTTAGAAAGTAATACTGCTGAATGTGTACATGTCTATATTATTATATAATAGATCGAACTCATATGGAAAACTATTTAAAAAACCAATTTAATTGCAATTTATTTTGAGTTTTTTTTACGTGACTTTCATGCAAACTTACTATTTAATGATTAAAATTTAATTTGAAAATTGTAACGGCAAATTAAAATTTAATTGCAGCTTGTAACGCTCGAATAGTTCTACACATTCAAATTTAAAATCCTTGTGCATAATGGTTCTCATGTTGCACTGTATAGCCGTTCATTTATGTGATTAGGTGGCATGATTTCATAATATTCATAACTTATTTAATATGCTGAATATATCTCATGGACAATCAGTTTTCATTACACTTACCCGCTGTTATATTTTTACTCAACCATGCAAGTAAAGTTAATTTTAGTGTCTATTTCAATTTATTATAAAAAACCTACTGCAAAAGGAAAAGAAGGGCGAATGAGTTTATCTTCTTTTCTGTAAATGAAATAAAAAGGCAAATATTCTATCATTCTGGTATAATTTCAGAAATTTATTTAACTTTAAAATCTCACGATTGCCTGCTTTTATTCAGGAAATGCAGTTGCACATAAGTTATGCGAAATATTTAATTAATTGCCAATTTAAGTTATGTGAAATATTTGACTAGTTTCCAATTTATTAATTTTTAAATATCCTCTTATTTACTAACAATCCAGACGTTCTGTAAAGTTATATAAATTCATCTAACTGCGATCAGACATGATGTATATGTTGCTCACATTAGGAGCTCTTAAATCTGCTTGTATTCTTGATTCACAAGCTTTTATTCTTCTACCTAACAGTTGTATAACCAGTGTTGCACCCAGGGACGAAACAGGTTGCATTATAAGAATTATTCATAATGGAAATTGATATAAAATCAACATTTTCGGTATTGCTGCGTATGTCAAATACTACGACAAGACAAACCTCTGGTGATTGCAGCGCCATCTATAAATAATGCTACAAAACGTGGGCCATTTTGGGGAAAAGTGGTAATACCAGTTTCACCTCCTTCATTATACTCCGTGGTTTGGGAACTATATCCTTGGAGGACTAGATAAGGAACATCTGCGTGACCTTGTCACAGTAGTGCTGTCTTCAGGAAAGCAAGTTCCCGACGCTTCAGGGAAAAATCGTATTTTTGTCGTCTTTGCTATTTTGTTCACATAAAAACATATTTTTTAATTAAAATAATAATAATTAAAGTGCTATATTTATTTATTTTATGTTCTAATAAGTATAAAAATATAGATGCCTTGAATCAAGAGACAGCAATCATTCACCAATGAATATGAAATAGTGATGACGAATGTATGACTCAAATAGATAATGAACTTGAATTATTGGAAGATGATATAAATTTTACAAAAGCGTCTGAGCTATTGTTTTCGGTTCCTTTTCAAACCGAGACCGATTCTGACAAAGAAATTATCGTAAGAAGAAGACCTATAAATGATAAATGAGGAGAGCAGTGAGCAACCATCTATTTCTGCATATAATAAGCAGTTTGTTGGAAATGATGAAAAATTATGGACAAATGTCACTGAAGAATACAATTATTGTCATAACATAAAATTCTCAGTTGGTGAAAATGTTTTTGGGTCACAAGTTCCATCCAGTTGCACAACAGCTCTAGAATTTTTTTAGTTGTTTTTGACTCCTACTCTACTAAAAAAAAATAGTGAGTGAAACTAATGCATACGCAGCAAAAATTATATCAGAAAAAAAAACACTGAGCAAATATTCCATTTGGTGAAATTGGAAAGATGTAACTCAGAGTGAAATGAGAGCCTTTATTAGTGTTATCATAAATATGAGCCTTGTTGTTTCACCAGCTTTAGAATCATACTATTCTCAAGCATTTCATTTCAAGATGTCATTTTTTAGAAACATTTTATCGCACAAATGTTTTTTCCAAATATTTTGGTCACTGCGTTTGGAAACAATTTCACCAAACACTCAAAAGACGAGGGAGGACAAGGACAGAAAGAGTGAGCAATTTTCTGGATTACTTAAACCAAAAATTTATGGAAAATTATATATCTCGTGAAAATTTGGCAGTTGACGAATCTACAATCTCGTTCAAGGGGAAAATAATCTTTCTCATGTCTAACCCTAAAAACCCAACAAAATGGAGACTTCGAGTTTATGTTTTAGCAGATTCTAAGACAAGTTATTTATATAAATTTGTTCCATATTATGATAAAATTATAACAGATGACTTAATTAGAGCAGATCTTAATTTCACTAGCAGAATTGTGATGCAACTCTATCGAAATTTACGAAATTCGATTCCTGAAGGTAAAAGGGTACCATATTTTTGTTGATTTGTTGACAGATTTTATACGAACCCCACTTTAGGTGCAGAACTTCTAAAACCCAATTTCGTTCTTACTGGAACAGTTATGACCAATCGAAAAGGATTGCCAGAAAAAAAAAAAATTAAAAAAAATAGCTGTTAGACATAAAATCGCTTATAGAAAAGGGAAAACGTTAGTAACATGGCGTGACAAAAGAGTGGTCATAATGTTTAGTACAAAACAATCTTCCGCTTCACAACCTGCGAGAAAAAGATCAAAGACGACTGAAAATGTCAGTGAAAAAGAAATACACAAACCGACTATCATATTACATTATAGAGAAAATTTATTGATAAGTCTAATCAAAGACTTTAGTGCTCCTACCAAAAAAAAAAAAAAAAAAAAAAAAAAAAAAAAAAAAAAAACGGCTGATTATCCACAGATGATACTATCTAACGTTTAGATGGAAAGATTCATTTTATTTTTTCTCATAAACACAAGGACTGTATGGCGTGTCCCAACCGGAAGGTCAAAGTATGGAGAAAAGAGAACATTCTATTGTGATACTTGTGATAGGAAACCCGGTCTTTATCCAAGAGAATGTTTTAAAAAATATCATACTTTCAAAAATTATAAATAATTAAGGTAAATAAAATGGTTAAATATATAAATTTATATTTATTTACTATCCTATACTTAATATACTCGAAAAAATATGTTACATACTCTGCGCAGTTGCAATACAACCTTTTAATGAAACCCTCTTTTTTATCTATTTGGTAAATGAATTAAAGAGTTGTTGGTTAGTAAGGAAAAAAACATTAAGGAGAGGAAAGAGTTAAGATAACCCATGTTTGAGAACTGGCTCGAAAGAATGAAAACAGACAAGACTAAAGCTTTCTGCAAGTTATGTAAATGTGAACTGAGGGCACACAAGGCTGATTTAATGAAGCACAGTACTTCTTTAAAGCATGAGCAAAACTCTCAACAGGCCCTTCCTCAGAGTAATGTCAAAACTGCATTTGAAAAAGTGAACATTATAAATGTGTTTGAATTGAAACTCTCTGTATTTGTTGCCTGCCATGCATCCATACGATCAATCGACCATTTGAGTGAAATTTTTAAGAAAGAAATATCATCAAATTCGTCAGCTGATACTTTACGTTTACATAAAACAAAATGTAGAGCATTTACAAAGGAAGTAATTTCACCTGAATTGCTCAGAGAGCAAGTAATTGGAAATTAATAAATCCCCCTTTTCACTTATATTGGATGAGTCTACAGATGCTTCGTGTTGCTAGCATCTATGCATACGTAATCCTTATTTTAATGAAAAGGACAACAAAATAGCTGCGCAGTTTTTATGTCCTGTTGAAATTGTGAAAACTACTGATAGCGCGTTGCATTTGCATGTACAAGATTTTCTGTAGAAAATTGCTGTTAGTTTAAGAAACTGTTTTGCTCTTGGAACTGATGGAGCATCTAATCTGTGTGGAGTAAAACATTCACATTTTACATCAATGAAAGAAAATGTCCCTAATTTGACATTAATTAAATGCATCTGTCACTCACTGCACTTGGCTAGTTCGCATGCATTCGAAGAATTACCATCTAATCTAGATTACATGATTAGAGAAACTTATAATTGGTTTCACCATTCTGCTTTTTAAGAAAGGAATCTTACATGAATTTATATAAGAAAATAAATGATGGAAAAGATCCTCTCCTATTGATTCCTCTCTTTGCTACCATATGGCTAGCAAGGATGAGCAAGTGCATCAAAAGTGATTGATCAGTGGGAGTCTTTAAGACTTCATTTTCAGATTGTTTCATCAACATGTAATAAACATTTAGTACATGTAATAAACATGTAACAAACATTAACAACTCCACAAAATGTACACAGAATCCAACAAATGAGTTGTATTTAACATTCGTAGCGCCCGTTTTATCAGACTTTGAAAGAGTCAATTTACTTTTTCAAAGTGACCAAACTGATTACTGTAAATTCCTCAGAGAACTTGAAGATTTTACACTTTCTATACTCAGAAGGATAATTTACTCTGAACATATAAATCTTGCAGTTGACATTTATTTATTTACCAATAGAAAATATTGATTCTGGTTATTCTTTTCATCTTGTATGGCAAATAAAGCTAACGAAATTTCAACAGAATCTCAAACTATTATTTATAAAAGATGTAATGAATTCTAAAAAGTGCATGCAGAGAACGTTTTAAACGCATTCCCCCAAATTACACAGCATTGAAAACAATTGAGAACTCTTTATCCAACATTGTGCCTCAGTCAAACTCGCCCTTTGTTTTCTGAACTTCCCATAGAATTTGGAAATAAATCTAGATTAAATATAATTTAAAGTCAGGGAAGACAACTACTCAACTTTGATTGGAACGATATTTAAGCCTCTGGAATTCCAATTGATTGTTCATTATTTTGGAACCAAGCTTTTAAAATTAAACATGTTCTTGGCAATCTTGTTTTAAAAGATATAGCTGTATTTTCTTTAAAACTTTACAGTTTGTAAATAAGTAATGCAACTGTAGAAAAATTGTTTTAGTAACTTCAACCAAGAATGTGAATACAGGGTTCATAGCCACATTTTAGTTAAAAAAATAAGCACCTATAAGCACTTTTCAAGCACATTTTAAGAAAAAAACTAAGCACCTGTCTAATTACATCATACACAACTGCATAACCTTCAAAATTAGAATTGTAATTTAAAATATCAGAAATGAAGTACTTATTAAGAGAGAATAAGCATTACCTCAACCATGGAAAATAATTACTTTTTTTTTTAATTTTAAATAATAGTTCAATTTACAGAACTAGTTTACAATGACAGAAAAAAAACTATGAAGAACTAAACTATATTACAAGATTTAATGATGAAATTTCAGTTCAAAATAGAGAAAATAAATAATAATAAGGCATATTTATTGTATTCGTTTGGAACCTAATAATAAATACAATTTATTTTTCCACTCATATTGATATTTAAATAATTTAAATCTAAATTCTGAACATTTTCTAAATTTTCATTGTATATCAGTTTTCTCTTAACAGAAATTGCAAGCAAAGTAATTTAAAAAAAGAGAAACATTTCTGAAATCAGAAGACAGAAATTTGCTTCATGCAGCCATCTTTAACAGTAAAAGCTTAACTAACCTGCATACTTGGAATTGGCGAATATTCTGACAGTCGAGCGTAACTTGAAGGAGCGGAGAGGGGGTAGACTGTAGCCGCTCTTTAGATTTTTCCGCTAATAAATGCTTTTGACATTTCAATATGTGCATCATATCAAAATAAACCAACGGAACTAAAAAATATTCTGCTTAGCAAGCACAGTAAAACGCTTTCAGTTAGTAAGTAAGTGTTTGTACGTATCCAAATGATCAGAAGGTTGTTGATGCGTGTTCCTTGATCTATTGCACCAAGATATTTTACTGTACATTTATTTACAAGTCGTATGCCACCTGGCATATTTACAAGCGTTATGCCTCCTGGCATGTACATGATAGACATATTCTGCCACCTGGCATGTGAATTGATACATCATACTAGTTTTCTGCCACCTGACAGATACGATGCAATTACCTCAATTAGCGGTAATACGCCCGACATTTTGGCGTGTCCGCTTCCCTTACGTTCTGTAATGCGACTAACTCTTTGTGCGGTGCGCCCTCTGGGCACAAATCACCGCATTCACCGAGGAGGCCAAAACAGTGTTCATAAACAAATCTCGGACTGAACATCAAAATTCATTATCTCTGAAAAATATCGCAAACGTTATTGCGAAATACGTGCGCCGTAATTCTTCCCTACGTGATATTACGCAATCGGAATCAACAACTGCCAGTATTGGGAGAATAAAGAACTAAATAACTGGGGTGTTTTTCATTCTAATTTTCAACAGACGGCGTTAAATTTCCGGAATAGAATCATTCTTTGCTTGGGTTGGTAGACCGCAGAACTTTTAGTCCTATTCAATCCAGATTGGAAAGTAACAAAAAAAAAAAAAAAAAAAAAAAAGTCCGTTGCTTGTTTTGCAGTGAACTGCAACAGTTTCAATATTCAAGATTCAAGATTTTGCGGAGAAAGGGGAGACCTCCCAACCTTCGTACTGTATAATGTATTGGCGAAAAAAATGAAATTATTTTGACTATTCGATTACTTTCCCTTTATTTAAGCCATTCCGAATATTATTCCTTAGAAAGCTAATCTGTGTTAAAACACAACCATTTTTGGAAGTTTACTATACTTCAGCAGTTACTGCAACTATACTATTATAAACATTCATACATATGCTCATAATATAAGCATAACGATCATAATAAACACGAATATGAACTGACCAAGCAGAACGAGAATGCAAATTTTTAAGATCTTGATAGAAATTCAAACGTGTGTAGTATTTGGGTGGGAAGAAAAGACTGCCGAATGTAGCGGAATTTTCTACTGCTTTCGCAATTCTTTGACCAATAGAACGACGGGCACCTGTCTGTACTCTTTGTGCACACCAAAGGTTATGTTAATGCAGAGAAAGGGGGAAAAGCTATTTCCGGGAGTATGACTCACCATCTGACATTCCATATTAGGAAGAAAGTTGTTTATTTAGTTTCGGCTTTGGTACGGAGAAAAATAGCGCGTTCATTAAAAAAAAAAAAAAAAAAAAAAAAAAAAAAAAAAAAAAAAAGGCACTAAAAGCAAAAAAATAAGGACTTTAGAGAAAAAGTAAGTACCTATAAGGGCCTTTATATTTTATTTTCAAATATAAGGACTTATAAGCACTTATAAGGACCGCTACGAACCCTGGAATAGAATGTGTTTGGAACTCCTGGATTCCCTACTTCGAATAAAGATGTCACTGGAAGAAAAGGAAATCTGTTGTGTTGACTTTGTACCCTCATCACCCATGCTTAAATATAGCTCAGATATTTATAAAAAGAAAGAAATGAAGATAACAGGTCAAGAAAATGAACAGCTATTAAATTCAATTTTCTTTTAAGTAACTATATAATAAAGAATGCGCATTTTTTTATGATTTCTTTCCCTCTATTTTAGTTCAAGAACTAGTTGATTTATTTTTAAACGACAATTTTTTTCAGAATTAATTATACAGATTAAATAAAGCGGGCTAACCCAATGTGAAAAACTTATTTCTCTATGACACTAGATAAGATATCTTCACAGTACAACAAAATAGGATTATAGTATATCTTTTCAAGGCAATTACTTTTGAAAATGACCTGTATATATAATAACATAATTAACATTAGCTGTATAAAATGATTACATACCCAGAAAATTAATATTATCTGGAATGATGAGCGGTTGTCTCGGAGAGTATTTACTACGTTTGTTCTACAAATTTATTTCAAATGCTTTTTTCGTTAGATTTAAAATTAAATATTTTTATAACTAACACATGCTATCTAAGCAAAACAGACCTACAATGCTATCTAAACTTCGGATGACATGAATATGTTTATAATTGGAATAACTATTTTATTGTATCTATAAAAGTCTAATACATCATTATTTACACTCTTATTAAAATCTTGTCAAAATTTTGCTACAATATTGCAGTTTGGGAAATAAATAAACAAATAAATAAAAAATAAAAAAATAAACTCATGAAACAAAGACTGTATTACATTATTGACAGATAGGCTAATGCCGTATAAACAATAGCAAATAACTGAAAAAATATTGCAAAAGAATGTAGAACAGAGAATTATGTACCCTTCATACTAATACACTCTTAGACAAAATAACGACGCACCGAGAAGATATAAAGCAAATTGGACACAAATTGATATGCATACAGGTTTCGACGGAAAATGCAAAATTTTACATTTTGGCTGCCAATGAATGAACGAGTTTGTATTTATTTACTAAATTGTCTCTACAGCGCATCTGATCTGCGCAACTGGCAGGATATTTAAGAGGAGAAATTACGATTCCAGGTCATAGATTCTTCACGAATTTCATTCCGTGTACTCTGGTAGACATTAACTATGCCTCGCATACAGGTGCGTGAACGATATGCGCAGATGTCAGAATTTGAGAGAGGTCGTGTAGTTGGACTCAAAGAAGCCGGTTGGTCTTATCGGCGAATAGCTCGACATTGGAGCAGGAGCGATGTCACTATTAGACGATGTTCGCAGGAATGGGTGAACCATGGCCGCACACAGCGTCAAGAAGGAAGCGGTAGGCCTAGAGAAACGACAGAACGTGAAGACCGAGCAATCGTCAGAGCGGCACTCACAGCCCCAGATGCATCATTATCATCGATTGTACGTAGTGCTTCAGTAATGCTTCAGCGACCGCAAGGATCGTTCATAGACGGTTCACAGAAAGGGGGCTGAGGACACGGCGCCCCTTGCGCCGACTACCATTGAGCTCTGTACAATGTCAAGCTCGTTTGCAGTGGTGTCGAGCTCATTCGGACTGGAATGTCACTGACTGGAGTGCAATCAAAAATGGTAAAAACGTGCATCAGAATACATATAGATATATACACAAATTGAAGGTGAAATCGGCCTGACACTCAGTAAAAATGGGCAATGAATTAGAGAATAGGCCAGTTAAGGCTGGGAGTATGGAACAGGTGTTGCAAAAGTTATATTAATTGTATTAAAAATGGTAAAGTTAAGAACTTAACATAAACTGGGGGGGGATTAGTGATCAGTAAGAAAGAGGTTGAGTGAGTTAGAGAGTTGGGGTGTTCAAAAATGGGGAAGAATGTAAGGAATTAGAAATGAGATTTGGAATTAGGGAATATTTAGCAAGTTGGTGGTTATAAAAAGAAAGCTTACAACAAAAGAAAGATTTTGTTACAAGAACGAAGTCTGTACGTTAATTGAAGGCTGAGAAATTAGAGAAAAAGTATTTTAAAGAAATTAAAACTTTTGTTAATTAATGGAAGTTAATGGAAGTAAGTGCAGCGGGAAGCAGAGTGAAAGTAAAGAAGTTTAGTGTTGGTCCGGTGAAAAAGGGTAAATTAGTTTAGGAGAAATGGGAGAAATAAAAGTGTGATTAAGAGCGATTAAAAAGAAGGGAAAATTAAAAAAAAAAATAAATAAATAAATAAATAAAATTAGGTAGAAGGGTGGGAGAGGTATGTATGGAAAGCTATTAAGGAGTAGATGAGGAAATAAAAAGAATTATGGAAATAGGAAGATTAGGTGAGAAGATATAAGAGAAATAAAGTTGGAGAAAATGGAAAGAAAATTGATAAAAGGGGGGGGGAAACACAGGGAAGGGGGAAGGAGTTTGGAAATACTATAGAATTTATAGAGAAGGGAGAGAGGAGGCGAAAGCAAAAAGTGCTGAATCTCTAAAGTAAATAGGAGAGGAGTTATTGAGAAAAGTTTTTTTTAATATAATATTTATATTAAAATAGGAATAAAAGGCTTGTATTTTCGGAACTATTAAATGATAGGTTTTTGGAAAGGTAAATATTAATAGGTGCGGAATAAATTGGTTAGATGGAAGTAGGAGGGAAAGAAGCTGAGATATACGAGAAATAAAACGAAATTAAAGGCAATTAAAGCTAATTAAAAGTCAAATTGTAGGGAAACTATTGAGGATAGAGCTAAGAGAGTTTTATATTCTTGAATGGATTGTAATGGGGAATGTTCTATGAGAATTTGAGGGGTCTAGGACAAGCATATATATATATAAAGGGATTGGGGGGGGCTAAGGGTGGAACATCAAGATTTAGGCGTAGGACTAATAGTAGAGCAAGTTTGGTAAAATTGACTTGTATGAGGTCGGGACTTAGAAAAAAATAGTTCAGCACTGCATAATATCGACAAACTAAGGCGGTAATTCGTAAAGCATTAATATAAAACAGTAATTACTATTCACATTAATTAAAATAATAGCATTAAGTATTAAAGTTCACAATACACAGTTAATGTACGATTATTATGAATCAACACTAATAAGTGAATAATTCCATCAAAAATACTAGTATAACACGTTCAAATGAATATATAGGATACGATTGATTAAAACGTAAATTGGTTGATTAATAATGGAAATAACACAAACATATTAGCAGTAAATGATAGATTAGAACTACAAGAACACAAAATAATGTTTGAAAAATACATGAAGTTATACAAAGAGTAGATGTAAACTGATTTTACTGAGAACTAAAACGGGGACAATAGTCCAAAGTCTATGGCGACGAAAGTTGTTGTTGAATACAACAGTAATGTCGGACGCTGTCGTGACCTTCGAGAGGTAGAAGGATATGACACTTTATAATCATGGCGGAGCTTTCCGTCAGATGTCTCCCTCTCGAAGGTCACGACGCTGTCCGCGATTGCAAAGTACTTATATTTGAAAATTAAGTTTCACAACGGTACACATTGAAAGAGATAAGATTATATAAAAACAGTTCTATTAATGGATAGCACAAAAATAGCCTACCTTGGTTGTCTTGGTCCCATGATTATAGGTGCATTGGTAACCAAATAATAAATTTTTTTACACTTTTAACAGAATGTCTGGACTTAGACAAAATAACGAGGATCATATTTGGACTTAAAAAATTTTGGTTAAAATACTAAGCCTTACTAGGGCACCACGTGTTTCGCGAAGGCGGCTTTTCCGTCGAAGGTGCGGCGTCAAGGTGCCCACTTTTGCGGAAATAGGCTATTTTACCAAATCACTCATAAAAATGGAAATATTTGGTTCTCGCACACAAAATTGATATCCACGTGTAGAGTACACTTTTAAACACAAGATACAACTTGATTCCACATTGGCGCTGCGCTTTTTCCAGGGCAAAAACGGGATTTTACGGGAGCTGATGTTGTGCACAAAGAGATCTTTGACATCGGAAGCACTTTCCAACAGAAATATTCTTATTCCATAATACAAAAATATTGTGAAATACATGGCGTTAAAATTTCGAAGTGCAAAATAAAAAAGAGAAAACCGCCAATCATTACTTCTACACTGAAAGAAGACTCAGACGAATACCCCCAAAAAATACGTGCAGTTTATAATACTTCTAAAGTTAAATCATTCATAACAAGAGAAACTTCGTCGATGCAGAAATCAGTTTAAAAAATTTTTTAAATAAATCTGTTGTTGTTACTAATGCTCGCTTGTCTGACATATATATAGTCATCCCAAGTCGACGAAATTCCTGGTGGCAAGGAGTTTAAGACACTCACTTTGGGAAACAGCAGTTTATGATAAAAAAACACTTAAAGGGTACCTCCTTAGTTCCATTCCACTTTTCATCGAAAGCGTATCTGATAATATTATTGACCTAATTCAGTTCTGTTCCAAAAGTAATAAGTATGACAAAGGATTTTCCTTTATAGAACTAAAATGTTTACAGAAAAAAATTTAATTTTAATTTCGATACACATATTTTTAAAATAATTTCAAAAGGTGAGCTTTTTAATCGAAATTCAAGTCTAATTAATGTTGCAAACTACTGATGTTGAATAACTTTATTCCAGAGTGAAGTATTAGCTGTACATTTTCACTGATAAAATACACCTAAATGCTTATATACTAACATATTAGTAATTGAGCAACTGAAGCAGCGGTACACTAGTATTTTCATCCCGAGTTTACCACGTAGTAGAGGGGCTCCATATAGTTTGTCATTTATATATATATATGTGTGAAAGCATAACGAAAATTCAAGCCTTCAAAGTTCCTTTTAGGATTGTAGAGTCATTAGGTTATTTTGAAGCAGGAGACATGAAAAATGAACAATACCTTCGCTGGGACTCGAACTTGAACCTCTCGAATACACGCCCAGTGGGCGAACTGTTACATCACGAAGGTATGCTGGAAGCATGGAGGTAAGAAAAGAAGGAGGGCCAACTCCGTACTTCAAGTGAAGCACTGCTGCGAGGCTTCAGTCTCCAGACAGGGTATTTTTCGTTTACATTCAGAAGCTCCCTTGAAAGCGCTTTGATAGTATTTGGACACACGACAGTTCCATACAAATCGAAAAACGGGACACTTCCTCATAAAAGAAACATTCATTGTGTGATGGATAATAGCAATTTGTATAGTTTAATGACATTTACGCAAAAATCACATCTTGGTTATCTTGGTTGGAAATGAGCTCCAATATTTAACGTATTTCGCTATAAAAATAAAAGATGCTCTAATTTGAAATGGACCAAATAGAACATTAATTATTAATTGACTTCGATTTTCTGATTTAAAAGATGCCTCAGAAGCTAAAAAATCATATCATATTTGAGAAAGTTTTTTTAGGAAAAAGCTCTATAAATAGAAAATAAAAAATGCATAATTTTAATATTAATAACACAATAAATTTTTATCTTAAATTTTGTAATCCTTAACCAAATATAATTGAATTACCTTAAAAATTTTTTCTAACGTAATTAACGAAAACTTGTGAAAACATTTCATTCAAATTAAAACGTTCTGAGCAAACTGTTCTGTGAAAAGTGTAACATTTTATTCCGTTCAGAATGAAATGTTGTTTAAAAACGGACTCTGAAATATTGTAGAAAAAGAAAATACATACATTTAAATGTATATTTACTACGTAATTACAAAATATTTACATCCGATCTTGTCAAAACCCATTGATCTTAATGGAAAGACAGTGAATGTTTTCATCACCACGAAGGGATCGCTAGTGCTTCAAAGTAGTGTATGGGGGAAACTGGTTAGAGCCCCTCCTTCTTACTTCCTATCTCCATGGCTGGAAGGAGGAGGAAAATTATACTCCTCCTTTTAAAGGGCGACTGGGGATTAGGGAACCCAATCGCCAAATCCTGGTGTGAAGAATCATCATCCACCACCTTTCAGTTCGGGCGATACTGTAGAGACATAAGGTATTTTTAAAGCAGGAGACATGAAAAAAGAGCAATGCTCGCTCGAGTCTCGAACCTGGGGCTCTCGAATAACCTCTCGACCTGTCTAACCATTACACCACGAAGCCATTCTGGAAGTCAGGAGATCGAAGCACCAAGAAGGATTTTTGCGATCGTGACGAAATTTGGTATGTAAAAACATCTTGATCAAACATGCAAATGATCAAAGTTTCAAGACAAATGAACAGGAACTGCGATTATAGCGCGCATTTCTAGTGTGCAATTCGCAAAGTATAAAACCAGTAACAGAAGCGGAAAATTTATCTTTTTTTTTTTTTAATTATTATTATTGTTGCTACCATTGTAATTCCGTTAAGAAGCAACTAAAGATGCCATTACGACGATATCGAAGACCCTTACAGACAACTAAACGACTTCGAACGTGGTTGAATTGTAGGGTTGCGTGAAGCTGGGTGGTCATACCGAACAATAGGCTGTCACCTGCAGCGTACAAACACTGCTGTGCAAAGATGTTGGCAGCAATGGTTGCTACAAAGAAACTGCAGACGAAATGAAAGTTCTGGAAGGCCGAGGAGCACAAATGCGAGGCAAGATAGGATGATTGTTCGCCAGGCACGAACCGTCGCAACGGTATCATTGTCGACTATTCAACGCACTACAGCCATGTCTATACCTCCCGTGGTACCATCCACCATCTCACGGCGCTTGTCTGAGACGGGGTTACGCTCACAGAGGCCTTTAAGACGTTTGCCTTTGAACCCACAACATCAGCGGAGTCGTCTGGAGTAGTGTTGCAGCCGATCATCATGGCTGCCATCAGACTGGCATCGTATAGTGATCAGCGATGAATTCCGCTTCACTCTTGAAGCAGATGACCACAGTGTTTGTGACTGGAGAGGACGGGGCCAGTGGTCCCAATCAGCCTTTGTTTTACAAAGGCATACAGTCATAACTCCTGATGTGATGGTGTGGGGCGCTATTTCTTACGACAGCAGGTTATCTTTAGTCATCCTCCGTACATCTTTAACAGCTCAACGATATGTTGATATCATCCTGCGGCCGGTTGCATTACCCTTCATGGCACGTCATCCTGGGTCCATTTTCCAACAAGATAATGCCAGGCCACATACCGCTCGCATATCTCTGGACTGTCTCTGTGCGGTTGAAAGGCAAACGTCTCTGTCCTTGGCCAGGAAGGTCACCAGACCTTTCACCAATCGAGCCTGTCTGGGGCATAGTAGGCCTCCAGATTCGGGCACCACAAAATATCGCATATCTGGAGCGACAACTGATGAATGCCTAGCAGAATGTGTCGCAGGATGTGATTGAGAACCTCTACCACCCCTTGCCTCCACGAATTCAAGCATGCATTGCCGCCAGGGGCGGTTCGACCAACTACTGATTTGAACACTCAATGGGTGATTGTGAGCCGTGAACAGGTACTATGACCTTAATTTTTTAATCACTTCTGTGTATGAGCTATACACATATTCAATTTCATCAAAAACAACCACTTCCTTCATGGTGCTTCGATCTTTTTTGCAAAAGAGTGTACTTTATAGTATGATGTGGTCTTATGCCTCCTAGGCATTCAAACTGACCTTATTGTATATCTTCAAGAGAGCAACACTCCCAGCCCTTTGAGAGGTTAAAAACTGCCATTAATTTTTTAGTGTACCTTTCTGATGCTGTCTACTTTTATTATGCATTTTTAATAAAAAATCTAAAATCGTGCGTTATTACATCAGACAACATAAACTTATATCTGAATTCATACTTTTGTTTTCTGAACTATTTCTTTCCTTGCGTTACTTTTAGAGAGCAATCAGGAACAACAATTTTAAAAGCTTTCTCTCTTTGTAAATCTTCAATAAAAAAGTTAGGTTTTTTTTCCTTCCCCGTCTACCTGTTTCTTGTCTTCTCTGTTCAAAAGACCCTCATAATTTTCTCCTTCATTAACGCAATTTACGACGTCGCGACGACGCACTGAATGCATCTGGTATGATTCTTGTACACTTCGAACTCCTAAGTCCTAAGGGAAACTTCGAACTCAGATGTCCGAAGAGATGGTAGGAGAGCTAACAACTACCCTTCGTGCAACGTGGCGATCTTCCTTACATTCATTTAGTCACGTACATTCAAGACCATAATAAATAGATTTCGCTCGTTCCTTTCCTCACTGGAGAATTTCGCGATATCATAATAAATTGCAAAACTCAGTGTTTTCTTTTTTCCAAAACGGCAACGTTTTTCTCCTGACAAACTTCAGCGAATTAAAACATGAAAGCCGTTTCTCATTTCTTGTCAAATGAAACTCGTTTCGGGCGGTAACAGTAAGTCTTCGTCTATTTGGATTATAACAGGAGTAGTATAGAAATGGCCGTTTGTTAGTAATAGAGATAGGGAGAATATTTGCGTATTTACGTGAATATTTAGAATTGTTACGCATCCAGTAAATATCTCCAAATTTGTCCTGAGTAAATTCTATCATAAATAACAATAAAAATTAAAAAAAAAAATCTGAAAGCTTTCAGATTTCGTATTAGGCCCAAAGGGGCTTTTTTTTTTTTTTAAGTTTTGAGTTTTACCTTTGTTTATTAATATCGTGTTCTTCGCGCTTAAATCATAAAATTCAATTTAATATCAATATCGCAAAATAATTGAAAAAGAGCATATCTTTAGAATTTCCGATAAACAGACTCGCATGCTGGAGATTAATTTTTTTCCCGTGCAGTGATGCCATTGTTCGCTTTGAAATCGTTGAGTTTATTAATAAAAAATTCGTTAAGTTTTACAAACTATGAAATAGATAGTAAAACAAATTACAAATTTGGGCTTCCACATGCCCATATTCGAGTGAATCTGGGTCGAATTACCGCTTTATTTTCGCAAACCAACACTGCCACGGGATTTAATTTGCCTATGGAATCAAATGCAGAATATTATTTTTGGTATTATGTGTGTTTACTTGTTAATATAGGAAAGCAAGCGAGAATCATCTGCCTAATGGAAGGGATCTTCGTGGAGGACTTTCTAAGAGAAACTGACTCTCATTTTGACTAAGGATTGCTTTAGAACACTTCATTTTTTGGATGTCAAAAATGTATATATTTATTAGTGTAAATTCTACTACCATCTGAAACATTCTTGCTAAAACAAAATTAGTGATAACATAGGTGCCACCAGACATCATAAAAACAAAATTTTTGTGGATAAGTATATATTTTGTCTTCTTTTCTGTTCGATTTGCCTTACAACTCAGCTTCGAGAATTTTTAATTCTGAAAACTTTCTTGCTCATATGATTAAAAAGGCATGTTTATTAAAAAGTGACACAAGTGAATTAAAAAGGCAAGTTAACGCTATATTCCGTTTACAACTTTATAACTTTTTAAAACAGTAAATGTATTAAAGTTAGAATATAAATATTAATTTTCTAAAGTTAAAATTTCAGAAAAGCACTGTAAAAATGTCATGTAAACGCAAAAGAATAATGTCTTCAATTAAAAATAAGAGAACGATTATTAATTTTTGAAAAAAAAAATTAAAAAGCTAGAGATTAAAAGGTGGGATG
Organism: Stegodyphus dumicola; assembly: GCF_044657685.1. Lineage (NCBI taxonomy): Eukaryota > Metazoa > Arthropoda > Arachnida > Araneae > Eresidae > Stegodyphus > Stegodyphus dumicola. Next base: position 138,895,434 of record NC_140781.1, on the reverse strand, counting down.
GTAAACGATGATACGTATTTTCTGTTCTTCCCGATGAATAAATATAATTTGAAATCGAAAAGAAATAATTAACACTAGAAAACAAATTCCTTTATACTAGAAGTCAGTCACTTCGAATTTAATCCGGGCCAGGATTTTAAAATAAGAAAAAATAATAAAAATAACTACTCTCAAATTTAACCTCAGCAGTATGTTAAAACCGTATGCGTATAGCATAAAGCAAAGCCCAACGAACCCAAACACACAGTTCGGATAATTGTAGCTATACTATACGTTACGCAAGGCTATTCAATGTTTTAACTTTTTCAGACCTCTAAAAATAACGTTATAGAATACACGCCATCACTACCAAATTAGCAGCGGAACAAAGGAACAGAAACATAAAAAAAAAAAAAAAAAAAAAAAAAAAAAAACCCAGGACATGATTTGTTTTAGCTGTTCTAGGCAATAAATAATCTATAGAAGTGGACGCTGCATCCTGATAGCAATAATCACGTTTTCTGCAACCTTCTTCAGAGCAAGACCTGCGCATTTTGGGATGTTTATGCAACGCTTTCCTGGATATGTTCCCATAAATCCTTTTTAATGACTTTTATCTGTTTATACGTCTTGCCATAGAATGCTCACATTCGTTTGAGGATAAATATTGCTTACATCTGGCATATTTTTTCATTCGATGGTTAGAATATTCTGCCGCTTTGATTTGCAGGTGTGTGAAAGACAGGAAATGCGCCTTTTTCTTCCCTTCCTTTAGCCATATATATTTACTGTCCGCAACTCAACTGTTTATCGAAAATCAAAGAACCCATATCTCAATCCCCCCCCCCTAAAAAATAAATAAATAACTTTGTCCATCCAACATATATGAGAAATATATGTTGTTTCCTCATCCTCATTTCTTTCCTTAAAAAAAAAAAAAAAAAAAAAAAAAAAACTTCAACCTTTCTCTTTAGGAAAATTTTTACGCGGAGGTCTGAATGACAGCGTGAAAGATTTTGAATCCTGTGTAAGGCTAGGTTATTTATGTATTCTTAACGCCTTTTTGAGAGCGTGTAATCAGACCACTCCTAAGACTGTGCAGTGTGTAATGTTCTCGCTGATGAGATGGCTATATCACTACTCGGTTAGGCTATTCTTGACAAATCCATGAGAAATAAGTGTCCTCCTACCATTTATAGGGGGGGGAGATCGTAGAGAAATAGAAAACCTACCTGAAAACCTACCTTTCCCCCCTCCCTCTGCATCATATCTTGTCATTATCAACTTACCTTTCAGTTCTTTAACTTTCCATTTCTTTATCTATTTCATTTAATACTTCCCACTTTACGTTAGTTTATTATTAATTCCTCTTTTTCATTTAATTTTTATAATTTTTTAATTCATTACTTACTTAATTACTATTTACTTAATTTATTAATATTTTATCTCCTAAATCCTAGCTATAGTACAAGAAAACGTTTAGATCTTTTCGCGTACTTGCGATAAATAACAGATCTTTTGTAAAATATTCAAATGAAAATATCTATAAAATTTTCTAAAGATACGGTAATAAAATATTAAACTGCTTGATAAATTGTATATAATGCCTTCATAAAACAAAAGCTGCCTTAATCAGTCTGCCGATTACGCAAATAGATACAATTACATAAAACTGATAAATTTAAGAAGAAAATGTAGGTACAGTTCACCTTGAATATATTTTATTGATGAGAATAATTTTATAAATAGCAATTAAAAAAATTCTATGAATACCATATAAGAGAAAGAGCGATTTTTTTAGTTTATTTCAATCAAAAATCACAGTCACAATTCTCACAAAGCCCATGTGTATAAATTGCAATTAAAAAAAATCATATGAATACCGTATAAGAGAAAGAGCGATTTTTTAGTTTATTTCAATCAAAAAGCATAGTCACAAGTCTCAGAAAGTCCATGTATATAGTATAAAGTTTTCGCCCCCTCCAAACAGAATGTGTACCGAAAAATATGAAATAAATTACTTGTACTGTCAAACTGTAATATGTCGAAGAAAATAAGCGAAAAGTTTGATTCTGATAATAAGCAAGAATTTGCGAACTTTCTTAAACACGTGGATATTTCCTTCTTCTAATTCCAGTTTATCTAAGAACTTTAACAAACATATTTAACACTACGAATTATTTGTTCTCTAGGGCTCACCAGCGGCCAAGCAATGAAATCGCAGAACACTGGTTGTTAAACGCGGGTTCAATTCCCAACGAAGGGGTTTGCTGTACTGAAGCATTTTCCCTTCAAGTCCTCCAAGATAGCACCCGTCCCCTTAGACATATAACCCTCGCGTGTTTAACCGTAATTCAAATAATCTAATCCAATCCCAGTTCATCCGATTAGCTAACTCGAATAGCGCGGCTTCTCAGAAGAGGTAAAATGACATACTTACCTTTTCAAACTCACGTAAAATTTTATCAGAAACGTTTGATACAGGAATTCTAGAGAAGTAGTCCGGTCCCGTCAATTGACAGTAAGCCGCTCACTGTTGATTAAATATACTTTTTTCCCCATCCAAAAGGATAATTTTCCCTGTTTGCGATGTCAATCAACTTAATCAAGCGTCAAGCTAGACAAAAGTTCGGCGATCATGTGAGCGAAACAGCTACATAGAATTTCAAAAGGCGGGACTTTTATAAAGAGGCACACCAATAAAAACACGACTGTAGTTTAAATCCAGCCTCTTTCAACACTCTCAGCCTGTTTAAGTTCATATAATTTTACTTCACAGTAATCTGCGATTTCATTAGCGATAAATTTTACTTTTAAAACTCATTGCATAATATAACTACTATAGGGATATTTTCGGAAAGAAATGATATTTCAAAACTAATTTAATATTCTTTTAACTTTTTCCCGTACAACTTTATTAGGAGAAGTTTAAGAATGAACTCTTCTCGACTTAGTCACATTCTGGGATGCTAAAGCAACTAATAATTAATAGTAACAGGAGTCAGCTTATCATGAGTAACGTTAAGTTTCTTATTATTACTTGCTTAAACATTTATTATCTGGGCTGTTCTCTTTTCTAGGCCACAGTTTCCCAATAAGGGCACTAGCGTCCACCGGTAGGTGCTGAAAAGATCTAGAGTAAATTGCTAGCCCAATGGGGCACTGAAAAGACGTTGAGAAAAATTTGATATTCTGAACATTTCTGAAATAATTACGAAGTCGTTCACTTCATTACACAACCAATATAATTACACGTCTTAACAGAAACCATTCCAAATCACGATAGCCAAAGTGAAGTCTGATATTTTAAGAGAGCATAAAAAATGAAAATTACATACTATCAGTCTAATCTATATATATGACTATAAGTCTATAATTACAGTGATTTCCAGTGTGGAAGAAAAGTATTTTCAATCAATATAGGTCACCGTGCGTATTTCTGACATGTTTAGTATTATAAATGTCTTGAGATATGTTTTCAATCTATTTCCAGTCCGAGCGATGAGTTTTGATTATTAATTCGCTTTGGTTAATAACGCAAGTGCAATTAAAACCTTAAATGCGTATTCCGTCAACAGCTGCAAATCACATTTAAAAGACATAGTAGATAACGCTATATCTGTAGTGGCACTAAGAAAAGCGACTTAGAAAAGAAAACAGACAGCTAAATTTGTGTCGGTTCATTCTCTGCTCCAATTCACGATGATTCTTTTCAGGTCACTGGTTCCTTGGAAAGCCACTTCTTCAGATGATAAGACACTGGCATTCGTCAATTAAAACAATTTAAGAGAGGTGAGGTGGGTGTTACCGCTTTTACCTGGTTTAGCCCCTAAATGCTAACATTTAACTGCTTTCTTTCGAGACATTCTGAGTAAAATAATGAATTTCATGCATATACAATATGCATATTTCTGGATACTTAACCTTCCAGCACGCGCGCTTGGCAATTTTACATGAGGATGCGCGTCATATTTTTTACGGTATCTGTTATTTTACCGTTTTGGCACGAAAATCGACATAAATGGGTAAATATTGATAATAAATTTGTTAAGAAAAAACCTTATTATTGCAAAATATAAATGATGTCACATTCAAATGAAAGTAAATTATTTTTAAATAATTATACAGGGTGCGACAGCGTTCATAGCGTAGTTTGACTTGCGTAGTACAATGACTTACTGCATGAATGCACGCCAGCTCGTGCCGCATTCATGTACTAATGAGCTGCCATTTCGAGTGGGAGAGTGATATGGATCGATGGAGTGCACAGCATTGCTGTTGAAAGTTATTTCAAGAATAACTACCCTGTTGTTGCTACCCAGCGTCTATTTCGGCAACATTTCAACTTGGGACGTCATGGGAAAGTTCCAGATGGACGGACCATTTCGACAGACATTTCAGGTAGAGTAATTTCCCGTTTTGGTGACATTTCTTGGCCACCTCGCTCACCTGATCTTTCATGTGCAAACTTTTTCCTTTGGGGCTACCTGAAGCAAGAAGTTTTCTGAACACGTTGTGCCATCCATTCCTGAGTTGAAGGATCGCATTAGAACTGCCATCGTCAATGTCCCAGGGAATACGTTACGTCGAGTTATGGCAAGCTTCCAACGCCGCCTAGATGAATGTGTTGTGCAGAGGGAGCATCATTTGACAGGCATCATATTCAAAAAGTAGTCCACGCAATGGACAATGACTTACACATTAGTAAATGGCATACCTTTAACTATTAATTGACATAAGGAGATAATAAATAAATTACAGTTACTACCTTATGGTGTGTTTTTAATATCCTACTATAAACGCTGCCGCACCCTGTACTAGTCAGGTGGAAAGACAGTTATGTATTTCATTATTGAAAATTTTAAATTTATTCTTTATTAACCATATTCTTATTAACTTCAAGCTAGTTTTTATATTTATCTGTCTTGTATTGTTGATTTATCGTCGAATAAGACAACTTGTCAGAAATAATAATATCGTGTAGCTCATCACATCCCTTGTTATTTCAGTTTTAGTACCATCACTTGAAAACAATTCTTTTACATTTACATTCTGTTCTTCTTTTGTTCCTATCGTAAATAACAATCCAAAGTGTGCCATCATTTCCACTGTTGAGGTAACTGTGCAGTCTCTGTCTCTTGCGTATTTGCCTTTTAGCAAACATACATATTTATTTGTACATTCCAAAATTTCATCAAGCATATTTATATCAATTATTTTCAAAAATGATCCTATTTCATCCCCTATATCCTTCGCATGGTGTTTTGGGCCAGATAGCGCTTTCACAATATTCATCTTATTCGACTTATTCAGCAATTTGCGTACTTATGTTTTCACCACTTAGAAAATTTATTCTTACAAACATACAACATATCATAATCATTCCTTTTTATATCATTATTATCATCATCATCCGAAATTTATCGTTCAGATTCACTGCTGATATTATTTATCTCTATATTTTCCTCACTTAAAACGCTATTGTTTTCACATCCAAAGGATTCCTCGTCTTCTTTTTCTTCATCAGATAATTCTTGAAGAATGCGAGCAAAATCAGCTGGTTGCACATGATTTTTTGCCATGAAAACCGATATAAAAATATAGAGTATAATTTATACAAAATTAAAATAATACATGTCAATTAATAACACAAAATTACAAATATTTGAGAAAAGAAACATTTTTTTAAAATTTTCACCCACGACCACCCGCGTGTCGTAACTTTTACGAAGATGCTGCCACTTAGCACAAAAGCCCAGTTTAAAAAAATGAGGGGCATATGACTTCTTGTTGGCACATTCCATGATGTGGAGAAGGGTTGAAAGGAGGAATAGAAATGCCTTTTAGATGTCTCAGCTGCGATATGCGAAAAATGTTCATTAAAAACCAAATTTGTCATAAACTTTGTGCATGACGTGCGTGCTGGAAGGTTAAACTGAAAGAGAAACACGCCAAAGTAAAATTTTAAATTAGGCGAAAAAAGCAACCTTACTTTCAAAATCTACACCAAACTAAGGCTGCCTTTTTGCCTCGTTTTGAATATGAAACTTTATCATTTTACTAACACATGATGGCCATTTTTCGTTGTATTTACTTCCAAAACAGTGGAACTACAATTCATGCGTTTTGAAAGAAACAAAGAGCTAATTAATAGCAAATATGCAATTTAAAAATTAAATGGTTTTTGTTAGAAGTACAGTAAACAAATCCTCTCTAAACTCCACACCCATGATTCTACACGACTGTGGACGTTATCACAGAAACTACCGATGCTTACGTACCTTTTATGCTCGAAAATAAGATCCTCTTTTTTTGCTATACTTTTGTTCTAAAATTTATTAGGGCCTTATATATTCGGTATTTTAATAATGAAATTGCAGTAAAAGAGGAAGGCAATAAATTATCTTCCTGTATAGAATAATTGCACCGTTTAAATACGAAACCACACGAGTAATTACATTATTTTTAAACTGCATAACTACCATTAATTAAAGTAGCACGTCTGGTTCAACGATTTCAATTTAGGCATGCATCCCACTATACTGGTTGCTGGTATGCTTGAAAATATACTGGTAAGAACAGAATCATTAAATTTTCCTAATTTTTCTTTCTTCACCATAAGAAAATGTTTTATTTAGTAAAAAGTTTGCTTTTCATTCTAATTAGAAATAAATGAATTCTAATCAGAACCTTTATCACCTACATTTTTATCTCTTAAATTTTATTATATGTAAGGAAGGTATTCTATTCGAGGGGTCTTATTTCTGAATAAATTATCGAATTCAGTAAGTTTTCAAATATACTGATCACTTTCAGAAGTGGTCTTCTTAAAGATATGGTCACCACACGAAAGTTCACTAAAATTATTTTCTATTAGATAACGTAATTACTTTAATCTGAGACATATGAATGATTTATTGTTCTAAATATGTTCTAAGAAAAATTTAAAAGTAATAGAACTGAAACGATTCTTTCGCATTCAGCAATTATTTAATTTTGCTTTTTCTACACATTCTTCATTGTATAAAATTAATATGTATGTTCATAATTTGAGCAAAATACAAATAACATTTTAAAAAGATTTAAACAATAACTATATTTTTGTATTATGTCTTTAATCCTATATTATTTATGATCTTGAAATTTAAATTCAAGGAAAGCACGTATTTTTTATTGCATTTATAATTCTGCGCTTTTTAAACACTTCAACTACATACGTGTCATATGATTAACAAATAGCATTACGTGGAACATTTTGAAAACTTATAACAATAAACTACGCAAAATATATCAAATTCTATTGCACTGAAATTGAAATCAATTCGTTAATTCTTTAATACATTTCGTACAAGCTCAAGGTGTTCACTACTCCCACTACGACAAATATTTATAAATGACAGGAATGAACAACTTAGGCACATTGGAAAACTGACTGGTTTATGAAGACTGTGAAGATTGCTTCTTTCCAAAAACACGTTTGCTAGACACTTGAGTCAAGTCAGCTTTTCAACCTGTGCTTCTAAATATGCAATTTTAGCTTTATTCTTTAAAAATTATTCTAAAGAGAATGAGGAAAACGTCTTCTTAAGAGCTCTTTCTGTTGTGATTATTAGGATTTGACAAGTCAATCTGTTTAAGGTTCATGCCAAAAATATACGTTAAAACGTATGTCAAATCTATCCTTGTGAAAACTACAATTAAATCTAACACTGTAAAAAATTTTAGTTCAATGTTACACCATTTAATGGCTCAAAGTTAGAGGTAGCACCAAAACATGGTTCACTTGCATTTCACAGTGCACTAAGATTTGGTGTAATCGCACCATTTTAAGGTAATAAATTGCAGCCAATCAAAGCAAAGCATTCAGAGCATGCCTAGTCTTCTCATGATCCAATGCTTTGAAAGTTTAATGGCGGCTGTTTGCATGTGTTATCTGATAGTCAGTAGTGTATTCCATAATTACAATGCATGTGTATTTTTTATTTATTTCCATTTTGATTTATGTATGCGCATCAAAATTTTTGTATTAATGAAATGTAAGATACAAAATGGTGTTAGAACGCATTCGCAGAAACCTTTTAATGATTTTGTTTGGGGTGAATCGCGTTAGTGCCAAACCCTTTTTTCACCATTTGGTTATTACTATTGTACTTAACGTGACTGAAAAGAACTCTAGAGAGATTCATGAACATTCCTAATAAAATCATCGTTCATAACATAATGTGTCTTTCTGCATAGATTACAAAATGTGCATTTCTGTAAAATACATTATACTCATTCTGTAGGAAACACTTTTGTGATGTTTTTTCTGCATGAATATAATGCCCCTAGGATACACTCAGAGATCCTTTTCATGGGTGGCGTTCAGCATGTCTATAAATTTCTTGAATAAGTAATGCATTAATACATTTATTATATAATTTTTGAAAAATCAGAAAATTATGTGTGTATGTATATTTTATGTATATAGTCATTGATATGAGTTAATTGCGGAAAAAGTAGGAAAATTTACAAGTTTCAGAAAATTTTATTCCAAATAATCGTTAATACAATGTGTCTTGTAAAGTAATAACGAAACTTTATTTTTGTCAATTTAACATTTAAAAAAAGTGTTCTATAAGAATGCCAGTGATGGTGTTTGCGAACACGAGAAATCAGAAACGCATAAATAATCTCTGACGCTTAAAAAAAAAAAAAAAAAAAAAAAAAAAAAACCAATTTTGACGAGAGAATTTTAATACTGTTGCATAAAACTAAATTCATGGTTTAATTTTTCTCTAGACGCAAATCTTGGAACAATGTCAATCATCACTGAGAGCAAGAGAAATTTCAGATTGTAACCAGCTTACGGTTATTAAGTATGCTTAATATCCAAGTTTTTCATTCTCTGCAAAAATGTGCTTATGATTTTAAAGAATATGTTGATTATGAAAAATTTCCTTGAGGATCACAGCAAAATTAAAAGTAATCAATTAACTTTAAAAAGGCATTTGGAATATTTTGTTGAATTAGCAATTTTTTTTTAAATTGCTTTGTTAAAACGTTTCTTTATTAAATTTTAATCTTTGATTAAAGCATTCTGAAATATAATCCAAGTTTTTTTTTTCCATGCGAAGAATTTTTTGACAAAATGCAAAGAATAGCCATGTTAGCAAATATGCTGTTTGAATATAGGGTTATTAGACCAAACTTGGTCTTTATTTTGTTTTTCTTTATTTCATATAATAACATATATTGAACTTGAACAGTCGTATTTATTATATTTATTATGCACACTGTTATGTTTGCTGCACCAAGCTGCTACAAAAATGCCAACAATTTGTTCTAGATACTGATTTACCTTAACATCAATCTGCCACAAGAGTTGGAATTTAAGAAATTTTGTGCATTATCTCTGTCAGACTGGGAATACATTTCTGTTTAACTTCACATATTGATAAATTATCCAAATCGTTTTCAAAGATAAATTGTTAATTCATTGAATTTCTCAAGATCTTAGTATTTTTCATAGCTGAAATGACAATGAATGATCTCAACCCTTCTGATAATCCTGCAGAATCGTGTTTCTTCATAGTTTGAGGTGGAACTTAAATGACTTTAAAATATGATTTCTGATTTCAACAAATAATGTTTTGCATTTTATGGGAAAAGCTTTATGTTTTGCTTTTCTCATAAAGTACAAACTCTGCATGTAAATTTAAGAAGTCAATTAACTTCACGTATTTAGAGTAATAGCAATTATGATACATTTCTTTCTGTAGTGGTTCAGAGGTGCTATTGGGATTGTACACTACTGGACATTAAAATTGTAACACCAGGAAGGAATGATCTGACGAACGTCAAAGTCGCATGAAAGGAAGAAGAGGTTGGCATATGCAAATAATTAGTATTTCAGAGCATTTAGACGACACAGGAGGGAGGAACGACATCTGTAGCACTGCATAAAAGAAAAATTGCGTAGTGGATTTCTCATTTGGAAAGTGCTTTGTAAGGTTGGAGTTTGCTCATAATATCGTGTTATGCCTCGAATAAGAAGAGGAAATGCTTACCAGGAAGTTTTTTTAAAAAAAATTGCTAATTCAACAAAATATTCCAAATGCCTTTTCAAAGTTAATTGATTACTTTTAATTTTGCTGTGATCCTCAAGGAAATTTTTCATAATCAACATATTCTTTAAAATCATAAGCACATTTTGGCAGAGAATGAAAAACTTGGATATTAAGTATACTTAATAACAGTAGGCTGACTATAATCTGAAATTTCTCTCTTTCGGTGATGATTGACACTGTTTTAAAATTTTCATCTAGAGAAAAATTAAACCATGAATTTAGTTTTATGCAACAATATTTAAATACTCACGTCAAAAATGTTTTTTTAAGCGCCTTAGATGAATTATGTGTTTCTGATTTCTCGTATTCACAAACACCATCACTGGCATTCTTATAGAACACTGTCAAGACAAACTGTAATAAATCATTAGAATTCTGTTAAATAATGCGATAATATTATACAAGAAAGCTGCTAGTTTACGGATTTTCACATGGGGATGTAATAAATCATTAGAATTCTGTTAAATAATGCGATAATATTAGACAAGAAAGCTGCTAGTTTACGGATTTTCACATGGGGATGTAAAAAAAAAAAAAAAAAAAAAAAAAAAAAGATAAGTGTCATGGAATTAAACCAAATTTTAAAGGTAAGTGTCATGGAATGTAAATGAAAATAAAAACTATGCATGGAATAATGTGTTTTTTTACATATCATAGTAATCAGCTCAATATCTATTAATTACGCATTAGAAAAAATGTATAATTTTAATATTATTATGAGAAAGCAATTACTATTATGAGTTTAAATACTGCACAGCTTGAATCTAATCTCGAAGCTATGTATGTCTGTAGAAAAATAAATCAATATGAGACAAAAGCTGTGATTTAGATGCATCGGTTTAAAGATTATTATCAAGAAAAACAGTAATAAATCATTAGAATTCTGTTATATATAATGTGATAATATTAAAGAAAGTTGTTAGTTTACAGATTTTTCACATGAGGATGTAAAAACAAAGCCAAGAAACTTGTAAGAAAATGATTTAAGAACGTTTCATGAGTATGTTAATTCTGCTTTTCTAATGTATGGAGGGTATATTTAGTGGAATTAAACAACAAAGGTAATAATAATAATAATAATAATCAATGCAATTTAATTTACAAGTGAGGGTATATCAAACATGATATTTTAAATAAAATTCAGCTCTTGGAATGAGCAGTTATATTTTAGCTTATTTCTATTGTTGTGTAATTCAATTTTGTAAACTATATTTTTATACACATGCTAATATATTGCAAGTATGTATTTTAATGATACATATTTTATACTTTCATTCTTTCAAAACTGAATCATAATCTTATGCAAATATACCTGATTGCTATGCTAGCCAAATTGTCTTATAATTATTGCTATAGATATGGTGATTAGCGTAAGCAAATTGCTTACCCATCGCAGTAATGAATTTAAAAAAAATATCAGAAAAAGGAGCCATTGCAGTAATTGAATAAAAAATACCAGAAAATGGCTATGTAAAATTTTTTGCCTGAGCTCTCAAATAACTGCCTATAGTTTACAGTCAATGGCTCAAAATAATTATACTTAATGGTAAACATAGTTATAATTAATGGTTTGTATTCTAAATCCATATTGTAATACAGTCCTTTAACGTATTAACAATTTATGGTTCAACCATCCCTTGTTTCAACGTATTGCCAATTCATGATTCCATCTATTATCAAAAAATGTTCAGACAAAGTTTTGGTTGCATTTTTTTCAGTACCGTCGTTTGGTGAAACCTTGAACGAAATATTTTAACAGGTTAAATCTTAAAAATATATTGAGCTCTAAAAAGGGCATGTTTTGTTTAATTTTGTGTTTTGTAATATTTTTAATGAAAGAAATAAATGCTTTTATAATACTTTTCTACGTTACAATACTCAGACAAATGTGGGATGACATTGTATATTTCAACTGATAACCCATAACTATATGTCTACTGTAAATTTTTATCGTTTAAATTGATTTTTAAGCATTTGTTTCTGCAATTAATCAACACTTTATTGTTAAAGAATTTAATTATATTGGTGAATCACTAGGTAACAACTTATCTAATGATATATAATACAGTTGAAAGAAATTAACTAAGAAGTAAAAGTACTTAATGGCTCATAAGTCAAGTAGACAACAGAATCTAGTAATATAACTCTAGTAATTTGAGTACCTAGTCTAGGCAAATAATGCAATCCGTTTTATAAATCTAGTAATTTAAGTACAATAGACTTAGTCTATTGCACATAAAAAAGTACTTACTGCCTTGAAAATAAATTCTTATTAAAAGCAGCTGACTTTAAATCATTTTTGTTAAATAATTCAAAAATATAAATTAAGACTTAAAAAAGAAAATTAACAATTAGTTTAACAGCAATCTGTAGAAAATCATTTTTTATTTTCATTAAATTATCGTGATATTCTGAGGGTATACTCAGTTAAAAGTAAAAGCAAGGTTACATAAACATAACACAATGCATAATTTTTTTAATAACTTTGCTAATGAAATGTATTTATTGATTGCTCTTTGTAGAGAAAGAATTTAAAAAAAAAACTGAAGAACCCTTGATATTACTTATCAAAATGAAAACTTTGTTAGAAATGACATACGTTTTCCACCGAACACTCGCCTAGCCTCCGATTTCGAAACCCCTACATTCCTACGCATGCGTAGTAGTGATACCTGTATTATTTAACCGTTAGGATGACTAAGCAGACATCCCAGACATCCAAAGTACGCATTGTTTTTCTGAATCAGCGCTGTGAAGTTGACGCTTCATATCATGGACTAAAGTGAACATCTTTCCAATTACTGCATAATTATTTGCATAAATTTTAAAACCTGTACTTTCCTTTGGTGCCAGTTATGCTTCAAGATTTCAGAGAGGAGCCTGGAATTAAATCTTTTCCTTTCAAATACAATCATCTTCAGCATACATTATTTTGTTGCTAAACAAAACAGTTTTACTTTGATATTTAAAAAGGCGTCTTCCTTTCCGCAGAATTTTTCCCTTAAAAATTTTTTATTCCACGAGGTGTTTCAATAAAATATTTGTTAAAGAAACACACAGCTTAGCATTCTAAAACAATTTATGCTTTTAATTATAATTAAATTATGGATTCATCATAGCAAATTATTTTTAATTATGCATTATTATTAACTTTAATTATGGATTCATCATAGCAAATTATGTATTTTTCAAGTTTTTATATCGTTATCACATTTTCGATTTGAAGGGGGAAAATATGAACAACCAACTATAATTTCGTTTACAATAAATCTTTTTTTTTTTTTTTTGGTTACATATTGAAGAAAGAATTAATTAAAAAAATCTGAAATTTCTGATTAACAGCTTCCCTTGATTACAAGCATGGATTTTATCCTGAAAAACTTTTATTGTACATATTCGTATCAACAAACTATAAATTATTACAACAAATATTAAATTAAATTCAGAATTTAATAACATATTTCATTTGCCATTCAGTTGTTTTATTGTATTGCCCTGGTTACCGTGATAAGCAGAGAGTGAATGATTTTGAAAGAAAGTCTAATACCTGTATTAAAACCAAACATTAAATCTGATATGCATTTATAAAATTTAAAATTTCTGAGCTTTTAAATTAATCTTTATCTGATGCATAAAATATAGAATGACAGCATACACAAACACTGGTAATTAGCAGTAACTTTTCTTCTAATCCTCCGTCTTTTTTAAAACTTATATACATATTTTAATCAATGTATTATTCACGTTCAGTTTCCTTGTAAAATCTTCTTTGACTTTTGTCTATTTGCATATTTTCACATGTTTATCTCGGCAAAGTTGAAATTTTATTCCAAAAGTAACAAAGGCTATTTTGAACATTTCAGAAAACAAAAAATGCTTAATAAACATAAAAAAGGCAGAAGTTTAAAATTTATGTAGTTAAAAATAATTCTTCTCTATCTTTAGTACATTGAACAAAAATATTATATGCAGTTTTAATAATATGAAAGAAAAATTTTCAGAAGTATTTTTGGTGGCATAAAATGTAACAATATCTGGAGATGAAGAACTAACTTTGAACTCTATAAATCCTTTAAAGAAATAGATATAGTAAAATATATAAAAATTCAGAGAATTAAATGGGCAGGACACCTGTGCGGAATGGATGAAAATCGAGTAACTAAAAAGATTTTCTCGGCCAGACCATTCGGCACCCGAAAAAGAGGGAGACCTAATCTTAGCTGGCTCGACTGTTTGGAAACAGGAATTCGATTCTGAGGAAGGCAGGGGCCCATCCTGGGCTGTCTGGCCATTGAAGAAGAAGTTTTAATAATATTATTTGTATTCTAGACTCTTTTACCTTTATAAATACTAATTAATAATACTGCTGATAATAACGCTAATAATAATTTTATTTTTAACTTTATAAATAATTTTGATTTTGAAAAATCTAATTTTTCAGTTGCAATATACAATGGCTTAAGAGTTATAGACGTCCTCATATTTGATATTCTTTAATTTATTTTATGTCACTTATCAGCCTAATTGTTAAAAGCTACATATTTCACTGGATAAAAAATTTCGTAATCAAAATAAAGCATAATGTTTTTCCAACATGAATGTATAAGTTTACTGCATAACAACGCTAAGAATGTGAAGACATTTTCAAGCATCTTTTTAGAAAGCCAAAATTTAAAAAGTGTAATTATGTGCAGTTACAATTTATTACATATATGTAGCAAATGATTATGTTTTAATCTTTAAGTATTTCAGCAAACTTTTTATTTAAAAATAAAACTGACAAAACTATATATGTGTTCATGTACGCATATGTATATGTTTGTACATGTGTATGTGTGTGGGTACGCACACACATACATACATACATATACACATTCATATATACGTTACGTATGTTTCTGAATCCGCTCTCGCTAACAGAATTCTACCGTTATTTCATTCCTTATTTTCCTATATATGTTATATTAAAATACACAGTAGCGTTACGTGGTTTTCTCTTTAAACAAAGTTATTTGCATTGCAGCTTAAAATGCCAGGCAAATACTATCTACGCAGTCAGAATCAGAAACATACCAAGCAATAAGTAAATACAAAAATGATGAACCAAAACAATACTTTTGGTTCAACGTTACGTATGTTTCTGAATCCGCTCTCGCTAACAGAATTCTACCGTTATTTCATTCCTTATTTTCCTATATATGTTATATTAAAATACATAGTAGCGTTACGTGGTTTTCTCTTTAAACAAAGTTATGTGCATTGCAGCTTAAAATGCCAGGCAAATACTATCTACGCAGTCAGAATCAGAAACATACCAAGCAATAAGTAAATACAAAAATGACGAACCAAAACAATACTTTTGGTTCATCAAAAAGCTTGAGAAGTAATTTTTGAAGATGTAACATTAAATCATAAACTGACATCTATACTTGTACTTACCTTAAGAGCCAAGATCACACGACACTTATTGCCAGGAGAAATAAGCAATTAACAACTACTTTACGAATACGCATCTAACTCACTGTATAAACAATGGTCATTGAAACTGTTCAGTGGCACATGCGCACATGACACTTGCGTACAAATCGAGAAGCTACGAAACTTGCGCGCAAGAAACATTCTTTGCTGTCCGCGGAAAACAACGCTTTCTCGATTATTTTTCGATAACTTGAAACGACTTAATTTGCTTTTCAAAATTTTAAGCTACTCGAGTGTACATATATAGATTTTAACGAAATGTTAATATTATGTATGTATACACGTGTAAAGAATGATAAATACTTTTTAAGGCTCAGGTGCATTTAAAATGTGAAAATAATCTCCAAAATTCAATACATTTTAAAGCTCAGTATCTTTATAACTGGTTAATGAGTCGGAAATTTGGTGTACTTATTTCGATATCCTCAATAATGTATTTTGTCCTTTTATTTAATATTCCGAATATTAAAAATATTTTAAGTACATTTTTGTGATCCACATAGTATTGTAATGAATACTGTAATAAATTGTATAAATTGTAATAAATAGGGATTCTAGCAGTATTATACAAAAAAAAAAAAAAAAAAAAAAAAAAAAAAAGAAGTTATTTAAGCCTTTTTTTTTTTTTTTTTTTTTTCTTTTTCAAACAGGAAAAACCAATGCAGAGACAAGAAATTTCATTTTGACTGTGCATAAATAATAGATGTATTTTCGTTCAAAAATAACAAATATATTTTGTTAAAAATTATTTTTTGAAATCAATAATTTTTTGATATAATTAAGGATAATTTCTAAAATTTTCAGTCTTGAGGCATAGTAGTTGCTCATTATAAACTCACTTATGACTTAAACAGATTTTTTTTTTTTTTTTAATTCTGAGCAATGGTTTCGAAGTTAAATTACCTTCAAATTCTGTAAGTGCAAATTATTTTCTTAGTAAATAAATATAAGAATGTACTTATAAACTGGAGCTTGTGAACATGCATAATTATGTATTTAAACAATTTTGCATACAAAATTATCATAAATTTAATTGAGGCAAAGAAAAGTGAGATGTCGAAATTTTCATGATTTCAAGTTTTATTATAGTTCTAAAAGGTTTCAGATCAGAAGCATAACGGAAAGTACACTGTTAAAAATTTGGTTTAAGGTTTCACGAACTTATGGTACTGAAAAAGTTGCAGCCAAAAGATAAAGAAACATTGGACCATTATTTGGTAATAGGTTGAACCAAGAATGTAGAGTACTTAATCATAAACTGGAAATAGGTTAAATGGACTATAGTACAGTATGAACTGAAAATACCTTAAACCGTTAATTATTATTATGTTTACCATTAACTGTAGTTATTTTGAGCCTTTAACTTTAACTGTAAATTATAGGAAGTTATTTGAGAGCTCAGACATAAAATTTTAAATTAGCCATTTTCTGGTATTTTTTTAGTTTTATGGCTTCTTTCTCCTGGTATTTTTTAAATTTATTTCTAGCAATCTGAAAATTGCTTATGCAAATCAGCATACCTATAACAATAATTACTGACAATTTGGCTAGCATAGCAATCAGGTATATTTGCATAAGATTATGATTCAGTTTTGAAAGAATGAAAGTATAAAATATGTATCATTAAAATACATACTTGCAATATATTAGCATGTGTATAAAAATATAGTTTACAAAATTGAATTACACAACAATAGAAATAAGCTAAAATATAACTGCTCATTCCAAGAGCTGAATTTTATTTAAAATATCATGTTTGATATACCCTCACTTGTAAATTAAATTGCATTGATTATTATTATTATTATTATTACCTTTGTTGTTTAATTCCACTAAATATACCCTCCATACATTAGAAAAGCAGAATTAACATACTCATGAAACGTTCTTAAATCATTTTCTTACAAGTTTCTTGGCTTTGTTTTTACATCCTCATGTGAAAAATCTGTAAACTCTAGTTTTCTTGTATTATTACATTACACATAATCACATTACATAACAAGATTCTAATGATTTATTACAGCTTGTCTTGACCAAAAATATTTAGTAGAATTAAATCACAGCTTTTATCTCATTCTGATTTGGTATTCTACAGAAATACATAGCTTTGAGATTCAAGATCTCCAGTATTTAACTCACAACAGAAATTGATTTCTCTTAATAAAATTGAAATTATACATTGTGTCCATGTGTAATTTACAGATATTAAAGCTTACTACTATTATAGTATATAAAGAAAAATTATTCCATGCATAATTCTTATTTTCATTCTCATTCCATAACGCTTAGTTTTAAAATTTGGAGACTCTGTAGAAGAGTTTGCCAGAATCTGTAAAGTAAAAAAAAAAAAAAAAAAAAAATACTTTAAATGTTTTCATCATAACCATCTAAACCAGGGGTTCTAAACCGGTAGTACGCAAGAGAAAAATAGGTGGTACCCAAAAAAGAAGTATTTTTTAACTATTAAATTAAAAAATCTCGTGAAGAAAAAAAAACTGACAGAAATTTCCTGTGATCGAACTGGAACTGAAGATTTAAAAAATAATACACTTGTTAACTTTTGTCTGAACCGAAAAATAACTTTAAAGCCATTTCAAATAAAGCTATTAAATTTTTATTAAATTTTTGCACAACCTATTTGTGTGAATAAGGATTTTCTTCCACGTTATATTTAAAAATTAAATACAGAACAAAATTAAAAGTGGATCCTACTTTACGGTTAAAACTAAGTGAAATAAGACCAGACACAAAGAAATTTGCCTCTCTCAAACAGGCCTCAAATTTCTCACTAAATTTTAGAATTAAAGTATTATAACTTATATTTTGATAATAAAAATGGTAACCCATTTTTAATCTAAAATATTTTTATGTATGCATATTTAATACAAATAACCAATAGGTTGTGCAAATGGCAAAATATATTTATTTTAAATATTTCTATTGAGAAACTGAAAAACAATCATTGTAAAATGGAGCGGTGGTACTTAAGTTATTCAGTTTTTATTTAGATGGTACGCGTTAATCGAAAGGTTAAGATTCGCTGATCTAAACCATAAAGTTTTTTTAATTTTCATTTATGGTAATTTTTTATTTAAGATATGTTAAAATGCATTATGAAGCATGATAAATTATAATAGTTATGTACCTATACAATAAAGAAAATTTTCCAAAGCTATTCAAATTGTTCAATACTATAAACTAAATGCTAGATATATACTAACTGCTAGATAAGAAACTTGATTACTTAAGGAATATTATATGCTGAATGTTACTCAGACATACATATAAGCATACTTTAATAAATTATAATATTTATATTCTGTTTAGGAAATTTAATTTAACATGAATCTGCTCATATAACCTGTCCAATGATTATGTATATTTTATACACATTTTAATCATTATTTTTCAGAATTTAATAACAAGTACTTCTGAATAATTAGCATACATTATTATGCTTATATAGAAATAGGATTATTTTTCTAACTTGAAAACATTAATTGTGTAAAATAATTAAGATAATGAGAAAAGAAGTTGTCAACGAGGGAAGAAGAAAATTTACTTGTAAAGACGTGTGATATTTACCATTACTTATAATATTGACAAAAAAAATTTTGTAGGTTCACATTCTGGAGAATTTCAAATAATAAATCTCAGAAAGCACACATGTGTGCAGTAGTCATTTTAATACAGTTGTGAAAAGTTTTCTGAGATTCCTATAGGATATTTAACAACATCGTGAAACCCAAATTTAGAATTTTTTATTTAACGATTTAATTGCGATAGACTTATATATTTAAACAGTTCTTGCAGTTCATAATCATTAGAAGAGAGACACAAAAATTAATGGTACTCAACATTAGATGTATGATTTCTCACACTGTTGGCTGTGTGGGAAATGGAACGGGTGGTAATTTGTTGGCCCAGTATATCAATGCCAATCACAGTGTTTGTGGGCACAGTGGTCTGACAAGAACAGTGTATCAAGCTCAGTGACGGTTGACCTCCTAGTGCACCACTTGGTGACTGCACTCTTTGCCTGGCTGAGTTTCTTGGGCTTGTTCTGATGTTATTGTCAGACAAGTGAGATAAGTCACAACACATATGCTGATCCTGCATGGATGTCGAAGTAGTCTTGACGTGACCAGGTTACGCAGTCACAACCGGTGATTGAAAATCTTGGGAGTAGTCTCAAAACAACATCTTTTAGACACTGTTTCGAGTTGTATTTCAACATCATTGGGAATCAAAAAAAAAAAAAAAAAAAAAAAAAAAAAAAAGCATTAATACACAACTACATAAAATATCATGCATTATCTAAACTATTAATTTAATATTTTTTTTTTTTTATTATTCTCATCCTCGTATCATGACTGATGTTACTATTATAAGTCATAAAAAGTATGTAATATCATTGTAACATATGATAAAGATAACAAAAGCATCATAATATATTAAATTTAATTAATAAAAAATTAAATATTCATTTTAATTGGTAACATCAAAGTGGCAACATTCATTTTGATTGGTAACATCGAGGGGCTTCATTTTACACATGGGGAAAACCAAGTATGCAGGCAGTCCGTTTGCATGGATTCAAACGTGGGTCGAAATGCCAGTGTTAAACAGTCTCAACCATACCATTACTGGTAGTAATATATAACATAATAAAGTTTTATTTTCTAATTAATAACTAACTATAGAGGAAATAAAAACATAGTAAAAAAAGGAAGATGCATTAAAAACAATTTTTGTCAAATACTGGGCTGAATACCAAATGTATGGCTGGCTGAATATCAATATTTTGATCTATTCAAGATTTTATTTTTTAAAAAAGGAGACGATATTTTCCGACTATCCCCGAACCTACCAAAGAAGCACAAAAATGTACGGACGAAGCAACGCACCATGCCAAAAAGTACTTACGTTCCAATGTGTTTATGTACTTGTTATGAAAACGTGTCGGTGCTGGTAGAGCATACAGTCCAAAGGTACTCAACAAATGACTCAAGTAGCACATGACGTTGCAAACTGGTCCGAGAGGTTGCAAAATGGTCGTGGTAACTTCTACAACGTCTTTACAACATTGCGACGACGCAAAATATTTGCCGTAGCATCTTGGCAATTTGACGACGTCGCTGAAACGTCATGATATGACCGCTTTTAGACGTGGTCGTTTTAGCAATTTTCTCATAATTCATCAGCGTTATTTTTAGAATGAGAAGAGACTAAATCTGCCCTTTCAAGAATCTGAAGTCCACATAAGATTTACTTTGCAATGTTTCATTACTTTATTTCATCTAAATATATTAATCTAAGGTAGATTCATCTAATGAAATATAAATTTAATGTAAATACTTTTGAATTATTAAATTTAATTAGTACTAAAAATACGTGCTAAATTATTGTTTAAATTTTTTTAAAATAATTAATACTTTAAATATTTTTTATAAATATTAAGTAATTATTAAGTTATACATTTTAAAAAATCATATTTCCGAAATTAATGCAAATCACATGTTAGCAATTGCTTCACTACTGAAATACGACTTTATTATTTTTGAAGTAAGGACGAATTTATTTTAATTAATATGGTGACAGAATGGAATAAAAGAAAGAAATATTAACACTTTTCATGGAAAACAACAAAATTAATGGATTTGATAAATTACTAATAAATGTTGGCATAAAAATTAGAGAAACTGTACATTGCTCTTCAACTGGTGACATTCCATGTACTTTATTTACTTTATTGGATGCTTAATAAACGAACGTCTCGAGTTTTGCGCGCTTTGGCTAGCTGCCAAATTCGAAGTTCAAGTTCGAAGAATTTAACTGCGCAGTTACTTGAAAGCTACACTTTCTAGCTGAGTGGCGAACAGCTGTAAACGGAACGGAAAGATTCCAGCAGTTCTTTCAAGTAATTTGGTAAAGGTGCAATCTGTAAGGCATTTGAAAAGATTGACTTCAACTGTGAAACTGAATAAAGCAACGACTGATATAAATAATATTGCTTATATTAAAAGTAAATATCAATATCACTGTCAATCAAAGAACGCACTGTGAATCTCCTCATTGTTCTGTCTCTATCCACTTACTTCAACTGCCTTCAGCAAGTGAATTTGCATTGCTGTGAGCTCCTGTTTGGAAGCCTCTGAACTGAGGAAAAATCATCGTGAGAATGTGAAATTTTGGTTTATTTTGTTTGTGAATATGTGCTCTACAAGAAGACACCAAAATTTTGGATACATCATTTAAAAAATATTGAATGCAACGAGTTACAATGCTAATCGGGAATATAGTGTTCCTGAAAATGTGTTCTGTTTGGTGTTTTATGTGTTGCGGGTGATTAAAAAGTTATATGGTGGTTTGTGCCTCGGTTATAACGTCCTAAGTGCTATATCGTATATCATTCATATTAATGGATTATTATGTTCATATTGAAAGGTTTGTTCTCAGAATTAATTCATATAAAACCAAAAACAACATACAACGATAAGGCACTTTCTGGTTTTGCTGCAAAAGCAATCAGTGCAGAAGCAACAATTCAAGCTGTTATGGTATGTTCATTATTTTTAAAATACAAAAAAATTATTGGACTGGTACTAGTACTTAATATGACTGCTGAAGATGAATTAGATATATGTAACAGCAAGAAGAAGTACATTAAAATTAATATTAATGCACATTCTATACTATGTTGTCTCTTGTATAGTATGGAGAAAAGGTTAATGATTTTAAACAGTGTATGAAATGTATGATCGAAAAAATAGTGTTAAAGAAACATTAGCATTTCTATAAAATATTGTTATCTATAATTGTGTGATACTCAATTGTGTAATATTAAGAAAACACTAAATATTTTTTATTGATTGCAACTTGCAGTTTTATTACTTTTCGTTTGGTATCTATTCTTTCAAACACTGTGTAATTCGGGTTTTTTTAAGTATTACCGTTATTGTAGGTTTATTAGATTATCTCAATAAATGAATGTTGAAAATTATGTTTTATTTTTTTAGTAAATTTAAGTATTTTCTGTTGCCGTTATGTATGTTTATTAGTTTATCTCAATAAATGAATGTTGGAAATTAGATTTTATTTATCTCAATAAATGAATGTTGGAAAATAGGTTTTCTTTTTTATTAAATTTAAGTATATTCTATTTTCTTCGTTTACTATGTGCTTGTGATAACAAAAAAATTCATAATAAATAGAGCCCACCAGCGGCCGAGCGGTAACGTCACTGAACACTGGTAGTTCGATCCGAGGTTCGAATTCCGCGAACGGGCTGGCTGCATGGGCGTTTTCGTGGTTTTCCCCATGTGAAACGTGTATACAAGCCAGATTCCTTTAGAAAGTCCTCCACGAAGGCATCCCTCCCTTAAGGCAGATAGCCCTCGAGTGCTTTGCCGTAATCTATCACTCTAAATTTCTCAGAGTGAGATTTGAAGCGTGACAGCAATTTTCGCTCCGTTTCGTGTTAAACAAGGCAAGTTTACTGTTTTGGTAACAGAACATATTTTTCCACTTGCAAAATGACCTTGGAGAAGGGAGTGAGTTAAGGGGAAGAACGACTTCCGGTCGTGCCCCTACCCTCGCAGAGTGACCATGCAGTTTTGCTGAGGCGCTATTTTAAGTGAGGACAGTTGTCTACATCGTAACAATGAACGCAGCTCCTCTGCCAAAAGTAAGTTTAGTTTTAAAATATATATACAATTATTTCTTAATAGAACTATCTTACTTATCATAAATTATAGTCTTATATTTTAGATTTATGTGTAAAAATTGAAGGATGTAATGAAAAGGAGTTTTAGTTGGCTCTATTTTAGGTAAATTTGCTTTAAGAGTGTAATGCTGTAACTTCGTTTTATTTATTACGTACTGTTAACACAATAAAAGCTATATATATGGATGGTACTTTTTGTAAACACTTCTAAAACAATTTACACAACACTATCGACTTTAATTATTCAAATTCAGTTTCGCATGCATTCCTAATTCGAGTACGAAGAACAGCGGTGGGGGAAAAAAATCCATACTATAGAGTTTTGATTTTTTATAACACAAATTATTTGTTAGCATTGCAAGAAATAAAAACCGTATACTTTACTGAATTCTCTGTTAAAGTCATATCGTTTTCAGCTTATAGCAGTTTTTCATTGATTTTTAACTTCTTTTTTTTATAAATTCTGCTTATAGTTTGTAAAAATAAAATTCACTTACTGTTGCAAATCTGAATTTTTACAAAGTATAAACACTAGCACTACCTGTGTCATATCAGCATTCTAACACTTATATTTTTGCAAATGTATTATTATTCTCGATAGTGTAGGTGTAGCTCATATGGTCTCCTCGGTTTCTTTCACTGATGTTCAAAATTTATTTGCATGTGTCATTTTTTCTCAATTTATTATTATTTTGTCTGATTTCCATACTATGTTTTCTAAAAGTGATTTGAAAGTGTTTGCAAAGAAAATTTAGAAAACTGCATACTCGAGTTCTTGTTTCGGCATGAAATGAAATACAACGGTTAAGATACAATCAAAGATATTTTAGAATTCTGATTAAAGAATGTGTTCTTCTAAGGTAATGGGTTGCCAAAAAGTTTCTTAATGTTACAGTTTTGGGGCCAATTTTGAGAAAATGGGGAAAGGCTAAATTGATTTCAGTTACTAACATTTATTTTATGTAATTTACTCTTAATTAATTTTTACTTACGTATGCTTAATATTATGTTTTTTAATGTTCATTTAAATTTATATGCGCTAAATATAATGTTTCACAGGCTAATTTTTATTTATAAATGCTTAATATCATGCTTTTTCTCCGAGCATTAATGCACATCTCCTAAATATTGACCACCAGCGGACGAACAGTAAAGTCGCTGAAATCTGGTAGTTTGGTCCTGGGTTCGAATCACGTGAAGGGACTAGCTGCATGGGCGTTTTCATTGTTTTCCCCATGTGCAACATGTATACGAACCAATTTCCCTTAGAAAGACCTCCACGAAGGCATCCTTCCCCTTACGCAGATAGTCCTTGAGGCTTTGCAATAAGCACACACACATTCTAATATCATACTTCTTCTCCTAATATACATTTATATGCAATAAATATTATGCGTTTTTGCCTGCCTATAAGCTTAATAATTTTCTTTCTACTTAACATTACTGTTGAAACTATTCCCGATTAGCCACGAACCCACCAGCGGCCGCCCGGTAAAATCACTGTAGTTCGGTGAAATCCTGTGAGGTTTAAATCTCGGGAACAGGTTGGTTGGAAATTTAAAAAATTTCATCCCCCTTTTTTTTTTTTTTTTCTTTTTTTAATGAAACAAATCTTAAACAGCTAAGGTTGCTCATTTAAAACTTTTATTACTTAAAGTTAAGAAAGGTAGTTTATAGATTTCTTTAAAGACTAAGGGTAGGAACTTCTTAAACTAGAAACCATATTAAGAGAAATGTTTATCTTATCAAATGCATTACAAGCACATATAATTTTCATTATACGTACTTTTAATGTCATAATTTGTAAATGGACATAATGAATCGATAAAATAATTATTATCAATTGAGCGCACAGCGAAAGTAACAAAAATTATTTATTGATGCTGGTAATTAACCAAATTAATTAAAAAATACCTTGTTAATTTACTAGACACGTTTTTGGGAATATAATCTGTCTTAATACTTTTAAATATACATATAAATATCTAATTTCCGCTCTTAAGAAAATTTAGTTATGACTCAAAATTTTGAAGTTCCATTTAACATATCATTTGATTTATCTGTGATTTTGTAATGTAAATAAATCGTAATATTTATGAGAATAAATTAATATCATATATAACCACTGTTAAATCTATTGAAATTGTTTATTACACAGAATTAATTTCAAGTTTTTAATATTTAAAGATAAGAATTAGTAAAATTTTATATAAATGAAACAGTTATTCAATAATTTTTTAAAGATTTCTTTCCTGTTTTTTCTAAGTAGTTTTGTCCCCTTATAGTTTTGAATTTGCTGTTCTTTCACCTTGTCTGTCATTCTGCGCTATATTGCACTGATTGATATTTAGTTGTCATTAAAATTTAGGAAGAATGTTGTACTATATATTTCTTACAGAAGAAGGCGTCATTGGGTTGACGTTTCCTGATATCACAGAAGATGACTTGAAAGAAATGAACATAAAATTAGGGCCCAGAAAGCATATTATGCAAATTGTGAATAGAATAAGGGTAACAATATAATTTCAATAATGGAATAACAATGAAGGATAATTTTATATTATTATCTGAAAAGTCATTTTCTTTTTAGTGCCCATCAGTTCAAGCGGTTGCTTCAATACCATCAGATGAAAAATGCACTGAAAAGGTCTGTCAAGATGCAAGTGCCATTTCTCCACAGAATATACAAAGAAAAGAGGTGTCTTTAGACATATCCAAAATATATAACCAGTGTATTTCAAACAAGGTAATAAAAGTTGTCTTTTAATTTTAATTATGTAAAAGAACACGTTGTGATTTATTAGTCGGTTATTACAATTTTCTCAATTTTTTCAGGATTCTTTTGATATCAGAAAGTGGGTCAGCAGTCACCCACAAGGCAAACAGCTCTGTGACAACTTGGATAGGGGTTCCTACAAGACTGAAGACAGGCAGCTGCTAGTTAGGATAGTCTGTTCAAAATTAGTAAACTTATGTGGAACTGTGTAAGTTTTTTTAGTGAACTTGAATATATTTTCATTGATTTAAGTCTAGAAGGTATAGATACGTTCTGAAAATTAAGAAAATATTTTATTTTATATGAATTTCAAGAATTTTCCATTAAATTATTTTTTTTTTTAGCTACCCATCCTCAGAATGGAAGGAACGTACTGCAGAGGCATTAGTAGATGCATTTCCATTGTTAAAATCAAAAAGATTCCCACATGGGCATGTAAGTGTTCTTTAATTTTCAAAAAATTACTTTAAAACATGTTATCTAGTTATGTGATGTGTATTAATTTATGTGCAGGAAAGCTTCTATGATAAGACCACAGGAATAAGCTTTATAGAATAGGCCTGAAAACGCTTAGGAAGTCCATCAAAGAAAAAAAGGATTAGCCAAAACTTCAAAAATCTGCAGAATAGAACCATCTCTTGAAACAGAACGTTTGACTAAAGAGGATTTAGAAGAAAAGGTTTTTTTCAGCTTTCGTAAAATTCATATTCATAACATTTTAAAATATTTCTATGTTATAAATATTTCATCTATACTTAAAGAAAATGTTTGAAAATTAGTGCATATAAATTTTTTGTTATAGATAATGTGGATGAAATTTAAAAATCCCATAGAACCCAATAGACAGGCGATTTCAGATATATTGTCTGAAACAATGGCTGACAGACAAACTGAAATAAGAGATTCAGGCATGACCATAACAGATGTTTTAGAGAGATATCCCAGGCTACAAGATTATAGAGGAGATATGGTAAGAAATTTAGCTAATTAATTTTCAGTTAGTAATTGCACTTTAAATTTACATATACGCATAGTGTATATTGGTGATCTTTAAAATGTGTCGAGCCAGGAAATTAAAATCAAAGTTTCAGCATAATCAATTCAAAGAATTTCAGTTCAAAATCATTTTTCAGCATTATGTTAAAACACATAAGTTCTTGTAATAATTTTCATTCAGGATATGCTTGGTTTAAGAAACTGAACCATTAACCACATGCATTCAGTTTTTAAAATCAACATTTTTATCAATATGTACTAGATAACCTATTTTTGATTTTTGTATAAACTTACTGGAAATTATGTTGTGTTTGCAGATTGATGCAGAATTTTTACGCATGCATCCCAATTCAGACACTTTCTTGGGAAAGTTTTCATCTTTTTATGTCCCAAGAATTTTGAGATATGCTGAATCAAAACGGCCTGATCTTCTGGTACCAAGTATTGCTGATTTCAGTGGTAAAGATCTTTAAAAATTTAACTAGGATTATAAATCATATAATACTTTAAAACTTTTTTACGTACTGTTTTAATTACCTAAAGTAATTTTTTATCTATTACTTGCATTGGTCATTCTTAAATGGCTTATAAAGTTTTTTCTTCTGGCTTGTAAAAGTAAGCTGTAAATCCATGTACCTCTAGTACCAAAGGCCTTTTTAATGATATTTTTGTAATCCTTATGTAATAAAAGTCTGTGTATTTTTTTCATATATATAGATGATCTAAAAGCATTAGTTTTGCTCCCAGAACTTTTGCCCAGCCCAAATTATGGTAAAGGAAGAGGGAAAAAGGTAAAAAAAAAGGTCTCATTCATTATTAATGAGTAAATACTTGGCATAAGTCTATGCATAAAAAATAATTTCATATGCTTAGCTAAAATTCTTTTAATAGGATAATATTTTTAGTTTGTAGTGTATGTGTATGCAAATAAGCTATTGATACTATATGTAAGTGAATTGAGCTGCATATCCTTTGAACTTTGCTACATTTTCTTTCTTGAAAGGTTCATGTGTGATATTTATGTAGCTTCAATTAATAATTACATTTCACATGCAATTGTTATCCAGTTTATGTCTTTTATATATATATACTTTTATTTTTATTTCTGTAGAGTAAAGGCAAAACAAGTATTTTGGCATCAGGCTGTTATTTACAAAAAAAAAAAAACATTCCAAATTCTGCACTTCTAATATTTGCTAATGTAAGTATTTATGAGTTTTGTATGTTTTGCACTTTCATTTTAAGAGGGCAGATCATATTTAAACGAGCCATTTTACAACAGTGAATGTATTTCACGTGGCTAAAATTCATGTTCTCAAGCTGCTTTCAACTGTTGTACCCACAGATGATGCATCGTCATTTAGCTAATTTTTGTAGAATTGAAATGGCATTGATTTGAATGTCACCTACATACTAGCAAATATTTCGAGAGAATAAGAAGGTTTGTATTATGTGTGATGTCTTTGTATCATCTAAAGCATGACAGTAATCATTTCTATGCATGTATCATATAGTGAACATAGATTTTTTTTTACTTGTATAGTGTTGGAGAAATTGCTTGAATTTCAAAAAGTAATTCCAGTCAGACTAGGGCAATTATGAAATCAAGAACAAGCATCATAGTTTAATATGAAGAAATGATATTTGGTTTCATAAGAATAAGCCAGACTAATTCTCCATATTCTTTGTTCTTTTTACATTATTTATTACACTTTTCATGAAGAAGCAATGCACAAATAGCAGTATGCATTACTATCCTATTCTATATTTGCATCAATATAATACTTAAATATTCCTATATGTTTTGATACTGCACTTTTACAGAAACTAAAAGCAAAAGGCCTCTATGTGCATAAAATTACTTGAGTAGTATTTTTGTATGAAGAAAAAAATTTTCTGGCAATATTTTTTAATTGGAAAGATAAACTTTCTAATATGGATAATTGGTATTTGACTTGCCCTCATAGGTATGGATGTATTCTTAATGAAGAAATTTATTTTCAGGGAATAGAAGACATGGAGTCTCTTGAACCAGGGCAGAATAAGCAACCGATTCTAGTGTGCATTTCAAATTCATTTTACATTAAAGCAGATAACAAGTTAATAGCATGTCCAAATCACGCCATGAAGGCATTCGACATTTTATTTAAATCCCATTTCGTATTTAGTGTGCAATATGCACATGTATTAACAAATTTTTACAATTTTATGGGAAGTTTTTTATACAATATAAGCACTCCTAGAGCATGTGTGGACTCGTTAAATACATGTTTCAGCAACATAGCTATTGAGTAAAAATTTATTGCATTTTTAATATTTTTATTATATTATTATTATTGAGTAAAAATTTATGTATGTATAATATGTTTCTTAATAAAGAGTTTTTTATGTATTGATTGTTTTCATTTATTTTTAAATTACTTTGTTCATGGAAATTATTATAATTCTGCAGATTAATGATTTCTACTCATATTTAACCAATCAATAAAGTACATATTAATTTTCAGCAGAATTATGAAACATGAATGTTTATCTTACACATGTGAGCTAATCCATATTATTTCACTTTTACTTTATTCTTTCCACATGAGACTTCGAATTGGAATTAACATATATAAAAATAAGTTTAGTCTAAAAGTATATGTAAACAATTATTCACCTATAATGATTAATGTATAGGAATTTGTATGCATATAACTTCTCAAAAGTAAAAAGTGTTGTAAGCTAACTGAAGATAAGCTTTATTCATAATTTGGGGTTAATTAATTTTAAGTTCTTAATGATTTTGTAATAAGAAATAGAAACAATTCTTTTGCAGTATATGAAGTTAAAAACAATAGCATGAGAGTATTTTATGGTTACTAATTTTCTGAATCTCATACATTGCAAATAAAGCTGAATAATTTAGGGAAATTAAATTCACATTTTTTTCTTATTTCAATGTATATTAAAATTTATTATTCGATATTTTTATGCATATTATGCTCAAGTCGACAAAGTACTAGTAATATCAATTCACAAATTGTATTAATATATTCACTTATAAGTAGCATTTAAAGAAGTTGAATCTATCAGAATATAATACAGGTTTACTGAGACATATATACATGATCAGCTGTTTTAACACATTCAAATTTTCATTATTATAAAATTTTTCAAGAAGTATTTTTGATAAATTACATTTCCAAATATTGCGATTATTTAATTTAAAATTTAGCTTACAATTTACATGATTATGTGTTCTAATCTTGTGAATAAACATAATTTGTTTTTTAAAATTAAAATATGTATACAAAATTTAGAATATATATCACTATACATATATGATTCATCTAAAATAATTTTTTGAATTTCTTTTATGAAACTAAGCATTTTTTGATTTCTCAAACCAAATTTTGAAAATTTCTGAAATATTTATTCAAAGATTTAAGTACCTGAAAAACCTTTTTTATTCAAATACCAAGCTTTAAGTGTGAATATCTTGCTATTCCAGTTTTTAAGTTGCTTTGATTTTAATATTGCTTTTTTATTGCTTAGTATACATAAAGGCAAGAACCATGTTTCTGTAAAATAAAATATATTCTGTGAATTTAAAGTAATTTCATATCAGAAGTACTGTGAGAAAGTGATAGTGTTATTTCAGAATGTTAAATATTGTAACATGACACCGAATTTCCAATATTTTAATGTGGATGTAATATTTTGATATATATATATTTCGCTAGATTTGGAAAGAAAAACTATATGTCCAAATAAAGAAGATATGATTATCCTAAAACAATGATTTTTATTTCAGTGATGGTCTACTTTGATTCATAATCGTCTTCATGACCAATAAATGTTTTTGTAAGTACATAGGTAGCAAATCTAAAACAGCAGATATTTAAAGTCGCAATATAGCATGTTAAAAAGTAGTGTAAAACATTTTTTCAAGATAATATTAACCAGAAATCTAAAACTTTGCCTCAGCCATAAATTTTACATAGCAAATACCAATTTTCAGTTTGCCAATAAAACAAATGTAAAATAATTATATAAAAATCGCACCATCAAGGAGTGAGCAGACTATTATGACTCCTTGTAATGTGTGTGGTTTCACCTGAATATCGGGCGGTATCTCGCTATCGGCAAGAGTGAACGAAAAAAGAGTCACTCCTTTTTTTGTGTGAGAAGGAACCACTTTTTATTAGAGTGAAAAGTCGCTCTTTTGAGGTTGGTGCCATTTTGGCATTAGAGGGAGGTGAGATGTCACTCTTTTGGAGTCGGATACAACTCTTTCGAATTTAGAGTGACATACTCAGTTACTAATACAAATGAGAAACTTATAATCTGAGAATTTAAACTGAAAATTTACTTTACCTTTATTACTGTCATATTGAAAGAGTATTAATATTTATATTGAAATAACTAGTAACATATATATTTAATTTACATTTATTAAACTTTTTGTTGTATTGATGTATAGGCACCTAAAGGTTACCTAAAATAACTTCGAAAACGATAAAGTACAAATAGTCCTCTGCATATTATTTGAATAAAAAAAATGGATGTCTCAGAAACAAAATGTTATTTTGGATGACTTTACAACTAAAATTAAGTGAAAAGTTAAAATTATTCAAATAAAAAATAAAGTTTAGATTACATAAAGCAAATATCAACTTGTAAAAATATTTAAGTAAATTCCAGAGCATCAGTTTTGAACAAGTATCTTGATTTGTTTCTCATATAACGGGCCCTTTTCTCTCACGCACTAATGCAAAGCTTTTTTAAAAGAAGTTAACCCAAGTAGCACGACAACGTCGTAACGACGTTGCAGACTGGTCCGAGAGGTTGCAAAGTGGTCGTGGGTTGCGACGACGCAAAATATTTGCCGTTGCATCTTGGCAATTTGTCGACGTCGCTGAAACGTCATGATATGACAGCTTTTAGACGTAGTCGTTTTAGCATCTTTTTCATAGTTCATCAGCATTACTTTCAGAATGAAAAGAGACTAAATCTGCCCTTTCAAGAATCTGAAGTCCGCATAAGATTTCTTTTGCAATGTTTCATTACTTTATTTCATCTAAAAATATTAATCTAAGGTAGATTCATCTAATTAAATATAAATTTAATATAAATACTTGAATTATTAAATTTAATTGGCACTAAAAATACGTGCTAAATTATTGTTAATATTATGTTAAAATAATTAATACTTAAAATATTTTTTTATAAATATTATAGCAAAATATTAAATACTGGAGAGCTTCAATACAGCAAGAGAACGATGGAAAAGAATATAATGATGGCAGTTTATTTTGAATTGAGGAGAAATCATGGAGTTAATGCCGAATTTCTGCTTATTTTGTTTGTGAATATCTGCTCTACAATGCAATGTGCTAAAATCGTCCTACAGTGAAATAGTGTTCTGTTTTGGTGTTTTATGTTTCTGGTGATTAAACTTACATGGTGGTGTTCTCCAATCTTCAGTAATCCATCGGTGCAATATTTGGAGACACGGATTCGGTTATGATTATTCCTAAGTACTATATCGTATATCACTCATATTAAACGAACAGGTTGGTTCTCAGACTTTCCGCATATGATCGAAAAAATAGTGTTAAGGAAACATTAGAAATACTATGAAATATTGTAATCTATAATTATGCGATATTTAAGTGTATAATATTAAAAAACACTAAGTATTTTTTGATTGCAAATTGCAGTTTTATTACTTGTCGTTTGGTAGGTTTCTTCCAAACACTGTGTAATTCGCGTTTTTTTAAATATTGCTGTTATGTATGTCTATTAGATTATCTCAATGAATGTTGGAAATTAGGTTTTATTCTTTATTAAATTTAAGTATATTCTATTTTCTTTCGCTTACATTTTATGTGCATATGATAACAAAGAAATTCATAATAAAACAAAAAGTTTCATCGTGTGCTATTTAACGAAGAGCTTACTTTAACGTACTTAGATTACTATCGTATACTATATTATTTAAATTATTTCTGTACAGTATCAAAAGAAAAGTTATTGATTATAAAAAGTGCATGAAATGATCATTGTAATCTAGCACTATTCTAAAATGTAGAAACTAAAAATAGGTAAATACATTTCCATATGATCGAAAGAAATGGTGTTAAGAAACATTAGTAAATCCTGCAATCCATATTTATTGCACTTTTAATTGCTTACTATTTAAAAAACACAAATACTTTTTTATTAATTGGAAATTGTAGTCCTGTTACCTTCCTTCTGCTATTTATACTACTAGTTCATGTTTATACTACTGGTCCGAACACTACTAGTTCATGTTTTTTTTCTTAAATAGTGCTGTCATATATGTTGTTTGTTAGGTCATTATTTTATTTTAGATATGAATATGGGAAGTTATTAGATTTAGGTATATTTTTATCACATTTATTAACTACTTTATACTGTCTTTCACTTGCATATCTTGGAGATATAGAAGTTAATGGTTATATTTTTTACTGTGAAACGAATAAATTTATACTTGAGTTCAGGTAAAACACTGATTATGTTACCTTAAGAACCGCTTCCTAATTTATCATGACAGGAGCAATTTTCAATGCCTCTGAGATTTAACAGAAACAAAATGTGATAATGCTGTTATCAGAAAAGGTCTTTTTTTTGCCCACATATGTATGTTTACTTTTATTTATGTCTAACTGGGTTTTAGTTACTTAAAAACCTACTATTAATGTTTCATATTTATAATAACCACTTTCATAATTACTCTCACTTTAGGGAAAAAATGATGAAATCTTAAATAATCGTAACTTCGAATTTTAGTTATTTAAAATATATAGTTTAAAGTACTGAAAATAATTAAGGTTATTATTAATTATGCATATTTAATCTAAAGAGACATTTAAAAATATTATAATTTAAAGTATTATAATTTAAAAATATTATAATTTAAAAATACTATAATTTAAAGTACTGAAAATAATTAAGGCTATTATTACTTATGCATATTTAGTCTAAGATAAAAAATTGTATTATCTTCTGGTTTTCAGGAAATGATAAAATATTTAAACTATAGATAAATACAAGGAATACAAAATTTTAAAAAAGAAGAAAAATATATTAATTATTAAGCTTACTTTTCTGCATAAATCAATATGTAACACAAGGACATAATAAGGACATTTTCACAACTGTTGCAAAAAGGTGGAATTTTGCGAACATTTAGGCGTCGTTAGGACGTCGTGATACGATGCTTTCACAACCAAAATATCACCTGCAAAAGACGCAATAACGACGTCTATGCGACAAAAACCTCATCTGCAAAGACGTAATAAAGACGGTTGCAAAACAGTGGATGTTCGCGGACATCTGGGCGTCTTAAAGACGACATATTGCAACGTTTTTGCAATGGCATCCGCGACGAGGTTGAAACGTCGTTACGACGTTGCTGTGCTACTTGGGAACAGTACTTAAAATTTAGACACGGATTCCTTACAGTATTGGAGGGTGACACTCTTAACTACTATGTTGTTAAAGGTCGGTTTGGTTCTGGTTTGTTTGATTATGGCAAAACACTCGAAGGCTACCTGCCTAAGGAGGGATTTCTTCATGGAGGGGCTTTTTGGTGAAAGTAGTTCATATCTACATTACAAATGGAGAAAAGCACGAAAGCCCGTTCGCTCAGATTTGAACATAGGTCGAAATACCAGAAATTAATGACCAGAAATTTAAAAAAAAAAAAAAAAAACATAATAAGGCACAAAACTCTAGGTTAAAAATGTGAATTGGTATAATACTCACAGTTTTCCCAAACAGCGTCAAACTCAGTAACATAATTTTAAAATGTGGTCCAAAATTTAGTCCAGATTTTTCTATATACAATCAACTCAAGTGAGCAGTGGAATAAGAGTTGGGTTTGTTTATTGTGGAACGATGGAAAAATTACTATCAAAATCC
Organism: Stegodyphus dumicola; assembly: GCF_044657685.1. NCBI lineage: Eukaryota > Metazoa > Arthropoda > Arachnida > Araneae > Eresidae > Stegodyphus > Stegodyphus dumicola. Next base: position 138,860,438 of record NC_140781.1, on the reverse strand, counting down.
ATAAGTATAAAATAAAACTGACTATGGAAAATTAAAAAAGAAAAAAATGCGTGGGGTTACGACAGTGATAGTAAATGATGTCATAGTATTTTGGAGTTGTTTTTATTCATAGTGCCAGATATGGAATCGTTATTAAATCATTCATTAAAGCTGCTCTCGTAAAAATAAATAATCAAGTGCACAGCCATTGATCTTCTGTTTGATGTTGACTCCTATCTAAATACAATTTCTTCATTTCTAATAATGCTTATTTTTCCATTATTAATAATGCGTCTTTATTTATAATTATTAATAATGCGTTCTTATTCATAATTATTAATAATGCGTTCTTATTTATAATTATTAATAATGCGTTCTTATTTATAATTATTTATAATGCGTTTGTTTTGACTACTGATTTAATCTGATTGTTTATATTTTGTAATTCCATGTACTCTTTAAATTTTTAATTCTGAATCTAAATACTGTTTTAGACTTTTATAATGTATTGTATGATTCTTTCTATTATATCAAGTTGTTAATAATTTTTCTTGTTTGGAACCATCGGGAATTTTCTTTTCTGGTGCTAAAGATAAATCTGAATAATAATTCTATTATTCTTCTGGATATTCTAAATGGATATCTAGTATAGTATATCCTTTTTCTGAATCCATATTTCCTAATGCGTATGAAATATTTGTTTCTTCTACCCATTTAACCCTCTGAGCGGCCAGGGTTTCCGGTAAGAAAGCACAAATTTCCCAAAACTACTATGAGAATTTTTTTAAATTTTAATGTAAAACCTCTCCTGGTATTTCATACCTGGATTTGTGTACTTTTGATATATTGCCTTAATTTCGTTGACATATTTTAATATGCACGTATATATATACGTTCTTACAGATGTAACAAAAAATATTCTAGCCTCTAAGCGGCATCGTAAAGTAAATATTGACTCATAGCCCAACCATATAAATTATTAGCATTTAAATACATTAAATTTCTAGATTCTTCATTATTATCATAATCTTTCATATATTTATCATTTGCTTTTGCATACCTATTAAAACATCGTGATATTCTACCTCTTATTCTCTTTTCTATCATTAAAACTATACTGACATCACTTATCAAATCTAATTAATGCATGTGAAAGGATGTATGACTCTGGTTCTCAACTTTTTTTCTTTCTTCTACCCCTTGAACTTCAAATTCATGTGCAAAATTGAATTTCAGTAATTCAGTATCTATGTATGCTCATATTTCAGGCATTAATTTTTAACAATTTAGAGACGAAGAAAATTGCTACTGTATTAGCTGTTTTTTATTTCTGTATAATAACACATGAAATTTCTCTGCATTTCCTTTCTAATAAATATGACTTGCTTTTAAATACAAATTTATCTTAATTCCTTTCATTTACTTATTATTAAATTGAAGTAAATGGGGTTTTATTTCTGTATAGTCGATTGTTATTGACTTGAAATCAACAAAATGTAAATTCCAAATCAGCCAAAATAAGTTTTTCTGCAGATATATATATATATATATATACGTGTGTGTGTGCAAGATAAAAATATGTAAATCAAAATGATAACTTACATTAGTAACAGCCCCTTAATTCTTCCTTTTAATTTAAGTATTTCCTCTGACGTAGCTAATTCGGAAAGTAAATCAAAACCTTACTCTTAATAAGCCTCTATATTGGATAACTACGCACTTGCTTTCTGCACATCGGCCTAGATAGACTGCCGCTTGCTGCTTCTCTTCTTACCGCGAAGCTCTCAGAAATGGAAAATGTTTGAAATAGGCAGGATTTTCTAATCCTGCGTATCCCTATCTAACTTAAGTGAATTGTGGGAGCAAATGCCAATTGAAAGGAAAAGGAATATTTAATCTGTCTTTACCTTTGCTGTTCATTACTGATCATCATCCACGCTATCAACATTTCTATAGCATCGTTGCATATATATTCACTCATACATACATATATTATACATACATAATAATGTGGTTTAAAAATATTTAAACATACTTTAAAGGTAGAGCAATCATTTTTACAATAGAACATGAGGTCGCATACGCAACGGGATATCGCCTGAAGCGGCTTTTCGCCAACGAATTATCCAAAAGAAAAAGTTAAGTGTACAACATATGTTTAATGGAATACAAATTCACAATAGCACAACAAATACAGATCTACATCTTTGCATATCTAAATTTCTTTATCCGAGTTTTTGAAAAAAAAATATGTAAGGAAGTAATATAATAGAGCCCTTACGCAACTTAGACACATTTTCATAACACTCCTGCGTAGAAACTTACTCTTCAGTGTGCATTTATAATTCAAATGTAAGCGAACAACTTTATTTTCGATTTATAGCTTTATTTACCTAATAATATTAGGACATGCAACACATCTGGACAACCAAAAATTTTAATAATAGCTTTATTTTGAGGACTGTGGAGAGAGTTTTCAGGATAACAGAACGGTTTCAGTTATTTCCTTTGCTTAGTTGTTGAAATGAAGTACAATTGTGTACAACACTTACAATTGTGCCAATTTTTTTAAAAGCAAGACATCATTATTGGGAATTTAAAGTTATGCAGGCATTTTGAATTAAACGGAATGGTCATAATGTCAAGGATGGGAAGCTAGACGAAATTAATAAACTGACAATGAACAAATTTAGCTGCCGCTTTTGTGTTTCTACAGAAAAATTATTTATGGTTGTATGTTCCCCCTCTCCTAGCGTGCCTTCGTGGTGTAGTGGTTTTGCACGCTGGGTCGGTATTCCAGAGGTCCGTGGTTCGATTCTCGGCGAAGGCGGTTGTTAATTTTTCATCTCTCCGGCTTTTCTAATTAAACTTATGTCTCTACACTGCCGCCCGAACTAAAAGGGTTTGGATGAAAACTCTCCACACTCAGGATTTGGCGATTGGGTCCCCTAAAATTCACAGCCGCCCTTTAAAAGGAGGAGTATATAAGGTATTTCTTCCGCCTTCCTAGCGAGCCTTCGTGGTGCAGAGGTCAGCACACTGAGCCGGTATTTCAGAGGTCCGTGGTTCGATTCCCGGCGAAGGCGTTGCTAATTTTTCAATCTCTCTTGCTTCCAAAAAATCCTAATGTCTCTACACGGTAAATTGTTTTCATTCACAGATAAGAAGACATAAATTTTTTGTAAATAACTGAATGGAAAATGTACGTTTTAACCATAAATGACTTGAAATACCCCGTAAAAGTACCCCGGGGTAAAGTAAATATAGTAAAAGTACCTGGGGGGAGTGACCGCATTGCACTGGTTGACAAAAGTGTTAGCCAACACAAACAATACTGCAGATTCGTAAAAGTCTAAAATAACGTATATTAGGACAAAAATTTGAATACAGGCTTTTAGTTTTCAGTTACGAAACATCTTTTACGTTTTTTAGCATCAGAATGACCAAATTAGAAGTATGCAGCAGGAAATAAGATAATCTTACAGAAATACTGAATGCAAATATAATTGCAGTTTCTAAAGTTGAATCGGAAAATTTTAGAAAGATCAAGTGTTTCTGATATCAAAATTACTTCCGATTTTATAGCGATACACAAAGAACAGAATTTTAATTTGTAGCCTTTTATTGAGAATAACTACTCTTATAACGTCATACAGACGTTGTAATGAATTGAACCAACGACTTCATATAACAGGTATCCAGTATACATCTCGTTGGATTGGACAGGCATTATGTTGGACGACCGCTACCCCCGTATGCGTTTGACAAAGGCTTCCTGATTGCTGTGAGGGTAGAGAGGACATTTCAAAACCTTATGTTCGATAGGGCGGAGTTGGTTCTGGATTCCTGATAATGGATAACAACACTCGTCCACACTGAGCTCAGCTGGTCGACAATTGCCAGGAAAGTAAGATGGCCTGACAGATCTCCTGGCCTTATCTCTATACAGCATGTCCGAGACGCTCTTGGGAGGGTAATTTCATCTCGACATCGCCCCCGAGAAGCGTCTCGGATTTGAAAACTCTTTTGGTGCAAGATTGGGATTGATTGCTAAGGGGACTCCTCACCTGCCTCCTGTCCAATATATTGTGACGCTGCGTGCCCTGCGTGGCTGTGAGAGGAAACCATACCCTATATTAAACTCATTTTCAGTTCGATATCACAACGTGGGTTTTGTACATCCTTGCACTATGATCTTTACTGATAATCATAAGTACACAAATGACTTTGAATAGCATATCTCTTTCTCTGTTATAAATATATATTTATGTCAAATTTCATTAAAATCTGCCCATTAGTTTTTTCAGAAATTCAATATAATGTGCAAATTCTCTTAATTTTGTACACTTGTGTAATTATCAGAAATCGGTATTTCAAGAAACCTAAAATAGTGATCATATTGTCATGAATTTCAAATGAATAATTCTTAGACGTGCAGAAATAAAATAATGAAAACTGTTGTTAAAATCAGCAAATTTTAACAAAATCAGCTTCTTTAAATAATTCTTAGAGTCAAATAATCATTATTTGATGCAGAAATTTTATTAATACATGTTAACTTATTGTGTTATATTAATTATTACATGTTAACTCTTCTTATGAATTTGAAGTGGCACTTATATTTTTTAGTTTCTTTTGAACCTGAAATCTGAAATTCGATTGGGACAGTAAATTCCACAGGTTTCGCAGAATTAAGAATAATAAATTTTCCACTTCTGTTCTAAACTTCAGCTCCAAATTCATTCAGTATTAATTTCTAGCTCAGCAACATTTTTTTATTCGAAGTATTTATATAATGAAGCGAAAACTAAACTTTAATCCTATATCTTCAAGTATACATACAAAACGTTAAATTCACACAACATTAAATGCCTCTATGCCAGAAATATAACTTGCGCAGTATATAATTTCGATCACCATGCATGAATGATTTGTAAGTTGATGTCGTGCAGTCAATTGCAAAAATTGAAGGAACCTGCACAGCTTTTCAGAAGGCAACGCACAGGGGCTTGGTTTTGTAGGTTCAGTAACATTCTTTTGCACGGACTTAGCCGTACATAACTAGATAATATCCAGATATGATACACTAGTCATACGTAACTAGATAATCCGAATGATTTTTGACTTATTTCGAATGTAATCATAATCTGTAGATAATTATCAGGTTCAATACGGACACAAATACTTTTCAAATCAAAGCAATATTATTATTAAACTGAAAATCAATAAACTAATAATAATAATAAAATTTGCCTTTAAGCTGACAAAAATTTTCTGGATTAACTTGTAATTAAAAAAAAACAAAAGTCAGCTATAATAAATACGTTTACTAAATAGTAAGATTGTTTTTACTACGCTATTTAATTGTGACTTAAATACTTGAATAAAAACGCAGTTAAGTTTCGCACAAATCTGTAATATCACTTCATATTATAGAGCAAGTAAATATATATCACTTCAAATAAATATCACTTCAACATAAAAATATATCATTTCATATTTAAAAAAATATTATCAATACATTTTAAAATAAATATCAAATAAATATCCCTTCTTTAAAAATATACTATCAATATATTTTAAAATTATATTTAAAAAGAAATCAAACTTCTGGTGGTGAAGCTGAAGTCTCTAAATCGGTAACACCTGTAGTCACCTGTGATTGGTACACCTGTAAATTAACTTTTTATATATCCTTACCTGCACTCTCGTTTTAAAGGTGACTTTGCCGAGTAGGCGGTTTTTTGACAGTGTTGTCTCTGTTCCTATTGGTTATCATACCTGCGTTCAGTTCCAATGCTTGCCTTCACTTTCCGCACGCGCACCTGGATTAGTGCTTTACCTGGGTATATTTTAATAGGTACTCCCATTCATAATAGCCTATTTGAGCCATACATGTGAGAAGTGTTTCGGAAATTTATGCAAGCCAAGCAATAATTGTCTTCGCGCGCGTAACATAATCACTCAGCTGTGAAACTAAGCCAACAATTTTTAAAGCTTGTGTAGTCCTCTAGGTAACAGCAATCAATATTATTCGTAGAATGCAGAAATGCAAAACTTTAGCCCTGATTTCTTTATAACACATTACGGTAGACACTCACACAGGAATACATTTAAAATCCCTCCCTAAACAATAAATACGGAACAAAAAATAGAAAAAAAATTATAACAAAATAAACAGTTAATCAAATTAAATATGATTAAACTTGCTTTTCAAATATATGGCAAATAAATTTTAATGAAACCATTTAACATGATTTATGTAAAAAACAATCTTATTTACAGTTTTTTTTTTTTTGCACAAAATGTTACGGAGTACACAGGAATAATAAGCGCAGCTTTTACATAAAGTATTTACTAACGTATTTCATATCATTGAATAATTATGAAGTTAAAACTACCACCCATCTCACAAAATTTGAAATTATTACATCCTTCATAGCGGCTTTAAAGGAGATTCAAGCTTAATTTCAAATTTGTTTCCTATGCAGGGACTGACAGTTCATTTAATTGCATACTAAATGCTTACTTTAACATAAAATAAATTATCTGATTTTTCGTACTGACATGTCTTTAGAAGCATGAATCACTAGATGAACAACTAAAATAATTTTACACTGCTCACATATCCTAAGTAAAAACATTTAAGTTATGAGTAAGTTAGTAGTATATATAAACGGAAAAATTAAATCAAATATTACACCTTCATTATATATACATTGTACTACTTGTAAAGCAAAATCCATCAGCATGTTCATTTTCTGCATTTATAACTCACGCAAATGACTGCTTGTCCAATGGGCACTTTAAGAAATTTTTATTTTTGTGAAGCTGTAACTATTACTGTGTGAAAATCTTTGGCCATTTTAAACAAGTATACATCTTACATTGTAAATTTTTATTCACATCTTGGTGTTTCACATTCCTTCAAGAATTCTTTCCTTTACATTTATTTGTAAGTAATCTCTGTAGCCATCTGCTCCCACACTTAATGAAAATGATGAATTTAGATTAGACATTTCCTTAAAAAATTCACTTAAAAATCAAGATTAGGTGAACGTCCTATGAAAATTCTGTAGATGTTCTACATTTTCAGTTCAAATATTTACTGATTTATGAGAATAATAGCATTTTATCCTAAAATCGTACAATTTTTCCGACACTATATATTAAAAAAGGCTACAAGCATGTATTTCATGATTAGGAAATATTCAATCTATTTGAGTGTTAGGAATTTTTTTAATCCAGACATCACACAAGAAATGAAAAATACTTGACTTCGTTCACATTCATTTTATTACTTAAGTAGCTTCAATAATTGCTATAAAATACTTTCTCAACAGTTTTATACCTATTAGGAAATGTATCGATTACTTTTGCATGTTTACTCCAACAGCATGCTTTTAAAACTAAGAGGAATCAAACAGTTTGTAATCAAGTGCAGGCAATGGAAAAATTAATGTTAATCAAATAAAATAAACCTCATATACTTTTATCAATATTTATAAATATAGTGTCTTAAAAGTGAAATTCCTCATTTACTATTGAATCACTAAATATCTAGTGTATATGCACTGGTTTTATTTTTTAAAAAAACTGTTACGATACTGAAATCTCAGAAACAGTTTCAGTTTGATTGAATCTCGTACAAAAAATTAATTCATAAACGGCTTTATAAAAGAAAAAGTCCATGCATGAGAAGGTGATACAAATGCGGTTATGAGGGAAATCATGAAAAGATGAGAATGCAATATAATCGAAGTCAATCCTTGAGTAAGCATTTCAAAAGTCCCTCGCATTTTATTTTTTTTATTATTATTTTGGTTCTAAAATATGAAATACTAACGCTATTTTAATACAAACTACCAACTTGAGCCAAAGACAGCATATACGAGAATATAACGCTGAACCGAAAATATTTTCAGCCTATCTTAGTTCAAATTTTAAATGAAATGAATAAAGAAAATCTCGTTAATATGTTGGTTTCTTCAGTATATAACAGCCGCCTCCTTGTTTTATTAATTCCATTCTATTTTCAAAACTCTGTAAGAACTTACAAAAACGCCGACATCGAATTACTCTCGTTCCCACCGGACTTAGCCGATCACTTACACAACTTTCTCATAAATAAATATCACTTGGCTGCTTTTCATCGCTTTCATCACACTGTCGTTGGCGTCGTTTAGTGCTGCTTAGACGTTTCGTTTTTAAACACGCGAAGAAAGGTACGTTTAAAGTAAGTACAATATATATTTTGTATGCATTTCATGTGTTATGTACGCTTTAAATGAAATGTAGTGAATTTTACAGTACTTAATAAACAGAGAGAGGTTATTGATGCTGTTCGTACAATTCTGTTCTTTACATGGTTGTCGGATAACGCCATTGTAGTTACGCATTCCTCTCTTGAATGAAACATAAACCTAGCTAAAGTTAGTTTTTTTTAAATCCGTACTTTTATTGCCCTATTCAGTGAGGTATTATTTTCTTACAGATAGAAAATTTGTCAAACAATGTGCAGTATTTCTATCACCAACAATATGAAGTATTATTGTTTTTTCAAATCAAGTTTTTATATATGGTATTAACAACACGTGGTTCACAGTTATGTAAGTTTTTTTAATCAATTATTATTGTCCGTTTTTTGTTATTTACCTTTTTACAGATGTAAGACAGCAACTGAATTTTTAAATTATTTGAAATTAAATCCCAGATTTATCCCTCTAAATACCATATTGTATTTTAGGTTTTCTGATAACTCTATTATGGTTTTTATGCATTCTTTTTATATTACTTTAAGTGAATATATGATCCAGTGCTATTTAGTAAAACAATTTTTGGACAAGATTGTTATAGACAAAAATAAAAATAATTACATGAAATCTGCAATATAATGTGATCTATACAAATTGTATATCATCAGTCTTCATTTTCGTTCATCACTACATCAATCTTCCTCACTTTGTATAACAGAAAACAATGTTTCCTTCAATAATATCTAAAGCATTGCACCTATAAAAAGAAAAAGGGCACACGATCTGATTATGTTTTCTAAAGGTTTATGAAAACATTTTAGTATATTCATTAAAATTCTTTATTTATTTAGCATTTAATTAACATCTTCCATTATTAAATATATTTGCTGTTTAACACTTCAGTTAAAGTTAATTAAAGTTAGCAACAGTTAAACTCTTTAAAAAATGATCTCATTATTTCAGAATAACTAAAATGGTATAAAAATTTAATTGTGCTAATAGAACACATGCTGATCCTTTCATAAATATAAACATGTGAAAGGCTGCTCAAATTATAATTAATTGTGGTCTTATCTATGTACCAGTTATACAGGACTCTGAAATGCTATCCATTAAGGTTCCATAAAATAAACGTTTATTAAAATATTTTAATATATTTACTAAATTCTTTATTTATTTAGTATTTCACTAATATTTTTATTTATTAAATATGTATTTGCTATTTAACATTTACAAATTTCCAACTTCAGTCACAAATTTCCATTTGACAAATGATTTCATTATTTGAGAATAACTAAAATCTTACAAAAATTTAATTTTGCTAATAGAAGTCATGCTGGTCCTTTCATAAATATAATCATGGTGTGAAAAGTGTGTTTATCAGCTCCTCAACTTATAATTAACTGTGATCTTATCGATGTAAGAGTTGCATAAGTTTCTGGAATACTATCCATTAAGGTACCGTAACCTAAAAGTTTATTAAAACATTTTCGTATATTCACTAAATTATTTATTTATTTAGTATTTCACTTATTTTTAGTTATTAAATATAGTTGCTATTTAACACTCCAGTTACAAACTCCATTTAACTAATGATTTCCTATTTTGAAAATAGCTGAAATCTTATAAAAATTTAACTGTGCTAATAGAACACTTGCTGGTTCTTATATAAATATAATCATAATATGAAAAGGGTGTTTACCAGCTGCTCAACTTTTAATTAAGCGTAGTCTTATTTATGTACCAGTGTGCGGTGTCTCTCTTCATGAGTCATAAATTCAAAGATCGTTTCGTTTCAGGAGTCAAGGTTGGGAGAGCATTAGAATTTCAAATCAAAATTTCAAGAGTTCTTAGAACATAGAAATAACATTTATTAACGATAAACTTATATTACTTATATTACTTCCGCCTATAGCGGCCATGAAACATAATCAAGCCTCAAATAAATATGACATGCGTCATTGTTCATGTTCAAGCATCAAGTGGAATATTTTTCATCGGCGCGCATCAAGAGCGCCGCCTATCTACTAAAAAGACGGAACAACCAGTTACACACTCTGGAACACTTATCTATTAAGGTCCCAATGAAACAAAACACTTGAAAAACTATGAACTGCACAGCTTTTCTTTTGCCTTTCCCTTTTTCCTTGGAGCTTAATCATCAACAAGAACATGGTTGCTAAAAATGTCAGCTATTCTTATATATAGGACATTTGGTTAAGGTTGCAGTTTGCTGTTTTTTAAGTATTCTGAAATATCTGCATACAAAATAATTATTAAATAAAGATTTTGTATACACTAAAGTACAAATATTCACTATTATATTTTTATAACACTCAAAAAATCATAAATCAAGATTTATTAGAATTGAAACCCTTTCTATGAGAACTTTTCAGTTGCACTTTCTAGTTTTTGATCTCTCTCTCTCTCTGTATATCAGTGGTTTTCAACCTTTTTTGCCTCATGCATCCCTTTCACCTGAGCTAGAGGATCATTCCTCTATTTTTCCAAACTTGAAAAATACATATATACATTTATTTATATTTAGTTTATTTCCTAACGCTTTTATAAAATAAGCAAAAGTACGGAAAATATTGGTAAATACCAAAACTTGAATAAAAGTAGTATTATATATTCATAAATTAAAACTAAATACTTAACAGCCAAATAAAAGGCTGATCGCATCCTCAACCCCCCGGTTTAGCACTCCTGTTTCTCTCTCTCATCATATGTAAAGATTTTTACATTTCTCAGGGCAACAACCCTCAGCTGAAGATGTCACGAGAAATATAAAATTATATCTACTTTGCTGTTTCAAAGGAATATGAGTCTAAAATTTGCTAGTTTTCTTTTTAATTTTTTACATTTTATAATATTAGAAATATAAGTAACCTACCAATGTTTGGATTTGAGAAGGTACTGATGCCAATTTGTAATGTAGTTTATATTATTCTTTCTTTCTAGAGAAATGTTAGTGCAGTAATTTAAGTTTATATAAGCATTACAATTATAAATAAATGGGCTTCTAATAATGTAAGCTTCTAATAATATAATAAAATAGACCTTAAGCATTTTCCCTCCTTGATGTTTAGCTTTATTAGAAATTTTATATCCTTAATTTCTTATTCCCATATTGCTTTTTTATTACTTATATTGTTGGCATCAAAGTGTTTATAACTTATCCTTGCACTTTTTCACACGGTCATTGCATTGTATTACTCTGCCCTGACATTTACTAACCACTTGGATTGTGAAGCATTGTGAGTTCACAACATTTAATTTATCATTGCTGCTGCCTGGCAAATTATAAGATATCAAGAATGTTACAATTAGATGTAGCACAATAGTTTGGGTACAACTGAGCAATTTAAAAGCAGTGATAATGTATCTCTAATATATTTTTAGTAATATGATGAATATAATTTATAATGCGTCTGATTTGTGTGAAATAAATGTATCTGGATGATAATTTTTATTAACTTTTCATCATTATCAACATCAGTATTATATCAGTTGCAGGTGACTTCTACACAAATTGATTAAAATCTGTTAACAAGCATAAGTAAAGTTATTACTTACAGTTATGGTATTGAGACATAAAATCTGAAACTCAGGATTAATACAGGATAATATAAGCAAAATTTAAGATAATTCAAAATACTTTGCACATTATCTAGATACTCAATTCAAAATTAATTGATCAAATATTACATTCATAAGATGCTTGATAAGGTCAATGCAATATTAATGACATTTTATCACTTACTGTATAGTTTTCAAAATAAATAGATGGCATTATATTCATTCATCCTTTTTTCTGTTAAAAAGTCCTGTCTCAGATGCTGTATAATTTAAAGTGTGAGTTCATATTTGAAATGTGTTATCTGAAAAGTTTTAAGTGTTTAGGCCACAGATTTTGCATTTTATGAACAATGATAATTCTTAGCTTCACAGGCATCCAGTTTCTTATCATGACTTTCTATATATAGGATTGATATGCATGAAAAGAGAACTGAAGATACTAATATTTTATTCATTATTTCATTCATTCATATTATTGGTGAATGAAGACAATTAAATACGGAAAGCCAAAGCACAAAGTTAGTAATTGGAAATTTGTTTTGACTTAAAATTCTACAATAATTAACATTTGATTATTTATGGCTAGTCAGTGCTTTTCGTATAAATAACACTACATCTATATTTAATTTCTTGCTTGAAATGTGCGAATGAAATTTAATATATTCAAGTAAAAAAACAGTCAAAACTTTCTATGATGATCATGAGCAGTTTCTGATCATTTCAATATTGCTTCTATCACCTTTTTAAAAACATTTATTCTTGAAGAAGTGGTACCATGTGTCAAATCCCCCTTAAACTCGATAGTTTTATTCAAAATCTAAGATAGCCTTTTTCTCAATGATATTTAATTTTATACTGGTGTTTGTCCTTTCCAATTAAATGACTTTCGGTGGTATTCAGTACTGATGTTTATGTTCTCAGAAATACAGGTTACTTTGAGGTGCTTGTCATGAAAGGTTTCACAGCACTTTACAAATTTATTTTCAGCGTTTCAATTCATTTTAATAAATTACATTTCTTGCAATATTATTTAAGAGGTGCACTTTTTCCTTATCCCCAAACAACACAAAACCCTTTCCAACAACTTGGCAACATTGGCAGCTATCAAATGTTTTTCTTTTTGTTGTAATTTAAAACATAACCCATATTTAAAATTATTTTATATAACCCATATTTAATTATTTTATTATATATTCATTACAGTAAATTTTTCTACTTGGTTGCAGTAAGTACTGCGCATTACACTTGAAATTACTGCTGCTCTTTTTAACATGACTCAAAGGCCAAAAAATACATGCTTATGTGGAGTTTCAAGGCATGCATTAAGCTGTATTAATCTTTTTAACAACTGGGCGTATGAAAATCTTTGAGTTTACATTGACCTTAAATTAAATAAATTTATGATGCTCTTAATTTTACATAGTACCAACGGTATAGGTCATCTGAAAATGATAAAGTTGGATTTTGTTTTATCAACCAGTTTGTGTGGAAACCGCAGAAGCTTTCTGAAAGAAGAATAAAGCATCTTAAAATGCAAATATGAGTGAATTTTTAAGATGCTTCATTCTTCTTTCAGAAAGCTTCTACGGCTTCCACACAAACTGGTTGATAAAACAAAATTCAACTTTATTCATATATATTTAAAAATTATTTCAATGCAAAACTCTTAGACATATAACATACATAAACATATAAAAACATATAAATAGAAAGTACAAGTTCTTGCAAATGTTCTGAAGCAAATATTTTTGGGGGCTGTTGAACCAATTTTCAAAAGCACTATAACTTTCTAACATAATAATTAGAACATCATTATGAAGACAATTTTACATGAACTTCATGTTAAAAGATATAGTAAAAATATTTATATAGTAAACCATTAAAACAAGAAACATATTAAGGATAATACTAAAGAATTATTTAAAAAAAAATATATGTGACCACAAGTGCTGCAGAAATTTAGCATCACAGGGAATGCTGAAATTGAAGCAAAAGAGCCAGTGTATTATTACTTGTTTGAACATGATTCAGTATTAACCATTAAATGTTAATGTATCTTAAGACATAACTTTTTTTTTTGTGACAAAAAAAAAAAAAAAAAAAAAAAAAAAAAAGAATTACTGAGTTTATGAGTTTATTTTTAATTTTAAGCAATTTGGTTTGAGACTTACCTACTGAGGGTAAATCAGTGTATTTTACTACCGTATTAAGATGCTTTCCAAAAAATGTCTAAGATATTTATTTGTTCCCTCCATATACAGTATAATAATGATTTATTAATGCCTTAAAAACCAATTTTTCTTTCAATTGACATAGCAATCTTTATCTATATTTTAATATACATAGTAGTCACAGCTTAATGTGATCACATTTGTCCTGGCCATTTTGAAACCGTTAACCGAATGATAACATAGAACGATAAGAAAAAATTATGCAATAGAATTTAGCTAATTTAATAAAAATGTAAGTAGAAACATAAAAATACTTTCAAGCATTTTGAAAAAAAAAAAAAAAAAAAAAAAAAGGCGTTACCAATGGATTGTTTGCAAGTATTATCCAAAAATTCATTTATAAATTCGTTTTGTTTCTGAAAATTATTTGACCAATGCTATATCCCTAATCTTTATACTCGGTATCCCCTACATCAGAATTTATAGGGAATTCACCAAAATCATGTTTACGTTCTCAGAAACTTTGTTACATGATGTGTTTTGATTTTTTTCAAAAGCCACTGGCAGATATCTTCTGTCTGACGAAGAGAACTTTGTGTGATTGCTCTTGAAATCAACAGAGTTATTCAAAATTCGCACCAAACTTAACAAAAGGTTGCTTTATTACTTTATTTTAAATGGTTGATTAAAATAAAAACTAAGCAGTTTGGTGACTTAGTCTCTTACTTGGTGATATTTTCAGGTGACTTAGCAGTTTTTAAAATTTGTTTTGAACTTATTCGAAGAATTTACATCGATTTAAAAAATTCATTTTTTAATATTTAGATAACATTAATCAAATTATTGTTCACAATAAGCGATTTAGTTTCCATGTTTTCTTATCCAAACAGGAGGGATTTTGATAATTCGATAACAATATTTGAATGATAACGTTAACTGAGATCACATGAAGTGGCGTTTACTGTAATATATATTTATATATTTAAAAATATTATCATTCGCCAAAGTTTTTTTGCTAAATATTTTGTGGGATCAAGTATTCAACCTAAGATGCTAAGCTGGGCTATTAAAATTTAAGTTACACTTAGCTGCTCTTTCTTTGAGTTAGGTAAAAATTTTTGTTAACAACACACATTCCTTTACATCCCAACATATTACACATTTCTCAGTTTAAGCAGTAATTATATTTTAAATTATTAGATGGAAACTCTGCTTTTTTCAGTCGTTGAAATGTATTTTATTATGCTATTTGTTTTTGTTTTCAATATACATTGCAGTGATAGAAACTAAATGCTTAAAAAAAAAAAAAAAAAAAAGAGAAAATGTTTGAAAACAGTTGTTTTCCCTTTATCTAAATTACGAACACATTCGGTATTTTAAAACTATTAAAACTGTACATTAATTTCGAAATAATTTTCTTTTTGAACATCTAGTCACTAAAAGAGTTATCTTCCTACTGTATAGGCAAGGTTGTTAGGGAATATTGCCATTTTTGTATGTATTCTTTTTGGTGCAGTCCAAATTACAATTAGATTTATAGACATATTTTTTATGAATATTCACTTGTGCAATTTGCCTGCAGTTGAAGAAATTACAATAAAATTTCAGCTGGAGTACAGCTATGCCTAGATATTTCTTCACTTGAAGCAAAGAGGTGCATTGTGCCCCTATATACAGCCAGATTAACTCTGAGTCATAGTACTCTGTCTTCTTAAAATATTTTAAATTATAGTGCCAATTCTGATCATTCTGCTGCCAACTCATTTTACAGCATACTTTTCCAGACTCAATACTGCATTATTTGCACCCAAAAATGTGATTTTGGGGAGTCTGAAAGCGCTTGGTAATTCTCTAGATTACATATAAAAGAAAACCATGATTTCATTTATATGTAATCTGGAGTTTCATCAGTTGGAACGTTATGGCGCGCTTCTGCTCTATGTGTGAGAGCATATGTTTTAGAAAATGTTGTGTTCCCGCTCTACATTGAGCACCAAGCACCGCTGCCGATCATCTGGCAATGAGCACAGAGTAAAATCGAGGCTGTTATTTCGTTTATCTTAATTTTGGAGGTATACTCATACTGCAGTCTATTGACTAGAATTGTATATATAAGAAAACGTTTTTAAGTCTTTATTTGAATCGTTCACTGAAAACAATTATGCGAGAAAAAATAATAAAAAGTCGTCTTTAAAGACAATTATTCATTCCATAAAAAAAAAAAAAGAAGTTATATGAAAAAGAATTTTTGGAGATTGTTCCCAGACATCACGCAATGGTACCTTTTGTTGACGAAAAAAGGAAATTATATATTTTGGAAATTTTCTCAAGTCTGTCATTTAACTTATTCCCTAAAAATAATGTACATTATGAGGAAAAAATAAAAGCAGCTTACCTCTAAAGATAACTCTTCATCTCATAAAAATGAAATTATGCGAAAAAAAATTTTTTTAAGCCGATTCTCAATGAAATGCATCGTTAATTACTAAAATTATCTTTCGAATGCCTTTATAAAGAGAATAAAAAACATTTATGTTTAAATTTTAAATTTTTTAAAAATTCTTTTGCGAAAAATCTGTATCAACATGCACCGGCTAATTGTTTACCAAGATAAATATATGATTCATATGGATAATCTTTAAATGATTTTTCTTTGAAATTATTATATGGAAAAATGTTGGTTTATAAAATTTAATTTCTACTGCATATGAAACTTATCGTATTTTTATTTACATACAAACATGTTAAATGGGTGATTCATATTCATTTGTAAAAGAGAGTTATAGTTAAGAATGATATTTAAGCAATGAAATAGGTGTATATTTTTATATATTTTGAGCACATACAATCTCTCCGTGCAACCCAAATGTACAACACGGGACGTACAAAAGTAAGATAATTAAAACATTAATTATTATGTGCATAAATAAAACGAAAAAAAATAGAGAAAACAGTCTAGACTTCACAAAAATAGGTAAGCTCACTGGCCAAGCAATTTTAAAATCATTCTGCAAGCATGTACGTTTTTGAACACTCGCATAAATTCTCCAGTCTGCGATTGAAACGAAAGAGGTAACTTGAAAATTTACCGTGACCGGATAAAAACTGAGATTCTTTCAAATTAATGAGGAGGAAAGACTTGGAATGCAATCTGTGGTAAATAGAAATAAAAGGGGCTGACGTTTTGGCGTCCTCTGCATTACAACATAAAATATATTCTTCATTCCACTAAAACAAAAAAAAAGGGACTTCCAATAACTCTTTGGAATGCTAATAGTTATTATCAATGGGTAAATTTAAAGCATCTTTAGCTAAGAAATCAGCTCTTTCCATAGATTCACATTATTTCCATAGATTCACAGATTTACATAGATTTACAGGCTAAGCATTTTGAAGGCGTGAGATGAAAGGAAAGCCTGGTTTCATCAAGAAGGAAAACGTCTTTAGCTGATATCTATGTATATTACTTTATAATTCCACAGAGAAATCATAGGATGCTCCGTTTATGATTCAATATGACGTTCTATGAAGTAAATTAAATTTATACAACCATATAGTCGAAAACCAGTTGCTTTTCTCTTTAATCTGCAATGATATCGTTTTTGTCTTTTCCGTTAGCACAAACTCGATTGCTGCTATTTGCTGGTGTACACGTCCAAGTGTTTTTCTCTTTGAACACCCAGCTTCCTTGAAGTAGATTCCTCTTTAAATTTTTGCTTCCCTCCAATTTCCTTCCTTCTACATTTATTTTCAGTGCTGACACAAAAAAAGGAAGATTTTTAGATTGTTACACTTACATAAATTTCGCATTCTTGTCAAATATTTTAAAATATCAGTTGCATTAAATGCGTTTCAGCTGAAGGCAGCTTCTGGAGATTTAAACTATAAATAAAGTTTAAAGCAAAGTCCAAAGGATAAATATTTGAATTAAAAGATTTTTGGTGAATGAGAAAGAAATAAACCACTCCAGCAGCGCTTATCCTATACCACCGAGTGACCCAATTCTTTTATCGAGCGCAAAAAATCTTAATCATATTATTTAGAGTTTTTAAGTCTAAAAATTTCTGTATTCTGTTTTTTTATATAATCTACAACACGAGAGAAAATTACTACAAAAACATTATTTCTAAGAGGATTAATGTAAAAATGCATGTTTATATATATGTTTTTTAAAGCTGGAACATGATCCAAAGTGTCAACATCTTGTTTGCTTGAAAACATTGTTAAAATAAACATCAAACGAACTTTTCTCAGTTTTAGACAATTAAATTTAAATGAAGTTAATGTAAAGTAGCAGACGATAACACGGCGAAAGTAAAAATTTACTCTTACATATATTTATATAAAAAAAAAAAAAGAAAAAAAAAGAAATTAAAAAATTTGAATAATATCGTCTATAATTTAAAGAAATAGCTTTTTCATATAGTATTAATAAATATTGCGCATCATTGAGGGAAAAAAATTCATGTAATTAATTCTCCTTAAAAATTTATTTGAAATTTAAGGTTAAAAATAGCTGTGGCAATTCACTGTAACAAAATCCATAAACGACTTTGCAGGTATGCTTAGAAATACACTTACTTTAAGATGATGATAAAAATTTTATAGGTTATAATTCAAATTTCTTTCGAAAAATTTATAAAAATTATTTAAAAATACAAATTAAAAAAATGAATCATAAAAAATGGGTGAATTTTATTTGGAATGAACCTAAATTTCGAAATGTGAAAGGTAGAATAAAAAATGAGATATTAATAAATATATACGAAATTCAATTAACATTGAGGAGCTAAAATTTTGAGAACTAATTTTTTAAAAACTACTCGTGTGATTTTTAAAAAACTTTGTAGTCTGGCATAATTTGAGTCATAGAATAGAAATATGAAAAAAAAGGAAAAAAAAAAAAAAAAAAAAAAAAAAAAAAGGCATGCTATTTCAGAAAAAGTCCGGTTTTGTGTCAAAATACCTATATTAGAATGATGCTATATATAAATTCAATATATATATATACTAAGATATATATATACTAAGATACCCAATATTCATAAGAAACATTACTTTCAGGATTTGTTTCTTCAGTTATGTTTAAAAATTTATTATCATTGATGCTGTTGGCACATTTTTAAGTAAGAGTGTAGTATATTTTCACTTTGGAATGAGAGGATTCAAAATAGTTGAGTCTTCTTGGAAAGCAGAAAACAATTTCTCTTTATCATACCTCCAAACGTATTTCACCATCACTTTATAGTTATTAACTGTTCTAATACTGTTAATTCCAATTACCTGTTTTCGAGGATCGATTTCAGCCTTAAGGAGCTTTTGATCTTTATCAGATGTAAAGTTTTTCTCATTCACAATAACTCGAACAATCAGAATCAATCTGATTTCCCGCAACAGATGGCGCCACAGCATAAGATTAGCATAAGATTTCGTTTGTACGATAGAATTACTTAAGCTTTCTTCACAAGCTTCACGGAAATTTATAAATCAAACTTTTAATCTCACCCAAGGGTTTCTCGGCATTATCACGAATTTGCTGGTTCATGTTCCATTTTAGATACGATGGCTGATTACCCTTTTTGAAATTTATTGTCCAGAGCTACGTAGAATTTGTCACGTACTTTCTATTTATGTTTCATAAAACAAATAAATTACCTGTAGGGGAAAAAAAGTCATAAATATTTAAAGAGTAATATTTTTTTTAAACTTTAAAATTAAATAGTTTTCATGTTTGAAAATGTAAATGAAATATTTTTATCTTGGGAGGGGGGGAATGAAACCTTTCGACTTAGAAGGGACAAGTGTTTCCAATTTTCTAAAATCAATTTTTAAAAATAATTTTTTTTTAATATTTTCAAAAGTGTAACTTTTTCTCCTAGTATTTTGAAATTAACATGAGATTACTTTCTGCAGACATAGTTGAAGATGATACTTAGGATCATCTGCAAGAAAGACTTGCATATAAAAGTTTCCAATAGAAATTAAATTAGAGAAAAATTTATCACACAGTGGGGAAAAGCAGAAGTAAATCTCTGTCAAAATCTTATGAAACATATGCCTAGAAGACTCAGAGAAGTTATAGAAAGAAAAGGAGGCCAAACATATTGAAATATTTTGATAATTTTTAAAATATATATTTATGTATCCCAACATATTTTTATCACTACTTTCTCATTTGTACACAAGAAGTGTGTAATTTGACATTTAATAAACATTGTTTTAAATTAATTAAAAAATTTTTCATTTTTGTTTAGCCTTAAGATAGCACATATCAGAAAGGTATTTAATTTAATTTAGCTATTTAACTATGCGTTCAAAAAATAGTTGAAAACTTATTGTGTTCAAATACGTTTTGACTCACTGTAGATACCATGGAGGTAGGAAGGAAGACCTTTCTTACCTCCATGGTAGATACACACTAACTTCAGCAAAAGTATTTGGTAAGTGATTGCAGGACTTATCTTTATTATCAGTTTTGTAAACAAATGATTATACATAAAGTACTCTTTGATTTATTTTTGTTACATGACGATTTTATAGTTATAAGTACTTTTAAACTGTTTTAAACTTGTGTTCATAAAGATTATTATTTGCATGACAAACAACTGCACGTGTGTAAATTTTCAGCTTGCGTATAATTGCGTCTTCTACCATCAGATGGCGGTACGATTCAGCGAAAACTATTATGGCACAAAGTTTGAATTTCAACTGTGTTTTATTATTTAATTTTTTCCTTACATGTTCTAGTAATAATCTTTTCAAGACTTACGTTAAAGTTAATTAATTCAGTAAAAATTTCTGACATGATCCTACAACTGATTCTCATTTAGCGCTCTGTTTAGGCTCTTATTTGGTAAACACAGCGTTTAGTGTTGCAGTCGATTTTTCGCTAGGTGTTTTCTCAGTACTCTTAACGTTTGTCTGAAAAGCTATTAAAAACAGAAAAGAAAAGAAAAACACTTATTTCTTAAATAAACATATCAGGATAAGAAATTTCAAATACTCTTTACCTTTTCTCAGTGGCGTAGGGAGCATAACTATCGCCCGGGGCATGGTACTTTTTCAGCGCTCCCCGCAAAACATATAGTAATATAAAATATAGTACAAACTCGTAATAAGAATATAATACAAAAAATAATAAAATGCAATACGTATCTTAAAATACTCTGTAGTATATTACGAAAAGTCACTACCTGACAACATTTCCACAAAATGCTATACCATTTTTCGGATAGCACGCTCAAGTTAAGCTTTAAATTTGAGACCAAAACAAATAAATAAATAAATCTAGTTAAAAAAATCAAGGCTAGGATTGGATTCGGAAATGTGTCTGTGTCAATGAAAAATCAGACATACGCTTTTCTAGAATTAGTTTAAAAGTTATTATTTATTTTATATATTTATATAATTGTTTTAAAAAAATAGTTTTAAACAATGAAAAAATTTAATATATATCAGATATGAGTATCAAATATTGAATGAACTGAAATTCATTGAAATAAATTTAAAAAAAATCTAATACTTGCTCATTAGCTGCAAAGTAAGATAATAATAAGTTATTTACTAAAGAAACGTTGATTATATTATCTTCTAATATAAATTTTCTTTGCAAAAACAGCACAGTTTATTATGTTTCCTAGGTTTCTCATGTTTATTACAATTACTTTGAGTCCTATTCCATAAGTCAAATAAAAGATTAACCACTGTTTATTATATTTATAAAAATAGTTTTGAATTAACATGCATGAAAGCGAGGGTGTCGGGGAACACTTTACTCAAGTTTAATATAATTTTTACTATTTAATTTGGCTTTTAACTCAAGATTTCTAAAAAATCCATTAACTTAACGGGAATGCTACATTCAAAATGAATTCTTTACAGTACTGTACTTATTTTGGCTATAATAGCTCGAGTTTTCTAAAAAATCCAATAACTTAATGGAACTACAATTTTGACCTTAACTGAATTTTCCAGTTTGTCATCATCATTCTTTCCTGAGTAAAAGACGAAACACCATCGCATTTATTAATTATTGTTCATTGAGCGGTGGTTGGTTTGTTCCCCTTGAAAAGCCAACTAATTTCCTATCAATGACGATAATTACTTGGTTTATTAATTTTCTTTTTCAAAGTTTGAATTTCTAAATTTCATGATTTAAGTTCAAGTACCTTTAAAAATTGTTTCGGAATTATTTTTCATGATTTAAATTCAAGTACCTTTAAAATTCTTTTCAGAATTAAATTTCATACTAAATTTATATTAGGAGATAATATAATCATTATTTCTTTAGATATGAGTAGATATATGTATTAATAATAATGTAATACAGTATGCTCTCGATTTTCCGGGTTAATGCAAGAAGGAAGCAGGTGACGGATAATTGAAAATTACGGATAAGTCAAACTATCAATTTTCATGCGTATTGTATGTGTTTATTTTTTTTACAAAAATCAGTAATTTTTCTTTTATTTCTGCGTTTAAATATTTGTCGAATTTCGTGACGTATTTTTCGAAGTGCTATTTTATCATTGTATTCGAATCCCCGTTGGTCAACGAATTTCAACAAACTTTCAACAAAAATCATTCCTTTTTCGGAGGTAGTGTACTTGTAAGTATCTTCTTCCCTTGTATTTTTCGTATGATTCTCTGCCTCTTTTGTTCATTTGACAATTGAAACGATATCCACGTCATTCAAGCACTGAAAGTCCAGTCGAATCGCCATTAAACCATTCCTCGATCATTTCCGAAGATTTTTATAGTTTCAATTTTTTGGCATACAGCTTCAGTTATTGCTTCGACTTTTTTCGCATTAGATAAATCTCAGATTTTTATTTTAGGAAGAAACTTTCCCCATGACCGGAAAAGTGTTACTGGTTTTACTTTCGACCAAGCTTTTGCTACTCCATATATGACATCCATTACAGTCAACATTTTTCAGAACTTCATTAAATTATCATCTTCCATCAAGAGCTATGAGAAGGCAAGGTAATCGTTGAAACTAATCCTAAGGATCCTTCAGTCGTTTTTAGAGCATGCTAGGACTTGCACGTGTTTTTTTTTAAACACTCTCACTCACAGCGTTGAACATGCGTACATGGGCACCGCGACCCACGGATAATCCGCACCCAGATAATCGATAGTACACTGTAATATAATTCACTAATACAATTAATTAATATGCATACATTTTCCTTGCCTTTGATGAAGCAAATTTATCAATTCATCGATCATTTCAAATTTTTCTCTTTTCACACCTTAAAAATCTAAGTCACGTAGGTGACCTAGTCCCATTGTTGATCGTAGATATATCAAAATTAATTTTAATTTGCTGAAATACCGTTCACAGTTAGCAATTGATACTGGAATAGTAAAGAGTATTTGAAGTGGTTTGAAATTCTTCTCAGTACGAGATTATAAAGGTTAGAAGGTCTAATGGAGTTTTAGGCTCAATTTCCAACTTTCAGTAAATATTAAAATTTGGAATTAAAATCACTTAGCTGTGTAAATCGTTTACTTATTTCCTGCTGCAGACGATCGGGAATGCTTTTCATAACACGAGCAATTTCACTTTCTGCGGAAAGGCCAACATCTCCAGCCAAATCTTCAGGTATTTTACAGTCTCTTCTGACACGGATTGCTGTATCAATACGCCATTTTTCACAAACAGACTTAGCTTTCTCTATTGCCTCTTCACAGATGTCTCAAATTTCTCCAAGTTCATTCGATAAAGACTCAAGATCATGGAACGCTTCTCTAAAATTCATTTTAGGATCTTGTTACCTGAGTTGCACACAGAAACACTAACCGCTTGTGCTCTGGCACTTCATCTTCTTTCAGATTCATGTTAAACATATTTCTTTAAAGCATTTTTTTAATTCCCATTGTTCAACATTGATGTTGAATTTTAAGCATTCAACATCAATGTTGAAAGTGAGAAAAAGAGATGTATGTTTTCAGTTATTTCAAAACATGTTACAATCACTGGATCTTGCTTAGCTGCAGTAAGTCTTACTAAAATTAGGGAGTGTTTTTCAAAATTTACAAATAATGCTCCATTATTTATTTCCACAATTCTTTGTTGAACGCCAGATATGTGACCTGACATTACGATAGCATTATCATAACATTGTAATCTACAGTTTGTTAATGAAAGCTGATCAGAAATAAAATTTTCTAAAACTGTATTTTCAGTTGAGACTGCATCTTTAGAAGTATTTCAATAAACCCCAAAAAAGATTTTTGGTAGAAACTTTTCTGCTGGTAACATCAGTATCTACATACCTCAAGACTTGCGACACTTGTTCTTGATGAGCGATATCACGAATCGAAACAAATAGAAGTCCTTAACATTTATGTCTTTGGATGTCAGTTATTAGTCGAATATTATAGTTGATGGCCGAATTAATAATAATTCAAAGTCGAAGAGTTTATAATATGATGAAAGACTACAGTGTATTTTTTGTTATCGTTTTAAACCAACTAACGTGATCTATACTGCATTTTGTTAAAAAAAAATCACTATTTTAGAAAAATAAAGTGTACAGAAAGAAAGAAGAAAGAACGTCTGGCACACAGAGATAGTTGATTGATTTAATACAAACAGTATTTACAAAATATTTTATCAGACAAATCAAGAAAGAAAATAATTATATTACAATAATTATTAATTTACAATTTATTTCCCAGAAATTGATCAAAATAAAAATAAAAATTTTCCGGAAAATCTTGTTTGTTTTGGGGACCATTTGACGCTCCTCTGCGAGAGGCGGCTGGAGCGTGATAGACAACGTTACTCCCCTCTCCCTACACCACTGCTTTTCACACATGGAGGTAAGAAAGGACTTCCTATCTCCATGTTTTCACATGGAGGTAAGAAAGGAACTTCTCCTTGAGTATTTTCAATAAAGAACTTTTAGGAGAAGAATGAAAGCTCTCATACACGCAATGTAAACCTGTTTCACCGCTGCGCCGCTATGTGAAAGCACAGCTATGCAGTAAAATATCAGCGCAGGGTGGAATTTAAATAGAGTAATCCAAGGAGATAGTAAACTTTTTTTTTTTTTTTTTTCAATAGCTCAAAATTTTAGATATTCACACATTTCTGGCTCTTTATGAGTAAAATGATATTAGTAATTACTTTTTTGGAAACACCATTTTGTATTAAAAGGCGGACCGAAATTTTAAATAAAAAATTATAGAAATCCTTCGCAGTTTCTATTTTTAATTTAAACGCCAATTCGTGTATAAGACAAAATTTAAATAAAATTGATTTCTTATTACTTATGAGGATTCAAAGTTCTTTTAAATAAATTGCATACATGATCTTTTATGTTTGAATATTTTGTACGTATGAATATACGAATTTTAAGTATCTTCCCAAATAGCAAGTTGTATTTTCTAGTTCATAAAATTCTTTACGCGATTATTTGAAATGTCCTTTAAAGCCAAGAGCAAAGTTTGTAACCAAGAGCCAAAAATCATTGCACTTGAATTAGTAAATACAAAATTACATTTAAAAAATCTCTTAAAAATTACACATAAATTATTAAAATGACTATACCTTTGGTGTCATAAAATATTCAATACTTATTTTATATATTTATATGATATGAAATGTTAGAGAATCAAATTAATGGTTATAACCAAAACATGGAATTTAAATAGTGTTATATCACTTTGACGAAGATTATTTCAGGTTCTGAAACTGCAAATTAATTTTTGAAAATAAAAATTACAAAAACGACTACATTCAACCTTCACTACACAAGTTGTAAAAATTCTATATGCATAATATGAATTCTGCAAAAAGTCTACTGAGAATTATTTTATCCAGAATAATTCGACCAATGACTTCATACAGGTTTGTAAACTTAAAAGATTAAAAAAAAAAAAAAAAAAAATGACATACCTTTCCACTCATCAGTGTGCAGCTCATCAGTGCCACTAGTAAGTGCAGAGGCCAGGAAAGCTTCATAAATCATAAGCCTATAAGGTATTTCTCCCGCCTTCTGAGCATGCCTTCGTAGTGTAGTGGTGAGCACGCTCGGCGCATATTCGAGAGGCCCGTGGTTCGCGTCCCGGCGAAGGGGTTGCTCATTTTTCATCTTTCCTGCTTCAAAAAAGATAGCTAATGTCTCTACAAGCCGATTCCAGAGATCAATGACTTTGATTTTCTTTTGATTTGTGAGTACAATTTCTGCAAAGATAATTTGACCAAAATAGCTAATTTCTCGACGAAGAATTCAAGGAATTGAATATACATTTGGAAAGACTGAGTTTTAAATTATTTTTTTTGGCCATCTGTATACTTACCTAACTGTTTCCATTAGATGCTCAAACGTCGCTCGACGGTTGCCAGAGTTCTTGACCCGTAGTAAATATAGTCTTCTATCGGTCCTGAGGGTCTATTTCCGCTTTCTAGTAGCCGAATTTCAAATCTGAAGTGGAAAACCATTTGTTTCCCCGTAGCATGTCCAACGTGTCATGAATTCGAGGCAAAAGAATAACTCATTCTTTGTAATGTCATTTAGACATCTGTGGTCTTCACAAAATTACGTTATCATTTTTCTTAAATAAGACGATAAGTGAAGCCCAAGGCTAAATGAGTAATCGATCATGTCATGCATCTCCTTCAGAAGTCTGTGAACACGTTAGTTTGCAAACAGAAGACACGGAGGATGCTACCTCATAGGTGAATGGTTTTCAGTATCGATCCGATAATGACTAACATTCGTGCGACCAACGTCACTAAACGACATTGAGAAGGTGTCTTTAAATCCGTCTATTAAGTCGCTTGCAACTAGAATTCATTTAGCTTTTAATTCTGTATTTACAATTAAATAATTTAATTCATGTTGATTCTGCTTCTGCTGGATAGAACTTCGCACGATAATTGTCACAGGAGAACACGAAACAATTTCCTCTCCTTTCGTGAAAGCATGAGAGCCTCTCACTTATGTTGGCAATCCTGACCGGCGTATTTTCTTTTGAAAATTTTCTCCCTCCTTCCAGCATGCTCTCGTGGAGTAACGGTAGCAAAATCGGCGTGTATTTGAGAGGTCCAGATTCGAGTCCTGGCGGCGTAATGGCAAACCGCACATTGAAATGATCAATATTAAACGAATTTCGTTTACTATGCCCAGGATAGAAGTTGGCGCAATTACAACTGTGGCTCAATTTTAAAAGAAGATAAATACGGTATACGGTTGATATTGTGTTATCTGGGCGTAAACATTTCGGGGTTTTAAAACTTGTCAGGTTGTAAGTTGCTTCATTACTTAAAGTGTAACTATCGACTATAAACTACGTAAAATTTGGTTTAAGAAGGATTACAAAGCAGGAAAATCATTACAAGAATATATTAGCTGAATGCTTATTAATTATACTTCTGAGGAATAAAAGCTATTGAGTATTTACCATACGTTCCATTCGTATTTACTTTAGCAAATTAAAGAATAATTCCAGTTTAAATTACTGAATTAAAGTCAAATAAGTAGGCTTTATTGGAATAATCAACTCATACATATAAAACAGCTCGAGTATGTGGTCTGATGCCTGCTAGGCATTCAAACTGACCCTATTTCCAAATAACCGATATTAAATGTAATGTTTATGAACAAAATAAACCAAAATGAAATGAAACAGAAGCACATACAATAAGCACAAACAAATTTCCGTAGTATTTCAATTGTAGAACAGTAAAACATCGCCAGTTTCTCTTAAGGGGTATATAAGGTATTTTTTCTTTCCTTTCTGCATGCCTTCGTGTTGTAACAGTAGCACACTCGGCGTGGATTTGAAAGGTCCAGACTTCGAGTCTTGGCGATAACATTGCTCATTTTCATGTCTTTTGCTTCAAAATAACCTAATCACTTTACAAGTCTACGACTTCAGAGCATCCATAAAAGTCCTTTGGAACGTGCAGTTTCCTTCGACAAATCAGGAGTCCCTACGAGGAATTTCGGGTGAAGTTTTACTTAACCACTGCTAGTGCACTTCATTCTTGGAGGAATAGTATTATTGGGTTCGTGAGACTCAGCCGACGAGACATTTAACCGACACCAGTTAGCCGACAGGTCACTTAACCGAAACGGACAGTTAGCCGACAAGACATTTAGCCGACAAGGACACTTAGCCAACAGGACATTTAGCCGACACGGACAGTTAGCTGACAGGACATTTAGCCGACACAGAGAATTCGCCGTCAGGACAATTAGTTACGGGGTATTTAGTTGTCAAGATATTTAGTCAACAGGCTATTTTAAGCCGACAGTAACGTTTAGTTGACACGTGCCCAATAATTATTTAAACTTGCTATCAATTACAAAATTTCTTGACTTCTCCATAAGTTTAATATTTAAGTCATTTTTTCACTTATCAGTAAAATTCATTTTTCGATTCTTTAAGATCCCATATGGGCTTTTAATTCTTGTGTAATTTAGCATAATTTGATATATATCGTGTTGTTTTGTGTACATTAGCCAAATTGAAAAAGCGTTGAAATTTCTCGTCAGGGAGTATAAATTAATTTTCGAAAGGAAAAAATAATTTTTTTTAGCTAAGTAAGACGGTCATTTAGTTACATTTTAATATGGAATCTGCAAAAATTGTCCGTAAAGCTTCATTTAATTAACTGGGTTCCTTTGAACACTTTCGCATCATTAATCTTACAATCTCACTCTCCTTTTCTCATAAATTTATCAAAACTTGACAAAAGAAATTAGCTCAAAATCAAGCTTGTACTACCAATTTTAAATTCCTCTATTGTAAATGCTCAACTTTGTTTACTTTCAGAACATATTATTTGCTGCTAAACTGCATGAATATTTATAAATTCTTAACTCATATTCACAAAAGTTACATTTTACATGGAAAAAAATCAAAAAACTTATATAGTATTAGTTATTAGACTGGTTGTCGGCTATATAAATACTCATCATGACTTCCAAAACGTAGTACACAATATTACTTTAATAAAAAATTATAGATATGCTTTTAGCACCATCGAATTTCGGTAAATAATACTCAAAATGCATGCGCACAAACCGACTCAAGTTGTTTAGCGGGTAAGTTCGTAGCGACATTAGGTATTTTTTGGAAGCAGGCAAGATGAAAAATTAGCAACCGCCTTCGCTGGGAATCGAACCATGGACCTCTCGAATACCGACCCAGCGTGCAAAACCACTACACCACAAAGGCACGCCAAGAAGAGGGAGAAATACCTTACAGGTTTAAAGTCTAGCTGGAGAGTTGGAGAGGGAAGTTGGATCTCAGCACCTCTTCCGAAATACGAACAGTGAAAATTTAGGTTTTACGTCAATACTGAATAATAAAAAGACTTGTGTTAGTAGGCGGAACTAATACATAAACTCTAGTATTTGTACATATATATATATATATATATATATATATATACACAAATATTTTTCTTCCCTATATATATATAAAATGTTGTATGATCATAAATTCATTTAGTGCGAAAACAAGTTACTACTACTTGCGCAATTGCTGCAAAGTAAGTTAATAATACTTTATTTACTAAATAATATTGATTAATTGATTATATTATCTCCTAAGTCTAATTATAGTAGGATTATCTTAAAAGAGTAAATCCATACTAGTAAGTTATATTTTGAAAGATGTTTTGAAGCAACTTGAAAGCAAAATGTTAAAAATGTTTTAACAGGGACCGGAATTAAATCATGAATAACAAAATTTCAGTTGCAAAAGGAATAAGTTAAAGGCAAGAATCAAATTAAATGCGTGCAACTACTGTCATTAATCGGAAACTAGTTGACTTTCCGAGGGGAACAAACCAACCCCCGTCCAAAGAACAAAAATTAATAAACAAATACGAAGGTGTTTGGCCCCTATTCGAGCAATAAGGCTAAGCCAAAACGGCAATTCAAGTCAGGCCAAACACCTCCGTGAACACAAGGGACCATGAACCAATGCTGATATTCAAAGAACCCATTCCTACCAAGCATTTTAGCCAATTCAACCCCGAGTGAAAAGCAATTTCTGTAGCAAATTTCGGTAATGCTCGAGTAACCGTCCCCCAACACCCTCGTGTTTATGCATTTGAGTTCAATATTATTTGTAAAAATTAAACATTGGAAATTGTCATTATGAAATAGAATTCAAAGTAGTTGAAATAAACATTAGAAAATTGCAAAATATAAGATAAATAATGCAAACGTTGTAAAAACAAATAAAAAATAATATAAAAATAAAAAATATAATAATAAAAGTGAATGTACATGAAGATATAAAGGCCAGAAAAAGTATTAACTTAAGTTCTTTCTAGTGGGGAGTGGGTAAAGTGTTCTCTTCGCGTCTGACTCAGAAGTGTAGTGTTTCCGAAATTTCTTAGCGGCAGCGGGGCTTTGAATAATATCAGTCGGTAAGACTTGGGTGAAGTAATTTATGGTAGTGTGTGGGCCTCGGAATTCTTGAGGGATGTATTCTGTGGCGTTCTTATTTGAGTGCAACCGTCTGTTAAAATTTTTTTGAAAATACTAGTGAATGGAAATTATATAATTTCTGGCTAATTGTCGTGTCAAAACGATTAAGAATTTAAGAAAGGTTAAAAGGAATTTTTACTGTCAAAGAGCTACTTGACAGACTAAAGATTATGAAATAGGCCCATTTTTTTAGTAACAGCATAAGTCTGAAGGCAATTAGCTTTTTACAATATATACAACTGAGTAATTACACTATATACAAATCCTTCAACTGACATTATAGACGTTGGCCCCTATTAAGGCCGGAAGCCGTGGCCATGTTATTATGGAGTCACGTAATAGGTGGGCACCATTATCGCCTGTGAAGAAACAGACAATTTACAGCATTCGAACTCGGGCCCTTCGGTACGGTAGTCCAGAGTCACTAACCACCTTCTCGTATAAGTTATAGAGTGTATTTGCAGAATGTACTTTTTCTGCTGTTCTTCCGACATATTTTTCGTCTTTTGAACTGGAGGCGCACGCCTCTGTTTTCGTAGATGTTCTTCTCCATTACGTTTTCGGCAGTTGACCTTACCTTGGTGAATACTGCATTTCGTATTGGATGCTTCCATCCCCTCCACTCTTTTTCGTCATTTCCACCATCACTCTCAGCATTGTGGCTTCTGTACTGTTAACATTTTTTACTGGACGAATGTCTCTTATACTGACCTTCTGGGAAATCTGCACTTAGCATAGACGAGAACATTCTACTGATCTTTTTCACTTGCTATTCGGTGTGTTTGATGCATTTCAGTATTGATGATAGCATAAAAAATACTAGAGACTCAGTATGTCTTTAATTTCACGGCCGCAATCCGGAAATGCTTGCTGCGTTAACTTTTCAACGTTAATTGCTAGTTTTTAAAGGTCTTTCTTGCTTTCTGCTGTCGAGTCTTAAGCTGCAATCGTGGGTAATCGTTGAGAAATGTTTCTCCAAACCACATGTGTAGTGCGTAAAAGCCAAACGTTTTTCGGCTGGGAGCATCTGTAACATGTTCTTTCCATCTCCTCGTAAACAGGATGCCAGATTTAGAGCTGCAGTGACGGGATCCCAATGATTTGCCTGAAAACATATTTGAAATTGTGTTTTATTCATGTTACTTGGTGACTTCCCGTCATATGGCGAAAGCTTATTTGCGGGACGAGATAACTCAACCTGAGTGTTATTTATTTATAGATTATCTTTATCTAGACTCTCTTTCACTGCAGAAATCTCTCGACTAACACTGTCTATCTGTTTTTGTATATTCTCTTCTACGGCGGCTACTTTCTCGTTGACAGCATTGACAATTTTCCTTTTCGATTGCTACAATGCTCTCCTTCATTTCTGATGCTTCTTCCCTCATCTAAGCAGCATTTGCTTCAATGAAGTTCTTATTTCAGAGAAGGAGGCCAACGTTGTACTTTTTTTATTTCTGCAGCATTAGCTTCAATCGATGTATTCATTTCTGCTGCTTCTTCCCTGAAAATGAAAACTGTACATGGTGTAACATTCGTGGCTGCCTCTTTCTGACTGGCAGCAATCCGTTCCATGGACCTCTCGAATACCGACCCAGCGTGCAAAACCACTACACCACAAAGGCACGCCAAGAAGAGGGAGAAATACCTTACAGGTTTAAAGTCTAGCTGGAGAGTTGGAGAGGGAAGTTGGATCTTAGCACCTCTTCCGAAATACGAACAGTGAAATTTTAGGTTTTACGTCAATATTGAATAAAAAAAGACTTGTGTTAGTAGTCGGAACTAATACATAAACTCTAGTATTTGTACATATATATATAATATATATATATATATATATATACAAATATTTTTCTTACCTATATATATATAAAATGTTGTATGATCATAAATTCATTTAGTGCGAAAACAAGTTACTACTACTTGCGCAATTGCTGCAAAGTAAGTTAATAATACTTTATTTACTAAATAATATTGATTAATTGATTATATTATCTCCTAAGTCTAATTATAGTAGGATTATCTTAAAAGAGTAAATCCATACTAGTAAGTTATATTTTGAAAGATGTTTTGAAGCAACTTGAAAGCAAAATGTTAAAAATGTTTTAACAGGGACCGGAATTAAATCATGAATAACAAAATTTCAGTTGCAAAAGGAATAAGTTAAAGGCAAGAATCAAATTAAATGCGTGCAACTACTGTCATTAATCGGAAACTAGTTGACTTTCCGAGGGGAACAAACCAACCCCCGTCCAATGAACAAAAATTAATAAACAAATACGAAGGTGTTTGGCCCCTACTCGAGCAATAAGGCTAAGCCAAAACGGCAATTCAAGTCAGGCCAAACACCTCCGTGAACACAAGGGACCATGAACCAATGCTGATATTCAAAGAACCCATTCCTACCAAGCATTTTAGCCAATTCAACCCCGAGTGAAAAGCAATTTCTGTAGCAAATTTCGGTAATGCTCGAGTAACCGTCCCCCGACACCCTCGTGTTTATGCATTTGAGTTCAATATTATTTGTAAAAATTAAACATTGGAAATTGTCATTATGAAATAGAATTCAAAGTAGTTGAAATAAACATTAGAAAACTGCAAAATATAAGATAAATAATGCAAACGTTGTAAAAACAAATAAAAAATAATATAAAAATAAAAAAATATAATAAGAAAAGTGAATGTACATGAAGATATAAAGGCCAGAAAAAGTATTAACTTACGTTCTTTCTAGTGGGGAGTGGGCAAAGTGTTTTCTTCGCGTCTGACTCAGAAGTGTAGTGTTTCTGAAATTTCTTAGCGGCAGCGAGGCTTTGAATAATATCAGTCGGTAAGACTTGGGTGAAGTAATTTATGGTAGTGTGTGGGCCTCGGAATTCTTGAGGGATGTATTCTGTGGCGTTCTTATTTGAGTGCAACCGTCTGTTAAAATTTTTTTGAAAATACTAGTGAATGGAAATTATATAATTTCTGGCTAATTGTAGTGTCAAAACGATTAAGAATTTAAGAAAGGTTAAAAGGAAATTTTACTGTCAAAGTGCTATTTGACAGACTAAAGATTATGAAATAGGCCCATTTTTTTAGTAACAGCATAAGTCTGAAGGCAATTAGCTTTTTACAATATATACAACTGAGTAATTACACTATATACAAATCCTTCAACTGATAGTCATCCAACTTACACCGCCTTCTCAGGTTTAGGAACAAATTATCATATCCCTATCAGTTAAATGATTTAGAGTGAGTATTTAATGCCTGCTCTTTTAAGGCAATGGTTAATAAATTGATTGGGTATTAGATTATTTTTGAGAATTTTAATAAGGAGCAAAATTTCACGTTGTAGATGTATTGTATCTGTGCAGATATTTGTAATTCGTTGTATTTGATTTATTATTGTTAATTACTTTTTTGGATATTTTCGAATTCCAATTTATTAATTTGTTAGTAATGAAATTGAAGTTTCTTGTTTTGTCAAAGAGTAAAATTTTTTTGTAGTTAATGATTTGAAGATCTAGATAGTCTATGCTATTTTGTGAATTATTAGTTTTATTAAGTGTAAGACAATTTGGATAAATCTCGGAGTGTTCAATTTTACTAATATTATTAATTGTAATAAGGTCATCAATTTATCTGTAAGTGTGCTTGTAGTAATTTAACTCTTGTGGTTGTAGATTTTTTGGAAGTTAAATTCTTTGATAAATGAAAAGATATTACAGATCGAGGTGCTGGAATGTAAGCCCATTGGCAGACCTCTGACTTGTTTAAAAAGTTGATTTTGAAATTTTATGTAGTTATGAAAAAGTGTGCATTTTAGTTAGGTTTTCCATTTGTTAAGAGTCATAATTGTGAGCATATCAGGGAAGAGTTTAGGCAGATCTAGTAGACTAGTATAGATTTCTTCTAGAGAAAGTGAGGTTCTAAAGGAAAAGTGAGGTAAGTTTTTAAAGTCATAGCAGTTAATGTTTTGGATGTTAATTGTTTGAATGGCATTAATGAGAGGAGTGTTATTATGGATGATCCAGCAATAGTTACGATTAGTGTTAGAAACGTTGAAAATAAATTTACAGATTTTTTTAAGTTGGATTGAAAAATAATAGTCTACATTTTTCTTGTAATTATTAGTTCCATTAGCTATAAATCTGAATTTTAATGGTGTTTTATGGAATTTGGGAATTGCATGAAGGTTAGTAAATCCGTTGTAGTTTGTATTTAAAGTAATATTGAGTTTTTTATGAAAAGTTTTAATTCTGTTTATTATAGATGTTTCTGTAAGGTTGGCTAATTGATAAGTAGTTGCGTTGAGAAGTTCTTTATGAATAATTTCTGCGTAGAATTGTTTTCATATAATGCTAAAGTTATTATTTGCTTTATCTATTTTTGTAATAGTAAAAAGTTGTTTTAATTTTTTAATATCTGATGTAAGTTGCGACCAATTCAATGTACTTTTAAACTTGAGGTGACTGATTTCGGTGGATATGCGTTGAAGTATTTTATCTTTCCATTTTAAAAAGGTATCTATAGGTAAATTCAGTTGATAGCTTGCTTTAACTATAAATTCGTTGATGTTGTTTTCGAAAGTCTTGTAACAGTAATTTTTAGTTATGTTTCTGATTGGTATAAATTTTGTACCATAACTCATTAGTGTTTTTAGTTGATGGTTTTGTATGATATTCAGGTTGCCAGTAATTATGTGCTGGTGATGAGAATCTACGTAAATGCTGTAAACTGGTGTCTTACAATGTCATTCTGCTGTTTCATCTATTTCATGGTGGTTAGTGAGCAAGTTGCTTAAGGTCTTTTGATATTTAAATGCAACCATTGGTATTGTGTCTACAGCTGGGAAGTAAACTTTACAATCGCTGATGATTCTTGAGAAATGAATATTGTCAAACTGCGGATGACTTTTAACCTGTCCTAAATTCTTAATCGTTTTGACACGATTAGCCAGAAATTATATAATTTCCATTCACTAGTATTTTCAAAAAAATTTTAACAGACGGTTTCACTCAAATAAAAACTCCACAGAATACATCCCTCAAGAATTCAGAGTCCCACCCATTACCATAAATTACTTCAACCAAGTCTTACCGACTGATATTATTCAAAGCCCCGCTGCCGCTAAGAAATTTCGGAAACACTACACTTCTGAGTCAGACGCGAAGAGAACACTTTGCCCTTTCCCCACTAGAAAGAACGTAAGTTAATTAATACTTTTTCTGGCCTTTATGTCTTCATGTACATTCACTTTTATTATTATATTTTTTATTTTTCTATTATTTTTTATTTGTTTTTACAAAGTTTGCATTATTTATCTTATATTTTGTAATTTTCTAATGTTTATTTCAACTACTTTGAATTCTATTTCATAATGACAATTTCCAATGTTTAATTTTTACAAATAATATTGAACTCAAATGCATAAACACGAGGGTGTCGGGGGACAGTTACTCGAGCATTACCGAAATTTGCTGCAGAAATTGCTTTTCACTCGGAGTTGAATTTTCTAAAATGCTTGGTAGGAATGTGTTCTTTGAATATCAGCATTGGTTCATGGTCCTTTCTGTTCATGGAGGTGTTTGGCCTGACTTGAATTGCCGTTTTGGCTTAGCCTTATTGCTCGAGTAGAGGCCAAACACCTTCGTATTTGTTTATTAATTGTTGTTCATTGGACGGGGGTTGGTTTGTTCCCCTTGGAAAGTCAACTAGTTTCCGATCAATGACAGTGGTTGCATGCATTTAATTTGATTCTTGCCTTTAATTTATTCCTTTTGCAATTGAAATTTTGTTATGTAATTTTGCAATTGTTATTTTGTCATGATTTAATTCCGTTCCCCGTTAAAATATTTTTAACATTTTGCTTTCAAGTTGCTTCAAAACATCTTTCAAAATATAACTTAATAGTATGGATTCACTCTTTTAAGATAATCCTGCTATAATTATTCTTAGGAGATAATATAATCAATTCATCAATATTATTTAGTAAATAAATTATATATATTTATATCTCTATATATAGATATATATATAATTAAAGAAAGAGAGCAAACTAAAACAGAGCTTTGTCGTTTTGTATATATAGATATAGAAATATATAGTATACACAATAATTTTTCTGTCCTAAATAAAAATTATGCAATAATTCAGCTCCCTCAGTGTTAACTTTTGAAGCTGTATCATAATGGCGAAATTTGGTAGGTGAAAGTGAGTATGCTTGATTCCAACATTTATCTTAAGAATTCGATTCCGAGTTGCTTATCTTAAGAATGGTAAAATGAACTGACTGGTGACGATGAGGCGACAATAATTTTTAAACATCTCTTGTCAGTCACCATAATCTTGATAATCTTGAAAATTCTCTTTTTTTAATTTTAATAACAAAATAAAATGGAGTTCCTAATCTAACACCCCACCGCCAATATTTCCTTTGAAAACATAATTCAAGAATAATAGAGAATTTTACTTTGGTATTCAAATTTGGAACATTCTTCTCATTTTCTAGCAATGCATTTATAAAGGTCTAGCCTAAAAAAAAAAAAAAAAAAAAAAAAACAATTTTCAATGGAAGAGACTGGTTATGTATTAAGTAAAACGGTTAGTCTGTTAGGCCCAGCAGCGGCCGAGCGGTAAAGTCTCTGAGCACTAGTAAGTTCGGTCCGAATTTCGAATCCCACGAACGGACTGGCTGAATGTGTGTTTTTGTGGTTTTCCTCGTGTTTAACGTGTATACAAGCCAGTTTTCCTTAAAGTCTTCCACGAAGGTACCCCTTTCCTCAGGCAGATAGCCCTCTGGCTTTGCCGTAATTATATAAACCAAACGAAAACAAACTTACTTCTGTTAGGTGGCTGCAGGCCACAAGGCCAAATTTCTGGGCGGAGCCCTAACCCAGATTAATAAATATACGATGTAATAAATATACGATGAATAATGTGTAAATATCATTATGAAGGTGTAAATAGCTTTTCAGAAAAAAAAAGTAGTTCCAGTGTGGCGAGGAGGGCGAATCACTCTACTTCCTGACGGGGAAAGGAAGTTTCATCAGTTGGGGGAGCGAAACTACTTTATACGGGAATGAATGTAGCATAATGTGTTGAACATAGTAATGAAATATGAAAGTATTAGAAATCTCAAGCTGTCCTTGTCGGCTAAATGTCTGTCTGCTAAGTGTCCGTGTCGGCGAAATGTCCTGTCGGCTAAGTGTCCTGTCGGCTAAGTGTCCATGTGGCTAAGTGTCCGTATCGGCTAAATGTCCTGTCGGCTAACTGGTGTCGGTTAACTGTCTCGTCGATTAAATGGTTGTGTCGGCTAAGTGTCACACCAAGCATCGGCAATTCTTTCTTGAGATATAAACAAAATCCATATTTCATTAAAATGTCAAGCTCGAGGATGCATGAATTAATTATATTAGCCATATGGACTGTATTCATATACCAGGTCGTAAACTTGAGGAGCATTATGATTTTCCCATGCACTGCCATTTTTTCTCCATTAGTAGATTTACGGATGGGGCCGCATACAGACCGTTTAAAAGACGGACTGTATCACCTCTCAGAATAATCCTCTTTCATTTGTTATAGTGTCATTCAGGATGAAAGACCATTGATATCTACTTCCACGCACAGTCTTTGATCTTCGCCATGAATAAATGATACAATCTATAACATAAAAAGCCACTCGCCATAAAGGAATTATCCGAATGGGACGAAAGTCGGTAGACGTGATGTGAATGTACTGAAAACGAAATTCCAACACTATCGTAGGAATTAAATGTTTTATTCAGGAAATAGTTACAAACGCAATAATGCGTTGGTCCACCTCTGGCTCTGAAGCAAGTTGTTATCTGGCTGGGCAATGACTCGGAGAGTTGCAGGAAGTGCTCTTGCGAGATTGCCTGACGTACATGTTCCAAATGGCAAGTTAGAACGGTGCGATCAAGGAACATCGGAGGCGCTTGTATATCAGAGCCCATACGAGCTCTGTTGGGGAGAGATCTGGCGATCGCAATGACCAAGAAAGTTTTGGAGAAGCACGAAGGGAAGCAGTAGAAAGACATGTCATGTGTGGCTGGGCAATATCCCGTTGAAATATAAGATCAGGAGCTCGAGAAAGGAAGGGCAGCAGTAAGGGGCGTTTCATTCGCGTATCACCGTATCACGAATGACAACAAATGGGGTCTTCTCTGCCAAATGAAGCAACACCCCAAACACCCCATTTCATAATTCATGTTTGTCGGACTGTGTAGGGTACGATCACACCCCTGTCCTGGACCTCTCCAGATAAATCTTGGCTAATAATCGGTTCTCAGTTTGAAGCGGAACTCATCGATGAAGACAATTCTATTCCAAGCCGTGAGATTCAAGGTTGAATGCGTCCGGCACCACTGTAAGCGTGCCTGACGGTGTGCAGCGAAGAGAGGAAATCGAGGCAATGGCCTATGTGACTTAGTCCCCTTTCGCTTAGTAGCTGAACTCAATAGTCATTCCGTCACAGTTGTCCCAGTTACACATTGGATCGTTGATAAGGACGCATCAGTGGCTACAAGTGCTGATTGAACGATCACTCCACTTGCCTTCTGTCGTTGCTCTTGGTCGACCACTACCTTCTTGACACTCAGTACGGCCCTGGTTCAACCATTCTTACCAACACAGACCAATCGTAGCATCTCTCTGACCCCAAAATGTCTAGCGATCCTGAGATTTGACGACTCTGCTTCTTTAGTTCAGTTACAGGTTCTCTCTGAAATGGTGACATTTGCTGATATTGTATGCGAACCCGTCGTGGAAGTTATGCCTTAGTACTGTAATGTCCTGTGTTTTATACACCATTCAGATGATCTGTTGCAGTACGCAGGAGCTCTAGCTAGTCAGTTATTGGCCACCACGTCGCTTTTTATGTTTTTGTTTAATGTCAGGCACTGGTCATTATAGACGTTGGCCCCTATTAAGGCCGGAAGCCGTGGCCATGTTATTATGGAGTCACGTAATAGGTGGGCACCATTATCGCCTGTGAAGAAACAGACAATTTACAGCATTCGAACTCGGGCCCTTCGGTACGGTAGTCCAGAGTCACTAACCAACTTCTCGTATAAGTTATAGAGTGTATTTGCAGAACGTACTTTTTCTGCTGTTCTTCCGACATATTTTTCGTCTTTAGAACTGGAGGCGCACGCCTCTGTTTTCGTAGATGTTCTTCTAAATTACGTTTTCGGCAGTTGACCTTACCTTGGTGAATACTGCATTTCGTATTGGATGCTTCTATCCCCTCCACTCTTTTTCGTCATTTCCACCATCACTTTCAGCATTGTGGCTTCTGTACTGTTAACATTTTTTACTGGACGAATGTCTCTTATACTGACCTTCTGGGAAATCTGCACTTAGCATAGACGAGAACATTCTACTGATCTTTTTCACTTGCTATTCGGTGTGTTTGATGCATTTCAGTATTGATGATAGCATAAAAAATACTAGAGACTCAGTATGTCTTTAATTTCACGGCCGCAATCCGGAAATGCTTGCTGCGTTAACTTTTCAACGTTAATTGCTAGTTTTTAAAGGTCTTTCTTGCTTTCTACTGTCGAGTCTTAAGCTGCAATCGTGGGTAATCGTTGAGAAATGTTTCTCCAAACCACATGTGTAGTGCGTAAAAGCCAAACGTTTTTCGGCTGGGAGCATCTGTAACATGTTCTTTCCATCTCCTCGTAAACAGGCTGCCAGATTTAGAGCTGCAGTGACGGGATCCCAATGATTTGCCTGAAAACATATTTGAAATTGTGTTTTATACATGTTACTTGGTGACTTCCCGTCATATGGCGAAAGCTTATTTGCGGGACGAGATAACTCAACCTGAGTGTTATTTATTTATAGATTATCTTTATCCAGACTCTCTTTCACTGCAGAAATCTCTCGACTAACACTGTCTATCTGTTTTTGTATATTCTCTTCTACGGCGGCTACTTTCTAGTTCACAGCATTGACAATTTTCCTTTTTGATTGCTACAATACTCTCCTTCATTTCTGATGCTTCTTCCCTCATCTAAGCAGCATTTGCTTCAATGAAGTTCTTATTTCAGAGAAGGAGGCCAACGTTGTACTTTTTTTATTTCTGCAGCATTAGCTTCAATCGATGTATTCATTTCTGCTGCTTCTTCCCTGAAAATGAAAACTGTACATGGTGTAACATTCGTGGCTGCCTCTTTCTGACTGGCAGCAATCCGTTCCGTAATAGCTTTCAACTGCTCTTTCATTTTCCTAGTTATTCGGCATTGAAAGAAACCCCAAATTCTGACACCAGATGTTGCATCATAGGGTTCTGTTGGTTGTACTTATAATCGAGAGAAATCTTTAATGTTTCATCAAATAAGTTCAGATAAGCAGGAAGAAGTGAACAATTTATTAGGAAAATAAGCATAATCAATAGTGCATGCAGCACAATAATAGCTGGAAATAACTCAAGGAAAACGGAACGCAAATATTTACAACTGCTTCTTAGTACACAAAATGTATCATTAAATTCCTCCAATCACTCTCAGGATAACTTCTAATTCGTAAATAATCTGCTAACCTCTAATACTCACAGCTGATTCACAATTTAGCTCCTTAGCACTCCGATCCATATTTTTACCTTGCAGCAAAGGCTCTAGAAAGTTTTAGAATAATCGGTCATAAAGCTTCCAAAATATAAATTCGAGTATCGGTTCCAGAGTTTTGAGTTCCAGAAAGTCGCCAAGTTAGCGAAAAATCGCGAAATGTCGCCATCATGGGGACGAAAATTATCGCCAAGAGACCACTTACAAACAAAATTGCCTATATCTCGCCTTTTAATTAAGCTATTTTTACAATTCTAAAGTCAATGCACTCAGAATTAAGGATCTGCTTGACCCAAATTAGATTAAACATAAAATAAGTCACAAAATTATAATCCAAAAGCAGTAAATAGGTAATTTAGATAAACCGATACAAAATATTGCAACAATACGGAAAATCAAAATAGAATTAAAAGAATTAAAATATTTAAAATAAGTATCTTCTTCTCTCTGCCCAATATATTTTGTTTTTGTTGTAGTTATTTGTTACTTAACTTTTTTATGTTTATATTTTAGCTGTCAGTTTCAAGCTGTCTCAACGTCTGAGTATGGATGCACCATCTTGGTCAAAGAAAAGTTCAGTTTCTTCAAGTTCAGTGAAAAAGATGAACAAAGATCGACCTAAAGGCACCAGATCCACCTATGTAAATAGGTATAAACTCAGACTTAAGATAAAAAAAACTACATGCATCTGCTGTAGAACAGATTCATGTTCAGAAAAATCTGTTCAAAAGATTTCTTTCGAAAAAAATAACTCTTCGAATTATGAAAGAAAGCGCAAGACTCAAATTCAGAAACTTTACGAGTCATTACAAAATTTGCCATGGGCAAAACATTTTACTCCTGAAAATATTCTTTCTCAAACGAAACGCCGAGAAATCACTATGAAAATAACTAAAAACCCATAAAAAATTAAAATATGACATATAAAAGAGTTTCCATGTTAATGATAGCTCTCAATAACTCGAATGAATTTTTAAAAATGTAAGGCTATCTGCTAATAAAATTAATATGAAACGCAAATGACTCATGGTTTGTTAATTTAATAATTGCTAAAATTAATCTCATTGTGTGAGAACAATAAGGAATGTTCAAGTATGAACATGAATTTATCAGCTAAACTTAGAGAATCCAATGAAACGACGTACATGGTTTTATTGCCTTTTTAATACACTTCTTTCAGTGCTTTGAAAGTTTGTCTGACTCTTTAGCCATTGAACCACGGTTACACTGAAATCTACAAGAAGGGACATTAAAAATCCTGTTTATGTCTGAATGTCCCTTGTATAAAACTGGCATTTTTCTGTAAACTGTAATGTAAATATTTTACTTCGTGGAAAGAGTTAGACAATGAAATTTTGTGTAATGGACTTCTATATCCCAGGAAGGCGTTTTTGATGAGCACATTCTTTCTCATAGACTACGGGAATAATTTTCTGTTTGCAAGCTTAGTTCAGAATTGAAAAAAAAAAAAAAAAAAAAAAAAAAATTAGAGGCTATGAAAGACATTATTATCGGCTAAATTGCTAAGCGTTTAATAATCTATTATTGACAAAACCTATTTATTTATATTTTGTGTTAACCCATTCGTTTAGTTTTTCATTTCAGTTCAGTCTGAGTTTTTTCCGTGTTCTACTGCAAGTGGATGATAATGCGCATCGCATTGAAATTCATTTCAGGCTCAGGCACGTGAATCATAGCAGTTGATTCTTTTCTAGGCGTCACTTCGAGTAGGGTCGGCTAGTTACTGAATGTTGCATTTATTTGTGTAGTTTTTAGCGATGATCCTCATGGGCATGTTTGTGAAGAACCGAAAGTTTGGCTAGATTCTGATTCCAGAACAGACGCGACAAGTTCATACATGCACTCTTTCCAGTATTTTGTTGGAAAGGTTGCAATTTTTTACATGTTGTGGCCTTAACGAATGGCATATAAGAAAGTTCATTAGGCTAGAAGTTGAACTTATTACTCAGCTCTGTTATGAATCTTGAACATCTTCCTTTGGTGTTTAAAAACTTCAGATATCAAGAAATTATTTAAAGTGTTTCTTCCTCTTCTTTAAAATGGTTCTAATAGCGCATTGCTTCGTCAGTTAACAGGTCTTTGACAGTTATAGTAGACAGATATAACAATCCTCCCTATCCCATTCTTTTCAATGAAAACATTACAAGGCAGCCCCTTATAAGGCAGAACATGTGAAATGCCCCAAAAGGGCAGCTTTCAATTTAGCCCTAAACCCGGGAGCGATTCACCTTCGATTCTAAACCGAGGGAAGAACCCTTGGATATTTCAACACACCTAGGAAGATGTGAACATATTCGAACCGAATGAAGTGTTACTTATCGTCACGCTGCGTACCCAGATAGATGACAGGAGCCTCTTTTGTGTATAGTAGACTATCACAGACAAAACTGTTAGAGTTCTCTGCCAGTAGAGTAAACGACTTAGACATATAAGTAGACATTGGTCTTTATGTATTCTCTTCCTTCATACCAGATAAAACTTTCCTCTAGGCTTTCTTATGTTCCAGCTGAAGAAAGGGCTTGCAATTCTTCAGTAGTAATATGACATTAAGAAATACATTTATTTATTTATTTTTTTAGTTTGCTGTCTTCGTTTATTTATAGACGTAATTTTAGAACTACATAAAGTAACAGCACTGCCTAAACTAAAGTTTCAGTTCTACATTTAATATAATAGTAATGTTTCCTCCAATTGACAAACTCTTGTTTAGAGGTACGTTCATGAGTAATGGCTAAATTGATCAGTCTTTTAGATATCACCAAGAATGTTGCATAGGAAGAGTAGACTGCTATTACATACTCGAGAAAACGGAGGAGGCCATGATGAAAATTCTGTGTTTCAACCAGTTCATCAATAAAAAAAGTGCATCTTTGCTCAAATACTCCTCTGAGCATCCACTCTTAAAAATCGAATGGGACAAAGCTAAAATCAGTGCCAGAAATTCACCAAAAAATTAGCTACGACCTGCTGTCCGTCGTCCCAAGGTTTCCCACACATACTCTATGGGACTGAGCCCAGCAGTCTAACAAGCCATTAGAGATGTGGAATGTTTTCACTCTCCAGATAACTCTGCAACAGTCGAACTCTATGTGTATAGTCGTTATCCCTCATAAATATCGCTTTGGTACGCCATTACAGCGATAAAAGGACGCACAAGAAGATGTGGAATTTCGTCACGGTTTTGGATGTTTGTGACGGAGCCCCCAGGAATCACATAGAGGTTGATGCGGCCGTTCGTTGCTATCCTAGCCCACACAGGTAAGCCTTCTCCTCTGTAATGGTCTCTTTCAACGATTTTAGGCGACCGATAGCCTGTCCTTGGCTCTCGCCG
Source organism: Stegodyphus dumicola (assembly GCF_044657685.1). Classification (NCBI taxonomy): domain Eukaryota; kingdom Metazoa; phylum Arthropoda; class Arachnida; order Araneae; family Eresidae; genus Stegodyphus; species Stegodyphus dumicola. Next base: position 138,816,053 of record NC_140781.1, on the reverse strand, counting down.
CATGATTCCCCTTCGGAAGCCATTTGGATGTTCAATAGAGACTCATCTTGTAAACAGTACGTGGCTTTACAGCTCTGGTGTCTATCTGCGATGTTCACGGGCCCAAATCAAACGCCCTCTGACATGCGATGGGGACAAAGGAACACAAACCACAGGTCGTCGGGCATACAGTTCACCTTCATGCAATCGACGTGACACAGTTTGGCGGGTTATAGGCCATCCTGAAGCAGCAGAGAGAATGCGACACTAGCTGTCGTCGTGCTGTTAGTGATCTAAGACGTCTTTCACATAGTAACAGGAAGCGATCGTCTGCCGTTGTGGTAATCCTGCGGCGTCCAGACTCACGTCTTCTACAGGGGTTTTGATCCCTTTGATAACGATTCCAGAGCCTATTGGTGATACTACGATACACATTCAAATCTCTCGGAACAGAGGTTTGTCTTACACCTGCTGGCAACATCCCGACAGTCCTGCAAGGCATTTCATCGTGACAGTTGTGTCTTCGGTTCATGCATTCCGCTTTCTATATCTCGGATTACACTGAACTTTCGCTGCTTGCGAACTGACGCATAGGTCCGGTATGACCCTTTTTAAGACGTTGTAGTGTAATTGCGGGATTGTGTTTTATGTTAATTCTGGTTGCCTATTTGCATTCGGCGATGCAACTTCATGTGTAAATTGTATTTTTTAATTCCCCTTTTTGCATTCGTACCTTTTCTTCTAGAGTTGGTTGCTTATTTTTTAGCACGAGTGTATTTAAATCAGAAAAATTTCCTAATTCTTAGTTTCTTTTGCCGCCCCATATTCCAAGCAAGAGGTTTTCTTATTTAAAATGGGGAGTAGAGGACTACAAAATATTTTATGAATGTTACAACAAACTCGCTACTTAGCAGGCTCATGAGCAGGGTTATGCATCATACGGAATTATAACCTACTCATCGGAGTGGATGTTCCTCCGACCAAACCAGATACAGTACAGTCAGCATTATTATGTTGTGGGCTTTTATCTAACCCTTTTATCTAACAGCTTAAGTGTGGAGGAACCTAGAGAACAGCTAACCGAATAATCGCATAAGTTCAGCAACAGAAACGTAACGCACAGGAAGGTTTAACTGCCCTTTATTGCTCAAAATAAATAATAACAGTCGGCCCCTTTCTCAGGGCGTACAGCAAAGCCTCCACTTGGGCTTAAACTCAAAAATGAATGAAGTAAGAACTTAACTAAAGAGATGTAGCTGAAGCTACCACAAATCTAAATAGTAATCTAATAATATAAATCTAAATAACCTCCTAAATATCGAATTAGGTAGCGAAGCTATCAAGGGACCGTAATACGACCGAACGTAGTAACAGGTTAGAGAGACGTGGCCAAAAGGCAAACGCGCGCTAATCAGAAACTCTGATGCTCTCTTTCGAAATCAGTAGGACTTCGCGTTAAATACTACTCCTACTCATTTGCATTAAACGCGATTCTAAAAACACATTCTGGTAGGAAATTGTAAGCTGAAATTAGGATGGATAGGAAAGGAGCTTAAAAATAATTGTTTAAAACTTAGGATAAACCTTATAATTTTTCTAATAGCATATGCAAACAAGGCTTTTAAAGAGAGTACGTGTTTTCAATGTAGAGACATCATTATGGTGTTTGACAAATGAACAGAGTATTGCATTAGATAAAGTAGACACAAGTTACATACAATTTAAAATAAATGCACAGTTCAGAACCAGATATGTTTCTGAGTTACAATATACATATTAAAGTTAAGAATGGAATTATAGAGTGATATGATACTAAAAAATAATTGCATGAGCAAGCAAGGCTTTTGAAGAGAGTACATGTTCTTAGTGTAGCAACATTATCATAGTGTTTTACAAACGAACAGACTATTGCATTGCGTAAGGTAGAAGCAGATTACATACAATATAATATATATTCAGTTCCAGATATACTTCTGGATTACCCAATGTACATAGTAAGTTAAGAATGAAATGATACTAAAGTAAATGCTCTATTATAGACAATGATGTATTAAGGTCGTATAGAAATGAATGACATAAATGCTACCACAGAGCGGAATACAATTTATTAACAAAAAATTATAGTACATCAGTTAGAAATAATCCCTGCTCAAGTCAATGCACTCCTGCCGTCTGGCTGGGAGGTCCCGGAGGGCTTTGGTAAACCAGTCTGTGGGGGTGTTGGCGCACCACCTACGGCATGCAATTCGGCAGAAGATTCAACATGTTGGCCCATGACTGCGCCTTTCATCTTGTCAAGCAAGGCGTAGTCCGAGGGGGCAGATCAGGCGAGTACGGAGGGTGTGGCACCACAGTGAAGCTAAATGCGTCGTGAGTGTCGTGGGTGTTCCGGCTGGGGTAGGGGCGTGCTACATCAGCACATGTCGTGCCCGTTTGCCCGGACGGCACTGTTGAATGCACCGTTGAGCGTTATGAGAAACTTACCGGTCGCTGTTGATGGTACACCCAGGCTAAAGCCAGTCTACGAGAAGAATGCCCTGGATATCCCAGAACACGGTTGCCATTTGTTTCCGCGTGTTCAATGCTGGCCTAGGCTCCTTGGTACGTGGGCTCGATGCATGCTTCCACTTATTGGAGCTATGTGTTTTTTGCGGGAATGACGTGCAAAAACCAAGACTCGTCCCTCTGACCAAGCAGGCGAAGAAGTCATCCGGATCGGCATCATGTACTGCAAGAAGTTCTTTGCAGATGTTGACGCGCTTCGCCTTTCGTTGTGGTGTGAGTGCATTGGTGGTAGCCACTTTGCACACACCATTGCCATCTGCAAATCATCATGCACAATCGCCTGCAATTTTTCTTGCGCAAGCACTGTCTTTTCCTGCATCTTGTTGAATGTTAAGCAACTGTCGAAAATTGGACTAACGAATTGGGGGCCGTTATCTGATATTACCCTAAGTGGTGCCACATATTTTAAACTGTATTTATTTAGAAAAGAATCGGCTACAAGTTTCGCTGAGGCTGTTTTAAGGGGGACTATTTCTAACCATTTTGAGAAATGATCGATTATAACTAATAAATATCTATTTCTATTACTTTAACTTTTTGGAAATGGGCCCAATAAATATATTCCAATTAACGCATTTTGTAGAGTAGCTCTTATACTATTTAGATACCAAGTCGGGCTATAATTTACATCGTTAACTAACTGGTATGTATGTGAGGACCTGACATAATTCGTTACCACTCTTTGAAGTTGCGGGGGAAAAAACCGCATCGCGCACTCTTTGCACTGTTTTCCGAATTCCTTGGTGACCACCAGTAGATGATGTATCATGTAATTCCTGTAAATACTGACCCGGTTGGAATGACTGGCCATATCTTACCATTGTCATCTCTTGTTTTAATATAAAATAATAGTTTATCGTCTATTTCCTAGTTTACTGCTCTATTCCTTATGGCCATTATATCCGGATGTTCAAAATTATCCGGGTTTTGAAAGTGTGCATAAATATGTCTATACTCTGGATCAGATTTTAACTCGGTAATAATTGTTTCCCTGGAATCTAATACTTTTGATGTTAATGTGGCGCATCTTATTTGTTTTCCTTCTTCATCCAATTTTATTCGAGATAAACCGTCTGCCACGATATTCTCCTTCCCCAGTTTGTATTAAATTACTAAGCTAAATTCTTGTAGTTTTAATGCTCATCTTATAAGTCGCGGACTTAAATTTTTGCCGGAGTATAGCGATCCCACGGCGGCGTTATCTGAATACACGACTATCGGTGCCTTCCCGAAATAAACTCTAAACTTGTGCACCGTTAAAAGTGGTTCAAAGTTTCTCTTTCCGTTGTAGTATAATTACGTTGCGTTTTCGTCAAGGTTTTTATAAAGGTGACAGCAGGGCCGGACGGCTTTCAAAGACTAATCGGGTATAGTCCGTCTGTCTTTTGGCAGCTGTGCGGTCATCTGTTGAGCAGGTTTCGCTGTATACTTTCTACAAATAAGACAGTTTCTAAGTATCGTCTTCACAAGCTGTCGGCCTTTCGGTATCCAGTATTCTTTTCGAAGGCTGGTGAAAGTGGCTGTTACTCCACTATGCATTAACTTGTTATGCTCTCTTTCAATAATCAGTTCCGTAAATTTTGAATTTCGAGGTAAGAGGATAGGATGTTTTTCTTCGGTGATGAAATCGGAGAATTGTAAACTTCCTCCAAGCCGTAAGATTCTTTTATCGTCTAAAAGCGGGGAAAAGGAATATACGGATGACTTTCTTAGATATGCTTTTATCAGTTTCTAATGCCGAAATTTCCGAATTATATGCTACTCTTTGAATTCTACGGATCCAGAATTCTTCTGCGTCTTTAAGCTCTTCAGCTATAGGAACATCTGTCAAGTTTGAGAGCTTCCTAGTTTTCAAAGCGAAGCGCTTAATCCAAGCTATTATTCTTAATATTTTCATAAGATTACTATACTTGGAAATATCAAATAATTCATTCTTCTCTTGCACGATACATTTATATTGTTGGGCACAAGCAAACTTCTTTCTATACTCTAAATTTTCTTCTTCAACAACGTCTACATTACCAGAGGGCCAAAATTCTGAAGACTGTTGAAGCCAGGGTGGTCCATGCCACCAAAGTTGGCAATTTCTTAAATTAGCAACAGTAGTTCCTCGTGATACGAGGTCGGAGAGGTAGTCTTTCCCTTGGCAATAATGCCAATTATTGCTTTCAGTTAGTTTTTGGTTTCATAAATTCTGTTTTTGACGAAAGGTTTAAATCTTTCGAGAGATCCATGAATCTAAAAATAAGTTATTTGAGAATCAGTCCAATGGAAGATTATTACTTCATATTTTAAACATTTTGCGATTTTATCATTCAATCTAGCTGATTAAAGCGCGCCCAAGAGCTCCAATCTAGGAAGTGTAAGTGATGTCAGAGGTGCAACTCTACTCTTCGAAGCAACAAAAACTATTTGAAAAGTTCCATTGTTCAGATTTATTCTTAGATACACAACGCATCCATAAGCTTTCAAGCTAGCCTCAGAAAAGCTAGGGAGTTCTATTTGTTTCACATCTACATCTAATATTTCCTCTAAATAGTAGCGGAGAATCCTGAGGTGGTTCAGTTCTTCAATTTCTTCGTACCAGGCTTTCCATTTATAACTAAGATCAGATTGGGATCATCGTCCCAATCAATTTTGGCAGACCAGATTTCCTGAATCAGATACTTTATTCTTATAGTGAAAGGGCCATAAAATCCGACAGGATCAAAAAACCTGATTAAAGCGCGCCCAAGAGCTCCAATCTAGGAAGTGTAAGAGATTTCAGAGGTGCAACTCTACTCTTGGAAGCAACAAAAACTATTTGAAAAGTTCCATTGTTCAGACTTATTCTTAGATACACAACGCATCCATAAGCTTTCAAGCTAGCCTCAGAAAAGCTAGGGAGTTCTATTTGTTTCACATCTACATTTAATATTTCCTTTAAACAATAGCGGGGAATCCTGAGGTGGTTCAGTTCTTCAATTTCTTCGTACCAGGCTTTCCATTTATAACTAAGATCAGATTGGGATCATCGTCCCAATCAATTTTGGCAGACCAGATTCCCTGAATCAGATACTTTATTCTTATAGTGAAAGGGCCATAAAATCCGACAGGATCAAAAATACGGCCTGCGGTTTGTAATAGAAAACGTTTTGCGTTAATTGACGAGAAAATGAAATTTTTCAAGTGCTGAGTGTAAAAATAAAAATTATCATTATCCGTATTCCAGTTAATTCCTAACATATTGATCTGGTTAACTTCAGGAGATTCTTGTATCAAAAATTCTTTGTGATGCCAAATGTCTTTGAGTTCTTTGGAATTAGTATGCCATTTATGCAGTGACATGCTAGCTTCATTAAAAATGTTCACCAATTTCTAAACTTATTTTCAGGGCTTGTTCTAAATTTTTTTGATCACCAATAATGTCATCAACATATAGTTTAAGAGTTCTACTGTTTCAGGATATATTTCTGAATATTTTTAAGGTGATACTTGAGTGGTTGAACTTCCTGTACCTCCATTAGTGGCTTAATAGGTCTTAGTGGAGCTAGTTAATTTAAGAAACATTGAGATCTAAAACAAGGCCTAATCAAGCCCATTAAGCAGTAGAACTACCACCTTACTACCTGAAATAACCTGAAATAGAATAAACAACTACCTGAAATAGAATAAACAACTAAAATATGAACAAGTCTAGGAGCTGGTGAGATTTACCAGCTGCACCAACAAAAGCACATTATTACATACTTTGTAAAATATAACACATGTTACTTGCATGCATAAAAATATGTTACTTACATATGCAAAGAAATAAAATAACAGAATATCATAAACATTTTAGTTTTCCTTTAAATAGACAGGGAAATTTTAAACACAATCAATTTATAAATTCATTTCATTTACAGATACATATTTTATGAAATTTGACAATTTCAATTTAGTCACTGTATTTTTACTTAGATCTTTTAGAGTATTAAATTTAACACTATCTGGAATAAATCTTGGAACAATATTTTTCATAGAAGAGCATCTAAACAACAAGTACTCAATATCGACATTACTCATGCCACATGGACAGGCACAATTTTAAATCGAAAACCTATTATAATAAAAGGGAAAGTGTCCATGATTAGTTAAAGCTTGGTTTAGATACTTGTCACTTAGGCATCTTTTCTCACTTACAATTGAAATTAAATTATAAGTGAATCTTCCTTTAGAATCTGGGTCGTTCCACTTTGCTTGCCATAGAGTCAAACTTTTCCTTTTCAACAAGGATTTCAAACTGTCAAAGGAAGTCTATACTTCAAAATCAATAATTTGATTTTCAGTGGCAGCCTTTGCCAATTTATCTGCTAACTCGTTTCCAATGGTACCAATATGACTCTTCGTCCATAAGAATTTAATATCTCTGAAAGCGCTAAGAAAAATGAGCATGTCATTTATCTGTTTAATTAGATCGTTACTAGGACAAACACCCGTAATTGAAACAATTGCACTTTCGCAGTCACTATAGATTTCTACAGGATCTATCGCAGAATTAGAAATAAGCCAATACAAGGCCTCTCGCAGGGCCACTAACTCTGCCTGATAGACAGAGGCATTGTCAGAAAGTCTACATTTCCTTAGAAAGCTTAGTTTCTCATCTGAGAACACACAAAAGGCTGTCCCCACATGACCATTTAATTTAGATTCATCTGTAAAAATCGTGTAGCTTGTCATATTGGGGAGGCTTTTATACCAATTCAATCGTTTCAACAAAGCTGTATGAATGTCTAAACCTTTTTCAAAGTCAAACTCTTTAGCTGAGAAGATCTCACTGAAACAATCGACAGTTTTATTACCAGCTTTTAATTTAAAGATAGCATATTCTTTTTCCGCTAAAATATCGATCGGAGGACATCCAGCCAAAATCTGATGAGCCTCTGTGGAAACAGTTGTAAAGCACTTAGTAATCCTCAATAAAGCGATTCTACGCATTCGGACCGTTCCAGTCCACCATGCGCCACGTGCATACAAGATCTTTCTCTCAATAGCTCTTTTATATAAATTATTAAGAACTTTACCTTGGAGATTCATTTTACTAAGTCTATTAAGAATATGTGTGCATTCGATCTTTATTTGATCTAGGTGAGGTATAAAAGTGAGCTTTTCATCGATCGTAATGCCCAAATATTTGATATTCTTAGAAACTCTATTTGGTTGTCCATACAGTTTGCACTTAGGATGCATTGATCTAGTATTAGTTTTGGCAATACTCAAAAGAAAGCTCTTCTTTGGATCAAATTTGAGTTTAACATGGAAAGACCACTTCTCCAATTCTTGAGTGGCGAAACTTAAAGCTTTATCAATAGTATGGCGACCACTTCCCGTGGCCAATAAAACAAAATCGTCAGCATAAGCTTGTATATGTTTAAAGCTATATTAGCAATAATATTCCACAAAAGTGAACCAGATATTGAGCCTTGGGGAGGTGATGCTTAATAGTAGCAACTAGGAGAAAGGGACTAGATTTTACTCCAAACAAAACTCTTGTAAATATAAAGGTTTTCAAATTTTCATTGCTATCATCAGGTTCATCTTTCCAAAAGAATCGTGTAACGTCCCTGTCTTCTTCATTTAACTCTATCTGTAAAAATTCTTGTCTAATGTCCTCTGTAAAGGTATCGAATTTTGTCTAAATTTTATGAATAAATAAAAAATATCAGGACATGGGTTCGGACCAGTATATAAACAGTCGTTTAGAGAAAGTGTCTTTGGTTTATGGTCTGAAGAATCATAACCTATTCTTAGTCTGCTTGTTGCTCTATCATTTTTGATGACTGCTCTATGAGGTAAATAAAATAGGGGTTTTATGATTTTGATTGTCTTCCTGAACTGGTTCAATAATATGTTTAACTCGTAATCCTTTAAAACCTCTGTGTATTGAACAAACAAAAGGTTATCAATTTTAAATTTGTTACTTAATTCTTAAATCTTTCAAGGGCTATATCCCCATTATCTTCCATTAAATGTTTTGAATTTGATTTCCAAGGTAATTTTACTTGGTATCTGCCGTTCTTATACTTGATATCAGATTCGCAAAATTTCATAATTTCTAAATCAACAGTTTTGTCATTTTGAGTTCACTTTCTAAACCTAAATTTTCTAGCTTCCAAAACTGTTGTAATTGATCTGATATAAAGTTTTCATTTACTACTGCTTTCACAGTTAATAATTCGCTATTATCATAATTTACTTTACCCTGCAAACACCACGCAAATAAAGATTCTGTGGCTACTACATTTCTTGAAATTCTTTTAATTTTACCAGTAATTATAGAAGTAGAAATCTACCCCTATGAGAATATCAATTTTGTCACTTTGTCTACAACAGTCTGCTAATTGTAAGTTTTGTAAAACTTTATTTTTCCTAAGCAAAGTTCAAATCTGGAGGGGAGATAACAGTATTAGAAATATTTTCGGTTTCAAGAAGCTCAACATATATATTAAGATTGGGATCGGCAACATTTTCTAGTTTTGCTTTAACAACATTAAAGATTTTTCTAACGCAGTTTTATCTCCAAATGAATAAACAGAAAGTGATTCGTTTCTAACAATCGGAAGCTCCATTTTACTAGATACATCTTTAGTAGGTGGTAGGGGTCATTTTGACCGTTGATTACTTTTGTTTTATTGGAAGAAATCTTTTGGAATTTTTTAACTTTTCTTAAATAGATAACAAATATTTGTAAAAAAAAAAATTCACCATTCTAGGTTTGTTAGTTTTTGAAATATTGGCATGTATTTCTAGAACGGCGGACGGGGATCATTTTGACCCCTTTAATTTTGTCATGGAGGTAAGAAAGGAAAGAGTCGCCAACCGGCACTAGAAGTGAAGCACTGCTTTGAAGCTTCGGTCACCAGATGGGGTGTTCTTTGTTTACATTCAGAAGCTCGCTTGACAGTGTTCTGATAGTATTTCGACACACCACAGTTCCATACAAATCGAAAAAGGGACACTTTCACATGAAAGAAACATTCATAGTGTGATTAGATAATAGCAATTTGTATAGTTTAGTGACATTTACGCAAAAATAACATCTTGGTTATTTTTCGATAACTAACAACAGCGATTTTGAATATGAATTTGTTTTATAAAATTCTAAGCTGTTGAACTACAAAAATATAAATTTTAACAAAAATGTTATGCTTAAAGAATGAAAAATACCTTGCGGTACCTTTAAAATTGTATACGTCTTTCGAGACCCTTGATAGAGTATTCGCTACTTTTGTTTTATGTTCCAAACGCCAAAATGTTTTAAATAAAATAAATTTTTTTCACATCCATATATTATTGTAACATGCACCTTTTAAAATTTTTTAGAGGAGAGGCATCACTGTTGCTTATTTTAAACTCATCATTTTAATTTTATATATCTGGAAAATAATTCCTTTGGGCTTACACGCTTTACTTAGTTGGGTTAATTAAAAATAAAATATAGTGAATGCACAGAAATTAAAGATTTGCACATGCCGGAAATGAAAAATATGAAATATGTATGGGTATTTATGCATGTGCTTGCAAAAAGCATGTATCTGCCTTTAACAAAATACATAAATATTCATTAAATTATTTATAAATGTATTTGAAATGAAGAATTTATTCATTTATAAACAACTGTGAAGAAATCTAATTATTAAATGTATCTAATTTATAATTATTATAAATGTTATCTAAATATATAATAACCTTAATATTGAGTTGCAAACATAAATTGAAATCCTGTTGACAAATACGTTATAAAACTATTTAAGCAAGAATTATTCGTACTGGAAAGCAATCTGTTAAAAGGCATTGTAAAGCAAATGCTATGAGATGCGCACTTAAGAAAATAATAAAGAGTTTTGGAATATGTATTGTGGAAATTAAAGGTAAAAAAAATCTGATAGGTATAATTAAAAGAATTATTCCCTTACATTTTAAAACAACTCAGTTACAAGTTTTAAATAATACTTTAAAAAAATCCTTATTTTATTTCCTTTCAGAAATGTTCAAAGAAAGTTAAGTACTATTTAAAGTATTTTGATAGTTTATAATAATTCTCTAATTTAAAATGAACCGAATAGAGCATTACTTATAAATTGACTTATATTTTTCGATTTAAAAGATGCCTCAGAAGCCAAAAAAATCATGTCGTAGTTAAGAAATTATTTTAGGAAGAAGCTCTATAAATAGAAAAGAAATAATGCATAATTTTAATATTAATAATACAATAAACTTTAATCTTAATTTTTGTACCTTAATCGAATAAAATCGAATTACCTTAAATTTTTTTTTTCTAATGTAATTAACGAAATCTTTTGAAAATATTTCATTCAAATTAAACCATTCTGAGAAAACTGTTCTGCGAAAAGTATAGCATTTAATTCCATTCAGAATGAAATGTTGTTTAAAAATATGTTGTTTTCATATACTTAGGACTCTGAAGTGTTGTAGAAAAAGAAAATATATACATTGATATGTATATTTACGACGTAATTACAAAATATTTACATCCGATTGCGTCAAAACCCATTGAACTTAATGGTAAATGACTCAATGTTTTGGTCACCACGTAGGGATCGCCGGTGCTTCAGAGCACGGTACGGGAGAAACCTGTTTAGGGCTACTCCATCTTACTTCCTCCATGGTAAGAAACTACCTAAGTCTTCCTACCTCCATGGTAAGAAAGGAAGGCGTGGTTAAACCGGCATTAGAAGTGAAGCACTGCTCTGAAGCTTCGGTCACCAGATGGGGTGTTTTTTGTTTACATTCAGAAGCTCGTTTGACAGCGCTCTGATAGTATTTCGACACACGACAAATACAAATCGAAAAACGGGACACTTCCGCATAAAAGAAACATTCCTAGTATGATGGATAATAGCAAGTTGTAGAGTTTAGCGACATTTACGCAAAAATCAGATCTTGGTTATTTTTCGATAGCTAACAACAGCGATTTTGATTATGAATTTGTTTTATAAAATTCTAAGCTGTTGAACTACAAAAATATAGATTTTAGCAAAAAAGTTATGCTTAAAAAATTAAAAATACCTCACCGTACTTTTAAAATTTTATACATTTTTCGATACCCTTAATACAGTATTCGCTACTTTTATTTTATGTTCCAAACGCCAAAATGTTTTAAATGAAATAAATTTTTTTCACATCCACATATTATTGTAACATGTACTTTTTAAAATTAGTGTAAATTACTTTACTCGAAAAAATATAGTAGATGTACAGAAATTAAAGATTTCCACATGCCGGAAATGAAAAATATGAAATACGTATGGGTATTTATGCATGTGCTTCCAAAAAGCATGTATCTGCCTTTAACAAAATACGTAAATATTTATTAAACTATTTATAACTGTATTTGAAATGAAGGATTTATTCTTTCATAAATAACTGTGAAAGTTACTGTGAAGAAATCTACTTATTAAATATATGTAAATTTATAACGATTATAAATATTACCTAAATATATAATAACCTTAACATTGAATTGTAAACATAAATTGACATCCTGTTGACAAATACGTTATAAAACTATTTATGCAAGAATTGTTCGTACTGGAAAGCAATATGTTAAAAGGTATTGTAAAGCAATTTCTATGAGATGCGTACTTAAGAAAGTAATAAAGAAGAGTTTTGGAATATGTATTGTTGAAATTAAGGGTAAGAATTATTCCCCTTACATTTGATATCCAGTTACAAGTTTTAAATAATATTTAAAAAAATAATCCTTATTCTATTCCCTTTCAGAAATATTCAGAGAAAGATAAGTACTATTTAAAGTATTTCGCTATTAAATTAAAAGGGGCTCTAATTTGAAATGGACCGAATAGAGCATTAATTATAAATTGATTTATAGTTTTTGATTTAAACGATGCCTTAGAAGCTAAAAAATCATGTCATATTTGAGAAAGTATTTTAGGAAGAAGCTCTATAAGAAGAAAAGAAATAATGCATAATTTTAATAATACAATAAACTTTGATCTTAATTTTTGTAAAATAATTAACCGAATAAAATCGGTTAACCGAATAAAATCGAATTACCTTAAATTTTTTTTCTAATGTAATTAACGAAAACTTGTAAAAATATTTCAAATTAAACCATTCTGAGCAAACTTTTCGGTGAGAAGTATAGCATTTAATTTCGTTCAGAATGAAATGTTGTTTAAAAATGTATTCTTTTCATATACTTAGGTCTCTGAAGTATTGTAGAAAAAGAATTACAAAATATTTATATCCGATCTTGTCAAAGCCCGTTGATATCAATGGTAAATTACCCAATGTTTTGGTCACCAAAGAAGGGATCGCCAATGCTTCAAAGCAGGGTATGGGGAAACTGGTTTAGGGCCACTCCATCTAACTTGCTACCTCCATGACTTTTATCCCTCTTTCTGCTCGAGGCATTGTCAATTAACCCATGAAACACATTCACTGATAAGAATTTTTCGATTGCATTCATACTATCTCCCAGAGGGGTGAAAAGCTGGGTGGTCTCACTACTTTGTAATGTCTACATAAGTTGTTCCTTTGTTTGCAATTATCTATCCCTCTGAAGAAAATACTGCAAGGAAGGTAGATACAGGGTTTTTTTCAAGGTTACTTTTCTTTTCAGAAATAGTTTATTTTACAGATGCATTTTCCCGTTTGTTAGTTCAGCTTACTTACAGAAGGTGATAACAGTTAGGATAGATGTTTTCTTGGTAATCTCAAATCAATATTTCAGTACATATGAATTCTGCCGTCAAGTTCATTATCACCTTTCCTTTACGCTGTGAGAATCATATGCTAAAATATATTCCCTATCGTTTTTTGATAGTCTAATATTTTTTCTACTTTTTTCAACTTTTACAAAATATGTCTAATAAGCGGAAAAGAGGTCTTACGGATGAAGAAATTAGAAAATTGTTGCAGGAGCTATCTGAAAATGAGTCTGAAGGAGGTGAAATTGATAATTTTTCTGTAGAAATTGAAGATGAATTCCAGACACAAACTATTAGTGATTCCGAGGACAGCGAAGTAAACGAAGAAGAACTCAGCAGAAAATAAATGGGCAAAAACGGATCAGGGTATTTGCAAAACTGTTTTTACAGCTCCTGATAACACCATATGGAATGAAATAAATTCCAAAAATTCAGTCTATAGCCGAGTTCCTGCTTATAATGTTCTAAAAGAAACCAACATCTTTTGCAAAGAGTCGTGTTTTTGAGGTCTACAAAGTGTCTAGTGCTTTCAAGCTTTTTATTCATGATGATATCTTGCTGCATATAAAGAAATGTACAGAATCCGAAGCTCATCGGCAACTTGGAAATAAAGACTGGACGTTATCTCTGGCTGACTTAGATGCTTTAGTCGCTATACTGTATGTTCGAGGAGTAATAGGATCAAAGGGCTTAGATTTATATCCCTTGTGGTCCGAAGTGTGGGGAATACCATTTTGCAAAGAAACTATATCAAGAGATGGATTCAAAAAAGTAAAACGATTTTTAAGGTTCGATGAAAAGACAACAAGATCGACTCGATTACAGACTGATAAATTTGCTCTTGCATCAGACATGTGGGACAAATTTATTGAAAGCTGTAAAACGGGCTACCGGCCAGGACAAAATATTACAGTTGATGAACAATTATTCCCATCTAAAGCTAGGTGTAGATTTACACGATATATGCCTAATAAACCTGAAACATTTGGAATAATATTTGGTTATATGTCGAAGTTGATACTAAATACCTCTTGAATGGATTTCCTTATCTAGGAAAAGATGAAACAGCAAATCCTCAATTACGTTTGTCTGAAAATGTTGTCATAAAATTAACGGATCTACATCTAATCAAAGGGAGGAATATTACCATTGATCTCCCAGGATAACTATTTTACTAGCATTAAATTATCAGAAATTCTAAAATAAAAAAATACAACTATGGTCGGCACAATGAAAAAGAACAGAAGAGAAATTCCTATATCTTTGAAAAATATGCGTAGTAATCTTTATTCATCGACAGTAGTGGAACATGACAATATCACACTTACCATCTATCAAGGCAAAAGAAACAAAAGTGTTTTTCTACTGAGCTCATTACATTCTACTGTAAAATCTGAAGACAGTCTCAAGAAGGTGGCCGATTCAATAGCATTTTCCAACGCAACAAAGTATGGTATGGGTATTCGTTATTAGATGTGCCGAAAACATTCAGTTAAATAGGCTTCTAGACGATGGCCTGTACATATCGTTTTATATATTTTGGATCACGCAGCTTTGAACGCCTGGATAATTTATAAAAGTGTAACAGGAAACATCATTAACAGGAGAGATTTTCTACTGAAATTAGGAGAGGAGTTAAGAGGCTTCAAAACTCCCAAAGATCCTTCCCGAGTCTTCAGAAAAACACATGAAAAGGAAATGGATATAAAGACAAAAAAGTGTCAGTACAATGACAGTAGATGTTTCAGTAGATGCAATGGAAAAAAATCTCAAGAATATTGTGCATCTTGTTGCATCTTGTCCAAAGCTGTGTGTGGAAAATGCGCTGGAAATTAAAATTAAGAAATTATTTTTGTATCAACTGCATTAATTCTTAATACGTATGTGTAATCTGTAATATTTTAAACCTTAAATAGAATTGAAACGAAATGCTTTACATATTCCAATCAGCTGCACATATAATGATATAACTGAAACATCAGAGAACATTTCTCATTTCTAGATTTAGAGAGTGAATCATCCTCCGAGTAAGCACATAAAAATATTATTATATAAACTGTGTTTTATTTTAGTTAACATGAGTTTTAATTTGTGAAACCATTTATTTGAAATCAATTCTTATATCAAATTAATGAGTTATTTGAGTGATTGTAGTATGATCCGATTGATCGCCATGTACTCGATACATTTACAGTATTTTAAAAAGTCAATAAATTATCATGTGATATTAAATATAAATTATGAAATACATATAAAGTACATAGTTGTGCCAATGTATGGCATTTAAAATTGCTTTACCATTGTTATTTCAGTACTTTCATCGAAGGGTCAAATTGACCCCTTACCGCCGTTCCAGTAGGTAAAATTTTCCCACCGTTCTAGTGTTAAAAGTTTTTCTAACGCAGTTTTATCTCCAAATGAATGAACAGAAAGTGATTCTTTTCTACCAATCGGAATCATTTTTGTGAAATTTTGGGATGTTTTTTTAAGTGCAAATAGGTCGATGTGTACATGGATGATACCGTGTATGTGCAATTCTTAAAAACGCGGCAAGCAGTGGGCGATTGTGCACTTTCTCCCAATTTTGCATCTAATCTTCGTCATGATTAAGCACTTTTGTTCCATAAAAGTTTTAGCATAAGCGTAATTCGGATAGCAGATTGTTGTAAAAAAATGTTGAGTAAAAAACAAACAAAAAAAAAAAAAAAAAAAAAAAAACCAAAAAAAAAAAAAAAAAACACGCCTTTACTTCGTGAAAACAAAATGGCGTAAAAAAAAAACTAGCAGGTTGCTGTAGTAGGGTTGGTCGCCAAAAAATCGCCAAGTTACCATAATCCAAAGATTAACCCTTTTTTCTTTTCCACACTTAAAATTTCGCAATCCGTGCACTTATGACTTTCGTTCCCGCAGAAGAGACACTGCGATTCGGCTGACGCAGCTAAGAACTCAACTGTAGACGGCTTGCTTGGTATGGCTCGAGAATGTTCAGATTTGAAGAGCAGTTGCTTTTCTAATCGCGAATATTTCTCTCTAGAGTTAGAATTAACAGAAGCCGCGCGTTCTCTACTGAATACTTCGTTCCTCAAAAAGGTTAACAGAACTTTTAAATCTCAATTTTTGTCTTTAATTTTTCGGCTATAATTAAGAACGAATTCATTAGGAAGTATTTTCAAAATTAAAGGCGCTAAAAGATTTCCGTAGGAATCAGAGTCTATTTTTAATGCTTCGAGATTTCTTATCTGTACTTCGGTGTGATCGAGAAGTTTTCTTAATCCTTTCACATCATTGGGATTTCTAACAGGTGAAATACTTAAGAGTTGTCCTAAATGCGAATTAATTAAGTTGTTTGTTTGCCCAAATCTGGAACGTAACAGTTCAAGAGCAGCTTCGTAATTATTTTCGACGAGAGCGAAACCAGGAACAGCTTTGGCGGCTGGCGGCTGAGCTGACCTATAAATTCTAAATTCATGAACTGACCTACAAATTCTAACCAGTTCGAAGGATCACCATAAAATTTAGAGATGGTTAATTTTGGAAGATGAGTGAATTTGTTATTTTCATTTTGGGATTCTGTAATGGTTTCATTAGAAATGTCCCTATTTGCATTGTCCGAATTTTCGAGCTTATTCAATTCCTTCAACTTTTTCTTCCCTCTAAACTGCCACACTTTTCTCTTCATATTCCAAAGCGGATGAGATTTCGAGTTCAAATTCGTCCGCTTCGACTTTTAATTCTCGTTCTATTTGGGAGTCTAAATCATTCAAGAATTTGGATTTTTCGTTTAATTGGTCTAAAATTTCTTCTAATTTATTTACATTTATACTACTATCATCTTTACACAGTTCGGTTTCGATTTTCTTTAATATCTTGGACACTGCGGTCTTCAATACCTTTCGTTTGGATTTCAGTTTAGCAATAAGATCTTCCATTACACCAAAAATAGAAAATACAGGCTTACCTTGGCTGTCTTCGCACAAAGCGCTAATCCAAAATTAAAAAACACTAATTCTTAAATTAGCCAATGGGTCATGGCACCGATGCACTATGTCGGGATGGAGGTTTTAATTGTAAGTCGAAACTTCTACCGTATCTAAAATCTTTCTATATGAAGAACATCATATCTATATCTATATTCGACAAGGTTAAGTTAAATATTTATTTACAATATGTACAGTTAATTAGTTAATAAATCAACATACGGAAAATTCTACAAATCAAAGGTTATGTCTTAATGCGCCATTCCGGTCTGGCATCTAACATCTAACTTCTACTTCAGGTGAGGGCCCTGCTATCGCTATATGAGATCATATTTCTCTACAGCCTAAAAACGTCATAAAAATGCAGTGGTAAATACAAATAATGCCTAAAATATTACAACTAACATTTATTATGTTAAGTCCTTGCCGTCTCATAAAAATTAGTTAATTTCAGATAGCTTTATCACTAACAAAATCACATTTTCCTTGAGTTTTAATAATTCAAATATTGGATATTAATAACTAATAGATTGGGGAAGCTACGTTAAATTTTAAACCATGAAGACATGCTTAAATGGAATTTTTGGGATAACAACACAGTTTGAGAATTTTATATAATCTACGACAGTCTGTGGTGGTTTCCGAATTTTGAAAACTGAAATAAAATGAAATTTAGCAGAAATAATTCGCTAATCTTACATATTACTCTTAATTACGATGTTTCACCAACAAATATTTTATTCAGTTTTGAAAGGAAATAATTTGAAATTTTGAAATCATCTAACACTTTGCATGTAAAAATATATAGTTAAAATCGCTTTTTTCCTTTTAATTAATTCCTTTTAAGTATTTCTTACCTAGAACGAAAAATTTAGTTACATAAATATAGTGAACAACATGGAATATAATACACATTAAAGTATAAAATGAACAGTAAAGTATATTTATATGATAAATACTAATCAAGAATATATATATATATTTCTTACCTTTGAAGCTCTCGTAGGCTGGAATTTTCGATGGATCGCCCTTATCTATTTTCTATGGAGACTGGATCTTTCGACAAAAGAAAAACTGGCGCTTTCGGTTGTCACTTATAATTTCCTTGACATGCATCTAGTAGGCATGATGATATAAATATGTGGTTTAACCAAAAAAAGGAAAACACAAGGAAATGGAAAACGTTTACACGAAGTAAAAAAATACAGTAATGGCGATCAGTCAAATTAACACTACCCAGAGCTCGAGAAGACGTCAAGGTACGAGTCGCGTGGGCCAAGTTCTCCCTTTTCGAAGGACATGTTCTCACGCATTCAAGTGTATCTTCAGTTGGATAAAAGAATATGAAGGATGTGTTATTTATAATTATAAGCTGAGATATTTGCTATTTTATACTAAATGCTCACTAATATGGCAGGAAATAAAGTTCAGTTTGGAATAAAAAGAATATTGTATTAAGTTCATTCCCAGGAATGAACTTCGCAATGAAATAGTTGTAGAGTTGTAAGTACCTACATTTAATGAACTTTTGGATTATACTTTTAATGATTTCAATAATTGTAAATACAATTTCCGTGCAGCAAGTTACATTTGAATTATTTAATATTTAGTTGAATTAATTGACATTAAGAACTCTGTTTTTCAAATGATAAATTTAACAAAGTAAAACATAACTTTTTGCACTGTATGCGGTCAAATGTTTCATATTATATCAGCATAGTAATTCAAATAAATTCATCCTTACTTCAAAAATAATAAATAAAGTCATATTTCAGTAGTGAAATAATTCCTAACATGTGATTTGCATTGATTTCGGAAATATGATTTTTTAAAATATATAAAATGCATAACATAATAACTTACTTTATAGATTATTTTCTTTTTTAAATATTTTGCTATAATATTTATAAAATAACTAGCGGGCAATGCCTCCACAAGATACTGCTAGCTCATTTGTTTCACGTATGCGTCCACAAGATATTCGCTAGCTGGCTTGATTGCTAGCACCCAAGTCTTCCAGCTGAGGGGGCTGCGCCCGCTTTTTCACGGATGCATCCACAAGATACTGCATACACGTTACGCATGCGCAAAATTACGAAAACATCCATGCAGCCAGCCCGTTTGCCTGGATTATTCCAACAGTTGATTCGTTATTAAAATTCCATTATTTAAATTCCTTTGCATCAGTGTATATATTAATGCAATTATACGTTACTTGGGCTGCGCTCGCTGTATTCACGTATGCATCCACAACATACCGCATACAGGTTACACATGCGGAAAATAACGAAACCACCCATGCAGCCAGCCCGTTCGCCGGCATTCGAAAGTTGGACCGAGCTACCAATGTTCAGGGATTTTACTCAGGCTGCGCCCGTTTTATTCACGTATGCATCCACAAGATACTGCATACACGTTACACATGAAGGAAAATCCCGAAACCACCCATGCAGCCAGCTCGTTCGCTGGGATTCGAATGTTGGACCGAACTACCAGTGTTACTGGAGATACTGTTATAGAATGGAAAGGGAAGCTGCGTGAACACAATAGTGTGTTTTAAGGATAAACTGTGGCCATAGCTCAAGCCATCCGCTATGCGCTCAATCAAAATCTTTGTAGAGCCTGCATCAAAACTGACAGCCTCTCCTCTCTATTAGCAACCCGGAACATTGCTCGGTCATAATCACAGAAATCCAAAACGATCTACGTGAGCACCGAAATGGGAACATTAGAATAGATTGGGTAAAGGCCCACGCCGACACGACAGCAACAAAACGGCGGATCGCCTTGCTAAAGAGGCTGCCACAGGAGACGCACACACC
The DNA here is from genome assembly GCF_044657685.1 of Stegodyphus dumicola. Taxonomy (NCBI): domain Eukaryota; kingdom Metazoa; phylum Arthropoda; class Arachnida; order Araneae; family Eresidae; genus Stegodyphus; species Stegodyphus dumicola. The sequence continues at coordinate 138,795,995 of NC_140781.1, read as the reverse complement.
CATGTCAACATCCCCTGGCCTATTTCCCGCCTAATAAACTAACTCAGACTCAAAGCTACGGCACAATGGCAGGAAGAGTGAAATTGCAGCACAACAGGCCGCAGGGCGCACTATCATTTCGGGTATGTAGACCCGATGCGGTTAGTTACTAACCCACAGCTGGTCAGGTATATTATCGGACACGACCCATTTCCAGAGTACTTCCACCGATGTGGAATCAGTGCAACAGACAGATGCATATGCGGAGAAGTAGGCACTCTGGAGCCCTACCTTGCCAGCTGTCCTCTAACCACTGCAGTGCACATCAGATTCCCTATCACAAATCATTACCCCTTCCGGAAGTTTTTAGTGAAACAAAGACATCTAACAACTAAGATCAGTAAGATTATGGAAAAACTGTCTGAACTGGATAGGGACTTCTGCCACGTCATATAGTATTACCTTAAAGCATAGAGTACTGGGTCTGTCCGATATAATAAATCATATACAATGTGTCTTATAATACTACTCATCATATATGAGAAAAATTCAACGTATGTTTATATACAGATGTAATGTACTCAAAGTATAATGTGATGTACTCACAGATGTAACGTACTTAAAGTACAATTCTCCATATATGCGAATAATTCAACGCATGTTTGTGTAGATGTAATGTACTCATATGTACTCAAATATATGTAGATGTAATGTACTCAAAGTATAATATGTATCGAATCTACCTCTCATGTATGTGTATCTACTTATCTATATGTATGTATTTAGTATTACCCCTGTATGTGTTATGTATATCTAATAGGTGACTTTGCCTATCCAAGTGAATTCTTCATAATCATAATACGCGTAACACGCGTCAATGCGCAATGTGCACCAACGTATCTACTTACCCATAAATATGTATATACAGCTCGACATTGAAAATGCAACACCAAGAAGGAGTGGTCAGAAAGTGATGAAATTTGGAAAAAAGACAGAGACAGCAGGCAGTAATAAGTGATCTTAATTTCAAAATGATATTCAGAATACAGAGCGAGACAGCGTCGGCTCAGTAGGATGTAGGACCAAAGAAACACGTCTAGGCATAGAGTCAATGAGAGTGTGCATGGTGACCTGTGGGATGTCTCTCCATTCGCTTTCAACCATTTGCCACAGTTCGTCTTCTGAACGAGGCAGGGGCAGAGTCTGCAAACGGCGTCCAATCGCATCCCGCACATGTCCGATTGGTGACAGGTCAGGAGAGTACGGTGGCCAGGGAAGCATCCGTATACCTTGAAGAGTATGTTGGCAGATTCGAGCACTGTGTGGTCGGGCGTTATCCTGCTGAAAAATTGAATTAGGCAGTCCCTGAAGCTAGGGGATTGCCACCGGCCGCAGTACATTATCCAAGTACCGTTGGGCCGTAATAGTGCCCTGAATACGAACTAGAGGTGACCTGGAATCGTAGGCAATAGCGCCCCAAACCATTATGCCACGTTGTCGCACGGTGGGGCGTTCCACAGTTACTGCCGGATTAGATCTGTCTCCACGTCTGCGCCACACACGTATGCGGCGACTGTCACTGAATAAACAAAAGCATGACTCAGCTGAGAACACGACGTTTCGCCATTCTGTCATCCACATCGCTCCAGTCCGGCACCATTCTAAACGTTGGTGTCTATGCTGTGGGGTCAATGGCAGTCTTCTTAACGGACGCCGTGAGTGCAGCCCACGTTCAACCAATCGACGGGAAATGGTTCTGGTCGACGCGGGAATATCCAAGGTATCTTGCACATGCTGCAGAATTGCGGTACAAGTGACTTGCGGGACCGCCAGAGCTTGTCGGCGGATGCGTCGATCCACGCGTGCTGACGTCACTCTGGCTGCACCTGCATCCCTCCTTCTTCCCACATTTCCTTGTTCCATGTTCGCCATAGCCGATGCAACGTGCTCGCGTCCGTGTGAATATCAGCCGCGATTTGACGTAAGGACCAACCCGCCCTTTTCAGTCCGATCACCATACCCCTCGTCAAATCGTCTATCTGCTGGAAGTGCCTTCGTTGACGGTGGCCTGGCATTCTCTCCTATTACACGTATTCTCCGGGACAAAACCCAACTTTCTTCGATAATTCGTCTGGCAGAAATAACGACACGAATATTGCCCATTCTGCATGTTCCTTCCCTTATATCTTACTCCACGTGCGTCGGAGAGCTGCGCATTTCACATCATTCGCATAACTCAATGACGTGCGTCTACTCTAAAATTTGCATAAATTTCTGACCACTCCTTGTTGGTGTTGCATTTTCAATGTCGAGCAGTGTATTTAATTTATTTTTGTAAGTTTAATATGTATTTAATGTATGTGAACTCGTATACTCAAGTCAATTCTTTATAAACATAACGTTTGGATATCTACTTATCAATATGTGATTTATTTACCTCTGTATGTGTAATGTGTGTCCAATGTAGGAGACTTATTTATCCAAGTTATAATCATCATGTTATCCATTATAATTATCATGCGTGTTTACTTCATGTACATGTTTATTATATGTTTTTTTTCTTATTTACCTCTGTATGTGTAATGTGTATCCAGGATACATAATATACTCAATATGCTGCATATAATATACACATATGCTTTGTATAATATACTCAATACACATACATTATACTCAATACACAGCCTGCATATATTATACTCAATACGCAATGCAAATTCGATGTGTATCTGAATGTGTATCTAATAACAATAATAACAATGTGTACCTATACCTAATTTGTATCTAATAACGTATGTTTAATTGCTCATCCATGTATATGTTTTTATCTATTTACCCCTTCATGTGGAATGTGTTTCCAATTGTATGTGACCTCATTTACCCGAGTCAAATCTTCAATTATTATTCAATGCATACTCTAGTGTATGTTTACCTATATATCCATATATATATATATATATATATATATATATTTATCTACCCCAGTATGTATCCAGGTGACTATGCATATCGAAGTCAACTCTTTAAAAAATAATATTATGTGTAACACTTATGCGCAGCGTATATAATAACTTACTAACCTAGGCTGTATATAATACACTCAATGCGCAATGCAAATTCAATGTGTATCGAACGTATGCGTGTGCGCTTATTCATGTAAATGTATTAATTAGCTGCCCCTGTATGTATATTTAATGTAGGTGACCTTATTTATCCAAGTCAAATCATTATAACTTTCATTATGTGTATCTAAATATGCGTATCTACTCAACCATGTTAATGTATTAATTTAATTACCCCTATTGGTGTAGAGCCTGAATGTACTATATACTTAATGTACAATGCAATGTCTCGAACATGCATTTAATGTATGCATATTTATCTAGCCATGTATAAATATTTATTTATCTATGCATGTGTAATGTTTATCCAAGTTATTTGTGATTTTATATATAAAAGCCAAATCACTATGATAACATTTTGCAACGAGTACTGTATTCTCTACTATGTGCTAATGTATCCTGCACAGCATAATGCTATATATTTATATATTATTATATTAAGTAGCTACTGCATACGAGGGCATTTCGAAAGTAAAGATACACCGCACGCCAGAGGAAAAGAAAAATTTTGGTGAGCAAGTTGGCAACACAGGTATTAACCTTGAACCGTTAGTTTTCTCCTCGCGGTCGTTCGGCATTTCAACGTTGATTCTGGTTGGAGTAGGTCGTGTTTAAAATGGCTGCGCCGATTCAGAATCCAGCCAAATGCGAAGTACGCTCCGTCATACGTTTTCTTCATGCAAAAGGTCAGCGACCAGCGGATAGTCACAAAGAAATTGTTTCTGTTTATGGGAACATTATGAATCGACAAAATGTAACGAAATGGTGTCATCATTTCTCTGAAGGTTGGACGGATATCCATGACGGACAAAGAACAGGTCGGCTCTCTGTGATCTCTGATGCCCTTCTTCAGAAAACAGAGGAAGCAATTCGTGCGAATAGACGTCTCAAATTGAAAGAATTGCATCAGATCATACCGGAAGTGTCAATGACAACTCTTTATGAAGTTGTGACTGTCAAATTAGGGTACAGGAAATTGTGCGCGTGCTGTGTTCCAACAGGCGGCAACCTTCTATGACTGTGGGATACAAAAGCTTGTGCACCGACTTAACAAATGTTTGGATAACGGGGGGTGATTATTTCGAAAAATAATAAATAATCCAGTTAATAAGATATAACCGAACAGACGTTTTCTAAATAAATGTTTTTTTAAGGAATGCGAGCCAAGGAATTGTATTTTTTTAAGGAATTGTATCTTTACTTTTCGAAATTCCTCTGTATATATGTAATGTGATATAATCATATGTAATGTGATGCATCCCAATATATAGTGTTCGCATTTCCATGCATATTTTAATCAAGTCATATGGTGACTGACCAACGTATTTCAAAGTTTATTTCATTCAAGTCATAGATTGTCAAAAAAGTATTATTCAATATAACAATATGTGTAACTGTAATTTGTGCGTGTAATTATAATTTGTTATCAAAGTCACTGTAGGAAAACACGTAATATGTATCTTGAATGTCGTATAAGACACTGTATATAGTATATATATAATCAATGCATACTAATTTAGCTAGGCGCCAGTGTGCACCCCCCTTGACATAAGGGGCTTTTCTAGATAATGGTGGACGTGGTGCTGTACTGATTAATCAGTATGGTAGAGGCCCAGTGCCCACGTCCCTTTTCACTTGCCTGTTAGCTCTACCTGTGTGAGCATATACAAAGTTCTGGTGCTCCGTCAACTTTTCCTGGTAGCTCTTGTGTCCAGTTAGTTTTCCACAGGTACATAAGGTCCCGTTCCAGTTTTGATTTAAGATGTAATAATGGAATTGGCACTAAGACGGCAGGGGCAAGTTGTCCGTTTGGACTATCTCTTCCCATTTGGATAGGCTGCTTCATTTCCCAATGTGACCACATGGGCGGGTGTCCAGTGAAACTTGGCGGGTATTCTCTGGAGAAATACTATTCTAAGTATTGAATTTCTCTTACTAGTGGAGAGCGGCTCAGTCTAATTATTGCCTGTAGGCTTAGCACTGTCGGAAATAATAATACTTTTTTCTTCTTGTTCCCTGGCAAATTTCACAGCTCCTCTGAAGTTAACAGTTCACCTTGAAATACTGAATTTGTGCTGTTAAGCATAGCTTGCCATGTTTTAAACAGCAAATTAATTCTGTAGGCACAGAAGGTACTTCCGACAACCATTTTAGTTTTTGATCCGCCGTATAGATTAGGATTAGGAAATGGTCTATTGTAGTAGTTACTATTCGGTTTGTGTACAGATGGTTTGGGATATTGAATACATAAGCGTAATTTATGAATTAATAATAATGAATTAATAATAATAACATTGTATTATTGAATGTGCTGGTTTGGCCCAGTCGTGCTATTTTAAATTTTGTTGCCTCTTATCCTATTGTAATTGTGGTCGGTGGAATGCATGCTATGCCATTTAAAGCGCTTGTGGGGGGCCCTTCGATATGCCTTTGTGATTACCAGAAGAAAACGTCTTTGTACAGAAAGTAATTGTCTTTGGGCATGCCTATTGAGGTTGTTACCCCAAGGTGAAACGCCATGTAGTAGAACTTTTTCTGTTACTGTATGGCACCATAGTTTTTGTGATTTTGAGGATATTCCGCAGTTGCTAGCAGCCGTAAATTTCTGATAGTTGCATAGGATTTTGAGTTTGATATATTTTATGTGTTGATTCCAGTAAAGTCTGTTATCTATTACGATGCCCAGATAAGCGATATTCTTTTCCATTTGGATTTTGGGTATCTAGGATTATTGAGCGAAGCTTCCGATTTTGGAATGTAAAGTGCTTTGCATTTTTATATCGATAATTTCAGCTGAAATTTGTCCGCCCATTCATTGAACAATATAAGTAAATTGTTTGAGTATTCCTGTTGCTCGCATCCTGCGTGATCAACAAGAAATCGTTGGTACAGGCCTGAGCATGCGTGAGAAACGTTATCATACATTTTAAGCGCTGTATTGACGATTAGGTTCCAAATGACTGGTCCTAAACATGACCCTTGTGGGCATCTTCTAGTGATCTTATATGTTTGTATGCCAGCGTCGGAGGTGTACTGCAGTGATCTGTTACTAGGTTATCACTTAATAATCTGAAGATTCCATCTGAACAGTTTATCGTTGATAAGATTTGTAATGCATCCCTCCAACGTGTTGAGTCGAAGGCTGTTTGTATGTCCAGCGTTGTAACTAGAGAATGTAGATTCTGACTTTTATTCTGTTGTAGTATTTGGTTGCAGATTCTGGAATGCATGATCTATGGATTTATTTGGTCATGAAGTAGTATGCCTCTATGATTTGATGCTTTAGCGCCGCATACTAGGTTGTCGGCATTAAAGCAGCACCAAACCTACCAATGGCCGAGTGGATATGACCACTGAACTCAGGCAGTTCTAACCGAGTTCAGATCCTGATGAAAGGGCTGACTGTATGGATATTTCTGTGGTTTTCTTCATGTGTAACGAAAGTATCCTTTCTTTTAGGTTGCTATTCTTTGAGTTCTTCGTTGTAATTAAAACAATCCACTCTATCCAGTGCTTCAGTGCCAAAGACTCACATAAGCAATTCTTCCCCAATTTCTTATTCAAATTTTCTTTTGTATTCGCAGCTAGTTCCTTTGCTCTTCGTATATCAGTGGTCTTAAATAGCTAATTTGCGGATGCATCGCTCTTGTTAGGACACAGTTACCAAAAACTCTCTTTTGTCGCCAAACTGGGATAGTGGTTAGCGACGCTGACTGCCGTACCGAAGGGCCCGGTTTCGAATCCCGGAGAAAGCATGGATGTTTGTAAATGAATAATGTCTGGGAGGCATGGGGGCACTCTAAATATGCGGCGAGCCGAATGTCCTCTCAAGAGGTTGGCGGTAGGGGAAAAGGCTGTAAGACCCTCGGACCTGTCCCTTCCCCGGGGTTCTCTCCATCAAATTTGAGAGCGGAACTGAGGAAAGTCGTTCCCTCACCTGTATGATTTCAAGGCTCTTGCCAACGACAGGCGCAATTTTGCGCTCCTTGCCACGATGAATTTTGTGAACTTCTTCTGATGTTACTGTCAGACAATGAGGTAAGTCACAACAATAACAACAAACTTACTAAATTTATAATGCTGTAAGAAAATTTTACATAAGTAATATAACGCGTTTATTTTGAGCGAAAAAAATGATTCGCCAGTTTTCATGCTTCTAGTTTTAACCGCAATCTCGAAACACTGGAATCTCTTAAAAAATAATAAGTCCCTTTAGATCCTTTAAGCAATGGAATTTCTGAAAAGGTTAAACCTTTCTGTGATATGGATTCAACATTCTTATAGAGGCTTAAGATCAATGCCCGTTTTAATATGTAGTGATTATTTTTCTTCGCTATAATTACTACAGAAAATTAATGTTTCAGGGAAAGTTGCTATTGAATTTCAGGTTATTATCAGGATACTTTGTAAAATCTTTCACACTGAGGAAATTTGTGAAATGTGAGGGCTGATGTTTTAGGAAAGCTATCCACGAAACTTGACCTTGATTTAAATCTCCGTGTTCCAGTTTTCCACTAGAAACGCTTCTATAGAAATGATGCTATCTATATTTAGAGCAGAGAATGTCTTTCGTCACCAACATATGTTGGACAAATGGTTTCTTTCCTGCAGTTTTTCACAGAATAAAATTTAATCACTTTTCAACGGATTTTAAATCCACTCCACTTAGATTTTGTCAGGATATAACAATTGTAAGAGCTTTCTAAAGCAATTCAGTCTAACTTCAATTGATTTGTGCAGCTGCTGTAGTGGCGATGAAGGTGTTCATGATATTCTTCATGAGTGTTTGTGCATCACGCCCAGCAGACGAAGATACTTCAGATCATTTTAAACCAGCTGTCCGTATCCTGGAACCAATTTTTTTCTGAATTTTTACGGACCAAAGGAATAATTTCTGCTTTACGGAATTTTATTCTCAATTTAGATTATTGAGTTTTTTTCTTTCATTTATTAATTTTTTTAAAATTTTCTTTCCTGCTTTGTACATTTGTTTATTTAGTATTTTCCTGCTTTGTACATCAGTATTGTACATTTGTTTATTTATTTTGTTAGTGTTATAACTTACTTTTTTAAGCCTTGTGGTGTATTTTGTAGACTTGGAATTAGAGTTAATAATATATTCATGGACGGACACGAACAATGCTCCCTTCGAATTTCTTTTTCTAGTTTTTACTGTATTTAGGCTAGGAGATGATGAGTTAATAAATTAGGAGGCTACCTTTTATATAAGTGTTCTAGTGTTCATTGCATACATGAAAATGGAAGTGTATTTATATCCTCTTCACAAGCAGCTACTGAGGATATATATTTATGTTTATTATCTTACAAAATGCTAACTTAATAATTGCTATTATTTAAATTTAGTTATGTGCATCTAATTAAACTGTCTGTATCAGTGGCCGAGTGGTTAAGACCGCTGAACACTGATAATTTGACCTGGTTTTGAACCCAAGCGATCAAGCTAGGTGCATAGCTGGCTTTCGAGTTTTTCTTTTAAGTGTTGCTCGAATATAAACTCATTCCCCCCCCCCCCAGAAAATTCTCCACAACTTCCCTTAGGCAGCAGCCCTCGCATGCTTCGCTACATTCAAAACAACCTAAAGTAAAACTAATTGTGTCGGAGAAAACTATTCCGTTTATTCCCGTTTCCTCCTACAATGATTGTCTTAAAAAAAGATGAATGCATATATAATTTTTAACCAGTCGTTTAACCAGTCGTATTTTTAACCGTCGGCTAATGTAATTTGATGATTTGCCTCATATGAAAATGAAAGTCATTACATGCCCAAGTATGCAACTCTGTAATGTAAATTCCTTTCGCTTGGGTACAAAGTACATTATTAAACTTGCATGCATCTCACCTTTAAGCGCTCCTGTTTATGCAGTTTCAACTAAGCCATATCACACCTTATTAAGAACAGGTGCTTTGAATGTGCTTTTAAACTGCATCTTCCCACGTAATTAATTGCAGCAAAGGATTCCAAGTATACAGTTGTGTTTTAATCTCTTGCCACACGAAACAAAATGTTTCCACGAAGGTGACTGCAGCTGATCTCGCAGTTTAAAAGAGCTGTGGTTAATTCTAATACAAAGTGGGTATCTTAAATATATTCACTTACCACATTCAATCAGTCTTCTGGGTTTGATACACAGTAATGATGATGAAGACTATTATATCCTTAAAAAAAAAAAGCTCATTTTTGGTATGTATGAAGAGAAAGAAGTGGAACACAGATAAAAAAACGATAGTACCTATAATAAGAAAAACTTTCTTATTTAGCAATAAATACAGGGCAAGGAGGGAGTTATCACGTCCCTCCCTGCCCATCAGTTGCCGAATAGTAACATAGCTGAAACTGGAGCTCGACCCGTCTTGAGTTCCGAGTGAACTGTCTGGCTGCATGACAATTTTTGCGGTTTTCCCCGTCAGTAACGTAGATACAAGCCATTTATCCTTAGAAAATCCTTCAAGGAGGCACCTCATCCATAAGGCAGATAATATTCGTATGCTTTTCCTAATCCAAATAATCCTTTCCAATTCATACTTTCCTGCACACGATTTTTTTTGTGTTTTGACGTATCCAGCTGCGGTTGGAATATCCCCAGTTCGGACGGGTAAAGGGCGCAAATTGATATTTCATAATTTCTCTTTTCGAAAAACATGATAGACTGTGCACAGTTAATTTCTATTAGCTGCCTGAGTACATAATATGGTAATTTATCTACGAAATTTAATTAAACAAATTCACATTAAGTTTATTATACCCTATATTTCAACCCAGTTCCGGGATCTTTTTCGTTATAAGGCAGCACAGTCTGAATAGTTTTGTTTTTCCCGGTATAGAATAACATGCGCCAAACAATTTTTTCTGGAAAGATAAATGCGCCTACTTGATGTCTCGAGAGAGAAAATATGTTTTCTTCAATAGGTCATTTCGACTGTGGTATAAAACTTTTTTAAACATAAGAAGTATATCTCTTAACTTAAGTATTTCAATAAACAACATCGAAATAGATGCTTATTAAGAGCTTCCTATTATTCGCGAGGCTTTGCCGTAATCCCATAAGCCAAACTAAACCAAATCTTTATTCCGGCACCTGCACAGGAATTCACATAAGTACAAATCAAACATATTAGCACTAGTATATCTCCGGAAGTACCAAACTGGCACATATAGAGAACTAATAGGAGAAGCAGAACTGTAACAGAAAAGATCAAAATCAGTGGCTCAATAGGTGGAAAAATATGATTCTATATTTTCAAACATTTCTTCAAACAAATAAAGCACGAGACTTCTATCCCAAAACAAATTTCTATACTTTAATGAACACAAAATACGTTAAAAATCTTAATTTAAAATGGGATTTAAACTATGCAGAAAATGCAACATGCTTTTCAGGGCAATGTACTACTTTAAGTAGACAATATTTTACGTTATTAATGTTAACTGCATTTAAGTGCTTTTCTTCCCAAAGAACTTTTGTGCCTTTGAACTTAAAAAATATCTCTGTTACAGGATTTCCATGTTTTCTTGAAAAAAGAGGTATTTCTTAATTTTACTTAAAACAGCAAGCGGTATTTTGTGAAAAAAAAAAGAGGGAAAAGAAAACGAGCTTTTCCATTATAGGACAATACATGCCAAACACTTTTCTACAGAAAAATATATGCTCCAACTTTTGCCTATTGGCTTCTATTAAACTAAATGTGTTATTTTAAACTTTTACAACGGTTTTCTCGTTTTCAAAGTAATAAAATCAAAAATAAATTCAAATCAATAAAATGTTTTTAAAGTGCGTCATTCTATTTCGTGCTTTGTTTATTCAAATAACTAATCTAACGAATATACTTTTTATATTTCGAAAATTCATCGCATTTGAAACGAGCTGATTGCAAAAGCATATTTATTTTCTTGCTGAAAGTATCAAGTTGCCGCATATATCTGTTTAGAAGAAATTGCTTGGTGCGGTTTCCTACAACGGTTTTGGTTTGGTTTATATGATTACAGCAAGGCCTCGAGGACTATCTGCCTAAAAGAAGGCATGTCTTCGTGGAGGATGTTTTAAGCGAAACTGGTTCGTATACATATGGGGAGAACCACAAAAACACCCATTCTGCCAGTCCGTTCGCAGGATTCGAACCTGGGACCGAACTACCAGTGTTCAGCGACTCGGCCGCTGGTGGTCCTACCCTACAACGGAAAGGTCCAGAAAATCATTAAGACTGAATTCAGAAATAAAAAGAAAAAAATTTGATGAAATTTAATAAGCATTAACGAGAACAAAATAAAAACAGAAACAAAAGTAATTAGTGATAAGTGGAAGATGTGTACTACTAGGACAAAAACGAGAAGACTATTATATAATAGTATATATACTAATATATATACCTCATCTTAATACCTTAATACCTTTTACCAGTAAGACATACAGTGTGTCTTTTTTGTGTCTTCTGTATTGAATTTTCTACCATGTCATTTATACCCTTTCCAACGTCTCTTTAGTTATGTTCGATATAACCGAACTACGATATGTTCGAGTAGTCCGAGTAGTAAGCCACGGTACTCATCTGGCGGAAGTGACGTCATAGAAAAGGGGCGCGGTCTCCGCCATCTTGGATCACGTGACAACCGGAAGTGACGTAGATGTATTGGATGATGTAGTTGGGTTAGAATGACGTTATGTATAGTTTCGTTTTTATTCTGTGGCAACGATTTGCTATTTTCAAAGTTTTTTATTTTTTGTGGCAACGAAAATATATTTCTAATGTTTTATTTTTTGTTTTTAAAATATTTAAAGTTCTTGCTAATAACATAAACTAACATAAACATATACCTTACTGCCCATAATTATTGCAGTTACTTTAAATCATTGTATATAAATTTAACCAAAAATATTTCTGACTTGTTATGAAATCGCCATTTAATACCATCAATCGCCAAAAATAACACGAAGTATGAATTCCCCTTAGGTCGTCCCTGCTCTATATATGCGATCTCTATTACTACGGCAAAGGGCTATTGGCCACAACTCAGAGTGGTGGGTGAGGGAAGAACGGCCAACAGAAAAGCTTACCAGCGGCCGGGCGGTAAAGTCATTGAACACTGGTTGCTCGTTTTGAGATTCGAATCCCGCGAAAGGGCTGGCTTGCATACGCGTTTTCGCAGTTTTCCCAATTTTTTAAGAGTATATGAGAAAAGTCCTCCACGAAGGCATCCCTTTCCCTAAGCAGATAGCCCTCGAGGCTTTACCATAATTACGTAAACCGAACCAAACCTTTCAACAGAAACATTGAGGACTTAAAAGAAGTCTTTATAAATATTACTAGTACAGAAATAGAAATAGTGCCTCATGGGTTAATCACCCGAAGTGTTATACTGTTATAACGTAGGTCTCCTGTGTTAGCTTTCGCCAGCGATTTTGCCATACAGAATTTAATCGGACAGTTTCTGTATTCTGCCATAAAATGAAACTACGCTGTTATTAAGTTTTGGGAGATTGTGAATGGTTACATTAATAGGACCTCTTATACGCGCCTCCTATTGAGGCATTGTGCAATAAAAAATAGATACATACTTTAGCACTGTGTAGTTTAATAATATGGAAAGGCAAAAACATGTTTGTACAGTGTTTGCCAACACATAATGTAGAAACAGTTTCGTAAAAAGGGTATAGTTTCCAAAAGAACAGACACAGTGCGACAGAAAACATGTTCCTGTTACTTATTGGACTTTTGTGAGTACTTACTTATACAATTTTATTGTTGTGCAAGGGAAAGATGTAATACCACTCACACACAAATACAGGGGAAATGATTTCGATAGAGAAATGCGGCCTCAAATAAGTTAACATACAGATCGTGCCTATTTCAGAAATTTTATAATTTTGACACGTTGTGGTAAGAAGATAACAGTGCGGAAGCGTCTAAATAGCAACTAAAGTAGCTGAAAGCAAGTGGTGTCATATTCCAGTGTGAAATTAAAATGATGGAGAGGCGATTATGTAAAGGATGGAGAGGCGAAATATTCAAATTAAATTGAAAAATTAAGATACCATTGCAAATTAATATTAGTATTTTTCCTTAAATATTTCTAATGTTATATAAATATGAAGAAAAATTTATCACCATATTAAGACTTAACAAATTGACAATAGACCTTTAAGTTTCTGATTTAAATGTAAGTATAACGCCTTCAGTTCCTTACTCTGTCCCTGCAGTATCCGCAATACTAGAAACTTTTGCCCAATCGCTATCCAGAACTAAAACGTTTCCAAGCTTATGCAAATGGTATTGCAACTATCTACGTCTTCTGTTTAGCTGTCTACGCTTGCTAGCTTTTTGGCTGCTTTTATTCATTGTTAAAAATGTAATACGTCATAATCAAAATAGCGGGGTGCAGAATGACCCCATTGTAATGTGCCATGCCATAGAGTAATCAACAAGTGATAAGGATATATTCCGATTATCAAGATTTTGTAATTTTTAAAAGTTATTGTCATCTTCTACTACGTAATCGATATTTCAGTAATCTTCTAACCTCAGTCCACTCACGACTGCAAAATAAATGGTGTATTCCCCAGTCCAGCATTCATCTAATATCAAATTATCCGCAACGTACTAAATTATCATCATTTTATACGATGTAAGTATCCTTAGTGGTATATAAAAACTGAGCAACATAGTAATATTTATGTAACATAGTAACTTCAGATAAACCGGATGCTAAATCACTCTCAAATCAAAACTGCAGTAATTTAGTGGTAATAATTTTGAATTAAATCAAAATTTAAAGCATGATTCTAATTCGAATCATATTCAATTATGGCAAAGTAAAAGTAAAGGTAATTAGTATAAAAACAATGCAAGCAATCACCGCACAGAACTAACATACGTGCAAATCTTTAACAATTAAAGAATCTTGTAGTAAATTTAAATTGAAAACAAAATCAAAACTTAAAGGTGTAAAATCCATTTGTTTTTATTAAAAAGTTTTGTTTATTCACATTTCTCGAATTTTTTAAAGTAATTATTTGATCGAATTTCCTTTTTGCTCAGATTTGGTTTATCTGTTGTTTTTTAAAACTGCTATCGGTTCTGGCAGCAGTTTCAAAAATCACCAAATGAATGACCAATGGAAATGGTCAGGCTTATTTTATTTACCTAAAAAGTATTCAACAAAATATATGAATATTTTATAAAAAATCTACATATGATTAGTAAATCTTAACACATAGTGGTATATAAAAACTGAACAATTCATAGGACGAGTGTTTGAGACCTGAATAATCAATATTTTGTCTTCATAGTATTTTACATGCTAATTTAGGCGGTTCACACCCAATTCCGAAGCCGGCGTATCTAGCACTTATAAAACATGTGGAACATTGTAATACGATTGTGAGAAAGGTGCTAACCCGCATGTAAGGTTATTTTCAAGCATATTAGAATACGGTAAAGCAGACGGGGCTACCTGCCTTATGGCAGGGATGATTTCATGAAGGACATTTTAAGGGAAACTGGTCCGGGATCAAACTCCCAGTATTCTTTTATCTTGACCACTCAGCCAGTCAGAAAGGGGCTAGTTTGCATGTAAATTCAACTGACAAAATAGCATTTTATTTCATCTACTTATCAAACTCACAGGAAATTTAAGATTTAAAAAAAAATTACTTGTTTTGGCCATTGTTATGAAGTAACTCTTCTGCTTAAAGTTGCTTGCCGTCATTATAAATAAAGATAAAATTTGAAATCTGTCCCGAAGAAGGTTTTTTTGACTCTTGATGGTACAGTTTGTAGGGTTTATATTTATTTTAACTAACATTTATTTTAAGCTATCTTTCCTGTCAAGCCTTTACTTTCCCCTAGAATTGCCAATGCCAGAGTATGTAAATCGCAGTAGAACGCGCAGAGTATTCAAATTTTAGCAGAAGTAAATTGAGTTTAAATAGAAGGGAAACAAGATTGTAAGTGTGCTTCTTGAATCGCGAGCGTGAAGGTTGCTAGGTAGAAATTTTAAGAACCGCGCGTTTCGGCCTGTGTGCCTATTTCGGCAGTTCGTTGAATCTTTCAACTTCTTAATCAGTAAGTTTGCTGAATCTCAGCTGTATCTTATAACGCGGTTAAGTTAGTTACGATTATAGAGCCTCGTAGGTAGTGATTTCGTTATTTACTCATCCTGTCATTTATTTTTAGTTGTACTTTTCTATTTTGTTAAACCGCCGGGTCGGCGTAGTTTGTGAGCGTCAAGTGAACGCAGCTGTATTTCCAAAGTGGAATAAAAAGGGATTTAAACCCTTCTTACGAGTTTGTGTAATTTACAGTTCAAAGCAGTCACTACCACTGTTGCTGACAAATTGGGGCCTCGCAACATTATATTGGCGCCCGAACACCTTACTAACTGAGATGGCCGAAAACTGGATGGAAGCTCCTGTACAACTCCAACAACAAGAAATGGCGAACCAGTTAGAAGGATTTGGATACCTGGTCCAAACGATGAGAGCATCTATCGAGCCAAACGCCAATTTCGACGGAAAAAATTCGGTGACGATATTCTTAGGAGACCTCGAAAATCACTTCCAGTTATACCCTGTGCCTGAAAGACAAAAAGTTGCCATTGCCACGTCTGCACTAAGAGGACAGGCCTCACTATGGTGGAAGAGTATAGGGAAATTTTTATTAGGAGAATTTGGAGGCCAAACATATACCTTTGAAAATTTCAAAATATCATTATTAAAGGCCTTCCCCATAGTGAAAGACCGAGCAAAGCTAGAACAAAGAATCTCTAAGGAGAAGAATGAAAGCTTCCATAGAAGCAATGTAAACCTGTTTCGCCTCTACGCCGCTGTACCGAAGAGCCACGGCTATGCAGTGAAACACCAGCGCAGGGTGAAATTTAAACAGCGCAGTTCGAGGAGATATGTGGCGTTCCGACAGATACTTCAACTTCTATTCATGAGATGGCGCCACGTGTAAAATCCAGTTCTTAATCGGAGCAGCAAAGCGACGTCATTACTCACTCAGACTTCTCGTCAGACAACTGTACGCGACGGCAGCATGAACTGTGTTCCGAGCTCTGTGTTGATCTCTGCAATGTAATTTAAATTGTAATTTAATACTTAATATATTCTTTTGTTATAAGAGATTGTATACTCTTATTTTCTTTAATTATATCATGCATTAAGCACACGACCACCAAAAGGGGTGACCTTTTGACTGAGCACGTTACTACAATGGATTTTCAACGACCCTAAGCCACGTGCATCCAAGGCATTCTGAAGAACTGACTAAAAATAACAACGAATATGGACATTAAACGTATGCTACAACGTACCCCTTCAATTATTTCTAGAAGTATTGATATATATTGCTTGTGTTTTTTTCAAAGTCGTGCATATCATCGCAAGGAGCTTCAGCAAATCATCAATGTGATCTGTTCCGTTCCGCTGACTTCGCCAGTCGTGCAATAATTCTTCGATCATTCAACTTTTGTGACAAGTGTGATACAATAGTGATTTTCGCTAAATGTGCTACATCAGTAATTTTTCTGCAACGTGCTACGGCAAAATTCTTCCTTCAGTGTTCGAAAGTAGTGAATTTTTTTTCCCATGTGCTACAGGAGTGATTTCCTTTTTCCTTCGAAAGTGCCTTAGCAGTGTGAAGTGGTGATATTGTGCGTGCGCAATACAAAATGAACGCATCATTTTTTTTTCTCAAATAAGGGTTTCTTTTCAAATGCACTTCGGTAAAATATTATTTGTGTGTGTAATTGCTGACCCTGTATTATTTGTGTGTGTATCGTTACGTAAATTTTTTCTGCATGGTTAAAATATTTATTGTTATCATGGTAACATATCAATAGTGTATCCTCATGCTACAATATTTGTGCTGTTAAGTGTTTATTAATTAAAGTGAAAATTATCTATCAGTATGCCCGACGATATTCCACCAGAGCCACAAATCACACGCGTTGCGGTGAAGCAACCGCCTTTCTGGAAAAATAATCCTTCATTGTGGTTCGCTCAGATCGAAGCACAATTTTCTATCGCTCGCATTAGGGAGGATTTTAAAAAATTCAACCATGTAGTTGCAGCAATTGAGTCTGATATTCTGAATTCAGTGCATGACTTAATTCTCAAACCACCTGATTGTGATAAATACTCCAAACTGAAACAGCGGCTCATTGGAATCTATTCAGTGTTAAACATAGAAAATGCCGTGGTTCGCAAAACAAATATTTATTAGTGAGATATGCAGAGTAATACGCAGAGTTACATGCAAGCAGAATAATACTAAGCACAAGCAATAGCACAGATAAATAAGTACAGGCAGAATAATACTAAGCAAGCAGAATAACAGAATAATACTAAGCAGCGATAAGCGTCTTGTCTTGTCTTGTCTTTTGAATGGTTAGGAGGCAATTAGCAGCCTCTGCTGCTTTAACCACCGCTTTTGAAAAAATGCCTTTAGGCGTTGGTATATATGATTGCAAAAATGGGCGTGTAACGCCGCGCCTACTAGGCGAAGCTGAAGCAAATACAAAGGTATGTAGAGTGAAAAAGCATCTGGGAGCTGTTCGAGCTGTGACGAAAGATATAACTAGCTGAAAAGTTTGCTTAATAAAGCATTTGAAAAAATAAACATTAAGTAATTTAAATTAAGTATGCTTTTGAAACAGGTTCAGAATGAAATGGATCGTAATTATACTGGTGGGAGCGGCTCAAATGAGGAATACAACAGTAACATATTTCTGGTGAATTTCAAGAGTTCTCGTACGAGAAATGTTAAAGTCATATAAATTAACAGTATTCACAAACAATTCACCCTGTACAAAGTCCTGGAATAAACACACTTTTTAAGAAACACTTGTAATTTTAAAAGACACAATATTTCAGCATAAGTCACAGTTTAGAAGGCGGGATGGTGAAACACACATAATTAAGTCAGTTTGTGTGTCCCTGACAAAGTCTTTTTATAGGAACACTAATAAAATATAAAATTCTTGAAAATAATGATATAAAGTAGTAATCCACTGAGCTTTTTTAAGTCCTAAATAAGTTGAAAAAAACACAAAAGTCTCTAGTGGGGAAATATTTACAGTATGTACAGCTATTTACAAGTTTCACCACCTTGGATTATGAAAAATGCTTTTAGGACGCTTAGCAGCATTTTCAAGTGTTGGATCATAATTGATTAGTTCCTTAATATGATCATATTGAGACTGTTCAATTTTACTATAAAAGTTGTGGCAGGTTGAAATAATTTGGTCAGCAATTGGTCTGATTTTTAATTCTTTGTGTATTTGCAAATTTCTAACGAACCAAGGAGAATTAACTATTTCTCTTAGAATCTTGTTTTGAAAGACTTGTAACTTGTGTCTGTACGTTTTGAACACTGTAGCCCATATGGGAATTGCGTAAAGTAGTGTCGGTCTAATCAGCATCATGTAAACTCTTTTCTTTAATTGAATGTTTAATTTTGAGTCTCTTTTGATGAGAGGGTACAGAGCTATTTTTGCGACTGTAGCTTTCCGTAAGGCATATGCAGTCTGTTCCTTGAAGAGGAGTTGTGAATCGAAAATGACACCCAGGTATTTAGTACTATTGACGACGGGGAGTGGCTGATCTTCTATCTTTATATTTACGTTTACTGGAGTAAATTTTCTATACCTTCTAAAGAGCAGAATTTGACATTTAGCCGGATTGACTTTAAGTTTCCAAGATTTGAGGTAATGTGCGATGATGTTAACTGCTTCTTCTAATTTGTCTACGGCAAACTGTGGTTTTAAAGATTTTGTAAAAATAGCGGTGTCATCTGCATATTTCACAAGTTTTGAATTTAGTGGGATTGGCATATCATTAGTAAAGATATTAAAGAGAATTGGCCCCAAAACACTTCCCTGGGCGACGCCGCTTTTGATTCTTTTTCTTGAGGATAAAGTGTTATTGATTTTGACATGAAAATTGCGATTTTTTAGATAACTTTGCATTAGTTTGATAAAATTTATAGGCAGATGAGCAAGGTGTAGCTTAAAGAGGAGTCCCTCATGCCACACCTTGTCAAATGTCTTTTCTAAATCTAGGAAACAGCTTGCAATAGTATTTTTTTTGGAAAAGGAATCGGCAATAAATTCAGTAACATTGAGAAGTTGATGTACTGTGCTATGCTGTGGGCGAAAACCAAACTGTTCATTTTGAATTATCCCTCTATCTTCCAAGTGTCTCGTCAGCCGTTTCTGTAGAACTCGCTCAAAAACTTTGCTAAGACTTGGAAGCAGGCTAATTGGGCGATAAGAGTTAACATTTTTTGGATCTTTGCCAGGTTTCACAAAAGTAATGATATGTGCCATTTTCCACTGCTGCGGAAAATAGTTAAGCCTTATGCAGGCATTAATTATGTTGGTAATTAGGACAATATATCCCTTGGGGAGAATTTTGAGCACTTTATTTGTTATCCCGTCGTAGCCGGGGGCCTTTCTATTTTTCAGATTTTTTATAATGTTTTGAATTTCAATGGGCGAGGTGTAACCAATATGCTGTCCATCTGTTCTATCAGGAAGGTGAATGATGAAATTAAAAACTTCCTCTTCTGTATCTTCATCTTGTGAGTTATTTGTCGTGAAGGTTTTTTCAAGATGTGTTGCAAGAACTTCTGCCATATCTTTTTCAGAATATGCGATTCCAGTATCGGTGTGCAACGGTCCAATGTTGTCGCTATGAGTTTTTCTGAGCGCTTTCCCAATACGCCACACTGTATCAGGGTTGAAGTCCATTGAGTCTAATAAATTATTCCAACTATCAGATCTGTATTCACTTAGAAGATTTTTAATATTCCTATTTTTTCTGTTAAGAATTCTTTTGATATTAGGATCAGCAGTACGGCGCCAAATTTTAGCGGTGCGATTTTTGTCCTTAATTTTGTCAATAATGTCATCCGGAAGTTTTTCTTTTTTATGTTCTTCATATTTAGTAGATTTTTCAAGAGCACTTTTTATACAATTATTGACCTTAGTGATTTGATACTCAATGTCAGTAATATCGGCTAAAGCAGGATGCGCTGGTAGTTTTTCCAGAGAATGAATGAATTTATCCCAGTTTGTGATTTTTCTAAGTGGAATATTTTTTTCAAAGCCGTAATAAGTAAATCTGACAGGGAGATGATCGGAAGTTAGCTGGTGTGAAACTTGTAGGAAGGGAATTTGTGCAATATTTTTTGTGATAACAATATCAAGAACTTCAGCGCTGCCAGTATGGCTGTATCTGGTGGGATCCGTTGGTCCAAAGATACTTAAATCATTTGTAAGGGCATAATTATGAAGGAAGTTCCCGTTTGCATTTGCACGTCGAGAGTTCCAGGAGTGATGCTTCGCGTTTAAGTCTCCGGCTAGTATTGTGGGAAGCATAATGCCGCTAAAGATGCTCATGTCACTGTTGCTGATATTATGTTCCGGGGGATTATAAGCAGAAATAATCACAATAGGTTCATTAGTGCGAGAGTGAGCTATGATGGCAGTAGTTTCAATATTACTAGAACTTGGGAGATTAAAATAGGTGGCCTGCAAGTGTCTTCTGATGAGAATCAGGGTGCCACCACCCCTGTTATTTTCTCTGTCTTTTCTAAAGGTTCTATAACCTTGGATGTTAAATTTATCACTAGCTCGAAGATGTGTCTCGTTAATTAAGAAAATATCAATGTCATGGCAATTAAGAAAGTTTATGATCTCAGTGTTCTTGCCGCGAACTCCGTTGCCATTAAAGAAGGCGAAATTTAAACTGCTGGAGGCAGTAAGTTGGATGCTTGCATAGTTATTTACAATATTAACACTCATAATTTAAATTTGCTAAAAGTTCAAAGGCTTCCCACCCTATTTGGAGCTTTTCCATTATTGACTTGGCTTTAAAAAAGCGTTCAAATAGCGCTTTGCCTTGAGTAAATAGATTTTTGATCCATTTCAGGAAATCCGGGGCGGAGCCTAATTGTTCTCTTTCGTGAGCTTCATTCTGGTTGACTGATGAGGGACTGGCTTCATTAACATTTTCGTTAGTGTTTCTCCTACTCGGTAATGGGGGGGGGAAGTTCTCCAAGTTGTTTTCTGGAGGATTTGTTCTTGTCTTTCTCCAGGCATCTCTTTGATTTTCTTTTTCAGCAATCTTACGTTTAATATTGTCAGGGTGCATTTCGCAACCCCTGTAGGAACTGACGTGGGGTCCCCCACAAAGGCAACACTTTCCTGGAAGATTTCTATCTTTTGTACAGCTAGTGGTGATATGGTTTAATCCGCACTTTAAGCATCTTGGTTTATGTTTGCAGTGGGAGCGACTATGTCCATATCTCTGACAGTTATGGCACTGTTTGTGTCCTGGGGTTGGTTGGAAAGAGATAATTTTGACCGCAAGGTCCAAGATATGTGTTACCTGAAATATCTTTTTTCCTTCAACAGTCCGTGGGACTTCTACAAGGAAAGTTGGCAATTTGACAATTTCATTGCCAATCTTTTTGGTTATCTGTCTAACCGTTTTAACTGGAATTTTTAATTGTTGGAGTTCTAATATTTCTTCAGGTTTAGTATACACTAAAAGCTTCTTTATTACTACTCTAATGGGCTTATCCCTTGGTAGGGGAAAAGTGTGATAAGGTATTTCCTTATTATCCAAAAATTTTGTGACTGAGCGATAGTCATCGTCAGATTTGACTTTTATGTGGATGTCTCCACCTTTTTGTACGCACTCCATAGCTGTGGTAAATTTTTTAATTTCATCTCTAAGGGGCTTCCAAGACGTAACATCAGATATTATAATCGGCGGTACACGGTTTGCAGTTTTTCTAGGGGCTATGAATTCGCCTTCTTCTGATTGATCCATATCCTGAGGGTTTGTGTTGGGCGTTTGATTGACTTCCATGCTGTCATCTATTCTAAGGGTAGAATATCTATTTTTTATTGTTGTAACAGATGAGTTACTGCTATCACTTAAAGTACGCTTGTGCGTTTTTTTGGGTTTAATCCAAGTTTCGCCCTGCTTAAGAGAGTTATTGTCTTGCACATTGACATTATTCATGTTTTGTTGGGTAAGAATCTGACCAATTCCTACAATCTCATCAATTTCCTTTGAAGATTTAACATTTTTTAATTGCCGTTTACTGAAGAGTTTGGCTACCATAGCCTGAAATAATTTTTCAATTTCTGGATCAACTATTTTTTGACCACTATCAATAAGATTTTTTTGGATTTGCAAATAGGTAGATATAGCATCTAATTCCTCTTCTGAACCACTTTCAATAAGATTTTCGATAACATTTTTATCATTAATTAAGTTTAATGTCTGAATGTACTCTAAATTTGGATTCATTGCAACAGTCCAAAAAGCCTACCGTCCCTAACGGAAAGGCAAGTCCATCGCGAAAACACTTGCAAAAATCAAAAACCAAACTCGAAAACTACTTACGCGCACGATCGATCAGGAACACTTCACCAAGCGACCAGCTCACAGTAACTCCAAAGCTTGAATTTTTGCGCAAAAAGAAGCAATGAACAAGGACCGCAGCGACTATTTACAATAGCAGAAAATGACCAGTCGCGATAAGCGGTTACAGAGGTCATATATATAACTTTATAACAGATCATGGTTTAACAAATCATAAACAAGACACAATAAATAACCAATCAAAAGTAACATACAGAATGGGATTTAGTTTCAGAATAACTCGGACCTGGCTGAAAGCTAATGAATGTTTCGGACTTGACAGAAAGCTATACTTCCTTTTAACCAGTAAGAATGCGATTACAAATATCTCAACACTCCCCCTTAATCGCACATTATACAAAACATAAAAGAATTACACAATTTTTAAACAGCTCAAAGATAACAGTTCATAGAATTTTGTTTTGGACAAAGCCTTAGTTAAGATATCTGCAATTTGTAAACCTGATTGTACATATTCAATTCTAATATTATTTTCCTTAACAGTCTTACGAGTGAACTTTAATTTTATATCTATATGTTTCAACCTACCTGAAAAGTTTTCATTAACAATACTTTTGATACATGACTGGTTATCCTCAAAAATATAAACATTTTTAACATTAGAAATTTCATTTACTACATTTTTTATCCATAAAACATCTTGAATACTTTTACATAAAGCAATTATTTCAGCTTCTGTTGATGAAAGTGCAATACACTTTTGCTTGTTACAGCACCACATAATAGGACAATTTGAAAACATTATAAAGTAACCAGTAATTGATTTCCTATCTTGAGTATCTCCCCCCCCCCAATCTGCATCTACATACAAACACAAGTTTTCCCTTTCCAAATCACCCTTTTTGTATATCAATTTTAAATTTAAGGTGTTTTTCAAGTACCTAAGAATTCTTTTTAGAGCACACCAGGCAACATCAGTAGGATGCTCCTGCAGTTGGCTTAAACAATTTACTGCAAACACAATATCTGGCCTTGTGATATATGATAAGTAAAGCAAAGATCCAATTAATTCTTTGTATGGGCCATGAAATGCATTTCCTTTCTGAAAATCAGCTGCTGTAGATTTTGGTTGAATGGGAGTTTGGGCTGTTTTACAATCAGACATTTTAAATTTATCAAGTAATTTTTCAATATATGGTTTCTGATCTAAATATAAACAACCAGACTCAAATTTAAGTCTAATACCCAAAAATTCCGAGACACTTTCAGATTTTGACATTTTAAATTCATTTGATAACAACGATATTATAATATTTGTTTCTTTTACATCTGAACCTGCAATTAATAAGTCATCTACATAAAGAGCCATAATTACTTTCTTACAATTTAAATTTCTGATGAAAATACATGGTTCAGAGTCCAATTGCTTAAAATCTAATTTAATAACAAAATTAAGAAATTTCTGATACCATTGTCGAGGAGACTGTTTAAGACCATATAAACTCTTTTTAAGTTTACATTTCTTACCACTCATATCATCATATCCTTTTGGCTGGTCCATGTAGATGATTTCATCTAACTTACCGTTCAAGAAAGCTGTCTTGACATCTAAAGTAAAAGTTTGCAGACCTTCATTATTGATAATTACCAGGATTAAACGTAAAGAGCACATACTAATCACTGGAGAAAACGTTTCTGTATAATCTATGCCTTCTTTTTGCATAAAGCCACGAGCAACAAGCCTCGCTTTGTAAGTTCCATCTCGTTTTTTACGTAGAACCCATTTGCAGGAAATGGCTCTTTTATCAGGGGGTAAACTTTGTAGGTCCCAGACGTCGTTATCTTCCATAGATTTCATTTCCTCGTCCATAGCTCTTTTCCATGGTTCTTGTTCTACTTGTGGTAGATTTGCAATATCTTCAAATGTCAGAGTGTCTTGTGCAAACATTACTTGGTAAATCTCAGGATCAGGATACCTAACTGGCTGTTTCTTTTCTCTTGAGGATTTTCTTTGTTCCTCCTTCTTATTTGCAACATTTAATTCGCCGTTATCAGTGTCTGAAATTGATTTGTCTTCATTTTTAATGTCATCATTGTCATTTTCACTCGAATCAGAACTATCGCAAATATATTTTTGATTTTCTACTTTCTTCTTTTCTTCATTAAATTTAACATTTCTGGAAACAAGATGCGTCTTGTTTCTGGAATCATTAAACGATATCCCATTGTGGAATAACCTACAAATATCATTCTGACAGATTTTTCATCTAGTTTCTTTCTTTGCGATAGTGGCACTAGAGTGTAAGCATCACAGCCAAATACACGCATGTTTTTTAAATCAGGATTTTCACCATACTTCAGAAAATAAGGAACATGATTGTCAATTGAACTATTTGGGAGTCGATTATTTATGTAAGCAGCCGTAAGTACTGCTTCACCCCAAAGAAATTTTGGTAATTTTGCCTCAAGTATCATTGCTCTAGCTTTTTCCAGTACAGTTCTATTTGCTCGTTCAGCAACACCATTTAGAAAAGGTGTATAGGGAGGTGCAGGATCCATTTTTACACCTGCTCTTTTAGCAACTTCATGCAATTCTCCACTGACATATTCTTTGGCATTGTCACAGCGAAGTTTTGCAACAGTTGGATTCAATTTAAAGAATAGCTTGAGTTCATCAGCAATGTTACTTTTTCTTTTGAGCAGTCTGATTTCCATAAATCTCGAATAGTCATCAATTATAGTCATGAAATACCTTTCCCCATGGAGTGTTTGAGGTTCTATTGGACCACATATATCAGTGTGTATAGTTATAAGCGGTTTGGATTCTTTTATGCGAGGACCCTTTCCTATACGCAAAGCACTTGTTTGGCACGAACACATACTTCACAAAAGGATTCTTTTGCAGGAAGATTCATCAGTTTTAATTTTTGATCACAGCAGTGTCCTAACCTTCTGTGCCATAAATCATCATTCTTTACTGCTAAAGCTGTAAATAAATTTGGTGAAAAATCACTAAAATATTGTCCGCATTTATCCAAGTATCCAAATCTAAAACGCTTGTTTTTGTTTTCAATATAAACTATTTCATTTTTAAAAATTACGCTTAAACCTGCTGCTTCAATATTTTTAACAGAAATTAATTGTCCGTTTAATTTTGGAACGTAAAGAACATCTTTTAACATTATTTCAACACCATTCTTAGTTTTACCGCAAATATCACCAATTCCTTCCACTTGTAAAACCGCCGACTTAGACGCGCACTTAACAGTTCCAGTCTTAGGCTTAATTGAGGTGAACCATTCCTTGTGAGAAGACATATGCGAAGTTGCACCAGAATCAATAATAAATTTATCATGCACAAGATTTCCAGCCATAAAAGATATTGCAGGGGAAGCATACTTATTACTATTTGAATTTGCCTGCTTTTTAGAATTATCAAAACATTCATTTTTAAAATGACCACTTTTCCCACAGTTATGACAGACGCAGTTCTTTTTCCTACAAAATTTAACAGAATGTCCTTTTCTTTTACAATAAGTACAAAACAATTCTTTACGAGCACTAATAAAAACAGAGTTATCTGTATTTGGTTTAGAATACTTATTTTCATTTTTATAATCAAACATAAGAGATTCACAATCAATAAGTCTACTTGTAACAAAATCTAAACTCAAATTATTGCTTGGCTGATTCTCTAGAGATGCCTTAATATTTTCATATTCTTTTGGCAAAGACATTAAAATGTAAATAATAATATCAAAATCGCTTACTTCAGAGCCAGAGACGCGTAAACTACTCACCAGTTTCATTATGCTGTCGATATGCTGTCTCATTGACACATCCTTGGATTTCTTTATGGTAGCTAGACGTTTACGCGTTAAAATTTGACTCACTGCACCTTTAGCGCTATACGTAGCTTGTAGTTTCTTCCATATTTTACATGCAGTGTCTTCACGTTGAAGAGAAGCAATAACATTGTCACTTAGAAGGGCAAGTATTAAGGCATAAGCCTTTTTTGATTTCAAAACATCTGCAACTCTGTCCGCAACTGCTTCTGTTTCCAAAAACGTATCCAATTCTCTTGCCGTAAATACTACTCGAACTCTTCGACACCAAACAGTAAAGTTATTAACACCGTCAAATGGCGCTACACCAAAAGCTTCCCTTTCACCTCCGGAAATGCCATCATTCACAATATACCAAATCAAAATCACGCGAACGATAAATTAGTACACTGAAGGTTCAATTAGGGAACTATCAGCGAATTTTAACTTTTGAAGGAACCACGCTCTGCTGTTAAACATAGAAAATGCCGTGGTTCGCAAAACAAATATTTATTAGTGAGATATGCAGAGTAATACGCAGAGTTACATGCAAGCAGAATAATACTAAGCACAAGCAATAGCACAGATAAATAAGTACAGGCAGAATAATACTAAGCAAGCAGAATAACAGAATAATACTAAGCAGCGATAAGCGGTTACAGAGGTCATATATATAACTTTATAACAGATCATGGTTTAACAAATCATAAACAAGACACAATAAATAACCAATCAAAAGTAACATACAGAATGGGATTTAGTTTCAGAATAACTCGGACCTGGCTGAAAGCTAATGAATGTTTCGGACTTGACAGAAAGCTATACTTCCTTTTAACCAGTAAGAATGCGATTACAAATATCTCAACATTCAGAAAGTGAATCTTCAAAAATACGTACTTTACTACAAGGACTTGAACTTGGAGATCAGCGACCTTCATACTTGCTGTCACGAATGCGTGATCTGGCAGGAAGCCGATGTAGTGACGACTTGTTGAAGTCACTATGGCTTTCGCGTCTACCTAATAACATACAAATAAGTCTTGCTGCTTCCAATGAAGATCTAACCCGTTTAGCAGCAATGGCTGACAAAATTAGTGAACTTGTTACTCCAGCATATGTCAGTGCTGCTAATGCTGCACCTTCCAGTTCATCCCTCGAACAACAAGTGGCTGAATTGACCAAAAAAGTATCTGAACTCTCTACAAGTCTTCATGCTTCACGGAGATACAATCGATCAAATCAGGGCCCACGTAATAAATTTCGTGCCCGAAGCAGGAGTCCATCTCGTCTTAATACTCGAACGCAGTACAAAGAACCCACAAGTGGCATATGTTTTTATCATATGAATTTTGGCTCTCAAGCTCCCAAGTGTGCCCCTCCATGCACTTTTGTACAAGCGGGAAACTAAATGGGCGGTCTTCTGCTGGCCAACAGAATGTCCGCCACATCGACAGAATAGTACTGGCTGATCGTTCAACTCAGTTATGTTTTCTAGTAGATACTGGAGCTGACATATCAGTGCTCCCGAGAACTAAAACAAATGCTCACCAACTTAATAAACTTGTACTGTATGCAGCCAATGGTGCCCAAATTGCAACCTACGGCACCAAACTATTGACACTTGATTTAAACTTGCGCCGGACTTTCAACTGGCCTTTTATTATTGTGGATGTAACTCAAGCAATTATTGGTGTCGACTTCTTGACACATTTCCACCTTCTAGTGGATGTCAAGAATAATTTCTTAATTGATGCTACAACTCAGCTCACATCACAGGGCCAAGCTTCTCACATATCAAACGTACCTACCAACATAAGTGTTTTATCGGGCAGCACACGGTTTCATCGGTTATTAGTAGAATTCCCTGACATTTTAAACCCATCCAAATCAGGGCAGCATACTCATCAGCCAGAAGTGTATCATCACATTGAAGCACATGGCCCACCTGTATTTTCCAAGCCTCGTCGTCTTTCTCCAGAGATGCTAAAAGCTGCTCGCAAAGAATTTGAATTCATGCTAGCACAGGGAACCATTCGCCCATCTAAAAGTCCATGGGCCAGTCCACTTCACATGGTTAAAAAGTCTAATGGTGACTGGCGGCCTTGTGGAGATTATCGTCGACTTAATGCCGTCACAGTCCCTGACAGATATCCAGTCCCACATATCCAAGACTGTACCCATCTTTTTCATGGAACAAACATATTTTCTACCCTCGATCTTGCCAGAGCATATCATCAGATCCCAGTGCATGCTGAAGATGTGCCCAAAACCGCAGTGACTACACCATTTGGTCTCTTTGAGTACTTATATATGCCATTTGACCTTCGCAATGCTGGCCAAACATTTCAGCGTTTCAAACACCAAGTACTGTCTGGCCTCGATTTCTGCATCCCATATTTTGATGATATCCTGGTTGCATCTACAGATGCGGAAGAACATTTTCAACATCTGCGTCAGATTTTCACTCGCCTTAAAGATCATGAGGATTAAAACTAAATCCATTCAAATGTGTACTTGGTCAACCCTCAGTTTCCTTTCTTGGATGTCTTATCACCCAGAATGGAGTCAAACCTTTACCGGAAAGAGTCAAAGCAATTAACAACCCACCTCAGCCCAAAACCATCTCTGAACTGAAGCGTTTTCTAGCAATGTTAAATTTCTACCGACGCTTTCTGCCAAATGCCGCAAAAACACAAGCCTGCCTACATGAGTTTCTGAAGAATAGCAAAAAAAAAAAAAAAAACGATCAACGAGCTGTCCCTTGGACTGAATCTGCATCTGTAGCATTCGTGCAATGCAAACACGATCTGGCAAATGCAGTCACACTTTCTTATCACTCACCTAGTGATCAGCTCTCTATAATGGTAGATGCATCTGACACGGCCATAGGAACAGTGCTTCAAGCCCATACCACTAAAGGACTTTCCCCAATGGCATTCTTCTCCAGAAAACTTACTACTGCAGAAAGGAAATACAGCACATATGACAGGGAGCTACTTGCTGTGTACTGTGCTGTTAAATACTTCCGGCACAACTTGGAAGGACACGACTTCATCATCTTCACCGATCATCGACCATTAACCTTCGCTTTTAGAAAAAACTCTGACTCATGTTCTCCTCGTCAGCTTCGACATCTGGATTTCATCGCCCAGTTTAGTACAGATATCAGATATGTCTCTGGTACTGATAATTGTGTCGCTGATGCCTTGTCTCGGGTAAACAATATCAACCTCACTACCCCAGATTTCTCTGAAATTGCAAAAGCTCAATTGCATGATGAGGAACTCAAGAACCTTATCTCAAATCCACAAACCTCCCTTCAGTTACAACCGCTGCACATTGATCCAAAGCTTAAAATTTACTGTGACATAAAGAACAATAGAATACGTCCTATATTCCTGTCAATTTTAGACGTGAAGTGTTTAATGCCTTGCACAATTTTGCACATCCTGGAATCCTTGCCACCAAAAAGCTGATCGTAGACAGATTTGTCTGGCCAGCAATGAATCAAGACATCACAGAATGGACTCGTTCATGTATTAGATGTCAACGGTGTAAAGTATCCCGTCACACTCACAGCCCCATTCAACAATTTAACCTTCCAGCAAGACGCTTTGATCATGTGCACTTAGACTTGGTTGGCCCATTGCCTCCTTCAAATGGTTACACTTACCTCCTCACTTGTATTGATCGGTACACAAGATGGCCTGAAGCCATTCCTATTGAAAATATATCCGCTGAAACTGTAGCTCGAGCATTCATCTCCCAGTGGCTTTCAAGATTTGGCATGCCTACCACCATCACTACTGACCAAGGCCGACAATTTCAATGTCACTTGTTCGCATCCCTCACCTCTCTTCTTGGCATTCGCCATATTCGCACAACACCATACCATCCATCTGGAAATGGGATGGGGGGACGCTTTCACCGATCTCTCAAACAAGGTCTGAAGTGCCACAGTAGCACACACTGGACAGAAGCCTTACCCCTAGTCTTGCTTGGTCTTCGCACAGCATTCAAAGAAGACTTTGGTAGCACTTGTGCTGAAATGTTATATGGTGCAACCCTCCGTCTGCCAGGTGAATTCTTTCACCCAGAATCTACTCCAGTTATTGACCCTCCAACATTCCTTCAACGTTTACGTGAGACCATGAGCAATATCTCGCCAACTCCAGCATCTTCGCATAACCAGCCAAGCTATTTTGTACATCCTGCGCTTGAGACATCTTCGCACGTATTCGTGCGCAACGATGCAATTAAGCCAACTTTAACACCTTCATATGATGGTCCATTCAAAGTTGTCAAACGAACACCGAAACATTTCACCATCATCTGCAATGGCAGACAATCAGTGATTGGAATCGATCGTCTCAAACCAGCATTTCTAATGCAAGATCCAACAACTTCCTCATCAACATCACTCCCGGAAGAAAGCTTACATCCCGTTAAAGAGCAACCTAAAACTACCAGATCTGGAAGAAAGGTTAAATTTAAGCCAAAGTACTTATAACGTACCGATGGTACTTGGGGGGGAGTACTGTGGCGTTCCGACAGATACTTCAACTTCTATTCATGAGATGGCGCCACGTGTAAAATCCAGTTCTTAATCGGAGCAGCAAAGCGACGTCATTACTCACTCAGACTTCTCGTCAGACAACTGTACGCCACGGTAGCATGAACTGTGTTCCGAGCTCTGTGTTGATCTCTGCAATGTAATTTAGTACTTAATATATTCTTTTGTTATAGGAGATTGTCTACTCTTATTTTCTTTAATTATATCATGCATTAAGCACACGACCACCAAAGATAGTAAATTTTTTACTTTGAAATAACTCAAGGTTTATTTTCATACATTTCTGGAGTTTTATGAGCAAAAGTATCTTAGTTGGAATTTTGGGCGAATTATACAAATCCTGTCCAATTTTTAATTTGAATTTAAACAGCGAGCCATACGAAGACAAAATTTAAATGAAATAAATTTCTTAATTCTTTTATTCTGTAAACTTAAAAAGGGGGAAAACACATGCCATACAAAACGTAATAATTTTTTATGAATCCATAGTTAAAATTTTACAGTGAAATTTTAAAAGCAAAATTTGCAATAACTAACTGAAACAGAAAAAATAATTAAAGGCACCCCTAAATAAATTGAAAACACTGAAATACATTATAATTATCCGACAACAACTTTAAAAACAAATTACCATGAAAGCTTTTAGACAATTATTTGGAATGACTATTGTGAAACCAAGAAAACCAAGAGCAAAGTTTTCACCCAATACCCAAAACCATTTTACATTACATTTAAAAAGTCTTTAAAAGAATTTCACATAACTAACACCAAGTATCTCTGACTACAACAACAAACAACCTTTTCGAACAACGTGGTAAAAGATTGCTAATATGGCCTGCATGCTGCTTTGTTGCCTCCTGATGTTATTTCGCACATGCGCAGTGAGGTACGGAGGGTGGATAGCTTTGGGATGGTTTGCCCCTTTAAAGTAAGCTTCAGGGATATACATAATGTGTCTCTTCGGTCTGACGAAGCCACATTTGCCTCAGGGAACCTTTACTTCTTCTCCTTAGAGATTCTTTGGCTAGAAGCCGAGCTGTATAGTTTTTATCGTGGGTGTGAAAGATGAGCTCCTGCAACATCACAAGTTTTTTATGGAAGTTTTGATTCCACTGTAATAATTGTAGTATCATCCGAAAGTGTTTGTCAAGTGCTTTTATTTCGTGCAATCATTGGTTCAATATCTTATTTATAGCCGGAGATATTGGACTTTTAATTTGATTTGCACTGTGTGTGTGTCTCCAACTTTATCCAAATGCTGAAGGATGAATTTTTAGTGAAGTGCTGTGGTCATCATCACATTTGTTAAGGGAATTTGCAAATTCCAGCAGGCATCCGCCTTCATTCAAAATACCATCAGATAGCGGGTGTTTTTCGGCCTCTTCCAATGCAAGTTTTATGTAAGTGTGTTTTGTGATAGTGTACTAATAGTGTTTTTTGTAAAAGCTACTTTTGCGCCATTTTCCTGGATTGATTCTTCAATAACTTCGGTACTTTCAAGAATATCGGCTTCATTCTCATCTGCAAAGGTAGGCCTTTGAATTTCCTTTAGTTTGATGTACTATACTTGACAGTAGAGTCAATAGCCTCAGAGTTATTAAGTTTTTCATTCATTCCTTCTTCTTAAACTTCATGTTTCCCCCTGCCTAATTCCGTAGCGTCGGTCCTGCCAAAGAATCTTGGTCCTGCCTCCCCTCCCCACTTAAGTAGCGGAGCAGGGGTTGTCCGTGACCTTCGGGAATCAAGAATTATCCAGTTGGCTGTGGCTCCCCTCTTTTACAGACCTTGAACTTCTTCCCGATTCAAGAATGCGTTAGCGTTACAGCGTTAACCTGCAAGTCTTCTAAGTAACTAAGTGCCACGCAGAACTGTTTTTATAGTTCGGCAGTGAGATTTTCTGCAAACAGTGTTAACCTATCTATTTCTATTACAGTAACGTATTAGCTATATAAATATATATATCTGCATTTTTATATATATATATATCCATGCTGTATGTGTAGGTTTTAAACCAATATGTGAAATAATGTAATTGCTATTAATATTTTTTATTCATTCTCTGTGTGTTACTTCCACATAACTGGTACTATGATGTCAGTATTTTTATATATTATTGAACATAACTATGTTTTTTATGCATATATGCTATTGTATTTTTCGTTGTGAGAAAAATTTTGATGTCCCATCTTACGACATGGAAGATATTTTCTAAGTTAGTGCTTAAAAACTAATTTTAGCAAAATTACCGTAAGCCCTCTATTTTCGTTTTGATTTGTTTTATTTTTTTTGCTTTTTTAATTTAAATTTAAAAAAATTTCCTTCCAAAAAAGTTCTTAATTTTTTTAGTTTTTTAATATTTGACTTTTTTATATTCTTCATATTTATTTTATTTTCATTATTTTTTATTATATATATTACAAATCTTATAAAAGAAAAAAAGTCTCCATACACTATACTATACGCAAGCACCTTAATTGATCCTCTTCATCTTCTATTCTATTAAACTTCAGCGTCCCGTCACTAATTGTTTCTACGCTTTAAGCATTTTAATTTGTTTTCATTAGATTTATTTTCACTTAATTTCTTATTTCTCTCTATCAGTTTCGGCGCCCATTAACCACATTTTTCAGACTTCCCATTAGTTTTTTTTTCTTCTGTCCGTAGACAGCCAACATATTGTTAACACTAATTCAAGCCTCTGATCTCCCCCCTTTTAATCACTTTTAACAGCCTTTAATACAATTTACTTTTCTGATAGCTTGCCTTTATATCAACCTAAAGTTTCTTAATAAACCCCATCCAATTTTATTTAATTCTCACTTTTTTCCTATCACTCATCCCATCTCCTTCAAACACCTCGTATTTTGCATCACCTTATAATTCATTTTTATTTCTCTCATATCTCCTCTTCTTATTAACCTAGAGCAATCTAGAAATCTCCATCTATCGCCTTATAATATCTTTCATCTAGAACCACTCTCGACCCCAAATAACCTCCGTCAGCTAACCCCTTTTAATTTTTTTTCGAACTATAAGCCTTCCAAGAAACTCCCTTTAACTTCTTTCAATTTAAACTTTCTTCTGACTTCACACTCAACTCTCTCTGACTCCCCTTCTTTTCACCTTCATATTTACCGTGGTTTAAATTGTCTTGTTCTTCTCTTCTAATTAATGTAGAGACTCCAAACAAACTTTCTTTTAGTAATACCTTCCCACTGAATTAATTTAATTTTCTCTGACCCCCCTTAATCTTGGTCTCTTCTAGTTAATCTATTTTAAGACTTCGGAATAATTCTCTCGGCTCAGAAATCTTAGCTCTGCAGTTATTTAATTCTATTATTATAATTATCAACCATTTTCATCTTACACACTGTAGTTGTGCGTACTGACTCACCTACTGATCAGCTAGTTTTATCTGATGAAAAATGAAAGATACATGCACTGAAAGATCTGAAAGTTGCCTAGACTTGGCAACACTTATTTCGTCAAATTCAACCACCCATGAGGAGAAAGTGCATTTAATCTTTAAAGAGTGCACAAATATTGTAACATCAAAAAAGAGGAATAAGTTTCTTCTACCAACGGAAGATCGGGAGCATATAGTTAAGGCTCTTGCTGCTCTTCAAACCCTCGCTTTGCAAGGCTCCGCATATAGAACATCGCCACCATCAGTTGAAGCAGCTGTAAATACAGATTTTCTACTTTATCCGACGTCTGGAACAGCTACCACAAACAATCTGCCACCAGAGCACATGCCCAAATCCTTTGCGGACGTATTACGGCGACCAAAGAAACCAAGTTTAGTCATTCAGCCTCGTGGTGAAGTCTCTGCAGAAGAGCTAAGAAACCAACTTAATTCAAAGGTTCCAATAGCGCATCTAGGTGTGGCAGTGGATAAAATAACATCCACTAGAAGAGGCGGAATAGAGGTACACTGCAAAACAGCGGAAGATGTTCTCAGACTTGAAGAGCGATTTCAGCAAGCCAAAGTTTCAGCTGACATCAAGAAACCGGCAAGGCGGAAACCACGCTGCGTCATCCATGATGTCGCGGAATGCACTAAGCCAGAAGAAATCATTGATGAACTCTGTGCAATTACAAGAATGCCGAGAAGCTCCTATAAGCCCCTTTTCCGCCTCAAGCAAAGGAGGAACGGCCGAGTCAAGTGGGTCATTGAATGTGACTGCGTCAGCTTCGCAGCAGCACTCAGAGTACAAAAAGTATACACGGGATGGACAGCGCATGGTATTAAAGAATACCTCGGTATCGTGCGGTGTTTCAGGTGCCAGCTATATGGCCACATCCAGGAAGTCTGCCAGAGTAAAAGAAATTACTGTGGATACTGCGGGGGAAATCATGCAACAAGAGAGTGCATGGCCAATAGTGCAGAATGTATCAACTGTGGAGAGGCCAATCACAAATACGGCACCCATCACGACAACAGGCACCCAGCATATCATCCAAGCTGCCCTGAATTCCTGCGAAGCATTCGTTACGTCCGCAGTATTACAGAGTACAAAGGCAGTAACGGGGAAACGAACAGTTGTCACAGAGCTCAATTCCTTAGCAATCCAGAAGACTGACACGTACTCAGGCAACAGAGCATCCGATAAGAATCCTGAACGTATATCTCAGGAACCCACATCTTCCATAACTCACGAAAGCAATTTTCTTTTTATGCCAATAAATACTAACATCTTCGAGCATGATGAGATTAAGATACTCCAGATAAATTTACAAAGAGCCAGAGCCGCAACGGCCCAGCTGGTGCAACAAGCGATGGAAACGGAAGTAGACTTTATTCTTGCTCAGGAGCCGTACCTGCAAGCAAACAATGTAGCTGGCATCCCTCTAATGTGGACCATCATCCAGTCACATGATGGAGAAGGCCCAAGAGTAGCTACTATTTGCTGTAATCAAAAATGGGCACTCACTATCATCAAAGCTACCAGAGATGCAGTAACAATGGCGATTGAGGCAAAAAAATCTTAGAATACTAGTTACTAACATCTACATCCCTCCCACGGCAGACATTTCTGAATCACTACATCTACAACAAAGAATTCTGGCTGATTACCCCAACGATCAGCACCTTCTTGCGGGGGATTTTAATGCGCATTCTGAAACCTGGGGATATCCACATACGGATCTGAGAGGAGTAGAAGACTTTGTGGCAAGTAATGATCTATCCATTCATAAAGAGCCTGAATGCCTGCCTACGTTTGAAACCGTTAATGGCAAAGGGTGGCCGGATTTAATGCTCTCATCTGCAGCCCTGACCCCAAACATAAAAAATTGGACAGTTGAGGATTCCATTACCAACTCAGACCATAGGTACATTACCTACAGTATAAACCAACAGCATGAAAGGCTAGTAATGAAGCGCTATAAGCTTACCAGAAGTAAAACTACTCAATTTTCCAGGAAAGCCCGTCCAATCCTAAATAGATTATTAATGGAGCTGCCAAACACCATAACAGTCAAAGACGCGGAAGAATTGACCAATAATTTGATCAGTGACCTCCAAATTATCTGTGACAGCACCTTTGCGCTGAAAACCCCCAAAATGCTACACGCTGCAAACTGGTGGAACAGGGACCTCAGAACACAGCGTAGCCGTACCAGAGCTATGCGCAGGCGCATGAAAGCAGAAAGAGATCAGGATGCTAGACAATTACTATCCATAGAATATAATAAAGCGCAGGCCAAGTATAAAAAGGCCATATTACGGGCCAAACTTGAAAGCAGGAAAAAATTCTGCACTGATCATAGAGATACCTATGGGATTCTGCACCAAATAGCCAGTGAAAAAGTTTTTAAACCGACTCTACATCACACTTTTCATGCCTATGGGGAATCAGGTATTATGAAAGCAACGATAAGAAGAATCCTAGATGCGGTTTTTCCATCAGATGAGGATGACACATCAGACTTGCAATTGCATCCGGCGTTCTCACTTATATCAGGCACTCCAAATGATATACCGATTCAGAAGTAAATGCAATTATGCGAAATCTGCCGAAGAAGAAAGCTCCAGGTCCCGATTCTTTAGATTACGATATTATTAGAGCGGTGCACAGAGCGAATCCGAAATTTCTTGTCACCTACTTCAATAAGCTCCTCTCTCTGCAATATTTTCTTAAGTCCTTTACGATCGGGCAAGTGGTCCTATTTCAGAAATCCGGAAGAGACAAAGAAGATCCTTCTTCCTTTCGCCCCATCTGTCTTCTTTCGCCTTTAGGCAAAATTTATGAAAAGCTGACAATACTCAGGATCAAGCATCATTTAATTTTGTCTGGCCACATCTCAGAGGCGCAGTTTGGCTTCAGGGAGAACCGTTCCACTCTTAACGCTCTTGACATTGTTAAAGATGAAGTTCAAAGGATCAAAGAAGATAACCAGCATGCGGCCGTCCTCAGCCTTGACTTACAGAGTGCGTTTGACTCCCTGTGGTGGCCTGCCATCATTGAAGCTTTACATGCGGCAAGCGTGCCTAATAATCTTCTACAAGTAATTAAAAGCTATCTCAGCGACCGCACTTTTACCGTGGTCTATAATGGCGGCATAGTAAATAAAAAGCAAATACGAGGCTGTCCACAGGAGTCATGCGCTGGACCAGATCTCTGGAATCTCACATTTAACTCCATACTAAATGCGCGTTGGCCGTCGCATACAAAGACCACTTTTGAAGATGATGCCACTTTCATCGTTCGAGGCCACAGCAGGGATGAATTGGAGAAAAACTGCAACGAGGTTATCTCGCTCTTTGACAACCTCTGCACTGAAAAACACTTAAAAATATCACAGGATAAATCAAAATACATTATATTTCACAAGCCTAAACAAACTATCATAAGGAACCCGTGCATCAAGCTAAAGGAGTGACGGTCAAGAGGGTCAAGGAGTTAAAACTCCTTGGCCTCATTTTGGATGAAAACCTTACTTGGATTCCTCACTTGCTAGCCCAAAGGGTTAAAGCCACAAGAATAGCGACTAGAATTAAAAATATGCAGGGAAAAGATTGGGGATTACGACCCCACATCCTCAAGACTATTTACAAGACGGTAGTGGAAAAAATAGTTTTGTATGGGGCAGCTATTTGGGCCCTACCCATGACTGCGAGAAAATTGAATTTACTTAATAGCATCCAACGACCTTTCGTCCTTGCTATCACGAAAACATACAGGACAACGGCCACAGCAGCGGCAGCGGTTCTAGCTGGACTTACTCCTCTGCCAATAGCCGCACTACAAGAGGCAACTGTCTCTACAGTCATGCTTCTTAGGAAGTCAGCCTCATTTAGGGGAACTACATTTGTACCATCAGACTTTGAGAACAAAAATTCTCAGCTCAAAGTTCATCCTGCTAGTTATGGGTTGGGCATTCGTGCCCATACCTCTATGTCTCAGGATTTACGGGTAAGAGACACAGGCGGTGCAAATACCATCAGCATATTCACTGATGGCTCAAAAATCAACGAAGAGGCAGGCTGCGCTTTTATTTCTCATTGTCATGATAAAGTCTTAGAAACATGGAAAGGATACATTGGACTTAATAGATCGGTATTCCAAGCTGAAGCAGTAGCATTGCGCCAGGCTATAACAGCAGCTATGAAGATTGTTGACCAAGAAGTTTGTATTTTCTCAGATAGCCAGTCGGCAATCTTTGCTCTTCGTGATCCATTCCATCCATCACCGATCATAGCAGATATACAATGCCTGCTCAAAGAAACTGCGCATGACTGCAACATCCAGATTTTATGGATTAAAGGGTTTCGTGGGCCACAGGGGCAATGAGGATGCAGACACTCTTGCAAAGGAAGCTGCAAAGAATATCGGTGCGCAAGATGTCCAGATCCCGCTTCCCAAATCTTATCTGAAGCGAGTCTGTCGCATTAAATCGCAGCAACAATGGCAAAAGGAATGGGACTCTATATCGCAAGGCCGTAGAAACCATGACTTTGTCCATAGAGTTTCCCAAGATCGACTCATCTCAGCCCCTTTTCTTTCCCGTTTCATTACAGGCCACGGACCATTTTCCCAATATTTCTATCAAAGGGGAATATCAACAACTGATCATTGTGTCTGTAATGAAGTAGGTACACCTGATCATTACGTTACGTCTTGCCTCTCACGGAAGAAAGGCACACGAGGCTTCCTGATACTGACATTGCTTATAAACGCTTCTTCATTAAGCAGCCAGCCCATCTCAAGAAGCTCAAAAGCATTATGAACAAACTTGAAGCACTAGGACTAGAATTATGCAGCCCACAATAACAGACTTAAATTTCGCAGAGATTCAAAGCACACTGGTTTCCAGTGGCCTCTGCAAGAAGCCCATCTTGAGTCAGTACGCAGAGTAACATTAGGCTGGGAACACGAAAAACAAATGTAAATATGATTTAATATTATCCAAATGTAAATAGTTTAATTATGTATATTTGTAATGAGCATATTAATGCATGGGTGCAATATTGTAAGCATGTGCATTTTATAAATAGAATATTGTGCAGTGTATTGTGAATAATGTATTGTACAGCGCACTGTGTATAGTACCTTGGTAAAATGTGTAAGTGCTCGTAGCATGCAGAGCTATGCTTTGAGCCGAAGGAAGCATAATAATCATAACTGTAGTACTACAACTTAATGTATTCAAGAGCACAGAATGTAAATATTATAGTGGTAATTATTATAGTAGTTATATGTATGTAAATATTATTGCATTCTGTAAATTTTAGTGCATTGAGTGATTTATATATAGTAGTGTTATCAGGTTCTGCGTTCCTCCTTACTTGCTTTGGGAACATTAAATGACCTGACTCGGAACAGGGAGCTTACTAAAGCTATGTTCGATAAATGTGGGAAGTAGACAAGATACACAGGAAGGGTATACGAAACCCTTTATTTTTCTCTCTTTACAATGATTTCCGGACTTCGGAATACAGAGACCAACCACTTGTGGTCTGAACGTAAGAATATAAAAATATTAACTAAACTCTAACTAAACTAACTTTGGATTAATAAACAAGTGTCTACTTGAAGATTGGCCGTATATTAACAGAAAGGCCGTATGTAGTACAGAGAACTGTTAACACTACGATACGTTTAAAATTATCAAGAGGATTAAACCTCTGGCCTTGAAGGCAACCAGCAACCGAGTAAAATTGCTATGGCAAGCGGCCTGCTCCTAATCACTCCTTCCTCTCTCTTGCTTGGCAAAAAGCCACAACTTAAGTACTTGGCGTTCGCAAGACAAATTTTGTATAAATACGTTAACAGCTTTTAATTCTGGCCAGAAGTAGAAAATAAGAAGTGATAGTAAAGATTTAAAATAAAATAAACGTTAGTAAAACTTAAGATCCTTACATACTTCCCGCCAGAGTTAATTAGTTTGAAACTGAGGTCAAAAACGACCTTGTTGAAAACTTTTAGCTCTAGAATCTAACGCGAGGCCAATCTTTTACAAACATTCCTTACTAGAAACTAGAAATTAAAAAAAAAAAGAAATTTGTTTTTACAATAGCAGCTCCCAGGACACGCAATTTTTTTTTCATCTGTACTGCATCTAAACAGGAGCTTTTATTCAAATCTGGTTCCTTTCAGAGATCTGGAAGGAAAACTAGTTTAATGAAATGTTACACAATGAAATGGCAAGTAACATGCATATTTATATTTCTCTTAACATTCTTATTTCATTCATGACTTTATTTAATTATCTCTCCCCGTGCTCTCTGACATGTGTTGTAAAAGAAAACACCAAACACGAATGTGTTTATGTACAAGTGTTCAACACTACCGCCTGCAATCAAAACACTAACGTGTTAAAATTCAACATAACAAGACCTCATAACACACCTTACATTCATCTCTAAACCCTGAGGTACTATTCTGAAAGTGGCTAAGTCTGAAGTGTAGCGTCAGAGAGCCTAACTACATTCATTCAACCTTTAACACATATTCACAATAATTTTCTCTTTTTACAGTCACACGAATAAGTTAAAATTTTTTGGCATTACTTTCACTTTTACCATATCACAGTATTTCTTAACATTTAAAATAACAGTTCACATTGTATATAAGAACATATTAACATGCCGTTAATTTTACGCATTTTAAAACATACATTAGTAGTACATTGTTAACTTCTATTCTTTTCAAAGCAAGTGCCAATTCTTCTACAATGAAACACTACATTTCAAAAAGTCTTTCAGACTAATACTTCTTTCTTGCCAGAATGTTTTAAATAAAATTTATACAATAACTTTTACAATATTTAATTATTTACATATTCCTATTAAACATCAACTTTGGTTTTACGCGCGAGTAATTGAAAAACATAATACCAAAATCGGTAACAACTCATTTCTCGCCCTTTTTGGCGATAAAGGTAGACCTCGCATGAGGTAAAACGTCTTGAACTCTGCCACTTGCAGAAGAATGAAAGATTAACTTAAGTTTGCAAAGTAACATAAAATTTTACTTATCTTTATGATATTGGGACATTCTTTTCTGATCCCACTCCTGAAGATAGCGTAGATTCTTGTTTGATTTATCCTCCTTCTTGTACGGGCTCGCCCTTCAGTGCCTTCCTCTAGAAACTTTCTTTTTTCTCCAGTTCGGTCACCCTTGAATACCTTCTTTTTCGCCTCTGCCTGTGGTCTTGGCCGTTTGATGGCAGCTGGTCTTGGCGGAACCGGAAAACTTCTTTCGCGTTCCTGCTTGGACCTCGTTGCTGGCCGTTCAAATTTTCCTTGTAACTTTTCCTCCGCCGCTGGTGGCCCTTCCGCAGTTCGGCGACATTTGCTGCGGAGAGTCCTGTCGGATGAGTAGATCTTCCGTTTTAGAGCCGGGTTATAGTTGCCGTTATTTCTCCTGGCTCTCTTTGCATTCGTCGTACTTCTCCCTTCTTCATTCTGGGGGTGTTCGTGCGCTCTCTTTTCTGGTCGGTGGAACGGCTTCTTTTTCTTCTTACCTTCAATTTTCCAACGGGGAAACTTTCTTTTCTATTGCTCCTGCCTCCTAATGGCTTGCCCTTGTGATTGTCGTTGTTCCACCTCTGGAGCTTGTGCCTGCAGTGCCTGCCGTGCCGGATCCTGCAAAAGATCTTTAAATATTTGCATTTTATTACGGTCATAGAATGGTTTTATCTGGTCAATGTTTGCGGAGCGTGTTTCACCATTCCTGGCTTTTAACACCACTACAGCCTGAGTTATTTTTTCTATGACATATGGTCCTTCAAATCGTGGAAAAAATTTGGCGGTTTTATCTTCTGGTGCTGAAGAAAGTGAATGCTTAATTTTTAGTACTTCATCTCCTACTTTATAAGTTACTCCCCGTCGTTTCATATCGTAATAAAGATTTTGTTTTCTCTGTGCTACTTCAATGTTCTTTTCTGCTTCTTTAATTAATTTTTCTATATCCCCCATTTTAAATTCTGGGGCTCTTTGTTGAACATAAAATAACTTATCTAACGGCGTTATAATCTTTCTGCCTAAAAATAACTCAGCAGGAGTTTTGCCCGTTGTATCATGTTTTGCGTTCCTAAGGGCGAAAGCTAATTCATTGACATAGTTATCCCAGCTTTTATGAAAATTTTTAACATAACTACGGATAATTTTCACTATATTTCTATTGACCCGTTCCGCTATACTTGATTGCGGCCGATACGGGACCATTTTTAAATGACGTATGCCCAGTGTTTGGCACATGTCTTCAAATATATTACTTACAAATTGAGGACCATTATCCGATATAACTTTTAGGGGCGCCCCGTATTTTAAAATATATTTATTTAAAATAGAATCAGTAACTAATTTCGCGGAGGCTCGTTTTAAGGGAACAATTTCGGTCCACTTACTAAAATGATCAACCATAACAAGGAGATACCGACTTTTATTTAACTGACTTTTTGGGAAAGGGCCCAATAAATCGATGCCAATTATTTCATTTGGAAATTGGGATTTAATGCTATTTAGAAACCCGGTCGGGCGGAAATTAATATAATTAACTGCTTGACATGTTGGGCAGGACTAGACATACGTCCTTGTTAACTTTTGCAGTTCAGGAAAATAGACTGCTTCGCGTACGCGTTGGATAGTTTTTCGAATACCAGCATGAGAAGCTAAAGGGCTATCATGGAGCTCCTGCAAGATATTTAATCTAAGACTAGCTGGGATAACAGGTCGAAATTCGTTGTTGAAATTTGTAGTTTTTAATAAAATATGAGACCATCTATTAGTTCGAAATGGACCGCCCTATTTCTTATCGCCACAATATCTTGGTGGCTAAAATTTTCATGATCCTTTAAATACTCATAAATGTTTCTAAATTCAGGATCCTTACACAGTTCGGTTATTACAGTTTCTCGGGAATTTATTGTACATGCTGTGAGCATTGCCACCTTTACAGTATTACCTTCTTCATCTATTTTTGTTTTGGATAGGGCATCTACTACGATATTTTCCTTTCCGGGGGTGTGCTTCATTTCCAGATTATACTCTTGTAACTTGAGTGCCCATCTTATTAATCTTGGGGATAAGTTTTTCCCTGAGTACAATCTAGTTACCGCCGCATGATTAGAATACACTGTTATTGGCGCCCTTCCAAAATAGAATCGGAACTTTTGCACTGCTAACAGAACTGCAAGTGCCTCTCTCTCGGTCCCGGAATAATTTCTTTGTGTTTGATTTAAAGTTCGACTAAAAAATGCTACGGGCTGCTGATTTTGCGAAAGTCCCGCTTCTACCGCATAATCCGATGCATCCGCTGAAATTTCTTAATTCTCATCCTTTTCAGGAAATTTCAAAACAGGGGCTTGCGTTAATGCTTGCTTTAATTTTTCGAAAGCACTATTGGCTTCGGCCGTCCACGAGAATCTTGCCTTTTTCCTTTTTAATTTTAACAATGGTTCAGCAATAGCTGCAAAATCTTTTATAAAGGACCTATAATATGAACAAAGTTCTAGAAAAGAAGAGAGCTTCTTCGCGGTATTTGGCGGCGGATACTTTTGCACAGCGATTATTTTTGATTCGTCTGTCTCGATTCCTTTCTGAGATAGTTTGTAACCTATTAATTTTAATTCAGGGGCTGCAAATTTGCACTTTTCGACATTAACTTTTAGACCGGTCTCATTTAATAATGAAAACATCTGTCTTAAATCCTGTACATGTTGGTCCAGATTATCACTAATAATAATGATATCGTCTAAATAGATAAATGTGGACTTTCCAAGAACAGGCCTAAGCACAATGTCCATACATCGCTGAAATGTTGCCGGTGCCCATGAAAGGCCAAACGGCATACGCAGGAATGCATAAGTGCCAGACTTGGTTATAAAAGCAGTCTTAGGCACATCTTCCGGTCTAATCCCTATTTGAAAATAACCAGTCGTTAAGTCTAAAGTCGTCATGTATTTGGTATGTTATGTTCCTTGGAATTTCTTCAATAATAGGTAACGGATATACCGGACATTTAGTCATGGAGTTTAATTTACGATAGTCAATCGCAAAACGCCACCTTTTTGGATGTGTTACTGGATAGTCATTGTTCTTCTTACATAAAACAACCGGGCTAGCATAACTACTTGAGATGGGCGTTATGATCTTTTTACGTAACATATCTCTAATGTGCCACTCTATAATTTTTTCTTTATTCTTATCATACCGGTATGGTTTGTGGCGAACTGGCAGTGAATCTCCGGTGTCGATACTATGGTTAGTAACTTGAGTAAATCCTGGAATATCACTAAATAACGAAGCAAATTCACTTACCACTTGTCGGATTCTTCGTTGCTCTTCATTAGGCAGGTGGTCAAGATTTAACTTCCGCGGTTCAGCCTTTTCTCCACGAACTGGTTTCATCGTCAGCTTAAGGGACGCTTCATTAAAATCCAGCGTTGCTTGTGCCTCTGAAAGAAAATCTATTCCTAAGATGATATGTGCTTGCAGATACTTTACTATAAAA
The DNA here is from genome assembly GCF_044657685.1 of Stegodyphus dumicola. Classification (NCBI taxonomy): domain Eukaryota; kingdom Metazoa; phylum Arthropoda; class Arachnida; order Araneae; family Eresidae; genus Stegodyphus; species Stegodyphus dumicola. The sequence goes on along the minus strand of NC_140781.1, from coordinate 138,751,120 downwards.
AAACATAATCTTTACTTGTTCGTCCTTGATACGAACGTATAGCGGTAATTTACCTATACACTTGCATCTTTCTCTCTGCGCAGCTAACACTGTCGTATTATCCGAATTATATATGCGGTATTTCCGAAAATACTTCCTAAAAAAAATCTTCTGCCACACAGGAACACTGCGCGCCTGTATCCAGGAGTGCGGTGGCTGGGATGTTATTCACCAACACTTCAATCTTTGGAAGAGTTAAATTTTTCACCATCACTGTATTTAACTTGAAGGAAGAGGGGTTTTCTTGGCCTTCGGATTTCCGCACCCTCCCGTCAGCAGAAATCCGTTTTAGTTTAAATCTTGTTTTTTCCTTTCCATGCTTTCCTTCTTTTTCCACTGTCCTTCAGACTTTTTTTCTGGATTGATATTGAACTGTCGACGTTCGCCGGCTGTTTTTGGATACTCGGGTTTCCTTGCCCACTGATTCGCTTTGCTTCCGTAGCCGTGTTCTTGACTTTGCTGTGGTTTGGCGCACCAAATTGGTTTCGTTGTTCATACTGGCGTCTTCTTTCAATGTCCGCCGTTCGTCTACTTTCAAACTGGATTGCTAGCTCAAATAACTTTTCCAGTGTAGTCGGATTCCTTAATTCAATAAAGTCTTGTACTTGGGGAAGTAACCTCGGCAAAATCACTTGAATTATCTCAGTATCCGGACGGTTTCCATACAAGAGTTTGAAGACTTGAATTTTTCTTAAAATAAAGCTTGAGAGATTTTCAATTCGTTTCTGGTATATGCTGAAAAGTTCCGTTTCTAATTTTGCACGATCCCTTACGACAGGGAAGGCTTTTACTAGGGCAGTCTTGAAATTTTCGTAAGTATAGGTGGGACTTCGCTTGACCCAAGAGACTTCTGCCTATACATTTGAACCAATTAAGCGCTTAGCCCCTCAAAGCGCTGGTAGGAAAGGTGACTTTCTGGAACTCATGCACGAGATACATCATGAAGTGGTCCTCCAATTTTTCCAAAAAACTGGTTACCGGTGAGTTTCCATTAAATGTTGCTTCTGGTTTCATCGATGCGCGCATGGTCTGGACGATGTAACCAAATCCTTCCAGGGCGGCAGCTGGCATTTCTGGATTCTGAGCCGCTTCTGCAGGCAGCACAGGTTCTTCTTGAAACTCGGCCATGGTTATTCTTCTTCGGCGGGCGCCACTATCAGGTTCTGCGTTCCTCCTTACTTGCTTTTGGAACATTAGATGACCTGACTCGGAACAGGGAGCTTACTAAAGCTATGTTCAATAAATGTGGGAAGTAGACAAGATACACAGGAAGGGTATACGAAACCCTTTATTTTTCTCTCTTTACAATGATGATTTCCGGACTTCGGAATACAGAGACCAACCACTTGTGGTCTGAACGTAAGAATATAAAAATATTAACTAAACTCTAACTAAACTAACTTTGGATTAATAAACAAGTGTCTACTTGAAGATTGGCCGTATATTAACAGAAAGGCCGTATGTAGTACAGAGAACTGTTAACACTACGATACGTTTAAAATTATCAAGAGGATTAAACCTCTGGCCTTGAAGGCAACCAGCAACCGAGTAAAACTGCTATGGCAAGCGGCCTGCTCCTAATCACTCCTTCCTCTCTCTTGCTTGGGAAAAAGCCACAACTTAAGTACTTGGCGTTCGCAAGACAAATTTGCATAAATAAGTTAAAGCTTTTAATTCTGGCCGGAAGTAGAAAATAAGAAGTGATAGTAAAGATTTAAAATAAAATAAACGTTAGTAAAACTTAAGATCCTTACAGTGTGTTAACGTGCATATTATGAAATGTATAGCGCATGGTAAATACGGTATTTAATGTATCTAGCACATGTAACTTTTTAACTGCAATTAATTTAATCTGTAATTTTTTCCTTTCAATGTGTATTTCTAACAGTGTTTTTTATAAGCTTTTTGTATTACGAATTATGTTGTATATGACAAAGAGTTACTACCACTGCCTATATTATTTAATCAAGAGTAATGTTCAATGTAATATGTAGCCAATACACACAGTGCATTAAGTGTAGAAATGAGTTTTGTAAGATATCCTAAATATAGTGCAGTGTTCATTGTAATATGTATTATAAAAATTTTAGTGTATTATATACAGCAGTATGTTAAGGTGCAATGTAACCAGTAGAATGTTTAATTACAAAGTTATTTTTGGTATGTTTTAAGAATACAGCAAAATTTATGCTACAGTTAACTTTTAACATGTTATTTAATTAAAAGTAATATGGGCTGTACTATGTCCTTAAATCTGTATTTTGTATATTATAAGTACAGCACAAAGTAAACAAAGAGGATTTCTGTGTGCAAAATGTGTTAATCTGTTTGTAATGTGCAATTTTGCTCTTTAATTAAGAGCTTTTAATTTATTTAGCTGTTGTATCAAGTTATTTATTTAAGTCTCTCTTATATAACGAAGTTATGTACTATATAATCCAGCTATGTCTTATTTAAACAATTACATTGTTCAGAATCTATGTTGAATTGTCAAGAATAATGTTCAGTGTAATATGTTGCAAAGTATATTAAGTGCAGCATTGAGTTGTAAATATGCCTTAAGTACAGTGCAATGATCAACGCAATGCATATTATGAAATGTATATTGTAGCGAGTATGTGTAGCAATGTGTTAACATGTGATGTAGCCAGGAAAATGTTTAATTTCGCATGCAGAAAAATCTATATTTTGCCCTTGTATGGCCATGTACTTTGCCCTTGTATTGTTTTCGGAGTGTAGCTTCAGATAGTTGCGGGTTCCGGACGATACCCGTCTAGTCTATGTAAGCCGTCCGGGTGTCCGGACCTGCTCTCACCTGTCACCTGTATAGTTTTTATCAACGTAATATAGAAGAGTTGACGGACTTTATTCTGCCAAAAGTTAAACTGACGGATATGCTGTATGGAAAGAAACCTGACACGGAGATAATTGAAATAATCTTACCAAGATTGCTACCTGCTGTCCAAGATTACTTCGAAATCCGAAACCCAAGCACCTTGCAGGAACTCTTCGAATTGGCGGTCCAGTTCCAAAACCGAAGAATAGCAGAAAAATCTAGAGGGGCATCGTATTCTCAAAGTCCCCGCAGGCAATTCTCAAATCAACAGACCGGAAACACAAATCGCTCTTATGGGGGAAAGAGCTATCAAGCCAACTCATCGAAGCTCGAAGGTCAAGGCCCAAAAAGGAAATTTGGAAACAATCGTCCGCGTACCCAGAAGACTGAAGTTGAAAGGAAAGCTTTAAACGAGTAGAGTTGCCTGTAAAAGCGAGGGTCCAGACCCCGGAAGTTTCGAAAAAACCCTCAAGAAGATACCTAAATACGGTCGTGGTAAAGAATTCACAATTACCGATTATACAAGTCCTTTTTGCCGATGTACCAGTAGAAGCCCTCATTGATACAGGGGCAGAAGGTAATTTTATGAGTGATACATTTTTCAAGAAGAATTTTAATAGGTTACGATTATTTAAAAATAAGAACACAGAAATTATAGCGGTGTAAGGAAAAACCTGTCAATGTATCGGGAAATTATCATTAAAAATACTGGTAAAAAATGAGAGCCTCAAAGTATTAATTTTTGTGGTGAAAAATTTACAGAATCCAGTCATCTTAGGCATGGAGTTCTTAAAGGCCGCGAAAGCCATACTGAATTTTAAGGAGAATTTGATTATGCTGGAAATGGATCGGAGGGTGGTGGAGCCAGTGAAACAACCGCAGGTACACCTTAGCCATTTGAATGACCATGAAAGCCAAGCCATCCAGCAAGTGGTGAGTACTTTTTCAAACTTGTTTTCAGAACGGCCTGGGTAATTGTCAAATTGTAACGCATGATATACAACTAACTGCCGATAAACCCTGTAGGACTAAACCCTACCGGTATGATAAACAGAAAGAGCAAATTATCGAAGAACACATTCAGGAAATGTTGCACAACCAGATAATAACGCCCATAAATAGTGAATACGCGAGTCCAGTCGTACTATGTAGGAAAAAGAATGATTTCCCTTATTCGGAGAAAAGGGCTTGGAGGTTTGCTATCGATTACAGAAAGCTTAATAGTATTACTAAGTTCCCAGTTTACACTTTGCCGGTAATAGAGGAAATTATTAGATACATGACTATGTTGGACTTAAAGTCTGGCTACTATCAAATAGCTATGAGACCTGAAGATATACATAAAACCGCGTTTATCACAAAATCGGGCACTTATGCATTTTTACGCATGCCCTTTGGGTTGTGTGGGGCCCCGTCAACATTCCAGAGAGCTATGGACATTGTTCTAAAGCCTGTCCTAGGCAAATCGACTTTAATCTATCTAGATGATATAATTATAACGAGTAGTACGTTGGAACAACATATTAAAGATTTGGAAGAGGTTTTTAAGTTATTAAAAGAGGCCGGTCTTACAATTAACGCATCAAAATGCAAGTTCGCGACTAAGGAACTTAAATATCTGGGTTATAAAATTTCGCAAAAGGGTATAGAAACTCAGGATTAAAAAATAATAGCCATTAAGAATTTCCCACCTCCCAATACCGACAAGAAACTTTCTTCTTTCCTTGGGTTATGTTCTTATTATCGGTCGTTCATAAAAGATTTCGCGAACATTGTTGAACCGTTGCTAGTATTTAAAAGAAACAAAAGTAAGTTTACGTGGACAGCAGAAGCAAATACAGCATTTGAAAGGTTAAGAGAAGCACTCATCAATGCCCCTGTTTTGAAATTCCCGGAAGGGGACGAAAACCTGGAAATTGCAGCACATGCGATGGACTATGCCGTAGGTGCGGTTCTCATGCAGAATGGCCATCCTTTGGCATTTTTTAGTAAAACTTTAAATTCTACGCAAAGGAATTATACAGCTACAGAGAGAGAAACATTAGCCGTATTAATGGCTGTACACAAATTTCGAGTTTATTTCGGCAAAGCGCCAGTAACAGTCTATTCAGATCATGCGGCTGTTGGTAGACTTTACTCGGGAAAAAACCTAACGCCCAGGTTAATAAGATGGGCTTTAAAATTTCAAGAATATAATCTAATAATTAAATATAAACCGGGTAAGGAAAACAATGTTGCTGACGCACTATCTCGAATAAAACTGGACGATGAAGGCAATGAACTCAAATGCGCTGTGTTGACTTCAAAAATTTTAGATTCTAGAGAAAAAATTATTGCTGAATTGAAAGCTGATCCTGAATTTGGAAGTATCTATGCGTATTTGAAAGACCCCGAAAGCTTTGAACACACAGATATCGATGCAATAAGAAGTAGAGCAGAAAACTATGAAATAATAGATAATTTATTGTTTAATACGAAAGCAACAAACGAAAATCTCGAATATAGACCAGTCATCCCAGCCTTGCTTCAATTAAGCATTTTGAAGGAATTACACGACGCGAAAACAGCGGGTCATTTAGGGGTCAGAAAGACTATAAAAAGGGTACGTGAGGCGGTATATTTCCTGCAATTATACAAAATAGTAACTGCGTATGTCAGGTCCTGCAATCAATGTCAATTAATAAATGATAATTACAGCCCGGCCGGGTACTTAAATAGCATTCGCGCTACATTTCCGAATGAAATTTTAGGCATAGATCTTCTGGGTCCTTTCCCCCAGAGTGAGTTAAATAAAAATCGTTTTCTTTTAGTAATTGTAGATCATTTTTCAAAATGGACAGAAATTGTTCCACTTAAAAAACGCGCGTCAGACAAAACAGTTGCAGATGCATTCTTACACAGATACATTTTAAAATACGGTGCACCGATAAGTCATTAGCGATAACGGTAAACAATTCGTTAGCCAAATTTTTGAAAACATTTGCTCTGAACTTGGCATACGCCATATCAAAATGGTTCCGTATAGACCACAGGCAAACATCGCAGAGTTAATAAAAATATTGTAAAAATAATTCGAAGCTATGTTAGCACACATCACAAGCTCTGGATTGCTGCATAAATGAGTTAGCCTATGCCTTAAGAACAGCAAATCATGATACTACTGGATATGCGCACATCCTCAGGACATCCCGCGAACCTCCTAAACACCTCCTCCCGAGTGTTTAATGTCACATCCCGGGATATCCTCAGGACATCCTAACCAAGTCCCATCGACAGCGTGCGGGATGTTATTAGGATATGAACTATTTACTACATCCTCAGGACATCCCACAAACCTCCTAAGCACATCCCATTATATCCTATCTATGTCCCATCGACAGCGTATGGGATGTTATTAGGATTTAAAGTCCTACTTACTACATCCTCAAGACATCACGTAATATCCCAATTTCCTCCTAAACTCATCCTCCTGAGCGCTTAATGTCACATCCCAGTATATCCTTAGGACATCCTATCTACGTCCCACCGACAGCGTATGGCATGTTATCAGGATTTGAAACACTAGTTACAATATCCCTTTAACCTCTTAAATACATACTCTCAACTGCTTAGTGTCACATCCCAGTATATATAGAGGAAAATTCCAGTGAAAGTATGTGAAGGTGTGATGATCTAAAACCTACTTATTTTACACAGATAGTCTCAAATCCTTCTCCTATGGTTACTATGGAAAAATCAGAAATGTTGAAAATATTTTTACAACTTATTTTGTTTTTTAAATCTGAATTTGTGAATATATTAAAACTGAGCAAAGAAATTAAAATGAATTATTAATACAAAATATTAAAACTGAAAATTTTATTTTTAAGATATTAAAAATCTTTTGATCATTTTTAAACATCCAATGGCCCCCAAATTGAATTATTCATAATTAAATTATTTTACAAAATCAATTTCTATTTTTAGTTAATTTGTAATTAAAATTCAATAATAAAATTAGCCATTTAATAATCTTTACATAAATGAATCATCTTTTATTAGAACATGTAAGGAATTTATAGTGTTTTGATGACGCTGTTGGGAAATTGTTAAAAGAAATAAATTGTATTTTTAAAACTAAATCAATTCCTAGCCTCAGAATAAATAAATATGTTTTCATCACATGAGAATGCTGCAGGCTTTTTTATATATTTAATATTTAGTTGTAAAAATTTGACATTATGTTAACAATTCTTTATATCATTCAAAAGGTAACTCAAGAAGCTCTTCTAAAATTCTATCTTTCTGCTCATACAATTAAAAAAAAATCTGAAAGGCCTCAGATTTTAGCAGTCACTCAAAATGGCTAAAAGTTTATGAATGCATAGATTATCAATACAGATGGGGCAGTGGAAATAGCAAAACATTTTATAAGATACTGACAGCAGAAAGTTATATATCTTCTATATATTTGAAAAATGAAGAAATATATCATGTAATTATGTAAAAATATTAAATGTTTTCAATTAGATATATCATGAATTAAATGCATTTTACATCAATCAGATTAAAAATTATAAAAAGCATTGTTAAGAAGTGTGTGTAATGCTTTTAAATAGCTTGGCTTGTTAGTCAATAATATATTAGATTTTAAAGGTAAATATGTTAAATTTTGCCAAATGGCAAGACTTGAATGAAAAGCGAAACAAGTTTACGATTGATGATATGAAGACACATTTCAAGACTAATAGCCCTTTTGGATTAAAAAAAAAGTTCTGAAAATAATTTGCAATGGTTCATTGGTATTATTTTATGCAAAATTCAGTAAAATTGAAATTTACCAGTTAAAATCAGCACCAAATTAAACTTTGTAAATTCTAGCGCATGTTAAAGGTTGTCTCATCCAGAATTTTATTACTAACCATTCATTTCAGAGCAAAATAAAACAGTAATTGACATTTATATGACAATCAATATTAAAAATTTAAATCTGCATTTTACACAACATAGAAAAACTCCAAAAGATCTACTGCTTACCATGCAATTAAGGCATTTTATTCTGCAATCAACTCTACCAATTATTAACTCTTAAGTATATTCAGTTTACTCTTTCTGCTCAATATATGCTATGTAAAATTTTCCATAAATTTATTAATTCATTTTATTTTGAGGTGAGCTTTTATTCAACTCTCAATGTCAACGAGAATGTTTAGTTCATTTTTTATTCGGTCTCAAAAGAGAAATCAAAATACGTGGATTTATATATGTGTATTTATGAATCAAAATACATGAGAAATCAGTGAGAAAAGCACTGCTACCTTAAACTGTGATTATATATAACAAATGCAGTGAATTATAGTTAAAAAATAGTGAAAATATTTATATTTCTGAACTATTTCATATATAACATTTTCAGTTTCGCATATGTGGCAATTTAAGAACTTTTTTACGTATACCAAATTTTTTGAAATGTCTGCAAATTTTTGTATTTCCAAGGAAAGCTTATTCTTTCACCTTTAGTATATAAGTAATGGTAATTTACCAGATAAAATTACTTAATGGGGAATACAGAAAAATATCTAACCACTTACCTTTGTGACTTCATCTGCAGAGAGACTAAAAAAGTAGTTCAGCTAAATCTGCTATAATAAATATTTATAATAATGCTAAATCCTGCAATATCTATTAATATGGCAAATTTTTGTAAACCTATTTATTTGGATGAAAAATAAACACATTCAGAAATTTATGGCACTATATTATGATTTACAGAGGAAAAACACTTTTCAAAATTCAAAATAGTTTTTAATTAATCCAATTTATCACATTTTATTTGAATTCCTGAAAAACAATCTTATATCCATGTATTCTTATGTATATAAGAACTCTTGATAAACTGGATCTCTGTCATTGCCTTTCACAGCACCTAAAATAAAAAAAAAAACACTCACAATTACTATATGTGAATATAATTCATAATTAAATTTAAACAAATGACTATTAGAATGCAAATTAAAGGAAGCATTTAAAATATTTTAACATTTAGTACCTATAAACAGAGTAGTAATTATTTGATTATTCGATTATAGTAAAATAAACATGGGAGATGCCTTTTAAAATTTTTTATGTCAGAAAATAAACTCAAACCACCAGCTGAACATATGGAGCAGTTCTATCAATCAGCCACTGGTAGGTAACCTGGATACTGAATCAACATATAAAGTTGCCAAGATAAAGAGAGAAACAAAATTATGATAATCACATCTTACCTAATCATAAAACTATTTTAAATTTAATGTGTAGGCAAGTCCAAAAAGAGTGAGAATGAATTTATTTTGCAACACAAAGTAAAGTTGTCTTGCAGGAGAAAAAAAAAAAAAAAAAAAAAAAAAAAACTTGTCTCGTGAGATTGGCAAGTAAAAAATAATTAACTGCATCTGGTAACAATTATCTGACAACACATACGTAATTGTTAGCTACGTGCAGAAAATAAAATCTGATCATGTTAATGCAATTTTAAACTTTTGAATCTATCAAAGAAGTACTTGTAACAGTAGTAAATGAAGATGTGGCTAATCTTTACTGTATGGTACACCTTGGTTTCTGTCTGAAAAAAAATCGCAAAGTGGTATTGCTTGTTTGTGAAATGTGGAAGCCCATTGCGTCAAATAAGTTTTTCAGTAACCCTAATGTTGGCGAAAGTAGCCTTTGGAAAGTCAATAAAAAAAGAGTTATTTCTACAAATATTGCCAACGTGTTGTGATAAATTTAGTTTTGGGCTACTTTTTGTAATAGTAAACCTTTTGTATGGACCCAGGTTTTTGGTTCTTACCATTCTTTTCTTCAATTGCTGTGTTTAGTTGCACGGAAGTGGTATGGTCTTGTATTTTGAACATGCTATTATTTTGGTGTGGGTACCATCGTTTGAGTATGTCTGAGGTGACTAAGAGACGAAAAATTTAATTGAATTGCTTACCTGGAGGATGGTGGTGGGAAGCCTAAACATATGCATGTGAAAAAAAAGGTATGTTAAAAAAATGACGTTTCATTTATTTTTTTCGTCTCTGTATGTTAATTTTTGTTAGAAGATTTGTTGTTTAATATTTTTATGTTAGGAAACATGTATTTTTGGTAACTTATTCCTCTCTGTTTCTGTATTTTTGGTTGTCTGTGTGTTAAGACAGTGGCGAATTTTTTCTGGTAAATATGATATTTTTAACTTTCTGATTTTCTTAAAGTGAAAATAGATCAACGTGTACATGGACAAAGTTAAGGCAGTGCACATTGCCCAGTTTGTGCAGTTCTCTGTTTTAATAGGTCAATGTGTACATGGACACAAGGTTTGTGTATGTCTTTGACTTCTTATTTTGGTTTTGTGTAGCGGCCACCTTGAAATTGGTGCCGATCCTCCCAGGTGACGATCTTGATATAAAAAAAGAAACAATTCGCCAAGGGTTACAGTAGAGTAAATTTTTACCAAAGATGTTCTACCATAATCACCACAGTGGTTTAAACACTAGTGGAGCAGTATGCAGAGAGGAAGATTTGAGTTTTATTTATACAGCATGATGGTTTAGACACTCCAACCATTACGGCGAACAAGATTATAATAAACATAGCCACAACAATTGTCTATAAATATTGATGTATAACACTGCATGAAATAATAGATTTCTTATGCTAGTATATACAGAATCCTTAATTGAAGTGAAAATGAGAAGACTGCGCATGCATTTCCTTTAACTGAAACATGGATTTGACCATACAAGTCTCAGTGTTACGGGACATGCCACACTATGCAGATAGACAGTAAAAAGTGCTTGTGTTGTTTTTATTTGTTAGAGGTATGAAATAAATATACTTCTACATTTTAATTTTTTCTTTTCTTGTTTTACATTTGGATTACCTATCAAAAAGTAAGGAATTTTGATATTATTACAATATCGGAGTTAAAATAACAATTATTGGACATGTTAAAGTAATGAAAATTTTAAATTAGGTTAAAAAGTAAGCCTTAATGTGGCATATTTTTGAATCAAACTCTATCGACATTAAAAACAACAAAACGTCCCTCTTTATTAAGGACTTTAATTAACTAATTTTAAATACGGAGCTATGTATGAATTTTTTCCCTTGCATGTTATAATAACTGAAACAAAATTACTCTGATACAGTCAAAATTCCTAAATGCAAGTACATAAAATTTACTTTAGCAATTTAAAGAGATGAGACACACTGAACACATGAATAAATTTCTATCAAAGAATAATTTATTAAATTTGGCCCGTTCCATAGTAAACTTTAACCATTAGATTACATTATTACACCATGTTATCAATTTGAAAAGCAAGCCATATGCCAGATCTTGGTTGTAAAAGAAATGCACAAAATAATATACAGATTATTGAAAAATGATGTATACCAATGTTTATAGATATGATTAAATGTAACAGAAAATTTACTGTCACAACCACATTTTTAAGTGAAATGTATTATTTTAACATTTTACAATATTTAAGGTATGGCATTAAATGCAACATTATGTGCCTGGACATAAGTTAGTAAATTAAAAAAAAATAATAATCATCATCATCAAAGAATGAATGTCATGAAAAATTTCAAAAACAAGCAGAATTTAATTTAGAAGACCTTTAGACACTTATGATAAATAAATTTGAGAATTCTTCCCCCAAAATTAAATTATAATTAACTAAAACCAGTTTGACTGACCTTCTACAAAATCCTTCAGCTGCAATTTTTTCTAGCTTGAAAACCAAATTCTTCTCCACATGGTAATAACATCTTAACCAGTTGAAATTCCTACAGAAAGTTTGATAACGCAGTAATAGAATTAATAGAATAGAAAAATTAACACAAAAGTATAGAACATCATTTAAACTTAACATAATTACAAATTTTGGTGCTTTCTGACTATCTGCAAAGCTGTGAAAATTGGCAAAATGTTTGTTTGGTTAGTTTCTGGTTCATATTTACTGCTCTGTTCACAAGTAGTAATTCAAATACGCACTTTATAAGAAACAAGAAATTTTAGGACGCACACGCACAAAAATATATATATATTGGGTCAATATTCACATATTTTTTATGCAACAGAATACTATTCAGAAATAAAGATTAAATATAAAGCATGTAAATACATGTGTGTGGTACCCTACTAAAAATGCCCCATAGAAACCAGTAAAACTTTTTATGGGTTTTTATTGACTTTTACTGGTTTCTGTTGGTCTCTGTGGGTTTTTTTTACTGGTTTCAAAATGACCCATAGAAACCAGTAAAACTTTCTACTGGTACCTATAGAATTTTTGATGGTCTCTATTGACTTTTACTGGTTTCTATTGATCTCTGTGGGTTTTTCTTACTGGTATCAATTGACACCCATACAACCAACATTCAATGGCAGAACTTTGTACTGGTTTGTATAGGTTTATATTGACTTTTACTGGTTTTCTTACTGGTATCAATATAATAATAAATCTTTTGTTGGTTTATATGGGTTTGTGCTATTTTTTTATCTGACGTTAATATACTTCTTGTAAACAATAAAATTAACAGAATGAAAATATGATCTCTTTAAGACCACCAGAGTAACCTAGAAACGCAGGTGGTCGTTTTAGAGAGAGTTTTTACTAAATATGCTATTTTTTTATTTAAATTTTTTTTCGGAAACAATAACAGTAATCATATACACCACACACAACGAGGTCTCTCCAAGGCGACCAGCCGCAAATAAAAATTCATCTTTGCAAGTGGTCGCCTTAGAGAGGTGATGCTGAATACCAATAGATACTCACATTCTCAGAGATACGTTTATCTTTTAGAGGTGGTCGTCTTAGGGAGATTGCATCTACGGAATGAATCTAAGGTGACCAGACACACTTGCAGAATTTTCTTTGTGAATGGTCGCCTTACAGGGGGAATATTCAATACCAAAGTATACTTATGTTTTCAGAAATACTGGTTTCTTTCAGAGGCGGTCGTCTTAGGGAGGTGGTTTTTGCTACGAGTTGGTTCTCTGAATACACACACATAAGCACTTACATTTCTGATATTACAAATAAACACCGGTATCAACCAACATCTCTTTAACGAGAACAAGTTCATTCACAATCGCAAAACTTTTCTCCCTGTTAACGCTGACGTGAAGAAAAAATTCCCCCTCCCTCTCCCACTCTCAGAAGTTTCCCAAACAAGCAATATGGCGCCGCTCTAGTTATTGTTGTGTGATGGTGGTGTTATTTTCTTCGTGGTTGTAGTAATGCAATATATTATTTACTAGGATTTACTGTATTACAAATTTTACTATGTTTTACTGTTTAGAAATTAGTAATAAATAATAAAATACCAGCACTGACTATGAATATACCACTAAAGCCATGCACGTGTAATCGTGTCTAATGTATGAGAGAACGTTGCTGATAACTGACTAGTTGTGAAATGGAGTTTCTGAGCGTGAAATTGATTTTCAATCTTTACTTTTATCCTGAAAAACAATGTGCTTAAAGACTGAAAAGTGATAATTTCAGACTTGAAAATTTGTTTCAGTGTGCAGATGCAGAAATGTAGTTTTTGCATTCTACTGAAACTGTATTTTGGAAAATTTATTTTTTTGATTACAGTTTAGAAATACTTTTTTAAAGCTTGTTCATGTACATGCTTTATCATTTGAATATTATGTACTAATAAATTTGAGCATACCTTACTTAAAAATGATCTTGCATGATTCAATTTTGAATTTTTCGACTAATGTGATGTGGCCGAGCAAAAAGAATGTTTTTTTATGTTTTAAAAAATGTACTAATTATATTTCGCGAGCAAAAAAGGTAAGTGTTATTAATGAAATAAACATTGAAGTATTTAATGTGTTTATTACTTATTGAATGGGGTAGACAAGACATACAAGCTTAAGGAATCTTTTTTAAAATTATGTGAAAATTTAGATGATCATAGTAGCTTACATTGTTTTTTCTTTTTGGTCTATTTTTCTTTACAAGTATGAGACTAGAACCACATTTTTACATTAAATATTTTGTGCTATTTTGTTAAAACACATATAATCATTTTTATGCATACTTTAATTTTCATTATTATTAGTTTGATGAAGAAAATTTCAAATGTGTTTTTCATAAATTGCTTTTGAAATAGAAATAGATTTGTGAATAAGATTTATGTAATATTAAATGTACTAGTCTTGGGAGTATAAAAAGTGAATTATTTATTTGAAAAAAATTACATTTAGTTGAAACCTCATATAGTGGTTATTTTCTTAAATGACCACCTCTGATAATGGCACATTTGTCAGGACAATAATTAAATAACAGGACTTAAAAATCATTCATAGTTTTGTCAGGCTACAGGAAACTCGCATTATCTCGAATTGTGGAGTTGATTGTTTTAGGAACGTTTTGCTGTATAATCAATTGACTTCGGTGTAGTAATTTTTACGTGGGTATGAATTTTGCAGAAGTAATTGAAAGTTTTTACGAGACATTTAAAACCAAAGCTTTTCGGATCATGAGTCTTATAAGGGCAATGTTATAGCATTGCTTTCAAATATAGTTAGAGTAATATTTAAACATTATTTTCGGAATCACTTCCACAGGGAATCCGGTTGTTCTCTGCGGATGAAAACCCATATAAATAAATCTTCTGTTCAGCCTTATACAAATGCAGTTAAAATTACTGTCATTACAATTAAGCGAATATAGCCACATTTGTTTACAAAAAGTTATTATTGCTAAATACTGCACTATATCAATTTCATTTAGCATTGTAATTTCAGAAAATGCGTAATGCATGAGGTATTTTTATATTATATAATCTACTGTCAAAAACAATAGCTACCTTTTCAGTACTTTAAATTTTACTATTGAGAATTTTTATGGTTCAAAATAATATTTCTATACATTATTTCAAGTATTCTTTCTACAACAGAAATCTAAATAACTTGCACCTAAAACACTGACTCAAATTTATTCCAATAATGCATCGCTTTAATTAAATTTATGTTCCCTTGAGATGATATATGAAAAACCTTGTGTAATAATAAATTATTAATATATATAGGTAAATAGTATTTTTATATATTTTTTCGGGTAAAGTGCAGAATCGCCCACTTATTTATTTGGCACTTTGTACAAAAGTAAAAGGAACTGGATTTTTGTCAATTTTCTTTTGACTTTTAAAGTGAAAATAGGTTGATGTGTACATGAATAAAGTCAAAGGAGTGCACAATGGCATTTTTGTGCAATTCTGAGATGTTTTTTAAGTGAAAATAGGTCGATGTGTACGTGGATACCGAGTACGTGCAATTCTTAAAAACACGCCAAGCAGTGGGCGATTCTACACTTTCCCCATTTTTCTATAGGAATTTAGTTTCATTAAATTAGTTATTTAGTATAATTATGTGTATATGAGTATATTCATACTTATTCACATAGATGGAATTTTTACAGTACGAAAGTTGATCTTTTTTACATCAAGAACTACATATACTATAAATACCCATTATGTTATAGATTTTATTTATATAAAATCTGTGGAAGATTATATAGCACTAAAAGTGAGATACGGAATAAAACATTATACGCTATGAGATATTTTCTTAATTCCCGAACTGTGCGTTGAGAATTGGTATTTGTTGAAACTTGTAAATTTTTTAAAATTCATTTTGTTACAATATAATTTATTGTATTTTGGGTACTATTAAGTTTATTATATGTTATCTTCATGTTTCATTTATCTTTTGAGAGATACAGGTAACATTCAAAGTATTGTAATAAGGGGTCGACACAGTGTTTGTATATTATTATTTCTTCACTACATTATATTCTTGCATTCATCCTTTCTTCCACTTAACACATCTATGTGTATGCATGTCATAATAAGCTGCAGGGTGTTACTATCATTGGTAAGCGAGCTTTAAGGGGATAGCAAGTATGCTAAATTTGAACTCTATGTTAAGTTTCTAATTTGCAAGTCCCGTATTCTTTTTGCTTGCTTGTTAATAATGTTTCTCTTCCTGAAAATTTGGGTTTCTTCTAGTTTTGTTTTTTAATTTGGTTTAGTGCATTGTAGGTAACTTAAAATTTAAGCAGATGCGAGAAAGTTCCATCCTTTGGCAATACATTTCTCATTAGGTATCAAATTGTTAAACAAGCTGATGTGATTAAATACAATTGTTTAATTTCCCAATTAAAGAACTGAAATACAAATATATGCAGTGAGGTACAGTACTATATGTATATATTTATAATGAAATCAATAATATATATACAGTCAAAGTAATGATTCGCAACCATCAAATGAAATGATATTATATATATATGTAATAGATTCTGTAGTCGAATACAAGCAGCTAAATCCGTAATGAACAGCAAGAATTTTGATGGCTTAGAGACGTTGAAACTCCAATCCGCAATGAATAAGAAATTTGGCAGTCGAGGTAGATTTAATTCAACTTTTCTTTCAGCAAATATGTTGCAGCCACAAACAAGTTGGCCCATTATTTATGCCTATTCCAAAAATTAACATTTTTGATAAATGTGTAGTAAGAAACAAGGAGCAGACAGACTGCAATCCAGCTAATACAAAGCGTAAAAAGCAAATGCGTTACATTAAGGGTGAAATCTTAATTCAGACGAGTTAATTTTGGTTCTCGATGCATTTTTACTCGTCTTTGATAGTTAATACTGTAAAATTACTATTGGCTGTTTGAGTTTTAGTTTCTTTTACAACATCAAATTATGTAAGAGTCATATGACATGAATTAATCTCCAAATGATGCAGTGCAGAAAGATTACTGTTTTTAGAATAGAGAAGGAAAATTAATTTTACGCAGCTAATTTAATCTTTTGCATATTCCTTATTTTTCTTACATATATAGATGTACATATATCATTCGATGGTTGTGAATCATGACTTTGGTTATTATCTTTCTATTCATTTTATTTTCAGAATTATATAAAGGTAGTTTAAAATTTTGTAAAGAGAATTTATACAAATATTTTGTAATATGTTTATAGATATTGACGTGCATTAAGAAGGACGGGCTTGTAGATATTTTAAAATTTTTATTTATTCGCATTGAGTTTTATTTAAAATTACTTTACATGCTTTCTCCGCAATTTAGTTCTGTACATTTCATCAGTGCTAATTATGTACTTCTGCTGGTTTATGTTTTTATGGAAATTTGATTTACAGTTCTATTTTTGTGTATTGTTTTTTATAGGGATTCTGTATATGGATACCCGTTCTATGTACAATTCTATGTATGGATACTCCACTATGGTATAATGCTATTGGTTCTGTTTATGGGTTTTGTGCAGCGATTTTTCCAAGAGGTACCTTTATTGGTCTGTGGATTTTTGTGTAGTGGTTTTTACAGGATTTGGCGTATGGGTGCCTGTATAGGTGTACATGCTTTTGTTTACTGGTTTTTACAAGGCATAGACCTGCGGAATATCCATTTTTTTAATGGAAATTTGGCCAATGGATATGCATATAAAGTTTTGATTTTTGGCTATGGGTTTTTACTGGGATTTTGTTTATAGTGCCTACAGTTCTACAGAGATTTGGCCTACTCGTAACCATACAGTCGTACGGGTTTCTGTTTACAGGTTTATTACGGGTATTTCGCCTACAGGTACCTATACAGCCGTGCAGGTTTCTTTCTATGGGTTTTTACGGGTATTTGGCCTATGGGTACCCGTACAAACAACAAACATACAGGTTTCTTTTTATGGGTATTTGGCCTACGGGTACCTGTACAACCATACGGGTTTCTTTCTATGGGTTTTTACGGGGATTTGGCCTACGGGTACCCGTACAGTTGTACGGGTTTCTGTCTGTGGGTTTTTATGGGGATTTGGCCTACGGGTACCCACAGAGCTGTACGGGTACCCGTAGGCCAATTCCCCGTAAAAAAATTTTATGGGTTTCTACGGGGCTTTTTTAGCAGGGTATGCTTATTCATAGTTTGCTATTATCGTGTACATACTCTTGCAGTTGTAGCATAAGTTGAAGCTGTGAGGGCAGATGATCAGAAAGTATCAAA
The DNA here is from genome assembly GCF_044657685.1 of Stegodyphus dumicola. NCBI lineage: Eukaryota > Metazoa > Arthropoda > Arachnida > Araneae > Eresidae > Stegodyphus > Stegodyphus dumicola. The sequence goes on along the minus strand of NC_140781.1, from coordinate 138,733,193 downwards.
ATTTTTCATGTAGATGGAAAAATTTCCCTGACAATAGTATCGCAATTGTTTAGCACTGACATTTACATAGTTCATTAGAAATATATAGTAATATATGTATAATAAAAAGATAATTGCATATTATTAATTCATTTTTTTAAATGCCAAACTTTAACAATTCTTTCACATATAATTAAACAGAATTCTTTCACATGAACATCTAAAATCCATTCTTAATTAAAGAATAAATAATAAAACCATGTAAATTTCTTATGAAGCCCATCATTTCCGAAATGTCTACTTCTGAAAGTTTCTAGCATTTCTCAATATATTATTAAATTACTAAACTAAGCATCAATGATAGTCATGTTCGCTAATGTGACAATATCTTTCACACTTCTTTGTTACCATAAGTAACAAGTAGGCTTCAATAAATCTTTAACTGTTACATGCTACTTTTGTCTAAAATTTGTACAAATAATAAAATTAAATGAGCTCTTTATAATATGCTCAAAGAAATAATTTTGTATGAAAATTTGTATGTTATATATTGGCCTGATTAATGACTCAGGAAATAATTTGGGTTTTCAAAGTGCTTCCAATAATTCAAATTTCAGCTTGTGTCAAAATAAAAACTATAATACAAAGATAGCAAATTTCCTTATGAACAATGCATTTTAACATTATTCAATCACTGGCGATCACACAGTATTGATTGCTTCAATAAACATTACTGTAATTGTGTTATTTAAAAGACTGTAATGTTTTAATTATTTCCTTAATTAAAACATTACAGTCTTTTCCCCCTTCTAACACCAAAAGAAAACCCAGATAAGAAATATAAAAATATCAGTAAAAATAAATTATATTATTGAATGACACTTCACATTAATTACACTTATGCATATTTTATTATAAATTATTTCAAAATCAAAGAAGAGAAGGGGAGAAACTTTAATATTAACATTTCTAAAATGATATAAACATTAATCATTTAGTACAGTTTGTTATTTCAGGCAAAAAGAATTCACTTTTCTGGATAGCATTTATATTTCCAACTCACTTTCAATGAAACATTAAGAGAAATGCATATAATTTAAACACCACCAGTTTATTTTATTTATCAGACAGATTATGTCAACTCAAAAAAACCTATCAGTAAAATTCGGTAGTAATAATTCTGAATGTTAGGCAACTTGCAAGATTCAACAAAAATTATCAATACTTTTATTATAATGACAATACTACAGTAACATGAACATAAAATTAAACTGCATATAACTATAAAATAAGCCAGCATATAATAATGGTGCATTGGTTTCTAAAACAATGGGCTCGATGAAAAAATACATGTATTATGGTAGCTATTCATATTCTTCAGCTTTCCTAATATTCTCATGTTCACTTTACATAACTAAAGTATTTTAAATACAATAAAAATGCAAACAATATTTATGAGAAAATGTTAAAAGCAATCATAAGTATTTGATTGAATGACCATATTTTGTCTTCCTTTAAGTCGAATCTTAAAATGATATGCAGTTCTAAAAATGCTTAATCCTTTTATAAAATATTCAAAAAAGATTAAAAAAAGGTACTATTCTGTTATCAGGACCGGGTTCAGAAATGTATTTATGTATGCTTGTATATTTGTATGTGTGTGTGTCTACATATACACATCTATGCACATACCTACAAACACAGGTTCATACAATTCCAATTCTGGTCCCGATAACAGAACAGTACCCCCAAAAAAACTTGAATTACAAACTAGATTAAGATAATGTTTCAACCATACATATTTGGGACAAAATAAAGCAAAATCTTATTTTTATACAATTGTTCAAACTATTTAACATAAATTTATTGCTGCAATAAAATAATAAGCAATCTTATCACACATATTATTTTGAAACTGAATGCATAAACTAGACTAAAAAAAATTCAGTCGTAAACATTTGGATATCAGGGCAAATTCGATATTTGAAAAGACAACCAGCCATTGAGATACACGTAATTCACAACAGAAAGGTAACAATTCATAAAGCTGTGAAACATTTAACTGTCAAAATGACATAAATTCGAAAAGCAAAAAAAGTAAACATACAAGTATTGCAACTGAACTTACCTTTCATGGAATAAAAAATATCCATACAAATAAACCTCATAGCGCAGCCATTTTGGATTTCGTTTCAAATCAGACAGATGTTAACGGATTTGCGGAAGAATACGAGGAACTAGTAGTTTGCCGGATACAATGTGCAATGACGCGAAAGAATATAGTTCTGCAGAACTCCCTACATTATTCCGTAATAAACAGTACTATTTCATAATTTTTCTTTATCTAATTAATTAATTAATAGGGAAATACTTAAATAATACCTAATTCATTTTTAATGAAATGTACGTAAAATTTTGCATGTATGGGACGACCACCTTCCGTCCAATATTTCTGAGAATATAAGCAAATTTTGGAATCTGAGAGTATCAGTAAATAAATATATAGAATATCGCCTCTCAAACGACCACTTCTGAAAGTGACCAATAGTTCTAAGATTATAAATAAATATTGATATTAAGCATTATTTATCTAAGACGACCAAAGCTTCTGGAATCTTGGATAGAATTCAGAGAATTATTTTTACTGCGAAATTATCGCCCGACTGTAATTCAATATTAATAACAGATCGCGCGATTGAAAAACATTTTCACTCCTGTTATCAGGTTCAATGTTCCGTCTTACTTTCTTCGGGAACATGCAAGGACCTGACTCGGAACAGAGAGCTTACTAAAGCTATGTTCAATAACTATGGGAAGTAGACAGGATACACAAGAAGGGTATACAAAACCCTTTATTCTTCTCTATTTACAATAATTTCCCTACTTCGGAATACAAAGACCCACTACTCGTGGTCTAAACGTAAGAATATAAAAATATAACTAAACTCTAATTTAACTTTAAAATAATAAACGTGGAAGATTGGCCTTATATTAACAGGAAGCCGTATGTAGTACAGAGAACTGCTAACACTACAATACGTTTAAAGTTATCAAGAGGATTAAACCTCTGGCCTGGAAGGCAACCAGCAACTGAGTAAAACTTCTAAGGTAAGCGGCCTGCTTCGACTAACTGCTTCCTCTCTCTCGCTTGGCAAAAAGCCACAACTTAAGTACTTGGCGTTCGCCAGACAAATTTTGTATAAATACGTTAACAGCTTTTAATTCTGGCCGGAAGTAGAAAATAAGAAGTGATAGTAAAGATTTAAAATAAAATAAACGTTAGTAAAACTTAAGATCCTTACATACTTCCCGCCAGAGTTAATTAGTTTGAAACTGAGGTCTAAAACGACCTTGTTGAAAACTTTTAGCTCTAGAATCTAACGCGAGGCCAATCTTTTACAAACATTCCTTACTAGAAACTAGAAATTAAAAAAAAAAGAAATTTGTTTTTACAATAGCAGCTCCCAGGACACGCAATTTTTTTTTCATCTGTACTGCATCTAAACAGGAGCTTTTATTCAAATCTGGTTCCTTTCAGAGATCTGGAAGGAAAACTAGTTTAATGAAATGTTACACAATGAAATGGCAAGTAACATGCATATTTATATTTCTCTTAACATTCTTATTTCATTCATGACTATTTTAATTATCTCTCCCCGTGCTCTCTGACATGTGTTGTAAAAGAACACCAAACAGGAATGTGTTTATGTATACGTGTTCAACACTTCCTCCTACAATCAAAACACTACGTGTTAAAATTCAACATACCAAGACCTCGTAACACACCCTAATTTCAACTCTAAACCCTGAGGTACTATTCTGAAAGTGGCTAACTCTTAAGTGTAGCGTCAGAGAGCCTAACTATATTCATTCAACCTTTAACACATATTCACCATGATTTGGTCTTTTTAGAGTCACACGAATAAAAAAAAAATTTTTTTAACCTTACTTTCACTTTTACCATATCACGGTATTTCTTAACATTTAAAATAACAGTTCACATTTTATATAAGAACATATTAACATGCCGTTAATTTTATGCATTTGAAAACATACATTAGTAGTACATTGTTAACTTCTATTCTTTTCAAAGCAAGTGCCAATTCTTCTACATTGAAATACTACATTTCAAAAAGTCTTTCAGACTAAAACTTCTTTCTTGCCAGAATGTTTTAAATAAAATTTATACAATAACTTTTACAATATTTAAGTATTTACACATCGCTATTATACATCAACTTTAGTTTTACGCGCGAGTAATTGAAAAACATAATACCAAAATCGGTAACAACTCATTTATCTCCCTTTTTGGCGATAAAGGTAGACCTCGCATGAGGTAAAACTTCTTGAACTCTGCCACTTGCAGAAGAATGAAAGATTAACTTAAGTTTGCAAAGTAACATAAAATTTTACTTATCTTTATGATATTCGGACATTCTTTTCTGAGCCCAGTCCTGAAGATAGTGTAGATTCTTGTTTGATTTATCCTCCTTCTTGTACGGGCTCGCCCTTCAGTGCCTTCCTCTAGAAGCTTTCTTTTTTCTCCAGTTCGGTCACCCTTGAATACCTTCTTTTTCGCCTCTGCCTGTGGTCTTGGCCGTTTGATGGCAGCTGGTCTTGGCGGAACTGGAAAACTTCTTTCGCGTTCCTGCTTGGACCTCGTTGCTGGCCGTTCAAATTTTCCTTGTAACATTTCCTCCGCCGCTGGTGGCCCTTCCGCAGTTCGGCGACATTTGCTGCGGAGAGTCCTGTCGGATGAGTAGATCTTCCGTTTTAGAGCCGGGTTATAGTTGCCGTCATTTCTTCTGGCGCTCTTTGCATACGTCGTCCTTCTCCCTTCTTCATTCTGGGGGTGTTCGTGAGCTCTCTTTTCTGGACGGTGGAACGGCTTCTTTTTCTTGTTACCTTCAATTTTCCCGCGGGGAAACTTTCTTTTCACTTGCTCCTGCCTCTTAATGGCTTGCCCTTGTACTTGTCGTTGTTCCACCTCTGCAGCTTGAGCCTGCCGTGTCTGCCGTGCCGGATCCTGCAAAAGATCTGTAAATATTTGCATTTTATTACGATCATAGTAGGGTTTGATTTGATCAATGTTTGCTGAGCAGGTTTCACCATTCCTGGCTTTTAACACTACTACAGCGTGAGTTATTTTTTCTATGACATATGGTCCTTCAAATCGTGGAAAAAATTTGGCAGTTTTATCTTCTGGTGCTGAAGAAAGTGAATGCCTTATTTTTAATACTTCATCCCCTACTTTATAAGTTACTCCCCGTCGTTTCAAGTCATAATACAGCTTTTGTTTTCTCAGTGCTACTTCAGTACTCTTTTTTGCTTCTTTAATTAGTTTTTCTATATCACCCATTTTAAATTCTGGGGCTCTTTGTTGCACATAAAATAACTTATCTAACGGCGTTATAATCTTTCTGCCTAAAAATAACTCAGCAGGAGTTTTGCCCGTTGTATCATGTTTTGCGGTCCTAAGGGCGAAAGCAAATTCATTTACATAGTTATCCCAGCTTTTATGAAAATTTTTAACATAACTACGGATAATTTTCACTATATTTCTATTGACCCGTTCCGCTATATTTGATTGCGGCCGATACGGGACCATTTTTAAATGACGTATGCCCAGTTTTTGGCACATGTCTTCAAATACATTACTTACAAATTGAGGACCATTATCCGATATAACTTTTAGGGGCGCCCCGTATTTTAAAATATATTTATTTAAAATAGAATCAGTAACTAATTTCGCGGAGGCTCGTTTTAAGGGAACAATTTCGGTCCACTTACTAAAATGGTCAACCATAACAAGGAGATAGCGACTTTTATTTAACTGACTTTTTGGGAAATGGCCCAATAAAACGATGCCAATTATTTCATTTGGAAATTCGGATTTAATACTATTTAGAAACCCGGTCGGGCGGAAATTAATATAATTAACTGCTTGACATGTTGGGCAGGACTGGACATACGCCCTTGTTAACTTTTGCAGTTCAGGTAAATAGACTGCCTCGCGTACGCGTTGGATAGTTTTTCGAATACCAGCATGAGAAGCTAAAGGGCTATCATGGAGCTCCTGCAGGATATCTAATCTAAGACTAGCTGGGATAACAGGTGGAAATTCGTTGTTGGAATTCGTAGTTTTTGTATAAAATAATAGACCATCTATTAGTTCGTAAAGGGCCGCCCTATTTCTTATCGCCACAATATCTTGGTGGCTAAAATTTTCAGGATCCTATTTATTTTATTATCTCATCTATTTTAATTCTGGATAGGGCATCTGCTACGATATTTTCCTTTCCGGGGGTATGCTTGATTACCAGATTATATTCTTGTAGCTTGAGTGCCCATCTTATTAACCTTGGGGATAAGTTTTTCCCTGAGTACAATCTAGTTACCGCCGCATGATCAGAGTACACTGTTATTGGCGCCTTTCCAAAATAGACTCGGAACTTTTGCACTGCTAACAGAACTGCAAGTGCCTCTCTCTCGGTCGCGGAATAGTTTCTTTGTGTTTGATTTAAAGTTCGGGTAAAAAATGCCACGGGCTGCTCATTTTGCGAAAGTACCGTTCCTACCGCATAATCCGAAGCATCCGCTGAAATTTCTAAATTCTCATCCTTTTCAGGAAATTTCAACACAGGGGCTTGCGTTAATGCTTGTTTTAATTTTTCGAAAGCACTATTGGCTTCGGCCGTCCACGAGAATCTTGCCTTTTTCCTTTTTAATTTTAACAATGGTTCAGCAATAGCTGCAAAATCTTTTATAAAGGACCTATAATATGAACAAAGTCCTAGAAAAGAAGAGAGCTTCTTCGCTGTGTTTGGAGTCGGATACTTTTGTACAGCGATTATTTTTGATTCGTCTGTCTCGATTCCTTTCTGAGATATTTTGTAACCTAAATATTTTAATTCAGGGGCTGCAAATTTGCACTTTTCGACATTAACTTTTAGACCGGCCTCATTTAGTAAAGAAAACACCTGTCTTAAATCCTGTACATGTTGGTCGAGATTATCACTCGTAATAATGATATCGTCTAAGTAGATAAATGTGGGCTTTCCAAGAACAGGCCTTAACACAATGTCCATACATCGCTGAAATGTTGCCGGTGCCCCTGAAAGGCCAAACGGCATACGCAGAAATGCATAAGTGCCAGACTTGGTTATAAAAGCACTCTTAGGCACGTCCTCAGGCCTAACCCCTATTTGAAAATAACCAGTCGTTAAGTCTAAAGTCGTCATATATTTGGTGGATGTTATGTTCCTTAGAATTTCTTCAATAATAGGTAACGGATATACCGGATATTTAGTTATGGAGTTTAATTTACGGTAGTCAATTGCGAATGTCCACCTTTTTGGATGTGTCAAAGGATAGTCATTATTTTTCTTATATAAAACCACCGGGTTAGCATAACTACTTGAGATGGCCGTTATGATATTTTTACGTAGCATATCGGTGATATGCCATTCTATAATTTTTTGTTTATTCTTATCATACCGGTATGGTTTGTGGCGAACTGGCATTGAATCTCCGGTGTCAATACTATGGTTAGTAACCTGAGTAAATCCTGGAATATCACTAAATAACGAAGCAAATTCACTTACCACTTGTCGGATTCTTCGTTGCTCTTCATTAGGCAGGTGGTCAAGATTTAACTTCCGCGGTTCAGCCTTTTCTCCACGAACTGGTTTCATCGTCAGCTTAAGGGACGCTTCATTAAAATCCAGCGTTGCTTGTGCCTCTGAAAGAAAATCTATTCCTAAAATAATATGTGCTTGCAGATTCTTTACTATGAAAAACATAACCTTTACTTGTTCGGCCTTGATACGGACATACAGTGGTAATTTACCTATACACTTACATGTTTCTCCTTGCGCAGCTAACACTGTCGTATTATCCGAATTATATATGCGGTATTTCCGAAAATACTTCCTAAAAAAATCTTCTGCCACACAGGAACACTGCGCGCCTGTATCCAGGATTGCGGTGGCTGGGATATTATTCACCAACATTTCAATCTTCGGAAGAGTCAAATTTTTCACCATTACTGTATTTAACTTGAAGGAAGAGGGGTTTTCGTGGCCTTCGGATTTCCGCACCCTCCCGTCAGCAGAAATCCGTTTTAGTTTAAATTATTTTTCATTTCCGTGCTTTCCTTCTTTTTCCACTGGCCTTGAGACTTTTTTCCTGGATTGCTATTGAACTGTGGACGTTCGCCGGCTGTTTTTGAATGCTCGGGTTTCCTTGCCCACTGATTCGCTTTGCTTCCGTAGCCGTGTGCTTGAGTTTGCTGTAGTCTTGGCGCACCAAATTGGTTTCGCTGTTGATATTGGCGTCTTCTTTCAATGTCCGCCGTTCTTCTACTTTCAAACTGGATTGCTAGCTCAAATAACTTTTCCAGTGTAGTCGGATTTCTTAATTCAATAAAGTCTTGCACTTGGGGCAGTAACCTCGGCAAAATCACTTGAATTATTTCAGGATCCGGACGGTTTCCATACAAGAGTTTGAAGACATGAATTTTTCTTAAAATAAAGCTTGAGAGATTTTCGATTCTTTGCTGATATATACTGAGAGTTCCGTTTCTAATTTCGCACGATCCCTTACAACAGGGAAGGCTTTTAGTAGGGCAGTCTTGAAATTTTCGCAAGTATAAGTGGGACTTCCTGCTTGACCCAAGAGACTTCTGCCTATACATTTGAACCAATTAAGCGCTTGGCCCCTCAAAGCGCTGGTAGCTAAGGTAACTTTTTGAAATTCGTGCACGGGGTAGAGCATGAAGTGGTCATCCAATTTTTCCAAAAAACTGGTTACCGGTGAGTTTCCATTAAATGTTGCTTCTGGTTCCATCGAAGCGCGCATGGTCTGGACGATGTAACCAAATCCTTCCAGGGAGGCAGCTGGCATTTCTGGATTCTGAGCCGCTTCTGCAGGCAGCACAGGTTCTTCTTGAAACTCGGCCATGGTTATTCTTCTTCGTCGGGCGCCACTATCAGGTTCAATGTTCCGTCTTACTTTCTTCGGGAACATGCAAGGACCTGACTCGGAACAGAGAGCTTACTAAAGCTATGTTCAATAACTGTATGAAGTAGACAGGATACACAAGAAGGGTATACGAAACCCTTTATTCTTCTCTATTTACAATAATTTCCGTACTTCGGAATACAAAGACCCACTACTCGTGGTCTAAACGTAAGAATATAAAAATATAACTAAACTCTAATTTAACTTTATAATAATAAACGTGGAAGATTGGCCTTATATTAACAGGAAGCCGTATGTAGTACAGAGAACTGCTAACACTACAATACGTTTAAAGTTATCAAGAGGATTAAACCTCTGGCCTGAAAGGCAACCAGGAACTGAGTAAAACTTCTAAGGTAAGCGGCCTGCTTCGACTAACTGCTTCCTCTCTCTCGCTTGGCAAAAAGCCACAACTTAAGTACTTGGCGTTCGCCAGACAAATTTTGCATAAATACGTTAACGCTTTTAATTCTGGCCGGAAGTAGAAAATAAGAAGTGATAGTAAAGATTTAAAATAAAATAAACGTTAGTAAAACTTAAGATCCTTACACTGTAATTAGGGGGAAATTTCTCCCCCCTTATAAGTTATTTCTCCCGCTTTCCTAGAGTGCCTTCGTTGTATAGTGGTTCTGCCCGCTGGGCCAGTAATTCAGAGGTCCGTGGTTCGACTCCCGGCGAAGGCGGTTGCTAATTTTTCATCTCTCCGTCATTCCAAAAAAATCCTAATGTCTCTACAGTGGCGTCCGAACTAAAAGGGTGTTGGAAGAGATATATCCACACTCAGAATTTAGCGATTGAGTCCCCCTTTAAAAAAAAGTCGCTCTTTAAAAAGGGAGGTAATATAAGATTATTTCTCCAGCTTTCCTAGTGTGCCGTTGTGGTGTAGTGGATCTGCACTCTGGGTCGGTATTTCAGAGGTCCGTGGTTCGATTCTCGGCGAAGGCAGTTGCTAATTTTTCATCTTTCCTGCTTCCAAAAAATACCTAATATCTCTACACCCTAATTAAAAAAAATTCGTTTCCATAATAATAATAAAAAAAAATCCAGTTTCAACTGTATTTATAGTAGGGTTTGTTATCTCTAAGTAATTTATACATTTTTTATAAAAAAATATATGTTATTTGGAATTAACAAATATTCTAGAAAATACTAATCCATTGAAAAAAATCTTTTCATGATTAAATAATTTTTAAAAACGTCAGAAAAAATAGCAGTTAAAATTAATAACAAAATAACAAGAATGAATTATCAATCATATCAATATTTTTAGTGTACAGCATTTAGAAACAACTTAGTAAAATACATATGAAAATTAAATAATGTGCAAGTTTCAGATGTGCAAAGTCAAAAAACTAAAACTGGTAAATTTGAGAACAAATATCCTCAGAGTGTTTGACAGCCGAAGTTCCCTGGACAATGCAGTATGAATGTCCTGAGGATGTGAAATTGGTGAAGTCCTCAGGACATCTGAGAATCAACATCCTCAGGACATCCTCTCATATTCCGGGACATAGCGACTTAAATAAGACATCCTCAGGATGTTAAATTACGATGTCCTCAGGACATCTGAGAATCAACATACTCAGGACATCCTAAGTATGTCCCGGGATATTCCGACTTAAATAGGACATCCTGAGGATGTTTTGTGCTATGGAGGTTTAGATGCTAAAAGTAAATGCTCAAAAGAAACGAATTCAAATCTAAGTATTAAACAGTAGATAAAATCATGCTTTAGAGCGAAAGCCTGCATGTCTAAAGATGAATGAGGGGGGAATTTAGAATGAATGTATTTTGTAGGGTTCTCCACCTTGAATTTTAAGAATGTTAAACATAGCTCATCGAGTTTCAGTATATTGGATTAAGGTGTGTCATATTTGGTCGTTTGTATGCTAACAAATCATTGTGGTTAGGGGAAGTGTTGTAATACAAAAACACGAAGATTCCCGTTTGACACCACACATGGTGGAGAACCAGGATAAATTCATGTTTGAATATTTGAATGAATGTGAATGTAAGCAGTTAAATAAGGAAAAGAAAAGGATCGAAAACGAAAATGTAGAAAAGGAAGAGAAAAAGATTGAGTGATGAAGACCAAATTTCAGAAAGGATCCTGTAAGAAGATATGGTAATTTAACATCTACAGAAATGATTATAATTGTTTTAGGAAACAGTTTGTTTTATGTAAATGGAGCTCTTGAGTTTTAGGTCAGAATATGGAAACTTTTCAACAGGTCGTTTCTAGGACCTGCTTCCAAGTTTACCAAATTCTGGCAGCGGCAAATGTAGGGTTTATATTTATTTTAACTAACATTTATTTTAAGCTATCTTTCCTGTCAAGCCTTTACTTTCCCCTAGAATTGCCGATGCCAGAGTATGTAAATCGTAGTAGAACGCGCAGAGTATTCAAATTTTAGCAGAAGTAAATTGAGTTTAAATAGAAGGGAAACGAGACTGTGTTTCTTGAATCGCGAGCGTGAAGGTTGCTAGGTAGAAATTTTAAGAACCGCGCGTTTCGGCCTGTGTGCCTATTTCGGCAGTTCGTTGAATCTTTCAACTTCTTAATCAGTATGTTTGCTGAATCTCAGCTGTATCTTAGAACGCGGTTAAGTTAGTTACGATTATAGAGCCTCGTAGGTAGTGATTTCGTTATTTATTCATCCTGTCATTTATTTTTAGTTGTACTTTTCTATTTTGTTAAACCGCAGGGTCGGCGTGGTGGAAAAAAAAAAAAAGTGGAATAAAAAAGGATTTAAACCCTTCTTACGAGTTTGTGTAATTTACAGTTCAAAGCAGTCACTACCACTGTTGCTGAGAAGTTGGGGCCTCGCAACATTATAAGTTATATACCTCATGGACGTCAGTGGTGAAACGGCGAATCAGTAATTCAGAGACATGTTTGCCGTATAAAGTGAGAAAAACCTTATAAAACTTAGTTTAGTATCTCGCAGTATTTTTAATTGTATCATACTGGCACCAGGCAGATAATATTCGTATACATTATGTCCCATTTCAACGCTTCCCGTTACAGGCTTTCTGGAAAAAAACAATAACAATCGTGTCACTTCAGATTTTTTTCCCTTCTGTACGTGTTCGTAATGAAAACATAAGAAATCATGCCATTTTAGCCTTTCTTTCACATAACAAAAGAATTCTTTGGTTTCGTTAACAAATAATTATTAAAAAAAATTAAAAGTGCATTGAGTGTTTACCATACTGAGTTTGCAGATTCCATATTAAATCTGGTCTACTTATTAGCCATAGAATGTTTGTTAGCGAGAAGAACCTTCTAATAGCTTGTTTTAAAAGCACAAATTCAAAATTAAATTCAAATATTTGAAGTAGCTTCGAGACAAATTATAGGAGAAACAGGAAAAACCGAAAAAGAAGGACATTTTTAGGTGAACGAAGAAAACTTATTTCACTTGGCAAAAAAAGGAATATAGTCTCTATTTGAATACCATACAGTAACTGCTCATAAAAATTCCATTTCTATAGATATGGCTCAGCAACTCTATCACAATGAAACGCGTGTTTTTAAAGATTTAATTATTAAAATAATGAACCTATTTCAGTATAAACTATAATTTCAGTATAAGTATATTTCAGTATAAGCCTCATCATATGACTTTCACAAGTCTTATATTATAAAACTAGATTGTATTAATTATCACCAGCAACATTCTTTGAACACGAAGTTTAAGGGATTAAGCGTCGTTGAGACATCATTGCATACATATATCACAGTTATGTGACCACCGCTTACATTTTCGGATTTAACTTTCATATTGAATGGAAAGTCTGAATAGGAACTATTCTCAATATATTGAGAAAATCTGAAATGGGACGACTTAAAAAAAGTTTCATCTGGGAATTCCTGAGATGAGGCATGACATTTTTCTATTATTAGACAGTCGCAAGTATTAGCCTTCTCTAACACGTCTACGCTGAATTTATTTATATTTTTCGAGCTTGCTCATTGATTTATGTATTTTTGATTTTAAATATGTATACATAGCTAATTTTAACAGAGTCCCTAAGATGCTTATTATTCAATAAATCTTTTAGGACTTTAAAAACCTGCGTATCCATGCTTGTAAAAATTTATATATTACGTAATGATGCATACAACTCAACAGAATGAGCAGTGATTTGCTATTAATACGATTTAATAATCTTTTATATTTCCATCTTTATCTTCCCAACATAGATTAGCTGAAGTGCTACGAATGTTTTAAATTTCACAATTTTGAAAGTTACTTCACGACTAACTTTGTATTCGAAAAGTCCATTTCAACAACAAACAAGCTGGTCACTTCTTTTCGATTTGCTTTTGTTCTGCTTCACAACAATCCTCTTATAGTTCGCATTAAGATGCCAAAAAATTACGAGTTTTATGCAAACGGGGTGGGGAGAAATTTTATTAAACTGTTTAAAACATTACACGTAAATTTTGGTAACTGCCATAAAAACACACTTTAAAACTTCCTTTGTAGTAATTGTCTGATTATAAACTACCGTACAATAGCTGCCGCTTGGTGTGATCTCGTTTGTCCGCAGCTATTTTGATTAAACGATGAGAAAATGTGCAATCTAAAATCGCAATGAAATTAAAATTAATTCAATACAAATATAAATTAGAAAATAAATAAATAGGTGTCTCGCAACATTTGAAATAGAAAAAGGAAGAAATTAGTTTATAAACAGTGCACTAGGTGTTTAATGCAGAAACCCAAGTAACATGACAACGTCGTAACGACGTTGCAAACTGGTCCGAGAGGTTGCAAAGTGGTCGTGGTAACTTTAACGACGTCTTTACTACGTTGCGAAGACGCAAAATATTTGCAGTTGCATCTTGGCAATTTGTCGACGTCGCTGAAACGTCATGATATGACCGCTTTTAGACGTGGTGGTTTTAGCATCTTTTTCATAGTTCATCAGCGTTACTTTCAGAATGAAAAGAGACTAAATCTGCTCTTTCAAGAATCTGCCGCATAAGATTTATTTTACAATGTTTCATTACTTTATTTCATCTAAATATATTAATCTAAGAAAGATTCACATAATGAAATATAAATTAAATATGAATACTTTTGAATTCACATAATGAATTTAATTAGTACTAAAAATACGTGCTAAATTATTGTTAATATTTTGTTAAAATAATTAATACTTAAATATTTTTTTATAAATATGATAGCAAAATATTTAAAAATGAAATTAATCTATGAAGTAAGTTATTAAGTTATGCATTTTACATATTTTAAAAAATCATATTTCCGAAATCAATGCAAATCACATGTTAGCAATTATGTTACTGCTGAAATATGACTTTATTTATTATTTTTGAAGTATGGACAAATTTATTCGAATTAATATGGTGACATAATATGAAACATTTTACCGCATATAGTGCAAAGTACAGTTTTCGCGAAGATATGATTGCGTGAAGATGTATTCACGGATAAAAATTGGGCGATTTTAAGAATTCCGAGAAAACGTCCAATGTTAAAAGACGATGCTTATCCATGCATAGACTTTATAATTTACCGAGCTATTGCGAAGAGCAATGTTGCCGGTTCCAGAATTAAAGCCCAAGGGCAATTGACAAAGAAATCCGGACGTGGAGAAAATCTCAGATGAGAAAACGGGACAAAGGGGAAGAAGAGAGTACCAAAAGGAGCAAGACAATCCAATCGGACAAGTTCGCAAAACGTGACGAGTGATCATAGCTTTCAAGGAGGACCAAAGACAATGCAAATCAATGACAACAATATGAGAAGATACACTACATCAATAGTTCCAATGACAAATTCAAATACAACTAAACAACCTCAATCAATAGTGCTAAATGCAACACAATACAATACAACTATACAACACAATTTTAATACAACTATTCAACGCAATACACTACATCAACTCAACAACAACCTAAGCAACCTATTTACAACACTACTATATCATCACAATGCGAAAAATCTCACAGCATTAGTTTTATCAATCTCCAAGAAGATTCAAGCTACAGAAGAACTTCAATCAAAATCAGATGCATTGGAAGTATAAACAGCTACAAATTGAGGAGCTAAGTGAAAAAGTTGTCGTCTCCTCCCATGAAAATGTGAGCTGCAAGTGGTCTGACTCTTCTATCTTCGAAGAAAATTTCATAATTAAAGACTTGGGAGTAATTAACAAAGTCACATTGCACAGCTTTGTTCAAGAATTTTTCATTAGATCTTCTGATGTAATCTGGAATCGTCTCAACGGCTGTCCAATATATATGACGGAAACGAATATCTGAGCTCGAGGCTTGCGCGCTTTGCCTAGCTGCCAAATTCAAACACATTAGTTATCTGCGCGATAAATTTCAGACTCCATCTTATTTTCAGGAATGTTTTCTTAACGGTTTTGCAATTCACAGTCGGAATTAAATACTGGAGAGCTTCAATACAGAAAGAGAACGACATACAAAAATATAATGATAGCAGTTTGTTTTGAATTGAGAAGAAATCTTCGTGGTAATGATGAATTTCTGCTTATTTTGTTTGTGAATATCTGCTTGCAACGTGCTAAGGTCGTCTACACAGTTAAATAGTGCTCTGTTTTGATGTTTTATGACTTTCCGGTGATTAAAATTATATTGTGGTTTCTCAATCTTCAGTGGCTCCAGCGGTGCAATATTTGGATACACGGATTCTCTTATAACGTCCTAAGTGCTATAGAGTATATCATTCATATTAATTGATTATTGTGTTCATGATACAGGTTGGTGCTCAGACTTTACGCATATAATCTTATATAAGGAAACATTAGCATTACTATGAAATATTGTAATCTATAATTATGCCATACTTAATTGTGTAGTATCGAAAAACACTAAATATTTGTTTAATTGATTACAAATTGCAGTTTTATTACGTGTCGTTTGGTGTCTATTCTTCCAAACACTGTGTAATTTCCGTTTTTTTAATATTGCCATTATGTATGTCTATTAGATAATCTCAATAAATGAATGTTGGAAATTAGGTTTTGTTCTTTATTAAATTTACGTATATTCATTATACTTAAATAAGTATATTAAGTAAGTCATTTAAGTATAGTATATTCATAATTTAAGTATATTCTTTGCTTACATTTTATGTGCTTGAGATAAAAAAGAAATTAATAATAATTAGGTACAAAATGTTTCATCGTGTGCTATTTAACGAAGAGCTTACTTTAACGTACTTCGCTTACTTATACTATACTATATTATTTAAATTATTTCTGTAGAGTATTATAAAAAGTGCATGAAATAATCATTGTAATCTACCACTATTCTAAAATATAGAAACTAAAAATAAGTAAATACATTAACATATGATCAAAAGAAAGGGTGTTAAGAAACATCAGCATTACTAGTAAATACTGCAATCCATAATTATTGCACTTTTAATTGCTTACTATTTAAAAAACACAAAATTTTTTTTATTAATTGGAAATTTTAGCTTCCTACTGCTATTTATACTTTCAAACACTACTAGTTCATGTTTTTTTTCCTTAAATAGTGCTGTCATGTATGTTGTTTGTAAGGTTATTATTTCATTTTAGGATATGAATATGGGGAGTTATTAGATTTAGGTATATTTTTAATCACATTTATTAACTATTTTACACTTTCTTTCATTTGCATATCTTGGAGATACAGAAGTTAATGGTTATATTTTTTTACTGTGAAACGCGAATAAATTTATACTTGACTTCAGTTAAAATACTGGTTATGTTACCTTAAGAACCATTTCCCAATTTATCATGACAGGGGCAGTTTTCAATGCCTCTGAGATTTAACAGAAATAAATGTGATAATGCCGTTATCAGAAACGCTCTTTTTTTACCCACATATGTACTTTTACTTTTATTTATGTCTAATTGAGTTTTATTTACTTAAAACCTACTATTAATGTTAAATATTTATAATAACCACTTTCATAATTACTCTCACTTAAGGGAAAAAATGATGAAATCTTAAATAATCGTAACTTAGAATTTAAGTTATTTAAAAATATAGTTTAAAGTACTGAAAATAATTAAAGCTATTATTAATTATGCATATTTAGTCTAAAGAGAAAAAATTGTATTGTCTTCTGGTTTTCAGGAAATGATAAAATATTTGAACTTTAGATAAATACAAGAAATACAAAATTTTAAAAAAGAAGAAAATATATTAATTATTAAGCTTATTTTTCTGCATAAATCAATATGTAACACAAGGACATAATAACGACATTTTCAGAACTGTTGCAAAAAGGTGGAATTTGGTGAACATTTAGGCGTCTTTAAGCCGTCGTAATACGAAGCTTTCACAACCAAAATATAATCAGCGAAAGACATAATAACGACGTCTATGTGACAAAAACCTCATCTGCAAAGACTTAATAAAGACGTCTTTGCAGTACAACGGTTGCAAAACAGTGGATGTTCGCTGACATCTGAGCGCCTTAAAGACGACATATTGCAACATTTTTGCAACAACATCCGCGACGAGTTGCTTACTTGGAAATTTATTTATGAACTGTTCATAACGTTTCTGGATTTTGTTTGACCGATTATGAACTCCTAATTTTAATACTTGGATGGCATTCCTTGTTGAATAAGCCAATGTAAAATAAAAAAATCAGGGAAAAAAAAAATCTTAGGAGATGCTTTTATAGATTTTGTTTCCAGGAGCAAGGAAAGCGGGAAAAAATTCTGCAGAATTTGCTTTACTTCCGAAGAAAAGAGACCTGTGTCTAACCGCCCTCGAAATCATTCAAAATCTGTGCCAAGGTAAGGCTGCCTTTTTTAGCTTAATTTTAATGTTTGATTAAAATCGAAAACAAGCTGATTGGCGACTCAATCCCTTAATTGATATATTTCTTTGTCAATTGTAAATTTTTATAATCTATTTTGACCTAATTAGGCGATATTGTTTCAATTTCAAAAAAAAAAAAAAATTCTACAGTTTGAGAAAGTACCTTTACATTTGAATTAAAAGCGGGTAAACGTGTATGATAGTAAGATATTTAAGATTTGAACCTCCCATTCTGATCATTGATATGGCAAAAGTGTTCCTCATGTGAATTTCAACATCATTGCCGCTTAACTGCCCCATGATTGTCCAGGGAGGAGATTAAATTCTGTCTGTTGACCACCTCATTTCATTGTCTGGCCTATCTGTGAACAGCAGATAATAGCGATTTTGCTTTCGAAAATTGCTTAGTGGCAAGTGTGTGTGTCTATGGACGGAAGCACAAAGAAAAATAAGGGAACGCGTAAGGAGGATATTCAGGCAATTTAAGCTGTGCATTGATAATGATGGTGCACAGACGGACGTTTTGTACGAGTAACTGTAAGTGTTATTAAAGTTACAGTGAAATAACTGCATGTGTAAAGAGACTTTCTGGCCACTTTTCCCTATTTTGATAGTAATTGAATTGTTCATCAGAATAAGCGAAGAATTTTCATGTACAAATGGACGGGACTTCGCCGATTCGATAACATTATCCGAATGACAATATTATCCGCGATCACATCAAGCGGCTTCAACTGTGTAAGTCATATCGCCGCAGAGAATAATGAAAGAAAGCTGATAGAAACAGATTAATTGCAGAATTTTTGCAAGTGAAATTTCATAAACCAAACGGAACATTTTTTAAGCTCATTGCAATATGTTACGTTTTTTATTTTTCGTACAGTTTAACGATATTTAACTTTTAACTTGAATTTGTTATTATGTTTCAGTACATCACCAATAGATGGCGCCACGTGGCTTAATTCGAATCAAGCCTTCAAAATGTATCAAATGCTGCTATTAAACGAATAAAATATAGGTAAAAAAATAAAAATGCGCTGTTAAAATTAGATATTTGAAAACTGAAATAAGTAAACATCTGACAAGACATCTACTTTGTATAACACCATGAATAAACGTTATCATAATGTAAACTTTCAAAGCTGCATTTTTCGAAATTGTTAGGGAGAGAAAACATTAGAAAAATATTTCACTAAAACATTCATTTGGAGTTAATTACATAAAAATAAAACTAGAATAAAATGAATTTAGGGATGTTTCTATCGTGGGTTACCTAAGATAATTGCTTTAAATCGTACTCTTGAAGCTCAAATTTGAGTTTCAAAATGTATTCGGAAGTGATAATAAACTAAAGACGCAGCAGATTGACATTTCGTTTTGCTTTTGTACATAACTTGCCGCCGGTATTCACACATTTTATTTCGATATATTGGTACATTAAATAAAAAAAAAAATGAAAAAAATAGACTTTAATTATTGTAGGGAAAAGTTTTGAATAAACATTTATCTTAAATTTTATATCGTGTTCAAAAATCCGCCTAAGGGAATTTAAAGAATTTTCTTGATTCATGCTTAAACATGCACATACTTGCATGCAGTGCCTTCTTATTAGACCACAGAAAAGGAGTTTGCACTAAACCAGTGCTAGGATGAATAGAGAGAGATTTAATAAAATAAGAAACTTCAAACCCTACCTAATGCTTCAAGTAATTTACGTAAGTAAAAAAAGGAATTAGCAAATAGAAAAGTGCCTAATGCAAATGTAGTGCATTCCATCCCCCCTGAAAAAAAAAAAGAGTTTTTATATACATATATACACGGTGATGCAAAAGTCAATACACATTTGAAGGTCCCTATTTCAATGTTTTACAAACGTATGGTAACGTACAAACGCATAAATATGCATGCAACATGCAATTACGAATTCCTTTTTCTTTTCTTTTCTTTCTTTCTTTCTTTCTTTTTTTTTTTTTTTTTTGAGAAAATTTTACAACGCAAATTTTTTGGTTTCGTAACAAAATTAGCATATAAATGAGTAATCTTGAAAGAGTTTACAACGACAATCCACTATATAGCATTTTACCTTCAAACTAAATACATAGGCCACGTAGGTACGCGCGGATGATAAGTGGCATAAAAAAAATTAACGGTCAGATTTGAAAATATGACCTATTTTAGCCGAGCAGATAATTTTTTTTTATTGGCCAATTGCAAGTAGTTTAGCGTAGAGTAAATTTTAGGCAGAAGGAAAAATGGAGCTGACGTGAGAACATTATCGCGCTAAGATTTTTGATTTTAAAGTGGGATTAAATCAAGAAAAATGCGTTCAATATCTACAATTAGCATTTGGAAATAAAGATCCATCTCGTGCTACTGTATTCAGATGGTTTACTGAATTTCACAGATGTCGCAACTGTCTTCAGGATGAACACCACACAGGAAGGTCGTTGACAGCAGTGATCCCGGATAACGTGTCTTTCATACGGAAAATGTTAATGGCTGAAAATCGCTGCACCTACCAAATGATACAGAAAAGACTTTAACATTGGATCCGCCGCTATATATAAAATTATTGATGAAGAATTCCATATGAAAAAACTAGTTTGCTGTTCCCTGTAACTTAACTGAGCACAAAAAAGAGGGAGCGTATCAGAATGAGTAAAGAAACCCTTAAATTACTTAAAGATGATGGTTACCGCATTATTTCTAAAATTGTAACTGATAATGAAACATACATATCTTTTACTTTTTTCCGTCGTTCCAACATATCAAGGATGTAAAGAATGGGTCTTTGAAGATGATCTCACGCCCATAATGGTGAAAAGACAACGTGCCATGAAAAAAGTCATGCACACCGTTTTCTTCAAAAAGTACAGGTCTGATAGCTTTGAAGAAAAATCTTTTTTCTTAAAAGCTATCAAGCTGGAAGGACAGAAGACAGTCACAGCTAATTGGTACACCACTAAGTGTCTCCCAGAAATTCTTTAAGAACTGAATGTTAGAGGATTCCTACTCCACTTTCTCATTCAGCAAATGCACTTTCTCATTCAGCAAACTTGACAGTTGAGTTTCTTGAACAAAAGCGCATCAAACTGATGGAACATCTACCCTATTCACCTGATGTAGCTATGTGCGACTTTTGGCTATTTTTTCATCTAAAAAAAGAGCTTACGTGCACTTCGTTTTCATTCCAAAGATGAGATTGGTGGGGACTATAAATGAATTTTTTTCATGGATTCCAAGAAATTAATTGCTTGAAGCATTTACTCTTTGGAAAATTAGTCTCCAAAGTGCATTGGTGCTGAAGGAGACTACTTTGAACACTGCCAAAATTTCGTAAGTGCAACTTTAAGAACCTATGTGTATCCCAAAAATTTCAGAGTGTCCCTCGTATAATATTCGGACTATATATGCATATACTAAACAACAATTTTTCTTGTTCTCTTTTTTCTTTTGGGAGGGAAACACACCATATTTGCTGGTTATATTCTTTCTGTTGAATCTTGACATAAATCAAGGGATCATCAACCGTTAATTATTAATTATTGTTTAATATTGAATGATTACTATTTAATTTTTGTATTAATCTGACGTTTATTTCAAATTATTTCTTAAATTGTTTTTAATTTAGTCCTTCCTGTTAGATAGTTTATCACTCTTGGTTGATATCAATGTATGATTAATTATATGTATTTTATCTTTCTTATATGCGTATGTATATATACGAAATGCGATTGGTTTAAAATTTATTTTTAAAAAATATTTCCGAAATATACAAACTGCCGTTTTGTCTTTATATCTTTCAGTATTTTTGACCGAAAATATTGTTTTTAATTGTCATAGAATTACATTTTAAATTATAATGGGTAATTTAATAATTATTGGTTGATTTTAAAGGAACTAAATACAGCTGTTACAGACTGTGGTATATTTATTCAGAAATATATCTGCCCTTCGTAGGCCGTTTATTGTTTTTTGGATTGCAAAAATTTTCAGGTGGTGGAAGCTGACATTATAGTTGTCTGAGAAAGCGGTAGGCAAACATTTAGATAACGTGAACACTAAATCCAGAGTTTAAGGTTTCGTGGACCACTAACATAAGTAGCTTAGCGTAGAGTAGTAACACTTTCGCGGACCACTAACATAATTTTTAAATGTAAAGAACTATTTGTGAACATTCAGCATCATTTATATATTAATAATTTTAATTGCGTTTCTTTGACGGTAACACAAAATGAGTAGTAAATAATAGTAACATTTATTAAAAATAAGAGTCACATTTGTTGCTCTGGGTTTAAAATTATTTTACTGAGTTTTGGCTCTAATGATGTCATTGCTTCATACAAAGGAAGACCCTAACCACAGGGATAGTTGTTTCTTATAGATGTTAGAGTGGAGAACGCTTTTTCACAAGTAGGTTGCTGCGAATGAAGTCAAAAGTTTTAAGGCTTTTTCATTCAACAACTGATATTCGTTTTTTGCCCACCAGTGGTCGATAGTAGTTCGGTCTGAGGTTCGAATTCCGCGAAAGGGGTGGCTGCACGGGCATTTTCGTGCTTTTCTCTATGTGTAACGTGTATACGAGCCAACTTCCTTTAGAAAGCCCTCTATGAAGGCATCCCTCCCTTTAGGCAGATAGCTCTGGAGTGCTTTGCCATAATCAAATAAACCAAACCAACCAACTATTCGCTTTTTACAGAAAGCCAAAAATGACTTCTTGAAGGTGACTTGGATTGAAGTTTGAGACTATCATCCGTCAATAATTCAATTAAACTTTTCATTTAAATTTAAATTATTTATATTTCATTTCACATTTAAATTACATTACTCAATATTGAAGAAAGTAGATTTACTATGCACATATTTCCATTTTTGGAATCCTCTTTTTTTTGCGTAATAATGCATAAAAAAACTTTGAGTGACTGCAAGAGCTGTTGAAAAGACCGATTATCTGTCAGTTGACAGCTTTTCCTTTCATATATTCATTCATAATTGGCAACATTTGCAAATATTCGTCCATTAATAGTGTTTAACGTAATAATATTTTCTTCTGAAATGTGTCTATTTTACTTCGTAAAGTAAAAACGTCTAAAATTTTTCCTTGAAGTCGTTCATCTCATTTAACAAAGAAAAAATGTCTGTCAAATAAGAAAGCTTTTCTACCCAGTCATCATCGAAGAAGAAATTTTAGAATTCAGAATTATTCTATTGTTTCAAGAATAAATTTACTTCTTGTCAAATATTAAAGAAACGAATTAAAACTTTACTCCTTGACAGTCAAAGCACTTCAGTATGAAGAAGATATTTATATTGTGAGCTTATTTAATCACAAAGTGATTCAAATAATCGAGAGTAGAGAGCTTTATAGGGGCACAGGGCCTTTGGGCTCGTCGAAACGATCATAAAAATCCTCAAACTCGAAACACAAAAACTCATATTATATGATTAAAAGGTTATATATATATTTTTTACTTTATAATACCTTAAATAGATATGCCTTATTAGACTGTATATGAAATGAAAATTGAAAGTAAATAAATAATTTGTAAATTAAAAATTTTAAAATGTACCTAAGAGACATGTACATAAAAATTATCAAATGTTGCGCTCATCATAAATTTGAAAATATTGCATACAGAAAACAATTTTTGGTAAGAATGTATTCGAAATACATTAACCTCTAATGTAAAACCAGAATATATTATAAAATGAATCTTAAATTTTAAAAATTAAGAAAAATTTTTAAAATTTAAAAATATGTAAATTTTTTATCATTTTTTCAAGATAAATATATGTATATATATTGACATATGTTAATTTTTTGGTTTTAGAATGCAGAGTAACAACAGCAACATACACAGTTAAATTTTCATGGGCATGGCATATATGGTTTGATAATAACACTGCGCGCAAACTTGAAAATTACCAATTTGAGAAAATCCAGTTTAAAGATACAATATCACTTTTCTCTAATTTATATTTTTCAAAACAAATTTAAAATGCACCAGAAACTTAAACTACTCCATTTTGTTTATGAAGCTTATCAGCTTCCCTTTTCCCCTTCTTTTGGTAATTCGAGCCTCTAAAGTATTGTCCTGGGCTCGTTTCTGTACGAATTTAATAAGAATTCTATTTGCTTCTTCCGCAAATGTTACACAGTTAGCTCCAAGTATGCATTCTAATTCTTTCATGATGAACAGCGTTGCCTGTTTTCCATCATTAAAGTTGGCTACTGCTTAATTTGCTGAAATTTCTACAATTTTCCTAGCATTGTTTGTTGTTTTCGGGCAAAACGTCCAGATCAACGAGTTTAACGACTCATTCACATTTTGTGTTCGACCACCAATGCATCTCTTTAGCAAGGCTGGGTGGGACAACTCTTTAAATACGGGTTTTATAGCATTCATAACTGCTACAGGAACTGATTTTGTATGTTTAAAGTTTTTATTTGTGCCACTTACAACTGCTCTTTTGTATGCGCTCACCAAGAATTAACACCCTCAAGGCAAAGTCATGAGTTACTGCTTTATCATTTGAACTTTTATGGTACTAAACAGCCCATATAGCCTTTTGCATATCGTGGTAATTGTCAAAATGCTTTCGGCTAATCTTTGAAATATGGTAACTGGTAGTTTGGCGACATTTTGGTAGGCGATAAAGGTTACTACCTAGGACTTTGGGAATAATGTGAGAAGTACTAAGTTCCGATTACGCATTATTTTGTGTGAGGAAAATGAGAGATCATGAGATATGTCATGTGACATTTATGGACGAATTACAGTTCTTTAATCGGAAAAGGGGGGAAATTTGGAAAAATATCTGCAGTAGTTTATAGCATTTTGTATTTAGCTTCATTGTGTGTTGTGTGAAAAAAGTGTTGATTAATTTTTGGATCCCATGGTGCTATCTAAAGTGAATTCTAAATTTTTATTGCGTTTATCTGATAATCCAAAAGAATTGCTTAAATGGTGTATGAGTGTAGGATTAATTGCGGATAAGTATGAATGTCCAACATGTGAGAATGAAATGAAATTGTGTGAAAGGAAGGATATTACAGATAAGTTTGAATGGCGGTGCAAGAAATCTGGTGAAAATGGACATTTTGTGAAACGGAGTGTAAGGAAGGGTACGTGGTTTGCTGAAAGTCGTTTCAGTATGGGTGAAATTTTATTAATTTCTTATTACTGGGTGCATAGACTGCCAGTTGACTACTGGATTATTGAATCTATAAGAAAAGTTTATCCGCCATGCAATCAAGATTCTGAAGAAGATTAGGTAAGTTAGTATTTTTAATAACTTGAGGATATTATTTTTATGCATGTAAGGAATAAATGTAAGGAATAAATAAATTAATATGGTATTATTGGAAAATTGTTATTAGAAATGAATTAGTTTAAAGTAATTAGGATTGTAAGCTAATTTTTATTAATTTAATGTATGTGCTTATTTATATTTTAAGTAGTGTTTTTTAATTTAATTATATTTTAATTTAATGATCGTGATTTTGTGAGTTATATGTTTGTAGTATTTTGGAATACGTTTGAATAGAAGTAAATGTGCATGGAAAGAATTTAAATATTTGACACTAAGTATTTGGAACCATTTTTAATGTTTGCGTTATAAATTTGCAGGTGACGTTTATAATAGATAATTTATAGGGAAAAGTTTTTGGATATTTTAAATTTTTTATACTTGCAATAATGGGTATATATACTTGCAATAATGTATATATACTTGCAATAATGGGTATATACTTGCAATAATGGGTTCATCCTTGGAAAGGGTATATATTTTTCGCGATCAAGTAATTTCCTTTTTACTGAATTTAAAGATTCACGAAATTTTCCTGCATTTTCGTACAAATTTTTCTAATTTATGAGAAAAAAGCAGTGTACATGGATAAAGTCAAGAGTGTGCGCAATGCCATTTTTGTGCAGTTCTGGGATGTTTTTTTAAGTAAAAATAAGTCGACGTGTACATGGTTACTGTGTATGTGCGATTCTGAAAAACGTGGCAAGGAGTTTGCGATTCTGCGCTTTTTCCCAATTTTGCAGTTAATATTTGTCATGATTAAGCAGTTTTGTTCCATAAAATTTCTAGCATAAGTGTAATTAGGATAGCAGATTGTTGGAAAAAGTGTTGAGTAAATAAAAAGAAAAGAAACATGTCTTTAATTCGTGAAGACAAAATGGCGCCGAAGAAAAAAAAGTAGAAGGTTGCTGTAGCAGAGTTGGTCGCCAAATTTTCGCCAAAAAATCGCCAAGTTACCATAATTCAAAGATTAACCATGCTTTCTAATGGCATTACCATAATATGTTGTAAGTTGATTTATGAACACATCTGTAAGTCGACCTTTACCGCTAAGAGGTTACTTGTTATACAGTTTCTTGCCACGGAATTTCTGTTTTAGTTTCCTCAAACGGGCACCTATTCGTTTTTGAATGTGGCTCACACATCCTATTTAAAAATCGGAACGCTATACGGGTTATCCTTTGTAAGGGCTAAGAAAGTTTTACAATCTCCATCACCAATATAATTAACGTAACGAACACCCTATTTTTCTCGAATCGCGAAAACATACTCAACATACAATTCACTTCCATTTGTGCAGATGAGTCTGAATGATTCTTATTGCATACTTTGTTATGTTTTATTTTCTATTTCCAATAGCTTTCTTTTGAGGATATATTTTTTCCAGTCTCACAACCTTTGCAGTAGGAACATGAAACATAACGATCAATAACTTTACCCGTTTCACCACCAATAACGGAAGTTACACCGAAACGTGAAGAATGTCTTCTGGTTTTCCATGTGCCATTTCCGCTGACGGTCAAATCTGAAGAACCAGTCATTTTTATTTCTTCGTCAGCTGCTATCTTCATACTGTTTTCCGCAATATTACGTAAAGCAGCATGCATATGACTTACAATTTTGTCGTATGACTTCTGTGTTACAGTTGGTGGTAGATCCATAATTCCACAAAATGTTCTGACAATCCTTTTACGATACACCTCATTGCTAAAGTAAATCTTCTGTTTAAATCAGAAGCAGTTTGTTTTCACCCAGAAGTTTGGAATTTCTTATAGATGTTAGGACTCCACAAGAGCAGCATGAAATATTTATTTTTATGTTTAAACCATGTACTACTTCAGAAGTAATACTAATTTTATTATAGCAAATATGACAGCATAAGTATTCTTCTAATACAGAAAATAATAAACTTTTATCAATGATTGCATACTCTTAAAATTCGCTGTCACCAGATACCACTAAATGATCTAGAATTGTTTTTGCTGATGCAGAGACATTTGCATTTTTATCATTACTTCTTGTGTACTGATTTCCAAAAAAATATTCTTTTTCCTTTTCTTCGGTCTTTGACCTGAAGCTCTTTTCATATTATTATTCAATTTTAAATTTCAAAACAAATATCTTTACATAAACGTTTACTCAGTAAAACAAACTTGATATGAAAAACCGAAATAGAAACACTCAAGCGACGTTAGAGTCAGCGTGTAAACAAACTACCAGCAGTGAAGTTGAGCAGCAGTGAAGTGAAGTTCTTACCCTACACCAAAAGGAAATTTTTTTTTTTTTAAAAAAAAAGCAGTATTAAATATATCTGCGTATAGTAATAAAAATATGATCTCGTTCACAGGGTAACCAAAATGTAAACAACCACCATATTTGTCCTTTTAAACGAGCGTCGCTGGTTTACTATCCCATATAAACTTTCATAACTCAAGAAATAATGCGAATTTTAGAACGCGGTTTTTTGTATTTTGTTCAGAAATGTTCATATATTCATAAAATGTAAAAATCTGAAAATCGATTTTTTTGAAGATTTAAAGGTCCTGTGCCCCCTTATGCCAACTTTCATTTATAATTTTAATTGCATCAGACAGCACTTCGCGTAGTTCTGAAGACAATCCTTTCGCTGCAAGTTGTTTGCTGCGTAAAATATGAGGAGTAAAATGAAGTCTATTGTGTCCAACATCTTCTACTTTTTAAACAGTTCCAGATGGATGTCTGGTCATATTTGCAGCACTGTCAGTACATATTCTTATGCATTTTCCCCAATCAATTTATATTTCAGAAAATAATTATTCAGTAATGTTGTTCAAATTTCATTTGTTACACCCCGCAAATCGAATGGACATAGAAATTGCAGCCTTCAAAATCAAGTCTCATAAAGCAAAGAAGAACAGCATTGTTTGCTGTATAGGTTGATTCATCGAATTGCGTAAAATGTGGTATTTTTAAACATTTCTACCACTTGAACTTCAACATCTTTGGCTAAGTTTTCACAGATTTAGCAGACAGCAGACATGAGAATCGCCTTCCTTATTTGGACTGCTTGATTTTCCAAAACTTTCTACAAGCTTGTAATAAGCAAGGTTTAATTAGTTTCGATCCAATTTTATGAGTTTTTTTAAATTTCATTGTTTTAAGTGCCATCAAATAAGATGCTTTTAATACAGACTTGTGATAAATTGTCAGTTTTTTAAAGAATTTATTTGATTTTGTTTATTATCTTGCAAGCTTTGAAACTATTAAACTAGCTCATTACCCAAATTTGCGTATCTAGCAAGTTATCCCGTTTTCGTAGCGTCATTGAGTAAACTCGCAGAACATAAAACAACAAAACAGTCGTGGATTAAGTTCAGTTCTAGGTTTTTTGCATAAAAGTATATTTCAAGTAATCATGACCATATTGCCATTGTTTTTCTGAATTTTATTTTCTTTCCTGCTGATGCTTGATGACGACGGAATCTATGAAGCTCCTATTAGTTCTTAATTAACTCACGTTTATGTGAAACGCTCCCCAAAAATGTAAAACTGTCGGTTGCTTCTCTTTACCCATTTTTATACAAATTCCACATTCATTTCCACAAGAGATCATAACAATTTTTATAATTATATACATACAAATGTGTTATGTATTGACATGTACTATCTAATAAATATTATAATTAACATAAAATATTACTTCTAAAGGAAAGTAAGTTTTAAATGGTTTACTTATATTTAGCAAAAGAACTCAGTTAAGTCATATTTATTAGACATAAATGTAAAGAAATACTTGTTGATTGCGATATCGAATTTAAAACACAAAACAAATTAGAAATTAAGACCAAAGGTTGGCCTTAGTCAAACTTGATGTTTAGTTGATTATACAGTATTCGGTATTCCAATTTTGTTGCTTTTTCTATGCAGCTGACCAAGTAGAGAATTAAACCTCTCTGAGGTAGAAATTTTGCATATTATGGTAATATTTTGTAACAAATCAATTTTCAGTCTAATGGTCTAGTTTTATTTTAAATATAACAATATCACTTCAACAAAATTTATGCTTTACTGGAATATTTTATTAAATGAGCTCAGCGAATTTAAATAATATCTGAATTTCGTTGCGGACCATTAGAATTACACCATGGACCACCTGTTGCCGACCGCTGGTCTAAGAAATTGTTAACGGGAAGAAATCTTAACGTACAAACGTTAAATTACAACACATTGGTTAGCTATCCATTTGACCACCAGGAAGTGCTCCAAATTTCGAAACGTGAAAATTGGGAAACGTTGGTGAATAGGTAGGGTAGATTTGGTTTGGTTTATTTGATTATGGCAAAGTACGCGAGAACTCCTGCCTGAGGGAAAGATGCCTTTGTGAAAAACTTTCTAAGTGAAACTGGCTCGTAATCAGGTTACATATGTGAAAAACCACGAACACACCCATACTAGGCTGTTCGAAAGGAATCAAACCCATGTTGAACTACCATTGTTCGATAACTTACTTACTAAAGGGGCTAATGTTACACACTGTAAAAAAAAAATCTGTAAGGTTACTAATAAAACTCATGGAAACTGGGATGCCATGGGTTATTTGAGTAACAGAAACAGGTGTTTTCTTTGTAACATTACAAGAGTTTTGCCTGTAATGGTTACAGATCTTTTTCTTGTAATATCACAGCATATAGTAATGTAAGTAGAACATATTTTTCTCATGTAAATTCCCAAACGATATATCTGTAATGGTTACAGATTATTTGCTAGTAATATTACAGCAAATAATTGTGTAAAAAGAACATATTTTTCTCATGTAAAATCTCAACAGATATATCTGTAACCGTTACAGGTTATTTGCTTGTATTATTTCAGCAAGTTATTATGTGAGTAGAAGATACTTTTCTTATGTAAAATTCCAATGGTTGTAGCTGTAAAGGTTTCAGATTATTTCCTTCTAATATCTCATTAGGTAATTATATGTGTGTAGAATATATTTTTCATAGATGAAATATTAAAGGGTATGTCTATAAAAGTAATAGATTTTTGTCTAAAATGATGCTTATTATAATAAAATACATTGAAATCAATATGTTTTGAGTAAAACAATGATATCTGTATGTATATATATCATTTTGATTAATAATCGATTTGAGCTTAATTTGATAATTAAGTTCAAATTGATATGCTACTCCTTACATTAAATTACATGTATATCCTTTATATAAAATAATAAAATGGCATCTGGAATTTATATTTGGCCTGTAAAATAGCTGAGAAAAAAAAAAAGAAAAAAAAAAAAAAAAAAAAAAATACTTTATTTGCATGTTTTAGTGTCAATTATTAAGATATGTTCTAGAACTTTCTTTTTAGTAATTTTAGCTAAAATAGACACATGTTGCTTTAGATCTAACTTATATGAGTAAACATGTTGCATGTTGATATGATCATATTATATTGTAAAAGACATTTTGCGAAATATTTCTATGAAGAACTCAGAACACCTGTTCTTTATGTTTCAAAAATATTATATTCTCTCCTTCTAAAAAATGACATTTTCAGTAAATTAAAGAATTCAACATAGCAATGAACTTCATTTTGCTACTACAAGTAGTTCAAAATTTTGTTCATAAGCTTGCATTACAACGTCCAACTAATCTTTTTATTCTTATCTGCACTTAGTGTTTGTCAACAGTCTGCTATTGTTTGAAATAATAGATGGTAAATGCATAACGTTTTTAACTTACCTTCAAATAATTTCCTTTGAATTAACAGATAGAAGTCTTTCATTAAAACCCTAATATCATGCTTTTTGAATAAGTATAAAACTTCACCAACTGACCTTAATTTTCAAAGCCTTGCTTCCATTAAAATTCTTAATCCTTAATACAATTATGCCTTTAACAAATTTGTTTCAAAAATTAATACTTCACTTTATCTTAAAATTTAATACATTTTACAAACATGATATGTAATAAATTTAAGCTTAATATTTACCATTTAGAAAGTGATAATAAAAAAGTATTCCTATTTATTATAAAGTTCGAGATTTGCATACAAAATTGTGAACTATACATGTGACACCAGAAAACAAACTTTATGTTCTATATATATATATATATATATATATATATATATATATATATATTACAGCATGTTAATTAAGAAGTTTATTGAATTTATAATTTTATTGTGAAATATTATGAAGCAAATAATATGCTAATTAAAATACAGAAGTAAAAATAATTTATTACTTAATTCATAAACTTTACATAAAATCTGAAAAAAGAATTAATTAAAAATAACACAATATAACATTTCATAAAAATTCGTTTCGACTGCTTGGAAAAAATGAATGGTTTTTCCCTCTTTGTAAACCATGCCTCCTAAATAAAGGAAAAAAAAAATTTAAATCATAACCATGCTCTTAAAAAGCTTATAAAATTATTTTAATAGATGTTTTAAACGTGTGCTTATATAACACTTTTAA
Source organism: Stegodyphus dumicola (assembly GCF_044657685.1). Taxonomy (NCBI): domain Eukaryota; kingdom Metazoa; phylum Arthropoda; class Arachnida; order Araneae; family Eresidae; genus Stegodyphus; species Stegodyphus dumicola. The sequence continues at coordinate 138,701,589 of NC_140781.1, read as the reverse complement.
TCATATTTCTTTATAATATCTTAAGAAATTAAGAACGGCTTAAATTCTTTAAAATATTGCATTACAGTGAACCGTCTCATTACGACAAACTACCCCTGTCAACCACTTTTTAAATTTACCCAGCATTCCTCATAAAATAACTAATTAGTAAACATAACTTCTCTAGGATGCCCACTATCATTGAAGATCAAAATCTTCAGGAATCACGTATAGCTAGCTTAGAGAAGGTTCATTGTACAAAAACAGCCAATATGCAAATCTTTTCATAAATGAAGCCACCATAGTTATTAAATATAATATACAGTATACTTATATTCAGAATTCATAACTTGAATAAATTTCTCAAACTATTCTAGCATTCGAAAAATATTGTATTTATTACCTTAAATTTCTAAAACAATATTACATATTCGTCCAAAGGAATCACTGGGACTCGGACAACATTTCCCCCCTAGCTTTCTTTTAGCACAGGATTCTGAATATGTTTTAATGATTTTGGTAATGTTTGTCTTCCTTAAGGCGCTCACAAAACGAGTTAATCTAAATTTTTCGTCCGCATAGTGGTCGTTTTCATCTTACTAACTGATTTGCTAGGGGATTTTGGGTGCATGGCTTATCATTGACGAAACAATAATAGTGAACAGCTTCAAGAAAATGGCGATATCTAATGCTCTTGATGCCATATTCCCACTTATTTTTACTAATTTTATCTTCCGAAAATTAAGAGGGAAAAATTAGGCGAATAATTTAATTTCCAAAGGACACAGTCACAGTAATAATATAACAAATGAAAAGTAATCATGGATAAACTACTACTATCACAATATTATTTCTTTAAAAGAAACCTATAGTTCAATAAGAATACACACAACTGCAACATCTAATAAGTTACCTCATTTCTACTTCTTTATAATTGGAATTTCTTTCATTCTCATTGTTGTTCTTGCAACTCCTTAGGCCTCAGATCATACATAAATAATTAGAGAAAGTGAATATGCAGCTGATATGGCAAAATTGCACAGTGAATGGCAGTTGGTATTTGCTTTAACTATCATAGATCATTCTTTTATTAGCCTGACATAATATTCAGCAGTTAGAAGAGAAAGATTCAACGAGGCCTTAAGTGTGCAAAAGTTTGCCTTTGTTAGTATGACGAAAACAATCATTATGTCGATAAATCCATTTTAAAATCTTGGGATCTTCATTTTCTGAATGCATTAAAAAGGGGAAAATTCTGCAAATATTTTTTTAATTTTGAGAATCTGGTTCTAAAGCTGGGTGGGGTGGAAAATGCAACGCAATACAGTAATTCTGAAGATCATTGCTCGTGGTAGTACAAACTGAACGGTGATAACTTGAATGCTGTAGAAGACGACACAAATTGCAGTTCCAGATGCATTAAATGCTTTGATGTCTAGGGAGTAGCAGTGGACAATAATAAGAGTGAAATTCAAGGTATAGGGAAGTAGGAATGAAAATTATTATTATCAGATACTGAAATGTTAATGTTATTAAGCATTCTTATTGGAATGTAGGTCGCTTTTAAATAATAATATGATAGTTACCAGTAGTTCATTCATGGATATTTTTCATTGGTTATCTTACTGTAATCACATCCTTCAAAATTAAATTGATTGCTTAATTTTCCCCTTGATTTTCATAATATAATATTAGTAAAAAGGAAGAAAAGAGTCTGCAAGTAAACATAACTCTTCTTTCTCTCTCTCTCTTTATATATAGGCATGTATCTTCGTGTGCAACTAAGCAAAACAAATGTGACTTTTTCTTCTTTAAAAAAAATTGTGTTAATAAATATGATGAGAATTAAGTTCATTTTAAAGACTTATGACACATGAAATATACATGATCAAAATAAATTAGAAAATTATAAATTACGTGTTTAAGTTGCAATAATTCAGTTGTAATAATTAATACTAACAAAACCAAACATCATATTCCCGTTCTGCCAGGACTTAGAAGAGAAGGGCTAGCTCATAGAGCTTTTTCCCCTGAAGCAGAAAGTTAGAAGTGATGACGTAGTCATGATGACACTGAGCGCGCAGATGCAATTCACAGCTTGAAATTAGCGATTTTGAACCAGCGTTTGAAATGAGCTGTGTGTGAAAGATAGCTATAATTTGGAAGAGACAATGTTATTGCTTTATACATTTTAGACTGAACCATTAAAAATTTCATAATACTTACTCAATTTTAAAATAATAGATAAAATGTGCTACTCTTTTAACATAAAGTTCCGTGGTTTTTTTTCAATTTTTATTTGCAGGTTTTTTTATTTAATGAAAGTTTATTTCTAATCATTTCTTTATCTGCATGTGAACTGAGAGAATTTTTATACTGCTTCTAAGATAACTATAATAGCAGCTATTTAAATTTACTCAAAAAACAATTTTACATCGACATAGTTTTAAACATATATGACATATATGGCAACACTTTTGCTAACCTACGTTTGATTTTTTGCCTAATTGTAAATTTTACATTGTTATAATTCTCTTCCGATTCAATATAATAATTTTTTAAAAATAATTTTGTAATTTATACTTATATCTATATTACAATTAAATAAATGTATGTAAGATTGTTACCTTAATTTTGACATAATAGCTTTACTCAGAGTACCTAAAACAGTTATTTAATTTTTCAAAAGTGTGAGTAAAGGAAGCAAGTCTTCTTATGCCAATTACTTTAATGTTTTATACTATTATATTTTATCTAGAATGCTAATTTAGCACAAAATCTAATCAATAATTAGGTACAAAGGATACAATAAGAATAACTTTAACAAGTACTTAACAAAACTAGTTTGTTAAATACTTGTTATTCTTGTTGGTACTATTCATAATACCGAAGATATTATCGATTAACCCATAGAAGTCAGATGCTTTTTGATTTCCTGTGGGGTGGAGTATACCTTTTGCGGTACTTTTTGAAAATAATGTTTTCTCTGGAGCGACGTTTAGTCTCTCGTTTCCCTTGACCCTTAAAGAATTCGGTTTTAGTTTGTGACATAATTTGATTTCTTCTCAATCTCTATTTAAAACCTCTTTAATAATAACAAAATTTAAAACAGTTCCATCTTCTAAAACAAATCCTTTATCTAAAACGTGGTTTCTCAATAATTTGAAGCAGAGCGCGAAATGAGACCTCTGATTAAAACAAACTGCACATTTTGAAAAGAACCGAGAACTTGGTCCAGTTTAGAGTCATAGCAGAGTTTTCAATCTATATGCATTTCGTCGAAACTGAGAACGCATATTTTTTCTACAGAATACAAATATTCGCCTCTTTCCTTCTTTAGAGTAAGAACATCACTTTGAATTCTTGGACTACACTAAAATTTAGCGCACCATTTTTTTAATTTGCTAATACTAGGTAAAGATATTCCAGTTTTTTTCTTAATTTTTTTTCTTTCCAAAAATCATAGCTTTAAGATGACAGAGCTCTTATGACAATGCAACGTGAAATATCTTCACTAGTCCACCTGATTTTTTCCTTCTTTTTCAGTAATACATTAATCTGCGCCTTTATAAAAATAGGCTTTAGACATTTTTTCAAATTCTCCGATTTGTGCTTCCCTCCAAATTTCGCTATTTGAGATTTTAATTTCTGATACCAATTTCTGTCTAGATGTCGTCCACCTTCTTTGCCGCTGAACAAACATTCTAAAATTTTTCTTTTCTCTATTTTTCAATACTTTAATACAATTTTCTAAGGATATTATTTTGTTCTTCAAATTATCAATGCATTCTTGTTTATCCTTAAACTTAGGGCATTCAGGAATATCTATATTTTCATTTGTGAGTTTTATTTCAAAATCATTAAAATTTGATTTACTATTGTCATCATCAATTTCGATTTATTATTGTCATCATAATTTACTTTCGGCACAGCATTTCATTTCAACAGTTTCTTTTGTGGCTATCCAAACAAGCGATTTTTCATATCACCTTCATAAACACTGCATAGAAAATGTTCGCTGCAGATTTTTCCGCTCTTATAGAATCTTGTCTCTGACATTTGTGTATCCATTCTTTCGTCAAAAGCAAAACCTCATATGGATCCTTTGGTGCCATGAAATAAAATATCTCATCCTTTCGTACTTCTGTAAGTGCTACGGCAAGTTACTACAGCGCAAAAAGTCTACGTAAATGGTACTTTACAATATAGAATTTAAAATAAAAACTGACTAAAATTGCATATATATAAATTATTTTAAATATAAAAATTGTAGTAAGCTCGCCTAAAAGTTACCAAGAGCTACTGCTCCAAAAGGTTCCAAAGGCTCCAAAATTATTTTAAATATATACATTATTAGAAAACAGATATATATATGATTAAAATTAATTTGGGATACGTAACCTCTAGAAAATCATCTCACAGATGAATGAAACTACAGTTCTAAACGCGGAAAATCAGAACAGGTGGCATCACAGTGACGTCAGATTACTGCCTGTTAATTTTCCCCATTAGGCTCGCGTCGGCGAGGAGTCGAACAAAGAAATGAGCTAGCCCTTTCTATTTATCCCTGCGTTCTGCAAAGTATAAAAATTCTTCTGCAAAACTGCAAAATTACCAACACTTTGGTTTATTTGATAACTTTCAAATTCACTCATTTGTTTGCATTTATAATTTATAAATTTAATTTTCCACAGAAGTTTGTTTTTGATTTTAAAAAATTTCACTGGCATAATTTCATTCACTTCTGCATGCATTAATAGATGCAGAAGGTTTTTGTACCTTACATAATTTTAAACCTTATGTAACCTTACGTAATTAATAAAAAATCAAAATATAGATCAGAAACTGCATAAAATTTAATTAATAATTACTACTAGTGTCACATGAAATGCTATGAAATTAATCAATAACATAAGAATGAGATAAAATATATAGAATTAATATTCCCTATGTGTGAGTTTGGAAGTTTTACGTTAAAAACTTTTCTTTAAATTAATTATTTTAAAAAATGGCCTTTCGCAATTAGAACTTGCAAATCGACTAGTCTTTCATAACATTGCTTTTCTTTAATTAACAAGAAATATTGCATTCAGTTATTTAATTTAAGATTTCCAAAAATAATGCTACTGAAAGGCATGAATACTTACTTAAATTTGAAATTAATTTGGTTAACTTAAAATAATATTTAAAAAAATTAATCTTCATATATACGTCTAAGACATCAGATCTTCATAAATTTCTTTTATTTGAACGATATCTGAATTCTGCATTACTTTGGACTAGTAAATCATTGGGCAATTAAATGGCAAGCTATAAGAGAACTAATATAGTTTACAAATGCACTGAATTTTATTTCCTGCATTAACTTTAAAAAGTAAATTTTTATGCATATTTGCAGCATTTGATTGATAGAATATAGCAAAGCATGCAAAGGCTATCAGCCTAAAGGAAAGTATACATTTATGGACGGCTTTGTAAGGAAAAATAGCTTGCACTTCCATTTATTCATGTGGGTATATAGTATATATATTTACATTGTTAAATGCTAAAATCAATGCTTCATTAAAATTTAATTATTATTTTATTTTTAATACTAACATATAGATACAGAATTGTTTTAAATTGCAATAAACAATCATAATTTATTTTAAAGAAAACTTATTTTATGATTTATATATTATAATTATATATTATTATTTATATATTACATGAATAAGAGATTTATATATTATTATATATTATTATTATTATTATTATATATTATATATTATTTATATATTATTATTTATATATTACATGAATAAGAGAAACATTTGTCAAGAAATGTATTAAACTTGTATTAGCAGATTCATGCTATCCTAGTAACAAGACTATCATACTTCAAAACTGTATTAAAACTGGGCAAAATAAAATCAACATAAATTCTACATTAAATGTTTAAAACTTATAAGTATGCAGTGGTAGATATTTATACAATATAATAAATTTTGTCATTTATAAAATATTAATGAAATGATATTTTTGGAAATAATGTACAAAATTTTCGTTTATAACTAGTTTAACGAATTTTTAGAAAAATATTTTAGGTCATTTCCATCTTTCCCCTGTTGATATTGGTATATTAAAATATATGGAATAATTAAGTTGCATCTAGTTAGTAAAACAGAACATTACGAAAAGTATTTGATGCGACATATTTTTTATCAATATAATTACTTCATTTTGGAATTATAACATTTTCATAAGAAATTAATACCAGTGAAAAAAAATAATATTATTACACTAAAGAATAAATGAGATTCTCGACCGCGTTGTTCAAGTTTTTGAAATTTTACTTCATAACACACTCGTACATAAACATATTATTAGACTGAATTATAAACCAAGTATAATTAATCAGGTAATTCTAAAGAAAGAATAAACTAAACCTAGTAAGCAAAACATATATACATTACATTCAGAATTCTAAATGTTTACATAAACTTTTCTCGCAAGGCCTGCCGGGAAAAAGATGTCAAACGTTCTTTGGTCAGACGATTGCAAACGAACGCTAACATAATTAATATTGTTTTCAACAACCACATTACCGGTTCAATTAAATACCACAACAGTGATTAAATTTTGGAATAATTAGTTATAAATAATAATACGAGCAATTTAAGGCGTAATTTATCGGATGCACAATGACAAAATACTACTATTAGATCTGCATTTGGAATAAATATTTTGCACTCTTTCAACTCATTAGACATTACGAACACTGATATTAATTAATCGCTAAGCTTAAACGTTTAAATATTTACACACTACATGTAACAGTGCAAAGTGCATGAGAATAATCTGCATAAAATGAACAAAAAAATATTTCAAACAGTAATTGTAAATATTTTGTTACTTACCTGCGCTATACAACCAACATGCATTCAGCCATGTTTTTTTCTGCAACTAGCTTTCAAACACTTTTCTCCTGATTGGCTAATTTTCAGTCAATCACGTGATTCTTCCGCGCGGCTTCTGAAACATTATCTGTAATGTTACAGGCAAATCTGCTGTACCCGCCACAGTTTGCTTTCAACCTGTTACCGTTACAGGAAATTCTTGTGTAACTTTTTGATTTCTGTAACTTTAAAAAACTTTTGCCTGTAAAGAGCGAACTTTTTTTTTACCGTGCACATGGGAAAACCTCCAAAACAAACCATGCAGCCGATCCGTTTGGCTGGGATCGGACCCAGGTCGACCTATCAGTATTCAGCGGTCTTAACCGCTCGGCCACTGGTGAGATGCAATTTTGTATCAAAAAGTGTCCTAAGAAAAAACTTGTAAGGACTTATTGCATTCCGCTGTGCATACTACTGTGGTACACTAGGTGACGCTTAATGTGATCAAATTTGTCCACAACAATTTTGATAACATTAAACGATAAGAAAAAATATTGTCACGGATTTGGTATTTAAATAGCTAATGTTAGTTGAACTATAAATTAAATGGTTTTATTTCCCGCGCAGTGCAGCGCGTGACGAATATTAAAAGAAAGCTAAGCCGGAAAATTCAAAATACAAGAGCGCGTACATTTAACATTTAATAAATATCTCTTTGATTTCGAGAAAGTTCCAGAAAGTTCTCGCGCGATTTAAAAATCTTATAAAAAGGAGTAAAACCTCTCAATTCAGTCAGTCAGTTATTTTAGTTAGCTTGTTGTTGTTTTAAGAGTTTGTTTAGAAAACTGCTCTTGTTAATGTAGCGAATTCGCGGATTAGCTTTCTTTAGCTGTTTTGAATTAACTTCTGTTGAACATTTGAGTAATTAAGATAACTACTGTGAGATATTGTAATACTGAAGGAATATCTGAGGAAAAGTTTGTTGTGATAGTAATAAATTTTGTTCATTTTTCATCGACTTGTGCATTCAATTCAAACGAACCCGTACGCACACAACAATATCCTTCAAGATAGAAATGAAATTTAACTTAATATAAATACAACAAAAAACATATAAATAGGTATTTTCACAACATTCTAATTAGGAAAATGTAGAATTTGTTTATGAACTGTTCCTAATATTTTTAATGCAAAACTTCATTTGTGAACTATTTATAATTTTTATGCAAATTATTTGTCCCTGATCTTAATATTCCGAAGGCATCCTTTATTGAAAGAGAACATGCCAATGTAAAATTTTAAATTAAGCAAAAAAAGCACCCTTAATTTGTTAAAGATGATTTCAGAGAAATTTTTTTCATGGAAAAATTAAAAATTCTGCTAATTTTTTTCTTTGCTTCTGCAGAAGAAACTGGTGTCTGAACGCCTTCAAAATCGAGAGAGTTGTTCAAATTTCTACGTCAGGTTAAATCTGCTTTTTTGCCTAATTTTAAATGGTTAACTAAAACCGAAACCAAGCTGTTCAGAGACTTAACTCTTTAATTGGTAACATTTCTTTTCATATGGAAAATTTATATACATTTGAAACTTATCTGCCGGCTTTAGTTAAAAATTTTTTCTATTATAATTTGACTATATTAACCGAATTGTTGATCATAATAAGCAATGTACTATTCAGCTTTTCGTATACAGATGGGTGGTATTTAGGCAAATCGATAACAATATCCGAATGATAACAGTAACCACGATCATATTAAGCAACACCTATTGTATAAGCGGTTAGTATGTCCAGCTGGCAACTTTAACCGCTCCCACTAACCTTGTTCCGGATCCTGTCAAAGGAAGAGTTTATTTTTCTCGTATACTGTTTCGAAAAACCTAATGATCTCCGCAAACCGAGAACATAATTTTTTTTCCAATGTTGGATGAGAGAGGAACGCAAGTTACAAGGCATACCTTCAACACATTCCTGTGAACGTTCTTCGTCCTGCCGTAAAATGGGGCTCAAATGACTTACCAAGCGTAACCTAACCTAAATCCACCTGGTCTAAGAGGCCATTTTTGTAGTACAAAATAGAACTTCCCCCAAATATTATATAATAGTTAACTATATTTGTTTATTAGCTTCTGTTATGCAAGTTTTGTAATGCAAGTTTTTTAAATACATAAAAAAAGGTTATAATTCTGTTAATATTCTGGTTTAGAAAAACCAGAATATTAACAGTTACATTGTTTATGTAAAGTTTATTGGGAGTTGGCAGTTTTACGGAGTGTTATATCATTTACGATGCGTTTTCTACTGCATGTTATAAATTTGTCGAGTTCTTTATTTACTCACAACCACAAAATTTATCTACCGTATCATAAGAAGCAGTGTAATATCTTTTTAATTATAGTTAAAAAAAAGTATAATTGTATAAACGTTTTCAACATACTCACCAGGGCTGTGGAGTCGGTAGGGAAAATGACCGACTCCGACACCCGGAATTTTAAAGACTCTGACTCCGACTCCCTCATATATATATATACATATACACATGGGTTACAGCTTATTTTTTAAATATAAAAGAAGTAATAGATGCTACAGAAAAAAATGATGTCATAGCAAATTATTTATATTAGCATTTATTATGAAATGGAAAAACTGGCATTAGTTATTTCTAAGAAACAGTATAGCTTCGGCAAGATCTTCTTTGTTGGAGCGCCATAGATCCGATTTGATAAACTTCAGAGAAGAGTCTTTCCACACTATCTTGAGTAGGAGGAAGAGCTGTTACTGTTAGGGCTACTTCTTTTAACATTTCAGGATAGATTTTTATAAGTTCTAAAAGAGGTGTCTTGCAAGCGCAATCATATTTCTCTATTTCTTCAAAGGCCGTGTAGAAATCATCTCGTTTGTATTTTTTCATTTTTATACCTAAAGGCTCTTGGTTCTTTATTTTCGTTCGCTTTGCCTTAGCCTTTTCAATATATCCAAAAATATTTCTCAAAATCTAATTCATCTTTGGAAAAGGATGATAGAGACTCAATTGCAATGTCTGCAGTTTGACTGCCCTGATTCGAATTCTCCAATTGTTCTGAGAATAATTTCATTCTTAATGAAAGTTCATAGATGGCTTTCTTTGCCTTTTTAATTTGTTCGTTATCCAAGAAAATTCTGAAATAAACCCTCCATTTCAGAAAGAACAAACATCACATTCTTCCATTCTCGCCTCCTAACAATTCTGCAGCTTTTTTGTGGCTGTATAAGGTGTAGAAAGAAGAGTTTTCAATTCTTCAAGATCATTTCACAGTCTTTCTGTTAGTGAAACATCAGGGTTATCTACATCTTCTAAAAATTTCTTAATTTTAACAACCTCTTTATCATCAAATATGTACTTCCTTATTGCGTTGCTTGATCAATAATTGCTCCTTTTCCTGCTCGCTTCCTAAAAATGGCATCAATTTTGGGAGTTCTTGCTGCTATTGCTGCTTACCTAAATTTACCAGTGAGATTTGTAACTAAATGAATCACTTTAAGCACTAATGGCAAATATCACATCCATCCTCCTCCCTTATATTTATTTATTAATATGTCAATACCTCCACAAATTGGTTGATATTTATATTAGCATTTATTACCTCCACGACGTGACCAAAGGCAGAGTCGACCTGTAGTGAGATTTAGTTACTCGGAACAGGGAAGCCGAAACCCATGTCAATAAAATAGAAAATAACTATGTATTAATATATATAATTCATACATAAAAATAATAACTCAGTTTGTCATTAATTTTTTCAATTCATTTTAATTTCATTTCAAATTCAAACTGTCCAACAAGAACTGGAGTCGGAGTCGACCTGTTTTTAGCAACTCCAGCTCCGACTCCTTTTAGCCTTAAATCTGCCCGACTCCGATTCCGACTCCATGACTCCGACTCCGACTCCACAGACCTAATACTCACACACACATATTGACCTCTCCCTAAAAATGGCAAAGGTAGAACGGATTATCTGCGAAAAAGAACGGTGGATCAGTGGATATTTGTAATAGTGGGTTTAAAACAATGACGCTATACTAAACTGTATTCATGACAAGCAAAATAATTTTAGAATGATGAAGCGCAAGAACATCTTGATGTAGACCCAATCCACGTATTGGAGGACTTTGAATACGTCTTTTTCCCCTGTTGGTTAAATATATTTAAAAGTATGACGTAGTTCTGCGTATACCTAATAATATAACACATTTGCTTATTAAGTGTTTTTATTACTTTTCTTTTCCTTGCATATTATTTTTCTATACTTATAAAAGAGGACAATTTATGCACTCTTTTATTACAAAATGAGACAAATATCACTTTGTGTAGTTTTCAAAAGCATGCATCTAATTACATTCCTCAAAATTTTCAGTGCTAAGCTTAAATTTTCATTTCGCTCATAACAAACTATTATCTTTCCAACCGTTTCGTACTTTTGCATAGAAATTTTGCCATTACTTTAATATCTAACTTACTTACAATTTATCAATATTTAGAGATAGACTTCGTGTTTGATGCGTATATTCAAAAATTTCATTTCAACAGCAGTTGACATTTATAATTATTGAAAACTTAGCTTTGGTATTCTATGATATCAAAATCCTTTAATTTGATACAGTGCTCTACATAATATGCACCGAATAAGCATATAAGACTTCAAAGATGCTGTTTGCAATCTTAACCTTAGCTTATTGCATTATAATCATAAAGGCTTAGAAATTAACTTTTCCTGCGATTTGCGGTAACTTCACACTCAGTGCATTCTAAATCAATATCGACAGCGGAAAACTTCATTTCATGTATGAGGGAAATATCGCTTGCCTACTGGCAAGTAGAGAAACTCCATAACTAATGTGCAGATTTCTGGCTATTTCAGGTTGTGATCAAGCGAAGAGAGGCATCGTTCATCACATCCGACCAATCATTACGCCTGCCATCAGCATGCGGATTTTGTACGGGATTGACCATATTAAGCTAATGATAACCCTGATTAGGAGCTCTATCAAGAGCTGCCCGCTAATATTGCCTATATTGATAACATGATGTTTCTACTGGATTAGATTTCCTGTAGAAGTCCAGCCCTATTTCTTACAAAAGAAGAACAACATATGTTCATTTTGCTTCATAGTAATTAGACTATGCTTCATATTTCAGTTAAAAAAAAGAAAAGAAAATGATAAAAGCGACATCGATGGTCCGTGGTGTGTATATCTTTATTATAGAAAATTCTTCGTTTTGAAAAGATAAACATTAATGATTAAAAGAAATCAGAAAAAGATTTACTTTTCGTGAACAAGAATCCTCAGCTTTTATGAAAATTCATAACAAAAGCATTAACATATTCATCATCATAGAATTTTATATAAATTGATTAAAATATGACCATTAGTTTTCAGGCCTTTTTCTGTGAGGATATACAAACACGATTAGAACTATTTTTTATTTTAGTGCATTTCTACTTCTTTACACAAAGAAAAGGAAGTACTGTAATTGCGAAAAATTTCGAGTATCATATTTCAAAGGAAATATCAATTTTGACCGCTCCCGAGCCCATTTGGACGAATATTTTCGTGATGTCTGTACGTACATACAGAATAAAGGCCTCTTTTTTCCAAAACGGATTGTAAATTGGATGCAAAAGAGATTTTTTCTTGACGTCTGTACGTTCGTATGTATGTATGTATGTACGCATGTATCTCAAAAACGATTAGCCGTAAGTCATTGAAATTTTGCATATGTGACTGCTATAACATTTAGCTGTGCACTTTTTTTCTTATTGCAATCGGCAGTACCAAATGTGTGTATGTGTCATAATAAATTCTGTATAGTCTTTCACTTTAACTCATCTCACTTTATATCAAACTACTTCGCTTAAACTCAACTTACCAGTTAGACGAAACACCTTCGCATTTATTATTATTGTTGATTGATCGGGGGTTGGTTTGCTCCCCTTGAAAAGTCAACAAATCTCCGATCAATGACGATAATTACTTGGTTTGTTGATTAATTTTCATTTTAAATGTTTCCATTTCAATTTTTCATAATTCAAGTTGAAGTTTCTTTTTAAAAATTTTTCAAGATTCAATTTTAAATGCTTTTAAGTTACTTCATTCAACTACAATTCTACTAACTTTACCTAAGGAGATAATATGCTTAATAATCCATTAGTAAATAAATTATTATTTTATTACTTTGCAGCTACTGCGCAAGTATTAGGAAATTTATTTCGATTTATTATTGTATTTAATTTAATCTTATATATATATAGAGAAAGAGTTACAAAACAATTTTTTTAAAAACAAAATATAAACATGCCTACTATTTTCGCGCACTAAGCTGTTGAAAAATTATCAGTAAAGACGTAAGAAATTTAGAACTATTTTTTCACAAAGACCAGAAATTGAAATTCATAATTAATTAATTTCAAATAATCCTATAAATGCAATAAAGAATTAAAAAAATGTTAAAACTAAAACTTAAAACAAGCAAACTCCAATTCAAAACATTAATGAAATTTAAAGAAAAACGAACATAATAGAAGAGGAATTCAATCAACATTAATGCCACTTCGTCAGGAGGAGGAACACTGAAATCAACTGAAATCTCTCTTCCATAAAAGTCCTTGCTTTTCTGTATCCAGAAATAGCCAATAAATCATTTCAATGCATTTTAATTATAATAGATCACCCAAAAATTCTGGCCTCTCCCCAAGCAATTAAAAAACAAAGTAAATTCTAATTAGAATCTTGTACCTTAAATAAAGAGAATTCTACTTAAAGAATTGAAAACGTAAGTGAAATTTTAGTGAAAAGACTTAATTAAAACTCACTAGAAGTAATTAAAAACTTCGAGAACTTTCATTAGAACACAATCGAAACTATGAAGATCGTTGCAGTAGTGACGTATATCTTTGGCATTTTGGCTTCATTGGCGAAACAAAAGTACCTTGGCGAGAAAGTAATCGCTCGAAAGGCTAAAAATTGGAACAAAAGGTGGAATTTTTAAACGAAAAGAAAAACTTTTAAATACGTCTATGAAAATTTTAATTTTGCCGAAGAAAAAAAAATTACTTTATTAAATATTATTAAAAAATTTCAGATGAAATTTAAGTAAATTCTGATTCTTTAAAAATGGGAATAAAGAATATTATTAAGTGTGAAACTGTAATTACATTTTTAAATTAATTATTCTTTAAAAATAGTAGACTCAAAAAGGTGCCCAAAAAGTGGTCAAAAAGGTTTTAATAATTGTTTTGTAGATATGAGTAGAAAAATCCATAAAGTTGAATTTTAGATTTTTTACTTTTGTTATTTAAATTTACAGAAAAAGGAAGTAAAGGAACTATTCTTAGAAAAGTAGAAAGTCTTCATATCATGGCCTTATCATGACGACTTGGAATATATAAGGCCATTGTTTAATAACAGAATAGTTGTAAGGATCTTAAGTTTTACTAACATTTATTTTATTTTAAATCTTTACTATCACTTCTTATTTTCTACTTCCGGCCAGAATTATAAGCGTGAAGGTTTTTATGCAAAGTTTGTCTGGCGAACGCCAAGTATTTAAGTGTGGCCTTTTTGCCAAGCGAAAGAGAGAGGAAGCAGTGAGTCAACGCAGGCCGCTTACCTTAGAAGTTACGCAGTTGCTGTTGCCTTCCAGGCCAGAGGTTTTAATCCTCTTGATAAATTAAACGTATTGTAGTGTTCACAGTCTCTGTGCTACATACGCTTCCTGTTATTATAAGGCCAATCTTCCACGTGTATTATTCTAAAGTTAAATTAAAGTTTAGTTTTATTTTTATACTTTTACGTTAGACCCCGAGTGGCGGGTCATTGTATTCCGAAGTACGGAAGTTATTGTATATAGAGAAAAATAAAGGGTTTTGTATACCCTTCGTCTGTATCCTGTCTACTTACCACAATTAGTGAACATAGCTTTAGTAAGCTCTCTGTTCCGAGTCAGGTCCTTGTATGTTCCCGAAGAAGGTTAGAAGGAACATTGACCCTGATATAGTAATTAAGAGAAAAAGAAAAATGAATAAAAAAGTAAAAAATAAAATCCTATAAACCCCTTAACACATCCTTCTTTATCCTTCTCTTTTGGAGCTTTCAGATAAAAAATTCCTGCTTTTAAAAAGTATTATAGGTTGTAGACTACTCCAGGTTTCTTTAATAGACTATTAATTAATTTTAAACGAATTTCATTTTCTTTTAAAATTTTAGTGAGAATTAGAATTTCTTCTTTTTGTATTTCTATTTCAGTGTAAACGTTTTTAATTCTACTGATTTGGATAATAATGGTATTTGCAATAATTTTTTTAGATATGCTGGAGTTCCAATTTATAAATTTATTAGTAGAAAAATTAAAATCTTTTCTTTCATCAAAATTTTAATTTCTGTTCGATTATGAATACTTAGATGAAGACATACTATTTCTATTTAGTTTTTATTGGTCTTATTAAGTTTTAGACAGTTTGGGTAGATGTTGCTCTTTTTGATGAGATTATAATTGTTGAAAGTAATAATGTCATCAGTATTTCTATAAGTGTGTCCAAATTTACTGGAATCGTTATCAGAACGACTCTTTAGGAATTTGAATTCTTTAGAAAATAGAAATAAGTTACAAATATAAGTAGAATATGAACTTCTCATTGGAATTCCATGTGTTTGCAGGTAAAGAAAGTTTGAATATTTAATATAGTTATTGTAAAGAGAAAATGTAGAAATTCTTTCCGTTTTTGTAAATCCAGAATATTAAGTATTTCAGGAAAAAATTCTGTCATTTCTAAAAGACTCTCATAGATTTGAGTGGCAAATACGTGTAGAGGTTTTCAAAGTCATAGCAGTTAAAATTGTAAATTTTAAGATTTCTAACGTCTTCAATGATTTTCAAGTTGTCGTAAATAATCCAGCAGAAGTGTTTGTCGGCTTTAACATGTTCAAAAACTATATTACAAGTAGTTTTAAGTAGATTGGTAAAAACATTATCAAAATTTTTCTTGAAGTTTCTGGTACTATTGGCTATAAATCTAAATTTGACAGGATTTTTATGAAGTTTTGATATACATGTACTTAGACATATACAAAGACATTAGTTATATATTCTAAAGCTTTCAGACACATATGATACCGATTAGAAATAAGTAAAGTCAGTGAGCTTTCTAAAAGTAAGCGACCATTTCAAGGAAATGTGACTGGAAACTATATTCAGAAGCCCGAGTTTTTTTACCATCTAGCAAGGACAAAATTTAAGACGTGAGAGTGATAACAGTTTCTACTGTTATTCTACTGTTGTAACATTCTGTTCTTCAAAAATGGACTTTGTCAATTTCTGAGTCTCTCGACGCATCGGAAATAAAAATTCCTTTGATACTTACACGTACTGCTTGTAGAACTGAAGACAGATAACAAAAACTTTGAGAAGACTGAGTACTTGTACTCGATAACAGTGTTAGCCAGCATTTGATATGTATGAAAGCGAAGAGAGAGCAAATCTTTTCCAATAGACATTCTGACCGCAAAAATAGAGAGAGAGCAAGAAAAAAAATAGAGCAGAAAGAAATCCCTTAGGCTTGCTTCACTCTTTTGTGAAAATCTGATAATCTTGGATCCCTTCAGAAGAAAGAATCGTGGGCCCTATGGGGAGAATATTTTTCCATATCAAGTTGTATAGATTTTGAAATGAAAAACAGGTAACTGACATTTCAGAAGAAGTCCCCGTACAGCAGAGATAAAAAAAGAAATATTTCCATTTCATCAAATCTTTTATTTATTTATTTTGGAAAACACTGTAAGCATTATAAAAATAAATTAGTTTAACTTATTCAACTGATAACTGAGCTACTTTGCTAATATTTTCTCTAGCATTCTTGTGAAATTTCTTATAACTGAACCTTAAAAATAACTCTACAATATTTACAACGTAGTACAATACAAAATAATGAAAAATGATAGTCAAGGGATTATACTGCTGTAAAAAAAGGATTTCCACGATATTTCTTCAGGATTCTTTCTAAAACAAGATACTTCCATCCACAAAAGCAGTGTATTGCTTTATGCCATTTGAAAATGCTAGCTTTTATTAAAAAAATTACAGGTTGAGTATGGATTTATGAGATCTAAAGTTTTGCTTTTGCTTGGAATGGCACTATTTCTATGATTTTCTGATTGTCTTATAATTTATAGTAACTAACATTATTTTGTTTCTCTGAATACAGTATACTCCTTATCATCTGGAGCGATTAATCAGGTTATACCTTAAGGAAATTTAAGCTTGTTTATTGATCCGAAATCATCAGCATAAAACAGTACTATCTACGAGAAATACGAAAACATATATATATGCGGGCTATTAGCTGTAGAAATAGATGTTTTTACATTATTTTTGAGTTGTCTTTAAATTTTCAAAATAAGCATTAATAATGCATTGAATGTTTCAGCAAATACACTATTGCATTGTAACATGTAGATAATGCATTATTTTTAGCTTCAGGCTTACCAGAGGCTGAACGATAAAGTCGCTGCACATTGGTAGCTCGACTGAAGTTCCAATTCACGCGAATGGCTTGGTTGCATGGGCGGTATCATAGTTTTCCTATCTATAACGTGGATAAGATGCAGATTTCCTTAAAATGTTCTCCCCGAAGGCATCCTCCTTAGCAAGATAGCCCTTGTGTTCTTTACCATAATCAAACAAACTAAATCAAATAGAAGATATTTTTATCTTCAGTTATTTGTTTAAAACGGAAGGTAGGGTCTACTACAAATAGACGACTATTTCTGACAAAATGAATAAATGTCGACGTTAAAAATTAGTTTCCACCTACAGGAGTCATAAATAGTTGAATCAGGGAAGTTAATGCGTCAACTTCACTTAACAGTGTTCTGAAACAGACGTTCTACGAAGAGTTAACCTGCAAGTCAGGAAAATGTCTTACTAACTTTTCCTTCTTCCCCAGCGAAGCTGGATGAATTTGGATAATATTCACAATAACCACACAAAAGAGAAAAAAATCAATCCCAGTGAATTCAAGTCCAGTTAATATACAATTCTACATCCTTTAAAAGAATAACAATTATGAATCCTTTTGCTTTGCCTTTTACAGAGGATCTACTAAGTGTTTAATTTCCAAATTTCTAAAAATCTAATGAGCTCTAAACTTCAACAGGCCCATCAGCGGCCGAGAGGTAAAGTCGCTAAACACTGGTAGTTCAGTCCGAGTTTCGAAACCCTCGAACGGGCTGTCCGCATGGGCGTTTTCATGGTTTTCACCATGTGTAACATGTATATGAGCCAGTTTCCCTTAGAAAATTCTGCACGAAGGCACCCCTCCCCTCAGGCAGACAGCCCTAGTGTGCTTTGCCATAATCAAATACACCATATTTCAAGGACCTTGCAAATGTAATCACTCTGTTCTTTCCGATTTTTTAAAACTAATTCGAAATAAATAAAATTTTCGAGCTTTAAAAATTCTAGCTTGATTTTAAATCCAACTCCTCGAAAGTACGTCTTTTCATTAAACATATATTTGACTGCATTTCTGTGAAATTTCCTGAAACGGATGATTACACAAGTTATATACAGAATTACTTATTGATGAGAGAAAATCAGGCCATAGTTATTCATATTCATACTTAAAGCCAATTGTTTTAAAAAAACACCAGGGGCACCAACTAAATAACAATTGCCTTAAGACTAAACAACAATCATTAATAACATAATTATCATACTAATAATTATCATAGTAATAACAATTGCTTCAACACTTAAAAAAACACACCAGAGGTACCAACTATAGAACAGGGACAGGGACAGGGAAAAGTGGACGGAGCACCAGAACTTCGTCAGTGACTTTTACAGGTGTTGCTCCGCCGCACTACTGTACCCCGCTGGGCTTTTAGTTGGCCCGCATCGGATGCTAGCCTACCAAGACATTTACATAGTAATTTTACATTAATATTAGACTTACGTATTGAATATACAATTACATAGTATACAATTATTTCAAAGAAATTAACCTATTAACAAAAGTTGGATTATGGCAGATTGAAATAACATAATTACTTCGAACATACATACAAACTTTCATTGTACATTGTACTTCATACAAACAATATATTTACATTAGTATATCTAGTTACATCGAATTAAAAAACCAAGAGAAATTGGGGGGGGGGGGGAAGCTGGTAGTGTGCGCAGAAAGGTGTATGCCGTGTCCGCAAAATTCCTTAACTGGCCTTTATTTTCGCAACCGTTGGTCATAGATATACATTTCTGGTTACAAAAATGCTTTAAATAACGCAAAGATTTCTTAGATTTCTGACATTTTTAAATTAAAAAGAAATATTGTTACGAAATGTCCAACTGCGGTAAGATAGCTTCCCCTCAAGGCGGGTTTACGGTTGCCAGAAAATGGCAAGTGAAGGTCAGAGGTGCCATATTTGGCGCGAAATCGCCCATTTGACGACAATGGGCTACAAAATTAGCAATATGCGGTGGACGAATGGAGAGCATTCTAGAACAAATTCTTACCGATTTGGCCCAGAATGTTCTCAAAAGCAGCCCAAAAGCTATATAAAACCTGCTGTACGCAGAGTGTAGTAGTGTCTCGTAGTCTATTGAGTCGATCGCGAGTCTATCGAGTTGATCGTCAGTTTAGTGCCGAGTGAATCGAGAGTGTCTCTTAGTGTATCACGAGTTAGTGCGTCGTCCAGTCGTGAATGTGTCGTTGAGTGCCCCGCGAATTGTAGCGTGGAGAGTTTCGAGAGTAAGATGAGTTTCAAGAACGACCGAACCGAGTCGAGAGCTGTACTCTAGTGCTTTGCCGTGAAACTGTCTTCACTGTTACAGTCCGATAGCGTAAAGACTGTGTTGCTGATTGTTTCAGCGTGCTTGTTGTAGTTTTTCGACGATTGTAAACGTGTTTTTGGAGCTGTCCTGAAAAATACCGTCTAATAAATTGTGTTTTCATTCTTCATCAAGTGTTGTTATCAATCACTCCAAATCCACAAACCCGTACAGAAACGCAACAACTGGTGTCAGTGTTGTGGATTTGCGAGTGAAATGGGATTTGCGAGTGAATACCAGGAATGCCAATGACCCGCCTACAGGAAAAAGCCATGGCGGAGGAACTGAATCTGACGGGACTTCTTAGCAGCTGTAAAAGTCGGACTAGAAGCGATTAAAGACAGAAATGATGAGATAACAGCCGGATATGATAAGATAAAAGCCGGATATGAGGGATGAGATGAAAGCTGGACTAGAAGAGATGAAAGCCGGACGAGAAGAGATGAAATCCGGACGAGAAGACATAAAAGATTGCCAAGAAAAGCTGCGAGAGCAACTCCAACAGATGAAAGCGGAGCTTACAGAAGAAACTGGGGCTACAGAAGATGTGGAAATGACACAAGTGGCGTCTGAAGAATCAAAGGATGAAGAAATGAAGGAAGTAGCTGGTGAAGTGTCTGAGAAAGACCAAGAAATGATGGATGAAACATCTGACAGAATTTAAAAAAAGAACGAAAACATGAAAAAATAAAAGAAGGGAAAGAAGTTTCTGATTCTCAAATGCCTGAAGTAGAGATCGAAGAAAATGAAAATGCGACTGTTAAGTTGGTAGAAACTAATAGCGAAATTACGGAGTCGCAGTTAGAAAGTATTGAACCATCTGAAAATTCATGTGATGTAGAGATGGGAGAAACTGATGTACGGCTTACGCACCGTGTTTCAGTATTGTGAGAAAATACATCCCCTTCACAAATCAGGTGTGTATCTCATAGTACAGCGGACTTGCTTTAGAAGCAAGACCGTGTCTGTACCTGTGTTTGTAAAGAATCGGATTCCATTCATAACTTTAATGCAAAATTTGGAACTGGTTCCCAGGAAATAAAGGAAAATAAGCATATACCAACTGCTAAACATACCGAGGTGAATTGTACATATGATGCGAATAAACTACGGTGGGCTGAGCAAACTGTTTCAGATCTTCCTGTGGATGAAAAGTCTGATAGGACTGAATCTTTAGACTGTGATATGCAAAACAGAAATACATCTGAGAACTGCAGTGAAAGTGTATTTGACCCGGGTATAATGAAAAGCCTGAGAGTGAAATTCATTCTGAACTTTAATTTATAAAATTTAAAACTATTATGTGATTAATTTGTATATATAAATTGTAAATATTTGTTTCTTTATTTATTTAAATTGTTTGTTTTATTACCCTTTGTTTATATCGAATTTGGCTTTTGACCAAGAATTGTTGCCCAGGACGTGCAATCCCTGGGAGGAGGCAGTGTTACGAAATGTCCAGCTGCGGTAAGATAGCTTCGAGGCAAGCCGGATTTAGGGTTGCCAGAAAATGGCAAGGGAGGTCAGGGGTACCATATTTGGCGTGAAATCGCCCACTTGGCGACACTGGGTGACAAAACTGGAGATATACCGTGGACGTATGGAGAACATTCTAGAGCGAATTCTTACCGGTTTGGTCCAGAATGTTCTCGAAAGCAGCCCAAAAGCTGTATAAACCCTGCTGCTACGCGGAGTGTAGTAGTGTCTTGTAGTCTACTGAGTCGATCGCGAGTCTATCGAATGTCTCATAGTTTATTCAGTTGATTGCCAGTTTAGTGTCGAGTTGGTCGTCGAGTGCATCGAGAGAGTGATCTTAGTGTATCGTGAGTGTGTCCTCGAGTGCACCGCGAATTGTAGCGTGGAGAGTCTCGAGAGTACGTTCAGTTCCGAGAACGACTGAACCGAGTCGAAAGCTGTACTCTAGTGCTTTGCCGTGAAGCTGTCTTTACCGTTTCAGCCCGATAGCGTAAAGATTGTGTTGCTGATTGTTTCAGTGTGCCTTCGTAGTTTATCGACGAGTGGCTAATAAATTGTGTGTGATACTGGCTAATAAATTGTGTTTTCATTCTTCATCAAGTGTTGTCGTTTATCACTCTAAATCCACGAACCCGTATAGAAATGCATCAATATTATCGCATAAAATGCGAAATTAATATTTTACACTTACAACCGTTCGCTATATTTACTTTTAGGAAAATTTTGCTTCGTTTTAAAAAAATAAAATACAAAATTATTGACTCCCGTACGACCAAAATTGACCAAGATACGTATTTTATATTAGAGTCGGGTATCATATTTAGGGGCCGTATTCAAAATGCAAAGAAAAATGTTTGCATTTATATACAGTGTCTCAAAAAGTGATCGGACACTTGTGCTTTACAAAAGGAAACTGCAATAAAATAAATTTAAAAAACATGTAAACTTTTTTGTGGGTGTGTTTCATACTTAAATTTAGTAACAGTTATTACATAACATACATTTTCTCAAAATATTAAAATATTAATTTAATAAAAATAAAATTGTTTAGAACGGAGCAGAAAATGGCTCACTTAAGTGATGGGACACTACGTACTATGCAACAAAAATCGTCTGAAGTGAGCAATAAAAATATCTTTTGGGGTATTTATTTTTACTCAAAAGCAATTGCCAATAATTTATAAAATCGTCTGCAGTATTTCTCTCCAGTTTGTTTTGGAATTTTTGTGTTTTTTAGCTCTGTGCAGCCATGAATGCTAAACGAAAAGAAACTTTGCCTGGAATTCGAAAATTAGTTATTAATTTGCATATTGAACGTGGAAAATCTATTAGAGAAACTACTGAAACAGTTAACTTCAGTCATTCAACAGTTTTCAATATCATTAAACAATATAAAAAGAATCATATGATTCAGGATAAAAGAAGACCTGGCCGACCATCAAAGCTATGCAATGGAATAAAGCGAATTATGGTTCGAAATATTTAAAAAAAATCCAAGAATGAGTGCTCCTAAAGTTGCTGCTGATTTAAAAACATTATATGGAGTAATTGTTAATTCTGAGACTATTAGAAGAGTAATTCGATCTACTGGATATCACGGTAGAGCAGCCAGGAAAAAATTCTTCGTAAGTGAAAAGAATAGAAAACTCAGACTGGCTTTCGCAAAATCCAACATAAATAAGAATTATTAATACTGGAATGAAGTTATATTTGCTGATGAGAGTAAATTTAATATATTTGGTTCTGACGGTAGAATCTTGGTGTGGAGAAAACCCAGGGAAGAATTTCGCAAACAGAACTTGGTGCCAACAGTAAAACATGGTGGAGGAGGAGTTATGGTATGGGGGTGTATGTCGTCCGCTGGAGTTGGTAATCTTGTTTTTATTGACAGTATAATGGATCAGTACAAGTATATTGACATTTTAAATCAAAATTTGAAATCTTCAGCACGAAAATTGAACCTTCATAACGATTTTAAATTCTACCAGGACAATGACCCCAAGCACACTGCTTTGTACGTTAGACTCTGGCTGCTGTATAACTGTCCTGAAATAATAAAAACACCCCCACAATCTCCACAATTAAATCCCATAGAGAATATTTGCCAAGAATTGGAATCAAGAATTCGCAAACACACCATTTCTTCAAAACAACAATTAAAATCGGTGCTTCAAGAAGAATGGGGTAACATCACTCCAGAAATCACAAAAAAATTAGTCGAATCCATCCCAAGAAGATTAAATCATGTTTTAAAAGTAAAAGGAAATCCAACAAAATATTAAAACCTTTTAAAAAGTAAAATTTTTGGATAAATATTTGATGGAAAAGTAAGTGTCCCATCACTTAAGTGAGCCATTTTCCGCTCCGTTCTAAACAATTTTATTTTTATTAAATTAATGTTTTAATATTTTGAGAAAATGTATGTTATGTAACAATTGTTACTAAATTTAAGTATGAAACACACCCACAAAAAATTTTACATGTTTTTTAAATTTATTTTATTGCAGTTTCCTTTTGTAAAGCACAAGTGTCTCATCACGTTTTTGAGACACTGTATTGCAGCACATAAAATAACAGTTTAGAAAAATGTTTCTGGAGTTAAGAGATTAATATGCGAGCATTTCTATGCAGATTATTGTGAAAAGTATTCAGTGATATAAGTTTTTTTTCCAAGATCATCTTCATAAAATATTATCGAATTCATGTTCTAGAAAACTGACAAGCTTCAGTATTGGCAGAAAGCCAACTCTGAATACTATTTGAATTCAATAAAAATTTTTTTAAATGTAGTTTGATGAAATTTTTGCACGATTACCAGATTATGATTCTAAAGTAATAAAACTTCATGAGAATAATAATAATGCATTTCTAGATGCTCAAAATTTACAAATTAGTTGTGTGAAAAATTCTTTCGGCAATACCAAGTGTAATAAATTTATAAAGACTCTAGTAAATCACTAAACAGCATCATTGAATGACATTTAAGGGGAACTATCAACTACGAATAATTCTAATTTATATATCCTCTCCCATATGCGAATTGAATGTGACGTCAAAAATTGCAGATTTTTGAAATTAAATATCTCGGCCAATTTTTGTCGAACGACAGTCAAATTTTTTGTGTTTTATTTTTTCTAACGAGTGCAAAAGTTTCCTGAATATAAGTACACGGTTCGGAGGAAAGTAAAGAAGGTTAATTTTTGTAATTTTAAAAAACTGATGTCTTATATTTAAAAAATTCAAAAATATGAATATTTGCTTCATTTGAAATACTTTTGTAAGGTGGAAATATATGTCTACGACCCAACGTTTGCGAAAGTAAAGGCCAGGTAAGGATTTTGTGGACACAGAGTTTGTAAAAAAGTAACAATACGAGGGGGAAATTGATAATTTAGAAAATACTGCAAAGTTAATAAATAAAAAATTACCAGTTTTGAAAGAAAGAAATTTAGATTGCTGTTTCATAGATATGAACTAGTATTTGCAAAAGTTCACACAACGCCTTTGATTGAGGAATGAAGGACATTGCTAGTATTTGATCTGTCTTCAAAATAAAGCAAATCGAATAAAAGTGCTTGCAGAGGCCCTAGCGGAAATTAGAGTTATGGAATTTAACTTTGCAACGAAGTGAAGTAGTAGTAGTAGTAAATGGTCAATTACAAGTTGTGACATTGGTCATCCAAAAATACACTACCACAAACGACAGTTAACAGTTACTCTATACCTAATTTTTTAATCGATTATGGAATGAATTGCTTTGACATATGTTTGCTATATTTTAATGATATTTCTGTCTTGCGGTGAATATTATTCTTGTCCAAAATTTCACACAATGAAGTATTATGTGTCACGTCATCGCCTTCGTGCTCAGGCTTGGAATAGTGTTGAGCAAAAATTAATTTACATCAAGACAAATCCTTTAAGTCATTTGAAAACCTGAATATCATATAAAGGTATTATTATCGACGAAGCGCAGCAGGAGTTATATAAAACTTCAAAGCTTCTGAAGACGTGCTACTCCTTCGATCAGCGTTGCGACATTATGGTAAGATAATGATAAAGATGCTTCTAGGCGGTATGGACAGTACTTTTCCCCTTTCTACATAAAGCTAACTAAAATATTTCCAACAGATTTCAACGCTTAAACGGACGTGTAATATGGTTATCATATATAGCGAAGCAGTCAGAAACTTTTCCAAGATACACGTTTCTCTCAGTATTAGTTTGAATGGAAGGTTTTTAGCCGAAACAGTTACGCACAGCGATCTGTTGGACGCCCATACCCGGAACATTTCATGAGGTTAAATTATTTGAACATATGAGAGCTATCTACTTAAGGGGAAAAGACTTTCTAGTTTAGGTTAATTGATTAAAGCAAAACATTTGAAAGGTGTTTTGGAATGGATGGGAATGAATGCCTTTGTGGAAAATATTTTAAGCGAAAATGGCATGCATCCACGTTACATATGTAGTAGACCTTGAAAAATGGAATGCTTCCAGCACCTTCGTCAAAATTCGACTACGAAACGAACCACCAGGTGTCAGGGACTTTACAACTCGAAACCTTTGATTTGCCTGTTCGTTCACTTGGGATGAAGCCAGACCATTCTTCTGAGATCGAACCCAGGTCGAACTTCCCGCATTCAGCGGTCTTAATCCCTTGGCCACTGGCATAGCTAACATTTTACAAAGCTTAAGAAATTATTTCGGATATATCTCTGTGGCGTGTAAATGAACCAATTAGAGGAAAGTTCAATTACTGAAGGGTCAAGGGACATTTGCAATATGGTGATTTCTGTAGCTGAAAATTCGAGACGGTAAAAGTAGAAGTCAATTTTATCAAAGAAATAAGAAGAAAACCATATTTATGGAATGTGAAACATCCGTGTAATAATAATAATGATAAAAACCTGAAAAAAGTCATGTCGAAATAAGTGAAACTCTACAGCTGAAATGGCCGGAACATGAAGGAAACTCATAAAGGTATGTCAAAAATTTATATATATATATATATATTGTCGTTCTTTGATAATATAACTATCAATCAATTTGGAACTACTCTCATATACGCCCTTGGTTGGCGACAAATTTATTGCCAAGCATTTTGGCGAGAAACTCTACACCGCCATATTATTACCTAAATTTTTTGTCTACATTTCGAATTTTAAGCCTAAAATGTCTGCATAAACGCGATTTTCGCAAGTGCAAAAACCACGTTTTTAACACACAATTTAAGCTAAAAAATCCGAAGCAAAAACAAAAAAATTACATAGCAAACACGTAAAGTTTCTAACCAAAAATATTTGACAAGAATCTATGTACACAGCGATGTGTTTTAATTCTATAAGAAGATCACAGAATTGCACAATCTATGCAGCGAAGGAATCTATGAACTACGCCCACCTAGCTTAAATAAATTAACACAAGAACAATAAATTTCAAGAACACCGTGTACACAGCGTTCTGCTTCAACTGTAAAAAACATCTACGAATTGCACAATCTAGGCATTCCGCACTAATCAACAAAATAAACTAAAATAACTTAAATAAATTTCAAACAATTAAAAAAAACAACAATAACGACAAACATTCATACTAAAAAAACAATGAACATAACACTCTAAAAAATAAGAACAAAAATAAAACAAAATGCAGTTACCATGAATGGATGCTTCTTCGAGCAGCAGAAATACCAATTTCATACATTATCAAAACAATTTCACCACAAATTTGTTGAACATAACACTCTAAAAAATAAGAACAAAAATAAAACAAAATGCAGTTACCATGAATGGATGCTTCTTCGAGCAGCAGAAATACCAATTTCATACATTATCAAAACAATTTCACCACAAATTTGTTAAAAGCATTATCTCCCGTTTCAGAAAAACGATGGAAAAATATATAAACCACCAAATAAAACTCCAAATCGCATTACCGATTATAAGTCGGCAATGTAGCTTTAACATGCGGCCACGTATTCACTATCGTATTTATATAACAGCCAGACTCACTATCTACAAAATTGATACTATGTTTCACAAATAAATGTTTAAAAACCTTCTCCTAAATACTTGCAGAATTTCCAGCCACCCGAAAAAATAGTTGTACCAGGCCACGCGACTAAAATTTTGCCAACACGTCTTTCATTACATATATGCCCTCGGTCTCATCATAAATCATTAAAAATTACACACCTCACGAACCAACTAGCAACTAAAACCACTACACTAGTAAAATTCAAATTTCCGCGTAAAAAAGGTTGCCATAGAAGCCAACCTCGTCCCCCAAACCCTCACAGAACGCGCAATCACGCCCAAAAACAGCGCACAACACAAATCGCCGCTGAGGGAGCATATAAGAGTAGAGCCAGCAATTTTAAAAATGTTTACATCTTGATTAAATTTATAACCATATTATCTTAAATTTATAATTATCTTGATTAAATATATAATTTATCAAACAAAAGTGAACGATTTAATGATATTCCTGTAGTTTTGATGATTTGTTTAGAAATTACCCTTTGCCAAAAGTTCTCTAAATTTGTTATATTTGTCAATGATACATAGTGTACATGTAGAAATATTATCTCTTTTATGGTATAGAATTTTATTACACAAAACTGAAAAAGTGAATAATTTTTAGAAATCTGTTTATATGTGCAAGACATTACGATTCTGTTATTTACATAGTTTTAATTGTTTATTGCAAAAGTTAATCAACGATCAACAAGATCAAAAATGCATAAAAAGAGCAAGCATTGTTTATATAACGTTGATAAATTTGTATATTATTACTTTGTTAGTAATGAAATACTATTTATATTATGAATATATTAAAAATGTTACATATTGATACATTCTAAATTTATGGATTTATCATTATGGATAACAGGCAAAATTTGTTAATCATAACGGAAAAAAATTGAGTAGCTATTCACAATAATTCCAATAGTCCTTTAATTTGTTTATTTTTCCTTTGATCGAGTTTTCCGAAGTTAACGCTCTGAATTCTGTTCAGAAGTTCTGTCTGTTAAGTATCGTTACAATTTTGTTTGAGGACTAAGAGAAAGTACCAGATTTCATCTCCAAGGAAAAGCACCAGATTTCATCTCTCAAGCAGAGGACCAGATTTCATTTCATTCACAAGCTCTTTGAAAAATAAAAATAAAAAAAATCAAGACTAATTCCTGCTCTGCACTAAAACATTACTGCTATTCCTTGGTAAGCTTTCGAATCCAAGACAACAAATATTCAATCAACTCGTCAGAAATTTTTGTTCATAATCAGAGGAAAAGCAAGTTGAGATATTATGCTAATAACTGCTTCTAATTACAGTTCAGAAAGCTCAGTGGAATTTCTTAAATCTGTCCTAAAAATTTGCAGACATGCAATGTATTTCCATTATGAAGCCATATTACGAGAAGCTATAAGGGTTTCCATATCACAGTGTAATACCAGCGTTGCAAAACTGCACACATTCTTATGCTGGAGCTTTAAAAATCCCCCTCATCATAAAGGAGGGTTCATTTAAAATATTTTATATACATCCCTTATTTAACATTAACACTGTATCCCTTATTTAACATTAACTTTTGTCATTTATGGAATTCCGATTTTCCACACCTATAGTCATTATCATTTATTTCCATGGCGTAATGTTTCATTAAGTTAACGTTTATGTAAAGAGATACAACGATATTTAAAAAAAAGGCGGTGATTTTATATATTTGAAATACATCTCGCTTTGCGTGATAATCAAAGCCTGAGATAATTCATTTTCGTTTTCAAGCAATTCTCTTTCTTCGAAACATTCCGGAAGTAAATAATTGAAGCACAGTCATAGCTTTTTAAAAGAAGAAAAAGAGTTTCTCCGCAAAAGTTGGAAACTGATTTGCAAACAAATATGACTGCAAAAAACATTTTCCAAATCATACATTGGGAGCATTCGCATAAAGACGTGTTTCCCTTCGGTAAGTGTGAAAGGTCAAGATCAGTATAGTTTACATTCTAGACGTTATTTACAATTGCTACGACCGTGAAGATTTTCTCTTTGTAAGAACAGGCGCTGAAATATTTGATAGAAAAATCATTTGAATTCAAGTAAAAAAAGTATTCGGACACCTTGCAACCAAAAACACAACATGTTCGATCAATAGTTTTTTACGCATAAAACAGGATGGGTTTTTAGGGAAGAATGATAATTTCATACTGCATGCAATTACGAATGAAAATTATGAATTTGTGTAATAACTAACACAATGATTTTATTTTGTTTTAAAAACGAAAACTATAAACTCCTAAAATTTATTTGGGCGTTTGAGAAACAAAGTAAAGCTCATAAGAGATTACAAGGTATTTTGAAGCTGTCATAATATTTAAACTAAATTTTTTAGACTACAAAACTGAGATAATTTCATATGGTTTCGGTTTCGTTGATTATGGCAAAGCACACTAGGGTTATCTGTCTAAGGAAAGAGAAGCCTCCATGGAAGACGTCCTAAGAAAAACTGGCTCGTATCCACGTTATAAATGGAAAAAAAAACTCCTCCAAGCAACCAGCCCGTTCGTCTGGAATTGAGCTCCCACTACCAGCGTTCAGTGATTTTACCGCTCGGCTGCTGGTGGGCTTTATTTGATAAAGAAAATGTGGAACTGAGAATGAAGGACACCTGAAATTGAAAGCTGTTTAAAGAGCTAATGCTGTGTAAGCCTTTTTCCAGATATAAATTTTATTATATTTATATATATATATATTTTCATTTTCTTTTTCCGTAAAATGCTTATAACAAACTCGGATTAAATTGCTCTTTGTTTATTAGGCTTTTACTAATTATTACTGAATTTAGCTTATTGTACCATTCTGATCAGTCAGTTAAACAATAATCGTAGCTGTAGAATTTTTTGACGTAGCTTTAGTTTATTAATACAAAAAGAGAATCGAAGTAAGGCGTTACAACGAATACAATTTTAGGCATAGAAAGGCTAAAATTATGTTCTTTTTATGTAAACGCATAAGCAATATTTGCAAGAATTTACAATATTATTATTATTAGTTCATTAGCAGTGATCATACGTAACAAATAAGAAAAGTAAATTAAAATTTATACGTATTTGTATAATTAACCCTTGGACTTGTATTTCCCATGTAAGAAATAAACATTTATTGCTATTATTGTAAGAAATAAACAACTATTGTTATAAGACGGCGTGAAAGGATTATTCTCAGCCGAATTACTTTTGTGGTGTGGTAAAACACTTCTCAGGGATTACAGTACGAAAAAAAACTATTGGTAAACATTACCAGTTTGGTGAATTATGAATCATTTTAATTGTATTAAATTGCATCAATTTGTTCTATTCTTAAAATTAAAACAAGGACATAATTGTTAATAAATATGCTTATTGCTTTTAAATTGCAATTTTAATTTGAAGGAGTGTCACATTTTAAATTTACTTTTCCCATTTTAAATATTTCCTATACTCAGGGGTGTCGTAAAGTCGAATGTCAGCATTCTGAGAAGTGGGGCTTTTTAGGTCACGTGAATGACAAATGTCCTGGTAGTATAACGTAATGCTACGTTTAAAGGGTTCAAAGATTAAGCTATAGACATAGACTTTTCCAATGTCAAAGTACGTGCATGTAGTTATAGATCCGCACGTATATTATAAGTGTATAAAAAAAAAGAAAACTTTTAAGGCTGTGTTAACTTTTATACTCTAGAAAACCTTGATGTAAAAGATATTGTGCTGCCTTAGAAGATTAGTTTTCTATACTGCCAATAGATAGCGACACTAGACCTTGGCTTATGAATGGCACTTTTAGGACATAATTCTGAGTTAGTTTGATGCTTCTCATTCAAGGCAATGTTTATGCATTTTATAAATCAAGTAAATCTC
Source organism: Stegodyphus dumicola (assembly GCF_044657685.1). Lineage (NCBI taxonomy): Eukaryota > Metazoa > Arthropoda > Arachnida > Araneae > Eresidae > Stegodyphus > Stegodyphus dumicola. Next base: position 138,670,491 of record NC_140781.1, on the reverse strand, counting down.
AAAGGTGGCAAACCTTGAAGCTTTGATGAGATACACAACTTGGAACTTTTAAGGAGAGACATAAATTAGGGAAATGCATTTATTGATTTAAGATCTTCATAATTTGAATTGCGAAGAATAATTATTAACGTAGTGAAAGTGAAACTTTATTACTTCGGGAGTAAATATAGCAGTTTTTCCCCCCTAAAGTAAGCAAAGACCGTAACTGCAAAATTACATTTTTGATTAATTCATTAGAATTCACTTCAAGGGTGGATCTCAGGCTGACTGGTAAATCTCGCAAAATCAAGTAAAAATTCTTATAAACGCGATCATTAAAATTGAAACTTCGCTTCATGATGGGAAGCCCAAAATCTGCTTCGAGTTTTTCTTACTAACGTAGCATTCTGTTAAAATCTAGTAGTTTAAATTTGCATTAAGGAATAACGAGGGAAAAAATAATAATACACGTTCTTGAGCTATAAATGCTAACTTTAAGGCCATAAAAAGTAATCTATGACTATACATGAGCATGTATTTTATATGCTTAAATGAGGTGAATATTCTTGCTGTAAACATAGCGAATAACCTTTTGCTTTAACTTTCATACACAAAATTTTGCGATTTCTTTAGAACTATTAAGCATAAAATGAAGGTAGTTATTAAAAAGGTGTAACTTAATGCAGTGCTATAGAAGGATTATGCTATAAAGGCTAGTGCTACAAATTGATAGTGCTAACGCCGTTGCATATATGTACATCAAAAGTTCAGACATTTAAAATTAAGATATATATATATATTTAAAGTCGCCCAGCATTGTATTATTATTGTTTAAATTTTGGATTGTTTTTGTTTTAATTTTAACTTTGGTTTGAGTATTTCCTGCTGGAAAGATGCACCATTTGATGATTTAATTATTATCTCTTGACTAGTAGATATCTATCTATCTATCTATCTATCTATCTATATATATATATATATACATGTAAGATATAAAATAGGTAACTCACAACTATTTGCTTTAATTTGACAAGATTCCTTTTCACTACTTATTTTAGGCCCACCAGCGGCCGAGCGGTAAAGTCGCTGAACACTGGTAGGTCGGTCCGAGCTTCGAATCCCGCGAACGGGCTGGCTGCATGGGCGTTTTCGTGGTTTTCCCCATGTGTAACGTGTATACGAGCCAGTTTCCCTTAGAAAGTGCCTCCACGAAGGCATCCCTCCCCTTAGGCAGATAGCCCTCGAGGCTTTGCCATAATCACACACACTCCTTATTTTAATTTGGCTATCTCTCCTTTCAATTCTAAATTGTTTATAATAATTTTTCTGGACTGCGTCTTTCTATTTCGTGCTTGTTTACATAATCCTCTTGTATTGTAACAGCTCGTATCTAATCGCAGATTCAGATTTCAAACAAAGAAATCAAGGTTTTAAATATCGCTGCTATTAATGCCAGAAACTTTTCCACTGTTTCGCCTTGCTTCGTTCTAGCCATGCATCGTTGCCGCTCCGCTTCACCCATTGTTTAAATATATGTAAGATAAACAAAATTGTGGAGGTCATCACGCATCCAAAAATGATGTGGACCGCAAGAATTAAGTCTCAAGAAATAAAATTATGTGTCTTATTATCTACGCCAACGTCTGTAAGTTTCTGTAACCATCTCGGTCATGACCAAAAAAGAATTGGAGTCTTCTCCCCACGCTTCCTAAATTTATTACAATTAATAGATATCATCTACAGAATTATTACACACACGCACAAACACCTCACACATATGTATCTACCGTGTTTACTCGCGTTATAGTCGCACCCCTGTTTTAAAGCAGAAAAAATCGTCAAAATATTTCCTCGGCATAAAAGTCGGAGTCGCGTATTTGACCTTCATCTAGAAAATAGAAAATTATCAGCTGTATCTTTTCAGAACTTGTACTCATAATGGATTCATCTGTTCTGTCACTGTCATTGACATTCTCAATGGTCACTCCATAGCGAGATAAGGAATTGTTTGCTTCCCCTGGAAGGATTGGAGAGCTCCTTGGGGCAGGATCTCTTATCCTTCTCCCCCTTATATTAAAGCTTTCAACTCCTTCTTCGTTAAAGAAAGTATGCACGTGCTCTAAATTTACCGAGCTGAGCATATCTGAAGTTACAGAAAAATTTTTTTGGCGATATTTTGTTTTGTGATGATTTCGCGGTGGTATGTTTTGGACGTCTTTTTTTTAGGGGGGGGGCTTGAATATGGAAGAGCTTAAAAAGAATAATAGTTATACAGCGGGACTTAAACTGAAGATTATTAAATATGCTGAAGAGAATGGAAAGAGAGCGGCTGAAAGAGAATGGAATGTAAGTGAAAAAATAATAAGGGACTGGAAAAAATCTAAACAATCGCTACAAGAACAAATGTGAAATAGGCGAGCATTCCAAAGTATAAAAATTTCCCAATGATATAAAATGAACTTTTTTCTTATCTTCGTGCATTACGAAATGGTGGATGCACGGTATCTCGAATGCTTTAGACGGAAGCGAAGGTGTCATTTTATTTCTTCAGACACTGATTCACATTACAACAGTAATACTGTACCTTTTGATAAAATTTTCACAAACACTATTTTCGTATTTTATATCTATAAAAATATTACCATTAAAAAAGAAATGCCTCTTTTTTGTGTGCAACTGACGAAAGGATTATTTAATTTACATCACATAATCCAGAAGCATTTGATAAGTTTTTAATTTTATTGTAATGTACTTTTTATACCACTATTGTTTTAGCATTACAGTGTATTGTCTTCTATTAGATTTTTCCAGCATAATAGTCGCACCTAGACTTTCACAATGAAAAACTGGCAAAAAAGTGCGACTAGTACACGAGTAAACACGGTGTATATGTAAACATATGTTACCGTGAAAGGCCGAAATTGGAGAATGTCGACTTTCACCGGAGAATGTCAACATTCACCAAATACGTCGGTGAAAGATCGAATATTTCTTTACATTCTTGTACATTTGGACCCTCACTGGTGTATGTCGAAAATCACAGATATGCTCTGGTGTAGGTCAAAAAGAGAGGAGTATATGTACACGCTGCCATTCCAAAAAGAAGTGATCCACAAATAAATGCAGTTGTAAAAGCAAGGGCCTCTTGTGCAATTCAAAGTGTCATAATAGTTTAAGTTGTTGCAATAAATAAGATTTGAATCACATAATTTGGTAAGTTTATAACTTCTATTATTTTCTTTTCTCATTTTGAATGTACTGTGTGTTTTAAGTTCTTATCCTGAGTCTCAAGTGCGTTTTTTCGCGAATGAATTACGGAAAAGGAAATATAATATTCTTATATATTCAACATTCACCATTAGTACATGATGAATGTCGACATTCACCGGTGTAAGTCAAAAATAAGAGTATTTGGAAAATATTTCGGACATACACCAAGCGACTATGTGAATGTTGACATTCACAGGTGAAAGTCGACATTCTCCAGATTTCGGTGTTTCACCGTTATATACACAATATTTCCTTGGAAAATAGGAGCCACCCTTTCTCGGTGTATTTTTGTTCTAAAATTTGGTTGAGTTTTATAAACGGGGATTTTGATGAATGAAGCTGCAGAATGAGAGGACTGAATTTAATAACCTGTTCTGCAGAACAGAACTGTTCTGCAGTTTATTTAAATAATAAATAAACACGCAGATGATTATCGTATATTTGAACTGTATAACTACTGCTTATTATAACTGCGACTCCTAGCAGAGCTGATTCAGTTTAGGCCTGCATCCATTATTCTGTTAGTTAGTATGCCTGAAAACATACAGGTAACAATGCATCACTAATAATATCATTGGACCACAGTTAGCAGCGCTATTATTTCAAAGATTATTATTTTCATTAACTTTCTCGAAATTACCCGCAAGACAACTAAGTTTTAAGTCTTAAAATTTATCCTGAAATGTTAGGAGGGTCTTATATTCGAGGGGGGTTGCCTTTTTGAGTATATACGGGGGTGTTTGCTGTAACACTGAGTTACCGGAAATGTAGATAAAACACCGATATTTTTTTATAATGTCCAAGTTACCAAAACACATGTAAATCCGCGTATGCCTGTTGGAGCTGAGCATGAGATGGCTTCAGTGGCTGCCTGAATACATTATCTTAAATCTGGTCCATCTTGAGGTAGAGGGATTCACATGCTGCGTTCTTTATCTTCGGGTTTAGATAAAAGAAGAAATTAGAAGGTGTAAATGTTGGTGTGAGTTGTTACTCGTTGAAATGTATAAGGCTTAACATGTGGTTTAAGCAAAGAAAATTGATTAATATTTACGAAATGCAGGTTTGCCCTTTTTTTTTCTCACCCATACCTACTGCTGTTAATTTATACAAATGTTTGAATTTTTTGTTTGTATTCCTTTGTGTTTTATTGCATCATGGTATTTATCTGTTTTGTATTACTTACTGTGTATTCATTTATTTACAGAGGTTTTACGGTAATTTTTATGTTTATTAATTGTGTAGTCTGCATAATTTTTAATTCGCCGTCTCTTTTTGCATTTGAATCCTGTTAATGGTTTTGCTGCAATGCGGCACTTGTAAGTCTGTGTAAACAGGTGTTAAAATGAAAAAAAAAAAAAAAAAAAAAAAAAAAAAAAAAAAAAAACCAGCTGGAAGAGAACCAAGATAGAGACTATCGACTCCTAGAATTCGGCTGCATTTGATGATTTGTTGATATTTTGGAAATTTTCATTTTCGAGACTTAAGATTTTTCTAATAGATTCTCTCTATTTCTAGTACAGTAGATGAGCGCTAAAGTCGCTGAAAACTGATAGTTCAGATTGAGGTTCGAATCCCGGCGAACAGGCTAGATTCACGACGTTTTCGTGGTTTTCGCCATGTGTAACGTGCATACGAGCCGAGCCAGTTTCCCTTAGAAAGTCCTGCATGAAGTTATCCCTTCTGTCAGGAAGATAGCTCTCGAGCACTTTACTGTATTTAAATAAACCAAATCGAACCTCGCTATTCATAATTGACTGGTAGGGCATTGGCTTTTTAATGAATAGAATAAACGAACATATAAAAGTCAGTAGGGTATGAATTGCATGGGAATGAGAATGGGAGATTTTTTTTAATGGCGGGCAGTAGCCATTTTATGCTTTGGTCAGAAACCGTGCTAATTTTACTATGGAGGCACCTAACAGGCAGTCACCGTTATCTCCTATGAAGGGATAGACAAGTCACATCCATGGCTTCTCCTCATATTTTGCCACATACATGCCACATATTTTGAGATTTGGCAATAAGATTAAAAGAAGAATAAACAAGATTAAATAATAAACAAATAATATTAAATAAAGGTGGATAATTATTTTATTGTTTTATTTTACAACATAGCTCAAACTTTATCCAACGATGAGCAGTAAAGTTACAAAAGTAAATCAGCTCATGAAAGGAATCAAAAACTTCCCTGTACAGAACACTTAGGGTAAAAATGTTGTTAAGCATTGATCAGCTGAGTGAGTCCACGCCTCACACTTTTTTCCTGCTCGTCGTTTCAGATAAAAGATAGCGTGCTACTTATATTATACTTTAATTTATAAATATGCTTTAATCTTGTAGCAACCATATACCAGTTTTCCAATTCATCCTACTTTTTGCCATTTTTTTGTCTTTTGTTTGCGTCTGTGCATTCCGACTCAGGCCATTAGACTGCTGCATAGATCTTATCGCTTAAGCTAGTGGCATTTAAACTTATTTGCTACCTTTCCTAGCGGTGCACATAGAACATCCTGGTAGCTCCCTCTCAACTTTGGCTACAGGTGAAACGGAATTTCCAGGATAAATATCATCTTCGTAGTTTCATTCTCAAATAGTTCATGACGCCTCACAGCATCCTATAGAAATAAGAGGCTAGGTCGAGAGTTATACAGCTTAAACTGATGTGGTGTTGATATTAAATACTTAGAGAACTTCAGCCTTTGCATAGCGAGACATTTTGTAATTTACGATACTCGCTTTGTGTTAAACAGAACGGCAGCATTTTATTTCGTTTCTCTTTATTTTTAATTTATTATCTTCATTTGGGAAAATAGTTATCTTGGAGCTGCAAATTTACTACTTCATTTAGAAAGAAATAGTTTTTTTTTATATAAATATTTGTTTTTTTTTACAGAACATCGTAACAATAACTCAGTTTTTTTACTATCATAAACAAGTAATTTTTGCTACATGTGCCAATGTGCCAGGTAGTTTAATTCTGCTGTAATTATTCTCTATTTAATGCCTGCATCTACTGCAACAAAAGCTATATTTCAATGCATTGTCTTCCTGCATGTCTGTATATGGATATGTATGGGGAAAGAAATGATGGTAGAGAGGCATATATATATGTTGATTTTCAAAACTTTTTTTTGTAATGAGAGTGTAATTTACATATCGAAATTATACTTAAGTAAATGGATATGGATTTTCGTTAGGATAAGAATAAAAATGAAATCACGAAATATTCAAAAACAACTCTCCCTCGTGCTTGCAGGAAATTTAGTTTGCTGCAGCTTGTATAGAAATAAAGGACGATTTCGTTGTCATAATTTGCATCTTTCGATAGATAACATGCACATTCGAAATTATCTTTAGCTAAGAAGCTAGCATAATTTTCGATTTACTGAGAGACATCGTTGCATATCATCATTCAAACTGCATATTAGAAGCCAAGGAATTACTTTGGTATCGATTTTCTATTGGGAGCTGTGACTTTAATTCAAAAGTAGGAAGGTCATTCATTCAGTCAACTATTGGACACCCGCGATCAAACGCGTCTAGTTCCACTTCTGCTTAATCGATCCTGCAGAAATTCGATGGTATGTGCAGCGTTTGAAGAGTAAGTTGTTTGGATTCTGAAATGTATATAGGGAGAGAAAGAAAACTTTGAAATCCTTGTATCAAGTAACGTTAGCTCTCAAATATGAGATATACAGAGCAAGTACGTAATTTTAATTGACCTCTTTTGAGAGGAATTTATGTTAGATGAATTTCACTCGTAGCACAAAACCTCTCTTTTTAAACAACTGATGCATGTTTTCAGGCACCATTTAAAAAGTGAGTCAGAAAATTTTGTTTTCGCGTGCTTTTATTAGTATTACACCAGAATGCGTAAACAATTTTTTCATAAGAGCTCAAGACTTTAGTTTCGATGGAAATTCGAACGTGCAAATTCTGCTACATTTGCCAAAGTAATATTTACTGAACTGAGCTACCTGCAATTAATGCATTTAATTCAGTATGCATAAAATATTTTGTCACAGTACAACCTAATTATTCGTCTAAGGATTTATTATGTATAATACAAATTTCACTTTCTGACGACCATTAGGTTTTTCAAAGCAGGGAACGATAAAAATCACCTACGCTTTTTCCAAGATTCGAAACAGGCCTAGCGAGACTAATTAACATCGCCAGTGGATTTAATAACTACTTATGCCATTAGAATACACGCTGTGGAATGTAATATGCTTGACAAGGTTTTTTCTTAAGGTATCCTTTGAACAAAATTGCGTCTCAACAGTGGCCGAGAGGTTAGGACCTCTGAATAATGAGAGTTCGCCTCGGGTTCGATCTCAGGCGAGCAGGCTGACTGCATTGGTTGCTCTCCGCGACTTTCTCCATGTGTAACGTGAATATGAGTTAGTTCTGAGAAAGATGCTGCTCCTAAAGGCAACTCTTCTTTTAAACAGAGAGTCTTCATATTCCAATAACTTATCTTGATGCAAAATTACATCACTTTAGAAGAAGAAAAGTGAATTTAAGTAAATAAATCCTCCAAAATCTTTAGCAAATAAGCATTTTTTCCCCATTGTTCAAAAATACTGGTCAAGTACAAAAAAATGTAAGCAGAGTAAATTCTGTACTAAATAAATAAAATAAATTTATTATTATATTAAAGTTAATAAAAGACATCAAATGGTTAATAATCTTTCACTGAATGTATAAATTTGCATTTATGAAGCTTTTTGAATGTGTGATAGAAATAACCTTCTAGTTTAACACTTGGTAATTTATCAGTACTACGGTGGAGGAAGCTCTTATTTTGAGAAATGTTCATCCATATCTCTTCTTTGAGGTGATTTGTTTCTATTGCTGGGCGGATACCAGGAAGATTGGATACTAGCCAAACTCAACAGGTTGCTGCAGACCAGAATTTGCTTTATGATTTATTAAAAATATTTTCTTTATTATTTGATAGAATTTCTGCAAGAGTCACACGCAAACTGTGGAATCCATCCTCTATAATTTTTATAATAAATATTATATAAAATATTATTTTTATATAATATTTATTATATTTAATTTTTATATTCTAATTATTCATTAGATTTTTTATATAATAAATGATTCTATAATTTTTTATAAAATCATTAAAGACAAGGCAATGCATGAGAAAAAATTTTCTCAAGGAAAGACTGTTATTTGATATTAACTTTTCCATTAAATATCGACAAACTGCCAAAGAAATGCTACAAGTCATTTCAGCGGGCATACGGAATGTCAGTCATATTTAGTTGTAATACTTAGTTGGAAGTCAAGCCCTACTTAGTCGCCTATTCTGAATTAGAACTTTATGTTCGGAAGTCACTGAAATGTCTAATGTTAAAGAATAATCAGTGCAGAAGAGAGAGCATTCAAACTTGGATGCTAAGAAATGGCTACGTGTTCTGCTCACAGATATGAACTCTCATCTAGCGTGAATGGTTTGAACATAAATGAGTTCCATCTGATGAAAAAGAATTTTGATTCGAAAAAATAAAAATATTAGCAGTCGTATCGACGTCTATGAGACAGAAGCAAGATAAAGATAAGTATTTCTGTGCCATAGCTTCATTTTTTGGCCATATCTTAGTTGCACCAGTTTGAACAATCAATTGTAGTACGAAGTATACGGTTCGTTGTTGCAGAAAGTAATTCATTAAGAAGGACTAAAATTTTCAGGATGTTAAAGCCTCCAGTAGAATACAAGTAATTATAGAGACGCTGGGAGGCGAAATTGTGGAGCGTAGAAGCTAGTATGCCTTAGCTAGTAAACTGTTCTTAAATCTGACTGAATATGCTTAGGATATGATGAAAGGAACTGCTGGGCTTTAGAGTTCTCTGCTGGATGCTATTTAGTTAATGTGTTTTTTAAGGAATAATGAATAACAGTACCTCACAAACTTTTGGATAATTTTCTTTTATATTTCCCGCATAGATGGGCTGTAATTATAGGAGCTCAAGGCCATTTTACTTTCGTATTACAGATGTTTTCTGTTAGTTTACTTGGCTGCTTTCTTCAACATTAGAAGTCTTTTATTGTTCTCAATAAACCTGGCAGTTAAATCATAGATAAATTTAAATGAATGCATCAGTTATAAGTTATTTGTTTGCCTTTTCTTGAATTTAATACCATAAGCTCACAGATATAATTTTCTTGAGGAAACTTTGTTAAACAATCATCCAATTTTATTACATATTTCCTTATTCTCTAATTTTGTTGAATAGAGTATGATCATAAGTTTTAAATATTAGTTGGCATAAAATGGATTAAGAGAAGTTTTCCTTATATTTTAAAATGATATTCACTTTTATAGGTAATTATTCTTTTGTTGTGATTATTAAAACAACTGTGAAATATTTCTTTGCGGGAGCATTTACTATTCAAGACCTTTTTAGTACTTATGTAATACTAGTATATAATTACCATTAAAGCGTTCTGTGAAGTAATATTTCAGAAAGCTGTTGTTTTGTTTCATAAAAAATTGACAGGAAATGGTGATAGAAAAAAGCAGTCTCAAACTTGCGTATGTAATTTTTAAATATTTCTAGCACAAACAGTTTGCTCTTCAATTTCAAGGAATGGGTTCATCTGTTATTCAATTTGTTAAATTGTATTTCTTAAATGTGTCCTTCAGTTGTTGGATATTTAATTAAATTAAGAAAATATAAATAGAATGAATCAATATAATATTTATACCTTTTTTCCCATTAAACAAGTATTTTTTATTTGGATATCGAATTTAAAATATACAAATAAATAATTGCATTATTTCCAGGAGTGAACGGTGTAGATGTATCTCAAGATTCAACCTTTCTACTGATACACTGAATATCATAACAGTTATTGCAGTCGGTTTAAAAATGCCTCAAAGGCGTCATTCAGATAATTTATGAGGACGAACGCGTCCGAAAACTGGTATCTGGGGAGAAGAAACTGGTGTAAACTGCAGTAGCGTATATCCAGAATATGATTTTCACATTATAGATAAATCTTCAGGGTAAGTGTTATCCTCTCAACGATAAATAACCTTATAAGCACACTTAAAGAGCTCAGAATTAAATTTATCCAACTCCAAATGACATTGGTATTTTCTAAAACAGCTGGAGAACTTAATCCACAGGAGGGAAAGTTTTCAAGATGATAGTTTTAGCGGCAATGAGAGAGAAACGTTACACGAAGTGAGAGAGTATGCTGTGGTATGCAGCCTATTAATTGCTTGCTGTGAAGAATGCAGTGAATACGGTAGTATGTTTGTAGGCTCATTGGGAGGCAAATATTTTGGTGTATGTATTCGAATCTATGTATTCGTTGGTTGGGTAAATATTGTCGACGCCTACAATGGAAAAATAGTTATTTTCTGCATATTTACTGGATGTAAAAATATTTGCTTTATTATGAACCGAGGTTCAACATGTAGAGGTTCACACAGGGCGTTTATCTGGTAAGAATTAGATCGATAAGTAGAATGGATTTGAGGGAAAATTTTATATTTTAGGATGACGGGGGAAAAAGAAAGCAATGCAGAATAGTTTAATAGTCTATGCATGAATTACTATTCCTGAACACAAACAGCACCTTGTATCTGAAATATTAACCTTCACAAGCAAACTATATAAAATAATACTGAATTTAATACTCTTTCGAATGCGAATGAGGAGATTACGAAACATTTCCCAACGTCACCGAACTTTATATTTCAACACTGGGAACTCTATCGACTTATTGTTAGTAATCCGCTTAATTAACGTCGAATTCTCATTATTATCGCTTTTTTTCTATGACAGCGGAAAGCAGCTAATTCAAGCAGCTGTTGAATACGGAAGATGCTAAATTAGGATACAAGCAGCTCCGCTGCATAAAAAAATCTCCTTATTTTAATATAGAACAGAAAAAAAGCAAAGAGTAGCATTTAGACAAGAATCACGGTATAATAATGTACTGAACTATTTCTTCATTCATTTTCAAATAAAGAAATAAATAAATTTCTTTAGTAAAGACTTTTTTATGACTTTCTTTTCATACTTTGCCGAAGAGTACTTTTCAGTCATTGTATCTTTCATTTCTGCTAAGGATCTAGGTAAATTATACTTGTATAAATGAATACATCTGCTTGTAGTATATTATACAGCATATTTGAATATGTTACACATATCCAAATAGGTCAAATATTTCATGCTTTGCCTCAAGACATTGGGCATGCGACAGATTTCCTAGGCCGTCTCCTAAATGCCTACTTTTCATACATGTATATTACGATGTTAAATGAAAAGTAATAATTGAGAATTTTTTAGACTTCAGATATCTTATTTATTAAATTATAAGCTGAAAAATTTTATTTAAGTTATAAACTCCTTTTATTAAAGGAGAAGCTATCAGCTTAATAAAACTGTAGATTAAATAAGCGTGTTAACGTCTTGAAACTAAATTTGAATGCCGTTAAATGAGAGATCCTTGACTTTTGACCTCAAGACGAATTTCACCATTGTCCGTGTGATTTCTTTATCTTCTGCCTACTGAAAATATGGCGAGTTCAGGTGAGTGACAACGTGAAGAGAGCCATTTGTAATGATTCTGTGTGTCTAATAACAGATTTCTGCTAGAAGGGCATCTTTTAACATAGGACTATACGGGGCTGTTTAATCTGATTCTTCTGTTACCATAATTCCTTCAAATTAGAGTGTAGTTATCAGCCATTTCTTTGGTACTTCTCAGTGTGTATAAAATCTATTTTAAATAAATTCTTAAAAAAAAAACAAAAAACAATGCTCATTTACTGGAATTTCAAACCTTGAGAATTGTGAATCTAGAACTTAGAATTATTTCGGAATTCCTTAATGCTTTGTGCGGCAGATTTGGTGAGGTTTAAATGAATTCTTAAGATCACGAATTATAACACTATTTATGTACGTACGTATTTGGATTTAAGAGCCATATAATGAATTAATTTGCTGTTATTTAAATGTGCCGCTTGAGTACATTTGAGACAGATGGTGTCAAGACGGGATGAAGACCATTATTCTTTAATTTGAACAGAAGAGGAAAATGTACAAAATTGTTCGCGATTAATTCATATGTAAGTCATTAAATTAGTCGATTAAAGCGCGAATACTGCAATATCCAGCTATAATAGTTATCTGATGTCTACGTGGGCAGCATTAAACGGAACACGATTTTGATTGCGTAGCTGAAATTATTACTGCGGTGCTTCCAAATCGGGGAAGATGTTGAGCTCCCCCTCACGTTATAAATTACCATGCTTTGCCGTACATGGGATATTATATGTTTAGCTATTAAGGGGAGCTATGAAGTAGGGAAATGGGCTCCATAACTGACGGGAAATGCATTGGTAATGTAATGAATGAAATCGGCTGCTAGAAAGTCTGCAGAGGTTGCTTCTAATTTATTTTGTTCGAAAATTTGCTGTAGATAAGTTTAAAATTTCACTTAAAACAATCTGAAAAAAAAACTTAACCAACTTTGAAACCAATGGGGGGGGGAGAAAACCCTTTTTTTCCCATAAAGTAAATATACTCGGCGCTTCGCAATGAATGTTTGAATCCAACATGAATAGATATATAGCATAGCGATATTTCTAGTTCTGAATAGATAAAAGGTGGCTAAAGCCTTACGATGTGATCGCATTGAAAACAACGGGTTTAAAAATTGTGACCTCACTTCCGGTGCCAGAAAAATAAGGTTTGTTTTAAACATGACAGAACACAGTGATTAAAATAAAATAACCTTTTAATTGACTGAAAACATTCTATTCGCCCTAATGCATTCAAAGTTTAACAGGGTAACTTCAATGTCTGTCGATTTTCAGTTTATCTTCGGTTTAAAGCCATATAGAATTTGCCAAACAAAAAATAGATCTTTACATATTAGAAACAATCCCGTTCGTGAATACTGAAATATTAAACTGTAATGATTTTGAAAACATTATAATTTTCTTTTATATTAATCAGCTCTGATGTTTATGTTTAAAATAAGGTTTCCCAAACGGAACGAATTTTCATGGTTTCTACGAAAGCATTCTGCGAATCGTGAGTGTCTTTCCAGACTGCAATTATCGGCAATCGTTCGACAGAAAAATCGCTGATCGTTACTTTTGCAAAGCAGAATTCTAATTTCTTTCAGTTACCGAAAATAAACGCTAAAAGCTACCTGCGCTTTTTTTCTTTTTTCATAAAAGTAATCAACATCCTCTTCGGTTTTCATTCGTTAAGCAAAAAGTAGCTATTTAACCCAAGTAGAAAATGTCTAACTGTTCTCTTAGAAAGCAGTTTTTTAGCGCTATGTCATTTCTTTGTAATCGAGGCAAACCAAACCTGGCCTACCAGGGGCCGAATGACAATCACTGACCACTAGAAGTTCGAGCCAGATTCGAATCCGGGCAAACATTTGGGTTGTACGTATAAGTGTTTTCATAATTTTCCTGATTGGTAGTATGAATAGAAGTTTGTTTCCCGCAGAAAATCCTACAGGGATGAATACCTTTCCTGAGGCAAACAGCCACTGTATGCTCTGCAGTGTTCAAGGAAAAGGTATAAACAAATCTAACCTGCAAGCATTATCAAAGTTAGATTCACCAATTGTATGCATATTATTCGTTTATTTCTCCGCATCAAACATTGTTTTTAAAGAGATTTGCCGGGGGGACCTCAATAATCCAAATTCTTTCAGTTTGGTGTTGAAATACACAAATTTAATACAGAAATTTCAGCGTTCATTGATAATTTTTGAAAAACATTAACTATTGCTCATAATATTGTAAGGAGTTATCGCATTCCCTCTCTCGCGCTCCCATGGTGTAAGAGTTTAACACGTCGAGCTAGAAATGGGTTCGGATTATAATTGGGATTATTTAGACCAGCGGTTCTCAACCTTTTGACTAATGCGTACCATCTAAACAAAAATTGAAAAACTTTAGTACCACCACTACAAAGTTCTACTACCACCATCACTCTTGAACAAAGCTAAGATCGCATAAATTTACGAGTGTTAGAGAAAAAAAACTCAATCAGGATGTTGGGGTTTTCATTTTTGAATATAATAGTTAAAAATACTTTGCTTCTTTGCGTAACACCTAATTTTCTCTTGCGTACCACCACCTTGGTACACGTACCACGGGTTGAGAACCCTTGATTTAGACTATAGGAAAGCACTTGAAAGCTATATGCCTAAGGAAAGAAATGCCTTTGTGGATAACGTTTTAAAGAAAACTAGCTCTTATTTACGTTACACTTAAGGAAAACCATCAAAACCGCCTTGCAGCGAGCTCATTCACCGATATTGGAACCGAAGTCGAATTACCAGCGTCCATTGCTTTAAACATTCGGCCACTGCTGGGCTTATTTGTAGTTCGAATAAAGCATGAATACACTTGATTTAGCACGTCTCCAGGCTCAGAAAAATATAAAATTTGTCGTTATAGAGGCTCATGAAATGAAAATGAGAAGGACGGTAACTCGTCACCGCCTGGATTTGATGGACTGGATTTGTGTCCAGTTGTTCTTGTAAGTGGGGAGAATGTATGGAACTATGGCATCTCCTCCATAGATGCTTTCGTAGTGTATGCTAGTCCAAATCCCGGCGACAGCGAGTGATTTTTTATATTTCTAGCTCCGAAAATCCTTATAGGCTTTATGCTATTACCAAGCTATTGAATAAATAAACAATATATAATTCTTGTAAAGGTCTAGAGCTTAAGTCTTGTTATATCATGCTAGAATATTAAGTTAATCAAAAGTTTTAAGACTTAAAAATTTTGCTCTGAAATTCTATTGCCAAAAACGCTACATAAATTCTTTTCGAAACATTTACTACATACTGTCATAAAAATAGGGAAAAAAACTGCCCCAAACTTTTCACAAAAATTCACCACTAGCAATTAACATAATGATACATAATTTTCATTGTTTTTAAAAGAAGTACTGCAAAACATCACTCGAAGTATTCCTACTCTAAACCTTGCAATTAATCTCAGTTCTAGACATTAATTGCGTTTCTCGGTTTGCAGTTTTGCTTTGGTATGCATCAGTTAGGCGTGAAAAGCTTTTTACGTTATTTCTAGCATTTCCATAAAAAGAGTTCATTGTGAACAAGGCTTATCATTATTTTTTACTCGGTTAAGAATTTAGCTAATGCATTTTAATCAGATTTTTTTCGCATCAGAAACCGAAGCTTAAATTGGGGATTACTCTGCGTTTAGATACTTAAACGAGTGAAAAATGAGAAAAACCTGAAAATCTTTTGTTCGAACCAAAGCTGGATTGGGTCGGAAGAAATATTTATAATCCTTACACAATTTTTACTTCATTTAGGATTCTTGTTGATTAAAAGGTAGAAAAGTTTTTTATTGTATCTAAATTACATTTGTTCAATGGAGATTTAGACTGCAATTCTTTAAATATTTTATTTCGGAGAGCTTAACTTCCAGCAATATATAAACTCACAACTACGTACTTTTTTATCATAATTTGACACGTTACGTTTCTTCAAATTATTCAATTTCTTTCTTTCTGCTGCTATAACCTAAGCATTTACTCAGTGTCCTACGGTTTATTATTCAGACCATTTGAGTACTTATGAGTAAAACCAAAATAAGTGACTAGTAGTCTTTCAACTTTTTATTCGTCAGCGATTACTTAGATTAAAAGCCAATAAATAGAACATACCCACTTATAATAATTAAGATGCCAGTTTGTTACTAAAGGAGTAACATGATTTTCTAAATCCATATCCAGTTCAAATATGACGATTTTTCTCTTCTTAATATTCTATGATTGTCATCCTTTGAGGAACAAGGTATCCTTTGAGGAACAAGGCATAACAAGGGTATTGTTAGAAACTCATTACTTACAAATTCTGATATACAAAATTATTTTACATGTTTACTATTGAGAAACACTTTAACTCCAATGTTTACTGTAGTGTGTAGAATAAAATGCTGTCTGTTTTCAAAATATTATGTGTTAAAATATTGTGCAATATGATGTGCAAACGCAACTATGAATGAATTTCTCTTCTTCGTAATATTATTCAGGTTTCATGATATTCTTCGTTTTAGGTGAATAACAATGATATCGATTTCTTTCGGAAATTTTGATTTACAAAATTATTTTTTCAGTTTAAAAATTGGGAAATTTTTAATTACCAAATTTACTTCGAAATCTTGAACTATAATATTCATCAAATTTAAGCGGAAATTAACATAGCATAATAAATTAATCTCATTTTTAAACTAGAAGCTGGAAAAGTAAGAAATGTTTTTTTGGGGTACTTAAGAGCAAAATCCTCTTAGATGATCTTTTATTTATTCAAATGATCATATTTACCGGGTGACCCAAAAGTGTGTTAACATTTGAAAATTCAATAAATGTAGGCAGAGAGTTAAAAATTGACACACGTGCTTGAAATCACAGGAGATTTTATTGAACGAGGGAAAAAAAGACCAACATAGGGCGCTGGGCAGCAAAATGTCAGTGATACAGCGCCAAGAATTGTGTATAATATGAGCTGTAGTGAAAGAGGGAATCAGTCTTTTCATGACTTTGTCACTTTTCTTTCTTCGCCTCCGATTGTTAGTTCCGGTATTATATAGATTAATGACATCAATCGTGATCGGACCCTTTTTCTTCGAGTAATTGCGTGGTTCTGCTATTCAAACTATCAGTGTGACGGGTGCAAGGTATGCTGATATGTTACAGAATCACATCGTGCCTAATCTGGCTGATAAACACGTGTTGGAAGATATGACTTTTATGCAGGATGGCGCTCTATCACATATTGCTACACTTGTAAAAGACCTCTTGCACGCATAGTTTGGTGAGGATCACGTGTTGAGTCGCCACTTCCGTCATGCTTGGCCTCATAGGTCCACAGATCTCAATCTGCATGATTATGGGTTGTGAGGTTACCTGAAATCGCAAGTCTACCATGAACGTCCGACCTCATTAGGAATGCTAAAAGACAACATCCGACGGCAGTTTTTCGCTATACCTACAGATATGTTGTAGAGTGCTGTTCACAACATTGTCCCTCAACATTACGTATTATTGATGAATGACGGCCGAAAATTTTTATAAAGAATGTAGTCTTTGTTAAACATAAATTGTTATGCTAATTATTGCTTTTGTTATCATACGAAACACCATCTGTTGGCCGTTTTAAACACCTTTTTTTTTTTTTTTTTTTTTTTTTTTTAGCTTTCAATAAAAGCCTGTGACATTTCAAGCATATGTGTCAGTTTTTACCTCTCGACCTATGTTACTCAGCGAATTATTGAATTTTCAAATGTTAACGGACTTTTGTGTCATCTGGTATATTATCAGGCAGCCCAATATAAAGAAAACCGGACATGAGAGACTTCCTTTGCTTTGGCAGGATGGCCTTGGGCCACCTAATACTACTTAAGCAAATAATAAGGATGCACTTTGCACTGATTAAGAACGTTTAAAGTCACTGTTGCCAAATAGAAATCAATATGTTTTCTCAAAATAAAATTAATATTTTCCTACAGCCAATTGCTGCAATACGTATTATTCCTCACATAACAGCAGTAACACTTTGCTTAACGAGATATATTATAATTATATTATAATTCCGAGATTAGATATATATTATAATTCCGAGTTCTTCAAGAGTAGTGATATAACAAGATAGGTGCACTTAATTTATGTGATCTCTATGAACATAAAATTCGGTTATGCTCATTAATGCGTTGCATATCATTTAAACAAAAAGCCTGACATTTTTTTAAATAGATAATTTTTATGCATATGATTAATGATTTAAATTCCAAGCTTTGAAGAAGAGGTCAAACTTACCCAAAGATTCATCTAAAACATAACCTGTGAAGCCTTTATGCAATACTTAATTGTAAGTCACTTTTTACAGAAACCTGTAAGCCATTAGTTCAGAATACTTACTCACGATATCAAACTAAAGAGTAATAACATACAAAAAATAAATGCTTTCACAATGAATAAACTGATGATTCTTTCAAACTGTTGTCAAATTTACCAAGAGGGTGTAGAGACAGCGCGAAGTGCCTTGCCTACCGGATGGCAGACATTTATTATCTAATATAAAATAGTATAAGAGATTGCTGTCATTAATTTATAGGAAGCTATCTTTATTCTTTTTGGAGCAGATTCTTTTATGGCTATATCTTTCTGGCTATTGATTCAGGTCAACTATCTCCTTTACTTTTGTTGTCTTTAGGCTTAGCTTGGTTCTTTCTTGCTTGCCTGCTAATATGAACACGTTTACAAAAAGAAGCATAGGGAACTTGAAAATTTCCTCTTTTGGGACTATGTCAAAAATACAAAGCCTGACTATTCTTATTTGAATTTGACAAACTCTTCGATAAGTGCTGCGTACGATTGTACGCACGTATGTGTGGCTATCTCAGCCCATATGCCTTGGGTAATTCAAACAGGACTCAAAGTGAGTCATAGAAATTTATATACAGTTTTTGCCTATTCTAGATTTCCTTCACTGATTATTAAACAGGAAGGAATTGGTGTATTTTGATATGGATGATACACTTGAGCTTCATTTTAAAATGCCAGGGACATACAAGCTTGCAAGATTTCACTTCGCATTTAATTATTTGTTGTTGCCAAGTGCATGATACAAATTTTATAGCAAATAAAACTAACTAATTCCTTTATTTCATGTAGGCTATCCTTTAAGACACCATAGACCGCCAGAAAAAAATCGTATATTGACATACGAGATATCTCTATAGAGAGTATTTTAAATTACAATTAAATCAATATCTGACTTTTTCAGTAGAATAATACAGTGAAAAGATAAAATTAAGATATTAAAGTTATGAAACACAGCTTGTGATTCAACTTCATCACACTTTTAGAAAAGCATATTTGAAGGTTTCATTCCATTTACGTGCCAATTTTTTAACTACAATTTGCCTTCCGTTTGTTATATCAGTAACTGTGGTTTGTTAGTTTATCGATGAAAGTTTTCATTCAAATCACAATGAAACAAAGAAATTTAATACTTTATTCAACTAATTCTTAAAAATCTAAACTTGAAGTAAGCAGATTTGGAGCAATATACAAAAGTTCAAATTTATAGTTTTAGGCGACATTCACTTTTTTTTTTTTTCAAAAAGGGAAAAGAACACTGCAGATTAAAATTTATTCAGACAGTAGCTGATTTAGAATTGCTTCTTATACGAAGGAGTAGATGATTGTAAGAGCTTTTACGGTATAAGATAACGCAGACCAAATTACGTTTTTGAGGAAAGGTATATGTGCTAACGTTGATTGTTGGTCACAGTTAAACTGAATGTGCAATTCTTATTTATTATAACATTGATCATATTTCAAAGTAAATATTCTCAGACATTTTTATGTGTTATTTTGTTTGTTTCTTTCTATATTGAAATAACTAACCTAATAAATATATTCTTAAGAATGGTTAGAAACATTTAACCGTTACCAAAATGCGCTGATGACTACAGTATGCTTACTAGCTAGCGGATATATCGTTTTAGAGCAAATAGTTTGGCGCGTGTTGTCCTGTAACGGAAAATATAGGAACTATCTTACAAAGCTTTGTTGTATTAGGAATTTGATGAATGAAAGAAGTGGATAATGGAAATTCCAGCTATTTTGAAAATACTTAAATTCAAGTATGACATATAACAATTAATATTTTATTAGAAATGGTATACTTTTAACATACACGTAATTATTTATAGTGATTTTTTGGCGTCAGATCTACTTTTCCTCTTCGCTTTTTGCTGTGAGTATCAAAAGACAAGGTTTAAGAGTTCTTTGTAATTAATATGCAACTTGAGAAAGAATCAGAAAATCTGAGTCCGAAAAAAATTTTCAAAAACAAATAATCTACTTTAAATATAACTATAAAAATAACGATAAATTAAAAAAAGCTAAAAAAGCTCTAAAACGAATAAAAGGATGAAAATATCACATAAAATAACCTTCGGACATTTCTCTATGAATTAGTATTAAAAGTGATGTATCTCAATAGCCATTTCTCAGAAAAATGCATTTGTTTCTGTAAATTTAAAGAAAACTATTATACAGAATTAAAGTACTTAAGGATTGACAGGAATTAATCATAACATTTTTCTTTTTGCTTTCTGCTTTGAGAGAAAAATTCATTAAAAATTTTAAAATTTAACTGCATTTTATACTCTAGATTATATAATTTAAATTACGGCGAAGCGTACATATTCAGGTCACACATGGAAAAAAGCATGAAACCTCCCATACAGCCAGCCCATTTGGCTGGAATTTGAGTTCCAGCAAATGCAAGTGTTTAGGGACTTCACCGCTCCATCAACTGCTATTTTGACACTGCAGAAAGGGAGTGTTAATAATGCAAGTGAACACAACTCGAATTTCTAAAGGTATATAGAAAGTTTTCATTACAGCTGAGTACACTGTGAAGTAGTAAATTAAATTTCTAACATTTCAAACTAGCACTTTTTTTTTTGAATCCAGTGGCAGGCACTTTACCTATTCAGCATCGGCTACTCCTATGGCCAGAAGTGGGGGGCCATTTTATTGTGGAGGCAGTTAATAGGCGGATACCGTTGCGTCCTGTGAAGGGACGGACAGTTACAACCATGTCATCTCCTGGATTAGAACCCGGGCTCTTCGGTACCACAGTAAGCTTCTCTAAACACTGTACCCTCTGGGCGGGCTCTAACTGGTACATATGAACCTAGCATTCCCTGAAGCACATAACCAATAGTTGACTCATTTTTTGATCAATTTTTAGCAATATTGCTTCTAAAATGGACTTTGTAATTTACGTAAGGAAGCTGAAAACAATATGACAAAGGATTTATAAGAGAATTTGTTAGTATTTTACCTAAGTTTAATACAGCATGATAAACTAAACATATGAAGAAGATTATAAGTAACTATTTGAACCTAAGTTTTAATGATGTATTTAAGCTCTTACTATTCGTGCCCGTCATTTACAGTAAATGGCACCCTTTATACCTTAGTAATCGAAGGCGATGTCAATTAAATTTTCGTCTTAGCTACTAGAATTTCTCGTTCAATAGAAACGAGCCTTTGTCTGTGCAATAATTAACGCACAACACTGTGACTCACCAGTGACCATACTGTAGACCATGCTGTTCTGCTCTTGGCAGTTAAAAGATGGTATTACGACGGCACTTTGCTTGCCATCTGAGTTTATTACAGACATGGACAATGGACATCGCACGAAGCCTATTAGCGTGATATATATTGTTCATGCTTATAACTCCACCGAGTTTCTTGAGATGAAATGAACATTAGTTTGGCTTATTTGATTACGGCAAAGCACTCGAGGGCTATCTGCCTAAGGAAAAAGATGTCTTTAGGGAGGATTGTCTAAGGAAAATTGGCTTGTATACACGTTACACTTAAAGAAAACCACGAAAACGCCCATACAGCCTACCCGTTCCCGGGATTCGTACCTTGGGCCAAACTACCAGTATTCACCGACTTTACCGCTGGGCCATTACTGGATGAATTGAACATTAAAATTGGAGTATAGCAGGAATCAGTACAGGGTCTGCTGTTGAATGTGAAAGATCTCAACTACATTCAAGAAATGGTTGACTATATGGTTTTCGTAGGCAGAGGGGCTGAGATATCCGTACATCACGCCCAGCAAAATTCTTTGTTTTTTATCTTATGCAACAGTTTAATTTATATGCGATTCTAATCGCACATTTTGTTTAGAATCTTAATAAGTACTAAATAATATATTTTTATAATAATATATTTTTTCATTAAACTATATTATTTTAAAGATGGGTTTCATGAAAATTAAGTGATCCTTAAGGGCGTAATGCCCGTGTAATAAATCGGGTTTAACGAAAGCTTCCTGAAACGACAAACATCGTCTAGGCAAACAGTTCGCGTTGGCGTGTTTAATCATATTTTGTCAAACGATTTTTGACATTTGAAAGAAAGAGACTTGCTTTAGAACACTGTATTGTGAAATCTGTAAAATAAAATATCGTTATCATTATGTACGAGGTGTCTGAAACGGAACTATCACTCTAACAGATTAGAACCGTCATTTAATTCCAGTTCTGTCGCAAAAAGTCAGCTATAGAATGTCACCAAATCATGGATATCGTTTTAGGTACTAATATTGTATCATATGGCACTGTGAAGTTTTGGAACCGAAAGCTCAAAAACAAGGAGTAGAGCACTCTGACCGGCCTATTGATGTCGATGAAGCCCGCCTGCGAGTATTTGGGGAAGAAGATCGGTATGGAACCACTCGGAGTGCATCCTAAGGAGTTATAGACATTAGTGCCACGTCCATTAGTGGTGCTATGCATGGCATAAACTTGACTTATAATTTCAATCCTTGATTGCCGTATGAGCTGACTCAAGCAGATAAGGACAGACGTGTTCGAGCCTGCACTAATCTGCGTGAATATTAACGTAAGGACAAAATTCTGGTCAAATCATCACTTGTGATGAGAAGTGGATTTCTTTCAAAAACACAGGTCGAAAAGGAAGTTGGTTTGCGCCACGTGAGCCAGTCGGCAGCGTCGCAAAGCGCAATTTAACTAATAAAAAGATCATGCATTTTATATGGCGGGATTGCCGAGGTGTTATCCATAAAGTGTATGTGGAAAAAGGAAAAAGGTAAAACCCTCTACAGTAAGATGCACAGCGAGATGCTATCAAGGAAAAACGTCGAACTAAGTTCCGGCGCAAAAAGGTAATGTTCCATCAAGATAATACAAGACCACATGTGTCTTCATTGACCGGCTGGATTCTGTACGGACCCGAATGGGATATTTTGTTACACCCTCATATAGCCCCGACATCGCTCCTTCGGACTTCAACCTTTTTTTCACACCTACAGCTATATCTTGCTGGTGCTATTTTACATTCTTCGCAGGACGTCCAAAATGACGTTGATCTGTTTTTGACTTGCAGCCACCAAGTTTTTAGACCGGAAGCTTTGAAAAACTACCAAACTGTTGGCAGAAAATCAGAGATTTGGGTGGTGATTACTACCCCCGCTAAATGTAGTGCTTTCATGTTTTTTCCTAATACCATTGTAGGTTATACGAAGATATTTTAAAACTCAAGATATTTTAAATTATAAGGGAAAAAACTGTTATTCCTTGCGCCCATTAAAAATTAAATATTGCATATTTAAATGGCTTAAGTCATGTCTGAGAGCAATTTGGATAAAAATTAATTTTGCGCAATGAATATAATTTTGTATTATTGGGATAGATTTTTCTAGACTAGGTTTAATTGCTGGGTTACTGCCTGAGTCATGTAAACTTAATAAGCTAGCATGAGCTGCATTATGCTCTTTTTGTTGCCATTGTTACCAAATTTGAAGCCTTCCTTATAAAGAAAGCTATCAAACTTTCCGATTTCTATTACTAAGAAATTTTCAGAGATGATTGAGCATGTGAACAAAACAGCAGATAGAAAGTGGGGCGTTTCACTGATTCTTGTCCTCCAGAATAGGACAAAATGAGGCAAACGCCCTCAGCATTTGCAATCGAGGATTCGCAAAAGTAATGGATCCGTGAGTTAGTGTCATTGCTGTGTGATAATCCGCATTTTTGGCAGATGGCATACATGCCGTATGGCAAAGACTGTTGTTCGAGTTATGTGATACAGAGTACGAACATGTTAGACCTCTAACAAGTTATCTTTTAGAGTTATAAACATATTGTGCAGTGTAGAATCATTAGGTATGCTACCATTACATCACGAAGGCATGCTAGAAGGACAAAATACCTTATAACAGCAAGCGAAATGATGTATATAATACTGTGGTCGGGTATAAATATTAATGGTTTGTGTGACGAATTACTCAGCAGATGACACAACGAACCAATGAACATTGAAAAATGCCTTGCAAGGGGAGTATTTGCTCTGTCGGAGCGACAAAAATCCTTAGCAGCAATTGGCCGCAAATGAATGACAACACAGAGTTAAGCATATAAAATTTTTCCCTTTCTTAAGATAGGTGGTACAAAGAAATACAAAGTGTCATGAGGTTGCCGGTATGTCATATTCCATAACATGTGTAATGTGTTCGCTGAAGGTAGAATGCCTCAAACTTCACAGATACATGATCTTTGACTGTGTATGGATGCAAACGGTGTATGTGCTTTATTCTGGCTTTTGAGACAGATTGCAAAATGCTTCACATTTTGACCTGTTATTTTGCTCATATACTTGATTACTCCCGAAAGTTTCACGGAAGTTGTCGTCCAGAACACGAATTAAAATGTCTCAATGGTATGTATTTAACAGAAGATAAAGGGCCTGTTGTTTCATATGTCAGAATATTTTTAGTGATTTGGAAGATGACTTGAATCTTTAAAGAGTATCCAGAGGAAACTTAACTGCTGGAATGATGATTGTAGCGAGAGGATTAATATACAAAATTAGCAAAAATATCGAAAAAATAGATTTCGTTGCCTCAAAATTTGAACCAGTAAACTGAAATTCAAAATATAATACACATGTAAATACCGCTAACAACTTTTCGATTTTAAGCCAAGGTCCTCGTTAAGAATTCTACATTGTCCATATTACATAATTATGTTGCAATTAATAAGCCAATAATAATGCTTATCAAGACACAGCAAAGCGTGTAAGAATGGTTCAAAAACAACTAAACCAGGACTTGATGCCGAGCAGTATATGGTTTATCACATATTTCCAGACTTTTCTTTTTCCGTGAAGGGAAGAGTTTACACATTGGAAGAACAGAAAATGAAATCGTCCTGACTGTGAAATCCGTAAAGCAATCTGAGAATCAACTAGTATTTCAACAAAATTCATTAAGCTTTTGAGTCATTACAAAAGGCCATGATATAATCAGAATATATCTGGATACTCTAGAAAGGTAAGGTATCGCTTTGTAGCTACATTCTTTCCCAAAACTAACCTTGTATTCCAGAGATATAGCTTTCCTGTAAATATTACCTATAAATATCTCGACATTGTTGAGAGATTACTGTGAATGGTTCATTGGTTTTATTTAAAGCAAAGTACGTGAGGCTATCTGTCAAGGCACGAATGTCTTTGGAAAACAAAGAAAAAGCTTATTTTGTGTGTAGAATTTTTTTATCTGTTCTACGTATCCATTTCTCTGTATGCTTATGGTGTCAAGTTCCTCTTGAAGTAAAGCAATTCTTTGTTCACGTACTTATTTTCATCATTTTGGCTATTGTTTATATTTGTTGTTGCTTGGAAGTCAATGCTGTAAAAGATTACGAAACATCATATTTACAACTATAAAACCGTAAATATGAACTAAAGATTTATAAAGCTGTTTACAAGTTTAAATTTCGAAAACTAGCAGATGTAACATATCATGTTTATTTAAATGCTGGCTTAATCAGATGCAAATTAATATTCATCATAGATATTTAATGGTATTTAATTGAATAATTTTTGTTTGTCTAATAATAATCGTTAATTGAGTATAAAGTGATGACTGTTTTCATATTTTCCATTTTATTTCGTATGTTTTTTCTCTAGCACCGCACTTCAATTATTCGCAGCTGAAAGTGTAAAAAACAAATCTGAAAGTAATCGAATATTTTAACAACATATCACAGGAAAACAAAACAAAACACACACATTCGCATTTGGGGGGGGATATAATAAATTGACGCTGTGTTTATCGTCTTTTATAACTAGGAGAGAAAAAAATACAGAATTTTGCTTAAATGCTATTATGAAATGCATTTACAGCGAACTTTCAATTATAAAAATCAAATCAACCAGCTACAGAGTATTTCTGAAATTGTCATTGCCTTTTTGCTATTAATTTTACAATCCAAATATTGCAACTGCGATACAAAAGAAAGTAGTTTTTTCCTGGGGAAAAAGAGCTATTCTTTTGTAATGCAAGCTTGGAAAATCATTAAATTTAATGGCCTTTACTAATGTTCTTAGCAACAGAATATTTGGGTGCGTAGTCGATTGTTTATTATTTTCTAATGTAATCGCTCTCAATTTAATTAAATAGGAGAGAAATTCGTTCAAAAGTGTCTTACCCATAAGAGGAAAGGGACATTATCTAATTTCAATACATTTTTATTTCATCAACATCGAGTTATGGACTTCAGGTGCAAATTTTCAAAATCTTGATGAGATTTAATAAGAAAAATACATATTATTCTCTAACTGTTTCGGCGCTCATTATTTTTATTTTAACACTTTCTAAGCCTAATTTTTCATAATAGTAGTCGAGAGAAAATTAGTCATGTGAATGCATAGTGGATTATTTATCTAGGAACAGATACTTTCATTAAACGGCGTTCTAAGAAAAATGTTTTAACATTTACGTTATACTTATTCATAGGATCTTGAAAGTAACCATTCAGCTAATGCATTCCTATCACCAAGAATTGAGCAAGTTCAGTTTTCTGCCAATACAGTAATATTCTACCTTATAGCTAAATAAAATACAAGTAAATTTGCATAAGAAATTCCTCCATAAAGAATTATAATTAAGATTATGCCAAAGCACTCAAGGGCTATCTGCCTAAAAGGAGGGATACATTCATAGATGACTTTTTAAGGTAAACTGGCTGATGTTTACGTTACCTGTGAGAAAAACTAAGGTTAGTAGAAAAAAAAAGATTATGCTCTTTCCAACACTTGAGTTCAATGACTTCACTTGTCTTACAGAAATGGGAAGAACAAAGAAAAAATATGTGTATAAATAATGGTTGAGCAGTGACGTCACACGCTCAAAGATTTATAGTCTGGGAGAATAAACTTTAAAATACAATAACTTTTGAAAAACCCAGGAAAACACACACGTAGTTCACCCGAGTGCTAGGATCTAAATCCAAATCGAATCAGTGTTCGGCGATTTTGTACTTAGCCAGAGGTGGGCCTATCTTCACGAAGAAAACTGCTGGAAAAGCAGAGAGCTGTCGAGTAATTTGTTATAATGAAGCTACCAAGAGTTTTTTTCTCAATAATAGGTTTTGAGTTTTCAGTGCCGTAGATAATAAGATGAGAAGAAAACTGATACATATATTTACATCTTATATTTTCCGATGTAAGGAATACTTACAATAAAAAAGAAAAAAAGGCTCATTTTACAATTTTAGTATTTTAACAATGCGTAAAACTTCGTCATCGAGCAACTGAAAGCTTTATCCAGAAGACCGAGATTTCACTGAGAATTACTGGACAAAATACAAATAGAACCTAAGCAAGAGTATTTTGACTTTCTTGATTTTGAACTCTAGAGATTTAACAAGCTCGACAAACCCAAGTACTGACTGAATAGTTTACTTTCTGGCAAAAAATTCTAGGTTTTTTAGTTTAGCTTATTTAGAGAAAGATTTTGAGAAACTATAATATGATTGTATTGTTAATAGTTTCAATGACAGAAATACGATTTAATGAAATCTGGCAGTAGATTTTTGATAGCTGTAACGGAAAGTTCCTGTCCGCAATACTTAATAATAACCCTTCTCTTTTTTCATCCTTTTTGGCTGCGAGAAGCTGATTAAAGTAGAAGTCCTCATGAGTTCAATAAACTTAATTATTAAAGTAATTATCATCTTTCCTCCGTCTTATCTTAATTTTCTTCAATGCAGGGAGTAATTATCTTCGGAGTTCGGAGAGATTTTTTTTTTTTTTTTTTTTTTTTTTACAGCAACTAGTTCTTTGCAATAAATACAGACCTGTTTTACCTTCTCTGCATTAACTCTTATTTACAAGTCAGCTGAATCTAATTTTCTTTACTTTTACTTGGGAGATTATCTTAGCAAAATCTTAGTCGAGCAGCTAAATTTCGGCGAGAAAAATCTAGTTGCATTTCGGAAGAAAAGTTGAACGTAAATAGTTCTAATTTTTCAAGTGATTCGGTTTTACCATTTTACCATTTAATTTCTATATCTTTCTCATTTTCAAGCAAACAAGTCAGATAACCATTTGTTACTATTACATACAATTTTGATGCCGTAGGGACCATCTTCTAAGTACAAACTTGCCTTATATAAACAAACAAAAGTTCACATTCTACCTGATGTGTAACAAAGAAATTTTTAAGGTAAAAAAACTATAAAAGAAAGATCTCTCTTTTTTTTTTCTTTGATTTGCGGGAAATGCATTAACTTCTGATTATTCAAAGTTTTGTGGTAGTTGTATTTACCAATGTATATTTTATGTATTGAACTAACTGCTGACTTCACTTCTCTAGGAAATTGAATTCAGTATGTTTACTGAAAGTGAATTCCTTTGAGGGTGGTTGAAACTCGAAAACAACTTACGTATGATTGATGCATAGTTTCAAACCGGCAAAAGACTGCCTTTGATGACAAATAATGCTCTTAAACTAATTTACACCTATAAAAAAGCTTTGTCTGCAAATAATTGCGCTCAGTGAACATCTTCAATGGTTAGCCAGAGAATAACCATAGAAAAAGGTAAGATAATACATTCATTGAAACTTTTTTTGAATACTTAACAATATGGATACCCAGAGAATATCTTAAATGGTTATTTGACTTGTTTTCAGCCACATGAAATGTACACATTTATTTTTTTACACTGAAATAAACGAATGTAACTGTATTTAGTGTACGCAAATTCCATAACTGTGTTTAATGACATTATTTCTGTAATTTAGATATTAAATGAAGCATTTTTAATCAAATTGCATTGGATCCTGGATATATTTTGCCTGTGTATGACCCAGTTTTTGATCTTGCGAGGATTATTTAGACCGTCAGTACACGGATGGATAATACCGCTGAGCATTGGGTAGCTGGTTCTGTGTTCGAGTCCCAACGAACAAGTTGACTGCATCGGTGTTTTTTCCCATGTGTAATACGAACCAGTTTTCCCTAGAAAGGCCTCAAGGAAAACATTCCTGCCCCTAGTCAGAAAGCCTGCTGTCATGTTCGAAACAAATGAACAAATAAGCAAGAGTTATCTGTATTCCGAAATCTGCTATGTGACTGGCTTACTCGAATTGACGCGTGGCGAAAACACGGAAATGTCCATGTAATCTACTCTGTTTGGTGCAGTTTGAATTATGGGCAAAACTAGAAAGGTTATCCAAGAATTTGTTAATCAGCCGCTGAAAGTAATAAAATTACTTATTCTAATTAAAACGAAATTCCCTACAAATTCAGCGTATGTTCTGCTCATATATTATTATACCTATAATGCGCCACTTACAATCTGAACGATGTTGTAGTTAGCAGGGTGAAGAAACTATCTCGCGTAAGGCATGGTTGCTTGTATATATCTCCCCCCTCTTGCGGGTGTAGTATCCGTCTACCTTCTGGGGTGTACTCTGGTTAACGCTTTGCGATGAGATGACTATATAAATTATGGACTCGTCCATTCCCGAGAAATGCTTGAAGATAGTTTCTAGCCATGGAGGATATGCCATTTAAATTGTAAAAATAATGATTTATTTTTAAGGTTGTTACTCTACTCCAAGTTTCTTTACTTAGAAAGGGGTCCGACTGGATAAGATAACTGAGCACTGCTAGTTCGAAACCCGGAAAGCAGTCGTTGCATGGAAATTTTTATGGTTTCCAGTGAATACGAAGTAGTTTCCTTCAGAAAGTTCTCTACTAAGACGGCTCAACAGTAGTTGAGCGCTAAAATAGTTGAACACTGGTAGTTAGGCCTGAGGTTCGAACCCCGTTGAATGAGCTGGCTGCATGGGCGTTTTCGTAGTTTTTCCATGAGTAACTTGTATACGAATCTCCTTTAAAATGTCCTCCCCGAAAGCATCACTTCTCTTAGGAAGATATCCCTCGAGTGCTTCGCCATAATCAAATAAACCAAAACCAAACCTCTGCAAAGGCATCCCTTACTTAGATAGATTACTTGTATATTTTGCCGCACTTCTATCGTCACATAAATAAAAGCTCACGAAAAAGAAAATCTTACAAGCAGTAAGTTTCGGAATACAAAAACAGATCAATACACTACTGATAAAGTAGCAGTGTTAAAAGCAATCAAATCGGATTTATCATGGGTATTTCATCAATTAATGTCCCTTTACCAAACAAATGGCAAGAGTCTACGTGTGCGACTGGAAAAGGATTGATATTGTCGGGACAGATTGCTATCATATCACATTCAGATTCACTACAGGAGCCATAAGAAACATCACAGGGCAGTCTGTACGTCGTACACTAAAAACCCTAAAAGTCTAGAGCCCAGATTATCGAAGTCGGTGTACTACTCATATGCCATTGTTGACAATTATTCGTAAACGGACTTCTTCTGAGAATGCCAGAAGTGGACTTCTGCAAAATAATGACAAGTTGTGTAGAGACATAATTCCAATTTTCCCTACCACCAGGCTGATAACAGAATTATAGTGACAACCTAAGGCCAGAGACCAATTCACACGTGTAGTTTTTTTACAAACAAATGGCGTCCTTGTGATAGTATGAGTACCCAATTTCTTGGAATACAGAAATTCCTTTTAAATGTATTTGAAAAAGTCTGTACATGCTGGTTTCTGCCACAGTCTACTGGCTGATCACTTACGAATTTTATGTCATAAGCATATAACATGGAATCTTAGTCAGTTTAAGCTGGATAATATGCATTCCTATTGAGCCACAAGCATAGAGTTATGGCTTTAGAAAAACTTTCAGTTTTAGACCATTCAGTCAAAAGAATCCTACTGAACCTCTTATACAGTTAGTCAATAAAGTCTGCGTACATCAAGAAAAGTAATATCAAATCCAAATTTTAAAGTGCGAAAAGGGTAGTTTCTTACAGTTTTATTTTTTAAATATTTAGTTTTAATAAGGGACTTTGAAATTATTTAACTGTAATATTTTCATATCTAATAATTTATACACACTAATTTTTAAAAGATAAGTGGCCAGAAATCAAAGCCAATAAAGTTTGCGTACAACGCGAAGGAGGCGGGGGATTTCTTATCTAACTTTTAAACTTCAAATTTGAGAATGCAAAGAAGGTTACACTTTTAAGGTCATTGACTTCCGAAGCAAATTTCACGTTGATTGGAAGTTGCTATTTCTATTTTCTTTGACGAAAATGACAACCAATAAAGAAATTCCTTTAGTTACGACACAACTAATTATCAAATTGAGAGATGAAGGTTCGTTATATTGGTAAAACCATTGGAAAACCATTTTCTAGTGTGCAAAGAGTTATTTAAAACTCTTGACACTGGTAGTCTTGCTGTAAAACCATGATGTGGGAAACCGAAGAAGCTAACGCAGAGAGAAGGAAGAAAAATTCTTTTACGAATTAAACAAAATCCTAAACTTTCTGCTGCAAGCATTGCAAAAGACATTTTTTTAACTAGCAACAAGGAAATTTCTCCTGAAACTGTAGTGCTGCGAAAGTCCGATTATCATGGACGCAAACCTAGGTCTAAGCCATACATTTCCGAGACAAATAGAAAGAAAAGAATTGCTTTTGCCAAAACATATTTAAACTCTTCGCAGGACTTCTGGAACAATGTAATTTGGTCAGATGAAAGTAAATTTACAATATTTAAAGTTAATGGCCACCCTATTGTATAGAGAAAACCAGGAACAGTACTGAATCTGAGAAATTTAAATCCAACTGTCAAACATGGAGTTGGCGGTGTGATGGTATGGGGGTGTATGTCGTCGAAAGGAGTCGGAAATTTTCACATTATTGATAAAGTCATGTATAAGTATGTTTATCTGGATATTCTGAAGAAAAATCTACGAGACAGTGCCCGAAATTTAAACCTTTCTAATACCTTTATTTTCCAACAAGACAACGACCCGAAACATACAGCTAAAATTGTGAAGGAATATCTCCTCTATCTCCCTCCAAGACAGTTGCGTACTCCTCCAGTCACCAATCGAACATTTCTGGGCAAAATTGGAGAAACGAATTCGAAAACACAATATTACGTCGCGAAATAAGCTAGCTAATTAGTTAATTGCAGGAAGAATGGGCGAAATTTACGTCGGATGACACTGAAAATCTAGTTCAGTCAATGCCCAGACGTCTGCAAGCTGTTTTGAAGAATAAAGGATATCCTACAAAATATTGAAGTAATGTAAAAAACTTATATTTTGCTTTTTTTTGAAAGTGTACGCATACTTATTGGAGGGAATTTCTGAGTTTTTTTTGACAAAATATATTTTTGAAAAAATGTAAAAAGTATTACACTGATATTATTTACTTTTTATTTAAGATTAAAATTTTAGCTAATAGAAGAAAAAAATGCAATTATTAAAATACATTTTTCTATGCTTTAAGTGTTTTTTTAATTTAAAATTTAGTTTGTACGCAGACTTTTGTGACTAACTGTAATTCCACACTGATCTCGTCAAATATTGTTGAGACATAATGTCTATGAATTCTCTACTGACATTCTAAGGTGAAACAGCGGGTAATGTTGTTAGCAATTTCTTCTCTTTAATCTCTAATCTCAGACAGATTCATTACTATAGCGAGTGCAGGCTATCTATGGTATAAGAAAGGGACCAAAAACCTGTCAGGAATCGGTCTCTAATGTTTTGGTTATTCGGTGCTCCTTAAAATAGATTGCTTAACAGCATGACCCGAAGAGTGTTGATATGCAACATACGTTTCATGGCGCAATGGTATTCAAATCCGGCTTTTTAGTGTGGTAAAAAGTAGTTAAATGAAAAAATATTACTTAAATGAGTAAGAATACAGGTCACGTTTCCTGCAATTAATGGAACCCTGTAAATTTACGAATAACAATTTTAAATACAAAAGTGAACAGTTTTCTACATGATAAGCAATATATGCACTCGAAGGTAAACGAACTCCAAAACATCACTGTACAATGCAGAGCAGATCCCTCTAGGGAGCACTAGGCACTACTCAGTCCATTAGCCACCGCTACGAAAATCGTTAAGCGCTGAAATCACGTCTGTAAGCTAAGAATCTGGCGTCGCATCTTAAACATTAACTTTACTGTATCCGTAACCTCGCACGAAAAGGGAGGAAAAAGAGCAAGTGAAAGAGAAGGAAATACTAAATTGTCCATTATTCTTCATTGGATAAAACATTACATCCTGAAATCTGTAGCATAATTTTCAGACATATATTTTATTATTTTATAGTGTGGGCTGGATACATCAAACAGTGTATTTGCTTTATAACCACGTTCTTGAAAATTGAGAATTAGAGTCAAGATGTGAGAATACGTTTCTTAGCGAAGCATTTGTTACTTAGTATTTTAAGCTCCTTAAATAACAGACGAATCCATTTCAAGGCATTTATTGTTAACAAATTGATATCGTATGTTACAGCAATGTTTTATTGAAGAAATTAAATTATTTTCACATTTTGAGCAAGGTTATTAGAAATGCCTTTGTTCAGATTTTAGAATTTTCGCGTATAAGCGTTTCCTTTCAAAAGTAAAGTTTTTATACTAATTTAAAGATCATTTGCCTATACGGAAAACATGCTGTCACCTCTTTTGAACAAGAAGGCGCTTTCTCGATGGAAGTTAGATTAGGTTATTTTGAATATGACAGAGCACACAGAGCTGTCTGCCTAAAGAAAGGGATTCTTTGTGGAAGAATTTCTGAAGGAAACTGGTTCCTATGCACTTTACACATGGAGAAAATCTTGAAATCCAACAATGCAGCTAGCCCGTTCGATGGGCTTTGAAACCCGGTCCAACTACCAGCATTCAGCTGTCTTAACCACTTGACCACTAGTGGGGTTTCTCGGTGTAGGAAAGATTTACTTTGATTTGGTTTTTGTGACCATCATTGGGTTCAAATCCTCGTGGATGACTTGGTTACAGGAACCTTTTTAAGGATTCCGCCGTATGTAATGTGTATAAGAGCTAGTTTCTCTTAAAAAAGTCGGCAACCATCCCTTTTCGAATCCAACATACTATGGAAAAGCTCACAAGAGATACCTGCTGAAGAGGAAGGATGCCTTCGTGGAGGACTTTTTAAGTGAGACTCATATTCGTATGAATTCCTTAATTTCTAAGAATGGCTCATATTAACGTTACACTTGGGTAAAACCACCCGAACAAGCCATGCAGCCAGCCCGTTCTCCTTTACTTGAACTCAGGTCAAACTACCAATATTAGGCGGTCTTAACTGTTCGGTCACTGCTGGAGCGAAAAAAATTGATTACTTAGAATTATGACAAAGAACTCGTGGACTGCATGTCTAAGGGAAAGGAGTGTTTTTGGAGAATTATTTGAAAACTACTGGCTCGTATTTATGTTACAGTTACACACGAGGAAAACTGAACACTTCGATTCAAACAACCCGTTCCCCGGATTTGAGCCGGGATCTAATTACTAATAATCAGCGGTTTTACAGTTCGGCTACCACTGAGCACTTTAAATATGAAGTGTTATACGAAGATGTAACAAAATATTTCGGTCGTTCTTAAACATTTAATTTCGTTGCAGTTCTAAAGAGCGCTAGTGGCATGTTTCAATTCTATACGCCGTAAATTTGCGTCATAAATATGGAGGTTACTCCTTTTCAAGAATATGTGTTAAAATATTTCGAAAAGAAGTGCTTTCAAATGATATAACTTCAAGAAACTCCTTGTTGTTAAGGGCAAGCTACATAATAACGATTTTGGATTTTTTTCTTCATTGGACAAACAATTTTCCATAGAAAGCTAGGTGCGCCAAAGTTGTCTACAGGTCATCGTTAAATTTAATGCGTTATTCTTATCTCTTAGAACAGTGTCTTTATTTTTAAAGTATGTATTGCCAATAAAATATTTTAAAAAGGTGACGTTATATATTAGACTTTTGTTTACTGTACTACATAACCTAAGAGATATATTTCTTACGTTCAAAAAATTTTTGCCATGAACGAAGTGATAAAATATGCTTGATGGCGAAAGTATGTTTTCTCTCTTGAAGTTGGTGCATATATCTTACAAAAATTTGTTTGGCGCATGTTGCCTTGAAACGGAAAAGATCCAAGATTTTACAGTTTCGCACATGCGCACGCAAAAATGTAGAAAACAGAGGGTTAAAATTTGTAAATAAAGGAAAATTATTAAAAAAAAAAGGTTGTTGCTAGCCGGCAAACAGTAACGAAAGACATATTTGTGATATTTTCTGTCGTATTCTTTGCAGATATGCTAAGATTTGTGTTTCCTGGCAAATTTTATTTCTCCGAGCTGAGGACAACATTATTTGCAAGTATGTTGCAATCAATAAATCTTTCGCGGCTTTTGTTTGCTTCAGGCAGTTTCGATACAAATATATTCTGTAGTTATTTCTAGTGAGAAGAATCGAATCCGCAACTGCTCTTACTACCAGTGTATACATAGTTTTGAACCAGAAAAAGTCTGTGATAAAAATATTATTTTCCTGGATATAAAACTTATATTTTTCTTCTCTTTTAATTTAGTTCGGTTTTTAATTCTATCTTTTTATTACTGTAATTACTTTATTCTATTAAAGAATAAACGAAATCTATCAAACTGAGCGGTCTATTTTCTTCCAAGATAAATCTTTAGTGTAGCTTATGTATTTCTAGTAGGGTTTACAGATCGAAGCTTAAGAATTTTTCTTGTATTTTACACTATTGCGAATCTACCCAAAATTTACAATAGTGAATCGAAAATTTTTTTTACAGTTTTTTAGTATAGTTTTGCAAACATTCCCTTATATTAAGCTAAAGGAACTCTTCGATGTTATTCATCCAATGTACTGTTCAGTCCTCCAATGTACTTAATAAAAGTATTTATAAATAAATCCCAAGTGCTTTGATGTTATTAATTTCATTTTAGATCTCGGTTTATATAGATAATTATTCAACAGAGATTCTTATTTGAAAGATTAAAAATTTTGCGCTTTCTAAGACAATTTTTTGAAATTTAAAAGCCGTTTAAAAAGAGATAGAATGGAGAGGTTATCTTATTTGAATCCGGCAAGGCATACTAGGGTTATCTGCCTTTGTAGAAGACTTTAACGGGAAACTAGTCATTGCCTCTTAAAAATATTAAAGCCAAAACACAGGTTGTAGAAATAACTGTCGTTTCAAAGTTAGTTGGCTCAACATAATGTACTTGAGGTGGGGATTTTGAAGTAGAAAGTCATCGCTTTTCAGTGAGATGGTGAGCGAAAACCTTGCACGTGTATCAAGCGGCAAAAGCACTCGGTAAGTTCCTGTTAATTTTAATATAATTTTTGGTTGTTGAAATAGATTCTTACTGTTACTAATATTGAACTGGATTAACTATTAGTTGCTAAGAACACATTGTAAAGTTTATCGTCGTTTTCTTAAATATTGTAATTTCTATTCAGTTGAACTAGATTATCCATTGATTGGGTATACATAAGCACCATGTGTTCCACGTTCTGTATTCAGGCTTCTTATATAATTTAAGGGATCATTTATTTGTTACCATTTCGTAAAACAGTTTCAGTACTACACTAAATGTTATAAACAGATGTGATTAGTAAATACTCGCTTATTCAATCAAATGAACGTACATTTATTAAGAGAGTATAATAAACATATATTAATTTAGTTTCTGAAGTTACTTAACAGAATCTACTAGGCGCCACACTGAAGTTTTCATTTTATGTGCGCAGTAATTTGGTTAAAATAATATAATTTAATATTAATTATATTATTTTAACCAAATTTGTGCTATTCTTTTAATACTGCTTTAGGAATTTTTCGTTGGATCATTTATACAATGCTTAGATATTCCTTTTTAAATCTAATGAACAATAAACCAGCACTATATAAATATAGAACTTATATGAGTTAGCACACAAACATTAAATTGCATTATTAGTCAACATATGTACATGCAAACTTAAATGAGAGTGTGTAGCGGTGGCCGCTTTAGCGACGAAGTGCCACTCTTTAAGTGAGACAGAAAATAAAAGTTAGGTTATTTAACTACGGCAAAGCCTCGAGAGCTATCTGCCTAAGGGGAGGGATGCCTTCGTGGAGGACTTTCTAAGGGAAACTGGCTCGTATACACGTTACACATGGGGAAAACCACGAAAACGCCCATGCAGCCAGCCCGTTCGCGGGATTCAAACCTCGGACCGAACTACCAGTGTTCAGCAACGTTTATCGCTCGGCCGCTGGTGGGCCCAGAAAATAAAGAATTACCGTATCCCCAGGGGTGTGTTTTGTTGTAAGTAGTTAGCAAATGGAAGTTTCGGAGCCGACGTCCGAATCCAGAACAGAAGACAGTTGATTTTTCAAGTTTCTCAAACATAAAGCCTGATAATTTCTACAGTTATTAGTTTTTTAACTCAGTCCTCATTGTTCGAATGAGATTACTATATAGATGTACTATTCTGTGTAATATACTCTGTGGTAAGGAACTTGCAACACTAAGTTTCCTTTAGAAAATTATTCACAAAAGGCATTTTTACAAAGAGAAATAACCTTAAAATAATAAATTAACAGCCTACCTATTTACACTTCCAACTCTTGACGCGCGCAACTATATTTTGTAATGCATTAATTAACGATATCAGAATTCACTTTCGTTATTTTCCGCACGGGGAAAGCCTTCCAAAATTGGTTTAAAGTCAACGTTCTGCGGTGCGCCTTAAGCGAAAAGTACCTCAATTGACTAGTTTAAAATAGAATTTACCTTTGACAGGAAATAAATTTGAAGCAATATTTTGGTCCGCAGGGAAAATCAGTAAACTGTCAAGGCTAGACGTTTAAAAAAATGTCTGACGAAAGTTGTGTGATTTAAGAACAAGGTAGCATGCTGAGTTCGATGTAAGGCAAATTGATATGAAAGGAAGCAGAACACGAGGAAATTATTACGAAGACCCAGTATAGCTAACTGCAAATAGTTTTGGGAATAATTTTCTAGTTGCTTGTACTATGACCTGTATGTAATTAACATCTTTAATTTTATCTGTCTTCTTACGGAAGCAATTGCTGCGTGATTCAAGACAAAATCAGTGAGCAATTTAATATCAGTGAGCTGTAGAGGCGTTTCCCACTTTTCCAAAGATTTACTCTTTCAGCTCTTTTCATTTATAGCTCAATAGTTCGAAACATAATATTGTTCAGGCAAAATTTCTTCTTATAAACCTGATGAGTATCCGTACAGTTTAGATTCAGAATTCCGAAACTGCCTTTAAATTATTTTTATCAGATAACATTTTTGAGAAATAAGGTTCATAAATAAGTTAAATAAGTATTTATATTTTTTTTCCGCTGTCGACCGTGAAAACTGGCAAAGATCTTGCCAAAATTGCGCCAACCATTCTAAATAGGCTTGCAGGAACAACAAGGTCGCTCTTTATTTAATTAAAATAATCATATATAACTCGATTTCAATCGATAATCAACAGACACAAGCTACAAAATCGGCATACAAAAAAACTTAAATGAATATGAATTCAAGCTTTGAATTATCTGACAAACAAACGTATTAAAAGTAGAGGCCAAAAATCCTAATGGAATTTAAGAGGGCAAAAATGCTGTCATCTTTATGAACTTGTAGTCGAATAAATTTATTTAGATATGAGTCTTAAGTGGTGGTGCGAGATTTTTCAGTGTTTTTCACTGCGCCATTTTCCGAAACTTATCTTGTTTCCCCTCATGTGTAACATGGATACGAGCCAGTTTCCCTTAGAAAGTGCTGCACAAAGGTATCCCTCTCCTTAAACAGTTAGCCCTCGATTGTTTTCCCATAACCAAATAATTCAAACCCAAACTCTTTAGTCTTTCAATGTTTTGAGTTTGTGCGGCATATGAGCAGCCCCTTAACTTTGAAAATACTCCGCTTCTTGCTGTTCTGTAAAATGCTAGGTCTCAAACTTTAATCATGTTTCTAAACTGCAAGAATTTTTTTTAATAGCACGCACTAGCCATTTTTAGGCTTTCGCCATTACTAAGGCTAGAACTGGTAGTCATTTTATTACGGAGGCAATTAATAGGCGGTCACCGTTACCTGCTATGAGGGGACATACAATTTACATCCATGCCTTCTCCGGAATTCGAACCTGGCCCTTCGGTATCCCAGTCGACTCCACTAACCACTTTACCTTCTGGGCGGGCCAAAATGTAAGACAAAACAGAGAAATAGCAGTTAACTTACACGCGTTTTACAAAAGATAAGTTGGCTTATCCATGATTTAAATAAAACCAAAGCAATAAACTTATAGTGCTGTGAGGTCACGCGTATCCGTTATTGGCTGTAAATTGCTCTGTTTGAAGACATTGTGGAAAAGAATCGATGGACAGGTAGCAAGTACTCGTTGTTTACTGGAAAAATAGCCTTTTATTTGTAGAAAAGTAATGGTACTGAAATAAAAAGTTCACGCATCAATTAGAGAATGAAGTTCATATCAGAGTTTAAGCAAGGAAGTGGATTAAAAAATAAATTTAATGACAGCAAATATGAAGACGCGTATAATTTTTGTAAAACAATATAAAGTTTAATGATTTAGTCTATTCTCTTTGTTTGATTTAAAATATGGGAACTACTCTTATATGCGCCCTCAGGTCGCCAAATTTCTCCCCGCAGCCCTATTATTATCTAAATTTTTTGTCTACATTTCGAATTTTAAGCCTAAAATGTCTCAAAAAATGCGGATTTCGCACATGCAAAAACCACGTTTTGAAGGCACAATTTAAGCTAAAAATCCGAAACCAAAACAAAAAATTTAGATGGCAAAAACGAAAAGTTTCTAACCAAAAATATTTCATAAGAATATATGTACACAGCGATACGTTTTAACTTCAAAAAACATCTACGAACTCCACATTCTAGGCAGCGAAGGAATCTACGAACTACGCACACCTCGCTTCAATAAATTAACATAAC
The DNA here is from genome assembly GCF_044657685.1 of Stegodyphus dumicola. Lineage (NCBI taxonomy): Eukaryota > Metazoa > Arthropoda > Arachnida > Araneae > Eresidae > Stegodyphus > Stegodyphus dumicola. The sequence goes on along the minus strand of NC_140781.1, from coordinate 138,630,399 downwards.
AACAATAAATTTCAGAGAATACCATGTACACAGCATTATGTTTAAACTTGAAAAAAAAATCTACGAATTGCACAATCTAGGCATTGCGCACAAATCAACCAAATAAACTAAACTAAATTACAAGCAATTCAAAAAACAACAATAACAACAAAATTCATAGTAAAAACAATGAACATAACATTCTACAAAATAATAACAGTAAAATAAAATGCACTTACCATAATACATTCCTAAATAAAATTTTGCCAGTCAGTCACACAACGTCTCTGAACAAAAGTGCCACGGTTTTGCTACATCACATGTCTTTCTGAGATTCAAAATTTCGAAAGTAACGATAAAAACTGATAAAAACTTCCTCCAAAGTTAACATACTACAAGAAAACCACAATCCAAATCTTAAACTCCGCTGACAGCCACATACTTTATCAGCAACCATTTGACTGCAAATCCACACAAGAGCTATCAGAAACGCCCTTCTTTGTCCGAGTTCTCATTGCAGCTCCGCATTTCGGACTCCGTTTTAAAAGTCCCACAGAAATTCCAAAAGTACACTCCAATCCTCATAAACACACCCGTGAACAAAAGACTCGTTAACAATTCCAACATCGTACCTTTTAATACTAAATTTACTTTCCACACAATCTAAAATACGCGACTGAAATCTTGCCACCACGTCTATCATTGCAACATAGGCAATTTCAAAACGCGCACGATACGAACCAAAGAGCAATTAAACACTATAGCAAAATATTTTTCAACGTCAACAGGCTTGCCATACAACACGCAATCGCGCCAAAAACCAGCGCAGAACACATATCGCCACATTTGGTGATATTAGGGCGCATATAAGAGTAGAGCCAAAATATGCAATATTAGGAAACTCTCAAATCAACTGAATTTTATTTGGCAAGTTGATTTTTTCTACACTGCAGGCATTTATTTATGTAACGATTAATTGGTTTTTCAATACGAACCGCTATGAACGCCCTTGTCTTATTCGCATCTTACTTACAGGTATTAAAAAACAATGAATACTCATTATTAATATTACCTGAACGTAGTTTTCAGAGAATTCCAGCAAGGAGTACTGCAGTGAAAATAAAAATTACGATCCCTCTTCAAAATTAGTTTATTAAACCTAAATCAATTAGAAGAATTAAAGAAAATTCTTAACATATAATTCAGTATTGCCAATTTAATTAATATTTTCGAATGACCTCATGTTTGTGTAGTTCCGAAAAGGAAATGTAACCTATCAGTATGTACAACGGTCTTAATTTCATTTTAGAATGAATAATACTTTGTTTAAATATTACATTCTTGAAAGTTTTCTAATATTTTACGTGAGATAAATTTATTTTATGACTGTTATTTTCTAGAGGCTTAATTTGCTTGGTGTGTACAAATAAATATTGTTTTTTATGATTAAATATCCTACATTCACTTTTATACATACAGAATATTTTCGGAAGTGAAAATTTAATTTTGTTTTGGATAAAACCGACGGTAAATTTTTAAGCAAATCTTAACTTCAAAGTGAAGCACTGGAGCAAATCGTGAGACATAAGCTTAGGCTACATCTATTGCTGTGTGTTACTCTTCTCGAGTCTCAGGTACTTAAAGATGAACGTGGCATGTGATACATACGTCGTGTCAGTTTGCTGATTGCTTAAAACTTAGTTTGTGATGCAGAGTTTGAGTGACATGTCATTTTACGTTTCATATCATAAAAGTGCCTGTATTACAATGATTCATTTAAAATTACTCCATGAGTTTTCGGAAGATAAGTCGATTTAAACTGGCTGTTTTAGATGTAGTAACTTAGGCAATTGGGATACCAAATATAATGAAGCAGCTATTCTTAAAAATATAAAAATACTTGAATGCACGAAACACCAAAGTTAAGAAGTTAAGTACCCTACAAATGGCCGACAGGCTCAGACCGCTGAACACTTAAAGTACAATCCTAGGAGAACTGGCCGACAGCATAGTTGGTTTTCGTAGTTCTCCCCACGTGAATACGAGCCAGTTTCCCTTAAAAGTCATCCATGAAGGCATTTCTTCTCTTAGGCAGATAGCCCTAGTGTACTTTGCCATATTCAAATAACCTAACTCAAGATAAGAAGTAACTCAGTACTTTACAAATCAAAATAAGTCAAATCATAAAGAGAAATACGAAGACAGATACCGAAAATATGTATCTTGGTTCTCGGAAATAATGAAATCCTTAAAAATAAAGACGAAGAAAATTAAACATAAAGACGACAGAATATTTTGCAAGTTATTTTAATATTTAATGAAAAAGGGGTCTATCAGGAATGATCTTCAACTTCATAACTGAATGCCAATATGTAAGAAAGAAATAAGAAAATAAAGAGTCTTGTCAGTTAGAATACATACAATAAATAATATCGAAAAGTATTGCATCTAGTGAAATTTTTGCTTTGCCATCTAGAATAACTGAACACAAGAACTTGGATGTGAATATACTCTGCACAAAGAAGGCCTCCGCACGATAAATAAACAAATAAATAAATAACAAGTAATATATCTAAAATAAGTACTATATTAAGTAAGGAATATAAAACAAAACAACAAAAGTGTCCTATTTTTTCCGACTGTGCAATTGTATAAACAAATATTGCTTCATTTTCTTTTTCCATCAATTTAAAGGAAAATGTTCCTTATCGTTGGTTTTATCCAACTATATCTATTTCGTTGAACCAGACATGGATCTATTTTATTTCATCAGAAGGCGTAGTAAAAGTTGCATGTTTGGAGAGGTAAAAAAGGTATGAGTAAAGATAAATACACTAAACTTCGATTTTAGTCTTTGAAACGTCTTGGTAAATATTATTTCTAGAAAAATGATTTTATTTTGCTTATAATCTAGGTCATCAAATATGTCTAATAGTGTAGTTCGTAAGAATGCAATTACGCTGTAGAAGGATTTATAACCTTATTCCAATTGCTAGACGATAAGAAATCTTCTTATAGACTCAAAAGGTTCGTAATTTCTTCAGTTATTAAGTTTAAGCACTTCGGCAATGTGTGATAAGGTCTCGTAAATTCATTTAGTTATGCGCAAGTATTATGCAGAAGCAACTAAATCTGATATTCTTATTTTGAAAGAATTTTTCATCAAGCATTGAAGCTCAGAATTAGTATCATCTTAAATTATTTGTCTAACACCAGAATTTATTCTTCATCCTATGAATTATTAATATATATATATGTATTAAAGGATGTATATTTGTGTAGGCGCACTTGTACAGCACTGGTTTTCATGCCTTTTAAAATTGCGGAATGGAAATGTTTTAAAATCTGAAGTCTTGATGATCCCTGGAGTAGACAAGCTTTACAAAGGCTCTCGAAAACTTAATGATTCAGAATGATCCTAAATAATGGAAGAAAAGATTGCAACGATGGTACTGCAAACCTGCTTAAGATATCTCGTGCTCTGGGGAGCCCAGTGTAGAGTCCTTCGTTCTTCCTTCAGAAGAAAGACGAGTCTGGCAATCCCTTTCGAAGTCTGGAGGATAAACGGGGGGATTTGTCGAGAGAGTGTAGTACAGAAAGACTGCAAGAGTCAGCTTCGAGGAAGAACTCTCTTAAATCTCGAGTGTAAAGAAAGTTCCAATAATTGGATATCGGATGATTTGAATTCTAAATTATCTCCAAAGCGAGATTAAAAGACCATGTGGACGTAGGCTTATAAATCTGGCTCTAAAAGTAATTCAAGATCTGAACTCATGCGCTCATGCAAACATGATGTATACAATATGTAAATGCGTATTTGCCATACTGGATTAAACGAAGAATGGATTGTTTATTTGTTCATTTTTATCATTTTATGCTCTGAATGAGGGAGTTTGAATAAATTAAACGAGGTAAAACTACTTTTCTTTTTTTGTCCTTTTCCTTTTCCTTTTTTTTTTTTTTTTTTTTTGCGAGGTAATTTAAAATCAAACTATATGTGAATATATTTATTTATGTGTTTTCAAACCTTCCTTTGAATTTAACTAATGTAAAAAGTATCATCATATACAGTTTAAAAAGTTTCGGTGAATATGTAAAACATTTCATTTGTTGTAAATTAATGAAATTTTCACTGACGTTTACCGGGGCCAACGTTTACGGTTAACTCAAAATCCCGACTAATTTCAGAAACACAAGAAACAGGAGTTTAAATTGAATCGAAAAATATTACTCAAACAGTTTAATCTGCAGAGTTAGGAAGTATATTTTATACTAAGTAATCTATTTCCTTATGATTTGGAATTCTACTGTCGCTTCTTTACAGTAGCACTCACCATGATGTAATTGAGCTAGATTTTGATTTATTAGATTACGGCAAAGCCCTCGAGGGCTATCTGCCTTAAGGGAGGAATGCCTTCGTGGAGGACTTTTTAAGGGAAACTGGCTCGTATACACGTTACACATGGGGAAAACTACGAAAACACCCATGCAGCCAACCCGTTCGTGGGATTCAAATCTCAGACCGAACTACCAGTGTTCAGCAACGTTACTGCTTGAACGCTGGAGGGTCGTAACTGAGTTAGAGTGTTTAAGACGGAGATTTTGCAAGTTTTAATGAGAAGGCTCGCAGTTGTACTGCTCTGTTGTCCAGCTCTGCTACATAAGTTATCCGGCATTAGCCATTTTACTAGTCGTAAACTGCACCCTTAATAAATTGAGCCAACTGCTTAGGGTGTTTGAATGATAGTCTCCAGTATCAACTTAATTTCAATTTGAAATTTAAAATTTCTCTTGCTGATGCGTATCAAACAGCGGAGTTTTAATTTATAAGCAAAGTCGTGCGTTTATTTCGTTTAGAGCTTTTAATAAAAAAAGTTTGTTTAAATCGTCTCAGGACTCGGTTTTTTTTTTCGTAGACAGGGCGGTTGTCTGTTTTACTTTTAGTAGAGAGAAGAATTTTAGGTAATTTCTATGAGTAATCCTGCAGAGCAAGTTCTTTGATTGCTGAAATTAAATCAGTATTGAAAACAAAAGGATCACATTGTACAAAATGAAACAATAAACATAATCAAAAATGAACTTTTAAGTTATATCTTACGGCACTAAGAGAGTTTGAACAGTGAAGTTCGAACTTACAAATAATCGTTTATTTTTTTTCCTTTTTATTGTACAGTATTTGTATATTCAGAACTACATACAATTAAATTACGTGCTGCTGTCGATAAAAACAACTATCAGATACAGACATCATCTGGTATTACTCCTGCTATCTCACACACTTCCTTCTTTTGCTTTCCTTAGACAGTTTTGTTTTATGTTTAGTACTTTTGGTAGTAATGTTTTAATCGTTTCGCACTCAATAAACTTAAATTGCATTTAGACAGAGTCGGTTAATCCGCCAGGAGTTGATTGGGAATTGGCTGTGTGGCATTTGATCCAATAACATGCCAGAGTATCTCATTTGGAATTATTGTGTTATATATATACTATACTTCTGTTATATTGTAGGGTTTATATTTATCTTAACTAACATTTATTTTAAGTTTAAACTATCTTTCCTGTCAAGCCTTACTTTCCCCTGGAACTGCCAATGCCAGAGTATGTAAATTTTTGTAGAACGCGCAAGGATTCAAATTATCAGCGGAAGTATTCTGTTAAATAGAAAGGAAACGAGTTCGAGGTGTGCTGTTCGTACTTCACGAGCGCGGAGGTAGTTAGACAGAAATTGAAGAACCCCGCGTTTCGGCCTGTGTGCTTGCCTAGGAGAATTGTTAATTGTTCAACGTGATATTCAAAGTTTGCTGAATTAGCAGCGGTATTGTAAAACGCGGTGAGGTTAGTTACTTTCAGAGAGCCTCGTAGTTAGAGTCTTGGTATTATTTTCTTTTCAGGTTCTTATTTTTATTTTACCGCCAGGTAGGCGTAGTTTGTGAGCGTCAAGAGCACGCACTTGTAATTTATTACGTTGAATAAAAAGGGACTTAAACCCTTAGCAAGACTTTGTCTATTTTCCAGTTTCAACAGTCACCTCTTGGTTGCGTGCAAGTTGGAGGCGCGCAACTCTACAATATAACAAATTTAATCGTTTTTATAACAAATTGTTTTCTGTTGTTTGCATTTTATTGATTATTGGTTCTTTCGAAATCAATTAAATTATACAGTTTAGAATTTACTATCATTAATGATATATTACTTATACTTTAAGATTTATACTAATCGTGAAAAAGGGTATAAATAAAAAAGAATAGACGAGGATATTAGAATTTGGTAGCATTTAATTTAGGGAAATTTCTCATGCAGAATAAAAGCATAAAAACAATCCAAATGCGCAGATAGAATGCAATTAGAATGACATTAAAGTGACAAAAATTAGAAAGAGCAAACAAATATGAAAAAAGTAATAACTATATTTCCATTTTCATGTTGATCCTGTAGTAAAATAACGTAAACTAACGTACACGTTAGATATCATTGCAGTCTCTGGAAAACAACTTTTTTTTGTGAAGTATCGTATTCGTCAAATACGAAGGATATTAGTCAAAGGGCATGTTAACAAAAGTAAAGTTTTAAAACAGAATAATTATTTTTTTATAATGATAAATCTGTATCAGATAATTTTAAACTGTAATAAATCAGCTCTGTGATTCTTTTGCAACGACTAAGATTTTTTAATTCCAAAGTCATTACGATCTCTAGAGATAGTGAGAGTTTTTAATGTTTTAGATGATTATAAGGAAACATAAAATTTGTAGGCTGTTTACTACAATGGAGTTAGATGCTAGTTTACCCAGTCTTTAACGCAAAATTTCTTCCACTGATCAGTTATATTTCTTTCGTTAGTATTTACTTCTTTTTGTTAAAAGTAGCAGAATACTAACATAACGAATTCATTCCGAAATATAAAAATTTCCCATTTAAAATCCTTAATTTTAAAATGGGAAAAACTTCCCTCAACGTTACAGATTCTTATGACATGAATAAAAGGAATTCATCGGATATCAATTATGTAGTCTCCTTTTGGCAATAAAGGCGCTTCATTGTGGATTGTTTCAGCAACAAGAACAAAATTTCGATCGCTTCAGTGGATATTTCCGTACAAGTACACACACTCAAGAAATCATGCGAATATTTAACAGCTGCAGATACTTCGGATTGACAAATCAATATCCAGCAAGAAGAAAATGAAAAAGCTTTTAGCTGCATAAATGGATTTCTGCATATTGGTTTTTCCAAATATACCTAGCGTATGGGTGACACAAAGAAAATAACATAAAAGGAGAAGAATGGCACACGTTTTCATTGTTGGTAATAAAGAAAAACCACAAAACTTGTACAAACACCTATGCTTATTTTATAAGCTTTTTCTAACAACAATTATTTTACTTAGCAATCAAACGAACAATCAAACCTCATTTGTCTTTGGAGGCTAATAAAAATGCATGTAGATGAAATGTGTTTGCAATAATGTACAGGTGAATTTTGAATGAAAATATTTTTTATTTGGGCTAAGGTATTTATAAGACGACCACGAATGATAAATGGAAACGATTAATATCAAGAAGAGTACTTAAGGCACGAAGTTAAAACAAGAAATGACAGCCGATTTCTTTAATATTGCTTGTTGTATGGTAAGGTTAAATCCATTTACTTATCGAAATTTGCACTTCCCTCCGAGAATTATAGACGTAAAATTCATCATAGAATACAATTCGTTTCCACACAAAAATTTCTGTTAGCTTTTGATGGATATGATTTCGAGTTACATGTATACTGGAAGAAAGGGAATCAAGATAAAAAACTGAGATAGTTATTTTGTAATTTTAATAAAAAATAACACTTGTTCATGATATTTTGAAGAACTTCAGGGTTTTAGAACCAAACCCGTAACGCTCGGAAGGAACACGTAACGCCGAATTATCGTCTTACAACTAAACATAAGTCTACCTAAATTAAATGTTATTTGTAGGACCTCAGTTTACGTCAATAAGCCTCGTCTGTTCGGTATGGTGGTTAACATTGCCGGCTTTCACAATGTTAGGCCCGGGTTCGAATTTTCGGAGAAGATATGGATTATTATTGATTGCCCATGTTTACTTTTTGCTAGTATTGTACCGATTTATACCCTTCGGTGCACACTGATTTGCCGCCTTCGTTATCAGTGAAGAGACAGCTAAATGTCGGTGGGTTTCCTATTACTGACCAATGCTTAAAAATCCGGACATTGAGGATTAAAAAAGTACTTAAGCAATAAACTAAAAAAATAAAAATACTTTAAATTACTAACTCGACTTTAATAATAGGGATTGAAATCCCACGCTTTCACAAATATTAAAAATTCTCCCAATAGTGCAGTTGTGACAATTTATGGACGATGGATAAAGCATCATTCTACCAAGAGATTTGGTGGTAGTGTCTGACGTCTCCGCATATCTAGCATAAGGAGTTACATCAAATAACATTGTAAGATATCGCTGCCGCTGTGGCTCAGGACATAATTACATAATTATTACATTGTTTCAGATATTCAGAGTCGGTGTTGTTGACACCGTGTCTATCAAAATGTCCTGTAATAAATCTTGTTGATTGCGGGGAAGTGGTACGGCTTGTGTGGTCTACTTGTGGGATGTAGTATAATGTGCGGCATCTTTGTTCATATTCGCCCTACTTTGTTTGCCATTTGAATTAATCCTTGTTTTTCAATTGTTTCTTCAAGTATGGACATGCCGAAAGTGGTGGTTATGGATAATGAATATTTCCTGATATAGCCTCCTTGGCTGTTGTCAGGTTTTCAATCACTCTAGCATGAGCTTTCACCCAAGAGAGCGTGATATTATGATGTTGATGTCTCCGCAAGTCTCCAAGGATTTTCGTAACTATAGGGGTTCTCTCTTACTCGCTGCTGTCATGGATATAAGGTTTCTTCTGCATGCTGAAGAACTATTGCGCTTCCAGCTTTGTCTGCCATGCGTGAGCCATCCATGTATAGTCGGAGTGTTGTTGCTGGGGATGCTATGATGGTGCCCATGTATGTTTACATCTTGCCGTTTAAGCGCTGGGTGAACATGTAGCGTCGTCGCTGGAATTCCATAATTATTCGGATAATGCCCCTCATCGAAGAAAATCCTGGGAATGCAAAGATAAAATACTGATTAGATTACAGCTTTTTGCTCAACACGAATATGCGATGGTGTTAGACCTGACAGGGCATTAACCGATGCGGTTGCTGTGAAATGCTTTTGTGATGTTTATCGCAAACGACAGCTGGACGCTGAGATGATGTTTTACTTTCCTCTCTTGCATCGGCTGGGACCAGACTAAAAAAGCATATGTAAACATCCTTTCTATGACAGATGAGCAGAGAATCTTTTGAATGTTCTAGTCCTTTACTGTTTCCTAGGAACTGTCAGAGTTTTTGCGCAATGTGGCTAGAACGTGACTCTCTTTATTGACTCGCTGTTTTTAAATTATAAGGGCCTTTTATTTGGATATGGTCAATTTCAGTGCACTACAGAGATCACAGAACTGCTGAGAAGTTTGAGCTCCATGCATCTTAAGTTCAGTTCTGGATTTCACTCGGACTATGAAGGCGACATCATCTGCGTAAGATATTACTTGTCTGTGCTTAGGCCAGGTAGCAGTTAATGTGATACTGGAGGTCAAATTGCACGGCACATGATCCTTGTGGGTATCCTCTTGTCTGCTTGCGTTGTATGATGGCACTGTTATGCACGAAGATCTACTGCTGGTTCGACAGATAAATGATGAAGGCTTGATACATGTTTGCTAGGCATTCTGCTTGTTTCAATGCATATTTTATAGCTGGTCCTCAGACGATTTGAAGACACTCTCAAAATCGAGCCTGAGGGTATCTGCGTGGCAGCCATTGTGCCTCTCCTCCAGAATGCAGTCTATCATAGTGATGTGGTAGATTTCCGTTCTCTAAAGTCCTACTGGTGCTCATTGATTGTTTTTTTTTGTGTAGGTGATGCCTCAGGCGGTTCACTAGAAGGTTTTCACGCGCGTTCCCTGGCGCTAAAAGCAGGCACATCAGTCGGTAGGAATCCGGAATACTAGGATCTTTGTTGTGTCTAAGGAGGAATATGACTTGTCCGACTTTGAAATCAGCGAGTGAGGCATGCAGAAGCTTGTTGAAAAAAAAATAAGAAAATTGTTGGAAAACTGTTATAATTAACTTTAACTATCGCGTAATTTATACAGTGTGGGCCATATGCTTTCTTAAAAGGAAGGTTTTTGAAGATCCGTTGTATTTCATATTTTGTGAATTCTTTATCATCTGCAGTGCTGCTTGCTGTATTATTAGCACACCTGTGCAGTGCGGAAAAGATCCCAGCCAATTAAGGAAAATATAGAAAAACCAGTGAACTTCCAAAGCAAGCTAGTACTTAAGCAGCTCATGAACCTCTACAGCCCCTCCTTCTCTCTGTCTTTTTTCCCTTTGCGGAGTCCGGACTAGACCCAACTAGTCTAACTAATTCAGACTCTGCTCACAACTGTCAACTGTATTATTTTCACGGATGAAGAGTTTTGCTGTGCTGTATCATCTGAAAGATAGTCTGCATCCAGGATATTATTGCGTGTTTCTGTCGTGTCATTTGTTGAATTATTTGTCCATGCGGATTCTTGAAGAGGGAACTACGTAGGATTGTAGACCTTGTTGGTAGCAGTCTTGTTCAAAATTCCATTACGTGTCTCTATTTTAGTAAGGAACTCTCTCCAGGTTTGTATCTTATGATCATTCTTTTGTAGATTGATCTTTCCGTTCTAAATGGCTTTAAAAAAAGTAGTTGGAATATCCAGTCGTCTCTCCGTTTTCATGTTGCGGCGTAGTGCTCCGCTTTTATTTTGCTGTGCGAGGAGATCCTTGGTTTACCAATTAAGAGTGGACAGATTATTTACTCGTCTGCTTTGGAGTATTTCCGCATATGTATTGCGTAGTGTGCTTAGTAGTTGCATTGTGAATACGTCTAGGGCTTTATCTCTTTTTCTTGCTTGTAGATCTGGCATTACTGTGGGAAGATTTGTCAAATGCGATTGAAGATGTTAATTTTGCTACCTGGGAAATCGTAACTTTTGACTATGGTTGCGAAAGTGGCACGATTTATTGTCAAGCTGATGTAGCTGTGATCGAAGAGATTCCCTTCTTCTTATACCGCCCAGTCTTAAACGAAGTTGCTAGTCTGCTGTGTGGAAACGGTAATATCTGGTCAACCTCTGCCATTATACTGCGCGATATAGGATGGTGGACTCCTACGGTGTTTTGCAGTGTCCGGTTACTGATAGCTATGTAATCCTCGAGCTGTTGATCTTTTAGATGGGCAATTGCGTATCGTCAACTTGTACAGTGTGCATTGTGCACTGCTGGCCATTAAAATTACAACACCAGGAAGGAATGATCTGATGAATGTCAAAATCACATGAAAGGAAGAAGAGGTTGGGATATGCAAATGATTAGTATTTCAGCCTATTCAGACGACGTAGGAGGGAGAAACGACATCTGAAGCACTGCATAAAAGAAAAGTCGTGTAGTGGATTTTTCATTCGGAAAGCTCTTTGTAAGGTCGGAGTTTGGTCAGAATATCGTGTTATGCCTCTAATAAGAAGATTAAATACTTTCCAGCAGGTGTCGGAATGCGACAGAGGCAGGATTAATGCCTGCTGAGAGTGTGAATTATCGTTTCGTGATATCGCCCGTCGCACTGGTCGACATCCAACCACTGTCATGCGAATATGGAATTCATGGGTTGCTAAGGATCATATTGAACGGTATGCAGGATATCAAATCCCTCCTATGTCTAACGCCCGAGAGGAAAGACATATTGTGAGGTCAGCTCTGCAAAAGCGTACAACCACATCACGGTTGATTAGTCAAGAAATGGGCATGTTTGCAGCACGCCTAGTATCCGCTCGTACGGTGCGTCGACTTTTGAAGCCGCGTGGAGAATCAATACGACGACCATTACTTCGGCTTCCCTTGACAATGCATCATAAAGTGAGGTAGCAACTCTGGTGCGCCGAACGACAAAGCTGAATACAGGAGAGGCACAATGGCATCTTTTTAGAGGACTCTCGGTTCTTCGTGCAGTATTTTGATGGTCGTATCCGCGTCTGGAGGCACCGAGGAGACCGTAAGTCACCTGCTTGCATTCGATATCGGCATAGGGGCTCTGCACCTGGTGTTTAGACAGCCACTGTGTGCATAACACGCACACCTCTAACTCAGAGCGACGGTAATTTGAACGCGGATGGGTACATTTCTCACATCTTACGGCACGTGGTTGTGTCCTATCTTCGAGGCCTGCGAAAAACCATGTTCCAACAAGATAATGCAAGCCCACGTGTTGCACACCGTTTTTCATCTTCCTTGATACTCAGAGTAATTGGTTGCTGCTATGGCCTGCACTGTCTCCAGATATATCACCCATTTAAACCATCTGGTCATGGGCTGCTGAGAGACTGGCCTCTCACCCCTCTTCAGCTAATACGGTTGATGAAATATAGCATAGACTGGAAATACCATGGAATGAGTTGCCAGTTTCTGTCATCCAAGCCCAGTTCGACTCCATGCCTAACCAGGTAAGGGCTGTTTAGATTCCAAAGGTGTCAGCTGTTTCTACTAATTTCGAACCTCTGTAAAACCCCAAACTGCTTACTAATTTAATCATTTTATGTTCATGCGATACTGTTTTTACGTACAACAAATATCTTTTTTGTACTTGCTTTCCTTAATGGTGTTGCAATTTTAATGGCCAGCAGTGTAGTTTCCTGCATAGATTTTTAAAGCGACTAAGCATATTGCGTTAAGATTGTCTATGGAATTAAAAGCAGCACATATTTCTTCTGCAGGAGGTGAGTAAATCGAACTGGTGACTATTGTGGAATGATTTAATTCCAGGAGTATGGCTACATGATCACCTCCTGCAATGATGGTAAGAGAAGATTAGTTTGGTTTGCAACAGGTGATGGCTGCCTTTGGTGCTTGACCCGCGGAATCTCTGATACACTCATAGATGTTTCACGGAAGAGGAAAACCAGAAAGTTTACCCTTTTTATGATATAAATTAAGATTACATCCGTTTTTGTTTTCGATTGCTTAGACAACTGCATGTGCTGTAGATGACTGGGCCCGTTGCAGGTTTATTTGGATGCATCTAATATAATCAATTTCAGGGTTTGTTGTAGTGACAATATTAGCATGTTGTGATACGCTGTAAGCGATCGATATTCCGACGGAATATGGCGCAGAAGATGGAGTAGGACAAATTGTCTGTGAGGAAGCTGCCTGTTATATGCTTGCTTTCTGAGCAGTTGATGCAGCTAGGTTGTTTTGCTCTGCATTTGTGCATCTTGCGCTGCCCAGAGCCACAGTATGTTCTATTATTTTATGTCTTTTTTGTATGCTCAAATTCTTCACAGTCCTAACATCTCTTGGCGCAAAGGACTCTAAACTGCGGCAATCTCAAAGCAGTATAATTTTCAGTTTTCTTTATAATTTTTTAGCTATTAATGTAAGTATTAATCACAAAAGTGGCTTATGATCTTAATGATAAGTTTTACTTTTGTAATACTATTTTTTATTTTTGTTTATTTATTATTATTTAGTTTCTTTATTAGTTTCACTTTCATTTTTGTAACATTATTTGATTTTGTTAAATTATATCTCTAAATTCTTTAATTTCCTCAGAATTTACAAAATACTTTCTGAGAATTGTTAAATCTTCATAGAATTTATGTCAAAAGTATCCCTAACAACTCTGCTCATAAACGTTGCATTATTTTCGGTAAATTATTCTGTAACAGTGCTTTAATTTGTCAAAACGTTTACAGTGTCAAAATCCTTTATAACATCATCTATGTTATATCTGTAATAAAAATTTTATACTTCACAGAAAAATCTCTGTAAAATGTAACATTCTTGGCAACAGGGTAACATTCTTCGCAAAAGTGTAAAAAATTCTCTATAACATTTATATCCTCACTATATCAAAATTTTGTATCCAAAGAAATTTTTTAAAAATAAAAGCCGCTAAATGAGCAGAAAAAGCTGAAAGTCTTTTAGACGGAACAGCTGTTCACTTTGGGGTTTCCTGTGAAAGTATGGCATTGCTGTATGATGGTGCTGAATGCTGTTAGCTGACATTCTAAGATCTAGTTGACATTGCTGTTTTTTGCCGCCAATCTGCAAAGTACACTGGTACATACTAGCTTTGGCTATGTTAAGTTCACAGAAAACGAAATTTTCTGTCTGATTTTTGTAGGCGGGTTTTGACGTTGTGAATTGTGCACATGGGCAGTCTTTTCTCAAGGAGCTTGGTTTGCAGGAGTGTTGATGCCTCTAATTTCAGCTTTGTTTCTAGGTTCTTTATATTTTCTGTTTTGTTACATTCCACAACAAAACCTTGTTTCTGAATGGGTCTCACTGTCGTGATTTTGATCCCCAGAATATAAATTGGCTCTATGTTTGCGAGTTCAGCTCGCAGCTGCTCGTGTGTTTGTTCATGTTTTGAGTAAATCAAGAGTGCCGGCTCAGGCGGCGATCTTTTCAATGCTTATCCGAAATTTTGGGATGATTGAACGGTTGCAGTTGCTGTATGGGGATTAAAATGCTGTTAGGTTTCTGATTCTTTTGCGGTTGAAGTAGCAACTGTGGCAGCTATTTCGGAAATTGATTATCCAGCTTCCCACAAATTTTGCCGTCCAATCTTAATTTCCTTGAGAGCATAACGTGGGAGAAATTGCTTTCCCGATCTCTTGGTGTTTCCCGATCTCAGTGCAAGTATCATATAGCTTGTCTACCTATGCATTGCACTGCTCTGGCAAAGTGGGGAAGGAAGATGGAATGAGATTAATCAACCTTGGAGATGAAATGTGCTTTTTGATCTTACATTGTTCCCTGTATTAACCACTAAGTTATTAGAGGCTGACTTTTGTGTAGAATAGGAAGTTGTACTATAAGGAATTAGATTGTAAGACACTTATTATCATTGATAGAATTAAGAAAAGCTATGCTGGAGATAAACTAGTTGTAAATAAGGGGGAGGGACAAAAACATAGTGGCATGCAACTAACAAGACATACTCTCATACAACAATGAATACAAGAGAACAAATAATAAAATGTCAAAGAAAATAAAGTATCTTATCGGAGACTTTACAGCGTTACTATTGACAGATATATATGTAAAATATACAATCATCCCCTATATTGAGTATTGTTAGAAAACAGTTGGTAATCCTTACTATTAGATTATAAGGTATTTCTCCCTCTTTCTTTATATACATTCGTAGTGTAGTGGTCTTCACGCTGGGCGCGTATCCCAGAGGTCCGTGGTTCGATTCCCGGCGAGGGCATTGCTCATTTTTCATAACTCCTGCTTGAAAAAATACCTGATGTCTCTAAAGTGGCGCCCGAACTAAAAGGGTGGTGGATGATGATTCTCCACACACAAGATTTGGCGACTGGGTTCCCTAAAAACCCCAGGCGCCCTTTAAAAGGGGGAGTATATAAGGTATTTCTCCCGCCTTCTTAGCAGCCTTCGTAGTTTAGTGGAGTGCACCCTGGGCGCGTATTCCAGAGGTCCGTAATTCGATTCCCGGTGAGGGTGTTGCTCATTTTTCGTGACTCCTGCTCCCAAAAAGTACCTAATGTCTCTACAAGATTATAATGACAGCAATGCAGCAAACTGTGCAAATAAAAGAAAAAATATAAATAAAGGTCCTTAAGAAAAGGCTTCACAGCGTTACAGATTTGGTTACAATCAGTTAGATACAGTTACAGATACAGTTACAATCTAATTCCTTATAGTACAACCTCCTATTCTACACAAAAGTCAGCCTCTAATAACTTAGTGGTTAATACAGGGAACAATGTAAGATCAAAAAGCACATTTCATCTCCAAGGTTGATTAATCCCATTCCATCTTCCTTCCCCACTTTGCCAGAGCAGTGCAATGCATAGGTAGACAAGCTATATGATACTTGCACTGAGATCGGGAAACACCAAGAGATCGGGAAAGCAATTTCTCCCACGTTATGCTCTCAAGGAAATTAAGATTGGACGGCAAAATTTGTGGGAAGCTGGATAATCAATTTCCGAAATAGCTGCCACAGTTGCTACTTCAACCGCAAAAGAATCAGAAACCTAACAGCATTTTAATCCCCATACAGCAACTGCAACCGTTCAATCATCCCAAAATTTCGGATAAGCATTGAAAAGATCGCCGCCTGAGCCGGCACTCTTGATTTGAAGCGATACTGAATTAACATACGAATCAGTGTACGCAATATGAGTACCAATTAAATGCCTGAAGTAAAGACGGGGAATGCAAAGAAACTGGATTGGGTCTTGTTGAGTGATTAGTTGCAAGAGTATGCGCCTTTAGTGCGGCCCAAAACTGTGTACTGTTTGTATGCATATACGTAGATGCAAGAATTATATAATTCAATAAGATATAGTCACTAATGTGGTATAAACACTGAGTTATTAACTAATGACTATATAATTACACTAATTATTGCTAATTTTAAGAGACTTTGCAAGGATAAGGGCCTTAAATAAGGCCAATAATTACAAACTGCTTGGATGCCGGTATGTACAAATGATATATGCGAGTCTCAATAAAATACGGTCAATAATATAATAACTGAATTATAAATTGATAATTGTATAAATATACCAATTATTGTTAATTACACTGAGACGCAAAATAAGTGAGATAACTGTAAAAGTAATACAAGAGGCGAATGACAAATTATAATTAAAACACAAAAAAAGTTTGATGAGAATGTTTAGTATGTAACAAATGTAATTAACACAAACAGTCAAGAATCTAAAAATACACAAAACACCTTAGAGTAAGGTAATATAACGGCGAATTCTAAGGATACTCGAAATATATGAATTAAACGAACTAATTAGCCAACTAACAATAATTGGGACTACGCGAAAACTTGCTGCTATTTACGGTAAGCCAATGAGAGTTCTAAGTGCATGGCAATGCAGCTAATATAAAAACTTACATAACAGCCGTTTGATTAAATAAAAATAATATTTAACAGTGCACAATTATAAATCACTGCCAGTCAAGCGAAGGAATGTTGAATTATGTAAGTAAATAAACTTTAAACATAAAATGAATTGGGAATATTGCAGTAGAATAAGTCAGGAAATAGATCACATAGTTACACTCTGCTAGTATAATTTCCGAAACGCAGGCACAAAAGTAGCACAAATCTCAATTTCAACAAAGCCTTATGGAAAGAAATCCAGTGGAGTAAGGCCAGAGATTATTGCGGTTATGGGAACACGTTCAATTTTACAAATTCGCCATTTTAGAAATAAATGATTTTACTCATCCTGCACATGATCTACAAAGTGAGACTGTGCTCGATCTTTAAAAGAAGATACACATTAAGATCGATATCTGCCACTTCCATTTGCTCGATTTGAGGAAGGAAAAAAAATCTGCTGCATGTCCAAGTACATACTCAAGCTAAGACTATTTCATTCTAATAAAGGAAGAAAGGCTAGAAATCTAGTAACTCATTAGATCACACAACATACTGACCTTAGAGTATCTTGATTGCATTCATGTCTCGCTCAATTATTTTCAGAGAAACAAATTTAATAACTGCAATGATTTGCGCAATCATTTACATGGACTATGGCCTCATAGTATATGCACATAAAATACGCTTAAGTGACTGAATTTAAAGCTCTTTTAGTCCACTTCATGCAATATACATTTCATAGAACTTTCATAAATTTTCCTTATTCACTCACGATGATCCGCAGATTTTATCCACAGTTATTAGTGATATTAATCACTTTATCTGAAAATATATTCAAATGATAACATTTAGCTTTAGAAGATCTGAAACTATTTTTTTTTTAAATGTGCATTCCACTGTGTAATATATTTTAATATTCTATACCTTCACATGTTTCTCATTGGTGAAAACAGTCATGAAAATTTTCCAGAAATGATGGCTCAGGAACTGAGATTAAAAATTACGGGCAAAGGAGCAGCAAACTTATGAAACTGGAAACGGATTCAATTCTTAACTATTCATAAGATATTTTTATCGTCAGTGTTATATTTGAAAAAAAATTCCCAATCCAAATTTGCCGTAATTTTAAATATTCATTTTTACTGGCAATGAATCGATTATTTTAGGAATGCTTCAGGAAAAAACCTTATACAATTAAATAAATTTATTTAAATTTAATATTGATTACAAAAGTTTGAAATTTAGGCAAGGTTTAAATATTTTGCATCATAATGCGATTAAAATACATAATTGAGAGATTTTAACTGAAGCCTGCTATAGAGCTTCGAAATCCAGTCTCTGGATTTCGGGTAGAATTTGGAGGATATCTGCTGCGTTTGCTCTGAAAAGCGGCGACTTGGTAGACTTTAGCTTCAATATCCCATTCATTTGTGTTTACCACTATAATGAACTTCGTCTTGTATACTTGTTAGAAGGTCCTTCTATCATATGTGGATAGCTTTAGAGAGGGACGAGGCGACATATGTTCTAATTTAAAAGTGTTAAAATTGTAATCAGCTGTCGTTATGAACTTATTTAAACTGTCAACTTCGTTGGCAACAGCAGTGGAACTCCGTTTTTGATTTGTGTTTTGAGAGTAGAAAATCTTTCTTGAAGTTTCCCAGTGATTTCTCTTTCCATTTTTTCTTGACTTGATTTCGCACTGCTTTAAAGGATTCTTGGTAAGCTTTCACCTTTTCATTAATAGTATTGAGTAAACTTTTAGGTGTGCCATCAGGTTTACTCATTGCATTTCTATGCGTAAGACCCATAATATCTTGGTTCACTATATCTGCAAACAACAATAGGGTTGCATACACTGGCTTAGTATTATACATTGACAAAAGCGGCTCAGGAGGCAAAATGATACGAGCCCGATTCCTACTTCCAGAATTGACAGTCTATGCTATCCCGGACTGTAATGGCTTCGACCATCTGAGTGAGTAGCATGACGGCCAAATGACATGGAGTCATAATTGCCTCTCCCCCTTCGTGGTCTCGAGTGCGCTGAGACCATGAAGGTGGAGAGGCAACTAGGGTGCGCTGAGACTACGAAGAAGAGGCGGTGTACTAGTGAGCACCCGATGTACCAGTTCAATTTCGGCGGGGCTTAAGAAAGATTTCCTTTCAAAGTCTGCATTCGGGGATTCAGGCCACCGGTTTGTAGCAAGTGAATTTGTGTATCCCTCTCTCTTGAGGTGATTCTGATTATCTCCTGACTCTCCTGCCTGATATGGAGGACAGGGGGTGTGTTCGCGTAGTATCCTAAATGACGTGACGTATTGGAAATAGAGAAAATTCAAAGCGTACACATTTTTTTAAAACTTTTATTGAGTCGTCATAGGATTTCTATACGAAACGACTCAAAGCATTAATCTACATCCATTCTAATAATCCTTAGCACAGTGATGATGCCGTTCTTCCATAAGACGAATAATTTTCTTTAAATTCGATTAAAAATTGTTTTAAGAAAACTATGTTTTAAGGAGTAATACTTGTGCACTCTTGCCAACTTAGCGTCTGTTCACCATTCCCGTCTACTGGTTGCTGGCAATTGAAAAGTTTTTTTTTTTTTCGTTAAAATTTTGCAGTACACTGAAATTATTGTTACGCTTATCGTAAGAGATATTGTAATATTAAGCTATGGCTCCTTCTGTTGCTCTTGCACTAGTCATCAATGTCATGAAGCTGCCTCCTTCTCAAAAATTTAGAACCCTGTTGTAATCGAGATTTGTTTCGGACGTTCACCAGCTTCTATAACTTTCACTGTACTTAGTCAACAGAGAGAATATATTGAGGCACCAGAATAAGCTGCGAATTTTCTTTAAGCAAAAGGAATTTGAATTACCAAATTGCTGAATCAGACGTTTCAAGCAGTTTAAAGGATTTACCGTTCAAGCATACATAATGCGCCTTATTTTTCCTCATCTCCTTGGCGTTTACAGTAATCATATTTAAAGAAAGTTTAACTCTGAAATAGTAGTTAATATTTTTATTTCTTATATGCATTAAAATGCTCCTTTATTCGCTTTATAAACAGACAAGCAAGACGTACTCATTTATAGAAATTTACTATAGAGAAACATAGGAGTTTGTTTAATTTTTTCTCACTCGCTTACGTTATTTTCAATGCAAAAGAGGTTCGGTTAATCTGTATCTATTTATTTTTAACTAATAGTTAATTTTAACCGTTTGACTGCTACGCGGCGCAAAAGCACTGCGTTTATTTGTCTCGAAAACCGCGACGCAGTTAGTTATTTTAGAATGCACGCGTGTTACAAAGTACGCGTGAGGTCAGACTACGTATGTTCACACCCACGGAGCAACAAAAACACACTGAAACTCGCAGCGGTTTTCGAGACAGACGAACGCAGCGCTTTTGCGCCGCGTAGCAGTTAAACGGTTAAGTTACTGTCTCTCTCTCTTTTCACCCACGCTTTTCATGCCAGAATATAAATGAGATAGTGAGCGTTTATTCAGATTGAGGGAGAAAAAAGTGCTATTTAAGCGAATGTTACCCAAGTAAATTTTAGAGCAAGTTCTGTCTACTTGAGGCCACGTTGTACCGTGATTTATTAGCGATTGGATTTTGTGGTGTTGAGTGCTTCTAGTCAGTAAGCTTGTCTCCCCGGTTTTCTACAACCCAGAGCCTTTCTGCGCATTACTTTATCCTGTGAGCCGTTAGGCTAATTTATTACATTTGATTTTAGTTCAACATTCCGTGTTTAAGTTTAGCCAGAAGTGTTGGCTTGTGTAAACCCAAGCTGGGTCACTGTTACTTCTTTTGTGTTCAAATAAAAGGGTCTTATACACCCTTCTTCTGACTTTTGTTTTGTTTCACAAGACTAGACGATAATTCTTCAATAATCTTTTTAAAGTTTGTAGGTTTATGCTTTCTAAGAATACAAGACTTTACACATCTCAAAAGAAGAAGTGGATTTTTTTCCCCATTTGAACTTAGAGTAGGGATGAAACTGAATTTAAAGGTGCAATTCATATAAACTGAAACTTTATAAATCAATCATAGCATGAACATATCTCTTTAATTACGACATTTATCTAAGCAGCTTTTATCTGCATAGTAACGAAAGTAACGAAATAAATAGAATATTCATTTTTTGTCTGTACGTTGTTTTCGACATACCGAGAATTTTTAAATACAGAAGTAAACTTAGAATATAATCTCATTATTTTTAATGTTATGCAGTTTTTTCCGAGTGACCACACTATTATTTGAATACTGATTTTTATCGTTTATCTCATGCGAGGACTTTAAATAAAAAGAATAAATTTTAGCATTTATGAATTACGTGGAACTCGGAACTACGTTAGCACCAAAAATGGCGATAAGTTAAAACTAATCTTTTGTCTACTAGTATCGTGCTATTATCCTTAACGTTTTGCGTAGAAAAATAATAACAAATGATTACTTAGGAATCCCGACAGCGAAATGCTAGAAAAAATACGAAGCTGCACGCTCAGAAATGATGAGATCGAAGCTCAGAGTAGCGGAAAAACATCATACTGCTTGATGCACTCTATTTTTTAAAAATTTTATAGTTACATTTTATAGGATAGGTACTCGGTGTTTATCAAAGATGATAACGAAACTAAATCACTGCCGTAATTACTTCACAGAAATCGAAGCTATTGATACTTTCATCTCCATCGACATTATCTTCAGGCTTGTCCTAGCTCCAGGTACCACATAATTCTCAAGCACCGCACTTTTTAAGAAAAATCAGCTGAAAATCTAACCTACTGAATTGTAAATGAATACGATGCTAGAGTACCCTGTGTTCCTAAGTGGCCGAGCGGTAAAGTCCCTAAACACAGCTGGTTCGACCCGATTGAAAATCCCCGTGAACGGGCTAGCTGCTTGGACGTTTGGTAGTTTTCCACAAGTGTACCATGGTGTATGAGCAAGTTTCTCTTAGTAATTCCTCCATAAGTCATGCCTCCCCATAAACAGATAACGGTCGAGTTGCTTTGCCTTAATCGGTTAACCTAACATCGTGTGTTCCGGGGGGGGTGTTGCCGACTCACAGCTTTTGAAAAGCCGAATGAACTTCTGGAATTGACTGAAAACAAGGTTAATGCAAATATTCGAATTTTGGCAAAGAAATTTAGTTTCTCATGCATTTCTATTCAAAAAGCACAGAGAAAAGATGTCTTGTAATTTGGAAACAAAATTAAGTGCGATTTTCTTCAAAGTCCAAAATACAGTGATAAATATATTTGGAAAAATTTCTGAAACTCTAGGCAACTCTAATAAAAAAGTTGTTTGCAGATAGAGAAAAATATCTTTATGCTTTTACTTTCTGTTTATAACGGAAATGGTAGGCGCTGTACCGTGGTCATCTGGAAAATGCCACATAACGCGCTTTATTCCCAAAGCCCACTTGAATCGATATTGAGTGTATGGTGTGTGTTTACCCAAGATAGCATTTGTTAGCCTCCTATTCACTATGAATCTATGGTGGCCAGAGTTGATGTCCATAAAGTTTCACTAAATTTGTCACATTTAATGAAGGAAAGTAAAGGACCATTTTCTCTCCAGCCTGAAGTTAGCTCCGAATTAATTTGCAGAAAGAGCGATTGAGCAGTCGAAAGAAAGCAGTAACGA
The DNA here is from genome assembly GCF_044657685.1 of Stegodyphus dumicola. NCBI lineage: Eukaryota > Metazoa > Arthropoda > Arachnida > Araneae > Eresidae > Stegodyphus > Stegodyphus dumicola. The sequence continues at coordinate 138,607,728 of NC_140781.1, read as the reverse complement.
TTTTGCCCACTAAACAAGATAGACTTCTAATTATCCTCCCAACTTTTCGAGGAAAATAAAAACTTTTTTAAGTTTTATTATTAAATCGTTTTGGGTACGATTAAGAGAAGAGAAACAGAAAGATCGCTCCCAAAAGAATTCGTCAAAAGGTAAAGGAAATAAGACTTTGCACTCAGTCCATACAATTATGCGGCCTCTGAGAAGAAACTTAAGGAGAGAAGTCAGATACCGTCAAGATCTGAAACAGGTTCCAACTACCAGTGTTCAGTAATTTTACCGCGCTGCCGCTGGAGAGGTGCTAGTATAATGTATCGATATGTTACTTTTAACTACTTACAAATGATTTCAAGGTGTCTTGAAACTAATGTATGAACAGAGAAAAATGGAAGCCCGCTTTGGGTAATTTAAATATGAGAGAATTTATATAGTCTTATTTATTTCATTAAGTCTTCAGATACCATTCTTCTAGATGATCTAAAAAAAAAGAGATCTTCTGAATGAATGTATGCATTAATTAGCGAAGTTAATTGAAATAACAAATAATTTATTAAAGTAATGAGACATTCTTGGTGCAGATAATTTTATCAATACTTTACGAGACATTTTTTCTATAGAGAAGTTTAACTACACGTCATCTTACGTTAAAAATCAGCGCCTGCATAGCAATGGGCGTAATCTATACTTTCTTTCCCGCAACCTATATTTTCTTGAATACAGAGTTACAGTTATTTCGAAGACGCCTGATTACGTACATCGATTCTCGCGCAGCACTACGCATAGCACCTGGGGCGGATCGATCTCGGAAATATATCCCGCTCGAGTTGACAGGACGCATTGTTTACAAATTTTTTTTCGTCAAGACACGTACAATGAATAAATAAAATAAACAAGTAAAGTGTAAAAGAAGGGAAGAGCGCATCACGTGACCACGTCTCTTTCGATAAGGAATGACAGCATAAAAGATGGAGAAGGGGGGAAAGGGGCTGTCGGCGAATGTTACAGCTTTTTCAGTTTTGTTTCTTTCGTTAGGCTGATCGGTTTTGCACATTTTTGGCGCTTTTAACTCAAAACGTTGATTCGTTTTTCGCTGCCTTAAAAATACGTTACAGGAATACTTTTCTTTTTTATAAAGTGTGAGGAAGTCCTTCCATTCTAAATTTCTGAGAAACTGATACGCCAGTAATTGCTTTTCTTCTCCCTTTCTTCTTTGTTCTTTTTCGGGAACAATAGTCTTTCCAGATTCTTAGCTCTAGCGAAATCCTTTTGGCTAAACCTCATTTTTATTGAATAATTTACAACGGCTTACATAAAAAAGAGCGCTTCAGAAGTAGGAGTGGGAATAAAATTCTGGGAAACCACCTGTACATTGAAGTAAAATATTTTTTTCTGATTTAGCAGAAAACAAAATTATATTTTTCTATTTTAATGTGAAGCTATTTTAATAAAAACTTGTAATCTTTGCTACTGTTTTGGCTGTTCTGGCACCAGTGCCTTAACAGTGAATATTGGTAACTTGTTCTAGGTTCAAACCGAGATAAACGTTTTTTCCATGAATAACGTGAATGTAAGCCAGTTTGCCTTAGAAAGTCCTTGTGTGTTTTGCCAGGTTCAAATCGGTATAGCCCAACTGCGCAGATCAACGAGGGAAATCATCTACTTTTTCGAAGAATTTAACGATCTCATAAAGCGAAAGAAGTTTTTCTCTTCGTTTAGACACTAAAAGGGGCCTTCACACTTTCCAAAAAAGAAACCTAATGAGATCCCCTTTCAAAAAGCTTAAGGTGACTCAGTTTTTTTTCTTTTTTCTTTTTTTTTTTCATAAAGCCAAACAGTAGCCATCAGAATACGATAAACAGTGAAATAGAATTAGATATCACAAGACTAAGTAAAGAATATCTAATATGTAGGCTATTTACTTGAATAACAGTAATAAATGCAAAAACTAGCAAAAAAAGTACAAAGTATTGATATTGGAAACATCTTTCGCTAATTACAGTATTAGAGAAAGTAGTATTATAAGTTAGATAACTGAAAAGTATTATAAGTTAGATAATTGCATATGAATTATAATTCTTATAAAATACATCTGTTAATGCTATTATTAATTTAACGTCTTTCATTCATCATAACAATAATGGAGTCTGAAGCAAACTAGAAAATTTAATGCAGTTAAGGGGTGGGCAGACGATTATTCAATCCCAAAGTATGTTAAAAGTGTACTAGAAATATTTTTTGTTAATGAAAATAATTATGTAAATCATTAAAGAAATTATTAGTTACATATATTTGTTTCCTGTGATTTAGACCTGTTATGAATTACATTAGCTACAATATTAAAAATAAATTAAAATACATTTTCATTGCTTTTTATATTGCTGAAATTAGTCGAGCTAAATAAAATTTTAATTTGAAAAGTAAATTAAAGAATTTATACTGCATCTAAAGGTAAATCTCTGAAGTATATAAAGTGGCCAAACAGGGTCATGGGTCAAAGATAAATTAAATCTATACACTTTGAAATGGTAATGCTTTGCCAGGCCGCATAAATAATAAATGTTTATTGTAACGGCGACCTAACGAATGCAGTGGAACGATGGTGCAAAAAATCGAAGATTAAACTACAGGCGCTTAAATGTCAGTGACGTGGAGTTAAAAATTTAAAATTTCTTATAAAATTAAGCAGCATAAAGTAAAAAATTTAGGAAGTAAAATAAAAGCTTAACATGAAATCCATTATAACAGTATTATTATATGTTTGGAATTATTTACGTATATTCATCAATTTATATGAATTTAAGTTATTATGCTAAAAAGCTTTTCTAAAACTTATCTAGAAAAGAAGTATATTAAACGCTGCCCTACAAATTAATACATCTTATCTCCGTAATTCAGATCCAATAATTAATATGTTATCTTATTCTTGATGTAAATCCATTTTTACCTAATGAAATAAATAAAAAAGATAGTTTACTTTGCAAAAATTGATTAATTTTCATTTATTTATTTATTTTTAGTACAAAGGAGCTTTGTTCCTGAAGGACTATTGTTTTCGTTTTGCGATTTTGCGTTGGTTCACTATAAATATCTGTTTCACTTTATAAACTGTTGCCACCAAATGTTAAAGTCCTGCATTATATTTGAAGAAATTAAATAATGAAAAATCTGCATAAATGTATGTACATTTCTCGCATTGTGATAAAACAACGGTACATAGACCCATCGAATTTTAAATGACGCAATCCTCCTACGAATATGGGCATGTGGAAGCGAAAATTTGAAATTTGGAATTTGTTTTATTATCGATTTCATATTTTGAAAAACTTTAACGAATTTTTGATTAACAAATTCAAGGATTTCAAAGCGAGTAACGGCAACGTTGTACAGAAAAAGCATTTTTATCTCCGCGAGTATCGGAAATTCTAAAATATTGCTGTTGAACTGAATTTTATGGTTTAAGTACGAAGAACGTGATATTTAATAAATAAATGTAACGCACAAAATGTTAGAAAAACGCTACTTTGGACGTAATTTAAAATCTGAAACCTTTCAGAATTTTTTTTATTATTTCTTATTTCTATTTAATTAATTAATTATTTTTTTATGTTCGACAGAAAGCTTTCGTCCTGCATGTCATTAAGAAAATAATTTGAGAAAAAAATACTATTAATAAAATTAAAAATTAATTATTAATAAACTTAAAAATTCTAATTAAAAATACTTCACTACTATTAATCTTCTGATAAGTCTTGGCTAATACCTGGGTTGCAGATAGTGAATCGTTGCTCCCCATTTATAGGGCACTCGTTCGCTCTAAACTGGACTATGGCCCAGTCGTTTGTGGAACTTTAAGATCTTTTATTTTATTAAAACTAGATCCTGTTTACCATGAAACCCTGCGGATTTGTTCCGCAGCCTGCAGAACATCTTCTATCGGGAGCTTACATGGGTACTGCTCAAAACCATCGCTTGAGACAAAAGCAATTGTCTCCCCTTCACTAGTTTAGTTTAATGTCTCAACGTGATCATCCTGGTTATCTCTATACACTTCATGGCTACTGGTGTTTGCACCCAGGCTTTGCATACTTCCTTTCCACGAAAGATTCCAGCCACTCACATGAAAAAAAAATCATGTCTGGTGTGGAGGCCCAAGCAGTAAAGCATACGAATATTCCGCCTTGGGAGGATCCAGAACTTCAGGTTATAGACATCCCAGGGCGGACCCAGGGCGGAATATTTAGAGGAAAACAAAAACTAAAAAGAGGAACTTCTATTAATTCGTCTAAGAACTGGTCATTCTAGAGAAACACACAGTTACTTGTGAAAAGCTGAGAGGGAACCTGTGTGTCACTACTATAATGGTGCGCTGTCGGGGTGGCAAACTTTGGTAGAGTGTCCCTATTTCAGCAGTCTTCGTGTGAAGTATTTTAATAGTACTGATGTAAGTCTTGACTGTTTAGTTGGAAAAGATGTGAATTTTTATAAGTTTGAATACTTAGGGAAGGCTATCTTTAATTCCTTAATCTGATATGATTTTAAATATTTATATACATTCAGATTTTACATAGCTTTATATTTTCATCTTGTGAATTTTATACACCATATTGTTGTAGCAGAAAATGGTATCTATCAGTTTATTTTTTCATTTAGTTTTTGTTATGTTCTATTTCATGTTTTTATCATGACATTAATGAATTTTCATCTTCTTGTCGTAGCTGTATCTGTACTAAAATAAAAGCGGGCTTGGCGCGAAAACCTTTCAGATTTGTGCCACCACAACCATATGTACAATGTGTGTAGGAGCCTGAGAAAGTCTCCCACGAAGGCATCCCTCCCCTTAGGCAGATAGCCCTCGTGTGCTTTGCAATAATCAAATAAATCAAACTTAAGAGTCTGATTTATGAACCCTTATTTTTCAGTTTTTTTTAAAATTCTTTTGATATATTTATATCTGGAGCTAAATTTTTTAAGAATAAGAATAGTTTAAAAATATTCTTGCTCATTTTGTAAAAAGAAAGGGACAAATACTTCTGTTAAGCGAGTAGCTTTAAAGACAGTTATAGTTTCTGACTGCAAAGCTCCACTTACCTTTTTTTACCACTTACTTCTTTCAGTATTAAATTCTATGCAGACAGCATATGAAAGTTAAAAACTGGGTTTCTTCAAAATGCTATTATTTTTACTCCTTTGTAATCATGTATCATGTAATACCATATAATTTAATAAGCGATGTATCAGTTATTTATAAATACAATGCAAGTTCTCTCTTGAAATCGGATGGCGGTGCATATAATCGCATATCGGTGTAATATTTCAACGTTTCTCCCTCTTCAAACGCAAGTAAGTGCATCCCATCTATTAGGCGTGAAATAGTAACATGCTTGAATTCGAAGATGTATTTTTACGTACCAAATTTAAACGACGAGGCAAACAAGGAATCTAATGGGAAGAATGATTGTTTTGTCAAATAACTGTTTTCACAACTTTGTACAGTCTACGACAACACAATTACATAGCGGAGTTCGAACAGTTTGAATATCGAGGTCACCTTGTTCTAAACTGCAAAATTTTAGTTTCCTAAGTCACTACCGGTTTTCTTTATTGTTTCTATAAAATTGATAAAGCTTCCTGCAATAGTTATGGGTTCTCTTTTTTAATGAAAACAATTATCGAATATTTGATGCTATACAGATCATAACACTGACGGTAGCTGAACATGATTTTCATGCTAAAATCGTTTGACGGCCCTAAAAGTATCCTAGCATATTCATGACCTAGTGTATAACACTGACAGCTTATCTTGCTGCAGTTCTTGGCAAATGGGTTGATTGCATATAGTTTTCGAACTTTTGCCATGTGTAATTTGAATATAATACAGTTGTTTTTAAATATCGTCCACAAAAGTATCCCTTCTTTGACGCAGGTTAAGTCAGAGGTGTTAGCTTGTAAACCCAAGTGGGGGCGAACAAAATGGTCATTTACACCCTTCTTCTGACTTTGTCTGTCTGCTGTTAAGACCACCGGATAATTCCTTTACAATATTTTAGAGCTCGTTAGTTTATGTTACCAAAGAATACGAGACTCTATGTAGTAAATAACTTACTTTATTTGTTTCGTTATAGACAACAGAGTAACTAAAAGAGATAGCCACGCCTTATCTCCCAAATTTACATTTTAGTCTTGATAGAGAATGAGACCGACTAACACGCCAAATTGTTTAATCCGTCCAGCAATATGTGCAACTGTTACAGAAATGATTATAAATTACACAGTGCCAGCTCAAATCAAATATGGATGAAAGAAAATAAATACTAGAGCTACGCTTTGCATTCAACCGTAAATTCTACTTCGCATTCAACCGTAAATTCTACATAAGAAAGAAAGCAGAAGGCTGATCAGACGGACATTTCATTTTCAAATATTCTTATTGAGTCTGCTTCTCATTCCAGTGGATCTGCATGCTTTAGGCCTGCTGCAGCAAACTATATGCATCATAGTCCATACTCAATGGACATGAAAAGCATGTTGTGGTGAACAGCAGTAAAAGTTATAGTTCAGAATAAAGGGGGACAGTAGAAAAGTACTAAGTATTTCCAGTAATAAATTTTAATATTACAAAACAGTATATACAGCATTGTGAAATCTTAGCAGTTTAGAAGATAAATGTGTAGAGACATTAGGTTATTTCGAAGCAGGAGAGATGAAAAATGGGCAATGCCATCGCCCGACTCGAACCGCGGACCTCTCGATACGCGCCGAGTGTGCTGACACCACTACATCACGAAGGCATGCTAAGAAGGAGGGAGAAATACCTTATATATTACCCCTTTTAAAGGTTGACTGGGGATTAGGGGACTCAGTCGAAAAACCCTGGTGGTGGAGAATCATCATCTACCACCTTTTTTAGGTCAGGCGCCACTGAAGAGACATAAGGTTATTTTGAAGCAGGAGAGATGAAAAATGAGCAATGCCCTCACCGGGACTCGAGCCACGGACCTCTCGATGCGCCCCGAATGTGCTGACCACTACACCACGAAGGCATTCTAAGAAGGTGGGAGAAATACCTTATAAATGAATATTATTAATTCTTCCCTTAATTCAGCTAGATTGTGTGAAAATAAAATTCGTTTGATACGCATTCCTGTGTTCCAAAGTTTAAACTTCTTTCAAGTTCAAAAAGTCAGAACTTCTTTCTTAAATTGAAATTTTTAAATTTTCATAGCTAATTTGGCACCGCTTCTAGTTGTTCACCCAAGGCAAGTGCTTTACTTGCCTCACCGCTGTTCTGGGTCTGTCTATATGCCATTATGGATGCAACATAAAAATATCAATGAAGAAGAAAATGCAGTCTAAACAATTATAATCTTGATGTATAGCATTAGGAGTATCTAATATTAATTTCAATATGAGTGAAAAATTTCATAAAATTTGTAAATCCAGTATATTATAAATCATATGAACTCGTTGTATTATATATTCCACATTCCAAGATATAATTACAGCAGTCAGAAATATTGTGAAGATGATTTAGGCGACAATCTCTCTTTACAAATAATTTCACTGTAACCTGAAACAAGATTGGAAAACATGCTGCATAATGAAGATCAATCTGTACCAAGCCGTTAGAATCATCTTCTATTAACCAGAAATAGTATGATGCAATAGTTTTTTAAATTATCGTTTAAATATAAATTGGCAAAACAATAATATACAAATTCTACATATATGAAAACTTGAATAAAATGCAACAATGTATACAATAAAAAAAATATATGACGTGAATTTAAAAAAGAATTAGGGGAAAGGGAAATTAAAAATTCCAAGATATGCATATAAGGGAGTTAGAAATTTTTTATTCGTTATGAAAATACTTAATGTATTCATGATTATCTGTTACAAATTAAATGTGTGTCATAATTTATAACAGATAATCATGAATACGTCATAACTGGAAAACAAAGTAAATATTTAAACGTTTCTAATCTTAATATGGAATTTGTAAGAAAGTTAAATAACTTTAAATCAAATTCAAAGACTAAAAATGGAAGTTCAATCTGATATATATTAGAATAATATTTGTATGAATTTTTATAAACGTTTAAAAAACACATTTTTAAAACCGTTTAATAAGTTTTTAGAACCCTTTAATAAAGTGAAGTTTTAGATTTAATAAAGAGAATTTTTAAAGTTAAATTAGAACTATAGTATACTTAAAATGGTAAATCTGAGAGTTAAAAACCTTTCTACTGCCTAAGATTTGTTAATATTTATCTAGACAAGGAAAATAGTTTACGTTGAGCTCAATTGAATATTAATACCTTTTCTCAAATCCGATATTTAATAGGATGATTTTATATATACATAATTTGAATTAAGAGAAATTGCAGATCGAATTCCTGAAAAACTAATTGCCAGATTTTAATGAAATGTGGTGTGAGTATACATTTATAGCAGAGAAAGAGTATACATAATTCGTAACATTGCCCCTTTTCCAGGACAGCATGTCTCAGGCAATACAATTCCTGAACAGGAACGCATAATTACATTACAGAAAGGCAAACATATGCAGTCCTAATGCAGTAATTTCAATAAATAACGTGCAACAAATTAAATACTAAATAAATAATTTAAATGCATGAATTTACAAATTTGTATACAGATAGGACCATGTTCTTAGTATACTATTTACATTATACACTCTATGAGCATTGCTTAATACGGCCATAATGAGGGTCTACCCTGTTGTTATAAACGATTTTAGGGTTAGAATTTTATAACTTACGGATATGAACTATGACGTTGTTCAGCTTGTCTATGACTATATAAGTACCATTCCAGGGTGACTGCACTTTAGGATCCCTTCCGTCGAGTTGAATTTCATGACCATACCTTATCATCTTTGGTTGATTGTGTCCATTAGATCTAGTGTCGTATCAGGCATCTTCTCCATCGCCAGATTAACTCGCTGTCGAGCAGAACTATGCATCACTTCAAACAGTGTCAAGAGACCTTGAATCTACTCCTCCAGCGATGAAGGGGTATCCGTTGAATGACTAAATAAGAGATCACAAGGTAGAAGAAGGTTCCGAGAGAAGAGTATGGGGGATGGGGAATGGGAGGTAGTCTCGGAGACGCCTGCGATAGGCCGATAAGAACAGAAATAAGTTCTGGTCCCAGTCCTGTTGGCTTTTGGAAAAAAAGAGTCTGTTAAAGATGGTTCAATTGCACCTCTCTACTATTTCGTCTGACTGCAGATGTAAATGTGTCGTTTGGGCTTGTCTACGCCGAGTAGTTTACAGTTCTTTAATTACAGTAGAAATAAAATTCCTTCCTTGATCGAAATGTAACTAAAGAAGTACTCCAAACCTGGAAGTCCAATCTTTATCTCTGATACCGTGACAGCCTCTTGGATCAAGGATAGCTATGCCTCAGGCCGCTTTGTGAAATAATCTGTAACAATGAGGATGTATTTGTTGCCGTCGTCGGTTCATGGCAGAGGTCCCAGGTTGTCAAAGATAATTACGTTCAAAAGACGCCCACACATTATAACTCTGTAACTTCCATCGGCTGCGCTTTCTTCGGTCCTTTCCGACCCGCAGAAGCATTGTGCGATTGGCACCACTTTTTCGCGTCAGTTCTTGCATTACTCCAGGAGAAGCGCTGTCGAACTCTACGCAAAATCTTCATGCAAACTGGCCTCCAGTCGGACTGCTGTGTAGATCTTTAAGGACTTTCGGGATTCGGGATCTTGGAAGTATCAACTGCCATCAAATTGCATTTCCATGATCTGATTCGAACGTCCGGCGCAAGCCACTGTTTTGAATATGGAGTGAGTCCCAGCGAGCCCAATATTGTTTTGTCTTAGGACTATAGCTCGAAATATCCTGCCAGGTAGGTTTCCTATCTGAAGATTCCTTTAAGACAATTATGGGTTTAATGTCGCCGTCTTCTAACTAGTCTTTCTTGACATTTTCTCACTGCATGGGGTCTCGGTTAGCCGATGCTGAAGTTGTAACTTGACGTGCCACTGGATGAATCAGCTCGTATTTCGCTTCGACCTTGGAACAATATCGGCAAATTTTCTCGGCAGGATTTTCTAGTTAGGAGGCTTCGGCGTTTCCGTGTGCTGATCCTTTCCGATGACGGATAGTGATGTTACATTTTTGGAGTCTTCGTGTTCGCCTGCTTATTTGGTTTCCGAGATTCTTGAAATTTATTAGTCAGGTCGACTACTCGTAATCTGTGCGGAACAAGAATTTTCTGCCATAGAGGTAATAAGGGAAATATTCTAGGGATTTAACTATGGTGAGCCACTTCTTTCTGGTGATAAGATAATTCCTTTCCCATTTAAGTATGTCACGACACGATCTTGACCTTTTATTTTTTTGGGACAAAATACCACCGATATTCTTATTGACCATTCTGTGTCAAGAAAAAATGGTTTATCGAGCGGTAAATATGTGAAAATTGTCGCAGATATTAAAGTCTTCTTCAATTTGTTAAATACATCCTCACATTCTTTTGTCCACAAGAACTTTTGCTTATCAGTTTGTTAAGAGGTGTTGCGATAGAACAAAATTCCTTCACAAATCTCCTATAAGGTGCAAAGTCTCATGAAATTTCTCAGCTGATATAAATTTTAAAGGCGTCTCCAGTCTTTACCTGCTGACACTTTTCTGGATCTGTACAGAAACCTTTGGTAGAGATCACTTCCTGTCTCAACAATTTCGGAGGCAAACTGACTAAGTTCTTTTCATATCTATGATTTGTTCTGCCCAATGCTTTTTATAAAGCCGGGCGGGAACTGCGGGGGTTGCGCCCGCGAGGACGAGGTCCCCTGGACCACAGATATCCAAAGTCCGTATGGGCCCGTAAGTTGGACCTGGGACGGGGATCTATGTTTGTCTGCTGCGTCTGTCTCAACAATTTACATTTGGCAGGACTTAATTTTAGATTGGTATTCTTCAATTTATGAAGCACCTTCCTGATATTTTCCAAATGTTCTTCAAAACGTTTCCTTACGTTGATGATATCGTCCAGGTATATGAGACAGGTTTCGTAGGAATAACCTCTCAGCAAGTCTGTAAGAGCCGTTTAAATGTAGAAGGAACATTACGTAATCCAAAGGGCATCTTGAGCTGCCAAAGTACTTGTCCAGTCGTAAATATCATCTTCTCTCGGTCATCAGGATGTATCTCCACCTGCTAATATCCACCCTATAAATCAACCGTTGAAAACCCCCTTTTTTCCAGATCGAGTGTCCAGAATGTCTTCAGCTCTAGAAAGAGAGTAGCTGTCTTTGCGACTTCGTTCAATCGGCGATAGTCAACTCAAAATGTACTTGAACCAGATTTCTTTCGGACCAGGATGATAAGGAAGACCCAAAGACTTGCTGAAGGCTCGAAAGCGTGGCTTTCTTGCATGTCCTATAGAAGTTTTCCTACCTCCTCTTGTTTTGTAGCAATGCAATCGGTAGACGTCTCGCGTGTTCCTTAATTGGTGGATAATCTCCCATACCAATTCTATGCTGATTCAAACTGGTTCGACTTCCAGCAGAAGACGTGCTGGCGAAAACATCTTGAAATTCTTGAATTACATGTTCTGAAGAACTTCTCTTTTCATCGCTTAGATGTGCATTCTACAATAACTTTGATGTTAGGCTCTCCGAAGACAGGACTCTGGAGAACTGCTGGTACTTTCAGTTTCACATATAATTTAACTAAAATTATATACACATAGATAAAATTGTTAACAATATAAAGTATGGTAATCTACATTTTTGTGTAATCTGTAAAGCTCTTGGCTAAAAGTTTTGAAGGAGTTAAAATTATACACGGATTTGGAAAGGCGCAGGAAGTTGATGCAATATTCAAGGCTGAACTACGCATCAACGCTTTTATTTCACTGCGATATCAGCGCAGCTGAATAGCAGTAAATTTACTTGTTATATGTAAAACATTTTCAGTTGTGCAATTATGAAATCTCTATTTACTGTTTCTTTCTGTACGTCAACTATACAATGGGTACTAATTAGCTAATTTTGCAATGTTCAAGTCATTTACTTCTATTGTGAGATATGGTACTGAAACCAAAACGAATGTGGCTCAAGAAGTTGAAATTGTTGTTAGAGACAACGATTTCGATTACAGTTTTATAACGATCAAGTATTTAATTTTTTTTTAAACTGCGATACACTTTGAAGGAAACTAGTTATAATTAAATATTTTTGCGCCCTCATTTACTCTAATATGCTTCCTCAAAAAGTATTCAAAAATCGAATTGCCTTTTGAAACTATTCTTCATACACATGATAATGTTTTGCAAATTTAACATTGCAGAGTAAGTTATGCGTCATCAAATCAGACAAATAAGTTCAAAGAGCATGTAATAACGGAACAAAAGCCCTTTGGGCTGCGAGTATGTTGATGGAAAAAAAAAGAACATTAGCGTATCGTAATTATTGAAATGAAAAATGAATACATATTTCTTGATGAGTATAAATCGATTATTTCTTCGTCTCATTTGCATTTAAATGGAATCAGCCTGAGTTTGACGAAGAGTAAACATTGATGATTATAGAAAACAGGGTTTCTTTTTTATTGGAAAACTACGACTGACAGGGAAAAATACAGTATTTGTGATGAACACAATGTACTAAATATGACGAAATACAAGATGCGACAATTTAATTCTCGGAATAGCTGCAAAGAGACGCCCGTGACATAGCGGTTAATATTCGTATTCGAATATGTCTGAACTAATATGCGTATAGGAGCCCGTTGATAGAGGCAGATTTTAGTTACTGGGCGGGAAATCGATGGATTTATAAGGGTTACATGTCATAGATTAAAGTAACATATAATATTACTGGTATAAAATAAAGAAGTATCTGCAATGATGTTGCCAAAAAAACTGATAATGAGGTGTTTAAGTACAAGAATAGAACTATTATGATATCCTATGAATGGGGGAAAATGTTTTAAGAAAATGGGCATATTCCTGTTATAGGAAAACAGAAATATACAACAAAGAATTTTATAGATGAAACATAAACAACCTTAACGAGATGGCATAAAAATATTTATAAATAAATAGAAGGGTAAAACACATCAACACATTATAGATAATATGTTAATATAAGAGTGAAGTTGTCATTCTGTTATTCCCTTATGGAGAAACAGACGCACAATGGATTTAGAGAAGTCATTATCCAAGTGAATAACTTTTGGATACATTGCCAGAATTTGTGAACTGTGAAGCACTCATAGTGAAGTATGGTTTGACAGAACAGTTCAGAATGTAATCATTGCAAAGACTTTTTTCCCTTTTTCCTTTAGGTTACTTCTGGCCTAGTAGATAATATTGGCAGAGGGCAACATTTTTCTGCGGTTATTGACAGTATTTGGCAATGAAATTGTGTTTATTTTCACGTTTTCAGATTTTCAGTAATATATATTTCATACTATTATGAAGTTTTCCTTACTTTTGCTCCTAGTATAGATGTTAAACAAATCATATTTAAAGAAACGTTTTAGATGTACATGCGGCATTGTTTTGCAGATATTGTAAACTACTTGTATTAGGTCAAAGATATTTAAAAAAGGGTTATCAGGACTACTATTTCTTTTTATTACCTTTGCGAACATAACTAGAGACCTGAGTAAGAACAGGGAGTTTACTCAAAACTATGTTCCTGAAAGTGTGGAAAATATAACACAAGTGTAAAGGGTTTAACTACCCTTTATTCTTCACAGTTTACAGCTGTTCCCGCATTTCGGGATACAAAGACCAGTACTTATGGTCTGAAACGTAAAAATAAGAATTGAAAACTAAATTAAGTAAGAACTAAACTCAAATGCTTTACAAAGACTAAAAACGCGAAGATTGGCCTTTTAATCTTTACCTATGTAGTACGCAAAATGCGGGAAAACTACAATACGTCTTCAGTATCAAGAGGACTAAATTCTGGCTTTAAAGGGGGACATCAACTGACTGAAAAGCGCACGTGAGGTAAGGTAGCGAGAAGTCTCTCTCTCTAACACCTTCTTGGCTAAAAACTACAACTTAAATACTTAACAGTTTGGCAAGCTCAATTTGAATAACTAAAACTAACCGCGTTTATTCTGGCCGGAGGTGGAAAATAATACGGGGCAGTAAAGTTTTAAAATAAAATAAACGTTAGAGTAAAACTTAAAATCCTTACAAGGGACTCTAAAAAAGTTAAAAAGTGCGGCGGACGAATCATTGAAAGAGAAGTTGAAATTATTACACGTTGTACGTTTCTGAAATATTTGCTTTTTGCTTAATTTGATTTAGGGATTCAAGAGAACTTAAAATCTCTAGATTCGTATATTCTTTAAGACAATACAGGAAAATACTTGTTCTTCTTTTAATTCAAATTTATATTTAAAGAGCATCAGCTGTAAGAAAAATTTTGTTTTCCTGTCTTATTTCTTCTAATTTTTTTCTGCATTGATGGCCACATGACAAAAGCTGTAGTTCAATTTTATAATATTTTCATAAAATGAGAAATTTGCTTGACAGATGTTCCATTCCAGAATCAAGAAATCAGCAACAGAGCAAGTTAAAATGTTAGCCTGCAAACGAGAAACGATAATGAATGAATGATCTTGCAATTCACATAGGGAAATGAGGCGAGAAACTATAATCGATATATCTCACCCATCACAGTTTTCTCTATTTGCCATATTAATGTTTTGTAGCAATGTAAAGACTTTTAGAAGTAAGGCAAAGCTTTAAGTCTGAATATTTTCGAAATTTTGGAATATTTAGGAAACTTTTCATATTTTTTTCAAGTGAATGGACACTTACTTCTCAAACATTTGTAGAAAATGATAGCACCCATCGATCATTTAGCTATCTTAGTATCAAGAATATTATGTAGGGTGCTTTACAGGAGATAGACCGATATTCCATCTTAAAGAAGGGGAAAATAATTGAGCTTTACATGAACGTTGAGCCCATACCCTGAGCTTTCATACTTTAAAGAGGAATATTTTGCTTTGAATGAATTTAAATAGGATTTTCAGATTCCTAGCAGAGTATAGCTGACAAACAAAAGCTTTTCGATGACGTCGATGAAGAACTTTATTTTATCAAATTGAAGAAACCACAGGTTTCGGACTGTTAAGACATTTTTATTCTTACACATTTCACACGAACAGGAGCATAGTCGACTTCTAACCGTCAGAGATGGGTGTGATGTTTTGCAGGGATGCTGTAGCTTTGGCATGCATTACCTCACGTCTATTCCTACTGCTAATTCCACTTCAATATATGAAGGTTGAGACACTATACGACATCATATGCGGCACGACTTAACTTTTAATATTTTTAAATAAAGAAAATTGGATTCGATACGTCTAGATTTTTTTAAATGAAAACAGATTAACTGGAAAGATTAATACATGGGGGCTATGATCCTGAGGGGGAGGGAACTTTCTAAAAAAACTGGCTCGTATCCATGTTACACATGAGGGGTAACCATGAAAAACAATCATGCAGCCGTCCGTTTGTTCGACAGCTTGTCGAATTACCAGTATTAACTGTCTTATTTACTAGGCTACTTGTGGGACCCATAATGCAAAGGATGGAGGAGTATTTCATTCTTTTAGGAAATTTATTAAGGATTAATGTTTAAACTTCCTGCTTTTCGCTTGCAAAAATTATAACTAAATTTCTATTAATATTTGCCACTTTTACTTAATCAAACTGATACAGCTGAAAACAGCATCAGATGCATGTCTAACAGAATAAATATTTCTCACTCGTTAAAGCTTCTGATGAGTTGTATGTTTACCCCTAAAAATTAATAGAATCAAAATAGTAATAAAATCGAAGAAGATTCCGCAAAGCAACTTTAGATTTCATTGAAACATAATGCCATGAAATTCTTGCCCATCAGCGACTGGACGCTTAAGACAGGTAGTTCGATTTGGCTGCATAGGTGTTTTTATGTGCTTGCTGTCGTATAATTTGTCATATGCAAATAATCGACACCGAGCCATAGAATTCTTCAGAAAGATATTTGTAAACAGGTAGGTTAATAATTCTTTAAACATTGGGTTATTCGAAGTTTATCATTGCTTTTTTCAGTTGTCTAAATTTACTTAGAGAAAACCCCTTTTAGTGATGCCAGTAGCTGAAATGAGATGACTTAATTATTTAGTTCAGCCAAGGTCCGATTCGCTCAAATAGGACAGCCGCAGGTAATTTCCATGGTTTTATTCGCGTGCAAAGCGAATATAAGCTAGTTATTCTTAGAAAGTCCTCCATGAGTTTAACGTTCATCATTTACATGATCATGATCATTTACATGTTTTACATAATCGGTTAAACAGCATGTTTCTAAAAATCTCAATCAAAAGCAAATATCTGGGCACTTCGCGGTTGATAATTAAGGCAATTTAAAATGTCTTTCCATTACTTTTTTATATTACCTGGAAATGGTATTATTATTACTCAGTTTTATTAAAAATTTTCTTTAATAGTTCATTAATGTGTAATTTTATTAATTACTGTAAATAAATTTAGCTATCTTTTTATCAAGAATGATTACCTTTAACCATATTTAATCCCTAACGATAAGATGTCTATTCTCTAAGAAATAGCTGGAGCATTTTCCTCCACTGCTAAAGAAATTTTAGAGTGAAGTCAGTATATTTCTTAACTGTTCTTTAATAAATGGTGAATTTGGATCTGAAAAATTTCTGAAGTGATATAAGGTATTTTCTCTCTCTTTTCTGCATGCCTTCGTGGTGTAATGGTAGCACACTCGGCACGTATTCGAGAGGTCCAGGTTCGAGTTTCGGCTAAGGCATTGCTCTCGCATAAAAAAAATCTTAATGACTCTACAGTGAAAGATAAAGATTTTTAAATGCATTCTTTCTACCCGTACTCTTTCTACATCTAATGCAATAGAAATAGACCTGGCATTAATTCAAGTTTCCTTCGTGTGACTGCTAACAATCTGGCTAACTGAGTATTGAGTACAGTTCTATGATTTGTAAAACCAGAATGATTTTCGCAGATGATAAAAAAGAAAATAAAGATCGGGAGCCACAAATAAAGGAAGGAATTATGCTTTGCTGGAATGGCAACTTCAGAAAAATGTTCTAAGGATTTGATACAAAAATTGTAGTTTTGTTTAAGATGGAGTAGTTTAGTCTAAACCAAATTTATGGAATTTATAATAATAAATTTTTTAAGAACAACCTACCTTTTATTTTATTTCAATGACATGAAAGACGATGTATTCCATACCGGTGAAATAACTAAATGCATTTCGAAAAATCTTTTCATGTCTATATTATGGCTAGCATTTACTTTGCTTTTATTTATGATATTTTAATGCTAACGTAATATCTGAGTTCATATGTAGAAATTTAAAATTAATAATAAGGATTAAGAATTCTATCAGAATACATTACATCTACTTGAAAAGATCCGGATAATGATATAAAGTTTTATACAACTAAAGAAACGAGTAAAGTTAAATTTCTTTTTAAGAATTCGGATGACTAAGCTTAATACTATTGAAAATTCTCCATAAAAAAGTTTTCTTTCAGCTTGATTGACGAAGAAGCTTTAAAATGTCATGTTATGATCCGCAAGTCCCGAAATATAACCTTTTTGCCATTAAGCAGATAAATTTTGTCACGATAAATCGATCGATATACAAAGATAAGTGCGATCAATAAAGCTGAATGACACCTAACAACTCGTCAGCTGGGCTGTTTGATTCCAAAAAAAGTTTTGATACTGAAACCTGCAAAATGTTCTTTCCCAGTGTCTTAATACTTTTTTTCTGTCCTGGTTCTTCAAAGAAAATAATTATAAGGACGAGAACTAAGAAGGAAAACCTCTTTTCTGCTTCGGCTGATTTTTACTTGCTTCAACGAATTTAAAGAAGATAACGCAAAGCAAGGAACGGGTAAAAAGAATTTTGCAACTAACGTCATAGAATGTGCACTTCTTTTTATGTCCGGTGATTGTCCTAGTGTTAGGGTTTATCAGTAATTCCATTTCGTACGGTTTACGAAATTAAAGTATCGATTCGTTGCATGATAACGTCTTTTGACAGCAAGAAGATGAAAGTGTGCTTTACAAAATAAATTGACCTAAGTTTTTTTCGTAATATAAATATGTTATTGGTAACAATTTTATTCGCTTCGTTTTCAATTACATAAATTCTGCTTCGAGATTAAAATGAAATGAAGCCTTTTTTTATTACCAACAAATAAAGTTCTTTCGAAATATCAAAATTGTTTACTGTTTCTTTTCAATCACTTTCATAGGCTAAAAGTTCATTTGCAATTTCGCACAACAATTATAAAGGTGTCTCAGCTCGCAAAATCTCCCCCCCCCAAAAAGTAATATGAAAAACGTAAAATAAAAAACGTAATATGAAAAATTTATGCCATTAATGAGTAGACAAAAACTAAGCAGGAGACTTTGTATCATTTAAGAGATAAGCAACTGGCTTTTGAAGAAAAGAATTCTTCGTGGTAAAAAAGTTAAGTAACTTTTTAGAATGACTTGAATAATTGGATGGATTAATTTTGCTTCCCTAAATAACTTAGTGACAGGAGGGAAACGGCGCTTTGAATTGCGTGTAGCTCTCGGTAATTAATAAATTGAAGATTTTATGATTTTATTTAAAATGCATTCCAACGGCTCACTGCTGTCTGTTACATTTAATTTCTAGCATGTGTTGTTCTATTAAAACTAACGTGGATTTATCCATATCAAATATAAAGCGAAATTTGTATTGCATGGTTTGATTCAAAACTAACTAATTGTACTAACAACTCTTCCACATTTTGTTAACAATTTTTCCAGCAGGAATTGCAAAGTTGCAGATTCAGTCTAGCTAATTTCAGCATAGTGTTAACTCAAAGCAAATCACTTTATGAATTGTGCTGTTACAATCGATACGCGAAGCTCTTGTAATGTAAGTAAAATCTAATCTTGGGTCTTCTATATTTTTAGGCATATTTTTTTCTATATGTGTAAGAAAATCTTATTCTAAAAATGTCACAAACAATAAAATCATATAAATTCTTAAAGACTGTTTTTGGCATTACGTTGTACCATTTAGTCGACCAGTTCCACTGAAAGGCTGCTAAAATACGAACCAAGTTAAATCTAACGACTGATATACTTGTATGAAAGTTACGATTTCGAAATTCTGTGTTTTGAAAATAGTTTAATGGATCTATTTTTAAATGAAAAATCATGACAAAATACATTGCCTATAAAATAAAAAAATGAAGCGTAAGTATATGAGACAAGATAGTAAGCAGGAGAATCAATTAAGTAGTAGATATCATCTTCTAGGTGCGCAATTATGCTGCATGTCTCTCCGTCATTAGTTCATTGATAATCGCCTGTTTATCGAAGCATATATATAGCACCTTCTGATAGATCTCATACAATTTCGGTAGATGATTGATCTGATAAACGGATAATTAGGTAGGAAGATTAATTTTGTTGAAGGATTTTGCATTGCCTCCAGATGATTTTTCCAATACAAGCCATGATAAAAATTTTCACCACTTATTGCAACTGAATTGCTGTAACTAATAACTAACACTCATGAGCTTTCTTAAGAACGTCCTTAATTGTCAATACTAATGTAGCATTACAAGATGTATACATTTATTATCAGACTGTTACTTATGGGACATTTCCACTGAAAAATTTTAAACAAAAACCCTACTCGTCTCTGAAGACGACGTAACACGATTATATCTGCGACAGCGTCTTCAGAGTTTTCTCTTCATCTTTCTCTAGAGAAAATATTCTTCATGATCGGTACCCTATCAAAGCACTGTACGCATTCAAACCTATTTCATGCAGTCTACATCCGATAAATGTGACCGTCACAGAACTAGAGATGGTTTCACAATATATAAGATCTTAATTTTTTTACTTTAGTTCAAGGCTAGATCAGTTAGTCCACTTACGGATAATGACTATCTGTCTGTTTAAGCTCTGCCAGCGATTCTGATTTAGTTCACAGGTCCGAAGACATGATTGCGAAAGTACAGTGTAGGGAGGGAAGTCGGCTCAGGCAAACTTGATAAAGTTAGCAAAAGAAGGTGCCCGCGTATAATCGCTAACCCGGCATAATGATTTCCGATTTACTATTCCTTGAGTGTACGAACAGTTTATTAACACACATAAGAATTTGAAAGTCCACTGGAGAACAATTCACAGTAGGGGTGAGCCCATGAGTAGAGTTCCAGACGATACGCACCTGCGGTGCAGGCCCGAGGCGAAGCTAAGTTCGCAAGCAAGATAAGATAAGCAGTTGTATGACATTTGTGATTTAAAAATAAATGCCTTAAATTGCAGAATCAGAGTGACACGCTCAGATATTTCATAATAAGTGGGAAATGGGTAACAGTAGGAAAATGAAAATTTTACATAGATAATATATATGAGATACAAACAAAATATAAATATATACAAACTATATACAGACAAATATTTACATACGTCAGTAGCATACAGAAAAGCAGTGCAGTAAGATATTATGCATAGGAGTAAATAAAGATGGTATTGGCAATAAAATTTTAGAAATTAATTATCTAGGTATCTGAGAACCGCTAGCGGTCGTTTACGATTGCTATTAGAGCTGTAGTCGTAATGTAGCTCTGGTATAGTGCTATTATTTACATCAAGAATTTTTGTGAAAGAATTTTTGAGCAAGTTTGGCAAAGTAAGCACATAGATCAGGAATATCAAGCTCTTGGTGAATTGCCGTGTTCCTGACGAACCAACGACAAAACGCCGATTGTCTGAGTAATACATTCTGGAGAACTTGCAGTTTCATGATATTAGTATGGCTGGTATATCCCCAAACAGGGCAGGCATATGAAAGAATGGGACGCAAAAGGGTCTTGTAAATGAGTAATTTATTGTCAATAGAGAGAAGAGTTCCGGTAAATTAATGGGACAAGTGTTCGTTTACGGACACGGAACTTAGCTATGATGTGTGTGATATGCTGTCAATATTTATTCTTCTGGTAAACCAAACTGCTTCGGATTTTTCCACATTGATCTTGACTTTCCAGGCAATCAGCCAGGACTCAAGTGTTTGGATGTGGCTTTGAAGTGCTTGTATAACAGGGCCGGGAGATGCGTTTTTTGAGAGAATTGCCGTGTCATCGGCCTACATAGCCAGGGTGGTGTATGGTGATTGTGGAATATCGTTCGTTTAAATATTATAGTAAATGGGCTACGGCTAAAAGCATTCTATTTTGATTGCACTGACCTTTCAGCTTAACTGGTTTGGTTGGTTTAAAAACACAGATGCTTTCTTCGGAGTTTTCGAAATACAATACTGTTACTAACATACTCATGGACTCCTTTGAGAACAGGCCTGAAAATAAACTATTACACATATACAAACAAAGTAATATTATACAATATACGATACAATTCATTGGATAGGCACAGAAATACGTATATTGTGTAATTCTGTAATACCAAAACACTGATTCCTCAGTGCAAGTACATACATATAACGATATGGTACAATTGTAATATTAATCCCAAACTATGTTACACGGCTATATTCCAATATTTGTGCCGGAAACGGAATAAATTGCACTTTACTGCATAGTCTTGTAAAAATTATACATACTTCCATGTTCTGTCATGCTGCACTTACTAAAAACTTGGAGTTTGCAAAGGTACTTCACTGATTATCATCTTTTTTTCTTAGTTCTCAAAGCTAGCCGTCATTCCATCCCATTCTAATGAACTCTTCAGTTCCTTAGTCACACAAATAAAAAAATTGGGCTTTATATCCGGAATTTAGCTTAATTTCATATGAAAACTGCATATATCTGCTGCAATCTTTGTTATATTGCATAAATCCATCAAAAATCTCTAGTAGTACATGTTCAACGAATGACGATGCTAAATATTATTTTTGTTACAACTAGCTTTCTTTTTGCTTCGAAAGAAATTCGTTATAGCAACATCACATAAAGTCAAATTGTACGCTATCTACAGAACAAATCAATTTGCGCAGGAACACCTTGCTGTAATTACTGCAGAATAATGTTATGTTTACTAGAATTTTTTTTGTATATTTATATCATAAAGTTGTTGTAAGTAGAAGAGCTCCGATATCGTATGAGTGAAACTGCAAAAATGCACCATGAAAAATAATAGTTAAATTTAAACTAAAACGCTTTTGCTATGAAATGCAAATTTTGAATTAATATCCTACAAATTGCTTAAACTCCTAGTGTCAGAAATCCTGTTCTGAAGCACTTTCAACACCAAAAAAACACCAGTAATGTGCTGTTACAATCATAATAGTAAAAATTTATACATGATGATAGACAGAATTTTTAAATTTATTGAAATATGCAGAATATGCTTCATGTATGACTTCAGTTTTCAGTTAACACTTTCTAAAGCACAAAACTCATTTGAATTGCCATAATTAATTAATGAACGCAGGTATTTGAAAATCATTTTCTGGACAGTTATTTAACAATTCACTATGTTTGTATATATGTAGCCATTAAATTATGAAATTCATTACTTGACGAAGTAACTGATCAGGCCAATTAAAGTGTGTAATAAATTAATAATTCCACTCTTTAACTAGTTATTTTAAATAGTAGTAATCTATGCGCTGTTAAAGTTTAAAATAACCGACATGATTCCATCTGTTTGTTAGCATTAGTTACTATATTGTGATATACAGGATAATTTTAATATATAAATTTCCGATTTCAAAGGGCTGGAAAGTGAGAACCACTGGTCAGAAAATAGCACACCATTTTCAGCCCAATGTATGATGTTACATAATATTAACGATATTATTTTGTGTTTCGTTTAAGAGTATGGAATGTATTACTTTCATTTACATGCAATATTTTTGTAATTAACGATGACTTGCTTCAGATATATTTTAGGTGTTTTCATGAAAATAACAGATGAAAGAATTTTTCAATTGAGTATAAGATACTTCCTCATAAAACAATTTTATTCCGTATCTCAAAGTTCAGCTTCTGTGAATAAAACTAATTAAGATCGAAAAACTGCCGGATATTAAGAAATCGCTCGGGTGGGTTATTTCAGCTCAAAAATTAGGTGTCGGTCAGATACGCAAAAAGTGTTCATGTAAATTCAGTGTTACAACAAAAAAATTGTGTTTGTTTTAGAATTAATGTTCTTTGCAATTTTAAGCGCCATTTTAGTAAACCCTGTATAACAAATAATTTTATTGTGTAATTTTATGACTAACAATTTTATGCAGTATAATTCAGTTAATTTTTTTATTTTACACACAAACTGTCTATCACTAATTAATTTATAGAACAACTAGTTACTTTAAGAAATAATTAGTTAAAACGAGAAATTAATTTTTGCAAATTTTAACTGATTCGATCACTTATTTTGCGAAATAACTAGATATTCTATTAAATACCTGAATATTATCTCTTTAATAATAACATATATAATAAATTGCAAACCCTCTGAAACTGTTGCAAAATCTCTGAAAAAAAAATGAAATATAAACTTCCTGAACAATGCAGAAAGCTTGGACTAAAAACGCCTAAAATGGGTGTTTTTTTATACTTACTGCGCGCAATACACTGGTTCCCGTTATCCTGTTTGCATCGTGGTGAGGAAGCCAATTGCCATATTCTTGGACACTGGGTCGAATCCCGAAGACGTTATTTTCCAGTTCATTTTTATATATCATGTATATATTCGATCAACATCGCATTCCCCGTCATCATCCATCATTTGAAAAGGAGACCTAGGTTTCTATTTACATGGTAATCCCAAAAAGATCCGCGGTGGTAGGATGCTTCATATAGTGTGACAAAACAGGAAAACTGTTCTCAAGAGTTGTTTTCCGAAATGTTTTGAATGTACGATACAACCTTTAGAGAAACCGGCGACCGAATATCAGTCCATATTTGTTATTTGGGATTAGTCGGTTCTTATACCAGTTTGGCATAAAATCGAAAAGTTAGAGCATACAGGCAAAGATCATTAAACTAGTTTTCGTGATGTACGAAAGGCTGGTTACTAGCAACGAAGCTCGGCTTATTTTATATTAGAAAAGGCCAACTGTGTATAGCGTGCATGTACTCAGCTTATCATACAAATATCAAAGGAAACACCTCTTCTCGCCTGTCCTCCCGCAACGTGAAAGGGCAGCCAATTTTTTTTTTCTTTTGCGGTTTGCTTATCGCATCTGGTGGAAGTATATGCATTAGCATTATTTTGGCGGAATTTATTGTTACGCTTCAGGCATTATTATTAATGTTTACAATGTTTTTATTTTAAACATTGTGTGCAGTGAAGTTTTGATTAATTTCAGGTGTTGATTTATTTTGTTAACATTATACTGCTCATTGGTGCGCAAAGTTTGACTTTCGTTGTAAAATAAAATCAGTATAAGAGTAAAAATAATTGATCCACCTTTGTTTAACCTTTATTTAATATTACTGATTTAGTATTGAATTTCATTTAATTTTCGTTTAATCTCATCGACAAGTCCCAACACTCTTTTACGACTTTAAAGTTGGATTTATTTTCTGCTTTTTAATTATCTCATTCCATTCTCATGAAACTCATACCGTAGCGAGTTTCATGCTTTCGCTTATTAGATTCGTTTCCGAATAGGGGGGGGGGAGTTTATTAATTTCTCTTACTACAGCAAAGACCTTGTCTGAACGGAGTTTAATATGGCATAGCCTAAGCCAGCGACAAGCGCAATCCTCATCTGTTAACCACGGCAAAATTCGCGGACTTGGTTTTGTTGTCACTGCCAGACAAATGAAACAAACACACGCAATGCGTCCTACTTCACTTCAATGTGTATTTTCCCACCCACCCTGTTTAACTCGGGCGTTTCGGTAAGCAGAATTAGTTAGATTTCAGATATGACATTAAGCGTTATTTTGAACCTCTTTCAGTTGCGGCATGTGTACGTCATGCATGCTTCAAATTAAAACGTATAGTAAATGAACACTTAATAAAGATCGGAGAGCTGCATTTTTAAGCATCAGTAACCTATACTTGCATACCTATCTCACTAACCAAGGAGAAGAGAAAGAAATTGATACTACCAGATAACGGTTATTTATGAGCCTCCGCAACTACTAAACCTCAAGAATTAGGAGATGGATTTACCAAAGGAAAAATGCTTTTCTTTCGAGGATAGTAGACTGAAAGAAAAAAAAAATAAAACGCAAGCACTCGCTATCATGTGACAAATAACAGCAGACTATAAAAGAAAGAAAGGATAAAATATACGAAAGAAGAAAAAATGGAGGAAGTCTTACGAATAAAAACACAATCGTGAAGAGATAAGGATAAAATACTGTTCTGTAAAGAGAAAAGCAATGGTAAGGAGCCATCCAGCCAATCTCAGCTGGAAGGCCAAAAGTAGAAGGGGGGTGATGCACTTTGATACGCGTAAAAAATATGTATTGGATAATGGAACCAAGAAGGACCCAAACCTTAGCTATCAATTTTTTTCTATGGTACATTAATGATATTTTGCACCCATCCTATACAGATAAAAACGGAGCATTGCCGACAAAACAGAGTTGATGATCGGTTTGTATCCAAACGGAAGAATGCTTAGAAATAAAGAGAACTTTACTTTCTCTTATTTTTAGTTTTTGAAAGGTTTTTTCCAGTTAATTCTATTTGCTTAGAGAAGTATTTAAGGTAATAATGTTGGCATAAACAGGCTTAAGATTATGGTTCGCGTTGAGATTCAAAGAGTTTGACCATTTCGAATTTGCTGCTGCGGAAGACTGCAGAGTTCAGGAGAGTAAAGGATCTTTCCGCTAACACCAACACCACAGTTTTTTGTTCATACCAATTCAGACTGAATACTACACAAGTTTGTTGCAGAATTTTTTCTTTTAAAGGTAGGCTCAGGCAGGCAAGTCTATATATAAACTTGATATCCTGCTATCATTATCTACACGTAAAAACGCCCATTTTGAAATATTTAGTTTTGTCCTATTGTCTATTCTTTATCCTAGTAGATAAATGGTCAGCAAGTTTTGATGAAAAGATATTTTAGTTTTGAATAGTTTTTGAATCACATATATTCGAAGAAATTTCTCCAACAGAATAAGTTATATATAATTATATATAGTTATATATAGTTATATAATATATATGAAGAACGTTGAGAATTTTCTCCTAAAGAATAAGAAATTTTATATGAACAATGTAAAGAAATTTCTCCAAAAGAGCATGAAATATCGCATTTACTCGCATATTTCTCCTCCTCACGTATCCTCTCCTGATTTTTCAACCCCTGATTTAAAATTTTCTGATTCCTGGTAATAGTGTAAAATGTATGCATACATAAAAAATACTTTGTGTAAGTAAAAAGAATATTATTGAAATTGATAAGGCTTTTGAAATATGTAATTTTTAATGTGTCTCTGTGTGTGCTATGGTTTTAAAGACGTCTCTTTAGAAATAATATACACCATGCAGTTTTCTCTCCCGATTTTCAAGCTGTAAAATTAGTGGTAAAAGAGCCGGGGGAATACATGACTAAATGAGGTACTATATATAAGAATAATGTAAAGAAATATGTTTCTCGATGGCTTAAACGTGAAAATGCCTGCAATTACTTCTTGTTTTAATGAATGTATGTTATGAAAAGATTATAATAGACTTTTCTATATGAATGTACTCATCATATTGGTCCCTTTAGATCTAACTGGAATATAACAATAGAAAGGGTGACGAGTACAAATTTCTCAAGGGAAGAAGAGATAATTCCTTAAATTATTATCATTTAGGACTCAAAAGGATTTATTTTTCCTTGAAAATATTTCAGTTTTTAAGCAAAAGGAAAGGAGGGCAGAATATCGAGAACAACTATCGGTTTAATGTATTAAAAAGTGGCCTTGTAAAGCATAGCTTTTCATTCCAAAATAGGCGACAAGAGTTCATTTAATAAGCAGATCAACATACAGTGATGCAATTCCCCTAAAAATGTTTCCAAGTTATGCTAAAAGTTATCTCATGCATTCCCCACGAATACAAGCCATAAGTCTAAACTTGGTCAGTCATTTTCCATACTGACGATGCTGACTTAAAATATTAAATGAAAATTTATTTCATTAAATAGCAAGAACATTTATTTAATTAAATATTTTTAGTCAGCCGCCCAGACGTATAGTGGTTAGAGGAGCTTGACTGCGATATTGAAGGGCCCGGGTTCGAATCCCGGGTATGGATGTAAAAATTGTCTTCTTTCTTTCTTTCCACCGACAGCGAGGCAGCCGGTCCACTGGGTAGTTAGCATATCGGCCAGGTAGCCCCGCTGACGGAAATAACTTGAACAAAAGACACACTTATAAATACATATTGTGCTCAAGACGACTGCTGGGGGCAGTGCAAACAAATGCTGGACGAAGACGATAGTGCATGATGGAAGAAGGGTGCATTGCGGGCGTGAAGAACAATTCCAGTTACATATTTACAGAGTAATGGATAGGTGGTTACAAATACTAAAAGTAATAAGAAGTAAAATACTAGAAAGTAAAACAATACATAAAATAAAAAAAGGCAAAACAGTGGAAACAATACATAAAATAAGGCAAAATACATAGTTCAAGGTTCATAATTCAAGGTTTACAGTTCAAGGAGATAAATATATACAGGGAATAAGAAAAGCCGAATAAGCTAACTTAAGATAAAATTAGTTCACTACAGGTACAGAGCATACAGGGGCTGTGCTGGTGACGAGGATGGTGGCTGAGAATTACTCCAGCCTGTCTGAGATTATGCGTGCAATGTTTATGCAATCGCATATGCGTTTCAATGCATTGCGATTTTTTGAAGTAGCTTCGGCCCATGCATGGATGTGGTTTGCTACTGGATGCCTAAGATGATATTTAGCGGTCTCTCTGCAAGCGAACAGATAGTGGTCCGGATCTCCTACCATCCCGCATGAGCAATGCTCGTTTTCGCGTCGTCTGAAGCGATGCAGGTAAGTCATGAAGGGACCATGTCCTGTTAGATACTGAGTGAAGTGAGACGAGCCAGATTTTAGAAGCCGGCAGACTTTTGGAAAAAATCTGTAAACTCTTCTGCCGGTGGTTTCTGTCTCCCACAGATGTTGCCAACGTTTGAGTAATTCTCTCTCGAGCTCAGCTTTTAAGAACGAACCCGGGAGAGGCACGTCAAGTGTGCGAACGTGGGGGTCAGTTGCTGCTCTTTTGGCTATTGCATCTGCAATTTCATTACTCAGTATTCCAGTGTGGGCAGGTACCCACTGGAATTCAGGCCTATAGTATTTAGGTGTTCTTAGTAAGAGTTTTTGTATGGCCCTGACAAGTGGATTTTTACTACATGTGCCTTGGATTGCCTGGAGGCTAGAGGCTGTGTCTGAATATATACTGGAATAGTTATTTTCCAGTGTGTAGACAAGTGCAGCTTTTAATGCAATCAGTTCAGTCTGAAAAACTGAGTTGTGGTGCTTAAGCTTTCTTTCCCAGGTCTTTAAGATCTGGTTCCCAAGTAGAACACAGTATCCGCTACCGGTGCCACATTCTCCTTTGGATCCATCGGTGTAGATTGCAGTGGCGTTGAACCACGTTGGTGACCTGCAGTTAATCGATATATTGAATTCGGCCGGGTGGCAAGGTGGTTCGGGAATGCTTTGCTCATAGTCAGTATAAACATAAGTCCTATCCCATAAACTTATTGTCTCTTTGAGTCGGAGCACTCGCACTATTGCACTCTCGTGCTGAGCTAAGAGATGCAGAGGCAGTAGTCCTGAAATCACGCTTAGAGCATTAGTGGGTGAGGTTTTATATCCTCGGGTAATGCTCAGGAGGAATGGTCTTTGTGCTGAGCGTAGCAGATTCTCCATTTTAGTAGTGATCGTTATGCCCCACATGGAGGCTCCATATAGTGCAATACGTTCAGCAACTACAGAGTACCACGTCTTAAGCATCCTCGAAGAAACTCCCCATGTTGGTGTTGCTGTTCTGAGCATGGAATGAAATATCCTGTGAAGTCGTGCCTTGACCTCCTTTAAATGTGGCATCCAAGTCAATGTGTCGTCAATTATAACTCCAAGGTACCTCAAGTTTCTGACTATTTTAATATTTTTCCCATGAAGGTTGATGCACGGGGTTCTTCGATGGCGCTTACCTGGACAGATAAGCATACCTTGGGTTTTTGAGTTGACAATAGTTAACTTATGGTCATTGGCCCATTTGGCCATTTTGTCCATTGCTTGTTGTGCCCTAGTCTCATATGCGTTGCGGCTGTGCCCTTTGGTTACCAGCAAAGTCATCGGCATAAGCCAGTATTTCCGTGTGAGGATCTGTGTTAGAGTCAGCGCTGTGTCCGCTACAAGATTCCAGAGCAGTGGACCCAGACAGGATCCTTGAGGACAGCCTCTATTGATGGAACGTGAGTGCACTCCTGCGGCCGTAGTGGCTTGTAAGCGGCGATCACTTAGGTAGCTGTAAATAAGGTCAAAGAGAATCTTAGGGCTACCCATGTCCTGTAATCTCTTCAGTACATCGGGCCACCACAACGAGTCGAAAGCGCCCTGTATGTCCATAGAGATAATGACACTATGTTGGTTATTTATTCTGTTATTTGCTATTAATTTTCGTAGGTGCTGCAGCGCGTGATCCACCGATCTGCCAGGAATGAAGCCGTATTGTTTGTCATTTATGCTTTGTCCAGACAAAATATAGTGTTTAAGTCTTTGAAGGACGACTCTTTCTAGTACTTTACCCAAGGCAGGAAGAAGGCAAATAGGCCGGTAAGACGTTGGTACATTAGGGTCTTTTTTCGCTTTGAGGAAGAGCACCACCTCACCAAGTTTCGTGCCGGCTGGGAAATATCTGTTGCGCCAACACGCAGTAATGTAGGCATGCAGTAACTCCGGATGCGTACTGTTACTGGCTTGCAGAATGCCATTATCTATCCCATCAGGACCTGGTGCTTTATTGGTGTTTAACGCTTTAACAATGTCGCTCATTTCTTTGGCGTTTGGCAGTGGTTCAAAATCTGTTTTCTTGGTATTGTAATATTGCTCAACGCTGGCTCTGATATTTCTTTGTGCGGGATTATCTGTGTCTGCGTTATCAGGTCTAAAGAAATTGTCCAGAATGTGCGCAACTACTTCTGTGCTAGTTGCTGCTCCGTGGCTTATTGTGGCAGTAAGATTAGTAGGTGTAAACATCTTGTCATGTGCAATGCGGAAGACAGTTCCGAACTTATTCGCAGTGTTGGTACAGTACTCTTTCCAGGATGAAAACTTCGCTTTTGCAATCTGTCTTTTGTAAGCAGCTCTGTGCTTTCGAAAAATTAGCGAGTGTGTCTCTCTTTCTAAGGGATCCTTGCATGCTTGCATTTTGGCCTTAGGGCACGGACTTTGCTGCTTTCAGCAGTCAGCGTGGTGCTCCACCAAGGAGTGCATTTCGGGGCTGCGTAATGTTTCCTTTTCAAGACTTTTTCGCACACTGAGAGCAGTGTTTGCATAAGATCTTCATGCATGGCGTCGATGTCTTTACTACTGTTGCAATTGTTACATTGTGCCACGAGACTTTCAATATGGGTTGAAAGTGCATCTTTAAATTTGTTCAGGTTTATATAATTCGTTTTCCATCTGTTCTTTGTTATAAATTGGTGCTCCGAATCTATTCTGAACTCAATGTAGCGATGGTCACTGAACGAGGGAGTTTCGCCAACCTTCCAATTGTGAATATTATTAAGAATACCAGTGGTGGCTAAAGTGATATCAGGCCACCCCTGAGCCCTGGTAGTCCAGTATGTAGGAGGGCTGTCGGTGGGGTTGACGACTGCAAGGTTATGAGAAGTGATGAAGTCAAGGACAGGGCAAGCACGCCTGTTTTCCTCTGGCGCACCCCATAGAGGGCTAGCAGCGTTAAAGTCCCCAGCGATTATCTTATTCCTAGTCGGAATCATCATGACTTTTTCCAGCTCCTGGAGTGCAGTGACAATGTCGTGCGAAGGAGGAAAATACACGCTGGTGATGGCAATCTGACCATAAGGCCCTTCCAGTTGTACAGTAACTGTGTAATCTCCTTTATGCATTAGCAGGGGCGTGAGTGGACCATTGTAGGCGATGGCTGCTTGATTGCCTACTGAATGGTAAGTTTTGTAGTTGCTGAATCCTGTGATCCTGTTGTTAATGGAATGAAACTCTTGTAGTGCGGCTAGATCTACATTGTTTTCTAGAATAACCTGGGCTGCATGGACAGTTGCGGCTTGGCTGCGTTGCAAGTTGCTTTGAAGAACTGCAAAACCATGTACTGTTCTTGGATATGCAATAGCCTGCTGTTCATCTATCACTGCGCCGTTGATTTCATTCTGAACAGTTCTGCCATGTAGGCTTGACATTGTCTTGCACTAGACGGGTGTGTGGTGTCGAAGCTAGTGCCTTTGGATTTATTGTGAGTTGCGCAATTGACGCAGTGTGGAGTCTTTGCTTTGCAGTTATCCTGGCTATGAGCTTGTCCACAGTTTACACAGGCCAACGCTGCTTTACAAGAATGACTCAAGTGTCTCATCCGCTGACAATTAAAACACCTTGCAACTTGAAAGTATTTTCTCTGTCCCTTCATAGGAGGCAATGTTGGCGCACCTATTAGATGCATCCATAGTAAAGAGACTACCATAATAAAATGACCTTAATAGTGGCCGATGCCAGCATAGGCAAGTGCCCGCCATTAGGAAAAAGAGAGAGTCACATTTTGTATCTATGCTTACACAAATATATTATGACTTTTAAATGGTTTCTTTTGCTTTGCTCAATATTTTTTAGCCCAAAGGGCTGTGAATTTCGTTTTGGCATTTTGCGCCGAATTACTATAAAAGGTGTATCACTTTTTAAATTGTTGCCACCAAATATTATCGCTCTGTATTATATTTAATGAATAATGAAGAATCTGCATAAACATATGTACGTTTCTCGCAA
The DNA here is from genome assembly GCF_044657685.1 of Stegodyphus dumicola. NCBI lineage: Eukaryota > Metazoa > Arthropoda > Arachnida > Araneae > Eresidae > Stegodyphus > Stegodyphus dumicola. The sequence continues at coordinate 138,575,717 of NC_140781.1, read as the reverse complement.
TGTGATAAAACAACTGTACCTAAAGCCATCAAATATTGAATAGCGTAATCCTTCACCCGAATATGGGTATCTGGAAGCTCAAATTTGGAACATGGAGTTTGTTTTATTAGTTATTTCATATTTTGTAAATCTTTGACGAATTTTTGATTAACAAATTCAACGATTTCAAAGCAAGCAATGGTAACAGTGTACGAAAAAAAAATATTTTTATCTCCATGGCACCAATTTGTGTATCGGAAATTCTAAAGATATGCTCTTTTAAAATTATTTTGTGATACTGCTGTTGAATTGAATTTTATGGTTTAAGTACGAAGATCATGCTATTTAATAAATAAAGGTATAACACAAAACGTTAAAATAGCCTCTTAGGGCATCATATAAAATCTGAAAACTTTCAGATTTTTTCTTTTGGAGGATTTGAAATGCTTTATCATTCCGTTTTCGGAACTAGTTAGAAATTCTACATTTGGTTTTGATAAGAAATTAGCTTTATTAATTATGAGTTGCTTAAAAAGGATGAATTCAAATTGAGGGGAAAATGCTTCTATGCAGTTTATGTATTGGAAAATGTCGAAGGGACCAAATTAAGATTACTTTTTTCTTTTTCCTAAAAATAATGTTAGATTAATTTCCGTCTGAATTATTCTCGCTTACTGAATGACAGTTTCGTTCTATAAATTATTTTGCAGAAACGAGTTTGTAAATTTTATCAAACTGCTATAAGCATGATTGCAAACTGCTATAAGCAACTATCATTGTTTGCATTAATTCTCAGGAGGGCAAGTTGCCTTCTTGGGAGTTCTGGTTTAATTTATTATTAATATTTGCTTTCTTAATTTTAAATAGTAATATAATTCTATTGCGTTCTTCCTTTACCATTCGTTGAGTTACATCAGTGACCTGTGTTAGAATTAGTAAATATGTAAACCAGTTAGAATAAAATAGGTATTCTGGTTATACTGCCATTCCATTTTGTACTTGCAACTTTCTGTGAGGATTTTGACTAATAGTTAATTTTAAGTTAAAGCTACTTTCCTTTCACTCTCCTTTTCATCCACGCTTTCAATACGAGAATGTAAATTGGATAGCGTGCGTTTATTCAGGTTATGGGAGAAAGAAGTGCAATTTAAAGGAAGTGATTTTAGAACGTGTTCTATCTGCTTGAGGCGATGTTGTTATCGTGACTTATTAGCAGTAGCGTTGAATGGTTCTAGCCCAATCTTTGTATAAATAATGTGTGCCCAATCATTGTTCTCTCTCTGGGAAACATTCTAAAGGCGCACATAATAGTACGCAACTAAATAACTCTAAAGTATTCAAAAGGCTTGTTCCGCCGTCTTCTACAAGCCAGAGCTTTCCTGCGCGTTTACTTTACCCTGTGAGCCTTTAGGCTAATTACATTTTATTTTGAGTTCAACATTACTTGTTTAAGTTAAGCCAGAAATGTTGGCATATGTAAACCCAAATGGAGTCGACTGTCAATTCTTTGTGATTGAATAAAAGGGCTGTTTACACTCTTCTTCTGACTTTGTTTGGCTACTGTTAAATACCTTAATAATTCTTCTACAGTCTTCCTAAAGCTAAGGAGTTTATGTTATCAAAGAATACGAGACTCCATAACCTTCTGAATATTTTAGAGTTATTTAGTTGAGTACTATTATGTGCGCCTTTAGAATGTTTTCCAGAGGGAGAACAAAGATTGGGCACACATTATTAGAGAAATCAATTCATTTTATGTAATTATTTAATGTGCGGCCTATTATTAATATATTAATATATTATGCTATTTTCGCAATGTATATTATTGTAAAATACAGCCTTAAATCAATACAAAAACACATGAATTCTATATGCCTCAATTCAAAAATATATATTTTATTTGACTGTGGGGGGGGGGGCAGCAAGTGCCCTATTCCTTTCCTGATAACATCCATGAATATTACGTATACACCTAAAAAAAGTTCTATTTAGTTAACAATGGACCATAGCTTGCGGCAAAATCATGAGCTGCAGAAGGGTGCACTGCGATAGGTCGAATTTGAAAGCAGATACTAAATCCCTTGCATAAAATTTGTATATGCACTCATATTCTACCGAGGAAAGGTATGTAACAGCCTTCTTCTTTCACTCTTATTTAATGGATCTTAAAATCATAGTCTAGAACGAAATTAATTGCTTCGTGCAATGTCATTACATCCTTTGGGTCAAATAAATTGAAATTTTTTAAAGATCTCGTATACAAACAAGGTATTTTCAAATAATGTTAATCCACTCATTGGTTCTGGCTATTGCATCTACTGCAGTTTTAAGTTCTCCAATTAGTCATATTAGAATTCCAAATAATCGGATATTGTAGAATGACAGATCATCTGTATACCAAAAAATTTGGGTAACTGGATTGCTTTCTTTTTGAAGGCTAAAGATGTATTTAATGAAATATAAGTGAGAGACTTTCTTTTCTTTGTTGCAGTTTATTTCAATAAAGGTTATATAGTTAAAAATATATAATTGTAATTTCTAGAACGCAAAATACAAAACTTATTTAAAAAAATTAAACTGAATTATTATCACGCTATTAACTCAAAATTCTCAGTCACAACGATTGCAATTAAATCTGTTTCAACAAAATCAAATCTGAATTGCAATCAAATCTGTTTCAACTAAATTAAAACAGTGAAATTAATCTTTTTCTGCTGTAAGTCCTAACATAAATATATACATGTTTTGCGCATTCAGTCTATAATAAGGCGTATCGTCTTAGCGCATGCGATGCATCCGGAGCATGCCTACAAATTTTAAATGGTGAAAGGGGAATTATTGATTTTAATTCAGTTTTATAAATAAATTGTAAATTATTTATGTTAATTAACCAATTTCTTTATATTACGAATATTTACTAGCGCTTCCTCCCTCCGTTTTCCTGCTAGAATGCAAATTTTAACTCGCGTGTATTTAAGCGAGGGTTTGATGATGTTTTAGTGAGAGCGTGTTCCGCCTCCTGAAGGGCACGTTACTAGTTCATTTTCTACGATAGCATATTCTTGTCTACGACGCTGTTTTATTCTTGCAGATTGTGATATCACGCCGGTGTAGGCTAGAGCCAATTTTTTTAGGTCTATTTACGAGTCCTTCTACTCCTTTTCCTTCTAACGCTTTTCCTTCTACTCCTTTCGCAACGTGAAAGAGCAGCCAAAATTTTCCCTAACTGCATGGTGTGAGATGATTGCAACAAATAAAAAGTTTATTGAAACTCAAAAATGTATTCGATATTAATTCAGAAATCAAACAAAAAAATCAGCGTTATATTTTCCAATTTTCACAGGAATAGCTTCGATGGTTTAACCGAACCATCCTCCTCAGCTGCAAAAACGCAAATGTATTTGAGTTCTTGAATTTCGATTTTAGCTATGCTAGCCGTAAATGCATGAGAGGATTTGAAGATCTGAGGCAAAGCTTGTAGGCTGATTTTATCTTAAAGTTCTACATTTTACTTTATTGTAGCATTTACTCCTACAAATTGCGGATATTTCTCTTAATTACCACTTATAACATTTAAACTGATGATTAAATAAAAAAGTTTATTTTAAACCTTATGAGTTGGAATTATTTTACTTAAATGTTTAAAGTTAGACGACAAGTCGCCTGTCTATCTCTACGGGTTCATGAATCAAAAGTCAGTATAGGGCGGATCCACATAACATGTTTATAAACAGGCCTTCTTTATAAACACTGATGCATCAAAGCTGAAAACAAGATTCAAATTTGATAGTTGGTTTACAATTTTTCTCAGCGGTACTCTTTCTCTTCCAACAATCTTATTCTTGTGTTGATCCACGCCACTGATATCCAGTGTCTTTCCTTCAATGTGATGCTTCTTACAGCAAATGATTCCAGTAAATATTTTTTACAGTAGATGATTTGCGTCATTGGAGAATTGGGTATTGCTGCAGACTAAACGAAAAAAAAAAAACTCGTATCTTCAGTTAAATTCTATTAAAACATACATATTGATTTTTAAGAGAGAAGAAAAAAACTAAAATCTCCTTAAATGTTAACGTGACAGAAGTACTTAAAATGTTTGTAAAGCTTTAGTTACGTCTAAACAATCAATTCAATTGAGAATTTAATGGGAACTTCAAAAAGGCAATTTAATATTTTTTTAACATGACCCATTTTCTTTTCCCATAGATTTTCATTTTAAAGGCTTCAACTATTTTATAATTTCTCATATAATTTAGCTGTTTAATTTAGAAACGCTCATGATAGAAACTACTGTCTCGCAAATAGTTCAATGTCAACTGTAAATTTCTTAAACTTCATATCAACTTTAGATCTTTAAAATCCCCAAATACATTATTATGCATTTTGATCGAATGTAATATGTTAATGCAATTGTACAAATAGCGAAGCATCGCTTTAAAAATATTTAATAGTTGATTATTTAAAACATCGCTGAATACTCATACTGTATAAATTGTTTCATAATCTCTCAAGCATTCCTATAAAAACAAAAAGAAAGAAACTTATTTAAGGGCTCTCCTTAAAAAATGGAATGAAAATATAGTTTATGTTACACATGGGAGGAAATGCCATTTTTGTTCTCTTCCATTAAATTGCCTTCCATTTATACCCCTTGATCGAAACTGCTTTATTGATGCAGCGTATCGAAAACTGTGAAATTTTTTTAGTAGAGAGAAGTTGATGTTATCGAAGAAGTTTGAAAAGGAAAGAAATTTAAGCATAAGAGATGAGGGCGATATTAAAACAATTTTTGACGTGCTTTCTCTTGGAAAGTTTATTGAGAGGGGCAAGTAAAAATAATATCAAGCTTTTGATAGGAAAATAAGCATATTGTTTTCGTAATTATATAAAGAAAGAATTTTTAAAAGTATCTTTCAATATCTGAGGCATTCTAAATCATATGAGTAATTAAGTTTTCTATAAAAGGTATGAAAGAAAGCTCTCATCTAGTAACATGTGACAGCTCTAGACGAAGTTTCTCTCCCTCTCCATCACAGAAGGCTTTTAGAAAGCCTTTTAAATAATTATGAGTATACTGTTTGCATTCTATTTCATGCTAAGCAAATGTTGTTCATGTATTATTTAGCATTTCATGTCTTAATTTTTTTCATTTTCATAAATATTTCATAGATTAGTGTATCATGGCTTTATTTCATTTTATGAATTCCTTTTTCCTTTACTTTAAAAGAAAATAAGTTGTAATGGTATCGTAAATTTCTTTCACACCCTGCAAATATCTATTTAAGTTCAAGAATAACAGCAGTCTACTACAACAATTGCCCACCAGCGGCCGAGCGGTAAAGACGCTGAACACTGGTAATTCGGTCCGAGGTTCGAATCCCGCGAACGGGCTGGCTGCATGGGCGTTTTCGTGGTTTTCCCCATGTGTAACGTGTATAAGAGTCAGTTTCCCTTAGAAAGTCCTCTACGAAGGCATCCCTCCCTTTAGGCAGATAGCCCTCGTGTGCTTTGCCATAACTGAATAATCCACTACTACAACAATTTGTTTTCATATTTATTGTTAATATTTTCTTTCAGGAGACTTTAATTACACTCCGCGTAAAAATACATAAATAGAAATAAAAATAAATAATAAAAATAACGGGAATTCAGAAAAAACGATGAAAAGTAACAGACAAAGAAGAAGTAAAGTCCATTGAAGACATGGATAGCAGTTAAGTCATTTATTAAGCAATTATATGCCCTGAACCATTGTGTATGAGTATGATGCGTTGTCTTATGAGGATATTCTGTTTAGCAAGGTCATTTACAAATAACCTTGAATGTTGTCCTTAGAATTTATTGCCAGGTACATTTAATATTTGGAAATTTCACATGCGTTGCGAAATGGCAGTAACCGTGTCCTAACATGTTCCACAGCTGTGCAGTTGAGGAAAACGTGTAGACCCCCTTTGCTCTACATACACATTTTCTAGAGACGATTGCTATGTACTATTTACTGAAGGATAACTCCAGACAGATGCGACAATACTGGCAATATAAAAGATAGGAAGATAGATTTGGAGTATCATCGAAACGTTAAAGTGAGACGAATAATTATCAAAAGTGACCGGGTACCACAGGCAGTAGCTCTTCAAACCCGTGATTCCAGATACGATGGACTCATGCGATACGAAGAGTAAGGTGAGCAACGTTCGGCCTAGTGTCTATACACGAACTCTGCGGCCATCTGAAGCAAGTGAAAATAGAAATTCGTCATTAACGAGGTTTCAAGTTGACACATTCCAAGATTATCGGGCCCGACACTAAAATATGAGTTAGTATCGATATCCAGCAGCTAGTGTTAGATGTCCTATTTTGCGCTGAAAAGGGAGTCCAGCCATAAGGTATTTCTCCCGCCTTCTTGGCATGCCTTTGTGGTGTGGTGGTTTGCACTCTGGGCGTGTTTTTCAGAGGTCCGCGGTTCGATTTCTGGAGAAGGAGTTGCTAATTTTTCATCTTGCCTGCTTCCAAAAAATCGTAATATCTCTACACAGCCACTGTCATACTTCTTGAAACGGTGCTTAGTGACATTTTATGTTCAGAAGATGGGAAAGAGATAGATAAAACAAACATCAGGTCGCTTTCTCTATCGGAGGCGAATTTGCCATTCTAGGCCTTCTGCTGTCCTTGTAACAGCTAAAGGCGTCTTTTTGTAAGCACTGATAAACATCGTTTGACTTATCGTCCTGATGCATATACTGAGCAGTTCGTTGACATCATCGATTTAAGCAGACATAAACTGCCCGAACTAATATAAGATTGAAAAATTACTTTATGCTTGTATGCTTGTACATCTTGGGTTGCGTTTTTCCAGTCCATTCCAAACCCACTCTGAGTGCCCATTGGGTGCCGCCGTGTACCACTGCATGTCTGGCTATAAAGTAGCTTTATGTTAAGGTTGAAGACAACAGATGATGGAGCTGGAGTAAGTCTGTCATCTATCTTTTATACTGGCGTATGTACTTAAGATTTGTTTTCAGTCAGTATTTATAACTGCTTCTAAACGAAATCTTTTATGTGATGTTGTGACTAATCGTCCTGACCTTAGTACCTAGACTAGATCAGGTCCACGATTTCATCATGGTTGAGAGGGAAGAGGGGTTTCATCAGCAAAAGCCTTGGCTACCTAATGAATGAAATTTGCCCAGCTGGATTTTTCAATTCTGATGAAGAACATCCTGGGGGGATGGATACATGGGTTCCCTTGCACCATTTCCTCTAGCAGCACAAACCTCTTGAGAGGACTTCTGGTTCTATAGAATATTTTAATTACCTCGTGTTGCAAACACATTGCATTTTTAGAAGCATCTGTGCCTTCTCCAGTATTCCAATCCGGGCACAAAGTTATAGCCGCCGACTACCCTTAAATTATGTCAAAAATGTCAGTTTTATGTAATAAATAGATTCAGAAGAATCAGTCTGTCCAACTTGAAGGCTGTAGCAGAGTTTCATATAAAGCACTTTTTTCTCGGATAATTCACGGCTAAAATTTTAGGCAAGTGTAAAACTAAATACGCACATTACTGTTGAGTAAAAATTTGTGTTAATATTCACATGTCCTGTATTGCAGTAAATTAGAATAAATTTACTCACCAGTATTGTTTTAAATATTGAGCTGTTTCTTTTGTTTTTACACTCAGCATGTTTAAGTAACTGTATTACACAGCCATCGTTTAGTGAGCAGTATGCCTGAAAGTCATCTGTAGGTCGGAGATTTCATACTTCATCACTTTTGCGTAGAATATACTGAAATCAGTTCTTATAAAACATACGCAGTGTAAGCATTCTTTAAATGAAACGTTTTCAGCTGCTTTTCATACTGAAGTATGGAAAAAGTATCATGAAAGCTGTAATATTAAGTAAATTGTATCCTCTGTTTTAAGCATTGAATGCTGTTGTCATAGCATACATATCGAGAGTCACGATTCATAGAAAAAATGTCTAAAAGGTTATTTATATTATTTTATCGTAAAATAGTTATTATTGATTTTGTAAATTAATAAAAGCCAAGAACATCTTTGTGCATTAATAATAAGCAACATTAGAAACAAATTAGCAAGACTTTGAAAAAAGTTTACGAGTTGGGGGGGGGGAGAAATAAAAGTTCAAGAAATCGATAAAAATTCAATTGTGCTAGTTAAACTTAGTTTCTTGTCTCTGGGGAATCTCTTATCTGCTCATCATACTCACATAGTTGCTTTATTCTGAAAATTATACGCAATTAAAAACTGCAGCAGAAAATGTATATTGAAAGAAACGGAAGTTAATAGAATAGAATGATTTTTGAAATACACATGAAACAGATTGCTCAGTTAAATGCTTGATTATTTTGCAGGCATATCTTTTTTGCCATTATATTATGAAAAAAAGGGAGCTTACTTATATTATGAATAATTCTGAGTTGCTTTCTGTTTGCATCGTCGAGGACACTTTTGGGAGCTTCTACTTGTGATTTTTATATGAGTAACTTTAGAGCTTTTCATTCTGTTTTTGTACAGAATGTCTGCTGAGTTCGACTAACTTTGTTGAAAATGATTGTTTTAAAGTTAACAACGTGATATTTTATTTATAATTCATGAATGCAGTAAGACGAATCGAATGACTTTACACCAGACTTTACTAGTTTTATGATTACTAGGTGTTTGCTAATTAAATTTATTTTGAACATTCTGATAATAAGCATACAGGAAAACACACCTTTCCTCCCAAATCTGTTTCTCTGAACCCATTTCTGGTGAAAATTCCCAGAATTTTGAATTCTGTAGTATGATTTATGTGCGAATTACCAAACCTTCTATTTTCGGAAAAAAAAAAAAAAAAAAAACCCTGGATAATTTAATGCTGAGATTAAATCTCTGTCTTAGCATGACAGAGAATGCATAGTTATTATATACCTGAAAAATATTTTGCACCGTTTGTTTTTATAGTTGAGTAAATAAACTAATATAATATCATTAAGATTAATTTATAATCAAGATTAATATAATTAATTAAACCATGATTAATAATATAATTCATTTATAATCATGATTTAATGAAATTAATTTATAACAATGATTGGATAAATATAAACAATGCAATAAAAAAGAAATATAGTCATTTTGCAAAGTTTAATTTTCAAAGTTCCAGTTCTTCCATAGTGGCCTCTAGAGAATAATACAATAATATACACTGGTGTGCAAAAATTAAGGACGAGAGGGTTTTTTCAATATAACTTTGTACAAAAGCTTTCCAAATCAACACATTTAATACCGTAAGATCCCCAATACGTAAGGACATGAGTAATGTAAGCAACACTTACTAAAAGAGAAATCAGAGGGATAAAAAGAAGCTTTATTGAAAAAGTAGCATGGAGCGCAATGCGACTGAAGGCCGAAACATCCCTGTGATGCGTGTCCAGCAAGAAACATCCGGTCTTTAATAGGGGATATGATCTCCCCTGACTGCTAGGCAGGTTTCACAGCGTCTGCCCATGCTGAGAATGAGGGTGTCAATGAGTTGTTGAGGCATTGCTGCCCATTCGTCTTGCAGCGCCAATCGAAGCTCCGGCATCATTACTGATGGTAAGGTACGAGCTGCCAAGCGTCTGCCTAGAAAATCCCATACATGCTCGATGGGATTGAGATCCGGAGATCGTGACGGCCAATCCATACGTTCAACATCCTCACTCTCTAAGAGCGCGATGACATGGTGCATTGTCGTCCATGAAAAGGAACTGCGGACCCATAGTCGCCTCTAAAAAGACGCACATATGGAAGAAGAATCTCGTTACAATAACGGGTCCCGTTGACTGAAGCTGCGTCGAAGATGTAAAGGTCTGTACGACTACCAAGCATGATGCCTTCCCAAACGAGAACACCACCACCTCCATACCTGTCCCTTTCAATGATGTTCGAGGGATGATTGCGGCTTCCCCGCTCTCTCCAGATGAGTATGCGATGAGAATCGCTACTCAGACTGAATCTGCTCTCATCTGTAAAGAGTACTCGTCTCCATTCATTGTCTCTCCGATTCCGGTGTTTCCGGCACCACAGAGAACGCCTTCTCCGATGGGCAGGCGTTAGAGGTACACACCGTACAGGGCGTCGTGCAAACAGACCACCACCGTGCAGTCTTCTGGCCACGGTAAAACGCGATATCGGTCGTCCAGTCGCCTGTGTCGTGTGTCTAGTGATTTATCCCGCTGTCTGCCGCCTGTTTCTTCTGGCCTGTAAGGCAATATACCGGCCATCTGCGGGTGTGGTTCCTCGTGGACGACCACTACTAAACCCCCGGATAGCTGTTCCTGTAGTTTGAAATTGTCTCCAAAGTCGTGAAACGATGCTGTGAGCAATTCCGAACTCTGCAGTCACACTTGTCACACTGCGGCTTTCCTCCAGCTTCCCAATGATTCGACCTCGGGTAAAAGCATCCAGATGTCGTCTAACAGATTGATTATTCGCCATTTCTCGCTCAGGCAGCAACTCGGTGTGATTTTAACTGCTATACGGCGTGCAATCTCTTTGCCAGAAATACTGATCTTACACAGACAACATGCTTTATACTACTCAGACACTCCCCCATTACGTCTACCTGCATATCTGCGCATGTGCTACCGTACATCACCTTACTTAATCTCCTGATTGGTCTTTCTGTCCGGTCTGCCTCTTCGTTCAGCTGCTATGCTAATTTTTCGACTTCGTCCTTAATTTTTGCACGCCAGTGTATGTATGTGTTATAGGCTTTAAAGTCGAGGTAGAAGAAATAGGTATAGGCTCAAGGCATACTGGAAAAGAGGAACATGCTACAAGTCATTAGATTTTTCGGGTTATTTTCCCCACAATGAGGTAAACTCTGATATCTTATGTTATATTTAAAGAATATTACAGTAACAAAATGTACCCATTCTCCGAAAGTAAGCAAAATAAATAAAAGAAAGAAAATCTTAAAGATTCTAAAATTCAGATTTGAACTTAGCAACAGAGGGTGTGTAAGGTTATTTGTGATCTCGTAGGTTACTATTTAGCGCTTAGACTCATTCCTGCTAACGCAATCCTTTTTAAATCTTTAATTTTGTTATTAAACTAGCCTAAATAACCGGCGTCCTCTGGTTGCAGAGTGAAGAGCCTTCCTTTAGGAGGATGAGAGTAATTTTTTAGAAATTTTAAATAGACAGATGTTTATCTTTTATTTTGGTTCGGAATGAATTGTGAAAAATTTTAAAAACCGTATATCTAACACGGTACCATGTAACACTTTTAGTAAGAACTGATACCTGCTTTGTTATGAATTATGTCTTTCGGAAAATCAACATCTACTTTGGCCGATTTCTTCACCGTTTGCGAAACATTCGCAAGAAATTGATAAAGAACGCATTTTAATTCTGCTTTAAGAGTGCTCATTATTTTGGAAAGTTCTACACTGTTCTAAAGAGTAAATGAACATGGCGCCATCTAACGGTTTTAGTAAGACTTGATAATGGGAACGCAAAAACCGTGACGTGGACTTAAGATGACTACCATGTATGCAAAATGGGTGTCATGAGTGTAATTTAGCGTATCCAGCTAGTAATTAATAGTAATTGAAATGAATCTGCCTTTATTGCTTTTAAATCGCTCAAACTCGAAAGATAAATTAAATATCTTACGCTGAACAATGCTAAACATCTCATACTTTGCCGCGTGGAAATATTTTAATTCAGGCAGTGACAACACATTTGATTTAAATTGCTGACTGGAAATGATTAAATTTGAAAAACAAATATTTTGCGTTTTGCAAAGTGGTAGCACCTTTTAAGTCATTGAATTTTTAATCAAAAGTTCATTAAATTCGCGCAGAATTTCTCTTTATATAAAGAGTGCAGGCCTTGTGGGAGTGGTTTTTCGAAATCTTATGAGAACAATGACATTCGTCTTGTTTTGAAGCTGATGTGAAATTTAATGAAGATCGGAATAAAATAAGCTAATAAGACTTGTATAATTACACATAAAAAATTGGACACTTTATACACTGATGGAAAATGGAATCTCAACACCAAGATAGAGTTATGTGTATGGCGATATACATGAAATTTAGGAACTTGTTTGTACTTCTCAAAGATAATTTTTATTCAGATTTCGTGTTAAACGATTAATTGTGGCGCTAGTAGCATCCACTATAGTAGTGCACTGTAGCGTGCATTATAGTAAGCGCCTCACGCCTATGAACACGCAAAACACGTTGTAAACTTTGTGCCTTTTATTTGTCTTCCGAATCCGGCCTTGTGAGCGACATTTGAGTCAAGAATGTCTTTAAGGAGACGAAGAAGACATTATCAGCGGTTTACCAAATTTGAACGTTGCCATGTAATAGATGGATTTTCTTTTCGTGAAATTGCAGAAAAATTTTGTTGGGATGTATCTGCTGTGCATGGGTGTAGGCCGCAGTGGTCACTGGAAGATACTTTCTCAAGAAGATGGGAGTCCGACCACACATGTGCTACCGCTAAAAGAAACAAAACTGCAGTAATTGCTGCATGCCTGTGGCACATAGCACTCGAATTGTAACAGACACTCGAACTTTTGCTGGCACCAGTGTGACATAGCGAACTGTAACAAATTGATTTCTTCAGGGACAACTCCGAGCCACGCGCCGTGTAGCGGCGCCATACCATAAATTCTAAATCACCCCCATTTGCAACTGCAGTGGTGTCAAGTTACAGCCCATTGGAGGACGACGTGTAGATCTGTTGCGTTTAAGATGAGACGCGTTTCTGTCTTGCTTTAGTAGCCGTGTGTTGATTAGAAGGAGGACAAGTAAGCGCTTGGAATCAAGTTGTGTGACGAACACACCTGAAGTTATAGTCTGGGAATCAATTTCCTATGACAGCAGGAACACTTTCCCACACATCTTGACAGGAAATTTCTACTTCAGACTGTTGCTTCCGCTCTTTGTGTTACCATTCTTGAGCAGTATTCCAAGGGGTATTTTCCAACAAGATAGCGCTCGTTCCCATACCGCTGCCGTCAACCTACTTAATCTATGGAGCGTAGGCATGCGTTGCCCGCGAAGTCACCCTATCTTTCTGCCGTCGAGCACGTATAGGCCACTAATGAACGACAAATCCAGCGTTATTCATAACCAGCACGAACCATTGGTGATTTAACTGACCAGGTGCAACAGACAGGGAACGCCATCCCACAAAATTTTATATAACATATATACTACACAAGGCATGCGCGTTTACATGGTTGTATTAACCATAGTGGCGACTGCAGCTGTAATTAATTTACCACCATTTCACATTTGAAATAGCTGTTCTGTCGTATACTTTTATCTGCGACCTTGAAGTATTAATCAAATAAATATGTCACCAGACAAATGCTCTACCTACTTTTCATTCCTGTAAACAAAATTCTTCTCAGTTTTGGAGTTTCGTTTTTCATTAGACATCGCTTTCTTCGCACTTACTCCATATAAAACTCAATCCTAAAATCAGAAAATTTTTAAAAGAAGCATTTTGTTTTAGAATTCACAATAAAGTATTAAGTGTTGCCATACATCTGTCAAATTATTTCAATGTTTTTCTCAGTTCAACATATTAATGGTCAGATTTCTTAAAAGATGAGTTACACAACATTTTACCTATATTATAAACTATAACTTTCTTCACATTTAGGCTCATAAAATTCAACAGCAAATCCCAAAATATTTAAAAGCCGCTTATGTTTAGAATTCCTGATACAATGTTAATAATTATTATTAATTTTTTTAGTCTTTTAATTCATCCTATCGATATTCAGTTTTCTTAGTAAGATGACTTACACAACGTTTTTGCATTTTTATTATTAACTTTTTGCCTTTTTAGCTTTATTTATTAAACTTCACTTTTTTCACACCTACGTCAAGTATAATTTAACACAAAAAATCATAAAATATTTAACAGCAACATATATGTAGCAATCCTAGTAGAATACCATACGATTTTTTCTTATTTGCTGCATTATCACTTTAAATACAACACATGACGATAATATTAGGTAGCAACATTTTTTTATTTGAGCTATATATTTTTTCTTATATTCTTTATGTTATTTCTTTAAAGGTAATACATAGAGATTACAATTGAAAAGTTACGCTGGCAAAAAAGTGATGTATGAGACTAATAGAACCTCAGGTGCTAATAAAATCCATAACTGAATAGAATTGAATATTCGTCGTGCAAAATCACGTTAAAATAATATCACGACACGCATAATGTATCATCAAATTTTGTGATCTTAACATAATTTTAGTCAACACATAGAGGGTAAACATAAAATAACGATTAACTAATGGCAACATTAAGAGCGCAGAAAGCGAGTAATCCAGCTCAGCTTTTGTATTATGAGTCAGGGTCTGACATGATGCGCTGTACGGGAAACAGCAAAGAACATATTGATCTTTTGGTAATATAAATCTGCTATAAAACAGTTTTCAATTATTTTTACCAGTTTTTTAATATCTTTTCGATTTTGACTATTTTCCCAGCCTTTTAGAGCTATGATATCCTCGTGATTGTACAGGAAATTTTCGAAAAATGGATACGTTAACTGTAACCGCGTTATGTGCTTTAATACTGCCTTTTTATCTCACGAGTGCATAACATCCTGACTTATTTGTAATAAATTCTTTTTTTCGAATTCGCAAGGTCGCCATTAGTTGGTCAAGTTCGATTTAATGATCAGTCTGTGTCTGCATAGCTTTTAATTCTTTAAGGTCGTTTTAAAAATACTATTGTTACTTATGTGAAAAACATATATCACACCTTTATCTCAATTACGTTTATCATTCTTATAAGAAATAGAATTCCATACGTTCCACTGTCTTTCGAATATTGGTATTTTAGCAAGTGCTCATTTTTCACGGAGGCCCCCCATCTCCATCTGAGTATTGTTGTCTGTGACCATTCAAGCGTCTTTCGTTTCTTCTAGATAGCACCTAAAGGTATTTTCTTACATGCAGGGAAATGCTTGCTGATGTAACAGATCTAAAAATCTGTAAGTTTTGTTTGATTCACAGTGGAAAAAGTAAGATTTGACTAAACTTGCTTCTTGTGAATTTGGAAAGGATAGAACGAAAATGCATCTCTAGCCTCGGGAGATTTTTTTCGTGTACTTCTGGAGAAATTGTAAGATTTTGCTATAAACTCTATTTTACAAATTGCAAAGTTATTGTCTTCTGTTTAGTTGGTAAAGTCAAAAAGAAGCCAATAATACATTTTAGTTTTGTGTTAATTGTGCTGTTTTTGAGTTATTTGCTGTGTACTGATACGCTGCTGTAATATATTCAAACAGGGTTTGAGCTGGAGACGTATAAGTTGTGATCACTAGATCAGACCATGGTAAAATCCATGTGAAAAGCAAGATTAAGTAGAACAAATCAGAAGACATTTGTTGGTCCGAAATGCTCCAAAGATAAAACCAGCTTGCTAGAAGATAAGGAGACCATTTTTTAGAATTTCAGTCGAAGACTAGACTAATGCAAAGTAGTAAGTAGGAATAGCGACCCATTAAGCAGATGAGGGATTCAACAAATAATCTATATTTATGAACATATAGCATAGGAAGACAATGTACGTAAAAATATTATTTTTAAAGGTCACTACGACCAGTTCTAAAAACGCATCCATAAAGTAGCTAACTGAATATTTTACTGTTGGAACACTTACGTATTATCTACCGGCCAGGTAACACCCGTCTACTAGCCAGGTAACGCGATTTAGCTCCAATCATGGATAACAGTGTTCTTTAGAATTCAGCAGCTATCACTGACGATTGGCGACCATTGATGGGATAATACGTAAGCACCTACTAGTGTCTTGCGTCCTTTTGGGTATTAAAAAGCGTTTCTGGTACATGTTATTATTATTATTAAAGATTTTTGTAAGTATAATTCAGTTATTTGGCAAAATGAAACATTAGCCAAAGGAATATAAAATTGGTGAGCTGAGATGAACTGGACGTCATTACGAATTTTTCTTTCAACTTGCACTGTGCCTAAAACACTGAGCTGATATTATGTTTTACAAGATTTTGTTACGTTGTTATATGTAAGTGTCTTAATCATTGTCGATTAATTTTAATGTTTCTAAAATTAATGAACTTTGCTTTTCATACTAAAGCTGAGCAGTTTTCTAAATGTTAAACAGAGAGCTGCTTTCCTTATAGTAATTTGGGCCATTCATTTTCACCTCCGCTGCATGTTACGATTCTCAATATCTTAGTATCCTATTTAAAGGCACGCACATCAGTTTCGTTAACACTTTTAAATGTGAAGTCATTGTAAAATTTACTAAGATTTCAAAAATGAATAATGCTTTAAATGGAGAAATATGCAATATAAAACTGTATAATACCCCATTTTGTATAAATGTATTTCGTGAGGAAGCTTAATGTGATAGAAAATAGTCTTTTTTAACAAATCGTGTTCACCCTAGAATTGAGAAACTAGTCAAATAAAATCTAGTTTTAAATGGCCTAGAATAGCTTCCACTGAAAATCTGCACATCACTTTCAACCGTAAATTAATCTGGATAACCCATAACAGATTTATTCCCATTTTGCTTTCATGGTCTATAATTTTTTCTTTGGGGGCGTACCAAAAAAAATTGAAGTTATTGAGGGTTTTATTAAAGATCTGGGAATCATATGCTGGCAGAAATGGCTGCAATAGAATTTTATCACAAAAGAGAAATGTAAGAAATCTCTGCAAATGACTACAGCAATCGTTGATACAATGAGAGAGAACAATCATGTCTTTGTACTCTTGAGGGTATACATGGCGGCTAGTATTGCTTATTTTTACTTTACTAAGATTAGGAAAGAACAGAGATACTCCCATCTTTGCCATGCACATTAATCTCTTTCACAGATGGTTGGCCATTTTCTGTTTCTCTGTATTTTCACAGATGGTTGACATTAAAGTCGCATTATATATATATAACTATAAGCGAAAAATGAGGTTATTGCTCTTCGTAAGTATTATTAGCAGATATCTCGAAGAACATTAACTGAAGAAATACTGATTAATTGTCAATTTTTAATCCAAGTGTGGTGATCCACGGTTTGAAAATGGTTTCTGAATCAGAAGAGATTCGTGCACTAACCTAGTGCTTCGCATTAGAGAGTAAAGAACATCTATGATATAAAAATATACTTTTATTTACACAGCGAAAACGCGCAGCAACATTATTAACGAAAGCTCCTTCTCCTAATAACATACTTCTTTTTACACTCCGCTTGCGCATGCGCAATGACAATTACCAAAGGAGCTTGGCAGATACTGCCATCTGTTGGATAAACTATTCGCTACATATTCCTCCCACCTGAATTTACTGGGAGGTAAATTCACACATCTGTTAAGTATAATATATGCATAATAGTACAGTATACAATATTGAAGTATAAAATTATGCCTACCAAGATGTTCTAATTAAATTGAAATACAAATTTACCTGGAGATGCAGCATTCCATAATTTTCTAGACATATTAACAGATAATACTAAACCTAGAAAAATAAAAATAAATCAAATTATTACAAAGTATTCAAACAAGTACAAAACATTTCACAGACGTATCACTGGTTTCACAGTTCTACCACTGCTGGTAGTCATAGGAATATTTTCAGTCATATCCTTTTGGACTGGGTTATCCAGCTCAAGTCTGTACAGTCTTTGCACTGGTCTCAGAAACTCAGAAGTCTCTGTTTTTATGACAGCAAGTCTTATTTGTCCATCACGACCAGGTAGCAGCTTTATGACACGCGCCAGGTTCCAAAAAGCACGTTTTTTGTTGTTATCTTCAAGTAGAACAATTTCACCCACCTGGAGAGGTTTAGCTATAGAGTTTTTAATGGACTGCTGACGTAACTGTCCTAGATATTCCACACGGAATCTTGCTCTAAGTTGTTCTCTCACCTTTTGTAGATACTTAGCTCGTTTACTCAGTTTTTCCTTATCCACTGTATCGATATCAGGTACTCCTGATTTGGAAATCTCCCGCAGGAACATTTCTGGAATTAATGGGGATGAATCTTCAACGTCTTCCGACACGTAGGTAAGTGGCCTAGTATTGATTACTCTCTCACAGTCGCATAGTACTGTAAGCAACTCCTCGTCATCCAGGGCAGCACGACCTAGAACTTTTCTCAGAATCTGTTTCACCATTTGAACTAAACGTTCCCACTAACCGCCCCACCAAGGTGCGGAAGGAGGAATAAATTTCCACTGAATTCTTTGCTCAGCGGCCTTTGATCGCAGACTCTCCCAATCAATTGTATGCAGAAGGCTCTCCGCTCCTTTAAAATTACTGCCATTGTCTGAGTATATTATAGATGGTCTTCCGCGACGAGAAATGAAACGTCTCAATGACTGGAAAAAAGCTTCAGTTGTCAAGGATGTTACTGACTCCAGATGAATGGCCCTATAGACCGCACATGTGTAAAGAACAATATAAGCTTTTCGACCATCTTTAAGGTAGAGGGGTCCTGCCAGATCGACACCCACTATCTCAAAAACATTTGCATCACGTACTCTATCTTTCGGCAAAATTCCTGGAGTTACATCACAACTTTTGGATTTAAATCTTTGACATTTAACACATTTTCTAATGCAGTTTCGTACTGTCTTACGAGTTTTGAGGATCCAATACTTTTCCCGCAAATGAGACATCACCATAGAAGTACCAGCATGCAGCAGCTCATTATGTGCATTCATTATTAGTAATTTTACTACTGCATGATCAGATGGCAAAATGACAGGAAACTTAAAGTCATCAGTATCGTCGCGATAAGAAATATTGGTTTTAGCTCTGATCAAACCATCACAATCAACTATAGGTCTGAGGTCTTTAATTTTATCATCGTTCACACTCTTAAATGATTCTCTTTGAACCAATAACATAAGAGTTATCTCAGCTCTTCCAATTTCCGAAACTGACAAAATTTTGGAGGTTTCGTTTGTAATTCTTCGTAATTTAAAGTAAAACCTAAGAATCCAACCTAACATGCGTACAATTTTCTTTATGGATGAAAAGTACCTGTAATACCAATTGTCAGGTTTAGAATCTTTGTTAAGAGTTGTCAATACTGATTTACGCCTTTCTGAATTTATGATCTCTTCGTCCGGCAAATCGGTGCCTCTTGACCATGACGATTCTGCTTCTAACAGCCATGATGGGCCCTCCCACCATTTCGACAGCAAAAACTGTTTAACTGAACAGCCTCTAGAAGGGAGATCGGCGGCATTCAGCTCCGAAGGGATGTAATGCCAATCTTCTATTTTTGTAAGTGTTCTGATTTCTTGGACACGATTCCAAACGAAAGTTCCCCACCGTACGTCTCGCTGGATCCAGCACAAAGCGGTTGTTGAGTCAGTCCAGAAGAATGTTCTTAAATTTGGCATGTTCAAATCTGAAAAGACCATACGTCCCAAGCGTGCTCCGATTAAGCAGGATAATAATTCCAAACGAGGAATGGATATACTCATTAAAGGCTTAACTCTAGTGCGTGCTTGCACAAAATTTAAATAAACCTTATTTTCGGTCTTCACTCTTAAGAAAATACAGGTAGCATAGGCATGCTTGCTGGCATCGCTGAAAACATGAAGACTTACATCTTCGTTAACCGATCTGTCAATATTAAGCCATCTAGGAATTTTGACATCAGACAGCAGTTTCATTTCCTTTACCCATTGTATGGACTTCTTTTCTAAATGTTCTGGCAATTTTTTATCCCAATTTAATCGTAATTTCCAACACTCTTGCAATATCACCTTTGGGAACAGGGTAACGGGAGAAAGGAAGCCTACTGGGTCAAATAACTTATGCGCGCAAGAAAGGAGTGTTCGTTTACTCGCGACAATCTCCTCTTTCTTTAGTGACTCAATTTTACAGGAAAGAGTATCATCCTTCAAATCCCAGTTTAACCCTAAAACGCAAACGAATGTATCTAATTTAGAGTTGGGAATTATTTCGGTTTCACAATTCGACTGCCATCCTCTAAGATTAAACTTTCCCAGTGACAATAACATTCTCGATTCTAGTACAAATCTATTCAATTCTTCAACATTCTTAAAACTAGTCAGGCAATTATCAACATAGGACTCCTTCAAAATGTTGGCTGTAACTGCAAACTGATCTGGGGCACGATTTAAATGATAGTTCAACGTAGCGGCTAACAAAAATGGACTACAGTTAAGCCCAAAAACCACGCGACTATGTCTGTAAATTTTAGTATTCTCTTCTTCTGCACCTTTCCAAAAGAAACGCAAATAATCTCTATCCTTCTCTCTTATACCAATCTGCAAGAAAGCTTTCTCAATGTCTGAAATTACTGCAAGAGGATATTTCCGAAAAAGATTCAACAATGTTGGAATTATTTCTATTAGGTTGGGACCTTTCTCAAGACAATCATTTAAGGAAAGTTCTCCTTTGACGTGTGCCGAAGCATCAAAAACTGGCCTTACTCGTGTAGTTTCACTAGATTCTTTAAAAACCGGCCTATGAGACAAATAGTGCTCTCTATCTACTTCGCCTTCATTTACCTCTTCAATAATTCGTTCCTTCAACCAAGTATCAAATACTTCCTGATAAACTTTAATTTGATTCGAATCTAATAATTTCCTTCGCGTTTCCTCAGGCGTTTTTCTGCCAACGTTTTATTATTAGACAAGCGAGAGGGGTCCAATACCCAAGGTAATGCAGTTTCATATCTCCCGTCTGAATCCAAATTCAAATTTTCCTCAAAATATTGCATGGTCTCCTCATGAATTTCAGCTTTCTTTTTAGACTCAACTGGGTCATTTATACCAATAACGTCTAACTTCCACAAGTTTTCTGCTGATCTTTCGTTTAGCAATAAAGAAACACATGCAAGAGAATCATTTATACCCGAAGATTCCTTCGCTGGAATTTTACCCATTAAAATCCATCCCAAACTTGTTTCCATCGCGACCGGACCACTTTGTAAACATTTAATACTTCCGGTGAATAATTTTCCAGCAATATCAGAACCTATCAACAATTTAATGTCACTTTCGTTTTCGAGAGCATTACCCTCTACATCTGACACTTGAATATTTAATTTACGAAGTTCTTTCAACCAAGGACCTTTAGGTAATTTCTTAACATCAGAACAGATAACAGATTCACTTAAACAATGCACACTACATACATATTTATTATCAAGGCTACTCAAATTAACTATATATTTAGAATGCAATTTTTCTTTTGTTTCTAAACCTCCGAATAATTTATGAACTAATTTCACTTCACCAACACTGTTACATTTCAAAGAATCTGTAATATCTTTCGTTAAATAACTTCTCTCGCAACCCGTATCTATAATCCCTCTGACTATCCTTTCCCTGTTGCCATGATTAATGTTTGTAGTAACAAATCGGAGCCCTCGGATCTGCTAGCCAAAACATTGACCTCATTTTTCGCCACAGGCTCTACTTGTTTAGTCTCTTTCAATTGAGAAGGAACTTGTTGACACATTACTGCCAAATGCCTTTTCTGGCAAATTAAACACTTAACCTTGGACTTACAGTTACGAGAAATATGGTTTTTCTTCAAGCATAATAGACATAAACCCTTCTTAAATATTAAATCTTTTTTATCCTGATATGTAAGCGTACTAGCTTTAAAACATTTTTCTGTTAAATGTGGCTTATCACAAAATAAACACGATTCCTCAACTTTCTTAATAGGAGCATTTTCTTTAAATTTGTCTCCTGTATACAAATCATTACAAGTAGGAATATTAGACTCATCATTAATGTAACTTTTAGATTTTCTACTTTTATCAAAAGAAAAACGCGCTAATTTAATTCTCTCTTCAGATATCACTTCATTTTTCAAAAACAGAAGAATAGATTCAAGATCGCTCTTACCTTGTTGTGACGAGCTCTCCCGTTCCCTCTCCCACACGCGTAAGATGTCAGGGGGCAGGCAAGATTCAACTAACGGAAAAATAACACTAGCGTATTTATCTTCAGTCACACCGAGAGATTCCAGAGCACGCAGTTTTGTTTCTAAACTGTCGTACAACGATGATAGCGCTAAGTCCTTTTTGGTTGCATTATTATTTATCAACACAAGATTCAATAAATCCCGAACGTACACTTGTATAAGAATATCTTCACGTCCAAAACGATTCTTTAAATGTTCGATGACTTTCGGATAATTTTCTTTAGTTGTCGGGAAACTCTGCACTATTTCCCGTGCTTTCGATTTGGCAGCAGTAGCCTGGATCAGATATACGAATTTCAAATGATCATCTAGCACTGGATCTTCGTGTATCTTACTAAAGGTATTCCAGAAATTCAACCATTGTCGTGGATCACCTGTAAATTCAATCAAATTTATTTTCGGAAGCTTCAAATTCGTTGCCGTTGTTCTTGAATCAACAGTTCTGGTTTCATTTACCGATGCATGAGTCAGCAAATTTTTCTCTAGTTTCACAGTGATTTGCTTCACTTTCATCCTGGCTGCTATTAATTTCTCCTTGTAAGTCTCACATGACTCAAATTCTTTAGTATATTCTTCTTGCGAGACTTCTTTCGATTTTGATAGGAGATCCAATATTTCTTCATCCAACTGTTGTAGTCGAATTCCTTTATCTTCCAGGATTTCCAGGGACGATAATAGAACATCACTGTTCAATTCTGACTCATTCAAATGTCCATGTAGGCTATTATATGCTTTCGTGAAGGCTGCACGCAGTGGTATTCTTCTTACTTTCAAGTCTTCCATTTCTGCTGTTAAACCATCAAAAGTGTCCTTTACCTAACTAATGCGTCCTGTTAGACGGACGCCACTTTTTATTGTGGTGATCCACGGTTTGAAAATGGTTTCTGAATCAGAAGAGATTCGTGCACTAACCTAGTGCTTCGCATTAGAGAGTAAAGAACATCTATGATATAAAAATATACTTTTATTTACACAGCGAAAACGCGCAGCAACATTATTAACGAAAGCTCCTTCTCCTAATAACATACTTCTTTTTACACTCCGCTTGCGCATGCGCAATGACAATTACCAAAGGAGCTTGGCAGATACTGCCATCTGTTGGATAAACTATTCGCTACACCAAGAATAAAGAGTCAAATACAGCAAAAAATTACGTAAGTAAAATATGTTAAAACTAGAAGAAAAGTGTTGTTTTAATTAAGATAGGTTGTTTCGTGGAGCATAACTGCCCAAAGAAGAGATGCCTTCGTAGAGATTTGCGTGATAAACTAGCTTGTATTCACTTTGGGATATGGAGAAAAGTCGACCATTTAGGGCCTCCGACCCAGGATTTGAACTCGGTTGGAACTACCAGTGTTTAGTGGCTTTTCCATCGACCTCTGGTTGACAAATTAAAGAAAGAAACGTACTTGTGTACATTCAGTGCACCAAAACACGGTCAAATAGAGAATCAAATTTTTTGCTCATGCAAAGACAGGATAACATTGCTGAAATTACTATTTTAAATATAAATATTAATTTGAAAACATTGCTGTGACTAATCCACCAGATGTGAACCTTTTGAGTATATTACATGGTATTATTCATCACGCCCAAGGAGTAAGTACATATTGTTGGCCAAGGCTTTGAGTATCTTACAATTGATAATACGAATTTGCCGAGGTTGTCCCAATTTCGATAGAGAAAATTCTGGCCGACGGATGTTTCAAAGCTAACCTAACAATATTCCTCTACCACTAACCTCTCGAGAAAAAACTTTGCCCACAGACTTTTAAACGTCCATGCTTTCTGTGGGATTCGAAAGTGAGCCTGACGGAATGTCAGTCCGCGCCACCATATCGAAAAGACAGCTTAGTTTAAAATATGTGTGAAATATAATAATTATTTATTTTTATTTAGTTAGTGATCTAATTACTTATTTCTGTTTTGTTTTCTTATTTTGTATTTATTATCTCTTCAACTACTTTTTTTTTATTGACACTTTTGCAACAACCATTAGCGTTTTATCATAGGGCCGTAAACTTACGTACATATAAATTTTACAATATCAACTATTCATCTGCTTGTCTGTCTATCTCAGTATTACCGGTAATGTATCCAGACATTTTATATAATGCCTGGATGGTTGGATTATGTATGCATGCATTAAATGCATAGATTTTTGAAACGAATCGGAGATACATATTATACTTTAGTGGTTTGTCATTGTTAACTTTATAGAATGCTTTTCAGAAATGTATGATATTTTAATCGTTTCATACATTGCAGGCCAGTTTTCGGCATTATGTAAAATGACAAGGTATTTTATAGAATGCCGGCTTTCATACATTGCTAGTAACATACAGTATATGGGAAATAGCAAAAATGTCTCCAGAGCGAACATTTCAATTTCTAGAACATTAAGACACGTCTCCGCAGCACAGCCTTTCGAGTATTAAGGGTTAAAAAAAATTAATAATAAAATAATATATGCATATTCATGAATTATCTAATAATTATAGATTAGTATAAACAGTGATGAATATATACATATGATAAAACCAAAAGCGAACTCTGTGACGTACCACAGATTATCTCATGACAGACACTATAGAGCCATTATCTAGCTTAGACAGGTAATAAATGTTTTCCATATTTAATCGCTAATTATTTCTGAACATTTTTAAGTAGGTTACTGAGATAAAACTTCGCGACAAAACACTGTGTAGAGCAAAATTGAATGCGAATAGTAATCAAGCAACACAGATATGTTGTACTAATAGTTCTACATTATCTATAACCTATTACTCATGCTTTCTTCAACAGCTTCATATTGTTAGCACTTTTGTCGCCAGTTTCATTTTTTCTGCGTCAAAGTTATTCCGCTGATCACAAGCAGTCAGCAAATCTCATCTAACATTGTTAATTAAATGTATTTTTTGTCATTACGCTTCCGTTCCTCCAGGATATAGTATCTCTTACCACTCTTTCTTCGTGAACCTGCGTACGTATCAGAGTAATGATTAAACGTTACTCTCTTTTTTAGAGCTGCAATTCATATCATAAGAATTATTCATGCGTAAGATTGATTAATAAGATGAATAACATTTCATTTCATTTAATATTAAGTCATCAGCTGGTAGATCGAAAATGGTTTTATAATCATGTACCAATTGAAAAATATCGTGAGAAGAGAAAAATATGAGAAAGTTGATTTTCGTGTACCAATTAGGACAGTGACATGACCAGAAACATTTCGAATAGCTATGTACGCTTACGGATGCATTGATTACCTCATCAATCTTTCTACCTGTCATAAGGGCTTAACGGCAGAAATTACGGCTTCTAAAAAGGGATCAGACGTCTATAGAAAGATCGTGTTATTCTGGATGCTTGCAAGGTAAGGCAGTCAATTTCAAGAAGAAGCTAGAGCAAAAATATAGTCGTAATTTTGATTGTGCGGATACAGGGCTACACAGAATAGATTAATAATGTTTGACGAAATTAATTTTATTCCTATCTTTTCTTTCTAATAAAAGTATGATCAGAAATACATTCGTTTTTCTTTGACTTTGGAGCTAGCCTATCCATATTTTTAGCAAATATCAAGTAAGTCTATAATTTTAGTTGGTAGAGCACAAGCTACCCACTTAATTCAACAGCGTATCTTTTGAATGAAGTGTTCTAGATAAAAACAGGATCTGTTCAAAGAAAAGCGACTTCTCTTATTGATTAATGCAATTAGAGTTCCATAAAACTTCTCACTTAATATTTCCTATCCCCTCCCCAAAGTCTACGTTAATTCAAAAATGCCACATTATACAGGGTGTTTCTAAATGAATATCTGGGTTTTAACGCTTCGTAGTATTTATTACGTAAAACTGAAAATTATAATTAATATATGAAATGAAAGCGCAACTCAAACAGTTATACCTATAAGCTTGCAAGTGTTTAATGTGAGCACCTTTCTTAGCGCGGCATACATCAAGTTAACAGCCGAGTTCTTCCCAAACGTTGATTAGTGTTTGTCGTGTAATTGCTTTCTATCAATTGGAGAAATTGATACCAGTTGGGTCCTCTACCAATTGGGGAAATAGCCATAGTTGTAGAGCATCAAGATAGAAAGTATCAGTTACAGTTGCTTCTACAAAGAAAAAAGGCCCATAAACCTTCCGCCGAGATATGGCACAAAAACATTCAATTTAGAATAGTCTTGTTGCAATTGTAACATCTCGTATTTTCTGAGCCCCAGATGCGCACATTATGAGTTCACATGTCGACTGAGATGAAATGTCGATTCATCGCTGAAAAAAATATAATCCATAAAATCGTCGTTGAACAACACTTCATGTGCAAAGTGGGCACGTAAACCATGGTCTGTAGGCTTTAGAGCCTGTACTGTACCAACAAACAGAACTGTTTTAGTTGCTCTTTTGCTTTTTCATTTCATGTATTAATTATGATTTTAAGTTGTAAGTAATAACTACTACAAAGAGTTAAACCCTTATATTCAATTAGAAACACCCTGTATTACAACCTTGAAAACAGAAATCATTCTTTGTATACAGTAAATCACACTTTATGCACTGAAAGTGCTGAAAAATCAAAATGTCACCTGGATATCCTATTGCATGATACAGAGCTTTTTCGTGAAGTTGTTTGTTAAAAAGAAGGCTGAAAAGTGCATTAAAGTTGTAAACAACATTTTGTTCATTTGAAAGCGCTAAAGCAAACCTTTTACTGTTGTTAAAGTGTAAAATCACCCTGAAGTAAAAGAAAAAAAAAAGCCACTTATTTTAAATTACTTAGTAGGAACGAAAATCTGATATTGAGAATATGTAAATTAGCATAGCTTTGAAAACTGCCATTAGAAACAGATTGACGGTAGAGGACTGAAAACACGGATAATTTGAAATTCTTTTATTTGAAGCGATTCAAAAGTTTAATAGTCTTCGTATAAAGTTTTATCTATTGATCTACGAATGTCGATGCCTTTCTTATGAAAAGAAACCATAAGAAAATATTTTATACTAAGCTTCATTTGCACATCTTAGCATTAGACAGGGAGTCGCCAAACTTCCTATATTAAATCTTTACTTGCGAGAAGTCAAAATTTGGTCGAGACTGTGAACAAACAAAATCAATATAATTCGCAGACAGTTTTGTTGCTTTCTATATGTTAGCTGCTTTTTTTACTTTTTGGCTACTTGCGTACAATGATGACGGAATTATTATTAGGTTGGAAAAAAATATTGGCATTAGGAAAGAGTGCTACCTAAAAATCAGAAGATTTTTTTGATTTTGAGGCGACGATTTTATAAGCATAATAAAACTCTTCCACCATTTTAAGATCACCATCAGGTAGACATTTTGCCTTGGAAACCTCATATTTAGTTTACCCAAGTTGAAATCATGTTGGTTTAAGAAAGCCAAAATAGTTAGGATTGTACCTTGGATAAACAAGATTCGAGTTTTCGTGCTAAGAAAACGGTTAAAGTTTGCCAACTTTGGAATACAGGAGAAAAGTATCTCTCAATGCATTAATAAAACTGAAGTAGAGAGATGTATGGATTTTCTTTTGCCAGTAGAATAATACAATAAGAGAAAGGGATGCTAAAATTTTAAAATAAATTTCCTAGAGCACAAATATATGTGCTAGTACTACAATTAATATTTAGAATAAAAATATTTTTGGATGAAAAATTGTTTGAAAACGTGATAAGAAAACAAAATTCCTGCGTGGGGAACGGAGCTTGTAATTATGCTAATGATGACTACTGTATTTCTTCATAATTCATTTGCTTCAGTAAATTATAGTTCCGAAATATAATGGTGCTCATTTCGATTCCTGCAGTTAAATTGTTTCGACAGTGTTTTGTTATTTCTGGGTAATTTAAACAAATTGCATTAAATGCTGCACGAAACACTTCGCAATATGCAGAGTTTTTACTTTTCGTATTGGTACTAGTAACGGGCCGTGAAGTAAATTAAGAGTTAATGCTTTCAATGTAAAATATAAGTGTGGAACTAAATTTGAAACACCTCAAATTTAGTCTTGACTATCTTCATAAGCAGATATGTTACGGAACAGAACAAATTGGAATAATTTGATAAAAAGAGGTTATAAAGAGAGGTTATTATTTATGTGAACATTTCTTGTATTTCAGTTTTATCGCTCGTATATTTGTTATTTTTCAATCAACACTCGCCACTTAAACAAAAAGTATTTAATTTGAAACAAGTGAGAATGAAAAATACATAAAGAGTTTTATTTAAAACAGTACGAGTGAAATTAAAATTTGAACTTGTATAAGACAGTGAAGACTTAGAGTAGTTTTCAATATGTCACGGCATATTGTTATCTTTGAGGACCACTGCTCATGCACGCTATTATACGTAAGATTCACTGCTGTAGAATAAGCATCTGCTTCAGTTTGGGAACAAAAGTTGTTTAAACAACATTTGCATTCCAAAGTATTAAATCAAATTCTATACTTAACGAGTTAGACTGGCTTCCAACCAAAATTACTGGTTAGTATTGGGAGTCGCTTACTGGTCAGTATTAATAATATGTACGTTAAGAAGGAAAGCTTCGACAAAGCAGGAGTGGCTGCTTCAAACAGCAGATGGAAGAAAAATACTCTAAGTTTACTTTACAGGCGCTATCCATCCAGCCGTAATACGTTCTTACGCATGTGCGAAATATCTGTCGAATTGGCATCGAAGAAGATACAGCCTTAATGCTTTTTGGTGCTTGCTCGAAATGGTTGTCGAGCCGGTATCGAAGGTCACGTTTCTCAAGAATTCAAAGTTGTGTGGTACCATTTTCCCCCGAAGTATCGACTTAAATCAAATCAGTAATCCATGCAAGTAGATTAATTAATGGATTATTTATTTTGAGTAACAAAATATATGAAAATCCGAGTTTATTTATTTTGAGTAACAAAATATATGAAAATCCGAGTTTAAATTATCCTGAAACGTTTTGTCCAAGAAGGTATCTTATAAGTTCTTTGATTTTGTACCGTACTCCTCAATTTTTTGAGAATTTGTTCCTCCGCAACATAGAGGCACAGTAGTCGAACAGGTTTACATTACATCTGTGAAAGCTTTTCTTCTTTACATACATGTTCTTTGATTGGGTTCTAGCTACTGACACTGCGTGGTGCTACAGTCAAATACCAGAACAAATAGACAAAACATTCAACCATAACAGAATAGCGAAGTTGTCAAATATATATGAGAAATCACCCCAAAGCCGATTGATTAATATTTCTTCTATTACAATCAATATGACACGTGCATACTGCATTCCATTGCATTCGTGTAACCTGAATTTAGGTTTACATCGCTTTCAAGTCGCCTTCGGAGCAACTATAATGTTCTTTTTGTCTAAATGGGGCGAACAGTCTTCATTTCCTTTGCCAACAATGGATTCTTTGTAAAAGGGGTAGATGCACATTGTAGCGTCAGTTTCTAGAAGTGCGAGATTTTACTTGTCGTCCAAGTACACTTTACCATGTAACTGCATGTGACAAACTGCTTTCAAAGTGAATTCTGAACTTCGTAGCGTGATAATATCTTCCTATCTTTGGTTGTACAATACCTACCAATTTTTTTTCATCTTATTAAAGGGCTAATTAAATCTAGCTCTGTGTATCAGCTGTAACGGAAGTGCAACATAATTTATACACTTATCTCCTTAGATGCCATTTCTATATTTTTGTACCCCAAAGAAATTATCGAAGAATGCCCAGTTGCACACAGTGCTACGACAGTCTTCAATTTTAAAATCAACTATGCTTCATCTTTGCTGTGTATCGGTCCAACTATTTGTGTTCACGAAGCAAATTTGACGATGTATGATGCGATATAGTTTAGGTTCTCGTGCAATAATTGACTTGGATCTCAAATAAATTTAACGAGACTTGGAGGAAATTAATTTTATTTGAAATGATAATTTGGTTTTGTTAAGTTAAAAATATAAATAACAGAAATAGAATATGTATGTCTTAATAGAGAGAAGTAAATCTGTTTAATAAGAGTACAGTGTACATAAAAGGAAATATATTATATGCAGAAAAAGAGATATAGTGTATGTATGTTTTTGCAATAAGATGAGAGTTTAGGTAAGTAATTTTGAGAGAGCAGAATTTGAAATTCAAAATATATGCAGTTTCACTGGGAATATCGTCGCGTATTTGACTATAGAAAACATATAAAACTGTTTTAAAAATCTTATTTGTGATCCTGTGTTGTAAAATGTTAAAACATTACTTTAGATCACCATTAAGCATAATGTTTTACGCAGAGAAAATCATAATTACCTGAAGCTGTGATTTTGATTGTTTGTTTAATAACATTTCTCCAATACTGCGATCTGTAAATTTTTCATATCACAGGCATACTTTCGTAAACCTTTACAAATTTTTCAGCAGCAATACAATGCTTATTACATTGTAAGTGGGATAATTATTTAGTCAAAATGCTGCTTGAACAACTGAGTTCGAATGTGGAATATACATGTCCTAATATTCTTAGTTTTTATGAAACAATAAGTATTCTCTGAGCGATTTAAAACGTTGATATAAATTTGAGTAATTTGTTGCATTGCATTAATGTTTAAGTTTCGACATTGTAATTATAGCTTATAAAGAATTTATGCATAGTTTTTCTCACATTTATAGTAATGAAGGCCAACTGAAGGCTTCGCTAAGGTTAGCAAATTTTATTATTGCCGACCATTGGCTTGCCCATGCATAGAGTTATATATAAATATATAATATTCATTAGTTTCTCTTATTTTGTACAGTTCACTCGCAGATTTTTGGTTATGTTAAACTTGTGCGGACGAGACGGCAGTTTCGCTTATGTAACAGCGAGAACAGAGACTGCAAAGGATTTTATTCGAAAAGAAAGACGGAATTTTGTCTTTAAGCCTAATTTATAAAAATCTAAAAATTTATCATTTAAAAATGTTACATAATTGATTCTTTTGGTTAAATCTGAATTATTTTGTTAATGTAAACAAAACTTTTTTGTTTCTAAAGTTGGAAGATTTCAGGAAATTATTATTGTTTAAATGAATTGAAGTGGATTTAATTTATTTTATTACATATTTTGCTAATTGATATGTAAATTTTATTTGAAATGACACAGTGTAAGAATTTAATTTTGAAACTAAGCAAATAAGGAGGAAAGAAACCCTTTACAATGAGCGTCTAAGCTGTACAAATCTCATATACATGAGCTGCTGCAGAACTGTAAAGCTTTCTTCATTTACTCCATCATTTCATTCAGAAATTGAGTCCACAATTCATCACAATCTGTTGTTCTTTCATTATTGTTGGAGCAATAGAGGAGATTATTCTGGCATTTAAAGACCTTGACTCTAAATTCTAATAAATATAAGTCAATAACTTTGATATCCTCGTATGCTTTCAGGTTTGAATACTTTAATAAAAAGTGGGCCTTCAGGTCATTTGCCTCCAAATCCAGTATATCTAAATAAAATATATAATTGCCTTTTGATTAATGCAACATATTCTATTGGCTGGCATTAGGAATATAAGTCCCACTTATTTTTTACATTGCAATAACAGAGATCGCAATAAATATGAAGCCTGTACAGTTTGAATCAATCCAGGCAAATCTTCAGCTATCTAGACTGCCATCATTGACATTTATAGAAAGCTGGTACTGTGAATATCGACAATTACGTCTTTGACAAACTTCTCATTATAGCATCATATCTTTTAGACGTTCTTGGTTGAGGCTTTTAGGATATGATTTGGGCTTCTGAAACCATTTCTACAAACTGTGGTTGAGATTAGGACCTTGAGCTATCTTGCAACTTGAACATTGGATTGTTCTGCCTCTAATTCATACAAATAATTCCTCTCCTCGTTGAAACATCTAAAGGATACTCATTCATGCACAGTATTTAAGAAATTTAACAAATAATATGATTATTGCGGAGTCTACCAATGAAGTACGAGTAGAACAACAAACATGCACTTCTCACTCACACCAATAACTTATAAAAATGATATGTTATGCAGATACATGTAGAAAACCTTTACAAATGATGTTTAAATAATTTGTGTAACTTATACTGTTAAATATAGAAAAACATTTTAGGTGCTTTAATGGGAGTGCCCCTCAGCAGAATTTTGTAAGGAAACTGGCTTTCATTTATGTTATATGGCTATATATACATACCACCTCAGAAAAAAATTCCATGCAACCACAACTTCAACTACTAAAGGAAAAAACAATCTGGGATAAGCTGTGAACCGCAGTTTTAACTAAAAAATAGTTCTTGGTAAATAACGAAACAATGGAAAATGGTACTAGACAAAATACTACTGCAAACGATACTAGAAAAAAAAACTGCGCAATACAGAATAAAATTCCAGAATAGAAGTTTAACTGTGGTGGTTTGGAAAGAAAAGAAGAACTTTCGTTAGCATCTTATGAACATGTGCTTTTAATTCTCATTAAAAAAAGGGGCATTAAGTAAAATAAATAGGTTATAATCTGAAAATCAAGAAACGAAAAAAAATGCCTTATGTCTAGTGCAGTGGGTGAGGAATACCGGCTATTAGAGCTAAAAAAATATTCTGCGTGAAACTCGCATACACGGTCCTACTCTTTTTGGGTGACTTTGTTCGCCGCACATACACGGCATCTGACATTTTGACCGACTTCCCGTCCGGTGTTTGTTCGCAGCTACTTAATGACGTACTATTTTACAAAAAAAATGCACTCAAAATGGCATTTTTGAATATCTTAATAACCGCTCTCTTAACAGTTAGCCCCATGTGCTTGCATCCGGTCCTGTGCAGTAGTATTTGTAGAGGTAATTTGAAATAAATATGACTGTTTTGAAATAGGCCTACATTTAATTATATTTTATTTATAGTTGTTATTCAGTTTCATCAGTCATTTTCATCTGTATTACACTGGTACTATGAAAGTTCTATTTTCAAAAGTAATTTGAAATACAGATGACTCATGAAATAGGCTATATATAATTATATTCCAATAATAACTACCAGTCAATTTCATTAAACTTTCATCTATTATATTTACGGGTCAGTTTCCAGGCCTATTCTTAAATGTTGCCTAAACATTATATTGCGATGCCGTAGCGCCTACATACGTTTCAAACACCCCATATAGAAAAGTTGGCAGCTAATTATTTATAGTGTAAAATTATGTCAAATAATTTAATTGCTTTTCATTTATTAATTACTAAACTTAAAAGAAGCTATTTACAGGTATACTGAGGATACAATACTTTTCATTATTAATCTTTCTGAATTATTTACGAATGCATTTTTATACAGAAGTACTGGAATAAAATTTTTATTTCTAAACTAATCTATTTTGAAAAATTTAATACGTATGTCTGTTTATAAAGAATAATATATTAAGTGTTAAAAGGTAATCATTATATATTTTGAAGGTGTATAGTTTATAATTACAAATTCTGAAATTGTTAAACGTTCTTGATTTCGGCTATAACCAAAGAAGAGACTTTAATATACCAAGGAGCAGGCTTTGTGTCACTGATGGTCAGGGTTTCCTAATACTTGTTTGAATGTTCACTAATTACTTATGCCTGCACTCCGTCTTCTGCGTGGTTTACGAAGCGTTTCGGTCAAATTCTATGTCACTGAGTGCTCAGCCTTTCCTCCTGACCTCCAAGATTTCTGCCTAAGTCATATTGGTTCTGCCCAAGTCACATGTCTTGTCCCAGTCACATCCCAGAATTTTGAACGCCAGAATGACTATATAGATTGTGACAGAGACACTAATGAACTTCGTATCTTAATCTGAAGACGGGAAGGCCCATTCCATTGCCAGAGTTGGCAACTGTTTTTTATAATTAACATAATGTTAAGCGAAAAGGATCAGTTTGACCACCTAAGCAAACATCAGACCATACATTACCAAGAGTTTATGACTAATGACTATGTGGCATTAAAGTAATTTCTAACCCTTTATTGTTGTCTTACTAAAGTGACCTTATCAGGTTCAATGTTCCTTCTAACCTTCTTCGGGAACATACAAGGACCTGACTAGGAACAGAGAGCTTACTAAAGCTATGTTCACTAATTGTAGTAAGTAGACAGGATACAGACGAAGGGTATACAAAACCCTTTATTTTTTCTTTATATACAATAACTTCCGTACTTCGGAATACACTGACCCTCCACTCGGGGTCTAACGTAAAAAAAAGTATAAAAATAAAACTAAACTCTAATTTAACTTTAGAATAATACACGTGGAAGATTGGCCTTATAATAACAGGAAGCGTATGTAGCACAGAGACTGTGAACACTACAATACGTTTAATTTATCAAGAGGATTAAAACCTCTGGCCTGGAAGGCAAATAGCAACTGCGTAACTTCTAAGGTAAGCGGCCTGCTTCGAACTCACTGCTTCCTCTCCTTCGCTTGGCAAAAAGGATACACTTAAATACTTGGCGTTCGCCAGACAAACTTTGCATAAAATCCTTAACGCTTATAATTCTGGCCGGAAGTAGAAAATAAGAAGTGATAGTAAAGATTTAAAATAAAATAAACGTTAGTAAAACTTAAGATCCTTACATACTTCCCGCCAGAGTTAATTAGTTTGAAACTGAGGTCTAAAACGACCTTGTTGAAAACTTTTAGCTCTAGAATATAACGCGAGGCCAACCTTTTACAATCATAACTTCGTTAGAAACTAGAAAATTTAAAAGAAAGAAATTTGTTACAATAGCAGCTCCCAGGATCTACAACAATCTTTTTTCATCT
The DNA here is from genome assembly GCF_044657685.1 of Stegodyphus dumicola. NCBI lineage: Eukaryota > Metazoa > Arthropoda > Arachnida > Araneae > Eresidae > Stegodyphus > Stegodyphus dumicola. Next base: position 138,540,938 of record NC_140781.1, on the reverse strand, counting down.
GTACTGCATCTAAACAGGAGCTTTATTCAATTCTGGTTCCTTCCAGAGATCTGGAAGGAAAACTAGTTTAATGAAATGTTACAGAATGACATTGCAAATAACATATAGAATATACTTCTCTTAACCTTCTTATTTCATTCATGACTATTTTAATTATCTCTCCCCGTGCTCTCTGACATGTGTTGTAAAAGAACACCAAACACGAATGTGTTTCTGTCTACGTGTGCCACACTTCCTCCTACAATCAAAACACTAACGTGTTAAAATTCAACATAACGAGACCTCTTAACACACCTTACTTTCAACTCTAAACCCTGAGGTACTATTCTAAAAGTGGCTAACTCTAAAGTGTAGCGTCAGAGAGCCTAACTACATCATTCAACCTTTACCACATATTCGTCATGATTTAATCTTTACAGTCACACGAATAACAAATTTTTAACATTACTTTCACTTTTACCATATCACGGTATTTCTTAACATTTAAAATAACAGTTCACATGTATATAAGAACATATCAACATGCCGTTAATTTTACACATTTGAAAACATACATTAGTAGTACATTGTTAATTTCTATTCTTTTCAAAGCAAGTGCCAATTCTTTCTACATTGAAATAATACTACATTTCAAAAAGTCTTTCAGACTAAAACTTCTTTCTTGCTAGAATGTTTTAAATAAAATTTATACAATAACTTTTTACAATATTTAAGTCTTTACACAACGCTATTATATATCAACTTTAGTTTTACGCACGAGTAATTTAAAAACATAATACGAAAATCGGTCACAACTCATTTCTCGCCCTTTTGGCGATAAAGGTAGACCTCGCATGAGGTAAAACTTCTTGAAATCTGCCACTTGCAGTAAGAATGAAAGATTAACTTAAGTTTGCAAAGTAACATAAAATTTTACTTATCTTTGCAATATTCGCACATCCTTTTCTGGGCCCAGTCTTTAAAGGTACTGCAGATATTAGCCTGGTTTATCCTCCTTCTTGTACGGGCTCACCCTTCAGTGCTTTCCTCTGGAAGCTTCCGTTTTTCACCAGTACGGCCACCCTTGAACACCTTCCTTTTCCCCTCTGCTTGTGGTCTTGGCCGTTTAAAGGCAGCTGGTCTTGGTGGAACCGGGAAACTTCTGTCGTGATCCTGCTTGGACCTCGTTGTTGGCCGTTCAAATTTTTCTTGTACTTTTTCCTCCGCCGCTGATGGCCCTTCCGCAGTTCGGCGACATTTGCTGCGGAGAGTTCTGTCGGATGAGTCGATCTTCCGTTTTAAAGCCGGGTTATAGTTGCCGTCCTTTCTCCTGGTCCTCTTCACATACGTCGTCCTTCTCCCTTCTTCATTCTGGGGGTGTTCGTGAACTCTGTTTTCTGGACGGTGGAACGACTTCTTTTTCTTTTTACCTTCAATTTTTCCGCGGGGCAATTTTCTTTTCACTTGCTTCTGTCTCTCATTGGCTTGCCCTTGTACTTGTCGTTTTCCCACCTCTGGAACTTGTACCTGCGGTGTCTGCCGTGCCGGATCCTGCAAAAGATCTGAAAAGATTTGCATTTTATTACGATCGAAGTTGGGCTTAATTTGATCAATATTTGCGGAACAGGTTTCACCATTTGTGGTCTTTAACACTACAACAGCGTGAGTTATTTTTTCTATAACATATGGTCCTTCAAACCGTGGAAAAAATTTGGCAGTTTTTTCTTTTGGTGCTGAAGAAAGTGAATGCTTAATTTTTAAAACTTCATCCCCTACTTTATAAGTTACTCCCCGTCGTTTCAAGTCATAATATAATTTCTGTTTTCTTTGTGCTACTTCCGTATTCTTTTTTGCTTCTTTTATTAGTTTTTCTATATCACCCATTTTAAATTCTGGGGCTCTTTGTTGCACATAAAATAGTTTATCTAACGGTGTTATAATCTTTCTGCCTAGAAATAACTCAGCAGGAGTTTTTCCCGTTGTATCATGTTTTGCGGTCCTAAGGGCGAAAGCAAATTCATTGACATAGTTATCCCAGCTTTTATGAAAATTTTTAACATAACTACGGATAATTTTCACTATATTTCTGTTGACCCGTTCCGCTATATTTGATTGCGGCCGATACGGGACCATTTTTAAATGACGTATGCCCAGTTTTTGGCACATGTCTTCAAATATATTACTTACAAATTGAGGACCATTATCCGATATAACTTTTAGGGGCGCCCCGTATTTTAAAATATATTTATTTAAAATAGAATCAGTAACTAATTTCGCGGAGGCTCGTTTTAAGGGAACAATTTCGGTCCATTTACTAAAATGATCAACCATAACAAGGAGATAGCGACTTTTATTTAACTGACTTTTTGGGAAAGGGCCCAATAAATCGATGCCAATTATTTCATTTGGAAATTCGGATTTAATACTATTTAGAAACCCGGCCGGGCGGAAATTAATATAATTAACGGCTTGACATGTTGGGCAGGACTGGACATACGCCCTTGTTAACTTTTGCAGTTCAGGAAAGTAGACTGCCTCGCGTACGCGTTGGATAGATTTTCGAATACCAGCATGAGAAGCTAAAGGGCTGTCATGGAGCTCTTGCAGGATATTTAATCTAAGACTAGCTGGGATAACAGGTCGAAATTCGTTGTTGGAATTCGTAGTTTTTGTATAAAATAATAGACCATCTATTAGTTCGTAATGGGCCGCCCTATTTCTTATCGCCACAATATCTTGGTGGCTAAAATTTTCAGGATCCTTCAAATACTCATAAATACTTCCAAACTCAGGATCCTTACCCAGTTCGGTTATTACAGTTTCTCGGGAATTTCTTGTACACGCTGTAAGCATTGCAACTTTTACGGTATTACCCTGTTCGTCTAATTTAATTCGTGATAGGGCATCTGCTACGATATTTTCCTTTCCGGGGGTATGCTTGATTACCAGATTATATTCTTGCAGCTTGAGTGCCCATCTTATTAACCTTGGGGATAAATTTTTCCCTGAGTACAATCGACTTACCGCCGCATGATCAGAATATACTGTTATCGGCGCCTTTCCAAAATAGACTCGGAACTTTTGCACTGCTAACAGAACTGCAAGTGCCTCTCTCTCGGTCACGGAATAGTTTCTTTGTGTTTGATTTAAAGTTCGGCTAAAAAATGCCACGGGCTGCTCATTTTGCGAAAGTACCGCTCCTACCGCATAATCCGAAGCATCCGCTGAAATTTCTAAATTTTCATCCTTTTCAGGAAATTTCAACACAGGGGTTTGCGTTAATGCTTGTTTTAATTTTTCGAAAGCACTATTGGCTTCGGCCGTCCACGAAAATCTTGCCTTTTTCCTTTTTAATTTTAACAATGGCTCAGCGATAGCCGCAAAATCTTTTATAAAGGACCTATAATATGAACAAAGTCCTAGAAAAGAAGAGAGCTTCTTTGCCGTGTTTGGAGTCGGATACTTTTGTACAGCGATTATTTTTGATTCATCTGTCTCGATCCCTTTTTGCGATATTTTGTAACCTAAATATTTTAATTCAGGGGCTGCAAATTTGCACTTTTCGACATTAACTTTTAGACCGGCCTCATTTAATAAAGAAAACACCTGTCTTAAATCCTGTACATGTTGGTCGAGATTATCACTAGTAATAATGATATCGTCTAAATAGATAAATGTGGACTTTCCAAGAACAGGTCTTAACACAATGTCCATGCATCGCTGAAATGTTGCTGGGGCCCCAGAAAGGCCAAACGGCATACGCAAAAATGCATAAGTGCCAGACTTGGTTATAAAAGCAGTCTTAGGCACGTCCTCAGGCCTGACCCCTATTTGAAAATAACCATTCGTTAAGTCTAAAGTCGTCATAAATTTGGTTGATTTTATGTTCCTTAAAATTTCTTCTATGATCGGTAACGGATATACCGGATATTTAGTTATGGAGTTTAATTTACGGTAATCAATAGCGAATCTCCATCTTTTTGGATGCGTCAAAGGATAGTCATTATTTTTCTTACATAAAACCACCGGGCTAGCATAACTACTTGAGATAGGCGTTATGATCTTTTTACGTAGCATATCGGTAATATGCCATTCTATAATTTTTTCCTTATTCTTATCATACCGGTATGGTTTTTGACGAACTGGCATTGCATCTCCGGTGTCAATACTATGGTTAGTAACCTGAGTAAATCCTGGAATATCACTAAATAACGAAGCAAATTCACTTACCACTTGTCGGATTCTTCCTTGCTCGTCATTAGGGAGGTGGTCAAGTTTTAACATCGGCGGTTCAGCGTTTTCTGTACGAACTGGTTTCATTGTCAGCTTAAGGGACGCTTCATTAAAATCCAGCGTAGCTTGTGCTTCTGAAAGAAAATCTATTCCTAAAATTAAATGTGCTTGCAGACTCTTTACTATAAAAAACATCACCTTTACTTGTTCGTCCTTGATACGGATATACAAAGGTAGTTTACCTACGCACTTACATTCTTCTCCTTGCGCCGCTAACACTGTCGTATTATCCGCATTATATATGCGGTATTTGCGAAAATACTTCCTAAAAAACTCTTCTGCCACACAGGAACACTGCGCGCCGGTATCCAGGAGTGCGGTGGCTGGGATATTATTCACCAAGACTTCAATCTTCGGAAGAGTCAAATTTTTCACCATTACTGTATTTAACTTGTAGGAAGAGGGGATTTCGTGGCCTTCGGATTTCCGCACCGTCTCGTCCGCAGAAATCCGTTTTAGTTTAAATTATTTTTCCTTTCCGTGCTTTCATTCTTTTTCCACTGGCCTTGAGACTTTTTTCCTGGGTTGCTATTGAACTGTCGACGTTCGCCGGCTGTTTTTGAATGCTCGGGTTTCCTTGCCCACTGATTCGCTTTTTCTCCGTAGCCATGTGCTTGAGTTTGCTGTAGTCTTGGCGTACCAAATTGGTTTCGCTGTTGATACTGGCGTCTTCTTTCGACGTCCGCCGTTCTTCTACTTTCAAACTGGATTGCTAGCTCAAATAACTTTTCCAGTGTAGTCGGATTTCTTAATTCAATAAAGTCTTGCACTTGGGGCAGTAACCTCGGCAAAATCACTTGAATTATTTCAGGATCCGGACGGTTTCCATACAAGAGTTTGAAAACGTGAATTTTTCTTAAAATAAAGCTCGAGAGGTTTTCACTTCTTTGTTGATATATACTGAAAAGTTCCGTTTCTAATTTCGCACGATCTCTTACAACAGGGAAGGCTTTTAGTAGGGCAGTCTTGAAATTTTCGTAAGTATAGGTGGGACTTCCTGCTTGACCCAAGAGACTTCTGCCTATACATTTGAACCAGTTAAGCGCTTGGCGCCTCAAAGCGCTGGTAGCTAAGGTAACTTTTTGAAACTCGTGCGCGAGGTAGAGCATGAAGTGGTCATCCAATTTTTCCAAAAAACTGGTTACCGGTGAGTTTCCCTTAAATGTTGCTTCTGGTATTATCGAAGCGCGCATGGTCTGGACGATGTACCCAAATCCTTCCAGGGCGGCAGCTGGCATTTCTGGATTCTGAGCCGTTTCTGCAGGCAGCACAGGTTCTTCTTGAAACTCGGCCATGGTTATTCTTCTACGTTGGGCGCCACTATCAAGTTCAATGTTCCTTCTAACCTTCTTCGGGAACATACAAGGACCTGACTAGGAACAGAGAGCTTACTAAAGCTATGTTCACTAATTGTAGTAAGTAGACAGGATACAGACGAAGGGTATACAAAACCCTTTATTTTTTCTTTATATACAATAACTTCCGTACTTCGGAATACACTGACCCTCCACTCGGGGTCTAACGTAAAAAAAAGTATAAAAATAAAACTAAACTCTAATTTAACTTTAGAATAATACACGTGGAAGATTGGCCTTATAATAACAGGAAGCGTATGTAGCATAGAGACTGTGAACACTGCAATACGTTTAATTTATCAAGAGGATTAAAACCTCTGGCCTGGAAGGCAAATAGCAACTGCGTAACTTCTAAGGTAAGCGGCCTGCTTCGAACTCACTGCTTCCTCTCCTTCGCTTGGCAAAAAGGCCACACTTAAATACTTGGCGTTCGCCAGACAAACTTTGCATAAAATCCTTAACGCTTATAATTCTGGCCGGAAGTAGAAAATAAGAAGTGATAGTAAAGATTTAAAATAAAATAAACGTTAGTAAAACTTAAGATCCTTACAACCTGAGCACCATAATGTACTACATATACAATAGATCCCTTCACGTATTATTCACATGGTAATGAGACTGCTGAAAGGAAAGGCTACTTCTGTTAAAAAGAACTTGAAAATGCTTACCTGATGTATAAAAAATCTCATTTCCTTTCATTTTATTTACGGCAAACCCTGTGCTGTTTTTGGCTTCTTATGTTATTATAAGTTTAAGAATTCATGAAGTCGGTTTAGCCCTGCTAGATTAGCTGGGATTAGAAGCAATTAACAGAGGGATTTTATTTCAGATTTTAAAACTGCCTTTCAGTAATCAATTGAAATCGTTCTGTCAAATGAAATGTCTGGCTTTTGAGGTTAATCGAGAATGCCAATTTCTTATTGAGCGAGTGTTCTATGAAATGAGTGGGTCGATATGCTCGGAAAGAAGAAAAGAATGTAAATAACAGATGAAAAGATCTCTCACCTTCCTACAAAACTTTATTCGTAAATGCTTGGAGCTTAGATCAAATGAACAGCTATATATTATTACCTCTTCTAAAAGCTGGAAAAACATTTTAGATTTAAAAACAGCAAATAAATCACATAAAAGAGCAGTTCCGAAATTCAGTTTGATGTTGGATTTAGTTGTCATCTGCTACTATGGTGGCACCTCAGAAAAACTGGACTACCAGCCTTGTGCAAAAGATGATGAAACGAACAGTATCCACATTATGAAATGCTCGGAATTCAATGGAATCTCCAAGCTGTCGGGGCGCTGAAAGCTTAATAACGTTTTACTGATTGATTTTGATGTCTTTTGATGTGATATTATTTTGTGTTTTGTGCATTATTGTAAAATATATGTCGTTTTGTCTTACCATTGGAGAAAACAAAACTGGTTGGGTGACAGCTCGCAAAGATCGACGATTATTCTGATTATACCTGATGAATTAAAGCAATTAACAACATTCAATAAGAATTTTCCACTTCAGACTGTTTGTAAGTCGTTATATTTCTCAATATTGCACAATTGTTATCGATAAGACTATGCGTAGGAAGCTTTCCACTAGGAAAAGACATTTTGACCTTCAGAGAGATCTTCATTCAGCGCTTTGCTAAAATGAATTAACGGAGTAACCATCCAATCAAATGATATTTGTAAAGATTAAATTAGACTGTAAAGATTAAATCAGATTTACATATTCGAATCTGTATGTAAATAATGATCAAAAACGATAAACTTTCGTTCATCAACTTCATTCATGATTTAATATGTGATTAAGAGATTTCAGAATAAAATGACATTCAACTATTATTAATATCTCCAGTTTTATTTTTATTGTCATTACATACAGCAACAATACACATCGCATGTAAACTTTCATGCTGTTTTCATCACAATTTCATGTCACTCACAAAGTATTACAGTAATATTTTTGTTGCTATGTACATCATTCATTTCTTGAATTGAATAAATATCATAATTTAATTGCAGTTTTAAACTGAATATAATAACTGCAAGTAGGTTCGTACAAAAAAAGAGCATTTAGGATGTGTGCAGCTTTTTTCGATTTATATATTTTCTATGATTAAAACAGAAAATTGGATTTTATGCTATATATAACATAACAACCCGAAAGAGATATGGTACAAAATTAATTCTCAGATATTTCTCTGAAGTGAACAGAAAGTTTTATTTAAGGTATTTATGTTAAATATCACCGAACACTGAGTAAAATCTGAATAAAATAGAAGAACAATTTTACATAATGTAAACCAATTACAAATGTAATTGGTACCGAGTATAGATATTCAAGAAAGATTTTCAGATAAGAAATTTCATTAAATTATCACGGAACATTTTGCAGAGAAATATTCTCTTCTCGTAAATAAAAGGAACTCTTATAAATAACAATCAAACATGGTTGTATTTTCTACATATAACTATGAATAACGCAATAACACTGCACTTCTTTTGAGTACAAGTTAATAGGGAAGAAAATATTAGAGACAATAAAGGTAATAGTTTTCAGTCGATAGATGCATTATTACTTAATTTGATTTATAATTATTATACTGCATAATTTCGCTCAAAAATGCTCTATAATATTAATATGCATAAAAGAATTTAATAAATTAGAAATACACAAAATAACTCGCCTTATTACTTTACGTATTATTCGCATGTAAAATAAAATCCAGAATTGAGCATTTAAAAGTATACCTTTCAATGTCGGATTTGAGGTATTTGAATAAAACTGCATTTAAATAAAAATTCCTTTTTGATAAATTTTCTCATTGCTTATATAAGGCTAATGAAAAAAGAAATGCATGCCTTTTCTGCAAATTCTTCATTTTATGCATTTATCCACCATAAACTTAAGAGTGCAGTTTGTTTCACGCATGTATTTAAATCAACTTTTGCTATGAAGAAGGTAACTTAAAATTTTGATCATTTAAGAAAATAAAACAGTTGTGTAGGGGATAAAGAATCAAATACTCAAAAAATAAAGTTCTCTGTTACAGCAAAAATCCATTAACTCTCGTGAAGCATATGAGTTTTTATTTCAAAATCGATTAGTTACAAATACAAAATTAGTGTAGCACTCAGTAAACATTAAAACTATCACGTCTACATAGTAACAATGGAAACACTGCGATAAATTTTGTCATTTAAACTAAAATGTTGTAAAATGCAAAACACAAAATACGTATTACTTAACAGACTTACAAAGTGTAGGGAAAACACATCTTCAAAACATCTTTAGTCAGTACATTAACAAATGTTAATATTTAGGTATAATGTTTCTAGTAAATAAGTAAGTAGTAAAGTAAATAAAGCAGAAATACGTTAAAGCAATACATCCGTAATATTTGGATAAATTTAGTATTAAACATGCGCATACATAATTCTGTTACAAATTAATCATGAAAAAAAAATCAATCAATACGTTATTCGACTATTGAACATAGCAAAAATAATGCAAAACTCACATTGTTGAGGTATGTGAACTGCAACACGCATTTCAGAATTTAGAAATTGCCCAAATAAATCTTTGGATGGTGTTATAAAACGTATTTCATTTGATATAGCAGTTGACTCCAGCATAAAGTTAAAATCTCGTGCAATTTATTGTGTGGAATCACCAGAAACACCGAACACAGCCTTTTATATGCTATACCGGGATTACACATAAATTTTTGTACACACAAAATTTTTCCTATACGGTCTTAAGCTCCAAGCTCAGTTTTACCTCTAAAATTTCGGCATCCTAAAAGAACTTTGCACATTTCAGTTCATTTATATTACAAAAGATTCAGCTTAGAAACATTTGCATTTCAAGCTCATTTGCTGACTCTATGAAATAAAAAGCTTTAAACTAGCTTTTTATTTTCTAATACTCTTTTGTATGCACATAGCACATGGCAATATACTTTTTGGTTTTTAACTTTCATTGTCTTTTGCTTCCACTGATGCCTGCAGTGAAGAGGGGGGGGACCAGGGGGAACCCCAGTTTAGAAGACGCCCTTATTAATCCATTACTAATTGTCCTTACGCTGAGTTCAAATGTAGTGATTATCATCGATTAACTTCTATGCAAGACATTTGAAAATACATGGATCAAAGAAAAATGACGTAAATTTTCAAATATCCCGAGCAACCATTAGATATGAGGTTTCATAATATCAGATTGTCCTAACAACAGCTGTTGTTCTGAAATAACGTTAAGTTGTGTATGGAATAGTTCTTCATAAAAGGTTCACATACCAATTATTTTTATTGAATTTTGTTCGAATAACAACCAATTACCTCATTCAATTTTTTTAACATTGGGAAGCTCTTAGAAAATATTATATGTGTAAGAAGTTAACTGTATTGTATTTTTACGATCGAGAGTGATAACAACATAAGATACCTCAATAGAGTGAAATTTTCTCTTTCTGTGAAAATATGTAGTATACATGGGTTAATATCTCAATGGTAAACTCCGTAATTTAAACAATCGTAAAATTTTTTATATTTTCCATATTTTAAGTGTTATATCGCATAATGTACTCTCATTGTTCAATAATATAAGATGAAATGAAACTATTCCACAAAGAAATGATCCGCATCATGGGATTTATGCTCTGTGTTTTATGCTCACATGTACTTGATAATGATAAACACATTAAGTTCAAGAATTTGTAGTATAATTTAAGAGGAGATTTTTAAACTTGAATAGCAGCATTAACGGTAAATTCTTTTTGGATACACAGGGGGTTACGTTTAGGATATTTATGCGGTTTTTGGATAAGGCGGTCACCTTTGTTTCTGATTTGACTTATGAAACACGATGTTAGCAGGATCATCAGCAAGATCCGGGTACAGCTCAACGTCATGGTAATAGTCCCCTCTATAACCGGGTACTGAACTGGTTGAAAGAATATGTTCCTTTTCCTTTTCAGACCATTTCTGGGATCCTCTTTGGCTGGTTAAAATAATTTGTCTCTCCTGAGCCCATCGTTGGCCGACAGCGTGTTTCTTAGCATGTCTCAAAAGTCTCTGCCTTTCCTTGTGTGGATTCGTTCCATATCGAATGTTCAGTATAGCATGCTCTGAATGGACTCTGACATCAACATCTTCAGGTTTAGATTCATGAACTGTAGTGTTGATAGCTGTTCCAAGTCTCTGCAGTTGGTTCAAGTCATCGACAAATCTCCAAGCACTATCCTTAACAAAGTAGAATACGTCTTGACCATGCATAACAAGATGGAGATCCAACAAATAAGAATTGTTAAAAACAGAGGTAAATACATCTCTCCTGATGTTATCAGCTTCGTTAGAGACTCGTACTAAAGCCCTCTCACCAATGCGTGATACGGTAATCCCTGAACCGAACGGAACGCTCATTGTGCTGATTTTTGGAAGGACAGTTTCGAAGAGCTGCTCTCGTTTGACCTTTGGCCTTGCTACACTTGTTAAGGAAGCGAAGCTTTCCAGTTTTTGGCGTATTGCACATGCAAATCCAGATACAAGTGGCACTGATGGCATATCAAGGAAAAGAGGCATTGCTTCCTTGTCATAGATTTTGTGAAAAATGGAATCAGCCGCTAAATCTAAGCTGTCTATATCTATACCTTGACTTTTAATCCAGGCTGTGAGATCTGTAATGTAAAATAAGAATATTTGAAATCATTTATAAAAGTAGCTTGTAAAAAATAAAATTGTAAGAAAAAATATAATTTCGACAATTTGTATTGACGTCTATTAACATTTACGTTGTTTAAAAAACGGAAAGAAAACACATTCGAACTACAAATAAATATTAACAGCTCTAAATCTGAAGTAAAGAATTTTATTGATAAGAAGATCATAATAAGGGCATGTAACTTTCGACTGGTGACTTAAATGTAATAAAAATAGTTTAACTATTTGCAGTCGAACGGCGTCGCTACGGCGCGCGGGAGGTTTGGAGCGTTCACTGAATCGGCTGAAGCATCCACTCGAGCGGCGCCGCTACGCTCTCGGGAGTCGGATGCATCCACTTGATGTGCGCTATACCGGTGCTACGGCGTTTTGGAACTTGATCTGTTTATTTACGATGTGCGATAAGATGTTCTTATCTGAAATACTTTCGTGGACCAGACTCGGCTTGCGTTCTTAGTCAAATCTTAGCTTAGCTTAGTTAGGTTCGGCATAGCATTCGCTTGAACAAAAAATAAAATAAAATAAATGTAGCTTTAAGCATTTAGCTTTAATTTTGCCGATTTTTCTCGTCTCGAGTTGCTGGATGCTAAGTAAGTACTGCATGCACATGTAGTGAACATATTAATGAGGAGTGAGTTTCACTTGCAATTAATGCATTTATATGTCAAACCAGCAAAAACAAAAATAAAAAAATACATATAAATAATAGTAATAATAAAAACAGCTTAAGTAACCTTATAAGAATCGTACGAGGAAGCTAAAGTTGAATGTATTGATCAGCCTTTGATCTTAGTAACTTCTTTATCATTGTACATATACATGAAAATTTCTGAATCTTGCTAAAAAAATGGAGATGAATGAAGTTCATATACAACTAATATACTTACAAATTTGCTTTATGTTTTACTTTTAGTATCTACAGAATTTGAAAATACTTATTACGAAGGACAGTAAGATGGTCTTTGTAACAAAGATTTTCTAATTTATAATAATATGTTTTTTCGTAATAGATATTCTAAAGTTCAGCAATTTTTTAAAAATTAATTCTCTGAATGGCATGGCTTATTAGATCTATTTATGAAGTCCTGTATGTAAACAAAATTTATTAGTTAAATATCTATAATTACTTATTTTAGGTCCTGTTTTCATAAAGTTCCATTCATCAAGAAGATATTTAGATAAAAAACCAAGATATTTTAAATTATAATTAATATAAACCAAGTGAAAAAATATCTCATGACCGGATAAAGGCAGTCATACCACTCAGAAATATATAATTTAAATTTAGATTATACGAAGAGAGGAGTGAGTTATTTAACAAACAGGTAGCAAAGGCAAGAAATTTTATATCCAAACTTTTTTGCGCTTTTTGTGCTATAATATTCTACATAATCCTCCTCCTGCATTGGCGGTAACCTCGGATGTCGTATCCGCATATAATTTTCTCTTCTCCTAGTTTACGTAATTATAAGAGTGCAACGTATAATGCAGATGGTATACAAAATGCGCGTTAATCGATTACTCATGATATCGTTAAACCTTCTGGTCTATGGAAGACTATTAACAGTTAAAATGCTCTTGAAGCCAAATCTTTTTTCCGGATTTGTAACTGCCTGGAGTGTTGACGTCCATAACTCCAGAAAGGGGAACGGGTCACCTGTAATTCATAAATCATTTTGTTTTGAATTTCATTGTGTAATTAATATAAGAAAAGGAAATTTTTTGGCAGATTCAAAAAAAAAAAAAAAAATTATTTATCCGTACGAATTTAGATCTCTGTCATTGTCAGAAGTCTAGAAAACGCTTCTGACGTATTTCATCTTCTCTTTCAAAGAGGACCCTTTGAAGGCAATGCGAATTTTGACCATACAATGCAAGTTCCAGCTGAGGAGTCTGAAATGTCAAAACTAATCGCTGATGCACATCCTTAAAATCCTTGTTACTTTCGCTCCATTGGCACTTGAAAGAGCCTTCAAGCCTTTTCCCAGACCCGGCTTCTTATTGGCTAGTCAGCATTCACGCTCGAATTTCTATCGCCTTTCTTTCGCGGGGATCATCGGCGCATGCCAGTGACTACACAAAGGGATTCGAACATTCATTTGGGAAGCAGGCTTTTTAATAGCTCCCTTTTTTATTTTTTATTTTGTTTTATTTATTTATTTTTTCCAGTGTGCTTTCTCCGGTGAAAGTTTGCTTTGATTTGGTCCCCCCTTTTTTCCCCTGCTTTTCAAAAGACACAATGAAGTGTTTGAATGGAGATGACTAAATGGAAAAGTCTGGTGTTTTAAGATTACGAATGGGAGGTGTGCGAGTGCAATTGCATTTTTGTTACAGGTGTAAATAATGAAACAGTGAATTTCAGATAATTCGAAACATCACTTTTAACGAAAAAAATTTTCGCTTTTTTTAAAGCTTTCATCAGTCACCGAGAATGAGCTTTAATGTTCATGAGGTGGAACTATCTCAGAGGAATATTTTCGTCATTAAATCATTTTTGCCTGCAAGAGTATTTCAAATGGTAATCATGTGTAATAGCAAATGACTTCATAAACATAACTATGCTGATATTAATTAAAACTCTTAGAGTACATTAAAAAGAAACATTTAAACATACATAGTGGTGTAAATAAGCTATGGTGAACAGTGATGCAGAAAGATATTTTCGTATACTAAAATTCTCATTACGAGTCAACTACACTGGTTATCATAAATTAAGGAAAAATCACAAAAATCATGATTACTGAAAAAGTTAGATGTAGAATTTTATGAAACGTACCCACAATATACGACATATAGTAAGGTATTAAATAACATAAAAATAAATTACCAGACAATTATGGTAGTATAGAAATTAGCACATCTATAAAATGACCAAATCGAAGGTATCAGTTTGCTATAGGAAAAGTACCTTCAATATGGAATATGGTCGCCTCTAGAAGCAATACAGCACATACAGCGATGCGTGATGCTTTCAGTTATGCGGTCTATCAGTTCCATAGGAAGCGAGAGCCATTGCTCTTGCAAAGCAGTTGCAAGCGCGGCAAGGGTCTGAGGGGGCGGATTGAGAGCAGCTAGACGTCTCTCTAAAGCATCCCAAACGTGCTCGATAGGATTCAAGTCCGGGGATTGAGCTGATCACTCCATGCGCATAATTGTTTCCTGTTGAAGATAATCATCTACGATGCGAGCCCTGTGTGGTCTTGCGCTATCGTCCTGTAACAGGAAAGCATCACCTATTGCCCCGGCACATAAGCATCAAGAATGTCATCCCTATAAACCGGAGCATTTACGGTTTCCGTTGGAAAGACATGGAGGTCTGTGCGTCCACCTAAAGAGATGCCACCCCAAACACAGACACTGCCTCTTCCGTATGCATCTCTTTAACGGATGTTTGACAGATGATAACGGGTTCCAGGTTCTCTTCATATCAAATAACGCCTACTATCTCTTTCTAGACTAAACCAGGACTCATCCGTAAAAAGAACAGCCCTCCACTGATCAGGCGTCCAGTGGACATATTGTCGTGCCTACTGCAAACGGTCCCTCGTATGGCGTGACGTAAGCGGCACGCAAATGGCTGGTCGTCTCGCATACAGACCACCTTCGTGAAGCCTTCTACGCACAGTTGACGTTGACACCAGGTGGCTGCAGCAAGGGAGGATCTAAGAAGTGTCGGAGTATCGGTTCTATTCCTGCGTGCACATAATGTCAAATATCGGTCATCGGCGCTCATCGTAGCAGTTGACCGTCCTTGGCTTAACCTCCTAGAGGCCGAATCTGTAGTTTGGAACCGCCTCCAAAGTCTATGAACCACAAAAGGACTTACATTTAGCCATCTGGACACTTCTGTTTGACTTTATCCTGACTCTAGTCTCCCAATGACTTTCCATTGTAGTTCTGCAGGCAAATGATGCCGGAAGGTCATTGTTACGAATTGGTTATCTCACAATTCTGATGTCACTATCACAGTAAAATATGTGGGCTTCCTCTCAAACATGGACTTTTATTCTCCTCACAGATGACGTATTCCGAGTGCAGCGCCACTGATTTGCATATGGGAGTTTTACTCAGCTACTCTTACTTGGCAACATATTCAAATTTTACACGGTTTGGCTTATTTTTGAGGAAGTTATCGCTATTTTTGTGATTTTTCCTTAATTTATGATAACCAGTGTATGATAACTGGTTATTATGATATAAGGTATTTTTTTCGCCTTCTTAGCATGTCTTCGTGGTGATTTGGTTAGCACGCTTGACGGGAATTCGACAGGTCTGTGGTTCGAGTCCCGGAGAAGGCGTTGTTCATTTTTCATCTTTCCTGCTTAAAAAAAAAAAAAAAAAAAAAAAAAAAAGTCTCTACAGTGGCACCCGAACTAAAATGGAATGGATGATGATTCTCCGCCACCCGAATTTGGCTATTGGGTTCCCTAATCCTCAGTTACCCTTTAAAAGGGGGAGTATATAAGGTATTTCTCCCGCCTTCTTAGTATGCCTTCGTGGTGTAGTGGTAAGCACACTCGATGCGAATTCGAAGGGCCCGAGCGAGGGCATTGCTCATTTTTCACATCTCTTGCTTCGAAATAACCTAATGTCTCTACAATGAAGTATGTTGATATAGACATTTATAGACTGAGATTTTAAAACTTGATACATTGATCATAGACATCACGAATATAAATACACATATTCATTCAAGAATGATTCTTTAGAGTTAATAATTATGCCATTGGAAGCTGGAGGAAATTCGAAAAGAAAAAAAGTGAAAAATTTGAGGAGACAGGGACGGAGAATTTTTCTAGTGGCACTGACTTTAAGAAGGTTAGGTTAGATGACTTGGTTAGAGCAGAGCAATTCGAAAGCTCTCTATCTAAAGGGAGGAATGCCTTCATAAAAGACGTTTAAGTGAAACTAGGTCATATCCACATTACACATGAGGAAAACTACCATGCAGCCAGCCCGTTCGTAGGGATTCCTGCCCGGGTTGAACTACCAGTGTTTAAGCGATACAGAAGCGATAACTCGCTAATTATGGTACGTATCTTCTGTGGACAATAACTTTAATGAAAAATTGTCAAGGTTGATCTACAGCTGTTAAAAGTGTAGAATGGATAATTTTATTTAAATTCTAATACACTTTCATTTTGTTGAGGAGGGAGAAATGTTACAGAATGAGAAGGGAAATAAAGCAATTTTTGAGCCCATTTACATGCATTACAGAATTTCACGATTAGCCCTGTAATAATAACAAATCTAAGTTTCCATCTGAAAATTTAAAAAATAAATTTAATTTAAAATAAGCGTTTATTTAAAACTCATAAAATATTAATGAACTAAAAAGGCGAAAAATAATTTATTATGTAAGTTTAATGTGAACACTAGATTAAATAATTCTTTATACAAAATTTATCCACAGTTTTATCAATCGAATAATAAAAAGCCTGGATATCTTTGTTAAATTTATAAACATAATGGTTTTATGCTTTTGGCAAGGCAATTAAATTAATAGATTTCGTTACTAGGCGCTCACACTTCTATTATTCGCCCTATACCACATAAAAGACTATTTTCCCTTTAGTTCATTAATTATTTTATGAATTTTTAAATAAAATAGTATTTTATAAAATCATTTTTTAATATTTACCTTTATAGTCTGAATGACACGTTATCAATCAAATTATTCAATTGAAAAATCGAACCTCAACAATGATTAATTTCTCTCTTACTTCCAACAATTTTGTACGTAAAATGGTCTAAAGAATACAAAAATGTTACCAAAAATTTAGAAATTTTATTAAAATCTCATATACGAGTGGCAAAGAGCACGAGTGCTAAATTAAAGCTTATAATTAAGACTTTTGAAATTTGTGACAATAAAAAGGAATAAAATTTCAGTTATTTTTTAAAGCAGTCTCGATATTAAATTTTATTGAAAAGGTTACTCTTTGCCCATAGATCTCATTCAACAATTAGCTGACTGAAAATTATTATTAATTATTTGAATTAGGGACTGAAAAATTGCTCTTCTATTCAGTGGGTGATTGTGTCTGTGTGTGGAGAGAGATGCAGAAACAAATATTTATACATGTACATTCGTATATACACTCACATGCATTAAAACAGAAGAGAAACACTCCAACGTGAAACACAAAATTAGCAAAGCAACACCCTTGTGTTTGGCGCAGGTTTAGTCAAGAACTCAATCGATTTCGAGAGCAGGACCCTCTTCATCAGGAGCAAAGCAATCTGGAAAGTAACTTGAATGATGCGTATTATGATCGAGCTACCGCATCTAGGCGCGATTTTGCCGGCTCCTTGAGTGTTAGACGTTATGGCCCATGACGTTGATGAGTTCTTGACCGTGGGGATCTCACTAAAGGAGAAATCATGGAACTTCCTACCTCCATGGGAGAAATTGGAGGAGGGTAGGCATGGGATGATTGGAAGACCGCAAGGAGGAGAGGAGCAATCTGATGTGCTGAAGGTCACGTGCAACCTGATTGGACTAGCAAGATAACTGGGTACTAAGTTTTCTTTACGGGTAATGCAAATACAGTACAGTAAATATAAAATCATTACAAAAGAAAATACAAATGGTTTGGTTTAGTTTGGTTCACTTAATTATGGCAAAGCACACAAGGGTTATCTGCCTAAGGGAAGGGATGCCTTCGAGGATGCCTTTGGAGGACTTTCTAAGGGCAAATGGGTCGTATACACGTTATACATAGGAAAAACACGAAAACGCCCATGCAAGGCAGCCCAATCGACTGGATTCGAACCCAAGTTGGAACTACCAGTATTCAGCGATTTTACAGCTCGACGGCTGGTGAGCCGAAAATACAAATAAGAATTTAAACTATACACACAAATCTCATAAAATATTTAAGTATCATTGTTGTTATCCCAGTCAGAGTAAGTGAGGCACGAGTGGTCTGATATGTCTCTCTTACTGTAAAATCTCATAATTAAAGACTTGTGCGTAATTAACAAAATCGGAGGTAGCAGCGTTGCTAAAGAATTTGCCATTTGTTATAATGCAGATATGATTTTAATGTCCTTGATTTTAAGATCTTTATGAAGCAAGGAGTTTCTGACAAAATTGTGTGTACCTGTAATTATCCTCAAAAACTTATTCTGGAAAGTAATGACTGCATTTTTGAAAGTAACGGTCGTTCCAGAATAATGCATTCCGTTATTCTGGAAAGTAACAGTCATATACCCTATAGCAGTAAAGCGAACGAGAAGGTAGTGTCATCTGAAAGAATAGCAACGTAAACTGAAAAATTAAGTTAACAGAATTTTAAAAGCGAACAGAATATTGAAATTTGTCTTCATTCCACTGCTAAAAATAGCATTAATAACCTTGTCGTGCTTCCATTTCATCCAGCTGTCAGTTATAAAATTGCACGGGTTCTCCAGAAATTCAGTTTTCAAGTCCTTTTCTCCCCTTATCAATAAATCCATAGTTCGATTCTGAAAGATCTGGCGTCAGTGTGTTTTGAGATATATGGATCAAACTAAAAAGTACTTTCAAGTTTCGTATCATAGAGCATGAATATTATGAGTGAAAAGGCGAAATTAACAAATCTTTGATAGCTAACCATGGTTGGAAATTTAATCATAATTTTGACTATAAGGTCTGCATAAATTATCCAAAAGGCTTCTTCCATTGGGGAATTGGGTTTTTCTTGAAACTTTTCAGATTCACAAAGCTTTATCTTGTTTAGTTAATGACTTTAAGTCCAATCCAGTCTTTCCTAACGCTCTTAAAATTCTAATTTTTCATTTAACTTAATTTTTCAATTTCCGTTTTTGTCTGCTGACAGATGGCGCTACCTTCTCCCTCGCTTTGTTATAGTGCATAATATGACCGCACAAAGACTATATTTAGAGGTACCAACCACCAATAAGAGGTACTACTTGTGGTTTTGTAGAGACATTAGGATAATTTTGGAGGCCGGAAAGATGAAAAATTAGCAACCGTCTTCGCCGGGAATCGACCCGCGGACCTCTGAAATACCGGCCCATTGTGCAGAAACACTACACCACGAAGGCATACTAGGAAAGCGGGAGAAATACTTTATGTACTGCCCCTTTTAAAGGGCGAATGGGGATTTTAGGGGACCCAATCGCAAAATCTGGGTGCGGAGAATCATCATCCAACAACCCTTTTAGTTCGGGCGCCACTGTAGAGACATTAGGTTAATTGAAAGCAGGAGTGATGAAAAATGAACAACGCCTTCGCCGGGAATCGAACCGCGGACCTCTGGAATACCGGCCCAGTGTGCAGAACCACAACACAACGAAGGCACGCCAAGAAAGTGGGAGATAATACCTTATAGTTTTACATGCGTTGTTTCCTTTAACCAGGGTATTTGAGGTGCTGGTAAGAACGCGATAATATTCACGCTGATACCAGTATACCAACAAGTATAAAAGTATAATGACTGTATTAACTACTCATGAGCGCAATAGCTGGCGCTACATTTTGGAAGAGTAAATCTCTTCTATTTTCATGATTAATGCTTTTCCTATTAGAACTGTTATGCTTTGGGATCCCTTTTCCTCTACTTCACTAGTCTCTCTTCAGAGTGCCACGGACAGTACTTTTCACACTTTCATTGCCCTTCGACACACTACTTCATGACTCCTGATGAGGAGAGACCTGCCCTTGAAATCGATTGAATTCTTGGCTAAATCGACGTCAAACACCAGGTTGTTGCATTGCTAATTTTATGACTCACACATATGTAAAACAATTAAGGAATGTAAAATTTAAGTAACTACTTTTAATGTGCATTAAGCCAAAAATAGTAAATATAGAAAACTGAGCTAGCATAATTACAGTAGAAATTAAAAGAGAAGAGAAATACGTCAAATTAATTCTCAGATTCTCAGAAATTCAATTTTCAAGTCACTTTCTGGCCTATCCGTAAAATCTATGGTTCGATTCTTAAAAAGATTACATTTCTGACTTTAATACTTGGTGAGTTTATAGCAGATCTTGTCAGTGTGGTTTGAAATATATCGGTCAAACTAAAAGAGCGTTAATGTTTCGCATCAAGAAACACGAATTTTATGTCCGAAAAGGCGAAATTAACAAGTCTTCAACAACTAACCATACTTGGAAATTGAATAATAATTTTGACTTTGGGTCTACAAAAAATCATCCCAGAAGCTTCTTTCATTGGTAAATTGGATTTTCTTAAAGCTTTTCAGATTCACAAAGATTTATCTTGTTTAGTTAATGACTTTAATTGCAATACAGTCCTTCCTATCTCTTATCGCGCTACCTCCTCTCTTTTGCTTTACTCCACCTTGGGTATAAATATAACCGTGGCTCTCTCTTCATTGTTTCTTTGCTGCTATGAAGAGGGACAAGTACCTGCTTGAAATCGATAAAGAGTTGAGCAAAATCTACGCTTACAAGATTATTGCTTTCTAATTTTATAGTAGAATTTGTCCTTGATTTAGTAATTCTTCCTGATCTGAAGCAAAAGGATCACACTACCAAATTGTGAAGCTAAATTAGTTAAAGTAGGCGCAATTTAACTTTAAAAGAAAATGTATAATTGAGAAAAGGAAGGGAGAAATAAACCATATTACCAACAAGCCTAATATGAATCATATATCTCTTACAAATTGAACATCTAATGAATGAAACAATCACTGGAGCCTGAGGAAACCCCTCATGTGAGAAAAACAAAGAAAAGGAAGAAACAGAATAATGTTAAATAAAATGATGCATGTCATCATCAGGGAAAATATATGCTCAACGTAGAGGTATAATAGTATCTATATGTATGCATATACCTATGAATAGTTTACGATATATTTGTGCGTGTACAGTCAATTTTCTACTAACCAGAAATAGATTAACAGCTAAAGGGGATGCTGATTTAATTGGGGATTGTCTAAAATATGTTAAGATTCATTTATTGCGGAATGCTATAAGGATTACTGTTGCAGTTTATCAGACTGTTGCAGTCTATGGAAAGCACAGAAAGGAAAAGAAAATTGCGGGAGATAACAGCAGTGATAACTGATCATATCTGCCGGGTGAAATCTGCCAAAAAACAAAAATTCAAACAGACGTTTTTCGCACATTTGAACTTACTAGCATTGTTCAAGTTCATTAGTAAATATCGTTCATTTATTCTATTTATAACTTACTTTCTTCATTTTAAATTATGTTTATTCTTTATTATTTACGGTGTATCCTTTTTGGTTTAAATATTAATTTAAGTTCTTTCACTAAATGAACTTATTCTGTAGATTAAATTGCTTGAAAATACAGGTAAATTTTAATAGTATTCTTCTGCTTATATGAGTTTTTCCTTCCTGTGCTTTTTCAATGCTCCGACTAACTGTGATTTCGAATTAAATGTGGACGTCAGTATTATCCCAGTATAAGTAAATATAATTTCATTTTAGAATTGTACATTTTAATTTTACCGTACTTTTAGTGCGTTCCATTCTTTAATCTACAACTTTTGAAGTTAATGACCTCATTTTTAAATTTACCGTAAGAGAAGCGAGAGAGGAATTATACACTGTCATGCCGCGAGGTGAAAATTCACTTTTGAATGAAAATAATAAAGCATTTTTGTTTTCGCCTTGAGAAAATGAATGGCGCGTTGCAGGCATGACACTAATTTGGTTCAACTGTGTGCGAGTCTGTGTCATATGTCACTGATTCATGTGATTTTTGTTATTTCTCATTATTTTTACAAAAAATAAATTAACATTAACTTTTGTGAACGGAATACACTTTATCTGTATATAAATGGGTACAGATATTCTTAATTAGAATTTTATTTCAGATTTTAAAATACACCGATCAACTCGCGAGGGACTAAGATCACACAACACTTTGTAAGTCGTTTTAAATTATATTTACAGCAACTGAACTAGCTGGTTATGTAGGTAATTCTCTGTTTACTCCATCTGCGAGGCAAAGAGAGTGTTTCTCTTAAAACGAACTCCATTGCTGTAAAAAAAATAAACCTAACTCACATTTTATTAATTTTTTATTAATTAAATAACTAACCATATGTAATCATCTGAAATCACTGATCTTATAAGGTATTTTCTCCCTCCCTGAAGCATGCCTTCGTGGTGTAACGGTAGTACACTCGGTGTGTATTCGAGAGGTCCGGGTTCGAGTCCCGGGGAGCGCACTGCTCATTTTTCATGTCTTCTGCTTCAAAATAACCTGGTGACTCTGCAATCTTATTGAATATTAACTGAGGTAAATTCCGCTAATTTAGTGTAGTTACTAGCTTTTTAATCCAAATATCTTTAATTCTTCGTCTTTATTTTACATAATGTATTTGGTACGTATCTACGTATCCATATGTATGTGAATAGTGAATAAATATGCGCATCATATTAAATGACAAATTAATTTAAATACTATCTTTTATGGTTGCTGAACAGTTTTTGTAAGTTTATAAGGTATTTCTCCCACCTTCCTAGCGTGCCTTTGTGGTGTAGTGGTTTTGCACGCTGGGACAGTATTCCAGAGGTCTGTGGTTCGGTTCCCGGCGAAGGCGTTGCTAATTTTTCATCTTACCTGCTTCCAAAAATACCTAATGTCTCTACAAGGTATTACCCGAGTTAATAACACAACAAGCGATTTCAACTGCGGTTGCGTACTGCGTGTCAGTCTTCTAGAAACAGGCAAATAAATGACTGAAAAATTAATTTTTTTTTCCTCTCTCTTCTTTTTTTTTTTTTTTTTTTTTTCATTAGGTGGGGGGACCAATGGCCGTTGGAGTGTTAAACACTTATGTGTACAACACGTCGCTTTCTTATCTTTCGACCGATGCTTTAGAAAATAAGCGATTATTTCTCAAATAATACTTCACTTTCTAAGTACAGAGTTTGAAAAATAGCATTTCGAAATTTACAGGTTTCTATTTCATCAAGTATAGACCATAATGTGCTGAACAGAATTTCAGCTTGATCCGCCCCTTTTTACAATTTTCATTCCTACATATAACAAGATTTTTTTTTAGTTTAACTTTGTTTTCCTTCTTCACTATTTCGATATAAAAAGCTAGGTTATTGAGTTTTGAAATAAAAGGCTTTTGAAGAAACAGTTTACGATTGGATATTGGTAGCGTCCATTCTATATCTGTTAAATCAGTCTTAAAACTAATAATTGAAATGTGTTTTAAGTGGCTTATATATAAACAGGTAAAAGTGCATGAGGCACCAGAAATTTCTGTATAGAAACGAACGCGCATTGTCTCAATACACTAACCAGCAAGAGTTTGAAATATTGGAATTGACTGCCTGTTTTTTTTTTTTTTTTTTTTTTTTTTCGTAAGCGAAACTGGAGTTATACATCCGAGTTGTTACATTTAAACGTGAGAGGATAATAACATAAAATTATTCAAAGTCACATAACATAACACAAACTGTTAAGTATACTAATTACAATATTGTATTACGCAAATTTAAAACAGGTTAGGTTAGGTTATTTAATTACGGCAAAGCCTCGAGGGCTATCTGCCTAAGGGAAAGGATGCCTTCGTGGAGGACGTTCTAAGGGAAACTGGCTCGTATACACGTTATACATGGGGAAAACTACGAAAGCACCCATGCAGCCAGCCCGTTCGCGGGATTCGAACCTCGGACCGAACTACCAGTGTTCAGCGACGTTACCGCTCGGCCGCTGGTGGGCGCAAATACAACAGAGTTCATATTTTGAAGATCGCTGCACTGGAGTTTTTGCACTTTTATGTAAGTAGATAAACATATGGGATTTGATTTTGCTAATATGTTTGAATGTCTGATTCTCGTTATGTGAGGATAGTTGTGGCAGATAAGACTGCACTGAGCATATCTCAATCCGTAATATAAATAAATTAATTGCAAGGAAAATAGTAATAAAAATATTTAAGCTCCAAAACTGAATCAACCTCAACACTTTGAACTGCCTGCCATCACAGTGAAAATTTGCTTACCAGTAGCCGACCGATCAAGTCGCTGAGCCTTTGTAGTTCGACCTGGGTTCGATCTTGGCGAAAAGGTTGGCTGCATGGTCGATTTCATGGGCTTGCCCATGCGTAACGTGGATACGAACCAGTTTCTCTTAGAAAGTCCTGCACAAAAGCATCCCTTCCCTTAGGTAGATAGCTCTCGAGTGCTTTGCCGTAATCAAATAAACAAAAGCAAACAGCAATGAAAGATCAAACTGCACTATTTCTTTATCTGTATTTATGTTACGTAACAATGTCTTAGAAAGCTAATTCTAATATGTTTACATTTTTATTCTATTTCATAATGTGTGACTTATGTGACGAAGTAAGCAGTCTTTTCTTTTCTTCCTCCCCAGTTTTCATACTGAAACCAGGATTAGTGTGGTATTTCAAAACAAAAACTTTACATCCTTTGAAAACAGTTAAAAAAATTCAATATGTTGGACAACGCCATAAAATGCTCAAAAGCTTTCTTAATCGTGAAACACGCTATCTGCTCATAGATCTTAAACTAAAATAGATAAATTTGAGCACTAAATGTCTTTCGCAACTTATCCATCACATGCAGTTTCAACAGGACGTTAATGTCTCTACGGCACTTGATCCCATAAAGACAATTTGAAGTACCCCATTTGATGGAACACCTCTTACAGGCCATAAAGTCATCCCGGAATCTTTATATAGCGTTCTTTTGCCGGCAGAGGGAGTACTTAAGACTTTTATGGGTTATTTGATACTGTGATGGAAAGGATGGTTTAGCATCAAATTGCGGCAGAACTCAAACTAAAATACTTTGGAAATGAGCACACGAAAAAAATTTGACTACAAAAATTAAGAATAATGAGTACCTTTAGACAAATGAATTTAAATATGTGCTTAATGATCTGAAGTCGCAGTCTTTTATTCCACACATACGCTTTGCGAAGTCCTTGAATAATGTTAAAGAGTTGAAAGTTTATTAAGTTGAGAATTTTTTATTCTATATAATCTAGAAAACATTTTCATGAAGCTTTACTTTGTTCTATTTTCATAATAAAGAGGGGTTAAGTAAGCCTTAAATTACAAATGCCTAAAATGGTGTAAATTATTAAACTCTGTTTTTAGAATTCTGATGGGACATAATACTTTTTTTAGTTTTGTGTTAAATAAATTTACTATATATTACCTTCGAAAATAAAGTGATTACGAATTACTGGAATGTAAATGAAAAAAAATTAAATAATTTAGAAGTGATTTTAGAACAATAGTTGATATGAGAAACATATTTCATGGATTATCATATTTACAGTTCTATCCCATGAAATACTAATTGCTTCTTGTTTCTGTCATGAGTATTTATACTGTCAGTTTAAAAATTTTCTCGAGTTTCTGTTCTATTTGTCATTTTTAATTTAAATTAAAATATTAAGATTTTTTTTACTGTAATTAACATATTAGTTTCATAATGAAATTTCGAGAATAAGAGAAAGTTTCTTACCTAATTTATTTTTCATCTTCTTATCGCTGTTGATAGGATCATTTTTATTGAAACGGTATAAATGTAGGTGCTGAGGGTTTGTCACATGGTACAAAATTTCATCCCATCTTGGAGTAAGCCACTGCCCAGCTAATGAGTCGTATACCATCTCCCCGAAGTGAAGCATTCCTGTCAAGGGATCGCAAATGCCTCCTTGAAAATCTATTGGCAAAGAAAAGTGAGGATTTGAATCAAATAAAATATGACCATAAGGTCCTCTGCTGATTTCTTTGACGATTTCTCCTTTACGGTCAAAAACAAACAAAGGAGTTCCACTTTGATCAGAAGCAACATAGTACATTTCTTTGTTGACAATAAGAAATATCAAGAAGCCACGGTCGTCGTAGAGAAATGAAGTAATTTTTCCATCATTATTATTATAGGTGTGAGTCACTTGGTCAGGGTGCGACAAATCAGCATAAAAGAACTGAGTAACATTTCCAAAATTATCTTTTCTTACTGATATCATACCTTTCGTATTATAGTAATATTCTACATCATATCTGCCATTACGAGAGGCTTTAGTTAATTGTCCTTTCGTATTATAAGCAAAGCTTTCTTCTCCTCGTTGAATCACAAATCCTCGCCCGTCTACTACATACGGCGTTTCGCCAAAGCTAACAATCCTATCTCCAACGTCATGAAGAATGTCTATACGATTACCCATATATTGCATAGTCACTAAATTACCATTTGGATCATACGTAAATTTCCAGTGATCTCTTCCAACCATTTCCACAAGTTGTCCCTCATTGTCATAAGAAAAGTTTTGCAGCCGCATTTTTGGTTTCCCCAAATGTGTCATGTACGTTCGCGATTGAGTCACAAAATTTCGGTTGTCATATTGAATGTCCATACGGAAAACCTCCTTGTCGGCTATGACCAAGGATACTTGTCGAAATCTGTGCAAGGCATCAAATTGCCTCGTAATAGAAGCAGTACCATCAGATAAAACTGTTTCGTTTAAGCTCTTTTCGTAAAGCCTGAAGTCTCCAATCTGTTCTCGTCTTCCAGTTTTTGGATTATAGTAATATTCTATGGTAGGTAGTTGAAGACTTCCAATGCGGAACAAAATACTTTTGATTCGGAAAAATTTATCGTACTGGTAATGTAAAATAGCATTAGTCAAATGGAACTGGCTTATATAATATATTTTACAGGTAGTCAACAAAGCACCGTCATAGCTGTATTCACTTCTGATATCTATTTCTAAAGTACTTGATGATTCGGATGATAAAAATCCAGAAGAGCTGTAATTTTTCTCGACTTTTCCTCCACCAAAAATTATGGCACTAAGGAGTGTCTGATTGTTGTATCTGTAAAGAACTCTACCTTGATCTCCAGGAAATATTTTCATCACAGGCTGCTTGAAATCATTGAAATGGATGACGAATGGACCACTATTTCCCGGGGGAATGTAGAAAAACTTATAAAATCCAATAGAAATTAAAGTTAAAAAGGAGTGCCGAGTTCCTTTTGGAGTAGTCACAAACTTAAGTCCACCATTTTGGTCGTAATGGGATGTAAATCGTCTACCGCTTGGAAGCACAACTTTGCTTGGCTAGAAATTAAATAAAAAGAAAGTAGATTAGTATGAATGGTAAATAAATTGTTCAACAATTTTAAAAACTTGGTTTAAAATTATTTTTGTACAATTATATTTTCGACAAGGGGGGGGGGAGGAATTCTCAACGTTTAGCATTACATACAAGTAAATTCAAAAATCAGGATAAGTTGCAAAGATATTTTAACTGATTTCCTTCGGGGTAAATAAATGGAACATAATCTTTCGTGTGAATTTGTTGCTTATTTCAGATTTTTGCTTGCAATCCTAATTAGAACTAGAAAATGAGAACAAGAATGAATTTATTCGAAGAGAATATATAATGAGAATTCTGTTTCCGCGGAGTTCCTAAATTTGCTTTGTTGTAATTGTTTGCATTTTATGTAATTCTTTTTAATATGTACTGGGCAATCTTAAAAAAAAGGTTTTGTTTATGAAGTATTATGCAGCAAGAAATGAAATATGTTAAATATTATGACAATCATTTTAAAATTCATTGTTATTTTGAATAAATCCCGAAATTTGCATTAAAAGCTGCTTTTTCTTTAAAAATTTGTAAACATGGTAATAATACTAAATAACGTGCAACGCGAAGATAAGCAATTTCATTAGTTAATCAGCTTACTTACAGAACTAACTCCAGATTAATAATACGAATTTTAATTATTATCAAGCTTTTAGTTTTTACGTATTTTATGAGAATAAAATATTATATATCTGTAAAGACCTCATATTCTTTTGATATTTTAAGATTTCATGTTCAAGTCCAACCAATAAAGTAACATTTTAAATATTTTCATACAGATATTTAGTCATTTTCCACTAAAGGAAAAAACAGAGTTGAAATTATTTTAGATATAATCTCATAATTTAGCGTTTTTGTCAACAAGAAATCTATATATCCCCGCATATTTGTAAAACAAAAAACAATTAAAAAAACGATGGTTATTGCAATATCTCTGAAAGTACTGCCTATTACATTAAATTACTCTTACTGCTGTACGATTCTGTGCCCTAATTTTTTAATACGCGTACATAACATGATAGCAAATATTTGTTTTTTTGTAATAAAATACATTCGATGATATACGATATCGAGACACACCTGCAACATCGGTTCTTAAGATTGTGAGGTTTATATTAATTTTACCAATAGTTATTTTAATTAGTTAGCTTTTTCTGACATTTCTTGTTTCTCTCGCGTTTCCCTGGCAGAATGTAAATATGTTACTGTGAACTAGAGTGTATTTAAACTGAAGGTAGAAAAAAGGTTAGTCGGAGTCTTTTTCGCTGCTGAGTGCGCACGTTATTGTTTCTACCAGCTGTTTGAATTCTGAATTATCACGCCGGTGTAGGTTTCAGAGTGAACTTGCTAGGCTAGTCTCCCCAGCGGCCGAGCGGTTAAACCCGCTGAACACTGGTAGTTCGATCCGGGGTTCGAGTCCCGGCGAACGGGCTGGCTGCATGGGTGTTTTCGTGGTTTTACCCATGTGTAACGTGGATAAGAGCCAGTTTCCCTTAAAAAGACCTCCACAGGGCATCCCTCCCTTTCCATGTAGTATCTAAGGGCGGAGCACGTAATAAGGAGAAAAAAAATTACTAGGTTAAATTAATTTGTGTAACCTTAAACTACTAGCTTATCTTTAAATTTAGTTTATTTTACCATTATCTTTAGTCTTATCGTCGCAAGTGTATGGTAGATTTGTAAGCACAAATACTGTGCCGTTCTAAAATAACGGAAATCAAGAGAAGGGTCTTTTACACCCTTCTGCTGTTGGTTTTGGTTTATTAGATTACGGCAAAGCACTCGAGGGCTATCTGCCTTAAGGGAGGGATGCCTTCGTGAAGGACTATTTAAGGGAAACTGGCTCGTATACATATTACACATGGGGAAAACCACGAAAACACCCATGCAGCCAGTCCGTTCGCGGGATTCGAACCTCGGACCGAACCACCAGTGTTCAGCGACGTTACCGCTCGGCCGCTGGTGGGCCCTTCTGCTGTTGTATTCATCTTCTAATCTCAGCGATAAGTGGCTAAGAGACTTTCAAATAGATCTAGTAGCAGTTTATGCTAGCCAAGAATACTAGAGGTTAAAGAAAAATTTTGTGACGTATTTGAAGTTGTTAAAATTGCAAAGTAATGTTTCCAAATCTCAAGTTCAGTATCATCCATATATTGATTTTTCCTCTTTATTTTATATTTTTATTATTCCTTTTTATTTCGTATAGTCGTTACCTTTTGATTCAAAAATCATAAAGTTTTTAAAATTTACAAAAATCAAACAAATGGGCATTACGGGGAGCATTTTGCATGGAAATGAATCACAAGGGGAGATTTTTAATGTAAATCATACTGATAGAAGACCATATCGACGGTATCGAAGAAGGTTAGAGTAATGTCGAAAACGACTTGTTCGATGCAATTAATTCATTGCACTTCATAAAAGTAATTATTTAGAGCATCTGTTTGCAGATGAAAATATCCATCATAGTTTTCAGTGCTTTTATGATTGTACTCATTATTTTTATTGCCGCTATCGTATAGATCTCTCTAGCAATGGAAAGTTGAATTAATTAATTCATCTAGTCTAAAAACTACTTTCTTTCGCTTCATTTTAATGCACTGTACCTTTTACTATACCTACCATTTGATCAATTTTCATAAATATTTGAAATTTTTACTTAATAAATTTGCACGCCTAGTTGTATTTGTATATTTTTAAACAGTGGGTATGCTTAATTTTCTTTCCTAGATGTGTTTTCTAAGTGAATATTTTAACACATTAATACTCTAATGGGAAAAAATTAGGGCGTTCTGGTTTTTGTTCCTTGGCAAGGTTTGTAGGGTTATACCAAGAGAAAAACGGATTTTCGGATGAACATTCTTTTTACGTCTTAATACTCAACAAATTTAAACATATTTACAATTTTGATAACCCTCGTTAAAGCTATCATTAAACTGTAACATTAAAAGTTTCAGGTGTGTCTCTAACTTTGCGGTAAAAGCTAAAACAGGCAGAAATGCATTCCGTATCTTCCGGTTTCTGCCAGAAATTTAATAACTTGCCTCGTAAGAGTTAATTATAATTTTAGCGTTAAGGTTTTTATAATTTCAACACTAATGTTAACTTAAACTTATTTTAGCGCTAAAGTTATTTATAATTTTAGCATTAAATTTTGATCTTCGATTTTAATAGTCCGTATTCGGTACAGATAAATTTACATCTGTTTTCTTTTTAATCTTGAGCATTTTGCTTTGATAGTACCACCATAGATTTCTCCCCATCTTTGTCTAAAACTGTTTATTAGATAAAATATTGAGTACTCATTCACCTCGAGATAATTCCTTAATAAACTTTCAGGAATTAAAACAATGAAAGACTCGCACTGCTTTATCCCGTTTTTTTTTCAATTCTGATACGAAAAGCTTTAGAAGTACACTTAATGGATATTATAGATAATCATTTTTAATGGGACATTGTAACGATGATAAAAGTGCGTATTAATTTTATTTAATGGTTGTCGAAAATGTTTTTTTCTGGAAATGTGTTTTAACAATAAAAGCGGTTAATTAATGTTGTAAGCTGTTGAAAATGGTTTTTACATTTATAGTTGCACAAACAGCTGAAATAATTAATTTTAAACAACATAGCGCTATTACTCGTATTTTTCTTGATGAATTGTATAATTCATATGAAAGTTCTTATTGTTCATTCAAAGTTCGTTTATAATATCGCAATGTAATGAATTGTGTTCTTTAAAAATGACTTCGAAATTATGGAATTTAGGAATGCAAAAACTATATTTTTTATATTATGTAACACTTAAACGCCCTTAAATAAACATTATTATTTAAAACAATACAACAGACAAGGACTATGCATTATAATTCTACTCTCGCAGTCCCTCAGAATTTAAATTCACCATAAAAGTCCTGAATCTAAAAATTTGGATTTTTCGTTTTCAATAATATACTTTATTGAACAACTTAAAACTCAGGGAAGAAGTCGTCACCTGGAGAAAACTAATCTCGAATCATGAGTAGTATGATGTTGTAGTCAAGACTATTCGCATATCATATAAAATTCTAAAAACATGGAAAAATAGCGGAAGAAGTGGAAATGTTTTTGATGTTTCAATATGTATGCAGTATCAGTTTACGGTGCTAATTTCTCATTAACTGTGCAGGAAAAAAGCAGTAAAACTAGTATTTATGTAGTGTACTAATCAAGAAATTATCACGGGAATTTTTTTTTTCGTAAAATCATCACAAATAGCAGCTTTCACTTTTTTTTTTTTTTTTAAATTTTATCTAAATTTTCACCCAGCTAATGTTATCATTGGTACTTGTCATTCGTGGAGCATTGCGAATAGTTCTACGGTCTGAAGTTAAGTTTTAGCGTGGCGCCTACATCGTACATATATTCCTTTAGGGATAACTTAATCTTTTGAAACTCATTTTCTTTCTCATTCATAGCAATACTTTTGCTCTCATGCTGTCCTGTATATTCATACCTAAAGCATCTTGAGTGAAAAAAAAACGTCAACATTGACATTTAGTCAGCTATTTCTTCTTATTCATTTGAAGTTCCATTATAGTTTTCCAAAATTATTTGCATCCTGCGGTAACAGATAAATCTGCAATACAGGCATACCTAAAGCTAATTTATTTTTTAATAATTAAGCATTTTTCCTCACATGCTTGATGAAATACATTTCTGTCGAAACTCAGATAAAAAAAAACTTTTACTTTTCGAGTCTGTCGTTTACTTTTCAATAGCATCATTGAAAAGTCTCTCATAGGCAACAGACTTTTAGACGTTTCTGAAACGTCTTCTTGATCCATAAATGAAGGTGTGTTTGGTTGTAGAAAGCAAAGTTTCTGCGCTTTCGTTAATTTATTACTGGAGAACGTAGGTATAGGTTTGGCTATTTATCATGGAGCCAAATAACAGATATTACGATTGCACTTTACACTTTTACTTTCACTTAATGTACAATAACACATTGATTCAGATTCGAAAATTCTTGTAGACAGAACAGACAATGGCAGCAGGCGCAATAGTGTGTATCACAAACAGCACCCGAGTTTGCTTTTTAGCGATTAAGCTGGCTGAATGACAGGTTTCGTAGCTTTCTTCCATGTGGAATGTGAATACGAAGGAGATTCCCTTAAAAGATCGTCCCCGAAAGTATCTCTACCATTTAGCAGAATAGCCCTTGTATGCCTTGGCATAATTTAAGCAACATGAGTATTATAATCAGCTCGTGTGAATTAAGAATTATCTTTTTTGGGTTTAAGATCAACTAATGTTTGCTTATTAAATTTAAACAAAATATTGCTGAAGGTTTCATTGTAAAATGTCTGCATCATTAAAATTAGATTTATGCATGCATTAATATGTATATATTTTAAATTAGCGAAGATAAGAACGCAATTTGCGCTATAAGGTATTTCTCCCACTTTTCTAGCGTGCCTTCGTGGTGTAGTGGTTCTGCACGCTAGGCCGGTATTCCATAGGTCCGTGGTTAGATTCCCGGAGACGGCGTTTGCTATTTTTCATCTTTTCTGCTTCCAAAAATATACCTAATGTCTCTACAGAGCAAATAATTTTTTTTTGTGTTTTCTTTCATTACGAATGTCGAAGACGCAAACATTTTTAAGAATTTTGTTTTCTGTTATCGAAAATATACTTCTTCTGACATGCATGAAAATTGAAACACATTTATATGATGGAATATTTTATATCAAAAAGGAGTCTTTTAGCTCATTTTACCAGATCTACTCATGGTTCCGTTATCCTGGGAGAGCCATGAATTTCAAAATGTCTTTATCGACAAGATACAGACATTTAAACTCAGTCAAACGACATCTTCGAAACATTTAGGTCATGTCGTTGAAGCAGAACCAATTTAAACTCCCAGTTCTGCCAAGTCATTCATTGTGTCACGAGTGAATTGGCGATCGATATTTTTTGAATTTCGGTTCTGAGAGCTGGTTATTAGAATGGTATATTGTTTGGCTTACAGGTGCTCTGCACTCGCGTCTTTTGTGTTTTTCGAATATTCTTGTAAATATGAGAGTCTTTGGAACATCTAATTAAATAGCTTTTTTTTTTTAAATACATTTTACAGAAAGATACTTAGTTTACTCCCTTATGTAATGATTATAAAAGAATCCTCTTACTGTCAGAGAAATGTTATTATTAAAAGTGACTATGAAATATGTATAAGACTGAGCAAATATGTAAATATTTTTAGTTTTATCGTTCGAGAATCTGCTTCCTACTAAATGTTATACAAATTAGAAAATATTGTGAATATTTTCTAGAAGAATAAAAAGAGAATTACCTGAACTACTTTGTATTCTGTGTGAAATTAAAAATAATGAAAATAGTTATGTAAAATGACTGAAATTATCCAAATGATGATCCGAAAAAATGAGTTCTGAATTTTTTTATCTAGTTTTTTTAATTTTTGAAATCTATTTATAAAACTACATGAATAGTATGTGTGATCTCAATTATTAGCCCAAAATAGCTATTAGTCTCGAAACACGATTTTGCGTTGTTTCACTTCTCATTCGGTTCTGTTGCTATTCGTAAAAACGTATTATTCATTCCTAATTAATGTTTCTGTTGTTATTCAACAAATTCAATTATTTAAAAGCAATAGATGTATATCTTAAAAATACAATTTTTTAAAAATTTTAATCTGATTAATTTAAATAAAAATGCATTTAAATCCCCATACATCTTTTTAAAACAATAAATATTTGCATAAAATTAGATTACAATTTTTTTCCCTTTTTAAAGATATGGAAGCTATATAACATTCCCATGCTAGTTTAAATGTACATTCACCCAATATCCTATAAAATGTTTCGCTGCTCCATCTGGGCGATTCCTCTCAATAACACCTATTCATAAGCCATATTAAACCTTACAAGAGCCCTTTTGGACAATCGCTAAATCTGCACCCTTAAATTTTTTTTTGTTTTTTATATTAATAATTTTAATCTGCTGATAAATTTGACAGACATTGAAAAATCTTATAAATAATGGAATGATATTAAATATTTAATATTTTAATGGCACGTATAAAAATGAAAGTTAGCGTAAGTTTTGAAAAAATTAAATCCTGAATGCGTCGCTGTTGTTAACCGTAATATGTAGTATCTGTATCCGTACATTGCATATGGTGTTTCGAAAGTCATAAGAAATTCTCTCTTCATTAATAAAGAAAACAATTAACTCAACCACTATATTTTGAATATCATACGATGAAGCATAGTTTACTTACCGACATGTTTTGAGGAGAAAAATTGAAAAGTGAAATTCTGAATTTAGATTTTTAAAACGTTTGGTTGAGATACTAACTGTTATAAGCTGCGGAAGGTTTATAAAGTTTTTTATTGCTAAATCTTATGATTATTTTAGCTTATTCAGTGCATATTAAACAATAGGTAAATAACCCCTCAAGCTGAAATTCTGTGGTGGGGGTCATTAAAGAAAGAAAATAAAAAAAAATAACATGAAACTATGAATGTTATACATCAAGCAATAAACCAAATGAACGAAACAGAGTCTTTTCGATTGTTCTAGATATGGTAAATGGAATATCTTTTACCAATTGTTTATAAAAGCAGAGAAATGTTTGTTAATAGCAATGTTCCTAAATACGTAATTTGCTTTGGTCGTCGCATTATTATGAAAAGACAATTTACCACTTAGAAAAGAAGTGTACGATCTTGATTTGTTTGTTTTAATTATGAAAAAGCATTCGAGGGCTATCTAAGGAAAGTCATGCCTTCGTGGAGGTTATTTTCAGGTAAACTGGCTCCTATACACATTACACATGACCTACCAGCGTTCAGCGACATTACCGCTCGACCGCTGTTTGGTGCGCATAATCTTCAACTCATTGTTATTTCGCCCAAACTCTGATTAGAGGACCTTAAAGTGAATATACAGGGTGAGCCAAAAGTCCGTTAACATTTGAAAATTCAATAATTCATTGAATAATGTAGGTAGAGAGGTTAAAAACTGGCTCACATGCTTGAAATGTCATAAGCTTTTATTGAAAGCCAAAAAAGGTTTTAAAACTGCCAACAGATGGCTTTTCATATGATAACAAAAGCAATAATTAGCATAATAATAGACTTTTAGCAAAGACTATGTTCTTTATAACAAATGTTCGGTCGTCATTCATCAACAATACGTATTGTCGAGGGACAATGTTGTGAACAGCATTCTGCAGCATATCTGTAGGTATAGCGAGAAACTGCCATCGGATGTTGTCTTTTAGCATCCCAAATAAGGTCGGACGATCATGGTAGACTTGCGATTTCAGGTAACCCTACAACCCATAATCATGCGGATTAAGATCTGGGGACCAATGAGGCCAAGCATGACTGAAGTGGCTACTCAACACGCAATCCTCACCAAACTATGAGTGCAAAAGGTCTTTAACACGTGTAGCAATATGTGATGGAGCGCCATCCTGCATAAAAGCCATATCTTCCAACAGGTGTTTATCAGCCAGATTAGGGATGATGCGATTCTGTAACATATAAGCTTACCTCGCACCCGTCACACTGACAGTCTGAATAGCAGAACAAGCATTTCTTTGAAGAAAAAGAGTGTGATCTTGATTGGTGTGATGAAACAACATCACGCCTCGACCAACACCCAGAGCCGAGGATAGAAAATTGACAAAGTCGTGAAGGGACTGATTCCATCTCTCCCTACAGCTCATTTCTACACGATTCTCATGCGTTGTCACTGACATTTTACTGCCTAGTGCAATATGTTGGCCTCTTTTATAATTTTTCTCTTAATAAAACCGCATGTCATTTCAAGCATCTGTGTCAATTTTTCACTCTCTACCTACATTATTCCTTAATTTATTGAATGTTAAATGTTACTTTTGGGCTACCTTGTATTTTCAGGCACTTACAGCGCATCTCTCAAATATCAAGGTTATATGTTAGAATTCACATTTATATCCTGTTATTTCCTTCATGTGGTCGAGTTCACAATAGATTGATTGATAACATATTTTGATGCAAAAGAAAAGCTTTTATTTTTAATCTCGGAGCCCCCTTATATATATATATATATATTTTAGGTTGCTTAAATCTGGAATAAAATTTATTCAAGAAAAACGGTTTATCGAAATGCATGTTAACTATTGTATTCAGCTACGTTATTCTTTCAGTTTCCAAGATGACACAGATTTTGAAACCTGCTTTTCTACATTCGTTACAAAGGTATTTTAAACATCTGTGTCCACAAAAACCTCATTATACTTTAACACCGACAAAAATTTGTTGTTCTTAACACTTCATTCCTATATTTTCTGTTTCTCTTGATTTCCTCTGCTTTTCGTTGACTTCGTATATAATGTTTATTTATATATAAATATATATATATATAAACATTATATACATATATATATAATGTTTATATGTATAAATATAGATATAAACATTTCTGTTCAGTTTGGATTTTTGTCTCATGAGGACATCAAAGTTGTCTAGTATAATTGGCAAACATATTTCGCTTCAATTCTAATATGAATGTATGTTTGAGGCACATTAAAAATGCAAGGGAAAACTACCATCCTAGAAGATATATTAGAAAGGTTTCTACTAAATGATAATAAAGTGTGATTTTATTCGGAATTATTTGGAAAAATTCCAGTTGTGATAAATCATCATTTCAAGATTCCAATATTTTATATTCTATTCTCGATATTTTGATGCTAAAAACATCTAAATAAACGCATGAATACAATAAAGTAGAGGAAAATTGACTTTTTTCTGAACATCCTTTTTCATAAATGAATTTTCTCGTAAAATAAAATAACATTAATAGATCTTATAATATTGATTAAAAAAAAAAAAAAAAAAAAAACTTACCGCCCCTAAATTTCGAGTGATTATTATTCGGTTGCAGTTATCAACTGCGTTCCCCAAATGGATGGATTTACGTAACAATAAATGTTACTTATAATTTTAGTCTAGTATTTCTTGAATTTTCCAGAATTGCTTATTTTTGAGAGGTAACCTTTTCCAGGGGGCTATATTCGTTTTTTACATACAAAGTGGGACATATATGTCCTGCACTTTCACTACTTTAAATGTGTCTCAAGAAATTTCAGTAAACTATGGAGATTTAAAATTTACTCCTTACTATGGATTAGGAAGTGCAAGACCCTGTCGATTTGTTTATCTGTTCCTTTCATTTAAAATAAGCAACTAAATGGCCATAATACGTTTGAAATTGGCTCCTATAGCCCACGCGAAAAGTTTCCTCGCTGATTACGTAGAGTTTAACCGAAATCGGTGATCTTAGTTTCCTTAATGGAATTTAGAATGCGAGTGAAAGACGAAAATTCAAGAAAAATGTCTGATGCGCTCTAAACCCAAGTTATTTACAAATTTTTATTACATCATAAAAAAGAGAAAAATGAAAAAGAAAATGATAAAAATGTAGTAAATGTTCAAAAATGTACAGCTGATTATTCGTAAAATGTTTAAGAATGCCCCTTTTTTACCTTCGCAATGAGCAATAATATTGAAGGCCAAAAAATAAATTGTTTTATGTGACATAAATTAGTTTAAAGGATTTAAACACGATATGTTTTAAACAACTGAAAAATGTGCTTGCAAAGTTTTTAGGTTAATTCATTAGAGCAGAAATTTATAGGTCTGTATAAAATGGGGAAAAACTTAAAAATAGTTTGAAAGCCAAGGATTTAGTTTTTAATGAAACAGCAAGCCTTTCCTTTCATTTTTCACAACATCTCGGTTTAATTCAAAGACAGAAATACATTTTTAAATATAATTGAACTATGATTACCATCGTTTTTCCATCGTAGCTGAATCTCATTGCTGATCCATCCGGGTATTTGATTTCTGCCAAGTGACTCATACGATCATACCCAAAGCTTTCAGATAAGGGTCCTTGCTGCCAACCAGACAAACGTCCCAGTCTGTCATACATTACATTGAGAGGCAACCTGGTTTCTGTTGGTAACCACTGGATAGGTCTAGTAAAGCTGTCGTACTGGATGACCAAAAACGGCCTGCGCGAGCTATTGTACAGTATTTCTCTTGCTGCTACCCAGTCATATTCCATAGTTATATACTGAATATCGTTGGCCTGTAAAAAATATTAAACGTCATCAAATAAATTCGATAAATTTACTTAGCATCAATGTGATTTTCATTTTATAATTATTACATACTACATGTGAGTTAGATATTATGAAAGACACCTAATATGCACAAACAGTAAACAGGTATCATCTCTCCATACGATTTCTCTAAGGCAAAACACTAATTGATATAGGTTACATTATATTATGGTACTTAGTATTGCATTCTCACTATTCATTATAAATATACAATTTCGTATTTAAATCTGCATATGAGATATTTCATTCTGGAAACTGAACTTTGATACTGAATGTGAACACCCTCTTCATTTGATGTCCCTTTTTCCCCATCTCAGAAACATATGCCATTATTTCCGATTAGGGCAGATTCAAAAACAAAATGCTTAATTATGATTAAGACAGGAAATTTAACAAGGCCTGTATTTCTGCGATTATTTTCATGAATCTTGGGAGAATTTGCTTGCGAATATCAGATGTTTTCGAGAATAAATTCCCATAAAAAATTTCTATTACAGTTGTTAAATTCTTTTTAATGTTTAAATTATATTTTTATTAATTTCATCTAGAAATTTCGCAAGAATACCTCACAAACAAATCTTATTCAAAAATACAAATTAGAAGACTAAACTCTAAAATAACGTAAGTTTTGATGGACTTCTAGGACGTTAAAAGTAATCATTGATCATTGTGTGAAATTACATGAAATCGCTGTTTGTTACTTGTCATTTTCGACAAGCATTTTCGATGCTGAATTATCTTGGAAACTAATGAAACTCTTTAATAAAAAAATCTTCGTATGTACACTCTCCACATAAATGGCCTCTCCACATAAATGGTGATTTATGTTTATTATGTTTTATGTGATTTATCTTAAAGCCCTATCCACATAAATGGTGATTTAAAATGCAGATAATGAAAAGGTTTTCCAGAATTTGATTGTTTTTAAATGCAAATTTAAATTAAAAGTTTATATGATCTTTACATACAAATTATTTGAGGTATTGTTTTGTTTTTCTGTATACATCTCTCTCCTTACAAAATGTTTATGTGAATTCTCGATCGCGAGATTTTTCGCAAAATTGTGTTTCCCAAAGTGTTGGGATTGTTGTAACCCAGGCTGTGAAAGTTTCACTAATTTTCAGCAATAAATTACCGTCTAATTTATGGTAATTAGTTAACCCCAGTGTATAAAAAGTAAGGTTATTTAAAATTTTATTCATTCTCTTAGAAAACAAGTTTAGTTTTCATATTCTGCCTATTTAATGACGTGTGTTGCCAGATACGAAAGTCAAAGTTTATTGTATGGCAATTTTTCGATAGCAATAATAGTTAAAAAAATAAGAAAAGTAAAGAAATACTTTAATGAATTTTAGAGGGTTCAAGTAATTGCTGCTTATTTCCTTAGGGTTCACAAAAGAGAAATATTTAACCTCCCAGAACTTAATGAGATTCAGATAGAAAAAAATTAATGAAATTCGAGTAGAAAAGAATCAGTAAGATTTAAATTGTTATAGGTTTAAGTAGATACCGAATTAAATTATTTTAGATAGGTTAAAATAGGGAACTAAATTTGAAAATATATTTTTTCGTATTTTTCCTAAGAATTCTTTCTTCAGTTGCTAAAAATTTGATTTTTTTTCTCTGTCCTGCAGCCTGAAAGTGGTTCTTATTGGCTGCAAATTTATTTCCATTGAGTATGATACAGTTTTTTATTGTGTTCTAGAGTTAATGTTAATGGCAATACCAGAATACTTAAAACTGTATAAGATATATTTTTCTTAGTCGCGTTTGGTAGTTCCTAATACTGTGAAACAAAGATAAATTAAATTTAGATGGTTAAATATGTGGAATTTTCTTTAAACCTGAAAGCCTGCCTCAAAGACCCTAAGAAACTATGCTTACTTTATAGTGGAGCATTCATGAAGATATGCAGCTTTTATTATACATATTAATATTAGACGCTTTACCATGTAACATTATATTGATAAAAATTTCAAGATAATGTGGCGTAAATATTGATGTCACGCATACAATCACTTTACTCAGAATAAAAATAATTTTCATCTATTTGCTAATTAAGTTACTTAGAATGATAATTTTATCAGAAAAATTACTTAAAAATCTTTAAAAATGGGCTTCGTGACTTCCAAATTTAGATCAAACTGATCACAATGAGCTATAATATACAGCGACTAACGTTATTAGAGTCCTGTTATGTTAATTATAACGCCTTGTTATGTTAATTACAGAATGCTACTACAACGTAATAGATAATTAATAATAACGTCGTAGTAGAACAACGACTGGTTTACATATACTCAATAACTATCACTGCCCAGACGCAAAATTGTAATAAAAATGTTTCAGAGCTTGATTTAAAATTATAAATGTATATTTAATAAAAGTTCTCTTTAAAATGATTTTTATTACGTCTCAGAATCTTATAAGGTAAGCTATTTTATGAATTTTGTCTGCTTTAGCTGCATTCCAGCCCATGCCTTGTTTTCTTGATATTTCATATCACTTTAGGCTATTTTAGACCATCTTCTTTTCATAAAGATTAATTCTTAAATTATACGAGATTCTGAAGTTTATATCATCCATTGACAAAAATTATGTTCATCGCTAAGGCTAAACATTTTTGTGTTTTTTAATTGAGCCCTGCAAACAAAACGTGAAAAATTCATTAATGTTTTTTTAAAATATTATTCAGATATTACTTTCTTGACCAATCTTTTCCGCTATAAAACAACATTCATCAAATAATTTTCTGTAGAAAAATGTATGCCATAACTTAATAACGTGGGGCTAGTAACAATTTATTTTATGGTTATTTATATAAATTCATGCCGAAATCCGAGGGTAAGCAGAAAAGGCCGTTTAAATAGATTTTAGTCGATATTGTTTGGTACCTTTTAAGGTAAATGATTCACTGTTGTTCCTTATAACGGAATTCTTGTTTTTAAAGTAAATATTATCAATAAAATGTTTAAGTGTGTCATTGTATTTTAGTTCATCGTTTATTCCAATAAAAAACCTGAAAGACATATTTCTTATGCTTAGAAGATTTTGAACGCCATGTCTTCCTGCAAGAAAAAGTATTTCCTTGGCCGTAAATAGTGAGATATTAAATCTCAGTCTCATATTTCAAAGTGTTTCTTGCAAACGTTGTACTTTAGAAAGGATCTTGTGGCACAAGTTTTTAAATATAATTGCTTAACACAGATGTATAACAAAATAAATCGAATGGAATTTTAAAGTAAATTGAAAAGTAATTCCATACAAATTGATTTTTTAAAAAAAAATATACGTTTTTCATCCTCATTTGTAAACCCTTATCTTTGCAGTCTTTATAAAATACTTTTAACTTTCTGCTGTTATCTTATTATTTCTCAAACCATTCCAGCCAGTCTAAAAATGACATTTAAAATGCAGTCTAATTATACTTTTTACTATATTTTAATTAAGAGAACAAATTAGTCCCAGCTCTAGTTTAAAAGTTATCCCGAGATAGCTAAAAATATTTGTTTCATAAAAGTTCCCAAGCAAGCGTAATCCTCACTCAAAACATGATGTAATCTCCTTAATTTGAAATTTCACAGAGAATTCTTTCTTAGAAAAAGATTATAATTTTTTCTATCAGTTGAAATTACTTAAGAATTAAGATTGCAGAAGATTGCCGAAAAATATCATTAATATATGATATTTAGCGATGATATAGTGGTGCCCTTACACCAGGGTACCTGGGTTCGGAAACCTTATTCTTTGTAGAACATGTGACATTTCGAATAGAAGGAGACAAGAATATTTGAGATATAAAAGTTAAATTAAATACAGTGACTTAAAACAAGATACGAGTTTATAATTAATATATACACATTTATTACAATTAATATATACATATTTATTACAATTAATATATACATATTATACATTGGGTATTAGTAGTAACGGAAAATCTAAGAATATGGGTAATGTCTGATAGTGAATCACTCGATGCCATAAGAAAAATATAGACCTCGAAAATGCTCCGCAAATGCTCCATGGGCCGTACGAACTAGTGAGTAAAATGTCTGTAAGGA
Source organism: Stegodyphus dumicola (assembly GCF_044657685.1). NCBI lineage: Eukaryota > Metazoa > Arthropoda > Arachnida > Araneae > Eresidae > Stegodyphus > Stegodyphus dumicola. The sequence continues at coordinate 138,498,265 of NC_140781.1, read as the reverse complement.
AGAGTGAGTGGGAATCCAACTGTGCATTTACAAATTTACAAAGTAAAGTTACTTATAGTTATTAGGAATACATAGTAATAAAATAGTAAGATATTTTATAAACAAAAGAAATCAAGGTTCTATGATATTTATTTGGCATAGTAATTTTACCCTTTTCCCTCTTTCTCTCGCGCGAATCTAAAGGAAACTTTAAATGAGATTTCAGATCTTAAAATTAAAGCTTGTGCACAGTCTGTTAATAATTTGTTAGAATGCTACAAAATGTTAAATATCCTTACAGCTAAATGTAAATGAATTTTAGACTTACCATTAGTACTCTTTCGACGGCTGATATACTTCTTTCTACACGGGACCTTTCTTTCCTGTTGTATTTAACATCGTATCTCCATTCAACAACATTGGCTGCTTCCATACCAACGTATGTTGTCTGTCGTACCGGTAATGGGAACATTCCGGCCTGTACAGGCAGTATTTCTTGCAGAACGTAGTGAGATGCTGGTTCCCAGACCAGTCCAACTTGCCACGGTGTTTCAACTTCAATGGCTCCATCTTGATGCAAAGTGGCCTGTATAGGAACTCCGCCTTAAGGGAATTAGAATATTTAAGAATTTGTTAAAATAGAATATTTAACAACTTCTTAAAAGCAAATAAAGAATACAAATATATAGAACTTTCTACGTTATTCTGTAATAAATAGTACTTATTTTATAAGGTATTTCTCCCGCCTTCTTAGTGTGCCTTCGTGGTGTGGTGCTCTGCACGATGGGCGCATATTCCAGAGGTCTCTGGTTGGATTCCCGCCGAAAGCTTTGCTAATATTTTTCATCTTGCCTGCTTCCAAAAATACCTAATGTCTCTACAGTTGTGCCCGAACTAAAAGGGTGGTGGATGAGGATTCTCCACACCCAGAATTTGGCGACTGGGTCCCCTAAAACCCCAGTCGCCCTTTAAAGGAGGAGGGAATATATAAGGTATTTCTACCGCCTTCTTAGTCTGCCTTCGTGGTGTGGTGGTCTGCACGCTGGGCGTGTATTCCAGAGGTCCGTGGTTCGAATCCCGGCGAAGGCGTTGCTCATCTTTTTCATCTTGCCTGCTTCCAAAAGTACCTAATGTCTCTACAAACTGAGCACCTTCTCAAAAAACCGTGGGCCATCAAAGGTAAAGTCGCTGAGCTGGTAGTTCGGTTCGAGGTTTGAATTTCGGAGAACGGACTGAATGCATTGGCGTTTTTGGAATTTTCCGAAGTGTAACGTGTATACGAGCTAATTTCCCTTAGAAAGTCGTCCATGAAGGCATCCGTTCCCATAAGCAGATATCCCTCGATTGCTTTGCCATAGTCCAATACATAAACCAATAATAATCTAAAGAAAGCACAAGTTGTAAGCAAAAATATTAGAAAAAGCCAGAAGACATCCACTGGCAGTGTTGATTACAAGTGTGCAGAAGTATAAGAGAACAGCATTGCTAGTAGTGTTGCCGAATCTCTTTTCCTAATTTACATTTTGGTTCGCTATGCAAAACCCACTTAATTTACATTTCTGGTGGAGCTGACGAAATGGAAAGAAGCGTAAGATAGATTCAACGTGAAAATGAAAGAATTAAATAAACATTATAGACACATCCGAAAAAAAATTAAATTTATACATGCAGAGTTCTATTTTATTTCTTTTCGTTACCAATAAGCTCATCTGAATTTAGCTAAATAAACTAAACTCAACTTGAGTTTATTCTAGATGTTTTGTATAGAATTCTAAATTTATGAATTTGTAAAATGATTACAATTTATACCCCAAATGGTTTTTCCAATATTCAAATTTGAAATCTAGCCAAACTAATCGCATGTTTTACTTTAGAGGTATTACTGCATACATTCATTGAAAATGTTAAACAGAAAAAAAAATTTAAATATCTCAAATAAAATGAATAAGCTTGCTTCTAAGATCTAAATAGTTTACATAAGCATTGTAAGAAATCAAATGCAGTCCCTATGTATCCTGTTGTGATTTAAAGTTGTACATCATTTCGGTTATTTTAAAGTCCCGAATTCGACACAACAAACACGACTAAGTTTTCAATGGTTCTCCGTTTTCAAACTTTTCTCATTGCCACAGAAATGACATTTAAAACTTAAATAGAAAACAAAAACTCTGTTTTATTGCAAACTACATACATTTTCTAGCTAAGCCATTATATATATATATGGACCTTAAGAGATAAATGTGTTTAAAATAACTTATTTCTATTTAATTTAACACTAAACCAAAACATTTTATATTGTCTCCGTAAGTGAAAAGTCTAGTTAGTAAAATGCCATCATGATTTGACTAATTGAATACGAAACGTTCCTTGCAATCACGTGCTAAACTGGCGGAGTTATTCGAGAAACGAATTTATGTATTATATTTGTCTAAAATATCTTTTGTACACTTATATGTAAGCAATATATACGAGCGTGTCATCAGACTTGATACTGCAAAATAAAAGTTACTTGTTTTGGTGATATATTATTACGAATTACGTAAAATAGCCTCCAATATTAACGTTGTAACTGAATCCGTAAAATTATTAATACCTAATATCTCCGAAAAATTTGAACATAATGATATAAAACATCTTGTTGTCAATTATTAAAGAATTATGAATATTTTCTTTAGTGCACATTTTACTTAAGTAGAACTATATAAAATGCTAGAATTAGTATTCATAGAGTGCTTTACACTCAATGCGGACGTATTTTCTTAAAAATATTTACCTTATTTTCAGAAATTTGAAAGTGTTGGTTTACGATTAATAATTGAAGGAAATAAAGCTTCTATATTTTTATGGTAATTCCCGCTAACATATATTATATATAATATAATTATTAATACAGATCATCCCCTAGGAGAGTTATGAAATTCAAAGAAAAATAAACTACTGCAATTATAAAACTTTAAAATTATAAAGGATGACCCTACTGGAGTTCAAAATACCGTAAAATAACTTTGTAAACTGAAACAATAAAACATGTAGAGAACTAAACTCTAAAATAAAAAATAAAAACAATAAAAATAATCAATCTTGATTTTATGGAGAAAGGCTAGCTTTTTAATGAGAATTAGAACTACTCCATAAAACCACTAATAATTATTGAACTCTGATCGTGTTTCTTCCCTCGCATGTTTGAATGAAATTCGATCTAATTTAATCTAAAGAAGGAATACGATTCATTTAAACCAATCAAATGGAATTCCACAAGAAAAATCATACAGAAGTCATTTTATGAATAATCATAGAGAAGGGATTTTAGAATTTAAAATTTCTAAGTGCATGTTAGCGTAAGAAGGAATGAGAAATATTTTCATCTCTCTGTTTCATATTTTTGCATTAATTAATAAATTTTAGTGAAAAGGCAAGAAATAAACTTAAGCATTCAAAAGTTGAAAATGCGTATAAAATTAATGCAACGTATAACAGTTACTAAACTTGAGCAGTAAACTATTAAAGGTCATTATTTAATATCTGTTATAAAGCTGGATTAGCAGCTTATAAAGCTGGAAACGCTTTTTTTCCGCTATGATGGTAGCTTCATTAGGACTTTTGTAGCAGGAGGCATGAAAAATGAACAACTTCCTCGCCGAGACTCGAACCTGGACCTCTAGAATACGCGCCGAGTGTGCTACAGGTTACATCAAGAAGGCATGCAGAAAGGAGGGGTTGTTTGTTTTCGGTTTGATGTTTTCGGCTGTTTCTCAGCTACACAATATTCAAGTTAATATGGTCAAAAACTAAATTAAAAAAATTTAAACATATTCTAAAAAATTGCTTTCATGTTGGCTCTCTTCCTAGAAGAGTTCTGATGAAGTATGTAACATCTCGTTTTTGTTTATTTCTTGAATTTGATTGATTTGTTATATTCTTATTATGTTTTAATTTTTTCTCCTTTTTCTTTTTACTCTGACGTATTAAATTCTGGCTGTTCCGGAAAGATATAAAAATTCTTCTTATATTATTATTTCTATTAGATCTATTTCAACTTTTAAGGCGTTTTTAGTTCAAGGTCTGATTTTTAGTTCAAGGTCTGATTTTGAACTTACTCCATTTTAAAAATTTTAGATGTAACATAGTGCTCTTTTATAAGTATTTTATGTCATTGTCTTTGAAGTTCGATCTATAAGCATCTCACTTTTATTATTCTGAAAAAGGTTCTAGAGATTGTAAATTGTTTTCGAAGCAGGTAGCATAAAACATCAGATATTTACTCGCCGATTCGAACCACAGATCTTCTGCTGTTAGTTGGATGTGTATACTGTTTATACCAAAAAAGGTTCATTAGGCAGTTGGATAATTCCTTACGAACTAAGCATAATTTAATAAATGAAAACAGTAACTCTGATTGTAGTACCTAGTGCACTTGTTAGTAAACTAAATGAAGTAACCTCTAAATCATAGAAAAATTCAATTTAAAGAAACAAAGTCCGTAATATTCACTAACTCAATATTCAAAGAAATTTTTCATTTGGACTCATTGACTAACTGAATCCACAAGCTCCACAAAAGCCTCCTTCTGAAATAAACTTTAATTTCATTTCCGAAACATATTTTTATGGTAATTCCCGCTAATTCCCATCTCATGTTTTCATCTCACTGAAAAAAAATCTGATAATCACTTAAGGCTTTTATTTTAGAAATTTAGCATATCGCAAATGAGAAACCTAACAAATAATCTCCAAAACTTTATGTATCACATAGCTTGGGAGATTTCATCATCCTCAACTCTAATTACTTTATCTCATTCAAAATGCTTTAATTCTGAATACTGCTAACTCCCAGTAATTTTACATTAACCTGCTGAGACACAAAGCAGAACGCTGCACATCGCGTGCCCTAGAGAACAATGCACAAAGAGAAAACTATCTTATTATTATAACCTAATTTACTAGGATCTAATAATTAGCCTTAAGAAAACAAGAAAATACATTTTTTTTTCTTTCAAAACTACATCTACTACGTCATTAGGAACGAACCTGAAAACCCTTATTAAATGAAAAAACATGATCGTAATTGAAAAAAATAATAAAATAAGGAAATTAAATGAATGTATCATTAAACTAAGTAAAACTAATGGCTTTCTTTAATGTACTCATTTTTTTTTATTTTTGCGCAATGCTGCGAAAGCCCAAGGCATTGCTTTTAAAGATTGTTGTCTTTAATGGTACCCAAAGGAAATCAAAGCAACGTTTCTCTTATAATAAACTTAAATTGTCTTATTCAAGAGTTGTCAATTGACGGAAAGTGCTAAATGACAAGTGACATTTTGGTGGTACTTACCCGAATGAAGTAGCAGTATATCATTGGAGGTTGTTGCACATTTATCAGACAGTGGCTTTCGTTTTCTTTAATGGTTTAACTCGATTTGCCTAAGTATAAAACAAGCTAATGAACTTCAGCTTATCTTTAGGACCACTTCTTTGCTGAAATGGATGATGCCTGACAGTTCCGAATATGGAAATGGATGAACTGGGAAGCCAGGAAGTGGCTTATTTTTGAAAATTTGACAGAATAAAGATCGCAGACTAAATTACGAAGTTAATTTGATTAGTAAAATCCATTCCACTATCATCTTTAATTATTTTTTATTAGTTGGCTCAAAATCGTATTTGCTACGCCGTAGGCGGTTAATTATGAATATCAAAGGCATCTAGACAGAAAGCACTTTTAATTGATTTTTCGCAGTCGAAATTGAGCGCTCGTGTAAATGATTTACTTGGAAGCTACATCCAAGACGTTAAAATTCCGATAATTACTTAGCTAACTCTAATGTACCCGACTTATTTGAAACTAATCAGTGCTGCCCTCTGAATAAGAGAAGACTCTAAATATTTTACTGTCTTGATAAGTTTTGAAGTAGCGTTTAGGCATGAGGCAATATAGCAAAAGTTTACGAACACGAAAGTTAGTTCTAACTTATAGTTATTTTTATTGGAATTTAAATTTTCTTCATTATGACAATTAGATTTTGCGTTCTAGGATCGTCATTATGACTTCCTTTGATGAACGGGATAACTATATATTTGATGAATTTTACAAGTTTCATTTGATAACAGCTTTTGGGAAAAGTATACAGTTTCTATCCCTAAATGAAATTGCCTGTGATAATTTCAGAAATATGTGAATACATTCTGGGTTTGGGACTTCTTAGAAGAATTTCAGTTAAAGAAATCTAACCACCATTATGCGTGATCTCATAATATTTATTTAAGAATGGGAATATATATATTGTTTTAATCATTTATACGTATCGGAGACACATATTATTTTCCTTCAAATTTCCAAAGTAATCGATATATTTTCCTAGGGATACATAAAATAATACAGTACTGATCAAAATATAGATTTAACAGGAATTTGTTAAACTGTTATTAACTTACTGATATGGGCTGATAAATTTTTTGACAGGAGAAATTTTCAATTATATTTATTGTTTGGTAGCATAGTAATCAGATTCAGTTAAGATTACTAGAAAATGTCTATATTTAAACATGGCTTGAATATGCAAATTTTCTGAATCCAGGCGGAAAGTCCGTATTCAATAATGTCACTATTTAGCACTGCCTGCTGTAGACACATTGCTTCTGCAACAGAGAACTATATAATAAGGGAGTTTGTAGTTTTTGTAGTTCTTTAAATCAACAGGTAATAAGCCTTTCCAAGAGTGCAGCAACATCATATTAAATATAAAAATTATTAAGTTTCAAATTTTCATTAACTTTATAGCTTTTACAGTAACTATTATGTCTAGCGTGTAATAAAATGCTATTACAAAGCATTCATATTTCTGACTGGAAACTGGGGAATAATAAATCACAACTATAAATGGCTAGACAGTAAAACTGGAGAAATTTTGATTCGAAAACACCTAAAGCCAGGTGAATTAATTATCATTTTCTTAAACTAAATTGTGATCTCTAAACGTATGACAACTGACTTTAATATTCTTAATGTGTAAAAACTGATCTTTAAATGGAATTTTTGAAGCCAGAAATGTGGAAAGCCAAGCACACTTTCCCCTGGAAGCCAAATGCTAGTTGGCTGCACTGACCAGCTGCATCATATAATGACACATACTGAATAGAGTGCTTAATTTGTCCTAAATATACCAAAATTATGCTTGATCAAGTTACTACTCATTTTGAAAATCAATGCTGCACTGACGAATATTTTTATGCCTTTAAAAATATTCTTCCTCCATTTCCAGGTTTCTTCTTTATATTAGGATATAATGCAAGAAAACTACATTAAAATTCTTCTACAGTTTTCGTGCATATTATCCTTATAGGACAGCTTCTCGAATAATATCCTTACAATATCCTTATAGGATATTATGCAAGAATAATATTTCTTGCATAATAATTAATGGCGCGATCCCAATAAACCGAAGTCAATAATAGAATATTTATTTTATTATATTCTTGCTACATAATATTTCTCTTAACAGCGGCGTAACAACTAAAAATGGATAGTTTTCAGAGAGTATATGTAACAACACACTAAAAATCTATCATATAACTCCAAAAATAATCAGGGTTCTATCCAAAACGATGCTAATCTTTCCGTTAAGCACAAAATGAAGCCTAATATTTATGATTTCTTCTTTCACATTTCTTTCACATTTGCACTTATGCTATAATTCTAATTGCGGCCTCTTTGCCCAACAAGAAATGTGTCTGAATGTTATGTTTCTTAAGAGATCTTTTTAAATGTCATTATTTAAATAAGTAAGTAAATAAATAAGCCCTTTATCATGTAAGCAGGCTCTAAAAATATACATATAATAAAAAACGTAATGGCTTTATTTATTCAGTAATTTAAAAGTTAAATATATGCATTAACGTTGTTTGGATTTTACCTATTCAGTTTCAGTACTGGAATGACGTCTGAAGACTGAGATATTTAGGAAAACGATCTTTAATACCAACCGATTCTCAATTTTCTTTTTAATTATATAGCATGTGGAAAAAGAATGTTGAAAAATGGAATGGACTATTAAAGCATATTTGATTTTTATTTACTTAAAATCTTTTTATAACGAAATGAATGGGTGGATTTAAAAGATCCATATAAAAACTTTTCTACTGATTCCTTTTATTGGTAAACATCAGGTTATCTTATATGTAGGGCAACTGCATTATATGCCTTCAGTCCATACATTTGGAGGAGAGAGTTTAAAACGAAAATTTTAAAAAGAAAAACAAGCCATTTTCAGTACATTCTAAAGATGTCAAGTTCCGAGACAGGAATCAGACAAGCCTAACATTACTCTTTGCCCTTTTTTCAAAGGCAGGAGCTTTACGGGAAGAAAAGATGCTTCTCATGCATGTAAAGTGGATGGATTGCTGACGTTTCGTAATTGCAGTTCAGGAGAGTGGCGATATCAGATGTCAAGCTGTCATGTCGAAGAACCAGCTCTTTGTAATTTCCTTGCAAAATAATTGGGATTTTTCTCATATTGCAGGCTATCATAATTGATGCCATAAACAAAGTGGTGGTGCTGATGTTGTTACCTACTTATAATTCTCAAAATAAAACACAGTAATTATTAATGCAGATATTCTATGCTCTTTCATGTCAAAGTAGTTCCTCCATTCTTTTCTACTGTTAGAATTAAATTATGTTCCTGAAATTCTTCTTTGAGTCTTCTTCGTATTACAAACTAACCATTTTTAAAATTTTTTATCAATTTGTATAGTCAGCAAATATTATCTTATTCAAGTATTCAGAAATGTTATTCACAGATTTTGGGGAAAGAGAGCTATGTTTTTTAACGGTGTTCTAGCTCTGCTTTCATTTTAAATTCTGTGATCTTTTAACAAGTGTGTGAGGATTTATCTGTTTATTTTTGACTAATAGTTAATTTTGAGTTAAAATATACTTTTTCACCCACAATTTTCGTGCCAGAATGAGATAGCGAGCGTTTTTCAGATTAAGGGAGAAAGAAGTGCTATTTAAACAACGGTTTCGCAAGCTGATTTTAAAGAGTGTTCTGCCTACTTGAGGCCACGTTGTTACTGTGACTTAATAGCGATTTGATTCTGTGGAATTGAGTGCTTCTAGCCATTAGGCTTGTCTGGCCGAATTTGATGGCCTAAAAACCAGAACCTTTCCTGCGGTTTACTTTAACGGCTGACTTTATCCTGTCAGCCGTTAGGCTAATCTTACTACATTTAATATTAGTTCAACATTACTTATTTAAGTTAAGGCAGAAGTGCTGGCTTGTGTAAACCCAAGTGGGGTCATTGTTACATCTTGTGTTCAAATAAAAGGGTCTTATACATCCTCCTTCTGACTTTCTGTTTTTGCAATTACAAGACTTGAAGGCAATTCATACAGTCTTTTTATAGTCAGTAATGTATGCTTCCAGATTTTATAAGTATTTTGTCAATATAAAAAACTTAAATGATTTCACTTAAGCTGTTTACTTAAATAAACACATTTTTATAGTTCCTAATTAAGAATTAATTTACGAATTTCCAACCACATATATTTTATTTATGAGCCCCCGATAAAAATGTAAAAATACATTTTAAGAAACTTTGTTAAAGAAAAAAAATTAATGACGTGAACGTCCTAAACTTATATTTCGCATTTATAGCATGATTATGTTTGGGATGTCAGTAATGTCAGAAGGCGTTTACGGCGTAAGTTCTCTGATATGAAACACATATAAATATTAATTTTTAAGCCAAATATTTAATTTTTAGAGTAAAAGGAAGACTCGGTAAATGTACACTAAAAGCCGTACGCTACCTAATAATAGTTTTACTTATGTAAAATGCTTGACGTTATTTTCGGAAACTTTCGGAGTATTCGATGATTTTTATAAAATGTTGTATATAATAGTTATTAAAGAATAGTGTCAGACATGAAGATGTAAATAAATGGAATATTTGAGTAGGTAAATAGAGTGTCGAGAAAGAATATTAAAATAGCGTGACAAAAACTTAAGCTCACTGTGGAAAATTAAAATATCACATATGCTGCTTTTTATGTTAGTTGAAATAGGCAATTTACAGATCACTTTATAAGGTATTTCTCCCACCTTCTTGGCATGCCTTCGGGGTGTAGTGGTTCTGCAAGCTGGGCCGGTATTCCAGAGGTCCGTGGTTCGATTCCCAGCGAAGGCGTTTGCTATTTTTCATCTTTCCTGCTTCCAAAAATATACCTAAAGCCTCTACAACTTAACAAAATATTGAAAATAAGAATTCGTTGAATGCATTCATGCATACGTGCTTCTGATAAAAGATAAACTAAGGTATTGGACGGCATCTATTTTTCCCCTTAGCAGACGGATATTTGAATTTTTATATATAAGATTCAGCTGTAGAACATTTTATTTTGAAGAGAGCATTATTATCGCATAAATAAAACGAGTGGTTTAAAAAACGTAATTTAAATGCGCATTTTTTAAAACAGCTTTTATGTAACATTCGTCAAAGTCAGTAATACTTAGGAACTTAATATAATCCAACTTTCTGACATTTTTTCGTATCCACTGTCTTTCTTTAAAAAACGAAAATTTCTTAACAAACCCTTCTATACCGAGAAGAGAAGCTTTCGGTATGTATCAGCTAACATTAAAATATAAGCGTGTATGTAAAATGCAATTTTTACAATTTTGAATTGCGCGATGTGTTACTAGTTTATAGCTATTTCCAGAACTTTCTACGAGCCTTAGGTGAATTCCCTAGCGTAGTGTGGGATTCAGATCATTATACATTTATAAGGATACAGGAATTATGCAAATTCAATTCAAAGAAATATATTTCTCAAACCAAAGGGAACTGCATAAATGCATGTTTCCCCATTCCCTTTCGCTATTCGAGCTTTGCTCTTTCCTATGGGTCCTTCCATATTCCTCGACTTAAGAATTTCTCCTTCCTTTTACCTTTAGATCTTAAGTTTGTTTTCTCTTTCTTTTTTGGATTCGAATGTTCTCCAAAGGTTTTAGCTGACTTGGCCTCTTCCGGTCTTTTTTCTTTTTGGCATACACATTCTATAGCAGATTCTCTCCACTTACTTTTTGACAAAGAAGAGATTGAGAATAACGTTGACTAGCACTGTCTATTGTTTTTGACCAGCGATTGTTTTCTGCTCTGTTTAATATGTTTTGCTATGTGAGGACAAATTTCAGAGCAATAGATATCTCAGAAGATAAATTCTTCGAATAAATGGGATGTCAACTAAATCCCCCATACACTCAGCAGGCTTAACATGGAGCAAGAACAAGCGTTTTTCTAAGCTGGGGATTTATTTCTTGCTTGAAACATTGATTTAGGTTCGGGTGCTTTAAATTCCTTTTTTACAGTCAAATGCTTCATTACTGTAGAATAGAACTGTAATTGCAAATACTGCTCAACAACATGATATATGTACAAAGTACAATAAAAAAACGAGGCTTTAGAATTTCCCAAGATTTTAAGCCCAATTTAGCAGTTTTTAATAACTATTAAATAAATATATATACAGATAACCATCACTGACCGTAATGTTTTCCTAATAAATGTAACAGTGTGAATGGTTTACATTAACATAATGCACAGGAAGGCCTCTGTATTATTTTGTATGATTTTGAAATATTTACATACTTTTTGTTAGAATTACTGAGCTTTCAATGCAGGAATATTCCTCAGAATTCTGTGTCTAGGGTTTTCCTGTTTCTTATATGCTACGCACAACGGGAAATATTTAAATTGGCATTTATTCTATAGCGCTCCGATAGTGGTTGAGTGGATAAAACCGCTGAAGCGGTAGTTTGTTCCATCTCCAAATCCCGGAGAGCAGGCTGGCAGGAGAGAGTTTTCGTGGTTTATCTTCATACTTATTGTGAATAGCAGCCAATTTTTCCCAGAAAATCCTCCACGAAGGTATCGTTTCCTTGACAGATAGCCCTCACTTGCTTTGCCTTGATTAAAATTAATTAAAGAATCAAACAAACAAAATACGTATTTAAAGACTAAATAATTAAAGCAAGTTTTAGCCGATGACGTTTGGAGCTGGCTTTCTTAGGTTCCTTCTTATTCTAAAATATATTGTTGTCCTTCCTTGCTTTGCAGATATTTGTAGACGATAATAACATCTTATTCTCAGGTTTCCCTAAGTCTGTATTTTATTGCAGAAAAGTACATGCTTTAGAACAGGTATCTTTAGAAAGGTCTTTAAAAGGGAAGTATGCTTTAACTTTATTACATGGAATAAAACCATGAAATCTTACATGCAGCCAGTGAGTTCGAGCAGGAAAAGGAAATAAAACCTTTTGTGCGTTTAACCCTTTTAACCTTTCTGAGTTCGGAGTCATAGACGTAGGTTTTATTCACAGGCCTTATTGAAGGACATTTTTAATAAAAGGACATATGTTACTATTAATTAAGTGAAAGTTAAGCTTATTTAAATTACATTGAAATTTAAGCTTACAGTTATGACCTATAAATTTATAACCAAGCTTCTAGCTTTAACCATTCAATAGTAACGAGCATTACTGAATATTGTAAAAAGTATTCTAACTAATGAATAATTTTTCCTTTAATTAAATAGATACATGTTATCCATTTATGAGTTTCATATTAGAGAAATGAACAATTTATTTTTATAAATTTTTTCATTTGGCTTCGTTTTTTAAAATTATATGTTATTATACGATATTAAGGAAAATATTTAAGCTGATAAAATTCAGACTACTTAATTACATAGTTTTATAGCTTTGCATAATCGCCTCTCTTACCGACGTTCTTTTAAGTACCCCCTTCTCCATTGCATTTTTTACTTGTTTGAGCAAAATTATCGGCTTTATAAGACGTCGTCGTTGTTGGCTTTACAAGGCGCATTTTCTCCGCGAAAGGTACAGTCTCAAAATAGTTTCGCTTATACATTGAAGCATCTTATACGTCATTCAAAGTTTTGCTATCTATCACCTCTGGTAAGATGAAAGGAGAAGGAATAAATTATGGATGAAAAAAAGTGTTGTCTAGACATCCTTTTGAGCAGTTAAAAAGCTAAAAAATATTCCTAAAGGTATGAGACCAATTCAAAGTTACAAAAAGGAAGTTGTTAAGAAAAAACTTAACGAGATGAAAATCCGGCTGTAATTTCTGGAGGATTAGCAAACCAGCTTTGAATTTCAGATGTTTATATTCACAAACACTTAATAAAAAAGAAGCAAAGCAACCACATCCGTTTTCTAGATTTTGATGCCATCTTAAGAGAATGAATTGGATTATTTGATTATAACAAAGCATACTAGGCCTATTTACCTATAAGAAGGAATGTATAGGTGAAGGACTTTGTAAGGAAAACTTTTTCTAAAGAAAACTGGTTCGCATTCACGTTTCGCAGGGAAAAATTCGCGAGAACGTTTCCCGCATCTAACCCGTTTGCTGAGATTTGCACCTTAGTAGAACTGCCGATTTCTTCAGCGTCTGATTCATTCAATCACTGACTGGTGAAAAGCAGGAAGCTTAATAATTTCAAAAATAAATGAATGTGTAACAGCATCATAGGATACAATAAAAAGAGGAACTACCATACAGTAATTTTAAAATGTGACCTTAGTAATGTTCTTAAAGATTCTGAAAGGCAATGAAATATTTTTTAAACATATTAGTAATTGTTTTTTAGATTTAAAGATTAGATTGCTAAGGTCAGCGGAAATTTTTGCATTTTGAGAAGTGAGTGAAAATTATTCAAAACGACGGGTTAGAAGACTCGGCTGAGTGATGAGTATTTGTTTCTAGTTAATATCCCATTGCGCGGGTAGCCTGTAGGCCCCGAATTTGACCATCTATCTTTCTCCCTATTCTTAGTGAAATAAGGTAGCTCGTTTCCATGGGTGACAGGTGAGACCAGCATGGTTTGATGCCACAGCATGGAGCCCTTTAAATGGCTCCATGTTGCATTCAAAGCTGCATGTAGAACTCCCTCCTTCTGTTTGATGAGGAGCTAAATTTTATGGACACGAATCCACAGTTGCTTTTATTGGCAGGAGCGAGTAAGTATTTAGTTACTCGGATGTTCTTCCATTGAGTGCATAAATACATTGTAGCAACAATTAAAATGCTTCATTCTTTCTTAAAATTTATTAGAAAAACATTAATGTTTTGGAAAAGGAAGTGCATCTTATACTCAGATGTGTCTTTTACACTGGCTAATACAGTAAATTTGAAGCTTACATTTATACCTTTTAGGTACTAATTCTAGCAGTAAATGCAAAGTTGGTAAACGCTTGACGCACAAGTATGCATATACATGTAAGATAAAAATGTATGAATCAGAATTATAATATAACTATAAACATTAATTCTTCCTCTCTATTCTAAAATCGTAATAACTTATCTGCATTGCGTCATTCAAATTAATCATGCAATCTTACGTAACGTTAATACCAGATGCCTCTTGACGACCAATCACCGAATTGTAAACCAAAACTTTTCTCTTCGCATGCTTCCATATTTCATAACTACGCACTTCAGCTTTTGCTCTCTACTGTGGTAAGATGTAATTTCGCTGGCTTGCTTTCTATCCCAACAATATCAAAAATGTAAATCTTCTGTGGAAAGGCACGACTAGAGTGCCAAGTGATTGTGGCCACAAATATCAATTGGAAATAAAAATGGAATTAAAACTGCCTTCGACTGCCAAGTTCTTTAAATACTACGCAATCAAAATTCTTCTTCAATATGGGTCTAATCACGCATCTACAGTGTTCCGTCATTTCCTTTGCTTTTATTATGACATACATAAACGGATTATCGTTCATTAATAGATCGGAAAGCTAATGCAATTGGTCAACTAAAAGAGTAGTAACAGGAAAAGTGAAAAATGATTCTCTGCGGAACGGAAAAAGGAAAGGATAAATGAAAAATTCAAGCTCATGAATATAATTTGCCACTCGCTTGTGAAGTATTTAAATACCTCAAAAGTAAAAGCGTCAGTGGTTTAGAAGAAAACAATTAGGCTCAAAATTTGGGGTGGAAATCTTTCATAATTCGAAATACATTCATTCTAAACAGGAAAACAAGGTAGGCAAGAAGTTAGACACAAATCAAATCATGATGGCAAAGTGAAATATTTAACAACTGACAAAGTAGGGCGCAAATGTCTGCATTTAAAGATTACTTTAAACTCTGGTACTAACACTTGTATAAATAAATCGTTCGTAATCTCCAATTTACAATGTATCTATTTACAATGTTTTGCTTTTTTAATGGTAGGAAAATGCTAAACTAGTACTTTGGAAATTAGGAAATTGTTCTAAAAATAAAATATTGTAGAGGGAGAGAAAGCAAAGACCTAATACTGAGGTAATAAATAAATATAATTATTAGTAATTAAATAATCATACATTAATTAGTGATTATACTTAAACGTGTACAATTATATAATAAGAACTCTTCAAGACTCTTCGTGAATCAACAAAGGTTATCCCACAATTTACACACTGGGAATAATTCTGCTAAGCATTCAGTAAGAATTATAATTCTGATATCTTGATTCTTTTGAACAGGGTTAGAAAGACCCTATGTAAAATACATGCGAGCAAGAGCACTAAGAGGTAAACACACTGAATTCTGCTGTTGATTATAAAAAAATAGCAATCCGTGTAACTCAATATCCTTCTAAAGACCCTTTTTCTTGTTAAAGTAGCAGCAAGTATCAATGACTCAGTGTTTTCTATGAGAAATCTCGAAGCTTAACACGAGGGAGTGAAATTAATGATCTTTACTATATTCCAGTAATTAATTAAAGTTCAATGAGTCCAAATTTAAGCAGCGTACATTAATGGTGAGCCTATACATTTCACATTAATAAAGCCCACCATCTTAATAAAGTTTCCAGCTTCAAGATACTCAACATTTTATTACAAATTTTGCATGAAAAATGTGCATTTTTGTGAAATTATATTTGCTCAACTTTAAACTCGGTTAATTATACAATGTAATCTGAGATACTATAAGTTACTAACACTTTTTATCTCACGGCTAATGCTAGATGTTAAGTTAGACTGGAATAAGCTATAATTTTCGATAGGTAAGATGTATTTAGCACGCTTTATGCTTAATATTTTCAGAGTTTGCTAGATTTCTCAGAAAGTAACTCCATCGTAAATTGAGGAGAACCAGTATACATAGGCCTTCTGAAAAATGTATTTACCAGTTCCCTCCTTTAACTATTTATTTTGAACATATACTTCTGTTTTCCTCATATCCTTTCAACAGTTTCGACATTTTGATTACGAAGATTCAATAAATATAGAACCCAACATTTTACCTACCCCATGTTAAAAGAAATCATCCAATCTTCCTAACACTTTGGTAAGTGAAGAAAAATTGCACATACTAGCATGCAAATTTCGTAGAGATGTACATAATTTATCTCATAGTGAATGCATAATTTATCCGGTTACATCTTGAAATTAATTAACGTTTTCAAGAAGTCAGCTGCAAATTCAATAACGAGTGCTGTTTTACCTAACACAGAGCCATCAACTGGCAAAACTAGCAACTTTTGTTTTGTAATTAGGACATGAGTTTGCAAAAATGTATCTAACTTCAGCCCGCATTAAAAAGGGATCTAAATTGGTAAATATGTTCTCGAATATTTCTGTAAACTTTAAACTAAGTATACAAACATTTTACGTTTGATTTATTACAGCAAACTGTAAAAAACATACAAAATTCAGATTTTGGGTTTAAAGAAACCTCTCATCAACTGTGTTAAAAACGTAGTCCTAAATTCGAAGCCTCATTTTGACAAACTTCGCAACAGGAAGTACATTAAACAGAAAAAGGCTGTAGCCGTCATTTTGATAAATCCTGTGTAACTTATAAATGGCCTTTCTTTACATAATCAGAAGGTCATTGTCTAAAGTGATTTTTTTTTGTTGCACGCTATAATTCGTTTAGCAAATTTGCATTTCATAGACAAGAGCCTTTATCCTAGCAGCTAATTAGATTTAAAGCTTTCCAGGTTTTTAGAAAACAGGAAAGTATGTGCAATTTGAGAAATTCGGATTACCATCTACTACTTGGCATGGATGCTAATATAGGAAAATGAAAATAAATAAGTTACTTATAAAGTAAAAAATAAAAAAGATTCTGTACCAGTTACGTAACATATGGCGTTGGTACACCTTTATTAATTACAACAAAGACAAGAATGGTCATAAAAATATCAATTCCATATATTAATAATTAAATGCATTTTAATTTACACTGAAGAGCCAAAACATTATGTTTACCTACTCAATAACATGTGTCGCAACCTTTGGTCTGCAAAACAGGTGAAAATTGCCTTGGCATGGATGCTTGGTAGATAGCTTGGTGGTAAGCTCTTGGTAGATGACTGGAGACAAGTTGTGCCAAATGTCTAAGCAACGGTCACGCAAAGTCGAGATGTTCCAACATTGTGGTGTTTGCGCCCTACTTTGTCAGTTGTTGTCAGTTGTTGCTTCCGCTCTATGACATCCCAAATATGCTCTATCGGGTTAAGATCCGACTAGTTAGGTGGCAGGACATATAATTGGAATTCATTCTTATGCTCCTCAAACCTCTCAAGAACAGTTCGAGCTTATGAAATGGGGCGTTGTCCTGCTAGAAAATTCCATTTCCAATTTCAAAGATAGACGCCATGTAAGGGTGCAATTGATCCACAGTTATGCTCAGATAATCCGCAGCTTTCATAGTCTATTCTGAAAAAAAACTAAGGGTTCGAGGAGAACGTCACCCAAAGCATAATACTGCCACCACCAGACTGTGTATGACTTGCTGTACAGATGGGAAGCAACTGCTCTCCTGGATGACAGCCTACCCTGACACGATCATCGATGGGATGAATGAGAAATCGCGATTCTTTCGACCAGGCAACTGTCTTCCACTTATCCATGACCCAATCTCGATGTTCCCAGGCCCATTGTAGACGTAGTTGACAATTACGCTTGATCAGCAGAGGCACATGAATGAGACGTCTGCTGCACAGTCCCATATCCAACAGTGTCCACTGAACTGTGTGTTCCGAAACACTTGCGCTTGGATCAGCTGAGCCACAGTATGGCGTCGATTTTGCTCTACCAAGGGGGACTCTCTCCAACGTTCTTTTTCTTTATTGACACTTGGACGTCCGACACCTTGACGTCTACTGCTGTTTTCACCGTCATTTATTCACTTTGTATAAAAACTAACAGTGACAGATCATGAATAACGTACCAGTCGTGCAGTTCGGGGATACTCTTTCCGAGTCTTCGGGCCATTACAATCTGCCCTCTATCATAGTCACTTAGATCATCAGCCTTTCCATCACTAGCAAAAGTTAAGTGCAACAATGATTCCTTACCTTCGCCATCAGCAGATAAATACCATTCCCACTTAATTACGTGCTCTCAACGTTATCCAGACGATTTCCATGAGAAATGTGGGGATGTAATAATGTATTACCTCGTCAGTGTATATTAGTTAGATCCAATTAAAAACAAAACAAAATAAAGACTTGAACTAGGAATTGCGTATATTGTTTTTAAATAGCTCAGTTTCGTGATAGGAAGTTGGTTAAATATGAAAGATAATTTAAAGGTCTTATGCTTTCTCTTACGACAACATACTGAGCAGCGAATATGCGCGAAGGTAGGTGGGAGTAATTTAAAGATGTTTAACCAAGCGCCAAAGCTTACCAAAAAGCAAGGAGGATGAATGCTTTTTTTATAGTCTTTCTGTTCTCCGCCTGCCTGTTTCTGAAAAATGACCGTATTGGCAGATTTCATTTTGCAAGAACATGATTTTATATATACATTGAAAACAATGTACCTCCTTCAAGGTACAGAAATAATAATTTCGAAAGAAGATGCTACGTATACATTCAACAATATTCAAAAAGTGTTTTTTTTTATTTCAGTTTCATTCTTTGCAATTTGATTCTTATTCGGAAATAAATGCGTTTGTTTAAACATAAAGCTTTATCTAACTAAATATTAGCATAAATATAGGTCACCTTATTTGCTAATAATGGAAACAAAAGTTTTATTAACGTATGCTCATCAATATGTGCAATTAATTAATCACTGTAACAATGATATTAAAATGCATCAAATTATGTGGCAATCCAAAGATAACTTTTCGGAAGATTTTAAATATGATTTCACTTATTTAGGATAAACTTAGATAACTTTCCTAGTGTTTAATGTTAGTATCAAAGCAATTCGATTTAAGATAATTAGAAAAAGAAAACAAAAGACGACTTACTTTGAGTGGATATAACAGTAGTTCCTTTGACAGTGACCACCAGTTGGCTGTCTTTCTCTTCATCGTGGGAGAATACTGATGCACCCTCTGGACTGAGATCGAATGACAGTTTTGTTACCTGTCCGCTGGGCTTCACAACATCAGTGAGTCTTCCATTCTCGTCATAAACATAGAAGAATGATCGTCCAGCTGCATCAGATCGGCTCGTTAGAAGACCGATGGCATCATACTGAAACTTTATTTTTAAGCTGTCTGGATCTACGATTGTCTCCAGAAGCCCTTGTTTAGTTACTTGTACTCGGCATTTGGTTCCTCTTGCTGTTTCGATTGTATGCAAGCTGTTACCAGAATCTCTGAGGAAAGATACTTTATTGCCAGACGCATCTGTAACTGCATTCAGCTTACCAAAACTCGTATTTACATTGTACAGAAAAGTGTACACAGTCTTGCCGGTTAATATACTGCGAGTGACAGAATGCTGGCCATATTTATTGAATACATACACTTCGTGATTGTCAGGATAAGCGATCTGAAATTCAAACTGCTCATCGGGTTGGGGCAAATATGGGATCGCGGACAAGATTCTCAAGCTTCCTTGGTCAGCGATATGGACAACTCCATCACTTGTTACGGTCAAAGATGAAATAGCGAAGAGCTTCGTATCCATTGCTAGGAAACCTTCATCTTCTACTGCGCAAGTGCAGTTATGCCACTCACAGAGACATCCATCTTCTTTTCCAGCGAAATGCAGTAGTTCGCCATCTGGGCTAAGTCTCCTTACCCTGCGTAGAATAATGTAAAGGTAAGTGTTCTGTAGACTGCATCATTGAAAATTTTTTGTTTTAATAATTATACAAAACTCACAGATGACTGTCACAAATATTCTGGGTGGCGAAAATACATAAGTGATTAATCTTATGTAAAAGGTATGACAGTTCTACTCTCTCTTTCTTTGTTTCAAGCCTTGCTGCGTCTTTTTAAACGCCATATTTGTATACTTCAAGAAAAAAACATCTATTTGAAAAAGACCGGATGGCAAAATTTAAAATGAAATCTAATAAGCTAAATTTTACAATTAAAGCTTCAGGGAAATCAGTGTCATCTGTAGCAAATAAAGATTAGATTTGACAGGATAAAAGAAAATGTCTCATTTGATGTAGAAATATTTAATTTGGGTTTGGTTTATTTGACTATGGCAAAGCCCGCTAGGGCGGTCTGCCTGAGGCGAAGAATGCCTTCGTGGCGGACTTTCTTTGGAAAACTGGTTCGTAGCCACATTAAACTCAGGGAAAACCCCGAAAACGCCCTTGCTGCCAGCCGTTCGCCTGGAATTAAACCCAAGTTGAACTAAAAGTATTCAGCGACTTCACATATCAACCTCTAGTGGGCCTGACATTTAACTTTAAATTTTTGCATAATCACCATTAGCTTTGGAAAAAATGCTTAGAACTAATAATACTTATGCTCCACTAACTGAAATAACATCTTTGAGTATGGATCCAAAACCTTTGCCGAAGCCAGTGCAAATGAGTGCAGCTGCACCCGGGAGGCAAAGTTTGTATCAGGGGGCAAAAGCCTAGCACTGAACCTGCACGGATCAGTTGCTACTAGAAGCGTCTCTTTACTTTGTATTTCTAAGCAAAGTGATAGTCGGATGTTGGTATGTTTTAATACTGATAACAGGGAGTTCAGATAAGACTGTCAGGAATTCGTCAAATTATTGAAGATTTACAAATAGTCATAATACCAAAAATACTTGACTTTTAATGGGAACGAAAATTCAGGGTCATGGATACTCATGAGCTAAATATCAATACTTCCACTCTCCATTAAGTGACTGTTTCAGCGTATAGTACTTCCAGGAAGCAGGATACTGTACATTACTAAACATTAACAGGAGATTCAGATTTTGGGTAAGTGATTAAGATAATCATGGAGTTATATTAGCATTATTAGAGGATATGATTACAGCTTTAAACTGCAGCTGTTGCTTACTGTTAATTAAATTTTTCCACTAAATGCATATTAATAAGTGATACATAAAAGTTTACAATTCTTTAAATTTTATTTTTCTAATTTGAAAGGAATACGTAAACCTGCGCTTCATAATATAATAATTACCTGTTCACATTTTTTGAGTCAACTTCAGCAATGTAAAGTTCTCCAGTCGGTCCAAAAGTAAAACTTATAAGGGAACCCAAAGCAGTTTCGCCAGTCATCCGTGATTTGTGCAGATTGGTACTAGAAGTCTTGCAATACGCTGGTTGTCCAGCAACAGCCATCACACGTTTGTCATGTGTCAGTTTAAGCACCATGTGATCATCTATGAAGTACAAAGCTCCATCCAAAGGATTGATTGCTAAATCCGTTGGCCATCGAAGTTTGACCTAGAAAAGTGTTTTTAATATTAAGTACTTTAATAATTCATCATATTGCAGTTTAAGTCAAACAACACAATAAATTATTAAAACGTATTAACTACAGTTTAAGTCAAACAATACAATAAATTACTAAAACATATTAACAGAATATGTTGTTGTTGTTGTGATTTATCTCACTTGTCTGAGACCAACATCAGAACAAGACCAGGAAATTCATCGTGGTAAGGAGTGTAAGATTGCGCTTGTCGTTGGAAAAGAGCCTTGAGCACCATATAGGTGACAGTATGATTTTGCTCAATTTCGCTCTCAATTTTGAAGAAGGGCAACCCGGGGGAACGAGTCTGATGGTCTCCCACCTCTCTTTCCATACCACTAGCCTCTCGAGATAACTTTCGGTTTGCCGCATATTTAGAGTGCCCCATGCCGTACAGACACTATACATTTATAAACATCCAGACGTTCTTCGGAATTTGAACCCGGGTCCTTCCTTACCTAGCAGTCAGCATCGATAAGCACTATCCTGGTTGGGCTTCTATAGAGAATATAATGCCTTTTTATTACATATATCCAGAACTTTACGCGCCATAAAAGACTTACAGTATCCGAGCTTGAGCTCGAAGCACGCTTTAAAGTCGATGGCTTGAGACATCATGTCACGGCTGCAGATCATCCAAGATGGGGGCCTCACATTAACAAAGCAGCTGTAATCTTCGATAATGGTGTCATTTGCTGGGAAACATTTTGCAACAGCACTTCGTTGTCTCTAACGAAAACTGCTGGCGTCACTAGAAAGACAACGTAGCGAAGCCATATTGACTGCATCTTATATGAGCTGACAATGCTCACTGGATGTCTTGTTAAAATAAAAAGGATGAAACGAAATTGCTAGCGGTTATTTAGCTATGAACTTGCGGCTTCTGTATCTTATATCAGTAATATCATGGCTTTAATTATTGTAATATCTTTGTTTTTGAAGTTAAAAGTGTATGTAATAAATAAAAAAGCTGTTTTATGCAATATATATGATATAACTTATAATAATATTTCCCTAAAATCTCTTATTTTTCTGCCTGTCTTCTGTTACATTGCTATGCTGTTATAAAATTATTATTGCTATGCTATGCTGTTATATTTTCTTAAAATCTGTGTTATCAAACACATGCGAGGGCTATGTGTGTAACTGTAGGGATGCTTTCGTGGAGGTCGTTCTATGGAAAAACAGGGGAAGAATCTCAAAAACAACCAAGCAGATAGCCCATTTGTCGGGATTCAAGGTTGGATTACTTGCGTGATGGCATTTTGTTTTATAACAAACGTAGGGGAATGTGCCTTATGAGTCTCTGAAAACTCGTACGACAGGTATTGCGTGTTTTTGTAAAAATTTTATTGTAGCAATATGAGATTTTATACGACAATTTTAGAACTTTCAGTAAATGTTACGGGTTTTCACCGCCAGGAATGGTGTCAGCTATGTGACTAGATTTAAAATCATGAATGATTCCTACAGGTCATTGCTCCATCATGTTTTGTTAATGTTAAAAAGTTGTTTCTTAGGTTTCTAACGATTTCGATCCTACCTCCAATTTCATACGCCAAGAAATAATTTCATTCAAGCAACTGTTGAGTTTATGCTCGAAAAGGTTTGGTTTATTTGATTTGATTATGGTAAAGCAAGCTATGGATATCTGCCTAAGAAGAGGGATGCCTTCATGGAGGACTTTCTAAAGTAAACTGACTCGTGTACACATTACACACGAGGAAAACCACGAAAATGCCCATGTAGTCAGCCCGTTAACTTGCAATCAAACTCAGGTCGAAATACCTGTGTTCAGCTTCTAAATCTACCCCTTTTTAGCCCAAAGGGCGTTAGCCCAGAAGGGCTATGAATTTTGTTTTGCCATTTTGCGCTGAAAACATTAAATATCCGTTTTACTTTACAAATTTCTGCCACCAAATATTACCGGCCTGTGTCATATTTAAAGAAATTAAATAATGAATAATTTGTACAAATGTATGTATGTTTCTCACTTTGTGTTAAAACAGCGGTAGCTAGAGCCATCAAATTTTGAATAACGTAATCCTCTGTCGAATATGGGCATCTGGAAGCCCTAATTTGGAATTTGTTTTATTATCGATTTCGTATTTTGTAACACTTTAACGAATTTTTGATTAACAAACTCAATGATTTCAAAGCGAACAATGGCAGAAAAAACAAAACAAAACAAAACAACAACAACAAAAAAAAAAAAAAAAAAAAAAAAAAAAAAAAAAAAAATTTATCTCCAACGCGTTAGACTGTGCATCAGAAACCCTAACGATATGCTCTTTTAAAATTATTTTGTGAAATTGCTGTTGAGTTGAATTTTATGGTTTAAGTGCAAAGAACATGATATTTAATAAATAAAGGTAACACACAAAACGTTAAATAAAAGGCGTTAAAAAACGCAATAGGCGCAATTAGACGCAATGTAAAATCTGAAAACTTTCAGATTTTTTTTAATTTTAAATTTAATTTAGTTTTAAAAATTGGATTTTTATCGGCTTGGAATGCTATTAGTGACTACTCTTAGAAGTAAGTGTAGAAACACATTTTTAGCTCTTGAAGATTTTTATTTTTAATTTTATTATTAGTTCAAACAGGTTTTTTTCCCTGAAGGAGTATTGTTTTCGCTTTGCGATTTTACGTTGAATCACTATAAATGTCCGTTTCACTTTTCAAACTGTTGCCACCAAATGTTAGAGTGTTGCATTATATTTGAAGAAATTAAATAATGAAAAATCTGCATAAATGTATGTCTATTTCTCGCATTGCGATAAAAATACGGTACATAAAGCCATCGAATTTTGAATGACGTAATCCTGCTACGAATATGAGCATGTGGAAGATCAAATTTGAAATTTGGATTTTGTTTTATGATCGATTTCATATTTTGTAAAAGTTTAACGAATTTTTGAGTAACAAACTCAACGATTTAAAAGCGAGCAATGGCAACACACTTACGGGGGGAAAAAACCTTTTTATCTCCAGCGCTCGGAAATGTGTATCGGAAATCCTAAAGATATGCTCATTTTAAAATTATTTTGCGACACTGCCATTGAACTGAATTTTATGGTTTAAGTGCAAAGAACGTAATATTTAATAAATAAAGGTAACGCACAAAACGTTAAAAAAAACCCCTTTGGACGTAATTTAAAATCTGAAACCTTTCAGATTTTTTAAAATTATTATTAATTAATTTTTTTTACCTATGAATCTGCAGGAAAAGTTTGAAAATGGTGTATAATCTTAACTTTCAAATTTTGCATAGACAATGAAAAGAAAGATATAATACTTTTAACCATAAAGCGGATTCTACTCTTAAATTCCTGTATTCAACAGCGCCCGCCTTTCTTCGTTCTGGTTTTTAAGTGAAATCGCGTGTTCTAAGCAAAGCCTGCCTAATCCCTAAATAAGCCATCTCTCGTATTTTGTTATGCAACTGAAATGTAATATATTGTTAAGAATTTTGTATATATGTAAATAATTTTAGTGAAATTATGTGTGAAACTATAGTATCTTTTGTATGATGTAACATGAAAAGATTTGCCGCAAAAATAATATTGCAGGTTCAAATCTATTTAACATTGAGACAAATGACTACTTCGCTAAATTGGCGGGATATCACCAAAGCAGGGATGGTTTTCGAGACTAATTTTTGTCCCCAAATTTGGCGAGAAATTGCCAAAAGTTACCAAAATTGGCGATATTTTGGCCCGCTCCCTATACGACTGTAATTGATACTGTAAATGAATAACTGTAATTGACACCTGTATATAACTGTAACCATATCTGGCCCTTATATGTAACTTTTACCGTATATGCACTTCCAGTAACTTCGAGATATGGAACGTACTAGAGATTTCTTGGCGGTCGGGGCAAAACTATATAAAACTGGAAAGACCATCAGTTCCTAGTCCTTAGTTCAAAGTGGACTTCAGAGTACTGAAAGTATTGCGAGCTTCGCTACTTATATACGCTTTGCAATGTGTTGTGTTTAGCGTTTTTAAATCGTTTGGAGTGATGACTACTGATTGTGCTCTGTTATACTGAGAGGAGCTGTGCGAGTACTTTTTTTGGAAAGTTCCCAGACCTGTAAAGTGTTTCTTTTGGGGAAGGATAAATTTTATCAAGCTATAATCAATTCTGTGAGCATTTAATCCACTAGACCCCGTACGCGCATAACAGTATGATTTGTATGGCATTTTATTCAGCAATTAGTAGAACTCACATTGATATTAAACGTTAAAGTTACGAAACATTTTCTCTGGGAAGACAAAAAACACGCGGAAAGCTTGAACAGCTGAGAAAGAAAACTTACATGTGAAATATGTTTCTGCTAGGATGAGGAAATTTTGTGGGTTGAACTCATCTCGCCAAAGGAGGCTTTTTTACGAATTAGAAGACAAAATAAAAATTCTGTTTTATGTGATGCTGAAGAATACAATAAATAGATACATTTATTTTATCTTCAGTCAGTCTTGTAGCTGATAATTTACTCAGCTTTAATTTCAAGATACTTTGTTTCATTTTATAATTTATAGAGCATTCATTTGTTTTATTTATTCTATTTAATTTTAATATCGATAAATTACTTATATGTTTTTATTACTTTTTATTTAATTTTATTTTATCTTTACCTACTTATTATTAATTGAATTTAGTTCATTAATATTTTATTCTTTATACTTTTTTCACTTTGTTATAATTTTTATTGTTTTTATTGTTATTTTTTATTTATTATTTCCCCCTTCCTAAGAGCCGTCTATAGGGGTCCGGTACTTCTAATTTAAAAAATTAAGTCTTCAATCTAGGCTTACTTTAGAGTTTTATTTAACTCATAATTATAACGTTTCATAAATGATGAAAATTATGCGGTAGTATTCCAATCTGCTGATAATTTTTTTTCGGAAGTATTTAAGTGGATTTTGTTAATATATAAGACGCTTGCTTCTTCATGAAACTGTGCTATTGTTTCTTTAGAAGCAAATATCATTGATAACTGCAATTAAATAAAAAAAAATTCCTGTTAAAAAGGGGGGAGCGAAATCTTACATTGCTTTCAACAGTCTGCTTCCCGAATATTAGTTTGATCAGCATGTTGCTCCCTCCCCCCCAAAAAAGATTTAGAACTGTAACTGTTTAGATTTAGAACGTCATGGAGCTTCTTCTATAAATAAGATGTTATTGAATTTAATTATCTCTCGTAAATAAATCGTGCGAAAATGTTTTGTTCGGCACAGGCATGCCCGGCAGATGGCGTTGCATCCTCCTCGCAAGTCATCTTAGTAATCAGCGAAGGGGTGGATGCGAAGCTTTCGCGACGGGTACTATGCTTAAGGGAACGGTGTACTTTAAAAATTAGTTTTTTGAGGGGACTGTGGACTTTAAAAATTAGTTTTTTAAGTTTTTGCGTTTTCAACAAGAAATTTTACACATATTCATATTATAACATCAGTTTATAAAATATATGTTCAAAATTTCAATTTATTTTAAATTAAAAATTTTTAAAACAAATAATTAATTATTTTAATTAAAGATTAAAATGTTCCTTGCGCTCTAATTTTCAATATTTTTTCCTAATTTTTCTTTTTTAGTTAGTTATAAAGTCTTAACGAAAGATTTTGTGTATCCGTTATTGAATATGATGAATCAAAAATTTTTTAAAAGGAATTTTGTGAACTTAAACCCAGTTATTGGAAAAATATCACCTTTTGTTAACTATTATCACAAGTTTAAACTTTTTAATAACCTCATATCAAAAAATGCATACACAGTTATACTATAACATATAACAAGATAGTTTCTTCCAAATAACATTCATTTTGAACTACATATGAGTCGTATGGAGCATTTTGAAGACATAGGAACTGCCAAAAAATTTGTTTTGAGAAAAACGAATTTAAAGTTTTTCTTCAAACTTACCTTTAATACATGATCATGAGAAACAGCAAATTAACTTTAAATATGAATTTGTAAACACTAGATAACATTTTGTATTGTTTAACTATTTTTAATCTCATAATATTAAATATGACAAATATAAACATATCTCAAATTGGTATTTGATGCAAAGTTATAGGGAGAAAGAATTTATGCATTATATCCAATGAAACTTTTAAAATAAAATTCACCCGCACCATATGTTTTATCATCCTGACATTTCTAGCCTTTTT
This sequence comes from Stegodyphus dumicola, assembly GCF_044657685.1. NCBI lineage: Eukaryota > Metazoa > Arthropoda > Arachnida > Araneae > Eresidae > Stegodyphus > Stegodyphus dumicola. The sequence continues at coordinate 138,470,409 of NC_140781.1, read as the reverse complement.
TTTTTTTTTTTTTTTTTTTTTTTTTTTTTAGAAATAAATACTTCTTTTCGGCGAATATATAAATATTATAGCTATTGAAATACATTTTTTTTTTACATTTTCTCCAAAATTTAAAGGGCAAAGTTTACACTGTTTATTTACTTTAAATGGTTGTAACGTCTTTAAAAATTAGAATATTTGAATTCGTTTTTTTGCATAAGATGTAGTTACGTATATGGAATATTACGAGAGTAAAATATTAAATTCAATATTTTGGATGATTTTTAGCTATTTTAAAGTCCACCGTCCCCTTAGGACCTGCGATTTCTAGGTAACCTTCTGCAACTTCAATTAGAGAACTAAGTTTCAGAATTCCGACCGTCATGAGCCCATCGGGCACCATCTCAACTGAGCCGGAACAAGTCTCACCACATGTGTGATATTCTTGGCTTCCAAGAATAGGAACTAGATGGGCATCGAACCGCTCTGCACTTTCCCAACGCGGGATTCCTGCTAGGACTTCTTACCGTTAGGCGCCCATGGAGGCATGTGAGCGGGAACACTTCAAGTAAAATGCTCGATAATCTCAGCTAATAGTGGTAGTTGGAGTTGGGCACCAAAACGCTGTCTTCGGACAGCGTGCTAACTGGATGCATTGTGTTGCGCAGATGGGCAAGTAAGTCTAACTTTGCCTGCTAAGCCTGCTAAACTTAACTTTGGAAAAAAATGTGCATTAATTAAGTTTATCGTCCAATTTTTGGTACATTATGAGAGAAGCACGGAGCACTCGGGTAGTTATCAGAATTAATTTTAAAACTTTATGTTTTCCTTAAAAATTTTGTAAAATAATCAGTTCTAGAGTAATGTCATTTTTGACTATACGGAAGAAATATCAAAACATAGATTTTATTTAATGCAACACATTAATAAAAATAAAAGTTGTTAAAACTCTGCTTCATAAAAATTCAGCCTGTATGATTTTTGACTTGCCTCAAATAAATATATGTAAACAAGTAAATACGTATGTATTGGAATCGCTACAGCTATCACTTTCCAGTGCTGCAAAAATATCATCACTGCCTTCAGTGTAAGGAGAAGAGTCATTTATCTTTCATATATACTCTTCTTCTGTTAAATTCCGTTTTTGTTTTGCCATTTAGGCGTAAAAGTATTTACGAACGATACTTTATATCGGTCTTAACGCTAGAAAAAATAGATAAAAACTCCCCCAAAAAATAAAGATAAATAAAACTCAAAACTTGAACATCATCCCGTCATATTCTTTCAAAAAAAGTATTACAAAACATCGAGAATCGCTGCGAAATTTTTTACATCAACTGATGCAGTTAAAGAGCCATTACACAGCTCAACACCCACGAATCTCGCTCTCATTCCGAAAAAAAATATTACCAAAACTAAAAAGCATTGCATAGGAATGATGGTCAATGTACTTCACTTTCGATAAATTTCACCATAGCAGACACACAGTAATATCTAGTGGCAGCAAAAAATACTAATTAAGTGTTATATCTTAAAAAGTTAGTAGTGCGCCCTGCCACAGAAGTGAATTAAATACAACCATTTTATTATCAATGACGATGTAAGTCAAAGATATTTGAAGAGGTTGCCATACGATTTGGCAAAATGTATTACATGAGTTCCATGGTTCGCGCTACAGGCTGAAGAAAACTTGTATATTCTTAAATAAAAGATAATTATTACTTCAGTATTAAGTTAATTACTTTAATGAACTTCTACTGAAAGTTAACATACGCACATTGTTAAAATTTATAAAAAAATAATATTCAATTATTTCATTTCGTACGCCTAAACAAGTATATCGGTTTATGAGCGAAATAATTTGTTTTTTATAGTACCTCTTCCATTTTCAAGGTTCCAGAGCAAGGTATAGGTTTCCACTGTTTTTTATGATGATGATCTCCAATAAGAGTATGGATAATTCCCTTATTATCTACAATTCTGATATTTGGTCCATCCGCAAAGTACAGCGTATTATCTACAGCAACCGCCATACCTGAAAATAAATACATATAAATTGAACTTATAACACTTATTTGCTATAAAAGTTTTCTAATTCAAAATATATATTTAAAAACTAAGCAACCGTAAAATTTAAAAATCAACGAGAGAGAGATTTTTTATGATTGGAAATTAAATGACAACAAAGGTTTTGGAATCGGAAAAACAATTTTTCGGTCATAAGTCGGTTTCATTATTTGAGTTTTTGGCATTATGTACTTTGAAATTTTTTGTATGGTAAATTCCTTATTTGGTATTCTAAATCAGTGGCCTCCAAACTATACTCTGCGGAAACTTGGGATTCCAAGCAAAACTTCTATAAGGTTTTCGCAAGTCAGAATCAAAACGCGAAAGAATTTTTTAACATCACGTAGACAGTAAAACTAACTGTATAGAATAATAATAAATAATATTTTTATTTATATTATTAAACATGACATAAAGTAAATCTACTTTTATGAGTAAATTTGTAATCAAATGCTGACCATCGTTTTCATTTTCCATATAAGATGCTCAAAATATTGATATGTTTTCAATGCAGTTTAACATTTACTTTTCTAAGGATTATAGGGGTTCCGCTCCGTCAGAAATGATGCTTTAGAAATTAAACAAACAAACAACAGAAAATAAACATTTATAAAGATTTGTTCTGTTGGCAGAGTTTGAAGATTATTGCTACAGATATTTATGTTGTCTATTCCGTGTTTCGTTATTAACCACTAAACTTTCATTTCCCTGAATTATTTGAGTAGAATTCATCGACTGATTTACAGCTGCGAGAATTTAAATACTCTTCATTACATTTACTTTCTGACAGTTTTTAAATCTGATTAGGCTATTGACTAAAATTAGAAAGATTCCATTTTTTTTTTCACTTTGAAGAAAGAAATTTTACAGCTGTAGGCGAAAGACATTTAATAATGGTTTCTATATCAAACAGGAATGACTCACAATGGAGATGCTACTTCAGGCGCAGGAGAATCAACAAAGAAGGAACAATGACATTAATTTTATTTGAATTCGCTTCCTTTTGGGAAATCTCATATGAAAAGGTATGATAATATGGTATTCAATGTAGCTAGCACATGCGATGGGGAATAGCAAACTACATTTATGTCAATCCACATTTTATAAAAGTGTTTATGAACAATTCCCAAGGCGAAGAAGTAAAAACTTTTCCAAGGTGAAGCTTTTAGTTGTATGTGCAGATACTCACACATTTGATTCCAAGAAACAAGAAAAATCGTCGGTACTTTTGCCGAAAGTTGAACTACAGATTTTCCAACTACCAGCTTAATATGCTAACAGCTTACACCATGACAGCATATACAGATGAATGGGATAGTTTCTTCTTGTATTATTCCCCACTTAAAGAGCGACTGAAGAGAGAATCAAAAAGCAGTCGAGAGAATCCAGGTGGTGGCGAATTGTCGTCCACCGCATTTTAATTCAGACGCCGTTGTAGAATCTATTACATATTCGTACCTGGAAACATGAAAAATTGCCTGTGACATTGTCGGGATTCAAGCCACATAGCTTCCAATTGCCAGATGGACAAGAAAACACCAAGAATAGTTCTTTATGAAGAAAATTCCTTTATTGTTATAATAATTTAAAGCGCACAAAATCTACGTGGAAGCGAAAAATTGTCGACAACATTCTCGATGTTCTAGTACCGCTGTAAACGCTATTAGACATTTTGGTCGAGGAATTATAAAAACATCAATTTTGCCATCTCTAGTATCGGAATGACGGATTTTCTAATTGTAAGCTGGACATGCTAACCCCTCAGCTCAACAGCACGCATGAGGAATTCGATAATTCCTTACGTAGTTAACTGGAAACATAACAGTATAACCTTTGTGGCTACAAATATAGGGAAAATGGAAAAATGGTGTATTTCACGTTGCGAAACGTTGCGATTTATTTCTAGATTTTGAACATTAGTTCATTTCCACGTGGCTGAGGCTCACTATTTGCATTTACTTCATGCTCCATAAACGGGTTATAGTTTGTCGCATAATTTAACAATAATAATATCCGGTTTATGACAATCTTTACCGCTTTACACTTTTACGTCTTAATCGTTGTCTTATGAAAAATAAATGCATAATCATTACGGTTCGCTGTATTACGTCATTAATATTATTTTTCCTCTAAACGTTTTGTAAATAAACTTCACATATTATTACCTTTTGGATAGGCCAGGGAAGCCTCTAAAGCTGGTTTACCATCTCCACAATTATTGCGGTCTCTTGGAAGACATCTAACCCCGCTTCCAACGACGACATCAAAATTTGAATCAGGATCTTCAACTTTGTCTAATGAATGCACCCTCAAAATTTTATGATGCTCGGGAGCTGAAATATACAAATGTCCATCCGTTGGGCTCAGTGTAAGATGATACTGGCTTGAAACATCTGATGTCCTGCAAACAGAAAGAAAAAAATATGTGGAGAACTTGTGTGATATAATTTTAAAAATATTTTATATCAACATTTTAATAATTTTTGAAGCAAAGGAAAAGTATATTTCAAAGGCCTAATTCTAAAACTAGTCTTCAAGATATCATGTTCGGAACGAAGCAAGACATTTTAAAGATATCTGGCTTGAGACAGGTAGGACATTATGATTTTCCGGAAAGATAAGACAATCAAAGTGCTGATTTTTCTGGAGAGACGTTAAGAAATTTTAAAGACATTTTGATTAAGAAAAGTAACATGCTACGGCTTTGGAAAGAAGCAAGAGATTATTTAAGGCGTTGTCCTAACAAAGAAAGACATTTATGCACAGAACGAAGCAAAAGATTTCTGTCAGCAAAGTATTCATGTCATATCCGGAACGAAGCACTGTTTCCCCTCTTTAAGGTCACGAATCTAAAGCCAGTGGTTTGGGAGCAAAGAAAACATTTTTATTTCATTTTATTTGCCCACTTTCCGTTCCAGTATTTATTTTTTTATTCCCGAGGATCGGTAGCGTGGAATTTCTGAAATACTGGATGTTCTGCACGTACCAGATAAAAGCATTAAACAATATTTTAAGATGTCTACAACTTAAGGTAGAAATCCAATGTTCGATTAAAATTTAATAGCACTCTCAAAGAAGATGTAAAGAAATGTAAACGAAACTGAGGCTCTGTTCTTTTATTTCTCCCGGACGAAATAATCCTTTTTTAATTCCTTAGTTAGTTGTAGTTAAATTGAATTTTCAAAAAACGTTATTTCATTTCCTAATCCCCGAGACTTTATTATTGGATTAAGATCTTTAAAAGTATTAAATGCTTTACTTTTCGAGATTAAATTAGATTGAAATAAAGGTGTATTCTTAGGTTCCCAATAAAAATAAATTACTGTTTCAAAGAATTTTATTCAAATACGTATTTGTTACACAATAGTACAATTGGAAAAAACTAAGCATTCGCAATATTTCGAAAAATTAGCACATGTTATAAACTTAAAAGGTATTATTTATTTGTACGTAAATCGACTTTTTACAAGTGCAACAATTGTCATCTATTATTTCAGAAAACACTTCGGTTGAAAAAATAACCTCGTACTAACACTTTAAGAAAGCGTTATTAAAATGTATTTTTTCCGCGATGTATTTTCTAAAAGCCTTAACGCAAATAAAATGAATAAAAAAGTGAGATCCTTCTCCAGAACTAATGCATTGATCACTCAAAATTTCCACATTTGATCCAAGAAGGAATGGATTTAAAAAACTGACAACACTGCAAGTTAAGAAAATGGAGATAATGGTAAAATTTACTTACTTCATTCTGAACACTGTGTATACTTGGCCATTGGGTGTGATCCGTCTCACAAGATTGAAATCTCCGACATACACACTTCCATCCGGGCCACTTGCAAGGGCGACTGGAGAATGCAATTTATTATCCCTGGCAAGACCATTGCAGTCAGGGCACTGAAGTGGACGCGGCTGTCCGTTGCCTATCAATATGGATATCACCCTTGGCTGCTGACGGAAGTATATTGTGGCCCCGTCACCCTTTTGTAGCACTCCTATTACATGAAACCATCAATATGAGATGACAATACCGTCAACAGAATTTTAAAGATTTTAAAGGATAATGAAGCGAAAATGACATGTTTTGAATAGAGTGTCAAAATATAGAAAGGTTAACTGCATGAAAGAATTTTCGTCACTGTGTAGAAAAAGAATATTATGAAGGTGTTGGAAACTTTTAGTTAACAGACGATTGCTAACAAACGTAATAAATTTATGCTGAAAACAATTTATGAAACAATGGGTTGTTGCTTTCCCTAAAATAATAAGCTTAAGTGGGTTAGTGAGAAATCTTACTTTAATTTTATATTTCATTTCAGCTTTCATCTACATACTGAATTTTGTACTGTTTTTAACACTGAAGCACAACAATACTATTTTCTCAAAAACATTTGAAAAACTCAATAAATCTATATACGGAGATACACAGAATCATAACACTTAAGTACAACTTGAAAAAATCAAATATGAATGCATGCAATGCAAAACGTATGTTGTGAAAATAGATATTAAAATTGAAACAATATTTTAAATATGATTACGAAGTTTCAGAAAAAATAAAAACTTCAGCAAAGGTTCAATTAATAAAATGCTCATTCGTCATTGCTAAACACAAAAAAGTTCGATTCAAATACGTAAAAATGCAGTGGAAGTATTAATAACTAATATCTTCAAGAGACCAGTTAGGAAGTTAGAAACAAGTGCTAATTTACTTTAAACGAAACCATTAACTGTCAAAATAGATAGCATTTGTTTTGAAATTTCTCCCTGAGTATCATCGAAATACTGATATTTGCTGGGCAATAATGAGTTGAAAAATTATTTAGATCAGTAAATTCGTTCTATAATATTATATATCCGCGAATTTTGTACATAAAGTTACGAAAAATAATTTGTATTTAGTTTTGAAAGCATTATGAATATGAACAGAGCATTTTAATTTATGAAAACTATAGAAAATTTCTATTTAAATAAGTTTTCTAACTGTTTTTCATAGTCTTTTCCTAATTTTAAGAAGCTTGTAATGAAAAGTACATATCAGTATTTAAACATATAAATCGTTTTTACTGCTAAAATCCAGGGTTCCGACAGATGCATATTCATTGATTTTCATAGGAGTAAACATTATTTCTGATAAAATAGTGTGCTAAATATCTGTGATTATGTGATATGGTAGATAGTGATAATTATTTTCTGTTCCTTACCTGAGAATACTCATTCTTCTATTCTTTCTTTGCCTTTGTAAGTTTAGTTCTTACGTTGTTTTGTATGCTTTTGAATAAATATTTAGATAAAATGCTTAAGGCTCATGTCACATTTAGTACAATTTATTATATTACTCGTAATTCTTAATCTACATAAAATGCATCTCACACATATTGCCAGAACACTTTATTCTCTGCAGAGATGTCAGCAACAGAGGTTTTAAAAATTGAAATACTGTTTCATACCAACGCAAGCGTGACCTGGTATTCTGCCAAAAGACTTGCTCGACTGAATTTTTAGTTAGAAAATTGAGTAGTAATATGATAATTCAATGTATCTCATGTTCCCGAATCGCACTCATCTACTCTAGAGCGTAAAACAAGCGGTCTAAAAGGCGCACGCGGGATCTTGCTCATGGCTGAACGACATCAGGCATCAAGAAATTGTTTAAAATCTGTGAATTTCAAAAGATTTATTTCCAGATTCCAATACTAACCTTCGTGGAAATTATATCTATGATGGACGTCAAGATTCCAAGATCCGAGCTCCGAGATGTCCATGTCATAACCCCTGAGAGTACTTGCTTGCACAGTCCAGACAACGCGTTCGCAACTGCTGTACTTGTATCCAACATAAACTAAAACAGAAACAGAAATTGTACAATTTAATGAATTTTCGATATATTATTAAATTAACACTATTGGTAAAACTCTTCGCTGTTGGTAAACTTGTTTTTTCTTTCAGAAAATTAAATTCAAATATAATAAGAACAAAGCAAAGAAATCCAGCCGTATAATTCTAAGCATTATCTGTCTTTATCTATTTGTGTATATACAGGGTGTCCTAAAATATGTACACTTTTCGAACGTTAATAACAGGAATACTGATAATAGTAAGCATAATTATTTTATGTCATTTATCTTAAAAGCTTTAAATATTCAAAATGAGTTGCAATGGCAATAATATATCGTCCTCAAATACTGTGAAGCCGATCAATAAACAGCAGATTTGTTTTTGTCAGGAAGGGAAACGAAGACAGTTTCAATTGCATTTCTCTTGGCATCCCGTGTCCGTTACATTTTAGGTTTACACATTAGAAGTTTGCAATATCATCCTCACACTTCATCTCTTATTGCTGCATCATAATTTCTTCAAGTCACATACAGTTCCTTTCTCCTCAATCTTGTCACATACTCTTGCAAATGTTACACGTGCCTGTAGCAGAGAATCAGATTTTGTTCTCCATTATCTTTGTTTGTCAGGTTTTCGATAACGCTTTGAAATTCACTTACTTTGCTTGAAAGGAACAACCACAGCGGGCGATTAACTCCTGGCAGGTTGTGACGAAGCTAAATCAGCAGAATGCCTATATGTGCTCATAAACAAACATAAACATTGCACATTCAAAAACAAAATGTCCATTCAGATCAATCTTTAACAGTTTTTTTGATATTAACATTCAAAGAGTATAAATATTATTTTGGGACAATATATATAATAATAGTACGTATATAAAAATAACCTAAAATAAAAATAAATAATTTCGTCCATATTTTAAAAGTTAAATGTCAATAACAATTTTCCAAAAATTGCAAAAAAGAATTAGCCATCAAGTCTACGCAACTGACAAAGGTAAAGCAGCACAGAAATGTATAAAATAGAAATATATTAAAAGATTTAAAAGATTGCGAGGCTTCAAAATAAATAAAACAAACAAAGGTAGGAAATAAATTCAAACTTCTAAATAGCAATATAAAATTCCGACGAGTAACCAAAATATAGAATAACAAAGAATAAGAAAATAAACAAAACCGAATCGCAGAAAACAAAATTCACAAGAATAACAAATTGAACGTATTACACGTCGTTTGTAAAAGCAACATTCATAGCAAAGATATAGAATTGCAATGCTAAAACAAGTGAAGCTGTATCTTGAGAATTAAGTAAACATAAAAATCTCTTTACGACAAAGATTTGAAATAATTCAGATTGCAGAAATAAGTTTTAATTCTGCAAATTTAAACCATTTTCTCGAAGATTCTAAAAATGACTAGAATTAGTAAAAAGGGATATAATACAGAATTATTCAAAGACAATGAACCAATTTTATGAAGCTGTATATTAAGTAAAAAAAATTCAAACTTCTCATCAGACAAAACGTGTCCTATTAATAATGAAATTTTATTTTCTGTTCTACAATTTCAACGTTCTGTCCTACAGTACAGTTTTCCTACAGCAGCAAGGATAAAGTGAAACCGACATGAGAATTTCTTCCAAATTAGTTACAGAGTATCATGTTTTGGGAGCCATGAGAGTGTTATTAAATTGTTTTCGAAAAAACCTCTACTCTGTGGTAATCCAACTGATTTTCGCGAATTCGAACATGCAGAGGACTTTTGCTAAAATTAGGTTACTTAAATACAGCAAAAGTATACGAAGATTATCTGTCCAAAGGGAGGAATGCCTTCGTGGAAGACTTTATAAGGCCTAGAAATAAGACAGTACGATTGATATATAATAATTATCAATTATAGTCGAGTCCTATAATCGAGTCCGGATCGAACAATCAGTATTCCAGCGGTCTTAGCCGCACGGCCATTGACTGGGCCTTTTGCTGAGATTCGCCTTTCCGCGCGTAATCAAACAACTACGGTATAATGGTTAGCGAGTCGTCCAACTGGTACAGTAGTTAGCGTCGCTGACTGCCATGCCAAAGGGCCCGGGTTCGAATCCTGAAAATGGCATGGGTGTTTGTAAATGTATAGTGTCAGTGTGGCATCGCGGCACTCTAAATATGCGGCGAGCCGAAAGTCCTCTCGAGTGGTTTGATGGAAGAAAAGAGGGGTATGAGACCCTAGGGTCCGTCCCTTCCCGGGGTACTCTCCATCAAAATTGGGAGCGGAACTGAGCCAAACACTCAACTGAACCAAATGGCACTGTCACCTGTTAGGTGTTCAAGGCAATTGCAAACGACAGATGTAATCTAGCGCTCCTTGCCACGAGGAGTTTCGTGGGCTTGAGCTAACTACGTCAGACAAGTGAGCATAAGCGACAATAACAACAGTGGTTAGCGGTGATGACTGTTGCTGAGCGTGTAAGTCTAAAGTGTCTGTGCAGCACTGAGGGCGCTCAAAACAGTAGCAAGCCGAAAATCCTTTCGAGTGGTTTGAGTTAGGAGAGGAGCATGGGAGACCGCCGGATCCGTTACCCTGTAAGCTCTTCATCAAAACTGGGACAGAACTGGCTAAAGTCATTCTGTTAACTTTAAGGTGCCCAGGGCTCATGCTAATTGGTAGACGCAATCCTACGCTCTTCGTCACTCTTGCTTGACAATAGCGTAAAATTCATATAGATTGTTCTGATGTTTGATGTTGCTGTCAGGCAGGTGAGATATGTAACAGCGAAAACACTTATGCAGGAAAAACTGAAATTCTGGTGTACGACGCATGCACGGTTGAACTGCTGACAACTACTGAAAACTTAACCTACTTCTTCTACTGTCCCAAGGTGGTGAGTGGCTCTTTCATGAAGATTCTGTGACACAGGATTTTAAAAATGGTTCATTATTTTATTATTTTTGAATAATTCTGTAGGATTGTACATTATCTGGAACTATTTACCTCAAAAGATGGGAAGCAAATCATCGCTCTGTCTAAGTAACTACAAGCCATGGAAAAAGTTTTATTAAATAGAACTTAATACATGAGTGCACGATCTTGTGCTAACAATATCAATCACAACTCGTGGTGATGAAACTAAAGGAACAGTCAATTTCAATTTAAAACGTAGACCGCACAATTATATTTAAACCTTACCTGGCTCAGAACTTCTAACCGGCGTATCAAATTTAAATTTCGGCAGCAAAAAAGCAAAGCCGATTAATTACAACTTTACAACTTTATCAGAGATGGCAGGAACTAACATAACGTGTCTGAGAGAGGCAGAATCACACTCTGTCTTACAATCCAAAAACCTCAGTTTAAATACTAGCAAACTGATTTGCATTCCGGTGAGAAAACAGAAAGGAGACGTTAGAATAAAAGTTGAAATTATAAATAATAACGTTACAATCCAATACTTTATATTTAATTAACAATTAAATTAACATCAACAAGAGACTACATACTGAAAACTGAAAATCATTATTCTTCTACATTGAACACAGCTATTTTTATTTTCGTTAAAATATTTTCTAACCTCTTGCAGTAGTAAGGCCGTATACTTTTTGTTTGTATACATTTCTTTTATTCCATGCAAAAGTGTACTTGATATCTGGATCTGCTTCAAAAGTTTTCTCTACTAAAAATCCTTCCACGACAATCCTTAAATGGACCAATCGGAGCGTCTCCGGCACACTGGATGGAGTTAGCTGGAGGTGTATGGTTGATAGATAGCCTTGGGCATGGCTACTGTGGTAAACTAGGTGTAGATCCGACCCGGGTATGGAAAAGCTCTCTTGCAACACCTGAGAAGAAAAGGAAGGGATTTGGGTGGGGCTTCTAATGCAAAGATAGCTAAAGATTTGAAGCATAGGGGAATAAATACACAGAATCACTTAACACTCTTTTCTGCTCCAAAGCATGAAATTCCTGTGTTATGGCTGTAACGTTTTTAAATAAAGAACTAAATAAAAGCAACACTTTGAAGAATATTAATTGGGATGTTTTTATGATCAATTACTATAAAATTTGGAGACCTGTAAATTCTAAGATTTATCGCTCTTCAGACTACCGGGTTTTGGCAAACATTAAGATGAGCATGTAAATCTCAGAACCGACTGCTGTATCTTAGCATTTATCAATGTCGGGGGGCAAAAATCCAAATTAACAAACAAACATTTAAGCATCGGTCCACCATCAACAGATATTGGTAGTTCCTAAGAATTTATCAATGCGAACTGGTAAAAGACACGTAGTTAATACCAGTTTCTCCCTGTTTTACATTCTTTCTCCCACTGGCTTCTTAATCGCATCTGCTTTCTTTTGGATTCATCAATAGGAAGGGTTTTATTTGTAAAATTGTTCATGGGAAATAATAACAATCGGTTCTCTACAGACATTTAGTAAGATTTGGTATTTTCACTATTTTAACATAATTTAAAGTTCATTTTGAACGGGATTCAGGCTTGGGAATTTTTAAATAAATCCAATCGATTGTAGAAAATAGATTGCACTTTCTAAACGTTCCAATTCCTTAATTTTCATTGATAAATTGCTTTAATAATCTAAAATGTATGATTACTCTTACCAGGCCCGATAGGTTAATCACATTTACCACCAGTATTTGGAGAATAAGTTAATAAATATGAAGATGTATTAAATTAATTTCAAAATTTACAGGTCTCCAATTATTTCGTGCAATACATACACATAAGGTAATATTTTAAATTAGTATTTCTTTGCTATACACAAAGAAATGATAGTCTGTTTCGATTTAATGAACACCTGTTGATATATTGCCAAAATACTACCATAATATAACACTATAATATTGCATTCAAGAAGTGAAGAATTATTTTTAGTTCTCATTTAAATAAATTTATAAAAGATACCAAGTTTTATTTCTAGAATAATTAGTGTAAGGAAAAGAAATTAATACCTGGAGTTTAAAAATAATTGTTTCGGTATTTTACGTACGTGTTCTCATTAAGAATCGTTAAGACCAGTCTGGTGAGACATATAGCTTTCAAAGTGCTTTGATTCTGTCTTCATAGTATAACGGAAAACGAATACAGAGAATGTATTAGATTGAAAATGGGAATTGGCTACACAATTTTTAGTGAATATGACTGCTTACTTAAACGAACTGAAAATGTGCTTATAATAATTACACTCCTGCACAAAAAATAAGCAACAAAGGCAAAACATGGAATAAAGCAAAAAAACAAAAACTATTTGATGAAAATTTTGTGAAATTGATACAAGAGTTTCAAGTATTACAACCATCACATCGCGAAAGACCAAATGGTTCGGTATAATGTGCAATGGAAACATCCCGCTAATAATGGGTATGATACCCGTTAGCTGACATGACATGCATGCTTGAGAACAGCGAGGCAAACTATCAGTAGTGTCTTTGATCGCTTGTTGTGGCAGCAGCGCCCACTCCTGTAGTAATGCATGCCGGAGCTCGCGGAGGGTGCCTGGAGGTACTCTGCGACCTGCAGAGTCGTTCAACCATTTTCTACACATGCTCATTGGAATTCAGGTACGCTGATTTATCAAGCTACATGAAACATGAAATGGTTTTCACTCTTCAGATAGCTCTGCACCTCTCAAGCTTTTATGTCGGCGGGTGTTATCGTCCATAAATATCACGTCGATATCCATTGCAGCCATAAAAGGACGCACAAGGGAGCACGAATTTAGTTGCAATATGGGACGGCTGTGACGAAACCTCCAGGAACGCCGTTCGTTTCTATCCCACTAGCGTGTCCTTGGCTCACTATATCAGTGTCCTTCGGAAATAGATCTGGAGTTAAATTGAGATTCATACAGTACGTGGCTCCACTGCTCTAGTGTCCAACTGCGATGTTCACGGGCCCAAATCAACCGCTTTCTTACATGCGATGGGGACAAAGAAACACGAACCACAGATCGTCGGGCGTAGAGTTCGTTTTCATACAGTCGACGCGACACAGTTTGGCGGGATATAGGCCGTTCTGCAGTATTGGAGAGATGCGACGCCAGCTGTCGTGCTGTTAGCTATGTATGCCATATTACACATAGCAATATGAAGCGATTATCTACTTTGATTATTCTCCGGTGTCCAAACCCACGTCTTCTACAGGGGTTTTAATCCCTTTGGTAGCGGTTCCACAGCTTACGATGATACTCCAATAAACATTCAGCTCTTTCGCAGCAGTGGATTGTATTGCACCAGCTTGCAAGATTCCGACAGCTCTCCAACGCTTTTCATCTTGAAAATGGTGTCTTCGGCTCGTGCTTTCCGCATTGGCTATTACGGATTACAGAAAACTATCGTTGCTTGCTAACTGACGCGTAGGTTCGACATGCCCCTTTTTAAGGCGTTGCGGTGTGATTGTGGGATTGCGTTTTATTATAATTTTAGTGACCTTGTAGAGTTATTAGGTTATTTAGAAGCCGGAGAGATGAAAAATGAGCAACGCCTTCGCCGGAATCGAATCACGGTTTTTTTAGGGGACCCAATTTGCCAAATCCTGGGGTGTGGAGAATCATTATCCAACACCCTTTTAATTCGGGTGCCACTGTAGAGACATTAGGTAATTTTTGGAAGCAGAAGATGTGAAAATGAGCAACGTCTTCGCCGGAAATTGAACCACGGACTTCTGGAAAACGCGCTCAGCGTGCAGACCGCTACACCGCGAAGGCATGCTAAGATGGCGGGAGAAATACCTTATAGCCTCATTGCATTTGACGATGCAACCTGTTATGTTCAATTCCACTTTTTACTTTCGTACCTTTTCTTTTAGCGTTTGTTGCTTATTTTTTTAGCGCGAGTGTATTAGAGACCAAAAGCTAGTAACAAATGAAGTTTCAAAGAAAGACAGAACTCGAAATTAAATTGAAATTGCTGCAGTTTCACATTAATAGAAAAATTAATTTGAAATTCTGACAACTTGAATTTGAACTTGAATTGGTGGGGTGATCTACACGCTGGGCGCGTATCCAGAAGTCCGCGGTTCAATTCCCGGCGAAGGCATTGCTAATTTTTCATCTTGCCTGCTTCCAAAAATTGTCTCTACAGTAGCGCCCGAACTAAAAGGGTGTTGGATGATGGATCTCCACACCCAGGATTTGGTGTTTGGGTCACCTAAAAAAAACCCAGTCGCCCTTTAAAAGGGGGAGTATAAATGATATTTCTTCCACATTCTTGACATGCCTTCGTGGTATGGTGATCTGCAAGCTGGGCGCGTATCCAGAGGTCCGCGGTTCGTTTCCCGGCAAAGGCGTTGCTAATATTTCATCTTGCCTGCTTCCAAAAAATCCTGATGTCTCTACAAACGTTTATATGAGTCAGTTTCCCTTATAATTTCCTCCACGAAGGCATCCCTCTCTTTAGGCAGATAGCCCTCGCGTGCTTTGCCATAATTAAGTAAACCATTATAATCTTTTTCGCTACGCTTGTCCATTCACATACATATGCCATGTAGACTTTGCTACTTTGGTTTATGTACATTTGCTGCAGTTACTTGTCAAAAACTACTATCTGTCAAATGATACCCTTGTTTTGAAATTCACTGCACAAGACGATTACGGACACTTCGCATGCCACGGTCAAGCACATCCTGTGTTATACGCTCAGTTTACTCTCTGATTCGTTCTTAAGTTCTTCCACACTTCTCAGCCTGGTCGTATGTACTTTATCCTTCAAGTGTCTCCAGAGGGAGATGACTGGAGCACTTAATTAGTGTAAGGAAAAGAAATTAATACCTGGAGTTTAAAAATAATTGTTTCGGTATTTTACGTACGTGTTCTCATTAAGAATCGTTAAGACCAGTCTGGTGAGACATATAGCTTTCAAAGTGCTTTGATTCTGTCTTCATAGTATAACGGAAAACGAATACAGAGAATGTATTAGATTGAAAATGGGAATTGGCTACACAATTTTTAGTGAATATGACTGCTTACTTAAACGAACTGAAAATGTGCTTATAATAATTACACTCCTGCACAAAAAATAAGCAACAAAGGCAAAACATGGAATAAAGCAAAAAAACAAAAACTATTTGATGAAAATTTTGTGAAATTGATACAAGAGTTTCAAGTATTACAACCATCACATCGCGAAAGACCAAATGGTTCGGTATAATGTGCAATGGAAACATCCCGCTAATAATGGGTATGATACCCGTTAGCTGACATGACATGCATGCTTGAGAACAGCGAGGCAAACTATCAGTAGTGTCTTTGATCGCTTGTTGTGGCAGCAGCGCCCACTCCTGTAGTAATGCATGCCGGAGCTCGCGGAGGGTGCCTGGAGGTACTCTGCGACCTGCAGAGTCGTTCAACCATTTTCTACACATGCTCATTGGAATTCAGGTACGCTGATTTATCAAGCTACATGAAACATGAAATGGTTTTCACTCTTCAGATAGCTCTGCACCTCTCAAGCTTTTATGTCGGCGGGTGTTATCGTCCATAAATATCACGTCGATATCCATTGCAGCCATAAAAGGACGCACAAGGGAGCACGAATTTAGTTGCAATATGGGACGGCTGTGACGAAACCTCCAGGAACGCCGTTCGTTTCTATCCCACTAGCGTGTCCTTGGCTCACTATATCAGTGTCCTTCGGAAATAGATCTGGAGTTAAATTGAGATTCATACAGTACGTGGCTCCACTGCTCTAGTGTCCAACTGCGATGTTCACGGGCCCAAATCAACCGCTTTCTTACATGCGATGGGGACAAAGAAACACGAACCACAGATCGTCGGGCGTAGAGTTCGTTTTCATACAGTCGACGCGACACAGTTTGGCGGGATATAGGCCGTTCTGCAGTATTTGAGAGATGCGACGCCAGCTGTCGTGCTGTTAGCTATGTATGCCATATTACACATAGCAATATGAAGCGATTATCTACTTTGATTATTCTCCGGTGTCCAAACCCACGTCTTCTACAGGGGTTTTAATCCCTTTGGTAGCGGTTCCACAGCTTACGATGATACTCCAATAAACATTCAGCTCTTTCGCAGCAGTGGATTGTATTGCACCAGCTTGCAAGATTCCGACAGCTCTCCAACGCTTTTCATCTTGAAAATGGTGTCTTCGGCTCGTGCTTTCCGCATTGGCTATTACGGATTACAGAAAACTATCGTTGCTTGCTAACTGACGCGTAGGTTCGACATGCCCCTTTTTAAGGCGTTGCGGTGTGATTGTGGGATTGCGTTTTATTATAATTTTAGTGACCTTGTAGAGTTATTAGGTTATTTAGAAGCCGGAGAGATGAAAAATGAGCAACGCCTTCGCCGGAATCGAATCACGGTTTTTTTAGGGGACCCAATTTGCCAAATCCTGGGGTGTGGAGAATCATTATCCAACACCCTTTTAATTCGGGTGCCACTGTAGAGACATTAGGTAATTTTTGGAAGCAGAAGATGTGAAAATGAGCAACGTCTTCGCCGGAAATTGAACCACGGACTTCTGGAAAACGCGCTCAGCGTGCAGACCGCTACACCGCGAAGGCATGCTAAGATGGCGGGAGAAATACCTTATAGCCTCATTGCATTTGACGATGCAACCTGTTATGTTCAATTCCACTTTTTACTTTCGTACCTTTTCTTTTAGCGTTTGTTGCTTATTTTTTTAGCGCGAGTGTATTAGAGACCAAAAGCTAGTAACAAATGAAGTTTCAAAGAAAGACAGAACTCGAAATTAAATTGAAATTGCTGCAGTTTCACATTAATAGAAAAATTAATTTGAAATTCTGACAACTTGAATTTGAACTTGAATTGGTGGGGTGATCTACACGCTGGGCGCGTATCCAGAAGTCCGCGGTTCAATTCCCGGCGAAGGCATTGCTAATTTTTCATCTTGCCTGCTTCCAAAAATGTCTCTACAGTAGCGCCCGAACTAAAAGGGTGTTGGATGATGGATCTCCACACCCAGGATTTGGTGTTTGGGTCACCTAAAAAAAACCCAGTCGCCCTTTAAAAGGGGGAGTATAAATGATATTTCTTCCACATTCTTGACATGCCTTCGTGGTATGGTGATCTGCAAGCTGGGCGCGTATCCAGAGGTCCGCGGTTCGTTTCCCGGCAAAGGCGTTGCTAATATTTCATCTTGCCTGCTTCCAAAAAAATCCTGATGTCTCTACAAACGTTTATATGAGTCAGTTTCCCTTATAATTTCCTCCACGAAGGCATCCCTCTCCTTAGGCAGATAGCCCTCGCGTGCTTTGCCATAATTAAGTAAACCATTATAATCTTTTTCGCTACGCTTGTCCATTCACATACATATGCCATGTAGACTTTGCTACTGTGGTTTATGTACATTTGCTGCAGTTACTTGTCAAAAACTACTATCTGTCAAATGATACCCTTGTTTTGAAATTCACTGCACAAGACGATTACGGACACTTCGCATGCCACGGTCAAGCACATCCTGTGTTATACGCTCAGTTTACTCTCTGATTCGTTCTTAAGTTCTTCCACACTTCTCAGCCTGGTCGTATGTACTTTATCCTTCAAGTGTCTCCAGAGGGAGATGACTGGAGCACTTAAGCTGAAGGATCTCGCGGGCTTTGAATGTCAGTGCCAAAGTATTCCGTCACCGTCCGTCTACGCAGTGTAGTCAAAATTACAGTTAAAAAAACCCGTAAAATATTTATTTGGCAGCTATAGGTATTCTCAAATAACTCCAGCAAACGCGAACAAAGCGCACTTGTAAAGTCTACGTGGCATATGCATGAATGAACGAAAGTATAGCGAAATGGATGATGTAAAATATTTGGATTTTCTTTATCTTTAGCGCTGAATATATTATTTTCAAAATGGATTGTAGAGTCATTATTATTATTTTGAAGGAGGAGACATGAGAAATGAGCTGTGCCCTCGCCGGGACTTGAACCACGGACCTCTCGAATACGCGCCGAGGGTGCTGACCATTTCACTACGAAGACATGCTAAGACGGTGGGAGAAATACTTTATAGGATAATCGAAAAAGATCTACCCTGCATATGTGTAATAAAATGTGAAGTTTTATGGCAAATGAAATTCGAATTTTGTATGTCTTGCAAAATTGATGATACACGTATAGTTAGTTTTTCATTCGAATGAATATGATTTAATTCAAGAAATGTTTGATCGTTTATTCCAAGACCAACTTTCTATACTGAAGAGTCAGTTTTTATGTTTCTAGTAATTTAAAGAAGAAATTACTAACTGAAAAGTTTCATTGCAGATCTCCGGTATAAAATTTTAATTTCACGTATTATTTCTAAGCGGTATCACGCGACCAATAATGTCGTAGTCGGAAGAACTAACTTATAATATTCTACTTTTAAACTATTATTATGGCTCTACAATCAGTTGCTCAAGACATATAATCATGGTTTTGTTTGAAACACCGCGATACATTCCATTTAAATGCATAGAGGCTGCACAGTTACCAGGTGTATCCGGCGTCAATAATGAGCTTGAAAAGAAAGCGTAAAAGTCGATGACCTTATGAAAATATTTAAAAATGCACATCTCCATGGAAAAAATGTCTAAATCATACATTTCGAACTCCGTTGCATAAACTAGTGAAATATCTTTTTTTCCTTCAGATACATTTCTCCTTCTAACTAGAATAAAACACGAAAAAGTAGAATTTGAAACCAGGGGGTAAAAAAGAAAAAGAAAGTGCCTTATATTGGAGTAGATTTTGAATAAAGCTCCTCCGATTTCGATGCCGATCACACATAAGGAGCAAACATATCTGCCAATTTGAAAAGAAAGGAGTCTGAATAACAAACTTCGAGTACATATTATTTATAAGAGGAAACAAGTATTATAGAGCCATTTTTATGATTAGCAGCTGACACGATTTCGCCTGGGTAGGCAAGCAAACAGAAAGACGTCTGCAGCAAGCAGTATGAGTAAAATCAAATTTACACTGGTGTGCAAAAATTAAGGACGAAGTCGAAAAATTAGCATATCAGCTGAACGAAGAGGCAGAGTGGACAGAAAGACCAATCAGGAGATTAAGTAAGGTGATGTACGGTAGCACATGCGCAGATATGCAGGTAGACGTAATGAGGGGAGTGTCTGAGTAGTATAAAGCATGTTGTCGGTGTAAGATCAGTATTTCTGGCAAAGAGATTGCACGCCTTATAGCAGTTAAAATCATACAGAGTTGCTGCCTCAGCGAGAAATGGCGAATAATCAATCTGTTAGACGACATGATGGATGATTTTACCCGAGGTCGAATCATTGGGAAGTTTGAGGAAGGCCGCAGTGTGGCAAGTGTGGCTGCAGAGTTCGGAACTGCTCACAGCATCCTTTCACGACTTTTCACGGAGACAATTTCAAACTACAGGAACAGCTATCCGGGGGTTTAGTAGTGGTCGTCCACGAGGAACCACACCCGCAGATGACCGGTATATTGCCTTACAGGCCAGAAGAAACAGGCGGCAGACTGCGGGAGAAATCGCTAGACACACGACACAGGTGACTGGACGACCGATATCGCGTTTTACCGTGGCCAGAAGACTGCACGGTGGTGGCCTGTTTGCACGACGCCCTGTACGGTGTGAACCTCTAACGCCTGCCCATCGGAGAAGGCGTTCTCTGTGGTGCCGGGAACACCGGAATTGGAGAGACAATGAATGGGGACGAGTACTCTTTACAGATGAGAGCAGATTCAGTCTGAGTAGCGATTCTCATCGCATACTCATCTGGAGAGAGCGGGGAAGCCGCAATTATCCCTCGAACATCATTGAAAGGGCAGGTATGGAGGTGGCGGTGTTCTCGTTTGGGGAGGCATCACGCTTGGTAGTCGTACAGACCTTCACATCTTCGACGCAGGTTCAGTCAACGGGACCCGTTATTGTAACGAGATTCTTCTTCCATATGTGCGTCTTTTTAGAGGCGCTATGGGTACGCAGTTCCTTTTCATGGACGACAATGCACCATGTCATCGCACAGTAGCTGCCGAACATCTCTTAGAGAGTGAGGATATTGAACGTATGGATTGGCCAGCACGATCTCCAGATCTCAATCCCATTGAGCATGTATATGATTTTCTAGGCAGACGCTTGGCAGCTCGTACCTTACCACCAGTAACGATTCCGGAGCTTCGATTGGCGCTGCAAGACGAATGGGCAGCAATGCCTCAACAACTCATTGACACCCTCATTCTCAGCATGGGCAGACGCTGTGAAACCTGCCTAGCAGTCAGGGGAGATCATATCCCCTATTAAAGACCGGATGTTTCTTGCTGGACACCCATCACAGGAATGTTTCGGCCTTCAGTCGCATTACGCTCCATGCTACTTTTTCAATAAAGCTTCTTTTTATCCCTCTGATTTCTCTTTTAGTAAGTGTTGCTTACATTACTCATGTCCTTGCGTACTGGGGATCTTACGGTATTAAATGTGTCGATTTGGAAAGCTTTTGTACAAAGTTATATTGAAAATCTGTCTCGTCCTTAATTTTTGCACACCAGTGTATAGCGGGTAATTAACATGGTCGACGAAACGAAGGGAATAATCGGATTCGATTTCAAATGCAAACTGATTCGTTGATTATAACTTCATCTTAAAACGATGCATGTAAATGTCAGCAGTTTTGGGATTAAGGAGATTATTTTTTTGGATTTTCTCTTAACTTATCTCTCAACTTTTAAATAATAAAAATTTTGTAATAAGAAAAATGTCTGATTCAGATGAACTGCAAAAGGTTTTGCTCCTGAACAGACGGGACTTAGATCCCCTCCAGCTTACCTTCGAAATCAGTAAAAATTTATTTGAGATCTATGCAATCATTGATTTTTTGCCTATTATTTCTTCATCCGTTGAGTTCCTTCCGCTTCATGAATGCAATATTTAAAACAAACATGAAAACTATTTTATTATTATTTGCATTAAAGGTATTTTTTATTGGTACTTTGCAATAAAGAGTAATAGAAAAAAATGTGTTATTACAAAAAGCAATTTATGTATATTTCTTTGCTCAGTAACTCGAGAAACGTTTCTTCAAAATGAACTATTAAATACATTTTCTTTAAAATGTTTTTTAGATTCTTAACTTAGTATAAGCCAGGCATTTTAATAGCCATCATCATCATTTTCTTCGTTTATAAATATTGATATAAGTAAATAGGTTATGTTACTCATTATTAACGAGGAGCGAACAGAAAACTCAGTTTACAGCTTAGATGGAGAATAAGAGCTGTTTCTGTAACGTTTTCTATTTGATTGGTAATGAGTATTAGAAATGCGTTTGATTATTAATGTTTATGTATAGATTTTTATGAAGATGAAATTGTAGCATTTAAAATTTACAAATAACAGCTGGATACACTACAACAACATCCAGTTCGATTTATTTTGAGTAGATTAATGTTATTAACGGACATTTCGGAGGGGTTTGGATTTGAAATGTTGTGGCCAAACGATTCTGATTAAGCATCGTGTGTAAAATTGTTGTGAACAAAATGTACCATCTTCATCTTCACTTATGTATAAAAAGAAAAGTAGTTATAATATCTTAGCAGTCGAATATTAAATTTTAATTAGCTAATCTCATAAAAAAGTAAATCTAAAGTTTAGCATTAATGTAATTTTACTTGAAAATTTACGATTTATTGTTACTAATTATTTCTATTATTATTTTTACTATTTTCCCTTGACTCGACCCCTTTTAAAGGAGTGATTTTCTTCATCGACACCCATACATTTTTCGCTGTATTATTCAGTATACAACGTAATCATAATGCAAATAATTGCACATAAGTAACATAAAGCTGATAGATTAAGAATACGAACAAAAGTTTTGAAAAAAAATGCTTATTAGACTTATGTTTCACTATTTTTTGCCTTATTAATATTTTTAATTTTACAAATACAAACAAGTTTTTAGAAAAATCGCAGATTCTAATTGCATAGTAGTTGGATTTTAATGAATGCGTTGGCTGCGCTTAATGTACTGATGTTTATGCTTCAAATACTTGGCATAAAATGATTTAATTTAAGTTTTTAGTAACATCGCTTAAAAATATTCAACTTGTTCACTGTTTTCCATTTTAGTGCTACTGTGCTATTTTAAGTTCTTGCGTTTTGATTATTTTATACTGAACTTATTGCATAAAAACTTCATATATTAAAAAATGTTGTTGACTTTTAAAATATATTAAAGAATTTTAGTGATTTTCCTCTTATATTTATTTTTTGATTTCTTTACTACATACTACAGTTTTATGGCAATAAACAATTAATTATCAGTTTTATTAATAAATTTTGTGAAATCAATAGAATCCTGATTATGCTGATCAACTGCCGGTGCATATTCGGCATTAGTCCCTCAGTCAACTCCTTTTTCATCATTGATCCCCCTTTAAAGCTTCACCGAGCCTCAGGGGGGGAAGGGGTAACTAAAATTCCGTTGGGAACACCGCCCCTTGTGGAACCCGCGATTTAAACATTTCTTTTTCTGCATTAGATATAATATTTAAAAATACTTAATTGTAATCTATTTCTTTTATTTGGAAATATGCTAACAGAAATTCTAGCTATAGTATGCTGGAAATGTCAGGATAAAGGATATTATTTTTAAAATTTTGTTTGTGGGTCTAAAAGTTAAATTTAATTAATCATTTAACAGGATAAAAGTAAAAAATAAATATACTTTTCGAAATAAGCAAAAAGTACAAAATATTGCTTCCGAGCAAAAATGTAAATAATTTAATTTTGTCAAAACTATTGCAATACATCAAACTTGTTAGGAATGTTTAAAATTTGTTAAGGAATAAAATTACTTCGTAAATTAACCTCTTATCAAACTGAAACGTTCAAGTTAGAATATTTTGGTAGCTACTTCAACACTCTAACGCAGCATTTCTATAACCCTAACATTCCCATAATTTTAACATTCCTTATAACTCTAACACTCAAACAGAAATACGAGAATAACACTATTTACACGTACATGTGTTTTTGAATCATTTTTATTTAAGTTCATATTCATGCTTTTTGCATACTTACTTTGATTTATTAAAATTTACTAATTCCTCTCACTTTGCTAATTGCTGCAACTTGTGTTGATTTATTTTGTACCTTTTCAGAATTGCAATGGTTAAGTTTTGAATATTATCAATTAACCATTAAGTTACCTTTTCAGTAAAGGTTATGTTTCAGTAAAAGTATGAAAAGAGTTTCTGAAGACCGAATCATATTCTAAACGTTCCACAACCACAAAAAGTTCGGGAAACGCTATTCTAGAATATTTTAACTATCCAAGATTTAAAACAAGGAAAGTTCAGTAAGCTAGTCCACGTATTGTTTTAGAAGAAAGCTCTTACGGTCGCGTTCCCTTTTATTTGCAACGTTTCGGATACTTACTTTTTGCGACGATATTTGGGTTATTACCTTTTGGATTTGGGGCTACTACCATTGGGCTATGACCTCTGCAGAATGTTTCAACAAATTGCCCTATTAAATAATATCTCTTGAGTAGTTGATCGTAGACCTATGTTTCAAATTTAATAAATGGATCAAATAAGGTATTCGAAACATTTTGTTAGCAAAAATATGCGAAATTTAATACCTTTAAACTGGTGATCTTAAATTTTATGATTCCTATTTAAAAAATGAATAATTTAAGATTGTCAGGGACGTCTTTTTATTAACATATGTGAAAAATCAATATCTTTTCAGAATGGTTGCTTTGTCACGTTTCTCAGCTTTTCAGAACTAAACAGTATCTATAGTAACATAAGTGAGTGACATATGTTTTTACACCTTTCGAATGCAAGAAGTATCTTATAAAAATTCGCAATGTATATACAATTTCCCAAAATTTTAATTAGTGCTATTTCGTTTAATTTTGACCATTTGAGGATGGAAATTTTATTCTTTGACTCATTCAACTAGAAGAAACATTTTTGCCTAAAATTTTTCATATGAAACTTCTGTAAAAATTAAAATTTTATATTTTTTTATTGAGAGGTATGACGTGACAGTAACTCATAGTCTGAAGTTATCTTATTTGATTCATTTCTCGAACTTGAACTATGGATCTGTGATTCATGCGGATGTGATTCTATTTATGCAGTATTTAGTGTGCAATGATTTTTTAAGTACATTTGCAGGATTCTTATTTCCAAATTTCTTTCTCTTCTCGTCCCAGGGATCTAACAGAATTTGATTATGGCCGAAAGATCATGATGAAAATACTTACATTTCTTGAAAAGATGAAATGAGTTAATTAGGTTTTCGTATCTTAAGCATATTAATAGAACTGCATATAAAGTTCTTGAATGCATTTTAAGGTTTTTAGAAAAAGCTATGAATACGAAATCTTTGAACACACAGTTATAGAAATTAATCACTAAGAAGAAATCACTGAGAAGAAAAATATGTCTTTAAATCAACACCGCAAGTTAGTGATTCTACTTATGAGCACAAACCGCAGTTTTGTGTTTATAAGTACAATCACTAATTAAATTTGCCATAGTGGGTTTGAGAATTAGATAAATCAGAAGGCTATACTCGAACATGTTCGCCAAATAATTTGCAGCGTGTTTCTTCTGGCTTGTATTATTTTCTATAAAGACTGATCTGTTTCGAAAACTGCGACTACTTTGGATTGGGGTAGTGCATTTGAACGAGATGTCTTGGGAAACAATTTTTTAAAATTTATGCAAAATTGACTGCCTTAGCCTAACATTTATTTAAGAAATGGCCATTTTTTTTGGTTGGGATCGACTTCTTAAAAGAAAGATAATTAGCAGAGAACTATCTGCCAGATTCGCGTCATAATAACGTATTCAAGTCACCAAGGCTAATCGATGGTGAAGGGGTAGACATGAATTATACAGTAAGATTAAATTATATTGCCAATAAAACTGAGCTGCGCTGTTTAGTATACATTTCCTTCCAAAGCTGATGTTTTGTAAACACGAATTAAGAGATAATAAATCATAAAAAATTCTTTTAGCTCAGATGTTTTAAAAAATATTGACATTAGGCGTGCAGCACAATTAGCCTAAACGTACATATTAAAAACTCATATATTCAATACCAGTAAAATAATAATAAATAAGTAAAAGATTATTAATGCGTGTATTGATCAACAGAAAAATCATGCCTATATTCTCAGTAAGCACTTAATGAGTATGAGAA
Organism: Stegodyphus dumicola; assembly: GCF_044657685.1. NCBI lineage: Eukaryota > Metazoa > Arthropoda > Arachnida > Araneae > Eresidae > Stegodyphus > Stegodyphus dumicola. The sequence goes on along the minus strand of NC_140781.1, from coordinate 138,444,352 downwards.
GAATTTACTTCGTTAAAAATAATTATTAACTAACAGAAAAGTTATATTAAGTTAAAAAAGAAGAAGGTTCTAAGGCTGTCAGACTCTTGCTAGCATGCCATCAAAAAGATAAAAACCTCCTCCACAGGATAATTTTAAAACCGAATTTAATAAACAGACCAAAAATTGCTTCGAGATCGACTGGCTGGCCACGTCAGATTTGTGTTATTATTATCATTTCTTCAGAACTAATTATATTACAAGAATTCAAAGCTATCGGAAAACAGCAGTCGTCGATAATTCAGTTAACGGCTCGAGAAAGTACTATTATTCTTTTTTACACTTTACAATGAATCCACAGTTCTTTTCCCACACGTAAGTGTTACGCGAAGTCAGGCTGTCGAAGCTCTCTTACTTCTTAATTTCTTTACATTCGTGTTAAGCCCAGTATCGCCTTTTCTAATTGAAAACGGACGTGTCTCAAGTCGAGTGCGTAATAGGAAGAGTAAAGAGTGATTTTTAAAGTTAAAAGTTCTCTTTTTTTGTTAGGTTCCTGTTGCTTCTCTCTTTTTAGTTCTTAATACCAACAAAGAATTGAAATAATGAACGTCTGGCCGGAAAATGTGCTTAGCTGTACAGCAAAGAAGATTTTTTTTCCTTTATTCACTACTAGTTATATATATATAATATATGATATGAATCTTGCAAAACTTATTGCCCATAGGAAAAGAAATGGATTCAATGGATTTCGTGTTCTAAGAGGACGTATGAGACTTTTTCTAAACTAAACAGTTTCAAAACTAAATACCTCTCTACATATTATTTGGTTTTAGCAAGACTTTTACAATTTTAACCACGCAGAGGGAAATTATGATCTTACTGAAAGTACAACAGCTTATTACTGAATGTATGATACATAATCGTGATTTAAGTAATAGCATAACAATATAAAATAAAAACCAAACGGTGCAATATTTTTATTCTCTTACGTGAAACAAAAGTGGTTTAGTAGCAAGGAGTCTGATTGCCAAGAAATAAATGACTGTAGTCAGGAATAACAAGGAATTAGCTTAGTGGAGATAGCTGCCGAAATTATTAGGCAGGAAAGGAGTTTCTGGAGATATTTTCTGTTCATCACTTTTGCGGAGGTTACTACCAACCACTTAAATAAATAATTCAGAAGAGAAGGAAAGGAGTTTCGAGCTTTGTTTCTTAAGCTGTGGAAGAGGGTCTTCCTAACCTAATTTCACTGAGATCTCTCCAGAGCATTACATTATTATCTAATTAATCTAAATTACTAGACCTATTTAGGGTCTCATGAAGACAATTTCCATTACTAAAAAAAAGGATGCTAACGAAAGCGACTAGTGATAATTTAAAAGATATAGTTAAGCTATGTACCTTGAGTACAATAATGAAACCAAAGGGTAAGTCTAAGACGTGACAGGTAGCAAAATATAACGAGATTTGAAAGTAAGAAATAGGCTTTTTTATTTTTACGTTTGTTAAGTTAAACAATTTCCTCCTAAATAAATTATATTATAACTACAAAATATTTAAGGGGCCTAGAAAATGACTTAAATAGTGAAGCACTGAAATGACTTTGCTTAACAAATTACAAAGTCTCTTCCAGTATGAAGCGATATGAGATCTAGTGTCAACCAATTGTTTTTTCTAACATGGACATTTTATGACTTTAAATCCAAAAGTTACAGTTTTAAAATTTAATTTGTTAAGTATGCCTTTCAGAGTGGCTTAATTATTAGTTAATGTATAAAAATATGAAAAAAACATTAAATTTCTTGGGTATTTTTTATTTAAGACAAAGCCATATTATTTTTGCATACAATTTTTAACAAAATTGAACAGTTTCATGCTTTAAGTGAAAAAGTATTTCAAACAACGATTCATCTGAATTTATATATTATTGTAAATTGCTCCTTTTCACCATCAGAGAAGCATCTAAAATAATTCAGATTCAGTGTGTTATAAAGAAAGCATACTTCAAAATTTGCAACGCTTAGTGAATTTTGTATTTCATTGTTTTAATCACAGCGTTATTAAGAAATAAAATCGATCCTTTATTTTAACATTTATTTTTTATTTGAGTCTCATCATTTTATGTTCCGGATAGGCATTTTATTTTATTGCCTATCTAATACCCTAGGCTATAAAGATTTCACTCCAGTCTGAGATAGATTCACTATACAGATATAGAAAATTTTTGAAAAATCCCTCACCTGAGTTTCAGCCATAATAGCGCTGTTTTCTGTGCATGCCCCTTGAGATCCTGATCGCCAAGTCTGGTATACGATTGGCTTCATCAGATCATAGTCATGCTCCAAGCAAGGTTCCTGCTGCTGCAACAAATCTTCCTGTACTTCGGTTTCAACAGTAGCAGACATTACAACGGGTCCCATCACCATGACAGTATTCCAAGGTACCATGACAGTTCGTTTGATAGGATGGAATGGATTCCGCTGAAACTGCAGTGTCACTGCACCACCACCATTAACTAGGATATCAAACCTAAAGGAGGGCAAAAATGTCAGCCGTTTGGCATGGAGCAAGAAGGAAATGTATTTTAAATAAATCGATATTTAAAACCTGTCGACCGAAAGTCTAGTAGAAAGATAAAAGTTATCGCAAGATAGTAAAATTCTTAATAATTCCGTAAAGTTTAAGATAGCTTTTTATATTTTTGTCAATTCGTGTATAGCTGACACTATATCACGCCTTTAGCTTAAATTTTGATATTATGAGAATAATTCATAAATTCATAAAAATGTACCTTTAAAAGTCATTGGTTATCAATAAAACATTCTTGAAATGGTAGAGCGGTATTGTTAATGAACGTAGCAAAGTATTAGCAAAACCTGGGAAATCACTGACATTCTTACTATTATGAAGTTAATACGATTAAGATGTTAAATCTGCTAGAAGGGTAAAATCTGTAACGTGTTACCGAAATAAAATAGTATTTTGTAGCAGTACGGAAATTTCCTTTCAAAAGGATGAATTTAAGGCTAATACATCTACGTTTTTCAAGTCAAGACATAAATCCCTCTTCTTTAAACTCTATTTTTATATTTATATAACTCCTCTTCACGCATACATTTTAAGCAAATGAGATCACACTTGAATGTATGCCTTAATTTCTTCTTCAACTTGAAGTTGAAAGGGGCAGGAATGTGATGACTAAAATAGATAAAGATGCTTTAATTTGCTATAGGTTTCTCGCAGCTGAAGTTGTAAGAGCTTCTTCAAGTCGTTCTGCGTGCTGTTATGAATGCATCCAAACCGTATAGAAAAATGTAAGTGTATAAGAGAACTTATGGAGGCTTTATTGAAAAGAGGACATAGAATACTCTTATATTGAGAGCTGCAGCTGATTCTAAAGTAGGGAAAGAAAGGTGAATGGTAATTTGATAGGAAATCATTACTTACGAAAATTAAGTTTAATCATTTAATAAAAAATTAGGATAATTTTCTTAACTAAAACGTTCGTATAGAATAAATTAGTATTTAATTGTAAGCATGTTTTAAGCAAGAAAGAGCTAAATTTACAAAAAAAAAAAAAAAATATATATATATATATATATATATATATATATATATATACAGGGTGATCATAATTAAAGTTTAAGTTTCAAAACGCTATAAAAAAAGAACCACTCATGAAAATGACGTCAAATTTGAAAGGAATGTTATTGAAGAAGGCGGAAAGCGTATGGCAGAAGAAAAAATTTAGTTTCAAAAGTTAGCAACAGATGGCGCTGCAAGCGGAAGAAGACGTAAATTAAAATGTTAGTTAAATTTCAGTGTTATAAAGCCGCCAGGTACCAGGCTGTTCCTCATTTCGCGTCTCAGACGTTCGCCATGGGTGTTTCACTGCAGGATCGCGTCTGCTGGTAAAGCTGTATTACAAGAATGATGATTGTGCAAGAGTAGCTCTGCAAAAATTCAGGACACTGAAGGGTATAAAAGAAGGCGTTGGTCCAATGAGTGTCGTAGGTCTAAAGAAAATGATGCAAAAATTCGAAACGACAGGTTCGTTTGATGTGCAATCTGGTAGAGGGAGAAAACGAGTGCATTCGACGGTAGTTGAAGAAGTGGCCACAGCATTACAAGAGGGGTCGGCCGGTGGTGTGCAACCGTGCAGTGCACGAGAAATTGCCTGAACATTGGACAGGGACATCCTGCAATGCTATCCGTACAAAATTGGCCATGTCCAGGAGTTGCTTCCGTCTGACTTGACAGCTAGGGAGACGTTTGCGTTAGAATTCCTGGCTCGCATGGAAGTGGATAATGAATGGCCGTGGAAAATTTTGTGGACAGATGAAGCCCATTTCCATCTGACAGGATACGTGAATACCCAGAATTGTCGAATATGGGCAACAGAAAATCCACTGGCAACGCACCCCGTACCACTTCATCCTGAAAAGGTCACGGTATGGTGTGGCTTTACGGCATCATTCATCCTACAACCATATTTTTTCGAGCAGACGGGTGCTTCCGGTCCTGTTATCTCAACCGTCACTGGTCAGAGGTATGCGTCTATTTTGCGCAACCACGTGATTCCAGCTCTGCAACAGCGTGGATGTGTGGATGAAATCATTTTTATGCAAGATGGCGCTCCTCCGCACATTGCACATCCCGTGAAGCAGCTGCTGAGGCGCCATTTCGGAAATGCTCGAATTATCAGCCGTCATTTCCCTACAGCCTGGCCGTCCCGATCGCCTGATCTTACTCCGTGTGATTTCTGGCTGAGGGGATATCTGAAGGATGTTGTGTTCCGTGCTCCAATTGCAAATTTAGCGTAATTATAGGCACGCATTTCGCAACACATTCTGAACATCACCCCTGAGACACTGCGATCCGTTGTGGAACATGCTGTTTGTCGCTTTCAACTTGTTGCACACAACGGTGGACACCATATTGAACATGTTTTGCGCCAGTCTCGCGACAGTTCCGAACTTCTTTGATGAATGGTTCTTATGCGGTATGTCGCCGCAAAACTCTTGAAACCGATTTGTCCCTTTCGATGTGATATATACAGTCATGCAAATAAAATTATTCAACAATTCTAATTTGTCAATGCGTTTTAATGTGTAACTTCCACCTTAGCCGTTGTTTTACGAATCATTTCTCGTTTCTCGTCGTGATTCTCCCGCTTACAGCGCCATCTGTTGCTAACTTTTGAAACTAAATTCTTTCTTCTGCCATACGCTTTCCGCCTTCTTCAATAACATTCCTTTCAAATTTCACATCATTTTCATCAGTGGTTCTTTTTTTATAGCGTTTTGAAACTTAAACTTTAATTATAATCACCCTGTATTTAATAAAGGTTAATTGAATTAAATTGTAAAATACTGCTCCGTATTAATTTTCTATGTGCTTTATGATAAATTTATGATTTACTGATTTTTTATTCGAAACATCGCTTAACTATATTTTATTCTTGATGTCAGTTTTATTGAACTTCAAAAGAGTTCACAGTAGCAGGATTATTATTTTAGCCTTATATAAAGCCTACGCCTTATTAATTTTTATTATTGATTTAGTACCTTAAAATATCTTAGCTGCAAAGTTATGAAAATATTGAATGTGACACTGCTTTGTAAAAATAAAAATGCTAAAAGTGGCACGGTAGTTTTTAATAAAAATCCTGAAAGAGGCATAAACGTTTTTTTAAACGCTTAATTAAAAAGCATTACAACTTCTGTTAACTAAGTAGATATTATTAATTATTAAATATATTTTATCTATTAATTAGGGTAAATATTTTTAAAAAATCACTGTCACTGTTAAAACAGAAAATATTTTTATGTTAAACTTTTCAACAAAATGCACGAAACTGTTATTAAAAAGCTTGTACTGTGTCTAAATGTCTCGTTCATAAGCATTTTTTATATTGAAAGTATTTTGTTGTAATTTGAAAGAAAAATTAAATATCTTGTATAGTCATTAAGTTTATCGATACAGGAGACGCGAAAAATGCGCAATGCTCTCTCCGAGATTCGAACACTGGACCTCCGCTTGCTAGCCGAGCAGGTTAAGCCCGTGGAAAGGAGGGCCAAAATACCTTACGTACTGACCCTTTTAAAGGGTAACTGGAGATGTAGAGACGGCACCACTTATAAGCTTGTATTTAAGACTAGAGTTTTGGCACTCGCGCAGCTCTTTTAGATATTTTCCAGCTCTATCTGAAAGACAATATCCCGGCTTTTACATTCTCTCGCAATTGATTGCTTTAAACTTACGCGCCGGTAAAGTAATGTTTTTCAAAATTTTTAGGCATAGCAATAACTGGGTAGTTGTTTAGTAGAGTTGCAGGTCACAAGTATCAGCTCAAGTACAACCTTAAGAAACGGAAACAAGCAACAGCCTTGATAAAATTATGAAATGCCACACCTATTGAAGAATCAATAAAGATCTTCTTAACGTCAATATACAGGTGACATAAGTATTAAAACATGTAAATACTAGTTATTATATAGCTATCAAAACAGAATCATTCTCATATTTCGTTATGAAAATTACTAGAAAAAAAGAATGAATTAACTTGTTTTCTGGATTTTAGAGTTTTCTTTCCGTAAACACAGCTAATATTTCTAAGGAAAACATTAAAACGCTAGTTGTTCGTTTTCGTAGTTATCGTCAATCCTTTAGTTGATTGATATTCATAACTTACGAAATGTAATAAGTTATTTGATAAAAAATAATTACGTTTAATGATGGTTTCTGCACACAAAATACTATTTCTTTCGTTAAAATGTTTTCACAAAATGTTTACCTGGATCCACTTTTAATTTCTCATTCCATGTTCTATAATTTAGATTAATGTAATAAAGTTATGTATAATGATAGATTCCCATGAATATAAAAGAATATAAATCCATCATTAGCTATCAGCAAGGTGATAATGAGCTAAAACGAGAAAAGTCAATTTAGTAAGCATATCAGAACTGTTTATACTTCAAAATAGTAAGGAAGACATATTTTTATGATATTGAATTACATTTAAAAACCTGTTTTCTCGCTTTAAATTACCGTTTAGGAAACCATACCAATCTTACTTATGCAATTTACTATTTAAAAAAATATATTGACGTACTCTTTATTCACGTCACCTTAACCTTAAAATCGTTTTATATTAATGAAAACGTAACTTAAAGCAACTACACGACATAATTAGCTCAGGCTCTATGTGAGTTTCATATGTTGGAAAATTTTTCCAGAAAGCTTTCTTCTGCAACAGAAGTTTATCAAGTTTATATTTTAACACATATGATATTTTTAAGTTTTGCGAGCAATTAAGAATAATTTGTACGCTGCCCTATCATCTCTTGGCTTTACAAACATTTTATCGGACCAGAATGTTATGAAAATTGTAGTTACTCAAAAGTAAATTAAATACGGTTGATTCTTAACTGCAACCCTGCTGCTGCAGAAACAGAAGATGCTCGCAATCTTGATCATTGCGCTTTGTTACCAAGTTAGATTTTATCGTTGAGAAGTATTTTCTGGTCACAGAAATTGAGCTTCCATTCAAACGCTGAGTGAAATTACAGAATAATTGCTTGTGAAGTTTAGACCAAATATCCTTTTAGACCTTTTAGAAGTGGTTTTGTTAATCATTGAAAGCGAGCTAGCATAACTGCAAATTTAATATTGCCAAAAGTAGATCCTTAAAAATGTCTTACATTATAGCTTATTTCCTGTACCACAGGATGTTGTGTAATAAACTCTGTGTTAATTTCTGGCTTTACTATCAAAAGACTTATTTCACGCAAAAGTGATAAGTTGCCTATTCGATTAGGTGGATTCACTGACCAACATGGTATTAGAAGAGAAGCTTATAGAGCTACGGCAGAGTTAAGCTGTCTTCATGCAAACACCTTTTCCTTTGTTGTAAACCACTTTCACAGCTGCAACTTGTCTTATAAGGCAGGCCATCTTGTATTGCCAGCAGTGCTTATATAGCGGCCATCTTGTATTGCCTTATTAGTATCGTACCAGCACGGTATTCTATGAGCCTTCTAATGATTTTTAAGCGTAAAAGAATTTATGATAACTTGGGTATTATGCTCTGATCATCTGTAGATAACAATTCAACTCTGAAAACATTTAAAGAAACTAAAACGTTTTACCTTCATTGATATAAAAAAGATACAGGGTGAGCACTGATCACTCCAACTGTTAAAGATATGAAAAAAGTTGCTGCATAATTTCCAAATTACCAAATAATTACTTACCAACCATCGCTTCTTGTGAGGGTGAATCCGAACTGAGGGTCAGTGGCAACACTGACTCTAATACCGATAAGTCCGTTGCCTTCTCTACTGACCACTCTTCCTCGGATAACTGAAACTCGGCTACAAATATCAGGAAAAGAGATTAGCATGAAACAGTCTTATATCATCTCATGAAAATGTGCTTTGATTTTTGTCAAATTAAATTTATGTGTGTCGCAATTATCATAAAAACAATTAAAAGAGAAAATGAAAAGGAATAAGGGTTAAGCAAAATTGCAAAGTATTTTATTAATTAATACTGAAATATGATTGGACTATACAGTATATATTAAAAAACTTTATTTGTTAAATATGATTTACTTGTTATTAAAATTGCTATCAGAAAATGAAATGTAATTAAATAACTTTTCTACTAATTTTAAATTCTAATTAAAATTTCTGAATTATAGTTTAAAAAGCATGTAAATGAAAATTTTTGTCAATTCAATTATTATGCAGATATTAATTAAACTAAAATACACGTTAATAAAAAGAAAACATAATTTAATTTAATTATATGTTAATCAGGTTTAGATTGAATTATAAAATTATTAAATGCAGTGCTTAAAAAAGAACATAAAAGAAGAAAAGCAATATGATTTGTTGACAAGGGTCTGGCCTCAGCTTCCGAGCTCTAAAACACTATACAGATGCACGCTCAGTTGTAGCAAACAAAAACATAAAACGAATATATGCAGGTTTGGTAATATGTGCTAAAAGCATGTAAAAAGAGTTCAAATTCTTATTCAGCTAATACTAAACGTAAAATATTAGCTTAAAACTCTAGCAAATTTGAAATAATTGAATTTATATATTATTTGAAAAGCTTTTCTCGAAACAGTTGCTTGACTAAGCATGCAAAGCCTAAGTTGAATTTGCATCTAAGATACACAAAATACATAAACGATTAGCGCAGCAGTTACATAAAAAGACATAAAACATATAACACATAACATAAAACACAGAAACAAAGAACAATAAGCTACAAAGCAAGCTGCGCTTTTGACGATTAAACGTATCACATTGCATCAGATTCTACACGAGTAATGTTTTTCCTATTTATGACTTATTTGTAATGAAACCTTGCATTTGCATGGCAATGAAAAATTCAATTCAATGAAAATTTAATGAAATTCAATGAAAAGCTTCTCAAGAACTTTTTAAAACTATTCTATTCTTTTAATGCACCATGAAATACACATATCTCCTGTCTATAATGTATCAACGTAGTAGGACGTAGTTCTAATTTCTAACAGTACAATCCAGATGTCCTATATATCCTACCATCACAATATCTTCATGTAGTACAGTAGTGCGGCAAGAATATATTTGTATCGCTAATGGCAAAAGTCCTTGCGTCTTGTTCATTACTCCTCTACTGTTCTGTTTTGCTTTTACTAAAATATATTATACAAAGAGAATTATCCATCAATGCCTAGATAACCGTGAAAAGATGTCCGTTCTACATCCTTACCTCTGCTCTACCATTACGATAGCTTTACACACTGCAGGGCTGCGACAAGGTTATACCTATATCACTAAATGGGAAAATTCTTTTCCACTTTTCTCCTTTCTTATTTCTCTTATATTAAAATGTCTTACATAAATGGATCTGTATGCCCAGATATCCATGAAAACGTATCCCATTAAACACTTTTATTTTGCCGTCTTAATGGTGGTGTAATTACCATTAAAACGGCACAAGTTCTAAATAGAATAGTAATTATAATGTAATTTTTAATTTAATACTCTGTTTATATTATAAATATTATGTTTTGTAATTAAAGTTCTCCTTGTAAGATATGCAGGTGTATCTCATTTAAGATTGAATTACATCTCATTTTAAGATATGCCTCAGTTTTAATACTCCGTGCCATTCATCCTTTACTTGGCGCTAATTTTAATAAGGGGAACCCCATTTATTGAAATTAACTCCAAACAAATGAATTTTACCAATTATTAAATCCTTATTCTGAGCTATGATTTATGATATAATAAGTGATATTATAAAGCATACGTTATTTTAATTAATGCATCCACGAAGGGGAGCGGTTATTTGACCTTATGCTAATTGAGGTTTCTACTAACCTCTAGTAAAGACCAAGTTCAAAACTTAATGAGTAATAGTATGAGAAACTATTTTAAAGAGAAAACTGTGGATCAAACTTGGGGGGGGGAGTATTAATGGGAGAGTAAACCAGAGATCCCATTTGCGTGGCACGCTCATTTCTCATCTGTTCGACATATCTGTAACAGGTTTCATTTTCTGTTAACAATTCGAGGCCTGTTTAGTTATACTCCAGGCTAGTATTAGCGAAGAACGAACGTTTGGAAGTTTATCATTTACTCTACAGTTAAGCAAGTGGAGTTAAAATATGTCTAGTTGCAACAGTGATTACCTAACAAATAAGGGTTTGACTCGATGGTGATATTGACATAGATGGAGGGTAGTAGTAAACATAATGAACAGGCATGGATCATTAAAACTAATTGCTTTGGAATTTTATCGAAGGAAGAGCATTTGGAGTTCTGTAATGAAGACGGTAAAAGAGTATTAAAAACTTAGTTGCAAAGGGAGGACAACTAAATTTCCGGAAGTCATTTCGCTCCTGGATCAGCGAAATGTCGTCATCTAGCTTTCATTGTTAAATTCAAAAATATATTATTGGGAAAGATTATTCAAGGATCTATTTCTTCATTGAAAAGAATATTCCGAAAAAAAAGAAGGACAAATAAGGAAGAATTAAAATACATTTTAAAACAGTCATTATTTCAGATTTTTAGTTTTCGTTCAAAAGTTAGGAAGACTTCAATAAAAACTTAATGCATAAATGTGTATTTTATTTTACCAAGGCTTAAATTATTAAGCATTTAAGTGTTTATTACTTTAATTGATTCAAAATACTGAGGAGTTAGTTATAAAAATAATATTGCATTTTTACGGAGTTTACAGAAAGCTCAATTTTTTTTAAAGACTTATTTTATGCAGAAACTTTTGAAACCGTATCATAAACAGAATCCTATGTTCATTATCAAACAGTTAATATTTGATGATAAAATAAATTTTATTTCCTCACACAAAGCGAAAAAAATATTTCTTGTAACAGAAGCTCTTGTATCTTATAACAGTAACCTCTTAATTATACTGTGCCTCAGTTTCCTAAAATTTAGAGCGACGTAGAAGGTTTCAAAATCTATTAACGGATGTTAGGTGTTCAAAGATTTAATGCATAGTTTTAATTCTTTAAAAAATTGTCTCTTTTCCGTATGAAATAACATTGACATCCATGTTAAAAATGGAGTTTCTGACGTAAAACAGAATATGTTTCATGAAACTTCGTGCATTTTAAAAACATATTAATATTACAATTTCTATACTGTTTAAACCATTTTTTTTGCTACAGTAAATAGTGTACACAAATAGCATTAAACGGATAGTAGATCGGATAAAATTAGATAGCATTAAATGGATCATTCTCAGCCAGCATAAAGGCACACGCAGATCAATTTCACCACATCGTATGTAGACCATTTTCAACGTACATGGCATTATTTGGATCGCTTTCGCCACCAGTGTAAATGTCACAGATAAAACTTTGAAATGCGATAATAAGATATGCTCTTTAGAAAACAGAATTGATCTTCAGGGGAAAAATTAATCAGACAGGAATATTTAACTAGTATATTTCTATGCATGGATTAATTCTTTAGTAATACGATATATATTCGCACAGTTACGGTAGTCTGAAATAGATAAGAAGGTTATTTTCGTGTCAAAGGCGTGAAACTTAAATAATTGATGAACTACGATAAATAGCAAGAAGTTTAAAAATGATGGCTATTGTTCAGAAGATATTAAAATTTGAGATGAGTCCAATGAGCGTGTTGTATTTTCATTCTGTGAATCGAGTAAATAATTAGATAATTAAATAACTGAAATAAATTATAAACTGAAACTTTTGTGTTTTTAATTGAGTAGAGCAATTCCTTTTTTATGAATAGAAGATTATTTTCAGCTTTCTCCTCATCAGCGATGATAAAGAAGGAAAAATCGATTTTTTTTAATCTTCGTATCTTAAGAAGTGACAGATTTAACTCGAACTCAAGGCTATTTGTTTTAATAAGGATTTTACAGACGTAGCCCTTATTTTTCTCTTTTAAGAAGACGAAACATGTTATTTCGTAAAAAATTAATCCGGCATAATAGATCTTTATACTATTTTAGTTACTAACCGCATGATGTTATGCATAATTCATTTTCTAAATATAATTCTTTTCTCGTCTCAGATATTAAAAAAGTAAAAAATAACAACATAGCGTGTAATAGCAATGCTATTTACATGACTTTCAAAGAAAGTTAATAAAGAATTTTTTAAAGATCCCATTTAAAAAGCCGTATTTAATGACAAAATGATAAAGGAACAATCTTTATTTATCTCATAGATTTAAACAGCTCAAGGAATATAAATTTACTTCGTTCTGTTACTTTCTGCTTTGAGAATTCTGTACGAGAGTTCATTTACATTTTAATATTTAAATCTATCTCAGCGCATCCGAGTAACAAGTACAGGGTAAGATGATACGAAAGTACAATGAGAAAAAATTGATGGAGACAGTTAACTTGTACTATAACTACCTCAGCATCTCTTCTTAAAATGAGATTGCATTGTGCACTGAAGTTTTTTTTCTTTTATGGCGGGCACTAGCCATTTAGGCTTTTGCCACTACTAAAGCTAGAGGCATGGTCATTTTATTATGGAGTCATCTAACAGGCGGCCACAGTTACCTTCTATAAATGGTAAAGGGACAAACAATTTACATCCATGCCTTATTCGGAATTCGAACATGGATCCTTCGGTACGGCAGTCAGAGTCACTAACCACTCACTCTCCTGTCTGGGCGGCTCTTGCATTGTAAGTAGTTGTTTTTAGATTCAAAAAGGTAATTCAAGATTACTTTGGAAACCAGGAGCTCATTATATAAAGCTGCTGTATTTTTAAGTCCTGTACGCTTGTAGACTTTCAGAACTGTGTTAATAATTTTTACATTGCCTTTGTAGCTGCATACTAAGCTGCATAAGAAAGGTTCCCTATAAGGATGTCAGAATCTCCGTGTATATCATTTAGAGTATGTCAAACCTTCACAAAGACAGGAGGATAAAGTGTGGATACCTCTATGAAAATAAGTTCACAATGTGGGAAGGCAACAGTCGTAACTGTGCCAACATTCTTAAGTTATGGAGGTTGCTTTTCTCGAGTTAAAATTTATCTTCAAAAAAGGTGCCAGCTCCGTTTTACAGATGTACACTTGTTAGGGCTTTTGAACTGGGAAATATCGGCCAGCTGCTTATTGCAAGATACCCGTATCTTCATAACAGGATTCCCATATAAAGACATCCCTCTTTGTATGTGTATCGCTTATGGTGTATTGTGACCCCGTTTAAGTTTCCTTATTATCATATAAATGTACTTACAGGAAGTTAACAGCTCAGCTAGGAATCGACAGAATGCATATAAAGCTAACAGTGAATATGAAACACATATCTGGAGTCAAATCTTATTATGTTACTTTAGTTGTCCAATTTCGAGCTTTTTTTCTGATGCTACTCCGAAGATTTTTTACTTTCTTACAAAGCTAACCTAAATAATATCAACTGGCTTTAATTTGACGAATTGGTTACTCTGAGACATTCACGTATTAATTTAATACTTAACTGTAATTTTAATAACTAATTGAAAACAATTAAGCGGCAATGCCGTATATATACTGCCTAGAATATTTTTTGTGATATCTGTAAGAAAGTATATATACGTACATATTAAAATATATCAAAGAAATTAAGACAATATAACAAAAGTACACAAATCCAGTATGAAATACCAGCAGAGTTTTTAAATTAAAATCAAAAAGATAATTTGTTCTCATAGTAGTTTTGGGAAATTTGTGCTTTCTTAGCGAAAGCCCTGGCTGCACAGAGGGTTAAAAGTGAGTTATTTTTAAGACATATATACTTTCAACCAATTGAGGAAAATTTTTAGAAGCTGAATCAAGTGTAAAATATTTTGACTGAAGGTTTCTATTTTCTTTTTTAAGCTTTTACTTTTTATACATTAAATTAATAACAGATGATCAAAACTAATTTACTTTCATATTTCATCTGTAGTTGAAACTTCGAATTCTTATATTGCATTCTTACGTGAAAAATCACAATACTGAGTGTAAAACTATTTAAAAAAATATATTATTTAAATAAAGAGTCCACCTCGGTAAATTTTTTCGGGTTGTGAAGTAGGTTAGTTAATCTTTTTCAGATAATGTTTTATACTTTGCATTAAAAAACCCAAGGGAGAGAAACTAGTTTTTGTATTTATGCAATTATCTGCATTAAAAACTAAAGTGATTGCTCATTGTCAAATTAAAGGCTGCAAATCATATATCATAGCCTAACAGTTTATAGTGAGGAATATCTTTTTGAGGGACTTCTGAGAGTAACCGGTTCGTTTTTATCTTACATATAGAGAAAAACATATATTTAAACAAAATATGATCGCATAAGCCTCCAGCTAATGTTGAGAAAGTGAAAAGCAAAACATTTTTTTATATCAAATACGAAACTCCGTGGTTTTCTGTATGAGCATTCTATATTATATTCTTTTTTATACTTAATGATATTTTATACTTTGCATTGAGTACAAAAACTAGCTCAAAATTTTCACACCATCTTGACTTTAATAATTAACACAATTTAACTTTTATTTCAACTCAGTTTATATTTCAGTAAACTGAGCTCTTTTAATTTAAAATCAACGCTGAAGCTTGAATCATACGAATTAGTAAAATTCAATATGCTCTAAAACTTCTGTCAAAACCAATATATAAGACTAACATAAAAATAATATTTAAGAAGCAGAACTTTAATTGATTCAAATACACGACTTCATTGCGACATTTCTCAACATTATTTAAAACGTACATCTAATGAATATATTTAAGCGTCGAAATCGAGCGTACGGGAAGGAAGAGAGGGAAGGGCGAGGTGCTCGATTTATTGCGAGCGGAGAATGGAATATGGATAAAAGTATCATTTATAATCGAAATGGACATTATGATGACATTTTTGATCGATTGCTTTTGGATATTTTTATTCATACCTCTAAGTGAATCTGGAGATAGATGTAATATTTACGTTCAGAAACCTATATATCACAGATGACATATTTTGAAGCAAAAATTAAAAGATTTCAGCTATTAATTGTGTTCCTGACTTAATTTATTTGAGCTTCCATGAAATAAATTGCTGTTTGCTATAACGCCAATAATACTGCATTTGTTAAATATGCAAGTACGTCATAATAAACTACACACTGAATGTTATAAACCTCCAAATATTATGTGAGATGTACTATAACATCCAAAAGAAACCATTTCGATATAATTATTTTTCTGTTCATGACCTTCTTTTGTGATGTTTCATTTCCGGCCGTTTATCCGGGGGGATTCATTTTATTGGTGCTTAATTGAAGGATTAAGAGAAAAATTTGCTGTAAGCTTTTTTTTGTTCACATTAAAAACAGAATATAAATTAGGTTAATAGTTGTCTGACTATCATAGTATAAATTTAGTCAACAATTATTTCTCCGTTTAATTTGTAGGTACAGGATGTTATTTACTAAGGTATAATTTATCGAAAACAATTTTTCTCCTAATTTCAAAAGAGTGTCACGTAAAGTAAGAATGAATATTTTTTATTACTTTGAAAAATAAGTTTTTAGTTTTAAAATTGCATGTTTATAAAATTGAAGAAATGAATCAAATTTGCTCTCACTTATCACAGCCAGTATAACAGTAGGGCTTATTGCACGTACTATATACACCGAAGAGCCATTACGCTATGACCGCCCTGTTAATAACATGTTGGACCATTTTTAGTCCTCAAACCTGACAGCACCCGGCGTGGCATTGATTCCAGAAGGTGCTGATAGGTAGTCTGAGGTATCTGGTGCTCACTAACCTGTCCTGCAATTCCCGCACTTTGAAGGAGGTAGCGTAGTAGCACGAATTTGGTTTTCCAGGTGAGACCATAAATGCTCTATTAGATTAATGTCAGATAAATTTGGAGGCTAAGAAATGACTTGAAAGGTCACAGGAATGTTCCTCAAATCGCTCCCTGACGATTCGACCCTTATGACATGGTGTATTACCCTGTTGGTAAATACCATCTCCCGCCGGAAATACTGTTTTCATGAATGGGTGAACCTGGTGTGCAATGATGGTCACGTAGCGCACAGACGTCAGAGATTGTTCTATCTGGATTATGGGTAATAATGCGCTCCATAAAAACATTGCCCACATCATAATACCTCCACCACCGGCTTTTCTCCGTCCAATTGTGCATCCGAAAGCTAGGGTTTCGTTTGAAAATCGGCGTATTAGCACACAGTGTGTTGAGAAACATTGTCAGGGTCGCCACTGTTGTAGCTGCTGGTGATTTCGGCTGTTGTAGCTGCTGGTGATTTCGGCTGTTGTAGCTTGTCGGTCAAGGCGAAAAATGCGGAACATTCTCCGCTCTCCTCTGGAATCAATGCGTCGTCGACGACACGCAGCTGGCCGGTGACTTGAAAGTTTGACTTCCTATTACAGTGCAGTGTTGTGTTTCAGTGTCTATGTGCCTCTGGATTACTATGGAATACCTTTATACAGATGAAGGACAGATGAAATACTGCTGCCAAGGTAAGAAAATTTGACCTTTTTCCTGTATTCCAGATAGAAAATTCAGCACGAAACGCAGTACTGTACAGAGAAACTTAGATCCTTTCCCATACGATGAGTGACACAGATTCCTCCACTTACTCGAGAGAATTTGTTTTGCAAACATTCATTACCTCGGACATAAGCTATAATGAGAAGATTGATAAACTCACTGACGAAATTAAAAAGATCGCAACTTCCTTTCGAGGTGGCAAAAATATTCTACCCCTAGGCTTGCGAAAGCAACTGATAGACACTGTTGAAGCCTTCCGAATTCTGGCTTTGGGAGTATCTGAGTATATCTCACCTCCGGATACCGTCGATAAAGCAGTCAACACATCGAGTATTTTCGCGTGTGAACTAGCAAGTCAACAGCAACACATCACAGCTGCACCTAATCTAGCGCAAAAGGCAACAGACAATCGAAAGTCCTACGCAAGTGTAACGGCGCAAAAGCCTAAACACACCTTGCTGATCTACCCTAAAGACCCGTCCACAACATCCAGGAAAGTGTTAAAAGAAAAATTGACTGCTGAATTTCCGTTACCCACATTGGGAGTTCAAGTAGCAGCATTAAGATACATTCCGCAGGAAGGACTTGCAGTGGATTGCCATACAAAGGAGGACATTCACGCACTCTCGGAAAAACTGCAGACTGAAAAGGCTAAAGAATTCTTGCAAACCAAGATCCCAAGCACAAGGCTTCCCAGGGTTGCTATACACAATATCCCATTAAGAGTTACACAGGAGGAACTTGGACGAGTCATCAGTTTAGAACTCCATATTAACAAGAATAATGCCAAAATCCTGTACAGGCTCAAAGAAAGGAGTAACACAGTCAAGTGGATTGTCGAATGTAATCCCGATGCCTTCCAACAATTCATGCGCTCCATCGGCTGGCGGGCACATCGAATCTCAGAGTACTTCAACACTAAGAGGTGCTACCGCTGTCAAGCATTTGGCCATACCCAGCAGGGATGCCAAAATAAAATCTATTGTGCATACTGCTCGGGGAATCATGCAATCAAAGACTGTCAAGCCAGACGAGCCACATGCATCAACTGTGCAGACAATAACTAACGCAACCGAGACAATAAAGCTTGCGACCATCCAGCATATGATGTTGCCTGTCCAACATACACGAGATACGTCGAACGGATCAAACGCAGCACTATCTATGAATAGTCCATCTGCTACTAATGCTAACAACAACACGCCTGTAATCCAATCTAATAATAACAATAATCATATGCAGATTCTATCTCCACATACTATACCTCCATCAAGCAGGAACATAGGTACACTAAGCACAAGTATCATCAAATGCCTGCAAATCAATCTTCAAAGGGCTGAGGCAGCAACATGTCATGTCCTCACGCAAGTTATTTCCAACGACATAGACCTCGTAATCATGCAGGAACCATACTGTAGAGAAGGTCACGTCGCTAGCTTACCTATTGCATGGAAAATATACCAAAAGGAGTCCCCGACGGCAGATCTTGCTCCTAGAGTAGCAATTGCCTGCTGCAACCCCGCATGGACACCATAAGTCATCAAGCTGCATAGGGATTATGTCGCCATTCTAATCATTTTTGAAAATATGCAATTTATCCTTACTTCGGTGTATTCACCACCAACAGATGCAATTGGCAGCACTGTCGCCCACATAAGCGAAACAAGTAGAAAATTTCCAAACACTGCTCAAGTCATAGGAGGCGACTTTAATGCCCATCATATTATATGGGGGTATAGTACCACAAATCCAAAAGGGCAGGAGCTTGAAGATTATATTGCGGCAAACAATTTACAATTGCACAATACAACGAATGCACCACCTACATTCGATAATTCGTACAATCAAGGATGGCCAGACTTAACGATCTCAACTTATGATATTGCTAACAACATACATTCATGGCATGTCTCAGACTCTGAAAGTTGTTCAGATCATAAATACGTAGAATTTACTATACAAACAGATACCACCATTTTTATAATTAAACGCTATAGGCTGCCAGGTAACAAGGTTAGACAATTGACCCAGGCCTTTACTCGTCTCCTGCAAGCAAAAGAATTGCAGCTAGAATCTTGCAACAACTCAGAACACCTTGATTCCCTTGCACAAGGACTTCTAGAGGAACTTAATGAAATATGTCAACAAATTTTACCCCTCCGTACAACCAAGAAATTACAAGGAATCTCTTGGTGGACCGGCGAACTAAGGCAACAAAGACAAAAATGCAGAGCTTTGCGCCGCAGACTAAGAGGCAACGTGGACGGAGAGACCAAAGCACAGATTCTGACTACATACCGGCAAGAGCGGGCTAAATATAAGAAGAATATTCTCGCTGCAAAAGTGACAAGCTGGCGTACCTTCTGTTACAACAATACGAATCCCTACGGGATCTTACATAAGATTGTAACACAGAAGGTATTCAAACCAGCGCAAATTCATGCACAGGTTCCAACAGCCAGTCTTTCAACAAACCCAGCGGGGTTTACAGCTGCCACCCTTCTTGACGAAATTTTTGCAAAGGACGATCCGCATGAAGATACACTGGAACAACGTGCAGTGCGAAACAATACAACTATCCCAGATACGCCAGATGATTATGCTTTCTCAGCAAAAGAAATCGCTCATGTATTTCGCTACCTACCCCTGAAAAAAGCCCCAGGACCGGATGGCCTGGACTATTCAATAATTAAAGTTGCATATAAAGCCAATCCAGATTTCTTCACTAAATTCTTCAATAAATTACTTCAAAGCTCTTCCCAACCGTATTTAAGAAGGGACAGGTAGTCTTGTTCTTGAAAAAATTCAAAAATCCAGCTGAACCGCGGTCTTACAGGCCAATCTGCTTGTTGTCTGCACTGGGCAAAGTGTATGAAAAGCTGATTGTCAATCGACTTCGTCACCATCTGCACAAGACCAAATATCTAAGTGTCAGACAATTCGGTTTCCGCATAGGATCTTCCACCGTTCAAGCCCTTTCAACAATCAAGGATTGCATCCAGAAGAATAGAAATGATAATATGCATACGGCTTTCATTTCGATTGACCTGGCAAGCGCATTTGATACTCTGTGGTGGCCAGCAATCAAACAAGCTTTACGCAATGCAAAATGCCCGACCAACCTTTATCTAACAATCACAAGCTATTTACAAGATCGTATGTTAATAATGTCCCACGATGCAGGTGTTTCATCCAAAGCCCAAGTGAGAGGTTGCCCGCAAGGCTCTTGCGCGGGGCCCCTCCTATGGAACATCACATTTAACGAAGTGCTCGCTGCAGACTGGCCCGCACACACGCGAGTTGTCGCCTACGCAGATGATGCTGCACTCCTGGTGCGAGGACGCACACGCAACGAACTGGAGAAAAACGGCACAGAAGTCTGCACACTTTTTGCTGACTACTGCACTCGACTTAAGCTTCAAATATCAACAGAAAAGTCAACAGCGTTAATCATTCCAAGGCCAGGAACAAATCCAACACGACGGCCCTGTATTAAATTAAACGGGAGAAATATTAAGTTCGTTAAAAATCTTAAATATCTAGGAGTAACATGGGACTCCGGTCTAACCTTTATTCCTCATATACAAGACCTTCGTGTTAAAACATCTCGAATAGCGAGAACAGCGCGCCAATTTCAGGGCAAGAATTGGGGTCAGAGCCCCCATTTTCAGAAACTGTTATATCTCACAGTTGCAGAGAAAATCGCATTATATGCAGCCCCAATCTGGGCAAACCCAATGGGAGCCAGGAAAATCCGTCAACTATCAGCCTTGCAAAGACCTTTTGCGATAAACCTATGCAAAGCATATCGAACTACAGCCACAAATGCAGCACAGGTACTAGCTGGTATCATACCACTGCATATCAAAGCCTTAATGTAATCTGCATATGCCCAACTGATCCACTTGCGCCGAGATGCGACATTTGGAAACACTACCTATAGCCCAGTCCAATATGAGCATCGGGGCGACGTATTGCGTACACATCCCTCAATAAAAGGGACAGGCATACGCACAGTTAAATCCAACTGCCTTCATCGAGACACCCTCACGAAGATATACACGGATGGCTCGAAGCATGAACATGGAGTAGGTAGTGCCTTTATACACTATGATGGTTCCAACACCGAATACACATGGAAAGGACATCTGAAACCGGAAAACAGCGTCTTTCAGGCGGAAGTTACTGCTCTCACAGCAGCGGTACAGCATATACTCAACAACAATATACAGGCAGCTACCATATACACGGACAGCCTTTCAGCAATAAATGCAATAGAAAATCAACACCATGTATCGCCGAGCATCATTAACTTGCAAGACATCCTGCAGCATAATCGTCACACTAAAATTACCATGGTTTGGGTCAAAGCCCACAATGGCAACCAGGGAAATGAAGCAGCTGACCGTTTGGCTAAGGAGGCTGCAAGCAATCTCGAAGCACAAGAAATAAATATTCCTGCCCACCATCCTATCTAAAGCGTCATTTGCAGGGACAAGCAATACGACAATGGCAAGAAGAATGGACTAATGCGGAAACAGGGAGGCGCACCTATGAGCGTATTTCAAAGGTATCAACTGACCGCCTTATCGCCATTGCTCCTTTGGTAAACTACATAACAGGTCACGGGCCGTTCCCGTCTTACTTTCATCGACATGGGATATCAAATACAGACATCTGTGTCTGTGGAGAAGACGGAACGCCAGACCACAACCTATTCAGGTGCCCTCTGACAGATACCATGCATCAACATAACTGCCTACCACCGACTGATAATTAAGCACAAGGGAAGCATTAATGCAATATGTAAAATTATAAAATTTATCGCGGCACTAGGTCAGGATATCTGCCAGCCCATTTAATCAACATAAGGTTTTCCACTGCATTTATCCAGGAAACTACAATTTACACACGCATACCTTATATCTTATACCTAAACAGAACTTAAACTGGTTTGAGAACTCTTGCACAATAGCAAATATTTAATGACCTTTAACGCTGTCATGTGTCCTTATTAGTTCTATACAAGCACAGTATTATAACGACTCTGTAGCATGCCTTCCTATAAGCATCATATCAGCTCTCTGTATCATACGTTTCTATTAGCACTTATTACTCATATACTATCATATGTATCTTTGTCTACCTTAATATTTATTTGCACAATGTGTTTTATTCGTAATATATCTGCTTTGCTATTAGTATCATATCAGCTCTGCACCATGTATATTTATTGGCATCATATTTACTTTGTACCAAGTGTATTTACTCGTTCTTCACCTGTACTGCATCTACTCAGCACCATGTCATTTAATTAGCTCTATATTTGTTCTGCATCATGTATATACATTAATACCATATTTGTACTGGCCATGTAACTTTTTCATTAAGATTCAAATATACTCCCGAGGCAGCCTGATAAGGCTCCAGGGAGTTGTTGCCACTAGATAGTGGAGGACGCGGGGCATATGCCTGTTTACCTATGTTAAACATCAGGCGTCCTCGTCCTCCGTCACCTGTCACCTGTCACCTATCCATGCACTGCTTTCGATATGTGTTCACAACAACTGCACGTGAACAGCACACTAAACTCGCGATTTCTGATATTGATGTTTCCAGTCGCCGAGCCATAACGATTTGATTTTTATCGACGTCTGATAAATCATCTGCTTTTCCCATTATGTCGCTGGAGTGGAGGCAAAGGGGAGACAAGTGGATTATAAAATGACCTGAATTCGCAAATAAGGAAGGGCTGGATTGTAGGAAAAAGCAAGTCAATAAATGTACTAAAATTAAATGGCAGTGGTTAAAGTCTGAAAACTGTGTGAAACATCACAGTGCGAAATAATACAATGCAAAACAAGTACAATGAAAGACAAAACAAATGGAAAAACAATATGGAAAGAAAATGTGAAAAATGATTAGGTGATAGGAAGATCAGTCCACTTCAGGTATTTTATAGTTAAAATGAATTAAGTATTGACATCCGAGAGCTTTAACGAAGAATTTTGTGTTAAGATAAGTTTCAATGGTATCAAGTCTGAGATCTTCATGAAGTGTGACATTTCTGGCATAGTAATGTGCATTAGTGATAATGCGAAGGAAACGATTTTGAATTTCCTGTAATTTCAGGATGTCATTGTTTTTAGCAGTGGTCCATGCAGGTGAAGCATAAAAAAACTAAAACTGATCTGATAATAGAGGTGTAAAGCAAGACTTTTTCCCTTACATCCATACTTGAGTGTTTTCCAACAATGGGAATTAAACTATTGATAACCTTATTTGCTTTGTTTCTAATCTTGTTAATGTGATCATTCCATTTTAATTTATAATTAAAAGTTATACCCAAATACTTGGCAGTCTTGACTAAAGGAACAGTTTCTTTGACTAGGATAAGATGACGAGTTCTGGCGTTTTTTTCTTCCAATGATAAGTAATTGAGATTTCGACGTTAATAGCAATTCTCCATAAGGTGCACCATCTCTCGATATGAGGCAATCTTAATTTTAGTCTTGTAATTTTTAATCACATTTGTAGACATAACATTTGTAGATCTAGCAGAGAGAGCATAACACCCCAGGAAGTAGTGATGGTCAAAATTTTCCTTGGGGAAATCGGCGACGTAGAATAAGTAATGTATAGGGCCAAGGATAGATCCTTGGGGAATGTTTGGAAGGGCAATGCATAACCGCTTCATACACTCCAACATCAGCTGCGCACGCGCAGTGCTTTTGTTCCTGGGCGAGCCCATTTTTGTAGATAGAGGGTAGTCATAATGTAATGGTACTTCGGTGTATATGCTTAAGGGCATATATTATAACACCTTAAGTAAACCACTTTGATGTAAAAATATTCTGTTTATGTCCCTAATTATTTTTTCCGCTGCAGGACATAGTTAAGAAAAATTTAGTCGATAGTTCTTTAACTGAAAGATTAAACAGACGCCTTTAGTTATTTATTTTTAGTTGTTCTCATTTAACTCAGTCATAATAATATGCAGCACTTATTACGTGTTTATTTATCGTTAAAATACTGAAATGGATCATCCTTTAAATAAAAGTTTCAATATATAGAAATAAATTAAAATTAAAATATAGTTAAAATTTTAAGAAAACGTCAATTGGTGGTATATTAGTGGTTTTACTAAGATACATAGTCAAAAGAAGAGGGAAGTTATTTTCTCAGTTTCAAAAGAGTACCATTGCTGCTTACCTTTAAAAAGATATTTTTTAGTTTTATAAATTTATGTCATACAATTGCAGTTTAAATTTTTGCTTTGAACTAAATTTTTGTTTTTTTAAGTTTTATCATAATGATTTCTTATACCTGGCAGTTAGGAAAGGAACTAAGACGGAACATTGTTAAAGTTTTGAATAGCCGGCGGATATAAAAATATTCACTTGCATACTGATATACTCAGAGTTCGATTCATCGTCGAAACAAGTTGTTTATACTTTAATTAAATGCAGGAGCCGTATTATCTTTATAACTCATAGTTTTATCAAAAGTTTATTTCTTTTTTCCTTTTTAACAAATTCTTGCGAAAATTACTTTAACTAGCAACACTTTGCTTCCGTAATCAGCAGGTCTTTGGATCTACATCTTTAATATTTATCGTCAATAACTGTTATATAATTAAAGTATTCGTTAATTACTGCTTGTTATATATTTATGCACGGACGCAAATTGTATTATGGCATATCCTAATCAACTCAGATGCACCTGAGTGCGTGATTTCCACTTCTTTTCTTGTAACTGATTCCTGAATTTCATTAGCAAGAATACTTTGTCTTCAGTTCTTAATTATCCATTAATAATGCGGTTAAGATTTTGAAATTAATACATTTACATATTACGACAACATTATTTAAAAGATGACTTAACATTTACGTGCATGACTTAACATTTACGTGTTAAAAGATGACTTGACATTTTACGTGAATAGCTGAGGGATTACTTAACCCAAAGAGCAAAAGTTGTTTTTTTTTTTTTTTTTTCCAGTGTCCCAAATAATTTTTTGCGAATTTCGTTTTAAACTTTGAAAAGAATCTTTTAAATTCTTGGAAAAGAGTAACACCACAAAAACTGTTTAATGAGAAGAATTTATTTCTTTAACCGGTTATGAAAAGCACGCGAGGGCTATCTGCTTGTCGGCAGAGATGCTTCTGTGGAGGACTTACTAAGGAAAACTAGACAAATGCTCGTTTTCAATGCGTTATTCATGAGAACTACATGAAGCCACTTATGAAATCAGCCAACAGGGATATATCAGCAATAATGGCTGCATGCCATTTTTGCTGGTATCAGCACTGTTGCCACTCGGAAAAATGAGGGCGAAAATTAACCTTTTAGGAGCTTTTAGTTAATATCTATGATTTTAGCTTTTTTTTTTTTGGAAAAAAATAGAACGTCCACCTTTTCCAGGACCCAGAAAAGAATTCTAGAAAGTTTGGTGACGATAGCTATAGTAGTGACTGAGTTATTAGCGAACAAACACATAGACTTTGCCGCTATGCTTTGTATACTGCATTGCTGACTGTTTTCTCTTGAAAATATGAGATAAAATATTATTAATTATACTTTCCTTTTCAGAATTATTTTTTTTTGTGTTTCTTTCATGTTATTTATTGCTTATTTCACTGTTTTTAAGATACTGAAAAGTTTTGCGTGATTTGTTTTTGGGAAACAAAGTTCTTAACTTCCTTTATACTATTTGAATTCTTAAGATTTTGCAACGGGCAGTTGGTTAATTTATTTATTAGATAATTAATATTCATATTGAGTGATATTGTTTATGTAATTATAATTTTTTATATTTAATACATTTTTATTAAAATTTATTTTATTTTATTTCATTTGTTTTTTGATAAAGTGCTTCTGCAGAGTAAAACTGTGCAGTTTTAAATTTAATATTTGGCTTTTCCTTTAGGCATTTTTCCGGTACATTTAAAAGCCAGACGAAAGTTGGCTGCGCAGCCTCTAGCTTTGTAATACAAACAAAAAAATAGTTATAACAAACGAAGTAACACATAACAAACAAAATGTAATAATAATGCATAATAAGAAAAATATTTGTTATATTTTCTTTTTTAGCAATTTAAGCTTTTAGAATTGTCTTCCTCAAATCATGATTTTCTGAAATATGCATATATGCATATTTTTTTAAAATATTTATTACCATTATTATTAAAAATGTTTAAATTAATTTTATTCATTGATAAAATGCCATTAATATAAAACCTTGCATTTAGTGTTATTACTGGTATGTATAATAGCCCCAAGAGTATAATAGGATAAAATAGCCTCGAAAAGTGTAAAAAAAAATTCCTTTTCATTGGTAAAAATCTGTCCAAGTGTGATGGGCATGAGAGATTTAGGTATGGTATTAATATATCATGTATTTATATATTTGCATAATATTGTACATATTTATATACTTGTATATTTACCCTATATATAGGCAACTGGAATTTATTTCACTTAAATTTGTGTATTTGTATTATTATTTCAAACGAATGGAAGGCGGCGGTGTAGAGGTGCAATTCAGAATTTTCGAATGAACTACAATAATTAAATAATTTAAAATGGTTCATCAACTAATTTTGGCTGAACAGAAACACCGTGGTTTTCTTAGGAAACGGAGTTCAACTGATGCCTGATCTACCTCCTCTTGAAAACGTTAAATAAGATTTTGATTGTATTCATTTGCCTCTCCTTTTTTATGTATTTTTATGCATGTCTTTTGTTTAGGGGACTTCTTTTGGTTTAAAAATACTGAGTTGAAAAGTTTTTTTTTTTTTTTTTTACATTTTTATTGGGGTACTTCGGGATAGCACTTTTAAAATTTCATTTCTTTCATGTCTTTGTGGAATTGTTTCAAAATTTATTACTTTCTTAGTCTATAACTAATTAATTTTTCAGCAGCATTTTGCACGGAAATTATTTTAGGATACTTTTGTTGCAAAAAAGAAATTTATATAATATTATATTTGTATACCTTGTATATTGTATAGCGTATATATTTGTATGAAATGTATATAATGGAATTTGTCTAGTTTAAATATGGGTTTATTTTTCTAGTTTCTGTTTAATAGCGATACTAAATTTATTTCAGTGCTATTTCAACCCACTAGCGGCCAAGCGGTAAAAGTAGCCAAACACAGGTAGTTCTGTTCGGGGTTCGACTTAAAGCGAACAAGCTAGCTGCATGGGCGTTTTCGCAATTTTCCCCATGTGTAACGTGCTGATTCTTGAACTATTTTCAGTATGTCAGTTCTGTAAAATTGAAGAAGAAGCACAGTTAAGTTCGTCCTAAATTAATTAGTAAAGTTGAAAGCTGTATTATTAAAGATCCTAAATAGTTGAGAGTAACAATTAAAATAAACAATCTGAAGAAATTTGAAAGGCAATTAATTGAAAAAAACACTTAATTTTAGAAAGGTAAATGGCAAAATCAAATATCTTGTGATGCATCAGAAGAATATTCAAAGATAGCCATTCTTTCGAAACAAAAATTAAGGAAGTAGACTTGAATACTCAAGCGTCTGCTCAGATGTTATCATGATCTAATTTTAGAGAAATTAAAAGTAGTTTAACTTCCCAAATTAGTTATAAATAATATTATGATAACCCTGATTATTGGCTAAAATCTTATTACCTGTTTCAAAGTATCATTTATAGCAGCAACACTCATACGAAGATAAACAAATCGAATTATTCGAAGACATACGTAGGCGGTGCAGCAATTAGTTAAGCAAACTGAAGAAAATTATGTGACGCAGTTTTGGAGATATAAAAAGTAGTATATGTATAAAAGCTTATTTATAGAGATATAATTTAACAATTTCTTAAAACATCTTCAGTGAGAAATATAAATTATTTGTTTGGGTTAAAGAAGTTATTTGATAAAACTGAGACTGAAGTTAGAATACTTAAGTATTGAAACGTAATTTTTCTGCAATTTACACTAAATTCCACTCTTTTAAAAGACTTCCGAAAGAATTTCTTCAAACGTTTAGTAGTAAATATTCAGCTAAAAAATGGAATTTTAAAGATTTATTTATCTTCATAAACAACGAAACACGAAATAGGAATGCATAAGCTCATTTGGAAGTAATTCCGAAAGTTATCAAAATTCAAGAAGCGAATCTAAAATTAATTTCAGAAAAAAATTCAAAATATAAAGTTTAGTGCTGTTCGAACTCCTTAGCCGCAAGTTATACTACGGATGCTAGAACGTAGTATGCATTTATTAATTACCTGGATTTCAGTCTTAGAAATTCGAAACAGTAACAATAGGGTAAAATAAATTTGATAAAAGATAACTGCTGTGATTAATATTGTTGCGTGCGTACGGGTTCGTTATGAAATGAATGCACAAGTCCGATGAAAAATGAACAAAAAAAAATTTATTATTATCACAACAAAAATGCTTAAATTTTCTCAAATTATCATGCAGTATTACAATATCTCACAGTAGTTATCTTTTAACTACTCAAATGTCCAATAGAACGCAATTAAAAACAGCTAAAGAACGCTAATCCGCGAATTCGCTACAATCAACAAGAGCAGTTTTCTAAACAACAACAAACTAAGCAACTACTACAAACTGAGATGTTTTCCTCCTTTTATAAGATTTTAAAATCACGCGCTAGAATTTTCCAGTACTTTCTCGAAATCAAAAAGAGATATTTATTTATTTAATGCACGCGCTCTTGTAATTTCAATTTTACGGCTTAGCTTTCTTTTAATATTCGTCACGCGCTGCACTGCGCGAGAAATAAAATCATTTAATTTGTAATTGAACTAACATTAGCTTTTTAAATACCAAATTCGTAACACTGCCCCCTTCCCAAGGACTGCACGTCCCGGGCAGTACAATCCCTGGACAGGAAGCTAAACTTACAACTGTGGCATAAATGCATTAATAAGCATTACATTACAATAATAAACAACATGAACAATAAATGCAATACATAAAACAAATCAAATACACATTTAAAAACAAAATGGACCATGGTCTTATACTATTTACAATTATTTACATTATGTACTATGGCCATAGTAATGAGCTAACCTGTCGTAATGAACGACTTTAGGTTTAGAGTTCGAAGACTTACGAATCCGAACCACGACGTCATTCAGCCTGTTTAGGACTGTGTACGGCCCATCCCAAGGTGACTGTAATTTCGGACAAAGTCCTTTCCGTCGAGTCGGATTCCACAACCACACCTTGTCTCCTTCGTGGAATTGATGTTCAGTAGCTCTTGTGTCGTATCGGGTCTTCATCTTCTCCGTCGCCAAGTTGACTCGCTCTCGTGCAAAATTGTGCATCACTTCAAACCGGGCCTGGAGATCTTGAATATATTCCTCAGACGATGAAGGAGCATCCGGAGGGCGGCCAAACAATAGATCACAAGGCAGACGAAGGTCACGACCGAAGAGCATCTGTGATGGAGAATAGCCGGTAATCTCGTGGACAGCACTGCGATAAGCCAGTAAAAAGAGTGGTAATTTCTTGTCCCAGTCCTGTTGGTTTCTGGAAACCACTAATGAGAGGTTATTAAGAATGGTTCGATTGAACCTCTCTACCATGCCGTCCGAATGGGGATGCAATGGCGTCGTTTGAGTTTTGTCAATGCCAAGTAGTTTGCATAGTTCTTTGATTACTGCCGAGGCAAAATTCCTTCCCTGATCGGAATGTAACTGAAGAGGCACTCCGAACCTGGAAATCCAGTGCTGTATCATTACCTCAGATACTGTGACTGCCTCTTGATCAGGAATAGGATAAGCTTCAGGCCACTTGGTAAAGTAATCAATGACAACGAGTATGTATTTGTTGCCATCAGCAGTTCGTGGCAGAGGTCCCAGGATGTCAAAGGCGATACGTTCAAAAGGCGCACCTACGTTGTAATGTTGCAGTCTGCCTCGGCTGCGTTTCCTCGGTCCTTTCCGACCTGCACAGGCATCGCAAGATCGGCACCACTTTTGCACGTCATTATTTGCATTATTCCAGTAAAAGCGCTCACGAACTCTCTGTAAGGTCGTCATAATTCCAAAGTGACCTCCTGTAGGGCTGTTATGTAGTTCTTTGAGGACATCAGGAATCCGGGATCTTGGAAGTATCAGTTGCCATCGGAACGTCTTCCCATCATCCGACTCGAATTTCCGGTATAAGACGCCGTTTCGAATGTGAAGTGAATCCCAGAGTGCCCAGTATTGTTTTGTTGTAGGACTACAGATAGAAATGTCCTGCCATGTAGGTTTTCTGTTTGATGACTCTATTAAATCAAGTATGGGTTTAATGTCGCGGTCTTCCAGCTGGTCTTTCCTGACTTCATCATCACTCCACGGGTCTCGATCAGCCGATGTTGATGTTGTAATTTGTCTTGCGACCGGAGTCAGCAGCTCGTATTTCGCTTCCACCCTGGAACAATATCGGCAGCTTTCTTGGCAAGGTCTTCTAGACAGGGCGTCGGCGTTTCCGTGTGATGATCCCTTACGATGACGGATAGTGATGTCATATTCTTGGAGTCTCTGTATCCACCTGGCTATTTGACCCTCAGGATTTTTGAAATTTAAAAGCCAGGCCAATGAGGCATGGTCCGTGCGGAGGAGGAATTTTCTCCCGTATAGATAATGATGGAAATGTTCTACAGCTTTGATGGCGAGCAACTCTTTCCTTGTGACACAGTAATTCCTCTCCGGTTTAGACAGGCACTTGCTCCAGTAAGCTACTACACGTTCTTGGCCGTCTATTTCTTGGGACAAAACAGCACCGACACTTTCATTGCTCGCGTCGGTGTCGAGAATAAATGGTCTGTCGAGCTGAGGATACGTCAGGATTGGAGCAGATGTTAAAGCTTCCTTTAAGTTGTTAAATGCATGCTCGCATTCCTTTGTCCAAAAGAATCTTTGCTTGCTCTCTGTCAGCTTGTGAAGTGGTCTTGCGATGGAAGAAATGTTCTTCACGAATCTCCTATAGTAGGTGCAAAGCCCTAGGAAGCTTCTCAGCTGATGGACATTTTCGGGACGCGTCCAGGATTTAACCGCTGATACCTTTTCAGGATCCGTGCGCACACCTTCTGCAGAGATGACATGTCCCAGGTAAGTCACTTCCTTTCGAAACAATTTGCATTTAGCGGGAGTCAGCTTCAGATTGGCCTCTTTCAGTTTCTGAAGCACCTTTCTAAGATTTTCTAGATGCTCTTCAAAACTCTTTCCGACGATGATGATATCGTCCAGGTATATCAGACAGGCTTCGTAGGAAAGGCCTTTCAAAACAGTCTCCATAAGACGTTCGAATGTTACCGGCGCATTACACAGTCCAAACGGCATCACTTTGAACTGCCAAAGTCCTTGTCCCGTAGTAAATGCCGTCTTTTCTCGGTCTTCAGGATGGATTTCTACCTGCCAATACCCACTCTTTAAATCAAGTGTTGAGAACCACTTGCTTCCAGAAAGAGTGTCTAGAATGTCATCAATTCTAGGAAGAGGGTAACTGTCTTTCTTCGTAACCTCATTCAACCGGCGATAGTCAACGCAAAATCTTGTTGAGCCGTCTTTCTTTCTGACGAGAACGATGGGAGATGCCCATGGACTCGCTGAAGGCTCGATGACATCGCCTTCTTCCATATCTTTTAACAGTGTTCGCACCTCTTCCTGTTTAGCAAACGGTAGACGTCTTGGATGTTGCTTGATTGGGGGATGATCGCCAGTATCTATTCTATGTTGTGTCAAACTAGTTCGACCCACGTCAGAAGACGAGCGGGAGAAAACAACTTGAAGATCTTTAATGACGCGATCGGCAGCATTTTTCTCTTTATCGTTTAATTGTGCATTCTGCAATAACTCCGATGTAATGCTCTCTGAGGACACGGATTCTGGGATGTTACTCTTTCTTTCAACGCTGGTTACTGGAGTACATGTTGCAACCACTTCACCTTTCTTAATAACTCTCGACTTTTCAGTTACATTGGCGACTCTCACCGGGATAACCGTTCTGGATAGGTCGACGAGTGTTGAGGCTACTAGTACTCCTTTTGGGATATTACAGTTATTGGGATATTCTATGATGCCGTAGCGGAAATTTCTATTTTCGGCTATGGATCCAGGAAGTAAAATTTCTGTTCTTGCCGGTATTGTGATATAGTCTTGTGCTATGATTTTATGGACAGATTTAACTTCTTCATCATTAACGAGAAATAACGCTATGTCCTCAGATGTAGAGTGCAATTCGTTATTTTTAAAATCCAAGTAAAAATTGTATTTCCTTAGAAAGTCCAATCCGAGTATGCAAGAATCAGTGATCTCTGCTACATATGCCGTGTGATGGTAAGCGGCACTTCCAAACGTGATGTTAACATTTACTTTTCCGTCGATGTCGATCTTCTCACCGGACACAGTCTGGAGGGTAACGCAGGGCGGCGTCCAGATAAGTTTGTTTCCTAGTTGTTGAGCCAAATCTTTTCGGATGATGGTGACGTTGGCTCCTGTATCTATAGTCATATTGCACGGAACTCCATTAATATGTCCTATTATGAAAAGTCCATTACTGCCGCCTCTCACTGCAGAAATCTGAAGCGCTTTAAACGGGGGCTTTTCATTATCTGGCAACCTCCGCCCCGCGAGATGGCCACTAATTAGTTTCCCTGCTGCTTGTTAGAAGCGGTCTTAACATCAGTACCCTGGGGTGTTTTGCAGTTTCGTCGTATGTGTCCTTCAGCACCGCAGTTCCAGCACTTAACGGTCGGTTTCTTCTCACCAATATTCCGTCTCAAGGCGTTCAGTTGTCTAGTTAAATCGTCAAGTCGAGCGGTGACTTGATCCCCTGGCTCCTGGACTTGAGCAGCTCTGACTGGGTGGCGGTCTCGACGAGTGGCTTGCTGGGCTGCCTCAAATTTCATGGCGTACACTAGAGCACTTTTTAAATCTTTTACATCCGCCATTCGTAGAGCTTTCTGTATTTCAGTATCTCGGATGCCGTCGATAAAGTATTGCAAGGACAGGATTTCCCTTGTTTCTGTCGGGCATTCCGAAAAGGCGAGATGGGACAGCCTTTCAACATCCGCGGCGAGCTCCTGAAGTGTTTCGGTAGGCTTCTGTTGACGAGATTTTAATTGGAGCCTGCTGTAGTCTTTTAAACACTTCTCCCCAAAGCGCAACTCCAAGGCGCCGGACAGAGCTTCGAAATCTAACCTTTTGTTTTCGGGAAGAGTCTGAAGGATATCCGCTGCGTCGGCTCTTAGAGAAGCGGCGAGATGACAGGCCTTAGCTTGGGAATCCCATCCATTCGCATCCGCCACGATAGAAAATTGTGTCTTATACACCTGCCAGGAGGTTTTCCCATCATACGTGGATAGCTTCAGAGGTGGACGAGCAGGCATTGGTAAGAATTTAAAATCATCACTCCTGCTCCCTGCCGACGTTACGAATTTCTTTAAAGTATCCATTTCTTTGGCAACTGCAGAAACTCTCTCATCAATTTGTTGTTCGATTTGGTGTTGGACGGCACAAACTCTTCCTTCAATTCGTTTCTCCACAGCAGAAACTCTCCCTTCTATATGTTCTTTTACAGAAGAAACTCTTTCTTCTATTTCTTCTTTCACCGAAGAAACTCTTTCTTCAATATGATCTTTTACGGAAGAAACTTTTTCTTCAATATGTCCAACTTTATTTTCAACTGCGTCAATTCTGCCTTCCATAGCTTCAAATTTATTTTCTATTATGCAAGTAATTTCTCTTTTCATTTCTTCTTGACCAGCTTGAACGGCTTTCATTTCGTCCTTAACGGATTCCTGGCCCAATTTCATTTCTTCCTTAACGGATTCCTGGCCCAATTTCATTTCTTCCTTAACGGATTCCTGGCCCAATTTCATTTCCTCTTTAATTTCTTCTTTAAATGAGGCAAAGGCTGATATTAACTGCCTTAATTGCTCTTCCATCGCTCTTGTTATTGGCATTCAAATCCCACTTCTGACACCAAAAATTGTTGCGTGCGTACGGGTTCGTTATGAAATGAATGCACAAGTCCGATGAAAAATGAACAAAAAAAAATTTATTATTATCACAACAAAAATGCTTAAATTTTCTCAAATTATCATGCAGTATTACAATATCTCACAGTAGTTATCTTTTAACTACTCAAATGTCCAATAGAACGCAATTAAAAACAGCTAAAGAACGCTAATCCGCGAATTCGCTACAATCAACAAGAGCAGTTTTCTAAACAACAACAAACTAAGCAACTACTACAAACTGAGATGTTTTCCTCCTTTTATAAGATTTTAAAATCACGCGCTAGAATTTTCCAGTACTTTCTCGAAATCAAAAAGAGATATTTATTTATTTAATGCACGCGCTCTTGTAATTTCAATTTTACGGCTTAGCTTTCTTTTAATATTCGTCACGCGCTGCACTGCGCGAGAAATAAAATCATTTAATTTGTAATTGAACTAACATTAGCTTTTTAAATACCAAATTCGTAACAATATTTATTAAAACAGTATTATTTGCCACGTTTTTGAAAAACGGAATCTGATTTATGTAGAAAATGCGAGAGCCTAGGTTGTTTGTTGTGAGCAAATTTGTTGCGAGCAAAAAGCGATAAATCACTTCTAATTAATCAGTGATAGTGATTTTTAACATAACTACTCAACACATTCCATCTGATCGTAAGCTATTAAAAATCTGTTGCGTTATGACTTGGTCAAAACCTGGGTCTAAACCTAGTGTATCTAGCACTATTGGATAATGCTGACGAGAAATCGGCCGTTGATGTTCTTTAAAGTTAAATTTATTCAAAAGAAGAAGCTGCCATTTTGCACTTAAGAGTTCAATAAATATGTTAGATAAATTGCACAGTTCTGCGAAATAAAAAACAGTAACTATCCAAAGCAATTTATTGAAATAAAAACTTAAATCACAAAAAGGGTTACTGCTGTACCTTGCGATCTTGAGTTAAGACATTCAAAAGGCTCGAAACGAATTAAGCTTAACTGTTGCATCCATTAACTCAAATGAAAGTGTTCATATTTTAATAGCAGCAGATAGTTTTGGGAACTTCATGAAAGATTCAAAAGCAGGAGAATTAAGCAAAACGCTAAGTTGCATACAAATTATTTGACTTGATACAGCAGAGAATACAAAACAGGGTTAAGGATACTTTTTCAGGAGGTGTAATTTCAATAAAATTTTGCGCTGGAGCAAGAAGTTCGCATTTCATGATAGTTACAAACTTTGGAAATTAAGAGATTTAAATTTCTTATCCACTGTAGATAAGGGTTTATTTAAAAGCTTTTTTTGTTATGGAGAACCACACTGATCGATTTAATGAACAGTTTTCTGTTAGGATTAGAAATAATTTAAGATCAACAAAGTAATCAACGAGAAATAGTGTGCTGGACCTATATAAATGTTACTGAAATTGGTGTAGTTTTTTTATTTGGTCTGGCATATGAATTTGGATGTTTTTATTAGTGATTGTTTTAGATAAGTGACCAAATTTAAGTACCATTCGATGACATGTATTAAATTTTAGGAAATTCTAATTGCCTTTTACTGCCGATATAGATAAAGTATTTTTAACGACTGGCACTGTTCGAAATGTTTATTAGATTTGCAGTTTTTATAGTTACCAAACAATGTTTTTGTAGTTACCAAATAATGTAAATAAAGAGCAAAAAATAACAAGTATCTGTTTGTCGTTTCAATATAAGTAATCGAGAATCATTTTAAGGGAAAAAATACAGAAATCTAAATTGCGTACACGATATTATGCTTGAGTATTTTTTAACGTTATTGAGGAAAAATGTCATAACACGCATGTTTATTTCTTCATCATAATTAATTGATTTTTAATTTTAAGAAAGTAATTCTTGACCTTACAGGGTTTTTTCCGAAAGAACATAAATATTGCTTATATTTATTTAAGATTCTTATTTCTCTGGAAAACTCGTTACTTAAAAGGTGATAGTCTTAGGATGAAGTTTCATTGCTGTTGCGACGAGATGTAGTTTTTGATGAGGCCTTTTCTTCCAAAGGCTTCTGACTGTAAATGATATAATACGAGTTGAGGAAATTGAAGCTGATGCTGAGAAACAGAGTTATGTGTCCAAAAGAGTCTTAATGATGATAATAACGTTTGATTGTCTATTGAAGGTTTTTAGGTCTGAAATCTAATCCAATGGATGGGAATTTGCGTTGAATGTAACAGGGTTGTTAGCGAGTTTGAACAATTTTAGTAACATGAAGTTCTATGTCCTGCGCACGGCAGCGGTTTTCTTTCTCTCAGGTTGGATCCATAGCCTCATTTGTAGTCAGAATTAAATTCTGACACTTGGAAATTCGGTTACAGCCGGACAAACATCGCGGAGAAAGCAACGCAAGGCGAAAACGTCGTGGTACAAAACATCGTGGAAGAAAATAAAGCAAAGAGAAAATATCGCAGTTCTAAAACATCGTGGTACAAAATATCGTGGTCGAAAATAAAGCTTTTAAAAAACATGGCAGTTTAAAAACATCATCGTCGAAAATATCGTGGTAAAAAGTAAAGTACCTACAAATAAAGTAATAAAGTACCATGGCGATAACATCGTACGCATGCGTTTATCAAATCCTATACTGACATATTATGTAACTGACTTTCGCCATAACTAACAAATTGACATCCAAAAAACTGATTGCACGCATGAAATACATGAAAATATTAACGGCACTAAAAATAAACAGAAACAAAACAAAGTATAATTTTTACTAAAGCAATATCAGATTAACAAATGTGAAAGATAATAATTTGATGATTAGCAGTTTTTATAGAGGTATTATCTTCCTTTTTTCTAAGCATTTTTAGACTGTATTTTTCCTAAAAAAAATTATCGATAAAACTTTACAAAAAAGATTAATTTATTAATGACCTTTGTTAATTAACTGTTCAAATTTAAAATTCTGTTTAGAGTAATAAGTTGCATTAATTTTCTACTCATTTTCAATTTTTAAATGCTTAAGTTTCTTTCTTATTTTTTTCAACAAAAATTTATTAGTTCATTATAAATATAAAATACAGAAGTAAAATAGTCACTCTTTCCTTCTTGCGCTCCCAAATTATTATGCGCAAATGCATTTACAACTTTTAAAACCTGAAAATGCATGTGTGCAATGTTATCGTTATACAATGATTGTAGAGACTTTATTTTTTACCAGGATATTTTCGACAACGATGTTTTTAAACTGCGAAGTTTGTGTACCGCTTTATTTTCGACCACAATATTTTGTACCACGATGTTTTAGAAATGCGATTTTTTTCTCTTTACTTTTTTTTCTCTCACGATGTTTTGTATTAAGACCTTTCGCCCTGCGTTGTTTTCTCCACGACGTTTTCGTCCGCGATATTCGGAAATTCGTGAGCCATTAGTTGATCAGTACATAGATGTCCTTAAATGGAAATGGACTGATTGATTTTCAAAGTTTAGATATATAAAAATACTACTGTTCATAGGAATGTATTTTTGGTTTTAATGGATAAAAATGCCAAAATGAATAAAAGTATGCATGTAGGTAGTATTTAGGCACTACTTTCTCTATTTAAATGATAAAGATAAATTTTAAGTGTCATTGATTGATTATTACAAAATACGCTTTAGGAGAAATGCCTGCTTTAAAATTTCTCTACTGTATGAAAAAAAAATCGAGGTAATATTTTAGTTGACTGTATCTTGCCGGCTGTTATAAAATGTAAGGAACTGCAGTGGTGCAGCACGCAGTGGCTAAGAATGGCGCAACTCAGGAATTGCTATACAAATAGCTTTTCTGATTAAAGTTTTCAGGTGGTGTTGAAACCTAGTGTGTTGAAGCTTATTACCAGTCTAAGACGTTTGTTTCAAATTATTGGCTTAGATTAGTAATAAATCCGAGACGATCATCTAAAATGAACTTAAGATGTTTTATTCAAACAAATGTGTTAATCTAGCTTACTCTTTGATAATCAAGATAGAGCGATTCCAAAATTTGATTAACAGACTGAGCTTTTAGAAAAGAGAAAGGCATTTTAGAAATTGGAAAAAGAATAAGAAGCTCTGAAACCACAAAAGTGTGAAATAGCTAATGGGTTTTACTAATAATACTATGTTTACTGAACTAATAAGACAGGTCCAGGTAAAAGAGGACAGGACACCAAAAATTACATATTGGTCCTACAGGTGCAGTTCCGCCCCAATTTTGAGAGAGAACACATAAGCGATCCGATTATCTCTCAGCCTCTTCCCCTAGCACAACCACTCTAGAGGACTTTTGTCTCCTTGTGGATTTTAAGTGCCCACTTACCACGCAGATACACTTACAGGCATCCATACTTTCTCCGAAATCCAAATACGAGCCAATAGGTACGACAATCACTGTCACTAACTATTATACTGTCATTTTTGGGCGGCAAACTGATAAGACAGCATTATTATCACAAATATCTGAATGGCGCTATGCAAATGCAAGCAGAAAGTTATCAAGCAAAAGGACTGGATTAGGCATGCCAGAGCAACTCTTCGAAAAATGTTTGGAAAAGTGTAAGATGTTGTAGGCATAGAAGTGAGTTGTAAACACCAAATAATGAGAGATCTTTCAGAATTCAGCGTGAATTTCGGAAGAAATTTTTCCGAAATTGAAGCAGATAGTCTTCTGTAAGTTAAGTCGAAGAAAGGAAGTGGTGCAATAGAAATGAACACCGCATAACCAAAATAGTATAGCTACAGGTTAGTGGATATTACTCGTGATCCTTTCATAACAGCTTTAAAATTGTTCATTCCACGATGTTTTGTACCACGACGTTTTCGCCTTGCGTTGCTTTCTCCGCGATGTTTGTCCGGCTGTAACCGAATTTCCAAGTGTCAGAATTTAATTCTGACTACAAATGAGACTATGGATCCAACCTGAGAGAAAGAAAACCACTGCCGTGCGCAGGACATAGAACTTCATGTTACTAAAATTGTTCAAACTCGCTAACAACCCTGTTACATTCAACGCAAATTCCCATCCATTGGATTAGATTTCAGACCTAAAAACCTTCAATAGACAATCAAACGTTATTATCATCATTAAGACTCTTTTGGACACATAACTCTGTTTCTCAGCATCAGCTTCAATTTCCTCAACTCGTATTATATCATTTACAGTCAGAAGCCTTTGGAAGAAAAGGCCTCATCAAAAACTACATCTCGTAGCAACAGCAATGAAACTTCATCCTAAGACTATCACCTTTTAAGTAACGAGTTTTCCAGAGAAATAAGAATCTTAAATAAATATAAGCAATATTTATGTTCTTTCGGAAAAAACCCTGTAAGGTCAAGAATTACTTTCTTAAAATTAAAAATCAATTAATTATGATGAAGAAATAAACATGCGTGTTATGACATTTTTCCTCAATAACGTTAAAAAATACTCAAGCATAATATCGTGTACGCAATTTAGATTTCTGTATTTTCTCTAGAGAAAACAAGGAAAGATCTATGCCTATCATAACCCTAAAATTGGCTGTGTCAATGGAGATCCAAACCGGAGAGTTATTTACAAAAAGAAGTTAATTGGAGATTTAACCTTCTTTCTGCCGTACACTTCGGTGGCCTGTGGAAAGCTGAAGTAAAAACTATGAAACGTCCTAAAGAATGTGTAATGGTTGGCAAGGCCTTACGTTCGAAGAATTTTCCATGTACTAAGCAGGAACATGTACTAAGCGTGTTCTAGTTTCAAAACACGCTAGTCCAGCGAATGTTTTAGTCATCTCACCAGAATATTTCCTGGTAGGGGGTATTGCAGAATAAGATGTGTACGAATGTAAATTATCTCTTCATAATCACTGGAAATTAATGCAACAAATATCGTATCCTTTTGAGAAAGGAGGCAGTCCAACACTGCTACAAATTCATTTCAAAGGGAGTCGAGTTTTGTCAAATATTAAAATGAATGTAAATGCATAGGAGAAGCACTTTAACATCAAATATAAAATTAGGCAAACTTTGCTTAGACTAGTGGTGATTTATTTGAGAAATTCTTCTGATGTCGAGGAA
Organism: Stegodyphus dumicola; assembly: GCF_044657685.1. NCBI lineage: Eukaryota > Metazoa > Arthropoda > Arachnida > Araneae > Eresidae > Stegodyphus > Stegodyphus dumicola. The sequence continues at coordinate 138,404,264 of NC_140781.1, read as the reverse complement.
CACTTGCTTATTTCCTTCGAAATCGGTGATTTTTTTAAAATAAACTAATGCCAATAAAAGTTTTATATTATAGTGAACGATATTTTGATAACCAAAGACGGTAGTTTGTGAGATTGGAAAATGGTTCGTGTTTACTGCCAGTTATAACGGTCTTGGTAACAAAATTCATGGAATGAAATTGAGATCTTCCGGGAGAACTAATGAGAACTCTGAAGTGATGAACTTGCTAGCTCTGAAATGAGAGATAAAAAATACGAGTTAACTAACTGTAATTTAAAACGTACGGATAGATTTGTGCTTGAATTATGAACTGATGTTTCAATTTATTGAATTCTTAAAATGCGATGTTAGTCTTATTATACCTCGGTGCTATCAATTAATTTGCATATTTTTTAGGTCCTAAAAATTTAATATTACTATTTTTAAGCGATTTAGTCAATCTGTGCTTTACTATAATAATCGTACTTTTAATAAGAATGATGTTAATATTTGTTGAGGGTTTTTATCAATAAGCGATAGTCTATTACCTTAAAGTTTATGTTAATTTTGTTAAGTACATTCAATTTTTTAATTGTAATATAATAAACAGAGTATTTGTACATAATTATTTGCAGTTATTGATTTAAATATATGTTTTTAACAACCAGCTTTGATGTTATGGATGTCTATCCAATGTATTACCCAGAAGAGTCCAGGAGGTTCGTATTAAATAAAAAAAATTTCCTTGGTGTTAGTTGTAATGGGGCACAATAGATATGTTTATAAAAGATTCAAATGTGATACTATATGATATACTTTACGATAGTCTTCGAATAACGTGAAGTAGTATAGCTCGGGTATCAAAATACTATAAAGTCATGAGGCCACTGGAAGTTGGAATGCCACCTTAAACAATTAGTACAAAATAATATTTCAGAAAGTTATCATCTAATTTGATCGAATATTTGCAAAAAAATTCGAATTTAGTTGTTGATAACTAAAAATTCCTAAGGGCTTCACTAAGAATCTAGATGGTATTTGAATTACGATGGCAGAATATTCCTGTCTGTCGGAAGTTTCACGGAACTCCCTCTATAGAGCTGTCACCATAAAAGTCGTCAACATATGGACTTACTTCCTTTTTCAGATCTTCATCAATCATTTTTCTAATTCATAACTTCTGCCATCCTTGCATCCATTATTATAACCCTTTATGTATATTTATTCCATATTACCAGATGATATGATATATGATGCATATTTTGGCGTCGAAAGATATAAGATGTCTGTATACTCAGACACACCAAATCAGTCAATTCCTTGAGGAATGCATGAGATACTTGGAGACGCCCTAGTGTCCTCTATCATGAAAATTCTCCAGTGACCCATTATGGTAACCTCAGATGATCTGCAGCTTCAATAGCGCCACCCCGTTTACGTCTTGTATTGCAGCTCCAAAAGGAGTATATCCTCTGTTCGGCATCATTTGTCATTCGAAAGAGGACTTCATATTTGACGCTTATGATATCACAAGTGATATATAACAGCGAAAGTATTTTTTGCTGTTCTCTGCGACATTTCTTTCAAGTATTGGACATAAAAGAAAAAAAAATGAGGTATGTTGGAAAAGTTTGAAATATATGAAGATGTTTTTATGAAAACGTCATTATATTTTTTATGCTTATATAGAAATAGGAAGTTGATACTATTTTGGAAGTAAGAAACTTTATATATACCAGTACGCACTTGGTGGAAATTTGAGGAATGAAAGTTATTTCTGAAAGATTTCTCAGTGGAATATGTTTGCGGGGAGAAGCTATTTTGCATACATTACCTTTCAATGCGAAGTGTTTGGTAACTTTATTACTATGATTATATTGCTTACTAACTGCGAGCTCTGAACAATTTTGTATTTCTTATGAACTTTGAATAAATTTATATTTATTATAAAGGCTTAAAAATTAGCAATTTTCTGAAAGCATTTTAACAGGATGCATCCAAATCATCACCATTTATGTATTCATTGAAGAATATGCAGAAGTACTTCTTTGAATGTATGATTACGAATTAAAGATAAAAATTATGAAATGAAGATGTGTTAAAGAATATTAAAAGTAAGACTATAACGCATTTTAGTTCGCAACTTATTATATGAATTCATAATTTCCTACATCATTAAGAAAAGCAGATTTTGGGTATCTCTTCAATGCTTTGTTTTCGCAGTTTACGTAACTCCTATAAATTACATAAGTATGAGTAGGAAGTTAATGAGATTAATTATTTTCTGTGTTCAAAGAAATCTTTGTTTAATCAATGAATGACTTTATGGAAAGTCGGTAGCATAAAGAGAAGTTTAAATAATACTTAAACACATATTTATTACGCGAAAGAATGACAAGCCATGTAAAGTTGAATAAGGATAACACAACATCATATATTTCGACGACTGGAATATTCCCCCCTTATTGAGTTGCTAAATTTACTTCTTCAGTTGCAATTAAGAAAAACAGTAGTGTTCAATCGTTAGAATAAAACTGATGCAACATAACGTTATGTTATACTTACTCACATTTTTGTTAACTTGACAAATTCAAGGAAACTACTAAAAGCAAAGAAATAATTAGCCATAAGATTGTAGAGACATTAGGTACTTTTCGAAGCAGGCAAGATGAAAAATTAGCAACGCCTTCACCGGGAATCTAAACGCGGATTTCTCAATTACGCGCTGAGCGTGCAGACCACTACACCACGAAGGACAAATTCAAGGCTTTTTGCTTCAAATGAAAAATGTCTAAAATCACGTTTCAAAGCACTTCGGCAGTTGAATTCTTATCTATAAATTCGTAATTTATTTCTTGGAGTTTTCTATGAACGGGTACAAAGATCTTTAGATCTTTGTGTCTTTAGATCTTTAGATCTATCTAGAAAATCTTAGATTTTTGTGATCTTTAGATCTTTAGATCTTGTGTCTTTAATTCGGGGTATAAATACATCATATGATACATGATATTTTTATGCCAAACTTGTTTATTTCTCCTTAATAATTTATAATCGGATGTTTGCAAAGGGGGAATTTAGATTCTTTAACTAGTGTTGAATTTCTGAATTGTTTAATTTACTCTTAAGCTTAATTAATTTAATCTCCAGTCGCTTAACAGAGGAACAAAATTGCAGTTAATTGCGTTACAGAGCAAAGCAATAGATTAATTAATATTATTATGAAATAAAGGGTCAAATCTACATAACAACTAAGCATTATTAATAGTAGTTAATTAAGTGATAACATAAATTTTTTCTTTTTAATAATGTTATTTGCATTCAGCCTAAAGTGAGTATGTGCATTTCTTTAAACCTTAAACTAAAACTATTCATTTTTGTGTGCATTAAATTATGTAATGTTTATCATGTACAGCTGAGGATTGTATAAACACTGAAGCGAACCGGAATTACGTGGCTCTTTTACGAAATTATTTGACGTGAAGTGAAATGTTTAATAAATTTATCGCATTGTGAAGCGAAGCATACTGAATCAATTTCATTACCATATATTTTTAAAGACTTTGACAGAATAGAACATAAGAATTATCGTACCTATATTTACTTTAGATGAACCACGCGTTCAAATATAAGTCTCGATTTTATGAGTACAGGGTTTCAAAAACGAAATTAGTTAATTGTCCTCCGGACAGATATTCAGACATGGAGAATTGTGCACAAACAATTTAATTTTTCAAATCTTTCTCCAAGAGAGGTCCGGAACTATTAAAACAATTGCTGGCAATACCAGTCATAAAATTTTGTATATTTAAAAAGCTGAAAAATTGTGTGTTTGATTTATTCTTTGTCAAAATACACTCTCTTCGCTGTTTTGTTTTTCTCGTTTTCGCCAAAATAACCCCCACACTCTCTTAAGACAAATAGAAAAGCTGATACTGCTTGAAAAGAATGGTTTAAATCGGGTTTGAAATTGCGTCGTTGAAAGTCGGAAATGCAGTGCTTTCTGTGGGAATGAGAGCCATTTCCGATCCATGATTGCGATTTCTACAGAATCACATTACACCATTGTTTATCTCGCTGAATGTCACAAGAAAATGAGTATCACAGCTAAAGGAAAACTAACCTGATTAGAGGTGTATTAAGCATAAATAATACCTATTCCTATTTTTTTATTTAGTCTATACGATTCGATGAAGTACACAAAACGATGTTATTGTAGAATATGGCTTTGAGCATCTATTTCCGGAAATTTAGAATTTTAGATGCATTTTAAGCAAATTCAGGATTGTATTAAAACAAGTGCCATAGTATAATTTTTAAGAAATTTTTAGAAAATAAAATAAAATTCACTAAGTTATAAAGGAAAGTAATACTAAAAAGTATGTTATTTAAACGTGTTGGATTACATAATACTGCATAAATATTTTACAATGATTGAAGATAACTGTTAAATTTTTTAATATAAATACTGTACTAAAAATAGAAACATAGATATCAAATCTCCTGTACTCTATTACATATATATAGCAATCTAGGGTTTTCATAATAATGATCGTAATTGATCAATTCTTTTGTTGTAAATTATTAAAGAATAAGCATTGCCAATAAATTTGCAGGCGATTAAAAAGACTGTTTGAGATTCAAATCAATTCAAAATTTAATGAAACTACAATCTAGTCGTATCGAAAATCATGAAACCTATACGAAACGTAGGCGGATTTAAAATGGAAGACAGATTTTACATAGTTTCAGAAAGTCAGAAAACAAAATATTTAAAATGCAATGTATTTTAAAGACAGTTAAATGAATTTGCCTGTAATGTTCTGCTTACAACACCTTTATGTGATTAAATTTTAAATTTACAGTACTGTACAAAAAAGGACTCTGAACAACAATAATAAATACTAACTATATATTCCGAGCAAAATAAATCTATATATATAAAAGAAATTAATAATTATATGTTCCAAATATGATGTAAGTCCATCTATAAAGTAATTATAACTATGTAAAGGAATAATATATAGCAACAAAAGGTGAAATGGTATGGGAAAATGATCTAGAAATCTTACCTTACACCTAACGATTTAATTAAGAAAACTGCAATTTAGCTTTCAGGTACACTAACATTAGGCTTTTGAAGGTAAAAATTGCTTTTCAAATTTCGCTACAAAGATTTTTCCAGCTGAGTGACGAAGATTTTAACAGAATACTTACAATTAACTAAAATTCTTGCATTTTAATTACAAATTACTTACATTTTAAAGTTTTTATTTATTATACACACAAGAGCAAAATGTTCCAGCAAACAAAATTTCTAATAGCTTGTTACGCCGCAAATCCAGGCGTAAGGTTATATGGTATTTCTCCCACCTTCTTAGCGTGCGTCCGTGGTGTAGTGTTCTGAACGCTGGGCGCGTTTTCCAGAGGTCCGTGGTTCTATTCTCGGCGAAGACTCAGCGTTGCTCATTTTTCAATATCTCTTGCTTCCAAAAAACCTAATGACTCAACAGTGACGCTCGAACTAAAAGGGTGGTGCATGATGATTCCCGAGGATTTGGAGATTGAGTCCAATAAAACCCCATTCGCCCTTTAAAAGGGGGAGTATATAAGGTATTTCTCCCGCCTTCCTAGCATGCCTTCGTATTGTGGTGGTCTGCACGCTGGGCGCGTGTTCCAGAGGTCCGTGGTTCGATTCCCGGCGAAGGTGTTGCTCATTTTTCAAGTCTCCAGCTTCCCAAAAAATTCTAATGTACTCTACATATACTATATACATATAGCTAATCTTAAGACATCGATAAATTAAAGTAACCGATGTCTAAAAAGTTAAAAAAAATCGTCAGTTGTTTCGTCTTTTATGGCTAATTTTATTGTAACATGTATTCTCAAAGATTAAAGTCTTTGCTGAAATTTTCATGAAAAATGTTTTTACATGTGTTTCTCCACTGTAGTGTTACGAATTAACTAGAAAATCTATATACGTATCTTAAATAATTACATATATATTCTCTATTGAGGTAATTTAGAAAACATTATGCAAAGCTTCCAGATGTAAAAAACTGAAATGGAGCAAATCAAAAATGCTGTTGGAAAAGCAAAAAATTCTATTTAATTCTTATTATCTCGCGTTCGTTTCTACAAGACGTAAAAGCAAAAGAGTTACCCTAATTTTTCTACTTCTGTATTGATTTGTTATGGACGAATGATGATCATATAATATTTTTGAAACATAATCTTTATTCGCTTAATGGTTACTAAAATGCAATGTGTTAACTGGACTAAAAGAGTTATTATTTTTACAAAATTGTAAGAATCAAAATTGCTGTAAATTTCATGATCAGAGTTGATGCTATGAATATAATATTCTAAGCAAAATATTAGCAGATTAATGATGTAAGAGCACGGAAATTTTCCTAACGCCTCGAAACTAGCAAGTGTTACTCAATGATAACTTTTAAAGTTACTTGCAGAAAATTGCAGCCTGTGCCTTCCAGAGGGGGACGGAAAGTTTCAAACAATTTGCTCTTATAATAAGCTAACCACACCTTCAATACATCATCCAATATAAATTTACAATATTCAGATCTCCTTATTTAAGTCTGATACCTTATAGTTATTTAAGCAGCTATATCTTTGCTCGTTAAACTAAAATAAAAGTATTAATACGTTCTGCACAACAGTTATTTTGTTTCACTATTTACTTATCAAGGAACGCATTTTGTAAACATATTCGCTGCAATAAATAGAGTTAAAATGCATTGTTATTATTCTTTCGTTAGATACCTGCTAAAGAAAAATGTTTGAGGTCAATTAAGTAATACATACATTAACTGGCATTGCTGAATTTATGGATTTTAAGAAAATGTTTTATTGCATGTAACATTTTACATCTGCACGCTATTAGGTATATATTGCAAATATGCGATCTTTAAACTACATCCAATAAAATGCAGTTTTAAGACAGAGTGATGAAAAGGGAAACTTTGTCCGGAAAACACCTTTTGAAAATATTTATTTAATCCATTTTCAATTTTCTTTTCCTGCAACTGAGTATCAAATATGTAAACTTCATTTTAAGAAACAGTATCAAACTTCATGCTTAGAAACAGTAGCACCAAAAAATAATCTGCATGCATGCAAAATTTTATCTAGAGATTTTCAGTGAGAGATGATATTACATATTAGATAAAAGTTATCTAATATTATTCTTGCATATGAAAATATAATTTTCATATGGAAATATTTCATGAAAATATAATTTTCATATATATCTATTTTAGACGGTATACAGGACAAGACCTACGTATTAAAGCGAGCTTATTTGAACTAATGTGATATACTTATTTGAACTTATTTGAACTAACTATTCTAAATGTGCTGTAAAACTAATGAGAGAATGATGAAGAAAATTAAGTTCAAACAATAACTTGAAAAGAATATCCATTAATTATTACAATAATTATGATATCAAATTATTTTCAAACTGACAATCATTTACATTGAAATAATAAAAAGTGCGCATTAATACAAAAATAGAAATGCGATAAAAATACACCGTTTTGCAACAATGTTCTGGTCACGAAAGTGATGAGTGTTTTGAATATTTCAAACCAATTTTACTCCGAAATCGGCGTTAAAAATTCTTGATCATTTTTCAGCAACAAACTACTTTTCGAGGTAAGGTATTAATTTTAAGCAGAAAAAGCACTACTAGTGAAGTAAAACATTTGATCGTTGGACCGTTACGGATCTGTTGTTATTAACACAAGCACTATAGAGTACAGTATTCATGCAAAACAAAATTTCAGTAATTATGGTAAAAAATATAACTGGCATGATAGTTAAGGATGGGCGACTGAATTCAAATTCTTATCTAATAATGATAAATGGAGAATTTTCATTCACTTTCGTTATCCGGAGAACTGTTTCATTTCATCCGGAGCCTTCGGCTGCAATATCTCATTCAAGTTGCATTTCCTTCGAGCCAAATTGGATATTTTTGTTAAAAGCTTGAGAGGCCTTTTATACGAGTTAACTGTAATTGTTCATCAAGATAAGCCATACGGAAAGGAGGTATAATTTTATTCTTGAAAGAGACTCAGATGTGCGCCTATAAAATGTACCTTTCTTGTAATTCGATTCATGTAAATGACATACAGTTATGGTCGTTTAAATTTCTGTTTATTGCAATCAAATCTGTTTTCTATATTTCTGTTTATTGCAATCAAAAATGAATAGACTCTGATTTTAAGTAATATCTTAACCTTGTATAGGTATTTATTCGTAAATATGCAGATAGGTAGTGAACTATCATATATGGATTTAATAATGTGAAACCCAAAAGAAGCATTCGTAAACATTACAAGAAGGAAAAGAAAAGGTTTAAACGCAGAGTACCTTTAAATAAAGTACGGAGTTCAAAGGTTTATACGCAGAGTAGTATAATCCCAAAACAGTATCGAGCAGTTGTTTTGTGTTCTGAGGCTTACGAATGGTGTAAGTATAGCATTTTATAAAACAATGTGATTATTAACAATGAACATGAAGGCTTGGTCCCACGTTATTGGCACAGTGTACAAGATAGAGTACTGAGCAATATTGATATCGCTCAGTACTCTAACATTATGCGAAAATTATATTGATATTTAGAAAATTATATCAGTATTTAGAAAATTACATCAGTATTTCGAAAGAACATTCCCAATACATTATAAGGAATTTGAATTTTATAATTTTATTTGAAACTCACATAAAATGCAGTCAGATTAAAAACTAATTTAATAAAAACGAGAAAATCGAGTCTTTAAATAACGATTTAAAAAGTAGAATTGAGACTTCGTCCTTTATAAGAAAAAGAACTTACATTGCATAACCAAATTCTAGGCAAACTAATAACATGCATCAATATTTTGATACTTTAAATTCAGTTCATTTCAGTTTAAAGCAAAACAATTCAAAATGCATTATCTAACTTCTTTCGTTTCTGTACTTCTTGTATTTTGTTCATTGTGTATTCTCTTATTTTGCTAGTTTGTTCAATATTTGTTGCGCATCCTTGTTTCATTCTTTCTTCGTTTTATGCGTATAAAATGTTGTTCATTTGCTTCTCTTTTCACTAATCCAACAGAAGTAAAATTATTTTTATTCCATTAGTAAATTTTAGTAGACGTTTTAAAACATGTTAAAGGAAAATGAGTAATATCTCGACACTTTTATCCACTAAAATTGTACTGTGCTAAAATTTTAAAGTTGTCAGCTTAGAAAATATATTTTGTTTAGTGAGTTACTTTAAGCAAAATAATTTGGCTTCACGATATGCTTAATTTGTTATTGTATTTACTGCATGAAATTGTTGTATCTATTGTATTAACTACTCAGAGTATTGTAAGTGAAACGTTTCGAAGAGACTACCGGGTAAGGCGAATTGTTGATGGTATGTAGAACAAGTTGCAATTTATTTATGATTGAAAGAGAGGAGCGTGGCGAATGTTTTTATACATGTGGAGTATGTTTTATATCACTCGTACAATTAAGCTATTAGATCAATTAACGCCGAAGAGAAGTGACGCCAAGATCTAATGCTTGAGTATTGTTGAACTTGAGAGATATGCGAAAGGCTGGCCGCCCGTTATTTTGTGTGTCCTGTTTCTGTTATTCTAAGGCGGTCATGCTGTTAACGCGATATATATTTTAAGATGCGTTTGGCAAGAAGTAGAATAAACAATGTTCTCATGTGTGTGTAATTTTTGTTAACAGACGTAACAGTAAAGAGGGTACAGTCCACATTTGTGGGTGAATTTCATGAATATTTGGTGTGATTAAATTCAATGACCGAACAAGATGTTTTTGACAATTGAATTTTTCAGCAATTGTTAACATATTTGCTATCAGTGTCGACAAGTTTTTTTTCAGTAAGCAGACTAACTGTTCTTAGTACGCATGACAAAAATGATCCTGGCCACAGGAACATATGAAACCAATCTGTTTCAAGCCCTTTTTCCTTACCTCGTTCTAACAAATTTCTAAATTCTCTTAAGTAAGTTAAGTTTCCTGCAGTAAGAAGACATCATCAGGACAGTCTCAGAGCATCATAAGTGACAGTTCAATACTTATATATCAACAAAAAGAAAATGTTTATAAACATAGGGACAATGGATCCGTTGTTTTAAGAAATCTACCCATACTGGGTAGACGTCATTATGCTAAAAAAATGCTGGATATCTAAGCTTCCGAAGGCAAAATAAAAGTCAAATATTTAAACTATTTTCTAAAATGTAACTAATGTAGACATAATTTATGCAAATGAAGTATTAGTAGCTCATATAAAACTGTTTACAGATCTGTTATGAGGAAATATATTGTGCCACTTGAAAAAACATGGAGTTACTGAGTTTTAGAGACTAAACTTCTAAAGGTTACTTCAATACATGAAATATGGTTCAATTCTGGATCTGGTTCACCCACTGGAAGTTTACTTCAACACTTGAAGTTTGTCACAATAAACAAAACTGTATCCTTTCTTGTTTTGAACAGTTGTGATGAGATTGTCCTGATTTACAACTGTTATTCATTTGATACCGATATCGTATTTTCAGTAATTAAAGGAAGACAGCTTTAGATTCTCATTTCAGGCTTCAATCAATTAAATAAGCATAATTTAAACGGTCGTCAAATATTTTAGATACTAGTAACAACATTTTTATCACGCACAGTTTACTAGAGCGTAATAATCTCACGAAACTGCTGGAGCTGAGTACTTTTTATAAAGCTTATAACTCTTTTGACACTTACATTGTAACGGAAAAATTTCGATGCTAACGGGGATTAAGTTTAAACATATTACGAGGAGCACCTGGTGTACGTATAAAAATCAAGAATGATTTTACCACAATCTTAAGACCTCTATCCACCCTTGTTCCGAGTTTGAATATTAATGACCCGGAAAGGAAAGAAGACTAAAAAATGATTTTCTTTTCTTTTTGAAGTTTTTTAAAATATGAGGCATTAAGAATCACTTTCCCCCTTGAAACAAAGAGATATAACCATATCTTTCAATAATCTAAATTTAAGTGCTTAGGCTCAAAACATTTTTAAGCATTTCACGTATACGATTTCAAGCTAGGAAAGTCAGAACCGCAGTGTGGTAGTTCTAATTTTTGCATGACGAAACACCTTTTCTTATGTCTTGAAATTTCAACATTTTGGAAAATAAATTATATGACTTAATACCAATAATTATAATAATAAAATAATTTTTTTGCTTGATACCAGTAATTTAATGCAGCAAATATGCACAAATCAATAACATAAGGGCAATGTCTTTAATGTCCATCAATTTCATTAAGAATATATATATATAAGAATTTAGTTTGAAATATATAGACAGGGTGTTTCAGCACAGCGGTTGCAAACTATCAGGAGAGATAGAATACACCTAGGCAATGGAAAATCACATAGCGATGTATGGTCGGAAACGTGGCGTAGTAGCGACAACACAAAACACAAGAAAGGAAGGACACGGACAGGGTGAGAAAACGTGTTTAATATGCTTAGTGCACCAGAAACCAAGAAATAAGAATAAAAACAGACAACGATCGTCATCAAAGTAGCTGTTCGAAATTACGATCTTGGACCGTGACGCAGAAAACATCTCCGGTGCATGAAAGATCTGATACTGGGAAAATACCGGAGGCATATTTCCCAAGTGCACATCAGTGTAGCCACTGAGGGACGGGTTTCGAAAAAGGACCAATGAGCTTCTATTGCTCTTGTGGCGCTAATTCTTCATGCATGTGAGCGTATGTTGCTTATGTTTTAATTTGTATTTGTTTCATAGTTATAAATGTATGACGTAATAGTACGAACTCTCGTAGTACTTTCGTTTTATGAGTTTAATTAATCGCTGACATTTAACTTTCGCGATTTATCACGCATTAATATTTGAATTGATGTTCACGGCATATTATCGCTCTCGAGAAAATGACTCAAGCTACAATTAGTCTCGAATATTATGGATTTACTAGCACCTTCGGATTAAGAGAATTCAAGTGTATAGCTTTATTTTAATTGAGCTGAGAAAGGCTGGAAGTGTTGCAATGAATCTAGTGTTTTCTTATTCCAATGTTTTGCATTCAGACTACATATTGCGTATGATCTGTAAATTTCCATTGTTAACATTAAAAGTTTAATATGAATAAATTGAATATACTCGTTGTGAATAAAATCAATTAATTCTGTTTGATGAGTTATTTCTTGTGCAGACAGTACATTTAAGAATGTGCAGTTATTAAACGTGAAATTTAACACACTAAATATATACAAATGAAAAATTAGTAAAGTTCACTTATTAGTAAAGTGAATAATATTCTGCATTGGCTATTACTATAGAACATCTTTTTAATATAGACTGCTATAAAAAGAGCTGACTTCTATTTACATATATAAATTGGTGTAAATATTTTTCTCATATGCATAGTTTTATGTAAAGATAGCATTTGGGCTCAGATGTTTATCACATATTTCTTTCTTCATCTTATTTACCGCTCATTAAGTAATATTTCAGATTGATAGTTCTGCGGAGTATCCAACATGTGTTTGTATTTCAAATTCTTTCAGCCAGGTAGCGAAATCTTCACAATTGCTTACATTTGATCTAACTTTGCAATGAAAAATTTCGGAAGAAATCGTCGATGCTTTAATTATTTTGTACAGAAAATTGCGTCGCAGAATATTTTCATCCATCTTTTTTAAATCTTAAACCACGCGAAAGATCATGTAACATGACAGAAATATTACTGGATGCCCATTGGTCCATCCTAGAACCAACTCACTCAGCGGCTACGCAGATATGCATTTGTGAAATATGCATACCGGAGCGTACCGGACTCCCCAGCAGCTGCCATGCAAAATGTCCCTCAGCAGTGTTTACGGGGGTTTTGTACACCAGTGTCTTGTAGTCAGTGCAAGTGAGTTCTGGCGATCTTGGCTGGCCAATGCATAGGACCAGCCCTGCCGATCCAAAGTTAAGGATAAGTTGCATTCAGGTGTAGAAGCACATCAATGCTGTAATGTCCCAATAAAGCCGTTCCAGCATTTTAGCTGCACTAAGCATAATAAACATATTTTCTAACCCTTTTAGTGTCCTTTCTTTCTTGTATTTTGCATCTTCAATATTGCGTCAGGAAAGCGTTTCCGACCATTAAATGCTATGTGATTTTCCATCGTTTAAGTGCACTCTGTTTCTCCTGACAGTTTGTAACAACTATGGTGAAACATCCTATATATATATATATATATAATATATATATATATATATACTTAATTACTGTTTAATAATGCAGTAGAGAGAATTTAATGCACGTACTGTAATTAAGATGTTAAGTCCGTTAGACTAAGAAATATCTCTTTACAAGCTCAATGAGGTGCAGTTTGGGCTTAGATAATTTGTAATAATTCCACATTTCCTGGCAATATGTACTAGATAAGAATCCTCTGGATGTCTAACATGCATTTGTATGAGACTTCAAGATATTTATAATAAACACTAGATTAAAATTTTTAAGGATGACTAAGCATCGTGCATCGACAAAGAATTTCCTGGAATGGGCAGTTGTTAGAACTAAGCTTTGACAAACAATTTCAGTGCTATTGCGTTTTTCTTAGTGATGATTAATGATAAGAATAATCTTTTAAGGGATTTTTGATTCTGAAATTCTTGGCTCCTGAACAGAATTTTTTGAAGGATATGACTGAGAGTTTCACCCCTATCTAAGAATATCTGGAATATCTTCAACAATAGCCAAGCTATTTGGAACTATGACCTATTGATAAATGTATTTCTGAGCGCCGTGCTTAGGTTAAAAGGACTCTGCTGCTTTCGAGTCGCATATTAGATAGATATTCGAATCTAAAACTAAAAAAAATACAAAACTAATTTTCTAAAATATTTTTTGCAGGATTTTTAATCCTCTTATTCATTAGTGAAAGAAATCATCTTACATTGGTTGATAATGTATTTACCGAAATTATCGAACACTGCAGGAATTATAAGGATTCAAGTTCAGATTTACTTTACTTACTTGAAATGGTAAAGGCCAGGAAGATAAAATATCCGGTGCATAAAAATATTCCCAAAAATGTGTATAATCAAATGGAAGCTTTTACGTTTCATAACTCATGTTTGTAACATGCTCAGCGATTGAGTCACTATATACTTACTCTTATTCATTTCTGAGCATGTGTCCATCGTAATCATCGCTTCTTCGAGCAAGCATTTATCGCTTCAACTTTGGCCTAGCTGCTTCTATGTATTTTAGATAGACTTTCTGTGAATGAATTTCAAATTTCGGTTCATAAATGATTTCCTCGAGATACATCTTATCCAGTAACAAAGTATCGTTATCAACTCTGCATATAAGGAACTTTCAAATAGCTGTTCTTTTAAATCGTTTCACAAAGACCACATGAAGTCCAAAAATTATTTCGTCTTTCATACCTAAATTCAGCGCTTTTATTTTCAAAGGTTTAAAATAATATGGTTTTCTTATGTCCTTCAAATGAATCAATCACCTTTAAATCAGTCTCATTCTCTTTAAATCTATCAATCAATATTTTGTTTTAACAACGGATTACCTGATCTTCATTTATAGCGCAGGTATAAAATTTCTTGCGAATGTAGTTTTGCATACATAGGACAAATCTGCGCATTTTTAAACATCAGCATTAGTGAACATACTTGATATGTTAAAGAGAAGGAAGTAAAATATCCGCCACAGAATCCCATTTCTGAAGTAAAATGATAGTTTTTAACTTCCGAAAGATAAGATTGTTACCTACGACAATTCACGTTTTAATTTAGATTTTCTAGAAGGTTTCGATTCTTTTATAGTAACCTCGTGAAAGGTGTAGCTTTTCTACTCCTCCTTCTTAACATGCTTAAAACATGCTCGAAATTCTTCTTCGAACTCAACTTCCTGTCTTTTCGACTAAGCACTTTAAATTCAACGCTATCCACTACACCTTCTAATGCACCCACGTTAGGAGTACCAATAATACTTTGATAAACTTGGATTCAGATACCGCAGTTGACAATTAGTTTTAGCTTTATTTATGTTAATTTTTATGTTGAATTTCTTCATGTGTTTATTGGATTAAAGCTTTTCACCAAATATCACATATTCTAAATGAGACGTAGTAATGTTAATTAAGGCATTAGCGTAAATCCTGCTAACATATTTTTTCAGGCGTTTTTATTAGTCAGGTTTCTTTAAAAAAATATAGACGAAGGAATCACTTTTGTTAGACATATATCCCTTGGATTCTTTGCTCTAATAAATAAACGTAGCTTTATGGGCTTTATTATTTCATTTCAGAACATCCCAATAGGTTTCTGGACCCGTTTCAGCAAAGCACCAGACATTTATGCAATTTTTTCATTTTGACTTAATTATTTGCACAGAAAACTTACATATTCAAGCAACGACTATTCTTAAACATGCGCACTGTAGCGTCATATGAAGAATATTCCTAATAATAAATTTGGCTAAGTAATGTTCAAAAGCGATATCAGAGATCCTTTTGCTTCATACTCGTAAGGTGGGGTGAAAGAGCTTCGGAAGAGGGTGGCGAAAGGCTGGTTAAAATAAAGATTTTGACGTAAGCACGTTAGAGCTGCGAAGGGATACTTTCGTGGAAGTACATACTAATACGTAGTTTATACTATAAACATATATGTTACGTTATGAAAACTTATATTCAGTGCATGCATAAATATATATTATTATTTTATATATGAAAAATCTGACTATAACTTAGTGCTAGCAGCTACATACCCTTACTATTGGAAATGCATTCATCTTTCATTTCGTGTCGTAAAGTACACATAAAAAATTGCTTATGGCTATAGGGAATTCTTGGATTTCTTATGCATTTTACTCAGTGTCTGAATGATGTCTACCAAAATACATTTTACTGTAACAAATATCTATGCATATATACGATGTCATAGAAAGTGCAGTTGTACATTATATCTGAATGTGTTTCTTTCCTTTGTGCCTTTCATACAAAATGCCCTTGGAAAAAAGACGCTAGTCTCCTTACATTGCACTCAACCCCTTTTTTCATGTGATGAGATAAGTATCGACATCGTCCTCCCTGGGGATAAAACTTGAGTTATTCAACGTCGCTTTGTGTTTATTCTTTGGTAGGGAATAAACTAAAACTACTTCCCGTTTCTAAGCTATTCATTTCATTATATTATTTGTTTCATCCGCACAGGGATGCAATTAAATTCTGTTTTGACTAAAAGTAAAGCATTTTTTGTAGATAGAATGCTTTTAAGAATTCTGATCTGATATATATTAACCATCATTATGCTACTGAAAATGCACTAATAATTCATAAAATTTTAATTTTTTGGAAATTTATAGGTTGTCTTGTCAGTGCGATTTGATATATGTATAGTCCTAACTAAAAGAGCGCTTAAATTTTGCATCAAAAGATAATCCTACGTTTGAAAAGGAGAAATAAACAAATCTTCGATAGATAATCAGTTTTGTATACTTAAAAGAAGTTTGGGCTTTGGTTTTCTGAAACTTATCCACAAAGCCTGAAACTTATCCACATTTAGTGAACGGGAATTCCTTCAAGTCTTTTTGTATTTTCAAACCCTTAAATTCTTAATCAATAACATTAATTTTAATCCTTTTCTCTCCAACACTTTCGAAATTCAAATAGCTTTCTTCAATGGATAGCATATGTTTTTGCTTTCTGTATAATTTAGCCGTCGCTCTACTTAACTTTGCAAAACTGTTTTTGCTTCTGAAGAAGAAGAATTTCTATCTGATCATACTAGAAATCCATAGAATTTAATTCAAAATATACACCAATCTAAAGTTCCTCCTTTTCGATAATTTTAAGAAACTTATAACAATGGTACTATATTATTGTTTTCTATATTTCATATCGCTCTCGTACCCGTACCATCCACATTTATTTTCGCTTTATGAACTTGAAGTATTACTTGCTTTATTTATGTATACGATTAGACAATAATTTTTAGTTTTAGTGCAATATAAGAAGCCATATATTCACATAAAGGATCATGACAATATATGAAATTGTAAACACTAACATTCACAGCCTCTTTGCTATTTGCTTCTGCTTTCTAGGAGTACATGTTTCTATATCAATCATGTACGTCTGTAAGGAATTCTAGAAGACGATAAATAAGGCAGTGAGGTATGTCAAAAATAAACAAATGCAGGAGAAGTATCAAGATACCAAGCACCATTGTCGACAACTAATTCATTAGACACTGCAATGAAATGAATAGTTCTTGCATCATTGCTGTGCTCCGAATTATTGGAAGATATGTCAAGCTTTCACAGTAAGATCCGGTAGACTGATTTATTGTTTGTAACAGACAATGTGAAATGATAGATACAATAATAGCAGCAAGTCTAAATATGATTACAAGATTAAATAGAACTGCCTGATAAATCATTAAGGCACTTCAAACAGAAAGGTGGCTATTTTTGTTCCTCTTCTGAGTTGGCGAACACCGCGCTAGAGACGAAGTGGGTGAGAACACAAGCATAGCAACATCAGTAAATGTTGACGTAAAATCATTCATAAGAGGCTTAACAATGCGTCATTCATAAGAGGATTTTGTCATTTCAGTTCCTTTCTTCATTTCAGCAAGATAAAAATATGGCACTCATTTAATAATATGTTTAAATAATGTTCAGTTTATTTTAATTCCATTTTGCACTTAAGTATATATTTGTTAACGTACATATGAATTTAATGTCGATTCTTCCATTGACGTTTAGAACCTGAAATTCCTCTTTTTTATGTTAAAACTGAACCTTTAGAAAAACCCGTGTTTCAAAGTAAATACGTAGATATCAAAGTGCTAAAGCCCATGGGCCTTACGCATGCTTAGTGAGGGAATATTGCTATGGGGAAAGGCACCTCTCCATAGGTACACCATATGGAGGAAAACCATGAAAATTCACATGCAGTCATGCCATGGGGAATTCAACATGATACCATACATACCATAAGTAAAGACACGTGGATTCACGTTAAACTAATATGGTAGGAGAAAGAATTCATTTTAAACTGTTGCTGAAGTGGTAGGAGTATGGATTCGCTTTAAAAGGGTACTCGTTGCTACTTACATGGTAAAAGTATGGATTCGTATTAAAATGCTAATAATATGATAAGAGTATTAATTTTCTTACCTGAGAGCGACATAGTATCGCAGAATTTTGCAGATAATTTACAATATTTTAAAAAATTTAAATTTATGAACCTTTATGCTGTGAAATGAAAGATGATATAACTTATTGATTACCCTTTATATATAATACATTGTGATAACTATATCCTATAAAAGATGAGCAGTATTAAACTTATTGTTATTTACAATTATCAAAGATGAGTTTATAATGAATAATTATATGGAAATTATTGAATTGGTAATGAATAGCATATTAAAAATTTAAGTCGTGAATAGTTTTGAATACAGTGTGCAGTGTTTTTAATGTGAATAGCTGTAAAAGCATTCAGAGGGAAAGCCAGACGTTTTATAGAAAAGTAGTTTTGTAGGAAATGTATTGTAGAATATTTGCTGTTTGAGTTAAGCATATTAAAATTTATGTCATGAATAGTTTCGAATACAGTGTGCAGTATTTTCAATGTGAATAGACTTAAAAGCATTCAAAATAATTCAAATATACGTCTTTTTTTACAGGAAAGTAGTTTTTTAGGAAATGTATTGTAGAATGTTTACTCTTTGAGTTAAACCCCTTGTATTTTCCATAAGATCCTCATATTTTCACAAAATATACTATTACTTTTTCATTCTCCTATAAAAAATGTTCTCCCATATAAAATAAAGGCAGAACTAAAAAGAATACTCGAGTTTTAAATAGATATATTGAAACTCATATATGTACAGTAAACAACCCTTCAGCAGAATTCAAGAACAGGATAATCAGAAGTTTTATGTTAATATGATGTGTTTTCACTGTTGTAAACTACAGTCAAATTTTAACTAAAAATTTATGATGAGACGAATAAATGAATAAATAATTCTAAACTCTCTATGAAATCCTAATTTTGTTTTGATTTTGAGTTATTGCTAAAAAAAAACTTTTGCCAGCTTAAACAATCAGTCGTACAATTGTAGAAGTTATGATTAAGTGTTAAGTTTACAATAAATCATTGCTCATGAAGAAACTACATTGCTTATTTAAAAGTGTTTACTAAAAATGAACGCAATTATTTTTTGAGGAAATAGTAAAGAAATTTTCTTCTGCGACATATTTAAAGGATTAAATCTTAAAATGCTTCCCTGTGTAAATGATAATATTCAAATAAGATCAAGCTGAACGACTCCTTTACTTTGAAATATAATGTTATTTATGCTATTTGATGCGCACATAGTAAAAAGGACTCACTTGTGTTACTTCAAGTACTTAGTCTTGAAAGGAAAACCCGAGAAGAAAACCCGCAGCATGTTTAATATTCATTCAGTAATTAATATGGTCGAACTTTATGTTTGAAACTTGAAGACCGGTAGTTCTGTAAGTATTCCAGATTATGAAAATATATAAATTTCAATGAAAAATTACTAAAAAATTACTTTTTCCCCCCTTCAAAATTTTCTGATGAAATTCTACTTATTTATTCAAATATCAAAATATATATAACTATATAGCAAAGCTGTGTACAGCTTTCTTAATGTTTTAAGTAAACTAATATGCTTTATTATTATTAAGCGTTATTCTTAACGTTTTAAGTAAATTATTACGTTTAAGGTAAAGCATATATAAACGCTTGCCAAAATGCAAAATATGTTTTTTAAATAAGTATTTGGAAATAATTTAAACGTTTCCTGTTCTTGATACTTCAAACGAAGTAAAAAATTATACAAACACTATTTCAAATGAAAATTAAGAAAGTCGAATCCATCTCCTTGATTGTGAACTAAACACTTTCATTTTCGGTCTCTTCCCTTCCTACAGTCTTAAACAATAAATCATTGCTTTTACAGATGCACAACAGAGAAAGCCCACACATATTTATTTTAATAAATTTACCTTTGAAAGAGAATGAAATCAAATTACCGAAATTTATTCGACCATATCTTACGAAAACTATTTACAAAATTAAACTAGGCATTTAATTACTATCGTATTAAAAGTTTTGTTTCCTTAAAAGAGATTTATCATTTAATTTAATGAGTTCAATATCATCTTTTCATATTTGAACGAGTCTGTGGGACTCAATTTTTGAGATAATTGAAATTAAAGATAATCTTCTCAATAAAATTCCTTTCATTTCATGGATTACTGTGTTTGAAAATAATGGACAATTATCCAGGATATTCATAATTCTATTTGCGAAATATGACAAAGTCGATGATGTAGAGAAGTATTTTAATGTTTCGAAGACTTGCTTCGCTTTCACGTATTGCGCATTGAAGTAATTGAGATAATATTTACCTTGATTTGAATATATTATTAGATAGCAGATGTAACTGAAATAATATTTTTCTTGATTAGCATGTATTATACGATTTACATTATAAGGTATTTTCTCTCTCCTTTCCATATGCCTTCGTGGAAGCATACTCGATGCGTATTCGAGAAGTCATCCAGGGCTCTAGTCCCGCCGAGGGCACTGCACATTTTCCCCATCTCCTGCTTCAAAATAATCTAAGGACTCAACAGCATATAAGAGTATTTATATTTAGATCCACCGAGAAAAAGTAAATATTTAAAATGCGACAAAAAATACATTGTAGAAGTGCAATTATATATTTATTCTGTGAATATTTTGCAAAGAGTTCAAAAAATTTTTTTCCCTATGGCCTGACCATTTTTTAGTTAAGCATTTATCGGGAAAACCCGGAACCAATCGGGCATTTAGCCATCTCATCATCAAAAACGTTGCCCAAGGTGCGTGACAACAAGAAAGAGGAAGCGTCGTTCCATTTTGATGGAGATACTAGAGGGGGAGCAGATGCGAGGGTTTTGCTCCCTCTTTATCACCAGCCTCTCGAAGGGACTTTGGGCTCAATAATATTTTAAGTGTTCTCATGTTGCAAAGACATTATATGCCTGCAAGCTTTCTTCAGGGTTAAAGATTATGGCAGCCGGTTTTCGTGCCACAGGACAAAATGGCGCCAATTTACTTAGTATTGTTTTTGGTATAATTGTAGAGCTATATAAAATTATTATTGTATTACGTGCACACATATACAGTTGAATGAAACTACTTAATTCAGAATCTACTACGAGATAATTAGCTAGCAAAACGCCATGAAAATAATAGTGTATGCACTTCAGATAACACTAAAAAATATTTGGCGAATAAAGTTATTTCAAGAGATTATGAGTGAATTAAGACGTTGCGAGCAAGAGAATTTACGTAACTAAATTGCCGCGATTTATGTCTAACATCGGAATGTACGGCATCAGTCTTCAACGATTTGGTTTTCTTGTCAAAGATGTGAACAATGAAAATGGAACTACCATGTACTTTGCTTACCAAAGCCGAAATAATACTTGGGAGTGCCTTCTGTTATTTGCTTTCAAACGAAAAACATCTATTTAACTAATAAAAGAACTTAAATAATTAATAAAGTTAAAATAGTCGCTGTTCAGCAATAACTGTGAAGGTAATAGGTTCAGCGATCGCTTGTCAGTCGCTTGGTAATCACGGGTGTGGTGTACGTTGCATTGGAGAATGGGAAAAAATGCTTTGAAGAAAAGCATCTCACTATCGCCTTAAAAAAGTTAAACACCAATAAGAGCTGAAAGCTTATCATCCAGGCCGTGAATGATTGGCAAAGATATTTTTAAGATATTTGCCCAAGAATAGCAAAGTACTATACAGCATTAAGGGTCATATCGATGTCTGAGAAAATGACATGACTCTGACTTCATGACATGATGTTGTTCATGACCTAAGAAAACATGAACATATATTGGACTAATAAAATGTTATGGCATGAAAGAATTGCATAGTAATTATCTATGGTATCAGTAGGCTTTATGGCTGTCCTTTTGATCTTTTGCATTTCTGAAAAGGCCTTAAATTCATATAAAACACCTAATATTTCAGGATAAGATTCGCGTACTAAAAGATGAGATTCGCATAATTGAAGAGTAAAACTAATCAACATGCGCAATATGTTTGAGTAGGATATCTGAAGTTTGCCACTGAGAATGTTGGCTATCTGGCTTAAAGAAGAGTTGATTTTTAACTAAAGCCCTTCGGAGTTTTACGAATAGCTTGATGAAAGTCTCTTTAGCAACATTGCCGTACATAATTAGGGTGTCTATCTGGGGCAAGATGTAGTTACAGATTATTGCCGAAAATTAATAAAATTAATTAAAACTGCATATGTTAAGCCTTTTACTAAAAGATCGATGATCATTAATGTATAAGGATCGATGATTGTTAATGATAAATCTAATAAACATCGATGATTGTTAATGAATAAAAGTAATTAATTCTCACTGAGAATCACTTTGTACCCCTTTCTGAAAACCTTTAAACTGTTTTCTATCCATAAACTTCCCCTATGCTTTAAAACGTGTACATTTTGGATTTAGCAGTATTTTACTTACTGCTTATCTTCCGAAGGCTCGGTAGGATGATTAACAGGAGTAACTGAATAATAATGCGTCAATTATTTTCCATGTGATTTCTTTCCAAGCAACGATTTCAAGACTGCTATTTAATGATGGGAATACTACTTGATTGATAAATGCTTTTATTGATAACAAAAATAAAGGAAAATATTAAAAATAATTGAATTTAGCCAGTTTGCGTTTCAAGCTTCCAAGCCTGTTATTGAGTACTTCAATGATTAGTTTTCCTAACTCTTTTCCTTGTCGATATTTTGTTAATAATGTGAAATTTTAAATTCTATAATTGCAAGGCAAAGAAGTAAAGAATAATCTAAAACAAAAGTTCTCGGCTGATAAGGGCTTCTCCATCGAAGAGGAAACATTTCAAGGTATTAAGGGAGATCTGTGCGACCTCGGATTGATAGACTCAAAAATCTATATCAAATTATATCAAAAATCTAATGCCAAAGAACAGTGGCTTGGCTGAAATCACGCGACACAACAGCGCTCAAATAAGTTAAATTTAGGTATCATGCAAGTTTAGAGAAATCAACAGAAACATTTCCTTAGTGATATTTATGAAATATAATAATAATTTATATATTAACAATATTTACATATTTAATAATATAATAATAATTTATATATTAACAATATTTACATATTTAATAATATTTATATAATTAATATGTAAATAATATTTATTAAACGTAATTCACATTACATTTATTCACATTACATTTCTAGAATATTAAAATAAGAGGATGTTTATAATGTTATTTACGATTTAAAATGTACCACTTCATTGGAGTAATAAAGGTTGAAAAACCACAGCTAGTCCTTACAATCTGATTTTGACATCCGCTATATTCCGTAAAGTTATACAAGCTTTTTAAGATAAGTACTGTTATGATCTGTTTTAGTTTTAATTTTTACATACACATGCTAATGTCTGGATACAAAATTTAGCTACTTAGATTTTTTGCGGTCCTTATGTCTTCTTTTTGGTTGCCTTTTTAGAAAGAACCAAATAAAAAACTTTAATTTAAATATAGATATATAAATGCAGATAACGGTTCGTTTATGCAGCGTGTGTACATATGGTGCAGCCTCTGAAATCAGTGGAACACCATAATTTGATTAGTCAAACCTAATATAAATTGATGCTCTTCGGGGCTGTAGAGTTCTACTTAGTATTTATTATCTTTGGGCCTACATCTCAGAAAACATCTGCTACTCCATCCGTCTTCATTTGAGCTTGTTTTAAGTAGACTGAACAAAAAAGAATGACTACTATTAGATAAAAACTGAAATAAACTAGCAGCCGCTTAGGGAATATTCTTGTATAAAGACAAATCTCATTCTTACATTAATTATTTTAGAAGAAAATAATTTGTAGAGAGGCTACATATAGTTTTGGATAAAATTAAATAAATATTTAGGTCAATATCTTTATAGAATACGAAACAAATTTACTCTAAATGTGAATCTTGTAAAATTAATGATGCTAAATAGTTACATAAATCTAAATAATGATACGTAATATTATATAAATATAGAAACACTACTGTGAGTTCTGTTGTCTTATTATATTCTTTTGATAATTTCGCAAGAACTTTGAAGCAGTTGAAGATAAAACCAACTTTTTAATTCATTACACATTCTGTTGACATCAAAATAAGAAAGAATTAATTATATTCAAGAAGACGGGAACTGTACGATCATCTTCATTTACCCCAGATCTATGAAAGGATAATCTTCAAATATGGTTCTAATTCACTTTCTATGTAGTTTCTGTGATCCCTCATGAGAGAATCTGGCATCGTGCCATGTTGTTGACTGAAAAAGGGAAGTCACTAGAGGCATATGCTAGTAAGGATTCTGGCCTAAACGTAATTTACATAAAGAATAGGAAGTTTCAATGATTTGCTAGAAAAATTTCCAAGTAATACTTTTTACGTTTACGCAGGAAAGTTGTGTATAATTTGGTTCCACTTCACTTTTGTACAAAATTCCTGGACTAAGATGGTTCTAAATCACATTGTGTGAAATTAAGTAATTTCCGGGAAAAAATTAGCAACGGGCTAAATTATTTTTTAAGAAAGGAAATTTATTAAGTACATAACCTGGAAAAGAATTCGCACCTAAACTTATAATACAGATAAAAAAAATAATTCGTATCGGTTATTGGAAAATTTTTAAAAGACACATTACATGGAATATTAAGCAACATAAATAAAAAGTGGCTAGCTATAATAAAAAGAATAATCTTTTTTTAATTAAAAATGTTTCAAAATTAATTTAAAATTTTATTTTTATGTTTTTGGTAATCATAAAGTAGAGATTATAATATGTGTAAGAATCTTATTGTTGTAGTGATTTATCTCATTTGTTTGACAGTAACAACAGTAAAAGCCCTCGAAATTTATAGTGGCAAGAAGCCAAATGCACCTATCGTTGGCAAGAGCCCTTAGCACCAGACAGGTGACAGAACGACTTCGCTCAGTTTCGCCCCCAATTTTGATGGATAGCACCCCGGAGGGACGGGTCCGAGCGTCTTCTACCCCTCTTTCCCTATCACCAACCTCTTAAGAGAACTTTTGGTTCGCCATATATTTAGTTCCCCCATGCCACAAAGAAACTATACGTTTACAACACAGCCAACTCTATAATGGCCTTGAAGCGAAAAAATCACGTGATCCAGATGGTCGATGTTTTTTTCTGGTAGTGTGTGATTGCGAGCCCGTGGTCATGAATTTTTTGGATATATATTATGCCAGTAGTGTTATGTAAGTGCATTATTTTGCTATTCTAAGTGATTTTAAATAACTTAAGCTTTATGCAATGATAAATAATAGTTTTATCTATATTTCGGTTTATATATTTAAAATTTTTAGATTTGTTCTCAAGTCTACCAAATGTTTCGTTTTAGCATCGAATACATTTACTCTAGTTTGAACATTTTGCGTAGTATTGTTTGGAATATTTATTTGGTATACTACATTAAGAATTCTTTATTTTGACTACGTCTTTCTAATAACATATTTGAATACAGAATGCTTTTAATGTCCCTTTAATGTCTCTTTTACCAGATTATGATAATGATTCTAGCTTTACCTTTGTGAATATTGATGATTATTCAAATTTACTAATTAATGATTTTTCTATAGAAAATTTCTGATATTTTACCAGTGCTAGTTTATGTTTCAGGTTATGCTTCCATGAAAGAATTAAGGGTGGTAAAATGCAGCATTTGCCAGGACTAGTTGCAAAGTATACATTCGGTAGATATAGCAGATGATATTTTTAATTTTCTTAAAGAATAGATAAGGGGGAAACTAACTTTACCATCTAAAGTTGCTTTACTAACATCTTCAATTGTACATTTCTTATTTGGTGAAATTCTTAAAAACATGGAATATATATTTCTTATACCAGGAAAGCAATTAGGTATTTTATATAAGTTATCTTGCATACAGTTAGCTCGAATTAACTTTAATTTAATAGATTCTTGCACTTGTAGAATGACTTTGCAAACCCGGTTAGAAAGTATCTGTTTGACAACTTGTAAAATAATGTTAAATAATTATACAAAATATAAAAATGACAAAATTAATATAAAATGTTCATATAAAAAGTTAAAAAATTTACCAATTAATTTCAGTTAATAAGTCATAACTGTTTATTTTTATGTATGCTTCTGCATAAATTATGCATAATATGTAGGATGCGTGTATATGGTACAGCTTCAAGTTTTATGAATCTATTTTTGATAGTGAAATAATAAGCCTGTAATTTGGGAACACCACTAAAAAAAAAAAAAAAAAAAAAAAAAAAGAAGAAGAAGAGAGAGAGAGCCTATTCACTTACCTCTTAGGTGGTTTGGAAAAAGTGATACAACATAAAATTGGAGCTGGCACAAATATAAGAATGTCCTTTTTAGCATTTAGTTCTTCGAAATTTTCTTGAAACATTTATTTATAGCATAACATGCATGTAAGTTTATCTTTAAACACAAATTTTCTAGTATTTAAGGAATTTTTAATTCATTTCCTTATTTTGACAAAATTGTGATCTCCGAGTTTTTATTAATGAAGTGATGAGAGATGACCATGGATATTTGCCTTTTAAAAATTTATATAGCTGATGCGATGGTAGCAGCATGGATTTTTACAAAACATTCTGCCCTTAATATTTATTTTAGTATTAAGGAAATCTAAATAAAATTTACATCCATAAATCTATTGAAATTTCCCCCTTTTGTGGATTTTATATTATTTTGGAAACAAATTTGATTTAGATTACATATATGGATTCCATTTTTATTAAAACTGCAGAAATAATGTTTGTATGCGGTGATTCTCAATGATATTTTTAGTTACATAAACAAAGTATAATTGTTTTAAAAATTATTGAGGGTATACATTTTTACCGCCTGTAAAACTATTGCACTATGAAAAATTTAATGCAAGTCATGTGACCTACTCACGTTTATTAATTTTACTTTAAGAAAAAACGGCAATATTTTGGGCAAGTTAAGCTTCGCGATTATAGTGAAGAGAAAAAGATCGACTATTTTGATCACGTGACCTTCCGAAACCGATTTCGCTTCAAGGCCATGATAGAGTCGGCCATGGTTTACAAACATCCATGCCTTCTCTGGGATCCGAACCCGGGCTATTCTGTACCACAGTAGGATCCCCTAACCGCTATGCAGTCTGGGCGGCAAGTAAGAATCTTCCCAATTCTGTTTGACTAGCAATTCAAATCCTAGCTTACAGAGCTTAAATTTTACTAAAACTCTGTCAAAGTTACATTTGACATATGTAATTGTTATTATCCTGCTTTACCCGTTTTACTTCAACTTGAAGATAATGATTTAATTCAGATATTTTTTCTTGTCTGTATTCAGTTAGCTCATCCAATACAGAAAATATTGTTTAAAAAAATTAACCTCCATTTATAAAAGTGTTAAACTAGAATGTTTGCATAATTTTTTATATTAAAAGCAAGTTTAACTGCAAAAGTAAATATAAAGAAAAAAAGTATTTTCATAAAAGATTTTTAATTGTTTTAATATAAGCACAGAACTTGAAAATTTAATAACATGAATATTCATAAATTTTATGCACTACTGAGAAAAACAAAAACTTAATTATTAATAAAATGCAGTTTGTAAGAAAACTGTACGTTATAGATTAAGGAGTTTAGAAGAATTAATTAAGAAAAATGTTTAGAAATTTTAATGAACAAAAAATTATGAAGTATCATAACTCATACTTCATAATTTGACTCCTAATAAGGAGGTTTTGGAATCAACACTAAAAAACTGTGGTGACTGTAGCAGTAAAGATTTATTATAGTCTCTGGGGGATAAGAATTAGCTTATAGTCTTTCTTTCTAATAAAAGCTACTGAAATAATAGCTACTAATAAAATATTCAATAAGAGCACTCTAGGAACTCCCTTTACTGCGCATTTTATTTTAGTATAAACATATGAAAAGATTATAAGTACGTAAGTAAGGAAATTTTAGACATTGCTTAAGACTACGAAGATTTCCCTAGGAGCTAAGTAATGAGGGATTCACTATTATTCTTGAAACCTGCCAGTTAGGAATATTTTCTTACTTTATAGTAATTTTTAGGCATTTCTCAATTTAAACAAAAAGATTCGATGACAATATTTTAGATAAGATTAAGTGCCTTCAGAATAGCTCTAATGAAATCGCTAAAGGAACTAAGAGCTTAAGAGAACTAAATCTGTAACATATTAATCAAATTTAGAGAATTACAGCAGTATAATCAGTCAGGATGAACATCCCGTCACTTTCATTCAAGGCACTATGAATATTTAATCTCCTATTTATTTAATTATGCTTTTACATTTAGTTACGATGTTATACACAAGAAATCAACTAGCTAAAAATTTAAGTTTCTGAAATGCGTTTCGTTGAAAAATAGACACATTTTGATGTTCATGAAAAGTATTAATTTTATTTTAGAAAAGGAAAGTGAAGCCTCACTTCAGTGTAATATTTTTATGGAAATACTGGAATTGAACCATTGTTGAAAGTACTATATGCAGATAAAAAATGTATCATCAATTATTCATTTCTTTTTTCACTCCGGAAGGTATAATTTTTATCCTAAGTAAATGAATTTTATTGTGAATTTTTTTTTCATTTTATGCCGTGGAAATGTATTAGTTTGCAAATTAAAGAAGTTTAATTTTATTTAAAATATATGAACATTTCAAAATATGAATAATCAGATCTAAACATTCCAACTTTCTACGTCTAGAGGAAAAATCTTTCCTCTTGACGGAATTGATTAGTATTTTGAGAAATGATTGGCATACGAATGACTACGAATCGATTAGTATTTTGAGAATTGATTAGCATACGAATTGATTAATATTTCTAGACAGATTGAATAGTATTTAGTCAAATAATATTCAATGATACATCAAAGATGATTTAGAAACAACAACTACGAGATGGTTGGAAAGTAATTTCATGCAAGGGAAGAGCTAGCTAGTTTAAACATCCAAACTAATAGGTTACAACTACTTTAGAGAATGAATATTCGTAGCATTTCCTCTGTTTGTATTGTTTGTATCCTTGTTTACTCAGTATTTTAACTTTTGAGTTAGAAGTGACAAATTATTTCTTACGTACTAAGCAAATGCATGCTTAAACTTACGTACTTATGACAAAAATAGCTCTATGTTAAACTTTATACTGATACTACATCATGCAGTTTCATTGAATTAATGTACATGTATACGTAAAGTTATGTGCTTGTAGTAAATATAATTCTATCAAACCAGCACTATACAATGTCGGCATTATCTGTCTAAGAAATAATAAAGGGTACATAGACATGGGATTTTTATCTAGTTCATAGAAATTAACTTAGAAATTATAATTTAATACATTTTCAACGCAGTAGACATTTAAAGAAATGGGACTGGTCTGTGAATAACTGCAAAGAATTCTAGAGTTTTGTTCTAGGAAAGCCTACTTTTCATGGAGGATGTTCTAAGACGAATTTACTAGTAATTTTCAAATTGCATCTGAGGAAATTTCCATCCATGCTGTCAGCTTGCGTCGCCAATGGGATAGCAGCTCGAATATAATTACGCAGGTTATGTAATAAAATAGTGTGTAATTTGAGGCAAGTAAAATTACATAGGTATAAATGCTAATGTTAAGTATTTACACCATTTGCAATAAAGAAACTTCAAACATTTGATAAATTATTTTGTTTTTTACTGAGTAAAATGCAGAACTATTAAACGCTTAACTGTCGTAACAGCACATTTTGATCTTGACGGCAGCCGTTAATACTAATTAATACAATTACAAGATTCGCACAAGATCACTTTGAAGATGATTGAGTGTCATTTGAGAAGTTTCGACTTTGTGGCACATTACATTTTTGAAAAATAGAGCAAGGTTATATTTTTGTGTCTGACTATTGTTTAGAACTTAAACTTTAAGATTTTGCTATGATGAATAATTCTTGCTATGATTATGGCTTGCGCCTAAGGCAACAGAGATGCTAAAAGCTTCTCTAAGATATAATAATGGTTTTGGATTTAGACACTTTATTTCAAAAGAAATAAGGAAATACAAATATATTAATTTATTATAAATAGAAGATCACTTAATAATATTAAACTTCAGATTTTTAAGACAAACTTAATATTCTTATTTTGAATTGGATTTTGTCGGAGAAACTTGCTTTCGTTTGTCTAACATTGGACTCATATATTCTACCACCGCTGGCAGACACTAAAAAAAAAAAAAGTTTAGGAATTCTATAGTTGGTATAGCGTAAAGATAATGTAATCCGCAATTATATACATACTATAAAACTACTTTGTGTGACGTTTGTCAATAGAATGTAAAAATTTTTAAAATAATTTGTAAGGATCTTAAGTTTTACTAACGTTTATTTTATTTTAAATCTTTACTATCACTTCTTATTTTCTACTTCCGGCCAGAATTATAAGCGTTAAGGTTTTTATGCAAAGTTTGTCTGGCGAACGCCAAGTATTTAAGTTGTGGCCTTTTGCCAAGCGAGAGAGAGGGAGCTGTTAGTCGAAGCAGGCCGCTTACCTTAGAAGTTACGCAGTTGCTGTTTGCCTTCCAGGCCAGAGGTTTTAATCCTCTTGATAACTTTTAAACGTATTGTAGTGTTCTCAGTTATCTGTACTACATACGCCTTCCTGTTAATATAAGGCCAGTCTTCCACGTTTATTATTCTAAAGTTAAATTAGAGTTTAGTTTTATTTTTATACTTTTACGTTAGACCCCGAGTAGCGGGTCGGTGTATTCCGAAGTACGGAAGTTATTGTATATAGAGAAAAATAAAGGGTTTTGTATACCCTTCGTCTGTATCCTGTCTACTTACCACAATTAGTGAACATAGCTTTAGTAAGCTCTCTGTTCCGAGTCAGGTCCTTGTATGTTCCCGAAGAAGGTAAGAAGGAACATTGACCCTGATAGTGGCGCCCAACGAAGAAGAATAACCATGGCCGAGTTTCAAGAAGGACCTGTGCTGCCTGCAGAAACGGCTCAGAATCCAGAAATGCCAGCTGCCGCCCTGGAAGGATTTGGTTACATCGTCCAGACCATGCGCGCTTCGATAATACCAGAAGCAACATTTAAGGGAAACTCACCGGTAACCAGTTTTTTGGAAAAATTGGATGACCACTTCATGCTCTACCTCGCGCACGAGTTTCAAAAAGTTACCTTAGCTACCAGCGCTTTGAGGCGCCAAGCGCTTAACTGGTTCAAATGTATAGGCAGAAGTCTCTTGGGTCAAGCAGGAAGTCCCACCTATACTTACGAAAATTTCAAGACTGCCCTACTAAAAGCCTTCCCTGTTGTAAGGGATCGTGCGAAATTAGAAACGGAACTTTTCAGTATATATCAACAAAGAAGTGAAAACCTCTCGAGCTTTATTTTAAGAAAAATTCACGTTTTCAAACTCTTGTATGGAAACCGTCCGGATCCTGAAATAATTCAAGTGATTTTGCCGAGGTTACTGCCCCAAGTGCAAGACTTTATTGAATTAAGAAATCCGACTACACTGGAAAAGTTATTTGAGCTAGCAATCCAGTTTGAAAGTAGAAGAACGGCGGACGTCGAAAGAAGACGCCAGTATCAACAGCGAAACCAATTTGGTACGCCAAGACTACAGCAAACTCAAGCACATGGCTACGGAGAAAAAGCGAATCAGTGGGCAAGGAAACCCGAGCATTCAAAAACAGCCGGCGAACGTCGACAGTTCAATAGCAACCCAGGAAAAAAGTCTCAAGGCCAGTGGAAAAAGAATGAAAGCACGGAAAGGAAAAATAATTTAAACTAAAACGGATTTCTGCGGACGAGACGGTGCGGAAATCCGAAGGCCACGAAATCCCCTCTTCCTACAAGTTAAATACAGTAATGGTGAAAAATTTGACTCTTCCGAAGATTGAAGTCTTGGTGAATAATATCCCAGCCACCGCACTCCTGGATACCGGCGCGCAGTGTTCCTGTGTGGCAGAAGAGTTTTTTAGGAAGTATTTTCGCAAATACCGCATATATAATGCGGATAATACGACAGTGTTAGCGGCGCAAGGAGAAGAATGTAAGTGCGTAGGTAAAGTACCTTTGTATATCCGTATCAAGGACGAACAAGTAAAGGTGATGTTTTTTATAGTAAAGAGTCTGCAAGCACATTTAATTTTAGGAATAGATTTTCTTTCAGAAGCACAAGCTACGCTGGATTTTAATGAAGCGTCCCTTAAGCTGACAATGAAACCAGTTCGTACAGAAAACGCTGAACCGCCGATGTTAAAACTTGACCACCTCCCTAATGACGAGCAAGGAAGAATCCGACAAGTGGTAAGTGAATTTGCTTCGTTATTTAGTGATATTCCAGGATTTACTCAGGTTACTAACCATAGTATTGACACCGGAGATGCAATGCCAGTTCGTCAAAAACCATACCGGTATGATAAGAATAAGGAAAAAATTATAGAATGGCAGATTACCGATATGCTACGTAAAAAGATCATAACGCCCATCTCAAGTAGTTATGCTAGCCCGGTGGTTTTATGTAAGAAAAATAATGACTATCCTTTGACGCATCCAAAAAGATGGAGATTCGCTATTGATTACCGTAAATTAAACTCCATAACTAAATATCCGGTATATCCGTTACCGATTATAGAAGAAATTCTAAGGAACATAAAATCAAGCAAATTTATGACGACTTTAGACTTAACGACTGGTTATTTTCAAATAGGGGTGAGGCCTGAGGACGTGCCTAAGACTGCTTTTATAACCAAGTCTGGCACTTATGCATTTTTGCGTATGCCGTTTGGCCTTTCAGGGGCCCCAGCAACATTTCAGCGATGCATGGACATTGTGTTAAGACCTGTTCTTGGAAAGTCCACATTTATCTATTTAGACGATATCATTATAACTAGTGATAATCTCGACCAACATGTACAGGATTTAAGACAGGTGTTTTCTTTATTAAATGAGGCCGGTCTAAAAGTTAATGTCGAAAAGTGCAAATTTGCAGCCCCTGAATTAAAATATTTAGGTTACAAAATATCTCAAAAAGGGATCGAGACAGATGAATCAAAAATAATCGCTGTACAAAAGTATCCCACTCCAAAGACGGCAAAGAAGCTCTCTTCTTTTATAGGACTTTGTTCATATTATAGGTCCTTTATAAAAATTTTTGCAGCTATTGCTGAGCCATTGTTAAAATTAAAAAGGAAAAAGGCAAGATTCTCGTGGACGGCCGAAGCCAATAGTGCTTTCGAAAAATTAAAACAAGCATTAACGCAAGCTCCTGTGTTGAAATTTCCTGAAAAGGATGAGAATTTAGAAATTTCAGCGGATGCTTCGGATTATGCGGTAGGAGCGGTACTTTCGCAAAATCAGCAGCCCGTGGCATTTTTTAGCCGAACTTTAAATCAAACACAAAGAAACTATTCCGCGACCGAGAGAGAGGCACTTGCAGTTCTGTTAGCAGTGCAAAAGTTCCGAGTCTATTTTGGAAAGGCGCCGATAACAGTGTACTCTGATCATGCGGCGGTAACTAGATTGTACTCAGGGAAAAATTTATCCCCCAGGTTAATAAGATGGGCACTCAAGCTGCAAGAATATAATCTGGTAATTAAGCATACCCCTGGAAAGGAAAATATCGTAGCAGATGCCCTATCAAGAATTAAAATAGACGAACAAGGAAATACCGTAAAGGTGGCAATGCTCACAGCATGTACAAGAAATTCCCGAGAGACTGTAATAACCGAACTGGGTAAGGATCCTGAGTTTGGAAGTATTTATGAGTATTTGAAGGATCCTGAAAATTTTAGCCACCAAGATATTGTGGCGATAAGAAATAGGGCGGCCCATTACGAACTAATAGATGGTCTATTATTCTATACAAAAACTACGAATTCCAACAACGAATTTCGACCTGTTATCCCAGCTAGTCTTAGAGTAAATATCCTGCAGGAGCTCCATGACAGCCCTTTAGCTTCTCATGCTGGTATTCGAAAAACTATCCAACGCGTACGCGAGGCAGTCTACTTTCCTGAACTGCAAAAGTTAACAAGGGCGTATGTCCAGTCCTGCCCAACATGTCAAGCAGTTAATTATATTAATTTCCGCCCGGCCGGGTTTCTAAATAGTATTAAATCCGAATTTCCAAATGAAATAATTGGCATCGATTTATCGGGCCCTTTCCCAAAAAGTCAGTTAAATAAAAGTCGCTATCTCCTTGTTATGGTTGATCATTTTAGTAAATGGACCGAAATTGTTCCCTTAAAACGAGCCTCCGCGAAATTAGTTACTGATTCTATTTTAAATAAATATATTTTAAAATACGGGGCGCCCCTAAAAGTTATATCGGATAATGGTCCTCAATTTGTAAGTAATATATTTGAAGACATGTGCCAAAAAGTGGGCATACATCATTTAAAAATGGTCCCGTATCGGCCGCAATCAAATATAGCGGAAGGGGTCAATAGAAATATAGTGAAAATTATCCGTAGTTATGTTAAAAATTTTCATAAAAGCTGGGATAACTATGTCAATGAATTTGCTTTCGCCCTTAGGACCGCAAAACATGATACAACGGGCAAAACTCCTGCTGAGTTATTTCTAGGCAGAAAGATTATAACACCGTTAGATAAATTATTTTATGTGCAACAAAGAGCCCCAGAATTTAAAATGGGTAATATAGAAAAACTAATAAAAAAAGCAAAAAAGAATACGGAAGTAGCACAAAGAAAACAGAAGCTCTATTATGATTTGAAACGACGGGGAGTAACTTATAAAGTAGGGGATGAAGTTTTAAAAATTAAGCATTCACTTTCTTCAGCACCAGAAGATAAAACTGCCAAATTTTTTCCACGATTTGAAGGACCATATGTTATAGAAAAAATAACTCACGCTGTAGTAGTGTTAAAAGCCAGAAATGGTGAAACCTGTTCCGCAAACATTGATCAAATCAAGCCCTACTTCGATCGTAATAAAATGCAAATATTTTCAGATCTTTTGCAGGATCCGGCACGGCAGACACCGCAGGCACAAGCTCCAGAGGTGGAAAAACGACAAGTGCAAGGGCAAGCCAATAAGAGGCAGGAGCAAGTGAAAAGAAAATTGCCCCGCGGAAAAATTGAAGGTAGCAAGAAAAAGAAGCCGTTCCACCGTCCAGAAAAGAGAGTTCACGAACACCCCCAGAATGAAGAAGGGAGAAGGACGACGTATGTGAAGAGAACCAGGAGAAATGACGGCAACTATAACCCGGCTCTAAAACGGAAGATCGACTCATCCGACAGGACTCTCCGCAGTAAATGTAGCCGAACTGCGGAAGGGCCATCAGCGGCGGAGGAAAAGTTACAAGGAAAATTTGAACGGCCAACAACGAGGTCCAAGCAGGAACACGACAGAAGTTTCCCGGTTCCGCCAAGACCAGCTGCCATCAAACGGCCAAGACCACAAGCAGAGGAGAAAAAGAAGGTATTCAAGGGTGGCCGAACTGGTGAAAAAAGGAAGCTTCCAAAGGAAAGCACTGAAGGTCGAGCCCGTACAAGAAGGAGGATAAATCACACAACTATCTGCAATACCTTTAAAGACTGGGCCCAGAAAAGGATGTCCGAATATCACAAAGATAAGTAAAATTTTATGTTACTTTGCAAACTTAATCTTTCATTCTTACTGCAAGTGGCAGATTTCAAGAAGTTTTACCTCATGCGAGGTCTACCTTTATCGCCAAAAGGGCGAGAAATGAGTTCTTACCGATTTTGGTATTATGTTTTTCAATTACTCGCGCGTAAAATTAAAAGTTGATGTATATTAGCGTTGTGTAAAGACTTAAATATTGTAAAAAGTTATTGTATAAATTTTATTTAAAACATTCTAGCAAGAAAGAAGTTTTAGTCTGAAAGACTTTTTGAAGTGTATTATTTCAATGTAGAAAGAATTGGCACTTGCTTTGAAAAGAATAGAAGTTAACAATGTACTACTAATGTATGTTTCCAAATGTGTAAAATTAACGGCATGTTAATATGTTCTTATATACAATGTGAACTGTTATTTTAAATGTTAAGAAATACCGTGATATGGTAAAAGTGAAAGTAATGTTAAAAATTTTTTTTATTCGTGTGACTGTAAAAAGACTAAAGCATGGCGAATATGTGTTAAAGGTTGAATGATGTAGTTAGGCTCTCTGACGCTACACTTTAGAGTTAGCCACTTTTAGAATAGTACCTCAGGGTTTAGAGTTGAAATTAGGGTGTGTTAAGAGGTCTTGTTATGTTGAATTTTAACACGTTAGTGTTTTGATTGTAGGAGGAAGTGTGGAACACGTAGACAGAAACACATTCGTGCTTGGTGTTCTTTTACAACACATGTCAGAGAGCACGGGGAGAGATAATTAAAATAGTCATGAATAAAATAAGAATGTTAAGAGAAGTATAATTGTATATGTTACTTGCCATTTCATTGTGTAACATTTCATTAAACTAGTTTTCCTTCCAGATCTCTGGAAGGAACCAGAATTGAATAAAAGCTCCTGTTTAGATGCAGTACAGATGAAAAAAAAATTGTGTATCCTGGGAGCTGCTTGTGTAAAAACAAATTTCTTTCTTTTAAATTTCTAGTTTCTAGCGAAAAAATATTTGTAAAAGATTGGCCTCGCGTTAGATTCTAGAGCTAAAAGTTTTCAACAAGGTCGTTTTAGACCTCAGTTTCAAACTAATTAACTCTGGCGGGAAGTATGTAAGGATCTTAAGTTTTACTAACGTTTATTTTATTTTAAATCTTTACTATCACTTCTTATTTTCTACTTCCGGCCAGAATTATAAGCGTTAAGGTTTTTATGCAAAGTTTGTCTGGCGAACGCCAAGTATTTAAGTTGTGGCCTTTTGCCAAGCGAGAGAGAGGAAGCAGTTGAGTCAAAGCAGGCCGCTTACCTTAGAAGTTACGCAGTTGCTGTTTGCCTTCCAGGCCAGAGGTTTTAATCCTCTTGATAACTTTTAAACGTATTGTAGTGTTCTCAGTTATCTGTACTACATACGCCTTCCTGTTAATATAAGGCCAATCTTCCACGTTTATTATTCTAAAGTTAAATTAGAGTTTAGTTTTATTTTTATACTTTTACGTTAGACCCCGAGTAGCGGGTCGGTGTATTCCGAAGTACGGAAGTTATTGTATATAGAGAAAAATAAAGGGTTTTGTATACCCTTCGTCTGTATCCTGTCTACTTACTACAATTAGTGAACATAGCTTTAGTAAGCTCTCTGTTCCGAGTCAGGTCCTTGTATGTTCCCGAAGAAGGTAAGAAGGAACATTGACCCTGATAAATTGACGAATTTTTATTTTGGGAGAAATTTTTTTTCAAACTTACACCTTTTTTTGTTAATTTACTTTACTTTTTAATTTACATTGATGAGCGTATTCTTTATTTATTAAGTACTGTACAACAAAATGCCCTTTTTCTCTGGGAATTTACCTCGAAGAAAGAAAAAGTACATAAAAAGGGTTGGATTTTCTGAATTAAAGAGAAATGCTTTTATATGATGTCTTTAGAAGTAGTGTTTATAAGTCAAGAAATAGAGAAAAACCTTGGAACTACTACAATTGAACAATAATTAATACAATAATTAATCTTGGAACTACTACAATTTACTCTATATTTGTAATTTATTAGTAGTTTTTCTTTCAGATGTAAGAAAGCTGTTCAAAACCGAGTTTAAATTTACATGACTCTAATAATAAATAATTAAATGATAAATAATGTGTAGAATTACATTTTTATCCCAGTGGGGAAGCATTTGTTGAAACATTTGATTTAACATTAAATAATTTTTCTGCTTTCACACATTATAAACTACACCATTAAAATTGCAAAACCAAGAAGAAATGATCTGACGAACGTCAAAATCACGTGAAAGGAAAAAGAAGTTGGAATATGCAAATTATTAGTATTTCAGCGCATTTAGACCGCGCGGAAGGGAGAAACGACATCTGAAGCACTGCATAAAAGAAAGATTGTGTAGTGGATTTCTCATTTGGAAAGTGCTTTGTAAGGTTGGAGTTTGCTCAGAATAGCATGTTATACCTCGAATAAGAAGAGGAAATGCTTATCAGCCAGTTTCGAAATACGATAGAGGCAGGATCTTTGAATATCGAAAGTGTAGATTATCGTTCTGTGATATTGCCGGGCACAATGATCGACATCCAACCACTGTCATGCGAGTATGGAATCAGTGGACTACTGAGAGTCACACTGAACGGCATGCAGGATCTCTACGCTCTACTATGACTAACGCCAGAGAGAACAGATAGATTTCTGAGGTCAGCCTTGCAAAATTGTATAACCACACCACGGATCATTAGTCAGGAACCGGGCGTGTTCGCAGCATACCCAGTATCAAATCGTAAGGTGCGCCGACGTTTGCAGCAGCGTGGACTACCAGCACGGTGACCATTACTTCGGCTTCTCTTGGCAAGGCAGCATATAGGGAGGCGGCAACTCTGGTGCGCCAAATGATAAAGCTGGATACAGGAGGGGCACAATATTGCCTTTTGAAACGAGTCCCGGTTCTACATGCAGTATTCTGATAGCCGTACACGTGTTTGGAGTGTCCGAGGAGACCGCACGTCGCCTGCTTACATTCTGTATCGGTATAGGAGCTCTGCATTTGGTGTGGTGGTTTGGGCAGCCAATTCGATACACGACACGCACATCTCCTGTTCGGAGCGACGGTAATTTGAACGCAGATGGGTACATTTCCGACAACTTACGTCCAGTAGTTGTGCTCTATCTTCGAAGCTCGAAAACGCCATGTTTCAACAAGATAATGCAAGACCACATCTTGCACGTTGTGTTCTGACCTTCCTCGATTTCTGTCCTGGCCTCCACGGTCTCCAGATATGTCACCCATTGAAACCATCTGGTCATGGGCTGCTGAGAGACTGGCTCACCACCCCTCTCCAGCTAATGCGGTTGATGAACAGAGACTTCAAGCATCATGGAATGAGTTGCCCATTTCTGTATCCAAGCCCAGTTTGACTCCATGCCTAACCGGGTAAAGGCCGTTTTAGCTGCCAGGGGTGGCAGCTGTTTCTACTAATTTCGTACCCCTGTAAACCTCCAAAATGCATACAAATTTAATCATTTTGTCTTCATGCCATACTGTTTACGTGAAATACATATCATTTTTGCATTTGCTTTCCTTCATGGTGTTGCAATTTTAATGGCCAGCAGTGTAATTAAAGCTTTCAAAAATGAAATTTCCTACTGCAAGTTAATTTCCATTTCATTCACATTCAACGTTTTCAAAAAGTCGCGCTCTTCCTTTTTTGAAAAAATTTAAATAATTTTTATCTGAAGCCATAAGTGTCCAACCTATAAATAGTTCGAAACTGCATGATCCAACAAACATGTTGAAAGGCTTTTCAAGAAAGAAGTCATAAATTGGGTATCTTCGCGAAGAACAGGAAACGTTTCTTTAGATAGGTACAATGCATACAAATCAACTTATATAAGTTTTCTTTGTTCTGAATATCTCAACGTAGTTTTAAGCATTCTGTATACAAGCTAGCAAATAATTTTGAGTTCAATTGAAACTGGAATAGTGTATCCCGATAAGCAGCTGAGTTTTTTTTTTTTTTTATCTTGTAATTTTCTAAAAACGCGGAACTAAGTGCTGCACATTTTCCTGTCCAGGCGGAGTTTCTTAGCAAATTAAATTATTTTTCTTAATGTGAGATTGTTGTGACTTCATTTTAATTTCAAATGTGTTCTTTTAAACATTTTTTAATATTTGTACATTTTGGCCTTAAAGACGCACGTTATTTCTTAATAATTTTTTTAACTTTTTAAATTTAACTTTCTACTGCATTTTAAAATATTTGTTACCGTAGTTATTTTGTAGATATTTCGTATCGTTTAGCTTTTGTTTTTACTTGAGATTTTTAAAACGGGCTTTTAAGATTACTTAGACGCATTCCATGTATTCTAAGATCTTGAACAATGCTAAGCTAAGAAAAGGGAAAATGTGTGCACACAAAAAAAGAATTCTTGTCAGTTTAAGGAACAAGTTTTATTTCTTCTTATATTTAGGAGAAAATACGTACAGAGGTAGTAAAAGGCAGACAACTGTGACTAGCTATACTGAAGAAATAATAGTCTTAATGCTTACTGCGATGAGATTACGTAACGCAATGAATTAAGGTATCGAGCATTTTCTTTTAGCCATGCAACTGAAAAAATAGATTCATTTATTTTCGCTTACAAAAGTGGTTTTCTTTTTTGTTGTTGTTGCGTAATATATGTATTTGCTGCTAAGTAAAAAAAAAAAAAATGTTGCTTGTTGCAAAAAGTCACGTGTTTTTTGTTTTTTATGCAACTGGAAAAATATGTTAATTATTGCCAAAATTTATTACTGGTACATGCTTCAATTTATGGAGGCAAATATCATGTGGTGCATATGCATAATGTGTATAGTGTGTCGTAACCCTTAAGCCGTTTATATTTTTTATTCTTTACGAATGAGACAGTAATTTTATTTTCGCAAGAATCCACACCATGTCCTTTCCTGCTTCGTACTGTTTGCCATAACAAAAAAGTAACACAAATGAGTTATTGTTTTGATTATTAAAGGACTAAGTTGCAGTTTAGCGTTACATTTTGTAACTACTTAGATCAAGATCGGTGACATCTCTTTAGAAATGTTTCACGAAGAACTATAAAGTAGAAAACAATTTTCTGCTGTATTAACTTTGAACTGAGAAGAATAAATCTTACTGATGAATTCTGTGGACTACTCGTCATACATGGATGAGTGCCAGAACAAGTTAACGCGAGCAAAATGTTTTTCACTTTTACGATATTTTTATAGGAATATCATGTGATATTTAAGAAAAATGACAAACTTTGGGTAGAGAATACAAATTGGTGTTATCTTGAAAAGTGGGAAAAAAGGTCACTTTTAAGCAAACAAAAAATTAATAAAGTTTTTATAGACGCTGTCGTTGTGTCGAGAAATGTAAAAGTTATATTACCATGATAAAAGAGAAGCATAAAATTTTTATTTAAGTTGATGTTTTTGCTTTTATGGCTTTTTAACACTTTTACCAAGAAGCGAGTAACAATATTTTTATTAAAAGTTTTTTTTAACTTAAAAATCAACATGTAGCAACGGCAAGATCGTATCAAGTGTTTTGGTTGAAATGTGCAGCTATTTTGATGCAATACATTTTCTACAGCTGAGATTTTACAACTTTATTGTGCCTTATATTTACTTGTTTTCTCAATTTAAGTTTAAATCCCTTGTAAATTTTAATAGTCGACTCTCTTATTTTATAAGATAGACAATATTAGCAAAAGTAATAGATTAAATTCTAAGAGCGATACAGTTGAGTTATAAACAGCGCTGCTATTTACTTTTTATCAATCCTTATTAATAAAAATAGTTACTAACTGCTTCTGATCACTTAGATTTAACAATATTAAATGCTACAGCCGTTGCAGAACATTAATTAAATTAATAAATAAATCAGTAAACTTTAGATTAACGAGTTTCAAAAGATGAAGAGTGAAATATAGATAAATGGAACTTCAATTTAGAAACATCGTTCTTCTTATCTTTCAAATAAGCTGCTATAAGTTTCAAGTAAACTGAGTTCTCTTTTCATAATTTATTATAACATTTCAAGAACAGTGTTTTCATGCGTATTTGTAGTGTTTATTTCA
This sequence comes from Stegodyphus dumicola, assembly GCF_044657685.1. Classification (NCBI taxonomy): domain Eukaryota; kingdom Metazoa; phylum Arthropoda; class Arachnida; order Araneae; family Eresidae; genus Stegodyphus; species Stegodyphus dumicola. Next base: position 138,362,363 of record NC_140781.1, on the reverse strand, counting down.
GTTAACAGCTGATTATTATGTTTATTCTTTCCAGTTATGTCTGTCTCCCAAGCTTTCACTAGAACATCTACTTGGTTGAACTTAAATAGCGAACGAATATGCAATTTAGAGAGCTTTGGCAGCGCACCAGAAGTCAACTTATTCTATGAGCCATTCATTTGTACACCAATCTGGTTTTAGTACTGCATTTGGTAGTGCTTAGGCATATAATTTGCAAATAGTCGGACTGATTAACATTTGGAATTATTATTGTGTACTGAGTTATACCTATTTAAATACTAACACTTTTGTTACTTTTTTTTAAAATATTAGTGGTAATGAAAGATTTTATAAAATTCACAAGCGCAGATTTTAATAAAACTTTTAATTAAATTTTACTTCATTTCTGTGCTCTTATAGTTCTAGCTTTCTAATCAAGTGGGAAAGTGAAAGATCGTAAGAAGCACTGGAAGGTTAAACAGGGGGAGTTTGATAGCTAATTAGTTTTAACCTTATATGTTTAGAGTAAATAAATGTTTACGAAGTAATCGTACAAATGTAATATTTGTATGCTTTTAAATCATAGCATAAATGCAGTACATTTTAATTATAAATTAATACCATAAATACGATACTATAAAAATTATTCTGCATTTTTTTTTCTTGTTCTTAAGAAACCTTTTATTCTCATAGAATAAATTATTGATATCTACAGCAGAAGTTTCATTATTTTATTGACTGGCACTGTTTTCTGTGATTTTACTTGCTTAATGGATATCCGAAGCAACTAACAATATATGTTTAAAATGCTTATACACTATGCTTGCTTATTTTAAACTATTACAGTTCAAAGATAGCAGACTCCTGCTATACTATAGAGCGTGGGAGGAAAAGGTTAATCCATCTGTGCAAGACTTGATTGCTGCATGAAAATACGTGCTTTTCTGGGCTTATGGAGGGGAAAAAATCTCGAAACTATTCCTTTCTCCTCTATTCGAAATTCCCTGGAATGCTTCCAATAATAGATCTCTTTTACATGGGCAAACAGTACATCCTTTAATACCTTTAAGTGCAGTGTTTATCGAAATTTGTCTTAGAAAATCCTGCTTCTCATTCCAATTATAGAAGTACATTTTCCTTTCACATATTAATGCATTTCCCTTCTGCTGGATGCATATGGCAGCTACGTTTTCTTCTTTCAAACAGATGAGAGATTTCTTAAAAGGAAAATTATGCTACATCATTGTGAAAGTATGATAAGGCAGATGAGGACCAGAAATATGTATGAGCTATTAAATCGTTTTCCTTTAACCGCTGTGAAGAGGTGCTATTTTAAAATTTATTAACTAGAAGAATTTTGAATTCTGAACATCTTCAACACATATTTCAAAGCCTGATATCTACCATCACTCTAGAGACAGTCGTAGCAAATTATTCAGGTAAAACCTTCGTCCAGAGTATAACACTTTTAAATGCGTCTGGAAAGATATAGTTAAAAATATGAATTTACAATCTTCAGTATCTTATCCAACCTTTGTTCAACGCGTAATACCAAGGAGAATTAATTTTCTGGAAATATAAATTTGTGAGCTTTTATTACAGTCACATTTCAGGCACTCATTTAAAGGCGAATGAGCCACTCGCCTTCAGTTCCTGAATGTCTTTTCAAAGATCAGTTTTGAACATTGATTGTTAACATTTTATTAGTTTTTTTAAGTCACTTTAAGGAAGAAATTCCTAATATCAGTTTTGTAAATTCGACTCAAAAAGCGTTAAAAAGTATTGTTATCTTTTGTAAAGTTTATGATTGAATTTAAAACAAACTGCTCATTAAATTTAAGTTAGTTCTCCAGCTGCCCACCGGTAAAATGGTTACCGTCGCTGAGTGCCATGCCGAAGGTCCCGGGTTTGAATCCCGGAGAAGGCATAGATGTTTGTAAATGTATAGTGTGGCATGGGGCACTCTAAATATACGGCGAGCCAAAAGTCCTCTCGAGAGGTTGGTGTTAGGAAAAGAGGGCGGGAGACCCTCGAAGCCGTTCCCCCGGAGTGCTCCACACCAAAATTGAGGGTGGAACTGAGCTAAATCACAGTCTCACCTGTAAGCTGCTCAAGGCAGTTGTCAACCACAGAAGTAAACTTGCGCTTCTTTTCACGAGGAATTTTGCGGGCTTGGGCTGACTATAGGTCAAATTGGTGAGCAACAACAACATGCTAATTCTCCTGAACAGAAGTTTACTAGATAGGAAAAAATCGTACATCTAGCAATTTTTAGTACAACAGTTGCAGTCTTCACATGAATACTTTATCAAAGAGGCGGAATAGGTTTTTTCCCTAGGTATTAACCTACATCTGAGTTCTTGTGGAGCTGCAAGTTTCACACTATAAGAACAGAATGAGAAAAATTAAGATTATTCTACATTTATTCGTTTGCACTTGTGAACATATTATGTTACTGTTAACGTAGCAATCCATTATTACCTCTCAGTTGCGCATCTTTTAAAAGATTTAAACTCGTCCATTTCGGATATTAACCGTAGAACGCCATCTATCGTTAAAAATTTGAGCTGAAATATAACATATGAAAAAACATCTGTCGCCATAAAATGCAAAAGGAACTCGGTTATGACTATTTTCTGATTTTATATGGTTTTTACAAAAGCGTGTAAATTTATAAATATCCTGTAGGTAATGTATTCTTCCGTGGGATCTTTAATTATTATTAATGATTTATAGCTCCTCAATTCGAAATCTGGAATGTCCTTCAAGACATTAAACAAAATTGCTAAAAATATGAAAATTTATGTGTATAACTGGTGTGAATTTTTTCAGTTTTGTATAGGTGCTTTATTTTTTAAATGTAAGAATATTTTAACTCTGGTTTGAAAGTGCAAATTCGATCTTCAGAAGAAGAATTATAGTTTCTCGAATACAAATATGTTTCTTAAAATCTTACAAAAATGCATTATGAAAAAACTAAATGTTTTATACGGTTACAGCCGAAAACATCGCGGAAAAAACATCTCAGACGAAAACGTCGCGGAGAAAACAACGCAAAGCAAAAACGTCGTGCTACTAAATATCGTGGGAGAAAACATTGTGGCACAAAACATCGTCTTCGAAAATAAAGCGGTTCAAAAATTTCGCAGTTTAAAAACATCGTCGTCGAAAATATCGTGGTAAAAAATAAAGTATCGACAAATCATCGCATGACGATAACATCGCAGACATGCTTTCTCAGGCTTTAATAATTGCAAATGAATATTCTCATAATGATATGTGAGTGCAAGATGGAAAGAAGGATAATTTTTAACTTTCATATTTTTTATTAACTAATAAATTTTTGCTGAGAAAATAAGAAGGAAACTTAAGCATAGAAAATTAATGCAACTTATAGCACTTAATAAAATTTTAAACCGACATATTTAACTAACAAAGACCATTAATAAATCATTTTTATAAAGTTTTTACTGGTAATTTTTCATTAAAAGTATAATCTATACGTTACATTTAATTTTCTATGCTTAAGTTTCCTTCTTACATTTTCAGTAAAAATTTATTAGTTAATAAAAAAATGTGAAAGTAAAAATTACCCTTCTTTACATCTTACGCTCACAAATCATTATGAGAATATCCATTTACAATTATTAAAACCTGAAAAAAGCATATCTGCGATGTTATAGTCATGCGAGGATTTGTCGATACTTTATTTTTTACCACGATATTTTCGACGACGATGTTTTGTACTACGATGTTTTAGAACTGCGATGTTTTCTCTTTGCGATGTTTTCTCCCACGATGTTTTGTATAGCATGACGTTTTGGTCTTGTGTTGTTTTCTCTGCGATGTTTTCGTCTGCCATGTTATCGACATACACCTTTTGCACAGCGCCTATATATTCCTACAAAATAATAATTCTTTTGTTCTAAAATAAACTCTGAAATAAGTTTTTAAGTCCTTTAAGATATTCACGAATACTCAAACAATTTATAGTCAGTTAACATGACTTGAGGTTCATTCGACTGAAAGAATGTTTTTAAACACAATTTTACTAGACGACTCTTAGTAGTTTTTGGCCTTAAGTTCCATTATTTTTTCCTTCATAATTAATTTAAATTCTGATGCATTAAAATTTAAAATAAATTCACTATACTATATTGTTTAGATAGACTGTTAAAGATTTTAAGAAGGAGTTTCATCTCGTTTTGTACATTTTTGCAATGATAGGATCTGCTTTTAGAGAAAAAATAGTGTCACATTTTTTGCGAGTTTAATGTCGAATACCTGAGTTTAGATAAAAGTCACATTTCACTTCTTTGGATACATGCCAGTGCTGTGTGCATTAATTGCGTTGTTTGCATTGTTGTCGCATTGAATATTTTCAGCATTGTTGTCCGAATAGTAAAAATCTTAATTGGGACTTATTCCGATAAGTCAGCAAGAATTCGCGAAGAATACCGATATTGCAAATTATAATTATTTGCCTTTACCCAGTCTGAACTTTATTTCATACCATAATAATATTAAAACATGATTCTGGAATAAATTCGCATTATTTCACATACTTCAAATAATTTAGTACACACATGATCTTAATTTGAAGATATGTAGATATAATTCAGGTTACCACAAAACAAAAGTCCGAGATTAACGTTAAGAATACAACAGCTGCTGTAATTTGATTATCCGTTGAACGGCGATATACACATAAATATAACACATTCCTATACTAATTTATTTATCCAAATGTGGGGTTCCAGCCGGTTTCATTTCACTAATTAAAATGTACTAGCTTCTCAAAAGTCAATAATCTTTAATTTATTATCAGCTAAGTATATATATATCTCTTAAACATGCAACCGCAAATGTTATTTCGTGACATGTTTATTGAATTACAACAGAAGGGAAAACAATGCATGTACTTGGAGTCGCAATAATTTCTAATGCACGAATTCTCTGTAAAAACTAAATAAGCATTTTGTATCTTAATTATATTGAAGTTAGAACGCCACTGACGGGTTTCGAAAAGACTCTAAGCAATGCAATTTATCAGATACCGATAGTTCGGGCTTAATTGAGATTTTGGAGTATTTAAGCGTTAAGCTAAGTATGTCCTGCGGGATTATTTAAATTTATTTATGTGGTGTGGTATTTAATCGAATTTGGGATTTCACACAACGCTTTGTATTTATTATGAAGGCATTAAAGCTAAAAATTTCCTGAGATTATGTTATTGCTCAAGGGAATCGAGATCAGTTGCTTTAGTTGAAGATATCATTTATTAAAAATTTACTGAAGTAATGATTAGTAAGAATTTTTTACATATATACGCCTTTAAGGGCTATTTTTGCAATAACTTTTTGATGATAGCTGTGAAGAAAGAAACTGAATCTATAGTATTTGGTTTAAGTTACAGAGTTGCTTTATGCTTATTTCTGTTTTCACTCTACTATCGTATATCTATATTAACTTACGTATGGGCATATTTGGCTACATTTAAGCCTAGCGATACATATAGATGTAAAAATTAATGGAGATTTCTCTACAGAACAAATATTTATTAAAATTTTGTACAAAGTTTTAGTATTTTGTTAAATTTTGTTCATTTTTTATTGTTCGAATAAAACGTTCCTGTGTACTGACGAGTCTGAGTACTGAGTTTCAATATACTGTTTCTTTTACCGTCCATGGCGCGGAAACACATAAATTTTAGAGTGAGTATATAAGGTATTTTATCCATCCTTCCAGCATATTTTCGTGGGGTAATTGGAAGCATACTCCAGGGTTCGAGTCCTGGCAAAGGCGTTGCTCATTTTTCACGCCCTCAGCATCAAAAACCCTAATGACTGTGTATTGGCGCTCGAACTAAAAGGTGGTGGACCACAAGGATCGTTACCCCAAAGATTTCACAATCCCAGATCCCCCTTTAAAAAGAGGGTGTATATAAAGTATTTTTCCCTTCTTCAAGTATGCCTTCGTGGTGTAGTTGGGTATACTCTACGTGTATTCGAGAGGTCCTGGGTTCGAGTGCCGGTGAAAGCATTGTATATTTTTTACGTTTCTTGTTCCAAAATAACCTATGACTCTACAAGTATAATCGTTCATAGCAGTCAGCAAGTTAATATGCCTATATTAATATGCCTGTAGCAAGTTTTAAGTCCATTCATGAAAATACATATCCTTTTCATGACATATAGTTAGAATTAATAGCAATAATAGATTGATACCAAAACAAAGAAACGCAATACGCTGCATTATGTTTTCTGAAATGCTTTATTATTGTCCTTTAAGCTATTTAAAAATTTTTATTCAATTTAATTTTAACATTTTACGCATAAAATAGAAAGCTTTCTTCAGTATGAATATCTGAAGAGATGTGATGCCTTTTAATGCATATAATAATTTTTATATTTACGAATAAAAGTTAATTAATCGACTGACTTATGTTCTCACTCATCTCCCCCCTCATTCAAAAGCTGTTGTTGATATTAACTAAATTTCAAATATTAGATATATAGCTGTTACTCCTAACCATAAATAAAACTAGGGAAAAGTGCACATAGTGTACTTAGAAATTGTGATTTGCAACTGATTTAAAAAAATTAGTGGACTTTTAGTTAATGTACAACTTATTAAGCTCACTCTCTTCGCTTAAGATTCAAAGAAATTATACAGAAAACGATAAACATATTAACTTTGTACTACTAGCGATGAAAGATGTTTCAAGGGGAGAAAATGCAATTTTCCCCTCTTATTATCGTAAATCAAGACACGAAACGCATTTGCTCTCCAAAATTTTCATAAGTTCATTTTCAGCCTGGTGACTCTACGATACATTTTATTATTCTGAACAAATATCACCAAGGTTAATCACTTACGAAAGATTTACTTGATATTTATAATCTAACATAGTGTAAATAACTTTAAGCCTCTAGGAAAACGCTTGTTTATCCCAAAACCTTCTCTTCTGTTAACAGTTTAATAATATTTCTCTAAAATTGGAAATTTGTGATAGAGCAAAATCATCAACATAAACTTCAGATAAAATTAACTGAAAATATCTGTATTTTAGTAATCATATCTTGCTGCCATTTATTTTGTACTCGTGCGTAATCCATAACCATCACATTATTTATGGCAGCTATGTTTTTAATAATGGCCTGCAACAAACAAAAATAAACAGAGGTATATGAATAAGCATAATATGAATAAAAAATCATGTTTCAAGCACTTTAAGCTTTTTTGACTAAACACATGCTGGAGAATATAAATGTACCATGTTTATTTTTGTAAATCTATGTATGTGCTTTTTTTTCTAGACATGTGTGTCATCCATAAGTCTAAGACAAAGAGTGGTTTTGTGTAATTAATAAACACATTGCTGTTTTTCATATGAAGCTCAATTTCCTTCCACTCTTTTCATTCTCTTATAGCTTCAATTATAGCCATAAGAATGTGAGGAAAGATTCTCATACTTTAACCAGTTATGAGCTGTCCTTGTTTTATTCTTGCTACGTGTGCTTCCCTCATACTTGCAATCTGACAACGTTCGAAAAGGGAGAAGCTCTAATTATTCAACGAGTCGGAAGTTACGAGTGGTTGACGGAAAGGACAAAGGTTAATGAAACAAGAAGGATAGATATGAAACTAAATGGATCGACAAAATGTTGGTCTTCCTTTCAAATCATGATCTCACCGCTCGAAGATAAGCTTATTACTTTCATTTTATTTCGAAACCCAGGAGGTGATGATTCCTAGGAACGGATGAGTATGATGAAGAGAAATAAATTTTTCATATCAAGCAAATATTATAATAAACTTATAATCCATCCGTCGCTGAGCGTTTATAGCAATTTTTATCGTTAGTTTAATATATACATAATCATAAGGGTCGCAAAAGTAACTGTTTTGCCATGTTAACCCTCTATAAGAAGACTAAAATTTTTATAAATAATTATTTTTTTGCTTTTATTTGCTCCTCTTTATGCTGCATCATATGATTCAATATGAATTTCTAGTCCATGATGAATCGTTGTTGGTTGAACGCATTTTCGTTTTCCAGAAGGGCGTTGTGTATTAGCAGAGATTTGGACTTTTTTGTCTATCCCTACCATACCTCCTCCCCCAAGAAAAGGTTCATAGATGTTATCAAATTATTTTTGCAGGAACTGGTTCTCTTGCAAAATTCATTCCTCAGTTTAGTTTACTAAAACCACATGCCATCTACAGGTGGCTCAGTTTATAGAAAGGAGATTCTAACTCAATGTTATTAATGATTCCGAGGTTTCGACATCTTTTTCTTTCTTTAGTTGAAGTCAGCGATAGCCTGATGCAAGCTCTTAACAGCAGAAATGTAATTAAACATCAAGGCTTTTATAAAGGTTTAAAATTTCCAATTAAAATGGATTCGTAGATTAACTACCCTAACAGGAAAAATATACAGCACACTTTTATGCTGGTAAGTAAAATAAAAGTAGCAATTTTATTCGCTAAAAACAAAAGCTAATAAAAATAAGGAAAATTTATTTTGCGCACTGGTATCTAAAATTTACTGCACTTAAAATACTTCAAGTGTAAGCTGGATATTTGAATTCTGGAAATAATAAATAGTACTAAAAGGAAACCAACTGGAAAAGATTTAAAGGTGTCGAAGTCGCAAAACACTCGCACTTAATTTGTTTTGCCTGAAATTACTTACAGAAAACTACTTAATCTTCTGAAGGATCATTCACATTCTAGTCTAAATTAGTGCACATTCTAATCTAAATTAGTGGCAAATATAAATATCTCATCTCTCGAAAACTTATTTATCACCTAATTACGTATGGAATCAGAATATAATTTTCGAGAGTCCCAACTTACTTAAGTAGATTTCAAGCGTGATGGAGAATGGCCATTTACTTAAACACTTTACGCTTTTAATACCCTAAGAGCAGATGCTTAATTAATCAATCCGCTTCATGATTTGGTCAGTTTGCAATTAATTATATTGCGAACACGATATGCTTTATTCTTTCAATCTGTAATTCTTGAAACACGCACACTTAATTTCAGTCTCTTCTGCGTTTAATTTACCAGATTTCAAGATTCCGAATTTTAGTTTGCATCCGTGCTAGTAAATTTGGTAGGATTTTGATAATCTTACAGAAAGAATAAAAATCCAGAACAATGTAATTTAAAATCATGATTATCATTCTCTCATTGTTTTCTTTGGATTAAAAAAAGTCGGAAAAGAGTCAAAAATCTTCAAGATATTATGTGAGGCTTACAAATGTAAGCTAATTATCTTTTTTATAGTTTTTACACATTGATTAAAGAATTGAAATGCTGTGGTTAGTCCCCAATCGAACTTGGTACTCAATTTATCGACCCATTCAAGAGATGAAATGCGAATCAACCTTGCCCTGCCCGGGTATCGAGCCCCGGACTTATGGTGCAGCTGATCGACGCGCTACTTACTTCGCCACCATGTGGTCAGGTATGCATATATGTGTATTATACTTCTGTTAGTTTTCATATTTTGAAACATCTTTTTATTTAGAGAATGTATTATTTGCTATTAATGCTTATTAATAAGCTTAAACTTTTATTTTAAAAATTCTTAGTTAAATAAAAATCTTTAATTTGGGGGGGGGCGTTGGCTGAAACAATCTTTAATTTTCTTTGATTACTGTGGTATTAAAAATCTTGAGATTTAGAAAAGCGCAATTTTACGAATATATTAGACTAGTGTGAATTAGAAAAAAAAATCAGCGTAATCAATTTCTGTTAGACAGGAAACTGAATTGTATATTACAGTTTTAAGGCGATACTGACATTTGAGATAGTAGATTTCAAGCGAATGATGAGAAATGAATCCACAATTGAGAAATGGATGGTGAGATGTTGGGAATTTGCAGATATGGCAGATAAAAATTAACTAAGCTTGATTCAGTAGACTTGGCAAGCCAAATTGTTTCTTGTAATTATTTTTATATTTATATTTTAATTAATTTACTTTAGAAATAAATTACGAATTTATATTTAATATTAGGGAGGCAAAGATACCGCATAATGTAAAATAATAAAACCGTTGGAACTTAAGCAATATTTTGTATCATTTGAATGTTCACTAATTTTTTGTAAATAAAATAGTTATATCTAAGCAAATTATCATAAGATTTAAAAGGAATTATTGTTTATGAAAATGAAGCATGAGGTATGCGGAAGAGGAACAGTACAAATTTTTCTAGCTTTCTTGCCCTAGATTTTTCATAAATATTAAAATGCCAAAATCAGAGATAAAACATGAGCTTTTAGCAAAGAATTTCAGAAATGTTTTCATTTTATAAAATATGTGTTTAATTAAGTTGCTTTATCGAGCAGAAATTTCCTTAGTTAAGCAATGTTAATTCCCATTGACTTTTACCTTGTTGCTACTAATATTCAGTTACAGCTGAAAATATAATATCGTACGTTATTTAATATTAACGTTAGTATACCTTAATTTTTAATATTAATATTAAACCATACCGTAAGTTTAAATAGCTGTTACTGAATATAATAAAAATTTAGTTTGAAGCATGAGCAAAATGTTTATTTCCCAAGGAAAGGTTTCTTCAGACAAATGATTTTTTATAACCGTGAAGTAAAATTTCGCTTTTACGAAGTCAAAAATAATTATATTGTAAGATTGTGTACTGTGTTCTTTTAAGTTACAGTTGAATTTCAAGAATCTTAAGAATTTGGTAAGCGAATAATCGCTTGAGTTCGCGTGCTAGACAGAAACACTGGTTCTTTCTGACTAAGACAGTATAACTTCGCAGTTAAATACTACTCCTCAAATTTGCATTCAAACGTGACTCTAAAACTACGTTCTGGCCGGAAATTGTAAGTTCAAATTAAGAAGCGATAGGAAAGGAACTTTAACACAAAATTTAACTGTTAGGAAAATTAACATAATCCTTACAAAGTAACAGATATTTTCAAATTGGTAAAAATCTGAACATTGGTAAAAGTATTGAACATTTGAATATTGGTAAAAATTTGAACAAATGAGAGACATTAGGTATTTTTTGGAAGTAGGCAAGATTAAAAATTAGTAAACGCCTTCGGCGGACCTCTGGAATACCGGCCCAGCGTGCAGAACCATTACACCACAAAGGCACGCTAGGAAGGCGGGAGAAATACCTTATATACTCCCCCTTTTAAAGGGCGACTGGGGCTTTTAAGTAAATATTGTTGTTTACTTTAATTCACTGTTATATGCTGTAATGGTTAATTTTTGAATTAGCTCATAAGAAACTATCTTATTTTCCTGGGAAACGTACTTTCGTGGTGCAAGTGGTAACAAGTTCAACTAGGAATACGAAGATCCGTGGTTCGAATCCTGGCGAGGGTAAGCTGATTTTTCATGTTTCTTTCCTTGGAGGAGGGGTTGAAAAAAAAAAGAATGAACCTACTTGCTTCTGTAATCTGCATACCTCTCAATACCGTATATAAAAAGGAGTTTAAGTCAAAATTTCTAACTTAAAGCGTCTATGTATTCCTTCATTTCAATGGTATTAATAGAAATGTAAACAAGCAGAAAGAGCTGTATTGTTTTGTAGCATAGACCCTTTAGAACAAAGTTTAATTAATATAAAATTTGAACGATTTTTTCCCTGTCTGAAGTTGCTTAATCTAAGAAAGAAAATCTGATCTGTGCATAGTTCTATTTTACTTTTATTTGCTATGAATGAAAGAAAAATATTCAAATTGAGATTCTAAAAATCTTAAAATTATTTTTCTGTCATTATTCATCAATGCAGCTGATAATTAAAAAAAACAATAGGAGCATCTAAGGTGAATGTGAAAAGGGTTTATTTCGGAATAAATTATTAAATCGACTTAAATTTTAAAGCATATCGTCTTTCGTATTAAAAAAATAATAAAATGAAATTTCCCTGATGTTTTAAAATGATTAAATTACTCGTTAATAAATGCAACAGAATGATTAATGATTAAGTTTAAATTCAAAAATCTATTTATGTAACTTAATGAACAAAAGAAGAAAGCGAATGTAGGAAAAATAGTAATAAAATATTTATATTTATATTGTATTTTTATTATAAAAGTATTGTTAGAATTGATTGTTCAAATTATTGCATTTGAGATTTAGTATTTTACTTGCCATAAAACACTGCGACACATGCGCTAGAGAATTAAACAGTAATCAAACAGTTGTTTTTAAAATTTATGACAGTCATTTTAACCTATTCGAAGTTAAAGAGACAGGAATTACATAATTAAGTTCCACCCTAAATTAACTTTCTTGCTTTTCATATTGTACGTAGATCTCAAGAGCGTAGCGTTTTATTTACCTTCTGTCGGAAAAAATACTTTTTAAATTCTAGTTACAAATACATATGCAAACTTATTAATAATAAATCGAAGCAATAAGGAAAAATTGAATTTTTGCTTTCATCTTTTATTAGAATTGAATAGTAGCCATGTAGGTATAGTCGCGATATTCTGGGAGTTCGTTCCGGGTACATAATTCAAGTGCATCTTGGCAACGCAATCGAGGGAGGGGATTCGATTGCGAACGGATGGGCTCGTTCTGGTATTGTAACGTTGAATCTTTGAAAACTGTTTTTCTTCATTTTTTTCCGCAATTTTTTTCACAGTATACAGCATGTATTTGCATTCCGTTCAAATTACATCAATTATATAGTGCAATCTTCACAGTTACTTATATTCGATGTAATTTTGCTTTGGAAATGTTCACAAGAAATTTAGGATGATTTAATTATTTTGTCCAGGAAAATGAGAGCAATCAATTTTCAATTATCTTACTTTACGCGTAGCAAAGATCACGTGACGCAACACACAATTTTTCTGGAAACCCATTGACACATTTACGAATAATGCTTCCCATGCATCATAGATTCTGTTTCCGATGAGCAAGCGGTATACATGATTTCGCTGATGAAATGTGACTACGGGCAGATTTTCGCTGGAAGTCCTTTATTAAGGCATCCTTCCCTTTTAAACAGATAGAACTGAATGTTTCGCTTTAACTTGATAAATCCATTGATCTCTGGATTCCAATAGCTTTATAATTCTAAACTAATTTGCATATTTTTTCTAAACGTTTAACATAATACTTTGGTTGTTATATATGCAAGTATAGAACAATGTAAGAATGGCTAAACGATTAGATTTTAACCTACAGAAATGTTCACTGATATATTCTAATATCGTGTGATATATTCTAATTCTTAATAAAGTTTGGAAACCAATTAATGTTGGTAATTGTAATTCTAACTTCCTTTTCTTTCTTATTTTAAATTATTTCATTTCATGGACTTGCAGCACTTTAAAATTGAATTAAAAAAATGCCGTTATTGAATGAAAAATTTTCACTTACAAACAAAATTTCTAAGACCTGCCGTTTAATATAAAAAATATCATTCATTTATATAATATTAATATATACAAATCTTTTCTAAAATTCTTTATTTTAAAAAAAAACATTTATTTAATATTTTCTACTCCAAGTTTTTTCTAAAACTTCGATTTATCACTATGCTTACAGTGCACTTCATGGTTTTAATAAATGCCTTGAAATGAAAAAATAATTCATATTTTCAATTAATTTCTCTGAAGATCTATAAAATTGTATATCTATATTATTATTATTATATACATTATCCATATTATTATTATCTATATTATTATTAATACCTTTCCAAACTAAGTGAGTCTTCTTTAAAAGGAATTGAACGGGAATATTCAAAATAAATCTGTTCAAATTTATAGCTTAACAATCTTGAAAGTATAATATTAAATAAGTATATTATCCGTTCCACTTTTTCAGTTACAAGTTTTTTTGTGTTGAGTGCTGAATTAAGAGAATGGAAATTAAATATCTTTGTGTAACTGGTAAGCAGGAAGTTTCAACTGGCTTAAATCGTAATAAAACAATCTCCGAAAACTGGGAAATAGATTAAGTAGCTGGAATATGTGTGCCGCAAAATGCTTTATTTAGTATGTTGTAGAGTCATTAGGTTTATTTCGGAAGCAAGAGAGATGAAAAATATGCAACGCCTTCGCCGGGAATCGAACCCCGGGCCTCTGGATACGCGCCTAGCGTGCAGAATACCACACCACGAAGGCATGCGAAGAAAGCGGGAGAAATACCTTATATACTCCCCCTTTGAAAGGGCGACTGGAATTTTTAGGGGATCCAATCGCCAAATCCTGGGTGTGGAGAATGATCATCCAACACCATTTTAGTTCAGGCACCACTGTAGAGTCATTAGGTTTATTTCGAAAGCAAGAGAGATGACAAATATGCAACACCTTCGCCTGGAATCGAACAACGGACCTCTGGATCAGCATCCAGACCACCACAACACGAAGGCATGCGAAGAAGGCGGGAGAAATACTTTACAATGTAACCAAAACGAATTCCAGACATTTCCTTTTTTCAGTGAGAATTTAAAACAAACATAAAACTGGATCATGCTGTTGCTTTTAAAACTACAATTCAAGCATTCTTATTAAATCATAGGATATCAAATACTGTTTTTCGTATGAACGATGTTCCAGTTTTGATGTCAAATGCGATTTTTGTTATCAGTTTTAGACGCTAAGATCATCTATCGATTATTATTTGTTCATACAAAATATTTCATTGAATGTGACGAATTTTTAAATTCATGTGTATCTGTAATGAGTGGATGTAGAATCCTGCATAAAGGTTTGCACTTAATGTTTACATCATAAATGTGGAAACTATTTTTCATAAATATGATCTTGTGATAAATCGTTAATCGTTCCATGAAAAAATAGTGTTTTAACTTTATCCGTGGTTGATATATATATATATTATATATATTATATATATATATATATATATAAGTGTGTGTATACTTTATTTAAGCTGTATGTATTCATTTTATATAGTATATTATACATACTATAAAAATATACTATATTAAAGATATGTACTATATATATTTATTTTATATTTAAATACTTTATTCGTAGATATATATTTGCAAATTTATATTTAAAGCCTTTGGATCACAGGTTATGTATTGTGGTCCATTATAGTAGGGGCCTATAAAAGAGTTTTCAGTTACCAAGTAAAGTGTGACGAGGCTTTATTATTCAAAATCATAATGGATCTTTATTATATAGCCTAGAGCGTTTATTCCTTCAAAAGGTAGCTTAATAAAGAAGTTCAACAATACAATGCGTCACTTTTTCTCTTTTAAACAAGGAGGCTGAAGCTTTTCATAAAGTTCTTTTCTTCGTGAAAATTATTTTATTGCAAAAAATTGTGTTTTTTCAATGACAGTGATATCGATTTTCTAAAACTAACTACTACAATAGCCCTTTATGTGTAAAATTTCGCGGCGGAATTAATTATAATTAAAAATAAAGCGTTTTGCTTTTTTGAATAAGGTAAAAATAAAGATGATAGCTGATAGTTGAACTAACAGTTTCCTTCGACCAGTAGAAAAAAAAATTGAAAATATTTTCTTACCTATACTGAGAAAATAAAATTTAAAAAGTCTGAATTCTTTTGGTGTTAATTACTTTGATAGATTGTTAACTACTCATCGGAAATTTTCTTTTTCTAATATTTATTTCAAATAAACGATACTTGGTTTGATTTCCTTTGTTGTTGCAGGTAGAACAATTACAATCTTTACATAAAGTTCAGAATTAGCAGAGGTAACTACTAAAAGAAAATCATTAAACAGAGCACAGAATCATAAACATAAATTTTTACGCTTCCGAACGCGATTTATATAAAGATAATTGCATCCCCACTAAATTGGAAATTACGATACCTATATAGTTTAGAACGACATATAATAATCCAATATAGTTTAGAACATTTTTCTTAAAATGTTACCATCGTCTTGCTAAATGATCATTTTGAGAAAAACAAATATGTTAAGCGTGAAGTATGGAATAACTGATTTATAGAACTGTGTCTTAAATTTAATAACGGGTTATTTTTGTTTGTTTGATTATGGCAAAACATGTGAGGTATATTCGTCTAAGGGAAGGGATATTCTTCACTGAGGACTTTCTAATAATGGCTCTAAAAATGGCTCTTACCAACTTAAAACTTAACGGGAACTTCGAAAACGCTCATGCAGCCAGGGGTTTAATTCGGGTTGAACTACCAGGGTTCATCGGTCTTATCCGTTAGGCCGCTGGAAAGCCCTTCAATAATTTTAACCAGACCTTCAAGGGAAATTAATTATCAAAGGGAAAAGATATATAACAGGATTTAGTTTTACGGTAAGAACAAAGGATCGCTGTAAAATTTAGATTCATTATGTATTGCATGTGAATCCGTTAGAATTAGGTGCAAGAGAAAGAAAATTTGAGGTTAACTTAAATTAACTTATATTCAAGTATTTTAAAAGTCTGTCTAAGCTTTCAAAAGTCTTATCCTTTCGGTCACTGGTGGGCAAGGTCAGCTTTAATAATGGGAGAAAATATACTGGTACAAAGACTTCTTTATAACTATGTCTTTTATTATTTCTTACAGAAGTAATTAATTTATAATAGAATAATTTATTAATTCTCTCTTTACTTCTTTATGCTATTTTTATATAAAAAAACCTTAAGCATTTGGTAATTCCATATGCTGCAATAAAAAAAGTAAACTAAAACCATACGGGTATCTGAAGAAAATTATTTCAGGCAAAATAGGAATATGTTTTACATAAAAGGAAAATATTAACTTAGTATATTATTTTCCTAATACATCCAGTAACTATAATTGTTTCCTGCACTAACGTAATGACGAATTTAGAGAAAACTATGCTGCTTCCTTAATAATTCCAATTCTTAAACTTTGAGTATTAAATTACTTCCTACTTAAGCTCTTTGTACTATTTTCTAACTATTTTTTTATAAGGTTCATTCTAGTTGGGAATGCTTTACGCAAATGAATTAGCTCGCAAGGAGAAAGTTTGGCACTTCCTTTTCACTAATTATATTTACTCCCTTTCTTCCACAACCGATTTCAAAATGAATTGCTTGCCAAAAACACACAGAAGAAATTGAGTAGTTCTCTCTATGTCATATTTATTCTAGTATCATTCGTTAAAATTATTCTAACTCTGTCAAGCATCTGAATAGTGAAAATAGCAGTTATAAGAGAGAAAAAAAGATATTTTATTTAGTGAAACGAGGAACAATTTCTGCCATTTAATATCTAAGCTAATATTTTAATCAAAGCATGTGTTGAAATAATTTAAATTGAAATTTCTTGACGAACGTTTCTTTCAGTATTAAAAATAGTAACTGCTTATAATTTTTTTAATGGCCTGGTGCTTTATTTAATAGCTATTATCGTTGTGCTACTAGAAAGGCCAGAAATGATGGCCATTTCATTATGGATGCAAATAATAGGTGGCCACCATTGCCTCCTACGAAGGGGCCAGACAGTTACAACCATTCATTCCTTCTCCGGGATTCGAAATCGAGCCAATCGCTACGACAGTCAGGCTCTCTAACCACTGTACCGGCTGGGCGGCACTGCTTAAAAATTAAAGTATCGAAAACGGAAACAAAATCAAATAAACCTTCATAAAAATAATTTAATTTTAAATATGGCTCTTTTGATTTTCTTCAGCGTAAACTACATTAGACAGAACCGTTAATTAAAAAAATTTGAATGTTCTATAACTGTGCTTTTTTTTTCCTGAAAGAGTTAGTCTCGAATTTAAAATATGTCATTTCATTTGAAATTATTCTGGTCTGAGAATTTTTTTTCTGTTATATATATTTCTTTTATTTAACGCCTCGTTCTCATGGTGAACTCTTGTGTCATTTATTTCGGGATGGAGGTAGAGACTAAGACAGATCGATTTCCGTAGTAGTTGTTTCTATCTTACTTGGATGTGGAACTCGTAATGATGTCTCGTCAGCAAAATGTTCAGCAAAATTATTTTGCTAAATTATTTAACACATAATGCTTTGTTAGAATATTTTAAAATTCAGCATCTGAATTCCAACTCAATTAGCGAAAGAGGGATTTTATTATATTCAGGAATTTAAACAAACATTCCGCTTCAAGATTTAAACGATATGTGATGCAAAAAAGCGCGAGTTGTTTTTTTGCTATTTGGTTTTATTTTTCATTAATAATTCTTTTAGTTTAGAAACAGAGGTAAATTTAACCTCGCCGATGTTCTATGAAATTTTCTAAGCTATTCCGTTAAAATTAAATTTATGCCGGTTAGTGGATGAATGGAAAAGATAACTGAATACTTGAAATTCGTTCCGAGCTCGGTTGTCAGCAAGAGCTCGGTTCCATGGGGTTAACATTGTTTTCTTCATATATAACTTGACCAAGATTATCTTAGAAAGGTCCTTCACGAAGACAGATACAAGAAGCAGATAGACTTTCCGTGCCTTGCTGTTGTCAATTAGCCTGTCAACAGTTAATTTTATTTTTATTCGAGGAATCTTAATGTTTATATGCTAGAAATAGTGAATGTTTTTTTTTAAATAAAATAAATGCACATTTGTATATATATTAAACTGAGATAAATATACAAGAAATTAAGAAATATGAACTGTATAGATGGTGATTTGAAACAGAAGCAATAGCGATATTATTTTTTTCGCATTCTAGACAGTCTAAAGAAATAAAAAAAATCATTCTTATTGATTTCTGAAATATTTCATGATTTAATTTAAAAAATATCGTAAATTTAGCTAAATATAAATCTTATAGTTATTTAAAGAACTGAGCGTTATGTCAAAAAGGAAGACATTCTGGAATTATTTACTGCAAAATGTTGAAATCATGGATGGCGAGCGATATTTTGAGTAACTTACAATAGAAAAACAGACTTACAATAGAAAAACAATAGAAAAACAGTTAAATCTTATATAAGAATAAAATGGGAAAAGATATAAGAAACTATCGCATTGTGCAATTCTCTTGCCGGGACTTTGAATACGCGTTGACTTCTGAAATACGCGTAGGAGTCTCGAATACGCGTCGAATGCCACCAATTACAGGCATGCAGAAAGGAGGAGAAGAATACCTTATATTCCCAATAACAGAATTTTCTTTACACTCATTCAGATAAATATAAATCATATTGCATTTCTGAAGAAGAAAGAAGAAATGCTAATTTTTATGACTATTAAACTTTGGATATTGCAGTGTATTCTTGAAAACTAAAATAATCATTGCTTATCTCCAATTTCTTTTCATATACTAAACTTTAAAATTTGAAAATCATAAGAGGTAACGATTTAATTTAATATGGAAAATATCGAAAAAGATATATTTGAAACCAATATCTTTTTTCATTTTAATTATGTATGAAAATTATTATTATTCTTTATTTGCAATAATTTCTTCCACAGTGATTGTCATTGCGAATTGAACTCAAAAAGAAATGCATTTAGTTTTAAATTAAAAGTTTTGAAATCTGTAAATATAAGATTTATAATTTTTAAATGTAATAAATTATGTATTCTCTCTTAATGAAATATATTATATAGGTGTTTGACTGGATTGTATTAGTAAGCCTTAACTATACTTTCGCTTATGTTATAAAGTTTAGGCTAATAAGTTTTATCTTTTCAGAAAATAGTTTTAATTACAGTTACATTAACGTGTCAAAACATCCATGTCCATTTTATTTAAAATATTAAGCAATAAAAATATCAACATCAACTGAACTAAATGCATATTTTTTATAATAATTTCTACACTGGATTAGTTTAATGTGTATAAATGAGAGTCTAAATTTTGTATAGTTGTCAGTTACTGAGTACAAAAACAGCTGCTGAAAAAAATGTTACTCATAAAAAATATAAACTGGATTAAAAACTATATTAAAAAACTGGATTAAGTACTATAGAATATGGGATTATCTAAAACAATTCATTTATTTTAATATGAAACGTTTCGCATAAATTTGGAATTGATAAAAGCAAAGGAAAACTAAAGTTATTTAAAAAATGAACAGAAAAATGTACATTTATATGAGAAATGACGAGGCAGATCTGAAGAAAATTTCGTATTTTTAAGAGCGTCTCTCAATTAAAGTTTCGTTCTTGCGACAAAAAAATGAATTAAATATATTTATAAAAAAAGCGCGCATACATGCAAGGCGAAGAATGTATAGAGAATAAAAATGAAATTACATTTTCCATTTTGGTAAAATCCAAAAACAGTTTTATTACATCAGACGGAGAATTTTCCACTGAAATATGTATTTAGAAAACAGAAAATAAATAAGTAAATAAAGAAAAATCTTAGTTGACAATAAACTGATTTGAACTGAAGGAGTTAAAAAAAAAGTCAAATTTTTATTCCAAATCGAGAAATTCAAATCTGAACTCTTTTCTCCCCTGTTTTATACATCAATTCATTCAAATTTTTTTCGATTTGAAAATTGAATTTTCTTCTTCTCACGTGTATTATATTTTCTTTGGCGGTAGCAATATTGCATTCAGTTACGACGAAGAATATCGGGAATGAAATTCCAGAAATAGTTTTCAGTCGAACTGCTGAGTATGAAATTGATTCCAAAAGTAATTTTACTGTTCTACCTGTCACCGGTTTCATAATACTCTATCTACGCCATAGCTTTCTTTTGAAATGTCATGCTCCATAATTTCCAAGTTACATTTGTACTAGCTACATCAGCTGTAAATTAAAGCCTTAGTTGCTTTCAGAGCCTTCCGTTAATGGATTAAAATAGATGGTCTCAAACTAATGATGCCTATTGGACGATTGATTGTGAAAGAAGCAGTTTAAAATGAATTCGGAAGAAGCTAACTTACAAGTTCCCAGTAGTAATTTTAATGTGCTTTACAGCAATATTCGGCGTCATATGGAGAGATACATTTCGTAAGGTAAAGTTCAGATAATTATTTATAGCCTCATTCTCACTACTCAGATATAAGAATATTATTTATATTGAACATACGCAGCTCTTAAAATACGTACGTAATTAGATCGCAGCGGATTAGGTTCAGTGTGCATTCCTAAGTACTTATTTATCAGTAACTAAAGTGCCGGAAATAATAATTCCTTTTATCTTTTATTTATTTATTGACTGGCTTAGTATTATCGAGAAATTCTATCATTGTTTCTAACGTATTATATTAATAAAAATGCAATTAATCATATGCATAAATTTAAATTATTTTATTAACCCTTCAGTGGTTGCGAAATTAACCAATTATTTCTTCCCAAATACGCATGATATGAGTCGTAAATTTATAATGTGAGCTGTCTTCGCTCCGCCCACTGCGCTGCGGAACTAGAATGCGAGCTGAGCTCATTCATGAGCGGCAAAATGTTAAATGTGACAAAAATATCTGCAAATTGGCGGACAAGTAGAATCCATTTACCTTGTGTAAATAATATTTATCTGGATTCTAATAAGTTTGGGGAAAAATCTTCTGCTTTCGAAATTTTAGTAAGTTGTTTCTTAGCGTTTTTTCTCATTACTAAGGTATGCATTTGAGACAGTCCTATTATAAGTTAAGAAGCCCTCTGATAGTGATATAGTGGTTATCAATATTGGCTGCCGAAGCGTTGAATCCAGGCTCGAATCCTAGAGATGGCCTGCAGCTTTCTCTTTCCTAAGGCTGTAATTCTATCGCCATGTGGTTTACATTGATTAACGTTCTCGGTGATGAGACGTATAAATGGCAAACGGTTATTGACCGTTATATACGAATGCATTATGTTGTAAGGCCATTTGAAATAAGATTACAGGTTGAGATCAAATAACACGTATCAGTATCAAAATCATATTATATGTGCCTATGTATGTACACGGCTATCAAGAGTAATACTGCTTAAAACATATCAGGGAGTATCTATAGTGTATTAGAAATTGGAGGTGCATGTTCTTGTGCGCTTTGAAGATTCCAGTGTCCATGATTATTATGACAATATCTAATCCATTTTAATCTAATTGAACTGATAATAGTGATTGCCTAAGCGTATTATAAAATATTTATAGACATCTTGAGAATGCATTTAATCAATTTCCATATTGCAATTTAAGGTAAATTTTCATTTTCAATACTGACATATGTAAGAAATCTTTCTAATTGTAGAGCAGGTGTGTGCGAAATATTTTTAAACATCATGCGTTTGGCTTTGAGCCAGGGTCGCTGAAGTTCTTAATCCTCAGCAATTTGGAATAAATAAAATTCAGTAATCTTAAGTTCTTAATACATGAGTTTACAAAATCCAAAATGTGATTTCTGA
Source organism: Stegodyphus dumicola (assembly GCF_044657685.1). NCBI lineage: Eukaryota > Metazoa > Arthropoda > Arachnida > Araneae > Eresidae > Stegodyphus > Stegodyphus dumicola. The sequence goes on along the minus strand of NC_140781.1, from coordinate 138,340,129 downwards.
GTGATATTCTCAGAATTCATAACTTGTACATTGTACATATTTTTCAAGTGTTTTCTTTCTCAAGTAGGTGATTCTTAAGTATTACAGCTTCTCTACAGCTGTCTTTCTTGAATGTATACAGATTTATCAAATATTATATGTAGTATTAAATTTCCCTTATGAGCATGCAAAGACATACAGGCATGAATAAATGCCTTCTTTTACAAACAGATCTTAGAATGTAGCAAATTTATCTATAAAAAAATTCTAATACATTTAGTGGATAAGCTTTTAACAGAGTCTTCTTGTCATATGCTTCGAATCGATGCTAAAACTACTGAAATTTGTTGAAACAGTACTTCTCTAAAAACAAAAGCAGCAGTACATAAAAGTGCACTTAAAAGCAGCTCTAATTTGAGGAATAAAGAAACACATTTTATTACCATCATACAGTTTTTACAAAAAACAAAAATCTACGCAATAAATTAATACACAAAATAAACAACAGCTAAAAGCGCTTTAACGAAAATTAACCACTTTTGCCACACACACAGTCACAACTACTGTGACTCAGCATAGGATAAATACAAAACAGTTCAATCACATTAAAGCCAAGGCATGATTAGTAATAAAAGTAATATAGGGATAATGTAATACCAATAATAAAAACACAAAATATGACATCACACGGAGCTAGGACAGATCATGACAAACACATACTTTTTACTACTGCCCGTACAAAGGACTAATTCCTTTCAAATGGGGATTCAGAAAAACACAGGATTTGAAAAGGTACGGTGGATGTATATATCTTTAATTTACATATATTTTTTACAGGAAATGTTTTTCATTAACAGGTAGCAGAGGCCAGACCTGGCGGTGGGAAAATCGTGGCTTTTTGATAAATTATACGCTACCATTTATAATTCGGTTTGATGACGTTTATTATTTTATTTCTTCATTATCTCTAAGAATACAGGTAAGCGTATTTTTCTGTTACATAATTTTAAAAATTTACCAAAATAATATTCCCTTTTAGAATTTGTTTTATAGTGCTTATTTCCCTTTCCTTTTTATTTCTGGAGATTTAGGGAAGTGTTTTATTTTGAAAAATAAGATTAAGAAATACCAACATTTTGAATTACAAGAAAATTACAAAACCGTATTAAAAATAATGTTTATAATTTCATTTTTTACTAAAAACACAGGAAAGTTTTCATTCTTTTACAGGAATTTAAAGATGCTTGGAAACAATATTCCTTTTTGAATTACTATTTGAGCTTAAGATGTACCAAAATCTGTTTTGAATTATAATGAAGCAAGAATTAATTTGTTGTAGATCTCATTAGTGATACTAAAACAGAAATTTAAATGGAATATCTGTTTACTTTATTTAAACTACAATCACTGTAATGCCAGATTTTTTAATCTTAGACAAGTTATTTTAAACCATTTTGTAATCTGACTGTTTTAATTTTAATGTGCATATTTGAAGTTTCTATACACAAAATGGATTTTAATTAAGACATCAATTTTCATACCGCTCTTGTAAGCAATTTTTAACGCAATATTCCTTTAAGTCTTAATAGCGATACGTAATATTTCTGCAGTATTTTCTTAACATTTAACCAGTATTTTATCTGATATCGTCTGTAGATATTTGAATATTATGGCCATTTACAGTCGACTTAAAAGTTGACTTTATAATTAACAACTTAGAATAAATTTTCTTATACTCAATCGATTTCGTTCTAAATAAGGAGATCAGTTTAAAAAAATGTAACGATTTAATAACATTTTTATTTCGAAGAGAAAGTTTTCCACTACTTTATTGAATAAGTATTCCAGTTTAAAAGAACGCGGGATACTTATATAGTCAGACCTGAAACTTTTGTGGTTGTTTTACTTAATTTCCTATTTTTAAATTTATATATTTTTGAAATAATGATTTTTATTTTACTTTATTCTTTCTAGTAACCAACTATTTGAGTTTGGAAACTGCATTCAATTTGTTTTGTTAACTAAATGCTGCACATTTCATATCTGTGAAGCGTCTGTTTTAAAATTTAAGTATATTTTCATCTGTAGTCTTTAAACGCTACAAGGTTCAAGTGCAAATATAATTTTCTCTAGAAGCACTTTAGTGATTTTATTTTACTGCAAAATATTTTAGCTTTTGTTCCATAGAAATGTTTTCACATATAAATTACTTTGTATATTTTTTAAAGTAAGCTACGTAGCATTTCATATTAAGATAGCTTAGCAAAAAAAGTAAGTGGCTTGATTTTAAATTTATGACACAATTAATCAAAAAGCCACGAGTATAAAAATTCTACGAATATACGAGGCATTGAAAAGGGTATATACAGCTAGTGTAAAAAGGGGAGTGCAAAGGTAAAAGAGAAAGGAGAGACTTTTTAAAGGATTTTTGGAGAGGAATTTACTCACCTCTTGACGAAGGCACTCCAGAACTGGCTACCAATTGGTCAATCGGAACAAAGCAAAAAGCAGGGACATGAAAACGTACAAGTCAGCACTATGATAGGAGCAGAGAAACACACACACACACGCACACAAACGCACAAAACACAAATCACATACATAAAATACGCCAAGTTTAATATTCTTGGCGTTCACGTGTGCGTCTTGAAACTTCTTTTTAACACAGTTCAAGTAGTAAAGAAATGTAAGAAATAATATGGTTAATTTTATAACTGTGATGTACATTATGTTTCTTAACTTAGAGTAGTCATTAAAAGTATATCAAATAAATGTTGTACATCTAGAAACATAACTAAACCAATCCCCGTTTTGATAATTATTACCCAGATGAGGAAAACGAGAGGCATTATCAGAGAAGTGTCAAGGCAGCACAGACAAGAAACTCAATACACGCACTAACAGAAACACAGACGCACATAAGAATGATCATCATAAATAAAATCAAGAACAGATTAAAGAAAGTTAATTAAATTATTGATTTCTTTAAATGATTTATAAATATGTACAAACAAAGCAGCTTAAAAGGCTGCTGATATTTTCTTTTTGTTGTCATAGAAACACAGACAATTGTTTTCAAATAAAGACAAGCACAAACATGAGGGTAGATACATAAAACACGCAAGACGCTGTCACCAGCACCCCCATTCCAGCCCCACGTATTCGCAGGGGGAAAGGCGGCAGCCAGATCAGGACGGTTCACAACACATTTGTTCACAGTATTGACAGCAGACATGAAGGAAAGAACGCTGTATAGACGCTTACCAGGAGAAAGTAATTTTAAAGAAAATGAATTCATTTCCAGATTCTAAAAAGCGTATGTCTTAAAAAGATTCATTCAACTCTTGAAAGGTAAGATCATGCTTAATGAAGTTCATCGAAAAATTTTACTGTTGATAAATACATTTATAAAACTGTTTATACATATGTATTGAAATAACAGATGAACTGAAAATATGCTGTCTGCATGACGGGGGGGGGACACCAAAAAACTTGAACAGTGGAAAAAGGATTCTCGTCCTTTTTATTTGTTTCCAATGACAAGGTAAACTAAAATATCGAAATACTAAGAACAACATATACTAATAATTACATTACAGTTAATGAGTGACCGAATTCATTATTTCAAATCTTTGGTTTGCCAGTACAAGTCTTTCTCGCAGTTATCATGAAAGGGCTCACATAGGGTGTCTTCACACACAATGGCGTCTTAACAGCATTATGGGCCCTTAGGCGAACCTGTGGGTTAGGGTCCCTACAAAAATTACTTCCGGAAACGAAATATATATAGGTTAGCAGAGGGCACCTATGCTCTTCGAGCCCCCAGGCAAGTGCCCATCAGGCCTATGAGTTAAGATAGTTCTGAATGGACGCACTTGAATTTTGCTCGTTAAGATCTCATCATAAGACACTGTTCGTAGGTCGCTCCAAAAGGAAAATATGGATGGTCATAAATACCGCATGAATGATTCTGCTCCTACAGTTGCCTCCCAGACGGGAAAGTGGTTAGTGACTCTGACTACCATACCGAAGCTTCCGGGTTCGAATCCCGGAGAAGACATGGATGTAAATTGTCTGCTCCCTTACATGATGCAACGATGACCCACCTATTAGGGGACTCCATAATAAAGGGACCACCACTTCCGGCCTTAGTAATGACCAACGTCCATGACGAATTGTGCCCGCCACTAGAAAAATAACTTGCATAATTTCGAAATCTATGACTTCATAGGCTGTTTCCTCTCAGTATCGTTATAATATATCAAATCTGTAACCCAAATCTCATTTTTGAATATATAAGAATTCTTCAGTACATTAAAAATACCATATAAAAATTAAAAATTATTTTAAATTTATTTTATAGCTTAAGTTAAGGTAAGAAAGAATTGATTATAATACCTGGCAGAAGATCAAAATCTCAAAAAATATACCTTTTTTTCACTAGCATGCAAATATCTCCTCAGAGGCAAAATATATTTTTATTATCAGATTTTAAACTGATTTATAATGATGGACTCAAGTGAGAAAACACATTTCTCAACAATCTCAGTTATTGATATTAGTTCGTATAATCAATCATTCATGGATTATAACCGAAGCCCTAAGTAGCAGAAATAAATGAAATGAGTAACCCTAACTTCCCTTAAAAATCAGAATTTTACTTTTTCAGAGACCAGTCTTATCTTGAAGATTTTATTGAATAAAGATGTATTATGTGGCCTTCGCATTTTCTACTTTTAAGACCACTTTTTATCGGGAGATAATACTCCCCTCCACAGCATTTTACTGAGCTTTTAAGTTATCTTGAAATAAAAAAGTCACGAAGGTCACGTATGTGGAGTATTTTAAATAAGGCTTTTCTAAGAAATAAGCATTAAAAATATAAAGTGTTTTTTTTTCTTTTTTTTTTTTTTAGTTTTAGTTTTTCAACCACGCCTACTGTCAATACATCCAAATGACAAACCTGGTACTCAGAAACAACACAAAGACATACAAATAATTTCGCACAGACACCCACATTGAACATATAAGCTGAGAAATCTAAGCAGGACTGAGACATATAATAAATATCTTTAAATTTATCAGCAGTCGCAGTATTTTAACGCGAACTGAAATTCAGCGTTAACACCACTGATGAAAACTGTTTAAATCCACTACTTAACTGTTTAAATCCGAAATCTTATCTTTGCTACAATTATCAGTGGTGATGTAAAGATAAAATTTGCACTTTTCGACAAGCTAGGTGAATTATGTTTTAAAATATTGTATAATAAGCGTGTACTTTTAGAGCTAATTTCTTTCTGTTTCATTATTTTATTCAGTTGTAGACTACTATAGCACGTGTTTTCAATTCTCTTTAAAAGTGTTTAAAGTGGTCTCTTTAAAAGTAGCATTTGGATACTAAGCGGATAGATGTGATTTTTCACATCTCATATTATGTATAAAGACATAAAAATAATACAGATTTGCATGTATTTTGAAGCTTAACATCTGTTTATAGCATAGTTTCTTATTTGTTCGCCTACAGTAAAAAACGTATTTAATATAATTTTCTTTAATGGTATAAGTGTTTAATGAAAACAACCACATAATTGGGTTATCCCACTAGCCCTGTTTAGCTCTCTGCCGGAAAAACACACACATGAAACATGAAAACGAACACATAAATAGACACACAAAATACAGGCTGCCTGGTGACAGGACGGGATCGAGACATACTCCGTGTGATCTGACGGACAATTGGACACAGGACAACACAGACACAAAACATTGAGTCAAGTGACATGACTCATACGGACACACAGGACATATAACACAGAACACATAAATGAAGTAAATACATAAAATATACACTTTTACACATACAAAATAAGCTGAGGCTTATGAATCATGTAAGTATTAATAAAATCCGTCATATCAATACTTGAAAATTTATAGAAAAAACTGTTGTTTTCCTAACTTATAATAAAGATGTAATATTACTTAATTATATTACTCTGAATTTCAATAAAATAAATGTATTTTCCATTTCATTTAAAAGCACAATTAGCATTTTATATAAAATGATATCAATAATATCAGCTTTGAGTAAGACTTATTTTTAAGAGAAATGCAAAGCATTAAAAAACTAAGATTATTATTTATCAGTTTTTGATGGATCATAAAAAATCAAAGAGTGCAGGAATGATTATTTATAAAAAAGTTTTACAAATTCAAAGGTGTTCGGACAGTTATAAAGTTTTGTTATGATAAAAAAGTTAGACCAGTCGGATTAACAATGTTAAAAATTATATTTTCTTATAAGGTAAAAAACAGAAAAAGTGTTTATGTTTAATTGTAAGCGTCTAAAACAAACCTGAAGTAGAATTATGATGTTAAGAAGATAAAATCTGGGCTTAACAATGCCTAAGTATCATAGAACGACATTCTGTTTCGCTATATAGGAATAACAATTAACAAAAATGTATTTTTAAGAGACATTTGTGAACGCAACATTTCACTTAAACTGCATATGAGTGGAAGATTTTCTACAAAACTAAATCATTAAAAAATTTAACAAGGACTGGAAAAGAATGTCTCTGAGTAAAAGCCAACATAATATTTTCTTTGTTTTAAAAGATTGCCACTCAACAGATTCAAAATTTCGTAACGAATAGCGACGTTACCGTGACAACAAAGAGGCTTGGAATGAGGGTATGCTTGTTGCCAAGGAAACGAAACAAACTTTTCAAAAAAGTGCGAAAGAAACTTGAATCAAAGCGTATTATCGATAGAAGACGGCGTTCAGAAGCATATCAGCGGCGTATCGTAACACAATTTACTGGATTCTGTGGAGTGCCAAAATGTAAAAAAAAATAAAATAAGTAAATAAAAATAAAATAGAAAAAGGAGAGAGAGGGAGCGAAAGAAATCGAAGAGGGTTCACAATTTTAAAATAAAAATGAATAAAAATGAATGGAGAATATCTTAATAAAATTTCTTTCTTATCAAAGGGAAAAAAAGAGCAAGGGATAATACGTTTACGGTTTAAAAGTGGATCAATCATTACACTGAAAACTTTTCACACCTAATAAATTACTGCAACATGCGGTGCAATTAATCTTATAACTTCTCGACATTCGTAAAAATAATCACCTTAAATTTATTGTAAATGTAAGAGTAGCAATAAATCAAGAACGTCACGTTATGATTACATTTTAACAGGCTAAAAACTTGTACTTCCATGATTCAAAGGAAGGTTTTCAAAAACAGAATAAAAGAAAAAATATCATTTGTAAAACCCGCGAATATAATACTCTAAAAGGATAAAATTTTCGTTTTTATCACTCATCCGTGTATTAATTTTCAAATTTCCGTCAGGATGATAAAAAGTCTAATTTGGACAATTTCTCATAAGCAGTTTTAGTAACAAAAGAATACATTTTTATTAATATATACTGTAATTTGTTTCATAGGATTTTGGATGCGTTGAAATTCTGCTCAAAAATGCAAATTTGCATTACATGTGATTTTATTGCACACATTTATGACGTATGAACTGTGCTACTGATTTAATTTATCATGAGTATGGAAAACTATCCCTAAAATTTCTGTATGCATTAAAATGTATGGAAATTTTATTTTATTAAATATACGGAAAGTACCATATAAAAACACATTTAATAAATTCTGATTTTTAGTGAATTTTCATACTCGATGGGTTATCCGCTGCTTTAAATAACAGAAGAAAAATAATAATGCTAAAGTTACAGATTTTGTTTCTTTTTTTCTTTTTGTAATATAAGATTTTTCTAGAATTATAAAATTTTTAAGTACTTACATTGTTCAATAAAATATTATAAACTGTTATAAAAATTAACTGAAAGACACTATGATATAAAAATAAAGGAAATTAAATAATTGCAGTCAGCATCATCTTACCTTTCAGAATATTCATCTTTATGGGCGTAACTTTGAACACTCTGTTCCTCAATGAGAAATTTCATTTTTTGGTAGAAGGAAGCAGTAACTGCTGGGGGCTGTTTCCGGAGGAGGATGTCCAAAGGATCCGGAGAAGACATGCACATTAAACTGTCCTGACACTGACCTTTGTTACAACATTCGCTGTCAGCACAGTCTACTAGGCCATCTATTTGAACAAAAGAAAAATTCTTTCGAAGCTCACACAATTAATTTAATTTTAAGTATGTTTTTTACAGCGTTTTCATAAATTCGCGTGATTAATCGTCAGAAGCATATCAGCGACTTCAAAATTTATGTGAGTTAAAATATCGAGTGGCCCAAGATAAACCACAAGTGAAGTCTCTCATGTCTGCTTTGGTTTATTTCGGACCATCCGATACTTATGTTTCCCGATGGTGTTAAAATATAAGAAGCAAAGAATCAAATAAAGACACAGAAACTGGGTCATTAAAAATGGGAAATATAGTTTAGACGTGAGTTTAATAGGTTATATTTAGGACTTAACATTCAGTTATTAAACAGTAAAATAAAAAAATTCGAACTTTACCAGCATCATTGTCAATTTCATCATTGCAGTTCGTTTCCTGAGGTACGCTGCAGTCATGTCCACCCCATCCTTCATGGCACCTGCATGACCAAACATTCGCGTCTTTGGAGCATTGCCCATGATTATTGCAAGTCCTGGGACACCCATCTGTTTCGATACATTAAGTTTTAACATATTTCGTTAAATTTAAAAACTTATTTAGAAATAGAGGTCGCTATCAGAAATTTTATCTTTAAAATATCTCATTTACTTAATCAATTAAAATTATACTGAAATTCGTAGCATAGACACTTGTTTCAAATGGTGAAATCGTCAATGTATTCGGAAGCTACAACAATTATTTTTGTGTCTAAAATGCGACATGAGAAATCTACAAATGAGTAAGATTAATATGCAATATGAGTGCAACTGAATTTTAAGTTGTACTTACGTACTAGCGCAAGCACCTTGATAAAAATCCCCAAATTTTCAGAATGCGCCTAACTTTAGCAGCCATGCGCATAACTATTCTTCATTTTTGGCAGGTAACTTCGCTTATTTCATGTAATTTCTTTTTTTTTTTTTTTTTTTTTTTTCATTCCAAATTGCAAGAGATTTTACGGGGAATTTGTAGCATATTTTTGTCTTAAATATTTAATTTTGAGCTTATGGGATTTGTCTCCAATGCAAGAAACTGCAGTAACATTCCTGCAGCAGTATAGTACTTTGTCTCAAAAATAGCTAAATGGAACGACTGCTTTGAGTTCATTTCCAAAGAGATTGCCTCGAGATTTCCAGCAAAACTAAAGGGGGAAATAAAACTACGAACTAAATTGGTTTACTAATTGCTTTTTGAGATAGATACATAACTGAAATGTAAAATATGTATGTAATAGAATTTATGAGTATAATAAATAATTCTTGTATACGCCATCATACGTTTCCTTCCATAGAAGTCACCAAACTATGCCAAGGCAATTGCACTAAACCGTAAGTACTATTTAAATTCCAGGTCATAAAATACTTCAAAAACCAGGGAAATATGGCACATTGAACACAGAAATTACAAAGCTGAATATTCTCTTAAAATTGAATTTTAAGTTTCATGTCACAAGATATTTGAAAACAGGGAAATATTACTTCTCAGTCAAACTAACCTAGAGTGCAGTGTCTTCCCATCCATCCTTGAATGCAGACGCAAGTTCCGTTGTTACACTGACCATGCTCCAGGCAACGCGGGTCGCACGTACGTTGGTCACACCTGTGACCTGCCCAACCCTGGTCACAGTGACAACGTCCTTCCTCGCATCGACCATGAATCCCACAATCGAGACTACACTTGGCTGAATGAAAGAAAAATTCTAATATCAAAGAAAATACAAATATATATGATTACTGCAATGTATACATAATACACATATGCATATAATTGACACACAACCGGGTATTTGAATGTGGAAGTACAGAAGAACATTTTATGAGTGGTATGAAGGAAGATATAAGATATAGGTGTTTCTGGTTTTCCATAGCCTGCTTAAAATTAAATAATATTGTTTATTTTAATTCTACGAATATTTCAAAATAACCTTACACCCATATGAATATTAAAAAAGAGCATTTTTTTTTAAATCTTGAATTCATTTTTTCATCATCAATAATATTTGTAGAGAAATATTTATTATTTGTTTGCAGTGAAGAAATGAAAAATGTTTCGTCTTGGAAAACTTTGGCATTCATATGAAAGATAGTCAATCGGAGAAATATTTACAATATGGAAGGCAAAACAGCCTTGCACAAAATAGCACAAATATTTGGTTGCGAAAAGAAAAATATGCCGTTATTGTGCTTTCTTTTGAATCAAATCAATCAGCTTAGGAAGTACGGTTTTTGAGTTCATGTGAGTAACGTATAATTTAATATTATGTTTTTAAACTATGCTTTTGTATACTTGATACATTAGTTAAAAAATTTTCTGTAGAAAGTTTAAATGTAGAGGTTCACTCTCACATAAAATGCATATGTATATCACTGACTATCAAAATCAGCTTTATATTTTGGCAAAGCTGTTTATCAAAACATCTGATTTATTTTCTTTTTATGGGAATCACCATAGAATTAATAGTTAATATAAATTTTTACCTAAAATTTATTTAGATTATTTATTAAATTTATTTGACCAATTTTAGCTAAACTTTACTTAGAAACTGAAATACCTTTATCATAAATTAAAACTTATAAATATTTAAACCGACATTTCAAGATAAGACATTTAATATTTAAGCTAGGCATAAGTCGCCGGAATTTCTATACTTGCTAGCAATGCTGGCTGCTATAGCGCTGGGACAGTGTCCAAATATCGGAGATGGCTTAAATGTTTGCAAGGCTTTGTATCTTTGCGGCAGAAAGAGGGAGGCACTTAACCCCTTGGGACCCAATTTATTTTTCTTTGGTTTTAGATTATTTGAGACAAATATGGGTTTTTAACAATAAATATGGTAAAATATTATAGAAAAAGTTTACATTTCAGGAGCAAATAGGGATGGGACAAATATATCTCAGTGTGCCTTTAACTGGGATGGGAAAATAAATAGAGGTTTTATGTATTGTGTGTGATTATGGCAAAGCCTCGAGGGCTATCTGCCTAAGAGGAGGGATGCCTTCGTGGAGGACTTTCTAAGGGAAACTAGCTCGTATACACGTTACACATGGGGAAAACCACGAAAACGCCCATGCAGTCAGCCCGTTCCCGGGATTCGAACCTCGGACCGAACTACCAGTGTTCAGCGACTTTACCGCTCGGCCGCTGGTGGGCGGTTTTATGTATTGCTAAATCAAAGTCTGGACACATGTATCGCAGGCACAATTATTGAATCAAATAAGTAAATCGAAAAAAAGTATCACAACATGTCGCTCAAAGAGGCGGCCAACTTACCTGAGGAAATTGTTCAAAAAAAAAAAAAAAATGACACAACAGTTGCAATATATGTACAAATACCGAATAAAAAGTAGATCATATGCAGCTTCGTTGCTGTTTACAAGCATACCACCCTCGCAGACGTGTTTCTGCTTGCAAAAAAAGCCGAGAGTTTCATAGAGAGGCTTAGTGATAGGAAAAGAGCTGTGGGAGATCTTTAAATCCGCTCCCGGAGGATTTTCCTTCAAAAGTGGGAAGGAATAGAGCTCATACTATCATATTGTCATCTATAAGATACTGAAGACCCATGCCAGTGACAAACGCAATCCTGCTCTGCTCGCCACAATGAAATTCTTGGACTTGTTCTTATATTATTGTTAGACAACTCAGTTAAATTCATAAGAGTTAAAAGTTAACAAGCTAGATATTAAATCATAAATAAAATATTCGATGTTTAAACCAATAATTAAAACTTTATTGCCAATACAATTACGTAATTACTAATTAAAATATTCTGATGACGTTATCTTTAACAGTAAAGCTACGCTAACATGCAGTTAGAAATTTAAACTGAATTTCTGTGTTTTTTAGAATCCAATACGAATATGCATACATACCAAATCTTTGAGCCTCAAATGAAAAAACGTGCGAAAGATAACAAAGACAAAGTAAAAATAAAGAAAATTATTTGTAACTTTATCATTCGAGATAATTTTAAAAGGAACAAAAAATAAAAAGAAAGCTCGAAAACAAACTTCCAGAAATCAGTTTTATAGTCATGATTTAAACTCACAAGAAAAGTAGAAAGGTAAGACAGGAAATGAGGAAGAATGGGGTCAAAAAATATTAAGCCGATTAAAAGTCGTAAGAGAGAAACGCAAAAGAAAACCATCACAAAAAAAGGGAAAAAAACGCTTTACGTTGAATTCAACCGCGCTGCAACAACCGCTTCCAAAGCTATTGGTTTTTTCCAGTTCATTTAGGAAAGTGCTTAAAAAAAAGACTAAAGGAGCAAAATGCGATTTCTTTTTCTTCATATCTATCTATATATATATATATTCGAAGTTTTATTAGCGAGCTCGTGGGCACTGTTTTTTCTGTTTTCATAAGAAAAAGGTGTGCGGGTGCAAAGTTTTAATACGAGACTAAACGAGCGTAAATGGTTGGAAATTTTTATCCACAAAAAGAAAAAGAAGTTTGAAAATGTGTGTGAGCTGAACTTTTTTTAAAATTATAAAGCAAATATAATATTTAAACGAATTAGCTCAATTACTTCTCTAATCATATAGTCCGTTTTGAAGAAGCAGAAAATAAGAGATTATGATTTGATGACGATCTAATTACATGTTTGAGAAAATTACTACTATGGACAAATTCCTCTATCAATTATTTAAAAATTCAGGAGAGTTCAGGCTTAAAGATCTAGAATGCTTTAGGAATATGTATGTATGTAAAATTCGAACCATGTGTTAATTGAGATTACCTTCTGTTTGAGGCAAACTGTAAAGAAAAGGAATTAAAACTATTATACAGCCACCTAATCACTTTACCTATTGCAGAAAAACTTCCGTTTCACTGGGATAGTTATTGGAAAAAATTTTAATAATCGAAATGATATTTTAAAGGGCAGGCTTGAGTAGCTACTCCACTTTCCAAAGCCTAAGTTATTTTCTAATGACATGGAAAGGCGTGAGTTTGAATTAGATTCTTGTTGTGCATTGCGTTATGTCGCTTAATAGTGAATAATTTCTAATTTCGCATGTGTATATTTAGTACTCTTAGGAAAGGTTGATCTTTAATTAAACGATAAAAGTATTTGCTCTATAAATGCTTAACATAATTTACCTCAACTGGAAACATTTAGAGGTATCTAGTAGCTATGATTTCAATGAAATAAAGCAACATTATGGAGAGTGGGATAATAAGTCTGAGGAATAATATAAAAAGAAAAGAAGGGAAGAAACCAACTGCGGAAACGGCTCTCAATCTTTTGCAGTTACAATGGAGAAAGTCTGTTGTATATGTAACTGGACGATCAGAAGAGTTAACTGAAAGGATGGTTCACACAAATTTTAAAGTCGCAGATAGGTAGATATCATGAAAAAAAATCAGGTATGAAATAAAAATGAAGAAAAAAAAAAGGTCGATATTTTAAACCAAGACAATGGAAATCCGTTAAATTCATTAAACTTCAGAATAAATTTGGATCTGATGAAATATGCAATGCAGATAAAATTGACTCGAGCTACATTAGATGGCTCTCTCAATTATAAACATAAAGTATTCGGTGAAGGGCGCCGAAACGTCAATGAAATACATAACCGTGCTATACTGTTGCAGTATGCCAGTCAGTGATAAACAAAAACTTGTTGGTTTTTGGAAAAGCTTCGGTGCTTATGTGCTAAAAGGGACTCTGTATGAATTACCATGGAATTGGGGAACTTCCAGCATTTCTGAGAAAAGGCTTATGAGACAATTAGAACAAAGTGAAAGATATTGTTCTCGGATAACGCCATATCATGTATGCGATCTGGCTTCAACCAGAAAGTCCTCCACGGAGACATCCTTTCTATTTGCAGATAGTTCTAGTGTGCTTTGCCATAATGAATTAAGCAACAACAATACTCTCATCCCAATTGTTTGAAAAAATCATCTAGAATTTATGATAATATCATGTACTTTATAGTAGCACAAGACAAAGGAATTACAGTAAAATCATGCTCCGAATTGCCACACCCGGTAATCGGTTTCCATTTTTCCATTTCGCCGACATTCCCTATCATACGTTAGTATTACTATTAAAATACTCTGAGTTATTGAAAACAAATGAAAATCTTCTTCCGAACAATGCATTAATAATGTTTTCAAAAAAACTAAATTACCAAAGGGATAGAAAATGGTAAAAAGAAATCAGTTGGAGAAGAGTTAAGTAGCGATTTATAATTAAAGTGTGCTGAATGTCTAACAATGGTTGACATAATGTAGCTATTAATGTGCTATTACTCTTACCAAGGAGCCACCCAAATGGGAAAATGGTTAGTAACTTTGACTGCCGTACCGCAGGGCTCGGATTCGAATCCGTAGAAGGCATGAATGCAGTTTGTCCGTCCTTTCAAAGGACGCCACGGTAGCCCACGTATTCGGTGCCTCCATAATAAAGGGACTACCGCTTCCGGTCTTAGCAGTAGCCAACGCCTTTAAAACGGCTAGAGCCAGCTATTGCGGAAAACATTCTTACCATCGAAACTGGTGAAGAGGTACTCAGGGATCTGAGGGATAATAATGCTGTTTACTATTTCAATTGCTGGTTAATGTTTCTCTCTCTGTCTCTGTTCAAAGTTGTAGTCAATCGCAGAGATATTAAGATCTATGATTAAAGAAAATTTAATTTTTTAATCCATCAATTTTTGCTTAAAAATCCACTTTAATTTAGATACCGTACGATTCTGAAGCTAAAAAGTATCAACATTTTACAGTAAACAATTTTGTGTAGTAAATTTATATCTTAAATTATGATTTAACTAAAACTTAATGCAATATAGCATAAATTCTTTCTAATTTTGAGCATAAAGCTAGCAGAGCCTTGAGATAGTTTGCTAAACTCATTAGATTCGCATAGTATTCCTCGTGTTCCTTCGTGGTGTAACTGGAGAGCACGGTCCGGCCAGAAATCGGAATATATGGAGCTTGAATTCCTGTGAGGGTACTACAAATTTTTTTCACGTGTCTTGCTCCGAGAAAAGCCTAATAACACTAGACACTGAAACAGCTCAAAAGTAACATACTTAACCTGACGTGGACGACAGACAAATAAAACTTTTAAAAATGACTCTAAAGGGACCATTTCTAGTTTGGATGAAAATTATTCCTTTACTTATAAACAAGTATATTTTGTTTCGTAGAATGACAGGCTCTAAGCTCGTAATTAAAATTCAAAGTTTAAGAATAATTTAGCATAAAATCGTTATAATTATAAAGACATACACAAGAATGTTTACGAAGAAATACTCAAGACTTCAAATATTTTAATATTTTGAAAAATCTTAAATTAAACCTAATGTTGTCCACGAATGAGTATTTTCTGACAACAGAACACAGATAAGCGATAACTCTGGATTATTTTTAGATTTTTTTCGATGGCATAAAGGAAGAACTGAAAGCTTATTTTGAAACATTGCAAGAGAAGGTTAACTTTTATAAGAAGTAATACAAGCAACATATAAGCTTTTTAGGTATATTTAAAAATCCATTTTTGCAGCCTAAATACTCTCGAAGAAAATGGATTTTGTAATGGATGGAAAACACGCATATGGTTGCATTACAAATGAAGAGTGCAGCTTAAATATGGATATTTGCTAAAAATCTTTTAGCTAAAGATAGACGAAAATTCAAAATAAACGTTTAGCTAAAGATATAAGAAAGGTTTCCTAGAAAACATCTATGCTGAAAGTCTTAGAAATCCACGTATATAATGCAAGAAAGTCTAGCATTAAATAAATATAAAGTCGAGATAAGCTGAGGATAAAGGCACTTGAGATCGAAAGTTAGGCATAAATAAGAGCCGACGTTAGCTGACTTCTAGTGCGCTGATGCCTGAATCATGAGGGAAGAATAAGTGTTCTAACGAAAGAAATCTAAAAGAAATCTAAGATAAGGATGGGATGATCACTGATTCCTTTGATTTAAAATCATAGTCTGATTGACTTCTTTTTAATGAGTCACGATATTCAATATTTGTTTCGCAAAGTATGTAGAGTTTTAATTTAATTATATAAAGGAAGCAAGACGTGATATTAACACATGTAACTGTACTACATTCAAAATAATGCTTACAATAAAAAACAGTGAACTTACTTTAAAGTTACTCCCTAAAAGCGTTTCATTTTCATATTTATTAACTTATTAAAATATAGGAATTTTATCATTAAGTTAGAGATAAAAATATAAGAAACCTTAAGCTGGTTTTCTGCCTGCAATGCATGCCTGCTCAGAAAGTTTAGCTTGAAAATCAGGGAAGTTTTATAATTTTACACCATTTTAAATTTATTTGATAAGGAAGTCAGTTGAGACTGGAATTTTATAACCATAGGAAGCTAAGTAATTGATACATGGCATGTGTAGTACTATGCACTATGCATTGTATGCTGCATGTTATATATTATTACATATTACATTTTGTACTGTAGTTTATATACGTGAAACATGCTCATGTTAGGTATGTATTGTTTCCTTTTATTACATTTTTATACTTAAAAAAATGATAATTAGCATTAACATGTACAAGAGGTGTGTAATAAATAATATATACTTTTTGACAACTAAAATACTTTTGCAAGCTAGAAAAGATCAGACTCGTGTTTAGACGATTTTTATTTTCTAGCAGTAAGCGTGTCATTTAAATATCGAGCAAGGTCGCCAATAAGAAAAATTTTATTTTTCCATTTTTCGATAAACATTGAGTTCCGAACAACATCTGTTTTTGATATTTAGAGAATATAAGATAACTTAAAAAAAGAAATATCATTTAGCGTTTTAAATATGTTCACACGAAACGAAACTTAAAACGTTAAATTTTCAGATATATGAGTTTACTCTATTTCATTTCAATTGTAACAACAATAAAATTTATACCATTTCTCGTTAAAGCCGTCGATTTTCTTTTATCGATGAGGTCTATGTGTTGTCCTTAGGCATAACAGAATATTGCTTTAGAATAGAAAGTTCATTTTATTATGCATGTTACAAAGCCCAATAATAAGGATGAAATTGTCTTCTAAACCTTTCATCTTTAAATTAAAAATTCATCATCATTCAGTGAATCAGCTAGCAGGAAAATAATCCTTTAAACCAGATAAAAACACCGAATGAATAATTCATTCAAACACTTCAAACAGTTACTTAGTTTTTCAGAAAATTATGCGTTATGGATAAAATCTCTCTTCACATTTAAATTCTTAGATGAAAATTAAGAAATCTCTAGAAATTATGCTAATAAAAAGACAAATGTCGAAGTTTGCAAAAGTGGAGATTTAGAGCAATTTTAGATACAAGAAGAAAACATTTGTGCTTTAATAAGCATTTTGTTATAAAGATTTACAAAGTCCTGAGATATTAATCTTTGCTTAATCATCTGCTGAACTTTTTCATGCATATGAACAAGTTTGCATCCTGATGCAAGCTTATTCTAATTGAGTATTCAAACTTTGTTTTTTCTTAAAAGTTTGAAGGAAAGTAAATGAAAAATTTAATTAAAATCAAATCATTTCCAGAAGGTAAAAAAAAAGCAAAAGAAGTGTCCCAAATTATTTTAGCTCTTACACATGCTTTTAAATTATATTCTATAACGAAGCAAACATGCTCCAAACACTTTGTTGCTTAATATAATTTTTATTCTAGTCATAAAACTGCCTAATAATAATATAATTATGTTTTTATTACGTTGTTGAACATAAATATGCCTGATAGAGTGATAACAGAGAGCGACAGAACTTTTACTGTTCTGGTTTTCAAGGCATAAGAAAAATAGTTAATCTCTGTAGCAGTACTGTAGTTTTAGAACTATTTTGAACACATTAAACAGCATCTTCTTGTCTCTAAAACATATTTACCCTTTTTCAATACTGTGTATATGCAATGAAAATTTTGTATTTGTCATAAATGATAACAACGAAACCTCGATGCTATGCGAATGATTCAGAAATGGCCAACATAACATGTCTTCATTTTTGCATAAAACATACAGAACTAAACAGGTGCAAAACTCACGTCGGCATTCCATAATTATTATATTGTTTTCATATATTCAGAGAATTGTAATTAGCAATAAAAGACAAACGGCGAACAACACTTTAGCAGAGAGGCGTGAGAAGAATGCAAAGACTAAACCTTTGATACTGCATTTAGAACAGTGAAGTTATGGTTCCTCTTTGTTTCAATTTGTTGGCGAAAAGTTTTTGTTTGCAATTTTTTATTACTATCGAATAAAAGATATTTCTTTCACTTTTGCTGTTTGTAAATTCGTAATTAATTCCTTTTGAAACGATGCACTTGAGAATGATTTTCCGCGATAATTTACTGGGATGCACTAATAAACCAATTATATTTTAGGATAGAAAATATAAACAACTAAATTGAAACTGAAACTCAAAGAAAAGCTCATAAATGTAGAATTTGATCTTACACATTCTTTATCTTTATTAACCTTTTAATGTCATGCCCGAGATTATCTCGGGCACAGCACTGGTGTTCGAAAATGTCACGCCCGAGTATTTTTCGGGGTATTTTTTTTTTTTTTTGAGTGCATCGTATTGTCATACCCGAATATATATCGGGAGATGTTTATTTCGGCTACATTTGGTTTTTCCAATAAAAAAATTTGACAATTTGTGTACCCAAATCATCAAAATAACTTGACAGATAAAGGGTTAAGCAGAAACGGTACATTTATGTTTCGCTTCTTTATAAATTCTTTGCCAAATTAGTCAAAGAAAGTATGTATGCACGTCTTTAAATCTGACAGAAAGTGTATGGATTTGCATGATTTTTTAAAATGCATCGAAATAGTGACAAGAAGGCGATATTTAGAGGAAATATGATTAGAAACATGATTAATTGCAGCTTAAAATAATTGTATATTTACTCTTAGATATTCACTTTAAAATGATTGTTTATGAAACGTTAGCTTTATATTTAGCACATAAATTTCATGTTACAAATAACTGCTATTAAAAAAACAATTTTTTTACGTTATAGATTAACTTATTTTAGAAATCAAAATCTGCCTTCTTTTTATGAAAAGCTAAAATTCAGTAATCACCAAAATTTTAAGAAACTTTCTGAGCAGTTATAGAAAATCACGTCTGTCTAATAAACATGCTAAAAATGTACTCTGAGGACAATAAAAGCGGACAATCTCAAATGTTATATTTCAGTTCATGCATTCAACTTGCTAATAGGAAACTTGACATCCTTTTACGACCAAAATGCATTGATAATGGCAAGTCACGCTGATAAAGAAGATCGTCGATCATCTCCGAAAGCAATCAATTCCATTCATCAGTGGGGGTAGATTTGAGCTCATGGTAGATTGGGGAGGGCTTGAACGGCATACGATTTTCTACTGCACCGAGTGCAAATGACGAGGTCTGGGAAGCCAATCAGTATCTTTACTCTTGAATCGATATTTTACTCTTGAAGAAATTGTTGACAACATGGGTAGTAGACGGGCGAACTACCCACGAAGGGAATAAAAATGGCATATAGTAATCCCTAGGGTATACCAGACTTCGCAATCAAGGATCCTATTTCTTGTGTTAAGCAATGAAATGCTAAGTGATGATGCTATGTGTTGGAGAATTAAATATTTAGCAGCGAAAATACTGTTTACAAGTGCCTGACATTGCCTTAGATTAAGAGTTTCCAGCGAGATCGGTATGAACCCCTCTGGCGGTCGATGAAATTGTAAAGAAGGTTAATGATGATGAGGGAGCCGATTAGGAGTCGACAGTTAAATATGCACCAGCAATTGATCAGCATATCTTGTTGATTAGAAAAATTTAATTAATAAAATTGGTAATTAATTGCTTATTGATGTAAATGTGTTTCATATAGTAAAGGGGAAAAAATCATACAAAATAAATATAAGGGAAAATACATTTAAGTTACTTAATTTCTTTAATATGTGAAATTTTCATAGAGTGCAGTATAAAAAGAGTAAAACGCAAGAACTCAATGAAAAACAATAAAAAATAAGAAGAAAGCAAAACTAGAATGGAAAACAAGAAACAGGTTGAATAATTTGGAACGAGGTGATTTAAAAAACTAAATAAAAGAGTTTTATACCAAATGTTAAAAGCTTTGCATCAATGCATCAAGAGCGTCCATCACATTAATTAAAATTGAAATTTTGTTCAATTAAAATCTGTGATTTCTGTTTCTGAAACTTGTTTATATTTGTAAAATTTAAAGTAATAAGAAAACCAGAAAATAATAATAATAATAATTAAACGTAAATCTAATAAACCATTTTGTTCATATTGCTAATCTAATAGTTATGTTTATGTTATTTATGCGCAATTATTTGCGTTATGATTTTGTGATATTCTGTATAGTCTTGAGAAAATATAAAGGGGGCAATGAAAAAAAACGAATTCTTTTAAAAGAGGTAGGTGCAGGAAAAAGTTTGTTAATCCGTGCTTTAGTTAATGTCGTTACCCTTATAAGTGTAAAATGTGTTTCACTTGTTTATGTAGTAGGGAATCTGATTACAAAAATCTCTTTCTGTAATTGTGAAGTCGATGCCTTTAAAACGCTGATCAATTTTTCATTCTTTTATTCCTTAATAGCTCTCTTCACTACTGCTTAAACGTGTTTTCTTGGAGTTTTGAATAAGAATCAGAATTTTCTTTCAATAAATATCTGCTATATTATGTTCGATACAATGTTTTCATCAGGGCAATTGTTTTAGTGATTGTGGGAAGCTGCAAAGAATGTTGTTAGAAACTAATTTCTTTTGACGATTAAGAGCAATTTAAAATAATATTTTGAGCCCTAAACTGTTCAGAAATCATTTTTATAACACTTATACCATTACCTTACTTATAATATAGTCTCTTGGCATATAAAGCTTGTAATTAACCTGTTTCTATATTTATTACACTAAATGTTACTGACTTTAAACACATATTTTCTTGGAAGTTTCAAATTTTAATATTTAAAATTTATTGCTGAATGCAGTAGATGTGTTCCTTTGTTACAAAATGTCGCTGAAAGGTCATGTCACATGCAGAAAAATTGCAATAATTGAATTTGGTTGTTAGAAGACGTAAACGTATTCTTTACAGAAGACATATATGAAATAACATGCGGGGCAGCACAATTCCTGTTGTAGTGCAAACGTATTTTAAGCATTTTGAACGGGCCCACCAGCGGCCGAGCGTTAAAGTCGCTGAACACTGGTAGTTCGGTCCGAGGTTCGAATCCCGCGAACGGGCTGGCTGCATGGGCGTTTTCGTGGTTTTCCCCATGTGTAACGTGTATACGAGCCAGTTCCCTTACAAAGTCCTCCACGAAGGCATCCCTCCCCTTAGGCAGATAGCCCCCGAGGCTTTGCCATAATCACACACACACACACATTTTGAACGGAGAGCATTTAAGCTGTTTAAAATCTTGGGTTATATTATTCCGAGGCAGAACCCTGCCAGGCTATAAACCCTTTATTTTTTCAAATTTCTCGCACATTAATCCTACTATTTTCTTTTATCAAGATGAATTTATGGAATCTAAGTTTTCAGTAGTTTAAACTATCTTAAGCTGCACGATGGCTGTTCCGTGATTTTATTGGTACTAATACAGGTTGTCGCTCACTAAGCATCCAACTTATTATGATTTATTCTTAATGGGACTTGAATGCTTTATGTTGGTAACTGTCCGTAGTTTGGTGACGTAATTTAGCATATATAGAGTGAACTTTGCCATATTTTGATGACTTGACGTACTCAGACTCTCGTTTTGAGTGAGTGAGATTAAGTACCTCATATCGTAAGGCAAAATAACTGGTGATCGATAGTTGCTATGAATGTTTAAAGGGCAGATACAATTTACTAATTTTTTACAAATAATTTCAAAGTATTTACCTGGCTTATGAAAAAAAAATCTTACAGTTATATGTTGCTATTACTTACCTTTAGAGCAGTCAGCTCCTGTCCAGTGATCAAAACAGATACATTGTTCTGTATCCAGATCAAAAACACCGTGCGAAGAACAGTCTGGAAAACATCGACTGAGTCTGCCATCAGCTTCACTGCAATTAATACCCCGCCATCCAATTTTGCATAGACATTGACCTTTCACGCATGCTCCATGTCCTGAGCACGTTGAATCCAAGCAGTCCACTGTAAAACAAGCATAAGGTACATAAGCTATATATTAAAAGACACATATGCAGTATTCATAACTCTACGAATACGTTCGTATGCTTATTCATCACAATACAAAAGTGTAAATAGTCATCACAATACAAAAGTGTTAATAGTCATCACAATACAAAAGTGTAAATATTCATCACAATACAAAAGTGAAAGTATTCATCACAATACAAAAGTGTTCACTAACGTTTAAACAGACTTTAATTATTGCAATCTTGCAAAAGTTAAGTTACTTCAACATTTTCCAAATCGAAACTATAATAATACAGCAAATAAATAATATCATTATAATTTTTAATTTATTGTGAATGCTTTATTTTTGTAAATGGGCACAGATAAATAGTTAAAGGACTACTGGTAATTTTATTTCTTCTAATAGTAATACGTTTATTCTAAGGCTGTTTTTAAACGCTATATACTATCTTTCATTAACTCGAAATTCTATATTAATGTTTTTTTGTAAGCTTATTGATATATTCATAAATTGCAGTAGAGTATGCTGAGCATATTGTCTGCAATTGTATAAAACGTTGGTAAACAAAATCAAAACACAACTTGGACGTTTCTTCATCAAATCTTAGTTATCCTTTTTTGAATGCTGAAATGCAGTTTCAGTAGAGATAACTAATGATTTCAAAATACATATTCTTTTCCATGGGCGCTTTAAAATTTGTTTTCTAAACTCTTCTACAATAAGTAGTGTCGCTAGTAAGGCAACCGTAAATCATCCTTATAGACTAAATACTGCCCTCTGTATCCTACAAATTTATATTTCATCATCATAAAACGCATATATTTAAATACTGAAATGTTTTAATATAAGTTCATCATCACCTTTTAAGATATTTTCAAAGTATGGAAATGAAATTTGCTTTAGAAAAATAAAGTCTTGAATATATTTCACGTATTTTATGTTGTTGTTGTTGTTGCTTATGCTCATTTGTCTGACTTACTCAGCCAAGCCCACCAAATACCTCGTGGGAAGGAGCGCTAGAATACGCCTGCCATTGGCAACAGCCTTGAGCACCATTCAGGTGGCAGTGCGATTTTACTCAGTTTCGCCCCTAATTTTGATGGAGAGTTTGGACTAATTTTGTCCGAGGGTCTCCGACCCCTCTCCCCTTCCACCAAACCACACGAGAGGACTTTTGGCTCGCTGCATATTTAAAGTACCACCATGCCTCACCAACACTATACATTTACAAACATCCATGCCCTCTCCGGGCCCTTCGACACAAAATCAGCGCTCAGCGCTGCTAACCATCATACCGGTTGGGAGGCGCTTATGTTATTGAAGTCACAAATGCGTCGTAACGTAGCCGCACATTTTATTTAAGTAAATAATATTTTATTGAGGTGATTACGTAGGTTTTATGAATGTAGCTATCTCATACATTATTTCTATATTATGCTTCCAGGAGCTAGTTAGCTTTAATTAATCTGAATTTCTACACATTACTACATTTTTTACATATGCATGAGATCCAGTTTTGCATATAACACTTATACCTTATGGGTTAGATAGCACAATTTTATAATGGTTAAGCTGACTAAGGCTAACTACCTGAAGTAAATGTTACCTTTGTGGAAGACTTTATCTCAGATTTCTAATCTCGTATTCATGTTACACATGGCGAAAACCACGAAAGTTCCCATCTAGGGAACCCGTTAACCAGATCGAACTACCAGTGTTCAGTGATTTTATCTGCTCGGCCACTGCTGTGCTGGAATTTCTGATGGAAGCTAGCTTGTATTCATGTTATCACAAAAACACGCAGCCCGCCTGTTCACCGGGATTCGAGAACATACAGAAATTCAGTGCTCGGCGGTTATATGTATTCCGACAACTAACCGGCGAATAAGTGAGCAAAGCAAGTTTTTATCCTTAAACGCGATTTTTAGTTAACAAACCACCGTGCAGATGTATTTTGATAAAAAAATTGTAATACATAATCATTAATTATCGTTTTATGCAATAATGATTAATTATTATTACTTTCATCACAGTTTTCGATATTTGCACAATTTTCTATTTTATTCGAAAGAAAAGAGAATGCATTCTTAAACACACTCATACATTTTTTGATGTGTTGTTTATACATTCAGGAAATTTTTATATAAAAATTAAGATAACATATTACTCAAACTAAGCTGTATTTTAAGTAATACCAAAATTGTTGGCACCGAAAATTCAATATTTTTGCTTAAGCGAAAGAAATATATTTTACTATCCACACATTGTATATTTTAATGACAATGAAAGAGTAAGTGACGTATTATTTCGAGAATATAGAAACATAGTTAGTATTTCGTTGAGGGAAGATATGGGTTATATTTCTTTCCTTAAGATTTGCATTTTCAAGGATCTTGAGCATTTTTGAAAAACCTCAATATGAGGTGATGTTGAAAAGTTGCTTTTCAAATAATTGTGATTTAGATACATTTTATTTTCGCTTGTTATCTTAAATAAAGGGATTAAATTTTTCTCGTTGCGGAGGCACTAAGAGTCATTTATTTCTTTTATATTTCTTATTTACGAACTTCAGCATATTCTACCTTTTAACGAAAACGAAAAGTGAATCTTTTGCGAAAGCCTACCATTAGTAAAGTCATGATAAAGGGGGAATAAGAAAGGGGAACAATGTATATATACATATATATAAAGGACATTAGAAAAATTCACAAATTCTGCAATAATTTGAGATACACAGGAAAATCTGTGTTTAAAAATTTAAAAAAAAGTACTTAAATCGCCGGTTGCAAATATGAAATAGAAACTTTTAGCAAAAGTATTCGGATTAAAAACAGCAAAAACTGTTTGCAGTCGTTGAATGACTTCCTTTCGGGGGGTTAAGATGAAGGGGGTATTCACTTGAATGAAAACAACCGACGGAAATTTATCGTTATTAAAGAAAAGGCAAATAAAATATTCTTAAAAATATTTAAAAAAAGTTTCAGGTAGAAGGATTTAAGATGCTTAGCCGTAAAATTTTTACATAAAAGCTGAATTACGAAGAAGTTTTTTTTCCCTTCCATCCAAAGAAAAACTTAAAGGAGCCCTTTTTTTGGTTGGCTTAAGTAAGAGAGAAAATTTTCCAATACGTTCATATACGAGCCTCTTTTTCTTAAAAAATCACACCTGCTTACTTCGTTTATTTTAATCAAATAGAAAAAGTTTAAAAAGAACCTCTTTTTATATGGCCAGTTGCGCGTTGAAAAAGTAGCAACCAAACTACATCGCTATGAAAGAACAAATACGTTTTGACTTTTAGTATGAAATAACAGTATGGCCTTTTTTTATTGCTTTCCTCGCTTCACCTTTATGAAATAAATTTATTACAACAACAATAACTTTTTTCTTTATTAAAAAGAGCTCCAGATATGCTATTATTCTGCTGATCTATAAGCAGCTAGAAGCAATTATTGACATATCAGTTTAATTACCTTTTTTTACATTAATCGTTTAATCAATACTAAAGGCATACTATTTAAGTGAAATTTCGTTGCTGACTTTTCATTTTACTTTGCTAAGGACGTCGCTTGTCTACATGGAAAATGTACGTATTAGCTAGTTATGTTACGTTGACGGTTTTAATTGCCTGTCCTTGCCAAGAATATATTTCTAGGAACTGTTAAAGTTTATCACGTAATTGCTGCTATATGGCTAAGCTGTTCACTTTTGCAATGTTGTACGGTGGTACAGCAAAGAGAGGAAAAAAGTGGGATGGTGGGGCATTTAAGTTGCAGCAAAGAGGGAAAAAAATAGCAAGTATAAACAACATTGAGCATGAAGCTAAACACCGATAACACAGTCGCGGTTCTACAACCCATCATAAAGGTGACGCCATATTTATGCAAGTACCCCATCAGTAGATGAGAGTTAAGAATACTGAAAACTGGTAGTTCTACCCCGGTTTGAATCCAGGCGAAAGAGCTTGCTGCATGTTTGGTGTTCGTAATTTTCCTCATATGCAATGCTAAGACAAGCCAGTTTTTCTTACAAAGTCACCCAAAAAGGCATCCCACACTTTAGGCAGCTTGTGTGCTTTGCTATATTAAAATAATCTAACCGACCTTTAATGCAAGTCGGCTCTTGTTAAACGCATTGTACACTGGTAGTTCGATCCAGTTTCGAATACCGACAAATGGGTTAACTGCGTATATGGTTTTGTGGTTTTCTCCATATGTAAAGTAAATAAGAACGAGTTTTCGTCGCAATGTCTTCCACAAACGCTCCTCTCTTTAAGTTCATAGCCCCCGTATGCTTTGCGATAATCAATTAAACATCAGAGCAAAAATCCTAAATGTTAAGAAAATTAATGAAACATTAGTAGTTTTAAAAGACTTTAAATATGCCTGTCTATTACGCATGTATTCGAAAACGAATGTAGAGTTCAAAATCAGACAAAAATTCTGCCATAGTTTGGCGTAAATTCCAAAGAAAACTCTATCGATTCCTATAGAATAATTTGATAAAAATTGCAGTAAAATATGTTATTACTAATTTCCCAAAAGATTTAAATTTAAATCCAGAAATGATTTAGAAATAAAAAATATGCCAAGTTAGTAATAAATTTCGATCAAAAATACGAGATGAAAACAAATTGAAATAGAAGATACTTATTTATTATCACAACCACTTTAGTTGAACTGGCCAAATTCTTAGAATGTGCCAAATGCTGGTAATCATTCTCATAACATTCCTTCAGCAAAGCAACGTCGCCATTTTTGTACGAGTTCTTTTTGTTGTATTCCAAGTTCTAATAGTTTATGTAAGCAAATTGTGATATTTTTTACCTTAACCGCGATTTTTAATATGCGCTTCTGGAATTTACTAGTAATGAAGAAGCTGTGGTAAATTTTCTACAGGAATACAGAATTTTGCGGCAAAAGTGCTAAAGGAAATAATGATGAAAATCGTTTGGTGGATAGACGGTGCGCGATAGTGAGTTTATGTAAATATTTGATTTTTTTTTATGGAAAACAAATCGCTGTGTACATGGAGAGAAGAACAGCTTAAGATGAACTTAAGAAGGATTTCACAAAACATATAAACGTTTTCTTTTTAATGTTAATGTTTTTTCGTCATCTTGCTTTAGCAACTTTTACTTTTTCATCTGAAACAAATCGCCAAATTTTGCCAAGCTAGTTGTGTAAATACATAAGGACCAAAATAGATTTGAAAATTAATTAAATTGTATGATTTCCCCTATTTGCGCCGAGAGCATGAGGCAGTTTTGTTAGAAATGTTCCTTTCCTTAGGCATATAGTTGTAGCGTGCTTTGCCATAATTAAATAACTCAATCGAAGATATAACCGCAAATTATAAATTCTAATGAAGTTTCAGTTTTTATTAATAAATATTCTTTAAATGGGGTACTTCCTTAAAAAATCGAGAAAACTCACATTTAGGAAAGAAATATAAAAGTCCCATTTGAGTCAGCAAAATAAGCTCCGCAATAACTCCGCCCTCCCACAGAAAGAGAGCAAAGCTTATAATCTAGAATCAATAGCCTTCAACCAGTTCACCAGCCAACCAACTAATCACATGTCTGACCAAATCCGGTAAAAGTAGCCAGCGTACATTCCATTCTGAACCGTATAAGATCCGAACTGTCATCGTTTGGACATTCCCGAAGACAAGCTGAAAGGACACCCATGACAGCATTTCTTTGCTCAACGTGAGGCGTTTTCGATATATTCGGTGGTTTTAGTCGTTCTGAACCTCCTACTGTCATGAATAGGACACGAGGCTGTCTCAGAAATTAGAAACATTGACATTTTGTGCAGTTCGATGTATTTACTGAATAAATAAGATAACTTTATGTTTTTACCCTGACATTATGTACGTGCACACACACATATACATACGAACATATGCAGAATGTTATCAAAGAAGATGCGAATAAAAGAACCTTAATTCCTCTAGTGACTATAAAAAATTAAGGAAAGAAAATTAAATCGAATAATAAAGTATTGAATAGTTATTAAATCATTTCACTGCATGCTCTATTCTGATATATCACTTGAGTGAGATGTGTTTTCTAAATTTAGCATATCTTGGCATTTCAGGAGTTTGCTGCATACTTAACTAATTGTTTAGAGAAAGAAGTAGTCATATATACTCGACAATAACAGTTCTTAAACTTTTACGAGTTCGAAGAACATTTTCGTGTGATGTGTGGGCATTTCGCCGGGATAAAAATCTTTGGCTTCATACAAAGGAAGAAAATTTCATATACGCAAACTATCTATGTTTCATTCCACAGGTTATTACGGTCTAAAGGTAAATTTAAGACAGTTGCGAAACCTAGCTTGAAACGTAAGCTGCAAATAAAAATTCTTCATTAAACATAAATTACATTTATTGTTATTTCTTGCAGAAAGCATGATGTTGTTTTATTGCCATTATATGTGCAGTATGATTCAATGATTAGAAAGTTTATGCGCAGCTCTGTGTTAACATTGAACCAGTTCTGGGATATACACCTTTTTAGG
The DNA here is from genome assembly GCF_044657685.1 of Stegodyphus dumicola. Lineage (NCBI taxonomy): Eukaryota > Metazoa > Arthropoda > Arachnida > Araneae > Eresidae > Stegodyphus > Stegodyphus dumicola. Next base: position 138,311,325 of record NC_140781.1, on the reverse strand, counting down.
CCTTTTGTGCATATATATATATGTACATATACACTTATATGCAAATATGGCCATGGTAAGATATATGTACACTGCGAATAAAAAAGGGGGGCAGTTCTGTATCTCCTGTTCTGCTGGGCCAATTGACGAAATTCATCTTCCGTTTTTCATGTCTCGAAAGCGCGACTTAGGATATGGATTACATTTATATATAGCATTGTTTTAATATAGGTATTCTGACGCAAGTCGGACGTTTTCTGTAATGACATACCAAATTTTTTCCATATTTCGATTCCAGACTCACATCATGTCAAACTGCTAAGTTTTGCAAAAATCGTGCGAGTAATTTTTAAAACATTAGCTCTCAAAATTTTAGCTCCTCAACGTTAATTGAACTTGATATGTACTTATTAATACCTCTTTTTTATTACGCTTACTTGATTCCTTCTTCAAGAATTCGAAATTTAGGCTTAATCCAAATATAATTAGCAGATTTTTATGATTTATTTTTAAAATTTGTATTTTTAAATATTTTTTATACATTTTTTAAAAACATTTTTGTATAATTTTGTAACACCTATAAAATTTTTAACATCGTCTTAAAGTAGATGTATTTTTAGCCACACCTGCAAAACATTAGAGTTTTTTATTCAAAATTTCCTAAGATATACGTGAATTTATTTATTGGCGTGTTTTGAAATTCGGCATATTCGTTATAAGTAATAATAACGCCCAATATGGTTTTATGCACCTTTTTAAAATTATTTGAAAATAATGAACATGACCTTTTTTCCGCTCGTATGGAATGAAATAAAATGAAAAGAAAATGGGTTGCTGTAAATTAAGAAGTTCGCCAAGTGAATTATTCTCGGCACAAACAGAAAAAAAAAATACCCCAAGATAAATTTTTTAATTTCTCCGTAAATTTCGCACCAAATTTTACAAAATATAGTATTTAGGCATAATTTGAGTCGTAGAATTGAAATATGGAAAACAATTGGCATGTCATTAAAGAAAAAGTCCGATTTTGCGTCAAAATACCTATATTAGAACAATGCTATATATAAATCTATTGCATATATCTTAGTCGCGCTTTCGAGACATGAGAAATGCAAGTTGAATTTCGTCAATTGGCTCAGTAGAACGGGAGATATAGAATTGTTCCTTTTCTTTTTATGCGCAGTGTACACACACACACACACACACACACACATATATATATATATATATATTTGTAATAATAAAATTCCATAATCAAGAATATACTTGAAATTCTAACTGTATGTTCTTTTCATTTTTAATGGCGACGTTCTCTTATTTGAAAGTACGTGGAATTAAATCCACAGCCCCCTAGTCAAGTTGTTTTTCACGCCTTTTCTACACGTACAGTTTTAGAATGTTCTGGAAATATTTAAAGCGAACTGGATTGGTTGACAAGGCTGACGTCATTTCTTGGAAGCTCCGCCTTTCCAGAGGCTATAAAATGACTCGCAAAAGGAATATCGGGGCTTTTTCTTAAATGTCACGATGCAGTAAACTTCATACAAAAAGTTATTAGTAATTCTCTTATTTACTCCGGATATCTGATTTTTGTAACTACTATTTTCTCCTGAATAATAAATAATGGATCCTGTTTTTTAAACTTATCGTCTGATTATTTAAGCTACGACTACATTTATGATTCTTCAGCATTCTATTTATTCCGGATAAAAGCTGGTACATCACATGTATATACATTTTTATACATGCAACATTTTTCTGGTCTTATCTATATATTTATACGCAAAGCTAAAAAGAAAACATTTTGCACAAAATATTGTTCAGAGCAGAAACCATTGTTTGAGAGCTTTCTCTACCAGTTTTGTGTATAGATTCTTAATACAAACAAATATGTTTTCCTTTAAGAGAATTTTCTGTGAAATTATATTTGCTGGAAGATTATGAATGCTACAGTGCTGTATTTGAAGCCAAACTTAAGGAGGTTATGATGCTACTCAAAAGCAAAATTCAATAATTAGCAATACATCAAAATTTTCGTTCACAAGTTAACTAAAATTTGAGGTGTTATGATGATACTTGAAAACAAGTTACATAGAACCGTCGCATAATGATTCCAAAAGCTGACCCTAAATTAAACAAAGGTTTTGATCTATTGATTTTTTTCACACAGAAGCTGTTCCTTGTTATGAACAATTTTATTGTCAAGACATTAAATAACAAATAAAATTTTACTTTGCAACTTTTATTATTCATTCTTTTGTTTAAGCTGATGAAATCCTCCAATCTTGCCTACATTTTCACTTTGTTTTCATTAAGCAAGAAGGAACTCGGCAAATGAAAGTATCGGAATTATTTCTCATTCGTTAGACATTACTCACTAGTGATGTCTTACTTCAATAAAATATATTCAGTATATTTTCTCCTCAATAAATCATCATTTCGGGAAACATTTAGAAGAAAAGTTTTATTATATACGTTTCCGTAAAAAACAGGCCCACCAGCGGCCGAGCGGTAAGCGGCTTTAGGCAGATAGCCCTCGAGGCTTTGCCATAATCGCACACACACACACACACCCGTAAAAAACAGGCTATACTTTTCGCCACTAAAGAATCTGGAAAGAAACTGCTGGTAACTAGCAATTTCATCTGGTTAAAGGTTAAACTTTATAAACGAATGATCATGTTTAAGGATAAATTGATTACGAAAAGCAAGCTAAGATCTTGTCTCGGAGAACTGCCTTGAGAAGGACAGGAAAAAAAAGCAAGGAAGGCTACCTTAATCTAATTTCAGACTATAACTCTATAAGCTTCCATAAAGGTTAAAATTATTGAACACTTGTTTATTTATTATATTCATTAAGTATTTTTGTTAATTTGCCATTCTCATGTCTTCATCGTCAAGTTCTGTGTTCTTGGTACGTATGCAGCAAGATGCGAAAAACTGCGCCGAGTTATTCTCTATACCTTGCACACAAATTATGTTTTATACTGTAAATTGTAGCACTTTAGTGTAAAATAAGTGAGATTCAGCAGCATTTGGTATTAATCGTTTAGATAGACATCCTTTGCCAGAAAAGTTCCAGGACAATTTTTTTTTTATTTCTTACTTTGAGTACTTAAAAGGAACAAATGTTGTTTTTATGTCACCTGGTATGTATTCTTACTTGCCATGACCTTGTTTCCACGCAAACGTACTAGGTGGTATGATTGTGCTTAACAATAGTGTTCGGATTGTTGTCGCATTTGTTAATGTGACACAATGGATGCTTATTGTGAGCAAAGAGTGAACAGTAAGTTCTGTGTTAAGCTCCGGAAAACCCTAGTGAAACGTGGAACATGATTAAACAAGCATATGAGGGCGAGGCACTTTTAAGAAGTCGTGTTTTCGAGTGGCATAAAAGATTCCTTGAAGGCAGAGATTCAGTGCAAGAGGATCCCAGAGATGATACCGATGCGTGGAACGTGTAAAGTAGTTAATGTAAGAAGACCGTCGTGTAACTATGCGTATGATATTAGAAGAACTGAATTTTAATCGTGATGTGTGTCATAAGATTTTACGCGAAGATTTAGGGAAACGGAAACTTAAGGAAAGAATCGTCCCTCACTCACTAATAGATGAACAGAAAGAGGAAAGGAGAAGAATTTCTGCTAAACTATCGGATAGAGCCAGACGTGATCCCACACTTGTGTCAAAGATTATTGGGATTTTTACTTGGCTCCGTGGGTGAAAAGGTGACTGAAAGGAAAGCTTCATCAAGATTATTGCAGACATCTAACGGGTTGCGACACATGAGCTTGCAAGCATCGCAGTTGAAGATTTTCTGCTTGATTTCAAGACCTCCAGAAACGTTGGCAGTTGTGTATAGATAGCCAAGAGGACTACTTTGATAGAAGCTAAGATGATTGCTTGTTAAATGCAATTTTCTATTTTTTAAGACCTTTGTCCTCGAACTTTTCTGACAAAGGATGTATATTCAGATACTTAAACATAGGTAAATAATTTTTATTTATTTGCGTTATGTCAATGTTATAAAGGTATTTTCTTTAAAAAGAATTTCCTGCCAAATACTTAAGGAGAGGCTACGGGAGTTACAGTAAGGTATCTGAAGCTCCTAAAAAGCTTTTGGATACTGATTATAACCCTATTTTCAACATTCAGTTGCAGAGGTTTTGACCTATTTTCGGATACGCACGTGACAATATCCAACACACTCATGCGCATACCACAGACCTGTATGAGTATACATGGATTTATACAGTTTTATTTAATCCACCGGATGTATATGTAAATATTGACCTTATAGAATTTTTTTTTTTTCACGAAATGTCTCATTTTTAGTAGAATGTTTCGTTTTATTATTTATGAAAAGAGGAGTGCTTATGAACCGTAAAGATAATCAAATAAAGATTCTTTCTTTTTTTTTCTTTAAATTCACGTAGTTATCAATTAGTTGGCAACTTTTCTTCGGGCTTCTGATAATCAGAAAGGACCAGATGTTGTTCTAAGGACACCAAAATCACTTTGGACTGAATAATGCACAGAAATTAAAGAATTTGGGTATTGTTCTAGTATTATCGGGACCGGAATCAGAAATACACGAATGTATGCACGTGTGTATACATATGGTGTGTGTGTGTATGTATATACATATATACATTTGTCTTACATATATACATACATACATTTGTCTTACATATATACATACATACATTTGTCTTACATATATACATACATACATGAATACATACATTTCTGAATCCGGTCCTGATAACAGAACAGTATCTCCTTTTGTAGCTTGTAGTAACACGTTGCATATTCAGTAGTGTTTTTCGTATAACAAATTCAATGCAACGAAAGGTTCATTCGGAAGCAATACCATATATATTTCGTATTTAAAAATTTATTTCAATTCAACATCAGAACTTCGTATTTTATGCGAATTTTAAGAATTCTGTTTGTAAAACTCCCAGCATTTTTACTAGCAAGACGAAAATACAAATATTTTACTTTTCTGCTACTGTACAGAATACGGGATATACTTATTATACCACTGATACGCTCATTCACTAGTAAATGCCCTTTTTTGTAAACTATTGTTAAGTACCAGTACGTGAATTTACACTTATATAACATAACGCTGAAATGTGTTACACAAGATTAGTAGTATAAAAGCGAAAAATATTTTAAAATATTTAAATTAATTTTTTAACAGGCAAAATATTGGCATCTATTTCAGTTTATATTACTAACATTATTACTACTAAAATTAACATAACACAATTAAATTACTACCTAAATATACAATGTAGATAACTTCCATAGTGGCAAAATTCGGTTCCCTTTGATGTACTGCTCGCTGTAATTTTATTGATCGTTGTGCATAAAACCTGTACAACGCATGGACATCCAGCATTCTTTTTAATTACTTTTAGAGAAAACTGTTATAAAAATAAAGAACGTAACAAAAAATATGGCGGATTCTTCAAGTTTGGCTTTGTTTCTGAAAACTTTCCTGAAACTTCCAGGAATTCTTCGGAAATATTTTTTCCCCTCGCAGCTCTCATTTTCCGGAGCTATGAGGTTACAGAGAATGTTAGAAAGGCTTAAGTAGTTTTTTGCTATTTAGCTTTCTTTTATTTTTCCGCTAATAGACTGCCTGCGGGATCTAAGATTCTCAAATTATATTAGAAAGTGTGTAATTACAGGCATTATTTCTGTAATATGTGTGCGTTATCAAGTTCAAACGTAAACAGGTATATATACTTAGTATATGCGAATCATTCTTCTGAAAGAATTTGAGCTAGCAAGCGTATAGGTAACTATATATTAAGTGGCAGGGTGATCTTTCTAGCTGCTGTCAGAAGAAAGTAGATAGTAAGTTTATAAGGCTAACTTCTTTTGACTTAACTTAATCTAAATACTAGTCTGAGCTTCAAGTGCGCTTGAGGAATTTTTTTCAACCTTTTACTAATAATACCAGAGCATTAAATCAATACCTCAGAAATACAAACTAAAGAGCTGAAATGAAGTATCGGGACATTTTGGTAGCTAGGTTGTACAGACATTAAATGTTTCTGAAGCAGGAGACATGAAAAATGAGCAATGCCCTCGCTGGGACTCGAACCTGGATCTCTCGAATATACGCCGAGTGTGCTACCGTTACACCACGAAGGCATGCTGGAAGGAGAGAGAAAATATATACTCCCCCCTTCCAGTGGGCAACTGGGGATTAGGGGACCCAATTGCCAAATCCTGGCGGTGACGACCACATTTTAGTTCGGCCCCACTCTACAGTCATTAGGGTTTTTTGGTGCTTGAGGTGGGAAAAGTTAGCAGTGCCCTCGCCGGGAGTCGAACCTTGGACTTGTATATCCGCAACCTTCTTTCCTTTATTAAATAATGATAATAATTTGGCAACCTTATTTTTTTAACTCGAATCAGTGTGATTGTATGCTATTTCTCTCTCGATCATATGCTCTCTGTTTTTTATTACTATTTCCTATTCTGAAAAGTTTTTTTAAACGCTGAAAACAGAATCCTTCTCATTTTCATTACGTTTGAGTATAGGTTAAATCGCATAAAGAAAAATCTCCAGTAGTGTAGCGGAATGTAATGAAAGTAATGAAGCAAAGTTATTTATAAGCTGACATGTATCTCTTCCATGAATATTACTAGCATCATGTGTGTGGGAAGTTGAAATTACTTAATTTTTGACACATTAACTTCCTTTTTACCTTTATTGAAAAGAGAATAACCACACAAGACAAACTGATGTTGTTATACTAACCAAGGGAAAGGGAGCAAAGGCTAAACCTAATTTTTTATCTTAGAAACTATTTAAAAAAACCCATTAAGAACTACAACATATATATTTCGGAATAAGTCTTCATTAGATGGTCTAGTAGAAATCCCGGGCGCGAGTTCGAATCCCGTGGTTGCTCGTGGGTGTAGTTTCTCTCTTCTTGCCCGTCCCCTGCTATACATTCCTGTGCAAAGCTTTCGGTGATTCTTTTTGAGGGTGGAGAGTTTATTTGATTGTGGGAAAGTGCACGAGGGCTATCTGCCTGATAGGAGGTATGCCTTCGTGGAGGACTTTCTAAGGGAAACTGGCTCGTATCCCCGTTACGTATTGAACAAACTACAAAAACTATCCATGCAGCCAGCTTATTCACGACGCTTTCGGTGATAAAATAGTTAAATGAGAGATATTCAAGTAGGAATGCATTAAAAATCAAGTTCGTATGAATTAAATTAAAGTATTTGTTATATTTTGAATAATGTCAGTATTTGCAAATATTAAATATTGTAAACGTTCTCTAATTGATTCTAGAAGATGCTATATTACATCCCAGCAACTTAAAGAAGTTTCGCACATAGAAAAAGTTTATTAATAGCTTATAAGATTTAACATTATTTCTTACACATTAATGTCACTCCTTATGGTTTGGTGGCTTTTAAAAGCACGTTTGCGAAAGATAAACTACTTATGAACATTCAGTTGACTCATTTCCATTTATGATCGATATATTTCTGTGATTATCTAAAGGTACTGGTTAGAGAATTTGGAGAAATATTACCCATAAATGGCTTTTCGGAGATTCCTGAAGTTATCAATACCTCCTCACTCTCATATTTTCAGGGGTATTGTTATGAAAAGTCACAAATTCGAAATTACCATATGAACCTGTGTGTATACAGAGTGGGATAGACGTGAATGGTTTTGCGGTAGACGATCCCTTTAATGCTTTATGTGGTTTTAAAAACATAAAATACTTATGAATTTAAAGTTTTCAAGTTTTAGAAATGTAATAAAATCTCACCTCCTCACTAAACCAGCTAGCAGAAGCACATTCTTGAAGCCCAACAAAGGCTATGTGCGAATTTAAGTGTCTTGCGTGAACGCGGACAATATTATCGCTTAGAATGGTACGGCAATAAAAGTTAGATTCCTCATTTATTCGACTAAGCTTTTCCACACTCATTCAGGTATAACATTTTGAATAACTTTAGAGGGTGGCGAAATTCAAAGCGTATTAATATAAGGCACTCATAAATCGTATATGGTACTTATGAAGTCGTACCATAAACGAATAATTGCTTTGTATTTATTGTTTGCTTTCTACGTCAAACTGAGGAATGCTATTTATCATTCTGTATTTGAATATCCTCTCTGTAATATGGTAAACCTGTACATTGCACATTCTTTTAAGCAGTGTTGGATTTGTTTTCAGTATGGCAGAGTATACAAGGGCAACCTGCGTAAGGAAAGGAATGACTTGATATTGAGAGATTTTAAGCAAAACTAGGTCGTATTCACGTCACGCATGGAAAAAAACTACAAAAAATCATATGCAGCCAACCTCTCAATTTGAATCTGAGCTCGGGTCGAACTACCATTGTTCAGCGGTTTTACCGCTCAGTCGTTTGCGGGCCAAAGTTTCATTGGAGGTAGTCTATTATTTGTTGAAACAAACCATAAGATTGCTAATGATAACAATTCTTCTTCAATTCCAATACCGCGGAACAACGAGTTTGAAAATTTTCAAGCTTAATTCCACGAGAAGAAAGGATCAGCATATGCTAGATCAAGGATATTTTAGCTGCCTGTCTATTGGGCCTGTCTATTTTTTGTTGTTGTTTGTTTTGTTTAGTATTATGTAGTTATAGATGAAGAGATTTACGTGTATGTTTTTTCAGAAAAATGAGAGGTAAAAGTTAAATCAAGGGATGAAAAAATAAAAATGATTTTATTTTCACATATTACATATAGGGACGACTTTGGTCACTGAACTAAAACCATGCTCAGAATTCGGACGCTAAATATGTCTCGACTTTTCTCAAAACAAGCCAGATCGTAGCAGAAAAAAATACAATGAATTCTTAACACAATTTTAGTCATTTCTGTCAAACATACTGTTCGACGAGTTTTTTTAATTTTATTGAAGTAAAGCAGAAGCCATTCTAGCTAGATAATTTTAAAATTTTCATATAATATGATTTCAGCTCTCAGGTTAAGTTATTTAAAATAAAGGTTTTGAGAGAATTACATGGAATTAACTGGAATATCCTAATAACTAAAGTACTGCTCTTTCATTTCATTACCATTAAAAATACGTACTAAAACATTTCTTTAATAAATAGTTATAAAATATAAGTTTTTAAGTAATGATATGTAGTTTAAATAATGAACTTAATCTCTCTAGTTTTGTATTGAATTTATTTGTAGTATACAGCCTTTAATTCTTAAAAATTCTTCATTCAGTTTTCCCCAAAACATTTGTTATTAACTTCGAATTTTCTTCATTTTATCAGAGAACTGACTTTAATATTCTTCGTCTCAGTTTCAGGTCATGCATTTATAATAATAATGTATTCCATTCAATTTGTATTCTCTAGATAATTTTATCACACAGAGCGATATTTGAAGCTATAATCATGCAAATTTAATGACAAGGATTATTTATGTAATTTTTCTCAATAATCTGTAAGCATTTTGGGCAGATCTTTCTTCGATCTGCAGTTGATGGAATATATTATAGAGTTTAAGCCTGCAAATAATTTCTCTACGAAATAATTAATTTACCTCACTTAAGAAAATTAAAATGCATAATTTATCTGCATTTAATTCCTTTAATCGAAAATTTATATTGAATCATTTATCTTCCTTCCCTCCTTGATATTTGTAACTGACTCTTAGACGATAAGCAACGCGGAATAAATATTTTCCTACAGAATCCCATACACCTGGAGTTACAGGCCTTTAATATTGGGCTTAATAAAAAGACTCGTTTTAATGATGCGAATATCAAGGAAGATTTAGCTTTTTTTTCATATATCAAAGCCGTTACATAAAAGCAAACTTTAAGGCGATGCGATTTTTAAGCATACATTTGACATTTTTTGGCAAAAATAACCTAAGATGAGATGATATCCTATGTGAGTTTAAATATTATTTCAAATCAGTTAGTTTCATATCCGTAAATGAATAAGTGCTTTTGAAATGTGAAGGAATGAACATTTCTCTGCTTTATTAAATGCACCCTCATGTATGCTTCGTTTCCTACATTTCCTGCTAAAATGAAAAGAGTTTCTGACATTTTCAGGAAGTAATTACGCCAGTGCCGAACGCATTTTTCGTTGCTGAAGGAAACTGAAATTAAATTGGAAGTCGGATGAGTGGCAGAGAAGTTAAGAGATTTTAATGAAGTATGCTTTATTTACTCTTTTTATTCAAGTGTACAGCTATACTCTTACAATGAAGTTGAATCACTATTCATATGTGAATATTCCTATACATATCACTATATTTTTATATACTCATATATGTAAGAATAAACTAGCTAACGATTCTAATTAATTATGCTTCATTTACTACTTTTACTCAAGTACTCGGTTATGCTGTTACAGGGAAATTAAAAATGCATTTTTATATGCGAGTATTATCATATATACTATTGTATTTTTACATACTCCTATATACATACAAATATTCGAATTAACAATTTTAATGAAGTATGCCTTGTTTATTCTTTTCATTCCAGCACGCATTTACTACTACAATGAAATTAAAGCCATTTTTTAGATTTAAAATACCAAATTAAAAAATAACTAGAATTAAACCTTCATACACTGCTGTATTAATGTAACATTTCATTAATTGAGAATAAAATCTAGATCGTGAAATATGCGAGTTAATGTTCTTCGTCAATGTGATAGTGAATCAACAATAAACGCAATAAATTTTTAAGCTATAATTTCATTAAAATCTTCTTTACACAGTGAGAGTAGTTATCATTTGAACATAGAAATCCTTTCATTATGACAGAAAACTAAAATAAGATTTATAATAGATTGTTTAAAGCATTTTTAAAGTCAGTGATTAATGAAGAAAAGAAAATAATTGTATAATAAAAAAAGATGTTCAAATTTTTCTTCGTATTGAGTTTAGCAAAGTAATGATTCAACTGTCAATGTTATATTTAAATTCAGAAAATTAAAAGTCACATACACACTGAAAATTAAAAGTGAGTTCAGCGCAAAGCTTAATTATCTTATTAAGTTTCAACAAGATTATCAAGGCATTTTGATATAAGTGGAAAATTGCTCATGCACTACATTTTTGCCAAGCTTTTCCTCACGCATTAAATCTAAAAATAAATATGTTCATGGTAAGGTGGTGTAAGTACATCATTTTAGGTAGGAAGCTCTTAATTTGTTTCTTTTAATCACAGATAACTGAGAATTTTATTTCTTAATTAAAATCATCATATGTATTTCACTACATGAACAGATATGGAGATGCAGAAGTATACAAGAGTGCTTTTCAGTTTATTTTCTAGTTTGTTTATACTTTAAAATAGAAAATATGCAAATGCACTTAATTACTTCTAATTAATTTGACATACAAAAAAAGGAGTAAACGCTAAATTATGGCAGAGCTAAAAAACTGTAGAGCAAAGTATTTCGGATTTCTGTTGATATTTATTCAGCAAGAATTTTCCTTAATTTAAAAATGCTGTTTAATGTTTTGATACTTAAGCTATGCGGATTTTTTTGTTTTAGAAGTTCGAGGAGAAAATGCCTTCTTATTGTGTAGCGCTATCAGTTTATGGCAAAATAAGTATGGAATATGAGAAGGAATAAAAATTAACAAAGCATCGAATAACAAAGTTGATCTCATGATCTCTTTTAGCACACTTTGGCTGACTGGAAAAAATGTTATACTATGTTGACCCGTTTATAAACTAGTTTGATACTGATAACACTGAAAAGTTTTATTTCTGATAGATCTCTAGTGCTGTAAAGTATTTTCTCCCTCTTTACCGCGTGGCTTCGCTGTGTAATTGGAAGTACGTCTGGTTAACAATCCGGAGTTGCAATCTCGGAAAGAGCATTGCTAAATTTTTCCCTTTCTTGCTACCATAAATACCTGACAGGTACACAGTATAATTAATATGAAGCGTATAAAATATCGTCAGTCTTTTCTTCGTTATTAAAGCATTTTTTTTTTCGTAGAAAATAAAGCACAAAAATTGCTTTACAAAGTTAAGTTGCAAAACACAAATGATCTTATATTTCAGACATTAAAATTTTTATTGTCTAAGAAAGCTTTAGAAAGTAAAACATTTTATGCTTAAATATTTTATTAAAATTAAGAAACTAAAACTCGCATACTTACTGCATAAATTTTGCGCATCTACGATCTTCTATGATTAAGTGCTGATTTAGAAAAAAAATATATTCTTTATTGTATTTTCTAAAATAATTTTTGGCAATAATATTGCCCTTTTTATTTATTTCACAAATAATATTTTTATTTATTTTTGAATAATAAATGAGCACAACGAAGGCATTGTCTGAAGAATATAATCACAAAGATATCCAGATGACTGATATGTTTTATTTGTATTTCAGGACAGCGTCAAAATGTTTCTACAAACACCCTAACTCCATTATTATTTAAATGACTTGAAATAAGAAAGCAGTGCCATCTATTGATAATCTTGTTGCAGATAATAATTTTAAAATTGGGTGTTCTCTTTGAAAAGATAAAATGTATTTAAGCATTTGGTAAAACATTTTTTTTTTGGGGGGGGGGGAGGGGATCCGAAGAATTTATAAAGTTGATTCTACCAGTTTTATGAATCATATGCCAAAACAGTTTTACTTTTTTCTGTCTAGGAATTATATGCATATCTAATGTTAGTAAGTTTATAAGAAATAAGAATTTGTTTAACGTTTATTTTTACCATTCAGTAGGCTGCATTTCCATTTGCAGAAATTCAGCATTCATTATTATTATTATTATTATTATAAACAGTTGGCTAAAACATAATTTATTATGCTGGTGAATAAAAAAAAGCGAAAATGCAGGAAAATTAATTTAGCCATTTTCAGCAATAAATACATTCGTTTTTTCTGCTAAAAGGTAAATGAAATATTGATTTCCCAACTGCAATAGTTCATCACTTAAACAAATCATATATTCAGTAAATCGGAGTGTGAGTTCATTTAATAAAACGCATTCAATTAATACGGGATACGCATCCACCTTTGGTTTTTGTAGGCTAACTAATTAATCTAACAATTAATCCAGGACACGCAACCATTTTTTAAAAGTTAAATAATCAGTCTAACAATTACTAACAATTAATTCATTATCCACATGTTTCGTTATCTTTTTGTACGTTAATTACATCATCTGATAGTACGTACGTATGTACATATGTATGTATCTTGCATAACTCAAAAAACGATCAGCTGTAGAACGCTCAGATTTTGTATATGGAGCTGCTATTACATCTAGTTATGCACCTCTTCTTTTTATTGCAGTCGACTATACCAAACGTGTACATATATGTATATATATAAAATTGAATGAACTGAAATTCATTGAATTAATTTTTTTTCTAATACTTGCGCAATAGCTGCAGCGTAAGATAATAATAATTTATTTACTAAAGAAATATTGATTCTATTATCGCCTAATATAAATTTAGTAGAATGTATCAAAATGAGGTAACTCAGAAGTATGAAAGTTAATTCTGAAAATTTTTTTAAGGGACTTGAATTTAAATCATGGAAAAATATTTTTAAAAGGACTTAGATTTAAATCATGAAAAATCATTAACAAATTTTTAAGGATAGTTGAATTTAAATCATGAAAAATGGAAATTCAAACTTTGAAAAAGAAAATTAATAAACCAAGTAATTATCGTCATTGATCGACTTTTGTATTTTCATGTACATTTCACGTTGTGCATTTATTTGTATCTTATTTTATATATTTCAATTTTTCAACTTTTATTTCGTTCATTTTGAAACGATAGCATAATTTATTATGTTTCTTATGTTTCTCAAGTGTTCTATTTGAGAAGTCCAGTTAGATTAACTACTGTTTATTATATTTATATAAAATAGTTTTGAATTAACATGGAGGAAAGCAAGGGTGTCGGGGGACACTTTACTCAAGTATCATGTAATTTTTACTACATAATTTGGCTATTCACTCAAGATTTCTGAAAAAATCCATTGACTTAATGAAAATGCTACTTCAAAATGAATTCTGTAGTACTCTATTTAATTTGGCTTTAATATCTCAAGTTTTCTAAAAATCCAATAACTTAGTGGAACTACAATTATCCTTAACTAAATTTGCCAGTTCGGCATTATCATTCTTACTTGAGTAAAAGACGAAACACCTTCGCATTTATTAATTATTGTTCAATGAACGGCGGTTGATTTTTCCCCTTGAAATGTGAACTAATTTCCGATCAATGACGATAATTACTTGGTTTATTAATTTTCTTTTACAAAGTTTGAATTTCTATTTTTCATGATTTAAATTCAAATACTTTAATTTTTCTTTGGAATTTTTTTCATATTTTAAATTCAAGTCCTTTTAAAAAGATTTTTCCATGATTTAAATTCAAGCTCCTTAAAAACAATTTCTGAATTAACTTTCATACTCCTGGGTTACCTCATTTTGATACATTGTACTGAATTTATATTAGGAGATAATATAATCAATATTTCTGTAGTAAATAAATTATATATATATACATCTACACCTTGACCTGGCTTAAAAGTCTTAACCCAGCCTTATTTTCGCAATCGTTGGTCGTTGTCATATACTTCCAATTAGAGAATTGTTTTAAATCACGAAAACATTCATGTTTAGTCGATGTCAAATTTTAAAAAAAATTAATAACAATTTTCGACAAATAACGAAATTTAGCTTTTAATGCGGGCTTCCAGCTCCTATATTAATATTTGGAAAAGTTTAGTACTCGTTATGAAAAAATAACATTATAAATAGTTTAACTGTCATACGACAAAAACTGACTGGGGTTTTTAATTTAAAAATTCGCGATTTTTGATGTAATTTTCAACTTACTTTAAGGGATCGGTAAATTAAGTTATAACAATTCGAGGAAATAAGTTTAAATGAAGTGTAGCATGATTTAATAGGCCGTATAAGGAAGTCAAGTGAGTCCCCGTCAGATGTTTTTATTTAAATAATTCATGTAACTATTATTTCAGCATATTAATTCTTAGTTGTTTTCTGTAGGCTATATATTCAAGAGATATCTGGAATCCGATATGCAAAGTTATCAAAACTGTATAATGACGGAAGCTTTAAGAATCTGCTCCCGTGTTCAAGCTACACGCGAAAAATAAAATGTCCAATGAAGAGATAACTCACATAAACCTTTAAATAAGCAAAGTTTAAACCCACGAAACGGAATGATGCAACACAACGTAAATGAAAATTTTAATTGTCTCACTCAACAGCATTTGCATTTATAAGTCAAGAGGATTGTTAACATTAATCATTGCCCTCCATATCAAAGAGAAGCTCCTGTGCAGCTTTAGAGCTGTCAGAGAGACGATCACGGAAATCATAAACGTTATGGGATTCGAGTCATATTTTCTGCATATGCTTCCGTCGCGTATGCGAGGTGAATATTAAGCTTGTGTCGTCACTAACGATTTAAGCCCTGGGAAGTTGTGCTTGTCATATAAACGCCTCTCAGTGGTATAATAATAAATGTAACACCTGTGAGTTTCTACGTTTTGGGAAACTTTCTCTCCTTCTGAACACAAATATAAACGTATCACATATGCAAACATATATAATAAAATATAGAACCTTTGTAACCTGGCTCTGCATAACAGATGGATTTCTGACTTAAAGAAATTAAATTAGGTTGGGATTTCACATTTATTCGTGTTTAACATGAAATTTCTGGAGGTTGCATTACATCTTGTTAGATAAATTTCCGTATATAGTAGGTATCAGATTTAATGGGTTTAAAATACTAATTAATAGCTTAATTAACTGATATGGAAATTATTTCCTCGTAATTGTTACATGAATTAAATTAAGGTATTACGTTAAAGGAGATGTGCACAAAGCATGATTTAAATTAAAATAATTAAATAATTCACTTAAAGTTTCTTACATGGGAGATATTTTGAATATAAATATTGAGTGAATTTGCTGAGATGCGTGAAGTAAAAGCGCATAATCAACGTAACTAAGAAATAAAACAAAACTGTTAATTCTAATTTTTGTTGCTTTGTATTTTAAGTTTTGTTTTCTCATCCATACTTTGAACTTATCATTAAATTAAAATTTTTGAAGAACTGTGAGTAATAAATGTATTTAAATAGCAAAACGGGATAAAGTTGATAAAACAATAAAACAAAATATCAATTTTGAATAACAAAATAATAACGATTTGCCTCCGCTTAAATAAGCAGGCCCACCAGCGGCCGAGCGGTAAAGTCGCTGAACACTGGTAGTTCGGTCCGAGGTTCGAATCCCGCGAACGGGCTGGCTGCATGGGCGTTTTCGTGGTTTTCCCCATGTGTAACGTGTATACGAGCCAGTTTCCCTTAGAAAGTCCTCCACGAAAGGCATCCCTCCCCTTAGGCAGATAGCCCTCGTGTGCTTTGCCATAATTAAATACACACCTACACCGCTTAAATAAGCCAAATTCTTTACTTTTTTCTGGAATTATTAAGGTGTTTATATATCAAATTAGGACCATATTCATGCAAAAAATAGAATTAAAGATAAAAATATTTGCTGACTGTCCTAAATCTGTTAAAATTCATCAGTGGATAATTTGTAGCATGCGTGAGGAATACTTGTACACTTTGACATTTTCTTGTTATCAAGAAGATAGGATAACATTAATGTAATAAATTGTAAGAAAACTTAAGATACCGAAGAATGATGACAACTACTTAGACAACCGCTTAAAATAGTTGAAATTTATATTACATTTAAAAGGACTTTAAATTTTTAATTTAAGATACTGACTAATACACTGACTAATACACTAATATACTGACTAATACACTAATATACTGACTAATACACTAATGTACTGACTGATAATTTAAGATACTGACTTTACCTTTCTTGAAATTATATTACCGAATTATGTATTTTATACAAACTCATTTATGTGCAGAGTATAAGGATTTTCATCTGTGAGATCTGAGTACCAAATATACTATTTCTCAGTTAGTCCTTCTAAAACTAAAACTATGAGCACTTTCATCAAGCTTTTAAAACCAGGTAATTAATATGCTAAATACTTTTCTTAATATCAATCCTTTTGATTATATCAATACGTGCAGCACGGAAAGAATCTAAAAATGCAACTTATATTGCGATTTGTTAGTAGGTTAAAGAGTTGTTAAGATTATTTCCATTTTTACTACCAGTAAAGGAAATTAAATGTAAATTCTTATTGTTTGCACCATTTTTAATGAAATTCTACAAAATATGAATACGTAATTATTTGTTTCAAAATCATTGTTATTTAGAAACTTTTTCACTAAGACAAAAAAAAGCCATTTAACTACATCTTGAATCGCCTTCATGCCGCTAATATGCCAAGAAAAAATTAATTTATGCATATTTTACTATGATCTTGATTTCGAATTTCAAGGAATTGCTTCTATAACAAACCAGAAAAGCTAAACTCTATTTTTAGTGAACTTCATGTCGGTATGAAATAGCCTAATGAGAAAGATTATTAAATATAAAATTTGCTTTCTATAACTTCAGTTTGAATTACTTCTTACTTTTCCACAAATTTATTCAATTTACGGTACTGATAATAAAACGGCTTTTATGACATTTATAATAGAAGTAGATATTACTTAGAAGTAGATAATACTCAATCTTCCGCTGTCCTACAAAGAATGGTTCAAGTTTCTATTGTTCTGCTAGAAATGAAGCAATAATATTGTTTAATTAGTTTGTTGAGTATTGTTAAGGAGTTTATAATATATTGCTTAAATTGATGTTGGAAATGTGTTGTTTCAAAACTCAAATGTTTAGCCAAAATGATTATAAGTATAGCAGTTATTTCTTTTATTTTTAAATCCAGATTTAGGTGATTGATAAATGTAAACGTATTTTATCCATAAATAAAACAATTGTGTTGCATGTGGAGCTTTTGTTGATAAAATACCAGGAATTTCCTTTCTATATTTAGTTTTAATAACATGTAAAATTCCTTGAATTTTTCCTTGATAAAAATCAGGCTGATAGTCGATTAATGTATCCTATCCACACACCTTAACTAGTTCTTCTTCGATTAATTTTTAATAATCAGAGCAAAACTTCGTGATATCTGTAAATTCAGAGATATTTTGCAAACTTCTGTGTAGGAGTTCATATTCGAAGTTTTAATATATAGTCTTCCAACTCAAACACGCAGCCCCATCCCAAAAAATATGCAAAGTAAACTAAAATTTATAAATTTTGCATGGGCTGAGTTAATTTGAAATCTAAAGTAGCTGATTTAGTTACCTTTATAATTCGTTTGAATCCTACAGTGGTAGTGAGTATTTTTTGTTTCAGATTTTAATGCTTCTTCCAAGAAATAGTCCTTTAATGCAAAACCACAAATAAGATTGAGTCATATGTGTGGTTGTTTATTTTCAAGTCTACTGCAAACAAAGTTATGAATCAGATTGGATATTTTTTAATATTCAGTAACAATCTCGGAAGTGATGCGAAAAAAAGGGAAGTGTAAAGACTTAGCATTGACTGGCATTCAATCTGTATAGGCAGATTGTTGCTCTTAGATATAAGTTGCAGAAACTGAATCCTTATTTATTTTATTTAGTTGCTATTTTCAAAATTATAAGATTGTTTTGAAAAATGAGGCAATTAGTACCTCATTTATTCATGGATAATAGAGCTCTGGTGAAGACGACAGAACTCGGACGTACAAAAGCATAAATAAGTGTTTTACTTAATATTTGAAAAAAAAAAATTGAGACTTTATTTCTGCTAAAATATATATCTATAATACTTCCTTATTATAAAAATTAATATTAAATCACTAGTGTATCGTAATTTCATTGAAGTAGAGTTTAAAAACCTTAAACAAAATGAAATCCCATTTGCCTCTTCGATTTCTTTCGTTTTAAATGTGGGAAAGGGCAACGAATTGCTTTTCGTCGAATAAAACCTCTAACTAAAGTAAAAATAATGGGTTCTGTAAGAAACTGATGTCGAAACATCCCCGAAGCTGGCGTAAGTTAAAGATATCCTCGCCTCGTAGAAAGCCCCACTTCACTTTTGGGTAAATCCCTCTCACTATCCATCAACGCAAGGGAGGGACCAGCCCATTCTCCCATCGTAATCTCAGCCCTGTCCTCCATAACCTACGATTGCCTCGTGCCTCGTAAAACTTTTACGATTCTGGAACCCCTTTCGTGGATGGCTTTCGCCAATCTCTTTGACGTATGCACGGAATAGGTTTTGACTCGGATGGGCCATGGCTTCGACGTGTTGATCAGCTTCCTTAGCCAGGCGAAGTAAAATTTACTTAAGTCGAGGTTCGTTGGTTTTTCCCCCACCACAAAATGTGCGTCTTTCTCTCCAAAATGTGTTACTTTGAAGGCTGACTTTATCCCCGTGTGGTGTCTTTATTCCACAATTCTTTAAAACAGTTCGAAGTTAAGAATAGGAAATAGCAAGGAGTTTCAGCTTTATATTACTGAAAATATTCGCGTTTGTGCTGGTAGTTGGATTATGCTGGTAGTCGTAGAGAAAAATGAGTCATTTGCAACAGACAGACAGTGACTAGAATAACTTTCAAAATATTGGGAAGAAGCGATTCAATTAAAGATTTTAAATGATTATGTGTTTTCTTTTACTATAGTTTTATTTGTCATAGTTAAGAAGGATTTAAAAATAGATATTAATAATTTTGAAAATCATTGAAAATAAATATTAATCATTTTATTCTACCTACAGACAAACATAAAGCATCAAGAGCGATTTCAATTAAATTTATAACATTTAAGTTTATCACTTAAGCAGCAGTAAGTATAGTGCATCAATAACGTTTATTTTAACATTTCTAAAGTATGTTTTTTCTGTCTGACGCAATATTATTTTATAGCTTTTAAGCAATAACATTTATTATGCAAAGAGTAAAGCAAACTGTTTTTTTTTTGAAAATGATACAAAAGTCACAGCTGAGAATGAAATTACTTTAGAGTGAAAAGAAGGAAAGGTAACTAATGATAACCAAATTAATAGGTTTTAACATGCGTTTAACTCGGATATCAAGCCGGAACATAACCTTTAACATATAACTTTAAATAAGTTAGTAAACTGCAGATGCAGATGATTAAATCAAAGGTATTCAAGCCACACAATGTAAAAATATATATGAAACCAGCAATCAAATTGAAAAACTGGCAAATTAAAGTCATTTATAAATAACTTAAAAATTTGTTTGATTAATTTTAAACCAAATATTCAGTCCGTTTGAAAATAGAAAATTTGCTTGAAAAACTTACATCGTTTAGCAAATTTAATAGTTAAGAATCATATATTTTCTTATAATAGAGTTCAGGAAAAATAACGTTATTACAACTCCTTTATAAATTTATATATTTCCTTTAAAATCAAAATCATAATAAATTTTGCAAAACAAAAATTTTACAATATATAGTCTATTGCTTTTGTGTGTGAT
The DNA here is from genome assembly GCF_044657685.1 of Stegodyphus dumicola. NCBI lineage: Eukaryota > Metazoa > Arthropoda > Arachnida > Araneae > Eresidae > Stegodyphus > Stegodyphus dumicola. The sequence continues at coordinate 138,290,824 of NC_140781.1, read as the reverse complement.
TATGGCAAAGCCTCGAGGGCTATCTGCCTAAGAGGAGGGATGCCTTCGTGGAGGACTTTCTAAGGGAAACTGGCTCGTATACACGTTACACATGGGGAAAACCACGAAAACGCCCATGCAGCCATGCCCGTTCGCGGGATTCGAACCTCGGACCGAACTACCAGTGTTCAGCGACTTTACCGCTCGGCCGCTGGTGGGCCGTCTATTGCTTTTGAATACCTGTATAAGGGTACGTTTAAACTTAGTATATAGTATATAAATTAAATATTAAGAGGAAAAACAAGAGAGAAAACCAGTGTGACATTTGATATGTGTAGTTTTAACAAAATAATTTGATCACCAGATTTAATTAAATTTAATCGATTAATAATGTCATGTAAAAAATAACAGTCTTTTTGTGTAATTGGACAAATTAGAAATTGAATACCAAATTGAATTCTGAAGATGGTAGGAGATAATTATACTGAAAAATATTTTAACTTTAAGATTTTCTTCAAATATTATAAAAGCAGTGATAAAATTTTTTCATCAAGAATGTACCTGTGAATTTCAAGATTTAAGAATTTCTTACAAGTGTATCATAATTCTGAAAATTTGAGGACTAATATTTTACGATGTTTACGTAACATAACAGAGCTGGTAATAATTCAAATGTAGCCGTTGCAGCTAAAATGTAGAATGTTTGTCCTGGATTACGTTTACACTATCATAAATCACTATTAAATTAACATGAATTCTGAAACACGTGTGGTTCTTTTATTGGCCGGATGAGGACTCTGACTGCTGAATGATTTCGCTGCATGCTATTTTGCCATGGGTAAAAATGTGATCCAATTTCTCTTTCAGAGTCCTGAATAAAGGTGTATTCCTCTTTGGCAAATAGCCCTTCATGCCCTTCTTCATAATTAGACACCAAATATTACTGGTGTTACTATCACTGTGTACACTTAGTTGCTTTCCTACTGAAATTGCTCCACTGAGTATTAATATAGTTTCACAGCTCGGAAATTTAATTAACTAGCTTAGTCAAACTAACCTTACTAATATATGACGTCAGTGCCCCTACGCAAAGAGAGCCTTGTTTCATGTTTAAATATGTAAGATGTGTTCTGCTGAAGATAACAAAAGATGAGAAGATATTTCTTTAACAAGAGGAAAAATACAGTTTGAGCTATTATATAGTTTTCGTTGACTGTTATTTAATATGTTATTTAATATAGTTTAAAATATATAGCGACGTTAATGAATAGAATCCAAATGCAATGTCAAATTGTGAACGTTGAAATTAATGATCTGTAGTAAAATTTGCAATTTTAAAAGTTAGCAAACCCATGTTATTCTCAAGCCTGAATTTAATTAAAAAATAATCGAGACATTAAGCAATTATTTCAAATGTTTTTTTGTAAAATTAGAAGAATAATTTTTGTGTTTTTAGAGTAAGAGCTTTGTGGTATGTATGTTGTCGTACCTCTAGAGACGCAATGTATGTTGACGCGTGACGAAAGAAGAAAACATTTTTTTTTTGGTTTCTAAGTGTAATTACTAAGTAGTTTTTTTAGCTAGAAAGAATCCCAGTTTCAGTGTTACCTCTTGAGAATAATAATTTATCTCTTTAATAATTTTTTATCTGTTACTTGCTCGAAGATACGTTAATTTTTATAGAAGTTCATACACACAAATTATATGTTATTTAAAATATATTATATTAAACAGTCTGTAATTTTCGTATAAGAAATTTCTTGCGTTCAGGTTTTACTACTTCCTTTACTTTAAATGCATACCATTTAACAACTTCTTTTAGTCAATTTAATTAAATATCTCTGATAATTAGGAGAAGCTATATTCAATAAATTCCTTTTACTATTGCAGTTATTTATTTTTTTCCGCAGCAAAATGAACCTAGTATATGTAATGTAAAAAGATAATGAATGTTCCAAAATAATGTTTGTAAATTCCTTTAATTCCTCCTATTTTATTGCGAAAGTTTTAAGGCTATACATTTTATGAGAAAATACTTAGCTTAGCTTGTATTTTAGCTATGAGAAAATACTTAGCTTTATCTTAGCTTGTTTTAATTGTACGTAAGCATGTTACTATTGCACATGAGCCCTTGTTATTCCCAGAATAACTTGTTTTCATTGCATGTTAGCATGTTTAAATACTGCGCTTAGTCATTTCAAAAACACTCAACACCTATCAATATATTGATCGAATAACATCTATTTACTTGAATTTTTATTGTCTATCACGTTCTTTTCTAGGTTAGGTTAGGTTATTTTAATTACGGCAAAGCCTCGAAGGCTATCTGCCTAAGGGGAGGGATGCCTTCGTGGAGGACTTTCTAAGGGGAACTGGCTCGTATACACGTTACACATGGGGAAAATCACGAAAACACCCATGCAGCCAGCCCGTTCGGGGGATTCGAACCTCGGACCGAACTACCAGTGTTCAGCGACTTTACCGCTCGGCCGCTGGTGGGCCATGTTCTTTTCTAAAATAGTGGGTGCTCAATGTAAATCAAGCATACTACAAATAACATTAATTATATATTTCCTTCTACTAACTTCCAAAATGGCAGCCCGCTAATCATCACTAATACATAATCATGTTTATAAAGTTAATACTGTCATTTCATTTTATGAAAGCATTATTAGTATAAGATTAATCATTTGAGCTTTACGAAATTTGAAATACGATGAGCAGCTGTTAGCGTTTATACTATTTTCATAGTTTTACAAATTTAAGGATTAAGAACTAACATCACAAAGACAAGGGTTAAAGTTTCCTCCATAAACATTATATGATTATTTTTAATTTATTAATTATTAATTTCAATTTCTGGTCTTCGTGAAATATTAGTTCTAAATTTCTTACTTTATGTCTTTATATATATATATATATATATATATATATATATATACACACAAATATAATCATCTCTTAGGCTGGCCAGTGGCCGAGTGATTAATTCACTGAACACCTGGTAGGTTTCATCCCGTGCTCCATTAGAGGTGGCGGAATGGGCTTGCTGTAAGGACATTTTTTGCGTAATGTAAGTATAAGGTCAATTACTCTTGCAGAACTCCCTACAAAGGAATATCCTTTCATCTAGGGAGATAACCATCGTGTGCTCTGCAGTAACTAATCATCTCTTATTCATCTTCCGATGTATTTCTCTGTGTATAAATAGTAAGAAATACCCATGAAGCTGTTTATCTTGTTTCGCAGAATGCATGCAATTATACGAGTAGAAATTATGTTCTTTCTTATACTGTGCTCAAATAAAAAATTTGCGATACATAAACATCATATTCCGAATAGCCTCTTATTTGTACTTAACTACGGCCCTAATATATTTTATTGCTGATGAGATTGTCCTTCATAATGATTTTGCTCTTTTTGTTAACGTATAAGGTATTTCTCCCGCCTTTCTAGCGTGCCTTCGTGGCGTAGTGGTTCTGCACGCTGCGCCGATATTCCAGAGGTCCGTGGTTCGATTCCCGGCGAAGGCGATTGCACATTTTTCCTCTCTCCGGCTTTTCCAATTAACCTAATGTCTCTACAGTGGCGCCCGAACTAAAAGGGTGTTCGATGAGAATTCTCCTCACCCAGGATTTGGCGGTTGGGTCCCCTTAAAACTCCAGTCGTCCTTTAAAAGGGGGAGTATATAAGGTATTTTCCCCACCTTTCTAATGTGCCTTCGTGGTGTAGTGGTTAGCACACTGAGCCGGTATTTCAAAGGTCTTTGGTTAGATTCCCGGTGAAGGCGATTGCTCATTTTTCATCTCTCTTGCTTCCAAAAAAATCCTATTGTCCCTACAGTGGCGCTCGAAAAAAAAGGGTTGTGGATGATCACCCTCCACACTCAGTATATGGCGATTGGGCCCTAAAAACCCCAGTCACCCTTTAAAAGGGGGCGTATATAAGGTATTTCTCCTGCTTTCCTAGCGTGCCTTCGTGGTGTAGTGGTTCTGCACGCTGGCCTGGTATTCCAGAGGTCCATGGATCTATTCCCGGCGAAGGCGATTGCTCATTTTTCATCTCTCCGTCTTCCAAAAAATCCTAATGTCTCTATAAGCGTTCGGTAGTTAGTAAAAATAACTGTAAGGAAATCAGAATAAGCTCTTTTTCTTTCTAGTTAAGGATTCGAGGATATTAAGCATTTTAAATGTACTTCATAGCGGACTGTTCTTCAAACACATATTATGTTTGCAGCACAAATCGCTGTTTCAAATGTACTGTTGGCCTTAGTTAAAGTTTTCAACTAGTCTTCTGTGTTATAAGAATATTACCACATTCTGTACAAGAAAATTAACACAGCAAACTCTTTAGAAGAATTTTTCTATCAAGGTAAGATAAGATTTCTATCAAGGCTTTTTCACTAACGCAAGTTCTTTAATTTTTAAGCGAGTGTTACGTTTAATAGCGAACGATGTTGCTACTTCTGTCCAAAAAAATAACAGTAATATATTATAAAACATCATTTTCAAATCTGCGTATGATACAGCACACGTTTAATAGGTAACGAATGATTCTGCCAATTCACTACTCTGTTCAAGGGAACAGATTTGAGTGTACTTTACAGAAATAATAATTTGCGCATGGCCCAGTGCATGTGTGATAGGAAGCGAAGGATTTTACCAATTCACAACTTCTGTGTAAAATAACTGTCACGTAAGCAAATCTTTGCGTATGGCATATGTCTTATCAGAATGTATATTTATAATATTTTTTTCACTGTTGCATTGACTTTAATTTAGTATTTTTAAAAAAGGAGGTTAATTAAGTACAGTTTATTCATTATTTATCACCTAATGCCTTTATCTATTCGAAAATAATGTTTTTGTATAATATTTTTCATCTCACATTGTTATTGGCAACAGATGGCACTTGGTTGCTATAGTTACAGTGAAGTTTTCTTCTTTGTAGGTTTTTATTGTGTTTAGTCTTCCGCATCTGATGTCCAGTTGAGTCGACAGCTGAAGTGACGCCAGTCGCGTTGATTTTCGGGGTATTTCAATTAATAAAGTAATTTTACAGTCCTCTTATATTAATTTTTACTGTGTGTTGTAATCCTTCAGTTTTAATAATTAGTTCTGCTGATGAAGGATTCAGCGAAATATTGGAAAACTAGCAGGTATTCATAATTTTTTAAGACCTACAAGAACTAAAATGTTAAGAGACTGGGCGTCACTATGCTCTGCTACGCTGTTTTAAATCTAATTGGAGTTTATTAAAAACTAAACAAAAATTAAAATTTCTAACATAAAAATTCTAAAGCGAAATATTTTTCTGTTTTCAAGTAATGAATGTAATAATTCTAATTATTTGGAGTTCAGATATGCAGAGCTGTAATTATCCAAATAGCTTATTTTCCTAAGTCAATTAAAATAATGGAGTTTATGCTAATTTAGTTGTATCTTTTCAGTTTTCTCGTTAATTTATAAGTAAACTAAAAATAGAGAAAATTCACCATCCTAAAAGCCATACTAGGGACAAATTTCAGGCTATTTTTACAAAAATGAGTTGTGAAAATTTTGCAGTTTCCATTCAGTGATGAAATTTGACAGTGGAAAAAAAGTTTAAGTTGATTTTTGAATCTTAATCAAGAACAGAGAAGCTGTTTCCTTTCTGCTGTATGTCAGGATAAGAGATTAAAACGACTTTACGATGCCGTTAACTTTACGTTACGATGCCATGACTTTTTTTTCCGATATGTTGAGTTTACCAGAAGTTTAACCAAAGGCTTAAGAACAAGCTAGTTGCATCAAACTACTGCAGAAACTGATTGTGATGCAACAACCGTGGGTCGAATTTACAAATGGCGAACAACAAACTGGCGTTATTGAGGAATTTGAGAGCCAACAACGAGGCATAAAATACTCATGCTCATAAGATCATGTGTATTTTATGCCTCATAGAGCAGTTGTTAGGGTAGATAAAGAGACAACTAAACTTTCGATAGTCTTTAACTGTAGTTCCAAAGCTAAAGGTAATCTTCCTCTGAATGATTGTTTGGAAACTTGCTCAAATTTAAATATGAATATTGTCGATATACATTCTTTGCCAGAAACGTTCCAGAATGAAGGTCGTAAAAAACGAAAATTGTATTTACCAAGTAAAAAATACTAGCTGCTATCAAAGTAGTCGCCGCGGCTATCTATACACAAATGCCAACGTTTCTTGGAGGTCCTAGAAGCAAGCAGAGAAATCTTCAAGTGCGGTGCTTGCAAGCTCGTTTTCACAGCCCGTTGGATGTCTGCAATAATCTTGATGAAGCTTTCCTTTCAATAACATTTTCACTCACGGAAACAAGAAAAAATCATAATACTCTTTGACATAAATGTGGGATCACGTCTGGATCTATCCAATAATTCAGCAGAAATTCTTCGCCTTTCCGTTCAGTGAGGGATGATTCTTGCCTTAAGTTTCCGTTTCCCTAAATCTTCGCGTAAAATCTTATGACACATATGATTCAAATTCAGTACTTCTGATATCATATGCACAGTTACACGACTGTCTTCTTTCAATAATTGCCATACACGCTCCACGTTTGCATCGGTATGTGCTATAAACGGGCGAACACCTCTGCAATCGCCTTTCACTGAATCTCTGCTTTCACGAAACCTTTTGTGCCACTCAAAAACATGACTTACTGAAAGTACCTCGCCTACATATGCGTTCTTAATCATGTTCCACATTTCACTAGGGGTTTTCTCGAGCTTAAAGAAGAATTTAATGTTCACTCTTTGCCCACAATCAACATATCCATTGTATCGCCTTAACGAAGGCGACAAAAATCCGAACATAGTGTTGCTAAGCACAATCTTAACACTTAGTAAGTTCGGGGAAACATGGTCAAGGTCATGCAAGTTAGAATACATTCCAGGTAACATAAAAGCTATATTTTATTAATTTTTATTACTGCAAACTCAGAAATAAAAAAAATTATCCTACAACTTTTCTGATAAAAGACGTACTTCTAAATTTTCGTAATTTAAAAATAGCGTTCAGTGGTGATGTAGAGAAGGCCTTTTTTAATGATAAGAATTTCCGAGAGAGAGAGATAGAAAGTTGTTAGTATGTCGTTGGTATTGAGATAATCCTAGTGAAGAATATAAAATTGTGAGAATGCAAAAACTACCATTTGACTGTGAGGATAGCCTTTCATTTTGTGTGCCACGTTAAAACATCACATAAAAATATTTGAGGGAAACAAACCTAAATCATATGACAGGCTGAATTCAGCACTTTACGTAGACGATTTATATTACAGTGAAAATAGTGTAAGTGAGTTATTTGAGTTATTGTCAGATGCTCTTTCAACATTGAAGAGTGGTGAGTTTAATTTAAGGAAATTGAGGTCGAACAATAGAGATTTAGAAAAGTAGAAAATGGACTTAGTGACGTTAAGATAGTGGGAGTTTAGAAATTTGAATTCCTAAGGTTGAACTGTAATCCTAATAGAGATGAGATGCCGTTGGAGGTGAAGGAATTGATGGATTCCTGAAAAAAATTGCGAAGCTGTAAGGGATGTGTTTTACAGACAGTGCCAAATATCTTTGAGCCTACTACTTTGATTCCGCCCTGTGTGATACGTGTAAAGCTATTGTTACATCAAATTTAGGAGAGAGTGTGTGATTGGGACGAAGAGTTGTTGAACTCTCGGTAAAATTGGACTAAGTGGTGTAACGAAACTGGAAAACTAATGGCCGTTACTATTCCAAGATACTGTTTTCTGAATTGTAAGAATTAGCAAGCGAAGGTATATGCGTTTTCCGATGCTACACCATGTGCTTAGGAAACAGATGTTTTTTTCAGAAATTGTAATAATAGTAGGAATTATAGAGTGTCTTTTATAATGTCGAAAAGTATAATGCCACCGTTAAAAGAATTAACGCTGCTGCGGTTAGAACAAATGGCCATTGTAATACGTGCTAGAGTGGGAAATTATCTTATGAGTGTTTCCAAGGATGAAATTGGAAGAATAGTATTTTGGAATGATCCTTGTATTGAGTTACATTGCGTCAACAGAAGTGCGAAAAGATGGAAACAGTTTATTACCAACCGGGTTGTGGAAGTTCAGTGAAATCGAATCTGAGAGATTAGTAATATTGTCTTTCTGAAGGTAGTCCAGCAGACTTGCTTACTAGAAGAATCTCGTCTGAGATGTTTGTACTTAATGAAAAATGGTGGTTAGGTCCAATTTGGCTTCGAAACAGTTATGAGATTTGGCCTAAACAATGAGTTAGAGGGTTACCAGATGTGGACATTGTGGAAATACTAAAAGAGAAAAAAAAAAGGATTTGGTTATCATTTTCATAGTTCAGCTGGAGTTAATTGTGTAGCTTTGAAACAAATTTTCAGTTTGTAGCAAGTTGCTGAGAATAGTCGTGCAGTGCAGTGTTTAAAGTTTATCAGAAATGTGAGAGAAGAATAGGATTTTGATTGCTTGCTTAGAAATAAGAGAACTAAAAGAAGCGCATCGTATTATAATCAAACTTGTCCAAAAAACTGACTCTACAAAGGAAGTAACTACTTGAGAGAAAGCAAGAGCGTTAAAGAAGAGTCCTTTACTTTCTTTCTTTTTCTTCGTTCTTGGAAAACAGTGTATTACTACCAGGATGCTTAGAAAATGCCAGCTTACCAGCGTCTGTGCAACATCAGATAATATTGCCTAAGAATCATACTATTGCAAAATCATTTTGAAATTTCATCATCTTAATCGCATGCATGGAGAAGTAAAACTATTTAACTCTGCGATGAAATAAAAATAGTGGATTATAGAATCAAAAACTGCAATACGCAGAGAAGTAAGAAAATTCGTTGTCTGTGACAGATTTTGCTCGTTTTCCAAACAAATGATGGACAGACTTGCCTTCTGCAAAAGTGAATCCCGCAAGAGCATTCCTTAGATGTGATACTGATTTTGACGGACTATTTTTGATCAGTCCTCGGCTTAGTAGAGTAATCACACGAAATGTACGTGTGGTGTGTGTGTTTGTGTGCTTCACAAAGAAAGCTGTTCATTTAGAGCTGGTCAGTGATCTTATCGCTTAGGCATGTATTGCAACACTAAAGCGATTCATTGGTCGACGAGGGAGACCAGCTGAAATATTCAGTGATTTTGGGAAGAATTTTATTGGTGCAAAGAATTATTTAAACCACAGAGACAATTGGTACTTACTGTACCACAGAGACAATTGGTACTTACTTGACCAGTGAAAGCTTTAAATGGACAATAAATGTTTCGTCAACCCCTTATTTTGGATGTCTATGGGAGACAGCGGTTAAATCCATGAAGTTTCACATGAAACGTGTTATAGGATCGCAGATCCTTTCATAATAAGAATTTTCTACGTTTGAAGAAGAAGAAGAGTTTTCTACTACTGAAGAAGTACTTAACCACCGTCCGTTAGTGGCTGCTTTAGAGGAGCCAAATGATTTTTGCGTCATTACAGCGGGCCACTTCCTTAACGGTCAGGAGTTAAAAAGTGTTCCTGAACCTGATTTTACAAATGAGAAAAATTCCCATCCGTGAACGATGAATATTAGTTACACAGCTTTCCCAGTCGTTTTGGAAACCGTGATCAAAATGTTGCTTGACTTAGTTGCAAGTACGCAACAAGTGGAAAACTCTTAGTGACGATTTACGCGCCAAAGATTCAATACTAATCAAAGATGAAAACTTGCCTCCACTTACAGTGGAAAATGGCAAGAGTAAGTTGCTCCTATAAAGAAACTGACAAAAGAATAAGAGCAGTGAACTTAAAAACTGTCTCAGGTGAAATGAAGAGACCAATCTGTAAGCTGGTCCGACTTCCGTGGATAATTGATTGACTTGATTTATTTACTTTCATTTATTTTTTCTTTTATATTTAAAGTCAGTTTGTTTAGTTTTCATTTGAACTAATGAGGCGATAATGGGACCCAATGTATTACGACATTCACTGTGCAGCGATGTGGTAACATGCGGTTATTTTTATTATAGCTGTGTTCTAAAGATGTAATGTTAGGTTGCGTTTGCATTTTGTATATAAAGTAAATATTTGTTATTTATTGTATACAGTTTGATTTCCATCCCCCTGTACAAAGAGGTTAACGATATTGTTCCTTAACTTTTTTCTATAAAACAAAAGAATGCAAAAAATTACAGATTCTAAATACAATTTGAAGTTTTTGACTTCATTTTAACTTTCATCGCTTTATTCTTGTAATTTCTTAATTCATCATTTTCGTTTTTTTAAATGTTTTTCTAAAATTTGCTCTTTATTATCAAATGGTTTTAAGCGCTTATGCATAAATCGTAAATTAGAAACCCTCAGAATTTTTCAGTATGTGTTTGTTTTATGAAAGAGATCAAGATTTGGTTGATGAGGAAATTTGTAAATTAGTCTAAGAATTGTGAAGAAATAATTGAAATAAACGAAAACGAAATATATAATCAAAATCAGCACAATACTGAGTATGAGCAAGAAGCTAGAATTCTTTCGATAATGTTACGTAATGTCAGCTTTTTATATTTAGTTTAATTTACCAAGTCAAGAAATTGTCTTAGTTTTTAATCTGGATACAGCTCTAAGTAATAATGAGCGGTGTAAAGGACTAACCCCTTTTACTAATAATCCCGATTTTGGTAATTCCCTATTGAAATTTCAATTATTTCAAAATAATCAATTAAAGTGAAAGTTTCTAATTTCTTTTTAAGATAAGTGCAAAGAAAAGACCTCAAAACAAAAACAAACTGAAACGATTCATGGGTTCTGCATTTCGGAAGACAGATGAAAAATCTAACGGAAATCATATAGTTGTTGGAGAAACAAAAAGTAGAAACTTTCAAGAAGGTAGCACAGACTTTTAGAAACAAAGAAAGCGATCTTCCCGAGACAGATGAGCACATCGAGAAATCACACAACTGTGTCCGTAGCGATAGGGCAAAGTCTCGAGAGAGTTTAAAGTTTCGAGAATGGAACTGAGGTCTTTAATCGGAAAAGAAATATTTTGGTTTATTCCCAAAATTACCATAGCAACAAACTGCACTTGTGTTCCGAAGTTAAAGAAAAACATCAATTTAAACTGAGAAACCTGCCTAAAAAGTTCTATGAAACTTAGAACGTGAGTTTACTGTTTTAGGAAACTCTAAATAATGAAATTCAAAAAAGATTATTATTAAAGCACTTATTGGCATTAAACACATGAAGATGAAGTACTATGCTGCGGATGCAAAAATTACTATACTTCTGTTGGTATTACTAAATTAAATTAAGTAATTTCTTAAAGTCACTTTTTTTGACGTGTATAGACAAACAGTATGTAAATGTTGCTAATGCTCCTATCATTATTACTAATTTAAAAGAAGAACAAAACCACACTTCACTCTTCCAGATGAGAAAAGGACAAACTTCGTGGAGCTGCTAAATTAATACTAGCGATATCAAAAGAAGCTGAGGTTTTTCCCTAGCACGAATGTCCAGCTGTGTATATTATACAGGAAGCAAAAGCATAGCCACTTTGTTAACAGTAAGTTTATTAATATTTGAGTTGCCTTTTTAAAGATTATTCGGCAAGGAAATTTGTTGCTTACAAAGCACTAGATTTTCAAATATCTGTTCGCTTCGTTAGAAATTGTTTCATCTGTTTAAAATTTCGCTTGATTTTGTCAAGGAAGGATTCAAAAAAGTGACAAGTACATTCATATAATACCCTATCACATTTTTAAATAATAATAACAACAATTTAAAGCGAAGGTTTCTGCTGAAAGATTATTTATTTATTAGAACAACTTTCCATTTATTGTAAGGTTTTCTCTTAAGCTTTATTTACCAATTAAAGTTGCTCTGGATAGCTTGTAAATGGACAAAATCTGCGAGTGGTTAGCAGATTGCAGAATTAAAGTTCAATTGCTGAGTTATCATATCAATGCGTTTCCTTACTGTGCTATGTAGAGCAACATTTTCGTGTCTCCAAGCAAATTGCTCTCATCTTTAGCCGAGGAAGAAGTTAGTTGGTTCATTGATTACGATAAAGCAGGCGAGAGCTACTTTAGGTTTGGTTTGGTTTATTTAACTACGGCAAAGCACACTAGGGCTATCTGTCCAAAGGGTGGGATACCTTTGTGGAGGACTTTCTAAGGGAAACTGGCTCGTATACACGTAACACATGGTAAAAACCACGAAAACGCCCATGCAGCCAGCCCGTTCGCGGGATATGAACCTAGGACCGAACTATCAGTGTTCAGCGACTTTTACCGCTCGGCCACTGGTGGGCCAGAGCTACCTTAAGAGACACGCCTTCGTGGATGACTTCTTAAGAAAAATTGGCAAAAATTCCAAACTGCACATGAGGAAAGCCACAGAAATTTGAAATAATTCTTACATATTTTATACCCTTGGCCTACTGATTAGCTAGCTTCACTGCGAGAAATTAAATTTAAGGTTTTGCAGATAAGAAATCAATAAAGGTTTTGCAAAAGTTTTCCCCTCAAAACAGGCAGCTGAAACTATTGTATGTATATCTACTAGTCATTTGTACCTAACTCAAGTCTTCAAAATCCATGCAAGCGGAAGGTATATGTTCTTATGGGCATAATACATTTACTATGTTGTCAGTATTTTATATACACACACAAACACAGACATATATATATATATATATATATATATATATATATGCGTGTGCGTATTTAATTATATATATGTATATAACTATTTAATTATAGATATCTATTTAATTATATATAATTAAGTAATTAAATAGATATCTATAATAAATATCATATCTATATAATTATAGATATGTACATATCTATAATTAAACAATTAAATCCACAACTTGTAGAATTTTTTTGTAAAAACAATGATTAATAAAAATTGTACTAAAATTTAATAAAATGTATTATCTGCTGGAAAGAATGGAGAACAGATTACTGCTAAAAACATTTGACTAAAAATTACGGTCAGGATGGACTGGAATGCTTTTTTAAAAAACTACTTTGTGGATGGCTGATGCAGCAAAATCTTCGGATAAACGCCCCTTGACGAATCTTTATAGAATTTCTTCAATTAGCTGCCTTATCAATTGTTTAATTCTTTATATTTTTCATTTGAATCCATTTTAGTACTTCCTCTGCTGTACCTTTTGGCCAAAGGCGTTTAGTGGCAATCTTTTCTCTTAGTAGATATGGCATTTTATTAAACTTTAGTGCAATATTTATTAACCTTTTCCGGTACGCTACCTTTTAAAGTTGGAATTTTGATAAAAAAAAGGTAGGCAGTCTAATTAGGCCTAGAGGAGTACACAAGTAAAATTTTGTGAAGATAGCACTTATCGTTTAATTCTGTGGGTGTGCCCAAAGTGGGCACATTGATTGGAATAGAGCTTCGAAAAGAGTGCTGAAACGAGCATTGTTGTGAATGAACTGACCGATGAGATACAAAGAAACAAAGAATACAGACTCTCAGTTGTCCTAGATTATCGGTGAACGCGGTCTGGGCACACCTAGGGTTCGCCGTTTGATTTTAGGCAAGATTTCAAGGTAAAATTCTAAAACTAATATAGAATAAGGAGATTAGCATACAGCCAAAAAATAACAGAGAAATTTCTTTTCAAACAATTCCTTTTATACCCTAAAAAAATCTGGAAGATTTCTTTGAAAAACGAGGGTCTTAAAAAACTAAACATGGCTAAAATATATGGACTGGTTTGTGTTGAGCTCCATCTACTATAAATAAAGAAGGTTCAGAGTAACCTATAGTAACTTATAAATCCTTTTTGATTCAATTTTTCTGTGCGTACCGAAGGAAAGTTTTAGGTGTGTCCAGACTGGAAACACCGGACATTTCATTTTCCTCAGGTTTTTAACGTTCACTGGATCTCTTCGAATCCTCTTCAAAGTCCAAAATTTCCGTAGAGCAGCTACTGCGGAATTACTGTTTTTGTAAAACAATTTCACTAACAAAGCGCGATCTCTTAAACTTATCGTCATATTGAGCAACAAGCACATTGAAAAGAAAGTCGTCAAGAACGTGTCTAGGTTTCATAACACCTGCTGCATGACGTCGATAAAGATTTACACTTTTACTATAGATTTTTCAAAGTAAAACTCCGTCTGGTGACGCTATTTGTAACTATTTGTTTTCTGAAAGAAATTGTTGTTTCTTCATTAAGTTCGCCACAAAATTCCTCAATTTTCTGATCACTGGTTTTGCTCTTAGGCAGCTTTGAAATAGGGTTCTTTAATTATAGACATCCTGCATATTGTAAATTTCTTCCCAAAATGTTTAAACATTGCTTGTTTTATTATCTCTTTTGGAGCACCGTCAGGCTGGAATATAAAAACATATTGTAACACCAAGTAGACACGTGTGAGCTGACGTTTTCTTAATTCGAGAAATACCTAAATATGTGCTGCACTATTTCTCTATATTAATACTGTCCGCGTTTGTTACATTTTTTGTGTGTCTCTAACCCTCGAGAGATTATAGTGTTTATGAGCTACGTTATCTGATAATAGTTTGTGTACATTGTCTCAAAGGTGAGACACTTACAGAAGAATGTCAAAAATGGGCATTATTAGTATGTAGAAGTAAACATGTCGATCTACTTCTCATGATATCGCAAATACCATCTGCATTTATTCACTTCCAAGACATTCGTCGAACTGTTATAAACACGCTGACACGTTCAGCGACACAGCCTTCACACTGTCAGGCAATAACAGTGGAGACAGCTTCACTGCAAAGCACCCGAGTACAGCTCCCAACTCTGCTTGGTCGTTCTCGGAACTCCACGTACTCTCGAGACCCTCCACGCGATGCACTCGACGATACACAAGAGCATAGCTCTCGACTCAGCACAGTCTAAGACAAAACTCGACGATGCACTAATTCGCGATGCACTAAAAGACTCTCTCGATGCACTCGACGACCAACTCGGCGCTAGACTTTGAGACACTCGCTCAATGACTGACTATCAGCTCGCTAGACGAGGCACACACTCGATGAGAGACACACACACACTGACTGCGGACCAGCAGGGTTTATATAGCTTTCAGCTTGTGTTCGAGAACATTCTGGGTTAAACCGGTAAGAATTCGTTCCAGAAGGTTCTCCATGCGTCCATGCCATATCGCCAATTATGTCGCCAAATGGGCGATTTCTCGCCAAATGTGGCAACCCTGCCTTCCTTTGCCAGTTTATAGCAACCCTAAAAGTGCTTTGCGGGGAAGCCATCTTACCGCGCCTGTACATTTCGTAACAATATGTAAATGCATTCATTCACTTGTAAAAAAATAACGCCTTTTAATCCTTATAGAAATTATGACTTATATATAATAAAGGCCTATTTATAATAATTCCATACCTGAAATTTGGAGTTTACACAATAATTAAGCAGGATGGATTCTGAATGGAATATAAGGTCATCTTTCATCAAGTAGCACCCCCCGGCATACTAGCAGTAAGATCGCTAACACTAATAAAAATCTCGGGTAACGGACTGGGTGCGTGGTATTCTTCTCGGTTTTCCTCACATATGATGTGGATACGAGAAAATTCTCTTTAGAAAGTCCTCCGCGAAGGCATTTCTCTCCTCATGCAGGTGGCTCTTGTGTGTTTCACTGCAATCCAAAAATCTAACCCTCTGCTGGTAGTAGTCATCTACAGGCATTTAACGATATTATACTCGTTTATTTCTAATTGATGATGTGGGAAATGTTCGTGTAGATGCAGGCTTTTGTAAGTAACTAAAGCCTTTTAACTATTTATTGAAAATATGTTTTGTATTTAATAAACAATAATTTGTAATCGTTATTTTTCTTCCGACAGTTTTAGTACAATAGCAATTAAGCAGGTTAATTTCGGAGTCATTTTACTACTAGTTAGTGCTAACCAGTTATTCAGTTGGATAGGATTATGAAACATTTGTAGTTTAGTCCTATTATCGATCCATATGTTGAAGGCAAAATGAAGTTTTCATCATTTATTTCCTGTGTAATTTGAAAAAAAGGATTAGTTTTCTTTAACAGGTTTTTCACGAGGGCATCCCTATACCGAAAGCATGTACTTTTGCTTGCTTTCCCTTAAACGACGAATTCAAATCTACATGTATGTTTCTGAATATCAAAAACACATATACTTGTCTTACAAAGTCACGCATATTTACTTTAAAGTGAAGCGGTCAGAAGTAGTTTTCCTCACATGTAGCGTCAACTGTTTCGGATATGTTAGCATTTACTGTAATTTTCAATGGTAATCACGATTTCCTAAGGATGTGTAACTGTAATGTGCAAGGACAATTACTCTCCTGATTAGCGTAATTGTAATTAGGTTTCGCAATCACTTTATAACTACAATTACGGTGCATTTACAGTTACATTTTGCCGAAATATATATGAGGTCAATAGACGGAATATTGTTATTTGTTTTTAGGGACACTAATACACTTTCTTTGTATTATTATTCCTAGGAATACCTGGACTAAAAATTTGCTGGAAGTCAGAGAGAAAGAAATATGAATAAAGGAGACTAGTTTACAAACTGTTCTGCTGCTTAAATTCATAGATATTACGTTTGATTTGGTTGTTTACAACACTATATTCTCTTTTAATGACAGGATGTGATAGCGTTTACCTATCCTTTTACGTATTTTGATATTTTGCCTGATATAAAACGGTACATTGAGAGGGGTTTTGTGTCTACGAATTTGTTTAGAAAAAGTACTAACAGCTATGAATTTATTTAGAGAAAATAATGACTGCATAACTGGGAAAGTAGTTAGCGATGGTGCCGTACCGAAAGGTACAAATTCGAATCTCAGAGAAGGCATGGATATTTGTAAATGTACACTATCTGTAGGACACTCAAAACATGCGGCGAGCCGAAAGTCTTGTCGAGAGGTTGGTGATAGAGAAAGAGGGGTGGGAGACAATCGGATCTGCCTTCCGGGGTGCTCTCCTTCAAAACTTGGGGATAGATGAGCATAAAGTAGGACTGCCACCTGCATGGTATTCAAGGTTTAGGCCATCGACAGACGCATTCTTGTATTCCTTGCCACGATAATTGATCGCGGACGTGTTCTGATTATATCAAATAAATGGGATTAGTAACAACAACAACACCTGACTGCATCATTAATGGCTTTCGTTAAAATTTTAAATTCATTATTAAGTTCTTTAATGTTATTAGTTTTGGGATTTCCTTCGATGGTGTACTCGATAATATTTGTAATTTTTTTCCACTTGATATGTTAGAGCTTTCGTAGCTTGACGGTTAAAAAGAACGAGGTTTAATATAAAGCCATACTAGATTATGATCAGATGGAAGTGTTGAAAGTAGTTCAATTGAATAGTTGTGTGAAATATTTTTAAGAGGAAATCGTTAATTATTTTAGAAGTATTATAATGATAATAGGTATGTTGATTCAGTGGCATTGTTTAGTTTGTAGGAGTAACTTAACAGACCAAATTATTGTTTATCTACAAATAGTTGTAAAGACTAGTATTCGAAAGTTAGCTTACATTTTCTAGCTCTGATGGATATGCTACCAGTGCATTATTGGAGCCGGTAATTGGCAGCTTTTGCTAGGTTTTTCATTTTAAGTTAGAATTTAATCGAGCTTTCCCGTATCCTGAGGATTTGATTTTGATCTGATCAGGTGCGCTTTTCACATAATTCCCTTTTATCCCTTTTATTTGTGGTGGGAGGTGTGAGATTATCCGCAGTACCCATGATCTATTCCTCACTTTGTTGCGGGACATGCAAGGCCATGTACAGTACCAGCGAAGGACCAGCTCATTCTCTAATGTATTACTTTCTACTAGTACTGTCGTACTAAACTTCGAGTGAAGCTAGAAATAGAAACAACTGCTGTGCTGACGACTACACTATTTCTGCTCTATCAAAATCGATTGCTAATTTTCCGTAATGTCTGTTTGACTTCTGATCTGCTGGGCTCCACTTAAACGTGGAATATGACCTGTGACCTTTGTGTTTCAGAACACAGGTTTAAGCTCTATGTTAAAGTAGGCATAAATGCCCGGATAGTTTTACTTTAATATGACTTGAGAGGAATTATTCAATATTTCTAGTACGTTTAATATACAAAATGCACAACGCCTACTTAAATAAAAAATATACTGCGAAGGAAACAATTTTCGGTACAGATAATTGTGGATAGGGCAATTCTCAGATTGCTTCCTCTTAAATGAAATAAACACATATAAAATTCTTTTAATTCCGGTTACTATAAACTTAGATATGTAACTCAAAAAGCAAAGAATGGGAAAAGATTTATAACGTCAAGTCAAATTTAAACCATTGCTCGAATATCTACTGAGAACCAAGTTATTACTATAGCATCAAACTCAGCGATAAAATGCAATCTCCGTATGAAGACTTAAAATAGAACGGTTACAAAAACTATACAATATGCTGCCTTCTAGCTTTATACTGGGTGGATGTATAAAAACGAAGAGTTATATTATGGGAGATAAAAGAAAATTACGGTATTTCCTCTTACTTTTACGGTGCTGCTGCATACGAAAAAAATGCGAGGCTCGTAAAAGTTCTTAAGTAGATTCCGTAACGCTATAAAACTGCTCTTGATGAGTATAATGAAGTCTCCGCTTCAATGATTAAAAATGTAGGGAAATCAAGAAGTCTGAAAGTTTCAAGCGCCCACTAGTTTTATCTATGCGTTGTCTGGCATGCGTTTGAAGGAAAAAAAGTAGCTTTTATCCATAGCCATCGTGAGCTCGAAATTTTCTTATGTCAAGGAATAGGCATTTTTAATATATGAAGTCTAAGTTAATTTTTAATTTATTCTAAACACATAAAAAATACAATGTAAGAACAGGTGCAAATTCCCTTCTTTAAACGCAAATATTTTCCATTAAAGTAATACATTTATGATGTTTTAAATAAAGTAGTATAACTATAAAAGTTTATATATATATTTTATTGTTTGCCACATGTTTGGGTTAAATTTTGAATTTTATACTCTGTCAATAGTTTTATACCGAACATGACCATTACTAAAAAGACATTTATATGTTCAAAACAGGACAATTTATTAAGGTCTAGTTAAAGTTCCAAGATTTTATTCATTTTTAAAATTTGCAAGCTTTTTTCTCTCTTCGTATACATACAAATGTATGATAAATTATCGCTTTTTCTCGAGTATCCTCGCTAGGTGTAAGTGAAGGTTTAGCTATCAAATCGAAGTTCTTTGGTTCAAATCAAGGCTTTCGAACTGTTGACTTTTCATGTTGCCTGGCCCGATTTGTTCGATGGTCCACACTATGGCCCAAACTCAATGTGGTGACAATAATTTTAAAGAGAGGATACGATATGACGTTAGATGAAGACCATCTGCGTCGAGACCGAACGGAGCGCCGAGACCATCGGAGCGTCGAGACCAAACCCGCTCGGAGCATCGGTGCGTCGGGCGATAACTTTTCAGTTATCGACCAGACGTGTTCAGGCTTAACAGGAAAACTGGCAGGCCAAGGCAACAGCCAGACCTGGTGGGCAACGAAGAACTGTTGAACGTTGCATATCATGCATTATATAGTCGAAACTTCAATGCATGTGAGCCTTGAAAGTAAGAGAGGACAACAAGCTCGAAAAGCTGGCGACTGAATGTGCTAGCAATGCATATTAGGTGTTGGCGGGAGTAACATCTAGTGGCAACCCACATCAGAACTCCAGGTGACGGACCGACATGCTGATGTATGATGCAGCGGTCATGATGTCTGTTATCGTATTGCTGTAGACTCGGATATAATCATAATGGAAAGAAAGCAGAATCGAGATTCGTCTGAAAAAACAATATTGTGCCATTCGATATTTATGTCTAGAGTTTACGACACTATTGCTAGAATGTAGTGTAAGTGGCATTAGCAGCAATAGATGTTTTGAAAAGAATTCTTCCCTTTAGCAGGCAATGTCGAATGGTTCGTGCTGAGAGAGGTCTTTGTGTTACATACCCAGATTCTTACGCTAGGGTTCTTGATGTCTATGCGATGCGTCTTTCAATGCCCACAACATGTTTGTTATCTCTTTGAGTGACGTGTCGATGCTGGTGCTGTCTTTCCTGTGTGTCAGTTCCTTCATCCTGCAGCCACCGATTCCATATATGCAACAGTATGGTTTGACTTTGCCAATATGAACATCGATTCCACGAAAGAATAAACGCAGTTCTTATAAGATACAATTATTCCTCTCTTAAACTCGGAAGTTTGCTGTAATGACCAAATTTCCTTTCGTCGAGGCATAATTAAGCTTCCCATACAAAGGGAAGCGGGAAAATACAAATTTGCAGTACATAGAAGAGCTTTATAGTCACCCTTTTTATAGGTTTCTAAGTGGCATTAGTAATGTGCATGATTTGCATACCCACTTCAATATTAATGATTTTTATGTTAAGTCTATGAATGGTGCTAATTTCAAGCCTCTTGAACGCTTCCTTCATTTTATTACATTTCATATGGCCAGATATGTATATACTTACAGTGTGGTAGCATCTGACCGAAAAGAACTTAATTAATTAATAAAAAGAACTGAATCTCATTTGCAAAATTTGCCAGTAGGTAAAGAAATAGCTATTGGTGCTGGAATATTAGTTAAAATTGCAAATTTAAATCGGTAGTTTCTCATACAGTAATAAAGTGATTTTTGACCGTTTTGAAATGGTATACATGAGTTTAATTATCTACTTCTAGAAGAATTTCTCTGTATCATGTTCTACTGCCCTTCTATAATGCGCCTTCTCAGTAATACAAGTTCTATCATTCAACTTCGTGAAACCTTCTCGGGATACATTATATTTAAGGAGAATTTACTTCCTGATTAAATTTCCGGGCAGTTCGAGAATATGCTTTTCTGCAAATAAATGTGCAGATGAAATGCAAGCTTCTATACTAAGATATTTTATAAAAACAGCAAAGTAATGCATTCAGTGATCATGGCTTAACATTCATACTCTGTTCTCAGACTGATTAAATTCAGCGGACAATTGTGAGTTACTTATCTTGAAAGGCTGAACTCAATTTTTATCTTTGTTATACTCAATCACAAAACATTTTCCTAACTTCCAACATCTGCTTTATATTTCTTATCATAGGTTTTAGCACGAGCAAATAATGTTTGCTGCAATGTAAATAGAAAATGAAATAGCTGTGGCATTAAATTTTATTCGAAGGCATCCCTCTCATCCGCTTACTATTCAAGTTCCACTCCTTTCAAATCAGAAAGCTTAAAAAAATTGCTCCTTCCCAAATACTTTTCTTCTACTATACTTCGTCCATGGCATGCAAAGTTATCAGATTTAAAAAATCGATCAGTAAAATGGGTAGGGAATATCTAAGTACAGCGTTATCCCCGCTTTTTCAACCCTCGCAGAGGTATCCTTTGTAGAACTGGTAAAACGGTTTGAAAGCTCAGAACTGATTCAGAAAATTTGAAATTTTACATTCCGTTATTTCCAAAGAATTAATGGCATATTTGTATGTAATATGAGTAGCATAATTATTTTCTGTGATCTAAGACTGCTAAAAGTTAACAGTTAATTTTTTACAGACATGTAAAATAAACAGTCGTTGTAACCGCTAATTCAGTGGTCATCTGCTTTCCGCACGTCTTAAACGCAGCAATCAATTAAAAAAAGGTAATTAAAATTGCTTATTAAAATATCGTCCTGTTTGATCAGTAATTAAAGATGGTTAACTTATCTATATTCTTTCCTGGATGATGGCACATGAAGCAATAAGATAGATTTTAAGTGTAAGTGGATGTAAAGTTGGAATAATGTACTTTCTCAAAAGTCGTGTTAACCGAAAATGTACAGGTTATTCCAAATAAAATGTACCTGTACCTAATTCGAACCCAAAACATTACGACTTTTAATTTGAGTTGATACAATTAGGGACACTCCATTTTTTTATAGTAGTGTTGCACGTGCCGAAAGTGCTTACGTCCATATTACATATCCATGAATAAAAGCAGCATTGTACTGATGTTCGAGCTGGGTATACGTTTATCTTGGAACCCTGTGTGATGTCTATAGTTCCAAACAAGAAAGTAGAGAACTTATAGAGGAAAGTATAATGGATCAATGAATCCTAGTTCACGCTTTTATTCATCTATAGAAAAATGTACATAAGTATGGAAGTTAGGACATGAGAAGAGTAAATATATTCTGCAGTTTATCAACATAATAAACATGTAATAATCGTAGTATACATATAGAGAGGATTTGCTTCATATCATATCGATTTCGTAAGCTTTCCATAGAGCTGAATAAATACCAGAGTTTATTTGTTTTTCTTAAAGTACTCAAACTGGTATTTTCCAATAACAATGACTATTTTCTTCAATAAAAACAAATGTCAAGAAATAACTCAGAACTATCTATTTAAAGAAATGTTTGACGTATTCGAAACAAGCTTTATGCATCCTTCCTGAGCAACTCAAAGTTCTGAGGTCAATCGCACTTGCCCTTAGAATCCTCTACCCAATTCCATTTAAGAATCGAAAGTTATTTAAAAGCAGAAATGACAATTCTACCTTGCCATGATTCTTTGATCCTTTCAGATTCAATACTCTTTTCTCTCAGGAAAGCGGTTTAGTTTAAAGAGTTTTTCCCCCAAGAACATTATTAAATGGCAAAATCCACAAAAATTAAGCCACAG
Source organism: Stegodyphus dumicola (assembly GCF_044657685.1). Taxonomy (NCBI): domain Eukaryota; kingdom Metazoa; phylum Arthropoda; class Arachnida; order Araneae; family Eresidae; genus Stegodyphus; species Stegodyphus dumicola. The sequence goes on along the minus strand of NC_140781.1, from coordinate 138,268,137 downwards.
ATATATCAGCATAGTATTCTAGAGAAAACTTTGTACACATGATATACTTACTGATTTTATTTCACGCCTAAAACGATATGAAATGTTGTCAGAATAGAAAAATGATTGTAATTTTGCCTGTTGAGAAAACGCCTGTTTCTGTAATATTTTATTTTATCACATGAGAGAATTCCTAGAAAAAGGCGTATTACTTTTTTTTCTTAAAAACATTGCATATTTTTTGACACTCTGTTCCTCTTAAAATAATAACGAACTTTGTTTCTTTATCAAGCATCATTGAAAACGGTCCTGCATTTATGGTGGCTTTGTTTCCTAAAATAAACGTAATGTATTCACGTTTGATTTTAATATAATTATATTTTGTGTTATCAATAGTATCTCAGGTACACAAATTACAAATCTGTGAAAACCGCGGTCTAAAAACAAGATTTTTATGCTCAGTACGCTCTTTGGAATAAATTTATAATTTTCTTTCTTCTCTTTACTGTTATATTGCTCTTTTTTTTAATATTAGAATCCCTAACTTAGTGGGGCAGTTAACACGTTCTCAGAAACTTTGTTATTCATCTCTGAGTAATAAAATAGAAGGAAAGAAACTTCTAAAGTAATCAAAATTCACGGTCCTTTTTGAAATATGGAATGAATAAAGTAAAAAAAAAAAAAAAAAAAAAGAGAAGGACTAGAGAATTTTCTTCTCTGGAGTAAATATTGAAGCAGCAGAATAAGCTCTACGTCAGCAAGAGGGAACTAAACTAAAAATGAGAAAGAAATTCATAATATTCGGGAATGGAGAACGCCCCAAAAAATTTCTACACATACATACATACACACACGCATATCTGCCCCTGCTACTGTCAAAACAAACGTGAGGAGCCTAAAATATAAAATGGCCCCCAATATTGAGCTGAGTTGAGAAGTTCGCATTCATGACTTGTGGCTAGATACACGGATTTGTCTTATATATATATTCTGTACGAATTTTTGTCTGTCCGTCTGTCTCTTTGCTGGCTGCCTGTTCATTTTTTGTTTATATATTTAACTCTAGATATGGTACGAGTTGATACTTTTCACTGAAGCGACACTTAAAAAAAAAGTGGTTTTGTTTCATTCCTTTTTCGGGTTGGGAGTTGAAATGTATGGAATAAGGCAAAGGGTTATAAGATTTTGTCGCTCTCATGTTGTTTCGGATTAGCATTTTCGCTGAACTTTCTATTTTTCCGCTACTTTCGAAGAAAAGCCATTTCTTCAGTTAAAGATAATAAATAGATTTTCTTCTTGGATGCGTTTGCGGGTACATCGCGAAATAAATGTGAAATGGAATTTTCGAAAAAAAAAAGATTCCTCTTTTTTTCATTTTAAGAAAGAAGACGAGGACTGAAAATTTCTCATACACCTGACTTACCATTATATATATATATATGTATATATTTGAATTATTTGCAAATACCGAATTCTAGCTATTTGAAATTCTACATTATTAGCTAACTATATCGTAATATCCTCTTATTTCGAATGCAAAAGGGATTGATTCTGCATATAAAACGACTGATTTGAATATAAAATATTCTGCTTTATAACAGTTGAACTTTAATCCCCCCCCCCTCACTAAAAACATAAAACTCCTTATTTTTCTTTATGTTCGAATACATATTTAGCTTTGCTTTTATAAAGATTTAATAAACTTTTAGAATTAATTTACGGAGTTTCTTTTGGTTGTTTTGAAAGGAATGGACGAACGTTAGGCTAATATTTGAATTATTGCTGCGTTACTAACTGGAGACGCTACGTTCAATAATTAACATATTGAATTTTCACATTTGAACTGATTAAAACAGGTGTGGCAACATTAGCCTGATCATCTGGTTCTGACTATAAAAAAAGCACATTCGAAAGAAAATGCCTGAGTTTGATATGCTTTCAACTTTTTAAGTCGTACTTTCTGTAGACTGTAATAACAACGCAATGTTTAATTATGATTTACATTATTATATCCACGTCTATTGATTTTCTCTCTTTGAATACTGCATTTTGGATATGATAATAATTTCACCTCTGCTGACATCCAAGGCCAGAACCAAAGTTTTTTTGTTTTTTTTTCCAGAATTGCCCTCAAGATAATAAAAATTGAAAATAGCTTCTGAAATAAAGTTGGTAGCAGGAAGTTTACAATAAGCATTATATAATTTTTTTTATAATGAACCACTTATTTTCAATTTATTTCTAGAGCTGAAAAGTTTATAAATGAATGCATGTGAATTTATTCATTCCCAAAAGTTTACTTTGTATGAGCTTTATAAAACTGCTTCCTTCTAACATGCAGGTAAATTTTATGTCAGTATCGTATAGTCGGAAAAAGTGCGTATCAAAACAATAAAATTATATGAAACACATAATAATAAAAAAGTAAAAGGAATGGAAAGACTTACAGATTCGAAATTAAATATAGCTTGCTAATAACTAACTGCAAGTATTAACTTTTGTAGTCAAAAATGTCATTGTAACTGGATTAAGAAGTCATTTTTCTAGAACGTAACCCACCAGAACTTGAGTAGGCATAATTTTGAACACTGGTTGTACAATTCTAAGTTACTATTGTACAGATGAAGTTAAAGTATAGAATGTTCAGATGTATTTTAAGTATTTTTGTGTAAATAACATCCAATCATTTTCAGGAAAATCCTTCATAGGATATTTATATTTATAGAAGCCACCATTTTTAATACAATATCGCGTATGTAGAATTAATCACCAGTAATATTAATTACAAGGTATTTCTGAACGCTATTGGAATTGTCGCCTTCTAGATTAAATACGGAGTTAACAAGAGAAACCACATTACCAGAAATGAATCAAAAAAGCATCCGTGATGTGAGTGGTTTGATAGCACCATTACTTTACAGCAAAAGGTTGTTGCATTGATATGCATGCGATTTCTGTATTCCAACAGCACTGAGTTATTCCTCGAAAAACAATTTTCCGTTTAGCTTTAGAAGATCTTCACAAGGCTTTAAAACTATTAAAAACCCTGATAAACCATTTTGTGTAGACGTCAAGTCAGAGAATATGATTGTCATTATGACAGCTAATCAAAACGTACTGCCAATGAAGTGATCCAAGGATTACTTCCAATAGCTTTATAAATATTGGTACAAAAACGGAGCACCCGATAGTGACTAATTTGAAATTATTTAATACTGACTGTTTTCTTCAAAGGAATTCATTCAGATAACAGTTTCCCAATAAATCAGCTTATGTTTAATGAAAATTTTTGCTCTAAACCAGCGCTTCTCAACCTTTTGACTAATGCGTACCATCTAAACAGAAACTGAAAATCATTACCACCCCTACATTCTACAATTTCTCAACAGAAATATTAAAAAAGTATATTTTGCCATTTTCACAACTTATTGGTTATTTGTATTAACTATGCACACATAAAAATATTAGATTAAAAATCGGTTACCATTTTAATTATCAAAATTCAAGTTATAATTCTTTTATTTTAAACATTAAGATGAAGTTTGAGCCTGTTTAAGAGAGATAAATTTTTTTATGTCTGGTTTTACTTCACTTAGTTTTAATCGTAAATAAGGATCCACTTTTAATTTTGTTCTGTATTTATTTTTCAAATAAAGCATGGAAAAAAATCCTTGCTCAGACAAATAGGTTGTGCAAAATGGCAATACAAATTTAATAGCTGTATTGAAATGCCTTTAAATTCTTTTTTTTTTCCTTCAGCCAAAAGTTAACAAATGTGTTATAAGGTATTTCTCCCGCCTTCCAACGTGCCTTCGTGGTGTAATGGTTCTGCACGCTGAGCCGGTATCCAGAGGTCCGTGGTTCGATTCCCGGCGAAGGCGCTTGCCCATTTTTCATCTTTCCTGTTTCAAAAAAAAAAAAAAAAAAAAAAAAGGATACCTTATGTCTCTACAGTGTTAATTTATCGTCCCTTACGTCGACTATTAGGGCATTATTAATGTATAATGTAATACGATGTATTACTATTGTGGTAATTCAATATAGTTACAACACTTCTTGATGAAAGTATCTTTATATTGTATAATAGGCATTGTTATTTTAGGAATCCGCAGTACCCCTGTTTTCCACCATCTGCCCCTGTTTGCAATATTATTTTTCTGGACAATTTCGGGATTCGGACGATACCCGAATAGTCAGTGAAAGCCGCCCGTGTGTCCGGAACCTGCTCTCCCCTGTCACCTGTCTCTACAGTATTATTTTTGAAATATACAGTTAAAGTTCCATCACAGGAAATCTTTTTCTTCAAGAGATAAATTTTCAGGTACATTTGAAAAAAATGAATTTCTAATCCAATTTTCACATACATTCAAAATACATGTTGAAATTATTCATCAATGAAAAACAATGGTTTTTAATGTCGAATGCAAATTCTTCTTTCATTTTCAAATTATTTTCAGTTAGAAATCTTTCTAAAAGTGGTAAAAAGCTTGAGATATTATCATCCAATTCTTTGATTATTAACTCGAGTTTTCTTATCATTACATTCATTTTATCTGTAATGATAAACAAATTAATTCTTTGGCCCTGTAATCTTAAATTTAATTCATTTAACTTTTGAAAATTTTAGCTAAATATGCTAAACGCACCAACCATAATTCACTAAATAAACATTTTTGCAATACAAGTTTTTGAATCACAGAGGAATTCAAAAAGACGATTTAAAACTTTGTCTCTGAACCACCTTAGCTCGGAATGCAACAAAAGCGTTTCATGTTCTCTCTCCATCTCGTGGTATAAAATCGTAAATATTCTTGAATATAAAGCTCAGCTTTTAACGAAATTTACAATTTTCACAGCTTGCCTCAAAACTATTTTCAGGTTTCCTGCAGAATGAATGGAACATTGAGTAAATTTAGTTTCAGGCGCGATTTTCTTTGTCTGAGAGAAGAAACACCCGAATGTTTTCCTAATAAAGCCCGACCTATGTCACTGCATACGGCAGGGCAATGCACTTATACCAAGGAATATCACTCTCAGACATAAAATTGTCAATTACTCTGAAAATATCATGTGCGCTTGCTCTATCATGAACAGATTCACAAAATAAATACTCTTCGGCAATTCGTTTATCGTCTTCGAAACGCATGTAAACTTATAATTGAATAAAGTTCGTCATATCAGTACTTTTGTCCAATTGCAATGCAAAATACGCGCTGTGTTTTATTTTTTGAATAAGTGTCTCTTTTATAGAATTCGCCATTTCGTGAATTCGTCGACTTACTTTATCATTCGATAATGGAATATTATTAAGTTCTTTAGCCACCTTTTCGTTGAATAATGTTCAAACCAAATCTTTAGCTGCCGGTAATATAAGGTTTTCACCAATAGTGTGAGCCTATCCATTTCTGTTACTCCTTTTAAAAACATCATTTTTTATGACAAATTTTATTATGTCTTTGGCTAAAAGAACATTTGTGAAAATAAAAAAAGTTTATTTTGCTAATGTCTATGAGCGGATATTGACTTTGAACAAAGCTCAGATTGCATAAATTTAATAGTTTTAGGTCGAAAATGTAAACAGGATGTTGGTATATTTAATTTGTGAATTTAATAGTTAAAAATACTTTGTTCCTTTGGCTATCACCTATTTTTCTCTTGCGTACCACTAGTGAAACGCATTTTTCACCTGCATATTGCATGGAAGACGAACAATATTTAGCATATAAATGTGATTTATGTTACCTTGCTCACAAAATGGGCCTTTGTATCCAACATCACAGATGCAAACCCCTTCAGCACATTTCCCTCTTCCGTTGCAGTCAGCCAATTCGCAATCGTTCGCGGGTACATTGCATTCTGCACCTTTCCAGCCTGGTTCACAACGACAAGAGCCATGTATGTATCTTCCATGTCCACTGCACAGTACTGGACAAACACCTGGAATTTGAAAGAGGAAACACCTTGCTGAAAAACTATATGAAACACACATAAAATATTATTACGTCATATAAAGTAGCTACAGATACAAAGTACAGTGTGCATTCAGATATTTGCTTCTTAAACAGAATGGAATGTATTTCTGCTAAATATTTCCTAAATTCTTTCAAAATTTACATAATAAAGATACTTCAAAATTTTAGTGAAATGTAAACTACATCATTCTCTTTCTAAAATTGCTAGAAAAACTATATGCAGTGTGATTAGATACGTATTAATCAGAATGTATTTCAAAGTAGACTATTATACTTGTAATTCTTACAGAAAGTACATACTTCAAAGTTTTAGAGCAGAAGCATGTTAAAATTACTTCCTTAAATTTTTAACAAAACAACGAATCAAAAATACTTTAGAAATTATTTTACTTCCAACAAATCTTACCGACACGGAAGTTCTCACAACGGTAATCTCTTCGAAATATGTGTAATTCTGTTCATTTAAAAACGCAAAAGGGTAAAAATTATTCTCTAAACATTCTATAGCATGTAAAAAAATTGCAAAATAAAGGTAATTGAGAAAACTGCATTATTTTACGATTTTTCAGAATTTAAAAATGGTGTTTCATTATTTACAGATGACCGAATCTCTGACTAAATCGCGTAATAAAAGAACAGATGCATGCAAAATTTTATTTATATATATCTATTCATTTAGGGGTCTCAGTATTTTATACTATATTTATTGGTGCTTATGTATAGTATTACTTATTATTACTTTTTATCACTTACGTTTTCAGTTGCTGCTTTTTCACGCATTATCAGCACACAGATCATGCAAGAAAATGTATTTATTTTCGTCAACATGAACCAACTAAATACTGAAAACCATTCAGCTCATTTAGAAATAAAATATAGTGAAAACCCAGCTAGTAAATTGATGTAAACATGTAGAAAAATTAGTTACAAATAACTGTTTTGGTAATTCCAAAATTTCAACCAAATTCCAAAATTTCTCCAAAATTTCAACACGCCATATTGGAAGAGCATCAAATTTATAACTTAGACTAAAAAACAAACTTAGTTTGGAGTAAATTTTGAATAAAACTATCGATTTCGAGGGTTTCATACATGGGTCCCTTTTCTTCAGAAGAAGAATTATTTTTTTTCAAACTAAGTTTGCTTTTTTGCCTATTTTTATATTTCAAAATGCTGCCAAATTGTGTTAGAAAGTTCGCATCTGTTAGTCGAAACCTTTACACTCAATATTTTTTTACGCTGTCTAGAAGTTTAATGTTGTATGCTGCGTATATTTAATACATCTAATTCAAACAAATACCATTTTTTTCTGATATACAGAATCAATTAGATTTCAAACCAACCTGAAATTTAAGTTTTGAAGATCTTACTTCGAATGCAGGTTATATGCATAATCGTATTTCATTTAGAAGATTCATTATCATAGAAGGGCGTATGTACCTTCAGTATGACTATCATTTATAAATATATTTGGAAAAGTAATATTTTTCCTGTTTTATTAAAAATATTTTAGTAAAAGAAGAGCATGAAAAATATTCACTTAGCACTGAAAATACAGATCATATAGGTATGAGATAAACTTTAATGTAGAGCATCCGCAATGAGACACTTGTCATATGGAATCATACATTTAATTATTAGCTACTTATAAGTGATGTAAGTTTAGGTGCCATATAGGATGCTCTAAACGCATGTAGTCCAGACATGTCAGATAAAGAATACTAAACTGTACCAAAAGAAGTAATGTATGCATAACTTACCATGTGATACCACATCATTTTTGCTGTAATTTATACATAACGAAGTAGAAATATATTTTCTCAACTTCTTAAAACTGAAATTCAAAGCTCACTGCTTAAGTGACCATTCGGTTCTGATTTTTAATTTATTTGTTTCATTGTCAGTGTTTAAGTATGAGAAATCAAAGTAATCTAATTCGTGAAAAAGGCAACACATATTACACACAATAATACAAATAGGAATTTAAAAATACGTATGAAAACATATATTTACTTAGACTGAAGAATATATATGTAAAAAGAACATAAAAAATATTTCCTGTGCGTACTGCTATTAAGATACAATGTAAATGTTGATTAAGTTAAAATCAGATAGTGGAAGATGCGTGAGAAAAATAATATATATATATTAAAAAATTAAACCTTAAAAACAAGTCAAAATAATATTTGCAAGATCACATAAATTATAATACAGCATTGGAAATGACAAAAATGTGAAAAAAAGCTGCATTATTATCGTCAGACTCTTACGTTATCAAAAGGAGGTTAAAGACTTATTATGTTCACACACATTTTCCGGGATGATTTATCCTGTTTCTGTAAGCTTAAAATTATCCGAGGCACTGAATTAATAATATAAGTACTTTCAGTACCATTAAAATTAAAAACTCCTCTGCTACAGAACAAATCTAACCCACGAAAAAAAGCATATTCAATAGTATCTCTTGTATACACGCAGACAGAAAGAAATTTTAAAATAAGTTTTAAAATATATGTAAAAAACATAAAAAAGACCTCTTTACATTTTAAAAGTATTATATTTTGATGATGAATTTTAAATTATCTTCTTTATATACAAAGGAAAGGAAGAATTACAACACCTAATACGGAGTCAAAAAATAAATTACCTGCATCTCGTTGAACCACTGGTAAAACAAACAGCCATTAAAATCTGGAATTTTTTCGAGGGGAGAAAGGAATGTGCAGTCCGGGTCGCTATGATGACGAATTGAAATCTTCGCCATGTAGTATTAGCGGAAAATAATCGGAATTTTAAAAACTTAGCTTTAATAAATTAATTTGGTAAAGGGAATGAAAAATGGAAAATTAGGTAGCAAATATTTTAAAGGGAAAACATTCTTCACTGTAATTAATCGGCAAACAATAGCGACTCAGGAAATAAAAAGTGCCTATTGTTTAGTCATAGAATGAATAGCTACACAAAGATATATCATACAAACTTTATAATAGTAGTACTGTATACATTTATACACAAAGAAATTCTTTCTCAGGTGTCCGTACCATTTCTCCTAAAAATAAAGTTTTAAGAATGGCCTTCATATCCTTAGATAAAACCTTATAGGTCTACAGTATTCCAGATTTTTTAATGTAAATTAATTAAAGTGAATGGAATTTGATTATCTCTAATGTATTTATAAGCATTAAAATTTCCTTTTCTTTCTGTTCTACCTCAGTAGAAATATTGTCAATCCATTTTATGTGAGTATTAATAGTTAAAAGGTTTTGGAAATGTTAGGAAACCAGTTACTAAGTTTTATCTTAGTAAAGTTGAAGTCTCTTCTTTTGATATAAAGCCTTAATTATTATAGATTATCGACCTATAGAACTAAATACCTTACATCTAATTGATCTAAGATAGTCTTCTTTAAATTAAGGCATTCAGAGTAAATACTGCTGCTTTTAATGGAATTAATATAGTTAAAAGATATAATATCACCAATATACCTGTAGGTGAAAGCAAAGCTTTGTAAATCATCGGTAGTTAATTCTTTGGCAAATAAATATAGATTGCAGAGTTTATATGAGTAATTCGCTCCTACTGGGATGGGTAATTGAGGATCCAACTAACTCTAATTTGGCGATTGAGTTCCCTAAAAACCCCAGTCTCCCTTTAAAAAAGGGAGTATATAAGGTGTTTCTCCCGCTTTCCCAGCGTGCCTTCGTGGTGTAGTGGTTCTGCACGCTGGGCCGGTATTCCAGAGGTCCATGGTTCGCTTTCCGGCGAAGGCGTTGTTGATTTTTCATCTCTCCGGCTTTTCTAACAATACCCAATGTCTCTACATACTTATTCAGTGCCTCGGATAATTTTAAAGTTACAGAAACAGAATAAATCAACCAGGAAAAAGGGTATTATAATAAGAAGCTTTACCTCCTCTTGACTGCGTAAGATTCTGAATATAATAATACAGTTTTTTCCACTAAAAATTGGAAAAATCATTACCACGTCTGTACGTTAATTTATATGATTTTGTAAATATTATTTTTAGTCCATTTTTAGTTTTAATTGAAAAAAATTAATTAAAAAATTTAAGCTAACTGCATTTACAATTTGCAATACTATTCGCTCAATTAATAATATATTGTTTATTTTCTTACATGGTATTCTTTTGCCTGTTTAGTTTTAATTTTAATTCAGTCGTTATAATTGTCATAATTCGAAACATGGAAGAGAAATTAGCTCGCAGTCGTCATGACCGAGTATGGATAGTTTGGTGCGCAGTGAACACCGGTACTTTTATCAGTTTTCGATAGTCGAGTGGAAAGATGAAGAAGATGTTGACACAATTTAAGTTCAGCTAATTACCATCTTTATTTCAGGGCACATCAGAATAATTCTTCATAGACAATATACTTTTCGATCATGAACAATTACAATAATTTCTCACATACACACGTTAACGGGGGCGACATACTTTTCGGACGGAGAAACAGAGCAGAGGGGAGATTTTAGCAGTAGCGGATTCTAGGAAAAAAACTGCTAGAAGTATTTATACCAGAGGAGGTGCGATTCTAGAGACAAGCTATGATTGGTTAATAGTAGTTCAGGTTTCCCTTTCAGTAACGTTATATAACTTAGAATTTAGGAGAACAGATGAACTTGGAGGGAGAGCACCAAACCTAGAATGCCAATTTTGAGATTGCTAATTATTTTTTAAAAGCAGCTATATTATTTGTTATATTTTACACACACACACATATATATATATATAATAATAAAATTCCATAGTCAAGCATACACTTAAAATTCTAACTGTATGTTCTTTTCATTTTTAATGGCGACGTTCTCTTATTTGAAAGTACGTGGAATTAAATCCATAGCCCCGTAATCAAGTTGTTTTTCCCGCCTTTTCTACACGTACACTTATAGAATGTAATAGAATATTTAAAGCGAACTGGATTGGCTGACGAGGCTGACGTCATTTCTTGGATGCTCCGCCTTTCCAGAGGCTATAAAAGGACTCGCAAAAGTATATCGGGGCTTTTCTTTAATGCAACGATGCAGTAAACTTCATACAAAAAGTTATTAGTAATTTTTTTTTATTTACTCCGGATATCTGATTTTGTAACTGCTATTTCTCCCGAATAATGATAAATGGAACCCGTTTTTTAAACTTACCGTCTGATAATTTAAGTTACGACTACATCTATTTTTCTTCAACGATCTATTTATTCTGGACAAAAGCTGATACATCACAAGGAGTCGGCAGGATGGGTGTACCCAAAAGGAAAATAATTCCAATGGAAGAGAAAGAACTTTTTAAGTGCAGGTTGTATCTGTTTTTTACAACTGAAGAATTGTGAATTGTGATACAGCTTTGTCTTCGAATTTTGAGCTCGTGTCATAGTTAGAACCGCATGATTTGGATATCGTCTGCTGGAAAGAAGCTGAAGAATTTCAATTTTTTATGCTGTGTTATTTTTAACAGCACACAAACGAGCAGGAATAAATAGTGTACTCAACAGCCAAGTACGAACAGATTTTAAGAAATTATTTTTTCTCAGTGTATGCTTGACTATGGAATTTTATTATTACAAATATATACATAAACAATTTTTTTCAGGCATCCTACACTATCTGATTTTGTGAAAAATATATTGATTTTGCTCATTAATCAGGTTTAACATCGTATCCTATGCTTTTTGGTATGAATTAATATGGAAAGCTTTTAAAGCATAAAAACAACTAGAATATGTAAACTACAGCGAAGAGTGTAATCTACGTAAAAAAGATGATTTCTAGCAGCTTCTATGCTTGGCTTACTAATGAAAAAAATAATTTTTAAAAGTTTATCGAATACTCTCTTAAAATACATCTTCAAGTACCGCTGATATGTAAAGAGCTAATCTAGAAAGTAAATCTGACATAAAATACGTTGATGATGAAGCTGATAATGTAGTTGTTTCGCATTAAATTTTCACTTTACTCTATTTTCAGTTCCTTTTCACTTAAGAAAATACTTATCCTTTCTAATTAAAGAGACAAAATGGTGTTAATTTTTTGTCGTGCTTTACTTCTTCTTTTTATTGAAATTTCACATTAATTTATTTTCAGATACTACAACCCGAATTTTTAAATGCTTTCATTCTGTTTTCTTGCTTGTTATTTTTGTTTCGGTTAATGTAGAAGACAAGGATTATTTCAATTAATTCTTCTAGTTTAGTTTAGATGAAAAGCAAGTGAAAACAGAATTGAAAACTGGAATATGTTTTATTTATTTTTTAAGAATAAACGACTAATCAAATGCAGATTGTACAAATTTTGTGTTACCAGTGCATTTAAAGAACTCGTAAGAGTTTAAATATGTAATATATAAAAGAATTTAAATGTGTATGTACATATTAATAAAGCTTCGAGGTTATGCTTTGTATTCATGAAGTGATTTGAAATATAAATAAAACAAATCTTTTTTCTCTTAATTGCAATCCCTTGTGAGGCAGTAAAATATTCTAAACATGATATTTTTTCCCATGTTTCATACGGAATGCTATTCCTGGTTGAAAAAGCTATTTCAAAGAAATCGTTACTGCGATTATGCATCTGTGAGGCTAAAGCTTGAGATTCGTGAAATGCTTTATTATATTATTTAGATTACTAGCAGCTTCGCTGCCAGCCTTCGTCTGGCTTTTAAATGCACCGGAAAAATGGCTGAAGGGAACACCAAACGTTAAATTTAAAAACTGTGTAGAATTTTACTCTGCAGAACAACTTCATAAATAAAAGTTATTACGTATAACAAAATTACAATGAAATAAGCAATATCCCTTAATACAAATATTAATTATCCTAATAAATAAATTAACCAACTTCCCCTTTAAAAATCTTATGAACTCAAACGGTATAAAGAAGGTTAAGAACTTTGTTTCCTAAAAAAATCACTCAAACTTTTCAATATCTTAAAAACAGTGAAATGAGTAATAAATAACATAAAAGAATACAAAAAACAAAAAATTTTGAAAAGCAAAGTATAATTATTGATATTTTATCTTACATTTTCAAGAGAAAAAAATTGCAATGAAATAAGCTATATCCTTTAATACAAATATTAATTATCCTAATAAAAATTAACCAACTTTCTGTTGAAGAAAAAAAATCATGCAAAACTTTTCAATATCTTACAAACAGTGAAATAAGCAAAACATAACGTGAAAGCAACTCAAAAAACATAAAATTCCGCGCAGGAGTTTACTCTACAGAACAACTTTATCAAAAAAAATCAAAAAAATATATTGCATATATATAAAAATCACAATGAAATACGCCAATCTCTTAAAAACAATGACATAAGAAATACGATGAAAATTTGTTGCCAAACCCGTATTTCTAAAAGAATCTAACTATTCAAAATGATGCGATTTCATCAAAAATCTATCAACAACACTAAGACAGGAAAATTGTTGCCAAAAATCACATTTTAAAAGATGTGAGATGTGAGAAGTGTACTCGGAAGCTTTATTTAAACATTTTTTTTAAAATACAAAATATCATTTTTTAAAAATTCTTTTTGTAAAAACAGTCGCAAGGATGAAAGTTTAACGTGTCCAAAAATTAAAGAAAATTAAACTGTACATTTTTAAAAATAAACGTTTTTAGAAAATATCCCGTTGAAAAGATGTTAAGCTCCCTTTGTTAAATAAATTCGTAATTAATCGATGTACTGAAACACGAAATTTATTTTAAGTTCGTAAAATAGCTAAGTGCCTACGTTTCATGATGATGTGAAAATGGAGTGTGTAGAGTAAAATCTCGCTTTCCTATAGCCCATTACGTCTCAAAATGACGCGATTTCGTAACAAAATATAAAATTTAAAAATGATTCGAATTCAAATTTCGAAAAAATTGCTTCGAGGTGTTCTGGCTCTTGTCTAGATGCACCTATGTACCAAATTTCGTGGCCGTGGGTCATTAGCTTACGCGCAGCGCAAACGAAAGACACACACACACAGACAGACTCTTTCTTTTATTATATGTAGAGATTACCTTTGTCTCATTTACAGGATGCCCTATCTTCGAGTTCACTCAAATATTCGGTGTAAGTATGCAGTTCTTTTAGAGTTTTCTTAAGAAAGCTTTAAAAGCTGAATACTTATACCGAAACTTTAAAAGATCCTTTCAGATTTTTTTTATTCTTTTAGAGTGCGCAATGGAGAAAATTAAGAATTTCACAAATGTTAATTACATTATTTTTATAACGTACAAATATAAAGTCTATCATGTTTTTATTCACGGAATGAAAGGAGGAAACTTAAGCGCAAATAAAAATTGTTAACAACTGAAGTTTAAAAAAATAATAATAAAGGAAAATTAACCAACTTTTTAATGTATTAAAAATTAATAAAAAATTCATTTTTGCGTTTTCGCCTTTTACTACCTTTCAGTACAAACTGGGAACTCTTTCCTTCTACTCTGTTTCACATAATAGCAATATTTGTTAGGCAAGTGTATTTGTTCACATTTAAAAGGCACATTTCTCCTTTTTAGTAAAGTTGCTTACGTAAAAATCTGACCAAGAAGATTGTATACAGTGGCTCAAACAATTCAGAATACATCTTACTGTGCCTTGATAAATCTAACTTTCAATATAAATAACACAATACGAAGAAGAGTAAACACGTTTTTATTTTTACACATAACAAATGTTTTAATTTAAAGTAAAAATAAAGAACAATCAACCAAAACATTCTAAAATGAAAAAAAAAAATCAGAAGCATTTTAAATAAACATATGCAGATTTTTGCCTCAAAAAATTAAGAATACAGCAATGAAATTTTTGTGATATCTCACACACAAAAAAGTGTCAATATTTTGTTGCATTTCCTTTAGCTTTTATGATCTCTTCCAAACGCCATGGTACCGATTCGACCAGCATTTTGGTCATCTTTGAAGATAATTTATCCCATTTTTCTTCCAACATCTCTTTTAAATGCGCTTCGTTTTTTTATTTTGTTTCGCTGTTTCGAGTGTGACTCACAGCTGTCCTATGATATTGATGTCTGGGGACTATGGTGGTGTGTGTAACTGCTGTTTCTAGTGAAAAAGGGACACCACACTTAACGTTATGTGCCATGTGTTTGAAGTCATTTTAGTGTTGGAATATGAAATTTCCATCTAAATCTAACTTCTTAGAACATTCTTTTGGTATGTTGTGGAGTACATCCAAGTAAACCATATGATTCATAATGCTATCTCTAAAATCTAAATGTCCTACCTCCAACTGAAGCGATACAACACCAAACCATGACGAAGCCACCACCATGTTTAGCGGTAGGACGTAAATTCTTTTGGATCCAAAGCTGTGTTGGGCTTTCTCTATATGGTGCGACGACCGTCACTGCTCAATATGCGAATTTATTCTCATCAGTGAATATAACTTTCTTCCAAAATTTATTCGTCTTCAATTCGATGAGTTTTGCAAGCTCCAAACGCTTTTTCTCATTTTGAAAGCTGATGAATGGTTCCTTTCTAGCAACTCTGATTTTACATCCAGCTTGTCTAATTACATTTCGTACATTTTCAGCACTTACAATTCTGCCAATGATTTGAGAAATTTCTGTAGCATGTTTGACTGCACTTACTTTAGGATCAATCTTTAAATCTTTCAAAATTTTCCTTTTGGCGTCATCACTCAGAATACCTTTTCTTACTCTTCCACTTTTGTTTTCGATCAAACCCTCACTTTTATATTTTCCAATGACTTTTTGAACACACATGTTACTTCTACGAACAAGTTTAGATATTTCATGATAAGATTTTCCTTTTTTACATAATCTTAGTACAAATTACGTACATCAATACTGCTTTCTCTTGGATGAGCCATTTCCTGTTTAAAAGTGTTGCTTTAAGTTCATAAAACAAACTTCATTACAAAACAGAAAAGGTTTAAGATAAGATTACGCAACATCAGATTAAAGTAAAAGCCACGTATAAAAAAATGTAGTGGTAGTTAAACAGATTTTATTGGTGTATTATCATTTTTTGAGGCTAAAAATCTGTATATTTTTATTTGAAATACTTCTGTAATTTTCCATTTTAGCATTTTTTCTTTGAATGTTCTTTATTTTTAATTTAAACTAAATCAATTTTTATGAGTAAAAATAAAAACATGATTGCCGCTTTTTGGTAACGTGTTACTTATATTGAAAGTTAGTTTTAACAAGTAAAAGTAAGATGCATTCCCAATTTTGAGTCACTGTATGAGATATTAACAAATAATAATGAATTTTACATAAAGGTTCTATCCTTATCTATCCTTATGTCACTTCGAACTGCTTATAAAAAATGATCGAATAAGTTGTGTATTAATATGATCTTTGCTTAAAGCATCTTTAAGAAACAACCGCGCAACAGCAAAAATAAAATGCTACTTAGGCCTTTTCTGATCACGTATCACAAACGGACCATAAAAACCCAACTGAAAAAGTCTTATCATAATTCTTATTTTCGTTAGGATAAATTTTTCAACATACTAGCTAGCATGATATCACCGGTAAGCCTTAATAAAAACTTATCACTTGCCCTCAGATTTTACTCTATCCATTCTTCATTGTGTGTATAGAAGCCATATGTGGGCGATTTGAAGAATGAACCATGCAGTAACGCAGATTCAAATCGATATGCATTTGATTCTACTTCGATACAAACTATACTGCCAAATATAATATGATTTAAAGTACAATATTTCCAGAACAAAATGCAAGTATGGATAGCATGATGTACACGCTTACAAAGAGTGATTCTATTATGAAATGGTTTCTTACAGAAAAGGTAAAATAGACTTTCTGTTAACCGAGTCTTTATCAGTCGAGGTCTCTATTCAACGAACTTTATTTCAGTTTAACACTTTCACAACCAATCTGCCCCACGCGGCCCTACATTGAAACAACCAGAACCGCCCGAAATCGGCCGAGATTTAAATCTTGTTTTCTTCCCTTCGCCTAAGGCATGAATAGTAGGTGCAGTTTCCCCTAATGGAATTGTATCAGTTTACCGCAGACAGCTTGTCCTAAGAGGTTTTTCTATCTTTTGGTTCCTCGTGACATTTTGTTGTTGATTCTTTTGTGGTACAGTGTGCTTTTAAGCTTTAAACAGCAATAAAAGTGCAATTTAAAATTTTAAGGATTATATTTATTTTTAATCAATTTATAACTTCCCATAAATAAATAACGAAAATAAACAAAATCTCAGTCGTGATCATAACAAAGCCAGAAAGGCCTTGTTGGTCTGACCTTCAGAATAGTTTTATAAAGAACGGGGTCAAAGGCTAATGGAATCTTTGTTAGAAAGTACAAAGAATGTCATTCGAAATCTTCACACCTATTTTCTGTGTTAATGGACAGGGAGGGGAGGAAATTGCTGTGAAACTGGAAAAGTATTTCGGGCGGTTCAGTATTTTGAAGATATACAGGTTAGCGAAGAGTCTGGATTTCAAAGAGTTAAAGAATTCACAGTTAAAATGTGGTAACATTAAAAAGGACGCAATGAAAATAGGCGAATTCTCTTATCAGTGATTGTGGCGTTCTTATCAGTGAAGTCATTTAATGACTTTCATGTTATGCGCTCCAACAAAGTATGTGATTTATATGTATTAATTTTTGCGTTTTTGTCCACACTACGAAGGTAAAAGCAACGCTTACATTCTGACGCCTACGACAATAAATTTGTAAGCATATTTCAAAGGATAATGAATGTGAAAGCATCGTTCAGGATGACGTATCGTATTGGATAATGTAAAAACAACAAAACGAAGTTTTCAAGTTTTGAGTAACAAAGAAATTATTTGCACCATAGATCAGGAGAACAATAAAAATTCTACTGATCAGAATGATGTTGAGTATGACTATGAAACGTAAACGGAGAACGCAAAATTTAGCCATAACGAGCCAGAAATTTTTAGATCAAGGACCTGATGTTTCTCCTATGCATCTTTTGTTTAAAGAAATGTGCATGATCGCGAAGCAGCTGATAGAGGTATATGGCTAACACAAAAAAAGATAATACGGTTTTTCAAAAATAAATAAATTAATAAATTTTCATAAAATTGCAGGAATTTTGATGGAATTTCGCTTCGTCCGGTTTCTTCATGTCTATTTTTGTCACGAAGTAAAGTCTTGCGTGGGTTATTTGTTTAATTCACGTAAATAAATGTTTTACTAATTAAAAAAAGCTTTTGTTAATATGTTAACTGTACTTAATTTTAAAATTTCAAATAAGCAGATTTAGGTACCCTTGTCAAAAAAATTGGCGTGATTTAAAATTTAACCTATTAATCGAATTTTTAATTATCCCAACTGCCTATGATCCCAGTTAAACGCGATAAATAAGGTTATCCTATATATATGACACATTTTTCCTTTCCAGATGCTTTTATGTGTGACTAAGACTTCGAGGCATTGGTAGTTCGGGCAGGATTATATTCCCGGGATTTGAAGAGTTGAACTTATGAAGTTTTTATGACTTCATTTATTTCAAATGTAATGTAAATACGGTTCAGCGTCTCTTAAACATTACTCCAAGAAAGCATATTTTTCAATAAACCTAATGAGCTTTACGATTTTTCTATAAGTTAACAACTTAAAGGTTCTCGAAAGGCAATTTGTGATACTCATATGCTATAATTTTAGGTAAGAAGTTTCTAGATACTATGAAGTTGTAGATGTAATAGTTTCTTGATACTATGAAGTTCTAGATACTATACGAAATATCTAGATACTAAGATATCTCGTTTTGGAGAATAAAATGTTCACACTTCTATATTTGTAGACGTATTCATAATTCAGTAACATAAACATACGTTTTTTACTGTAGCACTTGTGTAATTAAACCCTTTCATTTTAAGAGGAGAGTGTTGATGGAAATCCCTTAGCTAAGCATAATCCACCGGTGATTGAGATGGTTAAGCTGTTGAATGCTGGTCATTTCAAACGACATGATATTCGATGGTTGGTAACACATTATCCAGGATTTCCTTTGTTTTAACATGCAGTTTCAGGCAGAAAGCCCTTCGTAGGTAAATGTATTTCCCTAGACAGCTGCCATTGTGTGCTTTGCCGTAACTAATTACCGACCTACCTAATCAAGTGCAAGTTGATGAGAATTCCTTTTTGGGGATTTCATGCCCAGATTGCCTCATCATGCTGACTATTTAATGGCTTTGAACAAGAACTATGCAGACCTGTACTCTATTCCACTTGAGAATTAGGCAGTTTATTATATTTATTAGAACAAACTGTGATATTTTGTCCTTAAAGCTCTTGACTGAGAAGCCAAATTACCATTATTAGTAGCACATTCGTCATAATTTAATTTCCTGTCCTTTGCCTTCTAGTTCCGAATGTTAGTTATTTATATAGTTAGTTCCGAATGTTAGTTATAATAATTTATATGTCAGCAATGGCGAAGCCTATGTTTCAAACTTACAAAGGAATTACAGATGTTTGAATTAGCAGAAGTAGAGTTTTAAACATTATTAAAATATGCATCCCACAAAACCTGTAGATTACTGATTTGAGGAAATCTGATAAAAGCGACACCTTTAAATGCTATTTTTTGTCAGCCACTCACTTTGGTTACTGAAGTCATTATAAAGAGCAGGACAACAAAAGTACATATCAATATCATGTGACTATAAAAAAGTGCGATTTCTTCTTCAGTTTTTGCGTAACATTAACATTTCTAGATTTCTTTATTTTCTAATATACCCTTAACTTATACAAGTGTAACCAGTTGACACGAATTTATTATACTGTATTTCAAATGAAAGGGAATTTTGTGCAATAAAGTGCCATCTCACTGATAAAAATAAATTAAAAAATGAACAAATGCATGTATATTAAAAATAATTTGATGAATGCCAATGATATATAATTTACTAATTATTTATTAATTATATATCTGACTTTATCTGTCACTATAAGTTAGGACATTTCGAAATTTTATTAATGAATTTATAAGAAATTAATACTCTTTCTCGTGCCGATGCAAGTGATAGCGTATTCAGCTAACATTGAAAGATCCATGATTCGAATGCCGGAGAGTATAAAATTGATTTATCACGCTTCTATCGCTTAAAAACTAAAATCATTACACCTTAATTGTACCCAAATAATTTTTTACACCAAACCTTTTGTTATATAGAATTTAGTACATTTTCATCAAATAATATGCTTTTGCCATAATAGAAGCAAGTAAAATAAGAGTTACTTCACTAAAACAACCAACATATTTATTGTAAAAGAAGTCCTGTTTAATCCTTTCAGGTTCTTTTCTTGATTACGATATTTTAGATTTACACAATGAATGCTGCATTTATATGTAGCACTATAAATGAATTACATGCCATAATGACATTTTTCCTCCGCAAAGAATAAAACTTTTATGCACAGCTATTAAATCAAAATGTCATAAATACGATTAACGCAACGTAGTTGTGTTTAAAATGTTATTTATTTTAGTAATTTAAAGATATATAGCATAAACATGTTAACTGTCACATTGTTTAAATAATAAATTAAAGACATATGATTCACTTGAAAACAAATTGCGACATATCAGTCGGAAGCCATATGGTGGGTGAAAATGTCTAAGAATTACGCTAATTAGTTTAGTTAATTAGCTTTTTAAAAAGAAGTAGGAAATGAAATAAAAGTGCAGTTTAGTTCAAAGTCTTGCTCCTAAAGAAGACAAAACTTATTGTACTTGAAAAAGGTAATTTTTTCACTGAAAAAGAGTATCTGATCTACGTTATCTTGCTGCCCAGATGTTATAGTGGTTAAGGGAACTTGACTGCGATACCATAAGGCTCGGGTTCGAATCCCGGAGAAGGCATATAATGGTTAGGGGAGCCTGAGTGCGATATCAAAGGCATGGATGTAGAATTGTCTTTCCCTTCATAAGAGGTAGCAGTGGCCGCCTATTAGGCGCCTTCACAATAAAATGGCCAACACTTCTGGTCTTGGCCAGTACCGTTATTGGTAAGTAATCGCCATTGGGGGAAAAATTAGCTTAAAATTATTGACCTAATTTTACAGTCTACAATGACGTTTCTCTCTTCTGAATAGATAGCAGAAGGTTATGAGCTAAAATAGTGTAAATACGAGTACTTTGCTCAAGACTAAACATTTAGTCTAAAAAAACAAAAAATCCCTTATCTAACAACCTGACAGTACAGTTGATTCTCCACTCTAAATAACCCAGTGAGAATGTACTAAAACAAGAGAGTCTCTTGCAGTGTTTACTTGTAAAGACATCCAATAAAAAAGTGCCAATCAAATTGAAAGAATTAATTAGCTCAGTCTTTTCTTCTAACGCCAATATTTTTGGAGCCACTTTTATTTTCTACTAGCGGCGGGTTACTCGGAAGCCTAAACAATGTAAAAGTAACATAATTAAGAATGAACAAACTGTAACGATTTTTATTATATTTTCTTCTCCACTTGAAGCTAATTAAATTTTTAAAAGTCGATATTTTTTAGAAAGTTTTGATCTGTGGAGCAAAGGTGAAGCTTCCCTGAATTACATGTCTAAACAACATAGAGTCTAAGGTTGCAACTTAATGAAACGGAAAAATATAAACTTAGATTTTCGTGAATAGTTCTTTTATTTTCATTGTTTTAAGAAAAAGCATTAGCTGCAAACTAGCTCTAGAATTTGTGAATATTAGACAAAAGATTTCGTTTCACGAAATACAGTTTTGTTTTTGTATGATCTGTAAATAAAAATAGACGCCTCTTAGCAAACCTATATTTGTTAGTACAAGTAGAAGCATAACTCATTTTTAAAATTTTCTGAGTTCATTTTGAGAATTTTGATGCATTTGTACATGTAGTAATGCACTTTATAATGTGATTAATATCGATGTGTTCTCTAGAATGCACAGAAAATAATAAGCCTTCATGTATGACACTTTAGATGATTTTCGGATGGTACTAAAATTAGTACAGGCCTAGGGATTAATTTGAAAGTTATTACTTTAAGAGTAGAACTAAATTTATTACACATTAATTACACTTTTATCACGTCTAGATTAATATTTAATCTATTATATTTCATTTATCACTACGTTCTTTGCTTCTACCCGAGATAAGTGCTTTATCCTTGCCACAACTCTGATATAAAGTTTACTGAGCTTTTGCTTCGCACCCTCTAAATCTCTGGAATATTCTAAACCAGATGTTAAGTGTAGCTGAGAGTTCATCGTAACTCGATTCCGGTTCGTTTTTCTTCCTGAAACAAATTGGTATTTCTGCTCGGAAGCCTTGTTAAAATGAGCTCTTATGCTTATTTATTTCGTGTTTGAATAGTTTGTTATCATAAATAACTGCATTAATTATATATATTTTTAAAATTTTTAATCATTGCACTCTTGAAGTTTATTTTGGCGGAAAAGGAAGTCACTTAGAAATGTTATGCAAACATTTTAAAATACAAAGGAAAGCATTACCAGGAAAATTCAAACTTTGAAAAATTACCTTCTTAAAACAGACTCTTCAATATAGTATAAACTAAAAAAAATTATAATTTTTAAATACTAAATACACTACATATTTCGTTTAGATATTGATTTTCTATGCTCACTGGGTTGTAAAATCAAACCTCTTATAACTATTAATAGTAGTAACTTCCTAAAATATTTGGATTAAAGATCCGTAGAATTATAATAAGAGATTGTTGGAAAAGTATTTTTATAGCAATGTCCTTTTTTAAGGTATTCTACCCTTTTTAGATGGACTTGGAATGCATTGTTATAAACAACAACTAGCTAATCAACCATCGACTCTCTAAGACTCAACTTTAAAAATTAAATCATGGTGAAAACCATTTGGACACAAATTAATATATGCTGATGCAGTTACTCTGGCCGGAATACAAATTTCGGCTTTTAAAGGTCATGCCTATTTTTGAATTTATTTTTGGCTTTAATTTAAGAAACGGCATCAGTTGTGCTCTATCAACTATAGTTTTAAAGTGCTAGCACAGCCAATGTATGTTACGATTACAGTTATAGTGGTAACTACTGATTTATCCGCCATTTTTTTATGTGGGTATACACTTTTTTTCCATTTCTTCCATAATTTTTGTGCCCTACTGAAACTTTCATTATTGCTCATCACTTAAATCACTAAGCAATTTTAGAAAAAGTAGCTTTGTAGACAATGAACGTGGATACAATGAAGCTTACTGTAATTTCGGAGCCTATTATCTGTTAATTGAGAGTAGGTCTCTGACTTAGATTTGCCAAGGAAGTTTTATACAAATGAAACAAATGAGACTTAATCGTGCTTACTGAATTTACGAAATTCTGATCTCTTATCAGCTGTTTTATCTGGCGTCTATTATGAATCCTAGTTTTCAGTTTTACCAAGCTTCATCTAAGAAATGATGTGATAAACAGGTAAATTTCATAAATTATTTCATCAGCTTTTGATCTGTGACAGTGGCAGTTTAATCAGCTTTAGCTTGATAAGTAGCGGTCTTTCAAGCAAAAGTTCTTTAAATCCAATTTTTTTCTCTTACCTTTACTCCAATACTTATATTCTTATTTCTTTTCATTTCTGGATCTGGCCCACCAGCGGCCGAGCGGCAAAGTCGCTGAATACCGCTAGTTAGACACAGGTTTGAAAGCTGTCAACGGACTGGCTATATGGTGATTTATAAACAAATCAAACCAAACCATTTCTGTGTTTGTTGCCTTTAATTACAAAAAGCTGTACATTCACTTTTTGACTAAGGACTTATTCAGAATTTGTAAATGAACACAAATCTCCCACTGATGCTTTTGAAAGTTACCCTTTTTTAAGACTAAATTATTAGTCTGGTATTTTTCTTTTAAACATTTAAGGTAATTATTTATTGGCATAACGTAAACATTATTAATTAACGTTATGTAAAAGAACATATATTAAACTCCACTTAAAGTATCTGTTTCGTGTCATCTACACATATTAGCATCTGAAATGTAGGACGTATTTCAAAAACTAAAGCTAATACAATTTAAGCGAATTTTTTAAATCACTGTTCAAAATATATGCAAGAATGAGTTTGATTTCCAGTGCGCCAGCAAAATTCTTTTTTCTTGTCACCATGTGTAAATAATGAATTTTTAGAAGAAAGTATTTTCCCCTTTCCATGCATTTAAAGGATTACCTGCTGCTCCGTGACAAAGATGGAATGGCATACGTTGTTTCATGTTCCAAAATTTACCTTAAAAGAGCAGGATCACAACCGCCACACCGAAACTATGTATTTTGTTACGCATTTTACGGACTGAAGAATCCCCTTGAGATATATAAATAATTTAGTTCATCTTTTGACGGATTGCTTGACATATAATATTTTCTATTTCATTTACGGGAAAGCTATTTCATGCAGTTACAACATTTTAAGCTAAATTGTATAAGGCGGAGAGACTGTGTAGATTATATATGAGAAGAGCACTATTAAGTTCCTTTTTAATCTGAAATATTTTACGTTGCTTTTGCTTTATTTGAACTATAATATTCATCATTCACATAATCCAGCGGTTTGCGCATGAAAAAAAAAAAAAAAAAAATTAAGTAGAAAATTTAATTTGCAAGTAAAATTGCGCGAATTTGGAAACAGATAGAAAGGATCCAGATTATTGGATAAAAAACCGCGTTGTTCATGTTCATAGAATTTCGTAACATTAGTACGAATTTGTTAAACTCAACCTGCATAAATCTAAATGAATATGACAAAACCCGCTAAGGGACCAGTGTTGTTAAGTCTAGGCGGTTGCGTTAGGGTATTTTGAATAAGGCAAAGCCACGAGAGCTATCTGCCTAAAAGGAAAAATGTCTTCGGGGAAGGACGTTGCTAGCTCGTATTTAGGTTACACATAGGGAAACCTACGAAAGCCAATCACGCAAACAGCCTGTTTGCATGGTATCGAAACCAAGCCAGATCAAACTACTAGTATTCGGCGGTCTTAACCACTTGGCCACTGGTAGGGCACTCGTCTAAGCAATCTATTTAGGTTAGGGTTAGGTTATTTAATTACAGCAAAGCCTCGGGGGCTATCTGCCTAAGGGGAGGGATGCCTTCGTGGAGGACTTTCTAAGGGAAACTGGCTCGTATACACGTTACACATGGGGAAAACCACGAAAACACCCATGCAGCCAGCCCGTTCGCGGGATTCGAACCTCGGACCGAACTACCAGTGTTCAGCGGCTTTACCGCTCGGCCGCTGGTGCGCGCAATCCATTTAGAGGCTGTTTCTTAACTTCGCTAGATGATTAAGTCCGATATTTGTTTTAAAATTAATAAATTAATTTTGTTACTTTTAGTGAAACTTTATACATTTACTATCTTAATATAAAAATAAACACCTCTGTATCTGGCAGAAGGGAAAAGAAATATTAATTGAGCATATAGTACTAAACTTTTATAGTAAATACCCAACTAGTATATGGGTAACATTAAAAAAGCAACATTCTTATGCTTATTTACATCAATGATATTCATTTCACATAAAAATAGAGGGAAGCATTTCATAAAGTTTCCATTCTAAATAACCATCGACCATTCTAAATAACGATGGAATGATAAAAATTTTACATCTTAAGAGTTTTATCTTTTAAATAGCTAAGAATTCGTTTTAGTAGCTGCTACCACGAATGCGTTTTGGTAGCTGAAAACTACATTTTGTAAGCTCTCAAATTTTACAGCATTAGATATTATTATAAAATTCATAACCATTTAGTTAGTACATAATATTAAGATGGTAAGATGGTAATAGTATGGTTTTAAAATACATTTATAAAATGATTCAGTTTTCATTTATTAGACACTAAGATTTGATATAATCTTCCTTAACAGCAACAATATCCAGAAATAATTGATAATAGATTTTCAATATGCGCTGACTAAGTTTTTATATAAATTTTCCTCATTTTTCGTTCAAATTATAATATAATGATATGTTTATCTGCAGTGGGATATTCAAATTCATTGCGCTCCCATACATCATTACGCATAATTAAGCTAACTCCCAGCTGAATTTATTGCAGTGCGCATAAATTCTCGACTTCGTTTCTGTTGATATGTTATGTCACCTATGATGCAGGAGGAAATTATAATGTCGTTTATTTTCCAGGCAAGCCGACAACTCATAACAACAACTTGTGCAATAAAATCTCTCTGTCAACAAGTAAGTAAATTAAGAGCTGACATTTTTTATTAGAATAGATAAATAAACTTTACTGTTTGAAAAGCTGCGGTAAAGCGATTGCGGATGTAGCAGTTAGACATTTTAATAATCCTTACAATTGCGGGGATTAGTTTTTTATTAAAGTTATTTTTAATATGATTGTCGGTATTCTTTTCGTCACCTGAAGATGTACCTTATAGAACAAGATGGGAATTAGGACTTGTAAAATATCATCAAATGCAACTCCTGCTCCATAGTATAGTATAAGAGCTGCTCAAATGTAAGAATGAAATTATTTTTGCAAGTTGAATAGCTATTCAAATGTGGGAATAAATTCAGTATTGTAGACCTAACTGATGATCAAATGGTAAAAATGCACTCAAGATGACGTAACATGTATATAAAAATTATTCTAATTGCTTATGATATAGAAGTATCTTAACTACTAAAAAATGATTTGATGTGTGCAAAAGCAAAGCTTGGTGATTCGTAAAGGTCCAGTTCTGTTATCGTCGTCTGTATGCTTCTCCACTCAGCCTTGTCTACAGCCACAAGTTAAAAGTACCAGATTCCTCCTACGCAATTAGAATGAGACATATACATATATATAAACACAAAGACAGAGAAAAAGAAAGAGGAAACAGAGGGTCATGCGCACACAATAAGCCTTCCGTAACTATGTAAACAAAATAAGAAATGCTTATAGCTCATCCCGAGACCAATTCTCATGAACTGAACAGCCTAATTGAATATGACTTCTGTGATCTTCCCCTACGAAATACGTTAGCAGGCAAATTTTCTCAGAAAGTCCTCAACGAAGGCGCCGTTTTTTAGGCATGTAATTCACAAGCGTTTTGCCATAATTAATTAACAAAACAATAAAATTCTACATTTAACTTGTGGTAACGCTTATAATTTGTTTAACTTCCCCAACATAGATAAAGAACACTTTTAAAGACGGAATTAATTCAAGCTCTTTATACGCATCTGTAGATACAGTCACATTCTCTCTTTTCTAATATATTTATCAAAACAGTTCTTATTTCAGTCATCTTCCAATTTGTGCCAAGGGTGGCTTTTTTATACGCCAGTTGAATTGACATTATATTTTAAAAGAAATACTCTACTATTTTTCAATGCATCTCTCAGCACAACAGGCCATGAATCACGCATCAAACTTTATTACATAACAGGGAGACAGTCTTTCATTTTTAAAACTGAAGACCTCCGATGAAATGAAATATGATTTGAAAAAGGCTTGATGTCCTTAAAGTACCCGTTGAGGGACGCATGTTGGGAACTTGGGATACAAAGTTATGTTGCATAAAAATAAATAAAGTTGAGAAACGTGAAAGTTGTTGGTTATCTTATTTACTTCACAGCGACGATGACGCCATGGGCTTTTTATTTCATTTTATCATTCCAAAAATGGGGGTGGATGGTGGAACGGAGAATTCGCGGAAAATTCTATCAATTCAAATCTAATTTGAGACTACCGATCGGATTCACAATTGCTTGTAAATTTTTTTTCGCTCTAACTCGCTAAATCGTGATCTGATATAAAAAATGGGAAAGTATGAAATAAAATAAACTACTTCGAAGGTCGGATGAGATCTCCAGTCTTGAAATTCGAACATGATGAAATTTTCCGTGAAATCCCTGAAACATTTATTTGCATTGTTGTTACTTACTGATAACTTGAATGGCAGGAGGAGCGAAGAAATATATTTCTGAACTTTTATAAAGTAGATTTAGAAGTATTCGAGAAAAATGAGATTAAGAAATTTCAACCCGGACTATTGTAGGGTGTGAAAAGTGAAAAAAAAGTGAAAAAAAAAAGAGATTGGTTAGAATCTCTTTTTTTCACTTTTTTTTCTTTCACTTTCTTCTCTTTCTGTTCCAAAAGATTCAGATTAGTAGAAGGGCATTTAAGCAGCAGATGAATGGACTGGATTTGTAGCAGTCGACAAATATGTGTGTTACAGAGAATCTATATCAAGTCGTCCAATTGAGGAGGCAAAGAAGTAGTCTAAACCTTTTCTATGTCATGAATCTCACATAGACCTTTAGCTATCGCTGAAATGAAATTAATTTCTTGTAAGAGTGAATAACAAAAGCAGTACTCAAAGCTGGAAATTCATTTGAACTAACAGTGTTAGCATGAAATCTGTACTAGAACTTCTGACATGGTAGCAACTTCTTGATCAGAAATGACATACTCTTCTGGCTGCTTATAAAGGTAATTCATGATAAGATATACATGTTACATTTAGTTGCTTGAGGTAAAGATTGGAAAATATCCTAAAATATTCTTTTAAATGATGCTCTTACATTGTAGTACTGTGATCTTCCTCGAGGGTGAGTTTGTAGGCTTCTGCGTGTTTTTATCTTACGCGCCTTACGCACAGGATAGATTAAAGCAATGACTGAAGTTGCCTGCAGGTTTGAATCTAAGAAAATTAAGTTCTAGTACCATCTGAAAAAAAAATTTAGTTAAAACTTTAAAATCTATGGAAGCCAGATGTGCTTGCCTTGTTATGTTTCAAACAAGCAGCAAGAAACTTTTTGATGTACTATAGTTTATCTTCCATTTTGAATGCTGATGCTTAGACTAATAGATTTGAAGTCTGACTTATTTTTAATTTTGTATACTACTGAGGGCGTAGACGCCAATAACGTAACGTAATCTGGTTTTAAACATGGGGGTTATTATGTATCAACAAAGATACTTTTAGAAAAAAGTAAAAACTTCCCAGTAATTCTTAATCACTTCTTGGTACTACTTGACCGTATGGCCAAACGAAGATTCGCCAAGATCGTCAACACCTCGACAAAAGTATGTCAAGGACCTCAGGCAGAATTTAATATTTATTAATTACCCCAGTATTGCCAATATTGCTTTTGCATCAGATAACACTGAAGAATCATTAGTATTATGTCAGCAAGAATTTGTAAAATTCAACGTTGTCTTCGCCAGGAAAAGAACCACCTATCTTCAGGTTACTAATTGAAGATACTAACCACTAGAGCATGCATGGAAGGAATGTCATAATTCTTTACAAAATCTCATTTGCTTTTTAATCCAAAGATGTTTATAACAGCAAAAATATGAATATAATATGTTTAACTTTGAAATCAAGCCGTTTTCCTGAAATACCGATTCAGCTATATCTAGCCTGATAGATGTGGTAACGATTGCGGAGAATATATTTAAAATAAAGTTTCTCTGAAATTTTTATTCGTATTTTGCCTTTTTTATGTTTTATATTAAAAAAAGTATGTTTTGGGCACCATATAACTTCCTTGTTCGTCCTAATAAATTATATACATTTTTTGCTGCACTTCAGTTAAACTTATTTCTTCAAATTTCATTAAAATGTATTTCTCATTCAATCAATTCAGTTCTCACTTCGCAGCTAGGCAAAAATACATGAAAACCCAAAATATCTTTATTTAAAACTGTAAAATACAGAAATATGTAAAACACCAAATACAGTTAAAAACGGTTAAGAAACAATTTTTGCGATTAAAATTAGAATTTGTACGCAAAAGCAAGTAATTCTGTCGAGGGGCCGGAAGACAAAAATCTTCGGTGCACAAAATTGGAAGTTACCTTTGGGTCCGCTGGGCAAGAAGATGCTAAAGTTGGTGCTCCAACAGACTTAATTCACTATTCTACCAAGTTTCAAATGTAAGCAAATGGCGGTCTCGTTAGGCCTAGCACCAGTTAAACTTTTAAATTGTTGATAATTCTACAACTATTGTATGCAGGTTAACTAAAGGCATAAAAACCCTTAAACGAAACATAAGAACAACATAATTCAATCACTTTTAAAGCATAAAATGTACAATTTACCAAAGTATAAGGACAAAAACACTAAACTCGCAAATATACTCGCTCTCAGAAAAAGACATTATAAACAGGAAATATTCGTAAAGTAGTATGAATGTATTTCAGTACAAATTATGAAATCTCTCTAAATACATTTTCTACAATTATTCAACAGAAACCATACATTCTAGTTGCAGTTTCATTTCTGATGAAGCATAACAAATATAGCAAAATGTAATTAATGTTTACTGAAATTTTTTAAACTATTATGTCTTCTGATAAAAAGGGAATAAATTTCTCATATTTTTCACCGTTATCGTTTATTTTACAATTACACGGTGGGGGCAGAGTCAAAGCGGCTGAAGGTCACGAAGTGCACATGATTAGCGATTTTACTTAAAGCCACAGCATGAAGATGCCATTTGTTTCCGGCTAGTGTCCTTCTCATTGATCATACATCATATCTCATTATTATATTATATCTCATTATAAAAGTCTCTAAATTCTCTTGAAGGTTAGCTTTTATTTTCAGACATGCTTATAACTGATGCCTTATAGGACGAAGAGAATGCACTGGATTATTGGGTTACGGCATAGAATACTAAGATTATCTGCTAAAAGCTAAAAGAAGTAATACTGGAAATTCAAAAGATTAAATTGCCAGAGTTGAACAGTCTTGTCCCCTCAACCACTGGTGAGCCAGGACACTATAAATATTACATTTTATAAAAAATAATGTGAAATTTTATAAAAGTGAATTACGGTGAGATGTTACAAAAATTCTTTAACAGTCGTAGTATGAGAAAGTCTATAGGCTGGACCAGTTTTATTTTCTTCCAATCATTATGGATATTACTTGTGTAGGTCAAAAGTTCTTTAATTTGAAACAAATAAAGTTGGTGATTAGTTAAATTTTCTTCTTTTTTAATTTTGATTATTCTACACTTGTGAACATGAATCGCACGAATGCTGATGAATTGTTGCCCTCAGAAGATGAGTCTAATCCTTGTAAGTGTTCCGACCAAGATGATCCTATCTACATCACGAGACTTGGGAAACAGTCTGGCTCAAGTACCACTCTACTCTCCGATATCTGAGCAGCGGAATTCTTATTCTTGCTAAAATAAGGAATTCCGTGCTTGGTAAAAGCTAGCAGAATTGAGATGATTTCATCACTGCTGTTCAGGAAACCTGAATAACTTAATGAAGCTAATATTCGTTAGTAATACAAATACAGTGAATCTGCCATTTAAGGAAAAGTAACGAAATTGGTCGTGAGTATGCTTAAAATGATGAATAATTAAATGTTCTGTGACACAAAATAATAAACTGACTACCTAAATTATTTTTATGAAATTAAACAGAACTTTCTAGACCTGTTCTTACATTAACGTCATCAATGCCATGAATGTAAAAATTTAGGTTTATTTAGCATCCATAAATAAAATTCAGATTTTCTATATTTGGTAAATGTAAATTTAGTCTTTCGGAATAACGTTACCTTTCCAAAAGCTACCATTAATGTAGATTTCTTCTAAAAGGAATTATGTAATTTACATTGCATTCCAGAGGCTCATTTGTAACAAGTTATATTCATTCGCTTTTTTTTTTTTTTTTTTGTGTGTGTGTGTGTGTGGATAATTTCAGTTATTATAAACCATTTATCATACGTTAAGACAACTTTAGAATATCAAGTGATTCTGCAGTCTAACTCATGGTTCACGCGTAATTTGGTTAATCATTGAAGATTAGGTAACTCATTATAGAAATGCACGCAACGGTTATCTGTTCGCTGTAGGAGGTTAGCTGCCTACGTTGAAGAAATATCTAACAGTAGCTGGAACATATTTACTTTACACCTGTATGGCATTCACGAATTCACCAAAATGTTTTAAAATTTTCACTTAAGTATAAAATATAAGAAATGCATTGTTTTCTTCCATCTTCGAATTTATTGTATAAGTTGAAAGCATGGTTTTTAATACTATCTTACATAGTAATCTTATTGGTGAAATAAAGTTTTCTGATCTGGATGAAGAGTATCAAATACTTCATACGAATGTCTGATGTCAAATAATTACTAAGAATAATGAATAGTTTCGTAGTAAATGGGAAAAGGATTTATTCGTCAACGATTTGTTCTTAATGAAAGAAGTAATTTAAAAATAAATTTTTTCCTTAAAAGTAAAAAGCTTTTAAGTTATAAGGCATTTCTCCCGCCTTCCTAGCATGCCTTCCTGGTGTGGTGGTCTGCACGCTGGGGGCGTATTCCAGAGGTCTATGGTTCGATTCCCGGTGAAGTCATTCCTCAATTTTCATACAGCAAATCTTCCGTTTCCTTCCAATAAAAAAGGCCCCGGGACCAGACGGTCTAGACTATGCAATACTAAAGGTGGCTTACACATCCCGCCCTACCTTCTTCGAGAAATATTTCAGCAAGCTCTTAAAATACCAGATCTTCCCAACTGCTTTCAAAAAAGAAGAAGTGGTCCTGTTCCTGAAGAAACAGAGATCCCCAGATGACCCAAGCTCGTTTCGGCCAATTTGCCTACTTTCGTCTCTGGGAAAAATCACCACACTTCACCCATTATCATAGATATACAAAAACTTTTACGCAATAATCATCAAGCCCGCTTTAACATGGTATGGGTGAAAGGACGCTCCGACAACGAAGGGAATGACGTCGCAGACCGACTAGCTAATGAGGCTGCCAACAACATCATCCACGCTCAAACTATAAGAGCCCCTACCCCCGTCTCAAGAAAACTCTGCGTAATATTTGTAAAGAAAAGTGGCAAGAAGAATGGAATAGTGGCGACACAGGGAGAAGGACGTATAACTTCCTACCAAAGGTAGGCACGGAACGTCTTATAACAATAGCCCCACTGACACAGTACATAACGGGTCATGGCCCATTTCCATCTTATTTTATGTGTCATGGCATCCCAACATCTGACAATTGTGTCTGTGGCATGCTAGGTTCTCCCGAGCACTACCTATTTGACTGCGGTCTTACAACAAACCACCACTTACCACATCCAACGAATGATATAACACTTTACTATCGTTTCATAATCAAACGCCCGCCAGCTATAAGGAGTATCTGCGCAGTTGTACAGCACATCAACGCCCTAGGGCAAGACATTTGCGAGCCACAATAGCATGGTACTGCAGACAATGTACTCAACGATTAGGTATTCGCAGTATGTACACATTCTGTAAGCGCCACATTCAATTTCGAGCCTCATGTAAACATCTGCTTTCAATAGCCAGCAACGAGCAGAAATAATGTTACTGACATGTTTATCTGTGTAAAGCACTGGGCACCCAATGGAATGATGTGTTATCGTAAATCGAAATATATAATATCCGTACAATACAAAAATGTAGTGTATGCAACGAAATATGTAAATCATGGAACAGAAGCCCTAATGAAAGTATGTACATTATGTATTATGGGAACTGAGCATATTTCCGCACAGCGCTTCTGCTTTACGCACACCTTACTATGTCTCATATGTTTCTTCTGTGTGCAATATTTGCATTTATGTGCTCTACGTCTTTCCATATGTATTCTATGTGTCATGATATGCATTCTCGTGTGTGTTTTTATGTCTTTATGTTACGTAATTACGAGTGTGTTTTTATGCTTTTACGTTTAATTTTGTATATCTATGTGTTTCAGCTTATAAGAGTGTTTTAGTGTTTTAATGCTATAGTTTATATTCTTTTTAAGTTACTTTGTGTTATTAACAACGTCCTATGTAAAAACTACTTGACATCTAGCCCCTGTATGGCCAAGTAAACTCCCGGTGCAGCCTTACGGGGCTCCAGCGAGTTGCTTCTTCGAGGTAGTGGAGGCCGTGGGACATATGCCTGTTTACCTACTTTCCTGCTTCGAAAAAATCCTAATTTCTCTACAGTGGCGCACGAACTAAAAGGATGGTGGATGAAGATTCTCCACACCCAGGATTTGGCGACTGGGTCCCCTAAAAACACCAGTCGCCCTTTGAAAGGAGTAGTATATAAGGTATTTCTTCCGCCTTTATAGCATGCCTTCGTCATGAGGTGGTCTGCACGCTGGGTGCGTATTCCAGAGGTCCGTGGTTCGATTCCCGGCGAAGGCGTTGCTCATTTTTCATCTTTCCTGCTTCGGAAAAAAAATCTTTTTATCTTTACAAAGTAAACATTATTCTAATCATTTTTCCTTATTATAAGCTACTGTTAGAGAGGGCGGCATGTAACACTACTCGCCTTCAATGTAGGAAAATACATTTATTGTACGCAGCAATAAACACAACTGAACATGGTTAGACAAGCGATTTACGAAACAGGCCTAAATTATTCAATAAGACGTCTTGGACATGTTTTCTCTAGTAATCAAGCCACTACTATCATTTTCCAGGTACACTTGCTACGACGCAACGTACGGTGTCCCGAAAAATATTTACAAGTTCCTGATGAATTGCATTGTTCAGGCTGTTAATGGCAGGCAGAGCACTAGGGCAAATGATTGAGCTTTCAAATACTCTAATAAAAATTGTCTACTGCTGTAAGATCAGAATAACTGAATGAGAATTAATGAACGTCTCCAACCCGAGAGAAATCGCCTGGGGAATCCTGCAAACTTTTTTATGGTAGAAATATTGTCGAAGGAAAGTGTTACAAGGAAAGGGCAAAGTGGAACTGCCTATTCGACGAACGAAATTATTATATGTAAACACTGTAGCTTAAAATTTGGTCTATATAGGTTTGCATTGTTAGGCATTGGCGTATCATGTAGCTAAAGTTTAACTCTTAGTTGGCTGAACTTAATTGAAATCTATGACTTTAAAAATATAACCTCAAATAAGAAAAAATAAACAACCGAAGTAGCTATGGAACATAAAATGAATTCAAGAAATAATTATTTACATGCAAGCTACATACTGGTATTCATAATTTTTCAATATGTATTCTTTCAAAAGGAAATAAATTATATTCAATTTTTTTTAATTCCTTAGAAATTTTTAGATTATATTTCATATTATTAAATTCAGTTTACTTTTCTTATTGGCGGTTGTTTAATTAATCAAACAAAATTCCATAATATAAATTGCATTAGTGATTTTTTTATTTATTTATATAATATTACTATTAAATATGCTTATTGCGCTAAAAGGCGCCTGATATGACTACAAAAGAAGCAAAAGTAATTTACTTACGTTTATTCAGCTTTAAATTCTACATAATAAATATGAAACTGGGTACTTATAATATAAGGTATTTCTCCCGCCTTCTTAGCAAGCCTTCGTGGTGTAGTAGTCAGCACACTCGACAGGTATTCGAAAGGTCCGTGGCTAGAGTCTCGTGGAGGGCATTGCTCATTTTTCATATATCTGCTTCGAAATAATCTAATGTCTCTACAATAATACTAAATTAGCAAATGCAAAACTATGTCGCTCTCTATTTGCTGGTTACTTTAAAATATTTTTAACATGTAATGATATGCTAGATATTCCATCTGAGTCCACCTTTTGGCTCTGAAATCATTAGCAAATGATAAATGATTTCATTTTGTGTGGAAACACATTTAATGGTAGACGAAGTATGAATTGGTTTGCCCATGTAAACTGCGATAGCTCAAAATTCTTAAGTATAATAAAAAGAGAATAAAAACAAGCCAAATTAAAACTTAAAATTACACGAAAAGAGCAGCTTTGTGTTTGGTGTAGATTTTAATCAAAACTCCATCGATTTCGAGGGCATGCAGGCAAAGATCTCTCTTCGTCACGAGCAAAAAGATTTCTGGCAAATGAATTCTGCCTGAAGACTGCTCTACTTACATTTTCTCGTGCGCACGATGTGAGTACTTTGGTCTCCCTTGAATAAAGATGATTCTTATTTTTTGAGGTTCTTTGACTTGCATGTATTGTAATATCGTCTTTGCATAAAACAACACATATTCTTGTCTGTCGTGTTTATGTCTTAAATTTTAAAATATATGATTAACTTTAGTATACTAATGCAACATTTCCATGCAAAACAGATTTAATAGGAAAAGATAGCATTGCCAAATGCATTATTAAAGAAATGCGAGGGAGGAAATTTAGGTACCAAAATTTTATTTAAAGCTGAGCGCAGAAATGGCTTTTATATGGGCAGTGATGTTTTAAAATTTATACCGTATTTTAGTTTTAATTTCTCTTTTATAAGTTTAACTGTAACCTT
The DNA here is from genome assembly GCF_044657685.1 of Stegodyphus dumicola. Taxonomy (NCBI): domain Eukaryota; kingdom Metazoa; phylum Arthropoda; class Arachnida; order Araneae; family Eresidae; genus Stegodyphus; species Stegodyphus dumicola. The sequence goes on along the minus strand of NC_140781.1, from coordinate 138,231,941 downwards.
GCGTGTTTTTAGTCATTTAAGATTCTCCTAAATGTCATGTTAAAATTATGAGTTTAAAGATGTTTATATGATGTTTTCTGACAATTCTTTGTTCCAATAAAATCAAATTTTTACATTAGAATTTGGTCACAGCTGAAATTAACAAGTACAGAATGTTTGTTTGGTTTAGTCATAAGCATTCTATATTTTAATTCTATTTCAGCAAGTCTTATTCATCTATATGCTGCATATATAGCTGTGATCAAAGAACCAATGCTCGATGAAGTTCTGAATGCTCTCACATAAAGCATTTTCTTTGAAAATTAAATTAAACTTAAGAACAAGGTTTCTTTCTACACTCAAAACCATTTCAGCGAATTTCCAACAAAGTAGCAACTACTGAATTCTTGATCGAAACACAGAGTAAACATCAAAGAAAACTGCTAAAGTCTTTCGCTTCTTTAGAAATATTAAGAAGAAAAGAAATTTCCACTGTTGTGTTTTTATGCCACGAATGAGTTGTTACATAGGATTTTGTCCTCGCATCATTCGTCCTTGGATTTTTATAATCGCCAGAGCAAAGATAAAGAAAAAAATAGCAAAACAAAGTCAAATCAGATTTTCTACGTTCATAAGCTTCAAAACCAATCTTACCATGAATTCATTATTCATGCATTTTAATGAACTTCCGCCGTGCGCTATTTTTCCGACGCGCAGGAAGACAATTACGAAAGGAGACTTCGCTTCTAAATTAGGTTAGCTAGCGTATCGCTCCGCCAAGCAATGTAGCCAAGCGAATCCTTTTCCAAAATAGCGGCTAGATCATAATATACTGGAGAAGGTAACTTAATTTAGACCTCAATTGAATGTGACTTCACGTTCGTGTTCGAAAAGTTAATTTAAATGTGTAAGTAATCAATATTTGGGGCAGGACTGGTTTGAGAAAGTAATAATTATCGATTATACTTGTTAGGAAACGACGTAGAAAATCCTCTTTTCTATAAAGGTATGCTAATTACGCAACGAAAATCTTGTTTCATTTGTTTTGGCGTTGACCCCATTTGAAAAATTTTTCCATAGAACAAAATTAATTTTTAGGGTAAAAAAGACATTTTACTACTTTTAATCCAGCAAATAAGTAGATTAATATACGAAGCAAGTATCAAGTTACAATTATAGTTACATCCATTCTTCTTTTCCATCCTTTGTGTCCGAAAGATATTTGTTACTTGGTGCAAATTATTACCAAATGCATTTTAATAATTAGATAAAGCATGAAAAATTAATAAATGCATAAGAAAACAGAATCTTTAAAAAATCGAAATAACGTAACATATTTCAACAAGTTATTACTCTTAGTATTAAATTTACTGGTATAAGTGCCATTGAACTATAAAGCTCATAACGAAATATGGTTAAACAGTATGAAAAATTGTTTTCTTTTAACGATTTAAATTGGTCTATATGCAAGGCAGCAACTTCTGTACAATAAAAGTAGAAGCATTTCTTCTCATCTCTGGAAATATTTCTTCAAGAAATGATAATATTTTTCTAGAATGTCTGCTACCCCTAGAGCCACTTAGTTTACTTCTAAAACTCTCTGTCACGTCTTCGGGAAGAAAGAAGACACTGATTCTTTTATCCTGAAGCAAATGGCTCTTGAAAAGTTAATAGAAAATTATGCATGCTAGAATGGCTTCTTATATTTTACAGAAGCCTCAGCAGATCCATCTAAGGGAGAAGTATGCAGAGTGCTTTTTTTCGAATGTCGAGTTTCAATTGAAAGACAGTCTTTAGCTTTGCTGAAGGGGTCGAAATAATCTCATGCCTTTTCAAAACTGGCAGATCATCTACCTAAGAAAAGTGGTGCTTTTCTGTAATTCCATAGCGGCTATTTCTGTCATCCAGTACAAGTATCGATTATGGTGTTTTAATGTTATTTGGTGGGAAAATTAAAATTGGCCAAATCTGATTTGCTATCCAGTAGATAGAAAGTTGTATTACAATGGATTCCAAGCCCGTGTGATATAAGCGAATCAAAGACAAAAATGACCAAAAATTAGCGGAAGCATCTCGTGAAATGAATTCGTGAAATAATAAAATTTGTTTAGCTATAATTTACTTTCTTGTTAAGAAACTGACAAATTATCTGATCTCTAGGTATTGGACAAGTGGTCCAGCTTATAGCTGTTATCCCGAGACACTTTTTCATGTTCATTTTAATGGCAGTTTTACGACTTTTAACTGAATATAATCATCTTCCTATTCATCTGTTTGGATCTATATTACAGGACTTATCGTTGTTTCACTCTGACAGCTTTAATTTTAAAAGCACTCAAACCAACTTAGGGGGTTCTGACATAGGAGCAGAATTTATTTCTCAGTATTTCATGTCGGCGGCAAGTGCCATTTGTACCGGGCTTTTGGACCCAAATGGCCTTTGGACCAACGGTGGGCTTCGGCAAACAGGCTTCATCATTCCCATTTCATATCCCTTTCGATAAAGATATATTACGTATCCCTCTTGGAAACGAAACTATTTTTGTATGTCCGGCAGCGTAACTGGAAATTAGTTTACTTTTTCTACATTTAAACTTTCTTCATCCAAAACAAAACACTATATTTCTTAATGCTCTAATAGATTTATGTAAAATATTAAGAACTACTAAATCCAAAGCTGCGCAGATAATGACTGAGCTGAACGTGAACTTTACAGATACTTCCATTAAAGAAATTGTTAATATTTGTAGGCAATATTATATTGCGTAGATAACACTTCAGTCGCGAATGAGAATTTATTAACGTAATTAAGTATTTTACTAAGCTTATTTGACAATGGATGTTTTTCGTTTAATGAAAGATACAATTATAATAGTTGAAACCATAAATGCTGATTTCTATTTTGTGCAGTGATAATAAGAAATTTCATTTCATCTTCTTTACGCATATTTTAAATACTTAAACTTTCCGAATTCTAAACTTATATAAAATCTACAGCTTAACAAGCTGCGATTTTTGAAACATGAAACAGATTCTTTATTGTGTTTACTAAGTATTTTGCAGAAAACTAGGGAACAGGCGAGCAAAAGTTTAGGCTCGGATTCCATTGACGAGCGAAAATGTGGGGAAGGAGTAAATCCTTTAGAATTTAACCAATATTACAAAAAGTAACTCTATTTATCTCGCTTATAATCATCTTTTATTACACAGTTTCCTTGATTTTATCATTTAAAAATTCATTATATTCATTAATTGGTATTTTCAGGAACAGAGACATCGAATATACTATTTAGCAAGAATGTGGTTCGTTTGGTTATGTTACATATGTTATGCTTAGAGAAAAAAATAATTATTATTAAAAATCTGTGTTTAATTTTAAGGTGATGTATTAAGCGTTTTTAATACTCAACTCCTCTTATATTTTCAGTTATTCTACTCATTCCATACTTTCGTTTATTTATTAAACAATCTATTCGTAGATTGAGAAGAGCAATGCGGGTTTTTGTAGCTTTCTTCATAAAACGGACGACTTCTCGCAGAAGAAAAAGAAATAGCCTTCACTTCGTTATTTTTACGGATAAATTCATTAACCTGAATGACCGCCTTGCAATTTGGCTTCTTCTGTAGGGTACTTTTCAGGAAATGTAGAAGAAAAATAAAACCCTCCCACAATCCAAAAGCATAATAACGACATAATAGAGAAAACAGAAGTCAAAATCTTATTTACTGAATGGGTTATTCAATAAGAAGGTAATCATTGTAAACAGAAAATCACAATAAATTCTTCCAGCAAACGATGAAAAGCAATCTAGTTGCCTATATTTCTAAAGTTTCAGTCTTCATGAGATGAAATTATTTTGTCACTTGGTGTCTGAGAAAGTTTTATCCTTGGAAAGATAACTTTCTCAGGACATGTAAATGCATAAATACTGAAGTCAGTTTTACTGCAAACTGGCGGGGATGTCTCGAAACGGTTGACCCTGGCTGTCATTAAAAAGTACTCTTAACACAAACAATTATAAGGTTTTTGTATCACGTTTGTTATCTTAAGCATGAGTATTTTGTTACTTTCAGATGGAACAAAAACGAAAGTCGGAATGACATTGAGCATTTTTACAAAAAAAAAAAAAAAAAAAAACGCCAACACAAAAATAAATATTGAAAGATAAAAAAAAAAGATTCATATGTGCGTACATATATATGCGAATGTATAAGATGTAAAATCTAAAAAAAAAAAAAAACATTTTATTTTTATTCACAACTAATCCTCTTGTGTGCAACCTTTTGACTTAGGGAATCCTCAAGAAACTTTAAGTGATGTTAACGAAAGAAATTAGTGTAATTTTTTCTACATTTGAAAAAAAAACATGGCTTCTGACACAGAATAAAAATCAAATTAAAATAAACTTTTCCAAACCTTATTTTTTTTAAGTCCCACGAGAAAAGTCACCGCACCAGAAATGAAAAATATCAATACAGAATGTTAAATTTATAAGAGTATTTGGGTTGTGACAGTATTTGCAAAAACATCTAATCTTGAGACTGATGAGTTAATTGCTAAAAAAAGCAACAATAAAAATCAAAGAGCTTGTAGCATGTTCTTCCACTTAGTACACGCAATGGCACTCATTAGTGCCCATTGAAATTTTTTGTATGCCATGAAATTTTCAGGAAAAAAACGTTCTAGCAAGTGAATGGTATTGGATGTTTTTTATCTCTTAATTAAGTGAAAAAATGTTCAAAAACTGTAAGCGCATTAAAATATGTATTATTTAGTTATTCCATTAATAAACATTTTGCACAGATAAAGGATTAAACATGAACAAATTAATAAAATAAGATATCGTAAAGTTTATGCATTTTTACCCCCCCCCAGCCCTTATTTTTGCGACAAAAGATATACTATCATTTACAATTGGAGAAAATTAATCTCTCAGAATTTTGAGAACATATAAATTGTTTTAATTAGTAAAAATGAGAGAAATATCTGTATTAATGTACAGGTGTTCTTTATCTTAAAATACAAACGCTCTTTAAATTAAGTTCAAGAGGCATACACACAAGAGTATCTATATTATGTTTAATAACATTTTACTGTTTTAACAGAATCTAAACAACTCTTCACGTTTCCAAACTCATCATACTTTTTATGACTTCGTACTAAGATTTGACTTTGTGTCTAGGTGCTTATCATAATTTTCCCTTTGAGAAGTATATTGAAAAGGACAAGCAAATATCCTATGACAGGAAGTTTTATGCTTAAGTACCTCAAAAGGCTTTTGTATATAATCTTTTGCGACAGTTTTGAAGTAAATAGAGTAGTTTTTCTTCTTTCTAAATTTTTCTAGTTTTTGAAAGTAAATTCATATTGATACTCACTGCAATTTTTAGTTTTTCGTTTTATGAACCAATGACTTTTCCATAGCAAGGGAGCTCACGTTCATGATTTTCGAATGCAGCTCTTTGGATTATTTGTTCATCTTCTAGAAGGACAGACGTACGCATCCCCATAGTATGGAAATAATAATCGAAGAGGTCTTTTAGGTTAGATAATTAAATAAAATAAGTAAAAAAAATGAAATTTTAAAATATCTTACGGACCTTCGTTAGTTCGCTTTCTTTTTTTAAGGTAAGAGACATTAACAGGCTGTAATATCACTTGAGATTTAACACAAAGCATCGTTTAGATCTCAGGGTTTGAGCAATATTTGTCCAGATAAAAAGATTAAAATTTAATTTTGAGATTTTCTCTTTATGTTATTCAAAAATACGTGTAGAACATGGTGTAGTCAGTGCTTTTTGCTGTCTCCCAAAACCAGGAAAATTTAATTGGTTTAATCGTTTCTTTTTGTGTGTCTGTTTTAAATGCATCATGAGTGAATTAATTTAAGCTATGTGTGTATTTAAGCTATGTATGTTAGAAACCATGTGAAACTAAACTGTTTTATTAGTCCGTTACCCGTTCTTTAAATGGCCGCAAGATTACCGCAATGTTTCAATTACGAAAACTTTTAAAACTTACGTAGCAGATGTATTTATTTCTGGGATTAGTTTCTGACTCTCACGTAGCTGCGATTACTTTTAATATAGTACCTAAGGTATTTTCCCATCTCAAGATCTTCAGCTTCGAAATTTAAATTTATAATTTTAAGCCTATTCTCCTAAATGTTAACGAACTGTACCAAAGCAGGAATCCTATTCAGAGCTCTTCTCGAGAGAGCCAGACTAAAAGTGAGAATGATTAGAGCTGCCAGCCATTTAGAGATGCTTTGCAACATATGTTAGTGTTATTTAAATAATGATATCCGTGTCAATAAGAATGTACCTATTCATTTTTAGCGTCAGTGGTGACATATATTTTCACAGCCTAGATATAATCTCAAATCAAAATGTTATTTTTTAATAAACTGTATTGAACAAGTTGTATTTTCTTCTAGATTTCTGCTAATTGGTAAGCCGATATAAGATACTTTTTTCGATATACTATATTAATATTCATTTACAATTTTAATGTCATCAAGCCTTAAATCTTGAAGATTGATTAAGAAATTCCCGTTCATTTCAAAGTAAGAAAATTAAAACATGTTCTTACTACAAAACTGATCAGAAAAATCTATTAAATTTTCGATTACTGCAAATAAAGTGTACTCATATAGTCTGTATTCAAACTGATTAACATGTTCCTCAATTGGAAAAAAGAAATCTTGAATGTGCAGAATAAAGTCTTTAATGTGCTATTGCTTATAGGTTTCAAATTATGATGTGTTCATGAATTTATTTTCATGTTAATCAAAGTCGTATGTTGAATAGTTACTAAATCAACTGCACTGTTTGATTTTTGACTAATGATCCTTTACACATTACCCACAAATAATTTTTCTTCCCATATTTATCATTTCAAAGGAAATATTCGTGGTTAACTCGGCTATTTAAGCATACTAAAACATCACTAAGCTTCTCTAAAAAGTAATCCTTGGTGTCAATGACGTTTTCGATTAACTCCTGAACGATTATCTTTAAAAAAACTGTTAACCGGTTTTTAAAGAGTTCCCTGAAAAAAGTAGGGAAAATAAAGAAAACGCGCTCATCTCCCATCAAACGCCAAGCCAAGGAGAAAAAATAAGATTTAAATCCAGTAAATCCCAAGTCCAGCATTATGAATGCCCGGTTAGCTGAAAGGGATCCGTGTCGCATTACCATAATTACGAATCTTAACGCATGCATGCATTATAAATTTTTCCTTTATTATTATTACTACAGCTTTCTCCTATGTCGTTTACAACGCAAGATTAATGAAGACGAATTTCAAAAGAAGCGGGGAAATGATTTATGGCGCTCCCGTCAGCCAAAATGGCTGAAACAAATTAAAGAGTAAAGGCAGATACCATGAAAAAGAAATTAGTAGTTGTTCCACGATGTTTTGCATCTCTTAGACTGCGAAGAATTGCACAGGCGCCTTTCCACATGACAATTTGTCGTTGACGTTTGGAAGAGTGGAAGTCCCAGGATAAGACTGAGAAACGTAATAGGAATTATACCCTTCTAGCTGAAAGTGAGTTTATGGTTAGGCGTTAAACGCACGCTAACTTTATTATCAATTTAAATTATTAAAATAAATGATCAATAAAGGCCTTGTGTTTTTCACTTAACCAATATGTTCAATATGGAAACTAATCCGTATCTCTAGCATGGGAGTTTCTATTAATATTTGTATTTTTAGTTTATCACCTTAACGCCTTATTTACCGGATTCCTTTATCTGAGCTAACTATGGCGAAGCAATTTCGGATAATACATTTCTTCGGATAAGCGATAGTGTAGCTTATATATATATAAATGTAAAAGATAGTTCACTTTTGAACAATGGGTTTTCGAAATTAATGCTTTTAAAGACTGAACTTTTCTTTTTAATTTTTCTTATTTTCCTTTAAATCATTTTACAATGTTATTTATGTATTATGGCAAAGCACACTAGATCTATCTGCCTAATAAGAGAGATATTTTTGTGAAGGGCTTCCTAAAGGAAACTAGTTCACATTGAGGAAAACTACGAAAACCAACAGACAGACAGTTCATTCGTCTAGGATCGAACCCAGAATGAGCTTCCAGTATTCAAATGTCTTAACTGGTGGAGCTGAATCATTCACAAGAAATTTTGATATTAGATTTTGCGACGTAATTTATGATGAAACAAGTAATTAATAAAATTTCAAAACGACTTTATTAGAATCAGGCGTTAAATACGTCTGTGTCCATAATTAAAGTTTCAGATCAGAAATGTATGAAACTTTGCAAATTTACTGGGAAAGAACGTTTAGCAAAAAACAGATTAATTACAAATATCACCACTAGAGAGGGTATTATTGTGAAATACCCAAGAAAATGTTTTCAACATTATATATGAGCAAACCCGTTCGCTGATATCTTATTTTCAGTGTACTCGCCACTCACAGTAAACTAAGATTTGCAAAATCGCGTTTTGGTAGTTAAATTATTTTACTAAAATACCGATTCGTCACCAGCTGCTTTAATTTTTATGTGAACTATGGATGTTTCACAGTAATATGCCCTCTATTCTGAATGTCTTTCGCATTCCTTTATTACGTCCTGCACAAAATTTTACATTTTTTTAAATGAACGGTTACCAATGTGGGAAGCTCTGAATTGGGGAAATTTAATGATGAACATCTTATATTTCTTCGCTTCTTTGTGATAGCATCTTTTAAACAAAATACAATCTTACATGAAGTATCATCGCAAAACATAGCACTTATTATTTACACTCATAATCACAAAACATTACTTGTTTTGATTAGGACTTTTAACTTACAATTTATGGCAGACAGAATATATGCAAGAAAGCTTCATTATGGATGCAGAATCTGCAAGTTTTTTGTATTATTTTCCCAAAGAAACGACTATAAAATACTTCCAGCATCCAAAAAGCATTTACGCTGCTAAATCTCTCTCTCTCTTCCAAGCTGTCATGAAAAGGAATAAAAATAAACTTAAAAGAAAACCGTTCCGAAGTAGTTTCCATGCTTTCCAGTCTATGTTTGCTTAATGGAAAACAGGAGATTCGACAGTGAAGCCATCTCTTTAATTTTTAATATTTTTTCAGTCCTAAAACAATTTGAGAGTATGCGGGGGAAAAACTGTTCTCATGTCATCATAGTAAGGAATCTGTCGTTATGTATTGCGTAAAGATAGGATAAAGCGCACTTAAGGTTAGATAGAGAGTTTAATGCACGCTGCTATTTCAGCAGTTCTCTTACAAGAAGTAACATTAAGTTCTTTATGCTTTGCATATTTCTGGGATGCATTCACGAGATTTATCACGATATTCCGAACAATAAGAAAAGGTAGAAATACAGAAGAGATGGTTTTACACATTTTCCTACTTCACAATGTATTCTAAAGGAAATATGCGAGAAAAAACATCTCTAACATGCTTGCTGACTATATTCTTAAACGCATTAACTTTAAATGTTAAAGTATTACAATATTCGATTTCAAAAACTGTTTGAAAGAGAATTATATTGCATTCATGAACTCCTTAGTCTGAATTTATTATTTTCCTGGAAAGAGAAAAAGTAAAGAAACAGAAATTTGTGAAGACAACTGGACCGTTTTGGTAGTCTGAGTTATAATGTATTTTATGTTAATTAACCGATTTTTATGATTTAAAGCTTTACTATAAGTTCTTTCAGTAGCTTTCTCAAAGGTGCAAATTACATTGAAAGGTATTTGAACCGAGGATTTAAAGTTTTAGATATAAAGTACTGAATATTAAAGCCTGGCGTTTGCGTTCCATCACCCAGCCTTGCCGGCAAATATTTCGGCTAGCCAACGTTAATACGCACCGTTAAAGCTTGGGCCCAGCTTAAGTAGTTCAATTTGTGTAGTATCTGACTACGACATTTTAAATTCGAAATTTCAATGAAATATCAGCAAGCAGTGAAGTTTATTTGTACGCACAAAATATGCTTTCTGTTCATTTCAAGAATTCATGAAAAGTTTATTTAAACCTTCTTAAAAATTTAGGCGGAATGTAGTATTTAAAAGTTAGACCAGTCCGGAATACATCCTCCTAGGTTATATGGGTTTCAGCTAATTCTGAAACTCTGCAAAATGTGTGACTACTAATGGGAATAGTTTGAAGAAACTATGTTATAAATCATTGTACAGACGACTTATTTTTGAAAATGAAATATATTCTGGGGAATAATTTCCCTTTTGGAAGTTTAGAAAATTCACTATCATCCACAGTCTTCTTTTATCAACAAGAGAAAGAAATAATCTCGAAACTATACAGAGAAGAACATCAGTCTTTCGATTACGTGTATTGTTTCCTATAATGATTCACATGAAAGGTATTCTGGTTAATAAGTAATATTCTACAAATTTTGACTTACTGTCTGCACAGTCGGGACCAATGTATCCGGGAAAGCAATGACATTTTCCCAAATGACAATTTCCATGATCGTGGCATTCATTGGGGCATGTCAGAGGAATATCTTCTGAAAATAAAAATGTAATCTCACATTTTACAAAACTATTTGAGACAGAAAAATATAAGCATTTTAAAGATATTTTCTTGTGCAATAAAGCCTTTTACTTAGTAAGATAAAGGAACTAATTTAATGAAAATTTAACTCTATTTCAAGCCTTTCTAATAAAATTGTAAATAATTAACACTTAACTAGTACGAAGATATACTGATACCATTCATAATCGTTTCGATTAAAACCTTGTTTAACAAGGAAACAAATTTAGATTTACACTCATTTTGTCTAAGCGGAAACAGAAATATTATTTCATGGGATTAAGATGAGATTATTGTAAACTAATCTCTCAAGTTCTAAAAAAATACTTTTTACCCTGATTAATGTTTTTATTGAATTGATTATCATTTTAAGAAAGTATAAAAATGCATTTTCTCAGGAAAAGAAATAGTATGAATTTAATGCCATTTACACCAAAGAAAGTAATTTGTGTTATCTATCGCTGCTTAAGATGTGAAACCAATAATGTTTGCAAACTGAGTTTAGTTAACTGCGTCTCTGAGAAAATTAGTTTTACTTTCATTCAACATGCATTTTTGCAAGACTCCTAAGGTACATATATTTATACTTTTGGTTGACTCAGAATGAAATCCCCACCTTTTCTAAATGCGGGTATTAATTTTTGCTGAAACTGTACCGTTTCATAATGTGTGTTAAAATGTATTCCGTTAAATGATACTGATGTCAACACTTACCAGGCAGGTTGTTCTTTCCTATGTCTTTCTCGGTTTTCGTGCATTTTAAGAGAATCAAATAAACACATATGTATAGTTTTAAAGCGTATTAGTTTTAATAAATGAACATTATTTTCGTTAAAATTTTACAAAATTATTTATTTATATGTCTAGTATTTCTTGCAAGTGTGATATTTTGTATAGCATTCACCCTTGTAAGTGAAACCTGACAGAAGACATATAAATCTTGTTGTTTCGCTTACTATTTCCTGATACATTATCACTTCCTACATCTTATAAGGTATTTCTCCCACTTCCCTAGCGTGCCTTCGTGGTGTAACGGTAGCACGCTGGGCCGGTATTCCAGAGGTCCGTGATTCGATTCCCGGCGAAGGCGGTTGCATATTTTTCATCTTTTCTGCTTCCAATTTACCTAATGTCTCTACAAGTGGCGCCCTAACTAAAGTGCTTGTGAATGATGAGTCTCCGCACCCAAGATTTGGCGACTAGGTTCCCTATAACACTAGTCGCCCTTTAAAAAGGGGAGTATATAAGATATTTCTCCCACTTCCCTAGCGTGCCTTCGTGGTCTAACGGTAGCACGCTGGGCCGGTATTCCAGAGGTCTGTGGTTCGATTCCCGGCGAAGGCGGTTGCATATTTTTCATCTCTCTGGCTTCCAAAATATTATAATGCCTCTACAATCTTATCTGCATAAATTTCATTACAGATGTCTGAATCTTCTACAGAAAAACCATTTCGTGCTTGTCATTTTAACAGTTACTAAATTACTAAAAAAATACTACCTAAAAAGCAAAAATTCACCAACATACGTTCGACCGACAAACAGTATAACAACAAATGGTAATAAGAAATAATTTCGATACGCCTTAAAAATGAGAAACTAACGCATCGTAATAAAAATTGAAGCAAAAAAGTAATTCTACGTGGCCCATCCTAGAAATTAGAATGGAGAAAAGTAAATTTACGTGCCCCCGTCCGTTAAGTGTTAAAAATATATATTTACATGTTACACGTCTTAATAAATTAATGAAAGAGGTGATTTTTACATACTTTCAGATATTTAATATTCTAAAGCATCATGCTTTTGAAAATAATTTTATATTTAATGGCTTTTAGTAATTTGTGTTTCCACAAGAATGCAAATGAAGTTTTATTCCTTGGAATACAATATTCTTCTTGATATCTCCCGATTATCGGGTGATCGGTTAACCGCATCGTCTAAGGAATGTTAAGTTTCTTTATTGTGGGAAGACTGAAAAATTATTATCATAGTTCATCAGCGTGAAACAAAACTGTTTACAGAAAATTTAAGAAAAAAAAAAAAAAAGAAAATTGCGTAGGATTACAGCAGTGTCAGCATATGATGTCACTGTATTTGGTAATTGTCTTTACCTATAACAGCACATAACTTAATTCCAATTTATTTGGGATATGTAAACATTGTTAAACCATACATTAAAAGTTAATTTCTCCACTAAAAAAAATAAATCAAATGCTAATCTAACCATTTATTTTCTGTTTTTCATTCACTTCTATTGAAGTACAAGATGAATGTAACAAGAAACAAACAGCATGTGCACCTTGAAGTAAGAAAGAAATATAAATAGAAAGAAGAGGGTGGACTCTCGTGCTCCAGAAATAAAAAGAGGAAACTTTGAATACTGATTTAATTTATAAATCAAAATAGTATCTTTCTGTCACTTATAATGTTCTCCCTTCTTATATTATTATAACAATCCTTGTAATAACTGTAGTTTTTGGTTAACTGTGGACATCATTTCGAATATTAACCCGGTTATTTGGTAGTTGATAACGCAATATGAGATTATTCAACTTACGTATAAGATATTCTGCAAGAAAAAATACTTACTCGTGACATTCGGAGTGAAAACAACAAATACTGGCCTGTTATCATCATTAATAAGACTCAAATACCAAGAACCAGCTTCTAAGTAATGAAGAAAGTTGATTTCTTCCTGTTGCTGAAAGGTAAAGAAACAATAAATATAGTAAAGTTAAAGAACGATTTAATATTTCAAAACAAGGCAAATTCTACAATCGTGAATAATTATGCGCATAATTAATACTCAGGCGATCATTCTCATGTTTCTTTAGATCATGAATTATTTGGCGTTGCTTTCTTTCCACTTCTTTTTCTCCCTATTAAGTATTTCATGTGAATAATCGAACTGGACGTTAATGGATTAATTGCATTACGCAAATCATTCATATTAGTTTTCAGTTTGCTTTTATTTTTAGGGGTGAAGAGCGAGAGAGGGTGTACAAACTTACCATAATATTTGTTTAGCTGTACTATTCTACGAGATAAGCAATAATAACTTAGTAAAAAGAAAAACACATTTCCTTTTCTCAGAAATTTTGTTTTTAGCTAAATTTAGTAGTTTTAGCTGCAGTACATGTACGTCAGTAAAATTAAATGTTGGAAATAAGTATCGAAATGCTAATTTAGCCTATTTTCCACGCTTTTTTCCGTTTTTTTTTACCTGTTACTTGTTAGTGTATTATACGAAATAACGCATCGCTCTGTGTGTAATCCGGTGGTAATACATCCCGGTAGCAAGTAAAAGATCTGCGGCAAAAGCACACTCTTACAATGCATAAAATTATTGTATACGTGTTCCACAAGTAATGTTTTGTCAAAATACTTTGATGTTATCCGTTGTTTCCCACATACGTAGCCTAAAGGCAAATCTGTTTACTTAGGCACTCCTCCGAAAGAAAAAAGCTATCTATACTTTATTATAATAATCATGTAATTTAAGTAAGGTAATAAAGATGCTTGGAACTTAGTTTTTCGCTCATTTCTAATCTGCTTTCGATAAAGTAAATTTAGATACTATCTCTTGAAATTTCAATATTCTTTGCTCTCAGTTTCATACAATTTACTTTCAGTTCTTCAATATCTCCCCATGCAAATAGCTCCAGTTCTAAATACTAATGTATTTCTAGTACTATGTTAGAATTTCTATACAGAATAAACTTCTCACAAACAGAAGTAAATAAATTACAACGCTGAACAAATTAGATGAACTGGAGTGTGCTTTCCTTGTGAAGTTTTATATTTGGTTTCTTTTATCAGAGAATAAACCGCACTTCTTTAGATTGGAATGTTATTTTATAAAAGATAATGTATTAGTAATAAAGAAATTATGTGCGCAATTTCCAATAAAATATGCATAATATGTTTCGTTTCTTATATCAGCAATTCCTGATTGTCATGGCTATACTGATAATAATATCTACTATTATAAATCTTAATTATCAATCGTTCGAAAATAAATTTTAATTTCATAAAAGTTTATATAATAATAAAACAACGTAAAGTATTTCACATGGCTTCTAATTACAGCACTGTGGTCAAAATCCATTGTAAAATTAATTAAGAATGTTAGGTTGCTAATATGTTGTTTGAATACGGGAAAGCTCTCGGGGACTATATGCTTAAGAGAAGGATGTGTTCGTGGAGGACATTCTAAGGAAAACTAACTCATCTTCACGTTACGCACCCGGAAAAGTTCATATCGAGCTCCTCAAACAGTGTTCAGCAGCGGTCTTAGCCGCTAAGGTTTAGCATGCAGTTAAGAAAATAATATTTTTCATCCGTTCCCAAAAAGAAAAGAACTGCATAAGCATAAATTCGATAGAATATCTTCGAATGTCTTAACTGTTCATATGTGAATCTTTTCTTCCATTTGCGTTAATAATCGTAATTTACATGCTTGATGTATAAGGTATTTTCTCCCTCCTTTTAGCAAACCTTCGTGGTGTAATTCGAAGCGTATTCGGGAGGTCCAGGATCGAGTCCCGACGTCGGCGTTGCATTTTTTTCCCGTCTTCCTACTTTAAAAATACCTAATGTCTCTACAGGTGTATTTTGGAATTCTTTTGGAAAACATCTGGAAATTTAACATTTGCCTATACACATTTTAAGATAAAACATTCGCTTACATTTATGCAACATATATGCATATCAATTTATAAATTTAATATTAAATACAAAGTTAATGAAAAGAATTTAAAAAAAAAAATTAAACTTAGTTTTAGATTGGAAGATGATCTGAACGTTTTTGAACTCACTGTGGTTGAGACCTCGTCGATGTAAATAGATAAGCAACGAGTTTATGGCGTGATAAATGAGTTTTGCAGCTGGACCAATTTCATGAGACAAACCGTACTCATTTCTTAGCTCCGTTTCGTTCTAGCTTCTGAAGTGGTAAATGTGGTTTGCCTCACGAAAGAGGTTTAAGAGCGTCCCTTAATAATTATGTGAACAACTCATTGCTAGTTTATTTGCATCTAGTTTATCTTAATTTTTTTCCAGTTATTGGTGATTACTTTTTAATCTGGTAGTTTCATTTCATTCAAAGTACTTGTGAATGCGGTCAAATTAAGTTCTAAAGCGAAATTTACGTAAAAGAACTCTTGAGTTTAATCACGATATTCATGATCGCAGGATAAAAAGGCAGAATTCTGCTGACGTATAAAAGTTTATATTACATGACTGCAAGAAAGAAAATTATATACGGAATACGAAGTTTAAGTTGGTTCGGACTTTAAAATACTGACCTGAATGGAAAAATTGACCAAATTTTAAGGGAAAGATCAGGAATCAGAATAATTTCCTTATCACAAAAAGGTTATATTTTAGAAAAAAAGAAATACAGAACTTCCATAATAATTAGAAATGAATCACAAGTTTTCGTATTACCCTTTCATAGAATGGTAATTTAACATGACTAACGATAACTTAGAATGGTGATTCAGAATAGTTAAAAGTAATGATCATTCAAGGGGATTCTTTATCATTGTAAAATGTTTCCACAAACAACAGAATCCACAGTATTCTATTTAACGCGAGTTTCTGCTGAACAATTTAATGTTACGTAAAAATAAAGGAAAATACATTTGTTTACTTATTTTTGTGTTACAAAATTTATTACACAGCTAACATGTACGGTAGTTTAAAGAATAAAAATATGTGCTGTTGCCGTTGCATTTAAAATTAATGGTTACTCTCACACTGAAATTCAAAACAAAGAAGGCAAAAGGAAACACAGCAAATCGTTCAGGAACACATTAAATCTTTTAAAAAATATCTCTTAGAATTTTTATGTTTTGTAGCAGATTCTTCCTTCAGAAATTACCTCAGCATCAAAATGATGGTAAGCATGTATTGTTTCTCAGTTAAGTATACTGAAGTGCTGTTTTAATAACATTCAAATCACCTGTATGAAAAATATTACACTGATTTTCTATTTTCTGAGTGCAGTATTCATGGCGCTGAGAATCATGCTTTTGTTTCATCATGTTGCATCTTGTTGTGACTTTATCACTTGTCGAACAGTAACTACAGAGTAAGTTCACATATTTTATCGTGGCGAGGAGCGCAGGCACGTCTGTCGTTTGCATTTGTATATACGACTCTTCCCACTTCCACCATTTGAAGAAATATCCCCTGGAGTGATGGTTCCAAAGGTCTCCCACCCTCTTTCACAATAGCTATGCCAAGAGAGAACTTTAGACTCGTTGTGTATTTAAATTTCCTCAATTTCGCTAAGACTTATAAACTTCGCACTTATAAACACCCATGCCTTTTCCGGGATTGGAGGTCTGGCTCAGGCGATACTGCAGTTAGCAATGCTGACCACTATACTGATCAAGGCAGCGTTTTTGGATCATAAAAGCAATAACATTAACTAAGAGTTACCTCGGATAATGTGGAACCTCAATTAAACAGAACTCGAATAGTCCGGACTTTACTTTATTAGATTCAGCCCACAGTATGCGCGCCTGGCATGTATGCACAGTATGCGCATTTAAACCACATAAACGCGAAATCATACATTGATCCTCCCACACAGAAATGTTAAAATAGCATTAAGCAGATCAAAACAGGGAGAAAAAGTAACAAAAACGTCTGATTTAAACTTGGCTAAATTGAGTATTTCTTATTACATTTATAATGTCTAGTAAGTAAACGTTATAAGTTAAAAAGAATTTTTGAAACACAAAGATACTGGAGAAACTAAAAAATACTTGTCTTTTTTATACCACAGAGATACCCTCCTGGGATTGCAAATACTAACTTAGTATTGTACTCTGCCAGTCTGCCAGTCATGGCTCTGGATTCACTGAATACATGGACTACCCAAAAGGAAGAGTATATTGTCCCGAAGTGTAGTGGCGTACACCATCCGAGTACTAACGCATTGATCAGAGAATGTTTTAATACATTTGTGGTCTCCATGCTCTTGGGAGTGGTGACCCTGGGAAGTCGACTAAGCGATGGGAACATTAAGACAGAGCTTAATTTTTTTTAAATCCACCGTCTGTGGATTGAGAACACAGGGACATTGCGGCAAGAGAGTGATTGTATTTCTCCTTTTGGGGAGCTTTTGACACACCAGCCCACCTCTCTCCTAATGCTGAATCAAAGGGGTCAGTCCGTATAGTACCCTACCGATGTGCCGGAACACGTAATTTAATATACAGTGGAACCTCGAGATACGAGTTTAATTTGTTCTAGCATTGAGTTCGTGTAGCGAATTTCTCGTATCTAGAAACAAACTTCCCCATTGAAAATAATGGAAATCCAGTTAATCCGTTCCGCACCCCTAAAAATATCAACATATAAATCAATTTTCCTAATAAAGAACACTGGTAAATAATACCTAGTATTTTTCGGAGAAGGTCTAAGTACAGATTTTTAGCTTTAGCGCAAGTGATAGCTTCCGATACCGAATCGCCTTTTAAATGCTTCTCGTTAATCCACACCAAAAACAGCTTCTCGATGTCTTCTAGAAGTTTTGGACGGTACATGGATGTAACGGTAACTCCTTTGGAGACGTCAAATTTCTTTACCTTCTTCTTTCTTCTTCAGAAGAGTTCAGATCATCGATGCTGAGCGACCGCAAGACCTCGCCAAATCCGGCCACGCATACACTACGCTTATGTTTATCTGGGATTTCTTTCTTATTTTCAACGGCCATGGCTTCTTTCTTTTTCTTTCCAGCACTATCTGAGCCAACAACCTTCTTGAGAGGCATCGCGAAATAATTATTTTCATGCTAAATGTAAAAAAATAACTCACAAGAGCACAAACTCGTAGGTTAAAGAACACAGATTGATCTGACGAGGGTATTCCTCGAGTCGAGCCGGATCGAGAAGCACGCTACGCATACTAACAATACTCTTTACTCGAGTGAATGCTCGTATTTAGAGACGAATTTTTCGCTCATACTTTCCTCGCATATAGAGGTGCTCGCATGTCGATGTTCCACTCTATTGTAGAAATATCTGCGAATTACTCTAGAGGGAGGAAAAAAGATTGCGCGATCGAAACAATTCAGATGCCTAATCATTTTTTTAATTCGTGATTTCTAAATCGTTGTATAATTTATCATCATATGGTTTAATTAATAATGCTCTTTCTTTTATTTTTTGCTTTAAAAACATCTTTCATATTTTAATATATTACATGCTTTATTCCAAAACATAAGGTTTATATTTAGCAGAACAAATAAAAGTTTGCCTTTTTTTAAAGAAATAATAAAAAAAAGACCTCCCTGTGCTTTTTGAAGAAATGCGATAAATGCTATTTGCTAGAAAAGTATATTAAATATTATGAAAACATTAATCTTACAGAATATCTCTGTATTCAAACACGTGGAGTTATTTAAGGCTCTGGTAATGCTTATAAAAAATTTGTTTACAATTAAAATAAGAAAAGGTCTATTTCTTAGACTTTTTTACGAAGAATCATTGATATTCAGATATCTCTCAGCTTCTCAACAAACAATATAATCAAATAATCAATAAGTCTTTCATATAATCAATAAGTCTTTTTTATTTGTGTACTTGAACTTGATCAATAAGTCTTTTTTATTTGTGTACTTGAATCAATATAATCAATAAGTCTTTTTTATTTGTGTACTTGAATCAATATAATCAATAAGTCTTTTTTATTTGTGTACTTGAACTAAATCTGACTGATAAATCAAAAATTGCCGCAGCATAAATCTTACCATTGTAATTATACGCAAAACTTTTCCACGCTGATTAATATTTAGGAAAATATAGCTAGTCATATAAATGTTTTACATTTTCCCCTTCTGAATAAAATTTTCTTAATTTTACACTTCCACTGTAAATTTTCAGATAATGTTTTGGAAAATACTGAGATAAGAATTTTTTTTCTAAAGAAGCAGAATTTATATTTTTCATAAGAATGCTAAATTCGTATTACTCTTTGTTCCACCGGAGGAAGAATATTAAGAATAATTTATTACACTGATGTTCCTCCTTGTTGTTCTTCAGTTTATATTTCCCATAAGAATAAATTCTTTCTTCTTTTGTTCAAGATCAATTTTTAATAAGCTTCTTTTTTTCCAAATAAAAGAACAAAAACAACATGTCTTAACTCTTTTTGCAAAGGTCTTATCAAATAATAAATAAACATTTACCGACAAGTAATAAAAACACTTTGGAGATGTTTCATTTTTGAGATACTGTTTATATTTTCAAGGTTAAACAAATGTATCTAAAGCGTTCAGATCATCATACCTAAAAAGCATTTCATTTTCAGCTACTTTAGCGTCAAATGAAGTTGTATAGAATACTTTATAAAGATTTTATGACATTTACGTTAAAGATGAAACCATAATTTCTGACGCTACCAATGAAAAAATATTTTTTATATATTTTAGATCGACATTGTGGCAACTGAAGTATTTAACCTTTTAACTATGAACAAAAATTTGCATCATGACAAAAATTTACAATCACGACTGTTCTTGTAAATTATTAAATTTTATATGAAGAAATTATATAAGAACTTCATTATTTATTCGAATGGTTAACATGTCCTCAGTGAATGCATTTATATTTTTCAGATTATGTTGAGGAACAGTTAACCCTTTTGAGAAATAAGGCATCTTTGTTATTTCTTCGCAATATGATTAAACGAATTTATTATAGAAGACAACGGAGTAAATATTGCAAATTCTGAAACGTAGTGCAAGCATACACTTTTTTTTTTACTACACTTTTCTACAAATGGGAAGTTATGGTAATTTGGGCAAATTATTGGCTTCATTTTGAAAATTGCAAATTTCTCTTATTTTGTCTCAGATTCACAGTTTAATAATTCAACAGTATTTCCAAAGTTTTATTATTATAGTACGCAGCTTAAGTATATTACATATAATATGACAGGACAAGCCCTGAGATAATAAAGAATGCATAAAAAAGTTTTACAGTCTTGAGTATTTTACAATTTGTATGGTCTGGAATCGAAAAGCAAAATTAAAATGTAGTGATTGGATTTGATGGGATTATTTAGATCATAGCAAACCATCCAAAGGCTATCTGTCTGAAGAAAGGGGTGTTTTTGTGAAGAAAATTTTCAAGAGGTTTAAGTTGCATATAATAATAATGAAGATAGAATGACATTAATGAAGACAATAATAAGACAGAATGACAATAATGAAGACAGAATGACAATAATGAAGACAGAATGACAATAATAAGAAATGTGGTAATAAATACTGCATGAAAAATTTATAAGTTCTTGAGACCTTATCCTACTCTTGTGGTTTGGAATGGAAAAGCAATATCACCAAAGTATGGGTTAGATCTGATTGGATTTAGTTTATGCAAAGGAATCAAAGCTATCTGCCTGAAAGAAGGAGAGCGTTAGAGGAGGATCTTTTTATAAGAAACTGGCTTGTATTCGCGTTATACATGGGGAAATATAACTCTCCTTAATTTCCGCATGCCTTCGTGGTGTAATTGGAAGCTCTATTCAAGAGTTCGAGTCCCGGCGAGGGCATTGTACATTTCCACGTCTCCTGCTTCAAAACAGCCTAATGATTTTACAAAAACACGAAACCTAACACATAGCCTAATCACCCAAATCTGAACCTGCTCAGCCAATAGTAAGCGCCTCTCCAAAGCATCAGTTTGAAAACGTTATTTCTTACGTTGAATCTTTCCTAGGATTCTACTGTTTCGTCTACTCAAACAGAAAGTGAAAGTTAATTGTGTTTAAAAATGAATGATAATCTACGTTTAGAGTTACAGAGCTTGATCTAATGAATCCTAAGGTTAGACAGAGTACTTAATCTAATAAATCTACGTTTAGAGAAAGATAATGCAAATTCACTGTATTTCGGGCAGCTTCCTGCTTATGCGATTTGCTGTTTGGTAAGTTAAGCACTTATAGCTACGTGAAAAGGCTCATTAGCACAGGAGCCATAAACCTGGTCTTTTTAATTTTTTTATTTGTAAATTGTTTGGTTGGATTGGTTTATTTGATTACGGTAAAGCACTCGAGGGCTATCTGCCTAAGGAGAAAAATACTTTCGTGAAGGATTTTCTAAGGAAAACTAGCTCGTGTACACGTTACTCAAGTGAAAAACCCATGCAGAACGCCCATGCATGCAGCCTGTCCACCGGGATTCGAACCAGCTACTTTACCAGAGACTTGTTCAGCGACTTTACCGCTTGGCACCTGGTTGGCATTGACTTATAAATATCGAACTACTGTTGTATTATCAGGATTCAGGCAGTGGAAGTTTTGTAATATCCTTAGTTGCAACTTTGAGTTGAAGTTCTTATAAATATTAGTTGTTTTTATTCTGATTTTGTTGTCAATTTTCTTTTTAAGATTATAAGTTAAGATGCGACGAAAACTGGTCTGTCAGTCTGAAACGATTACTCAATACTTAGATTAGGTATAATTATATATAACCTTGGACAGACCAAGATTTTCAGCGTTATGGAACAGAATATATACCTATGCTCTCGCCAGGTCGGAACTAGTGACCTGCGACTGCAAGCTAATCATGCTAAGATAGCAGGCACAGGCGAATGCAACAAATCTTCCAATTCTTTCCTCACTTAGAACGATTGAGGAGAGAACAAGGCGCAGTGGACCAAATCCGGATGCTGACGAATTACGGTCAACCACAGTTTAGTGCGGAGCCACTGTAGAGATTATTAGAATTTTTGGAGTCATAAACAAAACATGCATGATAAATCAGATCAGCCGCAGTAATTCGACCCTTGGATCTTCCAGTAGTTAGACGTAAGTGCTTGCACCACCAGAAAATGCATGGGGAAATGCGATAGTATATATCCGTATTTAAATATAATATTTTATATGGTAATATCCGTAATAACATGATATAAATTCCTAATTTCATTTCTTAGCATATAAAAGCATCAATTATTTTACGGTTATCCACGAAACCTATTAAGTAATATATGTAAACCACCAGTTATAGTGCGCTGAAGTCGCTATTATGCAGACTTAAGTACTTAAAATTCAATAACTCGTATAAATGGATTTACTCCAGACTGCCCCTAACATTTTCCCTCTATTTGTTTAAACATGAATAATAGTAACTCGTTTTCATTCTTGGCGAAAATAAACCTAAGTATATTACGCTATTTAGAGCTATGAAAGAACAGCTAATGAAATTAGTAGATAAAGGAATAATGTAAAAGCTTAATTCCAGTTTGAAAGGAGAATTCCTCTTTTTTCATTTCTAAAACTATGTTTCACGAATGAGAGCTTAAAAGAACGCCTCGCTATAGCGATTTCCATTTGCTTTTTAGAAAGTGTAGAATAAAAAATAAAAAAGAGGCTTTAATTTAGTTCATTGAAAAAAAGTTCATCACCGACTTAACACCGTCACTGATAATTTGGATTTTTTTCTCCTTCCCTAAATTAAACAAAAACACGAGAGACTTTCTTTCACGTCTATACTAGATAGTTTTATGTTTTATTTTTATTATTTTTTTTTAAATCGCGAAAGTAGTGCAATAAATCTCATACTTATCAAGGGGCTGCTCATTTTATAAGACGCTAATTGTGTTTAGGTGTTATGTTCACAGTCGGATCGTTTTAAACATTTCGAGCGTGAAAAACTGGTTATGTTTTTTTTTCCGTATCTCCTATCAAGTTTTTCAGCTTTATACTCAGATGAACAAACGTTTATGCAGCATTACGTTTAATTTCCATTATCTAGACGTTGCTTCTGCTCTGTTTAAACTGGCAAACCATGAAAGTCATAAGTATGAAATATATCGAAAATTTAAAAATGTTCATTTAACATAAAAACGAAAGATTTGGTCAATTTTTTCGATCTATATGAAATGTGCTATCCATTATTTAAAGTAATATATTTAATATGGATTGTAATTTCTGTATCATAAATATGAATAATGTGCAATAGAAAATGTTCCTTTGAATAAAATACAAGCGGTCGAAATTTTAGCAAAAACTTTAATACTTGGAAGGCACTGCCAAAATATTGCAATAATTCCTTAGCTTCAAGATTAAAAATCATAATAATAAACTTTACGTATTGAAACTGCGCCAATATGATCTCGCTTGTGATTCTTGAATACTAGCAAAAGATGTGAAAAAATGACGCTTTGATTAGCATGGTGGTTAAAACGCTTAAGTGTACATGGTCTCAGCAAAGTCCATGGTTGAGAAGTCCTGAAACCTTTGGTGGCTACGGACGAGGAATGCTAGACCCTCGAGGGTTTATCCATCAACAATGGGATGAGATTTCTCCGTTCTCGATTGTGTAAAATAGGTCTCACACTGCGATATAAGTTGAACAGCGTTCTCAGGGAAAAGACGGCTAAATGATGCTTAAATTATTGGCCATTCTGGACGAATGCATTAAGGTGCGACTGTCCGAACATTTCACATAACATTACAAACAACGAAAGACAAGATTAAAAAGAGTTAAAAAACATTGTGAAAGCGTAGATCATTGTAATACCAAAGCAGACGGTGGAATGACTTAATTTCTTACAAAGCCTCTTACATCCATAATGTCCTGGTGCAACAATGAGACTGCAGCGTCCCAAGAGTAGCCAACGGAGATAAAATTAAAAGTCAGAACATCACATATCATTGTTTTCGTTTTGATCCAGAACTACGTAATTTGTGGATTGTCTGCTACCAAACAACAAATAATTTCAATATCGAAAATTCAGAATATGTTCACTTTATGTTACACACAATGATTACGTATGGTATTTAAAAGCAAAACTGCTTGGCTAAACTTTTAAAAGGGTACTGAAAGCTAATTCTGTCCCTAATTTATATCTTTATTACCATGATGTCAGAATAATTTCCAAAAGGAAATTAGTGTTCCTATTGTACTTTAACCGAAGGCAATCTAAAAAGACGTCTTTCCAGCAATTCTGATAATAATGATTTATCAAATTCTATGCTGAGAAGGGTTAAGGCAAACAGGTATCAATCTCGTGAAACAAGGATATGAGCTTTACAAAATTTAGCTTCACTTTGCGCAAAAAACGTAATACCACTTAAACTATTACTGAATTACTAAATGCTATACTTCATAAAAGCGGAATAAATTAAAAAATCTGTAACTTTTCAGACTTTTTGGAGATACATTTTGAAAAGAAAAATAGTCAATAGGAACGATTCGAAATATCAAACACCAAAGAACATCTCATTTTGTGAGAGTCTACTTTTGTAATTCATTTCCTGCTCAATAAAATAGCACAACATATATTCTCAACAAACTTTGAAAGCCGCTTGTGAATAGCGTGAATGATTTTATTTATTACGACAGAAAATAACGTGAAGACAATGTTTCAATAACGATAACTGATTACTTATAGACAGAATTCTGATCGTAACTTAAACAGTAGCTGCAAATGGCAGACTTAACAACAAAATCTGCATAGTTGGAAAGAATATTTTAAATTGTCTGACTTTAGAGGGATATAATTCGGCGACTTAAATACGGATGAACGTCTTTTTTTTTTTCGCACACCACTCAGTTATTGAATAAATGCTAGTAGTCACCCACCAAAAGGGACGCTATTCAATGATAATTTGCTAATTAAAAATTTATTAAAAAAGGCGGGAGGTAAATTTTCTAAACTTAAAGCTTATTCATTTTTAAATACGGTTAGACACAATAGTAACATTTTAATATATACTTGTTTATATTTTGGTGTGGCAGCTGAAGTATGTGTAGGAACCACACAGGAAAAGGGTCAAAAGAACCCTTTATTAAAACTTATTAAAACTCACAATGCGTTTTAAATTAGTTACTCTACGTTAGTTTGTAAGCGACTTGATGCTTACAAACTACGCCTCACTCGATCGTTAACTCAAATAACAAGAACTAAACTAAAAATTCAAAGATATTAACAAACAGTAGAATTACTCTACAGGGCTCAGATAATCCTGTTACCTAAAACCGCGTCGAAGTCTCGTGGCAGCCAATAGCTGTTACCCCACGTTAACCAGCAATAAATGCAGAATCAAAAAGCTCCTGCTACCAAGGTACAGTGCTTAACCGCACTCGCTAACTTTGCCTTCTAATTAGAACTCAGTATTTAAACCTTTTCTCCTCGAGGTAGAATTTGCATTCCTTCAAGCGTGCTACCAAATTTAAATATTCTGGCATTGGCAATTAGGGGAATGAAGACTTACAGAAAAGAACGTAAACTTAAATTTAACTGGTTATTCAAAATAAACATATATCCCTACAACATATTTCAGCCATAGCATTATTTCAGAAAGCATTCACGTTTTATGTCATTCGCCTTGTGTCTTGCACTGTCTTTGAAACAGCCTTTGTGACATTAATACTTACCGCGAAATGCTTTTATCACATTCATATATTTTTAAACCCCGTTAATTACACAGATGCAATTTACTATTTATTTATCCATCATACAGCAATTTCAATTCTGCTTTGCTTTATCGTTTAAAATTTTATATCTTTGTCATATTTGTTGATTTTGCTGAATAATGAAATTTTCCTTTTGAGAGCTTAGTTTGGTAATTAGAAGGAATATTATTTTGCTGTTTATGGACTATAAAACAGAGCTAGGAATTAATTACCTTCCATTTACATTTCCAACTTCTTACTTAAGATTTAAACATTTTCAGCCTTTATTGACGCTATTTAAAATACTGCGGATGTATTTCTTTGAACCACACTGTACCCATAATCCACAGTCTACCATTTAGCTACTATTTACAAATTCAAATATTTTTATTTCGACCCTTTCTACTCAAAGACTGCTTGAAAGAATATAGCAAAGGTACGCCTTTTAAATATTTAAAATTCGCCAAATGATTCTATTTATTGCAGTTGTTACTCACATTCAACATACGCTTACCAGTGGCCCAGTAGAAAAGTTGCTGAACACTGGTGGTTCGACCTTGCCAGAAATCCCTGCGAAAGATCCGATGTGTTTGTGTGATTTTCCCCATGCGTAATTTTCCCCATGGATACGGGTCAGATTCCCTCAAAAGGTTTCTCCATGAAAGCCTCCATTGAGTGTTTTACAATCTAACAAACCAAACCAAACATAACAGCATCGACACGAAGCATTTATATCACGAGAAACTCTCAGAACTTACATGAATCTTTCATCGGTAAATAAATTTAATGGCTAAGCCGTAAAATCACTATGCGTTATTTTGTTTTCAAATAAGACTTGAAGTGCCGCCCAATTGGGGGAATAGTGGTTACCGACCCTGACTACCGAATTGTCCAGGCTCGAATTCCGGAGAAGGCATGGGTGTTTGTAAATATGTAGTGTCCGTGCGGCATGGGGGCATTATAAATACGTGGCAATTCAGAAGACCTCTCGAGAGGTTGCTGGTAGAAGAAGAGGACGTGGCCTCGGATGCATCCCAGCCTTTGTGCTGTCCATCAAAATTGGGGGCGGAACTAAGCAAAGTCGTACTGTCACCTGTATGGTGCTCAAGGCTCTTGGCAAGAACAGGCGCAATCTTGTACTCCTTGACATGATGCATTTCGTGAGCTTGTTCTGATGTTACTGCCAGACAAGTGAGATAAATCACAACAGCAACAGACTTGAAGTTGAATATAAGCTAATTGAAGTATTAACTGACTTGAATAATACAAATACAAAAATTTTAAGAAATATCGACCTATTTCCAAAGTTGCGAAGTGAAATATATGTACATCCATTCATAAAAATTTACATTATGCACATTAATTGGTAACAGTTTTGTCTCCTACAGATCTTAAAAACGTTTTAAAAAAATTACAATATTTAAAAAGGTAGGAGAATGTAGTAAAAGAATAAAAGTGTAAGCAAGGTTACTGAAGTTAATAAAAAGCAAGTACTTAATAATGTTCTATTTAAAGTACCAACTTAACGCTACACTTCACCAATAAATGAAGATAACTAAAACATTGTACTTTTTTTTTCACAAACAGTGAGCAAAAATAAAACAGGAAGGAATCAAATAGTGTCTGATCTGAGTAATATGAATATAAGAATAATTCTAAATACTTTCAGAAAGAGAAACACGGGTATAAACATTTCTCATCACTAAAAATGAGGACTAAGTTCGTAAGAACTATTTTGAATTCTAATGGTATTCCAGGAGTTTCAGAGGCAAAGATTACGCCCCACAAATCAAGGGAAATTTCTCACATACTTCGGAAGTCCTTTTTTTTAATAGAACTATTTAATGCGTTCCATCAGATCGTTAGCTACCTAATCATAAAAGTGATTAGCTGAAACGTATTTCCTGCGCTTAAATTATCCGGGACTCCCTTTTAGGACTATAGTTCAGGATTTTAAAAATATAGTTAGATGCGGAGCATTAAAAATGAAAATACCATTGTAAGCTAGATAATTTTAAGGTGATTACTAATGAGTTGTATTACGCAATTAATAGTCTTTCGTTTTTCACTCAAAAATATCTTTTCACGCTTATCTCTGTGATTTACTATTTTTTATTCTGAAGTACTTAAGAGCTTTTAATTTTTAATTTTGCTTTATAATCATTTTCAGCCTGTGAAATTAGCCAGAGTTAATTAATTAATTAATACGGACTGCATTTCCCCCTTTTTTCTTTTCTTTTTCATCGGGTGGTGAGAAGAAAATAATCAGTTATTGATGCTCATATCAGGAAGTTTTGTTTGGTTAGATTAGTTGCAACGAAGCAGGTAAGAACTGTTTTCAAAATGGAAGGAATGCATTCTTGGGAAACATGCTCAAAATCACGCTACACATAGGAAAATCAAGAAACTCCCATGCAGCCAGCCTGTTTTTTTTTTTTTTTAAATTAAATTGTGTTTGCATTATACTTCTATATTTGCAATGTAAAGTTTAAAATAAATTAGTTTAAAATAAAGTTAATAAAAGTTTTTTTTTTATTTTATTTTATTTTACACTGAGTTTTCGGCTTCCTTGCTGCGCACGTTTGTGGTGTAACTGGTGGCACATCTGGCTGGCAGTCAGAAGAACCGGAGTTCGAATCTCAGAGGGGACATAGCTGATGTTTCGTGATATCTGCTCCTAAAAGAATTCTAATGTTTCTACCTACTTTGTAAAGTTTAAGTATAAATCAGGTTTAACGTTCAATCTTCTCTGAAAATCATTTCTCTGACTGATATGTTTGCGTTCAGATTTCATACAAAAATTTAAGTTTCAACTTTACTAAATGGAATAACGTGATAAATGTTGTCTTCATTTGAAAGTCTGTTTTATTTGATTGAATCTTTTAAGCTGAAAACCATATATTTACGATTAGATGTTAAAATTAAAAAAAAAAAAAAAAAACTTAATCGTAAACTCGTTTTGAAAAACATTTGAGAACTGACCCTTGAATCATGCGTGTGTTCAAGAGGGCCAGCATATCGCGCAATTTTAAACCCGCATGTATTTTTTTTTTTTTTTTTCTGTTCCAAAATTAAAATCTTAATTGTCTGCTGTGCCTTAGAACTGTCGTAAATATTTAATTAACGCACACTCTTGCACGATATATTAGTCCCCCAACAACCTAGCGACGTTGCTGTGACCCTGCAAACGTGTCACACTGTGACTATTTTAATATCACAGTGACGTTGTAGATATGGCTTAATGTCCGCTTTTTGCGGCGTCAGATTGTGACGTTTATGGGACATCGATTTGTGACGTTAATGTGAAGTCACATTGTGACATTGTTGTAAAGCACAGCGTGATATTAAAGCGCTGCGACGATGTTGTGAATTTACACTGTGACACTGTTGTGAAGTCATATAGCAACATTCATGAAATGTCACACTGCGACTTTGTTATAACTTCACAGAATGACGTGAATGCAACATAATAAATTGGCATAAAGATGTGAACGGATGCCACACAACGTTGCATTACATTAAATGATTAGTTTAATATTGCAGTAATTCTGTTTCAAAGAATTACTTCAGTAAAACAGATAAATTTTAGCAATTTTTTTATTAATCCGATAAGAAGTTATACTCTTAAAGGTATTAAAATATTTCCGTAATGTTCGAAAGTTTTTAGTTATTGAAAATATTCAGTTTAAAAATGTGAAATTTTCTTAACGTTCTAGGGTTGTATGTCATCTTATAAAAGTTATATAGCTGTGACCCATTTATGATTTAGTATATATCTGTACAAAATATCGTGTACCTGCAAATGCAGAACTTATATATGGTCCAAAAGTAATCATTTGGTCATTTTCTAACCCTATTACACAGCAAATACTTTTGAGTATTACCTGTCTAGAAGCTAGTTAATTTTGCTTTCTTTCTTTAGTATTTAAACATGTAAAGACATTATTTTTCCAAAATTTTTAAATTGAATTAAAAATCTGAGTTTTTGTTATATCATATTGAAAACCTAACTAAATTTCTTAATTTAACACCTGTTTTTTTTTTCATCTTTCTAAATAGAATAAAAAAAAAGTTCTATTTGGTTCGCAATATTTTTTTAAATTGTTTGCCTTTTAATACTATTCTTTCTTCTCCATTTCTCTCTTCCTTAATTGCTTTTCTACCAGAAAAAGAAATTTATGTGTACCAAAATCAGTGGACTGGAAACTAAATTTCAGAAAATATATGTTTAGCTATACAAAACGTGCATTATGTTTCTCTACTATTTCTCCATTGACAAATTATAAGTTAATGCGATTTTTATATTAAGTAAGAATGTCGTATGATTTGTTTCATTAGCTCATTAATGAGAATCACTTATTTTAAATATTTCTGCATTTCCTAAACGCATTTTACTGCTTTCTTAACAGCTAAAGTTTAAATTTAATACGGTTTTACAGAGTTTATTATGAAAAGCATAACAAATTTACATAAATAATAATTACAGTTCATAAAAAAATTATTCAATTATTGTTACTAAAGCTAAATTACGGAAAATCGGTCTTCCTCTCTCCTGCGAATGTACGCTGTACTCCCATAGCGATGCGTAAATACTGTTAGTAGTTCATATGGTAAACTAAAAGAAACTCAGCTGTTTATTTGATAAACTTCATAAGTTCCATTATTATATCAACACAAACGGTGAGTAAACACTTATTGTATACTAACATGAATGATAGTTGTAATAATTAATGTATAATAATTAAAGCGAAATTTACAAATTATTATTAAGAATGCATTAAGAATGGTACGATTAGCATTAAGAAAAATGCCAGAGACGCGTAAACGTTGTAGAAGTGCGAGAAAAATCGATGAAGATTCTTTGCTTTTCACAAATTTCTGCAAATATAGAATGAAATCAAAACCATTTTTTAACCTGTGCATTTGGAATTACTATAATATGATTTTACAAAACAAATATGAGGATTCGGAAAATATATTTTGAGATAAGGTAACGTGAGGCATACTCATTCTCGCTATTCTTCTCGTTTAATATGAATATGAAAATAGACAGGAGTTTCAATTACCCGAAATAAGATATCCAAAGTTCTAGCTACGGAGATTATTTGATTATTTCTGTGTTATCCGAAATTAATTCCGTTTGTTATATGATTTCCCTTTTTGCTTTGATTTAAATAATATGAAAATATTATATTTTACAATGCATTCATTTAAATAGCTGTTCATTTAATCTAGATGAATCTGTACAACACAGAGCCGTACCAGGGTGACTCAGGCAACTGCCAGTAATGCTGCTTAAATAAGGATTTGAAAGGTAATAAAAACATTTAGGAGAAGCAATTATGAGGTCAGTTTCAGATATTAAAATCCGATTGCATGGTTGTGATGCTTTACAGGTGGACATTCTTTAAAACATTCATTTGATTATCTTTATTAAAATCAGAAATAGTTTCAAACTTTAAAATGTCAAAAGGCATTAATACATAATTTAGTACTGATTTAATTATTTTGTTACTAGATGGGAGTTGAAAAATCATTTCCTTAGCACAATTTTAATTGAAAAGAAGTAGATTACACGATTTGTTTAACATAAAAAATAGTTTCTTATTTACTTTGAGCACAGTAAATATAAAAAACACGTTTATGTCTTTTATTTTAGAATCCACGCATTTCATTTATTTACTTTAGTTCAAATAGAAATTGTCTGAATTTATACAAATAAAAGTAATTCCACTACTTAATTTTGTTGGAGAAAAAAGGAGTATTTTATATTGCATTACGAACGGAAAATGATTTTATTTTTCAATTACATAAATCTTCAACTTTTATTAAAATAAAAAAATAACAAAAATATAAAACTCTTTCTATTACACTAAACGAAATATTTGTTTTTGCTACAGTAAAAGGTAGCACAATTATCCAGAGTTTTCAAATACTTCGACTGGCTCTCGAGGAGTTTGCTTTCTGCTATAAGCAAATTTCCGATAGACATTTATTTATCTGTTTGAATGCGGCAAAGAACATGAGGTCTGAACCCAATCAAAAGAATTCTATGAAGTTATACTTTCTCTGAATTTTTTTCCCCCGCTGGATGGTGACAAAGACTTCACTTTAACGAATCAACGTTTTATATTATGCAAATTCGCAATTTATCACAGTGAAATTTTAAAATTCCTTTGCGAAAGATTCCTTTCTTAATTTTTCTAAGCTTTTTTAATACGATTGCAGAAATTAACTTCTTTTCGTTGTCAGTTTCTGCGAATGATACAATAAAGCAAAACTAGATGAGATTAGGTTAAATAATTAAACTAGACGTAATTAAATGGTCAGATGTAATTGTCAAATTTTTAATAACAAAGTATCTTGTTTACAGAAGAGAAATACATTCATTTAAAATAAAATTAATATTTCGATTAAAGTTTGTTGATGTGGTTTAAGCATATATTTCGATTTATTGTAATTTTCATTACATTTATAAAATTTTCTACAATGGGCTGAATTCTGTTAAAAAAAGTTTGAAATTCAATTTCTTTATAAAATGAAGCAATTTGTACTTTTGGACACGAATTAATATTAATTTATACTCTTTCGTCACAAGCGAGATTTTAACTTCCTTCATATATTAATGCCAATGAAATTCCTTATTTTTATATTGTTATTGTTTAAATAATTAATGTATCTATTTAAAAATTTAATACCACATTTATATTTAGTTGAGCTTTCAAGTAAGAAATACCTTTCCTTGGTTGTTTTTCATGGTTTCCTTAATATGCAACGTGAATAGAAGCCATTTTCTTTTAAAATGTCCTCCACAAAGGTATCCATCCTCTTAGGTAGGCAGCCCTTGTGTGTTTTGTTATATTCAGATTATCTACTCTAAACTGAAATAATTTTTCTCTAACTAAATCGATTAACAAAAAAATTAGGTTACCTTAACAGTACAACTTTAATATATTCTATGTGAAAACGCAACATAATTTACGGGGGAAAAAGAACTATTGTAATAAACTACAGAACTAATCTCTGAAATTTACATGAATCAAACATGGAAAAAAATTTTCAGCGTTGCAAAGTATCATGCCATTTGTAAAATTAAAATAATTAAAATATTTGTTATATATAATTAGAGCCTGGTTAGTGAAGTATGGCATCATTTGTAATGTGATACAGAGCACCACTTACGGAAGTAAGTGATTAATTTGTGAATGAATTTTGAAAAATAGCAGAGCACGGTCAGTCTCTCTTGATAACAGAATAGATACAGTGGATACAGTAGAATGTCTATGCATTCATCACAGCATATACTAGTTCCACGATTTCTTAATATTACACCAAGTAATATCACGCTATAAACTATCAATATTTTCGCTCTTTCGCATCGGTAGAGGCCAAAATCTGTTTCTCTTAAATATATGAAACGCCCGTAAATACGAAGTTTTGTTGGAATGAATTTCCTTCCCCCATACCAAGTAGTATGCTACAGCGTTAACAATAACCTACATAAGTAAAGCGATTACTTCTCTCTTGGTATCTCTGTGCGGTTTCACCTGTTGTGTGCAGTTTTTCCTTAGGAAAGAATTGCAATTGTGAGCATCAATGGCTAAACATTGATCTTAAACAAAAGAGAGAGAAGGTACATTTAAATAACAGAGCTAGTTTTAGTCACTTCAAAAGAATGATTGGCATAACATTTAAAAACTCTCGAAACCAATGAGCCATGTACTAACGTGATACGGGAAAGCATCAGGTAGAAAGCGTTCTGGCGACCTGCAAATGTCTGAATGCTCGGTCGTTTCGGGAGACTTGGCTGTGAAAGAGTTAATAAAAAGGAAATACCTAATCGCAAGCTATTAGCATAAAAATCAGTTTATTTCGAAAGGTTTATTGAAACATTTAACAGTTATCGAAGGGGCGAGAAAGTTCAGCGAATACTGATCAATAATAGACTTACTGATCAAAGATACTGAGCAGAGAATACTAATCAGTTGCGGTCAACTCATAAATTACCAACGACCGACCCTAAACACTGCAATACATACACACGCGCCTTCTAGAAGGATTTATCTCTGTTACGTATTATTCCTATACCTGCTTCAAATATGCAGTTGTAACCGCATCTAAATGTTTAGTATAGATTAATGTAACATTTATTACACTCTGCAAAATGTAAACGTTTCTTATGATCGAATAGGAATTGCATAAGTACAGATTTTAAAAATTACCGCCACCAAACAGAAAGATAAGCAAAATGACTTCTGAAAAATATGGAATATCCTGCATTTTAGCAATGGATAATATTCTGCGGTAAACCTTAGAAAGTTAACGAATATTACTCAATTTAATTAGTTTTGGACCATATCTCTCAGTCACTTTCAGTATTTGCATCCAAGGTAAATACACATAATACTGAATCATACATAGAACTGCAAAATCAGAGCTGATCCGTGAACATCATAGGAGTTAGAGGCCGCTTTATCGAAAAACCTGGGCGCAGATATTTGACTCCTTCACAACTACGTGTCTCTTACTTAAAGCCTAATCAATAAACGTTGGCAGTCGATATAATACTATTTTTTAAATTACATTTTTGTATGTAATGTAATTTTTAAAAAATAAATAAACAAATAACCTAAACAAAAGAAAGTAACTAAAAAAATCCCTAGAATCATTTGAATATTTGTGAGTTTTTCAAATTATCCTGTCTGCATATGGTTTCCAGTACATAGTTAAAACTCCTGTGTTAAGTTCACTATTTATTTTGATGCAGGGTGTTCCAATCGAAAGAGGCCCCGGGAAAAGTGTGATAAAGATTATGCAACAGAAGGAAATTAAACCAAATTTTTACGTAATATGCCTTTATGTTTGAGAAGGAAAATACATTAGAAGAGGTACTGGAAGTGATTTCCTTCCACCTGTATACACAGTTCAACATGGCGTTGCATTTTCTTATATGTTGCTCCCACATTACATGTGGTAAAGTGATGAAGCGTGATTCCACTTGTCAGGGTACTTGAACTAACGAAAACACATTTATGGAGTAGTGACAACCAGCATGCAGCCGTCGAAGAAACCTCTCATTCACAGAAGATGGGTGTGGTTTGTGCATTACCACAGCGGCGCATCATCGAGCCAATTGTTTTACATTATTGTCACTAGTGAATTGTACCAGGCACTTTTCATGAATTTGTAAGCCAGTTGGATGATGAGGAACTGATACTTGGCTTGACAGCAACATGGGGCAAAATGGCGACGCGTTTGTAGCGATTATGAAAGCGATGGAATCACTTTTCCAGACTTGATCTTCCTTGAGTATTTTTCTACGGGGTCGTCTTAAAAATAATGCGTACAAGCACAAACCACGCTGGATGTTCTGATTTGCGTTCTGATTCACAATGGATGTTCTGACGCAAATCAGAACATCCATTGTGAAATCCAAGGAGTGACGCCCAATACTCCGGCAGCAACATGCGCGAACATGCAGCGCCATGTTTAACTGTGTGTACAGGTAAAAGGCGATCACATCTAGCACCTCTTCTAATGCACTTTCATTTTTTAAACATAAAGGTATGTCATTTAGTTTAGTTTAGTTTCGTTTTCTTTTATTATAAGATTTTTATCTCACTTTTACCGGGACTTCTTTCGAGCGACACACCCTGTATTATTGCTTGAAATTTTCTAATAATACTTGCTATTTTTTACATGCATGTGTACATTTTAGTTGAATCATGTTTACGTTCCAGCAAACAAAATCCTGAACGAAAGTTTCCCAACATCAAAATAAATAACATTTTTCTTATAAAATAATTTGAATTAAAAAAAAAAAAAATTATTTCTTTTCAAGAGACAATACATCGTTATATTAATTTCCTACGTTACATTATTTCTTGAAATTAATTATGAATACTAACTTTTGCTTTACATATGAGTATGATTTTTCTCTTGACGTGATGATTATGCTTGCGCACCTGACAACAATTCTAATCAACTTATCCCATACAAAAGACTTTATTAGATGTGAGTAATTAACCCCAATCTACTGCATTTCTGTTTTTCTAATAATATGCATTTAGTCCTTAGAAAATTTTTGAAATTTGTTAAAATTCATATTTAAAATTCAGTAAGAAGAGCAGAAGGGGGAAAAACTTTTATTTCGGTTTCACGTTTCTTTGTATTATAGCTCTTCTTTCACTCCCAGAACTCATTTGAAAAAATATTTTTATGACAGCCTCTAACAAAGTCTTTTTAGGAACATGTGACTATTTTTTTTAAATCTAAGAATAACTGCTTCTTTCAAAAATCTGCATATTATGCTCTGCATCGGCTTTGACGAAAGAGTACAAAAAGTTAGGAAAGAAATCGTTAAACATTACGAATGAAGATGAAAAACCCCATAAAGAAAATAAACCGGCATTTATTTTTGCCGAACATATGCTCTCTCAAGTTGGAAGCATCATTAGTTTGAAAATTTTCGAAAGAAGATGGCGTTACTATCTACTGCCAGATTCCTCCATCACAGGTCGAGATTGAATTTCGAAACGAAGAAGAAAACGTATATAATAGGAGGGGGTTGAGCGAATGTGTAGAAAGTGGAAATGAAAAAGGACAAAGTGAACTTTTGAACTAACACTGGAAATACTACAAGGCATTCTGTTTTCAATCTACTTGTTCTATTGTGTTTTCCTACCCAATGTATGGTCTCCAGTCCTTTGTTGATTCGGAAGGCAGTAGATTTGAGTGTATGTATGTGGATTCAATTTAAAAAGGATATACTTTTTTCAGCCGTGGCTGTATAAATTGTACGAACTGAAGAAATTTCATTCTAAAGTTTGCAAACACAATCGATGTTGAAAATGAGAATTTTTTGCTATTGGAGTTAATAATTTTAGTTTTTAAAATAATTATTTAAAACACACCTCTCTTTCATTATTCTTTCTTAGTTTTGAATATTTATTACTATTGATATCTCATATATGTTGCACAACAAGCGATTTGATTATAATTTGAGACAGTATGAGAATATCTTTAATAAAAAAAAGTACTTCGATATAATTTTTACGCATAATCTTACATTTTTTACAGAGTTTTCGAAATACAACTTAGTGAAAAATTAATCTAATGAACAAAATTTTTATGCAGAATATTGTATTTATTCAATATTAGGAATAAAATATAATCTTGCCTCTTTCCTTTTAGGTATCTAATTAATTAAAAAAACGCTCTTATACTACACTTTATCTCGGTAATGTGTTCGAATGCCAAGGTATAACTTACGTTTTGTAAGTTTATAAGGTGTTTACATCCTCTTTTCTGTATGCCTTCGTGGTGTAATGGTAGCACACTCGGCACGTATTCGAGAGGTCAAGGTTCGAGTTCTCCGAGGACATTGCTCATTTTTCATGACTCCTTCTTCAAAAACATTCTAATGACTTTACAGTGGCACCCGACCTAAAAGGGGGTAGATGATGATTCTTCAACACCAGCATTTGGCGATTGAGTCCCCTAATCCCCAATCGCGTTTTAAAAGGGGGAGTATGTAAGGTATTTTCTCTTTCCTTTCTGCATGCCTTCGTGGTGTATCGGTGGCACACTCGCGGATTCGAACAGTTCACGCGCCGACAAGGGTATTGCTCATTTTTCATGTCTTCTGCTTCTGCTTCCTGATTACTATTCAACTTAACGTTTCGTAAGTTTTGTAAGTTAAGTTACTAAATTAATTTTAACTTGATATTTCTCAATTCTCATATAAATTCATTAAAAGATTTACACCATATAATGGTTTTACTTTAAATTCTCACAAAAAAATTAATTTTTTATTGCGCATCTGATATGAATTAAGTGAAAATCGAGATACATTTTAAAAACATTTCAATTGAGTACATTTCATTAAATGAAAACTGGAGTACTTTTTGCAAGTCTACTGAGACTCCTTTCCACATTTCTAACATCAGATTTAAACAGTATTACTTTTGCAATTTTCTTTTTAGCTTTGGGCAGTTGAAATGGCAACTTTAGAAAAGCAGCTTTGGGTAGCTTTAAAAAAGAGCAGTACCTTTGTTTCTGAGTAATGGTTGAATTTGATCACTCTCCTCTAATAATTTTGTGATTGGAGTATCACTCACTCACTAACATTAATAACTGCGAGTGATTTTTTAACTTCACGAGCCTTTTTATCCTCATTACACTAAATGAAATCAAAACTGTGCATTTTCAGCTTTAGCACTTTAATAACGTCATTGAACGCTGAGATAAAGCCTCCCTGGTTTACTTATATTTATTACTTGCCTACCTCCCACTTGTACTTCTGATACAAACAAGTACGCTGAATGAATGTAATAAATAATTTTAAAAAATATATTTTTCTTAACCTTACAGATTTCTTAAAGGTAAAAAGAATTAGACTGACTATTAAGATTTACTAAAATACACATACCGTTGTTGTTTATGTTTCACATTTATTAATTTAATTCTGATGTTAGATTATGTAATAAATATCAAATGCAATTTAACTTATTTCCAAAATTCTACACGTCAGTCTTTGAATATTGCTTATCGTATCTAATCTGCGATTTAAATCTATACGGTTTTAAGTGTTTCAAAATTATACGTCTTTAGATTCACACTGTTTATGTCGATAAAGTAAAGCTACTCCCTATCAAAAAAATTCAATTTTTACAGCAAATATTTAAATAACATAACATAGACATATAATGTCAACAAAAATAGCATATTGGGCTATAAATATGTGATGAAAATGATACTAAGCATTTTAAATTAAAACATTTCTAACGCTGAACTAAAGTAACTAATGTATAATCGACACATAATATTATATAAAATGATGGTATTCTATAAAGCTATCATTTATGCTTTTCCTTATTCATTACATTTTTCATTTGGCATCGGAAATTAATTTGTCTTCGTATTCCAAGTAGATATTAGTTATTTAGAATGTAAAGGTATATTTTTTTCAGAAACATTCCTGCTATAAATTCTTATCATTTTGAAAATTGTTGAAATAGTATGTCATTAGTGTCCGAAACGCCTACGCATTAAATGTTCGGCGATAAAAGTTATGTGCCACATAACTGTGTTTATGTAGATTTAATTTTTTTTTTAATTTCTGCCTTTTGGGGATATAAATTTCGTAAACTGAGAGCTACCTTTTGGTTATAAAAAAATAAATACAGCAATTCAATAAATAATTCATGCT
The DNA here is from genome assembly GCF_044657685.1 of Stegodyphus dumicola. Lineage (NCBI taxonomy): Eukaryota > Metazoa > Arthropoda > Arachnida > Araneae > Eresidae > Stegodyphus > Stegodyphus dumicola. The sequence continues at coordinate 138,192,792 of NC_140781.1, read as the reverse complement.
GATTCAAAGATTCTGGTGTGGGTATTTATGATAAACATGAGCGTGAACTGAAGTTTTGAAATGCAACTGAAAATCAGCAAAATTCAAAACAGTAAGCGTCGAAAGTAAAATGAGATTTGTACCTTAAAATTAGGAAGAAAACTCTACTAAATTAATTTCGTTCCACAATCAATTATTTTCCAATAAATAATATGTATAAATTCTTTGAAGAGCTGTTATCATGCTAACTAGTTTTGCTGGCTTCATAACATTCTAAACCTCCAGATGACAGTACACACTTCGACTCATATGACTTAATTAAAGCATATTTTTCTCATCACTTAAATGCTATTTTTCTTATAATTTCTTTATTATTAAAATGCATCAAAAGAATAAATCTATATATTTTTTTATTTTATTATTAATATTTTCAACAGCATTGTGCATATGACTGAGTTCCAAATCCCCTAATTTGGAATTCGTGAATTAAAGCGCTTAATAAAGCGCTAAAATTAGCACCCTATGTGCGGGTTTCGGACCAATGCAAAAAAAAATATGGGGATGAAAATGGTCCTTGTGTATCCTTGCGTGCATTCGTGAGAGCTTTGTTCTCACATGTTTCATCCTCAGTCATATGCTTCTCTTAGCTCTCACACCAGCAAATGAGACAGCAAGGGTTAGTCATTATCCGTACTCAGACAAAACTTTAATGATCTATATCTTCATACCCACACATGGTGGGAAAAGAGAGATTTTTATTTCCAGCATCCTTAATAGAAGTGCGTCACACAATATGGGTAAGGCATGTCTTCACTGCAGTTTAATGTTACCATGAGTAGGTTAGAATATGTGAATCACTTATTTTTAAGGTATACGGGTGGGTAAAGTGTGTACTGTAGCGTTGTGCATTTTTTCCTTCAGTAGCATAATTTTTAATGTAGCATAGAGCATACTTTATTATTCCTTAATTGTAACGCAGTGTAAACTTCAATATTACTCTATTTAAAGTTGGAAATGTTTTATTATGGGTAATTTATCAATTAAATTAGATTACATTCATGTATTATATCACACAAATATTAACTTTAATATAATGCTTGTTATTACGCAAATTCAGGTACCTACGACGTCTTGAAATGCATTAATTTAAGGTTGATAATGTTATATAATTCGTAATTTATCAATTAAACTAGATTGCAGTTATGTATATCATACAAATATCAAGTTTAATATGTCCTTATTGTACACAAATTCCGAATTAAGTTGCTATAATTCCCAAACTCATGTACCTTAGAATCATTATCTGTAGATAAGAGGATAATTTTGTATAAAAAGTAAGTGTAGGTAGTTATACTACAAATATCATCTTAAACGATTTTCATCTCTTTCAACTTTGCAACGTCTTCACTCTTTTTAAAGATCTAGCATGCTTTTAACAGAGAAGAACATGCAACATAATAAAAATGCACTGGAACCTGATAAAGAGCACTTTATAAATATTTTAATTTTTTTAACTTATTAATTTGTTCTATAATTAATATGTATGGGAGGCAACGCGAATTTCTTGTAAAGATTATAAAACGCACTTTTTTTTCAGATTGAAAGTTAGGTCTTCAATGTTTAAAATTATTCAAATTCAAATGACTTTAATGTTTCAGTTTACTGCTAAACATTTTAGCAGTAATTAATACAGGGATAAAAGCGTGTGTTAAGTACAACCTCTGGCATGAGGTATAAGAAAGTTTAAGAAATATGTTATTCAGCAGTTCTTTTTATCTATAAAATGGCAACAACTCTTTTAGATTGTAGCCTATTTCAAAATCTTTAAGCACATTATTATTATTTTATATACTTGTGTATATGAGATGTTATTTTTATATATGTATGAGTATTGGTTACTATTGCTGCATATATATTATATTGCAAAAACAGAAGAGATAAATAAATATAGCTTTATAAGAACTACTAGGAATACAAAATATACCTAACGCATTTTTTGCTTTGATAGAGTTCATTTATTTAGGAAACGAAGAAGAGTAAAAGGAAAAAAAAATGTTAGAGGAAAAGTTATGCCTAAAACTCAACTCTGTTCACTTTAAAAAATGTAAACATTCATTTCTGTTTGTTCAATATATAAAATATGATTGACAGATAGCGGAAAAATTATCTGCAGTATTACCTCTAAATCCGAACGCACTCAATAATGCAGAAATGCTCTCCTTATATTTGCGCTGCCTTCTGGCTATATTTCTTCACTGTATAATTCAACGATACGATATCTTACGGAAGTTCACAAGAGCTTATATATAATCCAAAGGATGGTTCTTTGAGATCCGAAATAAACTTGCAATTTTTTTTTTCAATTTCTGAAGGTATAGTACGCCAGAATTTCTAAATATTCTTTCAAAATATTGCACAATCCGTATAAATGCTTATATAAAGAATTTAAATTTAGTTAAAGAAATAATTATTTTAAAATTATGATTTCTTTTTTTTTACAAAATTAACTAATCTTTTTGCATAAACTGTATTTCAATTTAATAAGCTAGACTCCTAGACTTTATGTAGTAGTTCAGAAGAACAGTATTCATAATATGTTGATATAAATAACTTTTGTTGTTGTTAGTTATCCTCGAAAGATCTGACATATGTCAGATGCTGCAGAAGGTTGTTGACGGCCAAAAAAATCTATAATAATGAGCGGATCGGATCTTAAGTCACCCTTAGAAAGTCCGATGCAGCTCAGAATGTGATCCGGTGAAGCTGGATGGTCACAGCATTTTTTACAATTGGGGTGGATTTTTCTTCCGCTATCAAAGGAAAGATATTTAAGGTGGCCACTTGTTAATCTAGTCAGAGCAGTCTAGGAGCCACGGTCACATTTGATTTCCAGCAGAGAGCCACGGGATATTCTTGTGTACCATTGATGCGTAGGTGGAATACGCTATATTAAATTTAGATCTTTCATTTGATTATAGTTCCTGATAAGGAAGCGAAGAGCCAGTGGCCGTTTCACTCTCGCTATCCTCTATGGCCAGTCTATCACTAATATTACCACCAATATTAACTTGTGATAGGATCCACTGGAGGTGGACGTCGTGCGTCTGAGAGATCTTTCTCAATTTGAGCAGAATAGATATGCTGGTTTCATCCTTTGCGGAGGAACAGCCATTAAGATGTTGTAGCCCACTGCGGCTATCCGATAAAATCCATCGTTCCCCGAAATCATAATAATAACCCATGATAGCATCAAGCCCCATATTAATCGCAATTAACTCGCTCTTTAAGAGAGAGCAATTGTCAGGGTTTTATTGTAGTCTCAAGATGGAGGTCCTAATAAAATACCACTGCCAGTACGATCTAGCAATAACTTTTATTACAACTGAATGGTTTTCCTCATATTGAGTTTCCGTGATTCATTTCAGTAGAAATATTTAAAGGAAGAAAATCAAAATTTTATAAAAATAATTTTCGTCAGCATTGAGTATTTTCATAAAGAACCACAGTATATATCATGGCAAGAAAAGTGCTTATACGGCATTTATTTTCACAACCGTTGGTTGCAGACTTGTTTTTCCAGTTAGAAAAACGTCTTAACGTATCCATGTTTTAGTATAGTTAAATTTAAAAAAATCAACCTTGTAAAAATTACCTTTTATAAGGTATCTCGTTTCTTATAGTTATATTTAGTAAACGTTTATGATCTTTATAAAGTATAAGTTACAAACGTTTTACTCACATACGACAAAAAAGTGACTAAGATGCTTAAATTCAAATTTGGGATTCTTGATGTCATTTTAGGCTTAAGGAGTCTTAAAAAATAAATTAGAATAATTCGAGATTGATTTTTTTCCTTTTAATGTCAGGCAGTGATACTCTTTTGTGATTTATTAATGTGTAATGTTCTTTAATTCATAGTTTTGTCACAAGAAGTGTGCCAAAAGCATTATCACAAGTTTCCTAATGCTAAAAATAAGTTATTAAAATTATCATTTACTGTTATTACTTTAGAATCAACCTAATAATCATACAAAAATTTATAAAACTAGAGATATGTTGTTATTTGTTGTTTATACAAATAATCTTAAGATTTAGGTATATATTCCTATATGTTACTGGCTTACACAGCACGTAAGTTTCTTTGAATAAAATTTCGTTTTAGAAAAAAAGTTATATTGATGAGCATTTTTTGTGACAATCTGCATAGTAATACCCTCACTTAATTTAACTTCAGGTACCTTTTACTAAAGTTATATTTCCTTTTTATCTGTGTATAATTGCAAACATGTCGCTCCTCATTTAATAGACGACCACCGAATATGATATGAAACATAAAAATTGACTATATCGGTCAATTTGTTTTTCGTACGGGAGTCAACATTTATGTATTTAATTTTTTTAAATAAATGCAAACTTTTCTGAGTGTAATTGCAGGGCGGCGCAACCCTGTAAAAATTTAGATTTCATAATATTTACAGAATTGAATGTTTAAACTTAAGAATGCCTAAACATGAATATTTGCGTCATTTAAAACATTTTTGACACTTTTAATATAGTATACCCACAACCAGCTGTTGCAAAAAAGCTACATAAGGACTTTTCTGGACAAATTAACACGTGATTCAAAAGATTTCAGAAAAAAAATTAAAGAAAGATCGGTAATAGGAAAATAAACCATTTTAACATAACGCTACCCGAGTTTAGTCGCAAATGCCACCTGAGTCTGTAAGATGTAGAGGAAGAACAGAAAAGGAATACAAGTAAGGTAATGCAACATTATTAGATATGCATTATAATACGAGGGTTGGGGCAAAGGTCATGGCAACTATTTTTTTCTTCTAGATATGTAAACGGATCATAAAACATATATGTGTCATGTGGAATTTCTGCAGGCATAGTGTGTATGCATAACTACAGATGGCTCTGTGATAGCTGGCTGTGTGGTAGCGAGGGCTCTGAAATCAGTCAGTTGGTGAGTGTCGTGCGGGATGGAAATAACAAGTGTTGAGCAGCGCGCTTACATCAAAATAGCCGTTCTCCGAGGGACAAATGCGATGGAATGTCACAGTGAATTAGTAGAAGCCCTTGGGAAGAATGCCCTACCATATCGTACAGTAGCGCGGTGGGTAAGAAAATTTCAGCAAGGACGTGTGTCAACCAGTGATGAGCAACGTTCGGGACGACCGGTGAGTGTGCCGTCATCGAGCACCTCATGGATGAAGACAGACGATGGACGTTACTGGAGTTAGGCCCATATCACACGGCGTTTGTTTCACACGAACAACTGTTTGGGACAATTTTTCTGCCTGGTTTACTATTGAAAGAAAGACGTGCGACATTTTTCTTCCTTTCGAAAAAAGTTGCAAGTTGTTCGCTTTCAACCAATCAGCTATCAGCGCCGAATGCTGTTAGCTTGTTTGTAATGGAGAACCAGTTTTCCCTGTGTTAACCCCAAAGCGACCTGTGGTGATTGGCTGTTGTGACAAAGCAGAAAAATTGTTCCAAACAGTTGTTCTTTCGAAACAAACCGACGTGTGATAGCAGCTTTAGAGAGGGCAAGTGGCATCGAGAAACGCATCGTCCACAGGATATTTCGTAATGAGCTACAGCTACGCAAAATCACTCCGCGGTGGGTACCGCATACACTGACGGAAGTTCAAAGGTGGGTGTGCTATGCAATATGCTCCGACCACTTTGCACGCTGGCAACAGGACGGCGATCAATTCTTTTCACGAATAATCGCCATCGATAAATTTTGGGCCAGGGCATACAAACCAGAACTGAAATGTCAGTCCTTGGAGTGGCGACATCCTGGATCACCAAGGCAGCAGAAGGTCCGTCAGAATCCTTTTCCAGTCAAATTGATAGCGATCGTCGCGTATGACGTTAGGGGTGTCATTGTTTGTCACTTTCTTCCTCATGGCAAGCAGTTATCGCACGGTACTACAGGGACTCATGTCAACTTTATGTGTATTGTGTTATCATTCTTTTGCACGGTGAAGACCATATTGCCCTGTATACTACCGTAATAAATTCGTGTGTTACGATATTTCAGTGCTAGTCATTGTCCACACATGTAGTTAAGCCCTTGTTATCAAATATGTCAGACCTCTCGCATGCATTTGCCCCAACCATTCTTAGCTAGAGATCAGTATCAGAGACAAAGGAACTCTTGTACGCCAAACTTTTAAGCTGCACATGCAAGAGATGTAAGCACTCGTCATACAGAACTCGCCATTTTTTTTAACTGAGTTAAGTCAGTGTGATATGAAATAGTTCATCCGCTTGTACGTAGACTGCGTTCATTTTGGTCTAAGTTTTTTCCGTTAACAGCAGGAGTGGGTGTCATACTTACCCGACCACAATGGATGTTTATGTCGAAGGATCTAGTTTCACACAAATCTGTTATACAAACGCGCAGCTGTTTCATGATGGAACAAGCGTCTGCTTGTTCCATCATGAAACAGCTGCGTTTAAAATATAATTTAAACCGTTTAAAATATAATTGCACTGCGGCTCAACTATTTTCCTTTGCTACATCATAAGCGAAGTGCATATCAGCTCTTTATAAAACACACTAATAAAACAAATTTCTTCCACAATAACTGCGTCTCGTAGGATAATATGAGTAACTCGCCCAGCTCTCAGAGATTTCCAAGCAGACAACACCTTCTGGCATATCTGTATGCCATTTTCATTTACTGTGTGAAAATGATTTGTTTTTGTATCCCTTCGAGGTTTGCCTAAGATATTTTGAATTATCCTGAATAAAATAGTTTGATTAAATCATCGATGAAAGAACTAGACTGTAAATTTACATATTCAAGCAACGAAGACTTGTTTCGTCCAAATCCTTTTGATTTCGGTTTTTTGTAAATAGTATTTTATATGGATATCATAAATCAAAATTGAAGTTCCTGTAGAGATATTAGGCTAAAAATGAGAAGAATTCAAGGAAGTCATTAACAGTACCCGGCTTTCTGTAAATTCATCAAATCCAAATTTATTCAGTATTGAATGAGAAAGTCTTCATTCAATATAAAATATTTTATATTTTTTTCTTATTAAATATTGTATGTGGAAGATCGAAAGAAAATAATTTAATCCTGTTTTCTACCTAAAACTTGCACCTTTCATCAGACATTTAATCACAGTATTATAAAAGTTGTTATTTTTTATAACACTTTTATCTACATATTCCATGAATGGAAAGAAAAAATGAAAGAAAAGAATGCGAGAAGAAAATATTCCAAGAACGAAAGCCTTTTGTGTAATGCAAATAAGATGTTTCTAAAAATATATGTAATGCATATATCATTGGATTCAATCAGAAAGACGAGCAGAGATCTAGTTATAAGAAGCACCTTACAAATATGTTATTTATAAACTGCAAAACACCTTTTCCATATGAAAATATTTTTGGACACTGAAGATGAAAAGATAGATAATGCAATAACTAAATTTATTATTTTTTATTTTCAGAATTTCAAAATCCATATCAAAGAAATATCCAAAATATTTCTTGGAATATTAAAGTGTGCATTTTCCTGGAAAATAAAATTGCCTATACTTCGTGATTCAAAAGCCATATAATTTTATTTCAAAATTGAATTAGATTCAGAACTAAAGTGTAAAATAAAAATCTTTCAGAAATATTAATATAAATATAATATTTCTGATAGGCGTTTCTTAGTATTAATTAAACATACTGCATACGAACTGTGTTTAATTCGCAAGAATATTAAAATATATTATTAAAATGTTTTGATCAAATTCCTGATTTCAGAGCGACAATAATTAATCCGAATTTTTTAATAACTTAAAAGTTTTAATTATTTACTTATTTAAAATTTTTTTTAGTTCTGAAAATTCCTTTTTTGATTCCACGCTGTATGAGCAGAATGTAATACTTTTTATGCGAAGTCTTCACTTAACGAAGAAAACTGAGAATGCATAGTTTTTCTATTACGTGTTGAAGCTGCGAAGAAAACTGTGCATGTATAGTTTCTCTATTACGTGTCAAAATGCCATGTACCATATATTGCTCTAAATTAATCATTTTAAGTAGATGAAGAGTTAAAAACGTGTAATCTTATTCACGAGACTTAGATGAAACTGCAAACCGACGTTACTGCCTAATAATATTAAGAATAATCATTTAATATTAAGTAATAACATATGTTCCCAGCGTGTGAATAATAATGTTAATTATGAGCATAATTAACAGGAAATGAATAGCATTTGTTATTGTACGTATGTCTGAAAAATGACATTCTAATCATATAGATGGGCACTGCAGAAGAGTAAGATTTATGATAGTGGAAAATAAGCTCACACTGTTCGATACGTTTTGCAAGCAACATGAATAAAATTTTTATTTGACTGTGCGTATTTCATAGCTTTAAAAATGAATTATTACTTTCACAACTTTTTCTGTCTAGAAAGAATATACTTTGTAATGTATTACGTACTCTTCACTCTTCTGAGTATGAATGAGAAGATTGCGGGTTACACATAGTCTTAGAGATAACTTACCACAGCAGTTGTTCTCCTGTACAATCTGTGGTGATCAGCAATAACTTCCATGATGTCATAAGCAGTTATTGAGGGAGGTTCGTTTCTTCTGGCCAGAAGAGCCATTCTTGCACTATGTGGGACAGAAAAATTAAATCGAACAAAAGCAGCGTCGTTATGGAGGAACCACAGGTTCCAAGATTCATGAGAAGAGAGATGTTTACTAAGAATTTTTCCGAGGTCTATCTTCTTGTAAAAGGTCACTTCAGTTGGGCTAAGGAAGCAAACACGTTGGCTTGGCGGAGGAACTCCAACTGGCAAAGAAACTAGAAAGGAAAATAACGTGTTCCTTGTATAGCAAAACAGCTATGTGAAAACATGTCCGACAATTAAATATATAAAGCATTTTATGAGTAAATGTTTTAAAAAATTAGACCTTTATACATACATGCATATTCCCAAATTTGGGAGAACAGATGAATTTAGGGGGAGATCACCAAATTCAGAATGTTACTTTTGAGGTCGCCAATTATTTTTTAAAGCAAATACCGTATTTTGTTATATATATATATATATATATATACATATTACATATGCTGATACAGTCAAACCCGCTGTAGCGAACTTCAAGGACTGAGATTTTGGCTATAAGAGCAAACGTTTTAAAAATAGCTGCAGGCAGGTCAGCTGAATATTAGACAACTGGTGGGTTGAATATCGATGAAACAGTCACACATAGGAGCCCACTTTAACTGGTTTTCAGAAGACGTCAGCTGGACTTTTGTTCTCTTTACGGATGAAGTATTGCTTGATTTACAAGCTGAATCTTGAAGGTTATTGATATGGAGAATGCACGAAACTGTCACGCCAGTAACATCCTCAAAATAAATGCATACAGAGACGTTGCTTTGATAGTTAGGCAGGAATTATTATCGGAATCAGCATTGATCTACGTATATTTCCTGACGGTATTGTGACATCCTTACTAAATATGTTTGCCCATTTTTGTAGCTATGAGCTTTGTTAGCTTTAATTATATAATCAATGTGCAATTGCATACCTAGTGTTAAAATGTTTTACATTGATGTAAAGAACATCTGCGAATATCTCGTTGGGTCGGTTTCTAGTGGGGTCCGACTGTCTCCCAGAAGGTACAATAATGCGGCTGAGCAGTACCTGTAAAATCACCATCGAAGTTTTCTGCTGCATCCACTTTTCCCTGTCCCTGCAATTGTTATGAAAGATACTGCGCGAATCGTCAGGTTTCACTTTGTCAGCCAGTACTTAAAATCGGAGGTAATGTTTCGTAGATAACTGACCATCATTATTATTCGAATTCAGTTCCATCGAGCATATATAAAACACTCTTAGAGAATGCTTAATTTTTAACTAAGATTTTTCTCGGAACATTTACAAGATAGGAATATGTTTATTTCGGGAATGTGCAAGTGTACCCAAACCGGGATATACGATCTTACTTTTATTATGAATCGGCGCTATTGAGCATGTATTTCCAGCAAATGTCATCACGTTCCGTATTGAGAGATCGCCAAAAAGCTGTTCTGCCGTCAGAAGTTCTATGGTTTTATTTACCATTATAATTTAGCCACTTCTTTATCATTTTCTTTGAATTTTTCATATTTAACGCTTTTTTACTACACCTCCTTATCTATGAAAGTTTCAACGAATTCAGTTTCATTTTTTACCTTAACCTTTGGAGGTGAGAACAGAAACTACAGAAGTATTCTGTTTCTTTAAAATATTACCATAAGAAGTATACACTAATTTTTAATCATATTTGCTTCTTTTTATTGTATTATGCCAAAAGTTTGCTTTTCGAAATTGTGTCTTTTGTTTGCAGAAATTTTTAAAAAAATTTACTTACACTGGAGAGAAACAATAATTTTCAATTCATATCCTTTATTTTGTAACCAGAAGATAACAGGCATCCCAAAAGTAATACACAAGCTTAAAAATTTGCTGTCGATATAATGTAATACGGAGGTTAAAGCTTTTTCACCACAAAACGTGTTTTCATGTTTTTTATCTCTTCTCACTAATGTTAATTTTCTCTGTGTTCCATACTCTATGGTGCGGTTTTTACTCCATAACAGCCGTATAACTTTTTCTTTTGACTATGAAATTAACTGTAAGCACATTATACGCTACATTCGACAAAGTTATAGGTTTCAATGAAATTAAAAGTAGTTTCTTTTCCTGTATAATATCAACATTTATTTAATTTTTAATTGAAGAAGACAATAGTGACTCATGCTATAAATGGAACTGCATATTAAATATAAAATATACAATAAACAATCAGGATACCTCCTATTAAAGCATTAACTGCAGCCAAACTTTCAAAAATAAAAGAGGGATAATAAAGAATGTTTAGAAATCCATGAAATTTTTCTGCATGTCACAAACCTCAAAAAAGAAAAAAAAAAAAAAAAAAATCCCCAAGCAAGAGAAGTAAGAAAAATTAAACAAAAACGAAACTTTACTAACTTCTGCTTGGGCTGGGTACTGTAGTACCAGTGTAACTGTCAGCCGTACCTCTTTCTTCAACAACGATGCACGGTTTACTTGATTCAGCTGTGCTTATCGAACTTGTAGCTGTAAGAAAATAAAGAAAACTTAGAATATTTTTCATTTATGGGATTTAAAAAACTTTTTTCACTGTTTAACAGCTAGAAAACATTAATATTTATTAATAATAATAATAGATTTTCAAAATACATAAAAATCAAGATTACTTTCAATAAATGAGTGCATCGTAACTAATGAAATAATTAAGGCACAAAATCAAAACACGATATTTTTTAAATTAATAAAATGGTGCATTTCTAAATAAAAGGATTTATTCTTTTCTTACTGAAAAAAGACTGAAAAGGAAATTCAAAACAAGATAGCATAAAGTTTGAGTGAAAAAGAAATAGACAAAAGAATAACAGTAAATAAGCATAAAGAAGAAACAACATAGTGGGATTTAAAAAAAAATTGCTTTTTTCAAATCAATCCTTTTTTTTTCCCACTGAAAAATAGCTGATGATAATTATTTTTTTTAAATGAAACAAGAAATCATTATCTGAAATATGCTTAACTTTTCTTATCATTCAGAGACGGACTGAGAACATTTAATATTAATAACATCTCAAAATCCGATAAAGCCTTTTCAAAGTTGGAATTCCTTCTGTCTTTCTAAACAGAAAGACGGCAAGTCATATTTATGAAAACAAACTATTCGATATAAATATAAATAATTACATTTGTAAATATTTTATAATCTTTTGTTTGCGGATATTTTTATCTTCATTATATTCGTAAATAGGCCACTATATATATATATAAAATTAATTTTACAATTTTCTATTTAATATTTTAGAACCACATATAATGTGTGTTATAATTATTTACCTGCTTGTTTTCCTTCAGATTTCATGGTGAAATTAAATTATTTAGTTTATTCTATGCTATGTAAAATTTAATAATCATTAAAATTTCTTGCCTGGATTTAGTATGAATGTCCATCTTAGTTTCCCCATAAATTAATATCCGTTATTGAAAAGCTGATGCGTATTAGCTCTTACTGTAGTCTTATCAGGAAAGATTTCATAAAAATTGTTTATAAATACCTGGACATGTAGACCATTAAACAAGAATCATTAAGACTCAGATTACCTTCTCGGTGGCGGAACTGAGAAGTTGAATTAATGTTTTCGTATTTTTTCCCTGTGTGTAAAGCATTTGACCAGTTTCTCTTAGAAAGCAATCCGCGAAGGTATCTTTCCCAAGGCAGACAGCATTTGAGTATTTTATCATAATAAAATAAATTAAGGTTTCAAGACACGTCTAATGAAAATTTTCATTTTAAGTTTAAAAGCAATATTATAAGCTTTAACGGTCATGATAGTTAGAACACTGAAACTTCAGATGATGGTCATATCAGCATGTGAATTATATGTAAATCCATGATTATCTAGAACGTGAACAAGCTTAAAACTATGCTTTCGCCGCAGTTTAAGACTTAAATATTGCAGAAAAAGGTTTCACCTTACTTTTTTTCTAAATTATAATTATTTTTATACTATGCTTATTATTATAATTATTTTTAAACTTCGCGGTTTTCAAAATGCGATGAGAAACACTACCTTATCTTTCCTCCTTCCAAAAAGACGCAAAGGAAAATTTTACAGAAAACGTTATGCCATTATATGTGGAGACGAAAGGCATTAGCAGGATCAATAGCATCATTTCGTATAATTATCTGAATACCGTATGGTAATGTTTATAACATTACTTCAGTGTTTTTGATGACCACAATCAGCTGGATAAAATTATTAAATAATATCTTTTGTACATGTCGTAAGTGTGCTCTCAGCACAAATACGAGATATGTGTCTTTTGACATGAACGGTATTTTTCTCGTCGTTGAGACGAAAATGGGGAAAGTATATGATCATAAAAAATACGATCTAGATAAAAAGATGAGCTATTAAACTGAAAGAAGGCGAGAAAGCCATTTTGTGAATTGGTGGCGTACAAAACGATTCACAGAAGAAAAGATGCACAACATTTCGATGGATAGCAGAATAAAGCTTCCACAAGAATGGTTATTACGCTTCATTTCACTTGAATAAAGAAATGTTACATCAAAGTTCTTTATACATACATGGCAGTTTTCAGATATAAACATTTGTTCTTTGCGATGCTCATGATATCTGAAAACTATTATTAAAATTGGCTACAGAGTCACTAAAAGCGCTACTGTGTCCAAATAATATGAATGTAAGGGGGAACAAATCGGGAGTAAGTTTGTTTCCAAAGGTGCTATTTATAAGATTCGCCATTTCACATTCTGATTCTTAAAGTTCTCATTAAAAGTCTGAATTCAGTTTCTCGAATATGTCAAGTTTAAAGGTTTTACGCAATAAATTATTTTTTGCAGTTAGCAAGACTTTGCATGGCATCTTCAATAGTATTACGACAAACTGCTGTAGGGTTTATATTTATTTTAACTAACATTTATTTTAAGTTTAAACTATCTTTCCTGTCAAGCCTTACTTTCCCCTGGAACTGCCAATGCCAGAATATGTAAATTTGAGTAGAACGCGCAAGCATTCAAATTATCAGCGGAAGTAGTATGGTTTAAATAGAAGGAAACAAGTTCAGTTGGAGTTATTCTTACTTAGCGAGCGCGGAGGTAGTTATAGAGATTTGAAGAACCCCGCGTTGCGGCCTATGTGCTTGGCGGGAAGTAGTTGCAATTGTTCCAGTGAGCTTCAAGTCTGCTGAATTAGCTGCGGTATTTGTAAAACGCGGTGAGTTAGTTATTTTAGAGAACCTCGTAGTTAGAATCTTGTCTTTCTTTTCAGGTTATTATTTTATTTTGACTGCCGAGTTGGCAAAGTTTGTAAGCGTCAAGAGGACGCAATTGTAAATTAGTACGTTGAATAAAAAGGGACTTAAACCCTTTATAAGACTCTGTGGTTTATACAAGCTTTCACAGTCACCTCTTGGTTGCGTGCTAGTTAGAGGCGCGCAACGTTATATTGGCGCCCGAACACTTATCGAACTGAAATAGCCGAAAACTGGATGGAAGCCGCTGGACAACACCAAGAAATGGTGTTCTAACTCAGTTAGAAGGATTTGGATACCTGGTCCAGACTTTGAGAGCATCAATCAAGCCAAACGTCTATTTCGACGGAAAAAATTCGGTGTCCGTATTTTTAGAAGGTATAGAAAACCACTTTCAGCTCTACCCTGTGCCTGAAAGACAAAAAGTCGCCATCGCCACATCAGCACTAAGAGGACAGGCCGCGCTATGGTGGAAAAATATAGGCAAATTTCTTCTAGGTGAATTTGGAAGCCCGACGTATACTTTTGAAAATTTCAAAAAATCGTTAGTAAAGGCCTTCCCCATAGTGAAAGATCGCGCACGGCTGGAAGCCGAGGTATATAGTTTCTATCAACGGGATACAGCACAATTGACGGACTTTATTTTACGAAAAATCAAGCTAACGGATATGCTGTATGGCAAGAAACCCGATGCGGAGATTATTGAAATAATATTACCAAGATTGTTACCCGCTGTCCAAGACTACTTTGAAATTAGAAACCCAAGAACATTGCAGGAACTCTTCGAATTGGCGGTGAAGTTTCAAAATCGCAGATTCGCGGAAAGAGCGAGAGGGGAAACATATTCTCAAAGTACCAGAAGGAAGGAGGAAACAAGAAATGGAAATCGCTCATATGGGGGAAAGAACTATCAAGCTAACGCATCGAAACTTGAAGGGCAAGGCCCAAAAAGAAAATTTGAAAATAAGCATCCGCGTACCCAGAAGACACAGATTGAAAGGAAAGCTTTAAACGATTAGAGGGGCCTGTGAAAGGGAGGGTCCAGACCCCGGAAGTTTTAGAAAAACCCTCAAATAGACATCTAAATACAGTCATCGTAAAAAACTCACAGCTACCAATTATACAAGTCCTGGTTGGCGATGTACCAGTAGAAGCCCTCATCGATACAGGAGCAGAAGGAAATTTCATGAGTGAAAAGTTCTTCAAAAAGAATTTTTATAGGATACGACTCTTTAAAACCAGAAATACGGAAATTATAGCGGCGCAAGGAAAAACATGTCACTGCATCGGGAAAGTATCATTAAACATACAGGTAAAAGAGGAAAATCTCAAAGTATTAATTTTTGTGGTGAAACACCTCCAACACTCTCTTATTTTAGGTATGGACTTTTTAAGGGCCGCGAGGGCCAAATTGGATTTTCAGGATAGTTCCGTGGTGCTGGAGATGGACCAGAGGGTGGTGGAACCTGCGGAGACACCTGAATTGGACCTTAGCCATTTGAATGACCAGGAAAGTATAGCAATACAGCAAGTGGTGAGTAATTTTTCTCATTTGTTTTCAGAAAAACCGGGAAACTGTCAGATCGTGACTCACAAGATTCAATTAAATGCCGAAAAACCTTGTAGGACTAAACCTTACCGCTATGACAAACAAAAAGACGTAATCATCGAAGAACATATTCAGGAGATGTTAAAGAATAAAATAATAACGCCCATAAATAGTGAATACGCGATTCCAGTCGTACTATGTAGGAAAAAGAACGAGTTTCCTCCTTCGGATAAAAGGGCTTGGAGGTTTGCTATCGATTATAGAAAACTAAATAGCATAACTAAATTCCCAGTTTACCCTTTGTCGGTTATAGACGAGATCATTAGACAGATCAAATCGACGAGATATATGTCTACTTTGGACTTAACGTCTGGCTACTATCAAATAGCTATGAGACCCGAAGATATACATAAAACCGCGTTTATAACAAAATCGGGCACTTATGCATTTTTATGCATGCCTTTTGGGTTGTGTGGGGCCCCATCAACATTCCAGAGAGCTATGGACATTGTTCTAAAGCCTGTCCTAGGAAAATCAACTTTAATTTATCTAGATGATATAATTATAACGAGTAGTACGTTGGAACAACACGTTAATGACCTCGAACAAGTTTTTAAATTATTAAAAGAGGCCGGTCTTACAATTAACGCCTCAAAATGCAAGTTCGCAACTAAAGAACTTAAATATCTTGGTTATAAAATTTCACAAAAGGGTATAGAAACGCAAGATTCAAAAATAAAAGCTATTAAGAATTTCCCACCGCCCAACACCGCCAAGAAACTTTCGTCTTTCCTTGGACTATGTTCTTACTATCGATCTTTCATAAAAGATTTCGCTAATATTGTTGAACCACTCTTAGTAATCAAAAGAAAAAAGAGTAAATTTACGTGGACAGCGGAAGCTAACACGGCTTTTGAAAGATTAAAAGAAGCGCTTATTAATGCCCCTGTTTTAAAATTCCCTGAGGGGGACGAAAACCTGGAAATTGCGGCAGATGCATCAGACTATGCGGTGGGTGCGGTTCTTATGCAAAATAACCATCCGCTGGCATTTTTTAGTAAAACATTGAATCAAACACAAAGGAATTATACAGCTACAGAAAGAGAAACATTAGCCGTATTAATGGCTGTACACAAATTTCGAGTTTATTTCGGCAAATCGCCAGTAACAGTCTTTTCGGATCATGCGGCGGTTTGTAGACTTTACTCGGGAAAAAACCTAACGCCCAGGTTAATAAGATGGGCTTTAAAACTCCAAGAATATAATATCACAATAAAATATAAACCGGGTAAGGAAAACAATGTAGCTGACGCACTTTCTCGTATAAAACTGGACGATGAAGGTAATGAACTTAAATGCGCTGTGTTGACTTCAAAAATTTTAGATTCTAGAGATACGGTTATTACTGAACTGAAAGCTGATTCTGAATTTGGAAATATCTATGCTTATTTGAAAGACCCCGAAGGCTTTGAGCATACAGATATCGATGCGATAAGAAATAGAGCAAAAAACTATGAAATAATAGATAATTTATTATTCTATACGAAAACAACGAACGAAAATCTTGAGTATAAGCCAGTCATCCCAGCCTCGCTTCGATTAAGCATTTTGAAGGAGTTGCACGAAAAAAAAAACAGCGGGCCACCTCGGGGTCAGAAAGACTTTAAAAAGGGTACGCGAGGCGGTATATTTCCCGCAATTATACAAAATAGTAACGGCGTATGTCAGGTCCTGCAATCAATGTCAGTTAATAAATGATATTAATTACAGCCCGGCCGGGTACTTAAATAGCATTCGCGCTACATTTCCGAATGAAATTTTAGGCATAGATCTCCTTGGTCCCTTCCCCCAGAGCGAGTTAAATAAAAATCGTTTTCTTTTAGTAATAGTAGATCATTTTTCAAAATGGATAGAAATTGTTCCACTTAAACGCGCGTCAGCCAAAACAGTCGCAGATGCATTCTTACACAGATACATTTTAAAGTACGGTGCACCGATAAAAGTCATTAGCGATAACGGAAAACAATTCATTAGTCAAATATTTGAAAACATATGCAATGGACTTGATATACGCCATATCAAAATGGTTCCGTATAGACCACAGGCTAACATAGCAGAAAGAGTTAATAAAAACATTGTAAAAATAATTCGCAGTTACGTTAGCACACATCACAAGCGCTGGGATGGCTACATAAATGAATTAGCTTATGCTTTAAGAACGGCACATCATGATACTACGGGAAAAACTCCAGCAGAATTATTTTTAGGCAGAAAGTTAATTACGCCTTTAGATAAATTATTCTTTGTGCAACAAAGAGAGCAGGAATTCAAACAAAAGGACGTGCAAAAGCTAATTGATCAGGCGCTTAAAACCTCGGATACGGCAAGAAATAGACAAAAGTTATATTACGATAGAAAACGCCGTGAAGCAGATTTTAAAGTTGGGGATAAAGTATTGAAACGGAAATTTTCTTTATCAAGTGCCCCAGACAATTTTATGGCAAAGCTAGCTCCAAAGTTTGAAGGCCCCTATGTAATTCAGGAAATCAAAGGAGTAGTCTTATATCTTAAAAACGAGAGAGGGGAAATCTGTAAAGCAAGTCCCGACCAGGTGAAAAAATACTATAATCCCAATGATTTTGAAATCCTTAAAAGTTTCTTGCAGGACTCAAGTCTAAACGAAATAGAAGGGCCAGAGACTGCAACAAGTATTCCACCACCCAAGAAACGGAGAACTGAAGAGAGACCTAGCACTTCTACAACCCGGACGTCGGTATCAAAAAGAAAAAATGAGTTTCAAACTCCGGCGTTTAAGAAAAACAAAAATACAGATGAACCGGGTAAAGAAACCGTGGTAAAGACGCAAACACCACCTACAAAAGATGGCAGGAGAAATTACACATCAAGGAGAACGCGCACACGGCCACAGAATCAGGTGCCAGCAAGGCCGCCGTTCCGGAAACTGAAACGCCAACAGGAGGCACAGAAGTACGAGGAACAGAAGAAATTCAAGGACTCCAGACCGGAGGACGTCAAGACCAGCCGTCCCAGGCAGAAACGCAAAGGACAACAACCAGACGATTACTCCGTCAAGAGGCCAGCATGTAGAGGACGCAAAAGAAAGAGCAACGGGGACGACACTCGGCGATCAATAAGGAGAAGATTGACATCCATGACACCTCTAACTTGGGATCAATTTTGTCAAAAACGGATGACGGAGTTTCAAGCATCGAAAACTCAAAGATAAGTTAAAACCTTCTATAATTTTTTTTTCTCTTTTGTTCCGAAATGTTATGCATAAGTACGAAGTTCTATGTTTTGACGAAAGTCAATATGTCTCGGTTGAGACTTAGTTTTGTTTTACTTTATTTAGCTAAGGCAAAAGTATTATTTTCTTTAAGTGTAAAAGCTAAAAACAAGCATTTTCTGTTGGTCGAAAGACTAATTCTGTTATGTTAAAGCCAAAATTTGGCCGGAGATAAAAATAACTTCGTATTCTTGTATGTACTAATAAGAATTTTAGTTCCAGTGCCGCCAGCTTGGCGAAGAATGAGTAAAGTAAAAAATTTATTTTCTCTTATTCATTTTATGGTAAATTGTAAAAAGCATATGTATTAAACTTTTGTAAATGTATGTAAATACTTGCATGTTATGTAAAAGTAGAATTTAGTCTAGAAGCATAAAATTGTAGATGCTAAAAGTGAATGCTTTTAAGCAATGAAGTCAAAATTTAAGTATTAAACTGTAAAGTCATGCTTTAGAGCGAAAGCCTGCATGTTTAAAGATGAATGAGGGGGAAGCTAGAATGAATGTGTTTTGTAGGGTTCTCCACCTACATTTGAATTTTTAAGACTGTTAAAGTAGCTCATTGAGTTGTAGAATGTCGAGTAAGGTGTGTCTATTTGGTTGTTGAATTCTAACAAATCATGGTGGTTAGGGGAAGTGTTGTAAGACTAAAAAACGAATATTCCCGTTTGACACCACACATGGTGGAGAGCCAGGGTAAAGTTAAATTAATGCTTGAAAAATTGAATGAATGTGAAGTAAGCAATAACTAAGAAAAACGAAACGTTAAAAACAAAAATTTATTGTGTCAAGAAAGTGTAAATTATAATGTATGTAGAAAGATACTGATACTTATTCCTTCCAGATGCTGGAAGGAAAACCAAGATTGATTGATGAAGTCCAGGAAAAGTTGCTGTAAGAAGAAAGCTTTGTAACGACTAACAGAATTTTAATTGTTACATAAGATTTTTTTTGTGTAAACGAGGCTTTCGCCAGTTAGTTCAGAATTAGATAAACTTACAACAGGTCGTTTGTAGGACCTGCTTCCAAGTTTTACAAATTCTGGCAGCGGCAAATATAGGGTTTATATTTATTTTAACTAACATTTATTTTAAGTTTAAACTATCTTTCCTGTCAAGCCTTACTTTCCCCTGGAACTGCCAATGCCAGAATATGTAAATTTGAGTAGAACGCGCAAGCATTCAAATTATCAGCGGAAGTAGTATGGTTTAAATAGAAGGAAACAAGTTCAGTTGGAGTTATTCTTACTTAGCGAGCGCGGAGGTAGTTATAGAGATTTGAAGAACTCCGCGTTGCGGCCTATGTGCTTGGCGGGAAGTAGTTGCAATTGTTCCAGTGAGCTTCAAGTCTGCTGAATTAGCTGCGGTATTTGTAAAACGCGGTGAGTTAGTTATTTTAGAGAGCCTCGTAGTTAGAATCTTGTCTTTCTTTTCAGGTTATTATTTTATTTTGACTGCCGAGTTGGCAAAGTTTGTAAGCGTCAAGAGGACGCAATTGTAAATTAGTACGTTGAATAAAAAGGGACTTAAACCCTTTATAAGACTCTGTGGTTTATACAAGCTTTCACAGTCACCTCTTGGTTGCGTGCTAGTTAGAGGCGCGCAACGTTATACTGCTATCAAAGAGAAAATTAAAATAATTTTGCTCTTAACATTTTAAAGAAATGATATTCAGAAAATGTAAAAGCACTTTTTATCTGAGGACTGATCAAAACAAGAAAAGATTTTGAAACTCTTATTTCAGATATCTTCATGATATTCATAAACGTTTTAGTAGCTTTAAAATTTCTTTCAATACTCAAGATATCTGAAAAATTAAAGTTAACATCCATATTCATGCTGTTGTTGCTCCTGCTTCAAATGGCCAAACCCTGGTAAGAACCTTCATCGAGAACCAGGATGCACGACGCAGGGCGATCGAATCCAACTGTCCAGAAAGGTCCAAGAATCTCCAGCAGGTCTTTTCTCCTTCGTATCGACAGTATTTCAAGTGCCTCCGTGCGTAAAGGCACTTCCCTATACCTTTTCCTTTTTAAACAGCTATGCCTTTTCCTGGATTCGAACTTGAGCCCAAGGCACTTGAAAGCCTTGAGAGCCTTGAGCCTTGAAATTATTGAGGCAGCCTGGTTCTTCTACTACCTTCCCATTGTGGCGACCTAAATCATATCAGTTATTTTCTTTTTTAGTAACGTTATTAAGGTTTAATTTTGTATTGATTGTCCAATTAAAATACGTATGCTGCTTTATAATTTTCATTCTTATTCCTCCTATTTATAGCAGTCACTACTGAATTGCTCTTTAAATGTAAACGAGAACACGCAGCGCCTTAAAAGGCAGAAGTTACAGGAGCTTGTAACTGTGACGAATGTCTGCCCTTATGGTGGGACTGCTCAAAGCCGTGTAACGAATTCAATTACAACAATTTCAGTGTGTATTTTCTGTTTTTGAATTAAATTTTTAAATTTGAAGATCGCAGGGATCATAGATTATTTTACTTATGTAAATAGCTAATCAATGGAGTGTTAAATTATAATATTTGTGATATTACAAGAGGTTGTAAAAGGAATATATATTTTTTTTCCATGAGCTCCTGTGATGTAAGAATAATCAACAATGAGTTTTTTATTATTGGAATGTTTCCTATTTTACTCTGGCCAAAAGCGCTGTCCATTTTCAATTATTCCTCGCTCTAAACTACTTTCTTTTACACATTTGCGCTCGAACAAAACATCATGGGGGGATAATCTCATCCACTTGAAATGGTCGATCAGTTGTCACTCAGCCACCTCCAGTCGCTTTTACGTGTTAGAAATTTAGGTTTATGGTTTATTTGATTATGGCAAAGCACTTTAGGCTTATCTGCCTTGAGGGGAAAGATGCCTTAGTGGAGGATCTTCTAAGGGAACTAGCTCGTATACAGGCTACACATGGGGAAAACTATGAAACGCTCATGCAGTCAGCCCGTTTGCCGGCATACGAACCCCGGACCGAACTCCCAGCGTTCAGAGAAATTACCGCTCGGCTGCTGGTGGGCTTCTTAAACGTTAGGGGAATGAAAATAATTATATAATTTCTTCCACACGCTGTTATAATACATTGCATAGTACGTCCAGCAGGTTATTATAAGAACTTGAGTCCGACATCACTTATGAACCACTGTTCAATTTTAGCTACTTCTCGCTTCCAATTACCCTGTTTTATATAGCTCAGTATTTGTTATATCTCAAATTTGTGCAATGTACTCATTTCATACTTTTTTTTCTTTTATGCTGTATTAAAATTTCTTTTTACTATACAAAGTAGATAAATGGGAAATCGGGAATAAAATTCACATCTATTCTTTTCAATGTTATTATAATATGAAATCTTCCAGAAATGAATTGTCTTCCCTTGTGAACAAATATTTTTCATCGCTTCAAACTCTCCTCTCTGATAAGAGTCGATGATTCACCATTTACAGGTACTAATAATAGATGCTAATAGACTGATTTAACAGATCTCAAAACTTACCTACGTTATCTTTATTATTTAATAGGCTGTGGAGAATAAGGAAAGGAAAGATATTTTGAAGTTACAACCGTCGATTACTCTTGCTATAAACGTCACATTGCGCCAAATTATCACAAGCTGTTGTTTGAAAGCAGCAGTTTCGGCATCAGGGTAACCGTCCTGCTTCGTGGATGATTAGAGTTTGAATATTTAATCGACACAGGCGCTTCATGCTGCAGTTTGAAAGAGTGTTTTTGATCAATTATGTAAGGAGACCGTTAAAGTTAATATCTGCTTGGCCGGAGTACTTGTATATTAAGTTTGAATGCAATAACATCAGAGCTTAAGCTCTTCCACGAGCTTTAGGAAGAATGTTTGGCACATTTTGTTCTCAGTCGTGATCTTCGGTAGATTACTTCTTAACTTTTGCACGGAGTTTCTGTGATCAAAGCGAGTAAGTAAATCAATGGAGCAATTTGGGAATCTTTTCACATTCTGCTATTAAATACATATAAAAATATAACAAAAGTTTAGATTGCTAAAAGAAAAAGGTATGTTTCTGAAATACGTGAAAAGCGGGCATCAATGGAAAAATATAAATAATAATATCAAATGTTCCTATTTGATATTCATTTACTGTTAGTAAAATGCGAAAGGAATACATGTGTACACTGCACATCGCAGCCCAGTAAAATGCTTGAAATGATGTCAGTGTCCTTCGAACCGTTATTTTTCGAAGAAACTTCGCTCAAGTGCTTTAAGAAAAATTAATTATTATGTGCTAAAGGAAATATACAATCATCGCAATTAATAATACCAGCTTAGGAAAGATTTACTTTTCCCGGAGGTTTTCAGTGTTAAGAGATTGCTTACCTAACTTTTAGGTGTTGAATTCAAACCAGTGATTATATTTTCTTTACCTTGTGAAAAGAACACAACTTAATATTATTATTTATAGAATAAACTTTGTGACAAAGAATAGTTAGATATAATGCAATATGTAAACAGGTTAAGGCATTTCTCAAGCTAATCTCTCTATGAAGATCATTCGTATTTCATTCTTTATTTCTTCTATATATATTTATACTAAAAAGTACATCTGTGTATTTTAAAGACAAAGATTTCATATTCCCCTTTTTCTGCGTGCTTCTCAAATGGTAGTATACACTTAGAAGAATTCTATTTGTATTTACTACGAGAATTTCTTTTGCTAGTTACTTCAGATCCTGCTATCCCAGATAGATTACATCTTCTTCGATTCCTATCGTTCACTTTTATTTGTATCTTTTAGCCTTTTGTTTCTTGAGAAAGTTTCTAGATTTCACTATAAGAATTTTCAGTACTTTCTGATTATCTACACCCGAACAGTACTGGCGACTTTTTAAATTGGTGAGGAACGATTGTTGGGCTATTTTTACTCCTCGTGGGTACAGTTCAGTCAATAAATAATAATAAAAAGAAGCATTTTATGAGAAACGAAACTTTTCTGACGAAGATAAAGTTAAATTGTCGATATTTACAGTTCCACAGCTATTACTTAAAATTATAAGGTATTTCTCCCGCTTTCCAAGCGTCCTTCGTGGTGTAGTGGCTCTGCACGCTGGGCCGGTATTCCAGAGATCCGTGGTTCGATTCCCGGCGAAGGCGGTTGCTTATGTTTCATCTTTTCTCCTTCCAATTAAACTAATGTCTCTTCAAGTGGCGCCCGAACTAAAAGGGTTGTAGATGATGATTCTCCACACCCAGGATTTGGTGACTAGGTCCCTTGAAACCCTAGTCGCCCTTTAAAAAGGGAAGTATATAAGGTATTTCTCCCGCTTTCCAAGCGTCCTTCGTGGTGTAGTGGTTCTGCACGCTGGGCCGGTATTCCAGAGATCCGTGGTTCGATTCCCAGCGAAGGCGGTTGCTTATTTTTCATCTTTTCTGCTTTCAGAAAAATATCCTAATGTCTCTACAAAATAACTTCTAAATATAAATAAAACGTGTAAATCTTGATGTGTACTCAAACACTCGTATGGTATGTGCATGGATCAGTCGGCTGTTGTCACACGGATACTCGAAAATCCTCCAAAACACAGCAGTTTTATCGAATGTTGAAAACAGGTGTGGGGATAATCAAAGAAATTACCAAATTTTATTTTCCAGTGTTGCATTCAAGTTTACTTTTGGACATTAAAATTGCTACACTATGAAGGCGGTGTGCAACAAACGTCAAATTTGGAAGAAAGGTGCTACATGTTGGAATATACAAATAAATAACATTTCAGGGCTGAACAGGCATGAATGTGTATAAACACACACATCTATGTTATGTATAAATGGGAAGACTGGATAGCGAGTTTGTCATTTGGAAATCACATTTGAACGTTGATTGTTTGTATATAGGCCATGTTCTGCCTCGAGTAAGAAGGAGAAACTCCTAACAGCATGTGTCAGAATTCTACCGTTGCAAGATACTACCCTATCGTGGTTTATGTTTTCGCGACATTGCTGCTCGTGATGGTCTTGATCCCAAGCTGTAAAGCAAATAGGAAATCGATAGGTTCAGGAGGGCGGAACTGAAAGGATTTCAGCAGCCCAAACTACTAACCCCGGTCCTCTCCTTCTTGCTGGATCGTACAGCCATATCACATACCTTGAATCAAGAGATTGGCTCACGTGCAGGATGACAATTGGGCAAACAGACAATGCGATGAAATCTGAAGCACCACCGACTGTCAACACGGCGATCATTATCGCGGCTTCTTCTTGACGCTGCAGCAGAGACTGGCACGTCTACAATAGCGCGGTGAACGACGACGCCCTTTCAGATGAATTCCAGTTTTGCGTTCAGTATCATGATGGACGCACCCATTTGTGCAGGTTTTGAGAATAACGAACGTTGCCAGCTTGCATTCGTCATCGTCATATGGACCCAGCACTTGGCGTGCTGGCATGGAATGCCATTGTGTACGTATGTTGGTCACCTCTTGTTCACATAGCGGATAATATCGACAGCCGGCCGTTACATTTCTGGTCTGAGGCCTGCCGACTTTCAGCAAGATAATGCCGCCCAATTTTACCTCTTTTGTCCTGGCCAACACTTTTTCCACATCTTTTACCCATTTAGAACATCAGGTCATGGTGTTGTTGAGAGACAGGCACGCCAGCACTCGCCACCCATAACCACTAATCATAGAGTTGAAGCAAATGGAATGAAGTACTCTTATCTGTTATCGAGTCTCAGTTCGACTTTATGCCTAGCTGTATTATAGATGTTATTGGCTGCCAGAGGTAGCTCTGTGTATTGAATTCTGTAATTATGGTACCCCAAACCACTAGCATAATTTTATCATGTATTCGTCCCATTATACAACAATATATGTATACTATATAAGATTCTGCTATTTGTTTTCCTTCTTCATGTAGCAATGTTACTTTCTACAATTTTACTACAATGTTCTGTTACTTTCTAGTGTTATGCCATGCTGCCTAACAATGAGAAATCTATCGTATTACCTGAATCCTGCTAATAATACGCAAGAATACGATATTCTTCATGCATTTTAAAATATATCAAATATGTTTATTTTTAATTTCGCTTCGAACAAACCTAACAGTCGAACACAGTTTTAACAAGTTGCTTTACCAAACTTTTTGTGTAAACAAACCGTGGTGTTTTTTTGCAATAAAGGCAACCTAAACCATGTTTTTGATCTTTTGTTTAATATGAATCTCTTGCTTTCCTGATGTTAAGCTTTAGGTTTATTTTATTATTACATACTTATGAAGTATCTTTATCTGTACAAGGCAGTACAATTTCTTTCTTTGATTTTGATGAACACATTTTCATTGTTTAAAAGTTTAAATGTTGTTTCAGAATGAAATAGTTTAAAATGAAATCCACCAATCTGCATCATGAATTCCCATTCCTAAATAATAGAATGGAGCATAAATTTATAGTAATAATAAGAATTCTCTTCATTCCAGTAGAAAATTTAAAATGTTTCTCGTGATTTCTGTGGCAATTAAATCTTGAGTATAGGCCAAATAATGCTTTTCAATAATTTATTTATTTATTTGTTTTTTTTAAATTTAATTTCAGTATTTCATTTAATTGGTCTCTGAGACCGAAATTTGAAAGATTCAACTGACTTTATCTAGTGACCACTTAAAAGGATTCAACACCATAAAATGACTTTAAGAAACAGCTTCCAAAAGCAGCTATATAAATATGCAGGTTGAAAACATATTAGAAAGATCTAATTGACCGGTCTGTTTAAACCACAGATGTCTACCATGTTTTACTATAATAAATAAATTACGATCCTTTCTTAAGAAAGAAATCTAATGATACCTCGAAGAAAATAGTAACAAATAGTTTGTTTGACAGCGATTTTGCTTTCGAAGTAGTCTTAGTTTTATAGCAAATTACCAACCAGTGAATGCCCATAAAGAAGATATTGGAATATGTCGATATCTTAAAGAAACCATTAGGTTTTCTAAGCCAGAAAACGCGAAAACTCAAATATGCTTTCTGGGGGATTCGAACGACAGATCTTCCAGTTTATAACCGGTTATGCTAGCCACTTACGCCAGAAGATTAAGCGCGACAGAATGAATATGGTATATTCTCCTCCACTTATAAAGGCCTACTGAGAAGAGGCATGAGACCCAGTCTCTAAACAGTACACCGCATAATTTTAAATGGCACACAATCTACATATGTTTTGAAAATTAACATAACTTAAAAACTGCGCATTGCTCTCTCACTTTGATATATTTAAACAGTTATTTTAATATATATAAACATATTAAACGTTAAATAATTAATCATTTATTGAAATAATGAAATGACTTCCAAAACACGAAATCTGAGAAAGCATTTAAGCAGAGCATTTAGAACACGAATTTGCAGAATCTTACTGCAAACATTACGTTATATGTTAAGTAAAAAAAAAAAAAAAAAAAAAAAAAAATGGTGTTGCGAGTATTAAAAAAAAATTGGTATATCTTTAAGAATTTGTAAGTTTATTTCTAGCTCTTTTATTATTAAAATACTTTAAATTCACATTATAAAACAAATTCCTCACACAACTCAGTAACTTTATTTACAAGATATAACATTTCTGCACTTAATGTTTTCTCTTACGAATACTTCTAGTGGATAATATTGTAGAAAAGGAAAATCGTCTTTTACGTTGTAAAACTGTCCATGTGTGAAAATGGGATCATGTAAGAGTAATTCCATATGCTGCAGAGTCTGGCTCACAGCCAGGTTCTCAATGTCTAAACGGAGAATCAAATTACAGTTATGTTCGTCAAAACATTTTAGATTTTTTTTAATATAAAACTTTTGTAATTGTATATGTGATAAAATTTCAAACTTTTATAAAGAACTGCTTAATCTGTATTTGTTTCGTGTTGTTCATTGTGTTTTCAATCGTATTTTCAAGTTCGTAAAACTGGTGGTAACTTTTCTATTCTGCACTTTACGATTAAAAGTTCTTCTTAGGGTTTGCAGTGCTTTTCCCGATTCAGCTTAGGTTGGCATGTAGTCACTTCCTTCCCTATAACTTTCACTGTAAGTTTCAGTTTCTGTAACTCTTTAATAATTTCTATAATATCTTAGTCAATGTTTTTACATGATATCAAAAAATTATCATAATTTGCAACGCATTCTAAAAACGAAACTTCATTAAGTTCCCTCACTGATGTCCGAAATATTAAAAATACTTTGCAATTTCTCTTTGGCTTCTTGTAAATAAATAAATCACATTTTCTAAAGCAATTTCTTTCTGTGTTTGGGGAGATTAAAACGTGTGACATGTCTAACATAGAGAAAAAGCCTTTTTTATGTATATTAGAATTGTTTCTTTGATACACCCGAGTACCTCCTCCCCAAATCTTCTAAAACTCGCAAATAATTTGGATAAAATGGCTACCAAACTTTCTCATATGTTTCTCTTTACCTCATTGCTTGAGAGTTTTAAATAAAAATAATAACAAAATTAAATCTAAGTCTCTTAGACTTTTAGTAAATGGCTGGAACATATAATATAACTAACTACAATGCCAGTACTTCTACGCAAGGCTACAAACCATTTGAGTTGGGCCGCCTGAATCTAAATTAAAACTCGTTTACCATCCTTGACTTAAAGCACTGCAGTATTCCTACTTGAGCAGCGACTTCTGATGCAAGGCAAAAAAATAGCTAAATGTCTGGCTGCACTACAAGTCATGTGGTTATGATTCTTTATATGAGTTTGCGTCTCATGCTTTAGCTATAATATGCACAGCCTCTAACAAAGATATCGAATTAGTTATCGCTTTCGAAGTGCTTGCGTGTTCAGAAGATTTAATTTTGTTTATCTTTTTTGAATGGCATTTGAAAGCTTTTATAATATCTTGATCTAATGGCTGAATGGCAGAAATCATGGTGTAAAAATAAGTACTGATTTAATGTTTCCAGAACAATATCAGAAAGGTGTGTATCGCAGTTATCTAACAGTAAATATATTTTTACGTTTTTTAGTTCTCTGTCGTATTTTAGAAGAAAGCCAGTAAAAATACTGCTTGTCATCCACGAGTTATTATTATTATGGTAAGTTAAATTTAAATTCTTGACGCCTTTTTAAATATCCAGTTTTTCGAATTTTTCCGATAATCAATGGCGCACTATCAGTTGCAAAAAATATGGTCCTAGCATTTTAGCGAATTCGACAGATTTTGTGGTTAAAAGAGCACTAGGTATTGGAATATTTTTTAGTCTCATAGCTTGAAACCATTTTAGAAGAGTGGTGATTTTCCATACCAGTTGCACACTTCCTTGAGACATCTGCATTTTTTACTAGTTCTTTATAAATTTGATATCTGTGTTTAAGTAAACTGCCCGATGCTGTATGGGGAAATTCCCACTTTAAATGCTGTTAAGTCGACCTATCACTTTGTAAGGATTTTTAGTTTTACTAACGTTTGTTTTATTTTAAAACTTTGCTATCCTCTTTTACTTACCATTTCCAGCCAGAATAAGCACGAGTAGAATTGCTTATGCTAATGAGGTTGCAAACTGTATAGGCATTTAATATGTGGCTATTAGCCAAGAGAAGAGAGACTTCATGTTGCCTTACCACACGCGGGCTTTTCAGTCAGTTTCTGTGTGCCCTTAAGGACATAACTTAGTTTCCGCTGATATTTGAAGACGTATTGTAGTTTCTTGCATTTCGCTCACTACATAGGTAATGTCAAAAGGCCAGTCTCTGTAAAGCATCTAAGTTTAGTTCTTATTTAGTTAAGTTAGTTTACTTCTTATTTTCTACGTTTTAGTCGATAAGTGCTGGTCTCTGTATCCCGAAGTGCGGGAACGGCTGAACGCTGTGAGAAATAAAGTTTAAGCCTTCTTAGTGGTGTTGTTTGTCTTACACACACACACACACACGAGCAGAGTTTGAGTAAAATCCCTGTTCCCGTTCAGTATTAGTAAATATTTCTAAAGGCAACTAGAAGGAACCAGCAGTCTTGACAACTTCATAGTAACTATAGGCGTAATCAGTTTTTTTTTTTCTTTTCTTTTTTCTGTAGCTTACTACTACCACTCCGCTTTACCAATCAAAGAATGATAATGCACGATAATGTAAGGAAGCATTTTATGATTTCTGAGAACACTCTGCAAATTTAATGTGTGTATGTATGTCTCTCCTTTATCAGCTGGTGATCGAGAAAGGATACCAGTGCTCACTTAAACACCACCTTTTTTAATCTTGGCAAACACCTACCCATTGACAATTAAACAAATTGTTTCAAAAGCCTCTAGAGGGCTGCTTTCATTAATCATATGATAAAGGTACAGGTGTGAAGGATATGAATATTCTTAGAAGACATGACTCCACATCGCTACACACAACTTTATTAACACAGCTATTCATTAACACAACTATAAAAATAGGAAACTTGTAATACAATACTCGAACTTTCTCGTACTCGAGATAAGGGTAATGGTTGTGATTTCTCTGGTTGCGGTCGGCGGTTATTATGAAAACAACATGACGTCATCTGGCTGCGCCCGCAGCCGAAGTGCCACAAAGGTATTCTATCGCTCTTAGCTTTAGTCCGAACAAAGATTTACAAACAGTGTCTGACAGGCACTAGGGAATGGTACCTAACAACTCCAGTGGTCTGGGCTCTAACAAAATGGATCGAAATTTCTACTAAGGCCATTCTGTTGAAACACTACATAACTGAAAGATAAATGAATGAACAGCAAACAGCTTTTATCAGCCACAAACAATTTATTCTATATCTCAAGAATCAGTCTTATGCCAAGTTGAGTTTTATAAACGCCGGAGATAAGTTTAATAAGCGGCTGTTTTTCAACTGATTAGTGATTAGTAAGTATTTGTTTTTATTCTTAGAAATTTTAACGTAATAAACGGCTGAGTTTATTAACCAGTGAATTTAATAAGTGGCGGTCACTGGACATACTTATTTTTCATAACCATAGACTCTTGAGCTGTCGACAAATCTTACACCTGTACGGTTTGAACTTCGTTAACATAATCTAATAGTGGTGAAATATAATAAAACCGAACATTTTATTTTATCTGCTTATAATTTCATTTATTTACGCCAACAGTATTCTCGAAAATAGATCTGCGCGAAAATATTACAATAATTAAGTATCTGCAATGAATAGTAATAGTGCACTGAATATTAATAAAAATGACAATTAAATATCTAAATTTAAGGGGAAAACTTTATTTTACCAACTGCTATTTAACGTTCAAGCTGAGAAAAAATATACATCGCTTATTATTTATTAATCTTATTTCGTGTTTTTAAATGCTTAATGTTTTAGTCTTATGCTTTATTTTTCATCTGACATTCCTGATTTTTTACACGCAATCGAGGGGAAAAAATTACACGTTTCAGCAAGCTTTGTGTATCTTAAAAAGCATATTCGATTTAAATTAAACACCGATAAAAATATTTTAAAGGTTTTTTTTTGCATAATGTAAAAACAATTCTTTCATGAACTTTGTAAAACACATCATGTAGCATATAACTTCATATATACGTTAAATTGTTTCTTTGATAACTCAGTGGCGATAAAAATTACTAAAATGAATTTATTGTTTGCTTAGGCATATCATTCCTACATTTTAGCATCAAATATTTAAAACAAATATCTTCTCATAAAACCAAGCTTGAAAAAAATTATTGCACTTAAAAATGTAGCTGTAATATCAGCTAAATCAAATTAAGGAAGACAAATTCTTAGAAACTAGCGCAAATAAATTTAAAAATGCTTCTGTTAATTAAAAACGAATTCCGCTGTTAAATCAGACGTAATGCTTATTAAAATGAAGCATGACTTTAGCATTTTTTAATTAATTTACATAAGTTTTTTATGAAATTTTGAGAATATTTTTATCTAAAAAAATTTCGGAAAATGTTAGGAAATGTTTGGTCAGGTGAATTTAGAAATTTAAGCTTCTTTTAACAATGAAAGTTTATTGCTCTTATAAAAATGAATTCACAAAAGACCCTGAAGCTAATGCATGTTAACAGTGAGGAAAATGTTTTGAGAATGCAAAAATTTGGAGGAGAAATTTTCGTATATTAGAGACAGCTCAGTTCTGTGAAAAAAATATAATTTATTATTAATTATTATTAAGCTTCAGCAATATAATTTATTTAATAAATGCACAGAAATAAAGTCTTTCAAATTTTTATTTTTGCGAAAGTTAAAATCATGGAAAAATAAGTTCAGGTTTTGTTTCAATATGATTGAAAAAATTCTGATATCCTTGTTTTTTGAAAGGAAATACGTAACGTAACCCGTTTCATGAAATGTTTTTCTGTGTTTTCTTTCCGGTACCTTTTTAAAGTTTCTAATCAAGCTTTCTTTTATACACGTAGTTAATTCTCTTCGGAAAAAAATACAAAATTATGCGAATGAAATGTTGACTGAACTCAGTTGATGAGACTTCTTAGCGCAAGGCGTTAACTATAGACATTTTCTTGGACGTTAGATTCTTTGTTAATCATATAGTGCAATATAGGATCACGAAAGCCTCTTTTCACGAGCAAATTATTTGAACATAGAACGTGTCAGATGAAGAAAGGTGTCTCGAGTGACGTGTAAACAAATCGGCAAGAAATGACCTTCAAAGGTGCTTTGAACTTTCATTCAAAATCAACATTTAAAGACTTCGGGGAATTTCATTTCAATCTTTTACGTTGCATAAATCTCATTAAAAAGCTTGGAAATAAGTAACTTAAAGACTAAGAATTTGGCGTGGAGGAAGTTATGGCCAGATTGCGCTGCAGGCAAGAACTTGGAGGATTTGACACTTATGATTTTTGTTCACTGTGGTATAGTGCCTGTAAGCAAATTATAGGATTTTTTTATTGTCTCCGATGTTGTATCTGTAGGCAAACCATGGGCTTGAAAGTTAACAATGAATGCTTGAATGGTTTACTAGGGAACCACAAAAATGAGCTCAACAAGAAGGAACTGGTACAACTTCAAAAGTAGCAACAGGAATGGGAACCAAATAGTGGATTATAGTTCTTTTACTCACGAAATTTATGCAAAACGTTATAAGGTATTTCTCCCGCCTTCCTAGCGTTCCTTCGTGGTATAGTGGTTTTGCACGCTGGGCCGGTATTCCAGAGGTCCGTAGTTCGATTCCCGGCGAAGGCGATTGCTCATTTTTCATCTTGCCTGTTTCCCAAAAAATACCTAATGTCTCTACAACGTTGAAAGGTGTAAAGTTTTCTTATATCGATATCAACTTGATAAAGCATAGACATTTTTATTGATCATGCCATTTTTTCTTTTTGAAACCTTTTAAAATCAAACAAGAACAAATTACGTTAGACAAATTTTGAATGAAACCAAGACCCAGCGATTCTGAAGCAGAGAATTTCTTCTTTTCTTTGTCTTAGCACTCGAATGGCGTTAAGACAAATATAGAAGAAGAAAGACCGTTATCTGATGTTTTAATAGAAGGGGACTCTTCATCCAAACAATAATATCTCTTCCCTTTCTCTTTCTTGTCACTTTCCACTTACACGCTCCACTCTTCTTCATAGAGGTACGATAAAAATTAAATGAAGTTTCCTTCTGTTTTATCTGTTTAAGATTGCGTTTATCATTTTTGTCTTTGATTTAATGATTTTTTTTTGTTACTAACTCGCGTAGTATTGGAAAGCTTAAATAAGCATTTACCTGTAATTTAGGACTGGATTAATCAATTTTACATTTACTCCTATGGGAAAAGAAGTTTTCGTTTACGAATATTTTAGATTACTAACGGCTTTCAGCAAGTAATTGCATTCGTAAACCGAAGTTTCACTTTATTTGAGAAAAATAGCTGCAGTTGCTTTAGACCCTAAAATGTCTAGAATTGTCCTGGGGTAAGTCCTATTTAAATTGAGGTTTATTTACTGAGAAATGACGTTAAAGTGAGAACAATACAACTTCCCTCCTTCAGCATTGTAATTTTTATGCTCCCATTTTAAATATATTTCAGTTTTCTCACATGTTAAGTAACACCACAAAAAGTGATCCCAAGATACGTAACGACTTTTTGTCTTCTGTGAAGACTTAAAGGAATGTGACAATCACTGATGTCCAGAAGCAGTTATTATTTTCTCAGAAATGCTATCCTTTTCCAAAGTCGTTATGATAGGTGTCATTGGAATTATTAGAAATGTACGGTATATTGTCGCACACATTGTGTATTTCCTTTCTTTCTAAATACAATGTTTCATTGAGCAATTTGTTATCAGATAATTATTCATCCAGCAAGTTATTTTAATAAGTTAAGCTTTTTTTCCTTACCTTTATATTTTTCAAATATTTTTCTATCAAGTTGATCAATCTAAATTTTTTTTAAATCAATTAATTTCATGTACAAAGGGATGGTGGATTAGGAATCCAAAATGTCTGCAAAAACCAGTCTCAGTCTGAAACTGGCACGTTCCTTAAAAGATATTTTTAGAACGCAGGATTATTCGATTATTAAACATATTTCTGATGCCACAAAAACATATCCATGACCTATGGAACGGCACTAATAAAACTCATATCATCGATATATACAAAATTCTAGAATATTTATAGTATGCGGGCACTGCGCTGAAATGCAGGGCTGTCCCTCCCTATCCAAGACGTTTATACTCGTAGATTAGAATGAAGGAGGAAGGAAATGCACTTCATAGGAAATTTGCTATGAATGGAGTTGATTCTCAGTAGTTTGAAAGCTAATTATCAGCAGGTAAGTATTTTCCTTATAAAGAATTTATTTAATTACGTCAAAGCACCAAAGGGCTATCTGACTACAGCCAGAGATGCCTCCGTGGATAATTTTCTAAGGAAAAGAAGCTCGCACGCACGTTACACATGGGGAAAATCACGAAAGAGAACATGCTGCCAGCCCGTTCGCCGGGATTCAAATCTCGAACCTATCTACCAGTGTTCAGCGATTTTACCGCTATGCCGCTGGTGGGCAAGAAAGAGAGATCATAAGAGAAATTATCAGCAGTCTGGAGGTTGAATAAGGGGAAGGTTTTAAACTTTTGTAGCATAGGTAATATTAAGTCTGCATCCAAAAACTATTATAGGCATAGTATGTAAGTCTAAATTAATTAAATCTACATAAAATTTTATGAAACTTGTTTTCGTTTATTTTATAATATTTATAGATAAGCTCTGTATTACTTTCAATCTGTTTTATTTTTTGGGGAATTTTGTGTAATTTTCTTCACTTACTGATGTTAAACTTGTGTTAACTATAATAGCATATTTTTACAAAACATTAGTTTATTTTTGATAAATATACTCATTTGATGTGTATTTATTCAAAAATAACGTTTAAATATAATAATGATAATTCAATATGTATTTTAAAATGGATAGTGCTGCTATAATTGCAATGATCAAATTCCAAGAGCTCAAAGAATGCAAAATGTACATTTAAAATATCTCGCATATAAATATGATAGCAAAACGAAGAGGGAGCTAAAAGGTCTCATTGTTAATTAGATCAATTTTCTCTTGCTATTAGCAACTTTTAATCAGAAAATATACCTTAAAAGAATTTGGAAGACGTGGTTTGAAATCTAATTGTAAGCATGCTTTCGATGTTGTATGTTGCCGATCATGAACGCAAATCGAAAACTTACAGATGTATTCCCAGTAACTACTACGCATGGCTGTTACTTCTACGACCTTATTAGTGGTTCATAACGAGAAACCCGTCTCCTTTTAAATAAGAAATCAGATCATTTGACTTACAGCCCTTTCGCCCTGATCGCGGAATTGTAGTCACCACCCTTCCAAACTAGCCCGCATGAAACTTTTACGCAGTTATAAAATAATTATTTCGAAAGAATCCGTCCATTTCCGATTACTGGATGGAAATTATGGTCCATGACTCACGAACAAACTATCTTCCATCTCAGCTGCAGTGAAAGTTTCTACATATTCGCATTAGTCATGGCTCAGTCCAGATATACACCCGTTATTTCCCATTTAAAGCGATTAGAAAATCCACCAGGGACATGTTCGTTACTTAAAAGTGATTCCGTTAAAAATGATTTTTATTTAGTTCCGGCCCGTTGGCATCGGATTCCAAGATTCGACTCGGCTGACCAATCAGCAACACAATCTTCGAAGCCACGCCCGTTGTGCCTAGTCAATGCACATTCTGCGGGAATGGATGAGTCGTTACATTTCTCTTTTGAGATTTATTAATTACAGAGTCTTTTTCTTTCCGCTTCTCTCTTTTTATTTTGAAAGATGTCTGCCATTAATAAGGACAGCTCATACTTTTTGAAAAGAGTCTGATACTCTTCGAAAAGGCGTACAATTCATTAAAATGCAGCAGTGGAAAGATTGTATTTGGGATCATTATGAAACGTTAACTTTGTTCGAATGTAATGACATATGTTCATTTCCTCGGTGAAACGACAAAATAATCGAGTAAAGGCCTTTTCACTCTTTGTGTGTCGGAGCTGCTTTTGCAAAGATTTGTCAGAGTATTTTTCTTCGCTGCAGAGAAAAGTCAATAGTTTATAACGAGAAGAAAGACACTTCAAAGGTGAATTGATTTCAAAGTACGTCGGGTTTGGTAATTAGGAAGAGTGAGGGATCAGTTTCAAGAGATATTTCCTCTTTGATATTTTGACTATGACAATGACTCTGGTTAAAGCTTTTGGTTTGCATTCAGATTTAAGGTTAATTTTCAAAGATTTAATCAGCAAATTCTTAAAACAGAGTTTAAACACTGCTATTTTGGATGGCCTTTTTATAGACGTCTCTAGCCTTCGATGGACTGCTCTTTTGTAAGTATAAAAAACATGTTGCAAACGTGCGATATTATAATCTCGAAGCTTGAAATCCATCTTAAAAAAGGACAAGCAATATTTCAGTTGAAATGGAGTTAAATTTTAAGCAAGAATCAATCAACTAAAATATAATAAAATAATGTTTTTGGATTTATCTCAGCGTTAAATTTTAAGGAAGAATCAATCAGCTAAAATATAATAAAACAATGTTTTTTTTATTTATCTCAATGTTTTCTCTTTGACATAATCATTTTCTGCTAAGTAATTTATCTCGATAATAGTTTCTTACCAATGAAACTGATATTTAATTAAAAGCTGAAACAGCAGCCAAAACTTGGAAGTTGTGTCCCGATTTAATTTTACTATTTTCAAGATTTTTATTCTGAAAACTAAACAGAGACTTCTAATAAATTTAGCTTTTAAGAAACATTTTCCAATTAATTTTGACATCCGGAGGAATTATTTGTAAGTTCGTAAGCGTAATAAAATGCTTTTGTACATTTTGTTCTACAAATTAGTTTTCAAGAAAACTAATTTGTAAACTTATTACATTGATATAAAATAGATAACAATCTGCCATTTTCATTTATTTTCTTCTTTAAACTTATTTTGCAAGCAAGTTTCTTAAACGTTTCTACTACGTATAACAGGCACGAAAAATCTCGTGCTCATTTAATTTCGGATGTTCGTTTTTATTTTCCTTTATTGCACAGATAAACAGAAAAGAATAAATTAACCTGTAAATGGTGAGGAATATATCTGAATGTAGGCAATTTAATTTACTGCTGCGTGCCAAAGACATCATTTTAATATTTTTAACTCTAAACTACCCAATCATTTTATCATTTTTAATTCATAAACTACCCAAGTGGCACATGATGTAGTAAAGACGTTGCTACAATGTAGTCTTGGTAATAGGGAAAACCGCGAAAACGGCCATGCAACCAGCCTGTTCGCCAGGTTTTTAACCCAAGGCCGAACTACCAATGTTTAGCGATTTTACCGCTCTGCCGCTGGTGAGCTTCATATAAAGTGGCTAAAGTAATATATATCATTTTTTGGCTAATGTATGTGATATCGGGGGATCTTGGTTAGACTGAACGTTTCACCAAGGCCAAACGTTAGGCTTGATGAAACGTTAGGTTTCCATGAGGCTTCTATAATATGCATATTATATGAAGTTGACTGAAAGTTCTTTTATTTTATTCTGTCATTTAAAACGATTATACGCCACAGTCCATGCAAATGATTGCGTAAATCGTTGCAGTTACTAAATTTGGGCTTCTGAAAATACTTGAGTGAGACATGAGTGCAATCAAGATTCTTCTAGAGTCACTACTAAGTTATGCGACGTAATGACTAATGAGATTTTTGGTACTTTTCATTTTGTTTGTATGTTTGTATTAAATAGCATTAGCTTAGTGTGTACTTGCACATACAGCAGATTTTTTTTTTTTTTTTTTTTTTTTTTGCTTCTTCAAAATTAAGCAAATGAAAAATATTGATATCAATGTGTATCTTCTTTTAACAAGATCCAGCACAGTCTCCCTTTATGTGGGTCATGCGCAAGATGAGTAAAGTCCTTGATTTCCAACCTGGTGGACTTGTAAAAATGGACTTGTTCCTATGGTTGCAACAACCGCTGGCTTTACTTCACTAGATTTCTTTCCATAAGGCTTGGTTGAAAATGAGATTTACCGTGAAACAATTCATAATATTGACCAACTCAAGAAGAAGTCACACAAGCAACTACAAGCTTTTACATTAAAATTCCTTGCCAGATATGAACTGAAAGCAAATTACGCTATAACTTCTGCCGTGCCCTTAATACACTGCTGGAAGTTAAAATTGCAACACTAGGAAGGAATGATCTGACGAACGTCAAAATCAGATAAAAGGAAGAAGACGTTGTGATATACAAATGATTAGAAAACCTAGTTTTCTCTGGAGTTAAGATTTCACGATTGGCAGCTATAGCATGAAATAATGGGAAATTTAAACACTGAAACTACATAAGTACTATGAGTGTCTTAGTGGGAGGAATTTAAGTCTTAATTGTTAAATTAGCTTTATATTTACAGTAGCATATCCTTAAAAAAAATAAGAAGCTGTAATAAAAATAGGAAAATGTAATAGTAATTTTGTGCAAAATGATATATTTCAGGTATTCATTAGATACGCTATAACTTCTGCTGTGCTCTTAATACTCTACTGGCCATTAAAATTGCAACACTAGGAAGGAATGATCTGACGAACGTCAAAAATCACATAAAAGGAAGACGACGTTGTGATATGCAAATGATTATATTTCAGCGCATTTAGACGACGCAGGAGGGAGAAATGACATCTAAAGCACTGCATAAAAGAAAGGCTGTGTGGTGGATTTCTCATTCGGAAAGCGTTTTGTGAGGTCGGAGTTTGCTCATGATATCATGTTATGCCTCGCAAAAGAAGAAGAAATGCTTACCAGCAAAAGTCGGAATTCGACAGAAGCAGGATCGTTGCGTATCGAGAGTGTGGATTAACGTTCCGTGATATCGCCCGTCGCACTGGTCGACATCCAACCATTGTCATAGGAATAAGGAATCTATAAGTTGCTGAAGATCATACTGAATGGATCTCAACGGCCTCCCATGACTAACGCCCGAGAAGACAGACATATTGTGAGGTCAACCCTGAAAAACTGTACAACTACATCACGGACCATTAGTCAGGAAATGAGCATGTTTTCAGCACGCCCAATATCGGCTCGCACGGTGCGTCGACGTATGCAGCAGCGTGGACTATCAGTATATTCGGATTCCCTTGATAATGCAGCATAGAGAGAAACATAGAGACTAGTGCGCTGAAACGATAAAGCTGGATACAGGAGTGGCACAATGTCGTCTTTTCCGTCGAGTCCCGGTTTTGCGTGCAGTAATCTGATTGGCCGTATACGTGTCTGGAAGCACAGAGGAGACCGCACGTCGCCTGCTTGCATTCGATATCGGCATCTGGTGTGATTATCTGGGCAGCCACTTGGGTACAGGACATGCACATCTCTAGTTCGGATCGACGGTAATTTGAACGCAGATCAGTACATTTCTGACATCTTGCGTCCAGTGGTGCCCTATTTTCCAGATCTGCCAAACGCTACCTTCCAACAAGATAACGCGAGGTCACATGTTGCACGCCGTGTTTTAACCATCCTCGATACACATGTGACATGCGACGGAGGACGTGGGCACCACCCCTCTACCAATACGGTTAATCGGTATAGCGCCGTCCCCAACTGAGAACATCTGGTCATGGGTTGTTGAGGGACTGGCCCGCCACTCTTCTGGGTGAAGAAGTGTGGCATAAACTTGAAGAAGCTTGAAATGAGTTACCTGTTTCTGTCAACCAAGTCCAGTTCGAGTTTATGCCTAACCGGGTAAGGGTCGTTTCAGATGTCAGGGGTGGTAGCTGTTTCTACTAACTTCGCACCCCTGTAAACCCCCAAATTGCTTACAAATTTAATTATTTTATCTTCATGCCATATTGCTTACGTACAACAAATATCTTTTTTGTATTTGCTTTCGTTCTTGGTTTTGCAATTTTAATGGCCAGCAGTGTAATATACTTATTGAAAATTGTTAACTTTGCACTGGATGTTTGTGTGTGAACTAAATTCGCTTTATGTTGCGTTTCAATTACGCATGCTTCTCAGAGATTTCATGAAATACCAAGACTCATTCTCACGGAGTCAGTTTTCGGTGATATGTAATATTTCAAATGACCAGTGACATACACTATGAAAACTGGGATATTTGCAAAACCTTGTCATCAGAGTCTTCAATCTACTGGCAAGGTTTTTTGTAATATTTAATTAATTTATAATAATATTTAGCAATTTATAATAATAAATATTATAAATTAGTTCTTGCCAACTAATTATGCACATTGGTATGACATTGTTTAAAATTCTTTTAGCTTTTAGCGGTATATGTAATCGATTTAATTTGAAATA
This sequence comes from Stegodyphus dumicola, assembly GCF_044657685.1. Lineage (NCBI taxonomy): Eukaryota > Metazoa > Arthropoda > Arachnida > Araneae > Eresidae > Stegodyphus > Stegodyphus dumicola. Next base: position 138,152,276 of record NC_140781.1, on the reverse strand, counting down.
TATTTAGTTTATGATATATTGAACGTGTATGGGCATTTGTTCATTCACGGTAATTAAGATCTAATTCTTAGCATTATACATTACATACATAGCTATGAAATCATTTCATTTAAAATACTATATCCAGTTTACGAATAAGCTGCCTCATTATAAAAATTGAGAAAAGATTTTCTAATGCTATTTATTTTATAAACGTATTGTCGTTGCAATCAAAACTATGATTTCTTTCATATTTATTTAGGTCTTATGCTTGGGATATGAAAGCAGAACTTTCCTCCCATTTGATGGCTTTTGGGCAGAAACATACTGGAAGAGAATGTTTTCCTTAAAAAGGCAGTATTAACATATGGGTAATAAAAGGACAGTGTTTATTTAAAAAGGCAGTATTAACATATGGGTAATAAAAGGACAGTGTTTATTTAAAAAGGCAGTATTAACATGTGGGTAATAAAAGGACAGTGTTATAAAAAAGTTAACGATTATCATAAAAGTTAATGAAAAGCTATAATTTGTTTTATATGTAATTTAATTAATTTGTTTTGTATGCTATAACCGTACGTTATGATCTTGATTCTTCTTACTAGCATATAACATGCAAATAAATACTGCTTTAATACATGTTTATATACATGTGCACAGGCATGCATTAAAATGGTATTTTATGTACTTTTTATCGCATGAAACATTTATGTAAAGAAATGTTTTCATGTTAAAGAGAAATAAATTAAAGATATTTACCGTCTGATTGATATTGTGCTGCTTGTAAAGATAGGATTTTTTTTTTTTTTTTTTGCCATTTGTTATTTTCCCATTGGTAAAAAGAATTTTGATTGATATGTTACATTTTTATAACTACATATTGTTAAACGTGAAAGAAAATTGAATAGCCTATATAGCTAGGATTTGTTTTGAAGCAGGAGACATGAAAAATGGGAACTGATACGTCGGGAATCGAACCCTGAACCTCTCGAATACGCATCAAGTATGCTTCCAATGCCATGACGAAGGCGTGCAAAAAGAAGGGGAAAAATACCTTATAAGCTATTTATATGTTAAAACACGTATCATACTATTATGTTCTAAGATATTATCTTCCTCATTTGCACATTTTTCACCTCTCCTGCTTCAAAAAAGCCTAATGACTCTACAAATGGCTCCCGAACTAAAAGGCGGTGGACGATAATTTGTATCACCAGGATTTGGCGATAGGGTCCGTCAATTTCCAGTTGCTCTTTAAAAGTGGGGAGTATGTAATATATTTTCTTACTCTTCGAATGCCTTCACGGTGTAATTGGAAGCATACTCGATGCGTATTTGAGGGGCCCAGGGTCCGTGTCCCGGCGAGGGCACTAAACATTTTTCACGTTTCCTGTTTCAAAAAAAAAAAAAAAAAAAAAAAAAAAAAAAAAAAACTAATGACTACAGTGTGTTTGTCTGAACCGTAGATTATTGTATTTTGAAAATATTCTCTTAAATAAAAGGGAACAATTTGAAAATATGCTCTTAAATAAATAATCAGTTAGTGTAATGAAATTGATAACTGATTCAAGAAATGCAAAATTTATATAAGGGTTTCATTTGAATATTTCATTTTAAGTGACTTGATTAAAATTTGTGCTTAAAATGTTTCCTTTGTCGTATGTATTGTTAAGTTACACACGCAGAAGAAATTCTGCAGTTTATAGGTATATAACATATCATAGTAGTATGATATTTTTCAAATACAATAAGAAAAGTCTTAAATTCCTGTAATATTCAAACCTCTTATTACATCTTAAATAGCTCTTTGTAAGCTATTTAAGATGTACCTTCAATATATACTGCATCCATTTGAAACATTTGAAGAAAAACTAAGAAAGCTCATATTTCCCACTCTGTGTTACAATTTATTAGCTGATGCACTTTAAATCTTACTTTATCACCTGATGTTATAATTTTTATTTTATATTTATTTCTTTAAAAGCAGTTTCAAGTTTATAACTGATAGAGGAACTAGGCACAATTTTTATTATCAACCTGGCATTCTAAATTTGAATTTCCTGAAAACAGTGCATAATGCTAGTTTTATCAGCTATACTTGATAAATATGAATTCCAGTTTCTCTGCTTATAAATGAAGTCTAAAAGATTTATCAGAAAACATAATCAAATTTATGCTGCTGAAGACTTTGTAAATCAGTTTATATCAAAGAATCATATCAATAAAGCATATTAATTACTTTTTATATTAATTACTTTTCTGAGTTTTACTGATAGCAGATTTAACTTTACACGCTTTTTATATTAATTGGAATTGTTTACCATAACTTAAGGTAATTTTTAATTTGTAAACTATAATTGTAAAATTTTTTATTTAGGAATTTTCTTCTGGATTTTGGATTTAATATATAGCTTACGGAAAATCTGAAACGTTGGATTATTCTGAAGTTTGTGATAACCTTTAATGTTCGATAACAGCGATATTTAAGATTATTCCTACACACTGAAATTCAGTAGGCGTTATTCATTTCAATTTAAAGTGCATTCCTTCCGGTTATAATTCAATAGAAAGAATTTTTTTATTAAAAATATTTATGATCGTACTTACAAAGGAGAAAATCACAGCCGGAAAATCCTATTCCTTTGTTAGTTAACACTGTTATTTATATAGTATGAAATGTGAATATAAGTACATAAATTAAGGAATTCGATTATTTTTGGTTATCAAAGGACTATCTGTTGTGCTGTTAATTAATGGGACTCTGGTACATCTTGAAAAGGATAAAAGTTAACACTTGATATAAAGTTCCCGTACAAGGATATATTTAAAATTATGAATGCTATAGACAATTCATACTGTGAGAAAACATTGGAGAAAAAGGACAGTAAATTTGAATTACATTTAAAATCTAGTGCTTGGACATACTGAGTGTTGAATGAAAAATATTCAACACTCAATATGTCCAAGAAAAGCAATGTATGTTTAACAGAAATAAGTAATTATATTTTATTATACTTTCATTTATGCGGTGAATACTTTTATACAAATCTGTAGACAAAACTTCAAATTTAACAAATGAATTAATTAATTTTCAGAATTTTTATGCTGCCCAACCAGTATAGTGGTTAGCGTCGCTGACTGACGTGCCGAAGGGTCCGGGTTCGAAACCCGGAGACTGTATGGATGTTTGTAAATATATGGTGTCCATGTGGCATGGGGCTCTCTAAATATGCGGCGAGCCGAAGATCCTCTAATGAGGATGATGGTAGGGGAAGAAGGGTGGGAGACCTTCGGACACCACCCCCCGGAGTGCTCTCCATCGAAATTGGGGAAGGAACTGACCAAAGTCGTACTGCCACCTTTATGGTGCTCAAGGCTCTTGCCAATGACATGCGCAATCTTGCGCTGCTTCCCACGATGAATTTCGTGGTCTTGTTCTGCTGTTGTTAATAGACAAGTGAGATAAGTCACAACAACACCATGTTGTATGCTGAAAGATATGAACATGCCTAAAGCTTTTATTTAAGTTCATTATTTTATAAATCATTTTTATCTAATTAACAGTTTGTTAAACATGTATTTTTATATTAAATGTGCACTTTATTCAGATGTTCCGAATAAAAAGTAAGCAGATATATGTCAGAATTTGCAAAAGCAAAATGAATTAAAAAAATGAATAGTATTTTAATAAACACGATGAGCCAATAAAACGGACTACATTTACAAAAAGGAGTTATAACGAGGCTTTGAAACAATCCCCAAAAGGTAAATTTCAGAATTAATAAGGTATTAATTCTGTAATTTATCTTTTAAACGCAAAAAAGTAAATTTAATAAGATGTCACTAAAGCAGCGCTATATACGACGTTGTTAAAACCTAACATCTTACGTTTTTCCAACGAGAATGTGGTATATGAAGACGCGAAAGTGACATTTTTGCGTAAAAGGAAATGGAGAAAAAGACGTGAAATCGACATCTTTGCGACGGTCGCAAAAGCGTGGAATTTCGGTGACATTTGGTCATCTTAAAGACGCCATAATACGACATCTTTGCAACATTATGCATGGCGAGATTGTTACGTCATTACGACGTCAATCGTGCTACTTGGGTACTACCACCGAGGAAGAGGAAACACTTTTAACAAAATATTAGAGACGCACTGCTTAAATAAATGTGTGTACCTGAGTGAAGTCAATATCTAATAGTATTAATCCGAGAATAATTGCCGCTTTGATAAATGGTTCCTTGAGAATGAAACATGAAAATAGAACTGTATGTTGCTAAAATTTAACATATGAATAATTCATTTTTGAGTTTCCTTTCGAGCCCTAACTATCATATTAAACAGAAACTATTTATAATATGATAAATATTTTATGGTAAATAATACACTAACCGAGAACACTGCTGTCTTGTGCATATTAATTTAGACGGAATTCTATGAAATTAAGTGTAATTATTGGGTTGTTGCTAATATAGTAACTATCGAGATGTACAGCGAATTCTGTTTACTGAGGAGAAAGCTAGAGTTGCAGTTTATGCAAATTTTGGATGATACGAAATACCTGCTTGTGTGTTTGATGCAATAATAGCAGTATGTAGCAGTGGAAATCATTAAGGAAACTGAGGAAACATTTTCTATATGAGTTTAAATTAAGGGAATATGGAATAGGCACAGCTGAAATCATTAATTAAAGTTTTTGTGGAAGAATTTCTATCAAACGAATAATTGGTACTTAGATCAGGAGATACGAATCTGCAAATTGAACCCTACGGTCCTTTCCTCTGATGATTCTACGATATTAAATGATTACCTTCTTTCTTGGTCTTTGTCAGATCCACAGGAAACAGTATGAGCAGCTGCGCAGAAATAGAATACCCATTATTCAACTCTTTACCATTAACTTAGATACTCTTAATAGATGCCTATCATACAAGCTTAACGATTAGAGCATGGTCACTTTCCTGAATAGACGAAAACACAAAAACTTTCCTTTGATGGGATGAGATTTTTGTTCGATGCTAAATGATGTTGATGGATGCTAAATGACAACCACAGAAGTTCGACTCGATGACTTGAGAGGAAATATTCCGAAACAATCTCTACATCCAAGAGGTAATGCTGATGACGTGATGCCCTTCTTCCATTGTCATTAGCTATTTATTCAAAACAGCTGTTAGTTAGCGTGCAGATACGTTATTATTCACCAAACAATATTCATTAAACAAACAGAACAGATTAATCGATAAAGTGTTTTGCTGTTTCCTTTTAATGTCGAATCTCAAATCCCAATGAAATCCTGACACAAAGTTTGTTATGAAAAACTGTGCCTCATAATTCTTATTCTCTGAAACATTTGCCAAATGATTATATTTTTTATTCCTACAGGGAAAGGTTCACTTCGTGGAAAAAAATGGTATTAGTAATTTTAACAGATCAGAGACGAAAATATATGAAGGGAAATTGAGAAAAATCTGTGTTTATACAGTTTTTCTCAATGTGTATGTTAATACAGTCCTTGAGTATGTTAAAACTGCCCTTGATGTTTTCCAACTTTCAGAATGAAATTATTTCATGAGACATTTTGCAGAGAAATTGCTGCATTTAATGCATAAATAGGATGTGCGTTTAATAAAGAAGAACTATATTATGACTCACAGCTCTAAAATAAATAATTCTAAATTTACACATTTTTTACAAACAATTTCAGATGACATCCTGAAAGTCTTTATAAAGAGTAGAAAAGGCAAAGTTTTGTTATTCCAAAAATAAGAATAATAATAAAAAAATCGCTTGTCATCATGATTACTTGTCCTAGCACTACTTGTTAAAAGCCTGATAAATAAAGCAACATAACCAGAGTAATAGATCCCCTAGTTTGTAACATTTTGTTGACGTGTAATTTCAGCTAAATCAGAAAAAAAAAAAAAAAAAAAAAAAAAAAAATACAATGACAGTCCTAAGGAATCAATGTTTTTAGCTAGTGCTGAGTAATTGCGTTAGTAAAAACGATTCAGAAAGCAGCAGTGAAACGTGAGTGAAAGAGAAAAACACTCCTCTGGAGAATAGATGCTTAATCAGAGAGAGTAGTCTTGTACAGACAGCTATAATACGGCTTGAGGAATTTTGTACTTATTGGTGAGGAAACTTTACCTCTTAACAGGAAAAGAGGACTGTAAACAGAACAAATACAAGGAAAACAATGAGAGTTGGTGATTCAGATGGAGAGATAAAACAGTTGTTTGTTATTAAAATCTTTGAAAACCACTTGAACCTTTTACTTTGTTTATCAACCGTTGAAAGAAATACGTTGTTTGCTAGAAATATCAGATCTTCACATTAAAAATACATTTCTTAAATATTTACAATAGGATTGTAAGTTTGATGTAAATTTCAACAGCGTACACAAATTTTGATATCGGGGTTAGCTAATGCAAGAAAAGCAAAGCGTAATATTGCGAAATTTTATTTGGTAAGCCTACAACATTATTCTCCGCAGACATCAAATTAAATATCAGGAAGTAAATATAAACATTTGACTCAAGTTTTCTGTTATGGAATAATTCATCATTTGCATATAGTACATGAAATTTTAATAATTTAGATAATTTTAGTTTCGAAACATAAATCCTTTCAAAAAGTAATATATACACTATTCAATAATTTTCAGAATCACTGTTTTTTCATTTTATTCCCTCTCTGAAAGAATTTAAAAGTGAATGCAGTTTGAGCGAACCTTCATACATAGGTCGTGAAATACTCTTCAAAGATTTCTTACTATGGACTGAATTTGCATTTCGAATTTAACTTCGCTTTTATTTTTCTCTTGTTTCCGAGAGGAATGCTGCTCTGGTTTAATCTGAGAAAAATCGCAGTTCCAGTCGGAGACATAAATAAGATAATCGTCGTGTTTTAATTAAATAGTTAAATATCTGACATTGAATGAATTTAATTTATTAACGTTTACTTATTTCTTCACATTTTACTATTTATTCCTTAGCATTACTATTTATTTAACATTCTTTGCCTTTCCCGGTACATCTGCATAAGGCTCTGGCATTTCTAAATTTTAAAATTCAACCTTAGTATCAATCTATTTGTGGCATGAATATAAGTCATTCCCATTCAGAACGTCCTCTATAAAAGCATCCTTCCACTTAAGCAGAATAGTCCTCACATGCTTTGACATAATGGATTAAACTGAAACCAACAATTCCTTATAAGCCCTCCAAAATGCATCCCTCCTCCAGACAAAGAGCTCTACTGCGTTTTGCCGCTATAAAATAACCAAATGTGATCGAAACTAATCTTTCGAATCCATGACATCAGCTGAAATTTTCATAGGTTTAAACAATAAATTCTGTTTAAATTAATTTTCTTAAGCAGGCAACATTTTTTAAAATGTTAATAATAAATGTTAATGTTAATAATTTTTTAAAATGTTCATAATAAATTCTATGATATGATAATCTTGCTTGTTAATTGGCAGATTCGCTGAACTGATTGAAAGTATTCAGCCTTAAGATTTTACGGACATATTCTATTTATAGTCTTATTGTACGTTTAACTGAATTTTGAAAATGTATAGGAAATAAAATGTCGATAATTACTCGCACTATCTAATGTATATTTCAACAGGGATCATATGACTATTGCTTATATTAGCCTTTACATTTGAAGCATAAATTAAATAGGCAGATCTTAAAGTTATTAAGCAAAATAATGCATTAGTGTTTGGTATTTCAACAAATGACTGCTAGTTTAATATTTTTTTCTTTCAACTCGCCTTTTTCATAACAAATTAAAAATTCAGAAATCAATTTGTTCACATTTTCATCTCATGCAGTAAGAGAATTTTAAGTAGATATCGATTACGTTACGTGTTATTTAATTGCCTTTAGGATGAAAAATGATAAGTGTAATCACTAAGTATTTTAATGAGCATGTCCTGAAATTTTAATCATTTATATTAGAATGTTACTGTTATAAAACAGACAAAATAAAAGTTTAATGAAATAAAGCAATTTATTTTAATGCTTGCCCCTTGTTACGATGTCAAAATGAAATATTCTTCGAAGGTAGGTTGCAATTATACTGCTGCTATGCTGCAACAATTTACAAATGGATTTTAAATGGAAATATCGTAGAAAGTAGTTTAATTGCAGTTGGCCAGAATTATCTTCGTAAACTTCCTTTCACGTCTGTTATGCGATCAGCGAATCTTGCGAGCAGAAACAGAAATCGATAACTCACCTTTTCTAATAAACTGCTAGTTAAATTTTAATTACGAAATATCTCAGCTCAAAAAGGCCCACATACAGGTAAATTATTAGAGAAAATTAAAAATAGCACACATTACCTTAAAAAAAGTTGTTCCATTTCCATCGCGTCACATCAGTAATACAAAGTAAATGTAAAAAGTATCCCCACATCCCTGAAGTTTGGCAAAACGCTATTTAATTAACATAAAATTGTCAAGCATAGTTACACAAATGCAGAAATTCAAAATAAACGATCAACAAAACATATCTACAAAGAGATTCTCACTTAACTTATGGCGATAGTTACAGAAGATTTGACCAAAAGCAATCAGTGAACTGAAGAATTATTCTCACAAAATTTTACAGTACAGTTTTATAATACCGATTTCTGATTAGTCAGAAGTTTCAATGCAACTTATTTCGTCATTTACTAAATCCTTTGGAATTTTATTAATGAAATCAGTTTTATACTGGTTGTGAAAGAAAGCAAATATTAAGTGTTACTCAAATTTCTTTATGTCGAACAACGTCACAAGGGGGAATCCAACTTCAGTATTTATTCCATTGAACTAACATTAAACATTAAATACTACCGATATCCAGTCATCGAACTCAGACTTCGGTTAGTTTGCAAAATTTCGCTTGATAGGTTTGCATCTGCAAAACGAATCCTGCGGCCATCGTAATTCGAATAAATTAAAGGATTTGATTGAATTGTATTCGCTGCAAACTTTACTAGATACTTTAAATTTATTTTAAGACACTTGACTTTAACAGGAGAAGCAAGGAAGTTCGATAAATGACTGCCTCAAGAACTCACCACGAAAACACAACGCTGAGCTTTGGAAGATCTCCTCCTGTCTGGTAGGCCATTTATGTATATTATGTACATTTCCTTTTTATACATTTTCAATTATACCTTCTTGTCTTCTGTAAATATATTTTTTCAACTTTTCTATTTGTTTAATATTTAATAATTTTTTGCAGACTGCATTCTGTTCATTGTGCTTAGAAAGACCTTTGAATTAACATAATTAAAAACGAGGGTGTCGGGGGACACTTTACTCAAGTAAGAGAATAATACTGCTATTCACTGTTACAATAATATCTCACGACTTTTAAATTTTTAAACTTAGCAGAACTGTCACTTTCATAATAAATTCTATACAGTACTTTTAAATTCATCTCACTTAAAATCTACCTACCTAGCTTAAACTCATCTACTAAATACCTGTTTGACACAATAATTCTTATTTGAGTAAAATACGAAACACCTTCGCATTTATTAATTATTGTTAATTGATCGGGGGCTGGTTGGTTCCCCTTGAAAAGTCAACCAATTTCTGGTCAATGACGATAGTTACTTAGATTGTTGATTACTTTTTTTTAAAAAACGTTTCCGTTTCAGTTTATTTATGTTTCATATTTGATGTTTCATTTAAAAAAATCAGAATTCACTTTTTTAAATATGCTTATTAAGTTAGTTCATTCCACTAAAACTCTACTAACTTTATCAAAGAATACAATATACTAAATCAGGGTTTATTTAAATGTGGGTCGCGATCCCCAAGGGGGTCGCGGGACCTGCAGCAGGGGGTCGTCAAAAATTTTATCAGTTTTGATATTTCTTTAACTTATTATAATAATTTTACAGTTACCAAATATTTTTACACGATGTATCTGAAAATACGATGCATTCTTTTTATCATATAAACATCCATTTTCCTTGCTTTGCACGTGACGCTGTCATTTCGTCTGTTACTTATTTAAAATTTTCACATTGTTCTATGTCTTAAAATTAGAAATTAAAAGTTAATGACCTCTAAAACTGCAATAGTATATTACAGTACAAGGGAAAACACTGACAGTTTCACTGTATTAAACAATCCATTAATAAATAAATTATATATATATGTATAATATTTTAATGCAATATTTAATGCAAGAAGAGAGCAACAGACAGCAGTCTAGCTTGGCTGAAAATTAGAAAGCGAAAAGGTGAAGAGATGGAATCTTAATTCAGATTGATCTAGTTTTCGCTCTCAATGCAATCAAAATGCATTGCTGTAAAATTATTATTAGCTGTTTGGGTTTTAGTTCCATTTATATCATAAGAGTTATATAAGAGTCATATGACATGGATTAGTTTCGAAATGACACAGTGCAAAGGGAGATTACTATTTTTAGAATGCAGAGGGAAAATTAATATGCGTTGCTAATTAAAATTATAATTTACATTTTATATATTTTTTTAAATTTTTATATGTATGTTAGTATGAGTGTGTGCGTGCGTATGTGTGTACGATATGTGTAAGATAATGAACTACGTTTTGCAAGGCCTAGATTATGCCTACAAGACGATTTAAAAAAGCTACTTCCCGCCTGGCCAGTGAACGTACCTGTTTTTGTTTTGTTTTTGTTTGTTGTATTTATGCATACATGCATAATTAACCGACTTTGTAAACTCCGTGTTGTACGTTTGTGGTGCACGGGGAACTTGAATTTTGCATGCATCCCAAAAAAATAACTTTGATTTACAATAGTCTCTTAACGTTCCTTTTCAATCCGTTTCATTTCTCACTCTACCTTAAAATAATAAAAGTTTATAAAAATATTACGTAAAGCTTCAGTCGATCGTAATACCAGAATTTGCGAACTGAGACTTAAATTAACTAACCAAAATGAAGCCCAACCAAAACTATCATTTTGAAACAAGTTTCATTGAATACTTCACAGTTTCTCTCCAATTCCTGCTGTCTTGCTGTCCGTTCTTCAAATAAACTACTACAATATTAAAAGCACCGATATAATTATTCAAGAATAGGTGTGCGTTTTGCGCCCATTTAACTGAATCTGTGTCAATTACTTCGTATATATATATCTATGTCAATATTTCTCTCTCTCTTTCTCTCTCTCTCTATATATATACAAGCTTTCTCTCTCTATATATATATGCAATGTTTAAAGCTGGTCTTAACTTTAATCAACATATTACTTCCAATTTGATTTGAGTTTTAAATACGCTTTTTATTTGTAAGTATTGTAGTGATAATTTCGTTTATTTTGTATTTACACTTTTCATTGCACTTTATTTTAACTTATGTTAAAAACTTTTTCACCGGAACAACAGTATCACAACGACTTTTAAGCGGAAGCATTAATAATTTTCTTTTTACCTTATATATATATATATATAGAGAGAGAGAGAGAGAGAGAGAGAGAGAGATTTCAAGAATAAGACAACCCTTTATGTATGTGTGTAAACGGAATTATTTCTAATATTATTCTAACATCTATTCACTGTTATTCTGTATGTCTGTCGACATTGAAATCTCACCGTCATTAGTTTTACACATTACATCAAATATACTACATAGTTTCATTTTCACTGCTGAAATATTATTAAAAACACAACACTTACCAGCAAAATATGCAACGAAAGCTATTAGTAGAGTTGTGAGGAATATGAGGATAATGGTTGCTATTTTCCATGAACACTTGTGCGCACATGTTTTCTGAAAGTGAAGTCTTGAACTGTTGATTGCAGCCGATGTAAATTTAGATGGAGAGGCGAATGGGGGTCTAGTTGGTCCAGGTGCCGTAGGTAGTTGGATGAGTTGAGGATTGACGCAATTTGCTATGGGGACCATGGGACCAGTAGTAGAGCATGGTGTACCACAATATACTGGCAGAGGATTACTATATGTTGGTCCTCCAGGACCGCCAGTGGCACAAGTCAGAGGATTGCCTCCGTTTTTGTGATGGGGTTGAGGTGTTGGATTATTTACACCGTTTGCAATTGAAGAACTCTTTTTTTTATCAGACTTGGAAACTTGGATTTGTTGCGGTTGACTGTAAATCCTATTGAATAAAATATAATTATGCATTCATTGCAGCTCTTTTAAGATTAGTAGAAATGTTTATAATTATCTGTTAATAGCACAAGCATCTTAAAAATGGGACTATACGTTTTTAGAACTAATTATTTCAATCATTTTAACTTTACCTACTCTGTTAAGACAATTGCTTTTAAAAAGTACCACATGATTAGTTCGTTGTCCGTGACAAATGTACTGTTTTTATTAAGACTTCATGATTCTGATAGGACATATGGTTCAAGAATTATATTTACAATAAATCATAACATCTTGAAGTTAGCTTAAATTAATAACAGACTGGTCAGGATGTGAATGATAAAAATGGTACAGTAACTGAAACTAGATGATAAATTTAATTGTAATTGGTTCAAAATAGATTTCTCGCAGTTCAAGCAGTACAATCTTTGTGATAACCACAATATGAATATTCAGTTCTTACTCCTCGTGAATTTTGATTAAATTAATTCTAATATTATTTGCTAGATTGTAGCTAATTTTTTTTTCATAAATACATGCAGCTCTATAGTACTTTCAAGGGGGAATAACAATATCGTTGAAAAATTAAAATTCTCAATGTATTCTCAATGTATGCTGGCATAAATATGAAATTTCGCATTTTTAAATAAATCAACAAATATGCTTTAAAATTGTGATTAATATCTTTAAGCAGGCACAAAGTTAAAACACATGAAAAAATGAAAAATACTCCGAAAATGCATTTAGAGGGCCTTTCAAAATAGAACTGGTTACCAGTAACTGATTAAAGAAATTTTCGGCCAGCTGGTTTCCAGGATCAGTAAATAAGGATAAAGGCTTAAATTAATTACCTTTGGTGGTAAACTTTAGATGACACTTAAAAGAATCACTTTTCACGTAACAGCAGGGCTTTGACACTGTTTGAAACATTTTGCAATACAATCTGAGACTGTATCGTAGCATCTGAATAATTCAAACTCTTTTTCTAAACGATAACGGGGAATTTTTTTATTATTTTTCCCTCTAGAGAGTTGCCTTCAAATACTGCGTTAGGGAATAATTATCTCAAAGCGGTATTTTCCAAGCGCGTATTATGAATTCTACCTAACACGTAATAAGAAAATAAATTGTGATAATTTTCTCGAATAATATGAAAAGATAATTAATTAATTAATTAATTGAGCTAATTTAAATAGCATTATTTAACCCATAAATAATGATATACTGTGATCCTTGGGATGGATGAGATTTGCTCCTAATTCAATGTTTGATATCTCTTGACGCAGACAACGTCAAGTGCTCACAGTGAGGCTGAACTACTAGATTCCCATTTCGCCTTAAATGTATGCAAACGGGACAGTTGAGGACCTAACTGGAGGTCACATTTCTATGCATCCTAATGAGATTAATGTGCACTCCTTAGAATGCCCTATACCAGTCACAGATATATGGATACAGTCTTCTAGAGATAATGCAAACATAATGTATATTACTCTGTTATTATGGCACACTAGGATAATGCAAATCCCCAAGTGTTGTCTTCCATGTTAATAGAAGAGCGGTAAATTGTTATGTATACATGGAGCGACCAATACTGTGTTCTAAATTAAATCCAGCGGAATCGTACGACTGCATATTTTCCTGAATCACATCTAAATGTTTTCTTTAATTTTGCATTTTAAAAGTATTATGAATGATTAAAAAAATGCCAAATGAATTTATATCTCCGAAATGTTTTAAAGTCAATTCACTTCGCATTGAACTACTGTAACTGGTTAGAGAAACTAAAATTTCTTATCGCTAACGCATTGATCGACATAATTTTAGAATTCTTGATTGTCATTGAGCATAAGAGTTTTATATGTATTAATTCCGACTTTTCATTGCAAATGTGCCCTATTTAATAAATTGAACTTTTTAGCTATTTCTAAGCTTCGATAAATTAATTATTATCATTAACTCTGGATGTTCGATTATCTATTGAGACATTAGATTGAAGTAAATAAGGTATAGAATAAGTAATTTTGATATCCTTTTTGCCTACTTCAAAACATTTTGATAATTTACACTATTTTTAGAATAAAAAACTATTAATTTTAATATTTTGTCGTAGGATAAAGTTACCTTTTGTTAAGATCACTAGTTATGCTTAGCATAAGAAATGAACTTGAAAATACATGCGTATTTTGTTTGATATTCTTTGCTGTGTATCCCACATAGCGTAAAATCTCATCGGAATATCCTGAACGTGTTGCCCAAGGAGTCAACTCACATCCTCAGGGCATCCTGCAATATCCCCTAACTTCTCAAATACATCTTTTCGACTATTTGATGTCACATCACGGTATATATCCAAATCAGTCCCCACTAAATTATCTCGTCAATATATGGAGGGTTGCATAAAACCTTGCTTACTACATCCTCAGGATATCCCAGGTCATCGCTCTAAACATCTTTCCATGTGCTTTAAATCATATCTCCGTATGCATATATAACACTAGACAGTTTGCCGACGGAAGTTCTTTGCAAATGCATTCTGAATATTTTGAGAATGTTAAATGAGTTCTCAAGACATCTGAAGAAATAACATCTTCAGGATATCTTCGCATATTCCAATCTAATTAAACAAGAGATCATTAGGATGTCCTTGTGTTATCTGAGAATGAAGGTCCTCAATGTGTCTAGGATTGTAACTAAACAGAGCATCCTTAGGATATTCTGTGTTACGTGAGGATGTAAGAGTATTTGCAGAGTGGATAATAGCGATTATGAGTGACTAAACAACAATCATAAAGAATGTGTGTGCGTGTATGTGTATTTAATTATGGCAAAGCACACTAGGGCTATCTGCCTAAGGGAAGGGATGCCTTCGTGGAGGACGTTCTAAGGGAAACTGGCTCGTATACACGTTACACATGGGGAAAACCACGAAAACACCCATGCAGCCAACCCGTTCGCGGAATTCGAACCTCGGACCGAACTACCAGTGTTCAGCGACTTACCGCTCGGCCGCTGGTGAGCCATAAAGAATGCTATAGAAAATTTAGAGATAATGTTATATAATAGTCATTAAGTCTGTTATAGAGTGCTTTGAAATAATGTAGATAATCAAATTTAACAAAACAAATGTAATGAAGCTAATTCCGTTAAAGCGATGTAAAAGAAAAGATAATTACAAAAATCTTTTCATTCTAAAATCGTTTATCAGGAAACTAAACCAGATTATCGAATCGTGGGCTTTGATTCCCGTTTTTAATCTAGCATTTAATTCTAACATCCACTTAGGAAATAAAATAATTTTATTAACGCATGAATAACAGACTAAATGCCGTATATTTTGATATTATACGCCACTTGGAGTAAAAAGGAGTAACTACTTTTGATCTGAAATTCTTTTATACTGGCAAAAATTGTTCTGTCTCTAGTTTCGATCTAATTGATATTCAAGGAAATTTGAATCTGTTATTTTGCATTCAGTTTGCATTATTCAGCTCCGTATTTCATTTGCTTATTTTTTTTTTCAAAGTAATACTAATGCAACCAAGGTTAGTGATGCAGAAAACAACCATAGCAAAACGAGAAAAAAAGACAGAAAGATATTTGGAAATTGAATTAAAAAGAAGCGGAAGCTGAAGTGCTCTTATGAATAAATATTACGGGTAATAAACAAGCTAACAAAAATTAAACTTAGGCTTACATAACTAACTCATTTCAAGATTACGTTTTATCTTTACAGTAATTTAAATATTTTTTAGAAGTGATTGTTACGAAGAATAGATAAAAAGTTAATTCGGTTTAGTAATTAATGTTAACTGTGTTGTTTATCTGAGACTTCATAATTTTGATAACAAGATGCTAATTTACTACTTTGAAACTGCTTTTTGGATAATTTTATTATGAATAAAGAGTGAGACTTATGTATCATCAAAGTAAAATTAAGTTTCGTTAGCTTAGGTGAGAAAGGGAATTTGCATTTAAAAGAAACATAAAACCGAATAAATTAATGAATATTAAAAACGTACACTCACGTCATTTTCAATTTCTAAATTCTTCAAACATATGATTTATTCTAAATTTTAAATCAAACGTATGTTTTCTTAATACATGATATTTTCTCTAACGTACTGGTTATAGTCACAGATTTCCTGTTCCGCTTAAAAAACATATTTCTTACAAACTGTTTGGAAATCACAATTCCTTAGTAAAATTATCATTTCTAATATATGACAAGTGTTTTTAATTTCCTTTCTCAATGAAAATACGTTTATTTTCTTCATAAAATGTCCGTTGGCAATGCCAAGCCTGTAGCTTAAAAGTTTCAGCAAATGCTTCTCCTAAAAAATATTATACTCAGGTGATGAAAATATCATTTGAAGTAAGGAAAAGAAAGTCTGATAAATTTGGATAATAATAAAATTGCAAATGGCTGCAATTTCAGCCACAGCTTTCATTATATTTCTACAATGGTCATTGCATCATTTCATTATATATTTCTTTGTAAATTTTCTTATATAAGATACTTAGAGCTACATGCGGAAAACATAAAAATACGTTTATTCAATTTTAATTCTTTTCAGCTTGATTTAAATACTATCGGCACATGTGTAAGATAAAAAATATGAAAGCAAACTTCTAATTTTAATTGGGTATAATCTCTTTTATTTTTCATTTAATTTGGGAACTTCATCTCTCTGTTTTAGAAATAGCACTATAAATCTAAACTGCGTCATTCAAATTAATCATGCGATTTTAAGTAACCCTTAATGCAGATCCATCTTGACCAATCACCAAACTGTAAACCAAAATTTAAAACCAAAACTTTTGACTCCCTCCCTTTTTCCTCTGCATTACTACTGCGACACTCTTTCTCTTCTCGCTTACGCTTTTATGCTGTTCAGATACTGCTGCAATCACGCTTTTATCGCCATAGTATCAAAATTGTAAATGTTCTTTATATGTATTTTATTTTTTTAATAAGCATGAGTAGAGTGCCAAGTGATTGTGGCTATAAGTTAATTTAAATAAATACGGAATTTAATTCGGCTGGCCTGCTTATTCTTCAAAATGGATGGACTAATCTAAGCATAAAATACTTACGCCATCAGCATTTCTGCTTTTCTACGTCTCAGTGCTCCCAAACTTGTGCTAATATCACATATATGTATTATAGCTTGATTTAAATACTATTAGTTCAATAACTAATGAAAACAGAAATTTTCTAGGGAAGGCATTCTATTTTTTTCTCTTTCAGGGTTTGAAAATGATATGAAAATATGATGTCCCTTTGATTCGAAAGAAAAGAACGAATATTTTTAATTTAAGCTATCCACTGTCATGTTGTAGAGACTTTTAGTCATTTTATTTCGGAACAGGAGGCGAGAAAAATGTGCAGTGCCCTTGACGGTATTTGAACTCCGAACCTTCCGATTGCTTGTCGGATTCGGTTTCCAGTTATACCATATGGCAGACGGTAAGGAGGGATAAGAAACCTTATAGTGCAGAAAGATTCAAATTGTGCCAGAAGACAGTAAAAGGCATTTTATTCTGAAAGTAATTTTTATTTTAAGAGGACCTTATTCAGAAATTTAAAGCTGTTACTCCTCCCCTGGGTCGGCCCACCAGCGGCCAAGCGGTAAAGTCGCTGAACACTGGTAGTTCGGTCCGAGGTTCGAATCCCGCGAACGGGCTGGCTGCATGGGCGTTTTCGTGGTTTTCCCCATGTGTAACGTGTATACGAGCCAGTTTCCCTTAGAAAGTCCTCCCCGAAGGCATCCCTCCCTTTAGGCAGATAGCCCTCGTGTGCTTTGCCATAATTAAATACACACCACCTTCCCTGGGTCGACTGCGAGCAATCCCGGCGTTCTGACTAGGTGAATATCTAGACAGACTCGACTTCTGGGGGAAAATTAACAGTCTTCACAGTGACCAGAACCATCGTTTATTCAGTGGTAAATTCAAGTTCGGCATGGACCATATGGTATTGTCTTGTCTGCCTGCTGGTTGTGGAGGCGTTACATGGTCAATTTAGAACGAAGTTTGTCCATGGGGCTTTAGCTGCCTGTGGTCAACACTGGGGGATGGTCAATGTTGAACTATGTTCTAAACGTTTTTCTACCGGTCCACCATTGTCATTGCGTTGCATTTCCCAGACTTTGCGGAAAAAAAATCATCCCTCTGGGTTGACCGGAGGGTGCTTTATGCCTCCTTGGACGGCCTCCACGGGTTGGGAGCGTTTAAAGGTGTATGCTTCTCTTATAAGCTGGGTCTGGATGCCTCTTCTTCTGAGTTTTCTGTCAGTCAGAGAGTGTTACTGGTGATATGAAGCTGAAAGCACTATATTGATCATCATCCTGCTGCAAATGGACGACCGCCTTCATCGCATTAAATTGTTTTGAAAGAATATTACATGTTGTGTTTTGTTTTGTTTTTTGGAAATATCTTGAATTATGACCTTATACGGATGTTCAAGAATTTCGAAGGTGTGATTTCAACTCTAAATTGTCAATATTATTTCGATAATGATTACTTTTAACACAATATCTATAGTCAGAGAATAAAAAAAATATAGTACGCTAACAAAAGAATTACATGTAAAGAAACTGCATTTATAACGTTTTCTAACGTTATAAATGCAGTAAATGAGTAAAGTGACACTGTTTCGAATTGTTAATTCGTTATTTACTGCATCCCAGTATTAAAAAACAGAAGGTCTAAAACTAAAAGAAGATAATTGCCATCCTGAAAGTATAGTTTTTGTAAGGGCAACCAAAAGGTAAATGGCCTGAAGACTTTGAAGTCTTTGATGTTTGTGATTGCCGTGTATTCTCAGAGTAGAAGCTCATAAGCACTTTTCAGAGTAGAAGCACACCATTAATGCAAACATTTTTTGATAACTTGATGGCAGGGAAGTAGGGATATGAGACCCTCAGATAACATTTCCTTATGTATCACAATTCAAATCAAGATAATTTTGAGCAAAAACCTGCTCTATCCTTAGTGTTGCTCAAGGTCTTTCATAATAATAGAATGCATATATTATCTTACCTATGATTCCTCATGTAGTATTTTTATATGAATTAAAACAGCAAAAAACATATTTTTGAAAATTGCATTCTGGTTTTCAGAATGGAAAACAATCTCAGAAAAGCAATTAAAAAATAAAATAATAAATTCCTTCAAATCAAAAGCATATTCCCTCTATATTCTAAAATTCTGAGGACATAATGCATAGTTAAACGAAACAGCTTAATTTAAATTATGCAATGACGTCCTTCCTTAGGGATATCTGTTGATTAAACTGTCATCGCCATCCGAATACACTGAATTATACTTGCTAGTGATTAAATAAACGGTAATATCATAATTTGAAAGCATCTGTGATATTGCTCTATTCTTTATCCAACACTAGTACTTTTCTATGATGAATGGAACTTTGTTTGAGTTCAAAGTGATGCAAGGAAGAACTATATAAAAGTATTATGAAGGCAGTTCTGTGAATTATTAAGAAATTTCACCTGTTGTCCTAGCTTGTTTGCAGTGGATTTTTAAGTACATTCTTCCTTAAATTCTAAATTAAAAAAAAACAGCGATTTCAAGTCTCCGTTCACGCAATTAAGGCAAATCCTTAGAAGGAAAATCTAAGGAGTTTTCAGTAATCATAAGCACGTGTTTTCATGGCATAAATGGTAGCGCATGAAGTTAGCAATCCAATCGGACGAAGTGGAGTTCGAATCCCGGAAGAGCATAATTGATTTCTTTCATGTTTCTTGCTCCAGAATTTTTAATTGTCTCTACAGTGGCACTCGATTAATATATGGCAGACGGTAATTCGTTACCAACTAGATTTGTCAAATATAGGCTACGTTTCTTTCTTCCCATCACCTTTTCATTAAAAGAGAATATGAAGAATTATCACTTTTCCCCTTGAGTTAGATTATATTGCAACTGAGAACCTGTCCGGCTAACATTGGAAGATTCAGATTTCGAATTCCGACGAAGGCATTGTTCATTTATCTCATCTTCTGCTCCACATAAATACTTAATACACCGGTTCTTTCTCAATACTTTTTGATCCAAGAACTCCTTTCACTATTGCTAGATCATTTCCGCTGGTATTCTTAACGTGTTTTATAAATTAAACAACTAAAAGTACAGAAAATATCGGAAAATATCAAACCTGAATAAAAGTAGCTTTTTTATATATTGATTAATTAAAACTAAATACTTAATAGCTAAATAAAAGTCTGGCGCTATTCGCTCCCCCCCCCCTTCTGAAAGTGTGAAATTTCCCCCTGGTTGAGAATCCCTGACCTAATACTTCTACAAACTGTCAGAGAAAAAGGAGCAAAATCCTTTCCGGAAGGCTTTCTGAACGTTAGCAAAAGTACGTAGTCGCCGAAAGTAACTGATTTGAAGCAAACGAAGCGAAAAACATTTTATTTTAACAGCTTTTCTAAAGTAAATGAACCGAGGATAGTTTGAAACTAACTTGTGTAAATTACTAATAAATCTTTTCGAATACCCATCGATAAATGATATGAAATCGTTAACACAATCCCTAATTTGTAAACCATTTGATTCTTTAGTTTCCTTAAACGTTTCTAGGGATCATGTAAGCCAGTAATAAATGAAATCACGGATACTGTGGCATGATTGAAGAGATTTCTGATTACTAGAAACGAGAAGAAGTAATTCCTGTCAAAGTAGGTTCCGTATTTAAAACATAAACTATTTGAGATTTGTGAATAAGGTCTAGCTATCATTTCTTGAATTAAGTCTTCTTCCTTGAAGAAGAAAGTCTCTTTATCACCGTAAGCTCACACTTGGGCTCGGTTCATTATTACACTAGAAGAGTTTTTCTTGTATGACGTCTCTGATTCCTAGCCATAGACTTTATAAGGAAATGCTCAAAAGAAACTTCTTTCCTACTCCTTTTGTGTCTTTGTTTCTCCTACTTCTGCAAGTAAGTGACCTCACTGAAGTAAGAATTTCGGTAGAGCTAAATCTTATTTATCCACTGACTTGACTCTAGTCGATACACAGTTAACATGTGAGCTCAAAAAAGCTTAAGCGAAGAACAGTCGCTTCAGCTTTGATTTTATACCAAAACGTGTATTATGTTTCGTATTTGTACTGGGAAAAAATTTTTTGGAGTTGTTGTAATGAAATAACATCCAAATGAGTTAACTGATAAAAAACAAATTTCTTGATGTGCGCTATTTTTACGTCAAAATACAATCTAATAAAAGGAAAGAAAAGAAAAGAGGACAATTAACAAACTATTTTTTCAATCCTTTTATCTATTAGCAATTTTTAACATGTATCCGAAACTTCTGCTAAAAGATATATTTATGGAAAATATTACTTGGCGAACATACATAGCTTGCACCTTTTTCTGTGATTTCATTTAATGAGTTATAATGCATTATACCTATTCTCATAACTCCTCGTTAAAAGCTAGCTGAATAGATTTTCTTTTTTTCATTTTTTTAAGATAAAATTTTAAACTTGCAATATCTTTCATAATTCTTCTCAAAATGTAAGCATAAAACTTCTTTAAATCCTCTCAATTTTAGAATAATATTGTAATTACATTACTTTATAGAGTTAATTTAACAATACATCGCATATTCTTTCATATTATACCTATGACTGATACCTATATCAAATATTTGTATATATTTGTGCGATCCCCAACTTTTATTTTCGAGGATCTTCTACTACCATTACTATTTGCATCAAACCTCAGAACGGGGCCCCGTCACATTTACGATCGGTACCTGTTGTCAGCAATAAATAGGGGAAAACAACATGCACAAGCATTTTTTTTTTCAGGCATGAAAAGAAAATCGCGCTCAAGCATACATTTTTTTCTCTTAATTTCTTTTACTTTTTTTAAATCCTTTTTTTCCGGAGAAGGAAAGAAACTACAGCAATGGATGCTTCGGTCCATCTTTGCTATTCGCCCCCCCCCCAAAAAAAAAAGAAAAGAAAGAAAGAAACGAAAAGAAAAATGAAGGAAAAAAAGACGTCAGTCTTGAATGCCAGGATCGCATCATTACAGCTGAATGTAAATACTTATAAAAAATATTTAAAAAAAAAGATGAACCAGGAATCCTCGTATTTCTGAATAGATTTCGCGATTTATTGACAAATACAGCTTCTTCATCATTTTCTTCTTATTATGGAAGTTCTGGAACGTGGTAATGCGAAATGCATCGTCAGAGAGTGTTTTCCTCTTTACCATAACATGATCTAGTTATTTTAATTCCGCAATGAATCAAGTAAGCAGTTTTTAGCATTTTGCAGAAAAATGGCAGCAAATGAAAAAAAGCTAAAATTGTTTAACACTTTTAAATAATAATAATGTATCCTTTAATGCAGGAATTTCATTTCTTGTTGCAAATTATTGCAAAGATTTATTTTTGAAATAGATTCATTATATGGAATTGCATATGAACATTCTAATTATTTTCTCGAAAGGCTAAACGAATTCCCCATTTTTTTTCTTTTTTTTTTCGGGAAAGGGGTAATGTTTTTCGGCATATTTTACTTAGATATTACGATATCAAACTGAAATTATTATTTTGTTTCTAGGTATATAATATAAGGCAATATCTAATAAACTAAAACTATGATTTTGATTGCAGCTGATGTAATATAAATGCAATGACAAAAGTAATTAACTTCTGATGATGAACGTCCTCACACAATACAAAAGGATGTATGTAATTTTTTGGTAGTCTCTCAGCATCATCGCAGTTAAAGCTGTCTGTTGAAAATGAAAACCTCTTTTTACTAAGATTAACTTTATAAAACATATTAATTTTAAAAAGAAATATTACCCGAGAAAAAGAATTTTTAACATAAAATTAAATTCTCAACAGCTGCTTCTGGTTTGGAAAAGTCTTCATATACAATGTTAACAGATTCCTACGATTCATAAAAGTGAATATTGTGAATTCTAGTAACATTTAATACTTAAGACTTAGTTGGGTCAGTTTCATATTCTTCAGCTTTTAGTGGAAGCAGAACTGGAAAATTATACACTGCTGGCCATTCAAATTGCAACACCATGAGGTAAAGCACATATAAAAAAGATATTTATTTTACATAAATAGGATTGCATGAAGACAAAATTATTAAATTTGTAAGCAGTTTGGGGGTTTACAGATGTGCGAAATTAGTACAAAAAGATGCCTTCCTTGGCAGCTAAAACTGCCCTTACCTGGTTAGGCATGGAGTCAAATTGGGCTTGGATGACAGAAATGGGCAACTCATTCCATGCTTCTTCCATGTTTATGCCACACTTCATCATCCGTATTAGCTTCAGAAGGGTAGCGGACCAGTCTGTCAGCAGGCCATGAACAACTGTTTTCAAAGGGTGACAGATCTGGAGACCGTGCAGGCCAGGGCAGCACTCGAATGCTCTGTGTATCGAGGAAGTTCAGAACACGGCGTGCAACATGTGATCTTGCTGGAAAATGGCGTTTGGTAGGCCTCGAAGATAGGGCACAACCACTGGACTTAAGATGTCAAAAATGTACAGATCTGCGTTCAAATTACCGTCGATGCGAACTAGAGGTGTGAATGTTGTGCACTCAATGGCTGCCCAAACCATTACACCTGATGCAGGGCCCTTCTGCCGATATAGAATGCAAGGAGGCGACGTGCGGTCTCCTCGGAGCCTCCAGACACGTATGCGACAATCAGAATACTGCACATAGAACCGGGACTCGTCTGAAAAGACGACATGGTGCCACTCCTGTAACCAGCTTTGTCGTTAGGCGCACCAGAGCCTCCGTCTCTCTCTATGCTGGATTGTCAAGGAAAGCCGAATAAATGGTAGTGGTGTTAATAGTCCACGCTCTTGCAGACATCAACACACTGTACGAGCGGATACTGGACGTGCTACAAACATGCTCGTTTCTAGACTAATAGCCCGTGATGTGGTTGCAGGGTTTTAAAGGGCTGACCTCACAATACGTCTGTGCCCTCGGACTTAAATCATGAGAGGGTGCTGAGATCCTGTACGACCCTCGGCAAACCATTGATTCCATATTCGCATTACAGTGGTTGGATGTCGATGGGCTATATCACGGAACAGTAATTCACACTCTCGATAGGCAACGATCCTACCCCTATCGAATTCCGACACTCGCTGGTGAGCATTTATTCTTCTTATTCGAGGCATAACACGATATTCTAAGCAAACTCAGACAACCTTACAAAATGAACCTTACAAAGTTACAAAAAATTAAACCTCACAAAGTGCTTTCCGAATGAAAAACCCATTACACAACTTTTCTTTTATGCAGAGCTTCAGATGTCGTTTGTCCCTCCTACGTCGTCTAAATCGGCTGAAATATTAATCATTTGCATATCCCAACCTCTTCTTCCTTTCAAGCGATTTTGACGTTCGTCAAGTCCTTCCTTACCGGTGTTGAAATTTTAATGCCCAGCTGCGTATACTGTCGGAGTGCAATTAAGATTAGCCAATATAATTTTTTTTATTACATTGGTCTCAATGTAAAATTTAATTTTAATCCACGGTACTTGACCCAGTTTTAGCGCAAATATTTGTGTTTTTCGTTCATTTCTTTCCTGATATTATGTGATTCTAGCAGCAGTAATTCTTAGTAACTAATCTGAACTTTTCCCATAGCCCTCTCGTGAAAGGAAAGCAGTTATGGCAATAGTCATATATATAGTTCGACCGTCTCAAACACAACC
Organism: Stegodyphus dumicola; assembly: GCF_044657685.1. Lineage (NCBI taxonomy): Eukaryota > Metazoa > Arthropoda > Arachnida > Araneae > Eresidae > Stegodyphus > Stegodyphus dumicola. The sequence goes on along the minus strand of NC_140781.1, from coordinate 138,127,449 downwards.
CTGGAGCATTCCGCCAAAACACATAGAATCGTTCAAAAGGGGCGTTATTACTTGCTGCGACGTGAAAGTTTTCTCTTCTCCGGAAAGAGGTATGCTGGGGATAAAAAAAGTCCCCATCCTTCCACACTATTTTGGGAATAATTCGGTCCGAATGATGCATGGTGGCGGATGAGGTGGTCGAACTATAACGTGCGTACACAATTAGTGAGTTTCCTTTTCTCATGAGAAAAACTCCAGTTCTACCGGCTAGGTCTAGCTTCTAAATGAAACTATTCGAAGGAGATTTTTGGACTGCATCCCTTCTGTATACCCGTTTCTCGTTTTGCAACAAAAGAAAAACGAAGAGTCGCCTGAAAAACGCCGCTGACGGGAGGCGCGTCTTGCGTCCAGGCAGCTTTGTCCAAAGTATTGCCCATTAGTATACATATGTAGTCCATTAGTATAAATTGTATGCTTTGTCCATTAGTATATAAAACGTTGTTTTTGTATTCTAATTCAAACCTTTTTGTAGCCTATAATTCACTTGTTAAGTTTTAAAATAAATCTAAAAAAATCTTAATATCTGTCTTAATATCTTCCATCCCATGAGTTCGGCGAAGTTACATCATATTGAATATTTCGTTCACTGATTTACACATTAATTTAAAATAATTAATTTACATTTTCATTACATGTTTTCTAGCTTAATTTATTTAATGCTAATTTTGTATTATAAGAGACTAGGAAAAATACAGTATATAATTAAATTTAATTTCATGTCGTTGGAAAATAAATGATTTTCTCATAGAACTACACTAATTAGTCACTATTTTCAGCCATTAATAAAATATTAATTACATAACTTATACTGCTTTCAATTCATCAAATTCAATTTTTTCTTACCTTTCATTGTCCTTCACATTCAATTTACTGGCATTATTCCTGAGATTCTGACCTTCACTGCTGATTTCCAGCCCTGAACTAGATTCTATTAGAGGTGTTACATGGTCCCCTATGCTCATATCTGTTAAAAGATACATATATGCATTGTTAAATAAACAATATATACATTCAGACATAAATATAATGTATACGCATTCATAACATTAAAAGTAACTGCTGTGATCCGTGCGCAGACAAGAATCCCCTTGAGAGATTTCCCACCCTGAACTCCTATCTTATGACCTCGCCAAGCAGTTCAGCTATGATGGCCTTTTATAGTCAGATGACATTTTCTGACTCTACAGAAGAAGTAATAACGTTATTAAAACACTGTCACTTTGTAATGATCTGAAAGTTGGCCTACTAGCTAATTAATTAGATCTACCAACCACTTACTCTCAAAAGTAACTTTTACTATGATGGCAAGTTATCGTCCTTAGCTTAAACGGACAGTGGAAATAACATACGTAGAAAATGTAAAATATTAACTTAATTTTATTTTCTCACTCTGACTGAGTAAACTTTACATAATACAAACACAAAATGTACGTTTTCTTAATTTACGGCTGTAGTTTGGAAAGTACTATGCACTTTAACAGCAGTGCTCCTATTCGATGCCGAAATTACAACTGGGCTACATATTTTACTAAAGTTCACATTTACCGAAACACTGCTGAATGTCCAGGGTTTACTTTTAACCTAATAACAGCTTCTGTTAGGCAAGGCAGTCAGTGGCAGCAATAGCCAAGATCTCTACTACATGTTATGCCAGTTATTCGTCTTTATCTCATATTAAACCACGTCGCTTTCCCTAAAATTTGTATAAACCTCTAGATTTAGCGAGTATATGACAAAACGAAGCATAAAGGAAGCATAAAAAATAAAATGTAACTTAAGTGGATTGTCACAAATTTACTTTACAAAAGTCAAAAACCCACCGCAAATGAGGGAACATGTTAGCAGCCCACAATTTATATGCCAGCTTCGGAGCTACATTTCATAAAGATCATCAATGGTTAATTCTGCAACTTCTCTGATTTCGTCTATGGCGAATCAGATGATCTAAATTATTGTAAAAATTTAATGGGACCGGCTTAATTCATCTAAAACAATATCCCTAATGAATCAAGTGAGCGCTCTGAAATCTGAATTTAATACAGCTACAGATTTGCAGGTACAGAACATTCATCGGACATTACGGTTAATAACCAAAGCATAGGCTACATAAAGAGTCGCTGTGGCCGCTGAAGTGCCAGTTAAGTTGCTCTTATGAATATAAAATTGCTCTTATGAGCAATAAATAAAAGAGTATTTTGCTTTAAATTTTTAATATATTTAATTTATATAGCCCGTCAACTGCACAGGTCGCCTAGGACCCTACAGCCCAGTTCACACCAACGCGATCGGGCAGAAAGCGGTGACAAATCAGAAGAGAGCACAGAGGCGGTATTTTCCGGACGACCGGAGACCGCGCGAGTTGAGTAAACTATGTACATAACGTTGGCTTCCGGAGTTAAACATTATGGATTCAAGTGTCAAAAGGGGTGGTGTTGTAACAAAGTTGGTATTTAAAAAATTATATTTACAGAACATTTTATCCCTGCATTCAGAGCAGCACAGATGCTTCTTCAGTTTCCTGATGGTGAAGGCTGAAAACCATCTTTCCACGCAAGACACCTTAGCGCGGAGGTAACACACTCAGTAGAAAATTTAGCTAATAGTAGGGACTTGTATTGCAGATTTGCGCCTTGCTTTTCGCACCTTTGATGATGGTCCAAGTACACCATTTTTTTTTTTTTTTTTTTTTTTTCTGCAAAAGAAGCTTGCATTTATTTTTCATGGAGTATAAACGTAATTTTCTCCTTCCAGTCTGCATTTTGTGTATTATCCTTCTTTTGACGACGAGCCTTTGGAACAATTCATAAAAGATCTGACTTCTATGGTCTGATTTTTTTTTCGGCTAACGCGAGACTACCAAAAGAGATATTGATATTATTACTATAAAATTCTTGTTTTATCTTGTAGAGAAATTAGGCTATTTAGAAACAGGAGAGATGAAAAAGGAGCAATGCCCTCGCCGGGACTCGAACCACGGACCTCTCGAATTCGCGTTGAGCGTGCTGACCACTACACCCCGAAGGAATGCTAAGAAGGCGGGAGAAATACCTTATATACTCTCTCTTTTAACGGCGACTGGGGTTTTAAGGGAACCAATCGCCAAATCCTGGTGGTGAAGTTTTATAATTCACCACCTGTTAGTTCGGGCGCCACTGTAGAGACATTAGGTTATTTCGAAGCAGGAGGGATGAAAAATAAGCAATGCCTTCGCTAGAACTCGAACCACGGACCTCTCGAATACGCGTCGAGCGTACCACACCACGAGGGTAAGCTAAGAAAGCGGGAGAAATACCTTATAACCTAATTAAAAAATTTAGTGAGTTCTTAATTTTAAATGAGTGGTGACGAGTAAACCATTTTGTTTTAAAAATTAAGAAAACTATTGTTTACGCAGAAAGAAAGCTCGCTAGTATGTAGCTGATTTTATGGAACACATCTAGGCATTTTAATGGCTTCGCGTTTGTGTTTCTGAACATGCATGACCATGCATGAGATTTAGCAAATATACTAATTGTGGAATTCAATTTTTAAACCAGAAAAAGAAGTATTATATAAAATGCGGTTACTTCAATGAATTTTAGATAAAAGTGACTTTATAAAATAAAACTTTAGATAGTGGCTCTTCATTAATATACGAAAGACTAATTATAGTTGCATTTAAAGTAAAAAAGATGTACATAACGCAGAAACTAAAATATTTTTTTTTAATTTCTGCTGTTTATTAATTTAAAAATAACTCCTTTCTATTTTCAAGTGTGACATTTAGTTTAAAATGTTACAAATGCTACATATATTTAATCAAAATATACTGTTTTATTGCATTATTTAAAGTAATTATATTAAGGGAAGTTCATTCATCATGCAAAACCTTTTATGATATTGATACCGTATGAAAAATTCTGAACTCGAATCATACAAATATTAATTTTTAATTATTATTCAACAAGCTTCACAAATAAAGTAAATTAGGTAAAGTAAGTATACATCGGTCCTTTTCTAGGATATCCCATTCCTATCTTCCAAACGATCCTTTTCTGGGATATCCTATTCCTATCTTCCAAACGATTCTTTTCTGCAATATTCTGACAATCCTGACTAATTAGTGTTCTACTTTTGGATAAATAGTTCAATGAGAGTTACAAATTCTTTTAAATGATGAGGAGTCATGCGAAAGTAATTAAAAGAAATTTCAATGTGTTCAAGCACATTTTTTCACTTAAATTATCTGGATCTCCTTGCTTTAGCCATCTCTCACATATTAATAAAAACCACTGCATTCTGCTTCTCTTACATAAAGCAAGAAGTAAAATAAGTTTTAATCTATCAGAAATTAGATCCATTTTAATGTTAAAATGTAACCGTAAAAAGTCAAAATAGTACCAAAAAATTCACTTTTTTCCTCAAGTTTACAATATAAACAGCCCTCTAGTGTGCGCACATGGCAACTTTTAAAGCGAAAGTTTCCGCGCTGGTGTGAATTCACGTACGCAACGTTTTCCGCTTTTCGCGCCAACGGACAAGTGTGAACGCAGCTTACGCATGGACCTTATATGAAATAAGGAATAATAATAATGACCTTATAAGGTCCATGAGCTTACAGCGCTGATGCAAGAGCCAAGCCAGCACTTAAGGCCGTATCTCACATTCGAAATACGAGTATTCTGAAAGAATAAGTATTTAATGCAATAATTCTTCTTTGCTACATGATATACGAAAGCCAGTCACCGCGGATATCACTTTGGGTTACCGTGTAAACGGGAAACAGGTTCTTCATTGCAAGCACAGCGACTACCAATAAAGACTCCTATTCAAGTTGTTTAATGTGAGGCTGATTGCTTGAAAGCATATAATCTACAGCTTTTGGGGGAAGAGAGGAAGAATCATTTGTCTTTCTTGCAAAAGGACAATATCAGAAAAATTTTGAAACAGTTGTTTGTTCGAAACAGACAGCTGTGTGATAGCGCTGTTACATAATTTTTCACATTACTCTTTAAAAATTAAATAATGTCCGACTGCTAATTTATGTTGTCCATTTTCTTATATTAATGATAATCTCCTATTAACACTATTAAAGATATCCTTATTTTCTGTAGATACTCATAAAATACGTTAAATCTTTATTAGCTGCTGTTAGCTGCGGTTGTTGATAATCAAGAAAACACAACTTACCTCAAAGCAAGCCACAACGACCAACCATGGTAAATAAATAATATATATATATATAAGAAAGTACATAAGGACACAGTTAAGAGTTGAATTAAAAATATATTTAATTAATTAATCCCGATAAACATTTTTAAAATAAAAACTTGGGCACAGAAATTCAAATTCATTTATTGAAAATATATTTAAATTCACGAATCACAATTTTAACTTTTTCATGTATGAAAGGTATACGTATATATATATATTTTAACGTATGAAAATACATATGTGAAAATGACGATGTTAATTTTTTAAGGCTTATGCTTAAATTACCAGACGTTAGAAAAAATGTAAAATACAGACTTCAAGTATGAATTACATGTTTTATTTTGAAACTGTTTTACTTATCCGTGTAATTCTTCTCTTTCAGTCAGATGAAAGAGATTTTGATCAAAATGGGGAATAATTCATGGTCATTAAGTAAATTAACGAAATAAATTAGCTACTTAACGTGCTACTTAGTGTAGATGAGAAATGTTTTTGACACGTATCGTAAGGGATGGACAAATGAAAGGAAATATACCGTAAATTCTTTCTGCTTTTTATAATGCTTAAAATTGTTACATTTTTTTCTCTTTTCAGTTTCTGAGAATAGCAAAATTCTTCATTAAAAAATATACTACGCATGGAAAATTTTCAAATTCTAAATAAGCGTGTTTAAAAGTGTTTTAAAATTTGACATTATAATCAATGATATTCATGACAGCAAGATAAAAATATTTTTGGAAACTTCTTTCGTTTCTATTCCCTAGTGATTCTAACGCAGTTGCCTAATGATATAAAATTTCGAAATTACGAACAGTAGAATAAATTATAAATGGTAGGAATGAAAAGCTGTTCTAAAATTGCAGCTAAAAGTTTACAGAATGTAAGATTAAAATTTGAGGAATCTAGTTATACATGATTACTTGTTTCTAATTTTTTTTAATTATATAAAACTAACATTCAGATTAAAAGCAACAGATGAGCACTGAAGAGTAATCTCCGATGGTTATGAAAAATAATCGGAATTCAATAAGCTTTCAAATAATTTAATGATATCGGTATTATCATTATGTAAAGCGTCTATGAAAAATTGTTTTACTCTTTCGTTCCAGACTAAAAAGAAATTTTTGATTTAAAACTACATCTATTTCTAAATATAACAGATATTTTTCATTCATTCTACCTTATAGAAAAAAGCCTAAATTTTAACCTGAACATAATTTTAAAAAGCAAAATGATCTTACATAATATATTCCTTTTAATCTGATAAAATTGAAAACAGCACATAATTTTATACGGCTTCACTAAAATTTGATTAAACTAGATTAATCTAACTTAAACCCTGCAAGATGAATTCTCGTTCCACCTCCTATTAGAAGCTCGGAATGCTAGAATGAACGTAACAGCAGCGTAAAATCAAGCAAGTAAAATTCATTGTATGCTTCTGCTTGAAGTATGAAACAACTTTAACATCAATTTATTTCTGCTGCTTGCAGGGTTAACAATCAACATATAAAATCAAATTATATGCAATCACAACTTAAATTCTACATTTTAAATTTCGCGTTAAATTTCACGACTCGTTAAATTTCATGGAAATTACCTAATATGCGCCAGCCAAACGAAGAACGCAGATCAGATATCTAGCTAGCGTCAGCTATACACAAAGGTGTTTGCATGGACGGCCGATGCAAATCTGTCCTTTCTCAACTTAGTTTCTTACACTGCTTAAAATTCCTTTCATTTACATATTCTGGTAGAAGCAAACGAAGCAGTAAAAGTATACAGCATATGTTAACAAAAGGTAAATCGTTTTAATTATAACAAAAGACCCAATTTAATTTTAAGTCCCTTCGTAGTATCAGGAGAATTTGATCAAAGATTTGAAAGAATTGTATTTCATATTTCATAGAAAAGTTGTGATTTTACTTTTTAGCTTAAAATATAGTTTTTATAGCACGGAATTGCATTATACGTTTTTATTACTAAGCTTGGAATTGTTTGAAAAGTATTGTTTGGATTATGATTACGAATATTCAGAGAAATAAATAATAGAAAGATAATTATAACAAATTATTTGTAGGAAAATTACTGAAACATCATCAGTTTCTCCTACAACACTCAGTTATAGTTGCATAATAAAAGACACTGTTTAAAATGACGCAGCTTCTCAGCTTATTCTTTACAGTCTGAAAACTCAGATAGGAGCTTCTTTTTTAACTTACTGTTGGGAATTATGTTCACTTTTGTTTCTGGTTTTGCTAGTTCAAATAAAGCATTATCACCAGAACAGATTTTTCCTTTCTAGCTTTAATTATTTTTTTTTTCTTTTAAATGGGTCGTTAGCTCTGATTTAGTTTGATTTATTTTGCCTCGTTAAGTTTCCCATTGATTTAATTATAGTTTTTTAGGTCATTAACCTTAACCTTTAACCTTTTTCTTTAGTTTTCACGTATGATTTTCATTCTCTGCATTTTCACAGGGAAATTAGAATACAGACAATAGATTCATGCTTGTAGAAATATTGCACAATTCATATTCTTTTCAGTTCATAATGCTTATATTCTTCACGGTCCTTACCTTGGGACGGGTATATTGACGACATACCAGTCTTCAGCATCGTAGGAAGGTATGGTGGTTCCGACTCGCACTCGCTTTCTAAATAACCAAGTCTCGGCCGAAGACCTAAGCCATCCATTCTATGCTGAGCTTGAATATTCCTACCGGGCAGCAGTGTTGAAGGAGCAGGTTCTGGTGGACTTTCGTGAAACACTGGAAAAGAAGTTTATACAATATTAATTCAGATATCTATTTTATGTTGATTTTGAAAAAGAAACAACGAAGAGCAAAAAATTATTAATAATAATATATGTGCAGTTATATGTGCACATACATAATACAGAAAAAAGGGAAAAAAAAGGAAATTAAATTTTAAATCCACAAAATATTCGCCACCTGCAGATAAAAAAATGTTAATAAGTGAGCAAGATTTCAAGTTTCGAATTTATTTCTTATAACGAACTTGATTTTAATTTAAGGAGGCACAAAAATAATCCATTCAAATCAGTCGGAGACACAAAATGAAAGAAAGATATGGTGGGATAATGAAACATTGTAGTTCTTCATCAGGGAGCCAAATTACTATCATTCATAATCGTGCTTTCTAAATTCATTTCTGGATGACTTTTTAAGTTTGAATTTGGAAAATTCTAAATATTTGCAGTAAATTATTTTAAGAAACTAATTATTCATTTACATAAATTCATAATCAGGAAAGAATCTGCCCCAAAGCGATACTTCGAAAGAAAGCCGATATGGCAGAGGCCGAGAAGAAAGTTGTGCTATAAAAGGCCAAAATTTTTTTAATTTCTGATATAAAATAACAAAAAATAAATATTTTTCAACAATAAAAATTAAAGAAACTACTAATAGTCCAAATTACCTTTTTGAAGTGTTGAATGTACAAATTAAAACAAATGCAAAATAAAATAAAACCTAAATGCAGGAAACCGAACATAGAATTAAGCCACTTATAAAGTATTTCCTCCTTCTTTCCAGCATCCCTTTGTGGTGTAACGATAGAACACTCGGCGCGTATTTGAGAATTCCAGGTTCGAATCCCGGCGAGGGCATTGCTAATTTTTCATGTCTTGTGTTTCAAAGTAGCCTAATGACTCTACAGTAATAAAAGTACTAAAAGTAAAAGCAAAAGTACCAAACTAAAAGGTAGTGGACAATAGTTTGTCACCACCAGGATTTAACGATTGGGTCCCCTAAACCCCAGTCGGCCTTCAAAAGATGGCCTACGTAAGATATTTTCTCCTTCCTTCCAGCATGCCTTTGTGGTATACTCAGCGAGTATACCACGAAGGTATACGAGTATACTCGAGGTGTAATGGTAGTATTCTCAGCGAGTACTCGAGAGGTCTAGGTTCAAGCCCCAGTGATAGCATTGCTAATTTTTTGTGCCTCCAGCATTAGAAAAACCTAATGACTCTACACACTTATACATATTTATAAAAAATAAGGCTAATACAATGCTAGAGAAGGAATGTACGAGCATTATGCAAGAAAAATAAATTAATATGTAACATTGTATTAAATTGAGAAAAATATAATTGATTGAGAAAAATATAAATTGATTTGATTATAAACATGTATTTGTATGCCTAATTTGCTTAATTTTTGTATTATTGTGTTAAGGTATTTTATTTAATTTTGCTTTTTATTTTCTGTTTTGTTTCAGTCAAAATCTTGCGCGTGTTTTGGATGCGGTATATTTCTGTGATTTGGTACATTTCTGGGATACGGTAGTTTTAGGATATGGTATTGTAAGGTATCCATATAAATTATATGGTCACTTTAAAATATTAGTCGGTTAAAAATCTAGTCCAGACTCTTTTATTTCAAACTGGAAAGAAAAAAACATTTCGGACCTTCTAAAGCCCATTTTCTTTTTTTGGGTGTTGTCATGTTGGCTTTGTTTTGAAGTTCTGCTTTGGAGCAGATCATTTTTCATTATGGATTTTATTAATTATTAATTTTCGGCTTGAAAAATTTATGCAAAAATTTAAAATTTTCAAAATTCAGATTCAATTTTTAAAATTTATCCATTAATGTATTCCGATAAGCGATTAAAGATTACGAAAGGCTGCAGTCTTCTTTCTAACAAAGAACTGCAATTTATTATAGACTCTGCATCTTTCGTTTTCTCTTTGATTTGAATGGAATTTCTTTTGCCTCTAAGGCACGCCAAACATAAGAAATAAAATTCTCGGAGTCTTAATTATTGATATATATATATATACACATAGTAACAAAAGCTTAATTTTTAAAAATTAGAAGGAAAAATTTTATACTATACGGAAATTTTTTTAATTTGAAATTTAGAATAAAGAAAACTTGGAGAAACTACTGAATAAAAAAACAGGCATTAACTACAAATATAATCTCTGTATACTACGATGTAATTGTGTTATTTTAAAACTTAAAAAAAGGAAAATAATGCAAGATGGTAGATAAAATTAGAAACTGCTTTTTTCATACACAGATTCAATATTCTGGCTCTATCCTTTCATTTACTTACCTGCTTTAGTTTCATAATCCCACAGGAACTACGTTGAGTAGGAACTACTTTTGACTTTAAACTACTACAAGAACTTTTGACTTTAAACTACCACAGACTTTAAACTTACCATCTTCATTTTCAATAACTTATGCCAGAATTTATATTTAAAAATTAAACTTTGAATATTTTTCTATTTAGCCGACATTTCAATCTGCTCTCTTTCCCCCAAGCTTCTTTCTCTTTGGCAACCCTAATTTTCCCTACCAGCACAATAATCTTGTTTATGAAAATTCTACTGTGACGATACAGCTACTAGCACTCCATCCCCCCGCGGGTACAGGTGCTGAAGTTTAACTTCCTGTTTGTTCGCGGACGAAATGGACCATACCTGCAAAAGCAGGACTGCAGATAAAACCCCCTGGGAGTTTCCGTACACAAGGAACTAATTATGTTTCTCTTCGCAGATAACAAAACGAGTGAAATCTTTGTGTAAGACTTCTTCATGTGATTTTGAGGTGACAGGACGCATCTTTTACGTCCTAAACCACGCCAGTGGTTTCTGTAGAACAATAGTTTTTTTTATGCTGTAACTACAGTAAAAAGGACGCTTTTTTGCGTCCAATCTGCGTTAGCGGATATTGTATGATTTAGGGCTGTAATGATCAGTTTATTTTTATGTTTTAATCAAGAAATCTATTTTAGTTTATCAAATAAATAATTTAAAAGACAACCTGTCTTTCTTTCACCCGACACGGGTGTACTGACGTTACAGCTATAATAAATGGTGGCAGCGGTTCAGATGAGAAAATCCATGCAGAAATTACAGACCGTCAGGCTCTAAAATTTCATCTCAAGATTGTTAGACAGTCATTGTCCGGATGTCAACAGTGTTTTGCAGATATTACAGACCGTCAGGTTCTGAAGTGCAGCACGAAAAGTTACGAACATCAGTTCGAAAAAGTGATTACAGCTCTCCGAAGCGACGAGATAAGAAAATCCATGCAGAGATTGCAGACCGTCCAAGTCTGAAATTCATCTCGAGTTTGTAGGACAGCCATTGTCCGAACCTCATCAAGTGTTTGCAGATAGTACAGACCGCCAGGCTCTGAAGTGCAGCACAAATTTACGAACATCCGTTCGAAAAGTGATTTACAGCTCTTCGAAGTGGGGAATAGAATCCACGAAGAAGTTACGGACATCAGTCCAGAAAAAGAGGAACGACAGTCTCCTGAAATAAGCTCATCATAAAGCACGGTGATAAAGGTGTTACTTGTGCGATCATCTTTATGTTCGAGAAATTTAACGCAGTGAGCGTGTGGGACAATCATTGTCCGAAGATCATCAGATCATTGTGATGTGTAGGGTATTGAAAAAGTGATATGTGGGTGATCACCCTTGTGATCGAGAAAATTTAGATCATCAGATCTTGTGTGTGTGCGTTATAGGTGCCTGGATCATCAGTGTCCATAAAATCTTAAATTGTGAGAAGCGAAGTCTCCGATCCAGACGGGTAAGTACCTTGGATTTTTATATTGAGGCAGTAAAGTAATTTAATTTATTTCTGTAAATCAGTATGTAAGTTCACATAACTGTTTAAAGTCAACTTGTTCCTGTAAAGCTTAAAGAAATGTGCTTTTTGGGTTTTATGTTACAATAAGAAATATTACAATAAGAAAATGTTACAATAAGAAAATTTAGAATTTAAACCTGTGTTAATAGATTTTTTTTTAATATCTGAAATGTTAATGTGTTGTGCTTAAATTAAACTTATATATTGGATTGTGTAAAGGAGTAGAATTACTGTAACTTGAAGGTTTTAATGTTAGGTGGCATTCTGACATATCATTTCTAAGACGTTTTGAATGCTATAAATATTAGAATTTCAGTTAAGGTGTGTCAAACTTTTATTTGTGTAAGAACTGAGAATTTTTTTTTCTATTGAAGGAGTAAAAGGGGAATGATAAAACCCCCAGTATCTTTCCTTTTAACTGTTGTCATATTAATGTTAATTACTAGCATATGGATAGGTATTGTGTAATTTATTGTATTTCTGAATGTATATTTTAACATATCCCAAATTTTGAGGAAAGTATATTGTATTATCATAAGCAAGTGTGTTTTACGCAACTGAATTTAAAGTTTTTCAGAGGATAATATTATTTGTAGTTTCATACGTCCTCAAGTAGACAATTTTTGTTTTTATTTTTGAATTCATAATGTGCATATTATAGTGTAAACTGTCTTGTTTTGTCTAACATCTGTAAAATAAGTTGTGAAAAAAAATTATAAAAGTTAATTTTTACTCTCTCTTGTGAAAATGATATCTGTTTAAATCAATTGTATGTATCAAATGTATCTGTAGTGTGAGGGAGCTAAAATTGTTAGGATCATAATTGTGGTTATATCATGGCATTCTTAGCAAAAGTTAGGAAAGAGGATCTTAAATCCTTGGCTGAAGAGTTAGGGGTAAACGTTAGCCCTGAACTTAGTATATTGAATTTAAGACAGCTGATTATGGGAAATGAATCCTATGAGGAGGAACTAGTGAAAGGCCTGCTAGAAAATATCACTTCAACGAGGCTTGAGAGAGAAAAAAAGGAGCAAGAAAGAATTAGGAGAGAAGAAGAAGAAAGGCAAAGAAGAATTAGGAGAGAAGAAGAAGAAAGGCAGGATAGAATTAGAAGAGAAGAAATGGAATTTGAATTATACAAGTTACGTTTACTAGCCGCTAACGGAAATGACTCTGGAAATGGTGGGAATGAAGAAAATGGACTAAAAAAAAGCCGATACGATCTAAAAAAAATGATGCCAAAATTTGATCCTGAAGAGAACGATATCAGTTTGTATCTAGTCATGTTTGAGCGCCAAGCAAAGCGTGCGAATCTTCACCAATCAGAATGGGTTTCGGTTTTATTGACAATTTTGCCAACTGACATAGTTCAGCTGATTATGCGAGAACCAGAACAGCAGGCTTATGATTACGCTTATATAAAAAGGATACTGCTTAAAAGGTTCAAACTTAGTCCAGAAAAATTTCGCATCAAATTCGTGCAATCTCAGAAACACCCCCAAACCACTTGGAGAGATTTTGCCTTTGAATTAAGGATTTATTTTGAAGAATGGATTGCAGGTTTAGAAGTTACGGGTTTTGAACTTTTAAAGGAACTCATGATAACGGACCAAATGAAGCGTCGTGTAAATTCCGAAGTGCGGCAACATTTTATTGACGAATGGTCGAAGATAACGACGCCAGAGAAATTAGCGGAAGTGCTAGAAGAATATGAAAATGTGCGTGAACCCCGGAAGGAAATCTCTCCTGTTCATAGTTCTGAGTTACAAAGGGGAAATACAAATAATTTAAATTCGAGGGATCCGCGAAAGTATCACCAGTCTGGAGGGGAAGATAGATATGCCTCTAACAGAAAGGAACATCTCCGGAATCAGGATGAGCGTCAATTTGATATGAGAAGACCAATTAAGTGTTATTCTTGTGGGTCAACCCAACACTTAAGGCCTCAATGTCCGGAAATTAAAAGGGATGTCAAAACTCCGTTTATTGTAAATAAGGTCCAGGAGATTGAAGAAGATTGTTTAGCCCCGTATCTAACGATGGCTAAAGTGAACGGATTTGATCTTCCAGTTTTGAGAGATACCGGGTCATGCATTGACGTAATTTGCAAGAAATATCTCACATCTTCGATGCTGACGGGCGAGACTGTTTGGGTAAAACACCCGTTTGATGAGGCCCCAATTTGTGTACCCTTAGCAAACGTTACAATAGAAGGAACTTTTGGCCAAGTAACAACAAAAGCAGCGGTCACTCGAAATGAATTGGAGCATTATCTGTTAGGAAACAGAACCGCCGAAAAATTAGCCGTAGATCAACACGATAAACTTTTCTTTCAGGTGAAAACAGGTATTCGAGCTCCGAGTCAATCAAAGAATGAAATGGGGAAAAGTTGTCCACTGGAGTCTGAACGCGGCGAGCTCCAACCCTCAAGCGAAGTTTCTCCCCTCATTATAGAAGGAGTAAAGTCTTGTCTCAAACACAAAGGATAGAGAAAACCAATTTCTTTCTGCCTGAAACGAAAGTGAATGAACTGTCACTGCCTACAATAAAATATTCTTTTATAGCGGACCTACAAAAGAAAAGTGACGTTGAAAAGCCATCTTGTGACTTAGTCGCGTTAAACGATCACAGTAACTCTTTGGGAAAGGTGTACAAGTTAAGAATTATCTTTTCGGTTCGGCACGAACAAGAAACTGTAGATAAGCTAAATGACGTATCGTACCAACCAGACTCGGGAGGTTTGCGAATGCCTAGAAATTCCGTAGGAGAATTGCCCAAGACACCTAGTAGTGTAAATTTACCAAGGAAAGTAGAAGAATCCCCAGTTTATCATTTATCTATACTAGTGCCTGATACTGAACGGTCAAAGGGGATCAAATATAGCTACTTCATGAATGATGTAAATCCAACTTGTAATGAAGTAGTTTTTTCTGATGTAAAAGCCAAATTAAATGTACATGTTTATATTGAGGTTAAATGTAGTAGTTCTCATTCAGGTGTTGGGTTACTATTGAGAGTTTATCACAAACGGAAAATTAAAAATATACAAGGTCTCCCTTTTCAGCCTGGCTAGATATATAATTAATATTAAACTTAGGAATGTATGTTGTATATTCCATTTTCAGAAAACTTTACGTTCTTTAATTGTATGTGTATAATTTAGTTCTCACCATTATGTTGTTTATATTTTTTTACTGGCCTCAATATAGTTCTTGTTATGTTTATCCTTGGTACTTAGCCCAGTGTTGTTGTAAAATGTATTAATGCTAATAACTGCTAATTAGTTTACTTGAAAACTTGCTGTGGTAGCTACCGTGAATTGGAGTTCTGAAAACCCCCGCCCCCCGGGGAGAAAAGGGGTTGTGACGATACAGCTACTAGCATCCCCCCCGCGGGCACAGGTGCTTAAGTATAACTTCCTGTTTGTTCGCGGACGAAATGGACCATACCTGCAAAAGCAGGACTGCAGATAAAACCCACTGGGAGTTTCCGGACACAAGGAACTAATTATGTTTCTCTTCGCAGATAACAAAACGAGTGAAATCTTTGTGTAAGACTTCTTCATGTGATTTTGAGGTGACAGGACGCATCTTTTACGTCCTAAACCACGCCAGTGGTTTCTGTAGAACAATAGTTTTTTTTTATGCTGTAACTACAGTAAAAAGGACGCTTTTTTGCGTCCAATCTGCGTTAGCGGATATTGTATGATTTAGGGCTGTAATGATCAGTTTACTTTTATGTTTTAATCAAGAAATGTATTTTAGTTTATCAAATAAATAATTTAAAAGACAACCTGTGTTTCTTTCACCCGACACGGGTGTACTGACGTTACACTACAGTCTTCTATTTTATTGCCAAATTTCTAGCTTACACCAATTTTTCGACAACCTTGGCATAGATTAATTATTAGAAATGCTTTTCCTAGGTCGCCTTTGCTTTGGTATTAGGAAAATGAAATGGAAACCTTGCTCCTTCGTTCAACATTTCCAGTTTGAATGATTAAACAGCTGAGCCATTTTTATGATATGGGTTCCGAGTTTTGCACAGCATTTATTTTATTCAGAAATTATAGTTAGTTTATATTTTTGTTTAAATTTTTGGTTAATTTTACCAACCATTTTACCCTTTCAAAATGTCGATTAGAGTGCCGTTTAAACGTTTCTGTTTTGACTAAAAATAATAGATTTTATATACTCTTCGCCCAAATGACAAATCTTGTAAAGTAAAAAAAAAAATTGTAAGTTTAAATATTGCGGTTAAATTGGCCGATGTATTCTTATTATACATTGACGTTATATTCATGTAGAATTTTAATTAATGTTCTTATTTTGTCTTTTTAATCGTTAATTTTTTTTTAAACTTTCGGTAATTTTTCGAGCACTGAATTCGTGTCGGGGTAATCTCTGAACTTTTTGAGAAAGGATGTGCCGCTCAACCAGTATACTGGTTAGCGTCTCTGACTGCCTTGCCGAAGGGCCTGGGTTCGAATCTCGGAGAAGGAATGGATGTTTGTAAATGTGTAGTGTCTGACGGCATGGCGTCACTCTAAGTATGCGGCGAGACGAAAGTCCTTTCCTGTGGTTTGTTGGAAGTGGAGAGGGGTGGAAGACCCTCGGAAATATATCCCCCCGGGTGCTCTCCATCAAAATTGGGGGCGGAACTGAGCAAAATAGCACTGTCACCTGAAGATGCTCAAGGCTGTCGCCAAAGACAGGTGTAAACTATCACGCCTTGCCACGAGGTATTTCGTGGGCTTGGGCTGTTATGGTCAGAGAGTATAAGTAACAACAACAGAGAGGGTGTAAATATTTTTGCTTAGATCGTTTTCTGTATTTTTACTTTTATTTAATTTTTGTAATTTTCTTTTTGCTTAAATAGGTGGAACTATACATGAGTTCAGTACTCCTTAATTGCTCAGGTTTTTAATGTTTTAAATTATTACCCTTCGACAAGTCGATCTGAAACATCACGAATAAAATAATGAATAATTAATTTGCATTTTCATAATTTTAAGTTTTCAAAACATTTCTAAAATATTTTGTTCACTTTACTTTTCAATTTGAAGGATATGCTTCCTTCTAAAATTTAATAGTTTCTCTAAGTTTCCTTTACTTTAAATTTCAAACAAGAAACATTTCCAGGACAATATCATCTTTTTCATTTAATTTTTAAAAACTAAGAATTTGTTAAATCAAATTTTAAGCAGCTTTAGCGTTTGGTTTTAAAATTGTGTTTTTGTCCCTTTTAGAACTTTATTTTTTACTATATATATATATATATATATAATTTAAGTTAACTAGTTACTGAGTCATACATATATATTAATATATACTGGGAAGATTCGGCAGCAGTACAAAATAACTAATGCGCATAATTCTGACTAGCAAAGCTTCTAGCTGTAGTTCCAAAGAAATCCTTTTATCGAAGAAAAAAATATGTCGCATGCTTAGGCTGCTTTACCACCGTAAGTATACAGATCCAAAATCAGTTTGTGTTATGACACAGCATCAAATTCTTTTTATTCCCTTCTGCAATCAATTAATTTTATGAAACTTAAGGTTAAAATTATATAGTATCTTGTAAACTTCATAAATTTGCAAGCTGTTATTTCTTGATGACATTCTTAGCAATTACGTAGAATTTCAAGAATGATAAATTTACTTACTTCATATTTTTGACTGCATACCCGAGAATTACCGTAATTTAGAGTAGAGCAGCAATCTATTTGGCACATTTTTTTCCTTTTTCATAAAACAATCTGAAGTGGCCACATAAAAGGATTTAACAGGAAATTAAGATGTGTATATTTTCGTTCATTCAGGATACAGCTTGTCATTGTGTATAGAGAACACACTACTTAGATCAGAAAATAGGCCCTGCCTATTATTTAACAACGAACGGAGTTCCGTTAATGGCCTGAATTCAATAGCCATACAACGCTTCTGAATGGATTGGAAATACGAATGGTGTTCTCGGTGTTTTGAACCAACGTGTAGTATGTTAAGACGGTTAAATGCCAGGACTGCAAATGTGGTATATCAGTGATGAAAAGGTCTTTAGAATCCACTCGATGTGGTGTACTTTCAGGTCTCTTGTTTCAGTCGCTTGCTATGACATTGTTGTACTCAGCGAATCAACTGCAGCGAATGTGCCTGAATCAAGTTCTGGAAGCAAGTCAAAGGGAATGATTTTACCTTTTGTTAGGTAGAGCGAACAATAATGCGGTGTTTAGGGCAATATATGTTTTTCAATTTATTTGATCTAATTAACTATATTAAATTAATTATCCCTTTAAAACTTATAAATTGATATCTGCTTTGAATTATTTCTACAGTAAACTATTTTGCCTTAGAAAATCTGCATTATGCCTCAAGTTTACCAAATTAAATGTTTCCATTAAGTACTGCAAATCTGAGAAATAATATTCTCTTTATTTGTTTTAACGGCTTTAAACACTTATAAAATTAAGCTTGCATATATCCGCAAAAGAAGAAGATTGAAATGACTAATAGGATTACATTATATTATGATTTTATCATTTAAGCTTTTCACATAAATTCCATCAAATTTGTAACACATATATAACAACACACACATAAGCCTAATACTAGAAAATATTAGCTATCGTTAAAGTTCAATTTTCTGTATGCACTACTTTTATTGTAAAATGATAAAATCTCAAGAAACTATCAGCGTACAGTTACAGATGAAATATTTGTTTCAGTATCGTAAGTTTAAAAAGAACGATATTACTAGAAAGATATTGGCTTAGAAACACAATGGTTTCAAAACTAAATTACAGCAAAGCACGAGAAGGCTCTCTTAAAAGAATGATAATTTTGAGGATGATTTTTTTAAGAGAAAGCATTTGTATTCACATTATACATGAAAAAAAATTTCGAAAACATCATGCGACCAACTTGTTAGTTAGGATCGTAAATAAAGACGAACTACCAGTTTTTCAACTAACCTACCCACTCAGTAACTGATGAGCTCATTTAGAAACAAAGCAACACTCATGAGTTATATGTCGGTATGGTCTGCTTAAACGATTTCTTTTAATAAAGAAACATAATATCATGATTTGCTACATTTAGAATAAGGAATATCCGAATGCTTATTAGGATACACGGAAAATCGAAACTCACTTTTTTAAATGCAGTTTCTTTTTCTTTTTAGCGTACAAAACTACTTCTACTCAGAGCAAAATAAAAAACAAACTCTAAAGAAAGTAGAAATTATAATGCGAAAGTATTTGCAATATACTTTAAAGCTTATAAATAAAAGCAAATGTGTCAGTTCATTTCTCATACATTTAAGATTTCTTGACGTTTAAGGCATATAAGGCATTCATATGCTTTGAAATATTCATCTAATTGTTTTCATATTTTATCAACATCATCCGAATTTCTTTTTAAATGAACTGCTCACGTGTTTGAAATTAGTAGTGTTCTATGGGTATTTACTTTTTGTCTGAAAGAGCAGCTAGTTGCAAATGGAAACATGCATAAAAAATTAATAATTTATTTCTCAGTACTTAACTCACCGTATGAACGTAGCTTCATGATTCAAAATACTACAGATTTCTGAAAGTACAAATACCTAAAACTTATATCAGCATTTTGTCTTTTGGAAACGCATCACTCCTTTTAATATGAGTATAGAGAAAAACCTGTTTAATGCACATTTTTCGAAAATATTATAAAATTTGGACCAAAATAAGAATTTTTGATTTTAACGTCCAGTGTTTCTTAAATAAGATTTATTATCCAGTCGTTTATGCAACTTTAAAATTCAGAAATAGTTATGACAGTTTTAAAGTTCTACATGAATTTCTTTCAGCTACCTTTCTGTTAAAATTATTTATTATTTTTGTATAATGTTCTTTAAAACGTATTCTTTTTTAATGTTGCGAAATCCATTAATCTATCAATGTTGGATTTTTCTCAGAAATAGATTCAAATTTTCTCTCGCCAAGTTACTGCAGAAAAATCCCTTACTTTCTTCGTTCTAGGGTTGTGTTGAAATTTAACTGATTTACAGTTTTGTATAGAGCACTTCAAGTAGGTTTACTTTTAAATTATGATTGTGAGTATTATATTCATTTGCTATTAAACCTCTGATAACAAAAATAATTTTTGTAATGATAATGTTACTTATATTGACTACAGAGGTTTTCATTTTAGCATAACTTTCTTTTAAAATACTTGTTACTAAAACATTTTAAAAAATGTTTGAATTATAAACCTATAAAAATTTTAAAGTCACCTTAAAGTAAATGTATTTCAATGTATACCTGCCAAAAATTAGAAAATTTTTTTATTCAAAATTTCCAAGATTTACGTGAATTTATATATTGGTGCATTTTGAAATCTGGCACATTTTTATAAACGTCATTAACGCTAAATATGCTTTATGCACTTTGTTCAAATTATTAATTATTTAATTTTCACCACTTTCAACTAATAACTTGTTATGAAGTATTTCTTTTTTAATTCATGAAAATAGAACTAAGATATATTAGATGCTGTTTAAAATGTTTAGGGCAAATACTTTTGTAATACTAGCATAATTATACACACAAATATACGCTCCTGTATGTCCGTGTTTCCAGGTGTAGAAAAATATAGAATAACCTAAAAGGTGCGTATGAATATTTTGGTTATGTTCCAGTATCTAATATTTAAAATAAATTTTAAAGTAATCATTTTAAAGAATGGTTAACTTTTCTTTATAAATAGGGTCACACAGAGCAGTTGTGGGAGGTAGATGGCAACTTATTACATCAAAGCCATATGAAGCTGTCTTGCTTGGGAAATAATGATGATGTTTATTGTCAAAGGTCTTAAATTAGTGACTTATTGTTCATAAATATAAGTATTTAAGGGCCCCAACAACAAGTAATCTGTAGATCACGCCGGCCAGTTTTTCTTGTGTATCATAGTATGCTTATTTTTCGCAATGGAAATATTTAAAAGTGATTGAAATTTTGGAGCACCGCTTTTAAAATGGATTTTAGAATGGAAAGAAATCATGCTCCTACGTTTCACCGAAAGTAATAGACCTAAGAGGAATTAAACTTCCCCATTTGAATGCTGATGGGGCACTTAAAATGTAGAAAGAATTTTAAAGTTGAACTGACAACAAATGGAAAGTTAATGATTCATTTTTATACGCACATGAGTTTTAATTTTTAGTTTGAAACATTTTATTTTTGGCTGGATGATGCCGGAATAAAATGAATTTATAAATCATAACTTCTTGTAAAAAATTCCAGAATTGCCACAAGAGAAATTTTCATAGGTATCTTAAGGGTATCTTAAGTATTAGTTTGCATAGGTATCTTAAGTATTAGTAAAATAATCGAGATAATAGTCTGCTTATTATTTGAAACGGGTTTGAGAATTATTCCTCTTGCATAAATTATTTTTATAGGTCAATATTAATTTAAAATTTGAAATAGCTATTAAAGTGTTTTTTCGTATGTACTACAAATTCTTCCTCTTGAAGTTGCTCAAACATTTCCTTCTTCCCTAGGGTATTTGCTATCATGCTGCTGTCTGTTCTTAGCGTGTCTTTCTGTTCCGAATGAAACTTACTTAGATGTTAGAAATAATTTATTGCCCTCTGGGTTTCAGAATGACGGTTAAAACCAAGCAATCCATTATGTTAGGCTTTTGAAATCTTTAATGCTCCCAAAAGTACGTAGAAAAATGAATAATTATGCAATTTTCTTGAGAAGAAAAACGCTTTAATGCATTTGGAATTTCATTTTTCATCTTTAATAGTTAAGAATCTGATAATAAGTGCAGAATGATAAGAAAAGGTTTTCCAATTATGGTTCGTCTGATTACAGAAAGATTTGTCAGAATATATGAGAACATTTACCTAATATTTCCCGTCTACATTATTTGTTAATTTTTTTTGTATGCACGTATAACTGTGAAAGTCTTCATACTGTTAATGCATATACTGTATAAATACCACACATATGTGTGCGTAAAACTGATAACCTTAACTCTTAAATTTCTTTTATATCTTTAATTCTCAAATTTATTTTAATCTTTTATGTTCAGGACATTCATTTTTTATCATTCCTGAAGTATATCCCTGCACTAATTTCACGTGTCATAACTTTCTGACAAAAATAAAAAATATTACCTTCAACACTTTTCTTTTTAAGAACTTAAATTTTATAACTTGGCCAAAATTCTCGTTTAAAACTCGTAGCTCCGCAAGAGTAAAACGACACAGTAAAAATCGTATTAAATATTATTAAAAAAAAATACAGTGTCCCCAATAATATAAGAAGACCATCTACAGGAAATTTTCGGAACGATCCGTTGTAGAGTCATTGGATTATTTTGAAGCAACATGAAAAATGAGAATAGGGATTCGAACCTGGACCTCCCGAATACAAGCCGCATGTGATAGTGTTACACCACGAAGGCATGCTGGAAGGAGGGAGAAACTACCCTCTCTTTTAAATGGCGACTAGGAATTAGGGGACCCATTCGCCAAATCCCGGTGGTGACGAATAATTGTACACTACCTTTTGAGTTCGGACAACAGTGTAGGGACATTATTTTTACGCCGGAAACATGAAAAATGTGCAATCCCCTCGCCGGGACTCGAACCTGGACCTCTCGAATATGCGTCGGTGCTGCTACCATTACAACACGAAGGCATGCTGGAAGGGAGGGAGAAAATTCAGACTGTTGATGAGCGTACAAACCAAAAATCTTAGATGACTGGGAATGGAGGAACCAATCGCCAAATCCTTTTGTTGGCGAATTATTGTTCGCCACCTTTCAGTTCGGGCATCATTTGTAGAGTAATTAGGTTATTTTGAAGCAGGAGGCAAGAAAAATGAGCAGTACCCTCGCCGGCACTCGAAACCTAAACTTCTCGAATACGCGCCGAGTATGTTTCCAGTTGCACCACGGAGACATGCGAAAGCAGGGAGAAAATACCTTATAACGTAACTAAAACTGTTATCAGACAGGACAACAGCACACTGTCAGATGCAATTAAAAAAAAATTTCTTCCAGGAATTTTACATAGTTAGATCCCAAGATCTTTTCTTCTTTCTGACTGGTTGACCCACTCGAAACACAGCGTCGAATAAAACATTTTTGTCACCGTCGTAGAATACTGTAGCTAGAAATGTGCCGTTCAAACTTTCTCCGTGGGACGCATTTCTACGAAAATTTGCCTACAAAATTTGACTTCATGATGGTCTTGTCAGATATAACGACGCAATAAGACACTTTTCTGAGAAATACGCTTCTCCTATAATATATATAGTCGCAATATGTTACGATTTTGGGAGATTAATTTTGTTGGCAGCTTTGTTTCGTGTAGGAGAGTAAGAAGAGGAACCAGTCAGAGGATATGGGAGGTCTTTTGTATTCTGGTATCTGCGTTTTTCTCAGAAGAGTTTCTTTTTGAGTTTCGCCTAGATAGGTCTGACGAAGATTTAAGTGTGATGGTAGAACTAGTGTGTAGTTTCAAAAACGCCTTATTGTACCTATTTTGGATAAAAAGACTACTTTTGATGGATCAGAAACTGTAGTTAAACCAGCAAGCATTTATATGTGTTTTTCTCTTACCTCATCTTTACAATTACATCAGCAATAAAAGAAAGAGTGCATGATGGATTGTTTTATTTCTATTTAACCTATTTCATTTTAACCTATTTTCTATTTAACTTATTTCTCTTATAACATAATTGATAAATTATGGTAACTGATTCTTTGGTGTGGCATTTCGACCAAATAAATATCTTTAACCTTCGATAGTATAAACAATTAAACTGAATACGTACTTTAACTACGCGGATTACTATGTCTCGCAGAAGGTGTCTACGGACTTTATTTTTCACTCATATACTTTCAGTTGACAATTTTCTCCAAATAAAACAAGATTCTTATCGGAACAATTTCAGCACTCTTTCGAAAATGCAAAACTTAACTTCTTAACATAGTAACATAGAACAGACGGCCCGTTATTCATAATTCTTTAATTAGTTAAATGCACGTGTTCCTTACATTTATGTACTAAATTCAGCCAGACATGAGTAATTATCATTCTCTCGAGACCAGACACAAAGTTAATAACTACTACTACTTTGCTCAACTTAGTTTTGTTTAATCGACAGCTTATAGTATTTGCTCCTTGAGGATTAGAAAAAAATTAAGGGAACCTTTAGGGAATATTAAATTTCGGTTTAAAATATGTGCTCAAAACCGATCTAAGTGAACTAATTTATTCTCTCATGTCTTCACGAATTCTGATTGCTCTTGTAAAACAAAATAATACACCGCTTGGCTAATTCCTTAAGTTTAAATTTTATAATGAATATTTGCATAAATATTACAGTCAGAGAAACATGTATTTTATTCATTGCTCTTTGTTTCCTAAAAGATACTTTAAAATTCAAATATGCATTTGCTTCATTCATAAAAAAATGCACCAGCCGTCGAATATTAGAAGCTTTGCTGAACACTGGTAGTCAGCCTATGTTCAAATACAGGCAAATAAATTAGCTGCATCAGTTTGCGTCGTTTCCTGCATTTGTAACGTGAATATGAGCCAATTTAATTAAGAAAGTCCGTCATAAATGTATCCGTTCCCTCAGATAGCTATCGAGTGTATAGCGTGATCGAAAAACACTCATTCGAAGTGTAATTTTATTTCTTTTTCTCCTTTTTAAACTTATCACTGTTTATTGCCCAGCCATAATTCCTAAGAAGACACCAGGAAACATAAACTAGGGGGACTGTAAAAGGGATTGGATAATGGGTAATGCAAGAGCGAATGAGTTCATTGTTTGCAAACACTTATTTTTCTTTAAATTCTGTGCGTTTTCAGTTTCAAGTATTCAACCGAAATTCGGAAAAGAATTCGTAAATAAGATCTTAATATTCACAGAATATGTGAAAGCTTTGTAATAATATGTTTTCTAATAAGACCGTATTCGAAAATGTCATTTAAAATAATATAAACTTTTCGGTATCTATACAACAGTTTATACTAAAATCCTAGTTACGTAGTACATAAACTGGAGGTTCATAAAAACGTAGTTCCGTTGTGTATAGCACAATAAATACAAAATGAGAATTTCATGTTTGAAGATTCATCGATATATTCAAGATCAAGAAACAAATCATTCAGGATCAAATTTTATTTACGGGTAAAATTTACCAGAAGCTGGCAACAAGCTCCGCTAAATTTGTGTTAGTTTGCCAGGGGGGAGTATAAAGTATAAAAAATCAAATTTTATACAAAGCTAATGAAATTTCAGCCAAAATATTACCAAAACATTAAAATGCACATTTCTAAGCTAACAAATGCCGTAATATTACTTGAAAAACTCATAAATTTCAGAGATGAATAATATCGCATTTACAGATGAATAATACCGCATTTTTAGAGATGAACCATATCGTACACTTCATAAAATTGTATCTAGACCTACTATTGTAAATTTGATCCTGAATATCTGTATTATAAGAACTATGTGCTGCAGATTTTTCTTTGGTTTCTTAATATTTTTCATGGGCGTTTATAAGTACCTTATAAATCAGTTCTATCTAGACTTGACAAGGAAGTATGAAAAGATACATTTAGAGCTTTATTCTAAACTTCCTGCTTTATCATATCGAAGATATGTTATTGTTTTTCAGTTAGCGATTACATATCACAAATAAAGATGAAAAGCACAATTATGTAGGTTGCTAGGAACTGACGATGCAATATATTTTATTTATCCTCGATGTTATAAAAATGCGTTGCTCAGCAGCTTAAGAATTTTAATTTTTACCACGCAACAAAAAAGGGGTTAAATTTACAGTACGTTTGCAAAACCCTGTGTTGTGCCGATTCAAAATTTCTGATTCTACCTTTTCAGCAGATGGAAATTTCCATAATAAAATCAAATAAAGAAGCTGAAATGTTGAAGTAGAAGTTTGTTGTGCGTATTTCTTTCCTTAATTTCCTTAATAATTAAATAATTAAATGATAATACATTTTATTTATTTTTCCTTCTTTACATTTAAATGTAAGTTAAAGAAACGTAGTCAATTCGGTATAAATATGTATATTGGTTATTAATTTTATTCAAACACAAATGCCCTTTTTGTTTCGCAATATGCGAATGAAAATGAAGAGTGTCACGTTTCGTCTCCTTACTTACATTCAAAATTATTACATGTAAATGCTATTTTACATTATAATTTGAGGAAACAAACTCAAATTGTTTTTGTGTTGAGTTTTATTTATATTCAACAATAAGGATTTAGTTTTATGAACTAGTAATAATAGAAGATATTTTCATTTAAGAGAAAAATCCAACCTTTTTGTGTGATTTTTGAAAGATTTTTATGTTTTCTGTGCTTAAAGAATTTAAACATTTATAACAGCAAACTCTTCTTTGATGCAGTTTGAATATTTCAAACTACATTGGTTTAATAATCGATTTGATATTTTGTTATTTTCCCTAAACTTCCATTTTATAATTTAAAGGAACATATAAGCATAAATTTAGGTACATATACTTTTGCGCTGATAATGCTTTAATTTGTCAACAGTTCAAGCAAATCGGAATACAGACTTTGATATGCTCATTTCAAATCAGCAAATGATTCAATCTAATATAATTCAGCTCAAGTCTTGTATTTTACTACTTCCCTGAATTTCACTTTCCCGAATTTAAATTTCAGTTCATCTAAGATATTATTTCTTGAACTTCTTCTTTATCAATAGGATATGTGATGCTTTGAAGTCTCAAAATAATTAAGTATAATTTTTCATATTTACTTATAAGCTATGTAAAAATACTACTTATAGTCAGAACCGAAAAAATACCGTCCCTTCAGATGGCAGTATAAGTCATTCATTCAACAAAGTATGGTAAATTTAATAGCCAATTATAAATATAGGTTTATGTTTTTCCATATAGCAATCAATACGGCATTTTTATTTATTTATTTTTTACAATAGGAGCTTTGTGACCAATAATGATGACTATTCGAAATTTCCAACCTTATTTAAAAGCACAGTCTTCCGTTATAACCATACCCACACACTAAACGAAAAGTAATTTAAATTCATATTTAAAAAAAATCATGCAACGTCAATATTCTGCAAACCTTTTGAACAGGGTTTGTTTGCAGAAGTTTAAAAAAAATAATGACATGCTTTTGTAAAATAAATTTTTACCACTCTTTTATAATACATATTTATTCTTCTCATTATTTGGAGTCAGCTTTCTAATAAAAGAGATTTTATCTTTAGTTTTCTGAATACATACATTTAATAAATAAGGAATTAAAGGCACATTTTGAGGAGACAAAATGGGGAAATACATAAAACAATAATAAATAAAGATAACACATTTTTGCTTTATGATAAATTTAAATTCAAAGAACTTCGTGAAAATTCCAGACCTTTTATTGATGCTAATATTTTTAATGCTATTTATTATTTATTTATAGTCGGAGAGTTTTAAACGTGTGTGGACTTTTAAACTCTTCGTGTGCGAATTGTTTTATTGAGAAGTCACTAATAAAATAAGGTTCGAAACTTCTTTAAATATCCAAGAAAAGTTTTATATATTTTACTTATATGTTTCGAAACTGCTTTACACAGCTTCTTTTATATAGATTTGTTTTCTAGGTAAGACTTTTAACTTTGCAATAACACAAAAATGTAAATTGGAATGAAAATAATCTAAATATTGATTTGGGCAGAAAATATATTTTAAGTTTTTCGTCGATGAAATGAAACTTTTGGAAATGCTTTACGATACATTAATTTTCTGACGTATCACTTTAAAAAAAAACTTTAAAAAATTTTAATTTAATCTTAAATTAAACTAAAATTTAACCAGAATTTTGGTGTTTATATAACTCTTTGAAAAATTAGAAAAAGCAGCGAAAATTGATATACTTGCTTCAAGAACCTTCTTTACTTTCCTGAAGAATACTTGTACACGTGATGCTCGTTTATGTTTAAAGTAAACGATTTATTTACGAGTAAATTTTTCAGCAATTTGTATATCACTTTTAGTATCAACTCAAAGTGATATGGGCACCAAGCGTTATATTTCAGGTTTTGTTGAAACATATTTGTGTAGGTAACTAACATTTAAACGACGAGCTGTATTTATAACAGCTGTATTTATATAAGACCCAACAGCAACAAGAAATCATGTCGCTGTTCATAAAAGAGAATCTAAATTTCTAAAATCAAAGAAGCAAGTTCACTGTTTCAAGGATTAAAATAGCTTCCATATTGTTATATTTGTAATTAATTCAAAATCGAACCTTGCTAATATTTCAAAAATTGGTATGCTGCCCTGTCCGGCATGACGGTTGGAAACCCAGCAGGCGTAGCCCTGGGCAAGGGTTCGAATCCCAGGGAATGTTTATATATGTATAGTGTCTTTGCTGCATGGGGGGAGACTTAAATTTGTGTTGAGATGAGAGCCTTTATGAGATATTGGTGAAAATCTAGGAAAACGGGCAAGGAGATCCTTGGAGTCGTTCTTCTGTGTGTTTTGCGTCAAATCTGATACGGATACGTCAAATTGGGAAACTTCGCGAAGCCACCCATAATGTGCCCAAGGTCTTTGCCAAGGACAGGCAAAGGTCAGAAGACAGACAAGACAGCTCTTCCCAAAGCTGGAGTTCAGTGACGGCACATTACTTACAGAAGTGTGAGAAACGAAGACACAGCTTCGATGAGCCTACGAAATCACACGAAGCCAGTAACATCAAAGATTTGTTGTTAAGAACAGCAACAGCTGACACTCCAATTTACCTTGCAGTTTCGACATGAGAAACATTGCGAGAGAGAAAGAAATATTTATTTTTAAAACATACTGCAAAGTTAATTTTTATGCGGAGGTAAAATATAGTAGTTGTTATTAAAACTGCCTAAAAATATTTCTTACCATTTTTCGCAATAACGATGATATTAACGTAACCCTTTATAGATAGCATTAACTATGTATTATGTTTCTAATAGTATTTAAGATTATCAATTCACTTTATTTGTGAAATCTTTTTTTATTTTATATTTTGTAACTGATTCTATTTTATAAGAAATAGTTTTGAAGAAATCGCTACTAAAATTTGATTTCGTAAGCTACACAGGCAAGAGGATCCTAGATGGAATTTTAGCCTATAAAATAGAGCACTGAAAGATACAGCCCAATTGAAATATTTTGTTTTAAGCTTGAGTGATCATATAGCCATAAAAGACGTTTATGTTCGGTTTTTATTTCAGTTTAAAATCGATTTTGCAAATATCTTTATTTTATTGTCCTTTTCCATCGTTTATGGAGATATCTTATTTATTGTTAAATATTTGATTGGCTAGATAAGAATGCATTATCATGTCAAATGAAGAAAGAAATTTGGCTAGTCGTAATTAATATTGCATTATGATCTGACAAAAATAAATTAAGCAGAAATATTTTGCCAAGGGAGAAAATGATAATAAATACCGCATTTTTGGTATTTCTAAGCTTGAATAAAATTAATTCTTAAATTGAGTATGTTAATTAACTTCCACAACGTAAGGATGAAGTCAGTTTACGTTAGTAAATGTTACCATTGTAATAGAAAAACGCATCGTAGATTTGCATGAGTGGAAGACAATTTATATATTTTGTAAACATTAGGAACATCTAAAACTCATCCCAAAACGCGTTCCATTTTTTGTACGCTGATGCATTACGTTACGCTGCCATGGCATTTATAATCATGCATTCTCGCGTTACCATATAAAATGTCACTTCTAATTTACCATCCACCTTCCTCCCCCCGGCGGTCGCCGTATAGTATTCTGCGAAGCTACTGGCTAGGATCTTTTCCTAGGGAGTCTCGGCCACGGAATTATACAAATTACGATCCTAGTGGTTATGAAGGCCCTGGAAAGGTCACTTATTAGCCGACCCGTGGACCTGGCATGTCCTAGAGCAGATGGCTCTAGTAGCCCAGGGGTAGCCTGCCCCCCCCCCGAGTTTGCTGGGTAAATGTTCTTCTGCGACGGGCAGCCCGAGCTACTAGCAGGTAGCAAATCATAGACAACAATCGTGTCACATAAGCGATGCGTCCCTCTCTCCAAGGTGCCAGGGCAGGGGCTAAGCCCCTGTGCCTGGTTTTGCGCGGTGAGGGGACTCGTGCCATAAGGCGGAAAGAGGAATGCCCATATTACTAGACTTACCATCCACCTTGCATATGTCGCCACTCTACGAGGCACGTCTTAATTTACTATCCATGCTGCGTATTAATAATATAATCTTATCTTCATAATTCTTATCTTTCTCATCAAGATATTTTAATTTAGGTATGTTCTGATCCACAGGAAATCGTATAGTAAAAATAGCCAAGAGAATTCCATTAGGAATGAATCTACAGGACAGAAAACTCACGTATTCAGGAGTTTCATTTTAGTAGATTTAATCAATTATTTTCTTCATTTAAATAAATTTTGTAGCTTTGATTGGTACAGTGTTTAACATTGTTGGCTTCCGTACAGCTGGGCTCGGTGGATCGAATTCCAGAGAAGGGTTGGATATTTGTTAGTGTATACTGGCTTGAGGTCATGGCGGCGCTTAAAATATAAGGCGTACCGAAAGTCTCTTCGAATAGTTTGGTGGTAGGCGAAGAGCGGCTGGCGAATTTTTGACCCTATTTCTCGGAGAATTATCTTTTAAAATTGGGACAGAACTGGGCAAACTCGTACTGTCAATTACAATGAGGCAAGGCCGATGCCAACGACAGACGCGATCCTGCGATTCTCGCCGCGATAAAATTCGTGGATTTCTTCTGATGTTAGTATCAGACATGCGGAGCAAGTCACGACAACAGCAAAATAAATTCGTGTCCATGAGGCAGCCGCATTTTTAGAAATTTATAAGGTATTTTCTCCTTTCTTGAAGCATGCCCTCGTGGTGCAACGGTAGAATATTCGGTGCGTATTCGAAAGGTCCAGTTTCGATTCCCGGCGAAGGCATGGCTCATTTTTCATGTCCCTATAACAGGAAAAAAAAAACCTAATGGCTCTACGGTGGCGCCCGAACTAAAAGGTAGTGGTAAAAGGTAAAAGGTGGTAAAGGAACTAAAGGTAAAAGGTTCGTCACCACCAGAATTTGGAAATGAACAATGCCCTTTCCGGTTTTACAGTCCCGGAGAGGGCATTGCTCATTTTTCATGTCCCTAGCATAAAAAAAAATCTAATGACTCTACAAATTATTATGCAGTTTTTACGCAGAAACCAAGATATAAGATTTATAATGAACAAACTAAATGCTGAGACTATTATTAAATACATTTTAATGAATTTTCATTTAGTTATTTGTTTTTATCAGGTTTCAAAATCTGTGTCCTCCTGAATCGACGCATCTTGGGTTGGCACATACTTCATCGGGGCATATCGATGACTACCTGCACTTACTGCTCATGTCTAAAATAAAATCTGCATATAGAATATACGATAATACATGTTCACAATCACTTACATCTAGGAATATTATTTCTTCTGAGCTTGAATAAAATTCTCTCATGAGGATCACGACTTTGCTGCTTTGGTTGTCATCGGAATAAAGAACCTGTTTATCACATTAATAAATATGTTGCTTTGTTACCGAATAATGAATAAAACAATAATTTTGTGTAATATATTTATATAATGTGATAGTTTATTAGAGAATTTCCTTACTCAAACTAAAAATAATATTCTCGAACACAGATAGAAATTATCCACAATATGTTTTTTATTTTCCCGAAGTTTTGGTGGTTTTATAGTGTTTCGTTAGTTAGTTTGCCTGGAGAAAAACTTATATAATTAGCTTTACTCTAGACATAAAATTTTCGTAGCTTGTAAAAGTATTTCTGTAAAACATGTAGCTTAAATTATTTGAGTACAAAAAGAGGAAATTGTTCAACATAATCCGGTTATTCTGCTGGCATTAATAGATGTCAACAATGAACATAATAAGACAGCTTGTAATTTATATAAAACCTAATAAATGAAAATTCTTAGAAAATAAGGATCTAACAAGTATCCTTAACT
Organism: Stegodyphus dumicola; assembly: GCF_044657685.1. NCBI lineage: Eukaryota > Metazoa > Arthropoda > Arachnida > Araneae > Eresidae > Stegodyphus > Stegodyphus dumicola. Next base: position 138,095,497 of record NC_140781.1, on the reverse strand, counting down.
AATGTAAGTTAGTCTTTTTATATGTTTTATCAAAAAATAATTACATAAAGGAAATACTGATAATTAACACAAAAACGTAAAATTCATACCTGTCTCAGAAGGATTTTTTCGTAGTTTAACGTGTTCTCCAAACCTTTTTATAATCAGGAATAAATTACTTTTCCCAAATATGAATAAAATAATTATTATGTTATCAAAACTAGAGATAGAATCACTCTTGAATCTACAGAAGGAAATTTTTACTAAAGAAATGATTGCCAATCAAAGTATTTCGTAATTCAAGCTTCATGTTTTTTAATTGCCAATTAGATGAAATATTTGTTTCCGGATCTGAATTCCTTAGCCCGAATGTACACCTAATTGATTAGCAGATATATGTCTAGATGTCTAATGATATCCATGAGTAATTTGTAAGGTTATTGTAAAAATCCAATGAATACTGACACTACAGGTCATCATTACAATGACGAAATTTCCTCAATTAAAAGCAAAGTATATTTCGTGCCATTATGAGCTTCAATTCGGATAAAAAATTGCTAGTATTTGCAGCATTTTGAATACATGTTTATGAAATTGTTGAAATTTGCATGAAATAGTACAAGTCATTTGAATAATTATCGAAATTCATTTGAAATTCTGAAAGCCATTCGAATACATATTAAAGTAAATTTAAACTTTCATTTTTCTTAAATTAAAAAAATATAATGCAGGGATAAGTCCACTTTTAATTTTAGTTTTTTAGAATATAAGTTTTATGAAATTATAGCGTCTAGTCTCTCTAAAAGTCTAGACATACATAACGTCTAGTCTTTTACATGTAATCCGCGATAATAAGGGATTAAAGTCTTAGTCTGGCGAAAGAATATTATTAAACTTTTCTCAGATTTCATACAGCATGAATATACATGTGATGTGTGATGCAATTTCAAATCGAAAAATTCCCATATTTGTTTAGATTAAAAGTTAAGAAAAATTTAGAAATAACATATAAGGGAAGTTTTCTTATTTATATTCAATTAGTTTGTCTTTGTATTTCGAGTATTACGGCAGAAGTTTCACTAAAAAGAATTAAGTCTTTTAAAATGAATTATTTGATTATAGCAAAGTACACTAAGGCTATCTGTTATACATGAGGATTTTTTAAAGATAACTGGCAAATTCCATTTAAAATACTTTTTTTTTCAGAATATATATATATATATATATATATATATATATATGGTAATTCAAATTTCATTTTGAAGTGATATCCTTAGAGATTTTATAGGGAATCAAATCCATATCCCGGAAGCCTGCAGAGAAAGATTATGACATTTAAGTTAGTAAAAGCAGTTAGTCTCGTCAGCTTGATTTCTGGATGAACTCTTGAAGGAGAACGAGCAGACTCATTAATACCATTTTTAAAGTGTGATACTTCAAGCTGGGTAAGACTGAACTGCTCTCCTTAGGCATCAAGCTGAATCAACGCTGAGAAAATTGCTGGAACGTGTGGCTCAGGTGACTCCTCAGAAATTATTGCACAGTTTGGCTGTGGTGACCAGCCAAACGTTACAGAAGCCTATGCTGCTGTAACGTTTAACAGGTTTGAATTATCTGCTGCAAAGACTGTCATTTTTTCTCCTCACTGGTCTTCATCCACAAAACATGTGAATGAATGGATGGTGCCACTCTTTCTGATCTTACACATTTAAGCTACATGTAAACAAGGTTTATGCTGATGCGAAAGAGCATACAAAGGAGGCAGTAAGTCAGTTTGTATATCGCCAAAATGGCTTCTGGCATCGCTGGTAACCCAAACATTACTGGTATCCACTGCAGGTGTCCAGATGGTATGATATCGGCGACATTGAAAAATTTATACTTAAAAAATGTGAATCTAAAACAGAAAGAAGGGGATCTGTGAAAGCCCCAGTGAGCCCCTTTCCGATTATACCTGGTCTTGGGTGCAGCCATACTCCCTGAAAAAAGCTACTGTGGTTTTTGTAGAACGTTAATTGAGGATAAAGAGAATCATACTACTGGGTTCTCTTGTAGAGTTTTATACTAACTAATCCAGTTATTTTACTGCTTTGCTTTTGCTTTGCTTTATTGCTTTACCTTTACTTCACTGCTCTGCCTTTGCCTTTGTTTTGTCAACTCTCACTATGATGCAAAGAATTATTTAAGCTTAGAGTTTCTCGCTTTCGGAGCCTCTGGCAGCTATCAGAGGCCGCTTACGGTGTAATAGCTCACTGCTGCTGAATTGCTGTATCGACTTTAGCACCGCTAGCAGCATTTTTTTCACGAAACAAATGCTTTGTATTTAATGCTACTCTGTATTTAATAATTTAATTTTCCTCAAGCTGCAGAGTTTGTTATCTATAATACTTTAAAACTTTGTGTAACCGTCAGGCTGATGAGAAAATAAAAAGGTTTATTATAAACCTTCATCTGAGTTTTTATTTACTGCACTTCAGAAATAAGGCGTAATAAGTTGTCTGTCTATCTTTATGATTCTAGGAGTTAGAATTTCAGAAAGTGTGGAACCGTATTTAGTGTCATGAGTAAATGGGCAAAGAGAAACATTTCAGAAGGAGTTTTTTTTATTTTTTGGTCCAATGGCGAGCACTTGCCTATAACGGCATTGTATCACTCCTAAGGCCAGTGTGGCCAATATATTGTGGGGCCACCTATTAGGCAGCCGCCGTTACCTCCTATGAAAGGACAGACAATTTTACATCTATGCCTTCTCCGGGATTCGAACCCGGGCCCTTCGGTATCGCAGTTAGTCTCCCCTTGTAGAGTCATTAGGTTAGTTGGAAGCAGAGAAGATGAAAAATATGCAACCGCCTTCACCGGGAATCGAACCACGGACCTCTGGAATACCGGCCCATCGTGCTACCGTTACACCACGAAGGCACGCTAGAGAAGTGGGAGAAATATCTTATATACTCCCCTGTTTAAAGGGCGACTAGGATTTTAGGGGACCTAGTCGCCAAATCCTGGGTGCGGAGAATCATCATACATAACCTTTTTTAGTTTGGGCGCCAATTGTAGTGTCATTAGGTTAATTGGAAGCAGAAAAGATGAAAAATATGCAACCGCCTTTGCCGGGAATCGAACCACGGACCTCTGGAATACCGACCCAGCGTGCTGAACCACTACACCACGAAGGCACGCCAGGAAAGTGGGAGAAAAACCTTATACCCTAACCACTATACCGCCTAGCCAGCCCTCGAAAAGGAGTTAGAGAGAGGAAACAAAACATTGCGTCAATACATTTTTATTTAATTATTTAATTTAGGAAGTTTCACAAACTGATTATAAACTATATTATTGTAGTAACGCAAAATCATGTGCTATTCATATATATATATATATGCATCAAAGCAATGCCACATGTTTCTTATTCAATACCAAAGAGACAACAAACCCATTTGCCAAACCCTTGTGAATGTCTATGGTGTCCCTTAAAATTTTATATTCAATCATAGTACGGAAGTATTTCTTTTTTGAAGCATTTTTTACTTGCTTCAAATTTAAGTTGCTTTTCTTGCTTACGTTTATGCAACTTATGAAAATTATATTTAAGAGGAGAAACGAATGTATTAAATACGTTACGAAAATTCTTTTGCAGAATATTAATGCCTGAATAGAACGTAACAAAATATTCCGCCTACGCATTAATAGAACGAAAATATGTGTTCGAATGGTGTAGAAAATATCGAGCCTTTCCAGTGGAGGACAGTAAATATTTCTGGCGACAACAAATGTTTCCATAAAAATAAGTCCTGAAGATTTTGTCCGTTTACAGGATTCTACAATTTTGAAAGAAAACAATGTTTATTGCTGAAGAATTTTTAAAAATTTGACTTGGAATGGAATGGAAATGTGATAAAACAAAACAAAATTAAAGTGAAATATTATATTACAGTTTTGAATTTTGGATATGAGATAGTGCAGTTTTAATTGTTTTTAATAACCTGTTCATAACATTTACTTACTTAACGCTTTATTTTGAGAGATTTCAGTGCAAATAGTATCTTCGCGCATTTCTATGATCAAATGTTGTTAAAACGAAAAGGCACGTATTACGTTTATAAAATGAAATAATATTATGAAAGTACTCAATTGCATCAACAGAGTTTATAACAACTAAAATCAACATATTAGTACTTAGAATGTTATAGAATAAAGAGCAATATTTTGGTGTCGTTTACATTCTTTAAAATGTTTGCAGAATTAGAAAAAAAAATCAGAAAGAGAAGAAGAAAAGAATTTTAATTTTCCTGATAAAGTAATGCCTTAGAAACATTTAGAATAAAGTCTTAATAAAATGGCTGTCTGAATGTTAACAGTGAACTTACTAACTGTTGAGATTTAAATTAATTTAATTTGAAAACAAGATAATTCCAGGCCCATTGCCATAACATAATATTTACTTCTATAGCACTCTGGGCTTAAAGTTAGGTGGATATAAGGTTTTGAATCCTCATTCGTAAAAGATGCATAAATTGTTCTGAAAAGCTTTACATAAATAGAAACTAATTTAACTATGAAGAAGAATTTGTTTTCATCTTTACTTATTTATTGTAGAAAACTCTTATGCTGAATCTGCTCTGCACTACTACTGTTTCCTCTACTCCACCAAAAAATTATGGGAGTTTATATAACAATATATAATCTAAGTTTCGAGACAGAGAGCTTTAACAATTTCTTTGTTCCGGAACGCTGTGTGGCTAGTGCTCTGGCTGTTAGTGAGTTAATTTTGAGATATCTCAGAAACTAGGTTTTTTTAAGACTTTCGCATTTTGATATCTAAATATAAACTGCGTTTGTATTCAAGACAGAAGAGAAACACGCCAAAGCAAAACATAAAATTAGAGAAAGCAACAATCTTGCGGTTGGCATAGAAAAGTCTCTAGAGATTTCGAGGGCAAACCGGTGCAACTACCTCTTCAACAGGAGCAACGAAGGGAAAGCCACAGTTGTATTTATACCTAAACGGAGTAAAGCGAATGAGAAAGTAGCGCCATTTGTCTGCAGAACTAGTTAATTGACTGAAAAATTAATTAATAGAATTTTAAAATCGTTAGAAAGGACTGGATTGGAATTAAAGACATTAACTAAACAGGCTAAATCTTTATAAATATAAATAGCTTCAAGAAAATCCAGTTCACCAATGGAAGATATTTTTGGATAATTTTTGCAGACATAAAATCAAAATTGTCATTTAATTTCCAGCTATGATTAGCTGCCGAAAACTTCCTAATTTCGTCTTGAATTAAGTCTCGTATTCTTCGATGCGAAACATTAACGCTCTTTTAAAGCACACTGACAAGATATGTTATAAATCCCCAAAGAATTAAAATCAGAAATGGAATCTCTAGAAATAAAACCATCTATTTTAATAATAATAATAGGCATGAGAAAATGACTTGAAAAATGACCTTCTGGGGAATGCGTGCAATTTTGTAACTGATAGAAGGATGAAAGTGAAGGATCCTGTCACTTACCTCTATGCTAAATTTTTATCTTCTGTCGGTGTACTTGGACTAAGTGGTAATCGGAGCCTGGTCACTTACCTCTCAGATCCTCGACCTTCGTCCAGGCCTTCTGGGTCAAAACAGTAATCAAGCTCTAGTCACTTACCTGTTAGCTAAAAACTCGAACTTCTTTTCTCCAGCTTTCAAAGCTTATACTCCCGGCAAAGTATTACACTCTCGTCTCTGGTTGTAAGTAGTTATAAAACATTTATAAGTAAATTTTAATTCGCTTATTATTTATTCGAGGGACTTTGCTGTCTTTATCTAATGTTTTTGCATATAATTCTGGATTACGTGAGGCGTATTTTGAGAGAAAGAAAGAAAAAAAGGAACGGAAAATTAAAAGAAAAAATAGTTATCAATTTAAAGTAAACTTAAAGTAAAGAGCCTAGTATATTAAAAACATTATTTTAGAGCTACAGTTGAAAATATATACAACTCTTGATGGAAACAATTCTTTTCTTTGAAAAATAATGGTAAGAATTTTTCTGCTCAGAATTCAGACAATCTATGCAGCTCATCCATCATACAGGCTGTAAACGATAACGTGACTGTTTTAAAAATTACGTTTTAGGATGAATAAACTAGATTATTCATCAGTCATTCAAAAATGCATGCAAATACTTATAACATTTCTCAGTGATCTAACTACTGCGCGTAAGGAAACATCTCAATTTATGGATAAACCCCCGTACAAATACAAGAATGCCCTCGTTTCTTTCATAACTTATTTAAAATGCAAGACACGCGATCGCTTCTATAGGTTATGAAATTATACCTTAGAACCCACTGTAGAGTTCATACGTAAGTAAGTTCAGACGAAGAGCAAGAAAAATGCCTTGAAAAAAACTGCTAAAACGAAAATTTTTATGGTCAGAACAGAGAGAAAGAAGAGAAAGTTATTCTTTATACCTCCCTTTTTTACTGCTTTTACTGTGTTCCATATTTTTGGTATTCATGGTGAGAAACATTTTTCTTTTCATGAAAAGACTTTTTTTATAGTCTTTTATATAGACTCATTTTATGCGTTATCTTTTCTTCCTCTTAAGAGTTGCTTTAGGTATAAGGAAGATGGCGATGGAAATGGATCGGTCTGAATAACACCTACTCTTGACGCCTGTAAGTGCATGTCTCTTACCACGATCTCTCCCCTGACTTCTGAATCTCTGAATTTGTGACTGCACAGTAGGATTAAATTACAGAACTCGCTTGCTTTTAACGGTGTGAACAGCAGTTTCAGGAAAGGTTACGTTTCATGTACGCTGGGAATACTATACATAAAGTTAGAAATTTCGGAGGGCATACAGAAAGCTCTGTCATATTAGTATATTAAACAAGAAAAAATACTGCTTTGACATTTTAAACATATCTATAAACATTAGCAATTTATCTGATTCCTAAAATTAAACTAAAATTAATTTTGAAAAACATCATTTGCTGCCCAGTGTATGCAGGTGAGAGAACTCGTTTCTTGGTATACGACAGCAATAATTTTATTTGATTGCGTTGAATAAGCGAAAGTATCACATTGACAAAATAAGTGTGAGTAAGAGAAAAGAGATAAATTACAAGAAGATACTGAAGTTTTTAATCGGTTCAGAATGATAAAACTGAAAGTTAAACAGTTAATGTAAGATTTATTTAATTTAGTGATATGATAATCAATTTATTTTTTGTGAAAAATCAAATATAAATGTGCAATAATTTCTGAAACATAATTTGTAAAACTAAGATAACAGTTTCAGAGATTTTGTATATTGCTGTATCAGGGTAATATTTTCCAATAGACAGTATATGTTATAAGTGACTTTGTGTTAACAAGTTATTTGCCTTCTTTTAAGTTACATGTGTTTTTGTTGTTTTATTTAAAGCTGCGTATGCTCTATCCGATTATTTGTCTTAATCAAGTTATATTTGTCTTATTTATTTCATACATTAAAATACATAATTAATCTTTTTATAGCGACCACTAGCCATTTCTAAGCTTTCGCCACTACTAAGGTCAGAAGTGGTGGTCATTTTATTATGGAGGCATGTAATAGGCTGACACTGTGGCCTCCTATGAGGGGAACAGACAATTTACATCCGTGTCTTCTCCTGGATTTACACTGAGTGATTTAATTTAATTTAATATAATGCTCAATTAAAATCTTTAGTTCAATGCATCCTTCAACGGGAATGTTTCCGATGTTATTTCCGAAGCCCAACCAGTAGCTGAGTGGCTAAACCACTAAATACTAACAGTACGACTGGAGAAAGCTGGCTACATGGCTGGTTTTAGTTGTTTCCCTCATGTGTTACGTGAATCTGAGACAGGTTCCATCAGAAAGAACCCCACGAAGGTAACCCTAAATAGGCATTTTCTCATTTCTTTCTGTATGCCTTCGGGATGTAAAGATAGCATACTCGGCGAATATTCGAGAGGACCAGGTTCAAATCCCGGTGAGGATATTGCTCATCTTTCATGTTTCCCGTATCAAAAAACCTATGAATTTACACTCTTTCCTTAGGTAGATAGTGCTATGCGCTTTGTCATATTCAAATAATTTAGCATCAACTATTCCAGTATTTAAACTAAGAGTGTTAGCCATATATTTACCTGTGATACATCAAATTAAACTTTAACTATCGAAGTATCTTCATACAAATGCTGTATGCGAGAATCTTTCGTCACGTGACACATACCTAATTTGTAGTTCGAAGGAGGAAATGAGCCCACCAGCGGCTGAGCGGTAAAGTCGCTGAACACTGGGTAGGTCCGAGGTTCGAATCCTGCGAACGGGCTGGGTGCATGGGCGTTTTCGTGGTTTTCCCCATGTGTAACGTGTATACGAGCCAGTTTCCCTTAGAAAGTCATCCACGAAGGCATCCCTCCCCATAGGCAGATAGCCCTGGTGTGTTTTTCTATAATTCAATAAACCAAACCAATAGAAGGAGGAAATGATAGTGAGTTCCTTTCCTCGCCTCCAAATTGCTGGATCACACTCCTTGTTTTGGATGTGTTAAAGATATTGTTTTCTGTGCATCCCTTATAATCTGGCCTTAATAAACTCAACATCTGCATTATCCATGCAGTCGCACAGTCACATGAAATTTGCAGTGTGGACTGAAATGGACTACAGAAAATGTGTGTGGACTAAAATGGACAATAGCCCTATTTTCATTTTTTATCTTTATTTATTTTTTTAAGCTTAATATAAGAATCTCACGTGAGGCATCTATAACACACGGCAAGAAACTGAAAAGTTTAATTTGCAACACAGGGAAATTTACGCCAATTAAAATTTTTTTCTGTAAATATTTGTAGTAGGGTGATATTTCCTGGCGTACCTTGCGTTTTAGAGTTTCCTTATTGTTTTTCTATAAAACTACGAAATATTAGTATATAGTAACTCTAGAATGATTTGTTACCTCAAGATACCACTATTTTTTCATCATTTTTCTTTTGTTGAAACTATTGGAAAGTATATTCAACTTTTAAAAGTTGAAAAATTAGTATGAAATTCTGTGTTGAAATTTCCTTAACTACTTCTCTAAATTATTATTTTCCTTAACGCAAATTTTGTTATCTGCTATTAGACTATTATATTTCAGTACTTTAAGCAAAAATCCCAAAGGAATAGGCATTAAATCTTCCTGAATCCAAATGCGGTTCAGATATCTGGAAGGCATCCAATTTATTTTCTGCTTTTAGCATATTTCAGTGAAATAAAGTATCTGTATTCTAAAATAAGTAAACGTAACAGAGTAATAAAATGTCTGACCCCTTTTCTAAAATCTAGCAATACGTTAAGATCGTAACATTTCAAATCTAAGCAAAGCTCTGTCCCATTCTCATGTTCCTTTGCCCATTCTCGGAACATTGTTCCCCACATAAACAATGGTGTGCAATATCCAAACGGTCCCACAGCCGGCAGTGAAATAGTCTCAGCATTAATAAAACCATCCAAAAGGACAGTGAAGAGCAAGAGCATGAACAAAATTTTATTATGCAGCCAGAATGCATGGCTCTCAAGGGAAGCATTAAGGGTAAGCTTTCATTTCGTTGAATTGGTACTAAATACTGCATATCTCTTACCTTCATTTAGAGAGAAAAATATTTTATTTTCGTTGTGCCATAATTTTTTTCGGCTTCATGGTATTCCTGAGACACTCTAATAAAACAATGAAGAAAAATTTATTTTTGCTTTTCCTCCGCCTGCGCAAATGAGATTTTTTTTCAATTTAATTTTAGGAATTTATGAAGGAAACAGAAGCCTTTCAGAATAAGGTTTCCGATTCATTTATCTTTGTCTAGCGTAGAGATGAATAAATAGCTAATTCGATTACCATTTTTTAAATTTTCCGCTAATTTCCTACAATGCACAAGAGATCTTTGAATGTCAGAGAAAATATTTTAAGAAACTTGGCCTTCTCAAAAGCTTAAAATGACGTAGCATTAAAAGAATTAGCCAATATATATTTGCCACCGTAAAAAAAGAGACAGAATTGTTCATAATTTGTAATGCTCAATTTGAAGAAATTATTTTCATGCGTATTTTAAAAAACATATCTTAACAAACGGCGAGATTTTCTTTAGACCAGTTCCTTTCAATGCACATAAAAACGCGCAAATGATTTAAAAAGAGTATGCAAAGGTACTTTCTTAATGATTGTAACAAACATTAACAGTTAAAAATAATTTACTATATTGATTATCTATTGCTTATTTATAATGCACTTCTCAATGTCAACAATTGAATTTAAGCATTTTTTATGGTCGTGACTGATAAGTCCTTTGAGACGTTTATTTTTACATATATAATATTTTTCACCTTCTATTCAGATGTAAAATAGTATTAAAATAAAAATTTAAGGATGAAAATGCTTTGTTAAAATTCGAATGCGTTACAAATGCTGATAGAGGGAAGCGCCAGTTACTTGGGATTTTAGATCATCAAATCAAATTGTAAGTGTTTGGAATCATAATATGACGCGCCGGAAGCTTACCTTTAAAATGCCAAGTGTGAAAGCCCGCGAAAACCTTCAGAATGAGTTCATAGAATTATCAAAATTTAATCGACGTTAGTCCTAGAAATACAGTAAATGATTTAATAAAAACAAAGAGTTAACTTTAAATGTGGAAACTATAGAACATCATTTGAAAGAAGCAAAATTATTTAGACATTGTTCCCCCCTCCCCAAAAAACCTGTGCTGGGGGAAAAGTAAAATTAAAAGGCCTGTATATATAGCCTCTGCTAAAGAAGTATGTAAAATGGACTAAGAGAGAATTAAATAGACCTTCATTTGCTAGAAAACTAGTATCTACTTGTCTTTATATGATAATTTGAACAATGCACTTCATTTAGAAAAAAAAGAAAGAATCCAGGGTGTTCTATATCTATTGCAAAATTTCTTAGCGGTAATGCCATCGGTGCTTTACAGCGGGATACGGAGGTGCTACTTTGCCAAGGGTATTTCCTCTACGCATGAATAGCCCAATGCGAATGTTTACAAGAACATGTTTCACAATTAAATAATAGTTTATAAAGACAGAAATTGTTAAAATATTTCTTTATTTCAGTGAGATAACGGCGCATAATAGTGCAGAGGTGCTGAAAGTGTATTTCTTCTGTGGAGAAGTCTACTAGTCTGAATCAGGCTTATAATTTAATAGATGATTTAGATGGCATAATTATACAAATCTTGATTGTTTACATGAGACTTTATGATGGGAATGTGAATATTTTTTTAAATAAAATTACTGAAGAAAGGAATCTATGCCTAAAAGATGGAAATTAGGATTTCTAACCAAATGGCAAGATGTATCATATTATTTCCTATCATAATACTTCTTCACTCATACCTTTATTAAATCGAAAGATTTTGACCCAGCATTAAGACCATTTATTACTATTGTTATTCTTTGCTGTTTATGAAACTGTTCCAGATATTTCGTTGCACATTTAAGATATTATTCCGTTCCCATATTTTACTTCGTAATGTAGGAAATAAAAGAGTGAGATGTTCTTGCAATTAACATTTTGACGAAAGACGTTTAAGTCTATTATAGGAAATTTTAAAATTATATGTATATATATATAGAGAGAGAGAGAAAGAAAGAGAGATAATTAGGCAAAATAGCAACAGTGTTGTGGCATTTGAAGGAAAATTTATCTGTTTCTAGGGCGATCACACACAGGCCCCTCTTCTTCCGAATGCTTTTACATTTCTAATGTTTTAGTTTTTTACGTTTCATTACTATTTTTCTCGATGGACTGCGCAACGCTGCTTTTTTTTTGGTCTGCCTGTTGCTTTTAATATAAATACTGCAATTTTGCTTCTCATCTGCTACCAAAGACTTGCTTCAAGACGGGGTGGTCTGCAATTCCCTTAAGAAAATCGTTGTTGTTGTAAATAAATGCAAAATTGCCAGGTCTTTCATAGGAAAACTGAAACTTATTTGAGATTTAGCGCACTTCTCTCTCTTTCTGCAAGATTCGGCCTGCAATACCATGTGATCTAAATTGACTCGCCCGCAGCTACTGACGGCTTCCCCTTGCTAAGAGCAGAAGCCTGCTCAGCTCCTAGCTGAAATTTGATGAATTCTCTCTACTGCGATGACTGCAAAGCCAACTCACATTCTATGTTCAGTCCCTTTCTGCTTAAGTGATGTACTGAACTCTTCAAGATGCCTACTTCAGGATCTTTCCACTCGTTAGGTCCCCACATGGTGACAAAATGCGACAACTGGAAAGCTCTAACTGCCAATTAGCGGATGTCAGTTGACATACGAGTGTCTGAGTACTGTCATTGTACAGTAGTCATTGTACAGAATCTTTTCATTTTGTTCCTGAAGAAAAGAGTCCTGCGTTGATCGTCCTCGATATCGATAGGGTTTTTCTCAAAATATAGAGCAAATTAAATTTGCTACTTTAGCTAGTTTAAAATCCTACACTGGCATGTTTTTCTTCTAATCCGACTCTTATTTATATGCATATATTTGACTACAAACTCCTTTTACAAATTTGCTGTGTAAAACTTTATTTCAGTGCTAGCTTTATTACATTTTATTCAAAATCTGTAAAGATAAATAGAACAAAGAGAAAATAATACATATTAAAGAAATACGTTCTAAGATTATTCTTAATAATTAGTAACATTTCCCCTGTTTTGAGTTAATTTCAAATGAAAAAGCTCGTAAACACCTCGAGACATAAGTGAAGAAATCTATTTTCTTTAAGACAATTTGCCTAACGCTGCAGAAAAGAAATAACATTTCCTCTCCACTTCCCTGATATATATTATGGTTTTTCATCAGAAATTAATGCAAAAGAAAAAAAGGAATTTTGCCATGTGTAACATCTTTAGAGTTCTGACTACTCCCAGTCTTGGAAGCAAAGTAATTATTCATCTTCATAAATTTAAAATATTTCTGATTTTAATTTTAATACATTATGTTATATTATGGCTAGATTATCATATAGTCACCCCGTTACAAATGGTTGATACATATAGTCACGCCGTTACAAATGGTTCCACATAAATACTATAATGTAAGTAGCTGTTTAAGCCCTCTGATGTAAATACAAATTATGAATAAAATAATTTGCCAAAGATGTAAACATTGAAAAAAAAACATACGTAGAAACACTGAACCACATTTATTTAGAAAACAGTAAACCGTACCATACGTCAAAACACAAAATACGACTGGAAACTTTTAAACAAAATCTAAATGAAAAAGGATTATGATCAATCATGGACTAGGATAATTTGAATTATGGCAAAGCACTTGAGGTTTATATGCCTATGGGAAGGGATAAGCTTAGTAAGCGAAGTGTTTTGGTATTCACGTTTACTAAAAAAAAAAAAAATGCGAAAACTATCAAGCAACTAGACTTTTTGTCGGGGTTTAAATAATAAAACGAGACATCATTAAAATATGTTTGTAAACCGTACTTTATTTTTCGCACTGTGGAATTAGATTCTTTCCTTTTACAGTCGCTTAGAATGATCTTTGCTCAACAAAGATAACGTTTCACCCCCAACGGCAAAGCAAAGTTAAAGGTAAGTATAGAAGCTAACACCAAATCCAACTTTGCTGAAATAGAATGCTAAACTTGAAGTTCACGCGAGGCATTTCAATTAGAATTAAGGTAATTGCAGTTAATCTAATCAATGTGAACTACGCTGCAAGGCATTTTCGTTTTAACCACTTCCCAGTGTTACTGATATTTTATTTTTACTACGAGACCTCCAACAGAATGACAACTGATATTTTATTTTTACTACAAGACCTCCAATAGAATGACAAATGTCTTCTTGTAAAAGCAATATGGTACATTCCGACTTTCTAAAGCAATTTTACTGAAATTTCTTTCAGTTTTCAACATTTTTTCTTTCCACTGCCAGTGTTGGCGCCTCCGACATCTACTATGTTAAGAGCATCCATCAAAATGTGCTACCTTTTAAAAAATAATACTTGATACTCATTATCTTTTGGTCAATGGACAGTGTGGCATTTATTTCTTTATACAAACTCTTAATGTAACGAACATCATTAGCCAATTAACATGCAAAAGTAATCATTAAAAATGGGAACATTTTATTTTACTTTAATTTTAAAAGTTTAGACGTATTCGTGATAATTAATAGCTTTCCGCATAGCAAAGCAGCCTTTAATGTTCTGTCTTTAAAGGTGCGGACATGTGAATTTTTAATATTTAAAAAAAAGTTTAGTTTCTTTCAAATGTTGATTCAAAGTGCTGTAGCATATTAATAAACCTGCCTTGCAAACGTCATATCGTTATCACAAGGAGAAGATGTCAGAAATAGTTTTATGACTCTTACCTGCTGTAAAAAAGAATGCTAAATTGAAAACCTCAATTCTCAGTTTTAAAATTGCTTTTAACTATTTGAACTCTTAAAGCTCAGAATGTAACTGACGGAATGCTTTAAAACTTTCGGTATTTGTTCTTAATAAAATTCAAATTGAAAAAAGGCATTTTCCCATTTGTTTATCAAGTTATACAAAGTGTTTTATAAAATATTGAAATTACAAAGCGTGACAACATATTTAAGAGGGAGTTACTACTTAAATAAAAGAAAAAAATAGAAGCAAGAAAATTGTTGTTAAGATTAAATTAAAAGCAACATTCTTAAGTGCTTTAATTAGCTTTGCTGAGCCAGTGTTTAACAATTAAACCAGTGTGATACAAGATTCTAAACTTTATCAAATATGACTTTTTTAAGTTCATAAATAAAAAATAACGTTTGGAAAATATTTTTTTTCAATATAATTTTCTATTGTAATTGAATTTAAATAAAAACTCTGAATAAAATGAAAGTTTTTTAGAAAAGGAAAAACAATATAATCTTCATTTTAATAATTTTAAGTGTCTAACACTAATTCGACTAAACTTGTAATATTATAGATACACATATACTTCTAAAACGTATTATTAGTAAAAAATGTAATTGAATATATTTTCATTGACAGTCAGAATGTCTTTTGTACATTTATCATTGAACGTATATCAGATGATCTTGAAACAATAAATCTTATCAGTAAAGCTCGTTCTAATACGCGATTTGAGCCATGTAGTTTTAGTAACAAGTTTCTGGCGTTTTGAGGATGTCGCTTCCGTAGTCATGAGACCTAGCCATTTCAACAGCTTCCTGGCATCCATTTTCGGGTAACAACTAGCGGATAAATTTCTTTTCCACTCGATGGCAACAGCCAGTGTCCGCCCATGGGGCACGAATACGGATATCCGGAGGCTGGCCCAATGTTTCTGCAACAGGACGTAATGATTTCTGAGGTAGCTTTCTTTTAACTCCGGGGACTTGCGATTACTACTGGTATGTGGACCAAATTAATTTAGAGAGCGAAATATACCTAACCGTTACGTCAAACTTCTTTTGCTATAGCGCAGTAATTTTAGTAAAATCATTACATAGTCTAACAACTTAAGTACGGTTGCAGATAATTTTCTGTAAATTTAGTTTTTTATAGCAATTTTGTTATAGCATGAAAAATCTAGTTAAAATAAGAACTACTTACTTATTAACAAACTAAGGCCATAAACAGATCACTGACTAAGACTAATGTTTGAAGTCACCGGAAATATTTCTCATTACTGTTAATCATATGCGCCTATGCAGTCTCAGCTACCCTCAAAACTTGGTTTACTGGTTCGTTAGATGAAAGACGCAGATTTATTCAAATTTGTGTATAGTTCGGCGTAGGCGGCTACCGGAAAATAAGATGACTGCTATTCATACTGCTTTTAATGATGGTTATAGCTTTGTGCTCATTACAGCATCTATGCCAGAATTTCTGAGTAGCAATATGTTATATTTTATCTCAATGCTTTGTGGAGATTTTGCGGTAAAGCATAACTTTCTTAAAGATACTGTATGATAAGAATCTAATGAGACCATATAAAAGTATATATATATATATATACTTATGTCTAACAAATGTCTAACAAATTGCTCTCCAGTATCTTTTTTTATTTATTATTTTTTCATTGAAAGAAATGGTGTACAAATATTGGTTCTGTATATTAGTCTAGGTATTCTAATTATGCAAAATCTGCTGTATGCAATGCAAGGCGAAACTTACTGTTTTGAGCTTCCAACGATGGATTGCCTCCTCTTCTCGTGATTGGTTCGGAATCTGTACATGTAGCATCAGAATTATTATCTGATGTGGAGGACGATGAAGGGCCTCGATGAAGTGACAGATACATACGACCCCGAGAGCTTCCGCCGTTCCCCGAATTGCCTCTCATGCTTCCGTCTCTTTGCAGGGGTGTAACTTGTTGATTCGGAGCAGGATTGTTGACAACCTCGACTTCGCTCTGGGCTACTGTGGCCCCTTGAAGTGGACCCCCGTGCCCTGGCCTTGGCAAAGAATTGTACCCAGGATATTGATTGGGGGTCCCTTTATTGGAAGTAATAACCGTAGGAGAATTATGTCTCTCTGCACCTGCAGAAGAAAAAGATGCTACATTCAGTATCAAAGCATTAATTAAGCAGCGCTGTAATATTTAACTGATGCACATACATGGCGTTTCTCAGGATTAGTAAATATGAGATCTAGGACTTTAAATTCATTTAATTGTATTAAAGCTGAGCGTCCGCCAGGTACAGTGGTTAACGACGCTGATTGCTGTACCGATGAGCCCAGTTTCGAATCCCGGAGAAGACATAGAAATAGTGTCTGTGAAGCAAGGAGACTCTTAAAATATACTCGGAGCCGAAAGTCCTAGTGAGAGGTCGCTGAATTGGGAAGAGAAGTGACGTGAAAGACTGTGGAGCGCTACCCAGGATGCTATCCGTCAAAACTAGGATGGAACTCCACAGTTAGTGCGGCGGAACTATACCTGTACAACCTACAGTGAAATTCTGGTGTCCCGTTCACTTCTACCTGTACCTGTATTAAGGTTATGTAATTTTTCTCAGCGCTTCCAAATATCAACAATAAATCATTTAGTCAAAGTAATAACTTTGTGTCTGGCGTAGATTTTAACAAAGAATCTATAGATTTCGAGGGCAGGAAGTTACAAGTTCAGCAAGGTTACAAACATGTTATAAACAGGTTCGACTAGAGCAAAGAATTCGGTTCTTGATAAGATTCTGCTCCTCCGGCAAAATTTCTTTGCTACCTGTACCTGCTCGCCCTCGAAATTGATAGTCTTGCTTAAAATCTAAAACTAAACACAAAGTTTTTGCTTTGCCTAATTATATGTTTTACTTTGGTGTGATTAACTTTTCTCTTAATAAATAATTTCCTATGAACATGCTTTTTCTGCAGTCTGAGAGGAAATCCCGCGTGATTAGCATTTAACTTTTCTACCTCGTCAATCTATAAAAGATTCCGTTGCGATTGAATAATTCAGATTCTGTTCAGGAATGAAGGAATTCAAATTATGTTTTAGCAACTTCTTATTACAAAACGCAGAAAATAATTTTTAAACTCCCGCAATTCTTGAGGTTTTCTGTTGTCGTTTTATTATTTTAAACTTGATTAAGGATATTAATTTCTTATCGTCAATTTTAGGACCGAAATAATACTGCAAATTTCCCGTACCAATTTATATGTAGTCAGCTTATTTAGCTGGGGTGCAAATGAAGGTCAAACTACTAGTGTTTCAGCAGTCTTATCCACTAGTCCACTGATTGGCTAGAAGTGTGTTATAGCGATTCGTTAATACTGTAACATTTATAAAATCAGGAATCAATTAGAAAGAAAGCACTGTGAAATATTGCAATAAAACAATATCTTAACGGGAAAGTGCGGTATTTTTAATTTTCTGAAGTGAAGTAAGTGAATAATGTCTCAGAATACAAAAAAATAGTAACATTTAATCGCCCTCTTCTCATTGAAAATATCACTCTGTTAGCTTGAATTATTCTAACAGATACACAATCACAAGTACTCAGATTGTTTCGCAGATTCAGAATAAACAAATGTTAATCTGAGTACATTTTGTTCAGTTACGTAACAAATAATATTGAGAAATAATTTAATAGGCTCCCAATTTCGAGATAAGCTGAACATTAAAAAATTTGCTTGAGCTCTATAGTGTTTACTCTGTTTAATCACATTTACCAATCTTATTTAATCAAGGTAATGAGTTTTATGGAACCAGACTCCATTTACAGAGAAACTGGTATCATCAGAGTAATTTGAAAGCTCTGTGACGAATATCCAGCTTAGACTTAAAGTTGTTGGGTGTTTATTATGTTCACGTTTCCTTGCAATTCCTGCCAGATTATTCAAAAATAAAAGCCTTCCCTTCAATTCATTGCATGAAGTTACTTCACTTTGTGTAAAGTTACTTACAATTCTTTATCAGAAGTATGGTGCTTAATCATAAATTTTAATATTTTCTCTCTGAACTTCAAGGACTAATATTAAAGGAATAACTAGACAGCATTTTTCATATATCAACTTTTCATTTCTTTAAAAGCGTATGACTGAATTTTGCACAAGCATAAATATGTACAAATTATTTTAAAATAAACTGAAATAAGTTATAAAAATTTTATATTTTGTGCAAATTTTAAATTTCTCTATGTTAGCGTATCTGTCTGTAACAGTTTGAGTTATTTTATTATTTTTGTGTTTGCTATCATAATTTTTAGACGACTGAACGATACCACCACCAAACTATGAGGAGGATTCGAGCGCACTATCTTCTGATAGATAATGTTCGAAACATATGCATCTATTTTTTCTGATAATACGAATGATAGGATCTGTGTTATCTTCTAATAGTTGAGTGAACGTGGTATGAGTATGCCTTTTTCTAAAAAGGCGTCTGATTTCATAACGCCAGTAAATTAGAAAGAAACTCGAAATTAATTTGAATTCCAGTACTTATTTATGTACATATATCTCTGTTCTTATGCCTATAACTCATATTTAGATTTACGAAGAGACATACAGACGGTTAGTTTTGTAGATTTATACCTTAATTCCATACGCAATTAAAACTTCTGTGAAGTTAAAATTAATACCTTCAAAAAGGTGCTGATATCTAATGTCATATAATACTTAAATTAAAAATAAAAATAATTGAAACTTTTAATAAATAAATGAAACTAAATAATTGAAAAAATAAAAATAAATAATTGAAACTTTTGAAAATAGGTCTCATTTTTTAAACTATGAGTAACATTAAATAAAATTTACGGCAATAAGTAAACAAAATTTTCTACACAGAAAGCAATATAGCAAGGAGCAGTAATATAACGTAGTATATATAATAGCAGTAGTTATAGCATATATAGTATGTATCTATATATATACATGTACATATATATATATATATAAGTTACTTCAAAATATCTTTCAAAACTAACTTACTAGTATGGATTTACTCTTTTAAGATAATTATACTTTAATTAAACTTAAGAGATAATATAATCAATTAATCAATATTATTTCGTAATATTAATTATTCGTAATATTAAAATTAAATAATATTGATTAATTGCTATATCGATTTCTATGTATCTATAATAATAAAAGCAAGTGTAATGTGTCTGTCTGTCTGTCTGACCGAGCTCTCCAGCCAAATCTATCGCACGCAGGGACCTGGAATTTTTTATACGGAAGCACAAAGGGGCTGGCCACCAGACCTCGAAGCCCGATTTTCGATTTTTGAATTAGAAAAATTTAAAAAAAATTATTTATAATTAATTAATCACGGTTTTTTTGACTCACTGATATTATTATTTGTTTTCAAATAACGTTCGATTGTAACAATTGATTTCTTTATTCTAGCGTTAGTTTGCTGTTTTGACGATACATTAAATCGATTAATTACAATTCATTTCTTTTTTGTAGCTTGTGGGGGGGGAAGAGAGAGAGACAGTCTACATGTCCTACACTACCATTCCTGCGCTATTCACTTATCTGCATTTTCTAAATGCGCGGGCAACGCCGGGCGGGTACACCTAGTATATAATATATTAAACCTTATGCATTCGAAATTCGGTAACATTCGAAATTCGGTAAGATCTTTAGTTTGAAGTTAACTACGAACAAAAGATTGAATTTTGACAAGTATTTAACAAACATTTTATGCATCTATTATTAAAGATTTTCAGTTCAACGTTCAATTATGTATTAATCCGAAAGAAATAGAATCAGTAAACATATAAAACTAATATACAAATACAAAATCATTTTTAGAAAGCAATCAAAAAGCTCGACGTAAAAATGACATTAACTTAGGCAAACATCTTTTAGAAGTAAAATTAATTAGCAAACGTTTTTCACAAACGACTGCATAAATTAGGATCATGAAATACATTCTTGTAGCAGCCCTCTTTATTAATTACCCCTTGCAAGTCCGGAAAATCAAGGTGCTTACTTAAGCCAATAAATCTAAGATGCATTATTCTCAAAGTTTTGCAATAGAATCCATTCAGCTGCAACTAAATATAACTCATATTACTCACCGATGACTTCAGCAACGCCCTCTAGTAATGCATATCCGATTCCTGTGCCGCACACACGCGCTGAATATTAATACCTAATCTTCGGTTATTCACTCTGCATGAATTGGGAAAGATGTTGCACTTCTCTTTCAATGTCCGTTCTTCAAAATTCTCTGCTCTGAACTTAAGACTCGCTTATTTGAGTAACAGCGACGAGGGAACGTTACTGGCACTCAAGCGTAGTTTTAAGATCCAAGTATTCTTAAAGTAACGGAAATACACATGTATTTGTTTCGGATAAATATACTTTGAATGTAATAACTTTAAGACTTTAATTATACACGCGAATTGAGATATTTAGGATGAAGGAAATTTACCTCCAATTTCTTTTCTTTCACAGATTTGAGATTCATGGTGGCGATATAATATAATTCGATTGAACACATTTTATTTGATTCTATATCCATATTCTGATTAAATAATTATACCGTGTATAAACTCGTAATTGTAAGTATATATTTACCTGTATAAGCCGAGAATTTTTAGCACATCTTCTTTCATTAAAGACTTGGCGTTAGCATATATACGATTTCAAACTGATTTAAAAATAACCTTATCACAAAAATGAATAAAAGATTAAAGAAATTGAAATAAATAAAACTTTTATTTTTTTATTTCACCTAATCTCGATGTACAATCGCACTTCTCAATACCATTATTCGGCTGGAAATTTTCTAGCAATTCTTCAGAAATCTCTGCGTGCTGCAGTTAAATCCATAAGAATTGCATCATCTATAATTTTATTCAAACATTACCGTTATCATCATCACCCACCTCATAGATAATATCCTCTTCAGTTCGGTCCATAACACTGCAATATTTTTTGAACGATCGGATAATCGTGTATGGCCTACTTTGCAAATGGATGAGGATTTGGTGTTCACCTTCAATTCGCCTGATAAGTTTAGCTAAGATAGACGACTAATTATTCTCTTACTATTAAATTTAAATTAGGCTTGTAAGCTGTTTTTCAGTTCTGCCTGCATATGCAAACTCTTAGCTTCCTGCTTATATGAGGAATGGCTTATAGTCGATAATATATAGTTTAGTTTATACAATTGTAAAGCAAACTTCTGTTCCTGAATAAAATATCAGCCATTCAAATAAAATTCGAAAAATGCTTTTCTTTTAGGAAAATGGCTTATGTTACTGTGATTTAACAACTTTTTAAAAAAATGATAGAACTGGTTTGTTCAAATGATTTCAAGAAATTGATCATGATGAAAATAGTATTTGTATTAATGTTTAATTTTAAACTTTAATTGGGATATTTCTGCTTCTGCTGATTATTGTCGATGAAAGTAAAATTACGAGTGCTTCACGTTACCAAAATTTTAATTTTGTAATACTTTTTAAAGTCTTAAATACTTCTTTACATTTAAAGTCTTTAAAGGTTTTTAATTTTTCAGATATACACAGTTAAGAATTTTGTGATACGTTCATTCTTTCATAGGATCTCTTTCATAATATTTCGTAGGATTCTTTTTCAGAATATTTCATTTTTTTATCAGAAGGGTATTTAGATTTCTCTAGGATTCATGAATAAATTACAAAATGTGACATTTTCTAGATTCATACCGAAAAAATATCGAATGTTACCGTATTAACAGAACTATTTATTGCACTTAACGCTAAAAAACATCATGTAATACAGTTTTCAAAGTGATCTTGGCAATCAACTTACCAATTTGACTTTGTCTTAAGTATTTAAAGAGAATAATACCAAATTGACAGTAGAAGATTTTTCAAATTTTGATTTTAAAAAGTAAAGTAAACTTTACTAACACAAAATATTTATAACATGCTTAGTTTGGAAGTGCCAGACACTAGTAAATTAAGGTAATAGATATAAACTAAAAAATGTGCCTTTTTCTTTTTGCAGAAACAATTTTTAAAGGTTTCTCTTTAAATGGTTTTAAACTGAGATTTATGCATATTTTTTTGTAACTATTATGCTCAATTTTTCAGGCATAAGCATTCTCTTTCACGCTCTCGTCTGTTAGCTCTGAAGTATTTTTTCTGAGATCTAAGTTCAAAGGAACATTTACTTGAACAAAAACTTTAAATATGTTCAACAATAAGTTATTCTTTATTATTAATATATATATATATATATATATATATATATATACTGAATATGTTAACAATAAATATTATTATAAGCATAGATGTAAATATAATATAGAATAGTAGGTAAATACCCTAAAACGTAGGAAAATGAATATAATTCTGTGATTTAATAAAGGTAGTCTCTACAGAAAAGAAGTGCAGAAAGCTTCGAGTATTAATGCAGAGAGCAGTAAGGGCTTCGAAAAAATGTCAAAAATCTATTTTTAAGAATTGAAACAATATCAAACAGAAGACAAACATTATTAAAAGGCCCAGCAAAAGAAACAATGAAGTCATAACACCATGATTATAATGTAAGGAAGGATTATAAATTATTCGCAATTTCTACAAAATATTTTCAGTATTTAGGCATATTTTTATAAATTTTGATCCAAGAATCATAACTGAAATTTATCTTTATAATGTTTTTTACCTAAATGTGTTCAGTGAATTTATGTAAATTCTTCTCCAGAAAGGAATAGTCATAGATTTTGTTTAAAAATATGATGCATTTTTATGTTTTCTAGTGTTCTTTCACTCGAAAATGTTTCTAATTTTCATAAAAATATGTTCACTTGAATTTATGAATGCATTTTGAAATATCGTTTTAAAAGTGCTTCGGTAAAGAACAAATATTTTTACGTGTGCCTATACGTGATCATCCACTTGAAATCTATCATTTCTAGACACCTTTAAGATATTTTCCAAAAAATATGTTATTGATTAAATAAAAATATTACTGATATCCCAAAAATAAATTACCGATAGGAGAAAAATTAAATTATATATTTTTTATAAATAAAATGTTTTAATAATTTATTTGGTTTTACTGAATACTAAGTTTACTTGAAAAGAAAATGTCGATGTTGTCCTTTGTCGAAACCGTTTTACTTCCCTTAAATATTAGTGATACTAATGATAGATTATTTTATAGCATCCTGACTGCAAAGAATAAAATAAGTGTAAAATACTTTTAGATTATATTATTTAATAAAATATGCATGAACCTGTGGATATATAATTTTATATATTTCATTTTGAATCTCTAATTCTGCAGTACATAATTATGAATGAACGACATTTTATTTAGTAGTTTTTAAAGTAGTTGAATAATAAGCTTAACGCTTTATAATGAGTAGTAGACATATGAAATTATTGTAAGTACATCAAAAGAAACACACTTGCAAATTAAGAGTTTCTTACAGGTTTGTCTAATGCATTTAAACGTTTTTACTTTATATGCCATTTATCGTATTTTCAAAAATATATCTATTTCAAATAAGTTCCTCAGACATTAATTTTTCATTTAAACGTCGTATCTTAGCTCAACGCTTATAAACAGTTAGTGTAAGATATCTAAACACAAAAGAATTGGACTTATCATGAAGTTTTAGTTCTGTGTCTATTAACGAGAAACCTTCACTCGCAAGAACTTAAACAATTATCTATGATTAGCCGCATAATTGTTTAAACCAAACTCCAGTGGAGACAAGCTTTATTAAGATAAACTTTATTTTTAATTAGTCAACACTAACTGGAAGCTTTAAACTAACTCAGACATTCATTAAACTATTTAATTTAGTTTACATCTCAAGTTAATGAACATGTAGAAATCTGCTAAATTTTAAAATATGAAATAAGTTGCTGAGGAGAGAAGCGTTTTGGTAAACGTAAAGTTAAAAGCGTTTTCGTAAAGCGACATTTGGTAAGCGTAAAGATGTAATTTTCAGAGTTGAAATTTGAATACGGTTTTTCCCTTTTTGTTATCATTAAAACAACTCTTTTTCAGTTTATTAAAGATAACCTTTTTGTTTAAACTTGTCAAAAGGATTACTGTTGAAACTTTGAATAAAGCGTGTAATTTATGTACAGTATTGCTGTATTTTTTCTTCTCTTTTGTACGTCAGGTAATGGTTCATAATCCAAATAGCACACGACGTTGCAAACTGGTCCGAGAGGTTGCAAAGTGGTCGTGGTAACTTTTACGACGTCTTTACAACGGTGCGAAGACGCAAAATATTTGCCCTTGCATCTTGGCAATTTGTCGACGTCGCTGAAACGTCATGATATGACCGCTTTTAAACGTTATCGTTTTAACATTTTTTTTAGTTCATCAGCATTATTTTTAGAATGAAAAGAGACTAAATCTGCCCTTTCAGCAACCCGAAGTCCGCATAAGATTTGCTTTGCAATGTTTCATTACTTTATTTCATCTAAATATATTAATCTAAGGTAGATTCATCTAATGAAATGTAAATTTAATATAAATATTTTTGATTTATTAAATTTAATTAGTACTAAAAATACGTGCTAAATAATTGTTTAAAATTTTGTTAAAATAATTAATACTTAAAATATTTTTTATAAATATTATAGCAAAATTTTAAAAAATGAAACTAATCTATAAAGTAAGTTATTAAGTTATGCATTTTAAAATCATAATCATATTTCAAAAATAATATTTCCGAAATCAATACAAATCACATGTTAGCAACTATTTCACTACTGATATATGACTTATTTTTGAAGTAAGGACGAATTCACGGCTGTCCAATATATATGGTGGAAAACTCATCGACAGGAAGCAGACCTGTACATTATTTATTGGATGCTTATATAAACGAACATCTCGAGATTTGCGCGTTTTGGCTAGCTGCCAAATTCGAACAACTGTACAATTCAGATTCTAGCAGTTCTTTCAAGTAATTTGGTAAAGATGCAGTCTCTAACGCGTTTGAAAAGACTTACTTCATGTTTGAAATTGAATCAAGCAATAACTGATATAAATAATATTGCTTATATTAAAAGTAAATGTAACGCACTGTCAATCAAAGAACGCATTGGGAATCTTCTCATTGTTCTGTATCTACTTACTTCAACTCCCTTCAGCGAGTGAAATTATCATGAGAATGCTGAATTTGTGCTTATTTTGTGTGTGAATATCTGCTCTACAAGAAATGCTAGTCGTGAATCAAGTGTTCGTGAAATAGCGTTTCTGTGGTCTATAGTGGTCTGTGGAATATAGTTTTCGTGAAATAGTGTCTCTGTGGAAATAGTGTCTGTCTTCAATCACTGTGGTTCCAGCGGTGCATTGGATAAACTTACTAGTTTTGTGCTTCGGTTATCACGTCCTAAGTGCTATATCGCATATCATTCATATTAATCGATTATTGTGTTCACATTGAAAAGTTGGCATTCATAATTAATTCATATAAAACCAAAAATAACACACAACGGTAAGGCACTTTCAGGCTCTGCTGAAAATGCAGTCAATACAGACGCAACAACAGTTCAAGCTGTTATGGTATGTTCATTATTTTCAAAATACAAAGAAATTATTGGACTGGTACCAGTAGTTAATATGATTGCTGAAGATGAATTAGATATATGTATAATATAGCTAATTAATTAATTATTAAAATTAATAATAATGCACATAGTATATTGTCTTTTGTATAGTATGCAGAAAAGGCTAATAATTTTAAACAGTGTATGAAATGTATGATCGAAAAACCAGAAAAATATTTCATAGAAATGCTAGTGTTAAGGAAACATTAGCATTTCTATGAAATATTATAATCTATAATTATGTGATATTTAATTGTGTAATATTAAAAAACACTAAGTATTTTTTATTGATTGCAAATTGCAATTTTATTACTTTTCGTTTGGTATCTGTTCTTCCAAACACTGTGTAATTCGCGTTTTTTAAAATATTGCCGTTATGATGTTTATTAGATTATCTAAATAAATAAATGTTGGAAGTCAGGTTTTATTTTTAATTAAATTTAAGTATATTCTATTTTCTTCGCTTACATTTTACGTGCTTGTGATAAAAAAGAAATTAATAATAAATAGAAACAAAAAGTTTCATCGTGTGCTATTTAACGAAGAGCTTACTTTAAGGTACTTAGCTTACTATCGTATACTATATTAATTCAATTATTTCTGTACAGTAACGAAAAGGAAAGTTATTGAATATAAAGAGTGTATGAAATAATCATTGTAATCTGCCATTAGTCTAAAATGTAGAAACTAAAAATAAACTAAATACATTAACATATGATTGAAAGAAATTGTGTTAAGAAACATCAGAATTAATAGTAAATACTGCAATCCATAATTATTGCACTTTTAATTGCTTACTATTTAAAAAACACAAATATTTTTTTATTAATTGAAAATTTTAGTTTTGTTACCTTACTTCTGATATTTATACTTTCAAACACTACAAGTTCATGTTTTTTCTTAAATAGTGTTGTCATGTATTTTGTTTGTTAGGTTATTATTTCATTTTAAATATGAATATGGGAAGATTTAGGTATATTTTTGATCACATTTATTAACTACTTTATACTGTCTTTCATTTGCATATCTTAGAGATATAGAAGTTAATGGTTATAATTTTTACTGTGAAACGCGAATAAATTTATACTCGAGTTCAGGTAAAATACTGATTTTGTTACCTTTAGAACAGTTTCCTAATCTATCATGACAGGGGCAATTTTCAGTGTCTCCGAGATTCAACAGAAATAAATGTGATAATGCTGTTATCAGAAACGCTCTTTATCTACCCACATATATATCTTTACCTTTATTTATGTCTAATTGAGTTTTATTTACTTAAAACTTACTATTAATGTTATATATTATTTATAATAAACACTTTCATAATTACTCTCTTTTAAGGAAGAAAATGATGAAATCTTAAATAATCGTAACTTAGAATTTAAGTTATTTAAAAAATATAGTTTCAAGTACTGAAAATAATTAAGGCTATTATTAATTATGCATATTTAGTGTAAAGAGTAATATAAAAACTATAGAATAAAGTACTGAAAATAATTAAGGCTATTATTGATTATGCATATTTAGTCTAAAGAGAGAAAAAATTGTATTATCTTATTGTTTTCAGGAAATGATAAAATATTTAAACTTTAGATAAATACAAGGAATACAAAATTAAAAAAAGAAGAAAAATATATTAATTATTAAGATTATTTTTCTGCATAAATCAATATGTAACACAAAGACATAATAACGACATTTTCACAACTGTTGCAAAAAGGTGGAATTTTGCGAACGTTTAGGTGTTTTAAAGACGTCTTGATATGATGCTTTCACAACCAAAATATCACCTACGAATGACACAATAACGACGTCTATGCGACAAAAACCTTATCTGCAAAGACGTAATAAAGACGGTTGCAAAACAGAGGATGTTCGCGGACATCTGGGCGTCTTAAAGACGACATATTGCAAAGTTTTGCAACGACATCCGCGACGAGTTTGCAACGTAATTACGACGTTAATGTGCTACTTTGAAATATATTTTTCCTTATGTTTAATCGAAAACCGAAAGATAATCTGCTCGGTGGAATGATACTACTACTACTAATACTACTACTAATAATAATAAAATACTACTACTACTACTAATACTACTAACTACTACTAACTACTACTATACTACTACTACTACTACAACTACTACTACTACTACTACTACTACTACTACTACTAATAATAATAATAATAATAATAATAATAATAATAATAATAATAATAATAATAATTTCAGAATAGCTTGAATATTTTTTAAATTGTCTGTTAGCGAAATATAAATACAATCCTATTTCATCTAATGTAAATATGTAATATAACTGCTAAGCATAATATTCATTTAAAACATTTATTACCGTATTTTCGTGAAGTTCAAGCCAATTTTTACTGATGATGTACATGTTTAATCTAGCACATAATCATTAAATACGATATAAAAACATAGGATGGCTTTATAGCTCCCCTTAGGCTAACTTTTTTAAAATCTCTTTTAATTTATCTAGCACTAAAATTAAAATAATTTTTAACCTGCATATAAGGACATAATATTTCATAATTTGAGATGTGTACAGTTATTTTCTGCATTTTTTCAATGTGATTTTACATTTGCTCAGCAATTTATTGAAGTTTGGACACGTTCCCCTTCAAGAGAATTAAGTAGGGGAAGATCAGAAACAAGGTCGTGAACAAATGGGAGTTCTATTGCTCACAATTATATAATAGCATCCTCGAATTGACAAAAGAGTACCAACCATTGAGGCACAATTCTTCACAGTAGTTACGCAGGATGTGGTTTCATTCATTTTCTTACATAGCATTGCGATTGATCTTGTGTGGTTCACATTCTACTATTTATAGAAGAGAGAAAAAGAGTCTTCAGCAAGAAATTTATCTTAAAAAATCAAATAATGAAGGCAAAAATATTGTACGTCCTGTGAAATAAATTCTAATGGAGTGTAAAAAATAATAGAGAATACATGTACGTAGCGAAGAATAATCAATTACTTTTCTTCCCAGGACAACTTTAAAAAAAAAGTAGAGAATATTTATCCTGTCAGACCCGATTAACTGTACTGCTAATCTAAATATACTAAAATTATCATTATATAAATCAGTAAGGTTGCTTTTACATATTACAATCAATGCAGCTTGAAGAATATTTCTTTAGATTACGCTAAGACTAAATCTGTGTTTCCAGTTTTCAGATTTCATCAAGTTTCTGTCACAATTTCAGGGGTTTTATATAATTCTTATGTAATTTTTCAAGCGTTTGAGAAAATTTGTTTCAGATGCTTTTACAAACTGTTTTATATTAAAACATTTTGCTGATTTTGTAATTTCTGTATGCGAAAATAGTTATATAAAAGTAAAATAGCAGAAAATCTATTCATACCGGAAATCTCTATACCTCAGAACGTTGAAGGTTGCTGTTGGGCGTACGTTGAAATTGCTGACTGATATTCTACAAGGCAATGCACTTAAAACGTTGAATATCCGATATGATTTTGACATCATTTCTTTATGTTTGTCACAAATGACATTTCCCAATAGCTTAAGGTATGGACGGAAAATAGTGGGCGCTAGTCGGAAACCAATCCAGTCATAATTGAGTGCATATACTTGCAGCTTCATTTAAGTAATTCTCGTATCCTGAAGTATTCGAACGGGGGTTGTTAAGATTTGACAGAACGTATTTAAGCTGGAAAAAATTCACCCAGTCAAAGTTAAAACCTGGCATAAAACAGTTTGGTCATTTTAAAAATGTCGACTCGTTTCGAATACCGGCGAGGTATTCGTTCCTACGCGTGTTCAGTTCGTTCTCTACGCGAACATTGCGTGTTCCTACGACATTTCCCTATGTAATATAAAGACAAACCGATTTTCCTTAGAACGTCCGTTATGAAGACTATCCTTCCCTAAGGATAATAGTCCTCAAGTGCATTACCGTTATTAAACTTAACAAACAACTAATACAGTTTCACAGCATCATTTGCTTTTACTTGTAGAAGAAGCACAGGAAGACGTTGTAAGCTATCGAGAAATAGTAAATTTGGTTTCGGAAGAAGGGAAATGGTATTGGCTAAAGGGGCATTGGTACTTTTAGGTAGGATACGTAAATTACAATAGTAAAGGACAGCGATACTTAAATAATGATTCATACGCCAAAAGCGACATTTATGTTGCTTGCAAATACGATGTCTTTTCTGTGGAGGTATTTGTAGTCTGTATTCAGAACCTCTTTTTAGAAAATATAATTCAAAAATATAATTTTAGTCTGTTTTCAATATTTGTACTGATGTCTGAAAGTCTTAAATAAGCAAGTTGCAGTTAACACTTCGTTTCACCTGTGACATCACAGCAGGATTCAAAAATGATATCAGATGTTCGTATTTTTTCTTTTAATAACAACTAAAATGTCGACTTATGGAAGATATGGATTTTTTTACGCTGACTGAAAGCATTTTTAAATATTAAATGCAATCCGCTTAAAAGTTGCAGAAAGTTTAGTCTAGTCTTTCGATGTAAATTTCCGAGAAGAAATTATTAAATTAATAAAATCGAAGAAGTTTAAGAGTAAAAATGTACTTTACGTAGCTACTGAATATCAAAATGATCACGAAAATTAATGATACACGAAAATAATTGAATGATTCTTCGACTGAATTACCCATTAAAATAAAAATTAAGACCCTTTCGAAGTAATTCTTTTATCGGTTTATTGACTCCTAGCTACCTCTGAGAATTTCCTTGTCTTGCAGAATAATCTGTAAGATCTGTACGGAAGGAAATTAATGCATTTTTCTGACTTACCCCGCGAGTAATCCTTAATTATGTAATCAGCCTGACTTTCCCTGCCCCCTCATTATTGATCACGTGATACCGCCGGTGCCATAAATGGAATGAGAGTAGATGGAGAAGAAAATTGTGTTTCTTTTTTGCATATTTACAACACGATAAAATTCTATCATTAGGATATGGTGTTGAGTCTGCAATTAGGGTTTGATACCCGCATACTCTTAAGGTACTCTTCAAGTCATCAGTCCTTCCCGAACTGGAACACTTTCGTAGCTGCTTGTGTTTGGTATTTAAAATCACCTTGGGTTTTGCGTAAGAACTATTGAGTAATGCTGTTAGTGCTGTCCACAAGTATCACATCGCAAGTTATCATATGTTCCGAAAGCATTTGGGCTAATCATTTTGAATTCCAAATAATTTACGTTGTTCACAAATTCAGAAGCGAGGGAATAGCAGTAAAGCCAGTTAGGATAGACATCGTCTAATCCAATCAAAACGAAGGAAAACATTCTTTATTAATATTCTTAATTTGTAGAGATTTTACTTGATTTAATTCTTTCAGCGGTTGCAAAACTGGGATTTTTTTCTTCTTTAACAAAGCAAACAACAACCTGCCTAAGTTTTCAAATTTACAATGGGCGTGATTAACAGGAACTGAAAGATACGTGCCATGAAAATCTGTTCATAAACAAAATAAACACATTTGATAAACAGCAAACTTTTATTTTCGTCATTGAGGTGATGTAATGTAGTTCTTTATTGAGGTGTTGTAATGTAGTTCCTATTTCTTTATTTTAAAATCGTATTCAGATTTATATAGAAATAAGCTTAGAATTCAAAATTCTACACACTACATTAGAATGCAAAATTAGACAGGAAAGTTACATGGTATAGCTATTAAAACTATTGATTTGGATTTGTGTAGCATCCTATGTCAATATAATTTATTTATATCACATTCAGATGCATTTTTATTGAATATCCCTGCCTCTTTAATACTAAGTAATTGATTCATGCATTTTTTTATTCCTGGTTAGTTATTTTGGATTTTGTACAACTCACATGAAATAATCATAATAACGATTCGAAATTGATTTTTCTCTTCAAATAAATTTTGAGAGAAATATATTTTAATTTTATTTCCATGTTTTAAGGAGTTTTTTTTTATTATGATAAGAGACTTGCCTAAAAGTGTAGAAATTTCTATTTGATTCGTTATGTTTTATTTTAAATTTATTTTGCTACTGTTGCGAATTTTTAGTAGTGGTCTACCTTGTGGTCTAGTCTCACTTTGCAACGTTACTGTGTTCAGTTCCATCTACCTTGAAAAATCTCGCTATACATTATCAATGTAAACATAATTTCTAGCTTCTTCGAAAGCATCGGTAAAGTACAAAAATTAATAACACAAAAAGAAAATATTAAAAACTCAAGCCATGCTTTTGGTAACTAGTGTCATAAAGCTGTTTTTAAATGATTATTTATCAAAAATAGCTTTATACATCTTGCTCTAACTTTATGCTATCCTTCAATTATTTTTTTAATATCACTTGGCCAAATTATGGTGCTCTTTATCAGTTCTCTTATTAATTCCGTACTTAAAATATAGTTTATTAACTAGCAGAGATTGTAAAAAATAACGTCCCATATTCAATCAGCAAATAGGATGCAATTAATTCGCCCGTCATTGCATTGTACTACTTGCCGTAAGTGCTCCAAATTATATTGATTAACTGCTCTAGAATACGTGTTATGGCTATAACCTAATTTTTAAGTAAAAACAGCAAGAGCCCTTATGAAGCCCCTAAAGAAGCTTAACTAATAATAATAATAAACTGAGAATGAAAGGGAAAATTATGTGAAAATGCATGGAAAAGAATGATAGTAAAATTAATAAATAATATAAATGAAACGGAATAAAAAACATCCCCCATATTTATTTTCATCTTGAATTTCATTTGGATTTTTTCTTAAACGCATATTACTCCAAACTCTAAAAAATATGTGAATTCTGGAACCAGGAGCATTCCATTAGGCAATCAAAATTCATAAAAAGGCATAGATTTCATGCTAGCACACCATAAGATTCAGAATGTTGTCTTTTGCATAAAGCTACATACCTTGTAAAGCGCAATGGATTGTCTTGTGATTTTATAAAAAATGTTTTATTTCACTTGTTTTTGTATTAAAAAGGTTTCATAAAAATTATTTGTCTTTTCATCCCATTTCGTTTCTCGTTTTCATTAAATTAGATTCTACATTTCTGAGCATAATTAAATTAATTTTGAGCCGCAAATGAAACCCATAATGATTAAAAGCTTAAAATATAATGAAGCTAATAGACTGAAGAGCTTAAAAATAATCAAACTAGTAGATTGAAGAGCTTAAATATAATCAAACTATTAGACTAAAGTAGACACAAATTGTGTTTTGTCTTAAAGCATGATAGCGATGCTTTTATACAGAAACAAAAACCATAGTCCGACTTTGCAAAAACATTCTTTGAGCAATCAATTGTAAGATATTTTTTATCTCCCATACGCGTGCCTAGTGACTCTATACAGTTATTAACTGAAAATGATTTTGTAAATGAGCACAAAATCTACTCTTTGGTAAGATCAGCAATTTATGAAAGTAACTCTGAAATGGTTAAAGCTGCTTAAAATTCAATCTTAAGTTAATGTTAATTTTTTATACAGGATAACTGCCTAGTAAATTCGAAACAAAATTTATGCCATTTTCATTCATTGTAGCTGATGATTTCATAAAACGTAAAACCTTCAACCGTATGGATGTTTGTATTTGCAATGGAAAATTCACTCTCTGGACCTATGGACAAATAATATGGAGAAAATATACATTGGTTGAGTCTGCCTATGAAAGTTAATTTGCATTCATATACCATAGCTGAGTGGTCTTCGAAGTGTACTCTGCAAAGCCTTGGAGTTCCGTTCAACTTGCTCAAGGAGCTCCATGAGTCAGAAATCAAAATTCATGATGACTTTTAAATGCCATTTTGGTCTCAGAGTGAAATCTCTGAAGTGGTTAACTAAACACTATTTTAAGTTATTATTTAAATAAAAACAGAGATTTTATTGAATGTAACAAAGGTTTTTTCCTCTCATTTTCCATACAAAGTGTACGCAGCACTGATATAATATCAAAGCTTTTTTAACGTTTACTTTCCTATGGTGATAAGTTAAAAAATTAATTTTGATGAGTTCTCAATTTTTGAGAGTTTGTTCTCAATTTCCAAATTTAGAAATCACTATCATAACCTATGATCAATTAAATAATTATTTAAATGACGAGAAAGTATGTGAGAATTGTGTGTATCCATAAAATCCATGGAAAAAAGAAAACTGAAGGAAAAATCCATGAAAACTTCCATGCAGCCAGCTTGTTTGTCGGGAACTCAGGTCGAACTATCACTGTTTAGCGATTTTACCTTTCGGCGGCTGACGAGAACATAATTAAGAAGAATAGCAGGTTCTTTAAAATCGGATTCAGCGATCACTCAAGGGTTCCGAAACACCATATAAAAACATCAGGGCAAGTATTTTAATGCCACTTACAAATTTTTCTCAACTAATAACTACAGAAGAGTGTTGGTCCCATAGTGTGATTTTTCACTGCGCTATTTTATGAAAGAGTGGAAAATTTAGTAGCATTTCTTAATGCAAATATAATAACAAAACACTTTTGGAATAGATCTTATATATGTACATTACTACAGACTGGATTTGAAGCAAATGTCAAGTATAACAATTAAAAATATTTTTCTCGAATTTTTTGCAAAGTCGCACCTTTCCAGCTAAGAAGAAAATGTTTTCATCGGATTAGTTTCTGGTGTAAAATGGAATAGTTTGATAACTACTAATAACATACTTTAAAGCGGCGTTCAAGAGATTAATGAGAGTTTGGAGGAAGAGAGAAGTTTGCAAAAGGACATTTAAGTCTTGGCGGAATATTCCCAGTCTTAAAAGAGTAAAATAAGTATAATGATGGACAGAACCTTCCATTCGGTCCGATGCCTTTATCTTAATGAGAACTAAACGAGCGTTTTATCCAGTCCGTGAAGAGCAGTTATTATAAAGTTTGTCTTAAGCCTGGCAGATGCAGATTCCACGCATCTCGTAAACAAAGAGTTCCGCTCGAAAGTCAATAATGAGTTCTCAAGAATGAGGAGAGATATAGTAGGATGCCATTATCTCCTCAGTTCCTGTGCTTCAGAGAAGCATTGATAATATAAAGAATCCTTGCCCAAAAACATATTGATACTATGATACTATAGATTTCGTGCAAGGTAGCGACATTGGTTCAAAAGAAGCAAAGAATGAGTTAGAGGACATAGCCTTGCAAATTATAAATTCAGTTTGATTAGGACAAAGAAACAAATGAAATAACTATGTTTATGTTTTAAGTTTTGAATATGTAAGAGTGACTTAAATACAGATTTTATTGCTGTTAAATATGTAATTATGTTGTCACTTTCAACAATTCCTTTTTTTCTTTTGATACTGTTTTGTACAATCAAGTGTACTAT
This sequence comes from Stegodyphus dumicola, assembly GCF_044657685.1. NCBI lineage: Eukaryota > Metazoa > Arthropoda > Arachnida > Araneae > Eresidae > Stegodyphus > Stegodyphus dumicola. The sequence continues at coordinate 138,060,177 of NC_140781.1, read as the reverse complement.
AAAAATTATATATATATGAGCGCTGTATTATTTTTAAATATATTATGCAAAACAACAGCAAAAATATTACTTATGCATCTCTCTCGAGAGCTATCTAAATCATCAATTGTGTTCTATGTCTATAATATGTCTTCAAATTACACTCTCCTTCGCAGATTTCAATCTATATTTTCTTTAGAGTTGTGTATATGTTTCCTAAACTTCAGAAGTTTTTTTTTTTTCTTTTTTGTTTTGCTATCACTGTAGAACTTGTATAATAACGGATAGTACCTAAGAATACAGCTTTCTCATGGAAAAAAAAATATAAATCTTTTGGGACAGAGATATATTGCCGATGGCCTAAAACACAAACAAAAAATAAAGCTGAATCAACTACCAAGATAGAACAGAATTCTGCTCAGAAGTAATCAAAATGATCCTGGAAAAAAAGGTCCTGAGGAAAAAATCCTAATGAAGCTGAAACATCTTGTTGCTCTAAGGCTGTGTCCGGGGAATTCCTTGTTTTTGTACCTTCATTTGGGAAGACATTATCCCTCCGGTGTTGGCAACAGTGCCTTTTTCAATGGCGGGAAAATTTCTCTTTTAATCTCATACTTTCTGCTGTATCATAAACAATATTTATGTCAACATTATGGGCTATGTTTCTTTGCTGCAGTGTTTGTTTTCATTTTAGGAGACTCTTTGTTTGTTTTCCTGTCGGTGATTTAGCTATAAGTTTTCTAGATAGTTATTAATGCTGAGGAAATGCGGTAACTAAAGCTTTGAAATGATTTCTTACTTCAACAAGCAAATACAGGATAAACAGACACAGATTGTTCTCTAGCCTAGAAATTACTGGAGAACAGTTAACTTCCCTTTCGAATATTCAATGCTACGTTTAATTTCCTCCTCTTCTTTACATCAGCGTGCAAATGGAAATCACCAATTCAAAATTCTTAATAAATTACTCTTCATCATACAATTTATAAAATCGGCTAAGCGTTTTACAAATGTCACTTTCTTATCTAATATTTTTACTTCTTACGTGCTCCGGCCTTAGGCACAACACGGAAAGGGAGAGATGCCGCATGGAAGTCTTTTAAGGGAAATTGGCTCGTATCCACATTAAACATGTGGAAAACCACGAGAACGCATATGCAGCCAGCCCGTTCGTCAGGACTCGAGCCCTGGATCGAACTACAAGTGTTCAGCGACTTTTACTGCTCTGCCACCGGTGGGAAGTTTATCTCATTAAAAATTTAATTTTTCTTAAGGTAACCGAAGAGTAATCGTCAATTTTGAGGAAATTTTTCAAAAAACTTTCATTACTTTATTTTAAAGCTTATAAATTAAACTTCCCAAAATTACTTTTATTTTGTTTCTCCTGTCTTTAGAAACAGAATTATATCTGCTCTTGTTCTGTGTTGCTGTGAATCGGATTTCTGTTTAACAACCCTTAAGATGATATCTAGAATTACACTTACTACTTTAAATAACGTTTATTCATTTGAATACTTTTGGTGATGTTTAGAGGATGATTTTAAACATTTCCATTTGTTATTAAGTGCTCGGGAACAAGTTTAATTTTGCAATGTAATATACCTATTTTTTGAAAAACTTAAAATATTATTATATTACTTAAAATATTACTATAATAATTTTATGAAACTTTATACAAATATTTTATGAAATATCGTTAATTAAATGGGCTAAAAGTTTAGGTTTATGTAACTATCTAAAATTTTTTTCAAACAATTTTGTAAATGAAAAGTGAGAAATATCTCAAAAAATAGCTAGTGCATGTACTCAAAAGATTATATTTAATAGATATTTTATTTGATCACTTGGGTTTTAGTTCATTTAATTCCTTATACCTTAATAATTATAACTGACAAAAAGTAAGATTATTGATAAATATTTTGGTGGGAACATATTTAGTAGTCCTGAAATTTAACACGTTTTTAACACAAAGTGTAAGAAAAAACAAAAATTATATTTTTATAATATATTTGTCACTTGTTTCTATCATTTTTAAGTAGTAAAATAACACCAATAATAAATTTATTTATGTTGTTTTTTAAACGTATAATTGTTGCAGGACGCATTTAAATATATGCAGTTAAATGTTTTCTGTTCCAACCTTCTATGTTAAAGAAAGCAAAGCAAAAGAACTGTGAAGGCCTCTAATTACGTTACATTTCCAAGAAAAATTATTTTGGTATTTCCTTTGATTCAAGTGAAGCTATGAAAAGATACAGGTTATATTAGGTTATTTGAATATGGCGAAACACAAGATGGCTATATGTCTAAGGGAAGGGAGGCCTTATTAGAGGTCCTTTTAAGAGAAACTGGTTTGCATTCACATTACGCACGGGGAAAACCTCTAAAAGCAATTATGCAGCCAACTCGTTCGCCTCAGATCGACTTCTAGGCGAACTCCCAGCTTTCAGAAGTTTAACCGCTCGGCTTGGGGTGGAGTCAAAAGAAAGCATAGAGGCATTGAAAATCTGACATTTATCTTTAGTAAATTACGAAACACTCGCATCAAAAATTTACTCTTACTAACTATAAATTCCCTACTGATATATCAATTTGCAATATCTCAAGAAGTTATTTCGTGATAATATAATTAAAAATATACAATTAATCATTAAAGCTTGACTATAAACGGCAGCTGGTTGTTGAAATTTCACAAACAATACATTTGGGCATTTGATCTGCTCTTTCGACATACCTAGTCATGTTCTGTAAATTTAAAGTAAGGCTTTTATTCATTTTGCTATATTTTTGTGTGTATAAAGTAAATGCTGTTTAAGTTTCGCAGGCATTCAAATACCTTTTGTTGTTGAGAAAAATGAATTTTATAACTGAAATAAGAATGGATGTAAATTCCGTCAACTTTTGAGTTTCGACACTTATTTGATCTTCAAAATAAGAAACTCGAGAACAACGGACTTGTAATAATTGTGATATGTATTTAATGACTAATCTTATTTGCCTGAAAACAACGGACTTGTAATAATTGTGATATGTGTTTAATGACTAATCTTATTTGCCTGAAAACAACGGACTTGTAATAATTGTGATATGTGTTTAATGACTAATCTTATTTGCCTGAAAATAACATCAGATTGAATTCATGCATTTTACTATCGCAAAGAGGGAAGGGTTGCACTTATCAGTGGATAAAGGTTTGGGCATCTACACATTTCCGTCCGTCCCAATTATCCGCTTCGTCCCATCTTTTAAAGAGAATTCACAAAAAGTCCGCTCCTCCTAATTTAAGAAGAATCCTTTGAAGGGACGGCTCCGAGGGTTTCCTATTCCCTTTTTCCCAATCCACCAACCTTTCGAAAAGACATTCGGGTCGACATTATTTTAAATGCCACTATGCCGTAACGACTGTAGTACATTTAGAAAGACCTATGCTTTCTTCGGCATTCAGTTAAGGGTTAAGGCTATGATAACCGGGTCTTCTGCCACCACGCCAACACTGTGACGCAGTTACGATAGTCTTACCATATGAAGCTTAATTCCTGTAACTGCAGTATTCTTCCGTATCCAACTACCTTACGAAATCTAATCCATATACTGAAATTTCATTCTTGGCTGTCTTTCGATGAATTCGTCTTACTCAGGTTAAAAGTAACATATCGAAGGAATTTAATGACAGTTGCATTCATCCTCCTGTTAACCGGTTGTTACAGTGAACAATGTCCAAAGTTAAATCAAAATCACGGTTGATTTTAGGGTGCAAATAACACAACACAGGAAAGAAAAATAGCCCATGTTATAATTTTAAAACAGCTATTAACTACTATTAACTACCTACCTGTAATTTCAAGTAGTTTAATCTGTAGGCTACATATATTTCGTTACGTAAATTAAATCAACTTGCAAAACAAAGCAAAAATAACAGGAAACCGCTCTAAATAACGAAAGAATGGTATTTTGGCTTGGTTTTATGTGATTGTGGGAAAACCTCAAGGGCTATCTGCCTAAGGGAAAGGATGCCTTCGTGGATGACTTTCTAAGAGAAACTGGCTGGTACACATGTTACACATGAGGAAACCGCAAAAACGCCCATGCAGCCAACCCGGTGGCGAAATTCGAACCTCGGACCGAACTACCAGTGTCATGCTACTTTACCGTTGAATGACATTAAATTCATATTTTGTTTTTAACGTAATGGTGCTGCTGCTGTTTGTTTTTACTTGCATAACTCTTGTATTTTAATAGCAGTCAACTGAAACTATAGAATAATAACTCTACACATGATTTATTTTTAAATTGAACAAATTTACTTTTTATTGGCTTTACAATTATTTAACAATAGTTATATAATGCGGATAACAAATAATGTTCTTGTTGTTTCAAATAGCCGGAAACTTGCAATGCATTTGTCGGAAATGGCCGATGCCCATTGGTCATTTAATCGTCTTATCACCAAAGAATGCGAACCAGAATGATTACAGGAGGCAACCTGTTTTAAACTTGCGAGGAACAGGGAAGTATCGTCCTTATTTTGATGCAGAACGCCTTAAGGGACATATCCAAGAGACTCCCCCTTACCTCGAAACCTCTCGACAGGACTTTCTTTCGGCTCACCATTATTTTAGGGGCTTCCATACCGCATAGACAGTATACACTTACAAATATCCAAACCTTGTGAAGGATTTGAACTTAGGCTCAAAGATACGGCAGCTAACAGCGCTATCCGCCAAACTGGTTAGATCGGTAGATTACAAATAATCAAATTATTTATTTTGGGGAATAAAACAAATCCTAAAAATATATTTGATGTCATTAATATCCTATACGTCTTGCTTCTCATTTTTTAAAATTATTTTTGCAAAGTTCATGGATAATTTTGTTTTACGCTGGTGGTTTGTGGTAATAACGTTTCAGGTGCTCCGCAACGAGCAATCGTAGTTTTATACCCCTCATTTTTTTTTCAAATGAGGTCTGGATTAATCCGCAGATCGGTTAATCGAGAACTGATTGTAGCATAAATTATTTTCATTGTTCTGTCGCTGCTTTCTCATTAGTAATTCGCACGGAAGTTTAAGTAAAATATTGGGCTTTACTAAAGCTTATACATATTAATTTTGGAGAATGTTTCATATTTAGTTCAAGTGTTATCCCTGCACAGTTATAAATGATGCAAATTAATAAAGCTATTGAACCTTTTAAGAAAGTTACAGGCATATATATGTATATATATATATATTAGGCTATTGAGGCTTCCGTGTCATTCTGAATGTTCGTGATGCTACGTTAGAGCTTCGCTTGTGATCGTAAGTGCTGATTGCTTAAACATGATAATTTTTCATGTTGGGCAGGGAAATTAATGAACTCGAATTGAAGAACTAAACACCAGCCTCCAGGCAATCCGTCACGGGCAGAAATTCATCTGCTTTCGACCGGACGTGTGGGCACGTAATTTATTTCATGGCTTCCTCTTACAGTTCATTACATCCTTCACAGAACAATTTTTATCAGTGTTAATGGATGTATATATGGTGATTTTCAGCACAGATAAAGGTAAAATAAATCCTGGAATAAAGTGAATTAGAAATTAAATTATAGCGTGCACATCGGGAAGGTAGGATAAATGGATAAAATGAACACGGTGGTATAAATACCTATAATTAGGAATTGGTTTGTCATTCAGGTTGTTAGTTAGAGTTAGATGTTTCAATAAGCTGTGATTTGCAATTTAATCTAAGAGACCGAGGTCTATTTCTTGCACAAAAGAGAAAACACTCAAAACCAAAACACATACAAATCTATGCAATGCTTAATTTTCTACATATCAGCCATTTGGGTGAAATTTATATGCAAAAAAACTCCAAATATCTTGACTAACTGGTATCACAGCCTGGCCCGATAATTTGAAAAATCTGGATAATTTAGTTATTTTTTCTGTATACCAAATACTATTTACTATAATTTAGGCAAGAAATATTTTGTCTTTAATTGTATTTATAGCATTTTATTTAAATATACAGATAAAAAACACATTTACCTTCGGAAAAGGAAAGATAAGACATTTTCTTTACAAAACATTTAATAGTGAAATTATTTTGATCTGCGTAAATTTATAGCCCATTTTCATTTCAACTCAAATAAAACAGTGAAATTAATTTTTATATGCGCACAAAAACAAAAAACATAAGCACATATACTTCCTTTTCATTTTACTGCTTCTTACTTCACTTACATTTACTCTAAAAAAAAAAAAAAAAAAAAAAAAAACACTGCTTCTCGTTTGTCTGAAACAAAGCGCACGCTTTATTTATATCCAGTCGAAATCAAATGTATATTAGGATCTGATTAACATAAAGTAATAACATTAATACTGTACAAGGCGTCCCATAAATCTGGACACATTATTTCAACAAATTGGCGTTCCAAAACTTTGCATTTAAAGATTTGTAACAGAAGCGGATTATTTCCGGACCAAGAATAAATTTTAGTGCATATTTTGACCGATAGATGGCTTTGCTAGCATTACAAATTAGGAGCAGAATGCGAAAATTTCAAAACTATGCAGATGTTTTTCCTTTGCACTTTTTCAATATATTACAATATAGTTCCATTATGGGCTTGCAGCTGCAGATCTTTATTTAAAGGATTTAAATTTGATTATTTTCCTGATATTAGCTGTACAGAACCACACAGCTGAAAACTTGAACTAAGATGAGTGTCCTTCTTCTGTGAAAGAATTCGCCTTTGTCACAAAATACTGTTCATTTTCGTAAATTAAAAGAAACATTCTACTCTGGTCCTAATCAATAAAAAGAGTCCTATCTGATTCCAGTTCATTGGAGAAATTCAGAAAAAAATTTTACATATTAATGGAAAATTTAAAAGTAGTCTGTAAACCGAGATTATTTTGAAGAATGCAAGGCTAAAGTGAATCTAAATTAATTAAAATAAATGGGAAAAGGAAGAAATAAAAAACAACAAAAACAAAACACTTTGAACTCTTCTAGTAAAAATTTAGTGTTTATGTTTAGTATATTAGGTACTTACGTATTATCCCGTCCATTAATGGTGCAAATTTCGGTAACAGTTGCCATTTACTGCGAAATTCTAAAGGATTCGATCATTCATAACGAGCTAAATCGCGCCACTTGTCCGGTCGACCAGATAATACTTAAGTACCATACTTTATTGCAAGGAAGTTTTAATGGGAAAATGAATATGGGAAACATTATCGGCTTTAATTAAGTAAATTTTTTAACCGACGACGGGGCAGTTCATCAACGGGTATTTTAACATGCTGATTCTTGAACCCCGGCTTCTTTAACTTCTTTCCAGTTTTGATTTAGAGCCTCCCGGTAGGGCAGATCCAAATATCTCCTACTTTCATTTCTCCCCAACAATCTCTCGTAAAAATTTTGGCTTTACAATATTTTAAGTACTCCGATATTATAAAGACATTGTACACTTACAAAAATCCATGTCTTGTCCTGGATTCGAATTGGAGCACGAGACTATCGCAGGCGGCAAAAAAAGTAACTGTAGAATTTTACTATATTTTCTTTTAACTGTTTCAGATTTAAACGACATCAGTAGGCAAGTACATAAGATAATTAAATATAAGTGCTTCTGTGATTGGTACAGCGAATAGCGGTGGTTGCTGACGTATTATTGGGCCAGGTTTTGAATACTAGGCAAAGCATACGTATTTGAAAATGTTTAATTTTTTGAGGCATAGGGTCACGCAAAGTACTGTCGAAAGTCCCTTTGAGAGGTTGGTGATGAAAAACATATAGGTAAGAGACACCTGGATTCGTCTCCTGGAACAGTCAAAACTGGGCAGATTTATACTATTAAATCCTATAAGGTAGCCAAGACCTTGATTAATGACAGAAACTTTCTTCTTCTTGACTGGGATGAATTCGTGTATCTGATATGGATTATAGTATTTACGTCGACGATTAGTTAAACAAATGTTAGCACTATCGTTACAGTCAATTTATACCACGCAAACATGAGGCGGATACTGTTGAGAGATGTTCCTCGAAATCATCCTGCTTAAGGCAGAAAATTCTCATGTTCATTGCTGCAAATGTTACAAATGTCTCATACAGAAATTTTAAAAAAATATTATATTATTGCATTTCTGTTAATATTTGAATGTAATATAAATTCTTCGAAGCGATAAGTATGATTTTGTCTAATGTTGCGTTATATTTTATGTTTATTTTCTGCTATGTTAAATGATATTTTCAAATTTAGAATAATTGATGTTATTCTCTTAGTACTTTTTCTGAAATAAAAGTATTCGCAACTCACGAAAGAGCGAAGATTCTGTTCACACAAATAAAAAAATTTCGAAAATTAATAAGAAAAATATTCCTTTACGATCTTGTAAGGATTCACACTCAAGATGATTATAGTTGGAAAGTGCTTTAGAAATTCATTTTATGATTAAATTCGAATTAATGCTAGCGTAAAATTGAAGTAAATGAAATGTTTTCAAAAATTTACCTGCTCAGGAAAATCCAGACACTTACATTTCGATTTGTAAACGTTTGCAGTGTCATTACATAGCTATAAAGTGTACTACATGTACAGCGAAAGTCAAGCTAGTGTTATAGATTGAGCTTTTCCACATTAAAATATCATTTTTATTTTGTATTTGATATTTTTTATTTGAATTTGCGCTTTAAGATCTGTGGTAGAGGAACGGAAAAAACTTAAGCAAGGTAATAAGAGTTTAGAGGAAAAATATTTCTTCGTTACGTTATATACCACTTTAATTCGTAAAATATTTACATAAATATGATCATCAAGAAATATTGACAGTACTTTAATTTTAGGTGAAACTGGGTTATTAGGAACTGAACTGCTACGATTATCTCGCACATCACGAAAAGAAAGACACAATCTGTCGTTATTTTCTTATTACAGCAGTTTTATATTAAAGCTACCTCAAATTACATTATCAGCAAATAGCTATCACGATACATACGTTCAGCGATTCTCAACCTCAAATAATGGTAATATAAATATATATATATATATATATATATATATATATATATATATATATATATTACGAATAATAAATTAATTTAAATGTTTCCTTATAAAACAAACATCAAATGAATTGTATACATATATATAAGAGTACTAAAAATTAATAAAGCTATACCGCATAATGCAAAAAATCATTACAAAGCCCATTAATTGCATGCATAAATCAGCTGCATAAAGTCGTAAAAATGCAGTACAATAAAAAATTTGTAACTTACATATTATCCCATCGACCATCAAATTTGGCTACCATCGAAACATTAAAATTTAGGAAAAACAATCATTCCTGCGGAATTATGAAGGAAATGGCGTCTCTTTATTTAATAAACAATCAATGCTTGCTCCTCTTTGTTTTTGAGCTTCGTAAATAAAGAGGCTTTTGAAGGTTTCTACTATTTTGATAGGTCCTCCAGTTTTAACGGAAACTAATTTTAAAACTCTACGAGTACAAAATTTTCACAAGTAATTGCTTCAATGAATGCAACTATTGCTGTTTTGTCCACCATACCGTGTTCATTAATACCTTCAAAATAATCCACTGCTTGCTGTTCTGCAGAAGTAATTTTTTCTTCAAAATGCAAGGGCCCACTAGCGGCAGAGAGGTAAAGTCGCTAAACATTGGTAGTTCTGTCCGGGATTCGAAGCCCGGCGAACAAGCTGGCTGCATGGGCGTTTTCGGGGTTTCTCCCCATGTGTAACGTGCATACAAGCCAGCTTTGCTTTGAAAGTCCTCCACGGAAGCATCCCTGCTCTTAGGTAGATAGCCCTCGAATGCTTTACCGTAATCAGTCAAACCAAAATCAATCAAAATGCATAAACAAAATACAGTAATAACAGTTAATTTACATTCTTGTTCATAAAATCAAAAGGTGGCTTATTGAAAATTAATTGGAGTTGGATCAAGCGAAAGCGCAGATATTATGAGCGTCTTGCTGTATCAAGCTTATGTCTACCTGGAGATAAATCGCGCTATTTGGTGACAGTTTCATAGTCTGGGGGATAATATGTAAGTACTAAAAGTTTAAAATACCTTTCAAAACACGTCATAATCAAAAGCAGATACAAAGCAATTTGGAAAACAGCAAAACTGATAATTTCCTGAAAAATATTTGAAAATACTACTTCTGCTGTGTAAAATATAGAAAACGAACTGAAAATAGGAGTAGCAGGAACTACACAGAAGAAGGGTTCAAACTCTTTATTAACTCTTTAAAATTTACACTGCGTCAACTCGACGCTCACAAACTTCGCCTCCACTTGGGTGGTAACTGAAAATCAAAAGCTGAAATGTTTAACAAGTGCTAACTAGCCTACAGGGCTCAGCGAGATACCGAACTTCGTCCCCCTTCTAAAGTGTTACAAGTGGCAGCAAATAAATGCATTCAAGCCACTTGAACCAGCAATCAGCAAAACGTACCTACGGCAGAGATGACTGCTCGAGCCCAACTCTCTTACTTCACGTCTAAAACCTCATCGGTATTTAAACTTTTTCTCCTCAAAGTAGAATTTGCATTTTTGTACGCGCGCTACCAAATTTAACTATTCTGGCACTGACAATTAGGGGAATGAAGGCTTATAGGAAGGTCTGAACTAAAATTTACATTATTAGCAAAAATAAGTATAAATCCCTACAAGGTAAATAATTTCTTTCTCCAGAGCTATAAAATTATCCCATTATACACAAACTCAAAACGCGCTTTTTAGTATACGACTGTCTTTAAAACGAGCATAAAGTTCCAATAGGGTAAAGTTAGTTTACGTATTAAAGCTAAAAGCAAATTGTATGACCATAAGACTATTAGGAGTAATAATGTGCGCAAACATGGAATAAAAAGTAAATACATGTCAAACCAGAATAAAATTACCACGAAATAGCAAACTGTTGAACTAAGTACTATTATTTCACAGCAATAAACTAAAAGAAAAACAAAAAAGGTGTTTTTTGTTAAAGAACAGAAGCAACATAAAAATATAAATAAACATAACCGTTGGACAATGAAATTACATATATGCCCTATCAGGAAGCGTCACATGTACATACATTGCGTAATTCCATAATAAGCTTTTTGACCTCGCCAATTCATTCATGGAAGATGCTTGGTTTGTTTTATGCATATGCGGCAGAGACTCGAGGGCTTTCTCCCTAAGGGGAGGGATGCTTTCGTGGAGGACTTTCGAAGAGAAATTGGCTCGTACACATATTACACATGGGGAAAACCACGGAACCGTCTATACAGCCAGCCCGTTCACGGGATTCGAACTTCGAACAGAACTACCAGTGTGTAGCGACGTTTCCGCTCGGCTGCTGTGGACCTGTTTCAAAGAAGATTAATGACCAAAATTAACTACTATGAATCGCATGTATTAGCTTCTACGCAGTTCCAGCATGATTGTAAAAATACAAAATTGATTAACAAAATATGAAAAACAAAAATGTAACCATTGTTTAAATTAGGCGAAGGGTTTATTTTAATATGGAAAAGCGCACACGAGAGCATTTGTCTAAGAGGAGGTATGCTTTCGTGGAGGACTTCTTAGAACTAAAGACACTGGCTCGTATCCACGTTACACATGAGGAAAATCACAAAAACGCTCTCGTAGCCATTAGGTTCGCCGGGATTCGAATCCAGACCGAACTACCAGAGTTCAGCGACTTTATCGCAAAAACGAATAGGAAGAAAAAATATCACAAGATTCAATGCACACATGTTTCCACTACTGTGATCGAGAAACGAAGGCCGTAAGTGAAATACAAACGTGTAGCATTAGTTGTAGCTGTTAAAATTATACACTCTTTGCGAAGTTTGCGATAACAAAGGCTTTTGTGAATATAAATTATTTCCTTAAATTGCTTAAATTTAATTTATAAACTATTACTTTCAAATGTAATTAAGAAACTGCTTTAAAATTTAATTAAAAATATTTTTATTTAAATTAATGTAATAATATATTGCTTTGTAATTATATATATATATATCGTTTTGTAATTATATATATATGTATAAAATCACAAAACAATTTTTTAAAATAACATAATATAATCATGCCTAGTATTTTCGAGCATTAAGTTGAAGAAATATTATCAGTATAGACATAATGTAAGAAATTTTACACAATTTTACACAAAATTTCTTACATTATGAAAAATTTTACACAAAAAAGCAAAAATTGAAATTCATAAGTAATTAATTTTAAAAAATGCTATAAATGTATAAAAGAATTGAATAAATATTAAAACTAAGATACTTCAAACAAGTAAAACCCTAATTAAAAAAATAATGAAATTTAAAGAATATAGAAGGAGAGGAATTCAATTAATTTCAAGGTTAATTCGTCAGGAGGGGGTTCATTGAAATAAAATTGAAATCTCTCTTCCATAAAAAATCCTTTCATTTCAGCATCCAGAATTAGCTGATGAACCATTCCCGTTATTTTAATTATAATACACTGCTGCCCATTAAAAATGCAACACCAGAAAGGAATTATCTGACGAACGTCAGAATCACATGAAAGGAAGAAGAGGTTGGGATACGTAAATGTAGTATTTTAGCGCATTTTAAATGATGCAGGAGGGAGAAACGACATCCGAAACACTGCATAAAAGAAAAGTTTTGTAGTGTATTTCTCATTCGGAAAGCGCTTTGTAAGGTCGGAGTTTACTCAGAATATCGTTAATAAGAAGAAATTCTTACCAGCAAGTGTCGGAATTCGATAGAGGCAGGATCGTTGCGTATCGAGAGTTTGGATTGTGGTTCCGTGATATCACCCGTCGCACTGGTCGACATCCAACCACTGTCATGCGAATATGGAATCAATGGTTTGCTGAGGGTCATACTGAACGGCATTCATGATGTAAATGCCCTCCTCTGACTAACGCCCGAGAAGACAGACATTTGTGAGATCATCCCTGCATAACCGTACAGCCACATAACGGACCAGGAAATGGGCATGTTTGCAGCACGCCCAGTATCCGTTCGTACGGTGCGTGGCATAAAGGATCTCAATCGCCTCCTATCACTAACGTCCGAGAAGACAGACATATTGTGAGGTCAACCCTGAAAAACCGTACAACTACATCACGGACCATTAATGAAGAAATGAGCTTGTTTGCAGCACGCCCAATATCGGGTCTCACGGTGCGTCGACGTATGCAGCAGCGTGGAATATTAGCATATTCGGCTTCCCTTGACAATGCAGTATAGAGAGAGACGTAGAGACTGGTGCGCCGAAAGATAAAGCTGGATACAGGAGTGGCACAATGTCGTCTTTTCTGTCGAGTTTCGGTTCTGCGTGCAGTATTCTGATGGCCGTACACAGGTCTGGAGGCTCCGAGGAGACCGCACGTCACCTGCTTGCATTCGATATCGGCATAGGGACCCTGCGGCTGGTGTGAAAGTTTTGGCAGTCATTGGAAGTACGCGACACGCACATCTCTAGTTTGGATCGACAGTAATTTGAACGCAGATCGATACATTTCTGAAATCGTAAGTCCAGTGGTTGCGCCCTATCTTTGAGGCCCGCCAAATGCCATGTTCCAGCAAGATAATGCAAGACCAGATGTTTCACGTCGTGTTCTGTCCTTCCTCGATACACAGTGTATTCGATTGCTGCCCTGGCCTGCACGGTCTCCGGATTTGTCACCCATTGAAAATATCTGGTCATGAGTTACTGAGAGACTGGTCCGTCATCCCTCTCCAGCTAACACGGTTGATAAAACGTGGCAGAGACTTGAAGCAGCATGGAATGAGTTGACCGTTTCTGTCCTCGACGCCCAGTTCAACTCCATGAAAACTTCATCATCCTAAGAGGATTAGGGGCGTTTTTTCTACCAAGGGTGTAGCTTTCTGCTGATTTCGCACCCCTGTAAATTCCAAAACTGCTTATAAATTTAATAATTCGTCTTCATGCTGTAATGTATACATACAATACATACTTTTTTTCTATTTGCTTTCCTTCATGATGTCGCAATTTTAATGGCCAGCAGTGTAGTTCACCCGAAAATTCCGGCTCCTCCCCAAAGGAAGGAAAACACAAAGTAAATTCATATCAAAATTTTACCTTGAAACAAGGACATAAAATTTCAATTATTCCTAAAAGCCTTGTAGCACTCTTGATCAGGAAAATGCTCGTCTTTACGTTCGACATTTAGCTATGCTTTGTACTTTTTTCCTGTCAACTGTAATTATCGCCTCTATTATTTGATTAGCAAACAAAAAGTCTCTAAAATAAAAATTTTTATTCTAGTCCAGGGGTTCTTAACCAGCGGGAGTTTTTCCTCTAGGGGAGAATTTCATAGTTTCAAAGAGGAATACAGTCGAGGTTTTATTTAGTTAGTTACGTTAAGTTCTTAGTTATAGTTTATGAATATAAAACGACTACTTCTACTAAAAGTTTTGCTAGTTATCAATATTTTCTATATATTTTGTAGTTTAATTTATAAGCACGATAAAAAATAATCTACATCTAAATAAATTTATATATGTAGATTTGAAGTTTGGAAAAGAGGGAAGGAATAATTGGCAAGGTGAAAAAAGTGGTTGGGGAAAACAGGTTGGGAATCAATGGTCTAGACATTCCGGACCGCAGCTTATCTTTCTGTTATATGTTAACGTAAATAATTTGGATGACATCGCGGTAAATTAAAGTTACGAAAAATTCTGTCCTCTCAAAATCGAGCTATATTCTTTAAAACTAATAGCAACAGTGTTGCTAAGAGACTCTTCTATTGAAAAGTATATCTATTCGTCGTAACTGAAAAATTAATCTTTTGCGTAATTGCTCTTGTTTTTATGCTGATTGCGTATAAATTATAAGAAGTATTTAAGTGTCTTTCTTAATTTATCTTAAGCCTTTAAATAGAAAATCTTAATTCAAAGCAAAAGGCATTTTCCATAAAGTATCCGTGCAGACGTTTGTATGAAATAATACTGCTGCTCGAAGAATTTATTTTAGTGCCATTTTTCTTAATGCATTTTTGAAATGAACTTTATAGTCACGAAACTATCTAGGTTTTCGTTTGATGTTTTATTTACACAGTACAAAATTTGTTTATTTTTTTTCCGAAATTAATTTGACATCGTGTCACGTTCTCAGAGGTTGTGCATAAGGAACGTGATTTAGAATTAGCCATTGATTTGCAATATGTTAAAAGCAAAGGAAATTTATAATTTAAACGTTCTTGCTTGGTAAGTATAGGAAGGCAGCAAGTCATTATGAATATTTCACTCGGCTTTCACTTCTTCGGGTTTTTATGGTAATCTGGTGAAGTTTACATCATCAAAATTCGCTTATTCACTAAGCAGAAAGTAACTTATGCTACATTTTCTCTCCGTGGCCCCTCGTATTGCTCACGTTAATCGTCAATAAAGTTATCATTGAAAGTACTTCATCCTTGGCGGTAACGTAGTATGTACTCAACAATTCTGCGTTCCATCCTCGGAGGGTAACCCTTGGAGACTGTTGTTACACTTTGAGGCTGTCAGTATTCTGTCAAGTTACAACAAGCGCGACATCAAGGCCAAATCTAATTTAGGTAGTTGGCTGTTGATATCTGAAACCCCATGATTACAACAATGTTAGGGACAGAAGCGTGCAAGTGCATTAAAGGGTACTGGCAATCGTGGTTTTGAAGCTTGTGAGCTGACTCTGACGTAGACGAAAGGGTTGTAATCAGGGAAAACGTGTTACTAAGGTAACGGGATTTCAACTAGCTACCGACAACAGCGAATTAATTCAACGATCTTAAGGTTCAGCCGTCAGATCATTATTGGGAGCTGACAGTTTACCATAGTTTAGTAATAATGTAAAACTTGGGAAAGTGCATGTGTTTTAGACACAAAAATGAGCTACACCTTCCATTTTCACATCATTGATGTGAGTTACACATATTTTACATAATTTTATACTTCTATGCGCATTCTACCTTACGTAAAATAACATTCTACAAAGGCATGTAGTAGATACGCTGGGTATATGAGCAATATCAAATTTCAAATTGCTCAGATAATAGATAGTGTAGCACAGATTCACGTACTAAATAGTAACTAAATTTTTATTATTATTACTGCGATATTCACTCCAGTTCACAATGTACTATAATAAATTTTATGTTCTACAGTTATTAGTGTACGGAATCATATATTGCGCATTAGAAGAAAAAAATTCACGTAGCACGTCATATGGCATTGCCTGTTAACCTTTTTAGAGCACTGTGTGTTACCTCATTTGCATTGCAGAATAAATATATCTTGTCTTAAATATAACTGGTTTCTACCGCGAAATAAAGCATTATTTGTAAGAAACCATTACAGTGCCTATTTCACAGCCTGTTAGTTGTGGTCCAACTAACAGCATTCAACGCTTTTAATTACTCTGACACTGATGTATGGCCAATCATCTTTGAAACTGTGATCATTTGGTAATTTCACATGTATAGTGGTAATATTTTAGTTAGTTTGAAATATCTTGTACTGCATAGATGCTTTATTTTAATGACGAGAAAAGAACTAAATGTATATCAGCATAAAAAAACTAAACACACAATTTTGTAGAGCACATAATTCTCTATCGAACATAGAAATAATTTCCCTAACATTTTATTTTTCTCACAAAATTTTCACTTAAAGAAAAACCAGAACTTATCGGCCAACTCAATAGTTAGAAACTTAATTTTTATAAACTTTATTTTCTGCACAGTTTGCTTTGTATAACACGAATTCGCATAGCCTTTCACTTTCTAAAATCTTTAACTGAATATCATATTGGTATTATTGACGCAAGCCGATCATCTTTCATTATTATACATATTATCTTCTACTGTTATTCAAAATGTAAATGATATAGATTCGGTGTTTTGATTGAAATCATAAAATTTTAATTTTTCATAGTTCAGTTGGCAATCAAGTTAAGATCGCATATAACATAAAAATATGAAAAGAAATTCGACAATTTTCAGTTTGATTTCAATTGTTTGTCTATTTACAGGGCTATCCGCTTAAGAGAAGACATGCCTTCGTGAAGCTTTTATAAGGAAAACTGGCTAGTATCAGTGGAGAAAATCGCGAAAACGCCTGGAAGTAGAACCCAGGGTTGAAATACTAGTGATTAGCAACTTCACCGCTCGTACGCTGGGAAGCTCGACATGTTTCAAACATATTTCATACATATGTCTCATAGTCTCATATGAATAAATTCAATAATTCATTCATTTTGCATTAGTATAGTAGCAAATTCTGTAATGGCAATATACCAACGTTAAGTTTTTAATGTTCGTTTTCGACAGCAATCATATCTTTATGAAGTAATAAACCTTTTCTTTGGTTTATGAACTAATATTTTAAAAATAAATTAATGGATTGTGGAAGGTTAGCGAAAATAACGAATTTATGGAATTGAATTAAAAAAATCTCTTATCATAAACATTAGTGTTAAAATTCTATTAGAGTACCTCAAGACAAACCCATTCATTATTTAATTCCCTCCCCCCCAAAAAAATGCTGTGAATTATTCTTCTAATTTTTTTTATTTTTTGAAATGCACAGTTTATTTTGACATTCTTTAATAAATATTCACTTACAATATAAATTCTTTGCTTTTCCTTTCAACATAAATTAGTTAGTCAACTTTTCTTTTAAGCCGCTCAGACGGTATAGTGGTTAAGGGAGCTGGCTGCGATACCGAAGGATCCAGGCTCGAATCCCGGAGAAGGCATGGACATAAATTGTCTGCCTCCTCATAGAAAGCAACGGTGACCGTCCATTAGGTGCCACCAGAATAAAATGGTCATCTCTTTCGGCCTTAGGAGTGTGGTGATCAAACTTTTAAAATTAAATTAGTTAATCAACTTTTCTTATAAAATTTCCAGTCCTCATTATTATTATTTTTAATCTAGAAAACCTTCCTCAAAAACAGCATCTTAAGGAAACTAAAGTACATTTATTAAGCTCTTATTTCGATCAAATTTGACGATTTTATATTTATGTTATTGCTGTATTTTTCTCCTTAATTAATGTAAATGCTGCAAAAATAAGCCAAATTAATGAAATGATGAGACCAAATGATGAGATTTTGAATATTAAAATGTCATCAATGAAGCATTTTATCTTTTTTTATAATCTTTAATCACTTCTCTCATAAATCACTTAAGCTGCAAAACTGTTAATTAAACCTAACGTCCAGCTGCAAATTATAATATCATTTCACACATTGAAATTTTTCGTTAGAAATATTATAAGTTATTTGGCCCTTATCAACTCAAATGAATAATCGTATTTCTTCTCGAATGTTTTGTACTTTTTCAGAAGTTTTTTACTAATTGAAAATCGACGTATGAGAAATACGCGAGATTTTCGAAGCTATAACCAATATAGCTTTTATTTATATGGATTATTTTGATTAGCAAAAGAAATCTAGGAGAGACTTAATATTTTAAAATAATTCAGAATTCATGTTCCAAATAATTTGACATTTTTTCAGTAAATAAATACTACGTAAATAATCACTTTGGTTACGTGTTTAAATATTCTAAAAATAACAGTAAAATTGAAATAATTTAATGACTACTGGTATCTGTAAAACAGAATAGAAATCACTGAAACTGAGAAAATGAGCTCTTCTGTTTGTGATATAAAACAAAATAGTAATGAATTCCTAACTATTATTGGACTAGTGACTCGTTTCCCTATCTTATACAGCAGATTCCAATGTATCGTCATCTCAGTGTCTTGTTAGCTTTAATCATAATCAGAGCCATACATGACATTAGAAATACCGATGCCCTCGAAAAGCCTCTCGAGAGGTTATGGTAGTGGGAGACCTTCGGACTCATGTCCCCTGGGGTGTTCCCCATCAAAATTGTGGACGAAACTGATTTAAATCGTACTGTCACCTGTGAGGTGCTCAAGGCTGTTGCCAACAACAGGCGTATTCTTGGGCTCATTGCCAAGAGGAATTACGTGGGTTGCGGTGACTAGACAAAGGAGCATTAGTCAACAACAACAAAGAAATAACGATTTTTTGAAAATTTAACGTAATTAATATCGAAGAAATCAGTTCCTGTTCTCTAATTTCCCAGTCCTTAATTCTTTTTAGATTTTAATTTGTGGATGTTTCCAGCGCAGATCCTTCAATACTATCTCCAAAAGGTTTGTTAAGCGTGCTTTTATAAACCCGTCTATTTCGGACAAGAACTATATATTTCAAACAGATTTCCTACCAGCTTAATCACTGAAAGGAACAGTCGCGATTTTTCCTGTTTTATGAAACATTTTGTAGACGGTAGATTTTTAACCAGTCAGAATCGAGCTACAGAGTTTGAATGGGAGTTTTATGTTGTTAGTCTCTGGTTTATAATGAAGAGAACCAGTTTAACTTTTATATGGTAACATCCAAATTGATCCGTGATGACTGGCTGTTTTACATAATTAGAAAATTATAGTAGTTATTTGAATATGATAACGCACACGAGGACTACTTGCCTGAACTGGTTCTTATTCCCATCATACATGAGGAATATCATAAAAATCTAGCATGCAGCCGGTCCGTTCATGTGGGATTGAACACGATCACATTCTCAGCATTTTACGATCTTAACCAATCAGCCATGGGTGAGCCTATATAATGTAACAAAACAGAAAAATTGCACTGAACGGTTGTCCTTTCGAAATGTTTTGAAGCTGTAATTTGATCTTAAGTGAGATGCCTAGTGACTGTAAAATTATATTTCCCATAACCACGTACATTCGTCCTTCTAGAGTAACAGTTTTCGTTTTTCCATTTAGATTCCCTCTGTTTAGATGGAAATTGATCTTGAATTTTTTTTCGATACAAAAAATACTTGAATGTTATTTTTCCCAAAAGTTTGCAAAATAAAAGTGCAAGTAAAACACGGTGTCGAAACATACACGGGGAAATACGATACGTAAAATCAGTGAGATAAGTCTAGCATCATGTAGTTAGCATTATTTGAAATTGTATTAGCTGGAGGTGATGTACTTAATATTATTTGAAGTTTTTTTATTAGTAGTGTGTATACTTGACATTATTTGAAGTCATTATTGATTGCAGTACTTCTTCGATAAACGATCCTTATAAAATGAAAGATTTAATTTTTTTAAGCAACATCCTGAAAATCAATAAAAATCCCATTCGTTTTATGAACTAAACAGGCGAAGCGTACTTAATTCGACTTCCTCAATCAATAACTTTATCAGTAGCTTTTCTAACGTTTTCAATTGATTTAAACTAATTATTTCGTCTTCCTGCAGCCACAAAAGACGTTCAGATGTATTTTTTCAGGTTTTTCGCCAGAGTTACCTTCCCGGCATATTACGGGCATAAAATGTTTTTTATTTTTTATTTTATTTTATTATTTCATGCATATAAATCTCATAAATGCACGAAAAGCGATTAAGTTTAGTTTTATAGTTACTCCATATATTTATGCACAGCAGTTTCAAATTATAGCTTTAATAGACATGACAATTTGGAGCCACTCTATATACAGTGGTGCCCAAAATTGTGGACACTTTTGGAAATTTTTATGTTTTTGAACTTTGTATGCTTATAGAAAACGTTACGTTTCACAAAATGCAAACTTGTTTATATCATTTTAAAGAGAATTTATTACTGAATTCAATACAAAACACAAAACTCAATTATTTGCAATACAAAAAAAGTTAAACGATAATAGTTATCGATATACATTAGATAGTGATGATTGCAGTGAGTTATCAGTACTTAGTAGCGTACCATTTATTTTTGCTTACAGCTTCTCATCGACGTTTCATTGATCTGACAAGAGTTTTAAGCTCTTCTTTCGTTATTACATGATGCTAGGAAACAATTATAGCCTCAATTAGTTCCCTTTTATTTGATGGGCGCCTCATTCGGACAAGAGTTTTCAAACGGTGCCACAAATTTTCGATAGGATTGAGGTCAGAACTGTTTCCTGGCCATGACAACAATTTAATGCTCTTTGTACGAAACCACTCTTTTGATATTTTGGCCGTGTGGCAAGGAGCAGAATCCTGCTGAAAAATAAACGAAGCATTGTTGGGAAAGAGATCTCTGATGGAAGGTAGAAGTTTTGGTTCTGGAATAGTGTCAATGTATTTTCTGGCATTTAGTGTCCCATCGATGACATGAAGGCGACCAATACCATCTGCTGACATGCATGACCAAATCATAACACTAACTGGGTTCTTCACAGTTGCTTGAATGCAGTCAGGATGTAGCTCTTCTCCTATTCTACGTCTTACATATTTTCGCCCATCACTACCGAATAACGATATCTTAGTTTCGTCACTCCATATAACTTGTGACCACTGATCATCTGTCCAATTAATGTGTTCCTTTGCCCACTGTAGTCTTTTTTTTCATTGCTGAAAATTAAGATAAGGCTTTTTTCGTGGAATTCTACCTCTCAGTCCAACATCTGTTAATCTTCTCCTGATTGTTCTTGAACTGACAGAAACACCAGCATCATTCAGATAACTTCTGATGGCCGCTGATGACATTTTTTCTATCTTGGAAACATAGTCTTTTTTATTCTTCTGTCATCAATAGATGTGGTGCACCTTTTTCGGCATTTTCCTTCTTTGTTTTTTATTGAATTTGTCTCCTGATCTCGTAAACAAAACTTTCGGACTCCAGATGTAGTCACTGAACCATCCACCTGTCTTGCAATTTCAGCATAGGAAAGACCACTTTCTCGTAACACAATAATATTACATCTCTTTCTAGGTGTCCAATCTACACTTTTATTTGATGTCATTGCTTCTGGACTAAATATTAAAAATTTTTACAAAAATTCCTTCTTGTAATTGCAGTGTATACGAAACAGGTCCTCCTTCTACAGAACAAAGCAAAATAATGAATTGTTTCAAGTGTAAACATGATGTCAACTTCTGCTGGCAGTTGCTAACATTTGATTGGTTCTCAAAACAAGAAGAGTGATTGGCCAGGAAAGCTAGACATTACAAACCACTTCATAACTATGTTTTTTATTTATATTAAAGTACATATAACGTTTTTTGTATCGCAAATAATTGAATTTTGTGTTTTGTATTGAATTCAGTAATAAATTCTCTTTAAAATGATATATACAAGTTTGCAATTGCGAAACGTAACATTTTATATAAGCATACAAAGTTCAAAAACATAAAAATTTCCAAAAGTGTCCACAATTTTGGCCACCACTGTATTTTGCTCTTGAATACCCTTGCAAATTTTGAGCGTAAATGTTCGAGATACTTTGTTTTAGCTAATTGAAACGTTGTAAATATTTCAAGAATTAGATATTTTACTGTAGGTGGGCAAAATTAATGCTGAAAAACGAACCCTTACCACCCAAGCAGACTTAGCAGCATCCATAAAACTCCGCGCCGCGTATTAACCCTTTATTGCATCATGTCCACTCTAGTAGACAAAAGTTTAAATTTGTTTATTCTTCTGTAAATGCCTTAACAGATACCATTCCTGTGTTTATTCATTCTATATTATTAGAACTTTCAACTGTCGATCATAGATGACTGTATAGCATTACTAAGTAAAGCATTGATATTTGGAAAATGGCTGCTACTTCTGTTTCCAAGTTAGCACAATTTCTCATAGTAAACATTATATAATATTGCTTATATTTTCTTATACTGCGATTTTTTATTCCTAATTAGTAATTTTTTATTCCTAATTAGTAATTTTTTATTCCTAATTAGTAATATTTAGACATTTTATTTTAAATGTCAGTTTGAGAAAATTGTGGAGTGGGTAGATAAAGATCTACCGAAAAGAGTGAATAGAAACCCAAATGTACTGCTTATCAAGCCAAAACACCACTGGAAATGTTTATGTTTGGCAAGGAATTTCTAGAACATTTGACATTTGAATCCAATAGGTACAGGTTACAAAATCGTAGCAAAATGAATTCAATCACAATCGACGAAATGAAGGTATTTTGGGAGATATGTATGTACATGTCAGTTGTAGATTTACCATTTAGAAGATAGTAATGATCACTGCAAACAAGGCAGGAAATGATTTCAAATGCAATGACCGCAAATCGTTGAGAAGAGATTTGTATGCATGCACGTATATGCATGCTGTCCACCGTAGTGCACAAACAGTAGCAATTATTTAAAACGAAATTTGAATAAAATAATTTTTTTTATTATTACTAAGGCTATTTTAAGTAGAAAAAATACAAACATTTTCGCTTAACTTTTCTAGATTATTTGTATGCAACAAAGGTTAAGAAGATTTCTGATTTCCCCGAGAATAGTTAGTTTATAAGAAGTTGAAGACTAACATAATATATTTCAGAAAAATGTGCTTTAAGTAGTACACATTTAAATTTCGATTCAATTATTCTCCTCTGATACGCAGTCTACTTCATTCTTACCAAAAAAAAAAAAAAAAAAAAAAAGATATATAAATATATTTATACAGCATGAATTTATCACATAATTTTATTAAAAGGAAAATTTCCATAATACAGATCTATTCCAAAGATAATCTTAGAAATTTTATATTAAGTACAATGGCCACTGTGCTTCATTTAAAAAGTGGTTCTCAACATGCTCTGAGCCATTCAACCCTCTCATCATTGTTAGAAGACTATTCTCCCCACCCCCTCTGCTCCGAAACTCGAAAAATATACATTCAGTTATTTAGATTATTTTTAACGTAGTTTATAAATTAGACAACAAAGAGTTGTAAGATATTTCTCCCGCCTTCTTAGCATGGCTTCGTGGTGTAGTGGTCAGCACGCTCGATGCGTATTCGAGAGGTCCGTGGTTCAAGTCCCGGCGAGAGCATTGCTCATTTTTCATCTCTCCTACTTCCAAATAACCTAATGACTCTACAGAATATAGAAAATGTTGATACTAAAATAGAAGTAGTTTTTTTCTATATTCGTAAACTAAAGCTAAATAATTAAAAGCTAAATGGCAATAACAAAGATGGTGATAGTAATTAAAAGCAAAAAAAAGGTTGCCAAAAGCGTTAACTCTAAACATTCAAACCCTTAGCTTAAAATATTCCCCATCCTGAAACTATGATATCTGCCCAAGTGGGATTTACTTCTTGGCTGAGAACACGTTATTTAAGAGGACAAAATTATGATTATTTTCTACTAATTAAAATTATCACTTGTTGATCATTTTTAACCACATATTTAGTCTTTTCTACGTCTTATTGTTCCCTTGGAAAGTTGCAGTATTCTGCTGAATCTAAAAGCTCGTGTTAATGTCTTAGCCTGAAAGTGAGTTATCCCTTTTGTCCAAAATAAATAACCAGATTCCAGTTTAGTTGCAAAAGAAAAAAATGGTCATAAATACGGCTAGGTTCAATAGGTTGCAATTTAATAATTAATTAAGTTTAATCTTCCACAATAAGCTCTATATGCCAGCTGCTATTTTTCTATTTTCTTACTTAGAGGAGGAGTACAGTTGCACTATCATCATGAGTAGTTAGCAGTACAAATGTACAATTTTAAGGCAGGCAACAATGTATCAAATTATTTAATAAATGTATTCCTAAATAATTATGATTTATAATGAACTCTGAAGAATATGAATTTACACATATAGATAATAGGAAATTCTGATATAAAACTAGAGTAACTATTCAGAATCCTCTTTCAAAACTATTCGTTTAGAAGAAACTTCCGCCTGGATAAACTTTACACACACCACTATTTATTTCATTAAAATCTGTTGTAAAAAGTAAACATCGAAAGTGTTCTTTACTAAATTAGGAAGTTCTAATGATTTCCACTGTTCGCGGAGACAAAGAAACATCCCATAACTTCAATCGTTTAAAAAAAAATTTAAAAAAATTAGTCTCCAAAAACATTTCAGGCTTTGCATTGAAATCCTTTATGAATAGAATTTCCTCATTCTTTAAGAAAAGACCGTATTTTCAAAAGCAATTTAATGCAAATACTTCGAGAGGAAATGAAAAGAAGTATTTTTAAAAGAATTCTAATACCCATGAATAGCGATAAATGACATCAGATTTGTTTCTAAGAGTCGATTTTAATCATTAATTATTTCTTTCACTTGCATGTCACTTTAAATTTTTACAAACTCGATGCTTTGTGATTTCAGGATAGGAGTATAATTAAATTTCGTGAACGTAATATTATTTGGACTTCAGAGACTATTTTTCTGCACTAATTGCGCTTTTATAACAAAATACGGAGCCTGTTTTATATACCTTTGATATCTGGTAAATAAATGGTTAGAAAACTTTACAGATGAAATCTTTTTCTTGGATTAAATAAAACAGTTTGTTTATTAAGAGCCTATGTTCTACTTATTAAAACTTCAAAATTAATTAAATTTGGTTGAGTTGATTTTATTTAGTACAAAACATTCAAGGTATGCTGAATATATTAAACGTTTTATAAGAACCAATTAAGTATATGAATCTATATTGACATTACTAAGGCAAGCTACTTTTTGTCCGGAATTTATACTGGAGGAAGGCAACGATGCTTTTAACTTCTGACTGATTTTGTTTGTGTGAGTAAATTGATAAATTCTTATTTTAATAAACTGAAATGATAATTCAAGAAACGAAACAGGGCATAATATTAATTAAAACAGAAATCTACCTTTTGAATCAAGGTAAAGGAAAGGTAAAATGTCAGTTTTAACAGTATAATAATAATAATTCTATCAATTTATTTTTGTGTTTATGCATTAAGTTTAGGGGCATAAAAATAAAGCAGGTTTGGGCAGTAGTTGGGCCATACTACAGTCTAGAAACAAAATCACGCATCTTTTCCTCGATGTAAGGAAATGTATCTACATATTCTGTAAAGTAAATGACACACAATTCTCTTTCTTAGGCTAAGCTTATTCAAGAATCTCTAAATTATGTATGCAGATTAAGTGAGAGAGGGCTTTAAAACTGCAGTTTCATCTCTCACTCAGAATCATTTCAAAGCTATGAATTGTGAAATTTCACATGCGAGTGCATTTTGTATTCATCTTAAAGATACCTTTCAAATGTATGCCTCTTTGAAAGACTGCTTTAGTATAAGCATTAATTTGGAAATGCCCTCTGCACCACAGGAGCCAGAAAATGTTGAGCCTATTTTGCGTGAAACACAGCAGATGTGCAAACCTTGACTTAAGTTTGATACGCAGTTTCCTCTGAGAAACGTTCTATGAAGCACCGGATTAATTATGGTTAGTCTTTTAAGGGCCGTTGGGCTTAGCTGAAATGTATTTACATCATTTTGAAGGATGGTGAGCAACTATCATTTCACGTCAGGTTGCGTGGGATTGCAAGATAATCTAGTCAACAGGTCTGAAATGAGTTATAAAATTAATGATATGCTTCGTATAAACCAATGCTACTCACCTTTGCTTTCACGTCATCTCCACTCGAAGGAATTTTGGTTAAAGTTTACAAGAAACGCAAAAGTTTTAAACAGCAATTTCATATTATCATTACAGAAGATTAAATGAAAATTCTCCTTTACTGAGTATTCATATTACCTTCTTAATTAATGTTTAAATATTTATGAAGTGTAATATGCTTCATTGTATTAAGAGAATATTACATGTATAATTTATTTTTAATTCATATTTTGTCTAATGTACAATCATTTAACAGCGGCTTGTTATTTCCGTTTTAAATAAATAAATGCTTTTAAATATAATTTGTCTGTGCTGTTAAAAAGATTCTCTAATTATCATTCAGCATTCCAACTGATTTTACTTTAGAAAGTGTGTTTATTTTCCCCGAATATAATAATCGCTACAGTTCTGTTTCAAGATGACCGTCATGAAATTTATCAGGATTTTCTCGGTCGAAAGAAGATAAACTGATTTTCGAGAATGAAATGTTTCCGTTTCCAAGCTTAAAAAGTGTAATATAAAAAACACTTTAAATACTGCTTTTTTTTTATCTATTTACTAAGAAGTTAAAAATGAAAATGTAATTGATTAACCGCAATAAACAGAATGAGGGATTTTTCGACGAAAACTTTATAGTTTTAAATGCATTCTACATTAACTATAATGAAGATCAGGTATATTGCTGAAAAATAAAACTGAAGGACAGAAAACTTGAAAAAGGCTAAAATAACCTGTTGATAAATCTTGTATGCTTGAAAATTTATCAAAGTAAGCCTAAAGGTGTAGGTTTTCAGAATATAACAGGGCCCACCAGCCGCCGAGTGGTAAAGTCGCTGAACCATTGTTCGTTCCGAGAAGTAGGTTCGGTCCGAGATTCGAGACCCGTAAACGGGCTGGCTGCATGGGTGTTTCGTGATTTATCCCGTGTATAACGTGTAGACGAGCCAATTTCTATTAGAAAGTCCTCCACGAAGGCATCCTTTTCCTTTAAAAAATAGCCCTCTAGGCTTTGCAGTAATCACATAAGCCAAACCAAACCAGAATAATTCTTAAAAAAAATAAGATAAGCTAGATACTCAGATTCTAAAAAAATTAAGTTCAGGATGGCAAAAAATTCTGCGAAACCGTCTATAAGTACGCCCAGTTGCCGCACATGCGCCATCGTAAATTTTCGCTTCGGGCCAAAATTACTGCCTAAGCCCACAATGCCTGACTTAGGGTCCCAGGCATTTTGATAATTCCAATTCATCTCAAAATTACTCACAACTTTGGCTTTCTTTCATGAAAACTAGGAAAATGAGTTTGATAAATCTCTGAAAAAACATCTGTGCTGAGGGTCCTAGAATTTTAAAGCTCTACCCCAACTGGTTTTATCAAATGACATCGTCCTGTCAGCACGAGAAATTATCGCCTTGGCATAACAGTTAAACATAAAATGTGTTAATCGGTTCCACGCCAGAGTTAATTTCTAACTGTTTTTGGTTCACTGCTCCTCTTTGGAGGTTTGTTTTACCCAACGCCCGCCCCCACTAATCATTTTTGGATGCCGTCTATAAGTACAGACTAACACACTTCAGGGAATGCAAGTGAAATAAGTTTTAGGTACTTATTCCACATCAGTTAAACATAAAATGTGTTAATCGGTTCCACGCCAGAGTTAATTTCTAACTGTTTTTGGTTCACTGCTCCTCTTTGGAGGTTTGTTTTACCCAACGCCCGCCCCCACTAATCATTTTTGGATGCCGTCTATAAGTACAGACTAACACACTTCAGGGAATGCAAGTGAAATAAGTTTTAGGTACTTATTCCACATGCGTTGGTAATTAAAATTCATTATGCAGAAGGATACCAATTAAAACGAATACTATCGATCAAAGATCTCTTAAAACGTTTATAGAAAAATGTAGTTGACTAAATACCCAGATTCCTACCACAGCACACGCAGTAGTATACATTTAAAAAAAATACCAGTTGGTCAATCTGCATATCGTTGCAAGTATGCATTTGATGCCATGTTTTTTAGGAAATAGAATTGATAATTTATAACTTTCATTTCTTTGGAATGTATATTTGAATCCATACACGTTTGAATTAACAAACATGAAAGGGTTGACTAAGATGATTTGATATGATTTTCGTAAACATGTGTCATTGTCATATTTGTATAATCTAGTGAATATTAAAATGCGTTTATCAAACCCTTATAAGCAATCCCAGATTTACTAAAAATATTTTTATTGCTCACTTGCTGGGCAATGCTCTTTTAGAGCAACAGTGTTACCCTAGATATCTCAGTAGCATAGATGAGCAATAATGACCGTGTTGGTAAACTATGTGAAAGATAATAGCTGCCAACACTATTCAGAAAAAATAACTATTTCAAAGAAATAATTATAGTAAAACATATTTTCATTGTCTGGAAAGTCACTCAAATAAACTTATAATAATTCTTAAATTTCTTGCAGAGTTTTATTTAAGGGTTTAGAATTTGGAATTTTTCACAGAAAGTAAAATTGAACTTAACACACATTTCACTATTGAGCAAATACTGGATTCGCTATGCTTTTAGTTCTTAGACAATACGAGTGAAAGCTGAATAAAAGTGAATAGCTGGAAAAGCCAATAACAGTTTAAATACCTGAAGCAATTTTTGTAAATAAGTAAGTAGTAGGAGGAAATTAGGAAATTAGGAAGTAAATAATTCCAAATAGAAGTGCTGTTGAAAAGAAAGGACAACTCCAGTGATGTCATTAAAGTGAATTATAGGCTCTTTACTTCTAAAGGTCTCTTTATGTTCAGTATTAGCGGTACAACTATACTTGTGTTCAGTGTTTTATCTTACTTATTCAAATAGATTCACAGCATGAAAATTTATCCTTAAGTGTTTAATAAACAATGTTTATTTTGAAAGACTCGTATTCAGAAACCTGCATGATATAAAGTGTTTTCTTAAAGTAAAAAAGATTTTTGGAAACGTTAGAAGAAGTAAGTTTGAACAATCCCTTGGAATTTCGAAAATTTTTTTCACATAAGCTTAGTAAATTCCAAAATTGTCTTATATTTATCTAGTTAATTTTGGCTGAAATTGGTTATTAATTTTTGTAATTATTACTCAAAGCATATTTGGACACAACATTTGAATATATAGGACGGAATATAATTAGCGTTAAGATATATATATTAATTCCTTTTGGCTTTTTATGATTGCGTAACTATCACATGGAAATGTTATAACAAAAAGTTTCACCCCCACGTAAAGGACGAAAATTGTTCAATTTTAGTCTGAAAAAATTATTGCCGTTATTGTTTTAAATGATCGACCACTTGCAACTTAATGCATTCTTCGGGAAAAGGGCAAATCTAACATTCATTCAGCCATCTGATCACCTGGAACTTTGTCCAAGGTACACCACGGGGAGCGTCCGATTTTTCATTCGCAAGAACAGGAAAGTTTTGTCGCAGTTTTAATGGAGGATACCCTGACCACGGATCCGAGGGTCTTCTTTTCTTCTTCCCATACCATCATACCTCCCGAAAGAACTTTCAACTCGACAGTATTTTGAATGCTCCCATACCGTAAAAACGCTATACACTTATAAACATTCAAGTTTTCTTCGAGATACGAACCTAACCACAAAGATAAGGAGCGCTAATCGTTTTATCGACCGAGGCAGCACTCTACAAATCAACACTCTATTATTTTGAAGCAACGAGCATACCGCAACTTCTTTAATGTTTGGAATAAGTCTGCTCTAGCAATTACCATTTGGCTGAACATTTTCAGAGACAAAAAACAGCTACCATGAAAAAAAATTGGCATTTTCATAATTTCCCGATTTTCGTATTTAACTGGCCATTGCAATCGCCAGATTTAGCGATCTGAGAATTTTTTTCTTTGAGACTACTAAAAGAAACAGGTATGCAGATACGCCATGAACCATATGATAACTTAAATCAATATCTGGTAAATTATTCAACACTTAGGACCCAAGACTCTAACAACGGTTATGGAGAATTGTCTGGGTAGAGGGCATCAAGTCGAGAATAACAATGAACGCCATTTGCCACATATTATTTTTTAAATATAACATAAACTGATTTCCAAAAAATGCATTTAATGTTAGTAATGGCTAAAAGGAAATAACTTTGGAAGAAAAAAATTTTATTCATAATTTAAATTACTTCGTAAATTATACGACTTTTTATAGTATTGTAGATTATGCATAAATGACTTTACTGCTGCATTTGTTTAATGTGGAATTAACAGCAACAAATACCTGGCGTATGGAATTTTTTAAAGAATTTCTTTAAATATTACAAGATGTCATTCGTGATACTTTACTTTCATTTTTACGCAAACAATTTCTCTTCCCAAAAACATACGCCATTCCTCACCAAGCTTATTTTTTGGGCTCCATATTTCAATGTCAACTTCGAATCCACTACAAAAATACTTTATCTTTCGATTGTGAAGGCGAAGATTAGAAAAGCAATTTCCTTTGTCATATATCATTAAGAAACAGAAAAAAAATTCTGTATGTATACCAATGGTAACACCGAAATGTGTTCAACAAAGCATTTGCCTTACGTTAAGGAACTCCTCAATAAATCTATTCCGCATTCCCTTGAAAAAATCTGTTCCGTCTTTGACACTAGGATTCAATAATCCCAGCGAAGACCCCATTTGTCCAGGCTGCCCCACTATCATTGATCCAGTGTTCAGGGACTGGAATCTTGGAAGCTCCCCTTACAACATTCTTTCGTTAAAGGAGGGTACATATGTTATTATGTAGGGAAGTTTAGGAGAGTGGATATATTGTTGTTTTCTTTCTCTCCGTTGTGTGGTGGCAGTAAAAGGCTTTGCCTGAACCAGAGGTAGGATGTGATGATGGAGAAAGGTCGGGCAGATTTTATCACACCCTCATCTTATATATATCTTATATATGTATATATATATATATATATATATGGTATATATTATATTAATTCACGTATTCATGCCTGCAATTTTGTGTCTAGACGCATGCTTCCATACATGAGTTGCTCTACAGCCTAGCATATATTTATTTCGTTTCATATAAGTTTGTACGGTCATAGTGTACGTTAGAAATGTGGAAACATATCTGAAGCATATGCAATGTGTTACTGCGTATTTGCAGAGGAAGAAGATGAATGTATATTAAAATTAAAAGATTATTTTTTTCCTTCATTTTAAACAAGAATAATGTGTCCTAGCTTACAGCATTAGCAAAGAGAATTCTGAATATGCAGAAGCAAATTATATTTTGCCTATGCAAATGCACTAATGACCAAGCTGAAATTCACCATATAAGGTATTATTAGACAGAACAATCTGGCTAACAACTAATAATTGCCCAGAACGATAGCAAGATCGTGAGACTGGATAGCAAGTCATAAATTTAAGGCAGCTTTTATTGCTGTAGATTATGGAAAGTTGAGAAAAAGACTGCTTAGACTGAAAAACATAAAGGAAAGAAAACCAGATATGGATTGCAGTAACACTGATTCAGCAGCATCAGTAAGAATTAGGACTCAGAACGTTGATCACTAGCAAAAAATTTAAATCAAGTAGATATTATTATGTATTAATCCTCAGTTTACAGATTTGACTCTCTAGTGGCATTAACCATAATATTGTCATCGCGCAATGCGATCGAACATTGTTATCATATTTCTAATCCATCCTGTACATTTATCTACATTATTTATAGTCTTTCTTGAATGTTTTTTCTTGAATGTTTCACATGTATGTATTTGGAGAGGTGTTGCAAGTATTTAGGAGGCAAGATGAATCAATAATTATTAAGCTACTGGAAAAAAAAACAGTTCAGAAAGGAGAACCCGAAAAGGTAAGTTTGATTTCTGGATACAATCTGACCAATGAGTTGCTACAAATATTGTCCATCATCCTATATTTTTACTATCTATGTATGCTTTGTAAATGAAGCAGCCGCATTAACTCGGTTCTGTTGTCTTTTACTTATCTTTTCTAGTGCAAGCCACTTCAGAAATACGTTCCTTGTCTGGAAGTTCTTTGCAGTTTTTGCTGTATTAAATGTTTTTCTATTTATTAATTTTGAAATAATTTTGAATTTAAATCTGTAATAATTTTGAAAACACTCTTAGCTTCCCACCAATGTTTTTAAGTAAAACTGCATCACTGCATAATATGCCAACATTTCGAAGTCCGTTTCAAAAACTATATTTTAATTTTATTTCCTTCATCAGTAATAACATTCGATTTTGATGCAAAAATAATTATATGAATATGATAGCAACTGGTATTCTCCGGGCAAATTTTATAAATAGTAATTTTTCAATTCAATATGCTATGCAAGACAATATGCTGCTAAAAAGCAATTCAATATGCTGCTTAAAAGCAGAAATTTGCTTTACAGCGTTATATACGTTATCTAAGTATTCATTCACTATTTTATAACGGTTTATATTACTGTAGAGTTTTCGAATATTTAATAGATTAATTAAGTATTTTTATAATGAAATCAACACAGTTTATTCGAACATGTCTATCAGTACTAAGCATTCAAATGTTCTAGCTGCAGGTTAATTTTTATAGTGTGCCTTATGTAAAAAGTACTTTACATAACAGTTTAAAATCGCATCAAATACAGTACTGGACATTTCATAACTTGTTTTTAATTAAATGCAACAAAATTACAACATCAACGGAAAGCAGATTGATCAGTCAACTATCAAAACCCCTCTCTTCTTTTATGTATATTTCAAGTTGTATTGGGTCAAATTAGATTGGTTTCTAACAACGTTTGCTAAAGAAATGCAACACTTTAAATCTTCTTACAAATCAACACGGTACTTTTCGGAAATCTAAAGATATATTTATTTAGTTGTATAAATATACTTGCATTATTAAAATGTATTCGCGTTTACAAAATCCATTTAATACATCTTCCTACTAATCTAAATAATACCAAATAATATCCTTCTACTAGTATATTTTTGTTTATAGCATACGGTTAATTAAAATTTTGTTGCTTTATGTCAACTTTTCTTTTATTAATTGGCTGAAGTATTTGGTTTTGAACAACTCTCTGTTTTTATTTTTTTAGAACTAATACTTTTCTACTGTGAGTTAATTGAGGTTATTTCCAACTTGTATTTTGGCATGCAGTTTTTAAATTGTTTATTCATTTAATTTTCATTAATAAAATCTACAAAAACATATATGAGTTCTGGGTAAGAGCATTTAGTCAGAAACCACATAAACTTTTAAGCAATATTATGTTTTAACAACCACTGCTTTATAAAATGAAACAAAAAAGTTGAAAGCATTATTTCAAAAGGTACATCTTATTTAGAGGAAGAAAGTGTTAAATTCAACAAAAAAGCAGAATAAATTTACTAATTGGTATTTGCAGTAGAAACACTTAGAGGTAAAAGCATTTAACTGCATCTCCCCCCGCCTGGCCTTTAAAGAAGGAGCGAATATTTTTAATTATAAATTCATTTTTACGAAATAAAATTTTAAGTTTCAATGAGGAACTAAAAACCGAGACAACTAATTAACTTATTGAAAAGATAGTTAATTAATGAGATTCCCTTAAGATTTTCTTGTCTGATAGTGCATTAATTTTTTACACGCACAAGTTCATATTCACAAAAAAAACTGCTGCAATTAATTTTAATTTCAGTATCATTAACATTTATTTGAACAACGCAACCTGAAATTAAAGACATAAGATCTAGATTCATGGTATTTTTTAATTCTTGTGTAATCTCAGAGATTTAAATAAAGCGAATTCGTGGATATTCAGTAGCTACCGATTTTAATTTAGTTTTTCAATATCCTAATTACTTACTTCAGATCTTGGCCTTTTTTTTCCTTTCTACTTTAACCAACAGATGGCGCTAAACACATTCTTATCACATATTTACAGAAA
Organism: Stegodyphus dumicola; assembly: GCF_044657685.1. NCBI lineage: Eukaryota > Metazoa > Arthropoda > Arachnida > Araneae > Eresidae > Stegodyphus > Stegodyphus dumicola. The sequence continues at coordinate 138,025,841 of NC_140781.1, read as the reverse complement.
ATAAATTCATATAGATCTAAGCCTGAACACTTGAAAAATAGTTTTTATGAGATCAAGGCGCAATTCGTCGGGAAAGCTAGAATTTGTGATAGCATCAACTACTAACAGTATCTCGATTACGCGGTATTATTAGACGCTTAACACACCAGACTATAGGTCTCACAATTATGTGAATCTTCATTGGTTTGTGATTGGTAGCTTCATTGGTAGCGCAACCGAGTCTTTATTCTTTCCTGTACTTTCCTCTGGTCCATGCCATCTTCACTTCTCGAATCCCAGCTCTCTTTTTGTTTCAGGGAATCCAAATTCATAAAATTCTCCTTATCAAGTCCTAAAAAGCACTTCGCTGAGTTGTATTTAAAGACACTTTTAGAAGTAGTCTAATAGGACAACTATGTATCAAGGGTATTAAGCTTAAGCAGAATATTTTTGTTTACAAAGGAGGAAGAAGAGTCATGCGAAGGCTATTTGCCATGAAAAAAACGTATTCATAGAAAACATTTAAAGCGAAATTACAAGGATTATTTTTTAAGTAAGATACGTTTTGCAATTAAAATAAAATACGCAAAAATTTTAGAAAAACGAAACAATATTTTCTTAATTTACATAAAATCTCTATTCTTCTATATAGTCCCTTTGTCAGTTTAAATATACACTGTGGCAAGCGCGTTTTTGCACAGACTCCTCATTGCGTTCCACACCTGGACTGACAACCTCCATTTTTTACTTCTACATTAGCGTTTTGACTTTGCTTGAACAATTTCGCCCATTTTTGCCCTTTATTGTCACTCACTGCATTGCCATCGTATATTTAACATTCCCGGTTTTACTGTCGATTTTTAAGTACTATATTGTTGTTACAAATGCTCGTTTGTCTGACAGTAATATCAGCTCAAGGCCACGAAATTCCTTGTGACAAGAAGCGCTCAAGGTACGCCTGTCGTTGGCAACATCCTTGTATACTTTACAGGTTCTTTTGCTCAGTTTGGCCCCCAATTTTGACGGAGAGCACCCTGGGGAGACGGGTCCGAGATTCTCCCACCCCTCTCCCCTTCTACTAAACCACACGAGAGTCCTTTCGGCTCTCCGCATATTTAGAGTGCCGCTATGCCGCATCGACACCATACATTTACAAACAGACATGCCTTCTCCGGGATTCGAACTCGGACTCTTCGGTACGGAAGTCAGCGACGCTAACCACTGTACTGGTTGGGCGGCTTTAAGTACTTCAATAGCTTTACCACGAAGCGCTGTCTCCTTGTATGTGAGTTGTGTTGGATTCTGTTAAAGGATGCCGAGAGATTGCTGGCGTACATTGTCACTCATACTTGAAATTTAAAATGGGCAAACGGACTTTTCTTAACCCTCCGAACTCGGGTTCCCGGAATAACGCATTTGCATGAATTCCTGATTATACGCTGGGAGCTTTCTTAACACATCAGCAGAAACTGAGACTTGAAATGCGATTATTTTCGCAGGAAGATAAGGTATGATTTTTTTGTTTACCCTTTTAACCTTTTGTGAATTTTCTAATCGTGATTAGAGGGTTAAAAAACAACCTACATACTTTCTAGACGAATCTGGTTTTAAAATTTCATATCAGAATAAGCTTCAAATATAGTCCTTTCGAAGCAAATGTCTAGATTCTTTGCTTGCTTAATCGACACACATTTTAAAGATATTTAATTTTGTGTCATAGATTGCATTTAGATTGATGATGGGGAAACAGATCAGTAAATAAATACAATTATGCCATTAAAACAGCTTAACTCTTTCGCATCGATAGAGGGCAAAATCTCAATTTCCCAAACATCGAAAACGCCCGTATCTAAGAATTTCTCTTGGAATGCTTTTCCTTCCCCCATGACAAGTTGAATACTACAGCGCTAACAATAGCCTTACTTAAGTAAAGCGAGAACTTCTTTCTTCGACGCTTTGACACTGTGTGAAGTTCCCCCTTGGGACGGGATTGCAACTTCGGGCATCAAAAGCTAAACACTGACAGTAAACAAAGGAAAGGAAGGAACAAAGGAAACAAGGAAGCTACTTTTAGTAGCTTCCAAAGAATGATTGACATGTGATTTAACAACACCTGAAAGCAATAGCAATGAGAAATGCAGTAACGTGATGGGGGAAAGCACTGGGTAGGAAATTATTCAGGGGTTTCGGGCGTCCAGCCGATGTCTGAATGCTCGGGCGTTTGGGGCGACTTCGATGCGAAAGAGTTAACCATAAAATGCACATAGGTACACTTCATGAATTATAAATAATTAAAAGCAAATGGATATATACTCATTCACATACATCTATTACCATTCTTTATCCAAAAAAATATTTCAAAAAGAGATTATTTGATAGCTTTGAAAGACGATCCTAATTTAAACATTGCTTTAGATCTTCTTTTGAAAGTTATTAGTTTTTTCTGGTGGTAAAGCACATGTTACTTATTCTTAAACCAATATCTTTTTCACATCTTCATTCATTTTTTTTTTTTTTTTTTTAATGTTAGCTGGTAGTGGATGGATTTCGTAAAACTAAAGGATCAGTCCTGGGTGTGGGCTATAATCTGTTTTCTGAAGACTAAAAGGTTTGTTATAAGGTTAATAGACCTTTACTTTTCAAGTTAAAAGGTTAATACTTAATGGTTAGTTTTAATTAATACGCTATTTCTTATGTAAAATCTTTCCTGCACTTCTGCTGTTTCTACAGCTCTACCAGAGAATGTAAACTAAGCCAGTTTAAATAACGAGCGTGAATTTAAATTTAGACAAAGAGCTTTTCTACTGAGACCTGAAACAATGTAATACTAATTAAGCCTGCTGAAGTGCGGGGCTGATTGTTGGTGAATTAATTTTCCATTTGAAGTTACATGAGAAGAAGCATTAGCATAGGAGTCAATTTCTTAGTTTTTAGCAATTGATTTGTAAATAATTGAACTGCTTGCATTCTCTGGCCGTAAGAAACGACAGTTATTTGTTTTGTTAATCTCTTTTGTAGTAACTTCATGCTAAAGTAACGATGCGTACTTTAGTTGCTTTTATTTTTTTGTTGCATGTTTGTTTACGTCTGTAGGTTTTAAATAAAGACGATGCGAATATTCATCCTAAAGTGTAGTAAGGTCCATCAGTGTTAAAATGAAGTGTAATTATAATATATAACATAAATTATTCCGTAGCTGGGAATGAAAGTGTAACAGTTTATTTTGTATAAATGAAACACACCATAAATGATTTTGTGAGAAACAGAGGTTATATTTAACCGAAACTTTCACTCGTTTATATTCATTATTCACTTTACTACCACGAAGTAAAATTTCTCTTTAGCGTAATTAATTGTTGATCTAGATATGAACATGTGGTACGATGGTTGGAAATAGTACTGAATAAATCTCACAAAATTGACGCACATTAAATGTGATATGATTCGACTGGAACGTAGCACAAAGACAGAAAACGTTCGATTAAGTACGGAGGAATGATATCGCCCAAACCAGTGATTAACCGATATTCGTAACGCCTAACTTGTCTTTATTTAACTGATGTATTAAAACTAAAACTCATTACTCACAGAGAAAAAGAGTAATTTTTCAAATCAGTTAAAAGAAAATATTCATCAAACGAATAAGAGAAAAAGAATAATTTTTCAAATGAGTTAAAAAAAATATTCATCAAGTGAACAAGGGCTTCCGAATGATTTGAAATTTTGAATTATCTAACTATATCTAAAGAGCATCTTATCATATGTATGCGTTCAAAAGTTGAAATTTAGTTACGGCATAAAATTAATTATCGTCTGCTTAATTAAAGTTGAAATAATTTCCTCGCTGTTTCCCAAGAGATTCTAAGTGTCCTCCTAGCATTACAAATGAATGTCTGATCCATTTGATATGATCCCGAACGTATCACTCCTACGCCGTACCAAATCAACAAATGATTCAATTTCCAGGCTGCTGCAATAAACGTCTGCGTAGTAGCTTTCATTGACTGCAAAGTAATCCCAGCAGAGGATATAGGGCTTCTCTTTCTTACAAAGCCGATAGTTACAATCCCGGAAATTTGCAGTATCGGTAACAAGGGAGAAGCGAAAGCAAAGGGAATTGAATACTAACTTTCCCTCTTCGTATCAGGGGTCAAACTGGAAAATGAGAGCAGCAGTCAGCAGTTGATTAGATCTCCGACAATACTACTGTAAGAATATACGCCCAAATCAAAGTTCAATAACATTTGATTGGTTAGATAAGGGAATACACGGATCTGATTGGATGGAGGCTGAAGTAATTGCTGTTGACGTTTGTTGGAGTCGGAAGATTTTTGTTGCGATTTGTTCCGCTATGCAGGGAATCAACAGAAAGAGCCGATTTGTTGTGTTCTGTTTTACAGAACGTTTGTTTTATTATATTCAAAGAAAACGAACATTTCTCAAAAACAAACTGGAAAGCAATTTCTTAGCGTTTAACCTTTTAAAACGTATTTACATGGAAAACTGAACTCTGACTTTTTTTTTTTTGTGTGATTCTAAAAAGAGATCTACAAAAAATGTACATAAATAGATAGCTAGCTACTGAAATAAATGTTGTCTTCACTTAAAAATATTCATTTAATTTTCGGCATCAGTATACCGAGGTATTATTTAACAGTAGTTACTGCATTAAATATATTAATATCTCACTCTGTGCCACACAGAAAATTCAACACTATTATAATTTTGTAGTAACGCCATTCCTACTTTTCACGGCTTTTTAGAGAAACAAGTCATGCACAATTGGATCTTTTCAACTAATGATGTCCTTTCAAAATATGATAAAGGGGGAGAGGTTAGTCAATTGGAATAAGATATTTGAAATTTTCTCAAGGATTGGATTTTAGCACTGTTTTTTATGCAGTATAGGTAAAGATTAAAATTATTTTGAAGTGCCTTCTATAACGTTTTCGTCAAATCCATGAGTTTGCTAGGAATTTAACTGTAGATCTGCTTTGGTTCTGGTTGAAGCAGCAATCTAATGTAAGAAACAACTGTGTTGCCAATACTGGTGACAACAGTAAGACGGAAGCAAAATTACAAATCAGACTGAGTCTAGAGCAGGAAGTCAGAATGCTTAGATCAAATCATCAAACAGCATACATAACTGTTTTATCAACTTGGCTTTTATATTTAAAGGCAATATATAAAAATTAATTGTTGCAATTACAGAATCCTGCAGCAAACAATACTAAATTGTTTTCATAAAATTTTAAAAATTATTTTGAGCAATTTCTTAATTATTTATACGATCGTTATTTATATGTATATGTATATATACATGGTGACCATAAAGACATAACCAGCCTACGGGGACCTTAAAAATGCAAATTACGAGGAATTCGTTGCACCTTTCGGAGGGTAGGTCAAGATGATATGCTTTCACGAGGTACGGAAACATGAATAGCCTACGTATCATGACTAAAATTAATGTAACCATATCTCGAAAAGTTTCATATGAACATCATGATGCCACATGGGTAGAAGACTCCTCATAATAAAGAAACTATAGATTTTTTGTATAGCAATATATTTGGGAACGAGATATGATTAAATACGAAATTTTCGTTAGAATATTCCTGGGCATCATCATATATTGTTTGAGAAACACTGCATTAGGATTGGAACCATGGAAGAAATGTTTGAAATTCTTTACAAAAACTGCTGAATGTTTTCAACGAATTGTAAAATTGGTTTGCTTTATGAGACATGAAACATAGTGATCATCTCGAATGTTAGATACTCTGTTTTAATAAAACTTTAGAAACAAAGCTTTTGCATGTAATTTACATTGTATTACTTCTGTCATTTGCACATCCAAATTTATTAATATTTAAAAGTCAAGCAGAAATTTCAAAAATCATTTATATTTTGGCAACATAAGGCCCACATTTTTTAAAGTTATAATAAACATACTTTCTTAATTTCCAAAGCTTAATTTGACTAATAAGTCAATTCTTATATAGTGCTTTTTCCTTCATGTCTAGTTTTGTCTACTCCACAAGATAATGTAAATGAATGGAGTTTAAATACCCAGTTAGAATCTAAGTTCAAAATAAATAGTCTGTAATATCAGCCTGCCATACTGAACTTCTCTGTTGCTGTTCGCTTTTTATTCTTGTCGCTAAAACCGTGAATTATTTTCTTTTGGTTGAAATTCGCTAGGTAGCTGAGCCATGTTGTTAGGCTCTCAGTTCAAACTGTGACTTGTAAATAACTTTATTCGTCGTTACCTATTAATCCGCAAAAAACTGGTTTTCTTAAAGCTTTAATTTCCTGTAATTTCTATCTGAAGTGAAAATAAATGTTTTAGTTTGTTTTGTAAAACTTTTGTTATTACTTTAGCGCTCTAGGTTTGTAGTTAAAGACAAAACGATGATCCGTCCAGCAGTCTGAGTAAGTTAGACTAGTGTCTAAACTGAATCAAAGATAATTTAACTTTACAAGTTTTATAATTTATTATTCCTTCCAAGTAAATACAAGAAAATTTCGTGCAGAATAGTATAATTGACTTACTACTTACTTCCAATAAAGATGGAGTATCGATTCCATTGAACCGTATTGTGCATGTCAAATAGGCTTGTATACACTTCTACGTAATTTTTTTGGTAAAAGAAAGAAAAATAGAGAACAAGAAATAAAAGAAAAGAGTAAAACGTTGAAAATTAAAGTAACGCAGCAGTACTCCTGTGAGTTTCATCAGACGAAAGTAATAACTCTCAGCTACGGCCCCTGTGGAGATTTTTTCCTTCAGAGCCGCACCCCACCGAAAGAGGAAAATTCCTTTTCTCAAACGACTTCTTCTTAAAGTACTCTTTTGCGGCTCGATTTATTATAGGAAAGGCACAAAATTTAAGGGAAAAGAAAACTAGCTTTAGAACTCAAATAAGGCAGATTTTGGTTTATTTTCGCCTATCAGATACTTTTTACAGATAGTACTTTTCATGTAACAAGAATAGGATACAGTTACTATCACTTCGGAAGTGTTGTTGTTTACATGTAGCAGGTAAAATCACATCTTTTCAAAATAAATCCGTAGAAACCATCACACCTCAGAAACTGACAGATGAAGAACAAGAAGAATTGGGAAGAAAGAATCTAGAAGACATCTTGCCGTTTTAACCAGATGAATTTGTTGCTCTGAAAAAATAGAAAATGTTGTCAATTCACTTGGGAGAAAACTTTTACTGTAACACTCGTGCAGAAGCAATCTAGTGAACAACTGCACAGCTGCATCCTGAACAATTAAATCTTTTTTTATCATTAAAATGCAAGTCTCTACGTGGCGTTGATTTATGATAGAATAATATCGCAAAGGATTTTTCTCCTTCTTTACTTTTTTTTTGGTGGGGGGGGGGGTTCATGAATCATACTGCGTTAAATGGCAGCAATGAGATTCTTTTCTGTCCCATATCTCAAGAAGAAAACTTGAATGCGGAATTCGTATTTTTAATAAATATGATATCTTAAAATTATATCATTCAATATATTTCATTTCTTTAAATGCAAATAGAATCGATTAATTGCATTGAACTCGAGCTGAATCGAGTAGTAAATTTGACACTTTGGGATTTTTTTTCTGTGGATAAATATTTAATAAATTGCTATCCCTGAAATAAAAGCGAATTCGATATTTTACGGAAATTTACACTGGTGTGCAAAAATTAAGGACGAAGTTGAAAAATTAGCTTATCAAGCGGAATGAACAGGCACAGCCGACTGAAACACCAATTAGGCTATCGACTAGGGTCAGGTATGGTAGCACAAGCGCATAATATGCAGCTAGAAGTAATGGGGGAGTGTCGGAGGGGTATAATGATCGCCGGGGTGTGAGCTCAGCATTTCTAGGAAGCTTAAACGACATCGAGTTGCTGCCTCAAGCTGAAATATTGAACAATCAATCTGTTAGATGACATCAGGATGATTTTAACAGAGGTTGAATCATTGAAAGACTGAGGAAGGTCGATGTGTGACAAGTGCGGCTGCGGTGTTCAGGATTGCTCATAGCACCCTTTAAAGACTTTGTAAAGCATTAGCTTTCCGACGATTCAGCAGTGGTATTATTCCAAGAGCAACCACGGCAGCAGACAACCAGTATATTGCCCTACAGGCAAGAAGAAACAAGCGGTAGACAGCTGGAGAAATCTCAAGACACATGGAGCAGGCGATTTGACGACCGATATCGCGTTTTAACGGGGCCAGGAGGCTGCCCAATGGTGGTCTATTTGCATCTTTGACATACGACCTATGCGTTGCATACCATTAACGCCTGCTCATCAGAGAAAGCGTTTTCTGTGGTTCAGGGAACACCAGAATTGGACAGATAATTAATGGGGTCAAGTACTTTTTCTCGCATTACCTTAAACTTTAGATCTTTGTCTATAAAAAATCATGAATTTTGTTTAACACAAATTTTCCGTTTCAAGCTTGAAAACTTAAAGAATTTACGGATGAGAGCAACAACTGTAGACAGCGATTCTAGATACACATCTGGAGATAGCGATGGACAAGCATTATTCCCTCCAACATCATCGAAAGGGACCGGTTTTAAGGTCACGGAATTTTCGTTTCTGGAGGCATCATGATTGGTAGCCGTAGGATCTTTTAAGTAGGTTCAGTCACTGGGACCCTCTTTTATTGTAGAGAGATTCTCCTTCCTTATGCGCGTCCTTTCAGAGGTGCTATGGGTCCTCAGTTACTCTTCATGGACAACAACGCTCCACCTCATTGCACAGTTGCTGTCGAAGAGGTGTTGGAGAGTGAGGCTAGTGAACGCATGGACTGTTCGGCAAGGCTTTTTTTCGCATTACCTTAAACTTTAGATCTCTGTCTATAAAAAATCAGGAATTTTATTTAGCACTAATTTTGCGTTCCAAGCTTGAAAACATAAAGAATTTTGAAAACGTAGAGATTAGGGGTACAAAGTAGTTTAGTAATAATACTTGTACAAGCTAGAAATTTATTTATGTGTTTCAGTGTTCTATGCTTAACTCTTCTTTGGGTTGTTAAAACCAAATTATGAAAATTTGGGATAACACTCATTTAAAATCTCTTTTCACTTTTACAAATGCTATATTCCTAACTATTCAAACTAATGACGAAGCCTTAGAATACTTGTCTGAATAGGATGCCTTAGAATATTTGTAGCCTTATACTGCCCTCAGATTTTTTTATCAGTGATTTTAAATTAATTATGATCACCTTTACCTGTGTTTACTCGATTAATCGGGACCGACTGTACCCGCCATTATATACAGAATGAATTACTTTGCGATTTGCATCTTTCTAAAAGTCGTAAAAAGCTTAAAATATTATTATCCAGTTCTTTGACTAATAACTCGAGGTTTTTATAACATTGCATTTATTTTACCTCTAATAGTCCTTGTAATAACACTTTGTCCTTGTAATCCTAAATTTAAAATTATTACCTAAATGTGCTAAACGCACAATCCATAATTCACTAAATAAACATTTTTGTAATTCAAATTAAGAATCACAGAGGACAATTTGAATTTCTGATAGAAGTTCAAAAAGACGATTCAAAACTTTACCTCTAGATAACCACCTTACGTCGGAATGTAAAGGCCCACCAGCGGCCGAGCGGTAAAAATGCTGAACACTGGTAGTTCGGTTCGAGGTTCGTATCTCGCGAACGGGCTGGCTGCATGGGCGTTTTCGTGGTTCCTCCCATGTGTGACGTGTATACGGGCCAGTTTCCCTTAGAAAGCCCTCCACGAAGCCCTCCCTTTAGCCAGATAGCCCTCGTGTGCTTTGCCATAATTGAATAATCCAATCCATTCTACATCGGAATGTAACAAAGGTGTTTCATGTTCACTGTCCATCTCTTGACATAAAATCGTAAATATTCTTGAATTTAAATTTATCGGCTTTTAATAAAATTTGGATTTTCACAGCTTGATTCAAAACGATTTTATTGCTTTCGGGGATTGTTTTGGCTACTAAAGCTTCTCGATGAATGGAGAAGTAAGTAAATTTAGTTTCAAATGTGACTTTCTTTATTTAAGAAGTAACACCGGAATGTTTTCATGTTAAAGTCCTAGATCTGTCACTGCATGCGGCAATGCATTTATTCCAAGGATTATCATTCTCAGACATAAAATTGTCAATTACTTTGACAATTTCATTTGCAGTTGCTGAGGAGATTCACAAAATAAATACTCTTCGGCAATTCGTTTATCTTCTTCGAAATATACGTAAACTAATCATTGAACAAATTGCGTTATATCACTACTTTCATTACATCATCCAATTGCAATGAGAAATACTCTACTTTATTTCTTAAGTAAGTGTCTCTTTTATAGAATTTGCCATTTCATGAATTCGTCGACTTACTGTATCATTTTCTAACAGAAAAGTATTAAGTTCATTAGCCGCTTTTTCTTTGAATAATGTTAAAACGATATCTTTAACTGCTGGTAATATAATGTTTTCTTCAATATTATGAGCCTACCCAGACCAGGCAATTCTTAGTCTTACTAGGTTACTAGCTTCCAAAGCTTTTTTCATTTGAAGTAACAAAACCTTTCATTACTTGTTTACTATATTTGAACTCTGATAATTTCCTCTTAAGATATTCTTCAGAGCTATCCCTTTATTTGTCATGCTTAGAACCAAGATGTCTTTTAAAAAACGATGGTTCCCTACTTTGATTGGATAATAGTTCGCCGCAGAGGATTAATTTCATCTCCATTCCAAGTAAACCCAAATGATAAATAACTTTCGTTTTATTTTCTAAAAACATTTTTTCTTTCATTTTCAGTATTCTTAGTGCTAATAGATTGTCCTGGACTATCACCTGTGAATCATCATTTTTCCGCTTAGTCAGTCCTAGCCATTTTTGCAGTCTGAAAATCTAGGATTGTCCTATTATTTTTTCAAAAATATTTAAATGCATAATATATTACGAATTCTTCAAAAACAAACGAAGATATTGACAAATCGCGCAGAAAAATAAGAAATGCAAAGCAACAAGAAGACAAAATGCCTGCTGTAAGAGACAGAAAATTCACGTAAATAAAAATGATTCTAGTTGAAAAGACAATATGTCCGGAAACAGTAGCGAATAAATTTCAGGTATGCTAATAAATCTATCAAATATCAAAGAATTAATCAGATACTTATCTATATCCTATATATAATATCTTTTTATAGGAACTTATTTTTTATTTCCTATTAAATACAATATCCATTTCTGTTTCTCCTTTTAAAAACATCATTTATGACAAATTTTGCTACGTCTGTGGTTAAGGTTTTGCTTGGTTTATTAGATTACAGCAAAGCACTCGAGGGCTATCTGCCTTAAGGGAGGTATGCCTTCGTGAAGGACTTTTTAAGGGAAACTGGCTCGTATACACGTTACACATGGGGAAAACCATGAAAACGGCCATGCAGCCAGGCCGTTCGCGGGATTCGAACCTCGGACCGAACTACCAGTGTTCAGAGACGTTACCGCCCGGCTGCTGGTGGGTCACCGTCTGTGGTTAAGAGAATATTTGTGGAAATAAACACGGATTATTTTGTTAACGTCATTAAGCGGCTGTTGACGTTGAACAAGCTCATATCGCATAAACACGATGCTAGGGTACTTAATTTTTGAGTTTAATAGTTAAAAACACTTTTTTTTTGTTTGCGTACCACATATTTTTCTCTTGCGTATCACCGGTGGTACGCGTACCACCGGTTGAGAATCGCTGTTGTAACCTGTTACTTTAAAATAGACGCTTTTAGAAGTACCTTTCCGCTTCTGCCTTGTTACGTAACTTCAGTAGCGACGTATATGGAAGAAGGATAAATACTCTAATTTGCTGTAATCCGCTGATTCCGTCTAAGCAGTGATGACAGTCAGTCTGTGAGTGTCCGCAGTCACTCAGTGAGTGTGTGTGCCTCGTCTAGCGAGCTGATAGTCAGTCATTGAGCGAGTGCCGAGTGGGTCGTCGAGTGAATCGAAGAGTCTCTTAGTGTATCGCGGTTAGTGCATCGTCGAGAGAGTGCGTTAAGCTCTGGGAACGACTGAACCGAAGAGTAGGGAATTGTGCTCTGTGTGTCGTCGAGTGCATCGCGAGTTGTAGCATGGAGAGTCTAGAGAGTACGTGGAGTTCCGAGAACGACTAAGCAGCTGTACTCTGGTGTCGGGAGCTGTACTCTGGTGCTTTGCAGTGAAGCTGTCTCGATCGTTAAAGCCTGATAGTGTGAAGGTTGTGTCGCTGATTGCGTCAGCGTGTTTATAGTAGTTCTTCGACGACTGTAAATGTGTTTTGGATCTGCCCTGATTAATATTGGTAAATAAAGTGTGTTTCGATATTCCATCAAGTGCTGTCGTCGTTATTCACTCCAAATCCACAAGAACCCCGTACGAACGTGAAGGAAGAAAATAACGTAACAACTGGTGTCAGAAAATAACCGAACAATATGTTACGATTTTAAATAGGAAAGGTTCATTGCAACCTTGAAGCACCTATTTTAAAGTAAGAGGCTATAACTTCGAATGATAACGATGCATCACTAAGTAATTCATTCTGTATATAATGACCAGGTGTAGTCAACTCACAATTAATCGAAGAAATACAGGTGAGAATAATCATAGTTAACTTAAAATCGTTGTTATAAAAGTTAAAAAATAAAAATAAAACAAAGGAAAGAGGAATATCTCATTTTATAATTAACAGAAAACTTCTATTACATTTTTTCTGTATTATCAAAATAATTAACAGAAAATTTCTATTACAATTTTTCTGTATTATCAAACAGTTTTTTACATATTTTTTTTATTATTTTTTTATTAAAGAGACACAATAAGTTCCCCATGTACCACATAGTATCACATGGGGTTTACAGAAGTAAGTATGAAACACAATACAAATAAACAGAAGAAAAAACTGAAATAAAATTAAGGATGATTACAAAGTTTTACAATGAATTGACAAAAAGTGTTAAAAGCACTTCTCTCGTAAATAAATTGGTAAAATTCTGGAGGCCAGTTAATATTAAAATTTTTCAGTCTCAGTTTCAAGACTTTTCTTTCGCTCTCATATTTAGGACATGGAAGAAGCACATGTTCAACATTCTTCTCGCCACCGAGGCTACAATCACAGACTCGGGGCTCAAATCTCCTCAATAACTTTTGAAATTTCCATGGGCAGTAAGAAATTGAGTTAATTTATAGTTTGTAAAGAAGTGATGACATGACAATCGCATTTTGATAGAAGTAAAAAATCTCTTAGTTAAGCTCCCTTTATTTGAATTAATGAATTCGTGGTTCCACGACTCCACAATATTTTCTTACATGACCTTCTTATAAAAGGAGTTAGGGATATTGACAAAAGTGTCAATTTCCCGCTTAGTCGCAGTCTTAGCAAGGAAATTGGCTCGTTCGTTTCCAACAACACCTGTATGACCACAAAAAAATGAAAATGCAACCGAAATATTTTTATCTTTTAGGTTTTTCAGTCCTTTCTGAATCTCGATAATGATATTATTAGAAGAAGAAGTACATTTTAAGATCTCCAAGGATGAAAGGGAATCAATACAAATGAGATAGACTAAAACAGCACTATTTTGTTCAGAGACACATTTGATGGCGAAGTTTAAGCACAAAAGTTCAGCTATAAAAGCGGTACATTCATCTCTAATTCTAAATTGAAAGTGCTCAAATTCAAGACCATTTTTGAAGACAACAAATGCGAGACCAACCTTGCCGTCAATTTTGCTGCCATCAGTATAGCAAGTTACAGGCGAATCATCTACGATTTTATTGCTAATCTGAATAAGATTAACAGCATTTCTTTCTGAAGGATGAGGGAGATCAGATGGAAGTAAAATACAATCATACTGAGAGACAACAGAAGCAGAAATATTTTCCTTATAAGCAATAGAATGAAGAATGTCAATGTCAATTGAAGGAAAGTCAGAAATTGCATAAACAGACTCATAGCTAACGGTACGATATCCACATATGACCCGCAAAAGTATCCGCCTTTAAACGCGTCGTAAATATCTATAATTTATCTTCTTCTAAGCGATATACCCCAGACTTTAGAGCCATACATAATGAAGGGTGCAATTCCCCTGTTTATGAATGAGCGAATGAACGTTGTAATTAATACCGTAGGTGTTGCGTGCAATACGATTTAATCCATGCTGTAATTTATCACATTTCTCTGATACATAAGTTAGGTGTTGCTTCCAAGAAAATTTACAGTCTAGAAAAACCCCAAGATATTTCATTTGCTTTACCACAGTCAAAGGGGTGCCGTCGAAAGATAACTGAAATGCATCATAACAGATGTTTCGCTTTTCAATAATCATAACCCTGGTTTTATCAGGATTAAAGTCTAATTTATTGAAAAATAAGTTCTTTGGTCATTTAGGTTAAATCGTTATTTAAAAAAAAAAAAAAAAAAAAAAAAAGAATAAATGAAGAAACTAATTTAAATGGCATGCTTAGAAACAAAGAAACGGGATTTTATATGGAATTAAAGAATAATATTGCCAAGAGAACTTGAGAACAATGTTATTAATTCAAACTCGAGCAAAAATGTCAATCAGAACTTTCTGTTTTATAGTACAATGTTTATAATTCTGTATTGCGTGCAAATAAATTATGTACTGTTAAGGGCGTTTCATTGGGGTTTATCTGAGCTAACGGACAAAACTGACATAGCCGACCCATCTCCAAAACCTGTTTTTGCCCACAGGGCAGCAAGTTGAAATATCGGAGCTAGTCGACACAGGGAACTGACCCCGTTAGCTCAGAAAAACCCTAGTGTGAATGGCCCTTTACGGATAAAAGGAACTCTCAAACACTGTGGCATCATTTTCTATTACTGCTATTATCCCCCACATTTTTCTTTTTCCTGTATTTTTCGTAGATATTTTTATTTTGCGCTGATTATTTGTTATAGAAATTATTTCTTCTGTTCCTCAGAAAGCAACACTGGTAGTTTGGTCCGAGTTTCAAATCCCGGCAAACGGGCTGGCTGCATGGGCGGTTTCTTAGCTTTCCTCATATGTTAACGTGTATACGAGCCAGTTTACCCTAGAAAAATCTTCCGCGAAGGCATCCTCTCAGATAGCCTTCAAGAGCTTAGCCATAATTACGTAAAATACTACCAAACCGCAGTAAGTGAACTTAACTTCCCGTCCTTTAGACACGTGTTAGCTATTCGGCAACATTAATACGCCTCCTATATTCCGCCTTTATTTGCATTTGTTTCCTAAACATGTAAATTATAAGTTTAATTTACGTGTTTGGAGTATGAAGAAATGAATAGTATCAAACCTAAGTAAGAAAAATACAACCTTAAAGTAGCATTTTACCGTTTAAATTCTTCATTTATCATCTTTTGGGCCCATTGTTAAACCCGAAGGCATAGTTTGCTAAAGAAACTAAACTCCATTTTCCTTTTAGTAAGTACCTTAATTAGGGGGCAACGTGAAGTGCACTGTGGGATATTTTATAGTCCCCTTTACTTATTTAATTTGGGAAGCTCTAAAGTTACGGGATTAAAGCTAATATGGTAGGCGTATAAAAACAACATAACAACAGTTCTTCATCTAACCTAACTTTTCGAAAACCAATCGAAAGGGCTTCGGTTCAATTAACTTCCTTACGTAAGACCTGTTACTGCTCCAAGAAATCAACTTTTATGACTATGACTTTTTCCTTCCCCTTTAGTGTTAAGCCTTAAGCAATGATACGAAATGCCAAACCCGGTTGTAACGGCCATCTTCAGCCTTGAGATGGTAAAATAATGTGTTAAATAAAGTGCAACGTATTTTAATCAAAGTATGTACTGATAGCAGCTAAAAAATATTTTCAGCGTTTTTTCATTTATTCTTGAAAAAGCGCAAGTGAATTATATTTTTATTGCATATTCAGGGATTATACTGAATATATACTATTTGATTATTATTGATTATGTAATACTACTTATATTAGGTGAATATAACTTATAGTACCAGTATTATTGTGTGAATTAAGTCATAGAATATAAATAAGACACAGCAGAACTTAAATTATCCAATTCCAGCCATCTAATATTTATTCTAGGTTACTTATTTTGCCCTTAATTTCCTTATTTATTCCATTGACAGATTACATTCATTTTTGCTTTGTTCCACTTATTTCTTTCCATATAAAACCATTTCGTTCCTATGACTAATTGCGCTCGAAACTGATTTCAACTGATCGAAACCCATGTCTTTGTCGGATAAGCGTCGTGTTGATTAAATGTCCGTGTCGGCTAAATGCCCTGTCAGCTAACTGTCCGTGTTTACTAAATGTACATGTCTCTAAATGACCTGTCGCTGAGTGTCTCGCCTGCTCTCGGCTGAGTGTCTCGTCGGCTAAATGGTTGTCGGCTAAGTGTCCACGACAGCAATTTCTTTTGTTATTTTAAGAAGTTGTTACCTTACATGAATGCGTATGACGTATTTACTAAGCCTAAAATTAAATTAAAAAAAGTACTATGTTCAAATAAGCATATTACACGCATGCATGTCATTTAATTTAATAACTATCGGGCATATCAGTAAAAGATCTCCATGATTCCTTTGGTAAACATGTAAGTTTTCAGTAACGCATCATTCCAAAACGTTTAAACCCGGTAAAAGCTGTAAAGTCGGTTGAGCAGTAAAGTCACTGAACACTTGGTAGTTTGATCCGGGGTTTGAATTCCAGCGAACGAGCTGAGGGAATCCCAGCTAACCAGAGTTCGTAAGCGTTTTCGTGGTTTTCCCCAGTTCTCCACGAATGCATTCCTCCCTTATACAAATAGCTTTCGAGCTCTTTCTTATAATAAAAAAAATCAAACCAAAAAATTTTGGCGAATATATAGCTTATAAACGTTACTATTAAAACAGTTGCAGGTCTATTGTTTTTTATTGCATACATCATTGTATACCTCTAAATGTAAACTTTTCATAAAAATATGTTAATATGGGTTACATTATTAAAGTTATTTTACATAAATGAAAAATAACATCTTAAATTAATGTAATTGAATAAAAAAATAGTACTCGTTTTCTTTTTATGCGAGTAAAAAAGTATTTCTTTACTCAATATTTAGGTATTAAAACTCAAATTCGGTTAATATATTGTTTATATATTTAGATTCTACCTAAATAAAATTATTTTCCATGGTTTATTTTAGCTGAAATAGAAGAGGGATATGTGTTTCAGCAAATTAGAAATAATTTTATTTTTAAATTTGAGTTTTGTTTAACGGGAAAATGTATTCTCTTTTCTTTGTTGAAATAAAAGAGGATCAGGTAAAAAAATTCTTATTTTAACTTGCTTTGTAGTAAATATACGTTTTTCTTACAGAAAAAAGATAACACAATTATCCAGATTTCTTTCTATCTGATTAGCTGTAATTCCAATTAGGATAATTGAAGATCTATTGCTTCTGCACCATTAACAATACTGTAAGTTAACTTCTGTGCATCAATATAGATGATGAATCTGAGGATTACTGCTTCAGTGATTTAGATAATACCACTTAATTTTAATCAAGTCAATATTATGTTTCTATTGCATTAGTCTACATTTCATCAGTACAAAATACCACAGTTTAATTAATTGAATGCATTTTTGCATTTACACACTAGTCACATTCGTACTTATATAAATAAAAGATAAAAAATTTATTTTAATGTTAGACCCTTTAATCACCTTCTTAATTATGAAATTCCCTTTTCTAAGTTTCATCTAATTTTATAACATTCTAAGCACTGTTTTATTTGAATAAAAATTTAACGCGCGAACATAAGTTAGCGGGCTTTCTGAGAAAACGCTTAAGCTAATAAACCGTTTTTTATTTATTGTAAAATTATGTTTGATAATTGGCCTTATACTCTCGAGATATACACTCGTGTTAAAAAAAAATAAGCAACAAGCGCTAAAAAAATGTAGGAGTGTAAAAAGGAGAATTAAAACATACAATTTACTTATGATGCACCTCAATTTACATATGAGGTATCACCGAATGCAAATCAGCAATCAAAATTAGCCTAAAACTCAATCCCGCATTCACACTACAACGCCTTCAAAAGGGGCATGACGAACATATGCGTATGTTCTCAAGCAGCCTAAGCAGAATCCGAGAAATAATCCGAGATAATCCGAGAAAGCTTAGGCAGAAAGCATGAGCCGAAGACACCATTTGCACGAAGAAATGCTTTGGAGGGCTGCCGAGTTGTTGGAAGCTGGTGTAAGACAATCATCTGCTGCTAGAGAGCTGAATGAGCATTGTAGTGTCATTAATAGGCTGTAGAATCATTACCAAAGTGATCAAAACCTCTACAGAAGACGTGAGACAGAAGAGTGGACACCTGAAGATTATCATAACGGCAGATCACTTACAGCACGACAGATGGCGTCGCATCACTCTGCTGCTGCAAGACAACCCATATCCCGCTAAAATGTGTCACGTCGACTGCATGAAAGTGGACTGTACGTCCGACGACCTTTGATTTGTGTTCATTTGCTCCCATCGCATGTCAGAATGAGGTTGAATTGGTCCCGTCAACATCGCAAGTGGACATCAGAGCAATGGGGCCACGGACTCTTTACGGATTAGTCTCGATTTATTATCCATAACAATTCCTGAAGGGCAATGATATGGCGAAAGCCAAGTACACTTTATCGGGGGCCAAACATCGTCGAACGAAACCGTAACAGAGGAGGAGGCTTACTCGTATGGGCTGAGATAGCAGCGAACGGCCGCAAGTACCTCTACGCGATTTCTGGTGGCTCCATCACAGCCGTGCGATATCGCAACGATATTCTACATCAGGGGTTCTCAACCGGCGGTACGCAAGAGAAAAATAGGTGGTACGCAAAGAAGCAAAGTATTTCAAAAATTAAAACCCCACATCCTGTTGTCTCTAATACTCGTAAATTTATGAGATCTGAGCTTTGTTCAAGGGTGGTGGTGGTAGTAGCACTTTGTAGTGGTGGTTATTTCCAATTTTTGTTTAGATGGTGCTCATTAGTCGAAAGGTTGAAAACCGCTGTTCTACATCCTTTTGTGCGTCCGATTACCGCTGCAATGTGTAGAGATGAGATATTTATGGACGATAACACCTCATACAGCTCGAGTGGTGCGGAGTTATCTGGCAGTGTGAAACCATTCCACACTTGCCGTGGCCTACTAAATCACCAGACAATGGATCAATTTCTCGCATGTCGATTAAATAGGTTTTGTTTTATTACCTGTTTTGCTTTTATTGCTTAATTTTTTAGCAGAAGTGTATATGAAAATTCTTGGCAATAGTATAAGAGACTCCAAATTTACATCGAGTCCCATACAGGTTTAGATCAAATAACATAAAATCTGATAAAATAGTTCGGTTATAACACCCGCTAGTGTGTAAGGATCTTAAGTTTTACTAACGCTTATTTTATTTTAAAACTTTACTATCACTTCTTATTTTTCACTTTCGGCCAGAATTAAATGTGTTAACTTGTTTATGCAAATTGTACTTGCTAACGCCCAAGTATTTAAGTTGTGGCTTTTTGCCAAGAGTTAGAGAGAGAGAGGGAAAGTGAGCCGCCTTGCCACTGTATTCCGCACGAGTTTTCAATCAGCTGCTGTCCGCCTTTAAGGCCAGAGGTTTAGTCCTCTTGATATTTTAAAACGTATTGTAGTTTCGGCAGTTTCCGTACTATATACGCAATAATTAAAAAGGCCAGTCTTAGTGTTAGGCATTTGTAA
This sequence comes from Stegodyphus dumicola, assembly GCF_044657685.1. NCBI lineage: Eukaryota > Metazoa > Arthropoda > Arachnida > Araneae > Eresidae > Stegodyphus > Stegodyphus dumicola. Next base: position 138,006,087 of record NC_140781.1, on the reverse strand, counting down.
ACTAATTCAAAGTTAGCTTTTATTTAAAATTTTTGTTAGTAGTTTTATATTTTTACGATCAGACCACAAGTGGTTGGTCTCTGTATCCCGAAGTGCGGGAGCACCTGTAATTTTATAGAGAATAAAGGGTAAAGTCAACCCTTCCTGCCGGTGTTGTTCATTCCACACATATTTGAACATAGCTTGAGTAAGCTCTCTGTTCCTATTCAGGACACGCACTATTCCCGAAACAGATAAAAAGGAATACAAGTTCTGATAAGTGAGCTAGTTAAGAACGTGTATTCTCAAAATTTGAATTGAAATATACCTCTTCTCATGTTTGCATTCGCTAAGTAAACATGTTATTGCTGCCTCTTATTCTCATTGTCAGATAAAGACACGAAATTTAGAGAAGCAATGGAGATGATTCGCATCTTATACACAAGTTATTAAAGTTACGCGTTATGCTTTATCCTGATTGAACTGTGTCAAATGTGTCACTAGTATATTTCCATCGAGGCGTTTCTTTCATCTTTATGTACTAGCATCATTTTGTTCAAACTCTATGTTATACACAAACGAATCTTTTAAGGAAGTACATTTCAGCTTGTTATCAAAGAAAAAAATATCAGTACAATGATATTCATCTTCTAAACACGTCACATCATCTGAACTAATTATTACATATCTATGTACAGAATGATTCAAAGGTATTTGTTAAAAATGCAAAGGCAGGTAGATGGGACCAAAATAACCAGATTTTATAATAAACTTTGTTTGCAGAAATGGCCCTCTGAAGTGATGCAGGAATCAAAGGAGGTACAGAGAATTATTCCCGAGCACATCCTTTGAGCAGCTGATCCGATATCCCCCACAGTTCCCTACATAAAAGGCATATCGGTAAGTTCTTCATTCGTGTAATTGTAACTACCCGTTCGAAATTCGCACGGAAAACGACGATTTACTCAAGCAGAACTCTTTACCTACCACTCTTCTGTCCATTAACGATCATAACGCGTCATTTCTGCACACATATCCCATTATAAAATCTGCATATTTTGTCCCCTCATTTTTAACGTGCAGTCTTGAATCATCTTGTGTTACATTAATAACAGGTTGTTTTCTGATAAAAAATGAGTTCTTCAGGAATAAATCTTTAACTTTTCTTCATATTTAATTAATATCAAAAGTGATTTTATTTCAACTCTTTCTATGAATTGGAAAAGTGTGTCGATATTATACATTTGTAGCTAAATTTCTAGTTTCTTCATGTTTGCTGACTATCAAAACTTTATTAAATGTTATCTCAAAAAATGAAACAAATTGCGTATGGATTAAAAATTTAAGAAAAAAAACGATGATTAAAACTTTATCATAAACAAAATGACTTTAAATATTCACAAGAATTCTAAATAAAAAATATATTTTACTCTTTTAAGGCTAAAAGGATTACGAAGCACAAGAGGAAAAAAATACTCATCCGATCTACTTAATTCTTTATGATAATAAAAAGTACTTGCAGCTTTCTCCTTTTAAAATATTACTTTTCTCTTGGGAAATTACAATATTAATAGTTTTGTAGGTAATACTGCCTATGATTTGTCTCGTGAATTCTCTTCTAAATTTGCTTAAGATTTAAAACGACACCGCGGTAAGTTATGCAGTAATATGTATGAAATATGATTACCTTTTTACTTTCATTTTATTTTGGAAGGAAATAGTTTATAAAAATAAATCTAATATTATTTCTTTCAATGTTTCCCATTCCTCTGAGCTCCCGTTTTCTGTATTTTCTACCGCATTTTCTTTTCTGATGTTAATATTATTCCTAAGCTACAGCATTTTTCATCTCTCATTTCTATACGCTTTTCTACGAATCTAACCAAACTGGTATTAGAAATCTAGATTAAATGTCTTCATGGAAATTCAGTTCATTTCTTACACCTTTTTTATTTAATTTGCTTTAGTGTATACATTATATATTCTTTGATCAGATATGCTAGTCTATGCATTCTTTTATTATGCGTGTTAGTCTACACATTACTTTAATGTATGTTAGCCTATATATATATATATATATATATATATATATATGTTTTTATATTTTAATGTCTTATCTGCAGAACAACAAAAACTTCTTCCTTCTATTAGTTATATTACATACCTATTTTAATGGCTAAACTAAACTTGCTATTGAAATGCCTTTTTAACAATTTCGTTGCGAAATAGCGTGAATTCTTTTATCACACACTCAAAAGAAATTTTATTTACATTAGGAAAATGTTAATCCACCCAAAAATTTCTTTTGTCATTCTTTCTAAAGTAAATCTTATTTATAAGCCATATTTACTTTAGGAAAATGCTAATTCATGAGTAAATATAATAAAGGAAAACTATTTTCTTTTCAAAATAAATTAATGCAGATTGCGTATGAATATTACTAGTGCACTTCATTTCCAAAAGAAAACGGTTTTTAATTAGCCAGTTATATATATATATATATATATAGTACATATAATATGCAATAAAGCAGATGGAGCAGACTTAGATGTAATATTGTGTGAATATTCATTGCTTTGATGCCATTGAGATATTGATCCATACTGAGATGCAGATATTGAGATTCTGATCCATAATAAAGAGCAAACCTGGGAGCAAGGCAGATTAATTATTCAATTGACGTTTGCGGCCACCGTTTACTTTGCACTCTAATAGTACCTATCTCAAAATATTTCCGTTTTTGATAGTTTTGAGGAAGCAGGATACAGTAATGTATCTAGGTTAGGGTGCAAAAAGCAAAGTTCATATTTATCCAGCACAGAGGGTTATTAAGAGAAAACTTTCGGTTTAAGTTCCGAATTAGCTACGTCATCATCATTATATAAAAGTTATATGATAGGAATAATATAGAAAAGACGCAGTCCAGAAAACATTATTACTGTTTTTAGAATATAGAGGGAAAGTACCCACACCAAAATGAGGAATTAAAGAGCTATTGCTAATTTAAATTATAAGTTTGAATCACATATTTTGTATCTTACACATATATATATATATATATCTATATCTATCTATATATAAATAATTCACTGTCTGGGACTACGACACAAAACCTCACATGAAACTTCTGTAATATGTCATTACATATTATGCTTTCATAACGCGTTTATTAGCATTACTTTCTTCTAAGGAGTTATGCAATTTTATATTCATTATAAACTAAAGCACGAATCTAAAGCACGTGTTAGTGAATTTTCTGTCAGTGATTTGGGATCTTTTTTCTTTACACAGATTTTTCTTTAATATTCATTGTTATTCAGCATTTGAATTGCCAAATCGCAAATTTTCTAATCAGGACTTATAACTAAAACAAATCTAATGTCGACTTAAAAAGCCTAATGAGAACTAATCTCATGAAGACTTTCTAATGAGAACTTTAAGGTTCCACTGTAAACTTTTAATTCAGTTTCCCGTCCCATCTGACCCCCTCCCCCCGAAAACAAAATTTCTTCAGGGAAGAGAAATTGCTGCAGCTTATTTACTACTAGTATTGAATCGGAAAAAAAGATTCCTCTTACTTTACACGAAATTCATTTACTCTAGAATTGCGTTAGTTTGGAATATCACTCTTTTTGGGCAAGAAAAATGTGCACTTGAGATGCATATTAAAAGTGACTAATAAAATAATTAATGATAAAATGACAAAAACTACTACTTTATGCCAAAAGAAAGTAGCATATTATAACATATTACGATGGTCTGGCATATTATTACATATTATAAAAAGGACACAGACGGGCAGCTGGCGGTGCTAAGGCTGACTACAGTCGTACTGCTAGCTATGACCAGCACTTTTAAGTCAGCATTTTCATTATGGCATAAACATCACAGTTGGCATTGTCATAAATCCTATCATAGTAGCCTATCGTCCTATTATGCAATCATAGTAGCATTCGCACCGATTAATCCTTAAAACAAAACTGGTCTAAGCTACAGACAACCAGAGAAAGCTAAACCTTATGCATACATGATCATTTTCAAATTTTTGGTAAAATCAAAGTTCTGTCGACAGTATATTTAAGATCCGATAAATTTAAAATCCTCTCTTTTCATTTATACCTTGCGGTCACGTGTAGTTAAGAAATATATTGCTACCACAACATTACACAACTCTAAATTTTTAGCACAATAAAAATAAATCACCATGCGTTTGTTTGTCAAACACAGTGCATTTTCCTACGTTTAACGTGTATGATGAATGATTGTCGGAAACGACATCGAGTATTTTATTTTGATTGGTCGGTTTAGCCTTTTCCTTTTATCCCTCTTTTCTTGAACTAAGGAAATTGTAGTATTCTAATGCACTATAGTGCAAACAGTGAAAATTTTACCAAATATTCTCTGATTGTGTTCAGTATTTAAGTTCTAATTTTGATGATAATCTGCTACCAAATATATCAACGAAGTGGAAGATGGATCGCTCATTATTCTCATCAAACATTATAGCATTTATTGACTTTTAACGTTAATGTTATTAAAAAAGAATTAAAATGTTTATTTTAACGTCACGGCCATTTAACAACATTGTACTGTAACTTTTATGCCCCTTAAAGAGATCTAATAATTAAATCCTTTCATCAACTATGATAATGATGACTAATTAACTTTTGATTCAGTATAAACTAACTAAACGTTTGAAATTCTCATCTAAATGTAAATATTATTTTCTTAAACTTTCAATATCATTTCTCAGTTACTGAATATCTCAAACCGTTTTTCTGTTTTTAAGTAAAGTCCTATAAATCACAGTTCAAGTAACAGCGGATAATTTTAACAGTAGCGACAAGATAAACAAATTCATAGTAAACCTTTGAAATACTAAAGGAACATACATATTAAAATACTAATTATTGAAATAGGAGATTTATTAACGAGAGGACAATATCAAATAAAATGAAATATATTTATAGCAGTTCTACATAAGGGAGATGTTGTACTCCGAGCATTACTTTCGAAGTACCTGAAAGTGAAATAAAGCATCTTCTGTACGATCTTCGTTTTGTACGGTCTTCACCTTTTATACGATCTTTTCTTCTTCTTCAAAAATGGCTTCAGAAAAAGATGTATAATCAAACTTTCAGTTTAATAATTGAGCCGTTGGTATACAAAATTTTGGTCAAGCGATTTGTGGTTACCAGGAAATTCCCCGGCCTTCGTGCTGTCTCCATTGATTCGAATGAATTAAAGCATTCAAACGAATCAGATCCATGGTAAGCGTACAAAGAGATCTCCCAGATACTGAATGTACCTTTCTCAATTGTTTCGTAGCACCTGGAATAATAATAAACTGCGTGTGAATATAATGTTCGGCGTTTAGATTTTGTTCTTCTTTCTTAAAGAGAAACAAAGGGGAAAGGTTCTTGGATCAAACTATGATTGCTGATGAGAAATGGATATTCTACGATAACACGTTTGTCGCAATGGTTTGGAAAGAACGATACTTCAGGAAGGCTGGTTTGGTTTTTGGTTTGTTTGATTACGTCAAAGCAAGTAAGTGCCTAAGGGAATGGATGCCTTCCTAGAGGACTTGCTAAGGGAAACTGGCTAATATCCAAGTTATAGACGGGAAAAACAACGCAAACTTCCATGCAACCAGCAACTGAACCCAGGTCGAACTATTAATCTCCGACTACTTTATCGCTCTGTCGCTGATGAGCCCTCCATGAAGGACTCCTAGGCATTTTGCATTCAAAGAAGATGTTAACTGTATGGTAGTTATCTGGTGGTTTTTGTCATTCCATTCACAAAGTGAAACAATAAATGCAGCTCGATATTGTACAGATATGCGATATATCCACGAAAAATTGTGCTTTTAGCAGCCAACATTAGTAAGTAGATATGATTCCCTACTGTTTCAAGATAGCATCGGAATACGTACGGCAATGTCAATCATACAGCAAATCAATAATTCGGGATACAAAGCTCTACCTAGTCTTTTACATTCTCCTACCGTTTCTTCAACATATTATAATTTGCAGGTACTTGAGCTCTCTGTTTTCTTTTGTTTTGTTCAGGAAATGTTTTGCCAAAGAAGCAAGGATCAGTTGTAATATATTCAGAAGCAGGAATTTGGATGGCGTAGAAGTGTTGATCCATAATGACTAGGAAATTGGAGGCGAAAGCAGATTAAATCTTCAGATTTATTTTTAGCAACATGTTGTGGCTACAAATAAGTTGGCACATTAAATGTGCCTGTTCCAAAGAGCTTACATTTTCGATAACTTTATAGCAAGAAAGCAGCAGCAGACAGACAGGAGTCTATCTAGGCCAAAGCGTGGAAAACAAGTGCGTTATGTTCAGGATGAAATCTTAAGTCAAACTGAGTTAGTTTTGGTTCTGAAAGCATTTTGATTGGATAGTTAATATTGCTGTAAAGTTATTATTGGCTGCTTGAGTTTTAATTCAATTTATATCACCAGAATTACGTAAGCATCATATGGCATAGATTTTTCTCGAAATGACACAGTATAAATAGATGTTGCTACTTTTAGAATAGAGAAGGGAAATTAATTTACGCTGCTAATTTAATCTTTTACATATTCTTTATTTTTCTTACATGCATATTTTAATTTTTCCTAAAGGAATAAAAAAATCGTGAGCCATCTAATATGTTGTTCGATTTGTGAGCTTTACAGTAAGCATTAAGTGACATGGGCAAACAACAGTCCCATTAAAACACAATTTTTGCATGACATAAAAATGAAGCGTCTTCTATTAGCAGAGTTGTTCGGTCAGCAGCAAACGTCATCCTCTATTTTATTCTTATGAGGAAATCCCTTCATAACCATTGTCAGGATTTGGGTCCCTACGCAACTTGAGAGATCTTAAATCTCCTTTGCTTCCTTCGTATCCCAGTGTATAATTTCTAAACATTGCTGAAAGAAAGAAATGATTTTCGGAGAAATTTCTTCAGTTGCGAAATGCATCTTGATGAAAACGTCGGGGAGGGGCGGCATATAACCAACGTTATCCTTTATATAAATGAAATATTTTATATTTACATGACTAGTAATGGACTGGTACAAAGATAAGCATATAAATAAGAAACGTATAAGCAGTGCTTCGCTGTATCACAAGTAGAGTTTTATGTTATTCGACAATGTCTAAAGTTAATAAAACACCCAAAATAATCCAGACATTTGAAAAATGGTGGAGAAAACATATTTCTACATCAGTGTAGTTATTTCATTGTAAAAATAAAAAAGTCGTAAAATATCAGATTCTTTTTATCTCCTATTTTCTTGATTTGCCTTCAAAAGAAGTTGAAATATACGATCCTACGTGATCCATAAAATAGCAATAGCTTGAAGTTTAATTTACCCGATTGCATATTTCGGGCGAACACATTTTATCAATATAATCTCTGCTCTAAATATGTGACATATGTTTCTTCCCCTACCTGTATTGTCATAGATCTCGTACTTCGGTGACAAATGCATCCCTCATGACCACTTTGTCCAAGCAGTACAATTTTTTTTTCCTTACAGAATCTGCTTCCTTCTTTCCTTTTCACTTATTGCGAATGATACATCTGTTCTGCCACAGGCGACTTCTGATTGGCAGATCGAGACCGGAAGATTTTGTTGTCTTTCTTTTTCCCCTTCTTTTGCGTCGTCTTTGCCCGGTTCTTAGGGACATGTGGTAAATAATTGCATTTTGGGGAGTGTGGGCTGCGTTTTCTGGTTGATTCTTCATTAAGGCAAGTGGTTTTCACAGTACAGGCACACCATGTTACAGGATACTCTCACTTTGAGCTAATATATCTCAAGTATCTGGAAGAAGGCAATGGCGATAATTGCGTGTCTCCTTTTACTTTCCTCTAATAAACTGGCACATAACTACTAATCGGAAATGCTAATCTAATATAATGTTTCGAGAAGGTTTTGAATATATCATGTATTTAACAAAGTGATGAAACTCGCACTTACTGTATTTGACTTTAGTTTTATAATTTGCATACCTAAGTAATTTCTGCTTCCAATCTGCAATTAAATATTAGCTGAGAGAGATAAAAATTTTAATCACATGTATTTTCTCCTTTCAATTAAATAGTTAGTTGGAATTTGGGAAAGTATTTAATACATATATTTTCTTTTTCCAATTAACTATTTAATTGAAAGTGGAGAAAACATTCATTAAGCAAGTTTTATATCTTCAATTAAATTCTTAAAAAGAGAAAACTTAAGGCAATCATTTTTTATCAATAATGATAAAGGGACAAAAATTAAAAGGGAAAAATAAATATAAGAATATATAAAAAAATTATTCATAAACACGAATCGAATTAATTAATGTATGCTTTATACGAAGGATTGATGGTTTACGTGGATTAGTGTTTTGTTTTGTTTTCAATGAAGATTTTAATGGGAAGAGTAAAAGTGCAATAGTGCCTTAAAAACTGGATTTACTTTATTCATGTGATCAATGTTAGTTCAAAAATTTGACTAATATTAATAAAATATTTGACTAATATTTATCGTTTTAATTTCCCATATTTCGAGGAAATAATCATTAAAAGTCATTACCATTTCTTATATAATCCAATATCAGAAAATATAGCTCATCCTATTTGCACATTTTAACTCAGTGATGAAAACTGTTACACTGTTATAACTCATTTTAATTAACAATAATATAATAAGGGATGATAAATAAACTGAAATATATATATATAATACCCATTGTAATTTCCCAGCATATAAATAAGCACTTAGCTTTATATTTTCAAATCCACTGATAGTTTGATGGAAAATGTAGAAGCTTCGAAATGCTATTAAAAGCTCAAGGGCATTAAATTTAAACTTCTTGAAGTACGTACGCTCTGCCGATTGGATCTAAATTCTGTGCATGACTTTTCTAAATTTCAGAAGTTAATTGGTTTGGTGAAATGGCTTTAGTCAAGTTACGTATAAAGAAAGGGAAGGTAAGGAATTTTGTAATAATTTGCATACTGATATTCCTTCAAGTTAAGCAATGAAGAAAATGAAAGGTTTATGAAATACATTTAATTTTTGTTAACATGCAGTTATTTTTTGTGCAAAGAAAGGAGATAAATTATAATTCCTGTTGTCTGCCATTGCAAATGGACATTAAATATAATGATAATAATTAATGAATAGCTATGTCTGTGTGGGAGAGGAATAAAACTGAAGAAGATTACACGCATTTCACTGCTAGCCAAATTTAGTTCTTTTAATTTCTCTCAATCTTAAGCTTTTCAAATAATTGCATTAAAGAAAACAGTTTACAAGTTATAATCAATGCATTTTTCAAGGGTTTTAAATCTTATTTCCGAGGCTTGTTTACACAGTTTTAAGTTTTAATTAAAATTTGCGTTAAAAAAGTCCCAAAAGTATTTATTTCAGAAGAAATACCCTAAAGAAAAGAAAAGTAATTCAGTAATTATTTCTTATATACATATATTAATAAGCCATTTGGATTCTATAATATTCAGATTTTTATTAATATTAGAAACCACATGGTTATGCAAACTGTACCTTCAAAGGGAAGATATTTTTTATATATTTTTATTTATTTATTTGTTTATTTTAAATTTAAGATAAACCTTCTTTAAAGTTTTTGCTTCTTAGTTATCTCTGAGTTCTATTGAACGAGAGATTGGCAAGAATCATCTACTCTAAGCTAAAAATTTTAAGTTTGTGTTAAATGTAAAAATTTTAAGTAATTATGTAAAAATTTTAAGTTAGATTTTAACCTTCCAGCACGTGCGTATGCGCAAAATTTACGACAAATTCAGTTTTTAATGCACATTTTTCGAATATCGAAGCTGAGACGTCTGAATGTCATTTCTATTCCTCCTTTTCTACCCTTCCCCACATCAGGGAATGTCCTGACAGGAAGTTATTTGACTTTTTTTTTTACTGGGCATTTCTGCTCCGTGGCAACTTTTTCGTAAAAGTTACGACACGCGCGTGTTTGTGGGTGAAAATTCGGAAAATATTTTTTTCTCAAATATTTAGTAGTTTTCTGTTATTAATTGCATGTATTATCTTAATTTGAATACATTTGGCTCCGTAAATTTTATATCAGTTTTCAAGGCAAAATATAGGTGCAACCAGCTGATTTTGCTCGCATTCTTCAAGAATTATCTGCTGAAGAAATGGAAGACAAGAATTGGAGAACAATAGCGATTTCGATTCCTTATTTTCTTTTATTTTTTAGAAATAAATAAAAATATTAAAGCTAGTTTAAAGTGCATTTTTGTAACTAGTAAGAAGCAAATTTCCCTGCAGAAGTAAGTAATGCTAAACTTACTTTTTTCCCTACCAAGATGTTTTCCATTTTTATTTGTCTACACTTGCCTTTGATGAATATTAAAAATAGCTTCGATTTTAAAATATAATTATTAAATAATAAATTGATAATGTTCTATAATGAAATACATCACTGCATTTGCATCTGGCTAACATAAGAACTTTAAAATAATTTACTTATATTTGAATGTGATATCATTTGTAGTTTGCAATAATAAGATTAATATTTTATTTCTTAACAAATTTATTATTAATATTCACTCATTTCTGTCGTTTTTCGTGCCAAAAACGGAAAAATAACTGATGTCGTAAAAAATACGACGCGCGCGTGCTCATGTAAAATTGCCAAGCGAGCGTGCTGGAAGATTAAGGTCACTAAACGTATAAGGTATTTCTCTCACTTTCCTAGAATGCTTTCGTACTGTAGTGGTCGGCACGCTGGGCGCGTATTCCAGAGGTCCGTGCCCACCAGCGGCAGAGCGGTAAAGTCGCTGAACACTGGTAGTTCGGTCCGAGGTTCGAATCCCGCGACCGGGCTGGCTGCATGGGTGTTTTCGTGGTTTTCCCCATGTGTAACGTGTATACGAGCCAGTTTCCCTTAGAAAGTCCTCCCCGAAGGCATTCCTTCCCTTAGGCAGATAGCCCTAGTGTGCTTTGCCGTAATTAAATACACCCCCACATCCAGAGGTCCGTGGTTCGATTCCCGACGAGGGCGTTGCTCATTTTTCATCTCCTTCAAAAATAACCTAATGTCTCTACAAAAGTTGTGCATTTATTAAGGTAAAATAAAGACTTTTTTTGTCAATAACAACTATCTGCAATTTGCCAAACTTTTCTGCATGAGAGAATTTTCGTGGTTCGAGTATTCTGCTTAGAGAGTGGGGATTTTTTATCTTCTGGAAGGGTTTAGTAATGCTTACAGGGGTATGCTTGAGAAAGTGCTTTCTCTTCTGATCTTTCCCAGCCCCTTAAAGCTAAACATTTAATTTGGTCTCCTTTCGTTAGAAGAAATGGGCACAGAGTGGAAATTTATTGCCAATGTTTGGAATCCCAAACAGGCTACATTTAAAAAGATTTTGGCCAATCTTCTTCCTTCTTAGATTGTAAATCTGGTAAGGAAGGATTGATTCAGTTACACTTTTTAAATTGCTTTATCTATTTATATGCAAAATTTCTCTGTAGTGAACATAATAAAAAATATTATAAAATTATGCATGAGAAAACTTTAAGAGCATGGGTATTTGAAAAAAAAAAAAAAAAAACATTTAATGCTTATGGAAAGCCATCACTAACGTGAACTAGTTTGCTAAGGCTGCCGCGTACTGAAGATCAGTTTAAACACTACTCTTAACGATTCGAAAAAAGATTAATCCTATGCAAACTGGAAGAAGAAATTCAAAATGGAAGAACAGATAGAGTTCCAGAACCGAACGTCGATGCACTAGAAGCATTATTATTTCGATGCTTTAAACAAACAATTAACAGGTTCCCAATTTTCGCAAACTATCTGAAACTTATTCACGAAGCTGTGATTGAATTGCCAGCCAGTTTTGCTGCGTAAAATTTTTCTTTTTAATTTAGTAACGCACAGACGAAATTTATGCTGCTGATACATCCATTTCATTACGGTGGATAGTGATTATTTAGAACTGGAGCTTTTCATGCGGTGATGACATCAGAAATGTATCAGAATTAGTTAGATTTTCTTTCCTGCTTTTAAGTACCATAGTTCCATCCTTCACTTATAATCTGGCAAACTTGATCAATGTGCAATTTTCGTATTAGAAGGAAAATGGAACTTTTCCAAGAGTTATCTCAAATTTCAGAAATCGTCTTCATGTTTTTTAAAACTAAAATTCTTTTAACTCGCATTTGACTTGAATTTGAAAAAGGAGCTTGGCTACAATCCGTACTTCTAAAGCGTAAAGACCTGAAACATCGGATGAGGTCATCTCACTTACTTTCCGAAATGTGGCTGTAAGTGGATTTGCGGGTCATAGTGTCACAGATCATTATTTATATCCCCTTTTGTCCCCTCCCGATGCAACCACAAAATAAATAAATCAATTTAGGCCCCTACTCGACACTAGATGGCGCAACGGACAATAGAACTATCTGAGTTGAGTAGGATTAATGGCAATAGGACTGCTGCGACCCCCTTTCCCCGAAGCCGATAAATAATGACTAGCCTGCTAATAATAGTCATAAAAAAAGCCCAAAGTATTGATAAATGATTTCAGCCAGTTGATTGATTGAATTGATTGATACTCTCTCGTCTTCGAATTACGATTCGTTACCCATTTCTTTGAATCCTATCTGACAAAAAGAGCTGACAAACATTGCTATGAATAAATGGAAAGATTTTACGCTGATTTCGCTGTCAGTGGCGCCATAATTCACCGTATTTTACATTTTGTTAAGAAAAAAAAAGTAATACTTATTTTGAAATTTAAGCCTTACACAAGGTATTTCAAACAGACTGAAAAACTATCTCTTGAACGATTAGTTGTAGATCTATTGCTCCAATTAAAAAGCAAATCAGTTAGGGAAGCCTTTTAGCTTATGGCAAATTTGGTCCGTGAAACCTTTAAATAAAAACATGATTGTTAATTTTTAACAGGTTCCATGGAAAGCAGTGAGAAAAATGTTTTTCATGGCAGGATATGCCCCACATCCATCCTCATGCACTCATTGCCCGAGATATCAATAATTAATTTTTTTAGGACCGTAAGTAAATAGCGCTGAATACAACTAAATTTGTAGGTTTTCGAATGCAAGTTTCTAAAATGTACCTTTCACGTTAGAAGAACATGAATGAATTTTTTTTATTTCTAGATGCGCTAAAATTCGCAAATTTTGTTGAACGTTATTAAATATTTTTATCCCACCTCTAAAACGACGTTTTGATATTTCCTTTTATCAGATGAAAGCACTTTAAGTCATATAATGTTGAGAATTTGAAAAAGGCGTAAAAATTGAATTTGACATGTGTTTATTAAAAAGGTCTACATGACCTAAGACGTGATAATCTGAAAATCTATTATTTTAACGAATTTCTGAAATTGTAACTATGAGTCTACGACAAACTATTGCAGCAATATGTAGTCGTGTATTTCTAATTCTTCTTTTAAACGTATTGCATATATGTTGAAATATGTATGATTTGATAATCAAGGCACTGCTGCACTCGAGACTTGACCATATTTCCAACGAAAATGTATTTGTGGCAATTTATGCTAATTTGTGCTCTAGATGTACTAACTTTTTTCAGTTTTTCGCCTATAAAGGACAATGTAATTCAAAATCATAAAAGTAAGCTGAAGAATTCTGCAAGCTAATTTATCATGAGTTACTTCTTGGAAAAGAGTTTGAAGGCTGAAAACTCATGAAAAGCATAGAAGAAGCTAGATAAAATTTAATATCAAATAAATGTTCAATTAAAATTTAAGCGAAGTTTAAATAAATGCATCTTGAAAGAAATTATATTTACATTGCACCAGAGCTCGGGAAAGCACAGGAGTGCCAAATCATCAGCGCCATTCAGTCACCTTCTAAAATACGGTCCTGCTGGATTTTCTCTCTCAAATTTACATCGAGCTAACTTTTTATTCTTCGGAATACATAAAACTATGAAACTTTAGTTTGGCTGTATTACTGACATAATTTTTTGTACAATCTCAAATCTGCATTGCAGTATCTTTGGTAGTAAGCTTGCACTTTCCACAAAATTCAAAGAAGTTTCAAAAACTCTCATCATTGTGTAATTCAACCAGGAATTAGTATAATTCGTCGCAAGAAATCTGATTATATTAAATACGTAATTTAATTATGGTCTTAATACACAATATCATAAATATATATTAGAAAATATCTTAACGTTTGAGGAGTTAACTTGAAGGAATTTTATTGTTCAAAAATCTAGATGATGCAAATGTCAAGTTTTTATGAATTGAACAATACGAAGTTTAACATACGGAATTTTGCTATAATGTCTTCGAACTTGCAACCTTTGACAAAATGTGCTATTGTATTAAACATAAATTACATTATAAATTCTGTATTATGAGTCGATTAATTTTGTTATGTTAAACACTTTTGGCCCAGTGAATAAGACCTCTGATTCTTTATTTGCTTATTTAAATGTGGCGAAGCACAATAGGGCTATATACGCAGAAACGCCTTTATGGAGGATCTTTTATCAGAAACCGACTCATATTCACATCACACTTGACAAGAAATACAGCCAGCCCGTTCGCCGGGATTAGAGCCCGGATGCAATTATCAGTGTTCAGCGATCTTAACTGCAATCGAATCCTTCCCTGGGATATGAATGTAGGCTGAACTACCCTTGGTTAGTGGTTTTCAAGTACTCAACTACTAATAGACGTAAGACTGTTAAGCAGTATTAGTTTGTCTCGAGTTGAATTCATGGCATAAAATCTTCGTGTCTTTTCCCATGCGTAACATGAGTATAAGTCAGTTTCCTACAGAAAATTCTTCATCCCTCCCAACATATTTCGCCACAATCAGATAAAAACCTAACTATTTCGCATTGTGGACTGATTTGGATGTGAAATACTTACTTCTCAAATATTTCCTTAATATAAAGAATTTCTAAACTAGATTACAAGTAGTTCATATTTAATACTTTTAGTGGTGCAGCAGCATAAATAAAATTCAATATCAGCATGCTTTATTTCAGACTACTTGCTACTTGACACTCATCCATTACATAGCATTTACGATCTCATAACTTTTCATACTGACTTAACGTTTAACAGCAGACATCAAACAAATATATATATATATTTACATAAAGTAAGAAATTTAGACCTAATATTTCCCAGAAACCAGAAACTGAAATTCGTAATCAATAAATTTCAAATCATCATATAAATGCAACAAATTTGAAATTTATTAATTATGAATTTCAAATTCTGGTCTTTGTGAAATATTAGTTCTAAATTTCATACTATATGTGTTTAATGATAATTTTTCTGCAGCTTAATGCGCAAAAATGTTTGTGTTTTGTTTTCAAAAGAATTGTTTTGTAATTATATATATTTACATATATATTGAGTTTTAGAATAACCATATTCTTCAAAATAATTTTCTTTAATTTGAAATGTTTACTAGCAGAATTTAAAATTTCACTCTGCTTCTGAACTTCATTTATTTCATCGTACAAATAGTTTACCTTCCTAATTTACTTATTTTGATTTACTTGTCGAGAAAAGTTGAAAACTAAATATAGCACCTTTCAGATTTTATCAGCTCAAGAATGAAAATTTAAGATATCTATTCTACTAACAGAATCTGAATTATTAATAGCTTGTTCGACAGAAGCAGCAAATCAACTATGCAGTGTAATTCCTCTGAACTTCGGAAATGAATGTTTAAAGTAAAATCTATGTTGTGTTAGAGGTTTATACATAAAGTAAACATATATTTTCGCTCGTTAGGCCAAATTACCTACGTTTGGAGATTTCAACTGATTGGCATTACTATGCAGATAAGTATGATGAATAATTTATCTCTCAGATTTTCAGCTGCTTGTTTGCAACTGATTAGTTGACGCATAGAGTTTGAAAACAGCTTTCTTTATTTGATTGTGAATACACAGAAGTTTGGTTCGGAGAGAAGAAAAGGAACAAAAAATTAATTTATTAACGATTTCCCTTCTCAGTAAAATTCCCAGAGCTTTGAAAGTTCATGCTATAAGCATTTTTATGTGGAAATTGTGGACGAAGATTCATTGCGAAGAGCTAATTAGGTTATTAAAACTTTCTGATTTAGTTTCTTATACGCTTTCAATTTTAATTACTTGCATTATGCACTTCTACAACAGCGGTTTACGCAAAGTTTTCAAGTTTTAACTGGTGATTTTCAGAAGTCTAAGAGCCATTAAACCATTACATTTATAATGTAATGCTCCGAGATAGATGATTAGCGAATTATTCATGAAGCAGCAATAAGCACTGCAAAAATTTCCATTGCCAGTTTTAGCAAGGAATGTATGAGACAGCTAAATCAAGACTGACAGAGAAGAAGTGGGGGAAAAGCAGCGTTGTACTATAAATGTACATGGGAATACTCAAATCTTTTAGGTACTTAAGGCATCTAAAAGTCCTAATCAGGCCCTGGTGAAGCATAATTAACACATCATTTTCCTCGTTTTTTCCCTCTTTTCTTCCCCCTTTACCCTTCTTTTTTTAAATCTTCATTGATATGTTTAAATTTAGGATTCTTAGTTTACTGCCAAGTAAAGTACAAGCATGATTCAGTTTAATTTGAAAACCAACACTCTATATCGTCCTAACTCAAAAAGCATACCACAACGCTCTAAGGTTTCGTTTAGTCCATTAACCAGCTATTTTATATTAATCCTCTTTCATGTCCTCCTCATTTCCATTTTCCTTACATTTCGTATAGTTCTTGCTTGCGTGACATTTAAATGAGTTAGAAAGGAGATATTATTTAAATGAATGTTTTAGAGATTAGAGTGAGTGAGTGCACCGCTGTGATGGCTTCCGACCACGGACATGAACCAAACGGAATTATATACCATCACGGTGGGGAAGACTCAAGTAACAAGGTTGAATATTACATACTAATAACAGTATCTACAGTTTGATAACTGCAGGCACAGTTATTATGGTTATCTGCTTTAAGTTCTGAACATTTGAACCATAATATTATTCACGATTGTTTCTGCTTACGCAGTGTCTTAAGATTTTCTCTATATTACCAAGGGCTACTCTGTTTTTGAGTGTGTTGGACGTCCACATTGCCCAGGCACAGTCTGCTGGTTTCTTCAAGTGCCATGTTCTTGTATGTACAAGATGAGAGTAATGGTCCGTGTCGCCTTCCTCTCCACATTCGCAGAAAGGAGTATCCCTAAATCTGAATCTGTTGAGGTATACTGGGAATGGTCCATGACCTGTCAAGAACTGTGTTAGGCTTGCACAGTGGGTCTTTATTTCAATGTTAACTTTTGGCAGTAAGCTAAGCGTTACTCTCGCCATTAGGCTTCTCACGCAACCTTTAGTCAGAGCCAAATTACTCGTTACTTTAATTTTGTAACCGTTATGTTAACTTACTATTAATCAGTTAAGTCAAATTCTTTATCTTTGATTTAAGTCATAATTGCTGGCTGTATTTTATAAGCACGAGTTGTGTCTTTAGTTAACGTGCTATCACCCGGACTCGAACCTGGACCTCTGGATTACGGGTCGAGTGTGCTTCCAACTAAACCACGAAGACAGGCGGAAAAGAGGGAGAAAATACCTTTTCCCTTTTAAAGGGCGATAGGTAATTAGGTAACCCAGTCACCGAACTCTGGTGGTGACGTATTATTGTCCACCATCTTTTAGTTCGCGCGCCACTGTAGCCACTATAAAGACATTAGGGGATGAGAAAACTGTGCAATGCCCTCGCCGGGACTCGAACCTAGACCTCTCGAATACGCGACGAGTACGCTACCATTATACCACGAAGTCATGCTGAAAGGAGAGAGAAAATACCTTATAATGCTTCTAAAGAACACGAGACACTATGGGTTAGCATTACGAACTTCTTTAATGCTCGAAACGCGTCTACTTCTCCAAATATTTACGGACCAGTTCAACATTTTTAGCGGTAAGCAGCAACTCTCTTGTTGGACGTCTTTGGCATGGTCATTATATCATCAGATTCAATGGCAGCAATTTCTTTTTCTTTTGGACTACTTGAAAGGTATATGCAAATAAGCCATGAGCCATAAAGTAATACAACCAAGTCAGTATTTGACGGCCAAATCAAAAATTAGGTCTTAAAATTATAACAAAATTTATAGAAAATACCCTGGATGGAGAAATGCCAAATCGAGGCTAAAAATGGCGTTCATTTGCCAGATACTAATTTTTAAAAGTGTTGTAAAAGTATAAAAGTTGTAAAAGTTGTATTCCCATAAATAGTATTTATTGCGAAGAACGGCGAAGAATAAATAATTGTGAAAGAAAAAATATTAACTATTATTTAAATTACAATCTTAATTATGTGCTAATCTTTGCGTAATAATGCGGTACCTTCCGTTTCGCGACAATGGCTGTGTAAGTATTAAAACAGAAATGAAGAAAACTCTATATTTGTGATACATTATTTGCAGTTTTACAAGCATTTTCCAAAATGCGTTTACATATACTATAAAAATCTCTCAAAAAATACGAGTAAGCCTGCAGCACAATTTGCATCTCATTGAGAACAATCACGAGGAGCAGCAAAACTACAAAGTTGGAAAATTCACGGTTCATGCAATTCTTAGCTGTTTGCATCGAAATTGTCGCAATCACAAAAAAAGAGTGCAACTCCGAAGCTGAAAAATTCGTGAATTGTAGTTTGCAATCTTTCGTATAATCTGTGCCAGCAAACGCAACAATCTGCATCAACAGCAATTTTTACAGCTTATTTGATATTCACTTACCGGCATCTAAGTGACATTTGCATATTAGTATATTAAGATAACTGTCTTTTAGTTTGTGCACTTATACTAAATATCTAGATAAGTGAAAGTAATTCGAATCCAAAATTTAGTTTTCAATTTCGAAAGTTTTCTCTGTTAAATTTATATCGAACTCGCCAGCGCCCTTTATAACAGTCCTAAAATTAACGGTAGATTATGTTTTAAAGTATGTTTAAGTACATTTTAACGTTTTGTACTGGAGGGTTACATTTTTAAAAAATTTCTTTCTCTCTATTTATTAAAAGAAACGTAATGTCTTTATTGGGAAGCTACCTACATCTCTGCAAATATCTTGATACTCAAAAAGTTATCAATCCAGAAAAAATCACGTGAAATGTCATCCGCAACGGGAAAAAACAAATAACAATAAAAAAGTATAAAAAGTGGCAGTAAAAGAAAAAACGCGTTAATATCCCTTGACCACCAGCTGTTTCGGTTCCCGAGCCAGTTTCCTCGACTTTAGATGGTGTAAATGGAATTTGATATATGATCGATGTTCCATAGATTTATCACCACTCTTTTGGCGCTGTTCATTATTGTGATTGCTGCCCTTTGATATCTCATTATTTATAAGTTAATAACAGAAATAAATAAAGATGGCATTTATTTTTTTGATGTTAAACAAGATAAGCGAAACACATAGAGTAAATGTTTCTATCTTCCTGATGTCTGATTACCTCGGGTTAAAAGTGACAAGAAATAGCAGTTTAAAGTATGTCTCTTCAGATTTATTAAATTTTAAAATTTGCTTATTTCTATCTCTCATTCCAATTTTTTTGCTACTTTTTCTTAGTATTTCAAAATTTTTAATAATTATTTTAAAATACGTAAATAAAAACCAGAAAGTATACTATTTTTTATTTCTACGACAGGGTTGAGAATTTTGATGAAAATAATTCGATTTGCAGCTGTTATGTCGACGCATAAGGGCTTCCCCTGCTTTATTAAATTTCACTTTACGCCAATTTGCTTTTGCGAAATTTAAAAATTACTACCTTTCTCGGTTACTGAAAGAAATCTTAATGGAAAACAAAAATGTAGTTCGGTAGAGAAAATGGGTCAGTCAAAATGTTAAAAACCCTCCTATTTATCAAGGCTTTCATATCAGCCAGAATATCCGACATATCTCAACTTTCTACAATGGGGAAGGTATGATAACGAACTATAGATGACATGAAAGCATTGATTGTATGGGCGGATGAAAGCATTGATTAGATAATATCGAAGACTTCTGTCTTCTTATTTGAACATACTAGCCTCTAGCAACTTACTACTATAGAACATACAGCAACGGAGCTTAATGTTCATCGTCATTGTTTTCACCACGTTTTATTAAATTTCATTAGTGTTAGCTTTTACATCTTATTAGAGTTTTAAAAATAAAATTAAAAAAAAAAATTTTTCACTACTTCCGTTATGTATTTTGAAAAAGTTCACTAAACTACATTATTTTTTTAATCCAACGTACAGTTGGGGCTCAGCCAAAATATGAAAGCAAACGATCTAGAGTTTGCAATATTGCAGCAGTTCCTGATTTCTGATCTATCAGTTTTTTTCCCTTTCATCGGGATAACCCCTTTTCATATCCCTTCATATGATTTCATTAAGTAAGGTTAAGTTTGCAAATTTGTTTCCAAAATTTGGGTATGAACCACTTTAAGATAAGAACTTTAATTAAGACTGGGCAGTAGTTCTTAAAGAAGAGGAATACTTATCTCTTATTAATGTTTAATTGCTTCTCGTTTTTGTTTGCTAAACCAGCTTGATTGCCAACACTCGTTTAGAAATTCTCAAAGGAAACATGATCATATTTTTCCTACCAGATATATGCTCTTATCTTCGTATATCCACGTATAAAAATTTGCCTGAAGTAAAATTAAAGGCAACGCTTTCCTTATGGTGAGGGATCTTTCTTCTTCTTTGTTATTTATTAGCATTTTCCTCACGCACTCTAAAATATGCCATCTGCTTCTAATATTTAATCCTTATCTTTTTTCCTTTTTTCTTCTTTTTTTTTCATTTATATATTTTTTTAAAAAGAATTTCGATCAAATACTCAAAAATCTGCATTTGTTTCTCAAGCTGATTTTTTTTTGTTCTTGCCGACGGCCCATATGATGAAAAAATTAAAAATTCATTTTCCAAGTTTAATCGAAATACTGAGTAGCCGCATTTAACGATCAAGCGCTGGAATATTTAATTGCTGTTAAATACTTAATGACGCATACATAAAAAGAAAACTGTAATCGCTGAAAATTTTCTTTGATTTCAATCTCTCATGAAGCTTAAGAATTCCTAGTTAACGTAAATTTGCAAATTCCTTTTCTTTAACAAACTTAAAGAACAAAAAAAAAAAAAAAAAAATCCCACGCACACACAAGAATTCTTGTGCAGCGTTTTGGTTACATAGAATGATTATCGTACTTGTTTACTGCATTTTGAATATAAGTATACATACATAATTAACGCTTCTTTAAGAAATGAACTACTTTGCAGTTATTGGCGTATTTTACATGTTAAACTCATTGCATAAATAAATGTTAATTCTATTCAATTTATGGCTCACTTGAAATTTAGAAATTTAAATATATATTTTATTTTATTTATTACACTTACTTCATTTTAGCTAAATTAAATTCATGCATTCAAGTATTTACATTTCTATAATTTTTTCCATTAAAAGTATTTAAGTTTGCACACAATGGGTGCATTAAAATACGTTGTTCAAATACGTTTTTTAAGTATAACTTCATAGTAAAATTTTATTACATTAGAGCTTGAAGAAGCAATGTTTTCGGATTACAAGTACATCAAAATACACTGGTGTGCAAAAATTAAGGACGAGACGGTTTTTTTCAATATAACTTTGTACAAAAGCTTTCCAAATCAACATATTTAATACCGTAAGATCCCCAATACGTAAGGACATGAGTAATGTAAGCAACACTTACTAAAAGAGAAATCAGAGGGATAAAAAGAAGCTTTATTGAAAAAGTAGCATGGAGCGCAATTCGACTGAAGGCCGAAACATCCCTGTGATGGGTGTCCAGCAAGAAACATCCGGTCTTTAATAGGGGATATGATCTCCCCTGACTGCTAGGCAGGTTTCACAGCGTCTGCCCATGCTGAGAATGAGGGTGTCAATGAGTTGTTGAGGCATTGCTGCCCATTCGTCTTGCAGCGCCAATCGAAGCTCCGGAATCGTTACTGGTGGTAAGGTACGAGCTGCCAAGCGTCTGACTAGAAAATCCCATACATGCTCGATGGGATTGAGATCCGGAGATCGTGCCGGCCAATCCATACGTTCAATATCCTCACTCTCTAAGAGCTGTTCGGCAGCTACTGTGCGATGACATGGTGCATTGTCGTCCATGAAAAGGAACTGCGGACCCATAGCGCCTCTAAAAAGACGCACATATGGAAGAAGAATCTCGTTACAATAACGGGTCCCGTTGACTGAACCTGCGTCGAAGATGTGAAGGTCTGTAGGACTACCAAGCATGATGCCTCTTCAAACGGGAACACCGCCACCTCCATAGCTGTCCCTTTCAATGATGTTCGAGGGATGATTGCGGCTTTCCCGCTCTCTCCAGATGAGTATGCCATGAGAATCGCTACTCAGACTGATTCTGCTCTCATCTGTAAAGAGTACTCGTCCCCATTCATTGTCTCTCTAATTCCGGTGTTCCCGGCACCACAGAGAACGCCTTCTCCGATGGGCAGGGCGTTAGAGGTACACACCGTACAGGGCGTCGTGCAAACAGACCACCACCGTGCAGTCTTCTGGCCACGGTAAAACGCGATATCGGTCGTCCAGTCGCCTGTGTTGTGTGTCTAGCGATTTCTCCCGCTGTCTGCCGCCTGTTTCTTCTGGCCTGCAAGGCAATATACCGGTCATCTGCGGGTGTGGTTCCTCGTGAACGACTACTACTAAACCCCCGGATAGCTGTTCCTGTAGTTTGAAATTATCTCCAAAGTCGTGAAACGATGCTGTGAGCAATTCCGAACTCTGCAGCCACAGTTGTTACACTACGGCCTTCCTCCAACTTCCCAATGATTCGACCTCGGGAAAAAGCATCCAGATGTCGTCTAACAGATTGATTATTCGCCATTTCTCGCTGAGGCAGCAACTCGGTGTGATTTTAACTGCTATACGGCGTGCAATCTCTTTGCCAGAAAGACTGATCTTACACCGACAACATGCTTTATACTACTCAGACACTCCCCCATTACGTTTACCTGCATATCTGCGCATGTGCTACCGTACATCATCTTACTTAATCTCCTGATTGGTCTTTCTGTCCGCTCTGCCTCTTCGTTCAGCTGATATGCTAATTTTTCGACTTCGTCCTTAATTTTTGCACACCAGTGTATTCTGAAATGTTACTGTCCAATATTCAAATGTTCAAATAATAATAACATTTAATATTACCATGATTTTGTCTATAGGAAAACCAATTTAGTTATTATTATTTAAAGCTGAATGCAGATATTTCATTATTTTACATAATTATTACATAATTATTACATAATATGATTCTTAAAAAAAGTTGCTCTTCAAATATAAAATGCAAAAATCTACAAACAAGGGGTACAGTCTATAAAATATTTTTAATCTAATAGGAATGGATGCTGGTACCATTCTAATAGACATCTTTTGACATAAATACTGAGTGTAAAACGATTACTCTTCCATGCTTAAGTCTGTAAACTTATATATATGCAATCAAGAACTTACATTTTACATAGAATCAACTGTTTATCATGTTGTAAGTATTCAAATTTTCATGCACCAAGTATTCTTAAATTTCTAAGGCTAGAAATTCCTAAACAGTTTTGTGTTTTTGTTACTGTCTTGTTAAGCTCATTTTAAAATAATTTTGCAAAAGAAGATTTTCTATATAAATAAAGATTGAAATTGTAATAATGTTAACCAATAATTGTATAGTCATAACGCATTTTCTCCCTCCATCCAGCATGTCTTCGTGGTGCAATGGTAGCACACTCGGCGCGTATTCGAGAGGTCCAGGGTTGGAGTCCCGGCGAGGACTTTGCACATTTTTCCCCTCTCCTGCTGCAAAAGAACCTAATGACTCTACATAGTAACATTATCAATGTTTTACAATTAAAAATATAAAATATTGTAAAACACAGGAGCTTTTGCAAAACATGCAATAGGTACATATATAAAAACAGTTTTATACTTATATATTTAATCTTTATATATACAGTAGTACCTTCCAATTAAGGACACCCACCGGGTGAGACGTTTTGTCCTTTCAACGACTTCGAATCAAAGACGACGAGCTTCGAATCAAAGTTGTACAAAATTTTTATAATAAAAATATTATCAGCTGCCATCGGTTATACCTTGTGAGAAGTATTATTAATACTATCGCAGACAGTATACCCCTTGGGTTATAAACGATATTTACCAAGTACAGTTTATGAAAAAACAAACAAATTGCTTAAATTATTATTTGAAGGGGTTATCGATGTATATGATTTTGTGTTAAATCCGGTATCTGTTTAATGTTAGCATGGATGTAGTAATCTGGTATGTTTATTCCAGACATCCTGATTATTTTAAAGAGCATATAATATGACATGAGATGAATTCATTTCAGTCAGCTCATAATTAATAAATTTAATTTGTAGGACATCGTAAAGAAGTCCATGACATATGATTTAAATTATCATATCATATGATCAAAAATTCTAAATCCCTTAGGAAAGCCTTTACAATTTTCCAAGGAGATCTAAATATTCGTATTAAATTTTCACTTAAAGGCCTTACTCTTGTGAACAGGAAAATTTAGAAAGCTTGTAAACTAACGCTTGAGTTAAGGTTAGCACAAGGAAACAACTATAATATTCAATAAATGTTTGAGTTTGTACGCTACCCATATTTTCTACTATTCAATTTGAGATTTGTTAATTAAATAATTTCTTGATAAATAGCAGAATAGCTTGCGTTACAAAGATTTTCTATCCAATATTCTACCGAAAACAACATGTAGTCCCATGCCTCAACTCCGTGAGGTTGACGGAAAGATGAGAAAATACTAACAAAGATTCAAATAATTATTGTTTAATTTCTAAGAATGACGTTTTCAGTACGAAGACCAACCCTCAGAGCTTGAGTGTTGGCCCTGTCTGCAATTACTTGCTCCATTGCAAAATTCTTTGCTAAATATCTTTGCTATTCCTTGAAACAATCTTTCCTAAGAAATATCACCATAGCATTATGCTATCTGCAGAAAATAATGGTTGTTGTGATTAATCAATTTAACAAATTTCTTGTAACCTTCAAAAAGCATACAGTGTTGCAAATTCGGTATTTCAGAGGATCCCCAAAATTCTTTAAAATGCATTTTGGCTACATAGATGCGAAAATTGGAATTAGCAGAGCAACGCATGTTTATACTAATTAATTTCCAAATCTCGAGCTGTAGAAATAAACATTGAACTCATCTTAAATCATAATTGATTTTTATATTTTCATAAATTCTGGTTTTAGGATTTTAGACGTTTTTAAATACATATTTTAGTTTACAGCTTTTTATCTTCCATCTTAAATTAATCATTTTATAAATTCTGGTTTTAAGCTCTTAGACATTTTCAAACGTGTATTTTAGTCTACGGCATCTCGTCTTCCAAACCAAATGAAGTCAGATTTTAATGAAATCAGAAACATCCATTCCACTGAAATGTTGCAGATTTGTTATCCTGCTTGTAAATTAGAATAAAGAGAAAGTGAGGTTAGCAGTTCTCGTGACTCAAACATGTTGATTAGAATGCAAACTTGCCACGACCTTGCTCCCTCCACGATACTTAACAATGATGCAGACCCTTCCGACACTAATTGCTATTCTGCGGGTTGAACTGTCATCGATCCCGAATTGAGGTTCTGTTAGGCCTTTTAATTCAAGATCAAATACTGTCTTCTAAATTCAGAGAACAGAGGTATACTCTTTACTCAACCCGAGAAAATAATCAAGTCTATTTTACCTGTAAGCAAAAACTAGTTATTTATTTGATTACATACGGCTGAGTCGTGATAATACTTGGTAATTTAGAGTAAAGTGATATCAAAAGCATTCACAGACATTAAACTTTGCCCTCGCATGTAACGAATTAAAGATATCAAATTTACTTATCATTGTCTTCAAAAGTCTGTCTTGATAGGTATTATTGTTATTAAAGTCATTAATATTGCCTTTATAATCATCGTTTTGTTAGTGTCTTTGCATCATATTTATATATTTTCATTATAATTATTTTTATTGTTTTAATAATTGTGCCTTTATTATACTCGTATTATTGTCTTTATAGTCATTATTATATATTGCCTTTATAGATATACTATATTCATAGTCACAGTCTTAGTTATAGTCTTAGGATAATCATTATCATAGTCTTTATGGTTTTGTTATATTGTCTATATAGTCATTATTATATATTATCCTTACAGTCATTATAATTTGCTTTACAAAACGCATTTTAAAACTGTTTTTATAAATATAAATATATATATATATATTGAATTAAAGTATATATTAAATACAATCTATGAGTTAAAATTTGTTTCCGCTGAGATACAGACCCAATGCTTTTTTATTATAGACGAGTTAGCTACCCATTGAACTACAGAAGCCACTGACTACATTTTTATAATAAAAACTCGGAACTTCATGCGACGGATGAGATTTCCGAAATTATA
Organism: Stegodyphus dumicola; assembly: GCF_044657685.1. Taxonomy (NCBI): domain Eukaryota; kingdom Metazoa; phylum Arthropoda; class Arachnida; order Araneae; family Eresidae; genus Stegodyphus; species Stegodyphus dumicola. The sequence goes on along the minus strand of NC_140781.1, from coordinate 137,979,551 downwards.
CGAAATTAAATTTACGTTCTTGAAAGAAAAATTTTAAATGGAATCATTGGGACCTAATTGGAATGGATTTATATATTAAATAACTAAATTAAATAAAATTATTCAGTTAAATGAAGTGGGAAGTTATTTACCCTTTGATTTAAAATTCGTTAGCAGTAGCGAATATCTTTATTTTTGCCTATGACATCAGTGTCAATAATGTACTCTGTATAAACCTTATTTTGTAACGAAAGAGTAGATAAAAATGACGAAATTCTATTTGATGTGAGCAATGTTGAAATAAATAAAGAAGGGAGATTTTAAGCGAGTTTGCTTATCGATGTGATAAATGATGTGATTTGATTTTTAACTTGTTTACGGACCAAATTCACAAAGTTGAATAGTGGAGACAAAAGAAATATTGTACGACAGTTATCTCCATTATTTATTTAGAGAGAAAATGTCATATGAAATTTAGAACTAATATTATTTTTACGTATTGATTTTCTCCTTGACCTCTCAAATTTCAGATTATTTCAAACTAAAAATACTTCGGAAATTAATTTTACATTTCATTTGTGTGTGTCTGAAATTCAGCCATTTTCCACTTCCTAAGATCATAATTTGTAAATCAGTAAAAAAACAGAAATTTAAGTTAGCTAGTAAAATTTTAAGCGGCGCTCAAATGCTTCGTATAAAATTATACATACGTCTGTATTAACCTAATATACCAAATATGGCGACAAAAACTTTGCATGTGTTCAGTCATTATTTGGTGAATAAATATTATGAAATGATCAGAGTAAAATTACGTCCATGTGTTCTAAAGAATGGGGAAAATATTATAATCTACTAGAACAGAGAGTAACTCTAATTTTTAATAAAAACTATCTTTGGAATAATAGCTACGTGTTATTTCGAATAAAATTTAAATCGGGAAGTACATATCGAGTGGTTTTCATTTCTAAGCTACGAAAGCTTTATGCTGAAAAAAAAAAAAAAAAAAGAAAAAAAAAAAAAAAAAAAAAAAAGAAACAGAAAAGAAACAGAAAAGGAAAGGCTCAGAAAATGTATTAAATTTATTCAAAGCATATGAAATTGTCTGGTTTCGCAACCCTCTACGAATTTGCGTTTCGACTCCAACCACACTTTTTCAATACGTTTCCGTTTCGAAAATTGATCGAAAAGTCTTATATTCCCCCAAAAAAGATAAGATATTTCAACGTCTGTCTTTTCGTCCTCTTCTAAAGTAAAAAGCTTGTGGAATTCTAAACGCTTCCTCCGTTCGACAAGTAAAAAGAGGAAAATATATCGCCTTAACCATTTGAATCTCCATTCATTTAGAATTTCATAGTTTTGAAAACGCTAAGTAGTTTAGTTTAGAGACTTCGCGCTCATATTTTTCCCTCGCATAAAAAACGAAGACAAATCGTAAAAATACAGACCGGAAACGTTTTGCAGTACGTAAGTTCCTTAAAGTACAAATATTTTTAAACGAGATCCTTAAGCACAGAAATATTTTGTTAGAGCAAATGCGGTATGTGTGTATTGAGGTTATTTATGTGGTACTTAACGCAACAAAATAACCTTTTACGCATTACATTGGATTCGAATAGTTTAATTTGCCTAAAGTTATGTTTCGCTTTAGAATTAACGAATGCTTGATTTGCATACTTAACAATCACTATTTTTTTTTTCAGGAAAACGTACTCGAAATAGTTTGTAACGTAATTCTATACTATTAAAAACATTATCAATACGCGAAATATGACTCTAATTCTCTTGTTACTTTTACAGTTAAAGTAATCATTTAGTATATGTAGGAATAAGACTCATCGGTTATATTTTGCTTTTCTTTTTTCTCGAGAACTGCAGAGTTAGCATTTGTAAATTTGTGTAAATACTTTCTTGCATCTCGAGAATTGTTCTCTGTACGTGCTTTATATTACTATGAGTTATATATATATATATTATTTTGAATTGATTTAAATTTATATATAATTATTATATTCATATACAAAACGCTAAGTAGTTTAGTTTAGAGACTTCGCGCTCATATTTTTCCCTCGCATAAAAAACGAAGACAAATTGTAGAAATACAGACCGGAAACGTTTTGCAGTACGTAAGTTCCTTAAAGTACAAATATTATTAAACGAGATCCTTAAGCACCGAAATATTTTGTTAGAGCAAATGCGGTATGTGTGTATTGAGGTTATTTATGTGGTACTTAACGCAACAAAATAACCTTTTACGCATTACATTGGATTCGAATAGTTTAATTTGCCTAAAGTTATGTTTCGCTTTAGAATTAACGAATGCTTGATTTGCATACTTAACAATCATTATTTTTTTTCAGGAAAACGTACTCGAAATAGTTTGTAACGTAATTCTATACTGTTAAAAACATTATCAATACGCGAAATATGACTCTAATTCTCTTGTTACTTTTACAGTTAAAGTAATCATTTAGTATATGTAGGAATAAGACTCATCGGTTATATTTTGCTTTTCTTTTTTCTCGAGAACTGCAGAGTTAGCATTTGTAAATTTGTGTAAATACTTTCTTGCATCTCGAGAATTGTTCTCTGTACGTGCTTTATATTACTATGAGTTATATATATATATATATATTATTTTGAATTGATTTAAATTTATATATAATTATTATATTCATATACAATTATGTACATTATTATTTCAATACATTTCAAGCTCCAAAACTATGCGTTTGAAGCCGTTAAGTGTTTAAAATAAATTCAGCAGAACCGAAGATATCTTCTCTTGATTTTATGAGACCTGGTGATAACTTTATTATTTTGGGCCAAATAATAACGTGACGACTTTTGTAAGCTACCAGAGTTTCGACTTGAAAATTCTTGAACTAATTAAAAGGAACACGCAAGAAATCCCCTTCCCGTCTGCAAGAAAAATATAAAGGGATTTTTAGTGAGTTTCAATATTTTTAGTAACAATACCTAGTTACTGAAAGGTTTACAAGGCCCAGATTTATAGCACCCCTGATTTTAGTCCATCCCCGAAAAAAAAAAAATTAACTCTTCCAATCCTCGATATTCTTTGATGATACAAGGAAGGTGTATGCTGGGAGCCCCAGAAAGAATGCTGTATAGAAACTATAGAAAGTTAGAAAGAGTGCTGAAAAAAACCTTTATGCTGACAAGGCTCATGTTTTGCCATATTCAGTCAGCGATAGACGTCTCTATGTGTTATATAGTATAGCGAAATATATTGTGTTCTACGATGCGAATCTTGACTTTTGACGTTATATGTTTTCAACGCTAGTTTTCAAATACTTACGATTTTGAATTTTTGAAATTGCATCTATAGACTTTATAATTTTTGTTTAAGAACTGCTGACAGGATCTTAAACATTGTTCAAGGATTGCTGACAGTATAACTACTGTAGTTACATTCGCCTTCTTTTTTTTGTGCGAATGAGTATAAGGATTATTATTATAAGGATTATGTTATTAAACATCAAGATTTCTTACATTCAAAGCTTATTAAGGAAATCACACTCACAACAGCATCATTACATAAGAAATGGCAATCACTTTGCTATAGCGCTAATTTTATTTCATTTCAACAGTATCCCTAAGTTATATAAGAAATCCCATTTTACTGACATGTGATTTTACTAATAAAACTAGTCATTAGGTTTTTATCGCAGACGGAAGCATAACAAATCAACAACGCTGTAGGAGGGATTCGAACTCCAGGTTTTCCGATGGCTAGCCGGACGTGCCTCCAGTTACACTCCAAAGGCAAAAAATAAGGAAAGTTCTTTGCATTCTTCTCCCCCCCCCCAATTAAAGTAAGATTGACTGGGGAGGAGGGGATCCAGTCGCTAAATCCAGGTGGTAATGAATCATAGTCCAATACATTTTAGCTCCAATTTGCACAGTCATTAAGTACTTATCGGAGCAGGAAACACGAAAAATCAGCAAGGCCCTTACCGGGCTTCGGATTCTGAACCTCCTGATAGACATTGTAGTTACACCACGAAGGCACGTGGTAAGCAAGGAGAAAATTGCTTGAAAAATTAAATGTATGCAACTTCAATAAATGTTTATGCGACTCAACGTTTCAAAACTAAATATAAATATCATTTTTAAACTTGCTATTTTTAGATCGCAAGCAGTGAGTGAATTTTTCTAGTGGTAAATGTTTTCTGAAACATGTGGACGGCTTCTAAATTAAGAATAATAAGTACTATAGATCCACTGCAAATCTAGATAATCAAATTTTATCCAGTGAATGTGTGAATGAATTGTGATTAAAGAATGCTGCCTTTGAGCTCCTGAAGATTAGAATCTAGGTGCTAAGAACTAGCACCTAGATTCTTGTCTTAGCAGGAGGTCTATCTAGATTATCAACATGTACTGAAAGCGATATTAATTCCAAAAATGAATAAACACGTCTCACATTCCCATGCATTTCGGAAACGACTTGAGGTCTATTCTTTCGGAAAAACTTCAGTGAATACAAGATCGTGGTAATTATTTTTATGCGAGTGTAACAACAGATTTTTAAGAGAAGTTTTTGTATCATTTGCTCCTTACATAACTGGCTATCTATTTCGAAATTTTAAATGTTTCTTGTACTTGAATTCTTGCAATTAACTGAAAACTGAAAGTATCAGGAAATCAAGCCAATTGTTGTGCTTTTTGCTATTTAGTATACTTTAAGCTCTTTAGAGGATCACAACCTTAAGTAAATAAAAATTCTTACAGAAGGCTTAGAACTTTAAATTAATTTAATTTAGGTTAGCTAATAGGGCAGAGCAATTCCCAAAAGGCTACCTGTCTTACAACTGAGACCTTTAAGGAGGTGTGTGTTTCTAAGGTGTATTCTCTCGTATTCATTTTATAAATGGTGGGAGTCACTATAAACTTGTGCATCTGCCACTTTTAGCCACGGAGAATTGAACCCAGGATGTAATACTGTAATCAATTTTCATATACTCAGAAACACCCATCTCATTTTTGATTTATAGCTTTCTATATTAAACGCCTCTCATATGCCGACTTTTAATTAGAGGATATTTATATGAACATTAGATAGATGGTAATGACTTAAGCTTTTAAATATTCACTAATGTTTTTAATCTATTTAACACCTGTGTAAGATTTCTCAAAGATATTGTGTTTTGCCATTAGATAGTAAAGATTCCCAAGCGGTTCTCATTGAGTGAAAAATAATTTCCAGTGTCAATTACATGATGTTACATGATGTGAGTTTGTGAAACAATGTAAACGAATGCGTAAACATAAAGAAACGCAGAAGCGATGATTTTTTCTTTGTAATCAATTTTAAAATTATAGAGGAAAATAAACACTTAAAAATTTAAAACTCTTATTTAGGGCAAACCTACAGCAGTATAAGGTTGATTATAGTTAAAGTTACTCTATTTAGATCTACACAGAACTCGCTCTGGTCGACTCATTTTGTTGAAGCTTTATATATGTTACATGGACCATGGGAAAAAGGAAACTGCAATAAAAATTATAGTTAAATTTTCGACTATTAGATGAGTAGGAGGCGCATGAAGAACAAAATATACAGACAGTTAAAATGTGCTTCTGCCAATCACACATTCAAAGCTTGTAATAGCGCGAAGGTTTTCTCGATCATTTGCAGCAACATGACGTTTTATGCTTGCTTTCAGTTCAGGCATAGATATGATCTTTCAGGAATCCAATCAACCAGAAGTCACAGAGATACAAATCCGGAGAACAAAAAAGGTCTGGCAGTCGTAGAACTTCTCGAAATCACTCCATCATCTCCAAAGTGGGTACGAAACAGTAACTTCACTTGTCCGGCAATGCGAGATGGTACACTGCCTTGCAAGAAGAAACGTTCTAAACCTCTCTAAACGTTCTCGCTTTTGTAAGGCAGGAATGAAGTGCTGCTGAAGAAGTTTGCAGTAACAACCACCCGTGATGGGGCACCTTTGAAGGCCATGAGGAGTGTTCTCAAAGGAAAAGGGGCCAAGAATGAAATCAGCAGTAAATCCACACCATACAATAATATAAGCAGGATGCAAAGACCGTTCATGCACAGCATTAGGACTTAACAGTATCCCATATGAGACGGTTTAGAGATGGGGTTTTCAACCGGTGCTCTAAACTGTCTCATATGGGATACTATTAAGTATACGCAAGAGAAAAATAGGTGGTACGCAAAGAAGCAAATAATTTTTAACTATTAAATTTAAAAATTAAAACCCTAACATCCTTATTGAGTTTTTTCTCTAAAACTTGTAAATTTATACGATTTGGACTTTGTTCAAGAGTGGTGGTGTAGTAGTACTTTATAGTGGTGGTACTTTAGGTTTTCATTTTTGTTTAGATGGTACGCGTTAGTCAAAAGGTTGAGAACCGCTGCTAAGCTGCTAACTGTTCCATCTAGGTTTAATTGCGACTCGTCCAACCACAAAATGTTCCAAGTCCATGCACTGTTAACGGCTATTCTGGCCAAAAACAACGAAAGAAATACTATTACTAACAGTCAGCTTAGAATGAAACTGTCTACGGAAAATGCAAAAAAGAAACTAATTATGTGTAAGATAACAACTGTGTAAACTGGTGATGCCTGATGCGATAGTATGTGAGCGTTGTTTTTATCGAAGTAAGTAATTTAATTATTCTTCATCGGGAATGTATAAATATATCTGCAGTCGGGAATATGTAAACAATATACACCGTATCTACGAAAGTCCTGACTCAGCCTTTAATTCCGCAAACATTTGTTGTAGATATATGCTTCCAGTTATAGAAATGTTTTAAATGATACACATATTCAATTTGGGAATTTCTAAATTAAAAACAAAAAAGTAAAATTTACGAAATATAATTTATAACATTTATCCGGTACCTATAATTACTATTAGGAAAAATTATAAAAAATAAAACACAAAATGTTTGAATTCCATGCAACAAAAATTAATTGAGACATTTAATTTTAAAATTTTGGATATTTGACGTCATTTTTAACTTGCCTTAAGAGGTCGGTTAACAAATAAATTTGAATAACTCTAGGTTCATGTTTTCCCCTTATATGCCATTCTGTAATATCCTTTTGTAATTTACTAGAGTGTAAGGTTCTTTAATTTATAATTTTGCTACAAGTGGTACGACGAAAGAATTTTCACGCAATTAATTTATAAGATCTCAACCCCTAAAATCAAGTTATTACTATTCTCCCACGCACTTTTCTGACTTCGGAATCATAACTTAATAATCATGCAAAACACTTTATTATACTGGAACTATTTTTCATTTTTATTTCAAGCAAATAAGGTTGCCTATTTGCCAATATTGAAGCCTGTCAGTGTGTTCTAAATCAGAAATTCAATAAGCTTCTGTGGATAAGATCGCTTTGAAAAAAGTACGGTAAGACCCCGCTTAACGCTGTTTCGGTTTTGCGCTCTTTTATTTCAACCCGGGGATTCCCCGAAATTGCTCGCAGAGCTAGGTTTCTAAATAACATATCCGAAACAGTGTAGTTGTGTTTCTTGTTTGGTGCGGTGCTGTACGGACGCATTTTTATCATTTAAAACATTTGTTGACATTATTGTAAATATAAATTTATATAATACTAAAACGATTAATACAGTGGCAAATATTATGATCTTTAAATTTTATCATGGGTGATAATAAAAAACAAGAAAAGAAAGCAACCAGAAAAAGCATTTCACTGGAAACTAAAATGCAAGTGATTAGAAGATTAGATTATGGTGAACGTCAATCTCAAATTAGTGCTGCATTGAATTTGACAACTTCAACAATAAGGACAATTCTTAAGAATACAAAGAAAAAATACTGTCATCGGCAATTGCAACTACGTCAAGCTCTGCAACTAAAATTACTTATTCTAGAAATAACATTATAGAGGAAATGGAAAAACGACTGTCTATATGGATTGACGACGAAATTGAACGCAATATGCCATTAAGCCAATCTATCATAATGCCTTCTTGACAAAAAGGCAGAAAATTGGAAACACAGAATAGACTGAATGATCTGACTGACTGAGAATTTTATTTGTTTTTATAAGTATATTCGTTTATACTGTTTTTATTTTTGTAAAAAAAATAAATGTTTGGTTTTATTTTTATTAAAAAACATTACTAAATTTAATACCTAACCAGTTTTCTATCCATCTACCTCTAACCCCATTATTTACATGTTAAGATAGCCTCGTTTAGCGCTGTTTCGCATTACGTTCTACTTTGATGGAACGTACCCCCCGCGTTAAGCGGGGTCTTACTGTACATGTATGTTTTCAATGATCAATACTTTTCACGATAATGTGTATAAATTATTAGTCCCTTAGTAACATAATCTATTAAGATCGAAAATGTTTTTCGAAACTGATATTTTAGCTTTAATTACGTACAAAAGCAAATATTTCCCTCTTCAGTACATGGTACGGCTCTTGAATATGATTTCCAGCTTTAAACATTTTTTTTTCATACGGGAGTTTAAGTTTTATAACTTTTTTAAATTCAGTTTTAAATTTCTTTTCTTAAATATAAATTAAGAGACGGAGGAAATGTATAAAAAGTTAGATTTCATAAAACATGAATATTTATGCCATTTCATACATTTTTGTAATAGAAGTTTATGGCTATAACTAATGGTTGCCGAAACACGGGTCGGCTAAGGACTTTTTTTTGGCACGGTGTATAAGCATTAAAAAATTGCTAAATTGTAAAAATAAATCAAGTGTGCTGCTGCTAATCTTCTGATTCAAACTGAGCCTTTTGCAACAAATAAAAGGAAAACATTGTTTTGATATATACTTTTTTTTTTGGTTTTGAATGCTAATTATGTAAGGTTTATCCTGAGTTTTTAACAATTATCTTTAGTTAAAGCTATTTTCCTATCCCTCCTAATTTCAGCTTACAGTTGCGGTATTTAAGTCGAAGTTCAACTGACTTCGTTTAAAAGCCAAAGATTCTGACTAAAGCACATTTACCCCATACACTCTCTCTAAGCTATTACTACGATCGGTCGTATTTCAGGCCCTTGATAGCTTCGCCAGTCTATTTGATATCTAGAGCCCAATTACTTAGAATTTTGATAGCTTCAGCTATATCTTTTTAACTCAGCATTAGTTAAGTTTTATTTCTTATTACTCTTGAGTTCAAGCCCAAGTGGAGACTTTGCTGTACGCTCTGAGAAAGGAGCCGACTGTTCAATTCTTATTTTGAGAAATAAATGGTAATTAACCCTTCTTGAGTTTTAAGTATCCGTTCCTGAACTAAAGCGAATATTCACTTACCTGTTCACGAGGTTCTTACACATTTAGCTGTTAGATATGAGGTTGGAAACCCACAATTAAATTACATAGCCAAATGAACTTATTACCTATATTTAACTTTTTGAAAATACAGGTAAATATTTAATAGCATTTTCCTACCAGTTATTCCTCTTTCCTGTTTTTTTAACCGCCTTCGGATTAACCGTAATTTTGAGTTAACCGTGAACTATTCTGTTGTCATCCCGGTTTATTCGGGTAATTGTTATAAACGCATTACTTCTTTCTATAAGAAAACGACTTTATTTAAATCCATAGAAACAGATTAACTGAAATTATTTCAGTTTTCTTATTCCTAACTAAATGCAAAAACTCTTTTAATACACAAAATGCGTATTAATAACAAGTTATGTATACATTTGAAATGCTATACTTTGTTTAAAGCTGTTGTAACTTATTATTATTAAACTATTAAACACGGATGCTTAAAATTTCCATACGGAATAAAATGGAATAGACTATCCATAAAATGTATAATCAACAAGCATCATCCGTAAGTATTTTCACTAAATAAATGCATACACTTTGACATAAATTTATCTTACCCTCATCTATATGGCGATGAAGAAAGAAAAGAATAATTGTAATCACGCAGGAACGGTTAGTTATCCATCTTGATAAATGTCATCTATTAGTCGGACACTTGTTCTGAGCAATGCTGCAGGATCAGCAGAAATATGCGCAACTGATGTCCAAATCAACCATATAAATGGATTACCTTTGATAATAAGAGTCACCAGAGTCCGTTTAGTAAAGAGTTTGCGAAGTTGAATGGATTTTTCTTTTGTCTTATGATAGTTGTTTTAGTGTTTGAGATCCATTAGGATTCTAGTTTCATTTCTGTTCAGCTACCTAATGTGCAAAGGGAGAAGAAATAGCAGCTTATAAATTGAACGCAAATGGATTGTCTAGGCAATAAAGTAGAACTATAATAAGCGCATTACTTAAAAAAAAAAAAAAAAAAAAAAAAAAAAAAAACTTATTGCAATTATAGTATTCTTTATGTTATACATATCAACTCTACTTTCAGAGCCCTTTCTATGCTACTTGAATACCCTTCATATTCATTATAATTACACTCTTGCCTTGCAATGCGCATCGTTGAATCTATTTAGTTTAATTTTGATGCAGTTTTCTTGATATTTTATTATTGCTCTGATACTATTGTTTATTAAAAAAGAGACACATATATACTATTGATAATTTCAAATATGCTAATTATTTTTCTATTATTATTCAAAACATTGTAATTAGTATAACAGCTACACCAAAGGCAGAATTAGAGTCGAGAGTATAATAATAAAGATGATACTGCTGTCTATTGAATCACACTGGGAGGACCTTTCAAAATAAAACACATACTGTGTTTTAAACCTAAAAATAAATTTTTGTTATATGTTACCTCTGTTGTATGTAAATATACATTGCTGTTTAGTTTAGAATTGTTTGCATTAATAGGAATATTCTGACGTTATTCTGTTTTTACAGAAAATAAACAAAGCAAAACAAGGAAAAAACGTAACTCTGGCAGTTTCTCCATTGAATTAAATATGCTAGTTTTATCTCTTATAACAATCTCTTCCCTTGTTTTTCAAAATATATATTATCAAAAAATAATTTTTAATATGTGTCATTTGTAACGTTTGTTCCGCTTTGCAGTCATTCAGCAGTGACAAAACACTTAGAAGACATTAAGCAAATTATCGCTAAAGTAACAAATGAAACATGAGAAAGGTGTAAAAGACCCTAAAACTTAGAAGAACAGAAGGCACATCTGGTGCTTGCAAAATCAGCCAACCTCTTGTGACGGTGTAACTTAAAATAAACAGTCAGTCATTTAAATGAAATAAGCTAGTAGCTAAAGACTACACAAATCAGTTTAATGCGAAGTTGACGCAACTTAACTTTAATCAGAAGTTGGCGCAACTTAACCGCAAATTATCGCTAAAGTAACAACTGAAACTTGAGAAAGTGTAAAAGATCCTAAAACTTAGAAGAACAGAAGGAACGTCTGGTACTTGCAAAATCAGCCAACCTCTTGCGACGATGTAACTTAGAATAAACACTTAGTCATTTAAATGAAATAAGTTAGTAGCCAAAGGCTACACAAATCAGTTTAATGCGAAGTTGGCTCAACTTAACCAGTTTGGATATGAAAATATCGGAAGTCATAATGTAAGGCCAAAGAGTACAAATCTTAGCTACCTACCTATTAAAAAGGCCTCGAGAGAAAGAACACGCTTTGTCTCACAATCTAAAATCCTCACTTTAAATACACGCGAATTTATTTGCGTTCTAGTCGGAAGAGGGAAGGAAGAAATGAGAGTAAAGTTCCAAACATAAAACAATTAGTTAATTAACATAGAGAAGCCTTTCACATTCTACACATTTGTTTGTTTATTGAAATAACTAATTTAAGTGTCATATTCCTTTTAGGAAAATTTACTGCAGTTGAAAAGCAGCTGTTGAAGAAGGCATGTTTTCTTGTTGGAAATACCAATTTCGCTTATATATCCTTCTGCAGAATAATGCTTGCCATGCATTCTTCTATAGTGAAAAAAAAATTGTTTTATACTTCTCAACAATTTTTAATCCAATGATCATTCTGAATATAAAATATTGGAATGATGATAAATTTATAATATAATATTAAAATGTTAATGCATAAAATGTTAGATCTCGCTGTTATAAATATACAGATTTATAACAAGCCTACCAATGACCGAGTGAATAAGACAGGCGAACACGGATAGCTCTACCCGGGTTCTAATCCTGACGAAAGATCTGGCTGCATAGGCGTTTGAAACGTTTTTCCCATGCTTAACGGAAATGCAAGACAGGTTCCCACGTATGGAATCTTCCAAGAAGGCATTTCTCCCCTTAGGCAGATAGCTTTAATGCGCTTTGTCGAACTCATTTTTGTGATTATTTATCTCGACTGATAGTAGCATGATAGCATGAGATCAAGTCAATGAATTTTACCGTGGTAAACAAGGGGCGTTGCTTCTGTCGTTGGCTTAGGCCTTGGGCACTTCATAAATAACGAATACTTAAGGCCTTGGATACCTATACTTGAGCACCTATACTTACGTCTTCGGTACCTCATATTACGAAAGTGTCCAGCTCAGTCCCAACTTTGATGGGAAATCACTTGAAAGAGCGCATTGAATAGTTTTCTACACCTCTTCCCCTTCCTACCAACTTCTTTCTTTTGGCTATACAATATTTTAAGTACCGCCTTGTCGCTATACACTTATAAGCATCCTAACCTTTTCTGGGATTCGAATCTGGACCCAAAGCTATGGGAGTCAGCTCCTCTGCCAACATACTTATAGGGCGACATATCATAATTTTAATAAAACGTAGCTCTTTGCTCTGAGAAAGTTCTTCGCACAGGCACTTCTTCCTTTAAGGGAAAACCTGACTGCGCTTTTCCGTAATCGGACAGTCTATCAATCGATGCCTCGAATCTATTAACCGACTAGTAGACTAGAAAAGCCAAGTTATTTATAAAATGCAATGTTTAAAGTCTTAAAATCGCGAATGATGCGCACCCAATTTTATTTCATGAATAATTCGATATTTTTTCGAAGAAGTCCTTTTTTACTGATCCTCTCACGAAAATAACACTTCAATAATTCATCAGGTAATTATTGACTGAAACACGATTTCAGGGCCTAGACCAAATTGCCTCCGGTCACGGACTTTCATCTTCAAATTGGACTGGAAAATGAGATCGGAGGAAAAGGATAGTTTTTGAAAGAGGCGAGGCGATGAAATGGTGAAAATGTTTCAGTCCCTTGGGTCCCTGTAAGCCTCTTTGGCACCTACTCTAACTCGGTAACTTAGTGCTTTTCCATCGCAGTATAATAAGACTACTCACAGAGGACTTCGAAGCAAGTAACGAGATATTCCTCAGAAGACAAGCTATGGAAAAGGGTGCACTCAAAGAGAGTCAAAGTAATCTTACGAAGCATTGATATATTTTGAAACTTGCACTTCGTATCTGTTGAATTATTTTTATTCTAGTCAGTCGCTCAATTAAAATGAAAGATTATGCTGTTAATTCACTATGCTGTTTTCCTTAAAGATATAGTTCACCGTAAAGGTTATGTTAAATAATTTCTTAATCATACAAATATTCCAATAAATAAAACATTACCAGAAAACTAACCTATGAGACAAATTGACAAAAAGATAATTTTGTGACAATTACTTCAAGTTTTTACTTCAAGTTTTACTCAGTTAAGCTTAGTTTGAAACACTGTCTTGTCTTCCCTTTAATTCACGTCACATATATATTGCCTCATAACAGAAAATAACATAAATTAAAGCATGCACAAGAAAGTTTAATAACGGATGTTGCAATTTATGCTCTCTTGCTCGAATAGTCACCTAACTTTTCGTAATTTCTAATGTCGATCCAGGTATGTAATTAGGATATAGTATTAGTTGGTTTGTTTGGTATTTTTTTCTAACACTGTAGAGACATTAGGTTCTTTTGGAAGCAGGCATGATGGAAAATTAGCAACGCCTTCACCAGGGATCGAACCGCGGACCTCTGAAATACGCGCCCAGCGTGCAGAGCACCGCACCACGAAGGCATGCCAAGAAGGCGGGAGAAATAACTTATATACTCCCCTCTTAATGGGAGACTGCGGTTTTTAGGGCAAATCCTGGGTAAGGAGAATCATCATCCAACAACCTTTTAGTTCGGGCGCCACTGTAGAGTCATTAGGTTATTTTGGAAGCAGGCTAGATGTAAAATTAGCAACGCGTTCGCCGGGAATCGAATCATGGATCTCTGGAATACGTGCCCAGCGTTCAGACCACCACACCACAAAGGCATGCCAAGAAGGCGGAAGAAATACCTTATAACATCAGTCCATAGGATAAAGTATAGTAGAGTAGGATAAAGTATATTATTAGTCGGTTTGGTGTGATTTATTTGGTTAGGGCAAAGCACATGAGAGCTATCTATCTGAATGTTAGGGATGCTTTAATGGATGGCTTTAGAAAGCAAATTGGTTTGTATTCAAGTTACACATGGGGAAATCCACGAAAACACTTTTGCAGCTAGCCCATTCGCCTGAAATCCGATCCAGGTACAGCATTCAGTGACTTTACTGCTCGACCGCTGGTGAGCCCTTTAGTATGACCTGCAGGACGCATCAAATCCCTTTTCCATCCGAAGTTGGTAAATGGTAACTAAGGTTAAAATATCTTGAGTGGTTAACTGAGGCTGAAATTCCTAGAATGATTAGCTTTCTAGGAATCATTTAGTTAAAATAAGTTAAAATTTTAGACTGATTAGCTAAGGTTAAAATTCCGAGAATGATAATCTAAGGTTAAAATCGGCTGTCTTGTTTTAGAACACTTGATTCTGATACATGAAGGCAGTTCATCTAATTGTCACCAGGTACTTTCGATAAGTAATCGATTCTTTATATTGCAAATTCTCGTTTTACTTGTAACCCACCAAAAGTGAAGAAAAGAAAGAATGCGTGCTGAATTTTAAAACGAGCTTTTTCAATTTGTTTGTAGTCAGAGCAATAACTCCGCTGATATCTAAGAAAAAATCTTAATAGACTATAATTAGGTAATCATAATTTTAAGTTACGAAAGACATTGTAGTGTCATTATCTTAACTTCTGAGTAGGAAACGTGAAAAATGAGGAATGCCCTCACTGGGATTCGAACTCTGAACCTCTCGGTTGCTAACCAGACATGCTTCCAGTTAGACCACGAAGGCATGCGATAAGACAAGAGAAAATATATTACACTCCTCTTCACTTTAAAAGGTCAACTGAGGAAGAGGGAATCCAATAGGCAAATACTGGTAGTGACGAATTCTCATCCACCAGAACTTAATTCGAGGGCTACTGCAGAGAGTTATTTCAGAGTAGAAAATGTAAAAAATTAGCAGTGCTCCTGCCGGTTCTCAAACTATAGATATACTGATTGCTAGCCAATTACGTCACGAAAGCACGCGGGGGACAATATTTAACTATTGTATGGGCCATATATTAGTCACTTTTTACACCATTTCTAGTTGTATTTGCCACGCCTTTGCCGAAACACATAAAGGTGGTTGATTATTTTATTTTTATTGTATTATACGAGGATACTTTCCAGAATATTCTACCCGCTTAATATCAGTTTCTTGCTGTTTGTTCCCTCATGTCGTCTAGCTAGCTGCTAATAAAGTGAGTGAAGTCGGCATTACGAAACTGAACGAACACCACAAAAATAGATAAAGACAGCAACTCGTGGCGAATTTATTTAGCTGAATATGTTTTTAATCTATTCCAGTTTGTTAGGTTTATTTTGCCTAACACAATATTTTTATGCTAATTCTTTTCTGTACCTTCTCTTTCTTCCATCAACCTTCACCAGAATGCATACTAGGTTAAGTTTCAGTAGCAAGCCAATTTGTTCCTTAGAAAGAGAGCTATGGCAACGCACCAAAAAGCTTTTTATTCCTGAAATGTCTACCTGTCAGCTGATCTAAATTTCTATGACCTCAGCTGATCTAAATTTCTATGACCACAAATAGTGGTGACTAATTTTTGTGAACTTGTAATTGCATTAGAAGACATAGCTATTTAATGAATATCTTACCTATGTTTTCCCTCTTAACTGTGGTTTTGGAGTTTTGGACTTCTAGTAAGCGTGCGAAGAGGATAATTTGTCTGAAACACAAAAATTCAAAGCAGGTAAAAGTTAGTACTAAGGCTAAAACAATCCGCCTTCACAGAGCAACCGATCTCACTGCAGTTTGATTTGCCGACTAAGTAAATGTGAAGAATCAAAGCTATTTAGTAGTTTCTCCTTAATTTTCTGCTATATTTAACGGACGTAACTTTAAAAGTCTGTAATTATGTCGGATATTGTAACGAAGATACGCAAAATTATTTAATTTGAAATTATGAATAGTTTAATGAATTGCATACATGGAAGAATATAAACCCACTTCATGCATTTATTATTTATGCAAATTTACTTAGCCATCAAAGTCATTAACAACTTTTCAATGTGTTTTCTGAGTGGAATAATTTAATCCTGAAAGACTAGGAAGAATATTTCTGGGAATTAATTTGATCTTTTGAAATCAGCGTTTTAATGCATTTAAGTGCATGAATATCTATTTAAATATTATTTTAGAAGATTCTGTAAGTTTTAAAATTTCATGGACTTAAGGAAAAGATCGCTTAAATAAATAAGTGACTGCTAACAGAAATGGCTAACATCAATATATTATTTATCTACTTCATTTAAATTTGATAAAAATTGTTTCAAAATATGATACGTATGCTTTCTATAAATCTTTTGATAACATTTATTCTTCTGAAGCAAAATATAAAGGATTGACATAAGTTCACCGAAATAACGATATTTATTCAACAAAAATCGTTGTCTGATCAACTTCAAAGAAGACTATAAATAAAACAAATATATAGAGTACTTCCAAGGAATTTCAACAAGAAACCAATTTGCTACGTCTGGACTGAAAAGAAGCCTTTTCACTTCCACCTTTCATTCCTGCTATTCATAATATGAAAACATGATATTTCTACCTTAAAGTGATTGCACAAATATTGTGAAGCGATTTACTTTTATTGAAATATTCTTTGTTGCACAAGTCTTCAAGAATTCAAGTATTAATTATTCTCCTCAGAGTAGCGATTTGTGCTGTAATGAAACTAGAGAGAAACAATTATATTTTCTTCATCGGATTATAATATTATCTATATAGTTGTTAATAACAGAGATTTCAAACATTAAAATCTGGAATATAAAAAGAGATTCTTTTATTGACTTTATTTTACTTCATCCGTCGTAATAGACGTAGAAGTCCGAAGCTTCAATTCTAGGCTCGAATTTGGCAGGATGTGATCTAGTTCTGACACATAGGATCATTTACAGAGGTAATATTCAGTGATTCTGAACGGAAGATTAATCTTCTAAAGAGCAGCAGGGAAACTAGAAATCGGCCGGCTAGATGGGTCAGAGGGAGGAAGGGCCCCCTGAGAGTTTTCCTTGTACTGCGTTACTTCATGGTGGCGATTATGGGTTGTATATCCAAGAACAAATTAAAGTCTCCCCTTGCTGGGGTGATAACCGATACAAGAGTTAACATGACTATTGGCCAACCTGATGAAGACAGATTCTTGGAAGGCCGATTCTTGAGAAATTTCTCAGTCTTCATGCTGTGGCTTATGAACGGAATTGTCCAACCTGATGAAGACAGATTCTTAGAAGGCCGATTCTTGCAAACTCAGCCTTGATGTTGCGGCGCATGAATGAAATTACCAAACTGATAAAGTATGCTCTTGGAAGACCGCTTTTGGCTTCATCCTTGGTGCTATAGAATATGAATTCAGAGGAAATATCAGCGTGCAGGAAACAAAGTCTGGATTACGTTTGAAAAATATTACTTAAGAAAAAATTACTTTTTATCCCTTAATAGCATGAATCGCAAACAAGGCACGCTATTGAATTTTTTAACTACCAATTTAAAAGTATTTGAATACCAAAATCTAAAATAAATGACAGCAAAACAGAACCTGGGTTTTGGCAGAAAAATCCGTTTTACCAGGCACTACAGCCATAAATGTTTAACACATGGGTTTACTTTTTAGCCCATATCTAAAGACGAAGATGTGCGTCAGATGTTTATCATTTGCCATGAAGGTTTTGCAAGTGATGGTAAGAAACCGTCAGATTTTACCACATTTGAAGTCTAAATATTCTGAGCTGAAAAATAATCCATGCGTATTTTGAGCGTAAAAAAATACGATTACAAACAAAGGAATTCAAACAAAACTTTGTCCAGAATAAGTTACTACGGAAATTCACATACTTAGTTGCACTTTGGATTCTAAAACAAAAAAAAAAAAAAAAAAAAAAAAAAAAATCATTTACCACTGCAAAAATTTAATTAAGCCATCGGTTCGTTAAATGTTTTCACAAATGTTACCAATCGGAATGCAAAAAACCTTTTAGAAACGCTGCTCTACACTGTTACCTCCATTGCCTTGCCTGGCCATTGCTGCTCTTTACTGCCGGTATTTTAGGTATTTTAGGAGGCGCTGTACCACTGGATGAACTTAAGAATATTTTTTAATGTTTTTTTTCTATTTTTCGTATCTTGTAGCTAGCATTGCATCTTATTTTTTGCTTGTAAGTCAGCCACCCTTTCTCTAATTATAGAATTGTATCATCGGCAATTTAAATAAAATTATAACGCATATTAATACAATTTCAGTACAAATGATAGTGATATGAAATGAAAAGTACAAGTACGAATGAAAATGTGTTACAGTCAGTAAATTTTTTTAAAGTAGAACGGTTGCGAAATTAAAATTATAAGTTTACCAATTTTCACTTTCATATTATTTTTCCGTATGTTCCTTGCTAAGATCAAAAACAGTATTTTCGGTAATGCATTTTTCTATTAAATGCTTAATTGCAAAGAGTATGCAGTCTTAAGTTCGTAGAGACATTAGGTATATTTTTGGAAGTAGGAAAGATGAAAAATAGCAACCGCCTTCGCCGGGAATCGAACCACGGAACTCTGGAATATCGGCCCACTGTGCAGAACCACTACTCCACGAAGGTACGCTAGGAAAGTGGCAGAAACACCTTATAAGTTAAAATAAATATAATTTCGTTATTTATTTGTCGGCAGTCGACAAATGAGAAGAGGGAAGAGGCCTCTAACTACTTCCTACAGGTGACCAAGTAACATAAGTTATTAAAACTAAATCTGATATTTACTTACCAGAATCATCTTTTCTGAGGTCTTGATTGTTCCTTGAAGGTTCATCATATTGTCTTTCTTCATATCTATATGCCTGCTTTTCCAGATCCTCGTCATTGTCAGAAGAACTGTAGTCTTTCCACTCATGGCTTCTCTGTCGCCTTATTCTTGAGCTAGGCCTATTTAGACGGCCTGCTTTTCCGACAGAATCCATTAGATCTTATTATCTGTGAAAAGAAATAAACATTAACGCAGATGCAAACATAAAAAAGCCATGAAAATTCAACTAAGCATTATATAAATACTAATAGCTTACGTTTCTTTTAAGAAATGGGTCAGTCTTAGGTAATTACGCTAAGGTATCATTTAAATTTCTAAACCAATTATTTTATGTTAATTCCTTCATCTATCAGCCTCGTTTTCATTTCTCTGCGGGAATGTACACTTCCAGGGCTCGGGATATTTAAATTATGTAGAAAGAAGGAAATATTTAAAGGAATGTTTTGGAGAGTAAAATCACAGAGCGTATTCTGCCTGCTTGAAGGCCACATTGCTAACTTTTGATTCTCTAGTGATCAGTATTCTGCGGCGTTGAATTATTCTTGTCATTAGTCTTGTTTACGTCGACTTCGGCCACAGCCAGCTTGCGCGCTAGTTACACTGTGAAATTTAATTAGTTAATCCATTATCTTTGATTTGAAGGCAAAGCTATTGTCTTCTGTAACCACAAATTGGTGCAGTCTGTTAAACTTTATTTGGATTAATAAAGAGTCCTTTACATCCCTGTCTCTGTGGTACTTATATGACACAGTGAACTCTAAAAAAACTCTGTGAACTCTAAAAAAATGTTGATTAAATTCAACATTTTTTTAGAGTTCTGGTTTAATTGCATGCTACCTAAGAAAGCCAGATCTTATAGTACTATTATTATTGCAAGTCAGTGAGATAAGCAAACTAAACTTACAAAAAACTTACATTAAGTTACGGAAATATTTATTGAACTGGAAACAGTAAGTATTTTGCCTCGAGATCGTTTCACAAAATTTAACTTTACGACGTACCCACATCATGATTTAATATGAATGCAATGTTTTACTCAGCTTATTTAAGTTATTAGCTTTGCAATAATTACATTATCGATTAAAAGTATAGAACTTAGAAGAAAACTGAGAGAACTAAGCTCAGGATGAATGAAAAAAAATGAAGGTTAGTAGTGTAACTGAAGCTAATGTAGTGTTAGTTCGCTGATATCGCAGCTTATATTAGCACGAACTTTAGTTATTATTAAGGTAGTTAACTTGATAGAAAAGAAAATATTGCTACATTGAAACAAGGACGAAGTTACATTTAGTTGGCAAAATTAGTTTATTTAAAATGTATTATTACTATAAACGCTGCTTTTTGTTAAAATAAAAGCAATACCCTTGGTTTCAAAAGAGTGATATAATTTACGCTTTGCTTCTCTACGTCTCAGATTAATATTTCAGTAAAGGAATTGGCTGCAGTGTTTTTTTCCCGAATTTTATCTGCATGGTTGGTAACCAACTGAGATCCGCGAGCTTCATTCATGTATTAGATTGTTCCTTGGTTAATAAAATTAAAGATTATTTATTATTGTTAGTAATTACAAACGTTCTGGTGTATGTATATTCCCATCCTTGGGGCTGCTTAAACGTGCTTTCTAAAATTCCGTTAGACTATTAGGTATTTCGGGCCAAAAAATACAAATAATCAGCTGTGCTGTCGCTGGGATTCTAACTACCGTTTTTCCAGTTGTTAGACGGATGTGCTAAACACTTTTACCACGACAGCACACACAGAAGAATGATAAACATTCTTACAGTCTCCACATTGAAAGGGGGGATGAGCAGAGGCATGAGACTTGGTTGACGAAATCCTTATGGTGATGGACCCACCATATTTTAGTTTTAATGCCACCTCAGAGAATCTAAGCTTTTCAAAGCGAGGAAACATAAAAAGTCAGCTGCGTCATCGACGAGTTTCAGAGATCAAAGATCTACCACCCGCTTACTGGACATATTGACAACTTTCACTAAAAGAATACGAAACTTCCTTACTATGTCACTGGAATAAGTGGGCACTGACTTTAAGAAACCAATGTTCTGAGAAAAATATCCCAGATAAGGCAAAGAAATCGACTGAAAGTTGGTCAGTCGTATGTACAGAAAATGGCTGGCTATACACCTTATAAGATATTTCTTCCGCCTTCCTAGCTTGCCTTCGTGGTGTAGTGGTTCTGCATGTTGGGCCGGTATTCCAGAGGTTTGTGGTTCGATTCCCGGAGAAGGCGATTGCTTATTTTTCATCCTGCCTGCTTCCAAAACTGCCTCATGTGTCTACAACCTAAGAGCCATTATATTATAACTAACCTCTACATAACATGTGAGACCAAATTTAGCCTGAAATCTTCCAGAAGGCGGCGTGGCATTGACTCCACAAGGTGCTGATACGTAGTCTGAAGAATCTAGTACCAAGCGCTCACCAATTGGTTCTACGATTCCCGCATATTGCGAGGGGGTAGCGTGGCAGCACGAATTTGGTTTTCCAGGTGGGACCACAAATGCTGTATTGGAATAATGTAAGGTGAATTTGGAGGCCAGGACATGACTTGAAAGTCACTGGAATGTTCTTTGAAACACTCCCTGACGATTAGACACTTATAACATGGTGCATTATCCTGTTGGTAAATACCATCCCCACGCCGGAAATATTGTTGTTATGAATGGGTGAACCTGGTCTGCAACGATGTTCACGTAGCGCACAGAGATCAGGCATTGTTTTACGGGGATTATGGGTCCTAATGTGCTATTGCCCACACCAAAATACCCCCGCCACTGGACGGAGACTATTAGTTAAGTCTCCGTCCAACTGTGCATACAGGAGCCAGAGTCTCGTTTGGAAATCGGCGTATTAGCACACACCCGTCGATGTGATGGACCAGAAAACGTGATTCGTCGCACCATGCAACTTTCTTTCATTCTCTTAATGCCCAATTCCGATGTTTCTTGGCCCATTGCAGACGCAGCTGGCGATGACGTGCCGTCAGTGCAGGGATATTCTTCGGCCTCCGGCTGCGTAGGCCCATACGCAGCAATGTACGCTGCACAGTGTGTTAAGAAACTGTCTGGGTCGCCCTATTGTAGCTGGTGGTGATTTTGGTTGTTGTAGCTCTTCGGTAACTGTGAACAATGCATAGTAACTTATCTTTCCTCTGGAATCACTGCGCCGTCGACGACACACTGCTGGCCAGCGACTTGTCATTTCACCATCCATACACCACTTTCCATGTGAACATTTGATGTTGTAGCGCGAATACTAGGACTACGAAGATTACGTTTAAGAGCGAAACTGGTGATTACACAGAATATTAAATCTTCAGTTTTTTTATTAAGAAATTCTATCAAAAGGATGCAGGCCATATTTAATAGATAATAGTAGTTTTCACCCTTACACAGAAACCCTTATAACATAAAATTCTCCTCAGGATATCCTGAAGATAATGCTCATGGGATCAGCGTACATCCTCGGCAGATCTCAGATTATCGCCTTAAGTTCCCAAGCACATCCTTCCGAGTGCTTAATGTCTCATCCCAGTATATCACAAAGACAACCTGTTTGTGTCTCCTCGAGAGTGTACGGGATATGGTGAGGATTTTAAAGTCCTAGTTACAATATCCTCAGCACATCTCAGAATATTTCCACAACACACACTCCCGAGTACTCAATGTCTTATCCCAGTATATTCTTAAATACCACTCTAGCAAATTCGATAAAGCTAAGTCACTAGAAGAACTGAGAATAAATGTTCTAATAATGTTTGTCGATGGAAGCCTCCATAAATATGCAGTGCGAATACACTCAGGATGTTATATAATGCATTCATCAAAAGCATTTAAGAATCAATATCTTCAAGACACTTTCATATATCCTGGGACACAGCAACTTAGCATCCTTAGAATGCTAAGTTGCTGAGGCTTCAGGACATCTGAGAACTAAGATCCTCAAGATATTCTCAGTATATTCAAGAACGTTTTGATATAAAGAGAACAACATAAGCATGAGAATATTCTGTGTTGCGGGGGGGGGGAATAAAATAAAATTTCAATACGCGAATACAACCAGAAAAAAATATTAGCATATGAGAATTTCAAATTAAGTCGTTATCTTTTTATTTATTTATTTATCATTGCTTTTGTTTTATTCACTTTCTTTGTTACTTAACATTATTAGATAACTTTCCGACTCTTTCTTCGCTTATCTCTAGTTTTTTATAAGTTTTTTAAATACTTTTTCTACACTTACCTGCCTCTTTTAATAGCCAATTTAAATTTCTGGCCAAAAAACTGTACATTTTGCCAAGGAAATTTAAAAATGTTTCTTTTTAGATTCCTCATTTCTATGCAATTAAAGGATTCTTTGTGTTAACATACCCTAAAATACTTTAACCCCCATCTCCGTACATTTTAAACGTTGAGTGCAATGAAGCTAATATGTCCATGTAATGCCGTAAGCTGTTTTCTAAGATTTTATGTTTTGATCTTTAAAATAATTTTCTCAAGCGTAAAGATTTCCTTAAATCTAAAAAAATGTCAATTATGATATGAAAAACGGTACACTGAACACAGATATTGTTTACGATGCTTTTAAAAAAGAGTTGACTCACTTTTTTTTTTGAAAATATACAGAAAGATGTTTTTCTTAAAACTTTTGATCACTTCCCAGATTTTTTATGTGCTCTGAAAAACTACTTTGTCCAAAACTTTAAAATAATGTCAAAAAATGTACAACTATGACTTAAGAAAAAACAATGGCACGTATAAATAAATATAACCTAGCAAAATATTTTTTTCTTTCTTTCTTTTTTTCCAAAGAAGAGCAACGCTTTCAAAGAAACAGGCTTAACTTTTTATTTTCGAGTCTCATATTTTTTGAACGCTACTGCGTTGTACCTAAGTCAGTTCCGCTATTGCAAATGTATGACAGCAAAATTTGTCTCCAGTAAATTTTATTTATATCTGAGATCTGTCTGAATACGAACTTTTAAACTTTTCGAATATCTGGATAAAATCGTATTGGTGAGGGAGTTGTATGAGGGAATGGAAATGCAACAGACTCCCTACAGGTATACGATATATTTTATAAGGAAATTGTGATATCTTAGAGCAGAAACGCGCCAAAGCATGTATTGCAGAAAAAACTCTTCTTTTTTATGTTTCGTTTTTCTTTACTAAGGTAGACTTACTTAAATATAAAGCAAAAGTGCCATTGGAATTGAAAATTTTCCAAGCTTTTACAGTACGTGTTAAATATAGCACTGAGATCCAAACATTAACAAATTTAATTTATGAATGTAACAGTTTCAGTCATTATGCTACTGTAGATGCTAATGTGTTAAATACGATGAGGAAAAAATTACGAAAACAGCTGGAAAAGAAAAGTGGAAAAGTTGAATATCGATAATGTAAATTAAAATAAAATATTAAGAAAGTCCCATTCACTGAATTAAAAATAACTATTAATAAAATCTGTTTGATTCTTTTAATTTCAGATACATAGTAGTCAGATCAATAGTGTACAGCATATAATACATTCCTGATTAACCGCCTCTGTGGGATGATATAAGCGGAAGGCTAGTAAATTCGGACAACCTTATAGAATAGGATTTATGAGCTGCATTCAAATATTAAAAAATGTGTATATACATATGGCTATGTATTTATAACATCCCACAACATCGACCCGATTGACCATCTCTTATGCGACCGGATAAATGAAAAACTTTTTTAACCAGAAAAAAGAATAAAATATCATTTATGGTTTTTTGTAGGTTTTAATCAAATTTTTAAAAATGTATATGTTATATATACTCACGTTGAAGATACGAATAATCATGAACAAGAATCAACGTAATGTATGTAAATTTGAAGTACTAGAATTTCGAAACTTCCTCCCTTCAATACCTTATGCAGGAGTCAAAATGACGAGGGAGAAAACTCTGAAGCTGAAGAAGAAAGTTTTATATAACATTCGAAACTACAGCATTGTAAATTTAAGCCCGTTAAGCTGATTCACTTTGCTTATTATTAGTACTTTTAACATTTGTTCTTCGTCATTTTAATTTTGTTATAATGTATGCATTTAGAACAGCTTACACTGCTGTATTCACAATTAACCGTCTATATGGGGACCGATTAAACGAAAGGCTGGTTAATCTGGTAAATCAGAAGAATAGCACTGATAGACTGTAAATAATATTAGCAAAATATGCATATGTGCATTATATAAACATTCGCTACAAATTTGTTTATTTCGTTAAAAATGATTGTTCTTTTTTTTTTTACCAGTTCTAGTTTAGTATATAAGCTCTAGTAGTCTAGTTGTAGTATATAATGTTTTTTTTATTGTACATTTATTCGTAACGTATCGACATTATCTTAATTGTCTTCACTTCTCCATACTGTAATTGCTTCATAACACGTTTTAAAATTCTATTTGCTTCTTAAAATCTTGAAGAAATTTCTGATTTTCAAGACGATCATTACAAGCAGATTTTTTGGACATCAATACGTTCTCCCGCATTAAAATTTGTTTCTACGGTAAATATATTCCGTTTCGCGTTCTTGCTCGAATTTATCGTTTCAAAGTAACAGAAAAATAGATAAATAAATGTTCTGAAATCGGAAAATTTCAGAATTTCTGATGATCTCAGAAATCGAAAAAAGTTTATTAAATACTTTTAAAAATGCATAAGATGCTAAAAGGAGGAAAAAAACATAAAAATATATCCCTTTTATTATTAAATAGACGTATTGTTGCCAAATATATAGAAAGGCTTGCAATCTATATGTTACTTACAACTTTAATCGTAATCATTAAGTGTTTTTCTAGATGCAGATGCTAATATATCCAGGAAATAATATTAAACATTTTGCAGTGTACTAAACATAGGATGTTAGAAATGTATTTCGTTTGAGATAACCATGCTACATGTAGCACTGCTCGTAAAATATTGTCAGGAAATTTAAGTAAAATGACTTTTAAATGAATAATGTTGTAACGAACGGCGTATAATTATGTAATATTGAATATAAATAAAATGACGTATGCCTCATCTTTTAACGATAACGTTAATTTATTGTAGACAAAAATTTTAGTCAACTAAAAACAATAAACACCTTGCAAAGCTTTCCTTCGAGATATTAAAAAAAAAACTTAAGGAAAAACATCCAGACAAGGTGTTTAGGATCCAAAAGCGCATACGTATAAACTACAATTAGAAGGTTTGCATTCCGCTAAGTACAGTATATTTGGAACCTGCTTTATTTATAATATTCATGGTGTAAAATATTCTAAAGTATTGTTATGAAGTTCTAATAAAATGATTAATGCTATACTGAACAATATCAACTTATGTAATACTGAAGATAATTGAAATATTTTATACATCATATTTTGCTAACAAACAGTAATAATTTGTTGCAGACACAATCTCTAAGAGGTTCCTTTGGAGATATTAAAAATATAACTAATTAAAAGCATGCGCAAAAGCGTCTACAATAGAAAAGGCACAAAAAAATCAACAACTAATTAAGCATAAGCTCAGGGACAAGTTTCAAAAATATAACTAGAAGTACTTTTGTTTAAATTTAATATTTGGAAGAAATAATATTTTGTTCAATTAAAATGCGTATTACTCGTTTTTCTAGAAGTGTTAAAGGAAATTCAGTTCATAAGGAGAAAAAAATCTTCTAGAAAATATGATCGGTGAAGCTGGATAAGAAGAAATCTAATCCTAAGAATGTATATTTTAATTTTGTATATGAATCTGTAACGAAGCATAATTACCGTAGCTGTTAGTTACCGAAATCACTGCAGCTGTTTTACTTAAATTTAGATCTGTTTACAAAGAATTCTATACTAGGGCTTTAGTAAAATGCAGTAGCTAACAGTTTTGTTGCGCGAAACTGAAAGTATATTGTATAATAACTGGTAAGAAGTTTAGCAAAATCACTTGATTTGTGCTTACACTCGTGTAATGCAGGTATTGGCTTTTACCGATGAGAAATAGTATAAGGTTTGGCTCAAACATTACTGCTGATGCCCTGGAGAAGTATCATCAGTAAGGCACTCCAGTTCTCTAAATCGATTCATTATTAGGATAGCTTACACAGCCATTTTTTTCCCTATGTCCCCTTTATCCTGATTCACTTCTCTCAGCCTGCTAATGGAACGAACGCTTTTTTTTTTCTTCCGCTACACCTCAACCCTACTCGATTCTCATTACCGACAGCTCGCTCAGCGGGCACACGAAAGAGGACGAATTTCGACAAGCGCGAAAGGAAAGAGGGCTTCAGCTGTTTGGACCAATTTATTAGCTTCTTTAATGGCTTATCCTGCGCTGAGAGCGAACCTCAACTGACTGATTAACAGCATCAGCTAGATTCAGAGAGATGATCCATCCATTACGTACTTTATTTCTGAACTTTGTGGCTTTATTTATTACGCTTTGGGCTCCAGCTATGTTAAATGTCACATCTTTTAAGAATATAAATAGCTCAAATAAAAGTAGAAGCATGATCAACATAATTTAAAGCAAAATAAATTACACTTTAGCTAGTAAATTCTAAATGATAAGAATTCAGGCAATTGATTATGGCCTTTCTACCGTAGATGGATTGTTTTAGTCTTTCTAACAGAACTGGTTCATGTTAACGTTACGCACAGAAAAGAATACTACAATGAAGCGAACATATTCTGTTGGGATTGAAAACTATGTAAAGTACAAAAATAAAATATTTTCTGTGTTTCTTAACATAAGGAGGAGAATGAGATTGCATGAAACTCATCTGTTATAAGGTATTTTTCCCGCCTTCTTGGCATGCCTTCGTGGTGTGGTGGTCTGCACGCTCAGCGCATAATTGAGAGGTCCGTGGTTCGATTCCCGGCGAACGCGTTGCATATTTTTCATCTTGCCTGCTTCCAAAAAATACCTAATGTCCCTACACTGTAACAGTTGTAACTATCATCTGATTCAATTTTAATCCATCTAAGACTTAAATTTTTAACAGTTTTATTTACAAAATTGGACAAAAAAAAAAGAATTACAATTACTGATATTTATCTTTCAAACATTGCTATATTTGAATTTTTCTTGGAATTTACAGGCAAATTAGAGGTTTAATATTTATTCTCATCAAATGAAGTACAGTTGGTTTTAATAGAAAGTACTTTTATATTAAACAATATTTTATTTTGTTCCTAATTAATCAAAACTAATTTTAATTTAGTAATTAATTTGGAAGTTTCAATTAATCAACACATTAAATCACGGAAATACATGGGACTTTTGGAAACAAAGTTTGATACTATTTCAATGTATTTCAACAGCTTAAACTAAAATTTTATGTTTTTTAAAACTGAAGCATTTTCTTTTTTCTTGTTTCAGTTAAAAGATATAATAACAAAGGATTATCAAATTATAAAATTAATATTGCAAATAAAAGTATCACGATGAGTAATTTGTTACAAAATATGGCTTTTAATCATCTAAAACCCAGGTTAACAGTTTTAGTCTAAAACAGTTAGAAAAAAAGTTTCTAAAATTTAAGCATTTATATTTAACGGATAATCTATCACAAAGTGTTTCATTATTTAAAAAGATAAAGAAAGAAAATAACAGGAAGAAAAGATTAAAGCATTCTCTAAGTATTGAAAGTAGGTTTTGTAATTAAAAATTAGCTGAACGATTTCATTTTAAATGAAAAATCTCATACATATTGTTTACTGGAACTTACCTATATTATGACTAATTAAGAATAATGTGCAAGCAGAGAGAATTTTTTTTTTCAATTTACTCAGGTCTCTAATTGTTCCTTTCTACATCAATAAAAGTGACATCTGGTTTTTCTTCATTTGTGTCTAACACAAAATCCCCTAAGAGAATAATTTGTCTCATTTGCTTCTCCTGACGAGGAAAATTCCTTAATGCATTGCGACTTTTCTCCTCTGCCTTTAAATTATATTACTTTGTTATGTGAACTTTACAAATTAGTTCTATCACGTTATTGCAAAATAATTAATGAAAACGGTTGTATTTTCGCAGCTGATTATAAGTATTAGATTTTCAGTCATTTCTATACGTGCAAAGAGACAAGTAAAGTGGTGTAAATTATTTTTCTCTTTTTTTGGAACTTACATAGTCCGTTTCTACATATTTTCTTAATTAATTAACTTACTAACACTGGTTAAGGCAACTTACGTATGATATGCTTAAGAGAAATTTATTTTCTGCGAATATAATTTTTTTTGGGTGGAGGAGGTCAGAATAATTACATTAACATATCATATAAAAAGCATATTTGTTAACACTTTTTTCTACTCTTTAATATACAGCAGAAATAAATATTAAATTAAAAAGTAACTGCAGTTCTGAAATGAAGCTTGATTCTGAAGTTTTTTTGCATAGAAAATACTACTTTGGCGGATCAGTAATGAATCTGTGAAAAGATTTATAGCTATAACTATAGGATGGTATTTGAGACATTTAAAATTTAATTTAAATTTTAAAAGTATTTCAATAATACTTTCTCATTACTTTCAATAATTCATTTTAAAAGTGACTGCAATTTCAGAGTGACATATAATTTTCTCCAAACGTTATAAAAATTCGTAATCTGCTTGCAGGGGAAATATTCGAAAGAAAGGTTTTGAGAAAAAGTTTTGGCACTCTAAAACTCGATGATGAATTTGAAAGAAAAAAGGTTACTTATGAACTCTGGAGGATTTTAAATGCTTTTGATATGGTTTGTTTGATTATGGCAAAGCACTCTAGGGTTATCAGCCTAAGAATACGGATGCCTGTCTGGAGGACTTCCTAAGAGAAAACTGGCTTGTATGCGCGTTAGTCCTGGGGAAAGCCACGACAGTGCCCATGCAACCAGCCCTTCACAAGGATCGGAACTCCAGGCCGAACTACCGATGTTCAGCGACATTACCGCTCGGCCGTTGGTGGGACGGATTCAAAAGGACAGTTGCATTATATAATACATAAAATCAAGAATGGGATTCTCTGGACACATTAAACAATGGCTGTAGTATATTACTCAAAGTAACCATTGTTTAATGTGTCTGATTTCCCGCATAGAAAGCAGAATTCATGGATGACTTGGGCTAAGATCACTAGAGCATTCTAAAAAGGAATTTTAGCTCATAAACTATTTAAAACTGGAAAACTCTAAATCTAGCCAAAAAGAGAACATACTGGAAAAACTCCGAAGAACCTTAGTCGGCTATGTAATATCGTTTCTTGTATGAGAAGATTTAATTGCTGAAAAAAATGTCCTCTAAAGTTTGATAGGTAATAGGATATTAATGAAAATTTAGTTCATTACATTTAATAAAAAAAACTGAATTTCCTTTCATCAATTTTCATCTAAAGATTCATATTATTAGAAATTCTTTGTGGTTTTAAAAGGAAAACATTTCAATTTATTTAGTTTAACTAATTTCATAATATAATACACTTCTTTCAATATTCTGTGTGTAAAGACATTTCCTATTTATATAATGAAAACTTCTTTATGTCTCCTGAAGGAATAAAAGTTACAAACATTATCATAACAAACAAGTGGTCGGCACTTATTATTCCAATATTTAGCATTTGCATTCCTAAAGTATTCTAATAACTTATACAAGTGTTGAAATATTTTTCCCCCATCGACAAAGAGTAGTTCAGTTACTAATTATTACGAAATACACGATATTCCAAACTAAACACTTTTATCCACCTTCAGATAACTAAAGAAATACAAATCAACTGATTATTTTCCTAAATAAATTAGACTAAGTCGTACTAGAAGTGATTATTTAACAGTTTAATTAGAATATAATGTTTTGTATTTTAGCAACAGCCAGCGGAAAGCACTAAAGACAATTCGGATCGGTACCTCAGTATATCTAGTTATTGGAAAGCAATAGCCAGATTAGATTCCATATAAATAATCTCATGAGTCGCAGGTGTGTACGGGCTTTAGAGGCCTCGAGAGATAATATTTGCTCAGATGTACAGTCTACTATTAGGTAACCAGTACATGTTCAAATAACGCAGCTCAAATATAGCTGAGAAGACCGCTTTTGTTATCTGTATTAAAGCATTTTCAAAGTTCATTTATTTCCTCATTCATTAATTAATAACATTTCATTTCGTAGATATATTGATGAAAGTTTATCAATACAAGTGCTAAAATGTTCTGAAATTTCAAAATTTTGAGAGTAAAGCAGATATAAGCTTCATGACAGTGAGTCAAATAAACGTTGTTAACTTAATCTCTTCACGAGAAAATGAAAGCATTATAATAATTACCATTGCTAAAAACTGCTAACTTAATCGCTAATGGAGCAGTCTCTTCTAAAATTTAAGAACTATTTTGTGTTTACTTTTATTGTTTGGTTTTGAATAAATATTCTAAAATGTTTTGTTTAATTTAAGTTGATCTCGGCGTTATTATACCTGCCTACATTATTTACTTTAATATTTTAATGGTACCTGAAAATTACTTGGTCGCGTATTCAATAACATCAGTATTACATTTGCATTTTTGGAAAATTCAACATATATGTATATAAACAAGCCAAAGCGTTGTATTTAAAATCTCAGATAGTCCTAGACGGCCATTAAATTAAATCGAATAGCGTTTATAGATACAAATTTTATTAACTTTTTGTTAGAAACTACTTGGGAGTCAAATGTCATTCTGTAGTTTAATCTTACATTGCAGATTTGATGTTCTTTTGTCTCGGTAAGCTAAAAGGATCAAGCGAGTTTATATTTTTTGCCTACTTATACAATAAATCATTTATAACCGTTATCATTTATAAGGCTTTTATAAAAGAAAAAAATAAGTTTTATTCACATGGGTAAACTTCACGTAGCAATATTTAACTTCCTAAATCGAATTAATGATTTGGTAGTTCTTAAAAAGAACACGACTCTCATGTAAATCTTATTCTTCATTAAGAAAGACGCTTTACTGTACAGTGCATTATGATAATTCGTTTTATTAAACAAACTTATTTCTCTGAAAAATGTCGTTGCTAAAACAGCAAAACTTATAATTAGGCATATTTGTAATAAGCAGCATTTAACTATTACATGCTTTCATTGTTCGAACGAAATATTATATATATATATATATTTTTTTTAACCAGCCAGTAAAAGGATTGGGACATTAGCGTAGAAAAAAAAAGAAACATTGAGCTTGCCCCTGACGTACAAAAAAGAAAGTTGGTAAATACTTCTTTGGAGCTAAAAAGATAGAACACAGAAACGAACCTAAAACACCCTCCAAGGATACTACTAAGAAACAGCAAAAGGAAAGTGAAATGAGCCGTGTTTCGTGCTGATGCCACATTGCCGATGTCGTTCTAGGCCTTAGCAACAGTTGCTATGGTCCAAGATACGTAAAGAGTTGCAATTCCTGCAAAGCCCATTAGCTGCCCACAATTCGGAGGTAGTTTTTCTGTTTTACTTGCCTGCCTACAGCAAATAGGGACCATTTCGTGGAAACCTTTTTTGTCCCCTGCACCTTATTGTCGTGGAAGTACGAAGACCAATGTAGTTAAACAAGGTGAAAGGAGCCAACTAATTCCGAGCCCAGTTGATGCATGAAATGTTGGTCATGTGCCAGGTATTTCAATTTGTTGGAGGAAGTCGTATAGGAAGAGGTTAACTTTAATACGAATAATGATTTTTATACAACTTTTGTTTCATGAAAGAAATAGACGAAACAAAAACGTTTCACCACGATAGGAAATGTAAGCAGAAAATATTTCTTTTTGCATTTTATAATGGAATTAATAATGAAAAGTTATTTTCTACTTTTCCACTACTTTTTAACGCTTCCCTTATAAAAGAAACAAAGAATCCGCGTGCTTTGATGTAGCGCAGTTCTTTTGTTATTTAATCTTCACGAAATGTTCATATTTCCCAAAATTCAATTAATAGATCAGTATCATGTTTGAATTATTTATTTTTCTAATTTTTCACCTTACAGACTAACTTCATTTGCAGTAGAGACAATAAAAAAATAAGTTAGATTAAGAGTTAACTGAATAATTTATGATATCTGAGTTTATTTTTCATTTTAAAATGATAATTTAATACACTGAAATACATCACAATGCTGATTCTTTCATCTGGACTTGAATTACAGATTATTATGTTTTAATTCAAAAAAACGTATTCAGTTTCAGTAGAAATTTGAGAAACCACAGACTTAGATTTTTTCTCTAGCGGAGCAAAGGAAGTAATTTAAAATTGAAATAAATTAATTATGTCTAAAGAAATTAATTTTCTAACGAGAAAAAGTAATATGAGCCCAGGAGCAATATTGAATGTATCTACTACCCATTTTATTATGCTCCAAATGTTTACAAAGTTGTTGCACATTTTATTAAATCGCAACTTCATCTTTTCTCATATGTTCTTGTCTCCAGCCAAGGATAATAAATAAAAGGATGCTGATGAATAAAAAATTTAATTACAAAAATAAGATACACTTAAAAAACATTTCGACAAAAGAAAAAAGAGTTGAGTCATAATATCAGTCTTAAAAAATGCCTATCAGTCTTAAAACACGTCTCTTAGTTCGATAACTTCAGCTGTTTTCGAAAGTATAGGTTAAAATATTTGAATAAGGTCTTTCTTAATTTGAAAGATTTACATATAAGTGCAGTACATGAACAAGACACACGACTAAGTTTAAGAAAGTCATTAATGAATGAGAAATATTTTTATCGTTCAAGGAGAACTGAATAGTGCGATCTAATGTTTAATCGCACTTTAAGATTTCATGAACACCGTTGAAAATCTACAGAATCAAGAAAAGCTGTAGATACTTGTGGTTAAATCTTAGTTGAAGATATGACAACGATGCTGCTGATGATTAAGATGAAACTGATATTTAAATTGTCTCATTTTTAACAAAAGCCTTGGAGCCTATAGAAAATATTGAGATACTAGCTGCAAAATGCAGACATTCACTTACAATTTTTTACACGCTCTTTAAATACTATCAAACTAAAATTGATATTTTTATTCAAAAGCACCTGGCGTCATATGCTTTCAAATCATGACTCAGTATTCATACTAATAATAAATATTTATAAAGCACAATTTTCACTTTTATAAACTCCATTATGTATATAGATATAATAGATTTCAGAATTATAAGGAGTTTCTCCTTATAGGGAAGCTTTTTGTACTTCTGGAATTCTGAAAAGAGGACCGATGTATGGTCTTTTTCTATCGGTTTTTCTTCATACAAATGAGAGAAGAATTTATGCTTTTGATTAACGTATATGTTCAAGATTAAGTAATAAACAATCTTAATAATGGTTTTTAAACGTTAGACTGCGCATTCGTATATAAAATGGGTGTGGATTTGAGAAGAACATTTTAAACAAGAATGTTCTATTACATTTAGTCCAAAAAGTAATTTTTCGCTTTATGACCTTGCATTAGGTTTCATGGTAAAACTTACACGTGTGTTTTGCAGTTCTGAGAAAAGTACAGTTCTCGACTTGCAAAATGTTTATCCCATTAATTCATTAGTATTTTATTTTCCACTATCCAATATGTAAAATTTTGTATTTGTAAAGCGAGTAATAAACTTTCTTTGCTAATAAATCACAGCACAAGAATGATTCACACAGTTATAGGTTTGCAGTTAAAGGTTTCAATAAAATAACAAGAAATATTTTAATAGAAAATATAGGAAGAAGCAAAGTAAAAGATATTATGTATTGGAAGATGATTTTGTTATGAAATACACTAAATTAACATAAACAAATATTAATCCCCAAGATGGCTTTGTCAGGTTTGACTTAAGAAGATCTATTGATTTTTAACATCCAGTAACAGGTTATTTCTCATACCTATATCGAAGTTTTTGACAAATCACTAAAAAGTATTTCTCAATAGTTCAACAACGATCGCCTCCGGGTAATGTTTATTTCACGACAAGGAAGTGGAAGAAATATACACGTACGACGTCACTGAAGTTCTGGGCTTCTTCGAAGAGCGGAAAAATGTCTCTCTCCAGCAAAGGACAAAACAACGATACAACACAGAGATTTGTTGGCAGAAGAGCAATGTTTTGGAAAGAGGATTCGAAATTCTTCAGTCACGAAGAGAAAGCGTTAACAAATTCGGATCTGGAGAAAGAAGGTTCGGGATCATTGATCACTAGAGACAGGTATGATGGATCATAGCACCCCTCTTCCGATGACACTTCTCTACCAGACACATCTCAACTCAACTCAAGTCGAAGGGAGAAAAAAATTGAAGTCTTTTGTGCAACGCCTTTCTCTTCAAAGTCAAAGTAATTTTTTTTTGGCCCGCATGTGTTGCATAGGATTCTGCTTTAAAGTTGCTTTCTTTTAAACCTTGGTTTGCGTTGAACTCAAGTTCCGAAACATTCTTCGAGGAAGTCTAATGGATATTCTTAGGATTTCTCTTCGATTCTCAAGCAGGGGTTTAAAGTGAGTAAATCCTTGAGGATAAAACTGAATTCTTCAAGGAATAAACAAATCAGGATTACATCAAGGGGAACTATCACATCTGTGTAGCAATTGTTACGTAAATAAGAGCTTAAATGCTGTGAAATATTTTGGAAAGAATGGGAAGTACGTTTTGTTCTGGCAACTTAAACATATTTATGTGCAACATTTGAAATATGTAACACTTTATCTTACAAAGACAATTTTTTGAACGGGAAATATGTTAAAATAAGATGGGATGGAAACATGCATTATAAAACAAAACAGAATGTTTACTTATGTAAAATAGCTTTTTTTTTTTTTTTTTTCCTAGAATGCTTGTCAGAGCAGCATTTTTGTCTGATGAAGATATTTTTGATAGTTTATGTTCAAAGCATAATGCAGTTGACTCTCGTTGTAAGGGCTCCTCACATCTTAAAAAGAAAAAATAATCTTAAAAATAATAACAGGCAGTAGTTAAAACGAAAGCCGTTTTAATTACTCTCATCAATGTCTGTTACTTAAAAATAGGCCTACAAGGTTGTAACGGTCTTCTCCTCATTTATGATTATTTTTTGTCATGTGCATGGAGTTAAATAGCAGATGGCGTAGGTAGCGTGCCCCAAATCTGCAGCCGGAAACGTGAGCTGTGAGTGAAAACAGTCTCTTTTATCGGCTCTCGTCCACTCCTTGTTGATGATATTCTCGACAATATTTTACATATTTCTTAAATTTCAAGTGATACGATGGTTTATTTACTGGATGTTCGGAAAAAACTAGTGAGCCAAAAATTAAAATTTAAGCTTCTGTAGCTACGCTGTTCTTATATGTAAAATAACTTAAATTTTCCTTTCCATTCTCATTATTCCTGGCTTTTTTTGCATTAAAATTAACTAGGATGGGTCGCTTAGATGATAGCTTATTTTATGGTTATTCCACGCTTCTAATGTTTGTAAAATTTAACTGTGGTAAGTTTAAAAAGCATTTTAATAGCAAAACAAAAAAAATTTAGTTTATTTACAAACAGTGTCTTTAACACCATGTTTGAAGCAGTGAAAATGCATAGCGACATGTACTAAATAGCAATGTGGCAAAAAAAAAAAAAAAAAAGCAATGTGGCTGGGCCGAAAAAACAAGTGGGGAGGGAAGTTTATCAGCCAAGAGGCTTCAACCAGTCCTACTGGCGGGTTGCTGGTAGCCCCTTCATTTATTTCGTAACTACATGGATGTATCATTATCACCTAAAAAATCAGGGAACTCGATCACCTTTCGTAGTGGTCATTAACGTGGTTACGAGGTCAGCTAGAAAGGGAGAAAATGGCCTAGAAGTGTCAAGTAATAGACCCTTTGAGTCTTTTTTTTTTATTTTTTTTTTTTTATTTTTTCAAGATGATTTCATTATAACGAACGTCGACTACAGGAAAATTTGGATCCCTCTAACATTCTTTCAATCTCTCTAACGTTCCTTCAACAAATCAGAATGTAGTGCATGAATTTAAAATAATATTCCAGATATTGTTTTTTATATTAATGCTTAATGTTACTAGTAAAAAGTTCTTTAATATCATTATGATGGAAAAAAACATTTGTCTTTAATGGAAGAGCCCTTAGGCATTTAACCAACTTATCATTGAAAGCAGTCCCAGGGTGAACCCTAAAGAATGCATCGATATTATATCTCTGGAAAAAGGCAGAAGACACACAAAACAAACATTTAAAAGTTGTTTACTTAACTATAATACACTGTGTAAAATAGTTTATGATAGTAATTTTGAATGTAAAATAAAATAATATGTACTACAAAAACAGCAGTACGTTTGTTAAGGAATTAATTACAAGTTAAATGATGAGAATACTTTTAATGAGAAATTTAAGCTTGATGTTTTTTGAAAATTTCATTTATATTTGGTCGTGAAAATGACAATGCTACTCTCATATCGTCTTCTACATTTAACAGTCTCGATCTTTTTTTCGTTTTTATGTTGGTTTAATACTGAAAATCCGAATTTGCACAAATAAGATGTAGAAAACTGTTATAATATTTTTAAAGCTTTTTTGGCCATCATGGAATAATCACACCTAATGTTAATCCAAAATGAATTAATTGATACTTCCAAATATTTTAAAATTAAATCTCGATTATTAGAAAGAAAAATTAGTTCTTCCTCTTCTTTCAAAGTTAATTCAAATACAGAAATCTTCGGGGCCAAAATCGGCTTTGATACCACAATTGGCGCGCTAATTAATGTCTTAAAAACCTAATTTCGCCAATTCCCATGTGTACCGTATACTAGGATTAAACACATTATAATTTTTACTATATATATTTCTAAAATTTGGCGACCCTCTTTAAGAATTTGGCGGCACACTAAAGTGCCGCGGCACAGTGGTTGAAAATCACTCTACTAGATAGTCTATCTGAACTCGCAAAATAAAATGCACTATATACCTTTGATGTATGTAATAACGACGCTGTCTTATACTACAGGAGCAATTTTGTGAATTATGTTAGACTAACCTCCCCAAACCTGAAGCAAAAGTTTTCAATGCGTAATTCTTTAAATATATTTAAAGAACAAAGTGTTCATATCTATGTTTCGAAGCATTAAACTATAAAATGGAATTTTTATGATTTATGAAGTTTTAAACGGAATTACATATATACCTAGTGCACTGTAGCAACTATCTGGCTATTAAAAGAATATGATCTGTTTCTCGTTTTAAAAATAAAACTTATATACAGTTTTTTTTTAAGTAGGTAACTTGAACTTTTAGTTTTAAAAGGACAGCATAAAAACAAAAGCCAATTTTGGCTATTATCATAAATTTGTATTTTAATAATTGTAAATTAGACTTAAATTACTTAATGAACGATTATAAAATAAGGAAATTATTTTTGCCTAATGTAAATTAAATTTGAAAGTGAGTCGAAATCTAAATAATCATACATATACACAAAATTTCACCTTTTATTTTTTTTTTTTACCTTAGCTTGAGATTTTTATAAATCTAAAATATATAGAAATTTAGCGCAACTTTTCAGGGGATCTCAAAAATTCCAATTTTGAGATGGAATAAAAATTTTTCTGGCAGTTCAGTAAAGATACCCAGCGTTTAGATTAAGCACAATATAGCACAACCTCATGCGGCTAAAATATATTTCTGCATAATATTGTAGGATTCCTCACTGGATAATTCTAAGTTACTGTTGGAAGTGAAGAATCTTAAGAACTAGTAAGCGAATAATCCCTTCAGCTCGTGTGACAGGAAACAAGATGGAAGGTTAAAATAAGCCTTTATTATTCAAAATATGATTTGACAGAACTCCGTCTTGGAGTTGTACAATAAAGCCGACACTTGGGCTTGGACTTAAGAGACTGAGAATTAAACTAAAGTAATCTAAACTAAAGAGATATAGCCGAAGCTATCAAAATTCTAACAGAGTTGGTCCCTTAACGTTAATAGACTACGAAGCTATCAAGGGCCTAAAGTACGGCCGAGTGTCATAATAGCTTACAAGAGAGTAGCCTAAAGGCGGACGCGTTCTATCCAGAATATCTGGTATCTCTCTCACTAAGACCGAAGAACTTCGCAGTTAAATACCGCTTTTCCTCATTATGCATTCAGACGTGATTCTAAAGCTACATTCTGGCCGGAAATAGTAAGTTGAAATTAAGAATCGATAAACTCAAAATTTAACTGTTAATAAAATTAACATAATTCTTACAATATACTCGCGTATTTTTTATAGAATTAGCAAAATATTTTATTT
This sequence comes from Stegodyphus dumicola, assembly GCF_044657685.1. NCBI lineage: Eukaryota > Metazoa > Arthropoda > Arachnida > Araneae > Eresidae > Stegodyphus > Stegodyphus dumicola. Next base: position 137,940,137 of record NC_140781.1, on the reverse strand, counting down.
TAAAATTTAGAATCTGAAATTGCCTTTGAAAAAAGCGCTTGTAGAGGTATTAGGAACTCTGAGAATAAAGAATCTTTTAAAAATACACAGTAAGCAGAAGCGCAGTGCACAGTGCATTCGTTTGAAAGTACAAATGGTTCTTCAAGAACACATATTTTCCCAAGAATAGATCCCAGGTTCTCAGATTAGTAGAAAAATATATCAAAGATGAAATGGGAAAGAATTTATTTAATTCCTTATGTTAGGAATTTAAAGTATGATGTTTAAAGATAACACCTCATCTAAAGGGTGGCCAATACGAAAAGGTACGGTATAACTTTCTATATTGGTGGCTTTAGTTCTCAAGTTACCATGGAAAAAGTAAGAGTTCTTGAGCAAAGGTTTCTTGAAAAATTCACTGTGCCTTCGCCGAGAATCGAGTACGGGATCGTCTCTGTACCGGGCCAACGTTTAATCATTCCGTTACAAAAGCACATGGTATGAATGTTTGTTTTTTAAATCTCTTAGAGGCGTTAATTAAAGTTTAAATTTTAAGTACCAGTATCATTTCTATTTAGTAGTATTTAAGGAATTAAATTCTATATCCACCTAATATCAGATCTCCGAAAAATTTACAGTTAAAGAGACCTAAATGAAACTTCTTTCGAAAATCAAACGGCAATCCCAAACTATCAGGAAAAAGCAATTAGTAACTTCAATTGAAATCGGTGAGGGGAGGGGGAAGATAATTGATTTTTTATGCTTTTAGAACGCTTAGAAGTTAAGAAAATTTAAAAAAAAGGGTCACCAAACAAAAGTATCTTTGGTTTATTTGAAACAAATGATACATTTCTTTGTTTTATTCTTTAAATGTTCTTTTTTATTTTTTTGAATGCGAAACTTTTTTTTAGGGAAAAGACTTTCTGGCAATAAAAAATAACATTTTTCTATCGAAAGTCAAAAGCAATAACAAAAATAATCCTTTTCCCCTTTCTAGGAGTGGACGGACAGTTTTTTATGTGACCTCTCTATGCTTCTACGCCTAATCGATATATTTGATGACTTTTCGTGCCGATATTCGAAGCGCATGCGCAACTTGAAAGAAATTCGAAGTTTGTTTTTATACTTGACTCTATCTAAGCCATTGTATCCTCACGAATTCTTTATGCTATTGATTTCAGATTGCTACAGCTGTAATGTCGCATGCAACGCGATACGCTTAATTACTTTCGTTAATACAGCATATTATTAAGCTATCAAATTAAGAAATTAAATTTCCTTTTCTGGTCTGCAACTCGACGCGATTTAAAAGAGTTGATGCTTCAAATTTTTCAAGCGAATAAAATGTATAATTGGAACGGAAACCGCCAAGAATATTACATCCTCTAATTTCGATTTGAATATTCAAGGCATTTTAATCAACTAAATTATTCAGTTGTTAAGTATGACATAATTAAAATATCTCGATTCGCGATATTTAAGTACTAAGAAACAGGCTTCCAGATGCTGTATTAAATGGTTAATCAATAATGGCAGATTTTAACAACGAAAGTGTGTTAAAGTTTTAAAAGTTTCGTTTCATAATTAGTGAGAAGAGCAAACTGCTTTCTTCGTTATCTCTTTACCATACACATATGAAAGTGAGATTTATTTTACTAAAATCTGTCATTTGTCATTATTAGTGCGTACAATGTGTGCGTAAAATAAATTGTTAATCTCATCAGTATCAATAAAGTTACTGCATTAATTTTAATAAAGCTTGGCAACTATTCATAACAGTTTATAGTGTCCTAACTTGTGCAGTACTAACTAGAAAGTTCTTTACTCTACGAGACATCTAAGTGAGTTATTGCTCCGTCTATAAAAATAAGATAGAGTTCTTATGAAAGTTTCAAACAAACCTTATTATTAAACTTTGAACTTGAAAGAACACACAAAACTTGAGAGTAGGATCAAAGACCTTCGCTTGCTGGTGTTAAAGAACAAAATTTGAAAATACAATCTGAAATGGATTCCTAGCCTGGGACAAAACAAATTCTCTAACTAAGCATTGACTCAAATCTTCTAATGGTTCGATTTAACTTCGACTACCAAAATGGCTAATGCTTAAATACTAATTGTTATAAATGGGTGAGAGGAAGTAAAGCTGCGAGCGTAGGTTCCAAGAGCTCTGTCTGCAAAATATTCAAAACCTTGGCCTTTAATCATTTGCATCTCGGTGAGCCTAACGAAAAGAAGTTATAGTATAGATCCAAACCATGAAAAGTGGTTAACATAAAACGTATTTTATAAATTTGCTTCATTGCAAAACAAGCACGAAAATAATTCAGAAAGACTCGGTTCTAAATATTTCAGGTTATTAATTTAAAAAAATTACGCTGTGGAGATTATGATTACACAAGTTCAAAAAAAAAAAAAAAACGATCGTCACTTTATTTAACTTAGATATAATAAAACATTAGTCTATCAGTTCATGGAGGCGATAAAGTTCAGTCTGCAGTTTAGGAAATCCCAGTTTGATAATTATGTTTCCAAGAGCCATTTTAATACACCATACTTAGGCATTTACCGCCAGGTGCCTAGATTCCTTTTGGAAGTTTTCGCTAATTATATGTTTACGAGCATTCGCGTAAGTAAAATTAGTGGAAGATTGGTAAGGGTTTTGCTTGGGACTCTGTTGCCAACGGTCAATTTTACATTTTCCCCATGTGCAAAGTCAGCACTACTTGATTTACTTAAAACATCCTCCACAAAGATATGCTACCCAAGAAAGTAACTTTCACGTGTTTTATATAATTAGTTACATATCCTAATTTTTTTCAATATACCCAAAGAGGTTTTTATAAATTAAAAAGTTACGAGGTATTTTCTTCCTCCTTTCTGCATGCGTTCGTGGTGTAACGGTTAGCACACTCGGCGCGTATTCAAGAGGTCCTGGCTCGGGTTCCGGCGAGGGCACTGCTCATTTTTCAAGTCTCCCGCATTAAAATAACCTAATGACACTACAAAGTTAGCTCTTTACACTTAGAATTGATTTAATATAAGCCGTCTACTACATATTTTAGCATTTTATATATAATACAGCATATCTTATGTACATTTTCTAGAAAATTCAGATCCGTTTCCCATGAGGAAATTACATTTCTTAGGCAGTTAGTTTCTTAGAAAACTTATTCGAACAGTAATTATAAGACCAACAATCTCTCATTTTACGTGAATTCGCAATTATGCATCTGCGTTAATATCGTAATATCCAAACGGAAACCTACTAATTAGAAAGAAGGATTTTGTAAACAACTCCGCCTTTTCTCTACTCATTTCACTTACTTTGAAACAATACTCGAGCAATCAGTTTAGTCATATGTTTATCATAGTTTGTCATTGTATATTTATTTACATTTAAAATGAATTTGAAACACAAAAGAAATTTCAAGTAAAAGAACTAACCAAGACTTTTATTTTGACTGACATGACACTAACGAAAGGAGAATCTATCGAATGTAATAAAAGCGATAGAGAATGTTAGAAGCCATATCCATTCCGATACATCTAGCTACAAGGTATCTGCTATGACAAAAGGCATGTGACCATGCAGTCTAGTCTAGATATGCTTCTGAGAAATAACATCAAATGACAATTCAGATGATCCTCATTATTCTCAGCCTACCGAGAGGAGTAAAAGTTGCTCACTTCACTATTCCCTGCTTGCTTAATGAATGTGTGTATGTGGTTTTGACACCGAGTGAAATGCTCCACAGTGAGTCAATTTATGAAAAAATAATAGGTAAGTTTCTGAGTACCCTTGTGTCAAAGGTAATAATATATGTAGTTACGGTCACGTTAACATGCTTTAAATTACGTGCTAATATTGAGTCCGTCAAAAGGAGAAAACAGTACAAGGCAATAGTTAATAAATTTCTGAAAAAATAACAACGTTATGCTAAACCTGAGTTCAGATGTTACAGTCAGGTTTCGTTTTTGATGACTGTGAAATTGAAACCAAACGAGCTTTCATGAACCTCTTAATGTCCCAACTCTTACGATTTTATATGAAAAAATAAGAACAAGATATCACAAACATATCAAATAATTTAACTGCGTTGAGACATGTAGCTTTCAGGATCATACGAACAATTCCCACTATTTCGTAGATTAAATGCTGAACCTGAGTTCAGATGGTTCAGTAATGTTTCGTTTGAGATACCTAAGAAGTTAAGCTGAAAGATTTATATGAATAAATAAGAACAAGATGGCACAAACAAATAATTTATCTGCACTGCAAAATGTAGCTTTAGATATCTTTCAAGATTATATAAATTCAAACCAATTCGTAGAATTTACATTAAGTTATTTATTCTAGGCTTTTCCTCTTTAACCGCGAAACAAACAATAATAAAAGAAATGGAAGCATAGAATAAACCGGAATAGTTTTAGGTGAGAATGTCAGCTCCTGCCTAAGTTGTTCCGTGACTGTCTATCTTATGAAACAGCCTTCCGGGGTAAAAAGAGACGCAATCCTTTCGTATTTTATTTATTCTGCCCCTAGAATAGCGCATTCTTTGCAGAGAAATAAAATATGGTAATGTATGAGACTTATCCTGAAACAGGATATGAAGTTACCATTTACTGATTGATTGTATTTAATTAAATTTTTCTTTGATTTTGACTTTTTGTATAAAGTCAAAACCAAATAAGAAAGTCAAAATCAAAGGAAAATTTAACTACTTTCTTAAATCTCTTTGGATTTTGGAAAAATATACTGAGGTTCTCTTTATTCAGCATATGCGACTTTAGTCGGAATCAGATCGAAAGTGTGTAAGATCACAGGATGAAACGGCTGTATTTAAATCATCTGACAGCGGGTACAAAATTCATAAAAGAGTTAAAAAATTCCCACTTTCTGCCGACGCGATAAGAACGTTCCCTGTGTATATTCAGGATAAAAGGCGAAAGCGCTGCTCTCGAATTCCGCATTCGGAGGGTTAAAAACAGAACGAGTACTCAGTATTATTGCGGGGGGGGCACTGTCGAATTAAAAGTTTTTGAATATTACTGTGGTATGAATCTGTTGTAAGAGAACTGCATTGATAAAAACGGAAGCAAAACTTTTTAGAATGATGCAGTGGTGGTATTATCAAATCTAATTCTGTTCTTTGTTATTTAATTTTGATACTAGGTCTCTTGAGAAATTATTATTTCCTAGATAGGATTAGCAGCACTGAAACAAACACATTAAGTGAGAAGAAGAAGTTAACAACTGTTTTGGAGTTTCAATGAAATCCTTAATCATCAGCAGAAGTACGTCGTATATATAGGCAAGGAATATGATGGATAAAAAATAAAAAAGCAACTGAGCTTGCTTTCTCTTTCATAATTGGAAAGGTGTTTCTCTTCCTTTTTTCTCTGCTAATATAATCATTCTTCGAGGAAGAAATCCGACAACTCCAGGGCATTTCTCCTCTTTGAGGAGGGAGACTGTTTTCGAAGATACTTCATATTTATTAAGAAATCTGGTTCTAAAATAGTTGAATTCTTCTTTTGCTAAATATGCACAATGTAACATTTTCATATTGAGATTCTGATTATGAGTTAAAGCATATATTCACTGTGCATACATTCACTGCGTTAATAAGTGTGCTATTTTAAATTATAAAATTGTATCGAGTATAATTCACTTGTCTGATTTATTACACATAACAAGTGACTAAACTCACTCGACATATAATGATTCACGAGTTGTATTTAAATATCAATATTTAGACAACACCCTGCGAATCATACTTGCTTTTCGTATTTACTTCAAGTTATTGAAGTACAGGAGTATATGTTACTGTATTAAATTGAATTGTGTAACAGATTTAAAGTAATATACAAATGGGCTTGTTTGTACATGTATGAGAAAGAGATACTGCAATATTATTTTTATTGATAAGACTGTAAATTTAAGTTTACAAATTTTCGCTTAGTGAAAGAAAAGACAAGAAAATTTGATGAAGTCTTAGTCGATGGATTTATTAATTTCTCTAAATATTTATTTATGAAAGGAATTTATGGATTTATGAATTTGTCTTAACAGTGCTTGATTAAATGTTATTTGAATTATGCCAATTTTATGCAATTTATACATATTTCATAGTTTTCTACAAAACTGCTAGAAGCTTTGACAGGTTTAGAGTTTCTCTGGAGATCTGGTATCGTATGAGACTCAAACTCAGTATATGTGTCCAGTTTACGACATTGCGTTGTTAAAGAAATCAATAATTATTTTCTCGTAAATTTTCCATTTATTTAAATTTACCATTGATATTTAATGGTGACTTCTTACACTTCATCAATATAAGGTGTTTAAAACGTGTCACATTAATAACATTAGTAAAGATTTTCTGACTATTTTATTTAACGTTCTTAATTTTCGTTTACAGAATTTAATCAACGGAAATGTTTACAAATTTCTAATACAAATATCGCAGTCGTATTTGATTACACAAAATTCTTACGGATGTAGGAAACAATATTGTATTAATACTTATCACATAAATGATACATATACTACGTAAATAAATGCAGTAAAACAATGAAAAACTTGAGTAAGTATATTTTATTTTTTAAATCAAAAACTGAAACTTTAATTTATTTATATTTTAAAGTAATGGCACAAGACATATTACTGTAATTTTGCGACATCAAAGAATATTTTAATTGACAAAAGTCTTCATTTGTTTGGTTCTAATTTCAATAATACAGCTTCATTCACTTAAAGCTAATCATTGAATTCCTCCAGAAACGAAGAACACTGCTCTTTAATTTTTTTCGGCATTTTTTTATCATTTTAACACAATTTCCTTTGCTTTTACCTTCACACATTTGCATTCTAATCGCATTTAAAATATTGGTCAAACTGTAATAATGCATATGCATATTCCTGAATTCAAATGCGTTATATAAACATCGAAGCAGAAGTCAACTACATATCACTTGTTACAATAAATTACATTATAAGGTATTTCTCCCACCATCTTAGCATGCCTTCGTGGTGTAATGGTCAGCACGCTCGGCGCGCATTCGAGATGTCTGCGGTTCAAGTCCCTACGAGGGCATTGCTCATTTTTCCTCTCTCCTGCTTCGAAATAACTTAATTTTTCCACATCATTAAAGAAAAGTATATCTAAAGTATCGATTAAATATTATTTTTCTAATAAAATAAAGTCAGCTTAGGATTTGTGAGATAAGTAATGCGAACAATGGTAAAGTTGTTGACTAAGACGTTGTTTAAAATCCGTGTATATAGGACATTCAGAGATATCTAGCGAGCAAAGTATTGGACAAAACATAACCAAATTTGATAAGCATAGATAGTGGACCATGGGATATGGGATTCCGAAAACAAAAGTAACAAAAGTCACCACAGGGAAAATGCTGGCGCTGCAAATATGTATTAGTGTGAATAATGAAAGATTAAATGCCAAACGATGCAGCACATATCAATTTTATTAGCAGCAAATGATCATTACTTAAAAATAAGGTTCAATATGACCACTATTATGATGTTCTAAAAACTGCATACGTTGCGCGACGTTTTCTACAGCAGCTCACATCATATTAGAATTAATTTGTCTCACCTGTAAGGTTATTCGATGTTTTAAAGTTGCGATATCAGGGACATGACCTTGGTTTCAAATCGTTGATTCATATTTCGTAAGTTTGTTATGCACATCGTTCCTTCTCGCAACTTTTTTAACCGCCGAAATTTGCGAAGACAGCATTGGCATTCTCGTTCCGCTGATAAAACAGTTTGAGTAACAAAGCAAGGTCCCGTAAGGTAAGAGCAATTGAAAGGCAGCTGGCCTCAGAATGATGAGAATTATCCCAGCATTTCCTTTTATAATCATGATCGCTACATTGAACACGATTACGGAAATTAATGCATTTTATTTGGTAAACAGCTTCAAAACCTTTTTAGATATCGAAATCACATGGTCCACTATGTACGACATCAAGTTTCGCTATGTTTATTCCAATATTTTATCGCTAGGGGGTTCTGAATACCCCATGTTATTTTATAACCACCCTGTCCATTCCAAATCCATTTGTACCAAATCTCTTGGTATTCCTTTATTTTGTCTCTCAGTTGAGGGTTTTTCTACTTTAACACATAAACGCGCAGTTATTCAAGCTCCTAAACTCTTCTTCTGAACATATCTATCTTCATAGACGCTTCTTTTTGGTACGTGGGACTTTGCAATACCAGGGTGCATAGTAACGCAGATGCTTGTCTTTGGATGTACGAGTATGTCTACTTGTATTTATTACGCAAATGTACAGGTACTCTCACTTGAATCCCGTTATAATTTTAGAAACATGGATGAACAATGGCGTTTTAAAGTTCGTCTGTTTATATCACACTATATTATGTATGAAAATTATCTTATATTTTAATGGGTTTCAACACTAAATTATTACTTATAGCTATTGCAAATATATTTTTTGAAACTAGTGATGTTAGCACCGACAACAATAGCAACAAAAGCAAAAGACAGAAAGAAAAGAAAAAGAGGGGATAGAAAGAGAGAGAAAAAAAGCTCTTTATTTACTGCATTTAGTCTCCAGTTAGTATATTCCAAGACTTAGAATGCCCTTCAGGAAGAGTAGCGAATGTTATATTAATCTGACATTTGGTTGACCTATACGGTTTACTTTAATTGATGAAGAAAGTAAGGCATGGGGTATTAGGGTCTTTAAAGCAGCACTAGAATATTTTGTACAATACATTCTATACTGTATTAAAAGAGTACTGAAAAGTATGCTGAACAATATAGCATACTTCGCTTTCTCGTGAAATCTAGGTAAAACATTTTAGTCTAATCCTGTAAAAGAGACTAAGGTTTCAGAGTAATATTTTGATGTAAGTGTTTCTAGTATTTTAGCGTATCGTCAAGAATTGTAGAGCAATAAAGAAATGCAGAACTTTCGCAGTACAGTATTATATGGTTTTTGTAAAATATCATCATAAAATCATTCTTTACCGAATACGTGAGAATACGGGGACCAAGAAGGATGAGTCAAAACGTTATTTTAACATGAACAGATGCTACCCCTTTTTATCACATTTATAGGATCCATCAAAGCTGTGAGCAAACAAAAATCCCAGAGGGATAATCTGTGGTCCGAAAAGAAGTATAAATTTCCGCCCAGATCACTTTCAATATTTGGTTACATTTGGTCCGAAGCGCAATTGCAAGTGCTCTTGATCGTAGCTGCTGTGGTAAGATAGTAGTGAGTCGATTAGATTTGTCGCTTTGTTGTATTTGTTAAATAAATTTAACTATGCTACATAACCTTTCACACGTCTTTTACGTTATTCTTAAGCTTAAACGGTCTTTTTATTTCTTTTACAAATCGCAGGTAACTGAAACACGAATTAGCGAATACAACTGCGATTGAATTTTGTCTTTCAGAAGGAAACAACACATTTGACTTTAAACTAATTTTTTTAAGTTATTATTAAAAGCTACTGACTGATTTAACAAATGGGTACTTCAAATTTATATTAATATATATTTAAAGGCTGCATTTCTAATACCCGTAGTTTGTAAGCTATGAATAAACTTTCTGTTATTTTTAACGGGATATATCCAAGTACTGGGATTTGACAAGTTTTCTTTGTAGTCCTCGGACTCGATAATAGGTATGATATGCAATGAGTCCAAATTCCATATTTTTGTTCTATTAGCATTCATATCAAATTTCTAAAACCTTGAGATCATTTCCCGTCTTTAATCCATTCAAAATTTAACAACTAATTTTGTTTTGCAAAATGTCCTGGTAATCTAGAGCAACAATTATCAAATGAAATAAAGGCTGATATAAATATACGCAAAGCGAAAAATCTTCAAGATTTTTGGATTCGCTTTCAAATGCTAATGTATTTTTATGAATACCACATGAACACAGAACAATTTTAGACAACAAAAACAAATAAACTAAAGTCTTGTACTCTCAGGTTTAAATTTTACTAAATTAAAGCAGTACTTCGTGTTATTTTTAAGTACTAGGAAACGAAATAAAAATCGTATAAATTGCGTTTAGTTTTATTAATAATTCAATCTACATCAACAGCTGCCGAGCATCGTTCGTCGTTGAAAAATTTTACACTATGTACTTTCACATTACACATCATTATTACATGAAATGGTTTCCCTGAAATAGTTTTTGAAAAATTAAAGATCAGTTTATCTCCTTGTAATTAATTAATTTATTAATTAATTTTGATTTAGAAGTGAGGCAGCGAAATATGGCCTTTTGAAATTAATTTATATTTAATTAAGTTCCCAAACTATTAAATAAATAGTTTAATAAAAATTTCACTTACTTTTACGCTAATACGTAAAACCTTAAATATAATTAAAATTGTTTGTTAATGAACATGGTAGCAATTTGCTACTGAATAAATAAAAGAAGTTAATATGAAATTTATTGAAAGCTTAGGTTTTCTTTCATCTATCGTTTTACATTTTTTCTCGTTTCGCATTTGGACTAAAATCGCTTATTCTAAAAATTCCGAATCTTTTCTGTGAATACGAGCAGGTTGCCCTAGAAAGTTCTCTACAAAGGCATGCCCTTTCTTAAGAAAATTATTTACTGTAATGTAATATATCTAAATCCACCTCTCTTTATAAACATACACAAACTCGTTTCTTAGAAAGGAGCGCAAATTAAATTTATGAGACTTAATCCTTTTATATCAAACTTCCCGCAAATTCTTTCGCCCATCGACAATTCGTTATCCGTAATTCTCACAGTTATCATCAAATCTTATCTTTCACATTAATCTTTCAATTGAAAACACGGACACACACACGCACATACATATAAGTATAAGATCTCCCGAAAAAGTATAACAAATCACCGCATTAGAAAAATATGGTTTTTCAATAAAGTTTATGCCGACATCTTCTGCCAAAATTTCCTAAAAAGCATAATTGCAGAAGTTTCTTTCGATGCCTTTATGGTACTTTTCCCCTAAACGAGGAATCGGGAAATAAGTTTCCGGCAATATTGTTTCTCATTTTTATAACGTGCAAAAATAAATAAAATAGTAAAAAAAAATAGAAGTAGAAAAAAGAGAAATAAAAGATGAAATCCTTTTTAAGTGAGGTAAAAGTTGCTCAAGTACGCAAACAAAACAAAAAAACAAAAAAAAAAAAAAATACTATTAAGAAACTCTTTCAGAAAAGGTGCCAAATCGATACTGTTCCATTCCATACATTTTCAACCAATCCTTCCAACTTGAAGCCCCACCCCTTTCAAAAAAAGTTTTTCTTCAAAGAAATAAGACGGAGCAACTAGAAAATAAAAGAAGTAGAAATAAATAAATACAAAAATATCGAGCCGTTTCGATTTACTGAGCAAAAACCCAGCCTTTTCCATTCACAGAGACGCAGAGAAGAGAAAACATTCAGTAGATTTTTCTTTTCCTTTTACTTCCTTTCTTTCCTTTTCCTTTCTTTTTAGAACTTTTTTAGAACACCTAAGCTGGACTACAAAAAAATTGGAGGAGCATTTCACAAACGCTATAGGAGCCATTGCTATTGGCAGCAATTGTGTAGAGCTGCTTTTGGAGTTATATTTATATTTTCATATATATAATATTTGATAGTGTTGCATTTCATACTCTTGAGTATATCCAGCATGCTTCTGCTATTCTTTATTTCTGATCTGGCTATTGTCCTTATCAATTTTATTTCCGTTTACTTGCAATATTACCGTCCATGGTAAAGCTCCTTTCTGCTTTGAAAGGCATATCTGTAGCTCTCTAACAGCTACGCTTTAAACTGAGATGAGTTACGTTAGTTGAGTTACGTTTCGTTACGTTAGGCGCAGCAGTTTAAACTAAGGGCGCAACTCAGAATAAAATAACTTTTGCAACAGAAAATAAATTGTCTTATATTTAATAATTGATAATATGAAATAAACTATTAGGAGAAAAATGAGCATTTCATATAAAATCTTTAATATGTTATTTAAAGAATTACGCAGATTCCATTGCCATTATCATTTTTTATTTCAGATTCACTTGCAATATCAAGTGTAAAGCTCCTTTCCCATTTCGAAAGGCAATGTCTTAATCTATAGCTGTCTACAGTGCTACACTTTAAATTACAAATATGACTGATATCTTACGGTTGATAATACTAGCAGAGAAACTGAACCTTTCGGCATTCCACAAAATAAACATTAAGAAACGAAAACAAAAATTCTGAAAGCTTTTATATTTTACATTACGCCTAAAGGGACGTTTCTTTACCATTTTGTGTGTTACCTTTATATATTAAATATCATGTTCTTTGCACTTAAACCATAAAATTCAATTCAACAGCAATATCTCAAAATAATTTTAAAATGAGCATATCTTTAGAATTTCCGATACACAGTCTCGCGGTGGAGATAAAAGTGCTTTTTTTTCGCACAGTGTTGTCATTGCTCGCTTTGAAATCGTTGAGTTTGTTAATCAAAGATTCGTTAAAGTGTTACAAAATATGAAATCGATAATAAAACAAATTCAAAATTCGGGCTTCCAGATGCCCGTATTCGGTGGAAAATTACATTATTCAAAATTTGATGGCTGTATGTACCGTTGTTTTATCACAATGCGAGAAACATACATCCATTTATGCAAATTCTACATTATTTAATTTCTTTAAATGTAACACAGGGCGATAATATTTGGTTGCTAACAATTTGAAAAGTGATTCGCTCTTTATAGCTTTCAACGCAAAATGCCAAAACAAATTAATAGCCCTTCTAGGATAACGCCCTTTGGGCTAATAAAATAACTTTTACGACTGAAAAGAATCGTTTTAGAAATGCCTTAAAATTAATTCTGTTTTATTTTTTCAATAACTACCGAAAATATAAAACAGACTATAAGCAACAATCGAGTTTCTAATAGATTCTCTTTATAAATCTCTTAATTTTCGAAGTTTCTTATGCAATGGGTTCATTTTAAAATAGATACAAAATAAAATCATTATCTCAATCTTGTATTTCTATTATTTGACTTATTATAGTTCAGTTATTTCATTGTTACAACTGTTTCAGATATTTTCTATCGTTCCCCTAAAACATTGGTAACATAAAACACAGCATATCACTTTTTAGTAATAATGATAAAATTAAGCAAGAACGCAATTTTAGATTGATGAACATTCTAAAGCTGTTTTTTTTCCTAAATTTACATCTCACATCGCAACGTTTCTCTTTCAATTAAAAACTTATGAAAGTGTTTATATGATTATTGTGTCATTGCAATCCCTATAAAGTCTTTAATTTATCATTAAAATTATGACAGCGAATTATTTACCGTAGCTACAAAACAAATTTTTATAAAAATGCTTTATTCAGTAATATTTAATTTTAAATAGGGATAATATTATTAATAGAACATTTGCTTTTTTAAATTAATAGCTTTGCTGCTTTAACAGCTGTTTGCATGCAATTATTTGAATATTTTTAAATAAAATATTTAATACTTGACATAGAAATTCTTTCGATGACAAATGCAAACAAACACATAAAATATTTTTGAACATCGGTAATACGGGAAAAAAACGCTTCTACTTTAAGGACAAATATTTATGCAAGACATTATGCCAAACATTGAAAACAAAACATGACAAACATTAATGTGAATACGTAAAGAAGCATTTCTTTCACAAACATTTTTTAGCTACAATACATAAATTCTTTCAACGCTTTTAAAGTAATGATTAAATTATTTAAGACAACATCGAACATCATTTTCCCAAGAATTGTCTATCTGAGATAAACGAATAAGATATCATTATATTAGTGAATAAGACATCATAGCAATTCCACTTTTATATTACGGTATAACTCACACCCACATTAAATGCTTATGAAACACATTTTTAGAAAATAAGAATCTTTTCAAATTCTTTAAATACGATACTGAGACTAATTAACGACCACATGTATGGGAAATATAAACTTAAAATTCTTGTTCATTGAGAGAATATTTGTGAAAATCGAGATATAATCTCAGGTTTATGTACATCTTCGTACATAACAATTTTATGTATATCTCTATTGTATAACATATGTTAATTTAAAAAGTATTTTTTCTGCCTGCTAGAAGGAGCGCTAGCTGTTTCTAAGATAATGATGTTAAACTCAGAAATTATAAGCCATTTATTATCCGTACATATAATGAACATAAAAGAGAATTAGTCACATTCAAAAGAAAAAAGGGAAAAAATGAGTATCCTCATTTTCGACGGGGTACATACGTGAAGCCTCTCATCAAAGCAATTCAGCAGCTACAGCAAGAGACGATCCTATGAATGCAATTTCTCCCCATTCTGAATCCAGAACTTCGCAGTTCTCTCTAATTAAGTTAAGAAACCCACTATGCTGCTAATTTGCAACAAAGTAAAAACTGAAGCTCGTTAACTGGGCCAGAATATTTTTTTTTCTTCCTCCAATTCGAAACTCGGGAAGTTTGCTTGTGTTTTCTAGTTGAAAAAGGTAATTTAGCGCTAAAATTTGGTATTCAGATAGTTAGTGAACTTTTTCGAAAATGCTTTCTTGATTCGTGGTCGTTATTTTTAGTTTGTGAGCCTGAAATAGTGAATGAAAAATATTTCAACGTGTGCAATTACGATGAACTTTTATTTTAACTTTTTATATTTTAAAAGAATATTCCCGACTGCCCGACGCCGGAAAGAGTGGATTTTAATTCAAATAAATTGCTTAACATAAAAGGGCATAACAACATTTTTCACCCTGTCTTTGCAGTAGACTAAGAAAGCTTTAAGGGTTCTTATTTTAACTTAATATTTATATTACAACATGCATTTTGGAGTTAAAGCGTGAAGCTTTTTGATTAATGTTATGGTACTTCTGAGGTTTGTTAAGGGCTTTGAAAATGGGCGGTAATATACTGGCTATTATATAAAACAGAATTCCGCGGTTGTTCTGGTTTTCATATTTAATTAAGCCTTTTTCATAGCTTATTCATACTCACTTCGTTTGTTTCCAGGGAATGTAGCACTTCTGTAAATAAATATTTTTTCTTCATCTCTGATTTTTTATTAACTGAAGAACGTGTATTCAAAACCAAATCTTAATAAAACAATTCAGAACGAAGAAGAGCTATAGGAAATTAAAATTTGCTTATTAAGACGTTAAAAAGTCTTAAATAAACAAATACAACTGAATACAAGCAATATTTAAAATTTAGTAGAATTTCACTATTTATTTTCCAGACCGTAGTTTGATATAGACGTGAAAAATTTTGCATTGCCCTCGCCGGGACTCGAACCCTGGACTTCTCGAATACGCATCGAGTATGCTTCCAATTACCCCACGAAGGAGGAGAAAATACCTTATAAGATTTAATGTGTATTATTAATAAACACAAGCGGAATGCGCAAATAATATTTGTTTTATTATCTGTCCACAAACACGTAAAACTTCATTTCTGCTTCCATAACTCACTAATAAATTGGCTAGATTTTGCGTGCGTTGACAATTTAGTACTCCCCCAGAACTTAATGGAATTTTAATTGGGAGAAAGGAATCATGCACTAAAATAAAAACCAACTAAAACATTTATTAATATCTCCCAGCTTAACAGAAAGTTATAACACCGAGTTTCAGCTAAAGGTCCGTTCCCACTGGTCTTTATCTGAGCTAACGGAGTCAGTTCCATATACCGACTAGCTCCGCTATGCCTACAGTTCAGATGTTCAACTTGCTGCCATACGGGAAGAAACTGGTTTTGGAGATGGGTCGGCTACGTCAGTTGTCTCCGTTAGCTCAGATATACTCCAGTGGGAACGGCCCTTACAGCTTTCAACGATTCAGTGGCTTTTTAGGGCCGTTCCTACTGGGGTTTATCTGAGCTAACGGGAACAACTAACGTAGCCGACCCATCTTCAAAACAGTTTTTTTCCCATAGGGTAGCAAGTTGAATAAACTGAACTGCAGGCATAGCAGAGCTGGTCGACACATGGAACTGACTCTGTTAACTCAGATAAACCCCAGTGGGAACGGTCCTTTACAGTTCAATAAGTTTAAATCGTTTCGCAAAATCATTTTCAAAAACCTTGAAAAACATTTTCCCAAGCACCCATGCTTTCAGAAATTTTATGTAGTTAAATACCATTTGCCTTCTTTTTTTTATAATCAGTTGAGCTACGTAAAGCATAATATCCAACATAATTATTTTGCCGTCTCCATAAAATCTTGGGGCTAGAACCCTAGAAACTGCCATTCAAACTAGTTATAGGGAACGCGTTTTGAGGTAAAGTTGCCTAATGCGTTTCGCGCTCGTAAATGTGATACCAGATTACCAAATACTCGGATCAGACGCTTTCGAGACGACAGTCAAAAGACTGGTTAACTGAGGCCGAAATGTTTTCACGGCAAACAAACAAATAATAAATTAAATTCGTTTATTACTTGTAAGGCACTTGAAATTCCAAATATTGTCATATAAGAAGTCAATTGAACAGCAGGCGCTGAGACTGGAAGATAACGAGTATTTAGCAACAGCAGCTTGTTCTCCTGGCTTTCTGCTTCCTCGTCAATTCTAAATAAATTGCATATTTTTTAAGTGGGATTAAGATAAAAAAGATGACAAAAGGAGCAGAATTAAAAAAGGAGAGATATTTAATAAAACTTATTAACATTACTGAACAGAAAATTAAAAAGGTCTGAAAGAGAAACAGCCTACAATACTTTATTTATAAAATGGAAAGCCATTCTTGATCTATAAAACTAAATTATTCTGACCTGGTGTTTTTTATATATATATATATATATATATATATATATATATATATATATATCACAGCGATTTTTTTTCCAGTGGTCGCTAAAAAGCTGAAATTTGTAATTTGTTAAAGGAGCTAATTAGCTACCCTAGGACCTGCTTGCGAGTATCATCTCTTCTGTGGGGCATTTTCAAGAAAAAACTCGAAAGCACCCATGCCTCAAGCCCATTCCGCGTCCAATAACTGAAGTCGGGAAGAATCTATTAGCATTCGGTGGTTTTAGCTATTTAGATATCTGGTGGATTCAGCCTCTTACAAAAAGAATTCTCTTCTGTGAGTCACTCTGTCCGACGAATCCAGATTTAATTCGGGTTTCATACTACATTTCTTTTTTAAGGTAATTAAATAATTATATCAATTTAGTATAATTTCTCTTAAAAATCCAGTGTTTCTCTCCTATTAGTCTTGACTTAGAACTTTCTCAGACATCATCGTTTCCTTTCGTATCAAGTTCCTAATTTAGATATCATTTTATACTTATATTTAATCTTCATTTAATCGGAAGCTTTTGAAGAGCTCTTGCTTTTTCAGTACGCCTAATAATACCTTTTACTGATATTCCGAGTACCTTTTATTATGTGTTATGCATGCGCTGTGTATAACATTTAAATTTAAAGCTATGTTCAAATAGTTTTGATTATTGAAAAGCGATCTACAGCAGAAAAATTAAAATGGATGTATAAGTAACTTTCTTCTGTTGCTTTTTGGTTTACATTCTCGCTAATTTTGTTCGCATATATATATATATATAGATAGATAGATAGATATACAGAAGACAAAGTGGCGGAGAAATTACAGGTTACTTCCAATTAACCGGGCTAATGCTATAAACGACATCTACGGTTAAGCCCATTTCAAAGTTAATCAGAAAGGTGGGGAACATACATATTATAATTACTACAAAAGTACTATTAACAGTTTACCTGTATTTTCAAGCAGTTTAATCTACAGAAAAAATTTAATTTGATTACGCATATTAAATCAATATAGAAAGCTAAAGAGCATTACACCAATAGAGAAAAATTAAACATTAGGAAGTGAAGAAACTAAATTATAAAGAGTCTTGAAGAGCAATATTTATAGCAGAACTTGAGCTTTATTATTGAGTTCAAACACGTGTAAAAATCTCGGTTAGAGCTTATAAGGTATTTTTCCCCTCCTTTCAACATGCCTTCGTGGTGTAACAGTGAGCACACTCGGCGCGTATTCGAGAGATCCAGGTTCGTGTACCAGCGAGGGCACTGCTCATTTTTCATGTAGTCCAGCTTTAAAAAAATCCTAGTGACCCTACAAACTTTTAACTTTTTTTGTACAATGCTAATGCATACCGAATTGTGTGTAATTATGTTACATATTGCATTGAATGAAAATAGCTACCAAATGCGATACATTATTTGCAATCAATGCTGTTGTTCCATGCATTGTTTTTAAATTTTGTATTTATCATAGATAGTTCGGATTTACACTGAGGAATTGCGATAGTAATTTTTACGTTTTTCCGCAATCAGTAACAAATAATAACTCTTTTTCAGATTGGGTTTGCTTAATCCATTCCTGATGAATTGACAGCTGAGTGTATTCTTAATCAAATTTAAGACTAAAAATAGTAAGAAATCAGGAAGCATGAAACACTCAAAAGAACGCATCTTTGGTAGTCTATGTTTTGAAATAGATTGATGAAGACACACTTTAACTTCATCCCCAATTAAAAAAAAAAAAAAAAAAAAAATTACATTCGCTAACTCACACACACGCATTAATGGAGAAAAAAAGTATTACAGCAATTAACGATATAAAATGACATTTCCAATTACGAAGGTTTCTAAGATTGATCTCAATTTGCCATACATAATTGCCTCTTCCTCATAAATCAATAGTCAACGCTTTAGTCCCTCATGTTCACATTTCGATTTCTTTCGATTAAATGTCATCAATTAAATGTTAATGAGGACGACTGCTGATTAAGCGCAGGAAGCATTATAGGAAGGTTAACTTCACTTCGCGTTCAAGGGCTCAGTAATACATTAATTTAACATTTTTATTACGAATGATTTAAGATCAAAGCTTAATCAGTTCCATCTTGAACAAGAACAGTTAGCTCTAGTTGCAACAACACTTCAAACAATAGAAAAACGTTCTGTTAGACCGAGCCAAGCTAACTAGGACTAGCTAGCTTAAAAGGGTAAATTAGAATCGTTGTACTGTAACGACACAATTATATCAACTCAGTTCACAAAACGGTATTAAACTGCCTTCGTTTCAGCTTTGTTCATGAAAATCTAAAAATAGTCAAACGATTTTAATTTCTTTAATTAATTTAAAATAAGATTATTGAATTTTGAAGCAAAAACTATTTAATAAAGGTATTATGAATCATATACCACAAAATAAAAATCTGAATAATTTATTGAAAATTTGCGAGCATCCTAACATTTCATGCAACCAGCTTGGGTATCAGTCGACAAAATGCAAGTTTGTCTATTCTGCATCATGCATGGAGAATATGCTAATAAAAATTCCCCAAGGGAAATAAACTCAGCGCTGACTGGTTGTTGAACTGTATTAAGAAAAAATGTTTTCTACTTTTTGAACTAATATTATCTTTTCGAATATGTAAGATTTATCATGCACGTCAAAAGACAGTATTTTATTAACAACCATCATAAGATTTAGAAAAGAAGTGAAATGAGATTAGTGTGCTCGCATTCGTATAGTTAAGTAAAAAGAGTAATTTAAAAAAATACGAAAATATATTTTTCAGTTCTGTAATCACCTGTGCATATTCATACTTCATATTCATTCATGATCACTTCATAAATGAATTAACTGCTAGTAAGATAAGTAAAACTTGTAATTCATCACCTTTGTATAAAGAAGTGTTACTGATCTAACATATTACGAACCAGCTGCTATGCGACCACCCTTCGTTTGTCTTTTAAATGTACCGGGAAAATGCCTAAAGGGAACACCAATCGTTAAATTTAAAAACTGCACAGAATTTTACTCTGCAGAACAACTTTATCATAAAAAAACCCACAAATTTCAATAAAAATGTACTATTACATATAAAAAAATTACAATGAAGTAAGCAATATCCCTTAATACAAATATTAATCATCCTAATAATTAAATTAATCAACTTCCCGTTGCCTTCTCTCGACAAATGTCCAGTATCCAAAAGAAACATTAAATTTAAAAATTGCACAGAATTATTGCGCTCATTTTTCCGAGTGGCATCAGTGCTGATATTAACAACAATGGCTGCGTGCCATTGTTGCTGATATAATGAGAGAGATGTATTAATGCAATTTCGTCAAAAAACATAAAATTTAAAGAAAAAAAAAATACCTCATTCAAATTTTGAAACAAAACAAAAAAAAAAAAAAAAAAAAAAAAAAAAAAACAAGCTTCGAGGTGCACTGGCTCTTGTCTAGATGCACCTATGTACTAAATTTCGTAGCCGTGGGTCTATTAGCTTACGCGCCCCACGACAGACAGATTCTGCCTTTTATATATATGTACTAGATGAAATATTGACGCAAAAAATTATCATTGGGCAGGAACACAGTAAAAGAAATCGCAACTTGATAGACTATGTTATCCAGTCGGATAACTAATCGCAAAGAAATTATAATATATACCCGTTTATATGCTTTTGAATATTTTACATTATTTTGTTATATATTTAAAATATGGTGTGGTGCTTAGGTATGTTAAACTTTATGCATTATAAGTTATTCATATTCAGAAACTGGGTTTTACTTCCGCCTATACTCTTATTCTTAATATTAATTTTAAGATGTAGAATATGTTAAAATTTTGTTGTCACTGAAGTAAGTCGATCTGGGCTTCATTTGGTGTTTCATTACAAAACTGTTTTAATTTACTTTACGTTTTCAATTTTGTAATGATATAACGCAGTAGTATACAGAAAAGCTTTTCGAAAACACAGATTCAGTGATACCTAAATTAATAAAACAGTCTAAACATCCTTAGCGCGCTATGAAGATGAGAGATGATGCACGTTTCTCAAAAACTGAGTTGCGCGAGTAGATTTAAGTCATCAGTATTCATCCTTATCAATCGCCTTTTTTATAGCTGATCGGATCTAAGCTATCATATATTATCGATAGTCATTGTTCATTTCACTGAAAGTAAAAGAGAAAATGAGAGCAGAATTCTTTACCAAAGACGAAAATGCATATTAAATATTGGCTAATATTGTCAAAAATAAACAGATCCAGAGAAGAAGGTTCTTTATAGTAATACTGCTAATGACTATTTACAATAATTCCTCTTTAGGTTTTAATTATAATTTACAGCGGTGAAGCCATCTATGGATGAGTATTGGAAACACTGTCGTCTTCATTAGTTAGCATCAAACCATGGACCTTTCGTTTTGTTGGCGAGTACTGGAACGATTGAACTGAAAGTATGGACAAACTAAATATTAAATACCATATGTTTTTTCCGCGAGGAAGCGAAGATCGCCACAATATCTGGACTTATTGAGTAATTATAATGCTATTTTACATCAAAATAATTTCAAGCAAGGATTCGGAAAGAAATATCGATATTTCAATATTTTGTCTGAAATGAAAAATTTGTACCAATAACATCATGAAATTGCATCAAGAGCGTATTCTTTAATTACAAAACTTCTCGGCTTTATATTATAGTACAAAGAAATATATCGCAAACATCACTCACGATTATATGAAATCAACAGAAAACAAGATACAACTGTGATTTACGAGTAAAAAGAGCAAAACCTTTCATTTCGTCACTTAGAGTAGTTTAAAGCTTCCGTTTTAACCACTTGTCACGACATTAGTATTACTCTTATTTCGGTGCGTGTAATGTTATTATTAATTCTTGTTCTGGCAGATTTACGATGCTCACAGAACCCGTTGCGCCCGTTGCAGATGAAAAACGAGGCCTTGTTTTGTTTTTCATGAGTTTGTTTTAACCAGAAACTTTTGGGTCTTTATTTTTACCAGTAGCTGAATTATGTCTCTAAAAAATCGAAAGAAACGAATTTGTTTGAAACAGAGGGAGCTGAAATTATGTATTTGTCATCCAACTGTTAAAACTAATATTGAACGTAAACCTCTTATTCAACATACTTTTTAAAGTTTTAAAAATATTTTCAGATTTAGTCAATGCTCTACTAGTTTCGAACTGTATTAAATACTGAAAATTTAAGTAACATTGAAGTAATTTTTATCGCTCCTTGCATTTTATTTATGTAATCTCTTCAAACTAGTTTGCAAATACATGCAATATGTGCTGGAAATCAAACAATTAAAATTTGTACGCTACGGAATTTACATTCAAAATCATATTCGTTCAGCATATATATATTCTGATAGTTGAAAATGCAGAATATTAAATGTTGTCTTGGATAACATTGAAATAACATTGAAAACGTTCGACTACTCAAAAGGGTTACAAGAAGAGGCTACTGCTGCATTCAAAGGCGAATTTCTGCTTCTTTGAGTCAAATAGGATATTTAAAACATCTTTTTTTTTTCAACCGTACACAACGCAACACAAAGCGTATTTAAGGAGCGAAGCTCACGCGGAGGTTTCTCAGTACTCTGATGTCAACTCTGAAAACTAAAAACTGGGAACTGATGTTCTCTCCTGTCTTGTATAATTTTCCCCGGCCGCCGAGAAATTTCTTGTACCTTCGAATTATGGGAAATTACTGGATGGCATATAGAGTTACAGTTACATATAGGGCCGGACACAGTTACTGTTACGTATAGGGATCAGACCAGTAGCAGTTATACAGAAATCGGCTTCAAATGTCTTCAAATAGTCGACAAGTTTGGCGAAATTTGGTGATTTCTCGCCAAATTTGGCGTCCAAAATTAGCCCCCAAGGCCGTCGTCAGCTTGGCGCTGTCTCTCCAACTTAGTAAGATAGCCATTTACTTGAATCTTAAATGGAATTACCGCTGTAATCAATTTTTACGGAGTATCCATTTTTATTGAAGCGTTTCATGTTACACTATACATGAGGTAAAATAATTTTACTTATAATTTGACTACAATTATTGATATATATACAAAATTCGTAACAATATAACTAAGCAATCTGTAAATACGATACCTATTCCAAATTATATTTTTAAAGCTTGTTTACGACTTTTCGCAAATTAAAAAGTCAATACTAAAGATTATCCATACCCAGCTTCTTGGAAATTAAGCAAGATTTTACTGTAATCAAATTTAAAAAAAAAACGTGAAATCAAAATCACATTCTAAATACATTTTAGCAATCTGTGCTGCAATGTCAAATATATTACTGCTCTTTTGTGTCGCTATTAATCATTATTTTTTTTAAAACTACCTCAAAAATAAAACGGCGTAGCTGACTGTTTCTAAGTGCTCCTTTGTGTGCCCAATGTATTCGAATCGCGTCATATATATTGCTATGTCCTGATGCCATATTTCTTCCTAATCTCTCGAGAAAAGAACTGTCGTATTTTCTCGCGTTTTTTCTTCCTTTCAGTGCTTTTTCATGCTATCACTTAAATGTTGTGAAAGCGATGCTGCTTTAAATCATAGTTTAGCAGCCAAGCGTTTTGAAAATACTTTGGTGATGGTTTTATTCACTTGCATCGTTAGCTTACTCGAATTTTAACAAACTCGCCGCGGTAGGTGACTTTATCTTTGTTTCATGAAACATAAATTACAGTCTATTTTAAATAAAAAAATCATCGGCAGAAGTTTCAGTTGCGTTAATATTTGAAGTATTACAATAGCCTGAAAATTGGAAATATATTCCCTATCCTCAAACGGCTTTGCGTAACAGCGTCCGATTTCGAGCTTTTGTAATCTTTGGAAAAGTACTAGAAGCTCTTTTTCTTATGCTTTCACATTCTATAGTTTCCACTTATTGGATAGGATGTCATGTCCCTTATGGTTTCAATGCGCGGCTCACTGAAAGCGAAATCGGTGGCTTCAGCTCAATCCTGTTTGGGAAAGGATGGAAAATTCTTTCCCAACGTACTAATATAGCTTTCTATTGTAAAGCATTCTACGAAAACTCCATTACTATGAAACCTCGCTAGAAGTAGTTTTACTATGGAGTTGTGTTAAATCTTTTGAGAATCTACTATAGTTTTCTATCCTTTATTATTGAACAATCAGAAAAGATATCATGAGCATGCTAATATACCTTTTTTGAAAACAATAACCCTTTTTTCAAAGGCATTGGTTAAATAAAGTAGCTTATTATACAATATAAGATTCCATAAAAGGAAGCTATTAGAAGGTTAAAAATATTTTAAGACAAATAGAAGGGGATAGAAGAAGAAGATAGAAGATACAAGGGGACTCATATAACCGTTTATATTAACATGTACATATTTTGAATATTTGCTCGTATAATACATGTCAGTTAGGTGTTATTACATAATTAAATTTTGTGTCTATATGAGGTAAGTGAAATATATTTTCCGCGAGTGCATTTAAAAGAAAGAAAAGAAGTATCTTTTTAATTCTTACTTTTAGGCAGTTAAGCAGTTGCATGAAGATATAAATGTATTAACTCTTGAAACGGCCAAGGTTTTTGTTTTCCTAAAGTTCTCAAATCCTAAAATACCTCCAATACCAAGTTCCTCGAAGTTATAAAACAGCCAAATAAGTTTATTCGATTATGGCAAAACACTCGTGGGCTAACTGCTTAAGAGAAGGGATGCCATCGGGGATGTCTTTCTGTGGAAAACTGGCTTATGTACACGTTACACCTGAGGAAAGCATGAAAATGCCCATGCAGTTAGCCAGTTCTCCGGGTTTCGAGCGCCAGATAGAACTACCAGTGTTCAACGACTTTACCCCTCGGCCGTTTATGGGCCTCCAAAACAACTAATAGCAAGTGGCATTTTCTTTATTATAATTCCCAACTGCTCTCTGAACTTATACCTTGGTTCATTTTCTTCCAGTATATGAATAATCCAATATATATATAGTTTGGACGTACAGAGTGTTTTAAACTATGGTGCTATACAGAAGGTTCGAAAAAATATAGGTACAAGCTTTATTTCTTTAATGTTCATGCTATCGAGGCTAATCATATACCGTCAGTAGACGAATTATAAGACTCTGGACAAATACTGCCATTTCATTCATCAATTAAATACAAAATATTCGATAGCGGTACGTGCAAAATTAGGAGAGAGGGACATAACTAACATTTTAGGAAAGTAAATACAAGGTCAATAAATACAAGGCTTTTATGCAAACAGTAAAGATATTAACAGCCAAACGAGTAACATTTATTTTGCTGTTGGTTCCTAAATTTGATCTAAAAATCTTGCAATTGTCCCGGTAATAGATACTGAAACCTGATATCGGTCAATAAATGCGTTCTTAAATATCTTCGCGAGATTACTAATTAGAAACTCTGGCATGTGACAGCTGTACAAAAAGTTAAAGGTTTTTCACTTTTATAAAACTCTCCCACCCACAGTAATGAAACAGTTTTCATAAAATTCGAAAGTTTACATTGAGAAATTACACTGATGTCCATAAATTAAGGATAATGCAAAATCAGGCAAAGGAAGAGTTAGAAGCAAAACAAATTTGACTTATTTGTAAGGCTTATTTATTAAACAAAAGGTAAAGAGCAAAAAAAGATGCTATATGTTTGATATTATTAAAAAAATTAGCGATTTTTTCTCCCTGGAGCAAATTACAAAAAAAAAAAAAAAACAAAACAAAAAAAACAATATTACATGGTTGGTATGATTGTTAATACATTGTATGTCTCCCAGACGATGCAATACAGTCCGTACAACGCCTAGGCATGCTGAGTATCAAATTATTGATCTGATCTTGGGGGATATTACACCACTCAAAAAGCAATGCTCTCCCAAGTTCCGGTAGACATGTAGGAGGAGGTTGACTGGCTGCAACTCGTCGGCCAAGCATATCCCACACGTGCTCTACTGGATTCAAGTCCGGTAAGAATGCTGGCCAGTCCGTCCATACGGGTGATATCCTCCGATTGAAGGCATTCGCTTACGATGCTTGCACGGTGAGGACGTGCGTTGTCATCCATAAACACAAATTGTGAGCCCATGGCGCCCCGAAATAAACCTACATGTTGTTCCAGAATGACGTCCCGATAGATTTGGCTTGTCATGATTCCAATTTGAACATGCGGGTCAGTTCTGGAACACAGAATAATTCGACTCCAAAAGAGCACTCCTGCACCACCGTAACGGTGTCGTTCAATGATGTTTTCTTGGTGGTAATGGGTATCTGAAGCTCTTCCATATGAAAGTACGGCGAGAATCAAACTGCAAGCTAAACCTGGACTCGTCGGAAAACATCACATAAGCCCACTGTTGCGGTGTCCACAATGCATGCTCTCTACTCCAGGCTAACCGCAGGCAACAGTGAGTTGCAGTAAGTGGAACGCATCTGACAGGTCTACGAGCATATAGACCAATCTGCCCTAAGCGTCTGTACACGGTCTGCCTTGAAATTGTCGTACCAGTGGCTGAAGAGAGCTGACGAGACAGGTCTAAGGCTGTGCTCCGCCTGTTTCTTTTGGCAGTAAATGCCAAATACCGGTCCTTATTCGGCGTTGTAACTCTGGGGCGACCTGTGCTGTAACGTCTACTCACATTACAATCATCTTGGAAACGTTGCCAAAGCCTGGAGATGACACTCTGGGCAATTCCAAGTTCGTCTGATACTTCCAGTTGGGTACGCCCACATTCCAGACAGCCGATAATTCTACCACGTAAAAAATCATCCAAATACGTCCTTTGTGTTATAACTATTCGGTTATTGCACTGAAATGCTTATAAAGCGCCTGCGAACAATTTTACTTCTTTGCCTGTATTCCTTATATATCACTCTCTTACACTCTCGTCATTGAGACGTACCATCGGTGTCATCTGGTTACTTCCTGAAATTTGCATATGATTCTTGAAGATGTGTGTAGTGATTTTACAGGTGATATATTTATTTATCATCACTAAATAAAATAAAATCACTAAATAAAATCACTAAATAAAATATAAGTAAATAAAAGTAATAAATAACTAAATAATAAGTAAAATAAAAATAAAATAAAAAGTGATAAAATAAAGACAGCACAATAATCTAAGAATGAAAAATTATAAAAAGCAGAAATTGTCTCTTTAGTCAAGTTTAATTTCTAAGTCATGTTATATAGTTGTTAAGATGGCATCTGTTCAGATAAGGCTTGCTTTTCAATAGCACTCTCTCGTATGTAAATTGAGCGCTTCATGTATTCAAAGCTAATTCTCGATTTTAAGTACTTGTAGTAGTCGCGTAGAGAAGAAGCGTTGGGTTCATGACCTTGGTCGAAGCTCAAAGCAGCAACATTTTAGAAGTACCTCTTATTGTTTTATAAAATATCGACAAGACTAACAGAAATAATAGCTAAACTTAGAAAACGAATTGTGATAGTAAAGTTATTCTTGTTTTCCATTTTCTTGAGGTTAAACTTGCTAAAATTCGACATTTGATATCATATACCAAGCATATAGGTTCGCATTAATATTTTTAGACAAGCAAATACGGTTGAATGTTTTTAATGAATCTATAATTTATGGACTATACTTTCATACGAATTATCATTCCGTTCCCTTTTTCCTTAATTCATACCTGTTCACGAAATTTCCATTTTAAGAATTGTTTCTGAGGTTCGTATGGGATTATAAAATCGAGAGTGTTGTATACTTTAAATTACTTTTTACGTTATATTTAAAAGGAAAATTATGCTACTATTTTTATACTTGCGGTAAATGAAAAAAATATAAAAGGACATTATATTTTTAGTGAAAGGGATTATTTTCTTTTATTGCTGATTTCCTTTTTTTATTAGGTGGGGAGCAGATATGCAGCAAATAGACAATAAGAAAAATGGGCAACTTTTTTCTCCTTAGACGAAAAAAATATTTCATAGTAAATCCTGTGATATCATTCTGCGTGGCATTGCATTTCAGAATTGAAAATAATTATTTCATTATATCTTATTTAAATTTAAAAGATATAATGAAACTTATTTCAAACACAGTGTTACTGTTACGCAAAAAATGTGATAATGCTTTAAGATTTTAGATGTTAAACTTCTGAACGCAGTATATATTTTTCAATTCATAAAGCAATAAATGATTGAAGATTTCACGTGGAAAGTCAGGCATGAAACAAGCTTTGTAAAACTGAGCTTCGTAAGGCAATTCTCTAATGTGAAAATTTTATAACAATGTTGAGATAACTACTTCCTAAATTTGAAAAATTTCTCAAACTTCATTCAAGAGAAAAATCATTTTAGGTAGATTTTACATTGGCACCTGTTAGATTTAATATTTTTAATTTTCTGCACGAGTGCATTCTATCCAAGCGCTTAAAAAAAAACTCCAGAACCACTTATTTGATAGTTATCGTTTTTTACCAATCGATTCAAACTCGATTTGCGT
Organism: Stegodyphus dumicola; assembly: GCF_044657685.1. Lineage (NCBI taxonomy): Eukaryota > Metazoa > Arthropoda > Arachnida > Araneae > Eresidae > Stegodyphus > Stegodyphus dumicola. The sequence continues at coordinate 137,911,832 of NC_140781.1, read as the reverse complement.
TTTTCTCAGTCGATTAATCACTTCCTTCCAACTGGACACTTTATATCGATCTCAGCTCAACTTCCAACAATCGATACCTTACCAGAGTTGAAGCTTCTGGGCGTAGAAGTCTGGACGCAGATTGAACGCCCTCTGTGAGACGAACTATACTTAAGATTTAGAAAATGCAGCATATTATTTTTTGACTGTAGCATTCCTTGTTTTGCTTTCGATTTATTCAGAACTTTTAGAACAAGAAAATTATCCTTTCAGAGAAAGAAAATTTTATCGAATGTTCCAAACATCAGATTTAATTGTAATTCATTCACATGAAACAACATTTCAGAATGGATATTGTCTTTTCAAATGTGCTACAAAACTTCTTCGCTTGGAAACGGACATTTCTGTTCGAATGGATATTACGTTCAAAGCGTAACTGATCTTTGAACTCATCTAAAAAGTATGCAGGACTAAAAGTCGCTAATTAAATGACAATTAATTACACTCCTTTGGCATAATCTTGTTTTCTAGTTTGTTGTATTTGTTACAAGTAAAAACTAATCTATCCTAAAATTACAACTGTACTTAGTGTTTAGCTTCATGTCACGACTTTGCATTATCTTAAAGAGGTTGCTGAATGTGTTATTAGGTATTGTAATAATCATGCAGAGACAGAAAATAACTGCATTCGTATTTCATATTAGACTTTATATTTAGAATTGTTACGAGGTATATTCCAAAAATACTTTTCATTTATCCAACGTATTAAAAAAATTGGCAGGACTATTATTCAATAGAGGTATAAAATATTATACTTTAATTTACGCCTTATTTTAACCATTATTTCGTCAGTGTTTGTAACCAAACCGAACTGAACTAGCTATTGCGCTACCATTTATACTTCGGAGATATAGTATCTTCAGATCGTGCTCAGTAAACGCTGCCTAATCTATAGTCTGCTATTTTAGGCACTTCGAACTCCCCTAGCCTTCCCTCCATTTACAACCGAAGAAACTAAGTAATTGTGCAATAGGATGATCTTTCGGGTTGGCGTAAAACGAGTGTCCATAATTGGGCTTCCAAGAATGAAATAGCTTTCCTCGTAGTAAACATTTTAGCAATTCGTTACCTTACGAAGAGTCATGAAGGCATGTTTTTCAAAAAAATAATTTTAGTTTTTATGTTATTCCTCTGCTTAAGTTTGTTTCAGCAGTGGCTAAAGATAAACAGAGTTAAACTTGTGGCATTAAGTATAGAAGAATGAAATCGTGAAATATGGTTCTATATTTGGATCTGAATATTCTAGCTGCCTGAAGTTTTCGTGGTTTTCTCCTTCTGTAACGCGAATATATATAAACCTCGAAGATAATCATCGAAAGGCAAAACACCCTCAATAATGCAGTAATAAATGAACCATATAAGCATAAATAACCTCCTTAGCACTGTAGCCATTGAAACGAAAGTGTGTAGTATAAAAATACGCTAAAATATTTTTATATTTCAACTGTAAACTAAAATCCACTATTTTAATTAACTATTTTAATTAATTGTGTGTGGATATAGATTAATCTTATTAATCTTCATTTTACAGTTAACTTTCCTTTACCTAATAATTTAATTCCATTTCACTGTCTTCAAAAATAATTTTTAAAAAATGTGAAATTTTGTTTTAAAAATGAAATGAAAGTATTTATAATTATGTACAAATAGAATACAATCGTTCATCTTTCATACTTATTGAAATTTTACATATTTAGCTAACAGAATAAATTATAGACCTTAGAGACAAGAAATGGGTCAAGATTTTACCTCGGATCATATAATAACCATACAGCCTTGTGTGCTGAAAAAGTAACAATCCAATCAAGTAATTGTTTTTCGCTTATGAAATCTAAAAGTAGCGCTTCTGACTTCCTCTCCTTCTCTCTGCAATGTGTAATTTGACAATTCAATTATAACTCATGGTCCATAAAGTTTCCGTTCTCTATTTTTATATATATATGATTCAGGTAGAAAAGATGTATTTCATTTTCTCACTAACTCCACAGTTGAACACTTTTCCATTCTGGGTATTACTTTCCACCTTCTTTCCACTTTTTACTGGCGACGTCAAGAAACAGGTGGGATTGATTAAAATGGCACAATTTTTTCCCTTTTTCGATCTTTTTGCTTTCTCACGCCAAGTTTATGACGATTTTATTTCTTAGAAATGTTCCAGTGTTTCCTTCAGAAATTTTCTTTCCTCCAAAAAGAGCAAAAAATAATAAATGCCATCTATTAAATACATGAAAATATTTTCTAAAGAAAATGGGTGTTGCAGAATCGATGGCAGGTTTGCGTTACTTGCAGAATTCAGAAAAAAAGACCGTTTTAAATTATTATTGGATTTTTCTTTTGCATTCTTTTCTATTTTACTTTTGTAGCTTACAGAAGAATGGCTAGTAGTTATATGTGATTTAAGTTTTAACACATAGTTTAGATTGACTTGCTTTTGCATGGTTACTTAAAGCTAATGTTATTGTAATTATTTATTTTTATCATTAACTGCGTTAACCTAAAATAAGACTAAAATGGGACTGTAGATCCTACTTTTTAAATGTATTCTTAAAGGAAAAAAAGACACAGCTGCAAACAATGCTAAAACATACAAAAGCAACAAGAGAAGAAATATTTGTTTCAAATTCTGTTTTCCTTATTAATAGCAAATGAATTGAATCTATTTCTGCGCAATTAATTTAAGAAGCTTAAACATATCACTAACGTACGAAACAGCAGATGAATAATTATTTTCACATTGTGCGAAGAACAATGGCTACAAACACACTGACAAATATTAACAAATAAAAAATAATTAATTATTTTTTCATTTGTACTCCCCTCTTAAAATTGCCAGAGCATACTTACTATTTCATAGGCATGCTTAATGTAAACTTATTGAACCTTTGTCCATTATGTATATATATATATACTGTCTTGCTATTTTAATAGAAAAGACAAATGATATGTTTCATTTTCATTAAGATGAGGTTAATGTATCTAAATCCCTCTTCAAATCAAACAAAAGCGTACACTAAAAACGTCTCGAAAGGAAAGAAAATAATATTGCAATACTGTCATTTAATAATACTTTTGGGCTTATTAGCATTGACTGCTAAACACTTCTTAATTTATTTTGCACAATTTACACTCAGACGCAAGGTACTTTGCAAGAATCAGCTTTGAAAGAAAGTTCGCAGACATTATAAGCATAAGCCCATTTACGCAGTCGAGTATGCCTTCTATTTTCGTTATTATACAATTTGAATCAAATGCTGATCTCGCACGTTACGGACGAGTTTTTAAGTACCTATAACACCTATATATACCTCCACAATGCATAGAATTATACAAAAATGAAAAAACTGAATTATTGGACAAAAGGAATTCTTCATGAATAATTTTTTGCATAACATTCTCTGTTGCGCGGTTCAAAGGTTTTCATGATAAATATTAATATTTGAGCTACAAACAATTTATACATAACTCATATTTACTTTAAAAAGTGAGACGTTAAATACTTATGAAATAACTTTGTGCTCAATTAATTATCTTTCAAACATAGCAGATTATATTAACATTTCTATCTTAATAAGATGAAGTATTATCTACTTCAGCATATAATTATGCTTTTTCACACAAAAATATACTCACATGTATTTCTTACATGCCTCCAAACCAATCTAAATGCAAATAGGAAAACAGCCCTTCAGGTACACGAAATAGTCGTTAATTAATACAAGAACATCCGCAGAAACAATCTACAGAATTAAACATGGGATTGACTTATAGCGAAATTGTGAGAGGCTATCATAGTTAATATGATATTACTATATATCTTAAATGTAAAAATTATTAAAAAATTCATTTTTGTGTAATTAACAGCAATGGAGAAATCATGGATTTAATTATGATACGTAATGTAAATAACATTAATGTGATAAATTTGCATGACTTAAAATATGTTTTTATATAAATAGGAATATGATTTTGTTGATTTCGCATAAGTGAAACTGGATTATTAATGTTTACATACAATTTTGGAACATGACAATAATATTTTAAACGAATAAATCCACTGCACCGAAATTGTGTTAATTCTGACTGTAATAAATCTATAATGATTTAAGCTTCATTAGCCTTCATTGTCATAAAGACAGAACATAATAAAATTAGAACAATTAAAATCAACTTAAAATTAATCATTACAAGCTTATGACTGTCACTATCGACGTGCATGTAGCACCTGACAAAAAATACAAACTCTGAGCTCAGATAAAGAATAATTGGGGTAATTACGAAAAGAATTTTGCTTCGTTCTAAAACTCATCGAGTTTGATTGTAAACAAATAGCTGATATACTTTGTATGACCGCGTTTCCAGTTACGATAAAAAAGTTACTAATGATTATTGACAAAAATTTGAAAAAACAATTTTGGTTAAATTTGTAAATAAAATTAACACAGTAACTAAATTAGGAATTTCTATGTATAATTTATATGTGTACACAGCACATTACAAAATTCCTAATTTTTTAGTCCTTTGATTTTGTTGTGAAAAATTCTTCCTGTTCAGAGTAAGTAGCGAAAACGAAAAACAGGGTTCACTAATATTGATGATTTAAAGTTTCTAAATGCAAATTAATAAATTACGAAAAGACCTACAAATAAATTGTGTTAAGAATAGAAAAACGAATGAAAGGTCAAATTAAATAACGTGAATTTAGCTTAGAGGGGCACTGCTTTAAATCATGATATGATTTTATTTAATGTGACTTTAAATCATGATAGGATTTTTTGCAAATACAATTTTATGCAAAACTATTTAATGATTTATCAATAACAGCATATAAATGTATAGAACAGCTTATCAAATGAACAATCGCATAGACGTATATGCTAATGTATTAGTTTAGAAGTAGCTTGCGAACAGAACTTTCGATTAAAATTATTACAGTATTACTGTGTCTAACTGCATAACGAAAGGAGTGTAAAAGTATGCAATTGCTTTTAAAGTTTATTTACATTTTTTATTGGCAAGTATAAGTAATTTCGATAACATTTTCTCCTTTTGAATCTAAAATTTACACAGACTATTTGTAAATGTATATGAAATTTAGATTCTTAATGACTTCTGTTTAAAAGATATATGCGAGTGAAAGAAATGTCAAAGAAAAAATCTATTCAAATAATTTATCCAAAATTTACTTCTGGATGGTTTGATTGAGAAAAAAGATCATGTATGTTTCATGGTTGGCTGAACTGTAGTCTAACACTGTAATGTAAACTGATGTTAAGGATATGAACAAGATGCTTAAAAAAGGGAATCAACTATCGCTTAAAACTTGGCGTAAAGAAAACTTAAACAACGTTGAATCTTAAGAACTTTAACTCTGTTTTTCATAGCAAATTCAATGTAAAAGACCAATTTCGTCGTAAGTTACAAATAAAATCAGCTTTATCATAAAACAGCTTCGAAATGTAAGGTTATATACGTTCGAAAGAAATCTTTGTATATAAAAACTTTTATTTGTTTAAGTCTTTATAAACAATCAAATGCAAGACTAGAAGAGAAACACGCTAATGTGACAATCAAAATCGTAAAAAACAACCTTATATTTAGCGTAGGTATAATGAAACACTCAATCGATTTCGAGGGCAGCTAAAGGTCCCTCCTCATCAGGAGAAAGAAGAACATAGAAAGAAGAAAATAGGAGAAGGAGTCACAGAAACACGTAGTGCTTATCAGCACTGCACGTGGTTATAACTAGATTTTTAATCAGAGTTGCACTGGCCGCCTACTTTTACTGAGCCAAGCTGTCTGATCAAGCATAAAGAAATATTAGCGAAGTTAAAATAGGGAGCGAGGGGCAAATGCACATTACGCTCAAAATCTGAACTTCAAATAATGGAAAGCAACCACTGAACGGATTTTTATACCCTCTGGTGCACGTGTATCACAGAGCACGTGTACTGCACGTGTATCAGCACTGCACGTGGTATACCACGTGCAGTGCTACGTGTTTCTGTGACTCCTTCTCCTATTTTCTTCTTTCTATGTATTTCTTTCTCCTGATGAGGAGGGACCTTTAGCTGACCTCGAAATCGATTGAGTGTTTCATTACACCTACGCTAAATATAAGGTTGTTTTTTACGATTTTGATTGATAATCAAATGCAATTTATTTTGAATAGATTTCACGTGCACGAAGTCTGATAACTATATCTTATTTGGAGGAAAAGTTAAAAATACTCAAACCATCATAAGCACGTAACAGAGAGAGTTTCCCTTCTGCTTCTGAAAATGATTTTAGAAGAGCAAGCAACGTTGTGGAGAGATGTTTCTCTTGTCTGTTGTGCTATCATTACAAAAGCACTAAAATACTTTCCCGCTTTGATTTTCTGCTTTCAAAACTGGTCTAGAACAAATATTCGAAGGGAGAACGGTCCAATTTAGTCGGTGAATCATCCAATTGAAATGGAGGCCTGAAAGTCTGGCAATACCCGCGACGAACTGCATCGATTAGAATGAAACTAAGTGTAGAAATTCTTAAAATCCATCACCAGTATTAAATTCCAATAACTGAAAACCGGAACAGATCTTTCTCTTTATGGGTTCCTACCCCCTTAAAACCAAATTTATTGCAAATGTGTAGGAATTTTTAAACTTTCGCAAGAAAAGAAGAGATGTTTATATTAACGGGAAATTGCAAAAAGTGTCCATTATAAATGATTAATGTTTTTAATGGCACACATTTATATCTTTTTGAGTAATGAAGCTACAAAAGTTTAGGAAAAGGCGTTTATAAGAAAATACTTTGCCTATCCTTTTTTTAATGTAAAATACTAATGGGACTATAGGAATTACTCGGTTCTTAAAAAACCTTTTAAAGTAGAATTTATTAGTTGAATGCATGACTTTTAACTTTTCCCTTTAATAGTCATTTAAGAAAAATAACCATTTAAACCACAAATCTAACTGAAAATACGCACAAGCCTACATTTAAAATTTTGACAATATTGCAAGCATTTATTGCACTGTTTCTTAAACATTTCGTTCTTGTGGATCCCTTGCAGTTTCATTAATAGTCCAAGGAACCACTTCAAAATGACTCAAAATATATTTATACATGTGCAAGGTTCCTTTAAGTTAATTAACCAGTTATTTTATTTTTTCGATCTTTAATGTCACTCCTCCCTTCCGTTTTCCTACCAGAATGCATATTTGTTAGTTTGTATTTAACGTGATGTTTTTAGACTGTAAGACCACCTCTCGAGGACAATATTAATAGGCTGCTACTTAAGATTCGGCCTTGCATTATAGTTGACGTTAGTTGAATATCCACGCAGTTTAAGTTTTGAGCCAACTTCGCGTTAAATTATTTTTGTAACTTTCGGGTATTATCTTACTTGAATTTAAATTTTACATTTGAATTTACTGTATTTTTAGTTATCTCACCACAAATCGTTTGTTGAATTGCAAGCACTAAATGTGCCTTCTCTTCTCATTAAGTTTTAAGTAAAAAGATCTTCTACACCCTTCTCAAGTTTTAATTGTTATTTTAGACTTACAATTCACAATCAGTCTATCTATAGTTCAGTTACAGTTTATGATTACATATAAGATTTCTAAACGTTATACACGACTAGTCCATTTATAAGCACACACCTCAATTTGCTTAGCAAACTACAGTAAATCAAAGTTTACTCCAACTGACAAGTAAACCTTCTCTCCTTTGATACCGGTTTCCCGGAAAACCATATATTTTCTGAAAGCTTATGTCACAAGTAGGAAAACTAAAATCTTAGGGGCAGAGGGGCAAGCGTTTAGGAGCTACAGGGCCCACAAAGTATCAGAAAAGTGATGAAAACATGACATCAAAAGTCGCTAAAACGCTCATTTAACGTGTTTATATGAACTAATAATATGGTAATAAAGTGGGGATCTCAATATAAAGGAAGAAACAACTCATTGAATAGAAACATTATACGTTGGGATATTGAAAATGTGACTTGTTATTAACTTCAAACAAAATCTATTACAAAAGACATCGATGTGCAATTTATCAAATAAACAGTGAAACAGGCAGAAAGACAGTTCACAATGGGCATATTTTACCATAGCGATAGCGCTACACACTCATTATTTGTCAATGAATCGAAGCAGTAATCCATTGGTGCAATCCACATTCCAGGTTCGCCCTTATAAAAAGCATACTTCATGAAGTTCTTAAAACGAGGAGCGCTGAACTGATATAGTGAAAAGGACTGCAGAGCCATAAAACTATCGCGATGCCAAATGCGCTCCTGTATCTCGATAATTGTGCTCGTTATGTAACGAACAAAAGATTTGTAGTGTCTGAAAAAATGAATATCTAGAAGCTGGATCTTTCCCGTAAATACTTCAGGTACCAGTCTTTTTGTAGGACTTTACCATCAGGTACTTTGGAAGCAGACAATGCATGAACATACAAGAAATAGAGACTCCATTACGAAACTATGTCCATCTATACACAATTCAATGATGCTTTGTGGATTTTATAGCTCCTAAAGGCTTGTCCCTGTGCCCTTAAGACTTCACAGTTCTTCTACTTGTGATATAAGCTTTCATAAAATATATATGGGTTTCCGGAAAACCGGTATCAAAGGAGAGAATGTTTACTTATGAGAAACATTAATTTACAATGAAACTATTAAAGTACAAGTTAATAGTTAGAGATTCTCTTAACCATGTAGCAATATTATGAAGCTTATTCAAAGATGGACAGAAATGATATAGGGGATTTTAATTGTTAGAAAAGGGAATATTGATCTAAGAAAGTAACATATTAATAGAAATATATTAATAGTAAAGTAATACATTACAAAAGAAAGCAAAAGTCACTGTGAGTTTTAATTTTTTAAAAAGTAAGGTAATGAGATTTTTGGGGTATTCTTCTTGAACCTTCTTCTCAGCATCATTTTGCTTTGAGGGCAATAATTGTTCTGATGTCATGTTTACGTTGTAGTAAAAGTTGACAAATTCTGTTTTATTCATATTTTACTTTTCTTCTTTTAAAGATAAACAATTCTTATACCAGTTTTAAAACCAGTGCATAAAAGCTGATATTTTGGTTTTCCTTGCAGTCGTTCATGAGTCCTTCTCATCAAAACATGGTAAAACAGGGAGATTCAAGGCGAAAGTATGCAACGCACAAATTTGAGATTCGACTGAATTTCGAAGACAGCGCCTTATTGACTGTAGAGCGTTATAACATTATGTCATTAAACTATTGACAAATACCATCTACGCTGTTCTGCTAAACCATTTCATTCAACATTCAACATTCAACATTCCATCATCCATTCAACATGATGTTTTTTAAAATAATCACTCATTAACTTGCTTTTTTCCCATAGAAATGGTGAAAGGCATAGCACGCTCGGCGCGTATTCGAAAGGTCCGAGGTTCGAGTGTCCCCGCGTGAGCATTGCTCTTTTTTCATCTCTCTTGCTTCGAAATAACCTAATGTCTCTGCAATGGTGCCCGAACTAAAAAAAGGTGGTGGATTATGATTCTTCACTGCCAGGATTTGGCGATTGGGTCCGCTAATCCCCAGTCGCCCTTTAAAAGGGGAAGTATATAAGGTATTTATCCCGCGTTCTTAGCATGTCTTTGTGGTGTAATAGTCAGCACATTCGGTGCGTATTCAAGAGGCCCGTCATTCGAGTCCCGGCGAGGGCATTTCTCATTTTTCATCTCTCCTGCGTCGAAATAACCTAATGTCTCTTCAGCTGCATATTATTTTCCTTTTGTTTGCGTCATAATATAGATGTATGTCGCATGCATTAATATTCGATTTTACAGTTTATATATTTTGCTATCATATTATGTATAACCCGAATAAATTCGCTCGTTTTCTTCATCAGTTCTTGACAAATTAATGTTTATGTGCACGTAAAGATAATTCTAGATTCCACTCTAATGTGGATATTAATGTTCGTCTTCGTTAGCTCCCTCATTTTAGTTAACTCACGAATTGCCTAGGCATTGTGAACCAGCAATGGGACCACTCCTATCCGAAGGATACGAAAGGTATCTAGGGATTATACACGTCGGTCACCAATAAAAATATCTCAACCTCTACTGCGACATGAACACATGGCCCCATAAGTATTCGAGAAGTCGTTTCTGGAATATCTCTTTCGCGTCATATCTTCAGCATTTCGCGTTTTTAATCCATCTTCGTAATGCTCCAAATCCATATCTCTTTCAACTCTCTTTTGAAATGAAACATAAGATTAAATAACATTATTGTTGGGCAGTATTACAGATCATGGGCTCATCTAGGGCTTCAATGCCGGACGTATAGACATTCCATCAGCGCTGAAAGCTCTGTTTCTGGAACTTGTGGTAAAGTAAGTTGTTTTTCTCATCAAACAACTTACTTTACCACAAGTAAGTTGTATTTTTACTATTATTTACAATTTCTTTCAATTTCTCACAATATTTAGTTGTCTTCATGGTAAGATTATCAATTGAAATAAGTAAGTTGGTGCTAAGACTTTAGTTGGCTCTCTTTTAGCAACGTAAAAAGTAAAATATCTATTAAACAATGTTATAATACTGTATGATTAAATAATGCCATGTTAAGCTTCATTGGGCTATTGTTAGTGGTTATTTAAAAAGTGAAAATCAGAAATTTCTGGATATTTATAGTCTTATGTTATATTTAGATTGTTTCGATTTAAAATTCTAATAACTTTTTTTTCTTTCTTACTTACGGTATGAATTTTTTTATCGCAACGTGAGCAAGTGTCTAATTTTCCTGTTTTTTCTTTTTAACGTTAAACAAATTTACATAAAATGAAAACTTGACAATAAATCTGTCATGTGTATTATATAGTAAACAGTCAAAAAATGGTAACAGTCTCCGCTAATAGTAATGGCGGATTTATGTTTAATAGAAAATTTTTTAGTTTTTATATAATGTAAATTTTTATTAAATTCACTATGAAGCGTCGCTCAAATTTGGAGATAAGAATCGGGACATCGCAAAATATGATGAATCATAAAACAGTCTTATGATTTCTTTATCGGTTTTCCCGGAAAAAACCTTGAAAGCACTCAAGTAGCATGCAATGCCACTTACGAAAGAACGATGAGAACTCACAAATAGAAGATGATGACAGATTCTTAATTTTTCGTACAAGAAAACACTTCACTGTCTTCTTATTCTAGACACCTCTTAAGATTTGAACAACAATGGCTATCGAAAGCTGGAAGAAAAGAGCAATTGCTTGGGGAATATTTGTGGAATCTGTTGATGCATTTAGTTTGTGGATATTTTGAAATCATAAAGAGTTATTTATTAACAAACTATAAACATAATATTGTGTCTCTAAGAAGCAGGCTTAAATAACGAGAAATAAACTTCTTTTAATTTTTAAACTCATTTATCCTTTGTCGACATCAAGGCAGATATTCAAAAATTCATTATAACTGTGAATCCATTTACATTCTATTGGTTTAGATGTCGACAACTTAGTATTAAATTTTAAATAAATTAATCCATTACCAAATACGACAGGACAGGCCCTTTATTAATATTGTGTCTCTCATTGTGTCTTAGCTTCTCTGTAGGATTGATCTAAAGAGGGCAATTCATTGCACTCATAGTTTTCTAAAATGTTTGATGTATTTCATATTTAAATTAAACTTTCAGAAGGTTCCTACTTGAAACGAGTGTTACTTTTTATAAAGGTGTACGTTTTAAATTAACTTTATGCTTTTTGTTAGTACCTAATTCAAGAAAAAGCCATCTAAAGTTTTAGTATAGTAAGTCTTTCAATCTATTTGAATAAGCGAATAATCTGCGATTATGAGAATAATTATAACAATTGAATTATTTTATTTCCTCTTTTCAATGCCTGCAGGAATAATTCTGATAGTGGGAGAAATAAACGTTGAGAAACATGGGGGAGGCCTGATTAAAAAACCATTTGAGTACGAATAGGGACTTTAAACGATGGATGCAAAAATTAGAAAATAAGCCTCTAGGCTAGAACAGAAGGGAATTGTATGTTAACAACTCGATACATATCTTAAATATGAAACTAGGTGTTATAGTTTAACTTGGAACTTCAGTTTCATTAGCAAGAAAGTGCCGTATGGCACTTATAGCAGACTTTGACTGATACTTAGAAAAGTTTTGATGTACTTACACTTACTTTCAGTGCATTCTAGTCCCTAACTCTACATCTTATCTTTGCTATTAATTACCACACTTAAACAATGAGGAATTAATAGGAAATTGAATAACAATAACTACAATACTCTTGGCAGCAATTAACACACGAGCTGCTTAAATTTTGTTAATTGTAAACTAAAGCTTTCTCAGCTTGTAGATCAACATCAGCTTACGTATAACTTATTCATGATCAGTAGCTGATTTCCAATAACATTTAGCAGTAATGTTAATCATAACAAATCAAATCAACTCTTGAAATTAATCAAAACCTTCACTGTACACAATTTTTCGGGTAAAAATAAGGTTAAACATTAATAAACTTTGATCAGCTAAATGCGTCCACACCGCACACATTTCTTTTTTTCTCTTCCCTCCTTTTAATATAAGATAAGAGGCTGATTGAAATCTCACTAGCGAAAATGTTCTCAGTTATACAAAGGGAGCTTACACATTTTTAGAACGGTTTCGATAAAGAAATAAAAAAAGAAAATACTTTGGAATAAAAATTTCTGGTTTATCATTTGAGATAAGAAATATAGTCTGCTACTTTCATATTTATTCTACTTTCAAAATGTCGTATGGGCATTGAAGAATAAGTTTTGCAATTTCCAGAGAGAAATATTTATATTCCATAATTCGAAAATGTTATGAAATGCACGGTATTAAAATTTCTAAGTGGAAAATAAGCAATATCTTTAATCGTAAGGGGGAAAACCGTCAATCAACTAACTTCTACATGGAGAGAAGACGCAAATGAATACCCGAAAAAGGTGCGTACTGTTTTTAATATTTCTAAAGTTAAATCATTTTTAACAAGACGCAGAAATCAACTGCAAATCTTTAAATGCATCTATAGCATTAATAAATTGAATAATAAACGAAGCTTTACAACTTAAAAATGCTAAAAACATAAGGTTTACCAGCTTTTGCAGAGACACGTGGATCAACGCAGAACAATTTGTAGAACCAATTATGAAAATTATTTAATAGGTAAGAAATGGAAGTACATTACGACGCTTGATAAAACATAACTTTACCTAAATGACTGCTACAAACAAACAAAAAATTGCTATCGAAAACGAAGAGAAAAAAAAAATGTACAAACCTGGTTCTGTGAATGCACGGAAAGTTTTAGTGAGGGGGGTGCGATTGTCGAAGTATTCTGTTACAATGTACAATGGGAAATTAAAAGTAAGAAGAATGGAAATAAGTGTTAAAATTAAAGTACTATCAAGAGAACGTTTCGCGTCCGATATTTACAGAAAAATTCCATTTCTTAATCCATTGCCTTTCAGACAGTGAAGCTTCATCAAGCACGTCATACTTCGAAAAGTATCACTGCATTCCTCGAAAAAATAGACTCTTGCATATACCTTTTCAACGTAGTGCAGCAAAACCTTCTTATGTTTCACATATGGACTATTGTACCTTTGCTCTCTTGAAGAGAGCTCTTTCTAAAGCAAAATCGTCACGATTGGTAAACTCTGGAAAGTAGAAGAGGCATAAAAGTCAGTACCCTTGAAAATTTTATGAAAAGCCCTTATATCATGGTAACCAAGATGTAGACTTATAGTTCAGAAAAAAGTCTATCAGATGCATTTTAAAAATACTCTTTACATTTCCAAAATTAGTTAAATAGCCTTGAAATCATTCAAAAATTGTATAGACACCATCTGTTGAAACTTGCTCTCCTCTATATGACACTGTTGATGAGATACTTGCGTGATCACCTATAAACTCAATTAAGAATTGCTATAGCATTAAATGCGCGAGTCATCCTCTTCATTAACTCAGATGCTTTATAAGTTATTTCTCCCTCTTTCTTAGCGTGCCTTCGTGGTGTAGTGGCTCTGCACGCTGGGCCGGTATTTCAGAGGTCAGTGGTTCGATTTCCGGCGAAGGCGGTTGCATATTTTTCATCTTTTCTGCTTCCAAAAAATCATAATGTCTCTACAGTGGCGCCCGAACTAAAAGGGTCGTGGATGATGATTCTCCACACCCAGGATTTGGCGACTAGGTCCCCTAAAACCCTAGTTTCCCTTTAAAAAGGGGAGTATATAAGGTATTTCTCCCGCTTTCCAAGCGTCCTTCGTAGTGTAGCGGTTCTGCTGCACGCTAGGCCGGTATTCCAGAGGTCCATGGTTCGATTCCCGGCGAAGGCGTTGTTAATTTTTCATCTCTCCGGACTCCAAAAAATATACAGCTTTACTCGTTTGATTTGCATAATATTAGAGGAAATTATGTGATTCATAAAACACAGAGCTGACAGAAAGCAGAGGCACAGTTTCGGTGGATTATTAAAATCAAATTGTACAACAGTTTTCAATATACTTTTCAGCTAGTTAAAACTTTAGCAGACTTGTTGCAGTCACAGTGATTTTACAAATGTAAGAATATAAGGTTATTTTCTCCCTCCTTTCTGCATGCCTTAGTGGTGTAACAGTAGCACATTCGGTGCGTATACGAGAGGTTCCGGTTCGAGTCCTGGAGAGGGCATTGCTCATCTTTCACTTTTCCCGCATAAAAAAATGACTTTACAACTTCACCACGTAAATTAATCAAATCCAAAAAAGTATAAAAATGGATTTAATTCATTTTTATATGCTTACTTTGATATGCTATTCCCCTTTATTTGCTAACTTTATTTAATTATAAATTTACTTTACTGGAATGAGTTTTCGGCTTATGAAAATGAGGTTTATGTATTTCTTAATTTGGGAAGCGCGGATACTTCATCTAGAAAATTATTCAAAATATCAACATTGAATTCCTCCATGATTAGAAATAAATGCACCTGTAAACAAAATTAAATATTTTCGCGAATACAAATAGTTTTCTTTACATACACTTAATGTTTTTTCAGTATAGATGCGATCATATATAGATTGTGTTAATTAATTTGTTCTTCCAACGGTGTTTTTCCAAGTGATTCTGTATTTTTCTTACATATTTATATATTTTATATGTTTTTAGAAATGATGTTTTAGTAATTTTACTTCAAACTCTACTCGTCCACCTAAAGTTAGGATAAATTTCGGATTTAATGTGCCATACAGATCTTTAACATCTGTTGTAATTTTTCTGACATGGCATGTCTTCACGGGATGCGTAAGAATGCGAATATATTTGAAATTAATTTCTGAAATCGCGAGGTGTTTATCCAGAAGAGGAAAATCCTTAGATTAGAACAGACAGCTTTTATTTCGAAAAGAAAAGTTATTATGATTTAGAGAGAAAATTAAGTAAAATTTCAAATTAAACTTTAGCGATTGAGAATGAAGGCATAATTAAATCAGATTAAGAATTACCACAACAGTTTCTTCCTCTTTTAAGATAAACATAATCTGTAAGAGAAAGATACAAGAAAAAGAAGTTTACAACAACAGACATTGAAATCAATTCATTTGAAATGATTTGCTTAACTGTATCGTTTAAAAGTCTTATCCCCACCGTAGATAAATTACACTAAGTCTTTTCCTTCACTCTTCTCATTCGTGCGGGAAACACGATTTATGGCACAGTCAGCTGTTTCTAGACGCTTACAAATTGGCGCCCAAAGAAAAACAAGGATAAATCCTGGAGGATTAGAAAGGAGTTTAGTAAAGCCGGAAGAGAGACAGAAATGATGGTGTATTGTAATTCATGATCGGAGTCCAATCTCCACAGAGGGAAGGGAAAATGCTGTGATGGCCCTTTCTAAAAATCAGGTAAGACACATAAAGCTCAGTGGAATCCTGAGCCTGAGGCATGTGTTATGTTACTGCTGATAGGAAAGAAAAATATTGTATCTAGTTTATGATCTGGTGGATAATTGGATGTCAGCGGCTCTTAACTGTGTGAGTGAAAATGTAAAATACTTCATGTAATAACAAAAACTTCAAACATTTAGGAAGTAATTAAAAAGTTATTAAAACTGCAAACATTTATATTGACACACGATGTTAAAATATACATACATCACTGAGCATTCCGCGTAAAATTAAGGTTTGATTGGAATATTTAACAGATAAAAAGAAAGTGGGCAGTATTTGTTGGAAAAATACCTTTCATTAAGGTCTTAGCACATTTAGTACTAATTTTGCAGATACAAAAGTCAGATTATACTTCAAAGAAAGGAAATGATAATTAAATAACAGCTTTATTCGTTTAACGAGAATAAAATTCTGAAAAATGTTATTATCTAAAGTTATAAGGTATTCGAGAGGTTCGTGGTTTGCGTCTCGACGAGAGCATTGCTCATTTTTCATCTCTCCTGCTTCGAAATAACCTAATGTCTCTGCAGTGGCACCCAAACTAAAAAAGTAGTGGGTGATGATTCTCCGCTGCCAGGATTTGGCAATTAGGTCCCCTAATCCCCAGTCTCCAGGGGAAGTACATAAGGTATTTCTCCCGCCTTTTTAGCATACCTTCATGGTGTAGTGGTCAGCACGCTCGACGCGTGTTCGAGAGGTCCGTGGTTCGAGTCCCAGCGAAGGCATTGCTTATTTTTCACGACTTTTGCTTCGAAATAACCTAATGTCTCTACAAAGTTTTGTTTTAAGCTGAAACTCAGAGACTGATATACAGGTTGTTGATTCCTTTTATGTCTGCGTTTTCTGATGTAACTCATTGCAGAAGTAAGCAAAGTATTTGCAGTGAAAAAAAAACGGAATGTTATCGCAGTTATCACAAGTAACAAACCGCGCTGTGACATTGCTGCAAGTACTTGTCAACGTTCACATTGTTAAATAAATTTCAAGTCTGTTTCTTTGTTGAGAGTTTACTGAGTGCTAACATGGCGTTTTCATGCCTTCAAATTTATTTGACCTATCTTTTGTTGCTTTCATTGCATTTATGTATTTTAAATTATAGTTAGTTGTTCTTAGATTTTTAGCTGAAAATAGTAACGACTAATAAATAAATGTTTTAATTACTGTGTAAGGGTTTATTTTAATTTCCTAATAATTATTTTTGATTTTAAAACAAATTTTCTTTATTTCCTTGTTTCCCACTCACTATTCCCTGTAGAATGAGTTTTCTAAATCGCGTTTTATGTAAATGAGGTGGAACTGGTAACTTCCGCAGAAGAGCTCAGAAGTTCTCAGAAGAGCATATTCTGCCTTCTGGCCCGCCGTTGTTTAAGCCAGTCTTACTACGCCCGACCGTATGGTTATGCTGTTGGTATTCGCCGGTGAAGACAGTTTCGGATAAGTTTTAGTTAGTTAGAATTAGTTTAGCTTCTTATTTTCTAGCTTACTTTCAAGCCCAAGTAGAGGCTGCTTAAAAGCCTGAGAGGGTCCGACTGTGAATATCCTTTAGTTAAAATAAGAGTGTTTTAACCGTTCCTTGAACTTCTGTTTTTGCAGTTTAAGAAGTAAGCGAAGAGTCACTACACACATTTCAAGGTTTCCAGTTGCTAAGAACACTCAATTTAACTAAAATCTTATAATATTTTCGTAAAACTGAAAAGTTAAATTTATTTAGGGCTTAAAAAAGCTTCGTAAGCACAGAAATAGTTTTACTTAAATCCTCTATTTTTTATGAATAATTATTCCTTATTAACTAAAATTATATGAATACAATTTGACTTTTCGTATAATAACAGAACAGTAAAAATCTTATGCCCAAAGATTTAGAAACATTTTAAGTGCCAATGAATTCATAATTTCAAGTATTAAACGGTCAAAATGTTTAATATATTGTTGATTTATTTGTTATTGAAATAAGTTGTGCAAACTCTGATAAATTGCGACTTACCTATTTGAGTGCATTTAGAGTAAAATAATTATTTGATGATACGGTTAGCTATAACTACTTGCAATATTTCACTTTATTTTCAATGAAAATTAGAATTCTTGTTTCAGTAGGATAACACCATGAAATCAAACATTTTTGTGTAGTTATCCAAACGCTTATTGGGGAATATTGAATTTTTTTTATGCGTTCAATCGCCTTAGAGCTCAGTTTTGATAATGCTCAGGAAAAATAACTGGCATGCTTTTAGTTTTCTTTTTAAAGGCAGAGTATGCGATTATTTTACGAAGAAAATGCGAAAAAGTTCCTTTATTCTCTTTCCTAGTGTCAAATATTTCTAAAGCATGATTGTGAAAAAAAAGAGAGAGAGAGAGAGAGAGAGAAACACCTTTGAATGGGAAATCATTAAATAAATGAAATGCCTCATTAAATAAATTTCTCTAATATTGCAGTGAAAATTACATTTCTGTGTATATATATATATACAGACCCACACACACACACTCACATATATTTGTGGTTTTTTGAAGTCAATGTGTAAGCGCTATTTCCCATCCTATTGTACTGAGAAAGGCCTGCTGTGCTTTTCTTATTTCTTTTTGATCAACGCAATCGGCTTTTTACATCTTTTCGTATTGAATTCAGTTGCTTCTTTTTCTACGTTTGGGAAACTTATATGATTTTTTTTCCTTCTTGGTCTAATCTGTTTCAGCTGTTCCCTCGGGATACCGAGCAATACGCTTTTTTCGATCGCCACTCTTTCGATCAGTAGGAAGGTAATCTGAGCATGTAGGAAAAAACGAAATTCAGGAAATTACAGGATGTAAAATTTATAGCGATGCACAAAGAATTTTCTAGTGTTTCAGGCACTCACTATAACATAAAAATTTGTCCCACCATTATAGCACTTTAAATCCGACATCAAGTATAATATTTTAAATAAAGGGTATTCAGTCATGGAATTTGTTGATGATAAAAAATTCTCTTGAAATAAGAAATTATTTAACGTTACATACAAATACATAATTTTGGAAGGACGAATGTTAATTTATTTAAAGAATTATTTATGAAGCACAATTAGCATACATTTGCTCAAAGTTAATAATAATTGTTTTCACAAATTTTACATAAATTACACTTAAAATTAATACATTGAATTACTTAATATTTTAATTGCATAGCTTATTGGTATTCCATGTCTGGTTTTTGAACAGCACAATATATATATGCATATATAGATATCTGGCGTAAATGATAAATGTATTAGTAATTTAATACATTAAATTTTTTATATTTAAAAATGACATCACGAAATTAACTATTTTAAAACTTATGTCATATTTTCAAATATAAAATTTATTTAAAGACTTAAATACTTGTTCTCTGTAAATATGAAATAAAATGATTATGACTGTTGGTTTGTAACTGATTACAATAAAATATAATTTACTGATTCGTAAAACTCGCATTTTGTGAATGATTTCAAGGAACATCTCCTTAATTACAGTCCTATTTATGCCATACAAGTCCTAGGAGGAACTGATAATTCAAAACAATACACTGTTTCCCCCCACCTATGGGGAAAATATAGGAAATCCCAATTAATTATAAAGGAAAAAATGATTAATTTTCATTGCTTTTACATGTTTAGTGTTATAGCATAAATTTACTAGGTTTATTTTTCTCGGAATGGAACCATGAAATTGAGCAATGCTGTCGCTGGGACTCAAATTCCAAATCACCCGATGCTATTCGAGCATGCTTCAAATTACACAATTACACCATGAAGACACCGGTAATAAAGTACCTTATTGGCAATGACTAACTTCTGGGCAATGATTAACCTGACGCATTTATTTGCACTGAAAATTATTTTAAAAACCTTCTCACCTCATTTAGTGACGTCCCTTCAGTGTGAAACGTATTTCCAATGGGCTTTGTTTATCGTTCTAAAATTATCCTCTTCTTTTCCTCATGTATATGGTTGTAACGCACATTGTATGCAATCTACAATGCGATGTGCTTTCTAAGTTTTTACATTTTGCTTCGTTTTGAAAGGGATAAAAGAAGAATTGCACATACGATTGTTAACAATAAACTGCGTTGGCAAAAAAGGTACAAAAATTAGGTTTCGAATTCGAGAGAGAAGTATTAGTACGTACCATGATTTAACACTCTTGGCACTATAATCTGTAGAGTCATGAAGGTTACTTTGAAGCAGGAATTATCAAAAATCAGAAATAACCTCCTCGGAATTTAAACTCAGGGTGTCCCCGTTCCTAGCTGAATGTGCTTTCAATTACTACACGAAGGTACGCGGTAAGGAAAGAAAACATTCATTACATTCTCTCCCACTTGAAGGGTAGGTGGAAAGGAAGGGACCCTGTCGCTAAATACATGCAGAGGCGAATTACTGTCCACCACATTTTAGTTACGGGGCCATTTGTATGATGCCACTCTTATTAGGTTTACTTTAGAGAAGGAAACATGGAAAAACAGTAATACCCTAGCCAGTATTTGGACCTTCCTATTATTACCTGAACGTGCTTTCAGTTACACCACGAAGGCACGCGAAAAGGAGGGAGAGCATTTCCTGTCAGTTTACCCCTGACTAACGTAAGAACACTAAGAAAACTAATATGACCACTTTAGGTTCCTTTTATTTATTTCTTAGTGCTGAATATTGCTTTAAATGCATCGCATTTAGAAATTTACTTTTATTTTAATGTTAATTCAGCGTATAACCTACTTCCATTGTTTTTTGTTTTTCGTTTAAAAACAACTTCTTTTCCAAATATATATTGTTGCGTGCGTACGGATTCGTTATGAATTGAATGCACAAGTCCGATGAAAAATGAACAAAATTTATTGTTATTACATGAAATAAAACAAAATGCCTAAATTTCCTAAGATATTCGTACAGAATTACAATATCTCACAGTAGTTATCTTTTAACTACTCAAACGTTCAACTGAATTTCATTCAAAACAGCTAGAGAAAGCTAATCCGCGAATTCGCTACAGCCAACAAGAGCAATTTTCTAAACAATTTATTTTCACTAATGATTTCTTAAAACAACAACTAATGAATTAAGAGGTTTTTCATGCCGCTTATATAAGCTTTTTAAATGCGCGAGAATTTTCTGGTATTTTCTCGAAATAAAAAAGGGATATTTATTTATTAAATGCACGTGCTCTTGTATTTTTAATTTTCGGGTTTATCTTTCTTTTAATATTCGCTACGCGCTGCACTGCACGGGTAATAAAACAATTTTATTTATAATTCTACTAACATTAACTAATTAAATACCAAATCCGTAACAACATGATTGGAAGACAAATGGTGATGAATACATCCTAATTCTAAAATTTTACAATTTTTTTTCCAACCTTTTGAGAGCGGGTTAAAATTTTGCTGGCGATTGTTAACGATATATTCTGTTGGTAAAAAGCTCCAAGGATTAGATTTCGAATTCATAGTAAAAATGTAAAAACAAGATTTTTGTACCATTGATGTAACAGGTTAACTGCCAAATGAGAAAGATAATAAGCCAATTGGGGGATACGGCTCCGACGTCAAAATATGAGTTAATAAAGTGACATAACGCTGAGAAGATATAACATATAATATTCTATCAACGCATAGCTTTCATTTAATCGTAAGGTTTTAGAAAGATTTCTTGTAATCGAAGTCCTTCTGAAATAGTTCATTTGGAATGCACTATTTTGTGGATGTACATCGCATGTCCTTCTTCAGTGTTTTCAGGTTAGCGTTGTCTCGAGAATAGTTGATATGACTATTGCCAGTTAGAACTTGAAGTTATACTTTGGGCATAGAAGTGTTTTTCTAGAATTAAATTTTGCCTCTTTATCATATCTACAGGGAAAATTCCGGTACGGCCATTATCAAAGTGAAAATTTCAGCACATTTTTATCGCCAGTTCTAGAAAAATTGCATGCATCTGAACAGAGCACAGGAACCAGAATATCGATACAAGATGACATCATTCAGATTTCTGCATGCCATTTTACTTAAGCATTCAACACATTTATTCATTAAAGATTCACGCATTCATTTTAAGGGACTTCACTCAGAGTTCTACAGTAAATACTATGATTCCGGTCAGTAGTCCTCCTTAGCAGTGTAAAAGTAAAAAAAAAAAAAAAAAAAGTAAATACTATGAATAATCACATAGGGTTTATGAAATATGTTCAGTCAAATTTGCCGAGCCCACCTTCAACAAATGCGAGTAATTCGAATATATTTGCTAAATGAAATTTGTCTAGGCTTCATTTTATCTTAAATCGTTGAATAAACCGATCATTGAAATGAAAGTGCTCAGGAATTTTGCTATAAAATAACCCATATCCGACCATATCAAGCAACGAAACAGTGAATCTGGGCTCTAAATCCTGAATTTTTTTCAGAATATTTGCTTGAGGTATGTTATTAAACATGCAAATCATTTGGGGAAACAAAATTAAATTTTTGATAACGTATTAAAAGGAATTTAGTACTAATGAAAATATAAGCCACTTTAGAAATGAAATAGCACACATTTTGTTTCTTTAACCAATATTTGCTTAACGAGCTTCTATGAGCATTTTTATTTAATAAATAAGAGCATAAATAATAAGTAGGACATACACTTCAGTATACATTTTCCATAGTGGAAAGCAAGCGCGATTTTTAATGTACAAAATGTCAAATATCAAATTATCATGTAAAAAGAGGCGTGAGATAGGAATTCTACACTAAGCAAAATCAGCTGAATTTGTTACCAGCTGAAAGATGTTCTTTTAAATTTATTAATATACGAGCTCTTCAATTGATGAAAATAACTAAATTGAAATAATTGATGAGAAAATTTTACGGGGAAACTTCTTAATAGGCAATTTAGTTTAAGACTTTAATATCGAAAAAAAAAAAACTTTTTATGAAAATAACAGATACACCGGAGTAACTTTCTTATTCCCTCCACATTTACTGAAGTCATATTTCTTAAACGAATATTTTTATTTTAGTTGCACGATTTCGGGAATCCGTCGACTTCTTTTCCTTTTTTCTTTGCATTTCTTTTTAATTTTTGCTGTTAGACTGCAATTAAAGTAATCTTAATTCGAAAATATCTCTGAGCGTGGATCTGATAAAAAATTACCGCAAATTACTCAAAACGTATTACCTTAGTTTTTAATTAGCACTAGGAAATAAATTATTAAAAAACACTGAAAAAGCAAGAGTTCACCCAAAAGCGTTTTAGTTTATGCTGGAAAATTTCACAAAATGAATTGTTACCTAATGTAATTTAATTACTGTAGTGCTTGTGGTCATTAAAAAGGTGTGCTAGTTATGAATAAAAATACTCAGATGCATTTGGATCGCCCTCTCAGCGCGTTAAAATGCTGTATATAATATTTAAAAACGGAAGAGAAGATTTGCATTAGGTTGCTGTAAATACGATAAGGGTATTCAAATTCGAAAAATGTCTTTTATGCTATAAAAATTCAATACTGATTAGATGAAAAAGCGAGGGAAACTTTAAGAAAAATATATTAGCGAGCTATGATTAGTAATAGTGCTATTATTATGATTACTTATATTTGGTAAAAACAACTAGAAGAAGTTATGCTAATAGCTTCAGTGTTGTTGTTAAAGTGTAATTAATACGTATTTGCTCAATAGTGATTTTCTCGAATATTTAAAAAAATAATGTCAAAAACGACAATGAAAAATGCCCCCCCTTTGCTTTGTAGAGACTTTAGGTATTTTTCGGAAGCAGGCAAGATGAAAAATGAGCAAACGCCTTCGCCGGGAATCGAACCACGAACCTCTGGAATACCGGCCCAGCGTGCAGAACCACTACACCACGAAGGCACGCTAGAAAGGCGGGAAAAATACCTTATAGCTTGAATTCCTAAGCAAGTAGTTGTATTGTCAATACAAATCAAAAGTTGCTTATTTATTTTATAATAAATATGCTAAATTTTCTGCACAAGAATGCTACAAAAATTGGAATTAAATACCTGTCTTGAGGATCTTTTTTGGTATCTTCTTGTGCAGACAAGTATATTTCTTCTTTTAATTATTTTGTTCTCATAATGGACTGGGAGTCTTTTAACTCTCCTTAATTTAGCCTACATAAAAGAAAAATACTGGAATGGCTTGCCTGTCTTTAAAGTTGGAATTATTGTTCATTATATCGTATCTTAAGATCTAAATAGATAAACGCGGTTTAAAATGACTAGTTCTTTATTATGATGTGTAAGTACAACAGTCTTTTGTTTTCTGAATATGAATGTATGCATCAGAGGAAAATTCAAAATATGGTGACACAATGAGGTGCCAATAATTTTTTGTATTCATTTTGCATTTTGCTACTAATTCAAAAAAATTAATTTTACTATAATACGCACAGTGTGTGTATATAAATCAGTTCATATTAAGCCAGAATTTTGATATCAAGAAATTTTTTGTTGTTGTCAGTGTCGTTAATTTCCGAAATAAACCAAGAAGTTCAGTAAGCTTAGTACATGAAAGTACTCCACGAGCCGAATTCAAAGTCCTATAAAAGCTTATTAACCATCTGATCTTGTAAGAGTCATTAGAGCAATATCAATTGTTCATTCAGTATACCCGAATAATTATTAAAGTTAATGCGTTATTTGCTTCAATAAACTGAGACATAACTGTTACATAGTCCTTTTCTTCGAGTTACTTTTTTTACTTTGTTTTATTTATTGATTTTTTTTTAAATAAGCAGTTTCGGCCAAAAGAAATAAAGTGCTTTCTTGGTGATTTATACTATCATTATCACTACATCGGAAAATGATGTTTTATTTATTTATTTTCTAATGGTCATTTAAAATTTAATCATAATGAAATTATACTTTAAATGCAACCATTAGAAAAATAAAGCACAAATATTTCTCTCCCCTCATTTATTCTAAAATATTCATTACTTCAGCTTATTTAGAACTGCACAGACGTCTAAAATGTTGTTTCATCATTGCATTTTATATATAGTTCACAACAGATCCAAAACATTAAAAAAAATTATTTTCAGTTGGAATGATTTATTCATATATTTTCATTATACACGGAATTTATAAATTCTAAGTTAACTTTAATTTTCTATTACGTTGGGCCAAACAGCGGCCGAGCGGTAAGGTCGCTGAACACTGGTAGATCGGCCCGAGGTTCGAATCCCGCGAACGGGCTGGCCGCATGGGTGTTTTCGTGGCTTTCACCATGTGTAACGCATACGAGCCAGTTTCCCTAAGAGAGTCCTCCACGAAGGCATCCCTTTCCTTAGGCAGATAGCCCTAGTGTGCTTTGCGATAGTTAAATACACCACGCCACACCTATTACGTTGTTTTAACTATTTCGCTGATAATTATCTATTCATTATTTGTTTCCGATGAACATCAAAATGCAAATAAAATTTCATTTTATTATATTATTGGTACAAACTAAATTTCTTTTAACTTCTTTACTTATTCGTGGCTTGTACTTTAAAAAACACAAAATTCATAAACGCATCAGCCAATTTTCAACGCTTAGCGAGAAATTAGATGATGAAGCTGTCTGAGCTTAATTTTCACTGATTTTTAAAACTGCTTATTAAGATTCTGCAGAAATCCATAAGTTCAAAACGGTTAATTTTCACTTAGTACTTAAAGAATAAGAAACTCAATAAATCATATCTTCAAGAATAAATTTTTCTCCGAATTTGAGCAATACTCCGGAAATTACTAAGCAATTCAATGCAATAAAAAACAAAAGAGCCTCAAAACGGTTCGCGCAATGACCTGTTTATATACTGCCACAAAAAAGAAAATTGTGTTCGATAAAACGCTGGGAATGTCATAAAACAAAATATATGGCAGAAAAAGATTTTAAAACATAACACACGATTCATTTAAACTCAAGGGTCCGCCAAAAACCTATTAAATAAATAAATGCAAAGAACAAAATAAATAAATAAAAATAAAACAAGAACTTTGGCGGAGACTTGATGTTCGTTTCATTAAACCGCCATTTTGAACGCCATCTTGACGGCAAATTTCCTCGTCGCAGCGCCATCTATTGGACAATGAAATAAGTAAGACGTGAAAATAAAAGAGATGGGTTTTCAGAGAGGAAACGCAGTACATGTCTAATGCATTTTCTTAGGTAAATGTTGGTAAATCACGCACAATGTGATGTGTTTTGCTGAAGCTGTTTTAAGAAAATGGATGTCGAAGAAACGAGTAAGAACAGAAAGAAAACTGAGCTTTGAAATTTAAGAATTTTATTATTTAGATATTTGTTATATCTTAACGAGAAAGTTTTTATACACACACTTTAGAAAAATTTAACTTTTTATGTATTTTGGTATTTAGTTGTAAATAAAATTTTTCATATATGATTTGGTGCTGGACAAGAGCGTACTTATTTAACTAAATATTTTTATCTAGAATTATAATTTAAGTGCTACAGGTAATTTTGAAAATTATTGATGTTTGAAACTTGAATTTTACTTCGCATTGCTTTGATTTTTTAACAAGAATTATATAAATAGGTTTCTTAAATTTTATCACCAATTATACTACCTGGAAATACAAAATGCTGATGCAGGGCATTTATAACTGGTTTACTGTTTTAGTAATCAACACTATATATTTCCAACTGTTAAATATCTTTTTTTTTTCATTTTTTAAAAAATAATTTTCAGTAAACAGCTACACCTCTTACCTGGCAATTACCTAATAATTTTATTAGATTTTTTTAATAAAATCCGCTTTACAAGCAGTGTCGTAGCTAGAGCCTGGGCGGTCCCTGAATATACCCCTCTTGATATCCAAATAACCAAAACGAAAAATGTCAAAATGATGTATGAGAAAATAAATTAAAACTCTATGCTCATTTTCAAGAAAAGCTTTAATTCGAACACTTTAAAAGTATATTATTTTGCTTGTTTTTTTATTCGCAAAACCATCAGTAACTTTGCCGAGGTCTATCTGATTACTTCAATTCCTGTTATGTAGACATTATAGAAAGATTTCTTAAACGCAAAATATGCATTTGTTCATCTACAGTTTTTAAATGGCTTTTATTTAGATAACTCTTCTTACAACTCGCAACACTTACTATTACAAGTGCTCTCAACATCTTGATTACTTAAGTCAGGCTACTATGGAAGTGATTAATAGTATATCTGTTGAAGTAGTTCTGATATATAGAGATGACAGTAAGAATGAATACTGACGCACTGGTAGAGGGTCCTTTTGTTAAATTTGGGGGGAGGAAATATCTTTCAAGAGTAGAAATTCCGATTTCTATTTCGCTTTCAGCTCTGAATAGATTGTCATTGATATGGCTTTGGTCCATGTTCCAAAGCATCATTTATCTGGGGAAGTCTGGATCCTTACGGAGAGCCGAAGTGTAATAACTATCTGCTCCAGGTTAGTGAAAATTTATATTGCATATTGCATATTTGCATATTCAACAGAAACATCCCTCTGTAGGGACATTAGGTTATTTCAAAGCAGGAGACATGAAAAATTAGCAGTGCCCTCGCCGGGACTCGAACCACGGACCTCTCGAATAAGCGTCGAACGTGCTGACCATTACACCCCCAAGGATGCTAAGAAGGCGCTACAAATACCTTATATATTCTTTCCCTTTTAAAGGGTGATTGGGGATTAGGGAACCCAGTCGCCAAAACCTGGTGGTGGACAATCATCATTCATCACCTTTTTTAGTTCGGGCGCCACTATCTTAATTCATTTGGATTATTTTGAAGCAGGAGTCATGAAACATGAGCAATGTCCTCGCCGGAACTCGAACCACTGACCTCTCGAATTCGCGTCGAACGTGCTGACCATTACACTACGAATGCATGATAAGAAGGCGGGAGAAATACCTTATATACTCCTCTTTTAATGGGTGATTGGATTTTTAGGGAACCTAGTCGCCAAATACTGGTGGCGAAGAATCATCATTCACCACCTTTTATTTCGGGTGCTACTGTAGACACATTAGGTTATTTCGAAGCAGCAGACATGAAAAATGAGCAATGTCCTCGCCGGACTCGAACCACGGACTTCTCGAATACGCTTCGAGCGGCTGGCCACTACACCACGAAGGCATGCTAAGAAAGCTGGAGAAATACTTATAACTTGAATGTTGTTCTTCTTCTTTTAGCATAATTAGGTGTCCACTGTTAAATTTTCAATAATTGTTTCTTCAAGAACCTGGCAGACTTCTTAGAACCTCATTTATTATAAAAAATTATGATTTACTGCAAAATTTTCACTTCAACTATTATTAAATTTTTACTTAGTTCATTTATTATAACATTTTTACTTCAAATAAATAATTATAAATAATATCTTTAGATGCTGTAAACTGATACTCGCGGAACATCAGCTGAAATTCCTGACTCTACGAATTTTTTTTTTTTTTTTTTTTTTTTTTTTTTTACTATAAGAATGGGATATTAATTGAACATTGCTTTAACATGATTTAAATTTCCAACTGAGGTCTTCCCCTGCATTTTAAAAAGGCTTTCTAGAACTATCCAATATTGCTTACAAAATCTCCCTTTATTTCAACATTTCTCATTTTTGTCGATAAATATAGACTCTATCGCTTTGTCGCAGTTTTACACTAGATGTTTGCTTAAAGAAGATTAGTTTACTGAAATTATTCCCCTTTTCGTTATAGTGCTTGTTGTTGAATTTGCCCCGTTTTCTCATCATTCTTTTGACGAAATTATTCCATTTTCTCTTATTCTTTTTTAATTACTTGATCTTCTTTCTAGACATAGTAAACTAAATTTGTTTTGATTTATTAACGTGCTTTTTAGCATTTTGTTGATCTATGACACAAAATAGCTGCTCAATACAATAGGTGTACTTTAAGCTATTAAATTAATTTAGATGGAACAGGATGTGTATTATGTTTGACGCTAGCAAAACGTTATCTTTTACTTTCTTAAATGTCTATTAAAATAAAACGGAGATTATGTCTAAAGCTTCAGAGCCTAGGATAAAAATTAATTTAAATTTATTAATATCTTTGAAATAAAAATGGGTTGTGTGTCTAAACAAATATATATTCGTTCACTATTTAATTTCATTGAAAAAAGGGTATTTCGTACTTTGTTTTACTAAAATAAATAAGTTTTAATAGCATAATCGCTCTTGAAATAAAATGAAAGAAATGACAACTTAAAAATTCTTCACTTGCAGTGCAGGAAAGATGTATTCAGCTTGCAAAAAGAGAAAAAGTCAGTCATCCCGAATTTGGGACTATGGATTGTGTGCGTAACTAATACAGTGAATCAAAATTCTACTAAATTATACCTATATTAGTTGGGAATAGTTTCCGTACTGTAAATTAAATAGTGATATTATAATGTATTATTTAATAATTTTTGCTTGCACTAAAATAATTTACAGCTGATTAGAAATATCTGGCAAAAATATGTTGGGAGTTACACGGGCCAAAATAAGCAGATTTCTTAATGGAATATCTATGCGCTTTGAAGTAGTGCAGGACGTTGTTGAGTGATAAGTAAAAAGCGTCCTACTGACGTAAATCATCATTTCCCATGCTAATTTCGACATGTTACTGTGTGTAAGCGAAGTTATTCGACATAAATTTTATTTATGGGGTTCCCGCTTAACCGGGGTAGTTATTCAAAACAGGTAAAAAGAACATTTCTTTTGAGCAGCTACTCCGTTTCCGCTCGCAACCTCAAAGGATAAAACGCATGTCTGCGAGCTTCCCACTCATACAGCAATGCTCGAAATTCATGCACACGGGAATGACGATTTACGCCACTGTAACACTTCAATGTGCCATTTCCGCATGCATATTCCATTACAAAATATGCGTATTTCAATCCTCTTTACATTTTACCATGTATTTTTAATCGCTTTGTATAATAATTTTGTGCATATATTATATGAAATGTGCATATATTAAATATATATATATTAATATTAATATACGCTGCATTGTACACATATTACAGTACAAAACCGAAATCCAGCAGTTTTGGGACTTCGGCAATTCCATATTTTGAAAATTTTTGGATATTAGATCATCAGTTTAAACCTAGTAAAATGATAGATAGAATGCTTTG
Organism: Stegodyphus dumicola; assembly: GCF_044657685.1. NCBI lineage: Eukaryota > Metazoa > Arthropoda > Arachnida > Araneae > Eresidae > Stegodyphus > Stegodyphus dumicola. The sequence continues at coordinate 137,881,723 of NC_140781.1, read as the reverse complement.
TGATTTATGATCTAAAGAGAATCAAAATTTACAAAAATAACTCAATATTTTTTTTTGTTTTCTTTATTAAACATTTCTCTTTTTTTTTTTGAGGGGGGGTGATAATCCTTTTTTTAATCTTATAGATAGGAATAATTTCTTTTCAAGTTACAAAATAATACTGTTCAAGTACTGTAACTGCCATGTCAAGAATTCTCACTAAACTGTCAATCGACATATTTTCATTCCCAAAAATGTCTTTGTCACTTTCTCCACTATCGGGAGCGATATTTTTTGTATTTAAAATATATCACAAATTTCGCCTCTCGTTAGTTGACTGCTGATTGAAGCACTATCATCTCAATGTAAAACGTTTTTTAAATCAGCATCGTGTATTATCATTTCTCCGGACTTCTTTGTGAATGTTATCAAATTAGAATGTTAACGAAAAGGGCAATTTGCTATGTTAGTTGAACATAAGTTCTGAACCTAATTCTTCCTCTCTTCCCTGCTACTGTTCCAACAAAAGGAAACCATTTCCGTTTCAAATAAATATGTCTTAAGGTTTCATTTATTGTTTAGGTCAGACAGAAAAGTGGTAACCCCTATCCACAACCACTCTGAGAGTGTGGTTGCGGCTAACGTCAATCAATGCATTGTCACTGGACACTGAGATTTCCTAGCCAGCAGGGGTTTGAAAGCGGCATAACAAGAATCTCAGTTAGTTGGTACAAAAAACTCTTTTATATCAAATCTGCTTTTTTTTTCTTTAGTATTGTATTATCTATTCCTAGACGCTGAAAAACAATTCTCAATTTTTTATTTCTGGGTCCAGGTATTAAATCATTCCGGGTATTAGACATTTGGATTTCCGACTTTGTACTGTAGTTGTAAATATTTCCGCATTGTAGATTTTATTAACTACATGCTAAAATAACAATAAAGAAAATAAGACCAAAAAAAGGAAAACAAAATTACGATCTTTCTTCAACAGTTAGAGTTTAATACATCAAACTAGAAAGGTAAGAAAAATAAATGTAAATTTATTGAATAATAAAATAAAAAATTGTTTCTGGGGTAATATATACAGATGTACTAATATATTATTTAACAATTTCACATGTATTACAGAATAATTCGGCACACATATTAATATTACATTAATAGTACATCGTAAATAATTCTCACTGCAGATGTATAAAATCACACTTTGTAATAATTATGTACGTATATTAGAATTTATCACGCTATAATGTTAGATTTATTTATTTATTATTATTATTTATTACTTTAATCTGATTATTTCTTTTTTAAAAGTTGGATCAAATACAAAAGGATTCTTTGCCGAAATACGCATAGTAAAGTACATTATAAACAAAACGTTTTCCCCCCCTTGACCATAAAACAATCTTTTTAAAGCAAAATTACCTCCAAGTCAGACTGTAATAAAACTAGCAGAGGAAAGAGTGTCCATACTCCGAACTGAAACATAGTTATTTTTCTAACCGTGATGAGAAGTAAAAATAAAGAAGTGATGTATAAAATGTGACCAAACATAAGACAAAAGTAATAATTTTTCTTCCCAAGAGAATTGAGAAAATAACCCTGCTCCCCACGCAATTTACAGGCGAGAGAAGAATCGAGAGTTGGATGGAAACTGAAATTTCATTCAATTCTCTTTTTTACTTTTACGCCATTTAGTTTTCTTGACTGGCTTTTTTTTATCGTGAAGAAAACGAGTACAGCATACTGTTGAAAAGATCCGTTGGGATCAAATCCTTACGCTTTGCTCGTATATCATCTTGCGATGTAATCGCAATTACTGGTTTAGAATCCTTTAACTAATGCCACAGATTTAACAAATAACATAATGTGTTTCGAGAGCATTGTAATTATACTGTAACATACATATAAAAATCATTTCAGTCTCATAAGACTAAAATCTTCTATAAATAATAAATTTTAATGCTGCTAAACGAAAATTATTCTAAAGCCCCTCGCATTTTAATCATCTTATGATATCCGTATGAATGCAATTTCATAAAGAATGAATAATGAAAACTATGCAAACAAAGCTTTTTATGATTGGATTGATGTAAGGTAAACAATCGAATAAGCGAATAATTTTTTTCCATAATGCTGCTAACTTTACTAAGAAGAAGTTCTGAGTTATTATTCCGAATCAAGCAGATTACATCAATTGCTTTTATTTATTTTATCATTATTTCGCAGTTTTTTAGCTGCTCAAAATTTGGGAAAATAATGCATTGCTTTGTTTCTTTCTTTCAATTAGGATTAAATTACATTGTATTATCAAAATAAATCTAACAATTTCAGATATTTATCTCATATACGATAATGCATCTGCATTTTACCTTTCCGTTAATTCTCGTTACTGCTGTGATACTATGGAAAGATGTCGTTTGAATTAAAGCTTATTTATTAGCTGTAGATGATAAGATTACAAAAAATTACGCAGGAAATAAAACTAAACGCGAATTTTGATATATTTTACATACATGTTCCCATGCTTTAAATGTTTTCTAACCATTTCACTAATTCTGGAATAATGTTGTTAAATATGTATAATAATTAAGTACATGAACTTAACATGTTTTTTCGGTTTGTATATATTGGGTACTGCTGCTTATCATTACCAGTCTTAAAAAGCGGCCAGGCCACGAATGACTTTTGCTTAACTTATCCCAGTTTTGATCGAAAATTTCTCAAAACCCGAAACTTGAGGTTCTTTTTCCTAACATCCTCCTTTCGAGAATAATTTCAGCCAATAAATTTTTAAGTTTCCCTATCAGGATATAATCACAAACATTCATATTTAAACGAGATTTTGTAACCCAAACTTTTGAATTATAAGCAAAATATACTCACTACTACAAGAAATGGAAGATTTTTAATCAGAAACATTGTCACAGATTGTCGTAATTTAAGATAAGTTGCTTTTAAATTTTCAAATAATCTAGAATTATAAATTTTTATTCTTCCTCTTTAATCGCACATTTACGGATTTCTGAAAACATACCCGTGACTCTGTATTCGCGAATAATTCCCTTCCAAGATTGACCGCTGAAATACGAAACCATGGGTACTAGCGTGATATTCGTATAGCATACATGATCAAGATTAAGTTAAAATTAATAAATTATGCAAATAAGGAATTACCAGGATTAGATAAAGCAATAATAGTAAATTATGCTAGATACTACAATACATGATATACTACAATACTAAATAAATATACTATTACACACTTCTAATATATATTGAGCTATATAGAACTGGAGTATATTTTTTCTCGTACTTGTGAAAGTAAAGAATTCAGACATTTTAACTGATGCGCAAAAGGCAGATAATTTTCGGCATGAGAACTGAAGAAATATGGTTCTGGTGCTGTGCAATATAACATCGTTTCGAAGATTGTAGAAATAAGGATCGTACTTTGACTGAACACTAATAACACACTAGTAGTTTCAATGCAGTTTTAGTTTACCTACGCTTACATTTTGAAGACCTTATTGCAATAAATAAACGTTATAGCGCCAAAATAACTGCAATAATACATTGCTGATAATAATAGAGTAAATGTTAGAAGCAAATGTAGAAGCAAATTTAAAATGAAGTATGGGTTCCGAAAACACTTAATAAATCAGATACTCTGTGACCACTAATAGCGGAGATTTTTTATCATCATATTTAAGATCAAATTCGGATATTAACTCTGAACCAGCAGATTTTCTGCAAACAGGAAAGACACGTAAAAACGCTCTCAGACCAGCTAGCTACTTCAAATACTCATTGAAAGAAACATTACCAGGAATCTTTGCTACCAGTAAATCTGACTGGTTGACCTACACAAACATTACGGATATTGCGCACGACTGTTCACTGAATTTATAGAAACTTCAATCCCACTTTTTCTCTCCATATTTTATTCTAATGTTGCTATGCAGATGAATGTTCAAAACTAAACTATCCTGAAAATGCACTGCTTTCAAATAAAATTCCGTCCATTTCGGTGAACATTGGGAGACATTTTATGTACCATTCTCGAGTTTTTTTATAAAAAGTTCTAACTACTGTTTCTAAGCCTATTAAACTTAGACCTGTGCAGCTAGCTCTCGGATGATGATTAGCTTCATCTACTGGTGAAAGGAAGTAAGTCGAAACATTTCTGCTGACGTTATGTTGAAATGATTGCTTTCAAACTGGGCTTGCATCATGTTTTACAAGGTGCATTTACCAATTTGTATTTCTGTTCTCGAGAATGTATTGCAACTTTTGAGTACCGTGCTATTTGAACTCACCCACCCTTTTTTTGTTTAACTTAGGATTGCTTAATTACTGGTTAATAAAATAAATGCATGAAAAATAAGATTAAAATATTAGTAAAATAAATACCTAAATAAGAGTTAAAATATTTTAGTTAACTGAAATTATTTAATTATTAAAATCTGCTTTTGCTTTTATACAGTATTAACGACTTTTTTTTTTTTTTTTTTTTTTTTTTTTCAAAAATAAAAAGGAAACGTTTATAGAGCAATTATGTATTCCAGAGTCAGGAACTAATAAAAACCTACTGTACTCTCGACAGGATTCGAACCATCTTCGAGCGTGCTAGCTAGATGTGCTACCACTGCATGCATGGGAGAATGAGAAAATTCTCTAATAAGTAAGTTACAAATTACCTTAAATCCAAAATTTCTTTGATCTCTGACCGAAGAACTCTAAAACTTTTGTTGAAAATATTTTATGTGGTAATAAAAAATTTTCACAGTTTTTAAGATTAAAACCGAGAAATACTGAATGAGTTCTCCAAAGAATTTTTTACTAAGTTAATAATATTCTGAACTCTTCTGTCTAAAGGAAATAATCTGCAATGAAGCTGTACAGAAGCCTCACTCTTAATCGCTGGACACTTGGCCGAAAGATAGTCCAGCTCTTGGCAGCCATCATCAATTTCAGTGACATATAAAACAAAGCAATGAAATAGCCGTTAAATCTAATACCAACACAAACTTCTGACGTTACAATTTCTCTTAACTACAGCTTCCCGCAACTTCTAAAGTTCCGATGAAACGAAAGAACATAATGCTCGATTGACGAATTTCACGATAACGACGGTTACAGCCTTTTTTTAATCCCACAGCGTAACAACCACTGAGGGAGAGATTAAGTATACTCTCGTTCGAAGTACTTATCCTCTGACGTCATAGTTAAAGACGCCAAAAGGTTTACGGATAAATAAAAAGTAAAAACGAAACATGAACCAAAGGATGAAAAAAAATAACTAAAAAACTGTTCTCCAGAGATAAGAAAGTCCTCCTCTTTAAGAAGATGGATAAGAAAGTGTCCGTGTAGCAAACGATGATTTTTCGAAGCTAGGACTTAGGCCTTTCTACTGGGAGACACAAGATTAAGGTCTCCGATCAAGCGGACGAAGAATGATAGGGTGAACCGTTCTTTTCTGCCCCAGCACTAGGGAGAATGCGCGGAGAACAAAGACAAAAGATTTTTTTCCCTTTTGTTTCACAGCCTGTTCTTCGAGCGCTTTTCCCGTTGGCAAGCAATTTTTTTTCACTCTTGCTGAAGGATTATTTTATTCAGAGCTCAAGAATTTTATTCTGAAAGTCCAGTGTCATGTATTATGCGCATTTCGTTCACTTAAGGGATCCAAAAGTCCAATACTTACTTAAGATTTTTAAGAATTGTTTGGCCTTCTACAGCAACAGGACTATATCTTTCATCCCATAATAGTACCAGATAAAATTTAGGGAAATGTAAGTTACTTTGAGTGCAATCTATTAAGTTTCGTTCCTCTAAGTTTTAAGAAAGGATCATTTGAAATTCAATTCCCTTTGATGTTAGAAACAAAAGCTTTTGATCTCGCTGGTCAAAAAGTGCTATGTGAAATATGTTCTAAACAACAAAATAATTTCATACATTTCATATTTAATAGTAGTTTTGTTTCAGTAAATAAAATGAGAAAGAAATGTATTGATTTAATAAGGCAATAAATCAATGTACAATTTGAGCAAAGTAATAGTTCTGGAAATGAAAGGCAAAATTTGAAATGGAAGTTTATTCCTTGTTTTCGATAGTACAATAGTAACTCTAGATAGTCACTAATGCTTCACTTCATTTATTTACAAATGCCTTGCTCTTGGCACTAAAGCCATTAGCTGTCTTGTCAGCCAATACTTCTGCGTCACAGAATTACAACCATTAAGTTTGAAGCATATGTTGTTCTCTGACCATGCGTTGTCCAGAGTCACAAAGAGAACACACTGGGACATTCCTGAATCTAACTTAAAACAAATCAACATTAAGTCAATCGTGTCCAGTTTAAAAATGCAGTGTTTGATTAGTTGGTTCAATGGCACGTAAACTGACATGGTTATAATGTGCCAAACATGTAGTAAACATTTAGAGTCTATCTTATTAAAATAAAATTAATAATATGATATCCTTAGGCAAATTTAGTAACAAGATGGAACGGGCGCACAGTTGTAGCACGAGAGAATCTGAGAAAGTATCCTTGTTTAAAAGACATTGCCAAAACTTTTTCATTGCTCTGACGCAGTCATGAATCTTCGTAAATTTCATTGCTTATTAGTCTTTTAGGAATGAAATGAAAATTCATTAAATTTCTGAATTTCTAAAAGACAGTCGTTTCTTTCTCAGTTAGAAAACTGAAGTCTTATTCCCTCAGTATGGGAAATTGGAAGTAAAAAATATGGTTTAAAATTCTAAAAATGAAAACTATTAAAACAAATAAGTCTGGAATTAATAAGACTTTGAATGCGACCTAAATCTCTTAGAGATAGTTTTCCGACAAAAAAAAAAAAAAAAAAAATCACATGTTTTTTTAACCAATGTGAATCTAACATGAGGTCAGAAACTGACCAAGAGCTTCAAGAATGCTCCTTCATTCTGATATCGCGAGTTTGGAAACAGCCAGCCCATTGTATCGAAAATGTGTTTGAAGCATGCGATCATCACGGACATAGACTGCGGCGTCCTGCTGCACATTATATAGCAGCCTGCTGCACATCTTGGCATTTTAAAATATCAAAATGTTTGTATTCTAAGGGCAATGTTTTTAAAATGTAAATAGTAAAACGAAAAGCTTCACTATTCAACTTTGTTCCAGAATTTTCTCTCTGAGCTTAAATTTTTCTAGTTAACATGCACAAAAAGAATAAAACAAGCCACTTTATGAGAATACAAGAGATTGTCTTTCTAAAGAGACGTTTTTACTGTCAGAACTTGCGAATAGAATTAAAAAAAGCTCATAAATGCATCTAATAGGTGAGTATGTTTCTCAATAAAGTACATTTTGTAGTTACTAATTTTGCATTAACTGTATTAAAAATTCTTAACTACCGCAAAACCGAATATATCGATTTTGATTTTAATTTACTAATATTTTATGAAATTTATCTATCTGCAGATATCGTTTAATGAAGAAAAAGCAAAAAAAAAAAAAAAAAAAAATAATAATAATAATAATAATAATAATAATAATAATTCACTTAGTTCATCGTTAATGCACATTTAACATCTGACATATTCGGAGTGCTCATTTAGGTTAATAAACCCTGCTTCACTAATAAGTTATTCACAGCTAAAGGAAAGGCTAAGTCGTAGAGATCCATGCAAAGTTCAGAGGAAATATTTTTTATAAAAGGTTTCTTATGATTTTACAATTTTAGATTTATAATGTCAGCGCCTGCATGATTATTTTCCATGAGCTAGTCACTTAGCCAATGAATATTAACATTGCTGATACGAAGTAAAGAAACAGAATAAAATTTGGTACAATTAGTGGTTAGCGAAAGGTAACAGAATTGCTAAAAATTTCGATTTTATTATGTCTCATTTACGACCAAATAAATGTTTAGCTTATACAGTTTTTTGAGATGTTATGTTTTTTCTAGAAGTCCTTAATTCATAGGTGTTTGGTTTGAGATGTTACGCAATGTTTGTGTGTTGGTAATGAAGTACTAATTTTATTTAACGAACAACCTAGACTTCGAGCTGATATGAAAGAAAGCACGTACTTCTAAACGTATTACATAAGAACAGTAATTATTTAGGCTTTAAAACGTATCTTGGAAACCCTTGAAAATTCATTTTGTATATCTGGCTTTGGATATTGTACAATATATTGTGAAGTTTCAGCAGTGAAGTCCTAGTTTTATTCAATGAACAGCCTAGATATCGAGTCGTTGTTAAACCTGACACGTGTTTTAAACGTTGTCTATATTATGAGTTTGTTTAAACCTTGCACGATATGTGTTTATGTATGAGGAGAAGAATCTAAATGAGGAGCAGAAATTTGTGCATGTAATAAGGGTTATGTAGAATATTTGACTACGATGAATGTTAGTGCTTCCTGAATGAAGAAAGCTCATGTTTCATTCCCACATATACGTATAAAAACCGAAAAATTGAGATTATCTAATACCTCTCACCAAAATATTCTGAACTTTCTTTTCGGGTTGAAATATACGATGAAAGCGTCATCGCTTCAAAGGGAATATCAAAAATCCATAAAAAACGGCAGTGAATTGCCTATGAAATATACGATTCGAAATGTGCATCGTAAGTATAGTTCAAAATGTGCATTGGGAATGAAAAGAATATGATATTTTCCCCCTCGGACTATTTTAGTTATTCACAAGAGAAAAGTTTTGTCATTTTGAGCTTGAATAGATGTTGAGACCCAAATGCAAAAGAAGCGAGTAAAAAATAATATTTCGCAACATCTATGCATGAAGAACAGTTAGAGGATTTTTACGCTTCTTAAGCATACTCTGCGTATACATTACATGAAAAATTTATGGTTGGTTTTGAATTTGATTCAGATATCGGCGAGAAACTTTTGACTTGCTCCTCGTTGGGATTCAGAAACTTTATCCGTGTTGCCAAAATTGTTCATAAATTAGGCAATCGTTTGAAAAACTGAAGTTGTTCTTACTAAAATACATTTCTGCATTTTAATCAGTTACCATTTCATTGGTTTATTTATGAGTACAACTACGCTTAATTGCTTACAAATGTCCACTTTATTTTTTAAATCATTATTCGAACTTCTATTTTCATTATATGTTCATGGTCACTGTTTTTGCTTGGTTCTGTTATTTCATGTGCATTTCCAAAAATTAAATTATTACATTCATTAACCTTAGTTTCATGATAAAATTCTTACACACTATCTCAGTATTTATTAGTATCATAGAAAGCAGTAAGCTAGAAACTAGTAAGAAACATGCGGTTGTATAAATAAGAAATATCTTTATTTTTCACAGATTTATAACAAACTGAGGCATCTTAAAACTTATCACCTTGATGCAAAGCGTTATGTATTCATTATAACATTATATATGTAATGTAATTCATTTCATCATACACACATATCGTTGCACGCAAGGCGTACACACGATGACCTTGTTTGAAGGGCATTTTACAAAATATTTGATATATTTCTTGATTTATATAATTTTATAATGAATTTAACTAAAACGTAATCATCACTAAAGAGAGCAAAAATTCATCACTCTGAGAAATGTATTTAAAAAACCGAAAATTTTAGGTCGAAACTGACTATCACTGACAATAAAATATTGATGATAAAAAGTGTTTATGACATCATTGTTTAGGAAATAAATTATTATATATATATATATATATATATATATATATATATTAACTATAAACGCACAGTGAAGAAGAAGAACTGGAAAATATTGATTCACTAATAAGATATAGACAAATATGTTAATCAATATTAAAAAAATATTCTAACTACACACGTTATTGAAGGAAAAATTTATGAGAAAATTTCTATTGGATTAATTTTTAACTTGCATTTTGCATCAGGCACAGTAATGTACAATACTTGTTCACAAAATTTCAAGGGATTTTATGATAAAATTTTATAGTTATTATGGTTAATGTGAACATAAATCATTAAAAAAGTAATGAAACAGTACACAAAACAGAAAGATTGACAACTGGATGTAAACAAAACAGTAAGTTCGATAAGTTGTTGCCAAATGAAAGTGTCAAAATACGTAACGAAAATATTAAGCCAGACTCTCCAAACATATTGAAACTCTTAAAATTATTCAGTTAAAAATAACGTAAACGTGCCTCCAGGTTTGCTGTCTCTCAGAAACAATGGTATACCTCCATTTTTAATCAACAAATCGAGAGGAGAAAAGCTGTGTTTTTACAGTTAAGAATATGACCTTTAAAAATTCTGAATAAAAAATAGTTGAATTTCTTAGACAAAATTGGTCATAAGAAGAGGTCCTTAACTAAATCCTATAATTTGAAACTAAACGTGCTAGAGTATAAGAGGAATTTTTGTTCCGTCTCTAACTAGAATACAGTACAAATGATAACGATAGTTGTAGAAAAGAAACTGACGCTTTTATTATTTCTTCAATTTCAAATTACACAAGTAAGAAGAATTTAAAAGAAAAAAAAATAAGTTCTGATATTTTCCGATTTAGAGTACAGAATAAGTTCAACTGTTTACAGCAGGAATAGTAAAGACTAAGAACGGGGTTTTTATGCCTTTTCAAGTACCATAGAAGCTAACTTACCAAAAATCAGTTCAAAGTTTCAGTAAGTTGAATCAGTAGTACAGCGCTCCGGACTTCAGATATCAAAGCCCTCTCTTTCTCCACTTAGATTCCTGTTCATTATTTAAAATCACTTAATTTACATTTCTGCTAAAATTGGCAAAAACGCAGACGAAAAAGAAACGTTCAACATGAGAAAGGAAAGTGTTAATCAAAATAAATCTTAAATTTATTGTATACGCACTGTAGCTCAATCTAAACTAACTAACGCGAATACGGGAACTTATTTCATAACTATTAAAAAGTTGAAGTGACATTTAATATTAATTTTTGAATTCAATACTTAGACTTTTTCCAGTACGAGAAAATCTTGAAAATAAGTATGTTTAGAAAACCATTCAGAAAAATATAGCCTCGAAAACTGTTAACCAATCGGGATGAACGCTAAAGTAATGACAAAGGAAGCCAATTCATTACTTTCTAAACTGCTCTTTCCTAATTAGTAACATCTTTTTTATTCGTGAAATCACATCCTTTATGAAGTTACTTTCTTGAACATAAAGATAAATATTATAAGGAGATCTGAAACTACTCTTATTCTCATATTCCCTAAATACAATTTACATATCAATGTAGCGTAAAAGTGGAGACTCCATCATCCGTTTTGATATGTTTGCATATTTGGAAGCATTCAATTATTAAGGTAAATGACGCAAATATTTATTTTGGGAATAACTATCAAGTGCGAAGTTCATAACCATTATTTTTAGATAATAGATCTGAGAGTATTCAGCGCAGCTTTACTCTATTTATTTTGGCGTTATTTATAGCAAAATTTCTTTCAAAATGGAGATTTTTCTATTTAGCATAATTGTTTAGTCTCGAAAAATATTCTCATTTTATTACGTTAAGTGTTATTTATAAAAATTACCCTGGAGGAAGATTACCTATTGAAATTGTATCATGGTTATGATATGATATACATAATGAATAGGAAATAACCTAATTTTCTCAACAAGCTTTATTAAAACAGCTGAAAAGCGAGGAAAAGATTCTTAAAAGTTCTTATTAAGCAATTTCCGAGGAAATTGAAAGTTGCAACATAGTTGCTTATATTAAGTTACAGATATTCAGTTTAGACTTTAAATTCTTCGCCTTTTAGTAGAAATTAAAAATTGGACTAACTGATTTGTCGTTGTGTGTTTTATGCAATTGTGAACGGCCAATGACAGCGGAACATTTAGACGAGTGTGAAGCACTGACAAATTTTTCTTGAAGATTTCAGCGCTATTGGCAAGCAAGGAGTTTAATGACCTAAAGGCCAATGTAGCTGACATTTGACAAATAAAAATGAATAAAATAAAAATGAATATAAAAAATATTAAAAAAATAAATATCTGAGAGGTTTCAGATTTTAAATTACGTCCAAAGGGGCATTTTTTAACATTTTGTCTGTTACCTTTATTTATTAAATATCACTTTCTTTGCACTTAAACTATAAAATTCAGCTCAAGAGCAATATTACAGAATAGTTTTAAATCGAGCATATCTTTAGAATTTCTGATACGCAATCTTACGCCCTGGAGATAAAAATGTTTTTTCTGTACAACGTTGCCATTGCTCGCTTTGAAATTCTTGAGTCTTTTAATAAAAAATTCGTTAAAGATTTACAAAATATGAAATCGATAATAAAACAAATTCCAAATTTCAAATTTGGGCTTCCACAGGCCCATATTCGCAGTTAGATTACGTCATTCAAAATTCGACGGCTCTATGTGCAGTTGTTTTATCACAATGGGAGAAATATACATACATTTATGCAGATTTTTCATTATTTAATTTCTTCAAATATAATGCAGGACTCTAACATTTGGTGGAGAAAGTTTAAAAAGTTAAACTGACATTTATAGTGAACTAGTGCAGAATCGCAAGAATGGAAACAATAGTCCTTCAGGGACAGAGCCCCTTTGGACTAATAAAGAAAACTAAAAATCGACAACCCTTGTTACTGATCTGAAGATTAAAAATGTATTCATGAAGCTCCGTTTCCAATTACAGGACTAAAGCTTAATAAATGCATGCACATATAAATTTTCAAAGTTTTGTTCCAATTTAAATTACATTAGATTGTTTTGCATTAATATAATGTAATTTAAAATGAAATGTTACAAATTTACTTTGTACGCATTAGATTTTATGTATGTTTAAATTTTATCTTGCCATGTGCTTTTCGTTCTTAGTGTTTCTGAATCCTTCGTGTCAGAAATATGCAAATAAATTTACCATAAAAGAAGAAGAGCGGTACACTAATTATAGCAGTTAGAGTTGTATATATATATACATATATACGATTGCATTTAAAATATACAAGAGGTTTTGTGTGCATGTATATGAAAGGTATTCCGTAAGGATACCACATTTTGTATCATAGCTAAAAAAATTACTTTTACGCACAATGGAAACTTCAACGAATATGATTATGATGAATATGATGTTGGACTGTTATTGACAAGTCCACACAATATATATTTACATAGATACTGATATTATTGTCTCAAATATCGATCTGAGATAATTAACTAAAGGCAATTAGCGTTAGAAAACACTCATTGATGAATCAGTAATCACACTGGGATTATCAGAATATATTTAAAATCTGGAACAAAAATATCGATGTTATATCAAAATGTAGATATGCGACAATTACTGAAAGACAATCAAGGCTAAAAAAGAGCCATTGATGAATCTTTGACTAATTTTCAGTAACACGAATAATTTGAAATTTACAATATTTCAAAATATGGATATTATTACCTATAATATCAGTCTACAATAATTAATGAAGAATAGTTAACATTAAGAAAGAAACGTTTCATTGATGAAACAATAATTGTGATTATCCGAATATTTTTGAAACCTAGAAAGTAAGTATCGGTGTCATTATCTTAAATATGGATATGCGTAGTTAACAAAGTCAATCAACATTGAGAAAGAGAAAATTCTGTCGAATGTCATTGACGAAACTGTGGTCATATTGTGATTATTAGAAGGTATTTGAAATCTAGCGTATTCAAAACATTTCAAATTTATTAGAAAATGTGTCACAATAAGTAGATGACAAAATATATGGCATCTAAAAACACAATTTTGCTTACTTTATTAACTTTCTTTAAAAAAAATGACACCATTGTGATAAAACCCCACATAGAGCCTTCAGTTAGTCACAAATGAATCATAATTGATCCTACGAACAGATATAGTGTGAGAATCTAGAGCCGAAGTTAACCTCTCAGATGTCGCTGAAAGGGAAAGTTAGAATGAATGAAGACTAATGACGGGGAGAGTCATCAGTGTTAATGCATCCGTACATAGATTACCCGTACTCTATTGCCCGCAATTGCTTTACATTATCTGAATCAAGCGTGTGCCGTCCATTCTACAGAGACCTGATCTACAAGGGTCAAATATAAGTACTAACATTAGGCACTTAACAAAGGACAATTAATCTACGCTGGTTTGGAGCCCTTTAAGATTCGATATTCGAGAAACCATAACGAGTTTCATGAAGTCTGTGTTTGTTTACAGATGGGAGAGGCTTTACTGACGGAGGCACAAATTCGTTAGAGGCTCGTTATTTTGTAAATTTAGCTTAATGAGCGAAAACATAAAGAAGAGACCAGGGTTTAGCTACTCGCGTTCAACGTCATGGTATTGTCTACATATTTCGCCATACTTTTAATTAGACTAAAATAACTGTTTAGTACATATAAAATTAAACTTCTCTAAAAATTCATATTTTTCCCCCACACATTGAGCAAAATAAAAGCTAGATCAAACAGTTTCAAGGGCCTATTTTATAGTATGTTAGATAATTCGTCTTGTGGTGCAATGGGTACAAAATAGTTCTGAAACTGTTTCTTTTTGTAAGTTCGTCAGTGCTTCTCGCGGTCACATGTGATTGGTTGCAGCGTAAAATCGGTATGACATCTACTATCTACCCTTGTAGAGACATTAGGATATTTTTGTAAGCAGGCAAGATGAAAAATTAGCAACCGCCTTCGCCGGGAATCGAACCACGGATCTCTGGAATACCGGCCCAGCGTGCAGAACCACTACACCACGAAGGCACGCTAAGCAAAGCGGGAGAAATACCTTATACTCTCAACAGCGCATCGAAAGAAACGTTTCAGCGAATTTTCGCTTTCGGGATATCTGATTGTTTGACTTGCGGGAAAACTATTTCTTTTGGGGAAACCTACGAGGAGATTTAAGCGAAACGCTTTCATCTCAATTGCAAAATTTTCCAGTAGCTAGCCAGGACATCGATTTCAACGGAACTTGTTTCAGCAAGAAATCCTCTAGTTTTGTTAAAGGAGAAGTTCATTTCTCAAAGAAGTTTCTCCTAGCCTTACTTGTAGTTAGGCATAATAACACCAAAAAGATTAAAAAAAACTCAAGATCCTGATGCTTGTTCTGAGGAATTGGTGAAAACATTTATGAGTAGTGCCTTGACAGTACGAACATTCTTCTTCTTCCCAACTTCTCGCCTACCTTGTGGGAGAAATTATAGTTCTGCAAGGTAAGTCTCGCAGCATCCCCCTAAAGCCTGGATTTTTACATTATAAGTCACAATTAAATTGATTTACAAGATAAGTAATTTTTGCTCTTGATTAATTTAAAATGTGCAAAAAGGAATTCTGCCGTGATTCCTTCCCTTAAATGAACGGATATAAAAGTTCTCGAGCATCGATGTTAGTTTAATTACTGTAACTATGAAAGTTACTATTTCAAAACTTAATTCAATTTATATTTTAAGTTCTATCTCTATTTTAGATCATATAAGAAATTATTAGTAATTCCGAATGCAAATTAGAGACATATGTTCAATTTAATTGCAAGTAATTAAACGCCGATTCCTTTCTGTTATTTGACTGAAAGATAAATATTATTTTGTTGCAAATATTAATGTATATAATTTGAGCGCAATTAAATAATATACATAGCAATTAAATGTACATATATCTAATTTACTCGCAGTATTCATTGCAATTAAATAAGATATCCGTTTAAAATCGGTGAAATTAGAAATTCGCGATTTACAAACTGATTATTTTAGTTCAGTAAATTCTCATTTAAATTGATGTATTCAAACGTTCTAGTAAGGAGAGCATTAATTTCTGTTTAATGCTCGCGTTTGCTATTTACCTGTCCGAAGCAAATATCTTACGCCCAAACCCATGTTTTTGGTTCATTAAAATAATCTCATTTTGGAGTGAGCAGTCACTTCGCTCATAATAACACTCCTTTAAAATGGATATATTCCAGCGACTCCATTATACCTCACACTTTAGCTCTCTTTATTTCCCGTAGGGAAAAGCAATAAAAAGAGAAATGTTTTATCTCAAGTTCGTGTGTAAAGTTATTCAAAAAGCAACTAAGTAGTTTTTTGTTTCTTTAGCTATTTTGTTTTATTTTACAATAAAGAAGACGACATACAAGCAGAAATTGAATTGTAAGACTAATTTTAGTGGATTTATGGATTGTACATTAAGACCGCCATCTTAAAATTTCATTAAAACCATCCTGGAAAGCTTCCAGTTACAGCTAACGACTCCCATGAGTTCTGCATGTCTCTGCTCACAAATACTGTGCAAACTTCTCTCTAAATTCCAGAATTTTTCCGAGAGAGATGATTCAAGAACTGTTCTTCGAGATGATGAAATTCTTTGTAAATCCGCCACAGTGTCACTGTTAACGTAATTAAGAAAGATTATTCTGAATTTTAACATTTGACTACTGTTTCGTATTTAATTATTGGTTTAAGAAAAATGTACTTGAACTTCGCATCGGAACAAATTCGTATAAAGAAATATAGCAGAGTATTTTAGAGACTATAAATAAAAAAATGCTTTTCATATTGTTTCTTTTAATGTATTTTTTAACCATAATATATTTTTATTGTATAAAATTTTCTAATTTGCATATTTTTCTCTTTCTTAGTATAATTTTAATTGTAATTTTAATGAACATTATTCGTATAACGAATTCCAGAATATGAGGTTTCATTCCATTCTTTAAATATATAATCATGAAAGAAACAAATAAAATTTATTATTATTGAAAATGGTTTATATAACATTTTGAAAATAGCGGGCTGCTCTCTCTCTCTCTACCTCTGTTTAAAAGTTTACTCTACCTCTGCTTAGGAAAGAGGCTGACAATTTTAGAACTCCACCTCGTACGCGTTTCGATGCAATGCACCGAACAGGAATGAAGTGCAGAGAAACAAGCAATTTGCAGGCGTTTTCAGAGTTTTAATTAATATCTAGGCTGACTGAAGTCGTACGAAGATAAAAATAGTCGAAATGGCTTTCCACAAATTTTGGAATCCCGGGGGGGGGGTACTCTCTCGAAACCTGAACTCCCCGTCGTTCCGGAGGAGATGATGCTACAAAAATAAAGAGATAGACGTGCACAGATTTTAATAGTATTAATCTAACTCTCTCTGCATATACTTAATCTAAATATTGGGGAATCTTCCAAAATTAACAGATGAATTCTTATCAAGTTTTTAACGCTCGAATCCAGTAACACAAATGATATCAGCAGTCGAAAAACTAAACAATTATTTGTATTGCAGCATTAAAACTAAAACCTTAACAGCACTTAACATCCGCTTGTTGCGGGCTTATAATACAAGATTAGAGAATAAAAGCTTGGTTCCTACGCTAGCGTGGCTCTTCACGTAACTACATACAAAAGCTAAATCACCAACAATTAGTATTGTACCAGTGTTGCCAGAAATTTTCAACTAAAGTAGCTGGAGGAGAATCGAAATATCGCAAAAGTAGCCTATGACATCATAAATCACGTGATCTTGAATGATGTTATAACTACGTATGTCCACACGACCTCTGACGTTATCACAAATCCAGTCTCATTGGTTCTGTTAAGTTAGGAACTGTAATTTTTAGTCGTGTAAGTTATGTATCTGAGTTTCACCGAAAATATATTTTCGGTGAATATTAATATTGTTTGTTATCAATTGCTTAAACATTCGTTTTCTCTTTTAATTAATTCTCAGTTTTAATTTAGGCTTTAATTTTTAAATTAATTTGATCATATGTATTGTTAAGTGCTCCCTCAAGTTTGGATTGTTAGTGCTTTTGCACTAATATTTTTGAGTTGGCAGCTTTTTTTTAATTCATTAGTTTTTGCTTTATTTTAATTGTTTATGATTTTCTATGAGTTTGTCATTCTGCTTGGTTGACTTACTTAATTTCATCAGGTTCTGATTCCTTGTTAAATTTCTGTTGCTATTTAGAGAATTTCATCGATATCTATATAACTGAATCCAAGCAGAACTCTAGAGCGAATTAAAATGTTGCTCTTGAAGTGAGATTGTCATACTTTCATTTTAATTTCAAAAAACGTTTGAAATATTTAACTTAATAGTTGAACTTGGTTTTAAAGATGCATTTTAAATTTATTTAAGCAGGCTGTTATTATATCTACAAAAACTTCATATTCATCCGTAAAGTTTTCATTTCAACACCACAAAATTACGCTATTTCACATATTTTTTTAGTTATACAATGCGGGCTCATATGAACAGGATGAAATGAAAATCACTAGCTTAAATTATCCTCTGGTTTATATTCCAAGTTAGGTTTTTTTTAAAGAATTTAATATCTCATAATCGTCTAGGTTATTTTCAATGACTATTAAATTATTTTAATTTATATTATATTTAAAATATTAAACTGTTTAAATTATCTCTTTCGAATATTTCATTAGGATTATATCAAAAGACAAACCGAAATGTATTCTTTCCCAAATAAGTGCCAGAAAAAAACTTACATTCGACAGCTTAAGAGATTAACAAAAAACGAATTCTGTTGTATACAATTTTTGCTGCAAAATTATGATTTGTGTTTGACAATTAGCTTTCAGATTTAAAACTTATTTATAAAATTTATATTACTTATTTTATTTTATTAAACTTGAGCCTTCTAAAAACATATTAACATTGTTAAAACTAAATCCTATTGGAACATTTTAAAGCTTTAAAACTTGCCACAAGGAGGAATAATTGAAGGATTACAGATAAAATAATTATACTAAAATCTCACGGTTTTGCAATTGGTATTCCGGATCTCTCACGGGTATATCAAAACTAAAGTTGAAAAGGTGACTATAAAATGCTAAAAACATTCACGTGTTTTAAAATAATATGATTTTTGATATGAAAAACAACACGTTACAACGTACATGTTCCTTATATTTCCTAATATAAGCAAGAGATATGAAGCTTATCTTTCTCCAATCGTAAATTAAAAAATTAGTAATTCAATTATGCTGATAAATGTTTAAGCATTAAGTGCGTAGAAGTGTATTTGGTTTTAACAGCAAAACGAAACCACAGAAATGCTTGGAGTAAAAATTCTATTTGAAACAATACAAGTTGCAATACAGCAGCACAAGGTATTGTTAATTTTCAAGAAATTCACGTCTTTTGTCTAGCACTTTCATTTAGACTTGAATTTTGATAGGTAGGAAATTTAGAACGGACAGTCCTCGAGAGCTTTCTGCTTCTTTAGTTACGAATTTTCAAGACTTACATAAGCGGTTTTACTCTTGCAGCATACACTTAATACAGACAAACATTGCATCTTAGTAATATCTGCAATTACCTAGGATCATAAATTCTCACAAGAGTTAAAAACCCTTTCAGTAAGATGTGTTGGTTGGACTTAGCTCATTTTGCATATGAAAACAAAGAAGCCAACATTGCTGCAATGCGACTTAATTCATTTCAACGTCGAAGCGACTTTTGTAAAAATTGTAAGTTACTTTTTTTCCCTTTAAATCACGGATGAGGGGATTAAGCGTAAATGGAAACCCATTTGTATGCAGTCACGAAAATGCAGCTGCATTAAAAAACGAAATTTTCGTAAAAGCATTTTTCTAGTGCTTTCCTTGTAATTGAATCACGTCGGGACCCCGAGAAAGGTACGAGTTATCAATTTGCATTCGTAATGTATATACGCTTGTCTGTACATATATGCGTAAAAAGTTTATAACTCCGAATGAAAGAATTCTTAATTGCTTTGGGGAATTTAAAGAGAGGAATTAAAGTCGCCATTTTTTCCCCTTTTGCAAGCTAAAGTGCAAGATTAATTACAAAAAAATAGAAGAGTTATGAATCAGCAATTAAAGCATCAATTATGTTTCTTTTCTTAAGAGTTTTGTTGCTTTTTTCTTCAATTAGAATTGCAAAAACGATAGCAGTTTGAATTTTAATATATATACACACATATATCGCTAGATCAATTTCCTTGTATTCTGAAGTTTCGTGAAAAAAATAATATTGGTATCGAGACATGTGAAAAATTCCGATCTTAAAAGAGCAAGAAATTAAGAACATAAAATATGACTTAGTTGAAAATATGAAGAAAGCTGGTTACCTATTTAATAGAATGATAAAACTTGTTTTGATCGATGATTTCATCATCGTGTTGTTGGCATAAAAAAACTTAAATGAGAGCCATTTGTTTAAATAAATGAAATGAAAATACCGAAGAAAGACTAGCATTTTAAATAAAAATCTAGTTTAAGTAATCATAAAAAAGCTAGAAATATTAATTCGTGTTATTTTAGTTACTATCATTAATTTAACTCTTGAAAAATATGAAACAAATGGGGAATTCTAAAAGAAAAAAAATTTACGTTTCTTTTAATGCGATATGTTTGTTCCATGCATATTTGAAGTACTTAATAGATTATAAATGAATTTTTTTAAATACCTTAATTTATTTACCAACTGCTGCTGCACTTTATATTCAATGAGTTTACAAGAAGTCTTAAAATAAATAAATTTATTTGTTTTCATAACACCGTAATAAATGTTAGACATTGTTTTGCTGTTTATAGTACTTAGTTTATTTGGAATTTCATTTACTTTTTTCCTTAATAAACTGACCTAAAAAATTTCGAGATTTCTAGAGTTTATAAAAAGATATTGCGAAGAATGCGAATAACTGTCATGATAGCATATGATTCTAGGGAGATGGCGGTAAAACTATAAAAGATTAGAGTTGATGTATCAATGTTATGATATTTCTGAATGACAGAACTCCTTCTAACAAATGAAAAATGGCTGAAGGTTATCGAAATCATTAAGGAAATGAATTAATGGAGCACGTTCTTAATACTGTTCATTTATATTAAAGTTTCAAGAGCCTTTTATAATTTGGGGGGAGAACTTGAGGCTGCAGGAAGGAAGGTAATCAATTCAAGCAAATCCTATACTGTCTCTTACTATCAGGGAAAGGTCCAACGTAAAAAGAGGATTTTCACCCCAGACTTAATACTCACACAAACACGATTGCACGATATCGTTTAAGCTCGCTGTGCCGCTTGAACTTAAAATAATAATTTTAAATTTTGATCAACAGAGTACAGTGTTTCAGGAAGAATATGCAGGAAAAACAAACAATGGTAGTTCTTACACTGTCATGTGTCACCTTAAAGTGTATGAGAATTCGCACAATGTTCTGCTGCATTTAAATCTTCTGCAATGATAACTGAATGTTTCAGTATTCCAGCTGTGTGAAGCTTTTACGATGCAAGATACTCAGGGTTGTTGATTCTCGAGCTTTTATTCAAATAGCTATAACGACTCTTTTCTGAGACTTCATGTAATCCTGACAACTATTAATGAATTCCCTTGTCCTTTTCTTAGATGTCTGCTACTTTGTTCACTCGTACGTAATTTTTTTTCTACGTACTCTTTGGCTTAATAGTGATCGTAGTGCCTAAATGTTTCGTCTCTAGTAATCTTCATCTAGTGTAATGATTGAAAATAATGCTAAGTTTCTGAACACTTTCATAACGTGACCTTTTAGAGTCATAAGGTATTTGTTTGAAGCAGGAGACATGAAAAATGAGCAATGCCCTCGCCCAGACTCGAACCTTGGACCTCTCGAATACGCGCCGAGTGTGCTGGCCATTACACCACGAAACCATGCTACGAAGATGGGAGAAATACCTTATAACCTCATTTTACTAAATTTTGGTAACCTATGGAACATATTTTTAGTGTACAGTAAAACAATCCACCTCTTTGTTTTCTATCAGCTGCAATTTTGCTAAACGAAGAATTAAAAAAAATTATAATCCTATACTTTAAAAAAAAATCCATTTTGATAGATTCACTAAATCTTGTAAAAATTGGTACCGGATAAAGAAAATTAATTCTAGAACAATTCAGAGTACTCTAATCCATAAGCAATTTCGAGGAATATTCAATTATGCAAAATCATTGGCACACGTAGAGCTTTAAAAAATCTTTTCTTGGAAGTTACATTTAGGGCGTACGCAAATATTTCAACAATACTGCTTATTCTACCATTGCTCTGTTTCTGTCACTAAGTTAGATGCGTGACTATAGACTCTATGCCTTCTATCACGCAAAAGTGTGATTCCAAAAATAAATAAAAGCCCGAATCAATTAAAGTTGCACAATTATTTACATTTTTTGCTATCTAATTGCACAATATCTATATTACAGGCATGAAACAATTGCAATTGAAACAATCGTCATTCATTGCCGGAAGTAGCCAAGACATTGAGTTTATAAAAGTTGTATGCTCATGGGGATACTGTTAGAGTTTTGTTGCTGCCAGTGTAGTCTGAAAACATTTGGTTTCGATTTATGAATGTCATAATATATTTGCATCAAAAATACGTACCACTAATTTGAATATAGCGTGTCCTTTTACTATCAGTGAAATAAAGAAGTTTCACGTAAGAGGTGAAGTTTACGTTTATTTCCAGGGAAAGGTTTTATATATTCTACTCGGTATCAAAAATGTTTACTCATTCCTCGCATCAAATGCATAAAATACTCGTAAGGCACTAAAAATACCCGCGAGAGCGAAATAAGAAGGACTAAAATTGTGGTTTTCTGATCCGGATCTGAAGTGTCAGATAAGGCGATCCCTCATGAAATAGTCAAAAAAATATATCTCGAGTAGAAAATATTTTTCCTACATTTCATCCTTCGTTATTCAGATACAAGAGCTAAACATTCTAATCTTGTTTTATGATTTCAAGTTTAAAGCAATATATGTTGAGAATATTCAAAGAGTCCAGAAAACGAATTTAAATAAGAACGAAATATTACTGCAAAATTTATTTTTAACTTAGGAATATATCTGAAAATAATAATTCTGAACATTATTGCTCAAAGTATTATTCATATAATAATATACATACATTCTCAAAACTTTGCAGCATCGCTAGGAATTGAGGTCAAAATCTCTCATCTACAGACCAAAAGACTGCCTCTGGGCTACCGAACTATTAGTTACGCTTTACTGATAAATAAATAAAATGTAATGTAATGAGCTCTCAAGAAATTTATTGACTTTATAAATATACATGATTTTTAAGTACATAAGCTATCAGATATACCACAAAAGAGCTTATTTTGGAAGCAGAAAACAAAGTTAATCATCAAAGTAATAATACTCACGATCGTACCTATTTCGCTTTAGGTCGCTGAAACATTTTCAGGAAAAATAACATTTTGAGAATATGCTATGAAAAAATTTCATTACTTAACTAATGACTATTGTAATTCATTTCTCATGTCAAATGGTTTGTTGCTTCTCTGCAGTGAAACAGATGGCAGCTGTCTGCTTTCGGAAAGATACATTCGTTGTAGTCTTTCTATAAAACTCTGGCTCGTAGTATATAAGAGAAAAACCACGAAACCCGTTATCAGCTAGGATGTCCAACCGAAAAGATATTTCCTAAGTTCACATCTGTATCGAAACCGAGGGAGTGGCTTCTAGAATGGACCAATGGGCTTCCACTAGTATTCCTGTCATTTCACATGACATTTGCCGCGCTTTTAAGAAAGATGGTTGAAAATTCTTTGCCATGCAACTTCCTGTGCAGAATAATTAAAGCACCGTGCATTTCTTGTGCAACTTTTCAGCGCGAATTTCGATAAAATATATGCATTATTACAAATGTAAATAGTAATAATGCACATATTTTATCGAAATATTTAATAAATATATTTAATAAAGTCTTAGTATTTTTACATAATAATATATTTAATAAAGTCTTAGCATTTTTTACTGCAGTCTGTACGAAAAAGATGTTCTATAACAATAGCCAATTTTATTCAAAGTGAACTTCCTAATTTGCATTTCTACATATTTAGTGTGTTAAATTTCACATTAAAACTGTTCACCCTTAAATTTATTGTTTGCACAAGAAATATTCTTCAAGCATAACGAATTTATCTTATTCACAACGAATATATTTAGTTGATTCATGTAAAACTTTTAAAAATAGGTATTATCAGATCATTCACAACGTTTTCAAAGTCAAAGTGATGGAAGCATTGAGATTAAAAAATACTAGATTCATTATAACTCTTACAGTTATTTTGAGCTCAATAAAAAAATTATAAACATGAATTCACGTAATCCACAGGTATTGTTAAATAAATAATATTCGAGATTAATTGTATCTTGAATCATTTTCTAGATATAAAAAGCAATAACATGCTGCGAACATTAATCAGAATATCCAGTGCCTGATAAGTTTGGCGAAAGGGAAATGTTGACGAGTAAATAAACTTATAAAATAAAAGTACTACGGGATTTTGTACTAAAATAAAAGCAGCATTTAGACGCAAGACATTTATAAAAGCTAAACAAATGCAAAATAAAAAGTAAACAACATACGCACAGTTTGAAAGAACTGTCTTTGAACACTGTCAGTGGCATCTTTGAAACAAGATTTAGTGTCACAGGAGCGTTAGAAGCTCATTGGTCCATTTTTGAAAACCTTCTTTCATTGGCGATACTGATGTGCACTTGTGATTTATGAAACCGGGAACTGAAGCCGAAACGGACTACTACAGTGTCGCTGCTTTGGCCAGTCGACAGAAATTTTGATATTGTAAAATGATAAAATCTAGAATTATTCAAACATCATCAGAGAAACAAACTAGAGTAAATAAATTACTTTTTAAATTCATAAGCTCATAATTCATTTGTCATCACGAATCTATTTCGTTCTTAGCATGACAAAATACAACTTTTTGGATATTAACATTTTAAAAAATCCAATTTAACTGTTGCAAGCTAGCATCAGAAATCTACGAATCCTAACGCATTTCTGTTAAATGTATTAATAACAACAATGATTACAACAGTAATTTCGGTACCCGAACTTTACTTTACTACAGCACACCTTATTGAAGGATGTTCGAGATTTCATTGTATTAACTGATATTAGCAACCTTAAAAATGCAATTCATGAGGAGACTGCAAATGTAACACACGTCATGACAAGTGTGCTTGGGAGATGGCAGCAATGCTTTGATTTACATGGAGGAAAGGTCCAAGCTCTTTGTTCTGCAGAAGGAAGACCTGCTTTGTTAGTCCAAGATACGGACTTCCCAACATTCAGTTGTTTTTATGGCTGTACACAAAAAATTTTATTCTGTTTTGAAAGTGGTTGCTATTAAATAATATACTTCTAGATAGAGTCAAAATTTTATCTACTGCATTATACCCTTATCTAACTTTCTCATTTCTTAGCTAACTTTAGCAGATGTAATTTTCAGCATGCAGCGAATGGATATCACTTTGCATTCAGTATTCTTTAAAGCACAACTTTAGTGCATTAATTAAGAATAATATATAAAAGAAATCCATGGATAAAATATAGATCATATAGCTTAAAAATATTTTCTTCAATTGCAAACCATGTAGAAAGGAAAGGAATTGGTAAACAAAGTGAATATAAAGGCGAAATTATCAGGAGGAGACAAATTAGAATACAAAATATGTAATCGCATCTTGGCTGCCTTTTATCATCCTTTTCCAATAAGACTGTTTCCGAAACTTTTGTCCATAGTCTTTAGTTTAAATTGTCAGATCTTTTATCTAATTCTTTATGCTTGTTTTATGAATAAAATGATAAAATAATAATATATTATTCCATCCCAAATCGAGGAGGTTTGTTTTTTAATCAATTAATATTTTAATAAAAAAGTACTAGACATCTTAGATAATTTATGAACCAAAGTTTTTATTTGCTCATTCGAGAAAGATCATTTTCACCTTATACCATTTTATTGAGATCTTATCATCAGCCGCTCTTACACAAATATTATACATTGCTATTCTGTATTATTTTGCCCAGAATTGTATTTTTTTTCTCAGATCCATTTTTCTTGGCATCATTATTAAAGAGACAATAGAAACAAGTGGGTATGTAAGCCAAAAGAATTGTCTGTTGATTCTGTGGTTGACAAATCAGTTGTTATTTAAATGCAGTGCAATCCTTGAATCATTGCCAACAGTTATTCTAAGACCGATTTAAGATGCCTATGGATACTTCAATGTTTTTCTTCAGGAAAGAACATTTAAATGCTTTTATAGATATTACATGTCAATATTACTTAGCTGGAAACGACCCGATGATCTTTCAAAAGTCAAAGCAACAAGAAATAGATTGTTATTAAGATTCTAAAGGAAAACTGGTAAATTAAAATTTGAAGCCTCGTTTAGTTTTGTAAAACCGGTATACAAATCTTCGAATAAAGCCAAAGCAGCTATTCAAGAAACTTTGTGAATAATACCTAAGTGTTAAACAAAATTGAAACGCAATTGTTATGTAATAGTTAATATGCAACGCGTAATTCATGAGTCAATGCTGTGAAATTACTTTGAAGTGAACACTGTAAGCTTTATGACTAAGATATACAGTTATCTTAACCAGTTGGCGAGTTTTCACCCTTAACATCTGCATGACTTCAAACACAAGAGCAAACAAAATCAAAATAAAATTTATTAAGCCACTTCTGGTCACTTACATCTGAAATTATAGCACAAACTAAAACGAGGACTCTTTGTATTAAAACTTTCAAAGATGAGGCTGCTTTCAAATATTCACAAAACAGTGCTTTGATTCAAAGCAAAATACTAAATTGTATACACATTTTGTAATTCGAAATCAGTTACCAATAGCATAGTTACTATTTTAGTTGTTTTGGCTTTCCATATTTTCAACAGGAACCAGTTTCCAGTTAGTTTGGCACAATGGGGCAGTGCTCCAACAGACAGAGTTAAGATTAAACTCCTATTTTTAATCTATGCAACGTGCCTTTAAATTTACAAAACATTCTGGCATGAGCGAAAATTGTGACATGAGCCAAAAAAGATACGACAGGATGGGTTTAACTCAAAATCTAACTGTTCGTAAAATATAAGAATTATTGTCACAAGTTAAGTATCGCTGTTTAATATAATGACTGTAAAAACTTAGGGAAAATTAAGTTTCGGTTCATATATAAAACCTTTTGAACCGCTTAAGCTTAAAACTTAGCCTTATATACATAAAAAGAAAAATTCACCTTTAATTTCTAATTAAATGCTTCAAAATGTTTCACTTATCATAAATAATGACTCTCTTCGATGAAACTTACGTAATTACGTCTAGAATGCAATCCACTTTAGGGAAATATGTAAATGTAAAATGTTAACAATTGTATGCATTTGATTTTGGGAATGGGTACCACGATGTATTTAATATAGTCTACTGCAACTAAATAATTTCTTTGTATTCAAAACTATGGCTTCGATATTACATAAAAATAGCGGCCATTGACTCTCTATTTTGTCACTTCTTCCGTATCCATTCGATACATTTCCCCTCCAAATGACGTATCACGGGCATGTCTTCCATGCGCTGACAGCTTAAGGACAAGCGATAAGCACTTTTTTCTTTTATCCGAATGACTTTTTTTCGTGTATAATACATAGAGGATTCTTTCCTTTACTCGTTGATCCTTGGGACAGGGAATATCAGCAAAAATGAAATAGGAAGTCCTCGCAAATCCATCCATCAGTCTCTTTGCGGCATCTCCTTTATTCCGGATTTCAAAGTAGATCTTAGAAAATTTCGGTTCACGACGATTCGAAATAGGAAGTCAATTCTTTGAGTTTCCGGAATTTCAAATAGAAGACCTGCCGTATATTATCGCGTTTTTAGATACACACGTCTTGGGCAATAGTTGCCGCAAGCTGAAATATTACGGAAAAAATTGTTTGTTTGTAAGCGAAGTTGAAAAAATTAAGTAATGCAGAAGAGAAAGAATTTCGTAAACTTAGCTTACAAGTATAGTGATTATAATATAACTATGCCATATTTACGGTTGGTTAGTAACCCGGCTTAGGTATGAGTAATTTGGTGCCTAAAAGTTAGGCAAAAGACATACGGCCTACAATAGAATTAAAATTCATAAAGAGGCATGTCAACACTTTACAAGACCTTAAATCTATATGTAAAATCACGAGAAATATTAACACAAGTTAAGACAGAAATGAATTACAAAAGAAAAAATTGTCACCTGTTCTTCAAACAATCAAACTATTCAACAAATATCATATTTACAAAGTGTTTTTATTTAAAAAAAAAAAAAAAAAAAACTATTTATCATTGTTTGAAAAATAGTAAAAATAAAACACGGAAAAACTGCTTGCTTTCTTAGCAGTCTGTCTCTTAACAGCTAGAAATATAAATATTTAAAAATGCAAATTTTCTGTAATTTCCAGAAAATGTGAAAGAGGGTAAAGTAATTTCTTCAACACATATATAAATTAAAAATGTGAATGATTAAACCTATATGTAAATGAATGTAAATGATTAAAAATATTTATTTTTCATTGATATTGTGCAGGGCGTTTTTAGAATGGTTCATCCTCACGAAGTCTCTTAAAAAGGAAAAGGAGATCTATGAAAAACGTATTTTTTAAACGCATAGTCGGAGAAAATACAGTGTATCTTTTTGTCGCCAGCTAAAATATAAGAATGTGCTTTAACCGTGGGGTTGTAAGCAACAGGAAAAAGCATTTGTGGTTGCATGTGAGAACATGACTGAAGGAACATATGCTTTCAATTCACTCTTGTTACACACTCCATTCTCTTGGGAGAGGGGGATTTTCTGCTATTTCCCTGCTTGTAAAGATTTGTAGAATTGTTCAAAACCTCCCCTAGCCTCGATCATGCTACAGTTTGTGCCAACTCAAAAAGTGTCATCCATTAAAGAATGAGATTCCAATTCAAAAGGAAAGAGGCAGAAATTAAATCCTTTTTCACATTTTACACTTCAGCAATTAATTATTATATAACACGATGTTAAGCGTGAAGTGTTACATACAATGATGTAATTTAATTTCGATACTTTGGACTTCGATTAGCAAAATGTATGTAAATCAAATCTCATTAGGCCCTATTTACACCTGTTATATGGGAGTCATTGCAAGGTATAGCAGGTGAAGTGAAACACCATTGAGATGTTTACTATTTTTATACTTGCTTATTATGATATTTTACCTATTAACTAATTTGAATAACAGATTTAAATTGAATTTACTGATTGCGCTTTAAACGTTAGAGTAATAAAATTAGATTTCAATTAAACACTAATCTATTGTTTATTTAAAGCCCTCCCCGAATGCATCCCTTCCCTTGGGAAAATAGCCCTAGTATGCTATGCTGTAATCTTGTGAATCTAACACTCTTATTTATTTGAAATTAAAAGTTCATAGATTCTCATATAAGAAATTTTGAATCCTTCTACCAAACAGCCACCTCCTTCATTCCAGTGAAAAGTTGCTAAATGATTGAATTTAGATTAAACATAGATAGGATATTCTCATAAAACATTTAGAGGCATGTATTTTCAAAGGTAAACCTATCTAACTACTAAATACTATTAATGAAGTACAAGTGATTGAAGTATTATAATTAATTGACTTTATTTACGTAAAATCTAACTCCATTGGTTGTACGAAGTGACACTGTTAATGTGACAAATAATATGCGAATAACTGAATATCTAAGCAACATTTAGTAGCAGTTTACATGAAACATTAAATGATTACCTTACGGTTACTGGGTGTCTTATATTTAATAGCAAGTAAACGTTAACACAGAATCAAAGGAGGGGTTACATAGATAGTAGCCCTTAGCGCTAGGCATAGTGCGGCGACAAATGTGTCAAAGAATTAATTTCTATAAAGTGAGATAAGATACCAGAAAGATGCTAGAAATATTAGTTAAACTAGTCCTTAATTTTTGGTATGTTGTACCAACTCTTAGTTGATCAAGTTATGGATCTAATGCATGTTATATCACAACATAATGATTATGGAAACTGTATTATTTAGACTAGCAGCAGCACGAATCTGACATTAAAATAAAATGAATCATAATGCAAATCTCTAAAATTAGTTTTAATGCGTGGCGGTGAATTGCAGGTTCTGTGCTCCAAGTTAGAAAAATTTTTAATTTGTTAAATGTGATAGAAGACTCCCAAGAATTAAACTTAATTAAAATCTAATGAGCATTTAAGTAATTAAACAGAAGCTCTTAGTTGATCAGGTTGTGGGTTTAATGATGTATGTTTTCTCACAACAAAATATTATGGAAATTGTATTAATTTAGACTCACAACAGCTGGAGTCTGATATCAAAATAAAATATATCATAATGCATATCACTAAGATTAAGTTACAATGGCTCCCGGTAAGTGAGAGATTCAGTGCGATAAATTAGAATATCTCAAAATTTTGAAAAAGCGATAGACAACTTCACAGGATAAAACTAAATTAAAATCTGATGATACATAAGTAAATTTATTTAACTCTTATGGTGCAGGAATTCCGGCTGAAATAAAAGTTTAAATATAATAGCTTGCATAAATAAACCGAACATTATAGAATATAAATGTGTTTATAAAAAAATTGTCTTTAAAAACGCTGTGGGAAAATTTTGAGTGTACTGAAATTTATTTAAATATTATCTTGAGCTTGCTTACCCACATTACGAGCTTTCTCAAATCCCAATATTCTTAAAAGAAACAAATAGTGGATGTTTATGCGATTCATATGATTATTTCTTTTGTGTAGCCACCGAAGTTTTAAAAAAATACTCTCTTTTATGATAAAGTAACAAGACCACGAGCCCTTCAATTTCCTGATCGAATAGTAGTTGTTTATATTATTTTCTGCTCGAAACCTCTTTACGAAAGTAGCTTTCTGGGGTAAGAATTTTCACCTCCATTTCCTTTAAAAGGATGAAAAAAAAATGTGTTTACCAAACTGTTTTGTTTTTTAAATTGGCGAACTTTTGTTTTGCTCTATTGATGTAGTCACCACCCCCCACGGATCGAAAACCCATTTCTCCTTTCAGCTGCGTGTCTAACGCGATAAGAGTGTTAAGCTATAAGTCAAATTCCATCTCCAATACATGGAGTATAATCTGTATTTATGCTCTGACGTCATTTTAAATCTCTGCACGAGTTTCTACCTCAAAACTAATGCCATTTGCGTACTTTGTTCCGTTTATGTATTCTAGTATGACGTCATTATGGTGCATATTTAATGAGAAATGTATGTATGAACATTTCACGTTATTTATTGAGCTTTAAATTACTTCAAACAATAATATGTGTACAAAACTAAATCTAAATAAGCAGAACTTCATTTATAATGGATGGGTTTCGAAAATCGAAACGTCGACAAGCATTAAAACCAAATTAACACACAGAAATAACAAATCGCAATTTTGAACAGCGTTTACTATTTACTTAAGTTGTTTTCAAACGGGAAAGCATATTTCATTTATTTGATTTAAGCGTTTCTTACTACTAATAAATGATAGGGCTGAAAAACCATTCACCCTATAACAAGAGATTCGACTTATTTTTGCTGAAAAAATGAAGAAGAAAGGAAGAAACGGGAAACAAAACCAAAACTTTATCATTGTTATAATTAGATTACGGTGAGTACTACTACTAATAACAATAATAATAATTATTATTATTTTAAAGAATTATTGTTTTATTTTATAGCTCACTTTTTTATAACTATAATGTTATCTGTAAATTACATGTACTTTCAGATCTCCCAATCGGAATAAGAGGAGTTTGAAGGTATAAAAAAATTATTCCCCTGTCATATAGCGTCTGTAAAAATGCTTATTGAGGTATACCAGTAATGTATAAGTATTTTTACAGACACTATAGGAATATAATAAAGAAATAATAATAACGATATTAATAATAATAAATCATTATTATGATTGCTACAATGATTATTATTATCTTTATTCTTTATTAAAGGATTATTGCTTTATTTCATAACTCAGCTGGACATCATTTTACCAATAAATTACATATACTCAGATTTCCAAATCAGAATAAGGTGGATATCAAGACATAAAAAATTATCTTTATAGTTTTAAAAGCCTATGAATAAACTAAAAGAGTTTCCATAACTAACTTTATTTATAGGTAAATAAGAAAATATTTATATAGCTAGTTTTTATATAAGGTGTATGTATGTTTAAGAAAATATTAAAAATCAGAGTAATTTACCGCGTAGATGATTGGTTTCACGTCTAGCTGTCCGAATCTCCCTTAAATGGTGATTTTTAATTACTGATATTTAGTTATACGCTAGTCAGAAGAAACATTTAATAGCTACAAATTTTTATCAGATACTTAATCTGCTTATTAAAGAAATGACAGCATCGTAACATTTTTCTATCTTCGAAATTTACATTTTGCCTTATTATAACATTTTGATTACTTAAAGTAATTATTTAATCTATAAGATTAAACTAAATTTTTGACTTAATCTTATTTTTAATTTAATATGCTAACGTGCCAGACAAATTTTTATCGCGTCTTTCTCATTCAGTACCAGAGCAATAATTAAGTACAACAACGTAAAACATGTAAAGATTTATTTCTTTAAGTCTTAAGAACTTTAAGTCGAAATTTAAAAACTAAGACAGTTAACAAAATTTATTTGCCGTTATACAGAAGCAATGATTCCAATTATTCACAAGTTTAAATTTATGTTCAAGCAACATGATTCTGCTATTCCGAAGATATTATTCTAATCTGCTGAAAGAGAAAGCTTAGCAACAGGACTAACGACAGATAACCACCAAGGAGCTTCAATACGAGCGATTATTATTGCTAAAGCTATTATTTTGAACTTAGATTCTTGCAGTTATTTAAAACATCTCGTTTATGTATTTTGATGGTGCAGAGGAGCAGAACAGATTTTAAAATAAGAGATAATATGTCAACTGAAATAAACCTTACAAAATCTATTGCTGGAACAACTTTAAAAATAGATTAAAAAACAGTTAATAGGAAGAAATTCTAAACTAGATATTTCCTAAAATATCATATTTAATTCATCAACTTATCACTAACTTTTTGTCATTGATCGGCTAAACGGACTCGTAGAAGTTCAAGACTGCTTTTGTAACTTGCCGCCAGACAATTAACTTCTGGAGGCATAGTTCCATTATTATATAAAGATGCGTAGTACGTGAGTGGAGAGAGCTACATAGAAGACGATGTGCAAACAGGATTATTCTTGGGTGAGCAGATGCGGGGAAAACCGTCTGTTTACACTGGTCAATGATCCATTTTTTTCCTTCCGCTTGGGACATGAAAAGGTTAAGAGCTTGGGTGTTATTGCAGCAGTGAACTCTAAGCCTAGGGATCAGCTACAAATGCAGCTGCTACACAACACTGGCCAGCGGAAGCAGCATACTAAAAAAAATTACCATTTTTTAAATACTAAAATAAACTACCCAATTAGTATGGATAGATAGGTCAAAGTATGAATAAGTATATTTCTCCATATCCACTTCTAATGAGTCTTGAGCCATTGCGAATACTTGAGGCCTAACAGGACTTAGAAGATAGGGTTTGAAGAACAGCCCTGACTCCAGACATCTAACAGTCCAGCGTTTCACTGAAGAAATGCGTATTTAAATTTCTCTTAATAATTAATCAAAATATGGCAGAATTAAAATAATGCGCTTTTGCTGTAGAAAACTTAGTTATGACCTCTTCTATACCTAGACTACGATTTGGCTGTATGGGGTATTAATAAGTATTGGAAATTCGAAGATGTGAGTTTAAAGTGGTAAAGGCTAATAATGAACTAAACTAAAGGCAAATGTAAGAAAACTAAATAAAATTAAGTTAAATGTGTTCTAATGAAAACTAAATAAAATTAAGTTAAAACATACGTTCCTTACTTTGGAATCGTTAAACTTTAGTAATGTTTTTAATCCTACTTATTTTTCTGTTTATTTGTTCCAGCCAACGAAGATATAAAATTTAATATGTAAGGATGCACTGTAATTATACGTAATATAAATATAGAATATCTGAAGTTAATTGACAGGCGACCCGTTTAAAATTCCAGCCTTGTAGAACAAATTGATAACTAATGAATAAGAGCAACTAAAGTGCTTATTGCTATTTCAGCCTGAAGTTACAAATAAAAGAAAAAATAAAATTGAACTTAGGTTGTTTACGGCTAACACTGTAATAGCTTATATATAAACATACTCATAAATTCAGTATTAAAAAATACAAAATTCTGGCTCCTATCTACTCACATAATTACAGATAAAACTCTTATTCACCAAGAATTGGCACAGAACTTGTTTGAACGCATTCCTTTTTCCTTTCTGGTAGAGCAGATGAAACAGTAGAAAGGGCAGGAAAGATTCAACATATGAAATAAAGTTTAATTAAAATAAAACTTACAAGTAGAGGAAACAGACTTTGTCTTCATGTAAAATGAATGATGTCCATTTCGATTGCATAACTATAAAATTTTCATTTAACAATTGTAACGCTAAAGGAACTATAAAAATCATTTATATACTGCAGAAGTATCCATATCCAAAAGCAGCTACATTTCTGTTCAAGCTATCAAATTCACAAGTAGAGCCAATGTCTGCCCCGTAATGATTTAAGATTCTTCTCTGAATTATTTTCAGGAAAATGCTTAACGATAGCATGATAAGCCCAAAGGTATATATATAATGTCCTTTCTTGATAAGCAAAATATACTTCATTTATTAAATTTTAAGTGTCTTAAGGACAGAAACGTTTAACTTAATCAGAGGTGTCGAATTAAACAGCCCTGATTGTAGTATAATTTTAATTTATATAACTGAGGCATCATTCTCTTACTTTATTCTTTATTCTCTTACTTAGTTATTTAACTTTCATTTAAGCCTTTTCTTACCGTTCAAAAACACTAGTTGTGCCATAACCTTTTGACAATTTTTACAATTCTCACTTTAATTTTACATTTTAATTTAGCTTTGTTTACTGAACAAAGGCTTCCTGAATAGTATTAATTTATTTTGTTTAATTTACATATACATGCAATATAAATTGAAGTAAATAATGCGTTTAAAATCTCTTTCATATTCAATTTGGAACAAACCATATGCAAAAAACAAAAACCAGAAGCACAGTGGCAATCTGCATGAAAAATAGCAAAACCAAAAAAGAAAAAAGGTATTTACATCTTTTGCTGCATATTCATCAAAGAGCTGGCACAAGGAAAGAAGTAAATAAATCAAATTTTTTTCTGAGCCAAAAAGACACAAATTAAAGTTTAATACTTAAAATAATATCAGAAATACCATCACTCAGTGCTGCTTTCAGCGCGCATTTGGTTTAGGTTTTGAACTGCTGTTTATCTCTTATTTTTCATTTATACAATGATACATATATATATATATATATATATATATATATATATTATTAATACATATATCTATATAAAAATATCTATATATCATTAATACATATATCTATATAAAAATATATATAATCTGAGTTATTTTAAAATGAGAAATTCTATTCTAATAGTACACTTGTCATTTCTTTTAACATACGTTCCTTACTTTGGAATCGTTAAACTTTAGTAATGTTTTTAATCCTACTTATTTTTCTGTTTATTTGTTCCAGCCAACGACTTTTGCAACCTCGTGTTAAAAGTATGAAGAGTGTTGAAAGGGATCATCCGATTTGAAAATAATCCCCAAAATAAAAAATCAGTTACTCGTAATAGCTGTCTTAAATGTAGAAACTTTAAACCTCTTTTTCGGAAATGTTGCTTTAACTGAAAAATTCTTATATTTTTTTTAATTGACTCTTTTCTATTCTTTGGCATATTTTCTATAACTGCGTTCTTTAGAAATTGTGTCAAAATTCTTTTATAAGCGTTTTCCTTTGGAAAAAATGATAAGAGTTGTGGTTAATTCCCCAATTAATGTACTTTAAGAGGATGAAACATAAAACATGTACATAAGACGTTAATCGAATCTCACCATGCCATTGCATAGACATGTGCAACAAATAATTCATTTGTTATATAAAATTTTGGAAACATATTGTAAACTTAAAGTGTCTCTTAATTATTAGACTAAGCCTTTTTAATTGTTATATAAAACCATTCATTAAGTTTAATATTTAAGAGAAAAAATAAACTAAAATTCAGACACCGAAATCAATAAAATGGATAAATATCATCCATTTTTCTGAAAACATTGGAACCTTAGATTATTATCTAATATATTAACAAGAGCATTCAACGAAATGAGCTACTTTTAAAAAAATAATATATTTAAATATTCGAAATTAGGCAAAAACTTAACCATAGATTTTCAATAAAATTCTATGAATTTCAAATTTATCCAACGAAAGTCAGATTAAAATTCTATATAACCTAAAAGTGCGAGTGTAAAATAATTTTTAAAATTTAATTACATAAAAATATATATTATAGTATTATTTAATAAAATAATATAGCCAAACAAACACTTTTCGAAATGTCTTATGTCCTCCATTGGCCAAATAAACTTTCATTATTACTTTCATTTCAGTGGTATCTCTGGCGCAGTTGATTGGACGAGCTGGAATTTTTTATAGTTTGGTTTATTGGATCATGACAAAGCAAACTAGGGTTATCTACCTAAAGGAAATGATGCCTTCGTGGAGGACTTTCTAAATAAGGCAAAATGGCTCGAATCCACATTACATATGGGGGAAACCCCGAAAACACCCATGCAGGCAGCCGAGTCGCGTAGAATCGAACCCAGAGCGAACTATCAGTGTTCAAGGACTCTATCCCTCGGGAACCGGTGGGCCTTTTGCTGTGTCCCCTATTTTTAACACAATTATCTAGCTTCCTTCTGGAAAATTCTGCACGAAATGATTATTTCAAGGAAGACAGTTCTTGGAAGATTTAACCATTTTTAACTTTTCTTCTATATTTATAAATTTATTTTACCTTACATTGCTATTCTACGTGATCTAAAAAGAATACTTCCACGTGTCTGCTTGATTTAGCAATCAGTATTACAAGCAGTTTGAGTTTAAGTATTTGTCCACAAGTTAGCCAATATTATTTTAAGTTAGACTATATGTTCCGATTGAAATAAAATGTTAGTGATTATCATTTTTATTTTTGTACATTTTTTGTCCTTGTGCAACATTAACTCGTCATGTCAGTTTTGTAACCTAAAGCAAGACGTTAGGTTTATGCCAAACTAACAGCAGAATTTAAGTAAAGGCTATAACTTGATTCGAGTTCAAGTTGTATCCTCAAAATGATGCCTAATGCTGAAGGAATGAAATCTAAAAAACTTTCACAAAAAATAAGAATTTTCCATTCAAACAAAGGTTAAAATCGGAAGAAATAGCAGGTCACATGACACCGGATAGCGGAACAACAAGGCTGATACAAGCAATAACCATAAGGTTCACTAACTGCTGCATAGCTCTGTTCACACTTATTTAAACTGCTTATTGTTAAATTGTGTGAATTGGATAATTAATACAAAAATAAAAATTAATTAAATAATTTCCAAATAAAAATTTTTAATTGATGTTTAATATTCAGACAGACGCCGATATTAAGATTTAACGTGTTCAGAATTTTGGTAAGGGAGAAAAACCTGTTTCACGCAAACAAATGAAAAACAGTATAAAATTATAATTTGATAAATTATATATTAATAGGAAAAAATTTTAATTTATTTAAGGTCGCAATTTGCTTCAAGCGTTAAAATCTGTCGTCACGCTTGTTTTAAGCTTCGTACCAACTTAATCTTCTAGAAAAACAAGACTGGCGAACTATAATTTACGATAAAATTAATTTCTTCGCTTTGGAAGTATCTTCAGTTTTGACGTATTTTGTCACTAGGTTATATTTATGTCGAAAGGTTTCTATTCGCTGAATAAATGCAACCACAAGATATTGTTCATTTTATCTTTTTTCACCTCTAATGGCAATTTATTACTAATTGTATTACATCCTACGCTTAGCCTTTTTGTTATTTGGCAGTGTTCGACATCTGGAACATCCATTCTCCAAACTAGATTGAGATAAAACCATTACCGTTCATACTCTGAGGATACTGGTGGGATTCGCAAAGATAACGATGGCTCATTTTTAATAAATCGTACGGCTGAAATGTGCCAAGAATAAATTTATGTCATTTCGATTATCGTATATGCAAGAATCAGACGTGTTATCTTAAGAGAGCTCATTAAATGACTTATAGTTGGGAATTTACTACTCTAATGTATTATTTTGCAGATATATGATTGATAATTTAGTGATCCCTCAAATATGTGAAATGTATTTAATTCATAAGTGAATATGTTTGAAAAATCCAGCTTTGTATAAATGTAAATGCTGCATGCGGAACATAATTTGGCTTTTTTATAACATAATTTGGCTTAATTTTTACAATGATCTTTGACCAAGAAAGAACCAAAAATTATTATATTGGTACTTCCTTAATTTATTAATGTGTATTTCTGCATGCTGTTTCATTAAAATGCTGACTATTACGATCAAATTTTACTGAATAAGAAAAAGTCGAACAAATGTACATGCACTATTTTTAAAAAGAATGCTTATAGGATACTTGATAAAAGCAGCTACATATTTTATTTGCTTAAATATTGTTTTCCTTATACTTTCAGTTATAAAGTTTAAGTAAGATGCTGAATTTCATAGATACAACTTTAGTTTTGCACTTGTTGGGTAAAATTATTTTCATATTTATTGAACTACATCAAGAATAAATATGACAAAATTTCATATTGCCCAAGCCAAAACTCCGTTCAATGTTTTTACGGGTCTGTACCAGGCATTTTTAAGAAGAAAGCTACTTGATAAATAATCCGTTCTGTTCAAGAACATGTCTTTTAATTGTAGCATGGCTTATTTCCGTAGTTTATTAGCAACAGACGTGCTATTAGAGTCGCTCTTCACTTATTTGCCTGTATTATTTTCGCGTCCATATCACTTTTCAAATAAAAGGATGTTGTCACCAAATATTATCGCCATGGATTATTTTTAAAGACATAATATAGCAAACATGAAACAATGTATGTCAACACAAATAAAAGGATTCTGCTATCAAATATTATCGCCCTATATTTAAAAAAAGTGTGTTCATCACTTACGAATTCTGTAGATATGTTGTTTTCTAACTATTTTGGAATTTTATTGCTCAATTTTATGCGGTATTTGCAAAGAAAGTGATGTTTTATAAATAAAGTTCAAAATACGGATGATGAAAACTGAACATTAATATGGTGAACTGTGAAGAGAATGACAGAAATATAAAAACATATGGCAACATTTCCCATTCTCTTAGAATTTTAAAAACATGTTGCTTTTTTTGTGATTTTACTGTTGAGTGTTAAGAGGCATAAAGGCGAAAAAGAGATGTTTAATAATACATTTTAAAGGATAAAGTTGTGTTAGCAAGAGAGAGTCCAAAAGCAGATTTGTAAGCTGAGAGTTCAGCAAGAAAATAAAAAAAACCTTTACTAAACTTAGCGTGACGTTGAAAATCCGAAAGCTTTTCAAATTTTCTATGCTTTTATTTTATCCCTTTTCTTAAAATTCTTTTATATTCAGCTTGTCTTTACTCTCGTATATCCCTTCTGTCTGAGAGAGAGTTACAGAATTTCCATTAAGTACTTATCACACTTCAATTAAGATACTTATTTTCAGAATTGTTTTCCGTTAAATTATGTTAAATAATGTCATAATGTTAAATCAATTTAATGTCAATAATTGTTTACTTTGGAAAACTGTAATTATATGCCGAGATAAGTGTCTGAAAAGAGTCAGTGTTTCAGCTAAAATGCTCCTGCTTTCTAAAATATCATTTTCAAAAATAATTATCGTTATTAGTTCAGGATTTAAAACAATACAATGATAGTAAACAAATAGCTTTTATTAATCGTTTAAATTAAACTTTACACAATTTGCTAAGGTTTCATTTTCAATGTATAATGTAACAAATTACATATGTGTTTAGAAATTGTGAAATGTATGTTTTTCTTGATGTAAAATTTGGGTAGGAAGGATATGAGTTAATATATTGAGTCATAATGTTTATTTAGGAAGTTATATAATAGACATATAAGTGAAAATTTCAAATTCCATTCCTTAATCCTTCATGTTATTCCTTTTGAACATATCATGTAAGCATTTATCATTATCTTCTGAATAGTATTAATTAGAGTAACCTGTTTATGTAGCCTCTTAGCTATTTATGTGACCCTCTGCGGCACACACACTCACTATTGAATGTTATGTGACATACTCGCCATATCCTCTGTGTGACAATACTCGCCATGGAAGTCAAAGATATGATCTAGAGTGCTTACGAAT
This sequence comes from Stegodyphus dumicola, assembly GCF_044657685.1. NCBI lineage: Eukaryota > Metazoa > Arthropoda > Arachnida > Araneae > Eresidae > Stegodyphus > Stegodyphus dumicola. The sequence goes on along the minus strand of NC_140781.1, from coordinate 137,841,496 downwards.
TCTACAGAAAATAATATGAACTATTCTGAACATAATTCAGTTGCAAGCACATATATATTTTAATCAGAGCAGTTCCATGAAAGGTTATGCTTTTTTCACTCTAAAATTATGTTCATTAAATATTCGATCCAAATGCCTAGTTTATATTTCATCAAATTATAACATAATTGAAGAGCCAGAGTTCTTAATAAAAGTGTTATTTCATAATAAAAACTGCCAAATTAAAAAAAAGTAGAGTTATGTAAAATAAACGGTTCAAGACATTTTTTACTTGAATGTAAGAGAAAAGAAGCCGTATTTCTAAGAACAAATATGAATATATTTAGCTTATAATTTAATTAACATTTTAAATTTCCTTGAAATCTTTTACTGCAGAGAATTTTTGTCTTCATTCCTCATCTACCTCATTGTTCTTAAATTTTTAGTTAGATAATACAAAATCAGTTATTTTACCTAATTGTTTAATTCATTTAAATATTTTTTTTATTTAGGAGATTCTTAATTCACCACCTCTCATATTTTTTTCTTATAGTTCTCTAGACTTACGTCCGTAAATTTTTAATACTCCATCTCTAACTGGCGACTTCTACATTGCTCATCTGAGATATTGCAGCACTAAGAAAAGTTACGAAATGCAAATTTTTAAGCTGTATGAGACAAAGATGTATGCAGAGTCAAGGGCCATTAAATATAAATTTCACTCATTGCATTGTAAGATCAATTATTACTGCACTGTCAGTCCGTAAATACGTTCGACTCAGCGCGAGGCAGTTTTATGAACAACTGACGGATTTTGAAAGACGAACAATAATGGGGTTAAGAAAAAATGATTTCTACGCATGTTTGAAGCCAATTGTTTTGCAAATCGAAAGCATTGAAATAGTGAATTGGAACAAATTAGCTTCTCTGGCGAGTTAAGGTGCAATTTGGAGACCCATTAGGACTTGATTTTTATCCGCTGAAAACAAGGAACATGCCGCTGAAAACAAGAAACAAGTCTTTTTGCAGAGTGGCAGAATGGCGCTACAATCGCGTCATAGTGTGGGTGCTGTCATATTTTAATTCACGTTCTCACTTCTTATATATTGCAGGCACTGTAAAGAGCCAACGTTACATTCGTAGAGTTTTGGACTCAGAAGTCTTAGATTTACTACAAACACTTCCTGGGACTACATTCTAACAAGACACTGCTACTGACCATGCCTCACCGCATTGTTCGACATAGTTTTATATGAACACCAAGTATCAGTTCTTCCTTAGCTTGCCGCGTTGTCTTATTTATCCTTCACAGAACAGGTGTAGGATGTGACTGCTAGAAATTGGGCCCGTATGTCCTCACATTCAACTACTGTTGACGAGTTATAAACGCGTATTAAGTCAACATGGAATGGTATTCCGCAGGCAGCCATCCAAAATTTGTAACCGTTCCTACCATGCCATATGCACTTAATTGTATGCTCTAAAGAAAGATAAATAAGCCACTCTATTGATATGATCCTTTTGATTTACAGTATTTTAAATTTTAAATTATGCATAATCTTGCAACACATATAGATTTTCCGATAACTTGCTTCTAGGTAACTCATGCCTTTTTTGGTCTTGAAATTTCTCTGAACAGCAAAGTGTCTTTAAATACCAAAAGAGTCGACCGGAAATAAAAATTTATTAGACCAAGCAAATATTTTCGTAACACCTTAATTTTGTTCATTTGACAATAATTGTAATGGCACCTCAATAATAGCGAATGCTTTGAAACGCTTCCAGGCTCACGTAATTTATATATCATCAGTAACCAATATCTTTAGTGCAACAATGTTTCCTACACTAGAAAACTCTAAAAGCGATTCAGAAACAAGCATGACTTTAAACTGAATATCCATCTCTTTCCTTGTAATCCAAATAGTAAGATGTACTAACTTCTGCTCTTAAATTTCTAATTTTGCCTATTCTAATCTTGTCGTTTCTATTATCATGTTTCTAATTCTGAAAGTAAGTTCTGTAAGTGAAGTTGTTGTATTTTACTTTGGAACTGCAATAACTTATTTTAATATTATACTGTAAGACATGTATTTCTTACTTCCTTGTACAAAGAAAAAGTTGTATAAAGTAAGTATTGTAATCACGAAAAATTTCGGTTATCATACATATCAACGGAAATATCCATTTTGACCGTTCCCGAATATATTTGGGATTTTTTTTCTCTCGTTTTGCTTGACATTAGTATGTACAAACAGAATAAAACACTCTATCTTCCAAAATGGATTGTAAAATGGGTATAAAAGGAATTAAAAAGGGAATTTTCAGTGACGTCTTTACGTATGTATGTATGTGTGGATACAGCTCTCATAGCTCAATAACTATTAACCGTAGAATGCTGAAATTTTGCATATGGGTCTAACATCTAGTTGTGCACTTCCCTTTCTTATTGAATTATCAGGATCAAATGCATATATATACACTGGTGTGCAAAAATTGAGGACGAAGTCGAAAAATTAGCATATCAGCTGAACGAAGAGGCAGAGCGGACAGAAAGACCAATCAGGAGATTAAGTAAGGTGATGTATGGTAGCACACGCGCAGATATGCAGGTAGACGTAATGGGGGAGTGTCTGAGTAGTATAAAGCATGTTGTCGGTGTAAGATCAGTATTTCTGGCAAAGAGATTGCACGACGTATAGCAGTTAAAATCACACCGAGTTGCTGCCTCAGCGAGAAATGGCGAAAATCAATCTGTTAGACGACATCTGGATGCTTTTATCCGAGGTCGAGTCATTGGGAAGTTGGAGGAAGGCCGCAGTGTGACAAGTGTGGCTGCAGAGTTCGGAATTGCTCACAGCATCGTTTCACGACTTTGGAGACAATTTCAAACTACAGGAACAGCTATCCGGGGGTTTAGTAGTGGTCGTCCACGAGGAACCGCTTCCGCAGATGACCGGTATTTTGCCTTACAAGCCAGAAGAAACAGGCGGCAGACAGCGGGAGAAATCGCTAGACACACGGCACAGGCGACTGGACGACCGATATCGCGTTTTACCGTGGCCAGAAGACTGCACGGTGGTGGTCTGTTTGCACGACCCTGTACGGCGTGTACCTCTAACGCCTGCCCATCGGAGAAGGCGTTCTCTGTGGTGCCGGGAACACCGGAATTGGAGAAGCAATGAACGGGGACGAGTACTCTTTACAGATGAGAGCAGATTCAGTCTGAGTAGCGATTCTCATCGCATACTCATCTGGAGAGAGCGGGGAATCCGCAATCATCCCTCGAACATCATTGAAAGGGACAGGTATGGAGGTGGCGGTGTTCTCGTTTGGGGAGGCATCATGCTTGGTAGTCGTACAGACCTTCACATCTTCGACGCAGGTTCAGTCAACGGGACCCGTTATTGTAACGAGATTCTTCTTCCATATGTGAGTCTTTTTAGAGGCGCTATGGGTCCGCAGTTCCTTTTCATGGAAGACTATGCACCATGTCATCGCACAGTAGCTGCCGAACAGCTCATGGAGAGTGAGGATATTGAACGTATGGATTGGCCGGCACGATCTCCGGATCTCAATCCCATCGAGCATGTATGGGATTTTCTATTCAGACGCTTGGCAGCTCGTACCTTACCACCAGTAACGATTCCGGATCTCCGATTGGCGCTGCAAGACGAATGGGCAGCGATGCCTCAACAACTCATTGACACCCTCATTCTCAGCATGGGCAGACGCTGTGAAACCTGCCTAGCAGTCAGGGGAGATCATATCCCCTATTAAAGACCGGATGTTTCTTGCTGGACACCCATCACAGGGATGTTTCGGCCTTCAGTCGCATTGCGTTCCATGCTACTTTTTCAATAAAGCTTCTTTTTATCCCTCTGATTTCTCTTTTAGTAAGTGTTGCTTACATTACTCATGTCCTTACATATTGGGGATCTTACGGTATTAAATCTGTTGATTTGGAAAGCTTTTGTACAAAGTTATATTGAAAAAACCGTCTCGTCCTTAATTTTTGCACACCAGTGTATATATATACATCCAACCCTTTCCTGGCTTGAAAGTCTTTACCTGGGCTTTGTTTTCGCAATCGCTAGGCGTAGTCATACACTTCCATTTATAGAAGTATTTTAAATGACGAAAATACTCATATTTTATCAATATCAAGTTTAATTAAAGTTAATTTTTGACAAAATAGCAAAATTTAACTTTTAATGTGGTCTTCCGGTTCCTATATTTATATCTGAGAAAGTTTTATACACGCAATAAAAAAATAAAATTAAAAGTTTGACTCCCGTAAAGCGAAAACTGACCATCATATTTAATTTCAAAATTTATCGATGCCATTTTAAATTTGCCTTGAGAGATCGGTTAATTAACCTAGAATAAGGCGAGGAAACAAGTTTGAACGAAATGCAGCCAAAAATGAGTATAATTTACTAGGACGTACCAGGAAGTCACATGATGTCCATATCAGATTTTTTTTCTTAAATTGACACACATTAATTCTTGCATAATAGGACGTTGTACCTCTAATTTGTCATGTACCTCTAATTTGTTTCCTTTGAGCTAGCAGTTGACATCGCTGGGGTAACAACACAAGAATGGTTCCTAAACAAATAGAATTCTTCACATTTGCACATGCTTTATTTTTATGCTCGCATCAGCTTTATGTTAATACAAGACTATGTAATAAATTCGTTTTCGTTTCAAAGTAAAATCATGTTACATGTTAATAAATCTGTCAAATTCCCTTGAGTAAATGATGGAATACATTTTTCTTAAGCTTCAGCTAGAAACTAACATAGAGCTTCCAAGAAAAAGAATCTTCCACAGTAGCAGGTGGATGCGAAGAGTAGCAGGTGCTTTACTGAGCTAAGAGTATGAGAATAAATTTTCTGAACGAAATGCCCTTGCATATTCATTCTTCTTCTTCTAAAAAGTCCTCAGACGCTAATTTTATCCCACAAAATAAACATCATATCCTTTCTCAAAAGTATTTCTTTTCCACGTTCCGCAAGCGTAATAAATTAATACATTTCACCCTCCAGGAATATGATTAAATTGAAGTCAAGAATTTTTAATAAAAAACTTAATGAGGGTTAAATATTTCATTATTCTTGAAGTATTTCGTGCGGATAGACAATTTACTCCGCAAACTTTTTCTAACATCTTCTGTGCTTTGTAGTAGCCAAAATAAGCAATAATACGCTTCAAACAAGAGCGTTACGATGGAATTATATGCGATATTAAACTTCTTATGCTTTAAAGTTAATAAAATGAAGGGAAAACATTTTATAAAGAAGCAGAGATTTTGTATTGAGGGAAAAATGTATTATACGAAAGCTGCTATAAATAAAAGATTGCAACGGAAATTTGCATTTATCTATGTCAATATATCTAGAACTTGAAACAATAACTAGACGAAATTCGTAAAAATAATTGAACTGCTTTAATCTGCCTGAACTTGCCGTATGAATGGACAAAGCGCATATTGTTTTATTGAATTTTATTTGAAAATGAAGAATTTAGAACTATTAGTATCCTTTCTTGAAATATTGAACAGTTGAATGATACTCAATACTTCAAATACACAGAAAAGAAAGGATATTTCTTAGAAATATCTAATAAATTTCGATTTTAGGGTAGAAATTTCAGAGACAGATCAACTACTTCAGATTTTCATTCATTCGATTATGAAATAGCTGATCGATTTTGAAATGCATTTTATAAAGTTGTAAAACATCCTTCTCATTCAAGTAAATCTTGTTATTTTTTCAACAGATTGCATCAAATTGTTTGAAATTCCAAAAGCTTTCAACAGATCTATCGAGTTTCTTTTTGTTGTGCATTTCAATGCAACTCCATGGACCGAAACTTAAATAGCATTTATATATTCTCTTGAACATCGTAGTACAAAAAGCGTATTCAACAATGGTCGGTACAGTATATATAAATAAATATAACCAATTTGGTGTTCTTCCTGTAATATTAGGCATCCCTCAAGGCATAACATTTTCCCTTTTCCCCTGGTTTCACTTCCCTCTCTCCAGTTCGTTCTGAGATTATCATTTCATAGCGTCCATTCGCCATCTTTGGCCACATAGTTGGCCTCGCATTAAAACGTGAACGGTTAGTGTTACAAAAAACATGTTCGTTTGGTATTGCACTAGAAAAAAGCTAAATAAAAAAATACGGCTCATGTATTGCACTATACAACATAATATTATCGAGGCAGGTAAACTGTATTACTATCATTTCGGACGTAGTAAATGACTTTTCTAAGTATTCGAATTAATGTACTTACACAATTATATTTATGCATTATATCTTTCATGCATATAAAATTTCTCAAATTTTCGGGAAATGCTACATGGATTGTTTAAATTAAAATATGTAGTTAGTCAATTTTCCCCTATAAACATTTACTCACAATAAAACGACTGAAATTAGAAAATACTAAAAAGTTAAAGATATCGCATGAAAGCAATTCTTCAAATATCCCACTTATAAGTAAGTATTTCTTTCCATTAATCCAAATTTTCGGGAAATGCTACATGGATTGTTTAAATTAAAATATGTAGTTAGTCAATTTTCCCCTATAAACATTTACTCACAATAAAACGACTGAAATTAGAAAATACTAAAAAGTTAAAGATATCGCATGAAAGCAATTCTTCAAATATCCCACTTATAAGTAAGTATTTCTTTCCATTAATCCTTAAATTCAAATTTTCTTTATAATATATATACATACATATATATACATATATTTGCAAAGAAGAGAAATGCTTAAAAGCTACTGCTAAAACGTACACTTGACACTGTAGTTCCTGTGTTAAATAGTTACATCATTTAAAAACAAATAACAATACTAAAGAAGTTAGTGCGTAAAAACTTAATGTAAAAATTACAAAACGAGATAACTTCAAAATCAACTATGGATGAGGGAAAAAAACTAATAAATTTTAATAATTTTAAAACGATGCTCGCAAATAATTAAAAACATTTAAATACACAGTAAATATGTACAAAGAATTGCAACAAATGGTAAATTAGCCCAACGCGAGGTTTGAGTCGGACTTATCAAGGTAAAAGCGGCTGAAAACTCGAATTAAGCTAATACCGTTAGCGCGTTTCGTCAAATGATAACAATTGATACTAAAAGTGTAACTTCCTTAATAAAAAATTCAAAAATAAGTATCTTAATAAAGTAAGTCTCAAATGCATTGTTTCTTTTCCCAACGCGCTTGCAATTTAAATTGTAAATGTAAAACTTACTATTAAGCAAGAAAAAAGTATACAAGAAAGCCTAGTTAGGCAAATGTACAATTAACATATATAGCTAAAGAGCAACTAGTAAAAAAATTACACAATTTCAAGGGAGATATCTACTAGCATGAAGAATATAAACATTTTTAAGGAGAAGAATTAGAAGAAACATAATAATAACGTATCGAAATGTGTCTTGCAAAGACTTAAGAAAAATATAAGAATATGACGAAACATATCTGCGCCCATAGTGGCGGTCTAACCAACTTTAAGTGAGCAAAAATTGCTGCAAAGGGTTGCCGTAAATAGAAGAATTCCAAAGGTGTGCTACCAGAAAAAAATTTACTGAAGATACTGATTTACGCATCACGCCTACAGGGAAATATACATCTAACTAGTAGCTGTTTGCCTCTGTGGCTTACGAATTTCCACCCAATCTGTGAAGGTATAATATCATGAGCAAGGATAATGAGCAACTGTATGATGCAATGATAGTTTCTAAGAAAAAAATGCTTGCATTTTTTTCTATGAATGCTTCCTGATGATCGGTACCAAAGCATAAGCCTGATCTCTACTAAACTCAAGGTCAGTAGAGAAATAAGATTAGGCTTTTCCCAACGCTGACGTCAATTACTTGTGGGAGAACGAAGTCACAAAAGGAATAGTTCTTTTTAAGCAGACTAGGAGTCAGTGACGTCACAAAAGAGCACATTTTATAGTATAGCTAAACCTTAGCTAAACTTCCTCCTCATTCTTTTACCATTTTATGGGCATCCACGTCTGCAAAAATGCACAGAGGAAAAAAAAATACAGTGAGCTGAGCGGATGCTTGTTAGACAGCGGCTGTATCATCTGTATACTCGCTGTATACCTCAGGTAATTCCGTGTTATGATAAAATGTTATCGTACTTACGAAATTACTTTGTAGCATTTTTTCCACGGGTTAATGCACATGCTACATACTTAGGCAATTCAAGCGCTATGCACAGTCACTGACAATAATTACAGAAACTGTAAAAAGGGTGTAAAAAATTTTGTTAAATATCAGACGTTCTGATATTTACCACCGTTCTACGGAAATTTCATTTATGCTTGAGGAGATTTACCACTGTGTATCATAGTTTTGGTTATACTGCCTAATGTTCATATTAGTTTGGCACTAATTATTATTATAAATGCCATTAATTTCTTCACTCATATCTTCCATATTCAAAATTTTAAGGAATGTGTTTGGCATGTGGAGTTAAGGTATGTAAAACATTCACTGCCTTTTCCAGCTATGTCATATAAATTGTAAATATCCATCAAAACTCCGAAATTTTAATCAAAAATTTGTCTTGGTAAGTATGATAAATTTCCTCAAAGTAAAGATATAAATGTCGTAAATAGAAAACACTGTTGCGGAGAATAAAATGAAAATAATAAATAAAAGACAATAAATTCAGATGTTTATCAAACACGCATTTAGATATTACAAATCAGTCAAACGATTTTAAGATGGTATTTTTAATAATTAATAAAATAACAAATGTAAATAAAATTCTAAATAATTAAGTGCGCATTCAAATATTTTTAATACTGAAATGACACAGATATTCCTTTTGATATTAAGGTTTACTCTGATTATTTTGCGAAATGTTTTATAAAAACAAAAATTAAATAATATGTTCATATAAAATTATCTAGTCTACAGGAAAATGACATAGATTAATTAAAATTTTTTATAAAAATATATCTAATCTAGAAATAATAAATACTATTAAAAATTAGGTTGGATACGCTCCGTGACGCTGTTAATTGAAGCCCATAAACATATTTGACTCGCTGTGTTCTTGTTTGCCTGCCATGCTTTCAAAACTCGCAAGATTTTGAGTGACTTGCTACGATTTCACTCTTTATACTTTTGAAGGATTTTATTTGTCTGGTTTAAGAAAGTGTTTGCGTATTTATCATTTGCTGTTGTGCTTTCGTATTAATGAGGAAGTTCGTTTCAAAACACAAATTTTGCTTCACTTCCCAAAGTAAACTTCAGTGTATGAATAGTCTTACATCTCAAGTGAAAAAATAAGCATGATAGTAAAGTATAACAAATCTGTAGGAATAATCTAGTTATATTTTCATTCCAACAAACTTCTGTTACATTATATCCGCTTATTCTTAATAATCCTAAATTTCTCATATCGAACAGTAGTTCTTATGCGCGTGATTTCGAGATTTAAATAATCATAGAAAGCAATTTAGGATGCAGTAAACACAACAGAGTAATTTTCGTTTAAGATGGTAATTTTTGTCTGAAAAAAGGGGGTAAGATTCCCTCTAACTATCTGAAAATCGAATAAAACCTTAAAGAAAAGCGTCGGATAGTACTTTTTTTAATTTTATTTTAAACAGAAATGCAGTTAAAGCTAAAGAAAAATCCTATTTGCTTTAACTATTTCTTTACGTGAAGAACACATTTTTTTCCTCTTTTCAGGCATTCAGAAGGAAGGAAACAGAACAGATGTAGCGTAAATTAATTCAATTTTTTAAAAAATAATTACCTATTTTTTTCTTTGCGTTGGCGGAATATAAAACGTGACAATGTATTTCCTCTAAATGCATTGTCGAAATTCACATTCCCATTGCGGAAAAAAACTTTAAACAGGAAATTACGCGCTCAGCTTTAGAGGCTATTTTTAATTAGAAAAGTTCTCAATATAATCCTGAACATCAGAAATATTTTTTTTTTCCTTTCGTTAAAAATTAGAAAATTAGTGTGACCGTTAATAATGCGTAATCGTTTTAAAGAGTACGACGGAGAAAACCTTACGCAGTTTCTGAGTTTCGTCTTTAATTTAACATTTCATAAAGGTTTTATTAATAAATAACCCATTCCACAACTTAATAAAGCTAAACGAGGGATCTTCAGTCAAGTATGTTCACAATAATAAACACAATGATTTAATATCAATCATTTTGGTTCGATCGTTTAAGTACAAGATTTGCAACGTATATTTTCCATATTGAATTAAGACATTGTATACGACAAGTTAAATGGATAATTGCAACAGCCAAATATTAAAATTTGAGTCATAGTAATCATATTCGGCTTGAGACATAGTTACACTAATCTACGACCAAAATCGCATTCTGCGTACCGATGGTTCGAATCTCAGAGAAGGAATGGATGTCTGCAAGCGCATATGCGGCAAGAGTACAATCAAAATACCGGCGAGCCGGAAGTTCCCTAGAGAGGTTGGTATTTGGGAAAGAAGGGTAGATGATCGTCGGACTGCTCCCAGGGGTGCTGTCTTCAATGAAACTGTGGCGGAACTGTTCAGTTAGCACATTAGGACTATACTAGTACGTACAATGGTGAATTTAAGGCATCCCCCCCCCCCACTTCTACCTGTAACTACCTGTAAGTCGGCGGAAGACGTTAAAGACCCAGCAGTGATATTTTCATGAATTCAGATTCAGTATGCAAAGTTTAGGTTATTTGAATGTGGCAAGGCACACGAGGACTATCTACCTAAGGGGAAGGACGCCTTTGTGAAGGACATTCTTAGAAAAGCTGGCTTGTATGCATTCTAAAACAATAGCAGAGCTGGAGTTTGAGAAGATAAGAAGAAGGCCTATAGGAGTTCATACAATGATGAAAGTAGCATAAAAATGACAGTTCTGTGGCCGCAGGTCATTGGGCGTGGCAGGTGCATCGTGCAACGTCATCAATGACATCACTTCAGAGGCGTGGTCAATTACCTCACAAGTTGAGTTGCTTTGCTTTTAGGTTGTTGGTTGAGTTGTAGATCTCCTACTTTTCATTTAAAGTTAGTTTTTCGAAATTGGCAACAGGGAATATTTTTGCATCTTAATTTTAATGATATGACGATGCTGCCCTCTGTTGATGAAAAAGTGAATTATATGCTTTAGAAATAGATTTTTAAGTCTGGTGTTAAGATTATTCAATGCGCGACACTAAAACCAATATAAGAGAAAAAATGTAAAAAACGATTTCCCTCTAAAGACAATTCATCACGTCATGAAAATGAAACTACAAGATAATTTTTTATTACTTAAATTTATTTGATACTTTTATCCTTTCCAGTTTTCTATGAAACTTTAACTTATTTCTTAGGTTTTCTGTTCATAATAACATATTTGTTTTCTGTCATATTGTTTTAATACTTAACGTTTCTAATTTTTAATATTTTACTTAATTTTCACATATTATTTTTTTCACATTTTTTACAATTTTTAACATACCTTGAATTTTAACTTATACGCTATATTTCACAAACCTAATTGTCCTCATACATGCGGTTTATTTGTTGCGTTACTTAGTTTTAGATACAAGTTAAAATTCAGAATATATTGAACATTATAGCATTAAAAAGTGCAAAATTGCATCTAAAATTAAGTAATGTAACAAATAAACCGCATGTATGGGGACAATTACGTTTATGAAATATAACTTATAAGTTAAAAATTGTAAAAGATGTGAAAAAAATAATATGTGAAAATTAAATAAAATGTTACAAATTAGAAACTTTAAGTATTAAAAATACATGACAGTAAATAAATATCTTATTATGAATAGATCACCTAAGAAATAAGTTAAAGTTTCATGGAAAACTAGAAAGGATAAAAGCATCAAATAAATTTAAGTAATCAAAAATTATCTTGTAGTTTCATTTTCATGATGTGATGAATTTTCATTAGAGGGAAATCATTTTTTACATTTTTTCTCTTATATTGTTTTCAGTGTCGCGCATTTAATAATTTTGACACCAGACTTAAAAATATATTTCTAAAACGTATAATTCACTTTTTCATCAACAGAGAGCAGCATCGCCATATCATCAAAATTAAGATGCAAAAAATATTCTCTGTTGCCAATTTTGAAAAAATAAATTTATATGAAAAGCAAGAGGTCTACAACTCAACCTAAAACAACATAAAAACAACTCAACTCAACTTGTGACGTCATTGGCCCCGACTTGGTGTGATGTCATTGATGACGTTGCACGATTCACCTGACCCTCTGATACAGAACTGTCATTATCACACTACTGATGAAGCTGTTGATGAGATGTTTAGCATGTGATCTGATCTGATAATCGTAGAGCAATATATCGTAATCGAGACTAGGCCAGTTCTTGATGACATCGCAACAGGAGCTAATATTTCCGCTCCGCTCGTTTATTGTGGTCTTTACTGGAAACACTCAAAATTTCCATGACTCGATACTTTTGATGAAGTTAAAATAATAGTGGTGTTGTAAAATAACCCATAGAAGTAGGCTCATCTAAAAAATAATGACTGAAGTCATTATGTTTTAGGAAAGTCAACAGAAAAATAGTTTAGTGATGTGACTAAACTAATGTGATAGTAAACTTAGTGATGTGACTAAAGAATGGGAACTGATACAGGTATTTTAGAGTACAAACTTTTAAGACTGCTATAATATACTTATGTTTCGAGTTGATATATTAGCTCTGATTATCAGGTAATAAATAAAAATTTAAGGAATCCTCGGCACTGATAAGTCACTTCGACTATTTCTGCTAGTTTGGGACATATGCTAATTTCTCAAACTTATCCTTATAGACAAAACTATACTGACCCGAATGTATTGTTTATGATAAAAACTTGCCTACCCTTATCTGTACAAAAATTAAAGCTGACTTTTAAAGCATTTTATGTTAATTAACTCTCCTTTCCGTATCTAATTTTATGTTAATTATATTTTCCGTATTCCTCATCAGAATAAAAATTAGTTGCCTGCATATTCAAGCTGAGGTTTTTAATGTTTAAGTTAGATCTTCTGGCAGTCACGTCTTACTGTTAGTATTATCGCCAACTCTGCTTTGATTTATTTCCGGTTTCAGCACCTTGCTAGCCGAGATTTAAAAATGTGGGCTAACTAATTATTTGTAGCCAACTCGAATGGTCTATTTTATGAGGAGTCTCAGACTGCGTAACCTACAGTTGAAATTTAACTTTCGGTTACATTAATTTTGATAGGCAAGTAGCGGATCCAATTAATCCAAGTAGTAGAATTTCGTTTCTTTAAGAGTTGTGCCCTTCTGTTCGTTCAAGCCTTAAGTAAAATAATTATTTGAAACACCTTTAGACTTTGTCATTTGTTTCGGAATTAGCAATGACTCACTGCCGGTCTAGTAGGGTTTGAAGAACATTAGCACAAGCTTTCAGATACAAGAGAAGCCTACAAGCTATTCTGGTAGAAGGAATAAAGTTTAGTGCGTACAAGAAAGTATGTTTTATTTATAATTATTTGGGAAACCAAAGTAAGGAAAAAAAAGTCTAATAACATTCTAAGACCAAGAATCATCTTCTGGAATGAGCACGCGCATAGCAGCAACATTTGACACGAATATTAGTCAAAATATTCTATTCCCGCAAATGCTTAACTCAGAAGATCCATCTCACTCTCCCCTTTCGTTCCGGAGAGAACCAAGAATGACCTACAACAATAGCCTTCAATTTTGCAAGGGTGCGGTGATGTGAGGTCTATAAGGATGAAGATTGATATTCTATTTTCCCCTTGCGTGTGGTCGTGCTCTGGAGTTTCATCACATTAACTGCTGTAAATTTTATTTCTTCTTTTTGTTTTGTTTCTCTTGGGAAGGAAGCCAGTACCTTTCTTTCACAGCAGGAAATTTCTGTCACATACAAAATGTATTCATTTTTCGTTCATCTTCGAAGTCATATCTTTAAAATGAGGCTCCCTTCCAGTTAGGCTACATATGAAGATAATACAAAATATGGGAGCTATTAGACGCAGAAATTATTATCAGTTGATAGCATTACTTTTAAGATGACGAAAAGAAATGTGAATTATGGTTGTTTTCTTAGTTACGAAACTCAAATATTCCATTTCTGTTCCTACTATTATAATAAAAATTGCAGTTTTTCTTGAGAAATACATAGTTCTACCTGTCCGTGTTTCGCATCAACGACTAAATGTTTGTAAACAGAGAACTGTAACTGAGTACATATATACCCTGTTTCTGACTTAATGTTTTTTTTTTCTTTTAAATTTTAACATTAGTCTTAATAAAGCACTCGACTTAGTTTTCGTGAATAAATAAAGAAAACCGCTCTCAAGCAATAAATGGGTATTAAAAATAGGCTTTCTATAAAGAAATTTATGTTTTGATGGATCTTTAAAATAATATTTTACTTTTGTGTATTATATATAAATATAGAATACCAAGACACAGCATATAGATTCAAAAATAAAAACATCAATGACACTTCTCAGATTTTACACGGGATAAAATCAAAAGACCAAACGATAGATGTGTGTGTTTCTCAGCGTAAGCTGCTAAATGTTGAAGTCTGATTTGTCATACACTACCTTTTTAGCTTTTTTTTCTGAGGTCTGATCAATGTTTCCCAATCATCATACAGAAAGTGTTAAATATTATAATTGCAATAACATTTTTATTTGTATTTACTAAAAAGAAATTGAAGTAGCTACACACTTATAGCATGTTACTGATGAAAATATATGGAAATTTCACCATTAGTTAAGAAATGTTACATGAAATTGGTTTAAAAATATGCATTACTTTACAATAAGTAAAATAAAAATGGCTAAATTGGTATTTGAAATTATTCATTTTCCTTTTGCAGTTGTTGAACATAATAGATATCATTTAAGCTTACAACTGTCTCTTATAGTATATTTGTTTAATATAATAGATACAATCCAAATTCGCACTTTACTTTTCTTAAGATAACCTTTTTCTGTTTGTCCTTTTATATATTTTATTCAAGCTCACGTAATTGCAAATGTCTATTCTCATATAACGACATAATGTTTAATACTTAGTGTTCGCTACTGAAGATAATTACATGCCTCCCGAATAATCTTGAATAAGATCTCAGCCAATTATCGTATGTTATTTGGGGATATTGCATTGGGCTACAAAATGGCGGATGATGTAGGTTTGGTTTCCATATATGAAACTATTGGTAACCGCCAGCTGCAGCACCTACCAGAAAAAGGGAAAAAATAAGACAGAAAACTTTTAGCGTTCGTTCTTCGTATTCACTTGCCCATCGCATTACCAAGAAAGCCATGGTATAGGAAGAGGGGTGGGGGTAGGCAACTTAGAAGCAGGAAAATGTTGAAGACTGTAAGGGGGCTTAAGGGGGTTACGTGCGAGAGAGAGAGTGAGAAAAGACATCGGAATCAGCAGCCAAAAGGTTTTCAGATGTAAGAAAGTCGATGTTTCTTCATCGATTTCTTATGTGCAATGGATGGGAGGGGAGCGATATAGTGTTAATGAAGAAATTGAAACAAAAGGGGTATTTGTTTTGTTTTTTGGCTGCAATTTGCTGAAACAATGTCACTGGATTTAAGTTCATTTAATTTAAAACGTAAATCAATTGCTTGATTAGGAGTGTGAAAAATTATTTCGGTGAAATATGCATTACACTCTCAGGCTTAACAAAGAATATTAAACAGTTGCATAAATGATCATTAAAAAAAGCTAGATGAACGAGTGCTAATGGTTTCAAATCGCAGATTACCGAGCTTCAGAAATTATAAAGTAAGAAACATATGTTTAAATAATTCAATAAAAACTGGAAATATAAAAAGAAATATTCAATTCGTAAAATTCTGCTTTCAGCCACATGTCTAGGGGAGATATAGGGTTGAAATTCCAAACGTGGTTGATGTTGAAAAACAAGAATATCATATTATAGGATCTATAAGGCTTATCAAAGAAATATCAGCCACGCTCTGGTCATGATTCGAAATACAGACCTGCCGACTGCTAATCGGATGAGCTATCAATTACACCACAAAGACATGCAGTAGGAAAGGTGGAAAATCCTTTAAAGCTTATATAATTAAATTTTAGTCTTTTATTTTTTATTTAAATGTATAAAATAAAATGATAGCATTATTTTATATTTTTCATTTCATTTTATTTTAATCCGAAAGCGCATTCTATCTAAGGTGGCTGGGTGCTTTCATGGAGCACAGTTCGTTACTTGGCTATGCAGAAATGTAAATTTATTGACAGTTCTCATTTAAATGTAAGTGTCAAGCGCAGTTTTACATTGACACTCTTTGCTCTAGAATCATGGCAAGAAGTAAATTTAGCTTAATGTAGAGAAGCAATGAAATGCAAAGAAGGTGCATCCATCACAGAGTTTCAATTTTTTCTAGAATTCGGTCAAAAATACCAAATTTTTTTATTGCAAGTTTTATTAATTTTATAACTTTAAATAGGAAATAGCTAGTAAAATTAAAATTTCTAATATTTTTAAGCATTTAAAGAAAATAACAGTGTTTTTCTTATAAGTTGGCTTTTTTTCCTACATGACTACCTAACAGGGAAGTTATATATATAGTGATAGTGACGGAGGACGTGGCCACCACCCCTTTACTATTAAGTTAATTAGCATATAGGGCCACGTCCGCCCTTATACAGAGTAAAGCCAGAGAGGCCACATGGGAGGCTTGCACAGGGCGCCCAAACCCAACGCCTGGACCATCCGGTTGGCAGTTCCGCGAACCAAATGCCACCGGGTCGACACCCGTCCAAAGTGCCCCGGTCCAGTGATTTTTGAATCTTCAAGAATAGCATTGTACATGGCTAAACAAGGGCAGATATACATTAGTAGTTATTTACATGCTTCTGTTAATAGAGATTTGCTGACATGCAATCCAGCACTGTTACATACATATACTTTCTAAATACCTACATGACATTACCTTAATTTGCTTTGGAATAATAAGACAGAGCTAGTATATACACCTAGCACAATAAAAATAAGAATAAAAATAAAATAATAATAATAATAATAATAATAATAATAACATACATTAGGACACGCTTGCCCACACTATATACACACATCGCAGACATACCTAGACTACTTATGCTTGAATGATACTGATTTACATTGAAATTTGCTGACATACTGACCAGTTATATTTACACATGGCATAAGTCTGGACCCATGTCCATTAGCTTATAAATTATATGAGTAATTTTGTTGGTCTGGTGTCGCTGCTTGACCATAAATCTGTTGAATGCCTCCCTGTTCGTCTGCGGGAACGGAATGTGCATTCCCTCCGTGAGAGGACATTCATGAACGTAGTGTTCTGCTGTGCCCAGATCCCCGCAGCAGCACTGATCCGAATTGGAGATTCCAAATCTCTCAAAATATACTGGAAAGGGCCCATGCCCTGTGATGTAATACACCATTTGTGGCCGTGCAACCAATAGTTCCCTATCTACTTTAGGCCGAAATGTATGCGCTCGGCGGCCTGTGTCTTCATTTTCCCACGCAGCCTGCCGGAGTGCTAGAGCTGTGGCGCGCAGATTCCGTTTTAAATGAGAAACCGGCCATGGGATTTGTACTGGGACTGCTTCGACGTTATGGGCTGCTTCTTTTGCAAGCCGATCTGCAGTCTCATTACCATGATTCCCGATATGGGCTTTCGTCCATTCTAGATTAATATATATAAGTACAATTACTTAACAGTTTTTTCGATTACAATTACATTTACTTATCATTTTTTTTCAAAGATCTGATTTAGGCGAAAGGCGCAGTAGAAGATCACAGACCGAGCAAAAAGTCTCTTGTCTAATTTTTTTGTCGTCATTTTTGTTCAATGAACATGCATAACACTGTCTAGCATTTTCGCAAGAAATTATAGCTGCATGCGCTCTAAATCAGCCATTATTTTAAAAGTAAAATACAAGCAAATCGCTAAGAACTGAAAGATAAAAATTCGTCTAATGATACAAAACACGTGAAAAAAGCGAGCGAATCAGAACCAATCAGAAAATGAAAAACAATAGAAAGTGAACTATTATCATTTAGTGGATAACTATCGCCATCTATACGACTAATTTGATTTTAAAAATAGAAAAGATACAAGCGATAGAGAAACCAGATTGCCTGAACGGCGTGCTGGCAAACCAGTAGCGGCCCGAACAAAGTGCCCGTACGGCGTGCGGGCAAAACTGGGAAGAAACAAATTCTCATAATAAAGGAAGTCTGATAAACCCATGTTAAATTTCCATATTTCCTTATATATGAAGTAGGATGAAAACGTTACGCACAATACTGCTTGTATAAATTTTTAACAAGCAGGCGAAACAAATGCATATGCCGTGAAATTATATGTTTCAGCTATTTTTCAATATAAGAATCGACTGTCTCTTGCCATTGTATCCTCTTAAACTACCGAAATATTACGAAAATTTATTTTATGCAGTTTGCTTAAAGTCTACAGTTTCTTTTTTAAGATTAATCTGTTAATATAATTTCAAAATCAAAATGAAATAATCTAAAAGTAAAAAGAATTATATTTTACAGATTTTAATGTCTCAGTGCTTACTAGGATACAAAGTTTTGAATGATGAAATGTGGAAACAGAGATGTAGACTCAGTTTCATTCCTTTTGTGAGAATGCACAGACTTTTAATTACATGTGATGCATTATATTTTAATCCTTTTTAAAACACTGCAGTTGTAAGAGGCAACATTTTTATTGTTCACACGATCGCAAACTGAGTGCCGAGCTACTCAGATTTGAGCTTAAAAATGTTCAGTGGTTTCGTCTGATTGCACAAGCAGCGGTTGTTGAATAATTCAGTTATCGCGCAGATAAAAATGTATTCAAAAGAATAAATTGGAAGAAAGAGCTTTCGATATTTAAACTGCTTTGAAACCGAGAAAAATAGATTGCAGCAGTTTCTTAAAAACTGCATGCACCATTTTGCTCCTGTGGTAATATTTATGCAGCTCTCTGCTTTAAATGAACAAATTACAAAAGAATGTTCTTTTAAGATGCGTATAAAAAACTGATCTGCAGAGCAAGAAGCAAAAGGGAAACATCGGAGAGAAATCATTATAAACTGCAAAAGAGAGTTACAAATAATGGCTACATCAATCTGATCCGAATATAAAAATAAAGCTACAATTCTAAGTTCCTGAATATTTTTTGTGTCAGACACCTTTGATTGCATATTTTTTTCAGAAGTACCCAATAATATCTTCGTTAAAAATTTAAATACCAAATAAGTGTAATAAAGTATAAAATACTGAAAAATAGTATTTTATGTAAGTACTTGGAATTTGTGTCAACTATAAATGTTCGAAAATTACATTCCATAATTAAATAAATGAATTATTTCATTTGAGTGCACGTAGCTTATATGAAGTGTAAATCTTCAATACATATATAACATGACAAAATATATCCATTATTTTCTGTAAGTACCTGTAATTTATATTACATATTCAATAAATATATTCTATAACAAAATAAATTCTTTTTTCTGTAAGTACCTGTAATTCGTATGCACTATAAATATTCAGTAATTAAATTTTATATAAATTAAGTGCTTTCTTTTAACTATTTTGTTTTAGAAATGTATTTTAGGAGAATACATATACACAAGCAGATTAAATTAAATATGTACAAATTTGTAAAAGACGTAAGTAGCATTGTAATCAAATACTGGAAGAAACTGGAAAACAAACTGGAATCCTATACCAAAGCCGGGTCGGAACCGTAGTCTTCAAATGGTCTTATATATTCATTCAGGATACAAATCAGAATCTGCAAACTGTCCGCCTGGAAGATTTCATAAGGCTAGATTACTTCTTCTGCGGTCACATCAAAGAAATGGTGTACCACGCCGTTGTTGAAAGTACTGAAGACCTTTTAGTAGGCATTTCCATAGTTGCTTCGAAAATCCGAATGCAACAGAAAATTTTCAAAAACCTATCACCTTACAGATTTGATCGCAACCTTGAACATCTTCTGCAATCTTAAAACATTTCGTAAATGTCTAGCGAATAATACAAGTTATTTTATTCTATTTCGTGCTCATCTTTCATTTTCTCATTCTCTCTGTACAACGTATAAATATGTTAGCGATCCTTCACTGATGTGCGATTCTGATTTGTTTTTCTTTTTTGCAACGTACTACCTTCACAATTACCTTAGTTACCTTAATAAGTATTTAAACTGCTTTTATAACATGAAAAATAGAACAAAGTTTTCATAATAAGTTATATTAACTTCCTATTTCATGTGCCCTGTTTATTTACCCCTAATACATGCTCGTTTCAAATAATAGCATATCATTTAGATGAAATTTTGTCATTTCGGCTGCGGCAGTTTTGCAAACTTTATATTCAGTAGTGGAAGACTTTCAAATGAAAATTTACTCGCTGTTTGCTTAAAATCAATCCGAAATGACACGGAAACACTTTCACGGGTTCCGATACCTAACAGCAGAATGAACTATAGCTAAGAACCAAATTCAGATTATAACATGTTTCAGTGTTTTAGTGCATTCAGTCGCAGAAACGAAGGCATAACCCGGGAGACCAAATGGAAAGGGAAAAAAAAGGCACACCTAACGCATTCCACAGCAAACATAATTAAGTTACAATTTTCCAAATTTATGATTTATTAGCAGTTTTACTAAACTATTAACCCAGTGAGCACATATGTTAATATCATTTCTTCTTTTTTATCTACGAATGCCGAATTGGGTCAATGATTATAGAGATTACAATTTTAGTAGCCGAAGCTAGTTACTGGATAGTTAATTAATAAATTAAGGAAAGTTACACTACCCGAGGGCTACTTATCTAAAGCACTGAAACCTCGTGGAGGAATTTTCTGAGGGAAACTAACTTGCTGCGCATAGAAAAAACGTAAAAGCAACAAACACTCAGCTCGTGCCTTTACTAAATAAATCAGTGGTCAGAGGTCTTGTATAGTTGGTCACTGCTGAATGTTGGGGAATTGAGGAGTAATAGAATTAAAGATGTATAATAATGGAAGAAACTCGTAAGATTCCTTTATGTTAATTAAAAGTTATTTTGTGTTTTGGACCTTACGATAACTTTTCTCTTCCGTTTCCCCACCAGAATGGAAATTAGTTCGCTTGAATTTAAGTTGAGGTTCTGTAGATAGTAAGTCAGAGCGTGTTCTACCTTTCGAGTCCACGACATTAAGTTGCTATATCAGATCAGATTAGTATTCTTCGGCCTTGCATTATAACTACCGATGTTAAATCTGAACGCTTTTTAGATAAATGAGCCAACTTCACGCTAAATTGATCTTTAGCTACTAACTTACACAGTCCAGTCACATTAATGTGACCTCCTATCAAAAGGCAAAATAACCACATTTCGCAGAGCAGACTGCTGCGAGACGTGCAAGTAGAGAGTTAATTAGGTTCTTGAAGGTGTTCACTGAGATGTTGAGCCATGCTGACTCCACTTTCGTGGCCAGCTGTGCTAGGTTACGTGGTTGAGGATCCATGGCGCGAACAACTCGATCCAGGTGGTCCCACAGATTCTCGACTGGGTTTAGGTCCGAGGAGTTTGCTGGCCAGGAGAGTACGATAAACTCATCCTGGTGCTTTTCGAACCACGCACGTACACTGCGAGCTGTATGACACCTCGCATTGCTCTTTTGGTAGATGCCATCATTATAAGGAAAAACAATTCGCATATAGGGTGAACATGGTCCTAAAGGACTGATTCATATTTCTGTTGATCCATCGTGCCTCTCACAATGATGAGTACACCCAGAGAATGTCACGAAAACTTTCCCCAGACCAAAATGCTCCCTCCTTCCGCTATCCTGGTGCTTTTCGAACCACGCACGTACACTGCGAGCTGTATGACACCTCGCATTGCTCTTTTGGTAGATGCCATCATTATAAGGAAAAACAATTCGCATATAGGGTGAACATGGTCCTAAAGGACTGATTCATATTTCTGTTGATCCATCGTGCCTCTCACAATGATGAGTACACCCAGAGAATGTCACGAAAACTTTCCCCAGACCAAAATGCTCCCTCCTTCCGCTTGGACTATTGAGGCAGTTGTGCAGGGTGTTTGATTTTCGACGTTTCACGCCGTATACATCAACGTTCATCTGTCCGATGAAGCATAAAACTGATTCATCGGAAAAAAGCCAACTGTCAGTGGACGTCAAGTTGAGGTACTGGTGTGCGAATTTCAGCATTCGTCGCCGATGAACTGCAGTTAGCATAGGTGTTTAACAAGTCTTTTGTTGTGGAGACCCATACGCAGCACCGTTCGCTGAACTGTCGTTGAGGAGACACTATTGTTAGCCCCTTGGTTCATCTGGGCGGTCAGTTGTTCTACGGTTGCACGTCTATTCGCCCGAATGCATCTCCGCAGCTGTCCTTCACCTCTGTCATCTGTGGCCCGTGATGCACCATATTTGCCAAGTCGCTGATTTCGGATGCTATGCACGGTATTCTTTCACCATGGCTGCACGCGAACAGTTTACATAATTAGCCGTTTCGGTAAAGCTTCCATCCTTGGCCCGAAAGCCAATGATCCTGCCTTTTTGGACGTCAGATAAATCGCTTCGTTTCTGCATTACGCCAACGACTGTAATGGTTTCTGATTGTCCAGGATAACCTTTATATACGCTCCACTGCGATGTGGTGCCACCTGCCTTCTGTGATTGGTTATTTCACGTTGGCGTCAAAAGTAGGTGGTGGTTACATTAATGTGACTGGACTGTCTATTTAAATTTAACTTTGCATTTGAATTTAACTATTATTTTAAGTTATCTCGCCATAAATGCCAGCTGGGCTTGTAAGTGCCAATGTGTGCCTTCTGTTCCTCTTAGTTTTCTCAAGTTTCAATAGTTATTTTAGATTTAGCTGTATTTTTTATAATACTTAGCTGTAATTAACGTCTACCAAGAGTTTGGCTACTATTAGATGATTGCAAATCATTCCAAGCTATTTAGTGGCACCCGACCGAAAGTAAGGGCATGTCTCAAGAAAATTCATTCTTTAAGTCTGGCTCCCGTAACTTCGAAGGTTCCATCAACACTAATAAGTTTTTGGAAACATCATGCATACGATGAAAGCGTCAATGAAACCCGTAGTGATCTGACAGCAGAAGTTCCGTATTCACATTTGGGGAATAGTTGAACTCGCAGTTTTTGCTTTACCCAATTGGGAAAATCAAAAACATCACTATAACTGCATCACACTTCGAGAACAGACACCTAGCTAGTACAAATGCATCGGAAAAATTTTATTAGCAGAACCAGACAGTCAGGATTCCAAACTTGGAAGATCGTTGGTCAAGACCTTGGCTACCTTAAAGTATAATTTAGCTCACCTCCATCTCTATTTTAAAAAAAGAAATACACGCAAGACTTATCCAAAAATCATAAGCCCTCTTTCCCACCCACCAACCTGAGTACTTTTAGTTGGACTATATTGTAAATGCTTTTATTTCTCAAAATTACGACACCTTTACAAACATATACATTTTCTTTGGAATTCAAATCTGGGCTCAACGATATGGCAGCCGATACAGCTACCACTGCGCACATCAGGACGGGAAAAATACATTCGTCTAAGCTATCTAAACATGGTTAAATATAACTTTTCCATCATGGTGAAACATAACTGTATATTTAGCTATTCATGCAATATTTTTAAACCAGGTGTTTGACTTTTAAAAATAACCTTAATTTTCAATAAATAAAAAGCAATGAAGTGGACAGCCTACATATTCTTGAAAATAATTTCTAAATAAGTTACTTGTTACTTTCAATTTAAATATAATTTTAAATCATATTTTAAGCTCAGTGGCCAATTTGTTTAAAAAATTGCAAAAGTAGTAAATATAACATCAGTAATACTACACAATTAGATAATCTAATAACTCTTAACTAAAGTAGATAGAAAATGCAAAAGCATGAAATACACGCTAAGTAATCTCTTTTGAAAGCGTTCAGTATCATTTTAAAACTACTTAATAGACAAGCTTAATGTAAAAATGCGATTTTAAGCGTTTCAAGTACCCAGAAATGCGGATTACATAAACTTCTAAAAATATAAAATTAATCGGACAAATGGAAACAGTAGTATTTTGAAGAAACTTTTGAGAATAAATAAGGAATCTTTTGAAAACAAACGAAGGTTACTCATGAAATTTAGCATATTGATATACAAGACTTTAATAGGACTCACACAAAGCGCATTTAAATCATTCGATAAAAAACACAACAGGATAAATAGATAGATAAAGTCAATCCATCCTATAGTAAAAGTAATAATAAGCCCTTAGACCTAGATCTGAATACACATGAAAATGTAATCATGTTCGTTTTACCACAAATGTTCATTTCACAGAGTGTTTATGGCCTTCATGTCAGATTTTTTGACTTCCCCCCTCTCCAACATGCTATTTATAAAACGAAAGCTTGTATCGATTTCAGATACCTCCTGACAAATGCAGGTTGTTGCCGATTTTGGCTAAATTCAGCTTCTTTTTCAGTTTTATTTTATTCCTACATCATCATTTGCTTAACTAAAATTGTACACGTAAATCTACTTATGCACGGTAGCGAATAGATGTGAAGTATACTGTTGTTTCGGAAAAAAAAAAAAAAAAAAGAAAGAAAGAAAACTCTAACATCTTCGGTTTTGTTATTGGATTCTATACACTCAGAATAAAAATAATTCTAGTTAAGACTTTGAAATTTAAGAACTTATTCACCGAAAAGCCTTTAAGGTTTATTCTTCAAGGTTATATACAGTAAAGATTTATTAATAAGGTATAGTAACAAGGTATAATATTTAGTAAAATCTTAATAGTTATAACCAATGACTTAAGTGACTATTTAGTAATTAAATCTAGTTATTTAAGGTATTATCTTCCTCTTTCCTGCGTGCTTTCGTGGAATAATAGTGTTACATTAATTTCTTCCTTCACGTTCGTACAGGGCTCGTAGATTTGGAGTGAATAACGACGACACTTGGTGAAGTATCGAAACCCACTTTATTTAGCCAATATTTTGCAGGGTTTTTCCAAGTCACGTTTTATAGTCGTCGAAGATCTATTATACACTAGCTGGAACAATCAGCGATACAGCCTTCAGGTTATCAGGCTATAACGGTGAAGACAGCTTCACTGCAAAGCACCGGAGTACAGTTCCCGACTCTGCTTGGTCGTTCTCGGAACTCCACGTACTCTCGAGACTCTCCACGCTACAACTCGCGATGCACTCGACGACACACAGAGTACAGCTTCCGTCTCTTCGGTTCAGTCGTTCCCGCAGCTCAACACACTCTCTCGACGATGCACTAACCGCGATACACTAAGAGACTCTTTCGATGCACTCGACAACCCACTCGGCACTCGCTGACCGATATACGCCGCACGGACTATCTAACTAACACTGTAAACGAGGCACTCTAACTAACTGCGGACCAGCAGGGTTTATATAGCTTTCGCTTGTGTTCGAGAACATTCTGGCTTAAACCGGTAAGAATTCGTTCCAGATGGTTCTCCATCCGTCCATAGTTTATCGCCAATTTTGTCACCAAATGAGCGATTTCTCAGCAAATCTGGTAACCATGCCTTCCCTTGCTATTTTATGGCAACCCTAAACCTGCGGGGAAGCTATCTTACCGCGCCTGTGCATTCCGTAACAATAGAAAAGTACATCCAGCTGGTAATTGGAAGGACCGGAGTTCGAATCGCGAGGAGGTACGTTTTTTACGTTTCCAGCTTCGAGAAACCTTACAAATTACTCAAATAAATTCATTAATATAGCTTAAAAATTGCGTCAAGTTCTATTAATTTTTATTAAAGATATTGTAAGTAAATAAATAGTAAATTAACCCACTGGCTGCTCATCCCGTGATTTCCACGGGCAACTCAAATGTAGCAAAATCTGCTCATCCCGTACACGTAACCTTTAGTTTACGTTTTCGCCAACAGATATCGTTAGATGTTCACCAAATTGCGGCATTTGAGGGCACGTGGTATTTTCGCTCAAACTTCACTTTTTGCCGCTTTTTTCTTACAGAAATGGCTGCTACAAAACGTTCTGCGATTATCTTCATTATTTAATTAAATTATTAAATTATTACTTAGATTTATTTATTAGATTAATAATTAGATTGATTATTAATTAGATTTACTGAATCTGATGCAAAGGCTGTGGAGTTGGACTTTGCCTTGAACCCTGTTTTTTTTAACTCAATTACTAAACTGCATTTCGAAGGTATTCTTTCCTCAGAGCTTTATATTTTCTTATATTTTATACATTTTACTTTTTTTTTTTTTTTTTCTTACAGAAATGGCTGCTACAAAACGTTCTGCGATTATCTTCATTATTTAATTAAATTATTAAATTATTACTTAGATTTATTTATTAGATTAATAATTAGATTGATTATTAATTAGATTTACTGAATCTGATGCAAAGGCTGTGGAGTTGGACTTTGCCTTGAACCCTGTTTTTTTTAACTCAATTACTAAACTGCATTTCGAAGGTATTCTTTCCTCAGAGCTTTATATTTTCTTATATTTTATACATTTTACTTTTTTTTTTTTTTTTTTTTTTATATTATGCAATAAGGCCCACCAGCGGCCGAGCGGTAAAGTCGCTGAACACTGGTAGTTCGGTCCGAGGTTGGAATCCCGCGAACGGGCTGGCTGCATGGGTGTTTTCGTGGTTTTCCCCATGTGTAACGTGTATACGAGCCAGTTTCCCTTAGAAAGTCCTCCACGAAGGCATCCCTCCCCTTAGGCAGATAGCCCTAGTGTGCTTTGCCATAATTAAATACACCACCATATTATGCAATAAATAGAAATTAACTATAATTCGACTGAAATTTATTAAAAAAAAACATTTCTTTTGGTGATAACATCTGAAATTGCTTTTTCTGGCAACTTAGTTTCTCACGATAAAAATCTATATAAAAAATATTTTCTAGAAAGAAAAAGTGAATTTTTCAATTCTCAAATATATATAGATTTAAATATGCCAAAAAAAATAAATAAATAAATAAGTAAAAAAAATAAATAATAATAAAAAAAAAATTTTGAAACGATTTCGGTCCACAAATCGAGCAGTCAGAGGATTAAGTAACCTGAGACTAATATAAGAAATTCAATAAAATAAGATTTAAGTAAATTGTTGTTAAAGGTATTACTTAGTGCTTAATGAATATAATTAATAATTTAAACTAACTGCTCATTGTGTAATAACTTATAGGTTGAGTAATGACTTATGAGTTGAGAGATACTGAACAAAGTTTACGTATTTCTAGGTGAAACTTTGTTTTACGCGGATACGGTAGGTTCCCAGTTATCCGAAATAATGTGAACTGATGCTGCTTTAGATGGCTATGGTCCACCAGCGGCCGAGCGGTAAAGTCGCTGAACACTGGTAGTTCGGTCCGAGGTTCGAATCCCGCGAACGAGCTGGCTGCATGAGTGTTTTCGTGGTTTTCCTCATGTGTAACGTGTATACGAGCCAGTTTCCCTTAGAAAGTCCTCCACGAAGGCACCCCTCCTCTTAGGCAGATAGCCCTCGAGGCTTTGCCGTAATTAAATAACCTAACCTTTAGATGGCTATATACACTCTTTTGCAAAAAAATCGAAGAATAAAAGAGGGCTTTTGCGATCGTGACGAAATTTGGTATGCAAAAACATCTTGATCGAACATGCAAATGATCAAAGTTTCAAGACAAATAAACAGGAATTGCGATCATAGCGCGCAGTTCGCGAAGTATAAAACCAGTAAGAGAGGCGGAAAATTTTTCTTTTTTGTTGCTGCCATTGTAACTCCTTAAAGAAGCAACTAAAGATTACATTACGACGATATCAAAGACCTTACAGACAACTAAACATCTTCGAATGTGGTCGCATTGTAGGGCTGCGTGAAGCTGGGTGGTCATACCGAGCAATAGGCCGCCACCCGCAGCGTACAAACACTACTGTGCAAAGATGTTGGCAGCAATGGTTGCTACAAGGAAATTGCCGACGAAATGAAGGCTCTGGAAGGCCAAGGATCACAGATGCTAGGCAAGACATGATGATTGTTCGCCAGGCCCGAACCGCCCCAACGATATCATTGTCGACTATTCAACACACTACAGACACGTCTATACCTCCCGTGGTACCGTCCACCATCTTACGCGGCTTGTCGGAGCCGGGGTTACGCTCACAAAGGCCTTTAAGACATTTGCCTTTGACCCATACAACATCGGCGAAGTCATCTGGAGTGTTGTCGCAGCCGATCATCGTGGCTGCCATCAGACTGGCATCGTATAGTGTGCAGCGATGAATCCCGCTTCACTCTTGAAGCAGTAGACCACTGTGTTCGTGTTTGGAGAAGACATGGCCAGCGGTCCCAATCAGCCTTTGTTTTACAAAGGCATACAGCCATAACCCCTGGTGTGATGGTGTGGGGCGCTGTTTCTTATGACAGCAGGTCATCTTAAGTCATCCTCCGTACATCTTTAACAGCTCAACGATATGTTGGTACCATCCTGCTGCCGGTTGCATTAAACTTCATGGCACGCCATCCTGGGGTCATTTTCCAAAAAGAAAATGCCAAGCCACATACCGCTCGCATATCTCTGGGCTGTCTCCGTATGGTTGATACTCTTCCTTGGGCAGCAAGGTCACCAGAGCTTTCACCAATCGAGCATGTCTGGGACATGGTAGGCCGCCAGATTCGGGCACCACAAAATATCGCAGATTTGGAGCGACAATTAATGAATGCCCGGCAAAATGTGTCGCAGGATGACATTAGGAACCTTTGGCACTCCTTGCCTCGACAAATTCAAGCATGCATTGCCGCCAAGGGCGTTTCGATCAGTACTAATTTGAACACTCAATGGGTGATTGTCAGCCGTGAACAGGTAGTATGACCTTGATCTTTTAATCATTTTATTATCTGTGTATGAGGTATACACATATTCATTTTCATCAAAAACGACTACTTTCTTCATGGTGCTTTGATTTTTTTTTTTTTTTTTTTTTTTTTTTTTTTGCAAAAGAGTATTTGAATAAATAAAGGCACATATATTTTTAAATTAAAAGATACGATTGCAAAAATTCTTGCGAATTTACACCAATTCTTACCAAAACCCATACCATTCATTTTAAAAACCCATTTATCAGTTTACATCATTTTTAAATTCCACTTAATGAAATTAGTATTTTACAGAAGTAAAGGCCAATTTTAAATCACGCTTACTTTTGCTCTGCATCATTTATTTTACAGTTATAAGCAGGATTGTTATAAGAATGCAAACTTTTATTGTTGTAGTTATAAATGTAATAAGAATGCTTTGCTTCACGTTAATATCTAAAACACTAAAAGATTTAAAAAAAAAAAATATTTAGAAAACACTTTCTCAGAGGAAATACTATTAAAGGGTCCACCGCAGTTTTATTTTTTTTTTTTTTTAAAGAGCACTTTTAATGATTTACATGTTAATTTTATATTTCAATATCATCTCTAGATGATGTAATTTATAATGGATTTAATTAACGTTTTTTGCGATACGTCTAACAAATAATTTTATTAGCATTTAAAATTTTATTAAAATGAATAAAGGATGATTCTAGTGCTACGCCCTTATATGCTTGACTAATATTTTCCGTTATTACAGCTATTTCTCACTTTATTATCCCGATGCTCTGTAGTCACTTTTATGTCAAAATGAAGACTGAACAATTTCTGCCATGTAGTTAAAATGTTGCTTATAATATAATTTTTACATTTAAAATAGGCTGTTCAAGCTTTGTTTCGAGAGCGATTAGCTCACCTGTCTGGAAAATGTTGTCTGGACTTCTTGGTGCTATATTCATAGCAGTTTCTATAAGTTGTATACAACAGACCTCAGCAATTTATGTTTTTTCGAGTAATATTTCGCAATATACGTTGAAATCGGAGAGAAATTATAAAGTTACAATTTACTGACTGAAATTATAAACCTTACGAACTTCTGAGTTAAAATAACGATTATTGGAGGTGTTCAAGCAATATGAATCAGCAAATTATTCGTACATTTTCAGGACTAGTTTCTAAGCTTTAAATCACGCTTAGTAGCTTAGAACCTACTTCTTCAGCTACATAAGTGCAAATGGTGAGAGAAAAGCCTATGGTCAGGTGACAAATAACCAGTGGAACTTGACTTCTTTCCTCTCATTTTTAGTCAAGGACACTCATCCTCCCATTCACTAGCCAAAATTAAGCCAGAAGAGGGTTCTCTGTTTGAACCTTCGTAACTAATCCTGCAAGTTTACGAATATTACTCTGATTCTTATTGCCTGAACACTTACAATGATTGCTTAAACCTAATTTTTCATTTAAAATTAAAATGAAATGCAAAATTCAGTCGAACTACATAAGTTTAGCAGAAAATTTTAATTTACTGACATTTTGAAAATTATAAGTTTGGAATTCTTATAAGAAGGATCGGAAGGCCAATCGGAGGAAAGAAGAATACGGTATTCCTTAGCGATCTATTGACAGTAACTAATGCCCGCAAGAAGGTAAACAGAATCCAAGGTTTAATCTAGCATAATGAACCTTTTCTTTTTTCCCCTAAATTTACTAATGAACTCGGAAAATATTTAGGCTACTGTTCCCGCTGCGCCACCAATTATTTCGTATTCTCGCTCAGATCGGAAGAGGACGAAAGCCTAGCCCAAAAGAGCAGTAAAACGTAATTGGGGGAACAGTACAGAATAAGCTGTACAGAGAGAGTGCCAGTGGAATAAATTTAATTACCCAATGGCAATAAACGGAGAGTTTATTTTTGGTGTTGTGCGGAGGGTGTTACAGCGCGCGCTTCGAATGGAGAAAAGAGCGTTGCTTGATTACGGGCGTTTGGGGATGATGGTGAGTGCTTATAAAGCGAAGTGGTTTGGGATCAACAACGCATCACACCTATACAACTGGTTAAGAACCAGTTTTCAGTGCTATTTCGTATTAATTTAGCGAATTAGTTGTACGATTCGCATTTGTGCATACAGATTTATCTTCCTGACTCACTTCCCAAGACTCGGACTTAGGTGGCGCGTTGAACGCTTTCTCGCATTTTAAGGAACGATAAGGGTGGTATTTCTTATTATATTTGTAAATCGTAAAACTGAACATAGTTAGCATTATTCAGTGTAAGTGACATTATTTAACACTACTGTCATCATTTAATAGTATTGGCATTATTTATTATGGAAATGAGAGTTTAGCAACATTTGAATATGGATAAAAGAATGAAATACGAGGGAAAGACATTAAGTCAGAAATTGGCATGATCTATTTGAAAATGGTAGTGAATATTTTCCATGTATGTTAATACATGTATGTAAAAGCATGAATAATTATGAAGATCATTTTGAGAACTGAAAATAGCTTTCAGGTGAGTATAACGTTAAGTTATTTTGTATTGCCGTTTGTGACTTATTTATTCACTATCTGTCTTACTCCATTAAATGAGAATAAATCTTGAATTTTACTAGCATTTAGATTTTGTGTAAACCCTATCCTAAATTTCTTGTCTTATACCACAATTTTCGCTCAGGTGAGAAAGTTATGCAAATTTAAAGATATGCGACATTTAAAAGTTAGTCTAGAATTAACTGTGGCCTACTATGGCGTCGCTGCATCGCCGCTTACATATGTTATGAGCTTAAACATAGGTATCTGTTTATCAGCGATTTACGAGCTTGTAAGCAATAGAGACGGAATAAGCATTTAGCTTTGAATTAGAATCGTTTTGTGTAAATGTTAGAAGCAAGGTTACATATTCAGTTGCAGACAAAGTAGACTCATTATTTGTAAAAGTTATACGATAAACGATCACTTTAGTTCATAATTTCAGTTTTAAAATACAAGGAATGACTTATTGAATTTTGGTTGGATTTTAATTTCACTTGCATTTTGTGTTTTAAGTTGGTTTAAATCTGATAACTCGCCAACAATTCAAGATAACTCTGTTTGTTTGCGTTAGCCTGTTCATTTTACGTTGATTTCATGCCACAAAGTTATTACGAAAGCAGTAATAAGCTAAATCACCAGCTTTTAAATGTGTTTTATGCTTTATCTTTAATAAAGCCATTTCGTTACTTTTTATTCACGGTGTTCTAAATTAGGAATTTATTTACCAAAGGAATAATTACGAAATATTCTTTAATACGACAGCAAGAAAATGAGACTTTACCATCAGTTTTTGAACTACCTCGAGGTAATAATGAAATGGAAATTGTTCGGAATATTTCTTCTTTATTCCCGAGAGAGCTAAATTAAGAATTTATTTGTCATAAGCCTTTAACTGGAAGATATTTAAGGAAGGGCAGATAGCAGATAGATTCTTCCGATATACTTGGTGGAAAAAGAAAAAAAATCACACAAGATTAAATATTAGATTACTATTTTATTTTCATGAGGGCATTAGTTATTGCCGATGCACTAAGAAGAAAAGTTATTTTTATATCCTCCAGTCATCGACTCTCGTTTAACTATTCAAAATTTAATAACCGGTGTTTCAGAAATTTAAACTTCTTGCGAAACTTAAGTAACGAATAGCATTTAGATATCTTTCCTGGTAGAAAATAGTATAGACGCGTTTGTTAAAAGTTGAGTTTAATGAATTAATAATGCGCTTTCATAGTTCCCGTTATTTAAATAAATTCCAATTTATATGCGTAACATTGTACGCTGAAGCTAAAATGTATTTGCTTAATTGTTATGAAAACCTAAATGCTGTTTAGCATATAAATTCAAGAATATTAGGGTATTCATTTCTTACTCTTTTTTAGCTCTTTCTCTTGCTGAGAGTTCTGACAATATGCACTTTCAAGTAGAATTTAGTTATAAGAAGCAGTTCATAAAGTTACTTCAAATATTCAATCTTCTGCTCCAAATGACCTATTTACACACACACACACACACACACACACACACATATATATATATATATATATATATATATGATAAAATCTGTAAATCTCCCGATGATTAAAAGGTAACTGCATGGAATTTAGGCAGTTAGTTTTAATACATCGTAAGAATTTTAACGTTTTATCAACATTGCAAGAGCTGATAGCGTTATAGATGCAAAACGGAGAAGAAAAATTTGCAGACGTGGCGTAGACAAGACATGACTTATTATTGGACAATAATGAGAAACATATTCTCAATCACGCGCCATTATGGGTGCGATATGCACCTCACAAGTTTATACAACTTATCATATTTTTAGACAATGTACGACACCAAGCGGCGAAATGACATGTGCTAGCAGAACGAAATAACGAAAGGAAAGTTGAAAGTGAACATTTAGCAGCAACGTTATTTATAGAGTTGGTTTTTTATTGAAATTTCACTCCGCGATTGGATATGAGCTGTCACATCGCAGAGTTAGATAAGACGGCGAGATAAATTGATTTTTAGATGAGGCATTTTAAATTTATTACGACAAGAAGGGTAGTAGCCAAATTAAAATGAAGAGCAATGATAACTTTTGCTTAATTAAAGTCAGTAGTTTTCTTTCATATTTTGTATCTTATATATATATATGTATATGTACCTATATCATTTGATTATGATAAATGTTTGTGAATAACAGTATAACCACATGAGCTCCGCTTGGGTCTCCAGACCAGATCGTTATTACTGTAGTTCTGAAATGAGGTAGGAATCCTCCCTTAATGTTGATGCATGTGGCCTGGACACACTATCCCTAAAAAGAAAAGGGAAAGAGCGGTGCGTCTTCATTCAGTTTGCAACATATTAAGTCAATCATGGACAAACTGCTTTATTCACTTAATGAGAACACATGTACCACGAAAGCAGGTCCTGACTTTTTTCGAGAACCTAGTCATTTATAGAATCAGTTAAACCACAGTCAAACTCTATTACAGCGAACCCGTCTTATAACAAATCCTCGAATATAACGAATGAAACGTTTCGTCTCATCCAGTTTTCTATAGCCTTAAATGTTTTTTCTATGGCTATTACGAACTTTCAAAATGTATGAAAAAGCCAACCAGCGGCCGAGCGGTAAAGTAGTAATGTCGACGAATGGTCTGGTTGAATGTGCATTTTCGGGGTTTTTCCCTGTGTGTAAAGTGGATACGAGCCAGTTTCATGTAGAAATTTTCCACGAAGGCATTCTTACCCTTAGGAAGATAGTCCTCGATTACTTTTGCATAGTTAAAATAAACCAAACAAAATGTATGAATATCGTATACAACCGAAATTTATTTATATCTTGGAATGAAAATGCTTCATTTTTAAAATTTCAAAGTTTTTGTAATTTCAAACGGAAAAATTACTAACCCTTAAATTCCTTCTGACCATGATATTAGAACAATAATACATCTTTAAATTGCCGTTCTTTTATTTTCATCCGCACCTTTCTCTGTGTTCAAATGCAAAGGCCTGTGTGAAGCATCTGTAATGCTCAATTCTTGGAAAATCAAGGTTCACAATAAACATAGCTCTGGAGATCCTACCCCACTGAGCCAAAGCATCATTGAATATTGAGACAATGAACTTGAACGGGTCCTTTGATTCCATTCGTGTTCTTTGATTGAGCAATCAGGCTGCACTCTCTTCAAGGCTGATGTAATTCCATAATTGTAAATACGTATTTCAGATGGAAATGTGTAAATGGTGGGACATGTTTAAACTATGACTTGTATACAAAGTAATTTTTTACACGTAGTTATTAATGCATGATGAAACGAAAAAGAAATGCAGTAATTGCAAGTAATAAGAAATGTAATTAAATTTTAAGCTATTATTAACTTATCTATTGGGAGATGTTACAGTGCTAATCACTCTTTCTGTAAGAATCATCAATAAAATTTCACATTATTTTGTGAATGATGCAATTTTTTTTTTTTTTTTTTTTGCTTATTAAATCGGATATAGCAAGTTATTGGATACAGCGAAACAAATTTTGGTGCCTTTAAGTTTATGTGATCCATAGAATGATTATAAAAGTCCCAATGCATTGACCCGAAAGAGTGAAAATATAAATTTAAAATTAGACAAAAAAGCAACTTAAGTTAAGCATAGATTTTTAATAAAGCTCTGTCGATTTCAAGGGCGATCAGACACAGGTCCATCTTTTTCAGGAGCAAAATCCTTTCTCCTAAGTAAGGGTGATTAATATCTGAACACCTTCAAACGATAGAATTTTACTCAAAACTTACACCAAACTAAGATTGCGGCCTTTGTTTTATCTAATTAAAAATTTTAATGTATATTAATGTGAGACCTGTGTAATATTAAATAATGGCTGCAAAAAGTCAGGAAGCAAATGGAATATAAAGTCATTCTCAGACTGAACATTTTCCATTTTTATCTATTTCACTTTGCGTATCGATTCCATAGTTACTTCCCTTTTTATGTCTCCAGACTTTTTATTTGCAGCAGTACCAATTTATTATTTCTCTTGTTGAGGTACATAATGTCACAGATCTCAATTCCCAATTTTCGCAAAGCTAACTCAATACTTTTGACAAATCTGGCCATCAAACTCCTTCCTTCAATTCTCTAAGCCTCAGTAAGTTGCTTATGTTGTAAAATCACCAAAATTCTGGTTGAACAACAAGTAAGAACAAAAGCCGAACAATTTAAAATAAAGTCTTGGACGGAACCCTATAATTTCACCTTCAAACTATAGTCATTTCAGAGTTGAAACGTTTCAAAAGCCTGTCTCATTTTCCCATGAGGCCATCTGAACAAATCTCGGTTTACTGTGTTGTCAAACCGTCAGTGATTTGATAGATGACTTCACCGCCCATAGGTGGCGCTACATCCCTCGCTTCGAAGTATATTTTTTTTTGCCGGAGAATTGATTGGTACCCTATCTACTTTCAGTAGACTATACTTTTCAATTGGAAAATGTTGAAATGGTAGAGTACTTTCCAATTCATTCTCTTCTCTGAATTTTTTTAGGATTCTTTCGAGTGGAAAAAAGAGGTTTGTGTGTGTTTCATCCCACCGCCGGATTAGTTTCGGATTGACAGATTGTAAGCTGTCCAAATATACGAGAGATTCTTTTATTTCCTATAAGAAGGGCTACATAAACTTGAATTTGCGCTGCTGATACTTCTACTGTATTTTCAAGACTTTCTTTAAGAGTTGACAGTAGGGAATCTTCACTACATGCCAACACATGTCAACGTTTAAATATTCCGGCAATGCAATTCGCCTGCGTTTTCCCCAAAGCGATTCTGTACATTTTTCGCTTTCTTTTGATATTGTGTAGATATCTCTACGATGACATGGAAGCACTACGTTGATCAATATTTAGGACAAATATGAATAATTTTAACATAACAGCCCCGGAATGAGAGATAAACTCATACCTAGAATTATTTTTAATAAAAATGCTTGACTTACGTTTAATACAATATATTATTTTCAGCTAAAATCTTCTTATATTTCTAGTGCGCTGATAGGCTCAGTAATATTTTTTCCCCCAAATGTGAAAAATACGGATTCAAAAATATTGAAGAATTTCAGCTTGCGTGAAACAGAAAGGAAAACACAAATTCTTTAATAACAGGCCAATGTTTTATAATAAAGTCTTTTTAGAAAAAGTTTATTAGTTACATATTATTAGCATTTATATTGATTCTCACAGTATTCACATTTATATTTTGAAGCCTCAAATTATTACTCAGTTTTCTTTTCGACGTTACCATCATTTAATATTCATGATTTAAGTAAATTAAAAAAATCAATTAAACCAAAAGTGAAAAAAAGTAATTATGGAAAGTCGCTAAGAAGGTTTTAATTCAACAGTATTGCAAATGTATTTTTCTCACCGTATTTGTCGTAATGGTTGATTTGAAATCATGCTAAATGTACGAAATATCATTAATTTTCGGAAGCAAATCACTTATATTCATGTAGCTGGTTTAAGTGTTAGTTTAAAACAAACTTTAATTTTGGGTGGATAAACACGTGACTGGACGCTAATCTAAAACTCCATCATCAAAAAGATAAAGTATGACCGGATAATTATCCTAGAAATCTGCAAATCCATAATTGATTCTTGTAAAATAATATATTCTTAGGAACATTTCATTTTGAACTAGTATTTAAAAATATGTGAAACTTCATTTATAATTAGACAAAAATTCACGGCTATTATGAAATTCGCACTTATCAAATATAAATTTTTGATACAAGTGCGGACAGATTTTAAACAAAGACTAAAAAAAGTTGGGTTTTAAGAAATGGGTGCGACAAACGTTCATTAACATTGTCTAGTGCTTATATAATAGCATGTAGTGTCTAGTACACTACATACTATTTAGCTCTTCTACTAAATGGCTCACCTTAAATTGTTACGAGTAAATTAGTACTTTCAAAAAACTTTACATATGAATTCACTAAAGAATAAAAAAAGCTCAATAACTAAAAATTGTCTTGATGACTGAAGCGATACCATCTATACAAAACCTATAGCATGTATTACAAAAACTTCAGCAGCTTGCAAGTCAACTAGTTGTAAAGTGCACTTCATTAACAGTGATTATTAGCCGTTAATAACCATGACACTGGGAATCAGTTTTTTTAGCTCCATAGCCGGAATAGGATTTATTAGCTTAATTCTCACCACATTTTAGCTTGTACATCTGACTTCCCGATGATGTTGTAAATTTTGTTCAAGGCCTATATTTGAATCATGACGGCGTAACTTGGCAATAGTCTAAAAAGCACTAATCACACTTCTTCAATGAGTGCGATGAGATTCAAAAATTAATAGTGAATAGTGATACCGATTAAAAAAGAACTGATTGCATAAAACAAAAGCTATATTTTATCAAAGGTGCTCTAAAGTTAACAAACTGCATAAAGTTTTATTCAGAATGATCTCCAGAGAATGTATTGCAACATAATTAATACAGAAAGCAGCCTAACTTATAGCTGAAGTCTCTAGAAGACAGAGGGCAGTACTGAAGCACAGATAACAAGCAAGAGGTACACTTGGCTGCATGTCTTGGCTTTTCTAAGCTTTTTCGCTTACGGATGACCCTTTGTGATCAATTTGTGATTTTTTTCGGTTTGGATATATTGTTGTTCTTTCATTGAATGCACATTATTTTAGCGCAGCTAACTCTTTTGCAGAGATTTCAGCAAATTAGCATATAAAGAAATTTTCTTTTCATTTATTTAATCGCCATGATGGGGGTTGGGCCACTTCAGCTTACTATAGTATATACTCATACCAAACATAATTAATTTCGAACTAAATATTTTAATGCTGTTTCTTTATTTTGAATCAGCTTCCGTTTTGTATTCTTCAACAAGAAAAAACCTGCTCGAGTGACATGTTAGATATTTCTGTTTAGCTGATAGAAAGAGATACAAATTTCAGCTTCAAATAAATAAATAAACACTTTATCGCACTTTATCTACATGCTAAAGAAGTATATTTAGGTGTGTGGTAAATATTTAAATCAGCAGGGCGCGTTGCTTGATTTGGCTGCATTTTGGTCTAAGATACACTGCAACATTTTTTAACAGGTAAAAAAAATATGAATAAAGTAATACAAACCAATACCAGTAATGACAAATTAAAGAATGAATAAGTGTGATTCGTTATACCCATTCATTCTATGACAAACATTAGAGTTTTAAACTGATAAGAAGGCTTAATTTCAATGCATCTAAATCAAACGCATTAATTCCATATTTTAAGGTTCATGGTTGTATTGCAATTCTAATACTTAAACGTTCCTAGCAGTACGTTCATCTAACGAATACTTTAAGAGTTACATTCTAAAGTACGAAAGAGTTATCGCCTTTACTACACCGACTATAAGCTCAGAATAAAATTTAACAAAACTTTATTTATTCACGCATGGTGAGTAAAAACTAAATTTAGTGCTTAATTGACAAACCATTTACAATTAAAGGGACGAAAACGTATTGATAGTAACAACAAGTAGACTTGTTTTGAAAGAAATAAATGTCAAAATCAAATCTTCAAAAATAAAACACTTGGTTATAACCCTAGCTAAGCGCTAAATAAGTAGGTTTACCATAATAGTTTTTGTTCAAACCCGAACAGTTTTGAGAATATGCTCACAACAGAGAATATAACCTACTAGGATAAGTACCTATGATTGAAAAATCTAGATAAAGACGTTGTTAATAAGAAACAACAGTGAGTTGAAAGAAATTTTTAATAACTCAACTGAACATATCCTATTTTTAAGAAGCTATTAATATTTATCACTAGTATGAAAGTTTTTTAAAAATGTTGTTTTAGTCATCTGTTAATTTTGCAGCATTGTAGAGCTTTTACAGTTGATCTAGTTGTTCTATCTCTTTCATCAAACCATACGATATTCATTACCGAGAATACTCTTTCCATTGGTGCTGTTGTTACTGGCATACTGAAAATGTATTCTATTATTTGAGGAAGACTAGGCAGTGATATGTTCGCTTTATTTAAATGATTTAATTTTATCTATTTTTCTTCACGTTTTTTATTTATCCGAATTTTATAGTTAGCTGAACAAAAACGCTTTTACTATCAATAATTTATCAAAAAGTTGATCCACGTTTATTGCATTATTTGCGACAAGTTTCATTAATTCTTTTCTTCTGAAGCTTCAGTTTCAGGCCACGTTAGTTTATTGTTGTTGATCCAAATAAAGGATTATGCTCCACCAAAACTGTTTTCCTATATTTGAATGTAAGAAAGACATCTCTCATTATTTTGGCGGAAAACATCTAAGAACGGAATTTTTTTAAATTTAGATTAACAATAATAAGTATAACAGATTATTTTAATTGCCAAATCGCCGTTTTATCCGAGACTGCATTTGTACTTCTTGTACATTCGTTACTTTTAAAGTTTTAACAAATAACTCTTATAAAATTAAAAATTGGTCAGGACGCAGGAACTACAACATTAAATAGAGATAGTCCCAGTCAAAGCGAGACGTCTGATAAGCCTATTACAAGGGGATACTTACCAAATTCGAATAACTAAGAATCTTGATGCTGAAATACTAAGCTTTTCACAATGCAGATCGACACAGCATTTACGAATAACAAAGAGAGCCTTCGCTCAACAAGACATAAATTTCCATTAATAATCATTAGATTTTAAAGTCTCTAATGCATTCTTTAATATGCATAATTTTCTGGTCTGAGAGAATACATGTGATGAAAATCAGCAGTGTTTAAATTAAGCTTAAATGTTAGTAAAACATAAAGCAGAATATTTAACACTATATTCTAATATATTAGAAGGAAGTTGTGAAATATAACCTTCTTTATGGTATATAAATGAGAATCATTTATAGCTAAAGAAAATTTTAAATTTACCTTTTTTGATCAATGAATTTGAAGCTAGCGAAACATGCAGTTATTCCTCGTTAGAAGTTACACAGAAGTACATAAAAATAATTATCGTAAAAGTACTTAAATGGTATCCTATAATATATGTTTGATTAAAATCTAGAAATGTCAAATTTTCGCTTTCTGAAAACGTTAAGTTCTGATAAATAAATGCGTATATAGATTTTCTAGTAGCGGAAGAATAAGAAACATTTTTTTATTTGAAAACTGTTTTAACTAAATTCAAGGATGTCTACATTATTTAATGCATCAATACATCACTTTACGTTGTGCAATTTAAAAGTAGTTAAAGAAAGCATTGCAACGTCAGCACATTATTAAGAAATTTTTGCCGGTAATATATATATATATATATATATTTCCAAATGAGGCTAATTTATGTGTTAAATAAAAATGAAAAAATTAAGTTGAAAAAAGCAGCAAAGCTTCAGAAATTAGCACTTGTGATTAAAAAATGGTGGTTGCGCAAGTAGTGTCTAATTAACTGAAAAAAGCAAGGAAATTAAAAATGAAAATTAATTACGTTAATTGAATAACCTTTGTTAATTAGATAAAATTAGTTACACATAATTAAAAAGGAGGACCTCATTTTTATTCTGTCCGAAACTTCTTCATAAAAAATCTTGATCTAATACATGCCATATTTTTTTACAAAATTAAAGCAATAGAAAATTAGCATTATTAGACACATGTATATGGCTTATTTAACGCGCACTTGTAAGTTCTGCTCTGCATTACTCCTTGATGTACATGCTACATAGGAATGCTAAAAAACGTAGGCTTACATACTCTGCTATTCTACTAGCACTTGGAATGTTAAAGGTTAGATCAAAAACTGTATATACCTCTGATTTTCAAAACTCACGAGAATTCATTATTTTTATGTTCTTTCCAATGTGACTGAAATAATCTAAGAAGAAATGACTGTTTTGAATTAGTGGACTTTATAAAATTTTATTTAGGTACCTCCTCCATGCGATCTGAGATAATTACATTCTTATTATATTTTAATACACATTCTTTCATAAGACAATCAAATATTACTAATGTGTGCACGTCAGTTCTGTCTGAAATATCGAAATATTATTACCTACTAACATTCAAAGCGTAATCCACCGGAACGCTTAAGTTAGTTGAGCATGTGGCGTCTCTAGAAATGCCTCTTTCGGTGTTTGCCACAGATTAAATGTGTCGTTTTGGATTGCCTGTGAAAGAATTTTTACAAGAGAAGACTATGGTATCCCACAGTAAGAAATTCTGGAACGACAAAAATATGTTTCTGATCAAAAGAACGCAATTTTCTTTCTACAAATCGTAGTTGCTAAAATAAAACATTTCTCCGTTTGCACTTCAGTAGTACGAACTACACTGTCTCTGATGTTGTCACTTCATACAAATCTCCTGCAGAGCATACTATACAGCCCTCTAACAGAAAAAATCAACATTTTAGTGATAACTCAGGTGACATGATTTTCTTTTTGCGAACCTTTTGAACATAGAAGTATATAAGATTTATTGAGCGTGTAATATATAACAATTTCACTTATTCACGCATATAGAACTCATCTAATTAGCTCAATAAATTAAGATTTACATGCAGTTTGAGAGTAACGGCTTTGAACAAAGATGACTGCAAGATGCAAATATTCAAAACCAATGTTAATGAAGTAACTCTCTTACTTTCTTTCGGTTGCTCTCTAAGATTATGAATGTCATAGAGTCATTTTCATGTGTTTAATCTGCTTGATAATATGAATTCCCGAATGAATATGCCTGAATGCTTAAGTAATGCTACCTACGTTAATGTAAAGCTTCAGTGTTAGTACATGAGATCAAAGAACGTAATCCAAGACTAGTAAATATATGTTACATAAACTACAGTGTCTTATATATGTTTTTTTTCGTTTACAGAAAAATGAAATGTGAATACTATTTAGATAAATACACAAATATCAATTTCACAAACTGGAGTAAATAATTTGTGACAGCCAAACACAATGCGTAGTCCACCTCTTGAGAGAGTTGTTTTCGCGGAGAATATTTTAAGTGAAATTGTGTCAAATTTTTTTACATCTCGGGAAAGTAAAGGAAAAAATTAAAACACACTGGCAACTGTCATATTTAATCATATTACATGGGTAGTTTAATAGTTAATTAAATTATAATCGTGATTAACCTTGAAGGTTTATTTATTTAGACATGTATGTGAGGGACATCTGACTTTCAGAAACGATTTTCGTTGAAGGGATTTTATGAAAGACTGGTTTCTTATGTGTGTTATAAATGAGGGAAATCACGAAAACAAGTAGACAACCCTTTCAGTTGTCAGTAACCGAAAAAAGGAACGAATCACCAATGTTCAAGGAATTAAATGGCTGTTATTGGTAATTTTTGACAAGAAAGGTACGCTTTCATAGACGTCTTGGGTCAACTCAGTAAATGTATGTATGACAAAATGCTGGAGAATACACAAATGATAATTAAAAAAATTAGAAGATTTACATTTAACTATTATCTAGTGATTACATGCAATTATTATTACTCTTTTATTAAAGGCACTATTTAATTTATAAACAAAGTGCTGTGGTGAAAATTAAACGTACTCTTTATATGAGGTTCGTTGTCTGCTATACATTTAGATTTTATTGCATTCATAAACTATTTTATCAAATAACTTAATTTATAAGCAAAAACTTTGAAATCGAAATATAGGTTTGGGTTTGTTAATAACGAGTATTTACCTCACTTACGTCAGTCAATTTTTACGCAGTATTTTATTCTTTTACATTTTAAAACAATTTCACATTAGAATTTAAGACAAGATTCTCCTCTTATAACTTTATATTTTTTATATTTCTTCAT
Source organism: Stegodyphus dumicola (assembly GCF_044657685.1). Classification (NCBI taxonomy): domain Eukaryota; kingdom Metazoa; phylum Arthropoda; class Arachnida; order Araneae; family Eresidae; genus Stegodyphus; species Stegodyphus dumicola. The sequence continues at coordinate 137,798,163 of NC_140781.1, read as the reverse complement.
CATACGAATTTTGAAACTGTTTTAAAGTATAAGGAGTCTTAATGCAAATCAATGTTGAAATGCATTAATTATGTGAACTGGAAGCAGTAATTCCCTATTGGGGGTAGAAGGGCATTAATTCCTTGACCTTTTAATCAATTTCGCGCAAACATATTAAACGGGCAAGGTTTATACAACTTCAATTTCAATGGCGGTATAGTTCAATAAATATTTCATTGATATGCTAGCGAGGATGCAGCTAATATATTTATGATAGAGGCATCGAGCACTTTAAAGCTAAGTACATAGATGCGAAATGGGCCTAATGCACTCTGTTTTGAAATTGAATGATCTGAAATAAAATTTGCAAATTTAGCATCTCTGGTGAAATCATATTTAGAGCGGATTTAAAGGTAATGAATAGGAAGACGCTTAAATTAAAAGGGTATGTATGCATTTGAAATATTAAAATGAATAATAATTCCTAAAAGATTTGGTAATATTTGTTTGTTACGTTCCACTAAGTTTTATGACAAAATTATAAAACTGTACTGTGGAAGAAAATGAAGGCATAGTGTTTAATATTCTTCGACTGGACCAATCATTTTTGTAATGTGTAGTAATTTTCTATAAATGAATCAGCACATTCTTTTACAATGCAAAATTACTGTAGGAATACCTTTTCCTAAAAATATCAAAGTATTATATAAAAGTCATTCCTGTTAGTTTAAATTTTAAAATTAGACAAAATACAGCTTTGTAATAGATGATGATTTTACAGGAAAAACAAACCTTTGCATTTTGAAGAAGTCTGACACGAATTTTTCTTTTTCCCATTTCGAACTCTAGTACTGTATTTCGATTTATAATACTGTTTGAAGTAATAAATACAACATGAAATTTAAGGATAATTAACTTTCCATTGTAAAAATAATTACTCATTTTTTCTGCTATAAATGATAACAACTGATATAAGACAATGCTTTAATATCACCGAATACCAGTATATTGACCTGAATCCCTTTCTTTGAAGAGGAACTGTATTGTACAACAGAACCACTTTTACAGAATATGTTATTACTTCCCTTCATGGAATGAGATTTTGGCAGACTTTCCACAAAATATATAGATTGTTTATATAAAATAAATGCCATTATAAGCTAAACTAGAGTCTACGTATATCAAATTTGCAAACTGAATTTCATTCTGTAACAGAGATTGAAGTAAAATTAATGCACTATTTAGGGATAAACAAAATTATAATTGTGAATTTAGATTTATCAGTTTTGTCAGTGATATGTGTCAGAAACACATGATATACGTATTTTTCAAATTATCCCTCTTCTATACAGTAGCAGTTTTGAACAAGAAAACAAACAAAAAATAATACAGTAATTTTTATTTTTGTATTATTTTACAATATTTTTGCAATTTAATTTAGGTTGTTTTTAAATTTAATTATTACCTGCCATGCTCGTATTTCACAGAGTAGCGAACTGCATGTAGGGGTAGTTCTTGACATTATACGACTATACGAAACATAATTTTGGATACAAGATAATTTACAACGATTAGAGTCGCATAATGTCAGGAAGAACGAAACATGTTATTTGACTCTTATTAATCCTCCCAGTTTAGTATTTTTAATATTAACCGCTTGAAAGTCCTATTTGAAGCATGAAACAAACGGTGATTAACAGCTTATTAGTATTACTTTCTTTTGTAAGGATTATGTTAATTTTATTAACAGTTAAATTTTAAGTTCCTTTCCTGCCAAATCCTTAACTTCAACTTACTACTTCCGGCCAGAACGTAGTTTTGGAATCACTCTGAATACTTAATGAGGAGGAGCGGTATTTAAACCGCGAAGTTCTACCTGCTGAGTTAGAGAGAATCAGAGTTTCTTATTTGCCCGCGTCTGCCTTTTGGCTACTCTCTCTCAAAGCCGTTATTACGCTCGGCCGTACTCAAGCCCTTGATAAGCTTAGTAGTCAAATAGAGTTAAGGGGCCAACTTGATTAGAATATTGATAGCTTCGGCTATATCTCTTTACTTAATCTTAGTTTTAGTTTATTTCTTAGTCTCTTAAGTTCAAGCTCAAGTGTCGGCTTTTATTGTAAATTCCAAGACGGAGTTTTGTTAAATCTCATTGGAATAATATAGGGCTAGTTACATCTTGTTGTTTAAACACATAATTTAACAATCACATCTTATTGTTTAAACACATGATTAACACACATGACAAACAATAACTTGTTGTTTCTTATCACACGAACTTAAGCGATTATTCGCTAACTAGTTTTTAAGGTTACTCACTTTTGACTGCAATTACACAGTGGTGAACCTCACACTTTATGTATTTTTAATTTTTTTTATTTAACTAGTTACACAAATTCCTGCGTTTATCTAGCTTTAATAACAATTTAAAAGAATGTTTTATAGCACAAGCTTAAAAAATGTTTTCATTTTAAGTTAATTCATTTTTTTTTCATTTTGTTTTCATTCCATTTCATGTTCATTAACAAGACACAATTTATTTAATCCTACACCTTTTTACTCAGAGAGGATAATCTATTTGAAAAAGTTTCCTTCTGTACTAAAAAAATGTATATATATATATATATATATATATATATATATATATATATATAAATGTAATGATAGTATTAGATTGTGAAAATGAAGAAACATTTTCTATGCAGAAAGAGAGAGCATCAATTACCTTGCAGTTAACCAGATGGTTATGGATTACAATTATGTTGCACTGTAGATGACTGCACTTTGAAAGAATCACAATTTTTTCCCCGCTGCATAAATTTATTTTCTAAGAATGATTTCATAGAAACACATATCTGCTGAGCTGGGACAACATTATGAATGCAATAAGCAATACAAGGAATCTTTTGAAACAATGAGCAAAGTCAACAACATGTTAGTGAAGCAGCGGGGCCAGAAGCGAAAAAAAGGGGGGCGACGTAGTAAGAACTGGGATATTTATAGGGATGCAAAGTCTTTGTTTGGAATCTAATCAGTGAATGGTAAAGAAGTTTCGGCATTACAGGACACACTGCAGATGTCGGATTTTAGAAGGACTGCATAATTAAATCTAAAGAAGAAAATTTTAAGGGGATAATGCTAATTAATTAGTAATTTATTTTCTTACTTTTTATTTAACATATTAAGTTTACTATTGTGAATGAAAGTTTCATTAGGTCATACAGTTCTGCGTAACAGAGCGCACTGACGTTCCTAAGACGTTGGGAAATCCTGTGCAACATCTAAAATGACAAGTCAGTAAGGTTTGCAGTTGTGTTGAATCATTTTCGTACTAGGGAGCTCCAAAGTTGCTATTCATCATATTAAGCGTTTGATCCAATGAATACCACAGCACGATTGTGAATTCTAAATATCGCAAGCTGTGCTAGAGATCTCCTATAGAAGCACAGGGAGGATTTCCTTTAAAATGATTCAGTGGGGATTTCCAAGGCACTCAGCTCAGTAGTGTAGAACCTACGCTTTGGAAATCTTTTCGCCTCATGATACCGTGCTCCTGAAGCTCACTTTAGCATTAAATCTTTCCTTTGCTCTCCATCTCACTTATGCTGCGATCTATTCATATTTTTCCTTATTTACTTGGCTACTTATTCTTAATGTGTATTATTTCCAAAATATAATATAGTTTCTTAAAATGCTCAAAAATTTAATTTAAACTGAAACTAGTGAAACTAGATTTACTGAAGATAAGATATATTTATATTACAATTGAACAAGTGTACTTCAAAAATATAGAAATAAAGACATGACTAGAGGATATTACAGAAATGGTTATTGCGGTTGAAACGAAACTGCATACGCAGTCAACTTGTAGACAATTCACATAAAAAGAAGCTCGTTCTCATAAAGAAAAGTTATTACAAAAGTATTTTCGGTTCATATGTCATGCTTTAGGCTATTAGAACAAAATGCATACGGTGCTCGTTGACTACACGTTCTGAGTCATTTGCACATGCCCAGTATGCAATAGTACTATTTCTATTAATCTTAAAACTAAAAAAGGTACCCACTAAGTAATTTAAGGCTAAAGGAACCTATTAATCCAATAGATGTTTTGGTGTCCAGGTTTAAAATTTCAAACTAGCACAAAGAGATGGAAATGTTTACGGTCCTTATCAAGCTCCCCAGTTTATTTAAAGTGAAACAGTGTTCTGATTTTGGTGGTAGACAGGGCTGAAAAATTTCCGTCTTTAATTTATTAATAGTTACCTTAAATTTAAAATATAATATCTTGATGAGTTGTTTACTAATACAGGGTGTATTTGATGGTAATATAGATAGCCCGTGGGTAGTCGAAAATAAAAGAATTTGAAACATTTTGTCAAAATTGAAAAATGTATATTTACATCTCTCTTCGTAGATATATATCTCCATATATATATATATATATTTATATACAGGTTCTTTCTTTACTACTTTCTTACTCTATCAATTCAACTTAACATGATGTATGATGCTTGGACGTCTGCTTAATACATGGTTCTTCCGAGTTGTTTGATGCCGTAGAGATGTATAATTTATTGTTCATGCTCATGCATAATAACGGCTACTGTTTTGAAGAAATTACACGTTATTATGTAATAGGGTTTAGATAATATAATGTTGGATATATAAATGTTAATAATATAATTGTTGTTATAATGTTACAGAAATACAAAGCTATAGCAATCATAAAATAATTTTATGCCTTCTTATCTATCTCAATGTCCTCAAATCTCAAAATCCATTAGCTTTTACGAATATTGATCTACTAGTATCAATTGTTTTATTAGAAACTTTACAGGGAAATAAATAAATGCAAGAAGAAAAAAACTCGGAATAATGTACTATAAATCTGCTCAAATTTGCTGAGAATGCACAGTTTCGGAATGGCTGAATAATCGCCCGGAGGAGATAAAGATTCCTTCCACAGTCCTTGGATTTTCACATTAATGTTCATTTTGTATGTCGGATGAGAGCTCAGGGGAGAGGAAAATGTATTTCAAAGGCCTGCATCTTTGAGAAAGAAAAGAATAAAATGCAGAAAACTGCTCGCTTTTATGATTTTTAGAACCTTTGAAGTAACTTTGATACACATGTATCCAGCTTTCGTTGTTCGTTCTCTAGAGCCCTAGGAAGAAAATATGGGCAATAATTTTGCGATTTCCGTTTTGGAGTTTGGTTTGGAAACTAGAAAAATACATTTTTTTTCAATTTCCAAGGATTCTTTTAAGTATGCAAATAGTTGGGATGATTTAAAAGTATTATTTGAGAGCACATGTTTTAGCATTTCGCGGAGTTTATTGCAAGATTGTAGGACACAGAAGGAGGATGCAAAATATGAGCTTGATATCAAAGAGCTCAACCTGAGCGTCTGGAAGAGAATTTTTGCCAGGCCGGTATTTGTTACTCGTATGTATTACTCAAGAAGGAAAATAAAAGAGTGAAAATGTATGCGCAAGATGTGGAAGATTAAAGATTAACCAAAGAATTTCGAAATTTTGCTTTTGAGGTTCCACAATGAAAATTGTTTATCACTAGCAAAGGAACAAACCTATATAGTACAATTTTGCTATCAAAATAAGAATAATGGATGGAGAAGCAGGCTTTTGCTAGAAGAAGGATTTGGTATATGAGATTGGCGCAAACATAGGTCCCATTTTTTGTAACTAAATTTGAAGTTACGAGAAATATGGTCCATTCCACAAAAGCAGGAAGACTCTTTATATTAATATTTGAAGAAATTTCGGGCCAATTTTCTATAAATATTGGTGTGCAATTCCTAGAAATCTAGTAGAGGTCTTTTGCAAGATTTAGGTACTATTCATAGCATTATTTCAAGGGTATTTAAGAAATTAAAAATAATTACCTTTTTACATAGTTTTTAAATTTTCTGCCATGGAATGTATGCTTAAAACCTACATTTATTTCTTAAGTTTACTTAAAACTGCTGTTTTTTTTCCCCTCAAAATTATGTTTCTTTTCAATACTGATACTTAAAATTGTTTATGTTAGCATTTTTCTTATCAAGGTATTAAAATATTATAATTTTGTTCCTTTGTCTAAAATAAAATTGAAGTTAATTACATTGCATTCATTGAGAAATTATGCGGAAAATGCAATCCATTATAAACAAATCTAAATTCATTGTTATACTTGGAATAAATCCAGTATCAAAAGAGGCATATCATGGTAAGAGAATTTAATCGCTGTAAACATTAGCTTCTCAAAAACTTCAATTCATGAGTAAAGTTATAATGTATTTCTCCCACTTTCCTAGCGTGACTTCGTGGTATAGTGGGCCGGTATTTCAGAAGTCCGTGGTTCGATTCCGGCGAAGGCGTTTGCTCATTTTTCATCTTGCCTGCTTCCAAAAGTACCTAATGTCTCTACAAAGTGAAACATCATTCTTTGTGCTGTACAAATAAAAAATATTTTTTCAGCTGTTACCATCCGTAAATGTGGGGAAAAGTTACGCTAACGATGATTAAAATTTCACGTCGAAAAAAATGGTTACGCGCATACATTTAGAGAAAACAGAACTTTCAAATAATTCAAATTTAGATTTAATTCATAATTTTTCACGATAAATTAATCACTAAAGTTAGTTTAATAAGTTAAATAAAAAATTATGAATCTGAATGCAACTTCGAAGAAATAAACGCATGCTACAAGAGAACCCATCCAATTCTTTTGAAGTTTAGAAGCAGAAATTAATTAAACGAAAAGATGAAATGGAATAAAACTTTTACTTCTTCCTGTTTTGATGCTGGATTTATGACGAACTTGCTTTAGCTTAAAAATAAAATATAATTAGCTGTAGGTATTTCCAGCTAAGTATTTGCAATCTGAAGTGTTTTTCTTTTCAAAGGGAAGAATTTGAAAATTAATTTTGAGAAGACGTAGTGTACGTTTAGGCTCAGCACTTTTTATGACCTTCGTTTTCATCCTCTCCAGTGAAATAAATAAAGAATAAATACACCACACAAAATGGTAAATGTAAAAATACCAAAATTTCATTGATTTCAAGAAAGAAAAAGCATAAATCTGCATTATTTTAATGAATACTTGGAAATAAGTGTTCAAAAATTTTCTGACTTTGCATAAATGCGTATAACAATATTTTCTTTCTTCCATTTTTTGTTTTGCCTTTTCTCTCTATGAACCCAATTGACGATAGTTGCAAAATATTTGTAAAGTCTTTTTTATGATATGTCTAACCGAGTTTAGTTTCTTTCGACTTTACGTTTCCGAGCAAAACTTTCTAAATTTATTACACTCCACGTATTAAATAATTTTAGCTTATACAGACTTGCAAATGTTAATTATATACACCGGGTAACTTGTAATGTTCTAATTGGAATCTGCTACTTATAGATGTGTGTTAAATACTTGTAAGTGACTCATATTAGATATGTATTTTGCTAATGCGAATCCTGTTAACATCAAATAAATAAATAAATAATATAGTTTAATAAATATTTACATAATGTTGAAGATAGCAAATAACTAATTAGCAAGAGAATAACAAATTATTCAGTAATCATTAAAATAATAAGTATAGTAAATATTTGCATAATATTTAGTGTTCAGTAAGTTTTTTTTCCTAATTTCGAAATTTTATGAAATTCATAATTCCATATTTCTTAAACTAAATTAGATTTTAAATATAATTCCATATTTCTTAAACTAAATTAGATTTTAAATATAATATTTACCAAAATCGGATTCTTTTTAGGAGAAGCAGGTTAAACAGTTAACATGCTTAATCAAGCGTTCGTTTATAAAGTCAATTTGTATTTGCAAACGCATTGTATCATGTACGCCTTCTCATTTTCAACATTCATATAAATCATGCGAAATTATACAACTTGATTCTCTGTAGCACCACTCTTTTGTAAATCTTTTATTTAAAGTATATTAATCTCCTACATTACTATTACACATAAGAAAGCATGTATTATGTGCTTCCATACAGATATCAAACACCGTGATTACGGTTATCAGTGAGTGTCACCCTGAAGATTTTAGATTGTCAGCCAAAAAATATTTAAACTGATAATAAAAATATATAAATAATTTACGCATCTTTTATGTTTTAAGTAAAAATCCTTAATTTTATGATAAGCTATTAATATGTTTGCAGTAAATATTATATATTATTAATGTACATAAATAGTACATATTATTAAATAAAATTAATATTCAGTTGTCTTAAATGACAATAGTATAATCAAAATTTAGTCGTTTATTCTGGGATTTCATATGAAATTCAAGAATTTTTTGTGATTAATTTTAACAATTATTTTTAAGAATTATTATTTTTGGTCATGCAAATTATACAATAACAAAGATATATTTTTTACGTATTCTGTTTCTCCCAATGTGACTTGATAGCAGCATGTTGTCTAAATAAGGGGACAAAGCCGTCTTGCGTCAGGTTAGACCCTTATCTGCCACTTTTGACTATACTACATTTTTTGTTATATTTTTATAAAAAAAGAATTCTCATTATATTCGCTGCAAATAGAGAGCATAGCAATATTACAATTCTTTATCTTTTAAATTCTTTTGTTTCATTTAATAAAATTCTTCGTTTCCGTTTAGGAAAAGAAAGAGAAAATGATTTTTGAAACCAAGGAAATGTACTATGAAATTTTTAATTCCCAATCGTCAGTACTTTCAAATGGATAACTTTTTAGCAGTTCGTATGATAAAATTGAGCTTTAAAATACTGCTTTCATTTGCACTTTTTTTTAAAGTTTTTTCAAAACTAACTTGCGTGCTTGCATATGTACATAGGAATATATGTAAAAGTTATGGGAGAAAGGCCAACTATATACGCTTGGTTTAAAATGAAAAGAATTAAACAATTGGTTGGAAAATGAATTAATTAATTTTGAAGAGGGTTTTCGATATTCACGAAATTGTCTTCCAACTCAATTGGACAATTAAAGAGGAAAGAAATTGATGTTTGCTTCCCTTAATATTGTGACAATTATTCCAAATAAGAATTCGATAACCGAAGCTTTATCAGTTTACTTAAGGGTCTACATTTTGCATTATAAAACGTGGAGCGATTTCAAATGAAATGCATATTTGAAAGAAAAGAATTCGATGAAGGGATTCTGATTTCTACATTAATACTCAATTTAAAACTTTTCTACTGTTTTATTTTAGTTTCAAGCGTTGTCAATAAATCTCTCAAAATGTCAGAGAAACAGTGATTATTTTTGAGGAAAGAATTTTGCTTCTTTATTTATAACAACAGAAAAAATGCTGGTATGGCTCAGAGGATCTATTATGTGCTGAGAAGAATTGGGGAAAATGCCGAAGTGAATATTAAAAGTACTTTTTTTTATAAAATTTCGGAAAGAATAAACAAAATTAAAATTACTTCGATAAAAACTATTAGGTTATTTAGGGGTTCCAAGAACTTCTTTCTTATTGATCACAGTCTTGCGTTATGTTTTTAACTTATTCAAAATCGGACGAGTCTTGAGAAATAATACATTGACATAAGTGACGTTTTTAATTTTCTGTTCATTTCAATCAAAAGGAATTTCTTATACTTTCCGGCATATTATAGATATCAGAACGCTGAAACAGCTGGTCTAGATTTTCGTTGAAGATTATTATCAAACTATTTTATGCAAGTTCTTTGTATGAAAAAAGCAATATTTGACAATTTATGTTCACAAAAACGGATATTCCTTAGTAATAGTTTTAAGGGGACTCATACACCTTAAAACCCATAAGATGTTCGAATAGGTGATTGTTGCAAGAACTGGGATAACTTATTTATTTTAAAAGCAATTACTACCAACATTTTACAGCTGACTACATAATATAACTGCTTTCTGAAATAGTAATCAGAACGCTTGTGTTGCCACAGATATTTTTATAATTTAATCCGCTTTGTGACAACATTTTTCGTCATGTTTCCAACTTGCGCGCACAGTTTAAAACATTCTGTTTCATAATTTAATTCCATATTTAATATATAGCTTTTATAACATTTGGAAACTACTGTGAACCTAAAATTCTAAAAATTTCATGTTCAATTCTTATTTTATTTTAAGTTGAGTTTATAAAATTATTTTATTAAAAAAAATTGTAATGTTTTCGTCCATAAAATTTTTCAATATTAAAATATTCATCAGATTGTTGGTTCAGTTAGAAAATAGTGCCCATATAAAGAATTCCATCGAATTTCAAGTATGTACCATTAGCCATTTTTAAAATATCATGCGCGCAAGGTGGAAACACGGCGAAATATTTTGTCACAAAGAGGATTAAATTACAAAAATATTTGTGGCAACACAAACTTTCTGGTTACTAGTTTCCAAAGCAGCTATATGATGTAGCCAGCTGTAAAAAGTTGGAACTAATTTCTTTTAAAATAAATAAAATATCCCAATTCTTGCAACAGTCACATATTCGAAGATCATGAGGGGTTTAAGGTGTATGAGTCCCCTTAATGTCTTATACGAATTCTTTATTAATCTTAATATCAAGTATGGTTTTTAAAACTCCATTCTGTAACCAAATCTTGGAATTATATGGTCTTGCAAGATTCTAATTTTATTCTGCTATAATTTGTTTTTCGGCTTTTACAGTAATATTTCGTCTATTTCAGAAGTTGGTGTTCATTTACGCAAAAGTAATTTTAAACACTGCAGTTTCTTCACTGAATCTTAACGAGGTTTGTTGCTGTTATTAAAAGTGCTCGATATTTGAAGATCCTGGCCCTACTAGTCGAACGAAACTCTGAGATATTTTGTTAGTGGTAAATGGAAGTTTCATAGGTGAAACCTCCGAAGCATCTAATTCTTTGATCTGGCTGTTGGAAATGTGAATTGTTAAAGAATGTAAGCCAGTTGTATATTGATTGTACATTATCAAAACCCTTTGCATTTTAATTTCACCCGCAAGTTTCGGCTTCAATAAACTTTCAGTTAGTGTCATTTAGTTGAGCTGTGGAATGTTTACTCTTATGACAACCCGTCAACGTCAATGTCTTTAAGTATCTAAGAAAGGTAATTGTGTTCTAGGCATTTTATAAGCAAAGAATTTCTTAAACGGATTTAAAACAATACACGGTTCTGGTTTAATGATTCGTATAGCCATTTACAATGCCCGCTTGCATTATTTCGAACTTTCTTACAATCGATTCCACATATTTTCTACATCCATATTATCTATATGTTTCAGATACTTTATTTTTATAAGTACTCATAATATTAACTTTTATTATCATCTGAACACTCTTCCTTCGTATTCGAAGTAGAATTTCTCCTGACCCACCCACGGTATAATTCAATTGCGTGATTTTTCATTTATATGGTTTCATAGGTAGTTGAGCATGTAATGCAAAAATTTTTCTGTCGCTTAGAAAGCAGCACAGGGTCTTTCAGCTTACAAATTTGCAATCTTAAATTCCACGATTCAGATGGTAAATTTCACGTTAACCAACCTCGTGAAGCAATTTTTATGATACATCATCTATATTTGCATGACAAGTTTTAAACTTGTAAGAAAACACATGTAATGTTTAAGCTTCTTCTGTTTATTCTAATTTTAACATTCCAAAAATTCTTAAGGGCAAGAAATATCCATAGATATATGAAGTTATATATCTACTATATATTAGTTAGAACTGCATTATTTGATTAAGGAAAGGCATTTTATTGTTATCTGCATATAGAACGGAGGAAACTTCGTGGAGGCTTTCTATGGGAAACTTGCTCTTAACTTACACTTTAGTGAAACCACGAAACACCCACGTTATCAAACCATTCCATATCTGAGAATCAAAGATTTACTCTCTTTGGCTAATAGCATTAATTTCAAGCCAGTTCTCCCCAGCGCTTACAAAATTCTAAACCACAGCTTCTTGATATTTTATGACCTTTCTCCTCGACATACGGCGCTACGTTGGTTTCCTTCGTTCCACCTACTTGTTTTCATATTCCTCTTCCTATTTTTGCAAACTGCTTTTGCTCTTCAACAAAAGGGAGTTATTTCTAATCTAATTTGAATTTTATTTAAAATCTGCTCCAATAGAAAGCTTTCCTTTTATTAAATTTTAAATAAAAACTACAAGAATTTCGTGACTTCAGCTAATCGGCCACTAGGCTGCTCATTACTGTTAATCAAATATAAAGCTGTATAAGGTATTTCTCCCGCCTTATTAGCGCGCCTTCGTAGTGTAGTGATCAGCACGCTGGGCGCGTATTCCAGAGGTCCGTGCTTTGATTCCCGGCGAGGGCGTTGCTCATTTTTCAAGTCTCCTGCTTTCAAAAAAATCCTAATGTCTCTGCAACTGAATACGCTTATATCAGTGAATATTTGACATAAATGAAAAATATTTACAGCTTTATTTAAGGATTAGTGATTGAAAATTAAATAACTAGGAAAAATATCATAAAACACAAATCCATCATTTTACTATTCTCATTAAAAGCCTTACTTAAATAAAATGTTAACCATTAACTGATGCACTTAGAAATTGGAAAATGATGTTTCTTCAAATCTAATACGTTAGCTAGATGAATAGGATGAATATTTCATTGAATTGTCAAACATAGTAAAAGCACTAGTATTTATCTCCTTAAAGTGTTAATATTTTCTCGACATTATTAAACTTCGTATTGAATTAAAAGTTTAATATTCTTAAAAATTTACGCATCCATGGCACAATTGCTACGAATGACTTTTCATCAAATGTTGATGAATATTTAAATTATTTTTAGGTGCATGAAATCTTAATTATGATTCATTCATTCTCTTTATCTTTGAGGGAAAGAAATTGCTTCAAAAATACCATTTTTTAAATATTTTACGCATATACATTTATGATATTTTACCCGAGAGATGTTAGGCGTATCGGTGTACACATAATTTCACTGAACGCAGCACTAGTTATGAAATTAGTTTTATTCAGATTTCCGAGCTACATCTACATATGAAATTCTTTTTGATTTTATTTAATTATGAGACCACATTTGAAAATAAAACCCTTTATGCGTGGAAGTCAATAAACCTTGCAAATCTTGCTTTAAATTTATCACTGAATTAATTACTTTGCATTTCAGAACTCCTATGAGGATGCTAATGGAAAGAAAACTAGAAATAGCACTGAGAATAATTTTGTGCTCTTCTTACGTAAAATGCTTTTACTAGACTACGTTACTGTACATATATTTACATATCCATACATTTACATATCCACAGTAAAATAGTATTTTAGTAAGTGTAAGTGTATACTAAACTACTATTTTACTGCACTAAACTACTATTACACTAAACTACTATTTTACTGCACTAAACTACTAATACACTAAACTACTATTACACTAAACTACTATTTTACTGCACTAAACTACTAATACACTAAACTACTATTTTACTGCACTAAACTGCTATTACACTAAACTACTATTTTACTGCACTAAACTACTATTGCATTAAACTACTAATATGCACTAAAATACTATTTTACTGTGTGTATATTTACAGATCCATGTATGGATACGAGTGTAAACTTTACACGATTCCTCATACTTCTTGATATTTACGAGGAATCATAATGTTTTAAACGCTAAGCCAAAATACATCAGGAATTGTGCAGTCACATTTACACTGGTATTTAAGAATGGATACTTTCAATTTAGTCATTTTTATTAAAGAATATTGAGTCATTTTTTTATAAATAAATTTTATTAAACATAGATGTATAACGATTTTGCTGGTTTAGAAGTATCTTTTAAATTTTATCATATTTTTCTTTGTATTTATATCAAATTTATATCCAGAAGCCTATAAAAGAGTAAACCAAATCTAATTTAATTTCATAAACTTTATGAATGCTGGTTATTCTATGAGATCAAATTTGCTTCGTATATAATACATTTTTCTACATTTAAACATATTTTGAAAACAAAATCAAGGAGAAAAACCTTTAAATATATATTTTACATCTGAATGTAAATCATTTTTATTGTTAAAAAGCGTAACAGGATATCGCCCTAGAAGTTTGCTCGGAAAAGTTATAAACATTAGGATTTTATGTAAAATCTCTCTTTCGAAGCGCGATAATAGCATTTTATGACATTTAGTAGCGCGAATAAGATTAAAACTTCATTTGGATGTTTTATAACTTGTATTAGTTCTTACATAAATTACTTTTGTTCAACGTATAAACATATTCAGATACGAAATGCAGATCGTAAAAAAATTCGATGTTTATTGCCAGCCCGAAATTCTACTCCTCCTTAGCAAGGATTTACAATATTTTGAGATTTAATGGAGTAAGTCAAGTTAAGGGATTTTCACATCTCTGTGAGTGTAGAGAAAGCAGATTTTAATATAATACTGCACATAAAAAGTTAAAAGTATTTTAAAGAAATAAGAGTGCAAATTAAAGGATTTTTTTGAAGCCATAATAATAGAAAACTTCAGAAATGAGTTATTACCATCATCCTTATCTTTAATTAGTGAGTTTATTATCTGAATGCTACGAAACATTTTATACTTTCCTCTTATAGGTATACTATAACATTTCAGTGCCTGAGCTTAAGTATTTTCGTCGCCATTCTAATGCAAAAAAACTTACCGAAAGCATCTAATCTTTCAGTGGATGTATTCTTTAACACCAAAGGATAGTGTATTTAAAGTATACAGTGACTTTTTCGCATTTATATTGTAAAAATACTACCCAAAACTGAAATATGAATATGAAGCTTGCATTCACGAAATTTATAACATAAATAAGCTATTACATGTTACGGCAAGTCTATTAGCTTTTAAACTGATTATGGTTATTAGAAAACTTCTTAGACTTAATTCCATGCAAAGATATATTTCTGCGCAAAGTAACAGCATTCTTGTGTAAACCGGCTATATTATGAACTGAGTTATTTCTTGTAAATAAAGATTAATTTCAAAGACGCAGGATTTATTATCGTGTCCCAAGTCTTCAGTGCCAGAATGTAGTGAAGCTGTTTTCATAGTTATAATGCCCGCTGCAAAATCAACTCTCCTGCTAACCGACAAACCTGGAACTGTATAGTAGAAATATAATGTTTATCCGCCGAGATTTACGGCTGGAAATTAATTACAGGGGTTCATATTATTCAGTTGGCGCAACAATATACTCAGTGAATCTGGCGCTATCGATGAGTAGCGTCTCCTGGGATGATTAAGAATCAATAATTTTTCATACCGACAACTTTTGATTCATTAGTATTGCCATTTCTGTTATTCCTTAATAATTTCCTCTTAAATGATTACTGTCCAATTAATACACATTTTAGAACTTCGTCAAATGAACTGTTAGCAAATATTATTTTTTTACAAACAGGTTATAGATATTCTTTAAAGTTTGACGTACAGAAAAGCGAAGATTGTGCTTCAAATCGCTGATAGGATATTACAAATTTATGTCAAAGAATAGATAATGTCTGATTGATAAAATAAATTTTAGAATACATTTTCTTACCCAATGTAGCATTCTTGGTTAATTTCGGAGAAAAATTAACTATGCAATATACATTTTTTAATTTATTATGTTCTTTTTACCTGTATTATGCATTACGAATCAAGCTCAGAGTAAGATATAACAAGCCAATTTTAACATAAACGTTATTTTATACAGCATGCTCTAAAAAGTTTAGAAAGTGACTCTCCTATAAAGTGACTCAAAACACTTATAAAATTAATTATGAAAAATAAAAATAAAGCAATTCCTAATATATAAGCAAAATATGCACGTAATACTCATTAGAGTAATTACTAAAAATTATATCACATAGCTCCCCGTGTTAATCGTATGGATACTCGTACACACTCTTTTGTGTCTGAATCGCATTACTCATATTCTAACCTTTGTGCTATTATATATTTGCGTTACATAGTTTCGCTGTAATCATATTTATATTTCAAAATGCATGATTAAGTATAAGAAATTAATTATGCAGATGATCAAGGTTTTGGCCTATATTGCTTTCAGTATGAACGGAAGAGGAAAATAAAAGATAATTGATCGATTAAATACACACAACAAGATTATAATTAAGAAATATCTCAATTTTTTAAATATAAAATAAATGAGTTATTATAGTTATATTTCAAGAGATGCTAAGTATAGCTTTGTATACGGAAATAATACTTTAGTGGATGCTTTATCTTATTACTGCATAAAAATCTAAAATGCCTCAAATTTCAGTAAATTTAGTTCAAAATTCGAGTAAATTAAATTGAATCTAGAAATTTTCAACTACTGTTTTGATCAGAACAGATTTTTTCAAGCACATTTGTCTAACACAGAGTTAAATTCTGGTCTGACCTCAGATTTTGATAACTCCTAGTTTCCAAATATAAATAAAATTACTTTCTTCAAAGCTGCTTTAGGGTGGAGTCACAGACATCTGTGAACAGACTAATTACATATTTCATATCTAGTATGAGAGATATCACTTGGGATTTCAACCAATCTCTCAGGAAAGCAGAAAAGAAGCCGTCATCTCGCATATAACAGTACATTAAATAGTTAAATTTCTATTAGTGTATCTCTAGTCACATGGTAACCAGTTTCAAAACGTGAAAACAATTAGTTATTTTTACTTCTAAATGGTGCTAAAAGAACGGTTTCCTGAATCTTCAGTGAGCAATATAAAACCATCTAAATAACTGTTTCGTGATAATATCTAACTAGGACCTTTTTGCTTTAGATCCAAAAAAGATAAACATAAATTATTTCTTCATAAAAATCCATGCGTTTAAAACACAAAATAAACAGCTTTAGTAATTGAGTTTTAATTTATATAATTAGTTATAGGCTTCAATTATACGGAAATACTATGTTTTGTTACAGACATATTAAACCTCTGTACTGAGAAGCTTCAATTGAACTAGACATATACCAGCCTTTGTAGTATTATAATCTATAAATCTGATGAGTTATCTATTGAGGTGAGGAATGTTACAAGCAATATATGAAGAAATGCTTGAAAAGATTTTACAAACATTTTGACATAAAGACTTTTGACATTTGACATTACTCAAAAGAAGTTCTACTAATTAAAATGAAATTGATTTCATAATTTATCTTGAGAAATTTATTTTCCAACAAGCATTTTGTTTTACTTTTGTATATAGGAAACGAAGAACAGCAAGTGCAAACTAGACTGTTCTTATCATAATAAAATGTTTATAAATTTTCTACCAAAAAAAATTGAATTGAATATAATAAAATTAATTACTTCGTACACCGAATGCATTAAAAAAAGATGTGAAACTTTTAAAACAATTATGAAAAATAATAAGTAAAATGTTAATAAAAGTAACATCTTCTCACATGTTAACGAAGGACTTTGCGGTGCTACAGCCCTCCTATGCGCGAACTGTCGTATTAATCCCGTAGTATTTTTCGTTACTTTAAGGTCGTCTCAGTTTGACAAACTTTCGATTTTAAGAATATTTTTCAGGTCTTTATAGGTATGTAAAACCCAAAGTGTGCTGTTTACAACTAATGGCTTTACATTTAGAAGGAAAAGGCAATTTCGTTTAGTTTTCAAAATTTAATTATTTTCTGCTTTAAATTTTGTTGCATTTCATTTTGCTTCACCAAAAGCAATTTCCGTTTTAGTTTGATACAGCTCATGTAAAGCTTATCCAGATTTCTTACAAAACAATTAAGAAAGTAATACATTTACACAAAATATTTTTAGTATTTTAGAGTGTATTATTTAACACAGTATGCTTTTAATATAAATGTATAAGCAACCCTAATGGTACCAAAATCGGTTTGATGTAAGAGAATTATTCATACTCATTTTACCTACATCTGTGAACTTAAATTTAAATAAAATGTTATAAATAAATAGTATACGAATAATATTCGCTCCATCTAAATGGCCGCTCATTTGTTCGAAAGCATTCTACAGGAATGGCTTAATCCATCGATTACTTGGTTATCTGATCACCAAGAACAATCTCTTGGGTGCATTATATGAGGAGATCGATACTACCCCGTTTTAGAGGAAGGGGGGATGGCCACACACATATATAAGGGAGTCGAACCCCCAGCCTTGTATACGAATAATATCTACAAAATAATGCACAGTTAATAGCATCAAACTAATAATTCATGAATTAAGAATATCATTTCCGTAGGTATATTTCATTTTATTTAAAAGTTATCTAGTAAAAGTAACTTGAGTAACGAATCGTATAGGGAACCCTTGGTGAAGACGTTCACTGGAATGATGTCACTACACGGACAACATTTTGACACCACTTTATGGGCTGTCTACAAAAGAAAATATCTACAAAAGAAGTTATCTAGTAAAGGTAACTTAAGTAACAAATCGTATAGGGAAGCCTTGGTGAAGACGTTCACTGGAATGATGTCACTACACGGACAACTTTTTGACACCACTTTATGGGCTGCCTACAAAAGAAAATATCTGCACCCACTGTCAGAAGAATATGTAAAGTTTGCATAATAGCTTTTAATTGTCTGAAGTTCACATATTTATCAAAACTGAATAGATTTAAAGATTATATCAACCATAACTGCTACTGTATCAGAATAGTGTTCACGACCGAGAATTGACCCTTTGCATTCGATCGTTCCTTAAGGGGCACAGCTCAAGCACAATTAAGGGGCACAGCTAACATACTACTCAGATGTCTCTTCTTAGGAGATATTCAAATTAAGTAGTAATTATATGTGCAAATTTCCACCACCAAAACGTTTTGGAAAATGCATACTTCCATTTAAGTCTTTCGTTGAAATGACATAAAAATGTACTCAAATTTGTAAATTCTGGACACAAATTAATAAAGAATATATTAACTGGTGTTACGCGGGAAAAGAACGTATTTATTCATAAAGCATTCAAATTCCATGCTTGAGAGATAAGAAGATTTTACTTTATTATAATAAATTAGAAGAGGCTAATAAGAAGATTGTAGCCTAAAAGCAATAGACATTAAAAGCTGAAAGCAGTTTGTCTTGAATTCTAGAACGGCGTGAATCGAGACTTGCAGTAAATTTTACATTTTTCAATTACTTCTATTCTGTAATTTCGTACTTATTAATACATAACAAGTACTGGTAGGTCCACTGCGAGAAAACTCCTCAAAATGCATAAATGTAATTCGCTGCTTACTTAGTTGCAAAAATATTTCATCAAAACGAGAATGACTTGCATCAGCTTACCTCCTTTAGGCTGAAACCTCCTTCCAAGCGCATGGAAGTGCTCATGCTTACAAAGAAATGTCTATCATGGATTGTAACAAAACGTTACAATATTCATATTACAGTGGAGCGTTAGATTCAATTGCAAAAAGTATAACATTTCTACTACCATTGGTTTTTACTTTTACACCACTCTGCCTCAAAAAATGAAGTAAATGCAAGAAAATAAAAAGGAATAAAAACCTATTCTGACATTCTAACTCCGTTTCTACGCAGCGCATCATTCAGAATGTAAGAACTGCAGGAAATAAATATTTAACAACTGCGTTCCAAGAGCACGAGCAATTCGGGTAAAATAGCCGAAAAAGGCAAAATCGAATTGGTCGCTCCACATCGCGTCGTCCCTGCTATTTGCCCTTTTCATAGCAAATTCGAGATAGTGACTGACTGGCATGTGAAGGAATTTTACATTTTATTTTAGCGGCATATTTCTCTTTGTCGTTTTGTATATGTGTTATGGGGATATTCCATTTATTTGTTTGTTATTTTAACTGGAATATTTGAGGAAGAGTTATGATGATGTACCGTGAACACTGCTTCAAAGGATTGAAAAGAATGCAATTTTTTACACTTACAGTAACATTTATGGGGCTGTTAGTAACACAGTCAGAAATCGTTAGAATTATCTCAAAGCTTTGAAAATTGGAACAAACTTCTTGGTTTTTATAAGTTTAGAGGAAATTAAAATAAAAATTCGAAAAGCGTGTATTTTTTAAACCTATGTTATTTTCCGTTACTTGTTTATTCACAGAATATATGATTTTTTCTGGCTTCTTAATTACTTATGCATTCAAACTCTGTCACTTGTAGAAATATTAAATTATTTTATAAAAATTCAAATATCTATAATTTAAAATTTATTTAAGAATACGTTAAATACTATATGAACACGGATAAAGATTAGTTTGACTCTATTTTCACTTTTTTATTCATAAGTAAACATCAGATAAAATTTTTATTAATCAACTAATTAGTGAATGCAAATAAAGAAAGGACTGTATGTATTCAGATTTATAACTGTGAACAAAAATCTCTAATCCAGGAAATCAGGGTAGTTACTAAATTCAAAATTATATTTTGTGCAGAAGTTTGTAGAGACATTAGGATTTTTTTGGAGGCTGGAGAGATGAAAATTAGCAACGTCTTCGCCGGGAATCGAATCGCAGACCTCTCAATTACGCGCAGAGCTTGCAGACCACCACACCACGATAGCATGCCAAGAAGGCGGGAGAAATACCTTATAAGTTTACTTAAAGAATAGGGACCTATGAAACAGATAGAGTTTTATATAAAGTCTTTGTCTGTATAAAGTTTTGATTTTGGCCTGATTTTACGAAGTTCATTATTTGTCTAGTAAACAACAAGCATAATTCCTCTATTGATTTTCAGATCATTCCTCTGCTCATACTGATATCAGCAGTCTGCAGATAAATGAACTGATATTAAAACAATGAGAGAGGGAGAAATTGAAAGAGCTACTGAGAATGAATCACACATTTAAAATTATTAAACAAATAATTAAAAATGCACCTTGAAAAATTCTTTGTATAAAATCAAAATATTCTGAATGCTAAAAAGTTTGAAAAAACAATCAGGAATCTGTCTTAATATTACAAATTAAGACTAAAAATAAATGCATTCTTCTATAAATTATTAACTTTGCATTCTACTGCATTATACTGTGCATTCTAATTGGCATTACTTTATTACTACTTTGCATTATTATTACTACATTCTACTTTTCTTACTTAACTTTGCATTACTACTTTTTAATACAGTTTCAATAAATGCATTCTGCTGTGATTATTAACTTCGTATGCTGCATAGGATTCAACGTTCTGAAGACTATTAAGTAGTTGAGCAGACAGTAGACGTGGATGAAAATATCTGCATTATGCCTTTCGAAAACCTCTTTCTAATTACATTAGATGTTCAGTTTGTTAAATTAGATGTTCAATTAGTACACAAAGTTACGTCTAGAGTATTATACTTCTTATTATCTGAGAAACGATTGAAAGTATAATTATATTCTCAACCAAAATGCTTGGCATAAAATATATATTGTCATCTGCTGTACAGACAAAATAAATAAATAAATACAATTCTTGTCCAAAATTATTGCATTGAATATGCTTCCGCTAAGACAATATATAGCTGAGAATTTTCTCAAGAAGCATAATCAATCTAGAGAAATTGATATCGTAACAAATAACTAAATGCATTTTTAGTCAAAATCAAGATCTGCTTCCATCATAAAACACATGTCTAATCTCTTTCGTCTTTTACAAAATCACTTTTTCTATAGCTAAACCTGAAATTAATGCCTCACTTTTGCTTCCCAAAATGTCCTTTGAAAAAGTATTAGCATGAATATACGTATTTTAGTGACATTTCTCATCGAGAGACACTTAAATATTTTTTTGATCTCCAAGATCAAAGGAATCATTTCATTAAAATAAGAAATTTAATCGTTGAAACTGGAAAGATTTGAAGCTTATTCTTTACTTTCTAATCCGCAATATACTATAAACTTCAAATAAAAATAAAATTTAATCTCGTGAATCACTAAGTAACCTTGATGAGAGAAATATATTAGATAAAACTGAAGGCACAAATTTCAGGCAACCGTGTCATTACTAAGTGTTCAAGAGAGAGAAAGAAAAACAGGAAAATTCAGTGAGAATTGTTATAAATTGTTAGTACTCAACTTACTTAATCTTTAAATAGGCTTACATGTATCGTAACTGACCACACTATTAATAAGCGAGTTATGCTTCGAACACAGCTCAGTTTACTTTCAGTGTGAGGAACTAACACTTTGAAAATAACCAAATTAAAAAGCTAAACCACGTGGGGAATAAACACGTACCCAGTTTGTCAGAATATTTAGAAAGCAAGTTAGTTTAATTACAAACTTAAAACTACTCTTCCCTTGCAGGAATAAGAATATTATTTCAAAGACAATAATCAGTGATACATAATTCTTACTGCACGTAATAAACTCTAAGCTGGACTGCTGAACCTAAGCAAATCAGCAATAAGCGTTAAGTTTTCATCTAAGAAGACTGGGTAAACTTCATCCAAAAAGCAAACTGAGCGAAGAAGAGCGGGTCAACATCATCTAAAAAGTACTTAAAGTGTAAATAATAAATTAAAGCAAAACCTTAACCACAGTGCAACTTCCGAGTCATTCTCCCTACTAAGTCAAACTAATATTGAGGACTAAGGTACGGAACCATCGCAAGGTATCTAATCACATAGCCTGGCATTACTTGCTAGTTACTAAATGCTATATCCTGACGACTACTGCTCCCTTTCCAGTAATAATTAAATGTGCATATATCTGGAGCTGACTAAGTAGAAAAAAAGAGCAGTGAATAAAATAAACTGAAGCTAAAATGAGTTTGTTTAACTTTAAAACACTTTTTAAATTTGACCATTAACATAGCGGAAATTAACAAACCTATTAATGATAACTTATTTCACTCTTTATGGTTATGTGCCTAAAATTAGATCTATGTAAAAATAATTTTTATTACTACTTTTCATCAAAATATATCTAAAATATTGAACGGAAATTCTTAAAGCTTATTACGCATTAAATAAAATAAATATTTAGAGAATTATTTCTTTAAATAAAAATTAGAAACAATATTTGAGTAAGAAAAATTATAGGCAAACTCTGTTGAAAAATCGTAAAGATTATTAGGCATTGTACGAAATAAAAGTTAGAAGAATCATTTAACTTAAATAAAAATTAGAAATATTATTTTAATAAAACAGAAATTTAAGCTAACCTTCTGTTGAATAATTAAATTAAAGAGAGTAAAATTATTGTACTTCAGTTTTCTTTACAAAGAAATTTCTTTTGAATACGGTTCTCAATGAGAAGCTATCTGAACATAATAAAAAAACTATTTTTCAGTATTTATTAATTTCAAACATTAAACACTTTTACCCGATATATTATATAGCTATGTTAATTAATATGTTATATTTAAAAAGAGTTAAATACACGTAATAAATAAACAAACACATTCAATTTTTATTCATGAGAAATTACTCCTGCAAGGTAGACAGGAAAAATTACTTCAACAGTTCAAATTGGGCTTCCTTTTATTATAATAAAAAAATTCTGGTTAGTTATCTACTTAATCATTATAACTGAGCGCATTTAATTAAACGGCATGAATAAATCATAATTTTTCAGCTCATTTCTAATTTTGTAATCAACTTTCTGTATCGTGCATAAAAAAGAAAATTAAACCTATTAGAGAAAATAGACTGAAAGAAAGAAAATACATAGATAATCAGAAAATTTATTTGGGGAGAAAAATAGAAAATTTAATTTTAGGAAATGCGTGATTTATATCCTACATAATTCCTCCGGCATATAAAAGGAAAAATAGATGCAAATTAGAAAAACATACTTGAATGAAAATTTACGTTGTCTAATTTGTCTAATTTAGAAGGCGGAGAAAGCGTTTGAGAAATGTGTATAATGTGAGAAAATGAAATTGTCTATTAAAATATTTCTCATATAAGAAAAGGTTTTCGTAAACATATCTAATAAAGTTAATTTTAATCAGTTTAAATTTATACTGCAAGAAATGTAAAAGCAAGTCGAATTGAATAGCTATTAACTTTCCATTCAAAAATGCATACTTGTGTGTCTGTGTGTCTATATTCAGAATTGACTTATGTAAATTGCAACATTGTAGTATAGATTGGTTTGTCACTGTACATAGTTTTTACATGCATTAATTAAATTAAATTCTATTTTTTTTTTAAGTCTAATCTCATATAATACAGACACTTGCGCTAAGACGGAGAATTTAAAACCAGCATGTGCGAATTTGAGTAAGAGATGGAATATGAAGGAAAAATAGACTCTTTCTCTCTCTCTCTCTCTCTATATATATATATATTCAAAAATATAAAGGCAGGCCAAAAGAAGCAAATTTTTTAATCTAATGAGTATTCGAAGTTAGCAGATTGAGGTTCTAAAAAGAGCTGTTGAGCGAGTGACAAAAGTGGTCGCCTGGCGTAAATCCTCATTTTCCGTGCGTTTTCCAAACAATGTATATCGCTACACGGAAGCGGAGCTGGCCGATATGTTTTTATCCACGAGAGTGCACAAACAAATGTAGCAGCAGCTCGAAGGGGGTGCTCAGGAATGGCTACTCAGGAATGGAACTTTCGAGCAGCTGCAATTAAGTTGCACACATTTTCTACAGTTGAATGCTTTCAGATTTTATGATGAAAGGTAACCACCAAGCCAAAAAACGAAAATTGTTTAATTTTACTTTGGAAAAAAATACTTAAATTTATTCACGCAACTAGCGTATTGCATATTATTTAATGTTCAGAATGCAGAGAAGTTCGTTCAATATTTTCAGCCATATACAATGGCTGCCTTTAGAGAAATTTTTGGTCAATCACATATTTTCCCGATTTTTTAATTTTAGTTGGTCTTTATGATCCCTAAATTTAACATAGACATATCTTCCTTCCTCTAGGGCTACGTAAAATGAAGCGCGTGTGCAAATAAGCTATAAATAATACAATAGATTAAACCGAAATTCAGATATTCGACGAGCTATTCAAGAAACAGGACCTGAAACTCTAACAAGTGTTATGGAGAATAGATCAGGTCAAGGCTAAATATAACCTCCATTTCCGCAGAAAGTTAATGTAAGCATATTTCCATACATGGTATTTAATGTTTAGAAAGGCAAAGTATAAATCACGTTGAAAAAAAGATATTGATAATTTAAATTGTACAGTTAATCATGTGTTACCTTATCTCTAGGGTGAGGGAGCAATAGCTAGCAAAAATGTAAAATCAGGTAGAGGGGACCCAACTAAGCAGATTTTGTAAAGATATGTGTACAGAAATGGAGCACTAAAGTGGTACTGAGCGCTGTTAAGCGGTAGCTAAAAGCAATCTGCAAGCATCTGCATTCCCCGTGCGAATTTCAAACAGTATCCGTACGCGAAAACTGAGCTTGCCGATAAGGATTTTATATATGTGGCTTAGAACAGCATCGAAGCAGTGCTCAAGAGGTGCTATTCGGTTTCCGTCCACATCCCTGTACATAAAATGAATATCGGCAACTTCTAGACCGTTTAGCGATGCACAGCTTCAAAATTCTTATGGGAATTAACACCAAGAGACCTGATTTACTGAACAATCTCCACTGTTCGCCGTTCTACTTCAACATGCTAATTCTGCATACACATTGTATCATAACATCGGCTTATTTTGGTTGCATCTGCGTTTTTGTCAGATGTTTTTGAATCACCCTATATACAAGCATGCTCATACGTGGGGACATAGGTAGAATTTGTCAAAACGCAGATAGAAATTGAGTAACGATATCTAAACTAAAATTAAATAAAAAAATGGCGCTGATTGATAAACGATTAGGAAATTAAAATGAAAAATCAAGATGATATTATAACCTCATTTAGAGATTTGGTCCAAGGAATGTGACGAGATACCAACACGACAAAATTGAAATATAACGAGGAAGATTAAATTTTTGAATTAAAACAATAAATAAAAGAACGAATATAAGTTGGAAGGGGAAATGAAAAGGGAAATTGGCCTGTTCCTCCGTTCCATCAGGAAAAAAGAGGCTGTAAAGACGAAGTTTAATTTAAATTTTAAATTTAAAAAATGCAATACCAAATAGCTCGAAATGATTAATGTAAGACAAAACTATAGAATAAAATTATAAGCAATCGCATTAATATTGAAACTTGAAGAGCTTAGAATAATTAAGAAACTTAAATTACGTTACTTTACTTTGCTATGTCATATGATTCAAATTATTTTCATTGCTCTAGAAGATGTCTGAAATTAATTTCCTTGACGTCGCTGCATAAAGTCTTCTAGAAAGTTCTTCAGCCATTTCAAACTATTTTTTATCATTTGAATGAAAAATATATTCTCATTAACTTACTTGAAAGTTTTAACTTTCTAATTCTGGGCTTAACATTTATTAAAAAAATTCACAAAGTAAAATAATTTTGTAAGCTTTTATGAAATTCAATTTATTTAATAGGCTTAGCGCTTATTAAAAATGTTTTACAAAATATAATTATTTTGAAAGGCTTTCGTGTATTCTAATTCCACTGCTGACATTTATTTGCAAATTCTCTAAATATTTCTGTATAAAGTATATATCAGATTAAATAGAGAAATGAATTAAAATTTACAGAAAACACTAAGAAGACTACTGAAGAGATCTTATAAATAAATAGGTTCGCAAATGAATTCAGCTTCAGAAGGAAAAAAATAGAAGAAATTTATATTCAGTATTAACCTTAGACTAAATGTATAATGTATAAAATGGCTTTGATATTTCTCAATGATTTGATAATATGATTAGTTTCATATGTGTTTACGCATAAAGAGATTAGAATTTAAATTGTTGAAACAAATTATTTTATCCTATTGTCCTACGAGTGACTTACTATACAAAAGGCATTCGAACCGGATGACATGTATATTTTTTCTTAAGAAAAGAATAATCGCTATCAGAATTGTGGTTTAGTCGTGATAAGACTTTCTGAACAATGGCAATGATCTGGCAGTTTTCTGAACAATGTTTCTTGGAAATTGGATAGACTTTATTATTAATTCAATTACATTTAATAGGCAAAAATAACATTTAAGAAAAAGAAACATTTTATAGTAGTAGACGAGTGACCAAGATACGTTTTTCAAGAATTCGAAGACTTCTTTAAAATTTATTATTTACACTGACAAAAATCTACTGTCGATAATATTATTCATTAGTATGCCATCACTAAGCAAACACTAACAGTTGTGCTATTGCTGTGATACATATAACTCGAACAGTACATATGCTATTAATGTGAAGATCCGCAAATGGATTTAACAAGAGCCTCAACTAAACATTTGTATCGTTTTTAAAGCAATAAAATGAGTTTCAAGTAAAAATAAATATTTCAAGTATTTTCACAAGAATGATGAAATTTATGATTACTATAATAATTTACTATAAATATGAAAAAGAAAATGTTGTCTATTCAGGAAATCATCTTCCTACGACTCTATTGCATTTTAAATTTTTGTACGATGTACTAAATTTTTTTAAAGATAACCAGGAATTGTCATCTGTTTTCTAATTTATTTTTCTTATTATAATTATAATTATCTACTAATTTTATTAACAGTAAAAAGTTATAGGGTATTTACAATAACTGAGAAATTTTCTATTTGAGTGAAGTATAACGCAGTTTCCAATATGAAAATTATTTTTTAAAGGCTAACAAATTAACAAAGTTTCTTCACAAAAAATAATATTTTACTTACAGAGATTTAAAGATATTTTATCTCAGCTCCTTTATACGTACGTATTAGTGCAACCACCTTGGCACAATCTGGCGACTTTTTATAAGAATAATTGTGATTAAGTGAATTTTCGGTTTTCAACTTACAGTGATTTGGAACTATTATGCGCATGGTTGCCAGAGTTTGGCGACTTCTAATAAAGTAGTTGCGATAATACGTAAGAACCAGTTCCTTTGCGTTCACGTTTTGTCAATAGATGGCGCCAGTGATTGTTTTCTGTCCTATAGGTTGAATCTTTCTCGAATGTTTTATCTGGTGTTATATCTGCTGTTATCTGTCAACATTATCCCTCTTGTAGTTAAAGAAAGAGTTGCTGAGCGCGGCCTGAGATAACCACTGATCTGACTTTGCTGTAAAAGTCTTACAGTGTTAATACTCATCCTGGCAGAAGGGATTATTTCTTCCGTGTAAAAATATAAATATAAATATTACATGGGATTTCAAGGCCTGTGTATAAGTATAGATATGTTAATTACAAACATTGTCTTGTACAAGTTACATGTGATAGTTGCATAAAATCATGACAGTTATGTGTACATTTAAACATTATCTGAATTGCTGCTGTTTAATATTTCAAAATAGTTGTTCAAATAGTTCAAAATAGTTGCCGTTTAATATTTCTAATTATAGACCCGCAGATTTACGCAAGTTACGCCGATTCTTGCTGCTAATCATTAGAATCTTTAGCAACTGTTCTATGTTTTGAGAAAATTGTTTTATCCTCACATTTATTATAGCTACACTTATATACTGGACTGATTTTAGTTATGTCATTCTGCCGTACCATGATAATACCCAGTTTATATGGCTTAAGAAAAGTTAAGACATTACATGGAAATTAGAAAATTTATTTGAATTTACCAGGCTAGATAGCTTCAGATTTCAAAATAACTGTACAGAAAAGAAAGGAGAATTTTCTAAAACAAAGGAAGTTATTAAAAACATTTAAGAGCCAAATTTTTAATTTTAGGCTAAACTTACACGTATGCGTTACATTTTTGGCTTACATCGAACTCAAAAACCTGCATAAACGAGTAGGCAAAGTCATCTAAAATAAATTTATAGGCTGAAGAAAGTGCTGTTTTCTTTGTCTTCTATCTGAAATCTGGTGAGAACTCACTGGTTTAGATAGGTACCAACTCCCCATTTATATCAATATGTCTCAAATGAAACTTTGTGAATGCTGAAAATGGTAAAATCACTCAGGAGTTTTCTATGTTGATGGTCGAGTGACGCATAGATCTTCGGTTACGATTTCAGTGGCATTCTTTAAAAATTGACTTATATATCAGATTGATAAATTGAACTTCCTTTATTCCTATGGAACAAATAAACGAGTTTGCTACTAAGAACAAAATGCATAAGCCACAGTATATGAAAGAAATGACTTTCTTAAACAAGAATTGGTAAATAATACTTACATTAACTAAAATAAAAAGATTTAACCAAGAAGGAATAATTTATAGCTGATATTCATCAGCGTACTTATATATATTTTATATAAAGCACATCGAACTTAAAAGTATATAATTTTAGATCCTGATATAACGTATCTGATTATTTCGATAAACGTTTTTAAATGAAGGCATTATCAGAAATGAATGTAAATTCACCTTAAAGATGAGAAATAGTACTTGATTTCACATTAAATATTTTCTCCTGCTCTAAACTAAATTCTCTCGTTACTTATTGAATACGCTCTTTAAGTGATGGTCAAAACCTGATCAAAAGCATATTAAAAATACTTACATAATACTTAACAAATTCAACCAGAATTAGACAGAATGTCTGGAGAAGGTTACAACTTTAAAGTTAAACCGAACTTTTTTCGTTTAACTAATGCTTTGCTCTGCCGTATCTTTTTAATATCATATTGATTGTTTTCGGAATTTCTTTCCAGCTTGGTCATGGAAGAAAGTTTTGAAATTAAATAAAAAGAATGTTAATGTACTTATGAATTCCGCAGTATATTGAACGCTATATTTCTCATCAATCTTCGTTAAGGATCGATATTTGAACGATTCTTAGGTAGTTATCAGTTTATGTTTCCTAATTATATTTAGATATTTAAATTGAACGGCAGTAAACGTTTGTAAAAGTTTAGTATGAAAAACCAATAGCTTGTATGCTTATTATTTACCTCTTCCGATTATCTTCGGTTGTTTAAATTATTTACTCAAAAAATAGGCAATAACTCATTCATTTCAATTACTGCTCGAGGGGAACTGATTATTAAGCCAATTTGTTTCATAAAAAAGTAAGTGTTTTTACTTTTTATTTACCTAAATTGATGCTTTGGGTTTATTTCAAATTTTCTGATGCTGAAGTTGTGCAATAATTTCAATTAAACTAAAACATTCGAAGCTAAATTATTTAATGGCATTTCATACATTACATTTATAAGCGCGCAAAAAATAGCATATGTGAGTCAGATGTTATTCTTCCGAAATATGGTCATGCCAAAAAAAAAACGACTTTGAACTCTTTTTTTTTTTCTTGTCATAATAGCTATATTTTTCACTCATTTCGCTGATAGCAGAATAAAAATTCGAATAAATAGAACTTTCACGCTGAAAACTTCCAGTAACTGTGTACCATCTCAAGGCATACTTTAAAATAAATAAAAATAATTCCTATTCTTGGCAGCTATTAAAACTAATTTCATTTTACTAAATAAAACTCAACTCGAAAACGAATTTCCATTTTGAAAGCTCTGGCGTTTAGTATGCACTTCGTTTTTAAACACAAAGTGGTGTAGAAAGTATAAAAATACATTAAAAGTGCATTGTACTTTGAGACATTAGATTACCATTAAAATGAATTTAAAGGAATAAATATATGAAAAGCTTATAATTTTTATGTTGCTACAAATATTTCATTAACACCATCAGATTTTATTTTTGATGCAGACGATAGTATACGCAGGAACTGGAGTTAGATATTTTGGTGTGGACATACTATATGGTTTTTCAAACGCATATTGTTGATTATATTATCAGAGTAAAATAATATTTACTTAGAAAATATTACTATGAGTGACAAATTAAATGCTTCACTTTACTACGCTTAACGCAATTTTAGGGTATAAGAATGTAAATAAAAGATATTAAGCCTCATCAACTGGCAACAGCTTCCGGTCACGACACGAAGGTCACAAAAGAGCGCTAAGTAAAAGCAACTACGCCATTAAGAAAAATTTGAATAAATAAGCAAAATTTTAAATCCAACTGATTTTAAGATTATTGTTTTACCATAGCTGCATTGGTTCACTGAATTATTGTTTTCCTGAAGTTTGTTCACCATGCTCCTGTGAGTTTCACCAATGTTTCCTGGGAGTTTTTCAGAAGGATGAAAAAGGTTTCGCTTTTATTTATTTATTTTTTGTGCAAAAATACGGAACTCCCAAAAAGAAAATAATCCGTATTAAAAATTAAATATATTTTTCCCACTTCAAAATCATTAGTGACTGAAGCGGTGTTACTAAAAAATTCTTCTCTGCATCCATTACTTTTGTTTTACCATTCGCAGTGCAAAATTTCTCTAAACGCATTTAAAGATGTTTCTTCGTCTTAAACATGCCGGACGTTGCTTTACATGCTCCTACGTTACCGAAAAAAAAATTCTTCAGACTCATTTAAAATCCATCAATAACCATTCCTATACCATTCACTTTGAGAGTTATACTTGCGCGGGTCACCAATTTGAAAACATGGTAAAACCATTAGCTTTTTAACGATGTAAGTGTTTACTCTAAATAAACATTCAAATTATGTTAAATAACAAGTAAAAAGTTTAGAAAGAAAGTCATTTGATTTTTCCCACATGGTTTAAGGCTCAGGAATTTGTGGTTTGGAGCTGTTGAGTAATTGTTCCAACGTTACGGTTATGTAGAACTAGAGCATTCATTATAAGTAGCTTTCTGAAGTAATATTTGGACAAGCGTCTATAACAATGCTCTAGAGCGTGTTTTTGTTTGGTAACAAAGATTATTCCCGCATAAGGAAGAGTAATGATCTATAAAAATTAACATCTCAAGCTCAGTTGTAGGATATTTGTATTTCTTTTGACTGATAGCTAAATAATACCTATGATATTACTGTCTTAAATATTACGACTATGACGCGTTTCACATTGTTATGGGGGTTACAACTAAAATATTAAAAGACACAATTAAAAAAAAAGGTTAAATAATTTTTTCTCTTAAAGTCTTATAAAAGTACAAGAAATATAATTGATAGTGGATATATATATATATATATATATATATATAGTAATTCGTAAATATTTTTTAATTAAAAAAATGATGCAATAATATATTTTTCAATTAACCCAGTTTTTATTAATTAGAATTGCATGTTACTGCCCACAATTTTCTGGCACATTGTATTTATTTAAAATATTATAAAATTGTAAAATTTTTACAAAAAAAAAAAAAAAAAAAAAAAAAAAAAAAACTAAGTAATTAAAGTACCTATTCCCTGAATCAATTCTCAGTCGTTTAAAAATCTGAAATTTGCCGCGAGTAAAAACTACTGATAAGTCTCATTCATTTCAAACTTTGTTCTTGAACAAATGTTTAGTTGATTAAAACTTTAAACTGATTGTTTTGAGTAAAAAATCATTGATACGTCTCAGTCTTCCCAAACTTTGTTCTTAAACATGAAACTAACGGAATAATTAAACCATCCATTAGATTTAATGAAAGCAAAAGTATTTTTGCTCCAGAAGAGTGATCTATAACAGATCGCTGTCAAAATCGAGAGAGTTTTATTCAAGACCTACGGCTATCTTAAGTTGCTTTTATACAGCACAAATCTCCTAAAATATAAATGATATTTCTGCTTTAATAATTTAAATTGAAAAACAAATATTACACTGTTGGCTAAAAATTTGAATAATACGAAAAATTTGCGAAGTGTTAAAAAGCATGTTTTGTTAAATGAATTTTATGTGATTACATAACTTTTTTAGGGGAAGGGAAAGCAAGGAATAACGATGTAGAGTTATTAGGTATTTTTTGAAAGCAAGGAAATTCAAGAAATAAGCATTGCCCTCGCCCGGATTCAAACCACGGACTCTCGATACGCGCAGAGTGTGCTGACCACTACACCACGAAGGCATGCTAAGAAGGCGGGAGAAATACCTTATAACGACTTGAAATTTAAATAAGTTCATAAAACTGAGCAGTAGTTTTAGTAGAAATATTTATTATCGGACTTACCTTTCAAACGATTGTAAACTAATGCGAATATAATTTTATCGTAAAAGACATAAATGCTCAAGTTTCCAGATGAGTTTAGTCGAAAGTGCTCTTTGCCTGAAATGAAATCCAATTCTGATACTTACATCAAACATAAATGATTTCGACGCCATTTGGAGTTCATTGAAAGCATTTGTTAATATTCAGATACTATAAGCATGGAGGAAGCTTACTAGCATTCTGGAAATACTAGGATTAACGTTGAGGAGTCGCGTTCTTAGATAGGCAAAATTTAAATACGTTGTTCCAAAGCATTTCCTTTTGCCTTTAGATTATAGTACATGTATGGAAAGTGCCACAGCTACAGTACGTAATGTTGTTTTAAATGCTTACGGAATTTCAAAATGTATGTGAATGCCGAAACAAAATCCCGCTTTGTAAGATGTGAAAATTATGTTTGATTTTATACAAAAGCACTGGGCGTAAAATGCGCCTTGTAGAGACCATTAAATTTTGTCGGCACAGGAAACATTCGAGATGAACTGTTCTTCCTTCGAGAACTGAACATAAAATCTTCTAGTTTGCTAGCTGGAAGTGTTAACCACTTACATCACTAGAGTACCCTCGAGAGAATATGATACTTCTTTGAATTTCCCTACTTAAAGGACGATAGGGGAGAGACATAAGACTCGGTCCAACATATCCAGGTTGTGGCGAGATATCGCTCATCTTATTTTAGTTCGGATTCTACTCTAGAGTACAGTATGCTTTTTTCGAAGCTGAAAGAGGGGAAATTCAGCTATGCTCTCATTAGATTTCGAATCATGGATCTTAAGCTGGATGTGATAACAACTTGCTCCATGAACGCACGAACAAATGCGATAATTCTTTGCAGTCTTACCTTCCAGATACACATGTTTATGATTCGATGCAAGATTTTTATGTATGATGATATATTTTTATGGTATTTGATTTTTATTGATATTTTATTTGACGTTATGATGATATTTTATGACACGATGATATCTTAAAGAAAAATGACTTTTCTTTGCAGAGAAGATAATATTAGAGTTGACACTGGCATATTTTGGATTTATGTTTGACTCCAACAGCGAATTTCAAAGCTGTGTTTGGAACAATTCTTAATACTAACTTACTACGGAAAACTTTTAAAAAGGGTGCCCAAATGAGTTAAAGATAGACAAAATCTTTTGATCAGTATTTATTTGTCGTGTGCATAAAAAAGTAAATGATAAAAATTTCAGTGTGCAGTTTATTTGTTTTTTTATGACGCTCCCTGGCTTTCCTCCAACCATTCTCATTAAAAATTCTGTATCTTTCTAGTAAAGAAAGAGACAAGGGATTGGTTCTATAATATTTTGGAGGTTATAGAAAATAAAGTGATCCAGAAACTGTAGAGGAAATTGAGTTGAAATTGAAATAACTGTGCATGTTGACTTATCCCTAGCTTAGCAATGTAGCGTTGCAATTATTCAGTTTATTTCAAGTTTACACTAAGATTGTTGATGATACGAATAGCAAAATCCGCTAATGCAGACTAAGTCTGCGAAATTTTTGTGTACTAATATGTGTCTAATTTAGATCTCCCTGTTCATATATCCGCAGTTGTAATTTTTGAACCATACGATATTTGCTTCACACGTACAAAAATGTTGGTAGAATTGCTTATTATCTTCAACCTAGCAAAATGCTAAAGTACGCCCTTTACAAGTTTGTGTCATTGCATTTTTTCTCTGTAATTAGAGTTCCCAATGGTAACAGAAAACTGATCTCTACCTTGGTATATAGTGAAAAATGTGAAATGGTAACTTGTTATGTAACTTTCCATATGATAATGTGTATGCACTTGCAGTAAGCAGTAAAATCCAGTCGGTAAAAGGAACATAGGAAAATATTAATTTATATATAAATGCAATATATATAGTATAAATATATAGATAGGTAGATAAATATGCTTGTGTTTGTCTGTATGTGTCATCAAGAGATAAGAGATAATACAGAGTTGAAATTTTCGATTAAATTAAAATTTTCCTTTGTAAACATAAAATCTCCATCCAGTAAAATCCTTAAACGTTGTACCAGCATCTACATTTTAAGCTGCAAGTAAGATGAGATAAAAATAATAAGTAGCTATGCTAATTATCATTTCAGGTGAAAACAGAAAAGAAAATTTGATTGGAATTCAATCAATGTTCAAAGAAACCTCAAAATAACAAACAGAACAGAAGGAATAAAAGCAAATATGAAGATATTATTAATAAGTTCTAAAAAATTGAAATAAGTCAATTATAAATCGGAAAACGTATATATTTTTGATCAAAATATTTGGCTTTTACCCATGGTGAACAGCAAATATAAGTGGTCTCAGAAGACGAATATTACATCACTAGAGAATACATTATTTCAATTTAGGCCGAAATTGTTAAATTTCATCTGATACATTCAGAGGCGGATTGTGTTTAATTTTTGAGGCATACAGTTGAAAAATATCAGATCGATTAATTAGGAACGTGTGTCTTTTTGAGCCGCTAACATAAAACTAACATAATCTGTGAGAAAAGCAAAGATATATCGATTACTATCGTATACAGCAACAGATATATTTTATTCAAATATAATTACTAAAACTTCCAAAAAGCAATTCATAAAAGCGAAAGACATGAAAGGTATCTGACGTTTTAAAGCTATCGATTTATCGAAAAATAATGCTTAGGTAGGGTCTGAAAAAATATTTGAAACACTTCAAAAGCAATAAAAAATACTTATTCATTTCTCGGTGTTCTTGTATTAATTTCCTATGTATCTGCAATATTTTAATAGCAATGGGATAGCGAAGATTTTTGGTATTTTTGAAAGTAAATTGATTTCAATTGCATTTTGCGAGAGAGCTAGACACATAATCAAATGGGAGAGAAGCAAAATCACGACCTTATTCTGCCGTAGGTTTTAAATGAAATTCTATGGATCTTGAATGCGACCAGACAAAAATCCCTCTTCCTCAGGAGCGAAGAAAGTTTTGTTTGCTGATAAAGAGAGACCTTTCTCTCATCCTCCTTGAAATCGAAAAAGTTTTATTTAAAATGTATGCCAAAACAAGGTTGCGTTTTTGCTTATTTTAAATTTTACTTTGGCATGTTTCTCTTCCAGTTAAAGCGGCCTTGCAAAATACATGAGATAAATCATTTGGCTTTTTTACCTAATTTTAAACCTATAAATATTGTATGAAGCAATAAATACAATATTTTGAATTTTAATTACTAGCTTCGTTATCGTTCTTAAGTACCTTCCTAAAGAATTAAAGGTGTTTCTACCAGTAATTTTGTGGTGCGACTGTTAACATACCAGCCTGGTTATCCAGTAATCCCACATTCGACTAAGGACGAAGGCACATTAAACTTGTAAAGGCTTCATCCTCGTGAACTATTAATAACTTGAAATCTGGCAACCGAACTGAGGATGGTGAATGATAATCTGTTAAAAAATTTGATTCACTGCACTTTAGGCGGGGTTGAAATGTAAGTAATTCTGTAATGCTACTAGGATATTTATCATCCGTGTGGTCTAAGCAAGTTTTGCCTTTTAACGAGCCATAAAACCCTTAATGTATGCTCCACGAGGCCCGGCAAAGCATCGCATCTATTCGATGATTCATAACTCCTTCCGTTATTCTTCAAAATTAAAACTTCTGTGCTTAACTAATGCAATGCTCACCTTACTCATCGATTCAAAAATACATAATACATCGATAGCACATATTCTTAGTAACTTATAATAATTTTCAACAGGATCTCCAACTGAGGCAATTAATAACATATCTAATTCATGTGATTTGAAATATAAACTGAAAAGTTTAATTTCAAATCACTGCAGTTAGTATAGTTGAAATTTATCAGTTCTGATAAGTTTTAACTTATCTGATAAGTTAGTATAGTTTAAACTTATAAGTTAAAAGTGTCAGATACTAACTGATAACTTTAAACACGTACGTAACATTATTGTAATAAATGAATTACGTTTCTAGAAGAAGAGTATCTATTTTTTCTAGTAGAAAAGCATGTATTAAACCGTGGTAGAGAGTTACCGTTTGCATCTAAACTGACTATAAATTTTATATAATTTTTCAAATTATAAGGAAGTAAATATTTTTTTTCCAAAAACGATAAATTTGACAAAGTTAATTAAATAATTTTTTATAAAACTATAAATTATGCAAATCATTATGTTTCAACTGATCTTAGGTAATAGCTAATAAATTCTAATTATATTTATTCAATAGATATTTAAATGCTTTTAACCTCAGTACATGATTGTTATTTACTGTCGCATATTATTTATAATGCAAGTTTAGACAGTTTATACTAAATTGTATTTTTGTATGCAGTGGATTATTTATACTGATAATCGTATATGATATACCTTTAGGAAAATAATTTGTTTCTCCCTACAAAAATCGTTTTTACACAGATGTTAATTACCGCCATGACAAACTGGCTATATTCTGTTATGACTGTATGTCATGTAATATTTGTGTGCCTTTTACTTAAATTTCAGTGAGGAAGAAGATTCAGGAAAAAGATTTCCAATCAACAGCAGTTTAGTTTATTGAAAGATGCATTCTGGAAGTCATTGATGACATCTGCTGGAGAAGAATTGTTTTTTTTTTTTTTTGTTTTTTTTGTTTTGACTAAATATTGGTTAACTATTGGTGACATATAACTTCATACACCTCACGGCATCAGTGAACAAATATATTTTTGTATATAAGTTGAATTTTTCAGAAAGCAAATTATATGCAAAGTTATAATTTTAAGTACTACATTACATCAGATATAATGAGTCTTACTTTTGCACAACCGGTATAGTGGTTAGCGTCGCTGACTGCCGTGCCGAAGAATCCGGGTTAGAATCCAGGAGAAGGGATGGATGTTTTTAAATGTATAGTGTCCGTGCGGCATGGGGGCTTTCTAAATATGCACCCCGTTAACAAAATATCTGCACAGAACTCTCTGATAACAGACAAAAGCACTAATTCCGTGACCAGCCGCTAATAGGGTGTATCTATTGTACTTAGACAAAGAAATTTCTGATGCTCTTTTTAGATCTGATGACAAGTGATTTACAAAACAGCAGAAGTAGAAGAAACATTTGAGAAAGAACTACAAACATTTTGACAAGAAACCAGTAAAGTTTAACATCTTGGAATCTTCCCCTAACTAATTCGCGGGAAGGACTATCTGTGAGATTTTTTCGTAGCAGTAAATACTAATCATATTTCTGCGAAAGTTTCCATATTTCTAAGTAAATGTAATAAAGCAGATTAGTTACAATCTAGATGAGAACAAATGCTTATATTTGTATGACTCAGTTTGCATCGCTTAATTATATGCTGATATTTATTTCCGTTTCCCAAGGAACATGCGTATGAAATAAAAGTATTGAGTCTTGATTACTAAAATCACAGCATATGTGTTGTTGCTGATGCTCACTTGTCTGACGTATAAGTCAGCCCAACCCCACGACATTCCTCGTGGCAAGGAGTGCGAGACTACGCCTGCCGTTGGCAACAGCCTTGAACACCGAGCGCCCAGGGGGATGGGTCCGATGGTCTCCACCAATTTCTCGACAAGACTTTTGGCTAGCCGCATATTTAGAACGCCCCCATGCCGCACGGACACTATACATTTACAAACATCCATCCCTTCTCCTGGATTCTAACCCGGATTCTTCGGCACGGCAGTCAGGGACGCTAACCATTATACCGTTTGTGCGGCTCATAGCACATGTTCCTTTCCTTAGCACTAATTAAGGGGACTCATGCGCCTTAAAACCCATAAGATGTTCGAATAGGTGACTGTTCCAAGAATT
This sequence comes from Stegodyphus dumicola, assembly GCF_044657685.1. Lineage (NCBI taxonomy): Eukaryota > Metazoa > Arthropoda > Arachnida > Araneae > Eresidae > Stegodyphus > Stegodyphus dumicola. The sequence continues at coordinate 137,759,412 of NC_140781.1, read as the reverse complement.
GGGATAACTTACTGATTTCAAAAGCAATTACTACCAACATTTTACAGCTGACTACATAATATAACTGCTTTCTGAATTAGTAATCAGAACGTTTGTGTTGCCACAGATATTTTTATAATTTAATCCGCTTTGGGACAACATTTTTCGTCATGTTTCCAACTTGCGCGCACAGTTTAAAACATTCTGTTTCATAATTTAATTCCATATTTAATATATAGCTTTTATAACATTTGGAAACTACTGTGAACCTAAAATTCTAAAAATTTCATGTTCAATTCTTATTTTATTTTGAGTTGAGTTTATAAAATGTATTTTATTAAAAAAAATGTAATGTTTTCGTCCATAAAATTTTTCAATATTAAAATATTCATCAGATTGTTGGTTCAGTTAGAAAATAGTGCCCATATAAAGAATTCCATCGAATTTCAAGTATGTACCATTAGCCATTTTTAAAATATCACGCGCGCAAGGTGGAAACATGGCGAAATATTTTGTCACAAAGAGAATTAAATTACAACAATATTTGTGGCAACACAAACTTTCTGGTTAGTAGTTTTCAAAGCAGCTATATTATGTAGTCAATTGCAAAAGCTTGGAAGTAATTGCTTTTAAAATAAATAAAATATCCCAATTCTTGCAACAGTCACATATTCGAAAGTCATGAGGGGTTTAAGGTGTATGAGTCCCCTTAAATAATGATCTTATTTTTTTAAATTGGAATGTAAAATACGACAAGAGGAGGGGAACTACATAAATATCAGACCGAGAATTATAAATTACAAGCATGCATTGGTTTCTTGACAAAAGGACACCGAAAGGTAAATCTATTTAACCTGGTTCCCACACTTGACGAACCTATCATCTGCTTCCTGGTAGCATCGGTTGGAAATATATCAGATCTTGAGAGGTTGGCTCCAGCAAGATGAGGCAACATCACATACCTCCACAGGATTAATAACTTTGACTTGGAGAATGTTTCCCTTTGCGTGACTTCTAAAGGGAAGGTCATTCCATGGGAAATAGAATAAAACTAATAACTGTTTATAACGAAGTTAACTGAACTGTTTACAACGAAAAGCATCTAACATAATACAGAAAAATACGATCCGCAGTGCAAGCAGAAATTTCAGCTCTCCCAGAACATATTTTTTGCCATTAAGCCCCTGTTTTGTGATTATCTTGTGATCATAATACAATCACACAAGAGATTCCTCTTTTTATGGTAGAATTCAGATATTTAAAATGCAGTTTTGATGTTTTGATTCGCATCATTAAATATACAAAATAGCAAAATAGTGTTAATTCAATGGGGTGACGGAATGAGTTGTTATGTGCAAATATTGGCCTGGGAAATTCCTTATTAGAGTACAGAGAGACAAGCATAGAGTGAAGCAATATACTGTTTTATGCAAGCAAGCTTACCTAGCCATAAAAAAGGTGGTCATTGTTATGAATCATGATTTGAGCTGCATATTTGGCTGAGTTAAATGATTTAAATTTTTATTATACAAAACAGAAAAATCTTAAAACCAAGATCAGGTTTATCAATGAAAATCATCATTATTAAAAATAATCCTGATAACATTATTGGAAATTGTATTTCCGCCTACACTGCAAAGCCTTAGATGTTTATTAGTACTAAAATAGTCTCTATATGTTAAAAGTACGCTTATCCAATTGAAAGCGAAAAACACTCGAAGCGAACGCTATTGAGCCTTCTGTATATCATACATACGTATCTGGAAATGTTTCTCGCACATTAGTTTGAGTCTAAATCGAAAAATCGATTCACAGAATCTCTTCTCCATTAGGTCGCAGAAGAAAGAGAAAAATTACAAATTTATATATGTATTTTAAAAGCTGAAGAGGAGTTGTGGAGCTCCTGATTTAAAAAAGTGCATAGGCCCCCACAAATGGAAAACAATTTCCCGCCGTCGAAAACAATCGATAATTGAATAAAACCAAGAAAAGAAATTAGAGAATGAAAAATCGTTCGGAATCCTTTGCTTCGGATGCCAGGTTAATTATATTTGCTAAGGAATTTGTTAATGTGTTTGTCTTTTAAGGCAGCGAAGTTAAGAAAATTGCAGAAAGAATTAAAACAAGTTAAAAGAAACGCTGAAAGAAAGAAAAGAAGTGGGCTGAAAGTTTTTAACTTTCTTTCGGAACCTGATTTCCAATTTTCGAAATGTTATCTCTCTTTCTATTTAGACAGATGTTAGCTTCCGAAACATTTGGGCTTCAAATTTTTCGTTTCAAATTTTTTACCCAAATGTCCATTAACTTTTAAAGCAAACTCTGAATTCGGTTATCTCTATGAAACACGTTAATGCTGTTTTCGCTTAGCTTGAGCGTGAATTGTATTTTGTTGTTTTAAATTAAGTTTCGCATTCCCGTAAAATCGGATGCTATTTTTAATGCTTATGTTTTTTTTTTTTGTTGTCTGCACGGACATGAATAAAATTCGAGAAATTTGCTTGACTCTGAAGCATGCAAAGCTTGTTATAATGCTGATTACAAAAGACGGAAATGAAGTATGATTTTAAGTATCTCACAGAATAAAATACGTAATTTCATTACTTCTTCATAATGGGTATTAACATGCATAATGGAGATTTCTACTTTTTTCTCTACTTACAAAAATCAAACACATATCTACTATAACGGTATTCTGCTTTTTTTTTAAAATTAGAGAATCGTTCTTTCTTTTGCTTCCAAGGTAAGATATTTTTTCTTTATTGCAACCTTTTTAAGAACGCATGCAGCCATTTTTGTCTTGGTGAAGTTCTATTTCAAAACATACGTTTTGGTTTAATCTCATTACAAATGAAGAATTCTATAATTCTAAATTAAGGTTTATAAACACTTGTCCAAATGCATGTATAAAGTTATCAATATCTTATAAACCAATCCCGTCAAAATCATTGTTGAAATATGTCGAAGAAAAGAAGAAATATTTGCAATGAAATTCTTTAGAGAATCTACCTTACCTCTGACTTCCAGCTATAGAGATTTATGAACGTTTTCTTACGTGCATGTAAATAAGAATTCGAAAAAAATACACTCATGTCCATAAATTAAGGATAATTCGGAGTCACGCGGAAATCGAACTCTAAAATAAATATATCACCTGTAAAATCACTACACACATCTTCAAGAATCATATGCAAATTTCAGGAAGTAACCAGATGACACCGATGGTACGTCACAATGACGAGAGTATAAGAGAGTGATATATAAGGAATACAGGCAAAGAAGTAAAATTGTTCGCAGGCGCTTTATAAGCATTTTAGTGCAATAACCGAATAGTTATGACACAAAGGACGCATTTGGACGATCTTTTATGTGGTAGAATTATCGGCCGTCTGGAATGTGGGCGTACCCAACTGGAAGTATCAGACGAACTTGGAATTGCCCAGAGTGTCATCTCCAGACTTTGGCAACGATTCCAAGATGATGGTAATGTGAGTAGACGTTACAGCACAGGTCGTCCCAGAGTTACAACACCGAATGAAGACCGGTATTTCGCAGTTACTGCCAAAAGAAACAGGCGGAGCACAGCCTCAGACCTGTTTCGTCAGCTCTCTTCAGCCACTGGTACGACAATTTCAAGGCAAACCGTGTACAGACGCTTAGGGCAGATTGGTCTATATGCTCGTAGACCTGTCAGATGCGTTCCACTTACTGCAACCTACTGTCGCCTGCGGTTAGCCTGGAGTAGAGAGCATGCATTGTGGACACCGCAACAGCGGGCTTGTGTGATGTTTTCCGACGAGTCCAGGTTTAACTTGCAGTCTGATTCTCGCCGGACTTTCATATAGAGAGCTCCAGGTACTCGTTACCACCAAGAAAACATCATTGAACGACACCGTTACGGTGGTGCAGGAGTGCTCGTTTGGGGTGGAATTATTCTGGGTTCCAGAACTAACCTGCATGTTCAAATTGGAACCATGACAAGCCAAATCTATCGGTACGACATTCTGGAACAACATGTACGTTTGCTTCGGGGCGCCATGGGCGCACAATTTGTGTTTATGAATGACAATGCCCATCCTCACCATGCAAACATCGTAAGCGAATGCCTTCAATCGGAGGATATCACCCGTATGGACTGGCCAGCATTCTCACCGGACTTGAATTCAGTAGAGAACGTGTGGGACGTGCTTGGCCGACGAGTTGCAACCCGCCAACCTCCTCCTACATGTCTACCGGAACTTCGGAGAGCATTACGTTTTAAGTGGTGTAATATTCCCCAAGATCAGATCGATAATTTGATACTCAGCATGCCTAGGCGTTGTACGGACTGTATTGCATCGTCTGGGAGATATACAATGTATTAACAATCATACCAACCATGTAATATTGGTTTTTTGTAAATTGTTGGTTTTTTTGGTAGGTTTTTTTTTTTTTTTTTTTTTTTTGTAATTTGTTCAGGGAGAAAAAATCGCTAATTTTTTAATAATATCAAACGTATAGCATCTGTTTTTGCTCTTTACCTTTTGTTTAATAAATAAGTTTTACAAATAAGTCGAATTTGTTTTGCTTCTAACTCTTCCTTTGCCTGATTTTGCATTATCCTTAATTTATGGACATGAGTGTATTTTCAGCGAGAAGAATCGGAAGTATCTCGAATAACAATCGGATGAATTTGATAGATATGTCTTTATTTAATAATGTTAAAAAATATTTATTAATATATATGAGAATGTCCTTAAGAAAATGGGGGCTCACCTGCAAAATCTCTGAATACTGTTAGTTCGGTACGGGCCTCGAATCTCTGCGAACGGGCTGGTTACATAAACGTTTTTCATAGTTCACCTCATGAGTAGCATATATACGAGACAATATACCTTACAGAGCTATTCTCCCCTTATACAGATAGCCCTCGAATGCTTCGCCTTAATAAATAAACGAAACCAAACCTTAAGAAAATGGCTGTTTAGTCTGGTTAAAACATATTCATAGACTGGTAACACATTGAAATTATATGTAAAACTTTTGACTATCGTTAACAGAATAATAATTATTGGTAAAATATCGTATTTTTGAATCGGTGGTTTATTTAATAAAATAAATATGATAAGGGTTACAAAATTGTTTAAACAGCTTGTTAAACATTAAAACATGCGAAATTCAAATGAAACACGTTTACAAGCTTACAAAAAAATGTCCAAAACACACAGGAGTTTTATAAAGATCAAACTGAAAGACATTAAAAACGCTGTACTTTTTGTCAGTTGTTACGTTGAAATAAACTATAATCAAAAATTGATAAAATTTTGAATATTATTAAAAGGCTCAATAATTTTCCAAAACCTTCGCTTAATTTTCAAGTTTCTGTAATTAAAAAAAAACGGTATTACATGCACGCAAATTATTTAAACTGCATTTAATGTAATATAAGCATAATAACAGTGTAAAAGTGTGAATACACAGTTAAGTAATTCTAAGTGAATGTTTATGCGAAGCTTTCTAACTGAATATATCGATTACGTTTTAAAACCCAATCGCATATATTTTGTTGCTAAAGCTTTTATAAGAAAGCATGGAAAAACAAGGATAATTTTACAATAACGTTTCTTAAGATTACGCTTCATTACCGCCTCTTATATTTAGCCGTAAGAATATAAAGATGTATGCTTCTCTATGTTTTCTTTCATAGATGTATCGTAAGACATAGCAGTATATGTGAAATAAAAATGATCATGCTTATTCAACTACTATTAGTACCTATTATATAAACATGAAGAGAATGATTGCACTTAAGCTGCCTTTCTATCCGGCAAGATGGCTAGCGGAGGCTCACTGCACATGCGGATGTACTTGGGTTCGCATATTACAAGATATTTCCGTCCTGCACGAATACCTGAAAATTCAAAGATTGTCTTTCAACTCTTTCGTAAGAGAAATTTAAGATTAGCTAAATGCTTGCTGACTTTTACAGCAATAGCTCAAAGAAGGCCTTAAGGATCCCAAAGTACAACATTTTCTAGTGGAAATAGTGGTAACTAAATTTGATGTATTTATGTTTTTTAAACATCCTTAAGTTTACACGTTTCCGTGATAATTTCGTCACTATACGTAGTAAATTCCGTGAAATGAAAAACATTTTCACACTCACTAACTTTTGTATCATCCTATATATATACAGTGATGTACGTCTAAAGCACTACAGGAATATTATTATAAAATTAAAACCGATAGCAAAAAACAATAAATAACTTGCAAAATAGGTATTTATCGGAGCAGGCAACATGAAAAAGGAGAACTGCCCTCCAGTTACCCCACAAAGGCACGCAGGGAGAAGATAAACATACTTTACAAACTAAATATGAAAATGAATCCTGAATAGATTTTCCCAAAGTTTGCGATATTTTATAAATCAAAATAATACTGATCAATTTGGTATAATGTAAATTACAAGGTATTTTAATTTCTATCAGTTAGATACGCTGATCAAAGTAAAATATAGATTTCTAAGAAGCGTGTTTAGAGTATTAAATAGTTTAACTTATTGAGCAGTTACAGATTGATTAAACTGGAAAGGTAAATTAAAGAATTTATATTTCACCAAATGGCAAAAGTCTGGGAACTGTACAAGATCACGTAGAAGAAAAATTGAAGGCGTCTTGTTTACTCGCGGTAGTAGCATAACATATTGTAACGTTAAATAAATAGTTACTTCGTTAAAGCATTATGTATAGCACAAATATAAAATTTAAAAAAAAAAACTGTGTTAAGGATGTTTTCAATAAAAAAAATAAATACGCGTTTTTAGAAATAATACAATCCTTTGATTATTAGCTAGATCCACTGGTTAGGGCCACCTTCATTGAGTACAACTCTTGTTTCAACTAATATATATTCATATATGGCGTATCTCGAGTTTAAAAAATCACTGAATGTCATGAATGTTACGATATTACTATCCAAGTCTATTAGAAAATTATCTTATCCTTTTTTAGAAGCATATCTTCTAGATTTTACTTGTTTGACGGTAACATAGCACAAAATCTATGAGTTTTATGATGGCGTGGAGCGTTGGTATGGGCTTTGGGTCTCACATAGGTGACAACTGCTTCCTTATTTATTTTAATACATAAAAATTCATTCTTATGATCTAGAAAAGAATATAAAAATATTACCCAACATAAAGTAATAAATGTTTTCTGTAAGAGCAGTTGAGTGACTCAGAGAAATTTTGCTGCTTATAAGGCTTACTTGTCTGTCCTTTTATTGTTTTACATTTAAAGTTTCTGCAAACGTTTAAACACACCTTTTTGCGCACTCGCGTAATCTGTCACAACGGATAGCTTCGAATAATTTTTGCTTCAAGCAAAGAGTATTGAAAGAGCTTTGCTGAAGTGCTTCTGTTTCATCAATTTTTCCCTTGAGCATTATCGAAAGGTGTATGTGACTTGACTGGGCTTATCTTATCCGGTAGTCATATATTTACGCTGCGCGTAATATGGTGTCTAGTATGCTGGTATGCTTACGCTATGTTTTGTGCGGTTTCTAGTATTTCGAGTGCGATTATGCTTGATTTTATTAACTGACACAGAAAATTCCTCATGTATGAGAAGAAGAATCACTTTTAATTACTACTAGTCAAGAAACGTTGTATGCCAGCCGAACATAATTCCAGGAAACGGAACAAATATTCGAATTTGAGGCGAACATTTTATTAAAAGACATGAAATTTGGGTGAGGCTTAAATACAAAGGGAGTACTTGAAGATCTTACTTCTGTTGATTTTCCACTTTGCAATGATCGTTTTTAAAATCTAGTTCTTTCTTAAAAATATTTTTTTTTAATGATAGATTACTCACTATTTTAAATGGCACTGAAGATATGAAATTTGGTGCAGAAGTGAAGATAGAAAGTTCTGAAGGTGAAGCTATTTAAACTGGTAGTATATCTGCAGAAGATACTTAATAAATAAGGCACGTTATTATAATTGCTTTGTACTTCTACAAGTAACTAAACTGTTTCTTATATTTTCAATAACTATTTTAATTTTTTATTACATTTTAAAATTTTAAACCCTGCTTTGTTCTAATTCGAGGGCCCCCTTTCAAAATTCTACTGGGGATTACATTCGAAGTAATATGCTAGTTTATTTTATATGAAATGCATTAACATTGCAACTTAGGCAAAATAAATAAAATGTTTTTACCAAATTGATTAATTTCTCCTTGTTTCATTTATATCACTTGACGTGTAGTACTGATCATTTTGATTTTAGTAATGGTTAGTCTGGTGTAATAAATGAAAGTAGAAATGAAATGGATTTCGTAACATATTATGTAGTAAAACAAATAACGATATTATTATTCAAAGGGAACTATAATAATTTCTTTGCCTTAAGAAATTATTCTAGTGATTAACCCAAACTCAATACAATACAGTATTTCTAAGTGCATTCTAGAACTAATGCATTTTCCATCGATCTGTCTGGATCTTAATACTTATCTCCTTCGGTCAACAGAGGCTTAAGAGTGTATATTAGAAGAAATAATTTATAAAGACGGTAGCTATATATCTCACTTAACGTACAGTGACATGTGAGTTGAAGCAATAACAGCAGGGATTTCAAATGGATCATGATCCACACTGGTATTGTGTGCTTTGTTGTGAAATATTCATCTCTTTGAATTTTGAACCTCTCCTTCCTTTGTAATAATACGACCATTTCTACGAGTTCTGGGCTGAAGCCTTTCTAATGCATCATATTGGTCAGTCACTGCATAATTCTCCCTATTCTGGACTTCTTTCACTTCTATTTCCTATTAACTTTACCATAAATATAAATTAAGAAAGTGAAAGCAATGATGAAAAATCTAGCTAGTGAAAGAACGTTGGCAAATTCTGCTGGGACCTCTGTAATTCTCAGATTTGACCAGCCATAGTGCTGTGCTTATTTGTCGGTGAGATTTGGCTTTTTATTTTGATTGTAGTTATGTTAGAAGGCTCATTAGCATAGACTCTTAATCGCTACTTTGATGTTTGCCTTGTAAAGTATTGAAATACTAGCAAGAAGTGGATGTTCTATTAACATTTTAATATTATGTTCTATTAACATTTTAATATTTCTTAACTTAAATCTAGAGTACAAGTTCATATTTCATTTTCACGACTGTTGCTATCAATTTACTTTATTGGATTCTAACATGAAGGCGGATCAAGAATTCGTCAGACAGTTTAGGAAGGTTATCGAATATTTATTTGAATTGAGCGTAACTAATGTTTAATCTGAAGTCCAAACGGGAAAGCCGTTAGTGCCGCTGACTGCCGTATCGAGAGGGAGAGGTCGGGGTTCGAATCTCAAAAAAGGCATGGCTGTTTGTAAATGTATAGTGTCTTTGCTGTATGGGGACATTCAAAATATACTGCGAACCGAAAGTCCTCTCGAGAGTTTGGTGGTAGGATAGGAGGGGAAGGAAGAATATCGGACTCGTGCCCCGGGGTTCTCTCCTTCAGAATTGGGGGTGAAAATGTGCAAAGTCAGGCTGCCACCGGTATTGTGCTCAAGACTCTTGCCAACGATAGACGCAGTCTCGTATTCCTTGCCATGATGTAATTTGTGAGCTTCTTCTAATTCAATAAAACAATTAAGATTAGTCCCATATATCGACACGGCAAGCTGTAATCTTAAAAAAAAAACTTTCAAAATAGTATCCTTGTACATCATTGATACAAAGCAACGTGCCACTTTCACTTAAGCAATCAAATTCCTTCCTTTCCTTTAAACTTATTTTGTTATTTAAAGTAAATATTGATCTATCCTGCTCTTTCTTCATATTTCTGTCACTTAAAATTTAATAATATATATATATATACACATACCGCACACACAGCAGAAGATACTCCCTGCTCGTTCACATTACATGCACCCCTAACAGCCCTATCACTCAGCTAAAGTATGAGCTGGCTTTTTAGGGGATAGAAAAAGGGGCTTCCACCCCTCTAAATATTGGATTTGCAGCGCAAAAGAATAGAGGGGAGAAAATCTTTATACAGATGACTGTGTGGACCGTAAAATTTGGCCAGATATGAAACTTTATTGGCGGTTACGGAGGGAGGCTAGCAAAGGCCAGGATAAATATATTGACCCACACACAAGGGTGGGTAACGTTTGTCATCACACCATAGGCCTGCGGTATCCAAGCCCCTAATCTCATGGTAATACATAAAGCGATAGAACAATCTGAAAAGTGTTCTTTCGATAATTGAGAAGGATTTTGAAAGCAATACATCTTACGAGGCGATAGGAGAATTTTTAAATAAAACTGATCGAAATCTCTTCTGTTCTTAGGCGATTTATATATTTTTTTTAGGAAAAAAATCTGCCTGCTAATTTATCCAAACTGGACAAACTTTCCTGCTAATGAAGAAACTTTTCTTCAGGGTATAACACACCTGTATGGTACTTAATATTATATTCTTGAAAATAGTACGTTATACAGATTTCATGAAATAGATCAAACCAAAATTATCTTCAGAAAAAAAATGTTTTCTAAAGCAGTTTATTTAATCGCTTTAAAATCATATTACTTTTAATTTTTAATATTTAAAAATACGATTTAGGATCCAGCTCATACAAACCGAAACATTAAAATATAATAACACTTTTTTTACTATGCTGATTGCAATATAGATAGATAGAATACATATAAAAATTAGTTTTTACAGTAAGTACTATTAGTGAGCTGATAGGTAACGTCAACCGTTAGCTCCCCGAGTAGACTGAAACACATCCAAGTTGAAAAAAAATTAACAAGAAAACATCTCAGTTTTTCGAAATCTTTCCTCATCCAACGAAAGTGGCAATTTAGGCATGACAAACTCAGGAGCGTATAATGTGGATCCATTATTAGCACAAAACAGATTATGTTAATTATTAAGTATACATCTGGAGCGATCGAGTAAGCAAACGGCAGTCGCCCTTGTTAGCGATGATGAGGATAAACATAAACTGTAAAGCCTGGTATAGATAGACAAACGCACAGTATTCGCACAGATTACATGCTTTATAAAAATACCGAGGCTTATGAAATTTCGGCAAGCATACAGTGTGAAGCATGCTGCAGACTGTAAGCTACATAAGTTGTCTTCCTCCTCGTGCGTTATTATTATCAACGCATTATCTTGCTAAGCTTTGTTGGGTGACAGAAACTTCAAAAGTGAATACCTACGCAGAAAGGTGTTCTTTTTTGAGATCATATAAATCTCATTTCTTGTCACATCTGGAAGAAGTTAATACGTAATGTAGTAAACATGTAAGATTTGGGTTAACACGCAGTTTATAGAAACCTTCGCGCATTTTCATGCGCACTTGCATACATTACAATGTTAAAGAGCCTTTATGAGAAACTGAGTTTACAGGAAATAAAAAAAAATAAAACTTAAGAAGCTGAAAAAGTTGAAATGTGAGATATTGGTTGACTAAAATATTTTTCTTTCCAAATGCCTGGAAGTAGAGGAGAGTGAACTAAACTGAAATGATACAAAATTTTCTAAAAAGCAATTGAAATTTCTGTAAAAATTTTAATTTGGTTGCAGACATTTAATTCCATGAACGTAAAAATTTGTTCATATTGCAGGTTTATGATTTAAAATCTTAGCAAGATCATTAAAGATCTTCGTTAATGTGACTTACATTCTAGTGGGGAAAATGTACGGTATTTTATGCTAACTAAGAGGTCATTTATAATTTTAGCCTTTACTGTAACTTCTGCATCCCGTATTCCTCACCAGAATGCAAACGATTAACCAGTATTTAAGCTAAGGGTTTTGGAGTTTAGGAAAGAGCGTGTTTTTGGCTTCGCGTGCGAGCTACGAATGCTAGTTCTTTGCCAGCTTCGATAGTTGTAATTATTTGGTCTTGCGTTCTATCGCTACCGAGATTTAAATTCTGACGCTTCGGTAGAAGTTGCATCACTACGAGTGTGGCTTATTTTGCAGCACAAGAAAGTACCTTGTTTTCCTAAATTCTATTTAAATAAAAAGGTTATTTTTAACCTTTTCTCGAATTTTTCGTTGTTTAAGAAAAGAGATGATTCGCTTCACGTCTTTTATGGTTATTGAACTAATTACCGTTAACTGATCAAGTGAAACCCTACAAATGTATGAAACTGATGTAATTAATGTAACGTATTAAATTGATTTTACAGATTATTTGCAAGTGATTAAATATCCCCTAAATGCGTATTGTAATCTCAGATTTATTAAAAGATTTTAATCACTAACAAATTATAAAAAAACATTTTTCGACTTGAAGCGGGAAAATAAGTTCAGGACAGGCGATGTTTTTTGGTTATAACTCTTTAAAGCAGCTGCATTCTTCAAAGTATTCCTATACAATATATGCGGAACTGTGCTTTGTTTACAAACGAAAGGCGGAAATGTTTTTAATTTGCTCCTAAGAATGAACTGTATGAGAAATTAAAATATATCCCTTAAAATATTGGGTGCGTATGACAGCAAATCGATAATATGACTAATGAGTACGTATCTAAGTATTACTAAGAAAAAAATAAGTTGGTTATTATAGTACCAAATAATATTTTTTATTCAAACACAGTTTTAATTTAATGCTTTTGAGCTTTTCTATAATTAATTACTTTCAAATGTAATGAAGCTATTCCATGTTCTTCATACTTTTATTGTTTCCATTGTTTAAACCTAGACATCAATATGCACATTTGTAAACAAATCTTTATTTGTACATTTTGCACGCGTAATTTAACTAAGTCTTTTCATAATTAGATTTAGATTGTTCTTCCTTTTAGTCAAAGGTATTTCCTCAAAAGGTTACTCTGTATTTCCTCCTGTTTCTCTGGCACTTAGTTTCCATAGGCAGCATTAAATAAGAGGAATCTGTATTTAATATAAAAAATATTAGCTATGTATTTATCAGGAGAAAATTCAAGTTAATGGAATTGGTATCATGCGTATATTTTTTATCTTGATTAAATTAAAATTTGCTAACTTTTTTATAGATTTTTCTAAATTAAACAAATGCATGGGTCCCAACTGAGATTCAGATTTCTGCTGTTGCTATGAAGGATACGTGGGTATAGCAAGTTTTGTGTGTGTGTGTGTTTGAATTTTAAATTATTGTTACCTTAAGGGAATTTTTGAATTATATTTTGAAAAAAAAAAAGGCCAGACTGCCGACTGTTTCGCAACTTATCTCGTTGCATTGCTGGCAATAAATGTATAAACTGAAGGAATCAGCTTAATTACAGACTTCATGCAACACTTAATACATATACTGTATATAATAGTTCCTAGATAACATACATCAGTTGTTACGTGTACAATTACCTATGAAACTTGTTTACATTTTTTCATATCTTATTGGTAATTAAGAAACGATATGAAGGAAACTTCCTATCTAAAGTTATATAGAAGGAAAAGAGTTAGTTAAAAAAGTCAGTTATTATTAGTTAGAAAGATTATTAATTAGAAAATAGTTAATTATTATTATTAAGCTAACTATTTTTTCACTTCAAGGATAATATCAGCTAATGATTTTGTCCGGTATAGCGGACATGGCCTATAGTAAAATATCAAAATACAAGTTTCAATTTTTCGAGTTCTTTACTTGCATATAGTATGAAATTAAACTTTATTTTGTAAAACATCATTATCAAATTATAAAGTATGTAGAATAATTAAGAAATATCAATTAAAATCAAGTTGTTCTGAAGCATTTTTAAGTCGGAACCGTTTTTTTTTACACTAAAGTCCTTTCTTTAAATCTGAATTTATATTCGCTTGAAAGAAGGATATTTACCACATACAACCTACAATAAGTATTTAAACCTGTATGATAAGCATTATCTGCGAAACTAATTATTAATTATCTACAAAAATTTATAATTGTTTTTTGAACATCGAAGACAACAGTTATTTAATTACATTATTTTCCTCATTATAACAGTATGCTATGCAGAATATTTAGAAACAAAACAAGTGTAATACTTTAAGACAAAGATAGTAATTTCTTAAATCTATTAGTATCCCAGGGAGAAAAGATTAAAATCAGAGAACTTTCTGTAATGCATGCATGTAAGATTAAACATCTAGCTCAAAATGCATCGGTTATGATCTAACTGTTAAGTGCTTGATTAATCAGATGAACGAAAATCAGGATAATGCAAATCTCCAGAAATCTTTCAGCATAGAAAATTACTTGGAATGAATTCCATGGACAATCTTTGCTCTTTGAATATAGCAAACTTTCCTTCCGAACCTAATGAATAAATTAAAGATCATGCATCAACAAGCGTTGCAGACAAATCACGATTTCGGCAATATCACTAAATCCAATCTTAACAACAGCACATCAAACTGAAGCATTGATTTAATTTAATATGCAGGCATGTACAACTTTGCTTTCTAGAAAGAGAGGATGTTTGCGGGTACTGCTTCGACCATATGTTATGACCAGGAAATAACGAGAATTGCAGTTGTTTCCGAAATTGTTTAGATTACGAGGAGATGAATAAAGTGGAAATGCCAGCTACGGGGTGATTTTAATAATAATTTCTGCTTCTACGATGGAAGATAACTACGTTATTATTCAGAATTATGTATCTTTCAGTTGTGTAAGTAAATGAAAAATAAAGAGTGAATTTAAGCATAATCAAGGAATCCTCATTAGATCTTAAAATAATGTTCATTGAAAACTGAATCCAAGTATAAGAGTAGCAATTTATAACTGATACAAGTTACGAACAGATTTGAATACGAAAGTGTAAAACGTGTTAGGTAAATGGGGCATACCATTTCAATACAGCAACTCATTAAATTAAATGCATAGCTATTTTTCATTAGAAGATAATAGTGTAATTTTACAAAACTAATGGTATACTGCTTTGAAACCTCACTTGTAAATTGAGTCTAGGCTTTTTGAATGTGTTTCGCAAAGAAAACAAAACAAAAACAGCCCTTACAGGAATAAACCTCGCATAAAGCCTCATCCAAGAGTAGGTAACTTTTCAAAAAGATAATTAAATGGTCTAAATAGTACAATTTAAGGTCGGACTAAGTAGCGTAAAACTTAAAGAATAAATAATAATTACTTTAATGTATTTCGACCTTTTAGTTAACTTAATATTATCTTAATATGCCTTTTAATTCTGTTGGTATAACAATTAAGAAATAGTCTTTGAAAACCTCAGAATCTTCATGAATAAAATTAAGCAATGTTAGTTTTCGCAAATTATTTTGATGAAAAATGGAAGCTTTTTTCAGAACAGTACTACACAAAATATTATGCAAACGATGCAGTGTTATTCTACAATACTATTTTCTGTTAATTCAGCTATCTAAGTATATTTAATGTAAATAAATAGTTTTTATGATAACATATTATTAACTGCGTTCTAGATTTTGCATCTACACATTGTGAGCCTATTAACCACTTCCCCCTTTCTGTTCTGTAATATATTTGTTACGTGAATAGAATTTATCATAAAGTGAGCTGTTATTTCTGAAGTCGGTTCTGAAAAGTATCTTCGAAGGAGATCAAAATAATGTCCAGGCAAGAATTTTCAGAACTTTGTAGCCTTTGAAAAACTTTACAGTGCGTCAATAGTGGCCATAAATCATACTCTGGATACTGATATTTCCTCGATGCAGCTCAGCTTGTGCCAGAAAACTAAGACATGATGAATACGCACAATTTAGGCTAACGCCTCTTGGGAGAAAAAATCAGCGCTACAGGCGCCAGACACAGGATAGTCCACCAACATTGAAAATCAATATTGTCCGATATAAGGAAGCTGATAAAAGTGCGTTTCATTCATCATGCGATATTCTATTATTTATTATTCAGCCCATAATGATTTTACTTCCGAAAATAATCCAGTTCAACACATCGAGCGATGCAGAATTGTTAGTTGGAGGTTTAATATACACATATATTTTTAGTTTAGCATTATCGACCACAACTTATAAATGAATGAACCAAGGAAATAGTGTAGATACTTTCCTGCAAACGTGAATAGAATATGCATGAAAAACACACATGCATTGCAAATTTAAATTACTCCTAACTAATCAGTAAGAGTGCTTTAAATTTTATGACTTCGTTAGCAATGCACTTACCAGATCTATAAAATCCCCAGTACTCTGAAAATTACTCATTTATCTAAGTGCTCCTTTTTACTGACTGTAAATGCATTTTCTAGTGTTACCTTTATCTTACAATAAAGTTAGTTATCGCCATCAAATGCTGAAGGGGGAAAAATCTTCAATGAACATAAAAGAGAGATTCCTGAAACTAGATAAGAGTTTGTATAAATTTTTATTTTGCAGTTTACATAACTTTTATTACTAAAGCTGTACCTTTTATCTGTGTTTAGACACATTTAAAATAAGTAGTATTAATAATTATTTTTCTGAAAGGATTTCGTGTTCTAAACTTATCATTTCTATATGCAAAATAGAACGCATTCGGATAAGAATTTTACTATGGTAATGCTATAAAGTATTTCTACCACCTTCTTAGCATGACTTCGTGATGTAGTGGTTAGCACACTTGGTGCGTATTCAAGAGGTCCGAGATTCGAGTCCCAGCGAGAGCACTGTACATTTCTCACATCTCCTGCTTCAAAAATACCTAATGTCTCTACACTGTAAGGAAGGGATAGGTTGGGTTATTTGAGTATGGTAAAGCTTACGATTGCTATCTGCCTAAAGGGAGGGATACCGGTAAGGTTTGTTTGAACAGTGGTGTTTTAGAGAAGTGGGAGGGGCGTTTAAATTGCATCGGTATGACTTAGGTTTTAGGTTTATGTGACTATGGCAAAGCCTCGAGGGCTATCTACCTAAGGGGAAGGATGCATTTGTGAAAAACGTTTTAAAGGAAACTGGCTTGTATACACGTTATACAGGGAGAAACCACGAAAACGTCCATGCAGCCAGTTCGTTCGCGGGATTCGAACCTCGGACCGAACAACCAATATTCAGCGACTTTACCGCTTAACCGCTGGTGCGCCTTCAATTGGTATGACTCATTTGTTAGAACAGAAAGCTACAAAACTTCCGGATTTCAAACGTAGGAGTGTGTTTCACTGCAGCTGGGACTAGGCTGAGAAAAGCCTCACAGCCACCAATTGGTGCTCAAGATCTGTGACTTTCGGCGTTAGAAATACATTTCTTTCCCTCCTATGCATTAATGATGAGGTCTAATTATCTGGATATTGTAATAATTTGGGTTTAGCAACGAGGTAAGTAACGCGTTTAATATTCACATATACCACATCCGAAGATACTTTGTAGTTTATTTCTAAAAATAACATCTAGTGTATTCAGTCTGGCATTGTTGAGATTTTTACTTTTTTTTTTTAAATTTTCAGTGGTATTTAATTTAATGAAGAAAGAAGAAGAAGCTATAAGACTATGACTGGTATTTATTTCATTTCAGCTTTTTAGCTTAAGTAACTTGTTCATTACATATTCATAAAAGTACCAGTGTTCTCCTAAATGTAACAGATACTTTCTAAATGTAACATGCATACAGTAAAAGTCAAATAATCTATCATTCCCTTCGATAACATTTCTGCATAAGATTATGATATTAACTTTTCTTTCGTTCATATTAAAACATTCTTGCAAACTGAAAATTGAAGCAATTGGGGGATCAGCCAAATGAAAGTTTTGTAATTAAAAAATGTTAAATCCGTAGGCAGATGAAGAAACGCAAAGGAGAAGAGAAAACGAAAGTCAACCCAAATGATTAAATATATTAATAAAACTATGAAAAACGTTCTTCACTTATAAGTTTGATTCATTAAATGTGCTTTCACTTTCACTATATGTAACTTTTCATACCTAAATATGTTATACTGAAAACATTCAGGAATGGAGAACTACATGTAACATGTGATGACGATATATAATGCGACGACTTGAGATTGTGGATATTTTTCGATCGATGACGATTTTTTGATTGACAATGATTTTTGACTGACGATGATTTTCCTCTGATGATCTATGACGATTTTTCGAGAAATTTCATCGATGACCACTCTACTAAAAATAAATCGATGATCGACAAATTATTCGAAGATGCGAAAATATCATTTTGGTTCTTCGTATAATTAAGCGACCTTAAATCCTATAATCCGGCGATTCCAGTGTCCCAAACGTGAATGGATTATTGGAATATTTTCATTTTTAAGCGTAACGTATATTTTAAATCTCACAAAAAATGCCCAAAGATTGATTAGAAATAAAATACCAGTTGTAAACATCTAAATAATATTAAAAATTGCATTACTCTTTGATATATCTGTTAACAGGAGAAATTATAATAATAATAGGAATCAATTTACGTGTTCGGTTTCATAACATTTGCTTAAAATCGCGGAAAAGAGAAAGGGCATGTCGTCTAACGCAACTTCTGTGTTAATAAATTAACTAAAGTACGTACTTTTACGTTGAAATTATTCCTGTAAAAACTGCGTCATATGTAACAATGTTATACGGCTGCCAAGGGCTTAACTTGTTAGATGAAATAAACAGATTTTCTCTTCTTAGCAATTAGCAGTTGCAAACATAATGAAGGGGATATCCATCTCTTTCACAGAAAAATCTGAAGCAAAAAATAACTCTTCATTATTATATTTCAATTTTCAAAGTTAAAATCACGACAACATCTGAAAAGAAAATGCTGAGTTCAAAATTGAGTTTAACATGAGAATACCAGACATAATCAACGGAAATGGATAACCTTATCTTTTGTTCAACGCAACGAATCGTCACTAACTACCCTATCATACCATTCATATTGTTACCCTAACATGAATCTTAAGATGGTGCGGGTATTGCGCTTATCTGAAAAAGAAATGAAATGAAGGTATGCATAAGTGTACATCTTCTCCAACACTCTATCCGAGAGAACTCCAGATCCGAAATTCGAGAGTAAAAATGAAATCGTGGGCCTTGGTAACACCATTCATCAACCATAATTCAGTTTAAGCCGTCAAAAATTGGTCCCAGAATGAGGCCTTGATTGTAAAGCGGAGCTTCACTGGGGCGGAGATTGCAAATGAATCGTTGGCGTCATACAGGGATGATTGATGCTTAAAATGTTATTTAAGCAATTGAGGTTTCTGGAGCTTGATTATGCTGGTTTGGCTCGCTGGGTTATTTTAACCAAGCAATTTTGTTGTTAAAACCATGCTTCTCTCGGATGGGGTAAATTGCAATTTATTTATAACTCTTGCTTTCAAAGCATGGATTAGTGACTAAAGTAAAGTACTATTCGAAACTTCATCCCAGCATATACAGAATTCTTGGATGCTAGCATCTGAAGAAGTAAATTATGTATTCTTTACAATTTCGCTCTCAAACAGATTCTTATATTTTAATAAAAATTGTCTCTGCAGTGAAATTAGCAATTGTTTCAGCATATTGTTTAACTAAGAAAGTAAAATGCTGATATTTATGACATGACTTGAAACATTGCATCAATATATTACATAATTATTTTTAACTGAGTAGAAATATTAATTAGCATTTAACAACTTTGTTACTAGACAAGTTTTGTTTCCGCCAAATTTTAATTCAAGCAAATTACAGAAGCGACATTTAGTCAAACTTCATTTTAGCAAATCACAAAAGCATTTTATCACTAGGATGACGAAACCTTTTGTTAAAATAAGAAATGAACGAGAAAAGGAAGTAATATTTTCACGCAAAAATACGTATTAATAATAAAATAGATATAAAAGTATTATTGGTAGATTTTACACGCACTTGATGTGTTAGTTAATATAACTATAATAACTACGTTTAGCCTAGTTTATGTTAAAATTCATATTGCAGATTACGATGTCGCATGCAATGATATACATATTAAACATTTCCAATAAAGCAGAAGAAAATGCTTTAATTGATCGTTGGAATGCAATTACTAAGAATGCTGTTTAAAACATTATTCAGGATTGCAGAGGTTAAAGAAGCTTTAACTAAAATAAAAATAACATTGTAGAGCACTAAAACATCAACTGCAGATGATGCACGAAACAAGTTATAAAACAAAAGCAAAGCAGTTTCACTGACTTCCACTAAAGTTATAGAACTAAAACATGAGACTGTGGAACGACATACCACACAATTGCATCATACTACACCGGATCTATCTGGCTAAGTGGTAATACTTTTGTTTCTATGAAACTTAGCAGGTTTCTGAGAGGTCACCTGGCCTCTATCAATAAAACGTAATTAATTAGATAAAGATAATGCCATCTATAGATCACTAGTCACAGAGTTTTTGCTCCAGTGATTGGAACGATACCGTGTACAGTTACCTTAAATGAACAAACATTTGTCCCGTCAGATTCTATAATAATTATCTTAACTCGATTCCTCAAAGAACAGGAAATATTATCTGAAGTTCTCTTAAATCTTTCTGAGGTTGTCAGTGATGAAATATTAAACTCTGGTAATACAATAATATGCTTTATTCTCCTTCTAAATATATAAAATGCTAGTTTTTGCTTTTTCTGCTCTACGATTTGTTTTAGAGTTTACAATATTTAAGTTTCTTGTTTTTAATTATGCGCAAGGATATTCTTTCACTTTTTGTTCTTCTCAAAATAATTTTAAAGGAAACGAATTACAAAAGAAAAGGTAACTCAAACCATACAGTTTGGCCATTTCATTGATAAAATTAGATTCTGACATTGATACTATTATTCGATCTCGAATGCTAGTTTAATTGCATGATTACAGAATTCTTCTTAATATTGTTAAATAAAGTCATTCGTTAAACTAAACGCTGATAGCCAAATAATGCTATTTTGATTGCTGATGTTAACATTAATAATGAAACTGAACTTTTTCCACTTCGAAGAATGTCTTATTTTAACATATGAAATTCTGTCCTGGAAAACTCAAATCCGTAGACAGGATCAGCAGGCCTTGGAAAATATTGATATTGCTCGAAACACAAAGCCCTTAATTTATCTTTCATGTGCCCAAGCAAATTCTTACTATGCTACCAAGATCTTTAATTTACTTTTCAAATTTAACCAGTCTCTTATTGATGAACAATTCGAGTGATTTAAAAGTAATGTGTTTTCATTACGCGAAACAAAAGATAGTTAACGTTTTATTTACAGGCTGTTACATATAGTCGGCTCTTAGGTTAAAGTAGGTTAGGTTTTTGTAATATGGCAAAGCGCTTGAAAGCTATCTGCTTAAGGAGAGAGATGTCTTCATGGAGGACTGTCTACCGGAAACTGGCTCGTATTCCCTTTATACGTGGAAAGAACCACGAAAACTAACCATGCAACTGGATTGTTTGCTGGGATTGAACCCGGGTCGAACTCGCAAGATTCAGTGGCTTTTAACTACTCGGCAATTAGGTGGTTCTTAGTGTGTTGCCAATCAGCAAACATAAGGTCCTTAAATTTTCTTTTAAATTCAATCCGTTTATTATTGATTAACAAAATGAGCGATATAAGAGCAATAAACCTACTTCTTAATCGTTTCAATCTTTTACTTTTTAGCGTTGCACCTAACTCAGACAGATGAAAATACATTTAATTTTACGAGCGTTCCCCGTGTTTTGCTAATAAATAAAATATGTTTTTAACATCGCATATTACATAACTGACTTCGAATCATTTATTTAAAAAAATTGCACTGCTTTATATTTTCTTGAAGTTTTTTAGTTTAAATGTTTTTAAGAAGTAATCTGAAATTTGAAGCTTTCAGACTTCATTACAAAATTAACCCATTCCATCACAAACGTATTTAAAAGTTTTCTAATGTAAAGTTTGATTGCACTTATCTGTACTAATTTGTTGAATATATTTAATGGTATAGGTAGGCTTTGAAGGGAAAACGTCTCTGAGTACCTCTATTCGAAAGTTATTGCCAAGGAGGCATTAATTACATTCAAAATTACACAGCATAAATCTTGAAGTGATGCGGTCGCTTTTCTTAATGCGTAATGAACACAGATTTTTAAAACAAAAAGTACAGGTTTCATAAATGACTTACATTTTGCTGATTGCCATGACGGAAATGAAAATTATATTCGCATATGCTTCGAAATCCAATTACAGATATCATTCTTGCCACGGATTGTTTGTTCTCACCATTCAGCACTGGCCAATGGCTGTTTCACAAAATTATTTGTCTTATTTCACCTGAGGTGTATACACGTTAGAAAACTGACATAATGAATACACTTGTCCGTTTATACCCTCCTCGTATACTACCAAATGTCTGTTGGTATAGTAACCATGTATGCAAAACAGACATAGATAGGCCATTACTGACAAGCGAGAGTATAGATTACCCGTTCATACCTGGTAGGTATACTAACGTAACACCGTTGATGTAGGAACCGTGCATGCAAAGTAGACATAAAAAAGGGCAGAATACAATTATCTGCTTATATCAGCAGCATATGCTAGCGTAACTCCATTACTGTAGTAATCAAATATGCGAAGTAGACATTTATAGCCCCCTTCTTACAAAAACTGCCATGTTAGAATATATTTATTTGATTCATCTCACTACATATAACAGAGGAAATCCGTTCGTATACTAACCCAATATGCAGATGCAAAGAGATAAAATCAAATAGCTCCTCCACACACTCAAAATAAAACCAAAAAAAAAAAAAAAAATGACACGTTAGAATACAATTACTTGCTTAAACCCGCCACATATACTAACTCTATTGAAAAGAACATTCTCCATTGAAAGAAAAGAAACTCCATTGATGTTGTAATCATATATGCAAAGCAGACATCGATATCTCTCTCCAGATAAGAAAACACAGAGACAACTGAAATAAAAACAATTTATATTGTACAAAATAAACGCTTTGTTACTTTTTAAGTTTCTACTAAAATATTTTTTACTTCTCGAATGCATTACCGCTCCACCAAGTACTTTACGGCTTTTAGAATAGTGCAGTACTAGGAAGATATGAGTAAATCTGTTTAAGCATAAACAAATCGCAGGCCACTTATAATATTTTCTAAATATTTAATGCATACATAAATTAATTTTATTCCACAGAACATAAATATATTTGAAATTTGCAATATGTAACTGAATTTGAAAGCTCGGAAAACTTTTTATTTCCTTTGCCCAAAATATTAAAAAGGTAAATTTAATTATAAGAGTATAGTAAAATCGATAGTGTAGTGAATGTATAGTGAATGCCTAGATAAATAGGTGGTTCAACATCCTCTTAAAGTCTGAAAAAAACTTTATTCCTTACGAAATAATTTAATAGAAAATCGTTCAAATTCTCGTTTAATGGTGCATCGTGCAATACTAACAACTCACATAGTTTAGTTTTGTCACATTTTTTCCTCTTTTATAAATATATTATTTCCATTTTTATAAATAGTTTTATAAATGATTTCATCTTTATATAAGAGAGATTAAACTTCCTGCAAACTGATACTGACATAAGGTTAAAGAATATTTTTTCCACTATTATGTACATTTATAATAATGGAGACAGTTATTCGTATCTGATTATTCATCAGTTTTATCCAAATAAAGTTTTCTTAGCGTTTGCACTTGCCTTAAAATCTTTCTTATCTTCTAATACGCCGGTCTTCAATCACACGCAACTCGGAATACTCTTGTGAAAGTAGGGAAGAGCTTCTCTCGGTACTTCTGCAAAGTACCTCTCTAGAAAGTAACAATTAGGAATAGCGCGTAACATTCTTATAATAATAAGTAAAAACCATTTGAACATCAAAGACAACCAGCGTGTGTTCAGACATATTTATTTATTCTGCTGCGAAGTTTATTTTTGAGAAGCGCTAATACTACCCTTATCTTAAGCGAGATTGTAAGCTTCACATCTCTACACTTAAGATAGTACCAAAGACGCACTTAAAACAAACGAATCTTAATGGCACATTATAACAAGAACTTCAAGTCGTTCGAAAGCAACGCCAGATTGTTTGTTCAATTAGTTCTATTCGGTTCAGCGGAAAGAGCTCTTACCTTTGCAATATTATTCCAAATCCTTTCGTAACATAAAGCATTTAACTCCAGTGGGATCAAGCTACTTGATTAAAAAAAGATAAAAAGGCTGAAGGCCTAACCTGATCGATCGCAACGTAAGAGCCATTTATTCTGAAACCCTTAAAACTCCCTTTATCCTTCTTTTCCCCTTATCCTTAATTCTTACTTTGAGGGCTCCAGATGAGCAGCTTAGGGCTAAAAAGCGGGTCCTACCTAATGAGCGGGTCGGATCAATACTGCTCAAGATTACCCCGTCCTTTACCCGTGCCCCTATACCCTTCTCATGCTGCTGCACCTTTCCGGATGGGGCAAGACCTGAGTAGGTGATTGGTGGATTAAGGGGCATTTTTCCTTTCCTATGGAAGGATGAGTTTCTTCCATAAAATAAGAATTTGTAATTGAATATCTTCTTGTTTGGTAACGAGCATGAGGTTAAAACAGATGGGGTCTATGTTTAATGGGATTTATTACTACTGCAACTCAAAATTTGCATATAGTGTTATGAAATGAATTCGTAAGGGAGCCAGTAAATCTTTATGATGTTAATTGGTAAAACTGCTTATTTTCCTACAGATTTTGCCGGCTAAAAATTTTCAACGCAAAAAAAAAAAAAAAAAAGCACATTTGGTAGATTCCTAATTTGAATGAATGTAGCTTGGGATATTTCCGTTAACTTCCGAACGGTAAAATTTTAAATTTTTATGATTTCGTTTTCTTCTAGGCTTTTGTCATATTAAGTCTTCCAATTCCAAAGTCTTACAAAAATCTCATCAACGACAAGAGTAAGTCTAAATATATCACTTACGCTTAACTTTTATTATAAGTAATGTTTAAATACAGCGCTAAAAATAACGATTAAATAAAGTTAAACGAAGCGGTAGCTGGTGTTATGAAACTACTTCTTATGTCAAGAAGCGCTAGTCCTTTTAGAACTTTCTACAGAGCTATTCGCTGAGTATGAACTGAGATACTCGGCAACTGAACTCTAAAATTTTAGAGCATGAGTACTTTCAAGCAGGTAATCGAATTAGAATTTAAAACTATTGACTGATTTATACCAGATGTTGTATTTACTCGAAAACTAGCGACATTTCAGGTATTTGTGTTTTACATTATTTAAAGGTATACCAAAAGTTGAGCTTTAAATAAATTTTAATTGTTGTTTTCAGATGTTTTCCAGTTCCTTTTTCTTGTTATTATGGTACGTTGCTACGACATTTGTACTACGACACTATAAGCTTTAGGTAAAGTAAGTTGATAAGCAAAAATTCAATATAGTGCTGCAAACGTATTACCGTTAAACATATTATATGTCAGAGTTATAGTATTACAACATGATTTAAACATAAAGCTATTTCTCGTGTGTAGTGTATCACAAATTTAAGCATAAAAGATCCTGATTACAATCCAAATAAATTATTACAGAAACAATGAATCAGGATGTTGTCCAAACTTACAGGGAGAAAACCTGACATATTTACCACGTAATAATGTCATTTGTAAAAAAAAAATACATCAGCGTATTCTTAGGGAACACAAAAGATATTTAATCTTGCAACATTTAAATGCTTTGTAATAGATCCAAATATAAGTTTTACATACTCAACTGCTAAACAATCCATACGCGTATTTTTCCACACACGGATTAATCCAACACGAACACATGGATCTATAAACTTTGGGTGCCTTCATTCGTTTTAAACAGGGAACATTTTCAAGATTAAACATCTTCTTATATGTTACGTCTACGGAAATATGTGAAAGTGAACTTTTATGTCTTTAACAGCGGAAAATTCGTAAAAATTGTTGAGTTCTGTTACATGCCTTTTCCCACTATGCATATGAACTAAAGTATGCAATAAGAATTTCCGCGTTATTCTTAACAGATCAAAGAGCTTCATTGCAAATTTGTAACTAACTATTCTATTCGATGCTTTAAGTTCATTGCTAGTTTGCAACCAGTTTCCAGTAAGTTTGTACAGAACTTCATTGCAAAATTATCACTGGTTACTCGAATACTAACGAAGCTGGGAATAGTGCAATCAGCTGTAGCTGTTACTCAAAGACGTCTGCATTAATCTTATAAGGAAAATATATTTATACAAGCGAAATGACTACATAAGACTACAAGTTACCTAATAATTAAGACACAATAACACGCCGAATAAATACTGATTCAGAAGTCAAACAACAAAAATCAGCGTTAATTCACAAAATTTTCACAGAACTGTGAAAATTTTGTGAATTAACGCTGATTTTTGTTGTTTGACTTCTGAATCAGTACAAGTTACCTATTAGTCAATTTACATCTTCTGTCAACAATGACATTCTTGTATTAAGCATGTTTAAACATGATTACATAATAAAACGAAATATGAAAAAAAAAGGCATATTTACATATTTTCTCCAATATTTCGAAAGTGTTTATAGATATGCAGTGGGAACAAATTTTTAGTTGAATTATAAGTTTCTCTCTTGATGTCAGCTTTATTTATTCCCCACGCTCAGGTTTTAAATTTATAGATGGACAATTTATAATGCATTTAAAGGGTTTTTAAAAACCTTTACGCCTACAGTCTTGCTGGTTGAAAGAAAATAAAAAGCTATCATTCATTTTTCGCTTACTTAACGGCTTAACTTTAGTAAACTTTGGAAGTAATAATAATAAACCCTCGTTTCCACCAACCCAAAAGGAGAATACGAAAATAGAGATTTTTTCTCAAGTAAACACGCTTCAACTAGCGTATGTAAATGTGACCATTTATGTTTCATATTTTATGGGCAAAATATTTAAATCGCGGCGGGCCTGCTAAATTGAATTAACAGTTTTGAAAAAAAACTGTAAATAAAATTCTGTTGAGTGCCTGCATTTCGCATGAGCCTTTATCTACGCACACGTATCACGGAATATATTCTACAAGTAGAGTGCCGCGAAAATTTCAAGCATTAATTTCGGACCGTATCTCGCATTTACATCTGGGTCAAAACATCAATATTTAATGCAATATCACAGGAACAGAGGCAAGAAACATAGAAAGGGCACTCTGATAACAATGATGAAAAATTCTTTAAAGGGTTTATTTAGAGATCTCCAGATTCCTTCAAAATCATGAATATTTAAAAGTCTTCTTTGTGATACGGTGCGGACGTAGGATTTTTCCAATTTCCCGCGATATTTTACTCGGAGAATTTCCCCCCTAGTTTCTCTCATTTCGAGTGATATGCAGATTACTTTTGATAAGAAGAGACGCGAAAATGAATTTTTTTTTTTTTTTTTTTTTTTTTGGTAAGCGGGTGGAGGGAATGTCATCTTGGAACTAGATGAGCTGAAAAAAAAGTAATAATATCAAGGAAAATATTCATTTCTACGGGTTGCTGACAGCCCGATTATTTTGCGGTTCAGCTACTGGAGAACGTTAGGCAAACCGTCATGACTTGCTCAAATTCCGAAATTTCTGCAGCTGAGCCAAGCTGCTTTTACAGTTAACATGGCGATGCAATATTCATCCGAAGCTTTATTAAGTATAATATGTTATTTGTTTGGAGCCTGCGAAAAATCTATATTTGGCGAGACGTTGGACATAAGCGAGAAATAATTTGAGCATCCTTGCTTGGAAATTTTATGAGACATGTATACTGAATGACAAAATTTCCTTGCAAACGTGATTTGCAAATTTTCCTTTTTCGTCCAAATGGAAATCTGTTCCCACAGTTAAAGAAATTTGAGTACAATTTTACCATAACTATGAGTATTATCCACTTCTTGTTGAATGAAATAATTTCAAATCAGCATGAAATAAAGACTTGGAGAATGAACATGTACTGGAACATTGACTTAGAGCATGGACGGAGGCAAACCTAAAGAATGGTTACTAACACGAAAAAAGGATTTAATGAATGATTAGAAAGCGAATATGTGGCATGATAAAATAACTTTTCAGGTTAATATTAAATTATTATTTTATTTACATTTATACATGTAAGATCACACAGATTTCAACAAAGCTATAAAAATTTTATTATCTATATATATTCAGATTATAGAGCTTCGTATTCTTTGGCAACATAAACTAACGAGCTGTATAAAGACTGTAGAGGAATTATCCTCAGATCTTGACAGCAGATAATGTCAGAAGAAGGTTGTAAATGACCTTTTATTCAATCACAAAATGTTTCGCAGACGACCTCACTTGGGTGTAGATAAGCCAACACTTCTGGCTTAACTTAAACAAGTAATGTTGAACTTAGAATAAAATGTAATTTAAATTAACTTAACGACTCACAAGATATTTTAATAGCGCAGGAAAGCTCTTACTCGTAGAAGTCGGAGGAACAAGCTGGAAGCATTCAACGCCACAAAATCTAATCGTTTCTAAGTCAAACTAACGACATGGTTTCAAGCAGGCATAACACGCTCTAAAAACACCTTCCGAAACCTTCACTTAAATAGCACTTCCTTCACCCTTAATTTAAATAAACGCGTGCTAACTGATAAACATTCTGACAGGAAAGCGTGGCTGAAACGAAGAGTGAAAAGGAAAGTGGCTTTAACTAAAAATTAAACTATTAGTCAAAATAAATAAATAAATCCTCACAAGAGTTTCTAAAAATTAACTTAGTGTATTTAAATATACATAGTGCCCAAAAAGTCCCGGAATAAATTTAGCCTATCATTGAAGGCACCCTATGAGAAGTAGTGCTGTTAATTTTTATGGTGCTATTACACATATATAAAAGCTTTTTCTTACAGTTTGAGTTTAATATATATATATATATAATGTAAAGTTTCCGGGATCCGAAAATTCTCATACCACATGGGACTTGAAGGAGGACAGACAAAAGTCAGTGTTTGGTGTGGGATGCTCATGACAAGAGTTTAGGATCACTTTCCTTTCCATGGACAAACAACAGCTGGATTTTACTACAGTGGCGTACCGCGAAACTGAATGAGTATTGTTAGTTTTCTTGCAACAGCATTCCACAGTGCGTAGATCGGGAGGGATGGGTCTTTTCCTTAACCACAACTTTCGCCTAATATAATATTATCAGGTCTGTAATAGAGAATTAATATTTTGCGTGCGACCAGTAGTGCGCATGTTGAGATTGTGTAACTTGTCATAAAATCTTAGGATCTTGCTTATGAAAGTATGACCAGTACCAAAGGAATAACTTTTTTCAATCTCAAACGACAAGGTGTTAAAATTGTTCAGCGACTTTGCGGACACCCTGCATACTTAATATCTGTCCAATACAAAGTAAACCTTATAAGGTATCACTGACTTTCTTCGCTTAACCGTAACTAAAGGGTGACCTATCAAGTACGCCAGAATTAAATTTTCCATATTTTTTTTTAAGATTTAAGTTGCCAACACAGATATTTGATCTTTATTATCTACAGTCATTAAGATTAATATAATGAGGTGAAATTGGATTCCTTTCTGCGAATATGTCTTTCCAAGCTTAAATGGTAAATGAAGTATCATATCTTGACATCAAATCGAAATTCTGTGGAATCATGTGGACGATATGGATCTTCAAAAAGTGTGGTTTCAACATGATGTAAATACAGGCCATACAGTAAGAGAAATTATGGATTTGCTTTTAAGACAATGTTTCCCAACGACTGGTTGTATGATTTCCAGAAACGCTGACGTTAATTTGCCCCCCAAATGTTGCGACTCAACGCCAAACGATTTTTTCCTCTGGAATTTAGAAACATCCAAGGTCTATGATAACAGAACACGAACAATTCCTAAATTCAAATCAGAAATCTGAAGATCCATTACTGAATCTGAGCCAACTGACTTATAAATAATCTTCGAAAATTTGATCAAGAGGGTCAGGATATGCCAACACAATAGCAGCAGGCATTCGACAAACATTATATTTGATAATTAATCTCAGCATATCTATTGCTTAAATCAATAAAGACTGCGCAATAAAATAAAAATTTACTGTGTTTAATTTAAAACTAAATCCATGGGCCATCCTTTAGCCGATGTTCCCAGCTAGCACTCAGAAAATCTATGGTACAAATTTCGGCCAGGCAAATGTGATTTTTTTTTGTGTGTGTTTTCTGCGCCGACAAGAATCCTAACAGTTCTACAGCCTAATAAAATTCACATATAAGTTTTCAGATAGTAATAAATTTGATTATGACGTCTTTCCTTTCCCCCCTCTCATGGCATTTAAGATAAAACTAATTAGTTGCAATTTAGTTGCAATGTAGAATCACATATTTTATTCCGTTTGTAGGGTTGCTATTGTTATTATAACTACACTTAAAGCCCTGCAGAACCTACCAGACAAATAGAAAGTCATCGCTACGTCTTAAATGCTCACGAAGTACTGAAGAAGGTTTAAAACAACCACTTTTATTTTGGCCTTAATTTGAACATAAAGGCACAAAACTCGTGCTACAGACGAAAACAACACATGCGGCTATTTAACTTAACATATAATTAAATTATAATACTTGATAAGGTAGTCCAAGAACACAAATCCAATACAAAAAAAGGCTCAGGATGTATTTTATTAGGTTCTAAATTTGACTCATTGGCTAACGAGAATGCTAGCCAATAATATATCAATTTTAATCAGAGCTGGCAAAAATATACTAACAGCAAACGCGATTGTCAAAAGCTCTCTCTCTCTTTCTCTCTAAGATTTAAAACCCTCAACTTAAATATACTCAAAGCTAATTTGCATACTAGTGAGGAAAGAAGAAAGGAGAATTCACAGTAAAGATCAAAATCATAACTGGTTCATTAGCATAAAATACTATCATTGAAGAAATGCTTGACTGCACTTCCAAAATAGTAAAGAGATTTTATTTTGCCTTTTAAATTCTCTTGTTTCTTTTACTATATAGTGGACATTTTGTTGGTTCATGTTTGACATGTTCTAAATACTACAATAACTTCCAATATATATCTGACTTTATATCATACTACAATAACTTCCAAAATTATCTGATCTCCAAAATATATCTGACTTTAAAAAAGGGAAGGGATGTACAATACAGGCTGCGCTACTTCACGAATAATAAAATAATTTTCAATTGTATTATAATATTATAAAATATTTTTCAATTAAATTTCAAAAACGATTTCTTCAGCTGATAGCAAAACTGCTCATACTAGACAGTAACAGAAGAGTTTCACTACGGCCGGCTGATGTTGCTAAAACTGTCTCTCACGTAAAGCTCGTACGGAATTATCTCCTTCCTTAGCGCGTGCCTTCGTGGTGTACTTGGATGCATGTCCGGATGGTAATCTGAAGGCCTAGAGTTCGAATCCCGGCGAGAGAATATCCAGCTTTCTCACATTTTCCAGTTCTAAAGCATCAGAATGGCTCTACAAGCGGCACCTGAACTAAAATGTGGTAGAAGATAATTTGGCGACTAGTTTCCCTCCTGTCAAGAAAATGGCAGAATGTTGTAGTGTGATTTACGAGCTCTGGTATTCAACTCCCAATGGAGGACTGTTTGATACACTCGGTTAATTGATGATGATAAATATAAGGAATTCGTTGTCTAAAAAAAGGTTTTCATTAATTAAGTATTATATACTAATGGAATATTAAATTCATTTATTTATGAAATCTTCAGGCTTTTAAAAGAATATCCCCACTTAGGGATAATTTTTTTCTTCTATTATTTCTTAACCACTAACACCATGAATAAATAAAATAGTCTTAAAAATTTAAAGGAAACCTTTATTTTATATGCAGCGTCAAATAACAGCACAGATTCATTTCATATGCAGCGTCAGTCACAACTACTAAGTTAAAGTTACGTCAATGGAAAAGCGGTACGTACACGAACTCACTTTTTACTTATTCTGGGTGGGTACGAAGCATGAACAAAACAGAAGACTACCCATACAATTCCCGTACTAGCGTGTGGGACAATTATCTGCGGTGCCTGGGCAAGCTCTCATGATTGCACATGCGTGACGTATCACGGGGGTCTCAATGATCTTTCATATCACTGCCCCCATCCAAGCGTTGTCCTTTCCCTACATCTGTCTCTTTCTCCCACACACGAAACAATTGTTGGGCGTTTTAGATATCCTCCGCTAATGGTAGAGTCCGAGCTTTCAAATATTTACGACATCTAAAATGCTTCTTAGAGTTTCTAGTTCCATAGTCGTTTTGTTTCAGTTATTTCTGCATTAATTGTATTTTTTTGTGCGTGAAGTAGGTTCGAAGTACCTGTCCTGTTATTTGTTTCAGTGGGCTGAAAGACGTGAAACTGCTTTGAGCGAATTTTAGTATTGTAATTATTTTACATGTACTTCAACAATGATTGAAGGCAAAACTTAACTATGTAAAAGTACGTAACGGAGAAGCAAAGAAATAATCACTTAGAGTTTAGCTATGGTCGCAGTTTTGCTGGAAGAATAATATAATCTTTAGGGGGACTAGATCTAGAATAACATTTCAGAAACATAGATTGTAAAGTATGTTTTAACTCATTATTTCTTGTTTAAAAATCGTTTCTACGCGTATACTATTTCGGCCACCAAAGCATGTAAATAAAGTGAGTTTGTACACTAATTATGTGTAGTATCTTGGACAAGGAAACATACAAAAATAACGATGTTTCTGCTGGAATTTGGACTCCGGAACCCCCGACTGCCAGCTGGATGTGCTTCTATTTGCACCACAAAGGCATGCGGCAAGGAAGGAGAAAATTTATCCATTCTCCATCACTTCAAAGGCGACTTGACAGGAGGGAAACTAGTCGCCAAATTATCGTCTACTACATTTTAGTTCAGGTGCCGCTTGTAGAGCCATTCTGATGCTTTAGAACTGGAAAATGTGAGAAAGCTGGATATGCTCTAGACGGGATTCGAACTCTAGGCCTTCAGATTACCATCCAAGTACACCACGAAGGCACGCGCTAAGGAAGGAGATAATTCCGTACGAGCTTTAAATTAGAGCTGTACGTGCGAGACAGTTTTAGCAACATCAGCCGGCCGTAGTGAAACTCTTCTGTTAATGTCTAGTATGAGCAGTTTTGCTATCAGCTGATGAAATCGTTTTTGAAATTTAATTGAAAAATATTTTATAATATTATAATACAATTGAAAATTATTTTATTATTCGTGAAATAGCGCCGCCTTGTTGCTAGATTTTAAATTTAAAATCTAATTTGTATAATCTTTGAATCATTGTATCTGTCGAACCATAAAACGCGGAAGTTGATTTTGTTAGTAGCTTTAGGTCTATAACTTCATTTGTTTGTTCAAATATATTTTTTAGTTGTTTTACATTCTTTTGTTTACTACAAAGCACACGAGGGTAACTGCCAAAGAGGAGGAATACCTTCGAGGAGGAAATTTCTAAGGGAATTTCGTTCGTATTTACGTTACACATGGGGAAAAAGGAACGACTGAGCCAGCGCGTTCGCCTGGGATCGAACTCAGATCGAGTTCCCAGCATTCAGCTGTCTTAACTACTAGCATTAAGAGTTAAAATGTGAAATGATTATTTGCGTATTCGCCGACCTTTCTGGGACTAACCCCATGACATTCACATTATCAGTTAAAAGGTGAGCAGAAACTATTGATGGTGACGAAACTGTTGATTATGGCCAATTTTGTAACATGACTAATCTTAGAAGTCTGTAATGTTTATCTGGCTAATGCTGGAACGTATTAGAAATAAGTGCATGGTTCTAACGTGTTCCAGT
This sequence comes from Stegodyphus dumicola, assembly GCF_044657685.1. NCBI lineage: Eukaryota > Metazoa > Arthropoda > Arachnida > Araneae > Eresidae > Stegodyphus > Stegodyphus dumicola. Next base: position 137,725,685 of record NC_140781.1, on the reverse strand, counting down.
GACATTCCCTATGACAGGCTCTAATTCCAGCATGTAAAAAATGGTTTTGTAATAAAATATTTATTGGTATTGTTTTTGTGATGTTCTTTCTCTATGCTAAAAGAGTAACTAATATTTCCGAGAATATAAACAAATATCGATACTGGATATAACTCGTAAGTATGTAGTTTAAGGCAATCATTTCTACGAAAAGTCCAAAATCATCTGTGAATATATAATGCTTCTCCGAAAGATATTTCGTTATATTTTGGGAGCTATTTTTAGAATATAGTAGCGAAGTTTAAAAGTTTGTAATGTCTCCGCTTCCTTCTTCGGGAGCTGTTTTATATTATGCGAGCTTAATGTAAATATAAAAGGTAGTTTATTTTTTAAGGTCTGTTTGTAAATACCGTTTGGAATTTCGTGCTTACTTGTCAAAGTGCATGCGTGCGCACGTGTGATACGCGCGAGTGTGAGCTCCCGGCGTATCTTGCGCAGATTCTGACTCATTCATGACGACTGTCTAAATGCTTCGTAAGGTAAGGTTAAAATGTTTAAAAAGAATGCTCAGCCGGTCATTTGAAATTGTCAATACGAATGAAAAATGAAATACGGCCAATCTTCTATACAGTAAGAAACATGAAAATTAGGGATATTCATTGCCAATTATGGGAAGTGTACGTTAATAATACAGTTAATGACAGTAAAGGTCGAGAAGGTTCAAGGAAGTTAAGACACTGATGAAGAAGTGAAAACGACCCCAAATAACTAACTGTCATGTCTATTAAGAGGGTAGTACTACTAAAGAACTAGTTCTTCGTTAAGATAAATGACTAAAATGACAAGACAATAGCGTAGCCTTGAAATATTATTGCCCAGGCAATATAATTGCAATATAATTGCATAGACAAGGCATGCATGCGTAACACTTATATATGAATATGCAATACGATCATTTTGCAGAAAATATATTTTTTGTGCAATGATATATTTAGCTAAACAAAGCTAAATTATTTTTGAGTTTTAAAATGAAATTATGACGAATGCGTTTATTGTAAATAATGTAATAGTGTTAAGATTAATTTCGATTAATATCTGCGATCCTAAGAATATCATTTATTCAATAAAATATTCATGAAAGCATAATTTTATTCTCTTCTCAGATCCGTATGTAAAATCAATATATTTTGTTTTCTTAAAGTTAGCGGTCGTACATATATCAGAAGTTTTGATTTTACAAAACATTAGTATTGTAATAAACTAAGAATGATTTAAAACCTTTGTCTGTTAAGAAACTTTTTATTATCAATTCTATAACTTATCTAAATTCACACATTTTACAAACTTTTCTACACAACTGTTTTCACAGGTTAAAAAATTATTACATCAATAAATTTTTCATATGCAGTGATCATGTAGCTATTATAAGGAACAAGACCCAAGTTTTTTACAAATTATTTTGAGGGCAGCTTTATGACACTGATAGAGAAAATTCTTTAAAAATTAAATCTGTTATAACCCACCAATAGTCACAAAGTTTTCTGAATAAACAGCTCCGTGTTTCATCCTTTGCACAGCAAAACACCGTGGTATGAATTTATATTTCAGCACCCCAACTTCATGCTACTTTCAGAAAAACAATGAACCCTAGTCAACCATTGAAAGTTTGCGGTGACATCACCATCATTTCAGTTAGGGCGCCAAATGTTGAGATAGGAAACAACTAAGCGGATAGATTTTTGCTTATCTGAGTTATAGCAAAGCACGCAAGTACTATCCGCTAAACGAAAGAGATGTCTTCGTGGAGGACGTTCCCAGGTAAACTGGCTCGTTCCACACAGGAAAAATTCCAAAAACGCTCATGCAGCCAGCCTGTTGACCTAGAAGCGAAGCCAGATCGAACAATAAACATTTAGAGACTTTATCGCTCGGTCGTTCGTGGGCACAGGTTTCCAGATGGGAGAAAGCCCACCAGCGGCCGAGCGGTAACGTCGCTGAACACTGGTAGTTCGGTCCGAGGTTCGAATCCCGCGAACGGGCTGGCTGCATGGGTGTTTTCGTGGTTTTCCCCATGTGTAACGTGTATACGAGCCAGTTTCCCTTAAAAAGTCCTCCACGAAGGCATCCCTCCGCATAAGGCAGATAGCCCTCGAGTGCTTTGCCGTAATCTAATAAACCAAACCAAAACCAGATGGGAGAAAAACTTTCAAATGAACTATATCATCGTCTGATGCCGAACACAGGACTTCAAATAACCAACCGATCGTGCTAACTTCTGCTTTGTATGAAAATGTTAATTTATAATTTCAGAAGTTACTTTGATGGTTAAGATTATTTTTCTATTATTTCGAATCCATTTAAGATTTTATTTGAAAAGAAATTTGAGTAAATAAATGTTGTAAATTAAATTTCAAACAGATAAAAGCAGTAACTTACAGTCATCGAGCTGTATTGAATAAAGAACGTTAAAAACCTTTAAACAGCTCATTTAGTTTTGAACGCCGTGCTTACAACACTATTTCAGAAAATTAATCGACATACTTTTTTTTTCACATAAAAGAAAAAAAAAAAAAATACATTTCAGTCTGTTAAGAGATATAAAGCTGAACAATTTTCGTTCCCTGTTTGATACCCAGAGTAATATTATCACAGACAGCGAGGCCTTAATCAACGCTAAATGGTTTTCTGGACAAAAATTGTTTGAAAACTACATTACAAACCTTTTCCCAAATTACACCTCAACATACAATAATTTTGGATTTCTGAACAAAATTGGGAAAAGAAGATGACAAACGCACCAAGGAAATTCAGTGAAAAGGTTTCTTTTTTCAACCCTTTTTTTTTTAAATTAGAGAACATTTCATTATTCACGTTTAATAATTTAAACAGACTTATTTCAGATACCAATAAATTGTTAATAATTTCCTCTGACGTATTTATGTAATGTTTTGCAAATTTTATAAATAATATGAATCGTAATTCATCTTAACTCATAATTATTTGTATTAGTATATCTCCTTTTACACTTAAGATGATTTTAATCTCTACATAATATAGTTTCTCTTAATGCTACTGAGGACTGCATAATCTATGCATTAGATTTTGTGTTAGTGTAGCAAAGGTGAAACTACATTCAGGTATATTATTCCTGTATGCCATACATATGAAATGCTGTTAGTATAAACCATACTTTCTACTCGTATAAAACCTCTAATACACCATGCACTGTAGTATCGTATCACGGATTAAATAGAAATGCCAAGTTATTGAATACAACAGTATATGTTAATACACCAAAAGTGAAATCTTCATTCAGATATATTATTCCCGCATATCTCTTTATTACTGCATATCGCAAATATAAGAATTCTATAATTCAATACATATCACATCCAATGTGGTATCGAGTCACGTATTGGACAGAAGCGTAAAATATTGAAAGCAACATTATACACCTTCACGTAAAGTGAGACACAGAACTATAAAACTAGCATAACATTCACACAATCTGTTTCTTAGATTTTTAATCATAGATAAAAAGAGCGAAATCAACATCTATTACTATTATTAGAATACTTTTCTTGGATGACATATTATTGTTTCGTAATACATACCTCATCCCCTCTAACATAGTATATACCGTTGACAGTGTGTTTTCCTCTCAGGGACTGAAAAAAAAATGTAGTACTGAACACAGTAGTATTATCGCATAATATTCATTCCAACTTTTCTGATAACTCTTTGATCCGGTTTACACAAGCCGTGAGTGCGCTCCAAAGACTCAGTACACAACTTCTATCAATAAAGAATGTGATAGTCAACGTAAAACACTATGTGCACGCCATACGGAGAATCGATAACATCGCAGGAACATAATTAACGTAATTAAGAAAATTAATAATTAACGAAGGAAACGGAAACAGGAAATGCTGTTCTTACAAAATAAGAAAGTCCTTCTCGTATTGAGTAGGTTATCATGCACAAATTCAGACCGGAAAGAATTCTGAAAGAAAAAAAGAATTTTTTTTTCAGTTCATCTCTACTTTAAGTTACTGCTACGTCCAGGACTGAAATACATTCACGATGATTTAGACTTCCTATTTCATTGCGAATAAGTTGTACCTAACAATAATTATGAATTTCACATTTGGCAGTAATATATCAAAATCGCTGCAACACAGATACTAGTCAGCTTTCTTGGAAGCACGGAATGGATGTCTTCGCAAAAGCATTTCTCTCTTTAAGTAGATATTCCTTGCGTGCTTTGTCATTATAAAAACTACTCAATTCCGATTATCAGAGAGACCTTCAATTACACGGCATAACAGAAAAAAAGTCACTCATGCTAGAATATTATTATTCTTATCATTATTCGGTGGAGCAACTTTGGTAAAAAATCCTTATCATTTGGATCAGCCCCAACTAACACATACAGGTAAAAGCTAGGTTAGCACTTTACCACAGGTGATTGAGGCATATCTGAAGCTTTTGACCCGATTTTGAGGGTTCTCAGGGGCAGTCAGAAGGTCTGCCACACTACTTACACTAACCTCTCGAGAGGACATTTGGATCACAGTATGTTTTCAGAGCCTCATTGCCGCACATAGAATATATGCTTACAAACATCGATGTGTTTTTCGAGATTCGAAACTAGGTCCATTAGTATCACAATCACTAACCACTATACCGGCTGAGCGGCACTCCTAAATACTTTTCAGACTATGTGTTAGTATTTTCTTTAATATTCAAAAATTTTCTTTTCTATTATGATTTCTGTATACATTGCAATGAGTCTGTCTTTATTTTCCAGAGAAGTAATTTTACTACTCTAAGCATAAATAGATTATAGCACCAATCCTACTTATAATACGAAATCTACAAATATACACATTACTTTATTTTTAATCCAGATGCATTTCATTAATAGATACCTGCACCTGCGCCATATTACGAGACAGTCCGCATTATCAATTCAAATACTCAATAACAAAAGACCTCCGTATTTGTCACCCATCACAAATACCTCCAAGATATAAAGCCTTCCTCATAAAAAGGAAAGAGCACAGAAAAACTTCACCAAAATAAGGAATATTGGAGAAAACAACAGAAACTTATCGTTGTCATTCTTACTGAAGACTGCTCCAAAACATAACAAATTCTAATACGCTCAGCAGTTTTCTCCTTATAGGTCCTACACACATAAAATACATTAAATCATTAGTTTCCATGTTACAAGTTACTCTTATGACTAAGTTACTTTAGGCAACGTCGGGATAACTCATGGGGTATACTGTATCCTCAAATATGCAGGAGTTGTACTCATTTCTGCTAGTAGTAATGCTGAAGAAGTACTGTACTCTGAAAAAAGAATTATATTTCTAGAAATTTGCAATCGAAGGACAACATCCGTTGACCTCTGGGTTATAGCAATGGTGGCTTTATTCCCTTTCATCAATTAACTACTCTATTTCTATCCCGTTAAGGTTTAATAATCCTGGATCTAAGTCTTTTCCCGGAGGCTGGGATATATTTGTCCCACTCAGTTACGTTATTAAGTAAAGTTCAAAGAAATTTAGTTTACTATGGGATTCAAACTTTTTCTCTTAAGGCGGTGCAGAGTATGACAGATCTTGTCGATTTCATTTTCTGCTCCTTACTGGCTGAATAACTAATTAAATGGGTACAACAAGCAGGAAATTAGTCTTTGTAGCGTACAGAAAAAAAGATTAACTTCTTATAAAAGAAATTACCTTATTATTTTTTATGTTCCAATACAACTAGAAAACTTATTTAAGAATTCTTATTCTTCGCAAATTGCAGATGAACTAGAGTTAGCGGTTGATATTAAGTTAACAATAAGAAAATCTTAGCAGTAAGAGTACTTTTAAAAGACGAGTTTTAGAACATATGCAATTTATATTTAGACTATTTGTCATAACGTTCAGCGGTTAACTATTAGGCTATTATTTAAATAAATTATTGCTGAGTGGGAAACGAAAGTTGCAATTATCTCCCACACAACTTAAGAACACTAGATTATTTAACTAATCTTGTTTTCTAAAGGATGGTCTTTTAGGAAATCTATTTTTAAGCAAGGTTAGCACCGCATAGACCAAAATGTTAAATCGCCAAATAAGGAAAAAGAAAATGATCACCCACCTATAAAACCGAAACTTAACGGGACTTCCTTTAAAAAGAGAAATATGTTTTTCGTAGTTGCTTAAGACTAAAATTTTAGCGCATTTTGGATACAAGCCAAGTGGTCTGAAAGGTCGCTGCTTAGTGATAAACTATAACTGGAAGAAAAATGCGTAAATTTAATAGAAAAGCGAAATCCACCGGAGAAAAAAAAAAAAAAAAAAAAAAAAAAAAGAAGAATCAAGCTAAATGTTGGAATAAAAGTTTATCGCTGAAAGGAAAAAAGATAAAAATATAAATTAATAGTAAATTTCAAGTTACATTTCCTATTTGCTTACTTTTTTTTACTTCCCACGCTCAAATCTTTCTCGCACATATCTTATCCTTAACTATAAGTCTTGCGAAGGAAAGAAAATAATAATAATAATAAAAAGAACTATTTAATCAAAAACTGAACTTTCTCTCCCCTCGACATGATTTGCAGAAATTTACATTAGAGGGAGGGGGATGAAGCGCCGCTGCTCTCTCTAATACCTATGTGAAATGAAATTAGAGGGCTGAAGATTTCAGAAATAAATGTAAAATAAAATCCCCATGAAAAAAGGAGAGAACAAATTAAAAAAAAAAAAAAAAAATGCCTTTCCATCACTGTTTGACTTTTATATTTCCTTTCCCCCAAATCTCGGCAGCACTTTTTTTTCTTTCTTTTGTTTATTTTGCTTCAGTTCCTAATAACGCAGCGTATTGGAATGGGGATTAAGGTAGTGCCTAGGAGTATCATGATTTTAGAGAAGAGCAGGACGTGAGGGGTTAGCTAGCTGAACAGCGGAATTCATATGGATGTTGAGGAGATTGTAATTTAGGAAACGCATTGCCCTTCTAGGGGAGAACAGCACAGCATAATAACGGAAGAAGATGCGGTAGCTCGGCCGCATAAATAGGCTATCTGCTGCGTTTACATTTATGAGAACAAATTGAGGGCACTGTACGAGATCAAACTAGAGCCAGTTTACATGAAACGTGGAATAAGTTATAGCATTTCATTCATTTATGTTCACGAAATGCCAAAGTACTGTAGTTAGTAGCTTGATATTAAGTTGCAATCAGCTCTTTATGCTTATAGAAAAAAAAAAAAAAAAAAAAAAAAAACATGTATTAATTATTTTTTCTTGTAGTAGAACTAAAATTATGAGGGAATCCAGTTATCTGAGTCCCTTGTTCCTCTCTTTGGGACAGGCTATTTTAATTCATTAGACAATTGAACTAGCGCTTTTATACACGTTGATTTAATAATATGCAGTGTTTCAACAACACGTCTGATAAGAGGTCACAGTGGTGGCGCCATCTATCGATAAGAATCGGAAGCATCATAGTCTCGTCTAATGAGCATCGATCCTTGAACCATGCGGTTAATAAGGAATATTTTAGGAATTCTGCTGTGAGATTGTGGGCTAAGTGTCCCACAACGTTCCACACTACTACAAATGTAAAAATTATTAAAGTACAGTACAAACTTGTTTAAAGAAGCTATCAAATTTATTTGTGACACGTAGAGCGCTCTGCTAAGTTCGATATACATGCGATACGCACATGTAGCTTATAAATATTAACCGAAAAACAGCTAGGCAACCTATGTAAATCTGATGATCTTTTTAGACTCTGCGAGCTATGCTTAAACACAACAATTTTTTCTTTCTAAACATATCATAAACAAAAACTTTGATGTTATATACGGAATTTTCCTCTCCAAGGATAACATTTATATTTTACAATATACAACATATCTATAACCAAGTTTTCTTGTTAGTTTGTAAGTGCATTTTGCGTTTCATTTATTAATTTTTTTTCCGTGTAATCTTTACTGTTAAAATTCAAATGCATCTTGGGTTTCGTTAATCACTTGCAGTACAAAAGCTACGTATTTAGCCTACATAAATAACGTATTCCGTTGCTGGAATTTTTTAGGAATCTTATTTTTTTTGGAATCTTTATTGTTAAAATTCAAGTGCATCTTGGGTTTCGTTAATCACTTGCAGTACAAAAGCTACGTATTTAGCCTACATAAATAACGTATTCCGTTGCTGGAATTTTTTAACTATCCACATGGGATGTAGCCCAACTTAGTTCTCACGGTTACAGTTCTGCTGTACATGCACTTGAATCACAATGAACTACTTTTGCATTTTTCGAAGATAACGTACTGATGTACATTTCTCATGGAACATCGGAACATTTTGAATAACTATAAAACCTCTTTCCAACGGAGGATTTTGAACAATCAGTGAGCTACTGAACTTGACAATGTAGCTCATCATCCCTGAGGTAAGGCATTTGGGACTTTTTGTTTCACTTCCTTTCGCGTTAACTCTTTCAATGTGAAACTGATTCATGCAAGCAAGTCGTGCCCTTTCTGTGGGATCGCGTCTGGAAATTTCCTCAATAAACTACTGTTTCTCTGGCCCATAGTGTATAATGAAGATTTATAATTTGAAGTTTAGCCTTATTATTTATTTCCGGTACTGGGAAAACAAAGAACTGCCTGTTGAACTTTTGAATTTTTCATACTGCATATTTTATATATTTGTTCCTGTTTGTTGTATGTTACTGCATATTTTATATATATATTTTTTTCCTATTTTGCACTGTATTTCATTTTTGCTTGTATGCCTTCCTCTTTAATTCTGCTTAAGGATTTTTGTCCACAGGCTTTCTGTATCTGAAAGGGCAAACTGAAAGTAATTTTGTATAACTTTTTAATTTATCAAGTAACTAACGTTAATCAATAATATTTATGAGTAAAACCCATGTACATGGTAAATACAATACAGGAAAATACATATTTGTTATAAAATCTTTAAAGGTGCAAGTTTAACTACAAATAGCGCTTCATTTCAGGCAATGCACTCTGAAAACATGTTCCAATCATCACTAATGATAACATTTTTATTCTTTACGAATAAGGTACAGAAAGAGTAATGTTTCATTTCAGAGTTAGATAACTTCATATCAAACATAAGTATATATTATGTAAAGAAGCATTAATCATGTAGTATTAAAAATGTGTTTTCTGGCCGCTCAGCTAAGTGTTATGTAAAACAATGTTTGCAAAGTTAGATTAAAATTTTCAGAGATTTATGACAGAGAAAATCAGTTATAAGATAAGCAGAATGTATGAAAATTCTGTCTGTTTAAGAGTATCGAGTAACACGAGAAATGTAGAGAAACATGCGACATAATTTTCACCATACTCACGCAATCATGAAATTTTCTAGGCTTCTTAGAAAAATATTTCAAAGAGATTATTTGTGATTTTAAGTTGCTGGTTTGCATTATAATGCGAAATTGGATTGAACCACCAGCCGCTTGAGAATTACCAGTTAATTGCCAATAGCAGACTTTTTTGACTGATAACAATATATCGATTTATTAGATTATTATTTTAAGCTTTTAGTTCTCCATGGAATTTTATCACGTTTTCATAAGAGAGGAGTGAAATTACTAAAAAAGGGTTTAGGTGAAATAACATATCAGAATAGCTGTTGTTTCAAACGAGTTTTGCCTTATATTTACTTGCTAAATGTTGGCTTTTAAAGCAGTTATACTGAGCATTGTACCCATCTTATGGGACTGTAGGCTGCTGTTTTTTCCAATATTAACAATCATTAACTGCTGAAAACGAGGATATCATTAACACGAAGTCAAATATATTCAAAGGCGTATCAAATGTGATTTGATAGTCTAGGAGTGATACCATTAGACACCGACTTACAAGACGGAAATTATAATTGCATTTTCTCTTTGAACAGAGTTATTTTGAGAATATCGTAGGAGAAATCTTCAGTTGGAAATAAATACATTAGCTAATGGAATACATATCATTGCACTCGGAATATTAGCAGCTTTGTTGCTACTGAATACGCAGTAATAGCTTAAACAATCTGGACTTAAAAGGCTATGATCTTTAAAACATGAATCATTAACTAAAAATGATGAATGACTGATTTAAAATACTTATATCTAAATTTCATGTGCTCGTTCAGAGAAAAATTTGTTTTCTCTTAACTACGATCTGTGTTTAAAACTGATACCTCTGACAATCATAAACTGTAATGAAATAATGCATAATACATACATAAGTTGTTGAATAAATTATTGTGTATTATTAACCTTTTCTTAGATAATAATCCTAATTTCTGGAGCTAACATTATTTTCCTCTAGATGCATCTTAATATTTATTTTCTGATTAAAATAAGATTATTGTAAATTAAACACTGCAGATCCTGTTTTTATTTTATAATATACATATTATTATGACGGAAACAAATATTGCAAAGATCAGTTTGAGGAATTCACAGGGGATTTTGTAAAGGATATAACAAACAATAAAGAGTTTAAGTTTTACCCTTGAAAACGCGTATTTTATTTACTTTCTGTTTTCATTTATGCTGTCTGTATTTATTTGCTTTTATTCATATATATTCTTTGGTGTTTACTTATTTACATTGTTATTTATTCTAAAGAAAAATATCTTTATATATTAAATGGTATAATCAAGCTATGTGGTTACCTTTCAGCTACGTAATTCACAGTTTCTGTTTCTCTGAATGTAAGGGCATATGTTACAATATGTTACATATTCGAGGATTATGCTTTCTCTAAATTTGCCATTTGTTTTATGGCTGTTTGGAACACAATAAATTTAAAATGGCTCCACAAGAAGAAATCTAAGTCCCATATTTACATCAAATAAGACAAAAGTCAAACGGAAATAGTGAAGCCAATTATTTACAGTACCTTTGTATATGTAATGAAGCAGACTTACAAATAATCATGTAGGGCTGTTGACAGCGTAGATATTAAAGATGTTGATCCATAATGAATGCGAAACATGGCAGCCGAGGCAGATTAAATATTTTTTTTTATTTCGATTGCCATTTGCAGCCAAAACTTCTTGGCACATTAATGTTGCCTGTTCCACAGTAGTATCATTTTTCATGTTGGCAATAGGAAGCGAACAGCGTAACAGGAGTCTGCATGGGTCAAAGTCGGGAAGCAAGTGCCTTGTGTTCAGGATGAAATTTTAATTGGGTTGGTTAGTTTCGGGTTGAGTGCATTGGATAATAACTAATGCTGTAAAATTATTATTGGCTGCTTGAGTTCTAGTTCCATATACGTCACCAAGTTTATGTAAAAGTTATATGACACGGATTAGTCGCGAAATAAAACAGTGCACAAAAAGGTATTGCTATTTTTAGAACAGAGAAGGGAAGTTTTCAAATTCTAATTTTTATTTCATATTTTTATCTTACAGATATTTAAATCTATTACATATTCAGCCTGGATCATGCTGTTATAAGAACAAAAACCAAATTGTTTGCATAAGCAAAAAATACCGTTAATAATTAAACTTTTAGTCTTTGAGATCAATATCAAACAAGTCTATAAAAAGTGCAAAAAGCAGTGTATACAAATTTGTGTCATTTTCAGTTTAGAAACAGGCTGTTCCATCTACTCCTTTTGATATACGAACCACCTGAGGATGATGTACCAAGAAATGTACAGATTTTTTATTTTACTTTTCATTCTTATCTGCACTAACCGTTTGGTTTTTCGCTGTTTTTGCATTTATTTTTTTGCATTTTGTATGTATTATTTGGGTACTGATCTCTGTGTTCATCTAGTTTATTCATTCAGTTATTATTTTTGTAATAGCTTGGATCTAAATCGAATATGTAAAAGAGTTATTTTTTTATTTCTATGTTATTCACCCGTTGTTACAGCTTTCAGAGTGTAATGGGTTTGGCTTAGAACTTGTTCTTTTACACCATTTTAATATAGATATAAAATGATGTAAAACTATTGATTCCGTAGATGTTGATCCATAATGAACAGTAAACATAGCAGTCGAAGCAGATTAAATATTCATTTTTATTCCAATTTGGAATTTGCGGCCACAAATAACTTGGCATTCTAATGGTGCCTATTTCAAAATTTTGAAATTTTTGATAGATGTGCGGTAGGAACAGAAGGCAGAAAGCATCAGTCTACCTTGGATGGGGAGCAGAAGCAAAAGGCCTAATTAATTCATTATCGAAGCTTAGTTTAAGGGAAAAGTTTTGAATTCTGGAAATTTAAGTTCATAATTAACTACGTCATCATTGTTATCTAAAAGCCATATGATACGGATTAGTCCAGAAATGACGCAATCCAGAAAACGTTAGGTAAGAATTTGTTATTTTTAGAACAGAAAGCGGAAATATCCAGATTAAAATTAAGATTCAAGGGGCTATTGCTAATTTAAGTTATTATTTTGATTTATTATTTGTGGTGCTTCAATAAAAGTGTTTAGCGGAAATAACGGCCTGTGTGGTTAGAACCAAGATCCCCTCGGGTGTTGGGTACCATTCTTTAGTTTCTGTCAGACATACCTTTACCCTTATGATTAACAAAAGTAGTTTTCTAGAGGAATTAGAAATAAGTTCTTTAATAAAGGAATGAGCGTTTCCAAGGATTAAAGTATAAGTAGTGCTTAAGTTAACACAGCTTCGCTTTCCCGAACACAGCTGATAGGAAATGGACGTGCCTAAACGTATTAAGTTTGCAGGTTATTCTCAGGAAAAAGTTATGAAATTCTTCCTTTCATTATATTACATTAACAGTCTTTGATTGAAAAGAGAAGTGGTTGCTGAATAAAGAAAAAAGAAGAGAAAGCATTGATTTTGCCTATACACATGGAGTGACAGGTCGACTTGACAGACAAAGGTGCAATCTTTAATGCTGACAAGAAACGAGGATTTAGGATTTGAATAAATCAGCGGAAGAGAAACATTTTTACTTGCTGTGTGCGCGACTTGTAACATGTCAAAAACGCCTAGACGAAATCATTTAAGCCTAAAAGAAAGGATAAATTGCTGAAAGAGTATGATACGTTTGGTAAATGCAACCGATGAAAAGCACCTTTTAAAATAGAGTTTTTCCAAACAGCACAGTGCAATTTACACAGAAAGAGAAATAAAATTGATGAAGAACTAGTAAAAATGGAAATGTCTCAAGGAAGCACAAAAGATGAAAAATCGGAAGGCACTTTAAATGCTTTTCTAGAATGGTTTCAAGGTATGCGACTAAAGGTGTCCCAGTTTCTAGAGCTCTTAGGCCAGAAAAGATGTGGAATTCGCTAAAATGCTAGAAGAAAATTTTGAGCCAACTCATGCGTGGCTCATAAGATGGAAAGAGAGAAATAACATGTTTTAGCGCAAATTACAATCGTAAAGTACTGTCGTCAAAGCAGAGATTAAACTGTGGTCAGAAGGAAGAGGCAGATCATCATTTGTCTGAGAAATAGCTAAAAAAAGTTTTACCCGGGTTTCTAAAAGTACAAGCCACACGAAAGTTATAACACAGATGAAACTGATATGTTTTGAAATCTATAACACAGATGAAACTCGTGTATTTTACAAAGCATTCCCGGTCCACACATTAATGTTTAAATGTGAAAGGACCACACATTAATGTTTAAATGTGAAAGGACCACACATTAATGTTTAAATGTGAAAGGACCACACATTAATGTTTCAGTTTGAAACAGTTGCTGGTTTTGAGAAATTGAAAGAATGAGTTACTATGTTATTAATGAGCAATATTCATGCAACAATTAAAAAGACACCAGTAGTTATCGGAAGGAATAGAAAACCTCGATGTTTAAACTGAGTCAAGAACTCAATTTTTACTTTCCATAGTAAAAAGAACTCATGAATGACAAGCAGTATTTTTAATTATTTCCTTTTGAAATGGGACAGAGAACTGTGAAACGAAAAAATAGTTTTACCGTTAGATAACTGTATTGCACACCCTTGTGATAAAATTAAAAAAAAAAAAAAAAAAAAAAAAAAAAACTTAATTAGTATTTATTCCAGCAAATACGACTTCTATCACTGAGTCATTAGATCAAGGTATTATAAAAGCTTTCAAATGTAATTACAGAAAAGGTGTCGTTTATAAAAAGGTAAACAGAATTGAATCTTGTGAAAATGTAAGAACTTGGAAGGAGGTAACTAAGCCGATATCTCTGCTAGGGACTATGCATATAATAGTCAATGCATGGGAAGTAGTCTCCCAAAACATAGTCAGAAATTATATTAGAAAATGTAGTTTATATGTAGAAGAAATCACAGAGGAATAACAAGCTATTTCTAATATTTGGACATCAGTGACGGAAATTACGAATTACAAATGAAAGTATATTTTTAAATATCGAACAAACGAATTTTAATAACTAATCATTATTAGGCTTTCTTGTGTGAATGTGATATAATTAGTGCAAAATTATTTTATTTTCCTGTGAAAAAATTTGTTTTTAAAGTTATAAACTGCATATAAATATATCCTTATAAATACTCTTACTGAAATATAAAGGACATCTGGGAATATAACGCTAGGCTTAATAATTTCATTGAAATTTAAGTCGATTTTGTTACTTCAGAAATAAAATCTATTGCCAAAGAAAAAGAAAGACTCTTCAATTGGACAAATATTGAGTTTATTTGGATAATAACATTTAAATAAAGCACAACATATTCTATTTTATTTGAAGTACTTTATGCTGCTCGAGAGAAATGCGGATTGTAATAAATTTAACTTTGTTCAGATTTATGAAATAGGGCGTTAAAAATAACATTTTGAAGATGAAAGAAGAAACTAATATATAAACTTGTCACTTTATATATATAAAGTGACAAGTTTCTAATAAAGCGCTATTTTTATTTATAAATTGAGAATCAAAATAAACAAATTTATTAGATTGTTCTTCGTAAGAAATATATAGCAAAGGACATTTCGAATATACTGCGTTGAAAATAATTTATTGCAAACACGCCTTGTAAATAATATATTGTAAACACAATTTTGCATGCATTTTAAATAAATTAAATTTCTTTATTCCTATCTACATCAGTGAAAATTCTCCTTTCCTGAATGAAATATGTAATTCATATTATTCCGTGGAATGAATACTCCTCAAACAACAAAGTCCGTAGTTATTTTATTTTCTTCTGACCATACTCGGTAATAATCTCATCCCATAATCCGTCACAAATCCTCCATAATTTATTACACCGTTTTTCAATTTTTTGGAGAAGATGGATTCAAACGCCATACAGTTGCCGCACTAATTTCATTCTACTCTCATGTAGAGAAATGCACATTTTGATTTTGATCGGAGACCCGAAAAGAATGAGAAAATATCGTCAAAGTAGAGATTAGACTTTCAAGCCGGAAAATAATTAATCCGTGTTAGATTAGATTCACGGTGGGGAAATAGATTTCTTCCGTTTAGAAATGGAGAGTGATAAGAGACGGAGTGACAAAGAGGTGTCCTCAAAACCGTGAGATACAGGAGAAAAGAAGATTTTATTAAGGCGTGTCACTTAATACTATCAGCAGCTCTTCTGGGCTGTGAAAAATATCCTCCAGATATGCTGAATAGGAAAGCCAGACATTCTCGTCAGAGTGACCTAAGTCACTGATGGCGCCTCATTAATAAGAAATTGGGTTGCAAATGAATGAAGGAAATGACTTTTAAGTAATTTTAAAAAGCTAAAGAAATTTTCTGCTCGCAAAGTACTTCGGTCAAATTCTTAGAAAAATGTGGGCAACTTCAGGAGTATTCGCATATAAAGTGATGTTAATATTAGCTGCAAAAATTAAGCAAAGATAGTTCGGGGTAATTTGCGAATTGACTCCCAAACGCATGCTTATATTGGTAACATTTTTCTGGTTATCATATTTTTAGCTAATAACGAAAACTGTAGGAAATTTTCCGCTGGCAGCGCTAATTAGAAATTTTAAATTCGCAGAACTTTATGGAAATCTGGAAACTATTCAGTATCCAAACACATGTTCTGGTATTTTACATCTTCCGTTTGCGATGAAACAATTTTATTACTATATAATATAATTTTTCTTTTATTTAAACTTATTTTTTGGTACACTTATTGTTATATAATACAATCGGTACATTTTTAATGTAGTATATTTTCGGTCAGAGCATTTTTAAGACATTTGTTTATTAAAGATTGATAAGGATTGGCCGAACCCGTCGACCATTTATCCACGAGAAGATTACCGGTGGTGCATTGCAGGGATACAACAATCTACAGGAAGAAGGAATAGAGAAGTGTAAACATCCATGCTTTTTGCGAGATTCAAACCCGGAGTTAACGATATTGCACTCGGCACCGCTAATTACCATACTTAACCAGTATATTACGTGTTAATTAGTGTATAATGACTATTATTGATATTGGGTATAATTTAAATTTGACTTAACTTGAATTCAAAACGCATATTGAATTTTAATATCACATCCTTACTTACAAGTGGATATTATTTCCATACGCTTCGGTAAGAGTGGAATAAAACATATAAAACGTATGCAGTTAAGACAATGCAACAAAATGAAATCAGTATTAGTGACCTGGCTATAAAACAGTGTCAAAGTATTTTCAAAATTAATCTTTTAAAATGCAGAAAGTTAGAGCATTCTCACTGACTTATGTAAATATTATCCAATCAGCCGATTAGAGAGTCCCAGAGGCGTTGGATAAACCGCTTATAAACTCTGCATCTCACTCCCCTTGGCAGAGCAGCGTTATACGACGTTTCTGGGATACTGACATCGTTGATCATTAAATGGAAAAGAGATGGCGCAGTAATATAACGACCAATGAACATCATCATCAAATGAAAGGATATCCTCTTTGAATATCTGACCGAAAGAGAAATTTCGATTTTAGATTTAGCTGGGCATTTTAGCTGGAAATATCTTCATCTAAGTCTCTCTTTTGCTTGATATCTCTCAATGGCATTTTATGAAGTGCTTAGTGTGCAGTCTCTCATATACGTGACTTTGAATTTTCATCTTTGATCGTTTTCATCATTACGTATACAGACGCGAATGAAACAACACCTAATATGCTTGTAAAATTACCAAATAATTCTGTTAGTGGACCTTGCACAAATTCCGCTCAGGAGTATTCAATTTTGATTCATGAATATGAATTAAAGGAAATTATGTTTTGTTTGCACATGGGAACATTTCTACAATCCGAACTGTAATACAAATGGGTGAACGTGATTAAAATTTGTGGAAGACCTTTATGAAGAGACAGTTTAAAGAGAGGTATCGATTTTAAAGAGGTGTTTCGAAAGTGTAACTTAATTAGTTTTGCAAGCATCTACCGTTAACGGCTTGACAAGGGCAAAATTTTAACATAGGCTAAAAAGTGTCTTACATTTTAACGATTTTTAATTATCGTTATGAAAGCCCAGATAAGCCCTTATTGTAATTATAGAAACAAAATCAAGAGTAGTCAGAACACTGGACTGACTGTCATATTAGTTTTAAATTAAATTTTAGAAAGTTCATTTGTATGAATTTGAAAATTTTGTTAGACAAAATAATAGGAATTCAGGATTGATTTTAAAATTTAACAAGTCCTTTGTTAATCTATTAAGCTCGTTGGACAAGTAAGAACGTATGCTAAACTGAGTTTAGAATCCTGCATTCTTCATTTATGTTTGTATGCGCTGACATTCTACGTGTTCGCCCTTGTACTTCCTAATCTGCCCGAACGTTTGTATAAATTAATATTATTTTAATTTTAACGTCGTTTTAGTTTGTGGTGTCAAGTATACTAGCACAACAACCAATACAATATGAGAACCATAATACTAATTTTAAACTGCAGGGGTTGAATTAACGCCGCTACAGGAACAATCACAAAAGAAAAGACATTTTAACAACACAATCATAGCGAAGAATCACTGCAGTATATTTTTCTATGACAATTTGAAAAAACTTTCCCAATATACTGACGGAGAAGAACTAATAAAATATTTTATGCTTTTAGACTATCAAATTTTTTGCGGCTCACAAGACGGGAAGTCATCACCTTCACACTTTCCTAAAACCGAATTTTATTCTTTTGCATTTTCAGAAGCTGTAAACATTTCTGTGTATTCTAAAACAAACCGCATTACGATATTCGAATTTCAACATTCAAAATTCTGAAATAAAGAAAATAAGAAAATAGTTACGAGATAAACATTGCCAGACTTGTCATTTAAATCATCACCTGAGGTTTGTTTACATTTGTACCAGAAATTGCTTATAAATGTTTACTCGTAGATTGCTTTAAATTTATTTTTAATTCCATATTTATTATTTGTACGGAATTTTCTATGAGTAGGATTCGTACAATTCAACTTTTAAAGTGTTTATTCGAGTATTTTGTTGACCACTAACATGCTGAAATGGTGCTTGTGTTTTGATTTGCTTATTGTGATCAGACTTCATTTTGTTGTACAAAATTGATAATTTTGATATTATAATTTAAAAAAATGAATAATAAGCAAAAGAACCGAAAGTCGGAAAATACACCTACAAAATGTAGTTTCTGTAGCAACCAGTTTACTAAAAAATTCTTCTCTCCAGAACAACTTAGTGCTTCTAGTAATGTACTGGATAATTCCCTGGATGTGCAGAATGACATAGATTTTGCATGTTATTTACTTATTGATAAAATTATTGTTTTAAAATGATAGTAGACTATGTCGTATGCAAAATGTTTGGTGGAATGATAATCATATCATCGTTACTGTAGGTGGACTCTGTAAAAGCTGAAATTTCTTGTCATGTTTGCAATGAACTATCATCCACTCGAAACTCAGAAATGCTAGGTAAAGAGAAAATTTGGCATAAATAAATTCCAGATTTATGTATGTTACGCACGCTTTAGGGAAGGACTATCAGGTGCAAAAATATTTAAAAGAATAACGGATTTGTCTCAAACTATTACACTGAAAGCTTACAACTCAATGAATAAACAAATTAAAGACGACTCTCCTTTGGTCGCTAAAACGTATGTCTTCTGTTGTCAGAAAAGAGATCATTTGTAATCATGATAATTTGGTTTTGAGTGTTCGTGAAGATGGAAGACCCTTGGTTATGCCTCTTTAGTTGGATTGTATACAGCGACAGGAACATCGTATGAAAACGTGGTTGTTGTAGAAGTGCTTTCTTCATTTTAAAAAGGTTACAATTATTCAAAAGATGCAATATTTAGGGAACACTATGAGATGTGGTAGGCAGGACATTCCAATAAATATTAAAAAAAAACCAGCGGTCCTACAGTGTTGATGAAAGTTATTGGCATGAAACAAATGTTTCATCGTTCCAAAGTTTTAGATAATGTTGGGCATTTACAGTGTAATGATGACGCGGAAACGTTCAGTGTTACTTAACAATCAGAACTTTATATTAGTGATTTAGTTATTAGTAAAATTAAATGTGTCGGACACATTCAGAAAAGAAAGGGTACTAGATTACAAAAGCTAAGGCAAGAAATAAAGAGTAAGAAACTTAGTGACGGTAAAACTCTCAGTTGAACAGGTCGCCTTGCGGATGATGTAATAAACAAATCGACAATTTACTATGAAAATTCCATTAGAAAACATTGGAATTTTGTAACAAGTATACAAAAATTTGTGCGGCTAATATTTTACGAAAAACGTTCGTCTGACGTGGAAAATACTCATAATGTTTTCCCAAAACGTAGAGGATTCGTGCTATACATATGAAACAGCATATGCTATCGGAATTGTGAAATCGCGAAAACATAAAACTTCAGGTATATCACTTATAAATTATGCCATTTAAGATATATTTAAAGACCTTAGCATGCCATTATTACCATAAATGGTGCTTTGGAGGACATAAACAAAATCCAAATGGATCGTTGAATGGTTTGATTTGGAAACTGTGTTTCAAACATTCAGGCAGTGCTTATAATATTGTCAAGACATCTGCGAATGATGCAGTTATTATATACAACGACGATCAAGATGAGAGATTATATACTATGAATGCACTTGAATACAAATTGGTGATAATGCAGTCAAATTTACAGCACACTCTGATCAGAGTCGGATTCAGTCAGCTGAAATATAAAGGCAGAAATAGCTACATTAGCTGCTCGCAGAGCGAAGAAAAGATCCAAACTGGTTGCAGTAATCCCTGTTCAATAACAAAAAGGAATGGTGTATACATCTGTATATTTTTAAACTGTTTTAGGGTTAACTAAAAGATAATATACTGAAAATTTTAAATATTTAAACTTTAAAACCGGTTTCCTCAAAATGGTACTTATTTTTGCATAACATACTTTCCATACATAATCAATCAATACATATTTTCCATAACATCTAGCAGACCTTTAGATTATTACTCAACGCAACTATACATAATTTTGAGAGAAATGCTGTTGAATTGCTCCCGACTTTTACATGGTTTTACCAAAAAGACACATATTGATTGTGTGTTACGAGTAATGGTTCCAAGATACGAAAACCGAAACGGCAATTTCATATTTGCGCAGGCTCTTTAAAAAAATCTATTATTGATAGTAATTTAAAAATTGCAGAGTAAGTGCTTGATAATATTGCTAAAAATGCCCCTACATTATTCTTTGAAAAATTACTTTTTAAGTATTTATATAATTTTACTTAGAATTTTTTATATCCTAGTTCTGTTTTTTAAGATCTTACTGCCATGGTGTTAATATTTTTTATATTTTAGAATTTAAATAGGAGAAGAATTATACTTAATGATTTTCATAACAAGATTTTAAAAAATATTAATATAACTAAATCTGTATAAGTCTGCGAGCAGTACTTTAGTACACATTTGAAATTTTCAGAAAATCTATTTTATTTTGTCTTTAAAAAAACTTTTCTGCACATTATTAGCAAACTAAATCATGAACATAATCATCTACCTACAGAGATGTGACACTGAAAATTTCATATATCTATGACCATAACAATCTAACTTATTAAAACTTGAAAAACAGCCAAAATTTTTACTTTTCAAGTTGCGTAAAGTGATGACTCCCCTTTGCACATGGTAAAGACTTCCATGATGTACTGGATGTACTTGAACTGGATTGGTGTCAAGAAGTTAGTTTTTATTGGTTAAATAACACATAACTCTTAAAAGAAAAGTTTTAATGTAATTAATATTGCTTTTTTAATAGGAAGGTTGATAATAAAGTAAGAAAGGGTGTTTATATGAAATCATTTTTTAAGATGATTGTACACAAAATGAACTAAGGCTCGGATGATTACCTGAATACGCTTCTGCGTACCCATTATCTTTACGATTAAAAAGAGACATATTTCAGTTCATAGTTCCGACAGAAAGAGGTCCCTAAAAGTTCTGAGAAGAAGCTGAGCTGATAGTCCAGTGAATGGCAACACCCATTGTATACATGCCTTAAAAGTGTCGTCAAGAACCAGAGGATTTTAAAGTGTCATCGCACTGGCATGTAACAAGTAGGTTTTAATCCTCCATCGTGCAATTCAATACCACCTCAATATTAATGTAGAATATAAAGAACGTTTCCCTTGCTTTGTAGAGAGGTGGAGAACCAAATTTCTTGTTTGTTAATGCCCCATCACACATTGTGGTTACTTTAGGGAATCTGTTACTATGTTATTTTGTTTTCACATAAATCTTCTTTTGCTGCAGTTATCTTAGTATTTTAACATATTTTTCAAACAAAAAGATATTTAGATTGAATTTTCGCTTTGGTTCAAATGAATAATTCAACACGGTTTTATTTCCTCATTGCATCTTCGATGACTGCTATATTCAAACGTATAAATTTATCGCAAACTTTGAGTGTGGAGTGTTTAAAAGTTGCAGGAAGTTAATATATAATTTCCTTAGCATCTGGTAGTCCTTTAGAGAATTACTCAATACAAATATATATCATTTTATGAGAAATGGTATTGAATTCCATCCGTCTTTTACATGGTTTTCCAAAAAAGACACAAATTGTTCGTGTGTTACGAATCATAGTTCCAAGATATAAAAAAGCTAAGCAGCAATTTAAAAATGGCATATTATGAGCTTTTATTGCTCAGTGATACTTTATTCTCTTGAAATCTTCACATAATTGCTCAGTTTATACACGCAACAGAACATGGCGCGAACTAGATATCGCGTGCGAGGTTTTTATTCTTTTCCTCTGTATTTTTTTTTGGCTCTTTTAGTGCAGGTTTTCAATAATTGTGAGTAAAATTTCACACGATGAGAAATAAGACTTATAGACAGAAGGGAAAAAGACATGAAACAATTGATGATTTGGATATGTAAAATATGCAACAAGAATTCAATTTGATAGAAAGCAAAATAAATATAAAGAACAAAATAGACTAACGAACGCGTAGAGTAGTATATACAGGATTTTTTTTTTTTTTTTTTAAATCTGAAACAGAATAAAACTGTCATGAACATATATCCAGTTTCAGTCCTAATAGTTAAGCATACAGCAATTTACAAAATTTGTACGATAAATAAATAACAGTACTCTTTTTTTCTACAGCAAACAATCTTAATTTAACTGAAGGAGGAGGAGAATCTGAATCATCAAAAAGAAAGAGAAGCAGCTCGTTTGATCCTTAAATTTACATTTAGTTTTTTTGGTCTTACTTGATTACTGAGATATCTAATATTTATTTCAAAAACACACTTATATAAGTGGTAATCACTACTGCCTCTGCAGCATACATACATAGCCTACATGTTTTTAATATCGAAAACAAGGTTTTATGAGATTTGGTAAGATTTTATGCCACCCAAGATTTCAGATTAACACAGATTAATTTATTACATTTATCCACTACAAATGAGTTGAAAAGTATCTGGCAGCGAATATCGATGTTTAATGGAGCGTTTATAGTTTATTTAATTAATATCATAAAGACTACAACGGCCATCTTGAACTTTTTGAATCAAATGCATGAACATGATATCTACATATTACTGACTCCATTATGTTCTAGTACAGGATGTGCCAAAAGTCAATGTATGCTGATATTACTGCAGTTTCCCCCGAAAGGTTTTCCATCTAAAATGTTTGCATGCATTTTATGCGTGTTGGCAAAAGCATGGTGTTTAATCTGTTATATATTTGACGTGATTATAACTTTTAGGTCCGAAAATCCCTAATCAAGAACTTTATTTATTACACCTACCTCCCAGTACAAATCAGAATTTTCTAAAGGAATATTATTAGAATTTAATAAATTAAATAAAAATTAAACAGATTAAGTAGAAATAATAATATAGATTAATAGATAATTAGAAATTAAATTCTAATTAGAATAATTAGAATTTAATGTTAAATTGTACTTCACAACTAATAATATCATTCATACAAGTAATGCTATTGTAATATTTCGCATTCGTATAAGCAGACTACTAATTTTGCTCGTATATTCAAATATCAGCTCACACTCAATGTAACTTAGTCATAATTGCACTAATATACTACCTGCATTGTAGAGTTTTAGCACCATAAACAGCTCGTAATGCAGTAATATTTTATGCGCATCTGCAAAAGTTGTTTATTAGGCATTTTCTCTTCATTAGTATACATTTCGTGTGAGACCGTCTTTGCCCCAGTAAAGTTTTCCTTGTTAATACCATGCTGATATATAAACGCCACTAAATAGTTTTTAGAAGCTACAGCATAAGAGCTTCATTTTTATCTATTTTAGTAGTTTCCACACACGTAATGTATTTTTATTTTAAGTCACGTTTAATGTCTCATCTACAGTAACAAGAAATGTACCGTTTATACACATGTCCATAATATGTCCTTTGATGTAACTTCCTGCGTAATGCATTCTTATTTCGCAACATACCCAAAACTAATGTATAACGTATATAAATAATGTAGATGTAGTGCTGTAAATATCTTACAATACTTGCGAGGCAATATTACTTCATATACAACTGTAAATATATTTTATCCCGTATTGTTGGATTCTATAAAATGCATCCCATACACTTCCTTCGTTCCGTTACGTTCTCTTTGGCATTCTAACGCTTACAAATAATAACGTACACGAAAGTAGAACTCAAATGTGTTAATTTCATTTAATTTATTAGTCTGTTTAAGTGGTTTGTATTTTGAGTTCCATTTAATGCCTTTGAAATACTAACGTGAAATATTGAGTGTATATCCATTCCAATCATGTGTTGCATCGTGTGATGTCCCTGAGTAAAATATATTATTATGAAAAACCATACATAAATGTAATCCCTGTGTAATGTAAAGGCTTGTGCTACATGTGACTAAATTTGTAATGTTAGTTCATTATTATTACGATTATAACATCATATAGCATTGTGCGCCCAGACGGGAAAGCTGTTAGTGACACTAAACTGCCGTACCGAAGGACCTGGTTTCAAATCTTGGAGAAGACATGGATGTAAATTTTCTGTTTCCTCCCAGTAGGCAACAGGGGTCCACTTATTAGGTGCCTCCGTAATAAAGTGGTCATCGTTTACGGCCTTAGGAAATAAGCTATTAGAAATAATTAAAAAAAGTATTGTTTAATCTTTTCATATAATCCAGTTGATACTACTCCGCTGATTGGGCACAAAAACTTAAAGCTGAAATAAACGTCAGATACCCCTTCGAAAATGCTATGCTGTGTTAGGCTATCTGTACACATCTTCTTAGTCTGTGTGGTGTCAGATCAGGAGATTAGGTTGGTCAGAGTCCTAAGAAGGTGATACGATTTTCCATATTGTTACAGTTGTTTATATTATCGTTACTAAATTTATTATAATCACTATGCAGTAATAAAACCATTACAATTATTGCAAATTTTCTCACGTTAATAAGACGGTGACTACTCATACGAAATCCTAGGCATAAAAAGTTTTCGAAGCTTGTGAAAAGATTTCAAAACTTTTGCAGAGCACGCGCGACTGTACAAAATTAATTTTGGAGGATGCATATGATTACAGTAAAAGAAATTGTAGGTAATTAATTATAAATGAAAATGTATATTATCCAATATTTTAAAAGGTATCTAAATTTTAGAAATTCGTGATCAGTATAAACTGATGTCAAAAGATGTTTCCAAATAGGAATATTGAACATAATGTATCCTTTTGTAAGTAATGAGTATAATTACCTTTATACGGAAATAAATGCCAATGCTATTCAAATACCATTTAATTAACGTTTACCGATTTTGCGCAGGAATGAGAAATTTTTTCCTTCAAGAACCCCAATGCTTGAATGCTTTCTTAGTAAATGTAATTGTTTTGACTACAGCATCCTCTTAATTTAGCATTCAAGGCAAAATTTACACCTAATATATCACTTCAAAACAATGTAGTTTTTACATTTATAAATAAAATATGAAGCGTAGCTCTTCTCCAATATAAAGATCATAAATGAATGAAACAAAATTTTGAAAAGCTTTACTTTATCAACTTTTGATCTACCATCTTAAGATAATCTAAATCTTTCCGCTATTGGATCCAGTGAACGGTGAAATGATTTCCCGCTTCGAATTACCATATGCATAGACATACATAAAAGATCCTAGAATTTACATTTTTATAGTATTAAGCAGAATTTTCGCCTACACAGATTCACTATCTGTTTCATAACAAGTGTTAACATTTTCACATCCCACGCATTGACATTAACTTCTAGTTGCAAATATGTGGGAAGTTGTTTGTATTATTACTTCCCACACATTTCTAATTCCCAGTGTTACATTTCTTCAATATACTAAAACATATTAATGTATTGTATAATAATTCCATTACTTTTGTGTTAGATGCTTTAAATAATGAAACCTGAAATGTTTTAAAATAATTCGAAGACATTTGAAAAATAACTCAGACCGCTTGGGAATAGTAATTTCTCATATTTAATGGTTGGTGCAAGATAGTAAAATATGTATATAACTTAGTGAACAATAATTTAGCTAAATTTAAATCCTTATGATAATTTATATCTGACATACTGCTGTTTTACTTCATGCTCGCTTCATTTGCCGATGCGAAAAACTAATTCACATTCTTTCGTAATTAAATAAAATACTGAGGAGACATCCGAATAGGATTTCAATTGCATTTAAAATATTCCCAATGTATAATTAAGATATTTTTAATACATTGTTCCGGTTATTCGGACTCCACTTATCTGGAGTTTCAAAATATCCGGATGAGCTGTGGACTCAGTTAGGCCGAGTAGTTGGAGCTCAATTGTAAAAGAGAATTGTAAAAGAGGAAAATTTCTTTTACCGGCCAAAAAAAAGTGCATTTTTCTGGATCATTCGTTCACATTGAACTTTATAGCATCAATAAACTTTTGCAGATCTTAGTCTCACCTTCTTCTAAAACAGTCGAAATGGGATAGTTTTCTTTCGAGTCGAAATGGGATAGTCTTTTCTCCAAGTCTAGGATTTCTTACTTGAACTTCAGAAACTAAAGAGATTACTTCATATATTTATCTGAGTGTACTGTGTAATAACAAACTTCATTCTTTTATATGAAATTTAAAGTAGCAGTTGTACATAATCTACTCTACAAGTCCGTTTTATATCGATCATCTGCAAATAATATTATACAAAATGAATTTAATCTTCGTAAATTGACTTTCATCTCAGTTCCAAATAGGAAACGAACAGTCTAGTAAAAGCTGAAACATTATCATAATTTAATTCAAATTCCATACTTTCATGAACCCTCTGAATATAGTTTTCAAAGTCCTCTTTAGCGCATAACACGCAACAACTTCCATCAATAACTGAAAATTTGTTCAAACACAAATATTATTGTCACGTAATTAAGATAGACAAGTGATTTCATAATGTACTCATATAACGTAAATACGTGAAATTTACCTAAGATGAACATTCCATGCCAATTCAGTTTGACTGTGCTGAGAGGATGTTAATTCCGAAAGCTCTTCAACAAGAAAATAGAGAAATTTATAAGTTTAAACCATGCTTTAAGAAGACACACATATTTATTACATTATGTCTTACTGATGTGACGTTTTCTGTCATCTCTGGTAACTCAATCTCTGTGAAAATGTCATCTTTGAAACCTCCATTCCTATAAAATAGAGATAATGTTTACATTAAATACCGCATCTAAACGCTTAAAATAACCATGCATTTTATTTGTGCTACAAGGCCTAAAGGGAATTTATGCCACTTACCTATGGTGTCATCAGTTGGAGCAGCCTTGGTAAAAGTGTCAGTTACTCACGTTGCGAATGAACCCCACTTTCAGCCTCCCAAAGGTAAGTCAGGATAGAAATTACAGTATTGCCTGATAATTCTGAGAAACATTTTCGGTAATGACTTACCTCAGCAAGAGAAATGACACAGAAGAAAGCAGAAAGGTGAATGCTGTTAAAGAAATATAAGATCTATTTACTTTAGTTTCTTCTTTAGAAGTAACCCATTTTCTTACCTCCCTTACACCAACGTAAATATGTAGATTATTTATAATGGAGTGTTTGCTCATAAGCACACATCATCAGAAATATCGTGATGAATCAAATTACGGGACAAATATTTACTTTCCTAATTATCCTTGTGATAGAGAAATCCATAAACTAGGGCTAAGGATACAGGTACAATAAATTTTGGCGTGTCAGTTCTTTTTCACGCATTGCGGCCCATCTTTCTTCTTATTTCAAGCAATTAATCACCCAAATTGCGTTACATTCCTCAAGTTGTATTTATTTGATATCTTTCCCTTTTTATCTTCTGCTGTTCATTTCGATATAATTTAATATCATCAGCGTGTGAGGAAACTATTAATATGAAATGAAATTTGAATTCGGGAAACGCAAAGTTTGCAGTCTTGTCTGAATAACAGTTGATAATATTTAACTGTTATTAAAAGTATAGAAAGTATTTTACACTCTTTTCCGCATGCCCTCGTGGTGTAACTGGAAGCACGCTTGACGCATATTCGGGAGGTCCGGACTTCAAATCTAAGCGAAGGTATTGCGGATATTTTCAATTTCTTAACATCGAAAAGTTCAAAATGACTCTACAATCATGTTCATATACGAATACTTCACAAGAAATTATTTCTAAATATTGTCAGGTTATAGCCCTGACACCAGTGAGCTTATACAATCAACTCCAAATTGAATTTTGTTGTCACCAAGAGTGGGCAGTTTCTGGTGGGTTAGAACTAGCCAAGACGATAGTTCAAAAACTATGGATCGGCTATTCATCAACTGCTGGTATAGTTAAGTGACCTACTTTGAATGTATGAATTTCAAAATTAAATCCTCTAAAGCCAATACATCTGATTTTATACTCTTCAATCACTATACACCAACATCGGACTGTATCATTAGCCTCAAATCACCATAAAACTCTACTCGCTCAGATATCGGAACAACAAGGTGAATCTTCGCACAGTAACGGATGCGTTTCATTACTTGAATTGGTACAACACTGATCTATCGTCTTTTTCAATCAAAAGGAAGACAGACCGTGTCTTAATTGAAATTAAGTGTTTCTAAAGCTTAATGTAATTTACATAGATATACTCTAGAAGCAAAAGTATTTTCACTTCTTCAAACAATGATATTTGTTTCCTTCTTGTGGTCAGTTAATGCTGTTAGAGTTGTGAAATAAAATGGTCCAGAGCTACGAATCTTATGGAAGCAGAATATAAAGGAAAGCCGTATAATGGTATTATTGATGCGTAAATGAAATATGAAATATTAGTTCTCATTCTACAGAGAAAAGTATTTGCTTCTATGCTTTGGTGATAGTCTTTCAATATTAATATGATTTAATATTCAATAATAATAATAATAATAATAATAATAATAATAACTGGAAGTGCTCTTTCAATAATATTATCAATTGACATTCTATAATAATAATTGGCAGTGTTGGTTTATTATCCTCAATTTAATCATCATCAATTAATACTAAATAGTAATAATAATTGGCGGTGTCCTTTCAATATTATCATCTATTAATATTCAATAACACTAATAATTTGCGGTATTCCTTCAATAATTATTCTGAGTAATAATAATAAGCGATGCTTTATTTCAAAATTAGCATCAATTTAATATTAATTAACTGTAATAATTGATGGTGTTCTTTTAATAATATTATAAACTAATATTCTATAATAATAAAACTGATATGTTGCTTTTCAATAATGTTACCTTAAATCAAATTTTTGTAATCCAACAAAGATTAAAATTTAAGTACCTTTATTGAAGAAAAATAATGGAATTTATTGTAAAATTAATGAAAATAAAATAAAAACTAAGAAAAGGAACTCAATCTACATTATTCTTAATTTGAGGAGTTATATTAGGAAATATACTTTGTCAAACTAATATTTGTTATATAATTATTTGTTGTAACAATTTTTTCTTTCAAATCAAAAGCTTATTTTTTTTAAATAAATTTATCTGACGCTCTAGAACAGAAATGGGGATTTAATCAGCATGATATGACTTTATCATGATCTAACTCAGGTGACTAGATTTACTATATGCATAAATATGTGATAAACAAGCTAAGAAAATCAGTGTAAAAGTATAATCTAAAGATATTTACTTGGACAAAACAAATACGTAAAAGAAGAAAATCAAATAAATAAGAGATCAAAGACAAATAAAATTAATTGAGAATACTTATTTTATTTGGAAAAAAATAAGTGTAGCATGCACTAGGAATTAGAAAAAGCGAGTTTCTAAACATAATTCTTGATTGATAATTGTGGTGAAAATCGAAAAATAAAATAATTGCCAAATGATCATTTGAACTGAAAAAGAAGAACTGGTGATTCCGAAGACAAGCAAACTTCAGTGGGCAAAATTGCGTGTTTTTCGGGTATCAGTGGGGCAAAATAAATAGAAAAAGTACAATAAAAATTGAACTACAAAAATTAATAAATAAATATACTTGATGTTAACAACAAGACAACAAATATCTATTCTACGATCGGGGAAAGGGAAAGAATACATATTTCTGTACTAGGATTTGAAATTTATGGCATTAGAAATAACTTTCATAGATAAATATAGTGTTGCGCATATTTATGCATGTTATCAATTCGATACATTATTAATTAATGCATGTATTACTCTCTAATGACTCAGTTTGTTAAGCAGTCACACATTGATTAAATTTGAAAAATAAATAAAAATTCTTATTTTTAGCAATTACAAATGGTAGGATGGCTTATAAATGCATGGTAGCGTAACGCAACATAACGCTTGTAGCGTAAATGTAAAAATTTCGGAAAGATTTTGATGAATAAGTTTCTGACACACAAAAAAAGAAAAAATCATAGCAGATTGAAACATTTTATAGACATTTATAAAAACAAGTGTATTAAGTGACGTGAATATCACTTGCATGAAAATATATCTCACTCATTTCCAGGAAATAAAAATTTATTTTAAGAAAGGAAATGAAAATATTGATTTCAGCTCGAAAAGACCCAAAAATTTGTAAACAAAATTGCACATTAGAAACTTCTTTTAAACGCTTAGAAACTTCAGTTACGTGAAAATGCTGTATTTTTCCTATTCAGATAAAGCCATCGGTTTACATAATATTTCCTAGCTGACTTCCCACAAATTTCGCGGAACGCTACAGAATCGATCGGAACTTTATTACTACATAGATAGTAGCAATTTATTCCACTTAGTATGGGGTCAACGAACAGACTTAGACCACTTTTCTTGAATTTCCAGAGCACTTTTACTCATCCAATCCCGAAAAATTAATTTTGTTTTAAAGCGCGCTCTTCTTTCTTCGCGAGCAGTCCTGAGTGTTGCTGGGAAAGCAAATTAATTTGTTAGCCTTGATTTATTGCACGTGATGCTGACTTTATATCTATATATATATTTCCCCATCCTAACTTTAATTTTTACGCCTTTCCTTAATTTCGTCGTCTTGGTAGAAAAGCTGTAGAGTAAAATAGTTTCTAAAAAGAAGGAGAAAAAAGATGGTGCGTTATTTCGATCTGAAAAATATCGTCTGCAGCGAAGAAGATAAAGAAATTATTGTGTGCTTAGCAAACACGAGGCGTTGCTGGTTAAACCTTTTAGCGGAAAGAAAGTGGCAGTCAAATTATGGCAGCTGAGACAGAATTTGAAGCCAAACTATTCTAGTTTATAATGCAACTATGTATTTAAAAAGCGAGAACGTTCTGTACAAAATTGGCTTGAAATGGAGAATTTTTTGCCACATGAAAAGAGAAATAATGAGTGACATTTTATGCCATCTGTTGTCTTATTGGGCATAAATCTGTATATACATTTTTTAAAAAATTTCAAAACGGTCATCTCCTGTTTACACGGGGACGGATTAACCGTTTAATCGGGTACTGATTGTAGATAGCATATGAAACAGTGCTCTGGGAAAATACAGGACATTAACAGTAGTTTGAATAATTCAGTATCTTTGGAACATTTAAAACTAGCATTTGCTCATTTCCAATACACTTGCAATCCAAGAACTTATAAAAAAATTTTGTTTATGCGAATTTGATAAGTTCATAATGAATTTATTAATTCAATACATACTGAAAACATACTTCATCACTCATGCGTGATGAATTCAGTTCCTAGAGAATCGTTTTCGTATTCTAGACTAATCGGCAGTGCGTTGCGTGTTTTTCGGGTATTTTCTAAAAGCATAAAACAGAAAATTTAGTTCGGTTGGGTTTATATAATTATGGCAAAACAGTCGAGGGTTATATACTTAAGGGAAGATATACCTTCGTGGAAGCCTTTCTAAGGGAAACTGGCTCGTATACTCATGAGAAAAACCAAGAAAGCGGACATACAGTCAGCCCCTTCGCCGGAATTTGAGCCCCGGACTAAACTACCAGCTTTTAGCGGCTTTACCGCTTGGCCGCTGTGGGCTCCAAGCAACGGAAATAAATGTATCCTAGACTGTTAGATGTTTATTTGTTTCATAGTACCTAATATATTTCTTAATGGACACTGTAAATCCGGGTCTGTTTATTTATTTCTTAACTGCATTAAATTTCCATGAAAGCAACACGCAGACATTAGCTCAGGCAGGCCAGGTAACAATAATAAACAGAACTAGTGAACTGGGAAAAGTATTTATAGCAAGTTACTTTCTAACTTCCCAAACATAAAGTTTATTTTTACACACAGTAGAAATCGTTTATTCAAAATAATTAGGGATAATGCCTTTTGAATTCATTAATTACAGCAATAATTATTTCGCACTTAAAAGGTGAATGGGGAGAGACAGGAAACCACACGACTAAATCCAAATTGTAACGAGTCATCGACCGACCCATTTTAGTTCTGACGTCACTGTAGAGACTATTTTAGACCAAGGGTTCCCAACGGGGTCGGTATTGACCCTCTCGAGGTCGATGGAATTGTAAAGATTGTCAGTGAAGATCATAAGGTCGCATGGGGGTCGACAGCTGAATATGTACAAGCAATTGATCGGCACAACCAAGGTCCTATTGAATAATAAAATTGTAATTCAGAAGTCAAACAACAAAAATCAGCGTTATATTTACAAAATTTTCACAGGACTAGTTTCGATGGTTTTACCGAACCACCATCCTCAGCTGCAAAACCGCAAATGAATCATTCATTCATTCATGAATCATTCATTCATTCGTGTATTACGAATAAATACTTCTGAATTAGTATTTATTCGGCGTGTTATTGTGTCTTAATAATAAAATTGTAATTTATATATATATATATATATATATATATATATAAAGTTGTATCTTATAATAAGGAGAAAATCATATGAAATCAAAATAAACGAATACATACTTTAAAATTATTTATCTACTTTAAAAATAAATAATATTATTTAAAAATATATAAATTTTTATGCAATAAATTCAATGCATGAAAGTAAAACTCATGGCTCATAGAACCGCAGAACAACGATATATCTGTTCTACATATTATGATGCAAGAAGCTTTGATTGCTTTAAAGAAGGATGTTCAGGTGTAAGTCACATTCAAAACACATGGGTTTTCTTAAGTTTTGGAATATAAAAGTCATCCTAGAGATGTTGTTTCAAAACAAAAGTTGTTATTGAACTAACGTTACTGAGTTTTCCCTAGAATAATTTACTAAGGGAAACAAGAAAGAGGTAAATACTTTTGACCGAAGTGATTTAAAAATTATGTTAGTTAGTTTTCTCATGGTTCTTTTTTTAAAAATCGAGTCTGTACAGCAAACGCAGCCATCACATTTATTGGAATCGAAATTTTATGTAATTAGAATCTGTGGCATGGTTTCTGAAAACTTGTTTACAACTAAAAATTAATAAGAATAAGAATAAGAAGAAAACAAAAATAATAATACATAAATTTAATAAACCTTTTTCCAAAACATTTGTTTATATTTCCTTAATCTAATTATCTTTAAGTTATTTATGAGCAATTATTTGTGTGCTCTATATTATAGAGAAAAATGTAGGGGGGTTGCTGAAGAAAACCACCCTGTTTAAAGAGATCGATGAAAGAAAAAGTCTGGGAATCCTTGATTTAGACATTTAGACCAGGAAACATGAAAAATCAACTGCTCGTTTGCTGTAATTCGAACTGTAAATTGTCCACTGGCTAGCTGGATTAACTTTCATCCCAAGAGCAAACATGGAGGGGCTGTGATAATTCCTTACAACCACAAAATTGCTGTTTTATAAATCTCGACCTGTAATGTTAGTAAGAAAAGCGACATTTGGTCACTGAGAAATTTCTTCAAGAAATGCAAAAATTCAGTTGTGGCGCATTGCAAAACTGTTTTGTAATCTATCGGTATCTCTGACGTTCCAAGCTGTGTAACTTAAGTATCCTGATACTCTTTCAGCGCACTGTTCATTTTAATTGACATCAATGAACGTCAATTGCGATTAACCGATTGCGTCAATTGCGATTAACTGATATTACCGAACGTTAAGTCTACGTTCATTAATATCAGTTACCTTGAATTAATACTGAAACTACGTCTTAAAAATTAATTCATTGACAGTATAATATTTTAGTATTCCGAATACTAAGTTCATTTCTTTTTATTGTAAAATATGTATTTACTTCTAAAGAAATAACATTCAATAATGTCTGAGTTTTGGTTACATTACTATAATGTCATTTTCTGTCTCTGCTTAGGCGTAAAAAGTTCAGATTAATACAGCAACTGCTTTGGAAATATTCAGAGATCATGCATCTAATGTGATAGAAGTTTTGAAGATATTTTATGAGATACATCTACAACGCGTTATTTTGTTTTAAATCCACATAAAAGGCATCCCTACAGAGAACGAAGCAAATGTGCCCGAAGCGTTTGATATGCATGAGTAAATCAAATGCACTCCAAATAACCTAACACTTAATGGAGGGCAGTTATGCATGTGTAAAGATATTTTGTCGATTTTGGTAGTATAAGTTTTACTGCAGTTCAAATCAAACCAAAGGCATACTTCTTTTCAAATTTGTGAAAGTATTTATTTAGTATGTACAGCATTTGCTGTCTTGTACGTGTTATATCTCAAGGTAAATAAATTATAAAAAAGTTTACCTCGAGGCTTGTGAATCAGTGTTACGGCAGTGATGTATTATAATATGGCTCTGTCATGACTTTTTTCTAATGTTAAAATATAAGCGACTCATTCAATTCGCATTATAATAGCTTAATAAGGAAGCTTAAAGAATTATGTGTACTTTATTATCTTTCTTTAAAGACTGCATACTAAATAAAGTAACCTTTGTGATATAAAGCAGAAATAGGTACTGCTCAGTATATAATACTGATTCACATGTTAAACTGATTCGAAATTCAAATTTTTCAGAAACACATGATTTAATAAATCAAAGTTGCTCCACGTCACATCAATAGGTGCCTTGTCGCCTCGTCTTAACAAAACCACTATAACTCAGAGGACAGTTTAAAAAATTTTTCTCTTTATTAAAACATGTACTTAACAAAAGTGCACAGATCGTGCTTTACGGAAGTTTCACCGCTATTTGCGGAATACAAACTAATAGAAAATATAAAGTAATTAAAGCTTGAATTCGCAAAATCTTTGTTAAAAAGATAAGCCCAATAAAACATTGGCTCAAGATTCTAAATGTAAAAGCAAAATGACTAGCAAAAGACTAAAAACCGAACTAAGTAATTCTAAGAACTAGAGTGAAATATCATGAAGGTCAAAGTCACTGCTAAACGCTTCACTCGTAATTTCAAGAACTCTATTCTTATAAAGTCCTTGACTAATCCGCATGTTGACGAAAAAGGTAACAGTACAGATAATGATAAGGTAATAGGTTAATTAAAAACCTTACAATAAAGGTTCTATTTATTTATTCTTTTCATTCTAGTTTAGTGACTTGCATGTTCACCAACAACGTCAGTACTATATTAGTTAGAAGTGTACATATATAACATAAAAATTACGGTTGCTGCAATAAAACAAAATGTTTATTCTTTAGCTACACTACATAAAACAAATTGAAGTTTAGAAATCTTCAACAAAATAAAATTTTTCTGGCTTTGTAATTTGGCATAGTGCCATATTTTTGGAAACAATCACTCATATGCCTGCAGGGTCTCCTGGAACCTCTAATAACTACCTTTAATAAGCGTGTCACCATAGGACGACAGTACATTTAAAGTTAATAATTTGAACGTCGCATAATCGGCGACAGAAGTTAAAAATTAACAAAAATTTTAAACGTTGCGTTTCTCTAGTTTAGAATACAAAACTTGGTCAAAGCCATTAAAAAAAAGCGTCGCATTATATTAAGGTGCAAAATGGTCTGTGTATGTGCGTATATATATTTATATATGCAATATAAACAAGAATTTACGTATTTAAAAATTAGGATTGCAATTTATATATGTCGCGCAGTATGCTGTGAAATTAATCAAGCAATCAATCATCATAAAATAGTATCATGAAAAATGTTTGATGGTCTTAGGTTATTATTACTTTAAATGAATTAATTTTTTTTATTTGATAGTTTCTTCCAAATTTTTTTAAAAAAAATTATAATCATTCAGATATAATTCAGAAATCATTACCTTTGATTATATATATACATATATATGTGTGTATATATAATTCGCAAATCGTTTACGCAACAGAATCGAATATCGAAGGTATAAATGATTGAAAATATGACCACTGTCGATATCGATCAAATGACGGCAGATATGACCAATAACGATCAAATGATCTAAAATATTAGTAATCATAAATATTATGTTAAGTACTTTTCATGTAAATGCTTATTAAATATTTATTAGTAACCATTGATAGTGACTACGTATTTGCATATTCGTGAATCAATGCAACCTCAAAGTAGCTTTTACAGAAAAGCATTTTAAGAACCCGAAATAGCATATTTTATTAAAAGCTAAGCCGGTACATATACTTCCTAATCATTTTGGCAACAGTGACAAGTTATCGAAGATATGACTATGACGGTTCAAAAACATGTAATCTTTCATATCGTTATGAGTGACAGCACAAAGTTTCGTTCATATTATTTGATCAACAAATGTCCGTTTCTGTTGCTACGTGGCAAAGATATAAGCAAATTTCGAGAACATAATTCTTGTTTACTAAGTAATATACTAGATCTTATTATATAATAATTAGCAGTTTTATTTTTATAAATTTAATTAATTGACTTTGAAAATGTATCATTTATCAAACAACAAACAGAAAACACGATAATTAAAATGAAGTCTTAAAACAATCTTTGAAGGACTACAAAGATAAGATGAATAATTCTAATCATTTATGACGAAAGGAAAGTTTCAGGTTTGCGTAACTTTTTCACGTGTGACAGTTATTTTTGACTAAGCGGTCCTATATAACAAGCACGCTTGCAAAATTTCATTACGGCAAGGCCAATGCTCATACATTGTTGTTCCATCTCCCAAAGCAAACATAAAGTGATTAATATTAATAAACTGTCATTAAGTTCCTCTTTAATCTGCCTTTTGTCAACGTGCTAGCAAAACCCGAAAGATTAAATTAAAATCGGACCTTCCCCACCCACGAAAAAAAAATCGCTCCTTTTCGTAAGTAGCATAATCCAGATGCACTGATATGAAACCAAATTCTGAATGAATTCGTTGAAGTTATCAGCTACCGGTTTCGTTGAATTTGTCATCACGAACCAAATAATAAAAATGTAAGGTTTTTCTCGTGTTTGCATTGACTAGTATTATATCTTCCTCCAGGATTAACTATGTTGCGTTCTATTCCGTCCATTTGACAACGACGGTAATTGCTACAGAATGAGGGGGAGATATTTACTGTTGCTGACGTGGCACATCTTAAACGATCAGTGTCAGGTTTTTGAGCGGTTGCGCGTCAAGAGGCTTTTTAATGAACATAAATGATTATCTCTTTCGCGAAGAAGTCGCATTTTTGTTTTTAAAAATCTCATAAATTTCTTCCTGCTCGTGACAGGAGCAAGGAGCGTAAAATTTGAAGCTACGAGTATATATAATCACTCATGTTGCCTCATCAAGCTCTCAGTCCTCGCAAATGGGTTCTTTGGACATTTTAACACATTGTAATTGACGTTACAACCACTCCCGTGCAGAATAAAGGAATAGAACTTCATTTTTTTTAAAATCAGAATGAATATCCGTAAAGTGATAGTTAAAGTACGTAAATAAAAGTTTTATTTCTTTATGTAAAATCGCCTTGAAGAAAATGGATCCTAGAATAAATGAAGTTTTAAAACAAATTCCATCCTTCAATAGCAATAAACTGCCATTTTATAAATTAGACAGTTCATTTTAGTTTTTATAGCCTTCCGACTCGAATTTTTATTTCTTTGAAATTCCCAATTCTGATATATGCATGCATAGGCATGAGAAAATGACAAATTAAGGGCACTTATTGAGTATATTAACCAATTAGGAACAGCTATCTCGTTATTTAGAAGTGATTTAATTATATGCTTAATTAAAGACAATATTTTAAAGTTCTGATGAAACTCAGTTTGCTTAAGTTTAATTTGCATTGTTAGCTTTCTGCTTTATTGTTAAGGCATTGCTCACTAACAAATGTTTTAAATATAGTAATACAATAAATTTACATTCACTATGTAGACTTCATATCTTTGACCGAGTGGTTATAGACACGAAACCTTAATAACATACTTCGGGATCGATTCTCGGGGTCTCAATGGCAAGTTGCTTGGGAATTTGATATTCTAAGAGAAATCAGCTTCATCTGATGTACAGATAGATCCAGTTTCCGCTAGAAAACATTCCTCATTCTAATAGTTTCTCGGAACTAACCTACCAAATATGTGAATGTTTGTTGCATTCAGCTCCTTATTTAGTGACATTTAATATATTTTGCATATATTTATAATTTTTATTTGTTTGTGTTCAACAGTTATTATTTAAACCATTTAGTGAAACTAAGGTGATATACCAGATATCTTATATTGCAATCTGGCTTTGTCAGTTATGCAAATCTGGATTAATATGATAAAACTTTCCATGCCTAATTCTGTAACGCAATTATGCAAACTCAGAGGAATATAAAACATACTTAAGCAAGTACTTATGTAGAGATTCTTAATAATTCCAATGGCTAAATCCCCACTAACTAAGATTTCATTCCGTCAGATAGTGATAATTTACTAAGAAATATAAATGACTTTAAATTTTAAAAATTTAAACTAAAATTTACTGAACCTTACTTTAGTCTGATGATCTACAGCAAAACCACAGCAAAATGCAGTGAAGTACGACAAACAAATTCAAACACATTATAGATAGTGTGTGTGTAGATAGAGAAACTATACACACTATAG
This sequence comes from Stegodyphus dumicola, assembly GCF_044657685.1. Lineage (NCBI taxonomy): Eukaryota > Metazoa > Arthropoda > Arachnida > Araneae > Eresidae > Stegodyphus > Stegodyphus dumicola. The sequence goes on along the minus strand of NC_140781.1, from coordinate 137,686,820 downwards.
ATAGAAAACATTATATTTCTAAATACTAGAAGGACGGAATCTGAGAAGGTAGTTCTCATACATGATAGTCTCTTGTTCCAAGGATTTTTAACAGTTAAAAGTATGTTGAGTAAATTTCAGTGATGTTTCCAATATCTTGAGTTAAAAAATAATTGGTGCTGTTTATTGGTAATTCAAACTATAATACAATTATAAAGCGTTATTTAAATATCGAAAAAACGAAAAAAAAATACAAACCATTCTTTAACGTGAGGAAAATAAGATTGACGTAACAAATTCAGCAAAAAAATTAATTGTTACAATTAAAGGCATTTAATTAATTTAATTAAAATGTAACTGGTATTTCTGAAATTTTCTAACCCATGCAGTGAAATTTTTGTTTAAAACCACCCTCTTATATCAAATTTTCCCTTGCAGCAATCACACAAGTTATTTCAATACGACAAGCATGGAATGTATTACACATACATCAAGCCTATACTCATTAAAACTGAAAGGAACACGCTAAAGTGAAACATAAAATTATCAAAGCATTAAACGTGTGTTTAGCCTAGATTTAATCATGAGATCCATGGATTTCGAGGGTAAACAAGTACAGGTCCCTCTTTATCATGAGCAAAAAAATCTGCAAGACTGGGAAAGGCACGGCACATAGTTATACTATACAGCAGAGCAAAAGCCGACGAGAACGTAGCGCTATTTGTCAGCAAAAATAGTAAAGAAATCGAAAAGTTCAGTTAATATTAATGCAAACAGCCTTTCGATTTAAAAAAAATTAAAGGAAACTGTGATTTCAGAAAAATTTCTGTTTTCTGCTTTAAATATTTTAACAGATTAATAATTAACTTAACAATAGATTTCGTTATGTAGTTTTAAAACAATATTTAATATTATTTAATGTTATATTTAATTTAGATTTAGCTTAACAATAAATTCTCATAAAAATTCTGAAATATATAGAAAGAAGCAAATAATCGTGTGATTTCATAATATGGGTTAAACATTAGAAAGATGAAACTTAAACATAATATTTCTGGAAAATAAACAAGTCAACAATGAACAAGGTATCAGAAAGTTTTGTGATTTCAGAATAATAAGTAGTTTATCTTATGGGTAAATTTTACAGAGCATGTTACAAGGAGGTTCTGAGTTATAATCATAACTAACTTAATCTATTCAGCATTTATCCAAGATAATTTCATGCCAATGTATCATAGTATAAAACAACAGTAGCTATCAAATCTTGCACAGTATCAGAATTTGGCTTTGTTAATGAGGGATAGCAGAAATCTGACCAGAGTTTAAACTAAGAAATTACACAGAATGTGAAGGTTTTGTGTCTTTTTCCTTCATACTAATAAATTAAAGGTTCAAAGAAAGATTGAATAGATGAATAATTACTGGAATAAGTGATGAATAAGGCCAAGGCAGAGAAAAATAAGTGACAAAATGGCAAACAGAAGAACGTAAACGATAGTTAATGGTAATATGAGAGTCTTAGTGAACCCAGAAACATTTGAAACATAAATAAACTAAGTTTCACTGTCTACTCGCAAAATAATAAATTTGGCAATTGGAAATATTTTAACTTTTCATCTGGCTTAAGAGGTCAATGTGTAATTTATAAATGTTTATGACACTTATTAATTTGTCACGTTGAATAATTTATTTTTTAATCTCCCATTTTCATTTGAGTAACTTATATTATCCACATAGGATAGTAAAATCTTTAACCTTCGGTGACTTTTAATGACAAAAATATATACATTTCAATACAATTAGTAAGGGAAGTGAACAAACCAATGCATGAAATAAACCAAGCGATAAAAGCGGAATGAGTTTAACAAGAATAATACAGAGAGGGAGAAACTGTATCTGAAGTTTGATATATCAAAGTAAAAAAAGGAAGAAAAATTCAGACAGCAAAAAAGAACTTGATGCACCAAAACCTAATGGAACAGAATCAACAAAAGAATAACAAAAAACAATTTGTTATACATCTCTCAATATCTCTTCAGGGGGTAAGGTTTCACTAGTGGCCAAGCGGTTAAGACCCCCGAGTAAAGAGAGTTCGACCTGGATTCGAATACAGACGAACGGACTGGCTGCATAAATGGGTTTTATGGGTTATCCTATGTGTTCGTGAATACGAGCGAATTTCTTTAAAAAAGCCCTCTATGAAGGCATTCCTCTCTTTAGGCAGAGAGCCCGCGTGAGCTTTGCCATTTTCAAATAATCCACTCAAGGGTACGGTGTATCGAAAAAAATTTATGTTTCTGAAGTACGTAATAAACAATTTCGTACTGTCAAAAATTTAAGTCAAACCACCAAATTCAACAGTTTTTCATATTATGTAAATATGTATTCATTAATTGAGTACCAACCCTCTGAAAAGAAGTTACAAGATATGTAACATATTATTTTTTCAATTCCTTTGTTTCGATTGTATTTATTTTTTGCTTTGATGTATCAAGTTCTCGCTGGTAAAGAAATATTATTATATTTTTATATATACATATTGCACCATGTACAGGCAAAGAAAACTTTACATTTTTGCATTTTTATGGCAGCAAAATATTAGTAGAAATCTATTAAATTGTTAAATTAAAATTTGAATTTGAATGGTTTTGGTTAAACAAAGGTAAAAGGAAGGCTGAAGGGAGATATAAAAATGCCTGAAATTTTATACGTGGAAATTTAACTCTCATCAAATAGAAACCACTTGAAAGGAGTAGAAAAGATATGAGGAAGATATTTAAATGCCTGTATGCAGGAAAGAAAAGATAATTAAAATTTTGTACTCCCCGCTAACGGAAGTAAGAGTAGACTGCTCAACCGGAAGGTCATCATTAAGATCTTTTTCCAGTTATATATTTTCGCTTAAGAAGTGTCAAAAGGGAAGGCATAGTTTCTTTGCTACCGTTGTCTACTAGCTTAAAGAACTGAGCACATGCGGTTCACCTTTTTCGTTTTTATTTCTTTTTTATATTGAGCGAAACTCATTTGCATACAAATTGGAAAGCATCATTGTCCCAGATCTAGCGTTCGATAAAACCTTAAAAGTGGAGGTAGGAACGTCATGATCTTTATGCATATTATAAATTGGAAGCACGCCTCAGCTTAGAGCTTTTAATGTTGTGAAGTTTAAGTTTGAAGTCAAAAATCGAATCAATTTATTTGTTACTGTATGCTTGTCTCAGCTGAGAAGTACTTTGTTTTACTTTTACATTAAACTCGGTAATCCCATTCACTAATATGTGTCTAAAGAAGTGCCAAGTTAATTTATACGTTAGTTTTATAACGGGATGTAGAAATAGAGTACACTGTTAATTTACCACTGCATCCAACCTAAGGAATTGAGATTGTTTCCAGAATGAATATTCACTTTCATACATGCCATAGATCAATCTGTAAACACATCCTGTGCCAGTTTTGGGGTACTATTACATTGCCTGGCGGATGAGAAAATCTGCCGAGTTCGATTAACGATAAATTGCGATGGTACAGCTTCGAGAATAAGTGCCTGAACCGACATGTGTCGTGTGTTCTTACGTGCTACTGTCATGGTTGCGTATTAAGAGTGGCGAAAGGATGGGCAAACACTGTATGCTGTAGTAGTGAAAGGATAGGACCTTTGCAACACTGTACATCATTCATTGACGCCAGATGCCAGGGAAGACACTTGTGCATTGTTAAATGTGACCACGAGGAAGCAGTGCGATAAATAGTTCGCTGCTGTATCAGAGCTGATCAGATTGATATTTCACAGGACATGTTTCACTGAATCCTCTTAGCCAAAAATAAGGCCAAATAGAGAAGGAAGGCCAAAAAATAATATATAATAGGTAATATACGATTGAGCAAATGCTGTTTGTCCAGAATCCAAAGGCAAATCCACATACTGATTCCAGACTCAGGTGGCCGAGTTCATCTTCGCAGATTACCTTCGGTACAGTTCCTGAATGCATTGTTTGCCGCCCAACCCAAAAAGCACTCTCGGGGGGGGAATCCGCGGACTCCTATTCCCGAGATGCTCTATAAAACTGGGCGAGGAACTAAGCTAAAGTCGGGCTGTCACCTATATGATGCTCAGGGCTCTTGCCAACAGCATACGCATTTAACTCCCTGCCACGATGAATGTCGTGGGTTTGTGCTTACCATTGTTAGACAAGCGAGACTGGTAAAGACAACAACAACACGCACTTTTTAACGGATGTGGACTGATGGAGAAGTATGACCACATGGATGATGCAACAAAAATAAAATCCATAGTGTACTTTCAACTTTCAAAATTAGTAGATAGCAGGCACGGAGGAAGACTTAAAGTTGGTAGAAATCAGCACAGAACTGGGTTAATTGAATATTCGGGATGAAGAGATACAAGGAAGAAGCACGTAGGGAAGCTTAGTTGTGGTGGAAATGGTGGATATATGTATTAAACTCAGTTATTGGAGATACGGTGGTAGAGTACATGCAGGAGACTAGAATGTAGATTAGGGCTTGCCATTTCTGTACTATCTGGTCGTTAAGTTAATGATATCTTAACTCACTTGTTGTAATTCAAAAGTCGAATGGTGTACCAGCCGATGAGTGAATAAAATAGTGTAACAATTATAAGGTATTTCCTCCCTCTTTTATGCATGCCTTCGTGGTGTAATTAGAAGCATACTCTAAGCGTATTCGAGAGGTCCAGGGTTCGAGTCCCTGGGAGGCATTACATATTTTTCACGTCTCCTGCTTCAAAATAACCTAATCACTCTACACAGTGATAATAACTGTTGGGTTCAAGTATTGGCGAATGAATGGTATAGCTGCATGGACGTTTTTCGTAGATTTTTCTTGTGTGTAACTTAAAAAAGAAACAGTTTCATTCACGAAAGCACTCCGCCCCTTAGCCTCCACTATAATCAAATAATACAATTCAATTGAAAAATCGAAGCTTGTTGTTGGCTGTACTTCATACGACAGCCAAGAAATATGGCAATCTGCTTTCGATCTGTGACATAGTTCTAGCCAAACAGTCGAAAGATTCTGCAAAGCAAACTATGGAATTATCCTTTTACAGCTAAAATCGTATTTCCCCATCCCAGTGCATAAAATAAATAATAGTTTCACTTTTTGCCTTTCTTTGTAAAAGTGAAAGCCTCTTCGAATTTATTTCGAAAATCCAAAACACGTACTAAAGTAGACCATTCAAGAAGTGGCATAAAGCGAATGTTCATTAGGAAATAGCAGTTTGCTGAATAATATATATAAGAATGTATACAGCGTACACTTGAAATAATGTATCATAGCTAAATGGAAATAAAGTGGACTAAATCTGTCAGTGCTGTGATTTAAGGCTTAAAATCACTAAATAAGTGTAACTATAAACATCAAAAAGCTTAATTTTAAACAATAATTCTTTGCTTTGAATTTGCATCGAATTCGCATCCTATTTTTCTAAATACCTAATAACTCTTATAACTTAGTATAACTGAATATTAAGATAGATTGAGTTATTATAATCGATTATTTTGATAACTGAAGTTGCATTCAAAAAGCAACAGAACGCGTAAACTTGCGTGGAAATTGAAAATGTAACAAAATTTCTGTGAAAAATGGTTTTAAAACGTATTTCATAATATTTAAATTCCTGTTTAATGCTTATACCTAAGCCTCTCTCTAAAACAGTTCTTAACTTTAATTTAAAAAAAATTCCTGCTGTCTATGTGGCAGCAGTATTTCTGCCTTTGAAATATATTATTAAATTTTATTGACTTTTGATATTATATATGTATACACTACGGAAGGCAGCTGTATGAAGTTATTAATATGCAGAGGTACAACAATCTTTCACAAAATGTTTTAACTCTTTATCCAGAGTACAATATTAGCTTTACATTTCTACCGAACGTTTCAAAACAGTTACAGATATTTGTGCTCTTAAGCAAAAGAAACATTCCGTCTGTCACAAAATAATGAAATAAGAGCTTCTAAACGCTGATACAAAACAATTTCTCAGAAATGTCTTATTCCTTCATAAAGGGTTTAACTTCCAACTGCTTGAAATATGATAATTTGGCTCAGTTCGAGAAAATTAAATAATAATTTCTCTGCAAATTGTATATTAAAATCCAATTTCTTGCATTTTGGATATGACTGTCTTTCAAGACAAATACGACTGCCTGTTCTCAGTATCAACAATTTCTACATTGCAGCTTTTTTATTTAATTATAAGTTTTGTATAATATGACGAAACAAATTTAAAATATTAAATCCACATTTTTCGTAATATGATAGAAGAGATTCAGTACATTTCATACGCATTTCGCAATTTCAAAAGTAATATTTATTTTAATATCAGTTTCATCGGTAGCATTCGTTAAACAATGTATAAGAATATTAAAACTAATATTAAAGTTTCTGTCGGAACAATATTATGAATTTCATTGAATTTCGAAATAACGTTATCGCTTTAAGTCATTATAAGTATAAAAGACGTTCAGAAACGATAACAAAAAGGTTATGTTATTTGAGAAATCACTTTAAATAAAATAAATCTGATTTTGAACAATTAACAATTCTGAAATACAAGCATCAAACAGATTTGAAATTATAGGAAATAAAAAACACATTTGTTTCTCAAGAACAGTTTAAAAAGCATATAATGAACGTGTGATAACATACGCAAACTAAAATTAGAAACTTAACTTATTAGCTTTATTTTATTCACATCAACCATTCAGTTACCTCTATCTTTCCGCATATCAATACTTGTTTATTGCCCTCCAGAAAACATAATCTACACAAATGAGAAAGTAGTTATAGACATGATTTTCACTGCATTTACGTAAACTTCTAGATGTGGTGTGTGGTGAGTGCTATTTTGGAAGTAGCAATTGAAATAAATTGAAGCTTTAGCCGAGAAAATGATCTTTAAACATCACGATACTCTTAAAAATCATCTACTGTGACTAAAATACACTGATCTTTTCAAAGAGCTGTAAAGTTGCTGAACACTAGTAGTTTGAGCCGGACTCGAATTCCGGAGAAAGGCATGGCTGCATGGGCGTTTTCGTGGTTTTCCCCATGTTTAATGGGTATACGAAACAGTTTGCTTTAAAAAGTCCTCCTCAAAGCGATCCCTTTCTCTAGGAAGATATTCTTCGTGTATACTTTGTCATAATCATAAAAAACAAAACAAACCAAATCTTCCTCTGATATGTGACTCAAACTCAACTCAGTTTCCCAACATAAAATCTCTAGTGCAATGGTGTGTGCTATAATATACTGTGCAATATAGTGCTTTGTGTCATGAACCACAAATAAAATCTCGACTAATGTCATTTAAATTATTACCCACTTTCGTGTAGCAGCTACCAATACATGTCATAAAATAATTTGCACAAAAGTATGAGACTAACGTCACTCCTTACAACACTTGACACAAAATGTTTACTTTTTGGAAGTTAGAAGATGCACTCTACCGAAATTAGGAAATGCATGCTTTGTTAGTAGGGTAAAATCCTGCAGAATTATGAATACTTTTAAGCATTCATAGTTCGAATAAAAAGATAGTTTTATTGATGACAAAAGGAAAAGAAAACAATTTTGAAATACCTAAAGTAAAGTAAATCAATTCGATCTAAATGAATTTGTAAATGATACAAAATATCACTGATAAAACAGCAAAAATAACTTTGAATAAATGAATGTTTGTTGTTATTTTCAAAATATAACATTTTAAAATATAGCGATTATATTACTCCATTAAACTGCAAAATATAGTACCAGATATAAAAAACATATATAAGTACATTTGCTTCAAATGCAAACTTTACAAGAAATGCTAATATTATGCTGGTATTATTTTATTTACCTTGAGTTCGACGAAACACAGATGGCCAAAACGCGCACATGGCCCAGTCTCTTTTTAAGCGTATAAGAAAAATTTTAAACAAAATTAAGCCAAAATACAGCCTAAAGCATTCAGTGATATTTTACATGCCATAGCAAAATGCTTTCCGAACCTATAATAAAGTCCATTGACTAACGGTCCAAAGCGTGGGTTTCGAACCAAATTTATCTTCCCAAACAAATCACAACGGGACTATCTTTCAAATTCGTATTCGGTCAAGCGGAAAACAGGATCCGGAATTTCCCTCCCTCTCTCTTAAAAGCGGGAGTGTATTCTATCCAGAGATTTCATATGATATATAGAGAAGTAAAACGCATTTTTTTAATACTTTGAGATAGAAGCAATCTCGGGGGTCTTCCGAAGTATATCTCTATTTTTATGCTATTTTGCTTTAGACAATAGGGAACGTGAAATTTGTAACTATGCCGTTAGCTTCAATAACCGTGCGATGCTCAAGTTGATGTTCAGAAGAGTTTGAAGCACGATATGCCCAACGGTCATACGCTCTGTTCATAAAGCAGCACATGGATGATATATTCGGTATGGGTATGTTTGCAAATATTTTGATAATATTTAGAGAATTATGCGCAAATATGTATGTTCATTTCAATGTTTTAAACCACAATATGTAAAAGGATTATGATAGGTTATACGAACATTTTCATTTAAGTATATTGCAAAATTTTATATGTCATTTTAGTCTGGTACTTCTTCTGAAATATTTGATTATATGCCCCGTTGAGAGCTGATAATTCAGCACTGCTTATTGAAAATTGATTAAAATTAGGGAGATTCTCTTAAATGGCAAATGAATATATTAGATTTTAAAGAATCTGGCAATATTTGAAAGAGCAACTATAACAACAAAAAACTTAACTTTTTTAACGCTTGAAGTTTCTTGTAAACATTGGCTGTTGAAGAAGAAGAAATGGCGTAAAATTATATTTATGGTTTCTTTTGAGGTTAATAAGGAAACTCGGATTGAAGTTGAAGGGGTTTCGAGTTATAATTTGTTATGACGTTTGGCAAGGTTTGATAGAGGAACAGCTTGTTTATAAGGTATTTCTCCCACTTCCCTAGCGTGCCTTCGTGGTGTAACGGTAACACGCTGGGCCGGTATTCCAGAGGTCCGTGGTTCTATTCCCGGCGAAGGCGGTTGCATATTTTTCATCTTTTCTGCTTCCAGTTAACCTAATATGACTGTACATGTTGACCGAGTGTATTCCGCTACTGATGATGAAGCACTAAGCAATTTACAGCTGATTCAGAAGTCAAACAACAAAAATCAGCGTTATATTTTCAAATTTTCCCAGGACTAGTTACGATGGTTTTACCGCACCACCATCCTCAGCTCGAGAAACGCAAATGAACGAGATAGGACATAATGATCAGATAAGATAAGAAAGCCTGGACAGAAAATAAGCTAGTGGCGCCATCTGTTGGTGAAACCAGAACTAAAACATAATTTCTTTAAAGGCCGAAGGCAAAGATGGATTGGAATTAGGATCGTCAACTAGAACAGAAAGATTTTTTTGAATGTGAAATGCCTCTAGAAAATCCAGTTCTCCAATGGAAGATGTTTTTTGAATAATTTTGGCAGCAAAAAAATTGGAAGTGTGATTTTTGGACCAACAATGTTAGGCAACGGAAGACTTCTGTGTTTCCTTTTTCTAACATATGCCTCATGTTCCTTGACGCGAAATTTTAAGGCTCTCTTAGTTTGGCCAATGTAAATTAAACCAAACTGGCAAGGAATCCTATAAATACCCCAGGTTCTTGAGTATGGAACTCGGAATTTTTTTGATGTGCCTGTGTTATGTGTCTTTTATTGTGTGAGAATTGTTGAATTCTCATCTCAACACACGCTGCCTTTTAAGGCATACTCTTGTTTTAGGAGATTATAAAATTATGTTGTCATTGCCTTCTTTCCATCAATTAGCTATAAAGTTGCGCATATTTTGCAGAAATTTAACTTTCGGGTCGTTTATTCTCCCATCAATAAAATTCCGAGTTCCATACTCAAGGACCGCATTCTGGATATGAATTCCTGGGGTATTTATAGGATTCCTTCCTAGTGTGGTTTAATTTACATTAGCCAAACTAACAGAGCCTTCAAATTTCGCGTCAAGGAACATGAGGCATATGTTAGAAAAAAAGGGAACACAGAAGTCTTCCGTTGCCCAACACTGTTGGTCCGAAAATCACACTTCCAATTTTTCTGCTGCCAAAATTATTCAAAAAACATCTTCCATTGGAGAACTGGATTTTCTAGAGGCATTTCACATTCAAAAAAATCTTTCTGTTCTAGTTGACGATCCTAATTCCAATCCACCTTTGCCTTCGGCCTTTAAAGTAATTATGTTTTAGTTCTGATTTCACCAACAGATGGCGCCACTAGCTTATTTTCTGTCCAGGCTTTCCTATCTTATCTGATGATTATGTACTATCTCGTTCATTTGCGTTTCTGCAGCTGAAGATGGTGGTTCGGTAAAACCATCGAAACTAGTTCTGTGAAAATTTGAAAATATAACGCTGATTTTTGTTGTTTGACTTCTGAATTAATATTTGTTCTGCGTGTTATTGTGTCTTAATTTACAGCTGGTTTAACAAATTCCATAGAGAAGGTAAGATGAATAACATAAAAGTTTACCGAAATCTCCCGAAATGCCAGAAAACATTGATGTTGCGCAGCAAATAAACAGCTTTTATCGTCATGTCAAATATGATGAAAGTGGGACGTCTCTGAGCATCAGAAGGAACTGAGTGCATTCAGGTTTACATAATCACTTAGAGAAAGAAATGTATATGGGTGTTAGATTTCATATAATTAATCTCAAGCGCATAAGAATGCTCCCATCAGATGATGTAATATAAGCTTAAAAGTCTCAAGTCTGGTTTATCAAAAGCTATCTTTGGCATTGTAATAGATGACGAAACCTCGGATTTTTTTCTGCGAGTCTGTAATAAAAGTCTCATGTCGGATATTTCGAAATGAATTTGTAAGATATTTTCTCCCTCTCTTTCCGCATGGCTTCGTGGTGTAATTAAATGTATAATCGATGCGTATTTTACAGGTCCAGAGTTCGAATCCCGGCGACAGTATGGCACATTTTCACGTTCCTGTTAAAATAAAATAAAATAAAAAAAATTAAAAATTAAAAAAAAAAAAAACGCTAAATACTCTCCAATGGATCCCGAACTAAAAGGTGTCGGACGATAATTCGCCAACACAAGGATTTGGTTTTTAGGTCCCTAATCCCCAGTCGCCCTTTAAAAGGGGAGTGCATAAAGTATTTTCTCTCATTTTTCCGCATGCCTTCATGGTGTAATTAGAAGCATACTCGACGCGTATTCGGGAGGTCCAGGGCTCGAAACCCAGCAGAGGTCATTGCATATTTTTCACGTCTCCTGAAAAGAAAAAAAAAAAAAAAAAAAAAAAAAAAAACTAATGACTCTACAAACTAAATCCTACAAAAGGTGCACATGTACAGCGCTTCACGAAAAGTTGGTGCAAAGATTTCTTCAAACACTTAGCCATGTTCAAACAGTTTGCATGACGGATTGTAGAACATTAAACTCTGACTGGCATACTACAATTTATTTGTCAGATATAATTGCTTAACTCAGAAAAATAAATGGGAATATTGCATCATTCGGCATCGCGATGCACAAGATCACTCACATTTTATTTAAAACTATCAGTTATATGAAGAATGAAGAAAATTTATTTGAAGAGCCATTACCTTATTCACCTTAGTCATCAGCACACATTCATCTTTTTGTTTTGTTCCCAGCGATTAAACAAAAAGTATATGAACACCGCTTTAGCAAACCGGAAGAAAATTTTAAAGATTAAAATTCTGTTATAGGAGTTTCGTAACTATTTTTGGAAGATGGTTTGTTTGAATGAAACACAGTATTGGTGGTACAGGTGAATATTTTGCGAAGAAATAAAATAAATACTGCCCACGCAAAATATTCTGTATACTACTTATATACTAGCCTCTATGTTAGACTGCAGATAACCTATTCTGAGTTGTATTTTGAATATACAACTGTATATTCAAAACTGTTTGTATATTGAATAAATTTTGCCTAAATTTCATATTTTACTTTTATTTTTATTTCTCTTTTATGAATGTAAAATTTTATATTATGATTTGAAATATAAGATTGCAACATACATACTTTTTAAATGGAGGTTAGATCTTATTAAATTATTATTAATAAGATTATTATTAAATCCTATAATAGGAATTATTATTATTATTAAATCCTATAATAGGAAAAAAAATTCGGCATATTAGTAAGACAAAACGTCATGTTTACTACTTACGCATTTCATTTCAAAGGACCTTGCAGTAAATATGGCAAATATGAGAGGTAAACTGTGAAAAAAGCGTATAAAATAAAAATGGAAGAAAACGAAGTTTTTATAACAAGTAACAAATTGGTCACATTTTTAATTCCAATTTTTAATATAATTCTAGCCTTTAAATTTCTAATATATTTTCTTTTTATCTTTACTCTTTAAGTCGTGAAATATTATGTTTTCTTTGCCCAGATGGCGTTAAGGATTACGCTTCCTTTAATTACAATAGGTTCTACTACTACATTACCTTCTCTAATTTTCTCTTCCGGTAATTTCCTTTCCCCAGAAGGTCTGGAAATCATTTGTTTGTTAGCAATAGAGCAGAGAACGCTTGATTAAAATCGCTGAAATGCGTTTCACTTTAATTTACATTTATCACACCGACAATCTGTAGCAAGCAAAGCTGTCTTGCCATTTCAAAGCTTAACTATTTAATAAAATCTCTCAAGCAAGGCAAATATCAGAAGGAAAAAGGTATCACTCTATTATTTTATTTTTTCGATAAAAGTATAATTAATCATTAAGGATGCATTCCGGACACTTGTTATTTACTTGGATCTAACAGTATATTAAAGCAATGGCAATTAACTTCCAGAATTAAAAGCTTACTAAACTATTTCTAACAAAGTTGATCAATTCTGTAAGAAATATGAATGCAGCTTCGTTATACTATTGCATTAAGCTAAAGACCTTCCGTATTTCCTTATTAAAATAAATTGATTTTTCACACTCAAATCAAAGTTCCTTATACATCTACAAAGTTGTGAAAATAAAGTCAGTGAAACTGATTTCCTCTTATGTGTGCACTCCCAGCTTCACGTGAATATTTATGCTCTGCAAGTAACTGAAACGACAGAGGAGTACTCTTTCTCATGTTTGTACAGTAGCTGCTACGTTATGGCAGAATGGAGTTAAATTTAAAATTTTTACTAAATTATGGAAGCAACTTAGATTTTAATTTATTTGCATTTCAGCAAAATATTTTGAAAATTAGTCTAAAATTTTGTATACTTTCCCTTGTATATTATTGGAAATAAATAAGTTTCTCAATAAATATTCAAGTCACATGCTGAGATTTCTCTAATCTCCACCTATTAAACTTCCCACATGACAGATAAATGGAAAAGTAATGCTTGATATGCAACCGGGATATGAAACATTTCAAAGTATTATTGCGTTTGAAAAGCGCGAATCATATTTGTTTTAAGAAAGCAAACAACAGATTTTCCTGTTGTTTCTGCATAGCAGTGCAAACAATAGCTGAACAAATACAAAAGATTCGAACCAAAGGTTTGGAGAAAAGATAAGACATTTAAGGCCTAGCGGCAGTTCAGCACGAATGCAATTTCATAGGAAGATGCATTTAAATTTTGAAGCTCGATGATAAAAAAGCTTGAATATATTTTAAGTTGATTTATTGAAATGAAGGACACGAAAGACGAAGTGTGCACTTCAAAACAAATAAACATAGATTACGTGCAAGGTGCAAAATTTTAGACTTATTTTGTTTTTATTTTGAAGCACTGCTGGTATATTTACTCGAATAAAATTGAAATTTGTTTTTACTACCACTAAATATTTGTACTAAATATTTGTACCTGCGGTGGATTTTCTCGTCGAATGTTTTTTGTAGCTAGAAATGATAATATTTTCGTTTCGAGCAATAAAAACGCTGCTAGATGTTTTTACTTTAAATTATTTTATTAAATATAAGCACAGCAAGTTAGATTTGAAATTCTCCTTTTTAGATACAGTATCACTGAAAGATTCTTCTCAAAGCGTTGATAAATTGCGTTTTTATTTTGTTTGGAATGCGAAGTGCAAGCAAATGAATGTAATTTGGATACTTAATGTCTTTGCCAATGTTATTTATTCATTGAGATTTATTTTGAGAAACGACGGTGAAATTTATTTTGAGAAACTTTTAACAAATATTTCGTATTTTCCTAAATGAATGTAGTTCTAAAAAACAAAATTATTGTTTGCATTGTTCAAATATTAGTTTGTGCAATACAAAATAAAGACGGATTTATTCTAACTGCATCATCCGTCATAAGATGTTTACTTCAAAAGTAACTAATTATACATTAGATATAAATGAAGTGCTTCTATCAGATGTACGCCGCTTGATAAAAATAAGAATTTTAAATGAATACAACATATTAAAGCAGTTTAAATGAAAATGATAATGGAAAATTCTGTATTCGGAAAACAACGACTCACTTTGTATTAAATAGTAACTTCACGATAAATTTATTTAAAGCTAATAAATAATTCTGCGGAATAAACTAGCCTTTGACTAAGACAGATAAAATTATAACTTCATTTGTTACATTACGTACAAGATGCTTAAAAGCAAATGTATGTCTGTTGCTTCTAAGCCAATTGCTTTCTTATTTCCATCTTTATTTTTAATTAAAAACAAACCTGATTATTTAATTCTTGAGCAATATTAATAATATGAGTAAAGATGTGACTTATTTTTATGCAACATATGTTTCATTTTTTAACAAATGTTCTCTGTAAAGTTTACTATATATATATGTGCTTGAGAAACAATTTCTAGTAACTTACAATTATTTCGCCACATTATTTGCCTGAACTTTATTTATGGTTTAAAAAATCAAAACCTATACAAAAATAATAAACTCTACAGTAAAAACCTTTTATAAAATTTCACTTTTTTCATTAATTAAAGGCTAAATTTTACATAACTCTCAAAGACCTAGGTATTTTCCCTTTTAAAAGAAAATACGCAATCTTATATTAAATTTAATAAGCTACATATTTTTGATAATTTTAATATTTTCGTAAATTATTTTATTTCACTTGCCAGAGACATTTTGTGATTCCTAAGTGAGGTAGAGACAGTAAACGTTTATCTCGCCCAGAAACATAGCTAAACTTAATTGTTCGGGTACACTTAAAAGCAAGAAATAAACGAGGTTAGCATTATTTGCAGATAATTTAACATCTTTATCCTAATGTTTAATGTACTTCCACTACTACTTTTTCATTTGTTATCTATATTGAATTTTCAGTAAATGAACAGTCAACAATTATATCGCGTAGAAACAGATAACGCTAAAAGCGCTAGAGTTGCCAAACACAGGGTTCTCTTTACAGGCCATTTGCTTAGATTGTTGCATTTTAACTCCCAGTGTTTATACAGAATTCAAATTAATTATAGAAAATTGTTAAGAGAGGAATTTCTTCACCTAATCATAAGACATTTGCCTGCTCCATGGTTCATATAAGGATGGATTTATTAATGATCAGTTAATAATTGCTGCCAAAAAAAACGAAAATTGGCATAATGAACAGACACAATGTGAACTGCAAAAATGTGCAGCCATAATCGATAATATGTGTAAGCAGCGTAGATGATAAAAAGAAGCGAACGAAGTTAAAGTCATAATGCAATCCAGTTCCTTGTTGAAGGGCTTGGATCTCCTGCAGTTCACTGGGGATTGCTATAGACCAGAGTTTCTTAAACTGTGGGTCGGGGTTGCGGGACCTGTAGTAGGGGGCCTCCAAAAATGTTAGCAATTTTCATATATCTTTAACTTATTATTATAATTTTACAATTACCAAATATTTTTACATAATGTATCTGAAAACAGATAAAGATAAGACAATACAGGCAAAGAAAAAACGAAAATGTTTCGATGCATTTTTTTATAATAGAAATGTTTATTTTACTGTAATAATTAAAGTTAATGACCTAAAATTGCAATAGTATATTACAGTACAAGTGAAGAAACTGGTAGTTTCATTCACGCGTGTGTCGGATTTGCGCAATGCTTATTGTGTCCCACAAAATTTTCGTCAAACTTTAAGGGGTGCCCACACCTTGCCAATTTTGGAGACAATGGTCTCTACTACGGGATACGCAAAGTGATACTTGTGGTATGTCAAAGAAGTAGTATCACGATCCACTTGCGTGAATGTGATCGTGTGCTTGTTCGCTAAGTCTGGTTTCACTAGCGTGTGGGCAGCTCAGCATTAAAAAAGCACCGGCTTTAAAGCGCATGCGATGCACGGAGTACAACTTTTAATTATTTTCGTTTTAAGAGCAAAAACATTTAGATATCACTAATATAGACGATATTCTGTGTACATACTAGTTGTTGGCCAAGTTAAGATACCAGAAAAAAATATCGGAAAGGACTGACAAGTCTCCGGCTAAACAGCGGTCCGCACATTCTCAGCATCCGGTCATGTCAAAGAATTTAAAACTAGTAGTGGAAGTTCTCATGCTTGGCGGCAGATAGATTATACTTTGTTAAAACTGTGACTGCAATAGTGCAAAGTTTTATTATTATATGCAGAACTGTTGTTCAGCTACGTATGTGGCTGACCAACTTACAGCATTTACTTGTCATTTATTGATAGATCTTTATGTAGTTCGATGCCATAGTTTTGTAAGGAAGTGCATCATAAACGAAAAAATTCTCAAGGAGCTCATACAGCAAAGACAAAATTCAGGTTTTATTTGCTAGTTTTAGAATAAACCATCGAATTAATAAAATTGTCATTAGTCTTTAAATCAGTAAATTTCAAAATATCCGACATATTTACGTGAAAAATCATTAAGATATTAGGAATTACATTTTCTTGGAAACAAAGCAACAAAGTTAAATTTACAACTACAGATATTTTACTTATGAAGAAACTTTATGGCTAAATCAAGTAACGTTTGTTTTCCAGTTTCTCCTTGTTCCTGTAAAAGCACTATTCAATTCGTTCCGTGAAAGGCATTGAAAAGATCTAATCAGAAAATCCACTTCAATAATTTTTCTGTCATGCATTTTCAACACAAATGTATAGAACATTTCTTATTTATTTTTCCCCCGCTCTGAAATATATACATATAGTATATGTAGGAAGAACATATAACAATACTTGCGACTTCTAAACTTATCAGAATTTCTGAGAATACAGTTAAAATTAATGAGCAACATCACCGACAGTCATGCTTTCTAAGGCGACAGAACAATAGAACCACCGGGAACCGTATGGATGCGTCCTTACATATTTATACCCATATATATATATATATATATATATATATTTACGTATATAATATTTCAAAGATGTCTTTCTATAGTTGAAAAGTCCTATTGAGAAATATGTATACAAACGCTCACAAATATAGCTACACATTAATCATTTAGACAATTTTCTGAAAAGTAGACTATTTATAAATCTGTTTCCGAACTCGTCATTCCTTCTGGCTACTTTGAAATGTACTTTACACAAATTTCTCTTTGACGCTGTTATTAGAAGAGAAATCAGAGCAGCTGTTTTTGTAGCTTAGTTAAATACAAAATCCCTGCTTCAAGAGGAAAGGATTTCTTTAAAAGATTTTCTTCGACAGCTATATGACAATACTGACATCATCTTCTCCTAATATCCAGAAAGAATAAAATACAATTATGAGAAAGTATTCAGTGTTTGGGCAAAGTTTCGACAGTGAAGCTATTCACTTGAAATGAGAGTACTAAATGACTTTCCCTTTCCCATTATGCAATGGATTGTTATTTTTAAATTTTATTTCAGGAACTAAACATTTTCGAAGCACTTCTTGATAGCTAAAGTTTAATCTGCTGAGTTTCTCGAAGAAGCCATTTCTGAGATGCCTTTGTTTCCTCAATGTAGAAATTAACTTCGGATTTATATTTGTAAGCAACGGTATTTTAAAATTTTGATGCTGGAAAAATCAAACCTGGAAACAAATACCTGGGAACGTAATTTTAAAATATTTTGCTATGTCAATATATTATTATTTATTACAATGCCAGTATATTTCAGAAAACATAAATCAAAATATTGCAAATAGAGGACACAGTTTTTCTTGAGAATCTATTTGATTACTGCATATTCTTTGTCATGATAAAGCTGAAAACATCATCTTAGTTTCCAGCAAAATGGTTTACACAGAGAATAAAAAAATAAATTTACTCTTAAGGGTTGAGGTATTAATCAGGAGAAATGCGGAGGACATTTGGATGACATAAAAGAATCTAAGAAAAATATTTTACCCCAGTGTGTGCTTTAACTAGAATTAATTATTTTTAGACCTAAGGTTATGTCGGAATAATGCTCTCTCCACTGGGACCATAGATAAATATGTTTATATTTGATGGGGAGGTATAGGTTTCATTCATATTTAGATTTTGCGAAGTTTATCATGAAGATAGTAATTAAGACTCTTTTAACTTAAATTAATAATAGAAATTATGTAATAATGTTAAAAACAAATTTTGACCTGCTTAACAAGCTAAATTGTCATTACTTGTTATTATTCTCTTATGAAGTACCAGTGAAAAAAAGGCAAATAAAGATATACTTGAACTGAAATATCATTAAAAATTATCTGCTTATTGTAACAATTAAGTTTCGTATTTTCGGCAAAATTAATTACGTTATTTTGAAGATGGTAATAGTACAATGTTTTCCAAGACTTTGTTTTCATTATAAAATACTTCTTTATCCCTAGCTATTAAAATAATATTTAGTTCGTCCAAATTTGAATGTAGCACAAGCAAGAATCCCTCTTAGCGGTAAACAATTTAAGAAATTGCTTTGAATAAAATTGCTTTAGAAGCACTTTTACGTATTGTTTTCTTCATTTAAAATGCGAAAGATACTCATTAATAGTTAAGTTGTTTAAACCAGTCAAATTTAAATACTTCAACAAAATACTAGAATTTCACTTCATTACTTCTGAGTTTCTTTCGTAAAGTTAATTAAATGTAAATCTCTAATCTTTTGCGTTGAAAGAACATTTTTGAGAAAATTAACAGTTGCTCTTTAGACGTGTCTTCTGAAAAATGAGCAAAGATGACCGCGCAGTTGAATTTCCGAAACACTTCAGTTTCAAATGCATCGTTCCATCTGTTCGAAGATGGAGCGTTGCTTAGCAACCATGGCTTCTTTTCGTAATACACTATACAAGATTCTAATGCTAAACGTCATTTACTTGAAAAGTTGTTTTATTGCAAAGCTTCTGGCGAAAATTAGATTTTAAGCGTTGATGTAATTATAACGTTGCTTTGATACTGCGCGAGAGAATTTCAGAGAAAGAATGCTCAAAAACGAAAACCGATTTCTGCTTGACTGCAAACGGATTTAGGCATTCGATATGGAACCTATGTTCAGTTGCTTTCATGCGGTACAGCGAGTTCATTACAATATCCACTATAGGAGAATTTTAACATATTAATGTTTAAGAAACACGTTAATGCCGAATTAACTAGTTAAAGTGAATGTTTGTTTATTCAGTGCAAGGCGAAATATAATTATTTATCCAGTTTACTTGTTTCTGGTACTTTGATGCCATGAAGGATTTGAAAAAAAAAATAGTGTTTACGAACTAAAACCACTTTTTTTAATGAAAGAAATAATAAAATTTAACAAATAATAGCAGGGACAGAAAACTATTCTCAGTTAAACATTTGGCCTTTTGTTCTATAGCGTCTCATATGCTTGGGTAGCATAAAACTATGAGAGCTCTATTTAAAAAGTAACATATTACCGTGTCTTTGAAATTAGGACAGAAACATGGGAAGGGTTTCTTAGACTTTTTTAAAAGACAATTTCTTCTTTAAAAGACGCTTTCTATTTAATTCAGACAAAAGTTTAAAAGAAGGCTCTTCCTCTTGCTTACAGAACCAGCCAGTATTCATCGCATAGCTCAAAAAGTAGGAGAATTGAAACTAAAACTAAATTAATCGTATCTTAGCCAAAAGGCTACACAGGCACACTGCGAGAAAAAAGGGAAAAAACAGTTCTATCTCCTGTTCTACTGTGGGCCGATTGATAAAATTCACATTGCGTATATTTCATGTCTCGAAAGCGCGAATTAGGATATATATTAGTTATATAGCATTGTTCTAATACAGGTATTTTGACACAAAATCGGACTTTTTTTTTAAATGACATGCCATTTTTTTTACAAATTTCGATTCTACGACTTAAAATTATACCAAACTACCAAGTTTTGTAAAACTCGCTCGAGTAGTTTTTAATAAATTAGCTCTCAAAATTTTAGCTCCTCAATGTTAATTTAATTTGATATATATTTATTAATATCTCTTTTTTTTATTAAACGTACTTGAATTCTTCTTCCAGAATTCGAAATTTAGGTTCATTCCAAATAAAATTCGCCCATTTTTTATGATTTGTTTTTAAAATTTGTATTTTTAAATATTTTTTATAATTTTTTCGAAATTGTTTTATTATATCCTATAACATTTTTAACATCATCTTAAAGTAGATTTCTAGGCACACCAACAAAAAATTATAGTTTTATATTCAGATTTTCTAAGATATACATGAATTTACATGTTAGAGCGTTTTGAATTCGGCATCTTTTTTTTTTTTTGAGGGATAATAACGTCAAATGTGATTATTATTACTTTGTTAAAATTATTTGAAAGTATGAACGATGACTTGTTTTCCGCTGATCTACAATGAAAAAAAGAAAAGGAAGATAGG
Organism: Stegodyphus dumicola; assembly: GCF_044657685.1. NCBI lineage: Eukaryota > Metazoa > Arthropoda > Arachnida > Araneae > Eresidae > Stegodyphus > Stegodyphus dumicola. The sequence goes on along the minus strand of NC_140781.1, from coordinate 137,666,046 downwards.
TTGCTATAAGTTAAGAAGTTCGCCAAATAAGTTATTCTTGGCGAAAATTGAAAAAAAAATACACCAAGATAAAGTTTTGAATTTATCTTTAAATTTCGCATCAAATTCGCACCCTACCAAACTCTCAACAAATTTCGACGCTCCGTTATCTTGTAACAGCTATTCTGAATTTCACCCAGAGAAAAATATAAACTAATGACCTTATTGCTTAATCATTAAATGCTGAACCTAAATTCAATGTTCAATTGTATGCGTGGTTCACCAGGACGCATAGTCTGTTTTGTTTAGTTTTAGAGTGATATTCACTCTATTATATGAGATATTCAACGTGTTATTCTAAAATCCGCTCTGCGAATGCTTGGCCAGCTTTAGGTTAATGTGCCATTTGAGCATTCTGAATACATTTAAAAGCGTGTAAGCTAGCTTAGAAGATGCATTTTTTCACTTCCAAACATTATTTAAAATTTATGATAAGTGTGTCAAAATATAGCTCGTTCAAGTCAACAAGAATTTGTACTATACACATTATTTTAAGCTCGCATTAATGATGCCTTTAAACATAGATGTTTTCTTTATGCAAGCTTGAAAGTGATGAATTAAAATACAACAAGACGTGTGTGAGAAATATTCAGTAAAAGTTAGAAATTAAGCCTTAAAAAAAAGAGAACATTAAGCATTACGGAATAATTCTTGAAAGAGAGAAGTTTTAAAAAATGCTCTTCAATGAATTGCTCTCATGTACTTCATTACAAAAGCTCATTTCATACTTGTATTGAATTATACCAAGCTTGAATTAATATTAGCTATATCATTAAATGAAGCAATGACTAGCAATGATTGCATAAAATTAACGTATATGTATACATATGTATACATAAAATGCGATGTTACTCTTATATATATAAAAAGTAATATCTGGTTTGAAGAAATTAATTGCATTTCTTTTCATATTTGAAGCAAACTGGCAACAAAAGAAAATACTCCAAATCCTTTAGTAAGGGGATTAGCGGTTGTTGATAAAGGAGGAGTAAGAATATGAAAAATAACACTACCCAATGAAGGATAAAAAAGTTATCTAGTAATGAGATATATTTTTAAATAAAGTTCTAGCAAAATGATAATATTGCGGTGAATATCGAGACATAATTCTATATATACAGTTATTTTTCTTCTGCATTATTTGCAAGTATTGGATAATCCTAACAAAATGAGGAAGCATAATTCCATTTCACAGGCATAATCACCTAAACGCCCCTTCTTTCCCAGCCACACCTTTATCACTATGATGATCTATCTGCAACCACTGGCCTTTAGTGCGCGCATTGGTCCGAATCGATTTACAGTTGCCCCTTTAAGTTCTAGTAAAAAGCAGTAATGGGAGCTCGTAACTGAAGATGTTCGTCGATAAGATACTCATTAAAAGATCATAACTTTCCCCAAGTTTACGTTTCAAATCGATACCTGCAATAATTGCGAGGTGTCATTTAGAACGGAACCAGCTTCCTCCGGACAGATAACATTCGATCTTCCTTAATAATCCTTAAGTGAACGTAACAGTCCAAACACTAATTCAGACTCATGAAATGCAATCTCAGATTTTCAAACTCACGAGGAAGATCTCAAAATCTTGTCAAACTTCTTCACCACGTACTGTATGTGTTTATATATATGCATAAACGCATTGGACTACATTAATGAACAATTAGATATCTTATTTCCAAAATTATAGTACTCTGTTGCCTCTTTTTGGCATTATTTAATTGTTTAGTACACAATTCAGAAAAAGGCTATCCTCTTGCATTATTTCCTACACCAAACCTTTGATGAGGTGTTACGTAATATGTAATAGCTAAGTTTCTTATTTGAATTCGTTTGTTCATTCTATTCACTTTGATATAGAGCGTTATTATTTTGCTTCTTGAATTTTTCTTTTTAATTTGAATTATCAAGATTCAAAATTATTATAAAATATTATAGTGTATTTTATGAATATAAATATACATATATAAACCGAGGAAGAGATCACGAATTAAATTATAACGTAGGTTTCGAGAAACATTCAAGATTAAATATTCAACTAGGAAACGAAAACGGTTGAGTGTCTTGTATATTAATACGGAATCTGCCCTAACATTACTTATCACTTCATACAGTGAAATTATTACAGAAACTAATATCCAGAACGACTTAAAAATGTTGGGATATAAATCGATGAAGATAATTATATTTTAAATGAAGATAATTATGAAGATAAATGAATGATTATATTAAAATAATGGTAATCATACTTTAAGTTTTAATCTTATCTTTATTATTAATAGTACTGGAGAGAGCTTTAAGTGATACAGTTCAGTATGAACCCTGCACGAATAAATTAATTTTATTTGCCGAGAAGGCTCATTTTGTGACATTTACCAATCTGTATCCTTTCTTTAAATACTGATAGAGGGAGCAAGATATTTACCAACAGAGGGAGCAAGATATTTTCCAACATTAATTTTAAAATATGAAATTATATAGGCCTTTTCCCCTGAACCATTAATGAGTCTATGAGAAAGAATTACAAAAGGGTTGATTTCTAGTAAGAAATTCACACAATTTTGTGACTGGTTTTCAGAAGCACGCATATATTTAATATGTCTGTTCACATTCGTGAACATATCGGATAATTGTAATATATATGATAATTAATAATATAACAGCAATTATAATTGCTATCTGTTTAGAAAAGTACATAGGGAGTAAGATAATTTACATATAATATGATGGACGTATCAGCAAAGAAACTGCTTTTCATTTTCGATGTAAAACCTCTAAAATACGTATCTTCGCTATGCATTCCGACCCATGCTAACCATTAATTGTTTAAAAATCCAATGAATGAATAACGTTACTGAAGATATTAAAAAATACCCGTTAAGTATTAAAATTCATTTCCGATAATTTTACTTTCGTTTCGCTTCATGGCGTCTTACAGTCATTATATTAGTCATACAAAAATATTAAGCCCTTTTAATCTTCAGAAAACACAGATCAGGTGAGGACATATTAAAAAAAATTAAAAAACACATGAAATACTTAGATATATACAGTACAGTAGAAAATATTTTAATGCAACAGTCCTGAAGGAAAAAAAAGAAACAAGTATATTTGGCCTCAGAAACCTATTTAATTTTCATAGACTATAAATTGACACAGAGAATCTGGTCATATATATTCCTTAGGTACCTTCAAGGGGATTGCTGTTACAAAGGTTTGCTCTTAGTTAAAATGATAGTCGTACGCAGCAAATGGAGACATAAGAGGTCGTCATCTATCACTGAAGGAACATCTGAAGATACAACATACCGAGTAAACAAATACAAAACTGATGATGGAGATAAGTTCCTTTCTAGATTAACAGAACCAAAACATATCTCTGCAAGAACATAGAAAACACGTCCATTGAGTTAATCGAAAAAACTGTCTTATACATGTTATTTTACTATTTATTTTGAAAATTAAATCTCCTCACTAAAGATCGAGATTTATGTAATTTATAAGTTATTCAGAAAGCTTAAACATTATAAATAATAAGTGATGAAGTTCGTTTTGAAGTAAAGCTACTTAATGTTCTAAATATTTTCAGAATGAATGTTAGAGTAATTTGGGTATGCCAGAAACTTGGTATCAACACTTCAAGTGGATAATGAGCATCAAGTGGATAAATACAGTTTTTGGAAAATTTCCCATGCGTGGTAAGCAAATGCGACTGGATCATTGCTTTGAAGCGGAGATAAAAGAATATTGTATATAACATTCGACCATTAAATATGATACCAACATTTTACTATAGAATGTATCCAGTTACCTAGTGTATTATAGCTTGTCCCAACATTAAAAGTGGTTTCCATAAGGCTTAATATGAATACATAGCAAATTTGTTAGCATAATAAAGGATGCAATGAGGTGTTCTTTCTGAAGAACTACCCATATAACTTTACATGGGATTCGGATCTGCACAATTTGTTTCAAGTTAGTAGCCTGCCTCTGCCACTCTCCAAGGTAGTGGTTTCAAACCAAGCTATTAAAGTACTTCATCGATATGAATAACAAAATCTGAACACTTTATAACATTCACAACATATTATATAATTTTTTAATGGAATTTTATCCTTCATATGACTTTAATAGGGGAAAAATAAAATAAAAGGTTAATAAAATATAAAATCTGAAAGTACTCTTAAAGAGGAGTTTTTTTTTTTTCATTTAAACACACATACACACTTCTAGAGCATTTTGGCTAATGTTCCTTTGGCTAAAAATATTTAAAAATAGCATATCTTTAGAATTTCGGATAGACAGTCTCGCGTGCTTCAGATAAAAATGGTCTTTTTTTTGTACAGTGTTGCCACTGCTCGCTCTGATATTGTTGAGATTGTTAATCAAAAATTCGTTAAAGTTTCACAAAAAATGAAACAAATTCCAAATTCGGACTTCCAGCTGCTCAGTTTTGGGTGAAGGACTATGTTAATCAAACTTACCGTTGCTTTTTCACAATGTGAGAAACATACATACATTCATACACATTTTCCATTACTTAATTTCTTTAAATATAAAATAGGGCAATAATATTTGGTGGCAATAATTTGAAAAGTGATGCAACGTTTTTAGTGAGTCAACGTAGAATGCCATTTCAAAACCAGCCCTTCTGGGTTAAGATCCCTTTGGGCTAAAAATTAAATGATGTCTGATTCTCCTTTTGGGAGTGCCAGAATCAAACCTACAGTTTGAAAAGTAAGATAATTTTACATCTTCGGTGGTATAGGAATAATTTTAAAACAAACTTTTCAAAACTATATTTGGACTTAATAAATTTCGAAAGCTTCAGTATACCAATGTTATAATCTTTTATAAATGAATAAGCCTTCATAATTGCAAATTTTATAGCTGTCAAGCAGTTACTTACCACTTTGTTTTGCATTATGTTATATTAACATATGGAGCTATAAAAGGTAATAAAAGTAATAAAATGTATTTTCATCAGCCTTAAACTGGGACTCTTAGTGCAAATGTTTCTGTAACCAAGGTAACAAGAAACTGAGCTAACAATGATATCAACCAATAAGCTAACGGGCACCATAAGTGTATGCTGAGATCCGTATCTACAGAGTGCTGAGATCCGTATCTGTTCAACACATCATGTGGGATAATGCATTGAATTACTAATACACTATTTAAATGTCTCACCAACTCTTTACAAAACTTAGTGAAGCAGTATTGGTTTCATGAATACATCCGGCAAATCAAGCACCATTTATTCTTATAAACATGTTGACGGATAATAAACTCATGATTTAAAAACGAAAGTTGGGGGTCTCCGTTCATTTGGAAAAAATACAAATAGTGATTGTATGGAATGACTAATATGGTTGTAACCACTTACGAATAAAATTATGAGAGTTATTATGCCTAAAACTAACTTTAAATAATTACTAACTTTAAATATTTTTAAATATTTTACTAATAATTTTGAGGACATTGAAATATGTATCTTAGTACTTGACATTTTCTTCGTGAATTTTAAACCATTTACCATGACTTATTTTAATTGCCTAATACTTAGTCTAATTCAGAAGTCAAACAACAAAAATCAGCGTTAATTTACGAAATTTTCACAGGACTAGTTTGGATGGTTTTACCGAACCATCATCTTCAGCTGCAAAACCGCAAATGAACAAGATAGGAAATAATGTTTAGATAAGATAAGAAAGCCTGGACAAGAATAAGCAAGTGGCGCCATCTGTTGGCGAAACCAGAACTAAAACATAATTTCTCTAAAAGCCGAAGGCAAATTTGGATTGGAATTAGGATCGTTAACTAGAACAGAAAGATTTTTATGAATGTGAAATCCCTCTAGAAAATCCAGTTCTCCAATGGAAGATGTTTTTTGAATAATTTTGGCAGCAGAAAAATTGAAAGTGTGATTTTCGGACCAACAATGTTGAGCAACAGAAGACTTCTGTGTTTCCTTTTTTCTAACATATGCCTCATGTTCTTTGATGCGAAATTTTAAGCCTCTCTTAGTTTGGCCAATGTAAATTAAACCGCACTGGCAGGGAATCCTATAAATACCCCAGGAATTCGTATCCGGAATGGGGTCCTTGAGTATAGAAGTTGGAATTTTATTGATGGGAGAGTCAACAACCCGAAAGTTAAATTTCTGCAAAATATGTGCAACTTTATAGCTAATTGATGGAAAGAAGGGAATGACAACAGACTCCCCATCAATACTCCCATCAATAAAATTCCAACTTCTATACTCAAGGACCCCATTCCGGATATGAATTCCTGGGGTATTTATAGGATTCCTTGCCAGTGCGGTTTAATTTACATTGGCCAAACTAAGAGAGCCTTAAAATTTCGCATCAAAGAACATGAGGCATATGTTAGAAAAAAGGAAACACAGAAGTCTTCTGTTGCTCAACATTGTTGGTCCGAAAATCACACTTTCAATTTTTCTGCTGCCAAAATTATTCAAAAAACATCTTCCATTGGAGAACTGGATTTTCTAGAGGGATTTCACATTCATAAAAATCTTTCTGTTCTAGTTAACGATCCTAATTCCAATCCAAATTTGCCTTCGGCTTTTAGAGAAATTATGTTTTAGTTCTGGTTTCGCCAACAGATGGCGCCACTTGCTTATTCTTGTCCAGGCTTTCTTATCTTATCTAAACATTATTTCCTATCTTGTTCATTTGCGGTTTTGCAGCTGAAGATGATGGTTCGGTAAAACCATCGAAACTAGTCCTGTGAAAATTTCGTAAATTAACGCTGATTTTTGTTGTTTGACTTCTGAATTAGTATTTATTCGGCGTGTTATTGTGTCTTAATACTTAGTCTTTTCAATACAATTTAATTTTATCTGAGTTGTATCTTTTTCAATGCTTATTTGAACGCTAGTCAGCAGAAGATCAATTTTCATTGGTTAGCGTTACGATAAGTTACGAACATAGTTGTTAAATTATATTCTGCGCTTATAGAAATTTTTTATTAGCTTTCATACACTACTCAAATTAAAATTTTATTTATTTGAGGATATCTCTCTCTGTCTATATATTTATACCTATATATATACAGATATAGATATATATATAACGAAAGTGACACATATTATATTTTGGCATACACATTGATGCTTCTTGCCTGAAAGGAATTATAATTTCCAAATCAAAACATTTGCCTATTGATTTTTTATGAACGCTTTCAAGATTATGCAGAAGAGTAAAATAGCAGGCCTGAAATGCTTTATTTTCATTGAATTTTCCTGTTTTGCTTTAAACAAGAGAAAAATCTTTTCCTTATTACAAATGATTATTACCTAAACAGTTAGCATTTTCTTTTAATTGTTAAAGGTGGAAATGCTCATATATTATAAACCTTAACTCTAAACAGTGATAATAGAAACAAGATACCTAATTTGTAGGTATAAAGTATAAAAAAAAACTTTCATGTCTTAGTATCATTAATTAGCGACGCATAATTCTGAGAAATTTCCTTGAATTGCTACTCACTAGATTTGATCTTTCTCAATCATTTCTGCATAATACGCGGAAAACAAAATGAATGTGATATAAATACACGTAGAAATCATACTACGTCTACAGTAACATTATCTCTATATGTGGTTCGCCAGCTTCTCATTGAATAATATTACTGTGCTCCAGAGATTAGTCGCAATGCGAAATGGATATAAATATGCATAACTACCTTTCAGTTTCAGATAAAAATGTGAAATTTTAAAAAAGTTTCATAATTCCTGAAAAATAAAAATTGGATTATTTAATTTTCATATTAGGCTAAATTTGCACCGCAATAAAAGAAAACGTAAAAATAACTACGCATACAGAAAGCATGCGAATCAAAGGAAACATTTTGTAAAGGTTAAGATTTATTTTCACAGAAATACAAAACAGAAAAGTCTGTTCCTCCTGCTTATACACATATTGAATGGTTTTTGCAGAAGAAAGTTTGATTTTTTTTCTCATTCGTAATAATATTTATTAGTTTTGGGGGCACCTTAGAAGAAGGCTGGGAAATTCTAATGTCTCGTCAGCTAAAGCGATCCAAAAATATACAGTCGGTTTTAAGTCGAGGAAGTGGAATGTTAATCTGTTATTTGGATACACCTAAGTTTCAAATATCAGAACCGAGTATCCTTCATCTTGAGGCTGTGCAAGAGGAATTCATCCCTACAATCTGCTATAAGAAATTTCATGCTTGCACCCCGGATCTAATCTATATGTTCCTGATAATTTAAGGACCACCCTGAAAGGTACGCAAGGACTCCCAGCCGTTTGTCATTTCATTCCACACAAACCACAATTTCAGAACTTTTAAACATAGGATTTCATTCTAGGATATCATTTCTAGGATGCTAGAAATATGTCTTGCCTCTAGCTCTCTCCAGATGGACATTCTGTATAAAGACATACCTGAAACTACTTTGGAAAGACAGAGATTTGAAAGTTGAGCGATTATAGTTTGGTTTCGGCCAGTGCCAAATGGCTGTACATTCCTGCATGCTTTTCAGAGTGATTTCTTAAATTCTCATAGGTATATATTTAGGACGGTTCTAGAAACGAAAATTTTTAAGGAAGTCAAAACTGTGAATGCCTTTCAATGATGATAATGTCCGGCTTCAATTAATTGCATGCGTTTCTGAGTGTTAGAAATCAAAAGATATCATTCGTTAAACTGTCACTTTTAGGATATAAATTGGTTTGAAGGTTACTGGCTGCCTGGATTTCCGTATTTTAGCCTTAGGCTTCAGCGCATTAGATGCCGAAAAGTACGTTTAAGGAAAAATAAATAAAATAGCCAAACGTTCTTCCAGATTTCGAATAAACAGTTGTGATTCTATCAAAAGAAAATCACTCCTTCTATTAAATACACTTTTGATTTCGTATAATTATTTGCAGACATAGTTATTTTAGTCTTTTGTTCATATGTTTGGGAAATAAATTACTTCCTCAATTGCAAAATGAATTTTATGAATTATAAAAATTTAAATATATTTATCAAATTTAATGCTTTAGCTGTAATGTAGAGAAAATTGCTACTGTTGTTATTATTTACCTCTTAATCTTTCCACGTTGAATAAAAGAATGGCATTTGTTACATATGTCGAACCTTATAATTGCAGGAGTTCTGAAAAATCATAGCATTTTTCTCTTAAAGAACATAGTATCTGTGTTAGTAAAGTCTCTGAATATATTTACATAAAGATATTTACATATCTGTTATAACAATACTTAATAATCTAGTCATATACTTTGAAAATTTTCAGATTAACAGAGACAAGTTTTTAATGAGATTAAAACTAACTATCCAGATTTGATTTAAATTTATAAGAAATTGTGTTTATTTTTCATCACGCATTGATCTATATTTAAGTATGATGGCTTTGAAGATTGATACAAAATTCCTTCAGAAGCTTAATACAACGCGTTATAATTAACTGAGTTCCACGCTAAACAATTTGTCTGATTTAAGCGCAATTAATCTGAGGCCCAATTATAAATTTACAAGCATAACTTCACAAATTCCACCATGTCAACGACTGTAATTAACAAATATCTAGTTCGTCAGAGAAACTCGTCTGTATCTTTCATTATAAAATAATGTTTCTGTGTTTTGAATTAATTTCATGAGACATGGTGTGGGATTACTAAAACCATTGTAGCATTAGTGATAAAGTGCTATGTCCAGTTGCATTTTAGCAATATTTTTGAATTTATTACGATATATAAGATCCTTGCCAATGTTCAGGCAGATAAATAAATCATTTATGAGGATTCCGTGTTAGATGATATCATCATCGTATTCTAGTAAGTAAGATCACGTGATCTTTCGATCGATCTGAAAGTTTCGTTACTGGAAGAAAAGAAGGAAGTCCACGAAATAGCCGCTAAAGCTTCGTGATGAAAAAGAGAATTTAGAGAAGTTAGCGTGGCATAGATGGTTTCAAGAAAAACGTTCGTACAGAAAAAAATTATATTGAGCTAAAAACTAACTCCAACAAAATTATATATATATATGTTAGCTAGTTTTATATTTCTTTCTTAAATTAATTGTATAAAGGTACAGTTTAATTTCTTCTAGTAAACTTCATTCGATTTTGGACTAATAAATACACTTCACGTATCGGCAGCAAAATACAGCAGTTCTCAGTTTATTCCTTCCCTCTGGCATCACCATGAGCAATAGATTAAATATCGCTAGCATTTAATCGAGGAAATGGCAAAAAAGAGTACACGTAAAGAATAAAAACAGCCATTCAGTATGCTGTATTGCTTTTCCTTTTTGATCTATCACAAGCGATAAAATGTATAAAAAGAAGATGGAGAGCCATTGTGCAAAAAGAAAGGCTTTTCAGCTCTTAAGGAATAATAGAGTAGATCATATCCTATCTATAAAATAGGGGTTCTCTTAACTTGTAAATTGCTGTCTTTTGTACTTGCTTCAGGGTAATCGAAAAATAAGAGTGTCTTCTTCATTCATTTCAGAAAGGTTACAGTGCAATTACTATGATGCCTGCAACACCTATGATATTGAATTTTAATGCAAAACAAACTGAATCTTTTAAATTATGAATTTATGGGACATATCAAAGGGCTTAATATCGTGAAAACTGCCGAGAATTATCTGAAGGACGTTTTTGCTGCAAATTATACTCTGTTAGATCTGTATTAAACAACGTTTTCATGTGAAACTTCATATGTTTGAAGAAATCATAGATGGGGTCAATTTTGTCATTCAGTTGTTTATAATCCATGAAACTAGCTCGTAAACTGAAGTTATGCTAGATACTTTTAGTACTTAATTTTGCATTAGACTTGCTTTCATATTATAATTATGTACGTGATTTTTATAATTTCCATGATCTCAATTATATACAAAACGTAATCATAAAATTATCATTATAATCTATTAAATAAAAAAGGTACATATTATTCAGTACAAAAGACAAGAATTTTAATATGAGTGAAATTTACTGTTGGTGAAAGAGCTAGAATAAAGTATCACTTATATTATGGCTAACGTATCATAAAAATGTATTATTTTATTTTTGCAGTACTCTACTGAACTATTTACACTGAACTATTTACTATTATTTTTATTTTGTATACATTGTCATATATTTCCGAAACTAAAAAGTTCTCCGAATAAAAACAATTAATTCCTATCACTGTCCTAAATTACCCTTGCCACTATTTTCTGATAAACAAAAATAAGCCTTTTTCTATCGTGATCGTTAAAATTATCTGTTTAACTTAATGCATTAAAGCAAATTGTCTATTAAGGATGATAAAATACAACATAAAATGTTGGTCTTTATTTGAAAATGGGTGGTTTTTAAGCTATTGCAGTTGGAAGGATAACGTAGTATTAAAATGATATTGCAAAATAATAGAGGATGAGCTTACTCGGAATGTAAGCCACAATTATTGCAACTGTTCCTTGTTATTTTAGATTCTTTTCTGTATCGGTGACATGTCTTTTGAACGTTTCTGTTTTCATAGTACTAGAACTTAAAATTAGCGAATACCGAAATGAAAATTTTAAGAGCGAAACTGATATACACTTTTGTAACACACTGAACCAGGAATCATTATCACAAGTGTATTCGCCTATGTGGAAGGTAAATGTTTATTAAATGCTCAGGTAAGAGTGTTCATTTCTTAATCCTTAATAAGTTACTTATGCTTTATACTGATATACCTTATACTTTGTAGGTGAAACTTTGCTGTTCTTATGCAGGAACCCATGAATAAGTATGGGTATAAACTGGGAGCATTGCTCACTTTATCACAAGTCATAAGGCAACGGTGGTAACGGTTAACCTTTGCCCAATTCCAATTTAATTTGATGGTCATGGAATCCCATCTAGGCTCTCGACTCCATGGATCCACACTTAACACTCTATTTCATTTGAATTTGTACACGAAAATCTCTTCTTCTACCGAGAACGTGTCTTAATACCAATGGACATTATAAGCTCTTATTCCGGCAGACATGCAAGAATTGAACCCTGGCTCTTCGATGTGGCAGCTGCACTCGCTAACTACTATATATGAAACTAACGTCGTAAGCAATGACAAGAAAATAGTCGTGAAATAGTAGGAATGTTTTCTTAAATTACCAAAAATACCTGACAAGGCAAAAAGGAAATATGGCTAGAAAAATTACAAGTCAGATTAGTTTGACACAAGTAAGTTAGTGAAAACGGGAATCGAGCTTAAAATTATATACCCCGAACCCGTGATGGCAAATTTTATGCTTCGGAAATATATTGACGGAAGTTAAACCAACCGTTTGAAAAGTTGCATTCCAAAACTTTCTAAATTCGAGAATGAATTCTATTCCGGTAATTAAAGATACATCTAACAACACTTCCTAGCCAAAGAGAGATAAGTGTTTCTTCTAATTCGGTGAAATTAGGCTGTATTTAACATTCGAATATCGCCAGTTGAGCATTTGAGCATCGTTGTCGAATACTGCCGATTCTTGTTTGCAATTTTATGTTCTACGTTGCATTGAATATCCATAAAGATAGAATAAATTTCGCGTACCTTGTTACATTCATCGGTAGCTAATAAAGGAGTTTGCATGTAACATAATAAAAAATGTCAAAATAAATCGTTTAAGGATTGTTGTGAACCAATTCAGTATGTATATTTGGCTAAGTTAATTAACATATGTCTAATAGTGGTTAAATGAGCATAAGTAAAATTCCCAAATTCTTCCTACCAAAAGCATTTAATTAACTTCAAATAAGATTTAAATATTCGTTACATAAATTTATTTAACGAGCTTCTAAATAAACTTCTGTGGCAACCATAACTTAACTGAATTACTGAAAGAAATTAGCATGGTTAATCGTACCATCTTGGATTTTACAGCAGTCTGAATAATACATCATATCTGCTTGTTGAACAAACAAAAAAGTAAGTATACTCGTTTGCAGAACCTATATGTTCCAGAAGAGTTCTGCAAATCTAATGCGCTTAGGGACAATACATTGTTTATAAAAATTCTTAAGGGTTTTGTGGATGCATCATTAGAAATTTTTCAAGATCAATATTTGCCATGATTGTTTTGAAAGTAATCAAGACTGTTTTCCAGATATCAGTGTTTTTGTTCATATGGGAAATAAACATTTAAAGGTGTTTGAAGTCATTGAACTCTTTAGTTTAACCAACATTCTTCACCACATTCACACACATTTTCACGAAACTGAGAAGAATTTGAGATAATATATTACCCAAATTTGTTTATGGACGAAATATCGTAAATAGCGATATTTCTAGAAATTTTATTTAGGTCATTGAAAATATTTCTAATGGTTACTTTAAAAATATACTATCTACTTGGTCAGTCCCAGAAAAATTGTCAACAGTCGGTAATTACTAAATATAGTAGTTAAATGCAATAATTATAAAAATCAGCTTCTACAATTCAGTAATTAATACGGATATTTTTACTCGTGGTGTTTCATTAAGTTGTTCCCCAAGGAAACACGTTTACGAGTATACTTCCGTCCGTTGTCCAAAGCCGTGATGTTTCATTTTTCATGCTTAGTTCATATGCTTAGTGTCTGTTGTCTCAAATATCGTGCTTATAAATAATGTCTCATCAGTCAGAAGACTTAGAAAGCTACACAACTGAAGCAATGCGAACTATTGGTGAAGGCGTGCTAAGGAGAATAATGACAAATTTCCAGCATATTTTGCCAATAATATAACATTTTCATGCACTATGGCACGTTGCAATACACGTGTTATGTTTCTATGTTGAGTGTTCTTAAATTATGACTAATTCTTTGAAAGGCCACTTACTGACTACCTTTAATAACTCTATAATATAGTTGAAACTATTTTATTTGAAACTAATCAAAAAATAAAGTTATAATTAATGTTATATTACTAAAATTTGCCTTTAGAATTTAATGTTTCTGACTTCCATTATCTCAAAGATAGGAAAATAAGAACAGCATGTCTGCGGAGACTAGGAAAGAAGGATTCTAGACTTTCACCTTCAGCCGAAATTAATACTCGTAAAATGACATACTCTGTAACACTGTAGTAAAACTTATTATCAGATGTTTTTCTATATTTAAGAAACGAGGGTTACGCTTGGAAATTTCAATGATCAGAAAACTGTGGTCAGTTACGTTTTAAATAAACTTACTTCCAATAACTTGCTTTTAAAATTTATACTCATATTTGTTTCTATAAAATTATTGAAATTAAATGTCCGGAAAGAAAGTTATTTATAGGGAGTATCATTAAGTATAAGTAATTTCTTTAGAGATTATAAATACTTGTAAGGCTTCATCTGCCTTTTACCTTGCCTTACTATAATAAATCATATTCATGACAAAACTAAGAAACATCATGTTTGGTATTCAGTAACAGGCTGTAAGGCTGACAAAAATTTACATTAAGAAATTACAAAATTAAGATACAGATAAGAATAAAACTCGTAAAGCACTACCACAATAGAAACTTAAATGGAAGTACAAAATGGCGACTGATATCATGGTCATACCTATTTACCAAGTTTTACCTTCATGAACAACAATTGCAAAAAAAAAGGTAGCATTTCTCCATAGCCTTTTATTAAAAACTTAGCCCTTCCAGTTTGATTCTTCTAGTAGATAACTTCGAAAATATATCATTATGATGATATACTTTTCCAATAATTTCTGCCTCTTTAATTTCCGTTTTAAACTTTAAAGGCAGTTATTACTTTAAATTAATCTGCAGCTGTTTGCAGATATATCAAGCTTGATATTAATAAATTTAAGCAGCTATGTAAAGTATATTATGTTTCTGAAAATATTTAATTGTATAAATGTTGATCCTTTGGAGATTTTCTACAACAGTTTATTTAAATTTTAGAAATGCATTTAACAGTTTAGAACTAAAATATTAACAATTTAAAATTAACTAAGAACATTCATATTAACGCTCAAATGCTACATCTGATATCGTATAACTTAAAATATATTAGCCCACCAGCGGCCGAGCGGTAAAGTCGCTAAACACTGGTAGTTCGGTCCGAGGTTCGAATCCCGCAAACGGTCTGGCTGCATGGGTGTTTTCGTAGTTTTCCCCATGTGTAACGTGTGTACGAGCCAGTTTCCCTTAGAAATTCCTCCACTAAGGCATCCCTCCCCTTAGGCAGATAGCCCTCGAGGCTTTGCCTTAATTAAATAACCTAACCTAAAATATATTACGTAATATTATAAAAAATAACTAAACTTATTCTTTTACAGCATGCCATATACAATTTTGTAAACTAATTATGATGAAACCTATTAGCATTTCTCACTCATAACCTCAGAATTGAAGCTATATTCAAATACTGTTTTCCTGATGGCATCAGTACCTCATCTTATTTCGAGCTACGAATTAATTTGAAAATTACAAATGTAATTGTATCAGCTATTCTAAATATACACATAAATTAAAGCTTATAAATTCAAGTTACAAATAGCATAAATACATATTTTATTCCCCGTATTTAGCAGCTCGTTCAGAGAATTCCTTTTTAATAGTTTGAGATAGGCACTTAACTTTAAAAGTAAAAACAGTATATGTGAACCTTCTAATTTAATTTTTAATTGCATTCAACAAATATTTAATTTTATATTACCATTACATTGCTTATGTTTATATTGGAGAAAAAAAGGCTTAACCCTTTATTTTTATTAAATGTAAAACAAATATCGAAATCTTTTTCAGATAAACATAAATGTCATTTTATTTGCAAATCTTTCAGTACGCAAACATGCTATAAAATAATTATCTCAGACTGAGCAAAAACACGAGAATTCATTCAGTCATATAGCAGAAAATTTATTATGAAATGTAGTCATAATTTCATAGAAAATTTACAGAAGATTACGGAATGAACTGTTGTCTTCAAATATGTCGTTTGTACTTAATCACTATTATTATTATTAAAATCATTTTAATCTTTATCCTAGTTAAAACTATTTCAACTTCTATAAATTATATATTTTCTAAAAAAGACTAATGTAAATTGCATTACAGTTAAGTAACATAATTTTCTAATCAGCTAAAATTCCAAAAATCAACTTTAGATATACATTTGGGCTTTCCTGTTGAATCAGACATCGTTTCAAAGGCTGTATTCATTTGCTATGACAAAATAATGAAATTTGATTGAATTAGGAAATATCTAGCTCGTCGAAATAAATTTCGTTTCTTATATCGAGAGCTAGGTTTATTAATCCACAGAGATTCAGTTACACAATAATCTGAAACAATGTAAGTTACATTTAAATTCTGGTTGAACTCATTCTAATTTTTATTTTCATACAACTCCATAGTAAAAATAAAATTTACTTCTTGTTTTAAGAAAAAGATAACACGTAAGAATTAGTTCAGCACATAAAAATTAGTAATACTAAACATTCCTTTTCCATGAGGATTAATTTGTTTTCATTCATTAACATTACCTCGAGACATTTCGATATCTAGACTTCTGAAAGCAGATTTAACTGCATATCCTATGTTAAAATTTAATTACGAATTTTACTGCTTTTGGGGAGCAGGGAAAATTAAAAAATTATTTCTGATAGTACATATTTTATATCAGTTTAATTTCTAAATAAATGTTAATATCAGCTTAGTGTTATTTCTTTTGTATTAAACATTTTAAATGTAATGGTATCTAAGTCCTTTGATGAGGATTTTGTAACAATAAGCTATAAATGAACGCAAGCTCTGCTCCTTCCATAGTATAGAGTTGAATGGTTTGGCTTATTTAATTATGGCAAAGCACACTAGGGCTATCTGCCTAAGGGGAGGGATGCCTTCGTGGAGGACGTATTAAGGGAACTGGCTCGTATAACGTTACACATGGGGAAAAGCACGAAAACGCCCATGCAGCCAGCCCGTTCGCGAGATTCGAACCTCGGACCGAACTACCAGAGTTCAGCGACTTTACCGCTCGGCCGCTGGTGGGCCTCAGAGTTGAATGAAATCAATAGTATGATACTTTCATGTGTTATGCTTATCATTAAATACCTTTTGATTTCATTAGAGATCTAAAAGAACAAAAAATTAAACTTATACGTGGACTGGGAATAAAAGTTAAATCATATCAGAGGACTAAGATACAAGTTATCAATGTTAGGAAATATTTATGGCCTTAAATTCACTCTAAAGACATAAAAAGAATATCAGGATATCATAGCGCTCATAAGTCCTCATAAGTGTACTTATACTTAAAACATGCCCCTCATCACACTCATGTAAAGAAGAGAACGCTTGCGTGGTTAAGGACACAAACAATACAGTGTAATTTATGCAGAAGAGAAGATAGTCGTCACATTGAAGCTAAACAATTGATTATGATAAATGAACGGGATGATACACGGGAATAATTAAATAGCACCTCCCGGAAATTAAACCATTCGTGATATACAATGGATTTATGTGCATTTAAAACGAAATATACATCTAATGTGATAATACATAGCAACTGTTAACTTAGAACTACATTATTACGATTAAGAAATATATTTCTATTTTGCTCAGCACTTGAGTCAATGTTTGACCAAGTAGGAAACTTCTTTTATGAAATAAAACTCAATTTGAATGTAAAAGTTTATTTTGATTATTGACTAATAGTTACGGTTCTCGATGTGTTTTCTTTCCAGCTGCGGCGTTTCTGAACCACATCCCTATGCTTCAGAAAATAACAACTAAGTTGAGTCAGTAGTGTGTTAAATATAGTTATTTGGCTAAATAAGCAAATTTTCAAATAACTATACATTAGACATTTCTAAATCAGACTTACATAATTTCACTTTTTGGTCCACATGGATCACGATTTGTGAATCTGATCGCAGTTCTGCCGCTAAATTTAAAAATGAAGTTCGAATATTTTCGAACAGGAAAGGAATTTTTGGACATTAACTTTGCGTGCTTATTTAAATTTATAAGTGCATCGAGAAGAAAATTGTGAAAAGGTATATGAGTAAAGATTTCGGCTTAAAGAAAGTTGCCTTAAGAGTCCAGCAAAGCCAATTAAGCATATCAAGAATTTTAATATTAGTTCAAATATAAACAGAACTCAACATGGTAATCGTCACGCGAACGGACTGGCTACACGGGTCTTTTCATGGTTTTCTCCATGTGTTGTAGAGACATTAGGTAATTTTGCGAAGCGGGCAAGGTGAAAAATTAGCAATGCCTTCGCTCGGAATCGAACCACGTACCTCTGGAATACGTGACCAGCGTGCAAACCACCACACCACGAAGACGTGCCAAGAAGGTGGGAGAAATGTCTTATATACTCCTCCCTTAAATGAAAACTGGGGTTTTTAGGGGACCCGATTGCCAAATCCTGGGTGCCGAGAATCATCATACACCACCATTTTAGTTCGGGCGCCATTGTAGAGACATCAGGTATTTTTGGAAGCAGGAGACTTGAAAAATTTGCAACGCCTTCGCCGGGAATCGAACCACGCACCTCTGGAATACACGCCCAGCCTGCAAACCGCGACACCACGAAGGCATGCGAAGAAGGCGGCAGAAATACCTTATAGTGTGATGTATTGATATCAGCCAATTTACCTTAGAAAGTCCTTCACTAAGGCATCCCTCCCTTCCGTGTAGTGCCTTAGGGCGGAACACGTAAAATAATAACATGATAATCGGACATCGCTTCTAAATTGTAACAAAAAATCTCGCAAGAAATATAAATAAAAATTGGAAATTATGCTTCGAGGGGAGGTTCAAAATAATAACTCTATAGTTGTTATATGGTTTTGTATTTAATTAGTGTTCATATATTGTTAAATAAACACAGGAGGAAAATTCTTCTAGCAGTCTCGAAGCTAAGACTAATGTTCAGCTGTATATCAAATTAAGTTTAACTTTAGAAAATTAACTCTAAGGCCAAAATGGAAGATAGAAAACAGACACAGAACATACAAAATGTTCGCAAATAGAAATACAGAAAAACCTTTTCAACTTAAATATTTATATATTAATTATCATTATATCTATAAATACACTTCAAGTTTACGAATATCCACGTATGAAGCATTTGCGCAATCCTAAATTACATGAGCAAGTGATGCAGTTCAGTAACTGTGGATGTTAACAAAAATTTGAGCAATACTTACACTCAGCAGGCACGAATACGAAGGAAACAAATCCTAATCATTCTGTTAACTATTGCAATTGCTGTGTTTGGCCTTATCTCTCTACTACGAGTTTAATACACTCCTGCTAAAAAAATAAGCAGCAAAGGTTAAAACAAAAGGTATGAATGCTAAAAAGGAGAATTAAAACATACAATTTACATACGAGGTAGAGCTTGCACCTCTAAATGGAAATAGGCAAACAAAATTAGCATAAAACGCAATCGCGCAGTCACACTACAATGCCTTAAAAGGGGGCATGCCGAAGTCTGCCAATAATTTAGATCAACTGCCTTAAATAATCATTATTTAAGCTAACTGATCTAAGTTATTGGCAGTATTTAATTTGTAACTTTCATTGTAGTTCGGTTAGGGGTAGGGTCTCGCACCCAGGCACCCTGGTATTCGACACCGTTAAACTTCACGATAAGCGTTAGTTCGTAAGAAGCGATAGTTCCTTCCGTGTAATCCGAGATAGCTAAAGCGAAAAGTATCAGCCGAAAACACTATTTGCACGATGAAATGTAATGAAGGGCTGTCGTAATGTTGCAAGCTGGTGCGAGACAATCCATTGTTGCGAAAGAGCTGAATGGGCATCTTAATGTCATCAACAGGCTGTGGAATGGTTACCAAAGGATCAAAAACCCTGTAGAAGACGTGGGTCTGGACGCCGGAGAATTACCACAACCGCAAACGATCGCTCCCTATTGCTATGGGGCCCACCAGCGGCCGAACGGTAAAGTCGCTGAACACTGGTAGTTCGGTCCGAGGTTCGAATCCCGCGAACGGGTTGGCTGCATGGGTGTTTTCGTGGTTTTCCCCATGTGTAACGTGTATACGAGCCAGTTTCCCTTAGAAAGTCCTCCACGAAGGCATCCCTCCCCTTAGGCAGATAGCCCTAGTGTGCTTTGCCATAATTAAATACACCACACCATCCTATTGCTATGTGAAAAATGCTGCAGATAACTAACAGCACGACAGCTGGCGTCGCATCTCTCTACTGCTGCAGAACGGCCCATATCTCACCAAACTCTGTTGCGTCGATTAGGTCCCACACGGAGAAATAAACTCTTTTGTTAAGTCATGTGTTTAATTTAATATTCTACCCATATAAATGTTATTTTTAAGGCAGTTTTTAACAAAGCAGTTCAACCTCACACGCAGTCCTTTCAAGTTTTGCTGCACTTGTTTTCGTTCAAATAGTGTTAAAGCAAATGCTCAGGTCAAAGATTATTGTTGCGTGCTTACGGGTTCGTTATGAGATAAATGCACAAGTCCGATGAAAAATGAACAAAATTTATTATTATTACAACAAATTAAAGAAAATGCTTAAATTTTCTCAGATATTTGTACAGTATTACAATATATCACGGTAGTTATCTTTTAACTACTCTAACGTTCAACAGAACTTAATTCAAAAACAGCTGAAGAAAGCTAATCCGCGAATTCGCTACAGTCAACAAGATCAGTTTTCTAAATAAACTCTTAAAACAACAGCAAACTAACTAACGAATTGAGAGGTTTCTCATGCAGCTTATATAAGCGTTTTAAATGCGCAAGAATTTTCTGGTATTTTCTCGAACTCAAAAAGAGATATTTATGTATTAAATGTTAAATGCACGCGCTCTTGCAATTTTAATTTTCCTGCTGCGTGTGCGAAATGTGGACCACGTACAGGATCTTTTAAGGGAAACTGTCTCATAGTCACGTCACACACGGTGAAAAACACGAAAACGTCCCAGCTCGTCCGCTTGGATCTGAACCCAGGTCGAACTATCAGTGTTCAGCGAACTTACCGCTCTGATGCAGGTGGACTTAGTATTGAAACGTACATGAAAACGTCGATAAAGCGTTTTTCAAACTTTATTTCCTAAATTAGAAACGGAAACTACCTTTGCATTCAGATATAAATGCTAATCAATAAACTATTTAAACATATTTATTTCGGAACGAATTCGAAAGTATCGACTACAAGGATTGAAAATCATACTAACGTTTTAATGCATTATCATATTAAATATAGTTTATCATTGTGGTGTACAAAGATTTACCTTCCGTATTTGCAGTATATCAAAAACAAATTGTAGCAGACTATTAGATAAATCGGGAGGCGTGGAACTGATCGAACTTGAAATATAAGTTGTCTTCAGCTAACTATAAGATTACTAATTAAAAAGCACAACTTGCTTCCTATACAATCACGTCGGTTTCCTCAGATGACTTATAACGTTAGCAGCATGGATCACTGAAACTTACGTACCGAGCAGTGAATGATCGCCGTCAGAAAAGCACAAGCTCAGTGAAGCGGAAATTTCTCGCGTCGCGACGTCAAGCAAAACGGCGCCTCCTGTGTCGTTGAAAGGTCAGGTGACATCGCAAAGTCGGCAAATGTATGTTGGTTTTAAGGGATAATAAGTGATTTTCTAGTGCAGTATCATTTTTTTACGTTTTCTCATTAAATAAAAAGAGTGCTGATATTTTTAGATAAAATCGGCAACCCAAGCATTTAATCCATCCATTATTTTCAGCGGAACTAACATAAAACGGGTTTGAAGGACAGAAAGACTTCTTCATTGTAATGTGTAATACAATCTAAATAAAGTTATGAACGCCTACTAATCAGCTAAGTGTTAAAAAAATTCTCTTTTATTAAGGCGACACAGAGTTTGAGATTACCTAGAATAATAAGTAGAGAGATTTAAAACATATAATCTGTTATCTTTTGTACAATCCTAAGCGATGAAAACTTCAAGGGCATTCATTTAGATTAAAAAATTTCGTATTTATTGGAAGGTATTCAAATGTGTTTAATCATTAAACATTTAGCAAAAATTGTATTTATTCGTCAATCAATAATTGTAACACGGAAATGTATCATAAAACAAATTTTTTTCATTTTGCATACGTCATAAAAAGTGTATTTATTTATTGGCAGTTTCATACGCTTATCAACAGTTCCTTAACTAGAACAAGAAAAGGTGATTTTAAAATATCATAAGGATATTTGCGCTTTATTTTCCGCCAAATGGCTGTACGTATCTTTTCTACGAAATGTTTATGTAGTTCATTTTATACATTAATATTCTTTGAACTTAACGCGAGTTCCCAATCTGCTCTTAGGTTAAAGTGAGTTTTCTAAGCATTCAATCACAAAAGATTAGTATTCTGTTTTTTGACCTTCAATCCAAAAGATGTGCTTAATAATATGGCAACCCCGGATTGCCAATTACATCGGAATATTTCTGCATAAGCTGATGAAAACAATTATTTAACATATCACACTAATAGAAAAACTTTAAACAAAACGGTAAATACCATAATTCTTCAAAACATACTCGTGTGTTATAAAAATAGAATTATCGGGTGCTTAAAAATCTTGCTAGCATTTTAAAACGGCATAGCTATAGTTTGCGCGTACAAAATTAAGTGACCTTTACTATATTACGTTTCACAAAGCCGCTATTTTGGTACGATGCGAGGGAAGCCGGCAGCCATAGTCTTGCGCTCAGATTCGAACCCTGAAGAAGGTACGGATGTTTTTAAGCGTACAGTAACTTTGAGACATGAAGACACTCGAAATACTGTCGAGCAAAAAGCTCTCGATAGAGGTTGATAGCAGAGGATGAGGAGTAGGAATTCTCAAGGGTGGTAACTCGTTCGCCACCTGCGGAGCACCTGAGCAACGTTCTCGACGAGAAAACTGTTAAATTACCAACAGATTCTGAAATTCCCGATGAAGGCTTAATTAGAAAAGTGTCCAGCCATTAGAAAAAAGCAGAAACTTTACAGTAGATTAATCTAATTAATTTGTAAACAGAAAACAGCTAAACTGAAAATTGTTCCTTTTGATAATTAGTCTGTAATGATTTTAAATCTAACCTTTTTTCCTCCACCAATCGCCGGATTTAGCCGTTTATAGGTATTAGCCACTACTAAGGTAGGAAGCGGCAGTCTCTTTATGATCAAGGCACCTAATGGGTGGGCCACCGTTGCCACCTATGAAGTGACGGACGAATTAGCACTTCAGTAAGGCAGTTAGAGTCACTAACCACTTAACCTATCTGAGCAGTTTAAATATAATATAGTGGATATAATAACAATTTATTTGACTTAATCATTCGTTTATTTAATACTAAAATATACTCATGAATCTGAATAGTCATTAGGTTATTTTGATGTTGAAGACTTAAAAAATGAGCAATGCTCTCTCCGGGACTCGAACCTGGACCACTCGAATACGCGCCGAGAGAGCTACCGATACACCACGAAGGCTTAAAGAAAGAAGGGAGAGAATACCTTATATACTGCTCTTTTTAAACGGCGATTAGCGATTAGAGGACCCAATCGACAAATCCTAGTGGTGCAGAATAAACATCCACTGTCTTTTAGTTCGGGCGCCACTGTAGACCATTAGGTTAATTTGAGACTGCAGACGTGTAAAATGAGCAATGCCCTCAACGGGACTCGAACCTGGATCTCTTGTATACGCGCGAGTGTGCTACCGTTACACCATGAAGGCATGCAAAAAGGAGGCGAAAAATACCTTATAAATCTATTTACGATGTTAGCAGGTTAACTTTATTGTAAATGATTATACATATTACATGTAACGAAATATCAGTAAATTTACTAATAAATGGTAAAAATATAACCTATTAGATATTAACTATTAAACACCCTATGCGCTTACTTTCAGTCTCTATGTTTACTGAACGTTTGTCATTTGCTACAGCATTAATCTGGTCGGTTCAAAGATTAGTAATTCACATATATTTATCAGTATTTCGATGGCATTCGTGATTTGAAAAATATGTTATGAATGCATATGAAAGTGCATCAGACACTTCTTTTTCCTATTACCATACGCCGGAAAAGTTGCTGGCTATGCAAAATAAAGCCCGGGTAAGCTATACTCTATCTATGCAAAATGAAAGCAAAATGTTTTCACATAAAAATACAGCTTCTGTCCGCGCATTTCCCTCAAACTTTTGAAAAATAGCGAAATTTTGATGTTTTGCGTCAATTGTTACTTCTTTGCACGAAGTAAAGGAAGCATCGTAATCGCGAAAAATTCGAGTATCATATTCCAACACAAAATATCCATTTTGACAGTTCCCGGATCCATGTGGACGATTATTTTGCGTGCCATCTGTACACATGGATAGAATAAAGGCTTATTTTTTCAAAAATATGTAAATGGATTTAAAATGATTTATAAAGGGTTTTTTTCCCGTGATGTCCATGCGTGTATATGTATGCATTACGTATCTATCTCGCATATCTCAAAAACGATTAGCCGTAAAACATTAGAATTCAGTATTTGGGTACATCTTTGATTTAGTATTTAGTACACCTAGTACTGCACCTCCCTTTTTAATTGCAATAGGCAGAACCAAATATCTACATATATATATATATATACTCACTTTCTTACCCGGTTTCAAAGTCTTTATCCTGCCTTAAAATTTTCGCAACCGTTAGTCGTAGTCATATACTTCCAGTAACAGAAGAAATGTTTTTAATGACGAAAATATTCATGCTTTATCATTGTCAAATTAAAAAAAGTAGTTTTCGATAAATTACGAAATATAACTTTTAATGTGGCCTTCCGGTTCGTATACTTATATTTGAGAAAGTTTAACACTCGTTATGAAAGAAATTTTATTAGAAGTTTAACACCGTACAGCAAAAATTAACCATCATATTTAATTTCAAGATTTGCAGTTTTTGACGTTATTTTTAATTTACCTTGAGAGATCGGTTTATTAAGATACTTCTAGAATAATTCGAGGAAATACATTTAAATGTAGTGCAGCAAAAAATGAGTATAATTTAATAAGCCGTATAAGGAAGTCATGTGATCGCCACATCAGATTTTTTATAATTACAAAACTCACCACCATCGAAATGGATTTGTTCTTAATGTGAATTTAGGGACATGACAAACACAAAAATGTTAAAAACCAGTAATTACCCACTATTTATTGTTTGGCCGAAAAGCTGAAAAAATAGTTTTTTGTAAAAATAACATATTTCGTAATTTCTGATTATTTTTACATTTTGATCCTTAGTAATATCAAATTGTACCTGAATATAGTAATCAATTTAATTTTTTTTATTTAAAAGAGAGTATCTTAAAGTTAGTTTTCTTTGGGGAAAATTCTGGAAATAATACATTTTTACAGAAGGACGATTCTTATTAAGCGCTGTCTTGATTAACTGCCACACACCGTTTTAGATCCTTGTGTTACAAGCTTGGCACACCGTTCTACAGTTTGTATGTGATAAGGGAAGCTTTAGAAGTACGGTGGCAGCGATGTGCCAGTCTAATAGGATGTTGATATTCTCATCCGTAATGTTCCTTAATAGTAGAGCAGTTGAGATATTGAAACTATGCCACCAAACCATACTGAAGTAGTCTGTTGCTTCGAAGTTGAGTTACAGCGTGACGAAATTTCGAATAGTTTTTTTCTCTGGAAGTGCTAGAGCTTTCAAAAATTGGGACAGCCCTAGTTATGCATATATTCTTTCATCCGCAATGATTGCACGGATCAAATTTTCGGGATGAGCAATAAAAGCATTCCGCTAAATATTTGGGTGGGTGACTTGCTTAGATATCGTTATGGATTCCACAACTATCTTTGGACCGTCTGTGAAATTTAACTCATTTTGATTTTGAGCCAGAGAAGCGTGTAACCATTCAAAATAAAATTTATTCATCATTTGTTTTTCTAGGCTCACATAAAGTCTGAAACTCAATTTATGATCTTCTTGAGTGTGAAATGGGGAGTTACTAAAATCTACTAAACTTTTACTTGAATTTATGGTAGTAAAAATGAAATAAGTATAATGGATCCTTGCTTAACAGTTTTCTGTCACCTTGCAAAATGGAGAATTCAACGCTTTCAAACCAACACATTGGAGGTTTATCGCAGCCAGCCAATTTTTGACATTGAAGGATTTGGACCCTGTGGTAACACAATGCGAATAATGAAACAAGTGACGGAATAGACCTGCACTAATTACAGTTCCATCGTTCCCTATCACATCAAGTTCTTCAAGGGAAATTTCGCGTATAGTCAAAGGGAAACTGTGGTATAAGTTATACCTTTAGCAGGCCCTGTGTAAAGAAGAAACATGACCGATATACTCTGGTCCTGGTTCATGTATGAAGAATAATGAAGAATAATCCATTTTTCCAGTTTTTCGAAAACGCTTTAAATTACATTTCTAAATTAACATCATGTCGCTTTTTGTTGCATCAAAGTACAAAACACGTAGCGTTTCCTTAATATATTGATTCAGCCAATAACTTCTGTTATCACGGGTTTTTATTCTTCTTAGTTTGATATCGTCAACGCCTTCACATACATAGTTACATAATATTTACAGTTACACAATATAATTACATAATAGTTGATAATTATAGTCACACTTTAGAAACATTGTAGCAAAAATTACGAATTACTGCTATTCTACAAAATTTGCGTTTTTTTTCTGAGCATTTTGCGCAAGCAATAAATAATTCAAAATTACAGGATTTAAAAATTTTTCGTATTTAACATGCCCCAAAGTTCACATTAAGTCCTATAGTATTCCGGTTACAGTGAGTCTAGCAAATGAAAAAAAAATACGAACAACAAAATTTCACCATCTTTCAAAACGGTGAGTGCCGTGTGAGAATAGAAGATATAATTTTATTTGAAAATTCCTTTTTTACATTTTGCTTAGTTAGACGATAGGTCACTTTTCTGGGGTACAGCGAGAGAAAAATTTAAAAAAAAGTATTTTTTCGGCCTACGATAATGAATATGCGAAGTTAATACATTTATAAAAATTCCTCAATCTGTCTAACTTAGATGCACATTTCTTGGGCTTCTTCTTATCAGCAAACTTCGCAAGTTTTACTCATCTAAGCAACAATTGTTTTATTCTGTATAGTAGAAACATAACATGTTCTTCATCTGCATATTCGTATTTAGAGCCCGCGAGATTTGGCATTTCATACTTTTTGAAGATACACTTAACATGCTCATCAAAGGAGAAAATGCTTAGAAAAATAAATGGGATCCCAAGATTTCTTCCTTTACTTTGAAAATTATAGGGAGAGCGTAAGAAGTAAAATTAATTGAATACAACTCCAAAGAAGAGATATATACTTTATCAGTAAACAACTAAAGTTTCCATTTGTCTTTTTTTCGTTACTGATAAAAGTATTCTTAGCAGTATCTAGTTTGTTTCCGAAAGGACGAAGAAAATGAAGAAAAAGGAGGCAGCAAAAATAATGTAATTTTCAAACGTTAAGTAAAAAAAAAAAAAGGGGGATAAAAATGCAACAAAAATAACTGAAAAACGGGCCCGTTTATCGACGTTTCGGTGATTCGGGATTCTTTTCCGCGTTCCATTTTAATGAGTTAGCTGTGAGCAGCAAAATTTCGCTGATGATATCGTAATGCAGAAGTTGAATTGAACCCTGTCCGGTGAGAAAAAGGGAATCTGCACTAAATACATATTGTTATTTACAGTGGATATCAGCTACTTCGACTACTGAGGCAGCATAAATTTAAGCAATCTCAAAGAGATTGCAATTCTTATTTTTAAAGCTTCTACATAAACAGCGCTTTGAATTTGTTACTGTATATCACTTTGGTAGTGCGTTTCTCATATTTTGCATTGCAAAATGTTAAATTATCTCTTGTTGATTTTTATATTAGGTTAGATAGAGATCTATATCTGTAGCATACCTATTTATCTACCTAGGTATATCTGTATTTCTATATATATACATATATACACATGTATATCGACATATATCACCTTAGGTAAATTAATTAATTAATTCTAGACAAAAAGTAACAATTCAGAAACAAATTCACAAAGACAAGAAAGAAATGAAATTCAATAAATAAACTTAAGTTTAAATATAATAGTTTAATAGTTAAGTTTAAATATAATAGTTTAAATATAATCGTATATATATCTATATCCATAGCCGTAGGGTATCTATACATTTATATCTATAACCATTATTACGTTTATTTCCCTATATTTATATCCATAGACATAATTTATTTATATCTATATATCTAGATATAAACAGAGAAGGATTTATAATGTAAAAGCAGCTCGCAGTCGCAAAAGATTCCAACGCACTGATTAGTATCTGAAAATAAAACTAAACATATCTTAATTTTTAAGATGAAGGGCCCCAAAAGTATATGTCAGAAGGACCCTTACGTCATAAACTCGCTGTTGGATGTAATTATAGGGACAGATATAACTATACATATAAAAGCAGTTGTAGATATACATATATACTTTTGAAAACAACACGGTGTTTATTCTCCTTATGGTGATATATATGAGATTTTTCATTTATTCCAGATTCCAGATTTATTCCAGTTTGTTTATCGAATTAAGGACGGCGAAGCGCACTATGATTATACATGTGTTTATTTTATTACACAGAGAAATAATACTTTAAGCTTCCTAGCTTTCGACAACACCTACGGTTGTCTTAACCCTTTCCGGTACGCTACCTTTTAAAGTCGGAGTTTTGTTAAAAAAAAAAAAGTAGGCAGTCTAATTAGGCCTAGAGGAGTACACAAGTAAAATTTTGTTAAGATAGCACTTATCGTTTTAATTCTGTGGGTGTACCCAAAGTGGCACACTGATTGAATAGAGCTTCGAAAAGAGTGCTGCAACGAGCATTGTTGTCAATGAACTGATGCGGAGAAACGAAGAATACAGACTCTCAGTTGTCCTAGATTATCGGTGTGCCCGGTCTGGGCACACCTAGGGTTCGCCGTTTGATTTTAGGCAAGATTTTAAGGTAAAATTTTAAATCTAATATAGAATAAGGAGATTAGCATAGAGCCAAAAAGTAACATAGAAATTTCTTTCCAAACAATTCCTTTTATACCCTAAAAAACTCTGGAAGATTTCTTTGAAAAATGAGTGTCTTAAAAAACTAAACATGGCTAAAATATATGAACTGGTTTGTGGGGAGCTGCCATCTACTATAAATAAAGAAGGTTCAGAGTAACCTATAAATCCTTTTTCATTCAATTTTTCTGTGCGTACAGAAGGAAATTTGTAGGTATGTAAAGACCGGGAACACTGTGCCGCAAAGGGTTAAGCACATCATATATGGTGCTGAATACGTCAGTTAGTTACTTGAAAGTGTATGGCTATTTAAAAA
Organism: Stegodyphus dumicola; assembly: GCF_044657685.1. Lineage (NCBI taxonomy): Eukaryota > Metazoa > Arthropoda > Arachnida > Araneae > Eresidae > Stegodyphus > Stegodyphus dumicola. The sequence continues at coordinate 137,636,617 of NC_140781.1, read as the reverse complement.
CTAAAGATTATTTCAATGGTTATAATTTACTTCGGATATTATCGTATTTTCAAGATATTTTAATAAACAGGGATGCTTTGTAATGAATATCTCGTAGTATATAAGAATAGAATTCAAAATAGAATTGAGATTCTTCATTTATTTGATCAGATACTTTGCAAGCTTTTGCAGCTTTAGCTTAAACCTTCCATTAAAGTTGTGAAACATTTCTGCATCTTTTATTCTCGTCGTCTTAAGGGGCAGTGAATTATTTACTCTTTCTTTCCTTTTATTCTATCTGGCAAACTTCGAAATAATTTAAACACTTCAAAATTCTATATAATATATGAAACTGTGCTCCAAGGAAAGAAGTAAACGAAACGAGATTTCTGTCTGCTAAAATACATTTTCTAGATGCGTCTTCAGGTTTATGTTTTGCTAATTTTGTCTTTCAAAGATAAGGAGAGTTAACAAAGATCCATTAGAATTTCAATGTAAGTACTGATTCTTCGCACTATTGATAATCGCATTTTAGTTATTTAATAATATTAGAGCTCTTTATCGGGAAGCAAACTGCATTTGAATTGCAAGCGTCAGAATTTAATTAGTTTCATAAACTTTTACACTTGATGTAGGATCATTTTGATTTTAAATTATGCACCATTAATTATACTAAAAATTCAGCATTAGGAACCTGAATAACGACCTTCTCTTTTCATGCGGTTGCTGAAATAATAATATTTATAAAGAAGTTTATTATGAAATAATTAGTTAGTAATATTTAAGTTGCATTGAGAGTAATCAAAGCGTTTAAACTGAATAAAACGAGAAAAACTTTCCAGCTCTGTTTTTATACATAATTCATATTCTATGTATTCATTTTCTCCATAATATATATAAGTATTTGAAAATAAGTATAAGTGTATGAACACTTACATCTATATGAAGCTTTCAAAACGGTTTATAAAAGAATAATAAATTGCTAAGTAATCCTGTCATTGAAGCAACCAGGATTAATTTGAGTAAGGTACAAATTTACTATGTCAAATACTAACTTATTTCAGGAGTTTTCCTTTTCATCCTAAATGATATGTATAAATTTCCAAAATATTACCTTATCCTATATGACTATTCTTTTCTTTACGTTGGAAGTAGTCCCCTTAAAAGAACGACTGCAATGAGGGTTTTTATTGCTGAGTAGCTAACTTCCTGTCTTTTACTATAACCGATAACTGATTATTTTGAAATGTAATTCGTCGCTAAAATGTTCAAGTGCCTTCCTGTAGAATAAAATGTAATAGATTTTTGTGCCATAATTATAGATCTTAATCTAGTCTATGACTCATGACTCAGTTTAGGACAGCGCCAGTGTCGACGAAAAGACCTGTCGCGTAAATGAGAGTTTTTCATGATTACGAGTTTTGTAATTTTTCTGAGATGATATTAATGGAACAAATAATTTTATCAAACTGTGTACAAAATTCATACAAGGTAAATAAAAGTATATGTAAAAGGGGCTTTTGATCAAGAAATTAAGAAGGTTAATAGAGCAACTTATTTTAACAAACTGAACAACATTGAGACAGAATGCTGTAGAACAAGTCTTTCTCTTTAAGGTCATAGAACAACTTTTTCCTAGATTTAATATTATAGCTTATGCAAGCGAAATATTTTCTCTCCATTTTAAATCCCATTTGTGAGCTGATAAGTAGAAAAATTCAACTTCCTATTTAGAGATGTAAAAGGGTTCCATATTGCTCATACTTCATACATCAAGGATCATACTAATTCCATCATCTATGACCTGGTTGAATGTTGAATTTGTCATAATTCTTAACAATATCATAGTAATTTCATCATCATGATAGATGATGGTATTTTATATGACGATGAGGAAAGTTATATTATAATTCATTAAATGAAACTTTAATAACCACAAAATGATGATTTCCTTATCATTGAATGGAGATGATGAGATCATCATTTCTTAACCCTTCCGTGTTCACAATCATGCATATTATACTTGAAATACTAGAATTGATTTACTGAGTAAACATTGCTCTTAGAAAATGATATGCGAAGTGAAGAGATATTTCTTCATTACAGTAAACTAATCATAACTTACGACGGTTTGAAAAATTACTCAGCTTTTTAACGAAATGCATAGTTCATTTTGAAAGTGCGCTGTTTGCAAGATCAAACCATTACGAATTCAGCATTTATATAAGCAATTCCAAATTCTTAATAAAGTAACTGGACTAAAACTATTTTAATTTTTCATTCCAGTTAATCTCCCTGAGCGCAAACAACTCATTCATTTGCAGTTTGTATAAGTCCCCCAGCGGATTCCAGCGCGATTCGGGCCACCTAATTACAAAAATCACTGAACCCAAAGGCCTCAGGAAAAGCGAATAGGGATGTTATCCTGTCATCATCCTGGAGCTCCGAAAAGACACATAAGTCCCTTTCGGGAGAGAAGTGCGAAACTACATCTCTGCATAGCCGACTTTTCGAAGGAAGAGAGACTTTATTAAAACGAGTAGAATAAGAAAGCGCTTGCAGTTCAATGACTGCGAGTCAAATATTCATTTCGTGCGAATTTAATTCGCATTTGAATTACTTAGAAATATTTAATGCTTACCACCGGAGCTTTGACGAAATTGTTATTTAACGCAGTCGAAAGAACTGCTGAGTATTATTCAATCGAAAGAGTAGCATTCTAAATTTCTAGCACAAATCTCCACCTTTCAAACTATGTGCCGTTAAATTAAAATTACCAACAATACTGGTACTCCTTTTGGCATACATTTAATTTCTCAAGCATGCTTGTGTATCAATATGTTGGGAATTTCAGTCTTCGCTTTTGAGATTGAATGACTTGGGATTTATGTTGGAGAAATGGACTCCATTGTGACTGACTACAGAATTAGAAGCAGAATGTCGAAATGTGAGCTTTGAGCAGTAAAGTAGAAACTTCGCTCGTAGACTTAGGAACTATTGCTTTTAAAATAGCATAAACTATCCTTCGTTATTATGTTTCATCTTTGTCTGTTAACTAATCCATCAAGAATCAATGTAATCTTGCGGAGCATTTATATATAAGAAATGTAAACTTAAATACCAATTTATATTAAAAATAACGTGACTGAGGCTAAAGCTGGCAAATTTTACGAGTCAACAAATTTTCGGAATAGACTATAATATAATATTCTATATCTTTGTTGCTTCATAAAGAGAAAAAGAAAATTATAACAGCTAAGCATCTAATGATTCGTATATGTTTCATGTCTGTATTTGCTAAAAACAGAAATATTTGCTTCAAAGAAACTTACGTTTGCCTGCTGCCTTTTGCATTTAGAATGACATTTATAATCGACACTTGTAATACGTAAAACGAGCTATAATATGTTTCAATTTAAGTTTTCTTCATTATTGAATAACCTAATTTCTGTATCATTAAATATAACCCAATTCTTTTATCAGTGTCCAAATTTCGTCGATTCTGAAGGCATTGATTTTTTCACAAGCTCACTGAAACAAAGTTAACTGAGAGCACGTAGCGATGTTACTCCTAAACTTGCAAATTAAAACAGCTTCTTATGCTAATAAAAATTCAAGATTGCGAAACGTGGTGAGCAAATTTCAATATTATCTGTATCAGCTATAATATCAGCTGTGTGCGTGCTGTATGTGGTGTGCTGAATTCTATGCTGAAATCATCAACTGATATTTAGTTTGATTTCTCCATTGAAAGGAAAGTAAGTAAACATAATTAAATTATTTTCTTGCTTCTTTTAATGGAAATTTGTTCTCAACATAAATTAAGCTCGAAAATTAACTATTCTAAGAAATATCTAATGTACCTTGTAATAAGATTAGATTATACTGAAGTTTTGCATCAGTTATTGTTGCACTCCTGTGGCAACAACTGAGACCCAAACCACTTTATTTTCTGATTTTTATTGCGCTTTTAGTTCTGAGGCAGTCTATTGACTAAAATAGTTAACGTTTTTGATTGTTTGTAATTTTCCAGTAATTTTCCAGTTTGGGAGTTATTTATTCATTAAAACTTCGTTTTAAGTTGAAGAGAGTAATTTATTCGAACCTTAAGCATTTAATTTCGGCTCCACCACACCGAAGTAATACAAATCCATTATTTGCTCGAACATGATTACAATACTAATATGAAAATTTGAATTTAATTTATGCGAATCGAATTCCATTTAATTCTGATGCTTTTTAAAATGCCTACCATGATGAAAGGGACTTTGCATCTTTTTTATGAACTAAAAATTCTGGCGAAAGCGGCAAATTAAAAAAAAAAAAGATGGTCGCTGAGATCAGAATTGCATGTGTAAAAACTCCCCATTGCTTAAAAGAAACTGTTAATACCAGAAACGATATGTTAAAAAATGTTGCTGAATATAAAGCGGATAATTTACTAAAAGTAAATTTTGACAACTTTTGTTAATATTTCGTACATAAATATAAAAACGTAAAATTTCATGACTTTCGCCAACGAAAGGAAAATAAAGGCAAATGCGCATGTCTTAATATCTGGGAACCATCAGTGTCTACCAGGTAAGACCGCTAAACACTGGTAGTTCAACCGGAGTTAAAACCGCTTAAAATGAGATGGGAGTGTGGACATTTTTGTGGTTTTCTCCACTGTAAGCTGAATACCAGACTGATTTTCTAAAATGTTCCACAACGAAAGCACTCCGTACCATAGGTAAGTGCTCTATATTCGGCAATTTATGGGGTTTTATTGAAACTTAACTTGAAAGCATCGAATAAAAGGGTCCGGATGATATTTGACAATAATATTAAAAAACAGTAAATTGACTTTTATTTCCTATCCAACCGATATATGCGAATCTGCGTTTGTACGATTAATCGGCACGAAAATCGGAGAAATACATCTGACGCATCGGAGATAGTAAAAAAAAAAAGCACATTTTTCTCTCAGATTATTTTATTAGTTATGTAAATGAAGGAATTTTTTTCCTCTCGGTTGATAACTGAAATTTGAACGAAAGTGAGTTTTAGAAATGAAATAATTTCTCTAGGGAATGCAAACTTAAAAATTTTTCAATTAAGAGCCGCCTAGAAATTGCATATGCTCAATGCTTTATTTTTGAATCTAATTAAATATACTAATCCTCGGACTTCACCTAACTCTATTCATACAAGGCCGCAGGGATAAATATGGAAATTAAATTTCTAGAGCTGCTTAAATGCATAATGTTCCTGAAACAAAACAAAGCTACAAACAAAGAAAAAAAACTTTTGTACATCCCACTTCCATTCTGTGTTCCCCTCAAGAATCCATAAATACAGAGATTTGAGCCACTTGTCCGCGGGGAACGCTAATTAGCATAACCCCACAACTCAGCAATTAGCCGCTTGATTCGTAACGAAATGCGTATAAATCACTTGCAATTATTTTCCACACGTCACAAGTGAGGACAGGTACTTCAATTAGGGGGTTATAAATTGAACCTTGATTCGTAACAGCGTAGATGGCTCGCAGTTGCCCTAATTAAGTACATTACTTTGGGGTTTAAGTCAACCGCTGAGACCATTCGTAATTAGAAATGAGAGGTAAGACTTTACAAATGCATCGATATGAAAGGATCCAATTGATCATTTTTAATTAGCATACGGTTTTGGTAGATGAACATTCATAGGAGAGGAAGCATTCGATGATGCGACGTCACATGTGGGGAACGAATCCCTTGTGCGTTACAAACGAAAGGAGATCTAAACGTTTACAGATAGGCACGCTTCAAGATGCACTCCTCTGCCCTAATCCAAGAGATTACAATCGCCTTTGTGATGCAGCCATCTGTGCTACCTGATCCTTATGCACTGCTCCAGGAATACATTATTTCTATTAAAATGTCGACTATATCCAGATAATTTTATATGAATTCAACTGTTTGATTAAACAATGTTTGTTCTAAGCTTCCTCATAACCTCATAAATAATTTCGTTTCCATGTTGGAGAATTAATCACGTAACTGATAACTACACTTTGCTTAAATACTACCAATTAATTAGATTAAAGAGAATTTATGTGCTTTTATACAAAATGTAATAAAATTGTTATGAATGCAGGTATATAAATGCTCATGTTCAATGCATAAGAATGTGTTCGCAATTTGTTTCTAAACATTTTAGTACTTTGTCGTAGTTTCTCCACTGGTGTTAAAATTAGTATATGCTTAAATTTCTGCATAAAACAATGCAAAGTTAGTCTGCATTTTAACATTTATGAGAATAATAGTATGTGAATTGAAATGAAATTGAAACTAAGCTTTTAAATAAAGAAATGCATTTAGATTCAGAAGAAATAGACTCCTTGAACCTGGACTGCATGCGATAAGGTCATATACTTGCTTCCGTTCCTTAATTTTAAATAGAGGTTAATTACATTACTGTATAAAGCGGTGGAAAATTTGGTTGCATTTTTAAATTTACAGAATATGTGTGCTGAAATGGAAAAGTCGCGCAATGAAACGAGTTTGTTAAACAAGGTAAAGAGACTGAGGCAGAACCAAAGCGACTCACTCATTATAGTTCTATTCAGTTTATTTTGACGCTAGGTCTATCTGTCTAGAACGGGATACTTTCGTGGAGGATTTTCTGAAGGAAATGGCTTGTATCCACGTTAACGGGAAATGGCTTGTGTCCACTGCATGAGAAAACGAATCAAAGTAGAACTACGAGTGTTCAGCGACTCCGTCGTTGGTGGGTGACAAACTCCTTAAATTTGGCGTTCAGGCGATAAAATGACTTGTACACTTGTGCTGTTTAATTTTAAATCGTGTTTAATTATTTTATTTAAATATGTATATCTAACTTACTTAGTGTTTAAAATTTTAAAGCACAATGAAAACATTAGTAGATGCCCTCAATTAAATTCAAACATTAGATTAATTAACAAAATTCAGAATTTGTATATATGATGTGTATAACATACGAATAATATACGTATAAACTTATTATATGCTGATAAATATAATATACAAATAACTTTTTTACGTAATGATACGTGTAAGACGTATGCAGTCGTATAAGGAAATAATTACTCTAAGAAATTATATTTAAAAATTAAAAATTATATTTAAATTTCATTTGCTTCTATAATGCTTTCCTGATATAAATCATGATATATTTAGTTATCCTTTTGAAAATAATACCACAGTTTATGCACAAATGTGGAAAGCATTTTGCTCGTGTGGATGATAACACCACCGATTAACAGCATCCAGATCAAATGTGCGCCACAAAAAAAAAAAAAAAAAAAAAAAAAAAAAAATGTCAGAAAAGCTTAGCTTCAAGCATTTGCTTCTTTCTTTGGTTTTTTTCCTTAGACAAAAGCGGGAACCTTAATTAAAGAAAGCACCAGTCCGAAACCGCCCATGTTCGATAAAAAATTCAGAATTTCGGAGTGGTAAAGAATGGCAGACGTGGCCTCGCTTTTTTTATTATTTACCTCCTCTTTGTTGCTTCACGAGGTGTCAGGGTGAGAGAGGTTGGGATGAAATATGTGAGATTAAGAAGATGTGTGGTACTTCAGCGATAGGTAAATTATCTTAGTCGATGTTTATACAAAATTAGCCATCACAAAATTTCTTTACCATACTCCAATGATATTTTTATAAGAGTTCACGCTAAAATACGCCTCACGCGAAGCACCTGCGTCAAAGTTTAGATTAGATTTATGTTATTTATTGAGTGAAATTCATAACAATTTAGCTTTTAAGGAAGTTATTATAAAAACCTGGGCACTGTTAAATCCAATTTTGCGCAGAATAAAGCTGAAAAGCACGCACAGTAATAGAAAATTTAGATGATTGAAGACGTTATGCATATTTGTGTTTAGCGTATTTTTAAATGTGAAAAAATATTATTGATAAAAACGCGAAGAAATGAAAATTACACACTGTACTACGTAAAGTAAAAAAGACACGCAAGTTTGACATACAAAATCAGACAATGATTGAATTATACATACCTACCACACTGATTTAAATTCCATTAGTATGATGAAAATATGAAGCATGGACAGAATACATTAGTGAAGCTAAAGAATGCTGAATTAAAAGAAAATTATTATTTGAATTAAGAAAACCTATTTGGGTTTCAAGCTTTTCTATAGATATTATTTCTAATACACAAGAGTTCGTAATAATATGAGAGCCATGGAAACCTTGAAAGTAACTTCTGCAGTTACAGCCAAAAACTCTCCTTTCTTAAGTAATTAAAACAATGCAATGAGACAGTCATGTGTGGGTGGAAAATTAATTTATTCCAACAGCGAACTGAAACAATCCTGAAATTTTCTTTTCTTTTATTCCAAAGCTTAATATATCTTTTGGCTGCTAAGGCCTTTACTTAGACTCAAGACTATTAGAAATACTTATTGTTCAGTTTTTCATGTACTTGTATGCTAATACTAAATATGAACATTAATAATAAACCTTTCCTGAAATTTCATTTTATAACTCTAAAAGTTAACATATATATATATATATATATATATATATATATATATATATATATATATACAGACATATACCAGTCAGCTTCTTCTTATAGGATATAATATTAAATAATGCGTCATGTCACTGACTCAAAAATAATATAAATTCCTAAATTATTTGAATACTTTAATAGCGAAGCGCAGCTAATTAATTCGAAGTACCTCATTACTTTAATTCACACTCTTTGAAATATATGAAAGTGCTTCAGAGCGCCTTAGCATGTATTAATAAACTGTAAAAACTAAATAAAACATCGTATTAAATACAATATTCATCATATTGTTTAATGAATTTAATACTTTGAAAGAATAACGTAATTAAATTGCATTGCTTGTCTTGCATTGCATTGTTATTCTCAGCCGGTAATTTAAATATGAATATAATTGTCAAAAAGCTTTTATACTTTTACTAAATAATTTATAGCATTAAATATTAGCTGAAAATAAGAAATAAACAGTATTATTTACATCCAAAAATGTATCATATGAAATATTTAAATTTTATTTAAATGATTTATATACTTTTGAGATATTTTAAACTTTTTTAATGTTTCGCATTTTTACTGTCAAAGCGTATTGTAATAAAGCCTAACAAACGTTTCAAGTATTTAATTTTCTTTTCTTCTGGCAAAACTTTCTTTTTGATCACAAAAGACTAAATAAATTTATCTCAAAAAATCAAATGATAATTTTTATAGTTACTATTAAATATAACCTCAATTAATAAATAATACAATTAGAGAATAATAGCTATAACAATTTCAAAACCTCTATTCTTACAAATCATAAAGGTAAAGATTAAAAAGACCATTAAATGAAATTTGCCCATAAATTTTGCATGTACGTACAGAGTTACTACTTGAAAATACTGAATTTCAACGCAAGCATAAATTACTGAATTAATTAGGGCAAGAAAATGCTCAGTTAAGAATTTATAATGCTATTATACGTTTTAAAGTAATAATGTGAATTTTTTAGCATACAGAAAGACGAACTGAAAGCCTGTCCGTTTTGAGGATAATCTCTAAATTTATTTATTTATGGTCTCTCATGCACTGAGAACTCAGAACAAAATAACTAGATAAGAATGTTGATATACTGATACCTGCTACACAACCAGCTGACCTTCTGTGAGATAATGAGTCGTAGGAATAAGAGTAAGTAAACGTTAGCTAAAACACAAAGCTTTTAATATAAATCTAAAAAATAGCTTTAAAAATTTAATCAATTCCTATATAACACTGAACAATTGTAGATGATTATATTTTATTCATTTGCTTGTTTTAGGAGAAAATCTGGGAAAGCAGAAAATAAATCTAGATAATATTAAAAATTTAATACCGTTATCTACCAGAAATTCCAGCCAGCCTAGACAAAGTGTAATGGAATTCGAAAAGCTTGGGTAGAATCTAGATTCAAATTAATTACAGTTAGCTTAAAATAACTGTAATCAGATTAAACTATAGACACAGGTTAAACTAAGGCTTGATTTTCCTTAGCTTGTGGGTGACGTCTATGTCTACTTACTTATATTCCCTCTTGCATTTCGTAGAACAAAATAACTAGGTTAAGAATGCATATACTAGTTCCTACTGCACCTGCTGAACTTCTGTTAAATAACAATGAGTTGTCGAAATAGTAGTAAGCAAATGCTTAGCTAAAAACTTTTTAATATGATCTTAAAAACAGAGTTACCAATGCAAGTTTAATCAATCTGTATACCATTCCAGGTAACCACATATGTATACAGATGATTAAATTTTATTCGTTTGTTTATTCGTTCGAATCTAAAAAAGTAGAAATTAGATTTAAGAAATAAGTTTTTAATACGCACTCTCTCTGAAATTCAGGCTAGCCTATACAATGGTTATGGAATACAGTAATTATTGTTTAAAATCTTCTAGAAACGTTTAAACACGAAATAAATTTCGGCTTTTCTTTTTTTGTACTTTTTTACTACAATACAATGTTTTAATTTAAGACTTAATTTAGGGGAACAGTAGAAAGAAATGAAGTTAAAAGTATATTTAATCATTTATTATTTACATTTTCTCAATCAGTGGCGAAATCGATAATCATCGAGGGAAAAGAAAATTATTGAATTTAAAACTTAATATTAGAGATATTATTTTTATATCACTACCTTCATTATCTAAAGTAACTTAAAGATTTTGGATAAAAAGAAAAACTTTTCTTTCGCAGTCTTTACTTAAGTTTTAATCTTCATACTTTTACAAGATCCTCAATTTCAAAACCTGGAAGATTTGAACTGAGCAAAACGACAAATCAATTAAAAACGAGAGGAAGAAAACACATTTCTGGTCGAATAATGAAATTAACTTATTTTCAATGGATTTATAATCAAATTGTTCTCCTTCGGAAGACATGAATGGTTTTCGTATACAAAGCGATAATTAGAAAATAGTGTTGGAGAAAAACGCACCAGAAAGATCTTAATCCAGTCATGAGAATTTGGGGCGAGAATTATCACGAATCAGCATTATTCATTACACAAATGAAAGATAAGTACAATTCAAGTAAATCAACACATTTTATGATCCGTATTGATTCAAAGTCGATATAATTAGTCTTATACAGCTTCTATTAAAAATGAAATAAGAAAAATATAATAAATAAGAAAGGTTTTCCTTGGAAGTGAATAAATGTTATGGGCGTCTTTTTATTGAAGATAACTATAAAGCTGTATAAAATTCTTGAAAAAGAAGTATGCACAAAGCACACAATTTCTCCAATCAAAGATAACGTTAAGGATTTGTTTTCTATTGGATTCATTCCAGGAAAAAAGGCATGTACAACATCCAGTTTTGCATAGAAAACATCAACTTGTTCACAAAATACAATAATCCACAGCATGATGATTTGTACACAAAAATGCAAGCTACAACATCAATCAAACAAAATCAAAATACAGATTATTTTAGCTTTCAATGTGAAATAAAGAATACAAGTAGCATTATTACTTGAATTCAAATCAAGGAAAATTTCATTTTAATATCCAACGTTTACACTTCTCTAATATCCTTTGCAAAGAGTTTTAAATTTATAGCATTAAGCTGTTAATTTATAATTGTTAGTTATTCAGTATTTTAAGATATGTTGTTGATAAAAGAAACGTGCTTAAGTTTCAGAAGTTAAGAAAGATTAAGATGAGCAAAATATCTTATATATATTATAAGGTATTTGTCCCGCCATCCTAGCGTGTCTTCGTGGTGTAGTGGTCAGCCCACTGAGCCGATATTTCAAAGGTCCGTGGTTCGATTGCCGGCGAAGGCGATTGTTCATTTTTATCTCTCCGGCTTTTCCAAAAAATCCTATTGTCTCTACAGTGGCGCCTGAACTAAAAGGGTGTTGGATGATGATTCTCCTCACCGAGGATTTGGCGATTGGGTCCCCTAAAAACCCCAGTCGCCCTTTAAAAGGGGGAGTATATAAGGTATTTCTCCCGCCTTTCTAGCGGGCCTTCGTGGTGTAGTGGCCTTATATACAAGTCTTATATATACAGGTCTTATATACACTGAGCCGGTATTTCAGAGGTCCGTGGTTCGATTCCCGGCGAAGGCGATTGCTCATTTTTCATCTCTTCGGCTTTTCCAAAAACTCCTAATGTCTGTACAATATAAATATATATATATATATATATATATTTATATTTATATATTTATATATATATATATAAGCAAAATAGAGCATAAAAGCTTAAAAATGCTTATTTATATATAGATATATATATATATAAGCATTCTTAAGATTTTATGCTCTATTTTTAAGACTTATATCCTTAATAATGCACTATAAATCTAACTATGGAGGATTAAATTTGAAAACTTGGACTGGTTCCATAATATTTCTTTATAAATATATTGTGCAATGGAGACTAATTACGCAAATTTTACTCGGATTACGGTTTCCGAAAAAATACTGACTCAGCTTCTTTTATCGAAGCATCCCTTTAACACAGAACCCTAAGTCACAGAAACATATTTTCAAACTAGAAATTCGTCTGTTAATTTTAACTATTAAGATGCACAAAGGTACTTAAAAAATTTGCAAATAATATCTTTGACAGAGAAAATAGGTCCTCGCATGTTATATGGTATCTGCATATATTCATCTGAAGTATTCTGTTGGCTTAGTATACGTCTCTTATACAGGAAATAATCTTAGAAATCTACTCAAACGAAAAAACTACGTAAAAATTTTGCCAACGTTTCTTATCTTTTTCTTCACATTAGATGTTAGCATTGCATAATCTATAGAAGTAATATAAACTAGAAGTTACAGTAAATTTAATTAAAAAGACAATTTTGATATAATTGATGAACTTATTGTAGAATATTTAAAATCAGTTTCTGAATATTTCCAAAAACGGAACTGCTGCTGGTATTCTTATAAACTAAAACGAATCAGAATCCGAAGGAAGTGTTAAATTAGCGAAATAAAAATATATCAAAATTTTAATTAGTATCTGGAATAGTATCTGGAATGAGGACCGAATATTTAATGTCATCTTGTTCATTTGGTGTTATATTAAAACCGATTCTAATACTACAAGCTCAAATTTATTTTTAATTCTATAGCGAAATTTTAATTAGTTTTGTTCTTTCCTTTCTTTTCACTTTTTTTTTTTTTTTTTTTTTTTTTTACATTTCAAAACCTTTTTTGATATTTGCTTTTAAAAAATCCAGTTTTAATACGAAAACTGAACGAATCATTTAGGTTTAAAAAATCTGGTCAACAAAAAAAGAAAAAAAAAAAAAAAAAAAAAAAACTTTTTTTTTAACAAATTGATTGAGGGATAAATAAAATCTTACTAAGCAAAATATTAAAAAAACAATTATTTTCCGATAAATTTATTACCTGTTAAAAGCCATAAGAATGGAATCTGTTTATTAATTAATACTTGCACTTGAGAGCTACTTCCAAATCAGAAGAATGCCTTCACGGGCAGCTTTCTAAGAAAACCAGGCTCGTATTTCTGCATGGGGATAATTATGATAAATAATGCGGTTTTTCATGGGAAAAATGACGAAAATTCCAGTCAATCAATTTGTCCTGCAGATGGAAAGAAATCCAAAGAAGAACCACCGGTTTTTAACTCTAGCCATTTAGCGCTGGTCGGCTTGAAGCGATGTTGTGAAAAGAAATTTCGTGTATAGTAATAATCTGTGTAATCTTGAAACAGCCTTCACCGTACAACTGGTAGTTACACATTTGACACTATACTTAAATTGAAAGGATTTATGACACAATTATGCCTCTTAACGACCAAGTAATTTCAACCCATAAACCTGCTAGGATCCCAATTCTGAAAATATTCACGATTGAGAAGAAAAACAAGGTTAATTGATGCAAATTTTATTTCAGCAGAAGCACTTTGATTAACTGAACAGTATCGCCTTCTTTAGTTGCAACTAAATGCAAGAGAAATGTCGCTACTTCAAATGATTAAACTAAAGAAGAATCAAATTATTTAATTGTAGCTAAGGAAGACGATAGTGTTCAATCACTGTTTGGTTTAGCTTATTTGATTACCTCAAGGCACTCCAGGGGTATCTTCCTAAAGGAAGGGATACCTAAGTGGAGGACTTCCTAAGGAAAACTGCTTAGTATACAACTTACACATGGTTTTGAAACCACGAAAACGCCCATGCAGACAGCCCGTTGGCTAGGATTCGAACCCCGTACCGAACTACCAGTGTTCAACGACATTACCGTTTTGCCGCTGGTGGGCAGTTTCTGTTGAAAGAGACAATTCAACATTGTTTATACATATATACGAGCATACATATACGCACAAACACACACACACACATATACTATATATATATGTATCTTTTATATGTTTGCACATTATTTTAACTTTAAATTTGATGTTTTTACGTATATACATGTTTGTTAAAATTAAAATATATAAATTATACGCATATACATATTGTTTACCATTATACCCTTTTATCAAACTCACTACTTATATTAAATTAGAGTTAATATGCCTCTAATAGAATACAAAAATGCAATAAATTTATCCTCGATAATTCTTGAAGTAACGGAAGAATATTAATTAAAATCCGTCAGCGCAAAATTTACAAAACAGGAAAGAACAGCGTAAAATGATGCATAGAAATTTCAGTTGTATTTTTACAAGCTTATTAACGCTTGGATGTCTTGATTTACGATCATTTACAGTTATGATAATGAACTTTGCGTACACGATGCATAATTAATCAAAATTAAACATTAAATGAGATAATTTTTCTGCATTCGGAGAAAAACGCAGCACAGAGCCTCGTTTTAAAGACATTAAAATTTGAAACAAAGATCGTTTTTCATTTTAAATTAATTGCGTAATATTTAATTTCCTTTCAAATACCTGCGAGCTAAAAACGAAACGCGAGAGTCATTTTTAAATAACCCCGATTTTCTCGCAAGTAACGGAAAGAACAGCGTACATTACATTACCCCAGGGCCATTACGTATAAGTGTTCAATACGTCTATGCCCACTGTGTGCCACTAATTATGTTTTGAAGTGGGTTGCGTAGTTTTCCCTGAGGCAAAAATGGGGATCGTGTAAGAATATAATAGAAAAGAGGAGGATTCAAAAGACATTTGAGAGTCCATTTCATAATAAATGAATAACTTTTTTTAAACACGATAAAGGACAAGATGTTAATTAGGTTCTGAATACTCTAAGGTCAAAGCCTGAAAAAGATAGCTGACACGATATTAATTACTATTTTCGATTATTCTGAAAAATTTGCCATTCTGAACTGCATTACGAGATGAAGGAAATTTTTAAAAGAGGCAACTGTGTTTAAAAATTTATTCAAGACTCAAAACTAGTTTCACCACAGATTAAAAAACAAGGGGAAAATGATAAATTTAACAAAAATTCAATGTTTTTGCTGCTAAAAGGTATTCTTTTTTCGTGAATTTCATCAGTTTTCTAATTAATAAAGGCTAATTTCCGCTTAACCCTTCAGCTGTTGCGAGATTAAGCAATTCTTTCTTTCCAAGTGCGAACGATGTCTGTCAGTTGTAAATATGTAATGCGAGCTGCATTCGTCTGCGCTTACTGCGGTGCGTAACTGGAATGCGAGCTGAGCTCGCTGATGACCACCAAAAGGTTTAGAAAGCGATGATGCTAAATATCGCTTAAGAAAAAAAAATCTATTTGGCCTTTATGTATGCAGAATCATAGTAAGTTAAAAGCAAGTAAAACTAAATTTTCAACTGATATGATTTTATCAGAATGATTAGGATATAAAATGGAAAACAAAATCGCATAAATTAAATCTGTCTGCTTTCTAAGTAAGCTTAGCTCTGAAATATGAAAAACTGAAATTTGGAAGCAGTATTTGATTTATATTCCTATAACGAACTAATTTTAATTTATTTTACTCGTATACGTAAATCGTAACTTTCAAAACTACTCAGCACGTCAGTGACTTTAAAAATATAAAACTTCGAACACTGGTAATTTCCTACAGTTTTGCTTTCTGATAGCTCAACAGACTGGCTACATATTTTCATGTTTATTTCTTGTGTAAAATTAATACAATCCGGTTTTCTTTCGAAGGTCTTTCACGGAAGCATACCTCCTAAAACAAATATTTGTTAGAATTGATCATAAACAACTTGTTTTATATATTCATGCAATAGTTCTATAGTTTTTTAATAGTAATAGTTAATAGTTTAGTTTATTAATAGTTATTAATAATTTAATAGTAAGTAGGCAATAGTTGTTTTATATATTCATGCAATTCAGACCTTTCTAGTGTTTTGAACTCTACCTCTGTCGAATAGAATTCTGAACAAAACATTCATAATCCTTCAAAATTTACAATGAATATAAAATGTGAAGGTAGCAAGTAATTTCTCTTAACAGTAATACAAGAACGAAGATTATAATAAATTAAATTAGCAATGTTCCCTCTAGTTTTATAAATCTAATAAAAAATATAGCAGAATTGCCTCATATTTTTCCTAGAAACTAACAAAGTTTTGAATGTGTATGATTTACGTAAAGAATATAATTTTAATGGCATTCGCTGAAAATATTTTGGATATGTGTAAATTGTGTTTGTAGGCTATTTAGTGTACAATAAATAAATAAATAAATAAATAAATAACTGGCATTCGCCTGTGAGATGTTTTTGTTGCTCAGGCTTTAATAAATGAAATCATGATTAAGTCATAGTTCTTTTAAAAATCTTTTCTTCATTTATCGTAAAAAAGGAAAATAAAGATAAAAGTATGTAATGAGATTCTATACGTAAGCAGTTTCTTAAAGGCTGACATATTAATAAAATATATTTTAGCACAATATGAATGAAATTTTATAGCTGCATTTCTCTATAGAAAGCTTAAATTTTGCTACTTTAACATATTCTCATGTTCATAGCTGTCATAATTAAAATTTTATTCATTATTATTTTCCCAAATACCTCGTTCAACCTAATAGATGTTTCTAAAATTTTATTAAAGCAATATTAAACTTACATCAGTAACACACAAAAATTATTTAGATTAAATTATTCGCAACATTTTTTGAATACCATAATATTATTTAAATAATTCGTAGCGCTATTTTTTATACCAGATTAAAATTTCGAAAATTTCTTATCATTATATTATATTTTGGTAATTCAGATATTAATATTTGCTCTTTCGAACTTAGTAAAAAGATTTTTACAAAGTCTCCTCGAAACCTGTAATAATTTGAAGTAATTTACTTAAATATTTTATAAAAAGTTAACAAAAATATTATTTTTCAGTACATAATAAATATTAGTTTCAAAAGAAATTTTGAAACAACCCAAGCTAGAAAAGGAAATCGGAAATGGATTTATGTTGTAATCTGTTTAAATATTTCAAAATGCAGCCGAACCTATTCAAATATCGCATAAATATTTTTAAATGCAGCCTAACCTATTTAAATATTACACAAAAATTCTAAAATGACCCTAAGTAAGGAATAGAAATAATCTTTACGTTTATTAGTCCAAAGGGGCGTTGTCCCTGGAGGACTATTGTTTTCGTTTTGCAATTTTGTGTCGGAACCCTATAAACGGCGTATCACTTTCAAATCGTTACCACCAAATACTATTTACTGCCCCGTTATTATATTTGAAGAAGTTAAATAATGAAGAATCTGCATAAATGTATGTATGTTTCTCGCATTGTGATAAAACAACGGTAACTAGAGCCATCCAATTTTGAATGACGTAATCCTACTGCGAATATGGGCATCTGAAAGCCCAAATTTGAAATTTGGAATTTGTTTTTGTAAAACTTTAAAAAAAAACGAATTTTTGATTAACAAACTCAACGATTTAAAAGCGAGAAATGGCAACACTCTACGGGGGGGGGGGGAAATCTTTTTTTTATCTCCAGCGCGCGGAACTGTGTATCGGAAATTCTAAAGATATGCTCATTTTAAAATAGTTTTGCGACATTGCTGTTGAATTGAATTTTATGGTTTAGATTCAAAGAACATGATATTTAATAAATAAAGGTAACACACAAAACGTTAAAAAAACGCCCCTTTGGGCGTAATCTAAAATCTGAAATCTTTCAGATTTTTTTATGATTACTTTTTTTATTTTCTCCTTACATCACGTTTTATTTTTGTAGCTTAAACAAAACTTAACACTGTACAAATATTTATAATGATCTACCACTTAACACAAGTTATTTTAAAGCTATGAGTCTATCCGGAGCCGAGTCACTGAAAGGTTCTATTTGCGGGGAAAGAGTCGGTTGTTTGGCTGTTTCCCTAGTTTTCATCCACGTCGTGTGTGCAAATGATAGATAAAATTCCTTGAAAAGCTACTTAAGAATGCGGGAGTAGGTGGATGAGAAACAGTGTGGATGCTTGGTTCCTGTAGAAAGATTATATTCACTTCTGATCATCTAGGTCAGTGGTCTCAAACGTTCAGCCAACGGGCGTCCCTCGAAGCAATTTTATGCGGCTTGCGAATACATTTTAATTACTGTGTGTTACACATAAGACGCTTATAGTTTTAGATACATAAAGATGTGGACTGCAAGTAAAAAGGTCAAATGAATAGGATGGCATTTTGTTCTTCTCATTATATGCTTGCACATCAAGTCACGTGATCAGGGTAATGTCAACCTTAACCTAGTGTAATATTCAACTGTAACCCTAGGGTAGACATACACTAAGAAACCCTATGATAGTTTCCTAGGTCAATGACTGTGGCAATTAAATGTTGATAAAATCAGTTAAGTTAGATTGCTAGCTGATAGCAGGTGACGTCTCAGTATTCTAACATTTTTGGTTTTCCGGTTTAATGTTATTTAGCAGTCACTGGAATTAACCAAAATAAATGTCTGTCTAAAAGCTAACATATAGCTGTCAATGCTTTCAAATACAAAATATAACCAACAGAATCTCTTGCAGGTACCAACCTCTAGACATTAGATAGAAAATAAATATAAATTTGAAACTTTTACTTTGTGTTACTATTATGGTTGTTTAACTATGTTTTGAAAAATGCTCAGAAGTTTAAATTTAAAATCAGATTTGTCTTATTTATTTCTTTATTTGTGTGTTGGTTCTTTAAAAATGCTTTAAATTTTGTTAAAATAATATTCTAGCCTTTCGTTTATTTTAAGACCGAGTATTTGACCCCCATGCAATATGAGTTTGAAACCATTGGTCTAGGAAGTACACATCGCTTAAAATGTTCCAAAAATACACGTTTAGAGTGCCAGATGTCTTGCGCCGTGTCATATGACTGGAAGTATCATTGTTCTATCACTGTGGCAGAAATTGTCATCATTCATGACTTTTCAAACAGAAAATATATGCCAAATTTGCATAAAAGAGTTTAAATGTTAACTGTGAACGACAATCAACCGAATTTTATTGAAACGGTTTCAGTTTTCTTAAAGGATTTGCATAAAAACTTATAAGCCTGGATCATTCCGTCAGTATAACACTTTACCAGTATTTGAAAGAATAAATATATTTATATACAATACATTTAATGATAACTATTATTCATACACACACATATATATGTGTGTGTATGTGAATAATATCTGTTATTACATAAGTGAAGAAATTCAACATTGTAGCCTGCACAAATAATCAAATATTTCGTCGTTTGCTTTAGTTTCATTGGAGCTTAGTCCAACTTTATTGGGTTTGATTTTAAAAACACTATGACTTGCTTTTCTATTTACCACGGTAAGAGTAACAGTTTCACGAAGGAGCACTGAGCCAGCCAACGATAACATTTTGATCATTTTTGCTAATAATCAGTTCGAACTTCTTCATTTGTTTACTATAAAGCTGCATAAAATTATGCTCCTCAATGATTAAACGCTGACGCTGAGTGCAAGTAATATTTAGAATTTCTCATTTACACAGCAAGGATATATTAAATAAGGACTATATTAGTAAGTTAATTATTTTTCAATTATTTTAAACAACACTATAATACTAGCTTCATACACACATGCATTGAATTCAGCTTTGCTTGTATACATTTAAAGACTCACATTATGCCTCTTAAGACTCTGGAATGCAATGGAAATAGCCATCCACAGATGAACTTGGGATTAAAATAATGTATTCGTATGTGCTAGATAACGAAGTTGATTATTCTGACGAAATACTGCTGACGAAACCCGAACACCAACAGAAGAATAAAAAATAAATAAGTAATTTCTTTTTAAAACTAGCCCTCTAAAAAAACTTCCATGCAGATTGATCGTGCATCTAATCATTAACTGAGAGGACGGGAAAAAACAAAATAAAATCTCAGTAAATATATTCCCTCTTAATCTCCTAATTAGCATATTAAGTGATCTCTTAGAAATTCGAAACCAGAGGAAAACGGCGTTTTAAAAACTCATTAGTCCCGCCAAGTATCCGAAACCCCGTCCATTAAAGGACATTTTCGCGGTTGCCGACTTTTATCGAAAGTACAGAAGGTGTCAAGACTACGTGATAATGGACCTTGGCCGTTATACGTTAGAATTCTCTAAGTGTGATAAAAGAAAAGCGAGTGATGAAACACATTAGTAGAACTCTGGATGTTCAAAGGAGCAGAAATGTCAAATGGGGAGTACTTGAGAAAGTGAGTTTATGTAACAAAATATACTGGAATGTGTTCCTCATATTTTAGTGCAACTGAATATTATTGTATGAAGTGAGAATGCATTACAAAGTAAAAGTAAACTTAAATACATGACTTTCATATATAGCAAATGAAATAATGAATAATGAATGTAAGTAAAAACTTACAGGTTTTCCAAGCGCACTTTTTGCAATAAACTTGTAGAGACATTAGGATTTTTTTGGATGCAAGAGAGATAAAAAATAGCAACGCCTTCGCCGGGAATCGAGACGCGGACCTCTGGAATACGCGCCCAGCGTGCAGACCACTACACTACAAAAGCATGCAAAGAAGGCGAAGGAAATACCTTATATGCCCCCCTTTTCAAGGGTGACTGGGGTTCTTAGGGGACCCAACCGCCAAATCCTGGGTGAGGAGAATCTTCATCCCCAGCCGTTTTAGTTCGGCCGCCACTGTAGAGATATTGGGAGTTTTTATAGAGGCAAGAGAGATGAAAAATGACAAAGTTTTCGCCGGGAATCGAACCGCAGACCTCTGGAATACGCGCCTAGCGTGCAGACCACCACACCACGAAGGCATACAAAGAAGGCGGGAGAAATATCTTATAACCTTATTTTCTGAATGAGGAATTCGGTTTCCATCTAAATAATTAGTTTTCCTATTCAACCGGTTTTTATTGTTTTATTCTGAATTTTAGTTACATTGTACCTTTTACTTCTTGACTCCTAGTTGTAAACTTACATATCCTTATCTAACGCTTAAAGGTATTTAAATTAGTATTTCCTGTTCTAGATTTACCCTGAAAACTGATATTAAATGCAAGAGATAACTGAAGCTTAATAATGCGTGAACTTAGGATATAGTAATTATTTACATAACTGTCTTGAGTACTTAAGTCGGGCTCCTCGCAGTGAACAGCTAAACCTCACATGAAAATATATTTGATTCTAATCTTTAAAGTCAATAATGAGATCAGTTTTGTTGCCCGATAAACAACAGAAGTTAATTTTTTTAAAGATAAATAAATGCTTTTGATCTCCAAGAAGAATTCGTATTTCTGTTTGCTAGGGGGACAAATGGACAAGTAATAGACCTCACAATCTATATATTTTAATATTTAAATAGTAAATAAAATGCTATTTAACTTTTAAAATGCCTTATCTCTTATGTCTATATGAACATTTACTTGAGTATTAGCATTTACGGATGGGAGGCTAAAATTATGATCTATATTGCATGTTTAAAAAAATAGATTTTTTACTCCACAATATTCTGCGAAATCTGTCTATTGCTATTTTCCACCTACTTATACAATTTTACGGCTCCTTAGATACTTATACAATTTTACAGAACGCAAGTTACATGAATCTGGCAGTCTAATTAAACGTTTTCTGGGAATTTTGATAAAGTAAACAATTTTTGATCTTTTTCTGCCCCCAAATAGCTTTATTTCCGAATTACCGTAAAATTTCTGTAAAAGCAGCATTACTATGATTTTGGCAGCGATTTCTCAAGTTTAAATTAAGTACCTTTAAGTGGTGACCTCATTAGAATATAAAATGTTGAAAAACAGAAATGAAATCAATGTCCAATATGTCACATCGTATGCTGGTGAACTTAACGCTTTCACGAATAAACGACCGAGACGGACTTTCATTCAAATGGCCAACGGCCGCCTGAACCGCCAAGATCACATGCTCTCTTTCTACGCTCCCACTATTGTCTGCAATAGCCTAAGGTGCAGTGTTTCCAAATGCATTGCCTCAGTTCATCTTTACTGTACTAGATAGTCTTGTCATAAAAAGATTTTTTTGGTTCCTTATCTTTAGGTTAAATGTGAGTTAGTGCGCTTTTAGAGGCTAATGCAGGATCCATTGTTAGGAACGATACCATTTGAAAAGCTTCACCCCACTTTTTTTGTTAAAGAACAGAGGAAGAAATTGCTGTCTCTCAAATGGAATTTCAAGCGTTTAGGTTTTTTTAAGCAAACAGATGAGCGAAGGGCTTCGCATTTTAAGGGTTAATGTTTCATTTTTTGAAGGATGGTGATTTCTGAATTTACTAAGTAGCTATAGCCACTTATATTTTAAAACTGGAAGACACTGAGTGAATGGACGGGCCTGGGCTCTGTAGATAACTGAGGTCAGTAAGGAAGCTAGATGTTATTCCTAGGAGACCTTTACATTTATTAGACTAATGTTTGAAGTATGTATAGTTACTGTTTGCAGTAAAATACATATCAACCGAATTAGTGTAAAGAAATAAAGAAATTAAATGTATAGTTTAGCTAGAACAGATAATACTCAATATTAACTTCCTTTTCTGCAATTTGTTCCACCAAAAGTTTTCGTATTTTATTTTCGCTCAGTACCGGAACGCTCAAAAGAAAATGTTTGGCTACTTCGCAATATGTGAAAACAAGTCATAATATAAAAATTCATTTTATTTTATACAAATGAACCTAACTAATGTTTCCCTTGTATTTTTCCTTACTTTCGTGAGAACAAAAATAAAAAAAATGTTCCGTAATATTTACTAAACATATTTAATAGTCTTTGTGCCACGCTTTAGAAAGTAAAAGCTAACCTATTCATTAAAACGGAATCAGATATTTTAATGTGCTTGATTCAACAAATGAACTAATTCTGCTCAAGTTAGATTAGAATCGAGGAACTCCCAAAGAAACATAAGAAATACTTATTAAAAACCTCATATTCCTTCATTATAAAAAGATGATGCAAACTTAAATATCTGGAATCGATGAAATAAAAATGCAGTAGTAATACCGAAGGTAAGAAAACTTTACTGTTTCTAATGCGGAACAGGAAATGCACCATAATTACTTGTTGTTTTAGTATAAAATTACGCAGCATTTATTCCGAGAGCAAGAAGTTACAAAAAATGACAGACAAGAATGCGACCAAAGCTCAGAAACGCATTCAAAATTTCAATCTTATGACATAATGTCATCTCCTCTTGCTTTCTTCCTAAGCAATTTGTTTACGAAACTTGCTTTTCTCGTGAAAGCAAAATATATCATCATTCTGTGAGAATTCCCAAGAGAAATTTTCTGAAGCGCAATAAGCATTACACAGTTTTTAGTTTCATATTTATAGGACATGCTAGACGGTTTTTCGGGATTCTTTAAGCAGTAACGGAAAAGAAAGGTGGATAGTTTTCATTTCTATATGGATTTTATAAAATATCATTCAAGCAAATAATGATATGGGATATTTCAAATGCAGGTAATAATTTTTTTTTTCTATTCTGTTATGTTTTAGATAGCCAGAGAAGACAAAGAGGACATATTTATTTAAATTTAATAAACATTTAAAAATTATTAAGCATAAAATAGCTTTTATTTTTTTAAATAATTACCATTTGTACATTATCTCTTGAGCTCGTAACACGTGGAGCACAGTTACGGTCTATAACTGCATTTCATAAATGCTGTTTATGATAATATTTATGATTCACAGTAGAATTTTTCCCTATACCTCCCCAAATAAGTTTATCTTGAAATTTTCCTATAAAAATCTTCTGATAATTTCTGATTTCTATATATTAATTTGCAATCAATCTTATCAGCTGACGTTTCAATAAATTCTTCTAATAAATTCTGACAGAACGAAATATATCTCCAATTCACCTTATCTTGAAATTTTTCAATACGTTCTTCTGATAATGCCTGATATCTAGCTATTAATTTCCAATCAACTATATCTTGAGAATTTTCTATAACTTTTTCTGATAACATTTTAGTAGAGATATATTCCCAATTAAATTCATACAGTGACAGATCCATTTATTCAGTATTAAATTTAGAAGCGTATGGTCCATTTATTTAATATCCAAAAGGTGCAGTATTACAGTTATCTAAAGCTCTTTTTTTATCCAAACTTGATATATATTTTTTAATCATTTCGTTTACTTTTAAATATTTTTACAACAGAATCTGCATCACAATGTCTCCTAATCTATCAAACATTTTATAAACACTTATCCTACCAGAGCTGGTAGTAAAAACGGCTATATATATATATATATATATATATACATATATGAATTTAAATTATCTTTCACATATTTATCTTTCATCTTATAATTCTTTTCCACACAATCATTAAATATGATTTTATAAAAATCATCCAATTTTTAATATATTCCGTTTGTTTCATATTTATTGCTTATGCTGTTGTTTTCATAAATTCAGTCAGCAGAATTTCAGCATTAGAGTAACTCTGCAGTAAATACTTGATACACATTTCGAATAAAAAGTATATTCACGGTGCTAGGATCTAGGCCAGCTCAAGCAAACAAAGAAACACACCATAGGGATTCATCAGTTACAGTTACGAAGAGCGATTAAGGCTGGCGCCTATAATGATGATGCATTAGGACAATTGCCACATGAGACGATTCACACACACACATTCGCAATACAACCAAGAGGGGGCGTTGACGTCGAGACTGGTGTTCCAGGTAGAACCGCAGATATTGACATTTAAGTAGTGAACCGTACAAATGACGTAGAGGAGGGAATTAATGATTGGTATTTAGTGAAAGGAACGGTTATTGACCAAGCGAAACGGTTATGTTATTTACGAATGGTTCCTGTCGCTATCAAAGTTCACGGGGAAGATAAAATGAGTCTTAAGTTCAACAGTGATATGCTGGGGGGCCATTCAAATGCATTGAAACTGTTTTTACAATTACCTTCTTATATGCATGTTGAGCAATAAAAATGGGAAAGTAACACGAAAACTGCAGTTTAGGAATTTTATTTTATTTTTTTTAAAATTTTGTTTTACTTCTAAAGGAGCGAAAAATTAATGCCTTTAAAATTCTATGGCCTCTGAAATAAACGTTTATTTTCTGAGCAGTCTATGTGAGCTGAGACAAATGTAAAAATAGCTCGAGATAATATCTCGTAAGGTTCTCATATTCAGGTTTGGATGAAATATATGAATTATGTATCTGACTCTGAATATTTTATTATTATTAATTGATCTATGTCGATATCAATTCAGAATCTTCTGTTATAATCTGTGACTTTGTTAAAGGAAGATGTCTTTCTTAAAAAGAGGAAGATGTCTTTCTTAAAAAGAATCTTGCAATCAATATTGAATTTTTTTAGAAATCTATTATTAAATGTTGGTTGCATAAATAAATTTATTAAAAAAATTTAAAATATTTTCTGTTACGACTTTGTACACTGTTCTTCCGTTACAAGAAGTCTTCTAACTCTACCAGATTTATTTACACAAATTATTACGGTTATTTCCAAAGAAGAATGGAAGCTATATTTAAAACGCATTCTTTTTAATAACTACATTGCATTTAATAATGCCTTTTTTAAATAAATAAACGGTATCCGATGGGAACTAGCATGAGTTCAGCCATTGGGAATTTGTACCTTTTCATTAAGGCATTTCTTTTCCAACAACAGTTATCTCAAGTTCATATTACTCTAATATATACAGATACATGGATGCCATTATTGCAATAAAGAACTTCAATAAAATAGAATGCGATCACATTTACCCTTCGTGTTTGAAACTCAATAAAACTAACTTGCGTTGTTACATATGGCTTTATTGGAAAGATCAATCCAAGCATATAAACAGCTCAAGTATCACAAAAGAACAATGATAAATAACGGGCTAAGATAAATAAATGGCTAAGGCGGCAACTTGGAGATATTAATTACCTAAATTTGCAAATAATCAATATTGAATATATTAAAATTTACAACAAAAGAAGATATTTTGATTTCCCTACTATAAAACGCACCCAAAAGTGTAATACTTAATACCCTACGTACTCAACTTATTAGAATAAAAAATATTTGCAACAAAGCCGAATACTTGCAAGAAGAAATCACTAACTTTGACAAAATTCTCTTAGAGAATACACACCTCGATTCAAAATTTATATAATTCTAAATGAAGCTGATATTAACTTCCTTCTTTAAAATTTCTCATCTAAAGTGATACGATAATTATTACTAACACCTTAATCGGAGGTAATATTTGGATGACTACGATAAGAAATTTAATGTAAATATGTAGAAAGATCCTGTTCTTTTTCCCCCTTTTAATTTTTATTTATACTACTTATACCAAATTTAGAATGTTCATTTTGAGACCGCCACTCATTTTTTAAAGCAGCCATGGTGTTTTGTTTTATCTCATATATATATACATTCATATATATATTTGCACTAGCCTATGTATGACCTAAAAAGACTTCCCTTAGAATTCTTTCATATGACTCAAGATAAATCTGCAATTTAAACTAGACACTTCTGAAAATTCCCTTCTATACGTGTTCCTTTGGAAAACAAGTGAAACACTCCCTTGAGTAATAAGCCTCCCTTTGCGAAAAAGAGAAGAGAAAAAACGTACTTTTGCAAACGGTTTTGAGGGAGTTTAAATTGCTGTTCGTTAGAATTTAGATCACATACTGTTGAAAATTCACTTCCGTATTCTTCTGAAACTTACGTTTATAGTACAACTTCTATCGTCCTGCTACTGGGTAAAGATCGATGATTTCGTTTAGAATTTTCTCATTGGAAGTATCAACGAAGTGCTGTATAAAGACGGAAAGACACGTAGATCTTGTTATGTTTACATACTTCCAATTTTCCTCATCAAACAATCATCTATATTCAGACAAACCTTTCACAGAGATTTTATCGAAATACTTGCTTCTAAATTTATGCTCCTGTTCTAGTTTCGAATTATATTTTTCGCAGTTTTAAATTTATGTTTATAAAATTTAATCGTGAGTGCTTAATCTGCGTAAAGGAGCCTTTATGATAGTGGACGCATTTAGAAGCTTGAGTCAGATATTGATTAAAATTTCCAACTTTAAACAACACAGCAAGAATTACAAATTTTCCTGATAAATTTTATTTTAACAAAAGTAAGTATATAATAGTAAACAGAAAACTAAATTATATCTACAGCAGCGCAAGCGAATATGCAGCACGCGCTAATATGTTATTATACAACTTGGATTACGTTCAAAATAACAGAAGTACTTAAAACAACTCATCTGTAAGTTAAATATAGCAGTGAAGCATAGTATAACGCAATGAGTTAGCATAAAAAATTGTTTTCACTTTATTCAAGACACGTTTTATTTACCGCTGCTGGAACAGAGTGGAAGAGCTTTTAATAAAATCAGGATTTAACAAGCTTTTTTTGTAATATAATAACTTGAATTTCATTAGTGTACGCTAACACATATTAAGTTTATATCTCTAAAGACGGAGCTCATCTGAAAGTTATTCCAATTAATGTTGATACGGAAAGTTACTTTTACTGATGAATCTATACTATTCAGGTAAGGAGGAATTTAATGAAAACATGTTCGAAAAGTCAGAATAGTTTTAATTTTTTGGTTGCCGATATTGTTAACTGGTAGTACTGGAAGCACAGTTTTATAAAGACTGTTCCAGAACTTTCGTTGGGATAATTAGTTAAATAAAATATCCACGTAAAATATCAATTATATATATATATATATTCTGTTTGTGTGTGTGATCTTGTAGCAAAAAAAAAAAATGCAGTGTAGCAAAACTGTTGTTTAATAAGTTAAACGCATCATATTATCAAATCACAGTAACGTTAGGCAATATAGGATAGAATACAAATTTGGCACCTCTCACTGTAATATTTTTCAGCTATTTCTCGTTCAATGCTATTGAACAAGCAGAAATATACCGAAATTAGAAAATGCTTTAAGTTAATAAAGCACTTTCTAGAAAAGCCGTCAGTTAGTAATTATGTGTCGAATTTTCGCTTTTTAACGAAATTTTCTGTTCCAAACTATCGTTAAGGGGACGGTGGACTTTAAAATAGCTAAAAATCAACCAAAATATTGAATTTTACCTTTTACTCTCGTAATATTCCATATACGTAACTACATCGCATGTAAAAAACCGAATTCAAATATTCTAATTTTTAAAGAAGTTACAAGCATTTAAAATGTATAAACAATGTAAACTTTGCCCATTAAATTTTGGAGAAAATGTAAAAAAAAAAAAAAAAAAAAAAAAAAAAAAAACAGAAATAGTAAAAAATATTGTAAAGCATTATAAGATAATGTAAATGTATCAAATGAAGGTAAAACATATGGTGCGGGTGAATTTTAAAAGTTTCATTGGATATGATGTATAAATTGTTTCTTCCTATAACTTTGAATCACATACCAATTTGAGATATGTTTATATTTGTCATATTTAATATTATGAGATTAAAAATAGTTACATGATACGAAAATGTTATCTTGTGTTTACAAATTCCTATTTAAAGTTAATTTGCCGTTTCTCATGACCATGTATTAAAGGTAAGTTTGAAGAGAAACTTTAAATTTGGTTATCACAAAACAAACTTTTTGACAGTTCTTATGTCTTTTATTCCTATGTCTATTTATGTATATTTATTTCCTATGTCTATGTCCTATTTTTAGTTCAAAATGAATGACATTTGGAATAAATTATCTTGTTATATGTTACAGTAGAACTGTGTGCGCATTTTTGGATATGAGGTTATTAAGAAGTTTAAACTTGTGATAATGTTTAACAAAAGGTGATATTTTTCCGAAAACTGGGTTTAAGTTTACAAAATTCCTTTTTAAAAATTTTTGATTCATCATATTCAATAACGGATACACAAAATCTTTTGTTAAGTCTTTATAACTAACTTAAAGGGAAAATATTGAAATTAGAGCGCAAGGAGCATTTTTAATCTTTAATTAAAATAATTAATTATTTGTTTTGAAAATTTTTTATTTAAAATAAATTGAAATTTTGAGCACATATTTTATAAACTGATGTTATAATGTGTATATGTGTAAAGTTTCTTGTTCAAAACAAAAGAACTTAAAAAACTAATTTTTAAAGTCCACCGTCCCCTTAAACTTGAATGAAATTAACTGAGACATATCTTGATAGAAAAGGATAGGAAAAGGTATTTATTTAATCTGTTCATACAGTACTTATTTATCAATTATGGTAAAAGAATACCGCTATAACGGGTTAGATGGCTAAGAGATGGACGCAGGCACTCTTCGTTCCTAAATGAGTACACTATCACCACGCCACCGAAGCCGCTGACGAGCCATTTCAAAGACCGAATACGTCCTCACAACAAGGTTTATGGATCAGAAGCGCCCTTACAACACACTTTAGTAGACAGAGTGCATCCTCGCAAGATCTAAAACTAGGCTGACTGTGTTTATTGCCTCATTGAAGACTAAGAAACCACTTGCATGAACAGATATAATTTAAAGGCATGCGTTTTTCCCGTCGTCATTAGCAAGATAAAGCAAGTAAAAGCAAGTCGGATAAAAAGTAAATGTGGAAACATCAAGAACAGCTGATATCATATTAACTGAATTAAGTATTTTCACCTAGTTTATAATTAGAGCTAAAACTGACTGGAAAATGTTTTAAGAAATAAACGAATAAGTTAAAAAGAAATAGAAGAAGGAAGTATATGCTTTATTTTCAGCTTTTAGCTTAGTTATTGGTATTGGATTTTTAAGACAAATATATAATCCGGAATAATTATTAAAGTTTTATAGAAGCAAGGAGCAGCGAAGAGATGAGCAAGCACATTATTTAAGCAGTTAATTTTTAAAACAGTTTTCTTCAACAGTTTGAACCACATTCCCATTGCCTTTTCTAATATCATTTAGCGACAAGAATTCTTTCTCTTTATTAAATAAAAACTTTAACGAATAACGCAGCTTTAGAGAATTTTAAGGTCCAAGAAGCAATTTCATTGTTTTAATTCATCTGGCATACAATTTTGAAGGGATGAACTATAATTCGGTCTGTGCTATGAGATCTTACTTGGATAGTACATTTTGCGCAGATCCAGCATAACTTAGTATAAATATCTTACCTTTTAGGGGAATCTATATATGTAATTGACTTGATAAGAAATATTTATGATTATTCTCGTCTAAATATAATGCCGTATTTTTTTTACGAAATTAAGATGAAACTTCAAACTAATTTAACTGGACATAATTGACAAGTAAGAGGCCCGTGTGTGGAAGAATTTTAAAATAATAATCAAATTAATGATAAAGAGTTTGCTTATTTAACCATACATATGTAAACCAAACATCTCGCTCTTTACACATTGTAGAGACATTAGGTATTTTGGAAGCCGGAGAGATGAAAAATTAGCAACGCCTTTGCCGGGAATCGAACCACGGACCTCTGGAATACCGGCCCATCGTGCAGAACCACTACACCACGAAGGCACGCTAGGAAGGCGGGAGAAATACCTTATAAAATAATAACCAAATGTAAAAATGGCATATTCCTTTGCGTTGGCTTTTGCACGAGATATCCATGTATTGTGATGTATATAAAGCTTCATTTTTTTCCTTTGAACATAAAAATTTTTATTTCCTTTCTTATTTACGTATATACAGAAGATCTTTTGAGATCGAAACTATTTTAGCCAGTGAAAGTTCTGAGAGGTTAATGCATCACAGAATAAAATAATTGTTTCTCAAAAGCACATGTTTAAACAATCTAAGATACCTATTTCTTAAAATATCATTGGAATTTATAAAACATATTGGTATAATTAAGATCAAAGATTTTGCGGACATTCGATTAATAGAATAAGGCACCTTCTAAAATTTTGCTCTCCCGTTTTTTCTCCCCGTGTTTTAAATGCGCCAATACCATCCTTTCTTCCTTTCTTTAACTCAGTATTTTATCATACTTCTCTAAACGTGTATGATACGATTTAATTACTTTATTAGAAAATTATAATGTTTGCTAGTTGCTTGTGGGGCATCTGAATTTGTATTCTCCGTTAAGGTTTTCGCTGTTGAGGGAAAATGTATTCAGATTCCTAACAACTGAAGATTTTTGAGAAGCTGAGTTAGAACAGGAATAAAACCTTTTACCAATTACACGCAACAAATATTAGCCTAACAGGCCACTCATATTAGTTTGAATATTGTGATATGCATTCAGATTTGGCCCGATGTATTCTAAAGAAAAAAAAGTTCTGTTTATAATTAAGCGAAGTAATAATTTTAGTGGCTCACAAAACTTTCATGGACTAAATAGAAATTTGATAAAATAGAATTTTTCGTGCACGTAGACCTTGTATACTCAAGTATATACCCTGTATACGTTAGTAATTACGGTGTAAAAAGAGGTATATGTTAAAGCAAGGACGACACCTGTACATTCATAAAGGTATATTAAGTATTATTGGGCCTTGCTAAGTACCAAGCTTCTGCCCCAACTGAAATTCCTCAGAGAGCGGTCCAAGAGTATTCCACCCTTCTTACCTTACCATCAGTCTCTCGATAAGATTTAGGATTGCCGTGCATTTTATTTGTCCCCTTGCCGCACATACACTATACACTTACAAATATCCATGCCATCTCCGGGAGTCGAACTCGGGCCTTTCGATACTGCAGTCAGCGTCACTATCCAGTTTAGGAGACATGGTATAAAAACAAATATGCATACAATATTATGTTTTGTATAAATGACATATGTAGAAATAACACAAGGGAACATTTATGATATGTTAATAAAAGTATAAAAATAGCGGGCAAAAAACAACGAACTTTTTTTATATGATGGCGTTCAATGTGTTAACACCCAAATACATAAAATTTTGAAGCTGCGTAGTAAATGGAATAACTTTACAGTTTTTGTAGATTCATCATTTGAATTATTTTTCATCTTAATCAAATTAGAAAGAGCGTTTCGTTTTATTTTTATAAAATTTATTTCAAAGCATTTTTCTTTGACTATTCAGTTAAAATAATTCATAACCTCTCTTACATCAAAGTTTCGAGAATTAGGAAAATACTTTGCCAAATTTGTTGACAAACTTATTATTATTATTATTATTAGCAGTCGATTAGAGGGGCTTTCAAAAGCCTGCATCATGCAGAATTCATTTTGTATGACGCCTAATTTTAGTACGGCTACTTTCTTGTTGTTATTATAACTGCAATTATTATAATTAAAGTGATATTTTCACCAGATAAGTGGGTCTTCCAAGTTAAGATATTTAGCAGAACCCTTTTTGTAAAACGCCTGATTTCAGTCAGTTTACATGCATATTAGCAATTAAATGAAATTCTAATTTCACCCATTTCAGCTTTAAGTATTAGCTATTAATTTGAATATTTTTCTATATAACACTTCCATGTTAATTAGCGGGCATGTATATAATGTCTATGATTCCTAATAATTTAGCTCCAGTTCAAAACAGGGTTTTGTTTATTTATTTTATTTTTCCCATGCTTCACTTAAGGAACAGCCTTTGATGATCCTTCTCTGAAAGTATCTGTCCAAGGCGGAGAGAACTTAGAAATATTTAGAATAAAAAATAAACTTCTAAAGCTTCATTAACTCTCAGAAGATATTGATTTCATGAGTGTCATCGAAATTATTTTAAAATTATTTAATCGTTATTCACCACTGCATTTGTTAAATAATATTACGATATTGACAAAGAAATTGCATAGGGCAATTAGACAAAGTGAAATCTCAAAAGCTTTGAGTCGTTAAAGCTTTAGGTTTAATTAAAATATTTGCCAGATGTGGAGTGCCTCCACTCACTTCCATATCTTTATAAAAGTCAGGAATATAAATGTCTAATTGTATTTGCAATTTCTAAGGCCATTGGCAAACAGCTAGATCCAAATTATTCTTTGCCTAGTCTCTTGCTATAAATTCCAGTTACTAAACCTTTGTATTCACTTTCTAAAGAAATCCTACATCAGGAGAGGAAATAATGTTTGTACGAGGCGCTAAATTTAAGAAATTTAACTTTTAGGAAACATCTTCAAGGAAAAAGCACTGTAGCGTGAATCATTATTCCTTTTAACACAAAGGTTATAAAAGAGGTTACTTTATAAGCCTCACGGTAAAGGAAGTATCCGAATGATTAATGGGAACAAAGACTCTCGGTTAGAAATTTGGCTTAGACGTAGGAGAAAATGAGATTAATAAGACATGACGTGAAAGGATAGAGAACTGGACGGAACACGTTAAATTGCCAAGCCTCCAAAAATTGCTGTAATGGAAAGTAATGAGTTCCTAAGAATAAATAACTATGTCTTCCGACATTTTGAGTCTCGTTGATATTCCATATCATGAATAATAAAATTTGAAGATAATTAACTTTCTTTTTTCAGTTCATAGTAAATGAATATATATGTGCATCTGGTGTTACTGTAATATCTATTCTGTGCAAAATGCAATCCGCATTAATAAATAATGGATGTTCTTTTAATTTACTGTAGCACAATTTGCATTAGTAATATACGAAACAAAGCACCATGTTGGTATAAAGAAGTGCGTTTACTTCAGATATGTATTAGAATGATGTCTTCATTACAAGCTATACGAATTTTAATGTGTACGCGCAGTTTGTGGCTAAGAAGGAAATATATAATTTATTTATAGAACAAACTCGTAATTATAGCTGTGGGTGAACAAGTTATACTTGTTCACTTGCACCGGACAGAACAGGAAGAATTTGGCTGGAAATCAAAATTTCAAGAGGGATTTACATGTATAGTTCCACCGCACTTACTCTATAGTTCTATCCCAATTTTAATTAACACCCTAGAAGACGGATTCGAGGGTTTCCAATCCCTTTTCCCTATTATTAAACCTTTCGAGAGAGGTTTCGTCTCGCCAGCATTTTAAGCACCTCCAAGCTGCACAGACACTATATATTTAAAAACATCCAAGCCTTGTCCAGGATTCAAACGGTGGCCCCACGATGTGGCATCCGGCAACGCTAACCACTGCGCCGATCAAGGCAATGATTGATTTGCCAGTAAAGTAAAACCCGGTTAACCGAATCTCTTTAAACTAAAACTACGTTTGTACGAACCAGTGAAGTAAAATAATATCGAATAAGTGTATCCGAAAATTAGTAATTTTTTAATTCCATACGAACTCTTTTTAAATATCTTATTTTATTGAAAGTGGATACTTTTACACGAGTAGGAGGTTTTGTAGGAGGGTGATCTTCTTTATATTGCACGCACACGTTATGGACTCTGAAACCTCTTACCCCTTTCGAGTACCTACAATCATGGGTAGATTATATCTACTGAAAATGTACTTGTATTGAAAGAGATTCTTGGAAATATTTCATCTACTGAACATGTTTCTTTCATTCAGTTTGATTCAGTATTAAGGTCTAAATTAGAAAATTACATTTCGATAAGTATTTTTCAGGTAGCATGTTTCCGAAAATATACATATAATTTTGGACATATAAAAGTAATATTTTTTCCCTCCAATAGTATACGTACATTTTTGGAGCCATATTGTCTGAGATTCTCCCAATTATGCTGAAGAAAACAAAACACAAAAAATGGGCTTTTAATTATAAGCAAATTGAGATTTACGAATTGCTTAACTCTTAATTTGTTTATAATTAAAAGCACTTTTTTGTTTTTAATTAAAAAAAGGTTAAAACTTTTTAGCGTCATCTCTGAATTATAATGCGCGAAAATTACGGATATTACATATTTTTATCATTTGCTTTACTGAAAATTATAATTTAATTTCGAAAGCAAAAAAATTTATTACTAGTTGAAAAACTTTCTACGTAATTAATACAGATAACATAATGTTCAAGCTTTCTTAAAATATTAGTTTTTCAGGCAACAAAAACTAACTTGGTTGTTCAACCCGTCCTGGTCTCATTTTCTCCGTATTGCATGTTTTGTTCAAATTTCGTATCCATAAGTTATACTAATCATTTTTAATTCTTCATGTAATACCTAATTCAATATATATAGAAGATTATTTAAATAAAAGAACGGCTTATGTATCTAGGTAATACAATGAAGACTTTCACATACTCTAATTAAAGCTTATTACATAAGTAGAAATGAAAAAGTAATTAATATCTCTTTTAATATTCTCGAGTTTTATTAGCTAAACTTCCAATCTAACAAAGCACTTTTAAGATATACTTCTTAGTTTAAGATACGCTTATATTGATCTATATCAGGTAATCACGAAAAGGAAAATTTATGGACAACTTTAATTAATTAGCCTATCTCTAATCTAAGAAATATTTTTTATGCATACAAATACTTAGTGAAAGTAGGAAGCTTGCAAAGTGTTGCAGGTGCGAGATATTGCATTAATACTCAGTATCTTACATACTTATTTATAAAAACTTAAAATGTTGCTGTAGGTTTAAGCATTCCAAAATACTTACCTTTGAAAAATAAAATTAATGACTGGGGTTTTTGATAAGACGAGAAATACATTTTTTAATGGTCAAGTTGTAATTATTTGCATTACGCTTTATATAGGTTTACATTCATAGGATCGACAATGTACAGATATGGATATTACTTAGCATCGACGCCCGAATACGGCCTGCACTAGTTGACGGAATACGATTGACTCGATAAAAATGTTGGTTCAAATAATGATGTGATAATGAATAACAGGATTACTACACATCTGTCACCTGTCCACATTTATCTAAGGTGTACTGCATTCACGATGCATAGAAGCAATTCCGATATAGAATGAACCTTAGCATAGGAACAACAGAGATACAGAAGGTGACACTGCGTGAAATCGACACCGATAAAGAATCAACCCTGCCTAAGATCGACGGCTGCACACATTAGATTTTGGTACAGCTCAAATACAAGTGACGGGGGACGTGGGCACTGTGCCTCTACCATACTGGTTAATCAGTACAGCAGCACGTCCAATATTAACTAGAACAATCCCAGATGTCAAGAGGGGGGATCACATTTGCGCCTCGCCGATTTAGCATGCATTGATTATGTACACGACAGTAAGGCTTATAACAGCAGCACATAATCAAGTAAAAAAGGATTTATTAAATTACTATGTTTATTGCATCTCTATATTATCACCCGTACAGGATCGAAAGCAACTCTTGAGTAGTCATGCCGAACGTATGCCGGCAGAAAGGATGTTGATCCTACACTCTGTCGATCCTATGCAATATTCGCTTTATATTTAATCTTCTTACAAGAAAGATGGCATTTTGGTTTGAAACAGTTATTCCCAATATTTCAAACAGAATTTCTCAAGCACTTAAATTTTAATATTTTAAAAATCAAGTCTAGTGAATTTAAAATCTATTCTCA
The DNA here is from genome assembly GCF_044657685.1 of Stegodyphus dumicola. Taxonomy (NCBI): domain Eukaryota; kingdom Metazoa; phylum Arthropoda; class Arachnida; order Araneae; family Eresidae; genus Stegodyphus; species Stegodyphus dumicola. The sequence goes on along the minus strand of NC_140781.1, from coordinate 137,599,779 downwards.
ACAGGTTACATTAAGAGAGATAACAATAATAATAATATTTTGTGTGTCAAAAAATAATAAATGAGTTAAACTATCCGTTATCTAACAAATAACTGCAATATTTTCAACTATTTTTTAAATACATATAAACGGATAAATCACAGTTTATGAGACAAAGTTTGTAACTCAATAGAAATATTTCAGTTTTAAAACTCTCGGAGAACTCCTCAGGTCTAACATTGGCTCCGAAATATAGTACAGTATCATGGCAAAATGAGATTTAATGGACATGTACTTATTGACTTATGTATGTAACAATATATCGAGCTAAAATAAGCTTAAAATCAAATCTCATCTTCAAAAAAACTATTAGTCTTGAAGGAATAAATATTTTACCAAACTAAGATCAAAATGTTTGAAACTTCTCTAAAATAAAAATAAAAAAGGAAGAAAATAAATGCAGAACGGAAATCTGGCAAGCATATATATCTACGAAACTTTCTAAACTCAGCGCATGTTTCCACCGGTAAGATAAATGAGGACAGTAAAGGTAGATGGTAAGACTGTACTTCACCTTTAACTGCTTCTGGGAGACACCTTCGATTGGGTGTCTTTCTTTTTCTTAAGCGCGTAAAAGTAAATTGTGGAAATAAAGTCCTGTGCTTCCAAGGCTAGAATTCTAAAATACTTAACATATTTAATCGCACCTTTTACGTCACCACAAAACTAGATGATTACATAGGAAATAAACAGTTGTCAACAATTATGCCATAGATTTTACAAAGTTTTCTACATGTTTAGGGATCTTTATGCCTTCTCATAAACGCATTTTACATAAAATTTAAAGAACGAATGCAATGAGTTCATTCTTCTTTAAATTAGTGTGTAATAATAATAGGATTCTGCATGTAAATTTCATGAAGTTTATAGCCATGTTGGTGTAAATTATTGTAAGTATAAGAGCGATGTCGAATGATGAATGTTAAGAACTAGAATATTAAAGAAACCTAAATCTATGACATAGCAGTAGTATGCTCTTGTAACCAAAGTACAGTTTATAAGAAAATCAAGTGAAGCAGAAGTAAAGGAAGTACTTTAGAATATCTTTTGCTTATTCAAGAATAACATGCGGCTTTATGTCTTAGATAAAATAACCTATGTTACAAGATTAACACAGCAATCGATATTGTAAGCTACATACGCATGGCAACAATTTTTAGTATATGTTATGAACATGTACTAACATTAATCATGCAAATTATGCACATATAAAGTTCTCAGCGTTGAAATTGTAGTGCCAAGAAAGAAACGCCTCAATATTATAGAGGATGTCGAGATTATTGGTATAGAAAAGGCATGGACATGATGAAATTATTAACCCTTTGACGGTTGAGCGATTAAATAATACCAATATACCCGCAATATCTGTAAATCAAGAATTTGTAATTCGAGTTGTGTTCGTTTGTGTCCTTTCCGGTGCGTAACTGGAATGCAAGGTGAGCTCGTTGATGTCCTTAAAAAGGCTAAGTTCCCAGCTCCAGTCGGAGACTTGTAGAAGAAGTTTAATTCTATAAAATAATTAATCGAATGATTTTTTTTCTGCTACATGAGACTTCAGAAATCGATTTAAGCCTTACGTTTTGATACAGTGATGCCTCAATTCGTTAAAGCACTTTCTACGTATCACTTATCGCAAACGAAAGGGGATAGACTCCTTGAACTCACAGATGTTGTTTTATCATTTCGGAAGAACGTTAGACGCTTAGGATAAAATGTACAACATTTTTATCCCACTCATTGCGATAAAAACAACACGTGATATGTAGAAGTGGTGGCAAGCGAACTTCTGCTCTCACGGATCGTTGGGTTAAAAGAATGCAGAGCAGTGATCCTTGCTTTATCTCAAATGGACTTAGATGTCAACTACAAGGCTCATCAGGTGCAGCAATGCCTACGCAAACTATCATAAGGTAATTGTATGTATTGCAACGATCCAGATGGCTAGTGATATGTAATCCATTGTCTCCAAGGGGCAATGGAGAGAAGAATGGATAACTGTATACTTCAGAGAGAGAGTCTCGTTTCTGTTTTAGGTACAGTAATGAACAGACTTGTCTTGAAACCACGTGGCCAACGCCACCAACAAGAGAAGAGGAAAGTAGTGAGGAGTAGAGGAAAGTTCTGCGGCACCGAGGTGGTCAGGAACACATTGGCGTTGTGATCAAACTTGCACAATATTAACAAAATATTCCTCAGACAATGATCAATGGCTTCATTAATGCATTGGTGAAATAAATTAAGAGAATTTTCATATTTTATCTACGATCTCCAGAACTACTGGACAGATTTTAATAAAATTTGGTGTGAACATAGGTTGATATTATACAAATAAATATTCAACAGTTATAATAGACACACATGTTCGTTTGTAACACTCATGGGAGTCTGAAGGTCTGAAACAGCGCTTGCAGGAGACACAAAAGAAATGTGTTAATAGGGGATATGGTCCCCTCTTACAGCCTCGCAGCATGATGTCATGCTGCAAATAAGGCAGTTTATCAGTGCCTGTGGCGATTGGTCCAACTCATTCAGCAATGCTGTTTTCAAATCCTGGATGGCTCTCGGAGGGGGTTTGCGAGTTGCAATTGCCCTCCCCAGAGCGTCCTAAACATGCTTTATAGAGTTGAGGTGTGGAGACCTGGCTGGCGAATCCGTCCGGCGAATATACTCACTCTTGATAAATTCGTCGACCAGAAGAGCTCTATGTGGCCTCGCGTTATCGTTCTGTAAGATGAACTCGGGGCCCACTGCACCCCGGAAAAGGCGAACATAGGGCTCCAAGATTTCATCTCTATACCTCACACCAGTCACAGAGCTTCTGCCAAAGACGTGGAGAGGTGTGCGGCCATCCAACATCATGCCTGCCGAGACCATTACACCGCCACCGCCATAACTGTTGATTTCGCGGACATTGGAGGGTAGGTAGCGGGTCCCTGGCTCTCTCCATATGAAAGTACCGCGAGAATCGGTGTTTAGGCTAAAACGGAGCAGAACGGTGGCCCAATTCCGCGTACTTCAATCACTATGCTGCCTGCACCATGTTAATCGGATTCTCCTGTCCGTAGACGTGAGGGGGACGCAAACAGCCGGTCTTCTGGAAAACATCCCTCTCTCATTCAGTCCTTTGGAAACAGTCATCATTGTTACACGCGTTCCTGAGGCTGCATACAGGTCCCGAGAGAGATAAAAAGCTGTATCCCCTCTGTTAAACCTCGCTGAAATGGACAATTAGCGATCTTCTCTGGCCGTCGTGGCTCTTGGAAGACCTTGCCCAGGCTTTACCTGGACTTGCGATTGGCCTGCCTCTAGCCTCCCCGTAATTCGGCACCTCATTCCATCATCTAATCGCTGGTGGTTACTCATCTTTACTGTTCCGATGTGAATTTGATTGATTGCTGCCAGATAACACCAAGAAATTCGCCGAGATGTGCTAGCGAACGCAATACGTTTTATCCTCCACGCGATTATAAAGCCTGTTTTTCTGCTGACTTCGTCTACACACAAGTCTACGGTTACGCATTTGCCGTACAAGATTTGCGTTTTTATCTAGGAGAAGTGGTTTTTCCTTCAATACATTTCTTTTCATACAACTCGATAAAATATGCAAATTCTCTTAATTTATTTCACCAGTGTAGTATGCCAAGGCATGTAAGGGCGTGTATCTTCGAGCTCGGGTGCTTATATTCCATACTGAATAAATCGAGATGGTTTGACTGTTTTGTTTAAATTTTTTAATCATTTACATATGATTAATATGGTTCACCATTATAAAATTTCACATTTCTTTCTTGGCATTACATTCCCATTGTTAAACAATGTATAAATGTATGTAATATTAAAATTAAATCTCTCATCCCATACATAAATTTTCGAATTCTGAACGCTGAATGTAGAAACCATACCGCGGAAATGCACAAGTAATTTAACACAAACATGACGATCATTCCAGAATTTTGGTATAATCCAGTAGAAGAAAGGGAAAACTTTGGGACGTTGAAACCTACAAATTTTTATAGATTTTCTGCACGTTATTAAAACTTTAATGTCATTTCGGTTGGAAACATACAACACTTTTAAAGTGATATCTCTGTGATTTTTTATACAGAAGCTAAGCATTTAATAACTGAGAGACAGTATCTCGAAGAAGCTGTTCACTAAATTTAGCCTAATCTTATTTCATTGAAATATTTCGAGCTCTACATTTTCATACTGAGACTGACTATTTTGTATTGTTAATGTGCACATATTGATGACACTTCTACTGGATCTTATTATCGTTGAGTTGAATTGTATGTAAAAATTTTTGTTCTTCTGACATTTAAGAAAATTAAATAAAGGTGCACATAGCAATCGTAAAATGTAAATTCTATGAATTTCATTTCTGAACCAAATTTACTTTAGACCTATTTAACGAATGCTACATTGCATGTGTCATAAGATGTTCAATATATCCTTTATTAGATCGCTCCATCTTGAAGGAAAAATGAAAAAAGATAATTAAATAAATTAATTTCAAGGCAAATTTTTCCCTGTTTTCCCTAAATTTCTACGATTTTAAAAGCTCCATAAATATGCACAATGGGAAATACTTTGATTACGCACACATTTTAGGACTCTGTGTTTTCAGTCTTTGACAGATATATAAAAGTAAGAAATAATGTAAAATGCAATATTAACTAAAAATGTTTTATTGCTTTGTAGGTAAGGAAAGTTAAATAAGCATCAAGTGCCTTCTTTATCGTTGTAACTTCTACATTTCTGCATAATTTTTCCATTAAATACTAAATTAATATTTCACAAGGGTTACTGAAATAAATAGATGGAAATTCATATAATGCAGATTATAAGCTCTTTAAAGAAAAAATCATATAAAAGGTTTTGAAGTTACATTTTTCACGTAACATGGAAGATGCCTTCAGTATAAATGTTAAGTTTCGATTATAACAGTTTTGAAAATCTTGGTTAGAAATTTACACCATTAATAAACTTTAAGGAACTAAAAAAACAGAACTAGAATTTGAATAAATGTTCAAGATAAACATTTAGAAAAGTAATAAAACAGCTTTTAAATTTACAAAATGACTAATTTAAAGATTTCTAGCCCTTTAAATTTAATTCAACTCTCACATGTAAGATATGTGAAAAATAGTACAAATTGGCATTGTACATTCAATAATTTAAACCTTAAATAAACATTACTGTCGTAATTACTTTTTAAATACAGAATCATTTAAATTAATTAAATTTTTTTTACCTTTTTATACCACTTTAGATTGTTTGGCCACTGAAGACAGAAATTCTTCACATCCAGTCTCAGTTGATATTAACTATATAAAACATATCTATAAATTAACATATTCACTTACCTGATATGTACTTAAGCATCTTTAAATGGAAGACCCAGATTCCTTGCTTTCAGAGTGTTTTATTAAATACACATGCAATAAAATTTCTTACTTCAATACATAGAATAGTTGTCAGTATACCTCAACACGGACCATAATAATGCAATACAAATAAGAGATTAAATTATAATTATATATATATTGCACTGCCACTTTTTAATCATAGCCATTAAATTTTATAGTGAATTAAGAGTAATAAACTCAAAACGAATGACTCAATTTTACTAGTTAGAATGAGTCTTCTGAAATTCAATGCATAAAGCATAAGACATAATCCATATTCATTCATATTGAGAATATATGCTGTAAAATTAAAGAGTTTTCTTTCTTTCTAACTTTTTTTTTGGTTTTGTGAAGCTAAGTAAGTAAATACCCGGGAGGGGAAGCTTTAGTGCAGATAAGCTTAGAAATTAAAAACCGCCTGCAGAAGCAAATGTTGTTGTAAAATGACGAATGAATTTCGTGTTTTAATAATAAAATAAAGTACGTTTAGAAACCAATTGCTTTATTGACGTCAGAAAAGAATTTGAGTTATTTTACACTGGAGTCCAAAATTAAATTTACAGTAACCAAAATCAAGAATATGTCAAAAATTAAGCAGTGAAGTTAATAGAGATATGTAGCTAGAATATATTATTAAAGGGATTAAGGGGACACTTTGAATGGTTTCTTTTATTTAAGGCTTTTCGTTTATTTTTTATAAATATTATAGAATTTAAGCTGAGAAAATTTGTTTCGGTAATTTTTATAAACTAAATTGAACAAAATTTTAATAATCAAAATATCTTTCTTCTTCTACAGTTTTCAGTGTTTTACCCCAATTATTTTATATTATTTATAAGGATGTTTTTATCACCTTAAGGACCGATTTTGCAGTAACTGAACTAGTTTTTGAAGAGGAAAAAACAAAGAACATATTTATACGTAAAAACTTTGAAAAATATGATTTCAGTTGCATTTTTATTTCTAAAGATTTTTCTTTTTACTACTTTGCATAATTTATCTTTATTTCTACTGAGTGTAAATTAATAAACAGGCAATAAAAACATTAAATAAGTTAGTCCATGTATTTGTAAGTTTGTTTCTAAAAGGATTTATCGAAAAATTGCAAACTCACTTTCACGAATGTTAACTCTTATAATTGCCATTAAATCATTTAAAATTTTTAAATATTTTTCTTATTGAATTTCAATATACATATGTAATAAAATCTATTATTACTCAATTAGTGAATATAAACGTAATTTACAATTTTTTATGTGAAACCTCATCTGACCTGAAAATTTGGTAGAATTTTTCGTTACCTGTTTTTGTTTTGTAAAGCATATTAAAAACAACTTTAATATATAAACCATTTATATTATTATTTTTTCTAAACTTTTGGAATCAATAAAGGATATTAAATTTTTGTTTCATAAATTTTTTGAAAATATAATTTGAAATTTGAGAAAGCATGGACAGTTTTTAATAAAAATAGCCCAGCAGCATACGTGATTTTTTTCTCTTCTTTTAGCCATTTGTTCTCGTGTATATATTGCATTTTTAATAAATATAGAAGTACTAATTAAAGAGTTTAACGTTTGTTCCAGCGCAATTTTCAGTGATGCTACAGACAGGAACTTGATCATTTTCATTACCGCACCTCTTTCTGTTCATGTATATCGTATTTCGTTTCTGAAGAAGCATAAAATAATTGACTGAGCATAGGCAAAGAAATATTTTATGTAGTGAGTAAAAAATAAAATTTACAAGCCCAAAAGTGGGTATTTTTTTTTAAATTTTACTCAGCGCTTAAAATTAGTACATATAACATACTCGTACAAACGGAGTTTGCTGTTCGTTTCAGTCACATTTAATTACTTTCCTCTTCTTCTACACTGACTTTTTTATAAATATCGGAGACAATTAAGATATAAAGAAACTAAACACTAAGGTGGATGTGGCAATTAAATGGCTATTGAAATGTTTAGAAGCCCGTTTTTAAGCATATGTTATTGTCACACCATTTCAAAATTTCTTCTCAGTGTAGTTTAATATATATTTTTAGCAAAAATTTGAAAAATCGGTAATTTCATAGATTTTTGGGTTTTAAGTCTCCCAAATCAAAATAAAATCAAGGCTGTTTCATCACAAACATACATCATGCACATGAAAATATGTAAGCTCAAAAAGAGTCAGGAAGGAAATTTGCTTTAGAAAAGCTAGTAGAAAATGTATCCAATTGTAAATAGTGTGCAGGTTTCATATCAAGTTTTCACATTATTTATATTCAGGTTAAGGGTTTTGAGGCTACGAATTTTGTTCTTCAAGAGCAAAGCTCCTTAAACTTTGTAAAATTCTTTGTAAAAAAGAAAGATGGAACGTCTTGTGATTACTTTTCAAAGAGAATCTCAGACAGGTCGAATGCCTTCAAATCAGAATTCTGGACAGTTTTCCATTCTCTGAGTATACTTCCCGTCAAGGTATTCGCATACAACACTGTTGAGCAAGTCGAATGTGCCCTACTAATTTGGCCTATAAAAACTAAAATGGAATCAACAAAAAATTAATTAGTAATGAGAGAATGCGTATATAATATTTTAAGATCTACTTATATCTTGTAGCTGACAGCGAAACTTCTGAAAACATATGGAGTGCGATCATTAATATAGCATGATACCGCATTATATTTTTCGACAAAAAAGAGAGTTTAAAGTTTAAATTGAAGTTACGCTTGTTTTATGTAGTTCTGGTGAGTGAACAAGCTGACTAATCTCAAGTCGAAGCCTGATGTTGTCTTTCCGTTTCAGATTTGCATTTGTGAGAGAAAGTTTGAACGGGAAGCATATCAAAGTTGTTTTACAAAGAGGCTCTTCTAGCTGAGTCTTCTGTAAAAAGTTTGTCTCAATCGAGAATCGAGAAGTAGAGGATGACTTTAAAGGAAGTTACTTGTTGACACTTTAATTGCAGGCAGAAGGCGAATGTAGGTCTTTGAACTAGCTAAGTCTCTTGAGCGTCTTTGCGATGGCTTTCTAGTTTTGTTCCTGTCATTGAAACTAATGTCAAAAATAGATTCCCTGAAAACATTTAGTTATTTTACTTAGGTAACGTTTACCATTGACGCATTTAAAGTCATGTAGTCGTTCTTCACATCAAATAATAGATATTTACAAGAAGACGGATAACCATAATTACACAGAAAGTCGATATGAGATATGCATTTACTCAGGATATGTGTTCAGAAAATAAATGACGTAGTATCTTAATTTACATGTCTATGCAAGGATAATAGCACATTTCATAAGATTTCAAAATGAAAATTATTCATTCTTTTTCAGTGAAAAGAATTTGTATTACAATTTAATAACAAAGAAAGACTTGATTTTGTTTCTGTTAATTCAGTTTTTGAACACCAGCGTATTTATGTAAAATAACAATTACCCACATAGATTGTATGCTTTGGTAAAACTAAATGTATTTAATATTTTTAGGATGTATTTAATTATATTATAGTTGGAAAGCTTTTTCTAACATCCTTTTATTAAACATCGTTTATTGTTTGGATGTTTCATACGTTTATTTTAAACCATTTGAATATTTTGCTTTAAAAGAATGTAGCTTTTAATATGCCAAATAAAGTTGAAATGGGAATCCTGTTAAAATGATTAATAGCTTAGCAGAAAAGAAACGAAATTAATAGATATAATTTCCTTCGTAAATATGAGTAAGCCATTTAAAAAAAGTATTTTAAAATTTTGACAATTGGTCAAACTGTTTTGAATTTCAGGATAAACTAAACTACGTTATACATTAGTAGAACACTAAATAGGCAGAAACTTTCTAAAGCTAAAATAAATTACGAAATAAATAAAATAAATAATATTGAATTACATATTTATTTTCATGTGACGTTTCATATATTGTAAATACGGCTAAAAAGCAATGACTTGTAAATATTTACATGGTTGCATTATATGTTTAAATGTGTAAATTTAGCTATGATAGTAAAACTTTAAATAAAATATTAATATTTTATGCATAACGTGATACCCATCTTGATTTGTTTTCTCTACTAAAATGTACTGACTTACTCCTTTAAAATCTGGTTTCTGTTACAGCTATTTTGAGAAGAAAGTTAAAATAAACTGCTTAATAATTCAAACTGCGGCGAAAAAATTCTCGAAGCATTTCTTTGAGAGAATGTTCTGAAAAGGCACAAGTGCATATGTTTTCGTAGATTATCGTCTAAATGAATGCTTTTGTTTTAAGAAAGAACTGAAGCAGTTAAGTGGATAATGCAAAACCATTCTACTATTAAGTTTTTACATTAAATATTTTTTTGACTTACCAGAGAATGCGGAATGCCTTGGTTGAAGATGATTCCTTTCGTGTAGTTAATGAGATTATCTTGTGCTAGCAGCAGGGATTTTTTACTGGGTTATGATTAAATCAGTACCTAGAAAAAATAAAAGAAAACATGTGGTTCACAAGCATAAATAAGCTTAATTAACAGCATATGCCAACAAAATGGTCACAGTTCACATTTGAAAGAGCTTTCATGTTCTAATACAGTGGCACAGAAGGGTGTGAAAAATGCATAAAAGAAAGTAATATAAGCTATGACTTTTAAGTCACATATTCATTTGTAAGAATATATATCTTATATTATTCTAGAATATATTTCTTACATTTTAAACGAATTGCAGTAAGAAGTAATGTATATATTTTAAATAAACCTACGAAAAATTAACAAAAGATTAAAACATAGGTGGTTTTAATGCCACACCGATAAACGTAATAGTTTATTTTTGTAAAGATAGAGACAAACAAAATTGTAGAGTCATTACGTTATTTTGAAACAGGAGACGTGAAAAATGAGCAATGTCCTTGCCGGTACTCGAACCTGGACCTCTCGAATAAGCGCCGAGTGTGCTACCGTTACACCACGAAGGCATGCGGGATAAAATACCTTATAACATACCTAAAAAAGTAAGCGTAATAAATGCAACGACCTAAAAATAACAGCAAATGTTTGGATAAGCGTATGTGACTATCTACCGGTATACACGAGATACAAGCATTAAGGAGAATATGAACTAATTATATATACTTTCACTAAGCACAATACGAACTAATTTTCTATACTGACACTAAACGCAGTATGAACAAATTGTCTATACTCATATTAAGCACAGTACAAACATCGTACCGTGTATAAGGCGAGTTATTTAAGATAGCTGAGTTAGAAACTTATACGTTCAAATCAAAATTTGATATAAATACTCAGTTTCAAAGTAAAACAATCTGACTTTATTAAAATTAGTATTTGAGCTTGATAAAATAAGCATACATTCTAACTTTTAATTTATCAGATTTGACTTAACTATCGGCATGTACAGCGTTTAACAGATATTTACTAAAACGTGAAGGAAGGCACCTATATCCGGTTTTATTTGTGAATTTGAAATACATTAAATTTCAAATCACTTAAGGGGACGGTGGACTTTAAAATAGCTGAAAATCAACCACAAAATATTGAACTTGTTTTTTTACTCTAATAATATTCCATATGCGTAACTACATCGTATGCAAAAAACCGAGTTCAAATATTCTAATTGTTAAAGAAGTTACAATCATTTAAAATGTGTAAACAACGTAAACTTTGCCCTTTATATTTTAGAGAAAATGTAATAAAATGTATTTCAATAGTTATTTACTGATGTAATAATTATATATTTGCCCAAAAAATGTTTATTTCTAAAAAAAAAGCTAGAAATTTCAGTATTTACAACTATTAATGAATTTAATTTTAGTTATGTGAATGCTTTACGCGTAGAACAGGAGGAAACAAACTCGTTTTCCCTCCTCGTTGCAAAAAAGCGTAATCAACGTCGCTTGAATCAAAGCAAAAAGAGAAGTTTACCTGCTTGGAAAAAACAGAAATAGTAAACAATATTCTAAAGCATTAAAAGATAATGTAAATGTAACAAATGAAGATAAAACATATGATGCGAGTGAATTTTAAAAGTTTCATTGGATATAATGCATAAATTGTTTCTACCTCTAACTTCTTATCACATAAGAATTTGCGATATGTTTATTTTTCTCATGTTTAATATTCTGAGATTAAAAATAGTTAAATTATACGAAAATGTTATCTAGTGTCTACATATTCATATTTAAAGTTTTGCTGTTTCTCATGACCATGTGTTAAACGTAAGTTTGAAGAAAAACTTTAAATTCGGTTTTCTCAGAAAAATGTTTTCCGCCCTTCGTATGTCTTAAAAATGCCCCTTGCGTCTCATTTTTAGTTAAAAATGAATGATATTTGGAAGAAACTAACTTGTTACATGTTACAATAGATCTGTGTATGCATTTTTGGATATGAAGTTATTAAGAAGTTTAAACTTGTGATAATGTTTAACAAAAGGTGATATTTTTCCGAAAACTGGGTTTAAGTTTACAAAATTCCTTTTTAAAAATTTTTGATTCATCATATTCAATAACGGATACACAAAATCTTTTGTTAAGTCTTTATAACTAACTTAAAAGAAAAAATATTGAAAATTAGAGCGCAAGGAGCATTTTTAATCTTTAATTAAAATAATTAATTATTTGTTTAAAAAAAATTTATTTTAATGTAAATTGAAATTTTGAACACATATTTTATAAACTGATGTTATAATACGTATATGTATAAAATTTCTTGTTGAAAACACACAAACTTAAAAAAACTAATTTTTAAAGTCCACCGTCCTCTTAAACTCACAGAAGATTAAACTTCTGGTGTGTAAATTAGAAGAGGCTACATTTGTAACATAGATAAGTGGTATGAACAAGCAATATCGAAGCGAGCGCTTTCTGTTATAGCAAAGGCAAATCACGCAGTGTTGTACAGCAAAAGAGTCCCTGATTTTAAAATTAAAAATCTCAAAAACAGAGATCGATAGTGAAATACAACAAGTGGTATATTTATTGTAAAAGATGTAAGATTGTAATACAGAATTTTCCAAGTAATAGTTACAAAAGATGCAAACAAATGACGCTGTAATTGCAATATATAGTGCGTATAAATAACGTTCCAAAAGACGTAAGAGTGATCAGTTCCACCTCTGAAACGTGAAAGGAGGTTACTGTATGCAAGGAATAAGTTGAAATCATGTATTTCATTGAACAACGTGTGTTTCTGGCACTGGAGGAACCAGAGATTAGATCATAATCCTATGGCAACAAGGCGTAATTTTTAAACAAGAATGAATGATCTCAAAGGAACCGATATGAAAACTATTCACAAGCTCTTCGCTTTTTTAAATGTCCAACTGACAGGCAACGTTGCCGACGATCTGATAGTGAGTTTTGGTCACAGGCACACTGTAGTTACACCAAAATGTCGCATCCATTTCTGGAATTATTCAGGAAATTCCAAGGAAATCCTTCCAATGAATTTCAGCAGAGACTGGTTTGAAGCATTCCAGCACGCAAAAATACTGAGAAACAGCCTAGATATGTTTCCACTCAACATCCAAGGTCACCAGGTGCCAGCTTACTACAGCGTCATCTGATTGCAGGTTTTGTAAGCAATATTTGGTGTGTATTTAATTATGGCAAAACACACTAGGGCTATCTGCCTAAGGGAAGGGATGCCTTCGTGGAGGACTTTCTAAAGGAAACTGGCTCGTATACATGTTACACACGGGGAAAACCACGAAAACGCCCATACAGCCAGCCCGTTCGCGGGATTCGAACCTCGGACCGAACTACCAGTGTTCAGCGACTTTACCACTCGGCCGCGTAAGCAGTATTTGGAAACTTCTGCATAATAGTCTTACAGCTTTCATGGCAAATATACCGCTTGTTGTATTCCTCTACCTATCTTTGCTTTTGAGATTTTTTAATTTTGAAATCCTGGATCCCTTTGTTGGACACCCTATACGTACACGTATCTTCTGAAATGATCTGATATTTAATTGGCATATTCACACATTTTTGCTGCGAGTGAATATAAGGAAATTAAAAAGCCTATGATAGATAAACAAAATACATCTTAATAAATATTTAACAATAGAATCGTAATCGATGTGTTTTTTTTTTTTTTTTTTTTTTCAAAATGAAAAATATCATTAAATTTAATTCCTCATAGCCTCGATAGAAATTTCTAACTGTTTCGTAAAAAATAAGAAATACATTAACATATAAAATTCAACGCAGACCACTTAACAACGATATTAGTTTTTTAGTTTAAATGAAAAAAGCCATTAGGCACAAATGGTGTAAAATGTTAAATGCAATTCCAAAGCAAGGATTCCAGCTGCGGAAGATCATAAATCAGCTGCGATGAAGAGTTTGCCTTCAGTATCATCTTTATTATTTGCGATATTTTTTTCTCTTGTAACTGCATTTCTAAATCTTTTAGGTATTTAAGCACAATTGCTGCGGGAAATAAAGGGCTTTGAAATCTGAACGTCACAGACTTCGATGTTTTTTTTTTCCCCTCAGTAAGGTGCATTTAGGTTCTGATCCATAGAATTTGTAAATTAATGTAACTAAATGTCTTAGGTCTGGATATCTTTGCAGCATTCTCTTATTATTTCCTTCATTTTAACTATTTTACTAACATAAGTCGTATTAACATATTTTATTAATTTGGCCCCATTTAAGTAGTTTCTTTTATTTAGATTATATTCTATTATAATTACAAAAACATCACTTTTAATGTTTCAAATCTTGAAAACTTAAGAAGTTTTCTATACCTACATTTTGAGATACAGCGAAGTATAAAGTTTTACGTTTAGTTGAGTTTGATCTATAGTATTTGGAAGAGGCGTAAAAAATTTATATAAAATTATGTATATTTTCTGAACAATTTGAAAAAAATATTTTAATTACACTGAAATGCCACTGAATCTGGGATAGACATGGCTATGCAAATTTTAAATCACTGCACCTCATATATGCCCACGTGAGGACGTTGTGTAGCTGCATATATAGCTAGTACTATGTTTGTTGTTGCAACGGTGGAAAAAGATGCCGTAGAGACCCATTAAGCTTTACATCAGATATATTGTACTCGTATCATTTTAAAATTAAAACAACTTTTTCTTCTTTTAGTTTAACATATTTATGACACTAAAATCCTAAAAAATATCAATAAAATAAATTTTTATATTCTTATGAACTTTTTTTTACAACAAAGATATCTTTCTAGACATTTTAGTGAACTTTAATACAAAACAAAAAAGTTAAAATAAAGTAAGCATTTGATAAAGTTATTTTCTATTATTAATGAATAGCTGACTCAAAACGATGATTCATATTATATTTTTAAATTCATTAAAAAAACAGCATGCTCTAAAAAAAGATATCTTTTCACTGCTCACACATGTATTGAGATTTTATGTCCTTACAATTGGCACACCAGCCCCTTTGCCCAGTTTCATTTCGATATTCCAAATCTACTACTATTGCAAACAGCAGCAATATGAATGTTCCTTGGAATCTTTTTTGACACAACTTTTTCTTTTATATGGTCTTCTATCAAATCTAACATGAAATTTTTATAAATGTTCTTCTGTTTTTGGCTTCAACCTTATCAGGTGTATTTGATTTGAAAATCAAATATGAATTATAAGCTGCTACATTAAGTAGGGAATAAAAAAAGACCACTGACCAAATTTTCGTGCTTCGAGCAACATTATAAAATGCCATTCTCTTTTCGACACTAGAAACGAGTAGCATGAAGTGATGAGTCTTGATTTTGACTACTTAACACCGACGGAAGGCTGAGAATATGGAGGCAGGTTGGTGAAGCCATGGATCCTGCATGCCAGGTTGGAACTGTACAAGGTCATGGCGGCTCAATCATGGTCTAGGAAGTTTCATCTTGGCAGTTTCTAGGATCTTGTACCAACCTCCCTCAATATGGTTCGGTACGTAGAGTTGCTTAGCGATCATCTCCATCCATTTATGTTGTCCTGTCATTCACACTGAAGTGGAGTATTCCAGCAAGATAACTGAACCTCTCACAGGTCCTGGTTGTGTACTGTCTTGTTGGATGAACATTCTACTGACTTCTTTGTCATGAAATGGCTACCTAAAAGACGTGTCTTAAATCTTTCTGAGCAGATTTCTGATGTTTTCGAGAAAGGTGTGAAACCACATCATCACTAGCCACCCTGTCTGAATTATGGACACCTCTATTCGATGATTGGCAACCCATTCCCGAAAAATGCTTCCGCAAACTTTTTGAATCTATGCCCTATCGTATGGCAGCCATTATTAAGGCCAGAGGAGGCCCAACTCGTTATTGACTGGATACCCTAATTCAGAAGTACTTCAGTGTACTTTGATTCCCCAATTCTACAAGACGGCTAGGCTATCAATTGTTTCTTCCTTATTTTTCAAGTATTCGCTAACCATAATGTAATTACAATATGTATTTAGAGACCATTTTCTATATGAATACTTAATAAAATTATGCGGGAGCAAAAAATACAAACTTTTTCTCAAAGAATAAAGTTCAATAATAGTTTAATAACAATACTTGATTAGAAAACAGTCAAAAGGCACAGCATTCTTACTATTTTAATCTCATCCATAGACAATAACTAAATATACAGGGTGTCTCAAAACTCTATATCCAAACTTTTAGGGGAGATGAACTCCGATATGAGTTATATTCGCATAGGAAAGTAGGATAGGATACAGGTATGTGGCGCTTTACGCCAATGCTCTAAATCGACACATGATGAGACTTCCTTGTTAAAGCTCGCAACGCCTTACGAACTTCTTACGTCTGCGGACGTATGTAACGTCTTCGAATGCTGAGCTGACGGACAGGCTCTAGGTATTCGTGTCGGAAAGTGTTCGGCAATCCATGCAACGTCATTATAAGGCAAGAATAACTGCGGAATATTGGATCATTGAGAACATCTTGTAAAACCGTACCGTGTGTCTACCAGTTGTTGCTCACTCCAGCTTCATTTAATAAAGCTCTATATACTGCTTCCTGTATGCTGTTATTCGTATTTCTCAGTGTCGGTTTCATTTTTTAGAGTGGCTTTCTCGGTCATGTAGTGTGAATATTGATTTGTTCTACCTTTTCTCAAAGTCTGCGTGTGGAAGGTTTAGACATCTTATACCGTGCTAGACCTTCAAGGAACAAACATTAATAATTTATTTCTAGTACAGAATGGGCTAAAATATCTCACTAACTAGTAGATAGATGACAAGAGTTCAATATAATTGTAACTTAAACTAAAGATTACTACATCTCTGCAAAGAAAATACATATATTTGCAATCTTTGATAGCGCACTGATGTTTATTTCGCAAAGTAATTTAGAAATATATTGGCAACTACAATTATTCATCAGTGTGGAAAGTTAAATTTCTGATACTGATTTTGATTTATGAATACTCAGAGTTTTCTAATACTAAAATTGTGACTAATTAGAAAACACTTAATGCAAATTAAATAATTTAATCAAATGCATTACATTAGTTAACATTTAAATAAGCATAAAATATCAATTTAAACGTAAAATTTAAAAGAGATCAATATATTACTTTCCCAGTGCTTACCTTCGTAGTATAAGTGGTACGACTGTAGAGACATCAGGTAAATTTTCGAAGCCAAAGAGATGAAAATTATGCAACCGCCTTCGCCGGGAATCGAACCACGGATCTCTGGAATATCGGCCCAGCATGCTACCGTTACACCACGAAGGCACGATAGGGAAGTGGGAGAAATACATTATACGAATAGTATCGGTAGGACCGGCTGGTAGTTGGAAGGTACAGAGTTCGAAACTTGGAAAGGGCATAGCTGATTTCCGAGTTTCTTGTTCGAAAATCTTAATAGACTAAACAAATGCTTTCTTTTAATTTGGATAACATAGTTTAAATAATTTTAATGTTTAGGTTTCAGCATATCTCGGCGAATGAAAACATTTATGTAAATTAAAATCTTCGAAACGATATTATTTCAAGCCATTATACAGTATTAAATTAATACTTTAATATTAGAGTAATATTCTATGACATGATTTTAGACTGCATATTTAATCCATTAAAATGCCTTAAAATAATGTATTTTAAAATTTCTTTCTAGCAAATTCTTTTCTTTCTATTCTGCAGTAAATACGATAGCAGTGCGTTAAATTTATACCTAATGCGTTTTTGTATCTAAGCATTAGATACTCTTATTAAAATCACAGTAATATTATTCATATGTTTAATTATATCAGCATTATGTCGTCCATACGAGTAGTGCTGACATTTTTAGCTCGTCAAGCTACCTCACTTGACAAGACAGGCTATTGTAATCGTGTTTGTGAAAGTAACTGAACTAAAAGTAAAAATATATTTCGAGTAAATGGCAAACAAATGAGTGCGAACGACAATTAAAAACTTCGCCCACGTATAAATGATGGATTATCACCATTTCTAAGAGAGAGGGATTAATATATCCACGCCTCATTGCGTGCCTGTGGGAACTTACCACGTAAAACGTCGATTTGTCTACCTCTAAAATCAATTTGCACTTTTCCGGACACTCGTGTTTGTTAGACATGACCGTTTATTTCTTTAAAAATTCTTTTTTTAGAGTTTTCGCTGCAAGGGTTTCACGAAGCATCAGGTCAAGTTATACGCTCAGTTGACGCACAAAACAATGAAAAGAATTAATTAGCTTGCAATATTTTAACTCTCCTTTAGCTAATGAAAGGAAGGAAGACAAATATCACAATGTTTAAACAAAAATAACTTCGCACGTCTTTAAGGCCGCCGCATTTTAATTTTAGCTGTTTTCCATTTCGAGAGTTGCATTTAAAATTACTACAGTAGTAGAGGATATAAAGTAATATATTAGTAGAGAATATAAAGACTTAATTATATTTGACTTAAATATATATATTTATTTAGTCGTTTCTAAAATGATTATTTATTTTTATCTTATATATGCTATCGTATGTATATGCGTATATATTAACCATAGACTATTTCTGATTATTAAAAATTTTAATTATATATAATTAAAAATTTTAATATATTAATATTACTTATAATATACAATATAATGTATTTATAAGTAACAAATATGTATTATGCGATAATTATAATAATGATATTAACAAAAAGAATTTTAAATATTTAATGGTCATTGTGGTATTATTATATTTATGTGTGCACTACATGCGCTATATCCCCTTATATATATATATATATATATATACGTGAACTCAAATACATAAAGATGATAGTGTCGGGGACGATTACTCGAGTTTTACAAGATTTCTCTACAGTAATTGATTTTTACTCCAAATTGAATTGACTAAAATGCTTCATGAGAATCAGTTCTTTGAGTAACAACTATTCGCGGAAATATTTGGCCTGACTAGAATTGCCGGTTTGGCTTTAACTTATAACTCGAGTAAAGACGAAACACTTTCATATTTACGTATTTTTATCAATTATTGATCATTGAACGGGAGTTGGTTTGTTCCCCTTGAAAAGTCAACTAATTTCCGATCAATGACAATAATTATATGTTTTAATTTTTACTTTTACAATTGTAATATTATTCTTCGTGATGATTTAACTCCAGTCCCCGTTAAAACATTATTAACATTTTACTTTCAAATTACTTCAAAACATCTTTCAAAATATAACTTACCAGTATGGATGCACACTTTTAAAATAATTCTACTTTAATTAAACTTAGGAGATAATATAATCAATTAATCAATACTGTTTAGGAAATAAATTATATATATATATATATATAATTGTCATAATAAAAGCAAATCAAAAGACGGAACACTGTAGATGCGTGATTAGACTCATATTGAAGAAGATTTTGATTGCGTAGTATGCTAGTAATGCTAACTTGGTAATATCTAAAGAACTTGGCAGTCGAGGCAGTTTTAATTCCATTTTTATTTGCAATTGATATTTGTGGCCACAATCACTTGTAGTCGTGCTTTTTCACAGAAGATTTACATTTTTGATATTGTTGAGATAGAAAGCAAGCCAGCGAAATTACATCTTAGCGCAGTAGAGAGCAAAGCTGAAGTGCGTAGTTATGAAAGATGGAAGCACGGCGAAGAGAAAAATTTTGGTTTACAATGGCAGTTTCAGTTCGCAATTATTACGTCATCAGAGCTGCGCGGGTCATAGAGTGATCTAGAAATGACGCAATGCAGAGAAGTTATTACGATTTTAGAATAGAGAGGAAGAAATAATGTTTATAGTTATATTATAATTCTGATTTATATAATTTTATCTTACATATCCCCCCCTTGAAAAAGAAAAAGGGGTAGCGACAGAGAAGCCTTTTTAAAGAGAAAGAGTTAAAGCACTATCAAATGTAGAAAAAAAAAAAAAAAAAAAAAAAAAAAAAAAAAAACATAAATCATAACATTTTTGTCCTGTAAAGTATAATTTATAAATATCAATTTTTTTAAATAAATTTTTAATTTTTAGAGTCCTATTGAATTTTTCAGCATTTCAGTCCAAAAATCTTTTTGTTTGAGAGTTCACATTATCATAATTCTTCAGGGAAGGTTCTTGTTATTACAGAATATCACAAAATAAACTTTTACATAATCATTACTTAGAATTAAATATAATGCACATAAATATTTATGATACTTATTTCCATACTGATAAATTATAATTTAACATCATAAATAATAGGATTAAGATGTTCAGGATATATGGTTTCACCGTTATCATCTTTCCTTTACAATTCCTGATTTTACCAAATTGGAAGCCTCGCAATACTTCTAAACAAACATATCCATCAATAGGGCTGTCCTCTTGAGCTAACCAGTATGTTCTCTGCACTAGTGGCCCAGGGTGCCTAGGCAGTTAGAGAGGAAGAATTAATGTTTATAGTTATATTATAATTATGATTCATAGAATTTTATCTTACATATATATATGTAGCTGCTGTAAAAATAATGGGCGACCTCAAAATCAACGATTCTAGATTTGGTGATATAACAACCTCAAATTAACCAATCACAGATTAACTCTATACTAAGTCCGATGAAATTGAGTATTATATTTCCATATGAAAGCTGACAACTCAATCTGTGTTATAATGGAAATATTTTCATCAAGAATGATTTGAAATACTTTTAAGTGAACATTTACTTTATGAAAAACATTTGAACATTTACCTGGTCGAACGTTTTTCATCAAGAGACTTTACAAAAAAAGAAAAAAGAAAAAAAAAAGTATCATTAGACATTCAAAGGACATTGGATGTTTTAATAATTTCAGGACTTTAAAAATTGCAATTATTTATTGCTTAGTTTCTTTAGAAATTACATTACTTGTAATTTATCTGATCAGTATTTCATAATCTGTATATGAGAAAGGCCATGAATCATGAAGGGGTTAGGAAAACCTGCAAGCTATGTCCTTGATGCTTCCTCATGTCTTTCCTCATATAATAAGCTTTCCCAGGCTTCGCTAATTCACTAATGCTTTACTGCCACCTTGCTCTCCTGACCTTTCTTTTGAAAGGGGGTATATGTAAGATATAACAAAATATGATAGCTGCTTTAAAAATAATTTGCGATCTCAAAATTAACGATTCTGGATTTTGTGATCTTTCCCTAAATTCATCTGTTCTCCCAAATTCCTGAATCTTTTATGTTATATAACAACCTCAAATTAACCAATCATATGTTAGCGCTGCTTATACCTCGGGTTTAATATAAATACCACTGGCGAGTTAATTGCGTCATTTTTGCCTTCTCTAGCTGCTGCTGTGTCAACACCACGTCGTTTTACCTTTGCTTAAATGCCTACGTCATTTCTTTTACAAAGCCAATGCACATAGAAATTTATCATATTTAATTATGATTGAATAAGTGTATGCCTACTTCATTGGATATGTGTTAAAATAAAGATTGGTGATTTATCAAAATCCAAGTCGTTATCTTCATCTGTATGCTTTAACCACATGCCATGACTGTTATCGAAAGCTGTAAAGAGTTCTAGTGTTCGATCGTGCTTCAAAATCATGACATTTATGTATATATATATATATTATGTATATGATAAAAAAGGTCAGAAGTAACTGACCAGGAGGAATTTTAATGGCGTAGAAGTGTTGATTCATACAAATAGAAAATTGGAGGCGAAAGCAGATTAAATCTTCATTTCTTATTTCAGTAGACATGTTGTGGCCACAATCAAATTGGCACACTAAATGTGCCTATCTCATTACATTTTAGGTAAATTTGCAAAAGGAAAGAAGGAACAGACAGGCAGCAGTCGAGCTCAGCCAAAGCGTAGGAAACCAAGTGCGTTATGTTCAGGGTGAAATCTTCATTCAGACTGAGTCAGTTTTGGTTCCCAATTCATTTTGATTGAATAGTTAATATTACTGTAAAATTGCTATTGACTGTTAGAGTTTTTGTTCCATTTACATCACCAGAATTATGTAAGAGTCGTATTGTAGAGATATTAGGATTTTTTGCAAGCAAGAAAGAAGAAAAATTAGCAATGCTTTCGCCGGGAATCGAACCGCGGACCTCTCAATTACGTGCTGAACGTGCAGACCACTACACCACGAAGGCTCGCTAAAAAGGCGGGAGAAATACCTTATAATATGACATGGATTAATCTAGAAATGACGCAGTGCAGAGAGAGGTTACTATTTTTAGAACTGAGAAGAGCATATACAGTAAGACCTCGCTTAACGCTGTTTCGGTTTAGCGCTCTTTTATTTCAACTCGGGGATTCCACGAAATCGCTGGCAGCATACGGGGATTCCCCGAAATATTATGCAGCGATAGGTTTCAAATACATATCCGAAAGAGTGTACTTGTATTTCTTGTTTGGTGCGGTATTGTACAGACATATTTTGAAGGGGTAAATGTGAAAGATGTCGAAGAAATAATTCAAGAAGCAGCGGCTAGTCTTTCTAATGATGAGCTCAAGGAATTAACTGAATAAGAAGAAAACAAAAATGTTGACAGCAGTGATTCAGAAGAAGAGCAAAAAGAACTTGCGATGGCGTTTGTAAAAAGGAGTTTGTCTACCATAACTGAAATAATGGATCAATTCATTGAAAATGATCCGAATTTTGACAGGAGCTCAAAAGTAAGGCGTGGTGTTAGAGATGCTCTATCCGTTTATGAAGAACTTTTAAGAGAACAACGCAAAAGAAAAAGGCAAACAACATTAGATGCTTTTGTCACAAAAAGGCAGATCACTGAAAACGCGGAAGGCTAACTAAATATGACTGAGAATTTTATTTGCTTTTTTTAAGAATATTCGTTTTGTTATTTATATTTTGTTTTTATTTTTGCAAGAAATAATAATGTGGTATTAATTTGGGCTTTAAGAAATAAATGTTTGGTTTTATTTTTATTAAAAAAACATACTTTTTAAATTTAATACCTAACCAATTTCCTAGCCATCTTCCCCTAACCCCAATATTTACATGTAAAGATAGCCTCGTTTAGCGCTGTTTCGCATTACGCTCTACTTTGATGGAACGTATCCCCCGCGTTAAGCGGGGTCTTATTGTATATATATATATATATATATATATATGAACGAAAGAACATAAATCTTTAAATTTGATTTTGGGCTAAAAGAAAATATTTAATAGTCTGAATTTCCTCCACCAGCAGTCGTTATAATACTAAATTATTAAACATTTTTTTTTCACCGTAAACAGAAAAAATTAAATAGCTATTAACTACATCATATTACTGCACCTTTGTTAAATTTTTAAAATTAAATTAAATTACTGTGGCTGTGTTTTATAGCTTTGATTTTTCATGTAAATTTGCGTCGATTAGTACTATGCAATATATATATATATATATATATATAATTAAGAACTATTTAAAAAAGTAATTAAAATTAAGTACTTTAATTAGGAGATCTAGCTCTTAAGCAGTTGAGATTGAAAATTTATTTTTCTTTTTTAAATATAATTATAAATCAATTAAATATAATATTTTTCACACTAAAGTATTATATATCCCAGGAAGGTGAAAAGAACTATTGTCACTGAAGAATTATTCATTAAGTAAACAAAAAACAATTAAAACCAAGCCAATTTAAAAAAAAAATCAAATTTTCATAATTAAAGAAAATCTTTAAAAAAATTTATCACAAGCGACAAATTTCTTATTCATAGCTTAATGTTTAAAACGGACTCATTGGAAGCTAATTATTTCAAATATCATACAAGAACAACTAAGGAGTTCTTAAAATACCCGTCCTGTCTATTTGAGTGCACAAAACAAAAATTTTAGTGGATCTATACTGAAGAATTCTCATCGCGTAGCATGCTAGAGTTCATAATACCTAAGTTCGTAATATCTATCTATCGACATGGCAGTCGAGTCAAGTCAGTTTAAATTTCACTTTTAATTGAATTCACACTGGTGGCCACAGGTTACTTGGCCGTCTATTCGTGCCTTTATAGAACATTTACATTTTTGAATACTGCTGCAATAGGAAGAAGGCGAGGTAAATAGCGTTTAAACTGCTCATAAGTTATAGCTAAAAGTGGCTCATTTATTCAATATGGAAGCTCGCCAAGAGGAAGGTTTTAGTTTAGTTTAGAAAAATTTCAATTCTCAAAATTGTGAGTTTAGGTTCCGAATTAGTTACGTCACAACGTTGCGCAGACTATGCAAGATGGAATGATCTAGAAATTACGCAATCCAGAGAAGTTATTACGATCATATTTAGTTAGCCTTCCGCGTTTTCAGTGATCTGCCTTTTTGTGACAAAAGCATCTAATGTTGTTTGCCTTTTTCTTTTGCGTTGTTCTCTTAAAAGCTATTACGATTTTTACAACAGAGAGAGAGAGAATTAAAGGTTAAATTAAGTGCTAGTTTAAATTAAAATTTTGATTTACATATTTTTTATCTTACATATCATATATACAGCTTTTTATCTGTACTACTACTGTCAAACTTATTCAAGAGATGTAAAAATGCAACACTGAAAACAAATTGTTTTAAATGATTTGTACCTTTAAAAATTAAAAACACCACCTCTACATGAAAAATGTGGAAAAACAAAAGTAGATTAATTAATTCTACTTTTTCAATTATAAATTAAAATTAAATGAAACAAAAATTCGCAAGCAAAAAAAAAAAAAAAAAAAAAAAAAAAAGGCTAAATTGCCTAAAAGGAATAGTATTCATGAAAATCTCTAAACAAAGGGGTGAAATGGAATTTTATAAAATCTAGGATTAATCCAATTAAACTTTCACTTAATTAAACTTAATTCGCGTCAGAATGAAAAAAGAATATATATCTGTTTTGTTAAATTATGGTATTAGAAATATGAACAAGAACGGCAGTAATAAAAAATTTTAATTAAATCAATTAAATATATTAAAATAAATGAAATTAAAAGACATAATATATGCAACTAGATGGTAAGAAGAAAAAAAAAAGGAAATTAGATCTGCCAAAATGGCAAAATTCATTAAGAACCATATCAATAAAATAAGTTTACATGTATATAAAACAATAAATAATATTAATTTCATTAGCTACATAAAAATATTCAGTTTTAATAAATACTCCAATTAATAGACCATTTCATAAAACACTATGCTTAAGATTTGAAAAATTATAATTACTTTACAGTTAATATAAAAGTTTAAAATTATCAACGAATTCTTTTGTCACATTAAATAGCACCTACGTTTTATATGCTACAAAAAGAACGTAATAAGTATATTTTGGAGCACTGTATTCATAACTTTAGACGTCTAAACTCCATCATTAAATGCTAAAATGCGTTTCGAGATATCACTTTAAATGAAACTTTTAGAAACCAAGAAACAGGAGCAATCAGCCGGACTCTCGCCGGAATCCTGAACCACGGATCTCCTAATGTTATACATACTAATCCACTTACATTTCGAGAATCCACTTATATTTCGAGAGTACGGCGATATGCAGCAATTCCTTATAAAGTGGTCATTCCTTGTGAGTAGCAAAATGTTTAGTAAAAATTTCTTCGGCAGTAACACAATCCGTTACGTTTGCTGACATTTTATAGCTATGGACAAAATTTTGCTACAGACGAACAGAAAGTATGTTTCTACGGTTAAACTTCTAACCACTTTTGTACTAAAGTTTGAGTCAGCATATACTCGGCATTTGCTTTTATTGAACGAAAACTGCTTGACTGTTTAATATTTATTTGGTGCACATTTCCCATACGTAGGATGTGTTTTAGTGTTAATATGTTTTTAGCAGAGTAATGTAAGTATTAATTTTACAGCTTATGAAAGGTATAAACGTACATGACTTATTATATAATGATATTTACTTAAAATTAACTTTAAAAGCTAAATGCATGCTCAGGAACGCCGAAAATTACAAATTACATTTTGCTTTCAATTCATATGCTACTTACTAAACATTTGCTACTTAGAATTTTCGATAAATTCAATTTCTAGTTAATAATGAATCACTAATGAATGCTCACGATTAAATAAATTTATGCATCGAAGGAACCGGCTTCTCTAATGGCTTAGGGGCGATGGACGTAGAAAGATGACGTTAGTGCTCCTGGAGAACCTTTCCCAGCTTTTAAAAAGATTGACTTTACCAAAACTCTTGAAACAGTTTCTTTCTCTACTTTTATG
The DNA here is from genome assembly GCF_044657685.1 of Stegodyphus dumicola. Lineage (NCBI taxonomy): Eukaryota > Metazoa > Arthropoda > Arachnida > Araneae > Eresidae > Stegodyphus > Stegodyphus dumicola. The sequence goes on along the minus strand of NC_140781.1, from coordinate 137,573,706 downwards.
TGAAAGGAGTGGACTTTCCGAATCTTGAATACTATTAAGAATGCACACAAATTGCGAATGCATCTCATACACATTCCTAAAAGAAAATTAGAAAACTGTGCTTGAAATTTCTTGATAAGAGATTTACTGATACATAAAACTTGAAGAATAATTTTGCTTGAATTCGTATAAGTAAATTAAAAAGGTTGCTTTAAACGAACACGATTCTGTAAGGCTTATGAACTTCAAGGCGAGACATATTTATAAAATGCAAGCTTGGAAAATATCTGATATATGAATATTTATTTCTCATATTTTAAGCACATTATACAAGGGTTTTCAATGAAAGATGGCTTAACATTTATTTCCTTAAATATCGATCTTAGACATGTGTTTCCAGCCATTAAGTTTCCAAAATAAAGTATAGACCGTTGTGACAACTGTTTCAAAACAGATAAAATATTTCTATAAAAAAATTCTAAATTTTTTATTGTACAATAGCCAGGATGCTATCTTGCAACTGCTAGATTGACGTGCTATTCCTTACATGCTATAGCAGCATGTAAGGGAAAATGCGATAATTCTTTACATTCTTCATTGCTTAAAAATGTGTTTAGAGAGCACTACGAGATCTGCTGTGACAAACCTAGAACGTAAGGAAATATACTTTTACATCCAGCACCACTTCAGAGGTTCACCATTAGATGTTTCGTATCAGGAAACATAAAAATTCATCTGTGCCTTTATCGGGACTCGCAACACAAACATTCAGACTGCTAGATAGATGTGCCCTTACACTGCAATACGCACGAGGCCATATTTTCCTTACTAGGTCACCGAGATATGCTCAAAAGTATTTCTTCCCTTCTTTCTGCATGCCTTTGTGGTGTAACGGTAGCTCACTCGGCGCGCATTAGAGAGACCCAGGTTCGAGTTCCGGTGAAAGGAATTGCTCATTTTCCCACGTCTCCTGCTTCGAAAATACCTAATGAATCTACAGTGGTGCCCGAACTGAAAAGGGGTGGATGATGATTCTTCACCACCAGGATTTGGAGATTGGGTCCCCTAATCCCCAGTCGACCTTTAAAAGGGAGTATATAAAGCATTTTCTCCCTTCTTTCTGCACGCCTTTGTGGTGTAATGGTTACCACACTCGGCGCTTATTCTAGAGGTCCAGGTTTTGAGTTCCGGCGAAGGCGTTGCTTATTTTTCGCGTCTCCAGCCATCGAAGTAACCTAATGACTCCACAATGTAATGTTTAACATTCATTATAAAAAACATTCCATTCATTATAAAAAAGTTGAATGTTCCAAACACGTTTGGAACATTCATCGTTTTTTACAAATTACTGTATTCACCAATTGCCTTTCTCAAAGAATATTATATTTATACAATAAATTTTTATCAAATTCTTTGCGATATGGCCAACGAATATGCCATTTTCCATGCATTTTCTGCTGAATATATAACATATCAGTAACATTTAAGACATTTTATTATCAGTATATGTCTCTTTGAAAATGAAAGAGTTAATTACTCTCTTTAGAGATAATGTGTGAACACCCATATTCCTCCCCTTTATCTTTTCCTTACTTAAACGAATTCTTCTTCTTAATTTAGTGTTCCCCTTTAACTGAACTAATTGCATATTTATCTTGTGATCCTATTTTCCCTTTACGATAGTATTTTTAGGGAGATGTGTATAATCTAAGAGTTCTTACACTATGTGTATAAAAACTCAGAAAGTGCATTCATACATTCATCAGCATCTTCTAAGATTTACTGCTAAACGTTAATACAGTATTAATACAGTATTTCTGCAATACTGTATTGTATATTAACATATACAAAACAGTATTGCAGAAAGTTTTACAAGAAAAATATTCCAATTATATGCTACATACAAATTTCGAAAGAAATCTTCTTCATAAGTCTGGTAGTACAAACTTAGAATGGTGAAATCTTAGTAGCTCTGATGTGCGTTCGGTCATTACGTAATTAGTCAAAGGATAGTTCTGCAGTTGTCAAATAGTTAATTTCTGTTTCAAAACAAGTTTAACAAACAACACTTGAGATAAAAATTCTAAAATATAATTTTCACAAGGCAGAGTTATTAAGTAATCAAAAGACGGTTTATGTCTCTAAAAATGAATGATTCTGCAAAGAATATTTGTTTATTTGACAAAGCAACAACATTGCGTTTGGCGTAGATTTGAGTGTTGTCTAAAATCAAGGCTAAACGGAAGTTTATTGCTTTGCCTAACTTTACGTTTTACTTTGGCGTGTTCTCTTCTGTCTTGATTTGTTTACTTGTTTGAATATGGAAAAGCACACAAGGTTTATTAAAAAATTTAATTAAAACTGTCTCTAAATAATTCAGTTAATACGCACACATTTCAGTACATACTTTAGTATATATATATTTACAAGTGTATCCTTCATATTTTATTAACAATGTATCCTTAACATATTCTGCCTATTAATGATAATAATATGCGCAAATTAGTTGCATGTTTAAGTATTATCAGTTCTGGAGAGACAATATACTCTTCTTCAGCCAGTACTATTGTTAACGCTATCGATTTTTATGAGCCGTCTTTTTATAAGCATTTCCAGTGCAATACTGATGAAAAAAGATCAGAAGTAAGCTTCTAATAATATATGTTCTGAGCCACAGTATTTTTTAAAAAGGTGTCAGGTTAACTTACAGCTCTTGGGATTGATTGACTGCGTTTTGGTGCAGCATTTTTATTTCCTGTTAAAGGTAAATTGGTGAATAAGTGAAGGAAAGGTGCAATGAAACGAACGAGTAATGATCCGTAGAACTTTATACTACGCGCAAAGATGGGGGGGATGAAAGAAATCCCCCTTTAAGAAAAAAATCATAATCTGAAATATATTTTTATGTTCACTTTCTTACGATATCTGTGAATAAATGACTTAATAAACTAAATATTTTAAAAAGGTTTATGTCAATCTTGGTTACAACTTGACATAAGCCAAATTAAACTATAAATCAGCGCATATAAACGTTGAATATAAAAGACTATTTTGAATATAAAAGACTAGATATGGTGACAATATTGCATTGAAAAATCAGTATATAGTTTAGCGTGCTTGTACGCTTCTAGTTCTGTACAAGTTGAAATCAATGTCCATAGGACGCTACTAGACTGACAACGGAATTACCGTAAAGTCTGAATCAATATGAAAAAGTCCTGAGAAGTTTAAAATAACCTTTTTATTAAACCTTTAAATTAAACAGAAGTACTACTTGTGGGTAGAAATAACCTCCGCCACTTTCGGGTATTTAAATTAATACAAATTGAAATTCAGGTTCGAGGTAACGTAGTCTCGGAGACTACACAAAATGGTCTGCTTAAGTTAATTCAAATATTTTAACAGAGCATTTTAACATGGGTTAATTTAATGGCAAAAGGACGGAATAATCATGGGGAGGGCTAAGGGATCAAAGGTAATTTGTAAGAAAGGCTGCCAAAAGTACAAACACAATGAAGAAATTATAGTAAAGTACTACACAAAGGAGAAATTATAGCAAAATTCTAAAGCATACTAATTGATTAATTAACATAAAACACCCTATATGCTACATTTCTATTATTGGATCCCTGGCATACATTTGCAGTTACAATGCTGTTTCTATAAGTAAGGTAGATAAATTTATGAAAATACATTCCGTCCTGAGGGTAGAATAGTGTAAAATATATAGAACTGAACCTTTTATAGAATTTCTTTAGAACAGAAAAATGCTTATTATTTCTTTAATAACTTAAATTCAATTTTTCTGAATTCTATAATGATTAGCGAAAGCTCACTGCTAATGAAGTCTAGAATGCAGGTTCAAATCCCGCCTAATGCCTAATCCATTTGTATATCTCCTTCCACTCCTTAAAGGGGACAGGATCAACTTACCCCTGCGGAGCGCCTTGGGCAGTCAGTGACGAGACGGTTAAAATAATGTGTTTGGGTTGCTCCCGACGAACCGCTACAGAGCAAGTATCTAGCCATTGCTAACTCGATACATATTTTTGCCAATATTTTCGACTGAAATTAAACAGCTCTTGATATTCAGTTCTTTTAATAATACAGATCTTTATCTCCAAATTCTTTTTATAAATTCAAGAAACGAATATAAAACAAATGAAAAGCAACGAAATCAGATGCATTAAATCAGCACGAGATAATAGCATTGCAGTTTGACTCTATTTATCATAAAGTACTCATACCTCGTTAACATTTGCTGGCAGATTTATGTAAGATACTAAAACATTAGCTGCGTTTTTCTTACTAGGAAATTTTGCAGCGCAGGGAACATATAAAAATTCAAACAAATGATTTCAAAACTGATATAACCCCAGTCCTGAAATTTACAGCTTAATACTCTTAATTTTATTTTGAGAAAACCTTTTAGCTGGACATATTCATGCTTGCTACTCAAGCACGTGAGTAATTAAGGTAATGCACGATGCAGCCATATTTCATTTAGAAACAACATCCCATTTGCAAGCTTCACATCATGCGGCTTAAACCACAATCGCATAGATAAACTGAGAATATGACACGAGGTTAATGCTGCGTAGAATTGACAGCCTCTTTGCCGATACAAATAGACACGGCAGTTCAAAAACTGGTATCGATTCTATGCCAGGGCAGTCCTAACGGCTGGTGTCGATCTTATGCAAATACTCTGTAAAATAATATTTTAATGAAATTTTTACTCTCTTGCTTGTGCACCGCAAATAAGTCCTTGCTACGCTACAGATGTATCGGTGTGTGTCCTATACCGATGTCGATTCTACGCCATATCAGCGCTTAAAAATTTCAATCCTACGATGTGTCTGCCTTATGCAGTATGGAATCTTTGTACTGTTGATTCTATGAAAGTAAACCGGCAAGCTTGACAAAAAAGGTTTTAGTGTGGGCTCTGTGTTGCCACTTTTTTGTCTTCCTGACATAGCGCACTAACTGTATCTTTGCTAGTTTTCTTAGCACCAATAATTCATTTATAAGAAACACAACTCATAAGAAACTATGTTGTCCTCTTTCTCTGGGAATTTTGCTAGATTTCCAATGGATGAAAAATTTCATTTAAAAAGGGTTCAAAATTTAGGCGTCAAATATTTCAAACATGATCGCTAATTCTAAATGAGCGCATTCATTGCAAACAATATATCAAGAAACCGTTTTCTTCTGATTGTAAAATTTTCTTTAAAATGCTCAACAAACAACAGCAACAAAAAAGATCAAGACTATTCATTGGAGTAGAATTTAAATAGAGAAGTAACGGGCCAGATCAAATGGAGCAGAATTAGCCTATGTGGTTTCAAGGAAAATGATTTGTTGTGCGAAGTTTACCTGTCCTAGTAAACAGTTTCGCTGAGCTCCTTTGTTCATTATATACAACAAAGTTTACTGCAGTCATCCTGCATTCTTTCATATGTAAATCATATCTGTATGATAGTCGAGTGATAATACATAAAAAATAATAGTTGAATATAATAATAGAATAAAATATAATAGTTGAAAAATAACTATTATATTTTATTCAACTATATTATGTTATTATATTTATGTTGTATAAAATACTGTTGCATTTTAAGTGCCTCGTCGAGAGGGCGAGTGCGAGACACACTTTCGATCCTAACTGACTGCGAACCAGCAGGTTTTATATAGCTTTCGGCTTGTGTTTGAGAACATTCTGGGCTAAACCAGTAAGAATTCGTTCCAGAAGGTTCTCCATCCGCCCATGGTATATCGCCAATTTTTTTCGCCAAATGGGCGATTTCTCGCCAAATATGGCAACCCTGCCTTCCCTTGCCATTTTATTGCAACCTTAAAACTGCTTTTCGGGGAAGCCATCTTACCGCGCCTTGACATTTCGTAACAATATAATAGTTGAAAAATGTGATAGTTGGGTGATTATGTAGATAATGTCAAAATGATTCAGGAAGTAGTGTATTGTTCACCTATCTCTGTTCTATCGTCCTGATCGTTTTTTTGTAAATATTTCAAAAAATATTTCTCCCGCTGTAGAAGGTGTAATGTTGTATAAAATTCAACATGAAAGTTGTATAAAAATGAATAATATTATTCGTCTTGTCAACATTCATTTCCTTACTCGAAAACTGTATATCCTGTCCTGAATAATAAATAAATTACATAAATGTTGTGCCATTGCATCTGTAATATGTTCAGGAATCTAAATTCGAAGCATTAGCCTATTTTTCTTCAGCCTTTTCACAAGTTAATTTGTTAATTGATTGCAAATTCGGAGAGATCGAAATGCTAACATGGAGCACATGGGCGTAGCCCATTACCTCCAATCGAAGAATAGATTTTGCGTGAGGAGTTAGCGAATATGATGAAAATATAGTTACTAAAATAATGCAGCGGTTATTTAAAGTGAGGAAGAATGTAGTGAGAATTACTGTGAGGAAAGGACACCTGAATAAAGAACTACGTTATGAAAGATGGCTGGTAATTCATTTTCATTGCATACACACTGGAGAAATCTCTCAACGGCTATATGCTAAAAGAAAAAATGAAAAAATGCTTTAAATTTGTGTTCATGCTTTAAATTTAACAAGCGTGATCTGCTCGTTCAATACAGGGTATACGTCAATTTTAGGGTAGAGAATTTTACGAGAAGCAAAAAGAATAAAAAATAAATAAAACATATCTGAGGAAACATATTAGGTTATTATAAAATTATTTTTATGATTCCTCATTTAGACAAACGTTTAAAGGAAGGAATAGCCGTAATATATACATATTTAGGTATATAATAATTATTTCTATTTTACATTTAATCATCTGAGTATGATATCACAGTATAATTTACTGGCTTTTAATTCCAGATATTAATAGTCAACCTTTGGTTAAAAAGCTCCTTTATTTTCCCCTTTATTCTCACATTACATATCATTCTGAAGCCTATCCAAAGGTTTTAGTAAATGATTATAAATTATTTCCGGATAAAAGTGAATATTTCAAATAATGAAAATGGTTGTCAATTTTAGGCAAACGTTTGAAAAAGACTAAATAGTTCAAGGAATGAGAAAAATGCAACCTTCTGTTTCTTTCTATGATTTCTGAAATATACAAGGTTAAAAAAGAATGTTGTAGTATTTAAGCATACATTATTTAGAAAGCATTAAGCATTATTAAGGCAATCTAATATACAAAATTTTGAAAGTTTAAATCTTTGAGTAGTGCATAATAGACATTATAGGACGATTTAGTTGCGCATCCGGGTTCATGTTCATAGGGCATTGACATGAAACATACTGCTGTAAACATTTGTAGATATTTTTGTTTATTTGTCTATAATTTAGCTTTTATGTATTTTTGTAATATTATGCATTGTTTGCAATTTAGCTTATATGTATTTCTATAGTGACATATGCTGTTTTTTATTTATTTAATGCGTTTTAAGTAATATTTTATTACTTATTTCGTTTAACTGTATTTGCGGCCTATTATTTTGTTTCCGTGCGTTATATAATAACTAATTTCACGACATTCTAGAAACTTCCGGAAAGTGCATCTCGAATTTTTTAGAAATGTCCCCCCCTTAGCACTCCTATAAATGGGAAGAGCTAGTTATATAATTCAGTTTAATGTCATGTGACTGTAATGAGCTTCTGCTCGGTGATAACTGCTTTAGACTTCGTTCTGTCAGCGATTTTGTTAACGTGCTAAGAACGATCCTGTTAACGTTGTTCATATGCTAAGAAGTTTTGCCTTGTCTGTATATTTTTATTCTTTAGGAGGTATTTTAGAAGGTATTTTCCTTCCTATAAGAAATATTATTTTTGTCAATAAAGTTTCAAATCCTTTTTATTCATCTATCTAGCCTAGTTATTAAAAGAACTTTCTTCAAACCCAGTATGCAGCTGGTACGCAACAATAGTCTCATTTAAAAAATGAACGTATGTGAATGCAATTAAGAGTGGTCAACAGACAGGTTTCTGGAAAGGGCTATGGTAAATCTGTCGTAAAAGATTTATCAGTTATTTATAAGGTAAAGAGATTTACGTTCATTGAGGAAGAATTCGCTTTTTTCCCAACGCATTTTTAAAAGTATTTGACTTCAATTTGCTAGAAAACTAACTGAACCTTTCGTGCACTCGATCGGTTTGGCAGAAAATCGAACACTGCAAAATGGAGGTGGCTGAAATTGCTTAATCCCAAAGCCGTCTAAGTGCATGTAACATGATCCTGTAGGATTTACCTCAATAAAATTTGAAGATATGGAGTATCATGCAAGTTACACGTAAGCTTAAATCTTTTGAGGATTAACTCGGCCATGACTTAACCGGAGCTTTAGCTGATTTTCGAATCGGCAGTTTTATGGCATTAAATTTGATGAGCGATAGAAAAATATCATTTTCGAAAAATAAAAACGAAATAAAGATGCTAGTAAAAGACATTGTATTTGAAAAAAACAATCTTGCTACCAACTATGATTTTTAAAATTTGAATCCAATTTTAAACCTCAGCAAATATTATTTAAACACCTCGAAGAATGTTTTAGTTTTCGAACTTTTTAAAACCTATTTACTTTCGAAACTTCTCACTCACAATTTAGATTAGCGAAGGAGAAAAACAATTAAACTTATTTCAATTCATCTTAAAGAGATGAAAAAACGGTAATTGTGTAAGAAAGTAATTCTTGTTGACTCAAAGAAGCGTTTTCAATGAAGATCTTGAGATTTACAATGCGTTAAAACATGGCTTGAAAGAAGACCGATTTATTGTATTACTACGCAACAGTGCAATGAACTAAAATTTTCTCACGATGCATTACTGAATCTTTCATTGACTGTTATCCCTGAGTTCACATATTTCAGAAAACGATGTCTATAGCGCTGGGGGGGGGGAAGTTTGAACAATAAGCAGCTAGCAAACAATAAGGGACGTGTACAAGTAGGGATGCAATGTTTCCAGACGGTGCCTGTTGACAATAGATACTGCGCTTAGGTGACTGTGTTTGGAGATAGTTTGGGGTGCATCTGTGGGTTTTGTTTGGTAATGAGGGATCGGGTATATAATGCATATTATTAAGTGGAGTCCAAGCCAAATATTTGCTGCAGTGCTTATAATATGTATCCAAAATGTAATCGGCACACAGAATAAGCATTCAGTAATTAAGGAGATTCGATGCAATGGAGTATAAACATGTAAATATCAATGAAGTATATTACTGAATTTTTGACGGGGACACAAATGTCTATTTTACTTACCAAAACAATGCCAGGATTAAGGGATCAGTAGTGATAGAGTGTAATCATGGAAAGTAAAATAAACTATAGAATTTAATTTTTAGATAATATGGAGACGCAATTATCTGTTTTAAGTCTCGGGCTTCAGTATTAATGTATTTAATGTAATGGAAAAGATGAAAAAAAATGCTACGAAAATTACATTTTTACATAATCTGGATATACAAGAATCTCGTGCACTCAGTGGGGTTAACATTCATATTAAAACATCTATTGCAAAGTACCGTAAAAATGTAACTATAAATGCACTATGCAACTCATTTTCTTTTATATCATACTGAGACGCAAGTACCTTCATTCTCTGAGTTAATGTCAAGTATTCATTGAGTTAATGTCAATATCTAAAATGTAAGTATTAAGTTCATAGTTCTTTAATAAATATATTTAGAGTACTTGCAAGAGCTATTTAAAATAGCAGTGCGATAACTCACAGTAACCTTTTGCTTTGTTAATGCATAAGGATGAGGGAAAAGGTTATATAATCATTCAAACTTGTTTATGTGTGAATAAGAAAAAATTAGCCCATGTTGTTTTGGGAAAATGATATGACGTAGCTAAAAATACAAATGCAAAATTATAATATCGAATAACAAAAGCGCAAAATTATATTATATTACTCTTACAATTCTTCTCATTTAACAATGATTTTATATATACATATAGGTATTCAAAAGATAGTAATTAAATCAAAAAAGAGGTTCACTATTTTAACAGGAAGTGCTACCTCTCGATTATTTAATTAATTTTGCAGCTTACTTCATGACTTAAATAATTTGTAATATTAATTTGAAACTTTTAAATTTTTGTACCGGCAAAGAATTAAAAAGTTGAATTTTAATTAAATTATTAAAAATAATTAAGTACAGTTAGTGGAATCTATTAAATTAACCTGCAATGAATTAGAAAAGTAATACGTGAAAACATAAAAACTACACAATGCAAATATTAAATGCAATAAGGAAAACGCTGCGTTATCAATGTCAGATGAAAACTTTTTCAAGAGATTGAAGAATCTAACACTGGTATCACTTCTTTTCCTGGCACAATTAATTGTGATTCTGTTCGAATTAGCTAATGCAGCGAAATGAATTATTTTAAGTTATTCGTAAATCTTAAAATTAAAAACGCTACCTCCAGATAACCAATATGAAAAAATAAAGTAAATCAATAGTAATTATCAGAATAGAAATTCAATGAAACAAACATTCTTAAAATATATAAAAAAAATGGCTAAACTGCCAAAAAGAAGTTCTGTACCTGAAAGAGCTCAATTAAATAAACTTTTTATCTAATTCAACTCATTTAATTGAAAATTATTTTTAATCAATCTTAGCAGCAACTGCGCAGGGTAATGTTTTGAAAGTCCTATTTACATAATTGTTTTAAATTTTAATAATATAAGTATCACAAATGTCAACATTAAAGTGTCTTAGTAGTAAGACTCTTGCATTTAATTAGACTGATAAAAATTTTCGTGATTATAATTCAGACAGGTTTATAACTATTTAAACTTTCCATTCAAAAAACAGGCAGATATTTTTTTGTAAAATACAATTTCTACAGTAAAATGTCAAGTCAGAGGTAATTAACAAATATATGAAAATTAAAAAAATAAATAAAATATTATTTGACAAATAAATTTTTCCCAGGAAATCTTTTCCTTATCCTGCAAGAAATCATTTGGCTTTTGTGAAGCTTATCTTCACTTTCTTGACTTTTTTTTAAGTGGGAAAGACAAAATACATATTACCTTCATTTATTGTTTAAAGTTGTAGAGACGTTAGGACTTTTTTGGAAGCCAGAGAGATATAAAATGAGCAATCGCCTTCGCAGGGAATCGAACCGCGGAGCTCTGGAATACAGTCCTAGCGAGCAGAACCACTACACAACGAAGGCATGCTAGGAAGGCGGGAGAAATATCTTATATACTCCCCCTTTTAAAGGGCGACTGGGGTTTTTAGGGGACCCAATCGACAAATCCTGGGTGAGGAGAATCATCATTCAACACCCTTTTAGTTCGGGCGCCATTGTAGAAACATTAGGACTTTTTTGGAAGCCAGAGAGATGAAAAATGAGCACTCACCTTCGCCGGGAATCGAATAGCGGACCTCTGGAATACCGGCCCAGCGTACAGAACCTATTACACCACGAAGGCACGCTAGGAAGGCGGGAGAAATACCTTATAAAGTAATGAGGCTTATTGATAATTTTTCTTTTTTTTGCATTGTACTGAGCCATCAAAAGCTTATTTTTGAGGTTGTTACTTAGAAAAAGAGAATACAACGCGATAAGTGATTTCTTAAAATAGTACCTTTCAAAGAAAACTCTTTAAATGATTTCATCGAAAAGCTTCTTTCCTAAGTTTCCACTGAATGATAAGAAATGCAACTTTTTTGTCTGTTACCGAAAAAAGATTATTGACTCTTATTTTTGCCCTATCGTAAATTCAACACACTAATTACACGAATTGTGTGAAAATACACAGTAAAATTTCTTATGTCTGACATAATCAAATCTTTCCCAATGAATTACGAAAAGCAGATTCAGGAACGACATGTAAAAATCTCAGAGATGTGACATTATGAGCTAGCTCGTGAAAAGTTTAATATTTTTTAAATTTATTTAATAAACATGATACTCATTACACTACAATGCTGCATGTAACGTTTGGTTTCCTGAGTAAGATAACTTCTTAGTGAAAACTCATTCTTTCCTCTCTCTGCCTATTGTACACTTGTTCTTTCCTTAGCCGAAATTTGAAAGTAGTATGTAACTATATTTTAACATAATTATCTTTATATTACATGTCATTGTATCGATACGTATATCATTGAATAAAGAATTGTTAACTTAGGAAACAGCCATTTTGAAGTATTTATGTGCAGCTGATATAAGTAAATATTATCCAAGTCCATAAAAGAGCACCCAATAGAAATAATGGTTCGGAAAGGATTATAGAAATTGATAAAGAGCGAATAAAAATTCTTCCTTTTTAGTTTCAACAAAACATAGTTTATTTATCCCTAATTTGAAACAAGTACCTTTATAGTTACTATATTACACATATCAGTAAAATTTAAATCAAAGAAAATCAGTAAATACAAAAATATGTCAGATTTTCTTATTAAAAATCTGCTGCTGCGTTCTTAAGTCTGGTTCCCTAGTCAGTAATTATGTTACTATCATGTCACTTTCTCTCTTAAGAAAAACCTTAATCTTTGATTTAGAGTTTATAAATAGAGAAAAATATCAGTACTTCTTCAACTTTGACATATCTTTATTTTTTTAAGAAAAGAAATCCTGTCTTCCTTGAAGTTTATCTTTTTTTTCGGTAAAAGTACCAGCATTTCTTGAACTTTGATTTACCTTTTTAAGGGAAAAAAATCAGTGTTTCTTGAGCTTTGATTTATCTTTTTAGTTATTTATTTATTTGCCAAATCGTGTAATAATTCATGTTTGTCCGTTGTTAAAGCAGAATTTTTTATGAAGCAAATAACTGCTCGCGTGATGAACTAACCGGGATATTAAAGTAATAAATGATGCAAATGTCTACCTGTTAAAATGTCATAATCAGACAGTAACATATATATTCGGCATCGAAAGCACCATTAAACTAACTACGGCAATGTCACGAGTTCTGCTCTAGAAGTCATACCACCAACTCAATTTAACCAGCGTTAACTAATTCCCCGAACATCCAATCTATTCAAAACCTCTGAATCATGCTCCGTAAGTAGCCTTCAAAGTTTGTCAACGTTTTCGCAGTGATAGGCCTCTGTCGTCTATGTATTTGTCATGTTTAAACGCAATCTCCAGGAATTGTCAACTGCAACTGCAAGGTTGTTTCGGGTATGGAGGACGAACACATCACGTTTGAGATTAATGCGAGAGTTTAATGTTAGAAATTTTGAGCTCATTCGAGAGGGTAATTCATGGGGGTAGAGTTACCAGTTCTGAATTGCAATTATCGTGGTTTCCGTGCTTTATTTACCAGAGGAAGTTGTATCAAGAACTCTTTCGGCTATTATCCTTTCAGAGGAATAGTTAAGGAAATAGTTATGAGAAAATTTGTGTGTGCATGCATTTACTCAAACACTCTGTCGAATTACTGTTTTAGAACAAATGCAGTGTCTTCCCAAATATTAAATCAAGGAAGAATCGTTTTGAGACTAAACAAATTTATTAGCAATAGAAACGTCTGACGCAATGCAGAAATTAATCATCGACGAATTAAAAAAGCATTCTGATAGCTCTGACGTTAAAAGAAAATTTGTTGTATTTTACATTTTAAATCAACACTGGTTTCCTGTAGTATATGGCTTTGAAATGACTAGAAATTACAAAAAGGAACTTATGTAAATAATTTTACTGAAATACAAATAATATGTATATACATGAAATTATAAGGAAATTAAATATACTGCTTCGAGACAGTGATATTGTTCATAAATATATTAAGCGTGAAAAAATATTTAAAATAAAGTTCAAACAGAATCTAACAAATAAATATTTAGCCCAAATGAGAGGAAGGCTTAATAAAACAGGAAAAATTATTTATTAAGAAAAAATATAGAATTAAGAAAAAATAGTTGATTTGGCTGTATAAATAACTGTTTCATTCAGAAAGCATAATTAAGCATTTTGAAATCAAGAGGAAAAGAATTTTTAGTTTCGGAAGTAACTAAATTATCAGTTAAGTAAAATCAGGTTTTTTATTATTAAAAAACAAGCAAAATTTAAATAATTTGTATCACAAGTTTAGTTTTACATTACCACATCCAAACAACTACAGTACAATTTTTGAACCCAACTGAAAGTTATCAGAAGAAAGCCGAAATTAGCTGGATTAGAATAAGCAAGCAATAGGCAAACAAAGAAAGGGAAACGAAACAGCAAAGAAAAAGGTAAATAAACATATGAAGTTAAATAACAATAAAAATTAAAACAAAATTATAAGGTATTTCTTCCACTTCCCTAGCGTGCCTTCGTGGTGTAACGGTAGCACGCTGGGCCGGTATTTCAGAGGTCCGTGGTTCGATTCCCGGCGAAGGCGGTTGCATATTTTTTATCTTTTCTGCTTCCAATTAACCTAATGATTCTACAAAATTACGAAGAACAGCAATAAATTTTCAATCTAACGCAGAAAAGGAGCAAGAGAAATTCTTTGAAAAAAGAAATGAAAGCTGCAAAATTTTAAAAACGTTGAGAATTTATATATTGTGGTAACTTTCAAATATGGTGTAATAAATAAATATTTTAACATAAATTTCTAGAGTATAAATTAGATAAGATATTTTTTACTAATAATAGGATATTTATTATTATAATTAGATAAGATATTTATCGAGAGATAAATTTCAGAAAAGACTTCATCAGAAAAAATAAGTCTAGTTCTCGAATAAAAACAAGCTGTAATTAAATAACTAACAAACTGAAAGTATGTGCATTGAGATGAAAGTATGTGCATTGAGAAGATCGTAATCAAAGAGTTTTCACAGATATATTTGAAATTTCTGTTAGGTCACATGTTAGGTCCATTTTAGTTCCATCTTCAATGGTTAAAAGTACCTTGAATACGTAAAAGTGTTGTTTCTGTGATCAAATTCCGGCCAAAGCCAAGTTCTACTTATGAACTTTCTATGCTGCCACAAAAGTCTAAAATGCAAACAAATATACTGTCTTACTAACTGTTCAGATTTAAAGAGATCACCAAGCTAATTGACTGCATTTTTTGGTATAAATTTATATTTCAGAGTACACTGTTATTAAGGGAAGAACACAGGCTTTTGTTCGTAATTCAATATTATACATAGTTTTATTTAAAAGTTTCCACGCTTCTAAATCCAAAAACACGTCAGTACTTCGCATAAAGCTAATAATTCCCTTCGCCTCTGCATACAGCTTATAACTCATTTCGCCTATAATTTTATTTTTTTACTGAGTTTTTCCAATTATCAGGCAATTAATTTTTTAACTGCAATTTAGAACAATTCAGTTAATTGTAATTTGAACCACCGATTTTTAAGACTATTTATCATACGAATGATAAGCAGTATATCTGAACCACACAACAGTACGAAACAAAACAGTTACTGTTTCATACTAGCAATGGGAAATATACTATCACACAACACGTGAGAAAGCTTATAAACAGGTTTCTAATACAGATGCTACCGAAACTATGTCGTCGAAGTCAGGGAACAAAGACAGATCGAAAGCAATATCCGTAAAATAAGATCTGTTTACCCTTCGGCTTCATGGAAACTCTTGCCTTGTTTTGCCTTTTATCGACTCTCTCCTCTAGAACTAATGTATTATAAATGGCTGTGTATATGCATTTCTAAACTACATGCACGTCGTTTACACATTTCTAAACCACATATAACAATATATTTATCATTACAAAATTAGTCAGCGCACATATTGCACCTTTTTGCTTCTGATAGTTATATATTATTCAGTACATATATTGCATTATAGGCAGTAAAATTTCAAATCGAAAACTACTGTACTGCTAAAACTTTTCTTTGATTAATAACTCAAAAGCATACGAAAGCTATCTACCTAAGGAAAGAGATGTCTTCGTGGAGGAATTTTCTAAGCGAATCTTTCTCGTTTTTATGTTACTCACGAGAAAAACCTTCCATACAGTAAGCCCGTTTACCCGAATTCGAATCTGGCCAAACTATTAGTGTTTAGCACTTTTATCAACTCTGCTGTTGGTGGGAAGTTAAGTGTTGAAGAAGATAAAATTAATCGAATTAAAATGGATGAAATAATCAAACTGCTCACAGAGGTTTGAGACTGATCATAGTTTGATGCCGATGTTTTAATTTAAGAATAAGATGCGAAGTATTTGACCTTGTCGTCACGATCTGATTTCTTAAACTACGTAATCGTGCTGCACTAGCTACGTAATATATGGTCTTCGGATACGCGAAATCTACTTCATTAAATATGAATTTATATTCAACCTTAAATACTGACTTACGTGCCCAACTTTGATTTATTTCAACGCAAATCTCTCTCCGTCTACATAAAATAAGTACTTTTTTCATAAATCATTATACACTGGTGTGCAAAAATTAAGGACGAGATGGATTTTTTTCAATATAACTTTATACAAAAGCTTTCCAAATCAACACATTTAATACCGTGAGATCCCCAATACGTAAGGACATGAGTAATGTAAGCAACACTTACTAAAAGAGAAATCAGAGGGATAAAAAGAAGCTTTATTGAAAAAGTAGCATGGAGCGCAATGCGACTGAAGGCCGAAACATCTCTGTGATGGGTGTCCAGCAAAAAACATCCGGTCTTTAATAGGGAATATGATCTCCCCTGACTGCTAGGCAGGTTTCACAGCGTCTGCCCATGCTGAAAATGAGGGTGTCAATGAGTTGTTGAGGCATTGCTGCCCATTCGTCTTGCAGCGCCAATCGAAGCTCCGGAATCGTTACTGGTGGTAAGGTACGAGCTGCCAAGCGTCTGCCTAGAAAATCCCATACATGCTCGATGGGATTGAGATCCGGAGATCGTGCCGGCCAATCCATACGTTCAATATCCTCACTCTCTAAGAGCTGTTCGGCAGCTACTGTGCGATGACATGGTGCATTGTCGTCCATGAAAAGGAACTGCGGACCCATAGCGCCTCTAAAAAGACTCACATATGGAAGAAGAATCTCGTTACAATAACGGGTCCCGTTGACTGAACCTGCGTCGAAGATGTGAAGGTCTGTACGACTACTAAGCATGATGCCTCCCCAAACGAGAACACCGCCACCTCCATACCTGTCCCTTTCAATGATGTTCGAGGGATGATTGCGGCTTCCCGCTCTCTCCAGATGAGTATGCGATGAGAATCGCTACTCAGACTGAATCTGCTCTCATCTGTAAAGAGTACTCGTCCCCATTCATTGTCTCTCCAATTCCGGTGTTCCCGGCACCACAGAGAACGCCTTCTCCGATGGGCAGGCGTTAGAGATACACACCGTACAGGGCGTCGTGCAAACAGACCACCACCGTGCAGTCTTCTGGCTACGGCAAAACGCGATATCGGTCGTCCAGTCGCCTGTGTCGTGTGTCTAGCGATTTCTCCCGCTGTCTGCCGCCTGTTTCTTCTGGCCTGTAAGGCAATATACCGGTCATCTGCGGGTGTGGTTCCTCGTGGACGACCACTACTAAACCCCCGGATAGCTGTTCCTGTAGTTTGAAATTGTCTCCAAAGTCGTGAAACGATGCTGTGAGCAATTCCGAACTCTGCAGCCACACTTGTCACACTGCGGCCTTCCTCCAACTTCCCAATGATTCGACCTCAGGTAAAAGCATCCAGATGTCGTCTAACAGATTGATTATTCGCCATTTCTCGCTGAGGCAGCAACTTGGTGTGATTTTAACTGCTATACGGCGTGCAATCTCTTTGCCAGAAATACTGATCTCACACCGACAACATGCTTTATACCACTCAGACACTCCCCCATTACGTCTACCTGCATATCTGCGCATGTGCTACCGTACATCACCTTACTTAATCTCCTGACTGGTCTTTCTGTCCGCTCTGCCTCTTCGTTCAGCTGATATGCTAATTTTTCGACTTCGTCCTTAATTTTTGCACACCAGTGTATGTATACATATGTAATCCATATACAGGTATCATTCCAAATTGTCAAGGATTAGTAAATTATTCCGAAGACACTGTGAAATAATATTTCTACCTTCTTTAATTCAGATTCTAGAATAAAAATAATTGGAATACAATAAAAAATTATTTTCACCACTGAACATTACAGTACAGGAACAGCTTTGGAGCACAATTCGTAAATTTCAGAAATTAATCTCGTATAGCTTTCGTTTATTTAACATAAATTTTCTTCAAAAAAATAAACAGACATTCATTTGGTTAAATAAGCACTCTTAAGTTTTGCATTATAGTATAAAATTTTGAAGAGGGAAATCACTATTGTTAAATTTTAGATGATAGCATAAAATCTGAAAGAATAAAAACACTGCTGCTAAATTTTGTAAAATTTTGTATACGAAAATCACAACTGGTAAATTTTACACTATAATATGAAATTTTGCAAACAGAAACACGAAGGTTAAATTTGACAAGGTAATGTAAAATTTTGATGAAAAAAACAATTATTTGCAAATTTTACTTGATAGCATAAAGCGATGTACAAGAAAACAGTTATTGTTTCATACTAGCAATGGGAAATATACTATCACACAACACGTGAGAAAGCTTATAAACAGGTTTCTAATACAGATGCTACCGAAACTATGTCGCCGAAGTCAGGGAACAAAGACAGATCGAAAGCAATATCCGTAAAATAAGATCTGTTTACCCTTCGGCTTCATGGAAACTCTTGCCTTGTTTTGCCTTTTATCGACTCTCTCCTCTAGAACTAATGTATTATAAATGGCTGTGTATTGTGTTACATGGATTCGTATACCACAATTCTTTATTAGGAATGAAATGCAGTTCATCTTAATTACATATATTATCTCTCTATAATTTTATAGCTAATCAAAGACGAATAGTTTGTTACTGATAATTAAAATTTTGTATGCATCCTATTCTGACGTAATTTTAATTTAATCTCAGAAATATAGTTCTTCAAATAACAATTTATTACAGAAATATATTCAAAGGTTATTTGGGTTAAAAATAATTGCAGCCTTAGAGGTCTTTCTAAGGGAAACTGTCTGTTAGAGTACCCTCTTTTTTTCCCTAATTTTATCTTCAGAAAATCGAAAGGGGAAAATATACAAATAATTTAATTAGGATGCGGTTACATTAAGAAGTAGGAAATAAAAAGTAGTCATAGAAAAACTACAAGTAACTACCGCAATATTACTTTTTAAAAAGAAACCTACATTCCAATAAAAATATACAAAAATATTAACATTAAAATGTCTAATAAGACAGCTTCATTTCTACTTCCCTGTATCTTGAACATCGCCCATTTATATTGTTCTCTCTTACACCTTAGGCCTCAAATTATCCATAATTAAATAGAGAAGGTGAATGTCCAGCTGGCTTAGCGAAATCGTAGAATGAATGTTAGTTCGTGCTTGCTTCTCTGTGATTGATCGGTATTTGTATTAGGCTGGCATGAATTTAAACAATCAGAAGGAAAATGTTCGGCGTAACCTTCTCAGATAGTTTGTGAGGGTTTTGAGAAAGAGGAAAGGTAAGAGAATGTTTTTAAATTTTTCAGAACCTGGTGATAAAAAAGCTAGGGCTAAAAATGCGTGAGAAGGGAAATACGGTTACGACTTAGCTCGTAGTTATAGAAATTTACGCAGCACGTCAAAGACTATTTAATAGTGAAAGCATAAATATTTCACTTTTAGGCAGAGCAGAAATGTTTATGCTGTACTGAGGTATGTAACATAAAGCATAAAGTTTTCTAATGTCCTGTATTATGTACTTTGGTACAGAATACAATATGTTGTGTGTGCTTAGGTGCATTATTTAAGATTTATTAATTATTTAATATTATCTAGAATACAAGATTAATTTTTTTACTTTTAGCAATTAAAATCTTACATTTTATTTTTTCGGTCATTTTATATTTCTGATTTTCATTTTGGTCCTTTCCTTTGTTAATTACAGCTTGTAATAATTATACGCATATCTGTGCGATGCAAATGTCTATGCAAAGTATCGCATTTATGCACATTATAAATCACATGAATTAGACTCATTATATATTAAATCAATTAAAGGTATTTCTAAAGAAATAAAAAGGAATGTTTAAATTTCTGATAATTGTTTTTAAATCCTTCAATTAGCTGAGCAAAATATTCTTTATATTTGAAATGATAAATTAAAAATTTTTCGAATGTTAAGGAAGGGCAACAGCTCTGAAATCTGTTGAAGTAAGATGAATACCCTCATACTTTGTGAAATGACAATATTTGTCAGATTGCATAAATCATGCATTCTCTAATAGAGTAAAGTAACGTAACGTTGATTAAAAAAGAAGGAAACACATTTATAACGTTATAACCTA
Source organism: Stegodyphus dumicola (assembly GCF_044657685.1). Lineage (NCBI taxonomy): Eukaryota > Metazoa > Arthropoda > Arachnida > Araneae > Eresidae > Stegodyphus > Stegodyphus dumicola. Next base: position 137,553,401 of record NC_140781.1, on the reverse strand, counting down.
GATTTAATGGGAAAAGCTTTATCACTGTTTCTCCTTACTTACATTCTGGAATGTTCATAAAGTATTTATAAACATGTGCATTTATATCCGTATGAGAAAAGAAAATCAGTACTTTTAAGTAATCACAACCAGCAGTTGCCATTTGACAGGTTTATTAAAAAAGCGCTTTTCAGACTTAGTATGCAGGTCTGATGCAGTATGGTATGTAGCATGGTAACACGCAGTCTGTAAAATACCAGGTCTGACGAAATATGGTAGGGCGCAGTATGTACACTCACGTTTGTGAAAATTGCAACACCATGAAGGACTTACGCGAGTGAGCTGAAATTTTCAGGAAATGCAAAGTAGCGCATGATATGCAAATGATTAGAATTGCAAATCCGTAGCGCATGCGTATGCTGAGCAGCGCCCTCTGAACGGCTGATGGATCCGAATAAATAGACGGCTGTAGCGAGGCGTGTATGGTTATCGGTGGTTATCTGCTAGTGGTAAACGTTAACTCAATCTGTACTTATGCCTCGTCGACGAAAGAGAGCGAGATTTGAACAACTTACAGAGTTTGAACGAGGGAGAATCATCGGCCTTCGTGAAGCTGGATTGTCGTATCGTGCAGTAGCCTCTCGTGTGCAGCGTAACAGCAGCACAGTGATGCGCGTTTGGAAGCAGTGGACGGACGAGTGTCGGACAACTCGGAAATCCGGGAGTGGACCCCGAAATGTGACGTCAGCTCGCGATGACAGACACCTGGTCCGCATGGCGCGGACGGACCGTACAGCTTCCTCTAGACAATTGGCAGCACTGTGGTCAATAGCTACAGGTGTTTCATTGTGTGCTTCATCAATTCGTAGACGTCTGCTGCAGTGTGGACTGCGCGCACGGACTCCTTTATACAGGATCCCCCTAACGCACGACCATCGCCGCCTGCGGCTACAATGGGCCAATCAGCATAGAGACTGGCGTGCTGATTGGCAGCATGTCGTGTTTTCTGACGAATCCCGCTTTAATTTGTGGTACCATGATGGCCGCATTCGTGTCAGACGCTATGCCGGTGAACGCCACCTTCCGGAGTGCATTATCGAACGCCACAGTGGACGAACACCCGGAGTTATGGTCTGGGGCGCCATAGCATATCATAGACGATCTCAATTCCTACGAATTGTGGGCAATCTGAACAGCAACCGGTATATCCGTGAAGTTCTACAGCCCGAAGCTGTTCCCTTCCTTCAAAGCTTGCCAGGCGCTGTATTTCAACAGGACAATGCCTGCCCTCATACTGCTCGGATTGTTAAATCCTTCTTTGTAGCGCAGCAGGTACAGCTTCTTCCTTGGCCTGCGTGTTCCCCGGATATGTCGCCAATTGAACATGTGTGGGATGTCATTGGTCGGCGTCTTGCTCGTGATCCTCGTCCTGTTGCGTCTGCAGACGAACTTTGGGTACGCGTACAAACGATATGGAATGCTCTTCCTCAGTCAGACATTCAAACTTTGTTTGACTCCATGCCACGTCGTGTAGCAGCACTTATTGCGGCGCGTGGTGGCCACACAAAATACTGATTCTGATCTCTTGTTCTTGTTTGTTTGCTTTGAACATTTAATCATTTATTTGTACCACTACCACTCAACTGTGTATTAAATTGCATTCAATTATGACGATTCCTTCTTGGTGTTGCAATTTTCACAAACGTGAGTGTATATGTCTGAACATTCTGAACTCAGTATATAGTTTCATTTACAGTTGCAATAAAAACTATAGTATACATAATTAAAATGCAAGATATTAATTTTTCAGAATTCGAAATGTCATATGAAATTCATGTAGCAAAACACAGAACAAACGAGTAAAAATCAAACGATGAATAGCGTCTGACTGAATGATAAAAATTACACTAAATGTCCGAAAATAATCTAACAAACTAAAATACATATTTGAGATAATGTATTCTAAAGAATTTTCACGCTAGACTTGGAAAATGAAATAACATCAAATATGTCAAAAAAAATAATTTAGTGAAGTCTAAGTAACTAATTATTTATAAATATACAGATATACATGGGGAAAATACTATATAAAGTAGAAAAATATGCATAATTTTGCATAGTATAATTTGTTAATGCACTTTTAAAATAAAGCAAGTTCTGCAAAGTAGCTCAGTGAATAAAGTAATTAAAGAATTAAAAGAATAATTCTAATTATTTTTCTCCGAAATGCCTTAGCATGCATTTTATCGCCTTCTGAAGGACACAATAAAAATACAATTTACTAGAATTAATATTGTTTCATTTGTACAGAGAATTAAATAACCTACGTTGAGACTACTGATATTAATTTTTTTACATATTCCAATTAAAATCTCTTACATTATTTCCATCTAGGTTTTGAATGATTGCGAAGAAAATGTTTTAAATATACAGTTTCATAACTAATTCATTAGTAATTGAAATTTAATTTCGTAATTTAAGTACTCCCTAAAGTAAATTCTTTAAAAACGCTAGCACAAATGAAATATGCTCAAATATAACTATTTATATAGCATGTCTTTATATTTAAACAATTTATATTCTTATCTATAACGCCACGTTTTTGGTCCAAAACCAAGTTGTTTTAAATAAATATTGATGTATAGCTTTTGATAAGCAAAGTAATTAAGATCAAAGATATATGTTCGATTTTTTTAAAATGCATTCATCAGATACTTCTTTGAAACCTAATACTGATTAACACTTATTGATTAAACTTAACATTTATTGATCTTACATGTTTCAAAAATCGACTGGGCCCACCAACGGCCGAGCGGTAAAGTCGCTGAACGCTGGTAGTTCGGTCCGAGGTTCGAATCCCGCGAACGGGCTGGCTGCATGGGTGTTTTCGTGGTTTTCTCCATGTGTAACGTGTATACGAGCCAGTTTCCCTTAGAAAGTCCTCCACGAAGGCATCCCTTACCTTAGGCAGATAGCCCTAGTGTGCTTTGCCATAATTAAATACACACCACCAAGAATCGACTAACAGCCATCATCCAAATATTCCATTCGTAACCTTATTAAGATCCCTTTAACTTTCATCCAGAAGGTTCGATTGCATCTTGTATTTTGTATGCAAATACAGACTTATTTAAATGGGGAATCTCGTAAGAATTAGCACAACTACATAGAAGACTTATATAAGAATTTTGATAGAATTAGAGTAGCATTTGGTAATGAATAATGTATAAGTGGCTGCTGTTGTCAGGTCTTTTCGGACCGATAAATATAATTATAATTTTTCTGTAATATAAATCTTGAATGCGTCATAATTTACTCAGTCAAACTATTTTTCATTTCAGTTTAATAGCAGAAAGTGTTTAATATTTTTAATGAAAATAACTAAGATGTATGGATACACAAGATATTTCCTAAATAAACAACAGTTCCTACGTAAAATATGTTTTTCTTTAAAGCCCTGCGACTCGTACCATAACATTTGAAGGTTGAGCTCAAATTACCTTAATGGTTCGCAAGATTTTACCTTGAAATTTTTATGCGAATTCCATTAAACTTTTCAAATTTAAAACAGATTTTTAGCTCGACATGACGTATTTATGGAAAATAAGAAAGGCAGATTAGATTTTTATACAATAATTTCAATTGGGAACATAAGAAAAATGGAATGGGACTAAATTATTTCCCTTTTTAGAGAAAATTCAATTTCTGTACGACATATTTTTGCTCGTTGTTTTTAAATTAATGAAAGACTTGGCAGCGGAAAATTAGTATTTGCTGTTAAATAAATTGCATTAAGGACTATTTTTAATTAAAGTCTGACTCATCTTCAACTGGCAGCACTAGATTGAACTCATTTTTTTTTTTTTTTTTTTTATTAAAAGAAACACAACAAATTCCCCATGCACCACATAGTATCACATGGGGCCTACAGAAGTAAGTATGAAACACAATACAAAATAAACAGAAGAGAAAACTGAAATAAAATTAAGGATGATTACAAAGTTTTACAATGAATTGACAAAAAGTGTCAAAAGCACTTCTCTCGGAAATAAATTGGTAAAACTCTGGAGGCCAGTTAATATTAGAATTTTTCAGTCCCAGTTTCAAGACTTTTCTTTCGCTCTCATATTTAGGACATAGAAGAAGCACATGTTCAACATTTTCCTCGCCGCGGAGGCCACAGTCACAGACAGACTCAGGACTCAACTTAAATCTGTTCAAATAACTTTTAAAATTCCCATGTCCAGTAAGAAACTGGGTTAATTTGTAATTTGTGAAGAAATGATGACATGACATCTCATTTTAATAGAAGGGAAAAATCTCCTAGTTAAACTCCCTTTATTTGAATTAATGAATTCGTGATTCCACGACTCCACAATGCTTTCACACATGACCTTCTTATAAAAGGAATTAAGGATATTGACAAAAGTGTCAATTTCCCGATTAGTCGCAGTCTTAGCAAGGAAATCGGCTCGTTCGTTCCCAACAACACCTGTATGACCACGAACAAATGAAAATGTAACAGGAATATTTTTATCCTTTAGATTTTTCAGTTCTTTTTGAATCTCGATAATGATATTATTAGAAGAAGAAATACATTTTAAGATCTACAAGGATGAAAGGGAATCAGTACAAATGAGATAGTCCAAAACAGCACTGTTTTGTTTAGAGACCCATTTGACGGCGAAGTTTAAGCACAAAAGTTCAGCTATGAAAACGGTACATTCATCTCTGATTCTAAATTGAAAATGCTCAAATTCAAGACCATTTTTGAAGACAACAAATGCGAGACCAACCTTGCCATCAATTTTGCTGCCATCAGTATAGCAAGTTACAGGTGAATCATGTACGATTTTATTGCTAAACTGAATTAAAATTAACAGCATTTCTTTCTGAAGGATGAGGGAGATCAGATAGAGGTAAAATACAATCATACTGAGAGACAGTAGAAGCAGAAATATTTTCCTTATAAACAATAGAATGAAGAATGGCAATGTCAATTGAAGGAAAGCCAGAAATTTCATAAACAGACTCATAGCTTACGGTACGATATCCACATATGACCCGCAGAAGTATCCGCCTTTGAACACGTCGTAAATATCTATAATTTATCTTCTTCTTGAGCGATATACCCCAGATTCTAGAGCCATACATAATGAAGGGTGCAATTCCTTGTTTATAAATAAGCGAATGAACGTTGTAATTAATACCATATGTGTTGCGTGCAATACGACTTAATCCACGCTGCAATTTATCACATTTCTCTGATACATAAATTAAGTGTTGTTTCCAAGAAAATTTACAATCAAGAAAAACCCCAAGGTATTTCATTTGCTTTACCACAGTCAAAGGGGTGCCATCGAGAGATAACTGAAATGTATCATAACAGATGTTTCGCTTTTCAATAATCATAACCCTGGTTTTATCAGGATTAAAATCTAATTTAAAACCTTTTGACCAGTAGATTGATTTCATTGGTATTCATTTTAAAAGGAAAACGTTAATCTGGTAAGCTTACAGAGAATACTGTATTAAAATGGAGACTAACAATTCTTTTAAATTATGTTTTTCATTTCTTCTTCATGGGAACTGTTTAGTATAAGTCATGTAACTACTTTTTACCTGCCCTGTAATTAACTGCATACTTGAAAATTTAGAAAATTGCAGTCTAGAAATGATGATTAGAATGATTTTAGTATTTCTAGCACTTTAAATTTTGTATTTTTTGATGAAACTACCCCTTATACCGACAATGTTAAATTATTGTCGGTATAAGGGGTAGTTTATTACCCCTTATACCGACAATAATTTTATTACCCCTTATACCGACAAATTTATTGTCGGTATAAGGGGACAATGTTAAACTGTCCATTTTCGATGTACATTTTCTCAAAGTGTGCTGCAGATACACGTTTGAATTCTTTTGTATATTTGAAGTACACCTATCTGATTATACTGAAATGAGCTTTTGAAACATTTTGAGTTTCAGTGTAATTTTTAGAATATTGTATTCATAGTAAAATTCAGCACTTTTCTCACAAACAAAAAACAAATGGGAAATTTGATTTTCTTAGTTTATCACAAAAATCTCATTTCAGTAAATATTAGCAAACTTAATAAATAAGCCATAACAATTTACATACCTGTCAGCAGTAGTTCCTGAGGAAAGGTTTATCGAATATAAAAAATCACATCTGGAGAAAAACGCATTTTTTTGTAAAACTCCTGAATTATTAACTAGATCTTTTACAGTTCTAATTTTCATAGAGCTTAAAGTATGGTATTTTTAGAAAGCTAAACGTGCAGAGAATTTGAAAATGCAAAAATCCCTTTCAATATCCCTTAATGCAATATTTATTCGTTTGATTTCAGAGGGTGATTGCTTACTAAAATGCAATGTTTTTATGTGTATAGCTATATATGTCATAACTTTTATAGCTGAATCATTTAGATGTATGCAGGCTTAAATTAGTTCTAAAAATTTAACCATTATACTTGTAATAAACACCAGCGTGTATTTTGTGAAATAATATGTGATGAGCAGGTGAATGTTTTTCATATTTTTCTCATCGTAGTAGCAATATTTATATTGATTTCAAGGTCATAAATATAAATTTACGAAGTCGCATTATAAGCGTAAAACTGTTTTCGTATTTATTACTTTAAAGTTTTCTCCAATCTTTCATTTTTATAATTCTTTCTTTGTGAAATTTATCCATTTATTTATTTTATTTCATTTCTGAAGCCTTTTGGGATACGTTTTGTTGTCCTCTTTTGATTACGTAGCAAAATTCTCTCGCAGTTTATAAAACGTAACTGTTATAAATTGTTTACATTTTCCACATTAGTATTTACCGACTATCTGAAATATTTGAAATGTGTATTATTTCGATTCATTTATTACACTGTTTCTCGCTTGACGACAATATTGTTAAATTTTTCTAGTATAAATTTTACAGGATGTTTTATTAGGATTTCTTTAATATATATTTATTTGTCTGTCTATATTTGATCAAATAGAAAGTTTGCTTTCTAATTTTCGTTTCACTTTTCAGTTTCCATTAAATACACAAAATTTAACTTAAAAATAAAAAGAAATAATGTATGCACACATATATGCAACATCTAAATATAAATGTAGAGTGTATATAAAAGTGATCTGAAATATCTTTATGATCTATGATTTATGTTTCCCATTGCGTAATTAAACGTAATTAAAAGATCATAATTTTGTCATTTATTTGGCATATATGCATTTTGAATGCCGTGTTGTAAAGAATAAAATTGCCTAAATAAATATGTGGCTCTTTTCTGCTTACAAAACCGTTGTCTTCACTTTAAACGCATGGGCTAAAAATGACTCTAAAGTTGCATAGAAAATTCTGAAGAGGACAATAGAAGGTTTTGCTCATTAGGAATTGGAAACTACTCTTCCTTAATATAAGGATGAAAAAATTTCTTAGAGCAATTATCTCTAAGATAAGCCTCGTTAATTGGAAGTATGTATATGTTACCGAAAAATGCGTAGCGGCCTATTATGGACCATTAATTGAAGGTTTTATTGTTAAGGACTGAGAATTGAAGAAAATTTTGTTTCTCTGAGGCGTTTCTATTGCTCGCTGATTATTCAAGCATTACTTTTATGTGAAATTGTTTTAATTGGTTGCTGGATGACTTAATTGTGGTGAATTTTAGCATTAATATTTAGAAAGTATTTTTTTCGAAAAGCTTGAACATTCTGACAATATATAAATGGGAATTTACTGGACCATGAATGTTTTTAATTCTAATCATTTCTTCAATCTCCTCTTCCCCCTCCCAATTCAATGCGCTCATTTTAATATCGTGCTTTGATGATTCTTTAGCTCAAAGGCTTCATTCTTTTCGTAATACGTAATTTTTGATGATTAAAGGCACTTTAACTGATATTTCAAGGTTTCGAATATTAATTGCCGAAATCGGGTGGTAGAGAAATGTGAAATGTGAACACTTTGAGTCTTAGATAATTCTTCCGCTTGAACTTTAGAACGTGCATTTAACCTGAATTAAGCATTCATTTCAAAATTAAAATATAAAAAAGCCTTTACGAACTTGCAAATAAGAAAAATTTCGGTTGTATAAGCAAGCTTATAATTTTTGAATTTAAATACGAAAAATATAATATGAAATAAAATTCATAAATTGCGTTCTCCCTGTGTGCGGTAAACTCAAAAGTTGGCAATGAAAGGAATTTTAGCAAAAATCTTATTCGCTTGTTCCCCCTGTCTTTAATAATTATTTATTATCCTTTAGAAAAATGCGTGATGAATGTGTTCACAAATGTTATTTCAATTTAAGCAAAATGAATGACAAAAATGGACTTAATATATGTAAAACAATATTACATTGGCTGTGTGTTATAGTAAAGGTTGATTTTAGTTTCGCTTTCGGTTAATATATTATTTTATCGACTTGTTACTTCATTAAAGCTCAGAAGTAATAAAATATATACTTTTAGACAACTGCATATCCGAAGTATTCATGTAATACTATAGTTTTTTTCTAAATACAAATTCTTATATGTTTAACAAAGTCCGTATATTTTCTCTCTATTATTTGGAGGTATATGTTAACAAGTTTGTGTTCTGTTTCACTAAAGTATTATGTCATCAAACTCGCTGCAGTATGAATTGCATGCGAATGAGAATAGGATAATTAAAAAAGAGGGAATAAATCCAACTTTGAAGTTGGATATACGTTTTGAGGCTTGGAGTTAAGATTGAACGAAGTTGAATTATAAATGAATAACATTAAATAAAGATTAAACAATGGTGGATTAATTATTTTATTGTTTTATTTTATAACGTAACTGAAACGTTTTACAAACATGAGCAGAAAAGTTAATAAAATAAATCAACTCATTAAATTAATCAAACACTTCACTGTACGCAATGTTTCTGGTAAAAACGGTTAATGTACAAATTAATTACAAATGATACACACGTATAAGTATACACAAGATTAATGTACAAATAATACACAAGTATAAGTATACACAAGATTAATGTACAAATAATACACACGTATAAGTATTTTAAACTAAATATAAATTTAGGAACAGAAAACCAGGGTTTTCGTTAACTAAAACGTAATAATAAATTGCGACACAATAAGTGCTAAACAACGAACACTTACTTTTAATTCTGCATGAGATGAAAAGACTGGAGGCAAGCAGGTTAATACTTGTCCATTCTTTTACGTTGTGGAAGGAAATCCTTTTGAACGTGAAACAGATAAGTGTTTCCACTCCCCACGGTAAACCAACGAAATAGTCATGATAAAATGGCCCATGACAAAATAGATGAATACAATACTCAATACAGAAGTATTGAGTATTGTAAACAGATAAGTATATTTAAGCTATTAGCTTAAATCAAAGGCTTCTGTATTGAGTTCCGCGAACAGTTTTTAAATTTTTTAGTATCTAAATGTATGCAGGGAATATAAAAGAGTGCCAGGGCTTATAAATCGGTAATTACATCTTGCACACAAATACATTATAAAAATATACACGTTCAAACCTTGTGTTTTACACGTATTTACATATGCTGGCTTATTAAAAATGTTTCACAACTATTTGTGAAGAAAAGTGCCATAGTAATAATTTCCACATGCAGGTTAGCGGTGCATACAAACTTCTGGTATCCTCCAGTCTAAATTCGAAATTATAATTGTTGCATAATTTATAAAAGGTTTACATGTTTCGAGCAAAATGTATAGAAGTATAGCAATAATCTTGAAATATGAGTGTCAATAAACAATGGATTCGTTTTCTTGCTGGTCTTAGATGCCTTATTTTTATTAAAAAAGAGTATACAAAATTACAGAATATATATAGTGTATATATATATATATATATATATATATATTTAAGGTACTGAAAATCTGAATGTGAAGTCTGTCAAATGATATAAAAACCGATATTTGAATGAAAAATAAGTTTTTATAATTAAAACTATAAATAAGGTAGGTATATTCAGGCTACATCGTCATGTGCTATTGTTTCATGGGCTTTTTCTTCGAGGCTGTTGTGTCGTAGGCTGTTTTGACGGGTGACAAAGCCACGCACATTTTTTCATCTTCTTTTCTAATATACGATCAGGAACAAAAGTATACTTAAGCACGTGTAAAGAAGTATAGGTTAAAAAAAGAACGAACAACAAACATAAAATATTAAATACTAAAAACAATGTAATGAAACCTATTATAAACAAACATCTTTTGTCTCTGGGGAACAAATCCATTGTTGGAAAAAAATAATGATTTACTCTCTTCCGATAAACAACCCGAGAATGTGCGTAAAATTTCGAAAGATGTATTATGGCGTTTACTATACCACATGTATAATGGCGTTTAACATACAATTAAACAAAATGTTTGTTAAAAATATTCTCCGAACTGAGGAAATAAATACAGTATAAATTATTATCGATGTCCATTAATAATGACCACGGTAACAACCATTTGTTCACGCTAAATTGAGAGTTTATATTTCATACCATAATTTTTACTAACATAAAATAATAACAAGTTACGCACCGAGATAAGTGCATGCTCTTGACCTGACACTAGATTCAGCGCACCCGAGAATAATAATGACATCCGTTTTTTAATATTTCTGAAAATTAATGGATTTCATGGTTTATTTAATTTTTGACAGGAAAAATGTAGACGAAAAAAATCCGTGAATTGATTTATTAACTAGAGAAAGAGTGCAGTGAAGAGTTACTTAAAAATAGGATATAAATAAAGGATGGAAAAAATGTGAATTTTTTTAAAATGAAATGTCTGAAAAGCGTCTGCAAAGTTGAGGTAATTCATGAATATTTTAAAACTAAAACGACGTTCTATAGCTTCTTTATATTACAATATCTTTGTATGCCTGTCTAAGAGGCTATGAAAGTGTTTAAGACTTTTAAACTAATCATTTGATTATCAAGAGGTTTTACATCTCATGCTTCTTAATTAATTTAATTCCTTGTTAAGCATATTAAAGACATTAATGCAGCTTTATATCGGAAGAAAAAACAGTGTGTGTGACATTTATTTAAAATTCATTCACGAGCTTATCCCTGAGATTATACTTTTTTGGGAAGGATTATTGTCTCAAATCCATTTCCTGTCTAGTAAACATATTTTTAAAAAAAGCAAAATACTTTTCACGAAAATGCTTCAATTATCATAGTTTACTCAAAGAAATAAATCCCTACAAATGAAAGACAAACATTTCTGGATTTTTTAATGGACTTTTGCTGTAAATCTGATTCAAACACTTGAGACAATTCTTCAAATAAAAGTGACTGTCTAGTCAGGTTTATTTAGCATCTCAGCTTAATATAATCTTAAAAAATTTAATTATAGTTCTGTTTGCTAGAGTAATGTGAATGAAAGAAAAAAGAAATATTATCAATCTTTAAAAGAGAATTTTAGTCAGTAAATGTTATAAATTAACGACATTACGTTGAAAATAATTATGAATACTCTTAAAATTTCTTTAAAATATATATAAATTTTATAATTTAACTGAAGTTAAATACCTAATTTAATTTTTCTTCGCCTGGAAATTGAATCTATATTTGTTTGACACCATGTGTCATCAAGGACTCTACAACTTGCACATCTAAGCTGCTGATTTCGAGCCTTATAGTTTTCTTTCATGCATCAGCAACGCAAGCACATTTATTACAATGCTAATTAGCAAAACGCAAAACTTCCTTACTCTTCGTTAGTTACAGTAACTGTAATAATCCACTATTGCAATCGAATCCGAGTTACAACAAGAACAAAATTAAGGGTTTCAAGGTCGAACTACGAAAGGAACTATATAAACATAGAGGATACATATATTTTAACATGGACCTTAATAAGCAAAGTGAAATTTTTATTTTTGTTTAAAACTCTGCATTGATTTCCGATGGAAATTCCATGTGAATCTATTTATCTCTGTTTAAATTAAAATACTATAGATGCAGTAATATCATAAAAAATAATACTTTTGAGTAACTCAAATCAGAGTCCTCAACAGTTAATAATTTTTTTTTCTAATCTTAAAGCAAAAAAGAGGCCTTTAAAGAATATTTATTAGAATCTGAATGATATTTTCGAGAAATTAAACAAATCTGACCAGCACAGGACCACCTGCGATTTCGATGTTTTAAATAGCAACAAGCTTTAAGTTATGTATCAATTCCCATCTGATGGTTTGTACCCAAAATTTACCTTACAATAAACAGGGAGGTCTGTAATGTGAAATTTTGTATTATATTTTATTAGGTATATTTGGCCATGTGTGAAGGTAAGTTTCTTGAATTTTTATCAACTTAATAAAATGTTTGCCCCTTAACTTTTGTTAAAAAAATTCTCTTTCATTGAGCAGTTGAATAACATATAATTTAATTGCTTTTTAATTAAAGAAAAAACTAAGTGTTTATAATCCATTTAAAACAAATACTTTGAAACAAATGCCATTATTTAATTTTCTTCTACTTTATTTCTATAACATCAACAAATCTAAATTCATTTTAATCTGCACATACATCCCCGAAATATTTAGGTATCATTAAACAATACTTCTTAGATTTCGTAATTACAGATGAATAGTGACTATTATGCGTTCTGGGATCAATGAAAAGGTAAAGTAATAGATGTTTTCGAATCTGCTGTTTGCTCTCTTGCCTTACCATTATAAAGAGTAAACGATAATGGCAAGATCATTTTTCCATGCCTAATAATAGGAGTTTTGCAAATGAAACGCTGTTAAAAATCCTTCTTTTCTATGGCTTGATATCAATCAGTATAATATACAGATATAACAGAAATATCCTTAATATATGCTGCACTATTCTAAATTAAACTCTTAATAGTTAGTATAAATTTTTCCATGCCTAATAATAAGAGTTTTGCAAATGAAACGCTGTTAAAAATCCTTCTTTTCTATGGCTTGATATCAATCAGTATAATATATATATATAACAGAAATATCCTTAATATATGCTGCACTATTCTAAATTAAACTCTTAATAGTTAGTCTAACTTTTTCCACGGAATTGTGTTAAGAGTTCCAAGTAAAATTCCATTTCCAGTTTATCATATATAGTCAAATCTAGTATATTGTTTCAAATCATATATGCGTTTTAAACATCAAATTTGAGATGTTTTGGATTCCATCATAAAATATTTTTTCATGGAAATCTGTTCATAGTTTCAAATAAAGTATCACTTCCGGTTTATCGATTTTAGCCAAAATTTAATCAAATTTTATACGAATACAGAAACTCTCAATTAAGGAAAACAGAAACTTTTGGAAGTTTGATGTTAAAGATATCGTAGACAAAAAATAACAAATCGCCACAAACATACACACAGACATCATTGTAAAAATAGTAAAATCGTGTTATAGGGAACTTAATTCGTGCTTATTCCCCGAAAACTCATTATACAACTATCGAACACTATAACTATTTTCCCATTTCGAAGGTGCTTCACATCTGTCTGCAATTAAACGTTCTCTGTTATTTCTCAACAACATTTAATAAGCCATACTCTTTTTGGTACATAACAGATCCTAACAAGCAGATTGATAAGAATTGGTTTTGACATTAAATTTTAGGTCAATAATATTTCAGTAGAAATAATATTGAAATATTTGCAATTAGAAATTCGTAATTACATTTTACAACTAGAGAATTTTATAAATTAATTACCTTAGATCTTACTATGCAAATTGTTCATTCTTTCTGCATGAAACGTATTTCTGCCTTAAGTCTGCTGTGCTTAGGAGTGAGACATGATTTAATAAATGGTTAGCAGTTTTAGGATTTGATTAAACACAACAGTTCTGTTCGTCTTGAATTTTAATCATTTCTCTTTCTCATATTTTTTTTGTTCTCATTTTAGCCGTTCATATTATCTTGACCGTTAGGATACAACATGGTATTTGCTTTCTTCTTATTCTAAATTCTAATAATTATTATCTATAATAATTATTAGAATAATTATAATCTAATTATTAATCTACTGATAAAGTAAAAATATTGTTTTTATTTTTGCTTTTCACTTTGCACATTCTCCTCTTTCTAACTTTACTAATTTACTGATACTGAGAGGGTAATTAACTTTCCACTTGTTATTCAATAAGGTGCAAAAAATACAGTTTTATCTTAAGAGACATCATTATTCCATTAAAATCAATCGCAAAATCTGATTTAGATTTTTTTTTATTCTTCTTTCTTACAGAGTCCACCAGGTACAGATACAGATACTAGCATAAAGAACATCAGCTCTATATCTTTGGGTCAGAGCAAAAGTGGACAAATATAATATAACATATTATTATACAAATTAAAGGAATTCGGCTTGCAGTTTGTGAATATTATACAAATTATTATACAAATTAAAGGAATTCGGCAGAAGCTTGTGAAATTTCCAGTGAAGTTAGACGAGGCTAGCTGTAATGTTATATTGCAAGAATATTGTGACAAATCCTGACGGAACTTCTCTACAGCTACGATGTCACTAATTAGGCAGGACTTCGAAGTTTTTGAATTTTTCCTGTGGATATAACGGAAAGCAGCAAACTTCACATGGAAGCTCGACAACATAGACCTACCTATGGCCAAAATCCAGGTGGAGAGTTCGCCAATAAAGACAAAGATAGGCATGTGGAACATCAAAATCAGATTTCAAGCGTTTTAACAGTCTTAAAGCTTTTGGGTGCCATTATTTCTAATAAAAATGGTGCGGTTCAGTCAATATAGCAAGCATACTAACATTATGCGATAACATACTGCGCTGACAGAAGATCATTTGAAAACAGCTATACGTAAGAACTTTGCAATTACCACAACTAATGGCCTACCTGCTTCTCCTTGTGCAATAAAAATACATATTGTATTTATTTCTGATGTTCTGCTGTTTCCATTTCATAATGAGAGGATTGCCTGTCAATCTCTGTATTAATTATAAAACTTTCTATTACCTTCATTGTCTTATCAAGGTATTTAACATTTTGCAAAACTTAATGCAAACTTAACATTATATAGCAAATATAATATTTTTGAGCGTTTATCGCAATATTTCTCTTGCAGTTTATAATGATTCAAAGTTAAAAAAGTCTTGAAATGCTTGATTAAAGCATAATATTCCAGCCTTATTAGTCGAAAAGGCTTTGTCCCTAAAGGACTATTGTTTTCGTTTCGCGATTTTGCGTTGAATCACTATAAATGTCCATTTCACTTTTCAAGTTATTGCCACCAAATGTTAGAGTTCTGCATTATGTTTGAAGAAATTAAATACTGAAAAACCTGCATAAATGTATGTATATTTCTCGCATTCTGAGAAAACAACGGTACACTGAAACATCCAATTTTGAATGACGTAATCCTCCTACAAATATGGGCACGTGAAAGACCAAATTTGAAATTTGGAATTTGTTTTATTATCGATTTCATATTTTGTTAAACTTTAACGAATTAACTCAAGGATTTCAAAGCGAGCAATGGCAACATTCTACGGGGGAAAAACCCTTTTTATCTCCAGCGCGCGGAACTGTGTATCGGAAATTCTTAAGATATGCTCATTTTAAAATTATTTTGCGACACTGCTATTGAACTGAATTTTATGGTTTAAGTGAAAAGAACATGATGTTTAATAAATAAAGGTAACACACAAAACGTTAAAAAACACCCCTTTGGACGGAATATAAAGTCTGAAACCTTTCAGATTTTCTTTTTCGCTGTTAGTGATTTGAACTTCTTTTTAATTGTTTTTCTTCTGAAAGTATATAAAAAAGTTCAGCTGTAACGCTAAAAACAGATATCAAAAAGGGGAAAGACCATCAGAAAGCCTTAACTAGAGCAACAAAGGTATGGATATAGAGGAAAAGAATTTTCAGACTATGTGACAAGAATTCTCGTTTGCTCTTTAAAGGAAAAAGGAAATCCTACAAAAATAATAAAGATTTAACTTTAGTAGATCTAGATTTCAATCGAGTTTTAAAAAATAGCATAGAATTGCTTCTCAACTTTTAATAAAACGTGACAGAATTGTATCAATAATCTAAATTATGTAACTGAAATTTTATTCAAAAGTGACAATTTACATAGAATATATGACTAACTCTGTAACCTCTGACTAAATAAATGCCCATTTGCCTGACGATAACTTTAAGACCGTATGTAAGTAAATTTTTGTAG
Organism: Stegodyphus dumicola; assembly: GCF_044657685.1. Taxonomy (NCBI): domain Eukaryota; kingdom Metazoa; phylum Arthropoda; class Arachnida; order Araneae; family Eresidae; genus Stegodyphus; species Stegodyphus dumicola. The sequence continues at coordinate 137,537,190 of NC_140781.1, read as the reverse complement.
CATGCATCGACGTATTTCCATTTGGGAAATAGACTTAATGTCAAGCTTTTACATACATAAAATAAATTAAAGTTTGATTATAAAGGGTTTTTCTTGACGTTAAATCTCCTTATTTTGATCCGTTTCGTTTGATAACTCAGAAAATTAAGTTTTTAGTTCAATACAACAAGATACTGGATAAAACACACAGTTTCTCAATTATTGCTCTAATAGTAGAAGAAGCAATAAATGCTGACTAAGTTAAGACTACCTTGGATAAGCGATAGCGTCGAAAGCCAAGTTCAGCACCAGTCTATTTCTCTTGATTATTCATCTTGCAATAGCAAAATTTACATGAAGTTAATAAATCTTTAAGTTTCAATAATAGTAAATATATAATTTTATTATTTAACTTAATTCTGTTGCTCATACTTAGGCCATATAAAGGAAGCATTTTAAACATCGAAATTACAGCATTCGTTTCTAACGAAGGTTTATCAATCTGTGGTACCTAACAAAGCGTTCTGTTCTGTACCGTTCTAGTTTGCTAGTCCTTTCAGTACAATGACATAAAATGTATCTCATGCTTTGGAAACTGATATAAATTTATCCTTTAAGGATGATTTTTGTGGCTTTTTTACCTGAGAAGCAAACAAAATCTTTTATCGGCAAAATTCTCTAACCCATTTTTTCACGCTAAGGGTTATACGTTATCCTAGATAATTCAACATTCTCTCCAATTAAGAAAGGTAAAAAAGTAAGATGGAACATGCATATTAAGTTGTGTTGCTTTCTTTTGGAATCTGACATTTCCCTTACAATGATAGCCGATTTGCATCACCGTTTATGGAAACCTTCATGAGTCTCTCCTTAATCTGAAATCTTAGCCCTATTAAATTTTACGGTCCAAGGAAGCACTGCTAGGTAACTAGAGCGAATCCGACTAATTAGTAGGAGAACTAATTACGTCTGGTCCTGAAACTGAGGTTGCTGTGCGACGCCCTCTCTAGCGACTTAAATTAAATCAAACCTCTATATGCGTGCCATAATTTAGTAATACATTATGTTAAGCTTAATAGAGAATAGAATTTGAGAATAGCTTCGTGGTCTGTTTTCGAATGCATTGATGTCATTAGCGACCCACAGCATACATATATATTTTGGAGATGTCTGAAATAAAGTCATTCTGATGTGAAAAATTTAAGACAGAAACGGACTCTAAAAGTGAAAGTTTACGTATTTCTTAAAATTGTTCATTACTGTGGTGTAAGTCTGTTTGATTAAACGTATTTTGAATGTTATCATGCATATGTGATTCCGTATGCAGACTGCATTGTGGATAATGCACATTTAATCTGTTTCAGAGAAATATAAGAAAATATCAGAGATGTAACTTTCGATTGGTAATAAAATCGTTTTGTTTTGTTCACTTATTATGTGCTCCGTCCTTAGGCACAACACGGAAAGGGAGGGATGCCCCGTGAAAGTCTTTTTAAGGGAAACTGCCTCGTATCCACTTTACACATCAGGAAAACCACGAAAACACCCATGCAGCCAGCCCGTTCGCCTGAATTCGAACCCCGGACCGAACTGCCAGTGTTCAGTGGCTTTTACCGCTCGGCCGCTGGTGGGCCTTAATAAAGTCGTTTATCGCCTAAATTTTTATAATATTTTAGCGTTTTGATGAAAGCCGATATAACAAGAACATTGGTTTTCTAAACCTATCCATAAGTATTTTATGAAATCAAAATTTATAAATGTTGTTGAACTCTTTACGGGCATGAAAAGATCTGCAAAAATGTGCAAGCCTTTACCCCTCAAGAGGGACTGCATAAAAGCGAAAAGATAGCTTTTGAGCTACGAACACAAATTCAGGCTGCTGTCAGTGCGGCTTTCCTGTTTTTATTGCATTATTATAACTGGTCTTGGAGCAATCCTCGATATTTCGCATTTCAGACGATGTGGTTGGTGTTAGGTATTGGTTTCATTCTTCAAAAAACTCCAAGCACCACTACATTTGTTTTCGATGAATATTTAGGATATAGGTATTACTAGCTGATTTCCTGTGAACTCTATGAGAAAGAGAAAGTACAGGATAAACATTCTGTTATAATATTATTATTATGCATCAGGATAGTTAATTATATCTCTTGGAAAAATGCTGCCAAGTAAAGTGTGCGTCTACAAATTTTCAAGACTAATTTCTCAGCTAATTCTAGAAAACTTTCATAAAGGTAATAGACAATATTTATTACTATGATATGTCTTCTTGCGCTTCCTAGACTATCGTCTGCTTACATATAAAATATTTGAACCAGTTAGTCGCTTGTTTTAATTCCAGTGCTTATTTACTGCCATAGATTCAAAAGTTAAGCAAATAATAGCAGTAAAGTTTTTAGATAAAACAGGATAAACAGCAGTCGAGATATGAATGTTTTATAAAACATTCAAGACTCAGGTATTAAAATAATTAGGTATTTTTTCATTATGTTTCGCAATGGTCGTGAAGAGGTTAATGATGAACCTAGGAAAGGGTTCCGTTGACAGCCTCGAATCGATAAGAATATTAAAAAAAATGAACAGTTGCTGCTGAGAAATTGTCGCCTGCCTGTTCGAATTTTAAATGACTAGCGTAACACTAAACACGACACAGCTTACAAAACTGAGATCTTGAAAAAACGGTTTCTGCTGTTGGCTGCAAAAGAATACATCCTAAGTATGTCCCGGGATATTGCGACCTAAATAGGACATACTGAGGATGTTCTGTGCTATGTATCGCTGTCATGCATTCAGTTCACGTAAAGCAGATTATTTATACTAAAGATAAGTGTAATAACTCTCAGCCTTAAACTTGTTTGGAAAAGGGAATTCTCACCTCAAAAGTCGTTATTTTAATAGAACTGAAAAGATTAAGAAAGCGTTCACCTGGAATTTATACATGATTTCAAAAGATGAGTTCTATGAAGGAATTAAGCAACTGCATAAAAGTGTTACTTATATCTTTTACGAAAATATAGTCTTTGATCCAACAAAAACATTTGTAATGCTTTATGTTGTTATTGAACCAATATCTCAGTACTTTAAATGTGTGGCAACTAGTAACAAGGCGTCTGGGGTATTATATATTAGCATAAAAAATCTATTTCTTAAAATGTACACATAAATGGCGGCTCACTGAAAATACCGACCGTCATTTTAAAGATTTCTTTAGCAATACGCTTTTACCATTTCTCCAGACAGCAATTGCAAGTAATAAAATTTAAATATTTTTCTCTTTCTTCTGCTTGCTTCCAAAAAGTTCTAGATATGTAACTACAATCTTCTTCATCGTACCCGAGGCATTTAAGTTTCTAAAAAATAGTTTCACATTGCTAGGTTTCTTCATTTCCTAAAATGAATATGTTGAATTTCATTGTGAGTGAAAATGCTGAACCTGCGAAGATTATAATCTAGAGCATGAATGGTGCAGAAGTAAGTTCGTAGAAAACATTTTATTTCTCTACAGGTAGTAAAATTGCTTCATATTTGAGGTTTTCTCCTGTCTGGAGCACTTTCGCTTGGGAAAACAAATCTTGAGTGAGCTCCAAATGAGATATTCTAAACCATTTTTAAAAATCATGAATATTTCATGCAACTGGAATATCCCGCTCATGAATTAATTGCCTTTAAACGTGCTTTAGAAAATAGATGATATTTTTAAAGGAATATTTGTTGCTTTATAGTGCGCATATTTATCACAGCAAAGAAAATCAGATGCTAGAAACTCCATCACGGTAAAACAGTGCACAGTGTGATTATTTCAAAATAAGAATAGAAATTTTGTTTGAAATAATCATATAAATTTAGTAAAGCATTGCAAATTTCGCTCTTTAAGACCAAGAAAGTTTTCAGAATTTTCATATAAATAACGCATAACTAAAAAAATAACCATTCATCTAAGCAATGCCTAGCATTTTAACTATGAATGTCAAGCCTTAAAAACTGACATATTTTCATAAAAATGCAGGAAGCTCTTAAGTAAAAATCTGAAATGCAAATTATTTTAGCATTTGAAACAGTGCTTCTAAAATAATTTCAACAGCATTTTAAATCAAGCAGTATAAGCTGTATGATCAGACATATCTCTACGGATTTATGCTGTGCAATATGCACTTTTCCACAATAATGTATATCAGTCAGGGTATGTTTAGCACTTAACAACGGCACTCAGAATATAAAGATAATCGTTAATAATCGTTATAAAGTTTTAAACATGTCTTTTGTAATCATGGGCTTGTTTTACTAAATATTAAAGGATGTAAAATGTAACGAAACGCTATATTATGTTTATTCAATTAATTCATGATCACATTTTACGATCCCATGACTTATCGATATTTATAATGAAACTGCCATTTACTTACGATATTTTTTTTTCATTTTTACTTATTTCAGTCTTCCAACTAATTTTCAATTTTTTTTGTAATATATTTCCTTCGAGTGTGACTGACTTGTTTCTATCATAAATCCTCACCTGCCAATATTTTTATATGATTTTATTTTGACTTGGAAATATTACTTCACTATGGAATTAATGTTAGAGGAACATTTATTTTACTGAATAGAGCTTAAAGAAACAACAAATATGTAAAATTTGATATGGAAACTTTTTAAGCTGTACTTAAAGGAACAACCTGCTGAGTCTCAAAAGACTAGTCAGAAATGAAATAAATCTTCAAGAGATCTTGAGTTTAATGTCACCAAGCGGATTTTTTTTGGGGGGGGAGTGAGCTGTTGGTCGTACGAAATGCGAAGATGCAATAAGAAACAAATATTAAAACTGATTTATCAGGAACTCAGAAGAAATTTTACGACTTTATTATTCCCACAGTAGTTTGCTTTAAAACTAAAACAATGCCTGAAATTATAGGCCTCCTACATTTGAATCAAACATTCCGGAAAAATCCGTAAAGGTCTTTTCAGATTTCCCCACCCCATTTGCTGTATAACTCAATTTGTGGAATCAGTTTCCTTTTTCCCATTTCATAAAATTCCCTTCACACATTTTGTCGTATTTCTATCACTGATGTCAAACCATCACAGTAATTTAAGTTTCACCTGTAGGATGTTCTCTAAGCATTGATGGAATTGTAGCAACTGACAATATGGAGTGAAATCACAGGAAATTACAAAACGCGTATATGCAAAAAGCAATATTTCATCGCGCTGTGCTTGTAAATGTTGTTTTGCCTCTGAGATAGCCTGCTAAAGGAAATGAATGCATTCAGGACATTTTGCTGAGCTCGGAAATGAATGCTAAGAGAGCACAATACTATTGAATAATGTATTTCTAGATTTCCGCCGAGTCAACGTTGGATGGGAATAAGTTCAAAATTCTGACTTAGAGGCGTAACCTTCAAGCAATTTTTTTTCGTTTCGTAGGAAAACGCAATTGTGTTCGGCTTAAATATTTCATATTTAATTCAGTCTTGCCTAAAAAAGTAGTTTTATACAGCGTAAATTTTGTAAAGAATATATTTCAGCAATTAAATCTTTATTTCAGCAACAATAAAAATATAATAGAGAGAGAAACGTTTATATAGAAGTTTTTAAGGAGCATTTTTATTTCAAACTTGTCGCACGATTCTAAAATTGTTTGAAAAAAATCGTTATCAATAAAAATGAAGAAGTTATCTGAAAACAAAAAATTGTATGCATCTTCATGTTTGATGTTCTTTGCTTAGTTGCACGTATTTGATATAAGAACACATCTTATAGCCCTGAACTAATATTCAATGAAATTTCAGCATACCGATCTAAAGATTTTCAGTCAATTTGAGAATTATTTTTGTGGGCTAAAAATAAATATTTAGTTTTTATACTTGTCTTTACTTTTTGGCTTTCGCTACACTTGTTCATTCAGTCAAGAAGCTTAAGATCGCGTTAAATGACACAAACATGTATTTTAAATCGTGCTTTATTTAACTGCACAATATCAATACCGAAGGTTATTTCCTGCTTCAGAAATTCGGTCTTTGTTTTGAGTTTTTCTTGTGCATTTCTAAACGTTAACTAATAGCTATAATTTAGTGTCAAAAGTGAATTTTTGTCTACAGCTAGCTTATTTCAGGCGCCTGCTGTTTTGGTAATTAAATTGTTACAGCTTATGATACGAATTATAACTTTTCAGAAGCTAGTGGCTTTTCGGTTTTGAGCTGTAATATTATTTAAAGCTAAATTGCCATGTCTGTCGAATTAGGGAAGTAAACTGTGATTGTTTGCCGCTTTGGGCTAAGTATCACAATGGCCTTCAAGTTGAGCCCTTCATTTCCGTGCAGTAATTTTGCTTCAAGTTAAAGCTAGTTTATTTTCATTCTGTTTGATTTAGAAATGAAATCGCAGTTGCAACTCTTACTTTTCTTCAGATTATTTATATGTTTCCTAAGCTAGGGGTCTTCTGCGCTGTATATGTTTTTGAGTTTTAAACTATTAATAGCATAAGATGTATATTTTTGTTTGTCAGTGTTAAGTTGTTTCGTAAAGACAGCCGTGATGATCGGGCTGCGACACCATTCCAGACGACCCCGCCGATGTTGCGGGGTCAAAGGCAAACGTCGTAAAGGCCTCTGTAAGCATAACCCCGCCTCAGACAAGACCCGTGAGATGGTGGACCACGGGAGGTATAAACGTATTTGTAGTGCGTTGATAGTCGACAATCATATCGTTGGGGCGGTTCGGGCCTGGCGAACAATCATCCTATCTTGCCTCGCATTTGTGCTCCTTTGCCTTCCAGAGCCTTCATTTCGTCGACAATTTCCCTGTAGCAACCATTGTTGCCAACATGCCAACATCTCTGCACAGCTGTGTCTGTACGCTGCAGGTGGCGGCCTGTTGCGCGGTATGACTTCCAGCTTCATGCAACCCTACAATGCGACCACGTTCGAAATCGTTTAGTTATCTGTAAGGCCTTCGATATCGTCGTAATGGCATCTTTACGGAATTACAATGGCAGCAACAAAAAAGATAAATTTTCCGCCTCTCTTACTGGTTTTATACTTTGCGAATTGCGCACTGCAAGTGCGCGCTATGATCGTAATTCGTGATTATTTGCCTTAAAACTTTGATCATTTACATGTTCGATCAAGATGTTTTTGCATACCAAATTTCGTCACGATCACAGAAGTCCTTCTTGGTGCTTCGATGTTTTCTGCAAAAGAGTATATGTATTATTTTGTATGTATATGTATTATTATTAGTATTCGTTGATGTATCTAAGAATTATGGCAACGTGGGCCCAAGAGCATCGCCAACGCATTCTAACAGCTAACATACTTTAACAGCTTATTTATTCCTGCAGTTAACGCATTCATGTAAAATCAATTGTTCGTTCATGCGACTTCACAGAGAAGCAAATGCATTCCAGAGGCAGGCCTCCTGGGACTCAGGAGCTGCCGGTTCAAGATAGAGGAGGACGTGGTACATATACCTGATTACCTTTTTAGACATCAGGTGTCCCCGTCCTCCGTCACCTGTCCTCTTCCTGGCAACAATTCGCTTTGAAGAACAATATAAGGATTTTTAAGTTCGGACCACAGCTAAAGTTAGCTTCCTATTGCAAAACTAAATTAACTAAGGGATAGGAACAAGAAATCATAAGTGTAGCTGTGATAGCGGCGATGAAGATTTTAAGCATATTCTATCTTGAGTATCTTCATCGTGTCCAGCAGGAGAAAGATACTTTGGACAACTTTGAAGCACCGCGAACTGAACAGACAGTTTCTATTTTTCCTAATTTCATTCTCAATTTAGATTATTGAGTTCCTCTTCATTTTATTACGTTTTTTTTTAATTTTAATTTACCTTTTCTTCTTATTTTTTTATTATTATCCCCTTGCAGGGCTATTGTACATTTGTTTATTCATTTGTTAGTGTTATACGTACATGAGTAAGCCTCGTGGTATACTTTGTGGACCACGAGGGTATGGATTAGAGTTAACAAAAAACTTAGAATCAGGTAATAAACCTTAATGAGCGGAATGATTGTTACATTAGTACGTGATACAGTTGCTGTTTTAGAGATACCGAAAGAGACATAAAGAGATCTATGAAATGAGGATGATTTTAAAAAATAGCATCAGGACATTTTTATCATAGCGTCATTAAGACTATGAACATATTAATAGACATGTACTGGTATTATCTTGCGTCAAAAGGAAATATGCTTTTTGACTTGAATTTATTACAGACTAAATATGAAAATGCTAATTTGCCTTCAAACCTGGCTATGGAAAGAAATGAAAGAGTTCAAGAAGTCTTGAAAATTAAACCAACTAAAATAACTTTAAGTATTAACTATAATATAACTATAAATCTAATTTTGATAATTTTTACATTTTCTAAAGAATAAATGCATTTCAGTCTATTTCCCTATTCCCAATGAAATATGAATTAATTTCATAAATAAAGAACTCACAACTACGCTCGAGTGACATAACTCACCACTAAATTTATAGACTGGAAATTATTATAACGTTATATATCTTCCACTGACAATTTGCTATATTTCCTTCTTACAAAAATTTATTGTACTGATTTTGCTTTTCATAATATTCAGGGTGTTAACATATTGCGTTGGACTTTAACATTTTCTATTAATCTTAATTTGCCTCCTAAGATGTTACAAAAAAATGGATTCAAATCATTTCGCTATAATAAAATTATTAAACCGAACTAAATTTTACATTTTATATCTTATAAAGATCGAATTTGTTTCAACTTCCTTTAGTCTCCCAAATTTATTGTTTAGTTTCAGAACCAAAGCACTGACGACTACACGATAACAGCAAAACTCCTTGAAAAAATCTAAAAATTGATTATAAATTTCTCCTGAGAATTTTCAATTCATTTTCCTTTTTTATTAAAAAATTAGTGTACTGATTATGTTTACTTTTTCATAATATCCGTGCTACTCTACGTTTCAAGAAAGGATAATTTCAAGAGTCTTAATTTACAGAAGCAGATGAGAATCAAAACATCTTATTAAGCAATCATTTCACATAAATAGACTTTGATTTAGTGAAATCACTTTCCTAAAATCTTTTAAATTTCTGTTTACTTAAATATCATAGATGTCATACCTATGAGGAAGGGAAAATTTATGACTTGAATGCTTCGTTGTAGCAAAATGAAGCGAAAAAATAATATGCCTTCTTCAACTGCTTGCATTAAACTCGTACCTTACTCGAATTTTAAATGTTAGAGTAGTTCCATTTATTTATCTTGATGAATTAAACCTGTCACTGATGTCGTCGACTAATGGGCAAAACGTCAAATGATCTCGCGAGATCTTCAGTCTAGAAACTACATTTGTTAAACTTGTGAGGACCTGTTCCCTCCCGCCTTAAAGCTTAGAAGTAATTGCATGTTATTGACAGATAAACCTTGGCACAGAGAATCGAAGGGCATCATCAACCTGTTTCCTTTTCTATTGCGAACGTCCATTTAATTGAGAATGTGAAGTAAAGGCATTTAGCTGGAGAGCTGATAGTTAAACATTCATAAATCTAAGCAAACATACTAAATACGTTTGAATGAGCATTTGAGAAAATAGTTACTTTAATGCAAAAGCATGATACTGATGTCCTATGTACTAATAATCACTTCCTGAATAAGGGATTGTGTGAATTTAAGTAGCTTTAAAATTTTATTTTCTATGAAAGAAACTAAAGTCTTTGGAGCTTAATAAATATTGCATACGATAAATCAATATTTCTACCCTTTTCAGCCTTATTTCCACAGATTTTGCTTTGCATTAATTACTTAGCATGTGTATTTACATTAATAATTGCTTTTACACTACAATTTAGATATTTTAACTATTAATTCAAATTTTTCTTTTCCTATTCTTCAAGCAATAAGACTTAACTTGCAGTAAATCAAACACATGAGATTTGCTCTGAAAGGTTTATTACAAAGTTATTTATATTGTTTGGAATGATAACTATGAAAACATAACTTTCAACTGTTAAAAGATGCCTTTTAATACTAACTTTATGCCAACTATATATTATAAAGGCGGTTAAGCATGAATAACATCTATTTACTTTATACTTGACATAACATGTCATTCTCTTCAGGGTTCTACACTTTAAGACATACAATTTATTTGAGATAGTAAATTACACTGGTTTCTAAACCTTTAGCAAGCAATGCAAATTAGCAGTTTTTGAAATAACAGTTGAAAATAAGTGGATGAAAATCGCTGCGGATGCAGATGGCAGTATGCAAAAATTGTATGTTATAACAAATCATGGTTAAGGATTGTCCAAGTATATGCTAATTAAGCAACGTAACTGAAGGCATCAGCATTCTGAAGAATTTAAGGAGGTTCATTTGAAAGCTAATAAGAAGTGGTTATAAATTTCGCAGGATAATGTTTGATGGTATTCATGTTTCTTTAACTGAAATAAGACAAATGGCAGATAGTGAGCGCTGGTGTGCTGTTGGATGCATTGAAGCAAGAAAGTCAACTAAATACGTGACTGTTTTCTTTGGCGATTATAAATAGTTAATTTCTTGAATGTGAAAATAACTAGAAACAAGGCAGTCAGTTTTTCTAGAAATCTGCAAGTAAAATCGACAAGCGACCTCCACAACTGTTATAGTTATAGTGCCATTTGGTAACAAAATATCTGCCACTACCCTGCGCCGAAGGTTTCATATGAAAGGACTGAATGGTCGAGTACCAAGTACTTGTGTTTTATTAGCAAACCGATAAAAAGGGGCAAGATTAATGAGGTTGTCAACATTTCAATTGGACTGTCTCAGATGGCGCAATGTCATGTTCACGGATGACTGCAGGTTCACCCTGGATCAGATAACAAGTGTATATGAGTATAGATTACAAATGTATTACAGATATGCGTCTGCAGTGAACGAGGCACACGGAATCAAATACTGATCGTCATCGAACATCACGCAATAAGAGGTGGCAGAATCACAATGTGGGCTGGAATTTCAATGAGATATATGCCCTCAGCTGCCCATTTTCAGAGTCGGTACTATGATGGCCGCGAAATATTGGTGAGAAGTCCTATTCTTTATTGTGAGACTATGCTGCAACAGTTGGATTCGAGTTCTTCCGTATGGAAGACAATGCCCGTCGCCGTCGAGCCAACATCGTTAACAAGTACCTGGAGAGCGGTGGCCGACAGAACGTTTAACCGATACGTACATTCAACCGATACGGTTAATTAGACGACACTGACAGTTAGCCGACAAAACATTTAACCGACGCATACATTCAGATATTTCAGATACAGATGATTAGCCGACACAGACAGTTAGCGAACTGGACATTTAGTCGACACAAACATTTAGCCGACATGGACATTTAGCCAACAGGGCATTTAGTCAACAGGAAACTTAGACGACAGGAAAATTTAGCCCTACAGGATATCGAGGCCACAAGACAATTAGCGGACAGGGCATTTAACCAGACATTTACCGACAGAATATTTAGCCTAGAACACATTTAGCAGACAGGACAGGAGCCGACGGACAAGACGTTTATCCGACAGCACGTTTAGATGACAACGCGTACATATACACAAAAAAAATGCAACAATATTTTTGGTAAAATTTTTTCATTTTTATTTGGGAGTAAAAATACTATTTCCAAGGTATCTAACGAGAAGGTTTATGAAAAAGTACCATAGTTTCGACTTCATTAAATGTTAAAAAACTATGGCTTTTAAAACTGGACACAAAAACAACCTAATATTGGCATACATTTTGAAATCAATGTCGAGAATAATCAGACATAAGTTATGTGTGAAGTGGGAAAGAAAATTTCGCAGTCGGAAGAGTAAAACGATTTTATATGGAAAGAATGAGAGCAAAGCGATAACTAATGTAATGTAAATTGAATTTCTTTGAAGCCTTTCACATTAACAAAATTGTTTCTTCTTTGCTAAATAACATTCATTTTTCTACGCTTTCAAATTATAATATCTTAGCTTTTTCACATTTCGTTATTATTTTCTGCGATAAATCACGTTACATTTGATTTCGATTTGCTCCAAACATTTCTTTAAGTATAAAACCGTTTTGGTCTTCCGACTGTTGAAATTTTCTATCCTATTCCTGAAATATAGAGATCGAGCCCACCAACCGCCAAACGGTAAAGTCGCTGAATACGGTTAGTTCGGCCCAGCGTTCGAATCCCGGCAGACGGGCTGGCTCCATGGGCGCCTCCGTGGCTCTCCCTATGGGTAATGTGTGTATGAGCCAGTTTTCACTAGAAAGTTCTTCAAGAAGGCATCTATTTCCTTAAGCAGATTGCCTTCGAGAACGTTGTCATAATGAGATAAACCAGACGAAATGGAAATACAGAGATCTATGTCGGATCTCTCGAAATTAATTTCAAAATCTACTCCAAAATAAGGTTGCTTTAATATCCAACTTTAAAATCCAGAGTTTCTTTAATATTAAAATATCTGCTATTTATTCATAAAATTCTTTGGGTACTCTGGAAACAGCCTTTTTTCAGATAAATATGGAAAAACTTCAGTCTTGGCTAAATGCCATGTCGGCTAACTGTCAGTGTCGGTTAAATGTCCTGCCGGCTAAGTGTCACAGATCTCCTGGTGAGTGAGAGCATTTCTCGTATAGAGTTGCCACCGTATCCCTCTGTCCACATTCTCTTCTAAAGCTGATATAGTGGGTTTCGTTCACAAGCGCCAAGATTCTACCTGCATTTTTATGCTTTTAAGCTTTGTTCGTTGTTTCATTAGTTAAATATAGATATAGTAGATTGCATTTATTAGTAAATAAATTCGCACGTGAGTACTAATGATTGGCATATGAAATGGTATTTTTGCTCTTTGTGCCAGCTACTAGAAGCCAGGAACTAGATAGATAATTGTTCACGCGTTCTGAGTATATTATTTTTTATTAGTCTTACATAAGCTACTGAAAAAGAATTTAAACAGTCCGTGTATAACTTTTTTCCATAAGAATAAACCAAAAGAAAATCAAATGAGTGAGTAAATGGTTTTGCGAACTAAACCCTTTTTTATTGCATCTATGCTTTGAGATACATCTAAATGATCCATTTCAGTATGCTAAGTGAATTACTTAGTCCCTTCTTACACGCCAAACACACGCCTAAATACTGCAGAGTCATTAGGTTATTTTGATGCTAGAGACATGAAAATTGACCAATGCCCTCGCCGGGACTCGAACCTGGACCTCTCGAGTGTGCTAACTGTTATACCACGAAAGCATGCAGAAAGGAAAGATAAAATACCTTACGTTGAAAAAAAGAGATTTCAAGCTCAGAATTCTTAATTTTCAATGCTATTTTTTAATAGCGAGTAAAGCGAGAAAAGCACATTTTCCTTTTTTTTCTAAGAATGTTATTTTTTGAAGAATTAATATTACAGGCAAACATTTTTAAATATAACGTTATAGATTATACTGAGGAATCTTTTGAAAAATACTAATCTGTATTTTGTGACTAAAATAGGAAAATTCTTCATATGTACCTTTTGATGTGTGTGGATAGATGTTAAATTAATAATTATTTCCATGTTTGATATTAATGAGATACATGCATTGAACTAAGAGAAATTTGCTTATCTTTCGCAACATTTTGAACATTTACGCTATTTTACAGATGAGCAAATTTAAAATTAAAAATAAAAATCTTTGACTTTTAAAATATTAAATATTATCTTAAAATATTCCAATATTTTAAATCGGGCTGTAAAATTAGTATACCACTGATAATGTATAATATAGAATTAAACTACGGTAATTTCATTAGCATAACATTTATTCTTTACAGAACTATATACATTTTGTTTTTCAAAATAATAGATTAAAACCACCAAGGAAAAAAAGAACGGTTCTAAATTTATAGGAACCTTTTTTACTTCCTTGTACGAAGTAAAAAGGAAGTATTGTAATCGCGAAAAGTTTCAAACAGCATATTTCAACGAAAATATCAATTTTGACTGCAATCGAATGCAATTTAACGATGTTTTAAGCGAGATATCTGTACGTATGGACAGAATAAAATACTCATTTCCTTGAAAAAATTATAAAACTGCTTTAAAATGAATTCTGAAGAGAATTTTTCGTGGCGTCTGTACGTACGTACGTATTTCGCATAACTCAAAAACGAGTAGCCTCAGAACGTTGAAATTTTGTATATAGGACTGCTATAACATGTAGATGTGCACTTCGTATTTTGGTTGCAATCGGCCGCGCCAAACGTATATAAATATATTTATATAAATATCCACTCTGTTACCCGGCTCAGCGATCTCAGTTTCTTTACTCTTATATGTTTGTAAATTGTACATTTTTTGCTTTCAAAATGATTGAATTATGTTGTTCTTATCTTCCGGTTAAGGTTTTTATGCCTTTAGTAAATCTCTATGCAATATTTTTAGAATTATCAACAATTTTAAAGTTATTTAAGTGCCGCTAAGCCTTTTTTTTTATGGCGGCCATTGATTGTTTACATTTGAAACAGCAGACTAGTGGATTTGTTGCCAATATAGAGAAACTTAGCTTAGCAACAACAAAGATAACGCCTTCATTTATTATTGACAATTAAATCATGCTTAATCCTTTCTGGAATTTTTTCGATAAAATAAGTGTTTAAGATTTACTTCGTAATTTTTAAAGATATTTTGAGTTTTTATGTATTTTTGCCTTGTCGCGAAGTGAGAACTGAATTAATTGAATGAGAAATACTCAATCGTCTGTGAAAAACTGTTTCTTTTTTGCTGTGTTTGCTTAATTTCTTTTATACATCATTCTAGCTTTATTATAGTATTTGAATAGAACGTGTTGCAACAATTAGATAATTCTATTCTTTAAATGTTATAAATTTTGTGCATTATGAGTTATAATATGAACGAAATATAATACTGTTAAGTGAATCTAGCGTCAGAGTGTAGCTATGGTAAACAAATACTAGAGTGAATTTTAAAGAATGCATTTATTCTATTGTGGTTTATGCGATGTCGGCGAAGTAGATTTAATTCAATCCAATAAGTTTAAATAAAATGCAAGAAAAATGCGTATAATTTAATATTCCGTACAAGGAAGTCATGTGGTGTACACATCAGATTTTTTCTAAAAATGTTTCACTCCTGAAGAAGACCATGTGGTTGATCGCTTTTGAAATCGACAGAGTTTTATCTAAAATCGCTGTGTTCCCCTTTTTTCTTAATTTTGGTTTATTTTAATGTGCTGCTATGCAAGGTACGTTTATTTCAGTGTTAACTGATCTTTATACTTACCTTTCGGTCTAGATTTCTGCAGAATACAGGGCTCATGCAAGGATAATTTATCACATCAAGGATTATATTCTTATATCGGGCACTACTAAAAAAATTGGGATTTAATCGGAATTCGAATTCAAAACTTCATCGGATGCCTAAACGTAAGATACGCTGAGCCGTCAAAACCAATACATGGGCCATTTTAAAATATGTGTGAATATTATTGGAATGGATGACCCCTTACAAATATAAAAAGCAAATGATAGACAACCTTCATACTTAACTAAAGATGAACTTATGTGAGAGATATTTTATATTACAGCTCTCAGAAAACCAGAAAATGAATTAATAGAAATGTAATTATATTGCCTTAATGTCTTTTAAAATTTTATTTCTCAGTCCTTTTCTATTTGAGAACTGCAAAACAACATCAGCCGAAGCAAAAATATAAATACACTATAATACGCTTTTATTTAACCAGGAAGTATTTCTTCTGATAAAAAATTGTTTTTGAGTAGGACAAATATAAAATTTTTACCAAAATAACTGGAAGAGAACTGAGATTCTTTTAAATCCACTATTCTTTACTTCTATGAGAGAACAATGAGAACTTACTGAAGTAGGTTCTCAGTTGTTTAAAAGAAGTCAGCAAAAGATTCTATTCGAAGTAAAACACAGTGATTAGTATAGTTTACAAAAGACGTACAGCAGATTTAAGCTGCTGTTAGATTTAAGCTGCATTAAATTGTAAAAAATAAAGTAAACATAATCGAATATATATATATTTAATGTCAATTTATACAATAACCATTTTTCAGTTCGAAATTTTTTCTTCAAAGTTTAATAGAAGAAAATAATAGAACCTGTTGGAAAGCACTTTTTTCAGCCGGTTTAAAAACTTAAAATTAATTTAAAACTGCCTCAAAAAAGTAATAAAAGGTCTACAGAATTTTACACCTTCTCTAAATTTTTATCTTTAAGGCACGAAGCATTGATGGAAAAAGTATTCTTTGTAATTTGTTGGAAATGTTCTACTATGTGCTAAGGAGAACTTTATCGAAAGCCAGTGAGTTTAGAAAATGGGAAACTTATTACAGTTTTTTAAATTGCAGTCCTATTAAAACCTGCATACCTATTATGAGGCGATTTTAAATCTCGATATGTTCTTCAATATTCTAAGTAAAAGTTTCCAAAATTTCGAGGATCGTGTTGTTAATACTTGGAAAGAAATTTTGGAGTTAAAAAGAAAGATATTTTTAATGAGAAATAAGAATTGTTTTAGTATAATATATATCTGTGTTGGTTTACCTAATGTTATGTATGCGTTCCTGTTAAATAAGAGTATTTTAGTGCTGCTCGTGTGATGCTTTATATGTAAAAAATCTCATTTGGACTTGACTGTATTATTCAGTTTAAGCAAAGCCGAATAATATTTTTTTCACATTTTTGATCCGGAGCATATCGAGAGATAGATTTGGAGTGTCTTGCACCTCTCTTCCTGTTCCCTTACCACCAATCCCTTGAGATGACTTTCTCTTCGACAGCCGTTGAGTGCACACAAGCTGCAGAAACACTCTATTTGTACGCGAGAGAGTGGTGTAGCACCAGGGTGCCTGGATCTAGGACCCTACCCCTAACTGAATGAAGTAAGTTATTTCGAATGACTACAAATTAAAATAACTGTAGTAAAATTAGTATTAATATGTACTTATTTACATAACCTTTTTTGTATTAACTAGTTAGTTAGATAATGTCCTATATAATTAACGAGTTAATAGATAAAGCGCACAAAATTCTGTCAGACCTGAAAATTAAAAAATAGAAGGGCTAGATAGACTGTCGAGCTGGTGAGAAACCTGTCATGCTGTAATAGACATATGTAAACAAATAAACAAGTACGAATCTCAAGATGCGCTAAGAAAAATTAATCATACAGTAAATTGCATTATACAGTGTTCATAAATATTTAATTTAAGGCAGACTATACATAAGTGAAACACATACACACAGAACTGAGATAATGCATGAATTAATCTAATTGATTACTATTACTGAAGGCGATTGGCCGTTTACTGAAGCAAGGATCATTAACATTATAGCTGTATACTCTGACGGCCGAGTTCTTAATTAGTTTCTAGTCATTGTAAAATTTCAAGCAATACGACAATAAAGTCTTGAGCTGCTCGATATGCAATTCTTCATGAAGTTTGTGGTTCCTCACGCACCACGGTGAGTTAGTAATCTGCATCAATGAACACTTTTGAGCAGTTGGAGCTTTTTTCGAACGGATTTACAGGAACAAGCCCCAAACCGGGCAGACATAACACAGTATGGGACGTAGCATGAACTTTTAAATGAGTAATTTGCTATCTATAGAAAAACGCTGTTTCGAGATTTTAAGGGGAACAGTGTATGTTTACTTATTCAAATTTGTTCATGACAGGTGTAATATGTGGGTACTATGAAAAGGGTTTACTGAGGATTACCGTAAGATAAAGGACTTGGTTGGCTCAGGGGTAGATACTCCGTAAAGTTGAAGATTTTTCTTGAAATTGTTTTTCTTAGTGAAAAGAATTGCTTGAGTTTTTTCCCACATTCACCTTGATTTTTTACTTGTTAAGCCAAGTCTCAAGTGTGTGTATGCAATCTTGTAATCGTTGTATAACTGGACTAACAAATGCACTTTGTAAACACTCTATTCAGAAACTTATGGGTCTCATTTGGTTTTCGAATCCGACCTACCAAAATCAGTTAGTTTATTACACCGTCAGGAGTAAGAAACATTACTTTAGAATCTTACGATTTAGAAATCATTTTCTTTCTTCCACTAATTTAGTACATATTATTGCTATTACCTGAAAATTAATTTTTTTTTACAAAACTGCTCCAAAGAAACTCTAATTGTAGGGAGTAAATAAAATATTATAACTAACTTGAATATATTAATTTGGTTATATAAAGCAAAATAATTACAAATAGATATAGCTTTATATGAACAGCTTTTGAAAGAATTGATATTTTCCGAAAACAGCTATAAAAATCAAAAAAACAAAAACAACAAAATTGCTATATTATGCCTAAAAGTACTTCTTTTGCATTCTAATAGCTACTCAAGATTCAACTATTCAGCAAAAATATAAATATCTTTAAGCACGTATTTTACATTTGCAATGAATGTTGCCTATTTCATTTTCAGGTGAGAAATATAACTGAAAATATACACTATATAAATTGAAAAGTAATTTTAAAAACTTAAAAAATGCATAAAATAATTTTAGGCTTGAAAAATACAATTTGGAAAACAAAATCTGAAAAATATAAAAAAATATATTAACTTAAAAATCAGTTTTAAATGCAATTTTAAAGTTATTTGCGCGGAGAATCACTGTAGGCCAAATATGGGCTTTTTAAAGCTATATACATAATTTATTACCTGCATTTAATTAGTAAAACTAGTTAAACACACCTGTGTTCAAAGTTTAAAAGCATATTTCAACTCACATACACGGGTACACGAAAATCCTTACCTGACCTTTATTTTAGCAACATATGCATCCAATAACAGAAATGTTTAAAACAATGCAAATATTCATTTTCTCGAATTTTTAATTAAACGAACTTTTTTATAAAATACATATACTAAATTTTTATACGATTCCCCAGTTCCTATACTAAAAATTTTATACTCATTAAAAAAAAAAGTAAAACGCAAAGGTTTGACACCTGTAATGCAAAAAATAAATTGAGACGACGATTAACAAATAAATTAGAATAATTCCAGATTTTTTTCCTTGAATTCTATACATATTATATTCTTTCGTGCCTTATTAGTGTACAGCAATCTTATAATTTTGCTGCAATTTGTTTCCCTTAAGAAATTAATTTATTAAAAATGTGTTTTAACATTCTCATGCAGCTTATTAGTTTGAAGTTTACATCAAATAACATTACAAAAATTAATCAAACAAAAAATATTTTTTATTTAAAATTTTTTCAAACAATGTTATGAGACTGCTATATGGATAAGACTGAATAGTGCCAGTGTTTCTTAGAACACAAATCTAGGTTTCTGTGAATAAGATCTCCTTTTTTGAAATAAAATTGTATTGAATAATATTCTTCACGATAATCGGTATAGAAGTACTCTTTAGTTAATATATTAATAACAGAGAAATATTTCTAAACTGATATTTTATCTATATTTAAGCACAAATGCAAACAAACTGATGTTTTATTTAAACACTTGGCTCAATAATTTGTGCACGGCCCCTGAATGTGATGCCCTAAATAAAAATTAAATATTTTAGTCAATTTGTATTTTACACGAGTCAATTTGTAATTTTGAATTGTATTGTTTTGTGAGTGGAAGAACATATATGTGACCAATGGTTGTGAGAATAGAGACCAGGAGCACATACATACATACTTCGTGTACGCAAAGTCCAAAAATATGTGTGGGAGCGTATACACATGCACAATTATGACAATGATTCATGAATCTGTTAAATTTATTGGCTTAACGAAGGAGAACAAATAAAATGTTTTTATGTGAAACAGGATACTCACATTAAAATGCAGTTGATGTAAATCTTCTCTTACTTTCGAAACTCTAAATCCTTTTTAAATCTTTAATACATAGTAATTCTAAGATTTCTTTAAAATACCTCTCTGGAGCAACATTTTAACTAATCTGAAATAGTACGATTAATAATGTAAAATTTATGTTTTGTATTTTACGCTATGTTCATGACCACATGTAATAACGCTTTAAAACAGGGCTAATTCAGTTCGACAATTCGACTTGATATAATTGCCGTAGTGTGAATACTATTACACACATAGTCTTTAATATAGTTCATAACCACGTCGATAATCGAAGTTAAATTGAAATGCTTCAGTAGCTACGAAGCAGAGGAGCTTTCGTGTATAGACATAAGAGTTTTGGAAGCGAAGAACCTTCTGAAACAGATCTTACCTTTGGTGGGAGTCAATGCAGGTCTTCATATAATAGGATTGATATGTTGACCACTAAGCACAAAGAGGCTTTTCAACAACGCACATAAGAAAGCTACCTTTTATTCTTTGTGTTCCTTTAACTTGAATTAGGAATTGGGGAGAGATGATCAATAGTAAATTAACTCTAAAGAATTAATTTAGAAAGAAATTAAAAGATTTGGAGAGAGAATATTTGAAACATTCTGTGGGATTCGAACCCGGATCTCCAGGATACCAGAGTGATATGCTGTTTGGTTTGGTTTAGTTTACTTAATTATGGCAAAAGCATATGAGGTCTGTCTGCCTAATAAGGGAAGGAACGCATTCGTGGAGGAGTTTCAATAGGAAACTGGGTTCTAGCCACTTCACACATGGAAAAATCTCTCATGCAACCAGCCCGTTTGCCTGGAATCGAGCTCAGGTCGAACTACCAATGTTCAGTGGCTTAACAGCCTAGTTATATGCTGTCTTCTTAAAAACAAGGTCAGGTAGAAATTTCTTTAATGTCTTAAATCTTCAAACAAGATATGGACAAGTACATCAAACGATTAGCTACACTGAATCCTGAAAACTAACCTAAATTTTTAGATTACTAATGTAATAATTTTGAATGAATATGCTATTGTTGCATTTTGGCAAATTTCGTTGCTACTATTTGTCTAGCTTTTATTCCACTTTTGAGAAAAAGGAAATTACCTGAGAGTGTTGTAACCCTCTTCCATTAATACTATCATCTCGATAGAAGATCTATAATAATATATATAAACTACCACAAAAGGCCTGAATAAACATTCTTGCTTTACTGGGATCCGAAACTTTGCTAAAGAAAGTAATCAATGCTAACTATCACTCCAACATGAACGATTTTTAAGTTTAATCTAATAACTGAACTAGCATTAAATATCTATTACAGTCTTAAAATAATATGATAATTTAACTTCACTACACAAACGTTTCCTTGAAAGGGATTTACATTTTATTTAATAAAATGTAAATCCCTTTCAAGGAAAATGTTTCTAAAATGTAATGTTTAAATAATGTTTTTAAAACTTTTATTAAACGGTTTATTTTAATTTTAATTATTCATTTAATGCATCTTTTTGATGGCGGTTAAATGAGAAAAGTACGGTTTTAGTTGAAATGAATAAGCGTCTGCGGATTTTGTCTTAAAGTACTTTTTTCTCATTAATACTAAATTTAATAATGTCTTTTCAAAGCCAGCTTTATTGTAAGCTTTAATATTTTTTGATCAAATTATCTCACTCTTCTTTTTTATATTACTGACATTATCGGCAGATTTAATATTCTCTTATTATAATTTATTCATGTATAAGTATTAAATTTCTTGAAATTCTTTCAGTGTTACGTGAAATATGAGCAGTTTTTGGGTTATGTTGTAAGGAATTCTCTCTTTCTGTACCGCCTGCTTTCGTTATGTAATTGGAAAAATTTTCGTCTAATAATTGGGAGTTCCAGAGTTCGAATTCCAGAGAAAACCATTGTCGATATTTCGTGTTTCCTGATGCGATTTAAACCTAATGACTCTATCAAAGTATTAAGTTTTTTTAGTAATGAAAACATGAAATTTCATTTAAACGTATTCAGCTCAGCCTCCTTTCAGGAGCTAGAGGAAAAATAATGAGATTAATGGAAATACCATATTTTTCATATAAATAGTACCAGACAGTATAAAGCTGTGAGTAACTGCTTGGAAAAATTCTTATTTATGTTTTTGTTTGTTCTTCAGAATATTAGCTATTGGAAACTGTAATTAGTTTTGATTCAAATCCAATCAACGTTTGAGCAAAATATATTTAGTTTTTTAATTAAAATATAATTAGCTTTAAAAATCTAAAAATGATAATAACTATTTTCGATGATATTATCATAAATAAATAGTAATTAGCTTTTAAATCTAAAAATGATATGGTTAATAACATACAATTAGCTTTATAATAAACGATAATTAGCCTTTATATTAAAAATGATAAGAACTGTTTTAGTTTTCGAATTGGAAGAAAAACACTTCAATTAGCTACCTTAGCTTGGCGTAGACTTTGCCCCGCCTATGGCCAAGTTGTTAAGATGGCTAAATAATAGTATTTTGACCCTGGTTCATGCTCAGGAGAATGAACTCGCTGCATGGTTGATTCAGTCATTTTTCGCGTACGTACGTGAATACGAGCTAGCTATCCTTAGAAACCCCTCCACGAAAGCAGACCTTCCTTTTTTATGCAGATAAATCTTTCTTGTGCCTTCCAGTATTCGTATAACTTGGAAATAAAATTTGAATAAAAGTCCTTCGCTTTCGGGATGATCAGATACAGGTCTCTCATCTTTAAGAGAGAAAAATATTATCCTCGTGTATCTGATCACCCTGTTAATCGATAGAATTTTATTTAAAATCAGCGACAAATAAGTGCATATTTACCTAGTTTTAAATATTTTAGTTTTACCTTGAGCAAAGACATTTATTTTTAATTCATCTAAAATCAAATCAGATTATCCAAATACATTCATAAATAACACAAGGAATTTTCCCTTAAACACATTTTTATATAATCTAATTTCAGTTTTGAGAATTTTAGTTACATCTGCAGTTAACGTATACATCATCTACTACCATCATTTAATCAACACAGTCCCTAATAATAAACGACTCTGAAGCACACAGGCGCCTGTAAAGGAATAACTTGTTATTTATTGTAAAATATATAGATCTCAGAGTTTGTAACTTAGAGAAGCTAAATACAGTTTAGCCAAAGTATCTACAGTAGAAGAATGCATCGATCTGATACTCAAAACGGTAGATGTGTAGTCCAAAATAATACGCAGGACTTTTAAATTCTCGGTTTACGCGGTTTTATGCGTTAAAGATGGCATATATTTTACTCGATTTAAGAAAGCTAATCCTTTTTGCATACGATGGAAATGTTTATTTTTGTGTTGCGGCTGAATTCGTTTCCTTTTTTCGCATTTAAAGGGAAACACATCGCATTATTACATTAATATTAAACTTATTTATTTTAGTCGAGTACTGGCAACAGCTCTACTTTTTTCAAATTTATGTGTAATTTCAGAAATAAATAAAAAACTCCTTAAAATAATGATATTCGTTTCATTTTGAACGTGAATTTGGCACACAAGAAATTTGCAACTGACCTTTGAATGTTTGTGACTCACCTTTGAATGACTAACCTTTAGATTTATTTCTCAAACCAGTTAATGGGTATTAATTACTTACTTAAGAACAGCGGAACTCTTGTCTTTAATTAAAAATAGGTATCAGTTGCATAGTGATGATGTACTAAAATATAATTTTAGCCTTTCTCTGAATTTGCAAGCTCTGTTACTGAAATATATTCTTAATATACAATACACGTAAATTTAGAAAACTAATTAAAACTGATTCACTAAAGCTATTAAAGTACCCTCGTGTTTCGTAATACATACCAAAAAAGTCATTTTACTGTAAACAAACAATTTAAATTGCACCACAAGGAGCCAGTTTGTCCTGAGACAGATTTATTGGGTAGGGTGAGTACTGGAAAGAGTCCCTTGTGCAAAGTTGCAATTTAAGTTACTAATCTTCTAAAAAGAATAAACATTAACAGCTTATGTTACATGCCAGTATTTTAAGATTAGGGGCATATAAAACAAAAATGCGTTTCACTTCTGAATTTCGCCGCTAAATATGTTTTTCATTTAAAATCTGCATTAATTTTCAACTTTGGCTATAATAAATTACTTTAAAGTGAAGATAAGTTTTAAAATTCTTTTTTTGGTTGGAGCTCTGCAGTTCCTCTGCTCTTCCTAGAAAGCAAGTTTTGATATCAACTCAGAATGTATTTTAAGTTCCACGTCTTAATTTCAGTTCTAAGTTTAATCAGTTTAATTTGAAGGTATTTCCACAAAAAGACCTCTTCATTAAACCAGTTAGTTTACTACTACGGTTATATTAAAGACTGTAATCTATTGAAATGCTTATTATAATTAACAATTAAATAATGTGTAATTATATATTTAAACAAATAATAAAGTTTTAATTCGGTTAACATTTGAAAATATGTATTACCAGAAAAATACATGTAATATTTTTTTTTAAATATCGGCATTGGAAAAGAGAGCATAGCAAATAAAATTCTAAAAAGACATGCGAATTTTAATTACAAAAGTTCCACACAACTTATTTTATGCCCTGAGGAATTTTAATAAGTAGCATACGAGCTGAAAGTTTGACATCTTTCACAGCAGCAAATTTAAAATCATACGACTTTAAGTTAAAGTACTTTCGTTAATGTATTGAATTTTTTTTAAGATCGGTGATGCTGTCGAGACAAAAAAAAAAAAAAAAAAAAAAAAAAAAAAAACCGCGGTTTAAAGAAAGCCTCTGAGAAATATAATTTTAGAGAATTGCTCATTTTAAGAAAGTGCAATGAAACATTTAATAAAGGCCCGGGGGAGCAAATTTTCCACTCAAAATGTTTTTTATTTATACCAAAAAAATTATTAAAAAAGAAAATTCTCAGCGAATTTCGTAATATTATCGTATAATCTAAATATAAAAACTAAGACAAAAGACGTCGTTAAGTCGCTGCATAAGTAGGAGATTTCTCTTTGGCAAGGGATGACAGGCCAGTTGATTTAAATGTTTGCATATCCAAGAGGCTGACTTATTTTGGATTTCAGAACCCCTCGTAATTATAAATTCAGCAGACAGTTTTAAATGAGGAGGGTTGCTATTTGATCTAAAACTACCCACACATCCCAGCTAAGAATAAAAAAAAAAACGAAAATAAATGCGCCTAGATTAAGTGGAAAAAGATTATCTCTCTGTAGACGCATTTTGCGCATCGATGATTACCTTAATTTTTGCTCATAACTGTAATAATGGCATATGATCAACAAATGAAAATGTTATTCGTATATCTGAGAGTTATCTAAATGGGTGGCGAAAGTTTAACAAATTCACCTTCAAAATCGCTGTGCGCTTCCAAGAAGATAGAAAGAAAACTTCTAACACATATAGTAATATTTACAAAGCAAATAAGGCAAACTGAAACACTGAATAATAAGTGAAATACATGAAAAAATAAGATATATATTAATTAAGTTCTTTCTAGCTGCTTTTTGACTCGGACCTCATAACCTGCAGCCGATCATAATTTCATTTTACCACTCAGTCGAGTTGTACACTTCCAGTATGTACTTAAGTTTTATGTATTCGGAAAATCTTCATAGTTTTACCATGAAAGGATGGTGTTTTATCTTGTTGAGATCGCCGCAAAACTTGGAAATTACAGTTAACCGTGCTCGTATGATACGTAATCATTTAAACTATTTGAGACATTTACTATTGAGACTACTAATCATTTACTATTAACCATTTACTATTTGAGACAACTCAATTCCTGAAGTCTTTCCTCTGAACGAAAGGCTCTTTAGACGAAGTCATCATTACATACGCAACACCTTTCTGATGATATTAAACAAAAACTTCTGAGAAGACTGCACATCGAAATAAATGTTTTAGCATTTTATAGAAAAGGCTTCGACAAGCCTATCTGAATACCAACAGTAATTTAAATTGTGCGATATTTTTCAGAAAATATGACTTTTAAGAAACTTGGAGCTAGTTTATCGATGCCTCTCATATCCCTTGCCTCTATAGAAACTTAAGATTAACTTAGGTTAGGTTATTTATAATCAAAAAAGCATGTTAAAGTAAAAGAAATGTGTCTCACAATATCTGAGACAGGAAGAAGGGAATAATGAAACAAAACTCGCTGTCGGCCAATATGGGAACGATATTTATTTCTCTACGTACAGAACATGCGACGTATGATACTTTTTATTAGTTACAATAAAGTTAAAATTTTTATAAAACTTTGGAATTAGATATTATAATGCACAATTTAATTTGAAAACCTAGTTTGGTTTAGTTTATTTGAGTATGGTTAAGCATAACGAGGGCTATCTGCTTAAGGCAAGGGATGCCTGCGTGGAGGACTTGCTAAGAGAAACTGGCAATGTATTCACGTTACACTTGGGAAAACAACGAAAACACTCATGCAGTCATCCCTTTCGCTGGATTAGAACCCAGGTCGAACAACTAGCGTTCATTGCCTATAACGCTCGGATACTGGTGAGTCCGATCTGAGACGGCAGTTTAAGATTTCATCGCAAAAATCGAAGGGCAATACCCGTGCTGCCAAGTAGCAATTTATCAGGCCTGATGGATGATATAAAAAAGCCATCCTTCATGGAAAGACAACACTTGTTAGACTACGTGAATGATATGCGCTCCGATAGACTAACGTAACGGTGGAGGAAAAAAACTACGTTATTAGATGTACCAATATCAAAAGTCAAAATACAAGAAAGTGTACAATTAAGATAGGTTAAGAAACGCTCACACAGTATATAATAATTACTTATTACTGACAAAACATAAACATTATATACAAACCTTTATAATACTGAAAAAAGAAGAGTTATTTGATATTAGAGGTTTATACTTGTTTCTTGTTATCAGATATTGCGCTGGCTCTAAATTAAGACGGCCTTCGTTATAGCACGAACGTATACATTTGGAAGGGTTTAAGAAAAGAGAATCTCTTACGGTTCGAGCAAGACATATTAGTTTAATGTATTGAATACATGTGATAAGAAATAAAAGTAAATATTTGGAGCACTACCCATATATATATATATATGTGTGTGTGTGTGTTTTAAAATAAAATATGTTACATTTTAGTGTAAAAACTAAGAGATAAGAAATGAATCACTAACACATTTTAAAAGTGAGACTGTACATGAAGGGAATTAGGTTTCCAGGAAAAAAAACTTTTAAAGGGAAACAATTATATTATATTCTGTGAAAATATAATATCAGCTATGTTACGTATCTAGAATTCCGTTACTGAAAACTAATTCTTAAATAGAACAATGTGCATATTAGAGCAATAATATATTTGTTAATATTCTTCCCTAAATAATTTTTCTCAACTGTATGTTACATATATACATTATATATATATATATATATATATATATATATATATATGTATATATGTATGCACATATTCACATTATATATATATATATATATATATATATATATATATATTGTATATATGAATTCAAATAGAGTATAATACATCTTAATTGCAATAAAAGTTATTAATTAGCTTCCACAGCAAAATTAATAACTAGTTGCACTTAAATGCTTAATTTATTTTTATTCAAGTACTGAATGCAAATCACAGTATACAGTATAACCGTGTAT
This sequence comes from Stegodyphus dumicola, assembly GCF_044657685.1. Classification (NCBI taxonomy): domain Eukaryota; kingdom Metazoa; phylum Arthropoda; class Arachnida; order Araneae; family Eresidae; genus Stegodyphus; species Stegodyphus dumicola. The sequence continues at coordinate 137,509,650 of NC_140781.1, read as the reverse complement.
ACTTTTTTAAAAGCCTTAGAACAAGTAATGCCGCCTAAGCTGCAGTTTAATTTTTATTTTACCCAACATATACATAAAAATCACATTATGAAAATGATGCTAACGATATTTTTAAAGCTCCCTAAGTCAGATTTTATAATTAAAAGACGTTGTGAATTCTTTATTATATTCGGAACTAATTCTTTCGTATCAGTAAATATTAGTTAAGTGTAAGATTAATATATAAAGAAAATAAAATGTATTAAATTTCAAGAAAGCAGTTTTTAAATAGCACTTAAATTATCAGTATTTCAAATAAATCAATATTTCTATTAAATGTTTTTTTTCACATGATAATATGTATAAATCAAATTAAATAAATAATCTCCGAAAGTATACTGATATATATCGCTCCGCTGATTGCGAAAAAAAACGTATACGTATTTTAAAAGCAACTGTAATAGATTGTTGTACTTTTTATGCAGAGAGTGATGCACATCTGTATTTCAGGAAATATATAAAGAACGTAATCATTCTGAAAGAGCATATACAAAATTAGCAGTTATGAATAGTTTCATTTCTTCTATTACATTAAAAAAAAGATAGATACAGAAACATTATTGCTACGCACATTCGTTGTAGGAAGACTATCGTATAATAATACTCGTTATAGTGGAGCTTCGAGTAATGTCATAGGACAGCCTTCCTATTTCTGTTTCATAATTTTTAAGACAAAGTTTCGTGCATGATAATGCGTAACCTTAAAATTAATTATGTCGTTTTCAGCAACAATTACAAGCGATTTCACTTTAAAATCAAGTTTTTTTGATAAAGTCATATATTTCTAACAGATCGAGTGATAAAAACGCATACATTTTAAACATTCATGTTTAACTTAGATTTCATTGAACTATTTAAAACAAAATTCCAAAAAAAAATAAGCATTAGCAGATGAAATTCTGTAAACTTTTCTTACTTAAAGAAATTAATTTAAAAATGTAATACGCTCAAAGCTCATTTACTTTCAAAAGATTTTATCAGAATTAGTACAGTACCGTATACGGAGACACAAGATTAAGATCAAGTGTTTTTAATTCTAAATTCTTCGTAAAACTGGGGCCCAACGTAATTTGATTTACGCAAGCTATGCGGCGCCTGTGTTTATATCTGTCAAATACGTCCCCGAAACTTTCCCGTCACGAGGGAATCAAACCCGTTAAATTCAGCCGCAGGACATTTCACTCTGACTAAAATGTCCTGAAAAGTTTTCCATGCGGTTTAAAAGTTTTGCCTGTTTTCATAAAATCTCAATAAGACACCATGCTAGCAAGGAGTTACAAACTTACCCCTAAAAACAAAAAGTGTACTGGAGTCTTGGTCTAGCAGCCGCACAACATCGTTTTTTTTTTTTTTTTTTTGTGTGTGTGTTTGAGACAACAAGAGTCGATACCACTGTTTCCAAAAGCTCAGCAGAGAAAACTTCTTCACTGCTTTCTGTGCTTTAAGTCCAAGTTTCCAGACATAACGGCAAGTTTAAGCATTGGAATCGGATTCACAACCGGACGATGCACCACAGCAATTGCATCATAAGCACACTTGCTCCAACTCCAAAGTATCAAGCATAGTGTCACGACGGAGTTCGGAAGCTTGGTACCCTACATGCTAAAAGCCAGGGACCAACTGAGGGCACAGAGAACGTCGTAAGAGAGAATATCCTGGGTATTCCATCTTACCACTGGCGCAGGTGACTTCGGATCGATACCACAACGGCGCAGGCGTAGGGAGGTTGACAGTGTAAAGGCGACAGTGTACTGAGACTCCCACATTTGGCAATAAATCGCTCTTTTGCTCTATTATGATAATATTACAGATGTTACGTAAACAATTTAAGCATGGGTAGCCTTCGACTATTCTAGCACGCCCTCATTTAATGTTTCAAGTGGCCTGTATGAGAAAATATATACAGAGTTAAGCTTATATTATTTGGGGGGGGGGATAATTAAAGGGAGCATTTCATTACACTACAGGAATTGCTTTGCAATTTTGATACTAAATATTATATAAAATTAAAAAAAATATATTTAAATAGTTTCTGGATCAGTTGTTGCTACAGATTTCAGCTTAATCTCTAAAAATGATAGCGGAATTAAAAAGTTAAAATCATATTATTTACAACCGCTAATATTTCTGTTCGAAGTTAGGAATCGCACTGATATAGACTGATCAAGAGCTACAATGGCGATGTTAAAAGATTAAAACTTCCGAAGTTCAAGAATGAATTAATTTTAGAAACGAATGTCGCGCGGTCAAAAAACAAGTAGGGTTGCAATCATTGTTCGTCCAATAAAAGTTAAATTAAGTTACATACTTAAGAAAATGTGAGGAAATATGTTCAAAACTCGTGTACCGTTAAAACGTAAAAACTAAATTTATATACTATAAAAATACGGTAAAGTCAATCTTTCAGTAAGTGAACTTCTATATATTTCATGCACTTTAATCAAATGGGAAATTTTGCAGAAATTTTCACATTTATTTAGTAGCTCCTAAACAAATATTTTTACTTTAGTCACTTAATTACTTTTTGGAGCATGCACAATGCAAACTAAATTTCTTTTCATATATTTGAAATTTATTCAGTACCGTCAAGTACTATGTAAAACTCCATTTTGTTAGTGGTCTGTTCTCTACTCTCTACTGGAGTTAGCTATCGAAATGTTGAATTTGTAACTTCAGTTTGGTTCGCTGTAAATGTTTTACTCATATGAAATTACCACCAAGCCTGGATAATTGCCGGTTAGACATTTACAAGGAAATGGCCAGGTCTATCAGCTACTTTATTTCGGCAAATTTTCAGAATATACCAGAAAGATATATACTGACACTGAACCTTTAGAGAGAGAAAGAATGCTGCGCAAACTGTCCTTGTCCCGGAAATTGAACTCAGATCCTTAAAAGTGAAGTTTGGCATCACTCACTGTCTTAGCGACATGATTTTATAGCATAATTATATAAGTGATTTGTAACAATTTTAGACTTCTTAAGAAGTCTAAAATAGATACTTTTGTTGTTTTATTATCTATGTTCCCTACAATCAGTTATTACAAGTTGCCTATTTACGCTAACCAAAAGATCCCCTCCAAAACGCACAAAATGCAAGTGTACAAGCAAAATCGGCAGTTTCTCAAAGGGGTTTATTAAAGCTATAGATTTTAAAGACATTACTATCCTGCTTTTAGCTATAATTGTAAGCGATGGATTTTAAACAATAGCCCATATATCTGAAATTTCTCATTACTACTATCATACATTTCAGAAGAATTAGCTGCATATTTTATTCTCGTATTCATGGTCATGAATACAGAATTAATATGCATTTTTTTAACCTTCTTCCACTATCATTAAATTATTTTAGATTACGCAACTTGAAAAATAAATTGTTAAATTATTGTGGGTAATGCTTCGTTAAAACTTTTGCTGATATATATGAAAAAACCATGGGGTCTACTTTTATTGAATTACCACTATTATAATTTTCAAAATTGTGTGACGCAAAGTATTTAAATTTTTGTTGAGTAGTTTAAGTAATTAAAAAATAAAAGTTAAAATAGCAGATATAATATTAAAATGAATCGATAAAATTCTTAAATGAACGAAAAGAAACAGGAAAGCTGGAAAGTTAAAAGCAAATAAAGTAATTCCATTTTTGACAAACTGCTGTTAAAATTTCAAATGTTCCGTTTAAAATAAATACCTACCCTTTTTTTTTTTAAATTGCTTTTAATTATTTGATGCTAATTTATTGTAGCGATTGTGAGATGTAATATAATTAGATTTTGTATTTAATTGATTAATTAAGAAGATGGAAAATGAGCCATAACACTAAATAATTAATAAAATTCATAAATCAAGAAAATTAACACAGAAAAACCTCAAAGGTGTACAGCGAAGAGAGTAATTACATACTGGATGAAACTAATATTAAAAAATCGAAAATTCATGTCAGAAATCAATAATTATTTTTTTGAGTACTCAGTAAAGAATGAATAGACTTTCTTGTCACATTTTTTGCTTTATTCTATTAACTTAGCGCATTAAGTTTTGTAATTTACTCACAATTTTTCAACTCACTTATGTATTTAACTTACATATTCGATGTCCAGCTGAGCTTTGAAACTGACATCGCACAGCATATTCTGAAAGTTGCTTTTTAATTTAAAATCTTTTCATTTCAATGAATTTCTAATTTTATGCCAAAATTTAAATTAAGTAGGGTCAATGAGCTCATGTATCGAGGAGTTCATCGACAGGGCATTAACCTCTGCACTCGTTTCGAAACCTACCTGAAATATCTAACTAATTAACTTCTGAGCTGATTGATTATCTTTAATGATAGATAATCATTTAAAATAATTAATGACATTTGGCTGAAAATTTCTACTGATTACTTTGTAGTACAATTGCCGTACATACCATATACACATATATATACATACAATAACTATATATACATCAATACCTCTCTTCCTCAGCAGAAAATGGAAATATAATGTATTTGTGGTAACCACTATTACGTTTTAAAGTGGTAACCACTATTAAAACGTAGTAGTCACTCAGAAGTTCGAGTAATCGCGATCTTAAAGTAAGTACCATAGTACATAAAATGGGCTTAATTCAATATTTGCATTATTTTTATTCAAATTTCTATCATATATTGCACAAGGCATACTGCAAATTGCTATAACAGATCTTTTTTACTGAGAGCGATTAGCAATATTAACAATGAATAGATGATTGTCATTGTAACCGGATAGCTGGTAAGTGGATGAGATACTATTATTACGGTACCGGATTGACATCGGAGTTTTCTCGACTAATGGAGAGATCATTTTGTTCTGCTTCTACCCAGTCTGTTACAACCTTGTTAAAGTGATTACTTTGATCTTTATCTATCAAGCACAACCTGATCGCATTGCAAGAGTAATTTTGGAAAGCTTTTCCTTTTAAATGGATTTGATAATATTTGAGTTTTACGGTAAATTAAATATTTGTTTCTAAGAATTATGTAAACTCGAATACAGGAGAGTGTTTTGAAATAATCAAAATATCTAAATTTTATATGGAAAAGTTTGTTAATTATGGCACCTTGATCAATACTTCCATTTTTTTATTTAGTTAATATTTCTAAATTTTAATCCGAAGCAGGCTAAAGTAGGCGTTGAAATCTGGGATTCATTCTGAGTACATACAGAAAGTTTAAAATATTTTCTCCATTTACATCAAAGTGCTATTAGTGATATTATTACATAAAAAGGATACTTACTTAAGAAAATACTGATAATTTAAAGTTAGGTTTAATACAATGGCGAATGTAAAGGAATTATTACGAGTATCAAGGGGAATGCAAAGGAATTAAGCCAAGCAAGGGGACTAGTTTTGTGGTAAATTAGAGGTAATTTTATTGGAAGACTAGAGCTGATATTTGAAAATCATTCCCAAAGAAACGCTACAGTTTTTCTCAATGAAAACTCACGTAATGTTAAACAGATTACTTCCAGTCTTGTTTGTTCAACGCTTTTTACACAAAATAAAATAAAGTTAATTTTTATATAAGGCATTGAGAATAAGCATCTGACATTAACCGAAAGCTTTTATGACGCGCAGCAAGAACAGTGACTATATCCCGCTACAAAATAAATAAATAAATAAATAAATCTGTAACTGTTCTTCTATGAACACAAACACTGACTAGCTCTGAAAGGATTTATTATAAGAGAACAGGAACAGTTACAAAGAAAATGCACATCAGAACAGAACATACACCAAAACGAAACGCTGAACATTTAGAAGTTAGAGATTACGGGGACATAAAATGCATAACCTAAACTCATCTGAGCTGGAGGCCGACTGACTTAAGTCGTTTTCGTCACCATTAGATGACGTTCCATAAAATAGTTGGATAACAGCTAAATAGTTCTGTTACAAATCTAATTTATCTGAAATGATATATACTAACGTAAACTCAAGAATAATATTAACTAGCCGCGAACTGAAGCTTTGCAATTGACTGAAATGCTGATGAGGTAATTCCCTGAACGGAAAGACAGTTATTACGTAAGTACTATGTAAAAATACCATAAAACGTTTTTAACATTCATGTAATTCTATTTAGTCCTTTAATGATACTAGGTTTTATGCTAGATTATATCAACACAGATGATATAATTTTATTAATGATGCTAATATTTCTTAAGAATCATAAATTTTTCTCATATCATATTTTTTCGCGGGAATATTTTTTTATCTTGGTATAAAGAATTAAAAATATGCGAATTGTGTATTGCTCTGATTTGTTGAGTTTTGTTAATTATGCCATTTTGCGTAATATATGATGATATTCCATACATGGTATGATTTCATATTTAACAGACCTCATCATAGCAATAATACTCATTCACTTAGAATATCACATTTTAGACGAACGGCACAGTAAATCAAAGATCAATCAAGCTCATTTTTTAAAGCAAGATACATGAGAAATCACCCATACCCTCCCTTTGATTCGGAATCCGGATCATCTAATTGTTAGCCGGCTATGCTACTAATTACACCTCTAGAGCAAGAACTGGGAAAGACCAAATTTCTTAATACGTTTATAAGATATATTTTATGTTCACTAGCCCATTTTATTAAGATTTCGGTATGTTCTATCACTTTCCCGTTCGTTAGCTTTGAACCAGATGCAAAGGTACTATTATTTAGCGAAACGGTTTTGAATAGTTTAGATACAGAGCTTTTGGCAGCGACTCGTGTGCTTTGCCTAGTCCAGCTCTGCTAAGCTAGTATTTTCGAAATTATCCATTTTATTATGTAATCTAAGGCTACGAATCCAATTTAAATTGTAAATTCAGTTTTTTGGTACCCTAATACGCTTAGCTAGGTTCATCAATATCTCAGTTACCTGTATTACTACAGAGGTTCTGGCCTAGCTTCTATCTGTACCTGTTATCTATTACACATTTGACAAGAGGTAGAGTTTGATTTTATTCGCACAGGTTGTTGCATTGTTAAGTTTCAATAAAAGGTTTATTTAAAAACTTCTTAGGACTGTATAGTAATTTACCCAGACGGAGAGAAAACTCGCTTTTCTAAAGAACTTTTAGATAAAAACTAGGCAAAACACCAAGTTGTGATTGATTCAGACAGCAATCTAGTTTTTTGAAAACAGCTCATATATATATATATATATATATATATATATAATATATATATATATATATATATATATATGTATGTATATATATATATCAAAAATAGATATATGGATAGACATATAGCTATAGATATAGATATAGTTGTCCTAGATATAGCTTTGGCGCACCAGCGGCCGAGCGGTTAAGTCGCTGAATACTGGTAGTTCGGTCCGAGGTTCGAATCCCGCGAACGGGCTGGCTGCATGGGTGTTTTCGTGGTTTTCTGCATGTGTAACGTGTATACGAGGCAGTTTCCCTTAGAAAGTCCTCCACGAAGGCATCAGCAACTAAATGTTATTACGTTTATAGATAATTCGACAGAGCGTTTTTACTTACAATAAGCATAATGGACCATTTCAGCTCAACTGATTGAAGCATCAAATGAAGTATCTAATAAGAAATTTGACAATATTGAAAGCGAAATATGTTTTCTCCTCAGATATATCATGTCGTCGCTGAACAAACTCAGAGTTGCGAGCGCTTCCGCAACTTGTTTGAGACCTTTCACATATTCCCAGATATTCTTTCAGATTCTTCCGCCCTTTTAGATACTCCTAATTCTAGGCTGTCTGAAGCCTTGAACGAAGAAACAAATAAAACTTTGTTGTTATCGCTCATTTTCGCTTTTCTTCTTTCTTTTCCGCTTTGCTTGCTATCCACTCCTTTCTTCGCCCTTTCGTTTAATCGAGATCAGGAACAACACACAGAATGATAAACATCTACTTCTTCCACCACTGTTTCAACCAGCCTAAATTCTTGCTGGCTTAAATAATTCAATTGTTCTCTGAAATGGAAACAAACAGAGATAAAGTATAGAAAAATAAGGCCCTTATGAAGCAAAATAGGATTACCGACTTGTTTATTCATTTTTTTAAACGCCACAGTTAGTCTAATTCTTATTTACAATAGAAACAAAAGCTCTGCCATTTATCGCAGCTCAGTTGCTTATTTCATATTCAGCACAATGCAGTAATTTTTCTGATTGTGGCCAGGGTTCAGTGACATTAAACGGTACTTAAAATTGCAAATCACGATATTTTATATATCAGAGTAACATTAGAAGGTATAATAATATATAAATGCTTTGCAATTATTAATTTACATTGTTTAATATTTGTACTGAAACCAAGTAATTGATATATGTTTGCTTCTGAATAATCCGCAGGGAGCTAGATTAGAATTAGACCCTTTCATTTTAATCTCAAGTGAAATAATAACAGAATATATATTTCTGTTGTAACTAATTAAAATGAGTTAAACTTTAATGAAAATACGTTACTAAATTGCGAGCTACAAGAAGGCAGGGTAATGGTTGAATCATAATTCTTAGGAAAATGGAGTGAAGGACTTCAGTAATCTGTTATTTAAGTACTGAATTGTATTTTAATGTCAAATCTCTATTTCTGTACCAGTTATTAGAGCAAATAAAAGTATTCTCAGCAGTAAAGAAATGTTTTTAACACCCTCACAGAAACTTTCGGATTAACGTCGTGTTCAAATTAAAGACCATAAGCAAGGAGTAAATGGTAAGCATTGCAATAATGAAAGGGCTTTGTTTATCTATTAATAATTCTATTAGATCAGGTATGTGAAACTCACAGTCCGAGAGTCGCATGAGACCCTTGATTATTTTTTCTCCTGCGGCCCCCTGCCACTTTGGGAAAATAACAGAAGTCTGGAGTTATAAATAAATAGCAAAAGAGTCTATTTAATTCAAATCGTGTGCCAAGAAACTTCAGAGTCTGATGGCGTGAAATCGAAGAAAGGTTGTGCGATATGAAACCTACCGGAAAATAAGCTCTACTTGTTTTTCTGCCTCTTTTCTAACAAACTGTGAGAAAATGTCAACGCATTTGCAAATGGAATTAAGAGAAATTTAGTGTTACTAAACAAAAATTCAGTAAATTGGATGTCCCCGAATTTAATAAGAACTTACCTGAACTGTTCTCAGAAAACCTCAGATTTACACGATATGGGATTTCCACGTTCGGTAGTGCGCATCAACGTATACAGTTCTTCTCACTTTTAAAATAACAAGTCTCAAGTGGTCAGATACTCACCTGACTTCTGCTCTGAAAATTCCTAATGTGAGTATCATGACGTCAAACATTTGAATAGAAAAAATCTATGTTGGGATAGAAAAACTAGGCATACTTCTACTATCCGCATTTCCTTATGTTCATTCCATATTTTGAATAATTACTATTTAGGTAGCGCAGATGAAGCCAGAAGATAAACACGACAAATTAAAATATAAAATTATTATTAGCAATATTTAAAACTGCTTAAGCTTATAAAATTAGCAAACCAACAGTCTTGTGTTTGCCGTAGATTTTAGCCAAAACTCTGTCGATTTCGAGGACAAACAGGTACAGGTCCCTCTTCATCAAGAGCACAGAAATTTGCTGATCTGTTTGAAAGTACGTGATGTACCTGTTGCCCTCAAAACTGATATAATCTTGACTAAACCTTACGCCAGACACTTGATTGTAGCTTTGATAATTTTATGTACTAGGTAATACTAGGTGGCCTCTTTAATCACTTTTTAACTACATTCTAAAGCGTATGGCTTTTTTTCTTGCAGCCTGCACTTTTATACACTCTTAAATAGCTGGCCTAGATGATATACTGAGTTTGACAGGCCTATAAGATATGTATTTAGGTTTCGCATACGTGAGAGTTAGATTCGTGAGGGAGAATAAATTCGTGTGAGAATTTCTGGGAAAAGATGAGATGCAACAAACTCAGGTAAGAATGGAATCCAGTGTGCATTCGCCGTTTTCAGTGGTTTTATATGATCCGTCCTTGGTAGTCTAGATTAAATTATTTTAGCTTCGGCAGAGCACATGAGGACTCTCTGCCTAAGAAGAGGGATGTCTTCATGGAAGACATTTTAAAGGGAACTCTCTCGTGTTACCATTACATACGAAGATATGAACGAAAACTCATATGCAGCCAGCCGGTTTGTTGGGTTTTGAATGCGAACTGATCTACCAGTGTTCGTAGGCCGTAGCAATAGGATATTGATGACAGTAGGCTAGAAGAGATAAATAAAAAAGTACACCAGAAAATATTAAAAATAGTTCAAAGTTTCAGATCATTTGCTGTATTTGGAAGATCAAGTAAACAGTGATAGTTCAGCATCTTAGCACCTTTTGCCGAATTCGTAAGCTTACTCTAATTTTTCCCTTATTTTTTCATTTTCTCAATTTCTATTTTTGAGTTTTCCCATATATGTAAATTTTGTAAGTTGTTTCCTACAAATAAAGCGGTGACCCTGTAGATTCATTAGTATATTTTTAAAAATGAGCACTGATCTCGCCGGGACTCGAACCTGGACCTCTCGAATACGCTCCGAGTCTGCTAACCGTTATACCACGAAGGCATCCTCGAAGGAAGCAGACAATACCTTATATACTCCCCCTTTTAAAGGGCGACTGGAGATTAGGCGACCCAGCCGCCAAATCCTGGTGGTGAAGAGTCATCATCCACCACCTCTTTAGTTCGGGCGTCAATGTAGAGTCATCATGATTTTTTGAAGCAGGAGACAAGAAAAAGGCCAATTTCTTTGCAGAGACTCGAACCTGTACCTCTTGAATATGTGCCGAGTGTGCTACCCTTACATCGCGAAGGCATGCAGAAAGGAGGGGGAGAAAATACCTTATAATTGTGTCCATCAAGAGGAACAGTATTGTTACGGATTTTGCATTTAGTTAGCTATTTTTAGCAGAATTTGTAATTAAAATTATTTTATAATCCTTTGCAATGAAGCACGAGACTTATTTGAAGAGAAAGCCAAGCCGGAAAAATTAATATACAAGATCATGCGCATTTTAACATTTTAATAAATATATATCACGTAATTGTACTCTTTTGCTATCCAGAAAAATCGAGAAAATACCAGAATGTTCTCGTGTAGGATTAAAAAACTTATAAAAGCCGAAGAAAAACATCTCAATTCAGTTGTTTACTTAGTGCTGTTATTGATTGTAGCGAATTCGCGGTGAGATCGGATTAGCTTTCTCTGTGTTTGAGTTCTATTTATATTTTAGTAGTTCGAAATATAACTATTGTGAGATATTACGATATTGTACGAATATCTCTGAGAAAATTTCAGCATTTTGATTTATTTTTTGGGATAATAAATTTTGTTAACTTTTTATCGACTTGTGCATTCAATCCATTACGAATCTGTGCGCGCGCAACTGTATTTATACTATAGAACCTAGGACCACGCTCCACTCAGAGAGTTTATAAAACATAATTTAAATGCCATTGAAAGTTAATCTTTCAATGGCGATAAAAAGAATAATCTGCCAATAAATACCTCATGTATGCAATCCTCGATCATCTTCAAGAAATTGTTTCTGCCGATGTTATCACGGTAATAATCTGAAGCACTGAGAATATCATGATTTTAACGAAGAATGTTTATTTCGGCTGGATATCTACTGAACCTTTATGAGTCAATCAGCTATTATTATTAACGTTGTTTCTTTTCACTGGAAATCTGCACATGACAAATGTTTGATGGTGATGTACTGGAGACATAATACTTGTCCAACAGGACAGAAATAATGGCAAAAGCAACGACTTGTGCTTGTTGAACCTCTTCCGAAGTTATTCTTTCCTCTCACTAATTAGAATGGGTGCTAGGTTTCACTGTAAACATTATTCGTCTTGATGGGCAGTATCACCCTTAATTTCCTGAAAGCGTTTGTGAACATATATATATATATATATATATACTTAAAGTGAGGACCTTGGAAGATTGGGAGAACGGTAGTTATTTCGGGGAAAATGTCGAATCATATTTTACAATTTATTACGCAATTTGTTTTCATTCTAAAACAATTTACATTAAAGACACAAAAAATATATCAGTAAAACTTTCATAACTATTGCTCTGTAATATAAATCTGTAATATAACAATGAAAATATAACTCTACACAGACTTATTTATTAAACAGCGTTGACCGAAACTATTCAGTTGTTATTTTAGTAGTGTAGTGTATTTTGGATTTCTATTATTCACATTTAATGTTTTAAAACCCAAATATTGAAGAAAGGTATTAAGCTGAGTATTTTTCCCCATTGGCAGCACTTAGCGGACTTAGGTTTGGCCGCTACTAAAGCCGGAAGTGGGTGCCATTTTATTGTGGAATCACCTAATAGGTGGGTCAATGTTAAAGGGACGGACAGTTACAGCCACGCCTTCTCCGGGATTCGTACCTGGGCCCTTCGGTATCACAGTAGGCTGCCCTATTCACTATACCGTCTGAGCAGCATATTAAGCTGAGCAGTACTCAGCTTTTCAGTATATGGTGGCAATTTTTATAAAAATCTTACGTAAAAAATGCTAGGTCCAGAACAGAACGTTCTTTTTTGATCTGGCAAAGTTAAGTGAGTTCCCCCCCCCCGTTAAATACGTTTCTGCATCACTGTTTTCCATGAACTGACTTTTGCATCTAGTATATGCAGCGTGGCATTTTATAATTGTAATTATTAAAATTATTATTAATACTGTAATTATTTAATTACTTATTGTAATATTGTAATTATTATTAATATTATATTTATTAAAATTGTAATTATTTAAATAATTATTGAATAAACATAAATAATTATTTAAATATTAAATAATTATTTAAAGAAATATTGCATAAATAATTATAATTACTTACGCATTTATAAGAAGAAAAAAAAATCTTAGAATCAACACTAATGTATATTGCTTGAAATATGACCCTCTTGCGTTTATGTAAGCTATGGTTGGAGTCAGATACTGAAAAGAAAGATTCGTGATAGTTTTGATTTGATAAAAGCGAAGTCACATTTCTTTGGATCTCTTCAATATATGAAATACGTATTCTACTGATAACCAGTCTATGTTCTGAGAAGGGAAACCAATTGCAAGTGGACGGATCTGGAGATTAGGAGGAATAACTGAAAGCATACATATTTTCAAATCAGAAATTGTTTTAACATTGGGGCATAACGTGTCTGAAACAACAGGTTTCGACAAGGTGATATAACATGCAGCGCTGAAAATAAACTACTTAATTTACAGCGTTAAAAGTCATCCATTCATCCAGGTAGTGAATAAAGTTTCAAAATGCAGTGCAGTGTTAATTTAGTGGGAAGTTTTAAATAGAGTTTTATTCTTTAATTTCTAAAATTGTGTATTATGTGTGCATGTCATCTCAATGTATATAACAACGATAAAATTCTCCTTTAGTTTATTAATAAATGTTTATATTAATAAATATTGTTGCTTACAGATATTGCGGCTAGTTCAAGCTCCATGACGCATGGCAGGGAAATATGATACGTGGTTGCTGGAAATTGCTTTGTGCTAATTAACGTCAAACAATGCCTTGAGTCCAACTAATGTCTAGTACAACTAAAGTCTAGAGCTGTTTAAAGCATATGTACAAATATTTTGGTTCTGCTTATAGTTTTCAATTTCATATTCAAAATATTGAATAAGCATTCAAAATAATTTGCTGCTTAACTTTGATTCATCTTCTTCAGTAACAAAATTATGATTTCAAAATATTTTGTTTCTTTGTTTAAGCAGTTAGTAATCCTTCATAGAGTGTTCTTGAAGTACTAAGCATGTTTTCGTTAACTTATCTATTTTTCTGAATAAACAAAATTAATGTTGATTCGGGAATCTAGAATCTTTTAATCAATCTCCATAAATTATACTTCAACTTCATATGTTATATACCATAACGTATTTCGAAGAATTAAGAATTTAAAATGTTACATCAGCTATGTATCCTGAATGGCAGATATCTTACCTCCCAGCACAATCTTTGCAATAAAAATGTGCTAATTTAAATCTGGCTTATATAGCTTATAAGCTAAACGGCAGAAAACGAGAGTGAAAATTTCATAACCATTATGAAAGTCTTTGAATTGCTCACTGTACGGCGCGTTAGGGGGGGGGGGAACTGTGTCGTAAGCAATCCAAATAAAAGGGTATCTCAATGAAAAATCTCTCTCATGAGACACATTTTTTGAGTTTCGTCTCAATTAAGATAGCAAAACACGAATTAAAATATTAATACGTAATTCGAAAAACAATTCACTAATTCGCAAAATTAAGATTTATTTCCCGTGAAATGTACTTATTAACAACTAAGAATTTCTCAGCGTAAGTCACTACTTCCTATTAAAATATTAGTAACCAAATTGTTGCACAGTTAAAACAATAATATGAAGGTCGACGTGATTATACACTTCATTTTTTAAGTATTTGTTTTAGTCATAGATTCCAAAACTTTCTATTACAAGATAATGAATCTTATATGAACACATCAACCAAGACTGATGAGAGAGTTCTGCAGACGCAAAACGTAATTTTTCATATGGTACCCGAAAGAGCAAAATTCTAGTTAGCAGAGTTGCTAACTAGAACTAGCTAACTAACTTAAAGCTAATTGCTAACTAGTTTTGTGATTTACTAAAGGAATTACAATGTCTAGCTTATCTTTATATAAGAGGTTTGCAGATATATACGAAATGAATATTTCCGTTGGTTCAGTTATAAGTGCAATAACAAGAGAAGTTTTGTTCACTACGGAACCTTCAATAGCCAAATGGAGCAATATTTGTTTTGCAGTTCTTCCCTATGTGTGGCCGAAAGCCTTCACTGAACTGGATTAAAATATTTGAATTATGACAGAATATATTTTCTCTACCAGTCTTGGGGAAAGGATGCTTTCGTAGAGGACATCCTAAGAGAAACTGGTTCATATTCTTGCTGCACATGATAAAAATCACAGCCTTAATTCAGTGACCTTTTAACCACATTCCTTCCTCGTGATCTTGTGATGTAAGTAGTTAGCATGTCCATCCAGCAGTTGCAAGAGCCATGGTACGATTATAAGCGACGGCACAGTTAATTTATAATGTATATTGCTTCAAAAATCCTAGAATTCTCGACAGTGGAATCAAAAATAAAATTTGTTGGATGATAATTTCTTCCCCACCCGGTCGACTAGGTTTTGTGTCTCCTTCCAGCTGTTATTTAAGAGGGGGACAATGTAGCAGTTCCGGTACGTGCTGTCTTGGTATAAGTGGTTACTAAGTCCAGTTAGCAATTGAAATATCTTCAGTTTGAGTGGCGAAAAGGGCACAGCTGAGTGTTTACGTATTTGCCTAAAAATTCAATAGTTCCTACATAATGAATAAATACAAAATAAAATATTCGTAATTTTTGTGCAGAGAATTCAATAGTTTTTATATAATGAGTAAATAAAAATAAAAATAATCCCAATTTTTGTCTTCCATATAAATATATTCTACACAGACTCTTCTACTTTCGATTCAGGACATGTATAAATAGAGCAATATTAATAACGATAAAAATTTATGTTATATCACTTATTGAAGTTTTTTACTTTAACTTCAGGGGGAATAGTGAATTTGATCATAGAAAATAACTATTTTATTTCAGTTTCAGTGCCCCTGAAAAAATTAGAGCCTTAAACATTTATAACTATTTTATTTCATTTTCGGTGCCTCTGAGAGTATTAAAGTCTTGAAAATTTATTTCTTTAATCCTTTAATAGAAAAGCAGGCATAAGCTGTCTGAAAGCCTTGTATTAATATACTTGTTTTATCTGCCTTTAAAATGGTACGCTTCACTTTTCTTTAAAATTTTAAATATTTTTTACAATATAGATGCTATATTTGTTGCACAAAGTAAAATCAGTTTATACTTGGAAAGTATAAATAACTTTTTGCAAAATGTTATAACCTCTTATAAAAACATTTATAAGTTCGAGTATAGTGATTTAATCATCGGACTATTTTAATTCAGAATCAAATAATTCTCTGGCTTACAATCAAGTTTACATTATGTTCCAATGCACCCAAATTCGGATGTTTATAACATATATATCTGTATTATATTCTGCAGACTAATAAACATTACGCTAAGTACATGGCTTCATTTTTTATTTACACACCGTTTTCGAGATATAAATATCTAATGCGTAAGATTTTAAACTTTAAATTTATTTGTAACTTCCAAACTTTTGCTGGAAGGGCTTGTCTTTTATTTCAGTTTTCGAATAAATATTTAACCTGATAATCTGTTAAAAGAGCTACAACTCTGTAGGAAATATTTACAAGTCAACCGGTTCCGTTTCTCAGAAGAATTAGGGACCTTACACATAGACATGTTTAAGGAAATTCTGTGACTTCTTTAGGGTTTAGAAGATGCTTGTGTATTCGTTACTAATCACAAATTTAATCCGACTCTACTTATTAGTAAAAAAGAAGAAAATGACGAATGGTAAGCTTCAAAGTACCTAACTGAAGTTTGTGGAATGCTTCTTGATATCCTAAAATAAGATATTTATAGAAAGATACGGGTAGAAAAACAATACAAAATCAGAAGCACCAGATGCATTCAAAATGCTTTTAGGTGTAAGCTCAAATTCTTGTTTGCACCTTAAATCCAAAATTTAATTAATTTAAGAAACAGTGTAAATTAATTAATTGAAGAAACATGTAAAAGTAGGAGCAACTGAATAAATAATTTTGCGTATGTTAAATTTTAGAACTTATTAACAGCTAATTTGAACCAAAAATAAAGTCTTTCAAATAATTCACTATAGAAAGGTGCAAATAATGAAAAAGATGCAGGAGGTCAGAAAGGAATGGTTTAGATTTATTTACAATTTAGAAAATATTTGAGTGCTTTTGATCTGAGGAGAGTAAGGATTTTGTGGAGGAGTATTAAGAGAAATCGTTCACGAAATATGAAACCATAATATATTCTTTTGAAGCAGAATAGGCCAAGTAATTGGTGATGATTATTGCACTGATATGGGGGAAAAAGATCTATCTTTTATTTTAGATGATATAAGATAAAATGGAAATTCCTACTACAAAGACTGAGTAGAGATTTTCGTACGAAAGTCTCAAACATGTTTTTTCACAAGGCATTATTCAGCGCAGATCCGATGCACTTAAAGTACATCCAATACCTCATGAATCATTCGCTGTGATGGCCTGACATATTGTACCGTTTACAAGAGATCAACGATTGAAAGATTATATTGACTTTATTTACAGTTATTTAAGTAAACGATGGTTACAATCCCCAACAGACGGAGGCGTTCACATACAAAATGCTTCAAAAGGCTGTTCAAAACAAAGGCTGTTCAAAAGGCTGTTCACATACAAAGGCTTCAAAAGGTTCCACTTTTGTGGAACCTGGTGGCAGACACTGCGCTCAGCATGTTCGACGATGATGAAAATACAGGAATAAATGCTTATTTTGCCAAAGTGTTCTATCTCCCTCAAAATACTGGTCAAATCAATCTTCAGTATATCTTACGAGTTATTCTTCACATACAAGTGGTATATCGTTGAAGTTACAGACTATCTGACAGTAGACATTTTAACTCCCGGCCGCTGGAGGGCAACTCCCATAACACTCTCAATTGCTCAGAAATACATTATGGGAAATTGGAACACCAAAATCTTCAAAAAATTGTGATTTCGGATTTTTGCATTTTCAAATTCTCTTTACTTTTATCTTTCGAAAAATACCATTCTTTACTCTCTATGAAAATTAGAGAACTGTAAAAAAAATTAGTTTTAATTTGCCGTCTACTGCTTTCATCAATGAGGATTTTTACATAAAAACGAGTTTTGCTCCAAACGTGATTTTTTTATACTCGATGTACCTTTTCTCAGGAACTACTGCTAACAGGTATCTAAACTTTTTATGTTATAATGTCTTTTTATGTTAATAACTTATTTATTAGGTTCCCTAATATTTACTGAAATGAGCTTTTTGTAATAAACTTAAAAAAAAAAAAAAAAACATTTTTAAAATTTTTTTATGTGAGAAAAGTGCTAAATTTTACTATGCCTAACAAAATATCCTGTAATTTACTCTAAAATTCAAAATGTTTCAAAAGCTCATTTCAGTATAATCAGATAGGTATACTTTAATTACAGAAAAAATTTCAAGCTTGTATCTACAGCAGATTTTTGAGAAAAGGTACATCGAAAATGGCCAATTTAACATTGTCGGTATAGGGGTTTCTGATACCCCTTATGTTTCCAATTTTCAGATTACTTACACATACCGTTGAAGAGCTTAGCTCAAGTAAAGTATTTCCTTGAATTACGAATCCAAAAACTATATCAGTAGCAATTACTCTCCTGCTTACAGTCTTGCACAAATAATCTGCTTCTATTAAAACACCAATATCCGTATGTGTTTCCGATATCTGACAATTCAAAATACTTTGGTGAGCGCCACTGGTTTTACCCATTTAGTTGGTATTGCTATACTCACGTTTGTTATGTAGAGAAATTATCTGATAGCGTTATAAAAAAAAATTAGGTGAATGATTTTATGATTTATGGAAATTTAAATTTTATTTTGATTCTGAATTATTTAATTTAAGGCTTTAATTTTGGGGAGAAACATATGCTTCGGG
The DNA here is from genome assembly GCF_044657685.1 of Stegodyphus dumicola. Taxonomy (NCBI): domain Eukaryota; kingdom Metazoa; phylum Arthropoda; class Arachnida; order Araneae; family Eresidae; genus Stegodyphus; species Stegodyphus dumicola. The sequence goes on along the minus strand of NC_140781.1, from coordinate 137,490,940 downwards.
AAATATTATTTAGTATAAATGAATATTATTTATTTTCTTTTATTTGCAAATCTTGTACAAACTTTTATTCATTGTGAAAGAAGCAGGGAAAGGGAGGCAATTTTCGCCAAGTCATGATTTCGTGCGCTTTAGAATGTTCGAGAAAGAATTTTCATTGTTAGTTGACCTTAAGAGAGGAAAGTACGTGACGGAAAGGTCAAAGGTTGCTACTTGTCTTTCAATGTAAGTCATTCAGGTTTTTGGCGATTGAGGGTCCGGTTGTTGGCTAAGTGAAGAAGGGCGCGCATGCGCGATCACCCTTTTTTCCGCATTCTGGAGTTGAAAACGAAGATTTTGCCATAATTAAGGGGGCGATAAGTGAAGCCATAGTGGGAGCCCGTTTTGTGAAGGAGACGAAGGAAATTCGAGTTGGATACAGACTTACTCTGGACACACTTACTCTACACTTACTCTGGACTTTTTGGCTGACTCACTGACTGACTCGCTGATTTTCGGGCTTGCTGGACAAAATGTAATTACGAAGCGGGATGTTTTCCGGCGGGGAGCGGCAAATATGCTCCCCGGCCGCGTTTGGTTAAGAGGCGAGACACACTTACTCTTGACTCGCTTAGGCACTCACTGCTTGGATTCGCTGACTTTCGGGCTTGACGGACTTGTTGACGGAGACTGAAAAAAAACTTGTGGGTGTTGCGAAGGAGAAAGGAAAAGATTTAGTCGGCATCGAGCTGTGCTTCCGGCGGGGAACGGCAATTATGCTCCCCGGCCGCGGGTTTTCTCAAAAATGCGAGAAAAAAAAACGGTTGAGCGAATAACAAAAAAATTAACAGAGACTTGGGTCTCTATCTGTATCGGCGAAAGTCAGGACGATGTCCTCTGAACTCCGACTTGAAAACAGAAGGAATTATGTCACCTTAGTCAACTGGAAGCCTGCGTTAGCCGTTCTCTAAAATGCCTAGCTTAATTGTCTACGTTTTCCTTGGTGGAGCTGAGAGTCTAGGCAGACAGCCGTGCGGTGTAAGCTGTTCTCTTGCTTCCAGTGGGAATAATTTTCTTCTATGGAAACCAGTAGCAGGCGTAAGATTTGACGGTATAGCTGATGTAATTTATTGTCGTGCCGTTCGAGTCTCTGTCCTGCGGATTTGCCAAGTGACGTAAGGATAGAGCTAAGATATGAGCTCTCCTCCACTTCAAGATGTCCACTCAAGATAAGTATTATTTTTTTTTGGTGTGTTGGAACTTTAGGCAAGTTTTTTCAAAAACGTCCTTAGCAGTAAAAACAACGTCGAATCTAAAATTTAACTCTCAGGCCATAAATTGTTTCCCTTCCCTTTCTTTTAAATCACCAGACAAACCTTAAGTTTTTTTTATGAATTTAAATGAGCAGACTCTCAGATGAGGTTAAGATTTTTCTTATTGTGTTGTAATTGAATAAACTGATATTTAATCTGGAACCTCTTACAGTATGTTTTCTTTATATATTTAATATGAACTTTTCCTTTATATCTTGTATATGTTTTATGTTTTCGATCCTCTCACGGCGCGGTCCCGGAATGCATTTTTTTCACAACGCAAAAATGCTGTACACGTTTCACTATACGATCACTCCCTTTAACGGCAAGTAGTTTCATATTTAACATTTTTTTATATGAATTTAAGATATAACATTGGTCAAGATGTCTTTACCAGATAAGTAATTTTTTTTGTGTTTGAATTTTCACGGTATTTTCTTCATAACATTGGTGCCGTGACCGAAACTTAACATAACACGTTTGTGACTTTCTTTGCAACAAGGGCTTCAACTATAATATGCAACACCGGATTAAATCTATTGTATAAACGGACTACGTGGTAAATCGGAGAAGATAAACTTTAACCTCCAAAGCTATATATTTTAACAGTTTCTTTCCTAACTACTTCTAGCGCTAAAGCATTCACAATTTTCTTTTTAGCAAAGCAACGTGAAATTCAGAATTATGAAATTCTATCTAATTCTTGTTTTCTTCCTACCCTTAAAATAGCACTGCTAGTTTGAAGTAACATATTTTCCTTTCGCAAATATTTTAAATTAGAAACTGAAGTTGACGTATTCTCAGACTCGGGTGTTACCTCACTCTTCTTAACTATTTCTAACTTAACGCTGAATTTTTGCATCATGTGTTTTAAACTTACAAAAAATTCAGTCTTCTGATAGTGAAGTGGTTAATGCAGGAGCACTTCCCATATTCTCTTTAGGAAGCGTGATTTTATTCGAAGGTTTTCTCTCGATTCCACTACTTTTTTATCTATTCGCATTCGATATTTCTAACTTCGACAATTTCACGGTACTTCCAGTAATTCTGTCAAAAGTTGCATTCTATGAAATATTAAGACTTCAGTCAGTACTAGAATACAACTTCACATTTCTTTCTATTTTGCCTAGCCATTTCAAAGCTTCTTCTTAACAAGTGGCTATGGATATTTTCCTTTTCTAAGTTGTCTAAATCCTATATAATTCTCATTTTCGTTATCTAAAACTTTTAGTGAATTAACCTTTTCTTTTAACTCGTTAGAAAGATCAGGTATTTCTTCAACTTTTACACTTATACAGTTCCTAAGTTTTATTTTTCTAAATGAAGTATCGAGGAACCTAAAGGACTGTTAAGCGAATTATCAAATAGTTCAAAGAAAAATTCGCTTAAATAATTAAATAATTAAATAATTAAATAATTACTCTTTATTCATTCAAAATAAGACTGACAGTCAATCCCTTTCTTCGGTCTTACAGCAAAGCCTCCACTTGGACTTAGACTCAGAAGGTAAGAAATAAGAACTAACTATATATAAGTAAGAGATTTATCTGAACCTAACACAATTCTAATGTAGTTGGCCTGTAATCTGGAATTGCCGACGAACTATCAAAAGGCACGTAATAATACGGCCGAGCGTAACAACAGCTTATAGATACGTAGCCCAAATGTAAACGCGCGCTTCTCAGGATTCCTAACTGTATCTGTCGAAGTCATTTGAACTTTCCTTAAATACTATCTCTTCCTCATTTGCATTCAACGCGATTCTAAAACCTCATTCTGGCAGGGGGTTGTAAGTTGAAACGATGTAAGATAAGAAAGGCTCACTAAATTAAAATAACTGTGTAAGGTATTTCTCCCGCTTTCTTAGCATGCCTTCGTGGTGTAATGTTCAGCATAATCGGGGCGTATTCGAGAGGTCTGTGGTTCGCGTTCCGGAGAGGGAATTGCTCATTTTTCATCTCTACAGCTTCAAAAATAACTTAACGTCTCTACAGTGGCGCCCGAACTAAAAAAGAAGGTGGATGATGATTCTCCACCACCAGGATTTGGCGATCGGGTCCCCTAATACCAGTCGCCCTTTAAAACCGGGGGTAAAAAAGGTATTTCTCCCGCGTGCTTAGCATGTCTTCGTGGTGTAGTGGTCAGCACATTCGGCGGGTACTCGAGAGGCCCGTGGTTCGCGTCCCGACGATGGCATTGCTTATTTTTTACATCTTCTGCTTCTAAATAACCTAATGTCTCTACTATCGTTAAAAAATTAAAATATAGCTTACATTTTTCCCCACCAGAATTTAAGTATTCGAAGAAAAAGTCTCACAACGACTATGTTGAGAGTTTTAAATTCTAGAAAAACTTTCTAGCAAGTTCAAAGTTTAGTTTCTAATACTTTTGATTTCTCAATTCAGTTATACTCCTGAAATCAAAGTTTTAACTTCCTTTTAAGGCTAACTTTACAAATGATCCAAACTAAGTAAAAACTAAGATAAAGAAAATTGTTTTACAAGTTTTCTTGGTTGATCTGAATTAGATACATACATACATGGTCTTGATCTTGAAAGCATCATCATACATAATCTGGCCCTTCCAAAGTGTCTGCATGGAAAAAATATTACTACTTTGTACAAGGAAAAATTTTCCAATTTACATTTTATTACATTTATTTGGCCCTCAAACAGATTTCATTCACTCATATTTTGACTCATTTCTCCCAACGCTCTCCAGAAGTTTTTCCTGTGACGAAACGAGAGTGTAAGTGTGCTACACTCGCTAAAGTGTTTTAAGCATTCGTGTTACTGGAGAGCCTAACTTAAAAACATTCATTCCGTTAACTTTCTCTCCAATCTTTCATTTAAACAAAGTTTTCAAATAGTTCATTTAAACAAAGTTTAAAGTTTAAAGCACTTTTACAATCATCGTATCAAAATATTAATAAATATTTATATTCATTATTAATAATAAATATATATTTTCACTATTAATAATAAATATATATATTCACTTACTTAAAATAACTGTTATAAAATTAAAATATACCTTACAAACTTTTAGTAAATGTATATGTTAACGGCTCGTTTATATTTACCTCTGTTTTCGCAATTAACTTAGTTATTCTGCTTCACAACTAGCAAAAGGTTTTTCACTCAACTGTATCCTTTTCTTTCAGCAATTAAACAGTCTATCCATAAAAATTTGAGAAAAAATATTAAAAGTTACAACTAATTTCAATCCATTGCCTTATTACTAATAAGGAACTATTTACCTACTTAAATAATAACTGCTTAAATAATAACTATTTACCTACTTTCTAGCCTTCATTGCTATTTCTTCCCATGTCTCAATTCATTGATATCGGGTCACCAAACTCTCTGTAGTGAATTTATTTCTTATTATCGACTCGGAAGTAAGCGACTATTTCTTTATTTGCGATGAACAGCTTTCTCTTTCTTTACGTGCATCGGCCACTTTGCGATGGAAACAAAGGTAATAGGATAAAGAATACTATCCTATTACACTTGGACACCATGGTAACTCTCTCAGCAGAAGTCCAAAATCATAAGCTTTGAAAAAACTCATAGTCCAAAATCAGCCTGAATCTGTATGATGAGCACTGCATATGTTCTCACTGTGCCAAGCCGGCAATGAATAATTGCATTTTCTTTTACATCGCACAACACGTCACTGCCATTTACACGGATGTTTCCAAATGAGCAACAGAAACAGGAAGTGCCTTGTGTGCAATGTGCATACATGGGTCAAGAAGCTTCACAGCGGTAACTCAATGTTTCAGGATGAACTCGCAGCCTTAGACTCGGCAGACGCAAAGCGATTTACACAGATTCTCTGTTACGTTTGCAGGCCATTTAGGGCGGGTTCAGTAGACACCTTTAGTTAAGACAATTAAAAAAAGCTGCTTTTGTTTCCTGGAAGTCTAAGACCAGAGCTTCAACAGAAATCGGCTCATTGGGATATTGGGTAATCAAACAACTGTCAAGAATGAGAAGAACGCAGCTAATACGTCATTCATATGTTCACTGAATGCACTCTTCCTGCATCATATCTTAAAGCAACACTCAGCACGGAACTATCTAAACAATGGCAGAGCTTTTGGAACATGGCCATTACAGGCAGATGACTGCACATCATATTTCTTAATGCAGATCAGAATTTAATTAATAGCTGTATGCAGTTTACCCAATACCTAATTGGGCACGGCCCACTTATTTCTTACTTGTATCGTTTTGGCTTCAGAAATAATGACCTTCTACATGTGCGATAGCTTCGACGATCCTGATAATTATTTGTTATACTGCTCATATAAAAAAATCTATCGTTTGAAAAGACCCTCCATGACCCACCAACGTGCATGAGTCAGGAACACCAACAAAAATAAATATGTGTTCAGTCGCAGAGTGCATTGTATTGCCATTGCTAAGAATATGGCTGACAGCCTGGAATAAATCCCAGCTAGTTCCTTTCCTTTAGCCCCCTCCAGAAAAGAGTCTGCAGCTTTATTTGCATTTGTTTTTCCTTAAGCATTTAGTTTTTCTCTTCTTGTGGAGTATTTACCTTGCGATTTATATCCCTGTATTACGCACATAATTTTAAGATGTTTGCAGTTAGCTTGTATAGCTTTGATGGAGGATTTATCTTCCAAAAATATACTATACTACCCTCTCGTGATACTACTAAATTACTTGTGATACTATACTTGTGTATTAATATGTTATTCTGTTACCCATACATATCAATTTATAGGTAATTTTATGGCTTGCTTTTAACTGTATTCATATAAATATGATTATGTAAGTATTATCATGCCCGCATTTCATCACTGTGTATTCTGCTACAATATGTGTTCTTATAATACTTTTAGTATTTTTATAATATTGTATTTGTGTATACTGAATATTTTGTTTCTTTCCGTGCGTGCAAATTAAGTAATGAACATAATTGAGTTGTCTAAGCATATTACATCTCCTCCTTTCATACTCTTGCCATTAACTAGTCGACGGGTTTCTGTCTATGGACATATATATTTGGTTTGTATCCCAATGTCAGATCTGGCGGATATAGCACAAATGTAAAGTTGATTATGATGATGGGGCTTTTGGCCGAAAAACTAACTAAATCCTGTGGATGGCTGTCCCATTATCTGCGGAAAAGAAAAGAAAAAGCACAAAAGGATTATATAAAATGTGGCAAGACGTCGCTACTTTGGAAGAAGATTCCTTTTAATACAGGCACAAACATTTACAGTACCTCGGTATACATGGTATAAACATGACAGATACTGAGATACACTTAAAATACGTCAGTAGCTGATATATCTATGATCTTCTACGAAATTACTAGAAGCCATCGTACAATATCAGCAAGTCCAGCTCTGCTGATGCCAAACAGCAGCCGTCCAAAGCACAGATAACCTCCTCTCTATTGTTGCAATTGCTTCTTCTTAGTGCTATTTTCATGATCACACAAGATCATAGTCACGTAAGCTCATATCTGTTGAGAGTGACAGGCGATCCAATACCTTCCTTTGCCACCGTCTCAGAAGATTCATAACAGTTCTCACGTTTTGACACTATGCCTTGTCATATAGGATATGTCATATGTCGCCAGAAAATCTTCTGCATCCGGCACTTAGGAGAAAGTGAATACATTTTGTAAGGATTATGTTAATTTTATTAAAAGTTAAATTTTGAGTTAAACATCTTTCCTGTCAAATTCTTAACTTCAACTTACTACTTCCGGTCAAAACGTAGTTTTTAGAATCACGTCTGAATACGTAATGAGGAAGAGCGGTATTTAACCGCGAAATTCTGCTTGCTGATTTAGAGAGAATAAGAGATTCTGATTAGCGTGCGTCCGCCTTTTTGGCTACTCTCTTTCAAAGCTGTTATTACGCTCGGCCGTACTCAGGCTCTTGATAGCTTCGCAGTCATCTCCTTTTTAAGGGGCCTGATACTTTAAAACTTTGATAGCTTCGGGTATATCTCTTCAGTTAAGCTTAGTTTAGTTCTTAATATCTTAAGTTCAAATCCCGAGAGTTCGGCTTTATTGTAAAACTCCAAGACGGAGTTCTATTAACTCTTATCTGAATAATAAAGGGTTATTTTACCCTTTTTGCTTGTTTTTTCATCTACATGAACTCAAGCGATTATTCGCTTAATAGGTCTTAAGTTTCTCCACATTCAACGAAAATTTCTAATTACGCAAGTGTCCCTATAATTTGTTGGTGACGAACTCTATCTATTATCTCTCATGTCAGTAGGGTCAAAGATAAACGAAGAAGTAGGATGCGCGTTCTGAGCACTCCTCTCAGAACAAGAAACAACAGAATGGAAAGGATTTCTAAGAAACAACAACAGCAAGCTGAGTTTTCAGCCATAAAACACGCTATTCTATGGTCTCATCAAAAGCATCTAACATACGTTACCATTTAGAGTGATAGCCAAGCGGCAATTAAAGCTTTGAAGATGAAAGAAACAAATCATCAATAGTACAAGATATCTACGATTTAATATTACAGCACAACAGGACGTCTATAAAAATAAAGTGGGTAAAAGCGCATGCAGGACAAGCCCAAAAGGAAAATGCTAATGCACTTGCTAAGAATGTAGCTCAAGACACATTTCTGCCTTCAATCAATGCCCCATTCCCAAAATCGTATGCGAAACATATGTTTAAAAAAAATTACATTAAAGAAATGGCAAGCTGAATGAGAAAATGGAGAAGTAGGTAGAAGGCTTCTTAACTTCTACAAGAAAACCCACATATGATCCAATCTGATATAACTTCATCAACATCTTCTTATCTGGACATGTTCTTTCCCCACGTACTACTTTACACGAAATTTGAGCGATTCAGAGAAGTGCGTATGTGAGGGGGGGAGAAGGGAGACCCAGAGCACTATATTCTCAAGTGCCAACTCACAAACGAGCCACACTGCAAAGAAAGTCACAAATTACGCCTGAGTACATTAAATGCTTACTAACGATCCCTCAGTTACAACAAAAGGTTTCCTTGATTATGAAGAAACTTTTCTGATATAAAAGAGAAGACATATGTCAAGATGTTATCACATTTGTATAAATACCTCTTATTCCATAACTTACAAAAAAAATGCAAGATTTCAGAACTATTGCAAATGTCTGAAACAGGCTAAATATGGTATGAATTGATTTTACAAAATAATTACATTAAGGATTTGGACTGTATTAGGAGATGAGGAGAAAAATCTTGTAATAATTAAATCATTAATTAAAAAATAATATACGACTTAATTAGATATATTAATGGAAATGTATGTATTATGTGATTTTCTAATGTATATTTTCTGTATTTATGATACATTAATTTACAAAAAATTAATGTAAGACTTCAGTGCTGATACAATCGTGTGTAACAAGTTAAAAAATGAAAGGAAATGTATTAACAAGATAATTTGCCTTAGGAATACAGCAAAGTACTATGAGATGCACAAACAATTCTTCACCAATTAATTCCTTAAAACGATGTTTAATGTAATTCGATGCAATTAGATATACTAATGTAAATATATTGTTTGTAGGAAGTACAGTGTACAATGTCTGATGTACAATGAAAGTTTGTATGATGTATGTTCGAAGTAATTATGTTATATTAATCTTCCATAATCCAACTTTTGTTAATAGGTTAATTTCTTTGTAATAATTGTATTCTGTGTCTGTGTAATTGCATGTTCAATATGTAAGTCTAGTATTAAAGTAAAGTTTCTATGTAAAAGTCTTGTTATGCTGGCATCCGATGCCGGCCACCCGAAAACCCAACGGGTACAGTAGTGCCGCGGAGCAATACCTGTGAAAGTCAGTGACGAAGTTCTGGTGCTCCTTCCACTTTTCCCTATTTCTGTGATATCATAATGCGTGAACTACCATAGTGTCCTGAAATGGTAGGGAAGAGAGGTAATGTAATATTCGCCATACTGATTTGATATGAGGCCGCTTTAATATGATCTCTTACCCAAAATGAAAGAACCATTGTGAACGGTTCATCATAGTAGCATAAAGCAGGTTAACTGGCTTTAGGGCGGTCTCTGCGAGGCATCAATGAAATCGGTCAAACTAATCGTGCATGACTGTACCATTAATAATATGGCAAACAATTTTTAAAAGCAAATATGTGCATAAAAATACACGGTGGCCAAGGAAGATACTGGATCACCCGTCACTCTCAGCAGATATGACTGCGATCTCTTCACGAGCATGAACACAGCATTGCGAGGAATCAATTACAACAATAGAGAGGAGGTTATCTGTGCTTTGGACGGCTGTTGCTGGACATTAACAGAACTGGACGTGCTGATAGTGTACGATGGCTCCTAGTAATTTCGTAGAAGATCATAGATATATCACCTACTGAGGCATTTAAAGTGTATCTCAGTACCGGTCAATACACGGTGGCCAAGGAAGATACTGGATCACCCGTCACTCTCAGCAGATATGACTGCGATCTCTTCACGAGCATGAACACAGCATTGCGAGGAATCAATTACAACAATAGAGAGGAGGTTATCTGTGCTTTGGACGGCTGTTGCTGGACATTAACAGAACTGGACGTGCTGATAGTGTACGATGGCTCCTAGTAATTTCGTAGAAGATCATAGATATATCACCTACTGAGGCATTTAAAGTGTATCTCAGTACCGGTCAAGAACCGATTTTAACCAATTTAAATATACTTTATGATCTTGCATATTACATCGTTATAAACATGTAAGACAAATTTTACTCATTTAGTGAATGGAATTTGGATTTTTGTATTTGGGTTTGCAATATTTTTCTTTTCAGATATTATCCACTCGTTTTGAGTACGGCACTTGTACATACATATTAATATGCACATTGAAAACATTTTACGTTTTAGTATTCATAAGAACAAACATCTAGTCCTTTATTCTCTTATGTAACTGCTATGCTGCATAAACGATAAGTTAATACTTTAAAAATGTTGACAGAAGAAGTGAAAGATGAGATACTTATAAAATTGCCTAAAATGCAGGTAAGGAGGGGTTTTAATGCTTTATAATTAATTAGTATTCAGTTTTTCTTAAAATTTGTAATACATGTCCATCACACAACATGAACAAATGTTGCACTAATATACGATTATTAAAAGCTTTTCGTTAAAATCTTTCAGAAATACCTTAAAACCTGTGTTTCGAATAAAGAATAAATACTTCAGTGTAATTAAATGTGAGCCATTTTATAGTCATTTTTCTAGAACAAACGGCTACCTTCTATTTTTTCCCCCAGAAGAATGACTATATTCTTTTAGAAGCTCACATAACTTTAAAAGCCTGGGAAACACATTAATATATAACCTCCTATGTGTCTTTCTCATTTAAATAAAAAAATAATTATATATTATACATGTTACGTGGCGTTCTAATGATAAGGCAAGTTTAAACCTGAAAATGCATTACGTTGAGACCAACATCAATAGGAAAATAAATGTGGTACGAGTATTATTTACTTAGCAAGAAACGCAGTAAATTATGAACTATTTTATGTGTTTAACTTTTCGTTATTTTACTTATTATGACAGGCATATTTGAAAGTCTGGAGCTCATCTGATAAATAGTTTTAATAGTTACATTACTTAATGGCTTTCATTTAAAAATTATTCTTGAAAACGGGATAACTGAAAATTTCTTGAAAAAGTAAAAATATAAATCTTAACAATCGCTTTGTTCTGGACAATTTGCTCATATCCCTAGTCTGAAAAGTCCTGAGTATAAAAGACGTTTGCCCAAAGAAAACTTAAAATAAGTTACATAACAATATATTAATCAGTGGAAAATAATAAAACAAGGAGCTTTTTTGTTTGTGACTTCTTACATAACTTTAAAATAAGTTAGTTCTTATCATTTAAATTGTAGCAGAAACTTTTAAATTTTTGTTACAATCTCAATTGTATTATTTTCCCTTTAGGTCTTGATACAATAAAGCAAAAGGAAGCGTACATTTATTGATGTTTCCTCCGAAATTCCAAATATGTGCTTTTCTCCATTACTATCGATTGATTTCAGAACTAGCTTTCGGAAACCTCCTCTCTTTGAAAAGAAATCTACTCAGACACCTTTCTGCCCTATAAATGTACCCATACGGTAACATCATCATGCAATTCGATATTTAGTGCATGTTTTCAGGTAGAGGTAAACTTATCGTGGGGAAGATTTATGTGGATCCAATTCTTTGCCGTCTGATCTGACGCAAGAAATGTTAAAGTATCGAATGAATGGAGAAAATAAAGATTACAACAGTTTCGATTTTAAATCCGATGCATGTTATAAACATATTCATTAAATGAATGAATGCATGTTATAAACATAGCACCGATGCAGCCAAACCTTTTTCCAGGATTTAAACCCGACTAGAACTACCAATATTGAGCAACTTTACCGCTTGGCCGCCGGCGGAGTACAGCCTTCTAATAGTCCTTTAATTATTATTTAACCGTGCTTACTTCTGGTTCAAAATGTTTCTTATATAGAATAATGAATAATTTTCTTGCGCGGGTAACCATATGGAGGATGTTTTTAGTACAGTTTCAACCACATTTTCCTTCCTCTCTTTGCATTATATTCAGAAAGCAAGCGTAAAGAGTACATTGCTCCGAGATTACATTTCATTTAGGCCCACTTAAGCATTTACAGGGACCTTTTATCTTCTAAAACAATTAATATGGTTTGATTAGTTAAAAAATTCAGGATTTGTCTGTCATTGTATTTAAAATTCTGTAGTACATCTTTAATATGCGTTTAAACTCAGTATTTTAATGAAAACACTACTACCTCATTTTTAAAAGTAATCTACCATCTGTAACATTTACAGAAGTAGAATATAATTTTACATTAAATTAAAGTTAAAAACAAACGAGTAGAAGCTTAATAAAAACTTCTGATGTAAAATAAACAGTTACGTAATTTATTATGAAATAGAACGCTGCTTTGCAAAACTTGACAGAGGGAGAAGGAATTTTAATTCCCATTCATATGCGAAGCATCAAGGAAACAACAATACAGTTAGATGGATCAAAAGAATTAAAATAGGGATTAACCCTGCATTGTTCATGGTCTTATGCATTTAATCGTTGGTAAGCCAGTAAGAAAATATGAAGCAGTCTCACCGTTACAACTATTTTGCTTCCATTGTTAACGTGGAATATTCAAGAGTTATAGCATAGCATTAAAGCACACGGTAAAATAACAGACTAATCGAAATTGAGTAGCTGCCGAACTTAGATTAAAACTGAGCGAACTTCATTATCGTCTAGTTTACGTAGACATGAATGTGGATTGATAACATACGAATTTGCTTAATAAATATATGACCAAACTTAATATTGGTTATTTTGTTGATATGAACTGGGAATCATAACAGGCAAACTTTGAAATTACCTTTAAAAGAACTGTAACAGTATTAAATAAAATAAAAGGAGGAAACTGGAAAGAAGAAAAAAATAAGCTCGGATGATTGCTTTAAAATTCATAAGAAATAAATGTGTCTATTTTTGGTATAATATGAATTATTATAATATGAATCCTCGGGTCTTGGTCTACCCGAGGATTCATATTTGCCTTCATGAAAACTAAAAGAAATGTAAACAATCAAAGTGGATGCTGTTTCTGCAGCTGAAAGCTACACAGAAGTTCCATTTGTATTGATATTTCACTTTCTTCGCTAAATCAGTAATAAAAAATCAGTTATATGTATTTCGCTATATAGGCATAGAAAAACTGAAAATAAGGAATAAAGTATAATAAAAGTGTTAATATTCAGACAGCTAGCTTGTTTTTGATGGTCTGTAATAATAAAACATCATAGGACTTGGTTTTTACATGTGTCGAAATGAGCAGAAATTATTAGATCTAAAGCTATGAAATTTGGTGCACATGTTTTCCGAAGATTGGACGGCGAGCATTTCGATGTCATAACTTCAAAATTCCGCGTACATTTTTTTTTAAATAAAGTGTAAAGAAAAAGAAGCATTTTATGTATTTTTTCCACATATCTTCGTTTAACAGACAAACACTAATTTGATTGCAGGAATTTACTGTTTGGGCATTCGGATACAGCAGAGAAAATCTTTTAAAACAAAGTTTGTTCTCGATTTCTAACGTAATTTGCCGGGTTTTTATTTTTTTTTTAGGGGGGACAATAAGAGTTTTCAAAAATCACTCTATTTTAAAATATTTATATATTCATTAGATTTAAATTTTTACCAAAAATTGCCCACCAGCGGCTGATCAGTAAACTAGCAGAACACTGTTAGTTCGGTCGAATCCCTGCGAACGAGCCGGCTGCATGGGCGTTTTCGTGGAATTTTCCAAGTTTAACGTGTATAGGAGCCAGTTTTCCTTGAACAGTTTTCCACTAAGGCATCCCTTCCCTTAAGTGAGATAGCCCTCGAGTGCTTTGCCATAACTAAATAGACAAAACCAAACGTACGCCAAAACTTTAGATTCATATCGTCGTGAAATTTTTGCATATTATAACATCAAGCTAGCGCTCTCTCGAACAAGAACGGTAAAAAATATTCAATAGGTAATTTTATTTTAGATATAGTTCTTTATCGTTTAAATAAAGAATGAAATATTTTTCCCACTGTCTCGCTAAGAAACCAAGTATTCGTTGTTGTAAATGTAAACACAATATTCTAGATGTGGTGTAATCGAACACTCTTCCTTTCTACCCTGCAGACTTCTAATTTTCTCGGAGTATTAATTTCTAAAATTATTCCACGTTAAAGAGAGGAATTGTTTGCAAAGAAATTAGACTTCTTTCCATAGATATTTCTTCACCATTTTACGAGAGTGCTGCGCTGAAATGTATAATTACAAACAGGCTTTTTTTAAACTCCGAAGAGATTTTCTATACAGTTTTAATTCTTTGTTTTTAATCTAATTTTTTGTGGCTGTGCTTTTTTTTCGATTTAAGATCATTAGAATCTGAGAAATATAACTGACTGATATTTAAAATTACAGCAAAATATAGAGGGCTGCTTATAAGTTCTACCGTTTAATATATGTTTTTCAGATTTTAAAGTTGATTTGCTTAGTTTTGCTATTATTATACGTAACATTATTATTATTTATTTTTCTGGACATTTAGGTTGCTTTTTTAGCCCGAACTCGCTCGCGTACATGCTGCACATGAGGATACCATGAAAACCAACTATGCAGCCAATCCGTTTGCTTGAATTCGAAATCGGTTGAACTACCAGTCAGTGTTTGGATTCAAAACTAATAAATTTTGCACAGAAACAACAGACTTTTAAATTGAAGTAAAATATTTTTCATTCATTTTACTCTAACGTCAAAGGTGAGACTTTTTACTATATTCCTATTTATTCAATTTTTATAATCACAAGAATGTAAAACACCACACATTTCATTACTATGCTAATTGATTTTTTACACCGCTTAATTTTGCTTGAATTTTCTCGTTATTTGGATTAAAACTTGAAATTAGTTTTACAGAGCGAAGTTTCTTAAAGTTTTTCATATATACATCTTACAGAGGCGAATTCAATCCTTCAAGATGACTTTTTTTAATACAGAAATTTATTTATTTAGCGCTGAAGTTTTCTCATATAGCTTTTCTTAATTATCAAACTAATTACCGCCGAATGTTAATCTTTGCGCCGCTGAATAGATAAAAAAAATGTCCAAATGTTTTTCCTAAATCTTTAAACTTATTTTACGACTTTTGTCGAATTTTTAGAAAGCATTCCTTTTTGTAGTTATCGGGTAGGCTGCTAACAAATACGTCATTTTTATATTAAAACATTTAATCCTTCAATTTTAGCAGTCGCAGAATTTTAAATGTCAAAGAAATCAGATTTCTAATTCCAACATAAATTGAAACCAGTTGAATGTAATCTTACGCCACTGAATAAATTGAAAATCCTCAAAAGAAAGGTAATGTCACGTATTACATTACTGCACTGATTAAGGGGAATAATTTTTTAAAGTTTAGTTGCAGACATTCTTCTTTTTTCAATTTTCTTTAAGGTATTTTTTTTATAATTTTTTTCCTTAAAGAACAGTATAAAAACAATTAGACACGATTATAAATTAATGCATATGAAACTACAAAATAAACTAAAATATATAAAGGCATGTTTTAAATTCATAACATATTCAGTTCAGAGCAAACCATAAAAAAAAAAAAAAAAAAAAAAAAAAAAAACTAAACTATAAAAGCCAGAAGTACAGTGGCAAATTGCGTGATAGGCTGAAAAAGTGCCAAAAACAAAAACAGAAAAAACAAAAAAAAAAAAAAAAAAAAAAAAAAAAAGTACATCATAACCCCTTCACTACTAAATTAAGAAATTACCCCGTTTTCTATCCAAGTGAACAAATTATACCATAAATATACCATAAACAATAAATTTAACAAATGGTTTTCAAGCCAAAGGCTGACACACATGTGTTCCAGCCGCAGTTAGTGATGGTATAAATATGTCCCATGCATAGCGATCGACTTACTATAAACCTATAAGCACACCTATTATTTTTGAGAACTTTATTATATGAAAAATTTACATCGTATGTTACAGGGTTAAAAACACTCTTTGCATAACATTACACGTTGGGCAACTCATATTTGTCCTATTCTCTATGTTCATTCGTGTACAACGAGCACAGCGGCGTCTTGATTTTCCAAATATTGAAAGATGATCCCCAACAACCAGGTGATTCTAAATACTTTTTGAACTTTTAGTGGGACATATATTTTCCGTTAGTAGGCAAAGGGTTAAACGGCATCTTCATCAAGAAGCTCGTGGAACGAAAGATGTAAATACGTCACACTGTTTCTGAACCAAAAAAAAAAAAAAAAAAACACAAAATAAAGCTTAATACTTTCACAAATCTCAGTATCGTTTGAAGTAATTGCTTGATTGAAATAAGTTATCTCCTCTCTTATGTCATCATTATTTGTTAATATCGTTGATTAGTTAACTGAAATAAATTACTTCCAGATTATAAAACCTTACTCATTTTCGCAATAAATTTAATTTTTTGAAGCTATAATGCAAAGTAAAATAATGACGCAATTATATTTACTTAAAATTTAATGTTAAAAATATGTATGTAAAGTCTTGTAAAAAATAAGTGCCAAAAGCGTTGAACCCAACCTCGTACACGCATGAGAGAAAATAAATTGAATAAATATGACAGTATTACGAGTTCTGTTTTGCTGCAACTCAGTTACAAATCATGGAACAGGGTTGCAATACTTTGAATAATATCCTAAACCATTTCCCATAAAGCTTCCTGCAATTAAATAGGGAGATATCCCGTTCTGCCAAACGAGGATGCGCCTTCTGATAGCGACCAGCCATATTCCACCAGAGCAATAAATTAGGAGAAATTTTGAACCATATCTATACAGCCAGGATAAGATTTCAACCTTATAGTTTATAGTATATATAACTTCAAAAGGAATAACACAATTTCTCTAATGTTATGATAATTAGGTCATGATCTGAAGCTTAGTGCAAGCCATGTTTCATCATAATGGCAAGGTTGAATATATTTTTGAATTAAGTAATAAAATTTTGCTGAAAAACTAAAAATGCTATACAAAAACTAAATATGAGTAGAAAATTAAAGCTAGGTATAGCAGTTAATAGACTTTTAAACTAATACACTTTACTAAAGAAGGTATAAGGTATTTCTCCCACTTCCCTAGCGTGCCTCCGTGGTGTAACGGTAGCACGCTCAGCCGGTATTCCAGAGGTCCTTGGTTCGATTCCCGGCGAAGGCGGTTGTATATTTTTCATCTCTCCGCCCTCCAATTAACCTAATGACTCTACAGTGGCGCCCGACCTAAAAGGGTTGTGGATGATGATTCTCCACATCCAGTATTTGGCGACTAGGTCCCCTGAAACCCTAGTCGCCCTTTAAAAAGTGGAGTATATAAGGAATTTCTCCCACTTCCCTAGCGTGCCTTCGTGGTGTAACGGTAGCACGCTGGGCCGGTATTCCAGAGGTCCGTGGTTCGATTCCCGGCGAAGGCGTTTGCTATTTTTCATCTTTCCTGCATCCAAAAATATACCTAATGTCTCTACAAAGGTAATTAATTAATTAATCTGCTTTATTAAGTTTTATCCGTAATTTTTCATGCAAAATTTAGTCTAAAGAGCTCAGAAAGAGACAGATGAATAACTGCATGTATTTACCTCTATTAAAATAAATAAATAATTTTTCAGATCATGAAATTCTGTCAACAGCTACAAGTAACATTAGTTATCTATTCATTTTCAGTTTCTAAATTTCTAACTTTCGTCATTAATTCTTCAGCAAAAATTTAATTAGTTAATTCAAAAATATGAAAAGAAAATTATTCCTCATTTCTTCTTAGGCTCTCAAATCATTATGCAAATATGCCTTTACAACTTTTAAAGCCTGAAAAATACATGTTTGCGATATTATTGTCATGAGATAAGTTGTAGATGCTTTATTTTTTTACCACGATATTTTCGATGACGATGCTTTTAAACTGAGAAGTTTATTAGCTGTATTTTTGACAAATATGATTTGTACTACGGTGTTTTAAAACCGCAGTGTTTTCTTCTCTCTTTGTTTTATCTCATGATGTTTCTTTCTTGCGATGAGCCCACCAGCGGCCGAGCGTAAAGACGCTGAACACTGGTAGTTCGGTCCGAGGTTCGAATCCTTCGAACGGGCTGGCTGCATGGGCGTTTTCGTGGTTTACCCTATGTGTAATGTGTATACGAGAAAGTTTCCCTTAGAAAGTCCTCCACGAAGGCATCCCTCCCTTTAGGCAGATAGCCCTCGTGTGCTTTGCCATAACTAAATGCACCACTACACCATACACCTAACATCTCCGCATTCCTCTGTTATAACCCCATTTTATTCTCAATCCAATCCTTCTTGCGTTGTTTCCTTCTCAACGTTTTTATCCGTGATATTTTTTCTGCGATGTTTTCTCCTGTAAATGGTAACAGACATATGAAACCCATATTCTCGGATAGTTTTTAAATCACCTGGAACTGACTACTGAAAACCTGGAATTTTCTTTCATCTATCATATATAAATGGGCATAATTCAAAAAGAAGTCAGATATTGAATAACGTGTTGATCAACATATTGAAATATCCGTAAATTATCCAGAAAGAATTTGTGTTCATACTCAGTTATGGTACTTCTTAATGGTAATTTATGTACTAAACAGCCAGACGCAATTCTGTATGTATATAGTCAATGTAAGTTATCAGTCTCTGCTAGTAAACACTGACGCTTTAATTATCAAAATAGTACAAATGAAATTCTTACATAATTATATTTCTAATACAAGAAATCAATTTTATAAATAATTAATAATTGATATAAATATTATCGAATTCATATTAGTGTACTTTTTATATTAATGCTGCTTTCTTCCTTAATTAATATATTTGTTGTGTTTTGGTGTATACATATTAAGAAGGTATACATTTGTATATATTTTATGCAGTTTATCATTATTCTTTTAAATTTAGTGGAAAATGTTATTTAAAATTATGAGGGAAATTTGATTTTAACAAGCGTTCAGTTTTCTTTTAGAAATAAAGAATAGCATCCTTTATACCACTATTATCAATCAATTCCTTCCTTGTTTTGTTTGATAAATAACAATCACATGATATGTACTATACAAACATAAATCTAAAAAACATAACTTTATATTTTTCTCAGCAGAATGAAAAAAAAAAAAATCCGGCGACAGATTTTATCATCGGCGGCATATGTTTACACATCTTTCACTTTTTATTTGAGGAACATGCTTTAATCGCTTAATCTTCTGCGCGATTTTGGTGGCGGAGAAGTATTAATTTAATAGACAACTACAAACTTATGTATTAAATAATTAATGAAGTAAACATTACAAAAATATAATGCTCGCGGATCTCTTTCTACCATACTTCAAACGTAAATTTTAAATTATGACATGCATTTGAAGATTTATAAAGCATGTATTGAAACTATACACAAAAGTCAAGTTCATTAGTCGAAAATCAATTTGCACAAAATGCACGCGTTTCTTTAATCACCTGAAACGCTTTCAATTATGCTTTCAACAGGTTCAGTAAATAAAGATTTCGTTGTTAAAAACGGTACTGCTCTTCTGTTATTGAGACGAGGTCAAAAATATATGTTATGTATGCATGTATGTATGTATTCATGTATTGATGTATTATATGTACGTATTTATATGTGTGTGTCTCTCTCTCTCCAAACCACTCTAACTTGCAGCTTAGTTATAGAGCTAGTTTAGCCGTAAATTTAGGTTGGGATAGTAACAATGTAGTTGCTAATAAACCACAGCTCAGCTTAGATTTTATAGATTTAACTTAATTTAAAGAATGGCTGTTGCAACTCTCAGTATTATAATTTTATATAATTATTACTATAATAAACACGTTATCAAGATAACTATTTGCTGTTATAAACAGTAAAAAGCAAACTTTAATAATACTTCGAGGAAGGTATTCTTAGCTCTCATCATTGCTAATTTGTATTCAGAATTCAACTTACCTCCAGATACTTCAAACAGTATGAAAAAACAGCTACCGTTTCTCAAATCTGCTTGGCAGCAGGCACAAGGACATAATCTGCAAATGCAGGTTCCACCTGTTTTCTAAATGTAGACCGTTCCTGTCATAGGTTTCCTAATCCGACATGGATTAAAGTGAAGAAGTAATTGCTATTATTCATATGAAGGAAAGGTGAAACTATTGAGCTTTGCCAGATACCAAAACTAATTTAAAGTATATAACATTATAAAAAAATGTCACATCAGTGTTAATGCGAAAATATTCTAATCTACTAAAAGTTGCGATGCAGTGCTGTTTTGAAGATTTCAAGGAATTCGCCACTGACGAATCATTTCGTCAGGAAATTCGCCGTTTTAATTTTAAAATTAAAACAAAATTAATCCCAGTTCTACTTTACTTAATTATTTATTTATTTGCGTATTTTTTGCAATTATCTATAAACTATTTGTAGCTAATTTTTTACTATTATGTACTTCTAGATCAGTAAATTCCTTATTCTATTTTTCGAAAAATTGACAGGTTAATGTTTCTTGTTAATGTTGTAAGATTCTAACCTGTGTACGTTTAAGTTACAGTTGAAGTTGAAGAATCTTAAGAAATGGTAAGCGAATAATCGCTTGAGTTCGTGAGACAGAAAAGGAAACTTGGGAAGGGTTAAATATCCTTTATTATTCCAAATTAAAGTCACAGAATTCCTTCTTGGAATATTATAATAAAGCCTCTACTCGGGCTTGAATTCAGAAACTAAGAAATTAAAATTAACTAGTCTTAACTAAAAAGATATAACCGAAGCTATCAAGATTCTAACAGATTTGGCCCCTTAACGCTAAATAACGGCGAAGCTATCAAGGGTCTAAAGTACGGCGGAACGTAATAATAGCTTAAGTGAGAGCAGCCTAAAAAAGCGGACGCGCGCTAGTCAGAATCACTGGTTCTCTCTCTCGAAGTCAGTGGAACTTCAGAGTTAAATACTTCTTCTCATTTGCATTCAAATGCAATTCTAAAAATACGTTCTAGAAGTCGGAAACTTGAAATTAAGAAAGGATTGGAAAGTAACTTTAACTCAAAATTTAACTGTTAGGTAAATTAAGACAATCCTTACAATGTTTTCTTTCAGAACTTTTCTTGCAAAAAACTAGAGTTTATATCTTGGAGACTACGGAGAGGTGATGTGATGGGTTCCTAAGGATCCCAGGCATACGCCTGACCTTTCGTGCGGGTACGGGACTACATCCATATACCTCAGACCAACTAAACTAACCTCACTGAAAATATGGTCTTTGAGATTTGATGAAAAAGTGAGGCCTTTTCATGATGATTACTTCGTCGCGAATCAAACTACCGTATTTACGCGAAACAAATGCGCATCGTTTTTGGCCAAATGCAGTATTCAAAATTAGGGTGCGCATTAGATTCGATGGCGCATTAGATTCGAGTGCAAAGTTTGCCGATGACGTCAACCAAATTTAAATCGTAACAATGGATTACTGTATTTCTCGACTACATTTACCGTTACATTTATCGTTGACACATTATTGCATAGAGGATACAAACTGCAGAGTACGTAGTCAAGAAATGAAGGGCAAACAGAGAAGAATGTCATATGACGCTACTTTCAAACGTAAAGTAATTCTTTATGCTGAAATAAATGGCAGTAGAAAGGCAGGGAGAGAGTTCAACGTAGCTGAGAGCAATGTTCGCTTGTGGCGGCAACAGAAATTGGCACTGTTTGCAACTAAATCTAGTAGAAAGAAATTCACTGGCCCTCGCAAAGGAAGAAACCCTAAAATTGAAGAAAACGTTTTGGAATTTGTACGTGAAAGGAGGGAGAATGGACAACCTGTGACTAGTGACACCATAAGAAATAAAGCAAAAGAGGAGGCTGAAGTTCTTGGAATACCGAAACAAGAGTTTAAGGCTAGCCGTGGATGGGTGGATCAGTTTATGAAGCGGATGGGCTTATCTCTAAGACGCCGTACAACAACATGCCAAAAGCTTCCTGCAGATTTTGAGGGAAAACTACTAACATTTCTTCGGAAGGAAAAAAAAAATTCAATGGGGCGAATTGGCAAGGCTGACGAGACGCCAATTTGGTTTGATATGCTCGTAACTACACCATTACGGAGAAGGGGACTAAAGAAACTATCATCAAAACTTCGGGATGTGAAAAACAACGCGTAATAGTGATGCTGGCAATAACAGCAGACGAGTGCAAACTTCCCCCTTTCTTAATCTTCAAACGGAAAACATCCCTAAAACCCCTAAGAATGAAAAGCTGTTCCCAGATGATGTCCTGATTCGAAACCAAGAGAAGGGGTGGATGACGGAATCATTAATGCTTGATTGGCTCCGAAATGTATGGGAACGCCGTTCCGGTGTGCTCTCCAATCCACCATCAATGTTTCGTCTGGACGCAGTTCGTGGTCATCTCACCGACGACGTAAAAAAGAAATTGCACAGCCTAGGCAGTGATCTTGTTATAATTCCTGGAGGGATGACATCTGTGTTACAATCCCTGGACGTTAGTATAAATAAATCTTTTAAGGGGTACGTTCAGGCGGAGTACGAAAAATGGTTTTGTGAGCCAAACCGTGAATTGACCCTGACAGGAAAAATATGCGTGCTGCACCGCACATTGTTGCACACTGGGTTTCTGCTGCCTGGAAAAGCATCGAAGCACCAATGATTATGAAATCTTTCAAGAAATGCTGCATTTCAAATTCATCGAATGGCAATGAAGATGACGTGCTCTGGAACGCCGAGGATTACGATGATGATGATGAGGAAAGAAGAAATGAGTCTGCTTCTGACGAAGAGAGCTGCGAGGATTCCAGTGATGAAAACATTAATGAATAAAGACGTTTACTATTAATCACTGATTCTAGAAACTGTTAGCTAGATAGAAATATTAAGATTTATTTCGTGTTCATATTTTACGATAGGTACCATATATACGGTAGTGGTAATTAACAATGATTGTTTCACATAACAATAGCTCACTAATAGGTTAATTCTATGTTTTGCTACTTTACGTATAAATCCATTGTTGTATAAAATATGGTATCTAAATTTAAATAAAATTATCATACCATTAATTGATAGTTTATATTCAAATCCATTGTTGTATAAAATAAGGTTCAATAAATTCCTTATACTATTGATGCGCATTACATTCGCCGACAAACAATTTTTTTATTATTAAGTTTTAAAATGGGGATGCGCATTAGATTCGATGGCGCATTAGATTCGCATAAATACGGTAAATATTTATCCAGCTTCGGATGAAAAGATGGACGTGTCAGGTTTTATCCAGTTAAAAACGCTTTTAGAATAAGTATTCGACTTAACATTGCCTTAGTAGCGAGCAGAACTCACGGTCCATCATCAGTGCTTCACTGGCGAATGAAGGCAAAGTATCTTAAACCAACTTTTCTGGAAACCAAAAAAAAGGAAGTAATATTACTTATTTATATAACGGTTTCTGAGAGATCAGATGCAAGTTGTCTTGTACAAAGGCAGCAATATTATTTCGTGTCTCCAACAGATTAGTAGCAGACTTCGACTACACTAACCCGTCTTTGACATTTACAGATGCTAACATTTCAGATTCTAACCATTCAGGATACTTCAGATGCTTTGCAGATTATTTCATTTTCTAGCAATGTCTGACTGGGACAAACCAACTACCAAGCTACCGATCATATGGGGGGGGGGGTCACCTGATGTCATGGTATTTAATCGTGCCAAAGCACGCTAGGTCTGGCTATACTTTGCGAGTTAATAAAAATATGTTACATGTATACACTTTCATTTATATCATATTAACGCACACATTCTTCGATCGGCAAACCAATGATAATGAAAATCTAGTAATGCAAATTACATCAGTTCTTGAAACTATGGCTCAAGAATGTTTCCAACAATATCTCAAAGAAACGTTAAAGCCAAATAATACGGCTGCATAGCTTGATAAATTTTTACAGAGTAGTAATTAAAGTGTATTTAAAGAAGAATATGAGTTGTAACAACTGCAGAAAATCAGAATGAACGCAAACAAGATTTCTACACTTTTTGCAGAAACAAAATAGAATCGTTATTAGTAGCCTCTCCCGGAATCTCTAGTAACCTTCTTAATCATTATCAACAATTCCCTGAAAGACCCTTAAGACTATCCGAACTTCTCTTTCGTAGACATACATCCCATACCAGTGATCGTTGCTGCTACTTACTAGTTAGAGTTTGCTGTTTGGGGATTCGCAGTGAAATGTTTCTGAATTACCCCCGAATACTCATTTAGATCTTATCGAATGACGCTCTAAAACATTAAACGCTTTTTCTTGGTAAAGAGCTTGTTTATCGAGCCGAACGAAGAATATCCTACACAGGCCACAACTGAAATTTTCTCTCTCTGCAAACGAATGGAATAAAATCTTTCTTCTATTATTGAAGCAGGTATGACTTTATATACAAATAAAATTTTTAGAAACGTTTATTTTTAATCGCTCTATTTATGTGTGTATCATTCATACCATACAGTACTTTAAATTCAAGCTTGATTTTCTTATTATATTGTTGTGCACATGCATTCATTTTAATTCATAAAATAAACATGTTTGGATTTTTCCTGTTTTCTTATTGATTTCAACAAACGTTAGTTAACAATAATACGGAAAACATGAGTACTTTTTCCCACCTTGCAGGCGAACCTGGCGGACAGCTCTCAGAGTGTTGCCATTCTGTGAATAGCAAGAAGAGGTTTTTTTTCAAATTTCACGAAAACGGAAATGCTTACAAAAATTAGCTAGTCAAAAGAAATAAAAGCACTTCTTTAGGACTTAAATCTTTGTTTCATTTTCAATAAAAGAAATCTATTAATTGGAATTAAAATGCATTTAATTTATAATACATCCAATTCATAATTTTGCAATGGCATCAAATTGATCAATTGATGAATATTAGTAGCACTTTTATGATTAATATAATACATTTCTAATGCAATACATTAGGTGCCTCGTACAAAATCATTTTATGTTTGCTTACAAAGTTGCACTCATCAAAAAAAAAAAAAAAAAAAAAAAAAAAAAAAAAAAAGGTTATAAAGAATTTTTGCAATTCTCGCTGAGTGTCTTCGTGGTGTAAATGGTACCATATTCTGCTTGCGGTCAGAAGATCTGGAGTTTAAATCCCAACCAGAGCATAGCTGATGCATCATATTCTCTAACTTTTACAATCATTCTTTAACTGTGGGAAGATATAAGGAATTTTCGTCTTACTCACTGCTTGCCTTCGTGGTGTAAGTGGTAGCACTTCCTGCTAGCGATTATAAGATCCAGAGTTTGATTCCTGGCAAGATCATAGCAGATAATTTCTCGAATCCTGCTTCGAAATTCTTGTTGAAGTCTATGAGGTAATATTCTGTGTTTGTGTATTTCTGGTTTGTTCTTTATATATCTTATCGCTTGAGCAAAGTTCATCTAGAGATTTTTATCGCAGCTCAGTAAATCTAGAATGAAGCTTTTAAACATAAGATGCATTTATACTGCCTTATTTTCATGCATTTCATGTTACTTATCTATGCTGTGGATTAAATGTAAAACTGGTAAATTGATACATTCTAATAAGTTAATATTCAAGAACTAGTTAAAATAATTTCTTTGTATTTTGGCTTTGAACATTACAATGATAAGAGAAAATTGAGCAGATATTCAACTTCCTGATAATTAAATAAGTTTAATTCTTTTATGCGCTTTGTATGAGTGCAGCATTTAATAATAGTATTATTGTGTACATTTTGATAAAATTTATATTTCTGCTTTATAACAATTGATTCAAAGCGTATTTAAGTGAACAAATTTATTTCAGGGAGGGGAACTACTTTAATCGGATATAAAGAAGTATATATCTTCGACTGCACTGTTTATTATATGAAAATTTTAATTAATATTTTAATCATGTAAACATTATAAAATAATAACTTTTAAATTATCTTAGAAATTGATATATTACATTGTATTTTACAAAAAACATACGAAATTTATCAAATACTACTTTTTCCGTAATGGAATATTATTTAACAGCCTAATAAAAAAACAAAATCTTAATTTCCCTTTCTAATATCCAATTAATTAGTTATCATATGTAAAAAACACCATACTTCGAAAGGCTGATTGCTTTTAGATATTGCTGAAAATAAGTCTGCGGTTTTATTCGTTCAAAATGCAGTACTTCTCAGAAAGGCTATAAAGAAACAAAAGTATATGCAGTAAGGATTGAGAGAAAAATGCACATAATTCTTCTCGACTTTTACGAGGGGTTGTGAAAATGGACACTGGGCACTGAATTCCCGATCTAGCTTTATGTGTCGAAAATTATTCACCAAATATAGAGGTTCCTAAAACCGTTTTTCGTGGTCCGAGTTTCATACGTCAGTCAGAATTTGAGTTAGTCGTGAAAAGCGCAGTTTCTGCTGAGAGGAGCAAAAATAAATTGTATTTCGGAAAGAAAAGGATGTATATTTTTTATGACATGCGCTTGTTTTCTTATTTGTTTCAGAAAAGCATTCCGCGCTTCAATTTATATCTTAGCACATGCTTGATACGAAGTTGAAAATAGGAAGGTGGTTGGCCATACTACTTTAATGAGGTCTCGTGTTTTCTGAAGAGGTCTCTTAAAGAAGAACAGTTTTAAAAAAAATATTCCCACCTTTCCGACGCGATGCTTCTTTTTTGTTGCTTTATTGGTTTTCGCTTAGTAAATGTTTCACCAAACTGATTATTAGAAAACCAATAGAAGAGACAAAAGTAAAAGTAAACCTCATTCAAGTAAGCTTATTTTTGCTTAAGCTTTGTGAATAAAAAAGGAAGAGTATAATAATTAAAATATAGCAAAAATTTCATGAGTTCGAAGCCTACATGCTGGTTTTATTGTAGAAGTTACTAAGATTTATATGTTAAAATGTGTAACTCTTTTTCTACTTTTCATTTTTTTGTCAACGAAGACATTATATATAATGTTTATTCATTACACTGCACTAAAAATAGGTATTATGGCTTTGTAAATCCCTTTTCGATTCTACATTATATTAAATCAATAATATAAATAATTCTTTTTTAGTATAAAGAAGTACTACAGTACTTCTCATCTAATATCAACGTGTGTTAACAGCTATGAAAAGACAAAGAATCGAAGCATATTTAATTTGAAAAAATATGTCGCATCACATACAAGACTTTGCATTTGGAAATAATTAAGATTCGAGCTAATTAAATGCAAGTTTTAATAATTAATTTTTGCAGTAATTTCCTTCAGGAATATGACAGAAATTTGTCTTCATGCATTTAACCATCAATTTCTTAGAAGTTATTTAACATATTAACTCTAAAATATATATAACAGATACTACACGAAATGTACGTTCATTTATATATACATTTATTATTTTTACGTAAGGTTATAGTGAACATGTATTTTGAATTAAATAAAGTTTGTTCCTTTCAATTAAACAAATAATCCGAGCAATATTTTATTTTGCGACAAAACTGTAAGATTTCATATTAATTAACCAGTTATTATGATTTGAACATTATTTTAACTTTTTTCCGTAGTCTTTACTAGAATGCTAATTAGTTGTTGGTTATTTGAGTCGAGAGTTTCAGTGTGTTACAGCAAGAGCGTCTAGCAGCCTTGCATTAGTGTTACGTATTGCCACCAGCACTGCCAATCTTATTCCGGCTTTAGCCTCTCGTTCGCCGGCGTTTAAAATGCACGTCGTTAGTTATCTTGAGCCAACTAAGGTAGGCTATTATGGGTGTATTCTCAGATTACGTAACCTACATTTGAATTTAACATATGCAAACATACTTAATTTAACATGCGTTAATTTAAATACCCGTAAGTAGCAGAGGGTCATCTGTAACACAATTAGTTCTATCTGTTCAAATTAGAGGTAAATAAGAAAATTATTTTAACCTTCATATGACTTGATCATTTACTTCAGACTAAAACGATAACTCGTTGCACAGACTAGTAGGGTCTGCAAGGTATTGAGACAAGCTTCTAGATACAGCATAACCTAACAGAAATGTTCTTGAAAATTTGCAAACAAATAGAAAAACTGTAAATACTTGATATTACAGAAACATACTTGTTGCATGAGAAATTTCTAGGTTTTCTTACGCGTAACGCGGATGCGAGCGATCTTATATTAGAAAAGGTGAATGTGTGTGTGCCGTGGACGCACTTTAGCTAATCAGGGTCAAATGCAATCTTCTTTCCCTCCTTTTCTCCCGAAACGTGAAAGCATGGACGAAATTCACCGATTGTTCACATTTTAGTTAAAGTAAAAGCGAGGTTTCTGTTTCAAAATTTACATTTAGTTTAAAGTACTGTACATGAGTATTATAAGTACAGGGTGGTCATTATAAATTTCCCCAATATGTGAACACCTAGCGGCCTATCCTAGAATTGTTAAGGAGCAGTGACAATGCAAATGAGGAGACTGAAAAATGTTCATAGGAATTACAAGTTTTCAACCTGCCTACCTTCGCAGAAGATAAAACATTGTATGCGAATGATTGTTGAGAACAATGACGATCTTAACATCTCAGGGGGCTATTTGTATAACTTCACGTTTTATGACATTTTCCAGTTATTGAAAATCTCGCGGACCTGATGTATATACATTAGATTTCAGATAACCCCAGAACCAGAAATACATCCGACTGAGGTCGGGGATTGCGGTGGCCACGAAATTGCAAAGTTACGGGAAACGATTCTGTCTCCAAAGTTCTGTAGCAACACTTGTCGAACACATTTGGCAACGTGTGAAGGAATACCATCTTGCATCCATATGGATGTCATTAACTACATTCGCTACTGCAGGTTCGGAATTTGCGTAATTCTGCAACATTGTTGTATACGGAGTACTTGTGATGGAACACTTTTTCATACTTGTGCAAGTGACCTCTTCGAAGAAGTAAGGGCCGATAGCGGATATGCTTGCATTGCTTCATAATATAAAATTATGAGGGTACACTTTTAGCTTTTAGAAACTATTTATTTACAATCTTAGAATGTATAATCACAGAGCACTGCAATACCAGCATAGTTCTATTTCTCAATCCCTCTCCAAAGTGTTGCCAATTACAAGTTACTAAATATTAAATGTTACCATTTACAAATTATTAAATATTACATCTTCCGTTTTTTTAAAAAGTTCAAAAGTTTTAACAGTCTAAAATCAGTCCAAATACCTGGCCGGCTTTCTAATCAGTCTCCCACTTCTAGTTCTTAGCTCACCGTTCCTTGTTTCTGAGTTAGCAGAGTTTGGTAGTTGATCTTCTAAACTTTGCCCTTGAGAATATCTGGAATCATATCCTTTTACATCTGTTTTCTGTGTATTAACTCCTTGTTCTGTTCCTCTGATATTCTCATCAACAGCTAAACTGTTTCCTCTAATATCTTTTCTATTTCTTCTCAATACTGATCCACCTGATCTAAGTATATATGATCTAGGCGTCTTATGCACTTCTTCTACAACTGCTGGTTTCCAGCGATTATCTTGATATACCCGAACACAATCTCTTTTATTTAGCAATGGTAATGTTTTTGTATGACGATCATAATATGACTTCTGTTTAGTTCTTTCTTGGTTGATTTTTTCTTTTACATTTCTCACAACTTGAGGTTTAAGTAATTCTTCAGATGTAGGAAGAATCGTTCTTGTTCTTCTACTCATAAGTCGTTGAGCTGGTGATCCTAGCATCTCATTAGTTGGAGTGTTCCTATGAGCTAACAATGCTAAATAAGGATCAGCATGATCTGCTTGAGCTTTCTTTAACAATTTCTTCGCCGTTTGTACTGAACGCTCTGCTAATCCGTTCGACTGTGGATGGTATGGACTGCTTGTTATATGTTTAAATTGGTATTTCTTTTCAAATTCTGAAAATTCTTTACTTGCAAACTGAGGTCCATTATCAGATATCACTATCAATGGTATACCGTATCTTGCAAAATGAGATTTCATGTAACTGATCACTGTCTGACTTCGAGTATCCGGTAGTTTGCAGATTTCAAAAAAGTTGGAATAGTAATCTACAATTAATAAATATACATCTTTGTTAATCTCAAATAAATCTGTCGCAACTTTATACCAAGGTAAATTGGGAATTTCATGTGGTATCATAGGCTCTCTTATGTTTTTGTTCTGGTATTCATTACATATAGAACATTTTGAAATTTTATCTTCTATCTGCTTGTTCATAAAGGGCCAAAACAAAACATCTCTAGCTCTTTTCTTACATTTTTCTATACCAAAATGACCCTCATGAATTAAATTTAACATTTCCTTTTGCATAGATAAAGGAATAATTACCCTTCCTCCTTTGAAAAATAAATCATTTTCCATTGTCAACTCATCTCTGTAGTCCCAAAATACTTTGACTTGAGGTTCTACCTGATGTTTCCTTTCTGGCCAGCCTCTCAGAATATATTTCTTTAAGCACTGTAGTGTAGCATCACATTCACTTTCTTTCTTTAATTCATAAATTTTGTCATCAGATGCTGGAATCAGTGTACAAATTTCTGTATCTTCATCATTATCTTCTTCTGTTGTATTCAAATATGCTCTACTCAAAGTGTCTGCTATTAATAAGTGTTTCCCCTTTTTGTATCGTACATCTAGATCATATTTCTGTAAATTTAACAGCATTCTTTGCAATCGCTGTGGTGCTTTAAAAAGAGGTTTCTTAGTTATGCTTTCTAATGGTCGATGATCAGTTTCAACTGTAATACGTTTGCCATATATATATTGATGAAATTTAGAACATCCAAAAGTAATAGCTAAAAGCTCTTTTTCTATCTGAGCATAATTTTTCTGATTTTTTGTTAGAGCTCTGGAAGCATAAGCAATTGGTTGGTTTTCTTGTAGTAAAACAGCACCTAATCCTTCAGAACTTGCATCTACTGAAAGAGTTACATCCTTATTAACATCATAGAATTTTAATACGGGTGCTTTTGCAATCAGTTCTTTAAGTGTTTCGAAAGCTTTTTGATGCTTTTCAGTCCAGTGCCAGAGGACATTTTTCTCAAGTAACTGTCTTAATGGTGCAGTAATAGTAGTTAAGTTAGGAATAAATTTGGCTAAATAATTAATCATTCCCAAAAATCTTTGTAGCGAAGGCACATCTGTAGGTTCTGGCATTTTAACAATTGCTTCCACTTTAGAAAAATCAGGTTTTAGTCCATTTTCACTTAACTCGTGTCCTATATAATTCACACGATTAACTTTTATTTTACATTTAGCCTTATTGAACTTCAAATTATTTTCTCGTGCTCTCTGGAGTACTTTTTTAAGTCGTAGCTCATGTTCCTTTTCATTAGATCCCCATATTAAGATATCATCTATAATACATTCAACACCATCTAGACCTTCTATTATTTGGCTTAATTTTCTTTGGCAAATTTCTGGAGCTGAACATATGCCAAAAGGTAATCTTTTAAATTTGTATCTGCCAAAAGGTGTATTGAATGTACACAAATTACTACTTTCTTCGTCAAGCTGGATTTGCCAAAAAGCGCTATTAGCATCTAAAACAGAAAATATTTTTGCGTTAGGCATTCTAGTGACAACTTCGTCAATGGTTAACATCGGATAATGTTCTCGTTTTATAGCTTTATTTAAATCTCTAGGATCTAAACATATTCTTATTTTGTTCGGTTTGACAACTGTAACCATTGAATTTACCCATTCAGTTGGTTCTCTTACTTTCTCAATAACATTTAAATTTTCCATTCTTTGTAATTCTTTCTTAACTTTATCACGTATAGCTATGGGTATTTTTCTTGGAGGATGAATGACTGGCGTTACATCTTGTTTTAACTGGATTTTATATTCTCCATTCAAACAACCTAAGCCTTCAAATACATCTTTGTATTCCTCCAGTAAGTCTTCAGTGTAAACAGACATTACTTTCTGAATCAAACCTAGTTGCAAACATGATTTTAATCCTAATATAGAAGGTACTTCTTTGTCAATAACTTGGAATTCCACAACATAATTATTTTTTCCATATTGGCAGTTAAGTACTACTTTTCCTAAAGTATCCATTTTATTCCCAGAGAATGTAACTAATCTTTTAATTTCAGACTTCTGTATCGGAACATTTAGCAATTTCAGTTTGCTTTTAGAAATAACATTGCACATTGCTCCAGTATCTAACTGCAAATTTACTTTTATTTACATTAACGTCAACAGTCCATTTCTCTTCCTTGTTATCTGAATTAAGGTTTAATGTGCCAACATAAAATTCTAACTCTTTCTCAGAGTCATGATTTATTAATTTAATTTGTCTATCTTTTTTGTTTACCTTGACTGCTTCATTTTTTATTATATAGCTTTTACACTGACTCGCGAAATGATTTGCCTTTTTACATTTATGACAGATTTTTCCATATGCTGGACACATTCGATACTCATGAGATGTTCCACATTTAGAACAAACTTTTGTCTTTTGTTTATTGGTATTTACCTCTTTGTAGGTATTCTTATTATATTTACTTAGTTTCTTTTTCACTAAGTTTACAGCAGTTTCCTCATCCTTTATGATTTTCATTTGATGTGCACTTATTTCAGCAGATCTGCATATATCAAGAGCTTTTTCTAATGTTAATTCTGTTTCATGTAACAATCTTGCTCTCACTATATCATCTTTAATACCACAAACAATTTTATCCTTTATTAAACTATCCGTTAATTGTGCAAACTCGCATGTTCTAGCTTTATTTCGAAGATCAGTTACGTATTCATCTATGGTTTCTGACGCGGTTTGATTTCTAGTAAAGAATAAATGTCTTTCATATGTAATATTTTTCTTAGGAATACAATATTCTGTAAATTTTGTTTTAATTTCACATAATTTAATTTCTTTACCCTCTTCTATAGGAAATGTATTATATATTTCAAGACCACGAATTCCTATTACATGAAGAAAAGTATTAACTCTTACCTTCTCTTCTTTATTATGTAATCCACTAGCTACTTCATATATTTCAAATGATTGCAGCCATCTCTGCCAATTCGAAGCCAGATTTCCATCAAATTTCATCGGCTCTGGTGGTTTTAAACTTTCCATTTTGAAAGCAAAACACTTCTGACACCATATAAAATTATGAGGGTACACTTTTAGCTTTTAGAAACTATTTATTTACAATCTTAGAATTTATAATCACAGAGCACTGCAATACCAGCATAGTTCTATTTCTCAATCCCTCTCCAAAGTGTTGCCAATTACAAGTTACTAAATATTAAATGTTACCATTTACAAATTATTAAATATTACACATAACACAATCCTAATTGCTTCGTATAAAGTGCCACACTGGTGGTTCCACATTGTGTAGATTTTTGTCAACCCAGTGTACGCTTCTACAGTCTATCCCTGTGAATTATGCAAAGTGCGTCAATGCATCTGCTCTCTATGTTGATTGATTTCTTTGAACTGATCGCCGGTTCGGTTAACAGAGAACATTGTAGATAGAGGTATGGTTAATAAAGGTCTTTGCGTATAGGGATACAGAACAGCAAAGTTTTACGAAATTAATTTGTAAGAATTAAAGCTATTATGCAGTTACTGTTTTTACGAAAAAACAGTTACCTGAAACGTGTTTAAATATAAGCCTCTAAGATGATCGAATTATATTACTAATTAAAAAATTACATTAAGGTGTTCAAAATAAATTATTGCATTTCATATCATTTACTTATATTAAAGACAGAATATTTCGTTGTAGCTTTATTATATTACGAAGAAGTTTGCAATTTAAAGCGGTATTTTATTTTACAGCAGCACTTTTGCATATAGCTATATAGTGTAAGTATATTGTAATGAATTTTTAAAGAAATCTCTCCATTTTTAATCGAACAACCAACTTTATTAGTCAAAACTTACAGAATAACTGAAAAACATTTTAAGCGCGTGCATCTTCCGGTACGGATATTCTATGCGCGGGGTTCCTTTAGATTTCTTACTGGTATTATGTTGGTAGCGTAACAACGCAAATACGTTGCAATATCCTCCAATCTTCCCATGAAAAATTATAATTGTAAAAGAATTGTTACTGAAGTTTAAGAAACTATGATTTACATAATCGCTTCAGTTTTGTCTCCACACTGATATTTTGATTCTGCTGTTTTTGTGAAGCTTCACATATATGCCAAAGTCCTTCAGCTTAAGAAACATAAAAAATACGTGTATAGGCTGAGAGACATGTAGTGTAGTATAAATCTGGAGAGTGTTTGTGCCTTGTAGTGGCTTGTAAACAATTTTGGTTTCATGCTTATAAAAGATAAATTTTTTCTTGTTCTACACTATGTTGATGCCCCATGTCAGTGCGCCTATAAGGAACTTATGTTATTTTAACCAACTATGTTTTAGTTTGACTTTCCTTTCCTTCTTAATTTTAGTTTCCTACCGGAGTGTAAATTTTGTAATGAAGTAGTATTCTAATTTAAGCTTGTTTCAGGAGCAGTATTTAAGCTGCGTTTCAAGAGCTCGAATATGTTCCGAGTTTATGTTGCTTATTTGAAATTAGTCCTCTAGTCGGTGTTAGACACATTTCAGTCTATACTGATATTTCTAGGCTCGGCTTTGCTGTGGGCAGCCGATCTAGGGTTTAGTTAAGTTAAAGAAGCTTGTCGTTAGACATCTTAATTTATTATCGATTTGTTACACTCTTATTTTCTCTTAAATTTACGTAGCCACAAGTGATGGTGATTTGTGAGCACCACGCGCGGGAATCGGTTTTAATTTAGTCAAATAAATAGTTTTAATTTAGTTTAAATAAATAGGTTATTTAAAACCCTCCTATGCAGTATTCATTCTCAAAAGACATAGCGAGTATTCGCTACCTCGTCATCTACGTAGGCTACAGTGCATGTTACCAAAAAGAACCTAAAATCTCTATACGCCATAATGCACTTGCTGATTTTTTTAAAGGGATTTATTAAATTTTCAATATATGCCGCCTATTCTATCGATTTACTCCCGTGACCATGATTATGGTGATAATAAATAATTGTGAGAAGACTTAATTATCACTTAGAAACTTGCGGGCTTCTTGCTGAGGAGCAGGCTGAGTTTAGAAGCTCCAGATCTACTAACCAACATGTTGGCCTTCTGAGTCAATGTGACAAGGACGCCCTGGATAAGAGACAGGTCCTGACCGTAGTTTTTACTGACCTCAAGTCTGCCTGCGACAAAGTATGGCGGGAGTGCCTCCTACTGAAACTGTCTGGGCTAGGCATTAGAGAAAATCTTTTTA
This sequence comes from Stegodyphus dumicola, assembly GCF_044657685.1. Classification (NCBI taxonomy): domain Eukaryota; kingdom Metazoa; phylum Arthropoda; class Arachnida; order Araneae; family Eresidae; genus Stegodyphus; species Stegodyphus dumicola. The sequence continues at coordinate 137,455,723 of NC_140781.1, read as the reverse complement.
ATTGGATTAAAGGCATCCTGTGCCAGCTCTCTTTCGGAGTCAGGTACGGCAACGCTCTATCGAAATCTAAAATCTTAAAAACAGGTCTCCCACAGGGAGCTGTTAGTAGCTGCTCCCTTTTTAACATCTATATTAATGATTTGATTTGTAAAATACGAGAGATTTCTGGCGTCAAGGGCTGAAACTTACTTCTTACGTGAATTTCAACTTCCCCAGCAGTATCATTTGGTAAAATATCATTATCATTATTTAAACCATTGCCATTCCTTTCTTCTTCATCACTAGCCTCTGCAATTTTTGGGGAAACAACAATATCAGTTTCATTCTGGTCATTATTAACATTATCATCATCTGTTTCTTCATCAAAAAATCTTTGAAGGGCTTCTTCTAATTTAAGTACCTCTCTCTAGGCATTTTTAAACAACCAGAACATGAACCAGAACATCGAAAGGAATGAGTGAAAAAGGAGATTGCCTACCCGTTTCGTACTGACGTTGCGTCAACGCAACACCTGTTTTCCCTTCCTTCCCAACACAAATATGAACATCTGACTGATGTAATGTTCTGATAAACGGTGACCTTGACGTAAATAGATCACTCATAAAGACGGCGATTCTTTCGTTAAATGTTTTCAGCAAAAATACCCGGTCGAAAATTTTGCTTAAAGTATGAGATTAATTATTATAAACAAAATCATTGTTGAAGGCAAATATTTTTTACAGAAATAATCTTCATAATATTCCCTACACAAAATCATCTGCTGGTATAAAATATCTTAGGTAGTTATATTTATATACGCATTTATTTTGACCGTTGCGTCAACGCAACACCAGCGGCTAATGGGTTAATGAATGAAACAGAATTACTTGTTCCACTACAAAATCCAATAAATTTGAAATCTTTCTGGATTAATCTTGACCTGGGTCAAAAACTAACGAAACGTAATACAGATCGTCTATTTTGGGAGCCCTCGCTTTCGATGTATTAAATAATTTTGACCCTGAGCCAGAGTGGCTTCGGATCTTCACTGATGGATCCCTCTGGTCTGATGACCCTAATGCAGGTGCCGGAGTTTTCTCCGAAATTTTCTCTTTCTATCCCTGTGGGCCAAGGTTCTGCTTTTGACGGTGAAATTGCTGCGATTCGCACAGCGATCCATATTGTTAGGGACCTTATTAAAAGATCTATCAAAGTACGCGCTCAAGAAGATCTCTATCACCGTGTTTCTCATAAGTCTTGGAAGAATGCTATCCCGAATTTGTGTAATGGCCCAAGGCATAGAGCGGTCGTTGAATTCCGCCTTGCCACCGGACATGACTGCCTACAATAACACTTTCATAGATTCAAAATTGTTCCTTCTCCGATATGTACTCTGTGCAGCTCTGGAGAGGTGATGGATGCCGAGCATCTACTCCACTGTCCTGCTCTGCGCAAGACATTTCTCGCGGAGCGATACTAGGAGGCAACAGATATGTTAGTTTAATAGACTCTGTAGCAGTTGTTTTTTCTTCTCATTGTATTGCTGTATTCTATGTTCTTTGTTCTTGTATTTTTGCTGTAACTGTTCATAATCTGGCATTGGAAATTTAAAAAAAATGATTATGGTGAACAATAGGTGACCATCGCTTTGATGGTTACCAATTCTGCTTTGTTTGTCTTAGGTCGAGGGTCATCTCAAAGTGCAGAATTAAAGTAACATTATAAACATAATTCACAGATTTTTTTTTCTCATTTTTACAGGCGTAAATAGCATCTATTGCGAACAGCTAATCTTTAGTTACAGAATTGTAAGGATTATAAGGCATTTTTTTTTTTTATTTTTTAAATGCAAAAATGCGCTTTTGAAAAGTGAACCCGTCCCTTATACGTGCATCATAGCACTTAATTTAATTCTAAAATGTCATGTAAATCATTTAACTACCTTTCTTTTAAAACACCTTTAAAAGTATATTATAACAGATGAGTATTACTTTGGCAGTTAGAAAAATACTCAGCTTCGAAAAAATGTAGAAACGTGTTTTCAAATGTTAGTTTTTAACTGAAAATGATTTGGTGTTTCAGGCATCCGAAAAATTCAACAGTAGATTGGAATAAACGCACACATACAAAAAAGAAGAAAAGATTTTTTAAGCATTTTAACAAATTAAGACACAATAACACGCCGAATAAATACTAATTCAGAAGTCAAACAACAAAATTCAGCGTTAATTTACAAAATTTTCACAGGACTAGATTCGATGGTTTTACCGAACCATCATCTTCAGCTGCAAAACCGCAAATGAACAAGATAGGAAATAATGTTTAGATAATATAAGAAAGCCTGGACAAGAATAAGCAAGTGGCGCCATCTGTTGGCGAAACCAGAACTAAAACATAATTTCTCTAAAAGCCGAAGGCAAATTTGGATTGGAATTAGGATCGTTAACTAGAACAGAAAGACTTTTATGAATGTGAAATGCCTCTAGAAAATCCAGTTCTCCAATGGAACATGTTTTTTGAATAATTTTGGCAGCAGAAAAATTGAAAGTGTGATTTTCGGACCAACAATGTTGAGCAACAGAAGACTTCTGTGTTTCCTTTTTTCTAACATATGCCTCATGTTCTTTGACGCGAAATTTTAAGGCTCTCTTAGTTTGGCCAATGTAAATTAAACCGCACTGGCAAGGAATCCTATAAATACCCCAGGAATTCATATCCGGAATGGGGTTCTTGAGTATAGAAGTTGGAATTTTATTGATGGGAGAGTAAACAACCCGAAAGTTAAATTTCTGCAAAATATGTGCAACTTTATAGCTAATTGATGGAAAGAAGGGAATGACAACAGAATTTTTATAATCTCCTAAAATAAGAGTGTGGCTTTTAGTGTGTTGAGATGCGTGCGATTCATTCTAACCCGGATATTGTCATTTCAAAGGCCGACAAAGGTGGCCAGATAGTCGTCATGGATAAGAACACTTACATCGATGGTGTCACTAAACTCTTAAACGAAGGACCATATAATCCGATTCCCTAAAGATCCTTCACCTTCGGACTTATCCAAAAGAAAAACTGCGATCAAATCTTCGCAAATCATTTCAAGCAACTTAAAACATTCGCTTATCCCATCTGTTGCGAATTGTGCCAGATTATATGCTCTTCCCAAAATTCATAAAAGTGGTATTCCTTTCCACCCTATTGTATCAAATTTAGGTACTGCCTCGTATCCATTAGCTAAATATTTAGTTTCTAGATTTTCCACTCTATTAGACAATAACATTTACACCATAAAAAATTCAATAGAGTTTGTAAAAAAGGTTAAAAACATTTCTCCTCGTAATTTACTCATGGTTTCTTTTGATGTAAAATCATTATTCACCAATGTCCCAGTGGAGGGTGCATTAAGATGTCTAGAAACCAGACTTCGCGAATTTCATTTCTCTTGCATCGAAATTGATGAGCTAATTTCTCTCACTCAACTCTGTTTGAAACAAACACATTTTGTTTTCCAAAATAAATATTACAAGCAAACTGAGGGATTAGCCATGGGAAGCCCCCTCAGTCCCATCCTGGCTGATATCTACATGCATTATTATGAATCAAAATTATTTGAAACTTTAAACTTCCCGGCATGGTTCCGCTACGTAGACGATACTTTTACCCTGTTTGAAGGTAATAAAGATGATTTAAATAGAGTTCTTTCAACAATGAATTCTATTGATCCTGCTATTCAGTTCACTTTTGAACTTGAGACTTGCAATTCTCTTCCGTTTCTCGACATTCTGGTCACACGTAACACATCCAACTTCAGTACTACAGTTTACCGTAAACCTTCATCGGTTTGCCTTCCACCACACTTTAAATCATGTCATCCGACTAAACAAAAGTTAGCTTCATTTTATTCCTATGTTTTCCGTGCTCTTCAAGTTTGCTCCTCCAAACTAGCCCTTGATGAAGAACTAAATTATTTAAAAGCAATAGCTATTGACAGGGGCTTTTCACCCAACATTATTAATCAAGCAGTTAAAAAATTCTCATCTCAACACACTAAAAGCCACACTCTTATTTTAGGAGATTATAAAAATTCTGTTGTCATTCCCTTCTTTCCATCAATTAGCTATAAAGTTGCACATATTTTGCAGAAATTTAACTTTCGGGTTGTTTACTCTCCCATCAATAAAATTCCAATTTCTATACTCAAGGACCCCATTCCGGATATGAATTCCTGGGGTATTTATAGGATTCCTTGCCAGTGCGGTTTAATTTACATTGGCCAAACTAAGAGAGCCTTAAAATTTCGCGTCAAAGAACATGAGGCATATGTTAGAAAAAAGGAAACACAGAAGTCTTCTGTTGCTCAATATTGTTGGTCCGAAAATCACACTTTCAATTTTTCTGCTGCCAAAATTATTCAAAAAACATCTTCCATTGGAGAACTGGATTTTCTAGAGGCATTTCACATTCATAAAAATCTTTCTGTTCTAGTTAACGATCCTAATTCCAATCCAAATTTGCCTTCGGCTTTTAGAGAAATTATGTTTTAGTTCTGGTTTCGCCAACAGATGGCGCCACTTGCTTATTCTTGTCCAGGCATTCTTATCTTATCTAAACATTATTTCCTATCTTGGTCATTTGCGGTTTTGCAGCTGAAGGTGATGGTTCGGTAAAACCATCGAAACTAGTCCTGTGAAAATTTTGTAAATTAACGCTGATTTTTGTTGTTTGACTTCTGAATTAGCACATTTTAACAAAGTTTAAAATTTTCCATATTGCACAAAGAAATCGTTTAATTTTTCCGTGGTACATTTACTAAGAACTTCATTTTCTCTTGTAGATTTATTATATGTATTACGGAGTATTCAATTTATTTTGTTCTATACCAGACTGTTGTAAAACTTTTTAATGCAATGCTACTACATTTCATTCTATTTAAATCTTTATTCATCGTATCATTTTAATATTAAATAATATATAGAAATAAGTATAATTTTGCTTGAGATAGTCAGAAGCCAATTTTAACCTTGATAACACTTATAAACTAAAGGACACCTTATTCGTGAGAGTGCATTATGTTCAAGCCAGTAATGTAATTTGTTAGTAATTAATTTACGAACATTTAAACACACATTCTTCACAACGCAATAATATGCGATAATGACTTTACTACATTTACAAATTGTTGCTAGCTCTAAATGACAATATCTTTTATCACGTACATATCAGGCAAATACTATAAATGGATACACGTGATAGTATTTAACGCTAGAAACACTGATGGGTACAAGAATTGATTAAATACCACATTTCGAGTTGTGATATATCTAATATTTCACCGTGTAGAAAAAGGGTGCGCATAATAATCCACATCCATATAAATACACATATTTGCACTGTCTTGAATAATGCATCGATTTCCCAGTTAGGTTCATAAAAGCACTCAAACTTGATGCATCGGCTGTCCAACATTCGTTCGATCGACAGCAATTTGGCACTTTAGATACGCACGCAGTCTGGTGGGTGGTGCCAGACCTCATGGAATTTCGTTTCTCAACACTTCTAATGCGAATTCCTTTTAACTCGCACATTTATAGAAGAGAAATTTCTGTTCTTTCCGTAAAATTATTCACTTTCTGGTGTGAAATAATGTGCGGTCAAAATAGTTGGTCATAATATCAGGAATACTTTAATGGCTGAACATTACAGCAGTTGATATGGCTCTAAATTAGATAATAAGGGAAAAATCTGCATGAATCTTTATTCCGTTGTAAGTTTGAATTATTTATTTTTATATTGAAACGAATGTTGATAATACAGACACTTCTTTTCAAATGAAACTGAAAGGGTCTTCAGAAACTTTTAGGATTTTTTTTTTTTTTTTTTATATTCAGTGCATAACAAACATTAACACCAGTTTTAGAGAGAGAATAACGAATTTTGAGGTGAGTCTATGACCTCTTTACAATATCATCAACATAGATTTCCTCCTGAAAACAACGTTTGTTGTACTTAATGCGAATTATGAATTAAATGCATAATTTGGAAAATTATACCAAGCTTTAAAATTCGGTAAGAAATTTTTCTTAACTGTGATACATTGCTCAGAAAAAGAAATGAAAACATTCTAAAAAATTATCACGGTTCATAATCCCTCATCATGCACTACTGATCATTTGCATAAGGTGTGTTGGTGTTGGTGTATTTAATTATGGCAAAGCACACTAGGGCTATCTGCCTAAGGGGAGGGATGCCTTCGTGGAGGACTTTCTAAGGGAAACTGGCTCGTATACACGTTACACATGGGGAAAACCACGAAAACACCCATGCAGCCAGCCCGTTCGCGGGAATCGAACCTTGGACCGAACTACCAGTGTTCAGCGACTTTACCGCTCGGCCGCTGGTGGGCTCATTTGCATAAGGGGATACTGACTAATGCACAGATAACCTAACATAGGCATAACTCAAGAACGACTCGACAGATAACATTAAATTTTGTTACAACATTCCAGTAATTGAAATGCTTGATTAGTAATAACCGCTAGTTTATATCTTTCCCTAATACATTAATATGAGTTAGTCTTCGCCTGTGATTTTGATTAAAATACAATATCCTTGCTGGGAAATTTGAATAAAACATACAGAATTAATTCCCAATGTCACACAAGAAATGTTCACGACCAACACTGTCCTCGAAAAGTAATTTAATTCGTAAATAAGGGATGTTGGTGTATGTGAGTATGACAAAGCCTCGAGAGCTATCGGTCTAAGAGAAGAGATGTCTTCGTAATGGATTTTTTAAAGGAACCTGGCTCGTATACACGTTACACATGGCAAAAGGCACGAAACCTCTGATGCAGCAAGCTCGTTTACGGGATTCGAATCCTAGACCGAAATAGCATTGTTCGGCGACTTTGCCCAGGCCTAATTCATAAGTAAGAATTAACAGCCACGATTCTTGAATGATTGGCAGTACACTAGTTACAAAGTCATAAATCAAATCTATTTATCGGTACCAGCGTTCCATTAGGAACAAAATGGCTTTACGTATGATTATCCAAATCACAATCCTTGATCAACGAGTTGGACAAAAGTGCCTGGAAATCAATCTCTTAGTTTTTTCTTTGGAGGATTTTTAGAGATCTATCATAAAAATGCTCAAATAATCCCAGATAGTAGTAGTGGTATGAAAGCTATACTCCATGCAGTTACAAATGAACTGGTGACAAATGTTGCCTGAAGTTAGAAGGCCAGATTCTTTATACTATTGTTGCAGATGGAAAACATTTCAAGAATCTCACCACGAATTTATTCAATATTCGACCAGTCTAAGATTTTAAAGTAGAGTCGAAATTGTAGGGTAAACGGAGAATTCCAGTAATCCAAAATTTGATTTATCGAATATTTAGTATTAAATTTTGCATTTCAACTGACCGCAGTTCGAGTAATCAAAGTTCCGCAGCAAGTATTGATGACGATGCAATACGTATTATTTCGGGAAGAAATAAATTGTGATTACGTGCTTGGTGATTGGTTTGGGTCTGACTAGAATTTTTCATTCAATTTATGAGCAAAATTTGGAATAAAAAAGTTACATAAAAAAAGCAATAATTTTTGACTAACTATCGGAGGTCATTTTTCTTTCGTTGTAGAGTTTAAAGAATTATTATAGGTTATTCTAAAGTTATAAGCCTTAAAATATAAAATTTTTTTAAAAAATCTTTTTGTCTGTTATAGTAATAAGAACTTCATTTCTTTAATTGAGCTACAAAAGTTCTTAGAAAGAAAATTTTATTGATGATCATTATTTAAGTCAAAAACTTTTATTCAGAACTATGCACATTGCAGTTATTGATTAACTAAACAGCAAATCTCTTCTCATACCTACAATTTAGGCTCTGAATTCAATTTTCTCTCTGTCTGTTTTCCAAACATAGGTCTATATCCACTTAAATAGGAAATGTTCTCTTTTTTTTCTGTCGGTATCATCATTTTTGTCTTTTTCCTTTATCTGATAAAACAGCTCATTTAACGTCACACTTCTTTGCTTGCCATGGAGTTAATTCCCTTTGTTCTATATCTCTTTTTTTTTTCAGATGTATATCGTATTGTGTTGAAAACGTAGTGAATATTAGACGTAAGTAGATTTTTAATTCTTCTTCAAGATCTCCAGAGGAAACTTCTCCCATTTCTTATATGCAAAACCAAAGGCGAAGCTTATTCTCTTTTATTAATTTATTTTTTGTGTGAGGTATTGTAGTTATTTTTTACTGTTTTTGACTTTGTGACTTGACAATACCTTATGAGGTGTTTTAAATCTTTTTGTTATTTCTCATTTCCTAATACCTTGAATAACATTAACTCTGGGCATTCTTCATCTCCAACTGTTTTATATTAAGTTCTAGGTATTCTTAAAACTGTATCAACCAATATTAAAAAAATAATTCAACGCAACAGAACCAAATCGTAGATTGGGCTTTTTGCCAGGTATAAAAATTATTTTCAATAACTGTAAATTTACCAAAAACGTATATTTAAAAGTAGTTTAATATTCTCTCTTATCATTTACGTTATAAATGAGTAAAAACTAAGATTACAATTTATCTGATACCCGGAAAGAAATAACTTGTGATGAACGTTTATGAAGAAATAGGAAGGGTGAAATCTCTCCATTGGCAAAGTAGCAAAATTTAACCGTAGAAAATATGCAACAAAGCTAGTTAATTTATCCACATAATACCCAAGTTAGAGGTATGCTTTAATAAAATTGATATTGCATAGAATCGACACAGTGTATTATAAAAACGAACTGATACAGAATCGATACCGCGGTAGAATTAATGATATTTTAAAGTATAACGATAAACAGGAAATTTTGATTAATACTAATGTTGCCACCTGCACAGGATCATCACATATATACGATCGACAACGGTATAGGGTCGATCCTGGAATACTGACGACAGCGGTATATAACCGACATTTTTCATAGCTCTTATAATTATATAATGAAGAGGGTAATAATTTCATTGAATTAATGTTTCTAGTGTACCTGCATAGGATCGACAGAGGTGTAGGCTCTATCGCCAGCATGGGATGCATCTCTGGCATAGAATCGAAATTTGTAGCTGAGCTGCCGTATTTATAGAAATTTTTAACAAAAGTTGTCGAACATGTGCCACATGAAATGTTAGAAAACTATAACTCTGAATGTTCCCTGCTGACTTTATTTCAATTTTGATTTTTAAACTACAACATTTTAAAGTTTTATTTATAAAATGGGTTATTTGGTTATGAAAAAGCGTGCTGGGGAATGCTATCTATAAGAAAGGATTCCTTCATAGACGCATTTGTGAGAAAAGCACCACCGTATTAATATTCTGCATAAGAAACACCTTAGGCATCCTATACAGTCAACCCGTTAAAACAGTTGAAAACGCAGCATTGAGCAAGATTCAGGTATTTACCTTTCTATAGCTACTTACCGAGAGTTTTATTTAAATCACCAAAGCTTAAGTAATTCAACAAAAATGAAAACATTTATCACTAACTACTTATCTAATACTGTTTTACATTAAATTGCACAGTCAGACATATAATTACTGATGTAAGATTTGATAAAACTTCTACCTGCATATTAAGAAAGAAAGAAGCATTTCTCTTTTTCGTAAAGAATGAATACTCACTCTGAAAATATCGACAGTCCAAAATCTTGCTCAAGACTGAATATTACTCTACCTATCACATCTGAGTTAAAATACAAATTTATTTTCATATTAACTTAACTAAGATATGACGTAACATCTGCAACTGCTATACTTAAAGAAATGAGTCTATCTATTTATAGTCAATTAATTTGCTGCATCTTTGCGAACTGAGTGATGTAGTAAAAAAGGCACTGAAAAGCTACAGGAAAATAAAAATTTAATTGATAAATGAAACTTGAAATAAAACCATATAAGCTAATTCCCGTGAGTTCACATCTTCATCAGGCTTATGTATATTATTTCTTAAATTATTTATCTATGTGATTACCTGACACCTTTCTGCTCATACACTGCAACCTATTTTTCACATGGTTTCACACTGTATTCAGTACTCGTTCGTATGTATAAATATACGTTTGTATGTGAAATATATATATATATATTTCACATTTCACCAATATATACGCATATATATTTTCCCCTTATGAGTGAGTACATATGTTAACATATTTCCCTATATTTGTCTTCAACTTTAGGTGCACGCATGTATATCTACGGGATGAGTCAGAAATATTTTATACTTTTGAAATACATTGAAAGTGTTATTCTATACAGCTGAAGTAACTGGTGAAGGGCGTATTTAAACGTAAAACTTCGTTCTTGTATTTCAAATATGTGCTATGATCTGGAATTTATATCATTACCCAAGATGACTCTGAAAATGCAGCTGCAAGTTGCAGAATGTGCCGTTGCATACCATGGTGATTGAGAGAATCTTAGACTAATAAGACATACTTTTACAGCAGCAGTTTTGCCCTCTGCTGGGGGAAAGTAGAGGAAAAAATTTCCTACAACGGACAGCATTCAGAAAAGGAAACCTGATGAATAAATTCGCAAGTAGCATCGATGAAGCAACATCTACAAGGATTCTGGAAGGATTCAAATAGGCGGACAGTTTGAGGCAATAAAGTGAGCCTGATTGATATTACTTTTCAGTTCAAAGACTTGAATATACAATGACACTATGTAGACTTTATGCTAAGATACCCATTTTCTTATAATTTGCATCTGTAGTAATTACTTTTTCGTTTTATAAACTCTTACCTGGTTAATCTTATACACGTAAATTAAGATATTTAATGTAGAGATTTTAAAAGTTTTAGAGGCATATAGCTTTTGGCAGACATGCTCGCAGTTGTAATTTTCTCTCATCCGTCTCTGCTACATTAGTTATCTAGCTTTAGTCCTTTTGCTAGCCGAAGTTAAATAGCATAATCAAAATTTGAGCTTAAAATTAGTTAGACCATTTGTACTAGCGTATACTGCTACGTTTCATTTTAATTTGTGGACTCAACTTCCTGTTACCTAATACCCTCAGATATTGAAGTTTTAATTTTCAGAGCAAGATGTGCAATTGTTAAGCTCAATCTTTTAATAAAAAAGTTATTTAAAACCGTCTTAGTTATAATTTCACAAAAGAAGCGATATTTTGTTTGTCAATCTTAGCAGGGTGGAACAACCTTTAGTAAATTTCATATAATAACCCTAAAACTATCTAATTATTCCAAGACACAGTATTAACATCACACGATGTCATCACATTATAGCCGCGCATTTGGCTCCCTTGAATGCGAAATGTTGAAAGTATAAGCATTTTACTATATGTTTTAGTACATGCGCTAATGAAATTGCTGGATTCGAATCCTGACCACATATTCTTGAACTTTGACCAAATTGTAGATCAGGTCCACAAATTTCATCGTGACCGGCAGGTGGAATTTAGGTGATCAAATGATGTATAGGTGATAAAATATATTTTCCTATCTCCGTCGCAATTTTGATGGACCACATAGGATAGAACCATGGGGCTCCTAACCCTTTGATTTCTTACCATGAATATTCCCTACGTCTATTTCTCGAAGGATATTCTGTCCAATAGTATTTCAGTGCCCTCAGTAATATGAGAGCCGGTACCATTAACCACCATTCTAGTCGGCGAAGGTCTTGGCATTTAAAATATACAATAAAAAAACTGTTATAAGAACGAATATTGTATTTCATTATTATTCAGTTTATTGAAACGCAAATTAAGGCCAAAAAGCCATTGAATTTTTAGTACTCTTCCAGGAACGGACAAGTACAGTTATCTTGACAATTTGATGCATGGGTATAGGTATTAAGTTACTTAATGTTATTTTTGTGCTTCCTAACTTCGAATGTCTCTGCCTCAGGGTTTTATAAGAATGTGATAACGCAGATAGAAATAGATAGGCCTGGTAATATTTCATTTTTTTAATATAGGGGGAAAATTCTTGAAAGTTGTTCTAGCAGCAGCTGTCTCAGACATGCGAATTTATTTAAAGTTCACGCTATAAGGCTCCTCTCTACTCTCTGAAGTTATTATTTTTTATCGTTGCAGACGTGCCAACCTGAATAATCGATGCGAGGCTTTTTTTCATAATCCTTAAAGAAATAGCCTTAGTTTTGAACATTAGATTCGCCTTTTGTTTATGCACTTTTTCATTGCGATAGGTGGTCGTTGTAGCAAGAAACGCCGAGGGTTTAAAATCTTTTCTAAACCTGGGATAAATGGCAACGTGAGGTACTTTCAAGGCATCTGAATTATTCCGGTAAGTAGTAGTTTTTATAACAAATGCTGAATGAATATCACTTAAATCATTTTGCTTCAGCAAATTTTTATTGGAAAAAGTACTTGTCTTATTTTATGCACTTTTGTGTTTTGTAAGGATTAGAGAAAATGATATTTTCTTCCTGAAAAATGAAACATCCGAAGAAAAAATTATGTTTTTTAACGTCGGTACTAGCAATTCTAACCTGGTGCAAATGTAAATCGAAACAGAAGTATGAGAGCGTTGAGAAGCTCCATGAGAGAAACATTAATAAAAACTAATGAAATACAGTTCACTTAGATATTAATTCTTAAAAAGAAATAAAGGGAAAAACGCATTAAAAAGTGTTTTGAACTGCAAATAAATGTAATTAACATAAGATTAATAAATAAAATAAAATAAAATAACTGAAGGAGACTGCGATTCATATTTTAAAATTGAAAATCCTCTTTTTATAAACAAGTCATGGCAAACTATTTTAAAATCTTTCTATCTTTCTCTTGACTTTTTCTGACTTTTATTACTTTTCCAGATGACTGAAATTTTGTGCGATTTGGAAACTATACTAACATAAGCTGTGAATTTAGGACTTTTGTCGCGCACTGCTTTATATTTCCTCCGTTTATCCACCAGATATTTACCATTTTTACATTCATGCAATACTTAATTTAGAATTTGCTTTCGCGAGGAAGTAAGGACATTCCTCCTTCTTTTCTTTATTAAGATTTTAATGATTTTCATATGTGTTCGGAGCATAAATAATCCTGTGTTTAGGGTAAGAACACAGTGAAATTCTCCCTCTAAACTCTCATTTCTGTGTCTGGAGTCTGAACGGAAATGATTAACTATGACTCGTCACTATATTACTAGGTAAGATGAAGTTGTTCGTCTGATTCTCTTTCAGTCGCCTTTGGACAGCAGAGAATATGCTGTTATCATATTCAAGTTCCCGTAGAGCCACAATGAATTTCCAGCTACTGAATTCGTCCAGTCTCTATATATACTCTCTTTACTTTTTAATCATCTTATTCGCATGCAATGCAATAATTCTCTCTTACTAATCCAGTTGAGACGTAATATTGGGAATCTGAAATTAAAGTTGCTAGAGACTTGCAGTAAATACATAAATCTACATGCACGTATTGAATCTAATATATATTTTGTGAAATGTTGCCCATATAAGCTTATATGACCACACATCGCGTTTTATTGGATAGTGACTTCAAATATCCAATTACGAATCCTTCAAGCATTTACTATTCAAGACGTTTTTTTATAATTTGTTAGACAATGTATAATTTCCTAGCAGCAATGAAACCTGATTGTCTAATAGAGATACAACGACATCTTTCCTGAATTTGAATTTATACGATTAAATGTTTACCTGAGGAACAGGTTTGTTACCTTCAGTAGATACAAGACAAGACAAAGACAAACTACAATCTTGAATCAAATTTTGTGGTGATGCCTACTATTTATACTCTTCCTGGGCAGAGTATATTATGCATCGAAAAAATGTCAAATTATTCCTTCTCGTTCATTGGCATATAGTAATTAAATTGTACAACAATTCTAAAAACTAATCAAGTTCATTTAGGATGTACCGTATTTTCAATGTAATTGCTTTCCTCAAAATATAGCGAACGATAGCAAATATCTGTAACGAAACCGTAATGTATGGCCACAATTGAAAAACACTGAAATATCTTTTTAATATGTTTCCTCTCAGTTGCATGTATTAAAAATGTATTATTGTACAATCCTAAGTTTCGTTCCAAATACACAAAGCCTTTCAATAAACCTTAAGCTTGACACACTAGTACAAGACAAGTGTTCCAACTTACTTTCTCGTTTTTCTACATATACTATTTAAGACGTGCTTCAGTTTTTAAAACAAGACAGTAGTCACTGGGGAACAGAATAGAGAGATCTTGTGAATATAGTAGAAGGGACATACGCAGAAATCTGCATTGCTGAATAGCAGTCTAAGCCTTGTGTGCCTAAGGTGTTGCAAACAACACTTTTCTACTTAGTTTGCCCCTTCACCTTTATGACTTGGCAGAATTGAGTCAACAAATTAACACAATAAAAACACTTATTGCAGTATTACATCATATCGCATATTATCAATAAGCAGTGATCCCGCTTCCTCGCAAAGAAACATTGTGCCTAAATTCCTAGAGGCAGTTTTCAGGGTACTGAACATTTAGTGTCAGGAAATTCTAATTCATTTACACATCATGCTCTACTCTTTAGTAAAGTCTTATTGCATTTCTGTCACTAGCTACAAATAAACATTTTGATACATTTTTAACTCGGAGAAATGTTTTTCAGAACATTCCATCTGATGTGTCTTCTTTTCTCGAATCAACATTCGAGATATCCATTTGGCGCCGAAATACGATATTTCCAGCTTTTTATAAAAGAGTTTTTGGCTAACACAACGCTGAGAACGCTGAGTTGCAGTTTGAGAAAATATTTACGCACCCTAGTTCCCATCACGTAGACTTACTCAAATTGACTTAACTCATATTTTTACTGTAGACACATTCAAACTGCGGCTTGCAAGCTCTGATCTGAGATCTTTCAACCTTTGAGATCACTTCAGTGATGTTCTTCTCTGTATCACCCCGGCAGCCCATACTCTAACGGGGGCATCTAAAGATCCTGTTTTCCCATAAATTGCAACCATGAGATATACCGTTATTTTGCCTTCTTTTATCAAGGCATCATTCATAAGCGATGTTTCATAGTTTCAGTATTAACAGAAATCACTGAAAAGCAATATTTAGTAGACTTTCTAAAATATACCATAAATGCCTATTGTGTGTGTGTTTTCTTTCATACTTCCAAAGGATAATCCAATTTCTTTGTTTCTTCAGTCACGAATATTACATCATAGTTAGGCTCAAAAACGTATTGAATGCCTCTTGTAATTATTTTGAAGACTGCAATTGGAGTTTCAAGTGAAATGCGTACATATTGCTTTTCATTATAAAACTCTCTCAAATATTGAAAGCTAACAATCAGAAATCAGATTTTAGTAGATACTCATAATAAATCCTGTCGCACTGAAAATGCAGAAAATAATGCAGATTTTTTTACAGTAACGGCTGAAACCGCAGTTTCTGTTTATATGTTACCACCAGTTTATGTCAGATAATAGTTTTAGTATGGTTCTCTAAAAATCAATTTTAACTGCCAAGGGTACAAGATGTTTTGTTACTGCATTGATTGTAACTATGATAACTGCACTAAGAAAAATAGAAATGAATGGAAAAGTATAAGAACAACGTTTACTGAATTCCATTGCGAATGATACATGTCTTTAACTGAATCCTTCATTCTTGCTGTTGGTGAAAATTCGTACTTCCTACTTGCTGTGCTGCTGAGAAACCAAGTTAAACGGTAGCAAGTAAGGTAAATTGAGAAGTATGCCTGCTAGTTAAGCAAAATTGATAGCCGTTTGTTTCTTCGGCGCCTTTGATTCCAGTTTTGTGCTTCAGATACTTCGGATCTTGTGCTGAGTGTTCTGTTTCTGTTCCGGTCAAGTAACACTCCCAAACAGTGAGTTCCATATTATCTTCGTTGTTGTCTGTGTTCTTATTTGGAAGAACTAGAATTCTGATGCAAAATGTTAAAGTCCTCTACAGTTCATTAATTGCAAGTAAGCCAGACATTTCTCCTTAAAAGTACAGTGCGAAGATAGAGTCCTCTTTGTTGCGCTATCGTCTTTCTTATTTCTCTTATGCTGCTGCAAAAGGATTTGGTTGTTTTTTGGGAGAGGGTGGTTTTTACTGACGGAAGTAAACTGCAAGCTTTTAAAGGAAATTCAAAGACGATTTCTTTTAAGAAATACTCGTGGCTACACAACTTAGTTACGCTTTTTATTTTCAATGGTATTCCATCCATTGATATTGAAATGTTGATTAACAGTGCTATGGAGGAGAACATTTGTAGTCACTTCGTGAAATTTTCTGGTGAAAATCTTCACCTGTTAGTGTTACTTCTTTCTCGTATTCTTTTTAAAAGGAACCCTACACCAATTGTTACCTATTTTCTTGAAAAGTACAGTTAATTTATGTTATTGACAGAAATAAGATGAATGATAAAACTGACCTTGCTTTTGCTGTTTATGAAGATAAACAAGAAATATACTTCAATCAGTGAATTTGTGAATTTTCATTTTACTTACGTTCATGGACACTGTCGAAATTTTGGAAATGAGAGTGCTGATGTTCCAGGAAAGCTAGCCACGAAATTTCACATTGATTTAAATCTCCGTGTTCCTTTTCTCACTAGAAGCGCTTTTACAGAAATGATGCTATCTCTAATTAGAACAGAGAATATGTGGCGTCAACAAAAGCACTGTTAGTTACATATTAAACGGACATACATATTAAAATACATATTAAAAGGACCAAAAGGTTTTGTCATACAGTTTTTACAGAATTACAGTTGTTCTCTTTTCAATACATTTTAAGCCTACTCAAATACTTTAAGGACATGGCAATTTTAAGAGCTAGTTAAAGCGATCTGGAGTTGCTTCAAGTGCTTTGTGCACTACGATAAAAAGGGTACAAGATGTTTTGTTATGTTCATTATGTCCAGTAAGGGAAGATACTTCAGGGCCCTATGATGCATCTGACTGTTTCTCGGCCACCAAATTTTTCTGAACTTTTACATAATAAAGAGACAATATCTGCTTTGCGTAATTTTATTCTCAATTTAGATTATTGAGTTTTATATTTCACTACTTTATTTTGTAATTTAATTTTTTCTTTTCTTTATTTTTTTAAACTATTTGTGGAACACGAGGAACATACCTAGTGGAACCCGAGGAGTTAGAGTTAATAAATCCCAAAAAATACATTCGTGAAATTTTTTCCCAGCTAAATGATTAATTGATATAACTGATTTCTCCTGAAAGGATATAGATTGAAGGAACTTCTAAAATAAGTGCATGATTCAGGCATTCTCATTAAAACATGTCGATTAAAGATCCAAATTTCAGAAAACCATAGTTTTCTATCTCTGTTTCTATCTTTTCAAAATGAAACCTATTCTGTTTCATTCAAATTCTTCCTTACATAGTATAATTTTTGTTTCAGCCCAAAGTACTGTTAGAAGGTATTTCGATTTCTACTATTCAAATGAAAATTGATTAAGAGAGAACCAAAATCAAAAGTATTAAATAAAATGGAAAGCCAAAATCATTGTAATCTGTGTTTTCGCAACATTCACTAATAGGAAGGGAAAGAATTAGTACTTCATTTCTTCCTTAAAATATTTAAACAACAGCTCTGAAAAGCTAGTTAAATTTAAAAATGACATAACTGTTATAAAAGGATAAAAACTCAGTGTCACACATTACACGTAAACCTTAGCCTAATGCCACAGTTGTCACCTTACCTGTATTATAGGGAATTAGTTGATCAATTTTTTTCCTCCCGTCAAGCATAACTAGAAAGCAAATGACACCTTTTTTAATTAATCAAAAACAGGGTTTGTAATTCCAGAATAAATTGTAAGGCAGTAGCTTTTGGTTTCATATAAAACATCACATAAAAATCAAATGTTGGAAACTTCAGAATACGTATCGCATTTCTAGTGTAATCCCTTTTTTGTTATGGTACTAAGTTAACGAATACGTATAAAAAGTGTTCAAGTTTTCAAGTAAAATTGCTATAATCCTGCCGAAGAAAAAAATTACCTATTTATTGAAGAAGGCCTTTGAAAATTTAAACACACAACCCTCCGCTGAAATTAAAAATGTAAAGCTCTGTTTGAATGTTTGAACGATATATTTGTTAGCAAATTAATATAAAAAAGTTGCATACATATTAAACATCTAATTTTCAGAAAGTTGAAATCAGCACCTGTCGACCTCACGGCAAAGAACTGGTGACATCCCCTGGTATCAGCTATCAACTATATATTCGTGAATAGTAAATAAATGCGTTGGCAGTCGCTCTTAGAACAAGGTAACGTGACATGCTTTGTTCTCTCATTAAGATTAACATTACGAAAACGAATAGTTAATAAGTTTTAAAAGAGAATAATGCAACATTCATGTTGATTTGTGGCCTAGATTTTTATTCTCAAGGGTAAAAATTAATGATCGTGACTTTAACTACACTACTTAACTCTAATGAAAATATCTTCTTTGTTAGCCCGGTTTCTACTTTTGATTGATACATAGTTAAAAATACATGGTGATGAATATTAAGATGTCAAAGCTTTCGCTCAAAAAAGGAAAAATTAAGTTAAGTAGAATTTTCTTCGCATGGTTTATTCCTAAGGAGAGGTTTGTTGTCAAAAAACTAAGACATTATCCTTTGATAGAAAATTACAGCAATTTGAACATAAGGTTCTTTATGTTCATTAACCAGTTATATTATGCTTTGTTCCGTTACTGCCACTTCCCTTCCGTTACCCGCCAGAACGCAAAATAGTTCGCATGCATTTTAAGGTGAGGTTTTAACTTGTTAATATAAAACATTACTAACACATAATTTGGTTATAATACATAACAATATTATGCGTTATAATAATTTGCACAGCGTTTTCTGCCCTCCCGAGGCCAAGTTACAAAGTTGCTCTCTGAGATAAGATTTGTAGTCTTCGGACTTGCATTACATTTGCCGATAGCTGAAGGATCCACGCCGTTTAAGTTTTGAGCCAGCTTCGCGTTAATTGATATCTGTAGCCTTTGGCTATTTTGCTTATTTAAATAAATTTTGCATTTGACTTATTGTTAATTTATCTCACAACAAGTGGCTGGCTGAGTAGTAAGTACCAAGTATGGCATCTATTCTTATTTTGTTTCAAATAACGGGTTTTTTAACCCTTCTCAAGTTTCAGTTGTTACTTTAGTCTGACTTAGAGTTAATTTGCTGCTAGTCTACCA
This sequence comes from Stegodyphus dumicola, assembly GCF_044657685.1. Taxonomy (NCBI): domain Eukaryota; kingdom Metazoa; phylum Arthropoda; class Arachnida; order Araneae; family Eresidae; genus Stegodyphus; species Stegodyphus dumicola. The sequence goes on along the minus strand of NC_140781.1, from coordinate 137,436,506 downwards.
AGAGCTTTGGCAGTATTGAACAATTGCAAAAAAACGTCAAATGTTATATGCCTAATCCTGCCTATTGCAATAATGTTCTGCCGTTAATAACATTTCCATAGAAGAATTACAGAGACAAATCTCAAGCATGTATTCGAATTTTCCCGTTAACTAAGGGTAAATGAAATTTATCAAACCGTCAGCTGAGAAAAGATATAGAGTGCTGCTAATAATAATACTAACAGTAATAAAAATTCTCTGGTTCTTATATGTGTAGAGAACACAAGACAAAAGTTTTAATCTTTAACTTTTGTCTTGCGAAAATCAATGAGAAAAACAGCGGAAGCTTTTGCAGTTGATTTCATTTAACAGATCACTTATTTATGCAGGTGTTTTTCCTGTATGTTTAAGTAATTTTTCTTTGATATAATTTTTATCATTTTATTAGAGAAATCAAAGTAAAAACACAAAAGCATGGTTTAATTTGAAAATATATTCATGAAATTAATTTCTATATGAAATCGTAATTGTAAGCAATTACAAAAGGATAGTTCTGCTCAAAAAGTGAAGAATGGAATATTGTTTTGGAAAAAAAAAATTGTTTTCATGATTCATGTACGTCGGGTTACCATGACGCAGTAAGATATTATCGTTTTTAAGCAACTGGAAGAAGCAAAATGCATTCAGTAAACATTACCGGCCTAATGTGGTCTAGAAGACGATAGAGTGAAACGGAGAGGAAAGTTAATGTACGTACTGAATAATTCATTGCTTATAGATACGATGAAAAAATCAAGTCTCATCTCAGAAACGAAAACTGCGTTTGCTTGCTTTTTCAGACAACAAATCTAACACATTCGCATAGATTACAAAAAATATATATTGATATTTTTTCATTCTAAGAAGCAATGGGTCAATATTTAAAACTTTATTAGCGGAACCATATTTTTAGGACTATGTAAAGATATTTTTAAAATGTGAAGTAGATAATAAAGGAATTTTATAACTGTACTGAGCATGCAGCTTTCATACACTAATACGCAATAATATTTCGACACATCTGTTATACATTGGCAAACATAAATAAATATTTTGAAAAATAATTATCATGAATAAGATCTCTAGCGTCAGGTAACTGTTTCCACTGTGATCAAATAGGCAATCTGTAGATATTTTACTTGTATTGCTTGATTTGTTTTATAAAGATTTTCAGTTAGTAAATACTCAGTGAACAATTCAGTGTACATTGGTCAAGCTATAAGATATTTTCTCCCTCCTTTCCACAAGCCTTTGGGGTGTAATTGGAAGCATACTCGACGCGTATTTGAGAAATCCAGCGTTCGAATCCAGGTCAGAGCACTGCACATTTTTCACGTCTTCAAACAAAAACAAACCAAAACACCTAAAGACTCTAAACAGTTATAAAAAATATTTAGAGATACGATATTCAAATCTACAAATACGCAAAAATTTCTTATACGTCCAAGTAAATAATTATGATTATTTTTAATTGTAAATGAAACTACTACGTTAGCATATTTAGGCAATTAGTAAATACACTCGTGCTCAAAACATTCGCAACAAAATTGAAATAGAGGTACCAATGTAAAACGCGAAATTACGATGAATGATGAAATGCGATGAAGGGCTGTCGGGATGTTGCAAGCTGGTGCAAGGCAATCCGCTGATGCCAGAGAGTTAAATATGCATCTTAGTGTCAACACCTCCGTAAAAAACGTGGGTTTGCACGCCGGAGGATTACCACAAAGGCAGACGACCGCTTTCTGTCGCTATGTGCAAGACGCTGTAGATCAATAACAGCACAACAGCTGGCATCGCATCTCTCTGCTGTTGCGAAATGGTTCATAGCGCACCAAACTGTGTCGCGTCGACTGCACAAAGTTAGACTGTATGCCCGATAACCTGTATGTCCCCATCGCATGTCAGCGCGCTGTTGAATTGGGCCCGTAAGCATCGAAGTTGGACACTATAGCAGTGGAGCAACGTACTCTTTACGGATGAGTCTCGACTTAACATCCAGAAAGATTTCCGAAGTGCAGTAATCTGGAGAGTGCAAAGATATGGGCACGCTATTCAGCGCCAGACATCATCGAAAGAGACCATTAGAGAGGAGTAGGCTTACTTGTATGGGCTAAGATACCAACGAATAGCCGCACCGATCTTTATATAATTCCTGGTGTTCTGTCACAGCCGTCCATAATTCTATACCCTCTTTTGCATCCTTTTATCTATAAAATCGTTACCGACGGGATATTTATGGACGATAAGGCTAGCTTGCATAAGCTGGAGTGGTGTGGAGTTATCTTGAGAGTGAAACCATTCTACATCTGCCATGGCCTGCTAGATCACCGGACCTGAATCCCATTCAGCATGTGTGGGACATGTTGGGACGACGGATTGCATGTCGCAGTTTGCCTTTACTCACCCTCCACGAACTCGGACATGCATTACTACAGGAAAGGGAGCTGCTGCCACAACAAGCAATTAGTGACACTACTGACAGCTTGCCCTTGCCGTTGTCAAGCAATACATTTCTGTTAGAAGGTCTCATACCCGTTATTAGAGTGATGTATTCACTGCATATTCTTGCAACCCATTTGGTCCTTCGCGATGTGATGGTCGTAATAAATGTGCTTTTGCATGTAGTTGCTTTAATGTTTTCTAGGTGGTCTAGTAATGCCCTACGAACCTCTTTGATCAGTTTCCCGCATTTGCATTAAATAGTTTTTGCTTTTTTTTGTGTGTGTTTTGCTTTTGTTGCTTATTTTTTGAGTAGGAGTGGATTTAGGTAATATATCCTTTGTGTATTTCGAAAGAAGAGTAAATATTTAAATGCTTATTATTACGCAGTTTTAAATATTAAGGCCATGGGAAGATTTCAGAAATATCCACATAATTAACTAAAGTGTAATCAAGGTAATTGTACCAAATATATCCTCTTTATATTCTTGAAATAGAAGCAGAACTGACAAAACAACGATTTATTTCTAGCTATGTAATTTTAAAAGTGAAGTGTTAATTTCATTTTTTTAAATTTTCATAAATCCTTAAAGAAATTACTGTTTTTCACATTTAACATATATATTTAAAGGTTCTTCTATATGATTTATTTTCGTTTACTTAGAAAAAGAAAAAAAATCATTAATGTAATATGTATAATAAGTACTTTCTTGATTATATAGCTCACGCAACAAAACAAATATAATGACAAAATATATAGTACTTTTTATGTTTGAATATATTTTTTTTCGTTTATTTTCCTTATTGAGTATTTCTTTACTATATTAGTAAATTAACAAAATGCGTTACTAACAAAACAAAAGTATCCAAACATGTTTACTTAAAATACAACAAACCACATTCTCAACGGCTCTCCATTCCCTACCCACTCTCCAGCTTCCACCACCAACCAAAACCCAATTTATTCTAATTATTACTTTACTTCACAGCACGCACACATGCCCTTGCAAAACGCAAAACAAATTTTCTCGGTAGAGGGGCCTTAATTTCCCTCTCCTTCCATAAGACGCTAATTGCGCTAAAATAGCGCGGGGCATTCCCAAATTAAATGACCACACTTATTTTGGTAGTTTTTGGGCGCAGTGCGCCTCCTGTAATTCTATTAGTGTAACGCAGTGAGCATTAATCAGGGAATTAGAATTACCTCAGTTGTTGGATCCTCTTTTTCTCACCACTCTTCTGTTTCCTTTCTGTCCTTTTGTTGGTTTTATTTTCTCCAGAAGTTTTAGGACAGTAATGGTTTTCAGTATCAGAAACTCCGAAACTCGGGACATAAGTAACTAGAATAACTGTTTTTATACCAGTAATACGCAAACATCAAATTCCGACCACATTTCAACGAATATTGATCGCACAAGATATCTAAATGTATATCGCAATTTTGCCTCAAAGCGAGTGTAAATGAATTTACGTATAATATTGCAGCGAAAATTGCTCTTTTCAACTGAGCTCATCATAGCTTAGCGGAGAAGCCGCAGGACTCGAAACCCAAAGGCCTCGGGTTCGAAACTCATCAACGGCAAGATGCCTGATAATTGGTTTTTACGTAAATTTCCTTTTTGTTAATATTATCTTATTTATGTAAATTTCCTTCTTATTTTCCCAGAACAGTCCGAGTCTGGCATGTTCACCAGCTGTATATAAGTAGCTCTTCATTCAGTTTGAGTTAATAAAAAGTTTTGAGTTTAGACTTGAGTACTTGCCTGTTAGATGAGGATCCCCTCATCTACGCGACAATATTATCAGAAATATAGGAATAACAAATACTAAACACTTTTTGCAGGAAATAGGATATATTGAAAATATGGAGTATTGGAAGATATGTTAGGATTATACAGTTATTCCTCTTTTATGTAAGTTATATTTTTATGTGTAATATAAAGTGCGTCTAACAATTTTAAGACTGAATTCGTACAACATTTGAAGTTGAAGAATACAATATTTTTACCTTCTAGCCTTCAATACAAATAATTGTATGCCTATATAAAGCTCGATATGTTCATACAGCTGCTTGGGGTTTTATATAATTCGATTTTGTGAGTTATGTTTAACTTCGTGATTTTATCTGAATCACTTCACCTATATTAAAATAATGATATTTAAGGTCAATCTTCACATTTAAGGAAGAAGTAGTCTGCAAGTGCCATATCTGGTGAATAGGGCAAGTATTTGAAAATAACACTTTTCTTTACTAGAAGCCTTTTAACAAGGATAAAATTGTGTGATCGCGCATCAGGGTGCAGAAGAAGATTAGTTATTCAATTTACCATTTTCTAGATTAATGTGTTAAATTCTTTTCAAAAGTCCAGTCATTACGTCTTTATAAATCTTAGAGTTCTCCATCTGCCCTTCAGGAACACATTCCTTGTGAATTATTCGTTTCAGTTGGAAAAACGTCAACAATTTCGGTTTATACGAGATTTCGTAAACCGAAGATTTTGTCACAATGGGGAAATCTTCGATGCCCATCGTAAATACTTACATTTTTGCCTCGGAATCATAAACAAAATATCATGTTCCCTCTTCATGAATTATTTGTTTGAAAATAAAAGGTTATCTTTTCCGCTTTATAATAAATTTTATTGCCAATTTTTATTCGGTTTTCTGCTGCATGACAGCAAATGTTTACTGGATCAAAAAAGATTATGAACTTCAAAGAAAATCTTTTGGTTATCAGAAACTATTCTAGGGAAATCAAATTGAGAGACAGTGTAATCTATGCTGTTAATTAATATTTAGCAGATTTGTTGGAATTCGTTAACAGGTATATGTGAACTTGGATAATTTATCATATGCTCAGATAATGTTTTACAACTATGTCGATGCAATTCCTTGCATCAACTTTGGAACACATTTCTTTTACAATCCTTTTGAGTAGGAGAAATTTGCTAGAAAACAAATTTACAGATTTCTCAGAAACTATGATAATTAGGAGATTTTATTGAGAATGCTAAAGACTGTCTACAAGGAAGCAGTTATTTACAATTTATTACATATACGCATATATAGGATGCTAAAACGTTGACTTTGCTTGTTTATATAACTGGTATTTCTTAACAATGTAAAAAATGTTGTTCTTTCTTTATATTTAAAACATAAAATGTTACAATGTTAGCAGTTCGTTTCTTTCATCTTTCGTAATTCGATATGCATCAAAGCATAGGTAATTCACTTGACATGCGCTTATGCTGGGCAGCATGGACTGCAGTAAAAACTAGCTAATGAAATTTGTATAATGCCAAGGGTAAGGACAAAATATGCATATATTATCTTGAAACAATCTTTAAAGGAAGAGACACAAAAGGAATAGATGTATTTCTTTAGACAGGGAGATTCAAAAGACAACTCATGGGCAACTAGCTCACTTCGACATATCTAGTATTGTGAAATAATAACATTCCGATTATGTACCGAACGTAATTGAATATTATCGTTCTTACTCATCTGCCACCAAAACGGTCCTTATTATTCATACCAAGTGATGCATGACAAAATTTCTTTCTACAATTTGGCAAACAAATAAATTTATAACACCCTGTAGTTTATATTTATTGGTGCAGTTAATTGCAGAGAATATGATGCATGCATGTGAACTGTCGAATTACATTTATAGGTAAATAAGAGGTCAAGCATGTGAGCTGTCAAATGGCATTTATGCATGAGCTTTTGCTATTAAATTAATTTCATTACTTAAAAAGAATGCACATTATATCTACATAATATTAATAATGACACCTGGTTTACATTTATTGTGACTACTCGCTTAAAGATTTCAGTATAGTATAATGGTCATATGTAAACACACAGAGTATGAAAAGTGTATACACTAGCTATAGGATATGTATAGACTACCAAAACTATCAGAATGATACGGTTTCAGACAAAATACGTTTTTTTTTTTCAAACACACAGAATAAAATTTTTCGAAATCCTTTTAAAACGTAGTAACGTGCAGTTATTCTATTAAACTGAACGCTGGTTGCGTTATGAGTAATCTTCTTGGGAGCTTAGAAATTATTCTAAAAAATGTAATTTGATTGTAAAGTTCTTAGGCACTCTATAGTTTTAATTATTACCTTATATTCCGTTACTATTTTTCCATGTTATACATCATGAAGTTTAGATTGTGCTTAGGAAAAGGTCTTAACAAATTTATTTCGGAATATATAAATTTCAGCCAATTTTTTGCAGATGTAATATGCTATTATTTCTTTAAAAAATATCTTACAATTTTTTTTTTACACAAACATCTATAATATCTTAAATGCCTTAAAGTGCAGTCCTTCAATTTGGCCCACCAATGTTGAGTTTCAGGCAAACAAGCTGGCTGCTTGACGCTTTAGTAGTTTTTCTCATGTAAAGCATGAAAAAAGAAAAAGAGTTATTTCAAATATAGATTGTCAGGAAAAAACTCCCAGCTTCAAGAAAGAGTGTTGCTAGATAAACGAAATTTGGTTGGCGTGTTTATAGATCTGAAAGACAAAGGCTATTCAAATTTCGTACGTATTCATTGTGGTGCTAGTAGCGCCACAATGAATATGCAAATCAGGTTTGCTGAGCGTTATTTATTGTTGAGATTTTACGTAACGAGTTGAAGTTAGTCAAGAATATCTTTAGGAAGACGAAAAAGCCATTAACAACAGCTCAGGGAGTTTGAACGAGTTCGTGCGATAGGCTTACGAGGGTTACGAAAAGATTGATTCTCTCTCCGCAATATTGCAACTTGGCAGGAATGTATCCGCTGTGAATGCTTGTTGGCATCGGTAGTCAAAGGAATATACTAGCTCAAGAAGACCGGGTTCTGGGAGGCCACGTGGCACTACCAGGAGGGAAGACAGCTCAATTCGACATATGGCTGTGGCGTATCGTATTGTATCTGCAGCAGAAATTTGAGCTGCAGTTGTCACCACAGTAAAACAATGAACTGTTACAAATTGGTTAATTGAAGGACAGATCCGAGCCAGACGCCCTGTAGCTTGCATTCCACAAATTCCAAACCACTACTGTTTGCGACGTCAGTGTTGTCAAGCTATAGCTCATTGAAGGACAGAGTGGAGATTTGTTATATTTTCTGACGAAAGCCAGTTATGCTTTGGTGCCAGCGATGGCCGTGTATTGGATAGAAGGAGGCCAGATGAGCGCCTGCAGTCATCATGTCTGCAGCCTAGACACACTGGCCTATTCCTAGAGTTACGGTCTGGGAAGTAATTTCAAATGACAGGAGGAAGAATCTCGAGGTTATTCTACATAACCTAACTGCAAATTTGTGTGTCAGTCTAGTAACTGAACCTGTTTTGCTGGCATTCATGAACATCATTCAAGAAGGGTGTTTTACAACAAGATAACGCTCGCTCTCATACCGCTGTTACAATCCAAAAAGCTCTACAATGTGTTGACATTTTGCTTTGGCCTGCTAGATTGCCAGATCTTTTTGCAATAGAGCACGATGGGATATCATTGAATGATAATTCCAGCGGCATCCACAACCAGTTTAAATCATCCATGTATTTACTGACCAAGTAAATACATGGAACCGGGCATGGAATTCCATCCCACAAACTGGCATCCCACATCTGTACGCCACAATGCATGCACGTTCAAAATTCTGGCGGTTAGACCGTTTATTAGTTTACCAGAACTTCGCATTTGAAACGGCTCTTCTCGCTCTTGCATTAAACTGTGATCTTGAAAATTTAATCAATTAATTATGTTACCTGCACAAATGTATTGCCATATTTTCATTACTCAACATTAATTTTTTCTTGGTGGTGATATTTTTTTCCGTCACTATATTCCCAGAAAGCAGTGTGTTAAGCAATTTCTCCCACATACCTTGACCTATAATTTATTAAATTTAGTTTTCATTTAAAGTTCTTTATTTGTTTCGAAACTAGCATTTTATGAATGCGACTTAACTAATGAGTCATAAAGATACCATTCCCAAGCTGCGTGGCTCAAATATATAACTCTTGGATTGGGTTAGTTTAGGTTATTTGATTATGGCGAATGTACACAAAGAAAATGAATGTTTTCCTAGAGACATTTCTAAGGAAATATGACTCCTATTCATGATACGCATGGGAGAAACAACGAAACTAACCATGCAGCCAGCTCGTTCGTTTCCTTGGGTTCGAACCCATGTTGAACTATCAATATTCAGGGATCTTAACTGCTCTGTCATTGAATGAGCACGCATAATTATTGAGTTAGGTTAGGTGATCTGATTATGCAAAACCACAATGGCTATCATAGTGGAGGACGTTCTGAGGGAAACTTTCTCTTATTCATTATAACTTTTGGGAGTGAAAAGATTTATATACATACGTTTATATGCCAAAAATTATAAATTTATTTTGGAACCATGCTGGATGTGTTAGTATTCAAATTTTAATTGCGCAGCATATAAAGATGGAAAAATCTATACTCTATTCCAAACTGGCAGGCATTATTAAGACATGATTTATCAAAATATTTTATGTTAATTAATATTATTATAAAAAATAATTTACGTCAGTTTTTGGAGGTGCAAATTTTTAGTATTTTAAATTTAAAATTTTTGTCTGAATTCTAATACTGAAGATCAGCGAGTTTTATAGGTGTTTAAATGGATAATCTTGAATATTGATTACAAAATTATAAATTAATCCTATTTTCAAGTTTAGGCAATTTAATTAAAGCATTAATGAGTCATCGTTCCTTAATTACTCTCATTTATTAAAACGAATCAGCAAGTGGTACCCATAAATCAGAAACTTAAACCGATATCCTATACTTATCTCAGAGTTTCAGACGACCCAATTATATTCCAAAAATTTATTTCTGAAACGTCTTTTAAGGTAAGATAGCATCGATAAAGTTGAAATTTTTATCTCGCTTGATTGTGCGTCAAAGTGTCATTATTTATGCTGTAATTTTCGGGCTTGAATAGTGTGATTATGATTGATGGAACGGAATGTAGGTGCAGTGTAGGGAATCGAGGATATTATAATTAGCTTCCCACTGATGTAACCGTACTTTCCTGTTGCGTATGTATCAACACTTTTTTATGCGTTTGTGACTTTTTATTTTCCCCTAATGGCTATAAAATTTCCTGTTTTGCTGACATTAAATTGTGCTAACGGAAGGTTTATGGCAGAAAAGGAGGACAATTTGTATCTTCAAAAATCTTTAATATATAATCAGAGCAGACACTGTTGAAAAATGAGGTGATTACACTAGACCAAAACGATTACGTTAGAAGATTTTGGTGAATTCATTTAATAAAATAGCTTTATTTCTGCAATCCTTTAAATATCATAAATAGTGTCTCTAACTGGTTATAGCACAGTTTTTTTATATAACCATTCCGTATGAAATTCTATAATAGTGTAATTGCACTACTATTTTTCAACAAACTTTACATAAATAAACTGAATAGCTATTTAGAAATAGAACTGCAATTCATTTCTAAACAACAATTCAAATTTCTCAAATAACCATAATACGTAATAAATTGCAATGAAATTAGAAATATAAATTTATGAATATCCTGAAATTAAGATTTGAGCAATACGTGGTCTGTCAGTGGATATGTAATTGTGGCTCACAGTTCTGAAAGACGATAGACAAAAGTAGAATTTTGGCAACTCAGTACAACAAAATAGCTCTAATTTTAAAATAAAAAAATTTCATAAATAATTCTATTTTTAATCGGGTACTGCCCACCATTTCTAAATAACCGTTCTAAATAACACTCCTTATGAAATTGGATGTAGTTCCATTTCAGCAGGCCTTCTTCCATTACCATTTCTAAATGGCTATTCTATATGAAATATATCGGATGGCTGTTTAGAAATGGTATGAAGTGTTATTTCTAAACACTATGCACAATTTTAATACATAATTATATAACATCAATACACAGTTAAAAAATCCATGTAATTTAAAATATTTTTTTAATAGAAGAGCAGTAATAATATTTTGCCACCTAAAGAAAGAAAAAAAACATTTTATAATGAGAGAACAGACATTGCAAAGAAAATTTTCTATTTATTGAAGAATTAAGAATTTAAATAAGAAACTATATTCCATGTATTGTGTTCTATGTATTCATAATTAATTAGACTCTCAATTAAGAAAGTAAATCTAAACAAATTATACTAATGTTTCCTAATACAGTTATATTTTGAAGTGAAAAGTACGTAAAAAAATGCTTTTCAGAAGTACAAGGGTACAAGTACAAGGTAGGAGTACAAAGTAGGTAGTTCAAAAGTACAAGGGAGCAAGGGAGAGTACAAAGGTGTCAGATGAATCAATTAAGCGCACAAACTTCCCAATTGTTGTGTAAAGTCATTAGGTTATTTTGAAGCAATAGATGTGAAAAATATGCAATCCCCTCGTCTTGGACTCGAACCTGTATTTCCCGAAAATTCCCGGAGTATGCTACCGTTACACCACGAAGACATGCAGAAAGGAGGGAGGAAATACCTTACACTTTAACAAAATGTTGTGGGCGAAGCCTAAAAACAGTTAGAAGCTGCCATTTAGGAAAACAATAGCATTATTGAACCATTCATGCATTGTCCTATTCCTATTTTGCCTGTAGTTAATACAGTGACCATAAGAGAGCCTAAAATATAAACGACTTATAACGCTGAATATCGATTTATGATAACTTTAAAAATGGAAAGAATATTAGCCTATTACAGAGACATTCATGCAAAATTTCATTTATTATTTAGCTGTAAAGAATCGGGTGATCAAGAGAGCCTCTGAGATTTCAATAATTAAAACAGCTAGCTGGACGTCAGTCACTGAGAACTTTAAAAACTAAGTTTCATAATTCTGTTTCCCAGTTTTGTATAAATACTTATGAACACTAGTGGCGAATAAACCGTTAAATTGATCAGTCGATCAAGATAGTACAAGCCATGATTTTCTGGGCAAAATCGCCGCTGTTTACCAGATGGATTGTCACGGTCTCCTTCAATACCGTCATCAGCAGTGGACGAGCTCTACACCTTGATATAATTATGTCGATAATATTCTGTCTTTCACGTGCACTGTATCTACACCACATACAAAAACTAATGATAATTTTACATACCTCTTATTTAGTGCTTACGAAACTTATCTTACGCTGTTGACAGCACCACAACACGCCAGTAAAAGTGACTTGATAAATTTTTTAATCCATCCCCAATGAAGAAAAATAATTTTAATACACTTATGAAATCGAAAGCAAATTCATTGAGGTTTATAACACTCTATGCTTGAGGAAGTTATTGTTTATAATATCTTGTGCTTGGGTAAATGGGATCGGGAGTTGTCTATAACATTCAGTGCTTGAAAAAGCAGCTGCACAAATAATTAAGCAGCTACAATTTCTTTACGCAAATAAATGTAATGTAAAAGCACAAGAAAATGTTTTCGAAATAATAAAAAATTAAAACAAATCTAAATAATAATTTCCGTATATGTCACAAAGATTAAGCAATTATAAATACCGCAATAAATTCAAAGAAAATTTGATTTAAAATGCAAATTTCAGCACTCTGCATGGTAAGTTTTATTTAACTTAGTCAAGCCTAAAGCAAATAGTGTAAATAATAATAAGGAATTTTAACTACTTTTTTAAATACAAAAATTTACCTTGCTCAGTAAGTGTTTGCGACTTCTACAATTTGGAGACAAAAAGATAAATATCTGAAATTAAATGTCACACAGTATAAAAAATGCTGAAGATACAATTATTATTAATTTATTGAAAAGAAATGATAATATTAAATGCAGTTAAGAGAAGTTAAATAGCCGGTAGCAATAAACTGTTAGATATTTCGAAAACGAAAATAATCTCTGTACCAAACTATTGGTCTTGAAGAAAAATAATAAACTCATACTTGTGATGAGCCCATATTGTGAGTTTTACATAAGTACTCACGCTAGAGTGATAAAACAGAAATCGTCGGATGGCGAAATAGGCGGTGTATTTCCAGTCCTCCTCTTTCCATTTGCGATAGCCTCCGCGACTTAGAGTAAATACTTCAGGATATTGTGGTCAAAGAAGAGACACACAATGCTAATTTGATGCCGCTGACACCATTAATCCTTGTTTATATGGTACTGGACTATCTAAAGTTGCAGATCTATAGCTGACGGGGAGTTCATGCGAATGGTGTGTTGAAGACTAAATTTCGTTAAGCGTAAAAAAAGGGAATTTTTAATTCCAAGTTGAACATAAAATCACATTTTCAGCTAAAGAGGAGTATACTGCTACATAACGGATGAGTGTGGCAAATATTTCTTAACTACTTGAAGGAAGCCTTTCGAGATACTGGATGGTAGGGATAAAGAGGTAAAACTACACTCAGATTCCCCCAAGTCCTGGCAGTGTAGGATGCCTTCATGTGTTTTACCACAGCTGAATAATAGAGTTTTATTTACATGGATTTTAGATCAGAATCGTTCTCAAATTTAAATTACGTTCTCAGATGTAAAATTAATATTTGTTACCTAACAGAATGTCGCAAAATTTTCAAAACCTCGTAAAACACATATAAAAAAATTTAATGTGTGCTATACATCCAGTCGTAAGCTGCTAATCTAAAACACATTACAACACAAACAAGCTTTTTACATCTTTTTCACTACTATCATCTGAGTACTGTTCTCGCCATACGTATTAAATGCTGTAATACATTGCAATTATTTCACAATTAATGTGATTTCATAGAAGCCATTGGTAAAGAAATGCTTAAAAGGAAAGAAACAGCTGCTGATGTTTCAGATAAATAAAATTATTTATTGCAGCTCCCATTATCAGTAGAAACAGAAGAAAAAACTAAGCAAAACTTGCCAATGGAAGATTTAAAAGAAGATTGATCACATGCTCGATAAATTATATAGTTTCTCTTAATTCAAAAGAAAACAAACTAGGTATCTGATACTAATAAATGGAGTTGAATTAAGGGTACTCCCAATTGCCATATAAATCTCGTTCATTACATTTAAGACTTTTGTGTAACAGGATTTTACATACATTTTGGCCAAATAAGAAATATTTCAGATAAATATCGCACTTATAACTACATAAATATGTAGTTAACATAATAAACATAATAAACATAATAAACAACTACAAAATAGGGATTTATTTTATTTAATTATGTGGGTATAACCTTAGAAATTAGGAGAAAACTGAGTATATGAGGTATTTTCACCCTCCTTTCTGTGTACCTTCGTTGCGTAACGGTAGAAAACTCGGCGCGTATTCGAGAGATCCACGTTTCAGTCCCGCGAGGGGATTGCTCATTTTTCGTATTTCCTACTACAAAAATCCCAATGACTCTACAAGTTTAAAATTAACAAGCATATAGTTAACATATATTATAAAAGGTTTTCAGAAGGATGAAAAGTTCATAATTTATATTGATTTCGGCACATTTTTTGTAATAAATGAAATAATCTTGTTTAATATTTTGATATATTTAAGGATACTTGAAGAAACAGAAATCTTTATTTAATTTAGCGTTGTTTTCGAAACAGGTAATAAATTATCAGAGTCTGACTTAAATATTATCTTCATTCAATGTGGATTCAAAATATAGTACTTTTATTTTCATTCAGTAGATATAAACAGTGTTATATTTTACTGTTTAACGTCAATTTAATTGAATAAAAATATTTTTTTAAATACAAATTAGAGCAAACTAGAACTTCTAGTTGTTCAGATTCTAATAAATATGGATGCCATAGTTCGATGCCATTTAAAAGTAACCTTGGTTTTAATTCAGTCTGCTTCCAGATTTTCTTCTTTAGTTTTTGTAAAAATAAAAAATAAAACTGACTAATTTTAAGAAGTAATTAAATTAATATGCTAGATTGATGTGAATAACATATACATTAGTTTACAATAAACGTACAAATTACCTACAGTAAACATGCCTGATGCTGTTTTGAATTACATGTCCAACGTATGAATGTTTATGTTGCTTTCCTATCACTCATATAATTCTACAAAATATAGACTTCCTATAGATTCACTCAAAGTAAATGCACGTGTAGTTTTATTTCCTAATAAAAGAGAATTTCCTTTTAATTTTGTAGAAGTCATCAGCCATTTGTTTTCATTTCCTCGTACGAAGTAAAGGGAGTCTTTTAATTACGAAAATTTCCGGGTATCATATTTCAACGAAAATATCTATTTTGACCGCTATAGAATGCAATTTAAGAATGTTTTTGTGGGACAACTGTACGTAAGGACAGAATAAAGGCCTCTTTTTCCCCAAACGAATTATAAAACTGGTCTAAAAGGGATTCAGAAGAGATTTTTCTTGACGCCATGAAATATGTATGTATGTATCTCGCATAACTGAAAATCGATTAGCCTCAGAAAGTTGAAATTTTGTATACATGACTACTATAACATGTAGTTGTGCACCTCCGTTTTTCGTTGTAATCGGCAGTACCAAAATATATAAATATATATATTTATATACCCCCGTTGTTATTCGGCTTAGTGAGCTCAGTTTTTTTTTAATTTTTATATGTTGTTAAATTGCACATTTTTTTTGCTTTACAAACGATTGAATTATGTTGTCCTTATCTTCCGGTTAAGATTTTTATGCCTTTAGTTAATCTTCATGCGATAGTTGTAGAATTATCAACAATTTAAAAGTTGTTTAAGTGCGACTAAGCCTAATTTTCCTTACCATAGCAGCCATATTTGTTTACATTCGAAACTTTACATTTTAGCAGAATCGTGAATTACGACTTTCTGCACTTTCACTGTATTTTACCGAGTGGGACCAAAAGCAAACTTTTAGTTTTGCGCACCGAAAAATCTGCCTTCTTGCCTGCTGGCCGAGTTGCTTGTTTTCGCGTAGAAACTCCAAATTTAATTGTAAAAATAATTTTTTAAATTATTTTAACTGTTTATTTGTTAGTTTTGTGCTTTTCTGTATCTTTCAGTTTTGAAGATATTTTGAGTTTTTATGAATTTTTCCTTGCCGCGAAGTGAGAACTGAATTTATTGAATGAAAAATATATGTCTAATGAAATTCAAGAAAATAAGTTTAAATGAAATGCAAGAAAAAAAGCGTATAATTTAATATTTCGTGCAAGGAAGTCATATGGAGTACACATCAGATTTTTTTCATAGTGTAAACATGAAAGTGATGAACGACTGATTTATGTAATTATGGACTTAGAAGACCACCATTGAACCCTTTGTGGTAATTTAAAGGTTGTATCATTGAATAATTAAATTAAAGTAGGCTTTAGCAAATAGTTTTGTTTTGTTTTATGTGAATAGAAGTGTTGAGCAACTGACAAACATGATCTTATAAAACTATTGTTAGTGCATATTGTTAGTGCATGTTAGTGCATATAACAGTATTTTTATAAGAATTGAAAGCATTTTGCCTTATGAGAAACATTATGGCAGGTTCAAATAAGGCAAGGCATTATATTAATAAATTATCTTACATACCTTGCAACCAAAAGGATAAAACATATATTTACGTTCTCACCGACTAACCCTAAAATTGAATTAAAACTCAGTACTCATCAGAACACAATTCAGTTCAATATAACAGTTTTTCAAAATAAAAATCTTCCCAGAATGAACAAGAGTGTAGTATAAGAAATGACATGACAGTTTTACTGAAGCTTAAATGTTAGTATAAAATGAAGTAAACATTGAAATTTATGGAAAAATCCTTTTATGAATGATTGTGTAGTATTTTCGTTCATCTGAGCAGGTCCGTTATACATCAGTTCTTTTACAATGCAGCGAATATTAATTTTAACTTTTGAAATAAATTTAACGCATTACTTTCAAAACTCTTTTCAGAGACTTTATCTCAGGGAAATAAAAGCATTCTTTAAAATTATCAGGGCCATTAAATTACAATAAACTAAATTAATTCATGAAAAGCTTCCAATATCCTACATTTCATACCGCCGTTTACATAAAATAAAAATTCTAAAGGCGTAGTGAATAAAAGAGAGATTTATATACCTCAGCTTTGCAAAAATATCGATCTCTCCGAACTGTTTATTAAAGCTACGTCTAAAAACTGCTGACACTCTTAACAAAAGGTTCTGGAACAAGTAATTCAAATTTCTTGTCAAGTATATCTTTCCTTTAAAGTGGTTAGTTACAGTCAAATACACAGGACGAAAAAAATAGATTTAAGTGTAGAACAGTGATACTGACTTCGGTTATACTACTATTTCTGAACTACATCTCACCTGAAAAAGATATAAAATAGTGAAAACACGTAAAAGAATGTTATTTGGAAAAAATTTTATTTTAACAAAAGTGCTTTCAACAACTAAGCATAATCTTCTCCTTTAGCTAAAACAATTGGAAGACAAATGTCACAAAGAAAAAGTGTGTGTGTGTGCAATTATGGCAAAGCCTCGAGGGCTATCTGCCTAATAGGACGGATGCTTTCGTGGAGGACTTTCTAAAGGAAACTGGCTCGTATACACGTTACACATGGGGAAAACCACGAAAACGCCCATGCAGCCAGCCCGTTCGCGGGATTCGAACCTCGGACCGAACTACTAGTGTTCAGCGACTTTACCGCTCGGCCGCTGGTGGGCCCACAAAGAAAAAGAGAAACTCGGCTTGCAAACAGTTAAGCGCAACTTCCTAAACAACGAAACAAAAAGCAAGCGAGTTCATCTAGTGATGCAAAATATGTTAAATCATAATTGATCTGTTTATAAATTAGAAGGAAATTAGGGTTAGAATTTTAAGCCATTGACTATAGTAGGAAGCCTTTTATAGATAAAGAATGTCTCAAACAAACCGAATTTACTAATTGAGGAAGCTTTCTGAACGATTTTGGCAGAGGTAAATCCGAATCCATGGTTTACAGGCCAACATTTTGTGCAATACATGATTTACGTGTTTAATTTTTCAGACACAAGATTCATGTTCCTTGATATGAAAATTTAAAATTCATTTCGTTTAACCAATGTATATCAAGTCACAATGACAAGGAAGGGTATGAATAACCCTAGAACTGTTATCGGGTATCGAATCTTGCGTATTTGCCTACAGCCTTGCGTATTTCGTCAACAGGGGAAGAAATAACTCGAAAGTTGACCTTCTGCAAATTGGTGTATTTAATTATGGCAAAGCACACGAGGGCTATCTGCCTAAAGGGAGGGATGCCTTTCGTGGAGGACTTTCTAAGGGAAACTGGCTCGTATACACGTTACACATGGGGAAAACCACGAAAACGCCCATGCAGCTAGCCCGTTCGCGGGATTCGAACCTCAGACCGAACTACCAGTGTTCAGCGTCTTTACCGCTCGGCCGCTGGTGGGCTCGACCTTCTGCAAAATAAGCGCGATTTTACAACTGAAGGTGTAAGCAAAAAATGAATACTGATAAACCTATTATTAATTGAAACATAAGAATGACTTTTCTTATTAGAATTTGATATTTCTTTAAATCCTTCATCAACAATCATTTTGAAATGTATACCTTACCAATACTTTTAGACGCATTTCAATGCTTATGAGAGAAATAAAGGTATAAATATCCTCTCTTCCAAATTTTACACTGAAACATTAAAGGTGAAAGACACATAAATTAATATAAACTCTCTAAATTCTTCTACATTTCGTTTAAAAAATGTTAATATTTATGTGTATGAATTTATACACAAGCTGCAAAGCAAGGTTCTTTTAACACTTCCCATTTTGGGTAGGAACTAGTGAAATATTAGATTTTAATGATTAACTGTGATTACTTGATATTGCAATTCTCTAAATTCTTCTTCATTTAGTCTTAAAAATTTGAATATTTATGTGTGTGAATTTATACACAAATAAGTTGCAAAGCAAGGTTCTTTTAACACTTCTCATTTTGGGTAAGAAATAATGAAATATTAGATATTAAGGGTTAACAGTAATTACTTGATATTTCAATTCTTTAATGAGAAAATAAATTAATAATTAAAGTAAAAAATGTAGACATAAATCGAATAAAATCGATAAATCGAATCGAAGTTAAAATGTTTATCGTTAATATGCAGGTACTTTTGCTAAGTAAAATAATGCAGAAGATATTTCAGGCGATCAAAATTTCAAAGCGATTCCGTTTCAAGATTAATTCCTTGAAAATGCATGTTAAAGAAGTTTCAAAATCAGAACACCA
This sequence comes from Stegodyphus dumicola, assembly GCF_044657685.1. Lineage (NCBI taxonomy): Eukaryota > Metazoa > Arthropoda > Arachnida > Araneae > Eresidae > Stegodyphus > Stegodyphus dumicola. Next base: position 137,417,830 of record NC_140781.1, on the reverse strand, counting down.
GACTTCGCGTTTTGTTTTTTAACACTTGAGTATTACGATACAATGAAAAAAGTAGTTTATGAATGTCTCATTTGTTATGGATGAATCATGCTACATTATTTTTAATTTAAGGAAAAGACAAAAATTTATATATATTCATCTTAACTGTGGATAGATTACTTTGCATTCAAAACTTGAATTCCGAACCTATTATACTTCTGTCAGCATGATAAATAGGTACTTCAAAGAAACATTTAATATGAGAAGACTGAGTGAAATGTTATGATACTGATTTTCTTATTCAGAATCCGATAACTCTAGAAGACGTGTACTTTTTTTTCTTTCAGATTTGAGTCTTTTGCACACTTTCCATAGTGTTTCAGAAAGAATTCAGAAACATGATATAGATAGTTTTGTTGGTTTGTGATATCTTCTTTGGCACTGAGAGCATGCTGATTTTTATTTCCTCGCTGAAGGGAGCCATGCCCACATAATTGCTTTTTTAATGCCGAGAACACCCAAAAATCACATGTCACCAAGTCTCAGCTACAATCAGGATACTGACACATGGAATTCTGACAATGTTGCCTATGCCATAAGGGCAGCGGGCAGCCAGAATTATATTTCTGGAGTAAACCTAGTCTTTTCCGTGCACATAACTCTACTCAAATGGTTTGTAAGGAGTTTATATAATAACGATTCAAGATGAAGATAGGTTCGATACCTGCAACAGTTGATAATAATAATAGTTAACGTTAAGTTTAACTGTTTTAATTTTTGAAATTGTTCTCTTTGATAAAAATCACACAAAAATTGCTATTTAAGGAAACGTTTAGAAACCTAAAAAATTAAAATTGAACATTTACTTTCCCGTTAATGGTAGAATATGCTTCGTTTTATTTTCTATTACTTCATTTTACTTTCCAAACTTTTACATTTTGATACATTGATGCAGGATTTTGCAGGCTCTATAATAATATTTATTTTATTTAATAGGCATATTCTAAGTTAATTTAAGATGGAAATTAGGTTAGTAACGAAATATAATTTTCTGCTCTTCTTGGAATTATTCATTTAAATTTTTATCATTCTATACCTTTCATCTGCAAATTTTACTCTAAATGAAAGACAGTCATTAGATTACCGCTCATCAAATTCTACTTTTCGCTCTTCAGATTTATATTCACTCACGGGTTTCTTTCTCTCTCTCTCTCTCTTTATATCGCTTTCGTAAATTTACCTTTAATTAAGAAATTATTTACTTTCTATAAACAGTACTAAAAAGGTTTTTACTGCACTAACATTGAAGTTGAATTTTTATTAAGTATCCTAATTTCCTTTCCTTTCCTAGTAGATAATGCCATACCTGTTCCAATATATATATATATATATATATATATATATATATATATATTATATAAAATTATGTTATATATAATATTATATATAAAATTAAATTATATATTTTTATTATATATTATATATATATATATATCCCAAGTAGCACACATGACGTAGCAAAGACGTTATTACGACCACTTTGCAACATCTGGGACCAGTTTGTAACCTCTTTGCTACGTCATTTAGTACTTGGGATATATATATATATATAGAGAGAGAGAGAGAGGAAATAAGATAATTTTATATGCATAATTTCAATTAAAGGAAAACTTAGCTTTAATGCAAAAATTTTCAAAAACTTTTAAACCTGTACCAATATATAAATCAAAATATAATTTTCTTAGAGCATATGAAAATGCATATGAAATAATTTCTTTGAACATATGAAAACAGAATGACTCTCTTTTGTAACTTTACTTTCCATTAAAGTATTGCGGGAAAGATACTGGTATGAGTTTTTCTTACAGAAGTAATTTCTTCAACTTCTTTCTTTGCTAAAAGCATGTCCAGGAAGCTCACATTCCATCCGTAACGACGTTTCCTTTACACTGCATTTCATTAATATATATATATATATATATATATATATAGGGTTCTGTGTAACATAAAAACAAAGATATTGTTTTACTTAACATTAAGAAACCGAATAATAAAATAAAGAAATAATCTGTCATCACATGCAGAATTTTATAATAATAAATGCTAGATAGTTAAAATGCAAAATTTTGGACTTTATTGAAAATTCTTAAAATGATGAAAACAATTCAGGACAGAACAAAAGCATACAAATCATGAACCTACAAAATAGAAACGTACAGTCCGAAATAATTTATGTTTATTTAGCTACATGATGTTTTCGAATGATTTCTTTACTTCATATATCTATACTCAAGCTATAATAATTGTATAGTCAAATCAAACGTTTGGGTTTAACCGTCTAATACATTGAATTTGTCTAAAAAATAAATAAAAGTAAAATAAATGATAAAATAAAATACGCCACGTTTCTGAATTATATCTGGATGATTATAAATAAAAAAGTAAGTGTCAAATGAACTGAAATAATTATAACTATTTAAATTAAAGTTTTTATAACGTAAATAAAGAATGCAATAAAATATCCAAATTTAAAAAATACTATACATTTTAAGAAAGCATCGAGGTATGATCTGCTTCGACGTGACCCTACAATGTTATTTTATTGAAGTGTTTCATTTTTGTTGCAATTTTGATGTATTATGCAACAATGTCTTGATTTATTTATTGAATTATTATATATTGATTATTTAACTAATTTCCTGGCATACTGGGCGACTTTCTGAGCTTTTTATAATAATTCACAGTCATAATTTTCAAATTTCTAAACTCGTTTTTGTGTATGCACACAGTACATTCATAACAAGTTAGGATATATCTAGCGTATATACAGGGCAAGAAATGAAAGGAATTTGTCAAGTTTGAAAACTAAGTATTTCCTCCGGTTCTAAGAACAGGATAAAGCTTTACGGTGAGATTTGAAAACCTAAGCATATTGATTGATATGTAGATTTGAAATAAATCAAATTTCCTATTATGATTGGAAAACTAGAGTTCTGAAGTTATTGATTTTCTGGTCTGCCAGTTTTGAGTCTCACCGGCTTTTCACCATTTCCTCCTCCATGACAGAATTCGTCCGCAGTAATTTTTAACAGCTACATATTTCAGAACATAGTTTTCCATTTTTGAATATTGTTCAGTGAGCAGATGTAATAAAAAAATTTAATTATTTAATTTATTGCACTTGATGATTTATGATTATTAAAACGAGGAGTATTAAAAATAATCTATGTAAATTTAGAACTATAGTTAGCTCTCGCAAATGAATGCAGTCATCACAATTGTTGCTGAAGATACTTGAAGGCCATACTGCAAAAAGTGGTTTTCCTCTCTGCTTACTTTACATAAGGAAAAAAAAACTTTGTCTAATTAATTTATGCAGTAAACAAGTAGAGAGATTCAACGTAAAAAAAACCTAGCATATCTAAAGCAAGGGTTTGATAAGGTTAGACGAAGCTGCATTCAGCATATGTTTTGCCTTGAATCTTTTCACTTGTTTACGGTTTCCTTTTGTGTAAGATATGAGAATGATGAGAAATCAAACTGCCGGAAAAGAGAAGGAACAAAATCTAATCTGAGCACGTGAGCAATCTAGTGCACATGAACGAAAAGTGAACTGGTTTAATAATTCGTGTTTTTTTCCCTTACAGAGTCGATATTTCGACATGGCACTAATACGAAGAAATTTGAGTAAAAATGTTCCGTTGCGTAATGAGAATTTTTCTTACTCCTCTGCAGAGTCAGAATCATTTTGTTATAGCACTTATATGAAGTTTAGCCTTAAAAAGTGATCTGATTACATATTAATCATTCCTTTTACTTCCCTTTAGAGTTAAAAATAGTACTTTGTCATAACAGTCATACAGAGGCCTTTACGTGAAAGTTAACGGGTTCTGTGCTAATAATTCCTTTTGATTCCCTGTAGACTCGGAAATACTTTGACACAACACTAATAAAGACGGATTTTTGCAAACATGAAGTAATTGCATACTAATAATTCTTTTAACTTCCCTATAGAGTTAGATGTTATATCTAATACATACACTTTTAGAGAAGCTATGTTAATTTATTCGTTTTCTTGTGAATTATTATTCCTTCAGACGGAGCGAAACTTGATGCATAAACTGCAATAAAATATTTGATAGAAATATATGAAACTCTGAGAATATATTGAAATTGGTTTTCTTACCTTTCCTTCCAAGTAAACTTCTCTGCCTTTTTAATTCATACAACAGCAAAAATTGACTCAGTGTTGTGGAATAATGTCACCAATTAAAATACTTAATTCTAATATTTAATGACAATATAAAATATACACACTTTCTTAAAATGAAAAGTTCAGTTCAATGATGGTTCGATTTGGTTATTGAGATTATGGTCAAAGCACAGGTTATGTGCCTAAGGGGAATGGATGCTTTCGTGAAGGACTTTATAAGGGAAAATGGCTCGTATAAAAGTTACACAGGGAGAACCCTCCCCCAAAAACCATGCAGAGAGCCTGTTCGCGAGATTCGAACCTCGGGCAGAACTACCAGTTTTCTGCGACTTTACCGCTCCGCCTCTCGTGGGCCTCAACGCAATATGTGTACTTTAAAAATAAACTTTGGAAATTTATTTCTGTCTAAACTGGAGAGTTCCAGATTTTTTTCTTCATAAATAATAAATTAAACAGTAAATTATAGTTTCATAAAGAGGATGTATACCTATAACATTTATTTATGCGAGACAAAGAGTCATCATCATTTATTAATGAAAATATGAACAATCATCACTGTACGGTCAACAGTATATTTTATTAAATTTTTAAAGTGCCGATAATATTTGAGAAACTTATTATTTCTGACGTGAAAACTAAGTGGACCTTATTCTATGGCATACGTCACCAAGTTGAAAACACATAAATGGAAATATTTCTTTAAGGATCTATCAGTTTGAAAGTTGAAAGGTATTTGGATTTGCCAGCTGCTTTCCGTGAAATTTCCAATATAGTTATTGAATATAATAAATATATCTCTAATTCAGCACAATGAAAGCAAATATTGTTAAGAAAGCAAACTAAATTACGCATAAATGTTAAGCTAGTTAGAAACTGAAAACTAAATTTTAAGTGAACAGCAATATGAAAGTTTAAACCTTTTTTAATGCAGACTTCGTATACGTTTTGAGTTGTATGCTACAGAAGCAAGTAAATAATAGAAGATGAATTTCTTCCTTGGGTATTCGGGTTGGAAATTTTACAAAAACGTCGAGGATTCTTCCTGAATTCGACTGCATGCAGAAGAGGCTTAATTTACATATAGAATACTGAAACAACATTTATTTCCATGACCATTACGCTAAATGAACTGTATTAATAAACTGATCCTTTCCAAGCTCACCTGCAGATATTTATGAAAGCTATGTTAATAAAAATTAAATAAGAGACGCGACATTTATCTACTAGACTACTGTTTTCTGGTTTTTTTATAAGTATCCGCATGTTACTTTATATAGTTTTCCCCTATGAGTATTGTAATATTCGGTGTGTTTGCGAATGGCTATTTCCTAATAATAAACTGAATTCCAAAAATTAGCAGAAAGAAATTTATAACAAAATTATTTAACAATTAAACGAAAAAGGTGACATAATTTATATATATATATATGCCAGAATATTGTAGGACTATGAACAATAGTGTCTCATATGCTTACTGTCTTTTATTAATTCTAACATATACAAATAGAATTTAATTCCTGTTTGCCTATAATGTGCAGGCAAATAACCCGCGTGTGCTTTGCTATATTCAATAAACCTATAATGTGCAAATTACCGTTTGTCTCATGACAATAGTAGATCTAGTATTAAGACTTAAGCATGGAAACAAAATAACAACTTATTACATACAAATAATTATTAATTTAGCATTTTAAATTAAAATCTATCAAATTATAGTCCAGTTCCCAGTTATTCACGGTTGACTTTGCTTGTAAGTTTGCATTAAAATTACTTAGAATTACTAGTACATGTTAAACTGAGTACGTGTTTCTTCTCAGAAATAAATGTAATTTCCTTCATTTCATTACTATCGGCTTTATTCAAAGTTTTGCGTATTGAAATAGTAGCTTTAATGTTTAATTGATAATTATTGCAGTAAATTTAAATGTTTCTGAAAGGCATTAGCACCTTAAATTAATTAGATTTCGCATAACGTGTGCAATGCGTAAAGAAATCCGTTTTAAGCTTATTCAGCATCATAATTACTTCGCTTTGGAACAGAAAGTTACCAATTTACTGCTCTATAGATATAAAAGTCTAATCTAATTCGCTTTTCGAAAAGCATTGCGATATAAAGGACGTTCCTACAAATTTAATTTCATAGGTCAGGGATGGCAGAATTTCTATTGCTGTTTGACTGAATTTCATCATTAAATGAAGTCTGAAATCGGTTTTTAAGTATAAGCAGACTGTCATGATTAACAAAAGAGGGAGAAATCATACTTAGGTTCTTTAAATACACAAGAAAGAAATAAAGAAAATAAGAAATAAAAGGAAAAAAAATTAGGCAAACATGCGACCTTACAATGGGTAGACCTTAGACTGGACTCCTCATTAGGAGAAGGAAAACGCTGCAAAGATAGAAGAAGCAACAACAAATTTATAAGAAAATTAATGGGCGGGAAGAAAAAAAAACATAGTAGTGAAACATGAAGATCTAAGACATTTCAAATCACTGAAAAGAAGAGCTGCTAGAATTACTATCATTAACTAAGGAGGATAAATTTTTACGTGTATGCTAAATGGTTCACGGAAATCCAGTTCACTAACTACAGAAATTTTGTAAATAATGTTCGCAAAATTCAAATCAAAATTTCGGTTAAATGAGCAGCTGTAGAAGATTTGCTTATTCTTCCTTTTCGACTTAGACTTTTAAACTTTTAGCTTGGCCGATATATTCGAACCCCATAAACAAGAAACGCTAAAACTTCCCTAAAATTAAGATCAGAGGTAGAATTTAAAAACTAATGTTAGTCATGATAAAAATATCTGAAATTTTAGTCTGTAGGAACTCCGAGTAATTCTGCAACCAATGGAAGGATAAAATGCGATAAGCATAAATATATTATGTGCATTTCTAAAAACAAGAAAGAATAACAACCTTCCACTTATGCATGTAAAATATTTTTTATACTTCATTAGAAGCAATATCAAATAGAAAATAAAGTCTTCAAGCAGCTACTATTCTTCCCCAAACGTAACATATATATTTTCGTCAGTTACTGCAGAACTCAGTGCAAAAGGCTGAAACACGTTTCGGGCTAAAACTAGAAAAGTAGCTTAAGAATCGTCACATTCACGCTTCATCCTAAGCATACATCAAAGCGGCGCCAAACGAGATATACGGACGAACTACCCAATATTCGAAAAATGGGAACCCTATCTGATTGAGACCTAACATCGGAAATTCAAATAAAATTGACCAAGCAGAGTAGTGGAATAGGTCAAAAGAAAGGAAATAGTGCGGAGAAAGAAATACTCTCAGAAAATGTGGATGAGAGAGGGTCTGAGTTTGAGTAGAATTTAGGAGACATGCGAGGTTCTTCATCAAAGGACTGGGGACATAAATGTCAGTCTCTTACAAAAGAAGAAGACAATCGCAATTCTAGGGGACAGTTAGAAAGTGTACTTTACTAAAAGATGTAGAAAGTAGTGAGCACGTGTAAAAGAAATGATGACACCTTAGAGACAGCACCTAATTTATGTAGTTTCTCTTATTTTAACGCTAAAGAAGAAACGGATCATGCTTCGTATTTGAAGCAGAAATAACGAGAGAAATTCTAGGAAAAAAAATATGTTCTTTTTCAATTGCGTTTGCAAGTATGTGACTTATATCTTTGATCTTATTGAGAAAACGAGATAAAAATCGAATTTTAAAAAAGGCTCGGTTTAAGAACACTGCATATAAAATGAGCAAAACAACCAACCAATGCATAAATTATCACATGACATCAAGAAATATATTTGTGAAGTTTAAGTATATTTTGTTATTCAAAGATAAAAGTTCTTGTCATCTCCTCATTTTAAATTTTCTTATGATAAATGCAATTTTTAAAAGAAGCTTCTGGAAGGAATACTTAAAAATTTTCTTTCGCGTTCATGTAATGCATTATTAATACAGTACTGTTGTAAGGTTACTTTGCAGAGAGATGTAAAGTTGTCTGAAGGGTTTATTTCCCAGTTATTTCGAAACAAGATTTAAAGTGTATCGCAAACAGTTTGAAACTTTTCCTAATAGAATACGTTTATGTAAGCTGACGAAATAGAACGTGAAAATTTAACTTATATATAAAGCAGAAGATAACAGAAAAGTCAAACATAATGGTTCCCTGGCTTCATCTTTCAAGCCCACCCAAACACATACATGTGTTCATATGTACACGCTGTTCCCATCAAAAATGTGCACAATCCCTAATATGGCATATTAGGGAGGTTATGACGTTGAAATGTTTGTGGTATGCCTCTTCGTTCAGAACATACGTGAATTTAAATACACGTAATATCACTTCTGGCCAAGCATATATGACATATCTAAAGAAACCTGGCGTCGGATTGTTTCGAAGGCAAACTGAATGAGCGCAATGAATTCTGAATTAGTGCTCAAGCCCCATGGTATATAGTTGATTTCACATAGCTCCATTAGACGAAATCGATGAGTTTTAAGTCTGGATCTACATAGGATTGGAATCAGCGCGTCCGATGATGGTAAGTTGTCCTGCAGCGATCTGTAAAACTCACCCCAACCTCATCCGACATGACGATCCCACAACGGATATCGCTAAGCCGAAGCAGCACATCTACAACCTAACACGTCTTTGTGAGCATGATGTTAGATGTACCCCCAAGATCTGATCAAGCCACTCACATTGGAAAGTCACGCTGAGCTTAATGGCGGTGGAGTCTAGACATCGACAATGGATCATGAGTGTCCTTTCAATTCGGCTAGCGGGAATTAACGTCTAGAGAATTAGAAATCATTATCTCCTGAACAAAATGCTGTACTGAAACTATTGTTTTGTTTTTTCTTATCTCTCTAATACACCACGTAATACTGTCATTCCTTCCAAAAATTATGTGAACTTAGTATGGAATCTAAGGAAAAAGAACATTTTGCATAATTGGGAACATAACGAAAATAAGGAGGAGCACTTAAAGAAATCTGGTTGAGGCTAAATTACGTACAGCTTACAGTTTTTGTATATTTGGAGAAACAAATTTTTGATAGAACCAAAAGTCATATTTTGGAGAAATATATTGAATTTAATATGTTCATAGACTGATTACAGTAATGAATAATATAGCATTGTGAAGATGTGAAATTTTTAAATTCAAGTGGCTTATAAAGTAATCAAAGCTAGAATAATGTCTTTAATAAAGTTGTCAGCAGGGGTCGCCTTCCGGAGGCAAGCGATTTAAATATTCCAGGTTTAAGAGAAAAAAGGGAGTCATTCTTAGTTAGTTATAAATTTATTCCTATTAAAACCGTTTTCCATTAAAGCTGAAAGAGGTTATTAATTGAGGCATTCTTATTAATTAAAGTTGGACTTCTGTGGCTATGTTGAGAAGAAAAGATTTGCATTTCAGAATGTAAACTTATCTAACAAGAGTATGGGAGAAATATGTAAAAAATAACCAAGGTGTTCAGTGATGATATTAAAAATTACGCTGATTTGAAGTAATTTAACTAAGCTAACTAATATGACGCACTTACAATGGGTATCAGTTTAGTTTGTAAAAGTTATTACTCTTGTAGTTTTGTAAAAAATATCTAGTTATTTTCACTAATGTTTGCATTCTTATTATAGAATAAATTTTGAACTCCAGATCTTTCAATTAAGAGGATTAGGTAGATAGAATGAGGACGTAACTAAAAGGATTATATTAGTTAGAAGTAATAAAGCATATAGAATCAAAATTCTTTTAGACGGTTTAATTGATTATTGAGTTATTATTAAGAGCACTGGATGAGATTAGATCACTTAGATTCAAGCAGATCGCGAGAGAGATATTTGCCTAAAGGAACAGTTGCTTTCCTAGAGGAATTTTAAAGGAAATTGGTTTGAGCCTCATTTATCAGACATAACATGGAGAAACAACGAGCAGCTTGCTCATTAGCCAAGATTTGAAGCCTAATCTGTCTTACCTATAACTTTTTAGTGGTTTTACCGATCGGATGAAGTGGGAATTATTATTACTATTACATTTTAAATACACAAAAATAATGATATGATTATTATTCATCCCTCCTAAAGAAGACATAAAAAAAATCAAAATTATTTTCTCTCCTCAATTTGTATTATTTATTTCACTTCTTATTGAATTTAATTTGTTTGTGATGTTTACCATTTTTTTTTCTTTTCAGTAATACTACGGTATAAGAATGCCTTATTTATTAGTTTTATTTTGCTTTTTTTTACTTGATACAGTCTCTTAAGCTTCTGAACTCACTGCCCTTACATGGATTTGAACTCCAGATCTTCCGACTGCTAACTGAATGCCATACCAATTAACTCCAAAGGCATACAGTGAGGAAGAAGGAAATTTCTTATAAGTAGATGCCAGAATAACATATACGATCTTTTTATCTTAATTCCTTGCTCGCATTCTGATTAATTATGATATTACCTAAAATATTCTTTTCGATTTGCTTTCCATGAATGAAGTTGTTTACATGAAATATTATCTTATTGATCTCTTAACATCTTAGGTTGTATACATGCGTACCTATATGGGGTGGTCAGTTTAAAAGAGAACCCGTTTATGAGGCACAATTTGGGAATAATATATTTATGTATGTATGCGCTGTATAAAATTATTAAGTTGGTCTAAACAACTCTGATTTAATATTCAGACAGAAAGATCGGTTTCTGTTACACTTTCTAAAATATAATTATAATTTCTCCTAATTCTAATAGATTTCGGTTCGAAACAGGTTAGGAATGTTATTTGAACGTGGCAAACCACTTTGAGGAGGACTTTCTATAGAAAACTGTCTCGTATTCTAGTTGCACATTCGGAAACCCACGAAAACCAGCTACACAGCCGTTCGCCTAACTGCAATGGTTTGATTTGATTTACTTAATTATGGCAAAGCACTCGAGGGCGTAAGGGAAGGGATATCTTCGTGGAACACTTTGTAAAAGAAACTGGCTCACATTACACATGGGGAACACTATAAAAACGTCCGTACAGCCAGCCAGTTCACAGATATTCGAACAGAGACTTAACTAATGTGTTAAGCGATTTTACCGATAGGCTACTAGTGAGTTAGTTTGACATATTTATTAAGCATTCGAGGGCTATCAGCGTAAGGAATAAGTATTATTACTATTAGTAAGGGTAGGAATGCCTTCGTGGAGGCTTTTTCTGAGGGAAACTGGCTCTTATACATATTAAGCAGGAATAAAGCATGAAAACGCCAGTGCAGCCAGCTCGTTCGCGGAGTTCGAATCTCTGATCGACTACCAGCGTTGAGCGATTCTACCGCTCGGCCGCTGGTGGACCCGCCTAGTTTCGAACCCAGGGCGAACTATCAGTGTTTTTACATGTTCGGCTACTGATGGGTTCAGCTCGAAGCGCAAAACTATGTAAACTTAGTTTCGCTTGTCATAGGAATTGCAAATATTTCGTAAACTCGAATAATGTATAATTCATATGTTAGTATCTATTCTACAAGTAGCATCTGGATGGATAAATTTCATGAACTATTACTCAGTATTCAACAACAAAGAGAAAATCTCTAATTCGGAGAAAATACCACTGGCATTAAGTACAATACAGATAAATCGCTTTAAGGCCCGCTGGCCAAACTTTCTTCTCTTAATTTATATCTTTCTCTTATTGATAGCTTTTCTCGTTTACATAGTCTGGTGGGTAAAACGAAACAGCCATCCACTTTTAAGAAATTTTTATGAACACATTTTTAAGAAAACACAAATTTTTAAGAAATATTTTTATCAGATTCGAAAACGTATGAATTAAAATATACCTTATACGGTCTACTTAAAATTGAGCACCTTGTACTTACTTGCCAATTTTACATTTATTAGGATACTCCAATAGTAAACGTTGCCTTGTTCTGAACTTTAGAGGCCTGGAGTTCCGTATAATACGCTTGATTGGCCAGCTGTGAAGGTATTATGTAACAAAGAAATACTTCAAAAATCTCTCCGCAAAATTAAATACACTGGCCATATGGTACATTTACATATCCTGTAAAGAAACATTATCTTTGGATAACTAGGGATGTTTAGAATACATAAGCTTGTGGATGAAATTTTTAATATATCGCAATAAAAATGCAATATTAGATACATTGCTTGTGATCCTTCTTAATATTTGTTCTAGTTTCATTGAGAACTGTATCGATATAATTAGCCATTAAAACCTTATATTTTAAAAAAGAATCCTTGAAAAATTTCTCAAATTTAATAAACAATATCTTGATATTCTAACTTTAAAAAATTATTCAACAAATTTGTGGACAAGAATTGTAATGTTTCTTTCTTACACTTCAATGCATACAGCTGTTTAATAATAATTAAATTCTAAGATTTTTGCGCGCATTTCTAGTATACTTCGTATACACGATTTTAAAGATAGAAAAGCTTCCGCATCAGTTTGCATTTAGTATGGGTATCTTAGAAAGAATTTTTAACAAGAACCTTACTTATAATTTCGTTGCAGTTAGGAAAGACATCGAAATTGACAATGCAGCCAGCTTCAGAAATGCTAATGGTTTATTACATCATATAAAAGCACACGTAATACAAAACTCTTTTAAGACCAAAATTTAAACCTTAAATATGTGATATTAATCATTTGTAGGTGTAGCGGAGGGTTTCGAAAGACTTATATGTTTTCAAATCTTCTCAGAATTTAGAGCTTAAATAAAAAATCTTTCACCAAATCACAAATGAGCGTAATAAACATTGCTTTATTTATTAACAAACCAGGAGAACTATTTTGGGCCTCTAAATTCGCCTGTTCCTCTGGTCCCATAAACGTCACTCTTTAATCCTAATTATTGATGCGTATTACAATTTGCTCTTCAAAACGCTTTTTTTTCATAACACATCATTAAGTATGGATTTGCAAACTGCAGCCACATCCCTCCGTAATGATCTTTTGTGGTTGTTGATTAACAAATTAATTTCACCTTTTTACTGAAAGCTGCAATGCTGCACAGCCTTTCGTGTATATATGGGTATCTATAAACTTAAATGAAGTATGTATGTACATAGAAGATTAACCTTGCGTAAAAATTTGATATAACTATAAGTTTTTATCAATAAATGCTAATTGGTGTGTTAATAGCATTGATGGTAACGAGCAGTACTTAAGCTCTAGTGACAATGAATAAAGTATTCACATTTAAAATTAAATAACATAATAATGACTTTAAATTAGAATTTCTTGGTTATAGATGTTTTACATTGTCTTCAGAGAATCTAATATTATACCGTTAAAGGAAATGTTATTTCTCTTTGCTATGCTATCTGCTTTTTACTCTTTTATGTACATGCTAGTAAAATTCGTATCCTGTTTTAAAAAAGGATTTTGTTCGATAAACTTAACAAAGTGAACAGGTTTATTTGTGTAAGTATGAAAATTTAGCACAAAAAAGAAATCTTATTATTATTTTTTATTTCTATTTAGCGAAATAGAATGGAATGATAAGCATAAAAATAACATGATTCCTTTCACAGAAATTAATACAGCAGTGCAGGAATAAATGCATGTAATGAGACAGAAACCCATTTTTATCCATGAGTTAGCATTTTAATTTAATAAGTAATTATTCAAGTAGAGGGTTTTATTTTAAAAAGATAAACAGACAATTATATCTTTATTGCAAAGATATTTTAGAAATTCGTTATACCCGATGGAGCATATTCTAATTTAAATGTAACCATTTACTTTTCCCGAACTAGTTAATAGTGTTTCTTTATATTAAATCTTTGTAACGAACAATTTAAGTAAAAATTATATAAAAAAATTACTTTTACATGCATCTGTTCGTTTAATATGCATATTAACTAGTAAATTTAATGGTTCTATGATTACTGAACTTTGTGTACTTCATAAAAAACAGAAACTTCATAAAAAATGCTTAAGTCCGGAGCAAAGTTTGGAACAGGTAAATGAAAGCTTCTAGAAACCTTTTTCAACAAAAATAACAAATTGCTTTCTCTTGCCTTTTCAATGGTGTAGTGTAAAAATAAAGAATTGCTACTTTTTTTTTTTTGGTTTACAACGTACATTCGGCTTACGGACCAGCTGTACTGTTGAAAGTGAGAAAAAAGAAAAGAGAGTGAGTTACTTGATTAACTTCTAAATGTGTAATTATAGAATGAGTGATGTAATGTTGAATTTCTGAGTCAAATCTGCACATCAGGAGGAATTTATTGCATTATTTGTGCTAATTATTAAACTGAAAGTACCATAAGTATTTTAAAACGCATTTTCAGAAACTTATGCGTTTATGTTTATGACTCGAAATTTACTTACTGTTAGTAAGAATTTGCTTTTTACCTCAACTATCAAGTTTGTTGTTATTTAACTTTTCCCCCTTATGTTTCGTCAATAATATATTAGAAATTTGGTGAGCGAGACTTTAATCTGAATTTTAGTTGTTAAATTAGGATAATTTCAGGTGCATATATGGAATCTGAAAGCTAAATTACATACTAGTTCATTTTGACAGCTGTTTATTGCAGTTAGCAAGTAGTCATTTCCCTGGCGCTGGCAATAACATTGCTAGATCATTAAACTATTAAATAATTATAAACTAGAGCCTAATGTTTAAGTAAGATTGACATTAGCTTTTAAGCTAAAACTTCATTACATGGCATCTCGACTAGTGCATATTGAGACCAAATATGAAACTATAGAGCAAAGGGCTGACAGAGCTCAGGGCGTTTTTAAAAGCAAAGCAAAGGGCATGGTTAAAAGTTGTTTTTAACCAGAATACACAATTTTACTTCCTCACAAACTCCCTTGGCATGATAATACAGCAAACATTTTACATGTTGAGAAAAGTGGTTTCAGGTTTATTTTTCTTAAATACTGAAATATCGATTCTAGTCGTGTGCTTCCGAGCTAAGATATTTCTCTAAGTTTATGTAAAATAATGTATCGATAATAGTTTCATCGTGAGTGAAAAATGCCTAAAAATAATAAAAATCTAACTTTGATATGGTCGCATATCAAAGTTATTCCAGTTAAAATAATGTGTCAATATAATAACAAGTTATAAATAAGGGTGTTTTTTATCCTACGATAGAAATAGGCATGACCGCTTTTAGTCTGCAGCTCAATACCTACAGTTCAGAAACATTAAAAGAAGTACAGTAATATTTGACAGCATTAGTGGTTGCCACGTACGACATTAAGTCAACAACAGAAAGAAAAATAAGGTGCTCCATGTATTTATACACAAAATTCAGGGAAACTCGAAGACGAATTTGTTACATTAATAATAAATAATAAACAGCAGCTTACTAAACTGATATTTTGCTCCAGAGAGGCCACATAAAAAGTTAAACTTTGCTTTTAATGACTACTCTCTGAGCTAGTGTTAAAAAAGTTTTATAAAATTCACTTCCTCATTTTAAGGTACTTTATAATTGAAAGTTTATATCTATAATCAATATTTAAGGAAATATACTCTATAGCCATTTCTTTCTGAGTACCCTGTGTAATGTACTTGAATGGATATGTATATGAGCAACAAAAGTAGACGAAATGAAATTTTCTCTTCTACCAATAACTCCTTGTACTGTAACTATGAAGACATATGAGTAATTCCTTTAGAATGATGTTTTATTTACTGCGAACAATAAACGTATTTGTAATCAAATCTTGGAAAATGCAATGTAATCAATTACACTGAAATCGTAAAATTTGGTCCAACTGCAACAAATGATATATACTAGAGCTTATCGAGATAATGCATTATTCTTTCCAAAGCGCGAAAATCAATAGACTTAAGTACAAATGCAGGACCCCAAATTGCTTTGAAAGAGCAGCAATTTTAAACTGTAGTAAGTATACGTCACATTCTAGAAGAAGGTGCTTCTTGATAAATACCATACGAAATAAACCAAAGAGAAAATCTCATGAGGTAACTAAAATCATATGAAGAAAATGAAACAAAAAAAAGCAACATAAAAATAACGGTAATTGTTTTATTCAAGTGAAATAATTGTAGTGGATAATGGCTTCCAATCGACCAAGGATGTTCGAGGAAAATTTAAATTTATCATTTTTCGAATGAAAATTGTCAGTATGTGAAGGTTTAGTCAAATATTTGATTTAAAATTGTTCTTACTATTGTATGTCAAGTATTATAATTTTTCAGTGCGTAAATGAGGTGACGTTTATTAAGTTTAAAACACATTATTTTTAAAGTGGATTGTTCTTGCTTGTTTACGCTGGTCATCACCTCATTTTCAGAGAAAATCCATTAGTGACTGCATAAATAATCTCTGAATACAGTTCCTAGAAAAAGTCCATATATACAGTCCTTTTTTGACAGATTTGCTCAAGTCTCAAAAGAAATTTTCTTAGTTTTACAATACTCACAATACTCACACAATACTCTCACAATACTCAAAAGACATTTATTTATAAAAGGCCTTACTTTCGGCACTAAAACTACTAGTCGTCCCAACCCCTAGTTTTCTGGTTATGGAATTACGCATGTTTAAGTGTTTTGTGCTCATTGGTTGTTCAGAATCATAAACTAAACTCCTGAGTCTGATGTAAAATAGATGAAGTTAAAAGAAATCATGCCCAAATAAAAGACGGAGCGATACTGCAGCTGCAAGACGAGCAGAAATGGGATAATATGTTCTTCCTTTCTCTTATCTTTTACACATACGGTTTGAGTCATGAATTCCATATTTACCATGCTACGTCGGAATTTGATTGCAAAATGAAAGGCTATTAAATTTCTGGGTTTCTGGGGAACACGTGTTCCTGTCTATGCCAGAAAATCTGCATTCTCATTTCCCTCTACTCCACAGTAAGGTATCACTCACTTTAATGCCACAGATTCTGTGACAGAATTACGAAGATGCTGAAACTAATAAGTACGTTTCAAAGAGCAAGTTATATTGCTGGTAAGAACCTGAAAGACAGATAGATTCCAAGAAAATAATGGCTTTGGAGAAGGACGTTTTACGACAATAAATCTAATGTAAATCGATTGAATTGATCCAAATTTATCATCAAAACTACAGGTGCTAGTACCGACTTCTTTGTAAAAGGAAAAATATTTATTGTCTAGACTAGCTCCAGCGCAGTGTCCTTATCCCATTTCGAACCGTCAATATATAACTCTCAAAACAATGTTTATAAATCCCCTATATATAGAACAATGTTGCTGATTTTCTGAATGTGGAACAATGTCATGTACAAGGGAATTTGAATGTAAAGTCAGCTTATGTGGGTTGGTTGCTTGAATTAGTAAAGGCAAAACAAGCGAGTGCTATCTATCAAAACACGTAGGCAGTAGTTTAAACAGAAGATAGTTCGTATTAATATTGCACACTGTGAAAAATTGAATGCGACTAACCATTTAGCAGAAATAGAACCTAATCACGAAATACCATAATACAGAGAATGAAATACCAGATTTGAGGGACTTTTAACTACTTGGGCAGTGGTAGACACCATAAAAAGTGGGAATTACGCGTTCCACTACAAAAGGGATCTAAAATATAAAATTTGGCGTAAATATTAAATAATTTATAGTTCATTGCAACTTTACTGGAATGTAGATCAAACTCTATTAAAGCAGAAAAGCCCCAAGTAGCAAGATTGCGTTGTAATGACATAGACATCTCGTCGCACAAGTTATTGCAAATACGTCGCATTAGACGCGTTACTTCGTCTTTAAGAAGCTTAATGTTCCCGACATTCCACGCTTTTGCACCCCTAGCAAAAGATGCGGATTTCACGTCATTACCTTCATTTCCTTTTAACCAAAGACTTCGCTTTCACTTCTTTACATACCACACTCCCGTCGCAAAAATGTAGGCTATTACGTTGTAACGATGTCATACAGCGAAGTTTTAGTGACACCTTATTGAATCTACCTTTTTGCGACTTTCGCGAGTTAAAAAGTTAAATTTTATTAATTCTACAGTTTACCCTTAAGTTTATTGCAAAGGCTCGTTACAACATATTTTTGAAAGTCTAGTCCATGTTATTGAACCATTCTGTTTATTAACATATTATCTAATTTTTTGATTCACGGATTTTTCTAAATTCCGACGTATATTTAGTTACTTGTTATCCGAAACATCTGAATAAAGTGCATATTTAATATTAAACTACTCATTTTAATAAAGCATTAATTACTAAAGAAAGATATACAAAACAATGAAACCTGTTTAGTTTCAGACCTGTTTAGTTTTTCTTGCACACAATATAACTGACCTAATAATATAAGCATCATTACGAACAAATGTTTCTTTGATTTTAATTATTTCTGTATATAAAAAAATTTATTAATTTTAGGAAACAAATTTCGCATGATTCCTCATTCTTTCAACAACCTATTATGAATTAAAAATTCTTCAAATCAGTACGATTAATGCATTTGAAGTTTTAGCTAAAGATTTATATAAAAATATTCATATGTTATATCGAAATATAGCAAAATATCATTATTTGTTTTTGTTAAATATACATTGTTTTTTTTTGTTTAGTTTTAAATATTTTTCATTTCATCAAACACTACATTTTAAATGTTATTCAAAATTACTGTCCCCTTTCTTCCACGTTTTCACACGACATGAATTGTCTACAGCATTCGTTATTTTTTTTTAATCCGCTTCTATGAGAACTTTACATAAACTGCCAATTTTTATCCTTTTCAAGACGGACCAGAATTTTATTAATTAATAGCACATAAAAAGTAATCTTTTGATAAGCAAAAATAATCGAATTTCGCAATTTTTATTAATTTCTGTAATTTACATAATCACATATTATATTAACAGTGAACCATCAAAGGAATAACCTTTGATGCCACCGTTATGGAATATTAAAGGTAGTCCTTCAGAGTAGTCCAACAATTCATATTTTCTGTAAACCATTTATAAAATACAAAATCTACAAGAAAATTCCTAAAATACAAAATCTACAAAAAAATTCCTAAATTAAAAATCTCCCATTCATAGTTTACAAAATAAAAATTATCTTTAATTATTATAAATCTGAAGAATTAATACAAAAATCGTGTAAAATTTCATCAGCAGTTGGTAAATTTCAGAAAAAATATTGATTTCCTTTATTTGTACAATTCTTTCTTACAAATTGAGTTACAAAATCTTCAACAGCATACTTTGAATTTGTTTTCTGATAAATCATTTAGATTTGACTTATCTAATCAGCATTCTCTGCTTCATAATCATATATATTGTATATAGCCAATAAACTTGGCATTAATATACGGTGTTTTCAGGAAATTCAAATGTAGGATGTCCAGTTGCTAATATAAATTTCCCTAATTCCGTTAACAGTTCGAAACCTGAAACTACTTTCAAAGAATTAAACATATAGTCAAAATTATATTAGATGATAAAGTGACATTTAAAGTTCATGAAATAATTTAAAATCAAACTTAAAATGAGAAATATGAACTTTATGAGTTTTTCTTCAAATGTTTAAAATATATGTAGTTTATTTTTTATTTTGATGATGTATTTTAATATATTACAATACCTCGAATATTACAGGACCTTAAATGGTTTCCTTATTGAATTTAAAAAAAACTAAAATTATTGCATTTTCTAAACTTATAAAAAGCAGAAGTTACTATGCATGGGCAACTTCATGATACACATATCAAACAAGCCACAGGGTGATCCAAGTGAATACGGTGATTACAAACGGGTTAACTATTTAATTAAAAAGAATTCATCGATAAGAATTACAAAGAATGTAAAAGAAAGTCCAGAATTTTATTTATATACCTTATAAATGTTCTATGTGACTAAGGGTTCTATGTGACCTTGATAACACGGATCATATCTAAGTGGTAATCCATTTCACGCCATACATTCTGAAGCGTGTATGGAGACACCAACGCAAGCGCATTAGAAATGCACATTTTGAGTTCTGGAATTATTTTCGGTAATTTCGGCTATTTCTTTCTATGGAGTTGTGTGAAAGACCCTATGCGCTTCCTTTGATGAAATCAATACCATGTACACTGCGAAGAAAAAGAAAAGGGGGGGACAGTTCTATATATCCCGTTCTACTGGGCCGATTGACTAAATTCAACTTGCGTTTTTCATTTCTCGAAAGCGCGACTTAGGATATGTATTAAATTTATATATAGCATTGTTCTAATATAGGTATTTTGACAGAAAATCTGACTTTTACTGAAATAACATACCAATTAAATGTTTATCTACAGATAATCGTATTTACATTTTAATGATATTTAGGAAATATTACTTTTTTAAATATCTAAAATGCATAAATTGATAACTTGTTTGAGGGATTATTTTCATTTTTAATTTTTTTTGCTGTAATATTTACAAGAACAACATTTTACGCAACTCTTCAGCACTCGTTTTTAGTATCGATTAAACTTGATCTTCTAAAATATTTATATATTAAATTTATATTTTATTAGATTCATACATTTAGATAAAATAATTAAAAATTATGAAATGAGTCTTGTTCAGACTTCAAAATTCTTGAAAAAGCAGATTTAGTCTCTTCTCATTCTAAAAGTAACTCTGATAAAATATGAAGAAGTTTAGAACTGTGATGAACTGAGGAGCTTTCATCACAATTCCATCAACAACGAATTGCCTATTAATCAGGCTAGCGTTCCTATAGAATTTCCGTTTCGTATATTTATCTAAATCAGCCTTTCATCCAATGCTAAGATTCCTTATTTTATGGCATGAGAAATATTCTCCACATTATTCCGCTCGGGCGTAATCTTCAAAATCATTAAATAAATCCATAAATTGACTTAAAATTATTCATCGTCCAACATAAAGTTATGAATTATTTAAATTAATTAATCAAGGACAGTTAATTATGCTTATCGGATTTCTCTGTAATTAGTTGGGATTTATGCAATTTATCATATGCGCAATGAAATGAGATATTTGTATTTAAGAAGTGAGAAAAAGATTACGAAATGTCTCAAAAGGAGCATATAATTGCAGTTATTTGCTCAGTTAATTGCCTCTAGTGATAATATTTATTTAACACTAGATATGTGCAAGTAATTTCAGAGTGCAATATCTTCAAATAGAGAGAAAATGAGAAACTGCAGTTTCTAGTTAACCTCTCTTGAAGTAATAGTTACACAAACTAAAAAATGTTATTAATTTGAACATAATGAATAATTCAAGAAATATCACCAGTTTGTTATTGAGCAAATTATCAGGCGGAATCTAAAAAAATTTGTTATTAGAAAATAAAGAATATGTAAATGTGCGGGTTTGTAATTAAAATGAAGAATATGTAAGTATTGTTGCTTAAAACGATAGTAGCATATTTTCATTGTCTATACCCAAAAAATGAAAATGAGATTTTCTAAGCGATTTCCTTAAATTCGGAAATGAGTTTTGAGGATTTTCCGCACATATCTTTTCTTAACGAACATTTTAAAAAATCTTAGAATTTTAATGGTTTAACCTCAGATAGAGCTGAAAAAGTATTTAAAATGAAGTTCATGTTGAAATTTTCACATAACTTACTGAATTAGGTAACGTTTTCGAATATCGCTCGATATTTACAATCTTTTAACGTCCATTATTTTAAATTTCAAACATCCACAAAATCTACTGCAAGGTTTTGAAATTTTCACAAATTGTAAAACAAACTTTTCAATACCTTTTCACAAAGGAAAGATAAAAATATTAATTGCAGCAAGTATTCAAGTAGAAGGGAAATTCTCGTTCTTCCTAGGGCACTGTATGATTTTGTCTTGAATATAGGGTTTCGAGGATATGACGACATTATACGTAACACTATTTTTTCTTCTTCTATAAATATTTCTCATTCCTTGCTTGCATTTATTTATTTAATAATTATTTTTTCCTTGGTAGAAAAAAATTATTTGCAAAGAATTTTAGCTTACCATAGATATCTGCTGACATTTTATAAGTGCTGCTTTTTTTTTTTAAGAATACATTTTACATTTATTTTCATTTCATCTTAAAAGTTTTTTTCTTTCCAATTTACTGTGTAAAACTAACTTTTAAAATGATTTATTATAAACATTTTTCTAATTATTTATATTTTTTTCATTTAGGAAAAATGTAAAAAAAATGCCGAGAAAAATATAACTTACATTTTTCTCGGCATTTCGTTATAAAAGTTACTCTTTAAATTTTGTTTATGCTTATAAAATCTGTAACATACAGAGATATATGTGTTACGAAGTTCTGAAATTTCGTCAGGCTATAAGACAAGCTTCTTGTCCTTTTTGAAACCAAGAATGATTTAGAAAATATTAAATGAGCGATTTTCTAGAGTTTTTAAATTTGGTGCCTTTTGTCTAGCATACGCTGTTCGTCAAACCGAAGGCCGATTAAGAAAATGGCTAATGAAGACAAATTTATACATGATACAGTTGTGACGAATTAAGTTTTAATTAAATTTAAACCAGGCAACAAAATTTAATACTTTGAAATGAAATTTGGCGTTTAAAGTTTTAAAGCTGTAATGTCCAATTGAATTATTTAAATGGATGTGCAAATGCAAAATTATGAAAGATAAGTTTAGGTTATTAAATAAATTCTAAATTTCCTTTCACAATAAAGTATTTTAGATTTCCTAATCTATAATAATGCATTCGCCTAATGGAAGCATGTAAAAGTATTTTTCCTTCATGCTTCTGGATATGTGGGATAAGTAAGTGTACAACATTTCTTGAATAAGCAATAGATCTATAACATTTGTCATTTGCTTTTTATTGCTTCTGTATTTTGTGCGAGTTATGGAATTCTTGTAAATCTCTACCATTGGCTTCTAATGATAGATCTTCCTCATCATCTTTATTAAACATATAGTATTCTATTCTTAGCACTGTTGCTGGATTTTCGGTGAGCTATTGAAGTTTTGCTCTAAATTAAGTATATTTACATTTATTTATGCCTTTACTGTGTAAATAACTGATGTCATGCTATGATCTGTAAGTGTGTGTAGCATTAGAATGAGATTTTTTATGTTTTATTTAAAAAATAGTAAAATTCTGCCTCGATGCGTATTAATGCATGCTGTGTTTCTGAGAGAGGGGAATTTGTTTTTTGAAAATATGTGAAGTTCACATCTAGGTTACAGTGTCAGTCTTGAAAATAATTATATTATTCAGATATCTTAATTTTCAATGTACTTGAGTGTTACATAGATTACATTCACATTTTCTCTACTCTAGCAGTTAAACCTTTTTAACGGGGAGAGTACTGCAGCAGTCCCTCCCATGTTCTTGCCTAAGTTCGTTTGCCTGCTTTTCAATGCTGGTTTGTTTTGTCCTCGGGCCCATTTATC
Organism: Stegodyphus dumicola; assembly: GCF_044657685.1. Classification (NCBI taxonomy): domain Eukaryota; kingdom Metazoa; phylum Arthropoda; class Arachnida; order Araneae; family Eresidae; genus Stegodyphus; species Stegodyphus dumicola. The sequence goes on along the minus strand of NC_140781.1, from coordinate 137,394,285 downwards.
ACTATGAAATTAATAAAATCACATTCGAAGAAGTCGAGTAAATCGAATATCTCATTAAAAAGTAAGGCTATTAGCGAAATTGCCAATACCGTATCAAATCTTGACAGCACATATAACCTAGATTTACATATAGTAGAAAGAGATAGCAATTCTATTAGTTCCTCAAGATATTATACAGAGATGCAGCAGTGTTCTATCACTCTGTGTTCCCCAGTCAGACCAGAAGCCAAACAGGCAGCTAGATCCACATCAGTTAGAAGATACATTTTTACTGGACACCAGTCAAGAGTTAAAAGACGCGCATATACGCTTGAGTAATATAGATGAATTGAAATAATATAGAAGGAATTCCTAAGGTATTGACTAAAAACATCATGAGTCAGTATGTTAGTTTATTAAGAATGATTACAACACAGAGCCTTAGTATTCCAAAACTAGAAGGTCAAACCAACAATCCCAAACTCTAACGGACCATAGTCAAGAACTCATAACACAAGAGCGCACATCCAATGCAGAAATCGCAAGATATCGACCCGAATCACGAACCAGTTCAAAGCATTGGAGATGGCAACCACGAAATAGGCAATCATGACAAGAACATGCTCTGTTAGTATACAAAAAATAGTATAATGCGTCATCAAAAGTAAAAGACAAAATATATTACCCTGCCAAGGTGAAGGTAAGAGGTAAAAGCGTTAAGAAAATTAGCAAGGAGGACTGCTATTACAAGTAACCAAATAGGATTACTTAAAAATTCTACAGGAAGCAATTAAAGAACACAAACTACTAAGGAACGTTACAGAAAAGAAATATTTAGAGAAACTGAATCCAAGAGTAATTATATATAACGTGAGTAAAGACATTGGCAAGGATGAAGTAAAAAAAAAATCTAGTTAAAACTCAAAATTTGAATTTCTCAGATGCTTTCAAATTAAGATTTTATAGATTTAGTATTTTTCTCAAAATGAACACTAAGGGCGAACAACACTGAGTAATATCAATGGACCAAATAAAATTCAAAAAGCTAATAAAAATAAGAAAGTCAATTTACAGCGGACTAGAAATAATGTTAGAGAATATTCGAAGATCTTAAAGTGCGTCAAATGTTTGGGTTACTGAATTACACAGCTGAATATTATAAGGAAACTAAAGCATGTGCAGGATGCGGCTTCGATAAACACGAAGCAACAAAATGTAACAAGAAAACTAAAAAGTGCGGTAATCGGACAAAAGTGTACAAAGAGCTTAATACAGGATACAGCCTGTACCATGACGCTAGGAGTAAACAATGTCCATGACATAACGGAAAAACAATTTCAGCAACTCGCCAATTATGGATAAACTCTCATTAATTCAAATCAATTCTCACGCTAGAGGTGCAAAGGAAAAATTAAAAGAAAATGATAGTATCAAAATGTCATGCATTCAAAAGGCTCTATTTAAAAATATATATATACATTGTTTGGTTGTAAAATATCGTAAAAACTGTTTTTCAAAAGTCGCAAAAACAACGATAATCATTTCTGATGCAGCGCTTCCGGTACTTGAAGTGTTTAGCTTACCAGAAACCATCGCTCTCAAAATAGAATAAGACAGCAAACTCTTGCTACTTTATCAGTATATTTATTGCCCACCGAACACCATTTACGGATATTGATCCAAAACTCATTATCTTAGAAAAGTTAAAAAATATAACTCGGATTCTCCAATAATAATCAGGGCGGTTTTAACCCCGGAATGGGGCCCAAACAACGCCTACCCACAAGGTCTAAAAGCCTACGAATTCGTTTTCGTTTACAACACGCTTTTGAGTTATTAAAGAGGTCAGTAATATTCCAATCTTATCCAGCGCTAGAGGAAGTTTCTGGGTCAACCTGGTGCTCTTCCGGAATGCCAGTACAACACGCATTCAGAATTGGTAAGTCACAGTTGCGTAAATAATTTCAATGGCTACACTAATATCACCTTTGATATCCGGAATATCTCGTACTGACAACCATTAAAGAAAAATATTAGTATCCAGCACACAGATTGGCTGAGGATCAAACTCCTAAGGCAACCTAAAAAACGAGAAACCTCACAAACCCCTCCAGACACAGAGAACCACATCTCTTTTTTAAATTCAGAAGAATCTTAGAATCAACGGAAAGAGGAAATGTCCCAGGATCAGCTAATTTCATGATAAAAGTAACAGTAAAACTACGATTCGCGAATGAAGGATAATTCAGGATTCCGACCCTACATAAATGCGTCGAGCTAGGGTACTTCCGAAACCCGTAGAATAATGCGGAAATGGTTCTGTTTCAAAAGTTAAAAGCAAGGCAGGTGCGTACAGGTCAATCAGCGATAGGGAAGGTCTTCAAATAGACAAAATAATTACTCAACGACTAACCCATCATCTCGAGAACGATAACTTCTTTATCCTAGCATAATTCGGCTTAACTAAAGGTAAAAGTGCCATAGACGACTTTAAGCATGTTCAATAAATCATCCTCCAGAAAACGAGCTGGAGTACAACATATGAACTAAAATTTATTCCAGAAAAGTCTCAGATGATACAAGTAGTACTCCTTAGAAGGCAAAAACTAGCAGGGCATAACCCCTGGACATGAAATGGCAATTCATCTCGTTAAGAAGACAAGATACTATGATATACATAGGATTTGTACTGGATAAGATAATAACGTGGATCTCCCACTTAAAGTCAGTAACAGACGAAAACAAAATTAATAAATAAACTGCAGAGAGCAGTGAGCACATGGAATCTTAAAGCAAGATAAAACTAACAAAGTAATAAATAAATTGAATAGAGCAGTAAATAGAACATGGAATCTTAAAGCAAAGGGCTTTATAATGAACGATTCTATACGGCAATCTAGTGAGTAACAACAGGTAAAGCGAATTAAGCTGCTCAAAATCAGCCCAGTTTTTAGAACAATATCATCAACAGCAGTGCAGGTTCGTTTGGGACAAATGTAGTGTAAACGCGCAGAGCGAATGCATAATCTGTAGGTTATTTCACTATCAAGGAGGTGCAAAGAAAATATAATATTACATAATCAAAGCGTCAAGTGCTCAAACAAGCAAATGCGCCTACACCCGACGCAAGAGACGGAAGTATGCTGGTCCAAGCTCTCTCCGCAGGGAAGACAAAGAGAACTTTTTACTGACGGCTTGAAGTCAGAAAATCTCATAGGAGTATCCTATCCAGTCCTTAAAGGCATCATCGACGTTTACTATGAACAATTTAGAATCAGCAGTCCTGCGGTGTTTTGCAAGCGATGTGCTGTTTGCAAGGCAGCCCTATGGGCAGAGGAAAACATCGCAGAGGACACTATATCATATTCGGATAGCATGAGCGTACTACAAGGAATAAACAAAATGAATTCAAAACAACCGTACTTAGTTGCGATACGAGGACTGTCAGCAACGCTAAAGTCCACAATCCCACTGCCCTAAATTGGGTTCAGGGTCATATAAGGATAAGGAGCAGTGAAAGAGAAGAGCGGTCGGCAAAACGAGCTTCGATTCAAGGCAAGATAGACATGGAAGTTCCTGTCTCAGAAGAAACGTCTAAAAATTACATAAAGCCGGCATTCTTAGAAGAATAGCAGGGAAGGTGAACGACTAGGAGACAGGAAGATTTATTTATTGAATCTTCTCCAAAACCACTCTAAAGAGATTAAAATCTGACTTTATTATATGCAAGTGTTTAATAACTGTGGAAAATTTCCATAATATTCCGCTTCTTGAGAAAGAATGTAGACTATGCTTGCGGAACCCAGGAAAAAATAGGGCGCTTCACTATACACTAGACTGTCCCAGGACTGCAGAACTACGGAGTAAAACACTTCTCACTCAACTACCGGAATCCTTCTTTTACAAGCCTCTTCACTGAATACTATACTTTCAAGGGAATTAAGAGCCATCGTGGCTAAAGTTAACAGTGAGCATTTTACCATAAAAGTAGAAGCATAATGTAACAGATGAATGCCTGGCAAACACGGAATATGCTTCGACCTACCATATGAATATAATCTATGAATAGATACTAACAATTGTCATAACCTCTACTAATATCGTATCTACTGATATAGATAATTCCTTTTTGTTTAATCTGTGCCTCTGGGATTTGAGCTCTATTGGTGGTTCAATAGCTAATTTATGCTGAATTCCCTGTGTGAGCTTTCGCAGCTCAAACATAATGCCTAAAAATGAGCGTTTAAGGGGTTAGAAGCCACGTGGCGTGGTCCTAGAACATAACGAGAGACGCGCATACATATTTTTATTAATCTTTAATCATGAAATTATCGAAAGTTAATTAAAGTAAATATTAGTGCAGAGTTAACTAAAGCAATTCAAAGTATACGTTTTCTTATAAATGGCCCTAAAATAAATGTGTAATCATGAAATACTGATACGAGAAATGTGTGGTGAAAATAAAAATACACGATGCGAACAATTAAAATAATATAGCTTTGAAAATACAAATTTTTGAAAGTGAAACTCTAAGTAAATATCGAACTACCTAAAATAACACCCTTCCGGATATTACGGATATTTGAAAAGTCCAGAAAATTGGAGTGGTTTTTATTTTAATTGGTCAATATTTTAATAAAAGTATTTATTTAATTATATCATTTATTGTAATGCAGTGAGAAAATTTTAGGTCTCTGTTTATTGTATTTTATTTTTATTCCCACAAAGTTTATATGAATAAAACAGTTTTCATAGAAATGGGACATAAAATATCTTTTCGGGAAATTTAAATAATGAAATTATTTTAATTTTCATAAGTACATATGTATTCTATTGAAAGTAAAGAAAAAGAATAAAATTAACTTCTGTTTACGGAAATTAATTTAAACTAAACAGATAGTCTTGCATTACTTTCAATGCACTAAATTGAGACAGATGAATTGTACTTATTCTTTCTTCGCTTAAAAGAAAAAAGCATAATATATTTTTATTCAGTCAGAACTAAAGCAAGGAAGATATTTTATTGAATCAATATAACAAAATTAATAATGTAATCCATTTTGTTGCATTTTTCTAATTAGCTTATAATAAAACTACAATTTTGATGAAAGAGTAATAAAATCTTTTGCTTTGTAGGTTAATAGAAATTTATTTAAACGTAACTAATATGCTATACTACCGTTTTTTATTTCTTAAATCGTTTTCATATTAATCTCTTGAAGCTCTTAAATAAACCCATAAAGCTTAATTTTTCTTGATCTAAATATAACAATCGATCTAGTAATTGGAACTACGGATATCAAAAGTCTGTGTAAGGGGAGTCCTGTTTTGTATGAATTATACGATATTTAGCTTGGTTTACAAAAGTAAAATTTTTAAAACTATTTAATATTTATCTGTTAAAACTTTTACGGCTAAATATTTAACATCCATTTCATGTTTCAGCAAAAAATCTAAAAATCTGAGTCCTAAAAGTGTTTCATTTTATACTATTATATAGAATTTAAAACTGCAAGAAGTGGTGTCTATGCTGCTACAAAATAAGAGCAAGAGATTTAGCAAGAAGAGAAAATAAGTAGCACTATATGAAAATACATTTGTTTCAAATAAATTGCTGTATTAAGATGTTATCATTTGAAACATTTTATGTCATGACAACACTGAAGACACTAGCTATTATTTGCCATGACGTGCGGAAGACAAATGAGACCTTGTGCCTCATGCAATGGTAATACTTGGTAGACGGTGGGAATCATAAGCAGCAAGGCAGCATAACGTAACGTCATATACGGAGTAAAATATTTCCAAAAATTTCGTTAAAGACGTTTTAATGAAAATTCTGGATTTTGCTTTACATTTCCCTGCTGCATTTGCGTTAGTGAATTTCATTATTAACAACATATATGTGAAAGGGTTATGTAACTCATATATTAAAACAATATTTGGTGTAATCTGATGGGTATAAGCTTTATTAAATTTTAGCCATATGACTGGCGATCTTGAACTAAAACGCAATAGTGAAAACCCAACCCCCTACATAGTGATAGCGTTGAGACAGCATAATCGAGAAAAATGAGAAAAGATGAAAAATAAAGGGACACTCTATTTTATGTCTTTATTTTCCAATAGTGTCGTATATAAATAGATACTATGTAGGAGACATAATCCAACTTTCAGAGCCCGAGATATCTGAAATAGGATAGACGAGTAAAATATTTGAAGATATTTCCTCCTCCCAGTAATTTAGTAAAGGAAAAGTAAAATTTTTTTCTAAAGTTGGTGTCTTAAGAAACGCGCTTTTATGAGTTTTTAACCTCTTGGGCAAGAAGTTTCATTTTCGACTTCGAAGTAAGTTTTATAACAAGTGTGTGATATTCTTTATTAGCTGATCTTGTGCTTCCAGTAGTAGTTTCAGAGGTCATGAAAAGGTTTACAGCTCAAAGCAAGAGAACTTAAAAGCCAAATTTTGATGGTCTATAGAAGAAAAAATGTCTATTATTATATATAAATCAATGATTCATGATCTCATGTTTAACCTTCCAGCACGCGCTCTTGGCCATTTTACATGAACACGCGCGCGTCGTATTTTTTACGACATCCGTTATTTTATCGTTTTGGGCACGAAAAACGACAGAAATGAGTGAATATTGATAATAAATTTGTTAAGAAATAAAATATTAATCTTATTATTGCAAAATACAAATGATATCACATTCAAATATAAGTAAATTATTTTTAAGTTCTTATGTTAGTGAGATGGAAATGCAATGATGTATTTCATTATAAAAAATTTTTAATTTATTATTTAATAATTATATTTTAAAATAGAAGCTAAATTTAATATTCATCAAAGACAAGTATACACAATAAAAAAGGAAAACACCTTGGTAGGAAAAAACGTAAGTTTAGCACTTCTGCAAGGAAATTTACTTCTTACTGGTTACAAAAACGCACTTGAAATTAAATTTCATGTTTTTATTTATTTCTAAAAAATAGAAATAAAATAAAATAAGGAATGGAAATCTGTATTGTTCTCCCATCCAAAGGTTTCCTTGTCTTCCTTTTCTTCATCAGATAATTCTTGCAGAATGCGAGCAAAATCAGCTGGTTGCACATATTTTTTTTGCCATGGAAACCGATATAAAATTTACGGAGCGAAATGTATTCAAATTAAAATAAATAACACAAAATTACAAAATATTTGAGAAAAAAATTATTTTCCGCACGACCACGCGCTTGTCGTAACTTTTACTAAAAAGCTGTCACGTAGCGTAAAAGCTCAGTAAATAAAAAAAAAAAAAAGTCAAATGACTTCCTGTTGACACATTCCATGATGTGGGGAAGAGTAGAAAGGAGGACTAGAAATGACCTTCAGACGTCTCAGCAAAAATGTGCATTAAAAACTGAATTTGTCGTAAATTTTGCGCGTACTGGAAGGTTAAGGAGAGATAATACGGTTTCCTTTGAAAATTTCCTTGTGAGCAAACAAACTAAGGAAAAAATGCAGAAATAATGATCAACCAGCACATGTATAACTTTCTCTGCGAAAATGTTCTTACACTTGTCCCTTAAACTCGCATTTATAAATGTGTAATGCATCATTTTATGTGAAGCGCTTTTCGGATGAACACCATCATTTCCAAAAACGTAGATATAACTGTAGTAAATTCAATCATAACATCTTCGCTCACTACGCACATTTTATTTTCAGTACGACACTAGAATATAACACAATTTTCACTCTTTTGAAACACTGTTAACGTGGCTCATGGCACATAGTAAATACGAATTGGGCATAAGTAAATAAGACTTCGCAAGTAATTAGTGAACTACATAGTAATAATTATCTTCTTGTTTAGTATGGTTGTGAAGGAAGGATGTTACTGTACTGATGGACCAGATACACCTCCCCTTTCTCGAGGGCATAATATTGGTTCAAACCCCTGCGGATACATGCATGGAACATGCGATGGCAATTCGACAACATACGGCAACGATTCCTGCGACGGCAATAGCGTCGGTGATGAGACTGCTAACAATGACTGATGGGGTTCGGAATTTCCAGACGAATGTTTTACAAATCATTGGGTTACTGCCTCCAAGTACTAGGGCGAAAAGTAGTACCGCATTTCTCCCTTTTCTTTTTACTAATTTTTTCATCCAAAATCGAGAGGGGAAAATTATGCTATGCTAAATTTCCAAAGGACGTCGTTATATGAATGCTATAATAAACGAAAAGAAGTTATGGGTAAACTACAGGGAACTATTACAATATTATTGCTTTAAAATAAAACTGCCCTATAATTAGAATACGTAGTAATATTAACATTATAGTATTTAATGAGATATCGTCCTTTCTACTTCCCTACAACTTGAATCTCAAACGATCTTAGTTTCGTCTCTCCTACTCCTTAAGTCTCAAATCCGTAAACAATTAAAGAAGGTTAACATGAATCTGGCACAGCAAAATGGAAGACTTAAAGTCAATTCATGTTTGCTACTGTGTATGGAGCGGTGAAACAAAAATCAGTTATAATATAAAATGAAAACGTTATATCCACCTTACTGAACATTTAACAGAATCAATAAGTGTTTTAAAGTATAGCTTCTAACAATTTCTCTAGTCCTCTTTCTGCATTATTTTTTCATTGAGGATGTTGCGAATTCCAATCGCTGAATAATTATTATGAGACTCAGGTTTAAGAAGTGGCAGTGTTAAGAATCGCCAGACATTTTACTGCTTTCTGACCATGAGGCCTATTAATGAGATAAAAAAAACTTGATGCTATTGCTTTTTTACCATTAGTTGTAAGGAAACTATTAGTGAAACTGGTTATATTTCAAATGATTTTATTCGCTATTTGCACAGACAACAATTTATTTCTTTCAGGAAATAACTCGAACAAGTTTCTTAAAAATGGTTTTAAGCATAAAAAAAACAAACTTTACAAATGTTGTTTCACTCCTCAGGTATTAATGCTGTGGGTTCAGGCACTAAGTAATCTAATTTCCATTTTCTGAAAAATAACTAAAGTATTTTTACTTCTATGCATACTGTAGGTTCTGTGGCATCTTTATGCGCAAATATTATATAGTATATAGTATCACAAAATGTTTTATTTAAAAACAATATTATTCCGATATTTTCACTTTTCGAGCAATACGCTGCTGAAACGTAATTAGTATAGACAAAAATAAAGTCCAATTTCACAAAACCCAAAAGAAGTGAAATTCGATACGATTAAATTTCAAACTACCCTATAAATATGTAAAACAAGAATTAAATAAATGTGAAATACTAAAATCTCAAAAATTACAAAAACCAGAAAATATGCAAACGATGTGGAATTCAGTCAACTCTGATATAACCTTATCAAGAAGATGATACATCAAACTGAATTGCACGCCCTTCCACTTGAAAACCCCTGTGTTTCTGTAATCCAAAATTAGATGATGAGCCATTCCGAAGTATTTAATTATAAAAGTTCACCTGAAAATTTTAGGACTTTAAAGTATAGAAAATGAACAAAAATGCACTGTAAAAAAAAATCTGTAAAGTTACTAAGAAAAGTCGTGGAAACTGGGATGCCATGGATTATTTGAGTAATCAAAACAGGAATTTTCTTAGTAACTTTACAGAGATTATACCTGTAATGGTTACAGATGTTTGACATGTAATGTTACAGGAAGTTATTCTGTAGGCATAACAAAGTTTTTGTATGTTGATTACCGAAGCATATGCCTGTAAAGGTTACAGATCTGTAATGTTACAGGAAATTATCGTGTAAGTATAACATGTTTTTCATATGTGATTTACCAATGTAAACATCTGTAAAGATTACAGGAAATAATAGTGTAAGTAGATCGTGATTTTTGAATGTGAATTACTAAAGGGAATATTTGTAGATTACTAGTGTTCTGCTTGTAAGGTTATTGCAAGTGATTATGTAAGAACATGTATTTTCATGTGAAATTTTAAAGGATATATATGTAAAAGTTGCAGATAATTTACTTAAAAGTTCTTCCAAATAATTATGCATATAGAACATATTTGTCTTATACAAAATACAAAAATGATGTATTCCTAAATATTAAATATTTTGATTGTAATATTACTATAAATAATTACACATGTAGAACATATGTTTTATGTGAAATGTCTACAGCTACTGCTTGTAACAAAATATGCTGCATTTATTTATTTGTGGGGAAAGGGAAGTTATGTAACTTTAAATATTAAGTTTTTTTTGAGGAAAAATACCTTAGATTTTCTAAAAGATATACAACATTTTCTTTCAAAATATTCCCAATGTTAAAAAGAAGCTCCAATTTTATGTTTTTCTTACATCTGCATTACTTTCCTTTATTGAATTTTAAGACATCTCAAAGTTACATATGCATCACGAAATAGCTGGAAAAAAAAACTTGTGTATTAGACTTAATGGTTTTTTGGCAATAAATTAGTTATGTTCTAGAATTCCCCCGCTGAACACTGGTAGTTCGGTCCGAGGTTCAAATCCCGCGAATGGGCTGGTTGTATGGGTATTTTCATGGTTTTCTCCATGTGTAACATGTATATAAGTCAGTTTCCCTTCGAAAGTCCTCCACAAAGGCATTTCTCCACTTAGGCAGATAGTCCTAGTGTGCTTTGCCATACTTAAGTAAACTAAACCAAATCATTCTCCTTATACCCAACAGTGTAATCTAAAGAGACTGCAATTGGATATGATTACAGTAAAAAAATATTTTAATGAAATTGTTTTAATAAACAATTCTAAATATTTTTTCAAATTCTAAAAAAAATTACTTATGTAACTCAACAATGAACTTAAATTCAGTTATCACAAGTTATCCAAAATTATTTTCATGCTTAATTGCATTATTCATTTTAATTACAACATATAATTCTTTTAGGCATAAATGCTTTTTAATCTCTTCTGCTACTGACCATTAATTGAAATAATAGATTAATTAATCGGACAGTTGTACAGGTATTTTCCCAGATTTAAAACTTTATTAATAAATTACATTCTTCTCATTGAATACAAAATTGAAGAATTAGTTAGTCCTAAATTTAATTTTTCAAGTATTCCCTCTACTAAAACATTTATTGCCTACAGGCAGCCAGACAGAAGCTGAACACTAGCATTTGGCTCTAGATTTAAATCCTAGAGAATGGGCTGCCTGTGCAAATGTTTGTGTAACATGAAGTTTTCCTTAAAATATTCCTTTCCTTGGACAGATGGCCCTCTCTTGCTTTGTCATATTTCAAATAATCAATTCAAGCATTTAATGTAGGTATGACTTCACAACTTCGTCCCAAATTCTAACTGAAAAATTGAACAGAATCCCCTGATACTGTGTCTATAATACATGATGAATATAGAATGATCTTAAAAATTTAAGGAAGAAAATATAATGTACTTGGAAATGCCTTGATCCTATAATTATATTTTTCTCTGCTATGCCTAGAAAATTAAGAAAAGAATGTAAAAACTGAAGATAAAGAATTCCGCATTAATAATTGATATGATAGTAGTAATAAACTAAAAATTTTTTAATGAAAAATTGATAATGCATAATGGCTCCTTAAAATTTTAATTTTATATCCTACTATTAATGGAACTAATTTATCACTATAATCAAAATGACTCAGATTTTCTTTCTTTAACTGATGTCAAAAATACGATGATTATTTCAAAATTCCTGTGGATGATTTAATTGTTATCAAAATTTTCTATTCATTTATTAAACGGTTCAGATTAATGTTTTTGTTATCATTATTTCAAACGACTTTTTAATTCTTCGGGAAAAATGTTTAAATCTTCATTCAGCAAAATTATATTTTTAGATAGATTTTTATGGAATCAAAAATTCTGTAAGATAATATTCATTCACACAAGATATTAACTTAGTATTTGCTCATTACTTTACAAGTATTCGATGAAGCCTTTTAGTGTAACATACAGGTTACCATTTCATTTTAACGTAATATTCCATAATAATTCCATAATAAGGAACCATTTCATAATAAGGAACCATAATTTCATAATGGTTCCTTATTAAGGAATATTCCATAATAAGGAACCATTTCATTTTAACGTAATATTCCATAATCATATATTTTATTTAAAAAAATATCATATTTTGAAAATATTGGATATTGCAATGGATTTCGACTCTTTATTCCAATACACAGAATATAGAAACAAAAATAGGTTTATTTTTATTTGAAAACTATCCAAAAGGAAAATAAAATAAAAAATAGTTAAAATTTATATTATTGTTATTTTTAATTAACTAGTTGTGAAGGTGCAGTCCTCTTCTTCTTAGGATTCAAAGCATGGCTCCTAAATAAAGAAAAAATCACATTCGTTAGAAGTACATAACATATTCTAAATTTGTTATGTGACATTTTAATTTAGAATCTCTTCATAATAATTGCATGCACTTGCACATATTCCAAATGATTTAAATCTTTTTTTAAATTAAATAATTAAATTGCAAACAAGATTCCTTTTGGTCCTTTCATGAAATCATAAATTGCATGTATCATCCATTTTTGAAGCAAAAACAGTACAAATTTAAATAATTCAGAAATATTGCAGAAAATAATTTGAGGTTTATTAGATATTTACTATATTTATTTGTAATATAAAATAAATCTGTAAAGTAGTTTTAATAATGATCAGATTTTTTTTAAGATTAATTTCTCTAGAAATTGAAATGTATTAAGGTAGCACTTCTCAATCTGTGGATCATACAGCTTGCCCTCATGGTCCTCCGAAGTTTCCAAAGGAGACAAAAAAATTTAGTTGAAAAATCTCAGAGTTTAAAAAGTTACATATGACAATCATCTATCACCTTTTCTCGTAAGATAGACATTTTATGAAATTTATTATTGGTTACCCTACTTACAGACTTCCCACTCAGTCTTAGCAGTAAAAGATGGATTTAAAGCACTATAACTGTGGTACTTACCACCATATATCCAAATATACTATCATATATCCACTAAGACTGTGGTCTTACCATCATATATCCAAATATAGAAGAGCCATGCAAGAATTACAAATCATCCTTCTCATTAATAATCTTGAAATATTAGAAATACAACTTTTCTTCAATGGACTTAATTATGAAATATAACGGATTTTAATTATATATTAAAATATAAGTGTACTACTAGTAATATATGCTAAAAAATTGCTTTCGAAGGGAACAGCAGCAAGGTGATTCACAAATTACGATAATTCACATAATCTCTATTCGAAAAAAGTTTGAGAAACGCTGAAACAGGAGAATAATTAAATTATGGTTAATACTGGTAATTTCAGCCATATGCTTTAAGCTTGATGATCAACATTAAAAAATTCTCAGAAAGTGTTAGATCAAAAACTACTTTTCCACATAATATGAACTTATACGTAACAGCATTTAATACTTAGCTCACTGGCAAAATATACAAAATTTTGAAATGCAAGTATATATATATAAGGCCAATAATATAGTTATCAACAATTAATGCATGAACTTCAATACTTACACAATTAACAAACACATGAACAATGATGTTACATGCATTCATCCTCTGAATTAACTAGTCAGTTTGGGTATTTTCTATCTTAGATGTCGCAAAAATTTATCGTGGATTTAATATTTTAAATGTTCCTCTCATAGACATTTTAATACTTGTATTTTTTACATAGAGTGTCATCTTTAGTTTTACAGAGATTCATTTGTTCACTTATTACGATTAAGTTTTACAGACAGAACAGATGATACCTGATTACATTAAGTGGTATTTAAGACAAACTTACTTACTAGTACTTAACACAGTTGCTAGAAAAATATTACATAGTGAAAGACAGGGTACAAAGTCAGAATCTGAAAACTTATTGACTTACACTAAGCTATTTAATGCTTGAAATATTTATGATTAGATAATATCTTTTACATCATCAATATCTAACAGTGATATGATATACTTTAAGTATACAGTAAAACCACTCTATAACTTTTCCATAATTTTGTACAATTTTGATATTTAATGGAGGTGGTTACTTCACAAAGCATGATTCTCAGTGATAATTAATATCAATGTTTGTATCACCAGAATACTTGACATAATCACTTAAAGAGGTATAGTTGCTAAGGAAGGTTTTTCTATACTTCAAACAATGGTTTACATATTTTAAAAAGTATATTTTTCTGACACTGTTATTTAAAAAGTGTATAACTCCTTCTACTCTTAAGCATAAAAATTTGAAATTTTTATGCTTAAGAGTCATTCATTTAGTTGTAACTTACAGGAAGATATCTTAAATGCCTAAAATGTTTTAATTTATGAAAAACAGCAGTTAGAGTATATTGAAGGGTGCTCCCTGTATTATCAAGGGAGCGCAAGTTTGTGCAATTCTCTGATGTTTTCTTAAGTGAAAATAGGTCGATGTGTACATGGATAAAGTCAAGGGAGTGCGCGATGCCAAGTTTGTACAATTCACAGATTTTTTTTAAGTGAAAATAGGTCGCTGTGTACATGGATACCGAGTATGTGCAATCTGTTTTCGTGTAGCGGCGGTTTTTGGCACACAAATCGTCGCTACACAAGCCAAAATAACATGGTCAAAGAATTGCACAAACTCGGTATCCATGTACTGCCAAAATCGCCAAATTTTGCCAAGGGGCACCCATAAATATGCTTTTACCAAAACAAGCTTTAAGGCATACTGTCAATTACATTTTAAATTCCAGTGATTTTTCAACACTAGTTCAAATACTCTAAGCATATGTTTGCATAAGTTACATAACTTTTGCATCAGCAAAATTTATAACTTAGCAAATATGAACTATGAAAAAAAATATTTGAGCTTACCTTGACCCTTGGATTTACTAAATCTATGACACTTTTAACGCCAAAGAAATTCGATGACCGAAAATACGCGATGATTTATTTAATCTGGTTTTAAAATGGGTCATTTTAAGTTTGGCTATATCAACAACATATTACTCAGTATTGTTGAATAGTGAATTTGTAACTCTTTTTCATTCTTGAAATATATACACATGACAGAATTGGAATAAAAATTTTAGGTTTTTCAGATGAACTCATAGATTGAACTAATTTCTTGAATTTTATCAAGTAGTTCTTAAAAATACAACCAACGATTAATTAAAACCAACTGCAATTCAAATGGATACTCTTTGTCAAAAAGGAGCAGTAGAACTTATTTTAAACATTCAGCAATAAATAGTTTTCTGAATATATTTTTTAGCGTAACGGCAGTTTCAAACATAATAAAGAGAACAACATTCATTCTAATGAGGATAATTTTGAAAATAATTCACATTAAAATATATCTCAAAGAGATTTTTAAATGAAAAGATGACACAAAAGAATTATTCTCAAAAAATACATGTTATCTCAGATATAGAAGAAATTTGGCATTGAGCTGAGTATTGAAATTAATATATGCAACTGACGTATCATTACTAATATTTCCATGATTTGATATTGAATGCTATAACTATTAAATATTAGCAAATGCATTTTATAATGAACTTTGCACCAAAATTTATAGTAAATTTATATGTAAATTTACATTGTAAGTACTAGAATGAATGTTGTACCATTTTATTAATATTTTACTTTTCAACAAGCATAAAGGAAAAAATAGAATTTTTTTTTTCTTTAATGTTCCTAGTATGTTACATCATAGTTAAAAATATGTCAAAGTCACGGCATTTCGATTGCCTTTTGTAAATATTGGTTATAATGTAACTTAATAGATGCTTTATAAGTTGGTAAAGACTGTCCTGGATTAAAACTATCTTTAACACAAAAAATAATATACATTGAATACTTTTACAAATATGTAATTGCTATCCGACTATATAATCTTTTAAGGCGAACTTATCGCATGTATTAATGAAATGATATTCCATTTTTAATGTATGTTAAGTTATTTTGTCGAATTTTTTAAATATATTACATTTATTTTTTCTTTTTCGTTGAGATTAATAATAACATACATAGTGTAATAATGCTCTGAAAAATATTCTAAAGCAGTTCACGCTGGGATTAATGATAACATGTATGGAATAATAATGTTACATCTGTCAACAAAATGAAAAATATGAATATTCTAACGCGATATGTTTTAAAAGATACATAAATATTTAACATGAGAAATTATTAGACTATAGATAGAACATTAATATTAAGCTTATTTGTTTTTAAACTAACATATTAACAAATTTGTTTCTGTTTATAAATATGAGCAGTTTAACTGCAGACACCTGCAGATGTAACGAATAAAAGTTGTTACTTTACTAAATGGAACACAAGCTCTGTGATTTGAACTCTAACAATAATTCAACACAGGTTTATTTAGGAGCATTAGAATTATAAGCTAAACATTAAAAGAATTTAATTATAGATAGTGTAAAGAACATAACAAATACATTACATAAAATTAGTAAAATACACGTCAAACACTATTTCGAACTTACCTCGACCATAGCAAAAATAATGGCTAACATGGCGACTATCGTTGAACTCTCCCGCTAAGACGCTGTTTTTCCACCTTCTTCCTGATTGGTTCTTCTCTCTCAGCCGTTTTAAGCCACGTGATCACACGCTACGGACAAAATCCAAGCAAAACTTCTTGAAAAACTCCTGTAGAGTTTACAGTTTCGTTTGGTTCTGTGTTCGTTACAGGTATTTCCTTCGTAATTGTTCGCATTTCTGTAACTATACAAGACTTTTGTCTGTAAACTTCGAGGTTTTTTTTTACAGTGTGGAATTAGAATGCTTGTTCAATCGGTGAAGGCAAATTGCGATATAATTATTTGCCCAATGGGAAAGATGTGCTCAAGGAAAACTTTCTGACGGAAAACTGTCTTTTTATTTATAGTGCAGCTAGGAAAATCCAGAAATTCTCCACGCAGGCAGCTCGATCCTCTAAATCTGAACCATCCCCGAAGATTACCAGAGTAATACCTCTTCCCTCCGCCGTAGATATATTCTAATAAAGCTGGCTCATTTTCCATGTGCAATCGAAAAATAAATGTAGAAGGTGACTGTTTGAAGCACTGTTTTAAAATTAAGAAGGAAAACAAACGGAATTAAAATTATTTTGTCAATGCTTGAATTTAAGATTTGAAAAATTTCTTTATAAAACCTCAAATGCATTTCCTAATTTAAAAAACCGATTTTCTGTTTCTAAATGTATTTTTCAGTGCATAAATTGGGATATTTAAATTTACAATTTTTTTCAGTTTTTTAATTATTTTTAAAACTTCAAGTATAATTTTCAATAAATTAATTATTTCTGAAATTAAAATGTACTTTTAGTCAATTAAAAATAATATTTTGCATAGTCTCTTTCGCAAGTTTCACATTCTATTATCTCTACAATCATTACATGACACGCATCTTATTTGCCTAATGGGATACTTACGGGGATGAAAAAAATGTGGTATTGTTTAAACGAAAGATTATTTAAACTAACAATGTTAACATTGTTAACTAATAGTTATAGAAATTTTCGAACACATTGTTAACTATTAGTTAACTATTAGTTAACACTGTATTCGAAAATTTTAATCTACACTCTTCTTAGTTACATAAATAAAGAATGATACTGTTCTAGCGCAAGTTTTACAAGAACTATTATGCTGAGACTGAAGAAATTTTAAATGTGCATTTATTTTAGTTTGGTCAAGGAACAGGGAAAAAGGGTTCACGAAAACAAAAGAGATTTAAAGTATTAAAATTTAAATTAAATATCTTAATTCAAGTCTACTGAATACTAATAAAAGTACAAAATAAGGTTTGCTTATCAAAAATATTTTGAATGAATTTAGAATGTGAATTCTTAAATACAGATTTAATCTGAATAATAAATATTTTAAGGCAAATGGTAGATTTCAATAATTTGATTAAAAATTAAATCATTTTATAAATGTGAGCTTAACTGTAAGAAAACTTAATGAACGTACATTCCTGTTCACAAGGAAAATCTGCATCAAATAAATATTATACGTGGAAATCCGATGATTTCACTCTTGTTCATGTATACGCAAACGTTTTTTTCATTTCCATTTAACTTTAAAAGATTTAATACCTATCATATTTACTTGCGTGTTTGCACCCGAGTCTGCAAAGAAACTAATCTAAATAAAATTGATTGCTGATATATATGCTATCATTGGTTGTAACAAATATTTGAAATTTTAAAATATTTGGATAGTTCTTTCTCTCGTATAAAGAATTTTTTCCGTCTGAGAAAGAAATGGATTATTGATTGCAGTGAGAAAAGCAATACTTCTTACTTTCTGCCAAAATATTCTATTGTCAGGCACCGTGTTGGTCATTTCCTTTCTTATGTAAATATTTTTTTCCAATGGTGACAGGAAATTGTATTTTGACTGCAATAAAATATATTTCGAACTTTCTTGTGGAACTTTGTTTTCAAGAATCGCGTTCATTATTTTAGCGCTTCGTGATTGAGAAGGCTCATTTCTAGGCGAAGCAAAGTAAACATTATTCCGTTCAATAAAAATTTTTAAATAAAATGAGTATTCGAACACATTTTGAAAGGAACAACTTCAGGTCATACCGAAAAGTCTATAAACAAGGTAAATTTCCTTTTCTTTCAAATTTGAGTTTCATTACCAATAATGGTTTTGTATGTAAAATAAACCTGCAAATAAAATATGTCATGTGGGTAAACAGAGTGCACACTTCTTTTACTTCGAGAACAATACTCCTACACCATATATATATTACATCTAACATCTAGTACAATTGATGCACTCAATCAAATTAAAACGATTGTAGTACTCTCTGGTAGTAAATTAGAAAACTTACTAATTAAACTCTGTGAGATGGAAGAAATTAGTCAGTTGCAATTTTGGATCGCCTCATCTAATTACCCTGAATCAACACCCAAAACCGCATCAGTAAGCATTAATTAATAACCAGTTACATGTTTTTGATATAAACAGATTGCAGTATGTGTTGCGTTGACAGAAACATAATTTTAGAACTTCTCTCATATTTCATTACATTTATCCCGTGTACAATGAATGCAGACGAATTTATTTATTCATTATACGAGCATATTCGTTCAATGAATGCCATGAATCTGTCATGAGCAGCGAATTCAGATATTCTTCGGTATGTTCGAATTTTTTTCACTCTTTGAAATGTTGATCGAGATCCTTTCAGCCAAAGCATGTCTCAAAATACAGTTTTAAAGTGGCTCAGATAACAGAACCTTTAGACTTGTAAAGTGCAAGGTAGCTATTTTCTATCTGTGCCATTTAGCGAAGCATTTTCGTTATTGACTATGCAAATTTTCTTCGAAATTCTGAATATGTGCTCAACTGATCACTTTTGTAAGATACCAGTAATGCCAAAATTTCTTTTAAGCAGCATGTCCAGTGTTTTTCTTTCGGTCTGCATTCATCTGACAGGACTATCTCCAATACAGTTCGCTACCTTAAAAAGACGAATAGAATAACACCACACCATCGATATGTCAGGACTTTGAATACACTGCCCAAAATAATTAAGAGATATTGTGAATTTGATATGAAATAACCATTTAATCGACAACGATTTTAACGAAATTGAACTAGAATAGTTTTAAAAGAAAAATTATAACATTTAAAAAGTTGGAAAAATGTAACTTTTGTGTGTGAAGTTGGAAATTAATCGTCAAAAGCAAGCAAAAAGCGACCTACAGCATTCCTTTTGTAGGAGCAGATTATAAACTATTGACTTAGCTGAATCAGTATTTAAAGGCGGGTTAAACGCAATCCATGGTAGCAGAAGCGTTAGGAATTTCTCAGAGAGTAATTTCTAGACTATGTAATCGATTTTGGGAAACTAGAAATGTTTGCTGAAGATCGTCACAAGCTCATACGATCGGTAGCTAACACTAACGGCTAGAAGAAAACTCAGTATGAACGCCACTTCCCTGCAACAGCACCTTCTGAGTTCCGCTGGTACCAGATTTTCGACTAAAACTGTTCAAAACCGACTGTAGCATGTGTATCTGTATGCTCGCTGACCTATAGTTTGTGTTAGTTAACACAGGACAATTATACTGCTCGTAGAAAGTAGGCACAGGAGTATCTCACATGAGGAAGATATGAGTGGAACAACGTGCTTTTCTCGGTCGAGTTCCACTTATGTGTACATCCTGACAATAGGCGGATTCTAATTTAGAGAGAATTTGGTACAATAAATGCTTCTGCATTTGTGCATAAACGTGTCCGATCTGGTAGAACGGAGTGATGATCTGGGCCGGTATTTCTTTCAATGGCCGCATCAATCCGCATATTATCAGGAATGGAGCTCTCAGAGATCCTCATATTAGGATCCTTTACGCTGCAGCAATCGGGGATGAATTTATACTGATGAATATTAACCCTTTGCGACACGCTACCTTTCAAAGTCGGAGTTTTGATAAAATAAAAGATAGGCAGTCTTATTAGGCCTAGAGGAGTACACAAGTAAAATTTTGTGAAGATAGGACTTATAGTTTTAATTCTGTAGGTATGCCCAAAGTAGCACATTGATTAAATAGAGCTTCAAAAAGAGTGCTGAAACAAGCATTGTTGTCAGTGTAATGACCGATGAGATGCGTAAAATCAAAGACTACGGACTCTAAGTTGTCCTAGATTATCGGTGAGCCCGGTCTGGGCACACTTAGGGTTCGCCGTTTGATTTTAGGCAAGATTTCAAGGTTAAAATTTAAAACTAATATAGAATAAAGATATTAGCATACAGCCAAAAATTAACATAGAAATTTCTTTTCAAACAATTCCTTTTATACCTTAAAAAATCTGGAAGATTTCTTTAAAAAATGAGGGTCTTAAAAAACTAAACATTGCTAAAATATATGGATTGGTATGTATTGAGCTGCCATCTGCTATAAATAAATAAGGTTCAGAGTAACCTATAAATCTTTTTTCACTCAATTTTTCTGTGCGTACAGAAGGAGATCTTTAGGTGTGCCGCAAAGGGTTAACGTCAGGCCACATCGTGCTGAGCAAGTGGACAACTTTCTTTTCGACAAAGGAATCCTTCTAGTGGATTGGCCAGTATGTTCTCCATATATGAATCTTATAGGACATGCTTGGAACATTCTAGGGAGAAGAGTCTACTAGCCGCTTAACACCCCCCCCTGAAACAATTCAGCAGTTTGAAAGTTCTCTTCTACAGGATTGCGAGGGACTATTCCAGACCCTCAATGATTTCAAACCTCTAAGGTGACAGAGAGCCGTTTATAGTTGGTTTTTGTCAAAGCAATGTATTTTGAAACAAATTTATGTTCGATGAAATACTTTGGATATAGAAAACACGTCAATGCATTTGTGGATGCCGATTCGCAATAATTAGTTGATGCCATATACATTTGTTTATGACACCACCTTGTTTTGGAAAATTTCACGTTTGAGTTTAAAAACTTATACTTATTTTCTAATAGAAGTGCTGCAGTTGCATTTCTTTCATCGATCAAGTTCATTTCATTGGGGTAAATCTAGGACTTTTGCTCTGGGACCGTAAATTTCTAAATGAAATGTAAAATATTGTGTATTTGCTTTCCTCTGAAGCCTTCATAACTTCTCGTCTCGATCCATATTGTTTGTATGTGGATGACATGTGGAGTGAAACTATAAAGTATATCTAGAACTAGAATTAAAATCTTCTAATCAAACCAGATTTGGATATTAACTTTTTCACAAAAGGATTAGAAACTTGAGAGGTTTATAATTAAAGTTAATTAGTCAAATTTAAATCTAGAAATACTGGATCTGTATATACGTGCACTTTAATACTTAAACAGCTTTAATAAAAATTTCAGTATTCTCAGATTTCACTTTTATTGAAATTTTTAGCATAATATTAGGAAATATTGATTTAAATTATTATAACTTATTTGTATAAATATTTTATTCAAATAATTTGTAGAAATAATTTTCAATAAATAACAATTCTAAAAAAATATTTTATTTCCTTTTTATCAGCATGATAATTTTTCAAAATTATTAAAATGTATTAGAAACACCCGGTTGGTTTGGATTATGGCAAAACACGCACCGGCTACTTCGCTTATGGAAAGGAATGCCTTCGTGGAATACTTTCAAGTGAAAGGAACAAACGCGCCTATGCATCAACCCATGCATCTCATGCATGGAATATGAATCTGTTTTAAATTACGAATACTCAGTCAACTTTAGAGTCAGAGATTTGAAATAGTTTTGAGTTTGTTAGATGTAAGTATGGTAATAATTTAACCTGCGTCAATTTGATTTCATGAAATACTATTCCCCAACCCTCAAATAAAAATTATAATTATGCAAAATATACATTCTGCAGTAATAATTAATTTTTTTATACAGAACACTTTAAAAATATAAGACTACTGTATTATTAAGCTACTTAATTTTTAATAAGCGCATTTTTCTATTTTCATTTCTAATGTGTAACATTAATGACACATGTTATAAATGTGAGAACATTACATGTAAAACAAACTTTTGAAATAGTTTAAATCCCTGTAGATTTATTATTAAGTTTTCTGAAAACAAATCAAACCTTTAATTGAAAATGCAGCATATCTTCCGAGAAACTAATGCCAATAGTGGAAGTCAAAATAATAAAACTTAAAAAATAAACTTACAGAAAATGGATCTGAAGATAAAGTTTAATCATACAACGATAACCCCTTTTCTAATGTTATCTTTTCAGATATTTTTGTTATCGAAACTTCAACGATCTTTTCTAGTATTAGAGGATTCATCAAACAAAGTAAACAGTAATGCGCATGCTTAGACTTGAATAGAAACCGGTAACATGCTTAGCCTTTGATTTTTCTGCCGAACCTACTTTGAAAGAAAAAAAGAACAATAATAGGAAAATATAGTCGATTCATAATTTAGAGCGAAAGAGGTGTACTTTTCTTATGATCAAATCTGCTTAGAAAATATTTTGCTTCCGTGTATATTTTAACGAACTTCGAATTTCGTTATTTATGAAGTTTGCTAGAAAGAAAAGATAAAACTTACGTCACGTACGGAATACAGATAAAGGATTAGTTCATATTTTTATTAAATATCAATAATCAAGGAATAATTTTCTTATGCAATGGATATTCTTCAAAGAAAATGAAAAAAAACAATGTTATTTGAAAGAAAGGGACTAAAATATTATATTGGAATATATTATTTACATGTCACGTAATAATATAAATAATTCAATAAATCATTAAAACCATTTTTTAATATTTATGAAAAAGGAACTATTGAGGGGATGCTTTCGTAAAGGATTTTTTGAGAAAAGCTTGCTTCTGTTTACTACAGACATGTGAAAAACAGCAACAGCTCCCTAGCCAGCGAACCCTTTGGCCGGGATCTGATTTGGTTTGTTTTATTTGAATATGGCGAAGCACTCGATTGCTATCTACCTAAACAGGAGAACTGCCTTCATGAAGAACGCACTAAGGGAAACTGGCTCGTGTCCAAGTTACATATGGTGAAAATTACGAAAATCAGTTACGATTACTAGTGTTCAGCAGCGGCTGGGTGGTTCCTGCTGGTCCGGCTGGGTCGTAGCAGCGGCTGGGTGGAACTACCATTACTCAATGTTCTCCTCCGCTAGGCTAGTGGTATGCTAAATTAATGACTGTGAACATTTCATTTCATCATATACCGATTTTGACTGAATAACAAGCAAAAATATTATTTTTCTCGAATTTTACTCCGATTAGCATGGACATCTAGCTGAATAACATGCTGGTTTCTAACCGGATGCAGTCCGAGCCAACTTCGTTATAACATCTCAGCTTTTAATAAGGTTGATTATTGCTACACTATTAAGTGTAGTATTTTGGCACTTATAAACTAAACAGGTAACCTTTTCAGTTCTAAATCTGTAATTATAATTTTATTTCAAGCTAAACCAATAAACTCAAGGATTCTCCATAGAATACAGTATACCACCAGCGGCCGAAAGGTAAAGTAGCTGAACACTGGTAGCTCGGTCCGAAGTTCGAGCCCCGCCGAAAGAGCTGGCTGCATGATATCTTCGTGGTTTTCGCCATGTGTAACGTGTATACAACCCCAGGTTTCCTTAGAAAGGTTCTCCACGAAAACATCTCTCAGGTAGATAGCCCTCGAGTACTTTGCCATTATTAAATGAAACATGCAATAATATACAGTGAGTAGATTTTTCTTTTAACTTAACTTTAATTTAACTTAACTAATTTTAACTTTTAAATGCTCAAAGTTAGCGACTGTGTATGTACAGCCACCTCTTAGGAAGTGAATTAAGTTAATTTTATGCTAGTCTGTCCCAAGAATAAATATTTAACAATCACACCACTGCCTAGGTATTTTTTCAACTGACGCAAGAGTGCAAGTGCATTCCACTTTACACAATGTAAGTTCCTTGTAAGTTTATGTATTCGTAAAGGGCTTTGTTTTAAATTATAATAAACTCTTACTGTATTTTTTTCATTAACTTTTTATGTCTAGAAAAATAATGCGTAGAAAATCTTATAGTTAAAAAATTAAAACAGTAAAAAGTGTTAAATGAAAAAGATATGAAGGGGTATAATTAATACTGAAATGTACTGCAGTAATTTTCAAGCATGTGTTTTATAATTATTTATTTATAATTCCTTTACTTGTTCTTGTCGAAGCAAAATCATAAATTTTCAAACTTTGTTTATTTAATTCGGATTTTAGCGCTAGAATACTTTTGCTTGACAGTTCTTCCGAACAAAGTGAAGTTTTTATATAATTTTCTTTTCTTTTTTCATTTATTTAATGTTGTTACTAAAATGGATTGAGTGAATTCACTAATCTTTAAAAGATCTTAAAATTGCTAGGGCACTTTTTCTGTCAAAGAAATGTTCCATGCGTTTTTGGCGTCATATTGTCGCATTTCGGATTATTCCTACCCATGCCTTGGTTTGAAACAGGACGAAAAAGGATCGGGAGCAGTAATAAGAAATATATTTTAATTTCGTAACAAAAGCCATCATATAGAAATTCAGCCTATGCTGTTCATTTATTATAAATGAGTTTTTTTTCCTAATTTTGACATATTTTTCTAGTCTTATTAATTTTGACATTAGGACGAGATAACAAGGTAGCACGTACCTCCGTTGTGTAATTATTAGAATCAACCGTTGCATTGTTATTCATTTGAAGCAAACTTTGGTTCGCTAAACACAACAGACATTAGATACGGATACACAGAGTGGGTACTTACGCATTATCAGAACCATTTTACTAAAAATTACCAAAATTTCAGAATGCGCCAAATTCTGGTCGCCATGTGTATCAAAATTTTTCAGTTTTAACAAGCAACATCGCTTTTCCCATATGTGTACTTTTTGCCATATGTGTAATTCCAAGTTCAAACCTTATTTTTTGTTTTCAGATAAATCGTGATTTTTTTTTCCAAAACTCCTCTAGTGTGCCTCTGGGAGATTTGTCGGGAATGGAAAAAACTTACAGTTTCTTGTTGTCTGGTCGAGCGTGAAAAATGGCTACCATCGAATCATGAAAAGTGGCAGTCGACAGGATAATACATAATTTCCAGCTGTCGTAACAATTGTGCAGGAATACTCTAATGCTGCAAAATCGCTAAAGCACTAAATTACTTTCAAAATCGCTGAATCTAGCGAATTTTCCCCAAGAACAAAAGAAAAGAAAACTCGCTAGTTTAGGTAGATAGGCTTATTGATTGGTTTTTAAGATAAAGACCGTTTACTCTAAAAAATTCGAGCACAAGGAGGGGATTGGAATAAATATCGCCCCTAGAGAGGTCCAAGCAGCCGAAATGGGCTCGTCTGATGTTCTCCGTACTTGGCGCATGGGGCACAGATTTTCATGCCCTTCTTGAAAGAGATGCCCATAATATGACCGCTGGCAATACGTGAGAGTGCAGTTCGGGAGCTCCTGTCATACTCAAGGGTTAGAGTCCAACCAGTCTGCCCAGGTACCAGAAGTGGGTAGGGGGCCCCGACCACTCCATCACTACATTCATAAAGAAATCAATCAAAAATAATAATCCGAAATAAATGTCGCATCATACATTAAGTTTGTTAAAAATAATAATAAAAACTCCCAGCACATGATGCCATATGTTACTTAGTAATCATAACGCTTATCCAGAACACTTATTAATATGGCATTGCTTTTCGAATAAGCAAAGTCTCCAGCAACACTGTAATGCATCTTGGTCAATGCGACTTCTGGAGCAAGGGAGGATGACATGTATCCGACGCGACGGGAATGTTTCACCGTGTGGACGGAGTGATGTGAGCGGAATGAATGTCGAGATATATTTGTTCGAATGCATGTCTTCTATTTATAGATGGGTCTTAAGATGTTCTTGATATAGTTAATGCAATAGTCGGAAATATTACTAACTTTACACTTTAGAGGCAGATTTAAAATATATGCAGTAAACGTTATTCAAAAAACAAAACAAAAACTGAAACACACATTACATATGTTTTTCGCCATCTTTGTTTGTAGCCGCCTTAGGATGCATTTATTATAAAGGAATAAATTTAATTAGTTAATTTATAATTAAACAAATTTGTTTAAATGTGAATTAACCTTACAGAATGTTAAATGTAAACTATAAGGTGCGCACCTGGTAGAGTAAAGGTTTCAAAAAGGTAATTAAGGGAAACCAGACAGGGTTGAAAATAAAATCCAACGGCAAGATTATCGGAACGCATTTTATACTGTTTTAAATATGATATTTAGAAGCGTTTCAAAATTAAAGGTTAACAATCATAATTTTTTTAAGGTATTTCTTGCTTTTTGTAGCTTATTTGACGCCCCTGCTAGCTGTTCACCTGAGGTAAGATCCTCACTTCCTCCTCCTTGTTCCGCCTTTGTGAGCAACAAAGGGCTAAAAACACATTCCAAATAAAGAAGGAGCTTTACAAATGTGTTCTGTGTCACACTTGTAAGGTTTATCCTAATTTATAACAGTTATTTTTAAGTTTATTCACCTTTCCCATCTGTCCTAGCTTCAGATTACAATTCCTTACCAGAATGAGTTTTTAGAATCGTGTTTAATGCAAATGTGAAGGAGAGGTATTTAAATCGAAGTTCCACTGACTTCAAGAGAGAGAATCAGAGTTTCTGAATAGCGCGCGTTTGCCTTTTGACTACGTCTCTCTAAGCTGCTACTACGCTCGGCCGTATTATGTGCCTTTGATAGCTTCGCTAGCTAATTCGATATTTATGGGCCAACTAGTTTAAGTTTGTGCTAGCTTCGGCTAAATCTCTTTAGTTAGTCATTAGTTAGAATTTATTTCTTGCACTTTTGAGTTTAAGCCCAAATGGAGGCTTAGCTGTGCGCCTTGAGAAAGGGGCTGACTGTATATTTTTATTGTGAGCAATAAAGGGTAATTAACCTTTCTTAATTTTTCGTTTATATTCCTGAACTTAAGCGATTATTCGCTTAGCTGTTCACTAGGTTCCTCAACACTAAGTTAATAGATAAAAAGGAAAAACACTACAAACTCGATTCGGTGGAATTCGGCGTTTCTGTTACAATAATATGCAATATAAATGTGACAGACCTTTTCAAAACAGTATCACCAAAAATAAAAAAGACACATTCCTAAGGTACTATCCACGCTTTTTTAATAAAAAAGGCAATAAAAATATGAATTAGAGGCTGACGCATTAATTTAGAAATCAAACCGAACAAGTTCAAATGAACGTGAGCGGAGTTTTGCAGTTTGTATTTTTCAACTATATATAGGAAATAGTGCCATTCAAGATGCTTATCTAAAAAACACATTTGTTATGCAATATCTATGAATATGACTTCAATATATTTGCCCATCAATAGCGTTTTTAGTGGTGATACGTATTTAATCAAATTGACAATTTCAGCTTATGCAATTTTAATTCTATTTTCGGTTGGAGTTATATAGTTCGAACTCTGTGCAATGCAAAACATGAAGTCGGTAATAAATCTATATACAATATTTGATTGCTGAATTTAACATCGAAACCAATCATCTAGAATGATTTCAAGCTATGAGACTGAAAAAATGTTCCAGTTTCTAGAGCTCCTTTAACCACAAAAGTTGTAGAGCTCTCTAAAATGCTAGGTTTAGTTTATTTAATTATGGCAAAGCGCACTAGGGCTATCTGCCTAAGGAGAGGGATGCCTTCGTGGAGGACTTTCTCCTAAAATGCTAGAAGAAAATTTTATGCCAACTAATGCTTAACTCACAAGATAGAAGGAGAGAAATAGCATTGTTCATCGAAAATTACCTGTTGAGAAGTAAGGGGCACATCATCATTCTGCTGAGAAATGGATAAAAGACGTTTTAATCAGGCTTCTAAAAAAATAATAAATAAAATAATAAGCCTGTTTTACTCGGACTTTGTGTTGCACCGCACACAAAATTCATAACACAGATGAAACCAGTCAATCTTTCAAGCATTACCGTAGCACACATTAATGTTTAAATGCGAAACATAAATTTATAAGTCTCGTGAATAGTTTAATTTTGGCATTAGATTTTAATTAACAATTTAGGTATTAATTATTATATGAATTGTTAGTTACTAGCTTGATAAATAAGTTCAAAGTTGATACTGTAATTTTCAATAACCAAATCACCTCTTATTGAGCTCAGCCTCTAAATAAACTCAAATATACTTAGAACGGAAGTGATTTTAATCATCAGTGAATATTTTAAATACGTATACTTAATTATAAGAAACGAAGATTTGAAAAAAGTTTGTTTTCCCCTGCAAGATCTAATTTAAGTATTTAATATTCGAAAAAAAAATAAAATGTCTCCTTTGTAAAAAATAAAGACACATTTTATATATTTTAACTCGTATGACGCTATTAAATTAACAAAGTTTCAAAGACTGCATACAATTCTGGACTTCATTATCATTCACAGCCTTTTCTAAAATTTTCATTTACCAAAAGAAAAACATATTGCTCCATCAGATTAAGCATATCCGACATTTTAAAGCCTTCAGTTAATCAATTTCAAATTTTTTCTTAAAGTTCATTTTAAGCGAAATTCTCTAAATACTACAAACATAATTTATTTTATCCAGTAATTTTAAATCTTCCAAAGCTAAGATTTCAAACAATACGACAAAAGCAACTAACCTGTTCATACTTCTGGGAAAGCAAGAGCTACTCTAAGTTTTGATGTTCTTTGTGTATTAACAAGTTATTCGTATAAATATTTTAATTATAAATTTAAAAGCAGGCAATTCCTTTGGGGATTAGTTAAATTTAAAATACCTGACTAATACCATTTTGAATCCGAGATGTACTAATGGTTAAAAATATAAATAAATATGTGCTAAAGTAAGCGTAACTTCCTTAGCTGTAGCTTGTAATAGCAGAACTGGTATTTTCCTTGACAAAATATAATAAACTACATAAAGAATCTCCTTAACCGTACGTTTGGAGTAGCCTGTAAGCCCTACAATAATGTTAGAAAATGATGAGTTGCTTTAGGTTTGCCACCGTCCAATCGATTCTAGAAACGACGCCGGATTGTCCGGGACCATCCTTCAATTGTCCGGACCCGACATCAATAACTTATCCCCCCCGACTGTCGCTAACCTGAGAATTCATGGAAGAGGGTTGCTGAGAGCGGGACTAAATGTCGCCAAAACTTTGGCGGAAATTTCTAAGCCCATTTTAAAGGAAATAGGATTTTTAAAGTACTAATGAATAGGTACATGATTTTTTTATTTAATTCTCTAGGTTACTAACACCAAAGTTAATTGCTGTTTAACAAAAAAATAACTTTAATGTGATTAAAAGGATGTTAAAATAGCTATAGTGTAAAATGTTATGTACAGTCCACATTTTGTTACATAAACAGCTCATTAAGCGCGTAAAGGTGAGCGAAATTCAGATTCATAGCCCGCATTTCCCTAAATAGCCTTCATCTGTAGCCAGATTTTGAAAAGTGGGAGGATTCAAACCAACAAAAGGTATGTTTAATTAATGCAAACTGTGGGCTTAAAAACTGATCTTTTTGTGATTTTCAACTAATTATACAGATTTGTAGACCTTCATTTTTATTAAATTGAATCTCCCACCTTTGTTGACCACCATTAAAGTAAAACACTCGAATACTATCTGCTTTATAAAGGAAGCTTTCTTGCAGGACTCTCTACGGAGAAGTAGCTCGTGTTTCCGTTACTTATTAGGTGACTGGTGTCACAGCACGGAAACAGCGTCTAGTAGGCTGGGTGATAACCCTACTTTAAAAATTACTTACAGAATCCGACTTTGTTCAAGATTAAAAAATAATAAGAAACTATTTGCAGGTGAGTTACGTATATAAAAGGCTCCGCACATCATCTTACTGCTTTATACATTACATAGCATAAACCTAACATTATGCAAAGCTGAAAATAGTAACTTTTAAAGGATGTTTACGGACAATGTACACTGACAAGATGGACATTGGTAAGTAGTTGGATGCATGTAAGTGGACGAAAGAACATTGCTTTCAAAAGGCTGTTCCGACTAATTGTATATTACCACCGGATAGCATGCCGCCAAAAATATACATATAATTTTGTTGAAATAAGGGTATAATAAGGGTTGAATAAGGGTTTTTTACACGTTATTTTACGACAGTTATACGAATAAAAAAAGCTGAAGATAGTGTCAACATTTTATCGTATTTTACGCACGTTATTTTTTGGAATTATACGAAGCCAAATATACTGATAAACTGCCATCATCATAGTATTTTTCATTCGCTTATTATACGAATTATAAAAACCTTGAAAAAATTTATAATTCAGAATATCTGTTCGTTTTGTTTTCCGGTTTGCAGTTGTTTATTTATTTCGAAAAAAAAAAAAGCAAGAGTATTCAAGAAAAAAATATTTTTCAACATAATTTTAATGCCAGACACTGATTATTTAATTATTAAAATAATTTTACGAAATTCAAAACTCAATTCTGATATTTTACATAAATTTTAATTAGTTTAATCACTATTATAAAAATCACATTAATAAAGGCTAAAATTGTATAAGGCTAGGAAAACTGTACAAGACCGGAAGGAGCATCAGCTCTCAGTTGTTTAGTTCAGAGCGAGTTCGGAGCATTGAGAGATCTCCGTGGGAGCTCCTACTTTTCCAGGTGCGCTTTGCATTACGCTGTGTTTAACGTTCTTAATCGTTTGAAGTGTAATTATTGATTGCACTCTGTGTTACTAACAACAGCTGCACGAGTATTTATGTGGAAAGTTCCAGAACTGTGAAGTGTTTCTTTTTGGTAAAACAAATTTCATCGGTTTTGTGTGCATCCAATCCATTACGATCCCGTACGCACGCAACAATGCAGTTGAAAGGTATTCTTGTTTTTGTTCTAATGCATTATAAACCAGTTTTAAAATCGCCTGCTAAAATTCTTTGCTTGCCTGAGAACTAAGATGAACAAAATATTTCCTATTCATAAATTTCATGTGTTATATGTAATTGCATGTTAACTAATCGCTGCCTTCGTAAAATGATCATAGTGCTTAGCAAAATGCTTTCTATTTAAATCAGTCCAATTGATTCATTAATATATTTCAAACACTTTATTAATATTTAAGTATTGTCAAATAAAGTAAAAAGAGTAAAAACATTCATTTTTGAAAAAAACTTGAGAAAAAATTTATTCTTCAAATTAAAACATAACAATAAGTAATATAGTAATTACACATTTAGAAATAATAATTAACATATATTTCTGTATTTATTTCTGTATTATAAATACAGAAATATTTCAGATTATGTGTAAATATTTCAGATTATGTGTAGTTTCTCTAATATAAAAAAACATTTCTCAGAGATTATTTTAAAGAATCTAGGATTTACAGTGAGTTTAGAGTAGCAAAGTGTGTGAATTATATGCCATTTACAATTCTTGGAGAAATGCCTTCGTAAAAATGTCAATGCGGAAATTTAACCTGAAATCCGCTGAGTTGGCTTCCGTCACAAAATATTACATAATCCATACTGAATTAGTTTCCAACTCAGCAGTTTATGCCCACCAATAGCCGAACGGTAAAAGCCGCTGAACACTGGTAGTTCGGTCCGGGGTTCGAGTCCCAGCGAACGGGCTGGCTGCATGCTCGTTTTCGTGGTTTTCCCCATGTGTAACGTGGATACAGGTCAGTTTCCCTTAAAAAGACCTCCACGAGGCATCCCTCCCTTTCCGTGTAATGCATAAGGGCAGAACACTAATAAGCCAAAAAAAAAAAAAAAAAACTCAGCAGTTTAAGGCCTTTTAAGATATTAATTGCACTGCGTTATTTAGGAAGCCGAAGGTCTTGCCAATCGTGCATAATACATGCATACTTACTAATGCATAATACAAATATAAATTCATAAATGTGATGCAATTACATAATACAAATACATTGTACGTTCTTGAATAAGTACTAAATCGACCCATGTTCAAATTTTCATAATTACTGTTATGCAATATTTTTATATTAGTACTTTGGTAGAAAGGTCTTCGCATCCTAATGCAAATTGACTTTAAAAGCTACCTTTCTGGTGTGGACTCCCTTACGTTACCCTTATGTTAGTTACTATTATGTAACTTAACTCTGCGTTTTATTTTTACTAGTTAGAATAGCAGAACAAATTTACTCAAAATTTTTCTGCGTAGATAGCTAAGTTATGAAGTACGGATATAAAGGTTTCGTTTTACAAGTTATAAACTAATCTTCATAAGGGTAAACCTTCATAAGGGTAAAACCTTTTTGTAAGGGCGCTCGTATAACGGTTTCGGTTTTTTCTTTTTCCAAATAATGGACGAATTGCATAAAGTTTTGCCACCATTATGAAGCTGTCTCTTTTTAGGTATTGAGAAGTATGACTGGCTTAGTAGTAAATAATCTTCAAACAAGAATCTAACATTTACTCAGAGTGAAAGAACAAAGTATGTTAAAATAGTTTTTATATGGAAAATATTTTGAGACATACTATTAATTATTTCCTTTCATTTATAAGATTAAATAAAAATTAATATTTCTAAAATGAAATGAGGTGGCGTGTTTCATATCTTTGAGTGATCTGACAGAAAGAAGGGAACATTTTGTTGTTAAATATTTGTTTATATTGTTATGAAAGAGAACAAATTATACAAAAGTATTATTTATTGGCAAAAATATAAAGATTATACTTATAAAAATTCAATTCATTATAAATAACTTCCCTTGCTATGTTATTTACTGCTTCTACAAAACTTGGGTTTTACAATTTTGCTTTCTGCATTTGAATTTAATCTTTAATATTTAATTTGTTGTAAAGGAAATTTAAAATGCTTTAAAATATTTTTGCTAACTTTCTTCCCCTCAACCCCCTGGAGAGGAGAACTTTCTATTTTACTGCGAAGTTGATCAAACATTTTTGCAATGAATACGGATAGCGAGTTTGCTTCTTGTTCTACGCTTATACCATTTACCCATCCAAATTTAAAATCATAAACAGTTGACAATACTGATATTTCTAGCCAAAATTATAAAGAATTAAATATATGAATTGAAACACCCCTAGATATCGGTTAACGCATACTTGTTTACAGTTTATTCGAAATTTAAAGAGCAATAGCCGTACCGTAACGCATCATTCTGTCTCAATCATATGCGTATATGAAGAAACTAACAGAAATGGTAAAAATATATTTCATTGTACCCCTTGGCGAAAATTGGCAATTTTTTAGCGCCTTTCCTGTTTACATCCCAAGCCCTCCCCGGCAAAATGGCGTCCAAAACACAATGTAATAAGACATAATGAAAACAAAATATATATAATCTCAATAAACTGCATTTAAAATCAAACAATGAAATAACATAAAAAAGAAATACATGTTTTCACATCTACGCACTACAAAAAGGAATTATTGACCTACCTTACATAGAAATTTCTGTATCTTCAATCTCTGGCACACAAAGTTCCTCAACAGCATCCAAAAACTTTCTAAAATTATCTGAACTAGAATCTATATACTGCCGTCGCGACATAAATTCACAAAAATAAGAGTAAAAACTATCCTCCGTAGTGCTTGACTGTGGGTGGCATTTCTTTCGAAAATCCCTTTTTAATTACACTCCACATACATTCGATAGTGTTCATATGCTCTCCAGTTTCAGACCCTTAAATGTTACTATGTAATTTACTGAGAGATAAACGAACCCATTATCAGAAAGACAATCGTATTACTTCCAACAATCGGATCTTTCGATTCTGGAAATGTTTATCTTAGGAATTTCTTTTATACATGTAACGTAAATGATCGCAAATTTCACTTGAAAGTTGCCCATGAAGGCAGAAATGCCCGCACATAGTGCAAGTGCAAAACAAAAATGTGATAAAGTGAAAATTTGCATAGTCGTGATGTAGGATGCAGTGAATTAGCAAAACATACCGAATTAAAAGATATGAAACATTCAAAACTATAAGAAAGATTTCTGTATGAGTACATGAAACTTTGAATATGGTTCTAAAATTATGCATGAAAGTAGTGAATTTATTCTAAAAATGCGGAATCTATCAAACTAAGTTAATGAAAATCGAGATTCAAAACCGAACATTGGGAACACTCAAGAGCTTAAAAGCATGCATTCAGATAAAAATTATGTAAAAACTTTAAGGAAATACCAGAATATGCAAGAAATGTTAAAGTTTGAAAATTTGATTGAAGTTAATAATGACGTAAAATAGTCGAATTAGTCATGGTAAGAATACTGCAGGATGATAAACTGTAGAATTGGCAAATTAAAATAGTAGTATAAAATGTAGACCAAGTAAGGGCTATTCAACGCATTGGATATAAATAATAGTTATCGGTTGTAAAATAAAATGCTTAATTGTAAATTATATTTATGTTTAAGACATTTAAACATGTAAATTTAGCTGAAATAGTAAAATCAAATGCGTGATTAAATTGAAAATTATAAAAAAGAGTTAAAATTTAGAGTATGTTAGAAACGGGGAAGAAAAAAAGTGCCAGAAAAGTATTAAAATTACATCTAAAATTAATTAAAGTCCATGTATATGGTAGGAACATGTAATAAACAAGTTCAAAATTGTGAAGTGGTGTGGTGGTGGTGTATTTAATTATGGCAAAGCACACTAGGGCTATCTGCCTGAGAGGAGGGATGCCTTTCGTGGAGGACTTTCTAAGGGAAACTGGCTCGTATACACGTTACACATGGGGAAAACCACGAAAACACCCATGCAGCCAGCCCGTTCGCGGGATTCGAACCTCGGACCGAACTACCAGTGTTCAGCGACTTTACCGCTCGGCCGCTGGTGGGCCTCAAAATTAGAGTACTTTAAAAATTATGAAAGTTTAAAATGTACGAAACACGTTTATAATATCGTCTAAAATTAAATAAAGTTTATGTATGGTCAGAAAATAGAGGAATTAAGCTAAAATTAAGGATATGTCTGAAATTACGAAGGTTAAAACGTAAAAAAGTAGTTAAAAATTAAATGAAAGTCATGTACATAGTGTGAAAATCTAGCAAATTAGTTAAAAATTCAGAGTATTTTTGAAACTAAAAACGTTAAAAAGTAGAAAAGAAGTTAAAATTTACATCTAAAGTTAAATAAAATTTAGGAATATGGTAGGAAAATATACGAATTGTGTTAAAATTTGGATTATATCGGAAATTATGAAGGTTAAAATGTATGAAAGAAATCAATTAAAAGTCATGTATATATTGTGAAAATATAAATTAGTTAAAAATTAGAGTACATTAAATATTATGAAGGTTAAAATGTATAAAACAAGCTAAAAATGTTACATCTAAAATTAAGTAAAGGTCATTTGCATGATCAGAAAATACATGAAATAAGTTAAAATACAGAATATGTTGAAGATCAATAACATTAAAAGGCGCGAAATAAGTTAAAAATTACATCTAACATTGAATAATATAATAATTAGAAACGAAAATCTGAATAATTATGCTCTTAAAATATAACAAGTAAGTTAACATTGATAGGTGTGAAAATAATTCTGGGTAGAATAAATTTAATACTAGAAATGAGTAATGTAGTTAAGATTACGGAAAGTAAATCTGGTACTATGAATAGAATATTTAAGAAATACGGTAATTCTGAGTATATAGGGAATTAAAAGTCTTAAAAATATATGGAAACTTAAAGAAAAAAAAATTACATCTAAAATTAAGGCCTTCTGAATCAATGATTAAATTCGAAAATAAGCGCAGTTAAGGGCACACGGGAAATAAGCATTTTATACGTGGTAAAATAGTTGGAACACAAATAAAAAATATAAAGGCTGAAAATTGATTAAGAAAGAACCTCTGTAACGTCAATAAAAGATAATCTCTTATCAAAGTGTGACGTCATATTATCAGTTAAATTGAAGAATTCTAAAACACTCTTTATCTGCTGCGCCTCCGCTTGTACCGCTTCCCCAATCCGCCTGCGCCGCCTCATCTGCAATCCGCCTCCTGGCGCTAAACCGGAACTTTCCTACTACTAACACAAGTACAATATAAGCAACGTACTTCCTAACTAACACCCAACATGTAAATACGTCCTTACAAATATTTTCCCATCAGCCAAATTCACTGCAATCACGCAACGATTCACGTCATAACAGGGTTTCCATAACATATAACTAGCCAGGTTACCATAAATGAAACAACAGCTTGGCGATAATCCAGGGAGCACCCTAAAATATAGACTAATCACAGAAGTTACATCACAGCAGATTAGTATATTTACTAGCAAACCCCCGATTCTTTAACACATCGAATAAGCAAACACGCGAAACAGTGTGGTATGAATTTCGTGGGAATGGGAGCATTAAAATGCATAGAATAATTACAAATTAAAAGTTGTATATAAACATTTTGAAATTTGACGATACGATTAAAGGAAGATTAAATGAAATCAAATAACATTAAATAAAGATTCAACAAAGGGTGGTCAATTAATGTAGCGTTTTATTTTACAACGTAACACAGATCTTGCGCAAAAACGAAACAAATATTTATCGGAAAAAAATCTACTCATGAAATTAATCAATAATTTCAGAGTATATAATGTTTCGGGTAAAACACTATTAAATAATTAGTAATAATAATAAGCGTCAAATTTAATATTAATGAATGCACTTCCGCAGTATGCTCTAAGCGCACCGCATGCAGATAGAGAAAAATTTTACAACTCTTGCATGCTGCGGATGGACAGAAAGAAATTTTCCCCTTTGATCTTATACGATTAGCTGAGTACGTCAACGCTTAACACATGTTTTTCTTTTCACCTTTTCTAGTATAAGATTTTGTCAGTGCACAAATTAATGCTATTAGAATTTGCTCAAACCGCATGCAACCAATTATATAATATATAAAATATCAGTTTTTATTCTCAGTATAAAATATCAATATTAATTTGTTATTCTTCATGTAAAGATTTCATATAAGTCATTTTATTGGTTTCAGTATAAAATACCAATACTAAATCTTACGTTTTTCAACGGGTTTTTAATTCTTTTAGTCCAATTATAAGTCCAAGGTCAAGTTCACACTTCTTCATTCAAGACATTAATGTTTATTCCTCCAGTCAAGCAAAATGTAGCTTCCGAAACAATACAGACTGCGTGTTTTGTTTACATTGTTTATATTCTTTCGTATATTCTTTCGTATATTTTGTTTCTCTAACCTAATCGATAAAGAAACGGGCTGCATCTATCAAAGAAATGAGCTGCATTCTTGTTAGACGCAACAGCTGGTAAAACCCTACTGCAAATGAAAAATCAAGGAAATTCTGATCAAGTAAAGAAAACGCTCTCATTAGCATAGTTACATTTGCGGAATAGCTTATTAACAGCAACAGCTGGAATGCTTCGCTCCAAATACTAAAACAAGGAAATTCAGGGAAATGCAGAAAATACAGGCGTGAGTAAACATATTATTACTGAGCTATCTGGCAAGAAGAAACTAAATTAACACAGTTACCAGAAAGTCTTTCCGTGTCACTCCTTCTGCACTTCTTAATAAAGCCGTTAACTTTAATACCGATTACACACAAATGACGATTTAAAATTAAGAATAAAAGAGTACCTCGAACGATAAGTTAGAAGACATATAAATAAAAATAACTGAAAATAAACTGAAGCATATGTTGCAAAATAATGGCTTACCTACAGCATTTTAACAAACTTGTCTCTTAGGGAGAACACTAAAGTATAAATGCGTTTTAAAACACACTTAAGCGATTCATAGGTGAGTTAAATATTGAATCTTCACACATCTTACACATTCGTCTTTGCTAGTAGAAAATACGTATACAGGCACGGTATACTGAAACGTGGTTTATATCGTAATTAGTTAGTTTTTCTAACCATACCACAGTTTTTCTAACCTGTACCATAGTTTCACAACAACTTTAATTGCAGTTTTCAACTTCCTATTGGTTCCTATTAGTTAATATTTATAATAAAACTATGCTACAATATTTTGAAACGAAATCATATTTATAAAACTTACATTCGCTAACACGTTTCTTTTATGTACATTCTTTCCTGTGCTTTCTAGTAGTTAAGATCTATGGTAACTCTCCAGAAATCAGTTTATTCTCCGATTCTGCAGTTGTGCTAGTCTGGACCTCAGGGTGTAATTTTGTAATTTTGTAATTTGAAAATCGCAGGCTAGAAGAGGCAATAACTGGAGACAGGTTAGGAATTTAGGACATCGATAATGACTATGCTGTTTAAACATTTGAATTTTCTGTGACACTGCAAATAGAGATAGCTAAATATTATTAGAATTTATTTGTAGCTTTTTAGTAAACCTCTTAGTTAAGTTTTGATTCTTGTTTATATTCTTGGAGTTTTAAATGCGAAGATGCAAATTCCTGCAAAGCACAGGAAGTTACAACAGCAGTTTTATAGTGAATTAGTTATGAACACTGCTGTCTGTAAGAAGGGATACATACGAGGATACCTTTTTAAGGGAAAATGGCCTTTTTATGATAAGCATATTCCTTCAAATTTTCAGTTAAAGTAAAATCGTAAAAACATAAGGAGACCGATAAAACCTCTTGCATCTAGTCCATGTAATCACCGCCAATAGAACTTGAACGAAATTAATCCATGGTTAGTAATGTTTCTCGGCTTTCGTCATTCGGCTACTAATTGCCCTCATAATTAGAAAGAAAAAATGTCGTGATAAAAATGTTTAAAATAGCAGTTCAGTAAGATAAAGGAAAGAGATCATCTTCTTTCCTGCTAGTTTGACATCATTAATCGTAAAAAGATGTGGTTGACGATATCTGGAAGAGTACTAATATTTATTTACAGATTGGTGAAAGTCTTAGTTCCTCATAATTAAAGACTGTTAAAAGTTATAAAATGTTTAAGATAACAACGTTTGGTGATAAATGAAAGGAATTATCTTATTTATTGCTCTTCTGACATCATTTATTGTAAAAAGATGTAATTAACGGTCTCAGGAAGACCATTAATATTTAGTTTCAGATTGGCGAACTTTAGTCTTACGGCCTCATAATTAAAGAATATTATGTTTAAACTAACCTTGGCAATGTATAATATTTAAACTAATAACTTAATGTGTTAAAGGAAAGAAATTATCGTCTTTATTGTTCATTTAATATCAGTAATCTTAAAGAATATGGTTGACAATTTTTGAAGAACCTTAATATTTAGACTTTGTGTTCATTCCATTGCTTGCATTGCTTGCTGTTCTATTCCGTTAGATAATGATTAGCCTTTTTATCCATATAGTAAAGTCATACTTAATAATACAGAATCACATGAGTGTGAAAACTGTAATTGCCCAGTAAAGAGAACTTTTTTATCCAAACTCGCAAATTGCTCAAGCCGTTTTTGCTACAATTCGTTTACTATTGTTTTACTATTTACTTGTGTCTTAGAGCCCAAAATCTTAAGGTTTCATTGGTTGGAAAAAAAATCAGACAACGATGCTATGCTGATATAGATTAAGATAACGATCTCTAATCGAAAGAATTAGAAAATATAAGTTGACCTTACGTGGTTTTGATGACCGGCAACGACCTAGTAATCCCTAAGCTTCGCATTCATTTTCACCTGCCTAAGGTATGCAGGCAAAGACTCATGACCTTAGAAGCTAAGTATTCATAAGAAAGTGCACAAAGTCAACAGAAAATGCGAAGAAGTTTAAAGTTTAGTCATTTTTTCATTTATCACTAGCACACTTTTGTAGTCCAAATCTTAAAACACGAATAAGTGATCGCGAGATAAATTGTTTGGCGTTAGTATCTTTGGAAATAGCATTATTTTGAGTTAACCTTTTGAATTCATAACTAGTAGATGATAACTTAACATTGAAAACAACATAAATATCAAAGGTGAAATTGATTATCTGTCGATAACCGATTGCTGCATATTATTCAGCAACGATTAATCTTCAGGGGGAATTCCTTTGTAGTGCACTTTTAAGTGCTAAGAAATATGGAATGATGAATTTGTATGGAAACCCATTGCATTAGCTTATCTTCAGAAGACCCAATCCAGAAAATATCCATTTGTCGATATGAAATACTCACTGGTGCTCAAAAGATAACCAACAAACGCTAAAAGAAAAGATGCAAATATAAAAAAGGGAATTAAAGCATACTGTTTAAATACGAGGTTGCAAATAAATGCAAATAAGCAACTAAAATTAGCATAAAACACAATCCCGCAGTCGCAACACAAAGTTTTAAAGAGGAACATGCCAGATATATGCGTTAGTTCCGTATAACCCGAGATAGCCAAAGCGCAAGCTTGAGCCGAAGCCACCATTCGCATAATGAAATGTACTGAAGGGATGTCGGGATGTTTCTAGCT
Organism: Stegodyphus dumicola; assembly: GCF_044657685.1. Taxonomy (NCBI): domain Eukaryota; kingdom Metazoa; phylum Arthropoda; class Arachnida; order Araneae; family Eresidae; genus Stegodyphus; species Stegodyphus dumicola. Next base: position 137,353,370 of record NC_140781.1, on the reverse strand, counting down.
GGTGCAAGAAAATCCACTGTTGTACGACAGCTGAATGTGTGTTCTAGTACCATCAGATGGTTGTGGAATAGTTACCAAAGGGATCAAAACCCCTGTAGAAGACGTGGGTAGGCTGCCAGAGAACTACCATAAAGGCAGGCGATCGCTTCCTGCTGCTATGTGTAAGACGCCGTAGATAATTAGCATGACAGATGATAAAGCATTTCCCTGCTGCTCTGAACGGCACATATTCGGCCAAACTGTGTCGCGTAGACTGCATTAAGGTCGAATGTATGCTCGACGACCTGTGGTTTGTGTTTCTTTGTCCCTATCTTACATCACAGAGCTGTCGAATTGGGCCGTGAACATCGCAGGTAGCACCGAGCACTGAGACAACATGCGTCTCGATTTATCAGTCAGAACGATTCCCGAAGGGTAATGATAAGACGAGTGTCAGGGACACCCTACCAAGCCTCAAAAATAGTCAAAAGAGAATATTACAGAGGAGGAAGCTTACTTATATTGGCTGGGATAGCAACGAACGACCGCACCGACCTCTATGTGCCTCCTGATGTTTCCGTATCAGCCGTCCGATATCGCGACGAAATTGAACACCCTCTTGTGCGTCGTTGTATCGCTGCAATGCGCACTGACTGAATATTTACGGACAATAACGCCTGCCCTCTCAGAGCTCGAGGAGTGTGGAGTTATCAGGAGAGTGAAGCCATTCCACATCTGCCATAGTCAGCTAGTTCACCGGACCTGAATCTCATACAGTATGTGCGGGACATGTTGAGACGACGGATAGCAGATCGCGGTGTGCCGTCAGGTACCCTCCACGCGCTTCGACATGCATTACTACAGGAATGGGCGATACTGCTACAACAAGTGATAATGACACTATTGCCAGCTTGTTTCGCCGTTATGAAGCATACATTTCTGCTAGAGGCTATCATGCTCGTTATTAACATAATGTTTCCATTCTCCATTCTTCCGACCCCTTTGGTTTTTCTCAATTTGATGGTCCTAATACACGTATTTTTGTATGTCTCCGCTTTGTTGTTTGATGTGTGGTCTAGTAATGCCACATCAACTTGGATCAATTTCACACATATCCGTTGATTACTTTTTGTTTTATTTAGTGTTCTGCCCTAACACTATTACCTCACAAACTGACAATTAATTATGAAAGCATAAATAAATGACACTTACATATTAGCGCAACAACCTGGGCATAATTTTGTGATGATAAAGCATAACAGATGATAAAGAATAATCATGTAATTCACTACTTAATTAAATTGAAAAACATGTACTACGTACATGAATATTATTATATATATGTTGCATTTTAATTAGATATTTCCAACAAAAATTAATTTTATACATATACTTTACATTGTAATAAAGTATTTATACTAAAACCCAACCTATAAACTGCTTATAAGCTGGTTTTTATTTCTTTTATTTGAAGGATTTTTTGTGATGTTCTCTTTAACAGGGACAGGGAAAAGTGGACGGAGCACCAGAACTTCGTCAGTGACTTTTGCAGGTGTTGCTCCACCGCACTACTGTACCCCGCTGGGCTTTTAGTTGGCCCGCATCGGATGCTAGCCTACCAAGACATTTAAGAAACTAATTGGGAAAGTTTTTTTTTTTTTTTTTTTTTTTTTTTGGTGCATCTTATTATACTTAGTTGAATTACTAATGCGAATTATTTTATTAATACATTTCCTTTCATTTTTTAACTTGTTTGTTCGCTTTAACAATAGATTCAAAACAATTGTTCCATTTAATGATTTTGCGGCAAAATATAGTATTCCTGTAGAAATTTTATAGCATTTTCTTTCACTGCTGGCAAACTCTACAAGTAGATATTTTTAAACCGAGCTTAAGGGAAAAAGTATCTCGATTAGTCTCTAAAATTTTTAGAACTTTGAATGTGACAAAAAATAAGGCATACAAAATGGCGACACTGCTTGCGCGATGGATTGCTATGAGCATGGTTGCCAGAGTTTGCCTCATTATGAACTTTTGGTGACTTCAATTACAGTGGCTGCGATAGTACGCAAGTACCAAATAAACATAGGTATTATAAAATCTCCTGTAAGACGGACATGTTCCCCAGAACAATCGAAATCCTCCGGTGGTCGTTTTAAAGTTGAAATACTGACTTACATGAAAACAAAGCAATATTTTCTTGAATGGAATTACAGTTAAACGACTGAAAATAATATAAACCGTTCTTACGTCTTGCGTACATTAATCGTAAACAATAATTAAATTAATTAATGATTAAATGGTTCTTAAAATATTATTGATAATAAAAATTTAATTGAGTGTATTGTGCTTTCTTTTCAACAACGTAGACCCTTATTTTAATTATCAGTCATTGATCAAATAAATCTCGAACACAGCCTCTCGTCTCCGACAGTTTCAAAACTCTACAAGGTACATTAAAAGCATTCCTGGGCATCGTTTCGTTAAGCAGATTTGCCTTTTCTAGAAGTAGTACTTTGATAAGTGGCTTATAAAATATTGAAGTTATTTATAAACGACTTATATGTTAGATAAGTGACTTGAATAACATAAGTGTCATTTCAGAACACATCTAAGAATAAATTACATCGTATTTCAGCCACCACATTTTACTCAGCTTTGAAAAATAATGCTATGTAGTAGTTTCAATGCACATCAGAGCAATGCTGGATTACTTGTTAGCATTATTAGATGGCAATAGCAAATGCCGGATTACTTATTTTGCCATTGCCACCATTTCAATCATTAATAGTTGATCTATTAAATATTTTTAATGCACACATGTAAATATAATATCGAATTTGTTAAGAACATTTAATTTTTACATACCTTTACGTATTTATATCGTTTATGGATTCATTAAATACTTGCTTCAGTTTCGAAAAGGACAGTTCAGATTTCTAAATTGTTGAAAACCCGGGGTAAATATATTTTTCATATTGTTTGATTTATTAGTTTAAACATTATTCATAGATTATTTGATGTCCCTAGCAGCCAGACATTAACATCTCCGACATAATGGGAAAGGAAATGCAATTTAAAACACAAATTTCAATTATTCGAGCGGTTGATAGCTATTATTCATCATGTTTGCATAATTAAAGGGATAAAAATTATTGCTTATAATCAGAAGCCATTTTCTGAAAAGGAGCCTTTTTTGCAATCCTTCGATTTCTGCATAGAAACGTATATATTAAAGCATTATGTGTATTTTATATTGTTATGTTCAAAGCTTATTTATGTTTCAATATAACTTAGTAAGCATTTCATACAGACTGTCCATAGCTCAACTTCCAAAATAAGAAATCTGGGAGCTTTATGAAACTCATGAGGACGTTTGGTTTGGTTTATCTGCTTATGGCAAAGCACTGAAGGACTATCTGCTTATTATGAGGGATGCTTTAGAGGAGGAAGATCTAAGATTTCCCCTTTACACATATGTAAAACAACGAAAATGCCCAAGCAAGCAGCTCGTTTGCTTGGAATGGAGCCTAGGCCAAACTACCAGCGTTCAGTGACTATTTCTTGGTCGCTGGTGGGTTCCAAGAGTGGAGACAAAAAATTTAAAAAAAAATCAATAAATAACAGCTAACTAAACATAATGTTATGAATTAAATACTTTTTATTATATTAAGTTAAATTATGGTCACCAATAAATTAAATTCAGAATAATATATTATAAAAACTAAATGAAATAATAAAACAAAATAATATCAAAGTGAAGAAAAGGTAACTATTTTAAACGCTATGCAGTGAAATAAAAAAAATGGTTTTCAAAAGCGATTTTCTGTTGATGTTGCGATTTAATTATATAAACAATGTAGCGAAGCTCATATTATTTGGGTTTCCAGTTGGAATTAATATTTCCCTCAAAATGTAAGCAGTACTCTGACTAAATTCGGTGTGACTTACCTCCATTGTCTAAGAGTAACATCAGAATAAGTCCACGAATTTTATCGTGGGAAGAAGAGCAGGATTACGTCTGTAGCTGGCATTTTATAAGTGACAATACGCCTACAAACTAGATTTAAACAGATCCTTCCAAAGATATATTTTCTTAGCGAAAAACAGTTACCCTTATTTTCATTCTGTACAGTCAGTCTTTCAAATGACGTAATCTTCTCTTTTTGGTATTAAGGTGTTATTATTTGAAATGTTAAATGCAAAATAATTAGTGTAAACTAAACCTTCGGAGCGTAACTAGATAGCACGTCCTGCTAGCAATCGAGAAATCCGTTGTTCGATCATCGACTAAGACAATGCATATTTTTCTCGTCTCCTGCACCGATAAAACCTAATGATTGTATTAAATCAAAGCATGCATTTCAGAAACACAACAGAAAACTATCATTGGTCTGTTCTGATGTTCAGACAGATTAGCTTTAATCACTAACTCTGTTGCGTCAAATACTTATTACTGCCATGCACATACCACATATTTTATAAGCAAAGGTTGAGAATAATATTAATGTAGTCTTTCTGTCATACTGCGCTCTAAATTCAAAGCTCTAAATCTCACGAGAAAAGAATGAAATCCTGCTACTTCAACATGTCAAATCCGCAGGATACCCTAGAATGAAAAATTATCTTTACAAAATATGAAATCTTTCAGGTTAGAAAAATAATAACATGTTCGACACAATGCGTTTCAATAGGAAAAAATTCTCGTGAACTTTGAGTGGAAATACCGCTTTTCAAAAGATTGGAATACATATCCACCCGACTGAAATGTGTATGCATAACCACTTCCCACTCTCTGCTCTGGCAATATTTTCTATTTTTAAACATGTTTCTATTGGACAGTTCAAGAAAATTAAAAAATGTATTTATGAAAACCAGCTGTAAATTCTCTGCTTTAATAATATATTTTGGATCTAAGTTTACTATTATACTTCTCTCTTTTAAGAGTACAGATAGTAAAAGAGAAGAACGGAAATATTTTGATTTATAGATCACGTTCCCGAAATATTTAAAATTTTATAAGTACCTCCATTTTTTATTTAATAAGAATCAGGAAAAAAGAACCAAATAACATTATTAGCTGAAAATTTTATGAGAATAGGATAGGAAAGGAAGACTGGGAATGAAAGAAAAAAATAACGTCAGCTACCGTGTTAACCATTTCTCATTTATCGACAGGTCAGATAGAAACGGGATTTTATCACTTCTTCACTTCTTAACATGGGCTTTGCTATCACTATTTTTGCTTCTACATCCGAAATGTATTAAAGTAAAATCGTTTCCAAGTTAAAAGCTGCTTAAAAGTTTGGTTTGGTTTATTTGAATAATGACAAAGCATTCAAGGGCTATCTGCCTAAGAGGAGGAAAGCCTTCGTGGAGGACTTTCCAGGCTCAGAGGACAGCATTGGAGATAAAGAGGGGCGTGCCGTTGTCAGGTGGTGGGTTTTCTAACGGAAACTGGCTCATATACACGTTACACATGGGGCAAAACCACGAACACGCCCATGCAGCCAGCCCTTTTGACTGGTATGAAACCCAGGTTGAACTACCAGTATTCAGCGATTTTACTGCTAAGCTGCTTAAAAGAGGTTTGGATATTTTATTTCAATTGCATATGACAAAACTCGAGAAGGCTTTCTGCCTAAATGGTGCGAAGATTTTATGGAGGATTGTCTAAGGAAATATTTCTCTTGTACAAAAGCTAATAAAGTATTCTCTAGCAGTCTTAGTATTTCTTAGTACAGTAACATCTAATTTTAGTATTAGTTCAAAAGGCGATATTGCGTAATATGTTAAATTACTGTATTTAAAATTTATAAAACAGTTAGTGAAAGTTATAATATAATACAGTAAATTTGCCTAAATGCGAAAAGTACTAGGTTACTTACCTATTATCCTGCGACCAGGAAACTGTTGATGAACAGAGCAATTTATATATAAGTGTCAAGTAAGATCACACTCATAACACCTTTTCAGTTCCACCTCGTATGGAGAACACTCATCTTCGGACTTCATCATACGTCAGGCCCAGTCGGGATTCTCTGTAGATACTAGAAAGAGCAAGAACGAATTATCCTGCTGAATGCCAGAAAAACCTCAAAGCATCAAACTTATAAAAACTGCATTTTCGTCTGTTGTAACCCCGACTGATTCTCAATAAGCACTAGTTTCATTTTATGAACAAGTATATAAATTAACGGTTATTGCTGGTTTTTCCCCTGCATTTAAAAAAAATTTAAATTTCGAAAATTCGGTTAGAATAGAAATTTATTAATTTATTATATTATTAATAATATTTTAAAAAACAATAGAAGGAAAAGCTCCAATTTATCTTATTTGAAAAATCAATTTTTTTTTTTTTTTTTTATTTTTGGGCTTTAGGGAGGTTTGGTTTAAATGATTGTGCGAAGAACACTAGAGGCAAATGAAAGGGATGTCTTCTTGGAGGACTTTCTGATGCAAACTGGTTATTATATACGTTACAAATGGGGAAAACCACGAAAACGCTCATGTAGTCAACCCGTTCGCCTGGAATCGAGCCAGGTCGGAACTGCGAGTGATAAGCCATTTTATCGCTCGGCCGATGATGGGTCTTTTCTTCGAGAGGAGGGTCATTTGTGTAAAATCATTTACAAAAAGGAAAAATAATCTTTAGCATTATTTTAAGCTTCAGTAGATGGGGAAATATACACTTTTCCGATATGGCCATAGCTTCTACAGTGGTTGATTTCAATAGACAATATGCTGATATAGACACTGACGAGTGAAAACGTTATACCACGTGATGGAAAAATTATCAGTATCCTCCCCGGGACAGGAACGCCAGAACTTTCAATTGCTAGCCAGATCTGTTTTCAATTACAAAACGAAGGCACGCGGTGAATAGGCAAAAATTCCGTTAAGCGTAAGTCAACTTTGACTCGTAAGTCTTTCCACGGAGCAAATATTAAAGAAAATATATGATTTTTTTAAAGATGAGGAAGGAAAAAAAAACAATTTGATATAATTAATTTACTATGTAAATAATAAACATCACATAATGAGCAAATAATTTTTCTGTCATAATTCTTTTTTTCAAAATTCAAACATTTAAAGTGAAATGGAGAGTTATTAATAACTTTATTATTCTCTAAGCCGCACATCATCTTTAATAATTTTCTCAAACAAATTCACAGCGGCATTTAAATATTTCATTCAAAGTTGTTAGTTTATAATATGAAAGCACAGAGCAACAGTTTTTAAGTAAACAAACACATAATTACTCTACTTTATTATTAGTCTTAATTTTTTAATAACTCTTCAGTGTGTTTACACACACTACGAAAGAATGGAGTTCAGAAAATGGTTGTTAATAGCTCGTTTATTTCACATTTAATTATTTCGGTATACAATTCAATATGACAAGTAAAAATTACCGACAATTTTTACTTTACTTCTCTTTGAAACTTCAGTACTTTGTGTTTCATAACATTTTTGTTCAAAGAAAATATTATGTTCGACATAATTAAATACATAACGAGTGGAGTAATTTTAGAAATTACTCTTAAAGACGTTATCTCTTTAGCATTTCATTCTTAATTACGTATATTTTAATTTCAGTCTTTTACGTTACCCAAAATTTTTGTTCTATTAATTTAATTATAGCCACCAATTATATTCATTTTCAAAATCGTTTAACGCTAACATTTTTCAGAAGGATTAAGTTTGAGCGCATTAATTTTAATCCATGCAATTTTGCATAACAGGAAAGTTAGGGAATGAGCTTTTGCTGCAATAAGAACATGGAAAATAACAAATAAAACCAGATGTACCTTAAATGTATGTTTAATTCGTAGTGTAATTTACATTATTTTACAATCCTGTATTGCAGGTATAGATGCGGATTTAGAGGAATTTTATGCGTTTAACTTCAGGTCTTCCATTAAAAGTGTGCTCATTTATTTTGATGTGAATAATTATTTTCACTGAAATAAGAATTCATGCATTAAGGAATTGAAATTAGAAATAATTTTTATACAAGTATCTGTAATGCGTTGCAAAATGTTGCCACCTGAGTATTAATGCAACACCTTGGCGCAATTTTTTACAAATGAAGAGGTAAAAATTATTGCGAGGCATTATAAACGGACATATAATTCCTTCTAAGCAAAAACTGAAAGAACAAAAATAAAGAAATAGCGAAACAAGAAAAAGAAAATATTAAAATAATATTAGAAAATGAGAAAAAGAATTATCAGATACAGCTGGCGATTTTGAAATTGTGGAGAGATTTAACGAAATGTACTTCACTTATCGAAAATGTTTCTTCTTGTAAAATGTACCGTAGAAGAAGAAAAACCGAAAAATATATTAAATGCTCTTTTTGAATTCCTCATCTAGGTAACATTTAAATCAGTTAAACTCTGAAAAAGAGTTTTTCCAACATTCAGAGCAGTTAAACTCTGAAAAAGAGTTTTTCCAACATTCAGAGCAGTTAAACTCTAAAGAAGAATTTTTCATCGCAAGCATGTGTTATCAGTCCTTACGGCTTTCCGTTGCTTAAGCTCAGATCTGTCACAGTCGCTTAATTCCACTTAGAATTTTATTTACCATTTCCCTTCCCTTATTAATCACATGAAAGCTATTTCGTGTGTTAATCGCTTTTCTTCAGCCTTTGGACTAGACCAATAACTGATATTTTTCATTTCCCGTAATGCAACTTTATTTGTTATGGTAAATCCCTTTGTAAGGGTATTTGCCTCGGTAGACATACTTTCTTGTGAAGATTTATAAATGACACAGTTAAGATTCGCTTTGCAGACGGGAATGGTTATGACAATTTCGTGCAATTATTTAGTTCAGTCATCAGGAAACAGGGCCCATAAAGAGGCATCAGTATTTCAGTGGCTTTGCCTCGGTAGACATACTTTCTTGTGAAGATTTATAAATGACACAGTTAAGATTCGCTTTGCAGACAGGAATGGTTATGACAACTTCGTGCAATTATTTGGTTCAGTCATCAGGAAACAGGGCCCATAAAGAGGCATCAGTATTTCAGTGGCTTTAACCACTCAGGTAGTGGTAGAAATTTTTTAAAATTTTTAAATGAAGATAAAACTACCATATTCAGTATATTTCTTAGAACCAGTTGCCATATTGCCCGTATATTTACAGCATGGAGGCACTCACAATACAGCCAAGCCGAAAGTGACAGGAACAATTTTGATTCATACTGGCGTACAGAAAGTGTTCAATGCTTCTTTCTCTTGGCCATGATTAATTTGTGCGCACCAGCATCAGAATATGTAAAACCACTGAACAAGTGTAGTTAGGCACTAGTTCAAATCCCAGCTAACGTACTTTTCTCATTTTCCACATGCGTAATGTAAACCTGAGAGAGTCTTATTTCAGTTTTCCAGGAAGGTATCCTTATCGCTTAGGATGTGTTTTGATTCAGCATACATATGAATATTCAAATGAGAAAAAAACAAAACAGAGTATATATCTCAAGATTGCAAGTTATTATTTCCCTGAAATGCTGTTATTAGATCAATAAAGTGATGTTCAAGAATAAAAATTGCCACTGGTTTCAAGTTGCTATTTTATGTTACAAGTTACAAGTTGCTTATTTTAAGTTGTGTAGCTTTTGCTACATGGTGTCGAATGCTGTTCGATTAATTTAGGTATATTCGAAAACTTTCATATTTCTTTGAACGTAAGATATCTTACCTTTAGGTATCACTCGTTAATACTAACTTAAGTGAGTTGTATTTATATTTTGGTTGGAACAAACTAAAAATTCAACCAAGATATCCAACTGCAGGGTAGTATTATTGAAGAAATCAAACAATGAGATTAAGCATAATATTTGTAAATTTTGCAGGACTATTTTCGATGGTTTAACTGCATAACCATCTTTCTCACCTGCCTAAGTCCATTTGCACTTAAGCAGCTGAGGAAGCTGGTTTTGTAGTTAAACCATCTAAACTAGTCCTGCAAAATTTACAAATATTACGCTGATTCTTGTTGTTTGACTTCTCCAATAATCATTATTCTGGGTCTCAATTTAACCTAAAGGTAGTATGTTTTATATAAAAATTTTCTAATATTAAATCATCTGGAATTACCTAATAATTACTCAACAAAAACAATAATATTATTTTCCAACTGTTCGCTACCTTTATGTGAAATGTTCTATTGTAAATTTCATTTTATGGTAAAAATTCCTAATTTACATTTAGAAGGATAAATTTTGCAGCGAGACGTAAAATAAAATATGCGGCGATAAAATTGCGATAAATTTTGCTTTGAAAAAAAAAGGACAATGCATCTTAAATGAAAACATGCAGTATATTCTTACGAATAATATAATGATTATTCACTAGGCTTCGAAGGCAAAGCAGAATAGAAAATTTAACTATCTAACAAAAACTCGCAACATTTTCATTTTATCCGCACTAATAATAGAGTTCGCTTAGCTGCTTAATATGCACGTTTTTAATTTGTGCTTACGCTACCTTGAGTCGATTATAATTATCTTCAGAAACAATTTCTTTTCCCCAACAATGCAGTCAGAAGAAAAAATAACAGAACATTATTGGACAAAACAAACAGTTGATAATTAAAATCAGAAATGTATTACTCCAAGAGTATTCTAAAACGCGGTCGAATTATTTCCTGGTACCGAAACTCCAGAAATAGCACAGAACATTGATCAAAAGTATTACCAGGATAAAGTCGACACAAAAGAAAAATCTTTAACTTTCGTATCATATTTTATTCATCATAAACATGCATTCTTCTAAAGAATTTTTCTTTTTGCATCTGCCGTTCTTCCCGCACAAAAATGTACGATTTTTTAGGTAACTGGATTAAGACGAAGGCAAAGCAGAATAGAAAACATAGAAGGAAAAATCTTTTACTTTGACGTTCAATAAGGTTGAGACCTTATTAATGGAGCTGCAGCTAATGAAGCCAACCAATGCTGTTTTCAGTCGATAGTCCTTTCTGAGAAAGGACCTTTCCGCGATGTACCGCCAAAGCTTTAAGTTGCATATTTCGACTCTTGAAAGGCTAAGAAATTGAAAGGTTCAGGTATTTGGCGCTTTATCCCTATTACGAGCAAGATGATGAAATCTCTTTGGATGAAAAAGCAAAGATTAAATTAGAATTATCAAGGGTTATTTGAACTTAAGTATTGTAATGTTTCTGTTATTGGGCGTATTTATTAATCTAACATATTAATAATTTATTTAAATCTCTACAAAATGATACTGTGAAAGTTTATTCTGAAATTACAATTGTAGTTTAGTATTTGGTTATTGAGCAGTAATTATAATGTTGATTAAACTAAGTTTAATCACAGCATGGAGTTTCGTTTATAGCTGAAACGGTGTGGAAACATTGGATTGACTACAAATAATACTTGTGATTTCAATTAAAATATGAGTATTTTGTCTAAGACATCCACAATTTTCATTCTTTTTTAGTCTACCAGTTTTGCCAAAGAAATACTGGGAGTTATTATTGCATGTATTTGCATGAAAATGATTCCAATATTTTCGTTACATATGTCAGGATAAAAGAAATTCAGATATTTTCATTTTTAACAAAATCCGTTAATCAATATTTGTTTTCCAGAAAAAAGAAGTGGTTATCCGAGAAATACCTCAGAAACATCAGGAAAGACATCCGGGCAGAAAAACCGAAAGAAAAAGAACGGAAAATGTCGGGTTAAATAGTACGTGAAATTATAAAAATGTGAAAGTAAGTACATATCGATGAAATTTCGCTTGATGAATGAACACTTGGCAGGATATGTTATTTGAATATGGCAAAGCATGCATTGGCTATCCTAGGGAGACGGATGCCTTCGTGAAGACTTTCTAATAGCCCGTTCGCCTGAAATCGAACTCTTAGTGAAAACCCGCGAACGGGCTGGCTGCATGGGTGTTTTCGTGGTTTTTCCCATGTGTAACGCGTACATTAGCCAGTTTCCCTTAGAAAGTCCTCCACGAAGGCATCCCTTCCCTTAGGCAGATAGCCCTAGTGTGCTTTGCCATAATTAAATACACACACATACACACACTTAATGAAAACTTAGCCGAAGCAGTTTCTAAAGCTTTAATGTTTTAATGGTATCGCTTGTATGAACCCCCAGACCGTACGGAAAATGAAACGAAGTAAAGGCAAAATTCAAGGAGATTATATAACGACTTATATAATGTAATGAAGTCATGATGTAATCTTTTGTAATGAAAGAATCAGGTCTAGTAAAGAAAGCCAAAATGGCAAGGAGTTTAAGCAGTTTGATTAATACTTTCATGCAACTGCTTTTCTACCATCGATAGTAATTCAAGTCAGTTTGTACATGCCGTAGCAATAACTGTATTCGTCTATCAATTTTATTACAGTACTATTAAAATCTTATTATGCCAGGCATATTTATGGTAAAAACGCAATACCAGAGTAAGAAATGAAAACAGATAATTCACTGTGATATGAAAATAAATAGGTATGTATTTGACGTTACAGAAATATTTGTTCTAACTTATTCTTTGGCTAAAAGATAAATCTGAAGTAGCAAGACACCGTTTTCACTTCCTATTCCCTAGCTGGTAACTTCCCACAGATCAATAAATATGACGGTGACACAAATATATCCCTTGTATAAATTAATTACCTCGGTTGGAACTCCCGTTTTCATAATGGCTATAGCACTCATTACCTTGAGTTATATCCTAGCTTTATGTCAGACAGTCTAGGACTGGTATACACCAGCTGCAGAGGTTAAGGTATAAAGCTGGAGGGTTTAAGCATTTCATGCATAAAGGGAAGGCAACGTCTCCTCACAAGACATCAATAGTCTTAATGGAAATTTGAGCCCTTATATATTCACGTATCTCTTGATTTAAAAGCTGATTTCACAACCTAACTTTATTTGATGTTTTTTAGCTTCGCGGAAGTAGAATGGATGATTTTATGATATAGTTGGAAAATGCCATGGATAGATACTTTGAAAGTATTTATTATTAAAACTAATGCATGGCGCAAAGCATTATAATTGAAAATTTCTTCCTTATGATGTTTAAATTTGCCTTTGAGCTCAGCTGTTTTATTTTGTAATAGCAGAGCAACTTTAAAATAAGTACTTAAAACAGAGCGCTCATCGATTTTTTTTTAATATAAGTTGCGCTTACAATAATTTAAATGACCAATCTGCATGCATGCTGTAAAAATATTGTCAGGCGAATCATTATTACATATAGGAATATGTTTCCGAGATATATACGTGTGCGCTGAGGTCCTTAAAACAGCACGGATTTTGGATTTGGATTTCTTAGATTATGGCAAAGGCCAGTATGTCCAACTGTCTAAAGGAAGGAGAACATTTTAAAGGTAACTGGCTCATATTCACGTTGTGTATGAAAGAAATCACGAAAGTGCCCTTTTAGTCAGCGAGTTTGCCGAGTATTGCCGATATGAACTAATATATAACTACCAGCGTTTAGCTGCTCATAGGCCTTAAATATAGATATTCTAATGAATTTGAAGCTAAACTGTTCAATTAGTTTTCTATATAGATATTCCGAGAAATGTTTTTAAGAAGTTATCGAATAATATTTCATTTAAAAGAATTCAGATATGTGAAATTAGTTCTGCTATATTATATGTAAGGTTAGAAATAAGGGATGGCGCACCTGAAATCTTGACACCTACGAATCTTGCTAAAAGATTCGAAATTCGAAAATTTCTCGGTTTTTCTGATCCTTCGAAACTTACATATTATCGCAACTACATTCGTAGAAGTTTCCCAATTTTCAGGATGTGCCAAATTCTGACAAGCATGTGCATAACCATTCTTCAGGCAACCATGCTCATAACATATCTTCCGTAAAGCAACGCCGCCATTCTCGTATGCGTTCTTTTTGTTTCCCGAATTAAAACTATTTTTATTCACAAATCGCAAAATTTTTTGCCTTAAACTCTATTTGAAAATATACGCTTGTGAAATTTGTCAGAAATTTAAGAAAGTGAGGTAAATTTGTCACAAAACTGCTTAATAGAACAATGATGAAATGTGTTTAGTATATAGTGTGTGCTTCCGATTTCGAGAAATTCCCTGATACTTTCAAGCGAAAACAGACCACAGTGTACACGAAAAGAAATAACAGCACGAAAATATTTTAGAAAAATTTTGTGACTTTTTTTAATATCTCATGTAATTCGCATTTAATAATTAAAAGCTGTAGTTTAAATTTCTGATGTGCGTTTTCTTTTCATATGTTGATAACGTTTGCGGACTTATGATAAATACTGATACATTGGGAGTCTTTAAAAAAAGCCCCAAAAATCGTCGACAAGTAACTTTACCTTTTCATCTGTAAAATACCCCCAAATTGCGCCAAGGTGTTGCGTTAATATGTAAGCACTTCAAACTTTAACCTAAAAAAAAATCTTAAATTCTTTTAACAGAAAATGTCAGAAAATTAATTTGATTCAAGCGCTATTGAAACATTCATTGAAAACGAAGGCAACTATAGAAATTTCAGTGGAACTAAATTACTCATATTATTCACTGGAGGTAATGATTATCATACACTTAGTTTTCTAGAAAGGTAGAGTTTCTTGCTTAATGTTTTGCAATATTATCTCTTGAAATACCCTTCACCCCTCTACACTTTCTTTGATATAAATAAATTCTAGAAGAAAATATCTTAAGTGCAACTCAAACATTTTCAGTCAAAACTGACTGAGGAAACAAACTTTCAGACGTCTCGCACTCCTATCGAAAAGCCGCGAGAAAGTATTGCTAGTGTAATGCATTATAACACGAAAGAGTATTTAATTGGAAATTCACGATGTGTCTTACAACCTTCACGATGCGGAAAAGAAAGCTAAGGTAACCTGCTTTAATGGAAGGGATGCCTTCGTGGAGGATTCTTTAAGAAAACCTCTCTCGTATCCACATTACACTTCGGAAAAACTACAAAAACGCCATTGACACTAGGTCGTTTGCCTGAAATCGAAACCTGGTCGAATTTCCAGTATTCAGCACCTTTATCGCTATGCCACTGGTGGGCCTCGCAATGTGGTATTTATGTGGGGTTATGTAGCATTTGCCCCAAAACGTATTTATGGGGTATTTAGGTATGGGCATAGCACACGTGTGTTTGAACACATGAACTGCATTTCTGAAATTCAACAGTCAGTTTACTGACTAGTATTTCTTTTTACGTTTAGTTCAAATCGTAGTGAAATTGAGAAATCTGTCGGCTCAGTGCTACTATACTACAAAATTCCCAAAGTGGACTGCGTGAATTAAGATAAGTGGCAGCTCTGCTTATTATTAATTTTAACAACATTTAATAATAATGCCATCTGGTGAGTGTCCCATAGCTACATGAAATAGTTATTACGCAAGCACTTAAAGGAATAAGCTATCATAGGTTTCCTGGAAACACAGAATTCATGGACCTTTGCAAATCAGCAAAAAAATTTAAAAGTGATAATATAGAACATTTGAAGAATTGAAATTAAATGCGAGCATTATCAAAGGGATTTTCGAAAATATCGCTTCTTAAAAATTTAAAAGAAAGATCAATATCGTCCATAAATTTACGAAATATTGAAACGAGAAAATGATCAGAAATACATGAACGAGCAGCAAAATTTCAAATAAAAATTTAAATAAGGTATTTTTTAGAAAATTCTCCAGCAATCATTGAAATGGATGTTAGCAGTAACAGGCAAGAAGAATCGTCAATGTTTTAAAAATATGATAAGCATTCAAAAGAAATAAAATAAGTAGAAGATGAAAATATTAGTCTCTAAAATAATAATATTCTTCTGAAGAAAAAGTATGATTTGCTTAAAATTCAAAATGAATCTCTTAAAATAAGAAAATTTGCTTAGGAAACAAAGTTTGGAAAAATAAAACTAATTAAGTAAGAAGAAGGCTGAAGAGATATATGAATTTTCTGAAACTATTCTTTCAAAATCATTTACACCAATCTATTTGAAGATGTTATTGGGTTAAGAGACTTGCAGAGAATTCAGAAGACATTGCCGCTGCAATTGCTATATAGACCATATCTTGAGAATTTTCATACAAAAACTTTAAGTCAAAAGCAAACGGCGTTTGCTTTTGTGTTTACATACTTTGATACTAGTTAGATTGGCTGTGAGTGAGGGAAGCTCACATTTAAATGCTTCATTTTAGCACATATACTAAGTAAAATGAAATCCTTAGTAATTCCTTTACATTAGGACAGATTTATGGGCGCTTTCAATTCAGTTATATATTATATTATGCATTTCGTTTCTGTTATGTACATAAGTATGTGTGAAATTGAATAATAATTTAGAGCACAGTAGAATTAAGCTTTTATACTTAGTTTTTATCGGAATTCATTATGATCATTAAAATTCTTTTAAACATAGACCAAAGCTGTACACTTTGTCTCAAATAGATAGTTATAAAATTACCACGAGAAACAGAAATTTATTTAGTTTTACGGAAACTTTTTCAACTGACTGTAGCTCTTAAAGGTACTGAAACTATCGCAGTTTTAGTGAAATTGTATTCGAAAATTCAGTGACTTAAATTTTAGAATGAAAAAAAATCATCTTTCTTTCCGCACATTTCCCAACATTTTTGTACGATCTGAACACATTCATACTAGGCTTTATATTTTTATTCCTTACAGAACATTTTTTACATATTAAAACGATGCATTGCCTATATATTTTGAACGAAAATTTGTATTTATGCTGCTATTTACTGAGAAGCACAATACTTCAAAAGCTTTAATGCTCTTCGCTGAGAAGTTTTGTTTCGAGAAAAATCATTTCTCAAAATGAGGGATGAGTGTAGGGACAGTCAGTGAGAATGCGAAAGGAAGCCAGTGACAGGTTTTAAATTGAGGAAAAATCCAGATTTTGGCGGTTACCTTTAGATTGATTTATATAAATACACTCGATTTCACACGGGACGAAACAAGCCATTAGCTGAATCATTTTGATAAGTGCATGCAATTTATTATTACATCGCAGATATACGAATGCTATTAATGCTAGTAAAATAACCAATACGAAGTTTATTCGTCTGATTCGTATTAATTGGGTACTTTAAAGAAGACTATTATTATGCTTTTGCTTGGTTTTCTACATTCGTTAAAACAGCGAGAAATTAAGTAAACGTTTAAGGGGTATTTGTGAAACCGCATAAGTATGAAGTGTTTTAAATAAATGGGATTTAATCTTTTATCCGTATAAATCTTCTAAACGTTTCACGAATCTATCTGCAGTATAAAAATTGTACCATTAAACTATCACTTATTAAAAGCAAAAGGTCTATTAAATAGTAAGTTTTAGAAGAAGTATACTTCCGTTATTTTTAAACATTTTTTTTTATTTACGTGCTTCGCCATTACGCACTACAAGGAAGGGAGGTAGGCCTTCGAAGACGACTTTCTAAAGGAACCTGGCTCGTATATACGTTACACATTGGCGAAAACCACGAAAACGCTCATGCAGCCAGTCCATTCGTGGGATTTGAAACTCAGACCGTGTTCAGTGGCCGCTGCTGGGCTTTTTAAATATTTACAGTAAATTTTCTTAGCAATCATACGAATAAAAAAAACCCTTCGTAATGAAAAAAAGGCTGTAGACAATTTTTGTTTTCTTTTCGAACCGACGTAGGTGTTTCTACCAAAATGCAACTCCTATAATTTAATGGAATTTACAAATAACGACATTTCTTTACCATTTCTAAGTATGTGTATTTTTATTTATCATATTCCCAGAAAATTGTCTTTGTACAGATTTATACTGTTATTTCTCTACAATATCAATTCACTGCCCAATAATTAGTCTTTATAATCTACAGTAACCAAAGGAAGTTAGAAGAACCGTGTTGCTAAAAGTAATTAAAGTAATTAACTACGAAAATGATATTACTTTCCAATTCCCCGAAAAGCGACAAATCTGGCAATGTGCCGCCTGTCTTTAAGTTTGTTAACAGAAGTATGTGAATGCAAGAATATGTTTTAGCTACGAATTTGTAAGCGTACTGAAACATCATATTACCATGCATGTAGTAACAAGGTACTTAAAAATAAGCAGAACATTCAGTAAGAAATTCTAGCTCAAATACTCACGTGATCTCCTACCGGTAGTGGGAACACTAAGCATACGCTAAGCATACGCTAAGCATACGCTAAGCATACGCTAAGCATACGCTAAGCATACGCTAAGCATACGCTAAGCATACGCTAAGCATGACTGTCTGACATTCGGAATTCTAGATCTTTATTTTATTATGAATTGGTTGGTGAAATAAATTGTATTTTGCTAGCATGTATTAATTGTATGAGAAAATACGTCTTCGCTTTATAATGTCATATCTGCGTTTAGGGACAAATTTATGATAGTGATCGGACACCAAGGGAGCTGCATTTCAGGACTACTGTTTGAGTTATTGCATATGTTAAGTGTGTCATTCTAAATCGGAGATACTCTAGACCAGCGGTTCTCAACCTTTTGACTAACGCGTACCATCTAAACAAAACCTGAAAAACTTTTGCGATTGTTTTTCAATTTCTCAATAGAACTTATTTTATATATATATATATATATATATATATATATATTAAACCAATATAAACTTATTTTTGCTTCCTATTAAATACAACATCCATTTGTATTACTCCTTTAAAAACATCATTTATGACAAATTTTGTTGTCTTTTGACTAAAAGGATAAGAGAGGATTATTTTGCTAAATTCTATGAGCGGCTATTGAGCTTGAACAAAGCTCAGATCGCATAAATTTACGAGTGTTGGAGAAAAAACTTGAACAAGATGTTGGATTATTTAATTTTTGAATTTAATAGTTAAAATATTTTGTTTCTTTGCGTACCATCTATTTTTCTCTTGGGTACCACCGGCTGAAAATCACTGCTCTAGACATTTCCTTGAGATGTTTTCGCTATCTTTCAGTTTTCGCGATGGGATAGCTAACTTACGAAATTTCGTTTCTAGGGGCGCTGCAATCTGTATGATGATAGAACAGTCCTTTTACTGTATGTAGACGCCACTCCTATACCTTTGAATTCAAAAGTTATTTCGCTACTCAAGGACTTTATAACATGCTCTGTATTTCTGTGAGTCTAAAGTTCTGTCTTTAAAAACGTAATCATGCCACCTAACCGGGATACCGATTAGCGACGCTGACTGTCGTACCGAAGGGCCCGGAAGACTCCGCTTCCTGACACATGAGGGTCTCACTTTCACAGTTTCACAGGTGTTCGAATCCCGGAGAAGTTTTATAACACTTTATCTATTAAACTGTTATGTTTAACTGTTATATCTAACTGTTATATAAAATATGTTGACAATTTATCAATCTGACTGTCAGCTTGGTTCTCAGAGTGTACACCATTGTACATTCTCAATATTTACCTAATAATTCCACTGCCCATATCAGACGTAGGTTTAATTCCATTTAATACCAGCTCAAAACCTGCGGTGATACTTTCAGGTCATATACATAAAATTGAATGAATACATATTATTTACATACAGAGCCCACCACGGTAATGTCGCTGAGCACTGGTAGTTTGACTTGGGTTAGCTTCGGAATGGCTGAATAAGCGTTTGCGAGGGTATCCTCATATGTAAAATGAATACGAGTCATTTGCCTCATAATTTTGTTTTAGATTTTATTTTATTTATTTGAATAACATTTCTTTTGGAAGCGTACTTTGTTACCCAGTATTTATCATAATTCCTTTGAAAATTGCATTCTGCATAAAGCGTTTTTGATCCGCCTTTTAATGGGCCATTTTTAGAAAAGATATATATATATATATATATATATATAATTGAGAAAGTTGCATCATCGACATTTTAATTTAGAATGATATGTATACAAACAATTTTCCACAGTTTTATCATTCTGACATTGTTGGCCCAATTTTATAATCTTACATTTAGTTTGTTAAAATATTATCCATATTTCTAAATAAGTTCAAATTTTAAATTTTTAAGTATCAAAAATCAAATAGCATAACAAAAGAGAGGCTAAATTTTCTGCAAATAAATAATTAAATAAATATTTTTCTCAATGTCTTAAATTCTCCTTCTTGCCCTAATGATTTTCTTCAGGCATTCTGCAGTTATATTATCATTATCATCAATTTTTTATTAGCTTTATACCACACTTACTTTTGAAAGACATTGTTTTCTGCGACGTTCTTAGCTTTGCGTTTATTTAAGCTGAGGGTTTAGAATTTTTAGTTGAGAGAGTTTCTGACAATCGCATCTTGCTGTTAGTATCTGTAACTATCTATGATTAAACATTATAGTCCGGCTTTAGCATTCTTGTTAGCCGATGCTTTAAATACGCTCCGGTAAAAATATATGAGCTAGCTTGTTCTATTTATTGTGTAAACTTCTTTCAAAGTTTCTCCCGTCTTTACCTCAGATTCTAGGAACACGAAGTGAATACAATAATAGCAAATGTAATTGAACGTTCATTTCAGCTAAATGACTTGGTTGTTTAAAAATTAACGTGTTAGCAAAACTCTGATATCTGTACCTAAAAATTTAATAATACTTTTAATAGTTGCAAATCAAATAGTAAATTAGAATCTCTAGATTTGCCGTTATAACTGGAAACTAGAGTTAAAATGCTGCAGAGACACAATTGCCACACCTTGTGGATATTTTAAATTTACAGAACAGACGAATTCAGAAAACGATTAGTTTAAGACTACATCTTAAATAAAATAAGCTGACTCATATATTTTACCGGCGAGTATTTAAAGCGTCAGTTAGCAAAAATGCTAACTTCGAAATGTTATTTTTAAACACAACTGACTAAAAATACTAACAGCAAAAGGCGATTGTCAGAATATTAGTTGAGAACTAATGAGTGAAAACCCTCAGCTTAAAATTCACACAAAATTAATTTGTATTGTGGTGAGAAACATGGAAAAGAGAAGCCATAGTAAAAATTAAATCAAAATAAGTGTTTAATTAACATAAGATACTTTAGAAATCTAATAACTTGGATCTTAATTTAAGTTGTCTCACTAGGGGTGGAGCAGTTAAAAACTGCTTATAGGAAACCCGTTCTAGCGAACGAGCTGCCTGCTTGGTTTTCGTAATTTTCTCCGAGCCACATTTCTTTAAAAAAGTTCTACATGAAGGCATTCCTTACCCTGGCAGAAAATGTCCATATACTTTGAACCAACTACCTTATGTCCAGATTTTTAAACAAAGCTAAATAAATTTTCTAAACTAATAGCCGATTTCTAAACAAAGAAAACTCCCCGAAACCAAATGTAAAGATTAGAATCCAGGTATTGGCAATTCACAATTTTAATTTTTAAAATGTGTTTATTCTAAATCTTATGTTTACATACAAATAGAATTATGCTTTAAAAAAAAGGCTCTTGGATGATTATTAGGGACCCTTTCATGCGTAAACAGTAGTTTGTTTAAGAAATTTACTCTGCAGTAAAGGCAATGAATTATCTTTGAATATCATCTGCAAAATCATTTTTATTTATTGCCTTTGTTACATACAGAAAAGAAGACAAAAATCTTATGCCCCAGTAAATTTTGCAGCTGTTAAACATTTTTGATGTAGAAGAAAGTTTAATTTATATGTACTTAGATGATACATATTTTGGATGTACTCAGATGTACTGAATGCGTATATGATGCAAAATTCTGAAATCAGCAAAATAAATTTCAAATAAAATGAAGTTAATTAAAATACCAGCCAATAAATGAAAAAAGTAAAAATGTATTCTTATGAAATAAAAAAAGGCCTTTAATATTTTGATTAACATATTTCATAAATTTAAAAATTAGCTTTTCAAGTATTATTAATTAATATTTATTAGGCATTATTAATAAAAATTAAATCAAAGAAAGTACCCATGAATGATCTTAAGTAAAAGTTTATTTGGAAATTTAAAGTTCAAAATAACTGTTATAATTCATTGAAGATTATAACAAAGTTAAATTATTACTTACATCAAATATGTACATTTATCGCGCATAACAAATATGCCGAATTTCAAAATGAGACAATATATAATCCATCGTTACTATGTTCTAAAACTTTTTATTACTTAATACCTAGTTAATTTAAATATGATTAGGAAAGTTTTATTATTCGATTAAGGGGTAGGGCTTTGTAGCCCAAGTACCTGGGTGATATACCGTTGTACAGAGGTAAGAGACAATATATAACTTTACATATATCTTGGGAAATTTTGAATACAAAAATTCAATATATTGCCACATAATTCAAAAGACGCGCTTTGCAAATAAATTCTTAAAGGTGACAAATATAGTCACACAGTCAATCTGGTTTTAGTCTTGAGTGTCACGTACTGCGATTACGCTCCTTATGTTTGAAACATCTGCTATAAATGTAAGTAAATGATAAAAATTCTAATGTGAAGATTCAACTTTATATTTTCATTCGAATATATCTCATCTCATTCCTCATTACACTGAAGGCAATTTCATATGAACTCTTCACAGATTTTTGAAGACATAGTATGATGCTGGTAAATAATAAACTGGAGTGAATTTGCTACACGTGAGCTCTCATCATATCACCTAAAGGTAACTCTCATATAGCGGTATTGAATGAGCAAAATGGAAGTCGAAAGGAAATTTAAAAAAGGGAACTTCAAATTCATAAAAAGGCAAGTTTAAACATTTTTGGAAAGTTACAATCATTAACTAAAGTTCAGTGTTGACATCTGCACATTTGATGGCATTAAAGCAATAAATTTTGAACGAAGGGTTTGCAACTACAAATTAACTACAGTGAAGATAAAGCCCACGGATAAATATAAACAAATAAAGTAAAAATGCAATTCTGAGTTGAAAAATGAGATGAATTGCTTTGTAGATGAACCTCATTAACATAATAAATTCAAAAGACGACAGAAAGGTGTGGTGTTGTGGTGTATTTAATTATGGCAAAGCACACTAGGGCTATCTGCCTAAGGGAAGAGATGCCTTCGTGGAGGACTCTCTAAGGGAAACTGGCTCGTATACACGTTAAACATGGGGAAAACCACGAAAACACCCATGCAGCCAGCCCGTTCGCGGGATTCGAACCTCGGACCGAACTACCAGTATTCAGCGACTTTACCGCTCGGCCGCTGGTGGGCAGACGACAGAAAGACATAGGTGGACACCAGAACTTCACCGACGGTTTTAAAGGTATAGTTCCGAAGCATTCGCTATACAGTTCCGTATAAAATTTCATAAAGCAAAGTGGACGGATCCGAAAGTTCAGCACCCCTCTTTTCCTGCCACCAAACTACAGGTCTTTCTACTTGCTAGTACCCATGCAGTACAAACAAGCACTTCAAGAATCGAAGCACTTACAACCATCGAAGCCTTCTCCTGGATTCGAGATCTGACCTGTTGATTTGGCTACCAGCAGCGCTAACTACTATTCCGATCAGCGCGGAATATTGTAAGAACAAAATGTACACGTCCGAAATTCTGACATCCAAACGGTTCGACACACCCGATAATCTGGCATCTATTCATCGCAGTTGTTTCTTGTCTTTTTGTCATTATCGGCTAGTACTTAATTTGAAACTTCATGTTTATATATCGTGTGGTTTCTTATGATTGTTAAAATGTTTTAGGAGAAAATTCAATCAAGATCACTTAGAATGAGGCTGATTAAGAGCTACTACGAATACATTCGTTAAGACAAGGTAGCTGTTTCCACTCATTTTGCCATTTTTAGTTAGTGGTTTGTTTAAAATTTTACGTTTGTGTATCATTTTCTTTTCTCCGTGATTTTTTTTTTTTGATTAAAATGTTTTAGAAGAAAATTTTAAAATGATTTCTTGGTTTTAAGTTGAGTAAGCATTAAACGCAACTGTGAAATTCACCGAAAGGAGAAATATACAAAATTAATGAAGACTTTGTTATTTAGCAATAATGAAAATTTCAAAGTAGAATTGGTTAACTGATAATTAAAATATGAATAAAATTATTAACTAAGCTTTTCTCATTAAACAGATTTACAAAGCTACTATACGTGGAAATGGGAAGCTTAGTATAACAAAGAATCGGAATTACACTAAAAGGTACAGAAACATGAAATGTATTCTAAGAGCACTCCATCTTCTGCTACGATATCATTACCATAAAATTACTCATCTTTCTTCATTTAAAAAAGGACTTCAATTAAGAAAGCACTCCACAGTTATTTGTCAAGATGTCCTGGTGGGCTGGGATTCTTCTCTGAATGAAGAACAGATCTCTTACAGACAATTAAAATTCAAAATTGAAAAAAAGAGAAAAAGGAGCAGGAGTTTCATGATGAAGTTACGTCTTCGAGTTTCATGCATGACTCAGAAACGAGGAGAGACAGAGAAGTGCAACGACGCGTATTCATCGTGAATGGAAAGCTTTTGTGTCAGCAGTCTTTTAATACGAAAAGAGGAGAATGACAAGACCCTCTAACCCATATGACACAGGCACACATCTACACACATACACAAGCACACACCTCCCGAAGTTTATGGGAGACTTTACCAGTTTTCTACATCTAGTTTTTCTTTCTTACAAATGCAGTAAAAATGACTTTAAAAAGGCACAAAGAACTTTTTATCAGGCGTATTTTTAATTTAATATAAAATTTTTATTTTTTATTAAAGCATTTTGCCCGGGAAAAATATAATGATAAATATGTATGCTCTGATATGTATGTATTCAGATACATAACATGTGTGTAACAAATGTTTAGTTCCGTATTTCCATAGAGCTGATAAAAGAGTTACGTACTGAAGACAGTCAAGAAATCGGCAAAATTTTAACATAGAGTTGAGCTGTATGTCACCTTCCAAAAGCAGTAAATTAAATAAATGTCATAACTGACAAAGTCCAAAAAGGAGTGAAAAGGGCGAATATAAAGAGGAAAGAAAAAGCAATGGATGGAAATAGGCAGATCTGGAAAATAGCGTCACCTGTAAGTAGACGTCAGCTTCTTGTCACTAAAGGCAAAACAAAAAAAAAAAAAAATGTCGTAATAATATATACGTACGTGTGTAGAAATGATACAGTGTTGTAGTATATTCGCCTGTGACTTGTTTAGTTAAATACAATCATATACGAATGGATAAAGTTTTATCCTGCAAATGTAATTTTTCTTACGTTTACTGATAAGCAACAAACTGATGTGGTACGTTACAACTGTGCAGCTGTGTGAATTTAAATTGCATGAACAACTCTTATTTTTTCCTCTTGAAATATTAGAAATATAACGCAAAAATATGTTTCATATAAAAAGAAAATTTTACATTTGAATGAAGGATGCAATTTATTTACAGCTCTCAATTCTGAGATAAGATAATCAACGTTGCAATCCCCGGTTTTATTTAGGTCGCAAGACAGCAAACAGGCTTGAATAGACCCAGGAGGAGGTAATTAAGACCGCTGGATCTCTGGAGTTCGATTTGGGCTCAGACCCAGGGAAACAGGCTGACTATATGTTTTGTTTCGTGGTTTTCTCTATGCTTAATCAGAATACGAGCCAATTTTCCTTTGAAAGTCCTACACGAAGGCATACATTCATAGCTTTGTCATATTTAAGTAACCTAACTGAATAGGCCTTGCCGTTTCAAACCTAAGTTACTGAAAGTTCTTTTTCCTATGAAAATGGTTCAGCCTAAGAGTAGCTGTTATTCAGATCATCGCTTCTTTTATAGTTCCAGATTTCTGAAATCAGTGTTTTCCTCACTTTCCGATTCAACACACGTTCTAGATTTTTCGTTTCGGATTACAATTTGAACAGTGCTACAGATAACAATGTAATGTTACTTAATCTAAAGATGAAACTAAATGCTTAAAGTCATTCTTAGCTGCAGTTCTAGATGCAGATGAATAGCAAATGGACATGCCGACAAAAATGTAGTTAATAAGGAGCCCGATATAGTGACTCTAACTCATATTCAGGAAAGGAATATTGTTCTAAAAAGAAATCAGGTATGTATTTTGATGAATTTCATACCGGAATGATGGAACTTATTAGTAGAAGAAGAACACAGCTTCGGTGGGCTATGAGAATTCTTCCATATAACACAACTGTGCAATTGCTAAGGGAACTTTCTCGAGCTAAAGCTGTTTGCTTTCCTTTTAACTGATTACATTTCCTCAATAATGTAACTATATTTTAAGCACTTTTTAAATGTGTGAATATTTCTACTAAGATGAAAGTTCATATTTTGTTTCGATATTGATAGGTATGTCAGACAGAGATTATAAGAAAGGAAGCATGTTCATCGATATTGCAGTGAATACTCTAGTGGCCTATTATTTTTTGAATACTCTAGTTTTTATTTTAGCAGCATTTGAACAGGAAAACAAATGCACGCATTAAAAAAATATTCAAATATGTTTTTGTCAGATTATCAATACCAATGTTAATGAACCTGAATCTGATAGCATACTTTGGAAATTATTTACTGTGCGGCAATTAGATCGGGCAATTGAAATGTATTGAAAGATTTTATTCAATTTCTCTTCTGAATTGTAATGCTGTTGATGAGTTTTTTTTAATTATTTCTTTGTGATAAGCTTTAAAAGTACTTAAGCTTTTTAATTAAACTTTGTAATAAGCTTTTAATTTAAGATTTAAAATTACCTCGAGTATTATCAGCACTGGATGGTAGGATTTATGAAACCTAAATATTATTCTGAAATTATTTCAAATGTAAATGTGCTTAAAGAAAACTTTGTTGCTGTTTGTGACGCTGTTGGCTAGAGATTTCTGATAAAAGGCACCTACATTTTCATTAAAGTAAGATATTGATACATTTGCCGTATTTGTTATCAATTTTATCCTGTGGTTATCAAATTTTTTCTATTTAGTGATTGGTTAAAAATAATGAAGAAAAATCATTTCAAACATGCAAAAAACTGGCTAAAAGTATTTCTAATCGGAATTTTATTTCAAATTTCATGATTCCTTTTGTTATTTCTACCATTTATTTTTAAATTCCCTGCGATGATGTATTTGTGAGGAACCCACCTTTTGCCTGGTAATTTTCAAGTGACATATAGTTGCAGTTAAAGATACCACAACCAACTACCTATTTAAAACAGATATTTATGTTCTTGATTTGAAAGAAACTTTTGAAAAATTTGCGACTATCGGGAAACTTAATTTTGAAATTTACCTCCGTATGAAAAAGCATATACTGCAGAATATAACATATATAATTTTAGGAGGTTTCTCCTGACTATAAATAATGAGATCCGTGTCTAATATCTTAAATAATGACGTAAATAGATTTATAAATTACCATGAAAGGAGGGAAGTAATTTTAGTACTTTGAATAAGGGTATTTTTGCAAGGTTCTGGTTTATTGAAGTCTCATGTTGCTTTATAACGTAATTTGCTATTAAATTAGCGAAACCATGCCTCTAGAGTCTCTTAGCTCCAGAATATTTAATATGGCACAAAGAAAATATGCATATAGGAGAGTTATTTGATAGCTTTTAGCAGGTGTATAAAATAATGGTGCAGAGATCATTATACAAAATTCCAGTTTATTGAAATTTACCATATAATACAATATTATTTTAAATGGAATTTGTAAATCTATACTTTAAAAGCTTCTTTACCCATAAGGAAGCTTAAGAATAATGTATGAAGAAGAAGAAATATTTTATGGATGCAGGATTATTTTCAAGGGTTTAGCTGGTATGTAACTACAGGGTTCATATCGTTTTAGTAATTGTAGCCGTAAGACTCAAATGGATTCTTAAGAAAGCCTATTTCTGGATCTCGATTATTTTATCGGTGATTTCGACATTAAAGCTTTCAAATTATTTAATGAAAAGCATTTACATACAGCTATATAATTTCGTAATACTTTTACTTTGGAAATGTTATTTTTTACATTCACGAAACAAATGTGAGTTAGCTGTATTGCTTTGTGATTATTCGTTTTGATAATTAATTAGCTTAGTTTTCCCCAGTGCATTTAAACTTAATATTTTAAGTATACAGAGTTAAATATTTATCTCAAGAAAATGAAATCTGATAGTAATAATAATTTTAATTTATCTCAAGAAAATGAAATCTGATAGTGTAATAATTTTAAGCATTTGAAAATACACTGGTGAAAACATTTAGAGGAACAACTATAAAAATGTGCTGCTTTATGTTAATTCTCATAAGCGAAGTCCAATTAAAAAATCAGTTAGATTGCAGCTCAAGATCAACGTTTTCAAGCTGTGTCCTTTGATTCACCAACGCTACAATATGTAGACGTTTGCGTCTGTTTCTTTCATCACGGAACAAATGTGAAAGAAAAGTAAGGGGTTACATCGGATTCTGATTTCAAAGACTGTACGAGTAGTTCTGTAAAATTTTCGCTAGCGGAAGATTTAAGATGCTGTTGATATTGGGTTAATAGAAGCTGATTAGATGCAGGCATATATCTGCAAAGACATAAGTAAACAAAAGCGTCATGTCAGCAATCTGAAAGCTGTTAAAGACACTGCTGATAACCAAATAATCAGGGTATAGATCGGAAACGTGCCATAATAGACACTCAGCACCGTTATTTGACAAAAATTGATGGAAGACATATACCCATAACGTCAGCCTTTGATAACAAGAGAGTTCGCTGAGCTACAAGAACTCGACTATCCAGATATACTATGAGAGACACACTGCATAAAAGAGGGCTGTGTACAAAGAAACCTCATAATCCGTGTCCTACCTACTCGGGCTGAGAAATAACACATAACCTACTCGAGCTGAGAAATGCGCCCCGTTTTCCAATGCAGCAGAGATCACTGTGATTGGCGTGCCATGGGCTGAAACTAAGTTCTTTTTACTGATCAGCCTTATTTTTGCTTGGAGTGCGATTCCAGATGTGCTACAATCTGGATGGAGCTAAACACCCGTTACGCGCTTGGAAATATCCTGGAAAAGCGTCAGTACAAATTTAGTTAAAACATAAAATGTGCTGCCAGTATTTTGAATAGCAGTACACCCGCATTTCCGAACTGATTTACGTATTTCTACTAGTGCAACTATGAATGCTGTAATAGACTGAGATGATGTTCTTGATTTTTGTTTTAAGTTGTTTAGGGGTGCAAACGTAATAAACTTCTTCCCAATGAACCATAATACACATCTCCATCGCTCTGTGCTAGTGACTCATTAGCTTGAAGGCGAAGGAATCCAATGGGTGGAGTGGCTCACATATTTCCCGGATTTAAATACCTTCTAGTACGTGTCTAACACAGCAGGACTCCTATGTGTATTATTGCATTTTCCCTAAATTGCACTTTCCATGAGCTTCAAGGCTCTATTTATCGTAAACTGTTACTGCAAAAACGTCTGGGCAATCGGGCAGGAGTGAAACACATTTCACTAATTTTTATTTTATGCAACTGGAAAAACTTGTAGCACCAACTTTTCACAGCCTTACTTTTTAAGACATTGTGAATGCTGTTATTGAAATGTATGTTTTTCAGAACTAGGCAGTTCTAGCTTTTGAAGATATGTGAGGCTTGATAAAACAAAGAATTTTGTGCAATATCTATGTTCTCAACTGCAAAATCATTCACGTTACATGAGATTTTATTGCTTCTCCTTTAATTACACTCCTCCTGCTAGTGTTTAAGATATTTCTCCCGCCTTCTTAGCGTGCCTTCTTAGCGTAGTGGTCTGCACGCTGGGCACGTATTCCAGAGGTCCGTGGTTCGATTCCCGGCGAAGGCATTGCTAATTTTTCGCTTCTCTTGCTTCCAAATAACCTAATGTCTCTACAAGTGTACAGATGGAAATGGCTCATGTGCAAGTCTAACCTTCTCTATTCCCAGACTAATTTTCGTCTCACCTTTAACTACAATATTAAAATACTAAATAATTATAGCAGAAATAAAAAATAAATATATTTTTATTTCTGTTGGAAATAGGAAACTAAACCAAATAAAATAAACTGCCCTTCCTCTTCCCTTAGAAAACACGGACAAAAGTGAATTAAATTGTTTATAATTCAAAAGTTTAAATTTAGATCTTAACACTTGGCGTGGTTGTGTGCACGACTACTACTTGATGAAATTTTGAAGTAAAGGAAACTCACGAATTGTTAGTGTTAGCAAATGACACTGGAGAACAACAAAGAAATTTCACTACAGTCACCTGGTATTGTCAAGCCTGTTATAGCTTATATTCTTATTCCGTCTTAAAACTCATCGCGTTTTTATATTTTGGTAGAGCGAATGAATTAGTAGAAGAGTAGGACATATTAGTAAATAAGTCATTAAATAAATAAATACCTATGCAATGAGTATCTTAATGTGAACCTTTAAGCCATAAGTTTAAGCAAAAATGATATACCTGACAGACGCAAGACAAAAGAAAGGCGATGGATGTACTGTGTAATTAAAGAAATTACGTTATCGCAAAAATGTCATCCAGTTTCCTCACACTCACAATGACACATGTCTGTCAGTAAATTGATTAGCTTCTGTATAATAACATGCAATATATTATAAATATTAGGAGTTAAATAATGAATTATATAATTAAGTAAATAAACAGCAGTGAGAGGAACGGTACAAGCTACAAAATCTCTCCGATATAGGGTTTAAAGATGAATTGTATTCATATAAAGAAATTATCTCTTAGATAATATTTATGTCACAAATTCTCATGCGTCGTATCCCCGAAAGAATGTTTTAAAAATTCTTCTAATGCGCCATTCTACATTTAAAACATATTGAAAGCCAATCTTTAATATGGAGAAACATTCTTCTCTGGGACAATAAAATGAAAAATGTCTTTTACCTAAGAAAATCACCTGGTCCTCAAGAACCATTCGGAAAACCTACTCGGTAACCACTAATAACAGTTTCTTTTCTTGAGGATTTCAAGTACAGTAATCTCATTAACTGCGGTTCAAGAAATTGAAGTAAATTATGAAGTTGAGCTCTGAGTCCTACCCATTTTTTTCAACTTAATTCTGGCATACTTTTTTATTACTCGCAGATCTACTGTTCTGTTTCTACTATATTTTTCTTTCTTATATGTTATCTGCTTACTGTTCGATTTCCGGACGCATTATGTCTCTTTATATTAGAATT
Organism: Stegodyphus dumicola; assembly: GCF_044657685.1. Lineage (NCBI taxonomy): Eukaryota > Metazoa > Arthropoda > Arachnida > Araneae > Eresidae > Stegodyphus > Stegodyphus dumicola. The sequence continues at coordinate 137,322,243 of NC_140781.1, read as the reverse complement.
CTCGGGAAATCTATGAGGCACTTCTGGTCATGGATGACATAAGCTAGTTCATTTCCAAGACAAGATTGAGGATGCTTCATTTTGAAATTTTTTTTTTTTTTTTTTTTTTTTTTTTTTTTTTTTTTTTGCTTCATTTTGAAAATTCCGTAATGAATAACTGAACCTCCCACAATAGGTTACTATTGGCTCAAATTAAGGCCATTAAACTGTAAATGACAGAAGAACTCAAGTAGCCAAAGCATGAAACATAGAACAGTAAGGTTTCTGAAGTAACTTGAGAAACGCCTACAATAGAAATACTATGCCATGATAATCAGAACACTGGATAAGCTAGAATAGCTTATCACATATATGAATGAATATAAAGTATAATAAACGAAAGGGACAGATGTTAAAACACTATTTCTCAATAAAAAATTTAAAGGGGACCTTTTTTCTAACTCTTAATAATCGTATTCTTAAGTTGGATCGTGTCACTTAAAAGGAATTCGAGTAAAAATAGAGGAATTCAGTATTATTTGCAGCCCTAATAAAAATGACTCGAAGACGGTGAAATAAAAGAGGAATCAAAGCTCTATAACACAGTTTTTTTCACCCTGTAAATGGCTGAACACTGATTAATTTTAATACCGAATGAAATTCCACTGCTAAATACAATTATTATACTTTTATAATTCTTCCCTGTCTCTTTGTATTGCTACAAATTTTACCAAAATTATTCAATTATTTTTAATTGCTAATATTACACCGATCCCACTCCGAAAATGTACGAATATTTTTACGTACATATGTATATAAATGTATTATGCGTTCCTTCTCTCCAGAAAACCAAGAATGTATATTTAGAACTATACTTCCTAGGAAATGTCCTCATAGTCTCATTATCTGCGGAATACTGGTTGATCTTAAACCCTGTCAGAGGCCCATCAGCGGCCGAGTAGTAATGTCGTTGAACACAGGTAGTTCGGTCCCAAGTTCGAATCCCTCTAACGGGCTGGCTGCATGGCGTTTTCGTTATTTCCCATGTGTAACGAGTATACGAACCAGTTTTCCTTAGAACATCCTCCACAAAGGCATTCCTTCCCTTAGGCAGGTAGCCCTTAAGTCTTTGCCATAATCACATAAACCAAATCAAACAAGCTTATGTCCCACCGATGCAAATGGTTTACTGTATGCATTTTACTTCAGAAGCACTGCATATTAGAGCAACCTTCGCCACGTAAAATACAGCATAATTAATGTTACGTCTGTAGCTACAATGCTTATGTTTCAAACGAAAATGCTATCGATTTCTGGGTGGATGTTTCTTGCGTTAGCAACATTCCCGCATTGAAATTAATTTTTAGATTTAAAAAGAGAAAACATTTTGCATTTAGGAAATTCATAAACTTAGCTAATAAATATTTTTCGAAAGTATATAATCTTGTTAGTCCGGATACCTTTCATTCGGACACTAATAATAATAATTTTTAATACTTTTTATTCTGCGATAATAATTTTTGGGAGTGAGAATGAAATTTGGAAATTTTCCTCTACAAGGGTGCAAACTAAATATTTTCGCAACAAATATTTTCTGAGATTTTTTTTCTTTCAGGAAACTTTCAACCGAATAATAATAATAATAATTTTCTTTGATCTCTGAAATAATAATTTTCTATATGTATATAGGAATTTTCGAATTTTCTGTGTGCACCCACCTACTCAGTATATACATATTAGTCTTGTCACTGTTTCACTGCGAGCATTGTAAACATTAATAATTTTAAAATTTTCTATGCATGATAAGATTTAACTCTTCCGAATCTATTTGACGTTTTAAAATGTTTTGATTCATAACCCATAGAACCAAGTGTATCATTAAAAAAGCAGAATTTTGAATGATTAATATTTTTTTGGGCGGGGGATAATAAAATTTTAATCCACCAAATTTTGGCTCTAGTTTAGTTTTATCAGTTCGAAATTAATACTTATCTCTCTAACATTTAAAACAAGAAAGTTATGAAATCAGATAAATATGTGTTTCCGTTTGATGCTTGTTTGTTATAGTCAGCAATTTGCACTTAACAGAGATGTTTCCTTATGAGAGAAAATTTTCACGAATCTGTATAAAGCGCGACTATGTTCAATATTTTTATCAGTAAGAATTAAAAATATTTGGACGTTAACCTAAACAAGATTTTCAAAGCATTCTTATATGCAAATCATACTTTCGCATTTACTGCATATGTAACTGCCAGCGTTTTCGCAAATGTTTTTAAAGGAAACGATATGTTTACATAGAGCATCAAGAGCGATACAACATTCTGACAGAACTTTCGGAACTTCTATCCAGTGCAGGTGCTTTTTATTGCATGCATACAGTTATCTCCGTTCGCTGGTTGAGGAAAATCAATTCCGTGTTGAGGAAATATGAAGAAAGATATTTTCTAACATGATAACTTATACTTAGCTTGAATATATATTTCCACTTTTAGAAAAATGTGATCTTCCTCTTTAAATTCTGAATGAGATTATTTTATAAGACCTTTTACAAAACGTTAAACACCTTACCAATAGGTGTTGACGTCACAGAAAATTATAAAGTTGTGTATTAAATAAGACAGATTTGTCCTTTAACTCCAAGCAAAATAATAAAGGTCTCAAATAACATTTTCTGCAGCCTTAAAGCAACACTAATTGCTCTTTAAAAATAAAATGAAATAAAAAGCTACTTAATTATGGAAATCCGCTCAAGGACTGTGTATATAGGAAAGTTTGTTTTCGTGGACAGTTTTCTAAGGGGAAAAAATGTCATGAAAACTAAACTGGCTCGCATTCTAATAATACATGTGTAATCCACATAATTTTGACTGAACGTGATATCTAATTTCAAATATATTATTCATCCAGCCAGGAATGAGCTTTGAAATGACCTATATGTGGTATGAACCTATTTCGTTCTCAACAGTGGACACTGTATGAGCTACAGTGTGACACGGAGAAAGCTGAGCTTATTTCTAACAATCTCCAAACGCAATTTACTCCCTATAATGAAGGTATCTTTTCAAATAACTTTGATACCTTCCCACACGATATTGAGCGTTTTCTAAGCTCTCCTTTTAAGAGAAATTTATAGCACACTTTACCCTCCACGGTTAGCACTTACGTTGCTAATCTCAAACACAAAATGGCACCTGGATTGGACTCGATCTCCAAATGCATGATTAGAAACCTTCCTGCTAAATTTGTACCTTCTATAGTAATGTTAATTTATGTTATTACACTGCTATTTCCCGGAAAGCTGGAATCCTCCACTTAACGAACCTATTCCAAAACCTAGCTATGCCATTCTAACCCTTATAATCACAGACCTTTCTTCCTCCTTTCTTCGTTATCAAAGATATATGAATTTATATTGCTTGAACGCCAAAATGTTTTTCTTCGGAACAAATATATCTTAATTCATGAAAAATTTGATTTCTGAAGAAACGCTTTTACCACTCACCAGCTTCTCTGATCAGTGGAATACATTTACGACAGCTTCCGCAATATGTTTACTAGAGCACATAAGTTTGATATAGCCAAAGCATTTGTAGGATTTAGGAATACATATTAGGAATCATAAATTAAAGCTAATGCAAATTGACTTTTCGGCCCATCTCATTCATGTTATAAACTCCTATCTCAGTTAGACATTTTTCTTCGTACGCATTAATACTGTCATTTCGAATTCGCCTCCAGTTCTTTCTGGCGTCAATCCGGGTTCTTTAATAGAACCGTATTTATTAAATGTCTTAATTAATGGCATACCAAAGTCACCTGTGTCACTCTAGCTCTGTATGCAGATTGCACGGTCATCCTCGCTCAACAGTCATGACTGGATTTTCAGGTCCGCAAAATTAAGAGTTATCTCTCTAGTCTTTACCTTTAGCTCATTACCTGGAAAATCAATATTAATGTACATTGTATGTGTTGCTATGATCTTTTCCCATACCCTACAACGACGTGTAGACTACAGACGTGTTTGAATATAATTGCACAGTATAAACCACCTGGTGCTTACAAAAGCCAACACGTTTCGCTGAACTCAAAAAGCAATGAATAACTTAAAGAGTAATGAAATTAAGTATACCATAACCGCTTTACAGTTTAACTATCGCGCAAGCTGGCTCTGACTCGAAAGTTGACATATTAAGTTTAATAAGAATTTAATTTTGTATACACGCGCTATTCGACATGGATTCTGGCAAGAAAATATAAGATGAAAGCACGAACAATAGGAAAGCTGATTGAACATAAAACAGCTGTTAGGTAAATTAAATAAGCCTCCACACTTTTATGATTCGAACATATTTATGATTTATGACATTTATGATTATTTTCGAAACTACGAAAGTTGAAAATACAAATATGGGTTACTATTCTACAAAATCTACTTCTAAACTACGAAAGTTGAAAATACAAATGCATAAAATGTGTTTTTCATTCGGCAGATAGCGAGTGTTTAGTAGTCTGGAAACAGTCAGTCAGAATTAGACGTATCCCAGAATATAAGTATTCCAGAAACAAATGAAGTTGCGAAGAATTAGTAGTTCAAAGAACTTTCGCATAGATGTTCCTTGTCTGGTCTTCCAGGGGACTGAATCCCGAATGCAATGGTGTCTCTTTTACACCATAAGAGAAATCCTGTTACAATCTCTTTGTTAATGTTTCTCGTTTCACCCTCGAAGGTCACTCCAACGATACAGAGAAGAAAGAAACTCTTTCACTGGCGCCTGAATGTGGACATCTTTGTTATGTACGAGTAGAGAATTTCCACCACCCCCCCCGAAGTTTAGCGGAGATAATGACAGCGTAGAAAGGGAGGTGGTTTTCTGAGAAAAGCCAGGACCTTCTTGCTGGGGCTATGGGCACTTTGTCCCGCTAGAACTATGATTCCTCGTGTATTCTATTGATCGTACACATTCCTGTTTAACAAGTTTCTGAAATGTTCGGACTGAATGCAACCAAGTCCCACATCGTTATGAATTGCATATTGTTAATGCTCTTTATTTAATTAAAACTTATGTTATTATTAGAACATGAGTTAGAAATTCATTTCCACCTAGTATTTACAACAGGAGCTTGTGTAGCGGTTTCGGCCAGTACTTCACAGTAGTAATAATGTTTCAAATATACAAATGCTAAATAAGATGTTTCAAGGATAGAAATGCTAGTTGTTCTTATATCTGGAAATATTAGTCTTCAAGACAAATAAGGTTGCCCATTTGGAGATCTCTATCTGTCTGTACTGGCGAACAGAGTCCTCATGCATTGTAAGGCAACTGATATCTCACATAGCAGTAGCCACTAACACATGAATTTTTAGCTTTACTGATTATCGAAGACTGCAGAAACATAGCCTATATACAACACTATCAATGAGTTGCGTCGCTTTCTTTCCCATTTCTAGCATAAGGTGCTTCCATGAATCCATCTTCTTCATAGGTAATGGAACCCATATGATAGAGCCAGAGTTTTCATCACTGATGAATAATGTGTATGTTCACTAATGTACCTAACCTTAGTTTAAAATTCTGACTTGCAGCGTACAACGCACAAAAAAATGGGATAGTTCAATATCTCCCCTTCTATTGAGCCGATTGACGAATTTCAGCTTGCATTTTTCATGTCTCGAAAGAGCGACTTAGGATATTTATTAGATTTATATATAGCATTGTTCTAGCATAGGTATTTTGACACAAAATCGGACTTTTTCTGATATGATATGCCAATTTTTTCCATATTTCGATTCTACGGCTCAAAGTATGCCTAACTGCAAAGTTTTGTAAAACTTTCTTTTTTCACTTTTTCTTTTTTGTAAAATCTCTTTTTTCATTAAACTTACTTTATTCATTCCTAATTCTTCAATTCGAAACTTAGACTTAATCTAAATATAATTCGCACGTCTTTTTATGATTTATTTTAAAAATTTGTATTTCTAAATATTTTTTATAAATTTTTCGAAACAATGCTTGTATTATAACCTAGTAATATTTTTAACATCATCTTAAAGTAGATGTATTTCTATGCAAACCTGCAAAAAATAGTGTTTTTTATTCAAAATTTTCTAAGATATACATGAATTTACATAGTGGCAAGTTTTGAAACTTGGCATATACGTTATAAGCGATAATAACGCACTTTATGTTTTTGTGGTTACGCACTTTGTTACTTTGTGGTTTACGCACTTTGTTAAAATTATATGAAAATATGAATGATGGATTTTTTCCTCTCGTGTACAATGAAAAAAGGGAAAGAAAAATAGGTTGCTATTAATTAAGAAGTAATTGGCATGTCATTTCAGAAAAATCCAATTTTGTGTCAAAAAAACCTGTGTTAGAATGATGCTATATATAAATCTTATATACATCCTAAGTCGCACTTTCGAGACATGAAAAACGCAGTTTGAATTTTGTCAATTGGCCCAGTAGAACAAGAGATGTGGAACTGTCCTTGTTTTTTTTTTTTTTTTTTTTTTTTTTTTTTTTTTTTTTTTTTTAGTACATTTTCCAGGTTTTCCGCCATATATATCCTTGACGAAGAAGAAATCATGATAAATGACTATACGCATATGTATGTTTACAAGGCCCCCAACCAATAGCCGAGTGATTAAGATTGCTGAATACTGGAAGTTAAACTTCGATCTCAAGTGAGAGGGCTTTCTGAATGGATGTTTTTCCCCCAATGGGTAATGTAAATGCAAGCCAGTTTCCTTTATGGAAGTCCTCATGAAGATACCTTCTCTTTATAGAACTCATGTGCGTTGTCATAGGCAAATAATTCAAATAACAAGGGTTCTATAAATTACCAAAATTACGTGGCTATCACTGACCATTCACTACTGTATTTCCTACCTGATCCGTCTCCTCTGAATGAATTGATTAGTTGTTGTTAGATGCAGTCGCTCGCGAGAGAGATTCAGGGCCTGAGCCAAAGCTTGTAGGTGCGCTTCATCTTCTAAATTTAATACTTGAATTTTGCTTTGCCGGTGTTCCAGAATCCTGCGGAAATTTATTATTATTATTATAGAGAGCGTGTAATTGTTAGGTGTAAGAGCAGTTGCAAAAGATTTTTTTTTTGAACCACCTTCTGCATTGGTGTTACTTTGCTTAAAAGTTAAGACGGAGGGGAAAATCGTCTAATTGCCCCTCATAGATCCAGAAATTAACAAAGTAGTTAGATTCCGTATATATGCATTTTAAATTTTATGTAAAAATGCAGAACGTGCCTTTTATACACTAAAAGGGACGTTGAAATTATATGCAAAGGTTTTACAATCAGTTTAAATCCCCTTAGGGGCTCACTTTTGTGAGCACGGGGTGTGGCAATTCTGAGCCGCTTGGAAAGGCCTGAAATTGATTATTCCCGTCCCAGAATCTTAGAATTCACCAACCCCTTTTTTTTTCAAAGAGTTAGTATGGGAAGGCATTACCAGTTGACCTATGGTACGTCGCTGGTGTCCCCCATATTTTTACCTTTACCTTTACCTATCTCTTTATAATAAGTTATGGAAAGAACAAACTTTTCAAACTGCTTGATACATTGCTTTTGTAACACCTATAGCTAAACCCGGTAAGGACTCGAAGTATCCTTTAGATTATCGCCCTATCTCGCTCACTCGCTGCCTTTGCAAGATCATGGAAAAATGGTAAATCACCTTCTAACCTAATATCTAGAGAAAAACCATTGTCTGTCGCCATACCAAAGTGGCTTTCGTAAGGGAAGATATTCACATGACAATGCCCTATTTTCAGAAATCGCAGTACGTAATGCATTTGTGAAAAGAAATCATGTGGTTTCAATCTTCTTTGATTATGCGTATGATAGATAAGGCGTATGATAGATATTGGCGTCATGGAATTCATCATGACGTTTATTGTACTGCGCTGCGAGGTAATTTATCTACCTTCATTCAAAACTTTTCTGAGGGACCGCACATTCCAAGTTAAGGTTGGATCATTGTTATCTTGTGTATTTGTACAACACGAAGGTTTACTCCAGGGTTCGGTGATCAGTGTAATTCTTTTCAGCCTGAAATCAAATTATATTTTAAGAGAACTTCTCCCCACAGTGCATGCTTACCTGCATGTTGATGATTTTATGATATACTGTCACGATCAAGATATGAGATATATTGAAAGACAACTGCAAAAGTCTCGTAAAAGTGGTCCAACGACAATAGTTTTAAATTTTCTAGACAGAAAACTGTATGCGTGCATTTCTGTCACAAAAGAAATCTATATCCTGAACCACAGCTGCATCTTGACGGCTCCTTGATTCGAGTCGAGTCAGAAGCAAAATTTCTAGGAGTCATATTTGAGTAAAAGCTCACATTCTTCCCACGTATCCTAAATTTAAAGAAAAACATGTGCTAAAGCACTCGATATACTGAAAGTCCTACCTAATACTTCATGTGGTACAGAACGTTGTTCTATGCTCCGCATATATAGAGCTTTAATTCGTTCCAAACTTGAATATGGTTGTGTTATCTATGGATCAGCAAGATCTTGTGTGCTATTGAAATTGGAACCGGTCCACGATCAAGCTCTACAGATAAGCTCTGGAGCTTTCAGAACATCTCCAGTCCAAACTTTGTCCATTGAATTTCATTATAAAGCAATGTCACAAGCCGAACATCCTGTTCGACTCAAGATATCTGACCAGTACTAGCGTTTCTAACAAACACGTCTTTCATGTATCCCACATTCTGATCTTCGCATTAACTCACTCATCGAAGAATTCAACTTAAATGATCTGCATCCCAAAAGCTTTAATCTTTTTGGTATTGTTCCCTGGCAAGAAGTGAATATTCGCCTACTTGTAAAAACACATAGAACCCTAAAAACCTATAGAAAGAAACCCGTACGGTTGTACGGGTACCCGTAGGCCGAATCCCCGTAAAAACCCATAAATAGAAGCCCCTATAACTGTACGGGTACCCATAGGCGAAATCCCCGTAAAAACCTATAAACATAAACCCATGCAACTGTACGAATACGAGTAGGCCAAATCTCCGTAAAAACCCATTAAAAACCTGTAGAACTGTATGGGCATAATAAACGAAATCCCAGTAAATACCTATAGCCAGAAGTCAGAACTTTATGCGTATCCATAGGCCAAGTCTCCATAAAAAATGGATATTCTGTAGGTCTGTTGATCATAAAAACCAGTAGACAAAAACCCGTACACCTATATGCCAAATCTCTGTAAAAACCAGTAGACAAAAACCCGTACACCTATATGCTAAACCCCTGTAAAAACCAGTACACAAAAATCCACAGACCAATAAAGGTACCTCTTGACACTTGGCTGCACAAAACAGTAGACAAAAACCCATAAACAAAACCAACAGAATTATACCGTAGCGGAGTATCCATACATAGAATCGTTCATAGAACGGACATCCAAATGCAGAATCCCTATAAGAACAATACACAAAAATAGAAATGTCAAATTTCCATACAAACTAGTAATTAAAAACATAAACCAGCAGAAGTACATAATTAGCACTGATAAAATGTACAGAACTAAATGGCAGAGAAAGCATGTAGAGTAATTGCAAATAAAATTCAATAATCAAATAAACTTGATGAAATATAATTTTTAAAATATCTAGAAGCCTACAAGCCCCTGTCCTTCTCAATGCATGTCAATATCTATAAACATATTACAAAATATTTGTATAAATTCTCAATACAAAATTTTAAACTCCCTTTATATAATTTTGAAAATAAAATTAATTGAAAGATAATAATCACGATTCATTCAAAGTCACGATTCACAGCCATCGAATGATATATGTACATATATATAATATATGTAAGAAAAATAAAGAATATGTAAAAGATTAAATTAGCAGCGTAAAGTTAATTTACCTTCTCTATTCTAAAAATAGTAATCTATCTGCACTGCGTCATTTCGAGATTAATATATGTCATATGACTCTTACATAATTCTGATGTTGTAAATGGAACTAAAACTCAAACAACTAATAGTAATTTTACAACAGTAATATTTATCAAATTAAAATGCATTGAGAACCAAAACTAACTCAATCTTAATTAAACTCATCTTAACGCACTTGCTTTCTACGCTTTAGTCTAGCTCGACTGCAGTCTGCCTGCTCCTTCTTTCTTGCCCCAAATTTATCAAAAATGTAAACTTTTGGAATAGGCAAAATAATGTGGCAACTTGTTTGTGGTTGCAACATATTTGCTGAAATAAAAGTTGAATTAAATCTACCTAGACTGCCAAATTTCTTATTCATTGTGGATTGGAGTTTCAACATCTCTAAGCCATCAAAACTCTTGCTTTTCATTACGGATTCAACCGCCTGTATTCAACTACAGAATCTATTACATATATATATATATATACATATCATTTGATGGTTGTAATCATGACTTTGATTATATATATATTATTGATTTGATTCTAAATATATACATTTACTACTGTATCTCACTGCATATATTTGTATTTCCGTTCTTTAATTGGGAAATTAAACAATGGCATTTAATCACATCAGCTTGTTTAACAAGTTGATACCGAATGAGAAATGTATTGCCAAGGGATGGTACTTTCTAGCATCTGCTTAAATTTTAAGTTATCTACAATGCACTGAACCAAATTTAAACAAAACTAGACGAAACCCTAATTTTCAGGAAGAAAAACACTTTTAGAAGTAAAAATATTTAGTAAATAAACAAGCAAAAAGAATAGGGGACTTGCAAATTAGAAATTTAACGAGTTCAACTTTAGCATATTTGCTATCCCTTTAAAACTCTCTGACCACTGATAGCAACAGCCTGCAGCTTATTATGATACTGCGTATCATAATAAGCCTATCATAATAAACATCATACACATCGATATTTTGCGTGGAAGAAAGGATGAATCCTAGAATATAGTTTAGTGAAGAAACAATAACATGCAAACAATGTGTCGACCACCTCTTTACAATACTTTAAATGTTACCTGTATCTCTCAGAATTTTAATGAAACATCACTATAAAAATATAATAAACTTAACAATACTGAAAATACAATAATTTATATTGTAACAAAACGAACTTAAAAAAATTTACAAGTCTCAACAAATACCGATTCTCAACCCACAGTTCGGGAATTAAGAAAATATCTCGTAGCGTATAATATTTTATTCCACATTATACTTTTAGTGCTATATAATCGTCCATAGACTTTATATAAATAAAATCTATAACGTAATCGGTATTTATACTACATTTAGTTCTCGATGTAAAAAATATGAATTATTAACTTGCGTACTGTACTTCCATCTCTGTGAATAAGTATGAATATACACGTAATATAATTATCCTATTTATTAAGTAAATAGATACTTATAATTACGTGTATAAGTATCTATTTATTAAGTAAATAATTTAATGAATCTAAACTCCTATAGAAAAAATATATAAAAATACCACTTACCTATATATGCTAAAACATAAAAAGCAATGCATAAAAAGCAACTAAAAGCAATGCTAAAACATATATCAATAATTTATTAATACAAAAATTTTTTGATATATCAGCTCCATGGAACATAAATTTAATTAAAACCATGAATTACTGGAATAAAATTGAATCAGTGTTTTTAGGTATAAGTTATTTAGATTTCTATTGTAGAAAAAATACTTTAAAAAGTGTATAGAAATATTATTTTGAAGCGTATAAAAATTATAAATAGAAAAATTGAAAAGTAAAATTTAAAGTACTGAAAAGGTAGCAATTGTTATCGTCTGTAGATTATACAATATAAAAATAACAGTTCGTGCTGAGCATTTCCTGTATTTACAATGCCAAATGAAATTTATATAATGCAGTATTTAGCAATATAAATAAATCTTCTGTACAACCGTCTACAAACACAGTTAAAAGTATTATCATTGTCGTTAAAGACATGATGATTGATACCGGTGTCTATTTGTAATATCAGAAAGGTAAGTGCGTATGTGTGTGTATTATGAGAACCAACTCGCGGCAAAAATCACCTGCCTAAGATGACCGCCTCTGAAAGAAACCAGTATTTCTGAAAACATTAGTATATTTTGGTATTGAACGCTCTGTAAGGCGACCATTCTCAAAGAAAATTCTAAAATTGCGGCTGGGCGCTTTAAAGAAATTCATTTCGTGGAGGTAACCTCTCAAAGACGACGAACTCTAAAGACGACCATTCACAAAGAAAATTCTGTAAGTGTGGCTTGTCGCCTTTGAGAAATTCACTTCGTAGAGGCAACCTCCCTAAGACGACCACCTGTAAAAGACAAACGTATTTCTGAGAACAGGATTATATTGAGCATCACCCCTTTAAGGCGACTTCTTGGAAAGATGCATTGTTATTTGCGGCTCGTCGCCTTAGAAAGACCCCATTGTGTGTGGTGTATATGATTACTGTTATTGTTTCTGACAAAAGTTTTTTTAAAAATCAAATAAATAAGCATATATAGTAAAAGCCCTCTCTAAAACGACCAACTCTTTTACAGGTTACTCTGATGGTCTTAAAGAGATCATAATTTCATTCTATTAACTTTATTGTTTACAAGAAGTCTATTAACGTCATATAGAAAATTAGCATAAACCCATATAAACCAACAGGAGATTTATTATTATATTGATACTAGTAAGAAAACCAGTAAAAATCAATATAAGCCAGCACAAACCAGTAGAAAGTTCTGACATTGATGTTGGTTGTATGGGTGTCAATTGATAACAGTAAGTAAAACCCAGAGATCAATAGAAACCAGTAAAATTCAGTAGAGACCAACAAAATTCTATAGGTACCAGTAAAACGTTTTACTGCTTTCTATGGAGCATTTCGAAACCAGTAAGAAAAACCCCCAGAGACCAACAGAAACCAGTAAAAAACACTAGAAACCCATAGAATTCTATGGGTACCCATTAAAAGTTTTACTAGTTTCTAAGGGGCATTTTTAGCAGGGAAACTTGTGTATCATTTTAACTCTATGAATACAAATTTAATAGAACTCATTGGAAGAAATCCACATATTAACCTCATAAAGTTTTTAAAAGACATTTCTTTTTACTATTTCATTTACTTTCCTTTTTTTTCTGCTCTACCTATTGCTACAGCATTTTTGACATTCATCTCTATATACCATCATCAACATTGTTTATGTACGCACTAATGTACGCTATTCGAATCACGAATGTCGCTGCCTACGTATCTAACTATCTAACTACGTATCTAAATGCCACATCTAAATTTCTGCAAGCGTTGGTTCAGCTATAATTCTATGATCAAATACTCAATCTAGTTTTAAAAGGATTTATTAAAATACTAAAATTAATCTAATCTAGAATCTAGAATCGAATCTAATGTTACATCTCAGGAGCAGCGTTCTAGCTGCGTCATAACAAATCGAAAATCAAGTTCTCACTGTTGCCATTCTGAGGCAGAGAAAAGTTTGTTTCTAATCAAACCGGAACATCGGCATAGCGAAAGTTTCTAGTCAAACCGGAACATCCCGGCCCCCGTTGGACGATTGTCCAACATCATTTGGAAATGGGAGTGGACTGATATTGGAGACGGCTCGGCGAAAGATTCCATCTGAAGTTCTGACGTCTACGACTCGTACTAGTCCATCTGGACCAGGAAAGGTTTCCTCGATGCGAGCTAGTTTCCACTTCATGGGTGTCTTGTTTTTATCCTTTAACAAGACTAGTTGTCCTGCCTTGAGATTGGACCTCAATTGATTCCATTTTGAGCGGTTCTGCAAATGAGTAAGATTCCACGCTCCAACGGTTCCAGAAATTAGCTCTAAGTTTTTGAATTAAAGTCCATCTAGAAGACAAGGTCAAAGAAGCTACAGAATCATTTGGTTCTGGTATCGACAAAAGTGGAGCTCCTATTAGGAAATGACCTGGAGTCAAAGGCTGAAGATCTGTTGGATCAGCCGAAATAGGTCGAGAGTTCAAGCAGGCTTCTATTTGTGTAATTAATGTATACAGTCGTTTTCGCGACCTTTGTCAAAATTCTCTTCATTGATTTTATATTAGCCTCCCATAACCCGCCAAAATGCGGGGAAGATGGAGGAATAAATCTCCTTGTTATACCTTCTTCGGAACTAAAGCGCCTGAATAGGATCCGATCTACAAATTCTAAAGAGTTTATCAAGAACATTCTTCGTTCCCTTGAAGTTTGTAGCGTTATCACTCCAAACAATGGATGGTTTAGATCGTCTGGCAATAAACCTTCTAAGACATGCTAGAAAGGCTTCAGTAGACAAATCCGATACTATTTCTAATAGCCTTTGTACTAAAGAAAATAAATATCGCGATGTATGATTTTAACGTTAACTCTAGATCTTTTCAAATTAGGCTTGGTGATAACTGGACCTGCAAAATCCAGTCCTATTTTTTCGAATGGTCTAGTTATTACAACTCTATCTCTAGGTAAGTCTCCCATCATTTGGTTTATGGTTTGGTTCCTTGTTCGAAAGCACGTCATGCATTTATTTATAACGCGTCTAACTCTATATTGTCCGGAAGGTATCCAGTATAATTGTCTAATAAAAGAAAGTGTTGTTTGAACGCCCGAATGAAGAGATTTTTTGTGATAATAATATATGAGTAATTCAGTGAAATGATGTATTTTGGGTAAAAGAAGTTGATGTTTCTGGTCTTCTGAAAGATTGGAGAAACGTACTCTCCCACCAACTCATAGAAGTTCATCTTCATCCAGAAATACATTTAAGGATAAAACCTTACTATTACTTGGAACTGATCGTTTCGACTGCAGGCACTTAATTTCAGGTTGAAATTCAGAATGTTGTACACATTTGACTAGCACCTTTGTTGTCAAATGTGCACCTTTGTTGTCAAATGTGCACCTTTGACTAGCACCTGAATGACGAATACCTTTTAATGAATTCGTTCTCAATGGAATTTTCACCTGTGACTGTTGAGTTCACTACAGCTCCCTTTCGAAGTTCAAGCTCTTCATGATCCTTGAAATCTCTTACTGATTCTGCAAGTTTAGGCCATGAATCGATGCTCCCAATCTACTCCAAGTTGCCAAATTTTCTGCATTAGTATTTTTGCCCTAATAGTGAATGGACTTATAAATCCAATGGGATAGTAAAGCTTTCCAATGGTTCCAAGAACTTCTCTTTTAGTCATTAGATTTGTTTCCCCTTGAGCTTGATTAGTTAGATTTTGTGATTCTATCTTCAGAACGTCTTCCTTGTGATTCCATTTATATCCAATATCCTCTGTTCCAGAACTTTCTGGATTTCACCATTTTCGTATTCGTCAAAAACTTCCTGCAGATTCCCACAATTTGTTTTCCATTTTCCCATGTTGAAACCAGCAGCCTTCAAAATATATCTAATATCTTCATATATGAGTTTGGCTTCGTTTTCGTCTTCATCTTCACCTATTAAATCGTCTACGTATAAACATTCGTTCAATAGTTTAACTGCTTTCTGATTTGTTTCTTTGAAGGTATTTATGTGATGTTTGATAGTAGCGGCAAGCAAAAATGGGCTGGATGTAGCTCCAAACAAAACGCGAGTCATCCTAAGTATTTTCGTGTTAGGTTTCCCATCCTTATCTGTAAGGTTATTTGCCCACAAAAATCTTACAGCATCCCTATCTTCAGGTGACAGAGAAATCTGGAGAAAGGCTTGTTCAATGTCGGCAGTAAATGCTATGCTATGTGTACGAAATTGTATTAATATCTCTAACAATGGTGGATTTAAGTTAGGACCGTAATAGAGACAATCGTTTAAAGAGTATTCATTTTTCGAATGGCTGGATGCATCAAATACAACTCTCACGGGTTTGTCAGGTCGGATAACTGGATGGTGAGGCATGTAATAAATTCGTCCTGTTTCTTCAGAACTTGGATCAATTTCCTCAGATATACCCATTTTTAAATGCTGTTCTATAACTGAGTAATACTGCTGATGAAGCAGTGGATCATTTCTTAACCCTTTAACCAGTTTATGAAAGCGAACTTCTGCATTTACGTAATTCGTTTTTAATTCAGACGAATGTTCATTCCAAGGGAGTTTATCTTCATTTCGCGTTTCTTTAAATTTGATAGTTCTGTTAAAATTCTCTAAAATGTCATTATCTATTTTACTAATTTCCTTCTCTTGTTCTATTCCCAATGTTTCCAATTCCCATAACTGCTTTAACTGTGTTGAGACCAATTTGTCGTCAACAATAATGTCCATGTTTAACAATTTACCGTTAGAATCAGTCCGCCTTGAAGGCACCATCCAAATATTTGTTTCGGAAGCTATAAGTTTATTTTTAAAACGTTTAAGTCTACCAGTTATCACTTCATGATAGTAATCTGCTCCGACCAAAACAGCAATATTTTTATCACTGAATTGACAAGAATCAGCTAATTGTAATCCTATTAACTCTTTGTTAATTTTGGAAACTGGTATATCAGGGAAAGCTAAATTAGTTGCACATATTTGGTTAGTTTCTAAAGCTTCAATTTATATATCTAGGGATGGTTTACTTCTGTGTTCTAGTTTAACTTTAACAACATTGTAAGTTTGTTCTGTTGCCTGGTTAACCCCAAAGGCAAATACGGACAAAGTCTCCTTTCGAATAACATTTAATTTACACTTCTCTGAAATGTCCCGAATTATAAAACTTCTCATCGATCCATTGTCTAATAGAATACGAACTGGTTCTAAATTATCCTTCTCAGAAAATGGACGTATCATCACAGTACACGTTTGTAGCAATGCACTGCGGAAAGTTTCGGATTTTAATTGACTAATCTGAACATCTTCTTTACTGGATGGAATTGTCGACACGACCTTGTTTTTCTCCGATTTGGTTTCGAGTTGGAAACAAATAGACCTATTGTGTTTTTATTACATATTTCGCACATTTGTTTTCTTTACACTGCTTAATTTTATGCTGAGATTTTAGGCACAAAAAACATCGAGCTTGAGATTTTAAAATATTTCTTTTCTCCTCCACGGTTTTAATTTCGCAGCGCTCCGAATCGTGTAGTTCGTCACAATATATGCATTTATTGCTAGCGACTGGAGCAACATATTCATACGTTTTAGGCGAGCTTTTTTCAAACTGTTTACTGCGCTTATTGTTTACATTATCGTGAGCGGAGTGGAGTCGATCGTTTGATTTATGCCTCCAGTTATGAATCATTCCCGCTCGGTGTTTTGGTTTTGTTTCTCTACTTTCATTTAACTGCGTAGCTCTTTCGCGGCTTTCTATTTCTTTACGAATAAATTACATTAATTCGTTAACGTTCCATGTTTGGTCACTGTTTCTACTGCGACTGTATTCTAATGTTATCTCTGATGGAATTAATTTTAACAATATTGGGCAAAGTAAACTACCGTAAGTTTCTGATACGACGTTCATTGACTTTAAGCATCTAATTTGAGTTTCACATTGATCATATAAATTCCTAAGATTTTCTATATCCCTTACATTTCTAACAGGGGAAAGATTTAACAGTTTATTCACGTGAGCATTTATTACCAAATCTTTTTTCCCAAACCTGTTAATTAACAGTTCTATAGCTGAATCGTAGTTCTCATTTGTAAGCGAAAGTCCGGAAACGGCATTATAAGCTACCCCACCTAGTAATGACTTTAAGTAGCTGGATTTATTTACTTTCGATAATGAGTCATTGTTATGGATAGCTGCCTCGAATTGACTCCAAAATTCCTGCCAATTGCTAGAATCACCAAAAAATTTAGCGATAGTCAATTTTGGAAGGCGAATAATTTTATTATTTTCACGTTTGGAATCTATAGCGGTTTCATTAGGAATGTTCATACTTTCCTTATCCGAATTTTCGAGTTTGTGTAATTCCCTCAATTTTTTTCTTGCTCTAAATTGCCACAGTTGGATTTTTTCTTCATATTCTAGAGAGGATGAAACTTCAAGTTCATCCTCTGGGACCTTCAAATCCTGTTCTATTTTAGTATTTAAATCACTCAGAGTTTTTGCCTTTTCGTTTAATATGTCTAAAGTTTCTTCTATTACATTTATACTAACGTCATCTTTGCTTAATTTTGTCTCAATTTTCTTTAGTACCTTGGACACTGCGGTCCTTAATACTTTGCGTTTCGATATAAGCTTAGCGACAGGATCTTCCATAATTACTTTAAAATAGAAAACTTATCCTACATGTTTTTTGCAGGCTTCGCACACTTCACACCGTGCAATCCATACTTACGAATCCATATTTTCGAATATTAGCCGGCTTCCCGGCATGTAGCACCAAAAAATGTTTATGTACGCACTAATGTACGCTATTCGAATCACGAATGTCGCTGCCTACGCATCTAACTATCTAACGACGTATCTAAATGCCACATCTAAATTTCTGCAAGCGTTGGTTTAGCTATAATTCTATGATCAAATACTCAATCTAGTTTTAAAAGGATTAATTAAAATACTAAAATTAATCTAATTTAGAATCTAGAATCGAATCTAATGTTACATCTCAGGAACAGCGTTCTAGCTGCGTCATAACAAATCGAAAGTCAAGTTCTCACTGTTGCCATTCTGAGGCAGAGAAAAGTTTGTTTCTAATCAAACCGGAACATCGGCATAGCGAAAGTTTCTAGTCAAACCGGAACAAACATTACAGGATATGTTAACAATTTATATAATACAATATTATGCTCCTTGTACATTTTAGTTTCGCTATATTTTATCTTTGGCATACAGGTGAATGATTTATTTTTTACTATTGAAACACTGCACATAGGAACCTTATCTAATATATTTCAGTTTCTGTGTATTTGAAATTTATTCATCATTGGCGTTCATCATTTCATCATGGCGCATCATAATCGTTAAGGTTTTGTGCCAATAGGGAGTAAACAAACCAACCAACCAATCAGTTTAAATATAAAATCTTAAAATGTCCATTTTCTTACACTTACTTGTCTCTAAATCTTATTTTTGAATAAATCTGTAGACATTAGGTTTATTTATTTTTCTTTTTGGGGGGAAGCAGAAGAGAGGAAATACGAGCAACACCTTCGCCGGGAATAGAACCGCGTATCTCTGGAATACGTGCCCTGTGTGCAGACCACCACACCACGAAGGTATGCTAGGAAGACAGGAGAAACACCTTATATACTCCCCTTTTTAAAAGGCGACTGGGGTTTTTAGGGGACCCAATCGCAAAATCCTGCGTGTGGAGAGTCATCGTCCACCACTCTTTTAGTTCGAGCGCCACTGTAGGGACATTAGGGTTTTTTGGAAGCAGAAGAGTTGAAATATAAGCAAGACCTTCGCCGCAAATCGAACCGCAGACCTCTGGAATACGTGCCCAGCGTGCAGACCACCACACCACGAAGGCAGGAGAAATACCTTATAAATCTTTTTTTAATAGGCAAAAAGTAATTTAATATGAATGTAAAATCCGTTATGTATATTCCATGTAGTTATATTAACCATTTGTAATAAAGATGTAGTTCTGTAAGAAGTCTTGACATCTGGTAAATATATAGTGTTGGAATCTACACTGTTATTCGGCAGTTATGAGAACTAAACGAAATAGTATTTCAAGTATAAGGAGATAAGCTTATTAAAATGTTATAGGTTTCAATTCGCATTTTATCCACATAAGAAAATGAAGGTATGTAAAGTTTATCGCATAAGCTGGTAATTATTCTTCATTTTCAATATATATACAAATGTAATAGATCTGGCTAACATAAAATCTAATCAGAAGCCTTTTTCACAAAAAAAAAAAAAAAAAAAAGGGCAACAAATAAACATGAACCTTGATAAATTTTCTTTTGTTACTTTAACTTGCTACCGCGTTCTTCCTCTAACAGGTCTGCTGAGCGATAATTGAGACTTCGATGTGGAAGGGAGAGACATTCATTAAGTGTAACTTTAAATTATGTTCGTTAAGATAACATAATGAACCGAATGCATTATGACCTAGGAAACTTGAAAATATCAATGCAGGTATACATGGGGGGTCATTTTGTTTTTAGGTAGAGATTACGGCAGAGTGAGGTGTAGTTAATTGAGATATCTAATTAAAGTGAATAATTTATGAGACTAGAATACTCTTAGAACAGTTCGATGACTCTACTCGTTAGAAAATAGTACTTGAAAGATGTTTTCGAAAATTACTTTTAGACTATTAAATTATGGAAATCTTGTTAAATAAAAGACCACGATTTTTTTTTCATTCAAAAGTATTGTTATGTCTACAATAATCGATGGCAAAGATGGAAACAATTATTTAACTTAAATGAATTTCGCTAATATATAAGAATATTTTAAAAATTATTTCAACTTAAATTAATTTCACTAATATATAAGAATATTTTCTTCTGCGATTGAAATCATACACCTAATTACAACTATCATTATTCATCATGAACTGCATTTGGCATTATTAAAGTATATTACATTAAGTTATTAAATAGTGGATTTTATTCATTCATCGAAATATTTGGTTGGGTTTACATGATAATGACAAAACACGGCAAGCTTATCTACCTAAGGGTAGTGATATCTTCGTGGAGCACTTTCTAAGGGAAACAGGTTTGTATTAACGTTACACATTGTGAAAAGCAATCAGCTGCTGCAGGGCTCGAATTATCTGTGTCAGCTGTTATTTGATACATTCATCAGAAGTATCAAATGCAAAATAATATTATTTCTTACTGTCGAGACTTTCTGATGATGAAACTCGGGGGTCCTGCTCACTTACCTGTCGAGATTTTCTTTTAACGTTTATATACATGATGGTTCAAATGACAGGGGCGAAAGTAAAATACTACAATTTAGATGATATAATAGTCTGTTAAATCATGCAATTTAAAAATACCATACATTTTTGTGTATAAGCTAAGAATTATGTTCGATATATGTAATAATATTGTATAAGCTTCGTGCAGCAGGGGTTGCAGCCGTCCAACATACTGCCTTCCCATATTGCATCTCTATCATCATTATAATCGTCCTTTTCCCTGATTAGGGAGGTATGGTATCGTGTTGAAGGCTCTCTCCAGTTATAGGTTCGCCGAAAATCAGTGTCCAAACTGAATCTCGACTCATCTGCAAAAAACACGATGCTTTACTGAAGTCTGGTCCAAGGTGCATGTTCTGTGCACGATGCTCTTGTGGGCTGCAGGGAGCGGGACACAAACAGCGGGTCTTCTGGCATACAGATCTATGTCTTGAAACTTTCGGGCAAATGTAGACCGTGAATTTCAAGTTTCAGTGGCGGCATAGGGTCCGCGAGAGAACTGTGAATTTATAGGAGTCCTACCTCGCTGCACTGAATGGGCCAAATAACGATCCTCATTCGTCATTTTGACCTTGGTCGACCTTGTCCAGGTCTTCTCGATATGAATCCAGTGTTCTGAAATTTTTTTCACAAACTGCAGCCAACACTGGGCGTTACGTTGAGCTATGTAGCCACCACGCGCTTATGATTAACCTGCTTCCAATTCCCAATAGACAATTCTCCATCTCATTCCGTCATCCATACATTCGTGGAGTCTCATTTTACCTTATACCTAACAATATTTATCTTACTCTTGCGAGAAACACGGCGAATGTCGTGAATGAGCACACCAATTGCCGATAAAGCACTCGTGAGCTTATATCCCCTCCACAATCATAGTTCCTCAGACGCGCATATCTACGCATACATATTCGACTATGAATATTTGCATAATTCTTCCGCGGCATAATTAGTACCTTTGGTTCAATACTTTTCATAAAAACAGAAATAGTTTGCAAATTCTCTTAAATTTGCACACGAATGTAGTAGCAAATATTTTGCTGCAAAATTATAGGGTCGGCTCATATGGAAGTTCGAAATAACTTGTACATGTTTTGATCCAAGAATTTTATTGTAAACTCAATAATTAGAAAAAGTAATGTTTTTATTTTTATTTGATCTTCAAACACATTAATTAAATTTCTCTTAATTGGTATGTGACTCGTAATTACCTAGCATATCTTAGAAGTTTGTCCCTGCTACCTCCACGTCTGGATACCTGTCATCTTTCTTCACTTCACCGTTACCACTTTTATCATTTGCTTCATAGAAAATATTCGTTAGTTCCTTCCCTATTACTGTTAATGCAACATTTCTAAGCAATCAAGCTATTCTTTCCTGACATATTTAATAGATTATACATTAACCAAGTTAGAAGAGAAGTTATTTGCTTTGTCGGCGATATACAGCCTGGACTTAAAAGGACGATTTTAAATTTGGCTAAAACTCAAGTTTTTAATATTGAATATAGTTAACGGCTCAGTTTTATTTCCACGTTTTTTCATAGATCAGCTTATGATGTAAATACGTGGTAATAAAGAAATAACAGAAAGTTATAGCACAATGTTTTCAAAATTTTTTATCATCAAACATTTGTATAGAATCTGGTTCTAAGCTAAATAAAGGGAAAGTTTTAAATGTCTGAGTTTATCATATCAGATTTAAAGAATAGCTTATTGGAGTAAATTAGTTGCTGCCCTGCAAGTTCGATTTTTAATGCAGATTGTTTCAAAGGTCCCGATCAGTTTTGATCAAAACGACGAGAAAGTTGATTTTCTTGCACGAAAATTAAATCGTATTGGCATATGAAGAACAAATTGCTGATATTACTGTAAAACTTAAGTACTAAAGTAACGTGGACGTTCAGAATGTGTTTGAAAGAAATTTCATGAGCATAGTCCAAAAAGAGTCAATATTCAACCTGTTGGTCAACAAATTTTAACGAATAAGACATATTACATAAACATCGTGTAGGAAAGCCATGAGTATCAATTTAGATGGCTCGAAGGCTTTTGAGATTTCCGAAGATTAATCCCTCTCCGCTTCATCGACGAATCAGCAATGCAAACGAAATCAGACATGACGCCTGCTCCCTCACAGTGGTTGCCTTTTTTCAAGTTAGAAACTGATGTTCGTAACAGTGCGAACATCATAATGCCTGCACTCTCTATTATGTTGTGGTACTCTTATGAAGGTTTCTGTCTTCCCAAACAGCGACCGATCTGTGTAAGGCTTTATAACGGAGCATTCTTATTAAATAGTCTCCTCAAATCGTTTATTATGAATGAGTAGCAGACAATTTATTCCTTATAACATAATCGTAATACTAAATTATTTTTAATTTGTTACTGTCTAAAATGAACTTGAACATTTAGAATATGTTATCACCCAGGAGTCTTAAAATATATCACTCAGTTTGTTTAATACGTAAGAAAACTCTGATTTGCATATTTTCACTAACGCGACCTATTATTGAATAATAGGGAATGTGTGGTTTCGAAGGAAGTTTTCTTGGAGGATTATATTTCTCTTCATCCTCTTATCTTGATCAAATCGATACACGTACGCGACAACGCGTACATGACTCCAAGAGATTAGAAGTCTCATCGCTAATCGCTTCTTAGATAATTCGTTCACCTTCAGCGTTAATATAGCATTTATGCCATTTGAATGCATTTCCCTTAGAAAAGTAACTGGTACTCCAGTACTGGTACCAAATTTAATATGTTATTAATATTTTTCTAGCATCTAAATAAAGCATGTAATTTCTAAGATACTAATGATACTTTTTAAAAACGTAAGAAATTCTGGAAAACTCGGTAATTATCATATAATAATTTAAATAATAATTTAATAAATTCAAGTACTATTTTTATGAAATTATGGAAATACCATATAGAAAATGAATATACGAATTCAATTTGTTGGAAAGATCCATTAACAAAAGCTGTGAAAATCGTTCTATTCTAAATGAAAAAAAAATATGTATTAATTTTCGAATCCCTTTTAGGAAAAATTTTCTATTTTTATCAATATGAAAACTGTTTGAAGACTGCTAGGGCTCTGAAAGATGAATGGATGAATGTTTCCAGTTAGTATTTGAAAAGCTGTGCCTGAGATGAAACTTCGGCCTACTTGAAAATTTGTTGTAACCGACTCGTTCAGAAATTTGTTATAATTATAAAACATATTAAAATATAAGTTTATTAGGCATTGTGGAATTATTTACCGTACTCATATCTGGCGTAGAAGTTAATCTACCCAGTTAACGGCTAAGTAAACACGATTCGAATCCTGGTAGAGAGGAGGCTATTTTCTGTTTTTCACTCCAAAAATGATAAAACTCTCAACAATGCCATCTGAAATAAAATTCATTCTTCACCTAGTTATGGTGTTCATAATCTTATCTCAAATATAAGACACTCTATGTCGCGTGGCCAGTAGAATGCGTAATTTCCATTTGTCCGCTCGGTGGCAAGTAGAACAGGTGCTACTTATGCCTGTCTGTGGGAGACTGTATTTACTGTAATGCCGCAGAACTATGTAACTATGTGAGCATATAGTTATGAACTATGTAATTATGAACTATGTAACTATATAAGCATATATTATGAACTATGTAACTATGTAAGCATGTATACAGGATCAATGTATGCCCTTATAGGGCCCATGAGGTGTTGTCCCGGATAGTTTCGGAACCTGGACTAGACCCCAATAGTCTAAGTAAGCCGCATGGGTGTTCAGATTCTGCTCTCAACTGTTAACTGTAATGTCGCAGCACGCCCTAGATATATAGATTTTTCCCTGCTTCAGTATGAGTTAATTCTTTTTCATTATGCAGTCTTAAGAAGGAAGTTAAAGTGTAGTCTTTACGAAATATCATGTTATACATTTATATTTGATGAAAATGCAGTGTACGATAAAAAATATATTCATCGTTCGGAGTTTTTAGACAGTTTTAAATAAAACTGAATTGATTGCAAAGACAATTTCGGTGATTTTCTTCTTTCTTTTTTCCTCCTCTATTCAAACAGTGCTTCATCTTTGAATTGAATGAATGGAAGATAAGCATGTAGATATTATCTAAAGCCTTTTTGTATAAATGGCTTAGAATTGTAATGTATAATTTTAGTGCATCTTAAGGGCATTATATTTTAGTAGTTTTATTTGACAGTAATAATGCAATCATAATTTTCTTTTTCATTTGTTATGTTCAATACCTCAGTTTAGAAACTGTTATTTTACATTTCACATAATACTGTTAAATCATGTTATAAAATTTACCTACAGAGATCAGAGGTTTGCTATTTAGAAATATATCAGACCTATATCAGAAGTTTGCTATTCGCTATTTAGAATGTAAAATAATGTATAATTTTCTCTGTGCAATTAACGTCTCATAACTGTGAAAACTTGTTCAAATCATTGCAAGCTAAGTGTTATTTTTCAAATATGCGTATTTACTGTTATTATTGTAACTATTAATTGACAACATATGTCAAAAATAAGACATATTATTTATACTTATCAAACATGTTTATTATTTAAGGCATAAATCTTTTTAAGTATAATTACTATGAGCCTTGACTAATAAATATTTTTGATTATTTATATTTGTCTTTAATTAATGATTTTAAGTTGCTACATGATTCCAGGCCTTCATGTCTTAAATCGTCTTTCTGTTTAATTATTACGTGCAAATTAAATTCCGATTCTCTAAGTGTGAAGTTTCTTTCAGTAGCAAGAGTTTCTTAGAGATTAAATTTGGTAAAATCAGTAATGATAACTTTTAATGGAAATAAGAATTCTATTTAATCGTGTCAAAAAACATTCTAAAAATAAAAATCTCGGCTCTTCACATTCTAATAAAAACAAGCTATTTTCCAGAAACATGAGAATTAAATATGAAAATTTAATTTCAATGTATTTATAAGCCTATCAAATAGATATTTAAGAAGGCAAATATACACATCAGGACGAAAGTATCCTACCGTAGTGACGTCACGAACTGCTCGCCGAGGACTTGAGTTAAGTTTTAGGGGATATTGGGTGCCGGGAATATACGAACTGGGGTTACTCAGCAATGGGGATCAGGTTTCATTTCTGATGAGAAGCAATTTAGTCTTACTTGTGATATTGAGTATCTAAACATCTGTAGGTAACAGGAACACCAAGTCTCTCACCACCATTGTCGAAAGGCATCGGGTTTGAGTTAACGAATTTCTCTTTTTCAGGATCACAGTTCTTGGTGACTTTGCATTTTCGAAAGGGATTCAGGCAATAGTCACCGTTAATGTAGCGATTTTCCCCTTCCTACCGAGAGCTCTGATTTTTCTGTTCATGGAGGAAATTACACCTCATCACACGAAGACTGTCATTAAGCTGTTAGATAGTGAAAATATTCTCCACAATTATTGACCAGTATTGGATCTAAATATACGCGAATATGTGTGAAATGTTGCGGAAGATACTCGGCAGTACGTTGCCAGCTGCCAGCAGTGACTGTGCAGATGCAGTCGACATTTTAACAGAAATTAACAGTGATACCTCAGAGCCTTTCGACGGTCTGTCTCCGAGCACGAGCAGACAAGGTACATATTACAGGGCAGTAAAGTATTGTCACATCTGAATTTTCCTTGCCTGTCTCCTGTCATATGGACGTTTCTTTCTTCTTTTCCTGCTGTGTTCGGAATTCCTTTTGAATAAAGGTCCTTTACACCCTTCGGATTGCTTTTCTTGATCAGTATTATTCACGTTTGTCGTAGCTTTATAACCCGACGATATTAGGATACGTTGCTGATCAGTTTGAAATTCTGGGGCATGATATTACATATGAAAAACTGGACCCTCCATAATTCCGAATAACGTTGTACGTAATAATTCTCAAATATTGTAAAACGACACACAGTTGGTCCAACCGAGTAAGCAGCTGATAAATTTCTCTCTTAAATTTCATCATTCTGCAGAAGGTCGAGAAGAAGATTCATGTAGAATATATTCTTTTAATATAAAAAATACACATTATTCGTGAAAAAAAATACTGTTAGTTATCGCTTGATGTTATAGTAAAATATTACATTTTGATCATTATTATATAACGATTTGTACATGACAAAACGGAAAATTTGCAAGACAATTCCGGTGGTGAAATAAATAAGAGTGTCTGTGTATTGATTAGTTAAAACATTTTGGTGATAGCGGTACTTTGTTTTAAAATTAAGCAGCGAAACTTTATTGAACAGAGGGCTGATTATTTAAATTTTGTTATTATGTAAGCTTGTGCATCAGTAGCGTTATGGTATAAATATTACAAAGAAACAGTTAAGCCAGACATGACGTACTTTAAGAAGATCAGTAATGATCATTGTTCGCATTAGGAGAGAAAGTGGGAAATACCAAATTAAAAGGACTATTTTAGAGGATCCGATTCATAATTAAAACATTTTCTTATATAAAATGTAAGATATTATTTTACCTATACACGATTTCAAGCTGCTTTTCCAGTGTTTTGTCTGAAACAAAGACTCCCATAACATTACTTTATTACACTATATGCATCTCATAGAATAAGCGCATTTGATTAACGATGAAAATTTCAATTAACGACGTCAATAAATTAAACCTCAGGGGAAAGGTCTTGGAGCAAGGATATTTTAAATTTAAATTTCTGAGACGACGTCTTTGAAATTAAGTTTCTCCAACCTCAGTTTCTTTGTTCTCTAAAGACAAGAATTATTTTAGTTAAGGAAAGTAATTCATGGGTAATTTCCTGAATTAATTTCATTCATAAGTAACAGTATTGACATATATATTTATTTATGAAAAGAGAGAATTCTAACATTGTAATGTATCACAAAACAAGATTTCTGTGTGAAAATTTCAAAATTATTATCGTTTCCGAATGCATTAAATATTTAGCACGTATTTCAAATGAGTGATTAATGATAATTTTGGTGTATGATCATTTCCTTGGTAGCGCTAATTACGATCATTTATCGAAGACTCGCTGCAAATGACATATAAGATGCTTCAGGCAATTTTCTCGCTTTGGGATTTAAAAGGGAAAGAAGTAAGTGGCACGGTTAAGATAACTTATTCACTACATCAAGACATTAAACATTAATAAAAGAGATTTTATAAGGCTGCTGTGTTACTTTATAAGATTACTGTTTATTTTCTTAGCCATTATGCGGTATAGGGTTGTGTCCTCCAAAATTTATAATCTGTAAATTTTACCTTTTCTTTAAGAGTATGATTCAGGAATCACGTATGTCATAATATTAAAGATAGGTTCCATAAGTTTTGTAACAAAATATGAATCTAAATCAACTGATGAGGTTTCTGACAAAGTTAGTTAGCAGGGAATGCCTTGATCAAGCATGGATTTACCTAAATGACTGCAACCAAAACAAAGATCTATTTGTTATTGAAAACGAATAGGAAAATATGTACAAACCTGGTCCCATCAATGCAAAGAAGTTTCAGTAAGGAGCTTGTGATTGTCGCAGGATTCTTTTATAATAGGAAATCAAAAATTAGAAAAATAGAAAAATACCTTAATATTAACTCAACTTACTACTAAGAGAAAGTTTTACGTTCGATATTTACAAAAGAAATTTCATTTCTTAATTCCAATGAATTTCGAAGAGTGAACTGTCATCAAGACAAAGCAATAAGTCACACCTCGAAACTTTCATTAACCGTCTTCAAAAGCGTTCTAAAAGTGTGTAAACACCCTGTGTATAAAATAACTCTTAGCCGTTTAAATTTTAGACATTGCTTAAATAAAACATTAAAGACATTTGAGTAAAAATAGTACGCCGACTAACAATTGTTGGAGGAGTTAACGCTGATGCTTGATGAATGACATTCCTGATTGTACCCGTTACAGAAAATAAGATAGTTTTAAAATTTGATTACGATGGATTATTAGTGCTCTCTTGAAACAGAATTTTAAATCTTAAAAACTGAAACAAGGAGAGTAAAAGAATTTCATTGAAACACAAAAATGAAAACTTTTCAGTATTTGGCTCGCTTTAAATCTGTATTAAAAATTTAATGTTCCAGAGAATCATAAAAATTGTGAGTGGTACTGTTATCATGGTTTAAATAAAATACATTAATAAGACAGTTTAATAAAACTGATTTATCATTTTACGGATTTTTAAAAAATATGACTTTCATCGTAGACAAGAATGTTAAACCATTATACATGGAAATGGATTTTTACGACGTCTGCTCTCTGACTTACTGAACGCTATTCAAGTAAAGGATAAAGGAAGTGCCTTCCTTTTCGGATAAAATATTATTGTGTTCTTTATACACCTTAAGGAGCTTCCTCTTCCGATTTTCCTTGTCTTATTCACAGTTCATTTCAGAGTAACTTAAAATTCATGTATTTTCATCCTACATCTGTACCACCTACACTAGATGTCTATTTAATTTGTCAACAGTATAAAAATACAGACATAGAACTCCAAGTTGAATATTTTACTTTCTTTTTTACTATATAATATGCATTCCATAATATCGAATAAAATTTCTGCATAATATTTGAAACTATTTTTTTCTGAATCCCATTTTATTCGGTTATTACTTAATATTTTAAACAAAGTAGGATAATTCAAAACTGAAAGCAAGGAAAAATATTTCATGTACAACAATGTGAGCTTAGAGAAGCTACAGGATTTTTCGGAACCTTCAATAATTTCTCTTCTTCAGTAAATACTGATAATGATTATTTAGTATTTTACTCCTAGTAAGCGTGTCATTTTTAATTATTATGCTTATGTTTATAAGCCTTAATTTCTAAACTTGGTTTTATCTTTTTAGCAACGACACTAAATAAGTAGAGTATCGTCATCTTTGTATTAATTTATCATTTTTTGTCTATATTTATATTATGCATTTGATGCAATTTTCATCACAATATTTTGCTTTGCTATGCTTATCTACATTTATCTTAATTATATTTACTTTAATTTAAACTTAAAATTGTTCTTATTTACGTGAGTGCAAAATATCAATGTTCTATTAAATTTATTCATTTTGCGAATGCTACTATAGCCTTAAAATCAACAACTAGTTTCAAAATTCGTAAATTTTAACAAAGACCATACACAAATGTCCGAATTTATTTATTTATTACAAACGTCCAGAAGATAGGTTATGACGCCATTAGATCTCTAGCCTTCCAATATTTACGAACTTTACAGTTTAAAAGCACACAGCACGAGTCAAGATGAATAGCATAAAAAATTTGAAGTCCGCGCAGAGTAAACAAGGAAGAGTCATAAAGCCCAAGCCAATATAGGTATGCAGGCAAACAGTCATGGCCTGTAGTAAGGTGGAAAAGCGCAACAGCTGCACTTCTAGGAAAATCTAGGATCAACTGTGTATCCTCAAGCAGTGAGGCCCATGGCTTACCGGCAGAGTCACATATTGCTCTTTGTTTTATCCTGGAGGCATACCTTCTTTTTATCAGGAATCTGACTGAATAAAATGAAAGGCTTTTTAAAGGTCTCTGGAGAACACTTGCACACGTTTTGGCCAAAAAGTCGGCAGCCTGATTCCCAGCAATGCCGCAGTCAGCTGGGATACACTGGAAAGAAACAGAGATTAACGTTGACAGCTCACTGCACTCCGGCACTAGCAATATACGAAGCACACATATGTTCCTCCTTCTTTAATATGGTTCTGTATTTATTGAGTAGAAAACTTCTGAAACAGTTTTATTTTCGAAACATCAATTTTAAATTTCCCAAAGTATGCTTTTGTTTAAAACGATAGTTATACCCTTTATACACTATAGATGGTTTATACCTTGAAATTTCGAAAACCTCAATTGCAACCATCTGCATGATAAATGCACCATTTTTGTTGACATATATACACTGCTGGACAGTACAATTGCAACACCAGGAACTAATGATCTGAGGAAAAACCGTAAGAAAGGAAGAAGAATTTGGGATATGCAAATGATTAGTATTTCAGCGCATTTAGAAGAAGCAGGAGGGAGAAACGACATATGAATCACTGCATAAAAGAAAAGTTGTGTAGTGGATTTCTCAATGGAAAGCGTTTTGCAAGGTCGGAATTTCCTCAGAATATATTTTTATGCCTCGACTAATAAGAAGAAATGCCTACCAGCAAGTGTCGGAATTCGATAGAGGCAGGATCTTTGCCTATCAAGAATGTGGATTATCGTTCCATGATATCGCCCGTCGCACTGGTCGACATCCACATCTAGAATCGGTGGATTGCTGAGGGTCATACTGAACGGCATGCAGGATCTCAACGCCCTGCTATGAATAACGCCCGAGAGGACAGACCGGACAAAACCGTAAAACAACATCACGGATCAAACAGCGACTCTGGTGCTCTGAACGACAAAACTGGATACAAGAGTGGCACAATGTCTTCTTTTGATGCGAGTCCCGGTTTTGCATGCAGTATTCTAATGGCTGTATACGTATCTGGAGGCTCCAAGGAATATGTCTCCACACGTCGCCTGCTTGCATTCAATATCGGCATAAAGGCCCTGTACATGGTGTGATGGTTTGGGCAGCCATTGGGTACATGACACGCACATCTCTAGTTAGAATCGTAATTTTAACGCAAATCGGTACATTTCTGACATCCAGGGGTCGTGTCCTATCTTCGACGCCTGCCAAACGCCATCTTCTAACAAAATAATGCAGCACGACATGTTTCACGTCTTGTTCTGACCTTTCTCGATACACAGGATACTTGATTGTTGCCCTGGTCTGCACGGTCCCCAGATCTATCACCGATTGAAAATATCTGGTCAATGTTTGCTGAGAAGACTGGTCCGCTATCCCTCTCCAGCTAATACTGTTGAAGAAGTGTGACATAGACTTGAAGCAGCAGGAAATGAGTTACCCGTTTCTGTCATCAGAACCCAGTTCGACTCCTTGGCCAACCGGGTAAGGACCGTTTTAGCTGCCAACGGCGGCAACGGTTCCTACTAATTTCGCACCCCTGTAAACCCCCAAACTATTTACAAATTTAATCATGTTGTCTTCATGCCATACTGTTTAAGTACATTAAATATCATTTTTATATTTCCGTTCCTTCATTTTGTTCAAATTTTGATTCCAACAGTGTACATAAAATTGAGCATAGTTTTCAATGAAAGGATAACACGTGCTTCATTTAGTCTAGTCTCTTTTTTAATATCTGTGTAATTCCTTCCAATGTCTTTCCACCAATGAAAGGTTGAAAATATAAAGGCTGAAATATTACAGTATTTTATATCCTGTCCAGGAGTACTATAAAAGAGTGGAAAGCTTGAAACTAATTTTGTTTCCCTCAACAGAAAGCTTGAGCTAGGTGATCCTGAAATATGGACACCACGGAAAACCTATATGTTAAAACTTACAGCAAAAACATAGGACGCCCATGGTAGGACGTACTACCAGGGAGCTTACATTATAAGAAGAATGTTGCCCATATTGCAAAAATTATACGATTTTCGTTTCCACGATAGTGCCATAACCTGAAAATTGCATTTATGTTTCAAAGCAGTTGTAACTGGCTGTGTTCACATACGTTTTCTTCCTCCTGTAGATGCTTATAAAAATGGTTGTTTGTTTTGAGGGCATACAAACAAAGGGCAGTCAAAAGGTTCCAGGAATTTTGTTGTACAAAGGGCAGTCAAAAAGTTCCAGGAATTTCGTTGTAGCTCTTTATCCCCACAAATAATTAATTTCTTTTTTTTTTACTACCGCTATATTTACTTACTACCGGAATTTATAAAAGGAAGTGTGGCGGCAGCTTAGTTGAAGGTAGGAGTGTTTGGTGATCCGTTTGCGCGTAGTCGAAGTTCTAGCAAAAGGCGAACAAAGTTAATTTGCAGATTGGGAAAATCTACTACAGAGACTTTCTTAGTCTTACAAACAATTTACGGTACCGATTCTTTAAAGAAAAAAGCCGTTTACGAATGGTTTTTAAGACTTTGAGGTGGACAAGTATCGCTGAAAGCCATGAGCTCCAGTGGGAGACCTTCAACCTCCAAAAACGAAGGACCAAGTGACCAAGTGAAACAGTTAATCAGATCAGACATAAGCATGACCTTGGGCGAGTTGACACAGGAAGTGGGTATTTTTATGGATTCATTCACGCATTCCTGTCAGATAATTTGAATTGAAGCGTGTCAGCGCAAAGATTGTCACGCGATTGCTGAACCTTCATCAGATGGAAACCCGGCAGTTGACTGCGGCCGAATGTTTTGTAAAAAGCACAGAGGAGCCGATGTTTTTTGAGACAATTGGTTACTAGTGACGAGATCTGTGTGTATACTTACGTCCCGGAGAGAAAGATGCAATCATCAGAATCGTCGTCCTCTCATTGAGCAAATAAACGTCCTCTCCGCGACAGCGTCCTCTCCTTGACCAAAGAAATAACGTCACGTCAAATCCAAAACAAATATAATGTTCATTGCGTTTTTTTACAACGAAGATGCACAATGAATTTTTACCAGCTGCACAAACAGGTAACGGTCCTTTCTACGTGCAAGTTTTTAAAAGACTGAAGAAGGCAATCCAAAGAAAACTTCTCGTCAAATGGCAAGGAAGGTGATCACTGAATCACAACAATGCGCCGTCGTACACATTGATTGTTTGCAGACATGGCTCTCAGAAAAGAACATTCCACTCTACCACCAACATCCCTATTCTCGAGATTTAGTACCATCATATTTCTGACCTTTACCCAAGATCAAATGGGCCTCGAAGGTAAAGATTTTGACATCGTAGAAGGCATCAAAACCAAGGCGACGGCTGAACTTTGCAGGATAGGATACCACAACAGGACTTTCATCATTCTATCCAGCAATGGCAGGATATGCGAAGCAAATGTATATGTTCTGAATTAGCCTAATCTGAAGACAATTCATTCCCTTTAAATTAGTATAAGCAAATGTGTACCTTAATTAGACTAAGCAAATTAGGCTTAAGCAAATGTGTACCTATATTTTGGTAATACAGAGCTGCAACGAAATTCCAGGAACTTTTCAACTGTCCTTCTTATATCAACAAATTCGCTATTTCGTTATACAGTAGTTATACATCATGACAATTTTTACTGACGTGAGCGTAAAACTTAGGCTTTGCGATGTCGTGAACACTAGACATGTACACTGGTGTGAAAAAATTAAGGACGAGACGGTTTTTTCAATATAACTTTGTACAAAAGCTTTCCAAATCAACACATTTAATACCTTAAGATCCCCAATACGTAAGGACATGAGTAATGTAAGCAACACTTACTAAAAGAGAAATCAGAGGGATAAAAAGAAGCTTTATTGAAAAAGTAGCATGGAGCGCAATGCGACTGAAGGCCGAAACATCCCTGTGATGGGTGTCCAGCAAAAAACATCCGGTCTTTAATAGGGGATATGATCTCTCCTGACTGCTAGGCAAGTTTCACAGCGTCTGCCCATGCTGAGAATGAGGGTATCAATGAGTTGTTGAGGCATTGCTGCCCATTCGTCTTGCAGCGCCAACCGAAGCTCCGGAATCGTTACTGGTGGTAAGGTACGAGCTGCCAAGCGTCTGCCTAGAAAATCCCATACATGCTCGATGGGATTGAGATCCGGAGATCGTGCCGGCCAATCCATACGTTCAATATCCTCACTCTCTAAGAGCTGTTCGGCAGCTACTGTGCGATGACATGGTGCATTGTCGTCCATGAAAAAGAACTGCGGACCCATAGCGCTTCTAAAAAGACGCACATATGGAAGAAGAATCTCGTTACAATAACGGGTCCCGTTGACTGAACCTGCGTCGAAGATGTGAAGGTCTGTAAGACTACCAAGCATGATGCCTCCCCAAACGAGAACACCGCCACCTCCATAGCTGTCCCTTTCAATGATGTTCGAGGGATGATTGCGGCTTCCCCGCTCTCTCCAGATGAGTATGCGATGAGAATCGCTACTCAGACTGAATCTGCTCTCATCTGTAAAGAGTACTCGTCCCCATTCATTGTTTCTCCAATTCCGGTGTTCTCGGCACCACAGAGAACGCCTTCTCCGATGGGCAGGCGTTAGAGGTACACACCGTGCAGTCCTCTGGCCACGGTAAAACGCGATATCGGTCATCCAGTCGCCTGTGTCGTGTGTCTAGCGATTTCTCCCGCTGTCTGCCGCCTGTTTCTTCTGGCTTGTAAGGCAATATACCGGTCATCTACGGGTGTGGTTCCTCGTGGACGACCACTACTAAACCCCCGGATAGCTGTTCCTGTAGTTTGAAATTGTCTCTAAAGTCGTGAAACGATGCTGTGAGCAATTCCGAACTCTGCAGCCACACTTGTCACACGGCGGCCTTCCTCCAACTTCCCAATGATTCGACCTCGGGTAAAAGCATCCAGATGTCGTCTAACAGATTGATTATTCGCCATTTCTCGCTGAGGCAGCAACTCGGTGTGATTTTAACTGCTATACGGCGTGCAATCTCTTTGCCAGAAATACTGATCTTACACCGACAACATGCTTTATACTACTCAGACACTCCCCCATTACGTCTACCTGCATTTCTGCGCATGTGCTACCGTACATCACCTTACTTAATCTCCTGATTGGTCTTTCTGTCCGCTCTGCCTCTTCGTTCAGCTGATATGCTAATTTTTCGACTTCGTCCTTAATTTTTGCACACCAGTGTAGAATCAAAATATATCTTTCCGCAAAGAAATTGATTTCCAATCTCTAAATTCCCGCACTATGAGGTCTAAAAATTGTTAGCTGTATGTCACCTGTGTCATGCGAATATGGAATGACATAATAAGACCACATTGAAGGAATGTCTAATTCCTTGCATTCTCCGCTGCAAGTAAACGACGACAGAAGGATGGATGAGACCGTATCAACCACATTTATCTAATGACCTGGTGAAAATAAAGTTAATATATAATATTTTATTTCGGTCGACAATATAGAGTCGTTCATGTTTCCTCTTTCCTTGGAGGAGGGTGACTTTACAAACTATTGTGGCCTCTCTGGAAGTTGAATCCTCCTCTTCTATTTGCCTTGTTATTTGGGTGTATTAATAATTATGACAAAAGCAAATTTGAAAAATGCCCTTTCTCACAATCATGATAGTTATAAATTCTACCATCATTTAATAATATTTTATATTAACTAACATTTGTTATTGCAAAATCGGGTTCAAAGTGTCCTGAAAAAAAATCAAAAGCATAAATTTATTAAAAAAGAATCTGCGAAATGTCTATTTTGCCTCTAAAACGTAGAAAATTAAAGAGCTGTTAGTTTATACAACAATGTGTTTTTACACAAAAGTGTCTTTTGATACTCTGCGTTTATTCTCTTGGTACTATTATCGACTTGAGTGTCTGATGAAAATATTTCGAAGAAAAACTTAGGGTAATATCTATTTGGAACACTGATAATTGAAAACTAAAGTAATAATAAAAGTTCCATGCATGGTTAAGAAACAAACTCTAAGCTGCATTTAATGATATCTTACGTGATAATGTGCACAAACGCTTTCTAAAAATACGTAGAAAAATAAATATATCCTTGAGAACAAAAGATCATTTTACTCGTATTACTTCAAAATCTTTACTGAAAAACAGAAAACTATTTC
This sequence comes from Stegodyphus dumicola, assembly GCF_044657685.1. Taxonomy (NCBI): domain Eukaryota; kingdom Metazoa; phylum Arthropoda; class Arachnida; order Araneae; family Eresidae; genus Stegodyphus; species Stegodyphus dumicola. The sequence continues at coordinate 137,285,787 of NC_140781.1, read as the reverse complement.
GAAACGTAAGAAATGCCTAAATTCGAAATAAATCGTGTATGAAAACTTCTGGTTCTATTGACGATTTACGCAGCAGACGGGGCGTTTACATTAGAATGCAGTATTTGTATCTACGGAATTATTGAAGTTACTTTATCTGTGAAAGCATTTTGTGATATAAAAATTTTTTGTTTGCTGAATCTGTAAGATGAAACAGCATTTATTTCAAAACAAATACTTCAGTGAAAACTTATATAAGTCCGTTTATTGAATGTTTACAGAACCATTTAACTGTGCGTTTGCTTTCCTAAAAATATATTTATTCAGAATTTTGAAAGAAAAATTCCCAATACAAATACCTTTTGTTTCAAATCAGCATATGGACGCTATGAGTTATTTTACGATGGTTGAAGCGGAAAATATTTTGATTTTTCTATAAATAACACGTGGGTCGGCTTTCTTTCTGCTTAGTAATAAATAACAGAGAGGTTGACATTTGAAGAATAGTTCACCTTCGCTTTACACCTTTGACAATTTGAACTTTGAAAACAAACACTATATCAAACATTTGCTGCTCATACAAAGCCATTAAAGAGAGTTTTTTTAGAGAAAACGATTTCTTTTTTTCCTCAAACTTACAAAAGATAAAAAAAGGTCTATGTAAACATATCTATTTAAATCTAAGGGTGGAAGGTAGTATGACTTTTTCCTTGACATCTGTGACACAGAATGCGCGGATAAAAAAATGATTATTGATTAAATTTGAGATGGCATGTTTAATCCTATCGTACAAAATAATTAGAAGCTTATTCCTTCACATCAAGCATGGGAATTGTAAAAGTAAATTCATAATTGTATTATAGGTCTTGAATTTCTACAAATTTTCTTCTTTAATTTTTTAGCCCAGATGAGCGTTAACATAGAAGGGCTATTGATCTCGAAACGGCATTTTGCGTCGAATCACTTTGAATGTCTGAATCCCTTTCCAAATTGTTGCCACTAAATATTATCGTTCTGTATTGTATTTAAAGAAACCAAATAATAAGACTCTACATGAGTGTATGTACGTTTCTCGCATTGGGAAAACACAACGATACCTAGAGTCATCAAATTTTGAAGAACATAATCCTCCACCCGAATATGGGCAGCTGGAAGTCCGAATTTGGAATTTGGTTTATTGTCTATTTCATATTTTATAAACCTTTAACGTATTTTTGATTAAAAACTCAACAATTTCAAAGCGAGCAGTGGCAACACTGTAGGAAATAAAATATTTTTTATCTCCAGCTCGCGTGACTCTCTATCGGAAATTCTAAAGATATACTATTTTTAAATATTTTAAGTACAATATGGCTTTACCCCAAATGCTCTCCAAACGTTTATGTGAGTTAAAAAACGCCCGTTTGGGCATAATATAAAATCTGAAAGCTTTCAGATTTGTCTTTTAAAATATATAGAGATTTCCTCCTACCTTTATGTCTGAGAACACACTTCACAGAACTGAATTTGTTGATTGCATATGATCTTGGTAATTCTGTTGTGATAAAGGTTAAACGAATATTTTCTTTAGCAAGATAGCTAGCAGATCCCTGAGAAGTAAATGAAATTCCTCTGTTAGACACTAAGACCAAGGGCATTAAGACTCTGTCAGACTGAGAGTTCCCAACCAGGATGTTTTAATTTCAAATTTAGATAATACTTCTTTACTAGAAGTGGATTTAGTCGGGTATAGCCAAAGAATTTTTATAAATGAATCAATAACCGCGAAGATGTATTTATAATGTTTTTTAGAAGTTTCCTAACTTGTTAGTCCTAAATTATCTATGTGAAAAGTATTGAGCGGAATATCGTTTTTGGTAAAGGAGGTAATAACCCTTCCTTCTTTCCAGATTTTCGATTGGTAAATAAAAGTAATACAAATCGAGGCACATTTTTCTATTTTTTCTTTCAGCTTAGGAAGATAAAAATGTTCTTCGTAAGTTATCAGCAAAGTGACCTCGTTTTTAATTACTTCAAATTACATAATCTCAGGTACTGCTAGTACTTCATTTCCATGCTCCACCATTTTGTAAAGCACGCCATTCCGTAAGCAATAATTCTCTCACAGCATAGTCTTCAAAACTTTTTTTATAACTATATACTTATAGTTATATTACTTACATATTTCCTCAGTTTCTTGGGCTTGAATAATCTTAAATATTACATTATCTTGAACTGTCATTTATAAAAGGTTACTACTCAAAACGTCAGCATGTTGCACATGGGTACCAGATCTGTGTTCGAGTGTGTAATCTTAATCTTGTAATATTAATGCCCACCTAGATATTTTAGTACAAATGTCTTTCCTTCTCATAGTTTTTTTGAATACATTACAGTCTGCCACGATTTTAAATGGAATGCCTAATACGTATACACTAAATTTTTTAGAGCTCTTACGGCTGCTTTAACTACTAATGAATAACACGGTTATTTACTTTCAACATCGGTCGTCTTCCTACTCATATAATAAGAATTTCTGTAACAGAATCTTACCGTAACCATCATCACTAGCTTCAGTATATACCGGGTGGTTATAATTAAATTTCCTCTATAAAGCGCATTCTACAGAGCAAATGAGTGAACGGAACGCAACGAAATTTTGTATATGGGCTACACACGAGATGCGCTCACGGAATTTCGAAAAAAAAAATATAATTCCGAAATGTCCACTAGAGGGCGCCTTTTCGGGAGAAACATGAAGTTTAACGCAATAAACGACCAAAACGGAATGTTCTGAGCATTTCTTGGAGCGCAGGGATTCAGCATAAATCAGTTTGAACGAGAGCAGTTAGTAGTAGCTAAGAACAGTTCAAGCCCAAACAGATTGCACTATAATAAGAAACTAAACAGACTATAATTTAAAAAGGGAAGTACAAAGAAGATGTTATCCGAATGGAACGAAAATCGGTAAATGTAATGTTGTCCTGGAAACGAAATGTTGACAGTATCGTAATAATTGAATGTTTTATTCGGAAAATGCAGAAACAACTGCTAAAAAACGTCATTAATGCATTGAGTCACCTCTGGCTTCCATGCAAGCCGATATACTGCTGGGCATCGGCTTGAAGTGTTATTTGATGTCGTCCTGCGAGATTGCTTGCCATACACGTTCCAAATGACGAGTCACATCGGAGCGATCCAGCGAGGGTAAGAGACCTATTCATCAGAACCCATGCGTACTATATTGAGGAGATATATGACTATCGCGCTGACCAGGAAAGTGTTGGAGAAGGACGAAGACAAGTAGTACAAGGCGTTCCGCGTGAGGCCTGGCATTATCCTTCTGACACGTAAGCCCAGCAGTCCGTGAAAGGAAGGGCAACACCACGGAATGTAGAATCTCCAAGACATACCGCGATGTAGTAAGGGTGTCAAGGATGACAACCACAGAAGTCCGGCTATCAAAGGAATTCCCATAACTTCTGGTTGTCGGGTTGTGTGCCCGAAGACATTCAGGTGAGTATACCACGCTGTCAGTTCTGGACGTCTTCAGACACGTGTTCGACAGTCATTGGGATTCGGTTCGAAGTGGGACTCCATCGGTAGAAATAATTTTACTCCGTTCCGTGAGATTCGAAGTCTAATGCTCTAGACACCATTGCAAACGTGCTTGGTAATATGCAACGTTGAGGGCAGTCGGAGCAATGACCCCAGAGGCTTCAGTCGTCTAGCAATGTTCATTGCAGTCATTCGTGTCCCCGTTACCTTTGGATCGTTGCTAAGGACACGTCAGAGACTATAAGTGCTGATCAGATGACTGCTCTGTCCTCGCGTTCTTTCATCTTTCTCGGTCAACCGCTACTTTCTTGAGGCTCTGTACTGCCATGGTTCACCCACTCCTACCAACATCTTCGAATGGCAGCATTGATCAGACCCAAATGTTTAACGATCCTGCTATTTCACCATCCAGCTTCCTTTAGTCCAACTGTGCGTCCTCTCTCAAAATGATGACATCTGCTCATACTATTCGAGAACCCATTGTTGAGGTATTTGCACAGTCAGCATGGGTCAAAGGAACCACATTTGTATGGAAGTTCATTAGCACTGGAATGTCCTCATTTTTTTTACCATCTGGATGATCAGTTGCAATGCGTTGGAGCTCCAGCTAGTTTCTCATTGGCTGCCAAAAGTTAATCACTTGCATATGCAACTAAGGTTTGGGCATACACAATTTCTTCCCATTCGGATAATTTTTTATATTGCATCCCTTTTTATGCTATAGATTGTACATGTGTATATGAGTAAAATCATTACTAAGGTTTACATTATTAACCATTATTAAATATTATTATACTTAAAAACACTATAGCTGAACTGGCAGTTTTAAAAATTACTACGTTATTAATAACCATTAAAATTATTTAATTGTTAATAAAAAATAAAAATTACCTTATAATTAAAAATAATTTTCTTCTATATAAATTAGAATCTTTAGATAAAAATGTGCGTTCATATTAAGTACATTAAAATTGACAAAAATTTGTTCTTGTCTGTGGATAAAAATTCGCAAAGTTCAAAATTAATGTGAGTAACACAAAAAAGTGTGATGTATAAAGATTATGTGATTTCGAGAAGACAGATATAGAAAATATTAGAATGTAATGTCAGAGCAAAATTTTAGCGTTCCAGAACCTCATGAAACAATACATTTCTAGTTAACGAACGTTTAAATATTTACAAGCATACAAAGGAATTTGTTTTTCTTCCTAATCTTTTTATGAGCTTTTCTATTTTTTCTGCTCTTAGACCTTAAGAAAAACCTTCTTTACGTTAACATTTGCATATTCTGGGGGTGACGATAATAAGATAAGTTGACAGAAAATGTTTAAAAAAAAACTCCGTATTTCAGAATCTTTCTCTGTAAAACTGTTCGAGGGAAGAAAGGAAAAGAAATTGCAAATATATCCGAATTTGGTCTAAGAATTGCAATCGCATTATTAAACTGTTAGATTATTTTTATCGCAAAAAATAGTTTTACATAAATCATATTTTCTCTATAAAACCCCCAAAAATATTTGCCTTGTGATTTGAATTGTTTATTGGAATATTGCCATCATACTCCCAAAGTTATTAATATTTGTGCTATTTTTTTCAAGCAAGTGTATCATCGGAAAACCAACGGGGAAAAAAACTGTGGCAAGGGAGTAGTGTGAAACTGTTTTCATCATCGTATGTCCCGAGAGATAAAAGTAAAGTGAGAAATACCTACTTAAGTCTATATAAATCTTTCTTTTCCTTTTTTACAAGCACTTTCTTCAAACCGAACGAAATTAAAATTGATCTTCGTAAGTTTGAGTCTGACCCGCACAAAATTCAAGGAGTGGGGGAAAGGTTTCAAAGCACAAGCTTCTTTAGTAATCTCTTACTCATTTTAAGCGTCTTAATGGATGTAATGAGAAGATTACAAGCTTAGGTTCAACTGCTTCTATAAACTAATTTAAAATTCTGAACATAATACGTTAAATTTTAGATCCCTCACGTGAAGGACATTATCTTGCCAAATGAAAGCATGTAGCTTAGATTAATGGCGAAACATATCGCTGTAAAAATTACCTAAACCTTAGGGTAAGATGCGCAATAAAGATCTATCTAAACTGTGTTGTGAACTAAAGCGTAGCTTCAGGTAGCCCCAATGCTGGAAGTCAGCATCAAATTAAAATATTATTTGAACGATTCATATAGAAATAATATATTTATTTTAGGATTAAAGTGGATATTCCTGCATTAAAATGAAAATATATAACTTAATAAAACTCATAATTAAAATTAATGAAGAAATACAGACAATAAATTTTACCAAAATAAGCAAATATATAAATAAACTTTAAACATATTACTAAGGCCGTCTCGAGTTATGCAAATTCTATTTAGTATGTGTAAGAAAATCAACACTTATTGACGAAGATTTTAATTTAGCAGAAACGTTTTCTATGTTTATATAGTAAAGATATCTTTAGTCGCACCTGTTTGCAATTGAAGGAAACGGCTTGATGTTCCAAACGTACACTGCTAAACTATGCCATCCAACGTTGTTTCGAAGCTAAAAAAGGTGATAGTGTTGACTGATATAGTTTAACACCTGGAAAAGCATTTTAGAATCTTCAAGTCGCCTTGTTATTCTGCAACTAGGCTTAGCTGAAGAAGTGATTAGTGTTTATACACTGAAAGCTTTTCTGCTAAATAAAATCTACGTCAATCAGCTTTTATCGTTTTTTTTTAAATTTATTTTCAGGTTTCTTTGGCGTATCATTCTTTCTCATTACCAATTGCACTTAGTTTTGGGATTCGGAGAAAATATTATAACATGCAGAATTTATAGATGAATTTGAGAAATTCATTCTAGAAAAAGAAAGTCATGTACTTCTAATTTTCTCGAAATTATTTTAACATGCAGAATTTATAGATGAATTTGAGAAATTCATTCTAGAAAAAGAAAGTCATGTACTTCTAATTTTCTCGAAATTATTTTAACATGCAGAATTTATAGATGAATTTGAGAAATTCATTCTAGAAAAAGAAAGTCATGTACTTCTAATTTTCTCGAAATTATTTTAGATTCTAAAATTTTAAATGTTTAAAACTGCTCTGCAGATTTCGATTCTCTTTTTATACATTTCCTAAAAGTTAATGTTATTTTTATTGAACTGCGGTTTAGTCATTTTATAAACCCTCTGACGTGTGAAATAAGCTGTTATTCACAAATGGAAGAAACTTTTTTTCTCTTCAGAAGCATCAGAATCAGCGGAGCACATTTCTTCAATGGTTTGTTTCATTAATTTTGATACTATTGAAAAAAGAATTAATTCTTTCACTTGCGAGAAATTTTATCTAATGAAACCTCATGTATTTATACTCATACTGTAGGCAAGAAATTTAAAAAAAAATAAATGAAGATACCATTAACGACATAAAATTCAGAGCAAAGAAACCCAAGTCCATAAGACATATGTATGTCAACAGAATTCATTAGTTGAATTCATTAGTTAGGTTTAATGAATTATCACAATTCCCAGAGCGTGCTGTCATAGTGTAAGTGGTAATAGGTCCAGGTAGCACTGGAAGATCTATTCTTCGGATTTCGATAGAGGCACAACTTAATCTGAAAAAAACCTTATGATCTCTAAAGTGGCGGACTGATACTCGATAACTCATCACCGTCAGGATTTAACCTATTAGGTCTCGTTTCTCTCTCTTTGCCCTTTAAGGGGAGGAAAAAGTAAGGAATAATTATCTCATACGTGCGTTCTCTCGTGATGTGAATATTTAGCATCTGAAGATCCGTGGTTAGAATCCTGGTGAAGGCACAGTTGATTTTTCCCGTTTCATGCTCCGGAAACCTTAATGATCTTAACAAAGTTACGAAGTTATTTTCGTAAAAAGATGACATACAATATTGCAGGTGATAATTCAGTAGAAACAGGAACATTTAATATCCAGAAAGAATAGTGCAGATGACATTCAGTTAAAACACAAAATTTCCTTCTACCCAAAACAAGAGTGTTAATTAAATGTGTAATAATTAATGTTTTAACTCTGTTTAATCTGGAAGTTCGGTACTGCAGCACACAGCATCATATGTAGCTGAATATGTCAACGAGGACAATCTAACTACACGAGCCACACAGAAAACTACAGGAATCGAAAAACATGAGAAACCTTCAACTCAGTTTTCCGCTCAGATATGCATTTTTTTAATACCCGATTACTGGAAGTTTTGCTTATTAAGCATTCTTTGGGAATGATCGAAAGCATGTGTTATGTAATCGCTAAATCACGGGAACATTACCCAGAGTAAACCACTGAGAGCAACAGACATTACACCCACGAAGAAGAGTAAAAGAAGACAACACGATTACAGCCAAGTCTTTTCGCTTTTCAAACCCACACACTTGGGTTTAGATAACCATTCAGCCTCCGTTGACGACAGTTCATTTAAGCAGAGGGATTGTTCTATAGTGAATATGAAATAATGCAAAAATACTTCATATAATTGATGATGTAATCTATCTCTAAAATTAAATGCGCATTTCGTATGCATTGTTTAGTGAGCTCATAAACAGCAAAGGTATATTTATTAGGTTAGGTTAGGTTAGGTTATTTAATTACGACAAAGCCTCAAGGGCTATCTGCCTAAGGCGAGGGATGCCTTCGTGGAGGACTTTTTAAAGGGAACTGGCTCGTATACACGTTACACATGGGTAAAACCACGAAAGCGCCCATGCAGCCAGCCCGTTCGCAAGATTCGAACCTCGGACCGAACTACCAGTGTTCAGCGACTTTACCGCTCGGCCGCTGGTGGGCTCAAGTATATTTATTAGAAACGTAACTACTTTACAAACATAAATATTTAAATACACATTTTACTCTTAACATGCGAGATATAATGTAAACGTGTTTAATATATTTACATTTTTATGGTTATCTGTCTCGAAATCAACAGTAAAAGTATCTGAAGTTACTTATAATTTCGTGAACTGATGTATTGAAAAGCATATGAACTATACTAGACTAGAAGAGAAACACGCTAATGTGACAATCAAAATCGTAAAAACCACCTTGTATTTAGCTTAAGTATATTGAAACACTCAATCGATTTCGAGGGCAGCTAAATTTAAAAATTGCTAATTCAACTGGAAATTTTTCCTCATTTGAACATACATCCTGGTCTAGAACCGATACCGTTTGTCAACGGCATAAAAATGTGCTTATTTCTAAATTCCTTAAGCTCACACACCAGTCAAATAGGCCCACCTATCTAGCTAATCTTTTCACTGTAAACGTTAACCCCATCGTTAATATCTCCAATAGGAATCTTTCGGAGGATCAGTTAAAAGTATTAAAATATAATTTCAACTTTTCAAGGACATCTAAACCTTCAATTCCTCAAATCATCGCCCCTATAGAGATAGCCTTTAAATTCTCCAAAATTTCGGAAACGCAGAAGGATACAATACGCCACCTAATTACTCATAACGTTAATTTTAACAACAAACCTTTGGGTTCGAATCTTAGCAAAAAGGAAAATGAGATCTTACGTGAAATTCATTCTGATACTAATATCATTATCTCTAAAGCTGATAAGGGCGGACAGATCGTTGTTATGGACAAACACACATATATTACTGGAGTCTCTAAACTGATAAATGAAGGCCCGTACTGCTCGATCCCTAAAGATCCTTCAACTTCGGACCTCACGAAAGTTAAAAGTGCTATCAAATCTTCTCATATTCTGCCAACTCAGTTGAAGAAATCACTTATTTCACCTATTACTAATTGCGCTAGGCTTTATGCTCTTCCAAAAGTCCACAAAACCGGTATTCCTTTTCGACCAATTGTTTCCAACATAGGTACTGCTTCATATCCTTTGGCCAAATATTTAGTTTCCAGATTTTCTCCTCTACTTGCTAACAATATTCCCACTGTAAAAAATTCTGTTGAAGTCATTGATAAACTTAAAAATATTTCTCCACTTCGTTCCATTATGGTTTCATTTGATGTCAAATCACTGTTTACTAATGTTCCGGTCGAAGGAGCACTAAATTGTCTTGAAACTAGGCTTCAGGAATTTCACTTCACACATACTGAAATTAATAAGTTGGTTTCACTTACTAAAGTCTCTAAGTCAAACCCACTTTGTTTTCCAGAATGCATATTTTCGTCAAGTTGAAGGATTGGCTATGGGTAATCCTTTTAGTCCGGTACTCGCTGACATTTATATGCACTATTTTGAGATGAAATTATTTGATAAACTATCTTTTCGTCTTTAGATTCGGTATGTTGACGACACTTTCGCACTTTTTGACGGTTATAAACAGGATTTATCCGAGATTCTATCTATTATGAATTCAATTGATCCAGCCATCCAATTCACTCTTGAAATAGAATCCAACAATTCCCTCCCCTTCCTTGATATTCTTATAATCCGCAATAAAACTGATTTTAGCACTACTGTGTACCGTAAACCCTTTGCAGTTTGTTTACCCCCCATGGCAAGTCATGCCACCCTGTTAAGCCAAAAATAGCTCTTTTTACTATTATGTATTCCGCGCGCTTAAAGTTTGTTCCTCTGAATCTTTGCTTACCAATGAACTTAATTATATGAGAGCAGTTGCGATTGACCGTGGATTTTCTCCCGTGATTATTGATAAAGCCGGTAAAAAATTTTCAGATTCCCATCAAAGAAGACATTCCACTGTTAGAAATAATATTAATGACCTTGTCGTGCTTCCATTTTATTCTTCTGTTAGCTATAAAATTGCACGGATTCTCCAGAAATTCAATTTTCAAGTCGGTTTCTCCCCTATTAATAAAATTCACTCTTCGATTCTAAAAGATTACGTTTCTGTCTTGAATTCTTGGGGAATTTATACTATATCTTGTCAGTGTGGTTTAAGATATATTGGCCAAACAAAAAGAGCGTTGAAGTTTCGTATCAAGGAACATGAATCTTATGTCAGAAAAGGCGAAATTAACAAATCTTCAATAGCGTATCATAGTTGGACATTCAACCATAATTTTGACTTTGGGTCTGCAAAAATTATCCAAAAAGCTTCTTTCATAGGTGAATTGGATTTTCTTGAGGCATTTTATATTCACAAAGATTTAGCATGTTTAGTTAATGATTTTAAGTCCAATCCGGTTCTTCCTAATGCCTTTAAAATTCTACTATCTTAATTCAGTTATTTTTGCCGATAGATGGCGTTACCTCCTCGCGTTTGGTACTACCAGAGGGTATAAAAATCCGTTCAGTGGTTGCGTTCCAAGTTCAGATTTTGAGCGTGAAGGTGCAGTTGCCCCTCGCTCCCTATTTTTAACTTCGCTAATTTTTCTTGTCCTTTGTATTACATGTTTGATCAGAGAGCATGGCTCAGTAAAAGTAGGCGGCCAGTGTAACTTTGATTAAAAATCCGGTTATAACCACGTGCAGTGCTGATAAGGACCACGTGTTTCTGAGACTTCTTCCCCTTTATTTTTCTTCTTACTATGTATTTCTTTCTCCTGATGAGGAGGGACCTTTAGCTGCCCTCGAAATCGATTGAGTGTTTCGATATACTTACGCTAAATACAAGGTTGTTTTTACGATTTTGATCATATGAACTATATTAATGAAAATACTATTTTTAGCAAATGAAATACATGCCGATATGAGAAATTTCGTATAAATGTATTTAAATTTTATGCATTATTTATAGGGCTTTTGGAATAATATATTTTTTAAATAATGAATCTGGAAAACTTGACCTGTTTTATTAGAATGTTTATTAGTTTAACTCTCCTTTTTTGCCTAATTCTCCTCAAAGTTGTTTAAATTTTATTTATAACTGTCCTGAACTGAACTGAAACGTACTGTCCTGAAACGAAAAAAGTATTAGCGAGTTTTCTTGAGAATGCATGCAGATGTTTTCCTCACCAGAAAGAAAAAGGTCCAGTAATTGATGTTTAAAAGCATATTTCCACTACTTAGGCTTCCGATGGAGATCAAATCCTAGAGATTATCTACATCTACCCACATTTATTTAAACAATCTGCTGCTCATTGCTCTCTCCTCTGGAGTATTTCTGCTAAACCATTAACTATCTATCATACCGCTAGTACAACTAACTGCATCGACTAGTGAATGCGTCTTGTTAACATCGCGCTTCAATGATTCATGGAACAATCCACTAATAACCACACATTTTGACAGTCTACTGTGCCCCTTCGCAATAGGAATAGTAGTAACAATTTACACGGGTCTACACTTGTGGGCACGAGGCTTAGCTTCATCGACAACACTGTCAATCCATTGCCACGGATTTAAATTTCTGCTTCTGCATGTGAGGCGACTGAGAAAGTGTTAGGAAAGGGGGAGCGAGTCAGCACATAGTTAACAGAATTAGCTGAATTTGAATTGTCAATATTATAAACCCAGACTGCGGCAGGATTTTGTAAAGCTTAATAGCATGGGGAAGTCTATGCATAATGTAAGTAAAGCACAGTGCATCGTCCTACTATTTAAATTCCTAATTTCTGATTTTAATGTAATTTAGCTTTAACAATTAAACCGAAAGGAAGTTTAATTTGAATATGCCCAGGACTCCACATTCAAGTTTAAATCGGAAGCATTAAGTAACTCTTGGGACTTTAATTCATTCATGAAATACCGAATTCCCTAAATTTCAGGTATAAATAATTAGAATCAGTATATAAATTATTGTAGTTCACGCATTACAATTCCTAATAATACAAAGGTTTGCATTTTGATCAAAGTTATAGTTATAGTGCACTGAACTTATAGATTTTCAAATTAAAATTAATAAGCGTACAAAGACTATCGAAACATAAAAATATAACTTTCATTGTTTTGAAGGCATGTGCTTGTGTTATTAAGTGAAGTTGAAAATTTAGCTTTTATAGTATTAACGTAACTTGTGGCAGTAAGGAGGACAGGTACGATAGGTCCCTTGCTTCATAAATCGAATCTAGTTTCAAAGAAAAATCAAATAAAATTACTGCAAATATAAAATTAAATACAGATTTTACGTTAGTTGAAGTAGATTGTAACTTAGATATTAAGACGGTGTAACAGCAGTTGTCAGATCTGCAAAATCCGAGCTTGCTTTTTCAAATTTTAGGAATTTAATTATGCAACGAACTCGAGGAATTACTGACATGTATAAATTGCACTAAATAGATAAAATTTTACATAATCATTGTTTATTTCACAGTATTTAGAAATGTGAAATTAAGTGCTTCAAGGAGAGAAAAATCAAACTGACACATGTTAAAATGCAAACAGAGATACTGCGCAGTTTTTCGGAGGGAAAAATCAAACTAATAGCATTCAAGGTATTCTTTTCGCGTATCCATGTGTTTCAACCATGGAGGTGGGAAAGGGAGGAGGGGCCAACCCGCGCTAAAAGTGAAGCACTGCTTTGAAGCTTGGGTCACCAGATGGGGTGTTCTTTGTTTACATTCAGAAGCTCGCTTGACAAGATTCTGATAGTATTTCGACACACGACAGTTCCATAGAAATCGAAAAAGGGACACTTTCGCATGAAAGAAACATTCATAGTGGAATGGATAACAGCAATTTGTGTAGTTTAGTGACATTTACGCAAAAATCACATCTTGGTTATTTTTCGATAACTAACAACAGCGATTTTGATTATGAATTTGTTTAATAAAATTATAAGCTGTTGCACTACAAAAATATAGATTTTAAGAAAAATGTTATGCTTAAAGAATGAAAAATACCTTTCGGTACATTTAAAATTGTATACGTCTTTCGATACCCTTGATAGAGTTATCGCAACTTTTATTTTATTTTCCGAACGTCAAAATGTTTTAAATAAAACAAATTTTTTTCACATCCATATATTATTGTAACATGTACCTTTTAAAATTTTTTAGAGGAGAGGCTTTACTGCTGCTCATTTTAAACCCATCGTTTTAATTTTATATATCTGAAAAATAATCACTTTGGGCTTACACGTTTTATAAATATAAAATTATGTATGTTAAAATATTTGTAATTAGGCACATAGGTCAGATTAAGTTTTTATTAAATATAGTAACGCAGGCAAGGGCTATCTGCCTAAAGAGAGAGATGCCATCGTGGAGAAATTTTGAAGAAACACTGACCTTTGAGTGGGTATTATAAATAATACTTATAATTTTCATTGAAATTATATTCATATATATTTTTATGTAAAACTTTCGGGTGTATGCTAAATTAGTGTAAATTACTTTACACGAAAAATATAGTGAATGCACAGAAATTAAAGATTTGCACATGCCGGAAATGGAAATGAAAAATAGGAAATATGTATGGGTATTTATACATGTGCTTGCAAAAAGCATGTATCTGCCTTTGACAAAATACTTAAATGTTCATTAAATTATTTATAAATGTATTTGAAATGAAGAATTTATTCACTTATCAACAACTGTGAAAGTACTGTGAAGAAATCTAATTATTAAATGTATCTAATTTATAATGATTATAAATGTTATCTAAATATATAATAACCTTAATATTGAATTGTAAACATAAATTGAAATCCTGTTGACAAATACGTTATAAAACTATTTAAGCAAGAATTGTTCGTACTGGAAAGCAATCTGTTAATAGGTATTGTAAAGCAAATGCTATGAGATGCGCACTTAAGAACATAATAAAGAGTTTTGTAATATGTATTGTTGAAATGAAGAGTAAAAAAAATATGATAAGTATAATTAAAAGAATTATTCCCCTTACATTTTATAATAACTCAATTACAAGTTTTAAATAATACTCAAAAAACAAAAACTTATTTTATTCCCTTTCAGAAATGTTCAGAGAAAGTCAAGTACTATTTAATTCCTAATAATTCTCTAATTTAAAATGAACCGAATAGAGCATTAATTATAAATTGACTTACATTTTTCGATTTAAAAGATGCCCCAGAAGCCAAAAAATCATGTCATATTTAAGAAAGTATTTTAGGAAGAAGCTCTATAAATAGAAAAGAAATAATGCATAATTTTAATATTAATAATACAATAAACTTTTATCTTAATTTTTGTACCTTAACCGAATAAAATCGAATTACCTTAATTTTTTTTCTAATGTAATTAACGAAAACTTGTGAAAATATTTCATTCAAATTAAACCATTCTGAGAAAACTGTCCTGTGAAAAGTATAGCATTTAATTCCGTTCAGAATGAAATGTTGTTTAAAAATATGTTGTTTAAACATACTTAGGACTCTGAAGTGTTGTAGAAAAAGAAAATATATACATTTATATGTATATTTACGGCGTAATTACAAAATATTTACATCCGAACGCGTCAAATCCCATTGAACTCAATGGTAAATGACCCAATGTTTTGGTCACCACGTAGGGATCGCCGGTGCTTCAGAGCAGGGTACGGAAGAAACTTGTTTAGGGCGACTCCATCTTACTTCCTACCTCCATGGTTTCAACTGCCATACGTCCTGCAAGCAAATGGAAGGTTTCAGGTTCAATTTCCGAGAGTTCAGTTTTGGAATTCAATTGAGTTTCCAAGACATGGTAGAAATTTCAAGATACCTCTTCACTAAACACCTACACGATCCGACTAAAAGTGTAGTTAATAATATTTTGTCTCCAAACTGATTTGGTCGGTTTGGTATTTTTTCCCACCTTAGCAGTTCTGTAAATCAGGGGGAGGAGGGGGCAGGAATATAAGGAATAAAAGGTGCCTTTTTCTCAGACTGTCCTTGCGGTGTAGTTGTCAGTAGTGTACAAATAGTGTGAATTTGTTTAAATCCAAATTTGATTCCTTGTGAAGGTACTGATGATGTTTCAAGACTATTGCTCACAAAAACCTAATGCTTCTATGATATGATCATCTTTATTTAAATACAGACAATATATTTTGAAACTAAAGGTTTAACACAATAACAGAAAAAGTTTCTAATAATACCACATATTTGTGAATTAATAGCTCTGTACTTATTGATTTACTAGCATTATTTGAAAAACGTTATGCAAATAATAAAAAGCAGAAGGGAAAATTAGAACTATTCAAGTATATCGTTTACTAAGAAAAGTCGACAATCCTATCTTGACAAGCATTAAAGGGCCATGTTGACAAGCATTTAAAGGCAAACAGTATTTGCATAGTTTCGACACATGTCTGGATTAGTAGATATAATTTATGTATTAATTCATGCCAAAATTATAATCTATAACAAAAAATAAATAAAGTTATAGTTATAGTGCACTGAACTTATAGATTTTCAAATTAAAATTAATAAGCGTACAAAGACTATCGAAACATAAAAATATAACTTTCATTGTTTTGAAGGCATGTGCTTGTGTTATTAAGTGAAGTTGAAAATTTAGCTTTTATAGTATTAACGTAACTTGTGGCAGTAAGGAGGACAGGTACGATAGGTCCCTTGCTTCATAAATCGAATCTAGTTTCAAAGAAAAATCAAATAAAATTACTGCAAATATAAAATTAAATACAAATTTTACGTTAGTTGAAGTAGATTGTAACTTAGATATTAAGACGGTGTAACAGCAGTTGTCAGATCTGCAAAATCCGAGCTTGCTTTTTCAAATTTTAGGAATTTAATTATGCAACGAACTCGAGGAATTACTGACATGTATAAATTGCACTAAATAGATAAAATTTTACATAATCATTGTTTATTTCACAGTATTTAGAAATGTGAAATTAAGTGCTTCAAGGAGAGAAAAATCAAACTGACACATGTTAAAATGCAAACAGAGATACTGCGCAGTTTTTCGGTCTGAAGATGGGAGACTCATGAGTCTGAAGATGTCATAATGTCTGAAGATGGGATGTCTGAATAATAATGTCTGAAGATGGGATGTCTGAATAATAATGTCTGAAGATGGGAGACTCATGAGGAACATAGTTTGAAAGCAAACATTAAGTAAATTTGAAGAAAAAAATCATTTTTAATCCTTCGGTTTTTTTTTAAATCGCTGGCACTTGATGCAAAAAGATATGCACATTTAATGCACAAAGCGTAAGATGACTGGTTACTTTCAAATCGACTGAGGAACATGAGTTGTAAGAGAGATGAAATTAAAATAGGTTTACGAATGAAACCGTTTAAAATCACAGTGTTTTTATGCATTTGAGGTAAAGGCGATAGTGTCTTCTCTCTATACTTCTTATTTTAAATTCACTTTTATAATCATGTACATATTTTTTAAAAATAAGGAAAACAAAACATATTTTGTTTACAAACATCGAAGAAAAAAAAATTATGGTTAAGTAAGCAAAAAGTTTTGATTAGAATATTTGTTCAACTTTTATTTTCTTGTTAACTACTGGAAAGATCCTATTCCATCTAAGTACTTGAAATCTTTATTGATTTCTCTTTATCCATCAGTTATATAAATCGGAATTTTATTTGCTCTAATTTGTAATTATATAGTAGTTAGTTATTGCTTACTGCACTGACGTCTTTTGTTCTGCCGACCTCGAAAATGTTCACCGCATGTGCATTGTTCGACTGCACTGAACTGCATCATCATCGGGCCTGAACTACATCAGTTTCGATAGTATGCCGCATCCACGGGTAGAAGATATGTTATTCAGTCTTGGCAGAAGCTATGCAAAATGTCCAGCAAACAGTAATTAGCTCATAAATTGTTAACGCTTTTGCATTAATAAAATTGTAAAGTATTTTCTCCTTTCTTACCACGTAGTTTCGTAATTTCGGTTGGAAGCACTTCCAGCTAGCAATCGGGAGCTCCGGAGTTCGAATTCCGGCGAGGGTTTAGTTGATTCGTTTCCCAGCTTATTTTTTTTAAAAAATAAAATCTTCTACATAATACACTTGCACTAATCAAAGTAGGTATACACAATTACTTTGCGAATTCATGAAAATATACCATGAGATGCCAATGGTAGGTATAACAGTTTTTTGCATTTAAAAAAGTTATTACAAATAATTTCTATAAACCAAAAGAATCAAACACAGAATTCCTTCAGTTCAAAAGGAAACAAATCAGAAATCAATCGATACAAGTTAGACCGTAATAGTCTGGCATTCAAGTATAACACAGCATAAGATAAAACAAGACACTGCTGATCATCGATAACCTCTTTGTCGGCACACGATCGACAAGGCACCTCGAAAAACCGGTTCTAATCTTATACCCTCCGAGATGTCGATTTTACGTATGGGTAGATTCTATGCATGTACACTAGATAATTTAATCAAATTCATGCACTCTGGATTACACTCTTTTGCTAAATATAACCTTTGTCTATGCTATGGCAATGTCGATTGTATGTAAATATTGGTCTTGCGCCTTCTCGCTTTTATATAGAGTCACTTTTGTGCTTGTGCTGATTTTATGCCGTGTCAAAAGCATGGACCTTATAAGAGATAGACTAACCCAGTGGGCGGGGGGCGCATCACCGACATGTCCGCAAGAAAGTGTAGAGACGATCTGGTTTACTTTAACACTGAAAGCTATGGTGTTTGTATCACATAACTGTTTTTAGTTATTAAATGCGATACATTGTATAGTGATGAGATTATGAAAGCCACAGTTTTTTTCAAATAGGATTTAATATATCTCATTAAAGCACTTTTTACTGCATTTCGCGCAATTTTTCATGCATAATTCTTGTACGAACATCTTTCCTTTGGTAAAACGATAAAAACTCTAAGCACAAAATTTTTGAACTTAATTTTGCGTACAAACAAAGTAAAATTAAATAAGATTGATAGTACGTGATGCTTTGAAATAAATAAGGTAAAATTAAACAAGATCTGATAATTTTTTTAAAATTTAATGAGCATTTTCAAGCAGTGATTTTCCAAACTATAATAACATTACAAAACGATCATTTCTTTTATTATATGATCATTAAATTATTAACATTAAAGTCGATTTTAATATTTCATAAAATTCGGAGCATAAAATTTTCTGAATGTAATGAAGGAGAAAAAAGATAAAATAAAATCTAGAAGCACTCAGATTTTATGTTACGCCCAAAAGGGACCTTTTTTAACGTTTTGAGTGTTACCTATATTTATTAAATATCATGTTCTTCGCCCGTAAACCACATAAAATTTAATTCAACAGCAATATCCCAAAATATTTAAAAACAGCATATCTTTGGAATTTCCGCGCTGGAGATAAAAATGTTATTTTCCGTACAGCGTTACCATTACTCGCTTTGAACTCGTTGAGTTTCTTAATCAAAAATTCGTTAAAGTTTTAATAGTATAATAATTAATATGAAATAGTTTAAAACAAATTCAAAATTCGGCCGTCCAGATGCCCATGTTCGGGTGGAGGATTACGTTATTCAGAACTTTATGGCTCTAGATACCGTCGTTTTTGTCACAGTGCGAGAAACATACATGTATTCATGCAGATTCTTCATGATTTAATTTCTTTAAATATAATACACGGGGATAATATTTGGTAACAAGAATTTGCAAGCAGACACGGACATAGTGAAACAGCGCAAAATGCCTCTTCGAAACTAACAGCCTTTCTAGGCTACCGCTCCTTTGGGCTAATAAATTAAATTAACAGTAAATAAAAAAAAATCTTACGCAGAACTAAAAATATATTTAAAAAATATTCACTATAAAATACAAACAAAATTAATTATTACGGTTAAATAAAATTTTAATATTAGAATTAAATGTATAAAAATTATTTAGGAGTCAAAAGTGTTTATCACTATGATGTATTATGAAATATAATTGAAATAAAATTCCTTTATAGAAATTGTGCTACAATACTCATCTATAATTTTAAAGAAGCAGCACAATTTAGAATTTTAAACAAAACTTTGAAAAATTCGTTTTTAAATATTTTAGTATTTTTTATTTATTTACACGAATAAAAAGCATAAAAATTGCAAGAGAAAATTGCTTGTTTGAAATTTTCTATTAGTTCAGATTTAAAATATTATTTTCTAAAAGAAGTAGTTACAAATTTCCTTACAGCATAGGAAAAGCTAAACAAATATTCAGCCCTAAAAGCATGCAACAGCTTTATAATTATTTGGAACGCTAATTATGCTTGATAAATATGCTAAACTTTTAAAAATCAATCTCAGTTTCACAAATAAAAATATGTAGAAATTCTAATTTGTGAAACGAGGCGCTACAACCAGCTTTTTCTTGACAATTATACACGCTGCAATAGGCAACCACTATTAAATTTTTGCAAGTCGTCCCTACTCCTCCGGATGTGGTCACGGTGACAGCCTGGAACGCGTCAGATGAGGGAGAAAACCCTTTTGGGTTGGTCTATTTCTTATAAGGTCCATGGTTGAAAGCATATCAGTGTCGATCCGGTGCAATATCGACCATATGTGTGCGAAGTATCTGTGAAGATTGCCATTGTGCATTAAATATTTTGCTCATTATTACATCATTATAGAGATTTCCTTTTTGTGTGCTGATTGCATGCTGGTAACTAGGGTCGATCTTACGTCGTGCCGATCCTTTGCAATGTCGATTTTAAGCAGTGTCCATTCTATGAATACAAGCTGGCATTCAGTGGAACTTCAGGATTCCTTCCAAACCCAATAACCAAATTCGGATAATTTCTGTTTTTAGTAATGACTAATAATCGAATGTGATATCTCTACAAGGAATTTAAAAGTGAGTGATTCTATGCAAGCAGTTTTAAAAGTACTCATAAAATTCATGGAAATGGAGACGACTTTCGTGCTGTTGATAAAAACATCTGAAACAAGGTTAATTATAAAATTAATTAAGAAATAAAGTCTTCTTAAAATTGATGAATTACAGCATGACAATATTGAGGTTTATTTATTATCATTTTTGTTGTTAAGGTTAATCTCAATTGTCTGACCTAATTAGGACAAATTTAAAAAAATCACGAATATTATCGTGGCAAGGAGTGCAAGATATGCGTCTGTAGCTAGAGTGAGTCTTTAACCATATATAGGTAACAGTGTGATTTTGTCCAACTTCGCCCCAATTTTGAAGGCAAGCACCACGGTGGACTGGTCCGAGAATCTCTACACCTCTTCCCCTATCAGCAACACTACCTCCATGCATCAACCACTCAAGAAAGCTTTCCGCTCGCCTTGTATTTTGAGTGCTGCATTGCCGCACAGGCATTATACGCTTCCAAACATCTATGCCTTCTCCCACAGTCAGCTTATTAAAAAATGATATATTCCCTGATCATTCATAAAAAAGGAGAAAGCCCAAGAATTGATGCAAAAACTGTTTTCATTATGGTTTTTATTATTATTATTTCATCAGTTCTTGTTATGCTGCTTCGAAACTGTTGTCTCTAGAGAAATCATCTGCATCAGCGCATTTTATTTTTCATATCTTTGAACAATCTAATGAAAATTTAAAAGATTTAATTTTTTTCTTTAAATCTAAGTTGAATTATATCTCTTGTATTTTAAAAACTTCCAACCAATTCTAACCAATTCAATTTTATAGTGCTGATATTAAAATATTTATAAATCATGGCAAGTACTGATAGCATATCCTAAATTCTCTAATTCCTGACGATATTTTTTTTCCTCTTTCTATAGCGTAAATTTTTAATAAAAATCGTCTCTTTCGTTATAATATGCAAATTGAATAACTGGGTAGATTTACAACCTCCACCATTGTCTAAAACAGAAAATACGGTCATTGAAATCTAAATATCTCTGAATTTTTATTTATAATATTCATGTGTTTTATCCGAAATTTTGGATTCTTTAGAAAGTGCGTGCAAATAAATAAATATTTTGAATGAAATAAAATTATTTGACCGGAATAAATGAATCTCCAATGAGTTTCAGAGGGGAGGACGTGAGAGATTTAGTCTGTCAAAAAAGGCTTCAAAATTACTTTCTATGTTGTAGGCAAATAAACCCCCAAAATCTCTCCGAAAATGCAAGAAAAAGAAATCCAATTTCATTGCGAAGTTTCGTGCCAAAACCCCTACATCATCAATACGAGTATTTTTATTTCTGGCAGACCGTGCACACAGAACGTAACATGAGTACCTTATTCCAACCTCCTTTATTTAGTGAGTTTTTTCCACGACATTCAAGACCCTCCTTCTCTGCAAATTATACGAAAGAGGGAGGAAATTGCACAGAGGGGGTGGTCACGTTTTACAGCCCCTTATTAGCCCCCTTAAGGCCAGTGTATGGTTTTACTTAATAGGCTTACCCAAACAGTTGGGTGGCTAATCTATTCCTACAACAAACGGCCATAGAATGTGAGATTCAGCCCATCTGTTCCCACATAAAATAAGGCAATAGGAAAACGTAGAGGGTGGTAAGCGTCGTAAAACCCGTTAAATGTACGACGAGCCTTACGTTAATTGCCGCGCTCATAAAAGCTGTAATTTTTTTGTGGAAAAGAGTGGAAGAAATTGTGCTTCACTGAGTATTAAATATTACAGAACGAGGGGGTTTGAGGGTATAAAAACTCCGTTGGGTGCTTTAAAATTAATGAAATGATTATGCGCAATAATTAAAAGTTGGCAACCATAGAGCTACGATTTCTCGTGCAGTATGGGTACTCATTCGATATTGCTTCACACACTAGATGATTACAATGAGATGCAGCGCCGGAAATCTGGAATATTTGACACTTAATTTACCTGGTTGCGAAACTGTTAAATTTTTCTTCTCTTTTCTATTAGCAATTACGTTCACAGTATTCTAGATACGATCGGTTCAAGTTACTGAATTTCATGTGCCAAGAAGATTTCTAATGCCTATTAAAATTAAATTCTTTCAGCATTTTAAAAATGAGCAAACAGTTATGTTTAACAGATTTAATACTTATTTCTTCGAATAAATAAAATGTTTAATAACATTGCGTTACATGCTATTTGTTTTACAGTTTGGTAAATAAATATTTAGTAAATATAGCTTGATTAAAATTATATTCATACTTATAAAAAGTTTCAATTTTCACATTCCAGACGTAAAAATAAATTTTTAATAATAGTTGTCTTTAGAAAGCCTTTCAGGAAAGCATGTATAGTTCCAGTATTATTTAACAATCTGAGAAAAAAATAAAGTTTAATTCATAACAAAAAATCCAGACTGATAAAAATTCTACAATTTTCAGATAATTAATAATAACAGACTGAACTTGTGCTTCGAAACAATAAATTTCAAAAAGATAAAACACTTTTAATCCAAATTACATTTTAATACCTAATTGAAATTTTTATTACATGATGAAATGATTCTAACTCTTTCGATTCATTTATTAATGACTTCAGTATGTTATCAATTTAAAAGTTTAGCGATTTTCTTCTGAAGAAATATACAAGTCTAAGGTTGTGTACTTTGCAGGGGAGTAGTTATATCATATTCTTTAGCGGTTGCTTTTTTAAGTTATAAAATGAACCAGCCATGCCAAAATATAAACGTTATAAAATAAATGTTTGGTTTTTTTTGATTATGGCAAAGCACTCGAGGGCTGTCTACCTTGAGGGAGGGATGCCTTCGGGGAGGACTTTCTGAGGGAAACTGGCTCGTATACACGTTACACATGGGGAAAACCACGAAAACGCCCATGCAGCCAGCCCGTTCGCGGGATTCGAACCTCGGACCGAACTACCAGTGTTCAGCGACGTTACCGCTCGGCCGCTGGTGGGCCCTTATAAAATAAATGAACCATTGCGAATGTGCTAACGTTTAAATGCTGAGTTTTATTTTATTATTAAACGCATTAATAATGAAGAATTATCAACTATTTCAAGCGAGGTATAAGACAAGTAATAGAAGAAATTTCATAGATGATAATTTTGCCGGTTTTCACAAACTATTTTGTAGTTCCTGAATATGGATATCCTATATAATTTACTGGTAATTACATACAAGATGAGGAGTTAAAATCAGTTTATTTATAAAATGTAAACAAAATAAATTACTTACCATTTTTATTCCTTTTTGCGCAGCATTTCAAATTCAATAAATTTTTATTCACTTTTATCTACAAATTGTTGATTTTAAAGGTTTTGATCCTTTTTTTTTATTTACCTTTTTTTTTTTTTTTTTTTTTTTTTTTTTTTTTTCCCCTGGGGAAGTTGTCTATGGTGTGCTATATAGGTAAACTGCTCATCACCGATTCCTTCCCCTTATGGTTTTCCTATCAGCTCTGTTGTAACCTCAAAGACAAATCGTATATAATAGATATTGCTTTTTTTAATAATATTTTTATTTATACATATTTGTTTATTACCCCTTACCATTCGTTACTTTTACATGTAAACCTCATGTTCCCCTCCTTCCAATGGGAGAATTTCAAATACAATAGAAAGCATGTTATCCAGAACCTCAATTTATACAATTACCTGAACACTGTTCAATTATCTAAACTTTCAGTTTGAAGGTTAAACAGCAAATTGGGACGATTCAGGAAAAAACTTACATTTTTTCATAACAGTAGCTGCAGTTTCTTATAATCTAATGATAATTTTTTACAATCAAGTAGTCCCTAAAAAACGAATTCTGAAGAATTTTTCTCAGGTGGAAATAGGAAATTACATTAAAACTGAAGAATATAAAATAGTTATCAGAAATGCTTACTATATGGTAAGAAAACGATCGGAAGAAATCTAAATTGTGAGGAAAATAAAAGGATGGAACTGGAAATAATCCTGAATGCCAAAATTTAAATGAAAATAACATTATCAAAATCTATTAGCAAGAAATCGTCAAAATTAAAAGCGGTTCTTATGTTCTTAATATTCAGAGAATGGTGATCAGAAGGTAGACTCTGACGCAGTTCATTGCAGTCGAAATCGAATTCATGATATGACAACATGTGAGGAAAAGTATTATCTTTGAAACAAACAAACAAACAAAATAGCCAAGGTTTCTTTTTTCTTTCTGCTTCCCTCCCCTTTTCTTTTGGTCTTTGTGTGCAACACGTTTACAAAAGTCTTTACATGGCCTTTATTTTTGCGCCCGTTGGTAGTAGATATATACTTCCAACTATAAAAATGTTTCAATTGATGCAAATATTCCTGTTCTGAAATTTTAAATTTAAAGAAATCAGTTTTGAAAAAACTGCGTAATGAACATTTTATATGTTCCTAAGATTCCTATACTACATTTACGAAACTTTTTACACATTATAAAAATTAAAACACAAACGTTTGACTTTCGTACGACAAAAATTGACCTAGATATCTGGTATTAAACTCAGGGCTCGTATTTAGGGGCCGCAAGCAAATTGAAGAGTGAAATGTTTGCATGTGTATGCAACTAAAAATGAAATGTCAGCTTGAAAAATAGTTTCTGATATTAAGATATTAAGCGATGAGCATTTCTGTGCAGATTATTGAGAAAAGTATTGATCAATGCATACATATATATATATATATATATATACATATATATATATATATACATATATATATATATATATATACATATATATATATATATTATTATTATTATTGAGTATCAAATTAATTAATAATTATTAACTGTCATTAATGCTTAATATTTATTAATTATTATTTAACTTGTAATTATTGTTTAATTAATTCACAATTTATTAATAATTTATTATTATTTATTAAAATAATTAAAGATTAAAGTAATTAAATAATTAAAATTAAATAAAATGTAAAGTGATAAATTAAAATTTAATAAGCGATTTTTTATATAATTTTATTGTTAAAAATAAAATTTCTACTAAAATAATTGTTCCGGGACATAAAAAAGTGCCGAAGCCTTTTTATTTAGGGCTCCGGTGCGCTCTGACTAAAATACGAATATATCACAAAAACTAAGAAGTACGGGAGCCGGGCTCCGGCGCAACCTAAGCTCTGTAGTAAAAAGCTTGCTGAGAATATTTTAGTAACAGATTTTTTAGAATTTGAGTACTTATAAATTACTATATGCGAGAATACTTTCGGCATACCAAATGTAACAAAGTCATAAATTAAAGACATGGATCTGCATGAATGGAATAATGAATGGAATAATTGATAGAAAATAATCAACCTCGATATATTATGATTTATTTACTTACCAACATCTCAATGCAAATTGAATATAACGTCATTGAATATAAAGTCGGAAATTTTGAAATTAAATATCCCGGTTAATTTTTGTGATTTCAGGGTCAAACGTTTCGTATTCTAATTTTTATTTTAAGATTTTAAATATAAGGACCGGAGAAGCTTATAAAAGGTTAGATTTCGTAGTTTTTACGAAACTAATTTCCTTAAGTTTTATGAACATTTGCCTTATTTGAAGCATTTTGGAGACGGGAAGTACGTGTCTAGGACCAATGATACCGAAAATAAAGACTGAGTAAAGACTTCGTGACGTGATATATATATATAGTATGTATAATTAAAAGATATAACAGTTATCTTCTTAATTTTCTAAAATTGTTATTCATTTTAAAAGGTGAAAGGCGGCAAATGACGATGATGTGATAAGTTGGACATAAGATTGTGTGGGTATTGTTTGGAAGAAATTTCACTTGCTTAAATTTCGACCGGTTCGAGTAATAAGTGCTCCTCTACTTTAATTACTTCAATTTATGCATATTTTAATTTAAATTTACTTCGGAAGAATATTTTATGTAGAAAAGCAGGTTCAGTTTTCGTTTTGAATATATCTTTCATACTTAAAAAGCCGCGACAGACGGAGAACAAACACTGCCACGAGATAAACATAAAATAATAACTTCAGCTTAACACTTAGACATATACAAACGGCATATAGAAAAGTCGTGACAAAAAGCATTTCTATTTAAAATCGCCATAATTTAATCTCTATATATTCATGCATGCTTCATTCTCTAAATACTTAAATTAAAACAGTCCATCTCTTATAATTAAATTTTGGTTCGGTATAAGTGTTATGTATATACAAATACTAAAGAACATTTTTAAGTTCCTCAGTCTGCCTCGGAAGTGAAATAACACTGAGAAATAAAACTGCCTTTTCCTCTGTTATATTAATTATTTAGTCCTTACGATTGATGCTAGCACCACAAGTTGTCTACTATCTACTACAAGATTAAGATACATTTCATTACAACAGGAATACGATCCGGCTACCAGGCAATGTCAGCACATAGCAACCTATCGTGAAGACAACCAAGCGATTCTTAATTAAGGTAAGGAGAAGACAATACGAATGAACTACTTATTAAGTGAAGCTGATAATGAAAATCGTCATTTATTGTCCCAGTGTAACATTTAAGCGCTTATAAGGGGACCTCTTTCTGAATGTTTTATTGTGATACGTTACATAATTGTGCAGCATCAGCGTTTAATTGAATATCATGACTCGGATTCACTTTGCACAGTTCTGATATGGATTTTCCTTTAGAAGTCTTTCCGTACAGATAAACTATGAATTAAAGAAAATGACAAGATATAATAGGACTTCAATGGAACTTCAAAAGTTTTGTTCTTTGTTTTGGCAACTGAACTTCGGGGACTAAGCTCTGAGAACTTATTATAGTTCTTAAAAGAACTATGAAGTTGCAATTTAAGTAGGAATACATTGACCCAGTTCAACTTAAGCAAGCTAGGTGGACTACATTTTAAATACTGCATTGCGTTTATTAGTCTATAAATGTGTAGAATAAACATAATATAGTTGGTATGGCAAGTTTTCTTCTACTTAAAATTTTAGTAATGCATAGTCCTTTTGATGATAATCAGACGAAACTTTGCCAAACTAGGGAAAAGAGTCCCACTTACTGGACCTTCTAAGGGAAGCTGACTCATATACATGTTAAACATGAGGAAAAATCACGAAAATACATCCAGCCTGTTTGCGTGGAATCGAACCCAGGTCGCAACTATCAGTGTTTAGTGACATTACTTCTCTGCTGCTTGTGGGCTAGTTAATAGATGAATGGAATTATACAAAACTGGAATGAAACTGTAGTATGATATTAATGGGCAAGCCAAGCAAACGTAATCCAACAAGTACTAAATTTAGGGACTTATCTTAATGTAACAGGATATATAGTTTGGAGATATAGTTTTGTAAATCAAACAATAACTATATCTTCAGATGCGAGAACAAAGATGACATAAACTGAAAATGCATTTAGTTACGAATTACTAGGTGCTTAATCATTCTAAAGTTCGCACCTATGTCTCTATTAGCGTCATTTTCGCCTTCTCAGTTGAAAACGAAGGCATTGTTTAATCTTCTAAACTACCCGTACAGCCTATTTTACTTGCGGCATGGTTTTACGTTTTAAACTACCAGTACAACCTGTCCCACTTGCACTAAATCAATTTTTGTTATTCAACTTCATTCTTTTGAGTGGAATGAAATTTATTAAAAGGATCTTTTTTGAATAATTTAAAGATTAAAAAGGTTTGTGGTAATTCGTATAATTATTAATTGCATTAAGTTGTACATAGAGACTTCATCTTTTATACATATAATCAGTTTTTAAAACTGGCAGTAATTAAATTAAAATTTGAAGTAATTAAATTAACATTTTTATGAAATAAAAAACGTAGCTTTGCGCAAAACCAAAAATTTATATGTAGACTACAGATTATTTGCATACGGACAAAGTATCCTTATCTTATGAGGATTTCTTATCAGAAGTTGGAAAATGTTTATAAGTTAAAAAAGCAAAACAGAATAAAAAACTATTTTTATGATTAAGTAGTATTTCTCAGAATCCTAAGTAATTATTTACATTGTTTGAAAAATTAAACTTAAATAAACCAGGAAATCTAAGCTGTATAAAAACTGTTCTTAATTTTCATGCAAAATAATCCGGTTGGCGATAATTTCATTATATTATTGATGTCTTGTGTTCTAAGCTCTTCGTTTTTATATGTACGATTGAAATGCGTTATGAAAGGTGAAAATTTGAAAATGATAATATTTTATTTTAACTTGAAAGAGAGTTTTTGTTTTATATTTTAACGAATAGCATGCATGCGTATTTCTGTAATGCGCTTTAACTCTTTATCTGAAAACAGACTTTACTTAAATCAGACAATTTCATTACATTTTTGTTCTAGAACTGAAAATAATGTTATATTTTACCCAATTAAATTTATAAAACTTTAAAACATATTTTTTTTTCACTTAAGAAACAAGTATGCTAAATTTTCTTAATACAAATACACTGAATTTTCTGAATTTAATTAGACATTTAAATTAAGGAAAATTTACATTTTAGTTTAATGCTCGCTTTGGAGAAACATTTGCCCTTCGTAGGAGGTTGACACAGATCCCTATATTAAGCGCCCTTTTTATCCCGTAAATATTTTGCTTAAATAAACAAAATAAAATATAAATAAATATTAATTCTAAAAGCAGTTCATAAGTATCAAATCTATAAATTTTTATTAGCGATTATAATTCTAGTGCTTCCCCCCCCAAAGTGTTTAAAAGTCTAATCTTATCATTTTGCATTCTTTTTATTTGCGTTTTCTCACTACAATTAGAGCTTTCAATGCGTGTTTTCGTCTTATCAGAGGTGCACTTCCTTCAAAGTCTTTCACACATAAAATGCAAAAATTTTAATTAGTAAAAACAACTCTGATATTACTTTTCCCCTAAATATAGGTTTTAAATTGGCTAGCTCGTCTTCCGTGAAACATTTTAACAACGAAATTTCTCAAGCATATTTTTACGAGTTTATTCAATTACTATAAACAAATCACTAATGTAAATGGCACATCTGTTTTCTATGCATGATTGGGACAACGACGAGACGTAATACACAATTCATGATCAACCAAAGCAGCGCTACTGAGTATGCGCACAATTTGTGAGAGATTGAGATTGATTTTGAATGCATCCTTCTCTAACTTGCATTAATCTTATCCGTTCAGACACAATATGGTACAGGCCAATAGAATGTTCCTTTTGTACTAAATTGTTTATGATAGGAAAAGTCTACAAATAAACATCCCCTTTTTATCCAGTAAAAAAGCGTATGCCATATCGAATGGATATTAGATTAACCAAGTTTTATGAATACTTTTTTTACTTTAGATAATAAAATATAACTTTAATTTTTCAATCTCAAGCAAAACTAACAAGAAAATATGCAGAACTATGTAGTGTAATATCATTGTATTCTATAAATGAATTCAAGTCATCATGCAAATACATTGTTGCTGCATTAAATTTAGGAAAGCCGTGTACTATCAGAACTGTTCTCATACCTTTGAACTTTACCGGTAATTGAAAATTGTGGAAAAAAAATGTCTTAAAATTGAATATTTTTCCGGAGGTGGCGACTAAAATAAAGCTTTTCTACAATTAGTATAGAATATGATATGCTACTGAATTCTTAGAAGAGGATATATAAACAGTGTATTACCGCAAAGTATGTCAAAACTATGTAAAGTAATAAGAATGCCATCTTAGAAAACTCTGGGGGATAGGCACTATTAATGCTAGACACTGTACAGAAGTCAGGAAAACTGATCTTATACTGTTCAGGTACCTGTAAAGAACGCTGAACCTAAACCTAGCGGTTATTCCTCTAATCCCCATTGCTGCTGGTAGGTGTTTTCCTTCGTTGTTTACATACTGTTTAGTTTATCTATAAGATATTATCTCCCTCCTTACCACATGCATTCGTAGTATTATTTAAAAGCAGATCCATCTAACATCGAGATATTCAAGATTCAAATTCTGGTAATGGAACTGAGGATTTCTTCATCTTTCTGGCTACGAAAAATTCTGAAATTGATTCTACAAGTGGTGCATCGGCTAGGTGTATGGCTATCTCCCCGTGGTTAAGATATAAGGGTGGTTACCACGGTACTCTCACCAATTTCCAACTTGGCTCTCTATTTAAACTCAAACTAGTTTGGATTCTTATGAAAGCCGATGGAAGAATTAGATGATACAGAAAAGAATTAACATAAAAATAACACGTTGGTTGAAATAAACACTCATAGGTTACCTTATGTTATGATTAAAACCATGAAGGTGCTTAGAATTTAAATAGAAAAATTATTTAATAAAACTAGGTGAGTGTGATTATTGTTTCCGTCTAATGTAAACAGAGTTATAAAAAAGCAGTAATGTTTTCTGAGAAACGCAGCACTAATAGAAGAAATATTGTTAAAATACATTCCACTAATACCGAGTTTAAACATTTTGCAATGTTTAAAGGACTATTTTTTAATCTCTTGTTTTCTTCTTAGTGAATCTTTATACATTTCATTGTGAAAATATCTTGAAAATTAGCAGCTTTTAATTAGGCTACGAATACAGCATGCTTGATTATTAGTTACATATTTAGATCTTGTTGGTGATTGTTCTTGAGAATTGCTATTTTCCTTTCATAAGGATATACTATTAAGGTATCCAGGCAGGCCGATAGATAGAAGCATCCTTTTTTTCAACTGTGTTTCGAGTATTCCTTGTGTAACACATTTTCCCTTAGCCTTAGGAAAGATTTCAATCCGGTATTCAAATCAATTCCTTTAAGTCAATGATTTAAACTCATTGCAATGCAGAGCTCACCAACAAAACGGAAAAAGAAGTGAGAAGAACTTATTCGCGTGTTTCAGAAGTCGAAACAAAAACAAAAACGTCATCCTCAGGGAATTCTGAAAGGATCTTCAAGAATTCTCTTAAGTTACAACCATCTAGCAAACACAGGAAAGGGAAGATTCATTTCTTGTAATACCCCACACCTTACGAACATAAGTCTGTTAAAATGGAATTATTCGAAAGACAGAATACTTCGAAGGAAAAACAATTTGCATGTGTTCTTTTAAACTGAATTGGAATCTTTGAAGCCATTTGATGAACCGGCCTTTCCCATCATGCACACACATCAGAGATTTGATTGGATCTGTGAAGTCAGGCGTTATTATCAGTGAAGCGAAAATGAAATCCCCTATATCGAGAGTAACTCCATATCCGTTCAATATTCGGTTATCATGAAATGCTTGACTTCCTGGAAGGAGATACGAGTGATAGAAAAAGAAATGGTCTCGTTTTCACTTACAGAAATATCTGAATATTTCAGTTTGACGAATTGTAAACCTTCCTGGAAGTAAGACATCCCTTTGGTGTAAACCAAAGCATGTTGTCATGGATGTTAAATAATTTCTTAAAAATGATGAGTTTATTAACTAATATGTGGCGGAATTATAATTTACTATTTCCCTTACATGTCATCGAGAAGTACAGGAAGTGAACTCAAGCAAGGTTAGGTTATTTGAATACGGCAAAGCAACGATAGTTATCTGCTTAATTAAGGGGAGATATGTCTTCATGGAGAACTTCATAAATGGCTTGTATTTACGTTACTCGTGAAGGAAAAACATGATAACTAATCATGCAGGCAGTTCGTTCTTCAACCCGAGACCATCTAGTAGTATTCAGTGGTTTTAACCACTCAGTCACTTATGAGTTAGAAATAGAGAAATAAGTCATTTAAACCAGTTGCCAATTATATTCATAAATGTGGGTATTAAATATAACACTAATTTTTTTTAATGCATCTCACCCACTCGGCCACTAGTGGGACGGAAATGAAGCAGAAAGACCCGAAAATGAAAAAAAAATTCTATTTTATTTATGAATTATGGGTATTATGTATAATATTAAATTTTATTTTATTACTACATACAACAAAACATTTATGCTGAATAATAAATTTTTTGAAATTTAAAAATTTCTACATAACAAAACTGTGCATAACGAAGGTAACATAATTAACTATTCTTTGCACTTGATTAAATTTTATCTGCTCTAACGAATCTTCGTGTTAAATAAAATTCTTACTTCAGTAATACAATCAAGAAGTAAAACTTAATAAAAATGCTCATTAAAAATTACTTCTTTCATTGCAAATAAAAATGAACAAGTACTAACCTAGCATTGCAAATAAAAATGAACAAGTACTTCTGAATTACTAACCTAGGCTACTTGAATGATTTCAGGAACTCGAGTATTTAAAGTACGGAGCTAGTGCTGGCAATTTTTCCCCCACGGTGCAGTCTTTGAGTCTTCTAAAGGCTGCCGCCTGCAGCCTCTTTAGGTACTAAAAATTTAGCCACCGCTAATTTCTTCCATCTAGTGGGACCTAACCGGCTGTGGCCTAAGCCCTATAATGTAATGAACCGGAAAATCAGACTTTCACTTATCAACTCAGCTCTGACAACAGGGATTCAAGTCCTATTGTTGACAGCTGCAAAATTCCTTTAACGTTTCTAAACTCCGCATTTGTTCTCAGTTTGAATTCAACCTAAAATATAATACAGTGACGACTAACTGAAGAAACAGTAGTTATAGGGGGAAAATAGCATAAAAACAACGTATTAATTAAAATAAACATCAAAATATAAATGGACTGCTTTTTTATTTACAATACGAATGTTAAATATAACATAATACTAAATTATACTTTCTTAATATATGCAACAAATTATTTTGTGGTGAATAATAAAAGTTTTAAAACACATAATCGTAATGCAGTTTACCACATGTATGCTTAGAATTTAAAATAAAAATACAGACTTGCTGACAAAAATGCAAGTTTTCATTTTCCTTAATACATTTTCTCTTTAAACTCTGAAAGTAGTAACATTTTGAGGAGATGGTAAAAATTATAAATATACATAGCTCACTTTTACACGTTTTAAAAAAGAAATGAGAAAACTTTCAACATTGGAATGCCATATTACTTAATCAAAGTATAAAAAAATTCTAGGAATTTTATGAAATAAAATGGTAAAAATAGAAAAAGACATATTTGCAAGGACTTGCAGTTTCATTAGATTTTATTACTGCAGGAGAGTCTTGAAAAAGTTGTTTACCAGGCATGATAATGAAACTAAAAATAAATAAATTTAAAAAGCAAATTAATTGCTGAGTTGTTGACCCTTTTTTGCCAGCTGTGTAATATTACCATGCATAATATTGGCTTCCATGATCCTCGCCGTAATTTTACTTAGATCGTCAAAGGAATTCCATCATCTAAGTTATATTTCTTTCTGCATGAAAAAGCTAATTAACTCCAAAAATTGTCCCAGAACAAGAAAGCATCCAACGAGCATTTTCACTTCGTCGTCAGTATTCAACAACATTTTTCGATAGATGAAAAGAATTTGCCTTGCCTTAGATGAAATATTCAAAATATCATCTCCAGGTGTCAATTAATTCAAGTGTTGATTCTTAAGTTCATTGGGAAAGTCGAAGTTAAAAGGTCACATTTTAGTGAAACAGTGGTTCAAGAAACCAACACGTATTTCATTTTATTTTTCAATCTGAAAAATCTCTAAGAGCTGGTAGAGATTGTAGATCCTTTTAACCGGAAAACGTGACAAAAAAAAATACATCGATTCTAGCTAAGATTTGAAACAAGGAATGTTCATTTGCTAGCTAAGTTGTTACTTGTTCAAAAAACGATGATTCCTTACAAGCTTTTTAGTCGTTTCTCCAAATTAATTTGGATCTACTTCCTAAAACGCTCTTTTAAATTCAAAATATTTATTAAAAATTTTATATAACTTAACCAATTTTATCTTTCGATACACAGATCTATTCGTTAACCTTTATTCAGGAAATTGGATTAGACAGAAAACAATGCTGTTCCTAGAGTCAAATTTATGGAAACTATTCTCAAACAATTTTGTGTTAATACGAAATGAAAGCGCAATTTGCATTTGAGAGTAGTAGGCGGAAACAACACCGTTACCCCAGAACAACTGGGTTTCTCACACCTCCTTAAAGCTGCGTTCCCACGGGGTTTATCTGAGCTAACGAACACAATTGACGTAGCCGACCCATCTCCAAAACCAGTTTTTTCCCATAGGGCAGCAAGTTGAAAAATCTGAACTGCAGGCACAGCGGAGCTAGTCGACACATGGAACTGGCTCCGTTAGCTCAGATAAACCCAAGTGGGAACGGGCCTTTAGAGTCGAAGCCGTCTCAAGAGTTAAATAAAAATATAAAATTTTAATTTTTAAATAAATTCAGTACAAAATGATACAAATAAATTGAATAAATAATATTAAAAATGAAATAAATTTTAATCATATAGCAAGTGATCAACCAAGTAATATAATTTTAATCATAGCAAGTAAGCAAGTAATCCGCCAAGTAATACAATTTTAATCATATATCAATCATATAGTATGTGTAATGTTACATGCATGTACTTAGATTTAACACACAGGGATCTTCATTTAACATTACAGGTTTCCAAAGAAGTGTAACACATTTATTGTGCCTAGCAGTAAATACAGCTGAACACGGTTGTATAATCCGCACGACTCTACGCTAGATGGAAGACGTAATCCTTCTAAATAACGAGATATAATACAGGGCAAGAACGCAGCATGCGCAAACCTGAAACAAAAAAAACCGAGTATTGCGACGGTTTGACGTCTCCCCGTCAAATGGCACACGATAGTGCTGCAGAAAACTTGCACCCTTTCCACGTGCAGAGTTCTTCTAGTAGAGAGTAGAGCTGGATGCTTGATGGCATAAATGCCCAATGCGCATATGTGCTCATGCGAAAATCTTCACAGCACTGTTTTGTCAAAAGTGCAATATACAGTGGATGGACAAAAATATGGAAACACCTTGTGAAATGCATGTTTGAAAACAAAGATTGATTTTAATGAAATATGTAGGTGGCGCTGGCATTTTTGACAACTGACGTCACCTATACAACTTCGTAAATGTGCTAAACAGTTCAGTTGTTGTCGGAGTACTGTTATGTGAGGTTGTCGTTGCATTATGTCAGAGTTAACAGACTTCGAACGTGGGCAAATTGTTGGAGCACGTATGGTAGGTGCTTTCGTAAGCAAGGTAGCCGAGGTGTTTAGTGTTTCAAGAGGCACTGTATCGAAGATTTATTCCGTATATTTGAAAAGCGGAAACATCATATGCTAAATCACAGCGCGGACGAAAGTGTGTCCTGAGTGATCGTGACAGACGATCATTAAGGGCAATTGTGACGAAAAATAAGACCACAGCTGCAAAAGTTACTGCTGAAATGAATGTTGTGTTACCGAACCCTGTGAGTACCAAAACAATTAGAAGGGAGCTTCATAAACAGGGAATTGCTGGCAGTGCTGCAATTGAGAAGCCACTCATCAGTGATGCTAATGCCCGTAACAGGAAAAGGTGGTGTTTAAGTCATAAAGCCTGGACTATAGAGCAGTGGAAGCGAGTAATATGGTCTGACGAGTCTTCATTCACATTGTTTCCCACTTCTGGCCGAGTTTACGTCAGGAGAACGCCATCTCAAGCCTATAATACAGACTGCTTGTTGCCAAGAGTGAAACATGGCAGGGGTTCTGTTATGGTTTGGGCAGCCATATTGTGGTTCTCTGCTAGCCCCATGATAACTCTGTCAGGGCACATGACTGCCAAGACTTATGTGAACATTTTGGCCGATCAAGTTCATCCCATGGTACAAACTTTGTTCCCCGATGGTGATGGTGTCTTCCAAGACGGCAAAGCCCCTGTTCACACAGCTCACATTGTCCAGGACTGGTTTTCTGAGCACGAGGATGAGTTGTCCCATCTCCCCTGGCCACCACAGTCACCAGACCTGAATATTATCGAACCTTTGTGGTCTACATTGGAACGGAAAGTGCGTTCTCGTTATCCACCGCCAACATCGTTATCTGAACTTGCCACCGTTTTGCAGGAAGAATGGTATAATATTCCCTTGGCAAACATACAGGAACTGTATTTATCCATTCCGAGAAGACTGCAAGTTGTTTTGGATGCCAACGGGTTTCCTACACCATATTAAGCAAAGAAACATGTTTTTTTAAAGGTGTTTCCATATTTTTGTCCACCCCCTGTAAGTTCGGTATGACCATCTAGGCAGGGATTCTCTCAGATCATTTGTTTGGACGCACCTTCTGCCCGAACTCCTTGATAGAGCATATTACCTTGTTTTCCTTCATTACCGTTCTCCCCGATTTGATGCAGGTAATACCGCCCACTATGCCCCAAAACACGTCGTTCATGCATGATGGTGCACCAGCATATTTTGCGATTGCGATGCGTAACCACTTGGATGCTGTTTATCCCGTAAGGTGGACGCGGCGGACCTGTTGCTTGGCCTCCATGCTCTAAGGGCCTCAATCTCTTGAATTCTTCTTCTGGAGTCACCTGAAATCAATAGTACATCAGACGCCTGTGGATCTGACTGGGCGGATAGTCGTCGCTTCAGCAGACATTGCCAGAACACCGGGTATGTTTGAAAGCGTCTGGCAGTCCTTCGTCCGTCGGTGTAGGCTGTGCAATGACCTTTGCGGCCACATCTTTCAACAATTCCAATAAAACTGTCACATCATCTCCCTTCTGACGTTGAACTATGATGTATTGTAATCCTGTTTTATATTAAATAAATGTTATTTTTATTATTGGCACCTTTTGTTCCATTCGACATCACACTGTTCATAACTATTTTGCGATTTTTCTCCCATTAAAAGTGGCTTGCGACCAATGTTATATGGCAATTTTTCATCCACTTGATGCCTACTATCACCCCTCTGAATTTGTCTATCGAATTTGGAAACACCCTATAGAATGTTTAACTGACTGTATTTAGTAGAATTTATTGCTATTTATAATAATTGTGTTACCCTAAACATTGAAATTGGGAGCGTTAAATGACTTATACTCAAGAATTATTCCTGATCATAACTAACAGACTTAATGAAATAATTGAGTTATAAATGAGCAAAGGCTGAAATTCGGAGAAATCAAATATAACTTCTTATTGTATGCTGTTAGATCAATTAAAATTTAAACACCGCATTTTGAAAGGCTTCATGGTTTATTTATTCTCGCAATGAATACTACCTGAAATTAATTATATCACCAAATGAATTCCGAAATAAAGATTGTAAATTGATTACAAAAAAAAATTATTCACGCACGTTACAAAATCTGTCTGAAATTATGAAGATGAGTATCGGTATTTCTGTTTTAAGCAGATTTGTAGGAAATTATAAATTATTCCTCATATGAATTTATTCATCTCGATTCAGTGTAACTACTATTTGTTGAGATCGATAATAATGCTGTCATTTTCTTGTTTTTCTTCATACTGCTAATCCAGAACAAGTATTAACCTACAAGGTGATAAATTTTTAATGAAATCTCGGCTTGCTTTTAATGCTAACACACATCAAAGACTTTAGGTATGAGGCATTGTATGATGAAAATTCGGGGCAGAAAATAACATTAGAGAGTAAAAATGTAGGTGAATGCTG
This sequence comes from Stegodyphus dumicola, assembly GCF_044657685.1. Taxonomy (NCBI): domain Eukaryota; kingdom Metazoa; phylum Arthropoda; class Arachnida; order Araneae; family Eresidae; genus Stegodyphus; species Stegodyphus dumicola. Next base: position 137,248,062 of record NC_140781.1, on the reverse strand, counting down.
TCTCTTATGCTGTATTTTTGTCTGGCATTCCACATACTAGATTGTCTAATCTAGACCATATGTAGATAAATATATGAGAAAGATATCAGTGTGTATTATAGTCACGGCTTCCGATTACTATTAACATACATGAATGATTTCAGCTAGGCATTACACAGCCAGAAACACAACGGCAAATAATATTAAGACAAGGTATTTCAGATGCTTGGTTATCCTGTACACTACATTTGTATCTGAGTTTAAGATTTCACGAATAAAAAGTTTCTCTTACCCCCTTCCCCTCCAAGGAGCCCAGCATGGCTTATATTCATTAATCTAATGTTTTACTCATGCAGTGCTTTGAAATTACTTAGAATCAAAATACATAACCTCCTCCCCAAATGTTTTCTTCATTTTTCTTGACAAATGCAATGTACCTATATGTTAAAAATTGAGAAAGAAATAATAAAAGTAACACAGAATAGTTATTATCGGATGACAAGATTTTTATCAAGCGTAATTTACTGCATTTTACTAAGAAGTAGCTAGAATAATGCACTAATGATAAAATCTTTTTAAACAACTTGACGTAAAATTAATATAAATCTGCAAAGCGATGTTCAATAAAAGCATTGGAATGATGACCCAGCGTAATTCTTCAGGAAAATTTGATAACTAATAGGTAAATTTAAATAGTTGACTATTAAATCTTTAAAAGTTTCGTGAAGAGGTTTAACAGGTAAAGGTATGCGGATTTGTGTTTTGCTGTTTGTTCTCTATATACTTATAAATTTAAATTTATAGTTTTTTAATACTACGTGTATAATTTTATTGTTAATTGCTAACTGTTGAAATTCTCAAATGCTGTTTAAATTTGTATCGCAGTTATTGTTATCAAAAGAGCTATACTTTAACTGCGGTGTCTAAATCGGTCGCAATAAATGAAAACTTGAAATTTTGCATTCTAAATGTTAAGGATAAGTTTCAGAAAAATTCATGCTTTCAGAAATAGGGAATGATGTTTCGGTTTCAAAAATATTTACTCTTGTTGATATTGTGGAATATAATGATCATTGCTACGACATGGAATATCGCGATAAGTCGGGAGTGAATGTAACTGAGGAAAAATCTTTGTAAAATTATAATGCGTAAGCATCTTTCCATCAATTAAAAAAAAGACTTTCTAACCAAAAATAAATAAAATTTTTGTAGTACACACTTTGAAATAATTTAACATTTTCAGCAGGAGTTGTATAAAAATACGGCATGACTTCGTATGCCGTAATAATCCAAAAGAAGTAACAAGTTAAATCTTTTACTTGTAAGGTGGTGTAATCTATGGATTTTATGATAAATTTTGCTTCAGAAACAACTGATACAAGTAAGACTTCGTTGATATTCTTCCTGAAGTTTCACCCACATCCATATGTTTTACAACGCTGAAGCCTTTTAAAGAGAACAAAAAGATTAGTCAAAGAAGCCATACAAATCTAGATTTGCGGTTAAACTTCCTGTATTGTGAAGACACAGTAAAATTTGGAATAATAAACAGCAGATATTTCAAATTAATTTTGCTTTAGGCTAGATTTATATTGTGGTCCCGACTGCCTGAAGAAGATGGTACAAGATGCGTTATACCTCGTTTTATTTTTAAATTCATTTGTTTATGGTATTATATTATACTTTGACACGTTATGTTTTTTCCATTTTTCTTTTTTACTTCAAAGTAAACGTTCTGGCTATTCCGAAAATAAAATTAAAATTTTTCTTTACTGAATACACATATACACACCGCTTGTACATAAGTCTTTACCCTGCCTTTATTTTCACAACAGTTGGTCGCTAAGTACATATTTCAATTACAAAAGTGTTTTAAAATATGAAAATATTCATTTCACGTTTCTAAATGTAAATTTTAAATGTAAACCTTTCTAACTTTTCCAAAAAATGCGTTTTATAAAAATTACGAAATTTAACTTTTTTAACAGTTCCTTGGTTCTTATATTTACCAAAATTTTATACTCATCATAAAAAATGAACAAGATAAAAAAAAAAGGTTTGATTCCAGTACCTCAAAAATTGACCGAGGTATTTAATTTCCAAATCTAGGATATTTAACGTCATTTTTTTAGTTGCTTTAAGGGATCGGTTAATAAAAAAATTAGAATAAGGTGTCATTTATATGTGTATAATATTCTTTAGCTTGATGTTTTGTTAAAATTAATGTAGCGAAAATATTTTCTAACCGGTAAACCGGTTTTCTAACCGGTAAGAAAAAAACTTTCTAACCGGTATTTTATTATTTATTACGGACTCGGTTCGACTATTTCTACTTAGGTAATTAAAAGTATACATTTTCAAACGATCAAAATGTTTCATGAAGTCTTATTGTTTTAGAATCATAATCTAATCATTCAAAATCTCGCTTAACTAGAAAGATATGTAATTTTTAATTTATTCATGTAATATTATGAGCTGGTAATATGCAAGTACTTCTTGTTTTTCTCACAGTGTTTATATGGTTTTTATAAGTCTCTGTGAAGCCTTGTCGGAAACTTTATACTGAGCGATATTTTCCCAGATAATCTGGAGAGAAAAGCTCCTCACTTAATTTATTGAAATCAGAACATCAGAAAAAAAACTTTCTAACCGGTATTTTATTATTTATTACGGACTCGGTTCGACTATTTCTACTTAGGTAATTAAAATTTACTAAAAGTCTATAGTACAGCTTTCAGTGCGTGATGTTGCTTCCGGTTCATTTGAATTTATTATTTCTTTAATTTTAATTTATATCTATAAAGATAGCAACATACACAAACATGCACATATATATAACATCGCTGGCATACTTTCATAATAAAATTTAAATCTAAATTCATCTGTTTATTTAGTATGTATATCATAAAAAAGGAAATATAAAGGAAAAGAGAAATAAGCAGCATGCCATGAGGGGGCGGCAGACTAAATTAATTAACATTCTCAAACCAAATATGTTAGTTTAGCTTAGGTTAGATCAGAAGATATTTTTCCCGCCTTTTTAGCATGCCTTCGTGGTGTAGTGGTGTCAGCACACTCGGCGCGTATTCGAGAGGTCCATGGTTCGAGTCCCAGAGAGGGCATTGCTCATTTTTTCATATCTCCTGCTTCGAAATACCTAATGTCCCTACAAGTGGCACTCGAACTAAAAGGCGGTGAATGATGATTCTTCGAGACCAGGATTTGGCGACTGGGTGTCAAATCCCCAGTCGCCCTTTATAAGGGGGAATATATAAGGTGTTTAGTGTCTTGGCAATGCTGCAGAATGGAGATACAAGTGGCCTGCGGGTGAACTACGGTTTGTCGACAGATGCGTCGATCCACTCTGGCTGCACTGGCACCCCTCGAACTTGCCATATTTTCACGTTCCAACTTTCGTCGCCACAGCCGGTGCGCTGTGGACGTATCAGGTGCGTGTTGGCTGAGATTTGCTGTATGGACCAACCTGCCCTTCTCAGTCCGATCACCATGCATTCCGGAAAATCGTGTCTGCTGGAACTGCCCCCGTTGACGACGGTCTGGTATTCTTTGCTATTACGCGTGTCCTCTGAGACATCAACAAATTTTCTACAGTGATTTCACTTTCAGAAATAACGGCCCGAAAATTTAACATTCTGTAGGTTCTTTCCCTTATATCTTCTTCAACGTGGACTGGAGATCTGCTCATTTCCCATCATTCGCATAATTTTAGGGCCACTCAATTTTGGTGTTGCATTTTCATTGTCGGGTAGTGTATGTAAGAAAAAATACCTAAATTAAAATTATTACTTAAATTAGCAATAGCCTTTTAATTTGGATATGTCTCTTCTTTATTCTAAAATTCTTAATAATAATTCAAAGATTTTTAAATCAATAATTCAAATGTATAATTATTAATACAGTAATTTTTAATAACCTTCATTAAATAAAATAATTACAAATTTTCAAGTTAGTTACTTAATTTTATTCATCAAATTATCTAAAATTAAATCACTAATATTATGAAATTTCAATCAATATGATTTTCATAATACATTGTAGTATTTTAAAAATTCAATACAAGAAGGAAAAAAACATTACATATTTAAATTTTCAGAATTATAATAACGATTAGCAATTTCAATATGATTATAATGTACAAATTTCTAGCTGCACTAATTAAAATCTTACTTTATTCATATAACACTTTATGTAAAATTTAAAAACTATATCAGTATTTGACTTTTTCGATTGATGAACATAATATTAACGACGAAGAGGGAAAGTGAAAATCAAATCGTCACACTCAGACTTGAAGCACCTTCTTTGAACCGAGATTAACGAACTTCAAAAGCACTGGGAATGCGTAACTGAAATGATTTCCCAACTAGCACCGAAACGTTTATATAATGTTCAATGCAAGTGTTTTACGAACATGTCAGGAACGTTCCGATGACAATTCGGAATCACGTCTATACATTACAGTTCTAAAGTGGCCTATAGTACATCGAATATCAGTCTTAATCGCAGTCTTGTGCAACGAGTAAAGAACGTTTTGTACAAACGTTCATACAGCGTTCTATTAGAATGTTTTAAATCACGTCTACATATTGCAGCTCTAAAACGGATAACAGCACATTTAATATTTATGTTAACGGCATTCCCATGTAACGCGTAAAAAACGTTTTATAAAAGGGTCCATACAACATTCTATCAGAATGTTTTAAGTCACGTCTAATAACGAACAAGAGCACGTGAAATGCATGTGTTACTAGCACTCTTATATAGCGCATAAAGAAAGTTCTGTAAAAACTCTTATAACATTCTGAAATACGTCTATATGCTACACTTTTGACTTACCATAGCTCTCTAAATAGTGATACTGGTAGCACTTTCGCGTAACAAATATACTATAAAGGTGCACCTAAAGCATGTCACAGAAAGGCAGATATTCATGGAAATAAGCTTTCCCCTTTTTTATACATTTATATACGATGTTCATAAATATCTCCCCAAAACACATTTTTAACATATAATTAAAAATACTTAACATATGTATTTAAAGAACATCTGAAATATTAAATCTTTATTTAAATAGCATTCTTCTGTAACAAATAAAGATGTTTGTTTTTAATATTTCATAATATAATAAGAAAGAAAACTTAAACTAAATAAAATTAAGATTTTACCCTCTTTCTTTCACTCACAAGGAAGAAGGAAATAATTAATATCATTAATTTCTAGTATTTAATTTTTTAATGCGTGAAAGAATGATAAAAATTCTTAAAACAACTTGAATAAACATTTTATGTGTCCTTTTCATGAATTTTTTGACAGCATTTGCATGCCTAATGATTTAACAACAATTCTATTTTCAATTTCTCCAAATATATTATAAAATAGGCGTCTTTATTGGTTACATCAAAATTCTATTTAAAGCGATACTAATATTTCAGATGATAAATATACCTGTTACGTGGTTAATAAATATCTTAAACAATTTGCATTTATGTTAAAAATATTCCTGAGAAATATTTACAAAATTCATAAATAAAGAAATGAACACATTTTCAAAAAACTATATTCCCTACGACATGTCTTGTGTTCACCTTGAATAATATATTCTTTATGTATTACAAAAACGTACAATCAAATTCAACATTTGGTATTCTGTTTTAGGTTATAGAATTATCACATGAAGATGTATTTCAAAATGTTCTCCTTGAATATATTTTTTAAAAATAATGTTATAATACTTTGTAATACTGATGATATATTTTTAGAAACATTTCATTTAAAAATTATAATGTAACAGATAGCGATAGTATAATGTAACAGATAGATAGATAGTAATTTAAAGTGTAATGTTACATCATTGCTAAATTGGGAAAAAAACCGTTATTTGTTCTGAATTTGTATTCATTTTTATAAACTATTACTTTTGCATATGGATATTAAAATTTTCACTGTAAAGTGGATATATGTGCATTCTTTCTTTATATTCAATGTATACAAATATTGAATATAGAAAGAATTTATTTCTCAGTTGCGTGCAAGAAGCGCGTTTCTTCAATACCAACTTGACTTAAATGCCATGCCTCTATAAAAATTTGCAAAACTGCTATATTTGATATTCAAACAAATGTAATAAATATATTTCTCAACACAGTGTATATTTTACATACTTAACTGTGAACCATTTTTCGCTCTATACGAGCACTTAGAAAATTACATATATTTGCAGCACATGGCATCAAAAATGTATATAGTGTCATATTTTGCATTTGAAAGTTGTATTTCAGTGCTGTAAGCTGCCATATTTTGTTTCCTTTGCAAATATTACCTTTTCAAATTAAAAGTTATAAAATAATTTTCATTAGGGGCTTGTTTATATGCAATGATTCTGTTAAGCTCTGAGGCATCTGTTGCTTGCATTAGAGATCCTAAAGATAATGCAAGAAACAAACCGTTTAAAACTGCACTAGATGACAGTTTTGCGTACGATAAGAAATTGAAGTATCAAATGAAACTGATATGTTATACAAAAAAACTTCAGGGCACTTTTGTTTTAAAATTACTGCTAATTAGGCACTGGCAGTGATTAACTGGCTCTATGATAAATTATGGTCTTCTCAAAGTCAAACTAGTCTTAAGATACAAAGTTATTGATTAAAAATAAGTAATGAAATTATAAATAGCAAATGACTGTAATTTGTCATATTTCTTTTAATATGCTTGCAATAAAATGTTTGGAAAGACACTGGATTTGTACTTTGCTCTTGCGACTTACTCTCATTATTGGAACTGATATTGCTAATACATAAAAAGAAATTTCAAGATTTTTTTCAGTCATGTTCATGTTCAAGACTCGTGCTTTAATTATGTAATCAACTGTTCATGCATATATGTTTTGTCAAAATAATAATTTTCTTTTCAAAGATGATTAAATTTAGACTCTTTTCTTTAATCAAATATATGTTAAAACTAAAAAAGTGACTGCAATTAATCAAGACTTTGTGGGCCTTTCTTTACTTGTAAACTGCAGGCTGCCCATTCATGAAACAAACTGTATTATATGCATTTTATATAATTAATATTCTTAATGAGATTTAACAAATGATAATCCAGTTGTGATTAATTGGATAAAACCATTTTATATTGGTATTTTGCTTGGCAGACATAATTTTTCCCAGGTTATGTGAATATGAGATATTCTTAAATTGATTGAAAAGAACACAAGTAACTTACGATTCTTCAATATGAAATATTAAGTTAAAAATGCTTTTGATTTTTAAAACTACGTTTTAAAATATTAAAAATCTCTGGATGACTTTTTAAACAGCCAGGAGCCCACAAATTAAGTATTATGTTTCATCTGTAAAATCAGTTTTCAATTTCTGTGAATTGGTATTAAACCAAAAATAATAAAATGCACTCTTTGTTGAGTCATTAGGTTATTTTGAATTAAGAGACGTGAAAAATAAGCGATGCCCTAGCCGGGACAGGAACCTCGACCTCTCCATTACACGCTGAGTGAGCTACCGTTACACCACGAAGGCATACTGGAAGGGTGGAGAAAATACCTTATAATTTTAATAGTTTTTAAAGATTTAATCGTCCTTCTCAAATATATATAAGTGAATAAATAGCCTCGTGGTGAAACTGGTAAAAGAAGTTTTTCTTTTTAAATTAAGGTTAACTATATTTTTAGCTATAGAATGTGAATGGATGCTTTTGCTATCAAAATGTTATAAGTTGTTTTAAATTTGATCAATAATGAAAAAACAATAATCTTCCTTTATAGATAAAATATAAACCTTTTAGTTATTGACAACTGTGGAAGTATATTATTAAATTCATTTTGCCATTAGTCGTCTTTTTCATAATATTAATCAACATAGAATTTTGAATATTCCTCAACTGCTACTTTTTCAACAACATAATTTCGAAATAAAATCTCTTGACACCAAAATAGTTAGGACTTTTACGCATAACTTACAAACTTTTATTTTAAGTAATGTTCGAATTTTTAGTTTGCTCTTATTTTTACATTCACATTCTTCCGATACCACTCCCTCCACAGATATGAATTAAAGAATACGCTGAAAAATTAGCTTCATGATAACATTTAAAAGTGATTTTTGCTGTGACATGCTTTGCACGCTTGAAATCCACTGTTCAGTGACTAACCATTAGATTTGAGTTTTAGTGTGACAACAAAAAAATATATCTTTTGTGAGTCTCTTAAGCTAGATTTTGAATTTTCAAAGTCAAGAAATTGACTTTATTAAATTTGCAGTACAACTAATGATTACTTGATTCGCTACTTGTCATATTATATACTGTATATACTAAAAAGACGGACGCCAGATGGCTCTGTCTTTTTAGTATCTACAGTGTTGTCTTTTTAGTATCTACTGAGTTGTTTTAAAAAATGGTGCCTTTGATGAGGCGAACAATGGCGAATGCGAATGAGCGCGATACACAACAAAGGAGAAAAGACAATACTCAACAAAGGGGGGAAAACATGTATATCATTACCTTGATATACATGTTTTCCCTTTGTTGCGTATTGTGTTAGTGATGTCAATAAAAAGTTGGGATTTAATTAACGTCTTCGAGTGAATCGATCTCGCATGAGATGTAGGAGAAATTTAAATTATATTATATTTATTGAAATGCTGAAATACTAAACTGAAACTGAACTTGAACGTTTTGGTTGCAACATGTTATTAAGCACTGTTTCAGGTGGGGGGGGGAAGGAAGGGTAAAAATTACATTTTTTTTTAACTGTGGAGATATATAGAAGTATTTATCAATAAATATTTTAGTTATGATTGAATCATTTCAGTGCTTATTTAATGTTCAGTTTTTGTAACAGGGAAAATTAGAGAACAGCGTAAGCAAGGAGACTGAAGCCTTATAAATACAATGAAATATTTATCGAAGATGTTGCCAAACTGAAAAAAAAGTTTTCTTAAAATTATTAATTTGACACTTTATTTCCTGCAAAATAGTAAACCACCAGGAAATTGAGATTATTCAATAATTATGTGCTGGAGAGGACAGTAATGTTAAAACAAGAATCTTCTTTTAAATAATAGAAAATGACGAATTTTACCAGATGTACAAATATTTTCCGCATTAGACTTTCGATAGAAATGCTACAGCTAAAAGCACACTTAAGATAAAAATCATGCGGGGGATAAATATTATGTCAAGATTTGCATGCAAATTCCCGAATAAAATAACTCTACTTCCAAAATAATGAAATACTCTTAAGGGACCCCTGCCATTAAGTGGAATAAAAATGCAAAAAGATAAAAAAAGATTTCCGGTTGCTCTTAAAACCGTTGCCATGACGACGGCGGAAAGTTTAATTTCTTTTGTTTCTTTAAAGGGGCCCTCTTTTGCAAAATTTAACAAGATGGCTATTCCTTTTTCACAGATGCACTTTATCCTATTGGACATTTTAAGGACACTCACACACATCAATGGCATTTTAAGGACTGCTTATCACAGTTTAGTGCCAATAAACAATGATAAAGATAACAGAGGAATAAACATTATTAGAAATGGAGAAAATAGTTTTACAAGTAGCATTAAGGAACAGTGTTTCGAACAAAATTTAGACAGTATAAATAACCTCGAGCACGTGTAGAAAAGCAGTTAGAACATCTTTTTTTTAATTATACAATATTTACACAGGGTGTTTCAAAATTAAGCACCTGTTTTGTAAAATCAGACATTTTTAAAAAGCTCAATATTTATTATGATTAAAATGGGCTAAAAGTGTACTAGATTTTATTCTTGTATGTAAAGGGGTTCCTAAATCAAGATTTGTTTTTGTTTTTCCTTCTTTTTTAGAGTTTTTAAATCATGGATGACGAACTGATGTTTATAATATCCTGTACCACAGAACTAAAATTAAATGAAAAAGAGAGAAACATTTCAAACAAACGGTAATAAATCTAGACTTACAGACAAAAAGATTCGTAAACTTGTGAACAAATTTAAAAGATTCGTGCATTATGGATCAGTACATGGCGAGGTATGGACGTGAATGGCAAATGATATACCTCAAATGATATACCTGGACAACCTCAACAGTTGTTCCAAACTGAATCAACAACTTCGATTAAAGAGGCCACTGTGAGACTTTATCTACATACAGAAGAAACGATATCACATATTCTTGCGTTCAACAGTTCTCAGAAAGCCTTTTCACATCAATTACTGTATTCCTTTCATGAGGAATCCGACTCGGTCAGCAAAGTCCACAGAAATTGTAGAGTAAATAAAAAAATATTATTAGATGACATCTTATTCAGTGATGAGACGACAGATCAGTCCACAGAAATGAGAACTACCTTACCTAGTGAAATAAAAACCCAACTGAAATCATGGAATGGAAAGAGACTCTCTAAAATTTAAAGCGTGGCTTTGAAAATTTTTTCTCTCTTTCTTTTTAGTATTACCTTTTGTGAATGTATCATTTTTGTAATCATAGGTGAGTTGCAAATACAATGTGCGCCCATAAAGTAACTGCACAGTTTCTAATAAATAAGTAAAATATTACTAACCCTCAAAATAAATTTATCTCATGCATTCAAAATAACCGCCAGATGAGTTTATGTTATTTTTCCTATGTTTCTTCATGTCATCGAAACTCTGTTTATAGGGGTTGGAACAAATTTTCGAAAAACAGGCGTAATATTTGATTTAATATCCAGACGATTCCAAATCTCTCCCCTTTCATTGCCGGATCCACTAGCGACAGGGTTATTAAATAGCTGAACCCTGATAATTCGGTCTGGGGTTCGAATTCTGGCGAACAGGTTGAGTGGATGGGAGTTTTCATGATTTTCCACAAGTGTACCGTGTATATACGAGCCTCTAGAATGTGCTTCACGAAGGCATTTCTCTCCTTACGCAGATATTCCTAGAATGCTTTACCATACCAAATAAATCAAACCCAAACAATCAAACCTTTCATGGCCACCTTCGGAAATAGGAAAAAATCAGCTGGCGATAAGTCGGGAGAATAGATTGGGTGATTTATCACGACATTTAAATACTTACCAAGATATTGTTACTCTATTGTTACTGATCTTTTGTTTATGAAATTCTGGGACTCTAAAAAGAAAGATGCAAATAAATTTACTTTTTACTGAGCAGCATTTTTACAAACACCAGCCAATTAGCTTAAATTAATCGATTATATTTACTCAATAACTACCAACTTCTGCCGCTTTCATAGTTTTATGTTAAAAATAACTGAATATCGTATATCAACGTGTAGGGTTTATATTTATTTTAACTAACATTTATTTTAAGCTATCTTTCCTGTCAAGCCTTTACTTTCCCCTAGAATTGCCAATGCCAGAGTATGTAAATTTTAGTAGAACGCGCAGAGTATTCAAATTTTAGCAGAAGTAAATTGAGTTAAATAGAAGGGAAACGAGATTGTAAGTGTGCTTCTTGAATCGCGAGCGTGAAGGTTGCTAGGTAGAGAATTTAAGAACCGCGCGTTTCGGCCTGTGTGCCTATCTCGGCAGTTCGTTGAATCTTTCAAATTCTTAATCAGAAAGTTTGCTGAATCTCAGCTGTATCTTAGAACGCGGTTAAGTTAGTTACGATTATAGAGCCTCGTAGGTAGTGACTTCGTTATTTATTCATCCTGTCATTTATTTTTAGTTGTACTTTTCTATTTGGTTTAACCGCCGGGTCGGCGTAGTTTGTGAGCGTCAAGTGAACGCAACTGTGATTTCTAAAGTGAAATAAAAAGGGCTTTAAACCCTTCTTACGAGTTTGTATAATTTACAGTTCATAGCAGTCACTACTACTATTGCGGACAAGTTGGGGCCACGCAACATCATAAACGTTTTATAAAAAGCAGTATTTCTTCAGCAGTTCGTTAAAAATCATTCTTCCTCTGCTTGCAAGTGTTAAAAGATGGTTTTTAACCATTTTCCTATGTACAGTAAGCATTTAAGTTATGATGTTAGGGTTATTCTGTTGCATATTTTGAAAGTAGGAACTAGTATGTAACAATATGCTTATTTTTCTATTACATGACGCATATTTTATGCAGAGCTAATAAAATGTTTTAGGCAAATCCATTTTCGTTGGCTTTATACGTAAAATATTATCTCCTCAGAATAACATTGTACCATCCATATTCAAATGGAAGTTATTTATGCTATTGGTTAATAGAAATGAGAAATCAAACTTTCTGATAAATCAGCAGAAAACTAAAGATGCATACATACGCACGATATCAGAGCATTATGTGAAATTCGATTAAAGATTTGTATACCAGCAAGAGAGTTTGGTCATCAAGCAGGATAAATGATTAACCTAAATTGTCGATTGGTCACAGAGAGTCTTAATCGCTCTTTCCTCTCTGCTCATAATCACCAATTAGATATTTTAAGCTCCCATCACGTGCCACTGATTTCAAATTAGCTGTGTATACCAAAGAGGACGACATATGCCATTCCATTAATGTTATTGACATTTGCCGTTTCAGTAACATGATGTGCAATTGTTTGACTTAGTTTCCAGTTTCGCTTATATGTATGAAATTACTGAGTAATATCTCTTATGCGAATTACAGTTTCAGTGTTCCTTTCAGTTAAGTGAAACAATATAGAATTGGTAAACATTTATGTCCTTTCTAAAATCCTTTGCTCTTAACAGATCAAGATCGAAACCTGTACGTAGCATCCTTATTTGAGAAAATATTTTACCTGATGGTCTATTTATGCATTTGACGAAAATAAGATTTTTAACCTCAAAATAATTTTTTGAATGAAATGAAATTTTGACCTTAATTTTCGAAGAAAACTGAGTTTTTGTAACTTTGGACGAGTGCATGAACTAATTTCCGCATTCTCAACATTTAATTTTTAAAAAAAAGCAGAAAGAAAATGTGCGATTTTTATCTGAAACATTTCTTCTCCTACTTCTTTCTAGCTTACTTCTTCTCTGAGGAAAATATGAAAGCTTCTGAAATCAACAAAAATGGTATTATTCTAATTGTATAGCGTTATTAGGTTATTTGAAGCTGGAGACGTGAAAAATGTGCAAGAAGTTGTACGAAGCTGGTAACATTCCCTGCTAATTCAGTTGGCGGGAATTTTCGTACACTGAAAAAAGGTCTTAGTTTGGATGAAACTCGGAAGCTTGGTACGTATAAAATTTTATAGCCAATTGAATATGAAGTCTAATGTAGTTTAACTAAAACACTTTCTTTTTTTCAGATGCAAAAATTATTTATTTAAACGGTGTAATTAAGCGGTAAAATAATATCAACGTTTCAAGAACAGTCAATTACATTCACTTTTGGTACATGTTCAGTACATTTCAAAGACATTTTGCTCAAAATCAATTCTAAATTTTACACTTCAATTTTGCATATATTCTTTTGCGTCCATTATGATATATTTTAGTTATATTAACTTTCTATAAAACGTTATACATATCAGAAAATCTTAAAGTAACGTGGGTTTATTTTGATATATGTTAACGATATCACTTCATAAATATATTTTTATGAACCGAAAATCATAGTACTTACATTATATTTCAGTTTTCTAAAAAGAGGAATTAATTACAATATTGGTATTGGTTATATGAACTTGAAAATTAACAGCGGTAAAGTTACTCATTCCGTGTTAGAGAAATTTCCATTGGAACCTTTTAAATTTAAGGAGGAATTTAAATAATTTTGAAAATGAATTACGCCAAACATCATTAAAATTCATGCCACACAAATTAAAAGCACATGCTTAAATAAAAATCATTTTTATAAAGAAATATAAATGTTTTCAATATAATACATAGGAAGTTTGAAACAATGTTTACAAACATTATTTCCTTAAAGCTCCGAGCTCATAAGCAGGTACATCCAATTATGAATTTTCTCAAAGTAAGGGCATTTTATGAAAACAATGCTCTGAGTGTGACGATTGTTAAATATAAATTTTACACATTTTTCGTAGCAGAAAACTGCCTATTAGTAAATATTCATTAAGCTTTTACGAGTTTAAGGAGAAAACAAAATCTGTTCTTTATGCTCAAAATTCGCTGAAACGTGCCTTGTTAGTACTTGCTTGTTTGTTTCCAGTTTCGAAAACGAATGCTGTTTTATCCAGCATGGAGCAATTAATCATCCGAAAGAGCAATATTATTTAAGAGAGTTTTATATAAATTTCCGGAAAAGAAATTCCAGAAAAGAATATTCAATTTCACTCAATTAAGGATCCTGAAAAATTATCTAAGTAATTCCTTTTTGAATATCTGCAAATGTTTCATTTAAAAAGATAGAAGTTTCATAGCATGCCAGAGACTAAAAATATCTTACAAATTGGAATTTTTACTCTTCGGTTAGTTAAAACTTTTAGAGGTGTCCCAAATTGTAAAGCTTATCAAGAAAGGTCTGTCGACGTCGACGACATAATGGTTACCGGAGCTGACTTGTAGTTTGAAACCAAAGCTGTGGGTTTAAATCCCGTTTATTATTTTATCGTCTTTTTCCCTCTTTTACAGTGTGTAGTATCTGTCGTCAACTGTGATGCATCCAAGGTAACTTTATCGATGAAGAGACTATGGATTCAGACATCCTCGACGAATGCTTAACTAGTAAGTCACTGAATAAAAAGAAAAGTAAAATAGTCAGAGTGACAGTATTATCAGTTTTTAATAATTGCTATTTAGAATTCAATAATACAAATTCTAAGGTCATTAGGTGCCTGTAAAGTTCTTTAGACTCCAAAATTTTATGATTACGAGTACATATATTCCAGAATATTACCTGATCGCATCGTTTTAAATTTTATTCGTTATTTTTTTTTAAATTTGTGACCAGTGAAATAATGGACCATTACTGCCCATTTATTTTATACGCATGTTCCATTTATAAGCGATACTAATGCCTGACAGGCATACTTTACCTGTTTTTACAAAGGTATCTGTGTTTTACAAATATATACATGTTTCGTCTCCAACTGCTTAGTATTTCAGGTTATATATTGTTGAAATTCAATGACACAGTATTTTTAACTGTGTATGATAACAAAAGTATGTCTTTTACGTCATAATATGGTACCAAATTTGTTTTATAAATGTATTATTTATTCACTTTTATCATTAATTACAGAGATTCACTCATCACTGTTATAAGCTATTTGTTTCGAAAGAATATTTTTTGCCTAGTGTTGAATTTTATATTTGCACGTTTTTCTTCGCGTTAGGTAGAAAAATATATCCTTATTAAGACGTCAGCCAACAATAATGTTAATAAAAGATGTTGTTAACCTCGCTAAACACCATCTGCCAAAACTCAGGAAATTATTATTAAAAGGAACTTAACAGTATAACTTAATTCCTGTCGCCACATCATTTCTAAAATATAATTTACTACTGATACCAGCGTTTTCACACTAGTGATAAGTAATTATCTCTCTGTATAGTATATATATATATATATAATTACGATTGCATAATTTCGATTCAATTTACACCAGGAGACTTAAATGCAACTTCCGCATAGAGTACTTATTTGGATCTTTTGCATGTAACCTAGCTGTCTTGGCTTACAGCCAGTATTCGTGGAAAACTATGCCAAGAACTTTAGCTGAGGAAAAATTCAGGTATTGATTTTGGGCATACACTTGGGAGCGTCCTTGAAAAGTGATGATTAGAAATTTCTTTTTCCTGCAGACTTATGTATCGTATGATAAATTAAAGTTGTCTGCTAAGAGTGTCAATGATCAGTCTATTGCTGCGGTTTAATAAAAGACCGTAAATGAGATAGTTTAGACTCTCGCCTGAAAGAAATATGCGTAGCTCAAAAGAAACTTTGCATGCAGAGTAGGACATAAATAAAAATTAATTTTTGTCAATGAAACCAATTTTGTTTTCCCGATTTAAAATTATTTCCAATAAATGGCACTGGTAAATAGCATGTAGGTGGAGTATAGAATTGTGAATGAATGTTATCGTTTTGCAAGCAATATACTGTTTTATGATATATATTTTAAAATATCCCAATAGATTTCAAATAGCTAGAAGATTATTGAAAATCTAAAAAAAGTTATACAGAAAATTAAATTTATTTTGATGAAGCTTTTTAAGTGAAGAAAATATGTTTTTAAAGTAAAGTTTGTCTATATGTAGTGTTATTCGAATGTATATAAAGGTAGACCCTGTTATCTTTAATGAATTCGGTTATAAATTCCTTGTACGCTCTTCGAAGACTTCAGAAACCATGTACTTTCCCTTGTACTAGATATATATATATATATATGTGCGTGTGTTTTTTTAATTAAATTAATATGAATGTTGTGATTCGTTAGTTACATCAAGTAAATTTACAAAAAATAAATATAATTTGATTATATTTTTGTATGCTTATTAATGTAAACATAACGTTTCCTTATAAGTCATATCTATACATCTCGGTAAAAACAAATAAACGCTTATCAGAAAAGGAAATAATTTACTATATAAAAAGGTATATACGTATAATTTCGACAATAAGTACCTAAGTACGTAATCATAGCCTTTAACTTAGAATGTTATACTATCAAAAGAATCGCAAAAATTTTTAGATGACTATAAATATAGTAGGCGCCAATTAATTTGATGGCGTTTGTCCACGGTTATTTTAGTAACAGTAAACGCTAGAAATATATCCTTTAAAATAGCAATGAAGTTTAACTAATTTAATATAACTAGAAACATATACATAGGTACTTTCATAGAATTTGAATTAGCAGAATGCAAGAATTTGTTCATGAACTGTTCATACTGTTTGCAATTCGAATATACTGACAATTAAATTTAAATTTTAGAATAACATTTATTTCAGGTAAAATTCAGAATACTGAAGCATCACGAGCTTTCAACTGGCAAACTAAATTTGCAGACTGTACCAACCTGGGAAATTCTCTCACCTTTCACTAGATACGTGGCTTGGTGTACAAACGTAAAGTGACAAAGCTTGAATCTATTCATTCCTTCAGTAGCAGTCTCTCACCGTACCTCACGCCGTTCAGTCATATCTTTGTCTCTATATTTATAAGCATCGTATCTGTAACAAATACGTTATTGAAATGAATTCACAAGTCGTGGATTTAAGACAACTGATGTAAACGACAGACCCTCTCAGTTCCACTTCTTTAGGCATTGCATTCAGCTTTCCATTCGCAAACGAGCAAATGAGTAGTAAAAGTAAATTTTGAATTCTACTGATGATAAAGAACATGGGAAATCAGTTAGGATGTATCATAAATGAAATATTTTTAAAAATTTGGTCGTCGCGAAGAAAGTAAATCTCTGATTGATGAGGAACAACTGTATTTTTTTACTTTTAAATTGCGTGCAAATATGAAAAATTGGCTTCAATTCTTACTGCTTCTATAATACAAGAATGGACTATCCAGACGAGAAAGTGGTTAGTGACACTGACTGCCGTACCGAAGGGCTGAGTTGGAATCTCGGAGAAGGCATGGATGAAATTTGTCCGTCTTTTCACAGGAGACAAAGGTGGCCCAACTATTAGGTGCCTCCATAATAAAGTGAGCACCGCTTCCGGGCAAGGTATTGGACAACGCCCGTAAACGGGTAGAAATGGAGGAAAATATTGCAAGTGTTATAAAATAATGAACTGTGATAAGTTTGAATTTTCCCACCAATTATCGACACCAGTTGCAACTTTGTACTCCTTTACCTTGCGTAACTCAGGCAAAGTCTGCTTCTTATATCAGGGGTTCTCCAGTAGTAGAAGATCCTGAGGGAATTTCATAGTTTCAGGAAGGGATGCGGTTTGCGTTTTATTTACCTTATAATGTATTTTCTCCGGCTTTTCCCATGCCTTCGTGCCGTAATTGGAAGCTCTTCAAAGCATTTTCAAGATGTCCAGGGTTCGAGTCCTGACGAGGGCACTGAACATTTTTCACGTTCCAGCATCGATATAACCTAATGAATCTGCAACCTGTTAAGTATTGTTTTTAGTTTATGAATATAAAATTCTTACTTTTATTCAAATTTTAGTATTTATCAACTTGTTCCATTTATAAAACACATTAAAAATAATCTAAATTTAAATAAATGCATATGTATTTTTGAATTTTAGAAAGCAGGAGGGGAAGAATGATTGTCTAGCAAGGCGAAAGAGATGCATGGGACAAAAAATGTTGAGAACCACTGTCTAGAATGTCTAGTCTGTTCTAGAATAAATTTATGTTTTCAGCATTAATCATTCCCAATTTCATTATTAAACATTACGAAATATTAAGTATCTGAATACTAAGAGTATAAATACTGTGTTCAGAGAGAGGAAAAATAGACGTATCTCATACAGCTAACAATAGTTGGTTACCCAACGACAATTTGATTTTAGTTCTGCGAAAATTATCCTCAGAACTTTGTCGGATAGTGAACTGGACTTCCTTGAAGACTTTTACATGTTACAAAATGTCCACCACGTGGTAAGATTGCTTCCCCACAAAGCGGGTTTAGGGTTGCTAGAAAATAGCAAGGAAAGACAGGGTTGCCATATTTGGCCAGAAATAGTCAATTTGGCGATATTTGGAGACAAAATTGGCGATATGCCATAGACGGCTGGAGAACCTTCTAGAACGAATTCTGACCGGTTTGAACCAGAATTTTCTCGAAGGCAGATCAGAAGCTATATAAGCCCTGCCTGTACGCAATGTAGCAGTTAGTTAATAGTCAGTGAGCGAGTGTCTCGTAGTCTAGCAGCGAGTTGATAGTCAGTCTATCAAGTTGATCGCGAATTAGTGCCTCGTTGAGTGTTTATATTGAATGTGTTGAGCTCCGAGAACGACCGAACCGAGTCGGGAGCTGTACTCTAGTGCTTATCGTCGAGTACATCGCGAGTTCTAGCAAGGAGAGTCTCGAGAGTACGTAGAGTTCCGAGAACGACTGAACCTAGTCGGGCGCTGTACTTTGGTACTTAGCCGTGAAGCTGTCTCCACCGTTATAGCCTGGTAGCCTGAAGGCTGTCTCGCTGATTGTTTCAGCGTGCTTGTCGTAGCTTTTCGACGACTGTAAACGTGTTTTTGGAACTAGCTAATAAATTTTGTTTTCATTCTTCATCAAGTGTTGTCAATCACTCTAACTCCGCGAGCCCATACGAAAAAAAAAATAAAAATAAAAATAAAAATAAAACGCAATACAAATTCGCAAAAAAAATCCATCTTCTTTAGTCAACGACATTATTTTTCATTCCAGTTCTTCCCAAAGTTTCCAACGCTTTTCAAAATTCTAATATTATAGATTTTTCACGTTTAATTACTGTTTTCCTCTATAAATGCAGCTACTTTCGTTTTCGCGTAGCTTCTTCCACTGACTTCTGTATAAATAAGGATGTTGGTTTTCACATCTTAGCAAAACTTTTGCTCTACTAGAGGTGAGGATAAAGTTGATTAAGGACCACTATATCTTAGCACAGTTTAAATAATAGAGTTTTATTTAAAATCTAAGCAAGTACAGGATTGTTTTTTTTTCTAATTTTAAATTAAGTACTTCCTTTTAAAATGAGCCATAGTCATGATTTTCAGAAACAAAGTCATAAAGAAAAATTATGCAAGATTAAAATCTAATCAGATTATAAATAAAATCCTAATGGTAAAGTAAATAAACAAGTCTGAAATTGAATGGTTTTGTTGACGCAGATTAATAATGTTTGAACGGTATTTAATTCCCAGTCCATTTATCAGTTGTTTGCTTACCAAACAGCCGTTGTTTATGCTTGAAAAAGGTCAATAATGCTTTTTAGTTATATAAATAATGCAGGTAACGCTTTATCCGTAACAGTTACATTTTATTTAAAAGAGAGCAAGATAATAACATTAGTCAACCCTTTTTTTCCCTCTACTGGAAGATGTAAAACTTGCCTTCATCCGTATATGATCCTAAATTTATTCCTGGTGCTTATATCATCACGGTAAACAATAACTGAATTTGAATCCCCTGTCAAAGGGTAATTTAAGTGACTTTCAAATGGATTGCTGTGTGGACTGTATCGTGCAAGGAACAAGTGCCACTCTGCAGTCGAACAAACAGTCAGCCACCCTATTACACAGAGTAATAACGAGGATACAATAGGAGGAATCGCATTACGTTTCTGCGAATATCGTGTTTTTCCTAACTTACTTTCAAAGTTCCCTTAGCTACTGGATGAGTTATCGTTTAGTTGCGTGCCTTTTATTTTCCCCATACGAAGCATTGTTAAGTTCGATATAAGTCCACCTACTTCAAAGAAAGGTTGACGAAATTATTCCTAAATGAAAAAAAAAATTAAAGAGCTAATTTCGAACCCATGCTTTTGAAACAGCTAAATAGTAGAAGCACTCATATATATGGATACGTATTGTGTTGCTAGTTTGCTATAGAAACATCTCTTGTATTATAGTTTTGCTATGGAAATACAGTTGTATGGAAAGTATTAATATTCTTCTTTTTCTACAGACTGAGAATTTGAAGAACGGGCAACTCTGACAGAAATAGTTTGCTTTTATTGTTGTTGCTTCCTTTGTGCTGTTGTATAAGTAATATATCAAATTCGCATTATTATTCAAATTTACTGTTTTAGCCAAAATATTTAAATTTAAATTTTTTAATTCATGCTTTTAAAAATGTATGTAAACATTGTAAAATGTGTGTATTATGTTTTTCAGATCTGCACGATCTCTATTTCAACAAATCTATAGATTTAAACCGCGAGTTTGCATATATGGGTGGATCTAAGAGACTAACCACTATGTGACAACCGCAAATTTGGTTGTGACCGTGATCTTACATTGTTTTCACCGAGCCTTACAACGCGGATTAGAAAGAGGAAAAAATTTCTTTCTAATTGAGACTTTCTACTTCCGTGCAATTTCCGGTTGTAGCGCTCGCCACACAAATTGTCGGGGAGTGAAAGGTATAAAAATAAATTGTTCCATTAACTGCAATTATCCGACTGTAAACGAAGCTTAAGTCGACTTCTGAGTTGAAAAGGAAGGAAAAGAAGAGAAGAGAAAAAAAGAAATTACTGAGTTGGAAACTAATCTTTTGTCGGCAGAGAAAACAGCAAAGCGGCGTTTCTAACGACGTAACTGAAGGCATAGATTGCGTTAGTCGAAGCAAATCCTCAGTTTCTATTGAGACTTTGTTGATCGATTTTATAGGCCGCATGTTAAGGTTTTATTTCTATAGCAGAATCCTTTGAAATATATAGCACTTGGTGCCTCTGTTTGATTCTTCTTGTTACGATTCAGGAAACTAAAAAGACGCTATCGTCAAACAAGCTCATGAGTTGCCCGGACTCTTCCAGCGAACTAAATCTGACAGACATGCATCTATCTTAGCACCGATATATGATATTTGTAATAAGATATTTGCACACAGACGCAAAGTATACCATCTAAAATTTCAGAACTAAAATAGTTTTAAGTACTTAGCTACAGCTTAGATAAATAACCCTTTTTGCTAAAAACATGACTTAGCTAAGATTTTAGTAGCAAATTCTTCCTAGAATTTAAAAAAGTTTTCAGAAGCAATAATATTAGTCAGGAATCACAGAGGTTTTAACTTATTCTCTGTTAATTACCTAATTTATTCATTGAGAACACCTGGAAACTGCTTCAAAGAGTCTATAGGCATTAACCATCGTTAAATCTAAATTATTGGTTTATTTGATAATGGAAAAGCACTTGAGGGCGATCTGGCTAAGGATAAGAGGATAAGCAGCGCTTCGTTGTGGACTTTCTAAGGGAAACTGGCTCATATACACGTTACACATGGGCAGGACAAACACAAAAATGAGTGGAAATAGGCTCTTTTTGTAGCCATAATTGTTGCACTATTTCAGGTGAAGCCTGCAGTAATAAAATGCAAAATGTAAAGAATTTGTCAATTACAAAATCAGAAAAATTTATGATTTCACGGTAAACCTCATGTATTTCTGCAGTCAGAAGTTTACCTTCTGGAAGAATGTCAGATGACTCAAATCGTCGTAAAAAGAAATCTAGGAACGTCTCTTAAGAAAGATAAAAGACAGGCACGTCACTTATATTCGCGAAATAATACGGATGTAACAAATAATGAAATTTATAATAACTATAGAATTTATATATGATGTATAATATAATGTTTTAGCGCACTTCTCAAAGATCAGTTTCCTTATATAAGGAACAGAGGCCTTGACAATTAACTGCCGATCATTTCTTCACCACTGGATGGGAAAGTTTGTATTGAAGTACAGTGTGGCATTTGAAATAAAGGAATTCGAAATTTAATTATAACCGTAAGCCATAAATTCAAGAAGAATATTTATGATATTAAAATGCAAGTTAATATTATGAAAATCAGTTATGTTATAAAATTTTGATATTTGTTATGTTTACTCAAACTAAGTTACGGGTATATAATATATTTGCATTTGTGATATTCTGTGAAAATGTTTTAAAAACGTTTCCTGAAGAATAATTATACTTATGTGGATCACAAACAATAGCATTTCGAAATTAGAACGATTTTTGAAAAATGAGACACAAATATTTGCATTTATTCTCTATATGGGGCTCAGAATTTGTATTTAAAAATTTAGTACAAAATTCATGATTATACTCTCCATATTGTATTTTTCGTATTTTATTGCTCTAATAGGTTTTCTCTCAAAAAGACTTTCGTGTCGCTAAGGCGTTTTCTCTTTGATGGAGTGGAATATCTAAGACAAAAAATATGAAGCAAACCTCTAATTTTAATTGGAAGAATGATCCTTATATTCTACACTTTAATTTGGGTATTTTCCTTTTCTGTCTCAAAGAGAGTAACTTCAATCTAAAGTACGTCATACGATCTTGCATAACGTTGTAATATAGGTACATTTTTTGGCAATTACCGAATAAGGTTCCATTTGAAACCAAAACATTTTGTCACTTCCCCAGCCTTTTCTGAATATGACCCACTTTTCCCGCTTTTTATTTGAACTAATACATCTGGTTCGCTTATTTGTATCATTTATTGCCTGAAGATGTACTAAGCTTCCAAAATCGTGAGGTGCATATTGCATTCATAATGACATGTGAAACAGAATAATGCATCTAAAAATTAGCTATTCCAAAAATAAAATTGATGTGGCATCTACGACAATGTTTGCCTGCAAGTTTCATCCTTCTTCTAAGCAATTACGCCAGTACGATCTATAACCCTCAGTAGTGATTTCGTGACATTTTCTAAATGTCATGAAATCACTACTAAATGTAAAAAAATAACAGTGTAAATTGTAAAGAAGCACAACTCGTTACTTAGCCTTAAGAAAATTGCTGAAACTTGCTTAGTTTCAGAAGCATTAAAAGTAATCAATAAGTTAAATATTTAAAACACTTACATACTTATAATAGCGTAACATAGTCCTGTTAAATATATCACCAGTTAAGGCACGGTGCATGCTGCAGGAAATGTTCGAAATGGCCCACTAGCTCTTCTGAGCCTGCCAGTTTTACATTTTTCTGGAGAACGATGCATTGAATTTCATTAATCTGAAATATCAGATTTCATAAACAAAAACAATAAGTAAATAGTCTCATGAGTACAGATTTAAACTTTCCAATAAGCAAGTGGGAAATGAAAAATCTTTTTTGTTACATGAAAAATATTTAATACAAACCGAATAAATGAAAAATATAAAACGTGCCTAGAGCTCTTTGGTTATTAAAAGATACCTCTACCACATCTGAACGTAAGGTAGAAAATAAAAAGGGAATCATACAGACTGAATATTTAAGGTAATAAGATAAAACATCTAAAAGCAGGAAACAAAATGCATGTGATATAGTAAAATTCCATGCAACTGTTCAGGATACACTGTATTAATATGTACTAAAGCAATGCAAATGCATTTAAGAACACGACTTTGTAGAGTCATAGGTTATTTTGACGTAGGAAACATGAAAAATAAGCAGTATTCGAACCGGGACTTTTTGAATAAGCGATGAGTGTGCTACCGTTACACCCGAAGGCATGTAGGAAGGAGAGAGAAAATACTTTAGATAATGGAAGCATGGCAGAAATGAAAAGCTATGGGAACAAAAATGAATTTATATTATGATGGTTTAATTATAAGGTTGTAAGGATCTTAAGTTTTACTAACGTTTATTTTATTTTAAATCTTTACTATCACTTCTTATTTTCTACTTCCGGCCAGAATTAAAAGCTTTAACATATTT
Source organism: Stegodyphus dumicola (assembly GCF_044657685.1). Classification (NCBI taxonomy): domain Eukaryota; kingdom Metazoa; phylum Arthropoda; class Arachnida; order Araneae; family Eresidae; genus Stegodyphus; species Stegodyphus dumicola. The sequence continues at coordinate 137,223,838 of NC_140781.1, read as the reverse complement.
ATGCAAATTTGTCTTGCGAACGCCAAGTACTTAAGTTGTGGCTTTTTGCCTAGCAAGAGAGAGGAAGGAGTGATTAGGAGCAGGCCGCTTGCCATAGCAGTTTTACTCGGTTGCTGGTTGCCTTCAAGGCCAGAGGTTTAATCCTCTTGATAATTTTAAACGTATTGTAGTGTTAACAGTTCTCTGTACTACATACGGCCTTTCTGTTAATATACGGCCAATCTTCAAGTAGACACTTGTTTATTAATCCAAAGTTAGTTTAGTTAGAATTTAGTTAATATTTTTATATTCTTACGTTCAGACCACAAGTGGTTGGTCTCTGTATTCAGAAGTCCGGAAATCATTGTAAAGAGAGAAAAATAAAGGGTTTCGTATACCCTTCCTGTGTATCTTGTCTACTTCCCACATTTATTGAACATAGCTTTAGTAAGCTCCCTGTTCCGAGTCAGGTCATTTAATGTTCCCAAAGCAAGTAAGGAGGAACACTGAACCTGATAGTGGCGCCCGACGAAGAAGAATAACCATGGCCGAGTTTCAAGAAGAACCTGAGCTGCCTGCAGAAGCGGCTCAGAATCCAGAAATGCCAGCTGCCGCCCTAAAAGGATTTGGTTACATCGTCCAGACCATGCGCGCATCGATGAAACCAGAAGCAACATTTAATGGAAACTCACCGGTAACCAGTTTTTTGGAAAAATTGGAGGACCACTTCATGCTGTATCCCGTGCATGAGTTCCAGAAAGTCACCTTAGCTACCAGCGCTTTGAGGGGCCAAGCGCTTAATTGGTTCCAATGTATAGGCAGAAGCCTCTTGGGTCAAGCGGGAAGTCCCACCTATACTTACGAAAATTTCAAGACTGCCTTAGTAAAAGCCTTCCCTGTCGTAAGGGATCGTGCAAAATTAGAAACGGAACTTTTCAGCATATATCAGCAACGAATCGAAAATATTTCCACCTTTATTTTAAGAAAAATTCACGTCATAAAACTCTTGTATGGAAACCGTCCGGATCCTGAGATAATTCAAGTGATTTTGCCGAGGTTACTTCCCCAAGTACAAGACTTTATTGAATTAAGGTATCCGACTACACTGGAAAAGTTATTTGAGCTAGCAATCCAGTTTGAAAGTAGAAGAACGGCGGACATTGAAAGAAGACGCCAGTATGAACAACGAAACCAATTTGGTGCGCCAAGACCACAGCAAAGTCAAGAACACGGCTACGGAAGCAAAGCGAATCAGTGGGCAAGGAAACCCGAGTATCCAAAAACAACCGCCGAACGTCGACAGTTCAATAGTAATCCAGGAAAAAAGTCTGAAGGCCAGTGGAAAAAGAAGGAAAGCACGGAAAAGAAAAAAACAAGATTTAAACTAAAACGGATTTCTGCTGACGGGAGGGTGCGGAAATCCGAAGGCCAAGAAAACCCCTCTTCCTTCAAGTTAAATACAGTAATGGTGAAAAATTTGACTCTTCCGAAGATTGAAGTGTTGGTGAATAACGTCCCGGCCACCGCACTCCTGGATACAGGCGCGCAGTGTTCCTGTGTGGCAGAAGATTTTTTTAGGAAGTATTTTCGGAAATACCGCATATATAATTCGGATAACACGACAGTGTTGGCTGCGCAGGGAGAAAGATGCAAGTGCATAGGTAAATTACCGCTATACGTTCGTATCAAGGACGAACAAGTAAAGATTATGTTTTTTATAGTAAAGAATTTGCAAGCACATATCATCTTAGGGATAGATTTTCTTTCAGAGGCAGAAGCAACGCTGGATTTTAACGAAGCGTCCCTTAAGCTGACGATGAAACCAGTTCGAGAAGAAAAAACAGAACCACCAATGTTAAACCTTGACGACCTGCCTAAGGAGAGGCAACAAAAAATCCGACAAGTGGTAAGTGAGTTTGCTTCGTTATTTAGTGATATTCCAGGATTTACTCAAGTTACTAACCATAGTATCCACACCTTAGATTCACTCCCAGTTCGCCACAAACCATACCGATATGATAAGAATAAAGAAAAAATTATAGAGTGGCACATTAGAGATATGTTACGTGAAACGATCATAACGCCCATCTCAAGTAGTTATGCTAGCCCGGTTGTTTTATGTAAGAAAAACAATGACTATCCAGTAACCCATCCAAAAAGGTGGCGTTTTGCGATTGACTATCATAAATTAAACTCCATGACTAAATGTCCGGTATATCCGTTACCTATTATTGAAGAAATTCTAAGAAACATAACTTCCTACCAAATACATGACGACTTTAGACTTAACGACTGGTTATTTTCAAATAGGGGTTAGACCGGAAGATGTGCCTAAGACTGCTTTTATAACCAGGTCTGGCACTTATGCATTCCTGCGTATGCCGTTTGGCCTTTCAGGGGCACCGGCAACATTTCAGCGATGTATGGACATTGTGCTAAGGCCTGTTCTTGGAAAGTCCACATTTATCTATTTAGACGATATCATTATTACTAGTGATAATCTGGACCAACGTGTACAGGATTTAAGACAGGTGTTTTCATTATTAAATGAGGCCGGTCTAAAAGTTAATGTCGAAAAGTGCAAATTTGCAGCCCCTGAATTAAAATATTTAGGTTACATAATATCTCAAAAAGGAATCGAGACAGACGAATCAAAAATAATCGCTGTGCAAAAGTATCCGCCGCCAAATACGGCGAAGAAGCTCTCTTCTTTTCTAGGACTTTGTTCATATTATAGGTCCTTTATAAAAGATTTTGCAGCTATTACTGAACTATTGTTAAAATTAAAAAGGAAAAAGGCAAGATTCTCGTGGACGGCCGAAGCCAATAGTGCTTTCGAAAAATTAAAGCAAGCATTAACGCAAGCCCCTGTTTTGAAATTTCCTGAAAAGGATGAGAATTTAGAAATTTCAGCGGATGCTTCGGATTATGCGGTAGGAGCGGTACTTTCGCAAAATCAGCAGCCCGTGGCATTTTTTAGTCGAACTTTAAATCAAACACAAAGAAATTATTCCGCGACTGAGAGAGAGGCACTTGCAGTTCTGTTAGCAGTGCAAAAGTTCCTAGTCTATTTTGGAAGGGCGCCAATAACAGTGTATTCTGATCATGCGGCGGTAACTAGATTGTACTCAGGGAAAAACTTATCCCCAAGGTTAATAAGATGGGCACTCAAGTTACAAGAGTATAATCTGGTAATCAAGCACACCCCCGGAAAGGAAAATATCGTAGCAGATGCCCTATCCAGAATAAAAATAGATGAAGAAGGTAATACTGTAAAGGTTGCAATGTTCACAGCATGTACAGTAAATTCCCGAGAAACTGTAATAACCGAACTGGGTAAGGATCCTTGAATTTGGAAACATTTATGAGTATTTAAAGGATCCTGAAAATTTTAGCCACCAAGATATTGTGGCAATAAGAAATAGGGCGGCCCATTACGAACTAATAGATGGTCTATTATTTTATACAAAAACTACAAATTCCAACAACGAATGTCGACCTGTTATCGCAGCTAGTCTTAGATTAAATATCCTGTAGGAGTTACACGACTGCCCTTTAGCTTCTCATGCTGGTATTCGAAAAACTATCCAACGCGTACGCGAAGCACTCTATTTTCCTGAACTGCAAAAGTTAACAAGGGCGTATGTCCAGTCCTACCCAAAATGTCAAGCAGTTAATTATATTAATTTCCGCCCGGCCGGGTTTCTAAATAGCATTAAATCCGAATTTCCAAATGAAATAATTGGCATCGATTTATTGGGCCCTTTCCCAAAAAGTCAGTTAAATAAATGTCGCTATCTCCTTGTTATGGTTGATCATTTTAGTAAGTGGACCGAAATTGTTCCCTTAAAACGAGCCTCCGCGAAATTAGTTACTGATTCTATTTTAAATAAATATATTTTAAAATACGGGGCGCCCCTAAAAGTTATATCGGATAATGGTCCTCAATTTGTAAGTAATATATTTGAAGACATGTGCAAAAAACTGGGCATACGTCATTTAAAAATGGTCCCGTATCGGCCGCAATCAAATATAGCGGAACGGGTCAATAGAAATATAGTGAAAATTATCCGTAGTTATGTTAAAATTTTTCATAAAAGCTGGGATAACTATGTCAATGAATTAGCTTTCGCCCTTAGGACCGCAAAACATGATACAACGGGCAAAACTCCTGCTGAGTTATTTTTAGGCAGAAAGATTATAACGCCGTTAGATAAATTATTTTATGTTCAACAAAGAGCCCAGAATTTAAAATGGGTGATATAGAAAAATTAATTAAAGAAGCAAAAAAGAACACTGAAGTAGCACAGAGAAAACAGAAACTTTATTACGATTTGAAACGACGGGGAGTAACTTATAAAGTAGGAGATGAAGTATTAAAAATTAAGCATTCACTTTCTTCAGCACCAGAAGATAAGACCGCCAATTTTTTTCCACGATTTGAAGGACCATATGTCATAGAAAAAATAACTCAGGCTGTAGTGGTGTTAAAAACCAGGAATGGTGAAACATGCTCCGCAAACATTGACCAGATAAAACCATTCTATGACCGTAATAAAATGCAAATATTTAAAGATCTTTTGCAGGATCCGGCACGGCAGGCACAAGCTCCAGAGGTGGAACAACGACAATCACAAGGGCAAGCAATTAGGAGGCAGGAGCAATTGAAAAGAAAGTTTCCCCGTTGGAAAATTGAAGGTAACAAGAAAAAGAAGCCGTTCCACCGACCACAAAAGAGAGCGCACGACCACCCCCAGAATGAAGAAGGGAGAAGTACGGCGAATGCAAAGAGAGCCAGGAGAAATAACGGCAACTATAACCCGGCTCCCAAACGGAAGATCTACCTATCGGACAGGAGTCTACGCAGCAAATGTCGACGAATTGCTGAAGGAACACCAGCTGCGGAGGCAAAGAAACAAGGAAAATTTGAACAGTCAGCAACGAGATCCAATCAGGAACGAGAGAGAAGTGTCCCGGTTCCGCCAAGACCAGCTGCCATCAAACGGGCAATACCACAGGCAGAGGCTAAAAAGAAGGTCTTCAAGGGTGACCGAACTGGAAGGAAAAGAAAGCTCATAGAGGAAGGAACTGAAGGGCGAACCCGCACAAGAAGGAAGATAAACCAAACCGTAGTCTTTGCTACCTTCCATAACTGGGCAGAAAAAAGAATGTCCGAATATCACAAAGAAAGTAAAACTTTATGTTACTTTGCAACCTTAAGTTAATCTTTCATTCTTACTGCAAGTGGCAGAATTCAAGACGTTTTACCTCATGTGAGGTCTACCTTTATCGCCAAAAAGGCGAGAAATGAGTTGTTACCTATTTTGGTATTATGTTTTTCAATTACTCGCGAGTAAAACTAAAATTAATATATAATAGGAATGTGTAAATACTTGAATATTGTAAAAGTTATTGTATAAATTTTATTTAAAAGATTCTGGCAAGAAAGAAGTTTTAGTCTGAAAGACTTTTGAAATGTAGTATTTCAATGTAGAAGAATTGGCACTTGCTTGGAAAAGAATAGAAGTTAACAATGTACTACTAATGTATGTTTTAAAATGCGTAAAATTAAGGGCATGTTAATATGTTCTTATATACAATGTGAACTGTTATTTTAAGCGTTAAGATATACTGTGATATGTTAAAAGTGAAAGTAATGCCAACAAATTTTAACTTATTCGTGTGAACTGAATTCATATGATCAGAAAGTGTAAGCAGCTATTTTACTTCTTTCTTGTACAGCATTTAGTATGAAAGAGCAAATCTAATCATTTATTTGTAATTCAATTTCATTTAAAATTTAATTAACTTTTAATTTTCTTTTTAATTATAGAGAATGTCTGCTAAATTCTAAAGTCTTAGATATAATGTTCATAAATATATCGAATGAAAAATGTGGCTAAAATATTTATATTGCTTGACAGCTTTTTATTTCTCTTTTATAATTGCTGAACATCAGAGAGAAAAATCTGTTACTGAAACACAAGCGCAAAATTTCTAGCAAGAGTAACAAGATTACTCTTGCAAAGTTGGTTTGCACTTAATATTTGAAATGCTAGACATATTTTACTAAAGGCATAACTTGTTTGTTCAAGCATATTAATGTGGCAATTAAAGTTGCTTCTTCAAGGAATCTGCATAATTTTATGCCGGCTAAATATGACTAGAAATTTAATCAGGAAATCGCAAACTATTTTCTGCAACTATTTGTTTGCTTTCAAGTTACATTAGATTTGCAGTTTTGCAAAATGTACAGCTAGATGATTGTAGATAAAGGCCTAAATTAAAAAATACGTAAATATATAATTAAATAAATACGAAGTGACAGTGCAGAAACTTGGAAAGGGTACTGAAAAAAATGAATTAATTTTCTGTTCACTCATAAGGTGTCCATTGTGATGATCCTGTTGCTGTTTCAAAGTTATCGTTTTAAATCTGTGCCACCATTTCGGCAAGGAAATCCATTCTTTAGTTTTGTCATGAGCATGGAAAATAAAAGTTAAGTTTCAGCTTGCTCGAGAAAATTTTTCTTCTTAAGCTAGTTAATTATCTCTTCAAGATAGAGAACTTGGAGACTAGATACGTAATTAAGAGTTGGTAATATCATTGAGCAAAGTGTTTATGCCTTACAAAGGGAAAATGTTTCAACTTAAATAAGTCGTACATTTGTGTAGCTAAGATACCAGTTACTGATAAAAGTTTCCGTTACTCTTGTGTTTGTTTAGCAGATCCGAATAAAATTCTGTACCCGGGATAGTTCTACTGAAATAGGCAAAAACTAGCTTGTTTGAGAAGTAGCCTGAGCCGCTTATTATGGCAAAACCAACCAGTAATAGGGCTGTAAAAATAATAGAAATATTATGCTTAGAAACCTTAATTTTGTTTCCATATTTGATGGAGTAACCCATAAAAGTAGGCATCACTATCTGTCCGATTATTTTATGTATTATTTCAAATAAAATTTCTGTTGTGTTTTACAAAAACGTTGTTCATAGTGAAGAAAAATTATTAAAATGATTGAGTTCCATCAATTATCTGCCTAAAGGGAGGGGGGACTATGTATAGTACTTTTTAAGCGAAACTGGCTCGTATCAATATTACACACTGGGAAAACCACAAAGATGCCCATGCAGCCAGACCATTTGGCAAGATTTGGGTTTAAGTCGAACTGCCAGTATTTAGCGATTTTGCCGCTTCGTCGTTGAGGGGCCAGTAAAAAGGGAGCAACATAAGCAAAATATTTACGTCAACACACTTCTATCTCAAACCTTTTTGCGTTATAAATAATGCAAAATAGAGTTTAATGTTAGGTACAATACGGGTAAAATGCAGAATGTTTATCAATGGAAACAAGAAAAGTTTCTGATGAGTCAACCTCATGCAGTTTTTTATTTGAGGTGAAGTTTTATGTGCGAAAGAAATGCGTTTATGCACTAAACTTTGCTCTCTACTGTAAAATGCGGCTATGGGTCAGTTTTGCTTAGGGCAGTTATATCGTGGTTTGCAGCGGATTCCATTATCATCGAGGCCCACCAGCGGCCGAGCGGTAACGTCGCTAAACACTGGTAGTTCGGTCCGAGGTTCGAATCCCGCGAAGGAGCTGGCTGCATGGGTGTTTTCGTGGTTTTCCCCATATGTAACGTGTATACGAGCCAGTTTCCAGTCCTCCACGAAGGCATCCCTCTCCTTAGGCAGATAGCCCTAGTGTGCTTTGCCATAATTAAATACACCACACCACACCATTATCATCATATAAGAAAGAACAAATCTAGTTAACTTTAAGACTTTAAAATAGTCACTTCAAAACTTCTTTCTCTTCTGAGAATTAGAGCCTCATCTGGTTTCGTTTAAGTTCGGTCAAACTTGTTGTAAATAGCCTAAGATTAAAACAGATGTTGAAAAAGGTTATGAATGATTTTGTTGTTGGATATTAAATTGTTTAACATCAAGACGGTAGTCAGAAGTGTCATTATTTAATTTTCCATTAAAAGGAAGATACAAGATCTTTGTCTGCACAGTATATTTTGGATTTAATGAAATTCTGCTTGAGTAGAAAATATTTAAGGGAATTTAATCGTAAAACTAAAAACTGTTTTGAGTAAAAATCTGTTTGTGAAAACTGTTTCGAAAATTTATTTCTGCTTTAGAACCTCTCAGGCAAACTGCCGTGAATTAATGAAGATAATGTGTGACAGATTTTGGTACGTATTTTTTTAGAATGTACCGCATAATTTAATTTACTGGCTATTTTAGGCAATTTCTGTGATAAGTTTTGTGACTCTTTTTTTTAATTTTGAGGTTATTTATTTATTTTAATTCATTTTCTTTCCAAGAAGAAGTATTCATATGTTCTGTTTTTTTATTTATACTTAATATAGCTTATCACTACTTTCACCCGCATGTTGAAACCACTGTCTTAAAATAGCAGGTCTTATTTAAAATACTTTGTAATTTATTCAACTAGGTTCAATGATTAAGAAAAATAAAGCATAAAGCCACATTTCTTAAACATATGGCATACTTTTAAGAACTTAATATCCTTATTTATCATTGTAATGTATATCAAAGTCACCACACAGAAGGAATTAAGGGATTTTAAAATTAAAAGATTCGACATTTTCCCCGTAGCAGTTGTTACCAGGGTTATGAGGCATGGTTTGACGGCGAAATGACCTTGAAATGCTTATTCTAAAGTAATAAATCATAGGGGAGTTTTATCGCATCTAGATAAATGTATATATATATATGAATTTTACTTCTGCTATTATAAACATTTCTTCTCTAAAAATGACGGCATTTATCTTGATGACATATCATATTCCTGTTAATTATAAAACTACTTTTGATCTCTGTATGTTCAGCTTTGAAAGTTAAATCTAAATATCCTCCATTAAAAAATTCGGGATTCACTTTTTAATAAGAAATTTACAATATTTCCTATTAGTGTGATTTTACATACACTGATTAAATTTTGAAATAAGCGCTGAGAAGAGGATTTGAAGCTGAGATTGGATTAAGCACTGAGATTTTGGAAGAGGGCAAGCCAATAAATATTCCACTGTAAATTATTGTTTATCTCTTCAAGAATGTTCTTCAGTTAATGAACTGAGTTTCCTTGAATCCATATCAATTTTACTTTGCTCTATTGATTCTAAAAGTACGGAAGGTAATTTTAAAATTACTAATAATTCCCGTCCCCTCCTCGATCCCTGCGCTTATAATTTAGCTTAAAAGCTGATGTCATTTGCTAGTTTCCTTTCAAAGCGATAAAATTGTGTAGTTACCAAGCCAAATACTATTTGTCGAAAAATATCATCTGTAAAAAACGCAGAAAATTTTTAGAAACTCAAAATAAATTTAGAGTTAAACTTTTCTTGATTTTGATAACGAATATTGCTTAAAAAAATATCCGATCCATGTATTTCTTCCGCTATTGAGATCATTCACAATGTGTAAAATATGTTCAATTCTATCGCATATCTCATACATTTATGCATTAAATTAAGCATTTGCAATTGAAATTATAAGATGCTAGGCCATCAGTGCTATTTTTAAACATTAAAATGTTCATACATTAATGATATTCCGTATTATTTACATAATTAAGAATTCATTAAGATTACTAATTAATTTCTAGCTTGATCTTAATCTATTATTTATACTTGGGAAAATGGATGTTTGAAATATTCTATATCTCCCTTTCATTCCTTAGACCTCCATTTTTCCATGAATTCCAATATCCTATGCTCATTTTACCATTAAACCCGTCACCTTGGAAAAGGCAAAGGCGCCCCATTGAATATCATTAAAGTCTGAAAGGAAAGCAAGACTCGTAGCGTCATCTAACGGTCATTGCTTAAGAGCAATGGGGCTCTGAAGGACTTTATGTCATCATCAGACCTGAGAAAGCGCTTTAGAATATCTGCCTCACTTTATGGTTCAACGAAATAATATGCATGCTGTCTGCAGAACAATTTTGAATGAGGTTTTGATATGAAATATTATTTCGTGCTCGAAAATAAATTGTGTTTGCTCCGATGCCGGGTATGGAACGTAATCAGAGATGTGGTTGAAGGGAGGAATTTTATGGTCAAATTACTGGGGATATATTACCATGAAAATTTATAGAGAGAGTATTAAGACCAATAGAAATAATTGTCACTGAAACGTTAGGGGCAATTCAATTTTGTCTCAAATTGAGCTCCGAATACGACTTATGTTACCTAGAATGTTACCATTCCGCAACAGAATTATAGGCTTACAATTAAATTTATGATTTGTCTTCGAAAGCAATGGACTTTAAGGGAGCACTTAATATTTAAAACTCAAAGGCATATTGCAATTGATAATAGCAATAGATTTTCTCAGCCATTGCAATTTACAGATAAAATGCGATTTTCTGGAATATGTACAGTGTTTCCTCTTTAATAAATAGTTCGCAAATATTTAAAAATTCTCACACTTCATAGCCTTTAGTGCACTTATATGCAATGGAAAAAAATAGTTGGTCACAACTCGTAGTAGCATCCATGCACCTGCGAACTCTTTTTCATAGTCTGTTATGTCACAAAGTAGTGACGTCTTGCATACTGGCAGATAACGGCTGGCTGAGAGTGAAAAAAAAAAGCTGGAATGTTTTTTCAATGAAAAGTTTGATGAAAAGTTCAATGAAAGTTTAATTCTAGTTCAATGAAACGTTTGATGGCGACTCAAAGACGTTGCGCACTGCCATTCACAGACTATGTGAGCAATTGGAAACCACAGGCTCTGTGTTAGAAAAAAATCGACAAGACCAATCAGGTGTCCGCACGCCTGAAAGCATTGAAGCAGTTCACGTGGCTTTGGTAAGAAGTCAATGTAAATCTGCAAGAAAGATAGCTGCTAAGTCATGTAGCGACGCCGGGGAATTTCGAAGGCTTGCGCTGGAGTGTTGTGACAAATACAAACATTGTGATACAAAATGGAAGGACGTATTGGACGCATTTTGCACTAAACTCACTTTCCATCCTCAGACATGAACTAATATAATAACTAAACAAACGGTATGACATTTCGTGCTTCTCCATGTGTGACAGTATACTATACTGAGAGATGAACAGTTGAAAACAGTAATTATGGATAGTTCTATAGTCCGTGATATTTCCATTTCAGGTCAAAAAGTTCCTCTCCCCCAGATTCTGTATAACAAAATAGTAAAGTCTGAAGCAGTTTAACATAAAAAAGCCTGAAATTTATTTTTCTCAATGAAAGAAAGTGTAAAGCCACTAGCACTGAGTGGCTTCATCGAATGAAATGTATATGTTAGGCTGATAGGGCCATTACATGTGGATATGATGATTACAGAAGTTATAATACTAACACCGAACTGATATTGTCTGGGAGCTGTCAGATCTTGCTAGTATTTTGAAATTATATAGTTTTAATATTATATATGATTTTATTGAAATCAAGTGATGTCAGTTTCCTGTAAATTTTATTTTTGATCCGTTACTGGAATCGAAATAAGAAATCCTTTCTTATGCATTTTCTTTGAAATTTTTCTTTCTAAACAGGTTAAACTTCAGAGATATTTTCAAAAGTTTCACTTATTCTTTTACAGCAAAATTTCATTTAGGGTAGCTGCCTTTCATTCTTCAAGATGAAAGTATATAAAATAAATGGCGTTTTATAGCCAAATTTTAAATCTGCTTTATTAATTACAGTAATTCGCTTAAACGTTTCTCTTCTGAGAAGAACCTCGAAAGTGTGAATTAACTATCCAACACGTTTCATTAAGAAAATCGTATAAATACATACTAAGTACAGTACTTGCTTTTGAAGTATACAGAAAAACTTCCCTCAGAGACTGCAGAAAGAGATTTATACTGAATGTTATGAGAATGTTAAATGTACCTTTCATACCATACACTAAGCATAATCTTTTTAAAAAAAGGTAGCAAATATATAAAACATATATATATAGCTTCATTTTTAATTCTCAAAAACTAACACCCATTTATAGCATTTATTACTGAGTTAATGCGGTTTGACAAAATATGTTTCATTTCTTTTCCTGTTCGTATAAGGAAGGGAAAGAAGACATCATCAACCAAACTTATCGTAATTCAAAATGACGCAAAGTTCGTAAAAAAACACCCCTTTAAGCAAGAGCATGACATTAAATTCTGCAGTTACTTTTATTAAAGGCCTTTATGGATTCGCATTTTTTTTCCTCTCCCTTCTTGGAGAAAATGCTATGTAGCAGTAATTTCATATGTTTTGGAAAAGATTGTAGTGCCTAAAAGGTGTTTCAACATGGGATTATAAATGCTTAAAGCAATACTTTAAATAATAATGTGCGGGAGTTTAAGTATGCATTAATTTTAGAAAATAAGCTGAGATTCTGTTGCAATGAATTACCGGGAAATTGCAAATAAATGTCTAAAGTACTCTTGTATGAAAATATTGTTATACTACTATAGTATTTTTCCTTCAGTTATTCTAAATGCATAATTTAAAACAGCTATAAGGTATATCTGAATACGCATTAAATACTAGATGCATTTTTCATTTATATCATAATGCATTTATGCATAAAAAGACAATTACTTTCAGAATAACCCTCTAGTACTTGAGATAAAAATTGTGTTAAAACGCCGGTTACATATCGTTGTTCTATTAAGAGTTCTTTTTGCAATATGTAACCTTATTGGGTCTGTAATATGCATCCTATTCCAGATCACTACTTTTTTTGTGTGCTTTATAGTTTGCTTAATATATTGTACTTTAGAAACATCTTCTTGTCTTCTACGGACATATTTCTTCGTTTACGCAAATGATCAGTCCACAGTTTAAGTATACCTAAATACAATTAATCACATATTTCTGAGATTTGCCTAGAAAAGTAAGTAGGTATATTCAAAAATAAAACTGTAAACGAAACAAAAATAAATGTAACAAACGAAATACAGGGTGCGTCAGAAAGTGTATGTACACTTTGACCCAAGTAGCGCATGACGTAGCAAAGACGTTGCAAACTGGTCAGAGAGGTTGCAAAGTGGTCGTAGTTACGTCATGTGCTACTTGGGGAACTGTCATACAAAATTATTTTTCGACCTATAAGGTTAAATTTCTGCAAAAAGTAAGGTTAAAGTCCAAATTAAAGAAAAAATTATACTTATTGATCAAATAGGATTTTCAAAATGGTGTTTAAAGTATAAACTTATTGCTTAAGAGCAATGGGGCTCTGAAGTACTTTATGCCATCATTATATGGTGGCCTATAGCATTGATACATTTCTGAGTACGATTCACGACTAATTTCGTACTTTGGTGCCTGTAATGTGTCCGTAAGTATCTAATAGAATTTCTGCGTACACCGCCTGAATCTCATCGCAAAATGTGTCAAGATTACGTGGTTTCCGCTGGTAAACCTTATCATTTACTGTGCCCCATACAAAAATGAGGGGCGTAAGGTCTCGAGCTGCGGTCGGGTACAATTTTGTGAATGTGTTCAGGAAGTGGTTACACGTGAACCTGGATGTATGGGTAGCATTCTTTGGTCAGATGAAGCACAATTTAAAATTAAATAGACTGTCAACAGTCATAACTGTGTGTATTGGGTGAAGATAAATCCCCACAATAAGTTCCCCTTATTGTTGAAGAGGCTGTGAATTTGAATTCACCAGATGAAAATATGTGGTGTGGTTTGTCTCGTAAGATAATTGGATCTTTCCGTTTTGAAGGTATTGTAGTTGGAGAAATATATTTATCAGTGCTTGCTGATTTCATTTCCCTGTTATTCTACAATGTGCGGTAATGCTAAGTTTTATCATCAACAAGATGGCATCCCTCCGCACTATTATAGGGATGTGCGAGCATACCTGGATCAAAATGTACCAGGTTAGTGGACAAAACGCAGGGGACCAATCGAGCTTATTGCATGCTCTCCGGAACTTAAGCCGCTCGATTAATTCCCTGTAGAATAATATTCGCATCCTATAGAATAATATAATTTTAGTTATAGTTAGATATCAATGAATGCTTTACATTCTTTACTCCATTCTGTAACATGCTATTTGTATAGCTTTCCAGCATAAATGCATCGGGTTTTAGCTATAGCATGTAAATTTAAGGCCTTTAGTTTTGGGTTGCAAACAGTGCCAGATTTTTCATCACTACTCAATGATGTATCCAAAAACCATACAATTTAACAGTTTTTTTATTCTTGCCAAAATTTTTTCTAATTAATAAAAACATTTTAACTAACTATCTTCATATTCTTTTGGTCAGTTTCAGATTCCTGCTGCATGTTCCTTTCGGAGATTGAGTATTATTCTTGTCATGGACAAAATTGTAATTGTATAAGTAAGGTTATAAAGAATTTCTCCCGCATTCTTAGCATGCCTTCGTGGTGTAGTGGTCAGCACGCTCGACGCGTATTGGAGAGGTCCGTGGTTCGAGTCCCAGCGAGGACATTGCTCGTTTTCCATCTCTCCTACTGTGAAATAACCTAATGTATCTACAAGGTTTATAGATTTTTGAATATTTTGATTGAATTTTTTAGCAATTTTCTTTGACACAACTTTGTTGTTGCAAACGTACTTTGCAACAATAAAGGTTGTCTTCCGACCCACTGGAAATTACATAAAAATTACGAGTAAATGATAAGTAAGCTAAAAGTTCATCAAAATAATGACAATGAAAAGAAAGATATATATAATAGTCTGTGTTATGGTTTCAAACAATTATAAAATTCAGTAAATAAATAAATGTTTTCATTATTAAATTTAAAAATATAATAAAATGCGGCATACTTCTTAATATCTGTTGACTTAAAATAATAATGATAGTACTGTTTATAAAATATTTATTAAAAATTAAAGTTGTTAATTTAAATTATTAATTTTTCTTAATCTAATAACAACTATGAAATCAAGTAATGAAAACATATACCTTAGTGTAACAGCTCCTTAACAGCCCGCATTAAGCAACTATCTGTATTATTTAACCAATTAGAAATAAGATATCCTTCCTTTCCTTGAGTTTACCTCCAATCTGAGGAATTTTAGTTTAGATGATGGTACTTGAGGATCTGGTATTATTTCATTATATGTGTTTCATTTACTTTCTCCATGATCAATCACTGGTTTGAAAGAGATTTTTCATGGAAAGTAGAATTGGATACAAATTACTACATAAAATCAGTATTTCTTAAGTATGTATGTTCTTTTAGTTGGACTCAATAAATGTTTAGTGATCTGAAATAAATATTTTCTTATTCTAATAGATTAAAAGCCTTTCATATGCTGATAAATACACACAGTTGATGATTGCTGATGTGTATCCGCTTTCAGTATGAATATATGTTAAAGATATACACTCATACTGGACTTAATTGCTCATTACCCATCCACAAAGCATTGAAAATTTCCCTAATTAGTTATGCATTTATTTATAGTGAATATGCGGAATAACAGTCATTTGTGCGAATGTCTAAGGCATATTGGTGTACAACACAAATGTACACTAAAAAACGTAGTCGTATTGAAAGTGTGTGTATATCAACGGTTTTAAAAGACTAAACATTTTGATAAGACACTCGCTGATATGAAGTAATTTATATTCCTAATATTAAAAGTAAAGAATAACCATAATTTTAATGCATCTTATTTTAGTTTTAGAAGTGAACCTTTAAAATAAGTGATTAAAAGAAGTATTTTAACTAACAGAAATGTTAAATAAATGTTAACTAAAACAAACTATTCAAACTGTTCACAATTTCCTGTAGTTTGATGTGTTTCTGTGGAGGAGAAAGTTATATAAGCTTTCCTAAGGTGTTTCTTCCATCCTTTCCGCATGCCTTCGTGCTGTAATTGGAAACATTCTCGACGCGTATTCGAGAGATCCAGGTTTCGAGTCCCGACAAGGACACTGCGCATTTTTGCATCTCTCCTGCTTTAAAAAAAAAAAAAAAAAAAAGGCTAAATGACTCTTAATAACCTACACCTTTATTATTGCTGGATATCTTCAGTTTTTTTTCTTTACTTAAATTTGAAAGTATTTTATCGGTGTTTTAGACTTTATATATTTTATGTTTCAACACTTTATATATTTT
Source organism: Stegodyphus dumicola (assembly GCF_044657685.1). Taxonomy (NCBI): domain Eukaryota; kingdom Metazoa; phylum Arthropoda; class Arachnida; order Araneae; family Eresidae; genus Stegodyphus; species Stegodyphus dumicola. Next base: position 137,207,764 of record NC_140781.1, on the reverse strand, counting down.
TCAGCATCTGATCTTTCATTGATGAATAATATAACTGCGAATATTTCCCCAGCTTTATATCCATCTTCTTTCGTCATTTGAAATTTATGCAGCAGCTTTTAGCACGCTTTATATGAAATTTACTCTATTTTATTTAATTTTCTCTCAATAAATTCTATATGTGTAAATATATTCTTCGCATTTGTTTTTCTATTTCTCAGAAACAGAATGAACAGTTTTATATCCTATGAAACCTGAATTTTCCAAACCATATCATTATCATTTTGTATAATGTGCTTAATTTGTGAAACAGCTTTATTTATTTTTTCTTCTCCAATTTTCACAATTAATGGTATTTTTGGAAAACATCTGAGATTTATTTATGTGCCCTGTCGCAACTTCGTTTACAACTTACGAATGCTCTTTTAAGAGACATTAAAGATTCTGTTTTATATTACATTTACTTTCGCAATTTTTTCTGAATACAAACATATGTTGTTTATTTGAGAGTTTAAGAATAAGAGCTAAAACACTCAATGCTGTTCAAAGGTTAATCCAGCCTTTTCTAGTTATTTGATTATACATTATACATGACGAGCTGGATATGCATAATTCAAAGTACACATTTCAATCTAAACGTACTTTTATAATAAATACTTACGTAAATAATTGTGTACATTATGTAATATAATATAATAATTACATACTTTATCTAAGTATTTTATAAAAATTATGTTAATTATGTTATTTACATTTAAAAAATATACATACTTTATTTATACATGAATTTAGTCAAATGAAGACAAACTTATCCCCTTTTAAAGTTGATGAGATATGCTCTTAAAGAACAATTACACGTTTAATATAACTGATTGTAAACAAGAAAGATTTTTTTTTTTAAAGTGGACTGCCCGAAAGATGAGAAACGCTTGTATATTATTAGAAAATTAGTGTGCAAAGTTATTTAAATTAGCATGCTCTCTTACTTCTATTGTTCTCTCCTATCCCAGCAGAATATGTAAATCAAGCGATTTTTAATCATGAACGTTTATCTAAATTAATGAGACAGGATTGTCAAATTAAGCTCGATGTGATCAAACTCCTGTTTTACTGCCTGCCTTTAGTACTGTTGCTACGAGATGGTGAGTTTATATGAATACGGCGTTAGTAATCATAAAATGAAAAATCCAAGCGTTTACTGTTTAACTTCATCACAATCATCACAATTTATCTCCAGTCATGGTCCATTCCACACATACTTCTGCGAAAGAAATCTCTCTTCAACAAATGTGTGTGTATGTGAGGAGATGGGCGACCCTGATCACTACATCCTACAATGTTCCCTGACCACAACTTACCATGTGCGCCATCCCACGAACCCCGGAATAGAATTCCTAAGGGAACAGAATCAAGCGGAGAAATGTGTATTAGAACCTTCGAAAGTTAATAGACATACTACACCAATATGGACTCGAGCTGTGCTCCCCAGAATGAGAAACAAGCAGAAACCCCTTAACGGCAACGTGATCTCAAAGACTGTATCTCATAATAACTGTCCTCCAAAAGGACTAGCTATAATGCGAGCTAACAATTTATATTGTACCTGTGCCTGCATCCACTGGTACTATGCCATTGTGTCACTGGTAAAGTGTTCACATACTCCACAAGAGAAGAAGTGTATCGTCGCAGGGGTGCCTACAACTCGTCAAACAACACCTTAAACAGGTAACAGAATCTACACCAGGTAGAACGTACCAATTTCACATGTGTACTGAACAGCTGACCAGTGCATCAAATGTAATAATTCATCAAAGTACATGTTAACGTAGCGCACCCATGGACCGCTAAAATCTGAACATTGAACTTGGACCAAATGGAACACTACCTACCTAATTACCGCAGTGCAACATTCAATACATAATTCAAATATAACACCCTAGGTATCATAAAGCATATGCTATGCCAAAACCAACAAGCTGTATAATGGACATAACCTCTTGCATTGTAAGTAATATGCAATAGTATGATAATGCTATGTCGTATGAACATAACTTCTTGCATTGTAAATAATCTGTATGATAATACTATGTCCTATGTGTTGAAGTATGTTGTAACAGTATGTTGCGCTATGTCCTATAGGTTGTTAGTGCTATGTCCTATGTTTACTATAATCAGGTCCCCTTTGGAAGGGGCAGAGCCAAAACCAACAAGCTCTATAATGAATATAACTTCTTGCACTGTAAATAATCTGTAACCATATGTTAATGCTATGTTCTATGTGTCGAAGTATATTGTAACAGTATGATGTTCTATGTCTTATTTGTTGTTAGTATTATGTCCTATGTATATCGTAATATGGTCCCCTGTGGAAGGGGCGGTACGCTAGAGAGGTAGTGCATGGGGGCTATACCATTTTTGTCAATGACGATGGCGTGGTTCCCCCTGTACTTGTTCCTGTCCTGTTTAACTTTGATCGTTAAAGTACAGGCATTTGGAATCACTATTGCCTGTCTATCCGTCAAGATCTTGGAGTTGATGCCATTAATTGTCTTGTAAGTTTTATTTTTAGAAATGAATTTTTAGTTTTGAGATGATTACCGATAAGTATGCTGTTCCTCATGTGGTGCCAAGTCGCCGTGATTAGTTGGGACCTTTGTTGCATTTTAACGCGACAGACCGTGGAGAAGGTGACGTCTTTCATATCGCTCCCCAGTTGAGAGAGGGGCGTGCTCTTTCATCAACATCAACACATAAGGCTCACGATTACAACATCGCACGGGCTGTATTGCGTCGTCTAGTACTGCACTAAATATTCTGGGAGGAACTGCTTGGCGATCGAGATGACAAATCAGCCACTCGCATCAGGAAAGAGATCCGAATATCAGCAAGACAGGCCGAAGCGCGCTTTTAGCTTAGCGGTACAAAGCTGGGTTTCTGTGAGATAGACCCTAGTGCTACCCCAAGGTCATTTACGATATTTACCTCTTTGAAGACCATAACGGCTTATACGGCTTTTCATTCAAACGACCCCAAACGGCCGAAATTAATACGCTGTTTTCTTCCCTCTCCTAAGGTATGCAGTTTCCCCCAAATGCATTGCATCAATTTATTGCAGACAGCTTGTCCTAAAACTATTTATTTGCGGTTTCTTATCTTTATTTGTTAAAAGTAGAAAGGATGCCATTTTAATTTTTCACTCTTCTTTGTGCGTTAATGGATAAAGTGATGAGGAAATTGCTGGGACTGTCGAAAACCATTTCGGGCGGTTCGTTATTTTAACATACAGGTTAGCCAAGGCTTCAGCTGCTCACACGAAGACTACTGACATAGCCGACCCATCTCCAAAACCAGTTTTTTCCCATATCGCAGCGAGTTGAAAAATCTGAACAGCATGCATAGTGGAGCTAGCCGACAAATGGAACAGACTCCGTTAGCTCAGATAAACCCCAGTGTAAATGACACTAACGGGTAGTGAGGTCACAAACATTACCTTAAGAGCCCACAAACATACCTTAAGACCTTCTGATAGACTAATACACAAACAGACTAGCACAATGGGTGGAGCGCGTGTCACACACATGTCCGGAAGAACGACTAGGGACGATTTTATTTACTTTAACACTGAAACCTATGGCGTTTGTATAACATAACTGTTTTTAATTATTAAAATTGATACGCTGTATAAGTGACGAGATTATGAAAGTCATAATTTTTGCAAATAAGATTTAATATATCTCATAAAAGCATTTTTTACTACATTCTGCATCTTTTTTTTACATGCAATTCTTGTATACAATTTTTACTTTGGTAAAACGGTAAAAACTTTAAACACAAAATGAACTTACGTTTGTATACAAATAAATTTTAAGTAATATTGATAGTACATAATGCTTTGAAACAAATAAGTTAAAATTAAACAATATTTGATAATTTTTTAAAATTTTTATTTTATGAGAATTTTCAGGCAGTGGTTTTTTTAAAAATTATTATAATATTACAAGATGATCATTCATTTGGTTGTATGATCATTAATTATTAACATTACAGCATTATCATAGGATGATTATTTATTTTAAATTGGGTATAACATTATCAGTGAAGCTACCATGCTGGTTGATTCGTAATGCAACTTTAGTAAGAAATGACACTGGATTACATAAATGTTTCATTGGTTACAGTCCAGAATAATTTTTTAGATAATTTAAAAAAATAAAAACAGAACAAACATTCTTATGAAACAATTTGAGCAACATTTTCTTTTTATAATCAACTGAAAAGCTCATCCAATCATGAGGTGTCTTTTAACCAAACGAATTCGGTTGACGAGTGACAGAACTACGAAGTTGGGCACAATCATGTCTTTTACCACATACTTTTAAAACTTATTCTTAAATGAAACTGAGGAAGATATCTCTAATGCTAATGTGGAGCATATTTTGAAGGGGTAAGAAAGTATCATATTCCTGCTTTCATGGGAAACGCGTTTAACACATCCAGCTAACTAGTGGAATATTTAAAGCTCGAAACTTGGCGAGGCAGAACTGAGGTTTCACATCACCCAATTGGAAAACCTTAATGGTATCGACAGACTTTTTTTTAATTTTTACCTTCGTATAAATTTTATTTACTTCAGTTTTTTTCAAGGTATTAAAAATTAACGTATCGTTGCAGACCAAGTACAAATGATATGTCTGTATCGAAGCACGCAGTATATATTGTAAGAAACACTTTTAATTAACTGCACTAATTTATAAAAATTATCAGTAGGGTGTATCGCTACAAATTATTAGTTATTCTCCACTCTAATAAGAAGTTTTATAAATTACATAAATTAGTGTTATTAATTAGAGATTGCATAAAAAAGAAATAAATTATTAAAATGTATGTACCGATTTAATGAAGTAAAGCATGATTTTAATTTGAAAGTCATAAATCTCATGCCACATCGAAGCAACACTTTTGACAACTGGCAATTTCCCAGGCCACATGGATGGTAAACTCAAGATCTTGTACCTGTAGGAAAGGTAATAACTTCTATAGAAAACGAATGATAAACTGTGCTAACTGGGTAGCATACTGGTAGCTTCTATAGATAATGAAATCATAAACTGAAAAGCTTAACCTGATAAAACATGAAACGAGAGAAAGCTAATCTATTACCTTTTCTAAACATATAACCTAAAATATCGGAATTCCTATTTTTAAAGGATTTAAATGATTACGTGATTATAATTTGAAGGCGAAAAGAAAATACAATGTTATTATCGGAGTAGAAAAATATTTTCTAGTATTTTCAACTTTCGGAATGTATTGTTGTTTTATAGGTTTGTTAAAATGACAGTAAAACATTTTTCTTACTTTAAAATTCTATTAATTTTCTAAATTCCTTCTCCAATTTGCTCTAGGAATGGCATCGAATCGTGGACGTTAGCAAACATACGAGAAGTGAACACATGAAATCACGAAATATATGTGCATATTTTCCACAAAATTACAAAAGAAAGAAAAAGCAAAAATAAAAGAAACTGAAATGTTAATTCAAAAACTGCACACTTTCTACAAATCGCAGTGCTTCCTCTACCCGGGAACAGCGGAATTTCATTTCAAAGTCAAACTTAAGTAATTCCTTTTCCTTTTGCCGTGACAAACCGCAATTTCATTTTCGTCTAAGATTAAGGGACGGAAAAAGACAGTTAAAAAAAGTCAGAAAGTATAAAACAAGTTTGTCCCCCTCTAGGCTATCTTCCTCTCAACTCTCCTCTTAGAAGAAAAGGGTGAAAGAATCAAGTTGAAAGGAAGACATAGTTGAAGGGAGTCTCAGGCTTAAAATAAAAAGAGAATTTTTCTTGCTATGACAGAGAGGGTGGAAGAAGGAAGTCTAATCATTATTCCGAATTTACGAGTTTAATTTTTCATCTGTATTGTAAGCTATGATTGGCTTTCGATGTAAAAGATGCTCTCAAAATGACCATTGCGAAGGACAAGACATGATTTATAAATTCTGCTTCAGAATTATGCTGCAACGATAAAATAGGAATAATGCAATCATAAATTTACTAATTCATACTTATGCTGACTCGAATCAAATGACAATTTAAAGCATTTAGATGCAGTAAATTGTTTCTTAGAAATAAATAGAAAGAGCGTTTTGAAATAAATTCTATTCGAATATATCAATTATTAAAACCTGATGTTTAATATATATATATATATATATATATATATATATATAATATATTCAGGAGCAGGAATTTTGATGGCGTAGAAGCTTTGATCCACAATGGCTAAGAAGTTGGAGGCGAAGGCAGATTAAATCTTCAGTTTTATTTTCAGCAACATATTACGGCTACACACAAGTCTACACATATTAAATGCGCCTGTTCCAAAGGGCTTACATTTTTGATAACTTTGTAGCAAGAAAGCAGCAGCAGACAGACAACAGTCTAGCTAGGCCAAAGCGTGGAAAGTAAGTACGTAATGTTCAGGATGAAATCTCAAGTCAGACTGAGTTAGGTTTGGTTTTTCAAAGCATTTTGATTGGGCAGTTAATATTGATGTAAAATTACTATTGGCTGGTTGAGTTTTAGTTCCATTTGCATCATCATAATTACGTAAGAATCATACGACATAGAAAAGTCTCGAAATGACGCAGTGCAAATAAATGTTGCTATTTTTAAAATAGAGAAGGGAAATTAATTTACGCTGCTAATTTAATCTTTTACATATTCTTTATTTTTCTTACATATATATATAATTACAATCATAATTACATAAATATGTCTACTACTTTCAAAGACCAATGCAAAATTTTGTAAACATTAAACGCCTTACATAAATATGATGAAAATAAAAACAAAATAAATAAAGTTTGCAAAATAATTAAGTTGAACCGAACCTGAAGGCAACTTTTCATAAAGATCTCTAAGGGATCCTTATAGATCCCCATGCCTTCGTAGTGTAATTGGAAGCACACACGACGCGTATGAGCCGTTTCCAATGCCTTCGTAGTGTAACTGGAAGCACATGCCTTCGTAGTATAAATGGAAGCGCACACGACGCGTATTCGTGAGACCAGGAGTTCGAATCCCGGCGAGGGATTGCGAATTTGTTCAGGTTCGTACTTTGAAAAATTCACAAATGGCTCTACAAATAGCGCCCGAACTAAGGGATGGACAATAATTCATGACCACCAAGATTTGGTGATTGGGTCCTTTCATCCTTAGTTGCCCTTCAAAAGGGGAAGTAGGTTAGGTATTTTCTCCCTCCTTTCTGCATACCTTCGTGGTATAACTAGAAGCACGCTCGACGCGAATTCTGGAGGTCAGGAGTTCGAATCCCTGGGAGAGCCCTGCACGTTTTTCTCGTTCCTGCACCGATACACTATAATGACTCTACAAATATTTGAAAAGTAAGCCTTAGGCCAAAAATGAGAAGAAAACGTAGCTAATAGTTATATATATATAATAATACATTTGAAGCGATATATTCTTCCTTTTTTTTCCTATTTAGAGTGACAGCCATAAACATTTCATGAAATTTTACAAAAAGAAAAAAAAAAACATTATCTTATTAAAAGTGAACTAAAAATTATACAAACACTTAAGACAACTGAAGATTTGAAGGCAGGCGGTGAGGATGGACAATATTCCCTGCACAGTTACTAAACAAACATACATATTTTAATCAGTTCCAGAAGTAGAGAAACGATTTATAAATGAGAAAGTACAGAGAGCTGTTAGATTTTCATAACCCCAAGAATAAAAGTAGGAAAATTCTATGTGTCATCAGCTGTACTTATTTTGCTCAATAAACAATTTTCAAGACATATAGCTTCAAAACACCTTGGCATATACTATATTTGTACCATATATATCAGACAAGTCATTCGCCATTCAGGGTATTCAAAAATTCAGAATTCAGGACTTTTCACAAACTGAATTAAAAGGTACAGACAAATTATGATTTGTCTCTATGTGAGAGCTTAAAAATATGCAGACTTTTACTTGCCATGAAAGGTTTGCTATAGAAAACTCTGAATATAAAAGAGCAGTAATTACCCCCCCCCCCCCCATTTTTGTGTAGTAGTTCGTGCGTACTCTATTTGCATATCCTAAACCAGTTATTTAAAAACCTTACACTCTTTGGCTCAAACAAGATCGTGGTAAGATGAGCGCGACACAGTTAGTGCGGCAACAAATACAAAATAGGAAAGTGGAATCCTAAGAATAATAATGGCAATAAATAATCTGTCTGTGTGACGTATCGTTTTGAAATAATCTACCCACATTACACAAGTTACACCATTACTTATTATTGTACTCTTATTACACCTAGTTTAGAGAAAGTCGTAATTAACATAAAATGTTAAAAGGAAGCTTCTTCTCTCTTATTATAAAATGCAGTATGTGACAAAAGACTTGATTTCCCTAAGCTTCTGCTCCTTATAAAATATCAAAGCATATTATTTTCCAGGGTTTAAAGTGAAACTGATGTAGAGAAATACTATTAGCGTAACTTGAAAAAGCAGCATTCAGCTATGGGAACACAGCAGAAATCTTTTTATGATAGTATCGTAAAAAATAAAATTCAAAATAATTTTCTTGCTCTTAAAAGTGACTTGTACCGGGGGGACTCGCTTTCTTAAAGGAAGATATTTTGCAATTATTAAACTCAATTTTTTAAAACCTGGACCTCTCGAATACTAGCCGATTATGCTAACCACTAAGGCACGCCAAAAGGAGGTTACTGTCATGAAAATGATATTCGTAAACGCATATTGAGTTAGACCGTATAATAACTATACACCTTTTGCAGACCATTAGGATTTTTTTTTAGCAATGAGACGTAAAAAACGTGAAATGAATGCCCTAGCTGAAAATTGAACTCCAGGCTTCTGAGTGCTAGCCAGACGTGCATTTCAATTACACCGATGCAAAGAATTGTATTTAGGTAACACCAATATTTATGGAAGATAGCGAGTTTTTTTTTTAATTAGCAACATTTATGTGAAAAATAAAAATATGAACAAAACATTTTTATATCATGCAATTTTAACTAATTATTTTACACTAGGTATGGTGTAGACAATTTTAACGCAACGATTGCTATATAATTCTTTAGCTGACAATACTGATATGCAAGTTATTTCGTAAATTCCATAATGCGGAAGGGCCTCCAGTTAAATTAATTTATTAAAATTTTAAACTCGCCCTCCATAATTCCTATAATACCAAGTGTACCCATCACTTTTTTTTTCCATTTTATTGTTCCACTGCACATGAAATATATTCCATATTTCTATATTAAAGTTATTACTTTCAATTACATGAAGCCGACCTTACTTGAAAAGCGCACAGAAACTGGGCACCATTTCTTTAAATTGTTCTTTATTTCCTTAGCGATGTGTTTGATATTTTACCATATGTTAAAGAATTAAAAAAAGAAAACTTTTATAACTTAAGACATTTTTAAAACAATACATCCAATGATTAATGTATATGAGGAGAATTTAATAACATGTATTTTTATTTTTAGAGAGTAAGCATCGAAATATATAAGAAAGTTTTTTCCTCAAAGCAATGAAAATTAAATAAACTATACTAAATTTATAAGACGTTGCTAATATTTAAAGTACCTTAGTAGGCTAAGAAATTCTTTAACTGAACACAAAAATACTTCATAAACAATAAAAGAACGTACGCTAAATAAACTAATGCTAAATAAACCTTACCAATAATAGAATTGATAAATTACATAAATAAATTTAACTCAGTTAAACGAGGTTTCTTTTCTTAACGGATGTTTGACTATTTTATATATATGAACATAAGTTTATATATTTATGCGTATATTTCAATCGCCCTTTTCCAAATGAAAATAATTGTTTTCGTTGGTCTATGAATGACTTATTATTTGTTAAATTCTTTGCAGTTTTATAACATGCATAATTATAACCTTAATTTCGTTTGATGAACAGGTATTCGCTATCTGGGAGTTCGAAAACTAAGTTAAAATTCTTTTCTATTTCTTCTTTTTCTTTCCTTTGTTGCAAGATTATGTGAGTTTTATTGCTATTTTTGCATTTTTTAGGAGAAGTTTCTAATTAGTTTGCAAGGGAATAAAATTTAGTCCAATTTGCCTAATGAAAAATCACCAAATCTAAATCTGAAACTACCTCTGAGAATAAACTTCAATTCAACAAATTACGATTACAGCCATTTTAACTAATATACTGCATCTTTTTTATGTAATTTATGATTCCAAGAGCAAATGGCAATGGACATACTCGCCTAATTGCAATTATTGACTCAGCTACATGCATCAAAATTACTTTTATTGCAGAATCTCAAAGCGTAAAAAGGAGTACTGAGGCGATAATTGGTTTCCGTTGTGGATTTGATTAGTTTAAGGGATTTCTTTGAACAAGGAACACAAGGAGAGATTAAGAAATAGAAAACAGTAAAGTCAGATTGTAAGAATTTGGGTGGGGTGTGGAGTTTTATGATCTGAGAAAAAGGTTTTAGAATTAAAGTCATTTATTCATATATAGTAACATCATTTTGAGCTGTTATCTTCTGAAATTTGTGATATTTAAAGTATAAAAATTGATCAAACATTTTGTAAATTACCTATCCTTCCTTTTGCGTACAGGACATTGCAATCCCCTACTCGGTTTTGTAAAACTGATATGTGTCTTTACATACATTCGGAGAGTTACAGTCTTCTTGGATTTCCTTTTAAACTTGCGAAGAGCTATAATGAATCACTTAAAATATTATGGTATATATGAGTATGTATAGTGAAAAGTTTAACCGTGCTGTGGTACTCTCATGTGGCTGGCAATTGTAATATCAAGTGACCTTCAAAACACGTTTTGACAGGCCATTGATTCCTTTTCCAGACTGCATTCCATGAGCAGCCAGTAAACGACAGTTATTATACAAGCGGGGCTGGAGGAGTTCTCAAAATAATTTTGTGTGAACTCATGCGGAAGGAAAGATTGGGACTGCTAAAGAATATCTACCTTATGCTCCAGGACTATGTTACTGCTGTAGCACTGTCAGCACCGTCTGAAATCTATGGGGTAATATATCGATTATTTTAGGTTATGGCAAAGCATCCGAGGGCTGTTTGCCTAAATCGATGGTTTCTTTCGTGTAGAATGTTTTAAGGGGAACTGGCTCATATTCATGTAACTCATGAGAGAAACCACGAAAGTGCCATGTAACCAATCGATTCACGCAGATTTGATCACCGGTCGAATTACCAGTATTCAGCCGTTTTATCGTTCGGACGTTGGTGGGGCAGGAAACAATGGCATAATTTATTCCATATAGCCTGGGCATACTGCCAGGTTTCTGGGGTTGCTCAGCGCTAAAATAAGCAACTGCGTATGAGAAAAGCTGTCTTGAAATGAGGAAATGGAGAATTCCTTGGTTGCTGTCGTAAAAGAGATGTCATGAAGCAGTTTATTTCATATATTTTAATCATTCAAGAAACGCTGTGAAACGTTTAATTGACTGTGATATACTTTGTAAAAACAAATGCAGGGATTCTTGATTCTGAATAAAAGAATCAAAGTTAGAACTTTTCAATCAGCCTACGTATAATCACAAGTTCAAAAACAGAAAAATAAAATGCTTTGACTGTTGCTGCTATTCCCGTGACTGGACTGCGAACTGTCCTATGGATAACCGTGATTCGATTAAGAAGTGCAGCTTTCATTGAGCAAAGATCTAGAGAATCAATGGGAACAGTAAGTCTCACTTCAGTTCCATTTGATGGAGAGAAGTTCTATTGTATATTACTTTAGAACAGTCATATCAAATTAGGTTCTCCCTTCTTGATTTATAATAATCCTTTCAAGTTAGTTTCTTCACACAATAGGTTCTCCTTCGTAGGCATGGTAACTGCTGCTGCGGAAGATGGTCGAATCGCATAATCTGCTGAAATTTCCTGATCTTCTCATCACTCAGTGTGTGGCGATGAGAACACACGTTGCAATCATGAAAGGGAAGGGTGGGTCACTACGATTTATAGGTGCTTAAAGTAACATACTATAATAAATAGGATCTTATCCTTCTATCACTGTACTCTATAAAAAACGAATTTGAAGGGCCGTTATGTTATAATTATCCATCGCTTATTTGGGACTCGAATCTGAACTTGTCAGTCCTAAAATCAAAATGTATCAGTTTCTAAGTTTACAGCTTCCAAGTGTTTCTTATATTTGACTTGACTTTAAAGTAAAAAAATTATATATTGCTGAAAACGTATCAGAACACCTTAATAACTAAGACACATAAATTTGCATTAAGCCTAAAAGCTAGAATTAAATATTAATTCCACGAAATAAAACAAACCAGAACATACTGATATATTGAGGAATTATCTCACTGGTACAGAGTACTGACTAATAATTTTACAGATTAAAGCATTTAAAAGGTAATGAGAAGAAAAATATGCCAATGTAAACCATAAACTTGGAAAAATAAACTTAGATAGGCGTAAATTTTGAACAAAACTCCAGTTTTATATGAAATTTACTCATAAGGCTCTTTTTTTTCTTCCTTTTTTTTGACCTAGTTTATATTCTATGTTGGGATTTCCAATTTATTCCAAAATCTACGCCACTGTAAGGCAGCTTTTCTGCCTAATTTATATTTAACTGATATTAAAACTAGTTTTAAATACTGATTCATATTCAAATGGTTTTGCTAAAACTTTAGTTGTCATATCTTCATTATAACAACCAAAATAATTGTAACAACCAATTTTTATCAATTTGGGAATGAAAAAGGAGAGATAAGTATCGTCAAATAGAAAAGGGTTCTACCTCATTTTTCTAGCAACCATATATATTATCTTAATCGTTTTATCTGAAAATACATTTAAATGATAACACTTAGCTTTAAATGACCTGAAAAAATTTTTAAAAACATTCATGTCGACTGTTCAATATATATACTTAATATACTATTTAATTAATATTTACCCATGCTTTTCATTGGGGCGAAGCAAAATGTTCACATAAAGTGTGAAAAGTTTACAGAAATGATGGACCAGGAATTTAGATTAAAAATTATGCGCGAAGAAGCTGAAAAATGAAGAAACTGAAAATTAATTCAAACTTTAACTATTCACAGCACTCTTTTGTCATTAGTTTTATATTTGAAGAAAACATCCCAATGCAAATGTGCCGAAATTTTAAATATTCATTTTTACTGACAATGCATAGACTATTTTAGGAATGCTTAAAGAAATGTCTTATAAATTTAAATTAATACATTTTTTTAAAGTTCCACATTGCTAAAATGTGAAATCCATGCAAAGCCCGAAACTGCATTGACTGACAGAAAGCCTAGTATTAGCCCTGAGGATAATCTCCCTTTTAGCTCTAAGTAGATTAATATGGTTATTATAAATGGAAATTTGTGCTCTGTTAAAACTAAATACACAAAATCAAACTTTTTGCCAAATTATCCTGATATCCAATATGGTGGATTTAAAATGAAAACAAAGTTATCGAAGAAACGATTTTATCATCATTTTTATTTAACAAAATTATACATTTAAAACACATTGCTCATATAGTTCTAAAATTCATCACTGATAGATATCATGTTGACTCTATATGCATAATTTCTCATTTTTATTTCAAATTGTGTCTCATACCACTCTTTACTCAATTAATATATGATGTTCTAAACATTCTTTATGGTTATGAATCAGAAATTTAAAACAGCACATATATAACGAATGAAAAATTCAAAAACCAATATAGTGAATCCTTTCACGGTGAAAATTTCTGAAGGAGATTGGCACTTCTGAAAAAAAAGTAAACACATCACTTCCATGAAATGATTATTTTCCCAGAAAACAGAAGTCACATGGAAGTATATATGATTGTGTTGGAGAATGTTCAACGTACTTATATTTAAATCATTATAAACAAAATATAAACATTCAAAGAATTCGCAGAAAATAAATGAGCAAAGGAAATGACTAGAGGTATTATATTGGGTACACAAAAACAGCGCTTTGAAGCCCATTTTATTAATGATTGTGTAAATTCTCGCCATTTAAATTTTACTATAAAATCGCGTAATTTTCTGGCATTTCTAACGTGTTTTTTCATTGAATGTCACATGTGTTATTTCCATCCATAAAAAATAACAATACAATTCAACTTTATAATGGATAATATCCAGATTAAAAAAAACAGCATTTTCAAGGTATAAACAGATACAAACAAAACTGTTATTTACGACAAGAGAGTTAACATTTCAGAAATAAAGTATTGTATTTTACTAGTATTACCAAAACTTGCATAGGTATAAAGTAACAGAAGTAATTTTTTACAGTTTTCTAATGTATTCAAAATTTTTAAGAAAACTGCAGTGATGATTCAAATAAAATGCATAGGTGATTTCTGATGCGTTTCAACCATGTCCTATGCGCTAAAAATAAAATGATTGTGACCAGACGAATGTACATTTTCAATGGTCTGATATTTTTTTCCCGACAGGCCTTGGCGAGAAACATTTATGTAAACATTTAGAATTCTGAATGTGCTGTCTAATTTTTTGCTTATTAGGCTTAGTTTATTCTTTATTCTTTTTCACGGATTAACTTATTAATTATACTTGGTTCATAATTCAGTCTAATATGTTTACGTATGATACGTGTTATGAATTAAAATTAGAAAACCTTGAACAACATGGTCTTCATGCGAGAATCTCATTTCTTTCTCTAGTGTAATAGATTATTATTTTTTTCATGGTGCCGAAACCAGGGATACTAGGCCTATTGGTATCGAATTGTTTCAGGATAATTCTCGAATTCTCAGATTGCAGGTACTGTAATTCTATAATTTAACAGCTTTTTTATCGCTTGAATTTTTAATCACTTTAGATTTTGTTGCGTGTATAAAATGGGAACTCTTTGACTAGTTGAAATCCAAGAGGATAGTCGGATAGTCATTAGAATTGCTTGCACGAAATTAGTTAATAGAACTAACTCTTATTTTAACAGTTTTGATATTAATAAAGATTAAAGCATTCAGGAGAATTTGTCATAAATTTTGTTTAGAAGAAAAACAGAATGAGCTTCTAACTTTAAATTTGAAAAATCGAAGACCTAATTTATGATAGTACAATTTTCGAAACAGAAATTCAAAGTTCACTCTATATGTAATGCTAAATTCAAAATCAAAACAAAAGTAAAAGTGTATGAAACTGAACATTTCAAATCTTCTCGAAATATTAACGTTTTTAATTCGAATATCCCTAATACATCATCTTATATCAATTTGCCTAAATTACGCATTCCTACTTTTAATGTACTTTTAATGGCGGTTCTAGTTTATTTCAAGAATAATTTAATTGCTTCTCAAGTGCAATTGACTCTAATGAGTCATTAAGTAATGTTGACAAGATCATATATCTAAAATCGTTTCTTTCGGGCAATGCTTACAAAATTGTTTCGCGCTTACGGAGGAAACTTATAAATCTTGTTTGAATTTGTTAAATGAGCGATACGGTAAACAAGAACACTTCATTAGTTGTTCCATGAATAAACTATTAAAAATTGAACTAGTTAAGTTTTCTTCAAATCTCTTCTCCCTTAGAAAATTGTATAAAGAAAGTGAAATTAGTATAAGAAACTTTAATTCTATGGGAGTTGCATCCGGGATTACGCTCATTTGCTGATACCAATTTATTAAAACAGTTACCTCAGAATTTATTAATAGAATTTTATCGCAAGAAAGATCCTAAAAATTCTAGCGATTATATCCCTTATTAGATCAGCTCATAAATTTTTGTCAAACATGAAACTGAATGCAGGGAAGCTGCAAGAAGGCTTTCTTTAAAGACACGGGAACTTTAAAACGAAAGAATCACTCCCAGCCTCACGCTAGATTTAAATCCACTGTTCCAACATCAGCTGCATTAAATACGGTAGTAAAGAATATGTGCAACTTTTGTAATTCTAATTCACATTCCGGATTGAAGGGTAAAACATTCTGTTGTTATAGATGTTTAGTTAATAAACATTTAATATCGCAGCGTAAATTAAGAATAGAACCTTGTGAAATTAGCCAGAGTTTATAGCATAATTCATTATTCTGCCCCAACAACGAAAAATACCTCGGAAATTAAACAGTTAGAAAAGGCCGAATTTATTCAAAGTTCGGATAAACAAGCTGTGATATCTTCTATATTTAAGTCACAAACCTGTGTACGAAATTACGCTACATCAGACTGCTTGCGTGCAAGTAGAAAATTATTCTAAACGGCTAAGTCCATTGATGTTATTTGATTCGGGCTCGCAGAAATCATTTATTATCATTATAAGGTATTTGTAATTCGTGGTGTAGTTGTCTGAATATTCGGCGCGTATTCGAGAGGTCCGTGGTTCGAGCCTCGTCAAGGGCATTGCTCATTTTTCATATCTTCTGCTTTGAAATAACCTAATGTGTCTACAACATTTATTAAAAAAGATTTAGCAAAAGCTTTAAAGGTGCAACTTTTAAATAAAGGCTTTTAGTTTCGCGAAAAGTGACCTTCATGAGACGGATTTTGAAGTCGTCAATATTAAGCTTAGAAGCAAATATCCCTCCTTATGCTTACATAAGTATTCAAGCTTTAGTAACTGATAAAATCAGCGGAATTCCGATACATTCGAATATCAAACCTGAATTATTAAACGATTTAATTCCAAACGGCTGTGAAATTTCTGAATCATTAAGAGATAACAGATACGTCCAGGTACTCTTAGGCGCCGATTTTATGTATTCGACTCTAATCGAGGAAGTTCAAAAATAAATAAAAACTTATATATTCCACATACACTATTCGGTGATTCAGTCACGGGGCAGATTCCAGAAAACCGTCTGCAAGATTCTACTTCCTGTTTGAAGATTGCATGTATTTCGGTAGAAAATGATTTGAAATGCTTATGGACTTCTGAATCATATCTGCTTGAGCATGAAAAAGAGGAAATATCGGTTAATATTACAGAGTTCGAAACGCAGTTATGGTTTATAAACTGAAGGTATGAGTGACCACTTTTATTGGAAGTCTGAGACTTTACGAGAAAGTTTGTGTAGTAATTTAGAAATGGTGACAAAAAGATTTGCTGCAGGTTTAAGGGTGACGGATATATTACAATGATAAAGTAACAATTAAATGAAGGGATCACTGAAATACGCAACAACAGTTGTTTCGCTGTTTATGCAATGCCTCAGAAAGAAATTTTCAGGGAAGATTCTTCTAGTACTAAAACTAAGGTAGTTTATGATGCCAGGAGTAAACAAGGAAGTTGTAATAGTCTTAATGAATGTTTTCTTCCTGGGAAGAACTTAAATGCTAATCTTTTATATATTGTTTTGAAAATTAGAGAACACAAAATTGGATTGTGTGGAGATATTGGCATTTATTCAAATACAAGTCATGAGAAATGACTGAAATTATTTATATAATCTGTACTATAAAAACAGCACAAAATCCACCCCATAACAATGCATCATTTTAATAGACATTGTTTCGGTGTCATTTGTTCTGCTTACATTTTGGTTGTAACAATTAAAACTCATATTAGTGCTTACAAGAATACACACCCTCTCGCGTATAAAATATTAAAAATTTCTGTTTATGTGGATTGTCTTTTTCATGGAAGTTTCATTATTCAAGAAGCTCATGGGTTATCTTCGGATGGTGTTTTGATTTCAAAGGACGCAAACATGAATATGACATAATTTGACACTAAATCTAATCAACTGAACGATTTATGGAAGAATTCTAATTCATTAACCGAAACAAATGAAAATTCTGATACACATTTAAAAGCATTAGGACTCAGGTGGAATAATACTGAAAGCACATTAGGTCTAGACTAGCGATTCTCAACCGATGCTACGCGTACTACTGGTGGTATGCAAAAGGGGAACAAAGTACTTTTAAAACTAATTCAAAAATTAAGCACCCTAAAATCCTATTGTGTCCATATCTATAACACTCGTAAATTTATGTAATATGAGCTTTCTTCAAGGTCAATAGCCGCCCATAGAATTTAGCAAAATAATCCGTGTTTATTTTCACAAATATTCTTTCAGCCACAGTCGTAACTAAATTTGTCATAAATGATTTTTTAAAGGAGTAATAGAAATGGATGTTATATTTAATACGAAATAAAAGTAAGCTACTATATAAAGGTAATAGTATCTCATTAATTCTCGTAGAGGAAATCGATTTATTAGCATGTCTACACTTTATACATCGCCATCATTTCCGGGCTCATATTGCTCTATTTTCAATTAGAATCATTTTTTACGTCGATTTCCCGTTTCTAACAGCAGTTATTTTGTCTTCTGATTCCTTTGTATTTCTTACTTTTCTACGCGATTTCAGAATACCATCGCTTGTTTTTGAAAAACTCGTAATGTGCTGTACGCTTAAATATTTATGGAAATAATTAAAAAAAAAAACCTAGATTTTTTAAAATGGAAAAACGGCTAGGATTGACTAAGCGGAAAATTGATGATTCACAGGTGATGGATCCAGAACAATCTATAAGTACTAAGAATACTGAAAAGAAAAGAAAAATTGTTTGCAGAAAATAATCATTTAGGTATACTTTGGAATGGGGATGAAACGGACCCTCAACCTCAATGTGTTATTTGCGGTGAACAATCAATCCAATCAATCTATGAAATCATAGTTTCTTAAAAGGCATCTTGAATCTAAGCTTGCAGTTTAGAGAATAAATTTGAAGACTATTTTAAGAGGAAATTATCGGAGTTCAAAATTAGTAAACCAAATAATGAAAGGTTTTTCTTACTTCAAGTGAAAACGCTTTAGTGACCTTATAGAGACTTTAGGTATTTTTGGAAGCAGGCAAGATACAAAATGAGCAACGCCTCCGCCGGGAAGCGAACCACGGACCTCTGGAATACGCGCCGAGCGTGCAGACCACCACACTACGACGGCATGCTAAGAAGGCGGGAGAAACTCCTTATAACCTAAGAATTTCTAAGACTCGGTATTTTCACGCTATTAAAGAAAACCGTACATTACCAGCAGCTAAATATATCGTTTTAAGATTCAACGAACAAGCGGCTAATGAACTCAATAATATTCCGTTGTCAAATGATACAGTAGGTCTACGAACTCATAAAATGGCAAATTCCATAAAAAAAGACATTTATTCAAAATGTAAAACAGAGTGAGTTTTTAGCATTGCAATTAGATGAAAATACTGATATAACGAACTTTGTTCAATTATTAGTTCACATACGTTTCGAACAAAATAAACGAATTGCCAATGGGTATTTATTTTGTGAATCTTTATGATACAGCAATTGCAAATGAAGCTTTCAAAGTAATTGACAATTTTATGTCTGAGAATGATATTCCTTGGAATAAGTGCATTGCCATATGCAGTGACGGAGCTCGGTCTTTAACAGATAAACATTCCGGTGTTATTTCTCAAATAAAGAAAGTCGCCCCTGAAACTAATTTTACTTACAACTCCATTCATCGTGAAGCTTTGGTAGCCAAAACAATCCCCTAAACCCTTAAAATCGTTTTTAATCAAACTGTGAAAATCGTTAATTTTATTAAAAGCCGAGCTTTAAATTCAAGAATATTTACGATGTTATGCCAAGAATGGGTAGGGAACATGAAGCGTTTTCGCTATAGTCCGAAATAAGGTAGTTATTCAGATGAAAAGTTTAAAATTGTCTTTTTAAACTTCGATCAGAAATTCAGTTTCCTCTGTGATTCAAAATTTTAATTTCCTGTGATCGAATTCTAACTGAAGATTACAAATATAGCAACTTGTTAACTTTTGGCTAAACTGAAAAAACGAATTTAAATGCATTTGAAATAAAGCTATTAAATTTTTATTGACTTTTTGAATAACCTATATGTATTAACAAGGATGTTTTTCCATGTTATATTTGAAAAATAAGTATGGAACAAAATTAAAAGCGGATTATAATTTACGGTTAAAACTAAGTGGAATATGACCCGACATAAGGGAATCGATCTTTCTTAAACATGCCCAAATTTCACACTGAATTTTAGAATTAAAATACTTCATCTTCAATTTTAAAAATTAAAATGGGAACCAATTTTCAATCTAGTATTTTTATGTATGCATATATAATACAAATAGCGAATAGGTTGTGCAAATGGCAAAATATGTATATTTTTTAATATTTCTATTGAAAAATTAAAAAATAATCATTATAAAATGTAGTGGTGGTACTAAAGGTTTTCAATTTTTGTTTAGATGGTACACGTTAGTCAAAAGATTGAGAACCGCTGTCTAGACCTTAAGGTCATTCTTATTCACGTTGGATGTTAATAAATAAACGAAACGTGCTGCACACAGCCGCAAAAATGTTTTATACATCTGGACTTATATCTCCATTTCTAGTTTGAGTGAGTTTTCTTTGCAAGTGTTGTGGCAGTTAGGGGTAGAACGAGATGAGATTTTTCCTTATAGAAATTAAAGAAACAGAACAAGCATGGTGTAATGAAATTAAAGGGATTCAAAAATTGAAAATTCCTCGATATTATTTTTCTGTTACAATGCTGAAAGGAGAAGATTCACAAAGTAATATAATCTCTGCAGCTTCATTAAGAGCTTTTGGAGCAGTTGCAAACTTTAGATACAAGACATTACATGGCACTTTTAAAAATTAGCTACATAATTTCCAAATCACGAGTTGCGCCAATTAAAAAAGTGTATTTACCCCATCTAGAATTAATCGGTGCAGTAAATGCAGCAAAATTAGCCAAATATTGTAAAGACCTTTTAAAACTCTAGAAAAGATTATTCTGTGGAGTGATTCAACAGTTGTGCTACACTGGACAAAAGGCATGTCATCTAAGTGGAAGCAATTTGTTTCAAATAGAGTATTAGAAATTCAAAAAACTACAGATCCCAGAGCACGGAGATACTGTATATTCCGACTATAATGGTCCGTTATTTGTGAAAGGTATTAAAAACAATGTGTTCTATTGATTAACCTGTGCTGTTAAAATAAATGTTCATCTGGGACTATTTAGTTATATGACGGCAGATGCACTTTTGCTTGCCTTCCGACGTTTTGTATCTCGAAATGACTTGTGCTCTGTAATCGTTTTTGATAATGCATGTACTTTCAAACGTGCTGAACTTGAGCTGAAAAAAATTCGGTCAGTAATGCATCAGCCAGAGCTGAAAAAAAATACTCCTAACGTAATTAAGTGGAAGCATATCGTGGAAACAGTAGCCTGGTGGAGGAGGAGCTTTTTGAACATTTGGTGGATTCCGTGAAAGTCGCTATACGAAAAGACCCTTGGAAAGTCATCTCTGACCACTAAGCAGATGCAAGCAGTTTTTATCGAAATTGAAGGGATGATTACCTCTCGACCAATTTCCAATATTGGAAGTGACTTATGCCTTAATTCCAGTACAATTCATTTAAGAAAAAGAACATCATATTTACCTTATGTGAGATTTCGCCTTGATTCAATTTTTTCCCAGGAAGTCTTTGATAAACGCCTATAATTATCGCGAAACGTTTATGAATTCTTTTTGGTTAAGGTGGAAAAAGAGTATTTGTTGAATTTAAGATCTGCTCTATTCGAGCTCAGTTAAGAATAATATTCTCGAATTTAATGATATAATTTTAGTTAAGGAGGATCATTTACACCGAAATTTTGGAGATTGGGAAGAATCTTTGAGTTA
Organism: Stegodyphus dumicola; assembly: GCF_044657685.1. Classification (NCBI taxonomy): domain Eukaryota; kingdom Metazoa; phylum Arthropoda; class Arachnida; order Araneae; family Eresidae; genus Stegodyphus; species Stegodyphus dumicola. Next base: position 137,186,044 of record NC_140781.1, on the reverse strand, counting down.
TTTTCTTTAAGCGATGGCAAGGTAAGGCTTTGTAAGGTAAAAACTGAGTCACCGTTTATTAGACGTCCTGTACAACTTTGTACAATTTAGAACTTCAGAACTAACGTTTTGTCTTCAGTGTTGGTTTACAAATATGTATTGTGAGTATATCTTTTTATGATTGTTTATTATTTTTTGAATTATTCTGTTAAAAAATTGTAATTTCATGCACAAATTTAATAATTTAAAATGTGCTTAAGTTCACAGAGTCATGGTATGCTTTTAGGAACCATTGAATTAATCTTCCTAAAAATGTGTGAATATTTTTTTTAATTTAGGTAATGTTATATTTAAATTGTTTTATTGTTTTCCATATAAAATCGCACTTATTTATGATGATGAGATTTTTTTACCTTTGGTCTGGAATTCGAGCGTTTTTGTATTAAGAATCTATACTGCTTATAGAGAAGTTTGATGAACACCCTGTAGTTCATGAAGGGGCAAATTGTTGAAAATAAAATGATCACGTAACCAGATGACCGTGTGCTTGCAATGGTCTGATATCTTTTTTCCGGGAGGCCTTGCGAGAAACGTTTACGTAAACATTTAGAATTCTGAATGTAACGTCTATATTTTTGCTTATTAGGTTTAGTTTATTCTTTTTCATGGATTATCTGATTAATTATACTTGGTTTATAATTCAGTCTAATATGTTTATTTATGAGATGCGTTATGAATTAAAATGAGAAAGACTTGAACAACATAGTCTTCGTGTGAGAATCTCGTTTAGTTCCTTTGTGTAATATATTATTATTATTATTTTGTCCCCAGGAAGCTAAACTGGAAAATTTCAACTGCTTAAAAATATTTAAAAAGCAATCATATAAGAATGGAATAATGAAATTACAACTAGTTCAGGATAAATTCATATTTTTAGGAAACCATAACTTGAGTAGGCTTCGAATGATTAATTGATATTGTTATAAAGTTGTGAGAATATGCTGATTTGAAGAAATGTGTTTTACAATTTAAAGTTTATTAATCATGTTCCGCGTTTATTCAAATATTTTTATATATTTTCATAAGCACTTTACATTTCTTAAGTTAATTATACAGGCAGAAATAATTCTATGAAAATATCTCCTTGTGCGTCAAAATTGCATGTATATACCGCAATAAAATTACTGAATATTAATATAATATACTACTCATGGAAATTTTATTTATAAAAATATTCACATGATTGGAAGTTACATGAAAGAGAAAATTACACTTTATTACCTTATATAATTGAGATCAATAGTTCCTTAATTACAAATTTAAAAAAAGCTTCCTTGATAGAAACACACAGCTGCATTTTGATGAAATAACAAGATCTACTTCAAACCAGCTCAATCTTTCTTTAAATAAATTGACCATGCAATAATATATTGAGCTATGTAAATGCTTTTTCGTACATAATATAAGCAATTACAGCAACAATTACGTAACAATTATACAACTACAGAAGAAATCTCTACATATAATAAAAGGAAGAATCTGTATGTGTGTGTGTGTCTTTCGTTCGTGCTTGCGCGTAAGTTAATAGATCCAGGGCTACGAATTTTGGTACATAGGTGCATCTAGACAAGAGCCAGTGCACCTTGATTTTTCACAATTTGAATGAGATTTGTTTTTATTTTATGTTTATTGATGAAATCGCATCAAATCGATAATTGTCTCTCATTATATCAGCAACAATAGCACGCAGCCATTGAAATCAACACTGTTGTCACTCGGAAAAATGACAGCGATAATTCTGTCCAGTTTTTAAATTTAATATTTTCCTTGAATACTGGACATTTGTGGAGAGAAGGCAAAGGGAAGTTGGTTATTTATAAGGATAATTAATTATTCGTATAAAGGGGTATTGCTTATTTCATTGTAATTTTTTAATATGTAATACATTTTTATTGTTTTTTTAATAAAGTTCTTCTGCAGAGTTAAATTCTGTGCAGTTTTTAAATTCAATGTTTGATGTTCCCTTTAGGCATTTTTTCGGTAGATTTAAAAGCCAGACGAAGGCCGGCCGAGTAGCGGCTAGTTATAAAATATAAGCAAGAAGTGTAAAATAAGTCTCATTATTAAAGTTTACTGTTAGCAACCCATTGATCAAAATCTTTAAAAAAATAAAGACATGAAACATCTGAAGACAACAGATGAGAATATATAAAATGAAACACATTAAAGGCTGAAAACATTTGTAACAAATAAAACCTTTTGTCACAATAATTAAAAAATTCACTAGTTAACTGCGTCATTCCAAAATAGCTGAAGTGCATGTATATTTGTTTGAAGTGCACTTGTCCCCCGCGAGCTGTCCGCTACTTTCATTCATCCTTCTAAGGTGGGTATAATAAATTTAAACTTTCAATGATTACTGTTACTTTCGGCAGATATATCTCTATCAGTTTTTTTAACCGCTACTTGTAAAAGCATGATAATAATTAGTATAAATCTCAAGGCGCGTTATTATGCGAAATATAAGCATTACGGATTTATTTAACAGTTAAAAACAAATAAATACTTTAAGTAAAGAAAAGAAAAAGTAGCCTTTTGGTAACTAAAATATATTTTCGCACACTGATATCAGATTACTAACGTAAATTAAGAATGCCTACAAATATTTTAAATGTATTCATGAGGACAATGAATTAATTAATATAAAATTATATGAAATTTTGAGTTAAATTTTTCATTACCATAATTTTCTTCAAAAACGTATAAATTTAATCTTTAGCTTTTCTTTAAAAGATGTACATTGCTAAACATTTTAAAGTAAAATATGAATCATATTCTTCTAATACTTGATTTGTTTTTAAAGCTTAATTAAATTATTGTAGCATTTTTCCACTTGCAATACAAAAATGAAAACATTTTTGGAAAGTACTTCACAAAAGGCATCCTGTAATCCCAGAGCTCTCGTATTTTCAACAAAATAAATTTGTCAAGGTGTAGAGGATGTATAAGAATATAGCTATGCTTTTGTCATAATATTGATTAATAAAGAATTAAATTTATGTACATTTATAGAACTTCAGCACATGTACATATTATTAATAAATTCCATTTTTATTTGCAGAGAATCAGATCTGCATTTTATTTATTATTTATTTAAGAAACATGACTTTTTTAAATATTTAAAATGAATAAATTAATAACTTACAGATTATTTTTTAAATATTTTGGTATAATATACACTGGTGTGCAAAAATTAAGGACGAAGTCGAAAAATTAGCATATCAGCTGAACGAAGAGGCAGAGCGGACAGAAAGACCAATCAGGAGATTAAGTAAGGTGATGTACGGTAGCACATGCGCAGATATGCAGGTAGACGTAATGGGAGAGTGTCTGAGTAGTATAAAGCATGTTGTCGGTGTAAGATCAGTATTTCTGGCAAAGAGATTGCACGCCGTATAGCAGTTAAAATCACACCGAGTTGCTGCCTCAGCGAGAAATGGCGAATAATCAATCTGTTAGACGACATCTGGATGCTTTTACCCGAGGTCAAATCATTGGGAAGTTGGTGGAAGGCCGCAGTGTGACAAGTGTGGCTGCAGAGTTCGGAATTGCTCACAGCATCGTTTCACGACTTTGGAGACAATTTCAAACTACAGGAACAGCTATCCGGGGGTTTAGTAGTGGTCGTCCACGAGGAACCACACCCGCAGATGACCGGTATATTGCCTTACAGGCCAGAAGAAACAGGCGGCAGACAGCGGGAGAAATCGCTAGACACACGACGCAGGCGACTGGACGACCGATATCGCGTTTTACCGTGGCCAGAAGACTGCACGGTGGTGGTCTGTTCGCACGTCGCCCTGTACGGTGTGTACCTCTAACGCCTGCCCATTGGAGAAGGCGTTCTCTGTGGTGCCGGGAACACCGGAATTGGAGAGACAATGAATGGGGACAAGTACTCTTTACAGATGAGAGCAGATTCAGTCTGAGTAGCGATTCTCATCGCACACTCATCTGGAGAGAGCGGGGAAGCCGCAATCATCCCTCGAACATCATTGAAAGGGACAGGTATGGAGGTGGCGGTGTTCTCGTTTGGGGAGGCATCATGCTTGGTAGTCGTACAGACCTTCACATCTTCGACGCAGGTTCAGTCAACGGGACCCGTTATTTTAACGAGATTCTTCTTCCATATGTGCGTCTTTTTAGAGGCGCTATGGGTCCGCAGTTCCTTTTCATGGACGACAATGCACCATGTCATCGCACAGTAGCTGCCGAACAGCTCTTAGAGAGTGAGGATATTGAACGTATGGATTGGCCGGCACGATCTCCGGATCTCAATCCCATCGAGCATGTATGGGATTTTCTAGGCAGACGCTTGGCAGCTCGTACCTTACCACCAGTAACGATTCCGGAGCTTCGATTGGCGCTGCAAGACGAATGGGCAGCAATGCCTCAACAACTCATTGACACCCTCATTCTCAGCATGGGCAGACGCTGTGAAACCTGCCTAGCAGTCAGGGGAGATCATATCCCCTATTGAAGACCGGATGTTTCTTGCTGGACACCCATCACAGGGATGTTTCGGCCTTCAGTCGCATTGCGCTCCATGCTACTTTTCCAATAAAGCTTCTTTTTATCCCTATGATTTCTCTTTTAGTAAGTGTTGCTTACATTACTCATGTCCTTACGTATTGTGGATCTTACGGTATTAAATGTGTTGATTTGGAAAGCTTTTGTACAAAGTTATATTGAAAAAACCGTCTCGTCCTTAATTTTTGCACACCAGTGTATATAAAACAAAAATGTTAAGTATTATTTTTAAGAAAATGTTAAAGAATAATTTAGCACGTGTTTTTAGCATTCATTAAATTTAATAAACCAAGAGTATTTATATTAAGTTATATGTTATTAGGTACACTTGCTTTAGATTAATATATTTACATGAAATAAGGTAACAAAAGTTTACAAAATGAATTATGTTTCAGAGGTCAAATTCGTGAAAGAGCAGATTTAGCCTCTTCTCATTCTTAAAATAACGCTAATAAAATATGAAGAAAATTTAGAAGGTATACGTCTAAAAAGGGTCATGTCACGACGTTTCATATACATAAAAAAATTATCAAGATGCGATGGCAAATATTGTGCGTCTTTGTTGCGTCATAAAGACGTCGTAAAAGTTTCCACGACCTCATTGCAGATTCTCGGATCAGTTTGGAACGTCTTTATTTTGTCATGTGCTACTTGGGACGTCAGTCGAGAATACTTACGACCTGCTCTATATTTTAAGTCCCCTATGTTGAAAATACACTACGCACTTACAACATTAAATCCCTCTCCAGGATTCGAGCCCGGAACCAAGGATACGGCAGCCAACGGCACTAACCACTATATCGATCAGAGTGACACTTCATTTATATGGATGAAATAAAAATCAAGTATATAACAGAGAAACAAATAAACAACTGGAAGTTTTACCTATTGCTTAAGCACAAAGAACGTAATTATAATTACAATTTACACAGTTTAACGAAGTCAGGTCTGGAAATAAAATTTTAAACTGGAACTGAGGAAACTGCATATGAATTTGAAATGCTTTTACAGAAGCCGAACTCTCCATATGAATAATTAGTATGTTGCTGAAAGAATGTTTAAAGACAAGTGCTTATTAAGTACTTAAAATTAATTTATTTTATTTTATTTGATATGCATTATTTGTTAAATTTTAAAGCTTAGGTAGGATCTGTTGGCTAAACTCACAAATAAGAGATATTTTTCATTTTCAGAGTTAACATCTGAACGAAGTTATTTAAAAACTGAATAAGGTTTCTTGATCGGGAAGAAGATCATATGAAATTCGAATTTGTGAAGAGTCAAAGCAAATTTACTAGCAAGAAAGGAAACTATTAAAAGAAAAAAAAAAATAAACAGCAAAAACATTATTATGACTGTTTCGAGATCCAAAATGTTATTAGTAAGGTTAAAAAATAAATGAATAGTTTAAGTAGACATATAAAGTTTCCTATATTCTGTTTAAAAGGAATACTTCCTGCAAAATGATGTAGATTATTTTTGATGCTTTTAGTAAACAAACCTAACCATATAATGCCTCGAAATTTCCAGTGCTTTATCATAAAAATCTACATCATAATGAGTCTGAATTTTGCATTACTTTAAAGTTTAAACAAGTATGCTTCTTTCTCCTTATTAGTGGAGGGATATTTTGAATATTATTTCTTTACTTCATTTATGATTCATGAAATTTCAAAAACTTCCATATAATTTAGTTTAATTAAGCTACAATGGAAACGTTATTTAAAGCATAAAGAAAGTACATAAGATACATAAGATAATGAACATTCGAATGTGAAATAAAACGAAATTTTGCTTATCTATGTGTCACTTTCATCGTTCTATAAAAATTCATGCCATATTCCGATTAATCTACAATGGAAACGTTATTTAAAGCATAAAGAAAGTACATAAGATACATAAGATAATGAACATTCGAATGTGAAATAAAACGAAATTTTTCTTATCTATGTGACACTTTCATCGTTCTATAAAAATTCATGCCATATTCCGAAGTGAGTGTTGTTCAAATATAGTAATAAAGCCTCCATTAAATTCAGTTTTTTATTTCATCTATCATTGATGAAGGATGAAAGACATGAAATTAATTTATTCGCAAGAGTCTTCAGTTGAAATAAAAACTGTCTGAATATTTAGACCAATAAGCTATGTAAACAAGAATTTGTTCATAAGCTAATGAGTAATTTAAACATCATAAAAACTCTGAATTTACCACCTATTCACTACATGTCACTTTCTTTATTCTATAAAAAACGATATGATGTTCCACAATTGATATAATCGACATATAATAATAAAATCTCCATTAAATTTGATTTTTTTTTAAATTTTATTTTGTGACTTATAAAAAATAAAACACTCGCAAATTGTTTAGTCATAGAAGGTTTAAACTGTAAGTAAAACGTTATTAAGTTCATAAGCCAAAATGTATAAAAAATTCGTCTACTTATAAAACAGTGAATAATTCAGGTGTCAAAGGGAGTGTGACTTTTAACAATCTATAAGTCAGTTTCACCATTCTTTAAACAATGATAGCATAGACAACTGCGGATATTGCGCAAAAATAGTAATAAACCCTCCAGAGGAATGATGACGCATGAATATAAAATTGTACTTATTTACTCGCTGCATTCAGTCCGAATACCAACTGAATCGTTTTTAAAAAAGGAGTATTTTCTTACCTTTCTTCTTGAAAGAACAGTAGAAAACTGCAATTTTCCAGATGATATTCCCCTTAAATTTAACAATATTTTAGTTGCGTAGGGGAGATGCGAAAACGAAAAAGACATTTATGTGAAAGAATTTCATCTCAGTGTATTGGGCCCATTTTTTAAAAATCAAATGCTGCCTTGAACGAATATTGCTAAAAATCCGTTCATTTTACAAAAAGAATTTCTGTCAGCGTCAGAAAAAGTAAATAAATCATAGAGAATGTCTGATATCGTTACAAAGTGCTTTTGAAAAATGAAGAATTCTTGGGAAATTTTCCATGATTACAAAGTCGGTTACCGAGTAAATTTTTTCCCCTCCGTAAGGAAATACTGCTTATAGCGCTTTGAAAGAAGAATCGCATAACTCAAGAATAATACTAATATCCTTATTTTTAAACACAGATATCTGTAATAAAAATAATTGAATTCATAAACCTATATTCCAAAAATAATCCTTATTTTCAAAAAAGATTATTTTTAAAAAGGAATCTTTCCCGATGTATATATTTATTAAGATACACATAATTCTTTGCTGTTTAGGTTTAAACAAACCTAATGAAGGAATGATATTATAAAGCTGTCTTTTTTAATGTAATGTTGGTTAAGGTAACTTAAAATATACCTTACTTAACAGTATCCAACAAAATGATGACATTATTTTGAATTTATAAATTATATTGAAAATATTTGAGTGAGTTTGCACATCTGAAATGCTTCTTTTAAATTTTTACTAATTTGATTGTCTATTATGTAGAAATGATCGTGTAACGAATAATGAATGAAGGTACTTACGTATTAATCCGTTGACCGTGGAAGTTGGTACCATCGAGACATGAAATTTTGAGGAGATACCGCCAGAATTACTCTAATCATAACTAAGGAATTATGAAACAGTTAACGTTTCTTTATTTAATAAAGGTCAGTTTTCGACCCGCTTCATTTTGACCCTTCGCAAAAAGGCTTTCTTCGGTTTCCATTATTTTTTTAAGCCCTCCGATTTCCCTCCAAGTTTTGTTTAGAATGCTGTAAGTACAAACTTTTCGTACATAATTGTTCCAAGCTATTTTCATTTTATTGGCCTTATTCAGCTATCCATATCGTGTCCATTAATATACTCTTTTTTGATGGCAGGATGCCATAACTTTGAAAACGAGTGTGTAGTTACGCTTATCCATAACTGGAGTTAAATCGCGCTTCTTGTCGACAAATTAACTCTCGATGTGATAATACGCAAGTGCCTGAATGAATTCTTAGTCAATTCATTAAATCTACAACTTACTGCAAAATCATTCTTAAACCGAGACGGCTTTGCAATTTTAAATTAATGCTTGAGAAACAATGTTAGGGATATTATCAGACTAGGAAATATTTTATTTACTGCAAGGCTATAAGAATGTTGTCAGGCAACATATTTATGACAAACAGTTTTCGCAGTAAAAGGTTGCTAAATATTTTACGTTTTAATTTTGTGGGATTTCTAATCCTGCCTGGTGATCCTGACTACGGCATTTGGCATTGTGAGTAATCCCTGAGATTTGAAAATACAAAACCTTCTCCAAACACCTTTTCTTTCAAGAAGTTCTTCACTGTTTTAAGAATTTTGATAAGATTGTAATAATGAGTTGCATGAAACTTGCGGTGGCTTCATTCGCAGGCAAATGCCCTATGGAAGATTATCTAATGACGTTTACGTTTAGGACGTTTTAGGACATTACTTTTTAGGACCGAATTTGCTTCCCTTGAAAAATCTTGGAGAAACCTACCGTAATCCACTCCCAGTCAACCCCTTTTTTCCATTGTCATCGCAGTGCGTGATGAAAATAAAACTTACTCTTTGGACAGTTTGTGAAATGATAATTTGGTAATTCTATTAACCAGAAGAACAAAAGAATTTAGAGTAACAGAATAAAGCATTATTCTATTTTTATTACACTTAAATAAATAATTTGTACTGTTATAACTCACTGTTTTCGAATTTTGAAAGATATATGGCTGTCGCCCGTTTTAAAATTTATAAAAGCGTCATGTTTTAACTTACGTTGCTTATGACTTTTAGATCCTCTGTTTAAATATGCACAGTGAGACACAAAATATTTCATGTTTGCAAGTGTAATTATTAAATGCAAACTAAGCCGTATTGTGTCGAGCTATTTTAAGAAAACTTTACTCTTTTCCTCCTCCCGAAAAAAGAGAGCAATTTAAATAGTACATTTACGAAAGATTAATTGCACAATTAATCGTGTTGTAGCACCTATCGTCGGTGCAAATTTGCTACCTACTTTACAATTATAGTAAATATTCACCCAATTATAGTGAGTGATTACAATATAGTGAGAATCTACGTAGCATCTCAAATAGTTTGTACGGTGCTACGCAGATTTTGTTGGTGAATACTCACCACTATAATTTCTAAACAAACACAGAAATATGTTCACTTTTAAATTTATTCTACCTCACCCACTAGTGATGGTTAAATTAAAAGTTATACAGCAAAAAATTTGCCAGTCATCTGCATCTGGCTGAAACACAAGCTTTCTTCAAACTATTATAAATTCAAATAATTTAATTTACCCTAACAAAGGTTAAAAGCTTCGCCTAAAGCCCAGAAAGTGATTCAAACATCCAACTTCAAACCCATATCTATCGCAAACATCCAACTGCAAACCCAGATCTTATCCTTAAACTATTCCATTTAATTTGGGATTAGCACTGAAGCCGCCAATAAAAAGAAACTTTCTCCGGCAACGCAGTATCGGTGAGAAGACATAAACTCTTACGTAGAGATATGTGAAACTTTTCTAACTTTATAGTAAAACTAACTGCAACTGAAACCTACGTAAAGTCTGTAAAAAGCAAACCTAAAATGAAGGACTGGAATACATTATTCAATAAGATGTAAATTAAACAGCATTTGTTTAGAGAAACTTAAACATAGGGACATCGAGCTTTTTCATCGAGCTATTCTTTCAAATATATGCAAAAACACATCGTATATCTCCAAAATTTATTTTCTAAATGAAATTTTATTTCTGTTAGGGCATAAGAAATATTCGAAGACATAAATTTTGGATTTTGTTTTAAGTATTTTACGAAATCTAATATGACAGCTAATAATTTACAGCTAATATGACCACCACCCCAGCGCTAAACGTACAAAATCTCGAGGAAAAGCCAGAATGGCAGATCAGGAAGGCATAAGAGTAACCTACTGAAGTCTCCAATAACTAATATTACACAGTATACGAGCACAAGTCAATACACAATACTATTATTAAGATTAAGATTATTAGATTAAAAAAACTTGACAGGTAACAATGAATCAACATACGAGCTAAATAAAATATATAATAAGGCAATATGTTGAACATCCCCTAGCACCTACCTGTCGAGAGTGTTTCGACTCGCCGCGTATTTAGAGTGCTTCTTACTGCACAGACAGTATACACTTACAAACAGCCATGCCTTCCCGAGATACGAACCCGCATCCTTCGGTACGGAAGTCAGCGTAACTGACCACTCTCCCGTCTGGACGATAATAAATCTTTGCAGTGGAATCCGAACTTAACATTTGGGGAATTAAAATTCGTCATAACTGGATTTAGTTGACTGGATCTTGTGCTTCTTCCCTATTACCATTTAAGTGAAGCAGAATGTAAAATGCTATCGCAAACCCTACGTGTTCTAGCGAAGTAATTGGATTCCAGTTCCAGCCAGTAACTGGAAGGTTAGTGGATTGAATCCCAGAGAGGATGCAGTTGATTTCTAACATTTTTTCAAATTCGAATATAGGTATAATTCTGCATAATATATTGTTTGTGATTATTTTAAGCAGACAAAGCGTAATAATGAAATGCTGCAGTTAAGATTAAATACCTTTCTCTAGATAATAGAGAAAATATTATTGACTAAATATAAGGCTTATTTTCCCAATTATATTTGGATTAAAATATGGTAAATAAGTCTAAATCTGTCAACTTTATCTTTAATATTTCATTCACTCTTCGGTATATAAGTAGAAGATGAAACACTGAGGGAGATATGAGTATTCTGATAGTTCCCTTCCCGGGCTAACTATTAAATAAAGAAATATAAATCACATGATGATATTGGTTGAAAATGCTTTTAAAAAAAGTTGGAGTTTGGTAAATTCAACTTGTCCTGTATATTCTGGTGTTTCCTAGATTTTTTTTTTTTTTTATTTGGCAGAAAACTACTAACATATATTTGCAAGCATCAAATTCCTTGAAAGTAAAGAAATTTCATTATTTATTTCTTAATGTTCCTTACATTTGAAGTTCCTAGCTCTTTCGTAAACATATCTGAATTTACGAGTTGAAATTTTCTTCCATTTTCCATGCGTTTTACTCCTCTTCCCCAATGAGTTATGATAATGCACCTTGCTAGAATTTATGGGAGTTAATAAATTTTAAAACATTTTGCTAGAGTTTTACAAAAAAAATCTCCCTCGAAACTATTTTTCAGAGGCTCATTTTTACTGTCAAAACATCCATTAATAGCAAGTAGTATTTTATTCAGGAATTGTGCTTTCAGAAATATTTTTGCTTTCCTTAAAATTAAACAGCGAAAAATGTTTAAAAATCCGTCCGATTTGTTTCTCATTCAAAACATCAAATCACGCCACTCTGAAGAATTTTTCCACGTGTATAGGAAAATCCCCTCCCTCGAAAAAAAAGGCCTTAACACTCTTTATAACTGAGCAAAACATTTCTTATTACAAACACTCACCATAAATCGTACTCTAAAAAGAAATCGTACTCTAAAAAGAAAAAGATTCTAGATTTATCAATAAAGTCTGTTTGTCTGTTTCAAGTAAGTATTCACAACCTGTGTTCATAAATGCATTTGTACATCTATGTACATAAAAGTATTAATATACGTATAAATATATACATATTGTTGCGTGCGTACGGGTTCGTTACGAAATGAATGCACAAGTCCGATGAAAAATGAACAAAAATTTATTATTATCACAACAATAATGCTTAAATTTTCTCAAATTATCATGCAGTATTACAATATCTCACAGTAGTAATTTTTTAACTACTCAAATGTCCAATAGAACGTAATTCAAAACAGCTAAAGAAAGCTAATCCGCGAATTCGCTACAATCAACAAGAGCAGTTTTCTAAACAACAACAAACTAAGCAACTACTACAAACTGAGATGTTTTCCTCCTTTTATAACATTTTAAAATCACGCGCTAGAATTTTCCAGTACTTTCTCGAAATCAAAAACAGATATTTATTTATTTATTGCACGCGCTCTTGTATTTTCAATTTTCCGGCTTATCTTTCTTTTAATATTCGTCACGCGCTGCACTGTGCGAGAAATAAAACCATTTAATTTATAATTGAACTAACATTAGCTTTTTGAATACCAAATTCGTAACACTGCCCCCTTCCCAAGGACTGCACGTCCCGGGCAGTACAATCCCTGGACAGGAAGCCAAACTTACAACTGTGGCGTAAATGCATTAATAAGCATTGCATTACAACAATAAACAACATGAACAATAAATGCAATAAATAAAACAAATCAAATGCTATCAAATACAAGTCAAATACAAATCAAATACAAATCAAATACTAAATGCAAATCAGATACTAAATACAAATAAAATCAAATACACATTTAAAAACAAAAAGGACCATGGTCTTATACTATCTACAATTATTTACATTACGTACTATGGCCATAGTAATGAGCTAACCTGTCGTAATGAACGACTTTAGGTTTAGAGTTCGAAGACTTACGGATCCGAACCACGACGTCATTCAGCCTGTTTAGGACCATGTACGGACCCTCCCAAGGTGACTGTAATTTCGGACAAAGTCCTTTCCGTCGAGTCGGATTCCACAACCACACTTTGTCTCCTTCGTGGAATTGATGTTCAGTAGCTCTTGTGTCGTATCGGGACTTCATCTTCTCCGTCGCCAAGTTGACTCGCTCTCGTGCAAAGTTGTGCATCACTTCAAACCGGGCCTGGAGATCTTGAATATATTCCTCAGACGATGAAGGAGCATCCGGAGGGCGACCAAACAAGAGATCACAAGGCAGACGAAGGTCACCACCGAAGAGTATCTGTGATGGGGAATAGCCGGTAGTCTCGTGGACAGCACTGCGGTAAGCCAGTAAAAACAGTGGTAATTTCTTGTCCCAATCCTGTTGGTTTCTGGAAAACACTAATGAGAGGTTATTAAGGATGGTTCGATTGAACCTCTCTACCATGCCGTCCGACTGGGGATGTAATGGCGTCGTTTGGGTTTTGTCAATGCAGAGTAGTTTACATAGTTCTTTAATTACTGCCGAGGTAAAATTCCTTCCCTGATCTGAATGTAACTGAAGAGGCACTCCGAACCTGGAAATCCAGTGCTGTATCATCACCTCAGCTACTGTGACAGCCTCTTGATCAGGAATAGAATACGCTTCAGGCCACTTGGTGAAGTAATCAATGACAACGAGTATGTATTTGTTGCCATCATCAGTTCGTGGCAGAGGTCCTAAGATGTCAAAAGCGATACGTTCAAAAGGCGCCCCTACGTTGTAACGTTGCAGCTTGCCTCGGCTACGTTTTCTCGGTCCTTTTCTACCTGCACAGGCATCGCAAGATCGGCACCACTTTTGCACGTCATCCTTTGCATTATTCCAGTAAAAGCGCTCACGAACTCTCTGTAAGGTCTTCATTATTCCAAAGTGACCTCCCGTAGGGCTGTTACCGGCGTTTCGAATGTGAAGTGAATCCCAGAGTGCCCAATATTGTTTGGTTGTAGGACTACAGATAGAAATGTCCTGCCAGGTAGGTTTTCTGTTTGATGACTCCATTAAATCAATTATGGGTTTAATGTCGCGGTCTTCCAGCTGGTCTTTCCTGACTTCATCATCACTCCACGGTTCTCGATCAGCCGATGTTGATGTTGTAATTTGTCTTGCGACCGGAGTCAGCAGCTCGTATTTCGCTTCCACCCTGGAACAATATCGGCAGCTTTCTTGGCAAGGTCTTCTAGACAGGGCGTCGGCGTTTCCGTCTGATGATCCCTTACGATGACGGATAGTGATGTCATATTCTTGGAGTCTCTGTATCCACCTGGCTATTTGACCCTCAGGATTTTTGAAATTTAAAAGCCAGGCCAATGAGGCATGGTCCGTGCGGAGAAGGAATTTTCTCCCGTATAAATAATGATGGAAATGTTCTACAGCTTTGACTATGGCGAGCAACTCTTTCCTTGTGACACAGTAATTCCTCTCCGTCTTAGACAGGCACTTGCTCCAGTAAGATACTACACGTTCTTGGCCGTCTATTTCTTGGGACAAAACAGCACCGACACTTTCATTGCTCGCGTCGGTGTCGAGAATAAATGGTCTGTCGAGCTGAGGATACGTCAGGATTGGAGCAGATGTTAAAGCTTCCTTTAAGTTGTTAAATGCATCCTCGCATTCCTTTGTCCACAAGAATCTTTGCTTGCTCTCTGTCAGCTTGTGAAGTGGTCTTGCGATGGAAGAAAAGTTCTTCACGAATCTCCTATAGTAGATGCAAAGCCCTAGGAAGCTTCTCAGCTGATGGACATTTTCGGGACGTTTCCAGGATTTAACGGCTGACACCTTTTCAGGATCCGTGCACATACCTTCTGCAGAGATGACATGTCCCAGGTAAGTCACTTCCTTTCGGAACAATTTGCATTTAGCGGGACTCAGCTTCAGATTGGCCTCTTTCAGTTTCTGAAGCACCTTTCTAAGATTTTCTAGATGCTCTTCAAAACTCTTTCTGACGATGATGATATCGTCCAGGTATATCAGACAAGCTTCGTAGGAAAGACCTTTCAAAACAGTCTCCATAAGGCGTTCGAATGTTGCCGGAGCATTACACTGTCCAAACGGCATCACCTTGAATTGCCAAAGCCCTTGACCCGTAGTAAATGCCGTCTTTTCTCGGTCTTCAGGGTGTATTTCTACCTGCCAATAACCACTCTTTAAATCAAGTGTTGAGAACCACTTGCTTCCAGAAAGAGTGTCTAGAATGTTGTCAATTCTAGGAAGAGTGTAACTGTCTTTCTTCGTAACCTCATTCAACCGGCGATAGTCGACGCAAAATCTTGTTGAGCCGTCTTTCTTTCTGACTAGGAGGATGGGAGATGCCCATGGACTTGCTGAAGGCTCGATGACATCGCCTTCTTCCATATCCTTTAAAAGTGTTCGTACCTTTTCCTGTTTAGCAAACGGTAGACGTCTTGGATGTTGCTTGATCGGGGGATGATCACCGGTATCGATTCTATGTTGTGTCAAACTGGTTCGACCCACGTCGGAAGACGAGCGGGAGAAAACAACATGAAGATCTTTAATGACGCGATCGGCAGCATTCTTCTCTTCATCGTTTAATTGCGCATTCTGAAGTAACTCTGATGTAATGCTTTCTGAAGACACGGATTCTTGGATGTTACTCTTTCTTTCAACGGTGGTTACTGGAGTACATGCTGCAACCACTTCACCTTTCTTAATAATTCTCACCTTCTCAGTTATATTGGCGACTCTCACCGGGATAACCGTTCTGGATAGGTCGACGAGTGTTGAGGCTACTAGTACTCCTTTTGGGCTATTACAGTTATTTGGATATTCTATGATGCCGTAGCGGAAATTTCTGTTTTCGGCTATGGATCCAGGAAGTAAAATTTCTGTTCTTGCCGGTATTGTGATATTGCCTTGTGCTATGATTTTATGGACAGATTTAACTTCTTCATCATTAACTCCAAATAACGCTATGTCCTCAGATGTAGAATGCAATTCGTTATTTTTAAAGTCCAAGGAAAAATTGTATTTCCCTAGAAAGTCCAATCCTAGTATGCAAGAATCAGTGATCTCTGCTACATATGCCGTGTGATGGTAAGCGGCACTTCCAAACGTGATGTTAACATTTACTTTTCCGTCGATGTCGATCTTCTCTCCGGACACAGTCTGGAGGGTAACGCAGGGCGGCGTCCAGATAAGTTTGTTTCCTAGTTGTTGAGCCAAATCTTTTCGGATGATGGTAACGTTGGCTCCTGTATCTATAGTTATATTGCACGGAACTCCATTAATATGTCCTATTATGAAAAGTCCATTACTGCCGCCTCTCACTGCAGAAATCTGAAGCGCTCTAAACAGGGGCTTTTCATTATCTGGCAACCTCCGCCCCGCGAGATGGCCACTAATTAGTTTCCCTGCTGTTTGTTAGGAGCGGGTTTAACATCCGTACCCTGGGATGTTCTGCGGTTTCGTCGTATGTGTCCTTAAGCACCGCAGTTCCAGCACTTAACGGTCGGTTTCTTCTCACCAATATTCCGTCTCCAGGCGTTCAGTTGTCTAGTTAAATCGTCTAGACGAGCGGTGACTTGATCCCCTGGCTCTTGGGCTTGAGCAGCTCTGACTGGGTGGCGGTCTCGACGAGTGGCTTGCTGAGCTGCCTCGAATTTCATGGCGTACACTAAAGCGCTTTTTAAATCTTTAACATCCGCCATTCGCAGTACTTTCTGTATTTCAGTATCCCGGATGCCGTCGATAAAGTATTGCAAGGACAGGATTTCCCTTGTTTCTGTTGGGCATTCCAAAAAGGCGAGATGGGACAGCCTTTCAACATCCGTGGCGAGCTCCTGAAGTGTTTCGGTAGGCTTCTGTTGACGAGATTTTAATTGGAGCCTGCTGTAGTCTTTTAAACACTTCTCCCCAAAGCGCAGCTCCAAGGTGCCGGACAGAGTTTCGAAATCTAACCTTTTGTTTTCGGGAAGAGTCTGAAAAATATCCGCTGCGTCGGCTCTTAAAGAAGCGGCGAGATGACAGGCCTTAGCTTGGGAATCCCATCCATTCGCATCCGCTACGATAGAAAATTGTGTCTTATACACCTGCCAGGAGGTCTTCCCATCATATGTGGATAGCTTCAGAGGTGGACGAGCAGGCATCGGTAAGAATTTAAAATCATCACTCCTGCTCCCTGCCGACGCTACGAATTTCTTTAAAGTATCCATTTCTTTGGCAACTGCAGAAACTCTCTCATCAATTTGTTGTTCGATTTGTTGTTTAACGGAACAAACTCTTCCTTCTATTTCTTCTTTGACTGAATCAACTCTGTAACCTATTTGTCGTTCCACGGCCTAAACTTTGTCTTCTATTTGCTCTTTCACAGAAGAAACGTTTTCTTCAATTTGTCCAACTTTAATTTCGACTGCGTCTATTCTGCTTTCCATAGCCTCAAATTTATTTTCTATTATGCAGGTAATTTCTCTTTTCATTTCGTCCTGACCTGCTTTCATCTCATCTTTAAGCGATTTCATCTCTTCCTTAACGGATTCCTGGCCCAATTTCATTTCCTCTTTAATTTCTTCTTTAAAAGATGTTTGGCCAGCTTCCATCTTTTCTTGGAACGCAGCAAAAGCAGTAATGAGCTGTCTCAATTGTTCTTCCATCCCTCTTGTTATTGGCATTCAAATCCCACCGCTGCCACCAAAAATTGTTGCATGCGTACGGGTTCGTTACGAAATGAATGCACAAGTCCGATGAAAAAAATAAACAAAAATTTATTATTATCACAACAAAAATGCTTAAATTTTCTCAAATTATCACGCAGTATTACAATATCTCTCAGTAGTTTTCTTTTAACTACTCAGATGTCCAATAGAACGTAATTCAAAACAGCTAAAGAACGCGAATTCGCTACAATCAACAACAGTAGTTTTCTAAACAACAAACTAAGCAACTGCTACAAACTGAGATGTTTTCCTCCTTTTATAACATTTTAAAATCACGCGCTAGAATTTTCCAGTACTTTCTCGAAATCAAAAAGAGATATTTATTTATTTATTGCACGCGCTCTTGTATTTTCAATTTTCCGGCTTATCTTTCTTTTAATATTCGTCACGCGCTGCACTGTGCGAGAAATAAAACCATTTAATTTATAATTGAACTAACATTAGCTTTTTAAATACCAAATTCGTAACAATATCGAGAGAGAATTTGTATGAGCGTTTCTATAAGCATATACTATACAGAAATAGTTTGAATGCATATGTTATAAAATTTTTGGTTGTCTCAAATCTCTAGATCAAGGTTTCTTAAACTGTAGGTCGCGACTCCCAAGGGAACCCTTGGGGGTTCGCGGGATCTGCAGCAGGGGGTCCCCAAAAATTTTAGCAAATTTCGATATTTCTTTAACTTATTATAATAATTTTACAATTACCAAATATTTTTACCCAATGTATCTTAAAATAGATAAAGACAATACAGACAAAGAAAAAAACAAAAACGTTTCGAAGCATTCTTTTTATAATATAAACTTTCATTTGCCTTGCTTTGCACGTGACGCTGTCATTTCGTCTGTTACTTATTTAAAATTTTCACATTGTTTTATGTCTTAAAATTAGAAATTAAAGTTAATGACCTAAAATTTCAATAGTAAATTACAGTACAAGTGAAAATATTGATAGTTTTACTCTCGCGTCCGTCGGATTTGCGCAATACTTATGGCGTCCCACAAAGGCTTTGTAAATATTATGGTGTCCTGGGGGGTCACGAAAAAATCTCAATGATAAAAGGGGGCCGCGACTGAAAAACGTTTAAGAAAACCTGGTCTAGATGAAAGTTGGATGAAGAAGATTGTCAAGGCCAGTTGAACATTTCTTTATTCATGACGCAACATTCGTTAGACCTACTTAAATCAACCGGACTAAGACTCGTGCCCTAGACTACTTAATTATTAGCTTACTTTTCACGTATTCACAGAACTAAAATTGCGATAGTAGAGAAGCAGGGTACGAAGTTTTAGACACTCCCAGTGAAGAGACAGGAGGTGCGACAATGGCATTAAATTTAAAGTAGTGGCACGCTAAAGGATAATTTATTATAAGTATATTACTCTTTCTAAGGTAGAAAAGGAAAATACCAAATTGAAAATTCAAAAAAAGAGACTTGATGGGCTGTTACAAATAGAAGTCACAATTTTCTTACCTGGTTCTTGCAGTACGTATTATATATATGTGTGTGTGTGTGTAAAGATGCTTTAAGTAAAACTGAAGTAATGAAGAAACTGAAGAAAACTATACATGCCGTAAGAAGCAGTATAGAAATAAAATTTAATGCAAGTTAGAATGAAGTAGAAAAATGTGAGTAGGCTAGTTTAAGCTTCATGAGATTTTTTCCGTCTTGCTGAGAGCATACAAATGTAGGGTTTTTCAGTTTCGCAATTTTTAACTCCCCAGACATTCTCATTTGCTTCACATTCTGATGGTTATTTTACTGTCGACGTACATACCTCATATGTGCATTTTAATCAAACAATATTCTCATGATCTTCATATTCATTATGCGCAATTTGCTTTCGCAACCAATTTGTCTTTGACATATACTTCCAACATAAAAAATATTTTAAATGGCATATGTATTCATAATTTGGTGTTTTTAAATATAAAAAAATATTTCGTAAAACATTACGATATCTAACTTTTATACATCCTTCAGCCCTTGTAAGAAAATGTTTATACTCATTACAAATAATAATTACATCACAACAAATGCAGTGTTATAAATGCACTATTGTGCAATAAATGCAATAATAAGCAAGGTATAATATATAAAATAGAAGATATTTAGAAAATTACATTACACATTAATATAATTAATGTAATAATGCATAATTAATACTTAATGGCGTTTCAATTGCTGCAACGGTAATACGTAAATGTATTAAAACCACTTGGTGGACATTGGCTTTAATGATTATTTGATTTGTTACGTTCATATTAAACATAATTAGAGGTTTAAATTCATCCAGTGACAAGTTCAAGAAAACAACCACATTTAAATTAGACATCCCAAATCTTTTCAGAAAGACTTATTTATTTAAATCTAGTTCACTTATTTAAGGTTATTTGCTTTTACTGTTCACTGAACATAATCATTCTATACTTACTTTCATTTAAGCAATTTTTGTTTACACTCTGTTTCCATCCACCGCCAGTTTGATTTTTCATGGGCCCCACTAAAGGAGGATTAGTTAAGATAGCTGAATACTGGTAGCTGGACCTAGTTTGGAATCCAGGCGAACAGACTCGCTGCATATTTGGTTTTCCCTTAGTGAAACAAAAATACGAAACAGTTTTCCTTAAAAAATCCTCTACGAAAGCATCCCTTCACTTATGTAAATAAATAACTCACATGTGCATTGTCATGTTCAAATAACCTAAGTTAACCTAACCTTGATTTTTTTGTGAGAGTTTTTATAGGAAAGCAAGGGACAAATGCCGTCCAAAAGACGGGGACAGAATCAAGAGCAAAGAAAAGGAGAAGGAAACGGCTGGGCAGAGCAAGGCAAAGATAGGACAAGGGCAGAAGCAAGGTAAAGGGAAAAGGCAGGGCAAGGTAAGTGCATATCAGAGAAAGAAAGAGGCAAGGGCAGAGGTCTTAGCAGGAAAGGGAAAGAAAGGAAATGAGTTGAGTAACCTTTGAGAGTAACCAAAATGAGGCTGCAGTAGCTCTAGGCCCTACTCTTGGTATGGGTGCAAATGGTCGAGTTAGAATTCCCTAGACGTGGTTTGAGGAACTCGAAGCGATTAGCGATTGATCGTGCACAAACACTTGAAGCGTCTTCTATATGACGAAACACCGATTCGATTTCTGGGGTCTGTATCGCGCGTCTTAGATTAATCACACATCTCTGGAAGGAACCCGTTTCACATAATATTTGAGGAAGCCACGTGCAAACTTCTGATTTCATCAAGTCGTGCTTCCGATACAGGCGCACAGTGGCTTGCCCGTTACAGTCACTAGCTTCATCCGTTAAACGTATATCTGGTAACTCCGTATTTGTGCTGCAGGTTGTTGTCGAATCACGGATTTCCCGGGGAAACGTTTTCCCCAACCACTCCATCTAACGCGTTACGACTGCATTTCTTAACCTGCATTACTATCTGATTCCGATTTTTTCATTGACTAGCTTGTATAGTGGTTAGTGATGGTTAATATGGATGTTTGCCGTACAGAACGTGCCTGAATTCGAATTCGGGAGAAAGCAATGATGTTTGTAAGCATGTAGTGTCTATGCGGAAGGGGACACTCAAAATACAGACGAGCTAAAAGTCCTTTCTGGATGCTTGTGATAGGAGAGGAGGGGTGGGAGACACTAGACTGCCCCCTGAGGTTTCCTTCAAAATGGGGTTGGAACTGCACAGATAGGCAGAACTATAAATGTACGACCCAATGGTGAATTTCTGGTATCCCGCCTACTTCTGCCTGTACCTATACCCGTCTCAGAACGTAGCGAGGTTAGCAAATCACCTCACTTGAAATCTGAGAAAGCGAATGTGTTTTCGTTCCTAAACCCTATCTGTCACCCGACATGCTCGTAAACCGAAACTATTTTTTGCGTGAAGTTAATGCGAAACTAATGCATCTATTTTGGACGGCGGATGATTATTATTTTAAACTGTACAACAACGCTTTGTGTACAAGTTCGTAACACAACGAAAATCATTAAATCTAAGACTAAATAGATAATCATAATACTAAACAGATACATTAGACGAAAATGTTGCAGATTTATCAAGTTTATTTGGAATAGGAAACATGAAAAATATGCAGTGCTGGTGTCGGGATTCAAACTCCAGACTTCCTAGTTGATATCCCAACCTGCTTCAAATAACACCAAAAAGGCAAGCGGTATGGATAGAGAAAATGCCTCATATTCTGATCCACTTAAAGGATGGTTGTGTAGGAGGTGAAAGAATCATCAGTTTTTGGTGGTGATGAATTATCAACTACCATAATTTAGTTTGGGAAAATCTGTAGAATCCATAGGTTTATATCGTAGTAGGAAGGACGGAAAATACCTTCGCCGCGTTTCGGACATTTTGATTCCTAGCTGGAACTGCTTTCGATTATAGTACAAAAGCACTCGGTAAGGAGAGAGAAAATTCTTCGCAAGTAATTTAATTTTACTGAACCTGTACGAACAAGAATCGACAACTTAAGGGGGATGTAAGGGGAAGGCGATATAAGGTTTTTTCTCCCTCCTTTCTGCATGTCTTCATGGCGTAACGGTAGCACGCTCGGTGCGTATTCAAGAGGTCCAGGTTCGAGTACCCGTGAGGACATTGCTCACTTCTCATGTCTCCTGCCTAAAAAATAACCTAATGACTTTACAGAGAAAGTCAATAATGTTATTGTTTGGATGACGCGTCCTTTCTATTAAAATGCCAGGTAACTGTCTTCCTGATAGTTTCTTTTATTTATTTATTTTGCCTCGAATCACCTCTTAATTCTCCTTAAAACTCACTAGGCTTTCGTTTTACTAAAAATTTGGCCTATGTTATTTGTTGCTGTCGACGTTTTGAAATGCATCTAAATTGAGACACAGCATTGCCACTGAAAATAGTTATGCTGTAGCTTGCTACTGCTTTAATAGGGATATACCACTATGTGAAATTTTCAGTCTTACCCCATTTTGCCAAATATTATCAGATTGGAAATCTAGGGTCATCTATTCCTCTTTCCTTGCTGTCTTAAGGGTCTTGCTCCTTGTTCTGTTCCCTCCTTCCTTTATCGTTGCTACTTTTGAAGCAGCAGTTATTTCTTCTTACGCTTAGTTTTAGGGTCCTTTAATAACTCTTTCGTATCCTCAGTGTTAACTTCGGAGTCTATTGTTTAGCTTGGAGACACTGTATTATATCTAGGGAAAATGTACTATGTTCTAAACAAAGTGTCTGCCTATAACCCTCTCTGGGTATAACTTATTTCATGGTTTTGTAAGTCACTGTCGCATAGGATCTGTTAATGATAACTATAAAAGAAAAATTTAAACGTTTCAAGAAGTCCCTAAGTATTAATTTAAGTATTAATTGAGTCAAATATTAATTTTGTGGTATAGTTTACCTCAAAATACCTTTAAAAATCATTCGTTTCTCAACTGAGTGCTCGTAACTCAAGACAACTTTCGTCACCGGAGAATTATTTTTTCGTTCAGATAATTTGCTCTCAACCCGAATTGTTCGTGTTAAGAGTCGTTCGTGATCTGAGGTTCTACTAGAGAAAAAGAGAGAGAGAGTAAAAAGCTTCTATTAAAAAACCACAAAAATAATAAAAAATAATCCTGAATTTAGACGAAAATGTAAAAGTGTACTAACAAAGAATTAAAAGTCAGAGATTAAGAATGCATTTAAAAAATATCAAATGAAAAATTTGTCAACTATTAATACATTAATTAAATCGAAATTGTTAATCAAGAGCGTTCAAGTTCGTAATTGCATTTGTCAGCATATCAAAGTAAATTCATTTTACTAACCGTTTGGAGCCAAGCAATAATTAGTGTAATTAAAAAGTTTTAAAATAAGAAAAAGAAATATCTCAGTCAAAGTGGAAATAGATGTTAGCATGTGATCTGCAGCTAAAAAATGGCAAATTAAAATATTTAATTGCTCTTGAGGTTAAAAAATACATAAAGAATTGCGAATTGCATTGCTCAGTGTTAAGGATATTTCTCCAATTAATTTGCAGCAAATATAATTGCTGTTCCCAAAAGAAGTGTAATTAAAGTGTTTAACATTTATATGCAAATTTGAAAGATAAAAATAATTAAATCTGTTTCATTAAATCTCCTTTGGTTCGACCTTTTCATTAAAAATAAGAGTAACTTAATGACAGTTGCACTTATTGGTTTCAAGTGCCGAAAACTAGAAGCAGATTATTTGTGCACCTTCTGAATCGAAACAGAAAACGAGTAAACTGTAAGAGTGGGCTCAAGATATGTTTGAGTATATAAATACATTGCTTGAATGAAAGGAAATAAAAGTTAACTTGATGCAAGAATAAAAGAGAAAAATATTATGACGTAATAGTAATTAAGAAAAATACGGAAATATTCTGGTTGGATGACAGAAAATTAAACCTCTACCATCTTTTATTGACCCAAAAGTGAACAAAAAAATTAAAAAGCAAATTCTTGAAAAGTTGAATGTAACAAGGGATTAAAACGGGGATAATTATCTAGAACCGAAGGAATTTAATGCAAGTGAAACGTCTCCAGGAAATTTATTATGTTTGTTGAGCCATTCTGACTTCAATAAAACGGACTTCTTAAAAATCATTGGGCTGAAATAACAGAAAAAAATTAACATTTTAAGGAATTAGTTTCGAAATACCATATTAAACTAATACTATATATTTAATATTAGCTGCCTAGTCTGGTATCCTTTCTTTATAATTTACGTTAATTCCGAAGAGCTAGCGTGTTAAGACTTTTCTCTGATTTCGGGTGAAATATATTCAGCATTGTATCTAAAAATATAATAAATTATAATATAAACATAATGAATGTCGTACTTACGTTTCTAAAGAGCTTCGAACTTATGAAATAGGTTATTCAAGTAGCTTTTCTTATTGGATTCTTAGTATGTATCTTGCGTTTCCAAAAATGTATCTAAGCTATTTTAAAATCTTACGCAATTTGTTTTGCTGTAGGTGAGGCTTATGTAATTTATGACATGTTTACGTAAAAACATTACAAAAGTTGTAAAGAACTTGCATTAACAAAAGTCATGTCTTGCAATATTATGAAAGGGGATTCAAATTAGACAATCTATTGGCAAGAAATCAGATAGTTGAATAATTTATTAGATAAATAAGCTTAAAAATTTAGAAATGTAAATATGTAATACCTGAGCGGAGACTTAATTACGTTTCAGTAACATCTAGAGATGAAACTACAAAGCTCCTTCAGACGCGTTATTCTGAAATGAATAAACGTTAAATATTGATTCAACTGATTTAAAAACTGTCATTAGAATATGAGTTAAACTTTCCCAAAAGCTGAAACTTAAATTTCATTAAATTAAAAACGAAATGTAAATTTATACGGTAACTAGCATTTGAGTTAAGAAGAACAAACTTATGAGAAAGATGCTTTCTTTAAATTTGAGTTATGAAAAGCAAATTAAAAACGATATTTCATAACGATATTTGAATTATAATTTCATAAATTATAGGAGAAATTCGAAAGGAGAATGATAAATTATGAATTCTGTACTAATGAAATTTATATGCACAGTAACGCAAAAGCAGTTTGGTAAAAGAGAAGAAATTAAAACTCAGAAGAGGTAAAATTTTATAAGGTATTTCTCCCGCCTTCTTGGCGTGCCTTCGTGGTGTGGCGGTCTGCACGCTGGGTGCGTATTTCAGAGGTCCGCGGTTCGATTCCAGGCGAAGACGTTGCTCACTTTTCATCTTACCTGCTTCCATAAAATACCTAATGTCTCTACAATATTATGTAAAAATAGGAGCTTCAACGTATATCTAAAACTATTAATGTACTTTAAATTCGTTTAAATTATCCGAATGTGCCAACTTATTTCCAGAATTAAAATTCATATTGCCATTCCCTACATTAATAAAACCACGGAAACGAAATGTACACTTCAGTTATTTCTTCAGTTTTTCCTCTTTCGCCATTGCACTGTTAGACATTAATCTCTAAATTTGCCTGCTACTCAAATAAGAATACTGAGTTCATGACATATTCACATTATTAATGGAGGCATTAAAACTAAATATAGGTAAAAACTAATCTTCTGCTTAATTTCTTCTTTGAATACGTTGCAATAAAATACCGCTTAAATTGCTACAACCTTGAACTCTCTACAAAAGTGAAGTAATTACTATTGGCTCGAATGAAGATTTTAATCATTCACTTCCAGACAGGAATACATATTGTCATGATTATATGTCATGATATTGAATTAATGAAACAAAACTCATTTTCGATTTACTTTTAAAATAAACTTATAAATACAATGCAGCCGAGATTATGATAACTTTGCCACTGTTACAATAGAAAACTGTTTAAAAGGAAATTTACGTAACATGTACAGATAATAGTATAGAAACTGAATAATTACGGTATAAATTTCTAAATAGAGAAACTGAATAAGGATGATTTCTGATTCGTTTCTGGGTACAGAAACTGCAAAACTATTTGTTTCTTGCAACGGCCTCTTCATTATCAACATGTGCTACATTTACCTAGGTTGCGTTCGAGTGAATTCTTGGCCGACGGATGATTTTTATTTGTGACATGCCACCAGAGACAAGCTAGGGTTTTTGCGAATTTTGACAAGCCGATCTCTACAGGTTCGTCATCTCTTGTACAGGTCTATCCACGGTGGTTAATTCTTTCTTATGAGACTCGCTTAACTATTGATGGAGGAAAATAGGTTCTCGGAAAACTTCTCGCTTAATATAAAATCCTCATAAATGTACCGCCTATGGGACTTAGAGGTGGTTGAGAATTTCAAACAGCAAAATATTTCAAATGATAAAATATTCAACATGTTTTAGTGAAGTTAAATAAAGAAGGGTTTTACAGGAAAAAAAATTCTTCAATATTTTTGAGAACGAATTGATTGATTCAGAAACATTTACAATACATAAATTGGAGCAAAGTTTGAAATTTCACAGTAAGATTTAGGGAATAGCTACAAAAAATAAAGTTGGTTTTTGTTTAGCGGTGAATAATTCCAAATAGCATTCATTATGAAATTCCTAGTTGGTTTCCCAAAATTATTAATTGCACTTAATACAATAAATTTTCCCGAAAAAGTGTAGATCTTTTTCTGTATAACATGTTAAAAAACACGGTGACTGTTTTCACTAATGGAATGCTTCTCCCACGGCCGGAGATCATACTTCTGCATCCCTATGAGAGCAACAAGCTTGCTATTATTCATAAGCTTTTGTAGCTTCTCTCGAGGAGAAAATCTACTCACGTCTAGTCACGTGCATCACGTCAAAAAGCAGAAAAGGGTGGGCCAGGTTACATTACTTAAATACATAATTATTGAGTTACATGGGAATGTGATGCCTTTGGAGCAAATATATTGGAATCCTGCGCTACTACATGTGAAGATTATAAATCATAGATTTTTTTACATAAACTTCATAGAAACATATACTGCGCTAGATATTATAGTAAACCTTTTACAGAATATATGCAAATATCAAAATAATTATATATATCTACATAATATTTATAAGATCACAACTTAGAAAACAAAAAAATATGCGTTTTACAGTAGAGATGATTGTACTGATGATTTAAAAATATGAATAAATAGGAGATACGATAAAGATTAAACGTTATGTAAGACTAAGTAATGCACTTCGCATTAGACAGTTTTAAAATAGTAGAAATGTGCTGTGTGAAATTCCTAAAAGATATCAGGATTAACGTTGGTTACCTTAAATGTTTGATACAATTAATAAACCGCAAGTCAAGTTTGTTCATCTAATTGACCAAATCTAAAGTTTGACGATGTATCTCAGCCGAAGGTCATTACTTTCTACATTAATAAGTTAAATAATTTCAATTTAATATAATGGATAATGCACATGTTTTCGTACAATACGCTTTACAACGCGTTGCAAAATAATACTACATTATTTTGTGATATGTTAGGCAAATGTTATGGAAATATTCAAACACTTTCTGGAACTATTAAATAAGCTACAAAAAATAACATTACTAATACCACGCGAATCTCATCCTTCATATTTTAATAGCCAAAACATAAGAAAGTAGTTTCAAACGAAAAACGTTTGCTCATAATTCAAGTACGATTTCCAGAATGGGATTCAGTAGTTCATAAAAAAACACCACGATAAACAACTAAAGTAATCCAGACTTCCATCTCTTTCGCGTATACTTACAGAAGCATTCAGATGAAGCATTTTAAAAGACTTAGATTTCGATTCGTCATTATTTACCAAAGGCGCCATTTTAAATTCCAACAAAACGCCCTCTAAGTACTCTTTTTACTTTTGCTTGACATTTACGTTCGTTAATGCCTTTTAAATCGAGAGTTTTAAATCTGCCTAAGCACTCTTTCTAATATATTGATCGAAGTTGCTATTTATTTGTTTTCAGTGAGTGATTTTATATGTAATGCTTTATTTTACTGCTTAAATCGTGCGCCAAAGATAAATATTTGCACCTGAGTAAAAAAAAAAAACCGATGAAGTTTTAATCCTAATGTACATCTTCTCATTAATTAGCAAAGAAAAATTCGACCGTAAGATTATTTTGTATGTTTAAGACTTAGGTATACAATTTAGACATGGATTTTTTAAGCAGTTGTATTCAAAAACAAAACAAGAATTACATGCAAAGAAGTTGGAAATTTAAAAATCGACAGCATTCGATCTTAATTGATAATTAATTATAAGACGAATATATTAAAACCATATTGATGACCAATTATAATTTACCCTTTTTCGAAGACAAATGATTCTGCGGAATAATTTTCAAACACATATCTCTAGTACTGACTGATATTTATGTAATGAAATGGAATTTATATCAACTTTGCGGTTTGCTTTAAAAATTCTTATTAAAAAAATGTACCAGGAGACTCCCATGAGTACATTAAAGAGTATAGAGTTTTCCATATACATGACGCTTGTGAAAAAATGTTTCACTTAGGTCGTAAGGTAAACCAGAAATTATGTTGCTTTTGTTAGATAGAAGAAGATAAACTTTTAATATATTATTATTGCTGTGAGTATTTTCAGTGAACTTTATTAAATTTTACATTACTCTGTGGTAAGGATTTCATGAAAATGTCACTGACTACATCAGTGGTCTCAAAATGGCGGCCCGATTATAGATACTTCAGTGTACTACTTCAGTGTATATGTTTTAATAAATATTTCGTAAGCAAAATTAATTTGTTAATGAAACTTCCAATTTGTTAAAAAAAGGAAAGAAAGACAGAAAAAAATTTAAAAAGAAAAAAAAAATCTGGCCCGTCAGCTCTTTTCTGAGTTTTAGAGCACTGGATTACATAAAGATTTTTATAAATGTATTACTTGCGAATAGATGTTTCAGTGAAATACTATGACAAACGGAAAATTTTGATGCATTAATTAAAATTATTTTAACGCTTTAGCTGCCATGAGCATCACTAGCGTTCATGATTCATGACTTCAATGACTTTATGATATTTTCTAAAAACGTTACAGTTATGAATAAATGCATCAATCAAGTAATATGACAAACAGGAAATTCTACTGTTTCTGATTTTGATTTAATTTAAATAGTGCTGTAGTAACATGTTAAGCAGGATGTTAGAAAAATGTGTCTATAGTCATTTCTTTTTAAGTACTGATAAGAAACTTACGTATACTTACATTCGAAAGACATTTAAAAATAAAACAGACCATTTTTCGAAATTAGGTTCATTATTGCGGATAAATGGTTCTCTAAATTTAAATTATATCCTTCTATACGGTTGCCATAGAAAAAAAAAATCAGCTAGTAAATAGTAACTACTCTTTAAATCGTTGAATAAAGAAAATGAATAATAAATAAATTTCCAAAAAGGCATGGGATACTTTAGGCAAATTTCCCTGAGATAAAATTAATTAATATATTTCTATAATAACATATTTATCTACAAATTCAACAAATTATGTGGTTTTACTTAGTACGGAAGCATTAATCCACTAAGTGTAAAACATCTTCTCAAATTTTGCTCAGAAAGCTATGAAATTTCTTGTATTAAACTTGTTGAAGCATAAGAAGCATTCCACTATCTAAAATTTTGCTCTAGGTAGATCATAACAAAAGTTAGATTTCTTTTGTTTACATAATTCTCCCATTTGTAGCGTTGAAGCAGTTATGAAATTCTCTGCTTGTAATTGTATGCGTATGCCTAGGACCAATGTTTAAAGAAATAAAACATATAACCGTCTTTCTCGAGTTCTCTACATAATATAAGTTCAAAGTCTGTCAAATGTATGGGTAGGATGAAGGTCAGACTTACAAAGAATGGCATTAGTATGAAATAGATTCTTATAGGAAAAGAGTAGGAAATAGACATATAAGACATTCGATTTCTCAGATACAGTCACATAAAATTCGTGGTATTCAAGGCATATATGAGGATAAGCACATAAACCACTATTCTTGGGTTGTCATGATGAACACAGTAATATCAGTTTTGAAACGTAACATGATTTTTGCGAGTTAGTGTTTAACTGTAGATATATTTTAACATTTGGTGTTAAAACGTTATAGAGATTATTAGGTATTTCGAAATCAGTTATCAACTGTTTTGAAAAACTAACGCTGTGCGATAATGTCTTAAACTTTTCCCCACTGTATGGACGACTGGGGAGAGTCACGAGATCCAGCTGATCAAATCTAGATAATGATGAAAGTATTTTCCACTACATTTAATCTCGGAGCGCGGCGTCAATGTAGATGCTTTTCGGTTTACCGATGCAGGAAACACGAAAAATCAACTATTTCGTCACCAGTATTCGAACCACGTATCTTACAATGCTACTCGGATGTGCTAGCCATTTACACCAAGAAAGTACGAAGGAAGTATGGAATACTTTCTTACAAAATGAGTTTAAAGTTTATGTTAAATGTTTCATCCTTGTGATCAATTAACTGGTGTTATCTTTTCATTTTTTGTAACAATGTATAACTATTAAAATATAAAAGTATGCAGATAAATAGTTGCAGCATAACGCCTTCTGAAAGAAAAGTGTCAGTTTACTTTCATAGCGATAATAGTAATAAAAATAAAAATATATGTCTTTTTCATATCGCTGCTTTGAAGGAATGCCGAACGCACAGGGATGCATAATAAAACAGATATTTTCCTATTATTCTCTTTCGAAACTTTGTCCAACACATACTTCTAATTTCTTACGGGAAAATGCTTTTATTCTCAGGAGGTCTGTTACAAAATATCCTGTTTATTGTTTTATGTAAATATTCTTCATTCCTTGTTTTAGTTTCTAGGCAACATTTTTAAATTGTCTGAAATATTTGGTCGTGTGGAATAGATTTGAAACAGAAGTTTGGTGTTGATAAACCAAGACCTAATCTGCAAGAATTCCTCGTAGATATCGAAGTTTTACGCTTGATTTCATATCATCATTTGCAAGATAAGTCTTCACTTTTCATTACCTGACCATCCATGCTGCTTTCCTCTAAGGCATAAAGTAATTACCAAACTTTTATTAGCAAAGATTTCAGCCTCATCAAAAGTGCATATATATGAATTATTTTGGAATTTTCGGCAACTATGCGTGCATTGTCTTGACATATTGCTCTTAATTCTAGTTTCGGCTCATGTTCCTCCAGCTTCTTAATTACCACTCTATGTAAATCAGTGGCACCTGCTGTTTTATATTAATGGCAACTCCTCGTACTGTTTTACAAAAATGCGGAACAATGACGAATAATTTTGGACTTTACTTTGCTTGCTAAGCCAAACACATTAGTATAATGCCTTCTTTTAAAAATGTTTTCTACTGACGGCATTTTAGAGTTTCTTATTACAACACTATTTATTTTATTTATTTATTTATTTTTGTGATGTGTGGTTTAGTGCAAAGAGATTAGAAATAATTTCTGGTAACATATTTCACTATCGAAAGATATATTTGTAACAATTTTCGTTTCGTATTTATGTACTTATTCCACTGTAATACTGTTCGCATGGAGCTTCCTGTTGCTGTAGTGTAACTATTCAACTATTCATACATAAAACTCTGTTATCCTAGAAAGTTTTAACACTTTTAATTATTACCGTGTATATTTGTGTATAAATTAATCTAAATCCAAAAAAATGGACCATAAAATCCCAACTCGGTTTAAAAGCGTGTTCAAAAATACGGCATTTAAATTTTTATTGTGAAATTTAGACACATGGACACTTGTATAATACAGGTAACTGTTATTATTATAACGAACAATGCAATATCGTAGCAATTGTTAAATTAAAAATGATACATTTAGCGAAAATAAACTAGACTTTATAAAATAAAAAGAGCATAAATTTTGCATTAACAAATAAACCAAGACAAATTTTATGCCACCAGATAAACTAAAAATAAACCTTATTTTATAAAACAAACGTAACTTAATATAATATTATAACAACTTAATAAAAATTTTATACTACCAAAAAGAGGAAAAGCATGATTTATTGGAAATGTTATCATATTTAATCACTTTCCTTTGACTTTGAAACTTTTTCCTTACCAATGACTATTTCGACATACAAATCGCATTCATTCACTTCGTGCTCATGCTTTGTATCGACTTCATTTGCCCATAACCATAATGCGTCATGTTCTGTTTTCTATCTGAATTTAAGAATCTGCACCTTTTAAACGACTTTGTAACAGTTTCAGCTATAATTTTCGACTATGAATTTTAAATGAAACTATCCGTTCTGATCCCAAGAAGCTGACGTGTGTGCTGTCACGTAGGATCTTCGGAGTGTAAATATTTTGCATCCGGGTCCCTCTCGATTGTATTTGTACTTCTGTTCAATAGATGAAAACCTTTTGCTAATAAATATTATAGGATGTTCTTCACCTTTAGCATTTATCTGTGATAATGCAACGCCAACACCAATATTCGAGTTGTACTGAACGATAAATGGCTGAGAAAAGTTCAGACTGTAATAAAACTGGTTTTTCTGTTAATAGTTTCTTAAGTTTATCAAAAGCGTTTTGGCAGTCACCAGTCGAATTTATCTTTGATTTGCAACATTTTCCTTTAAACAAAACTGTCAGTGGTGCAGAAATCGTAGAACATTCAGAAATATACCTTCGATAATATCCTACAAGTCCTAAAAATGGCCGGGCATGTGTTTTCGTGGTTAGTTTAGGGAAGTCCTTTAGGTTTGGATTTTTGCTTCTGATGGTCTTCTTTGACCTTGTCCTACTGCATGCGTATGTGCAAACTGACATTTCGAAGGCTTAATATACAGTTTAGCCATTTTCATCTTTTCAAAAATAATTTCTAGATGTGTTAGAAATTATGTATGTTTTGGAAGCAGGAAAGATGAAAAGTAGCAAACGTCTTCGCCGGGAATCGAACCACGGACAACTGGAATACCAGCCCAGCGTGCAGAACCACTACACCATGAAGGCACGCTAGTAAGGCGGGAGAAATATCTTACAGATGTTTCAAATGTTCTTGCCAGGTTTGGGAGAATATTGCGGCATCGTTAATATAGGGTACAGCAAATTCTTCAGAGTTTCTTAATAATCCTGCCATCAAACAGCTAAAATCATATAGTGCATTTTTTTTAGACCGAATGGTAACCTTAAGGGTTTAAATGTTACAAAACGCGTCACAAATCAGTGTAATGCTGGGCTTTTTTAGTTAGTGGGATCTGCCAGTAACCTTGAGTAAGATCTAGAACAGTTATATATCTGGCAGACGACACTTTTTCTAATAAATGTTCAATGTTTGGCAAGGGAAAATATTGTGTCCTAGTTTCCTTGTTCAAGCAACTGTAATCAATGCATGGTCTTGCATCTTTTCCAGGAAATTCAACCAGTATGAGTGGAGAGGTAAAATCCGATTCACCTGGTTCTATTACTTGGAGTTTTATAATCTTTCCTGCTTCATTTTTTTAAATCTCGTTTTGTCAGGCAGACATCCGATAAGGTTTATTTTACGTAGATTCATATGCCCTAGCTTGCCGAACCAGACGTTGTTCTTTCGCTTCCTAAGCCAGACGTTCTTCTTTCGCTTCCTGAGCCAGACGTTCTTCTTTCGCTTCTTGAGCTAGGCATTATGCAATTACTCGGTTTGGAATTAATTTAATTTATTTCTCATTAAAAATTGACTTTCAGTGATTGTTATTTAAATTTTTGGGACCTTACTTGTTAGCGCCATTTCCTCACCTAATTATCCGGCTACCTCTATTAAATCTTGTTTTCTACCCTTGGCAAGAAATGGCATTTTTAGAAACACAAAAACTCTTGGACAGCGTTTCAGAATTAATTTTCAAAGGCTTCAGTATTCAAACATTCAAATCAGCTTGCTCAATCTAGCCTTTTTTTTAATTAGAAATTCAAATCAGGCGCAACGTATTTTTTTTTCTTCTAAAACACTTGATGCAATAAAACATATGTGCTTTCGTTAAGCTGCAAAAGCTTGCTCTTAATAAATTATATTAAAGTAATTAAAAAAAATCAAACCTCTAAGTCGATTTACAAAACGAAATTCTTGATTTGGGACTCTAATACAAAAACTCAAATTTAAGAATTGAAATATTATAATATTAACGTAGTAAATTTGCCACTCTAATACAAGAACTCAAATTTTAAAAGAACATCCTAATCAGGTTAATCTTTTGACGCTTTAATCCATAAGCTTAAACTTAGAATATCATTCTATTAGTTGAGTTCAATAATAAGATGAAACATTTAATATAAAATGGCACAGTATTCATAAAAACGTATGCTCACACGTACTGTATTTATTTTCTTTTTAAATAAACACAGGTTTAACCTTTCGATCCCAGCAACTACCACCAGATATTTATTCTTTTATACGTTTTTAATGAAGTTTTAAAGTAATCTCTCCGTTTTTGATCGACACCCACCTTTATTAGTCAAACTTGCAGAATAACTGAGAAACATTTTAAGCGCGTGCATCTCCAGGCACGGATATTTTATGTGCGTGGTTTCTTTACATGTCTTACTGGTATCATGCTGGTAGCGTAGCGACGCAAGTACATTACAAACGTTAATGGAAGGAACCACGAAAGGTCCATGCAGCCAGCCTATTCCCGGGTTTCGAACCTCAGACCGAACTACGAGTGTTCAGCAATTTTACCACTCGGTAGCTAGTGGGCTGTGTATTCTGTGAACTTGTGAGAATCACAGAATTCGTCGGAAGCGCGCTGCACAATAAAATGAGTAGTGCCATCCTGATGCTAGACATGGCCAAAGCATTTGACCGCGTCTGGCATACAGGCCTTATTTACAAACTCATTCAAATGGACTTCCCGCGTAAGACCATTCTCATACTCCGCTCTTTTCTGCAAAATCTTACCTTCTCTGTCCGACAAAGAAACATCGTCTCTAATGCCAGAAACATCCTTAGCGGTATCCCCCAGGGAACTGTTATCAGTCCTATTTTGTAAATTTTATACGTAAATGATTTCCCGGACTTCAGCAATGATCACAATGCCTTGCTTGCCTGCCATGCAAACGACACGGCACTCCTGATAAAGTCTCGTCGGCCGAACCACGCTCTTGCAAACTTACAAGAAAAAAAAAGAAATCCCTGTTACCGAGGACTAGTGCGCTGAATGGAAGACCCGCGTTCATCCAGAGAATTTCTCTAATAACAAAATGACCAATAACATCACCCTCTTCGGACATCAAGTTTCAAAAGTCCCAAGCAGTTTACCTTGGAGTCACATTAAATCTCTCATTCACATGGTCTTCTCACATCAAACGAGTGGGCAGCAAGGCGTGGGGAGTAGCCTTGAAATTAGATCCCCTTCTAAAGATCAGCTCCTGTCACTATATCGTAAAAAACAAATTTACACCTCAGTCATCCGACCTATTCTTATATACGTCTCGCCTACCTGGGCAAGCGCCAGAAAATGGGACATCTATTCCCTACAAAAAAATTCAAAACAAGATTCTCAGAATATCACCGGAGCTCCATACTACGTTAGAAACAAAATTCTGCATGCTGACCTGAAAGTAGAACTTATCTCTGATTTTCTGCGCAGAATAAACGCTAAATTTTATGATAAAGCTACGCAGAACACGTCTGCCGGCTTTGCACATATTTTCGCTTACGGAATACATGAAGAAGACAGGAATAACAGGCCATTTACAGCTTTTTTGGATTTAAAAACTTTCAGTAGCTCAAGAGTCATAGGGCTGCCACCGCACCCCTGATGCTAGTCTTCTGTCATCGCAACTTCACCCGCCAGTGAGATTTCAGAGACAAACAATGAGACAATGCGTCTCATTGTTTTCTTATTTTACTGTATTTTATCTTAAGGCACAGACCTTTATGGTGGACCAATCTGATGAGCCTTTATGTGTGAGGCCCGTCGTGGAATTCTCTGATACGAGCGGAATTAATTCCCGCTGTAAGCCAGAATATGCAAGAAAAGCATCAAAGGTACGTCTAAAACTGATGCTGTTCTACGCAGTTAGAAGTTGTTTTTGTGACGTCCGCTGATATAAGGTATCTGTGTCTTTAGCCGCTCTGCTTGCTTGCCCGAAATGCTCGCGCATACTTCTCGGAACTTGCTGGCTCGCAGCTTGACGCAAAACCGGTGAGTCTGGAGCTGAAATAATTTTAGCTATGTCTTTTCTGTGTGGCAGCTACAATGATTTGCATTACATGTTGTTTCAGCACAAGCATATGTATATAGGTAATTGCTTATTGGTAACGTCATAAATAGGATATGAATTACATATTCCTCCGACAGCAATATCCTGATGAAGATATTACGAGCAATGTAAAAAAAAAAAAAAATTCTGGTTTTATGATTCTTTTTTTTTTTTTTAAGTTTTTCACTTATTCAGTTTTCTGCAGTGCTATATTCAGACCTACCTTAATTATTTTTTACATTGTGGTAGAATATAATTTAAAGATTTTCTCTAGTTGTTATATTTATTATGTTTTCGCTAAATTACAGCAGCTTTGAGAGCGTGGTTTAGCTATCTGTTTTTTTAATACGATTATTAGTTACTAATTTCTTTTTGTTATATATATATATATATATCCTATGCTACCTAAATCTAAGCAGTCTACGTCTCAGGTGTCACCCAAAAGGATTATCCCATGAAAGGCCAAACTTTGAAAGATTTTTAGATGAGTTTTGTAATACGATGCATACAAAATACAATAAAACAATGCAGATGAATTTCAGAAGATGGTAGTCAATATTGTGGTAATTAACATATAAAAGTGGCACATGGACAAAAGCAATATGCAGTCAAATTAGCAGTGCAGTACAAAAATAATTCAGATTTTTTCCGGTATAGGACAAAACCCGCCAAATAATTTTCTGTAGCAATACTTGCGCCCCACCTGGTATTAGCCTTTCTTTGATTTTTATTTATATCAATTTGTGAAGAGACATAGGTGTAAAGATAGAATTAGAATTAGAAATTAAAATGTAGCTGTTCTCAGTTTCTTATTTAAAACAATAAAGATTGTCAGTAAAATGTTTTAATTTGTATCGTTTTGTTTCAGTTTTTTGCTCACTGAGATAGTTAAATCGAGAGATCTATTTCATATGCTTAGATAAATTTTACCATCATACAGCTCTAAAACGGAAAAGATCCAATAATTCTAAAGGTAACTTACTGCGTATTAAAGACAAGACTACGACACAAAGAAGTTATGCAACATCCAAATTTATTATTAACTAAATTAATGGAGATTAATGCTATTCTTATGTAAATTATGAAGAACATATTTCTTTCATTTGGTCTTTATGTTGTACAGAAGAATAAAAATGATCTAACACTTAGAATGTAACGCACAATTAATCTTTTGAGAAATTTTTGGAAATTTGATTTGTTTGATTACCGCAAAGCACTTAAGGGCTATCTGCTTTAAGAGAAGAATGCCTTCTCGGAGGACTTTCTAAGAGAATCTAGCTCATATCCACGTTATCCAGGGGAATACTCCAAAAACGTTTCTGCAGTTATTATACAGCTAACCCCGTTCATCGGGGTTTGAAGCCCGATCGAACTACCATTGTTCAGTGACTTTACTGCTCGGCTGCTGGTGAGTTTAAGTTAATATAATTTCTTGTGTATTATAATTTACTTGCATATGTAATTTTAATATATATGTAAATTAATCAT
This sequence comes from Stegodyphus dumicola, assembly GCF_044657685.1. Lineage (NCBI taxonomy): Eukaryota > Metazoa > Arthropoda > Arachnida > Araneae > Eresidae > Stegodyphus > Stegodyphus dumicola. The sequence goes on along the minus strand of NC_140781.1, from coordinate 137,148,068 downwards.
TATTGTCTTCTATGAACTACAAAATACTAAGTAATTTGGACTTATTAATCCATGAAGAAGACTATGAACTACAAAATACTGAGTTAATATTTAGACTTATTTATCCATGAGGAAAATTGTTTGTATGAATATTTTGAGGCGCAATTCTTAAAAAATATCATAACGCTGGTGTACGTACAGAAGAACATGCACCTCAAAGGCTTTGTCACAACATATTCCCTACCTATTTCCGTAAAATAATGAATTAAGTAGCAACTGCCAACAAATTGACAAAGTAGCCACATGCCTCAGGTAAAGAAAGAGGTGATTAAAATAGATACTGAACTTTTTCATTTGCAACGAAATCGAACGTATTAATGACTGTGCGGGAAGGTGGCACTCAGAATATCCGAAATCCTTCCTAGAGTTTGGTGGTAGGGAGTGGAATTCCCAGTTCGGAGCGGATGTAAAACAATACCTCTATCATCTGTGGTAGTACAGAAGTGCTAAATAGTTAAAGTTAATTTTTGTTACGATATTCAGTTTGCTTATATTTCTAAGGAAATATATTTATGAGCCGTCTTTTTTTCAGCACTGAAAAGGAGGGTTCAAGTCTGCTTAACTTTACTGAAAGTGCACAGAATAATCAAATAATGGAGGAATAATGCGGAATTTATTATAAAAACTGTCCTTGTAGCTAAAATTTTAAAATGATGCTCATAATTATGAATTTTAAATTTTAAAAGTCATTCATAAGTTTGCAGTTATAATTTTGTTATTAATTTTACGAGAAAAATATGCGTAGAATATTTTATTTGTAAATATATTTAATATTAGTTCTTCACTGGTTTTTGAGAGGATATTTTATTTGTAATAATACTGCGAGAAAAATATGCGTAGAATATTTTATTTACATGTTATGTTAGTTCTTTTCTAGTTTTCTAAAGGACATCTTACATTTTATTAAGATGTATGAACCATCATTTATGAATTAACTACGTAATTATGAGCTTTACAATTTGCTGAGCCGCCCAGACGGTATAGTGGTTAGGGGAGCCTACTGTGGCACAGAAGGGCCCGGGTTCGAATTCCAGAAGAGACATAGATGTTTGTAAATGCATAGAGTCCGTGCGGCATAGGAGCATAAATACGCGGCGAGCCGAAAGTTTTCTTGAGAAGTTGGAGATAAGGGAAGAGAGGTCCTTGGACCCGCCTTTCCGGGGTGCTCTGCATCAAAATTAGGGGTAAACTGAGAGAAGTCGTACTATCACCTGTATGCTGCTCAAAGCTCTCGCCAACGACAAGCGCAATCTTGCACTTTTTGCCACGTTCAATTTCGTGGGCTTGTTCTGCGGTTACTACCAAACAAATGAGGTAAGTCACAACACAATTTTCTGATACTATATACTGAAAATACCCGCTCTTTTCATACGTTGGTGTACATGTATCGCTTCTACCATGTTTATGCCCCAATTAGAGTGTATATCAGCAAAATCAAACCTTGCTGTCAATCATTTCCAGTATTTTAGATACGTCATGTGCTTTATGAACGTTTGCGACCGGGAAAGTAATCGATTTCACTGGCATATTCTGGCTAATGTAACGCTCGCTCTAAGATACATAACTAATATACCGGATCGTTCAAACGGTACGCGTAACCTTAAATTGCAGTCAGAAGATGTAAGTTCACTTCCCGAAACTAGTCACGTACTCAGGTCGTTGAGAGCGCTTTAGATTTACAGAGATAATTTAAAGTTAATTAGACGCGGGAGGGGTATGTAGAATAATTAATGCGATAGCATCATGCTTAAAGTTATTTTATGAGCAATGCAATATGCGTTTTAGAAATAAAATTAAAAGAAAATGTTAATTTCAAAAACTGCAAAACGAAAATGAAAACCAGGCGTATAAATCCTTCCCAACCGCATTTACTGACTGTCAGTGCGAGTTCTGAGGTTAAAAAAAAGTGTTCTAAATGTTTGCAGAAAATTTTCCCTCAATAATCTTTACAGTGTGCATATGTATCTTCGGTTAAAATAAATTATACCTTTTTATTCTCCTTTTATAATTTAAGAGAGCAGGAGAGAGAAATAGCGCGAACAAACATTAATTAGTCCGTAAACTTAATGAGCTCCCAGGGTAATATAAACAATTTATGAACGGAGTATTCTGTATCCTTCTAGTTTGATGTAGTCTTGCTTTTTTGAAATTTTTTGACAAATGAATAGTTCTTCAATTGCAATTACCCAAATGCCAGAGCTTAAGCATTAATCTCTTGTGCTTGGAAAGAGATAGAATTTGTCTTAAATCGTGTACTTAGAGGAAAATCTTATTTCAAACCGTCCTATTTTTAAGCAAAAGGCACATACTGCCTTCGGATATGTACCAAGTCAAAATAATCTTCATTTTCTAAATCCTGTTGGGAAAGATGTCTCTTATAAGGATTTGCTACTAATTTATTAAAGGTGGAACGCTGAATATTCTTGAATTACAGGGAAGTTAAAAAAGAATGATATATTTTCAGTGTGATACTAAAGTCACCAAAGTTTCTCACGAAATCTGGAAAAAAAATCTAGTCCGGTACTATATCAAAGATCTTCCAATTGTCAGCTAATATGCTGATCACTGCTTTCTAAAGACACGGGGGTTAAAATGTTTTAAATTCTTGCATCTCTACCCTCCACTAAAAGGCAAATGAGGAGCGGAGCAGAACCCAATTCAGTCAGTCTACTGCTCTACGCACAGAACTTCTTTAAGAGACACCAGTGCGTACTAACCATATTAAGGTGAGAGAACAATGTTATGAGGTGATATAGGATGTTTTTAAGGTTCCCTAAAATGTGGGGCCCCTAGGCTTCACCTTTTCGGACATAGGTATTAATGAGTCTTTGGGAAGAAGCGAGACCCAGTTTGCAAACCGAATTGTTAAAACGTTGTTCTGAATTTTCAGTTTAGCTCAGACTTTTTGTAAAATTATCAGATTTCTTTGCAGCAGTAAACTTAAAAAAATCAATCGTGCCCTCGAGGAGAAATCAAACCAAGATTTTCCGGTTGCTAACTGAGAGTACTCACCACAACATCACAAGAACATGTGAGAGGAATGAGAAGTAACCCCTTAATACTAAAGAAGAAATCCATGGTCAAGAAGAATGGCAGTTATTTGTGAATCTTCCAAAATATAAACATCTGCTTCCCTTTAGATTAGCTGCGGTACTTACTTAAAATGAATTAATATTTTACGACTGTCAAAATATCATTGACCTTACACACTGGAATTATTTTGCATTGAGTTACGTTTGTGTGTGTTATCACTACCTAAGACCTGTCAGTGTTATTAAAATATGTTTTCACAGCTAAGTGGACATATTGCAGCGTGTGGGGTAATAATTTGATTACCAGTTGGACAAGCGTTTTACACGCAAAATAAATTGTAATTATTTATGATGTAAGTAAAAGATACGTCGCAACCACATATTACTATCTAATGTTTGTGCAATAAATAAAAGAATTAAAGGAATGATTAACCGTGAGAGATGCCTGTTTCTTCTTGAAAGAAAATTGAAAACGGCTAAATGAAATAAAAAAATAAGTAGCACTTCATAAAGTAAATGTTTGTTAATATTTGTGCTATTATAAATTAGTTCAAGTATTGTTTAGTAGGTAAACATATTTATTTTGTGCTACTTCAACTTTATATCTTTTGTATTTATGTGCAAAATTATTTTAGAGTATTAGAGTTAATTTGAAAAAAATATTGGCATATATTGCTGTTTATAGTTCTAACTAAGTCTAGTAGATGTGAATGGTTATGGATCTCAAAATTTCATGAATGTCGAGTTTCAGGATCTCGAATTTTCACAAATTTAGTGAAACATTGCCAAATACTGCTTTCACTAATTTCACTAATTAATCGAAAATTCGGTTTCTAGTATCTGAAATTTTTCATTAGGAAAGTTTGAAATGAAGCGTGCGAAATTCTTAACTCAGCCTTTTCCGAGTATTATATAAACTATGGAGCCTGTAGGAAGCTAGACAAATAGTAAACTTTAGATCAACAAATATGATAAGGATTTGAGTGCGACTTTTCTTAGTTTGTTTTGTTTGATTATGGCAAAGAACCTGAGGGCTTTTTTCTAAAGGAAGGGGTGCCTTCGTGGAGTGCTTTCTGAGCGAAACGTGCTGATATTCAAGTTACACATGGGGGAGAAGAAAAATACGAAACACTCATTCAGCCAGCCAGTTCGCAGAAAATCAGACCAAGGCAAAACTACCAGTGTTCATGGACTTTACCGCTCGGCCGTTGCTGCGGACGCAGCGTTTCTTATACAGATATAATTACTTTCAATGTGTGTTTTCAGATGTTCTTGCCTTAAATTTTCCGGATACTAGACGGCAGAGAAATCAAAAGAAAATTACAGAAATTTATTGTTTTTAATAAGCGTTTCTTTGACTATACACTCAGGGATAGTTTAACTATAATAATACTTAACTCTTCCAAATCATTTATAGTAAGAGTCCAAGCAACATGGTCTCGAAAATATATGTATATTTCTTGACATATAGATGTATTATATGCTTTCTCCGCAATATGCGTATATTTTCTGAGCCATCCTGCAAGTGTGTAATCTTTTTGCAACTTCACATGTGGATTAAATAACTTCTTGCTCCTTCAGAAGGCGGGGCATAAATCTCTCTTGCATAAAAATTAAATTTTATTCTGCGAATCTTAACTGATTGTACATCATTAGCTATGACGTCCTTTGGTAGAAGCAAAAAATATCTATATATAAATTCTTTATGATGGGATGAATATAAGGAAACAAGTGTTATTTATTATATAAAGCTGGTGATAACAATGTGTTGCTAATGACACTTAAAACATTTTTGTTTTACTCGGCGCAATCTTTTACATCTGAAAAGAATTTATTCTAACACACTACCTGCGCTACGTTTTCGCATTAAAAGTTTGAATGTTGCGGAAACGCCGAAAAAAAAAAAAAAGAATTAAATAACGCCCAACTGAGATACGTAGCTTAAATCTCAAATGAATGATCGAATTATTTAAAAAACGCAAACTTTAAATGCTATCAAAGGAAGAACAATTATTCTTGATTATTTATGCTTTATGTTCGTTCCTGTTGAACAAAATAAAGTATCACATATTTTGTAAAGGTTATGGAGTAACCAAAGTTTCGGGTCTGAACTAATACCTTCGTGGGCATTTCGTTTTGAAGCCCCCAGAAAAAAAGCCATAACTTCGAAGCTACTTCCTGCTCTATCCGATCCCTCATTATTTATTGAGTCGACATTTTTATGTATTCAGCCGGGCCCGCCTTAATGTTTTCATTTTAGTTTTCTTTGCATTTGGGTACATAGTTAATGCGCTCTAGATCGAAACTTTTTTACATTGAAGAATTGCTGGAATTAGACGCAGGGACTTCTTTTAACTTTCCGTTAGTTTCGAGGTTTTATTTTTTTAAGCTACGTGATAGATTTATGACTCGGAGTGTGAGAGCATTTGCATCAAATCAGACACGATTTGCTCCACGTTTCGCATTACTTATGCTAAAGGGTTTTTGAGAGAATGTATCAGTGTATGTGGAACTGGTCTCGAAAGGTTTGCATTAAGTACGTAATGTCTCCAGCTGCTTTACATTATTCTGCAATATAGCACTTCAGGCAGTTTAAAGGCCGAAAGAGTAAATTTAAATATAGACGGCCAGGACCAAAAGTTCGTTCGATATCCCAGATTCTTCCCGAAATCGTAGTTGTTCAATAGTTATCAGTATAATCTTTCCTAGGCTTCATTCGTTTCTTAATGTGATGGTTCCACCAATTTCCTCGGTTAGCAAATTATATCTGAACTGCCTTCAGATTTCTTCATGCCTTAGAACCTTGATTTTCAAGACATGCCAGGCAGTACTTGGTGTAATTGACGTAGATTTATTCCCAAGGCTCAAAAGATATTATTATCCTTTTTAAGAGTGTTAAGAAGGAAAAATAGGTACTTGCGCATAACCCATCGACCGTGAAAGTTGGCTACCGTCGAACCATCAAAGCTGTCAGACATTCGCTTTAGTTGCACTAATTGTTTCTGCTGAATTTCTGAAGGAAATGACGCTTGTTTATTTGATAAGCAATCAGTAGCCGATCTCTTTTGGTTTCGTATTTCGTAAAAAGGCTTTTGTCGATATATACTAATTTCTTAGATAGCCAGACTTTCCGCAGTATTGCGGATGAAATTCTTAAGATCTTTCTCATGGATAGTGATCATTATAGATCACTGACTAGATATTTTGCAGAAAATGGAATTCAGCACTATGTAGCGCACAATTCTACTGTGAAACAATTAAGTTTATTCTTAGAGATCTTCGTTAAGAATTCCAACCCGAAGAAATTAAGCAGGCATTGTTAGAAGGAGGTTTTAATGTGATCAAAGAATGTCCGATGTATCGATTTCGAACTAGAACCTCCCTGCCTCTTTTTCAGGTTCATCTTCTTGGTGAGCCTGGATCAGAGCGTATTTGTCAGATTAAGCAATTAATATTTTTCCACATTTCTGTGGATACTTACAGAATCAAAAGCACTGTGGCCCAATGCCACAACTGCTAGTAAGTTTACCACTACTCTTCATAACAGCGTAGTTATAACAACGATGTGTAACAGCGAGCCTTCATAACAGCGATGTGTGAAGTGCTCCTTACCGTATAAAAGTTCAGAATTTGAAGCTAAGCGGATTTAAAAACCTTAGATGCTATAATTGTAGTTAGTCACACGCTGCGAACTTGAAAAAGTACCCCAAAAAATCCAGATAATATCAAGCAAAAATTCTGTAATAAGAAAAATGACTTGTCAGCTGACATTCCTCGACCACGTGGTGAGTCTCATGGTCAGAAGACTGCGGAAAGTGCCTTTGAACCTTCTGTCAAGGACAGAATTAGTCAACCTAATGAAAATGCTAAAACATCGCAAAATTTAAAAAAGAGCTCGTAACCTCTTTCTAAATGTTCACTCCAAGAGAAAACTTCAAGAAACTGAAAATTCCCTGAACATAATTCTCTACATAGAATGGAGCCCAAAAGTAACTCCGAAAGCATATTTCGTGCTGTTAATGATTTCGTTGAAATAATCAAAGAAGTTATTGCCATTCTTTCGCAGTTTTAGATTAGGGATATTGTCGGAATATTCGCCGAAAGATTGAATGAAATTAGAAATGTTCAAGATCCTATAGATAAATTATTCTCAGTTATTAAAATTTTTTAGGAGATCTTTAGGGGAGACTCTTTCACTAACAGAAAAAATTAATTTCACTTTCTCGTCCAGGTTATATCACGCGTTTACTAAAATGTTTCGTATACGAGGTTTATTGGCAGTTTGGTGTATTTTATGTGCCTGTATTTTCGGTTGCTGTCCTTTTTATTTTCCGTGCGGGTTTCTTTCAGATATTGTACTGTATTCTGAGTTCGGAGTTATTTTTATATTGTCGAACGAAATTTTTGCTTTAATTTTGTATGCTGTATTATGTAACTTTTGGGTAATGTTGTATTCAGGAACTTGGTTTTAGTATTTTAGTTTGTATTCGATCTTTTATATTTTGGGATATGTTTTTCAAAGTTTGTATTGTAGTTTGTATTTAGTTTCGCTTGGTTCATATTTATGTCACGTGCCTTAATATCTTTTGCATTGCCTTTATTGTAAATTAAATGAACTTTCTCTTCACCTTGTTACACTTCATTCAACTTGCTTTTGGACTGTTACTTCGTAAGAATTTCAATGGCATCGGTGTTTTGGTTATGGTATCTAAGTTCAATGTACTGTTAACACCACACTACTCACATCGCATAAGGCTCGAAGGTAAAATACTTACCGTATTTTACCATCGAGGGGTATTTTCGGAGTAGACAAATTTCTTGATGGAGGTAGGTTCCCTGAGAATCGGGTACTCCCGTGATGCACTACTCGCACTGAAACTCCCCGCAGGTTATTGCTCCAGTCTGTTGTTGTTTCTTTGGCCAAATTCAGCTAATCATATCGTAATTTTTTTATGATAGAACCTTGAAATAAAATTGAAAATAATCAACAGCTTGCTATTCTGTAGAAAGCAGTCAAAAAGTTTCATCGCGTTTTCAAAATGAAAGAATCAAATGCAGCAATAACAGCTAATTTACTTGTATCCTCATTCATAAAAACAAGAAGTGGCATACCGAGAATAAAATGGGTTTATAACAGAGGAAAGCGGAGATGTTAGGAGTATGTTGTTACCTCACGCTTATTCTTAACTGATCAGTAGAATTTAAAGACATGCTGCGTAATTTTAAATGTAGGAATCAGTCTTAACTGTGGCCTATTTAAGAGTTCGTCCATAGCCACTGTCTTTTTCAAAGCCAGTTCCTGCTGAATAGATTGTAGGCCAAAGGTATAGTAAGCAGTTAAGAAGTGATTTAAAGATTTATTTGTAGAATAGACCAACCATGTGTTTGCTTAGCTTTGAATTAGGACATTGATTTATAAACAATTTAAATTACGACACAGAGCAAAGCAGACTAATCTGTGTAATTCTTTCAGTACCAAAAGTCAACCTTTAAAGTGTCTTTTGAAATTTGCAACAGAGATGTTTTTAACTTTTTTCGGGAAAAGAACTAAATGATGACAGTTTTGTTAAGTAACTGCCTAGAAACGTTTCAATTAATGAATGCAAATCAAATACGTAGTATGTACACAATGAGACTCACGATGGTTTTTGAAAGCATGACAATTATTTCATTCCATATTGCTCAGCAGACTTTAGATTTCGCAATTCTTTACAAACTTACATTCGGAAAAAAATAATAATTGTATTTTAAAATTCCTCTGCTAGCGAGTTTATAAAAATCCCTTATCTTTCATATGATTATTTAGTTTGAAACTGTCTGACAAAAATATGAAGATATAACCGTCTGCTGCATTTCCAAGGTTTTATATTCTAATCCCCGCAGGGGATTAATTGGATCAAAATAATCATGTTTCGCGACGGCAATTTTTTCTTAAATTTACGGTGGCTGAGTTTTGTTACCAGAGGTAAAATTTGTATAATATTTACATATTGAAAACACTTACATGAGTTTTTTTGAAAAAATAAGTTGTTAATTTATTTTAATGCTTTTTAATGCAAAGATGAAATTATCTTCTGGAAAATGACTTTATTATAGATTCCCTCGTGTAAAATGTCAAGGTTAATTATACCTGTTATTTAAAGAAAATTGAAATTGTTTAAGCTTTCTATCTCCACTCTTCTGCTTGGCAACGTTTCCCGCCCATTGCGTTTGTTGTAAAATTATGCGTAAGTTTGCAATTTCTCTTTGAATTTTCTTTTTTAGTATATGATTCTATTTAAAAATAATGTGGTAACTTTTCTCAACTAATGGATGTATATTTCTTTACTCCTTGTGCTGAAATGGTTGCGTAGTAATTAATGAAGAAGTATAAGTAAAACTTGAGACAAGGAAAAGAACTCAATTGATGACATAGGAATATTCAAGATATATAGAAAAACTGATTACTTCCCAAGATCCTTTTCGAATAGCCAAATCAGAATCTTGTCTTAAGTAAAATTTTTACTCTTGTTTTAATTAATTTTTACTTTAAGCCTAATTATATTCAATTGTTTTAAAAATTTCTTAAAAATGAAATTAATTTTCATTTTATCCATTTTATAGCTATTCAGATTTAGATAAATATTTTGAATTCTTGATAAAGACGAAAAGATAATCAACTATATGTAATATTTTAATTCCTTTGGTTTTGTTTTTTGTTTTAATTTGAATTTACCGATCTTCAGGTTTGCACTTCACGTTGTTTGATTTTTGAACACTTTCAATTAGGTAGCAGGCAACCTTTGAGGATATTTTTAATATTACTGAGATTTTTTAAATGATTTAGATAAATGATTACCATCTAACTGCAGGCCTAATCATTGGCTGAATTTTGCAGATAGTAGATGGATTCTGCTGAAATAATACTTAAACACCTTGAGGTTTAGTAAGGTCCTAGGTTATGTAGTAGTTGTTTTTGACAGTGTGTTAGTGTTATTAGATTAATATTCCACTGATTAGGTTTCATCCACATTAATTTCGTTGGATTTTGACAGACTTTAAAAATTTTAATTCAAAAGTTTTCAACTCTGTATCTTAAAATATAAATGTACTCATTGAAAATAGCTTGCGATCTGATTGTACAATGCCTGCATACTTTCTAAACACGTCATATGTTAACGAAAATGCTGTACATGATCCTTTGTTAGGATTGAGATATTTATGTTATACGCAAACTTACTTTCTCTCACCTGTTTCTTTACCAGCAACTATATATTTTCATTCATACTTTCTGAAAGGTAATTATTATTACTATTTTTGAATAGAAAATTTTACTGGTATGGGCTTTAAGAGGAACAGCAGTTTTATTAATGGTTTATACACACATTATTTTCTTCTAAAGAGGCCCACCAGTGATTAAGTGAACGAGGCTAATGAGCATCAATATTTCCTCACAACGTTTGCTCCCGGCAAAGAAACGGTCTTAGATCTACAGCTATTTTACGACTTCAGAAGTTTATAACGTAACTAGGGGCCAGTATCTCTTAGAAGGAACTTCACAGACGTATTCATTTCTTAGACAAAAAGCCTTTGTCTTCTTATACTGTTAAAATGAATTAACCTATTCATTTGAATGAACAGGAAATATAAAGAGGCACTAAATCATGCTTAATTATGACCTAAGAACAATAACACGCCGAACAAATACTAATTCAGAAGTCAAACAACAAAAATCAGCGTTATATTTTCAAATTTGAAAATATAACACTGATTTTTGTTGTTTGACTTCTGAATTAGTATGCTTAATTCTATTTATTTAGTATTCTTAGTTGTGTGTGAGGGATATGGAATGAAAATATATTAGCCTGTAATTACCTCTCTGTAGTGACTGATTCCCGGAAACTCTCAAGATCGTCTTCTCAGAAAATGCAATGAGCACTATCATGGTAACCATTTTTCTATGTGATGGGAAATTCGCATTCCCCTTTCGTCTGCTCAGTACCGAAGATGATGAAAAGTCCAACTGTAAAAAATGCCATGTAGAAATCAGAGCTATATATTACTCTGATGAGACTATACGTATGGTTATCATCCTGGATATTGTCGTGGCTTAGCTGCGATTCCCTTCATCTCGTAGTACAGCGTTGTGATGAAAAGAATCCTGACATGGAATGCAGCTGGCGATGACAAGAACAGCAGCAGGAGTCCGTTAGAATATAAGATTCCAATTCAGGTTGTATCTACTATGAAGCAATGCATTGACTCGTATTTAAGTACCTTACCTTCCAACTGTATAAAATGCCAAGTAGACACGAAAAATATGAGACAGAAATTATCATGTCAAGTTTTTACCTGTTAATCTCTTCTTGTTTTTTCATATTTCACAGGTTGATAGTTAGTCAGGTTATATATAAGGCATGTGTATATAAAGCAAAAAATCTTCAAAAAAATTTAACATTCATCACATATTCAAACCCGATGCAATAACAAAAAAACCAGAAGCGCACTTAGTGACAAAGTCTCGCTTTTTTGTTTTTTGCATGTGGTTTGTTCCGAGATGAAAACGTGATGAATTTTAAACGCATTTCATTTTCTATATTTTTTGTTTTACATTGTATATATATCTATATATATAGATAGATATATGGATATATGTACAATTCTATATGCTATATATGTGTATATATATATATATATACACTCATGTCCATAAATTAAGGATAATTCGGAGTCACGCGGAAATCGAACTCTAAAATAAATATATCACCTGTAATATCCCCCATGATCAGATCGATAATTTGATACTCAGCATGCCTAGGCGTTGTACGGACTGTATTGCATCGTCTGGGAGACATACAATGTATTAACAATCATACCAACCGTGTAATATTGTTTTTTTGTAAATAGGTTTGTTTTTGTAATTTGCTCCAGGGAGAAAAAATCGCTAATTTTTTTAATAATATCAAACATATAACATCCTTTTTTGCTCTTTACCTTTTGTTTAATAAATAAGCTTTACAAATAAATCAAATTTGTTTTGCTTCTAACTCTTCCTTTGCCTGATTTTGCATTATCCTAATTTATGGACATGAATTTATATATATATAAATTTTTTACCTTTCAGTATTAGACTTTTTTTTTACTCAATTTCTTTTGCGTGTTTAGCTATAACTGTTTTTGTAGAGCAAATATATTATAGTCGATCACTTTTTTTTTTGTGAACCCAAAATTGTTTAGTCTCCTTTCCCACGTTTTCTTCTGAATGCATCACTGGTACTTATGTATTAACGCCACCAGATTTGGTGCAGATTTCTTATGCAGATTTGGCGGTTTTTAAGTGCCGCCAAACTACACCTAAAATGTTTGCTACAATTCATGAATTAAAACACTTTATTTAATTTAAAATCAAAGTAGTCAATTGGATTTCGGTGGAAAATGGGCTGATATACAGTTTAACATAGATTCAAAACACTCTCTATTTTCTTTGACCTGATGCTGTCGCCAGATGAACTCTGCTAAATAACATTATAAATTATGTCTCGCTGTCCCCCTATGTCTCTTGTTCCTCCATTTAGCACTGTCCCACATTCTCTCAACTGTTTGTGCATGAACTCCTGTATCAGGATCAATAAAATTGTATTTATGATTAACTTTAGCGTGTAGGAATCCTTCTTTTTCTATTCTATGTGTTTGGTACCTTTTCCAACTGTCAGAATAAATTTTGTGCTACCATCTGCAATGTTTTCAATAATTTTTTTAAGAAGGGTAGAGCCAGTTCTATTAGAAACAGTAACAACAAACGAATATTTTGCTTCTCTACATATACCACCAAACACCCACTGTTCGGATAATATTCGACCGTAATTATTTTTACGCTTAACTTTCATCAATTTCCACAATGCAATTTGGTCCACCTACCTACTTCTTGTTTGGTTTATTCTCCATATCCAAGACACATAATTCACGCATGTAATTGTTCCAATCTATAACAGTTTTATTCGATAAATCAAGTTGCTTTTCATGAAATTTAATCGACGTCAACTCCTCGCACCAGCAGTATATGAGTCTCAAAGCTGAACAAAATGGAATTTTGCTTCTTTCAAATTAGTTGTCTTTTCTAAGCTGATCTTGCTGATTACACTGTTTTAAATTACATTTCCAAAACGTACGTTTACCAAAATAAAGTTTCATAGCATGCGAAATGGTACATTTCCGTTTTTTTTTTTGGTAAAATATTTCGCTCCTGATAAAATAAAATTGCATCTTCTTCTGTGTTTATTAAATCCCAAAGACGCATTTTCGTAGCACTAAAAATGGCATCGAAGTCAGCAAACAAAAAGGCAAAAAGAAATCCAAAAAATAACTGCGTGCGAACAACAGAATTGCTCATTACTGGCGCATCTTCTGCTGCGGTGGCGTTAATACGTAAGTGAGGTGTCGTTAATACGTAAGTAATGCGTCACTTTTTCGCTTGCTTCCCTCTTGCTAACACGCAGCTAGCATCTGGGTATCATTCAATTCCTTGCCTGAGAACGTGCTAAGATTAAGAAAATATTGAGACTGAATTCGCCCACTTCTGAAGTTTCTTCATATTTGTCCATCTAGGACGCTGTTAATTCTAAATTCTACCAAATTATTATAAATATATGTATATATTATGAATGCTAAGTTCATTATAATTTACGAAAAACATTTTTGACTTATCACTCACATATTACTTATCATTGACTGCATAAACATTTGCATTCTTAATAACTCCAAATAAAAATTTACATAACATAAAATGGGTTCCACTGTAATTATTACTCCTATGTAATGCGTGCTAAAATTTATATTTTTCTAACAAATACCAAATTAATTTTATACATGACTGATTACTGATGACGATTGATGATTGATGATAACTGATTGGAAAAATTTAAATCCAAATTAAAGAGAAATTCTTGTCAAATTTAAAATTCCTTATTTATGTAATAACACTCAATAAATGTGATTAAATTTTAAACGTCTTTGTGTAAATATCATATTATACCTAAAATATTCAGTGGAAAATATTCCTGCCCAGAAAGAAATCAAAGCAAACATTTGACTGAGGCGATAGCAAGACCAGTTGCAATGTTTAAAGAAACATAAATTACACGATCAAAAGAGACAATGAAAATTTGTTAAAAAGCTAGTCAAGAATATATGAATATTTATCAATATTAGAACGAAATAAATGGATTACTAGGATATTTAATATAAATTTCTGTTATTTATTTATATACTTTTCTTCTAGTAAAGAAACTGTAACCGCTTTAATTCATTAACACACCACTTCTGTTTCGTCAAATATTTCACTCGCCTTTAAATGCGAGATAACTTGCGAATAATATTCAATTGGCAAACTGTCTTTAACTTTAAAAGTTAGAAAAGCTAAAGGTAATTTTATATCATTTTAGTTCAAGAATCTTTCAAATACATTTCTTAAATGAATTCCCTTTGTTTCATAGGTATTTTGGAAAAAAAAAAACCTAGGGTGCGTTATTTCTTATACATTCACGAACCGGTAAAGTCTCCATCCCTCCCCTAACATTGATTTAAAGTGAAGCTACCAATCCCAGCAAAGAGCACCTATTGTTTGCTGCATTCCACTAAAAGACATAAAAGACGCAAAATCTTGGTAAAGAACACGCGAATCCATCCCACAAAGTGCATAAAAGAGATGCCGCAATATATTAAGGCTAGATGGAAGATATCTGTAATTCGAAAACAAAAAGACGCATTTGCATTCAAATGTTCGAAATCAAAGGTAGTGATGTGCGAGGATGCTCTCAACGACATTTGTTACCGTGTGCCCTCCAGCCCCCATAACATACAGATCAATATATAGTGGCAATAAAATACCCGGCCTCAAATAAGGACGCCGATAAAACAGATAACCTAGATAATAATTCTAAAAATAGTGCTGGCAATGCAACCTGAATTTAAATGCAAGAAGCAAACATCATACATTTGCATTTCTGCGAGAGCTCGAAGGAAATTTTTGAATGAAAAGAGAGCTGCGAAGGGCGAAGGGAATAATTTTAGAATTAAACAGAGTCAATGCATTATTTGTCGTTGAATAGTCCGTATTCTGGGAGTTGGCTGCACACAATGAAATATGCTGATTGTGTGGAAGGTTAAGTGGCTTGCTTAAAGCTATATTGTGAGAGTTTCGATGGCACAATGAAAGAGATCGTACGCAGCTCTGTGAAAACTAAACTATTTTGTTTATTCAGTTGTAAATATATATGTTTTAGGAAACAGACTCCGAGTAATTTGGTGCTATGTTTATTCAGCCACGCGTTGAAAGACGTTTCGGAATGTAAAGGCATTCAGGAAATGTTTTGTGCATGACAGCGATTTTATTTCTCTTTTAAGATATTATAAAAGTTTATTTGAATCTTAACAAATTTCATTTTATTTGTATTCTTTCATATTATTCGTTTAAATAATCAAGCTTTTTATTTGTACTCTGTCACGTTATTCGTTTAAATATTCAAACTTTTTGCCTTAACATAATGGTTATGAAATTTGCTTTCTTTTCACATAGATTTGCGATCTTGCTAGTACGTTCCAAGAAAAATACGTTATATTTTATTTTTTTAAATGTAGTCTTTAAATTCATTAAACATATTATTTTTTTAGTTTTCGATTTATATTTTTATAAATAGTGTTACATTTCAGTGTCTATCTGTGAATTCGTAAAGGAATATGATTTTTATTAAGGCTTTGTATCTACATACGTAAAAGAATCAACGCTCAGTATTATCATATATGTACACCATTATCTATAATATCTCAGAAATTCTCCTAAAATAAAAAAATCAACTACTTTTCTTTCCAAATGCATAATGTGATACAGAAACTACAAGAACAAAGACACTTAAGAAAACACGTTATAAATAAGCGATGCTAATTCTGTGTTATCTCTGGCCTGGTTAAAAGGGAATCATTTTATTCTGTGACGTTCATGCAAGATAAAGCACTCTCCCATACTGCTTAACTAGCAAATTGTTCTTAATCTCAACTTTTAGAAAGAACCAAATAATAAGCCATTATTTTCAGCATTAGTAAACTCACAAATTATAATATGACAACATATATATTTTGTCATTCAGCTATTTGAAACTAAGCATAATATAGAGGCAAACCAGCGTCACTGGAAATGTTAAAAGAAGTCAATCCGAGAACAGGTATAAGGTTCCTGTAAAAGTAAAGTTTCACAGTTGATCATAATCTCGTAGCTTGTTTCTATACAGCGCTTCACAATGACGGTCGCAGCAACAGATACGAATTATAATAGGAACGTTATACAGTGAATCAAGAGCTAACTTGGATGTAACTGTCATTAATGGAAATGTTCAACATTTAATTACAATGCGGAATATTATGCTTTGTTGCAAATCAAATATCATCTGACGGGGAACATCATTGTAAAATAATATGTCTATATTAAAAATTCTTCAAAAGGCTGTTGTAATTTTTTATATTCCCGGGAGAGAATTTACCATAATAATTTTTTTTTTAAACTTTTACCTAATTTTAGATTACCTTGCATGGGTGTCTCTGTAGCTATAGTCAATAAAATAACAGAAATGTACCTATAAACGATACATACTTTTCCCCAATCGCTGTATTTTGGAAAAGATCTGTGCGTAAAACGTTATACTTAAACGTGATATTCATTAATATTCGGGGACTATGAAAACTAAATAATGGAAGAAAATTATGTATCATACACATTTCACATTTTATTTATCTTCAGCCCGTATGTATGTCCTTCAAACTAAAAAAAAAATGGATGAAGGCTACTTTTGAAACGTAATTCTAGTAAAAGTAGTTTCATTTAGAAAGCCCTCCACAAAAGCATCCTTCTTTTTAAACCTCGCACAAATATTCTGAATTCAAATGTTTAAATTAAACGAGAAACGTATAACTCTGGATTATACAAATCAACTACAGTTTTATATTTATATAAATGAATTTCGCACTTGAATAAGTTTAACTAAGTCTATTTATTATTCAATTAAATATGTTTTAGATTCGATAAGTTAATGCCGTTTATACCTGTTTCACGAGAACTTTGTTAAAAAAGGGTGTTAATATTTTATTACGCATTCCTTCTGTTCATTGTGTGTATCACTACCTTTTGTTTCTGCCATTCGGGGAATGAAATCTTTCAGAAAACAGATATTTATTGTCTGGACCAGAAACACGAGGTTCCGTTCTGTACGCTTGACGATGCATAAGACGTTATTTATTGAATATTCTGTTTAAGAGTTGCCTGTCAAGCACAAGCTTTGAAATGTACGCTTAGGAAGCCAAGACGGAATTTTATACACGCGGAAAATTTACGATAGCGTCTTTCAGACATGCATGATTATGCTTGACTGATTAAATAATGATAATATTTAATTACTCGAAGAGATATTTTAGGCATTAATATTTGAATCGTCCTTTAAAAGATAATCATTGTATTAGTACAGCATTTGTCCTTTAAGTCAGACTTTTCTTAATTACTGATCTTAAATAGAAATACTAACATATTATGTAGTAGCTTTCTCTAGTAATTGAAGTTTTGGTTCAGGCACATCATGCACCAGAGCCTGGTTTACGCAAGAAGTTCGTATAAAGGGAAATTTTAAGCAATAAATAATATAAGAACGTTCTAATTTTTACACTGTGGAAACAACAGGTGCAGGTTGAAAGAAAGCCAGAACCTGTGCATCCAGGGAAGTGTATTAGATATCATTTAGATATCACGGGCCTTGCTAACTCTTAAGCTTCCTCTATGGTTGGAGTTCCTGAGAACAATACCCCGGGGGGGCGTGCGTTCGGGGGTCTTCCTATACCTCCATCCTCTCTGCAGGACTTCGGTTTTCTGCGTATTTTGAGAACCTCTTTACCGCACAGACACTATATGCTTAAAACACGCATGTCTTTTCCGGAACTCAATTCTGGGCCATTTGAAACGGCACTCAGTATCACTAGCTAAGATTCCGTTTGGTCGACACTATACATACAACAGCAAAACGAGGAAACATTATTTTCATTCTTGTTAATATAAGGAGCACTACATAAAAAGAAATGAGTTTACAGAAAATTTAATCGATACTCAAGCACAGAATAAAAGGAGTTAGCATTAAAAACAGAGCCAAAAAATAACCACTGCTATACAAAAGAACAAAAACCGAAAAACAAAACTTTTTCACATGCTTGTAAATATTTTAAAAATAACAGATTATTTTTTAAAAAATCTCGAAATTTATAGGAGGAATAAAATTTAATATTTCTTTTAATTCATTGTGCTCATATGTTTGGTCTGATTTTTAAGTACTAATTATAAAATTCCTTAAGGAAGAGTACATAATTCAGGTTGCCGCATATCATTTATCACTCCAAAATTAAAGAAATGTTAGCTGTACACTATAATTATTTGCTCTTTATAGATTATATTTTTTTAAATTATCACTTATCTCAATATTCATTAGATGCCTTTTCTCTGACTTACAGGAAAAAGAAGCATTTATAATTTAATTATAAATCCAGGGAGTTCGTTCTGCAAACGAAATAGAAATTACATGAAATTTTCTATCCATGTTGCCCCAAAAGACAGAATGTTAACACTATTAATGTTTTTATTCAGGTCTGAACTCAAAATTCTATTCCAACTGAAATTTGGAAATAATACTAAATAAGTAAATACTTGTAGTAACTTATTTAATAATTAAGTATACATAAATATTGTATTATTTAAGATATTAATTCTTCCTCTTAAGTAAATGTAATAATCATTTTATTAAAATATGCTTACGACAGCATTCACATTTCAAGTTGGTTTCGACGGTCTATAACTTTTAAAACCTAACTGTTAGTGTTTACAACACTGTTAATACCAAATGTAAAGTTCAGTGTGCAAAATTAACAGTTATTTGCATTTTTAAACATTTGATTATTTTGTTATCTAAGTATATTTAAATAAATGTATTTTACGTATGTATATGTATACTTTATAAATGTATTTAAATAAATGTATACTTTTGGAGTAATCCTAAATAAATAATCTTATTTCCTTTAAATGGTGTAACATATGATGAAAGAAATAATTCTTTGTTTAACCGAAATTAGATTTTTCACACAATTAAAGTAATTAAATTCCTCCGTCAGTAAAAGCAAAAACAATAATAATAATTACATTAGCATTTAAAGTTCCTGCTTTCGCAATAAATTAACGATAAGCAAGGTTAACAAATATTTTTCTAGAAATATTGGAATTGTAAGCTCAAATTTGTTTTGAGATTGAGAAATAGGTAACTGCGATAGTATTTCTGCTATAAAAATCATAATCTTGAGCAAGCAAACTACGACAAGAGCTTAATAGCTACCATTCTGCACCCAATATCGTTTTATAGACAAGTTATCGTAACCTATGACTTTCATCCTAAAAGAATTCATGTAAATATTGCTAGCACAAATTTAGTTTTTCTTTCAAGAAATCTTGTCGTTCATTTTTGTGGTTGTAAACAAAGACATTCCCAAAGGAGATGCCTACCCCTACTTTTTTCCCTTCAATGCCTTTTCTTCACAGAATCTCTCTTACTCAACACATTTCAGGGCATGATTTCGCTGCATATTTTCGTCTCTCATGCAATAACAGTGGTTGTTAAATGGTTTTACAGCGTTTAACTATTTCCCTCATATTAGGGACAACGGCATATCTGTCTAGCTTTATTATCAAGCTCCTATGCCAGAAAGACGATGCAGACAATCGAGCGGGGTAAATCGCAAGAAGCAGGAAGTTTTTATGAAAGGCTTTCACTGTTCCATATGACGCTGCAAAAGCAATTTAATCCTTTTTAAATTTCTAATTAGAGAGTCTGCATTTTGTTCCTTAGCAAACTATTAGACACAGTTCTTAATTTACGATTTAATATTTTGACTTTTGTTACCTAACTATTTTCTGAATGTATTATCCTTTCCTGCTTTCTGCAAATAAAAGGAAGCGCATTGAATTATCTCAAACTTGCAGAAATTGAGCCGTACATGACAGAAATAGGAGCATACTATGTGGCAAACCAGTTTCATTTATCGTCTTGAGATGCTAGGATAAGAAAAACGCCATGGACTGGATTATTTGGATTATGATGAAGCATGCCAAAGCTGCCAGAACATAGAAATACCTTCGTGGGGTCCGTTTGAAGGAAAACTTGCCCATATTCTAGTTACTCGTTGGAGAAAACCGTGAAAACATTTCTATAACCCGCCTGTTCATTGAGATTTGAACCTGGGTCCGAGGTCCAATGTTCGGCGATTCTACTGCTTAGTTACTAGTGGGCCAGATAACTCTATGAAAACAACAACATGAAAGCGTCGGTCACAATTTTAGGGAATAATTAAGCTACGGGGCATGAATTTATGACAATATACATGACCTACGGTTCTTCGAACAATGCATGCATCTTTCGATTGCGGTCACTTTTATGCCTATGCGCCAATTTGGATTCAATATTTTATCAGCCCGCAAATCGTTCAATTTTCAAACACAATAAATTTAATTCGAGTACAAGATATGGATTTAGGATAATAGCCCCATTTTTTCTTTAAAACTCTTACGCAGCCTTTGGAATCAGAAGAAACACAAAGCTTTAGTATAAAAACATTTTCCTGCTTATTAAAACTTATTCTAGTAAGTAAGTTTAGAAATAAACAGCCTTTAAACTCCATTAAACTGTCAAATGCAATATTTTCAATTTTTGGTTTGGAGTAGACTTTTTCATGTTTCGGAGTTCGATTTGTTCTCCATTTCGCTTCTGTGTCCACTAAGATTATTTGGTTACTTTTACTAAATTACAGTTGTCAGTTTTAACCAATTACTGCCTATTCAAATCTTAGAAATAAGTCTACAAAAATATGAAATATTTTGTTGCATATTCAACTCTATATTTTAAGCACACGTAGACTGTTAAAATTAAGTTCTTCCTTTTCTCTGCCCAAGAATTTTGTTGTATAAAAGTTGTAATCATATTTGTATCTACTAGACGTCGTATACTACTGAATCTAAATATGTCGCGCTTATCTTTCAGCTATCACTGTCACGCGTCAGAATTTTTCAACCCTATTGCGAAACAATTGTTTCTCGGTCTGAGCATAAAGTCGAAGCCAAGCGGTAAAGTCGCTAAAAGCTGAAGTTCGGTCTGAGGTTCGAATCCCGCGAACGGTCTGGGTGCATAGACGTTTTCCTGATCTGTAACATGTATGCGAGCCAGTTCCCTCCCTTAGCGTACCTCCCTTAGGCAGATAGTCCTCGCGTGCTTTGCCGTCATCGAACAAACCAAACCAAACTCTGGCATGCCATTAGATTTTGCGATGTGTATGAAATAATAATTTATCATACGTGCTCCGTCTTCTGTCACTACGCATGCTTCTTCTTTAGCTCCGTATTAGGTGGAAGGTAGACTTACATCAAGAGCTTCTCAAACGGGAATTTAGAAAGATTCACTTGCCACGCACCCCTAGGATCCTGCTCCAAGGGTGGTGGACCTCTCTTCACACTCAACGTTACACCGGCCTCGCAGGGATTACCATTCGGTGGGCACAGAGACCACGAAAGGGGGGAACCATATCTGGCCATAGCGCTACCTACACGGATGGTATACGCCACCACCATCCTCACAGCATAGAATGCCTTTTGTTCAGCAGAAACCGGGTCCGTGTATTTTATGCCATAGCTCAGAGTGTCAAAGTATAATATTAAGGCAGTATATTGGACCCCCGGGGGATTAGATGTTACTGCAAGGTGGGCCATCGCTACATACGGTTGAAGAGAGATAAGCCGGCTTATTTTCAAAAGCGGAATGCT
Organism: Stegodyphus dumicola; assembly: GCF_044657685.1. NCBI lineage: Eukaryota > Metazoa > Arthropoda > Arachnida > Araneae > Eresidae > Stegodyphus > Stegodyphus dumicola. The sequence goes on along the minus strand of NC_140781.1, from coordinate 137,126,135 downwards.
TTGTTTCGAAACTGCCAAAATGAGAGCAAACCTGGTTTCTAAAAGCATTCATTTCTCTTAAGCATATTGTGCGCAGTATTAATCGCAAGTAGCTAATTTAGCTGCTAATCTGTTAGATAGTGAGTTTCTTGAGATAACGAAAAGCACAGTAGGGCTATCTGCCTAAGGGGAGGTATGCCTTTGTGGTGGACCTTCTAAGGGAAACTGTCCTGTATGCACGTTACACATGGGGAAAACCACGAAAACGCCCATGCAGCCAGACGATTTGCGAGATTCGAACCTTGGACCGAGCTTCCAATGCTTAGCTACGCTACTGTTCAGCCGCTGATAGGCCCTGTTCAATAGTAGACAATGCGTATCCTGGCGCAGATATATTTTTTAGCTCTCTGAAGTAGCTGCATGTATGTATGTGAATCGTTCTTCATCGTGGAACTAAAATTTTATTTTACACAAGGTACCAAGGCAGAGCTAATTAAAATAATTACAGTTTTGAGTCATATTTGTAATAGAAGTTAATTTTTGACGTGATTAATTTTTATTATTTAAGTTTCCCTTAAATACTTTTCCATTTGATATTAATTGAAAGCAATGCATTTTTAATACAGGAAGTAAATGCTTATATTAAATAAAGGTAAACTTTGAATACAAAAGCAAGAATGCTACCATAAGTAAAGTTTTTAGAATTTTTTTGAAAATTATGTTAAATGTTTTAAGTCTAAGGAAATGGATTATCCATGCACTGCAATTAGGTTTTAAACATTTCATGTAATTGACAAATATTTCACATTAATATAATGATTATAGTTAGACTTGAAGCTTAAGAATGTTTGCTAATTATCTGTGCTTGGAGTATAGTCATGCTACTGCTGGAATGATTTATGCCAAAGTTATACGACGCAGCTTTTCATGTTCAGAAATTAAAAGCATTTCAAAAAGTCACCTAACCTTCCCTCGATCAATGAATTTAGAGCCAAGTGATTGCTTCTTGCTGCAATGGTTTCGGAATATTAAGACATACAGGACAGCACAGCGAAACATCAAAGCAGTGATAGACCGCTGTGCAATAGTGTACATAATAGAGAAGAGAAACAGTTGAGATATTGCCAGTAGTAGTAACTAATCCATCAAACGCCAGTTCTACAGCACAGTATCTGCAATGGCACGCTCTATAGTAGCTAGTATGGGTTTCGAAATGTAAGTACAACGCTGGGTACTATAACAAGCCAAACAGTAAAAATAATCGCTGTAAAGAATGTATGTTGTGAATATATGCTTCTTCAAGGGCCTTTTTAATCGTGTCCATGTAATATATTGTATGTAGTTCAAACTGCAAGGCGGGCAATCTGTGTACTTCAAGGGCCCAGTAGTCGTGTCCGTGTAACATAGTGTATATCAATTAAATAACGTATCAAATAAATGCATCTGCTGAGTTGGCATTAAATTATGTATGGATAAATGCATATTTATCTGAATCGGAAGCCAACTCAACTGTTTAAACCTACGTTTGGAGCTGGATGTTGAATAATAAGATCTCACTTTTGTTAATATTATAATTTGCATATGATTACCAAAAATAAACAACGTAAAATAAAATGCTGAATTAGCATGCCCAATGGGGGAATTATGACAGTAGACAAATAAAAGAATACGAACTCATGTATAACAGAATTTCAAAATATTTTCTAGTGTCGAATATTTGACAAAAAAATTTGCGTAGTAAATTCTAGTAACTCTCGAAAATATTTGTTTCTAGTAACTCTTGAAGTCTCCGTCGAAAAGGCTATTAGAACTTTGCTTCTTTGCTAAAACGTGTCTTAAAATCAAAATTTTATTACTTTTCTTAGAAAGATATTCCTATGCTTTGGACATCGAACAACGATGCTCATCCGCAGTTATTATGAAGGTGGTTGTCTTTGGGAGGTAACTTTCAGTATATATGTGTTCTCAGAAACACTGGTTACTTTGACGGGTGGCTACAATGAGAGGTTTCAGTGTACTTATTCTGAAGCCAGTTATTTCATAGTGACATTTTATATAAGTGGGTTCGATTGCACAATACATATATTATATAACAGAATAAGCCATTTTAAATTGAACTGTTGATTAAAAATAAACTGCCTAGATTTTATCCGATAGGGCTGGATAACTATCATTAATGTTAGAGTACATGAAAAAAACATTCTTGAAATTCAGTAAAGATTAATTTTAAATAAGAATTAAATAACTGAAAAGACTAATATTACAAAAATCTGTAATAAAATATAACATTCTAATTTAATTGACATATATCAAAATTTGTTTTAATTCTATAATTCTGAGTGATCGCCTTTGTTTCCAGAAATATTATTGCTATCAGAAAGGTAAGAGGAGAAAATATATGCTGTACTGAGTATACGAATAATATTCACAGCCTTCTTTAGAAAACATCTTTTCTAAACGATCGCCGTTAATCGCAATTAGCTCAGCGTCTTACCATTAACACTTCGCTCAAAATTACGTACCGTAACCCTGCTAGCCGAATGAAAATATGACAGTTTTTTTCCATCTCCTACTTAACGAAATACGAAAGTGCAGTTATTTTCGGAACTGGAAAATAACTAATGCCTAATTCCTTTTTTCTGGTGTGTGCGATTTTTCCATGCTCTCTTCATTTTACTTCTATTGCAAGATATTTTTTTTAACATTTGATAAAAAAAAAGTATTATGATCTGTCATATCCATCAGATATAACCATTCATTTCTGATTTCGAGGTTACTTATACAATACTCGGTTGTACAGAAGTTTTTAAAAGACCATATCCGACAACAGGTCTGTTTTATACAGAGTCTGCCAGTAAAGCGGGAAATTTTAAAATTGTAAGAATTCATTTTATACTCATGATGATACGTGAAGATTCTGGATTATTGTTTTTGATAGTTAATGCTATTTGTTAAACATGGAGTAGCGATTCGATGTACAGCTTGCTTTTTGCGTAAAATCGCTTTATAAAAATGGTGATTGTTTGACTTTAGTCGATATTGGAATGATAAAATCCAGGTGAGTTACATGATAAGCTATTACATAGAAAGAAAGTTACGGTGTGGTGTGCACTTTCATCATGAGTGATTGTGACATTATTATTAAAAAGTGACATTATTATTAAAAAGTAAAATGGCATACTTCATGTAACTAAAATCTGTAAATAAAACTCGGTAATTTCGTATTATCCCGCCGGCCGATCAAATATCATTATTTAGCACCAATTATGGATGTTTATTGGCAATTGGCGAACGTTGCTGAAATTTCCATCAATGGTCGACGGATAATACATAAATAATAAAACTTCTCATAATAAATATTTCATGAAAACGCTGGGTGCCTTTAAAATTTACCGCTTCATTGATGGACCCCGAACATCCTATTTAGAGTTGAAAATATTTTAATCCTAACCTACGAAAGCAATATTTATGTATTCTTTCTTAACTCTAGTTGCCGCTTTTGACGTATGGAGCATACGCATTTTGAGTAAGGAATATGTAATTTCAATTAAATCGCAAATGTAATTTCAAGGAGAAACTTAATTACTGAAATAAGAATGAACCTTAAAGCTCCTATTAAAACAGATTTGCCCCAAGTAGCACAACAACGTCTGCAAACTCGTCGCTGATGTCGATGCAAAAACATTGCAATATATCGTCTTTAAGACGCCCAGATGTCCGCGAACATCCACTGTTTTGCAACCGTTGCAAAGACGTCTTTATTACGTCTTTGCAGATGAGGTTTTTGTCGCATAGACGTCGATGTTGCGTTTTTCGTAGGTGATATTTTGGTTGTGAAAGCATCGTATCTAAATGTTCGCCAAATTCCATCTTTTGCAACAGTTGTGAAAATGTCGTTATTATGTCCTTGTGTTACATATTGATTTATGCAGAAAAATAAGCTTAATAATTAATATATTTTTCTTCTTTTTTAAAATTCTGTATTCCTTGTATTTATCTAAAGTTTAAATATTTTATCATTTCCTGAAAACCAGAAGTTAATACAATTTTTTCTCTTTAGACTAAATATGATAATTAATAATAGCCTTATTTATTTTCAGTACTCTTTAGACTAAATATGATAATTAAAAATAGCCTTATTTATTTTCAGTACTTTAAACTATATTTTTTAAATAACTTAAAGTCTAAGTTATTTAAAAAAATATTATTTATTATTTAAGATTTCATCATTTTTTCCCTTAAGTGAGAGTAATTATGAAAGTGGTTGTAATAAATATATAACATTAATAGCAGGTTTTTAAGTCAATAAAACTCAATTAGACATAAATAAATGTAAAGATACGTATGTGGGTAAAAAAAAAGAGCGTTTCTGATAACAGCATTATCACATTTATTTCTGTTAAATCTCAGAGGCATTGAAAATTGCCCCTGTCATGATAAATTAGGAAGTGGTTTTTAAGGTAACATAATCAGTATTTTACCTGAAGTCAAGTATAAATTTATTCACGTTTCACAGTAAAAAACCTAACCATTAACTTCTATATCTCCAAGATATGCAAATGAAAGACGGTATAAAGTAGTTAATAAATGTGATCAAAAATATACCTAAATCTAATAACTTCCCATATTCATATCGAAAAGGAAATAATAACCTAACAAATAACATACATGACAGCAATATTTAAGAAAAAACATGAACTAGTAGTGTTTGAAAGTATAAATAGCAGTAGGAAGGTAGCAGAACTAAAATTTCCATTTAATAAAAAAAAATATTTGTGTTTTTTAAATAGTAAACAATTAAAAGTGCAATAACTATGGATTGCAGGATTTACTAATGCTTCTTAACACCATTTCTTTCGATCATAATGTAAATGTATTTACCTATTTTTAGTTTCTACATTTTAGAATAGTGCTAGATCACAATGATCATTTCAGGCACGTTTTACATTCAATAATTTTCCTTTTGATACTGTACAGAAATAATTTAAGTAATATAGTGTACGATAGTAAGCTAAGTACGTTAAAGTAAGCTCTTTGTTAAATAGCACACGAAAAAACATTTTGTTTCTATCTATTATGAATTTCTTTGTTATCACAAGTACATAAAATGTAAGCGAAGAACATACTTAAATTATGAATATACTATACTTAAATGACTTACTTAATATACTTATTTAAGTATAATAAATATACTTAAATTTAATAAAGAAGAAAACCTAATTTCCAACATTCATTTATTGAGATAATCTAATAGACATACATAACGGCAATATTTTAAAAAAGCGAATTACACAGTATTTGGAAGAATAGATACCAAACGACAAATAATAAGACTGCAATTTGAAATGAATAAAAAATATTTAGTGTTTTTCAATACTACACAATTAAGTATGGTATAATTATAGATTACAGTATTTCATAGTAATGCTAAGGTTTCCTTAGCACTATTTTTTCGATTATATGCGCAAAGTTTGAGCACCAACCTGTATCATGAACACAATAATCGATTAATATGAATGATATACGCTATAGCACTTAGGACGTTATAACCGAATCAGTGTATCCAAATATTCCACGACGTTATAACCGAATCCGTGTATCGAAATATAATGATAATCCGTGTATCCAAATATTGCTCCGCTGGAGCCACTGAAGATTGGAAAACCACAATATAATTTTAATCACCGGAAAGTCATAAAACACCAAAACAGAACATTATTTAACTGTATGGACGGTGTTAGCAGCACGTTGCAAGCACATATTCACAAACAAAATAAGCAGAAATTCGGCATTACAACGAAGATTTCTCCTCAATTGAAAATAAACTGCCATCATTATATTTTTGTACGTCGTTCTCTTTCTGTATTGAAGCTCTCCAGCATTTAATTCCGACGGTGAATTACAAAAGCGTGAAGAAAGTATTCCTGAAAATAAGATGGAGTCAAATTAAACTTGTTCGAATTTGGCTGCTAGCCAAAGTGCGCAAGCCTTGAGCTCAGATGTTCGTTTACATAATCATCCAGTAAATAATATACATGGAATGTCGAACAGCAATTCAGTGCTACGTTTCAGCGATTTCTTCGATTGCATTAAACCTTTCGACGGTTCTTCTGATAATTTAATAGAATCTTTTTTTTTTTTTTAAATGGCCTAAAATAATTATTTTAACTGAATAGAATGCGAAATTTGCAAAAAAATATTTATCGGGCTCGCTAAAACATTTGTAATGTCAATGTCGCCAAATCCTGAGTGTACCGTAATACTAGGATTAAACCAAGCATTTTTTGAATGCACGGGAAAAACGTAAAAACATAACAAACAGTTGATCAGAATTTTTATATGTAATGAATTTCGCATTTTTTTTCACAGTTTCTCTAATTTTGGTGTCAACATTTATTAGTAATTTAGCAAAGCCATTAATTTTGTCGTTTTCCATTAAAATTGTTAATATTTCTTTCTCCTTTTCCATTAATTTTTCCGTTCTGCTTGTCCTGACCGTCGATGAGTTTTCCGTCATATATATTAGACAGGCGTTAAAAATGCATGGATATGCATCGTCTTTTAACATTGGACGTTTTCTCGGAATTCTTAAAATTGCTCTATTTTTATCCGTGTATGCATCTTCGCGATAATTGTACATTTTGCTCTGTATGCGGTAAAATGTTTCATATTATGTCAGCATATTAATTCAAATAAATTCGTCTTTACTTCAAAAATAATAAATAAAGTCCTATTTTAGCAGTGAAATAATTGCTAACACGTGATTTGCATTGATTTCGGAAATATAAGTTTTTTAAATAGTATATAAAATGCATAACTATAGAACATAAAATGCATAACTACTTATGGAACATAAAATGCAACTTACTTTATAGATTAGTTTCATTTTTAAATATTTTGCTATAATATCTATAAAAAATATTTTAAGTGTTAATTATTTTTCAAAATTTTAAACAATAATTTAGCACGTATTTTAGTGCTAATTAAATTTAATAATTCAAGTATATATATTAAAATTATATTTCATTAGATGAATCTACCTTAAATTAATATATTTAGATGAAATAAAGTAACGAAACATCGCAAAATAAATCTTATGCGGACTTCAGATTCTTGAAAGGGCAGGTTTAATCTCTTTTCATTCTAAAAGTAAACTATGAAAAAGGTGCTAAAATGACCACGTCTAAAAGCGGTCATATCATGACGTTTCAACGACGTCGACAAATTGCCAAGATGCAACGGCAAATATTTTGTGTCATAGCCAACGTTGTAAAGATGTCATAAAAGTTACCACGACCACTTTGCAACCTCTCGGACCAGTTTGCAACGTCGTGTGCTACTTGGGGCAGCTAGTATTCATGGAAAAATTTAATCATGCCATAAATAACATGACATTATTTCTAAACGTTAATTTAGAAAAATAAGGCATTATTTATAGCCTTTTGCAATAGGTTCATGAGATAATATGAAATGAAAATGAAACTTTAATACTAACGTATTACTCTGTCATCTGTGAAAGTTCGCTACCATCGAACTATGAACGTTAGCATAGATCCCGAAAGGTTGCTCCAATCATTCCTGATGAGTTTTGAACTGCAGTTTTATCTGAAACTACTGCAATAAAGCATTTATCACTCCAATAATCCATCAAATGGCCACTACTGCAGACGTATTCTACCGGCTCCCTTTTATTATCCATATGAAGACTTTTCTTGGATTTGTACTACTTTGTACTACTTCCGGTTTTACCGGAAGTTGTACTTAGAACGCTATGAGTACAAACTTCCTGCTGGTAATTGTTCCAATCTATTACTGTTTTGTTGGCCATATCCAGCTGTTTTCCTCATTCAACAAATGTAATTGTCCGGCGATTCACAAATGTAATTCAACAAATGTAATTGTCCGTCCGATGTTGTGAGTCTGTAGTGATGTCCCGCTTCTCCATAATCCATAAATAACGCTGCTTGGAAAGAATTTCACTGTTAATTTAACGATATCTGAATACCGAAAACTGATATTAACAGCAGTATTTTCATGTGATGAAATATTTCATTTTGTATTTCGTGCATGACACAAGTTGATAGTTTATGAAAAATGAGTACTTACGTAATATCGCAGCCACCATAGTAGAAATTGCTAAATTTTTCAGATTGTCCCAAAATGTTGCAACCATGTGCACAACTATTGATCAGGCAACCATGCTCATTATTATCTGTCAGTGAAGTAACGCCACTGCTATTGTATGCGTTATTCTTGCTGTATCACAAGTTCTAACGTTTTGTTAAACAAATGGTGGTGCATTTTTACCTTAAATTACAATTCAAAATATTTGTTTGTGGAATTTGCCAGCAAAGGAAGAAACTGCGGTAACATTTCAGAAGAAATACAGTGTCTTGCTTAAAAATCTCTTTAAAAAATTTCTGTTTTGAATCTGTTGTTAAAAGCGATCGTCATTAAATATCCACCAGAAAAAAAAACGAAATAAAAACTAGCTTGTAAGTAGATTTATTTATTGGTTTTAGAGATAAATACTACCTAATAAGGTGTAATTAATGTAAAATGCATAATATTTATGTGTGAAATAAGTTAAGTCTTTACAATTGCCTGAAATGATGATTCATGACATCATTCTTTTCCACCTGTAAAAAATCACCAAATTACATCAAAGTGCTTGCGTTAGTACGTAAATATCAAAACCACGAGTGGTGATTTTAAGTAATAATATAAATAACGTTTTTACGTAATGTAAAATTTGATATGGATATTAGTATAGTTCTTTGACTGATAATAATTTAAAAGTTCAAAATGATTTAGTAAAATCTGACACAAATACTCAAATAGGTTTTCCAATATGTTTTACAGGCCGCTCAATTTCTGTTTTGATTAGAGAAATGCAATACACAATTTTCAAATTTTTCCAAACTCACTTATCAAATTAAAGAAAAAATATCTTTGTGATGATGAATTTTTGCCATCACGAAATGGTGCACTTCAGATACAGACGAGATCCAATTTTAGTTTTTTTTTTTTTTTTTTTTTTCCTGTTTTTCTTAGTAATAATTCTTCAAACGAAATATCGGAAACTAATTTCATTTCCTGGGCATTTGAAAACCTTTTAACTTGAAAATTTTGCTAAATTAAGAAGCAATGCTTGTTCCTTCATGACAGATTTAAATAAATGATAAAAATTTTTAAAAAATCTTAGACCACGTTTTTCGAACTTTCCAAAGAAAAGGTCAATGGCAAAAATAACTTTGCTTTATCCTGATAGAAAATTCAGAACCATTGCTTCTTTAAAAAAAAACCAATCTTTTACAGCGAGCAGAGGAATAATATAAGAATAGATTTAACAAGTCATCTTATCTACAAGATTAAAGCTCGTAGAATTGCTTTCGCAAAATTCATAAAAATACATGAGATTTCTGTATTTCAGGATAGGGCACGAAGGAAAAGAATACACGAAAAGGCAAAGTAGTTATGGATTTCTTTTCTTTCCGCATTTTGAATTTTCACGTCTTGAAATGATTTGAAGAGATTGAAAATATGAAAAGTACATCCTATTAAGAAACCATTTCTTGATATTGGAATGGAATTTTTAATGATGAAATATTCTTGAACTGATGATTGCAAAAAAAGTAAAATGTTCGGAATAGCAGGGATTCTAATTTAAATTTGTGAGCTTAAATCAATTTATTTCTCACGTGTCATCCACATTTAGTAAAGATTTTCAAAGGGAATCTTCGATATAAAGCATTTTGGGCTTTGATTTAGAACTTCATTTGTATTATCAACTGAGCTTATACGGTGACAGACGTGATAATATGTATGCACAGTATCTAGCTTTTAACACTGTGCTGTTCCTGAGGCTTTGTATTTTCATTTTATCATAATCAGGGCAAAATGATCGTTTGAAACTAATAATGCAGTATGCTTTCGATTATCCGAGCTAATGCCGAGAAGGCAGGTTACGGATAATTAGAAAACACGGAAAATACAAAGTGTCAATTTTCATGCATATTGTGTATGTTTAATTATAAAAAATCAGTAACATTACTTTTTTGAGAACGTTTAAGTATCTGTCGAATTTCTTTATGCATTTTTAGAGATTTTATTTTATCATTGTGTTCGAATCCCCTTTGGACGGCTAAATCCAATTAAAGTTATACTGCTGACTCGGGTTTATTTTTTTTTTTTTTTTTTGGCGAGCACTAACCATTTTCAGATTTGGCTACTACTAAGACCAGAAGCGGTGGTCATTTTATAATGGAGCCACTTAATAGACGGCCACCGTTACCTCCTATGAAGGGACAGACAATTTACATCTATGATGGTCCGGGATTCCAACGCGGATCGTTCGGTATGGCAGTCAGAATCATTAACCACTTTCCTATCTGGCGGTTTTAAAGTTCATAGAACGTTTGAGCTGCACTCAACTCGAATCAGCCAGTGATAGCACACACCTTGGAAATGCGCTTGGAGCCGCTGACAAATGTAACTGTCAGTATCTTCTCGTGTATTTCCAGTATCACCATCCACCTCTTCCGTTCTTGTGGCATTTGAAATGATATTCAAACCGTTCCTCGATCTTTCCCGGTCGAGAATGTATTTGTTTTTTAAATATTTTTGGGATACAACATCAGATCCTTGACATATTCACAATTACATAAATCTACGAGTGCTAACTACCTTTCTCCATGATCGAACCAGTGTTATTTGGTTTAGTTTCAACCAAGCTTTTGTTGCTCGATATATAACATCCAATACAGTCGACATTTAACAGGAATTCATTAATTACGCACATGAAGAACGCATTGTACGATTGTACGAGGTAATCGGTAAAACAAAATTGACACAATTCATCAGTTTTTTTAAAGCATGTTTGGCTTTGCGGGTGTTTGTTTCTTACACACCTTTGCGCATAGCTTTCATGAGTGCGCGTGCGTGAGCGCCGCCGTGCACGGTTAATCCGCACTCTGATAATCGAGAGAACGTTATACTCATTTTCGTTTCATTTCTATATTAAAATTCACAGTATTCTACAGATATAACCAAGTAGGCAATAAAAAAGTCTTTGTTAAACTCAAATTTATTAAACTTATGTTTTTTAATATCAAAACATATATATTTTTCTATAATTTGATTTTAATCATCAAGAAATTCTGATGAAAGTTTTAATAGCCAAACCACAAGAGCACGCAAACACATGAGTTTAAATAAAACGCCTACAGACATATTCTTCAAATAGTTTCTCGTAGGAAGATAAAATCTCCAGTGCAATATTTAAATTAGGCTGGTAAAGCAACCTTAGAATTGTATAGATCTACTTAATGTAATGTTGCCTTTTTGCCTATTTAAATAGATTTCTTTCATCTGAGCTGAGATTTGATTTCTTGTCATTTTTTTTAAATTCTAAAATACCCTTCCGACAAATATTTTTTTTCTTTTGGGAAACTGGGAAATCTTTTAACTGTGTTCAATAGAAAGTCAATAAAAAATTTAGCCCTTTTTTACTAGACATAACAGCTAACATAACTTTTTTTTCAACTTTTATTGATTAAATGCAAGAGATATACAGAAATTTTGATGCATTTATAATGATAATTATTAAGCTAATATCGTAAATACATGCGTTCTAAAACCTTTAAAATATGAGTATAATTACATGTTTTTATATATAAATGCATGCGGTCCTCTTGTCACAGCTTCATATGGAATTTAATGCCTAAACAGTAAAAGTTATTGATGTCCAAGAATATTTTATTTAAGTTTCTTTTAATAGATATTATTCATCTAAATATTTTGAGTGTATAGCAATTTTAAAAATTCCCTTAAAACTTCAATACAGGCTCATTCTTTATTCATTTAGCCCGTTCAGGACTCTGCGCGGCTAGCAGCAAGCCGACACAAGCGTCTAGAAGCGGAAGTGAAGAGCAAAGAAGGAGGTGCGTCTCAATTACCTTTTTATACCGAATTTTATTACCTTTTTATGCGAGATCGCATGACATCCAGACGTCGGGTTCAGATTTCATCGACAAGTGTGCGATACAGATTAGATGACAGATCTTTTAAGTTGAATTGGAAAAATTAATGCTCTGATATTTTTAGAATGAAGACAGGAGTTAAAGGGCTATTATTAATTTATTATTTGAAAGATTTTTGATTTAAAAGGCTATTATTAATTTATTATACGGAAGAGATTTTTCAAAATAATTACATAGATATTTTATATTTTACATATATATATATATATAGTATATACAAACACACTATATATATATAGAGAGAGAGAGAGAGAGTATAGAGTATATACATACACACTATTGGAAAAAAGGGACACTTTAAAAATTTGAACAAAATTCTAGTAAAACTATAAGGTATTTCTCCTACTTTTGTAGCGTGACTTAGTGGTGTAGTGGTTCTTCACGCTGGGTGCGTATTCCACAGGTCCGTGGTTCGATTCTCGGCGAAGGCGGTTGCTAATTTTCCAATTAACCTAATGTCTCTACAAAACTACATATGATATATTAGATTAAATTTCATAAATATAAAGAATTGAATGAACTATTTGCATTTATAAATTCCTCTTAATGTTTAAGAGGAATTTACAATCTTGTACTAATTAATCTTTCTTGAACTAGTTTAGCAGTGTTTTACAGAATATGCAATTTGTCCTGTCCAATTTGTCCGACACTATATAAATGACAAAAATTTTATAAATTTTTATACGAGTATTTAGAATGTAGATAAAATATTAAAAAACATTACATAACAAAATATGAGATAAATGTAAGGAAATTACTGTATAATGTTTAAAAATTTTGAAGCTTTTGATATTTTTCAAAACATTGCTCGGGACGTTTTTGCCCTTTAATGAACGTTTTTGGCATACAACACATTGTCTTCTTGACTTCTATGTCAAAATATAAACAAAAACCCAGCACGCAATAAAATGCAGCTTTTGCCCAGTTGTTTACATATTAAAATTTCCCTGATACAACAAAAAAAAAAAAAGCGTTTTTTGAACCGCAAGGGCATGTTATTTAATGTGAAAGCTCTGTGGAACATTATTTGAAAATTAATGGATTTCAACTGTCATCTAGTGTAGTTCAAAAATTTAGACGTTCTGATCTGAAGTCACACCGCTGTGATCACGGGCCTCAAGACTCAAGACTCAGCTGGCCACATAGATGATACAGTGGGGCGTGAGGTGAGAATTGAGTGATCACAGTCCTGAACGGGTTAAGATAAAGTACATTGATGCTGACATCAGATAATATAAATTAATAAACTATACCTTAACCATGGAACCTGTTAGTAGTAGAAAAAATTGACAAAACTATTTAGTTCCTCAAGGGCTAGGATAATGTTCTGACGATATTTCAACAAAACTATCATGCTACTTTTGTCTTTCACATTTGTTTTTATGCCTAAAGCAAAATTTAAAGCAGAAGGATCTACATGAAATAATGTGGTAGTGCGAAATATTTCAACTGAAAAGGCAGACTCAAAACCCGGCTCAGTGGAACGCCATCGAACCATTTCACGATGTTGCCCTGATCGGACATTTCCAAACAATGTCGCATTTTCATACAACTTCAACTATTACTTCGACTTCTTCACATTTGGAAGAATCTTTTTTCATGATAGAACCATTGTTATTGGTTTTATTTTCAACCAAGCTTTTGTTACTCAGTAAATGCCATCTAGTCCGGTCAACATTTACCAGATCTTCATCAAATTATGGACATATAGAACTAATTCTACGAGGTAATCACGAGGGTTTTGGATCGTAAGACATAGCATAATTCAAAGCGTGTTTCTGCCTCTCGAGGCCACGTTACTAGGTTTCGCTAGCTCAGATAAGATTGTTGTCTTCGGCTTTGCCTTGTCATTGCCGACATTTAAATTGTTACGTCGGTGAGAAGTTTGAGCTAACTTCACGTTAAAGCTGTATAGTCTTCAGCTACTAGATTTAGTTTTATTTTGATTCCGTAATCTGTAAGAAAATCATATGTAAGAAATTAAGCAGCTGCAAAATATTGGTACCGATCTTTGCCAAATAGGAATAACAGTGCTAACACGAGGATCCCCATCGAAAGAATGCAAGCAAATGGTTATAAGAGAGCACAAACATTAACTGAGAATAAGTGGTGTGACTAGTATGTTGCAAAGTGAACAGCAAAGACTCTCAGGTTGCTGCCCAGCCGGTATAATGGCTGATGTCATAGACCGATGGGCCATGGTTCTAATCCCGGAAAAGGCAAGGATATTTGTACGCGTATAGGGTCCGTGAGAGGCATGAGGGCACTCAAAATACACGGGTAGCCGAAAGTTCTCTTGAGAGGTTAGTAAAAAGGTGGAAAGCCCTCGATGTGTTCTCCCTCAAAATTGGGGTGGAAGCTTGACAGTTAGCTAAGTTCAGCAATAGCTAAGTCATCTATGGTACCTACGGTGCTGACCTAGCTTCTTCCTGTATTTGTTACTTTTAAGTTATCTTGCTGCAATTGGTAGGCTGACTTGGTTAAGACGTACATTGTATGGTCAATGCTGTGATTTAATCAAGCCGTTTTATTAAACGTTCTTAAGACTCTTGTTGTGTAGAGAATTTGTCTGATAGCGTTATAAAAACTAGGTGAATGATTTTCTGATTTATGGAAATCTTAATTTTATTTGATTCTGAATTATTTATTTTAATGCTTTAATTTTGGGCAAAAACAGATGCTTCTGGGAATACTATTTAGTTTAAAAGAATATTATTTATTTTTCTTTTATTTGCAATTTTTGTACAAGCTTTGATTCATTGTGAAAAGAAGCAGGGAAAGGGAGGCAATTTTGCTAAGTCATGATTTCGCGCGCTTTGTCCTTTAGAATGTTCTAGAAGGAATTTCATTGTGCAGTTGACCTTAGGACAGGAAGTACGTGACAGAAGGGCCAGAGGTTGCCACTTGACTTTCGATGTAAGTCATTCAGGTTTTGGCGAGTGAGGGTCCGGTTGTTGGCTAAGTGAAGAAGGGCGCGCATGCGCGATCACCCTTATTTCCGCATTCAGGGGTTGAAAACGCAAATTTTGCCAAAATTAAGGAGGCGATAATTGAAGCCATAGTGGGAGCCCGCGTTTGTGGAGAAGAGGAAGAAAATTCGAGTTTTAACGACTTTTTCGTGCGAGACTTGGCGAGACGTACTTGCTTGCTGAACTTACTTTTGGACGTTACTTTTTGCCCGACTTTGGACTAGTTTTGTTGAAGGATTTAAGACTTTCAGGATTAAGACTTTTTGCCGGACTTCCAAGGCTGAAGGATTTGTTAAGTTTCTGTGGATGAATAAGTGGTGAGTCAGGCGGATCACGGCGGAAACTATCCGGCCGTCGCCTTGCTGTCGAAAAGAAAAAAAAATGATCCAGCGAGTATTAATTTCCAAAATTATTGGCCAAGTTCCACCCCGGCCAACGTGAGATTTTATACTTGACATCCTGACTGCGAGCTTGAAGATTCTGCTCGGGTGCTGGTTCGTGGGCTTGTTTTCTACAGGGCTGTGCGAGCGGATTGTGTTGCCGAAAAAGAATGGACTCGGGGTTATCCGGAATTGTCCCCAGTGGCACCGAAAAGCGTGAGACTCCGTAGACGCCTGTGTTCCCCTTACGGAATAAATTTTTTTAGGAATTATGGTGGAATTATAACCCCTTGAATTTTCTCCCAGAATGCAAGGCCAGCCCAATACCTTTCCGGGTGCGTTTCAAGTCGTCAAAATCACTGATAAGTGCCTTATCAATTTTCCTTACAACTTTTGGAAATTGGAACTTTACCTAAAATTGAATCTTAAATTCAGTCTACTGAAAATGAATTGCTTCCTTTTTCCCCTTCTAAATTACCGAGACAAACGTTAAAGTTTTTATATGAATTAGGATGTAATAATTTAAGTTGTTTGTGTAATCTTCCTTAGAACAGATGTGAATTGCAAATAATATGTTTTCCTTAACCTCTTAGAAATTATAGAACGGGTACCCGTTAAATTAAAAGAATCGTGTAATAGATCTGCAAATCATGAATTTAAATGTAACAAAAAGTAAATGACAAATTGATGAATTCCCCTGTGTCTAAAATAAGTAAATTAAAAGGTAACACAAATAAGAAATTAGACTCTCTGATGAGGATAAGATTTAATTTTTATTGTGAGGAATTTGAATAAACTGATATTTAATCTGGAAACCTATTACTTATGTGTTCTTTATATCTGTTATGTGTTTTTCTTATATACATACTGATTTTACATGCTGCTTATTCGATCCTCTCACGGCGCGGTCCCGGATGCATTTTCACAACGCAATGCATTAAAATTCACTTATACGATCACTAAAGGTTTGGTAATTAGCAAACTCTTAAGAGTTTAGTTTCTCAGTTGCTTTTTAGTTAGTTGCGGTTTCACCTGTCTGTTTCTGCTTTAGCTTCCTCCCTAAGAGGAGGTTGTAACACAGCATTGGTGCCATGATTTTTCGGCAAAGTATAGAAACAAAACATAGGTTTCTCTCTCAGAAACAGAACATTGGTGCAGTAGCTTCATAACACTCTACAGTTCTTTTGAGACTTCGTGATAATTCACTCTCTACAAAGTTTGGACTTAGGTATACTACCAAAGATCAGCAAACTCTACAAGACTCTGCGCTTAGCGTACGCGAGCAACGAGCACCACCACGCACAGTTAAATTGCCCTCAAATAATCAAGAGTACATTATATGCTTTTTTATTTCATTTCTAAAGTTCACAGCTTTCTACGAATGTTATCAAGTAGACTATAGACAACACTCCTATAGAATTCAAATTTAATTATATGTATGCTTCTTAATATCAACACACTTAAAGTTTTCTAAAATTTGGTTTCAGTCATAATGATATTTTGACGAAGGGTTTAACAGACAAAGCACAAGTGCACGCAAGCTCATAAGTTTAAGTAAAACATCTACAGACATATGGTCAAAATACTACATTCTGGCTAGTAAAATGGTTTCCAAGATTTTTTCTATTAATTTATAAAATATTTTGAATTTTTTTAAAGAAATTACGAAAATATTTCTACCTAAACATATACCTTTCAATACTTTAATTTTATTTTATAAATAAAGGAATAAATCATGTTTAGTTCATACAACAGTCTACATTTCCCTTTTTTTTCTGATGAAAAATTCTACTTTTATGCCAATTTTCTTTTACAGGCCTTAAACTCAAAGCAATATAAGAATAATAATTTCATACCAATTGAATACGTGTTTTGCTTTTTGCGAAGAAAATAGTTTTGCGTATTTGTATAGTTATTCAGAAAGTTTGTAATATTTTTCTCATAACTTGCAATTCTGGATATAATTTTGTATCTTTTTAACCTTTCAACGGTGATGTAAACACTCGTGCGCTCCTTAAAAATTAGAAAATATTGAATTTCCCCAAAAATATGATAAAATATTGCTTTTGTCAAAGATATCGAGTACTTTTCATCTCTCCTTTATAATAACCACCAATAAAATATTTTCAATAACTCTAAATTTGCTCTGATTTCTATTCCATTTCTAAAGAATATTATTTGAGTTCCTCCATGAAGCAATGCAACTTTAAATCAAAAGGAATTGTTCGACGTATCTGATGCTGACTGGCAAGTTCAAAGAATAATATCATATTTTGAGATCAAATCATTTTCAAACTTTATGAAACATTCTTTATCATGGGAAAGAATGAGTTATTGAAAAACAGAAACAGACAGTCCCAGTATAATCTCCAATTGTAGAATACTGCACTTCTCCACACGACCCAACTCAATGAATCTTATGTAATAAAATAATCCGACGCGCAATCTATCACGTCATCATCACCATTTCATTTCCTGACAATCGATAACAAAAATCACAATGGGGACCGATTCCTCAAAGTCCATTTTAATCTTCATCGAATTTCCTTTCTCAGCAATTCATCATCCAATGGGGACGCGATTCCCCAAACACAAACAGCAGAAATATTTACTGTTAAACTTTTTTCTTTTTATCTTCGAATTATGCTGAAAAGAAATTTATTGTGCGTATTTTCCGTTTAGATTTTTATACGAATGCAGAGTTTCTATTACAAGAAATGTAATATTAATAATTAATAAATCAGCTCAAAGGAATGGTCTTCGATTACTTTTAAGCAATTAAATTTTGCTTTATGCAAGTTATGCTTTTAAAAACGTAACAAAAGGTAAATGTTAATGAAGCAGAAGATAAACCGAAGTACATTTCATGTAGAATGAGAAACAAATTTAAATAAGAATACGGAAAATGACACAATCTAATCAATTCGACTGTGTAACGATGAGTCGTTTTAAGTTTTAATGTCGAAAAATATGAGTTATCTTTTAAACATATCAGTGTTTAACTTGCAGCCAGAAAAATGATGATGCTAAGAGATCAGTTATGAAAGTATTGAGAAAGGTTCAAATCATATCACTCAAAACAAGGTTTTATTTAAAAAACGTTTTCGAGGTCAACAATGCCTTTTACATGGAAAAAACAACAAAATAAAAAATGGCTTGTAGAGCATATTTCAAGGTTTATTGATTAAGTATAATAATAATGTTTAATTAATCTTTTCAGTAAAAGATCTCAAAATAAGTCTTTGAAATTACAGCAAGAAAGAGAGCTAAATATTTTTGAATAACAGAAATAAATAATAAATGAATAGTCGCGTTGGTTTTCTATTCGTGTTTAACATAGTATGAATTCAGTTCTTTTCATACAATTCGATAAAATATGCAAATTCTCTTAATTTATTTCATCAGTGTATTTCGCTTGAAACACGTCATTATCATTTTTGTTGTTAGTTCTATAATTAATTAATACTTCTTTTGAGTTTTAAGAGCTCTATCATAGGATAAATCAACGGAATATTTATTAAACCTGTTATTCTTTATATGAAAAGTTATCATATCTTGCCCACTGATACTGAACTCTAAAGCCATAGATTCTTTCCAAAATTAATCATAAACTAATGATTTCATTTCAGTGTATTAATGTCACGATCGCAAGGGAATATCATACGAATGTTTTCGTCAATAAAATGAACTTTCATCTGGAGAATTTACTGAGCATATAAAATGGGAATGAACTAACTTACAAGGAATTCATGTCAAATGAATTTGTTATCAGGAATATTCTAACAACAGATTCGTTATCAGATCAATAACGAAGCTTTAGCAATGGTGTTCGTGTATTTGTTCTTTTCAGATTACTTCGTATCCGAAATCTGTTGATAATTCTGTTTTCGTTACTTTATATCAAAACATGGCACATTTTGGTTTTCATTATTGTTTCTGCTGTGCATAAATGTTGGAAATAAAAATTAATTGCATATGCTATACTATTTGAAGGGTTTAAACTTCTCAGTTTGAGCTTAATGAATTAAGCGTATGCGTGCACCATCGATAAATTATTGGATATTTGTATAACAATGAAAATGATGAAATGATATGATCTGCAAACAAATAATCCCTGAGAAAAGATTATAATTTGTCATTTTTAATTCGTTTATGTTTTCGTGACAGAAGAAATCTTGCTTTTGCTTTCGACTGATCACTATACAAGTTGCTTAGTAATTAATTTCTTGACTAAATATTTTTGTGCGATTATTCTAATTTCATAAAAATAATTTTGTGTAAAGTAAAATTTTATTTGACCATGTAAAATACTTTTAAACTACATTCCTGATTTTTAAGAAATGGTTTAATAAAAAGTAATATTCTTGCCGCCACAAAAATAACTGACTATTGTTTAATAAATGATCTAAAACCTTCAATATATGTAATAATGTATACAATCTATTCACCATTAACAGAGATAATACTGAGACGGTGTAGTTAACTAAAAAGCACAATTAATCAAACAGCAATTAAAAATACACAGGAGAGAAGAATACCTTATATTATAATCAACGGAAATATACGGTTAACAATTTACCTTTATTTTCAAGAATTTTAATCTGGATAATAAATTCATTTGATTACGTAAGTTAAACAGAATTTAAAACAGGAAGAACGCATTTTAAATAACTGAAGATGAAAAAATAAACTACAGAAATAAAGAAATGAATTAGAAATGTAGAAACAAATTTATAATTGGCGTTGCAAAGCAATGTTTACATGAATGCATGAAACAGGTCACTGAGTTCCAGTTCGATTAAAAAAAGTTGTTTAAATCTTTTTTTTTTTTTTTTTTTTTTTTTTTTTTTAACCGCAGACATTTATCTGCTACCATTATTATTATCTCGTCGCTTTTCTTTACTTCCAGTATTTTACTTAGCCATATTTGTTTTACTCTAATGACTTGTGATAATAAATTTTCCCTCTTTCCTCAAGTAGCAAACTTAGCTTTTTTCCACGCATGACCTGATGAATGCACACTAGTTAATATGTCCCCTAATGAATGTGAACTTGACTGTATGTTCACATTTTATACATATAACATAGTACATAATGCTAAATGGTAAAGTGTAATGAAATATTTAGGGTTTTAGACATATCTTTAAGATTACTTTTACAGTCTGTTATACCGGGTGATCAAAAAGTCAGTATAAATTTGAAAACTTAATAAATCACGGAATAATGTAGATCGAGAGGTAAAAATTGACACACATACTTAGAATGACATGGGGTTTTATTAGAAAAGCAATAATTAGAAAAGCAATAATCTGATCAGAAAAGCAATAATTAGCATAACAAATTAAGACAAAGCAAAGATGATGTTCTTTACAGGAAATGCTCAATATGTTCACCATCATTCCTCAACAATAGCTGTAGTCGATGAATAATGTTGTGAACAGCACTGTAAAGCATGTCCGGAGTTATGATGAGGCATTGGGGTCGGATGTTGTCTTACAGCATCCCTAGAGATGTCGGTCGATCACGATACACTTGCGACTTCAGATAAACCCAAAGCCAATAATCGCACGGACTGAGGTCTGGGGACCTAGGAGGCCAAGCATGACGAAAGTGGCGGCTGAGCACACGATCATCACCAAACGACGCGCGCAAGAGATCTTCCACGCGTCTAGCAGTATGGGGTGGAGCGCCATCCTGCATAAAAATCGTACGTTCCAGCAGGTGTTTATCAGCCAGGCTGGGGACGATGCCATTCTGTAACATATCGGCGTACCTCTCACCCGTCACGGTAGCAGTTACAAAACCAGAATCACGCATTTCCTCGAAGGAAAAAGGCCCGATAACAGAAGATGTGGTACATCCAACCCATACCGAACCATTTTTTTTTTATTCTAATAAAACCCCATGTCATTCTAAGTATGTGTGTCAATTTTTACCTCTCTATCTACATTATTCCGTGATTTATTACGTTTTCAAATTTATACTGACTTTTTGATTACCCGGTAGTTATTTACTACAGGACATACGTAAAAGAATGGTGCAGTTTAAAATTTAATTAAATATTCATTTTTCATATAATAAAGGCGTAACGCAATAAAGGCATTTAGAACACAAGTGTCCAAATTGTTCATACGTTGACTACAATCCTCCAATGTAAGAAGACTCTACATTGCATCCATCCAAGCATAATCAAAATCAAATTTATCCCTAACTCGGTACATCATGTCTGCTGCAGTGAGCTGCAGTGCGTGCGTAATCCGATCACGAAGCTTCTGGATAGATGTGCGTAATGGTGATATGCTGTTTCAAACAAATTCCCAAGAAATGAACTCCAGTGTGTAATATCCGGTAATTGGGTGACCAGCAGATAAGATCTCTTTCTTCATATGCAATGCATCTGAATCAGCGGCCAAGAAGAACATAATTGAGAACAAATTTCACATTCATGTGAAAATGGGGGGGGGCTCGTCCAGTTGTAGAATGTGCTCACTACAAGTGGTCATGCTTAGAAGAAACAGGCTGCTGAAGGTATGTTAATCTTCGTATGAAACTTATGATGCATTGCAGTCAGAATTTGATGCTTCAAAACAGAGCACACAGAAAGCATTTGGCTGTTTCTTTGCCACCTTGGAAACAGTCTCTGCGGCCTCTCTGAAAGCACGGGAAGCGAAGTTACTTAAAAAAAAGGAACTTCAAGGTTATTTTTCGCCGCCCGATTTGACTCGTAACTATGGTTGCAGCTGTTGTAGCTGTGGAGAAAAAGGTCGACTGGCTTAATTCCCACCACTTTATTTCCATTTAGAGGGTTTCGCTTTAAGAAAAGCACATAAATGAAGGCTAACTTGAGCTACAATCTCAAATGACGTGGAGAAAATATATGATGTGCGGTGATGACGACACGAGTACAATCGTGAATGGGATGGTAACCCTCTTGAAGGCTTCAATTTAGAGTAACAGACTATAGGAATGCATGAGAAATTTGGATAGGTGCCATTGTGGAAGATGTCAGTTGAACTATTGCAAGGTAAGAAATAAATTTTTAAAAAAGAATTGAGCTTTTAAAACTGTACTCACTGTACCATTCATTTGAGTATGACATGTATGTAAATCATTTCATCTGGATGAAAGCCATTTTGCCATTTTTTGTGCTTTGTCGAGCAAATAAGAACGCATTTAAAATGATTTGAATGTACTTATATTTATAATTCGAGGATTTTTGTATGGACCCAGAGTACTAATTCTTACACCGCAAAAGCATACGGAGGAATGCCATTAATTCATACATGTTTTATATAAATGTTCTCTATTTATTTTATTCTTTTAAAGCGTTCTGGATATTTTTAAGACCTGCACGTAAATGCAATGTTGATTATTCATGTACTCTGTGGTAATACCAAAGCCGTACAACAGATACATTTAGGCCCATCCAGGGTGAAGGCTAGTGGCTAAAACTATTTAATATGAATCTTTCACGCCAGATTCGTTCTCGGCAAACGCGCTTTTTCCACCTTTAACAACTACCGCTTTTCTTTGAAAGTCTTCCGTGATAGCAACCTCTTCTTCGGCAAATAACCCATTTGACTTTTGACGCAGTTAAAGAATTTGACTTCTTATAAACTAGTTAATAGGTATAATTTAATATAATATATTACAAAAAATTAATCAGCTTTTAATGGCTGTGAGAGTTGTTTATGTATTGACTAGTAAGAAGTAAATTTTTACAGTGACAACTATCTTAATTTAAATTAAACTGTCTTATAGCAAAAATAAAACAAAACAAATATACTTAAAACATAAGAAATTTCTACATTTAATCAACAAACCTTAGTAGATTGAATGCATTTTTACTATTTTTTAAAATTATTTCTTCATTAGGAGAAGCATTTCTGAAATTCTCAAAATTTTGAAGTATGATCTTCTTACCTCAGTTATTTTTTCGTCAACAAATAATCATTGACTATGAACTCAGACCTCATGTTTTTTTAATCTACGATTTATTCATACAAATAACTTCAAAACTCACAGCGAAACGATGCACTAATTAAAGTTCCTATAGCAAAAGCTTCGTATCAGAAACGCGTCATAAGCTTTATGTCATTCGCCAAAATTCGGACCTACATGACTTTGCTGGCAACTTAAAATATTAAATACAATTTTAATTGTTATAATAAAAGCGAGCAGCTCAATTCAAAATATAGTGTTATAAACAGCAGATGGTAATGAGATATTATAACGTTTCCAAGTACTGCGAAATTATAGCACATTTCTAAGCAATAATAAATTATTTTATTACTCACATAATATTAGGATTTAAAAATAGTATTCATTATTTACTGTTTCTAAAAATGTAAAGGTTTTTAAAACATTATGGAATTTAATATTTGTTTCCTAACTATGCGCTACTTAGAGTTATCCTGAAAATTTCTCTTATTTTGTATAAATCCTTCTCTTATGGTGATTCAGGGATTGAGCTCTTAAGTAATTATGAAAAGTGTATTCACCTTTACGCATCGCTATTAGCTTTTAATGGCTATGGAAGTTACATAATATAATTCTGTGAAGTTTTCTGACAGTGCAAATTCTTTATTTCATAAACTGAAGAGCTGACATATTCATATTTTCTTATAACAGCAGCTAGCAGATAAGAGCAGATATATTTCATAAATTGTTTTTTTTCCTTTTCCAAAACCTCAGAGTCGTTTGAATAGGAGGGGAAACATCAACGTTTGACTGACAGTGCTGAAAAGCAGGCCTTATAAAAGTGGCAAGCACAATGTGTACTCTCCTTCAAGGCTACAGTGTGACTATTGCTTTAAAACGTTATTTCTTTAAAATGAAAAATAGCTTTTCTTGTGCAAGATATTAATATGATGCATCTATTGTGGATGCGGATATCAAATTTCAAATTTTTATGCTTCACCTTCAAACACAAGCACACCTATGTGAATGATAAATTACTCCTAATTTTAGAGGCAGATAACCCTTGCGTGCTTTACCATAATCAAATGAACCAAATTAAACCAAAGTACTGATTCTGCGATGAACCTTTAAGCATACCTATGTGGATGACAAATTACTACTGATTGTGTGATACACTTTTAAGCACACCTATATAGATAGCAAATTATTCGATACACACACAAAAAAAATATTAAAATTTGTTATTAGGTTCGATAGGTCAACGAATCATATAGCTAGAATATAGCTGCGAAAGCATTTTTCTAGGTGTCTATATGCGTTACTAGACGACAAACGATAGAAATTCTCAGAAAATTTTAAAAACTAAATTTTCTGTAGTTCTTTCTTCCAAGCTTCTAATCACGCTTTTCTTTTCTTTCATTCGTGTCGGTTACCCTTTATTAATTAATTATAAATATTTTTCGTTTAATGAGACTTGCTTTATAGTTTTGAAGAAAAGAGAAAATTAAAAATAACTGATTAGTACGTTCTTACGCTGTAAACGTAAATTGTAATGAAACTCTCTAAACAAATTCAAAATGATAAGCTTAAAAAAGACCCTCATATAATTGAAAACTGTTTTTCTTTGCTAATACGTACAAATCTTTTAACTATTCAAATGAGGCTCCATTTTAATTTTTAAGCTCTGTGGCAGCGCGTAAAGGGGATTTCTAATTAACTGTACATAAAGGATGGAAAAGTTTTTGCTGTCAAATCAATTCTTTCTAAATAAAGAGCGGTCTGAAATATGTTTTTATTTTTACGATTTGAAATGATTCTGAACAAGACTTTGATTAGTAATTTCCGTAGTTCTGCGTTTAATTTAAACTGTGGCTTTAAAAGAAAAATATGATGGCAGAAAACTCTATTTGTGGACGAAGATTTGTAATCTAATCATTTGAACAGCAATCTGTCCAAACACTAAATTTTCATTTTACTGTTCGATGGATTCCTTAATATTGGTTTATTTAATGGATGGTTTAAAAGGTTTAATAAAAGTCTGTTTTCCAATGCTAGGGCATGTATCTGTGAGGGAGTTTGAGGGAATTTGAGAGAATTTGCCTATATTTGAAATTACATACGAGGAAAATTATGAAACCCTCATGCAGCCATTCCGTTCAGTTTGTAGGATGAAGCATATAAGATAATTACCAACGTTTTGCGGGTAAAATAACTTGACTTGAGGGTCTGAAAGGGGTGTGAAAATATTTAATTTAAATTAAAAAAAACTCGAAATTAAAAGCTGATTAAAACTGAAAACGAATGAAATAAATAATGCATCGTAGAGTCCAGATCTTTATTTTGGATCATTACAAAATTATTTTTAAATTACCCAAAAGTAAAAAAAGGAAAATGTGATACTTCTGAAAACATGTACACAAGTGTTCTAAGATAGGAAACGGTAAAAATATGTAATAAATATCAAAGTCAAACGATATTTAGTTGTTTAAATTATCTGTTAGAATGTTTCCTGAATTTATTAAGTGCTCCGCCATTAACAACTATACGGAAAGGGAGGGACTCTTTGTGGAGAAATTTTTAATAGAAACTTACTCGCATCAACGTTAGGCATGGGGAACCCACAGAAACCTGCATGCAGCCAACTGGGACTCGAACCCCTGTCGAACTACCAGTATTTAACGTCTTTTGCCGCTCGGCCGCTGGATGCCTTCGTTAGAAGGTTCGCATTATAAATCTATGCAAAGTCAGAAATGGAGATTGTGTTCCAACACGTCGTTATTAGAGGAATGAAAATACCATTATCCAAATAAAACACCAAAGGAGATTCTTTCAGGAGATTCATTTGTGATCTAATTTTGAATTTATAATTTTGCTTTATATGAGAGACATCCATTGCTCTAAATATTTTCATGTTAGTCATGTTTTACTGTATACTTGCTGTATATTTATTTTTTATATTCAGCAAATCCAAACGAATGTTTAAAAATGTTATATAATGACTTTGTGCTAAGCGATTGCGATCATATCATTAGTCAAACTCAACTATCCAAATTTTATAACTTAACAATCTATATTGAAGTTTGCCAGCAGTTTCAGATAGTTTATTTGACAGAGGGTCCCCATCCATTAATCAAAAAGCTCTGGTTTCAGTCCCTATCCAGGTTTCAAATTTTTGTAAAGTTAATTGTTGCCGTTACTTTTTGCTTTACACATTACATAGACAGAGACTAGAGCAAGATACTTAAGCTTGGGCTTAAAGAACCTTAAGTCTAAACAGCCTACTTTATATTACTGCAGCTTTATATACGTTAATTCTAAAGTGAAGATTTTATAAGAATTAACCCCTTGTTAATATCCCTTAAAGGTAGTCCACCAACGGCTGAGCGGTAAAGTCGCTGAACACTAGATTGGTCCGGGGTCAGAATGTCGACTAATGGGCTGGCTGCATGCGCGTTTTCGTAGTTTTCCCCATGTGTAACGTGTATACGAGCCATTTTCTTTTAGAAAATCCTCGACGAAAGCATCCCTCACTTTAGGCCGATAGCCCTCGAATGCTTTGCCATAATTAAATAAATCGAATTAAACCTGAAAAGATGTTTTTCTTTTCAGTTAGCTATAAATTCTTACACATTACAAGAAAAAAAGGGTTAACTCACGAGAGCACGTTTTTGTCAACTGACGACGCAGAAGGTCTTTGGTTTATCTTCGATATTCAAAAATTCTTCTGTTCAACAGTATAAGAAACTGAATATATTAGGTTAATCGATTATGGCTAAAACCTGGAAAGCTATCTGTGAAGACTAAGCAAATGCCTTTGTGGAAGACTTTCTTAAAGGAACTTGAGTTATACTCCTACTTGGAAATTTTATCCACTTGGCCTCTGGTGAGCCCAAATGAAAGTGAATCGATGAAAACGTATTTTGTTTTTATTTTAACAAAATTTTGTAATAACTGGTTTTTTATAATAGAAGTGTGCTAAATAAGATACGTATCTAATACTACGTTATATATGGGGGTGTTTTTCGTCTGCATCCAAAAATAATATCAAATGGTGATGATGACATTTGTAGCGACCAACAGATTACAATTCCATGTTATTTATTCCTTTAATTTTATAAAAAATGTAGTGCATATTTTTTGTAATTTGATATTTTCTGTTCAAACCATTTTGCATCCTACAAAGAGTTGCAGAATCTACTACCGAAGTACTTAAGATCGAAATTCTCTTCGAACTGAGTTTTAAATTCGTTAAATAATAAAAAAGTACGATTTGCCAAAAGCAGAAATTATTCTTATTTATGCAGCTTTTTTTACTAGTAAATTTACCAGTTTTCCGTTAGCAAGCGTTAACTGCTATATTAATATCAGTCGCATTACGCAGATTTTCTCTATACATTTTAAAGACTGGTTCACTTTATGGCTGAAACAGCGTAAGCAGTTTTTCACAAACGTAACTACATCTACAATAGTATTATAGCATATTTAGGTATTATAGTGAGAAAGCAAATTTGCTTATTTAATGGTGAAATTAGGTCACTAAAATAAAGAAATTCTTCTGTGGGGTGTAAGCAAAACCTCACTGATAGACTTGGCTTTTGTTTAGCAAAAGCATTTCAGCAATTCAATGCTATCGCCTATTTCTGTTCTAACTAAAGAAGTTTATGTTGAAGTTCGGGGGATTTCAGATGGAATTGAAAAGGGCGACAGTAGTAACCGATGAGAATCCTCTTCTTCCAGAATAAAACCTACGTCAATCAACGTTACTTTTGACCCTCAATTTTACATTCAATGTCATTTATTCACTTTATCTCATTCCTGCGGCATCTTATAGTTGTGCATCAAAATTATCATGGTTTATGAGGAGACTTCAAACAGCTGTATAATACGGAAATACTCAGAAATTCAAGTGTGAAGCTTTGATTAGTCTGTCAGACTGCATGCTGGGTCTGACATCTTTCGTGAATGACAATGTTCAACATTAATGACGCAGCTCTGAATACGTAGTTTCAAACCAGAGGAGGAAGCAACTAGAGTGTTCAGCAGACTTCAGGCTAACGAAGTTTTTTCATGTGTGGCATTGCTATTTCTCCTCTACGATATTAAAAAGGGGTTAGAAAAAAATAGCGTTGCATAAAAGGCATATTGCTTAGTAGAAATAATATCGCTGAAATGCTTTTGCTAAATAAGAATTAAGTCATTCAGCGTAAGCAACAAGAGTGTTCACCAGACTTCAGGCTAACGAAGTTTTTACAGTTAAACAGTTAGTACTTGTACAAAGTAAAAAGGAAGTATTGTAATCGCGAAAAGTTTCAGGCAGCATATTTCAACAAAAATATCCATTTTGACCGCTATCGAATGCAATTTAACGATGTTTTTGCGTGATATCTGTACGTAGGAACAGAATGAAAGACTCGTTTTCTCCAAAAAAAATTATAAAACTGCTTTAAAAATTAATTCTGAAGAGAATTTTTCGTGGCGTCTGTACGAACGTATGTACGTACGTACGTATCTCGTAAAACTCAAAAACGAGTAACCTCAGAACGTTGAAATTTTGTATATAGGACTGCTATAACATGTAGATGGGCACCTCGTATTTTGGTTGCAATCGGCCGCACCAAACGTATATAAATATATTTATATATATATATACATATATCCACTCTGTTACCCGGCTCAGTGATCTCAGTTTCTTTACTCTCATATGTTTGTAAATTGTACATTTTTTGCTTTAAAAATGATTGAATTATGTTGTTTTTATCTTCCGGTTAAGGTTTTTATGCCTTTAGTAAATCTGTATGCAATAATTTTAGAATTATCAACAATTTTAAAGTTGTTTAAGTGCCGCTAAGCCTTTATTTTCATGGCGGCCATTAATTGTTTACATTTGAAACAGCAAACTAGTGGATTTGTTGCCAATCTAGAGAAACTTAGCTTTGCAACAACAAAGATAACGCCTTCATTTATTATTGCCAATTAAATCCTGTTTAATCCTTTCTGGAATTTTTTCGAGGAAGTAAGTCTTTAAGATTTACTTCGTAATTTTTAATATAGATGTTTTGAGATTTTATGTATTTTTGCCTTCTCGCGAAGTGAGAATTGAATGAGAAATACTCAATCGTCTGTGAAAAACTGTTTCTTTTTTGTTTTGCTTGCTTAATTTCTTTTATACAACATTCTAGCTTTATTATAGTATTTGAATAGAACATGTGGCAACGATTATATAATTCTATTCTTTAAATGATATAAATTTTGTGCATTATGAGTTATAATATGTACGAAATATAATACTGTTAATGAATCTAGCGCCAGAATGTCGCTATGGTAAACACATACTACAGTGAATTTTAAAGAATGCATTTATTCTATTGTGGTTTATGCGGTGTAGTAGATTTAATTCAATCTAATAAGTTTAAATGAAATGCAAGAAAAATGCGTATAATTTAATATTCCGTACAAGGAAGTCATGTGGTGTACACATCAAATTTTTTCATGTGTGGCATTGTTGTTTCTCCTCAGCGATATTAAAAGCGACTTAGTAAAATATAGAGTGGAATAAAAGGCATATTACTTAGTAGAAATAATATCGCTGAAATGCTTTTGCTAAATAAAAGCTAAGTCAATCAGCGTCATTTTTCTTACACCTCGTGGAGAGTATCGTCAGATTTGCAGTTTTCAGGGTCATGGTTTTGTAAGAGACCGACAAGATATTAGAACGCTTAATGCCTCATTTAACATATTTTTGCCTCGCGAAGAAAACAGACACAACTAAGCCAGCGCAAGGCACGTGTGCGTTCCTCAACAACTTTTCTTCCACGTTTCACATTTTTGAAGTAAACAAGAAAAGTGACGACAACGAGGTTGCAAATCAGAGCAGCGGAAAACTTTTATTTATTATAAAATGATGAAATTAGCTGATGAACTAATTTAAAATTTTTAATGATTATAGTTCATCCGAAATTTTCCAATGCCTCCTCTACATAATCGCCCTCCATTCAGTAATATATAAAAACAAATTTAAATGTAATAAATTCAGTTTCCCTAATAAAGCAAAAAGTAGTATATAAAATTACTGATATTAGAATTAAAAAATTACTATATACAGAAATATATATTTCTAGATATAAGATATAATACGTTATATCATATTATATTTTATTATATAAATATATAAAATATAAAAATATCGATCTTTCAAATTAATTTATAAAATTACAACATTAAATAAAATTAGCGGTAGTACCCGATGCCTTGATGTACATTGTAATGTACATCTAGTAGTACCGCTTGGAAGTACCTTAACGAAGGTACCCGATGCCAGTTAAGTTAGATTGAAAGTAATATACTATTATTTTACTCATGACATCATTTGAAAATTCGTATAATAGCATATTACACGTCATAAGGAATATGGTGCGTCATTGTAATGCACAAAAAATGAAAAAGAAACAAAGTAATATTCTATACACATGTACCGCAACTGACTATGTAATCATAGAATCATATGTATACCCATATGACATATGGAATTGCCATTTGGGTCAGCAAAAATAAAAACAAATACCACATTATTTTGAGGGAAAAATAGGATATAGTCATATAGTTTTCAATCTGATGCGATATGGAACCCACATAAAAATTTCTATAGAAAATAAACTAATTCTCTCTCATTATATTAGCAACACAATGACACGCAGCCATTGTTGCTGATATATCACTCTTGGCATTATTGCTGATATCAGCACTGTTGCCACCACTCGGTAAAATGAGGGCAAAAATTAGAGTTTTAAGAGCTTTTAATTAATATATCAGATTTTTTTTTTTTTTTTTTTTTTTTTTTTTAAGTGGACGTTGACCTTTTTCAGAGCCAGGAAAAGAATTGTAGAAAGTTTGGTGACGATAGCTATAGTAGTGACTGAGTTATTAGTGAACAAACAACTTTCTTCTTTATAAATTAAGCCTGAAATTTAAGACAAATAACTCGTATAATCAAATTGAAGTCTTTATAAATATAGCAAAATATAATTCAATATTGCCCTATAGCAAGAAGAAAGAAAGGAGAAAAAATAAATTATGTAAAATATATGTGATATGGTGTGTGTGTGTGTGTGCGCATATGTGATAGCACTTGTGTGCTAATGTATGGCCAGATGATCGTGACTGGTACAGAAAATAGAAATAACCCAGGTTAATTTCATAAACATAGCTAAATCTCCTAACAAATGAAAGAAAAAAAAATGGGAGGCTGTTAGGAGTGTTCTTAGGGAAACAGCGGGCGTGTGCTATCGCTTCTTGCATCCTCCCTAAACAGAGGATGCAAGAAGTAATGCACATAGTGTAAAATCTCATGGCAGGAAAAAGAGTCGGGTTTTAGAATTGTGGTATTTTATGTGCGCAGTTAGAGAGATAGATGCAAAACCATTAACTTTCAGACGTGGCCGTTTCAAAACATCACTTTATTCCATGGTAATTCACATCGGATCAATTCTGTAGGCAAGATATTTTTTCAATCGTATTTAAATACGATAATTTTTATGTACACTGATTTTAAAAGTACGATGTAAGCATTTTAGAGAGGATAGTATAAGCTCCGCAAAGTTGTTTGCAGGGAAGAATTTACGAAAAGGAATGACATAGTTGCTTGCGTAGAGTATTTATGCTAAGTATGATGCATAAGTACAGCTAATCTGTGATTGGTTAATCTTAAGTTGTTATGCAACATGGAAAGATCTCGAATTTGGGAGAACAGAACTTAGGGGGGAGAAAACCAAATTTAGAAAATTTAATTTTTGGGTCGCCAATTATTTCTTAAAGCAGATATCGTAATATTTTATTTCTTCTTAAATATCCCCCTCCAAAAGAAAGCAGAATCTTTTGGGAGGGAATAGTGTATTAGAGAAGCAAGAGAAAGTTTATCAAAAATGAGGAATGACATGAGTTAGCATTAAGGACGTAGGCTGCAGGTTTTCCTATGCCCCGTCATTGTTCATAACCTTTCTCATATACAGATTATAAAAACCCTTAAACATATAATTTACAACTATTACAGCAATATAATCTCTAAATAAAACTGAATAATAAACAAACACAAATATAATTTTTAAAGTCCCCAAGTTCTGAGAATGTCTAATGTAAATTTTGTAAAGTCTCTTGACGAAAATAGTTTCATAACGTAAATCTTCGATAAAGGACTTTCAGATTTTTGTTGATGAAAAAGCATATTGATATATTGTACTTAAACATCTCCCAACAATTAGGAAACTGGTA
The DNA here is from genome assembly GCF_044657685.1 of Stegodyphus dumicola. Taxonomy (NCBI): domain Eukaryota; kingdom Metazoa; phylum Arthropoda; class Arachnida; order Araneae; family Eresidae; genus Stegodyphus; species Stegodyphus dumicola. The sequence continues at coordinate 137,093,582 of NC_140781.1, read as the reverse complement.
CGCTGAATTTTGTCGAGGAGACATGCTAACTAATCGTCAAAGTATTATTGTATTATTTACTATTGTATTATATCATTATGTTTTATTGAAGTTTGTATTGTATTAAATATGTGTATCCACTATAAGGTAAGTAAGTAAGATTTTGTCATGCTCTGCTACACATGACTACATAGGTCCGTACTACAGATCCAACTCCCCCCCCCCCAGGACCAGACGCGCAGGTGCAACCTCCGCTCTGGCCCTTCAGAGGGGCCGGCGCACCGCCTGGAATTCACCAGGCAGCACTGGCCGTTAATTTGCTACCTGCCCGTCGCAGTGGGACATTACCCAGCGAACCCGGGGACGTTACCCCCCGGCTACTAGAGCCGTACCGCTTAGGACCTGCCAGACCCCACCCCAATGCCGGCCAATAAATGGCCTTTACGAGGGCCTTCAGAACCACGAAGTTCATGAATTTTATACCCTCGTGGCCGAGACTGCCTAGGTACAGATCCTAGCCAGTAGCTTTGCAAAGTTCTCTACGCCGACCCCCGGGCGGATCCACTATAAGGTATTTCTCCCTCCTCCTTAGCGAGCCTTCGTGGTGTAGTGCGCTGCACGCTCAACGCGTAATTGAGAGGTCCACGGTTCGATTCCCGGGGAAGGCGTTGCTAATTTTTCATCTTGCTTACTTCCAAAAATACCTAATGTCTCTACAGTGGCGTCCGAACTAAAAGGGTATTGGATGATGATTCTCCTCACCCAGGATGTGGCGATTGGGTCCGTTAAAACCCCAGTCGCCCTTTAAAAGGAGAGTATATAAGGTATTTCTCCCACCTTCTTAACGGGTCTTCGTGGTTTAGTGGTCTGCACGCTCAGCGCGAAATTGAGTAGTCCGCGGTTCGATTCCCAGCGAAGGCGTTGCTAATTTTTCATCTTGCCTGCTTCCAAAATACCGTATTTCTCTACACCACAATAAGAAGTTATTCAATTAATCATAAATTGTGTTTTACATTTCCACATCAAAGTTCGCAGATCAATCTGTATTATAATGGGGATATTTTCATCAATGAAAATCTGAAAGTATTTTTTATTGAAAATTTAACTTGTGGAACTATTTTCGTCAGGAAACTTTGCAAAATTTACATTGAACATTCTAAGAACTTGAGGACTTTAAAAATGATAGCTGTGTTAATTTATTATTTAGGTTTATTTAGAGATAATACTGTTGTTGTATTAGTTGTAAATTATATGTTTAAGTGTTTCATAATCTATATATGAGAAAAGTCATGAACGATGACGGGGCAGAGGAAAAATTGTAGACTATGTCCTTCATACTTCCTCATGTCTTTCCTCCATATTATAAACTTTCTCTTGGTTTGCTAATACACTAAAGAGCTTTTTCTTACACATTTGAGCTTTTTCTCCCCAAAGGCTCTCCCAACCTTTCTTTTCAAAAAGGTTAGTTGCCTTTAAAGAAGAACGGAGGCGATTATAAGCAACGGCCAAAGCAACCCTTAAACACTCAGGATATACATGAGTCAGTTTTAAGAGGATGTGCTTAAAAGATGTTAATAATTGTACTAGACAAAGCTGTGGGGCCTTATAGTTTCGTGTAAAATAAGAAAATAAGAAATGTTACAACAACAGTAAAAACCATAATTTTAGTAGTACCATTATAAAATTTATGATGTGAAAATATAAGTCATAACATTGAAAAGAAGTTATGTTTTGAAAATGTTTGTCATTATTCAAAATAAGTAATGTGCGTGCAAAATTTTACTACTGTGATATTGTGTGCAAAGCATTCCCTGAAAAAGTCTAATTATATGGACTTTAAAACACAAAATACTTTTGGACTGAAACTATTTTAATAGGACTGTAAAATATTATCAAAGTTTATATTTTCCAACCATGTAAATAATTATTTGTGTTAAAATTTCAGGATTTGTACTTTTCAAATTATTTCTCTTCATTTGCTAATGCCTTAGCCCTGTTTCTCTAAAAAAGGGTTTTTTTCACTCAGCCATTTGCTAATTGAAGGGGGATATGTAAATTATCTAGCTTTCAAAATCTTTCAAATAATAAATTAATAATAGCCCTTTAACTCCCGTCTTCCGTCTAAAAATAATACAGCAAAAAGTTTTATAAACAACAAAAAGATCCTTTCGTCTAATCTGTATTCCACACTTGTGCATGAAATCTGAACCCTACATCTGGATATTAATTTGTCATGTGATCTGAAATGGCATTCGGTATAAAAGGTAATTGCCTCGCAGCTCCCTCTAATTCGCTCTTACTTCTGCTTCTTTTCGCTGCCGCTAGCCAAGTAGAAAGCTATAAGCTGTACAAAATCCGGGGCTGCACACCTAACCCACAGTGATGATGCGCATTAGAAAGTAATAAAATTATGTGTGGCATTGATCGTTTAACTACGCAGTTATGCAGTTATAATGTAGATAATCATTGTAACTCCGTTGCAACTTCCTTTCACCAAGTCATATTTTTACAATAATGGCACAGTCTTTATATATATATATATATATATATATATACATACAAGGTGGTAATAAAAACACTTTTCCGATATATGAACGCCTACTGGTTAACTAATCTAAATGAAATTTCAGATGTTAGTTGGAGGTATGCGCTCGAGATTGTGATGATTTAAAACCATAGGGCTCTCAAGATTAGGGTTACAGTGAAACAATTTCGAAATTTTCAAAACACAAAATCCACTTTTTTCATAATTAAATTGATCAACGCATTGAAATTTTTAGAACTATATGCATAAGAAGGAAATAGTCTGCGTAAAGCATTTGCAAAGAAGACCATTGTAAAGAAACAACGACAACACAGAGGGGAGGTGCACTCACTCACTTTTCACGGGGATAGGTAGTAGAAGCACAAATCACAGAATACCATGTGCAAAGAATTCCTTGTGGAAAACATTTAATAAGGAGTACAGGAAGATTGTTTTTCAACCAGGTGCGCGAAAGTTCTAATAAGACTGACACTTGCAGGGAAACAACGCTTTGAATTGATAAGTCTGTTTTATCTCAACAGGGGAAATTGTTGCGGAAGCTGGGAGAGTTTATCGGTGAAATCATAAGCTAAGACGAGGCCCATGTTCCGTAAATACTGCACGTGATTTGGTAAACAAATCTGAAGAAACTAGATGCACATGAGATGGACTCGAGCATGTGTTCTGCACGCATCTCATTAGCTGCCGCAGAAACCCCATACATGCTCCGAATCTACCAGAATTCAATACACTGGAGATAAGCGGCCTACATTACATCTAAGGGAGGGAACTTAAACCACCTGCTTTTTCTCGGTTACTTTTCTGAATGTAAATTTATTATTATATGATTCAGAGTCAACTCAGTGCACCCTACGTCTCCTGCAATTTTGTAACTCTGGTATTGAGACACTCTATGCGTGTGTGCGCGCGCGGGCGAGCGTGCAAGCATACGCATACACGTGGAATTTAATACATTAGTTTTTTTCTAACTTTTGGAGGACAGAGTGTTTATACACGGCCAATCAGAAATAATAATTGTTTCACAAACGATTATAGCAAATAATCTAATTGGCATTTATTTACCTGCGTAATGTTTAACTATACTAGGACTATTGGAGTGTCTTGTCCCACATCGCAGATCTTTATTAGAGATCCTTTTGTCATGCCGCATACATCTAATCCGTAGTGCATTGCTATTTTCACACCCTGAACTATATATCTCATGTGACTGAGGCAAAGACACGAATAATGCATAATTTGAGTTCATCATTATCGGATGGCAACAGCGGCACAAAAACCACATCTTTAACTTCTTAAAAACTAAGATTCATAGCTAACTAATTTGGAGGTCGGGAAAGGGAACGTATAGTCGTTTGTTATTGATGATTGATTACAGACTGATTGGACTACAGACTGCATGTGCATCACATGACTTATTTAATAGACTTAGCGCCCTGTTTGATCATTTTATAAAATCCATGTGAAGTATTCTTTGAAAAGATTCGCTAAGTTAAACAGTTGCGTTTTTAAAAATTCAGTTACCAATTTTCATAATTATTTATAATTCCCAAGCTAAACTCCAAGGCCAGAATATAACAGAATGGAGGTTTGAAGCGTTAATTCCCAGCCTCAAACTTCTGAGCAAATTAATTAAACACTTATCTCGAATGATATTACATAGGAGTTAAAATGGAAATTCGTCTGAACTGTTTTTTTATCTAACATCTTGGTTCACAGTTCTTACGTATGAAGCATGGCTTCTGAAAAGACCAGATTCAAATACCAAAGGAAATGGTACAGAATGTCTCAAGGTTATATGCATTGTATGTCGGTTTGTTAACCCATGTTCAGTCACGTTGTTCATTCTCTGAGTTGTTTATAAGTTTCACAAATGAAATTAGATTGCACTTTAGAAACTGACTTGACCTTTTAATTCTAAAAACCTTCACGTAATTCACTTTGAACTGTAATGATAAAATACCCCATTTGCAGTTTACAATTTGCAGTTACCTCAAATTTCTGTCTATCAAGTTCTCTTGAACTATAATTCTAAAAATGAGCCTTTTGAAGTTAATAGCCTTGTAATTAGTAGAAAATAGTTCGTAAAATGGACATCTGGAAAAAAAATTACACTAAAATGGAGTTTGAATATAAATAGACTTGTTGCATTTATGTAAAAGTTTTACTAACGAAGTATTATTTAATTTACTTCTTTCCTTTCTACCTCTTTTTGACACGAGATTCGCTCATTCCAGAATTTATGTAGATTGCAGTGGCAAGTAGTTTTATTATAAAGTTTAAAGATTTACGGACTGGAATGTGAGAGATTCTTTTGCGGTTCGCTGCCTTGCCGATTAAAACATAGTCTATTGGCGACGCTAAATACTGGTCTGTCTCTGAATACTCTAGGTTGAGGTGAGATCCTATTTTGGTAAGTGTGTGTGTTTGAATTTTTGTCGTGGTATAGGCAAAGCTTGGAGTCTCTAGTCGAATTACATTTAAATTGTTGAATTTATATCTATTTTGAAAGGAAGCTTTGAGTTTTAAACAAGATCCAATTGGCCGGTAAATTTGTGTTTCTATATTTTAATTTATCCCTTACAAGCGATTAAATTAAATAGGAACAATAAACTTAAAAATAGTGTTTTAATTCTGTGTCTGTTTCCTTGCTAGTTAGATAAACTGATGGTGAAAATTCACTTCACAGAACAGAAGCAGCATTTTATTGTTATTGTACTGACCTAGCTAAATCATTTGAAATCCATTATAAGTGTTAAAGACTTAACAATTAACGTCTCAAAAACCGCAGCATATATCATAATACCATGTTCATTTTCATAGTTTATTGTTGTTATCGATGTGGTCTCAACTAAATAAATTATAATATTTTTCCCGGTGCCGTTTCTTTTCCTTTTGTATACCAGTTTCCATTTTTTGAAATTTTTGCAAAGTAATAGACTTCAGAAAATGAGTAAATGTAGAAAGTATAAAGATTTCCATAAGAAATGATAAAAAAGTAACACTAGAAATTTATCCACCACGCGAAAATTGAGTGATTTTATGAATATACTTCTCTACATTCGAATTGATTCATCATTCAGTTACTGAAGGAAATCATACTCTGTGAATAAAACATTGCCCTGATCTTGGAAGAAACGGTCACATAATTTTGTTCCTTAAGGCCATTACATAAATTAGTAAAGTAAAAAGTAAAAAGATCTTTCACTTTCACAATCAACATTTTGAGAACCGAAACTACTTAATCAGATTAACACGGCTGACTTGTTATTATAGTCACTTCACGTGTTGCCAGAGAAAACAAGCGAAACTTCCAAGAGAAATATTTAACTAGAATAAAAAATACCATTTTAATTTCAAGGGAAAAGATCTTTCTCTTAATACACTTTTTTCATTGTTTCGCGTTTTTCTAGCTAACGTTGTATATGCACTAGAGGAACGATGCGATCTTAAAGTCTCTTTTTTTCGTACGCGCACAGGTGTTTGATTAAGCTTGACAATTAAACTTTCTGAAATTTCATTATGTACACTTTTCAGTGCTCAAAATTAAAAATAAAACTTATAAGAGTTCTTAACTTATAAGAGTTCTTTTTTCCCTTAATGTATTAAATGGACTGCCTGATTTTTTTGTCAATGATTTAGTGTTTTTAAAACTTTATAAATAACGAAATTTTCTTCTTACATTTACAGAATAAAAAGGCATATAAATCTATCATTAGAAAGATTTTCATCATTTACTTTTTGTAACTCTAGTAGTTTATGAAAAGGAAATTATTATGGTACACATTAGCTAATTTATACTGATACATCAATGTCACATAGCGAAGCAACATTGTTAAATCTAACACATGGATACTCCAAGCATATTTTGAGAATAGTTTCAAAAGCCTTCTAATAATGTGTTAGAAACACTTTCTACGGAAATTCCCGTACTTAAATAAATGGAAAAAAAACCTATTGATATGAAAACAGGATAAACTTCTAATTTAATATACATAAAAAAATAACTTCTAAATAAAATATAAACCAAATTTTCGAAGAGAAAAATATACGTTTCATGTTAATATAATGAAAAGTAATTTATTAACTTCATTTAAAATATGTAGGAGAAAATTCGAATGTCATAAATAAAAAGCATATATTTTTTTAATATAAGACAGAAGGTACGATGAATACGTGTGGGTTGAATCATGTAGGCGAATTAAATTGATATAAAATTAAATTCAAAATACGTCTTAGGTTATTTTAACCTGAAGTTGGCGAAAATCATCTCCAGATGAAAACGATGAAGAAAATATGCACTGAAATAGCTTCATATGATCAAGTTTCGGACCACCTGATACATTAAATATCAGTCTTTTAGTTTAGGATTTCATTATTATTTATGCACTTGTGCAAAGGAATGAGTAGGCCTACGTAATTCTCAAACAGAAGGGAAAGCATTGATTTTAAATGCTGTCATTTTCTTCTGATTTTTGTGATGTGCTATTTTCTTGGAACTTTCTACATCTCATTTACTTAGGAAACATTTGTAACTTTACATCATTTATCATATTTAAATAAAAGGATTTTCCTTAGCATCAGCTTTAGTTCGGACAGCTTCTTAATTTTAAAAAATAGCAAAAATCTCTGTTAAGAGATTATTTAATTTCTTTCTTATTAATTTTATTTCATTTCTTGTCTTTTACAGAAGTAACTGAAATTGTGTAAAGTTTGAAATTTTAACTTAAAGGTTCGTTTAAAAATATAACAGAAAATTTTACAAATGTCCTTACTGTCACTTCTTGTTCTCATTTATTAAAACAAGTTGTATTTTATGTTCTTAGGATTGTTAAGGTTCTTAGGATTGTTAAGGTTCTTAGGATTGTTAATTTGACTTAATTAATGTCTATTTCTTAGCTATTTTGAATCTTAAAACCATTTATATATTTGCTCAACTCCTTCCACTGTGATTTTTATTTAACTCCACCATTAAAATAGAACTTAAAATTTAGGATATAAAATACCCACTGCAATACATCGATCCTTATACGACAATTATCATCGTACGAACTATACTTCTATTTTAGAGTGTTTCAAGGTCAGTATCTATTTGCTTAGTTCTAGAGATTTCTGGACTGATTTTCTGAGTCATTAGTCAAGGGCAAGCTAACGTTTTATCAGGCTGCACAGCTCATACTCAGTTTACGTCACTATTACGTACATCCCGTTCGCATATTTCACAAGTGCACATCTATGTAGCCACCGAGGGAGTGGCTTCTAGGATGGACCAATGGGAATCCAGTAATATTTCTGTCATGTCACATGACCTTTCGCGTGCTTTAAGAATGAAACAAGATGGTTGAAAATATTTGGTCATGCGATTTTCTGTACAAAAGCATCGTCGATTTCTTCTGAAAATTTTCATTGCGAAGTTAGATCAAATATAAGCAATAGTGAAGATTTCACTACCTGGTTGAAAGAATTTGAAATAAATACAAACACATGTTGGATACTCCGCAAAAGTATTCATGTGTAATATTATTTAATAAATGGTAAATAAAATGAAGAAAGAAGTATGTAATAAACATCTGAGCCCAAGTGCTATCTTTACATAAAAGTATGCATGTGAGAAAAATATTTACATCAATTATATATGTAAATAGAAGTCTGCATTTTTTATTCCAGTCTATATGAAAAAGATGTTCTATAATAATTGCCAATGCAAAATTTTATTCAAAGTGAACTTTACTAATTTGCATTCGTATTCATTTAGTGTGTTAAATTTCACATTTAATAACTGCTCACTCTTAAATGTACTGTTTACACAAGAAATACTCATCAAACAGACTGAATTTATCTTATTTCGCAACGAATATATTCAATTTATTCACATGTAACTTTTAAAGTTAACAATGGATATAATCAGATCAAGCACAATACATATTCTGAATCTTACACTTTAAAAGCCAAAAGAATGGAAGCCCTGAAATAAGAAAACACTAGATTCATTGTAACACTTCCAATCCTTCTCAGCTCAATTAAAAATTATGTCAATAATATATATGTGAAAAATACGCTCAATTAAAAATGCGCTTGAATGCTCTTAATCCACAGGTGTTAGTAAATGCATAATATTCGACGCTAATTGTAGCTTGAGTCCTTTTTTCAATGTAAAGAGCGATAATATGCCGTAAACATCAATCCAAATATTAATGCGTGATAAAAATCGCGAAAGGGAAATGTCAGCGATTCATTAAACTCATAAAAACGAAATAACTAGGAGATTTTCTACTATTACGCCGTACATTTATAACTGCGAAACAAATGCAAATTAAAACGTAAACTTTCGCTCACATGCATGAAGATTTAGCGTCACAAGAGCGATAGAAGCTCATTGGTCTATTTTCGAAACCCCTCCCTCAGTAGCTACGCTGATGTGCACTTGTGAAATATGCACCCCGTTCTTTAATCCGCAAAAAAATAAGGTATAGGCTCAACTGTTTTGTTACAAAATATCAACCTGCAAGTCTATTAAACAGACTTGTTCTGAAGATGAGAGATAAAAGAGAAATGGAAACTTTATTAGTTTTTAAGCCAAAGTAAAATTCAAATAGCCTTAGAAAATAACAAACTTGTCCATCTGAAGGAATAAATTACCGCAGTAAGGGCAACTAATTAATTCCAGATGTTCTTTCTTGAGTTTGGATTAATCACTTTTTAACTGAAATAAAAACATTTCAGAACAAATTTCGTAATGTTTGTTATCTTATAAATTAATAACGAAATCCACCATTATTTTCCGGATTCCCCGTGTTTTTAATACTTCTATGAATTACTTATGTCAAGAGAAAACAATAGTCATTATTTCTCGGCCTGTGATAGTTATTATTTCTCGGCCTGTGATAGTTATTATTTCTAAGCCTGTGATAGTTACTATTTCTCGGCCTGTGATCAGGACCTTAGAGTTGAAGTTGGGCTCATTCGTGTTATTTCTTTGTAAGCATCATAAAAAGCATTTGTATTTACATAAGTGCTTAAAATGACGAGGGATGTTGTTTGGCGTACGCTATTTTTTAAGTAAAGGTTAAATTTTTTATGCTTTACGCTCAATTAAATGGATTCAAGTTTACTGCTTTCTTTTTATAATTATCCATTAACTTCGCAATTTCTTTTTTCTTGAAATACAGAAAACTCATTGCAGTAACGTTGATATTATAATTAATGGGAGCATCTGAAGCAAAGCTTCCCAACATAGAATTGCGGTTGACTCTAAAATTTAATTTATCAGTCTTAATTTAAAGCCTTTCAGATACACATACATTGCAATAATAAATTTCCATACAGCATTAAATGCATTTAATATTACAGATAGTTTATTTGTGAGCATGGCGATGTTGAATGATAAGAATAAGAGCTAAACTTTGCTTAAAAGAATTTAAAATTTCAGAATAACAATTACAAATAGCAAAGAATTGCGATAGAAAACAATTCCGCTTTTGATTTAGTGTTTTCCGATTTAACTTCTAAAGATAGACATCGTGATGAAAGGCAAAAGTAATTTCGAAATCTTTCTCAGTAATCATAAAATATGCTTATGCACGATGATAAATTAGACATGTTTTCAATCACTGAATTTCACAGAAGGGAAGAGAAAGATGATATAGCGTATTTCTCACTTGAAAGAAGATAACAATTTTTAATACAAATGCAGGGAGAGCAAAACGCAACATCAGCCTCAGAAATGATATTATTTCCTGTTCTAAAATACGCGCTACATTACTTGAGTTACAAACATTTTCAGTACTTTTAATCAAATTTGAGGCACACAAATGAAATTATAATTGAATTCTGACTAGGAAAAATTAATTCAATTGCGGTAGTCAAAAACATTTCCCGTTAAAAGGTTAAAAATTCAATCACGTATGAACCAGCTTACGAAATAAAGTAATTTCTAAATATGTAGGGAATATATTTACAAAGATGAATAAAAATATTTCTGAAAGATCAATTTTATACATACAGATTTAAGAATAGCATCTAGCGCTGCGAGGTTTATTTAACAAGAGCCAATCCTCTTTTGTCATACTTCCGATTTAGCCCTTGACATCTGAATTTACCGTAAAGCTGGCCAGAAATCTCTGCAGAATTTGATACAAAACAGATGTATTAAAAATATAAAATTTTAAACTATATATTATCAGTTACCGGTAAATATAGTGTCACTCACAGGTTACTGATGCGGTCGGAACGAAAAGTATAGTGTCGGTCATTGAGGTTTGACATGCTGTTTAATGTATTTAATAAGCACTTATTTTTTCATTAATTTTCATCTATTTTCTATTTATTTCCGTCTGAAATATTCCAAAACGCAAATAAGTTAAATTGGAAAAGAGAGTGAAAACTATATTTAGAAAGTGTGGATTCACCAACACTAGACCTGTGCTGTCACAGAGACTCAGTTTTCAATTAAATTAGTGCGTCGCCAGCTTGTTTCCTGTAATGGCTTTATCACATACAGCAGCGAGATATGCCTTAAAAAAATTTCCGGGAAACTTGTTTTTCCCAGCGCTAGTTTGAAAGCGAGGTTTCTAGCCGAAGCAATTCTTCTGAGTATGTACCATATTTCGCGTAAGTACCCGCAACATTTTATAAGTCTGTGGAAATTTTTCTCCTGAAGCTCTTTTTCGCTTAGCAAAAATGTATATTACTTGGAGATCTCTTTTGCTTGCGATCAGATTTCCTGAAACAATCAGATATCCTGGAAACAATCAGATTTCCTGGAAACGATGAGTCCAGGTTCGAGTTTCGAAGAAAGCTTGGATGTTTGTAACCGTATAGTGTCTTTGTGGTAAAGGGGTACCTAAAACAGTCTATTTAAATAATGATAAACAGTGTATTCATAATAATAAACAGTAAAAATTATTTCTTGCCAACTGATTCTGCGTATTTTATAACATCGTTTACAATTCTTTATCTTTTAGCAGTATATGTAATTGATATAATTTGAAATAGATTTAGTTTAGTATATATTCAGTTGCAGATTTACGGTAATTAATAACTATTTTCTAGCATTACCTATTATGTACATAGGCACGAAACTGCTTTGTTTAATTGTCTAGTTTATGGATAAGTGCCTCATCATAAAAAATTTAAAAGGATTTTCTAATGTTATGTATTTTATAAACGAAACACCAGTCCAATTTAAATAGTCTTTCATATTTATTTAGGTGTTAGGCTTTTAATAGCAAATCCGAAATTTTATGCTTTTTGGACGGGAATACATCGAAAGAGAATCTTTTCTTTAAGAGGACAATATTAGCTATTGGGCAATAAAGGACAATGCTTATTTACGTATTTCGTTAATATATAAGATATAGATATTTCGTTAATATATATATTTCGTTAATATATATCTTAGGCCACATAATCTAATCTAGATCCTACTAATGAACCTGGCCAATTCTCGCACAGACGTGAAGTAAAACCAGCACAGAAGAAGGGTGAAAATAACCCTTTAATTATTTCCGACTATGAACCGAAAAGGCACGTACTTCGTGCTTTACAATAACACCGACAACTTACTGTGGAATCTAACATTATTATACAAATCATTTCAAGTCTAAATATAATAGTACTGGATTAACACGCTAAGTTACGGCTAACTTAGGTCGACTAGACAACCTAACAGGCGTGACATTCACTCGAAATGGGCAAAGGGCATATCAGCGTAACAGCAAGGTCAGAAACGAAACGTGCGCTGGTTAGCGAAAACTCGCTCTGAATAAACTCCAGAATTCACCCGTTTAAATACTCACTTCCATTAACTTTATAAATTTACATCCTGGCTACTCACTTCCATTAACTATATAAATTTACATCCTGGCAAGGAAATACTAGGGAAAATTGAGGAGTTCAGGAAAAATATTAATAATTTGAATGATTGGTTAAATAACTTAAGGGAAGCCCTACAAACACAAACTTAAAGATTATCATAATAAAAGTTAAGAAATGTTAATGCTTATAATTTGTTTTGCGTGGAATTTCATAATTTAAGCTGTTATTCTGTTTTTTATTACTATCATATGACATAAAAATAATATTATATTAACGTACGTTTACATATATGTGTACATTAAAATGGTATTTTATATATTTTCATGTATGAAAATTTTACTTAAATAAATGTTTTTATTTATTTTTTACTGAAATAAATTAAAGATATTTACCATCTGAGTGAACTTTGGCTGCTTTTAAAAATGGAATTATATTTGCCATTTATATTTTACACATTGATATCTGCAAAACCAATTTTAGTTCTTGGAAATAACCGCATTGATAAGTCGAAGTTTAATGATTTGCATATTTTTAAACTTGAAAGAAAATTTAATAACTATTTATGCATTAAAACACACAGCATATTTTTATCTGTTTGTCTGAACCCTAGATTTTTGTATTTTGAAAGTATTCTCTTAATTAAAAGTGAGTTCATTGCAATGAAATAGATAATTGACTCAAAAAATGTAAAAATTGTATCAGGGTTTTATTTTAAACATTACTTTAAAGTGAATAAATTAAGACAATGGGCTTAATGCATTTTCTTTGACATCTGTATTATTAAGTTACATATGCAGTACAAATTCTGCTGTTTATGAGTTTAGAAAGTGTCATAATATTAGTTTTTGAAATGCAATATGGAAAAGATCTAAAGTCCTGTAATATTAAAGCTATTGTAAGATATTAAAATACACCTTCAAAATAAAAAAATAACTGTATCTATTTTAAACATTTGAAGAAAACCTAATAAAGGTCATATATCTTCTCATTTTGTGTTGGTATTTATTATCTAATCCTCTTTAAATCTTGCTTTATGAGCTGATATTACAAGTTTTATTTTAATTTTCATTCTTTGATTACACCTTCAAGTTGCCAACTGATAGCGGAATTCAGGAGAATTTATTTTACTAACTGGGCCTTCTAACTTTGAGTATCCTGAAAATGCCAGTTTTATTAGGTATATATGATAAGCAAGAATTCTACTTTCACTGCTTATGAATGAAATCTAAAAGATTTATCAGAAAACATATTCAAAACACGCTGCTGGAGATTCTGTAAATCAGCATATAAGAAAGAGCCATTTCAATAAAGCATATAAATTACTTTTCTGTATTGTACATACTGCTTTAATTTACATGCTTTTTATATTAATTCATAAGATTTCGTAATTAAAGATAATCGTCAATTTTAAACTATGAATGGAAGATTTTTTGATCTAGATTAGTAATTTTCTTGTGGATTGAGAGAAATGGAGAAGGATGTATATGTATAGACCGAATTCTTTTTTGTGTACTTGAATTTAATTAGTGATTTAATCATAGAAAAAATATTGTTGCTTATTTATTTAGAAAGCAGAACTGGTGAAGTTTTAAGTATCTTAGTTTCAATAACTTTGCAATGACGTAAATGGGGTGCAACTCGTATTAACAATTCACATGATGTAAAATACTCCTTTATAGATAAATAAAATGTTTTTTCGTAGTGTACTATTTTGTATTTTAAATCTCTTTTCTATCCAATCTGAATCTTGGCATGTAACAAATTTCAACATTTTATTAGTTGAAAGGAAAATAGCTTTTAGAGTAAAAAACAAAAACCAGCAGTTGATAACTAGGGCTTATGTTCTTCCTTCGTTATGCTTAGGAAAAAAAGGCCATCTTATTTCTGCTGCTAGGTCTACTCATCCTGATCAAAGCTAGCTCTTGTTATATTTGTCAGGATAACTGTCAAGAAAATCTGGGTAATTCTCGAACCTCTCCCATGACGTCATAACAGTAGCGGATTGAGGGTGTTGTTCTTATGGATCCCCATGTTTTCGGTTGTGTTAATGGAATTGAGGAAGCCTCACATTTTCACACTCGGGTTTCAATTATTTTCGTTCTTTTTAAGTGAACTTTAAGAATTAGGCGCTGTTGTCAAAGATTTAGCTTTTAATTGCATCACGAATTGCTTAACCCACACATTTCCTCATTTAGTTTTCCCGCTTCTTTCATCTGAGGCTATTTATAAATTACGAATTCATCAAAGTGAAACCCCTCTTCTCTTATTTCACATTTAGAAAATCTGGTTTCTTATTTAATTCGCTTTTTTCCATCACAGACTATAAGACATCAATTAAAGAGCAACAGTGCGTAGTTTAGTTCCATAATTTTTAATTTCTTTTTACAGAAAAATAAAATACCACAAGATTTTTTTTCTTTAATTGCAACGTCGGAAAACCACTTTTAGATATTTAGGTCTTTAAAAAGCTTTATATATTTTAAAAAACTTTTTAAAAAAATTCGGAACTCTAAAATCTTTTAGATATTTAGGTCTCTGATATTCACATTTACTAAATTATATAAAAAGGAAACTATACTTCAATAATCATTTTAAATGTATTTTATTTGCATTTCTGATAGAATTTCGGGGTTTATTTTTCAGTTTATTTCCCGCATGCGGTACGAAACATTTGCAAACTATGATTTTTCCAGTTCTCTCGTTATTCAAAGCTTTATTTTAATTATGTTTGTACTATTACTCCTATCCATAATCTTGGATTTTGTTCCATTGAATTTTGAAGAAAATTGACAAGTTTATTATTTAAACTTAAAGCTCTTTTTCAAATTTTATTCGAAAATCGCCCCTTACAGTCAGGTTATCAGATAACTCCCACATAACACAAAACCAACCTCGGGATATCTCGGGATAATGTTGCTCACAAGATAAGCACAGATCCTCAGGACAACAGGGAATATACCGCGAACCTCCTAAATTTGTCTTGCCGAGTGCTTAATTCCAAATCCCAGTATATCCTCAGAACATCTTAATTTAGTCCCACTGACAGCGTATGGGATGTTATCAGGATCATAAACTAATTAATGGAATTATAGTTAAATTATGATGAATTCATATCATTAAAGCTTTGTCGATACGCCATATATGAACACATTTGTTACGACTACCTTCTGTCTAGTATTTCGGAGAATATAAATAAATTTGGTTTCTGAGAATATTAGAATATCACTTCTCAAACCGATCACTTCGGAAAGTGAACAATATTCCTGAGAATATAAATAAATATTAATATTTCTCTATGGCGACCATCATCTAAGGCGACGCATTATTTTTGTAAGACGAACAGCTCTATAGAAGACCGAAATGGCTGAAATCGGGGATACTTATCATATAAAATTCTTTTTACGCAAAATTATTGTACTGTTATAATTCAATAGCATTAACAGTGCACGAAACGGAAAAGAATTTTCTGTACTATAATTTTAATAAAAAATTCTTTACTTTTCCTAATTTTGTCAATATTTATAACAATATTTGTAAACTGCAAGTACAGGCAATTTATGCATAGAATTTGGTAAATATTCTATAAACAGCAAATCCATTTAAAATATGTTTCCATGCCTAAATAAGTTTTTAAAAACGACAGGAAAAACAGAAGTTAAAATTAATAACGAAATAACAAGACTAACCTGGATATCTATATTTTTATTGAACAATATTTAGAAACAACACTTGTAGAGTCATAGGCTATTTTGAATCAGGAGACGTGAAAAATGAGCAATGCCCTCGCTGGGACTTGAACCTCAGACTTCTCGAATACGTGCTGAGTGTGCTGACTATTACACGACGAAGGCATGCTAAGAAGGCAGAAGAAATACCTTATACACTCAGAAAAATACGTATAAAATTAGAAGATTTGAAATGTGCAAATTCCAAAAACCGAAATTGATAGAACTGAGAAAAAATATTCTCAGAATGTTTAACAACGGAAGTCTTTCGAAAAATGCAGTATGGATATCTTCAGGATATGAAATTAGCGAACTCGGATATCCTCATATATCTCGGAACTTAGCGACTTAAGCAATACATCCTTGACACAGCCTCCTTCGTTTTTTTCTTCACATCAGCAAAGCGTTTTTCTTTCATGTCTCTTTTCTTTCTAGGAAACAAAAAAAAGTCATACGGGTCTAGGTCTGGTGAGTATGGAGGATCTGTCGTACAGACAGGGCTGTGTGAGCAGGGGAATTGTCATGATGGAAAAACCAGTCACCTGACTGCCACAAATCGGGCCGTTTCCGTTGCACAATCTTTTCAAAACTTTCAATCAGAAAGTCTAGTTAACTGCCCGACTTTGCTGAACAAACTCTGAATGAACGACTCCTCTCACATCGAAAAAACAAATCAGCATTGTATTATTGTTTGATTTCATCTGACGAGCTCTCTTGGGTCGAGGCGAACTTGAAGTGTTCACTGGCTTGATTGTTGCTTTGATTCAGGATCGTAAGGATAGCACCAAGTTTCGTCAGCTGTAATAATTATTGAAAAAAATTTTGGATCATTTCCGGACTAATCTTTTAAAGCACAGCATGCTCCACGCGACCTTGTTTTCGTTCGGTAGTTAACTGCAAATAGCACAAATTTGGCAGCCAGCCGTCTCATTCCCAAATCTTCTGTCAAAATTCGCTGATGTAATGATCATCCCATATCTCCCACAGTAGATAACTATACGGATGAATTAATACTGCTAATGAAAATAAACTACAAGAAGTTTTTGGTGGATTTTATTGATTTTCTGAAAAAGTTAATTTCGATTTCCGGAAAAACACATATTCAGTACAAAATTTTTTGTTTATTATACAGTTATGAAAATTTTATTTCAAGGCGAAGCTATAAAATTATTCGATATTTTTGTAATGATTTTATATATTTATTAAAAATAAAAGTCGAAAGCTTTTCGTCAAGCAGGTTAATGTTGTAATACACAGAAAGCGAAATGTCGGTCCTTGAGATAGAATTTTGTCGCATTCAAAAGGTTAACAATATTTGTTATTATAAATAATACTGACTGACTTTCTGATGTGCATATATTGTCACACTGTTCTTAAAGACTCATTAAAATTTCAGCTATGTCATTAAAAAGTAACTTCAATGAATTTGCTGCATTTCATGGGCAATCGATGTAACGTTCTCGTTAATTTGTGTTATATTCTAAGTGTTTAAAATTTAAAAACATAAATATTTAACGGAAAATTGCATTCAAAATAATGTTTTTAGACTTCTTATATGTGCATTTTCATGCTTTTTTTACTAACAATCAGACACTTGCTCGAAAACTTGTATCGAGAATTGTCGAATCTATCAGTTTCGTCCGGCCATTGGATTAAAATTAAGGTGTAATATCTAGTATGTTTAAGGAACATAAAATGCGGCAAGAAATTTGTTTAAAATGTTACTAACATAATTTTTTATTCTGATAAGAGTTACCTTTAATAATCTACTAAATTATGTTAACGGAAATCCTGACCAGTCTGTTGCATTTAGACTAAGAGAGTGAAAAAGGTATTGATAATATTTCACATGGGAATGGTATTTATAACATTTCTAATTTAAATAATAGAATTTTCATTAAAAAAGTGGAAAGTGTTGGTGAGAAAGCTCAGCAACCTCAAATATTATTCAAAGCCTAGAGTAGTTTTCTCTTAAAACATTTCTTCTACTATGTAAATTTCTCTTTTGAAACACTGGAGAAAAATGAAATCTTTCTTAACAGTACCCGTAATGTTAATGATATAACTTAACATTTCTCAGCATTAAGCGTAAATTTCTTTCATTCTAAAGCGTTTAAGATTATTTTAAACTTCACGCAACCATTATTAAACATTTTATTACAGCATACCGAAACAAAGTATCTGCCATTACAAAACAAATGAATACTGCTCGAGGTTCTCTCAATGCAGACGTCATATAATATTATTCTTCTCTTAAATAAATTTTGAAAGTTTTCCTTCTTTCATTGTAGCTTTCAATGAAAGAAGGAAAATTTTTTCATTTCACTTTAGTTAAATAAAGTTACTTTTGGTTATACGGTTAACTTCCTACAAAATAATTTTTTCTTTTTTTAGTATTTCATTAAAGCAAAAGGACAGAAAACGCAGCTAATTATAATCTTCAAAACAACTTTAACTGCACTTTCATTTTATTATTTTTTTATAAACCTTCTGTAAAAATGATCATTTGCAAATTCAGCTGTACACATTTGCTGTTATTTTTATAGGTAAATGAGACATACGATAGCATTTGATAGCTTAAATCATTCTCACCTCTTTGGTCATATTAAAATAAGGCACGACAATGCCCTCACACTTAGGCCTTTTTTTATTCTAAATTCCATTTTACTTAAGTTATAGTGAAACATTTGAGCAATAAAATTTCACCATTTTGAATTTTCTGTTATAAACATTTAAAGGCTTTCATTTCATCTACAGTTTGTTCTGTAAATATTTAAATGCTTTCTTTTCTTCTACAGTTAGTTCAATAATTGAACGTTATGTGTAATTCTTACTTGGAATATTAAGAGACAGAGTGATGAAATTGTTACCGTCATCCACTGGAGACTGGAAATAGATCATCGGAGAATTCCAAGAAATCTTACTGAATATCAGTTATCAGCGCGCATTAAAAGAGGCACCAGGGTTTACTGGTGGATAGTAGATCATTGACAAATTCACTAACTTCCCTGTGGGCTAGCTTGGTCCCAGGTGGTGGAAAGGAAGTGGAGGTCACACACGAAAGATCAATACCGAAGTGAAGCAGATGACTATTATTCATCATGTGAGATTAGTGCAATTTATCTTAAAGAACATGGATCTGTTTTTTGTTCTGTTGCTGTTTAAAAATATCTTCAGAAAGGAAGCAGCCAGGAATAATGAACATTAATAAAAATAGAGTATTTGCGTAGTATAAGTTATTTTAATCTCTTTGCGCGTTATGTGTAACTGCAATAGCATTTTAAAGAATAAATCTGTTAAAACGCTATCTGATTCTTTTAGGAAATGAAATCCAGATCCTTTTCTTACTCTCATATTGAGGCTAACACAATTATGGCCGTTGAGAGTAACGTGTAACTTTCAGTATCTATCATTCGTTTTTCCTCTGAAAGCAGAATTGGCACAAATACATTAAAACTAAGAAAGTTGAAAGAGACTACAAGAAACTCTTTTAGCTCTTATTAAATACATAATTCCTAAATTATATTTCAAGAAATATACAGTCTTCAGATATTCATTTTTTCACAATATTCTCCATTCTCTCGTTTTTAACAAATGTTATTAAGAAACTGATCCGTTAAATGTTTACTAATTCTCTGTATCTGTTATTTGCATAAATATTTTGCACTTTTTCTTTCTCTGTTAGAAAAATTCACCATGCAAATTATTGTAATCTGGATCTTGAAGTATTTCCCTGGAGACCACAGAATGCGAAAATTAAATTAAGAATTTTAAAAGGCGTACATCTCAATAGCCCTGTCTCTAGTGAGAAAGCTCTCTAAGGAGGGAATGGTATTTTAAACATCTCGTATCAAGAAATGGCTGCATTTTAACTTTACGTTAAAAAGGCTTATTTCCTAAAAGGATTGGAATAGCACTGTTTTCATCCCATAGGGACAGTTTTTAGAAGGATAGATAGCATTTAAAGGCATTGAAGTTTTGAATATCATAATGTGTTTTCATTTTCCATGCCGAAGCCTAACAATAACTGTGCTCTAAATACTAGTATATGCAAGTTACCGAAACGAAGTAGAAGACGGAAGTCTTTCAGCATAGTTATTTTAGGCATTATTTGTTTCTCAAGTACAATATTATTACAATAATTATTTATGCTTAAATTTATTCTTAACTAGTCATGTGTACATTAGGGGTATAAAGGACAACTCTTGTCTGTAAAATTTTTATTAATTTAGAAAGTAAAATAAAGGAACTGATAAATTTTGTTACAACTGGCCACAAACTGAATTTAAACATTTGTTGCCAATTATTGTTACATTAAAAGAAGGAGAATATTTATAAATGAAACAATATCTGAAGTAACGTTTGAGTCATTTAAAATAAGCAGTAAATCTTAGACTGCATTTTCCAACTGGTATACTATTCCATATTTATTGTCATATATTTGATGATTTATGATTTTTAACACAGTGAATAATATGAGGTCTGAAATTTGAACGCAGTGCATATTTTAAAGTATTAAAACAGAAATTTTATGAATTTGCTTTCGGTTTTAATTTCCCTCAATCCCAATGAACTTTCATTATAATTTGCTGTAAAAGTTGTCTGAATTTAGTTAGCTTCTGATAAAAATTTAAGCGCTATATTTCGAATATTATAGCTAGGAGTTTAGGAAACTATATTAAACCCTGAATGTAAAAAACGCATAGTTTAAAAGTGATAGCTATTTTTAAATAAAATTATCTGAAATTAAATATCGCCTTTATTATTTAAATATATTCCTACTTGCACAAGATAGGCATACTCACTTGAAATGCATTTTATTTTAATTAGTTGTAAAACTGCCAAGTAAACACATATCTATGAATACTTTATTCTAATCACATGACTCAAATTTATGATAAACACAAGTATTCAGATTTGCCTGCTCTAAATGTCACTTAATGAAATCTGTAGAAAAGGTGTAGAGACTTTAGGTTTTTCGGAGCCGGAAACGTAAAAAATTAACTATGTCATCGTCGGGATTTGGACAAAGAGCATTCATTTTCCAGCTAACCACTTATTGCATGACGAATGGAGGCACGGCAGACGGCGATTATACTTATAATAGTGATTATACTTGTCTTTATACTCTTTCTCAATTAAGGGTGACTGAGGAGATGCACGAAATCCAGTCGACTCCATTCAAATGCTACCGGGTTATAGTTCGTCACACTCCTAATTCGGCCACCGCTGTACAGACACTGGGTTTTTTTTAGCGAACAAGCAAAAAATCAAATGTGTACCAGGATTCGTACCACAGATCTTGCAGCTGCTAACCACACGTGCTATCACTTGAACACCAAATGCATGTATGGGGTGGAGATGCGCTAAATCCTTGTAAATTATTATTAATCCATTAAATTAATTCATACGCACTACCTTAAAAGGCAGAAAAGAAATCTAAATAGACAAAAATTTCAAATTAAAATACGATTCCATAATTTACATAAAATATTAAGTTATTCCTTCCTTTATTTTTCATAACATTTGTAATGAATAACTAAATCATTATTTTCGCTAAGTAACAAGCTTAGGAAACTTAAGTAACCGTTTTAAATTGGTTGAATTTCCTCTAGCTTGTCATAATTTTCTGCTAATTCATTTATGTTGTTATGTTCGTACCCATACAATGGTGCAGTCGTTGATATATTTCAATTCTCCACAAAATAAAAACTGACAAATATCTATTAAAACCACACAAAATATCATATAATTGAAAAGACGTAATCCTTCTTGTCATGAGTAAACATTGCTTATGATGTGACAGATATATTTTGTTCACATGTTTATTATTTAGAGATGACATGCTTTCTTTTTTCACACACCATTTCCATTTCAACTATCTTCATTAATGTCACAATGTTTCTTGCCAATTAATGCTGCTCCCGTACACAGCTGAGCTGTCATCCAAAGTATTAGTCATGGAATTAACCGCTGCCTTTATGATATATTTCTTTGCCTGTTACATTTTGAAATTTCTTTTTCTAAATCAGAATATCCCTGTTCTCCTCTTATTCTTCTTTTTCTACGAAACCATCTTTCTTTTCACCTAGCTTCATTAATTCTTCAACAAAGCTGCGTTTTTCTTTATCCTGGGAAGAAGTTTCGTTTCATTTTTATTCTTCATGTATCATAAGTTTTTCTATTTTTTTTTTCCTCCATTTGTTACTTTTTTGGGGGGTTATGTTTCTGAGGTCCAACATTCTTAATTTCTACTCGTCTTCAATGCAAGTCGTTTCTGCACTATTCATTTAGAGATTACGACTAGTTTTTCTGGTTTGTTCATTGTTGGCATAAAGCCTGATGTTTTATACTAATTCTATTCTACAGCTATTTTTGCAGTTTTCGAATAATGAAGGATTTTTAACTTTCTGATTCTTAAAGCCAAAGTTGATTTTATTATAAGATTCGCTTCTTTGAAGTAAATCTTCAAAAGAACTGGAAATATTTGCGGCATTTGTCAATGGAAATTTAATACTTGCTACTAAAAACTGTTCGCTGGCATTTAGCACAAACATGTCAGATATCAGCGTAATTTTCTCAATGAAATCATTTCCACTTTCATATCATTAACCAGCTTATAATGATAACTTTGTAAGCTATCTTCCGTTCATTAACCAGTTATTATGATTTTGATCTTTACTGTAACTTCTCGTTTTCATACATGATCACCAGAGTACAAACTAACTTTGAGTGTATTTAAGCTGAGTGTTTTGAATCTTATTGGGGAGAGCTCCTGGCAACAGCGTCTGACATTATGGATTTGGCATTCTCTCGCTAGCCTATACTTTAAATTAACGGGTCGGTAAAATAATTCAGCCAGATATCTCAGTTCATTGAAGGAGAACACAGACTACTTTATTAGCTTTTGAATTTAATTACGTCATTACTTTTGTTGCTTCATTTAAGTAACCACAAGTGGTGGTTTTGACTGTAGCACACGTCGTGCCATTATGTTCGATTTAGACTAAAATAAAAAAAAAAGTTACTTTAAACCTTCCTCAGCACTTTGTGAGTAGTTAGGACGTGACAATATCTCTCTATCTATCCAGTAAGATCGGCAGAACATTAAGGAGCAGTTGTAGGTTTGCTATGTAGGGTGGCAATCGTAAATCCAGTTACAGAAGCAACCATACAATCTCGAAAGTTACAAAATTTGAGCAATTAAATAAAAAAAAAGAAACACATAAAATAATATCAAAATTATGCAAGTTATAATTTTGGGAATAAAAACTATTATAAAACTCATGTCTCAAAATAAGAATTCGAACAAATAATTTGATTTAAGAACCTAGTATGAGAAATTTGATTAATAATGATATTTATGTAAAATATGATTAAGAAATTTATGTAACTGTAATAACACTCATACAATATGCGCAAATAAGTGGCTAGTTGGTTTAAACCAATATCTGCGCAAATATAGCCAGGAGAATAATTGAAAAATACCTAAAACAATGATCTCTCGTGTTAAGAGCATTTACAGGACCCATCAGAAAAATGTATACAAACTTTACCAAATGGTATCTTCGTACTGATTTTGAAGTTGAATTATCTTTACAATATGTAGTATGGTGCTTGTTTACCTCATGTTGATAAACCCATGATTGTGATATGTGACGTATGTCATACGTCATATTACCGACTTGGCGTATGGCATGCGATAATGCTTCAAAATTGCCTTAAGGGACATTGAAGAATGTCATGTAACGCAGGAAAGCGGTTACGCTGGAAGTCCTATGTCAAGAAAGTACAGTGGCATGCTCAAGATTCTCCGTAGATACAATGACTAACACCTTATTCAAGCAGGCCCACCAGCGGCCGAGCGGTAAAGTCGCTGAACACTGGTAGTTCGGTCCGAGGTTCGAATCCCGCGAACGGGCTGGCTGCATGGGCGTTTTCGTGGTTTTCCCCATGTGTAACGTGTATACGAGCCAGTTTCCCTTAGAAAGTCCTCCACGAAAGGCATCCCTCCCCTTAGGCAGATAGCCCTCGAGGCTTTGCCATAATCACACATACACCATACACCTTATTCAAGCAATCGCTCGCCGTTGGGCTATAGACTGGCCGCGCATGGCCACGACTTTGACACTGCGCATTCTAAGTAACTGTGCAGGTACAGGCACAGGAAGAGAGCATTAACCTAACCTAACCTATGATATGTATGGCTATATTAACCTATAATTTAATACTTACGCACAAAAAGGAATTTTATTTCATTAAAGCGTGCATACATTTTTCTAGCAGACCTTTTAATTTACCGTTTCCTGTAAAATGTATTGATAAATAAATGAAGCAGATTTATTATGTAGAAGTCAAAGTTTCAGTGGTAAAACCAAATATTATCCTTTAATATATTTGCATTTATTGAGAAAAAAGTAATGTAATTTTCTACAATTATATAGAAATAGATATATTTCCGTCGAATGACATTCTTCGAAATTCTATTCCGAAGCTTTTTTTATCATCGTGCACTTCGGAGGAAAACTGTTTAAGATGCTTCTCTAGTTCAATTCGCCGATTTTATGTCCCAGCAAAACAGGAAATATTGCTATTTGAGGAAAATAATTGTTGCCAGCCTCGTGCCTATTAAACATATTAAAATAAATTCACAGCAAAATCTTAGATAACTAAGTATTTTCTGTCTAAAATAAGTGCATAAGCGAGTACGTTGTATTAATTTAAGATGAATAAGACTACAGCAATTTTTTCTAGCATTTTGAAGAGCTCATTTTTAAGAGAAGATTTTGTGTTCGTTACCTTGAATTTCTGGGGGATTCATTCTTAAACCTTTAGGTCTATCATAAATACGTAATTGTATATTGCTTTTTCAGGTGTTAAACAAAAGCGTGCATTCAAAGATCAGACCAAAATTTCTTAATTTTTACAATTTATGCGATTTTTAATTTTTTAAATATTTATATTCTTAACATTTTGAAAGTTTAAAGTAAGCTTTCCAAACAGTTAGACTGTAACTTGAAACATACATATTACAATTCTTCTATTCCGTTACTTTCTTAATTTTCATCAATCATTGTTGCAGCTGTTCTATTATAAAAAATATAGTTTGTGCAGAGAAAAAGTACATATTACTCCTTATTTGTAATTGTCAGAGAAGAGAAAAAAGAAGCTATCTATAGTTTTATATAATCCATAATACAGCAAAGAGTTCGTGGTGTTCTCACACAATCTTAATAAGAACAAGTTACTTGTTGGTCTCGTCACAAGATTCAGTCATCGGTATATAAACTCTCACAATATTTATCTTTCCAGAAGAGATAACATGAATCAAAGCTTACAATATCAATTCCGTTTCCTCGTGTTCAAAAAGTGCTAATATAACAACACATTCTTTAGTATTGGGATACCTTAGATTCGCCAATACAGAAACTGTACACACAACGCAGGAACCGAATACACTGAAATGGTGAACAAGAATATCGAAAGCATTGCAGCCTCGCAGGTGAACAGGAATACAGAGTAATTTCAATGGCACGAAGTATCAGGAGAACGAGCAGTTTGCTTCTAGCATTTTCCGCTTAGTTGGTAATATTTCATGATATTTAGGGCTTCGGTAAGTAGAAAATGTAAAGTTTCAACAGAATGAATGATGCAATACGAGTTGGTACGAAACTTTTATACCAAAGTTTTAAAGCGATCTTTCAACTATTGCTTCTAAGATCCATTCCCTCTCCTGCTGAAAGACTTATCGCAGATCGTGTTTCAAGACCAGTTTAGTGACATTTTTACTCCAAATAACTCTGTAGGAGAAAAATCATATAACTATTAGCAACGAATTTGCCGTTCACTACCGGTGAAGGTGGATAGTTTGTAGTTACACAAACGCATTATGGGCAGATTCGAGGTAATTTCTTTCGAGGGGACAACAATGATAACTGTTTCAGCTGCTGTGTGAGTATATTAGGGAAAAATCGAGTGGGATGTAAAGATGAGCGAGGTTTGAGGTCAGAATTCCCTTTCTTGGGTAAAAAGAAACGTTGCCAAGAATCATTATTCCATTAACAATGGCATTTAGGAGTTTGATTTGTAATTTTTAATTTCAGCTAACTCATATATTTTGTATATGTCATATAAGAAAATATTAATTTAGAATAGTGCTCGCAAGTTTTACACAATTTAAAAAAATGTAATGCTTTAAAAGTAAAATTATTCTTAGATACATTTTAGGGACTGACAACAAAAAAGTAATCCACTTTTTCGCATCAGCTCTAGTTTTGGAATTAGAAGCATAAATCTTTTACATGCTAACAAATATAGGTAACCCTAAACGGATAGCTCCAAAAGAAGATTAAAATGCATTTATTTGCACAATATCAGAAAACGAAGATCATCCCATTTAGTGTCTTCATTATTAAGGGTAAAAAAGTATGAGAAAATTCATTTGTACCTGGGAGAGATGAAGTATCAACAATATGTAAGATTAATTCGTGTAAATGTAAAACGATTGCCTTTTTTTATCGTCAACAAAATGGATTCACAAAACATTCATTCGTCTTTCGCCTTTACAATCAAAAACTCATTTAAAAAAAGTGGATTCGAGAAATAGATCGAGAATGAAATATAATTAAGCAACCTTAGACGGACAGAGATAAAATTAGTCTTCCACCACTGTGTATTAAACTACGACGGCGAAAATGATTTGTGAATGAATACTGAAAGCTTATAGAATGAAATATGAGTGATCCTTCAATAATTCAACTATTGCTATCAGCGGATAATGCCAGCTGCTACTATTCGTTCTTGTGGCTGGTCCTATATTAGGTCAGTATCCAAATATTTTCTTCGCAAACATAACTCAGGGTACTGCTCTCATTTAATTTAAAATATTCTTTCCAGTTTAAAGCTAAGCTTTAATGTCAGTATCAATGGTTAGTATTTACTCAGTTAAATCGTTAATTCTAAATAATTTCGTTTTTTAAGTGAAAACGTAAGGAGAAATGTTTTAGTGAAAAAGCAGGTAGTTGATACACATTCAGGATTATACCTAAAACTATAAGGTTACCATGTTTCAACACTAAACCTACATCTAATAAGGCAAAACTGAAGACAATTTTAAAATCATCGTCGTCACCGATATACGGAAAATTTACGCTATGAACAGTTATGAAAAAGCTGATCTAAGCCACTGCCAGTTTAATTGAAAAGATGTAAAAGATTAAAAAAATATATCATAATTCTGTTCTTGTTTGTTATTTGTCTGTTTTTCATATTATTGCAAGCTATTTGTGACATTTGTTAAATATATTAAGCGCTTTTTTTATTACATAAAACACATGTGTAATCTCTTCCAATTAATTAACTTTTAGATTAATTCAGCGGCCAACTTTTCTAAGTTTAGGAAGATTTAACCCTCAAACAGGATTTTATTAAATAAAATGTATAAATGATTATAAATCAGTCCTTATAATAAGAATCTTATCGAACCGGTAAACTTAAAGGTAAAACTACCAACAAAACTTCTGGATCTCTCAGGAAGACAGTCACCTAATAATTTATTTGCAATTACAAAAAACTACCAGCAGTTGTTTAGCAAAGTTTTCTGCTGTAGAGGAATGTGGCGACTAAATTAAAAACTCATCAAATCTTATGTTTTTGAATAATAACCTTAATAATTGAAAATTGAATATTTGCCTCTAAGTTTGATTTTGAATATGTGAACCCGGTTTTGCATAATTTTTCTTCAACAGCAAAATATTAGAAACATGAAAATAGTGCAAGCTTTTCAAAATGCCAATTGGTACATTTTTTTAAGAATTTATTTTTTAAGAACTAAAACTTAGATAGCTAGGTTCACCGTCCACAAAGTTACGCTCGAATTAAGTTTAGCACAAATAATTTTTTTGGTAAAGGGATTTTATTTAATATAATATTTACGCATTAAGCTTAAATAATACGGAAATGTTTTACAAAAACACATTTGAAAATATAAATGAAAATTTATATCTTTTTTTTTCATAAAATTGTCCGAAAATAATGTTTTCATTAATTTGGCTCAAAATAATGTTTTTATCAAATAGCCAAATTAATGTTATCATGAAATTGTAGTTCTTACCAAAGATTAGTGCGTGCACACCAATTATAATTTACATATTAACATACATATAAATACACGCGTTCGTGGAATAATAACATTTTTGCAAACATGCAGACTAGACCAAAAATTTTTAACTGAAAATAAAATGTTTAATAACAATATACACATATGCTTTTACAAATCAATAAAAAGGAAGTTAAGTTAATGCAGCTTCAAAAAGAATACTTTTTTGACCATTAGGGCATTTTCGTATTAGCCCGAGTAGAATAATAAACTTTAGTCTAGATTTTACATTCGATTGATTTTTAATTTGTGCAGATTCTACTTTAGAGCCTTTATTTTAGTAGTCAAATTTTCTTTGTAACCTCTTAACTACTTTTAAGTGCTTTACTCTTATGTTACTAAAACCTATTAACATCTTCATTTCCAATAATATGTAAACCATTTTGGAGGATTGTAGGATTTATAAGCTTCGAATTATAACTTGAATTTTGGACACACGTGATCTTACTTCAATAGAGACATATTTCCTAACATTAACAACGGAAAAAGGGAGAAAATTATAAGCTTGAATTCATAAATAACTGAACTGCATATAAATGGACATCTGCAGGGAAAATAGCGAAGAGGAGTAATGCAAACTGTCTGTTCTTCTTACGTTAAGAGTAGGCTTATCGTACAAATTTTGAAAAAAAAAAAGTACTTGAAATAGATTTTAAAATATATATATCAAAAGATTTAGTTTGAAGAAAACATAATCAGAAGTTTACAGCAGATCATAATGAAACAAATAATCTTTCAAAAATTAAAAGAACCCCAAAATCATACAGTGTGGAGAAATTAATCCTTCTCCTGAGAGGCGATTTGTTTTCTTAATTAAATTCATTAATTGAACAGTTTTGGAAGCAGATGCGAATCAAAATATTAGACTACAGAAACCAAAATAAATTTTTTTTTACATTCTAAACTGTATGTGAAATGTAGTTTCGATGCAAATCGCATTTAATTCAAATGCATTTTTTTTTTTTTGGATCACTGCAAGTTTAAATATTTTTCGACATTACTGAAGCTTGCTTTAAAGCAGTCTTAAAAATAAAATGCATATTACAAATAATTTTGGAAAATAAATTTTCTGAAGATTGAAGTTAAATCTCATTTACGATAGGAATTAAATAAGTCTTTAATGTACTAACGCTATAATTTCAAAACTCGATTACAGCAGCTAGGAAAGATACTTTAATTTTTCTCTGGACCAGGAGTCCCCAGCGGGATTGGTATTGACGCCGGGATGGTCGATGAAATTTTAAAAGGGGTCAGTGATGATCAAAGGGTCAGCAACTGACTATGCACGGGAAATTGAACGACGCAACTGATCCCATTTATTACGAAAATTAGTAATATTATAAAATGGATAATTAATTGTTCATTGATATAAAGCTGTATCATGTAATAAGGAAGAAATTATATAAAATATACGTAAGGGGTATAATTTATTTAATGAACTAATTTTGCTGTCATAGAGAACACGCATTACGTTATGCAATACGATATTACCCACGTTTAAGGTACACGGAGATATACAATCCACTATTATGCACCCTAGGTTAAAGAACAACTCGAACTGGTTTGGAAAAAACGATTGTTCTCTGCAATCCAGTGCTTAAGTTGCCAAAATGCATGCGATATCATGTAACAATTGTTAAAACAGAAATGCTTTTAAGCTGAATTCGTCTAACTAGCATTAATTTTAAGTCATGTAAGGTAAAAGATAGATTTGGTCAGAGTGAACTCACCAAGCTGTTAATTTTAGTAATCAAGTTTCAAACAATCCATATTATCGGAAAATAATTAGATCCACGTTGAAGTTTACTTTCCGAATAATTTCTTTGCAAAAACGTCTTCAACCTATTGATAGCCTCATTAATCATATGCTATCGAGCAGTATAGTTGTTCGGTGGGCTACAGGTTATTCGTTAGATCTGTACATTTCTGAAATGACTTCTCAGAAGCTTTAGTTTTTGTAGATGCTTCCTATAAGTTTACTTATCTCATTGAACCGTTAGATTTCCTTTTGAAAAGAAACTTATTAGGGTTATCCCGGTCTACGTTAGGAAACGTATATTAGCAGCTTGAATTCAAGCATTGAAAAATTCCGGCTTCTGTTTATCTTACATTTACTTTTTACATTTCATTTCAATGAATATGAATTCAGTAGGCTATAAGGAATGCGTAAGTATATTGCCCGTTTGACCCTCTGATCGCGGGTACAAAAATTCATAAAATAGTAAAATAACTATCGCTCTTTTTTTTCCTGCGAAACTAATTACAAATGAAATCCCAATTTCTGTCAATGCGATAAGAATGTTCCTCGCGTGTATTCAGGATAAAATGTGAACGTGTTATTCACATATCCTGCTTTCAAGAGAGTTAAAATAGCGCAGGCACTGATGGATGGAACATACGTAAGCTGAGGATTTCTAATATTCCTAATTTCTTCATCATATTTGATGGAAGAAATAAGGTTCTGATTATTTTGAATGGATTTACGTTAATTATTTAGAGTTCTAACGTGTTTAGTTAAAATTACAAGTAAGTCCTGGTTTTTCATATTGTTACGAATTTTGTATACCTGTAAATAACTCTAAAGAAACTATGTGTGAAATTATAGTATCTGTTGTATAATATAACATACATATTACAGAGCAAGTCCATTTAACAGTGAGGTAATTTAACTTTTTGAGAGATTTAATATTTGATGCAAGAAATAGGGTTATGATGATTTTGCACGAATGTACGTTCTTTATATAGAGCACTA
This sequence comes from Stegodyphus dumicola, assembly GCF_044657685.1. Classification (NCBI taxonomy): domain Eukaryota; kingdom Metazoa; phylum Arthropoda; class Arachnida; order Araneae; family Eresidae; genus Stegodyphus; species Stegodyphus dumicola. The sequence continues at coordinate 137,062,611 of NC_140781.1, read as the reverse complement.
ATGTGATTAATTAAATTTACAAGTAAATCCTGCTTTGTCATATATCATTTATTATGCACGTATTTGGTCAACTCTGTTGCATTTTCAGCATAGCTTATCAATTAATTTAGAAGTTAATTAACAAAAATTCAGAGTTATATTTTCAAATTTTTCACAGGACTCGTTTCGATGGTTTTACCGAACCATCATTCTCAGCTGCCAAAGCGCAAATGAATGAAAAAGTCATTCATTTGGTTATGATGATGGTTCGGTAAAACCATCGAAACTAGTCCTGTTAAAATTTGAAAATATAACGCTGATTTTTGTTGTTTAACTTTTAAATTAATACTTGTTAAGCATGTTCTTGTATCTTAATTATAGCTTATCAATGCTAACAAAAATTTTAAACGTATTTGGTCAACTCTGTTACATTTGCAACATAGTCTATCAATGTTAAAAAAATGTAAAACATTATTTGTAAAAGGTAGCTAGATGTACGCTATGAAAGCGGAAAAAGGACTTGTATTGCATTAAATCAGAGATACTTCTTGTCTTAAAATCTTACACGAATAATTGCGTAATATAAGATACATGCCAAATAACGATATTCAACTTGAATGAGCTTCTGCTGATATTAGAGCTTATTAAATTCGTTTAACTTAAATCTGTTATTTTGTCTGCGCTAAATTCAGCTGAAATTTATCTTTTTAAAGTAAAATTTATGTAAGTAAAAATTACTTTTCGCACATTCTATTTCTCTAAGATCTTCCTAAAAGTTAAAACATATGCTGGAGAAAAAATATAGTTACTTGCTCAAACATTATTAATCACTTTCACATTACTATGTAAAGTTATTTAAAATAATATCCAGTTTATACCAAGGAGATGTTTAGGGAATCTTAGAACAATATAGTTAGCCTTTTCATTAGCGAGATACGATTGTTGGATCTACCTGAAAAGGACAGCGAAAATTCTAATAACGAAGCTTACAGAATTATTATGCCTTGAATTATTGCAACTTCCGAGCCCATATTTCGAAAAATGTAATAACAATGTAGGAAGCTGTTAACAACTGAAACAGACTTAACCATTGGTTGCTGTTCTGTGCGAGAGCTTTTATTTATCACAGTTTATGAAAACAATTATCGAAATTATGAATATTTACTTATGAGATAAAATCATTCAGAGGATAAAAGTGTTGCTCAATATTGCAATTCTAACAGGGACGTCAAATACGTTGTCGCAGCAGTCGTCAGAATGGCTTTTATTTCTTAACCATTGGTGTTTACATAATGTGAATTTCCTTCAAAGCAAAGCACATAATGTTGATCTCTATATCATAACGTACTCGCGTTAAAATATGTATAATAAAAGCATAATTAAAATAGGCCACCAATCTGGGATTTACATAAAATCAGAGTTGACTATCTTCTAGAACATTGAAAGTTAAATGCTGACTTCTCAGATAATCTGAAACAAAAATAATTGCAATCGTGAATTTCTTTCTTAATTAATGTGCAGTCAAAACAATCTACTTGTCGTTTATATAACTATTTGTTTAATTACTTTATTTTCGTATAAACAAAATATTTGTTATGAAGAAATTTGCAAAGTAAACTATTAATGTTTTCTTTCGAATCTGCTCCATCAAACAACAATGATCTCGCAAGAAAGGATCTTGACAACGTTTTGGTATAACAAATTCAACAGAGAATTCGAAGAGTTTTAAATACACTCACATTTCCAAGTAGCATAGCTCCAAAAATATATACGTAGACTAAGGACCTAATGGCATAATACGTATAACTAAATTTTTGGAGTCATGCTGCCTAGATACTTAAGTCGCCCAGCCAGTATAGCGGTTAATTACCTTGGCTGGCGTATTTATGGAACCAGGTTCGAAACCCAGAGAACGCATAAAAGTCTATAAGTGTATAATGTCTATGTGACAAGGAAGCATTCAAAATAGCAGAAAGAGCGAGAGCAGAAAGAGCAGCGGCGAGTAGAAAAGCTTTTCGAAAGGTTGATGACAGGAAGGAGCTGTAGGGGACCCTCGGACCGCCTCACAAGGTGTTGGGAGGAATAGCACACTTAGTGCAGCGGGAAAATAACCGTAAGACAAGTGTTGAAATTTTGGTGTTCCGCCCATTTCTGTTCGTACCTATCTAACAGAAACAAGTGGAAATTTAATGTTAGAGCTAGAAAAAATCATTCTTTATTTTATCTCTTTATTTAGTATTTCTTCCTTGTCGTAGAAAGAAATAAACTTGTTTAGATCATACATTTTACAAAAAATTAAAAAGCAGTGTCTTGCCTATTCATCTACCAAAGAGAATATTGAATTATAAATCAGTGGAAATAGCTTACTAAGAAGAATTTTCGACGTTAGATTGTATGCTCTTTGTTGTCGTAGAATTAAAGCAATTTTGTATTCTCTTTCGCAGAAAATATTTTAATGAATTTTTCGTTTTACATTAAAATCCATTATTCCTTTCATGATACAGCCTAACTTTAAAAGCAATGAAAATAAACAGTAATAAAAATAATAGTAGAATATCAACTTCTGCTTTTCATAGAAAATATGTGACTAATTTTGAAGAAGATAGGGTTAAGCTTGTGATAAATATGACATAGAATTAGTTTCAAAAATCCATTAAGATATGCTGGAAAAGTATACTATATTTATATCGTTTTAAAATTAAATCCGTATAAATTGCAAAGTACAACGACATGTCATGTTTTGAAACCTTGATCTCCGAACTGCAGTAAACATTTCGATACCGTAATCTTCTCCTTGAATAATCAAGATTCAAAGTAAACATATCTTTCAGCGCAATAAAATTTTATTTACTCCTAGTCTTTATTTAAAGTTATCTTTAAAAGACACTGTGCTAATAATAGCTTTCACAGCATAAGAAAATCCTTCTTCTATTTTGGTTGGGTGACAGATATTCCGTCGGGTATTACAGTTCGTGCGCTTAGTTCCCTTCAGACTTTGTTAATGAACTGTTGCATGGGCGAGCTAATTATCAGTAAAGTATTTGTTTTGAGCCACGCATCAGTTTAGTTTAAGACGTTTCATTAAGGAACAATATTTATCTGCCTCTTTTCCCCAAATACATTCTTTTGCTTATCCGAATAAATCAGTGCCGAAGCAAACCAGTTTAAACCTTATAATACGCTTTTAGATAGTTATTTTTGTGACAATAATAAAGGCAGGCTTACTCTTTTTAAATATAACGCGTATTAAAGATTTATCCAATTGATAAATATTTACACTTGATATTTGGGCTTGTTTGAGTGTGAGCACTACTTAAGTATGCAAAGAGGTAAACTACACTGTTCATATTTCAAAATGTTCTTTAGACAACAGAAGCTTTAACTATTAATTTCTAAAGCAACAGACACAGATCCCTCATTTTCGGGAGTTAAAATATTCTGGAAAGAAGGGAAAAGCGATGACTGTGTTTAAATTGAAAATAACGGATGAGGCAAAACGAACTCAAATGTAGAACCATTATTCCGTATTAAATAATAAAATTACAAAGTAAAACTCCTTTTTTGCCTAGTTTGTTGATTATTTTAATTTTTTACCAGAAACTACTTTTCTACTACTATCATATATTGCTACTAGACCTACTTGAAGTCTTTTACCGATTTATTGCTAAGACTAGAAGATGAAAAAAAAAAACAGAATAAAGGTGTGAAAGTGCCTTTTATTGAACGCAATTAGTTACAGACAGCACAATCTTTGTACTTACAAATCCACTTGTGGCAATAAAACTAAAGATAATGGTAGGTAGGTAGGTAGGTGACGGAAGATGGGGACGCTTGGTGGCTACCAGAGATAAATAGGCATGTGTCCCTCGCCTTCCACTATCTAATGGCAACAACTCCCTGTGGCCTCAAGAGTCCACACCGGGAGCTTATTAAGAGCGCAGGAGTTTACATGGCCAAACAGGAGAGACTTATTAACATTGCTTGACTAATTACATAATTACAGGTATGAGACTTGTGGGACGGATTTACAGATGAGGGGCTCAAAGCTAGGTACTAAATGTATGAAAACACAAAAACATGAAAATGTACAGAAAACCCACAGGCAGAGAAAAAAACGGGGGTGGGGAGAGGGATACACTTGATTAACACTGAAGACTTATGACAAATAAAACACACTTAAAAAATAATAATACACATATACCACATGTCAGATACATATTTGGCCTCATTGATCACATATACTGTACATTGTGGGGTGTGTTTACAGACGAGGGGCCAAAAGATAATGGTAACCTTAACTAAATTTAAAGATAATCTAGTAGTTCAATACTACACAAATTAATTTAACCTAGCAGGTTGACTCAGGAACGTACACCGCCATGATATTAAACTTCGGCGGCAAGAACGTGGAGCCAAGGTTTAGAAATCAAACAGCTGGTAGAAACAACAACGCTCAATAGCGAAACACGTTATGACTAATCTTTTCGCTACTTCAATGTAAATACACTACCGTTCACCCTAACTCATTTACATTCTGGCGAGGAAACATGAGAGAAACAAGAAATCACAGAAAAGGCTAACAAATTAAAATAGCTATTGGTAAAAATAATATAAACTTCACAACTATTTTAAGCCTGAGAGATAAAAAACTTTACAAATCTTTAATAAAGTTTGCGAACACTTACTGGAATAGCTAACAGGTTAATAAGCATAATATACTTCCAATAATTTTATTTAGTGAATATAATAGGTTTACAATAAGTTTTGAGATGCCCATACTTATAATGCGCTGAAATGTTAAAATCCAATCTGAGAATGGCTGTCTATAATTTCTTACGCAGAATTTATTTAGCTACTCAACCAAGCAACATTAATTGATATTACAGCCAGCCTTAAATCAACTTTGGAGACTTATCGTTTTTTACTTCTTCGTACGAAGTAAAAAGGAAGTATTGTAATCGCGAAAAGTTTCAGGCAGCGTATTTCAACAATAATATCCATTTTGACTACTATCGAATGCAATTTAACGATGGTTCTGCGTTACATCTGTACGTAAGGACAGAATAAAAGACTCTTTTCTTCTACAAAAATTATAAAACTGCTTTAAAATGAATTCTGAAGAGAATTTTTCGTGGTGTCTGTACATACGTACGTATGTATATCGCATAACTCAAAAACGAGTAGCCTCAGAACGTTGAAATTTTGTATGCAGGACTGCTATAACATTTAGATGTGCAACTCGTATTTTGGTTGCAATCTGCCGCACCAAACGTATATAAATCTATTTCTATACTCTGTTACCCGTCTCAGTGATCTCAGCTTCTTTACTCTTATATGTTTGTAAATTGTGCATTTTTTGCTTTAAAAATAATTGAATTATGTTGCTCTTATCTTTCCGTTAAGTTTTGTATGCCTTTAGGAAATCTGCAAGCAATATTTGTAGAATTATGAAAGATGTAAAAGCTGTTTAAGTGCGATTAAGCCTAAACTTTAAATAATATGGCGAACATGTTTGTTTACATTTGAAACACAAAAATAGTAGATTTGTTGCCAATCTAGATAGAGACTAAACTTTGCAACATCAAAGGTAACTCCTTTCTTTATTATTGCGAATTAAATCATGCTTAATACATTCTGGAATATTTTCGAGGAAATGAGTGTTTAAGATTTACTTCGTAATTTTCAATATAGATATTCTGAGTTTTTATGTTTTTTTTTGCCTTGACGTGAAGTGAGAACTGAATTAATTCAATGAGAAATACTGAATCGTCTGTGAAAAACTGTTTGTTTTTTGTTTTGTTTGCTTAATTTCTTGTATACATCGTTCTAGATTTATTATAGTATTTGAATAGAACATGTGGCAAAGATTAGATAATTCTCCAAATGATATAAATTTTGTGCATTCTGAGTTATAATACTATGAACGAAATATAACACTGTTAAGTGAACCTAGCGCCAGAGTGTCGCTATGGTAAACACATATAGTGAATTTTAAAGAGTGCATTTATTCTAGTACATCTTATGAGCTATCGACGAAGTATATTTAATTCAATCTAATAAGTTTAAATGAAATGCAAGAAAAAATTCGTATAGTTTAATTTTCCGTACAAGGAAGTCATGTGGTGTACACATCAGATTTTTTATTTAAATATTTACAACATTTATAAACAAATATAAAAGCATATGAAATTTTTACCCATTGCTCTCGAACAGCTTTCCAAAGTCTAAGGAGGTTGTAGCTCGACGTTTGGTTAACTCTCTTTTTAAAAGTCCAAAAGCGCAAAACTTCATTGGTGAAAGAAAAGAAGATTTAGTAGGGATATGAGGGAAGTGTATGGCCTTAATACCCGTTTCTTGTTCCATTTTTTCCAGGAAATTAACAGTAGATTTTAACGTGTCACTGCTTGCTTTGTCTTGGCAGTTTCACTGATTGATCACACTGTGTGTAAAGAGAGACAAGACATTTCATACTTGAGCATTGGGTGTAAAATATGTTTTTGATAATATGTGGAGTTGATCTTATCATTTCCATTCTTTTTATTTTTAATTTGTCGTTATATGAAAAACCAACAGCAATCATAAATTCTTTAGAAAAACTTTTATATTATCGAGCCACGTTTTAAGATATTTTTGTCCTCTTTGATGATAATAAAATGATCTCTTTTCATTGCAGTCGTTTAAGTACACCCAAGATCTCTTGTGACAGCATTTGTCTATTTTTGTCCGGAAAAATATTTCTCATAAAGAATTCTTCAACGCGAATATAAATAATTCTCATAAAGAATTCTGCATTCGGGGATATGTCGTACAGAAAGACGATGCTAATTATGTCTCTTCGTCTTCTTAAGAGTCAAATCCGCATTAATCACTTTTTTTTACAGTTGACCCTGAGCATTTGAATGATTTTGAAACTGTCCTTTGAACTTAATGGATTTTCGTTTAATATTAAATATCTTACTTTTGCAGCATTCGAAATTCAAAACATTCCGGTTTTAACTTGGATACGTATTTGGAACAATTTTTTTACTTGAAGCTAAATATTGACGTATTTCCCATAACTTTCTTCGGAAAGAACACAGGCATAGCGTTTCATCCATTGTTTCCTTAAAATAGGTATTTTGCATGAAAACAAAACTTTCATGTTGCAGGCGATAACTTTTATATTTTCAAAAATGTAGTTACAGTTAAAAAAATTCCAAGCGGAAGATTTGTTTTTTACAGCAAAGCAAAATCGTCTAAAAAATTTGAGAACAGCTAAGTATAAATGACATTAGCCATTTTGCTGGCGAAGTGCTGGCGACTCGCGAGTTTAATTAGAATTGAGCCAACACATGTGAAGCTTTTACTCTGTGAAGCTTCATTATTAATTTAGTTTGAATTTTAAATATCCATTTTACACTACTTTGACTTTCCGTAAGCAGCAAAGATTGATTTGTAAGCATTGTAAGCAAAAGCAGTGCATTGCTAATTTGAAGTTTAAATAAAAAGGTTTGTTTAAACCTTTTTCTGACTCGCATGTTATTTACACAGATGAGACAATAAGCCGTCTTCCAGTTTCAATAAGGACCAAAATTTAAGTTAACCAAGCAGTGAAACCGTCGCGAGAAAATACCTATCTAGATAATCTCCTTTCTCAAAATTTATCCCGACTTTATTTTAGCTTTTTAATTTAAGGAAAGGTTGAGGAAAGAGTGGTAAAATTGGGGACCTTCTCTAGAAGTTTAAGATAACCTTCATTGTGATTCGGCAATATAAAGACTGGTATTAGCGAATCATAATCCAAAATTATATTGAGACAGATGACCAACATAAATTTCAGTATCAAGAAAATGCCAGAAACCACAAAAATAGCAATTGTGTCACCAAAATAAAAGCAGTCTAACGTCTCACAAAATCAGCGATAAATCGCAATTATACCTTTTGCTTTGTCACCATTCATCTGAACTGAAATTACGCATTTCTGATTAAAATGAGTTAATTAAAAATAATGCTAGTAATCCTCCGATTTAATTAAAACAAAAATAAAATACAAAGATCAAGTTTAACCAAGTAAACAAAAATACAGTAATTGAAAATTCAGTGTATTATTTACTGAGTAAGGTGTGTATTAATTTTATAACACTTATTTTTTACTTAACACTTACTCCCTACCAGAATGACTTTTTAGAACCGCGATGAAGGAAAATGAGTCAGAAGAAGCATTTAAAGGAAGTTCACCTTACTTCGTGAAAGAGTGCTTAGGAGTCCTCAGTAGCGCGTGTTTGCTTTCTGGCTACTATTTCCTTGAATCTATTACGCTCGGACATAATAACCTTCAGGTTTTGTGCCATTTAAACTAATACGCTCGGTCTTATTACACGTGCCTGTTGATAATCACCGGCAAGGTTAATTTAAGGGCCAACTAGTATTTGCATGTAGATTCGGTTAAGTCTATTCAGTTTAGTATTAAATCAGTTTCTTATTTTCTTATCCTGATTTAAAATCCCAAGCTGAGTCTTTCTGTAAGCCCGGGAAGGAGCCATCTGTTATTATGTCTTTGAGACAATAAAAGGGTATTTTAACCCTTCCCAAATCTCTGTATCAATTACTTGAACTCGGTGATAATTCGCTACTTCACTAGGTTCCTGGATATTATACCTAGACAAACTAATGAGGACCATTATAACTGTTAAAAGGCTTATGTAAAAGAAATACAGTAACCGGTATTATAGGATATTAATGGTCTTAGAGAAAATAACTTCAATCGAATATCTAAAAATTAAGTAACCAATAGTACTTAAAAATATGTACGAGATGTGCATGCCTACTGCTGTAAAAGAGATAGTAGTTTACTGTGAGCTTATATGAGATATTCGTTTGTGATGAAACTGAAAACAATTTGAACACCAAAAAGTGCCATTTTTCATTGCAAAATACAATACATTATTGATGTTTACGACAACTTCTAAAGTCAAAACTTTAGACCCACTATGACTTGACATCACAGGTAGAGCAGTAAAGTGTTGATGCTATCTAAACCTTCACTTATCTTAATATCAAATATCATATTCGTTAATTAAGATGTCTAAAATGATTACACACAAGACTCCAGATTCTAAGGCAATTTACATCTTCTTTACTTTGGATATATGCAATGCAGAAATAGATTTCCAGAAGTTAATAATCCCACAGTCTAGTAACAAATATGCTCCAAGAAAAACACTATATTTCGAAATGCAAGCTTCTTTTTTATATATAAAAGATATAAGTATGTTCTATAATCTAGATCCACATTCCAAAAGCAGATGCAGTGAAAGAATTCAAAAAAGGATAAGATGCATATGACATTTAGCATATAAGACATTTGTTTAAACTAATTAGTTGTTTTATGCTATGCAACTTTACTGTCACTTTTCCCTTTCCGTTTCCTTACCAGAAATCAAATTTTAGCTCGTGCTTATTTAAGTGAGCATTTGTGATTGCTTTAGTCAGAGAGTGTTACGGCCCTCTTTACCATCCTCTTTTTTTTTTCTTTAGCATCGTCTCTCCCGCCCTGAAGCCATATCTCAAGTGGTACGCTTTTCGGCTAAGGGGATGTCATGCAGATGTAGATTAGAGCAAACTTGGGCCAATTACACTGTTGGCAATTAAAATTGCAACAGCAGGAAGGAATGAGCTGACGAACGTCAAAATCAGATGAAAGGAAGAAGAGGTTGTGATATGCAAATGATTAGTATTTCAACCATTTAGACGACACAGGAGGGACAAAGGGCATTTGACGATCTGCATAAAAGAAAAATTGTATAGTAGATTTCGCACCCAAAAAGAGCTTTGTAAGGTCGGAATTTGCTCGAAACATCGTGATTATCGTGAAAAGAAATGATTCCCAGCAAGTGTCAGAATGAGATAGAGGCAAGATCGTTGGCTATTGGAAGTGTAGATTATCGTTCCGTGATATCGCCCGTCGTACTGGTCAACATCCAACCAATGTCATGCGAATATGGAATCAATGGGTTGCTGAGGGTCATACCCAACGGCATGCAGGATCTCAACACCCTACTACGACTAACGCCCGAGAAGCTAGATATATTGTGAGGGCAGCCCTGCAAAACAGTGCAAAAACATCACGGACCATTTTTCATTTTGTTTTTTCAGACGAGTCCCGGTTTTTCGTGCAGGATTCTGATGGCCATATACGTGTCTGGAGGCTCCGAGGAGACCGCACGTCACCTGCTTGCATTCAAAAATTGGCATAGGGGCCCTGCACCTGGTTTAATGTTTTGGGCAGCCAATGGGTTCGCGATACGCACATATCTAGTTCGAATCAACGGTAATTTGAACTCAGATCGGTACATTTCTTACATCGTACGTCCAGCGGTTGTGCCCTGTCTTCAAGACCTGCCAAACAGCATCTTCCAGCAAGATAATGCAAGATCCCATGTTGCACCTTCCTCGATACATAGGTATTTGATTGCTGCCGTGGCCTGTGCGGTCTCCAGATCTGTGACCCACTGAAAACATCTGGTTGCTGGGAAACTGGCCCGCCACCCTTCTCCAGCTAATACGGTTGATTAAGTATGCCATAGACGTGAAGGAGCATGGAATGAGTAGCCCGTTTCTGTCATCCAAGCGCAGTTCGACTCCATGCCTAACCACGTAATGGCCGTTTTAGATGCTAAGGGTAGCAGCTGTTTCTACTAATTTCGGGCCTCTGTAAACTCCAAACTGCTTACAAATTTAAACATTTTATCTTCATGCCATATTATTTACATACAACAAATATCTTTTTTTTTTTTTTTTTTGTATTTGCTTCCCTTCATGGTGCTGCAATTTTAATGGCCAGCAGTGTATTCCTGTGTAGCCTTTCACTAATTAAAGACTAAGATTTAGTTTAAATTTGAATTCCTTATTTTTTATGTCTAACCATAAATGTTAGCTGAGATCGCAATCACCAGGAGTGCCTTTTGTTCAACTTATTTGAGTTTTTAATAAAAAGATCTTTTACACCCATCTTATGTTTCTGTTTGCGTTCTAGATTTAGAAATAGGTCTCTTAGTTCTATTTTAGAGTCTTAACTTAGTGTATTTTACCAAAACAAGTGAGACTCTACAATGTTTAGCTTACACATTTCTGTAAAAAGCAATTATTTGTAAGTCGGAATAATATTATTCTACGTACGCACTTGAACACTTTTGTGATGTTATATTCAAAAGGAATTTTCAATGTAAACGCAAAAATATTTCCAATGGATTTCATTTTCAGGAAAATTGTGAAAATTTACTATTCGTATGCTTTTTTCGTGCGTACTTCATTCTGCAAGAATAAACAAGTATTGCGAAGCAAAACCTGAAACTTTACAAATAATAGAACCAAAAGAGTCAAAACAGTCATAATTATAGAAAGTGTGGAACATAATTATGGCCAAGTGCTCGAAAGCTGTGTGCCTAAGAAAAAAGCGATGACTTCGTAGAATGGGTTTTATGAGCATGATTGGTTTGTATGTGCTTTGCTGGTTTGTACTTAAGTTGTTTGTGCATTAGAAAAGGCAAAATAAAATGAGCCATTTGTGCACCCAAGAGAGAAACAAGGAATGAGTTCGCACTGCTCAATGCGTCTAGTAGCTTGGTTCTTATTCGGCTAGTAAAATAATAAAAATAGAATTAGTCAGTTCATTAATCTGTAGTACCTAACATGTTAATCAAGAGTATTTTTCATCTGTTTTGTAAACGTTTAAATGAACGCGGATTTATATTAGTGGTGAATGCTTGACTTCCAATCTGCAATTATTTTCTAAAAATATTTTTTCTTTATAATCACAATAATCAAGGACACATTTCTGGTGTTGGTGTATTTAATTATGGCAAAGCACACTAGGGCTATCTGCCTAAGGGGAGAGATGCCTTCGTGGAGGACTTTTTAAGGGAAACTGGCTCGTATACACGTTACACATGGGGAAAACCACGAAAACACCCATGCAGCCAGCCCGTCCGCGGGATTCGAACCTCGGACCGAACTACCAGTGTTCAGCGACTTTACCACTCGGCCGCTGGTGGGTTCAGCTCTTTCTGAGTTACACGAATTTCTTTTCTAAAAATCTGCAGTTTTCGGAAATTTAAGTAGAAAACGAACCAATGAAGAATTTCAGCTTTTTCCCATTCGCTAAATATTTTAGTCGAGCTTCTTAAGAAAACAATTATAACTTTTTTCCCCCATGGGAAGGGGGTGAGAATATGCTTTTCAAAACGTCTGCAGAAGCTTCTTAAAAAAGGAGGTGGGAAAGAAAGATGGAATAAGCTTTGCCAAAATGTACGAAATTACGAAATGAAAAGCATTATCGAGAAGAGCAATTAAATTTCAATTGCTTAAAATATATTAAAATATTTTTTTTAATGTTTATGCGTTTAGTTTGGAAAACGACTGTAAGAAGGAGCACATTTTATTATTATGAACCAGTTTTAAAATTATTAATACTTGATACTTGTTCGATATTTACTTTAATGAAGAACAATGTGCTGTTTCGTATCAGTACGATATTTTCGCATGTTTTGAAACATGTGTATTATAATAAGTAACTTCAATACTAAAAAGGTATGTACACTAAAAGGTATGTACACAACACTAAAAAGGTATGTAAGGTTCTTCTTAGGTTGGTACGTTTGGACAGAGAATATGATGGCAAAACCAGCAACAAAGAACAAGACTAATTTCGATTTTATTACAAATTTGGCAATGTTCATGAATTCAGATTATAGAAGAAAAATATTCCGACTGTACTAACTGCTTCTCTGCGTAGCGTGAAATGACGTATAAAAATTCAAGTCGCTTCTCTCTTTAGAAGATTAAAAACAGTAGCTTAAAGGAAGAATATCAATGGAATTTTTTAACAGAAATTAAGGGATGCATCGCAAGTATATTTCAGCTATTGCAGAACAAGGTAAATTGAAAGTTTCATGATTTCGAAGACAACCTGTAAGTGACTTCATCTTTATTAATTCAAAATTTTAAAGTAAAAGATTTTCTCTTTCTTTTTTCCATGAAAAATATCGATTAATGTTAGTAATCGAAATGATTTTATTCTTATGCGTCTCTTCAACAGAAAAAATATCAATGTAAATAGTATAATGTTTTTATTCTTTTTTCCCTCGGCTGTTATTTTCTCATATTAACTAGAAAGTGGGATCAATATATAAAATATAATCAAATAAATATTGTAAAATGTAACAGCATTTCTTTCTTTAGCTTTTAATATGCCTAAAGATGCAAAAATAATATTTTGCAGAAGAAATTTTTGAATTATGATAGATGAATCATCCTCCAAATATATTATTGAATATATTTAATATATTATTGAATGTATATAATATATTATTGAATGTATATAATATATTATTTAATATATTGAATATATTGAATATATTATTGAACATATTTAATATATATTATAATATTATGAAATATTATATATATTGATGAATCATGATTCAAATATATTAGATGAAGTACATTTAGCTAAACATTAATCATAAGATTATCATTCTTACGGAGCAAACAAGATTATCTTAAATATTTTTGAACTAGTCATACTCTCTAGGAGTCGCGTAGCGCTATAGTGTATGAAGAGGATACATTCTACGTCATCTAGTTAGATTCATAAGGCATCTCTATGCTTTCATTTAATTACGCATCTTCTTCAATACGTAAAATACCCTTTGCTATCTTTGAGAAAGAACTTATTCACAATAATTATTAAGATTAAGAAGCCTATTATTTTACATGAATGAGAGATCTCATTCATGCAACTATCTAGGCAAACATATTTTTTACACTTTTTCTAGTTTAACTAATTTAAATCAGCTTTAATTATAGAATGCGATAATATATACAAAACGTACAGTATTCGTAAGTATAACAATATTCAAAGAATGAGTTGTTTTTAACTAGCACTTGAGAAAATCATGGGTACCTGAACGTTTGTTTTTCTAGATAGGAACTCAGACATCAGTTGTGTCAATTGCTTCAGTTGCAATCAGTTGCAACAGTTGAGTGACTAGTTGCGTCAATTGCCCATCCTCTTCTTCCAAAGTGAAGGTTCGGTAATAACACATTCTATAATAACAATATCCTGGGTGATAAAGAAATGTTCATTGACTAATACAGGAACCGCTTATTCATCACAGGAACTAGTGCCACTACAGAGTCCAACAGGAAGTTCAAGAGGACAACAGAATCAAACAGGTATAGATAGAGTAATACGAAATGTACGAAGTTATTAGGAAGCAGAATCTCATGGATATGTTGTTGGTATTATGGCTTTCATCAGGAGAAATCGCCCTCTTCTTACTAGATCCTCACTTTGTCCTATATAGGGCCTGACCCATGTAAAATCCGGAGAGAGAATTTATCCAGGAGGAGAAGGATCTAAGGGACACTTTGCTGCAGCAGCTCCAGCTTATACAGTAAAACTCAATGACTTGAATTTTCAGAACCACAGTAAGTATGAAATGTAAACTTCAAACATAATTTGTTTGACACTAATTTACAATGTATTGCAATGTTATGATTTTCACGAAATCTGCCGTTTTTTCATTTTCTTAACCGCCTGTTCGTTCAAGGAAACGTTTTCGCCCCTAACATCTAGAATTATAAAGAAAAGAAAACATAATTCGGATACGATTGTATTATACTTCAGCCAATTTAGATTTATTCTAGGAATGCATGAAGATTTATAAAAGTTATACAATACCTTAAAAATGAGATAAAGTTATTAAACATATTATTCTATCCAGTTTAAATTTAAATAATATACGACCACATGTGTACCATTTACTATTTCAAATGCTTAGAGAAATATAATTGATTCACTTTAATGTAAAGTTCAAGGATAATTTATAGCGAAATAATGAAAGATCGCTAAACAAGATAATGAAAATATTCCTCTGGTCCCTACATTTCTTAACTAAAACCAGCGAGTAGTCAAGTAAGCGAAAACTACGAACTTGATATGTTATTCTTCTCTAGAAAATTGATTGTAATATAAACAAGAAAACGGTATTTGGAAGTTAAGTTTCTGAACTGAATAACGGACATTTTGAGTTAATTATTAAGGCAGCCAATTT
Source organism: Stegodyphus dumicola (assembly GCF_044657685.1). NCBI lineage: Eukaryota > Metazoa > Arthropoda > Arachnida > Araneae > Eresidae > Stegodyphus > Stegodyphus dumicola. The sequence goes on along the minus strand of NC_140781.1, from coordinate 137,047,537 downwards.
CCAATCAAGGGGTTATGTGCTCAATTATGTATATTTTCCTTTTCTTTAACGATCCGTTTTCTCATTCGAAAATTTTAATTAACTATCAGATTCTCAAAGCAAGAAAGAATCTTAAAAGATTTTTCAATTTGTAAAGAAATAACTGCATCTGTTTAGCACGTTTCTGGTAATTTAACAGCATCAGAATATTAAACAATCAGTTTTAATAATGATTAATCCTTTGAAAAAGAAATGCCATTAAGTTAAATAGATTCACATATCCATTGAAATACGATTCTAAATTAAAATTTGTTTTTCTTTGCTGTGTGAGGAATTACTTTGTTAAATGTGGAAATGATTAATGTTTGAATTATTTTTTGCTATTTTTGCGCTCATTTACTGGTTTAGTTATATCTTATTTCATATAAGCTATCTGAAAGTTAATTTCCAATTCAATGTAATTAGAAAATTTCTAAGTCGTATGGGAAATAAGTTCTCAATAAAAGATTATATATATATATATACAACTGAAATACTTTTTACTTTTGAAAAGTTACGACGAGATTTTTATGAAGAGAAATTGTGCCAAAGGAAACATGGTCAGCATAATGCAATGAAAATTTACTCTAAACACGTTCCGCAATGCAAGAAGCAACGTTGACGGAGAATGGTGAAAATCTGCACTTCACGTTCTCAAAACGTAGAATACGTGTTACAGGTGAGTTAGTGCTCAACAAACCCGCTTCGAAGAAATATGGTCACAGAAATGCAGTAAGATTGGTGGAACGCAAATACAAATTTCACGTCTTTTCTTTTTGGTGCTGATAATTCTAACATCCTGCTCTAGTACAGCCGGATCAGGTCTTCGAGTTTTATAGTGGTTAAAAAGGCAAAAAACCTGTTTTTGGCTTAGGCTTTGGGCACGTTATAGATGACGGTACGAATGCTTCTAACGTCAACCTTTTTTTTTTTTTTTTTTTTTAGATGAATCCCCCTTGTGACTCGATCTCTCTTTGCTTACGCGAACCTCTCGCCTCGATATAAAGCGAGTCACGTTTTTCTATAGTGTGCTCTTAAGTTTTATAGATGTTTTAGAAAGATTCATATTAGATTCATATTCTGAAATAAAGAAAGGGAGGGACTAAGCCGACGGCACTAAAGAGTTGCATATTGGTTGCAACATTTAATATTGGATTTAACATCAGAGAATATTGTGAATTAATTGAGAAACGCTAAAAACATTTTTTGAATGTGTAAAAAAGTCATTGTATTTTGAGTAATTATTTCATTTTGCTAATTTTGAGTTTTTATTTTAGAATATTTACAGTTTATGTTTAAGGAAGATTTAAAAAACATTAAAAAATATTTATGATTTATTTATAAGCATTTACGGTTTATCCGAAATTACTACTTAATTTTTTTTCTGACAATTATTATATGCATGGTGTTACAAAACATTTGCATCACCCAGTGCCTGTTGAACAACTGGTCATCCACGTTTTCAGCGAAGAAAAATTAAACATGGGAGGCATTCAGATTACAATTTTAGATTTAGGACAACAGTTTTTGTCTTGTAACACATATTAGTAAAAATGACCAAATTAGTTTTTTTTTCTCACTCTACAGAAAATTCGAAATAGTAGCTCGAATCTTATCTTCGAATGGGAGGAATCTGCGAGGCATACAAGATTGTCGCTGGTACAAATTGCCAGAATTATGTCTCATCAGCAACATTTCTCAATGCAAAGAAATAAGGAAGAGAAAATTTAGTTTTAGGTATCATAATCTAAATTACGTTAGGTAACAAATGTTAAAACTTATACTTCTCCGTAAACGGAAATTAGAAATTTATAATTTATATTGCAATACATGGGATATATGATTTGTATCTTTTAGAAATGTTCATTCGAAACATTATATCCTGACGGAAAAAGACCCAACACCCGAGAAGGAATTGTCCTAGATAAAAGAAATTTGGTAAGCATGATTATACATTTGAAAGATGACGTGCATTCAATTTTCGCTCTAGGCGCATAACTGGGGCACTAGTAGTGCCACTATAAATATGCAAATCAGGTTTACTTTAAATACACGCAGTAAAGTTTATGTGCGTTATTTATCGTTTAGATCTGACACAGTGAAGTGATGTTAGTCAAGAATGCCTTTAAGAAGACGAAGAAGCCATTATCAGCAACTCAGTGAGTTTGAAAGAGCTCGTGTAATAAGCCTACACAAATTTTCTTTCTTCTATATTGCAGGGATACTTGGCAGAAAAATATCCACTGTGCATGATTGTTGACAGCAGTGGTAAAGCGAAAGTATTGACTCTAGAAGACCTAGTTCCGGGCGGCACTTCTGAGAGGGAAGACCGCCGTGTTCTGTGTATGGCTGTAGCCCATAGTACTGCATCTGAAGCAGAAATTCGAGCTGCCGTTGACACCACAGTGACAAAACCAACTGTTACAAATTGATTACTTTGAGGATGAAGCGTAGTTCTGTTGTGTTTTCATATGAAAAATGTTCTACCTTGGGGCCAGTTATGGCCGTGTGTTGATTAGAAGGTGACCAGGTGAGCATTTACAACCACCGTGTCTGCGGCCTAGACACAACGGATTTACATCTGGAGTTATGGTCTGGGGAACACTTTAGTATGACAGCAAGAGCATATCCCACTCATCCTGACTGCAAATTTGTCAGTCAGTCTGGGGATTCAACCTGTTCTGCTGCCCTTCATGAACAGCACTCAAGGGGGTGTTTTCCAGCTGGATAACGCTCTCTGTTATACTGCTGTTGTAACTCAACATGCTATACAGAGTTGGCATGTTGCCTTAGCCTACTAGATCACCACATCTTTCTTCGAACAACCACGTATGGGACATCAATGGACGACAACTCCAGCGTCATCCACAACCAGCATTAACTGTGTTTTAAACGACCAATTACAACAGGCATGGAACTCCATCCCACAAACAGACATACGGCACCTATGCGATACAATGCATACATTATTTGCATGCTTGAATTCAAAATTCTAGCGGTCGCACCGGTTATTAATGTACCAGCATTTCACATTTCAAATGGCCCTTTTTGCGCTTGCATTAATCTGTTATTTTGAAAATTCAACCAATTAAATGTGCTACCTAGACAAATGTAATGTAGAAATTTCATTACTCTATTTTAAATTTTTTTCCGTGTTGCAATTGTTTTCCGACAGTGTACATTCTTAGCAATCTCTAACACGGTTCTAAATGCTGCACCAAAAATGGAAATGGATTTGTATTGTTTGACTAATTTATCGATGAAAAACAATTTTTACATCAGTATTTTGTATTCTACGGCGCTATGGCTTAGATGTTTTTTAAATTTCCTTTATTAAAAAGTGTTTCCCGATGGTCAGATTATTTAGCTTTATTTCAAACTATTTTTCACCCGTAAATGAAGTAAATAAACCGTCAGTCTGCCAATAACGGTACAGAATAATGCTTTACAAAGACAGACTCAGAAATTCGTAAAATGAGATATATTTGTGCTTAAAGTCTAACGAACAATATTTTTAAAATTACTGTTTAATATCCCGTCGACCATAAAATCGCAGCCAAACACCGTGATTTAACATCAATTATATAGCATGACGTAGGCCTCATAACATCTGTGCTTTCATTTGAATTAAACCCTCGGGTTTATTGGTAAAAAAAGTTTTGTTTTTATGAACAAGGATATAAATTAACTGCTATTGCCGTATTTGTTTCGTGCATTTTGAAAAGTGATTAAAATTTCGTACCTGTCTTTTTCAAAACAGCAAACTGTGAATTATTTTCAAAGTGATTTTATTTTACCATGAAAGAAGCATGTATTAATGCATGCAAGATATTCCGCCGCATACAGTCGATATAACAAAAATAGATAAGAAAAGTTACCCGAGAGAAGTTCGTTTTTGTGGCTTTCTAAAGACAGTTTCCGGTATAGTCATTAAACCGAACAGAATAGTAGAAATCGATGAAAACGTTTATACGAAGAGCAAAAGCGTAGCGGGTCGAATGCTTGTTAAATAAAGAGGATTCAGTTCCTTCAGAATCCTGCAAGATTGATTTATACAACATTGGCGGCATTTTGCCAGCTTTTATAGTCTGACAGAAGCCAACGTTTATGGTTGATGGGATAATACTTAAACACCAAAATTACAAGTTCAAACCTAAACTGGCATGGCAGTTTCATAACCATAGGTCTTAAACATCAAATTGGCTCGTATTGTTGCGTACCACCATTCATAGAGATCTCCTTAAATAACTAGGCCATATCAACAATAAATGTTAAACCTTTATTCAGAACATTCCTCTGAGAAGATCAAAATAAAATTCTTTTTAACTCAAGAGCAATACCGCAAGGAACTAAAATTGGTCCCAGAAGCAAAATCTACATCAGATGCTCATTAGCCCAATAGTGGAAAATTATGAATGAGATATAAAGCTATGAAAAGTACTTTATGCACTAACGAAACTTAATATATATATATACATATATATTTGCTTAAGTAGCAATGTAAACATTTTTTGAAGCTTAAATAAATCGCTCCTTAGTTCTCTGAAAAGGCATTTTTCGAAAATTTAAAGAATGTCACAAACTTGGAAAGAAATCATCGAAGGTCGCCAAGATGGAAACAAATATTTTTGCCATGAGTCGGTATGATGAACGACTCACAACTAAAAATGCTACAAATAAATACATGAAATAAGTACTTACAAGTGCATAACTAGTGATCATAAATTAGAATTTAACAAAATAAATAATAATATTATCATTGGAATATATTACGTAAATAACTAAGTAAATACAAACGTGCACAATATCTTTAACAAAAATTACAACTTTTTTCCCTCCCTAAGAACTGCATATGTTTAAAATCCTTAAGACACAATGAAATCTTTAAAACTATGGAAAAAATCAGCATAATTAAGAGCAAATCTATCATAGTGCATTATTTCAGATTCGGAAGCAACTTGAAGTTAATCAAAAAGGCAACCTTTGGTAGACAGGTATTGTCAATAAATCTCGATCTATTTAGAAGCCGATCACACATACATCACTTTTTTTTCAGAAGAAAATTTGAATGTTAAGAAATAAATATAACGTATTGTACACAAGATTTTGAAAGGAAACATGTTTTGGAAATTTCATAAAATGCTTTACTTTACTTGTAGCTAAATTACTTTATACCACATAAGCCGTTAAAACCTACAATTGTTTCACATCACATCTTGCAACTTCCTTTGCTAGAAAATCGAGATTCTTTTTAATAAACACTATATATAATTTAAGCTGCTTTATCTTGCAAAGTTAATTAACTAGTATTTTTATTATGATTTGAATTTATTCTCTATATTCGTTTTTTCATTAGCTCTCATCAAGATGCAAATGCGTGAAGATTATATCATTCAGAGTTTTTGAAAGTTTTAGATGTAGAACTTCTAGCAGCGACACTTAAAGGTGCATGCTCAGCTCTGCTAAACAAGTAGTCCGGCATTAGCCAATTTTCTAGGCAAAGTTACACAGAGCAATTAGAATTCTGTGCTTAATTTGGCAGTTTATATCCTAGTCTCCAACTACGAATCCTTGTAAATCTGTGAATTCAAGTTTTTGTTAGCTACTATCTACAATTAGCGGATTTTACTCTGTAAGCTAAAGTTGTGCATTTTTTTAAGTTCATGCTTTGATAAAAAGGTTATCTTTGGGCTCTGTTATACTTTCACATGCAGAGGGATAACTCGCTTGTCAGTTTAACCCTTTTGTCTCCGGTGGTTTAACACTGAAACCATCTATTCAAAATTCCACAGAATGTAAGCCGGTGGAATTCTTGCTAAACCACATGTGTAGGACGACATCTTTTGGCGTCTAGAGAAAATTTTAAGATAAATGTAGTGTTTCAACAACATCAGAATTTTCTTGAGGAGTAACTTGTAACAAGGAACACTTGTAAGTTGCCCAAATCATGCTTTGGGTGCATTTTTGTGCAATAAAATTTCAATATCGCTTGCGCTATATTTGATAAATTATTTTTGCAACGTTGGTAGCTTTCTATATTTTAGCATTTTGTTAACCTTGTAGAAACATTCAGTTATTTTTAAGCAGGAGACAGGAAAAATGAGCAATGCACTTGCCGGGACTCGAACCTCTACGAATACGCACCGAGTGTGCTGACCACTACACCACGAAGGCATGCTAAGAAGACGGGAGTAATACCTTATAACCTGACATTACAAATAAATATATTTTGTTCTCCATGAGCAGTGAAGGTCAATAATTTTAACTGGGAAAATTTCAGATTTCTGAAGGGAGAGAATGATAGCACTGCGAAAACGTGAAACCTGTGGACATCAAGAATGTCCCAGAAAATATAAACGTTTCGTTCCATTTGAAAGTCGCAAACAAGAAGCAGCACATATGCCAGTATATGATAAATCGTTGGTATGTGGTTTATGCACTACAAGAGTTGAACGTAGTTGCACAAAATGGGATGCATAGTTTGCATGTTGGACTCTGCCTCAACGATAAGACGTTTTCTACGGTACTATGAAAAATAAATGAATGTGTGTAATCGTAGAGATATTATAGTGTAACCAACATACTTTCTATAATAATTTAAAAATTAAAAAAATGCAGTTTATATTAAAATCATCAATACATTAACCATGTGAAACTTTTTAACTGTCTGAACTTTTGTTTCCGGGGGCAGGGGTGTTAAAGAGATAAATGGAGTGTAAAACAATTGAAGTTAGATTTACATAGGATAGAGCCGTACAGTTTATTTCTGAGAAATTCAAGCTATAAAAATGCATAAAGGTAATTAACATCTCAAGCAATCGAAATGTCAAATAAGACATTTCGATTTCTTTTATTTTGATTGCTGTTTTTTTTTTTTTTTTTTGTTTTGTTTCTTATGTGTATGCATACGAATGATAACACTTTCTGCCTTTCCTTCTTTCTTAGATTTTAATGAATTAAATTTAATTTCAGTGCAGTGTTAGTGACTATGAAACACATGCTTAACCAATGACAGCAGCGCAGGAAAGAGATGATTCAAAATGGATGTCTCTGACTCCATAGCCTAAAAATATGCGCAATAAAATTAAAGTTTAAACTCTGAAAAAATATTTTTATCGGTAAAGTAAAACTGGCCATGCGCAGTGACCCACAACGCAAGTGGAATAAGACTTCTGCAGAGCAAGAAAAAAATTTAAGAATCAAATCCCTATTTGCAGATAAATGTATGAAAAAGAAGCTAAGTAGATGATATCCTCTGCAGCAGCTTCAGATAAAAACGAAAGCAGAATGCAATCGATACGCTCGTTGCTACAAATCGACATTGAATTTAACAGAATCCTTCTAGACATTCTGTGTTTTTTCTCACCTTTTGATAGAAACAACATGTGATAACATCGCTCCTTTATCTTTCGAAAGCTTATTCTAGAAAACTGTATTCTGGAAGATCTGTTATTTAGATGAGATTAACAATAAGGCAATAGAAAGAATAACGGTCACTATTTTCAGCAAATTGAGGTAAAATTGAGAAAGAAAATTATTTAAATCGCAAACTTAAATTCTTAACCATTTTATAAAATATTAATACACAGACATTATATATATATATATATATATATATACAAATATATAAATATATATATATATATATATATATGTAATGTTTTCAGTTATTCCAACACATCGTAGGCGAATGGTGAGGCTATTCCATTACACGTTCTGGCAGATGGTTGACGAAGCTGGGATGATTGAATCACGGAGAAAAATGACGACTCAGGACTTTTCAATTTTAACAGCAAGCATATCTTTATTTTAATTTAGAGCCGATGACTTTTCCAGATGGAGTTAATCAAATAACTTATTCAGTAATTGAACTATTAGATACGACTGACTTTAAACTTTAATACGTCATAACGTTCTAACAAAGAAAGAGGAGCATAGCGGAAGCGTTATCAGAACGAAGGCGAGAAGGTATCTGTGTAGGAGAACTTATGACGCAGCATTTATATGAAAGGTTATGTAACAGAGTAGCTTCCAGAAAAATGTAGAAAAACTTATGACGCAGCATTTATATGAGGAGGTTATGTAATAGGTGCGAATGTTCTAGAAGGTACTGGGTTAGGGGACGATCCTGAATTGCAGAAAATTAATTAAAGGTTGCTGGTTCGCAAAGAGCAAAGCCATCGTATTTTTTTTTATATTTTACATCTGTTATTAATTAGCCGGTAGGATAGTTTCTTGCAGCCTGAAACCTCAATGGAAAATTTAATTCAGCTCTTCAAATCATCGTTTTGTGTAAATCCAAGATAATGTGAAAGAAGTGAATCATCAAATTTATTTTTTCAGTTGTGAAAGAAGTGAATCATCAAATTTGTTTTTCAGTGTTTAAAAAATAACAGATCATTCTTCTGCTGTGGTGCAAGTGCTTCAAAAAAAAATAATCACGCGTAGTGTTTACAGATTGAAAGTGATCTCTCGATAAATTGAGAAGTTCGAATGCCTAGTGAAAAGGAAATCATCAGTGAATTACCGTTTAGGAATTAAGCATTACAGCGGGTTCAAGGTCGATCTGAGTTAGTGTTTGCAAGTATGTGCGACAGAAAGTTATTTGCACTTCCGCTTTTTCAACAGCTCAAAAATTATTACATTCGTGTGAATCTAGCTCAGGAACTAAATTATTTAATGTGCTGCGGATTCTATAGTTTTCATTTCAACTTTGATTAAAATTTCTGCAATTTGTTTTGAGAAAATCTGAAATTCTTGTTCATTAATTTTTCTAATTTTTCATAAAATGTGTGTGAGCAAATTAAGTAACGAGTTTTAAGCTATTTAAATTATTCATAGGGAAGGATATTAAGATAAGTTTTTATGTTTTTGAAATTTTGTTGAGAATTTTGAATACGAATTTTATAATTATTCTAAAAATAAAGATCTTAAAAATAAGTGAAATTAGTACAGATAAATAATATGAAATTATGGTAAATGCATGTTAAAATTTATGGGTTATTGTGTGTTAAGTGTAGTATGAGGAGAGTGTACTGGTTCCTTCAACAGAGGCCTGTAATTACCTTTGTACAGTTGTTCCTTTTACCCTCTTCATGCAAGATAATGTTGGAGGCTCTCATTTTATGAATGCATGTAAATTTTTTATATTATTATTATTATATTTTTTTTATTATGGAATGTATTAGTGCAGTTCTCAAAGGCCAGTTACCTTAATGCAAGGAACGGAGGCCTTTTCAAGTAACTGCCTAGGCACCCTGGTCCACCAGTGCAGAGAACACACTGGTTAGCTCAAGAGGACAGCCCTATTGATGGATATGTTTGCTTAGAAGTATTGCGAGGCTTCCTGTTTGGTAAAATCAGGAATTGTAAATGAAAGATGATAACGGTGAAACCATAAATTCTGAAATTCTTAATCCTATTATTTATGATGTTAAATTATAATTTATCAGTATAGAAATAAGTATCATAAATATTTATGTGCATTACATTTAATTATAAGTAATGATTATGTAAAAGTTTTTGTGATATTCTGTAATAATAAGAACCTTCCCTGAAGAATTATGATTATGTGAATTCTCATACAAAAAGACTTTTGGACTGAAATGCTGAAAAATTCAATAGGACTTTAAAAAATTAAAAATTTATTAAAAAAAATTGATATTAATAAATTATACTTACAGGACAAAAATTTTATGATTTATTTATTTTTATTTTTTTTTACATTTGCTAGTGTTTTAACTCTTTCTCTTTAAAAAGGCTTCTCTGTCGCTACGCCTTTTTCTTTTTGAAGGGGGGAAATATGTAATATAAAAATGTATGAATCAGAATTATAATATAACTATAAACATTAATTCTTCCTCTCTATTCTAAAATCGTAATAACTTATCTGCATTGCGTCATTCAAATTAATCATGCGATCTTACGTAACCGTTAATACCAGATGCCTCTTGACAACCAATCACCGAATTGTAAACCAAAACTTTTCTCTTCGCGTGCTTCCATCTTTCATAACTACGCACTTCAGCTTTTGCTCTCTCTGTCTTGCTTTCTATCTCAACAATATCAAAAATGTAAATCTTCTGTGGAAAGGCACGACTAGAGTGCCAAGTGATTGTGGCCACAAATATCAATTGGAAATAAAAATGGAATTAAAATCGTTTCTACTGCCAAGTTTTATTTACGAAGTCAACACATTAGCTTACGACGCAATCAGATTACTTCCTCTTCAATATAGGATAACTACGCATCTAAAGTGCTCCGTCTGTTCCTTTGCTTTCATTATGACATATATATATATATATATATATATATATACGCACATACATACACAAAGCTATTTGCTTAAGAAAAGGGATGCCTTCGTGAAGGACTTTCTCAGGAAACTGGTTCGTATTCAAGTTACACACGCAGGAAATCACGATTCAACAGGCTCGTTTGCCTGGGATCGAACTTAAGCCAGATCGATTTACCGGTATTCGGTGATTTTATAATTAGATTATTCGAATATGGAAAAGTATATATGCGATGACTATTTGCCTAACGGGAGGGATAACCGTTTGGAGGACATTCTAAGGTAAACTGGCTCGCATTCACGTTAGAACAATCCCCGAAACCACCCTTTCGTCTCGTTTCGAACCCGGGTTGAGCTATCAGCATTCAGCAGGCTTAGCTCCTAGGCCAGTGGCGGAATGAAGAGATATTTCTTACTTCCCATTAATTTCCTTTATATTAATATCTTTTATCATTCTTTTTTCAGCTTACTACTTAACTCTAAAATTTATGCTGTTCCAAAAGTTATGAATTTATTGGTTAATGAAAGTTGCTGAATTCAGCTATTTTTATTCTATTTATCTCATTTTGCTATTTGCGGAAAAAATTATCTCCATCTATTTACTGAAAAGTAATACCTAGAAATTTATGTCTTACTGCTTTCCCTTTACAAACTGTTTCCTATTCATGTACATAATTTTGCTAATTATTTTTCTCATCTATAATAAAAATTATAAACTATTTGAAATTTTTAAATGTATTTGACATCTTTGCATTTATTTGCATTATTAATTTGTTTCTTAAACACTTATAGAATAACTATAACTTTTTAAAGTACTGCTACCTTGCCTTTTACATATTTCTGTTACCAGTGATGTCTCCAATGCAGTTTACCTCTCCGTTAATCAGTTTTCTAAAAATTATTACGATATTCAAGAATTGACTTGTTACATAATCCAATTTTACTCGTTGTGCTGAAACAAACTGCTGAGCTTTATTTTCCCACTATTATTAATTATGCAATTATTCGGTTCGTTTTTAGTTCAGATTTAGTTTTCTGGGTATTCAGTCTAATTAATATTAATCTATTATAGTAGTTCAGTATTCATATATATATATTCGCTAATTATTTTTCTCAGGCCATAACATTTCCATTATCAAAAGGATTTTTCGTCTGCTATTTATTGCTTCACCTCTGAATTTTATAATTCTGCATTTCATTCGCTTGCTTCCTGTTTCGGTTGTTGTTATGAAGAAGATTTCAGTTTGAAATTTCCATAAACTGTTATCCAAGTTAATATTAAGAAATCATATTTTTATGCACACTGTTGAACTAAATTTAAATTTATTCACATACTGCAGGTTAGAATACTTGTCGTTATTCTTCAGTTTCTTCTTTCCTTTACATTTTTTAACATTATATAAGTTATAAATACAACCATTCATATTCGCTATGAATAGAACGTACGGGAAAGATAGCATTATTTTCATACTTATAAAATGAATTTGAATTTTATTAAAATATTTTCCTACATTTCTGTATCAAGGTTGTTATCATCGGCGGAATTTCCAGACTCACAAAATTATGTTGATACATTTTTATACACAAACCTTATGTGGTGATCCACGGTTTGAAAATGGTTTCTGAATCAGAAGAGATTCGTGCACTAACCTAGTGCTTCGCATTAGAGAGTAAAGAACATCTATGATATAAAAATATACTTTTATTTACACAGCGGAAACGCGCAGCAACATTATTAACGAAAGCTCCTTCTCCTAAAACATACTTCTTTTTACACTCCGCTTGCGCATGCGCAATGACAATTACCAAAGGAGCTTGGCAGATACTGCCATCTGTTGGATAACCTATTCGCTACATATTCCTCCCACCTGAATTTACTGGGAGGTAAATTCACACATCTCTTAAGTATAATATATGCATAATAGTACAGTATACAACATTGAAGTATAAAATTATGCCTACCAAGATGTTCTAATTAAACTGAAATACAAATTTACCTGGAGATGCAGCATTCCATAATTTTCTAGACATATTAACAGATAATACTAAACCTAGAAAAATAAAAATAAATCAAATCATTACAAAGTATTCAAACAAGTACAAAACATTTCACAGACGTATCACTGGTTTCACAGTTCTACCACTGGTGGTAGTCATAGGAATATTTTCAGTCATATCCTTTTGGACTGGGTTATCCAGCTCAAGTCTGTACAGTCTTTGCACTGGTCTCAGAAACTCAGAAGTCTCCGTTTTTATGACAGCAAGTCTTATTTGTCCATCACGACCAGGTAGCAGCTTTATGACACGCGCCAGGTTCCAAAAAGCACGTTTTTTGTTGTTATCTTCAAGTAGAACAATTTCACCCACCTGGAGAGGTTTAGCTATAGAGTTTTTAATGGACTGCTGACGTAACTGTCCTAGATATTCCACACGGAATCTTGCTCTAAGTTGTTCTCTCACCTTTTGTAGATACTTAGCTCGTTTACTCAGTTTTTCCTTATCCACTGTATCGATATCAGGTACTCCTGATTTGGAAATCTCTCGCAGGAACATTTCTGGAGTTAATGGGGATGAATCTTCAACGTCTTCCGACACGTAGGTAAGTGGCCTAGTATTGATTACTCTCTCACAGTCGCATAGTACTGTAAGCAACTCCTCGTAATCCAGGGCAGCGCGACCTAGAACTTTTCTCAGAATCTGTTTCACCATTTGAACTAAACGTTCCCACCAACCGCCCCACCAAGGTGCGGAAGGAGGAATAAATTTCCACTGAATTCTTTGCTCAGCGGCTTTTGATCGCAGACTCTCCCAATCAATTGTATGAAGAAGGCTCTCCGCTCCTTTAAAATTACTGCCATTGTCTGAGTATATTATAGATGGTCTTCCGCGACGAGAAATGAAACGTCTCAATGACTGGAAAAAAGCTTCAGTTGTCAAGGATGTTACTGACTCCAGATGAATGGCCCTATAGACCGCACATGTGTAAAGAACAATATAAGCTTTTCGACTATCTTTAAGGCAGAGGAGTCCTGCCAGATCGACACCCACCATCTCAAAAACATTTGCATCACGTACTATATCTTTCGGCAAAATTCCTGGAGTTACATCACAACTTTTGGATTTAAATCTTTGACATTTAACACATTTTCTAATGCAGTTTCGTACTGTCTTACGAGTTTTGAGGATCCAATACTTTTCCCGCAAATGAGACATCACCATAGAAGTACCAGCATGCAGCAGCTCATTATGTGCATTCATTATTAGTAAGTTTACTACTGCATGATCAGATGGCAAAATGACAGGAAACTTAAAGTCATCAGTATCGTCGCGATAAGAAATATTGATTTTAGCTCTGATCAAACCATCACGATCAACTATAGGTCTGAGGTCTTTAATTTTATCATCGTTCACACTCTTAAATGATTCTCTTTGAACCAATAACATAAGAGTTATCTCAGCTCTTTCAATTTCCGAAACTGACAAAATTTTGGAGGTTTCGTTTGTAATTCTTCGTAATTTAAAGTAAAACCTAAGAATCCAACCTAACATGCGTACAATTTTCTTTATGGATGAAAAGTACCTGTAATACCAATTGTCAGGTTTAGAATCTTTGTTAAGAGTTGTCAATACTGATTTACGCCTTTCTGAATTTATGATCTCTTCGTCCGGCAAATCGGTGCCTCTTGACCATGACGATTCTGGTTCTAACAGCCATGATGGGCCCTCCCACCATTTCGACAGCAAAAACTGTTTAACTGAACAGCCTCTAGAAGGGAGATCGGCGGCATTCAGCTCCGAAGGGATGTAATGCCAATCTTCTATTTTTGTAAGTGTTCTGATTTCTTGGACACGATTCCAAACGAAAGTTCCCCACCGTACGTCTCGCTGGATCCAGCACAAAGCGGTTGTTGAGTCAGTCCAGAAGAATGTTCTTAAATTTGGCATGTTCAAATCTGAAAAGACCATACGTCCCAAGCGTGCTCTGATTAAGCAGGATAATAATTCCAAACGAGGAATGGATATACTCATTAAAGGCTTAACTCTAGTGCGTGCTTGCACAAAATTTAAATAAACCTTATTTTCGGTCTTCACTCTTAAAAAAATACAGGTAGCATAGTCATGCTTGCTGGCATCGCTGAAAACATGAAGACTTACATCTTCGTTAACCGATCTGTCAATATTAAGCCATCTAGGAATTTTGACATCAGACAGCAGTTTCATTTCCTTTACCCATTGTATGGACTTCTTTTCTAAATGTTCTGGCAATTTTTTATCCCAATTTAATCGTAATTTCCAACACTCTTGCAATATCACCTTTGGGAACAGGGTAACGGGAGAAAGGAAGCCTACTGGGTCAAATAACTTATGCGCGCAAGAAAGGAGTGTTCGTTTACTCGCGACAATCTCCTCTTTCTTTAGTGACTCAATTTTACAGGAAAGAGTATCATCCTTCAAATCCCAGTTTAACCCTAAAACGCAAACGAATGTATCTAATTTAGAGTTGGGAATTATTTCGGTTTCACAATTCGACTGCCATCCTCTAAGATTAAACTTTCCCAGTGACAATAACATTCTCGATTCTAGTACAAATCTATTCAATTCTTCAACATTCTTAAAACTAGTCAGGCAATTATCAACATAGGACTCCTTCAAAATGTTGGCTGTAACTGCAAACTGATCTGGGGCACGATTTAAATGATAGTTCAACGTAGCGGCTAACAAAAATGGACTACAGTTAAGCCCAAAAACCACGCGACAATGTCTGTAAATTTTAGTATTCTCTTCTTCTGCACCTTTCCAAAAGAAACGCAAATAATCTCTATCCTTCTCTCTTATACCAATCTGCAAGAAAGCTTTCTCAATGTCTGAAATTACTGCAAGAGGATATTTCCGAAAAAGATTCAACAATGTTGGAATTATTTCTATTAGGTTGGGACCTTTCTCAAGACAATCATTTAAGGAAAGTTCTCCTTTGGCGTGTGCCGAAGCATCAAAAACTGGCCTTACTCGTGTAGTTTCACTAGATTCTTTAAAAACCGGCCTATGAGGCAAATAGTGCTCTCTATCTACTTCGCCTTCATTTACCTCTTCAATAATTCGTTCCTTCAACCAAGTATCAAATACTTCCTGATAAACATTAATTTGATTCGAATCTAATAATTTCCTTCGCGTATTAGTCAGGCGTTTTTCTGCCAACGTTTTATTATTAGACAAGCGAGAGGGGTCCAGTACCCAAGGTAATGCAGTTTCATATCTCCCGTCTGAATCCAAATTCAAATTTTCCTCAAAATATTGCATGGTCTCCTCATGAATTTCAGCTTTCTTTTTAGACTCAACTGGGTCATTTATACCAATAACGTCTAACTTCCACAAGTTTTCTGCTGATCTTTCGTTTAGCAATAAAGAAACACATGCAAGAGAATCATTTATACCCGAAGATTCCTTCGCTGGAATTTTACCCATTAAAATCCATCCCAAACTTGTTTCCATCGCGACCGGACCACTTTGTAAACATTTAATATTTCCGGTGAATAATTTTCCAGCAATATCAGAACCTATCAACAATTTAATGTCACTTTCGTTTTCGAGAGCATTACCCTCTACATCTGACACTTGAATATTTAATTTACGAAGTTCTTTCAACCAAGGACCTTTAGGTAATTTCTTAACATCAGAACAGATAACAGATTCACTTAAACAATGCACACTACATACATATTTATTATCAAGGCTACTCAAATTAACTATATATTTAGAATGCAATTTTTCTTTTGTTTCTAAACCTCCGAATAATTTATGAACTAATTTCACTTCACCAACACTGTTACATTTCAAAGAATCTGTAATATCTTTCGTTAAATAACTTCTCTCGCAACCCGTATCTATAATCCCTCTGACTATCCTTTCCCTGTTGCCATTTTTTACCCTTACGATTAATGTTTGTAGTAACAAATCGGAGCTCGCGGATCTGCTAGCCAAAACATTGACCTCATTTTTCGCCACAGGCTCTACTTGTTTAGTCTCTTTCAATTGAGAAGGAACATGTTGACACATTACTGCCAAATGCCTTTTCTGGCAAATTAAACACTTAACCTTGGACTTACAGTTACGAGAAATATGGTTTTTCTTCAAGCATAATAGACATAAACCCTTCTTAAATATTAAATCTTTTTTATCCTGATATGTAAGCGTACTAGCTTTAAAACATTTTTCTGTTAAATGTGGCTTATCACAAAATAAACACGATTCCTCAACTTTCTTAATAGGAGCATTTTCTTTAAATTTGTCTCCTGTATACAAATCATTACAAGTAGGAATATTAGACTCATCATTAATGTAACTTTTAGATTTTCTACTTTTATCAAAAGAAAAACGCGCTAATTTAATTCTCTCTTCAGATATCACTTCATTTTTCAAAAACAGAAGAATAGATTCAAGATCGCTCTTACCTTGTTGTGACGAGCTCTCCCGTTCCCTCTCCCACACGCGTAAGATGTCAGGGGGCAGGCAAGATTCAACTAACGGAAAAATAACACTAGCGTATTTATCTTCAGTCACACCGAGAGATTCCAGAGCACGCAGTTTTGTTTCTAAACTGTCGTACAACGATGATAGCGCAAAGTCCTTTTTGGTTGCATTATTATTTATCAACACAAGATTCAATAAATCCCGAACGTACACTTGTATAAGAATATCTTCACGTCCAAAACGGTTCTTTAAATGTTCGATGACTTTCGGATAATTTTCTTTAGTTGTCGGGAAACTCTGCACTATTTCCCGTGCTTTCGATTTGGCAGCAGTAGCCTGGATCAGATATACGAATTTCAAATGATCATCTAGCACTGGATCTTCGTGTATCTTACTAAAGGTATTCCAGAAATTCAACCATTGTCGTGGATCACCTGTAAATTCAATCAAATTTAATTTCGGAAGCTTCAAATTCGTTGCCGTTGTTCTTGAATCAACAGTTCTGGTTTCATTTACCGATGCATGAGTCAGCAAATTTTTCTCTAGTTTCACAGTGATTTGCTTCACTTTCATCCTGGCTGCTATTAATTTCTCCTTGTAAGTCTCACATGACTCAAATTCTTTAGTATATTCTTCTTGCGAGACT
Source organism: Stegodyphus dumicola (assembly GCF_044657685.1). Classification (NCBI taxonomy): domain Eukaryota; kingdom Metazoa; phylum Arthropoda; class Arachnida; order Araneae; family Eresidae; genus Stegodyphus; species Stegodyphus dumicola. The sequence goes on along the minus strand of NC_140781.1, from coordinate 137,030,111 downwards.
TCTTTCGATTTTGATAGGAGATCCAATATTTCTTCATCCAACTGTTGTAGTCGAATTCCTTTATCTTCCAGGATTTCCAGGGACGATAATAGAACATCACTGTTCAATTCTGACTCATTCAAATGTCCATGTAGGCTATTATATGCTTTCGTGAAGGCTGCACGCAGTGATATTCTTCTTACTTTCAAGGCTTCCATTTCTGCTGTTAAACCATCAAAAGTGTCCTTTACCTAACTAATGCGTCCTGTCACGGACGCCACTTTTTGTTGTGGTGATCCACGGTTTGAAAATGGTTTCTGAATCAGAAGAGATTCGTGCACTAACCTAGTGCTTCGCATTAGAGAGTAAAGAACATCTATGATATAAAAATATACTTTTATTTACACAGCGAAAACGCGCAGCAACATTATTAACGAAAGCTCCTTCTCCTAAAACATACTTCTTTTTACACTCCGCTTGCGCATGCGCAATGACAATTACCAAAGGAGCTTGGCAGATACTGCCATCTGTTGGATAACCTATTCGCTACACCTTATCATACAAGCAACGATTTTATGTTACGTACGTCAAGTAGATACAGACGTTTCTGTTTTGCATTTTCATAATGCAGCAAAAAGATTCAACATCTTTGGCATTCAATACATAATAGTTTTCTTTGAAAGATTATGTAATTTTTTTCGTACGCGTTTAAAAAAAAAGAGAATTGCATTCATGTTTTTTATACCTAACGGGAATATATTCTACTGAATAAGACAATGTGATGCACGATCAAATTTACTAAGGTATTTTTCGAAATACTAAGACTTTACAAAATTTGTGTTTAAATTGGCATTCAAAACTTAATGGTAGATTTTGTTTTTGAAAATATTGCGAATTATTGGACCGCTTCTGTCTTTAGTGGAGCATTATAAGCCGATTAAGAAACAAGTAAAATTCCATTGTTTTCTCTCTTCATTCAAAATCTATTAATAACAATTTTATTTCTTCATATCCCAATAATGTTTATTAATCTTAATGGTTTCTTGTTAAATAAAGACCCATTATCGGCTCTGCAATAAACGTGAAAGAAATGAAATTGCTCTTTTAAAAGAAATTTCCTTTTAAATATTTAATCTCAGCAATTTCTGCATAATTAACTGGAATTAGGAGTTTTGATTGCAGAAGTTAGAAAATGCATCATATGCTTTGAATTCTTACGTACGTCAAACATTGTTAAAGAATTGCCACATATTTGTCTCTAACGGTTTTTAAAACACCAGTTTAACCTATAGCGGAAAAACTGCAAATTTCTAAGTAGCACTGAGTTTAGTACGTCAAAGTGTATTAAGATTTTTTTTCTCATTTCGATTCATGTGAGCTAAATAACCACAGGAAATTGGTACTTACGTATTATCTCGTCGACCTGATACTGTCGCCAAGCAGAGTAAGTTAGATCAATTATGGATAAACATGACGTTTCCTTTGAAAGATTAGGTAGATGACATAGTTACATACCCATGACATCTGTGCTTTCGGTTGATATAACCCTGATTGCTTTTCATTCAGTCGGTTTTTGTTTTTCAAAACGGATAAACAATTTCGTTGCAACGTGAAAAATTGCAACAATGGAATGCCCATTCAAAGGGAGACATGGCTCGAAGACTGTAGAATCATATTTGTGATTGCACTCGGGTTCATTTACAGCTAGTCGAAAGAATTAACATCCGTTAAATGAAGAAAAAGGAACAGCTGAATATGCCCAGCGAAATAGTAGTAGATTATAACAATTTACCTGCAAGAATCAAAATCGCAATAACAACCTTGTATTTAGTGTATTGTACGCTAAATACAAGATTGTTATTGCGATTTGTTTCTCTTCTATTCTAACCTGCAGGAAGTTTGTACTCATATTTTTCTCAACAGAATTTCCGGCAAAATCAAAATGCCTAACAAAATAGTAGAAACCGACAAGAGAGATTTTACGAAGGGTAAAAACGAAGGTAATACTTATTAAGTAAAGACGTCTTCAGGAATGATTGATGGCACAGCGACAGTATGCAATTTTTCTGCTGCACGATGAAAATTTTATACAGTTTCGCGAATCTACACTTATACAGTAAAATACACTAATTGTTAAAATCGTGTATCTTTTTATCATTTTCTTCAAAACAATTTTATTATTAAACGAGATGAATGCATAAATACGTCTTTAAGTTCGTTTCATTTTTATATTGTCAGTATATATGGCAGGGGCGGCCAAGCTCTTTGATAGTGCGATCCATTTTTCAAAATTTGAAATTTTTCGCGAGCCGCAATTAAATACGTATTTAGAAGGTATGCAAAAAAGTATTGATAAAACTTTTTTTACAAAAATTATATTTATTGAAAACATATAAATAAAAGTACAAAATATGTGTATTGAATTTAAATATTAAAAATTAAACACATTTATTTTACTTCTGTTGTTAATTCTTTAAAATTTGGTGAATAATTGGTGACAGCACTTCTCAGTAATTCTTTGAGATGCTGGTTAGTTAATACTAATCGGTGTTTGGATTTCACGAATTTTAAAGTGAAATAAAATTATTCATTATCGTACTTATAACGATAATAAAATTATCGTTATAAGTACGTTGTTCCGAATATTGAAATAATTCGACAAGCAGCCTTTTTTAATACAGGATACTTCGATTCTGGTGCAATTTCCAAAATTCAGTAATCGGGGTCGATTTATATTTTAATTGTAGAGCTTGATCTTCTTGCATCTCTATTAATTCTAATTTTCCAGATTCTCTTTGGGTCATAATTATATTGGAAATGGAAAACTCACCTTGAATATGTTAATTTCAAATGGATTCAGAAAAAAATCAAGATACGATGGACCGAAATTTAATTTATTACAACGTTGCACTTCGTCTTTCATATTTGTTGTCTGTAATTTGAAAGACATTTTGAAACACATACGAGACGATAATAATTATTTAAAATATAATAACACAAAAATGAAAAGGGAACTGGGCACATTTATCGAGAGTCACAAATAATCCTTCAAAGAGCCGCATGTGGCTCGCAAGCCGCAGGTTGGCCACCCCTGATATATGTTATCAACGTTTCCATGATAACTACAGAAAGATTTATACATTTCTACATAAATAATTTCAATATATTCACTAATCTATATTACTGTTCCATATAAATTATAGCGTTATTTTTAGTGCACTATGAAACGTTTTATATTTATATACTAACTACGAACCGATTTATACTATTCTATATTAACTATAGATAGATCTAGACTTTCTTGCACTGACTAGGGAAACGCTCTGGCAATTTTGGCTTAACTTACTTCGTTTTCGAAATTCAATTTTTTTTTTCCGGCGTTACAGAAGTTGCAGAAGTTTTAAATCGATAGATTCAAAAAGTGTAACTGATGCAAAACGGCTTAAATGGAAACACCCTGCATGTATTCTGCAAGTACATATTCAAGAGATACAATTTTGTGATTTCTTTCTAATATTGTAATATACAGTTGATGAAATTTCGGTGCAACTTTTGATTGTTATAGAATGTTGAAATTGCATGCTATGTACACCATCAATCGGTTTTGCACTGGCGTTCAGGCATTATTGACGAGTTTTGTATTTGTGGATTATTTTCATAACTCTTTATCATGTTAATCCTAAATCTTTTAAACCATCACTAGGAAATATTTTAACGCAGTGTTTTATTAACTTAGAAAAGTGGATATAAAATTATTAGGCAGAAACCCAATGCTTGAGCTAGAATAAGCATTTTGGAAAGATAACTTAGACCATAATAGTCACGCTACATGGTGAAAATGGAGGAAATTTTGTAAAACTTTTTAAAATTTTAACAAAGAGTTTTGTATTTAGAGGCATTTACTGAGAATAATTATGTCACTTTTTTCAACTGTATTAATCTTTTATAAAATGTACTATCATGTTCGTTATATACACGTATTCATGTACCAGAAAAGACGGTATATTAAAAATGCAGAAGGAAATGAGATGCATGCACGATATACGTGTCCAATTTTTAACAACATTTATTAAAGTATCCCTCTAAAACTTTAACTGGCTTTGATGGATAAAAGGTAGAAAAATCCAACCTTTAAAAAATTCTTGTTTCCACAGAAACATTCTTTTGTGTTCAAAATGAGGCTTCCCTCAGAGGTACTCCACACTTCAAAAGCATGCTTTCCTTTTGGAAGTGAATAAAACCACGCGAGTTCTGCTTGGAAATAGATTTAGGGAACGATAGTAATATTTTCTTTGAAAAGTAAGTCAAGAAGATCTGCGGCGGACCACCGCCAAGGACTCTTATCGTTCTCAGAGGCAGAAGAATTCCATGAGGAATGTTTATGCAGCTCATGCCCTTCGATGAAGAGAATAGGGGGAATAAATCCGTAGCAAGTGCGTTTTATGTATGCAGACACAAACCATAGTTTTGCTTACATCGGTTTCTTGATTTACTGTTTACTGCAAAGGCAACACTTTGTATGCCGCATTGTGAGGTTTACTATACATTATTCAGGGTATTGGAAGATTCGGAAAAGCGGGATTTCTTAGACTACTTGCTAAATCAATTCTTAGCCGACAAAAGCAATTCTTTAAGCTATTTCTGGTGCCTTATTTGGCAAGAATTGTTTCTTGAAAGCAAATCAATAAAGTCTGGACTTTTATATGCTCTAGATCCTTTCTACTAATACTATTTCTACTAATAATAATAAATATTACTTTTTACGTTTAAGATATTTCTTCATAGCTCTGTAAGAATGAACCGAACTTATATAATTTGACTTAACTTTGAAAACTAAGTTACTGTAGAAGTAAGTTACTGTAGAAATTTCTTTTATGAATTAATGAAATATATTTTCTTAACACTGGTAACAAACACAAACTAAAATAGTAATTGATATGCTTGTGTAAATAAGTTGTATATGAATTTAAAAAACAAAAACTCTCATAGTGTAATGAAAAAGGTGTAAATTACATAAGCATAAACGTTCAAAGCACCAATGTGCTAAAGCAATAATTTAGTCATTTTATGTAAATATTTCCTCTAGATAAAAAAAGTAAAATGCCAACTCTAGCATTGACTTGAACATTACTTTCAATGAAAGTATTCCTAACAGCTTGAGCCGGTATTTTCTTTGGATCCTTTTTATTAATTTTATCTTCAAGCTCTTTCTTCATTGCAACTTAAAAATAAACTGAACTTATATAAAGTCTCTTTATTTTGAAAGTGGTTATTACAGTTATTGCTATGAAATAGTGTGATTTTTTATGTGATTAAGTATATTTAAGACTGGTATTCCCTATAAACCAAAAAATAATTTGACACGTTTGTGTTAGCGAGTTGTATGTAAATCTTTAAAAAACTGTCATTCTCTGATGAACGTCAGTCTACAAAAGATATGAATTCCTTTTTGTATACTTCAAATACTCATGTATCAGTACGATACGATACATACGATAAAGTAATGGTTTGTGTAAATATTTAATATTGACAATAATTTAAATGCTACCCCCAGTGTTATAAAATCTTGTATGAATGTTAATATTCCTAAAAGCATGCTTTATGAGTCTATTTGAGGTGCATATATTTCAGATTCTAAAAATAGAAAATTTTCTGTATTTACACATTTTGTAACTGAAATCATGTCTACTAGATAAACCACAGAGGTATAAAAATGCAGATAAATGTGGGCGGGTCACAAGAATTTCCCAACTGGTCGTACAAGAATTATCCAACCGTACTAACTGTACAGCATCGCCCCAATTTTTATGCAGATCACCCGGGGAATGGATTTGAGAGTCTAAACGTCTACAGGACTCGAAAGCATATCGGGTGAGATAATTCTTTATACTCTTTCCCCAATCAAAAGTCGACTGGGAAGAGACATGAGCCCCAGAAATACAAGTATTGATTCTCTAGATTTTTAACTCTTGTGTCACTGTAAAGATCACAAGGCTTTCGAAGAAGTAAACATAAAATTCATCTATACTTTTGCTGGAATCCAAATCACGAATTTCTCATTTGCAAGCTGAACTTGCTAATCATTTCCACCATCACAGCACTCATATATGGGTGAGGTAGTTCCATATAATATGTAAATATGTTTTTTCCCTAACTTTTAACCGTTCCTGAAATGCGTAATATTAAACAAATACAATTACTAAATTCTGCTGAAGTTATTTAAACGTTTGAATGTTATGCTAAATTGCAAAATTTTAAATCTAAAATTAAAAATAATATTAAAGGCTGTGATAAGAAGACTAATCTAATGCTTATGTATTGAAAATCACTAGTGTAATAGTAAACATTTTGAGCTAAGGGTGATTTAAAAATATCTGGCAAACTTATAAAATCACTCGAGAGGACTGACGTAAGCAGATTTTGTGAGAGAGTATGTATGCGGAAAATGCATGTCCAAATGATGGCACGTAAGGACAAACAAAATGTCAGTAAAAAAAAAACAGGTAAAGTTTAAAGAAACATTTTAATGATTCATCTTTCCGCAACAGATGCTCGATAGGGCAGCCACAAACAGCGATACAAGCTCCAAAGCGGTTGTGCAAGGTTTCTTCATTTAACTCAGTGGGAAGTTCGTACATCATGTTTTTAAAAAATATTAATACATGTTAAATCTGGCCGATCGTAATAAGAAATCTATTGCATTTACAGAAACATTTTATTTTCGTTATTATACATGCAACAATACAACATAAACATTTCATTCTTATAATTTTATGTTGTCAAATTCAGAAATTAAATCAAATTCCGCGAGTAGGAAAAATCGTCACTCACTTCACAAGCAGCATCGTTTATCGAGGAGTCAGAACCACTTTCCCACGCTGGTGAACATTAAGAGGTATGATCAGCTGCATCTGTCGAATCACTTATTTACGATCAACATGCAGTACTCATGATCTGCATTTTCCTTTGCGGCTTTCGATTACACTATACTTTCCCACATTTGCCAAATATCTACGTTCTCCTGCGAAATAGCAGATCTCCTTTCCTAATGAGAACTAATTTCTGAATATTGCGTATTTGATAACTGCGTAGTTCCAGAAAATATTCTTTAGACCATCTCTTCCAAAATATATCCAACAAATCTTGCTGCATCCTATACTTTTTTGTAAGTTTCGCATTTTCGGATTCAGGTTTCGTTGGCAATGTTGACAGTTTTTGACCGGTTAGAAAATGACCAGGAGTCAAGATTTCTTTCCAGTTCGTCATTTACTCGCTCCTGCAATAACGGTCTGTTGTCCAGAGCGGTTTCTACCCCTACTAATGCAGTATAGAGTACTTCGTCCTCCAGCAACGAACGACCAAGCGATTTCCTAAGACATTATATGGTATTTCTCCCGCCTTCGTGGTGTAGTGGTTCTGCACGCTGGGCAGAACCACTACACGGTATCCAGAGGTCCGTGGTTCGATTTCCGGGATTCGAAGACGGTTGCTAATTTTTCATCTTGCCTGCTTCCAAAAAAAAAAAATGCCTAATGTCTCTACAATGGCGATCGAACTAAAAAGGTGTTGGATGAGGTTTCTCCACACCCAGGATTTGGCATTTGGGTCCCCTAAAAACCCCAGGCGCCCTTTAAAAAGGGGAGTATATAAGGTATTTCTCCCACTTTCCTAGCGTGCCTTCGTGGTGTAGTGGTTCTGCACGCTCGGCCGGTATTCCATGCGACATGTGACGGAGGACGTGCGCACCACCCCTCTACCAATACGGTTAATTGGTATAGCGCCACGTCCACCTTTATCTAGATAACCATACGTAGTCATTGTGCTAATACACTAATACGTAAACATAGATACAAATTTGACACTTAATACAGTGGCGTTAAAGCTAATTAATGTTAGACTTTAGACAATGCATTGCCATGTTACAAGGTGTATGCAAAAGCATGGATACGGTAGCATATATACATAACGTGTGTACTCATATGTTGAGTACACTATGATCCTTTGAAGCATTATCATTAGATACAGAAGACATGTACATACTGAAATATTAGGTGCGCAATGTTATGCTAGAATAAGTAATTAATACAGTGAATTAAAAGTTAGACCCTAGATTAGTACATTTTAGTACAGTGTCTTGCTACTGGATTATTTGTGCTGTTTCCTAAGTACATTAACCTATGTACAAAGATATTAAAACACGTGTATTAGGAACATAGTAATCAGTGGGTATCCAAGCGTTAGGTAAGTGCTACTTTAACATACATTAACAATAGGTACTTAATACAGTGCTGAATAGATAATTGGTGCAATTAATTTTAGAGTGGGACCCTAGTTTGATTTCTGCGAAACGGTGCCGTGTTACAGGATAAATTGTGCAGATGCATAGTTACATTATGATATATACAGAACATAAATACAGATATACAGACATTTGGGGTACAGATACATTAGGTACATGATTATTCAGTGCGTAATAGATGTATATTAACTATACAGTGCCAAGATTTGTGATAATACTAGTAGATACATGGATACAATTACATATAAACAAGGACATAAAGACACAATTACATACAGACAAAAGCGTATATACCTTACTTTGGTACATAATATTCATTGGTGACATAAACATTTGGTACTTACTTCACATACTTATAAAAACTCTAGATCCATAAAATAATGTTATAACTAGTAATGGGTGCCTATTAAATTCATTATAGGACACTAGGTTGATGTTTTGCCTTACTGTGTCACGTTACGTAGAAATATATGCGAGTGCATGGGTACAGCTTCCTATTTGCAATGCTATACTGTACTACCTATTTACAATACTTATAACAATAACAATCGATTTCATAAACAATAGGTGCATGGCACATTTATATTGTTACGAATTTGGTATTTAAAAAGCTAATGTTAGTTTAATTATAAATTAAATGGTTTTATTTCTCGCGCAGTGCAGCGCGTGACGAATATTAAAAGAAAGCTAAGCCGGAAAAATTGAAAATACAAGAGCGCGTGCATTAAATAAATAAATATCTCTTTTTGATTTCGAGAAAGTACTGGAAAATTCTAGCGCGTGATTTTAAAATCTTATAAAAGGAGGAAAACATCTCAGTTTGTAGTTGCTGCTTAGTTTGTTGTTGTTTAGAAAACTACTGTTGTTGATTGTAGCGAATTCGCGGATTAGCGTTCTTTAGCTGTTTTGAATTACGTTCTATTGGACATTTGAGTAGTTAAAAGAAAACTACTGTGAGATATTGTAATACTGCATGATAATTTGAGAAAATTTAAGCATTTTTGTTGTGATAATAATAAATTTTTGTTCATTTTTCATCGGACTTGTGCATTCATTTCATAACGAACCCGTACGCACGCAACAATATACTACATGAGCAGATGGTACATTGTAGAGTGCCGTTGAGAATAATTGATGTAATTAATTTTATAGTATTTTAAAAATAACGCATTTATACGCAATTATAAGGCGCATAATTGTCATTGGGTACATATACATTAGGCGCATAATACATATACATATTCATATATTAGTTTCTTAATACAGTGCTAGGGCAAGTAATTGGTGCTGTTATTTTTACATGTTACATGATGCTGTATGCGGTTGGATGGACAAACTAATATATATACTTTTATACATATACACAATTATTTAGGCACATAATCACTAGATACTCAGACATTAGGTGCATTATATACATATATATATATAAAAAGATGGTTCATAATACAGTGCTATAGGAATTAATAAATGCAGTTAATTTGATAGTAAGATTCTAGTTTAACACTATGCGAAACGGCTTCATGTTACACAATGTTAAATACTGATGCATGAATACAGTAATATTTCTACTTGTTAATAAGCCCACCAGCGGCCGAGCGGTAAAGACGCTGAACACTGGTAGTTCGGTCCGAGGTTCGAATCCCGCGAACGGGCTGGTTGCATGGGCGTTTTCGTGGTTTTCCCCATGTGTAACATGTATACGAGCCAGTTTCCCTTAGAAAGTCCTCCACGAAAGGCATCCCTCCCCTTAGTCAGATAGCCCTAGTGTGCTTTGCCATAATTAAAATACATACATACATACAAATACATACATACTACTTGTTAATATATACATATATACAAAAATATACAAATATTAGGTGCATAATTAACATTGGGTACATAATTATTAGGTGCATTATGCATATACACACATAAAACATAACTACATAGTGATGGTACTTAAGATACCTCTACAAACAGGTACAGATGGTCCTTATTTACATATTGCGATACGGGTAATAGACATAATTCGGTTGGTTGGCATAATGCAAATTGATTAAATAGTAGATTCTTGCTATATTACTAGAAATGTTGGTTAAACGATACGATAATTCACAGCTATTCTGTGGTGTTGGTAGTTGGTGCTAGACACTGAATTACTATTCATCTATAAAGCTGACTAAGTATGGCACAGGTCTGAGTCAAGATCGGCCAGTTTATCCATTAAAATCCCTATTTTTCTAATCAAGTGCCTCTGTTTTATCAAAAACTTACAGAAGGCTTGTCGATTGGTCGACGGAAGGTTGATGTGTAGCCCTTCTGTAAGGGGACAGGAGGTCAGATAATGCTCCGGAGAGCCAGTCTGTCCACAGGCACACTGGCTAGTGTGACTTATTCCGCGTTTGTTAAAGTACTCGGGAAATGGTCCGTGACCCGTAATGTATCTAACCAATTGGATGTTTGCAAAATTTTTAATTGTGTTCATGTAGCTGGCATGGTAACAAGTCCTTCGGCCTGTATCGCTGTTATTCCATGTCTGCTGCCATTTTCCGATTGCCTTTAAGCGCAGTGTTCTTTACAAGTAAGATACTGGCCATGGGATGTTAATTTGTTAATTTGTTGGTCCTGTGGTAGCTTCTTTGGCCAGATGGTCAGCCAACTTATTGCCATGATGGCCGGCATGCGTTTTGATCCATTCAAGTAATGTATGGAGTTGGGAATTTTTTCGCAGATCTTCCTGTATTCCCTGAATAATACTGGATGGGTGGTCAGTGTTTCCTATTGCGTATAGTGAAGAAAGACTGTCTGTCTTTATTGTAGCGTTGCGGGAGTGGTGGGATTGCAGGTTGCGGATTGCTTGCGCAATTGCCACTGCTTCTCCCTGAAAAACGCTATTGAATTGCCTTAGTTGACCCTTCCATTGATCTATGACTGTATCTTGCAGCATGACCACATAGACACTTCCCACCTTTTCGTCTATCTTCGACCCGTCCGTGAAGATGGTAATCTGTGCTGGACGGTGGGCCGAAGTGGGATTGGTAGTTATACTTATTCCGGTGCTTTTGGTGCTGGATGAATTTTCAGAGGGCAGCATTTAGCTTCATAGTCCTCTGGATTAAAATATTCTTCGTCAAAGGTGACAGATCTTTTAGGCTGCAGGAAGATTTGTCTTGCTGCCTCCTCTTCGACACTGATGTGTAGGGGAAGAAGGCCAGCTAGCACGTTGATCGCGCTGAAGAGGTCGTGCGGTAGGCTCTGGTGATACCCAATGCAAAGGGTCTTTGAATGGTAGAAAGTTGTTTAATTTTCCTCCTTTCCATTGGGTGAGCCCATACTGCTGCTGCATAGGTGACTATCTTTTCCACCACTGTGGTGAGGAGGACCTCCTGAATATGGGTATTGAGGCCCCATTTGTGACCATGAAATAATCGCATTTGCTTCGCTATTGTCACTGTTCTAATTTTGATGTCCTGGATGTGTGGTATCCAGGTCATCTTGGGTCGAACGTTAGGCCCAGATATTTTAGTTGATTGACTATTTGTATCCCCTGATTGTTGATCTTAATGGTTGGTATTCTTGCGAGCGAACCTCCCTTTTTAGGTATTAATAACACTTTGGATTTGTGCTCTGCAATTTCTAGTTTTAGGTTGTTACATAGGGCGTAGAATTGTTGGGACACTTCGTTGCAGGGAGTTTGTAATTCTTCTCGGGTTCGACCTTTCACTATTAGCGCTGCGTCGTCTGCGTAGGCGTAGCTCTGGGTGTGCGCTGGCTATGTAGCTGTTAGAACTTCGTTGAAAGTTAGATTCCACAGGTGTGGACCAGCGCACGACCCTTGCGGACAGCCTCTCGTCTGCTCCTGTTCTATTATGCCTGCGTTGTGAACTGCTAGTAGTCTTCTATCCTGTAGATAGTTTCTTAGCATCTTGTACAGGCTGCTCGGACATTTTACCTTCCGCAGAGCTTGTTTGATAGCCGGCCACCATAATGTATCAAAAGCGTTCTTGATATCGATGATTATCACGGTAGTATGGTGGCCGCTATGTCGGTTCGCTAAAATTGCTTCTCTATAATGTCTAAGAGTGCGTGGACTGTAGAAGTGTCCGTCCTAAACCCGTATTTCCTCGAGCTTAAGAATCCTTGTGTGTGCAGGTGGGGCCAGTATTCCAGAGGTCCGTGCTTCGATTCCCAGCGAAGGCCTTTGATCTCTTTTCCTCTTGTCTGCTTCCAAAAATACCTAATGTCTCTACAGTGGCGCCCGAACTAAAAGGGTGTTGGATGAGAATTCTCCGCACCCAGGATTTGGCGATTGGGTCCCCTAAAAGCCCCAGTCGCTCTTTGAAAAGGGTAGTATATAAGGTATTTCTCTTGCTTTTCTAGCGTGCCTTCGTGGTGTAGTGGTTTTGAACGCTGGGCTGGTATTCCAGAGGTCCGTGGTTCAATTGCCGCGAAGGCGGTTGCTAATTATTCATCTCTCCGGCTTTTCCAATTAACCTAATGTCTCTACAACATCGTTTAGTTACTCTTATGAAACGTTCCCACCAGCAAGCCCGTCAGATATGTCCTGTGACGTGTCATATCGTTCAACAAATTTCAATTTATATTTGAGGACAAGAAATATCTAGAGATGTAGTGGAATTATATGCATAAGTGTTATACTGCTTTTAAATGCCTTTAAAGGTGACTGTAATTTTATTCCAAATGCCGGATATTTCCACCTTCGCTTACGTCTAGCTTATGCAACATTTGAAAGAGACCCAAATGTTCTAACTGGATGCTCTAACTCTCAGTGTATTCCGACTAATAACTTGTAATTTTAATATGTCTACTAGTTGTGAATGAACAAAACTAGACGGGCTTCCACCATCTAAAATGCGTTACTCTAATAATACCTTATAGGGCAGTGATGTAAATTCAAGCAGCTTGTAAACGAGTAAATTTAGAAGCAAATACACTTATTTCATTAGTAGAAGTAACGGGAGGAATTAGAACTGTATTTCGATTTTTACAGGTTTAAACGTAGTATATAAAATATTACATTTATATACACATTTTTTTTTTCGTTATTACACTCAATTTTCTTAAACATCAGCATTACAGTTTGTTACAGTTTTGAATTGCGAGATTCAAAAATTGAATCTAACTCCGCGGGTAGTACTGTCTTGACTAACATCACGAGCAACACTGTCTATCGACAGCCCGGGCAAACTAGGTCGACCAGTCCTATATAATGGGTGCCCTAAGCAACGCTGAGGTTATTTTTGAAGTTGCTGCTGAAATGAGGTGGTGATTCATCGTCCTGGAACCAGATACGTATAAGAAGATGCCATATGTGCAGACATTCAAACGACAAGGGAGACTGCTGTTCTACTAATTAGTTGTGTATCATGTCATTCCAAGTTATTCAAGTGAGTGAACAAGCGCATGGCGTCTATTTCACACCCACTCCATAAAATAGAACTGTCCTCACAAACTATCATTCACTAATTTAACTTCTTCAGTGGTTGTCACCAAGGTCATGTCTTTTATTTTAGATCAGATTTCGAATTTCTAGCTACCTCATTTACTGAATAATTACTTTAATTATCATTTTAGTGTCATATTTACCTCACGCGCATCCTCGTGTAAGTTCAGATTTTTTGTATATAACTTTTCACTAGATTTTCTTAAATTCAACTTTTACTTTATAAAAAAGAAATTTAGTCATTTTTGAATATGAAATGAAACTTATGAGGAAAATCTCCCTTTTCTATGTGTCAAAAGTTATATAATTAATAGGAAATTAGCGACATTTTTATTAGAAAAGTAATTTAGATTAGAAAGGCGTTTGATTAGAATATATTTCAGTGCGAGAGAAATTGAACGTTTTCTATTAAGACATAATGAGCTCACCATCTGAAGAGAATTAATCTGGTTAGACACCTACAAGCTCAATTGAGTAATTGGTGTCTGCTGCACGAGAATGCGACGTTCCACAATTATATTTTCATCAGGCAGTTTGCAGAAATTAAAAATATCGCAATTCTCTACTGCGTTCTTAATTATGCAGATCTGGCCTTTGCAGACTACTTTGCCTTCCATAAACCGAAGTCTCACCCCAAATGTTTACTTTACTTACCCAAATGTTACTTTAATAGCACTTAAAAACTTCAGTAAAGGTTAACCAGAGACTTTTATGTCAGTTCTTGGAAAGAATCAAGCAGCTGTATTTAGACTTACAAACTGTATATGAAAACTAAGGAATAGGACTATTGTTTTAAGTATCCACTTTGTACATATTTAGACTTCAAGCTCAAGTTTAATTTTATGCGGAATCCTCTCTCATACAATATAAATAAAAATAGATTTCTTTGAAGCATCTGTAAAATATTGGATAGATAAACAGAAATATATTTGTTTTTGAAATAGAGACAATACCAGGAAGCTATGAAAGACAAAATGTTTTAAAAAATGAATACGAAAAGTAAAAAATGCATTTGCATCTTCCATCTATTATGTAAAATACTTTATGACTTTTGCCATTTTACATATATATAATGCTTAGTCACATTCCATTTTCTCAGCTATTTTTCCAGCCTAACGATAAATTTTCAAATGTTATCAAGACATCTTCACTTTGAAGAAATGGTTCCCTCTGCGACGATAAAGCGAAAGGTAACGATTCCACTGAAAGCTTAAAGTTTTGTTCTCTGAATGTAAGAAAAAGGAGGCAACGAGCAAAAAATACAGACAGTGTGAATCATTCAGCAAGCAAATAGCCCATAACCTTAAGGTTTTGGATAAATTGTCTTAGTTTAAACGGTTTCGTTAACTATCTTAGTTTTATGCCACTTCGTTGGAAAATATCCTCGACACGATTTCTATAGCTTCAGAGTAAAACGTTTTGGATATAATTTTTTTTTTACGCTGAAGAAAAAATTCAAACCTTGTTTTATTTTTCAATACTTACCCTGTAAAGGTTTTATTTTAACAGGATTTATTCTCCCATTTATACCTTATTTACGGAAAGTTTCAAAATATTAAATGCCTTTTTGCAGTAACAATAAAATGTTGAAGCGGTTTTAAGTACAGAAACAAATCTATTGCAAGAGTGAATGATCTCTAAATATTTTTTTAGAACATTAAGACATTAATGAGTGTGACTTTAATGCAATGCATCATGAAGAATGAAGCTTCAAGACGTGGATGATGTTTTCATGACAATGAAATGATGGATAAAGATAGGAACTCACAGTTCTGTAAATGCGGCTTTTATTTTCGCAACCATTGGTGTAAATATACGCTACGAGATACCAAAATACATTAAATAAGGAAAATAATCATGTTATGGCATTTTCAAATGGAAAAAAAATTAACAGATACCAACTCTTTATACACCTCCTCACTTTCTACAGTTATTCCGGCCAGTATTCTTTATAGTGGCTACTGAAGCCGATTGCGATACCGAAGAGCCCCGGGCTCGAATCCCAGAGAAGGTATCGTTGTAGCTGTCCGTCGCTTCATAGGAAGCAACGATGGCCGCCTATTGGGTGCCTCTAAAATAAAATGACCACCACTTCTGGCCTTAGAAATAGTCAGCGTCGAATAGGTTAGTGCCTGCCATTAGATTCAAAAAAAATGTTTCCGTAGTTATATTTTTCGAAATGTTTAAATTCGTTATAAAAACAAGTATTTGGACTCTAGTATGACAAAAATTGTAGAAGATATTTAATTTCAAAATTTTAAATGTTTGACGTTCTTTTCGGTTTTTCTTTAGGGGTCAGATATATAATTAAACATTTCAACATATGAGTTATAAACTACTCCGAAAATTGCAATCATAAATTTTCACAATCAGGCAACATGATTTCCTGGTTCTTAACACATTTTATTGCTTTCAGTCTTGTTTTTATTGATAAGGAAACTGTGGAAACTGCATATATTACTTGGCCTAAATGCCATACATACCAAATTTGAATGCCTTTCTTATCTGCAAATGTGATGTAACTACTAATCTGTCCATCAATGACACGATAAAGATTCCCCATTTCTTTCATTCTTACTAAAGAAATAGACATTTATACGCGTTGGTCACGACAAAGGTCAGAAGCGGTGGTCCCTTTATTATGGAGGTGCCTAATAGGTGGACCACCGTTGTCTCCTAGGAAGGGAAAGATAAATTACGTACAAGCCTTCTCCGGGATTCGAACCAGGGCCCTTCGGCCAGACGGCCAGTCACTAACCACTTTTCTAGCTGGACGAAAAATTTTAAATATAGTTATGTTAATACTGATGTTTTTATGCATGTCATGAACTGCATAATTTAATGAATTTTGTTCTTAAAGTAAAAAAAATTTAAATTCGATATGTTGATTAAATTTTTATTAACTTTTTGCAAGTTCTGAAAAATTATTTCAGTATTACACAGAAAAAAATATTGTGCTAGTTATGGTTTGTTCCATAAACCAATGTTTCTATTTCTTAATTTACAAGTAGAAAACTGAAATATTATATTATGCTTTATGTTACATTCTCCCTCTATTTTAATACAGTAATATCATAATACACAAACTCTGAAACACGTTCCAGAAATGTAATTTAAAATATTAAGATTATAATTCATAAGCCTTTTATTAAACATCATTATATCGCTTTATGCCTTCTCTTATTTTCTTTAAATGGAAGATATCATTAAAATAAACATCTTGGGCTCCGTACATTTTAATAAGAAATAAAATTAGTAGGTTCTTAAGCATCGCAGAATTAACTGTTACGTTAGTTAACAGAAAATGCAGTTAAGAGCTTAACTTTTAAATTAATTCGAAAATAAACACCTTTGGACATTCCCTCTTCACATTCCTATGAAATATAAAGCGAACGTCCTTTTTAGATTTCCACTTCCTTTCCTATTTAGAAATTTAAGTGACACTTTCCACGAACGTTACGAAATGGATACACGAAAGAGTTTGGGCTCGTAATCCATTAGCACCTTACTCGAGATTAGGAAGCTGTTGTTGAAAGAGGTCTTAAGAGATTTCACAGTAATTGCTCGGTCTGCAAATTCAAGAATCTGGAAAATAATTTAATGTGACTAAATCGTGGAAACATGGAAAGATGAGGATAAATTAGACTGAGAAACGATTGTTTGAATCAATCTGTCCTACACGAATACGTTCTTAGCATTCTTATAATTCAGAAGCGTAAGAGAAAGATTATTTCGATGAGAATCTAACTTTGTCATGATTATGCTGATAATTTTAACGCATGCTGACAGCTTCGTTTTGTAAGCTAGAGACTTGAAAGTTTCACAACTAAAACATATTTAAATATTCATGTAACATCGTAGGTTTTTGTAATTTATTGTACACTATAGCTAAGACAGCAATTTTATCCCTACAGGAAGTAATATTCGAGGGAAGATTGAGGACTAGGTAACTTTCACAGCCGGGAACACAGCATTTACATAGTAAGGATTCATTTTAACATTTTGACATTACTAATACCTACTAGAAATTATAGTAACAAAAATAACTTCTACTAAAATAACTCAACTATAGAGGATGTTTACATATTTTTAGGATGCAATCGATAAGTAATTTTAAAAACGGAAAAGCTTTGGAATAAAATTTCTGACAATTTCTGACAATTTCATGACATTTTTCTGACAATTTATTTTTCTTTCTGACAATTCTGACAATTTCTGACAAAATTTCTGACAAAATTTCTGACAATAGTTTATTGTTTGAAAAGAGAAATATCGTATGTTACTTTTAAATTTATTTTTCTTTAAAAATGTCGCATATAAGCAAGCTGTGGATTAAACTATATGCTTTTACGCCTTTCCGAAGAGAAATAATCTTATTCCTTGATTTAGAAACGTAGTGAAATGCATGGTATTAATATTTTTAAGTGTAAAATAAGCAACATAATTTATCGGGAAGAGGAAAACCGTTATTTATTACTTCTACATAGAAAGACTCCAAATGAATACCCGAAAGAGCTACGTACTTTTCCTAATATTTCTAAACTTAAAACGTTGGTACCAACATAAAATACGTCAAATCAGAAATCCATAGCATAGTTTTTGAATACATCTGCAGAAACTATAAATTAAATAATAACAAAGATTTGCAGCTTAAAAAAGCTAAAAAACATAATGTTCACTCCCCCATAACACAAGACATCCTCAGGATATCCTATTTAAGTCGCAATGTCCCGGGAAGCAGTTAGGATATCCTGAGGATGTTGTTTCTCAGATATCCTGAGGACTTTATAAGTCAACATCCTGAGGATATCCTATTCAAGTCTCAGTGTCCCGGGATATATGAAGATCTCCTCAGGATGTTGATTTTCAGATATCCTGAGGACTTCGTAAATCAACATCTTAAGGATGTCCTGTTCAAGTCGTAATGTCCCGGGATATATGAATATCTCCTGAGGATGTTGTTTCTCAGATATCTTCAGTACTTACTTTTTATGGAAGCTCATATCTGAAAATATTAAACTAACCTTGTACCACACGCAAATCATGTTATAAGAATCGAAATCTTACTCTATGGATTACCAATTCTGCATAAGAAAATTTAATTGTTATGCTTACACTGGTTTTCGTCTTGTATATGTTGGTTGTATGTATTAAGTAATAATATTTTCAAATTTTTGTTGTTGTTTCACAGTGCCTATTGATCAGAGAACTTTCTTACAAATTATAGGCACGTGTTTTCATCCGTTTTGAGTTTCATATTGAAAGTGTGTTTACGATTAAATTCTAATTGCTACATAATATATTTTGTAAACATTATTTTAGATACTTTTCTAATATATTTGAACACAAATATTATTTACGTTACAGGTTAACTCAGAAAATCTTTTACGAAGACATTTATCCTATGAACAGATAAGGCATGGATGCACATCCATGCCTTATATAGCATTCGAACTTGAGACCTTCTGTACGGCAATCAATCACTTCTGTACCCTTCTCTAAGGCACTAATCAGAAATATCAAGTTATAAAAGTATTCTATTAAATTCATCGATAGTTCTTGGCATAGAAATAACTATACTTTGAAACTGCAAAAGAAAAAAATACTTTTTTATCTGTTACGCTATTATATTAGTAATGAATGATGTTTAGTGCTGTGCAGTAATAAGTAACAATATATTTTTTTTTTTTTTTAACAAACGAAATTTTAGTTTACAGACGCAGTTAAAAACTAGTCTGTACGAGGTTTAGTTTGCTTTAATTTGAATTTATAAACAGAAGAATAATTTTATTGGGCTAAAAAATTCATTGCAGTTTCTTCGTTCATTTTCTGGTAAGTTCTTTAATAATGAGAATTAGTCTTTCAAAGCGACTGAGGTAAGAAGTAACTTATTTTTTACCTCTCTGTATTGGAAAATAAGGTTTGAGAATGGGAAGAACTAACACTAAGTTCTTACTCTCCTCAAACCTCACTTTGCTACCTCTTTAACCATACAAATATTTGGTCTTTGCTAAACAAAGCGCGAAAAAAATATATCCAGCGCTCTGCAGTCTTATACGTTATGCCGACAATGCTACATGACTCCTCATAATTTAACAATAATTGCTGCTTTATTAATTTATTTGTAACATCCAGAAAATGCAGTAAACACGTTTCTTCAAGGTATATAACCTTGTGGTGTCCCAAAGTTAAATGTTGTTATAAAAACTCAAAATTAGATAACGGATTAAATAGATGTTCAAACTTTAAATTAAAATGCTTTAATTTTTAAATTAACGCGTTCTTTAAACTCAGCAGTTTTATTACTTTATTTTATACTATAAATAACAATTGAAGTTGAAAATCGTAAATCTTTGTTTACATTATTTATCATTGTTCGTAAAACTGCTTCTCAACTTTTCTTTGCTTTTGAGAAAGCGAGCTTCCCTAAGAATGTAACACCTCTAAGCACTTTTTCTGTAGCCGATGCCCCAAGAAGATTTCTCTTTTGTTTACGTGGCAGATTTATGTGTCAGACCTTCCCTTCTTTTATATCCCCCTACAAGGGAAACATCCCTTCACATCCCTTCACAACAAAGGACGTAGAACGCCCCCAACGGTTTTAATTGCTCCGTAACAGTGATATCCTTGAAGAACCCCACAAAGTGGAAAATACACGTACTTTCTGATTTCCAGAATTCAGCTATTCTGCTAAACGTTAATAGCCGTCGTTCCAAATTCTCTTTCAGTTACAAACTGACTTGCTTACGCTTGCAAGCGTTACATTGACAGAGTGTGAAAAGTAAGTTTCTAAATGCTTCCTTTATTCTAAAAAATGATCAGAACTAAAAAAAAATTATCTCAGATATCTAAAAGACGGATTTACAGCAGAATAAATCAACATATATTATCGGATTCGTCAGAAGATGAAGTAGTATTTAATTATGAAAAAGGACTGTGTCGAATTCTCGCGCTAGCAAATATTCTTTAAGTTCCATTTCAAACTGTGATTCGGAATATGAACTTTTATGTCTCAAGAAGAACTGACTGATGACGATTACCAAAACGATTATCCCATTTTACGGAATATTCCAAATATAGGACTAATAAATATTCCGTTAGACTTTATGTGCCTTGTGTGCTTAGGAGTAGTACAAAAAAATTATTACTATTAGGATAGGCGGAGGTACCTTACAAGCATGATTACCACATAAAAATGTTGAACTAATTTTTTTTTTTAAATGACCAGTTTTTAAAGCCTTATGTACCAATTGAATGTGCAAGAAAACCAAGGAACCAACTCTAAAAGAATTGAAACACTGGAAAGCTACAGAATACCGTCAATTTTTACTGTACACTAGCACACTTATTATTTTTTTTTTTAATTTAACAAAAAGCTACATGATAATTTTTTACTACTTCATATTTCGATTAGACTCTTATGCAAAATACAGAATCAGACTTCAATTGATGAATACGCACAGTCTCTATGAAAACTCTTCGTAGTAAATTTTGGGCTTTATTATGAGAAACAGTATATGTCTCATAATGTTCACGGCCTACTGCATATTTGTGAAGATGTAAAAATGTTTGGGCCCTTAGATAATTATAGTGCATTTAAATTTGAAAGCTATATATCTTCTATAAAAAAAATTGATTAGAAAATCTTCCGCTCCATTACAGCAAATAGCAAGACGAACTCATGAACTGTTTAATCATATTGTAGCCATGAATAATGATTCAATCAACGTAACCGACTTAAGTTCAGAATTTCAAAATTTACACACATCTGGTCCACTACTTAAAGGTTATTAAATGCTTAATTTTATTATTGAATTTTGAATACAAATTAACTGAAGTCAGAACTGAATTTGTAGAATAATTTAATTATGAATATATCGAAGAATCCAGTTTTGGGCTATTGAATGGTTAAAAATGATCAAAAGATTTTTAATATTTTAAAGCAAAATTTTCTCTTATAATGTTTTGTATTAATAATTCATTTCAAGTCTCTTGCTCAGTTTTAGATACATTTACAAATTATTAAATAAATTGAAATTCAATTTAGAAAATAAATTGTATAAATATTTTTAACATTTCTTATTTTTCCATAGTAACCACAGATGGAGGACCTGAGACTCTCTGTGGAAAATAAGCAAGTTTCAGGTTATCACAACACCTTCACACACTTTCACTGGAATGTAAAGAATATTTCTGGGGATATACTGGGATGTAACATTAAGCAGTTGAGAGTATGTATTTAAGAGGTTAAGGGATATTGTAACTAGTATTTCAAATCCTGATAACATCCCATACGCTGTCGGTGGGACCTAGATAGAATGTCCTAAGGATATACTGAGATGTGACATTAAGCACTAGGGAGGATGAGTTTAGGAGGAAACTGTGTTATTACGGGATGTCCTGAGGATGTAGTAAGTAGAACTTTAAATCCTAATAACATCCCATACGCTGTCGATGGGACATAGATAGGATGTTTTTAGGATATAATGGGATGTGTTTAGGAGGTTAGTGGGATATCCCGGGATGTCCTGAGGATGTAGTAAGTAGGAGTTCATATCCTAATAACATCCCGCACGCTGTCAATGGATCTTAGTTAGGATATCCCGGGATGTGACATTAAGCACTCGGGAGGAGGTGTTTAGGAGGTTCGCGGGATATTCCGGAATGTCCTGAGGATGTGCGCATATCCCGCGAGCAACGTCACATCCCGGGATATCCTCAGGACATCCTAACTAAGTCCCATCGACAGCGTGCGGGATGTTATTAGGATATGAACTCCTACTTACTACATCCTCAGGACATCCCGGGATATCCAACTAACCTCCTAAACACATCCCATTATATCCTAAAAACATCCTATCTATGTCCCATCGACAGCGTATGGGATGTTATTGGGATTTAAAGTCCTACTTACTACATCCTGAGGACATCCCGTAATATCCCAGTTTCCTCCTAAACTCACTAAAATCGCTGAACACTGGTAGTTCCGTCCGAGGTTCGAATCCCGCGAACGGGCTGGCTGCATGGGCGTTTTCGTGGTTTTCTCCAAGTGTAACGTGTATACGAGCCAGTTTCCCTTAGAAAGTCCTCCACGAAGGCATCCCTCCCCTTAGGCAGATAGCGCTAGTGTGCTTTGCCATAATTAAATACACCAACACCTCCTAAACTCATCCTCCCGAGTGCTTAATGTCACATCCCAGTATATCCTTAGGACTGTAAGGATCTTAAGTTTTACTAACGTTTATTTTATTTTAAATCTTTACTATCACTTCTTATTTTCTACTTCCGGCCAGAATTATAAGCGTTAAGGTTTTTATGCAAAGTTTGTCTGGCGAACGCCAAGTATTTAAGTTGTGGCTTTTTGCCAAGCGAGAGGAAGGAAGCAGTGAGTCGAAGCAGGCCGCTTACCTTAGAAGTTACGCAGTTGCTGGTTGCCTTCCAGGCCAGAGGTTTTAATCCTCTTGATAAATTGTAAACGTATTGTAGTGTTCACAGTTCTCTGTACTACATACGCTTCCTGTTATTATAAGGCAAATCTTCCACGTGTATTATTCTAAAGTTAAATTAGAGTTTAGTTTTATTTTTATACTTTTACGTTTTCACCCCAAGTAGCGGGTCGGTGTATTCCGAAATACGGAAGTCATTGTAAATAGAGAAAAATAAAGGGTTTTGTATACCCTTCTTGTGTATCCTGTTTACTTCCCACAGTTTTGAACATAGCTTTAGTAAGCTCCTTGTTCCGAGTCAGGTTCCTCAATGTTCCCCAAGCAAGTAAGGAGAAACACTGAACCTGATAGTGGCGCCCAACGAAGAAGAATAACCATGTCCGAGTTACAAGAAGAACCTGTGCTGCCTGCAGAAGCGGCTCAGAATTCAGAAATGCCAGCTGCCGCCCTGGAAGGATTTGGTTACATCGTCCAGACCATGCGCGCTTCGATGAAACCAGAAGCAACATTTAATGGAAACTCACCGGTAACCAGTTTTTTGGAAAAATTGGATGACCACTTCATGCTCTACCCCGTGCACGAGTTTCAAAAAGTTACCTTAGCTACCAGCGCTTTGAGGGGCCAAGCGCTTAACTGGTTCAAATGTATAGGCAGAAGTCTCTTAGGTCAAGCAGGAAGTCCTACCTATACTTACGAGAATTTCAAGACTGCCCTATTAAAGCCTTCCCTGTCGTAAGGGATCGTGCGAAATTAGAAACGGAACTTTTTAGTATATATCAACAAAGAATCGAAAATCTCTCAAGCTTTATTTTAAGGAAAATTCACGTCTTCAAACTCTTCTATGGAAACCGTCCGGATCCTGAAATAATTCAAGTGATTTTGCCGAGGTTACTGCCCCAAGTGCAAGACATTATTGAATTAAGAAATCCGACTACACTGGAAAAGTTATTTGAGCTAGCAATCCAGTTTGAAAGTAGAAGAACGCCGGACGTCGAAAGAAGACGCCAATATCAACAGCGAAACCAATTTGGTACGCCAAGACTACAGCAAACTCAAGCACACGGCTACGGAAGCAAAGCGAATCAGTGGGCAAGGAAACCCGAGCATTCAAAAACAGCCGGCGAACGTCGACAGTTCAATAGCAATCCAGAAAAAAAGGCTCAAGGCCAGTGGAAAAAGAAGGAAAGCATGGAAACAAAAAAGGATTTAAACTAAAACGGATTTCTGCTGACGGGATGGTGCGGAAATCCGAAGGCCACGAAAACCCCTCTTCCTACAAGTTAAATACAGTAATGGTGAAAAATTTGACTCTTCCGAAGATTGAAGTGTTGGTGAATAATATCCCAGCCACCGCACTCCTGGATACAGGCGCGCAGTGTTACTGTGTGGCAGAAGATTTTTTTAGGAAGTATTTTCGTAAATATCGCATATATAATTCGGATAATACGACAGTGTTAGCTGCGCAAAGAGAAAGATGTAAGTGCATAGGTAAATTACCACTATACATCCGTATCAAGGACGAACAAGTAAAGGTGATGTTTTTTATAGTAAAGAATCTGCAAGCACATATAATCTTAGGAATAGATTTTATTTCAGACGCACAAGCAACACTGGATTTTAATGAAGCGTCCCTTAAGCTGACAATGAAACCAGTTCGTGCAGAAAAGGCAGAACCGCCGATGTTAAAACTTGACCACCTCCCTAATGACGAGCAAGGAAGAATCCGACAAGTGGTAAGTGATTTTGCTTCGTTACTTAGTGATATTCCAGGATTTACTCAGGTTACTAACCATAGTATTGACACCGGAGATGCAATGCCAGTTCGCCAAAAACCATACCGGTATGATAAGAATAAGGAAAAAATTATAGAATGGCATATCATCGATATGCTACGTAAAAAGATCATAACGCCCATCTCAAGTAGTTATGCTAGCCCGGTGGTTTTATGTAAGAAAAATAATGACTATCCTTTGACACATCCGAAAAGGTGGAGATTCGCGATTGATTACCGTAAATTAAACTCCATAACTAAATATCCGGTATATCCGTTACCGATCATAGAAGAAATTCTAAGGAACATAAAATCAACCAAATTTATGACGACTTTAGACTTAACGACTGGTTATTTTCAAATAGGGATTAGACCGGAGGACGTGCCTAAGACTGCTTTTATAACCAAGTCTGGCACTTATGCATTTTTGCGTATGCCGTTTGGCCTTTCAGGGGCCCCGGCAACATTTCAGCGATGCATGGACATTGTCTTAAGACCTGTTCTTGGAAAGTCCACATTTATCTATTTAGACGGTATCATTATTACTAGTGATAATCTCGACCAACATGTACAGGATTTAAGACAGGTGTTTTCTTTATTAAATGAGGCCGGCCTAAAGGTTAATGTCGAAAAGTGCAAATTTGCAGCCCCTGAATTAAAATACTTAGGTTACAAGATATCTCAGAAAGGAATAGAAACAGACGAATCAAAAATAATCGCTGTACAAAAGTATCCGACTCCAAACACGGCAAAGAAGCTCTCTTCTTTTCTAGGACTTTGTTCATATTATAGGTCCTTTATAAAAGATTTTGCAGCTATCGCTGAGCCATTGTTAAAATTAAAAAGGAAAAAGGCAAGATTCTCGTGGACGGCCGAAGCCAATAGTGCTTTCGAAAAATTAAAACAAGCATTAACTCAAGCCCCTGTGTTGAAATTTCCTGAAAAGTATGAGAATTTAGAAATTTCAGCGGATGCTTCGGATTATGCGGTAGGAGCGGTACTTTCGCAAAATCAGCAGCCCGTGGCATTTTTTAGCCGAACTTTAAATCAAACACAAAGAAACTATTCCGCGACCGAGAGAGAGGCACTTGCAGTTCTGTTAGCAGTGCAAAAGTTCCGAGTCTATTTTGGAAAGGCGCCAATAACAGTGTACTCTGATCATGCGGCCGTAACTAGATTGTACTCAGGGAAAAATTTATCCCCAAGGTTAATAAGATGGGCACTCAAGCTGCAAGAATATAATCTGGTAATCAAGCATACCCCCGGAAAGGAAAATGTCGTAGCAGATGCCCTATCAAGAATTAAAATAGATGAACAAGGTAATACCGTAAAGGTGGCAATGCTCACAGCATGTACAATAAATTCCCGAGAAACTGTAATAACCGAACTGGGTAAGGATCCTGAGTTTGGAAGCATTTATGAGTATTTAAAGGATCCTGAAAATTTTAGCCACCAAGATATTGTGGCGATAAGAAATAGGGCGGCCCATTACGAACTAATAGATGGACTATTATTCTATACAAAAACTACAAATTCCAACAACGAATTTCGACCTGTTATCCAGCTAGTCTTGGATTAAATATCCTGCAGGAGCTCCATGACAGCCCTTTAGCTTCTCATGCTGGTATTCGAAAAACTATCCAACGCGTACGCGAGGCAGTCTACTTTCCTGAACTGCAAAAGTTAACAAGGGCGTATGTCCAGTCCTGCCCAACATGTCAAGCCGTTAATTATATTAATTTCCGCCCGGCCGGGTTTCTAAATAGTATTAAATCCGAATTTCCAAATGAAATAATTGGCATCGATTTATTGGGCCCTTTCCCAAAAAGTCAGTTAAATAAAAGTCGCTATCTCCTTGTTATGGTTGATCATTTTAGTAAATGGACCGAAATTGTTCCCTTAAAACGAGCCTCCGCGAAATTAGTTACTGATTCTATTTTAAATAAATATATTTTAAAATACGGGGCGCCCCTAAAAGTTATATCGGATAATGGTCCTCAATTTGTAAGTAATATATTTGAAGACGTGCCAAAAACTGGGCATACGTCATTTAAAAATGGTCCCGTATCGGCCGCAATCAAATATAGCGGAACGGGTCAAAAGAAATATAGTGAAAATTATCAGAAGTTATGTTAAAAATTTTCATAAAAGCTGGGATAACTATGTCAATGAATTTGCTTTCGCCCTTAGGACAGCAAAACATGATACAACGGGCAAAACTCCTGCTGAGTTATTTTTAGGCAGAAAGATTATAACGCCGTTAGATAAATTATTTTATGTGCAACAAAGAGCCCCAGAATTAAAATGGGTGATATAGAAAAACTAATTAAGGAGGCAAAGAAGAATACTGAAGTAGCACAGAGAAAACAAAAATTGTATTATGACTTGAAACGACGGGGAGTAACTTATAAAGTAGGGGATGAAGTACTAAAAATTAAGCATTCACTTTCTTCAGCACCAGAAGATAAAACTGCCAAATTTTTTCCACGATTTGAAGGACCATATGTTATAGAAAAAATAACTCACGCTGTTGTAGTGTTAAAGGCCAGAAATGGTGAAATCTGTTCCGCAAATATTGATCAAATTAAGCCCTACTTCGATCGTAATAAAATGCAAATCTTTTCAGATCTTTTGCAGGATCCGGCACGGCAGACACCGCAGGCACAAGCTCCAGAGGTGGAAACACGACAAGTACAAGGGCAAGCCATTAAGAGGCAGGAGCAAGTGAAAAGAAAATTTCCCCGCGGAAAAATTGAAGGTAGCAAGAAAAAGAAGCCGTTCCACCGTCCAGAAAAGAGAGTTCACGAACACCCCCAGAATGAAGAAGGGAGAAGGACGACGTATGTGAAGAGAACCAGGAGAAATGACGGCAACTATAACCCGGCTCTAAAACGGAAGATCTACTCATCCGACAGGACTCTCCGCAGCAAATGTCGCCGAACTGCGGAAGGGCCATCAGCGACGGACGAAAAGTTACAAGGAAAATTTGAACGGCTAGCAACGAGGTCCAAGCAGGAACACGAAAGACGTTTCCCGGTTCCGCCAAGACCAGCTGCCATCAAACGGCCAAGACCACAAGCAGAGGAGAAAAAGAAGGTATTCAAGGGTGACCGAACTGGTGAAAAAAGGAAGCTTCCAGAGGAAGGCACTGAAGGGCGAGCCCGTACAAGAAGGAGGATAAATCAAACAACTATCTGCAATACCTTTAAGGACTGTGCCCAGAAAAGGATGTCCGACTATCACAAAGATAAGTAAAATTTTATGTTACTTTGCAAACATTAAGTTAATCTTTCATTCTTACTGCAAGTGGCAGATTTCCAGAAGTTTTACCTCAAGCGAAGTCTACCTTTATCGCCAAAAGGGCGAGAAATGAGTTGTTACCGATTTTGGTATTATGTTTTTCAATTACTCGCGCGTAAAACTAAAGTTGATGTATAATAGCGTTGTGTAAAGACTTAAATATTGTAAAAAGTTATTGTATAAATTTTATTTAAAACATTCTAGCAGGAAAGAAGTTTAGTCTGAAAGACTTTTTGAAATGTATTATTTCAATGTAGAAAGAATTGGCACTTGCTTTGAAAAGAATAGAAGTTAACAATGTACTACTAATGTATGTTTTCAAATGTGAAAAATTAACGGCATGTTGATATGTTCTTATATACAATGTGAACTGTTATTTTAAATGTTAAGAAATACCGTGATATGTAAAAGTGAATGTTAAATTTTTTTTTTATTCGTGTGACTGTAAAAAGTCTAGATCATGGTGAATATGTGTTAAAGGTTGAATGATGTAGTTAGGCTCTCTGACGCTACACTTCAGAATTAGACACTTTCAGAATAGTACCTCAGGGTTTAGAGTTGAAATTAGGGTGTGTTACGAGGTCTTGTTATGTTGAATTTTAACACGTTAGTGTTTTGATTGTAGGAGGAAGTGTGGAACACGTAGACAGAAACACATTCGTGTTTGGTGTTCTTTTACAACACATGTCAGAGAGCACGGGGAGAGATAATTAAAATAGTCATGAATGAAATAAGAATGTTAAGAGAAGTATAATTATACATGTTACTTGCCATTTCATTGTGTAAGATTTCATTAAACTAGTTTTCCTTCCAGATCTCTGGAAGGAACCAGATTTGAATAGGAGCTCCTGTTTGGATGCAGTACAGATGAAAAGAAATTGTGTATCCTGGGAGCTGCTATTGTAAAAACAAATTTCTTTCTTTTAAATTTCTAGTTTATAGCGAAGTATGTTTGTAAAAGATTGGCCTCGCGTTAGATTCTAGAGCTAAAAGTTTTCAACAAGGTCGTTTTAGACCTCAGTTTCAAACTAATTAACTCTGGCGGGAAGTATGTAAGGATCTTAAGTTTTACTAACGTTTATTTTATTTTAAATCTTTACTATCATTTCTTATTTTCTACTTCCGGCCAGAATTATAAGCGTTAAGGTTTTTATGCAAAGTTTGTCTGGCGAACGCCAAGTATTTAAGTTGTGGCTTTTTTGCCAAGCGAGAGGAAGGAAGCAGTGAGTCGAAGCAGGCCGCTTACCTTAGAAGTTACGCAGTTGCTGGTTGCCTTCCAGGCCAGAGGTTTTAATCCTCTTGATAAATTGTAAACGTATTGTAGTGTTCACAGTTCTCTGTACTACATACGCTTCCGGTTATTATAAGGCCAATCTTCCACGTGTATTATTCTAAAGTTAAATTAGAGTTTAGTTTTATTTTTATACTTTTAAGTTTTGACCCCAAGTAGCGGGTCGGTGTATTCCGAAGTACGGAAGTCATTGTAAATAGAGAAAAATAAAGGGTTTTGTATACCCTTCTTGTGTATCCTGTTTACTTCCCACAGTTTTGAACATAGCTTTAGTAAGCTCTCTGTTCCGAGTCAGGTCCTTGCATGTTCCCGAAGAAGGTAAGAAGGAACAATTGAACCTGATAGGACATTCTATCTAGGTCCCACCGACAGCGTATGGGATGTTATCAGGATTTGAAATACTAGTTACAATATCCCTTTAACCTCTTAAATACATACTCTCAACTGCTTAATGTTACACCTCAGTATATCCCCTGAAATCTTCTTTATATTCCAGTGAAAGTGTGTGAAGGTGTTTTGATAACCTGAAACTTGCTTACTTTCCACAGGCAGTCTCAGGTCCTCCATCTGTGGTTACTATGGAGAAATAAGAAATGTTAAAAATATTTATACAATTTATTTTTCTAATTTGAATTTCAATTTATTTAATAATTTGTAAATATATCTAAAACTGAGCAAGATACTTGAAATGAATTATTAATACAAAATATTATAAGAGAAAATTCTGCTTTAAGATATTAAAAATCTTTCGATCATTTTTAACCATTCAATAGCCCAAAACTGAATTCTTCGATATATTCATATAATTAAATTATTCTACAAATTCAGTTCTGACTTCAGTTAATTTGTATTCAAAATTCAATAATAAAATTAAGCATTTAATAACCTTTAAGTAGTGGACCAGATGTGCGTAGATTCTGAAATTCTGAACTTAAGTCGGTTACGTTGATTGAATCATTATTCATAGCTACAATATGATTAAACTGTTCATGAGTTCGTCTTGCTATTTGCTGTAATGGAGCGGAAGATTTTCTAATCAATTTTTTTATAGAAGATATATAGCTTTCAGATTTAAATGCACTGTAATTATCTAACGGCCCAAACATTTTTACATCTTCGCAAATATGCAGTAGGCCGTGAACATTATGAGACATATACTGTTTCTCATAATAAAGCCCAAAATTTACTACGAAGAGTTTTAATAGAGACTGTGCGTATTCATCAATTGCCGTCTGATTCTGTATTTTGCATAAGAGACTAATCGAAATATGAAGTAGTAAAAAATGATCATATAGCTTTTTGTTAAATTAAAAAAAAATAAGTGGGCTAGTGTACAGTAAAAATTGACGGTATTCTGTAGCTTTCCAGTGTTTCAATTCTTTTAGAGTTGGTTCCTTGGTTTTCTTGCACATTCAATTGGTACATAAGGCTTTAAAAACTGGTCATTTAAAAAAAAATTAGTTTAACATTTTTATGTGGTAATCGTGCTTGTAAGTTACCTCCGCCTAATAGTAATCATTTTTTGTACTACTCCTAAGCA
The DNA here is from genome assembly GCF_044657685.1 of Stegodyphus dumicola. Classification (NCBI taxonomy): domain Eukaryota; kingdom Metazoa; phylum Arthropoda; class Arachnida; order Araneae; family Eresidae; genus Stegodyphus; species Stegodyphus dumicola. The sequence goes on along the minus strand of NC_140781.1, from coordinate 136,999,036 downwards.
CACAAGGTGCATAAAGTCTAACGGAATATTTATTAGTCCTATATTTGGAATATTCCGTAAAATGGCATAATCGTTTTGGTAATCGTCATCAGTCAGTTCTTCTTGAGACATAAAAGTTCATATTCCGAATCACAGTTTGAAATGGAACTTAAAGAATATTTGCTAGCGCAAAAATTCGATACAGGCTTTTTTCATAATTAAATGCTACTTCATCTTCTGACGAATCCGCTAATATACGTTAATTTATTCTGCTGTAAATCTGTCTTTTAGATATCTGAGATAATATTTTTACTTCTGATCATTTTTGTAGAATAAAGGAAAGATTTTGAAACTTACTTTTCACACTCTCTCAGTGTAACGCTTGCAAGCGTCAGCAAGTCAGTTCGTAACTGAAACAGAATTTGGAACGATGGCTATTAACGTTTAGCAGAATAGCTGAATTCTGGAAATCAGAAAGTAAGCACGTGTACTTTCCACTTTGTGGGGTTCTTCAAGGATATCACTATTACGGAGCAATTAAAACCGTTGGGGGGCATTCTGCGTCCTTTGTTGTGAAGGGATACTTCCCTCATGGTTCCTACCTCCATGGTTTCCCTTTTAGGGTGATACAAAGAAGGAAAGTCTGACACATAAATCTGCCACGTTAACAAAATAGAAACCTTCTTGGGGCATCGGCTACAGAAAAAGTGCTTAGAGGTGTTACATTCTTAGGGAAGCTCGCTTTCTCAAAAGCAAAGAAAAGTTGAGAAGCAGTTTTACGAACAATGATAAATAATGTAAACAAAGATTTAAGATTTTCAACTTCAATTGTTATTTATAGTATAAAATAAAGTAATAAAACTGCTGAGTTTAAAGAACGCGTTTAATTTAAAGTTTGAACATCTATTTAATCTGTTATCTAATTTTGAGTTTTCATAACAACATTTAACTTTGTGTTATATACCTTGAACAAACGTGTTTACTGCATTTTCTGGATGTTAAAAATAAAAAATTATGAGGAGTCATGTAGCATTGCCGGCATAACGTATAAGACTGCAGAGCGCTGGATATATTTTTTTCGCGCTTTATTTAGCAAATATCGAATATTTATATGTTTAAAGAGGTATCAAAGTGAGGTTTGAAGAAAGTAAGAACTTAATGTTAGTTCTTCCCATTCTTAAACCTCATTTTCCTATTACAGAGAGGTAAAAAATAAGTTACATTTTACCTCAGTCGCTTTGAAAGAGTAATAATTCTCATTATTAAGGAACTTACCAGAAAATGAACGAAGAAACTGCAATGAATGTTTTAGCCCAATAAAATTATTCTTCTGTTTATAAATTCAAATTAACGCAAGTTAAACCTCGTACAGACTAGTTTTTAACTGCGTCTGTAAACTAAAATTTCGTTTGTTAAAAAAAAATTATTGTTACTAATTACTACACAGTACTAAACATCATTCATTACTAATATAATAGTGTAATAGATCAAAAAGTCTTTTTTTCTTTTGCAGTTTCAAAGTATAGTTATTTCTATGCTAAGAACTATCGATGAATTTAATAGAATACTTTTATAACTTGATATTTCTGATTAGTGCCTCAGAGACGAGTAAGTGATTAGTGACAGATTGCCGTACAGAAGGGCTCAAGTTCGAATGCCAGGTAAGGCATGGATGTACATCATGCCCATCTGTTCATAGGATAAATGTCTTCGTGAAAGGTTTTCTGAGCTAACCTGTAACGTAAATAATATTTGTGTTCAAAGATATTAGAAAAGTATCTAAAATAATGTTTACAAATATATTATGTAGCAATTAGAATTTAATCGTAAACACAATTTCAATATGAAACTCAAAACGGCTGAAAACGCGTGCCTATAATTTGTAAGAAAGGACTCTGATCACTAGGCATTGTGAAACAACAACAAAAAATTCAAAACATTATAACTTGATACTTACAGCCAACATATACAAGACAAAAATAAGTGCGTAAGCATAACAATTAAATTTTCATATGCAGAATAGGTAATCCATAGAGTAAGATTTCGATTCTTATAATATCACTTGCGTGTGGTACAAGGTTACTTTATTTTAATATTTTCAGATATGAGCTTCCATAAAAAGTAAGTACTGAAGATATCTGAGAAACAACATCCTCAGGAGATCTTCATATATCCCGGGACATTACGACTTGAACAGGATATCGTTAAGATGTTGATTTACGCAGTCCTCAGGATATCTGAAAATCAACATCCTGAGGAGATCTTCATATATCCCGGGACATTGAGACTTGAATAGGATATCCTCAGGATGTTGGCTTGAGAATTCCTCAGGATATCTGAGAATCAACATCCTCAGGATATCCTAACTGCTTCCCGGGACATTGCGACTTAAATGGGATATCCTGAGGATGTCTTGTGTTATGGGGGTGAGGTATGTAGCAAAGCAGAACAATTTATAAAACCCTGTATCAAAACTATATAGCAGGAAATATACTGTGACTCTTGATGAAGGATGTGTTTACTTGAATGAATACAACAAAGAAAAGTCCATTTATTATCGAAATCGAAGAACAAAACAGGGAAACCTGGTCTCGTGAATGCAAAGAAAGTTTCAGTAAATGTTTTATGATTGTCGCACAATTCTTTTATAATGGGAATTTAACAATAAGCAGAGAGGAAAAAATAGTAAAATCAACTCAACGTACTAACAAAAGAGCGATTTACGTCCGATATTTACACAAGAGATTCAATTTCTTTATCCCAATGATTTTCAAACTATGAAACTTGATGAAGACAAAAACAACAAGTCAACTTCGAAACGTACCACTGCATTTCTAGGAAAAAGGAAGACTGACCCTGGTATTGCATATATCATTCTTTTCAACGTATTCCTCAAAGTCTTCTGAGGTTCCACCTACATACTATTGTGCATTTGATCTGTTGAAAAGAGCTCTTACTAAGCGCAAACCCGCCACGATTGATGGACTCTGGAAAGTTGTGGAAGAGGAATGAAAATTTAATGATCACTATGTAGATTACAGTAAATCACTATGTAGATTTACAGTATAGTAAAAAATGCTATGAGACCGAACATTTAAACAAATATTCTTTATATTTTAAACTTTAATTAAACGGCCCGAAATTTGTTCTAAAAATGCGTAAACACTCCTTGGAAATATATGTTAAACAAAGTAATCCAAATGTTGCACACATCAAAATTTTAAAATTTGCGGAATTCTCAAAATGGTTATTGATAACAAATTGTTTCAATGGGTGGCACTTCCATGGTATTGCAAGTAATATGTCACTTGAAATTTCAGTTGAAGTTTATACCGTTAGCATTAAGAACCGCTTAATTGGTGCAAGATGAAACCAAGTGTTCCCCAAGCAAAATGAATTTTTAAGACTGAACTTTACTTTGCAACACTTTCTCATAGAAACTTTATTGAAGTCAGACCTATCTAAATATTGGTGAACCTAAAAAGAATAGAATTTTTAGCTGGGTAACATGATTTCGAGAAACTGAAAGTGTTCATGCAAAGAAAAATAGTTGCCGCCTTTCTTTTCTCAGTCTGGACAAAATGAACGAAAGCAGGAATAAAATGTTGTATCACCAACAAAGCGTATGAGAAATGAACAACCCACTTCCAGAAGTTTTTGCAGTATAATAATGAATATAGATTTTAACCCAAAACAAATCAAAAAGATATATTATAATATAATCTTTATAATTAATTAAATAACTATGATTAATGTAACTAATTATTTTGAAATTTCTTTTCTTCAGTGTACATCAATGCATGTATATATTAGCTCAAAGATAAAAATATATATATATAATTATTAATTATAGTATTATAAGAGTAATTATTTATTATCGTACGATTATTATAATAATTTATAATAATTATTATATTAAAAGTCATCGTGATGAAACTTGTACAATTAATATAATAATTATAATTATAATTACAATTATTACGCAGTAATGCTTATATATTACACTTTATCATAATATACGCATATACAGCAAATTTAAGCTTTGAAAACATTCATATTTTTACTAATTCATAAATAAATATATAAATGCACAAAATTAAAAACACAATTTAATCAAACAGCTAACGACTGTCTTAGATAATTTAAAAGTAATTTTTTGCCTTCTTAAATCTGTGTTCTTTGAACGCAGTGAAAATAAACAGGTGACAGGTGAGAGCAAGTCCGGACACCCAGACGGCTTACATAGACTAGTCGGGTATCGTCCGGAACCCGCAACTATCTGAATAAATAGGGAAAATAAACAGGGTAAAAATGAAAACGGAAAAAATCCTTACTACATGATTCACGTTCCATCCACCGTATTTCGTTAGTAAACCTATTTGAATGGCGCATGCATATTTGTGCTAATGGTCGCAGTCGTCGCCGTTAAACTATACTTTAAAATGCTTTGTTGTCAATATTTATTTTTCAAACGAAAACACTGTTATAAGAAATAAAGAAAGGCTTTGTAACGTAATGTAATGAAGACCAACACCCATACGTCTGGTATTGCTTAAATATTGTTTTGGCACGGAAGTATTTTGGGAATAACGTAAAAATTTTAAAAATAAATAGTCGTTTAATTGTATACTCGAAAATATTTTTTGTTTATTTTAATATAATTTAAAAATTTCTTCCATCCTCATCTTCACTGAATTTTTTACATTACCTTGTTTTTTATAAAAAAAAATAATAATAATTCAGTACACTGTGATAATGATTCTCTTTCTTCTGAGGTTATTAAGTGATACGCTAAGAGTATAAGCTCTCTATATCATTCTACTGCCTTGTTCTCCATGAAGCCATTACTCTTTCCCACCCCGACATTGAAATACTTAAGGCAAGGCAGTCCTGAAGCATTTACCATCAGCGCGCTAATTTATTACCCTGGCCCAACGAAATTCCACACCAGCAGTCTCTTTTTCTTTACTCACTCAGGACCTCTGGTCAACAATTCCATCCTACAGTATACGAACTTTCTGGCTTCCTGTTTCCTTAACTTGCCGCTACTGCTCAGCTTTCTCTGGCCCGAATATGCATAGTGATACATTTTCATCTCACTGTCATTCATGATGGAGACTTTCCCAATTATCTAAATAATAAAAGTTCTAAGCTGTCATATACAAACTGATCCGGGTAAAATTGGTATCAAAGGTAATCCCGCAATATTTCGAAAATTGCTCTCATAATTTTGGCAGGTTATCATTACTAATATGTGAATCAGTAAAAATACCTGAAGTAGTTGTTAAATTTCTATACCCCAAATGTTTATCTAAAGACCATGCGTCCACATTTAATTAGTTTGTAAGCATGATTATATTATCTTATTCAAACAAAATTTAATCAAAAGGAATATTAAAAGGTTGTGGTTATGCTTTAACGAGTATTTCCAAAGCGTCCTGAAATGGATTTAACCATGTATATAAAGAAACATAAAATATATTATTGGGAATCTTAATTTTGCTTAACATGCTTAATGAAGCAGGATTCCACCGAAGTGACATTTCCGTTGTTGAAAGGAAAAATTTAAATTATGATCACAAATTCTAATTTCTTGAACGTCTTTAAATTCCATCTTGTCACATTTCATTTGAGTTGACTATCAGTTAAACACGTGTTAATCCTTTCCTCTATACCTCGTTTATTCACGTAATTACTCAGTCCAAAGGTTTTTGGAGTTTTTATGTCAAATAAAATAGATTAGAAAGAAAATAGTAATCAGCACGATTTTGCGGTAGATACTTGGTTGCTGTAGACTCTGCTGCTTGCTTAAAGAAAATCGCTGATCAGAACAGACGTTAAAGCCTGACTAGAATGGTAGGTTAAGCGTTGTAAATTAGTTGAGCGTTCTCTGTCTGACTCAGTTAGGTTGTAGCTTTTAGTAGATTTACTGGAAGTGTAAGCCAGTTATATAAAATAAGTTTCAGCAATCTGCCGTGTCAGAAAATTAGCAATAACTCGTAGACACTAAAGGCAACTTCTAAAGGTGAGCACAGTATAAGTAATTGAGTAGTTTTTAAAGTTAATTGTTGTTTTAATATGAGAAACTTGACAAGACCGAAAACGTAATTTTGTTGATAGTTCATGAACGAGTTTCTTCTAAACAGCAGATTTTAAACTGAGTGAAAATCAGGCAGTTTACAAAAGTATCCACAAACAAGAGGCATCTACCAATACACTTCTCTTTCTGACTATACTTTTAATGTACGGAACACTAAACAATGGAAAATTTCCTTAATTTAAACGCTTAAAGCATATCAGAATTCTTCAAACAATCACATTATAACAGCTGTTCATTATGAAAAGTTTTCTTTGTCACATTGCTTGATGCCCATCATATTTGGATAATGGCATTCAGAAATTTCTTGAATTGAAATTTTACAATTCAGAACAAAATTGATAAGAATGGCTACTGATTTTAAACTCAGGATTGGCATAAAGCTGAAAGGAAAACTGTGCATCGAAGAGGCTGTTGTAAAGTCATTTATTTGATTTGACAATGACATTTCAACCAGCTCCAATCTTTCTTTAAAACAGGTTTCATTTGGGAAATAAAGAGGATTTAGTTGAAATTGGAGTTCATGAATCATCACTAACAGAAATGCCGGATTAAATCTTTCAATAAATAATTTTCTGCAACATTAATCTCACTTGCACTAAAAATATCGAACATGAATCATGTATGGATATTTGAAATATGAATATAAAATATTTAAGTGAATTCTAGTTAAAAAATAATCTCAGATTCATAAAGAGGAATTATATCAAGTCTACTTTCTATATATGATATTGCTCATAAAATCAAGGCCCTGCAGTCTTTCGTGTGAGCGATAATATTCTTAATGATTTTCACTGCAGTTTGAGGGCCAAAAATTACAGCATATTTCAGTAAATAGTATAATAAAAATAAAGATCTTAAACGCTTAAACTAAAAGCTAAAATATAGATATTGCTGCCAACTTTTCTATATATAGAAATAATTTTAGTGAAATTATATGTGAAATTGTAGTAGCTTTTGTAAAATGTAACATAAAATGCTTCAAAAAGCAAAGCTCTCCCGCAAAAAAAATGTTACAGGAGCAAATCTATTTAATATTCAGGTAAATGGCTATTTCGCTAAATTGCTGAGATATTGCCAAGATGGCGTTGGTTTTAGCGACTAATTTTGTTAATTTTGTAAGGATCTTAAAATTTACTAACGTTTATTTTATGTTAAATCTTTACTATCACTTCTTATTTTCTACTTCCAGCCAGAATTAAAAGCTTTAATTTATTTATGCAAATTTGTCTGTCGAACGCCAAGTACTTAAGTTGTGGCTTTTTGCAAAGCGAGAGAGAGGAAGGAGATAGTAGAAGCAGGCCGCTTGCCTTAGCAGTTTTACTCGGTTGCTGGTTGCCTTCCAGGCCAGAGCTTCAATCCTCTTGATAATTTTAAACGTATTGTACTGTTAACAGTTCTCTGTACTACATACGGCTTCCTGTTAATATACGGCCAATCTACCACGTAGGCCCTTGTTTATTATTCCAAAGTTAAGTTAGAGTTTAGTTAATATTTTTATATTCTTACGTTCAGACCACAAATGGTTGGTCTCTGTATTCCGAAGTCCGGAAACCATTGTAAAGAGTGAAAAATAAAGGGTTTCGTATACCCTTCCTGTGTATCTTGTCTACTTCCCACATTTATTGAACATAGCTTTAGTAAGCTCCCTGTTCCGAGTCAGGTTCTTGAATGTTCAGAAAGCAAGTAAGGAGAAACACAGAACCTGATAGTGGCGCCCGACGAAGAAGAATAACCATGACCGAGTTTCAAAAAGAACCTGTGCTGCCTGCAGAAGCGGCTCAGAATCCAGAAATGTCAGCTGGATGATTTGGTTACATCGTCCAGACCATGCGCGCAGCGATGAAACCAGAAGCAGTATTTAATGGAAACTCACCGGTAACCAGTTTTTTGGAAAAACTAGATGACCACTTCATGATGTATCCCTTGCATGAGGTCCAAAAAGTCACCTTAGCTACCAGCGCTTTGAGGGGCCAAGCGCTTAATTGGTTCAACTGCATAGGCAGAAGTCTCTTGGGTCAAGCGGGAAGTCCCACCTATACTTACGAAAATTTCAAGACTGCCTTAGTAAAAGCCTTCCCTGTCGTAAGGGATCGTGCGAAATTAGAAGCGGAACTTTTCAGCATATACCAGAAACCAATTGAAAATCTCTCAAGCTTTATTTTAAGAAAAATTCACGTCTTCAAACTCTTGTATGGAAACCGTCCGGATCCTGAGATAATTCAAGTGATTTTGCCGAGGTTACTTCCCCAAGTACAAGACTTTATTGAATTAAGGAATCCGACTACACTGGAAAAGTTATTTGAGCTAGCAATCCAGTTTGAAAGTAGAAGAACGGCGGACATTGAAAGAAGACGCCAATATCAAGAACGAAACCAATTTGGTGAGCCATGACCACAGCAAAGTCAAGCACACGGCTACGGAAGCAAAGCGAATCAGTGGGCAAAGAAACCCGAGCATCCAAAAACAGCCGGCGAACGTCGACAGTTCAATAGCAATCCAGGAAAAAATTCTCAAGGCCAGTGGAAAAAGAAGGAAAGCATGGAAAGAAAAAAAGATTTAAACTAAAACGGATTTCTGCTGACGGGAGGGTGCGGAAATCCGAAGGCCAAGAAAACCCCTCTTCTTCAAGTTAAATACAGTAATGGTGAAAAATTTGACTCTTCCGAAGATTGAAGTGTTGGTGAATAACATCCCAGCCACCGCACTACTGGATACAGGCGCGCAGTGTTCCTGTGTGGCAAAAGATTTTTTTAGAAAGTATTTTCGTAAATATCGCATATATAATTCGGATAATTACGACAGTGTTAGCTGCGCAAGGAGAAAGATGCAAGTGCATAGGTAAATTACCGCTATACGTCCGTATCAAGGACGAACAAGTAAAGGTTATGTTTTTTATAGTAAAGAATCTGCAAGCACATATTATCTTAGGGATAGATTTTCTTTCAGAGGCAGAAGCAACGCTGGATTTTAATGAAGCGTCCCTTAAGCTGACGATGAAGCCACTTCGAGAAGAAAAAACGGAACCGCCAATGTTAAACCTTGACCAGCTGCCTAAGGAAGAGCAACAAAGAATCCGACAACTGGTAAGTGAATTTGCTTCGTTATTTAGTGATATTCCAGGATTTACTCAAGTTACTAACCATAGTATCGACACCGGAGATTCAATGTCAGTTCGCCACAAAGCATACCGGTATGATAAGAATAAAGAAAAAATTATAGAATGGCACATTAGCGATATGTTACGTAAAAAGATCATAACGCCCATCTCAAGTAGTTATGCTAGCCCGGTGGTTTTATGTAAGAAAAACAATGACTATCCATTAACACATCCAAAAAGGTGGAGATTCGCAATTGACTACCGTAAATTAAACTCCATAACGAAATATCCGGTATATCCGTTACCTATTATTGAAGAAATTCTAAGGAACATAACGTCTACCAAATACATGACGACTTTAGACTTAACGACTGGTTATTTTCAAATAGGGATTAGACCGGACGACGTGCCTAAGACTGCTTTTATAACCAAGTCTGGCACTTATGCATTCCTGCGTATGCCGTTTGGCCTTTCAGGGGCACCGGCAACATTTCAGCGATGCATGGACATTGTGTTAAGACCTGTTCTTGGAAAGTCCACATTTATCTATTTAGACGATATCATTATTACTAGTGATAATCTGGAAAAACATGTACAAGATTTAAGACAGGTGTTTTCATTATTAAATGAGGCCGGTCTAAAAGTTAATGTCGAAAAGTGCAAATTTGCAGCCCCTGAATTAAAATACTTAGGTTACAAAATATCTCAGAAAGGAATCGAGACAGACGAATCAAAAATAATCGCTGTGCAAAAGTATCCACCGCCAAATACGGCGAAGAAGCTCTCTTCTTTTCTAGGACTTTGTTCATATTATAGGTCCTTTATAAAATATTTTGCAGCTATTGCTGAATCATTGTTAAAATTAAAAAGGAAAAAGGCAAGATTCTCGTGGACGGCCGAAGCCAACAGTGCTTTCGAAAAATTAAAGCAAGCATTAACGCAAGCCCCTGTGTTGAAATTTCCTGAAAAGTATGAGAATTTAGAAATTTCAGCGGATGCTTCGGATTATGCGGTAGGAGCGGTACTTTCGCAAAATCAGCAGCCCGTGGCATTTTTTAGTCGAACTTTAAATCAAACACAAAGAAATTATTCCGCGACCGAGAGAGAGGCACTTGCAGTTCTGTTAGCAGTGCAAAAGTTCCGAGTCTATTTTGGAAAGGCGCCAATAACAGTGTATTCTGATCATGCGGCGGTAACTAGATTGTACTCAGGGAAAAACTAATCCCCAAGGTTAAAAAGATGGGCACTCAAGCTACAAGACTATAATCTGGTAATCAAGCATACCCCCCGGAAAGGAAAATATCGTAGCAGATGCCCTATGCAGAATAAAAATAGATGAAGAAGGTAATACTGTAAAGGTGGCAATGCTCACAGCATGTACAATAAATTCCCGAGAAACTGTAATAACCGAACTGGGTAAGGATCCTGAGTTTGGAAACATTTATGAGTATTTAAAGGATCCTGAAAATTTTAGCCACCAAGATATTGTGGCGATAAGAAATAGGGCGGCCCATTACGAACTAATAGATGGTCTATTATTTTATACAAAAACTACAAATTCCAACAACGAATTTCGACCTGTTATCCCAGCTAGTCTTGGATTAAATATCCTGCAGGAGTTACACGACAGCCCATTAGCTTCTCATGCTGGTATTCGAAAAACTATCCAACGCGTACGCGAGGCAGTCTATTTTCCTGAACTGCAAAAGTTAACAAGGGCGTATGTCCAGTCCTGCCCAACATGTCAAGCAGTTAATTATATTAATTTCCGCAAGGCCGGGTTTCTAAATAGTATTAAATCCGATTTTCCAAATGAAATAATTGGCATCGAAAAATAAAGGGTTTCGTATACCCTTCCTGTGTATCTTGTCTACTTCCCACATTTATTGAACATAGCTTTAGTAAGCTCCCTGTTCCGAGTCAGGTTCTTGAATGTTCCCAAAGCAAGTAAGGAGAAACACAGAACCTGATAATTTAATTTTGTTAAAATAAATATTTAGCGATAAAACGCCGAAAGTCCTCGAACTTGGCGGCATTTGGTTCTGATCCTTGTATAATTGTATTTGGTACTGTAATTGATCTCTGTATGTAATTGTAAGGGCATGAGGCCCTTATATGTAACATTAACCGTATACGGCTTCTAATAAATTCGGGAAATGGAAGATAGTAGAGATTTCTGGGCACCGGTGGGAGGAACTTTATAGGACAGGAAAGAGCTTCAGTTCACTGTTTTTAGTTCAGAGCTGACTTCGGAGTATTGAGATCTCTGTGCGAAGTTCGTCTTTTAGATGCGCTTTGCAGTGCGTTGTGTTTAACGTTGTTAGCAGATTAAAGTGTAACTACTTATTATGTTGTGTCATACTGAGAAGAGCTGCACGAGAATTTTTCTGGAAAATTCCAGAAATGTAACGTGTTTTTTTTTTTTTTTTTTTTTTTTTTTGGTAATGTAAATTTTATCAGTTCTGTGGGCCTTCAGCCCATTACGAACCCGAACGCACAGCAACAGTATAGTGTAAAATTATTTTCCACAGTTGTTTATTATTCGTAGTTAAGCCCGTCATTGAACTGCTCAGAGATATGAGATAGTTTTCGCTCAAAGACACAATAAAAGTAGCACACCGTTACAACTGATGTAAACAACTGATATAATACGTAAAATTCTAGTAAAATGTTTGTCTCTCAGAAGAAATGCTTATTTTTACTTTACGACATTTACCTTTGAAAACAGCTATCACACTCTTGTTTCCCAAAACTCAAACGTCTTTCAGAAAAATTCAGAAGTCATTTTTGTAATTCACAAATGAACGTCTAGACAAATTTTCGAAGTTGTAAGGAAAAATTTGCGCTTATTTGATTCTAGTTCTTCTTATGATAATAAAAAGGGTCATTAATTTATTTCATGAAATTTTTATCTCTCATCCTTATTTTCAAAATTCAACTTTTGTTCTTGAGTTTCCTGCAATTTGAAATAGTAATAGAGCCTACCACATTTGGGTAAATCAAACGTGTTTGTCAAGAGCTTATTAAACAAAATATTTCCTAGCCGTCCAAGTCGTACGGTCAAGAACAATTTCCTAACACCTGCAAACAAATGTATGCATGTGGCACCATGATATATAATCAACAATAAATTTTTGGTCGTATATCAAGATACATACCAAGTACACATACATTTATAACACATACCAAAAAGATTCCAGATATAAAGGGATTAATGCATACAAAGGAAATGGTAATGGGTATTGCGTATGAAGAAAAAGATCCAGATATAAAAATGTTTAACACATTTTGAAATTGTAATATAGAAAAATGTTCCTTTTTAATCGTATTTTATTGAACTTTGGGATTTCTTAATCAAACCCTTTGTCTGTTGGACGGTCAAAAAAACGAAAGCGTGAATACGTGAAATACTTGAAGTAAATACGTGAAGCCCAGAAATAAAGTGAAGCAAAAGAGATAGGTTTAAATAGAATTAATTATAAAAATTATTAAGCCATTGGATCAATAAAATGATATTTGAATTATCACACATTCATGACATCGCCATATACCAAATACACCGATGCGATATTGCAAATATCTATTATACATTTATTATTATTTCGCGATATTGCACATATAAATGACTGGTTACTTATTTTGGTTAATAATATAAATTACTGCTTCTGTACGTATCAAATAGTTTCACTATGATTATGAAAATATTCAGGAATCATGCCCCTCAGTTCTTCGAAACTAGGTGCTAATGAGATATTAACAAATGACAGTAATATAACATTATTACAAATAATGTCCCCGCCCCCTTGTTTTTTGTAAAGGAAATTTTTTTCAGTATAGAAATTAGTTTTTGGTAAAGGAAAACAAATAAGTAAAACTTTCGTCGGTAGAGAGCGCTACATAGACGCAAGAACAAGAAAAATGCAAATAAAAGTCTTATAAATTGCACGCTTTTACGAGTAACCGCTCATTTCTAATTTTTCCTCCTACCTGCTGGCACATAAAGTTTTGATTGTGATTCCTTACGTCGGTAGATAAAGCGTTATAGGTGAAGTTGTTTTACTTCAGTCAACAATCCCGACTGAAGCTTTACGAATGCTTCGGATACAGAAGGGATGGAAAGAAGCTTTAAGTCCAAATAAGACTTCCGGAGTGACTTCCCTGGTACAACGTTTCGTGGAAACGGGAAGTTTGTGTCATTGTCTTCGTAGTGGTGCACCACGTTCATCAGAGATCTGTACTTTGCAGGAGTCAAGAATGGTAAACCTCACACGATAGGTAGTTAGGTGGCACGCCACAGGTACATATTAACTTATTTTTATTCACATACATTCACTGAAAACAACATTTAAAAAAAAGTCTTCTAGACTAGAGGACATCAAAAGCGGAATCAGAAACAAGCACGAGCATAGGCGCCATTATGACATTTTCCAGAACAGAATGATGAATAGTGCCCCCCTTTCCACCATGGAAGTCCCTGTAGGGAAGATTGACTTTTTCTTGAGGTAGTACATCAGTGGGATGAGTTGTAAAGAGATAATCCCAAACTAAATTGCAAATTATGATATGATTTTTGTTTTGGTTTCTTATATTTGAACATGAAGGTGCTATGCAACAAACCTGATGCTTTGAGATATAGCGGAAAAATTTCTGCCCATACATCACCTTTGACCTTAGTGCTGTCATGGTCATAAGCCCCAGTGTGAGGCCATGAAATCCATCGACGGGTGGAAAGGACTTATGAGGAACACTGTATGTCAGTGTCAAGAAATCAAGAGTGAAACAAGCGCTTTCGAGAAGGTCGCATGCCACTTGGGGATAACACGCGTTGTTGTTCACCGAAGCGTGTCACAGGCATGCTTGTTGTAAAGTGTTTAAGCTGATTAAGAGAGACCGTCGTGTAACACTAGACGACATTTCTGCATCAGTAGGTATTAATCATGGTACGGTTCATGCAATTATTATAGACATGTTGAAATTCCGTAAAGTGTGCGTGCAGTGGGTCCCCCACCAGTTGGTATCTGAACAAGAGACCTGTCGCAAGGCCTCTCTGCAATTACTGCAGCATTATAAGGATGGTGGGGATGACTTTCGCTCAGCAACTGTCACCCATTGCGTGACAGTTGCTGGCATTCGTTTCGAAAGCAGTGAAGTTGATGCCACTAGTTTCAAAACGAATCAGTGTTCAGAAGTTTACAGTGGAAGTACACATACTCCTCTCCACCAAAAAAACAAAGTTCAAGACCCTCTACACTAGTGCTGACAAGGTAATGCTTTCGTCCTTCTTCGATCACAAATTGCCATTCCTCGTCGAATTGCTACAGAATTGGGCTACAGTCAGTGCTCAGCGGTACTATGAAATGTTAACAAAGCTGAAAAGGGCAATCAAACCGAAATGTCCTGGTAAATATCTCGTGGTGTCTGCTTTTTGCACGGCAAAGCTAGGCCACACACATTTAAGGCAGCAAAGGAACTTTGGGAGAAGTTCAAATGGTAAATCTTTACTCACCCACCCTATCGCCTAGATCTCTTCCCAAGTGAATTCCATATCTTACCATCATTAGCTAAAAAAAGCGTCGTGAGGACAACGTTTTCAAACGGACGATGAAGTCAAGAAGAGCTTACGCAACTGGTTCAAACAGCAGCCAAAGAGTTTCTACAATAATGCCTAAATATAGGATAAATGCCTAAATATTTGTCGACAATACTATTGAATTTCATTGAATAAACTGTATGAAATATCCTGAGTGTTTATTGACTGTGTCAATTTTATATATTTCATTAAAGGCTTACATTTTGTATGTCAAAATTTATATATATATATATATATATATATATATATATATCAGCCATTAAAAGCTAGGGCGTGGAAGTTTTTGACTTCTTGAGGAGCGTGTTCTAAAAGCTGGGGCATGGAAGTGTTTGACTTCTTGAGCAACAAGTTCTGGCTCATTAATCTTTTGACCATTACTAAATGTACGAGCGTAAAATAAATTCCTTTTTATTTTAGCACACACCATACTTTCATTTAATATTTGTTTTGTATGCACAATTTTTTCAATATCTGGAAAACGAAAATAGAGCCTAGTCGGCTCAATAAAATGTCTTATTTATAAGGATAAATGGCATTTTGTAGCAATTATGTTCTTGGGAATTCAAGTTCTTAAAAAGAGGGAAAGGTAAAGCTAAGTCGCGTAGTTAACAATTTTCTTTGTTGCGTTTATCCTTCACATATTAAAGTGAGGGATGGAAAAGCTGGCTATTGTTCTTTGGTTTTGTTTTGCAGTTGGCACATAGATAAGGACCTCCTAAATTAAATTTCGTGCATTTGGTACACTATCGTATTTATTTACTGGAAGGAAAAGGAAACTAAAACCTGGGAGATACCCTGTCTACAGTTTCAGTCTAATTATGCAGCTAGCTATTTAATTAAGGCAAATAACACGAAGGCACTATGCTTAACTGAAGATTCCTTCGTGGACATTAAGACTCACTGGTTTTTATTTACGATATACATAATGAAAACCATAATAAAAATCCCATGCAAATGCAGTGAATACTTTTGTCGAAATCCTAATCCACATCAAATTTTCATTGTTCAAAGGGCCATAAGCAGAAAAATTCACCGGCTTATAAGCAGAAAAATTTTGAATTACCCCAAACTAATTAAACAGGAAAATTTCTTTGAGCTCTAAACGTGAGCAACAGCATAAGAAAGCAGTCGTGCGTTTTTACTCAGTTTATAAAATTAAAAAAGTATTCTACTAAATTGTCCAAGAGTTCTAGTTCACATCTAGTTGATTTCAACTTATTTAAAAAACGCATCATAAAATTCAAGATGGCTTTCTGTTTATAAATACATATTTATATATTCCTATAACTATATTTTAACGCATATTTTATTATATTTATATTATGCATAACAAAGAGGTAATATAATATATATACAATACATAGATAAAAGTTCACGATTATTTTTGAATCACGGCTTTTCAGCTCTCGCACCTACGCCCATCCATCGTTGATTCACGTGCCTCCTAGCGCTACGCCGGCTGGAGAGTGTCTAAAGCCACAATGGAGGTGTGGACGAAAAACTCGTATTGACCAAATAAGTATCATGTCGTGAGAACGGCATATTTCCGCCTTGTAATGAGCGAGGAAATCACATATCACACGTTGAGGAAATAGCGCCTCCAAGATATTTTTTTTTTCTCTTACGTTTACCAGGAACTGCAGGGGAAAATTGACTGTTGGGGTACTCCGCTCTGCCTTGTTTTTTTTTTTTGTTTTATTGATTGAAAAAGAAAGGCGTAAGAGAAAGGTCTTTTTTTGCTGTTGTTGTTATTACATACGGCGGAAGAAACAATTAGGGCTGTTGTGTTCTTGTATGTTTATTGGCTGTTCCAACCAGAAGCTAATCCATTAACAGCTTGTCATGCTGAAGAATTCGCATAAAATTGCTTGGGAGAGAGAGAATTTAGCAGCGTAGGTTCGTTTGGGCATTGAAAAGAGAGGGAGTAATGATTAAATTATTTTGAAGCAAATAGGTTTTTTATTCACTCACGCGAAGGAGTGATGGGCGGCAATCAGCCGGTTTCTTAGGCCTCTTCCTTTTGATGCCTGTGCCTATTTCTATTCTTTCAGGTATTTCGCTCTGCATCTTTTGTAAATTATGACAGGTAGCTTCCTTGAATAATAATTGCATTTCTCGTATCTGAGAAATTTGAATGAAAACTCATTGTTTGCATGCTGTTTCAATGTTTCGAAAGAATTGCATTATTTCCTTCCAACCGAAATGCTTTCACGGTTTTCACCATTCGTGATATTTCACAGCGCTTAAGTAAAATATATGCAAAATTCATTTATTTGCATTGGAAATTAGCTTATTTTAAGCTATATTTAACAATTTCTAAATTTTAACTTTGAAAAAGTTTGTGTTTTTCTAAATATGACTTATTGATGAGTCAGGTTGCAAAAAAGGCAAAGAAATATTGAAATAATTTGTTGACACCTAAGGAACAAATGAAGAATATGTTACATTTGTTAGTTACCATTATGTATATTTAAGTGCTCACAACTCTTGGCCATCGTACAGTGATGGAGAATGACTGTCTTTATCATTTAATTCAAAGTGTGAAACATTTTTTTTTCTTTTGAATTAGTACCTCGAGTGATTCGCCTTTAGTTTTTAGACCCATGTTCTGAAAATTTTTAAAACATTCGCGTAATTTTCCTCTTTTTCATTGCGTTCGGAGAATAAACTTCCCTAAACATTAAATGGAGTCATTCGCGTAGTGATTGTTTTCATCTTGCTAACAAAGACAAACCCTCGCAAACTACATACATAGGCCATGCCGAACCTTTCCTTATTAACTGTTATTAACCTTAAAACAAAAACCGATCAATCACAGTGAATCATGTACGAACTGATATTCAGTCTATGATTTTGCTAGTTCAAAAATTAATCAGTTTCTAAAATTTAACTTTAGAAAAGTTGTATTTCCCTAAATCTGACTTATTGCTTTGTCAGAAAAAAGAAGGCAAAGAAGTATACAAATAATATGTTCATACCTAAGGAATGAATGAAAACTGTTTTATATTTGTTAATTGCCATTCATTATGTATATTTCAGTGCTCACAGTTATGGGTCATCATGCAGTGATGGTTTTAATTTATTCCTTCATTTAATTTAATTCATAGTTAAGTTAAAACGGATTTTTCTTCTGCCTTTCGAACTTCTCGTTTGTTATGCATCAATTTGTGAAATTTAGAATCAACATTTAATTCCGGGAAAACACATTAAAGCTAGCTTCTTATATGTATTTGTTTGTTTAATTAAATACGAAAAAGCATACCGAGGCTATTTGACAGAAAGAATGAATGTCTTGTGAAGGACTTTCTAAAGGAAACAGGCTAGTTAGTATTTTAGCTATATATGGGTTAACTGCTAAATACCCATGCCGCCAGGTATGTTATCCAGGAGTGGAAAGGCGTGAAAAAAATGCGGGTTTCGGAGGGCCTTTTTCCATGAAGAAGAATTTTCCGAGAAAAATAGCTCTTATTTAAATAATTATATAGGAAAATGTAAGGCTGAAATGAAATCGATCTGCTTGTTTAACGGCTAAAGATATACTTAGGTACAAACTATATATGTTTCGTTACATAAAAAACTTTGTTTCTTCACCCACCTCCCTCTGTTTCCTAGGAAATTGGTATTCCATCTCCATCTCAAAGAAGCCACAATATAATAATAAATAATAAATATGCAGCTGTTATTGCATACTATGAATAATGAATATCTATTACTCGGCTAATTAGAAACTACTAAAAATAGATATAATATGAAATTCATTTTAATTGGATTTCAGAGAAATGAAAAATTTTTCCACAAGAGTTTTGGAAAGATATGTTTACCAAAACCAATTAATAGCAGCCTTTGAAATTGAGAAACATTTTGTATCTTCTGGTTATATCAATGTTACAGAATTTTTTTAATTAAATAGAGTGCATGGGAATTCTTGGTAGAACTATCTAAGGTACTATGCTTTAGAGTTTAGTAAAGTTTAATAATCTAGTGGCATTTATTGATGAGTTTCGCAGAAACATCGTTAATGAATTTTAGTTTTAAGAAAGGTTCTTGGTTGGAATTTACAGTATAACTCGTCAAAGTTTAGATAGTTATGTTAAGAGTTCAAAGTGTAATTTTATGATTCTCTAGTA
This sequence comes from Stegodyphus dumicola, assembly GCF_044657685.1. Taxonomy (NCBI): domain Eukaryota; kingdom Metazoa; phylum Arthropoda; class Arachnida; order Araneae; family Eresidae; genus Stegodyphus; species Stegodyphus dumicola. Next base: position 136,980,143 of record NC_140781.1, on the reverse strand, counting down.
AATTTACAGTGTTGTTTAATTTAAAGATGTAAATGGAAATATTTTTCACGCTGAATAAAATATATATCTTAATATTAAACAAACTGAAATGCAATGTGAAATTTTTATTCTTGTTTTATCTCTTTTACATATTCTTCATTATTTTTATATATTATACATTAATGATATTTAAAATAACATTTTACCAAATATTAATATTTCGTAAAATTAATACAATAACATTTTACGAAATATTAAATTAACGTTTAAAATGTTTAAAGATTTTCTTATTTATATATAATAGTTTAAGAATTTTTCATTTATTTATAATTTATTATTATTAAATATTATTTTTTAATTCTTGTATTTATATTTGTTTTAGTTTTAAAAACTCACCGTTTACTGATTTATCTATTTGTTTTAGTTCAGGTTTCTTCAAATGCCCTTTCACTGGTGTCTGGAAATTTCAAACACGAAGCCTTAATATTTTAGAGACATTAGGTTATTTTGAAGCTGGAGATGTGAAAAATGTGCTGTGTCCTCGCCGGGACTCGAATCTGAGACTCTTGAATACACGCTGAGAGTGCTACCGTTACACCACGAAGACATGCTGGAAGGAAGGAGAATATAATTCACATAATTCCCCCGTTTAAAAATCGACTGGAAATTAGGAGACCCAGTCGCCAAACCCTTGAGGTGACTAATTATTGTCCACCACCTTTTATTTCAGGCGCCACTGTAGAATCATGAGGTTGTTTTGAAACAGGAGACATGAAAAGTGAGCAATGGCCTCGTCGGGACTGGGCCTCTCGAATACGCGCTGAGTGTGCTACCGTTCCACCACGAAAGCGTACTGAAAGGAGGGAAAAAATACCTCATAATATTAGGCTATGATATATATTGAGTTAGCATTTACACTGAATAGTATGCAAGTTAAAATGTATGGTGATATTTTCAGACAAAGAAAAGATAATGATTAAAAATCCAAGAGACAGAGAGCTTCTTTCATGTTGCAAAATTTCCCCACAGACTTAGTATGTCTTAAGCAGAGAGACCTTGCGTTTAGAATTCCAAAATAATGCACGACAGTGAAGCAAGTATTTAAACGTTTGATTTGAAAACAATTCTTAAGATTTGGTTGTCGTGCTCAAATTAACTGTATTGATATACCTTCATTCAAATGAACTGAATATAAACAATTCTGCTATAGCGATGAAAGATGGCACTATATTTTCTAATTTATTTTTCCTCGTACAAGAGTATTTTTTTTTCTCTGTATTTTCTCTTACTTCAGTTCCACAGTACGAAAGATGTTTCTGACTGACCGTAGATAGGGTGTCTACGAAGTTACTGAACAGTTCTAACAGCTTGTTGTTTGGGATTGGAACAGGTTATATCTCTAGCACTGGTCACACTTTCACAGGCAAGGTTCAGAGATTAAGTGACACAAGGCACGCAACCTCGACATGCGATAAAATAACCTCTGATTGACGGTCCTCCAACTATAGGCAAATGTAATTAATCAGTGTGTCGAGGTAAATTGCGAATGTTATCGTTGTTCATTGAAAAAATGAGCCTAAAATCCGACACCAAATTGAAGATTTTTCGGATACCAATTCCTTACATTTCGTGCATATTAAACCAAAATAAACTATAGGTGAAAGAGTTTTATTATACGTTTAATAATACAACAAACGTTTATAGCACTATAGGTGCTCCAATAATAATTATAATGGTTCTCGAATAATAACGTAATAATAGGGTTAATAGGCTTCAGAGATTTAACTCATAGGCTTCAGAGAACGTTAATTTCAGTAAAAACCCTGTTTATCATATGTAGATCTCTGTTTAACTAATTCAGCATGAAGAGTGATGGTAAGTCAACTCATGATAGATTGGATAAAACCGCTGAGCATATTTATTTTCGTCCTAGTAAACCCTTCCAGTGGTTGGATGTAATGGACGATTTTATAATTATTCCCTACTCGCTAAATAAATAGAAAATAGTTCCCTGCAGAAAACCAACGAAAACCACGTAGACAAATTTCTCAGGAAACAAATTTTCTTCGCTTGCTTTGAAACAAATATTTGTATTTAACCGTATTTATCAGTTTACGAACTTAATTCAGGACTTAATTCTGAGTTTTTCGCCTCTACTCAGATCTAGCGGTTCAGACATAAGGAAATAATAGTAGTTCTCAAATCAACAGTGTTTGTATGCTTCAAAGCGTAATTTAAAGAGGAAAACTTCAAAACTTCCTTTTGAAAACTGAATTCCACATTTGAATATGCAACCATGACTAAAACTTACATTTTATAAGGAAGAAAATAAAAGTGTTACCGTATTTCGAGCATCTGTTACATAAAGTGTAGATCCAGAAAACTGTATTCTGAGCCTAAAACGTATTTTAATGCAATTGGATTCATATAAGATAGTAAAGACAACAGTATAAGTTCATTTTATGACATAGATGCAAAACAAAACTAAGAAGATTTTAAGACAATAGTGTTAGAAAATAGCTGAAAAAACATTTTAGCTATTTTTCAGTACCTTGTAAATTATTTATTTTAATTAACCAATTAATTTATGTTACGTATCTTTACTGTCCTTCTCCCTTACCGTTCTCCTGCGAGAATGCTTAGTTGGGGATTACTCAAACGAGGTTGAAGGAGGTACCATTTAAAGGGAGATATTAGATTACTTAGATAGCGCATATTCCGCCTGTTGAGGGCCACGTTTTTAGCGGATATTCTACGATTGCATTTTGTCTTCGGCGACGCTTTATTCTTGCCAAAAGTGCTTGTCACGCTGGTGTGGATTTGAATCAACTTGTGAGCATTATTTCCGTGTAGCCCTTGGGCTAACTTCAGATTTAGCTTAGTTTAAATTTGAGATTCTTAACTTTTTGAGCTGCGCCATAAATGCTGGTTGGTTTTAAATTCACAAGAAGTGCCTTCTGCTTAACTGAGCTCTTAATAAAAGGATCGCACAGAAAAGTAGATGGTTAATCGCGCAAATATCAAACACACCGTAGAACGTTACACAGACACGCAGAAGGATGATCATTAATATGCAACATTTTATCGTGCGTCGGAGAGAAGACACCAGTTATTTCTCAATCGATGGCCGATACGGTTATAGGTCTTGCTAGTATACAGATACAATGCGTAGTAGAAGAATAGAACTTGTAGACAAACATAGCTGTAAATACATCTAATACACCACATAATTTAATTTCTTGACATAAATACATTTAATACAGCACATAATTTAATTAAGCTGTAAATACATCTTAATGCACCACATAATTTAATGTTTAGGATACATATTTTTACTTAACGCATCAAATTGGGTGAGAGAAGCACCCCACAATTTTACGTGGCATATTGCAATTTTTATACAATATAAAGTGGTACAACAGCACATCTTAACACAGCGAAACGAAGGCAAGCAAAGAGAATGGGAATTTTTACAAAGGCTATGTATAGAATAGAATTCTTTGTTTAAATTTTGAACGGTGATTAACCAAGTTCTAAGAGAAATTCCAGGGTTCATAAGAAGACATAACATGGATTTTTTTTCAAGTGACAGGGATTAAATTCATAGTACATTTAAGACAGGAATTGGACGTAGCCATGTTAAAATGAGGAATTAAAATGATTATTGCTAAATAAAAGTTAGGTGTTTTCTTTCATATTTTATATCTGGCACAGCCCCCCCCCCCATTCAAAGAGAAAATAGGCGATAAAAAGCCTTTTTAGAAAAGCTTTTGAGTGATAGTAAATAAAGATAAATTGTGTACAATACATACCAGGGTTGGCCAAATTTCATGTCAGTAAGAGCCGCACGTTTGAATTCAGGAATGTTCGAGAGCCGCATCTAGATTTTCTGAAAGCCACAAGTTCATATTTACATCATTATAGAAGTAGTGGAGGACATTTTAAATAGAAAGAAATCCCTGATAACTTTGTAAAATGAGTTTAAACTAATTAATTACTTCCTTTTGGACACTGAATAGTTTTAGTTTACCATATTTCATACATATATTTTATATACATGAGCCGCATAAATTGCCTGCGAGAGCCGTATCAGGCTCGCGAGCCACACTTTGGCCACCCCTGATATATACAATATGAGCTTTTCAATAAGAAAAAAAAAGTGACTTTCTTCAAAAACATAACATTTAGGTTTCACGATGCCCAGTCATTTTGTTCATGAACTCTCTCATAAATTAACATACAAAACGGCACATGAAAATGTAATTTAGAAATAATAGAAAACAAAGTATATCATCTATAAGATATTTCTCCAGCCTTCCTAGCATGCCTGCGTGGTGTGGTGGTCTGCACGCTGGGCCGGTATTCCAGAGGTCTGTGGTTCGATTCCCGGCGAAGGCGTTGTTAATTTTCCATCTTTCCTGCTTCCCAAAATATACCTAATGTCTTTACACATCTAACTTAAATATTCAGTCCAATTTTTGAAAGGTTTGTAATTTCATTTTCTATAAAAGTATAAGTTTTTAAAGTTCTTCAAATGTTCTCGCTAAACATTATCAAATTTGTCATGAATTTGGAGTGAATTGTTTCATTCATCATGCGCAAATCACATGTAAGTTACTTCCTAGATGCGTAAAAAGTGGTTCAGATCAGAAATCCTGTTTCTGTACGAAAACCAAAGACGAACCTCATAAATCTGCAAACTGCGTCTCGGATCACTTGGCCAATTACCTTGCATGCTGTGTTACAAGGCCTAAACAACAGCTGCAAAAAAGGAGAGTGTACTCAGATAGAGTTATATTAAACAGTTCTCAAGTGCAAGGCACTAACAAATCTCTAGACCGCTGAGCTGTTACATCTGTAGAATCATGATCTAGTAATCATCGGCAACAATCTTAAAGCCAAGCACGTTAACTGGGATTGCCATCGATCAAGTAACAGTCAAGTAATTCATAACTTACTTGGAGAACCATCTATTTATATATTTGTTCCGGAAAAGGTTACTTAGCGCCCCAACATTCCTAACTGGTTCACAGATATTATCCATTTTTCTCTCTTCTATCAGCACTCCCATGTCACTAGAAAGGATTATTACTGGGGGATTTAACATCCGATCACGTCTCACGTCCTGGTCGTACCGAGAACTAGAGGATCGGTGCACTTTGATCAGCACATCGAGAAATCGGTTCAAGATTCGATAAACTGTCCTTCCCAGTAAAATCTGATAAAGTTGACTAGCCCTAGGGAAGTTTTGGGTACAATTATTACACCAACTCGAAAATGCTTGTTGGAAGCGTCTGATTACAAATACACTTCTTAAAAAATCTTCCAGACTGTGTCATCAGTAAATTGAGAAATATCTTTAAAGCATGTCCCTCAAAACATACTTCTCAATGCCTGGAAGCATGGAAATATTTTCCTCATCTTTAAGCCTGGAAAATAGCTTGAAGATCATTCAAATTAGCGGCCGATTAGTCTTTTGTCTTCGCTGGGAAGTGTCCTTGAATGCATCACCTTTAGCAGTTTGAAGCCATATTTTGCCCAAATTGCAAATGAACAACATGTTTTCCAAAGAGATCTTTTAAGTACTCAAAATTTAATATGGATTTCAGTATTCATTGGAACAGTAATATGCAATAAATTTAGCGCAGCTCTTCCTATGTTAGACGTGGCCAAAATCTTTCATTGCATATGGCATAAAAGACTTATTCCCAAGCTTGTACAGACGGACTTTCTCCGGGAATTGGTTCTAACCATCGCATCATTTCTTCACAACAGGTTTTTCTCAGTGAGACAAGCAGATTGCGTCTTATTTTCACACCCAGTCTGGGCTGGTGTCCTCCAATGTTCCATCCTTGAGCCATTCCTTTATTTGATTTTTCCAAATGATTTCCCAAAACATAAAGATAATCACAACGCTATGATTGAGTGATACGCTAGACACTGCCATCATTACCCATTCGAGAATATCGAATCAGACTCTTGAAAAGATCCAAGACAAGATTCCGGAGATTAAAAAAATTATACCTGAAATGGAAGATAAAAATCCCAAAGCTTAGTTATTAGAATGTATAAAATTTAAGATAAACTGGACTGTAAAGTGACTCTCTTTGGAAAGCAAGTCCTGCTTGTACATTCGGCTAGATACACAGAAGTTTGATTCAACAGATCATTCACTTGGTCTATGCACATTGACAGCGTGAGTGGAAAGTCATACTTGTAACATTCACAAACGTTTCCTTATTACTCTCAACTGACTCATAACTCAATCTTGTCCGTAATTTGCGTTTTTATCCGAGAGATCTTTACGATCAGTATCGTTTGTTGTTGTTTATTCAATAAGGTGTTCGAATGTGCTAACAAGATGATATTTAGAGGGAAACAACAAGTATAGTTAATATAGCTGATTATCTGAACAGGGAAAAAAACCGCGGAAGTAGTGCTAGTTCATAGGTTCATCGGCGAAGACAAGGCCATTGTTCCGCAAAAACTTCACGGTAAAAATGGTAAAACGAATTTAAAAAAAAATCTCAAGAAACTGGATACACGTGTGATAAACTGCTATCCGTATGAAGAGGTGTTCATGTCGCAGTTGTTGCGAAAGTGCACAATACTATTACTGCAGGTCCGTAGCATACTGCAAGAAGTGTTGCCTGCAGTTTGTGTGTACCATAATCCACAGTTCTCAAGCTTCTGCGCTCTGTTCTACGGCTATTTCCTTATCGATTCCAACACATTCAGATGTTGCAAGCAGCAGATGAGCAACAACAAGTAAATTTTGCGATTTTTGTTCTCGTCAGGTGTGACGAAGATAGAAGGTGGATGCTAAGGATAATACGGATGGATGATATGCTTTCTTCTTAATCGGGGACGCACACTAAAAAAAAACTGCGTTATTAGGCTCATAAAAGTCCTCACGATGTGCACCAGCGCCTTTACACTAAATTAAAGTGACTCTGTGGGACAGCATCCGAAGCTCATTCGTTCTCGGTCCTTCTTGCCTTATTCTTCGAAGAGATCATTTCCAAACGTGAAATGTGCTCCATCATAAGTACTCGGTATGTAACAATTGTACAGAATAACGTAATTCCAGAATTGCGACAGCAAATTGTTTTTAATAGCACTGTATTGATTCAAGATGATGCTCCTTCACACGTCGACACTTGTGTTCGGCAAGTGCTGCAACAGTACGTTGGAGCTAAAGTCATCTCCCGTTAATTTGATGTTTCAACGCCAAAGCGATCCTCGACCTCACGCTGATGGATTTCTACTTCTAGGATTGTCTGAAATCTAAGGTGTACCCATCATATTATCACGATTTCTCTACAATCTCTCACTTGGAATTTGGTTATCGTCTGCAACGGTTGGCGCACAGAAAACTTATAATTCCAATAAAAGTTTTCCCCCCTCTGTTTCCCTATGTTTTCTTTGGTTCTTTACAAGGATCTTTCAAATGTTCTATTCCGGCAATTTTCGTCACACGTGTACTATTTCAACATTATTTATGGTTTCTCATTACGCTGAATAATTTGCGCATGAAAAACGTGGGTGTTGCCGTTCGAAAACTTACAAATATTTTCTCTGACACCGTAACTGAGAGAGCTGTATTGTTTTAAATCATCACAAGTTCGATCACCATATCTTTAAATAACATGAAATTTCACTTCGATTGTTTGAGCGGTTACTTCGATTGATATGACACTAGAACTTGATATATCGGAAGTTTTTTATGATCACTCTGTAAAATAGCAAGTAAAATACCCCGTTCCTTACACTTGGTAAGTAACTGGCTTTTTGCACTGGTTAAATATGTCAAAGATTCTATATACGATTTATGACCATAAAATTTTTTAGTGTTACGTAATTGAAATGAAAACATAAATATACAAGAATTCAAGTTGAAATTAAGACAAATAACTTGTGTGTTCAATTTAGGTCGTACAAACTTAGTGAATAAAATTTTACGTTACCAAACAAATTAATACAAAAACCTTAAATGTCTATGGTCTGTGTGCATGTGTGGTATCACTCTGTGCTAAAGCTATGCCTAAGGAATGTCACTGGTGAAACACTCAACCAGTTTATAGCCATAGTTAACTCTCCTAAAAAATTAATTTCGATACTACAAATGTACCTAAAGGGACAATGGGCATGTGCTATAAATGCTTGTATCCTCCCTAAGGAGAAGCTGCACATATCTGGGTTACAGATATTTTTAAAGATTTAAAGCTGCTGTGGTAAAAGCTTAGTTCCGTCATCGTATAGTGGTTAGTACATTGCGTTGTGCCCGCTATAACCCAGGTTCGAATCCTGGTCACAGCACCATGTGTGGTACAGGCTTAGTTCCGTAGGTTGTGGAGTCGAACGTATATGTCGCATGTTATGATAAACAGGAATAAAGTGGCAACTTATCCAGGACAGGATCCAGGTCAATAGCCCACCGTGACGAGAGAGTGACTTACACGTGAAAACAGATTGAATTTATAGAATACTACCAATGTTGAAGAGATATTCTTTTTTTTTTCGAATCCGTTGTGTCACATGGCAATATTAGGCCTTCTCACTCAGAAAAAAAAAGTAGATCAATGCTTCCACAGAGCTCTTCGAAGGCGTGGTATATTGCAGCCCAAACACATGCAGGTGCTCTTCATCGGGATGCCGGGCGAAAATGCCAAGCCCGGAAGGAAAGAGATTAGCTTAAATTTTGAAGCTACAGCATCAGAAAGAAAGAAAACTCGCTTCCTTCATACACACAGAGACACCAAGAAAGCTTGCACGATAAATTCAAAAGTTTGCATTTCACCCCACTCTTGCGGTTAGCCTGGAGTAGAGAGCATGCATTGTGGACACCACAACAGTGGGCTTGTGTGATGTTTTCCGACGAGTCCAGGTTTAGCTTGCAGTCTGATTCTCGCCAAACTTTCATATGGATAGCTACAGGTACCCGTTACCACCAAGAAAACATCATTGAACGACACCGTTACGGTGGTGCAGGAGTGCTCGTTTGGAGGGGAATTATTCTGGGTTCCAGAACTGACCTGCATGTTCAAATTGGAACCGTGACAATCCAAATCTATCGGGACGTCATTCTGGAACAACATGCACGTTTGTTTCGGGGCGCCATGGGCGAACAATTTGTGTTTATGGATGACAACGCCCGTCCTCACCGTGAAAACATCGTAAGCGAATGCCTTCAATCGGAGGATATCACCCGTATGGACTAGCCAGCATTCTCACCGGACTTGAATCCAGTAGAGCACGTATTGGACGTGTTTGGCCGACGAGTTGCAGCCCGTCAACCTCCTCCTACATGTCTACTGGAACTTCGGAGAGCATTGCCTTTTGAGTGGTTTAATATCCCCCAAGATCAGATCGATAATTTGATACTCAGCATGCCTAAGCGTTGTACGGACTGTATTGCATCGTCTGGGAGACATACAATGTATTAACAATCATACCAATCATGTAATATTGGTTTTTTGTAAATAGGTGTTTTTTGTAGTTTGCTCCAGGGAGAAAAATTCGCTATTTTTTTAATAATATCAAACATATAGCATCTTTTTTTGCTCTTTACCTTTTGTTAAATAAATAAGCTTTACAAATAAGTCAAATTAGTCTTGCTTCTAACTCTTCCTTTGCTTGATTTTGCATTATCCTTAATTTATGGACATGAGTGCAGTTAGGCCCACCAACAGGCGCGCGGTAAAGTCGCTGAACACTGGTAACTCGTTACGAGATTCAAATCCCGCGAACAGCTGGCTGCATGGGTATTTTTATGGTTTTCCCATGTGTAACGTGTATACTAGCCAGTATCCGTTAGAACGTCCTCTACAAAGGCATCCCACCTCTTAGGAAGTTAGCCCTAGAATGCTTTACCTTAATCAAATATACAAAACCGAACATATCAGTAAGAGACTTTAATTGATCTATTTCGAAATAACTCCAGAATATTATTTCTAAATTTTTTAAGGGCTTGAAAAAGGAGAAAAAGGTTTTTGCTGTTAGGGTGTTGAAATTCCTCATACACTGCTAAATCGCAAGGTTTAAAATTACTTCTTTTAAAATGTGCAGCATATCTTTGTTTCTTTATATTATGGTGAACATGAGATCTTTTCTGAGTAATTTTTCTATCTTCTTCAAATGGCGGGTACATATTTTGATTTTCATGCACTGTATGGTAAATTTCCATACGTTAAGTAAGATTATAGGAATATGTTAGAGAATTTGGGGTATTATTGTATTCTTCAGTACCCCTAGGCAACAATTTTGTCTATGCAGCATTACTTTGATAAGAATTTCATGTATATTTTAATTTCATAATAATAGTTTGATTAACTCTTCCTACTTTGCTCATTTATGTATCAGTAGTTACACTTTCGGAAACCAAATGTCCATACATAACGAGTAGCATGATCTGTAATAATGTTCGTAAATTTATATTCATTATTCAGCATAATCACTTTTCATAATTTTATGGTCTCTAAAATCATTTGTATACTTGTCATTCTTTTTCTTTTTTATAGTATCATTCTTTTATAACCAAAAAAATTGGCATCATGCAAAAATTTCTTTCTCTGTAAATGATAAAAATTAAAATTTGTGACAAAGAAGAAAAGATTACATATCCGAATCGAAATCCACTCGCTTTCCTTTTAAGCTTGTGATTGTATGAGGATCCGGAAAAGTAAATGTTTTAATGAATTTACTTTGGAAACATTTACAGGATCTGGTACACAGTTTTTATCAAACAAAACGAGATTAAATCCTGATTTAACTCATAAAGAATGGTCTAAGTCTATAAAGAGATTAGATGAAATAGCATACAGACATGATATAGCATATTATTTAAAAAAACAGTACTAAGACTAGAACTTATGTACGTGATAAAAATATGATATACTGCATAAAAATATGATGCATAAATCCCGGAGTGCGTGAAAAATAGAAAAAGGGATCGTTATACCTATTACAAAAGCAAAAACAACATTTGAAATGTGCTGTTTGAAATGCTAAGAAAAACCAAAATCTAAAAATTCTCATCAAACCTTTTCTAAAAACAACAAACCCATATTACATTGCCTTATACATATGGGATCAAAATATTCGTGAAGATAAATATTCAGATTTAATTGTAAAATTTTCGAAGATAGATATTTCGAAGAAAGTTTCAAAGATATTGAAATTGAATCTATTATAAATTTTAAAACCGTTAAAAAATTACAAAAATAATTGCTACGAAAATATAAAAAAATATAGCGAACCATTTTTTACAATGGATGACTTAGATGAATTTGTACAATTAGAAGATTCAGATATAAATAAACAGAATATAATTGTAAACGATGATTGCCTTCCTGAAGATCGGACAAGTATTAAAAAAGTATTAAAAATCATACTTTTGAAGATAGACATAAAAACGCATCCATCATTTATTTATCTCAGGCCTATTATAGCGTTTCTAAAGAAATACGAATCAACCATAATTATTTCATATTTTATAATTTACAACCGAAAGAAATGCGGCAGATCATGAGAGAAATTGACGGGAAATTAAGAAGAAAAATTAAGTGAAATATATAATATACATATTAATGAAACCCATAAACTCATCATGTTTGATTTTAAAATTTCTAAGAGGAAATGTAAAAACCTTTTCAATCCTATATAAATGAAAAAGAAATAAGAGGAGTGGTTATTCATTTATCGCAAGAGTTGCAAGCTTTATAACGATATCAACTTATCGTTTAAATTTTTGTTTAGAGCAAGTTCGTAATTCGCCTTTGTATTTTTATTTCTTGCTGAAATAGCATTGTAGCAGAAACTATCGAAAATTTGATATATCGTTAAAAATTCCAAAAAGAAAAGAAGACTATAAGCATACTTATAAATTTTATAAATCTCTCTTAAATTCTCGGTAAGATAAATCCATGACATAAGGAGAAATTTTGGTGAAAGACCGAGAATTTATTAAACGTTTACAGTTTTTCTCAAAAGAAAAATATCTGGAAAATAAAACCTTGAATAGCTACTAGATATTTTTTGCTATATAAACGAGGAAAGGAAAGGATTGGATTATTCAATTGCGGCAAAGCACACGAGGGCTATCTGCCTAAAGGGAGGGATGCCTTCGTGGAGGACTTTCTAAGGGAAACTGGCTCGTATACACGTTACACATGGGGAAAACCACGAAAACGCCCATGCAGCCAGCCCGTTCGCGGGATTCGAACCTCGGACCGAACTACCAGTGTTCAGCGTCTTTACCGCTCGGCCGCTGGTGGGCCGTAGGAAAGAGTGTCATTAATTAACTCATTAACAAGTCATCCTTTAAAATGCGTTTATCTAGGCACTCATTTACAGGATCTGGTACACAGTTTTTATCAAACAAAACGAGATTAAATCCTGGTTTAACTCATAAAGAATGGTCTAAGTCTATAAAGAGATTAGATGAAATAGCATACAGACATGATATAGCATATTATTTAAAAAAACAGTACTAAGACTAGAACTTATGTACGTGATAAAAATATGATATACTGCATAAAAATATGATGCATAAATCCCGCAGTGCGTGAAAAATGGAAAAAGGGTTCGTTATACCTATTACAAAAGCAAAAACAACATTTGAAATGTGCTGTTTGAAATGCTAAGAAAAACCAAAATCTAAAAATTCTCATCAAACCTTTTCTAAAAACAACAAACCCATATTAAAATACATTTGCGGCTCAAACAGAAAAAGAAAAAGTAAAAAAACAGAAAAAGTACTGTTTTAGCTCAAACACCCTGTCAAAAGAAAAAAAAAAAAATCTTAAAGGATGTCTTGAAATAGGATCTTAAAGCATGAAAGAACTGCAGATTAAAACCGAAATGTTTCGAAACGAAATTGAAATCTCTTTATCTTTTATTTTTGAATCTTATCAACAAGATGTTAATATAGAATGTAAACAACTCATAAGAAATTTTATAAGAAGAATATACGTTCGTAGCACTGACAATCGATGTGAACCAGATTTATTATTTTCAAAGCCCTTTGGTAGATATAACGGAGGAATGAATTATTTATTAACCTTAATTGATTGTTTTAGTAAACATGCGTGGACTATTCCCATAAATAGGTAAACAGGGAAGAAATCATAAATCTTTTTAAACAGTTTTTAAAGAACAAGGTTTAAAAATTGGTTAAAGATATTCATTGATTTACTACGGAAGATGTGCAAATCTAATGTACCATAGTCGAAAGATTTAATACGACTTTGAATGAGAACATTACAAATTTTTAGATGGAACTGGAACTAAAAATATATAAATATGTTAGGTAGTTAGTTAAAAATTATAATAATTCATATCACGATCTATAAAAATGACACCTATGGAAGAATGTATTAAAGATAGTTATGGATGCAGCTTAAAAAATTTCTATAAACCAAGAGAAATTTAAAACCTAAATTTAAAATCGGTGATAAAGTTAGGATTTCTAAATTTAAAACCTTAATCATAAGAGGCTAAGACAAGTCCTTCACAAAAGATACTTTTATTATTTTTGAGGTTTTAAACACTGATCCTCAAAATTGTAAATTAAAATATTTAAACAATGAAGAAATTAAAGGATCTTTTTATGAAAAAGAATTGATTGACTAATAATAAAAAAGATAAAATTGAGAAAACAATAAAAAGAAAAAGAAACGAAGCTTTTGTTAAATGGTTAGGTTTATGTGATTACGGCAAAGCCTCGAGGACTATCTGCCAAGGGAAAGGATGCCTTCAAGGAGGACTTTCTAAGGAACTGGCTCGTATACACGTTACACATGGGGAAAGTCACGAAAGCACACGTGCAGCCAGCTTGTTCACGGCATTCGAACCTCAGACCGAACCACCAGTGTTTAGCGTCTTTACCACTCGGCCGCTGGTGGGCCTTGTTAAATGGTTCGGATATCTAGAAAATTTCAACAGCTGGAATGATGAAATTAATATATTAAAATCAAATTCAGAGTTCTGAATTTTTCAAAATAATAGAAAGTATTTTGCAAAATTGCAGAATTGCAGTATTTTGCAGAATGCAAAATATTTTTATTTATTTTAAGTATTTAAATTTTGTTATTAAAATAATTTATATTTTTACTTTCATCCATGCTTTTTAAATATTTTTAATACAGAATTTGTTATCGCCATTTTTAAAATCATTGGTGTGTGTGTGTGGTGTATTTAATTATGGCAAAGCAAACTAGGGCTATCTGCCTAAGGGGAGGGATGCCTTCGTGGAGGACTTTCTAAGGGAAACTAGCTCGTATACACGTTACACATGGGGAAAACCACGAAAAAACACCCATGCAGCCAGCCCGTTCGCGGGATTCGAACCTCGGACCGAACTACCAGTGTTCAGCGACTTTACCGCTCGGCCGCTGGTGGGCCTTTTAAAATCATTGTGTCGCTATTTTCCATTTTTTTAGGAAATTTTGTGGACAATTTTAATACATTATGTTTAATACTTTTTATTTAAAAAATTGCAGCTCTCTCAAAGTGCTCTCGTGCGATTATTAATATTTTTAATATAGAATTTGTTCTCATGAATTCTGTTAGAAATATTTTATTCTTTTATTTGAATGTTTGAGCCTGTAAATATAAGCAGACTTATTAAATAATTATTATAAATTATTAACATTGCTGCTAATTTATATGTATTATTAATTCTTTATTTGTTTCAAATGCTTTAATATTAAAAATGGCTTTTCCTTTTTGTTACCCTCTAAGTGACCTTGCTCGAGTATTTATTATATACTATTCAGAATGGTATTATAATTTTTTCATTTGCATGAAACAAAACTTATGTTTGTTAGGAAAGGGTGTACATTCTTCTCTTAAAACAAATGCAAACGCAACACATTCACGAATGGCATTTAAAATTAAAGCACAGAAATTTCATTGCTATTTTTAAAATATGTAAAACAATATGAATATGGCATCGTATCTTTGTATATCAATCCCGTGAGACCTCTAACAAAATATATGGCTTAAAACACAGTTCTAACGTAAGTAATATTAAACAACGTGAATTGGTGTAACTTGAATAATTGGATATAAAATTCTACAATTACTGAAGTTAAACAACAAGCAAAATTATCTTATTGTTAATCATCACGAATAAATAAAATCATTGTCACGTGAGTAACCGTTCGAAAATAAAAATTAGAAAATAAAGCCCCCAAGGGGCCTTCCAGAGAAAATAGTATCTACAAGCTTGGCAAATCGTTGAACGTTACCAAATCGTTGAACTTGCTAAGTCGTTGATCAGTACGCACTAAATGCGATCAGTTACTAACTCACTAACTGATCTTGCACACACTGCGAATGTCCGATTTAGTTAGTGCATATTGATCTTGCAGATTAGTGCAGAGACATTCTACAAATTTTTCTTTATATTCAGAAGCGTAAAAAACAAGCTATAAAACCTGTTTCATATTTTACCAACCATGCGTTACCATGGTTAGAAGAAACAAAACTGTAGAGACATTAGATATTTTTTTGGAAGCAGGCAAGATGAAAAATATGCAAAGCCTTCGACGGGAATCGAACAGCAGACCTGTGAATTAGGTGTTACGCGTGCAGATCACTACACCCCGAAGGCTCGCTAAGAAGGCGGGAGAAATACCTTATAAAATAACTGAGATCCAATCAAGGAGAAGAACGTATAAGAATGTGAAGTTTTGCTAAAGCAAAATGATATTAATAGTTCAGAAAATTATTACTTATTCTCTTAAGCAAAATGAAGTGGGATAGAGAAATAACAATGCATTTAAAGATAACCAGAGAGATTCTGAAAAGAGCTAAACTGCCAAACAGTTATTGGAGTGCAATCATGATCACAGGAAACTAACTTCAAATAAATTATAGACAAAAGAATTTACAGCTAATCCTTATAAGTAATGGCGCAAGAAGTGAAAGACATTAGCACATACGGGGCCGTGACGAGGGTGAGGCAGGTGAACTTGCCTCAGGTGAACAAATAGAAGAGGCGCTAAATTAGCTATTCGATCAAAAATTCTGAAATTTATTTTTAAAACTTATGATTTTTAACTTTTAATTTCGAAATACATTAGTGAATATTAAAAGAATTTTGATTTATAAACAATACAGCTAAAAAAAGAAAAAGACAAACTAATAGCATTAATTTATTCTCAAAAGACAAGAGCTTTCACATTAGTATATATGATATTTAATAAGATTAAAATTTTTTATGTGTAACGAATTGCATAGACTAAACTTTCATAGAAATTATTATACTGCCGACATTAGTTATTCTTTGCTGTCTCTCATTAGTTTGACGTAAGCGCTTTACTTAGTCGTAACAAACTTGCCAAAGTCCATTAACTGAACATAGACGGCGACATAACTGCTGAGTTTTGCAATTTCATAAACGCCTTCTGGAATAGCATCCGAAGAATAAACAAGGGTGATTGAAAATGAATTAATCGTATTATATGTTTCCCTTTGTAGAATATACAAAGTTATAATTAAATATTATAGTAAGAGTCATTGTATTTTCACATTAAATAGTAACTGCGAATGGCAGTTACGCTTTAACAGTGAATTTTTACGCTTCAGAATATAAAGAAAAATTTGTAGAATGTCTCTGCACTAATCTGCAAGATCAATATGCACTAACTAAATCGTAAATATATATGTCATAATAAAAGCACAAGGAAAAGACGGAACACTGTAGATGCGTGATTAGACCCATACTGAAGAAGAATTTGATTGCGTAGTATTTAAAGAACTTGGCAGTCGAAGCAGTTTTAATTCCATTTTTATTTCCAATTGATATTTGTGGCCACAATCACTTGGCACTCTAGTCGTGCCTTTCCACAGAAGATTTACATTTTTGATATTGTTGGGATAGAAAGCAAGCCAGCGAAATTACATCTTAGCAAAGTAGAGAGCAAAAGCTGAAGTGCGTAGTTATGAAAGATGGAAGCACGCGAAGAGAAAAGTTTTGGTTTACAATTCGGTGATTGGTCGTCAAGAGGCATCTGGTATTAACGGTTACGTAAGATCGCATGATTAATTTGAATGACGCAATGCAGATAAGTTATTACGATTTTAGAATAGAGAGGAAGAATTAATCTTTATAGTTATATTATAATTCTGATTCATACATTTTTAACTTACATATATAAATATAGTTAATTTGTTCTATATGTATGACTACATGGATATATATATACTGCGCGAGTTTGTATAATATCATGTTTTCAAACATCATTTAGTATTATTTATTTATTCTCCCCCCCCCCATAAATTGGTAAATAAATAATCTTGCATTGTATACAGGGGGCGCACATTTACCGCTTTGCCTTAGGTGAAAACATATGTAGGCACGGCACATATATTGTAAAACTTTCTGATTCCATAACATATGTTGATTTTCGTAAGAAAAGGATATGGTAACTACTATTAAACCTATCATGGTTGGACATGAATAAGTCCTTAAACTTTATCGTTTGCTGGATACCAATATAGACATTGTAGGAAACTGGGAAAATGTGATCTTTATAACCAAAGTTCTTCCGAAAAAGTAGCAAGCGTTGCTACAGTTCCCACTCTTACTAAAGCAGCTTCAGGAAACGATGATGATTATCAAAATATACGATTAATCTATCTTCTAGCTAAAACAAAGGTGTAACATATGAGAAACACAATAACTCTTCATTCACTACACAGTTCTAATATATAAACAAATTCAGTATCACATCATAAAGTTTGTTCGGGTAACAAAGCGGAATACTGCAAGCAAGCTGTGCAAGTAGGTATGAATACACTAAAGACAACGGTAGATGGATGCTGATAGACGCTTCCGAAGGTAAAAGCATTGTCAAATACAAGTACGAGTATAAGAATAAAAGTGATAGTGAAGGTAACAAAAATATCTCATTATAAAGATAGATTAGCCAACCAATAATGCGGTGAATAAAGTAATTTTTAGCTCAAGTGCTATCTGATGACTAAAATGGCTGCAGAATTTAAACTAAACTCTTAGAGTCAAGCAAGCTGAACTGAAATATTTTAGACAAAATTTTGACTCCCGTTAAAATGTTGTAGGGTTTATATTTATTTTAACTAACATTTATTTTAAGTTTAAACTATCTTTCCTGTCAAGCCTTACTTTCCCCTGGAACTGCCAATGCCAGAATATGTAAATTTGAGTAGAACGCGCAAGGATTCAAATTATCAGCGGAAGTATTCTGATTTAAATAGAAGGAAACAAGTTCGGTGTGAGAGATTCTCTTACTTAGCGAGCGCGGAGGTAGTTAGCGAGAATTGAAGAACCTCGCGTTGCGGCCTATGTGCTTGGCGGGAAGTAGTGGTCATCGTTCCAGTGAGCTTCAAGTCTGCTGAATTAGCAGCGGTATTGTAAAACGCGGTGAGTTAGTTATTTTAGAGAGCCTCGTAGTTAGAATCTTGTCTTTATTTTCTTTTCAGGTTATTATTTTTATTTGACTGCCAAGTTGGCACCGTCTGTAAGCGTCAAGAGTAATTGTAATTTATTACGTTGAATAAAAAGGGGCTTAAACCCTTCACAAGCTTCTATCTTTTATACAAGTTTTCACAGTCACCCCTTGGTTGCGTGCAAGTTGGAGGCGCGCAACGTTATATTGGCGCCCGAACACTTGCGAACTGAAATGGCCGAAAATTGGATGGAAACCGCTGGACAACACCAAGAAATGACAACTCAGTTAGAAGGATTTGGATACCTGGTCCAGACTTTGAGAGCATCAATCAAGCCAAACGTCTATTTCGACGTAAAAAATTCGGTGTCCGTATTTTTAGAAGGTATAGAAAACCACTTTCAGCTCTACCCTGTGCCTGAAAGACAAAAGGTTGCCATCGCCACATGAGCACTAAGAGGACAGGCCGCGCTATGGTGGAAGAACATAGGCAAATTTCTATTAGGGGAATTTGGAAGCCCGACATATACATTTGAAAATTTCAAAAAATCGTTAGTAAAGGCCTTCCCCATAGTGAAAGATCGCGCACGGCTGGAAGCCGAACTATATAGTTTCTATCAACGGGATACAGCACAATTGACGGACTTTATTTTACGAAAAATCAAGCTAACGGATATGCTGTATGGGAAAAAACCCGATGCGGAGATAATTGAAATAATATTACCAAGATTGTTACCCGCTCTCCAAGACTACTTTGAAATTAGAAACCCAAGCACATTGCAGGAACTTTTCGAATTGGCGGTGAAGTTTCAAAATCGCAGAATAGCGGAAAAAGCGAGAGGGGAAACATATTCTCAACATACCCGAAGGAAGGAGGAAACCAGAAATGGAAATCGCTCATATGGGGGAAAGAACTATCAAGCTAACGCATCGAAACTCGAAGGTCAAGGCCCAAAAAGAAAATTTGAAAATAAGCATCCGCGTACCCAGAAGACACAGATTGAAAGGAAAGCTTTAAACGACTAGAGGGGCCTGTGAAAGGGAGGGTCCAGACCCCGGAAGTTTTAAAAAAACCCTCAAATAGACATTTAAATACAGTCATCGTAAAAAACTCACAGCTACCAATTATACAAGTCCTGGTTGGCGATGTACCAGTAGAAGCCCTCATCGATACAGGAGCAGAAGGAAATTTCATGAGTGAAAAGTTCTTCAAAAAGAATTTTTATAGGATACGACTCTTTAAAACCAGAAATACGGAAATTATAGCGGCGCAAGGAAAAACATGTCACTGCATCGGGAAAGTATCATTAAACATACAGGTAAAAGAGGAAAATCTCAAAGTATTAATTTTTGTGGTGAAACACCTCCAACACTCTCTTATTTTAGGTATGGACTTTTTAAGGGCCGCGAGGGCCAAATTGGATTTTCAGGATAGTTCCGTGGTGCTGGAGATGGACCAGAGGGTGGTGGAACCTGCGGAGACACCTGAATTGGACCTTAGCCATTTGAATGACCAGGAAAGTTAAGCAATACAGCAAGTGGTGAGTAATTTTTCTCATTTGTTTTCAGAAAAACCAGGAAATTGTCAAATCGTGACTCACAAGATTCAATTAAATGCCGAAAAACCTTGTAGGACTAAACCGTATCGCTATGATAAACAAAAAGACTTAATCATCGAAGAACATATTCAGGAGATGTTAAAGAATAAAATAATAACGCCCATAAATAGTGAGTACGCGAGTCCAGTCGTACTATGTAGGAAAAAGAACGAGTTTCCTCCTTCGGATAAAAGGGCTTGGCGGTTTGCTATCGATTACAGAAAACTAAATAGCATTACTAAATTTCCAGTTTACCCTTTGCCGGTTATAGACGAGATCATTAGACAGATCAAATCGACAAGATATATGTCTACTTTGGACTTAACGTCTGGCTACTATCAAATAGCTATGAGACCCGAAGATATACACAAAACCGCGTTTATAACAAAATCGGGCACTTATGCATTTTTACGCATGCCCTTTGGGTTGTGTGGGGCCCCATCAACATTCCAGAGAGCTATGGACATTGTTCTAAAGCCTGTCCTAGGAAAATCAACTTTAATTTATCTAGATGATATAATTATAACGAGTAGTACGTTGGAACAACACATTAATGACCTCGAACAAGTTTTTAAATTATTAAAAGAGGCCGGTCTTACAATTAACGCCTCAAAATGCAAGTTCGCAACTAAAGAACTTAAATATCTCGGTTATAAAATTTCGCAAAAGGGTATAGAAACGCAAGATTCAAAAATAAAAGCTATTAAGAATTTCCCACCGCCCAACACCGCCAAGAAACTTTCGTCTTTCCTTGGATTATGTTCTTACTATCGATCTTTCATAAAAGATTTCGCTAATATTGTTGAACCACTCTTAGTAATCAAAAGAAAAAAGAGTAAATTTACGAGGACAGCGGAAGCTAACACAGCTTTTGAAAGATTAAAAGAAGCGCTTATTAATGCCCCTGTTTTAAAATTCCCTGAGGGGGACGAAAACCTGGAAATTGCGGCAGATGCGTCAGACTATGCGGTGGGTGCGGTTCTTATGCAAAATAACCATCCGCTGGCATTTTTTAGTAAAACATTGAATCAGACACAAAGGAATTATACAGCTACAGAAAGAGAAACATTAGCCGTATTAATGGCTGTACACAAATTTCGAGTTTATTTCGGCAAATCGCCAGTAACAGTCTTTTCGGATCATGCGGCTGTTGGTAGACTTTACTCGGGAAAAAATCTAACGCCCATGTTAATAAGATGGGCTTTAAAACTCCAAGAATATAATATCACAATAAAATATAAACCGGGTAAGGAAAACAACGTAGCTGACGCACTTTCTCGTATAAAACTGGACGACGAAGGAAATGAACTTAAATGCGCTGTGTTGACTTCAAAAATTTTAGATTCTAGAGATACGGTTATTACTGAACTGAAAGCTGATCCTGAATTTGGAAATATCTATGCTTATTTGAAAGACCCCGAAAGCTTTGAGCACACAGATATCGATGCGATAAGAAATAGAGCAAAAAACTATGAAATAATAGATAATTTATTCTTCTATGCGAAAACAACAAACGAAAATCTTGAGTATAAGCCAGTCATCCCAGCCTCGCTTCGATTAAGCATTTTGAGGGAGTTGCACGAAAAAAAAACAGCGGGCCACCTCGGGGTCAGAAAGACTATAAAAAGGGTACGCGAGGCGGTATATTTCCCGCAATTATACAAAATAGTAACGGCGTATGTCAGGTCCTGCAATCAATGTCAGTTAATAAATGATATTAATTACAGCCCGGCCGGGTACTTAAATAGCATTCGCGCTACATTTCCGAATGAAATTTTAGGAATAGATCTCCTTGGTCATTTCCCCCAGAGCGAGTTAAATAAAAATCGTTTTCTTTTAGTAATAGTAGATCATTTTTCAAAATGGATAGAAATTGTTCCTCTTAAACGCGCGTCAGCCAAAACAGTCGCAGATGCATTCTTACACATATACATTTTAAAATATGGTGCACCGATAAAAGTTATTAGCGATAACGGAAAACAATTCATTAGTCAAATATTTGAAAACATATGCAATGGACTTGGCATACGCCATATCAAAATGGTTCCGTATAGACCACAGGCTAACATAGCAGAAAGAATTAATAAAAGCATTGTAAAAATAATTCGCAGTTACGTTAGCACACATCACAAGCGCTGGGATGGCTACATAAATGAATTAGCTTATGCTTTAAGAACGGCACATCATGATACTACGGGAAAAACTCCAGCAGAATTATTTTTACAGAAATTACATTATATTTTACAGGCAGAAAGTTAATTACGCCTTAAGATAAATTATTCTTTGTGCAACAAAGAGAGCAGGATTTTAAACAACAAGATGTGCAAAAGTTGATTGATCAGGCGCTTAAAACCTCGGATACGGCAAGAAATAGACAAAAGTTATATTATGATAGAAAACGCCGTGAAGCAGATTTTAATGTTGGGGATAAAGTATTGAAGCGGAAATTTTCTTTATCAAGTGCCCCAGACAATTTTATGGCAAAGCTAGCTCCAAATTTTGAAGGCCCCTATGTAATTCAGGAAATCAAAGGGGTAGTATTATATCTTAAGAACGACAGAGGGGAAATCTGTAAAGCAAGTCCCGACCAGGTGAAAAAATACTATAATCCAAATGATTTTGAAATCCTTAAAAGTTTCTTGCAGGACTCAAGTCTAAACGAAATAGAAGGGCCAGAGACTGCAACAACTATTCCACCACCCAAGAAACGGAGAACTGAAGAGAGACCTAGCACTTCTACAACCCGGACGTCGGTATCAAAAAGAAAAAATGATTTTCAAACTCCGGCGTTTAAGAAAAACAAAAATACAGATGAACCGGGTAAAGAAACCGTGGTAAAGACGAAAACACCACCTACAAAGGATGGCAGGAGAAATTACACATCAAGGAGAACGCGCACACGGCCACAGAGTCAGGTGCCAGCAAGGCCGCCGTTCCGGAAACTGAAACGCCAGCAGGAGGCACAAAAATACGAGGAACAGAAGAAATTCAAGAAGGACTCCAGACCGGAGGACGTCAAGACCAGCCGTCCCAGGCAGAAACGCAAAGGCCAACAACCAGATGATTACTCCGTCAAGAGGCCAGCATGTAGAGGACGCAAAAGAAAGAGCAACGTGGACGACACTCGGAGATCAATAAGGAGAAGATTGACATCCATGAAACCTCTAACTTGGGATCAATTTTGCCAAAAACGGATGACGGAGTTTCAAGCATCGAAAACTCAAAGATAAGTTAAAACCTTCTATAAATTTTTTTTCTCTTTTTGTTGTATCTCTCAATAGAATTCTAAACGGTAAAAACAAATCTCTTACCTTTTCTTTCACCCGGGAGCCGAGCTTGTTCCATTCTAATTCTTATTCGATGAAATATCTAAACAATTCCAAGCTTTTGCATAAAAACTGACACTTCTGTATAAATAAAGATATTATATTTAGATACAGTTATATACAATTATTAGATTACATGAAATTACGCGCTCTCCAGCTAACAGTCAATCGAGTTCGGATTCAGAGTTCTAACTACGTTCTTACGTAAGATTATTCTCGAGTTTAGATGTAATGGTGCTGATAGTTCGGAGTTTAGATGTGGAGGCGCTGATAGTTCGGAGTTTAGATGTAACATCTCCTCCCACCATTGAGATCCGACGATGCGGAGGAACTCAATACACACAGGTCCAGTCGATGAGGAGGCCGAACAACTCGTCCAGCTCTGGTCATCACTCGAGGACTTGAGGCAGGTTCTGGAATACTAGCAACCTTATCAGCCTGACCAGTTGCATGGTCGTTTCTATCTCGAGGTGCTCTGTCGGGGAACGGAGGGCCAACGGATTCGGAAGTAGAGATCTCCAACGGGAAAAGCCGGGGCACTGGACGAAGCAGAATACCATTTCTTGTCTTGACCCTCGCTAGTCTAACTATTCCGTCTTTACTGGGGAAAAGCTCGACTATCTTGGCTAAAGGCCAATGTATGCGTCGTTTCTGGCTGTCTTCCAATAGAACGACATCGCCTACTTGCAACTGTTGAAATTTTCCCTTCTTTATTGCCTGTTGTCTCAACTGACCAAGATATTCATTACAAAATCTGTTTCGTAGATCATGTCTTATTCTCTGTCGGTATTTGGCTCGACGGTTTAGTTCTTTGGAATCTACGTAGTCCATATCAGGAACTCCTGATGACGGCAATTCTTGCAGAAACATCATAGGGGTCAGTGGTGATGGATCTTGATTATCCTCTGATACATATGTGATAGGTCGCGAATTAATCACTTGTTCACAGTCACATAATATAGTGTATAATTCTTCATAATTTAAGGACGTTCGACCTAACACTCTTCTTAAATTTTCTTTCACCATTCGCACAAGCCTCTCCCACCAACCTCCCCACCAGGCGGCGGTCGGAGGGTTGAACTTCCATCGTATCCTTTGGATAGAAGCAGCTGAACATATGGCGTTCCAATTAACTTTCTTAAGAACACTGTTAGTCCCTACAAAATTAGTTCCGTTGTCGGAATATATCACATAAGGTCTACCTCTTCTGGCAATGAATCTACGTAAAGATTGGATGAAAGTTTCTGTAGATAGAGAAGTAACTAGTTCGAGGTGAATGGCTCTATAAATGGCACATGTATACAAGACTATCCACGCTTTAGACCCCTCACGGAGATAGAGAGGACCCGCTAGATCTACACCGACGACTTCAAAAGTCGCCCCTTCTCTGACTCGATCTTCGGGTGGAAATCCTGGCTCGACTTCCACTCTTTGTGTAACAAATCTTTTACATCTTACACATTTTCTGATAATATTTCGAATACTTTTTCTGGATTTTAATATCCAAAAGTTTTCTCTAAGATTTGTCATTAAAGTGCCGACACCAGCATGCTGGAGTTCTAGATGTTTGTCGTAAATTAGTCTCTCAACAAGAATATGTTTTGAAGGTAAAATGATAGGATATCGGAAATTTTCATTATCTTGACGCTGTAGGACGTTCGTTTTGGCTCTTAAAATTCCATTTTGGTCTAAGATTGGTCTCAGCGCACGAATGGCGGGATCGTTTATGCCTGTAAATGATTCTTTCTGTACCAATCTACAAAGTGCCTTTTCAGCATTCTCCAATTCATCAACTGAGACATCAGGAGTGAGGTTTTTATCTTTGTTCTTTAAATTGTGATAAAACCTGAAAATCCAAGCGATCATTCTCACGGTTTTTCTATATGAAGAGAAGTATTTGTAGTACCGGTCCAAATTGTCTCCATGATCTAGAAGAGTCAGAATCGTTTTCCTTTTTTCCTTGTTTATAAGTTCTTCATCAGGCTTTTCTTCTACATGGGGCCACTCGTCTTCTGGTAAGTAAAGCCACGATGGGCCCTCCCACCATGCCGATTTCTGTAATTGCTCAATAGTACATCCTCTCGATGGGAGATCCGCTGGGTTTAAACTTCCAGGTACATGCCTCCAGTCAGATATTCTGGTAAGCGATCTTATTTCTTGTACTCGATTGTGAACAAACGTACCCCATGCTTAATCCCTTCTTATCCACCCCAAAGCTGTAGAAGAATCACTCCAGAACACTGTTCTACAATTCTTAAGTTTCAAATCTGATAGAATTGTTTTGGCAAGCCTGGCACCTATCAGACAGGAAAGAAGTTCAAGCCGTGGAATCGTAAGTTCCTTAATAGGGACTATTCGACTTCTCGCACTTACTAACTGAACCTTTACACCTTCGATGGTTTCAGCTCTTAAAAATGCACATGTGGCATAGGCTCTTTTACTAGCATCCGAAAAAACGTGGAGCACTACGGTATCTTCGTTTTCGTAATCAATATTTAACCAACGAGGAATTTCAATCTGAGATAGCAGAGGCAATTGGTTCAACCAAGTCCCAAACTGCTCACTTAGGGGAAGAGGAAGATCTTCATCCCACTTAATCTTCTCGTTCCATGTTTCTTGCAAAATTAGCTTAGGAATTACAGTTATCGGTGCAGTAAAGCCAATGGGATCAAAAATTTTCTGGGTAATTGACAAAACTTTTCTTTTGGTAATAGGTTCCCTCAAGTTAAATGTTTCTTCGATCTTGCAACTCAAACTATCTTTTTCTAAATCCCATACTAATCCTAATACTGGGACAACTTTTGTCTTGCTCTCTATCTCATCGATCATGTCAATGCGAAAATTTGATCGCCAACATCTCAAATTGAAATGCCCTGAAGCCAAAATCAATCTTGCTTCTTGAACGAAATTTTCGACTTCATCTACTTTATTTAAGCTAATTAACGAATTATCGAGGTAAAATGAATCCTTCAAAATATTAGAAGTTTCTACAAACTTTTCTGGGACTGTAGTCAAAAGGTGACTAAGTGTAGCGGCTAGCAGAAACGGACTTGATGTGAGTCCAAAAACAACTCGGTTATGTCTGTAAATTTTAAACTTATGTTGATTATCGAACCATAGAAACCTTAAAAAATCTCTATCCTTTTCTGCTATTTTGATTTGACAAAAGGCCTTTTCGATATCCGATGACACTCCTATGCGATATTTTCGAAAACGATTCAATATACGTGGAATAATTTCTATTAAATTTGGTCCTTTACTCAGACAATCATTGAGAGAGGGTGAATTCTTAGAACGTGCAGATGCATTGAAAACAGGCCGTATCTTTGTAGTTTCACTAGACTCTTTTATTACAGGTCTGTGTGACAAGTAGTGCACTCCTTCCTCCTTTTCCTCAGTTACTACCTCTATAATATCCTTCGCTTCCCACTCATCAAATATTTCTTCGTAATCTTTTCTTCTGCGTGTGTTAATTAGTTTACTTTCGGTTTTGACGAGGTGTCTTTCTGCCACAGTACGGTTACTGGATAAGACGGATTTATCTAAAATAAAGGGTAAGGTTACTTCATATCTCCCGGAGCTATCTCGTTTTACACTTTTTAAGAAATGTTTTCGGGTTTCTTCTTCCAAGGCACTTTTCGTTTTGTTTTCCTGACTTGAAATCCCCAAAGTGTCTAAACGCCAAAGATTGGACAAATTTGTATCGGAAACATGTAAGGATAAAGAAAGAACGGACAGGGAACTCGACGTATTCGCATTCTCTTTAATCTTGCCCATTAAAGTCCAGCCTAACTTGGTCTCAAAGGCTACGTAATCCCCCGCAAAATGTTCAATTCTTTCAGTGAACAATTGTGCTGCGGTGTCCGCTCCTAACAGCATATGAATCTCTTCCGGATTTTCTTGAAACAGACAGAGATTTCCATTCACATGATTGTCGTTGATAAGGATTCCCCTTTTTTCCATTACTTTAATTAATTTTTCGTCTTTGATCTTAGGTAGTGACGAACAAATTTTCCTCTGGTCTAGTGCTTCGATTTTGCACCTGTACTTTCCATCCAAACTTGTTAAATCTATTTGATAACGATTATGATCTTCCGAAACTTCTACACCCCCAAATAACCCATGTTTAATTCTTTCAGTTCCTATCTTTTCTAATTTCAACGTTTTAGCAGCATATTGACTTATGTACGTGTTCTGACTTCCAGTGTCTATTAGCAATCTTAAATAACCCTTTAAGGTTTTCCCAGCTACCCCTACGACCAAAGTTTGTAAATAAACTTCAGAACGGTTGCTTTGATTCGAAAGTACTTTATTTTCAACTTCCTGGACTGTTTTGATCGTTCCCTTTTTACTCTCGGAATTAATTCTGTTGCACATAATCGTAGAATGCTTAGAGTGACAATGGGTGCAAAAAATGTTAGAATCACAAAATTTGCTGATGTGACCCTTATTTTGTAAACACCTAAAACAAGTGCCATTTTTGCGTAGTATTTTAACCTTTTCGTCATTAGTTAGTTTCTGGGCAATAGGACATTTATGACTTGAATGGGAAAAATCTCCGCAAAAAACACATGCCTTAATCAATTTTTCTTTAATACCCGTGGACACTAAATCAGAAGCAGAAGAAGCTTTCGTTTCTAATTTATTGCTCTTTCCATCGCTGAAATGACGAGTGTTTATTTTCTGGACTGCATACGCAGACTGACGGCGCCCACTATTCGCTGTCGAATGCTCTGAATTCTTATTTATGACTTCCGCCCTTTCGCGTGAATCTAAACATTGAGCTATAATCAAGCACAGGCTTTTAATATTACAATATGCACTTCCATTACTCATTCTGTTAATCTCAAGCAAAATATCTTGGGGAAGTGATTTCAGAATTATTGGACATAACACACTTGATAAATTCTCGAGAGACTGACCCAAATTTTCTAAACATCTTAATTCGATAGAAATATTATCATAAAATTTTCTAAAGGCGCGAACATCATTCGAGATTTTCAACGGTTTAGTGTTCAAAATGTTATTCATGTGAGTGTAAATGAGCACATCTGTTTTCGCAAATTTTTCTTTTAGAAGATCAATTGCGGAATCGTAATTAGCAGCAGTAATCGGTAATCCTTCGACTGTATTTAAAGCAGAACCACCTAAATGAGCTTTCAAATAATTAAATTTGTCTATTTTATCTAATGAATCATTTTTATGAATGGCAGACTCGAAACTGTTCCAAAAGGTTAGCCAGTTGTTTATATCTCCGTAGAATTTCGTTAAAGTTAACTTAGGTAATTTCATTCGAACAGACTCGTTATGTTTTGGTTCGCTTTGACTATCAGTACTGAACTGGTTATTTACTACCGTTTCAGTAGATTTGCGTTTTAATTCGTCGATTCTTTTGGAGGTACGGAAACTGCATTTAACGACCTTTTGGCGATATTCTTCAGATTTTTGGAATTCAGCATCAAATTCTTCGACTTTAAAAAGAGGTTCTAATTCTGTATCGACACTTTTAAGCGATTCGAAATTATTCTTTAATATTTCTAAATTTTCTTCCAAATCATGAATTTTCGGATCAATTTCCGAAAGCTGCGATTCCAAATCTTTAAGCGATTTCGTTACTGATGTTCGGAGAGCTGCGCGCTTCTTTTTTAATTTATTTAATATCTCTTCAGACATGTTCTTAACAGTTCAAAAATTCAAAATGTAATCAATAATTGTATTCTTAATCTTTATTGTCTAATTTAAATTCTTATTCTTAGCTCGGGCGTCCCTGCAGGGATGCCAAAATTTGTTGTATCTCTCAATAGAATTCTAAAAGGTAAAAAGAAATCTCTTACCTTTTCTTTTACCCGGGAGCCGAGCTTGTTCCATTCTAATTCTTATTCGATGAAATATCTAAACAATTCCAAGCTTTTGCATAAAAACTGACACTTCTGTATAAATAAAGATATTATATTTAGATACAGTTATATACAATTATTAGATTACATGAAATTACGCGCTCTCCAGCTAACAGTCAATCGAGTTCGGATTCAGAGTTCTAACTACGTTCTTACGTAAGATTATTCTCGAGTTTAGATGTAATGGTGCTGATAGTTCGGAGTTTAGATGTGGAGGCGCTGATAGTTCGGAGTTTAGATGTAACACTTTTGTTCCGAAATGTTATGCATAAGTACGAAGTTCTATGTTTTGACGAAAGTCAATATGTCTCGGTTGAGACTTAGTTTTGTTTTACTTTATTTAGCTATGGCAAAAGTATTATTTTCTTTAAGTGTAAAAGCTAAAAACAAGCATTTTCTGTTGGTCGAAAGACTAATTCTGTTATGTTAAAGCCAAAATTTGGCCGAAGATAAAAATAACTTCGTATTCTTGTATTAATAAGAATTTTAGTTTCAGTGCCGCCAGCTTGGCGAAGAATGAGTAAAGTAAAAATTTATTTTCTCTTATTCATTTTATGGTAAATTGTAAAAAGCATATGTATTAAAAATTTGTAAATGTATGTAAATACTTGAAGGTTATGTAAAAGTAGAATTTAATCTAGAAGCATAAAATTGTAGATGCTAAAAGTGAATGCTTAAAAGCAATGAAGTCAAAATTTAAGTATTAAACTGTAAAGTCATGCTTTAGAGCGAAAGCCTGCATGTTTAAAGATGAATGAGGGGGAATTTAGAATGAATGTGTTTTGTAGGGTTCTCCACCTACATTTGAATTTTTAAGAATATTAAAGTAGCTCATTGAGTTGTAGAATGTCGAGTAAGGTGTGTCTATTTGGTTGTTGAATTCTAACAAATCATGGTGGTTAGGGGAAGTGTTGTAAGACTAAAACACGAATATTCCCGTTTGACACCACACACGGTGGAGAGCCAGGGTAAAGTTAAATTAATGCTTGAAAAATTGAATGAATGTGAAGTAAGCAATAACTAAGAAAAACGAATCGTTAAAAACAAAAATTTATTGTGTCAAGAAAGTGTAAATTATAATGTATGTAGAAAGATACTGATACTTATTCCTTCCAGATGCTGGAAGGAATGACCAAGATTGATTGATGAAGTCCAGGAAAAGTTGCTGTAAGAAGAAAGCTTTGTAACGAGTAACAGAATTTTAATATATAATTGTTACATAAGATTTTTTTTTTTTTTTGTGTGTGTAAACGAGGTTCTCGCCTGTTAGTTCAGAATTAGATAAACTTACAACAGGTCGTTTGTAGGACCTGCTTCCAAGTTTTCCAAATTCTGGCAGCGGCAAATGTAGGGTTTATATTTATTTTAACTAACATTTATTTTAAGTTTAAACTATCTTTCCTGGAAGCCTTACTTTCCCCTGGAACTGCCAATGCCAGAATATGTAAATTTGAGTAGAACGCGCAAGGATTCAAATTATCAGCGGAAGTATTCTGATTTAAATAGAAGGAAACAAGTTCGGTGTGAGAGATTCTCTTACTTAGCGAGCGCGGAGGTAGTTAGCGAGAATTGAAGAACCCCGCGTTGCGGCCTATGTGCTTGGCGGGAAGTAGTGGTCATCGTTCCAGTGAGCTTCAAGTCTGCTGAATTAGCAGCGGTATTGTAAAACGCGGTGAGTTAGTTATTTTAGAGAGCCTCGTAGTTAGAATCTTGTCTTTATTTTCTTTTCAGGTTATTATTTTTATTTGACTGCCAAGTTGGCACCGTCTGTAAGCGTCAAGAGAACGCAATTGTAATTTATTACGTTGAATAAAAAGGGACTTAAACCCTTCACAAGCTTCTATCTTTTATACAAGTTTTCACAGTCACCTCTTGGTTGCGTGCAAGTTGGAGGCGCGCAACTTTATAATGTAATTCCGTGTTACACTAATTTTTTTTTACATCTAAACCTCACAGTACGTCCTTTTTAATTAATGATTATTTATTGAATAACGGTGTTGCTATTTTTTATTTTTTCTAATATTCCATCAAAATGATGTTTCTGTAGTAGTTTTCTAGTACATTTTTTTGTCCCCTAATAAACGCTTGTTATCGTTCACCGGGCGTGAAAGTTTGTTTTAGAAACGATATGTTTTATGTAGTGATCAATACGTTGAATGCGATTAAATGCATAGAACAGTTGACATAGAAAGAATGAATAATGGAAGCATTAATATATTTTGCAAATAGCTATCTATTCTGAACTAAATAAAAGCACCAGTCTGAGAATTATAAAACACTGCAATTATACAAAAAAATGTTTGTGTAGAAAACAGATGTCTATTATGACAGCTGTTTGCTTCTGTGTAAAGTATAAATAACTATCAAGCAATCATTAAGTAAAATACGAAAGATTTTATGCCGTTACATTAAAATATAAATATCAAGTTTGGTGAAACATTGAATAAAAAGCATGTAACACACTAGAACGTCTGCGGTATTTACCGTAAGAACAGCGCTTCGAAAAGATATTTTCATCATTATTTGTTTAACAGTTTACTTTGAATAACATTTTTCATTTATTTTAAACTTTACAAATTTATTTTCCTCAAGTATTAATGGAGGAAGTAGTTTTAAAAACCCAGTGAAATTACTTGCTCCAAGTAGAAAATGCATCAGTATATGCATACACATAAATATTGCATATTGCATATATATATGCAATATACAAAAATTGCAAAGTAAATAACATCACTTTATATCTAATATACAAAAGATGCAGGTTATTTAGAATTATTGAATATTAAAAAGATTAGCTGCAAAATCAACGTAAACTGACTGTTAAAATTATGTAAATGTGATTATATTTGGCGATGCCGTGCTGTTTTCCGAATTTTAAAATGTTGCAAAATTTTGTCAGAAAGTTCAAATTTACCAATCAAAGAATTAACGTTTAATGATATTTTTTGATTAACTGATGATTTAATAGCTAATTTTAACTCATATCGCTCTTTGTTAGAATCAGCTCTATTTTTTTAATCATTCTAAAGTTTAAGGCTGGCATATGTATTTTTTTCAGTGATATCTAAGCGTAAATCACCTCACTGTTTGGAAGCATTCGGGAATTTGTCAAATAAATATACACATGATAGAAAAATCTAGCGAAAATCTGTTCGACAACTGCCTATTTAATATGGATAAGAATTTAAAAAATAAACATCGATATAAAAGTTTGATTCTGGATAGTTGCTCTACACGTCATTATATTGTGAAACTATCAACTGTGTCTTTTTTCTACCAAATCCTACTTCTGTACTATAAATATCAGATCAGAGAGTGATATATGAGTTTGAACGTGGATACTGGAAACAGATTGTTTAATACTATATAATAAACGTACGCCTGAATAGGGAATTATAAATGATTTTCTGGTATAAGTATCGATTTAATGGTGTACATATAATCAATAAAGCATGGAAGAATGTATTTGAAGATATAATTAAGCTGCTTCCGACATGCTACATTTTGTGGAAGCTTTGAACTTGACATGAGCGATGGTAAAAACCATATCACTCAAATACCTTTTAAGTGAAATTTACATAAAGTCTGCTTCTTAAAATTGTGCAGCTAGAGTCAAAAATCTCTAATAATATAAAAATAGTCACCGAAAGATAGAAAATGTTATCATGGTCGTTAGAAGCAGGGAGACAACACCGATTTTTGAAGTCACGTTCTTAGGGAAATAAGTGTCTAAACTTGTCCGAGAAGGTTCTCGTTATTTTCATTGTACGTAAGACGACAGTGTTGTATGGTATTGGCACAGCCATTTTCATTTTGACTCCGAACAAACTTCACTCTTTAAAAACAGATTTGTTTGTATATATCAAAGACCGTAAGTTGAGAGCATCTAGAATATACTGCTATTATAAAACCGAAACACTACAGAAATGTTCTACAGTGAAGCAGTAGAGGATTATTTTAAGTTAAAACATGAAAACGGTATTCTGAAACATCCAGCACGTTTTTTCTTTAAAAGAAAAAAGTTCCATACTTTTTCTACAAATAAAGAAAAGATTAACAAGGTAAATATTTTGTCTAACTCCTAAGTAGTATTGTGCAATTTTAAATTTTAAACTTATAGTTTTTATGCTTTTAAATTAAAAAAAATATTAATTGAGTTGTTATAGAAACAAAAGCCATGTCAAAAATTAGAAATAAATTCGCTGTCCTGAAGCTGTTATTATAATTTCTTAATCGGACACAAAAGTCAGGATATTTCTAACATCTTTGTTATTCGCTTATAAAGTAGGGTTGACTGAGCTCTCAAATACCTAAAATAAATAATACAGGTATTACATTAAAGATATTATATGTCTTATAGTGTAATTCTAATACTATTAGTCGGATGAAAAGCAAGTATACTTCCAAATAAAAATGCAGGAGCTGTACATTTTTACTGTAAGTTAATCAGTCCGGAAATATGTTGCGCAAAACAGTTATTACATCTATCATTTTGTTTTATTAATTATTATAAAGAATCTGCCATAAGTATTGAATAAATAATCGAAGAAGGATAAAGTGAGGGCAGCACAAAAGAAATGTCCTTTTGCTAATATGAAATCATGTCAAAGAAACAAAGAACTAAAATAAATATATAAATTGGCAATTTTAATAATGATGAATAGATTTAGCAATGAAAATGGATAAATTAAAAATATAAATACTTAAAATAACAATAATGTTTTACAAGATGCAAAGTATTTTTAAAAGAAGAAATAAATTTATCTTAAGAAAATTCAGAACTTTGAAGAGAAGTTTAAAAGATTTTTTTTCAACAATCCAGTAAACGAAGAGGCTAACCTCTCCATTTGACAAAGAGTTTAGATTAGAGGTAGACTAGACAATTATTTCAAAATATCAGATGTTATCAGAAACTTTTCTTTTAGAATATAGAGTACACTATAGTAATACTATTTGTGCATATCAAAGTTTATCAGAAACAATTATCATCTGAAATGAACATTTAATTCATTGGGATATTATTTCTAAATATAAGACGTTATCAGAAAAGTTTATAATTGAAAATTGCTCTAAAGTAGATTGGAAGAAAATTTCCCAATACCAAGCATTAAGCGATAGTTTCTTTATAGAGAGCTTTAATAAATTAAATATGACATTGGTTCCTAGATATCAAAATTTATCGAAAAGTACTACAGAATGTTTGAAAGCGGTAAAAAATTGGAATGAGGTCTTCAAACACCAGACACTTTCAAAACCTTTCATAATTAAGTATAATGATAAAATAAAAGATTATGACATCATATTATAAACATATATGTCAGAGGAAGTTGTGAATATCGTAGTAAAGAAAATTTAAAGTATTTAGCTAAAATGTATTAAAAAAATCTGATTTTTATTCTTACTCTTAAATATTTAATTTAGTTCTTATTTGTATTCTTTTTTGTCACTCACAAATTTTAAACTTCTTATTATTATAACTTAATGCGTTTTTATATTATAATTTAATGTATTTTTAACTTCATCCATTATTTTTATCTTTTTAAAAGTACGCTGTCTCCAACTACCACTAATAAATTTTAAGTATATAGAGGGCACATATTTTTTTAAAAAATGTTACATTAGCTCTTCTAGCTGTGTTTGCTAGTGCTTTAGAGCTTTTTCGTAGAAGGACTGATGGAATCCAAAACGATTACCAATATTTTTAATAGGTAATCGCACTTCAAAATTCTGTATTTTTATGCCTTAGTTATCAGTTTCAATTTCATTGTCTTCAATTCTTTTAAAATTCATTATATTTTTCAAAACTTGAAGTTTTCCTTTTAATCGACTATATTTTACTTTTTATACACATAATGATCATTCTAGTCAATGAACTGAGGCTTTAATTGTGTTAGAAAATAGTAATTCTCTTACTCTTTGATTCGTGTCTCAGAAAGTAACCTCCATTTCTTCTGTCATTAAGCTGGTGGAAATGAATAACAGAAAGAAACGCGTTGAACGATATGCATATACACGACACCTTGATTGTTACATTATTTAGAGAACTGCGTGCACCAGAAGAAATATTATTACACTATGTTTTGGAAACTTCTCCTTTACGCTCTGCGCGTATTCTTTTGCGAGCAATTTTTGTTTTACCAGATGTAAGATAAAAGCGTTTAACTAAAGCCTGACTGCTCCGAAAAAATTGCGCTAGAAGATAGAAAACACATTATGCCATTTCTTCGAGCGCAGCAAACTTGGCTATTTCACTTATCTTTCTTCTTCTTTTAGAAGTAAACAGCCCAATATCATTTTTGTAAACAAATTACCCCCCAACTGAAATAAAATATTGGAACGACTTCAAGGACAAGAATGTGCTCTGTGAAAAAAAAAAAAGATCAGATTGCTTCCTAACAAACACAAAATTTCGTTATCTTTTCTGCAAGCGAAATTTACTTCATTGGTTTTCTATCATTCGACCCTCTAATAAAGATAGCTTTTTTCCCTCAATGCAAGTATTTTTCCTCATTAGATCCTTATATTTTTTAATATAGAATTTAAACTCCTCATTTTTTATTAAAAAATCGAAATTCATAATTTTTCCTCTTTCGGATATTAGATTTTTTTAGTATAAAATTTGTCTTCGTTATTTTTAAATTGGATTTTTTATCATCGTGTTCTTTGAAACACCAAAACTCGCCAAAAGGTGCATTTTGTCCGTGTCCTCATTTTTTTAAATTTTACGAAGATTTTAACACTGCATTTTTAAGACTTGTTTTTTATTTTGAACGTTTGAATCTTCTCAAAGTATCCGAGCTCGAAAAGTTTAATCTCCAATTTTTAAGTTTGAGCCTGTAAATGAAAGGAGATTTGAAAAATTATAAAAATTGCCGTTTCATATATTTCTTTTAAATTCTTTATTTGTTTTATATGTTTTCATATTAAAAAAATGACATTTCCTTTTTGTTACCCTCAAGTTGACTTGCACGATTATTTATTTACAATTATCTTATTTAGCTTCCAAATTTTAAAACTCCTGTTTGATTCAAAATACATTATCGAATAATATTTTTGTTTAATTTGAAATCTTATTATTGTATATTTGAAATTCTACAACTATGCAACAAAGACTCTATATGACTATATTGAGAAAAGATAGAACTGGTGTGTTTTCTTTTTAAATCCTTGTCGTCTATGATGACTTAATCTTTTGGAGTCCAACAATCACTATCGAAAGCACAGCACTTAGGTTTTTCTCAGCAACAATTTAGTCAGTTTTTACTTTTTACACTGAAAGCAATTTCTCAAAACTGAAAATCTGTAAAATGAAACATAGTTGCTTGCAACAGGGTGACATGCAAATTAACCTCATGGGTATTCATACAATCACTTTTCTGATAATAACTGAATAAAACAACTCGTACTTCGTAATTCACAGATAAGACAATAGCTAAGAGTTCGCAATTGCCAGTTAGAAGGAAAGAATGCAACAGATAAAATTTGGTCCTTTTATGCGTAACACTCTTGAACAGGAATTTCTATCAATATACTCTTCCACCAGTCCTTGGAATGTAGCGGCAAATTCGTTTTCAGCATTGCATGTTGTTTCCCCATACTCTTAATTCTAGTTCGACTTGGAGTGTCCTTTACCCTTATCTGGTGCTGATAATCCAATTTGTTGCTGATGTCCTCACAATCTGTCAACGAATCGACTCTCAAGGAATTTGGTGTGTGCGTGGTATTCGCGTCCTACGTTTGCATCGGACTTGCTAGGGCCATTAGAAAGATACTAAATTAGTTTTTGAGGAGTAATTGTCAGTCTCCCGTTGTTGTTTACATTACTTTCGTAGGAATAAATATTTCAGTGAAGGTAGACACCCGTTATTTTCATTGCGCAGTATTGTTTGACTTTTCTTATTGCAGTGTATCATCTAAGTATCTAGAATTAGCTTTAAATACAACACTTAGCTTTGACTATCTAGATTTATTATTTCACATTCGTGTAAAGGATGACGGAGCTAAAAAATTAAGTTACTGATTTTCCTAAATATATTTGGAATCTTAAGTTTAATCGTTATTCGAAAACCTAAAGTTATAAAGTCTATATAACTTATAACCTATCTTCTATATAACCTATCTTCTATATATCTTTATAACTTATAACCTAAGTTATAAAGTCAAATCTGATGTCTGTGAAATGAAATTATTAAATGAGGTTTAAGAGAATTAATATGAAGTAAATCAAATTCGGAACTTCTTTTGATCAGAAAACTAAACATGAAACTATTTACAAGAAAATGAAAAAGGAGTATACTAAAGTCAGATTCAAATGCAATCTAACCCCGCTATAACGAACTTCAAAGGACAGAAGGTTTGGTCTCCTGTATCTGGATGTTTGCTATATCGATCTGATAAGAAAAATGAATATCTTCAGAAAAGTCCATAAATTAATTGCGAAACATATAAGTACGCGCACATACACATACAAACAAAAACTGATTAGCATTGTTATATATGCCAACTGAAGCGAACAGTAACTCTAATTATCTTAAGACATCCTAGTAAAGATTAGTTACAATGTAAATTCTGAAAACTAAAGGCTAAACTATTTTGAAGGCAATCAGACACAGGTCCCTCTTCTTCAGAAGCAAATGTTTTTGCTCCTGAATGGTTTTGCTGTCGGAGAGCATTCGGGAGTTATTGCTCCTGAATGCTCTAAAAGAACTTGATGAAATATTCAGTTTTGTTCCTGAACGCTGAGGATTTGTTTTGCTTCTGTCCGTTTTGCTCCCACTAGTGACCTGGTCCCTTAATACTGTTGCTAATTTGCTCCCACTAGTGACCTAGTCCCTTAATACTGTTAATAATTTGGATTCAAATCCAGGCTAATGACCTGACTGCATGTGTGCTTTCGTGATTTTCCTTATTTGCAACGTGGGTAAGAGTCAGTTTCCCTTAGAATGTCCTTCAAGAAGGCATCCCTGCCCTTTGGCAGACAGACGTCAAGTGCTTTGCCATAGTCAAATAAACAAAAGCCGAACCCAAAACGGAATGTTTACAGTGATTTTTCT
Source organism: Stegodyphus dumicola (assembly GCF_044657685.1). Classification (NCBI taxonomy): domain Eukaryota; kingdom Metazoa; phylum Arthropoda; class Arachnida; order Araneae; family Eresidae; genus Stegodyphus; species Stegodyphus dumicola. Next base: position 136,941,856 of record NC_140781.1, on the reverse strand, counting down.
CTTACTCTTCAAAAAAGGATCTCTGTTTACGTTGACTGCTATTTAATTAATTAGATTTATTATTACGTGCAATTATTAAATTTCTTTTTTATCTTTTGAATTTTACTATAATAATTTTGTACGTTGTTTACAAAATACATGATTCAGACAATTACAATTCACATAAATATATAAATCTTCCTCTGTAGAGACATTAGCTATATTTTTAGAAGCAGGCAAGATGAAAAATTAGCAACGCCTTCGCCGGGAATCGAACCGCGGACCTCTGGAATACCGGCCCAGTGTGCAGAACCACTACACCATGAAGGACGCTAGCAAAGTGGGAGAAATACCTTACACCTCTATCTAGAATGTACATTTTAAATCGTCAGTAATAATTTTTGTGACAAAATATGATATCCTAGGGTACGCGTACTGTGTGTCCTGGTTTATCAGTGAATCAATGTTACATCTAATTTATATAGCCTTTGTTCAGAAGACAGAGGAAGGTGATAGGTAATAATAAAAAAACGTTATAGAGACATTAGGTTATTTTGAAGCAGGAGACATGAAAAATGAGCAATGCCTTTCCTGGGAATCGAATCACGGACCTCTCGAATACGCGTCAATCGTGCTGACCACTACACCACAAAGGCAAGCATGCTAAGAAGACGGGAGAAATACCTTATAAAGTAATGGTAAGAAGTTTTTCGTTATCCTAATAGCTTAAACAATAATTTTAGTAGCTTTTCATTTAAATCATGCAAAAATTGATGAAGGAAATTAAGAAAATTACAAGAAATGTTTTTCGAATGTACTCAGTTAAGTTCATTATAACCCATCTTCAAACATCTGAAGGTTCGCTAGAACAGTGTAAAAACATTTAAGGGTGAGGGAGATTGAAAGGTAGGTAAGGTAGGTAACATTTAAAGGTATAGGAGACTAAGAATTTCATTCGCTGTATCCTGGAGTCTGTTATAAAGAGAAATCGCTCTAGCAGGATTTGATTTACTATCATTATTTGACCATTGTGAGCGAAACTTTGTCAACGAATTAATTCACGTTTAAGAATTATGGAGAGATAAAGAGTTTTGAAGCCGGAAATCCTTTTACAAATAGTGTTGTTGCAAGTCGAAAGTGGGACCTCATTAACCAGCTGAGCTTTACATCTCAAGAGCACTGAGACTAATGTTTCAATTATTTCAATCTTCCCTTTATATAAAATTAAAACAAAAGTCATAAAATTGCAGTAACTGAAAATAAATGATAAATGAAGTGAATACTTCCAAAATTACATTTCTAAAACTGCTTCGAAGAAAATTTCATATTAAATAGTAAGAAAATGTAATAATAGTGCAATATAAATATTAAAGCTTATAACATGAGTATCCATAAAAGTCACTTTAAGATTTGGAAATATTTTTTTTCAGAGCTTTAAGTAACTTAGCTATGGAAAATAATCTGGGTAAGCTGATATCAAACTCGTTTTGTTGATATATTCAGTCCAAAAAATATCTAATTGAATCAGATTTTATTTATTAAAATTACGGTGAATTCAATACCGTTTTAAATTAAATTTTAGTATAAAAATATATAATACAAACAGTATTTATAAAAGCGTTAAAATGCTTCCATTCAATTAAACATGAATGTAGACAGAACGAGAACAAAGGATATATTTATATTCAGTGATAGGAAAAAATTGGGAAAAATAAATTAAGAAATTTTTGTTAGTAAGTTATTAGGTTCGATTTTTAGGTAAAGTGTTAAGAATTTGTACAACTGGATTATCGATCGATTTGATTCAGTGTAAATGTTTTTATCTAGATTAAAAGACTATCTGAATAAAGGCAAGTGACTTTAACTCTACTAGCATTCTTATTAACTATAGTAAGAAATGTTGTACAAAATCTGCATGATTATATAATGAGAGATTTTAGAAAGTTATACTTCAGTAATAATCAGCTTTTTTATTTAGGAAATTGGATAAAAATGGATACATATATGAAAAAGTATAAGGAATAAACGAAAGTTCACAAAAATCCAAAATATGTTATAAGGTATTTCTCCCGCCTTCCTAGCTTGCCTTCATGGTGTAGTGGTTCTGCCGCTATTCCAGAGGTCATTGGTTCGATTCCCAGCGAAGGCGTTTGATCATTTTTCATCTTTCCCGCTTCCAAAAATACCTAATGTCTCTACAATGTACTTAAAATGTTGTCAATAACGAATATGTTGAACAGTAAATGTACGTTTAATAAATTAGCTGTGCCGTATAAAATTTCTATGTGATATTACAGTGGATTTTAAAAGCATAAACTCTAGTAAATTAATAAAATGTATACGAAAATGTGATTCAAACTTGCTAATTTTTCTTCAGTCCTCAAAATAATTTTTTTGTCAAATGCATGTTATAACTAATATAAGAAAGGAGGTAACAGAAATTTTTAGAACGTTTATTTCAAGTATAAAGGGAGGTTACTAATATATGTATTCATTGCTGGGAAAAAAATTACAAAACAATGAATGATGTCTGTTTTTGTCTTCATGCATATTTATGAACAAAATCATAAATTATATACATTATTACAAGTTACACAATAGACTAGTCAAACAGGATCAATAGACTTTGAGTGCATTTTATCACACTTGTAGGCCTTTTTTGCAACAGTGAAAAAAACTTGGACATGACGTGGAAGCCAATCACCAAGTTCTTCTGTGTTCGGTTGAGGTATAACCATGCCATATTTCACGATGAAATTCTTCCATTTGTGAGAAATTCGATCCTGAATTTTGAAGGCGTAAGGAAGAAAATAAATCATGAGCATGGCAGGATTTTTTCTGAATATGGAATAAAGCCGATTTGGAAGGAAGTCTTCCCATATGAGGAAAATAACCTTGTGCTTTATTTGTTTACTATACCTATCTGACTCTTTTCCCTCTTCAGTAAACAAATGAGTATTGATTCTACAGTAATTTCTCATTTCTTTTGAATTTTTCCTATCAGTGAAAATTAGACTTACTTCCGAACATTGTCTTACACTTTTAGTAATACAAATAAGCAATTTTAGTTTAGGTCCCTGATTTTCAAATTCATGCTGCAAACTATTACTATAGTTATTCACTTACATTAATATTAACATTGAATCTTTCATAAGCGTTAAGCTGACTATATTGCCAATGATTTTAAAAATGGTAAAGTGCTCAGCAGTTTGAAAGCTACCTTAAAGTTTATTGATTTTCTGTTGCGATATGTTGACTGAAATACCATCGACTCAATAAGCTTGGGCACTTAGCCTTATCAAGGCATAATTCAACGCGTTTATTACACAAATTTATAGTAAAGACAATTTTCTGACCAGGTGAAGCTCTAAATATGCAAATAAAGTACATTTTGTGCTTTTACATAAATGTATTGGAAATAATTGGAAATGGAGTTAGATGTGTAAGAGAATTTACTAAGTTTTTATACAAAACAAGATTTACAAATTAGTATGAACCACATGGATTACTATTCGTTTTTACTATTTAAGTCATTTTTATTATTTCCAAATTAAGATAATATTTTAATTTAATATGACGTAATCAGTTTACTCTAAATTAAATCAACGTTTTGTTTATACGCAAAGCGTAGATAATTTATGTTTATATTTTGAAATGATAGTTTTCCTCCAACTGGATATTTCCAAGTAATTTAAATATTACTTATACTTACTTGAAAATTTTCTTAAATTACTGCTATATTCTCACTCTAATTTAGACATTTTTGCAATTTTTTGACAAATTTACACACACTTATCTGACGAGATTTACGTGCATGTTAAAGGAAAACTTTTATGTAGTTTTATTTTGCTTTTCTTAATTCTCATTTGGAAAAAGATGCAAAATTATCATTAATCAAAAGGTATATTTTTACGTGAACAAAAGTTATTTTGTGACAAAGTTTTAAGGTCGCTGTAATTTACTGAGTGTAACTAACTACACATGGAAGGAAGGAGTTACAAATCATACATTTTTTTTTTTTTTTTTTTTTTTTTTTTTTTGACGTCTGAAGAATTATAATCAAGAAATCTAAAGAAATCAGGTAACTGTCTGGATATATATAGTTTTATTTAAATATCGAATTAATTGTAATAAATTTAGACGCAAAAGCATTCTGTAAAGTACCCACATTGTGGTTAATTTACTTTTTAAAGCATAGCAAATTTTAAGTAGCGAAAACTGTAACTCCTGCTACGTTGAAATACGAATGATTCAGTTGTATGTGATTGTATTTGAAAGCATGCTTTTATGTTTTAAAATTATAATGATAGTGAAATTTTTCTACCCAATAGAAGGTATGCTGTGTACCTGCATATCGCAGAAAGCGTGTGTTCTGAAATTGTCACTTTTATTACGTGTTTGTGCTATCCGGTGGGAAATATATTCCTTTTCTACACTTTCTTCGTTAACTCCATTGTATCAAAATGCTTATCTAGTCAAAATGCTTTTAAGTAATATTCTTCTACGCCGAAATTATTTCCAAGCATACGGAAACGTAAACTACTTGCATTAAAACTTTTTGGTTTTAACCACAAAGGCCTTTTTTTCTATAACATTTAATACATTTGATTGCATTTGTAATTTCTCTATATAATTATGTAAATTTCCAAAGATTTTATTGTAGAGGAACTGGGTATGATAATGCGTATCATTTAATAATGCGAATCATAAGATGACGCTTATTTTATAAAAGAAATGAGGAACTGCTAAATCGAGTTCTGACTTTTATTGTTTTAAGCCATTCCATAAGTAACCATACACAATATTTTTCATTTGCTTTTCTTTGCTGAATAATGCATGGTATGGATTTTTCAGCCGAGATGAACTGCTTAAAAACTGCCCTTCGAATAGTTGAATAGTTGAATTAAGACTTAACCAGGAAATACACCAGACGGTATTTAATGGAAGCAAATCTTAACTACTCTATTACCTGATTACCGTTATCTCGTATTTTACGTTTTTTTTTTTTCTTTTCAAATTTCGTGTATAGTAATTTTATAAAGAAGAAGTGTACACTGCCTTCGTCAGATCACTGTCCTCGTCGGGTCTCGAACTCGGACCTCTCGAATACACGTCGAGTGTGCTAAAGTTACACCACGAAGGTATGCTAGGAGGGGAAGAAATTACATTACACATCTTCTCTTTTAAAGGCAACTGGGGATTAGGAGAGTCAATCGCCAAATCCTGATGGTGGAGAATTATTGTTTACCAGCTTTTAGTTCGGGCCTCGCTGTAGGTTATTTTGAAGCTGGAAACCTGAAAAATGAGCAATGCCCTCACCGGGGTTCGAACCTTGGACCTCTGGAATACGCGGTGAGCATGCTTACAGTTATAGCACGAACACATGGGGAAAGAAGGGAGAAAACACATTGTAAAATTTACGAAAAACAAATTAGTTTAATATTAAAGCTGTTAAATTTGCTACAAATGGCTTCAAAACACTTGCAATATAAATACATTATAATAGAATTTAATACCTTAATATATTTCACAATAAAGTAATATTAAGAATGTAAATATCTTACCCAGTTAAAAATAAAGAAAAGTCTTTAGGGATTTCTTTGTTTTCTTATTCGAATATGGAGCATCCGACATTTCCTGCGTAACGCAAGGAATACATTCGTAGAAGACTTTAAGGCGAATTGCCTCGTATTCAGGTTACACACAGTCATCAAGAAAAACTTTATAATCTAGTGTGTTTGACCTACTGTATTATAACCAAGTTTGTCTATTTATGTACACTAAGAAATAATGCTGTAAATGAGAGCACAAAGTTTTCTCCTTTATAAACATATTTAAGAGAAATAAATGTGTGTTTATTAATGTGGTGTTTACTAAACTGAATACAGCAAAATACATCAGGTTTATATAACTAAGGCTATTCGTTGTAGGGCCTTTTTAATGGAAACTAGCTCTTATTTAGGAATATAAAAAAATGACTAAAACATTTATATATGCAGTCAAGACAGCCGGGATTTGAATCCGGACCTAAGTGATAATATTCAGCAGTCTTGCTCACTCAGCTACTGGTGAAATGTGATTACTTACAAATTAAGATGCTTTTTTCGGCAATACAAATTAAGATGCTTTTTACGCAATCAGCAGACTGCGATAGCTACCAAACTAGGCCACCAGTATTTCCCAGAAATACCAGAAGCGCTATAGCAAGGGATTGCATTCCAGTAATTATTGTTTCAGAGGTGATTAGTTAATATAATCTTTTTATTTCAGACAGAGCTGCACTAAGCATTTTACAGGAACGTGTTGAATACAGTAATATTCACCCATATGATATTCGTGTCTTGTTCATTGATTCGTATGATATGAGAATGAATACAAATCATTAATTCTCTTTTACTTACAACTTACCACTTACATGAATGCAAAAACATTCATTCTCCTCCGCTACAAATGTATTAACATCAAAAAGGCATAATCGTAAAGGTATTTTATATACATACATCACGATTATGAATCTTCTAAACTTAAAAGCAAATAACCTAACAGGTAAATAATCTTAAACGAGCACAAAAATAATAAATCAATTGAAATATCTACTGCAGATGTTTCAGTGTTATCCACGTTAAAACGATTTTTAGAATTGGCAACGATTTGATTTCTCGAAAAGTAAATTTTAATAAATGATTAAATTAAAACATTATTCAATTTTATTATTGAGAAATAGTTTAAGTCCAGAACATTCAGTTTCATGGAAAAAAATGAATAACAGCAATAAAGGAAAAATAAATGTAATTTTTTGGCATAAAATCTTTTATCATCTAGTCTCTATTTAAAAACTATTTTTCTTCGTCTTTGAATACAGAGTGATACTAAAATATCTGACAGAATTGTAAAGCAGACTGAGGGGAGAAAAATACACATATTTGGGGAAATGGAATGCGTGTCAGGTATCTGTTGTCATGAGTAAGGAAAGATGTCCGAAATCGCAAATCGTCATTCCGCATGAAGATTTGCACGGACACTGCACGGACGGGGAACTCACCGATATATATTTTACCAAAGGGGGCTACAGTCATAAATGAAACAGCTGCTCAAATGGTGTACGGAATCGCCGAACGGAGGAGCATTTCAACCAGGAAATGTGCTAGAGTGGATTACTCTGTGCCTAATGTGATCAGCTGAAAATATCGAAGACCTTCTGCAGTGGAAGCAGCTGTAACATGTACATTTAAGGATAATCCAGGTACAAGTCTGATAAGTGTTGGATGATAGCTGATCAATTGTTTGCATGACTTTAAATGACGAAAACAAACAATCATATCATTTGCAGAGAATGCAGGTGTTGAAACCAGATGATTATCTTTGGCATGTTAACATTGCCTTCTCATACCTGCAACAAAAGAAATATAATACGTCTTGTTTACTAATATTTGCAAGTTTGGATATATTTGACACCCACAATTCCCTCCATTAGTTTCATGATAATCCACATCGCCCGGGATCACACACCTTCCAGGAGAGATACTCCATAGATGTGTGGGAAGGCATGGCACAAGACTACTTAGTGTAAGCCTACTAAGTAGTCGTGTGTCTACTAAGTAGTTGATTGAAGGGCGTCACGTCAGGTATCTTTCTATAAAATATCATACCGGAGCTTGTTTTCGATATTCCTCCAGCTTTTTACATATCAATCCAGTTCCAGCACTATGAAGCCCTAGCTCACTTCAGCAGCAACTTCAGAATTCAAGGCCGTCACTGTGTCGGATGTGGTGTATCTGATCCTTGGTCATAAAGATCACCAGATTCAACAAGCACTGATTTGTCCTTCTGGACCGCATTAAGAATCTGATCTACGAAAGTTCGATTGAGTTCCCGTTAAGTTGCAATGGTCAGACTGTCATTTGCTTCTGGAAATGTGCCAAAAATGCCCAAGATCATTTTCAATCTATGCGCGACCAAAGTGAATTTTATATTACTGTTGATGTGCACAGATTTGAGCAATTGTAAAAAAATAAATCAAAAAATGTTTATTTCTTTTGACTATCTGACTGCCTTACCGAAGCGCCCAGGTTTGAATCTCGGAGAAGACATAGATGCTTTCAAGCACATAGTGTCTGGGCGGCAAGGAGGCAGACAAAATACACGACAATGCGAAATCCTCTCGAGCAGTTTGCGGCAGGGAAAGAGGGATGGGCGGCTCTTGGACCGCCCTGAAAAAATAAATAAGCTAAGTTACGAATTCTTCCGCCAAGAATAATCCCTTTGTTTAAGAATACATTCATATGTGACCAACGTTTTACTATAGTTAAAAATTAATAACAAAGCTACCCGATTGATCTATGACAATCTACAATCTGTGATGAAGATAATTCTAGCAGTTTCTCACCATGGCTATAAACTTCATCAGAATCGAAATGCTACCAAATGCCAAGCTGTAGTAAGATACAAAGAAGTTCATAATGATTTACAATTAGACATATGTATTTTTATAAAGAAATTATGTAAACTTTAAATTTTCACAATTCCTTTATTTGAATTAAAGTAAATTGTTTAATGATTACCTAAACACGTTAGCATTATTTAAAAGAAATGTGTCTAAGAATTTAATATTCTATGTGCCATTATATTTGAATTTCAAAGCGTTGCCAATAAAAATGTCTTACAGGGACCAAACCTTAGATTTCAAAATAGAAGATAAATTTGAAATTTTCTCTTATATGATATTATTATTATTATTGTTTATAATTATTTTGACAAATACTTAGAGAAACTTAAAATTTATTTAAAATATGTTTATTTATCTAATTAAATCTTTTGTTTTGAGAATTTTTTTGTAAATTAAAATATAGTTCTGACCTGCCAGTTGTTTTCAGATCGTGCATTCGGCCTACATCAATTTTAGTTGGAGATAACTGACTTGAAACAAGCCAATAAAACTCTCTTCAAAAGTAGAAACTTCTAAACGTGTGCAACATTGCTTGCCCAAGATCTACCCGCAGTTGCTTTCTTGTATAAAAAGAGAATATATATAACATGAAAATTATGCTGCTTATCATCGCCAGAACCAGCGAACAGCTGCGGCATAAAAGTTTTGTTGTTTAGCATTCTCATCAAACGCATATAGGTTTTCATCTTTAAGAATGAGCGAGAGGAGAAAAAAGCATTTGTATAGTCTGTCGATATGCTTATTGTATCGATATTGCTTTTTTGTTTTATCTAAGTTTACAGCAATGAGTTGCAGGCGTCCATTTTACTATAATATCTCCATAAAAATTTAAAGTTTACACTCTTTATTCAAATTAAAATCCAAATTCAACATAATCTAAAATTAATACCTCAATGTCTGAGATACTAAGTGTTTAAGATTGCAAAGTCTATAACTGCATCAGAAAGATATCTATGCAAATTCGAATATAAACATAATGACTTTAATGGAGCAGCGTGGTATTCATAATCGTTAAATTAAAAACACCCACCAAAAGAAACTGTCATTAAAAAGAAATATATTTTTTGAATCTTGAAACTTTATATAGAAGTCACAAATTACTAATGGATATCAATTTGCAATTGAAATGCAAGTATTTTACTAACTGACCTTTGAATACATTTAGTCAATAGCAAAACGTCTACAATTAGCGCTTTTGTGTTTAGGTTACCTAATTCATACGAAGGCCAAGTTTAACCTAACGCAGCACACAACATTCAATTAGGATGCAAAAATGCCAAGTCATAGGGAACAGACTATAAAATTCTTCTTGAGACTAGCATGCTAACCTAACCGCTAGTAGTTTCTTCTTGTACATTTTAAAGCAAACATAATGCATTTTATATATTTCTAGAAGCATGTTTTATGCACTTCTTTTAATATCTATTTATGTTACCTTAGCAAGTTTCATACTGGTACCTAACACAATCCGGCAGTTATAAAATGAGGCATATTTTATACTAGGATAGGCACAAACGTTATCTTATCATAGAAGTACCAAAACCATAGAGAGTCTGTAGTTGGACTGCACTGTTCCAAGCTACAGACGGTGGGAGAGAAGGCTCCATATTAAATAGGCAGTGAAAGCACTTTGTAACAGTAGTATTGTGGAGGATTGAATATAGAGCACTAACTAAAACTTTCATTAACTATCATAAAATAATATCAGAAGACGTTGGTGATAGTTTGAATTCACGCTGTTAAGCGTCGCCGAAAAAGGCAGAAACAAACTGAGCTGGCTTGTGAAGCATGAAAATTGTGGAGAAAAGACTAAATATTACATTATATTTTAATACTTATAAAAGTAAATTTGAGACCAAGCAATTGATGCATAAAGTGTATGAGGTAGGAATTCATATTTAACTTGTGCATTTATATTAATGTAATTTCCAAATTTTAGATGTGATAATGGAGACTCCAAAATTTACGACAGACATTACAGACCTTTTTTTTTTTTTTTTTTTTTTTTTTGGCTAAGTGAAAGTCACGATGAAGAATGGTAATCTGATAAGAAAAAGACTCTTGACCGATTTTGAGAAGCATTATATGATTCTTGTTAACAAAATTTCGGTGGAATATTTTCATAAGAAAAAAGTCGCTTACCATTTTCTTGCCTTGACAGATAATGAAAAAACTTGCGAATGATCAGTATAGGTGAGACATTATTAAAATAACTAACAGAGATAACGTTTTCTTGAAATTTAGTTGTGGTAGAGAATGAAATTTTGTGTTTCCGCTGTTACCCTCCGAGTAAATGTCCACGTACTGAATGGAAATCTTATCACCCAAAGACAGAAATGTTCATCTTTAAAGATAACATCTTTCAAACATAAAGATGATAGTTACATGCAACTCGTAAACATTGTTTATATCTTTCACTTTAAAATGGATCCCTGTAGGAAACCTGTTATTATAACTGTTTGAGCAAGTGAAAACCTTACGGAAGAATCTTCTCAATATTCGATTCTAGTGCACTGTAGAAAAAATTTGTTAGAGGGTTACATCCCTGTGCACCGCTTCCTGTAAATCTGAAGAGATCCGATGAGGTCATCCCTAACTCTTATAGAAGATCTTATAGTTGGCTATTAAATGGGAATACTACCAGTTGATTTATTACGATGGTTTGGTATTTTTCTTTCTTTTTACCTGTACTTGTACCCGCTTTCCAGAATGAAATGTTCTATAAAATTTCTGCGAGATAATAAATGCTCTGTGTTTAGTTTCCTATCTTATTATTCGTAAATTATAATTGTTCCCTAAGTTATAATTGCTAATGAAATGGTTTCTGTTAGTTTTTCCCTAAGTTATAATTGTTAATGAAAATTTTTATACGATGTTAAAAATATCCAATGAAACGTAACATCTCTTCAAGATGTACGAAAAACTGGTTTGGAGAAGGTAATTTAGCTATTGATAAATAGCCTTGTAATGATGCCAAAGAAATGTACTTTAAATTGGAAATAAGTAATATTTAATTGTTTTGTTTCTGTTTTATTATATTATCTTTAATTACACAATTTTTGGATTGTGTATTTTTAAGGATACTTATTATAATTAACAACATTTACATTAATTTGTCGGTCAGCGTACCAACATGCTATTAACAAGAAAGCTGTGTTATTAAATTTATTAAACACGATGTGCTGTTTAATAATGTTTTGGAAACTGAACATACGTTACATTTACTTGGTACGTATACAACGGCTATACGTAGGACAGGATTAAATAAAATTTATTAAACCTTCTTCTGCAATTAGTAAGGAAATGCAGCTATTAAATCAGAGTAATGAAAAAGCAGAAATATTAAAAGAAACCAACATTTTATGAAGAATAAAGCAGCAAAATGTTTTGGAATTTTAGGGGAAAAGCCTACCTAACTTTGCAGAAAAAAAAAATAAAACAATTAAATTACAAGCTGGCGTAATAACGTTTTCTGACTTCTTTTCAGCTTAACCTCTAATTGGAATGCCAAAAGCACATTTTTGAGAAAAAGGCGTAGTAGAAGATATATTTTATTTCTGCAGAAAGATTTAAAAGTGACTCGCAAAAATATGTTTAACTAAACGACACGTAAAAGCACTGAGGCACAAAAAAACGAAAATGTTTAAATTAAAATATAAAATGTTAACTTCTCAAATGAGAGCAAGAGAAAAGTCTTATTATAAAACTTAGTATAATATAAATTTTGCAAATTTATATTAAATCTGAAAGTTGTAGTTTCATTATTGCTTATTAGTTTTATGTCTTTAAATCTTCAAATTTATAATTATTTTCATATCTTATTCTTTTACCATTTTACAGATGAAAAAATAAAGGTTACTAATATAAAATATATTTTAATTCTGTATACATGTTATATGGCTCTTATTATTCTTCTCGAGAAAATCTACGACGTAAAGTTTTGATATTTTGTACTGAATTTACGTTGATTCGGTCGGAATTCAAATTTTGAGTAATTTTAAAAAATCAGAATGTACATATAAGATACTTTTGAGCTGATTAACCAGTTTTTATGATTTTGATTTCTACTATTACTGTCCTATTGGATAGCCCTTACCAGGATGCAAACCAGGACGCAATTAAGAGTATTTAAGGCGACGCTTTTCAATGTTTTAGATAGGGCTTTTGACAGCGATGCTTGCAGCTTTACTTTCTATCTCTCAACTCTGTCAGTTACTTATTTCGGCATGAGCCGTTTGTTAGCCGAAGTTATCTCCCAGCTTTAAAGTTTGAGTCAGCTTAGGACAAATTTGTGTAGTCTGGGCAACGATACTTTTTTAAGTAGTAAATTCAACTTTATGCTATTACAATATCCGTAAGTGGCGCAGTTTTGAGTGTAAGCACAAGTTTTGCCTTCTATTCAGTTCTAGATTAAATTAAAAGTTTTTTTAACCTTCATAAGACTATACCGTGCATTTTTAGGTGAAGCCATAACTCGCGCTTGGCATTCTAATAGTGTCTGAAAAGATTTTTTAAGCTAATCTTACACAGTTAGACCCTATATGCGTACTATGACTGTTACTTTAATGTTTAGCTATATGCGTTCGAAACATAATCTTTTGGTTTACCCCAAAAGAAAAAATTAAATAGACTTCTTCTTGTAATCAGATATAACCACTGACAGATCAATCGGGCTTCTCAAAAATTCAGTACGACATACTTCATTCAATATAGTTGTCATAAAACTAATCATTTATGTAAAACATTGTTTTTACTCATTCAAAGCAATTAGCTACACTAAGAGATATCAGGATAAAAATGGACAGGTCACTTGCTACAGCTGTTGGTCATACACATATAACATCAAAGCTCACAGTACGGCTATGTTCAATGCATTGACATTACCCAACGGTAAAGAAATTCGAAATTCTTCTAGTCCTTTCTAAGCATGGCGAGAGAACTTTCGGATCAACAGATTTTATGTGCTTTTTCTAAAATTATAAAACCTTTCTTCTGCGCATCACTCCAAATATTATGTCAATCACTCAGTATTCATATGAATTTCATCACATAAACAACTCAGATAATAATTGTAATTAAATTAATAATTTTGATGGAGATTATAAACATAATTATTCTCTTAAATATTATAATCCGTAATATATCAGAGAAGAATTGAAACTGCTGACGATCATGTTTTGTCAAACTCACGTGTTATTATTAGTTGCAGTACAATTTATATGTACTGTAACGTCAGGACACCCGTGTCGGGTGAAAGAAAGACAGGTTGTCTTTTAAATTATTTATTTGATAATCTAAAATAGATTTCTTGATTAAAACATAATAAACTGATCATTACAGCCTTAAATCATACAATATCCGCTAACGCAGAGTGGACGCAAAAAAGCGTCCTTTTTACTGTAGTTACAGCATAAAACAATCTATTGTTCTACAGAAACCACTGGCGTGGTTTAGAACGTAAAAGATGCGTCCTGTCATCTCAAAATCACATGAAGAACTCTTACACAAAGATTTCACTCGTTTTGTTATCTGCGAAGAGAAACATAATTAGTTCTTTGTGTCCGGAAACTCCCAGGGGGTTTTATCTGCAGTCCTGCTTTCACAGGTATGGTCCATTTCGTCCGCGAACAAAACAGGAAGTTATAATTCAGCACCTGTGCCCGCGGGGGGTGCTAGTAGCTGTATCGTCACAACCCCTTTTCTCCCCGGGGGGCGGGGGTTTTCAGAACTCCAATTCCCGGTAGCTACCACAGCAAGTTTTCAAAGTAAATTAATTAGCAGTTATTAGCATTAATACATTTTACAACAACACTGGGCTAAGTACCAAGAATAAACATAACAAGAACTATATTGAGGCCAGTAAAAAAAATATAATCAACATAATACTGAGAAATAAACTTAATTATACACATACAAATAAAGAACGTATAATTTTCTGAAAAATGTAATATATAATATACAGTCCTATGTTTAATATTAATTATATATCTAGCCAGGCTGAAAAGGGAAACCTTGCAGATTTTTAACTTTCCGTTTGTGATAATCTCTCAATGGTAATTTTACACTACTCGGTGTCTTGGCCAATTCTCCTACGGAATTTTTAGGCATTTGCAAACCTTCCGAGTCTGGTTGGTACGAAACGTCATTTAGCTTATCTACAGTTCGTTGGTTGTGCCGAACCGAAAAGGAACTTCTTAACTCGTTCACATTTCCCAAATGGTTACTGTGATCGTCTAATGCGACTAAGTCAAAAGACGGTTTTACAACGTATCTTTTCTTTTGCAGATCAGACAACCGAGTCTTGTCTATAGTAAGTATTGTCAGGTTGTTCACCCCGTTTTCAGGCAGGGCGAAATTGGCCTCCTTCATCCCTTTTGTTGGCGACGAAATATCGCCTGAGGGTACGAGTTCGCCGCGTTCAGACTCCAGTGGGCTACTTTTTCCGATTTCATTTCTTGATTGACTCGGAGCTCGAGTCTCCACCGCGTTTACTTGAAAGGAAAATTTATCGTATTGATCTACTGCTAATTTTTCGGCAGTTCTGTTTCCTAACAAATAATGGCCGGTGTCCAATTCATTTCGAATGACTGCAGCTTTTGTTGTTACTTGGCCAAAAGTTCCTTCTATTG
This sequence comes from Stegodyphus dumicola, assembly GCF_044657685.1. Classification (NCBI taxonomy): domain Eukaryota; kingdom Metazoa; phylum Arthropoda; class Arachnida; order Araneae; family Eresidae; genus Stegodyphus; species Stegodyphus dumicola. The sequence continues at coordinate 136,926,802 of NC_140781.1, read as the reverse complement.
TAACGTTTGCTAAGGGTAAACAAATTGGGGCCTTTTCAAACGGGTGTTTCACCCAAACAGTCTCGCCCGTCAGCATCGGAGGAGTGAGATAGTTCTTGCAAATTACATCAATGCATGACCCGGTATCTCTTAAAACAGGAAGATCAAAACCGTTTACTTTAGCATCGTTAGATACGGGGCTAAACAATCTTCTTCAATCTCCTGGACTCTATTTACAATAAACGGAGTTTTGAGATCCTTTTCAACTTCCGGACATTGAGGCCTTAAGTGTTCGGTTGAACTACACGAATAACACTTAAGTGGTATTCTCATATCAAATTGACGCTCATTCTGATTCCGGAGATGTTCCCTCCTGTCAGAGGCATATCTTTCTTCCCCTCCAAACTGGTGATACTTTTGCGGATCCCTTGAATTTAAATGATTTTTATTTCCTAGTTGTGACTCAGAACTATGAATAGGAGATATCTTCTTCCGGGTTTCATGTACGTTTTCATACTCTTCAAGCATTTCTGCTAATTTATCTGGAGTCGTTATCTTCGACCATTCGTCAATAAAATGCTGCCGCACTTCGACATTTACACGGCGCTTCATTTGGTCTGTTATCATGAGAGCCTTTAAAAGTTCAAAATCGGTAACTTCCAAATTTGCAATCCATTCTTCAAAATAATTCCTTAATTCAAAGGCAAAATCTCTCCAAGTGGTTCGAGTGTTTTTCTGGGATTCCGTAAATTTGATACGAAACTTTTCTGGACTAAGCTTAAACCTTTTAAGCAATATTCTCTTTACGTAATCGTAGTCATAAGCCTGCTGCTCTGGTTCTCGCGTAATCAGCTGAACTATGTCAGTTGGCAAAATTGTCAATAAAACCGAAACCCATTCTCATTGGTGAAGATTCGCACGCTTTGCTTGGCGCTCAAACATGACTAGATACAAACTGATATCGTTCTCTTCAGGATCAAATTTTGGCATCATTCTTTTTAGATCGTATCGGCTTTTTTTAGTCCATTTTCTTCATTCCCACCATTTCCAGAGTCATTTCCGTTAGCGGCTAGTAAACGTAACTTGGATAATTCAAATTTCATTTCTTCTCTTCTAATTCTATCCTGCCTTTCTTCTTCTTCTCTCCTAATTCTTTCTTGCCTTTCTTCTTCTTCTCTCCTAATTCTTTCTTGCCTCTCTTCTTCTTCCTTCCTAATTCTCTCTCAAGCCTCATTGAAGTGATATTTTCTAACAGGCCTTTCACTAGTTCCTCCTCATAGGATTCATTTCCCATAATCAGCTGTCTTAAATCTAATATCCTAAGTTCAGGGCTAACTTTTTCCCCTAACTCTTCAGCCAAGGATTTCAGATCCTCTTTCCTAACATTTGCTAAGAATGCCATGATATAACCAAAATAATGATCCTAACAATTTTAGCTCCCTCACACTACAGATACATACAATTGATTTAAACAGATATCATTTTCACAAGAGAGAGTAAAAATTAAACTTTTATAATTTTTTTCACAACCTATTTTACAGATGTTAGACAAAAACAAGACAGTTTACACTATAATATGCACATTATGCATTCAAAAATAAAAACAAAAATTGTCTACTTGAGGACGTATGAAACTACAAATAATATTATCCTCTGAAAAGCTTTAAATTCAGTTGCGTAAAACACACTTGCTTATGATAATACAATATACTTTCCTCAAAATTTGGGATATGTTAAAATATGCATTCAGAAATACAATAAATTACACAATACCTATCCATATGCTAGTAATTAACATTAATATGACAACAGTTAAAAGGAAAGATACTGGGGGTTTTATCATTCCCCTTTTACTCCTTCAATAGAAAAAAAAATTTCTCAGTTCTTACACAAATAAAAGTTTGACACACCTTAACTGAAATTCTAATATTTATAACATTCAAAACGTCTTAGAAATGATATGTCAGAATGTCACCTAACATTTAAACCTTCAAGTTAAAGTAATTCTACTCCTTTAAACAATCCAATATATAAGTTTAATTTAAGCACAACACATTAACATTTCAGATATTAAAAAAAATCTATTAACACAGGTTTAAATTCTAAATTTTATACTTTCTTATTGTAACATAAAACCCAAAAAGCACATTTTTTTAAGCTTTACAGGAACAAGTTGACTTTAAGCAGTTATGTGAACTTACATACTGATTTACAGAAATAAATTAAATTATTTTACTGCCTCAATATAAAAATCCAAGGTACTTACCCGTCTGGATTGGAGAGTTGAAATGGTTGCGATGCAAAACCGGATGCCGTCACAACTTCGCTTTCTCATAATTTAAGATTTTATGGACACTGATGATCCAGGCACCTATATCGCACACACGCAAGATCTGATGATCTAAATTTTCTCGATCGCAAGGTTGATCACCCACATATCACTTTTTCAATACTCTACACATCACAATGATCTGATGATCTTCGGACAATGATTGTCCCACACCCTCACTGCGGTAAATTTTCTCGAACACAAAAGATGATCGCACAAGTAGCACCTTTATCACCGCGCTTAAAGATGAGCTTATTTCAGGAGACTGTCGTTCCTCTTTTTCTGGACTGATGTCCGTAACTTCTTCGTGGATTCTATTCCCCACTTCGAAGAGCTGTAAATCACTTTTCGAACGGATGTTCGTAAATTCGTGCTGCACTTCAGAGCCTGGCAGTCTGTACTATCTGCAAACACTGATGATGTTCGGACAAGGCTGTCCTACAAACTTGAGATTAATTTCAGACTCGGACGGTCTGCAATCTCTGCATGGATTTTCTCATCCCACCGCTTCGGAGAGCTGTAATCACTTTCTCGAACTGATGTTCGTAACCTTTCGTGTTGCACTTCAGAACCTGACGGTCTGTAATATCTGCAAAACACTGTTGATATCCGGACAATCACTGTCCCACAATCTTGAGATGAATTTTTAGAGCCTGACGGTCTGTAATTTCTGCATGGATTTTCTCATCTGAACCGCTGCCACCATTTATTATAGCTGTAACGTCAGGACACCCATGTCGGGTGAAAGAAAGACAGGTTGTCTTTTAAATTATTTATTTGATAAACTAAAATAGATTTCTTGATTAAAACAATAATAATTAAAACAAAATAGATTTCTTGATAAAAATAAACTGATCATTACAGCCCTAAATCAAACAATATCCGCTAACGCAGATTGGACGCAAAAAAGCGTCCTTTTTACTGTAGTTACAGCATAAAACAATCTATTGTTCTACAGAAACCACTGGCGTGGTTTAGAACGTAAAAGATGCGTCCTGTCACCTCAAAATCACATGAAGAACTCTTACACAAAGATTTCACTCGTTTTGTTATCTGCGAAGAGAAACATAATTAGTTCTTTGTGTCCGGAAACTCCCAGGGGGTTTTATCTGCAGTCCTGCTTTCACAGGTATGGTCCATTTCGTCCGCGAACAAAACAGGAAGTTATAATTCAGCACCTGTGCCCGCAGGGGGGCTGCTAGTAGCTGTAACGTCACAGTACTTACGTGCTAGCGCAACCACCTTTGTAGAAGTCTCCAGATTTTCAGAATGATCCAGTTGAGGCAAACATGCGCCCTATGATCTTCAAGGAGAAATGCACGTAATAATTTTGCAGTTTTAAAACGAAACGTCTCCATTTTCTTGTGCGTGAGTTCTTTTTGTTGTATTCCAAGTTTCAGCGGTTCTATGCACAAATTTTGATATTCTTTGTCTTAAAGTCAGTTTTGAAACATTCGTTTGTAGGATTTTAGATGAACAGAAAAAATGACGATAAAATCCGTTTAAGAATATTGTAATTTGCCATAATATCATTAAACGGAACTAATGCCTTGGATTCTTTAAGCAATCTTCCCGAAATTTCCAGTAGAACGAAGGAAACAAGAACTGGCTTGTAAGTATGTTTGCTGATTAATTTCCGGGATAAATAATTAAAATGAAAAATAAGTATGTAATAAGATGTATGTATCTAATCAATAATTATCTACAATTTTAAGTAATCATTCTTTCCTACTCCTTGTAAAACATCGCTAAACAAACCTAATATTTAACTACCAATTAGGACAATCTTGCTTAATTTTTATATACTCGCGCATAAAAAACTTGCAGTTTAATGCATGCAGTGAAATCTTCTTCGTATTTACTGTCACTAACGTAATAAAATTTCCCAACTGTTTCAAGGTAAATGGGAATAGTCTTCTTATATTCATTTAATTACTATATAATCATCAATTTAACTACTCAGCTTTGTGACGGTTTCAGCAACGATGTCTATTAAACAGTCACAGATGTTTAGCATATTATAATGTATATTATCTCTTTTTTCCTCATGCCTTCTTTGTGTAACTGAAAAGCACATACGATGCATAATCTAGGGGTTCAGTGTTCGAGTCCTCGCACGGGCACTGCACATTTTTTACGTCTCCTGCTTCAAAATAACCCAATGACCGTACAAGTGGCGCACAAACTAAAAGGTGGTGGAGCGTAATTCTTCACCAGGATTTGAAGACTTGGTGTCCTAATCTTCAGTCGCCCTTTAAAAGAGGCAGTATGCAAGGTATTTTCTCCCTTCGTATGCCTTCATGGTGTAAGTGGAAAGCACACTCGACGCATATTCGAGGCTCCCACCGAGGTCATGTACACTTTTCATGCCTTATGACTTTACAATGTATTTGACATTTTCTTGTTTTATGAACCTGAGCCATATTTTTTTTTACAAATATATAATAAGGTTTATCTTGCAAATGAATAAATGTTACTTACTTTGTACGTTTACTGAAACAGGTATTTGCTCCGTTTGTTTATTTTTAATAAATGTTTATGCCTTTTGTTGAATATTTGTTGTTTTTATTAGAGTATCGTATGTATTATACTTGTAGCTTTTATTGGGGATCTTCAGCTTTTATTGAGGATCTATACATAGTGTACGAGATCATATTCAATGCAGATGCAAACGAAAATTGCAGTATATACTTATGGTCATGTTTAAGTTTAAAATATTTGAAGCAATGATTTGACGCAAAACGTAATGCATATCAAGGAGATGTAATGACACACTGGGGGAAAATTCCATCACATATTGCACTGCAGAAGTCAAGAAGGTTATGATCTTAGAATTATGCTGGTGATTAAACAGTGTGGATTCCAAAGTTGACATCGGATGGTAAAATGGCTTTGAATACTGTTAACTGTTCATTTATAAGGACAGAAAGCAAGAATAATAAATTTTCTGTTGTGAGATAAAATTCTACAATGATTTTATATTGACTATGAAGATAAAAGTGTCCCCTTACTAAATTAGACAATGAATTAGATTTATGCTCGAGACAGAAATGCTATAATATCCTATGAAATTTGTTTTGTGATCAGTAAAACATTGTAGGTTTATCAACCTGCTGAATTCAAAAAACAAGCTAAATACTGACAAATTGTTCAATCATACAGGCTTTTCTCAAAAATGAACAAAACTTTTATACTTAAAGTAAAAAGACGAAAGCATGCAGATCGTTTTACAGTGCTCTATATTTATCTTGAATATCAGGCATTATCGAATTAGTGACGAGAATCACTGCTGTGCACAATTAATACGAAACAGTAAAATTAAGATAAAAATGTATGCTTAGTTCCTGGGAACATACAAGCCGCCTTAGAAGCATATCATTAATGTGCACTTTTTATGCAATAAAAAACGTATTTTTACGAAGCATAGTCATCGTCGATTTGACGACTTCTTCCAAGCCTGAAGCGGGTAACAGATTTCATCTGTGTTAACATCAACTGTCTTGAAACACAAAATGTTTGTCAGCCACACAGCCAGCTGTTTCGGTCACGAAGGCTTATTTTTTCAAACAATTCTGCTCAGCAGCTATAAAAGACTGAGAACTGCTAAAATACGTTCAAGGCTATATTTTTAGAAAACAAAAGAAAAATTTCTTTCTTCCTAGTGAAATATTTATTATTGATATACTGCAGCTGCAGTAAAGTAAGAAGATGATGATATTTGTCTAACGAAAACAGTTATTAAAGACATTTGCTAGTAAAGATCCATCTAGCACATAACGCCGCACTCTTAACACCAACGAGTGCTAGGCCGATGGATGCACTTCATCAAATTCATCTGGAACTCAGGCTAATGTAGAAACATTGTTCTACTCTTAAACAATGGAATGGGAACTAAAGCATCATTGCAAGGGTAACGCAGTAGAGGAACAGAGGCTTTCGCTTTCTGATGAGCACAAATGGTTAGTCATAATGATGTGGTAAATCATTAAAGAATCTGCAAGATTATGTCTAGTTAGCGCATGCATTAGATTATGCGCAAGTTTAAATACATTGAACCTGAAAAGCCGTTCTGAACTGGATGTATCTTTTACGGTTACAGCTGCTATCACAAAGCTATCCGTCGGACACATCGCAACAAATACATCATGGACGAAAACGTCGCGGAAAACATAATGCAAGGAGAAATCGTTGGAGCCCAAAACATCGTAGGAGAAAAGAAAGCAAGAAGAAAATATCGCAGTTCTAAAACATCGTGGTATAAACTATTCAAAAACGTCGCTGTTTTAAAACATCGGTGTAAAAAATAAAGCACCTATAAATCATCGCATACTGAACATCTCAGACATGCATTTTTAGTTTTTTAAAATTCACATAATAATTTGTGAGCGCAAGAGGAAATCAGTAATATTTTTACTTTTATATTTCACATTTTTGAATAAAGTAATAAATTTTTGCTGAAAATCTGAGAAGGAAATTTGAGTATTCAAAAACGGAAAATGAGTCGAAAACTAATGCTAGATACAGCAGTTAATAAAATTTTAAACTTATATAATTAAATAATAAATGTCATTAATTAAGTAATCTCTTTTATGAAATTATACTGCTAATTTTTCATGAAAAATGATTTGAAAAAGGAAAACGAGAAACTGCATGTGGTAACTTCTATTAAAATTGTTGAATTAATTATCAGATCATAAAATTCCGTTAACTTCTGCAAACAGTATTAACCTTCTACTCATTTTCAGTTTTTGAATGATTAAGTTTCCTTAACTTTTCAGTAAAAATATATTAGTTAATTCAAAACTGAAAAGTAAAAATATTTCTCATTCCTTCTTGCGCTCACAAATCGTTTTGCGAATATGCGTTTACAATTTTTAAAGCCTCAAAAACATATGTCTGCGATGTTATAGTCATGCAGTGATTTGTAGATATTTTGTTTTTTACCACAAATTTCCGACGAAGATCTTCTTAAAATGTTAAGTTTTTGAACCGCTTTTTTTTATGGCGTTGTTTTGTACTGCTGTTTCAGAACTGCTATGTTTTCTGCTTGGTTTCTTTTATTCCATGAGGTTTTGTACGACAACATATTCGCCTTGCTTTGTTTTCTCCGACACGTTTTCGTCCGCGGTAATTTTGCCACGATGCTTTCGGCTGTAACCATCGCGAAAGCGCATGATTTCAAAACCTTGCATTACTTCTATACCCGTTTCGAATACTAAGAGCGAAGCCTCGGTTTCACAACACTGTCCGTATTTGAATCGTAGCGAACAAAAGATTTTTCTCGACCACGTACCAGTGTTTGATGCCCTTAACCTAGATTTATTACACTAGTTACTAGACCCGCTAAGTAATGTAACTTGAGGAATAAACCATACAAGCTTTGGCAGTGATAACACTTGATTTTAAAGCCCCTACTAAAGAAAGAAAGTTAGTGAAAGGAAAAAGAAATGAGGTAAAATGCCAGCTGGATTATCCACCAAACCCAGAATGACCAAAATAAAGCGTACCACAAGTAATGGAGATCAAATAATTGCGAAACCTTTGAGCAAGTACAATAATACTTTTTTGCATGACGATATTGTGCTGCTTTATATACTTGCTTTTCATGCTTTTACGGCAGAACTGCAAGAGAAGACCCTCGAAGCAATTTCTGTAAGCTCTTAAAACGGCCAGAACATTTACAGCTATCCAATAGATTTTTACCCTTGTAAACCCGTTTGTTCATCGCTGGATCCAGCTGGAAAGTTTTCGTTTTAAGCGTCGCTGAATGCTTCCTCATTTAGTTGCAGAAGCACTTATTTTTTTTATTTCCCCCCTTACTCTTGCCTAAAAGGGTAATTTCAGAAATGATCCCGAAAATGTTTTGTAAAACAATCAAAATTATCGTGACGCTTAAAACTGTAAAAATTGTATATTTATATCCAAATAATGTCATTTAGTATTTTATAACTTTTAAAAACTGAATAACATTATATCATTAAAAAAATTTAAAGATATAGCTTTCATTCGTTATTTCTTCTGCTTGAAAATAAGCAGTAAGACTGCAAGAATACTTCATACAAAATTAAGTCTTTGTAAAAAATAAACCTAAAGTATAATATGAATATTAACATTTCTAAGAGTTAGAGGCATATATTTTATTACACTTGCACTTCTGGAATTCTAAAACCGCTTCCCAACCAAAGAAATCGATAAGCGCAATTCTCATCTGGAAATATTAGATTTATGTATTTATTTGATTAAAAGGTAAATCTGCTTTAAATTTGCCCACTGATGACACAAAAATAAAGAGGAAAATGCTCAGTTGTCTGTCGTTAAAGAACTAACGAGTATTTCCTTTGAAATTGCAACCTGTGTGGAAGGTTCTGACGGTGGTGTAAAAAAGGAAAAGGCATTCAAAGCAGCGTTTCGTAATTTTTTTTTGTGTGATAATGCAGCATATCACGAGACTTTGCTATGCACTAAAATGGAAAAAGAGAGATAAAAATGCTGAAAATTATGATAGCCATTTCGAGAGAAAACCAGAGCCGTAAAACACGTCAGATCCTCAGCTCTTCTGAAACATTTCCTAAACCTCTGCCCGTGAAACTTTATCGTGCACATTTAGCAGTCCTCAAATCACTGTTGAGTTAGACTTTCTGTGTTGCTGCTCTGCGTAACCGGGTAGTTTCGCATGCATGATTGTTTTCGTAAGTATTCGTGCTGATCATTATTTTATCCCCATCTCGCATGCATGAATTAAAATCCCCGCTCTCTTTCCTGCGAAATTTCTTACGGGTTAAAGCAAGTTTATTGCCGTGTGCAAGAGTTTCACTTTATATATTTATGTCGGCCAAAGTAATTAGCCTTTAAATAAGATTAACGTAATAAGAATGATTATAGCTCCTTTTTTTAAACTTTCGTTCAAACATTTTGTGGGCCTTTGTAAAACTCCTTACTTTTCATAGTACAATAGAACTTCCTCCGATGTTCAGTACTGCCATCATACGGATAGATTTTTGATTTTCTAAGCGAAGTGAAATTATGCTTTTTGTTAATTTACTTACCTGTGTTAGCTGAACAGGAGCAAAATATGTATTTTGTTTTATGAAAATATAAAGTGATTTCACGTTTAATTTTTGTTTTAAAATAAAATTTATATTAAAAATATGTATTTATGGTTTAAGCTAATGCAATTTAATATATGGGCAAAATAAATAAATTTTAATCTCATTCCTTTGAAAATTCTTTGAAAAAGAATTGAAAGAGAAATGGATTACCCATTCAGAGAGAAGAGTAGGGATAAAAAGATAATCTCATTGTCTATTTCAACAAGGAAAATTAATTTTATACTTTGTGTCGTAGAAATGAAATTATTTTTCTTTGTGTCAAAATCATAATCAGTAACTAATTAAAATTCTAATCAAGCAATAAATAAGTATCTCAAAGAATTAATAACAGTATTCTTTCCGTAATTTTAATTTAGTGAAATGATTGTTGTAAGTTTCCTTAAATATTTAAATTAATTTGATTTAATTGCTGTGCTTATGCATTGTTGTAGTACTGTTTATTGATATATTTAATTAATTTATTTATTTGCTTTTGACGTTTATTTTGGGTTTGGTGGTTTTGTATATATGCATTTATTTCTTGTATAGAAATATCGATCTTTCAGTTAATCGCAGCAACGTTTAAATTATAAAATTAGCTTTGGTAGTACGAATATAAGAGTAAATACGTTATTCATTGGCTTTAGCGATCGATTTTTCCCGAAGCTTCTAGAAGCCCCCGTTACATTTAGGCCATGTTAGTGTTATACTGTATAAATATAGTTCTGAGCGCTTGGGTGGTCTGTTAGTTGCTATTCAGCAGTGCCGTTCAAACAGCTTTAGCTGAATTTCGATTCAGAATTTTTCTGTGGTTTTGGGGATTGGCCGACATTTTTCGTACTCTAAGAAGAAATTGTTTAATATCTGCGTTCTTCCTGAGTTATTTGCAAATATTTATTATACAGCGTATAGTTAAATTTTATAATAAATTGCTAATTTCTTCCAGATCATCGGGAGTGAGTATTTAAAAGATATCAAATGAATCGTAGCTCATAACAAAGTTAATTTTTTCGGAAGTTAATATAAGAATTAATTTTCTTTATTTATATAATAAATATGATGATTTTTTTACAAACTGTTTATTCAAATTTCACTAAATTTTTGCACATTATTTAAATGCTCTACTCAATATTGTTTTATATTTCAATAAACTACTTGCGATATTTTATTAATATTATTCTTTCTGTCAGAGTATTTGTGATTGTTTCAGTGCCGAGTTGGAAAATCACGAAAAATGAACAACACTTCTTTTAATCGTGTTTTGATTTCCATTCATTAACACCGCAAAATTTACGCAACTAAAAGATGCACTCAAATCTTATAAATTTGTCGTTAACATACCAAATATCTCTTCAGTGGTAGTTATCTATCTAATGTATAATAATGACTCCATAAAATAATATAAAAATAAATAACCCTCATTATTCCTAAAATCAAAAGAGTGAAATTTTGACTGTGATATTACATTTACACTGTTAGCCAACTCTGAGCGAAGCATCATACCTTAGACACATACTAATGGTTTTTAGCATTATTACCCTCACGACTATTGCGATTTATCAATGCTCCTTATAAATGATTCTTACCGATGAAGGATAAAATACAATTACTGCTAGCAGAGTATTTATAACACTGAATGCAAATAAACATACTATGTGTTTCAAAAGAATTTAAAAGCTTTTACTGAACTTCCTTTTCGTGACGTCAAATCTTTGCACGAAAAATTTTAGTACTTTTAGCAATTATAAAATCTCCAAGCTTTAAAGACACGTGTGTAACATGTAACTCGTGCTCCAAATGTCACCTATCCTTGTATTATGTTAAGCTACTGGGATATGCTTTCATCCTTTTACACAAAATGCTGAAATCTAGCTCGATTGTTGTTATATGCAGTCGCATCTCATATTCCCCCCCCCTTTGATTTGTTTCTATATTTTGTTTTTATTCCCACATACGTTGAGAAAGACTTTTCACTTCAATACATCATTCTGAATGGTATAAAAATGTTTATGGCTGTGTGAACAAAGTCTATGTGTTCTGGAGGAACATACAGTAAAACGTTTAGGAATTACTCTTGCTTAAATTACGTTTTAACGACGACGAATATCATATTTCGATAATTTTTTTCCTTTTATTCACTGGGCAAGCCTTCTGATTCAACATAGTACTCAAACGGATATTTCCTCCAATCATACTTAATTTTCTGTTCTGTGAAATATTATTTTATAGTTTTCTTCGATTGAAAAAGCTGCTCCATTATATAATTTTTGACATTGTTGTCTGAATTCACTTCATTTCCCATTTATATTTTCAAAGCATCGCACGACATTCTCTTTGACATATGATGACACGTTAAGCTTCAGAAGTAATCTTTAATAAAAGTATCTTTATATTTTTAGTTAATAAACATTAGAAAATGAGTGTAATCTATTATTTTTTTTTCGAATTTATATTTTGACTCGCGAAACACAATTAGAATTCTACAGGAATTTAAATATAATAGGAATCAAAGTATACGTAGTTAAATAGAAATTAGTTAAGCAAACGCATTACATCTCTAAAGTGCTTATCAATAGAACAATAAATTTATCTCTGCCCGAATTTATAATTCTGTTCCAGTTTAAAAGGTTGAACTTTGAATCACCTAAGTGGATTTTTCGAATACGACAAAAAGTCATTATCGAAAATTATAAAAACTCGCCCTGCCTTACCTGTTTCATTAACCCTGGGTCAAAAATGTCTTACGGGCAGGGCCGTCATGATCATTTGTGGTGTTCTCTATTGTTTGTAGGACACGCTGGAGAAGGGAAAACAGTCCTGCCCGGTGTAATTTGTTTTAAAAAATTGCAATCTAAAAAAAGTAAGCATACTTCAAAAACGGGATCTGTTCCTATATGTCATCAAACGAATGAGATGTATAGTATTTCCCTACTAAACAAAAACTTACAGATGAAATGTTCTTTACCTTCTCATTAAGCCTCTTATCTTAAAAATATTTTATTGTTCAACTTCTAAAGTTGCTAGAAATGATGTGTGTGTGTGATTATGGCAAAGCCTCGAGGGCTATCTGCCTAAAGGGAGGGATGCCTTTCGTGGAGGACTTTCTAAGGGAAACTGGCTCGTATACACGTTACACATTGGGAAAACCACGAAAACGCCCATGCAGCCAGCCCGTTCGCGGGATTCGAACCTCGGACCGAACTACCAGTGTTCAGCGACTTTACCGCTCGGCCGCTGGTTGGCCTCGCTAGAAATGATGAGACTATATATTGTTCCGTGTATGCACATGATTTCTAGCATATCTAGTGTCCTAAACTTACATTGATTGCTAGTATAACCATGCGTGTATACATGCACATTTATTGTAACGGTAAGTACGCACTTCTGCTGCAGACTTTAGCAGTTTGGTACAAAATCAGGTAGGAAAGACCTGAAAATGTCATTGCGCAAGATTCCATAACGGGAATAAGCAATTAGAAAGCTCGCATTTGGCCCAATTCCAACTCTTTTCCACCCCTGAATTAGATGGTGTCTTCTAGCCAAAGTAATATATTAAATATTTTTACAAAATTTGATTGGTATACATGTATATTTAAATTAAAAATGCATAGCATAACTTTTATTTAGTTACGAGATGTTTAGGTTATTGCTTCGTTTTTGCTGTACAGTCTCCTTGGGACATATCAATACAAATCCGCGAAATTGTTAGCGCAAATACCAGACCTCGAAATTTTCATTAGTTAACTCGCGGTCGCTCTACGAATTTTGCTTCTATTCCAGCGATATAGTTATTACCCTAATCATAAGTAAATTATTATTTAATCTTGTTCCCGAGTTTGGATCAAAGTTTTCCTTAACTATGTTACGGATTTGGTATTTAAATAACTTATGTTAGTTGAATTGTAAATTAAATGGGTTTATTTCCCGCGCAGTGCAGCGCGTGACGAATATTAAAAGAAAGCTAAGCCGGAAAATTGAAAATACAAGAGCGCGTGCATGTAATATTTAATAAATATCTCTTTTTGATTTCGAGAAAGTACTAGGAAATTCTCGCGCGCGATTTTAAAATCTTGTAAAAGGAGGAAAACCTCTCAGTTCGTGGTAGTTACTTTGTTGTTGTTTAGAAAACTTGTTGACTGTAGCGAATTCGCGGATTAGCTTTCTCTAGCCGTTTTGAATTAAGTTCTCTTGAACGTTTGAGTAGTTAAAAGATAACTACTGAGAGATATTGTAATACTGCACGAATATTTTAGGAAATTTAAGCATGTTTGTTGTGATAATAATAAATTTTTGTTCATTTTTCATCGGACTTGTGCATTCATTTCGTAACGAACCCGTGCGCACGCAACAGCTATAACCTGTACACATAACAGTGTAGCCAGATCGTTGGGTTGAGATAACAGATTGTTTATTTGTTTGTATGCGTTGTTTATTTGTTTGTTGCTTTTAAGATTTGTTTGTTGCTTTTAAGATTTGTTCTGTTGTATACATACGTATGTTTTGTATACTATACATTTGTTTCTCATATGAAATTATTGATCTTCTGTTTTAAATATGGAAAATTTAAATTCTAAAAATAGGTCAAGTAGGACGCGAGATATGAGTAAATATGTTGCTCACGGTCTTTGCGACCGATTCTTCCCGAAGCTCGTGCTACACTAGACACGAAATTCACGTTACACTGCTAAATAATTAATCGAGAGCTTGACCAGTTGTTGTAGTTAGTTGTTATTTAACTGTCAGATTTAGCGGTTTAATAGCTTAATTGCAATTTCAATTTACTCTGAAAGTAATTTTGATAACGACTGTATTTTTCATTGTGCTCAGCAGGATTGGCTTATTATCCGCCTTGTCTTTGAGCTATTTCTAATTATTTACTGCCCCTGTGTGCTGTTAATGTTTTTAATAATGCATTATCAATTTCTGATTATTTATCTGGAAATAATATTTAAAAGAGATAAGATCGAACCGGTAGCCGAACCGGTTTTTAAGAAAGGAACCACGTTCATTTTTATGCAAGTAATTGTATTTGATGATTAAAAATATTTGGTAAGATGCACCTATAAAGCAGAATTATAGAACATAGGATAAAATGCAGAATCTATAAAGACAGATAAAAATAAATGTTTCAAATTTCTCCAAATTATATACATGTAAATTGATGTGTTTCTCTTCCTGTTTATTTTAAAATGTTAAAAAAAATGTCTTCTTCAAAAGAGCACTAATTCATAACAAACTGAGACTTCTTTGAAATAACTATATTTGTAATAAGTGTATTTAAATTTTGAAAAGCAGAAGAATCGCGTACATCACTGTAATCGGTGTTGGGAAAAAAGGATAAAATAGTAGTCGTTCAGTGACGGAAAGTGTTATTTCTGAAAAAATAAAGAAGGGGAGGAGTAAATGCATTTAAAACACAATACGTTTTTTCGCACACTGTTGTGTGGAGAAAACTTACAGTTGTGAATCATGAAATAAACATCAGCGGAAAGAATGATGCAAATAATAAAAATTCTCGAAATTGGATGAAGTATTACTTATCCCAGCGATAAAGCTTTTAGCAGAAATAAAACCTCTGAAGTGAAACACGGAAAAGAATATGAATGGATTGTCTCATAATAAAAGATTTAAAGTACTAATTCTAGCTCAATCAGACAACTGGAAATATAGCGTATAGTTGCAAATTACACATATAAGATGAGCAATTTTAATTTAATACATTGTTATACTACAGATACGTATACAGAGGTATTAAATACGTATACAGAGTACAGATACGTACTACAGTACTACAGATACGTATACAGAGGTATTGTTAGACTACAGATACGTATACAGAGGTATTAAATATATGTACACAAATACGTTATAGCCTCAATAATAAAATAAGTAAGGATGGGAAACTGAAAATCGTTATTCTGATAATATAATTTTACATCCAAAATAACTACATCAATTAAACCATTTATTCTCCAATATTCAGTTATTTGCTTTAACTAAGAATAAATATACTTTCAAATAAATATTTTATTCTGACATTAAATTATATTTTCCAGCAGCATTAATACACACATGTATGTATGTGTATGCGTGCGTGTATGTGTCCACGCATACAATCGCCTATATTCGAAATACAAAAATTGCGGTTGCGCTTTGACTAATCCGCTTGGTCCAAATACAGCAGCTCTACGAATTCATCGTGACCAACAGTATAATAATTAAGGCACAATAACACGCCGAACAAATACTAATTCAGAAGTCAAACAAAAAAAATCAGCGTTATATTTTCAAATTTTCACAGGACTAGTTTCGATGGTTTTACCAAACCACCATCCTCAGCTGCAGAAAACTAGTCCTGTGAAAATTTGAAAATATAACGCTGATTTTTGTTGTTTGACTTCTGAATTAGAACAGTATAATAGTTGAAGCTTATCGCAGGCAAAGGGCTTGACTGCCTTAAAAGTTTGGCCAAGATTACCAAGGCCTTTCCCAACCACAAACTAGAAGACCCAAAGGAGTTAACACTCGATATCAGTTTTGATAGAGACAACCTGGGGCACGCATGCAAGGGTCTCCCATTCGCATTCTGCCCTAACAACGGCCTATTTAAGTTACTTTCGGCTGGATGAAATTTGATGTGGCCCCCATGCCGCAAAGGCACTGTACATTTATGCAAACCCATACCTTCATCGAATTTCGCACCCTGGCCCGTAGTTATGGTGCCAGCTTCCCTACCACAGTGCCTAACAAAATGGTACGGGATAAATGCAATACACGTAACAAATATGTTAATTCTTCATTTTCTACCTTTATAGTGTCCAGCTAACATGCCTGCTGTTCTATCTTTATAAAAAAATTGATAACGGTTAACTTGACTTTAATTGAATATAAAATCTCCTTTGCCTTTAAGTTCCATTCTTAGGGGTAATGCACTCACATAACATATTTTATAACATCAAGCTCACAATGGAAGTATTCTGTCTGGAACAACAGAAACGAAAATAAGGCAGAGTAGATTGATACGGTAATAGGGATTGAGAAAAGTTTAAGAGATCCAAGAAATAAATCAGAGTAATAGAGGAAGAGCAATCAAAACAATTCAAAAGATTATTCTCCAGACACCAGTAATTTTTTTCACACTAGCTTCGGAATCTTTGCAGACATCTACGCCAAAAATGTTTTTAAAATTATCTGAAAACTCGAATAACCATTTTTTTAATGATAGAAGATCTGTTACATATATACAACACGTAAAAGTGTAACACTGAAAATACAGGAATGGAGATGCTTTTGAACAGAATCAAGAATACTGGAACTGTTAGTGAATATTAGAATAATTTTACATTGTTACGAATTTGGTTTACTCAGACCGATAACCGGAAAAACAGGAATACACGGGCAAGTCTATAGTAACATTGAGTAAATGGCTATCGCGTTCAATTAGCGATATATCGCCAAGCTGACGATGATTTTGGCGACTAATTTATGTTGCAAAATTTGGTGAAAAATAACCGAAAGTCGCCTAAGGTGGCGACCATTTGGCGACATTTTGGTCCGTTACCTGTATCATCGTAATAGGTATTGTAAATGTTAGGTTAGGTTAGGTTATTTAATTACGGCAAAGCCTCGAAGCCTATTTGCCTAATGGGACGGATGCCTTCGTAGAGGACTTTCTAAGGGTGTTGTAGTATTTAATTATGACAAAGCACACTAGGGCCATCTGCCCAAGGGAAGGGATGCCTTCGCGGAGGACCTTCTAAGGGAAACCGGCTCGTATACACGTTACACATGGGGAAAACCACGAAAACACCTATGCAGCCAGCCCGTTCGCGGGATTCGAACCTCGGACCGAACTACCATTGTTCAGCGACTTTACCGCTCGGCCGCTGGTGAGCGACTTTCTATGGGAAACTGGCACGTATACACGTTACACATGGGGAAAATCACGAAAACACCCATGCAAGCTAGCCCGTTCGCGGGATTCGAACCTCGGACCGAACTACCAGTGTTCAGCGACTTTACCGCTCGGCCGCTGGTGGGCCCCGGTGTTGTAAATGAATAACTTAAATTGATCTTGTATGTAGTTGTAACCGTATTCAGCCCTCTTATGTCTTCTAGTAATATCGAGAAGTGGAAAGTTTTAAAATATCTTGGCTGAATGAAAAGTAAGACCAGAGACAGCATCAGTTTCTCGGTTGTAGTTCTTGTAATTGTTAGTTCAGCTAGAGTTCGGAGTACTGAGATATCAGTGAAAGCTTCTCCTTTTAGATGCGTTTTGCATTGCTTGTGTTTAACGTCCTTGGATGTGCAACTACTGATTGTACTCTATGATACTATGAACACCTGTAGGAGTATTTTTGTGTCAAGTTCCAGAACTCTGAAGTGTTTCTTTTGGTACAATATTTTTATCAACCTATCATCCGAACTATGTGTTCAATCTATTACGAACCTGTGCGATAAACTGATATGAGTTTTAGTTTTCTATGTAATTTTATGATATGATATTTAAAGTCGGAATACATACTTTATATGAGTTATATTCTGTTTTATATGAAATGCAAAGCAGACAAATTTTTATTTCCTCCATTACTCCCAACAAAATAATACAGAAGGTAACTTCTTAGTGGAAGGAATCAAAATCAGATTAATGTAGTTGAAGAAAGGCAGGGTTAGTAATGTACAGCTTTAAACATATATATTTAACGATTATAAATTGCTTACACTTGGTAACAGTGATAAATAATATTAGCACTTATGGAAGTAGAAAGCTTCTTGTTTGAAACTTGTTATTACAAAAGGATTTATTTTCTCTGTTTTACTCAAAACTTTCAATTAGAAAAATCTATTTTTACAGCTCGACTTTATTTCATTGACGTTAATATAAATAAAGAAAATGCAAAAGCTATATTTTTCGGTAATGGTATTTATGTTTCTACAGGTTGGAAATACTGATATCCGTGTTTCGTCCAACTTGTTCAGTGTTTCTGAATGTTTTGTGACTAACAATGTCCACATAATTGCCAATTCTTTCTGATAAATATGAAAACATTAATATTGTACGATACAGATAAATTAGTATCCTTATTCCACGTAACAGTAACTTCTTAAATAATGAAAAGTAATAGTTTTATATCTCTCATATATTTCAACTATCAAACACACTTATGAGCAAAACAATATCTACATTTGATAAGAATAATATCTCAATTTATGTTCTATACATTTAATTTGCATCGTATTATTTCGTAGGCACATGACCAGAATGCAGATAATAAATGTTTCCCATCTTTCTTAAACTGTAATAGATAATTATTTCAGTCTGCTGCTATATTGCATTTGCATATGACAGAAAGCAGGGGGAACATGTTTAAAATATATGCACGTTTCTTGCATCAAGAAATATCTTATGAGCAATAAAATTGATCAATTATCAATAGTTTGTAATCTTCCTAAATATCTCAGACGAGATATACTAACTTACATTAAAAATACATGTGTCAGTTTCAGTTAAAATAACACCCCGAATGAAGCTTGTAGAGGGAGTTAAAGCATATTTATGAACATTACGCTGATTCTTGTTGCTTTAACTCCTGCAATAATGTATTACTTCTGAGTGTATATACGATAAAATCCAAATATATGCACATTTTTGTGTAGAGAATACAATAACGTATTATGAAAAATGAAGTTTCACATTTCGTTTATTAGTTTTTCGATCATGTGATCCGTCAAATTCTTGTTTTTTAGCTCCTTTGATTATTCATTTATATTACAATTCAATGGATTGAGTTGAAACTGATCCGGAAAGCTTCTAAAAATACACAAATATATATGTATATATATATATAATCAAAATATAAAAATATGAGCAAGAAGCTAACGTAAAAGAATGAAAACTAATAAAATGACTGTACTGATCAATATTAAGTTAACAACAATATAGAATCAGTATAGAAAACAAATAAATAGTAATAATATATATATGCATACAACCCTCATAAACATATATATCAGTGCATATTCAATATAAAATTTCTTGTAACCACGATGTGAGTTCAGTTCTACAGAAAATAATGAAATTTAATTGACAATTCGTGTTTCATTCTAGTAAGTGGTTTAAGGATTGTCCTCACGAGAGCAATGCGGCTGTAATAGGGTAAATGCCTCATAATCTTCCTCCCAAATAGCATCTTTCCAAATAGCTTAACCAAACGCGTCTACGCTAACGGACAACTGGAGAACAATCGAGTCTGATATCCTTACGATCGCCTTTTATGATGCCGAACACGTCTAAGCTAATCGAAGATAAAAGAGGAGGGCAGAAAGGAAAACGGTTGATGCTTTCAAATAAGATAGGCGACACTCAGGCCTAGTGCATTTAATTCCAACCCTAAGAAAAGAGCAGACCAATACTTTTGCCCGTCTGAGGGTTGCTATGCAGAATGAAAACGCGTACTGTTAGACTTATTACAGAATCTAAAGCAGTTAGAAGTATAGCTTTCATGGACATTATATTATGCACACACAAACTATTTTTACATTAAAACATTAAACGCTTGAAGGTGGACCTGTATTTTCCAGCTTGTAACAAATCTATTAATACGTAAAATAAAAACATCTGTGAACAGTACTGTGAAAGCAAAAGAAAGAAAGTTAATTTGAATTCTGATATTAACTAACGGACTGCAAAATTACCAAAAAACGGTTTTAATGTCAATTCATTAAGATGGTGGGATATGTTACTCATATGTTTTCGTTTCAAAATACTCTCAACGCCAAAAAACCCCTCCAGAATAAAATTTTGTTTCTTGAAATATGGGGACATTCATCAATTGCTCACGATATTGAGAGATATAAGATAAACGACAATCTAAACTTTCTTTTTCCCCTTCCTTGGCATAAATTAATATTTTACATCGACATGTGATTTTTTCTTGTACTAAAATTAGTCATAGCTAAAAAACAGAAGTTCATATTGGATCTTCTCAGTTATACGATAACTTATGCCAAATAAATTTCTCTTGAAATATATATGCACCAACTTAGTCCTCCAAGCGAGGAAACATATTTTTGTCATCTTTCGACTGGAGAAAAACGTTTTTAAACGTAAAAAATACATCTATAAGATTATTTATTTCAAAAATCAAAAAAGAAATAGAGTGATCTATTTTAAAAACCTTTCTTTAACAGATTCTTTCTTTAACAGTCAATTAAGAAAAAAAAAAAAAAGAACATTATTTTAGAAATGAAAATAACACATGAGGCTTTCAACGGTGGCTATAGGCAAATCTAGAGCATCTAATTTTCTGTAAAAAAAGGTTTGCAGTATGTTGTTCTGTATCCGACGAGATCCATTACGCTATAATAAGAATATTATCTAAATTGTTTAGTACGGAACCAACCAGTTATTCACTATTAACTATTTGTATGGAACCAATTAGCTATTCATATCAGCTATTTGCACCTCAAAGGCAAATTCGGAAGCTATATTTTTAAAATTTATCAGACTACCATTTTTCTGTAACTGCCCAACCGATATAGTGCCTAGCGACGATGACTGCAGTTCCGAAGAGCCCGGGTTCGAATCCCGGAGAAAGCATGGATGTTTACAAATGTATAGTGTCTATGAGTCATGGGGGGCACTCTAAATATGCGGCGAATCAAAAGGTACTGGTAACCTCTCCAAAGGTTGCCAGTAAGAGTGTAAGATTCTGTACTGTGTACTTTTAAGTTACAGTTGAATGTGAAGAATCTTAAGAACTGGTAAGCGAATAATCGCTTGAGTTCGTGGGATAGAAAACAACAAGTAGAAAGGTTGAACTAACCCTTTATTATTCCAATAAGGAGTAAAAGAACTCAGTCTTGAAGTTGTACAATAAAGCCGACACTCGGGATTGAACTTAAGAAACTAAGAACTAAACTAAACTAATCTTAACTGAAACGATATAGCCGAATCTATCAAACTTCTAACAGAGTTGTCCCCTTGACGCTAATAAACTGCGAAGCTATCAAGGGCCTAAAGTACAGCCGAGTGTAGTAATAGCTTAAGAGAGCGTAGCCTAAAAAGGCGGAAGCGTGCTAACCAGAATCTCCGGTTCTCTCTGACTAAGATAGTAGAATATCGCGGTTAAATACTACTCCTCAAATTTGCATTGAAACGTGATTCTAAAACTACGTTCTGGCCGGAAGTTGTAAGTTGAAATTAAGAAACGATAGGGAAGGAATTTTATCTCAAAATTTAACTGTTAGGAAACTTAACATAATTCGTACAAGAGAAGAAGGGAGACCCTCATACCCGTGCTTCCCGGGTGCTCTTCATCAAAATTTGGGGCGGAACTGAGCAGAATCGTACTGTCACCTATATGGTGCGCAGGGATTTTGCCAACAACAGGCGCAATCTTGCACTCCTTGCCAGGATGAATTTCATGGGCTTCTTCTAATGTTACTGTCAGATAAGTGAGATAAGTCACAATAACAACATATTTTTCTGTTCGACATGCAAGGCAACGTTAGTTTTACAAGAAATAATTTAAAATTTCCTACACATTCTATTTATTCAGATTACAGAGACCGAGCATATAAGATCACTGAACACTGGTATTTTGATTCAGGTTCAAATCCAGAGGATGGAGTGGCTGCATAGAAGGTTTTCAATATTTTTTAAATGTACAATGGGGATACTGCCCACCAGCGGCCGAGCTGTATAGTCACTATACATTTGTAGTTCAGCCTGGGTTCGATACAAGGCGAGCGTTGGTTGCTGATTACATGAGCGTTTTCGTGGGTTCTCCAATGTGTTAAAGACACCTATCCCCTTAAGTAGATGGCTATCGAATACTTTGCCATAATCTGATTAACCAATCCATCAAAGGGAAATACGACTCAGTTCCTCTTAAGAGGTTTCCAAGGAGACACCCCTTTCTTTAAGTAGATAGCCGTCCTAAGCTTTACCTTAAAAAATTATAACCTAACAATTTTTCTATTGTTAATTGACAGCAGAAAAATGAAAATTTTCGAAATATCACAACTATGATAAATAAGAAATACAAAATTTGTGAAATATGAGAACTCTTTATATGTTCTAGGTAAACACAAATATTACTTCACTTACACAGCAAGAAGTTTTATTCTTTGAATTATTCGATTTTTTGTAATCTGTCTACGCAATATTTATCAATTGTATTTTCACTTTCTTGTGGCATATTACTGATAGATAAATATTTAAACAACAAATACGAAAAATGTACAAAATATTAAATGCAATTTTTCAAATCTGAATATCTGATGCAGCTCAGCCGTAGTTTGCAATTTGTAACCAACCATCCCGTATCATTCGTTTTCTCAGATAATTGTTTCTTTCGTTGAAAGTAGACAAGGGGAAGAAACATATCTTTTTTATAATATTTTCCCGAGAAACAAACCTGCATTAATTCTTCAACATCAAATCTTTTTTGAACAAATGATTGCTTTTACATGAAGCAACCATATTTCTAGTTTTCTACATAAATTATTGGTTCTTTCCATCCAACAAGCAACTTATTTTTCCCCTGAGAGTTACAATTCTACATTTCACAGCTTAGAATATAATTTTAAAAATGTAGCTTTATATTCAGTATCAGAACTATACCCATTAACCGATTAACTGGAAGGGATTTAACCAAATTTGGAATAAACCGATCCCTGTATTTATAATAAAAAGAAAATTTTATTTATAGCAAAACGACGATGAAATTAGTATGTTGGTGGCTTATAGAAAACAAAATTATTATGTTTGTGACGTAAAACAAAATTGCCTACAGAAAATACTAAAAGGAAAAGAAAAATTATCGGTATAACCCCGGTAATAGCACGTGATGTTACAATATTTGGTAGTTGTTTTTATTATACAATAAAAAGGACCAAGTTCTAAATGGCATTTTTATGATAGTTTGAAATAAATGGCGTTATTCAAGTTATCTTGTAAATATTGTTGAAATATTCACTTATAATTATATTTAATTTCTGGTTATTTACAGCGTCAGTTTTGTTTTGATACTGAATTAATGTGATCAAATGAACTTATCCACATGAAAATGCTTGAAAATACAGATAAATTGTTTACAATATTTTTCTCTTAATTTATAATGTAGATTATTCCTCTTTCCTGCAATTTGTTTTAGCTACCCTCGGATTAACCTGCATTTTTAGTTAATCCTGGACGTCGGTCTTGGTATAATCCTAATAAATCTGAATTCACTGTATTTCATGCTAATGTTGCATTTTTTACTATAATACGTTAATATATTTGTTTGCAATTTCATTAACAGTTATTTTTAGAATTTTCCCATAATCTTTTATTTACTTAACCTCAGGACTTAAATTCAGATTTGTGGAAATACAATTCAGGCCTGATCCCCAGATAAAGTGAGATGGAGTGTTTTCATATATTTTACTCTCTATCCCTAACTTATTTTGTTTTTATCTCTATTTACTTATTAATGAGTATTTTATTTATTTATTCCTCTTTCCCCAAGTCCTTCCATAGGGTTCTCACACTTCTAAATTTAGAAATTAAGCTCTGATGTTCCTCCTTTCTGTTATTTTCTTGCTTAAAAGAATTCATTTTGCGTTGTTTCCAAATCCAGCTCTTTACACATGTGTATAAATAATTTTAAAGAATTTCTATAAAAAGAACTTTACAGTGTTTTAATGTGACTTTAATTTAATCATTAATATTATATGATGATTCTTTTCGCGCTCATGTTCTCACATTTCCAAAATTTAGCTCACTCATCTTATGATCTTTAACTAACCAGGCGTTATGTATCCCAGGACTTGAAAAAAATAACTTTTTACATGTTTCACTATGATCCAGGAATTAAACTAATTCATTAAATTTACCTAACACAACTAATTCTTTAAATTTACATTAGAATACACCCATAAAGACTATAAAACAAAACAATTGTCGTAATTTTTTTTTTTTTATAATTTTCCAAATGTTCTATTTTTGGATCTTTTAAAATTTTATGCTGTAACAATGGGTTACTAAACAATTTGATGTAAAATTACTAAAATTTAAGTAAAACTCAATAAAAAAATACATAATTTTAATTAGCATAATATTTAATAAGAAATGCAATGCAAAAAGTAGAAAAAAACAATTAAAACTATTTTACACTTACGCAGGCTTGACTAAAAATATACGTAATATAAATAAATGTAATTTAAAAAATGTAAAATACCTTACCAATAAAAAAAATTTAAAAAGTTATCCTTTAGAGGGCACGTGGGGTTTTAACCAGCAGCACAATAAATAAATAAATAAATAAATAAAACATTCTAAAACACTAAATTTTGTTATCTTTTTCAGTAGTTTCTCAGTGTTTATGATGTTGCGGGAAGCATATTCCAGTCCGTTGATAAATAAGTTCTAGTACCATTTTTTTGCTGCGAAATTTTGGTCGATAACTTCCAAGAAGTCGATCCAACATGTTTACTCTACCCATTCCTTCAATAAATAATTTTGTAATGTAAGGTTGGGGAGCATCAACTTTCTTTTTTTGAAGCTCGGACATATCTTTTTGCTCTTTCTAATTATTCGTGTGTGATAAAATGTGATGCAATAGTTATAACAGAATTACCGTACCAACGGCACTTATAAACTTCTGCATCGCATCGGTAATCAAATTCTCCTGGTCGAAGTGCGTGGTGGACATTTCTTTTGCTGTTTTAAGAGGATATTGCTCCGTTCTAGAATCTCGTACTGTGCCTATTAAACCTTTGTTAGATAAATCTGTCAGCAGACTATGTGATGTAAAAAGTTATCAAAAAATAATTTGTGTTTCTGTGGATTGTCAATAAAAGTTCGGAGACAACATTTGATCCAAGCGGGAAATTTTCATTTTTCGAAATTTTTCATTATACTTAGACATAGCCCAAGGATAACTATTTGCTGAGCAGTGCATCCAAATTTTAAGACCGAAGCGAATTGGTTTTTCACGTATGAACATCTTAGCAGAATGATGTCCATAATACGGAACTACGGATTCATCGATACTCAGATTTCCATCGACAGATCTAATTTGACGAAAATATTTTACAATCTCTTCATAAGAGGGTAGATATTCCCTAATTTATCACCTGGTTCCAATATACTGTTATCAACAATGTAGAAATACTTTTAACAACCGGAATTTGGTTCTGGGCATTGTGCTAACAATTGGGATATGCAAATCTTCCTGAGAGTTCCGTTATGAATTTGCGTAAGGTACTGAGTGGGAGCCACTAAATCACAGCAATCCAAGAAACTGCCGAATGCCATTTGCTTTGACATCCAAAGAGTCTCCTTTTTGTAGTGCGTACAGTTTTGTAAGTTCTGCTAAATTTTCTAAGTAATCAGACGGCAGAAATTTATAAAAAATTTCAGTTAGAGTCAAATTACTTAACTCTGGAAAAGGTTTAGTAACATTATCAGTAAGTAACGTATTTAAATCTAATAAAAAAAATATACGAGTAGTATCGTTTTTTTGTATATCGTTACATGTCGATGTTCGTGTTTTGGAACGTTGCATTTTTACAAAATCTTGAGGAAATATTTCTTGTTATTATTTGAATTCCTTTTAAATCATTAAACTTGTCCTTTGCAAGTACGATGTGGAAATTTTTGGATGGATTTGAATTTTTAGGAATTTTGTAGAATTTTTTTTTTCTCAAGTACTGTAAAAATTGGAAAAAAGCCGATTTTTAGAAATTTTTCTAAGCTGAAATATTTATATTTGAAAAAATAAATTTTATGTCAAAGAAATCAAACATATTTTTATTTTTTAAAAAGTATTAAGCATGATGTTCCAAAAAAGGAACTTTGGTACGTTCCCGTTTTTTCAAGAAAAAGTTTTAAAAAAGGACCAAATCTCTTGTAGCCGTTCAAAATTGACAATAAAAATTCGAAAATTCCTTTCTTTCTTCCTAACTGAATAAAAAACTGGAAATAGGGTGTTGTTTGAGCCTAGAAAAGTGCTTTTACAGTCTTTACATGCAAAAGATTTAGTAAACTAGAAATTGATTAATGGATCTAATGATAAAAGTTTTGATGGATGACCTGCAATCATTGCGCAAAATTTGAGATCGATGGCATATACCAGTGAAATTATTCGATTAAACTTTAGGTGTAAACAAAGAGTTTTTCATTGGAAAACACTTAAAAATTAGGCTGTTGAACAAGAAATTTCAACTTAATGGAAAAGCTGCGGCAAGAATATTCTGTAAAACGTAAGTTTGAATAAAGCAAGATATGTGACAAATATTGAAGATGCCTGGTACTTCAGGGACGTGAAAAAAGTAATGTATATATTTTGATCAGGACGCAATTTGGTTTGTTCGATTACATTGATGAAGAAAAAATGCACATGTGAGCGGAATCTTAAAAAAACATTATTTAAAGAATTAAGGAGAAATTTTCATTGTTTTACTGCATCATTTATGTGAACGTCTTCAATTATCTCATGAATGTAAGAGATTTATAGGAAACAGAAGACACCAACTTAAATGAAATAGCAGCGACTGAAATTTGGAATGATGTCTTGGAAACGTTTACTTTTTATTATAAGCTAAAAGAATTATAGCTATTTAAAAAGGAGTGGAAAAATTAGAAGAGTGTCAAGTAGCCGCTCGAGCACATTCGATTTAGCTCCGAGCGTGATGAGTGATTAAATCGATGTAACAGAAAAACCGCAGCGAACTTAAGATATAATGTTGTGTTATAGTAGATTGTAGCTCTGACCTCTACGTGGTTCTTCTTACAACACTCTTCAGAGCCTTGTGAGAGATTAATTGAGCTTCAATTCTTGGGAACATCTTGTTGAATTTTAGGGTCAATGAATAGGTCTTCTTTTGGTGAGAATCTGGTAAGTTTAAAAATTTATCTCGTCAGAGTTAAGGCATTAGAAATATTCTGAATCCTTACGTAACGAATAGTGATCGTAAATTGTAGACAGTTCTTTTTTCATCTACAAGTGATGGAAACAATTTAGTTGCATTCATTTTAGTTGAAATTGTATGAATTAAATACCAAGAGGTATGGATTAGGTTAGGTTGTTTGAGTATGACAAAACAGACGAGAGCTGTTTGCCTAAAGAGTGTGATGCCTTCATGGAATACATTCTAAGGGAAACTAGCTTCACATTACGCGTAGGTAAAACCACTAAAATAACAATGCAGCCATTCCGTCTTAACTACTTCGGCCACTGGTGGTACCAAATAAGTAAGATCAATGATTCGGTTATATGTTACAGTTGTGGAAACCGCATCATCCCAATGCTGCCACATTTTTCCGTTGTAGGAAAAATAATGTAGGACGATACTGTTCTAGAGCATTAAGTTTTCCGTATTAAAAAAACCCTAATGTCTCTACAATACATTGGTGTAAAAGTCTTTCTAGTTCTCAACATTCAATCTAAGAATTTTATAGTACACAGCTCTTGCCACAGCAGTGGACTCAGTATTTATATATTACCTTCCGTTTTCTTTAAACAGCTTTAAATTTTCTCATTATTATAAAATTTCTTCATTGCAGTGTAAAGAATGAGATTTATCGAACTAAGGTTTGGTTTAGTTTTTTTGATAATGGCAAAGCACTTAAGGACTATTTGCGTAAGTAAAGAGATGCCTTCGGGGAGGACTTTCTAAGGGAAACTAGCTCATATACACGTACACATGGGAAAACCATAAAACACCCATGCAGCCAGCCCGTTCGCCGGGATTCGAACCCTGGACCGAACTACCAGTGCTCACCGACTTTATCGCTCAATCGCTAGTGGGCTAAAGAAAAAGGTATTAGGTTTAGAAGTCACTTCTAGAAGTATTTGTTAAGTTTCATTCGCTTTGCTGTCTTTATGACGCTTTGGTCATTCCATTTGTGATTCCCTATTTACTAATGTACTGCACAAAAAATAGGTTCCCTACTAGGTAAATATTTAACAAAACTCAACATTTAGCACTATACACCTTTATACTGCGATAAGGTGAAAGTGTCTGATTTTGATATTTTGTAAAATTTGGAAATTTCTCAGCACATAATATACCAGTTCATGTTTTCACCTCAAAATCAAACATAATATACCACTCAATTTTAGAAGAGTGGAAATCCAAATTTATTCTTTCAGGTAGATAAGTTATAGTTACGCACTCTCAGTAAATTAAATTGGAGTTCAATCTGCTGGATCCTAGCGATCATTTTAACTACTAATCCTTCCTACTGTCACACGAAACTTATTTCTCAGAAACATAGAAAACAAGCATGGATAGGCTGTTATTTCTGAACGCAGGATACAGATTAAGAGAAGATGAAAGTGATAAAGAGAAAAAAATGAGGCCTTTATGAGGTACCTTATTATGGCATCAAGAAAATGAAGCAGAAGAACACATGTTCAAAGAAATAGCGAATATGATCTCAACGAAAATTGTCTAGACCAAAGCCATAGTAAATAAGATGTTGAAGAAGATAATCAAACTATTGGTTTCTCACATATTTGCTTACTAAGCGACTTATTAAGCCTTCATAATTTCCAAGCCAAAGCAATTACCCTATATATTAATTTATTTGTATTTTACAAAAATTTTGTTTTTAAATTGATTTATTCAAATTTATTTGTAGTTATTGTTTTTTATAAATATTTATTTATGTAAAACATTATTTATTTATATTGATTGCTTTATTAAATACATTTAATATAGTTTTTATTATCATTTTTTATAATTTTTATCCACTTAAATTTGCTAACTCTGATTTATATTTATTAGTTACTCATATGTAATATAATATTTATATTCCAATTTATTTATAATTTTTGTCAACTTAAATTTGTTTACTCTGATCTATATTTATTAGTTATTTTTATTTATTTATTTTATTATTTAAATTTGTTAATACTTTTTGTTTATTTAAATTTCTAATTTTTCATGTTTTTAAAAAACAAGTACTATTTTTAAAAGCATTTTAGTATTAATTCTGTTAAGAAATCTTGGTAAAAGAGCAAAAGGTATTTTATCTGAAAAACGGAATCAAAGTTATTAGAAAGAGAAATGTTCAACTACAAACAAAACATACTAAGAAACTTTGATTGGGAATTTATTTCCAACTAGAACTCCCAAAGGGAATAATAAATTTTAAGGTTTTTCTTCTCCACAAATAATACTTATGTTTAGTTTCTTTTAACAATAATATCTTTCGTCAGAGTTCTCTTTGTTTTGTATTGTTTTCATGTCTAGAACATCGGGGGCAGGAATAAACCAAAGGTACACAGCTGTTAAACCTCATTGTTTAAGAAAGTTTGTTGAGAGTTTCAATTTTCATTTGTGTGACATTTTTAATGATACCTGATAAAATTAACAATTATTTTGAAGATTCTGAGTATTCTATAGAAATTTGTAAATTATTCTGCAATAATATGTTCTACGAAATTAAAAATATAACAATGAGTATAGAGAATTATCAAAATGTATAAAAACTTTGCTTTCATTTTATGAAACCATATTCCTGTCTCTACAGCTTCAGAGAAAAAACGTGTTTTGTATTTTTCATAAGCTTCTTCAAAAGATGTGTTGAATAGTACTTGTTAGTAGAGAATTATTGGAACTAACGGTTGTTTTGTTTCTTACCTTATTGATCTAAACGTAATACCATGGAAGGAGAATAGGAGAAACCCTTATTATGAACATAATGAAACGAGCAGAGTAAAACGAAAGGAATAAGATACAGATTTAACAAAAAACGAAGATAAAATTAGTTATAAAAATTAAAAATGTAGTAATAAAAGAAAGAAACATTTTATTTGTCTGGGCAAAATTTTTGATGCAGCGTGAGCTCTATTTTACTATAAGTTTTGAACTACGCATACGGATTCTTCTTTATTGGTGATAGTCTTCATAATTCAACAAGATTCTGATAGATCAGTAATATTCTAATGCTACTAAATTTCTTTTCAGCTGAAAGACCAGAAATTATTTCTGTTGTTAGTATTGTATACGAATAACATATTATTAACAAAGAAGATATTTTAGTTAAACATTAAAAGATTTCTTTCACTTTCACATGAAAATACAATTGATTCGCTGAAAACAGCTTTTGAACTTTTTGTTAACTAAAAGTAAACCAATTAACTGGGAAATATTCTACCAAGGGAAACTATCTGTTAAATTTAAAGGTACATATGTTTTCTATATATCAGCTCAAATCATGATATAATGGTACTTGTCCGAAAACCCTTTCACTGTTTGGGGTGAGTTGCCTTTGCAATGCACACTTAACAATAAGTAAATAAATGGTCATTTATTAGCTGCCAGTGTCTTACGGTAACATACTAAGAATGATGTCACAGACGTTGAGGCAAAACAGAAAATTCTTGATAATATGCGCTTTTTTAATTTAAAAAATGTACGACTAAAATATAAAATAGATGCTACAAGATTTCTTATTCCGTTTCGTAACTTTCATAGCTAATATTTAAAACAGCCTGGATTCCTCTTGGAAACACTTTTCTTTAGACTGATGAGTGCCGTCTGATATATCAGCTCGTTCCCAAGGCTGCGTTCTAGCAGGCAGTAGTTCCTAGAACTACTGCACTGGCATTGTACTGGCGTTGCAATATTTTCCTGGTTGGTTTACCATAGAAGCGAGAAGCCATTTCGACGGATGCAGGTATATAACAGTTAAACAAACTTCAAGATAATTTCAATTTAAGCTTCAGCTACATAGAAGAAAAAATCAAACTAAAACTAATTTACAAAACAGCCAATAAATGTATGCAAAATAATAGTTCTTCAAATTCCTTGCATTGCAACGATAAATTAATGCATTTAACTTGAACTAAAACGAAATGAGATTAAATTAAATCATCAGAACAGGAAGCCGGTAAGCTTCAGATTAGATCTGTTCATACTAAAGACTGAAACCATGCAGTGACAGAGTGGTGAGAGCTTTAAGTTGGTAACAGATTGTGAAAACAAAAAGTAGACAAACACTCTTTGTTATTTGCTCAAAATGTTTAATATAGTAAGACAAATACATAATTAGTATATTACATATTTTTTAATTTCTGTAATTTTGTCTAATGTATATTTAATATCTAATGTACTTTATTTTTATGTAATTTATATATTTTTGGAGACACTGACGTGGTTTAGAAATGAAAAATTGACATGGATTCGATCCGAGGCAGTTTTAAGCTTACAGCCCATGGTGTGCAAAAGCACGACCTCATATTATTGATCTTACTCTACCGTCAACTTCTTAACAGAGCGGTTTGTCTCAACAGAATAAGGTGGTGTGTGTATTGAGAATACGGCAAAGCACACTAGGGCTATCTGCCTAAGGGGAGGGATGCCTTCGTGGAGGACTTTCTAGGGGAAACTGGCTCGTATACACGTTACACATGGGGAAAACCACGAAAACGCCCATGCAGCCAGCCCGTTCGCGGGATTCGAACCTCGAACCGAAGTACCAGTGTTCAGTGATTTTACCGCTCGGCCGCTGGTGGGACCAACAGAATAAGGACTTTGCTGCTATAAGAGTCCATCTTTATCTGGATTCAAGAGTTAGTGCTTAACCACTTGGGAGTTAATAATTTTCCTAACCACACTATCATCTGGAAAAGAAACAATAGAAGGATAGAGTTGTTCAAAATTTTACTTGTGTATCTAAACTTAAAACGGGACTTTACAATATATCTTAAACGTAATTCAAATTTTTCTGAACACGCATTTTATCTGATCGGTAAATTAATGATTTTTCTTGAATATAATATTAAAATGCAAGTTTTCTGTTAAAGTAAGAAGTCCGTGAAGATAAAAGCTCTAAAAAAAAACTCGATACAAACATGTATTTATCTGTTAGATTTTTGGTTTGTATTTTTAATTTGTACATAACATCTTTGCTTAAGAAATAACTATAATTTTATACTTTTGCTTCCAATAAACTCTTTGCTTGGTTTCTATTTGATCATAACAAGGCATGTATTTAATATGGTTATTATTTAAATCTAATACTGATATAATCTCTTTTGAGTTTTCTCTTGCTTTTATGTTTTAATGAATATACACATCGTGAAAGGAATTCAAGCTCAGATTTAATAACAGTTTGAATGCTCTCATGAGAATTAGAACTGTCTAACATTCAAAAGTACAATTTCTTAAAAGATTTCTCAAAATCGCTTTTGTTTTATATACTGGGGTGGACTAAGCTTCTGAAGAGTTATTCATTCCTCTTTAATAAAATTATACTTCCTTGCAGAGATTACATATGCATATATCAATTAGACAAAACCAATCTTCCGTATAAGAAATGCGGTTTAAAAAGCATTATTTGTGCTAAGTATTCCTTCTATCAGTAAAGAACTATCAGTCCGATCTATGGATATCGTGTAACGAAATCAATAATGCCTGAAAATATTCTTATGCGTTTGAAACTGAAGCTGGAAGTAATTATTTAAAAGATAATTGGTTCAAAGTCGCTCATAGACATTCAGAACTGCTTTCCTGGTTTTCCGTTACTTATTGGGTGCATACTTCCTCTTATTGAAGCATATCGGTTTTCGTTACCTAGAAGCGATGCACACATTTCGTTATTTAAATCATGTAAAATATGAGCAGCAAATCAGAGAACAATTTGTATCCAAGAGAGAAGAACGCAAGAGGTGATTGCGAATAGCGCCATCGGGCAACTAACGAGAGAAGCAAGTCTGTGTTATTTAACATATTTGAAACTAATTTTTAACAGCTCTCGCAGACTGGCTTTATTGCTCGTAAACTTTAGCAAAACTGATAATGGAGAATTTTCCCAAGCTTCAGGTTGAAGAACGTTGGAATTAATTGAATTTCTCCTTTTCCACATACACGCCAAAATCAATATTAAACTTTAAATGATACGACCTTTTGTTATGACACTATTTTTTGCCTTAGTCCAGAGTCTTGTAATTAAAAAACTCAGTTACTTTGTGTTTAAATATTGGAGTAAATAAACAGTTTTATTTACTCATTGTGAAATATAAAGCGCTGCCTTTGCTCATTTGACATGTTCTACATGGTGTGTCTACATGGAGTTCTACATGGTTCGGAGTTCTACATGGTGTGTCTGACCAAATATGACTCCAAATATCGGGTACAAGTAATTAGAACATATTTCTGGTAGAAATTATCTGATCTTTGCTGATTAAAAGATGATCTTATCCTTAGCCGTATCATAGCTAAAAGAAACTAGATGGAGAGTATTTTAATGTTCTTCAATTTATTCGAATAAAATATTTATATGTTCTTTTTGTGTGTCTTTTGGATATCACATTGCATTTTTTTTTCATCTCGTATAAAATTCACATTAAGATGCGCATTCAATATAATTTTGGCATTTCAGTTTTTCTTATTCGCCAATACATACAATGCGTTTAAAAAACTGCGTTCAAAAACTTCACTAATACATTTACTGCGTTTGTACAAAATTGAAATTTGAAGAGAGCTTTATTTTTGCATGTTATCCTTCGATTTGCAGTGCATAGCACATTCCTACAGCTACATGATTCCATCGTCTAACTCCTCTTTTGGGATACAAGTCTCTGATTACGGTTTTCTGAATCTGTTAAGACTTCGTTTAAGGAAGAGAAATAAATATGCAAGTGACAAGTGTGGTGATTAAGGTGGTTGGGAACTGTGACGCTTTTCTTTGCTAAAATTCCTTGAGGAGAATGAATCATGTGACAGTTCATTGTCGTGGAGCACAAACCAGCTACTTTATTGAGCCTTTCAGTCTTTTAACGGATAAATTATCTTCAGAAGATTTTCCATTACATCTTTACAAAATATGGAGTTCATCATCTATTCCCCGACAAAAGGCTCTTGGGAACTGCGTCTTGTCAATCAAAGACGATCTCCCAAATAATCTTTACCTAGATTTCTGAAAACGAAACTTTTATGGTCGAAGTGAATCTTCTCGAATACAAGTGAATCTTCTCGAGTGCTGTTTCGTCAGCAAAGTATTATAAGCAAAGCTCCAAGTTTCATCTCAAATTATAATTTGTTTAAACAAATCAGATTTAAAATCTGCCAATTGGATCAAATCATGACATGCATAAATTTAATCTTCTGTTCTGCAATTAATGCCTGAGGAATACAAAGAGAATTTTTTTTTCCTTTTTTCAAAGATCTGCCTCAAGAAATTTATAAGCAGTGTCTACTGCACTCAAAGAGAAAGGTAAGGATTTTTAGTAATAATGCAAAAATTGTGAAACTTTTTTGATGTCGCACATGGGTTCCTCTCCATCACTTTCAGATACATTAGAAAATTGTTCGTACTTGTGACAAAATAGTGGATCTTGTTAATACTCGATCCCTGTACAATTTACTTTACACAATATTTCGAGTGTCTCCATTGCTGGGTTTCCTCCTTACATCAAACATTTACTACTGTTACTTGCTTTTAAACCCATAATAACAGGATTTCAATGGACCAAAAGAAAATATTAACTGCGTAGAAAATTATGTCGGAAAGCAAAGGATATTTTAGAGAAATCAAGTTGCTATGTCATACAGTAACTACTAATTTTGTAGAAGCAGTTTGTATATAAAGGGTCAATTTGTATATATCAGGATTTTATGAATACCTCGGATGATCATTCTATATCTAATCTATAAATTTGGCTTATTGTGTCACATGTGAAATGCCCGCTGGATCTCTTCAAAATGCACTCAGCGTATTTAAGTTACAATTAAATGTATTGCAAAAAGCAATATTCAGAAAAACCGAGTAGAGAATCAGACTGACCAACAGAATAACAGCGTCTTAAATATCAAGATCCAATCAGCTGAGAACTATTCTTCTGCGTTGTAAACAGAAATACCAATTCTTATCAGAATTTGTTCTGTAGTGCGTAACCAGAGTAGAATTTTGTTTTGGAAGAATAGAAAAATTCAGCTGTATACGAAAATCTTTCAAAAGATTATAAGCTGACGTAAATCGCAATTGTTGTTAAAATCTTACATACGATAACTCTGAATCGCATAGAGCTATATATTTTTTTTTGGCTCCGATGTCCGTTTATAGGCATTGGCCACATAAGGCCGGAATCGGTGGTATCATTATAATTAAGGCACCTAATAGGTGAATCACCATTGCTTCCTATGAAGAGACAGACAAATAACATTCATGCCTTCTCCCGGATTCGAAACCGGGACAGTCAGAGTCACTAACTACATTTCGGATTGAGCAGCTGCTGGCTATTTACAGAGGACAAAGTTATATTCAAAATGATATTTTTTATAATTAATGTACATTTAAAGTTTGTATAATATTTTATAATTTCATTTATGGTTAGCGTCGCTGACTGCCGTGCCGAAGGGCCGAAGTTCAAATTCCGGAGAAGGCATGCATGTTTGTACATGTATAGTGTCGGTGCGGCATGGAGGCACTCTAAATATGCGGTGAACCGAAAGTCCTCTCCTGTGGTTTCGTGGAAGAGGAAAGGAGTGGGAGACGCACAGACCCATCCCCTCTTGGGTGCTCTCCATCAAAATTGGGTGCGGAGCTGAGCAAAATCGCACTGTCACCTGTAAGGTGGTCAAGGCTGTTGCTAACGACAGGCGTAGTTTGAGAACTCCTTCCTACGAGGAATTTCCTGCGCGGCCTGATGTGGCTGTCAAAACAAGTGAGTATAAGTAGCAACAACAACATCTAATTTCATGTATTCTTCTGGTTTTACTTCCTTGTACGAAGTAAAACGTAAATATTGTAATCGCAAAAAGTTTCAGGCATAATATTTCAACGAAAATATCTATTTTGACAGCTATCGAATGCAATTTAACAATGGTTTTGCGTGACATCTGTACTAAGGACAGAATAAAAGACTCTTTTACCACAAAAAAAATTATAAAACTGATTTAAAATGAATTTTGAAGAGAACTTTTCGTGGCGTCTGTGGGTACGTACCTATCTCGCATAACTCAAAAACGAGTAGCCTCAAGAACGTTGAAATTTTTTATATAGGACTGCTATAACATGCAGATGTGCACTTCGTGTTTCGGTTGCAATCGACCGCATCAAAAGTATATATATATATATATATATATATCCACTCTGTTACCCGGCTCAGTAATCTCAGTTTCTTTACTCTTATATGTTTGTAAATTGTGCATTTTTTTGCTTTAAAAATGATTGAATTATCTTGTTCTTATCTTCCGGTTAAGGTTTTTATGCGTTTAGTAAATCTGCATGCAATATTTCTACTATCAACAATTTAAAAGTTGTTTAAGTGCGGTTATGCCTAATTATTTTTGCCATGGCGGCCATGTTTATTTCATTTAAAACTGGCAGAATAGCGGATTTTTTGCCAATCTAGAGAAACTAAGCTTCACAACAACAAAGATAACGCCTTCTTTTATTATTGCCAATTAAATCATGCTTAATCCATTCTGGAATTTATTCGAGGAAATAAGTGTTTAAGATTCACTTCGTAATTTTTAATATAGATATTCTGAGATTTTATGTATTTTTGCCTTGACGCGAAGTGAGAGCTGAATTAATTGAATGTGAAATACTGAATCGTCTGTGAAAAACTGCTTATTTTTGTTTTGTTTGCTTTTCTTTTATGCATTGTTTTAGATTAATTATAGTATTTGAATAGAACATGTGGCAACGATTAGATAATTCTTGAAATGATATAAATTTTGTGCATTCTGAGTTATAATATTACTGGTTAAAATCCTAATGTGATTGTGTACCAGTATACCAGAGACTATTAGGATTAGGATTAGTTATAATATAAACGAAATGTAAGGCCGTTAAGTGAACCTAGCGCCTGAGTATCGCTATGGTAAACAAATATATTGAATTTTAAAGAGTGCATATATTTTATTGTGGTTTATGCGCTATCGGCGGAGTAGATTTAATTCAATCCAATAAGTTTTAAAGAAATGCAAGAAAAAATGCATATAATTTAATATTTTGTACAAGAAAGTCATGTAGTGTACACATCAGATTTTTAATTCACGGCTGCAAAATTTTTACATATATATTATATATATGCATTCTTTTCTGTGTTACATTTTTAGCGTACATTGTCTGAGGACGTCGACTGAATGAATATTGTTTCTCAAGGTTGAAATGTCCATTGCATAATAAGGTTATATTACTCCAAAACTTGATGCAAATATTCTCATCGGAATAATATGGATTGCAAATCTGAATATCTCTCTGATAATTAGCGACAGGCTCATGTAAAAAGGGACAAATTATGTGCTTCTCTTTAATTCATACTCGTATCAACAGAAATTTCCATTGCTTTTTAATTTTCAGTATTAAACTGACTTTTGTAAGTAGCATGTCCTTCATAATATTTGACTTACGCCCCAAAATAATTTGTAAAATCATTCCAAAAAATCGGAACATCAATGCTATGTTTTATTTCTAGAGCATTTTTTGCTGGCTATGCTCAGTGCCTTGTAAAATATAAAGAAAGACATTACCAAAGGTCATTTCTGAAAACTTTTGAAATTTAATAATGTTGGTTAAATGCTTAGTGTATAGCAAAGGGAGCTATACAATTTCTTATAGTCTACCAAGATGTAGTCTCTTGCTTTTACCAATATTTATAATTATTACTAACATTTATAATTATTACTAACATTTGATATGTTATATTCATTTTGATTTTATGATTGAATATATAAGCAGCAAGAAAACATATTTAAAACAGTTTCTTAGTAACTTTCGGCGTTTGCTTTTAAGAAGCTTTTTTGAAGTATGTTTACAAATAATAAGATTTGCATTGTATATTATATTTAACAAAAGAGTGTTGTAAATATATTATCTATAGACATTATTAGTAGTAGAACAATATATTGTAAACTTATTAAACTTAGATGTAATGTTTTATTTTCTACTCTGTTAAGCATTCGCGTATTTATATTGGTTCTGAGAGAGTGAGTTTAATTCGCATTCGGACGCAGTTCTAATTACAGTCGTAGAAATTCGATTAAGTTCGTAATAATCAACTAAGTTTCAAAGTTTCTGCATGAATAGAAACGTGCCGAGCAAGAGATTTGGCGAAAATGATACGCAGATGCAAAGGAGATAAACTATTCGGACGGGCAACCACTCCCATTAAAGTGAACATTGTGAACACAAGCCGATTGCAGAAGCGCTAACCAGGACTGCACTTACGATCCTTCTGCTCGTATTTGTCTTAGCACTCTAGAGGCCCCATAGGATCCAGTTAAAGCTCACTTGGGGCAGCAGGGCACGTAGACTTGTCGTATTTCTCTCTATTCATCACGTCTCCTTGGACACTCCTTGGATTTCGTATGAAGACTAAGCCAAAGAAGCGATTTGACGGAAGGAAACCATTCTATTTGAAAGCTTGAATTTCGAGGCTAGAGCCTGAGGGAGATTACATGGCTTAGTTTTTATTGTATAAGGATTGGAAAAATTATTGGCACAAGCATGAAATAAAGACATATCATGTATTGCTTTAAAACTGTACATATAACATCTAGCCTAAGAATTAAATATATGGCTTCAAATTACTAAATAAATTTAATATTTATATATCATTATGCAGTTTAGCAGTGGCGTGCGAGCGAAAATCAATTAAAGTGATCTTTATGCTGCACAGTAGGGTTCAAATTATTATCTCGCCTAGATAATTTGCAAGTGTTTTGAACTAAGCAATAATTTAAAAAAATTAGATTACGTTACATTATTTTAATTATGCCAACGTAAGCGAGGATTATCTACTTAAAAGGAGGGTTTTCTTGGTTGAAAACATTTTACAGTAACCTGGATCGCATTCGCGTTACGCATGGGGAAAAAATGAATATTTCATGCAACCAAGGATTTGAACCTGTGTCGAACTACCAGTGCTCAGTGAACTTACCCGCTCGACCGCTAGTGAGCCTCTACAATTATTTATTTTATACACTTTCAATTTTAGCTAAGGCAAAGCTGTCGATAAAATTGTAATTAGCTTTCAGAACATCATCAAAATAATAATAAAAATAATTACCGTTGATAAATAATATTTTGAGAAATGGACATTGTAAGTCAACATCACGAAGACAACTAAATTTCTGTGGGGATTTTTTTGTCAGGCAACAATTATTTTTTTGACTTCTTACACACTTTCGCCTCCCCCCAAATCTGCCATGAACATACATAGGTAAGGGAGGTAACGTTTTCAGTCAAAACTTTCGATAGTGTTTTTAGTGAACAAGCACGAATTAGAGTCTCCATAACGTGTTTTCCGTATTTAAAGTTCCTGTATTCATATTAAGAGTTGATTACATTTTGGGTAAAACTGGACACTGGAAATGGAACTTAACTTGAAGCCCATAATAATTTTAATTAAAATATAATCTAAAACTAAGTTAGTTGGTTTGGCTTGTTTAATTATGGCAAAGCACTCGAGGGTTACCGTCTAAGGAGATGAATGCCTTAGTGGAAGGATTTCTAGGGAAACTGGCTCGTGTGCGTGTTACACACGAGAAAAAACACGACAGAGCCCAAACAGTCCGACCTTTTGCCACGATTCGAGCCCCATACCAAACAGCAACTGTTCAGCGATTTTACTGCTCGGTCGCTTTTGGTCCGTTTCAATGACAGTACTTAAGACTTTTATATCAAAATGTTATATCTGGGCTAAAATTGATAAAATGGAAATGATACTTCACTTAACTCGTATATGCATACTAAAGAAATAACATAGAAGAATATTAAATTATGGCATTCGCATTCGTTTCAAAGTATTTATTTTAAAAATACTAATAATATATTTAAATAAATTATCCTATATAAGCACTTAATTTTCTTTAATTAGAAACTGATTAAATTTTATGCTATTTGACTACCCAATTCAGTTAAATTTTTAATAAAAAGAAATAAAGGGACAAGCGTTTGATTTTGCGTATATAAATTTAGAAAAACCAGTTTTTACACAGGGTTATTTTACACATGAATATTTAAGCCTAATAAAAAATAATCCAAAATATAGTATTACAGACCTTTTCATTTATTAAAATAACCAACCGAAAGTGATGCTTCACTTAAACCTCGTTGAAATTTTCGGGTACTCATTTGCCCAGAAGGGCGGTTAATTTTGTTTCTGCATATTGCGTTGATTCACTATAAAGGGCAAATCACTTTTTAAATTGTAGCCACCAAATATTAGAGCCCTGTACTGTATTTTAAATAAATTAAATAATGATGAATCTGCATAAATGTATGTATGTTTCTCGCATTGTTATACACTGACTACCAATAAGTATTTGGACACCT
The DNA here is from genome assembly GCF_044657685.1 of Stegodyphus dumicola. Lineage (NCBI taxonomy): Eukaryota > Metazoa > Arthropoda > Arachnida > Araneae > Eresidae > Stegodyphus > Stegodyphus dumicola. The sequence goes on along the minus strand of NC_140781.1, from coordinate 136,886,118 downwards.
GTGATAGAAAAGAAAAACTAACTTTATTCAAAATCAATAGTTGGTTGAGCCTCCACGAGAGGTAATTACAGCGTGGACTCTCCGGGGCATACTTTCCACAAGTCTTGGTATGACAGCTAGTGGTATTTTCTTCCACTCGGCTTGGAGAAGACATAGAAGTTCCTTCACCGATTTTGCACGGGTAGTGCACCCCTGAATTCGGTGATGCAACTCGTCCCAGAGGTTCTCGATAGGGTTCAGGTCTGGACTCTGGGCAGGCCAGTCCATTCGATGAACTCCATTGGCACCATACCAAGCCTTGGTTAACGTCGAAACATGACAACTGGCATTGTCGTCCTGAAAGTAACAGGGGTTCAACTCGTAAAACTGTCACAACGTAGGAAGCACATTGTCATCCAAAATAGTGCAGTAGGCATCGGAGTTGAGCTTACCATGAATGGGGACCAAGGGTCCGAGCCCATACCAGGAGAAACACCCCCAGACCATAATTCCACCTCCGCCGAACTTGACTGTTGGCACAATGCATTCTGGCAGGAGACGTTCTCCAGGTAGACGCCAGACCCAGACCCTGCCATCCGAACGGTAAAGGGTGAACCTTGATTCGTCACTCCAAAGAACCCGTTTCCACTGATCTACGGTCCAATTTCGATGTGCTTTGCACCACATTAACCGAGCAGCGCGGTTGGACTTTGTGATCAAAGGCTTATGGGCAGCAGCACGACCATGAAACCCAAGCAGATGTGCTTCCTTACGGATGGTATTCTTGAAACAATACTCCCGGATGCCTGTTGAAATTCCTCGCGGATGAGGGCCATCGGTTGGGTGCGGTTCTTCCGAATTTCTCTTGACAGCACTCGTCGGTCTCTATCTCCCAGTTTCGTTGGTCTGCCGACTCGGGGCACATTCCGACAATCACCGCTCACCTTCTACTTCTTAATCACATAGGCCACTGTCGATTTTGGGTACTTCAGATCGCTAGATATGTCCCTTAAGGATCGGCCACATTTGTGATACCCGATAATTATACCTTTCTCGAAATAAGAGAGCTCCGAACTGCGAGGTATCTTGCATGCGACTAAAGCCGATGCTGTTTCCTACACGATATATACCGGCGGAGTCCGTGACGTACCTTAGGACCGCAGATATCGTCATTTGCATAGGTGTCCAAATACTTATTGGTAATCAGTGTAAAACAACGGTATCTAGAACTATCAAATTTTGAATAACGTACGTGTCCACACAAATATGGGCATCTAGAAGCCTAAATTTGGAATTTGTTTTATTATCTATTTCATAGTTTGTAAAGCACTTATGAGTATTTTGTTAAGAAACTCAACGATTTCAAAGCGAGTAATGGCAACACTGTAAAGAAAAAAAAAAAAAAAAAAAGAAAGAAAGAAACATTTTTATCTCCAGCGCGCGAGACTGTGTATCGGAAATTCTCAAGATATGCGCTTTTAAATATTTTTTTTTATATTGCTGTTGAACTGAATTTTATGGTTTAAGTGCGAAGAACATGATTCAATAAATAAAGGTAACACACAAAACGTTAAAAAAATGCTATTTTGGGCGTAATATAAAATCTGAAAACTTTAAGATTTTTTTTTTTTTTTGGAAATATGTCGTTTTCAGCTAGTGCAGTCTAGAGAAAACAACGCAAAGATCTTTCAGTTAATCTTTTGAATTTAAAATGGAATTTTGGAGACACTGCCATAACTTAAAACAAGCATTTCCCTTTTGCTATTTGTGAACGTGTGTTTCATAGGGGAATTTAAATTTACCCGCACATAAAATATCTTCAGAACGAAACGAAATCGAATTGTAGAGTCATTGGGTTACTTGAAGCAGGAAAACGTGAAAAATTAGCAATGCCCTTGCCGGCACTCGAACCTGGATCTCTCGAATATGCGCTGAGTATACTATTGTTACACCACGAAGGCATGCTGCAAAGGAAGGAGAAAATACCTTATATACTCCCCCTTTTAAAGGGCGGCTAGGCATAAGGGGGCCCAATCACCAAATCCTGGTGATGACGAATAATTGTCAACCACCTTTCAGTTCGGACTCCACTGTAGAGGCATTAGGTTATTTTGAAGCAGAAGATGAGAAAAATGTGACCTCGTCGGGGCTCGAACCTGGATCTCTGGAACACGCGCCGAGTATGCTACCGTAACACCACGAAGGCATGCTGTAAGAAGGAAGAAAATACCTTATAAAATGTATAAATAAACTAGAGGAAAATTATGCAGCTATTTCAAAACATAAATAAGCCTCTTTTATGAATATTTTGAGGAGTTGGTTATTTTCTTATTGATAAACTGGTAACATTAATTTTATTCCCCCTCTTTGCTAGCGGTAAACGAATGTAAGTCTTCGAAATAACTCTATAGATGCAATCTAGTTTATTGATAGTTAAATTTATTTCTTCTCCTGACAAATGACTCATATTCAGAAGAAGTTCAAAGGTTATTGAAGTAATTTAATTTTCATCAAAAGTACGCTCTGAGATGATTAAAAGAATGATTCTCCAATACTCAAGAAGAATACAAGGAATAAATGATATTGAGATTAATTGAATCTTAAACTTTTTTCTCCCTGTAACACAGATGTATTTTTATCCTACCCATTATCATCTGCAATGTTGATCAAGAATGTTTATGTACTATAAAATTTAATCCATTATTATTTTGAAAACAACGGTGAAAGAATTTGGATTACTGCAAAGCACGCGTAAGCTACCTTCTTGAGCGGCAGATACATATGTAGAGGACTGTTTAAGAGAAGCTAATTCATATTCACGTTGATCATAAGGAAAAACATAAAAACAATTCGTTTGTCAGGATTTGATGTTCCCTCGGATTAACCAATGTTCAATGCTACTCGTATTACCGTTCAAGCGCTGGTGGGCCACAAATCTGAGAGAAGAAACTACAGTTTCTTTCTTTAATTCAAGATTTAGGCTGTCTCTTCTTCTCTCTCTCTCTCTCATAACTGTCTGATTACAGTTATGAGAGAGAGATTACTACTATTACTGACACATAAAATGATATCTGAGTGTTAAATAATTAACAGCAGTAGGATAAGACAGTAAGATATTTAATGAAACCAGTTTCATTTTTATCTTTAAATTAGCAATTAAAATTCTTCCTTATAATAATCTTTATGTGAATGAATCCCATTTTAATAAGCTTTAATTAGTTACGTCATACATTACTTCACACATTATGCAGAAGTTCAGATTAAGGAAACTCATTTGCTGAAAATTTAAAACATTTAATTAGCTAATATTTCTAAAATATTATTTGCAAAAATTATTGATAAAAGTGTTTAGTTTTAAAATTTCGCTCTGCGGTTGTGGATGAGAACACAGATTTATTTGCTATTAAATTCAACATAATTATTTCTAATCACCACATTTCACTTTTGAAATTCATTTTTATGATCAGTTTTATCTACATGGATCAAAACATCTAAATTCCGGAAAAAAAAAATTCGTATTTTCTATCATAACAAACGCTCAGTGTTACTAGTTAAAAAAAATTCTTTAGTGGCACTATGTGAATTAGTCTGATGATACTCACAGACAGCTCGCTATTTCTGACTTTAGGTTTAAAATTTCCCCCGAGATTATTTGGGAAAGATTGAAAGCGCTGCTAAATAAAGAAACCTGACAGTCTAATGCGCTTAAAGTAATTTTAAATAATGTGGAAAGCTGCACCAGAGTCCTGTTGCTACACACATGACTTCCGTTTCCTGAAACATTATTTTAGAATACGTACCTTCAATTCAAGCACTGGTCTCCACCCATTTTTATTACCGCAGTAATTCAAAGACTTACACATAAAACGGAACTTTGATTCATTTCTACGGACACTAGCGGTAGAAAAAGGAAGAGCTTAGAAGAATTTATCTAGCAGAAAAATGAATTTTTTATTAATGGACTAAATTCCTATTTTATTTTTATTATATATTTGTATGTAAGTGTGTGTGTGTGGCGAAAATTATTCTGCTCTTTTTTATATGTTTGAGAATCCTGAAGTTTTCGAGAAAATACTTTATGATCTCATTCTTCAAATACTTCTTACACGCAAATTAATCGTAAGAAGATCAATCAAACTATATTTTTAATTGATGAATAAATTAACTTGATTATCAAATGTATCTCAAATGGAAGAATTTCCACATTAAATAGCAAATACAGTTCGCAAGGCCTTTTCTGCGACATTAGCTTTCTATGCGAATGCTGTGAATTGCCTAATTATTTATTAGCAAATAGAATTTTCAAGAATAAAGAAAAGACAACATGAAAGGAACATTAAGTTTTTATTTATCATGGCATTAGAGGTTAGGTTAAATTAGGTATAATTGAGTTTGGGCAAGCTCACGTGGGCTATCTATTTCAAGTAAGGGATGCCTTAATGGAGGTCTTTCTAAGAGAAACCGAGTCCTATTCTCGTCACATATGGGAGAAAGCGCGAAAACAAAGTATGCAGCCAGCCCTTTCGCTTGAAATCGAACCCGGGTCGAAGTCTCAGTATTCATCAGTTTTAAGTACTGGGCTATAGACAGAATCAAGAGGCATTAAAAACTGATCTAGCCCTCTGACCGGCCAGGGTTTTCGCTAAGAAAGCACAAATTTCCAAAAATTATTATGAGAAAAAATTATTTTCTTGATTTTAGTGTAAAAATTCATTTGGTATTTTATACCTGGATTTTAGTGCTTTTAATATATCCTTAATTGTTTCGAAATATGTATTTCAAAATGCACGTATATATAAGTGTAAGGTTTCTTTTAGTTGAAATTAACATCTTATTAAAATTTTGGTTATCTTTCCTGAACTCCTCAACTTCCCCTCGCATTTCCTCGCCAGGATGTAAATTTAAAGTTTACTGAAGTGAGTATTTAAACCGGGTGAATCTTGGAGTTTATTCCAAGCGTGTTTTTGCTAACCAGCGTGCGTTTCGTTGCTGATCTTGCTGTTACGCTAATACGCCCCTTGGCATTTCGGATAACTGTCACGCCTGTCAGGTTTGTTGAGTTAACCTAAGCTAGCCGTAACTTAACGTGCTAATCCAGCACTACTCTATTTAGACTTGAACTGATTTATGTTATAACGTTGAAGTTCCACCGCAAGCTGTCAAGTTGTCGGTGTTATTGCAAAGTACCAAGATCGTGGCTTTATCACAAAAAATATTCTATGCGGTATATATACGGCCTTGCCGGTTAGAGGGCTAGTGTAGAAATGAAATATTTTCTGTTAAAAGTTAAATGAAGTCCCTATGGCTTTAGAGCAGAATTCAGGTAGATAATCATCTAAGATGTTTCCAATTCACTTTCTATATAATTTGCCTATTTTCCGATAGATAAGCCATATTATTGGTTAAATAAATAGGTTTTGAGGATATAAAATAATGGTATTTTAAGCTTTTAAAAAGCCACAGTAAATATATAATTATAAAATGAACCAGCAGAATATAATTCGACCTTCGTTTTCATAACTAGCTTTTTTTTCTTTTTTTCTTTCTAACCTGACATCATGAAATGATTTTCGTATTACTTTGGAAGAAACGGAAAGGAACTTTGATCGTGAAAGTTGGCAGAGATGCCGCCAAAGCATATATTTTCCCACGAAAATCTGTTAAGAGTTCCAAGTAAAATACGAATTTCTGTTTATTATACATCTAATCCAAATCTGATATGTTGTTCTCAAACACGATTGTATATGCATATACAAATTTTAAGTATCAAATCTGACGAATTTTCGATTATATCATACTATATGTTTTCACCAAAATTTGTTCAGAGCTTCAAGAAAGGTATCACTTATCACTCCGGCTTACCAGTTTTAGCCGTTGCTCCTACTTATATAAAAGTCTTAAGTATTAAAAATGAAAAGTTTTGTATGATATTTTAATATAGTTTTTCATTAAAACTGTTATGGGCTTCAAGTAAAGTGACATTTCCGATTTTCCCTTAACCAAAATTTAATCAACTCTTTATATGAATGCAGAATAATAAATAAATAACTCTAATTTTAAAACTATGACATAAAATGTTTGTTGTATACGAAATGTGGATTATCAACTACTTAATGATGTGGTAAAACATATAGCTAATAACCGGGAATTATTAACAATTCCTTAAACAGGGAAATAGTTCGAGGTTTCCGACTTTGAAGTCCGTTATTTTAAAATTTCTACATCTGAAAATATATTGGTTCAGAAGCTTTGGAATTACTAGAGATCATAAAATAAACTGTTTTAAAACAAGAATCGCAAAATGCTATCAGTTGGGGAAATTTATACCTTTAAAAAAAAATTAAACTTTAGTATGACACAGAAAAGGAGATTTTGGTTCCTTAGCTCCAAATCATTATGTCACGTTATTTTTCTTGCTTCCGATGTCTCAAAAACAAAGGTTTAATCAATCTAGACTTTTACAACTATTTACAACGAAATCTACTGCGGCATATAATTTTCTTTCCATGAGAGACAAATCGTAGAGACATTAGGTTATTTTGAAGCAGGAGACACGGACAATGAGCATTGCTCTCGCTGCCACTCGAATCCTGGATCTCTCGATACGCGCCGAGTGTGCTACCGTTACTTTACGAAGGCATGCTGGAAGGAGGTAGAAAATATCTTCTATACTCCCCCTTTTAAAAAGTGACTGGAGGTTAGGGGACCCAGTTGCCAAATCCTGCTGGTGACGAATTATCTTCCATCACCTTTTAGTTCCGGCGCCACTGTATAGCCGTTATGATTTTTTTAAGCTAGATACCTGAAAAAATGTGCAGTATCTTCTCCGGGACTGGTACCTGTAACTCTCGAGTATACGCCGATTGTGCTACCGTTGCGACACGAAATGCATGCTGGCAGGACTGAGAAACGTTTTCTTAGTTTCCATTGAAAGTTGATTTTGTTAATTATATTTTGTGTGTATATTTAAGTATTTTGTAAGTATATTTTTCATGGACGTTAAAATTATGATATTTAAAAATGTGTCTCTTATACATGTTTGAAATTTTTAAATGTTATAAAACAAATTCTTCAACCTCTTTTAAAAGAAAAATCATTAAAAAATATTAATTAGGCGACTGTAGAAATTTTAAATCTAGACATCCTCTTATAAGCTTTTATTTAATTTGTTCATGGTGTCTGAGTTTATTGATAAAACTCTTCTATCCATTTATAAGCTATGGAGCTCAAATTATGCACACGGACACATTGTGGGTGATAACAGCAATGTTTTCAAAATTTGATTAAATTTTTCTAATTTAATGGTGAAACGATTTTTTGCATATAACTTCCCTAAATAAAAAAACTGAAACTCTCAGAATTTTATTCTTCGCACCATAGGATAGAAAGAAAACAATTTTAAATCATGTTTATATGAGATTTTAACGCAATTACTGATTTTTTGGCAGTCATTGAATTTTTTTTTTTTTTTTTTTTTCTTATCATTTGGCTTAACAGAGTTGTTGAAGATAAAAAAGTAATTAGTCGTAAGTTGTTGAAGATAAAAAAGCAATTGAAAACGTGTGTGTGTGTGATTATGGCAAAGCCTCGGGGGCTATCTGCCTAAGGAGAGGGATGCCTTCGTGGAGGACTTTCTAAGGGAAACTGGCTCGTATACACGTTACACATGGGGAAAACCACGAAAACGCCCATGCAGCCAGCCCGTTCGCGGGGTTCGAACCTCGGACCGAACTACCAGCGACTTTACCGCTCGGCCGCTGGTGGGCCTAATTGAAAAAGACTTTTCAATTGAATAGTTTGATTGATAATACTCATAAATTCATTAATGAACTAAAAGAAGAAAAATAGTTTATCATATAGTTTAATTAGAGCAAGAGATTGCATAATTTTTTTTACAAATTTTATGTACGATCTTACATCACGAATAATAAAAGAATGGCATCTAAATAGTAAAAATGGAATAATTGAATTACATTGCGATAGGTATAAACCGTTACTTTTATCAATTTATCAACAGCACCCATGCTCTTATTGTTCGTGATATAAAATTGGCGATGAATTTTGTAAGGAGAATTATTTAAAATTGTGTTCTCTTTAAACTGCATGTAAATTATTTTTCTCCTTTTAGTTCATTAATGAATTTTTAAGTTTTAAGCAAATGCTTATTTTACAAAATCATAAATTTTTTAATTCTCATTTTAGTAATAAATATAATATCTAGAATAATTTGCAGTGAGTAAGACTCTAGAGATCTAAGCTCTGATTGGGAGATAATTATTGATAATCTAAACACATAACTGTAATTCTAAAAATATGACAAAAAATGTTTGTTGTATACGAAATGTGGGTTATCGACTATTTAATGTTATTGGTAAAACGTATAGCCAATAACAGGCGACTATTTAACAGTTAAGATTTGAGGTTAATTAAAAATCGAAATGGATTTATGACAGTATAAAATGTTAGCACTAATAGCTAGCTTCTTCATAATAAAGGGTTAGTCATATGACAAGCAGCACCGGCATATTAACTACCTAATTGTAGCTGCGCCTCTCTGTGTGTAAAGAGAAAGATAATGGCGCTACCTATCGTGGATGGTATAGCTAGTCGATTGAGTGTTGGGAGGATCTCGATCACGGACATTTTCTTTTGCGATTGAGCTACGCTTACCCTCGAGGGCAAGGTGTAATAAAAGATACATTTTCAGCTTTTTCAGTTCTAAAAGTTTCTAAAAATAAATCTGTGTGGTTTGAGACATTTCCGGATGCATTTAAAACTGCCTCTTCTTTTTTTTAATCATAGAAACCATTATTTACTAAGAAATAATTACATTTTTGATTTTCAATTAAATAATTTTTAGATATTTAATATAAACTGTATTATTTAACGCAAACATCTTTGAGTGTCACACTCATTTTAAACATTCAGAAAGAAGTCTAAGAGTAACTAGTTGGAAATACTTACTTATTATTGCTGAGCTTTTTAAAGTATTGGGTTAAAAATAATGATGGAAATTTCATTCGTATGCAATGCAAAAGGGTGAAATGGGCCATATTCTGTTGCAGGGCAATTTGCGCCAAACAGTTTCCTCTAGAAAGAAATATTTGCCAACGTGACACTTTAAGACAGAAAACGCGCTTTCACCATCAGATAATTTCAAAACAGCAGTTCAAGTTTGCTAAGAATAAAAATACATCTCTTAGGCTAAGCAGAATTTTCAAATTAAAGAAAAAGTGAAAGAGAGTGATTTACTTAAAAGCTCTTTATTGACAACACTCGCTGTAAAAACAAGAAGAGTATTATAAGTGATAACAATACGGTGGGCGGTTGTCTAAGTTAGTTGTTTTAATAATTACATCTTTATGTAGAAAATTGCTTGGCAGCTGCTATCCTACAATACAAAAGATTAAATAAATGTAGATAAAATGTTTGTAATTATAATTAAATATGTAAACATTAGAAATATGCTTCATTATATAATACTCATATTTTCTTCCACATTCCAAGTTTTAGTCGTATGTAAAAAAATAGCCGGAGAGTATAATAAAATTTTTTGTTTTAGTTACGTATATTTAAAGCTATTATATTAGATTTTGTAATTGAATTGGACAATGGAAACATATTTATTACCAATCGTTTATAGAACCTGCACTGCGCTGCAATTTACTTCCCTTTTGTGATAATTAAATATATTGAGAAATTTGTGCAGTGTTGTGATACATTTGGCTTAGAATCGTCGTCATAATGTACTGCAAAATGAAACAGATTCACTAAGCGTAGTCCTTAAACGTAACAAATAACGGCAACCTATCCTAATTATATTATATTATTTATTAGGACAGGTATGAGTTTAGAAATTGTGTGAATTATTTTTGAAACGACATGATACATGATCTTTCAAATGGCCTGTTAATGCTACAGTAAAAAATAGAAGTTATTGAAACTTTAGAAAAAATTAATTTACACTGAAAAAGATCGCATGACATTTCCATTTCTTAATAAAAAGACTTCACTCTCTCCGAAAATGAATTTTTATTATTTATATATTAGTGCTAATTGGTAAAATTTTCGATTGATAAATTCAAAGGATATTGTAGCGTTATCTTGCCCCGTGTAAGATGCGTATCTCTTGATATTTGTCATGTTTTTGTAGAAGATAAATGCAAAATACTAAGATGCTTAAATAGTGAGATTCTAAGCATATTAGAATCTTCAGTTATTCACTAATTTTTTAGGAAAGTTTAATTATAATTTAATCTACTTGCATTTACTTGCAAATAAAGAAAATCTGCACTTTTATATCAAGAAATTATTCTTCCCCTAAGGTTTAAGGCAGTTACAAATGAATGTATGGTAAAGTGAAAATAAAAGCAATTAATTGCCTATAAAAGCATAAAAGTAAAATCCTATTCTCCTGCAGTAACTTCACAAGACCAAAATGTTCTGAATTTTTAACAAGATTTATTTTATAAAAAATACATATTTTAATTCGAAGTGAAGAATTAGTATACTTTATATTCAAATAGCCGTTACGCGGCCAGCCTTCGTCTAGCTTTTAAATGCACCGGAAAAATGCCTAAAGGGAACTACAAACATTAAATTCAAAAAGTGCATGTCTACAGTACAACTTTATTAAAAAAATATCAATAAAAATGCATTACATATAAAAGAACTACAATGAAATAAGCAATATACCTTATACAAATACTAATTATCCTAATAAATAAATTAACCAACTTCCCTTTGCCTTCTCTCAACAAACGTCCAGTATCCAAGAGAAAGAGTAAATTTAAAAACTGCAGAGAATATTGGCCTTATTTTCCCCAGCGGCAATAGTGCTGATATCAGCAACAATGGCAACAGTGGCCAACAATCAGAAACAATGGCTGCGTGTCATTGTTTCTGATATAATGAGAGAGAATTATCGATTTGATGGCGATTTCATCAAGAAAAAAAGAAAAAGAAAAAAACTCATTCGAGTTTTGAAAACATCTTTTCGAAGTGCACCGGCTCTTGTCTAGATGCACCTATGTACCAAATGTCGTAGCCCTGGGTCTTCTAGCTTACGCGCAGCACGAACAAAAGACACACACACAGACAGACTCTTCCTTTAATATATATAGATTTTTCAGCAGTTTTCAGTTTGTCATAAACTCGTGAGCGAAAGGAAGTGTTAAATAATGACTGAATCATAGGTGAGCATAAAACTATATTCAAGCATCTAAACACTAAATGCTTAAACAAAATACCTCTGCTTTAAAGATTGTTAAAATGCTGTTATGAATAGGATTTAAAATCCCTGAGTTTCTTCAAAGTACCGCCTTATCTGAACCAATGAAATGCAGCTGAGTCCCTCCTGGACATAGCAGGAATTCTGCGCATGCTTTCAGCTAGCTGAGAAATCTATTTTGGTTCTGTAAGCAAATTACACGTATCATTAAGATCAAATAAACGCGTGCCACCTGATATAATTTTCTCTTTCAAATTTCATTTCAGAAAACGGATAAATTTGCGTCGAGCCAAGGAGAGGATTATATCATACAAATCCAGATCCCTTGTCAAAGTGAAAAGTCATCCGATTATACCTGTGAGACATTAATGAGAATTCCTGATCCAAAAGATACTGGCGCTCAAAAATACATCTTTATGTAAAATTCAGAGACTTAATGCGTTAAGCTGCTTCTGATGGCTAATTGCCAAGATGTTGCGGCACACGTCAAGGCATGCACATGAGAGGCGGGTTTGCGCTAAAACCAAAGGTTCACAATTTTCATCTTTCTCTCTTTCCCTGAGGAATTATAAACTCGCGCTGAATTCTAAGCCTATTAAGCGACTTGGACGAAATACTACCTGATAAGTAGGAGAGTATGGAATATGGAATAACAAATAAGGAGATGGCGAAGAGCACTGAGCTATTATCTGCGTCGATATCATAACGAGAGTGGGATTTCGAATGGCAAGTTAGCGGCATGAATTGTTAAGTGGATAAAGTTATCATTTCGTGAAATGTGTAGGCTGAGTATTCTCTTAGTTAACCACGTCTGATGCAAATGATTAAACGATAGTTTCGCAAGACAAATTAAAAGCGGAAATACATATGCTGTTTTCCGAATTTTTAGGCTTGATTTTTAAAACATGGCGAAACTGAGGTACTAGGCGTCTAGTTTTAGCAGAGGTGATTCATAATATCATGTTTTAATATATTTTATAATATATTCAACTGTTAATTATTAATGATTTTAAGATTAGTAATTGACACTTGCAACAGATAACTGATAGGACCTTTCATATTTTTGTTTTTTCTCTGTGGTTATGGAACAATTAAATCCACTGCTTGTATATGATATTTTACATTAGGCATAACTTACAGAGAAATATAGATCAGAAGATGTGAATTAATAGATTCGAAAATAAAGGCTAACTTTCTTTAACATAATTAGGTAAATCGAAAATGCGCAATACTTAAAAAGAGTTTTAAAAATTTGTAATTGTAATGCTTACAGGTTAAGTCTTAGCTCTTATACGTATATATTTTACAGTAAGTTTATTGAAGCCATTCCTATGCCTAAATAAATCAAGAAAATGCTAGAAAATCACAGTTAATAAAGGAATAGCATATTACTAGAGATATAGCATTTACCTGTTTGTACACACTCTCATAGCTATGAATATAACATTAATTTATTAGTACTTATTTACTTATTTAAAATAACTGATTAAAATTGGAATTTATCAAAATTATAAAAAATGTTAATTTGACCCTGTTTTATTAAAAATATGTCTGAAATCATCAGGAAATGGTGAGCGATCGACTGTCCTTTAATACAGGGCCTGGTTCTTAAAAAATATGTTTCATTGTCCTAAATTTATCCTGTCTACTTTTATAACTAAAATTATGAAGTATAATATTTGTTTACATATATATTCAACTAACATAGTGTAATGATAAAATAATAGCTTGAGAATGTGTAAACATACTAACCAAAAGTGAAATGCATCACCTACTGGAATAAATTGCAGATATGTGAATGCTGAAGAAATTAAACGGTATTACTCAGAGGTGGACGCAGATTCTTGTATTCATAATTAAAATTCCCAGTGACCGAAAAGATGTGAAAAATGAAACACTTTCTCTGCTCTTCCATATTAAGCAGATGATAATGGGTGTTAGTAGAATAAGGAGCATGGTATATATGCAGGCAAACTGCGATGGAACGTTTTAAAAAACATAAATAGAAAGGTTAAGAAAGATATTCATTAAGAGTTCGCTTAACTTAACTGTAATGTTTTAATCTAAATTTTAAAAATGGAACTATTTTAAAACTATTTGCAATAGAAACAGTGTTGTAAATAATATTTCGAAACCATATCTGTGGTACAAAATTTAGAACAGATCACTTTAAAATGTTAACACATATTAGTCCTTCTAGTCAGCTTCTAGAGTTTACCGTAAATATAATAAATCAGAATTGAAATATGAAAATTTTCTTGTTACACTTTACTTCAAGAAAATGCTTAATATCCCTAGTGAAATTCCTGCTGAAACCTTGAATTAACTTTAGATATTATGACTAAAATACAGGGAGAACATGAAAATAGTTTTGTAGTTTACGATCTACAGAAATTGTGATTGAAGTTCCTCGCTTATTAAGATTTTCATTTTCACGCATCTTATTAGGCGACATCGTTATATCCATTCGTTATTCATTTAATTTACTTAGTTTTCCTTTACAAAGATTACTAAGTGTCTGATACTGACGGTAAATGCGTTTGTAACGAGTGTAGACGAAAGAATATTTAAGTGATTTAAAATGGAGATAAAATTTGCTCGACGTTTCCATTTCCAACTTGTCTAAAGTACGTTTCTTTGAAAAAAACCACCGTTAATATCTGTAGTCAACAAATTTTCATCATACAGTTCACTTTCATTTGATTCGATTCCTTAACACTAATCAATTAAATGATATGAATATTAAATGATATGAATAATAAAAACATAATAATTTCTGTGATGGAAAATCATAACATTGCTAATTGAACGCAATGGATGTTAAATGAATATAGAATTTCCTGATTTGATTTCCAGAGGTAGAATTTGCACAGTACATCAGTTTTAATCTGTATCATATACCTCGATTTAGCGAGTTCCAGATGAAGCTTATAGAGTTCACGTTCAATTTTGGACAATTGTTGACGTGTATCCCTTATGACGGACCGAAGTAAGGCAAGCTTGCAATTTAACAGAATTCTTGAAACGCAACTCGAAGGTTTTTCATTAGATTTGATTTGAATAAAATTGGGGATCAATTTTTTACATCTTTTTACAATTTTTGCCTTCCACCACACTTTAAATCATGTCATCCGACTAAACAAAAGTTAGCTTATTCCTATGTTTTCCGTGCTCTTCAAGTTTGCTCCTCCAAACTAGCCCTTGATGAAGAACTAAATTATTTAAAAGCAATAGCTATTGACAGGGGCTTTCCACCCAACATTATTAATCAAGCAGTTAAAAAATTCTCATCTCAACACACTAAAAGGCACACTCTTGTTTTAGGAGATTATAAAAATTCTGCTGTCATTCCCTTCTTTCCATCAATTAGCTATAAAGTTGCACATATTTTGCAGAAATTTAACTTTCGGGTTGTTTATTCTCCCATTAATAAAATTCCGAGTTCCATACTCAAGGACCCCATTCCGGATATGAACTCCTGGGGTATTTATAGGATTCCTTGCCAGCGTGGTTTTATTTACATTGACCAAACTAAGAGAGCCTTAAAATTTCGCGTCAAGGAACATGAGGCATATGTTAGAAAAAAGGAAACACAGAAGTCTTCTGTTGCTCAACATTGTTGGTCCAAAAACCACACTTTCAATTTTTCTGCTGCCAAAATTATTCAAAAAACATCTTCCATTGGAGAACTGGATTTTCTAGAGGCATTTCACATTCATAAAAATCTTTCTGTTCTAGTTAACGATCCTAATTCCAATCCAAATTTGCCTTCGGCCTTTAAAGAAATTATGTTTTAGTTCTGGTTTCACCAACAGATGGCGCCACTTGCTTATTCTTGTCCAGGCTTTCTTATCTTATTTAATCATTATTTCCTATCTTGTTCATTTGCGGTTTTGCAGCTGAGGATGATGGTTCGGTAAAACCATCGAAACTAGTCCTGTGAAAATTTTGTAAATATAACGCTGATTTTTGTTGTTTGACTTCTGAATTAGTATATAATGTTTTGTCTGAGAAGTAAGTTCGGAGATTATCCGAGATCCCATCAATGCCTGTTCGCATTCCAATATCCATTCTTTGAGAAGTTATTCGATTATGAACTCAATTATATCAGTTGGCCTACAATGCAGCTAAATAAAACTACAGTAATTCCCCAATTTACGTAAATAACGAGTTTCCGTAACTTTAACCTAATTTGGATTTTACTTAAGCAAACTAAAACAATTCCTTTCATATTCCTTGTGGCAGCTAATTTAGCTCTGTGGAAGTGTAGGCTGTGTAGGTGGGCTGTTGCGAAGAGGGATGTTGATCTCTGTTATCTTTTAGACATCTCGATGTCGAAATCTGAAGGTAGTCGGGGTACTCTTTGTTGACATTTTTACGTTATTGTGAACAGCATTTCCCAAAGAAGTCTTGATAAATTATTTGGACCATATTTTCATCATTGTGGATGGCCTTCTAACTAAATATATCGGACTGGATGCGGTTGCTAACATTCTCGAACATCTTAGTAATGGAATCCATGGATTCTAATTTTGCCGACATCATGTCTATCAGGTTAAAAGCTTCGGCCAGTCTCTTTTTTGCAAATATCTTAATGTCTGCAGTTAGTGATTCAATTGGTATAATATTTTCACTACTTAAAGAGTACATGTACAGCGAACAATAATGTTGATAAACAGGTGAATAAACTAACAACACGAATATTGTTTGAATGCAAGAAATACTGATTGCAAAAGGAGGAATTACTACTTATGGAGTCTAATTTGAATTGATAGCTTCTGTTTTAATGCTACGGTTTCTGTACACTTACGTAACCGCGAATTTACTATAATAGGTCATTTACTTTAATAGGATAAGAAGCCTGTAAATATGACAAATACAGATACATTAAATGGGAAGGACACCTTGACTGCTGAAGAGATTATTTCTTATAGTCTCACAGAGTAATTATGTAAAACAGAAAATACCACTCGAGGATCATGTGGGTTCCCATCGAAAGTGTAAATAGAGAATGAGTGACAGTTACTTTAAATAGCATGGAATCATCCATTTTATTGAATACCTGGTGCTGTTAAAACATGAACATATTTTTTCCATAAAAGGATACTCTTTGATTTAAGCGTTATTAGAGCATGTCTGCTCTTACTGCTGTATCTTTGGTCACAGGTTTCAAAACTTTGTTCCTAACAGAATTTTATTGGCTATCGTATGATAAATCCAACTTACGCATTTCGTAAGGATAGCAGTGTATTTTAAAATGTAGGAATGCTTTCAATTATCATTTCCGCAGACACATACAAAACTGAATTTTTTTCTCAGCGTTATACATTACAAGCATATTTACGTACCATAAAACATGAAGTGCATATAGCATAACATTTTAATATAAAATAACATGAAGTCGTCAAGATAATGGAACTTATTAATATATATATATAATATGAAGTCGTTAGTTCCTCATCTTTCGCCCTTACAAAACAGTAAAAAAAAGGCATTTTTACCAAGTTTAAAGAACATAGTAGCTTAAACATGTATGATTAGGAAGTTCATATTATGAAGAAATTTTCAGAAACAGAGTTTTGTACGAAAATAAAGAACATGGAAGTGAATCAGGTGTTTAGGCCTTTTATTTTATTTCTGGCTACATGGATAGTCGTTCTCTTATTTGTATTTTAAAAATAGCATTGCGGACACATCAAGGTATTTCTCCCGCCTTCTTAGCATGCCTTCGTGGTGTAATAACCAGCTCACTCGGCGCGTGTTCGAGAGGTCCGAGGTTCGAGTCCCGGCAAGGGTATTGCTCCTTTTTCACATCTCCTACTTCAAAATAATCCTATGTCTCTACAGTGGCGCCCGAACTTAAAATATAAGTGGTGGATGATGAATCTCCGCCACCAAGATTTGGCTATTTGGTCACCTAATCCCCAGTCGCCCTTTAAAAGGGGAAGTATATACTATTGGAAAGAGGGTCAGTTTGAACACCTAACAAGGACCGGATCACAAGGGGATGTATATACTGTATTTCTTTCACCTTCTTAGCTTGCTTTCGGGGATGTAATGGTGGATGACGACTCTCCACCACCAGGATTTGGTGAATGGGTCACCTAATCCTCAGTCGCCTTTTGAAAGGGGGTATATAAGGTATTTCTACCGCCTTTTTAGCATGCCTTCGTGGTGTAACGGTCAGCACACTCTGCGAGTATTCGAGAGGTCTGTGGTTCGAATCCCGGCGAGGGCATTGCTCATTTTTCATGTCTCCTGCTTCGAAATAACCTAATGATGAATCTCCGCCACCAAGATTTGGCTATTTGGTCACCTAATCCCCAGTCGCCCTTTAAAATGTGGAAGTATATACTATTGGAAAGAGGGTCAGTTTGAACACCTACCAAGGACCGGATCACAAGGGGATGTATATACTGTATTTCTTTCACCTTCTTAGCTTGCTTTCGGGATGTAATGGTGGATGACGACTCTCCACCACCAGGATTTACTGAATGGGTCACCTAATCCTCAGTCGCCTTTTGAAAGGGGGTATATAAGGTATTCCTATCGCCTTTTTAGCATGCCTTCGTGGTGTAACGGTCAGCACACTCGGCGAGTATTCGAGAGGTCTGTGGTTCGAATCCCGGCGAGGGCATTGCTCATTTTTCATGTCTCCCGCTTCGAAATAACCTAATGATGAATCTCCGCCACCAAGATTTGGCTATTTGGTCACCTAATCCCCAGTCGCCCTTTAAAAGGGGAAGTATATACTATTGGAAAGAGGGTCAGTTTGAACACCTAACAAGAACTGGATCACAAGGGGATGTATATACTGTATTTCTTTCACCTTCTTTAGCTTGCTTTCGGGATGTAATGTTGGATGACTACTCTCCACCACCAGGATTTGCTGAATGGGTCACCTAATCCTCAGTCGCCTTTTGAAAGGGGGTATATAAGGTATTTCTACCGCCTTTTTAGCATGCCTTCGTGGTGTAACGGTCAGCACACTCTGCGAGTATTCGAGAGGTCTGTGGTTCGAATCCCGGCGAGGGCATTGCTCATTTTTCATGTCTCCTGCTTCGAAATAACCTAATGATGAATCTCCGCCACCAAGATTTGGCTATTTCGTCACCTAATCCCCAGTCGCCCTTTAAAAGGGGAAGTATATACTATTGGAAAGAGGGTCAGTTTGAACACCTACCAAGGACCGGATCACAAGGGGATGTATATACTGTATTTCTTTCACCTTCTTAGCTTGCTTTCGGGATGTAATGGTGGATGACGACTCTCCACCACCAGGATTTACTGAATGGGTCACCTAATCCTCAGTCGCCTTTTGAAAGGGGGTATATAAGGTATTTCTACCGCCTTTTTAGCATGCCTTCGTGGTGTAACGGTCAGCACACTCTGCGAGTATTCGAGAGGTCTGTGGTTCGAATCCCGGCGAGGGCATTGCTCATTTTTCATGTCTCCTGCTTCGAAATAACCTAATGATGAATCTCCGCCACCAAGATTTGGCTATTTGGTCACCTAATCCCCAGTCGCCCTTTAAAAGGGGAAGTATATACTATTGGAAAGAGGGTCAGTTTGAACACCTAACAAGGACCGGATCACAAGGGGATGTATATACTGTATTACTTTCACCTTCTTAGCTTGCTTTCGGGATGTAATGGTGGATGACGACTCTCTACCACCAGGATTTGGTAAATGGGTCACCTAATCCTCAATCGCCTTTTGAAAGGGGGTATATAAGGTATTTCTACCGCCTTTTTAGCATGCCTTCGTGGTGTAACGGTCAGCACACTCGGCGAGTATTCGAGAGGTCTGTGGTTCGAATCCCGGCGAGGGCATTGCTCATTTTTCATGTCTTTTGCTTCGAAATAACCTAATGTGTCTACAAAGTATTTATTTTAGTTCTACTGCAGAAATTGTTTAGATCAGGCAGAAGGGTGGCGGATGACTGATTGTGCGCTAATAGAGGGACTCTATGTGATAACTGGTGCTGGTTGAATCTTGTTAGTTGCGTGTTACTTACTGCATGTAGAACTAAAACTGTATTTTTTATTAATCTTAGAGAAGCTCTATTAGCAATTCAGTTACGGCAACTGGCAATTAATGCTAAATGCAGAGAAACAAATCATCTGTAAGGTATGTCCTCATTATGTGATGATCTTGCTAGCGGCAGGAGTTTCTGTAATCAAGAGTCTAAGAATCTTCTGACATCTTGCTCTGTCTGAAATAGATCACAGACTGAATTAGTCATGCCCTTTTAATTTTTCAGTTGTATTTTGCATCTCTGATTAGTTATAGTTGAAGGCGTTATAGGAGGAGCTAAAGAGTCAGTGGTTCTTCAGCCTCCTGCATTCGAGAGGCCTTGAGGACAGAATGCAAGCCACTAAAATGTCCTGACACTGTAAATTATGAATTCCGTAAAATTCTGATTTTTGTAATGTCAAGTGGAAGCATTACTGAACAAATTATTGTCTCTGCAATATCACAGCATATCGTCTCACACCTCGTAACAGCTCGAAGACTGCGCTTGTGATGCCACTGCACACATGAATTTCTTATTTTTGTGTAGTCAGCCGCATGGGTGTACACGTAAACGAATACTTTAAGCTATGAATTTTAAGATGCATACATTTAAATTGATCGACAGAATGCCTTATAAAGCTTTTATTCAGTATTTACGTACATTACCTTGATCAATGCTCTAATAAACTCTTTATCTTGGGATTCTGATACAAACTTTGATTACAAAGGTTTTGCATCAACATTTATCTTGTTGCTTTCATTATGCTTCTTAGAAAGCCTTTTTGATATGAAGCTGATTTTCTTTTTAAAGATTTAAACACTATTTAAGCATTATTTAAATAACAGCAAAACGCTATTTAAATAATAAGAAAATGTTCACTCTCCGTTTAATAAAATTAAAACATCTAGTTTCCAGAGTTTTTCATATGTTTATGTCAAAATGATTTGCTTGAAATTTTAAAAAGCGCAAACCATAAATATCATTGAGAATGTCCGGAAATCGATTTGTTTGATTTTTTGTTTGATTTATTACTTTCAAGTATTTAAAGGTTATCTGCCTAAAGAGAAGGGTGTCTTTGGGGAGTTTTCAAAAGGATAATTGATTGCATTCACGTTACATGTGGGGAAAATCACGAAAAAATCTTATGCGGCTTACCTGTTCGAGAGCGGGTTCGAACTACCAGTGTTCAACGTATTTATCCACATTAGTTTACTAGAAGTTTGTCGGGATGTAAATTTGATCAAGTTTTGAGCAGACTGTTTGGAAATAGTTTTCTGTGTGTATATTTCACTTCTGAAATAAAACTGGTTGTTTCCATGTTCTACCCATCTGAAGCGTAAAACGATCATTTTAACATGGACAATCTTTCACAGATCTATCCCTCTCTGAGCAAAGTGTTGGACTACTTCGTCAAAATTCATTATCTAATCTAATAGGGATGTGAAGATGAATCATAAAATGTTTGTTTCTTAAACAATTAGCAAACGAAGATCAGTTGCTTAGCTTACCATAATAAAACACGAGAGGTTTACCCGCTTTAGGAAGGATGGCTTCGTCGAGAACGTCTCAAGAAAAATTAGTTTAGCATGAGAAAGCTACAAAAATGGCATGCTTCTAACCCTTTTAGTCATCAGCACGATCAGGCGTACAGGAAAACCCCGGAAAAATCTGCCAATAGCTTCAATGTTTTAGCCACAATGCAACTGTTGGGCTAGTATAATTTAAGAAATTTATCCTGTAATAACCTAAAGAATTGTACCGTTTCATTCAATTAAATTAGTGTGACTTTCTTTTTTTTCCTTTATTCCTTTAAACTAACTGTAAAAATCATTTATATTTTATGCACTCAGCCCTCGCTTAGCGCTGCTCCGTTTAACTTATTTCAGTATTACGCGGTAGTATTGAAATTCCCTAAAATCGGATGCAGTATCTTCACTGCCTCCAAAAGTTAAGGAGCAGCTTACCATTACAAAAATGTGAGTAACGTTTAAATTCACCGTTCATATGCATGACAGTATTGAAGTTTAAGAAAATATATGCAAAAACAATGACTACCACTTTTATTTTATCGAAATGAATACTTATATAAGACTTGAAGAAATAATGCAAAAATTGTAATATTTGTTCACGAGTGTTGATTTCCAGTTATTATTACAGTTTCATGGACAATATCCAGGAGAACCTATCAATGTCCAGGAGAAGTCGTTGGCCCGATTTGTTGAGGTGGCGGGAGATCAGATGGATGGAAATAGGGATGTCACAAGCTGATGCTGCTAGACGTCTCAATGTCTCTTTTAGTGTGGTCTACCGCCTATGCAATGATTCAATCCGAGGATTCTGTGTCTGAAAGACATGTTCCAGGCAGACCTAGAGTTACAACACCTGCCAGAGGCCTTTACTTAGCTCTTTCGGACCGAAGGAGGAGTAATTTTATTGTGCCTCAGCTCATGGCAGATCATTTAGTGGCAACACGAACAAGAATCTCAGCTTCCGCTATGCGCGGAAGCCTGAACAATACAGGTCTGTATGCAAGACGACCAGTTGTCTGTGTCTCATTTAAACGAGGACGCAGAGGTGCCCGTTTATGTTGATCAAGAAAACACGTCTCGTGGACCAGTCAACAATGGGCGTCTGTTCTCTTCATAGACAAGTCCAGGTTCACATTGGAGAGTCATTCAGGTCGTCAGCTGATCTGGAGAGAATAACGCACGAGATAAAACCACTCCCACATTGTGGAAACACACAGTTACAGAGGTGGGGGAATAATGGGTTGAGCTGGAATCTCTCTCGGTAGTCACACTGGCCTGCATGTGTTCCATGGAGAAACTTTAACCGTTGTGAGATGTTGAAAGGAGATCCTTGATCAATATGTCCGCCTATATGCCGCTCCTATTGGTCCTGGATTTCATCTGATGGACGACGATGAGCGACTGCACCGAGCTCGGGTTGCTGAAAAATATCTTGAGGGTTACGGTATGGAGCGGATGGAATGGCCAGCTCAATCCCCAGACCTGAATCCGATACAGTATCTTTGGGACTACCTTGGGAGACAGGATGCTGCTTTAAGGCCTCCTCCGAGGTCGTTAGATGAGCTTGAACAATTATTACTCCGTGTCTGTTCTTTGTTTCCCATTTCACTGACCGACAACTTAATTGACAGCATGGAAAGTCGCTGCCGCCCATGTATTGCAGCTAGGTGTGGACACATTCCTTATTAGAACACATTTTTGAAATGTTACCACCCCATTTTTCCTCCAAAAATTGTGACATACTGTTTCTGCAGATTTCTCTGCCAAGAGTATAATTTTTTGTAGTAATTTATGTTTGTGTTGAGCTTTAGAAACATTCTATGTCGCATTCATTAAAGAATTGTTTAGAGAACATATCCTGTAAATTTCTTTTTCCTGAAATGTTGCTTCATTCTCAAAATAGACAAAACATACCTGCTGTTCCTTAACTTTTGGAGGGCAGTGTATATCGCTCGATTGGTTTAGGATTTAAAGCTACTAAAGATCGCTTAAACACTTCTACTAAAAGGTAACGTTAAAGGAAAGTTTAAATTAAAACCACTATTTTTATCATTTTAAAACCGCTGGAGCATTGAAGAGAATTTCAAGATAATATTTAACAATAATTTTGGAGTTCAATAAAAAATTTTGGATTACTATAAAAATTTTCATGTTTCAGTACTGAAAAAGAACTTTCAACGAATTTTCTAAAAAAAGGTTTGGTCACTATAACGAAAATTATATATAAGTTTATACAAAATAATTAAAATTTTGATAGAAATTCAAAGGCAGAGCGAAAGGATTTTGACGCGATGTCTTGTTAACTAACTGTTGAACGAAGCAAGAAAAGGCATACGACGCTAAGAAGACTTAGTTACGCACATGCACACACAAGAGGGGAGGGAAACCGAGTCGAATGAGAAGAACCGTCTTCACCACAAACAACAACTTTTTCACACTATTTTTTTTTATTTTCATGAATGTTTAACAAATAAAAATCGATATTAGGAATTAATGCAACAAAAGAGTATTTAACAATTAATGCTACAAAATTTTTAAAAAAGCATAAATTTTCTTACTCCCTCTTCTGTTTCTCTAATCTCTATTATTTACTTGTAAACTCATTGAATGCAGTTTTATTTAAATTTAGATCACCTAAGTGGGATCTTATTGTAAACTTATTTTAAGTTTTGATGATAAAATTTCAGGTCCAAACTGTAAGTCTACCTTACTTGATTCAGTTTTTACCTCAGAAATATGAGTTAATGATTTGTCTTTTAAAATATATTTTGTTGTATAATTGCTTAGTATTTGTATTATTACCTCCAACTGGCAAACATTCTAATATGGAAGTGCGAATTTCGATATTTTACTTTTAGAAATATTGAAAATGAGGATTGCAAAATTTAGTTAATTACAACTGAAATGGATACATCCACTTTCTATTTCATGTCTCACAGCATGACATATGCTTATGCGTAACATAAGAACTAATACGTTGTAACGTAAAATTGATAAATGTATCAGAATCACAATAGGCGCTTGATTAATCACGCAGTTTTAATGAAGAAATTCTATTAAATTCGCGTTTGTATCTTTAGAGCAAAGATGATTTTGCTAGCTCGGCAAATACAACATAAGTGAAGCATATGTTTATTTAAGTTAAATTCAATCAATTCTGAATAGCTGTTACATTTCAAAGATCGCATTAAATTATCACAAGATTTATTCATATGTAAGGCTCAGAGAATGACTCGTCATCACTTCTGCATTTTAAAAACTCGTCAAAATCTTGTCAAACTTCGTCTTCAGCAGACATAATTTGTATTTACTAAGGCATCTGTCTATAATGATATTTCATATTCCTATTTTAATGCAAATTGATATTGATTCAAAAACTATTTTAAAAAGAGATGCAAGTTTAAATTATGCAAAGTTGATATTTAACACAATTACTGTAGTGTTTTAGTTCTATTATATTTTAATTGTATGATCAAATGCATGACTCAAGCCATCACGTTTTTTGCCTACATCTATATCAACAACAGAAAAAAAATATATATATAGCTGAGCATATCGTTCCTTTGCACCATGAAATGGTCTTAGGATTTTCCAGTTTATGTTCCTATTTTAGCCAGTTGCATTTTTTGACTCTGCAGTGAGTCAGAATAGTACAATGTTCACAATTAGATTAAAACAAAAACATGTAAATAAGTGTAACTATTAAAAAAAACTGTAAGTTTTCAGATTTTAAATTATGTCCAAAGGAGCTTTTTTAGCGTTTTGTGTGTTACCTTTATTTATTAAATATCATGTTCTTCGCCCTTAAACCATAAAAATTCAGTTCAACAGCAATATCGCAAAACAATTTTAAAATCAGCATATCTTTAGAATTTCCGATAGACAGTTCCGCGCGCTGGAGATAAAAATTCCCCCCCCCCCCGTAGATTGTCGCCATTGCTCGCTTTTAAATCGTTGAGTTTGTTAACCAAAAATTCGTTAAAGTTTTACAAAACATGAAATAGATAATAAAAACAATTCCAAGTCCCAAATTTGGGCTTCTAGATGCCCATACTCGGGTGCAAACGTACGTTATTCAAAATTGGATGGTTTGAGGTACCTTTCTGTTATCACAATGCGAGAAACATACAAACATTTACGCAAATTCTTCATTATTTAATTTCTTTTAATATAATACAGGGCGATAATATTCGGTGGGAACAATTTGACAAACGAATCGGACATTTATTGTGAACCAACCCAAAATGACAAAACGAAAATAATAGTCCTTCAGGGCAAATTACCTCTTTGACCTAATAATTTTGCAAAACGTAAAACTGTCGAGAGTGGTCCCTGCTTCGGTGGTTCTTATTCCAGCAACTGTCTGAATGCATTTCTTGATGCATGACTGACGGCCATAAATGCAAATGTAAGCGTCAAAACTTTCAAACAGGAAGCATTCATTAATCAACTATATTTATGAAGTTATTGAAATAGATATTCATTTATATCCTCAAATTTTCTATTCCCTTGAATAATAACGTGCAAAATAAATGTAATAGAGAGAAAATAAATTAATCTGGCGAAACACAACATTACAGTAACTGTCACTTCCTGCCTTCTTCCGCTACAGAAAAGAAAATTGTTTTTATCCGAAGTCATAAATTTCCCAAAGTGGAATTTCCTTTTCCTGCCTCATGTACTTGGTGACACGTTTCTCACATTAAATATAATTGGGTAGGTATCATATAAAGCCGTCAAAGAGCTAAACATGATCGCACATATTCAACAATATAAAAGAAAAAAATTAAGGGTAACTCGAGTTAGTTTTATGTAGTAATTTTTGTTACACATCCCGAATTTAGTATGAATTCACATTAAATGCATCTTTATAGTTTAGAGTTTATTATTTCAACAAAGCCAATTATGAGAAGCAAATTAGTGCTACACTTTACATTTAAACAACTTTTTACCATTATAATGATATAATTGAGTCATACACATCCTAAGCGCATATATTCTTCGTAAACTTTTGGGATTAAATAAAGATTAGTTACAACTTATAAAAAATGAAAAGGAATTTTTTGAGCACCTTATCTTTCAGTTGCAACTTTTAAAAAATGAAAAGGAAATTTTTTGAGTGCCTTAGCTGACTCATTCATAC
The DNA here is from genome assembly GCF_044657685.1 of Stegodyphus dumicola. Classification (NCBI taxonomy): domain Eukaryota; kingdom Metazoa; phylum Arthropoda; class Arachnida; order Araneae; family Eresidae; genus Stegodyphus; species Stegodyphus dumicola. Next base: position 136,860,220 of record NC_140781.1, on the reverse strand, counting down.
TCATATATTGAACTCATTTATATGTACCTCCGAAAATTCTGCAGACTACTTAAATTCATTTCTCTTACTTGAAATATGTCTCACATCTTCAACGAATCATGAAATTAAGATGAATTTGGTTTCATCTTGAGAATAGTGTTTAGTGAAGGATGATTTCACATGCCACTGGACCGCAAATACCGAATCCTGGACAAATTTTGGACGTTTGTATCTATAGTATTTGAGGTAAGAGTGCAATTAATCTGAAGATTCTCTTGAGAGGTTATTTATAGAGAAAGAAAAGCACAAACTCTTAGTTTCTGTCCCTAGCCTACCCCATATATACCCATTTTCTCAGCTTAAAAGAATATTATTAATGTGTTAGGGTCTACAGCAGAAGTCCCCAACTTTATGCCCCCCGGGGCACCACTGAGCCCGCTGCTGTAAGGCCATGTTAAATTAAATTTTGAATAAAATATTTTATAATTAACAATGAATTAGATAAATATAAGCGTATTTAAAAACTTTTGCTTTAATCATATGTTTACCATTTTAAATGGGCTTACCAGACGTCCCGGCTTGACAGGAATTTCTCCACTTTGAACGTCTTGAAGTCCGGTCAGTTTGCTATTTTTTTGCTTATTTGTTAAAAATTACAAAAATGTTAAATATGCATACATTAAAAATGTTGTAATGCCTTCCTGTACTACTGTTCGTAGATGGTGCTAGACGTACAACATTATTATATATTCTGCATTATGGTGCCATGTACGAAGGGGAATCCTAATTTAATGTGTATTCCTCTAATTTCTATGTTACGCACTGAAGAGCCAAACCATTATGACCATCTACTCAATAACGCGTTGCGCGAACTTTGGCGTGCAACTCGCTTTGCCATGGATGCCACAAGTGCTTGGTAGATGGCTGGAGACAGGTTGTATCATATGTCTAAGTAGCGGTCATGCAAAGTCGAGATATTACGACATGGTGGTGTTTCAACTCTGAGCTTCCGCTCGATGACATCTCAAATGTGCTTTATCGGTTTACGATCCGGCCAGTTAAGTGGCCAGTACATTAATTGGAATTCATCCTTATGCTTCTCGGACCACTCCAACATAATTCGAGCCTTGTGACATGGGGAGGTGTCCTGCCCGAAAATTCCATTTCCAGTTGGGAAGACAGATGAAATGCAATCCAGAATTATGTTCAAATAGTCTGCAGCTTTTATGCTCTTTCTACCGCAACTAAGGGTCCCAAAGCCGCCCATGAGAACGACCCCAAAGTATAATACTGCCACTACCAGCTTGTGTAGGACCTACTGTACATGAGGGAGGAAATTTTCGTCTGGAAGACTGCTGTGATAAGGTAGCATAGAGGTTCTTTGTCTAGGATGAATGATTTCAGATTGCAATGGTAGCCCTTTCAAATCAGCGGTGAAATCCTGTGCAATGAGGTGCGGCTTCGAAAATCACTCCAATAGACAAAGAGATAAAAGAAGTCTTTTCATCAGGGTCAGAAAATGGACACTTTTGTTATGTACGAGTGAAGGAATCTTCCCCCTCCGGGTGTTCAGCGCAAGTAACGACACAGTGAGATATAAAATGTGGTTTCCTAAAAAGAGACCGAACTTTCCTGCTGGAGCTATGGGCATATTGGTCCGCTAGAACTATCACTCCTCGTGTATAATACGGTAGAGCATGCTTCCAGTTAACGGAAATTACGAGACTGAATGTATTCAGATCCCACATCGTCTGGATATGCAATTTTTAATGTGCAATTTCATCGTGGGATATATAGCAAGATTGCGCCTGTCTTTGACAAGAGCCTTGAGCACCATACAGGTGATAGTTCGACATCGCTCAGTTTCGCCCAGAATTTTGATGGAGAACACCCCTGGGAAACGGGTCCGAGAGTCTCCCACTCCTCTTACCATACCACAATTTCTCAAGAGGAATTTCGGCTTGCCATATATTTAGAATGTCCAATATCACAAAGACACTATACATTTTACAAAATCCATGCCTTCTCCGGGATTCGAACCCGGGCCCTTCGGTACTGCAGTAAGCTCCGCTAACCACTATACCATCTTGGCGGCTCACTAATTTGTGTCTTTTCTATTAAGCTGTGCAACAGTCCTCTAATATGAAGAATGTTTCTAATATAAACAAATCCTATTTGTCTCTTGAATATACTTTTCTTTCAACGGACAATGAGTCTAGTGTGGTCTGTAAGCCTTGCCTGGCGCTGTAGTTTGACAGACGGTAATTACTGTTGGCTGAGGCAAAAAAAATGCTGTTTGTTTTACCCTGATTTTAGTTAAAATTTCGATGAAGTTTAGTGAATTTCCTAAATAAAATAATCCAGGCAATTTCAACTTTGCAGAATATAATTTTCATGCTTTATAGTGTCAATTAAAAAAGAATATTTTTAAAAAATCATCGCTTTTATATTTCACAACGAAGCAAGACCACTTTTCGCTTAATGATAGGAAAGTTGAAAGCACGACATATGAAAAGTTTGTATTCCTTTAATTTCTAGCATAATTATTATTATAATTAAGTTTAAACAAAATTTGTTAGTTCGAAGTTAGTGCATTCCTTTCCTAGAATATTAGAATATTCTGAAAAACTGTCTTATAAGATAGCTTTTCCTTACTTTTCATATGTCTTCATGGTATAATTGGAAACATACTCGATGCGTACTCGAAAGGTCCAGGTTTCAAGTCCTGGTGAGGGGCACTGCATATTTTTTATGTCTCCTGCTTCAGAAAATATATATATATATATATAATGATTCTACAAATGGATCTCGAACTAAAAGATGGCGGACGATAATTCATCACCACCAGGATTTGGATACTGAGTCGTCGCCCTTTAAAAGGGGGACTATATAAGGTAGTTTCTCCCGCATGCCTTCATGGTGTAATTGAAAGCACACTCGACGCGTATTAGAGTCACCTCAAATATGCGTCCAGTGTGCTTGCACTGCACACACGCAAAAAAAATATTATGACTCTACAGTCTATTATATAGTTTTGATGAATTTCAGGAAAACATATACTCTTTAGTTTCTTCTCCAATCTTCTCTTTTGGATAGCAAATTGTGAGACTAAACTCCAGGTGTATACCATTAAACATAATTAATTTGTAATTTCTAACCGATTTATATCATTTAAAGTTAGGTTGAAAATTATTTAGGAGCAGGTTTTGAATAAAAATTCTTTCAACTTCAAAAGCGATCAACCACAGGTTCTTCTTCAGATGAAAAAAAATTTTGCAAAGTTGGAGCAAGCGACAACCATTTTATATCGAAAGTAATATGTAAAGGAAAGCGAAAACTAACGAAGGCCATCTACGAAGAGCAACTGTAATGAACTATGGGAAACTAAGGTATTCAATTTCTGAAATCGAAATGGAAAACTGGACAGGAATTTATGGAATTAACTACAAAAGATAAATTTTTGTAAGAAAAATTCTAAGGAAATCCAGTTCACGAACCGAAGAAATTCCTTGGATAACTTTTGCAGAACTAAACTCCATACTGCGATCAAGCGCTCAATTTTGATTATTTAGAAGAAAATGGTTTATTTATCCCTTTCAGACAAATAATCCATGCTCCTTGATCGGATATTTTAACGCTCTTTTAATTTGGCCGGTATATGCCAAACCACGCTTCCAAAAATCAAAATCAGAGATGCAGACTTTAAGATTCCAACAATGATTTTTCTGTTAGGAAAGAAAATAAGTTAAAATTTGAAGTTCTAAATATTCGAGGAGTTTTTAACTGAAAAAGGATGAAATAGTACAATGATAGTTATTTATAATAGAAATCTGTCTATTTCTAAAATCAGAATGTCTTTTTGACAGCAAGAGGATAACTGTTTAAAGGCTTTTTCAATGGTTTTCAATGGTTTCAATGGAAACCTTCTCTGTCAATGGCAACAGATTTCGAATAATCCAGATTTCTAAATCTTAGTTTTTAAACATTTTGTTAATAAATATGTTCCTCAAGAGAAGCACTAGATTTAATTTTGCTTTGCTTCATTCGTTTTTGCTACATTGTTTTCTATATACTATGGTTGTCCTTCCTCCCACGTCTGAAAAACTTTGTTTCCGAAGAAGACGGGCCTGTGTCTGATTTCTGTCGATTGTCTTATAATGCATTATTATTCAAAATCTGCCCCAGATTAAAATTTATTTTCTGCTTAATTTAAATTCTGAATTGACGTGTCTTTCTTCGAATTAAAGATTTAGCAATTCACATCATTTCTAGAATCAAAACTATTTGCTTTGACGGCTAAGACTCATCAGGTCTGAGGAATGATTAAAAATTAAGAAATTGTTTCAAGAGCCATTAACAAAAGTTATTTAGATTGCTTCCAGGAAATATTATTGCATCCTATATCTGCGAATTACAAGATTTTCCTGCAAAAAATTATTAAGATTATTTTTTTTCAAATCGTTTCAGCATTTTCTAAAAAAATTATTTCTGTTCCCAAGCATATTATTTTGTCAAAATATCATTATATTAAACATTTCTCAAATTAAAGCTTTTTGTATTACTCCCTTATGAATTGGTGATATTAAAATGAATCGTCAATATTTTAGCACATCTGCTGAAAAAGATTTTAAATATTCTACACCTGTGGAAAATAAATCATTGAAATAATGTTTTTAACGGAGCAAAAAAAGATATTTGAAACAACAATTAAATATTTTACGATGCCTTATTTTTTCCGAATGTGTAATAATTTGTAAGCGTATCTTACATTTTATTCATCGATAATCATCCCAAATGGGAATTTATGCGGTCTCTCTAAAATAGCTTTTTCAAACTAATAGATTGAAAATGAAATACATTGGAGCAAATTAAAATGATGTTAATTAATAAGCAATGCATGAGAAAAATTGCAAATAGGTTGCTTTAGGTTAATATTTGACTAAATAAAAGAATTTCGAATACGATAATAAGTGACAAAAATTATTTCACTTTAAAATCTCTTGCTGGAAAAAAAAATCAAATTTAGCAGGATCAAATAGATTTAACACTGTACTAAGCTTGAAAATGCAATAACTAAGCTCAGATTTAATCACTTAGCTGAAATAAATCTAAATGAGAATTAATATATCTCTTGTTATATTTCCTTTAAAATAATGAAGCCTTTTATCTTAATTTTAATGAAGCCTATTTTATACTCTGAATTCATAACCATTATCCTGCTTTTTTATTTGTTTCTTAAATAAAATAAAGGGAATTGAATATAAATGAAAGAGTAAGAAATATCTTAAGACTTTAAGTTAAAACTGCTAGGAATTATTCGCAGTTTTCCTGTCGAACTCTAATTTCTCCTTCGAGGAAATAAAGCTGATTTTCATTACATTTAGATAAAATCTGTTTTGTGACTCGGAATGTATTCCAAGCTACCTTTATTTTTTGTTAAATATGAAGCAAGATTTAACATTACTCTAAAGTGATTTCATTAGTGACGGTGTGATAAAGTGTATAGGGCATTTGCTACCTTCTTTCCGCATGCTTTTGTGGTATAATGGTAGCACACTCGGCGCGACAGGTCCAGTTCGATTCGACAGGTCCAGTTTCGATTCCCGGCGAGGGCATTACTTATTTTTCGTTTTTCCTACCTTAAAATATCCTAATGAATCTCCAAACTCATTTCTGAAATTCGTGCAATGAAACAACAGAGTTCTATAGAATTATATTTAAATTTAGGAGTTTTCAGAGAACGTTCATTGTTGTTGAGGTCGTGTCCATATTACATGAAACAATGGTTGCCCATAGACCTGTTATATACTAGACGGAGCATCGCCATTCAAAACCGGGTGAAAAAGTGGCACAGGAATGAGCTGCAGGAGTTTGGGCATGAAATGGAACTGAATCCAGACTTTGGCGTACTATCGCCATGGCTGGCCATTTTTTCCTCTCTTTTCTCTCAGTTCGAAATGCGAACTTGGAAAGACGTCATTTCGCAGAAGCTGCCGTTGAATTTGCAGAAGAGGTTAGATCGATAAACACCAGCCAAAATTAATAATTTCCCTAAAATTGGACACTTTATTTTAAATTTTAATTAAAATTTAAATAATTTTCATGCTGTAGAATAATATTTTGCAATATGTCCATCGGCGTCTACAAAATTTAAAATAAAATAAAAAAAAACTGGAGAGAACAAACTAAATAATAAACTAATAACTAAATAATAAATAATAAACTAATAGCAAACTAAAAAATAAATAAGTAAAATTAATAAATAAAAAAGAAGGCTTTTTAGTACTTAGGACAGAATAAAAAATAAAAAAATAGATAACATAAGAAGAATGAGTGAAAACAGAAAATAGTACAAAAAGGAAATTTAATATTAATACGAAAAGGAAATTTAATGTTAATACGAAAAGGAAATTTAATGTTAATACGGTGTATTACAGAGAACTACAGAGTTAGCAAATCAGTGAGAAAGATATTAAATAAAATGAACTAAAAATGAATGTCAATATAGCAGATATAAGTTAAAAGGAAGAGAGAGAGAGTGGTAAAGAATTAAATTATGAAACAAAAAGGTGGCGATGCTAAATAATTAAATTATGAAACAAAAATTAAGACTTCCTTTTACTAGCAAATATATATATTATGCACGTTGCACAATGTAGTCGTACTTATTTTAAATAATTTTAGAAGGTAAAATTTAAATAATGTTCATTATTTTTAAAAAGAAACTTAAAACTATTAAAGTTTTGAAATTTTGAAATTTAACTGCTAGATAATTGCTATTTTCTTAATACTTAACAAATTCTTAATATTTGAATAAATGCCAGAAACATGATATAAGAAAGAAAATACGTGATTGAAGGTAAACAAATTTGTTATATTTGGATGCAAGAAAAGGGGATAAAATAAAGTCATTCATGTCCACCCAAAAAAAACATAATTTTATGCAGTTCTTACACAGTGTTACATCAACATTACCAAGTATTAAATACATACATTACTACTTCGCACATGTCCGCATGAGCAAACGCATACAAAGAATATATAAACAAACGTATTCAAAGCAGTCTGTTGGCGTACAAAAAATGTCGCCAAAGCAGAATACTAGACTAATTAAAATTATATTGTACTACTAAAATTTTAACATTTTTTTCAGAAAACAGTTATTAGAAACATTCATATATATTAAGATACTTTTATTTAAATGTTATTTCAAGTATGCATACATTATATAAAATTAGAAAATCTATTTTTTATTAGAAAAAGGCAAGTAGAGTGGATAAAAAAACCTCTACATTTTATAAAATTAGGTTTTAAAACATTAGAAAAAGCTCAGTTGTGAAATGTTACTCCTCCATCTTTCACGTATCTGGAATTACATCCATATGCGGAGCACGAAAGTATCATTTTGGAAGTCCGAAACAATGCGCTTACACGCAAAACACTTGCTTCTCACAAATTCTCCATAGAACTGTAATGGTAACGAAGATCCGCGGGAAATACGATTTGGGAAATGTTCCAAATGTCACGTGGTTCTCATTCCTGTTCCCCTTCAGGGTTGCCGTTTCTCTCTCTAGTACATTACAGCTCTATGTGGTTGCCACAGCCTGAGAGGTTGGACTTCTATTTTCCACCCCAATTTTGCGGGAGAGCACCCCGGTGGAGATTCGGGGTTCTCCCACACCTCTCCACTCCCACGAGTCCACACGAGGGGACTTTCGTCTGGACGCATATTTAGAGTACCGCAATGCCGCACCGACACTATACATTTACAGATAAATGTCTTCTCCGGGATTCGAGCCCTGGCCCTTCGGTACCGTAGTAGGCTCCCCTAACCACTATACCGTCTGGGCGAATAGAAAGTTCATTTGCTTACAAAGATGTAGCCTATGACTTTCGAATTGAAGTCTGAAGCTTTTGGCCTTAGTGGATATAAAATCTAAAAAACCCGTTTTTACTCAGAATAAAAACGGTTAATCGCTTCATTCTTTTATTTCTGTGTGTGTGTTTTGCAGTAAGGAACTTGAAAAACCAGCTATGCTTTCATTGAGATTAGAATCACACATCTTATCACTGTTAGTTGGACGAGTATAGGCCTGAAGCGCAAGCCTGAAGGCCTGTGTCGCGTTTGCTTACTAGAACTTTACTTCCACGGACGCCCTCTGGCGAAAGAGACTAAAAGTAGTCAGTTGAACGGCTGACGCGTCTAACAGATGTATAACGATAGACCGTCTCCGTATAAATTATGCTTGTAATCATTATAACTTGTAAATATTTTGTAGATATCTTTCATATGAATTAAAATTTCTTAAAAAAATTATAGCGGTGTTTCGCAGTGAATCGAAGTTCATCATAGAGACGGATACCGACAAGAAGGAAAAGCAGGCAGTTCAGGGCAGCCCTATTTAGAAGGTAAGTGAACTTTCCCTTATCTATTTAATGATCTAAAAATTTTAATAGTGCAAAGTTGATAAAATTTTTAACATGGCGCCCGAACAGGGACTGCCAGTAACTGCTGTTTTCCTAACTATTGAAACTGTCTAAATTGATATCAGTTATATAGATAATAAAAAGCATAAATAATTAGTGAATTGCTGATAGTTATTGAATATTAAACAATGACGGAATTCATCGATACATTGCAAAGGAAACGCGGCCACATAAGGGCTGCCGTTACAAAATTAACTGGCCGAATCGAAACTGAATTACTAAAAACAGAAGTGAATGCAGAGGAACTAGAAATTTTTTTAGAACTCTTGAATGAAAAATCGAACGTGTTAAAACAAATAGATGCCGATATAGAAAAATTAATAGATATAAAGGATATTGACCAGGAATTAAACGGTGTTGACGAATATCGTGAAAGAATAACTACATTTAAATACAAAGCTAACAAAAAATTGAAAGAAATTAATATAGAACAACAAAAATTGAGTGTGTTAAGAAGCACTGAACAGTTAAGTGAAAGTATTATAGAAAACGTTAAAATCGAAAGTCATAATGTGAAGCTTCCTAAACTTACGATTTCGAAGTTTTATGGCGAGAGCTGCGAATGGCTGACATTTTGGAACACTTTTTCATCAGCCATACATCAAAATAAAACGCTTGACGCTATAAGCAAATTTAATTATTTGAAATCCTTTTTGGGAGGCACTGCTTATAACACCATTGACGGTTTCGATTTAACCGAAGAAAATTACGAAACTTCATGTATACTCCTCACAGAACGATTTGGAAATAAAGATGTACTGATAAACGCCCATATAGATAAATTACTGAAAATAAGACCTCTAAAGGATTCTAATGAAATTCAAAATTTCCGTAAGTTATTCAATTATATACAGAAACATATTCGATGTCTTGAATCATTAAATATGACCTCAGAAACATATGGAGCTTTATTAACGCCTATTTTGCTTAAAACATTGCCCGCAGATTTGGTTTTGGAATATAATAAAACAGTTCGGAAATCAAATTACGATTTGAATCACCTAGTGGAATTTCTTTCTGAACAGTTAGTTGCGCGGGAACGTACATTCCAGACGGTCCAGCCAAACGCGGCGCCGCAAAAGCATAACAAACTGAGTGAAACCAGACCTATTGCGAAACACACAGCTTCGGAGTTGACGAACGCAAGTTTGCGGGGGGGACAAACACCATGTGTTTTCTGCGACTCTTCTGATCACGAGTCTATAACGTGTAAACAAGCATCTTTATGGTCTACTGAGAAAAAAAGGGAGAAATGCAAAGCGAAAGGAATATGTTATCGCTCTTTACATCCACGGTACCTTAGTTTGAATTGCACTTCTAGAATAAGATGTGAATTATGTAAACTACGACATGCCACTATAATGTGTTTTAAAAACGAAAACGGAGAAATTAAGGAAGAACAATTTGAAAATAAGGCCTTAACGAATAATTCATCCTATGAAAGTGTAATCTTGCAAACTTTAATTGTCAATGTTTACGGAGATGGTGAAAGCAATTTTATACGAATAATTCTGGATACCGGAAGTAGCAGATCATATATCAGCACATTTCTTGCGGAGAAATTAAAACTAAAATCTTTAGATCAGGAAAGTGTGACTCATGGGCTTTTTGGAGGGATAAAAAAAAGGGAAAATCACAACAAGTATCTGATTAAGTTAAATAATCCAGAAACAGGATTCACATGCGAAATGGAAGTTTTGAGCCAAAAAACCATATGCTCACATATTCCAAAACTGGAGGATAGGGACTGCATAAAGAAACTAAGAGGTTACAAAATTTTTCCCAGTGATGTAATTAATGAGAATTCTTGTTTATTTGAAAAACACCCTAATGAAATACACATGCTTGTAGGAGCAGATTATGCCGGAAAATTCTTTACAGGGCAAGTAAAACACGTAGCGGAGAGTTTAGTAGCGATGAATACACACCTTGGTTGGACAATATTAGGGAGAACAAGGGTAAAGGGAAAGAATTTTAATGAAGTTCTTTTATCACTACACATTAGTGACAGAAAAATTTGTGACTTGTGGTCTCTTGATTCAATCGGAATAACTGAACCAGCTCTTTCGCAAACAAAACAAGAAATACAAAAGGCTACAGAAAATTATTTTATCCGTACTTTAGAAAGAGATGACGCTGGAAGGTATCAGGTATCACTTCCATGGCTTCAAATTCATCCTGAGTTGCCAGATAATAGAATCCTTGCAGAAAAGCGTCTGAAATCTTGCGTGAGAACCCTTCAGACTAAGAATTCCTTAGAAGCCTACGAAACTGTTTTAAAGGATTGGGTAGAAGAGGGAATAATTGAACCTATCGATATTTCGGAGGCAGAAAAGATCAAAGGGCATTATCTGCCACATAGACCAGTGTTTCGGGAAAATTCGACTACCAAAATTCGACCAGTGTTCGACGCATCTGCAAAGGAGAAAAATTCGGTATCTCTGAACGACTGCCTGGAAAAGGGTCCTAATTATCTTGAATTGATCCCCAAAATTTTGACAAAATTTCGAGAGGGGAAGTATGGAGTAATTTCGGATATAAAAAGAGCATTTCTTCAGATAGGTGTGAACCCAGAGGATCGAGATTTTCTCCGATTCCTACGGTGGGAGAAAGGACAGCCTGAAAAACTGACTACATATCGGCACCGAAGGGTTGTATTCGGCGTAAACGCCAGCCCCTTTTTACTCGCTGCCACGATTAACTACCATTTGGAAAATGTACCAAAACAACATCAGGAAACAGCTTCAAAGCTAAAGAAAGCCATGTATGTGGATAACTGCGTAGCGAGCGTGGAATCAATTGAAGAATTAAACTCATTTATCAAAGGATCTAGAGAAATAATGGCTACTGCAAAATTTGACCTAAGAGGTTGGAAACATAATAGACTTAAAAATGAAACTTCAATTCTAAACCTTTCTGATAAAGATTATGAAGATGTTGTGTCAGTATTGGGATTGAAATGGGACTTGTTTGACTATACTTTGTCTTGTCACGTAAAATATGAAGAAAACCCTGTATTGAGCAAAAGATCTGTTCTTTCCGAATTGAGTAAAATCTTTGACCCAATTGGGTTTACTCGTCCAGTTACTCTCATGCCTAAATTGATTCTGCAATAGTGCTGGAAACAGAAAATTAACTGGGATACTAATCTGCCGAAAGATCTAGCAAGGAAATTTTTCACATGGTCATCTCAGTTAAAATATTTGAAAGACATCAAAATTCCTAGATTGCTTCCCAAAATAGACGAAAGTACCACTCTGCATGTATTTTCAGACGCAAGCAAGGACGCGTATGCGACCTGCATTTTCCTTAGACACAGCGGTGAGAGTGGAGTCACTTGTCAATTGATACAATCTAAAGCAAGAGTTGCTCCGCTAAAAGCACTCACCATACCTCGACTAGAGATACTCGCTTGCATTATTGGAGCCAGGCTCTCTCATAAAATAAGAGAAGACTTGAAATTAAAAGAGGTTCCAGTTTTTTACTGTACGGATTCCACAAATGCTCTCTTTTGGATAAAACAGAAAGAAAATTGGTCCACGTTTGTAGCCAATAGAATAAATGAGATTCGAAAATTGAGTAACCCAGATCACTGGCATCACATTCCCGGAAAGTTTAATCCTTCGGATTTGCCATCACGCGGTTGCTGTGCAAAAGAATTGAAGAGATCCGAATGGTGGAAAGGACCAGATTGGATTTATCGACCTCCAGAAGAGTGGCCAATTGCAGATGGAGAACATCCTGACTTCGATATAGTAAATGGAGAGAGAAAACGAACTGTGGTTTCAGCCAGCAATAACACGAATACAGATGAATTTAACCTTTTTGACAATATTTCAAAATTCGAAAAGATCATAAAAGTCGTATCTTGGATCTTTAGATTCATTAAAAATGCTACAACACCACCATCTGAAAGAACTCATATGAGAATTTCAGTCGAGGAACTAAAAGGAGCTGAAACAGTGGTTTTCCGACTCATCCAACGAGAATCTTTCGAAGGATTGAAAGATAAAAGAATACGTGCTCTAGAACCTATCATGGACTCCAATGGCCTTATAAAAGTGAAGACACGTATCTTTCTGAAAGACGATGATGCTGACTTTCGTTACCCAGTTTTACTTCCCTCAGAACATCCATTAGTATTAAAACTGATCAAATCTGAACATGAAAGGCTAAGTCACGCTGGAGTACAATTCGTTATGTGCGCTTTGCGTGAAAAATATTGGATCATAAAGAATAGGAAGACAGTACGCAAGGTTATAAAAACTGTGTACGATGTCGAAGGTTCTACTCTGATTCATATAAGATTCCTCAAGCGCCACTACCTGAAGACAGAATAAGAGATGCTTTAATTTTTGAGATTATTGGTGTTGATCTGACGGGTCCCTTAATTTTAAAAGGAGGCCAAAAAACATGGATCGTCATTTTTACTTGTGCAATATATAGAGCAGTTTACTTAGAGCTAGTCTCATCTCTATCAACTGAAAGTTTCCTGCACGCGTTCAGGCGATTCATCGCTCGAAGGGGTAGACCTGTCACTGTATACTCTGACAATGGAGCCAATTTTGTTGGATCAAATAATTTGTTTAAGACCATAGATTGGAATTTTATCTTAGAAAATGCAACAGTTAAGAAAATTGAATGGAAGTTTATCCCCCCTTCTTCGCCATGGTGGGGAGGGTGGTGGGAAAGATTAATTGGAGTACTAAAGAGAATTCTTCGAAAGGTACTAGGAATATCTTGTCTGAACTACGAAGAATTGTTGACAATCATTTGTGACTGAGAGAGCATTATGAACAACCGTCCTCTCACGTATTTGTCAGAAGACGTAAAGGATTTAAGAGCTCTCACCCCAGCAATGTTTCTAACAGAAATTCCAGAGACTGGAGTTCCTGAATTAGATCTTTTGGATTCTAAATCCATCAATAAAAGATACCTTTACAGAGCCAAATTGAATAAAGATTTACGAAAAAGATTTCGATCAGAATATTTAGGGCAACTAAAACAAAGCTCAAAAGTCATCCGCGAACCATCTTCTGTGAAAATTGGTGATCGAGTAATTGTGTCCAACAACGAAAAAAGGATAAACTGGCCCTTAGCTAGAATCCTGGAAAATTTTCCATCCCACGACGGATACATTAGATAAGTGAAACTGAAAACTGCACAAGGGGAGATTATAAGACCTACTAAGAACCTCATACCTCTTGAACTCAACTTTACACCTGAGTCGGATATGCAAGTGAGGTACAGAACTCGACGTATGACGAAATCTCAAAAGACTTGAACTACAGGTCAGTTGAGGTCCATCCTCTGTTGATACTGGACCTCAAGGTGGGAGTGTCGCGTTTGCTTACTAGAACTTTACTTCCACGGACGCCCTCTGGCGAAAGAGACTAAAAGTAGTCAGTTGAACGGCTGACGCGTCTAACAGATGTATAACGATAGACCGTCTCCGTATAAATTATGCTTGTAATCATTATAATTTGTAAATATTTTGTAGATATCTTTCATATGAATTAAAATTTCTTAAAAAGTTTATAGCTGTGTTTCGCAGTGAATCGAAGTTCATCATAGAGACGGATACCGACAAGAAGGAAAAGCAGGCAGTTCAGGGCATCCCTATTTAGAAGGTAAGTGAACTTTCACTTATCTATTTAATGATCTAAAAATTTTAATAGTACAAAGTTGATAAAATTTTTAACAGCCTGAGTGCGCTTCAGGCACTCATGAAGGAACGCAATGATTCCTTAAATTACTCCTCACTTAAGGGGCGACTGGGGAAATACAAAGACGTAGCAGTAACATATCAAAGTGGTGACGAATTATTATCACCATATTTCAGTGGGGACGTCACTACAGAGAATTATTAAGATATTCTAGAACCTTTCTCACTCAGATTGTAGCCACGAGTCTTCCAATTACTACTTGGAATGCTAATTAGTTGCATTACGAAAGCACGCATGGTAAAACGAGATTATTAATTATAGCTGTATCAAGTGATGGGAGAGATATGTATATGAAATACCAAAAAAATCAGTATTGGGCTTTGTTTCAAACATCATACATGGAATAGTATTATGAAAAAGTTTCAACGATATTTCTTAGTATCATAAATATCTATATTTACAAAATTCCATTTTCATTTAAAAAGGCTAAATTGGCTTTAAATGAGCCATACAAATGCTTCTCATTTATGCTATCTCTTGAGAAAATGTAATGAAATTTAATAAGTTACGATAACTAAATATTTATGCGCGAAATACTAGATAACTGCCTGAAATCTATTCCTCACAAAAACCCTAGTACTCTTATCTACAATATGAGTTTCAAAGCAAATGTTTTGAAATTCAATATTTAATTTAGAGGAAAAAATAATAATGGTATATCATTTTTACTATATTTTAAAATACCACCGATTCTACATAATTAATTAGATTAAGACTATAAACCTGAGTACACAAACGGTTTAATTTTGTAAGTTATACTTTATAACGGTTATTTTAATTTGGAAGACCTTGTAGAGACATTAGGTTAATTGGAAAAGCCGGAGAGATGAAAAATGAGCAAACGCCTTCGCCGGGAATCGAACCACGGACCTCTGGAATACAGGCCACGCGTCCAAAACTACTACACCACGAAGCCACGCTAGGAAGGCGGGAGAAATACCTTATATACTCCCCTTTTTTAAAGGGTGACTGGGTTTTTCAGGGGACCCATTCGCCAAATTCTGGGTGAGGAGAATCATTATCCAACACCCTTTTAGTTCGGGCGCCACTGTAGAGACATTAGGTTAATTGCGAAAGATGAAAAATGAGGAAACACCTACGCCGAAAATCGAACCACATTCACCTGGAATACCGGCCCAGCGTGTAGAACCACTACACCACGAAGGCACGCTAGGAAGGCGGGAGAAATACCTTATAACCTTTTCTATGAATTTTGTTTCCAACTTACAACTCTCGACCAGAATGAGTTTTTAGAATCGCGCTGAATGGAAATGAGTTAAAAAGAAGTATTTAAGGAAGGTTCAACGTACTTCGTGAGAGAAAGCTAGGAATCCTGAGTAGCGCGTGTTTGCCTTTGGGCTAATTAAAGCTGTTGGCTCGGCCGTATTATTACGTTCATTTTGATATTCGCCGGCTAGTTTAAATTAACGGCCAACTACATTAGACACTTGTGTTTAGTTTTGTCTAAGTCTCCTTTAGTTTAGTTTCTTATTTCTTATTCTGAGTTAAAGCCACACCACCTCTCAGCACAGCCTCCATGAAAAAATAAGGCCAGTAAATGTCATCCATTCGTCTAACTTCGGAAAAGGAGTCTCGGCCCACACATCATGGAAAGATGACTCTGACATAAAGGATGAATCTTATGTTTATACGGATGGTTCAAAAGTTGACGGAGAAGTAGGCTGTGGCCTTATAGTAACTAAGAACAAGGAAACGCTGATAACATGGAAAGGTCATATGGGACAGAATAATTTAGTTTTCCAGGCTGAAGCAATTGCGATTCGCAAAGCTATCGAGTTAACATTCCCCCCAGTAGGATCCACTATTAATATTCTTACAGACAGCCTCTCGGTCATATATGCCTTACGAAATCCCAGACATCCTTCTCCTATCATAGCGGAGATTCAGGACACGCTGAAGGAGCGTTCTTCGACAATGAATATCCTCATATCTTGGATAAAGGCACATGCCGGCATTCAAGGTAATGAGGAAGCCGACAGGCTAGCAAAAGAAGCAGCTCACAATATCGATGCACAATGCGTAATTACCAAACTCCCGTGGTCTCACCTTAAAAAAGCGACAAGGACAGCAGCTCAGCACCAGTGGCAATGGGAATGGGACTCTACCGAACAAAGCAGGAAGACCTATGAATATTACCATAAAGTTTCGCTCGATCGTCTCGAGTCATCCCCACAAATAACGAGATTTGTGACGGGGCACGGGCCTTTTCGCTCCTATTACTATGAGAGGAATTGCAAATACCGAAAGTTGTGCCTGTGGAGGCATTAGTAAACCAGACCATTACTTGACCCAATGCCCTCTAACCGCACAGTGGCATGTGCAGCTTCCAGAACAGGCAACTTCTCATAAGCGTTATCTGATCAAACAGCCAGCATTTCGCATCAAAATATGCAAGATAATGCAGAAACTGGAGGAATTGGGAACAGATTTGTGCAGTGTGGAGTAGTTCCCTGTCAATCTCTCTTCTCTCTCTCTCTCTTTTCTATCTTTTTTTTTTTTCATTTTTATTGTATGTATTATGAAACTTGTATGTATTACGGCCCACTGTATATATTATGAAACATGTATGTACTATGGCCAATGAAAATTATTATGAACTATGTATGTATTATGTAACAGGCTCAATATATTATGAACTATGTAAGCAAGTATGAACTATGTAAGCAACTATGTACTATGTAAGCATGTATATGTATGAACTATGTAAGCAAGTATTATGAAAGATCTATGTATTATGAACTACTTGTATATAAGCATGTACTATGAACTATGTAACTATGTAAGCATGTATTGTGAACTATGTAACTATAAGCATATGTTATGAACTATGTAAGCATGTATACAGGACCAATGTATGCCCTTATAGGTCCCATGAGGTGTTGCCCCGGATAGTTGCGGAACCTAGACTAGACCCGAATAGTCTTAGTAAGCCGCACAGGTGTCCAGATTCTGCTCTCAACTCAACTCAACTCAACTCTGAGTTAAAGCCCCGTGTAGCGGCTTTGTTGTAAGTTCGAGAAAGTGGCCGACTGTTATTCCTATTTGAGTGAAATAAAGGGTATTTTAACCCTTTTCAAGTCTACGCTTTAGTTGTTTGAACTCAGCGATTAGTCGCTAAACAGTTCACTAGGTTCCGCGATGTTCAGCTTAGACAAAAAGTGTAAGAAACCCTACAATTTAATTAAAGAGTAAATGAATTACTTTGAAAATTACAATAACGTATTTAAGAATGACTTTAATCCCATCGATAATTACTTGAATTATACTAAGATGTTTCTCAGAAAGGGGGCAATTGCTAGATATTACTTGCTTAAATCATCGGATGTTTTCAGTTCGTCGAATTTCAGAGCACGAATTCTTTTTAATCAGTTTTGTACTGATTTATCCTTTGCAGTCAGAACAACATCTGAAAAAATTCTTGGTCATATCTTAGAAAATAAAGGAACTTTGTGATGATGGTTTTTTTTTTCTTGTAACATTAATTACCTCTGTTTTACTTTAATGTCAATACTATTTACCTTTTGTAGACACAATTTTTAAACGTTTGTTGATCTCTAAAACAGAATAATAATATCTATGCCCTTGCAATTTAAACTTACTTTCAACCTGATCTATAAGTAAGAGTTCAGCTTAAATTGCGACAAATAGGACATACGGATGTACAAAACAACATAATTCTAAGAACGGGCAACAAATCAAAAACGAAAACTAAGTTTCCTTCTTTAAAATGCAAACCATAAAAGCAGCTTCAAGTTACTGGCTAGAATTCGTATAAAGAAGAAGACAGAGGAATTTAGATTACTGCATTGAAATTCATCATTTAGAACCTATCTGAGAATCAGTTTTGGAAACTAGATGCTTTTGCCGTAGAGAAAATTAACAGCAGCATGAAATCTAATAACTCAAAAAGCGCAGTAATTGCAGTTTTCCGCTTTAACAGTGGCACTATAAACTTTTGAAGTTATATGTATTTTGAGCCTTTCCAAAGGTGACCAGATCGATTATTGGCCGATTGTATAATCCGTAAACCACAAGACATTTTTCCGACTACTATTCTCAGTGGTTTAATGAACAACTTAATTGAAAATGTCGTAGATTTTCTCGTATGTACAGTTTATATGAGCCATTTTCTGTCAGAAAGTCATCCAAGCAAGCATCATACATCAAAGGAAGGTAACCCTGGTATGCTTCGCCATAATCAAATAATCGTGTCCAATTGAAAAGCTGATGTGATAAGCTGAGTAGCGTGTTATCAAGGTAAAACTATGAAGAATTATTATGCTTGACTACGAAGATAAAAAAAATCTTATAAGCCTTTGATTATCAGAAAATAACAGTCAATGAAGTCACAGAAATGGAAGTCTTATTCGTGGATTTTTTCGTCTAATGAGAAAATATGAAAAATGTTGAAAAGGAATTCCGTCGTACCATTTCTTCAAGGACGATTGCGCTGCTTACAGGGTGTGAAAAGACATATGAAATACTTTTTGTCTTCCACAAACGATTTATACCGCAGAAATGGCTCTCAGGGTAATCCGTAGATATAGAGAAGCTGTAAGCTCTTTCTAGCGATGGATTTTCTTTTGCACCTTTTTTTTTTTTTTTTTTTTTTTTGTGTTATTCCCCACCAAAAACTTTATTCTACACGTTTAAGACAAAATTAAGCTTCCTTGAAAAATGTTTTTTATTATTATTACATTTTATCAGCTGTTATTTTTATTGGTATCCATTTATACATTCGCTATTTTTAGAAAGACTTATTTTTAAATTATTTAAAAATTTCTTTAGTTCTAGAAGTATGTATATATATTCCTTTTTAAGGTACGAAATTGTTTACCTCTACTGCAAGCTACTATAAACTTATTTCAAGTTTTATCGACGCTATAATATATACATATATATGTGTGTGTATTTTGTAGGTGAAATAAAATAAGCGTTTATAAACAAAAGCTGGATTGAAAAATAGCTATTTCTTATAAAGTAAAAACATTTCGTGCACTACCTTGTGGAAACTATCAGGCTTTTGGGAGCTGGAAGCATGAAAATCTACTGAATTTTCCTGAGGATTTGAGCTGCGTATCTTCTATTGACTAAGTGGATGTACCTCAAAACTACACACTTTAATCTCGAAAGTATGCTCAAGAGAATGTAGTAATTTCTCCCATTCTCATCTTAAAGAGTGAGCGGGGAAAAGAGTGAGAATTAGTGGAGAATAAATCCGTGTGGCAAGTACTCCACCGGAACTGTAGTTCGGGTGCCACTGTATAGACTCTTAGGCATTCTGTTGTAGGAAAATTAAAACAAAAACCAACTGTAACTTCCCAGTCACTCGAATCACTCGCCTTCCAACTGCTAAATGGATATGTTAACATAACAAGAGCTCTCTTAGTTAGTTTAGAGTTCCTTACAACCCAATTAATGATGAAAGTTTAGAGTAAACACATCTATTATGTGTACACCTAATCATTATTCATCAAACTTTTAGTCAGTGTCGTTCCCCAAGCGTTGCGCTTATCCTACAGCTATAAAAAGGATTACTGCAGCAATAGTTTTCCCCCGTTCATGTTCTATGTAAATTTTGGCACTCACGCGGTTTCTTCGAGAAATTCTCCGGGATAAAGCAAACCTGGTCAGATCTGGAGAAGTGGATGAAAGATTAGTGTCAGTCTGGGAAGAACTGATACTTGATGGCCGTACAGAGCTCCTTATTTTCCAAAGAAGTGATGATCGGTGTTGCATCGAGAATCTCCTCCTTCATAGACGTGCTTTACAGTGACTTTAATCTCTTCATAGATGATAGCCTAAAACTGTCGCTGAGCTATTGAAGAGAGAATATATTTTCAACATGGATTGACTCTCATAGTACCCGGTCCGTCCTAAATCCAATCGACATGTGCGAGGTTCTCAAGAAGCGGTACGGAGCACGTTGCTGATGTTTATAGCGATGTATAGTACAAAAGAAATGGACATGATGCATCAATAGTTAGCCCATAACTTCATACTGTGCATGAATAAGATGATGCATATTCTCCACCTCAGTCAGTATATAAAATTTTCCCCTCTTGTTACCTTGTGCCTTCGTGGTGTAATTGGAAAGCACGACCGGGTAGCATTCGGAAAGTTCGGATTTCGAACCACGGAGAGGGTATATCAGATTTTTCTTGTTTCCTGCTTTGAAATATCTAATGACTCCAAAATGGTTCATTACCTTTTATTTTGAAGAATGATTTTTTTCTTGCCTGCCGCCCTGTCCCATGGACGTTTAAGTTTTGAATTCTTCTGAAATCCTTTCTTAACCTATAATGTTCAGTTGTGCAGTCGTTAGGTTTTTTTTAATGCTGGATATGTGAAAAATGCTTCTGTGTTTTGGTGTTAGCCCATTATGCTCATTTTATACTGCATATTAATATTATGCAAATGTAATATTATTTCTAATGTTACCGAAGTCTCAGGGTGAATATAAATCAAAAGATATGCCTTTAATGCAGATCCAGTTGAGAAAATATTGATGTCCGATATGAAAGAGGTGTCTTTATTTTTGACACATTTCATAAATCTGTCAAAGATGAAACTTCGGCTGCAAGTTTTTTCTAATTGATCTAAATGAAATTCACTTTTCATTCCTAAATTTTTCGTAATTTTAAGGTATTTTCTTCCGCCTTTTTGCGTGCTTTCGTGGTGTAACGGTAGCACACTCGGCGCGTATTCAAGAGTTCCAGGTTCGAGTCCCAGCCAGGGCATTGCTCATTTTTTCACATTTTCTGCTTCAAACAAATCCTAATCACTCTATAATTTTACCAGGCCTTAAAATTTAACCTTAAAATTTAACTAGACATTTTAGAATTTATTTGCACTGTTTAAGAAGCATCATTTTATTCAGTGTACTATTTGTAGAGAAACTGGCATTCCCTCTTGGCTCTCCTCTCCCTATTATATTACTTTTAATTAAGATAGTTTAAACTTATTCACTAGCTTAAAGTAAGTTATTTTAAAATTTAAATTGTTTGCCAGACTATATTTATTTGAGCCCGAAAATTAGATCTTGATAATTTATTCTGATACAATTTTGCATCACCCAAACCTCTTGCAAAGCATAACCTAAATTCTTAAAGTCTAATAACAACACAATCCTATTCTGAATCTCTTTAAAGGAACTCCTTATCTATTCTAATCACATAAGAAGTCATTTCGCCCTTGAGCCAATTATTTACGCTGAGTATTTTTTGAGCTGTAACATGGTAAAGGAATTTGAGGGGAAAAAACCATGCGAGGAAAAACTTAAGAGAAAAAAAATTAATTTCTTCCCTTTTTTGGAAGAACTATTTCCAGACGTGTAATCTTAACATTAGTTAATATGTAAACCGAAAATCGCTTTATCTATCACTAATTTATCATGCTATCTCTTTGTTTGCAGAGTAGCTAGCAAATTTGTATAATGTTTTTTCCCCCTAACTAACTTTTTATACATCTGTTCATTCAGAGGAAGCCCAAAGACTAAGACTAAATATAATCAAAGTAATATAAAATTTTCGGAAAATTTAATGGCATGATCATGTAGTACTAATATAGTGAAGCACCGTTTATATCCTTTATACATCTTTATCATTTGTATATTATTTACTCTGTGTCCCGACTCCTTTCTATTCATGAAAATAATACATTATTTTATTTATACGAAGTATAATTACGGGTACACGTCGTCGTGTCTTTGATTTGCTAATCAATATTTCTTTTCGTAGATCAAATAATTTCCCCGAAGGCATGACTTTCTTTGGGTAATATTTATACACTATACGCGGGATATGACGAGATGAAAAGGAAATGCGGGATACTTCAGATGGGAGACGAGTTTAAATCCTGTTAGAGGATGGAAAACACTACAGCTTTCAAGGATTTAATAAAAAGAGTGTGCTGACCAGAGTAGTTTATTGATTTATTTTACCCCTTGTGTAATTTAGTAAGCATGTTTTTTGTTCGCCTTTTCTGCTCTTAGTGCTTCGTAAAAGCAAGCGGCGCATCAGATGACTCCTTCGCTGGTGTATTAATTTGCACTGGTGCAGGCACCTAGACTATGAAAGCCTCGTCCTGTGTTGAACACGTTGAAGAGTAAAATATCGTTTCTGATGCCATACATAAAAAATGAAGCGGGAATGTACCATTTTGTCAAAGTTCATAATGTTGTGAGATGGAAATCATAAGGTTGCGAGATTCAATTCGAAGGTAAGCACCGGATGTGGTAGTAGATTTAACATGGCAGAAAATCGAATTACATGGCGTTGATAATGAAGAGTGACGAGACGCCGCAGCTGGACGTAGCTCAAATGGACAGAAGTTGATGATCTTTTGCCCGGATTGGATTGGATTAGATTATTTAATTAAGGCAAAGCACACGAGGGCTATCTGCCTAAAGGGAGGGATGCCTTCGTGGAGGACTTTCTAAGGGAAACTGGCTCGTATACACGTTACACATGGGGGAAACCACAAAAACGCCCATGCAGCCAGCCCGTTCGCGGGATTCGAACCTCGGCCCGAACTACCAGTGTTCAGCGTCTTTACAGCTCGGTCGCTGGTGGGCCCGATCTTTAGGCCGGAGACGTGGTTTGCGGTCAGGAGTGTCAGGATAGAAAGTGTGCAGAACATAGCAATTCAGGCAATTGGTTGGGGGGCGAGGTAGACTCCTTTCAGAAAACCATACTTTTTGAAACGATAGCCGAATGGTCATTTAGGTACTTCTTCAGGAGCTCCAGATAGTATTAGGAAGAAAATATACATTTTATCAGTTACATATTCTGCAGCTTCAGGTTGTTGCTTGTACGTTTTAGAAATATTTACGATGCTTATAATGGTATTTTTTCCAAATAAATCACCGAGTTCCAAGATCCAGATATTTCCAAATTCAGCTAATCCAGAGCTATTAATACTACTGCTGTTACCAAGATCGGTAGAATTGTAATTATTTTGTGGTTTATCGTCAGGTATTTTACAACTAGTTTGATGTGCAGCCTCAGCCGACAGAGGGGAGAAGATAAAGTTAGGATTATGTAGTCTAGCTTGGTTTTGGGCCATTTGTCCGTATGAAATGCCAGGTTTGACTGTACTCGCTTTATTGGATGCAGATGTCTCGTTTTGGGGGTATTTAATACAGCCCTTATAGGTAGCTGGGTGAGAGCCTAGGCGGTTACTGAGGATTTTCTTTGCCTCCTACATTAGGACAATCAGAAGTTTTGTGGTCGAGAGAACATTTAACTTATCTTGGTTGAAAGTAGCAATTCTCGGAAGATTTGTGCCATTTTTGGCAGATACAACACTGAGGCACTTGCTATTTTGATATATATTTTTCGACCGAGATAGCGAAACACTACAGAGTGTTCATATTATAAATAATTTCAGTCATTCCATTCTTAACCGTTTGAACCAAACATAGCGCCATAAGGGGCTTTAGTCCTTTGTCTAGTGAGCTTGTAAGGATCTTAAGTTTGACTAACGTTTATTTTGTTTCAAAACTTTACTGTCCTCTCTTATTTTCCACTTCCGGCCAGAATAAACGCGTTAAAGTGTTCATGCAAATTGTACTTGCTAACGCTTAAGCATTTAAGTTGTGGCCTTTTGCCAACAACAGAGCTAGATGGAGAGAGAGAGAACCTTCTTGCCACTGTACTTCACGAGAACTTTCAATCAGTTGCTGTCCGCCTTTAAGGCCAGAGGTTTAGTCCTCTTGATATCTAAGAGGTATTGCAGTTTTCCGCAGTTTGCTTACTACGTACGTAATAATCTGAAAGGCCAGTCTTATCATCTGTGTAAAGTACTCGAGTTTAGTTCTTATTTAAATTTAGTTAGCTAGTAGTTCCTATTTTCTTACGTTCACACAAGTAGTTGGTCTTTGTATCCCGAAGTGTGGGAGCACCTGTAATATCGTGGAGAATAAAGGTTAGTTAAACCCTTTCGCCTCATAATCATTTCTTCTACAGTTCCACATAATATAGCTTCCAGTAAGCTCGCTGCTCCTTTCAGGATACTTACATGTTTCCTAAACACATTCGAAGATCAAGCAGTCCTGATAAGCTGAGTGATTTTACTAATAGAGTAGCATAAGTCAGTAAGAGCGTTCGCAGCTTTTGTGGAATACACATCAATAGGTAGATCTCTGATGGCCACTTTTACTAGTCGCGCATATTTTGCATTGGCTACATAATGTTCTATGATCATAATCCGTGTGCAGCAGAAGTTTTAGAAATTCGCCATTGAGATTACCAACAAATTTTGCAGTGGTGTTATCAACTAGTTGCTGTAGAAAATCATCGAATTTTAATGGTGGGGCTCACTATAATGGGTGGAATACCCGTAATAGGGCTGGGTGTCGGCTGAGGCTGAACGAGCTGCTCATCAGGAACAGTTTCATTACTAATTTTCTTAGGATTTTCACAAGAAATAGAATCGAATTTGTTTGAGTGCGTATAGGCGATTTAGAGTTGTCAATTTTTAACTGCTTAACGGTTTCAGTGGCAGTTTGAAATCCTTCCGGGTTAACATTTAACATTACAAACATTTTTTCTCTTATTAACATTATTTTTGTTACTAGTTGCAAAATTGCCTGAATTACTAGGAAGAGTGCACTTACCTCGTATTTCCATGGCTCGCTTGTATACTGTCGCTAGGTTTTGGGTGAGAAAGTCAGTATACTTTGAGTCATCGGTGGCCACAGATCGAGTGCGCCGGCAGACGTCGATCGTCGCTTTAAGATTTTTGGCATGTTTATCCAATTCTTCGAGTTCTTCACGCAATCGAATGATATCCTCAGAATCATTAATGTGTTGAAAGCCTGAAATAGTTGGATCGTGGATTGATGTATCCATAGTCAGGTCAATAGAGTTGAAATTAGTCATAGGTTCTTCCATATTCTCAGACATCATCCTGAGCAACCTTCATACTAAAGAGCGCGAGGCGAAAAGTTGAGATGACTCGACTACTGAAGTTTCTTTTTCTTTGGGGGGGGTGAGGAGAACTGAAGCAAAAAATTAAAATATGCATCTGTTTTAAGCTTTTCATAAAAAATATGAAAAAATATGTTATTTATACAAGATGAGCAAGTTAAAGAAATGCATGTTCCCAATTTTATATTAAATATACAATAAATTATACAATTTGAATTCGTATGATTTTAAAGGTGGAGGCTTCAAACGTTTTTAGCTAATATTTTTTATACTAATTTTTTAACATATATTACGAATGATTAAGACAATAAATATCTTCGCAACACAAAAGTAGGGTTTATGAAAGCATTAAATTTGCCAGCAAGGTATTTTTAAACATTAAATATTTCGAGTTTACTAGTCTCTAAACACATTGGTTTCAAACATTTCAAAATAAACTGCCAAGCTTTAAAGTGGATAATAAGAAAATTTTAGAAATGTATTTCTTAAAAGAATTCTCATGTTAATTCATGGAGAACAATCTAGGCTTAGATCTGTCATTACTTTAAATGGCATGCATCTGGTGGAAATTAATAATGATTGATAATTAAATAGCTAGACATTGTTCTGAATACTACGAAAGGGAAATTTCCATTATTTTAATTATTAGCATGAAATGATATGTATCAATCAAAATTATTTACTTACCATATGTTGCAAGAAATACCCTCTGCACTCGTGTATAAATGCCCCGCGTTTAAATCGAAGCTTTTATAGTGTAATTTATGATGTGCTGAACTCGTAAGACGAATGCGAAACTTCTTACTGTGCAATGATTGGGATCTCTGAGATAGAATGCTAAGTAGCACTGATAACTGAGGTTTCAATGGCAATGGAACATGATTAAATATGATGGAATTTAGAATAAAGGTTTTTGTTTCCTAAGGTATTTTTTTGTATTTGATTTTTAAAATAAAGTTTATCATTCCTTTGTTTAGTAATACAGAATATATATTCCATTTACTTTATAAAATAAAGTTTATTTTTCTCATATTTACAATTTCTTAACTAAAAAAAATTGATTAGCATGTATAAGTCGAGATTTTATTTTATGACAGATGTTTCTAGTTTTCATTCTATGACGGATTTTATTGGTTTATAGATCAAATTTTCATATATATACATTAATCAGTAATTTAATTTTACAGGACAACTGAGTATTATAAATCATTCCTCAATGTTAAAAGCAACAGTTAATAAATTATGTCAGATACTTTTGAAGATTTTATCTAATTGACCTTATCTAATGAAATAAATTTTATCTATTTTACGAGATCTGCTTCATATATCTTTAATTCATAAAATCAAGCTCAAGAAAGGATAACATAATGCTTTGTTAAAAATGCATACAAAAAGTAGGCAAGACGGGAAAAAAATACCAAATTCTTTGCATCACAATTTTCATGAGTGAAATGTAATGCAAATGGAGCTCAACTTAAGTAGATTAATCAGGCTTTCTTCATCATTCAAAAGAGAAGGACTACGCTGCTAAAGCTCGCTATAACAGAATTTATCTCACGGAAAATCCCTTCGACTGTTCATTTCTAGAACGCGCTGGAGAATACAAATAAATTTTAATTTCTTAATTAAGAAGGTACAGCTCTTTGAAGAGCCATATCACGTACAAACCAACGAAGATTAGACGGAAATGCCGCAGAAGTTTTCTTAACTGCTTCACAGTAGTTTGTCAGGGTTTTTAATTTACACGTTTGTTCTGGAGAAGTTAAAAGCAAAGCTACAGTAAAGATAAAATTTCGGGGCATAAAAAAGGTACGTGGAGAAATTTCTGAAATTAAATTATTCTTATTAAGGTGAAGTCGTCTTTCTATGCCATCTTTTTTTAATATTTCTTGTTTCTTCCTAAGGGGCCGAAAAGGATTACACATAACAATTCAAATTAAATAAAAGCTGTCTGGAACAAGCCGTTTGCTTATTCACATATGTATCTTTATCCAATATTAACAAGCATGCACAGAGAGTGTTGAAAACCAACGTTAATAGCCTTTCAAGTTCTATTATCGAAACTGCTTTCAGCCATTTATTTTATTTTATTTTATATTTCATATTTCTTTATTTGTAAATAAATGAAGGACAAGTTCCACAAACAAAGAGACCAACGAATTTTCCAAAGGTGAACTTGAAGGGTTTTATGTTTGTTAACAAATTATCTTATCGTTTTTGCCTACGCTATCACGTTTACTTTCGTTGACTCCTATCAGGATGCAAGTTAGTTACTGAAATACAAGAACAGAGTTCTTGAAATAAGGAGAGAATTTTTGGCGGCGGCAGCTGACGGTCTGTATACGAGTACTATTTTTTTTTAACTTCCAAATTTACTTGAATTAGCTTTGAATTTCCAAATTTAAGCCTTTGTTCTAGGTTTGTAATTTGCTAGCTATGAGTCGAGAGCCTGAGGCAAAGCTTATAAGCGAAATTTGTCTTGAGAAAATCGTAGTTTAAGTACTTAGGTTTTACTTTTGTTTACTGTTAACTCGCAAGTGCTATTACTCGACCTGGGAAAATTGTTAGGTTAGAACTAATAAAAAGGCTTATTTCAAACCTTCTACTGACTTGCTATTACTTTACTATAAGCGCAGTCACACGGGGCGACTAATAAGTCTCTTGGCTGCTTTCACGGAGCCGGAATTTAATGTTAGTTATGTTCCATATAAACGAACTAAAAAATAAATCTTTCTAGACTAGCTAATCTAGAAATCTCCTTATTTACTTTCCTTACTTTATTTATTGATATAAATCTCCTTTTATGCCAATATAGAAAGAGTTTTATAAATGTGATAAGTCTTAAGGAAATTTAACTCACCAGAACGTTTTTCTAGGTGATTCTTTAGAAATTAAAACTGAACTTGCAGTTTGTAGACCAACAATGCTGTGAAACAGAGATTTATTTGATTTTATTTTTAAATAAATGAGTCATGTTTCTTTATATGCAATTTAAAAGTTCGTTTAAGAAAGTTCGACCAGTAACACTTTAACATATTGCATGGTACATATTCCATGGCATAAAATTTAACCCATAGTTTCCGTCAATTTATTCGTATTTTAATTCTTAATCTAATTCCATTTTCATTCCTAGATTGTACCACCTTTGTGTTCATTGTTTTGTCTTTCATTTCATTATAGAAGCAGTAGTTGTTCAACAGCTAGCAATTTCTTGAAAATGCCGTTGGCCTTTATTTATATTTCTAGCTTTAAATGAAGCCTGACTTCAGTATTGTTTGGCACGTCATTCTTGAGGCAGGCCTTCTGGGACTCGGGAGCTGCCGGTTCAAGATAGTGGAGGCCGTGGGACATATACCTGCTTACCTTTGTTAGACATCAGGTGTCTCCGTCCTCCGTCACCTGTCACATGTACTTGAAACAAAAGAAAAACCAAAACTACAGGAAAATAAATGACAGAATTGCACAATTATATTTTACTCAATATTATTTAGAAAAATAGATTAATATTTTAATTACTAACTGCTTATTTCTGCTTATGCAATAGAAATACACAGATTCCTGTATTAAGTATAATAATGGTCTGCAGCATTTTATATGCACGATTCTAAAGTGACAAATTCCATCGATATCATTATACTAAAACTGATATTTTAAATGGAAACAGTCTTACTTTACTTTTTAGATTCTATACTGTCATTTATAAAAAGCATGTGATATTTAACGTTATTAGTCATTTTCATTCCAATATAAATGCAAATGGATAAAGGGCTAAAGGCATCTGACGTATATTTTACTAATGAACCTTCAAGTTCTGTTAATTATCATATTGGCAAAATAAGCTTTCTAATTTATATTGCTGAAGCATGATATAGACATTAAATTCACCCGAACGGTAAAGTATAAAATACATTGCTTCTCAGCATTCAGTCTACATTCTTAAATTAAAAGTTTACTGCTTTTTCTTATTTAACATGATGATCTTCTCGAACACTATAATACACATTCGACAAAAATTTTAATTCCGTCTTAAGCTGCTATGGAATTTTATATGCTTTTCGAAACTCAGCTGAGACAAATTATGACTATCATCTCTTATGTTTGCTAGAGATTTGCAGCAATTTATGCACGGATTGATTCGACTAAAATGTATTATTAAGCACATTTTTCAACAATGAGATTTTTTTAAAATTTCAGCTTCGGTCTATAACTAAAAATATTACATATCAATGTAACTTGCATTCTGATAAAAAGAGACCGTTTTCCGTTATACGCTATTAAAGCCTCCAACCAATGGTTATGTTTTAGGGTTCCTCACTTTTATCTGGTTAAATGTAATGTCGAGGAACCTAGGGAACTACTAATAAGTCCAAGAACAGAAACGTAAACTCAAGAAGAGTTAATTACTCTTTATTTGCTCAAAATAATGATTTAATAGTTGGCCCCTTTCTCAGGGCTTATAGCAAAGCCTCAGTTTGGGCTTAAAATGTAAGAAATAAGAACTAACTAATGACTAACTAAATAGATTTAGCCGAAGCTAACACAGTTCTTACCTAGTTGGCCCGTAATATTAACTTAGCCAGCGACGCTATCTAAAGGCACGTAATGCGACCGAGTGTATTAGAGAGATGTAGCCAAAAGGCAAACCCGCGCTATTCAGGAACCCTAAATCTCT
This sequence comes from Stegodyphus dumicola, assembly GCF_044657685.1. Lineage (NCBI taxonomy): Eukaryota > Metazoa > Arthropoda > Arachnida > Araneae > Eresidae > Stegodyphus > Stegodyphus dumicola. The sequence goes on along the minus strand of NC_140781.1, from coordinate 136,830,404 downwards.
CTCTCTCGAAGTCAGTGGAATTTTGACTTAAATACTTTCTATTTCTCATTTCCATTTAACGCGATTCTGAAAACTCATTTTAGTAAGACATTTAAGCTGAAGCTAGAAGAGATAGGAAAGTGTCATAAAATAATTGTTATAAAATTAAAATATACCATACAATGTGACAAGAGCTTTGAAATACCTGCAGTTGATTCTAGATTCTGAACGATCCGTCGGCTTGAAAAGTAGGTGGCTTTTCCTCCTGTGTAATGTAAATATGGACCTTTTATGTTCGTGGCTTTACCTCCTATGTAATGTAAATATGAACCTTTTATGTACGTGGCTTTTCCTCCTGTGTAATGTAAATATGGACTTTTATGCATTTTTCCTGTATTTTTCCATTAACGGATCCTTCCCCTCAGGCAAATAGTTCTAATGTGTTTTGCCATAATCAAATACCTCAAATCTTTCCATAAAAATCAGGTATCTCAGCTGTCATTTCTCTTCTAGTATATACTAAGGCAGTTAATTTAAAAGAAGTTTTAAACTAGGAGATTCTAATTCCTAGTAAACTGAAATTCTTGAAGCCTGCTAATGAAGCCTGCTTGAAGCTGTCTTGCTTCATCTTGATTAACGGAACGCCTAAATGAAATTCATAGGAACTTTTGTTGCATTCGTTTGTATTTGCAAAAGCTACGAACTATGAAAGCGAAAAAAAGTACAGAAATTTAAAATCATTTAATAGAAAGGTCAATTACAGTAGAGTGTGACAGATTTTATGATTTTGCCTGATGAAATTAGGTCACAAAAGCATTATCAGCATCAGCTTCGATGAACTGCAAAATGAAGGCATCATGTTAATTTATTAGTTTTTATTTCTTGTATGCATTTGAGAAGGTAATGCAATACAGAATATGATCTAACTGATCTTACTCTACTTTGTTGCCGGCACATATTTCAGTTTTATGAGTTTACCGTTGAACCTTCGAAAAATTGATTATGGAGAGGGGAAGGAGTACGTTTTAAGGGGGTACTTTAAAACATTTCCACATACACATATTTCGTACAGTTCAGGACATTATATTAAAAGTTTAGAAGTCAAATAGGAGGTAATTTTTCATGATTACTGCTCACATATATGAACACATCTGAAGAGACATAAGACATTTATTTGTGCTGAAAAAATTTCATCCTGTTTATAAATATGCATTATCATTTCAGTAACAATATTGAAAATAAATGAAAAAATAATCAACAAAATAATGTTAAATAACATGAATTGATATCATAAATTCCTAATAAAGATTTTTTAAGAGAGAAAAATTTTATCCCATTTACCTCAAAATTGTTTTAGTATTTCTAAAGATACCATCAAGAAATTTGCCTCAGTATCATAAAGATGCTTAATAATTTGAGCTGAAATGGCTTCATTTTATTGATATTTTATGCTTTTATGAGGTAAAAAATTGAAATTTAGTATAAGTTTGTCAACGAATATGGTAAGTATATGAAATGTTTAACGCTTTTATTTTAATGCTATTCTCAAACTTCTGCATAAACATATCATAAGAAAAATTTGCACGCTGTCAATGTAACTCAACCATATATCAAATAATCTAATGGTTGTAATTTTATTTTTTATACTATTTACTATATACGCATGCAATCAAAATATTTAATTAAAATACAAACATTGAGTTAAAGAAAACAGTAATATTGGATATAACAAGAATTAAAAGTTGTACAATATTGAAAACAGGTGGGAAATCTCTTTAATCTATTCAGTCAAAGGTCTTATGATACCGCAAATGATTTAAAGGTTGCGTTAAATTTGAAAATTGGAATTTTTATTTCAAATTTTAGAGTGGGAATGCTTCAACAGTGACTTTAAAGGCAAATAAAGCATATTAGACTTCTTCACAGAGTATGTCCACGTGGTTTCATAAATTTCATACATTTCCTACTAAAAGGTTTACGAATTCTGTCAGACACATGTGTAAAACATATATTAGATGAAGACAATGTATAAGTTTGATGAACCATCTATGCATAAAAATACATAGATCTCAAAATTCATGGGGCAATCTGATTATATGTATTTGGGAACTGCTAAACTTCTTTGCATAATAATCAAAAACATCGAAAAATTTATTCGAAGCAAATTTTAATAAGAGGACATCTAGCATGGCATTTTGTTTGAAAGAACTGTATTCTTGAAAGGAAGAAAGAGAATAAATTTTCACTGTATTTATAAACGGAATTAAAAGAGAAAATGAAGAGTCGTTTACAAGCTATTTAAGAAACTTCAGAATAAATGCTTCCGTACAAACTCTTATGCAATAAGGCACCAGAGAGTAGGGAATTCCAACTATATATCTCCTTCCCTCACCATTTCCTGGTGATATTCTTCTAGTTCCCCCTTCACAAGTGTCAACTTTAATTAAAACGTAGTACCTCTCATTTGCAGTAGTCATGTTTTCATGAAAGGGGCTACAGCCCAACATTTATTGTTCTTGAGATGCAGGAGATTATTGCTTTCGGGATTTCCAATCTAGTTGAATGCACCCTAGAGTACTTACCCCCTAGGCCTCATCTTATATTAAGTGAATAGCAGAGAAACCCCCAACCACCTCTGCTCTAAGAACTGTTTTCTTTTTCTTTCTTCCTTTTTTCCTTATTTTTTTCCCTCCCGCTTTTGAGGGTACTTTTTATCAGATCGCAGTTTTACGGTGCAATTTAGGGATGCTTCTGTTCAGGTGGGTTGAAGTAATTTTCTGGGTATTATATTTTCATTTCGCTAATCTTCTGCAGTATTGGTTGCGCAACCTACTTTCGGAGAAGAAACAAAAGGGTTTTTTCAAAATAAAGAGCTTTTGGAGACGGTTAACATTAATATCTCATTGTTGTTGCAAAAACGCATAAATTTTTACTTCTGTCTTCTTAAAGTTACTGAGGTATATATATTTCTATATTTACGAAGTAGGTTATTCTTCGGTAATTTATTTTATTTTAGTTTTAATAATTTGGCACGAAAGCTAGATACTTTATCTAAGTTGCATGACAGAATATGAAATCGCGTACCAGCTTACCTTTCGATCGTCAAAGCATTTTGTTGCGTGATATCAAAGAATTACGAAATGACTAATTATTTCTAATGCACATTTATTTTTAGTCGTATATTATAGTAATACTTTACAGAGTGAGGGTTACTATTTTGAGTTTAAATGCGTAAGTTCCATGACAGATTAAGGAAATGTAAAATAAAAGGATAAAAAATGCTATGCATAGTAAATGAAGCTTCTTTGAGCCCAGAAAGCTACGTATTTTTAAGTCATTACCAAATGTCACATTATAAATTGAAGAAAATAAAGCTCAGAGTGATAATTAGTAATTAGTTATAGCATAATGATTACAGTTTCTGCAACTTGTAGGATGCAGGTCTAACACTAAGATGTAAAATGATGGCCATAATTTTTTTTCACTAGAACAGAAATTCCAAAGCATGTCACTCGCGTTTTATCTTATTGCACACTACGTGTGTGTAGACTATAGAAACATGTTCGCGTTTTGATGGTATGATATGACAAAAATGTATATACTTTAATGTTGACGAACTTAGCTAGAAACAAAGAAAGACTTCAGTTGCACAATGAAAACTCGACACCGATCTGGAAACCCTGATGTTCAAGTTTCGATTACTGTCCGATGCAAATCTTTACACTCATTACCAACTAAAAGTAGAATTATCAGAAGCGTAGTCATGTGTATTAACTAATCTCTTAGGCCAAAGAGAAGAGTAAAATACACTTTCCACGAAGCTCATTTAAGACAGATCAGTATGCCAAAAGCTGATGTCAATAGATTCAAATGACTTAACCAAAAGGTGCTTCTCTAATGGCTGAGGAAGACTGGCATTGATTCTTGATTAAAGCTAACAATTATATAATACACTAATAACTGCAATTTTCACTGCTACATACTGTTATAAACGGATGTCGTTAGAAAGATGGTTGTGCATAGCTTTATGAAATGAACGTAGAACTAAGAGATGAAGTTAATACATAAAAGCAAGTTGAACTTGTTGAGACAGCAAAACATACAATGAGATATTTACTAGAACACGATCAAAGATAGGCAAGCTTCAATAAGGTAGAATAAATGAGACACTTTACTTCTCCAAAGTATTCGAGGCCAATGTGCATCAGTCAAGATATCATCGCGCAAAACACTTAATGAGAAATGACCAGAGTTTATGTTGCAAGTGGGAAAAAAACCAGCGGACTCTATTTATTCAGCTTGCTCATCAGCCAAAGAATCAAATTTGTGAGATTATCAGCATCCAATGGTCTAATCATCCCTGCAAAGAAATAACACTTTTACGTCATTTAAATTCATTTTATCAAATTTCTCTCATTTAAAACGTAAACTGAAGGAACTTCAAAGTAATATTTTTTCTTCATACACGTATTATAGTTTAATATCAGTTCGCGAAAATGAACGTAAATGCATAATATCCAAGAGTAAAAGAAAGGATGTAAGTAATGTTATTCTTACGATGAATTCTACCAAATATTTCATTAACACTAATATTAAAAGTACAGTTATTACTTATACTATGTGATACTTCTTTGCAATCGAAAACAGATGTACATTTGCATTTTGGAAAGATAATATTCACATTATTTTGAGATCATTTCATAGATATAAATATATTCAGTATATGCAGCTAGAAGCTGACGCATATTCTCAGAATAAAAGCTGTAAGTAGGTAAAAATCCAATTAAGAAAGCTCAAATGAAGTACATTATCCATATTTGCACTATTACGTAATTCACTACACATGTACACTATTTATTTTTATCATTTATATCATGGAGCGAATGGAAGTAAACAACTTGAAATAAAAGAGATCAAGAACTTTAACTTGCTATCACGATATCAGCGTATAATGTTCTTGCCTTGTTAAAGCATATATATATATATATATTGTAATTCGATAAGCTGCTTGCAGTTAAACATTCCCTTCAAATAATACGATGCTTAAACAGCTGAGAAATTTACTCTTACGTAAGTCATCTCTAATTTAATTTGAGTTTACTTATATCGATAAAATCTAATGTCGCCCTCCAAAAAAAGTATTGCAATATTAGTATTTCTACAGTAAATTGAAATATTTAATAACTAGATAATAAATAAAGTAACAGAAGCTCCAGAGTAACTGCTATATTATTAACAAATGAAGTGTTTATTACTGTAACTGTAAAGGGATAATGCTATTCTGTAATTAGATTGTTTCAAAAATATAATAATGTAATCAAGTAAACGTTAAAGCAACGTTGCACAGTAATTGACAATGCGACAAACATAAGAAATGAAAACAAGGGCAAAAGACACCTCTAGAAAACTGGGAATATTAATCATCTATTACTGTTGATAATGTCTTACATGAAACTGATAACTTGTAACACTAAATTATGTTAATCTAACCAGTTATTCTGGTTAAAGTCTTTACGGTCAAGTCTTTCTTCCGTTCAATCTACCGTTCAAATCAGGTTAAATGGATTTAAGGTAAGGGTTTTGGATTAACATAGAACGTGTTTCTGTCTCTCAAAGCCACTTTACTAAATTTCAATAGCTCGGATAAGATTTAATTCTTCGACTTTGCGTCACATTTGCCAACATTCAAATTGTTATGCCGGTGAAAAATTTTAGTAAATTTCCCCTGAAATTAATAGTGTAGCTTTTTGCTACTAAGTTTTAATTCTTGAACATGACTGTTACTTTAAGTTACATCGCCATTAGAGGTTGGCTGGTCTGTCTAGCTCGAGGCGTAGATTTATGTTCCATATCTGATTTACTAAAATGGTTTGTTTTAAAACCTTCTTTAGATTTTGCACTAATTTTCCGACAAAGGGATCAAGCGCTCCAAGTCTGTTAGGAGTTTGATCTTGGTTTATGTTACCAAAGAACCCTGAACTCTATATTGCCACCCGAAGAAAATCTCGGACTACGGATAAACATAATTTAACTTGAGTCTGACTCTTCTAGATCACGGGCTCCACTGGCATCAGTAAATCCGATGGAAGGTTTTGGAATGATCGTGGATACGATGCAAGCGTCGATGAAACCCAGAGTGACTTTTGATTGAAGGAGTTCCGCAGGAAGTTTTTGGAACAATGCATATTTTGCTTTACCCAGTTGCGGAATTCCAGAAAATAACCATAGCACCTGCCGCACGTCGAGGACACTTCGCCAGAGAAAAAGCACAGCTTTGGCTCAGACCATCCGTAGCCAAAAGATGGTGTTTAGTCTACATCCCCAGATTTTACCTAAAACGGAAAGATGGCAATCACACAGGCAGAGACAGAACAGTACACTTACAGCCCCTGCCGAGCCTGCATGGATCACTTTCTAGGCGATGATTCTAGTCACTGCGAAGGCAGCTAATTTTCCCCATACTCTTCACTCCAAACATATGGAAGTTACAAGTTGCCATTTCGGGGGGTACTATGAGGACAGAATCAGGCAGAGAAAGTTATAAGTTTGAACGTATTTAAAACCGTTCTTGAAAAAGCATTTCGCGCAGTGAAAGAGAGGGATAAATTAGAGGCGGAAATATTCAGGGGATACCAGATTTATGCCGAAGAACTGATTGAGTTTATATTGAGAAACATACAATTGGTAACATTATTATATGGAAAAAATTCCAAATTCAGATGTTATTAAAATTATATTGTTTAAGCTGTTACCCCAAATCCAGAACGTTTTTGAATAAAGGAATCCGACCCCGCTCGACTATTTATTTGAGCTTGAAGTAAATTTTGAAAGTAGGAGGGTAGCAAAAAATATACGTTACGTCAGGATACGGCAAAAGGTCAAATCAATATTTTTTTTTTTTTTTTTTTTTTTTTTTTTTTTTTGCAGGAGGGTAGCAGAAAGTACACGTTACGTCAGGATACGGCAAAAGGTCAAATGAATAATTTTTGTAGATCTGTAGCGGAAGGAAGACCAAGTTTTGACAGCTGCAAATGTTTTGAAAATCGAAAGAAATTTTCCCGTGCGAATAGCGATTGCCAAGATAAACCACAAAAGATGAAATGAAGAGAAGACAAAAAAATTGTAAACTAATAAAGGGTACTGGAATACAGAGGATACAATCAACTAGGATGGCGAAAGTCCCTCTCGAATTCGGAGAACTTAATAATCGTTCGTGTTCGAAGAAGTGTTCGCTGTACTCTTAAATTTGGTAACAATAAAGTATTTAGCCTTACCAGTCATTCTAATTCTACTAAATAATATACTAGTCGATACATTATTGAATCCTGGGCTGCAGAGTAGTTCCTTAGCAGAAAATGTCTTCAGAAACGAACTTTAAACGGTACAGACTGTCTGTTATTGAAGGAACGAGAGTTATTGCTGCTCAACATAAAAAATGCCAGTGCATATGAAAGGTAACATTAAAAGTACAGTGCGAAAAAAAAGACAGGTCTATATCTCCTGTTCTACTGGATCGATTGACGAAATTCAGCTTGCGTTTTTGATGTCTCGAAAGCGTGACTTAGGATATGTATTACGTTAATATGTAGCATTGTTCTAATATAGGTATTTTGACATAAACTCGGACTTTGTCCGAAATGACATGACAATTGTTTTTCCATATTTCGATTTTACGACTTAAATTATGCCAAACGTTTTAAAATTCGCACGAGTAGTTTTTAAATTATTAGCTTTAAAATGTTTAGCTCCTCCATGTTAATTGAATTTGGTATGTATTTATTATTACCTCTTTTTCATTAAACTTATTTGATTCTTCCTTTCACATGTCAAAATTTAGGACCATTCTAAATCAAATTTGCCCATTTTTTATGACTTATTTTTTCAATTTGTATTTTTATGGATTTTTCAAAAACCATTTTGAATTATATAATCTATAAAATTTTAAACATCCTCCTTAAGTTGATCTATTTCTAAGCATAAATGCAAACAATTAGAGTTTTTTTATTAAAAATTTCCTAAGATATACGTAAATTTATATTTTGGCTCGTTTTAAAGTTTGGTATATTCTTCGAAGGCGATAATAACGCCAAATGTGGTTTACGCGCTTTGTTAAAATTATTTGAAAGTAGGAAAGATGGACATTTTTCGCTAGTGTACAATGAATAAAAGAAAAGGAAAAAAGGTTGCCATAAATCAAGAACTTCGCCAAGTGAGTTATTCTTGGTGCAAACTGAAAAAATGCGCCAAGATAAATTTTTAAATCTCTCCATAAATTTCTCACCAAAAATTACAAAATTTACTATTTAGGCATAATTTGAGTCAAAGAATTGATATAAAAAATGTCATTTCAGGAAAAGTCCGATTTTGTGTCAAAATACCTGTATTAGAACAAAGCTATATATAAATCTAATACATATCCTAAGTAGCGCTTTCGAGAAATGAAAAACGCAAGTTGAATTTCGTCATTCGGCCCAGTAGAACTGAAGCTATAGAACTGCCCTTTTTTTTTTTTTTTTTTTTTTTTTTTTTTTTTTTTTTTTTTTTGCGGTGTACAGGTGAAAAATGAAAGCTAAAAAGTGGTTTTCTTCGTTGTGAAAAATCGACAACTTCTAGTAATTTTAGGGATGGACTTTTATAAGGCGATGACGGTTAAATTTAATTTTGAGGAAGCCACGGTGAATCTGGATAGGAATAAAGTGGAGGAGACAGAAGCAGATCGTCCTGCTATTCCTCTGGACATCTGAAGGTCGAAAGAAAACTGAAGCTGCAACAGTTAGTAAGAAAATTTTCAAAATTATTTGACAACGCTCCAGGGTTAACAAAAATCGGAAACCACAACAATAGAAATGCCTAGAGAAAATGCCCCTCCATCTAGAGCAAAGCCCTACCGCTATGACAAAAGAAAGGAAAAAATAATTGAAAAATACATCTCGGAAATGTTAAATAATAAGTTTATAATTCCCATAAATAGATATTACGCTAGCTCGAAAGTAAAATACCGTAAAATTAAATGATCTACCAATGATGTATTATAAAGCTTGCAGTTTTGCAAATGAACGTCGAAAATTAAATAACATTACTAAATATCCCATTTACCTCTTGCCTATAGCCGAGGAAAGTAGAATTTCAAATGAATACGGTACGGTAAAATTGAATATTGTACGGTAGAACTGAATATGATACTGTGCAATTGAATTCAGTTGAATACGGTAATTTTGGCTCTGCCTGTAATCCAAATTTAAATTTGTTAAGTAACGTGCCAGTGGACGCACTATTGGATACAGGTGCACAAAGCAGTTTCTTGGCGAAAAATGTGGTTATAAAAATATTAAGCGTAACAGAATGTTTGGGATTGAAAATCAAAAAGCTGTTGCCACCTAAGGCATACAGTATGCATGAGTGGAAAAAACTACATTAAATGTTCAAGTAGGAAATGAACATTAAAAAGAGGTTTTCTTCGTTGTGAAAATTCTGTAAGCTACACTAATTTTGGGAATGGATTTTTCTAAAGCCGCGGGACGATAATTCGTTTTCAGGAAGCGACTAAATAAAGACATCAATAAAGAGGAAGAAAAGAAGCCAATCTTCTAGCCGTAGACTTCAAAGATCTGAAACCAGAAGAAAACCTGAAAGATGGATCAGTTGTTAAGAGACTTTGCTACTTTATTTGATGAGGCGCCAGGTTCAAAGCAAATCGTAAACCACAACATAGACATAGAAAAATAGTCCTCCCAGTCATCCAGGAACTAGTGGATGAGGTGATTAAGCACTCTAATGTGAAAGGAAAAGTTTTATTATGATAAGAAAAAGCGAAAATTTGATTTCAAGGTGGGAGATAAAATTGTGAAAATTAAACAATCTTAAAAGTTATAAACTGTTTTCACCTTTGAAAGTCATATCTCACTCTATAACTCATACTTCACTACATAATTTACATCAGATAGCAATTTTGAAAAATAGAAATAATGTTTACGTTGGTAAAACAAAGAGTTCCTTTATTAAAATGGTCCACAAAGTATTCTTCTTAAAAATGGAATTCGAAGTTCGGAAAATGTTTCCGTATATTTCACTAAGTATTACGTGAGTACGAGATACTTTCGTCAGAAAGCCACAGTGTTCGTACTTTTCGGCAGATAGCCCTTGTGTGCTTTGTCGTAATCGATTAAAATCAAACTTAATGCACATAACGGGAAGAAGACTATAGCGTCATAAAAAATTACTTATCTACGAGTCAAAACATAAAACAAGCTATTGAAAATGGCCGTATACTTTGTCGGATGCCATTTGTTGGGAATGGCCAATACCCATCAGTCATTTAGCCTTCTCATCACCAACGTTGCTAGGGTTGCACCAAAGGAAGCGACAGAATTACACCCGGGACGAAGGGGAATCGCTACCCAATATACAATACATGGTAGCATGCTGAAAAATATGGGTACTTTTAACTGGAGGAATTGTTAGCAAGTTTTTCAACTCATAGATTTGTGTATGAATCAGCATTCTTACAGCTGATTAATTTAAATCCCAATTAGCCATACAACTTTGTTAAGTTCCATCTCAAATAAGAATATACTTCTATCTAAAATGCTAATAGTTTGTCACTTTGTTGAACTTTCAATCAGCATTTATTCTGCTAAATGTATTCAAAAATATCTTTATTTGACGAATTATATTTCCTTAAAAAGCCTTTCATATTCAAAAAATCTCCCAATTACAGTCATTGGTTTTAATTTCAAACCTCACGATTCTAACTCATTTCTATACCTTAATTCATAAATTTACTATTTTCTCTTTTTCTTTCTACTTTGCCTTAAGCAGATGGCGTTTAATGTACGATGCGCCATTATATTCAGTTGGACTCGTGCGCAGAATAATTTTCATCTGAAAAAAAGTCCCGTTGTCACTTGAAATTATGATAACTGAATCTCACCTTTATTGTCATACTGCGCCAAGACTGAATACGCTTTAAATGCGTAATTCAGACTTCATACGTGCATTCGTTTAACAGTTATCAGCCATTACAATCGGATTGTCAGCCAATAAGAAAGACAGAAAAAAAATCCATAAATAAATAAAAATTACCCTGCGTTTCCTCTGCACAAATTTAACAAATTGTAGTATTCGAGTACTATTACGCTATGTTATTACATTAATGAAAGAAACCACGATTTTAAAGAATTGGTTTCCAATCGGCACTATGCTGTCGAGTTTCCAACAAAAATTATATTTCCAACTTTTAGTTGCTAAAGCTTTCCAATTCACTGGATGAATGAATGTTGTTTGGAAACTCTACCGACTCGATCGAAACGTCGATACTTTTCGTTGCTCCAAATAATCATGAAATTACTTTACTCCACTACGTTTTTTGTAAATAATGAGATATGAGGGCAGGTTGTATTTTGAGCGCTTAGGTTTGGTACTCGTTTTACAACAATTCTAATAATGTGCCAATTTTCCAAACCAATAGGTAATTTCCATAATGTATATTTATCCATTAAAATAGAAACAGTAAGCATGCACTTAAGCAGTGAACAGATGAGTCTTTAAACTGAACATCTATCAAAGTAACAAAGGAAATATTTTCCCTGAATTAAGCACGGCTGTTTCGTTTATTTAATTTTTTTACACAAATTGTTTCCTTAAAATTATTTGACTACATGAAGATAGCCCGTAGATATTACCCCGTAGAAAGTAAGAATGGGTTCAACTACGAAAATGGAAGCGTTTTTAATAAAATGAAGCTACATGTTATTATAATGTTCATTAACATTATGAGGTTATCATGCCTTCACAAAAGAATCTCACAACCTTATGATTGCTATTTGTGTTTCTTAAGAAATATAATGCGGCCAACTCTTGGTTTACTTAAGGCGGATTAAATTGGTACTATCTAAAAACCTTTAAGTTTGTTTCCAGAGGAATGATGGAAATATTATTTTAAACCATCAGCGAATCATCAGAAGACCGTCTACATAAAATACGAAAGGGAAACAAAAACTGCATATCCCCCGCGTAATGCAAAATTGACTGTAACTGGTTAAAAACTTCAGATTTTCCAGTCCGTATAGTGGTTAGTGACGCTGACTGCTGTACCAATGTGTCCGGGTTCAAATCCCGGAGAATTAAATTAAGGTGTTGGTGTATTTAATTATGGCAAAGCACACTAGGGCTACCTGCCTAAGAGGAGGAATGCCTTCGTGGAGGACTTTCTAAGGGAAACTGACTCGTATACACGTTACACATGAGGAAAACCACGAAAACGCTCATGCAGCCAGCCCGTTCGGGGGATTCGAACCTCGGACCGAACTACCAGTGCTCAGCGACTTTACCGCTCGACCGTTGGTGGGCCATTGAAATCCCGGAGTAGGCATAGATTTCCGAAAGTTCTCTAGAGAGTTTGGTAGCGAGGAAAGAGGAATAGCAGACTCTAGGACGGCTTCCCGGGGTGTTCTCCCTAAAAATTGGGGCTGAAGCTTAGCAGTTAGTTAGGTTCATGAATATCTAAAGCAATTGTGGAACTACAAAGGTGATGATCTAGCTTCTGCAGGTTCCTATAATGATGATTATACGGAATCATATCTACTCATCGTCGTAATTATTCCCAAATGATAATTTTCAGTAAGCATTTCCTGTATTTAACTCATTGAGTGTCATAGATAATAAAAGTTCATAAACTGACATTTGATCAACCTTGTAGTAATGAATCTCATGTTGAAGAGTAAAGCCCCATTATTCCGTTATTTCTTATTTCTTTGAACAGTCTATTCTTCAAGCATATTTGCCTCTAAGCTTTCGTTTAAAGGTCCCTCATAACTTTATACAATGCATCTGAGTCAACTAGAATTAAAGATTATTTTGCAGATATTAAATATATAATGATAAACTGCAAAATGGTAAAAGTATTTCAAACTTATTTTGATTTATACTATCTGTCATTTTATATAATTACCTAACTTTTATACAAATCATGTATATTTAAAAGAGAACTTTTGAGTCTTCCACCTAAAAGAAATTTAATTCTTAAGCAGCAGATATTTTCTTAATTTCTTAACATTTAAATAGGAACTTCTACAGAAAGTACAGAAAGACGTGTCATTACATTTATTTAAACTTATTATTTTTCGCCTATAAACCAAACAATAACTTTTTTTATATGCGAACTACCTTTACTCATAATTCATAAGACAAACTACAGGGTACTCTAAATATATTGCTATTCGCTTTCTTAAAATAACCTGTTTATCACACCTTTATGTTTGATCTTTAGTAAAACTGCAAAATTTTTCGAATCTTCCATTTTAATGAAGTAAATGATTAGTTAGAATTCAGCAATTTTTATTTCACACTGTTCTCGTTTTACGTTATCTTTAAAACATCATTTTTAAAGGCTGCTCATACATTTATGATGCCTAAAGAGTTCTAAATAATAGCACCACGCACACATTCAGTGACTTAATAATCATTTTTAGAGTTTCATTTCTTTGAGGGGATCGGCGTGTTTAATCTAAAGTGGAAAAGGCTAGCTCGGGAAAGCACAAACAATCCCCTCCTGATTTCTAGACATCTAATTTGCATTTCCCCTTTAGCGACAACCTATGCAAAGGGGTTGAAAGAGGAGTGTAATCCCCAACAGACAGTAGTGTTTCGAAAGGGTCTGCTGCCGAAATGACTGTGCTTTTTTAATACATATACTCTTTAGTTGATGAATGCTCCAGTATGATTGCGCTTTTTTAATGCACACACTCTTTTGGAAATATAGTTGATGAATGTCCTAGTGAGATCTGCAATTCACGTTCAAGATATTGTAGGATGCTCTAATGAAAAATAACTGGTGCAGTCGATAACTATATATATATATATATATATATATGGCAGCAATGGAAGAATGTTTCGTGTAACTGTGAATAGGAGAATGTTTCGTCCATTTGCCTCACATTGAGAGTGCTTTGATGAATTTTATTGAAACAGGACCAGAGAAATGGAAGTACTATAAATAAATTAAAATATTTAACCTTTTCCTAAGGACTGGGAGACCTCGAAATAAAACAAGGTTATATGAACTATGGATTATGAAGGTTTAATATTTAGTATTTGATGCTGAGCTAGAAATGACTAACCATGTCGATTAGATTTGCTGTTTTTTGCTGGCTAAATAGCTTAGTAAATGGCTATAATACATAAAACATTTAACTGCATCCTGTAACATAAATTACAGCCCACAGGAAAAAGTTAACCTTTTTTTTTCGTTAACTTTCACCGATTATCAAAATAATGAAAAAAAATTAAATAATAAATAAAATTTAAAATTAGGCAAAAAAGCAGCCTTAGTCTGACATCGATTTTAAATTAAACGCTGATGATTTCGAGGGCAATTAAGCAAAGGTCTATCTTCTTCAGAAGAAGATAAATTTAAAAAAAAATATCTTCTGAAGAAGACAGGACCTTTGTCTTATAGCGATAGAGATTACTCCAAACTAAGATTACCTTTTTTCTAGTTCTAAATTTGTCATTTATGTGTTTGTCTTCCCATTCATTGAAAAATAATATGTTAATCGAGTTCTTTTTTTGACGTACATGTAATCTGGATTAGTTAAATGACATATATAGTTAAATGTCCAGGGCAGCGCTTATAGACGGTTCCAAAATTAGGCTGTAGACTTCATTTATAACACCAAGGAAGTTGTATGTTTAATACTATCAAGGATTAGTTAAATATTTCAATCTCTATACATTTCAAGAAGTCGTTTCATTCCGAGTCGAATAAAATTTTATTAAAACAAGATTATTAAGAAGAAATTAAATTGAAAACAGGTTTCATAGTATTCTTTCGAATACCTTATTTTTGTTTACGAAAACATAGTTCAGATTAATTACCACAGGCTGGTGTTGATAAAATTATAAATTATCGAAACGTCTCTTACAAACTTTCCTTTTAAAATTTATGCAGCAACTATGTACCATTTAACTGAAAAAGCTGATTAAATAGGTAGTGCGAAATGAATGAGACGTTTTTTGCAGTATTTATGATGCAACGTTTTAGCTCATGATATCTTCTTTTTTAGAAATTATAATTTATCTTAATACATAAATTGAATTAAAGGAACTCTCTAAAGTTCTTTTCATTAAATTTATCTCATAAAATAATGTCACATTGCAACAAAATCGATCAGTGATTTTCAATTATGTATCATGACTATCTTGCTTAAATTACCTCATTAAAATGACTATTTGGGTAGGTCATAAAGCTATTGTAAATCATGTGATGTCAAACACATTTTTCATTCATATATTACACTCATACATAAATATTTATCTCAAATTACAGTGAAACGTATTACGTTAAATTTCAGAAAATACAAGATAACAACGTTCCACATTCTTCAGTCTCTATAAACACTCGTTCCCAGAATCAGAACAGATGTATCTTTGCTAAATCGTGATAGGCGAATAGGTAATTTTTGCAGTAAAACCAATTATAGCACACTCTCTAATGAAGAACGTTATCCTATTAGGTTTTATAAAAGAAAATGTTTCCTACTTAAGGTCCGCATGAGGAAAAATCCAGAAATGCTAGTAACACAACTTTCAACTACATAAATCAGATATGATGATAAAGAAAATTCGAATGCAATGAATTCTGTAGACTAATAGAACTTGATTGCATCACCATTAAAAGTCTGAGAGATACTCATATTTTATTTTTTTACCCTCGAGTTCTTGCTTGATTGCTTCGTTTCGTGATGAATTTTATCTTCGATTCAGAATTAGGTGATAAGAAACTTAAAATTTTAACAGGTTAAGTCAATTGATCAAGTCAAAGCAAATCAAGAATTATTTACCTGCGAGAAGGTATATCTTAGTGGAGGAATTTTTAAGGGAGAATGAAATCGTCATAGATACGTTACACATAGAGAAAGTCATTAAACTCTTATGCAGGTAACCACCCTTACCGGATATGAACCGTGACGAACTGCCAGTACACAGCGATCTTACCGCTCAGCCACTGGTGGGCTTAAAATATTATTTATTAAAAATGGCAAATGCAAAATCGTGTTTTCATAAAATTTTGCTATTTTTCTATCCTTACATTTTCTTCTTATTGCATTTAGATACCTTTACTCAACCTGAAATTCATTAAAAAATTACAATTTCTGTATTGAAATGGATGTACCCCAAACAAGTATTAGTTGATGTAAACATAAAATTGAGTAGATGTAGCTTTTATACATTTACATTTTAGGGAAAAGAGGAACCTTAGTTAATTAACTGTTAACATACGAAATTTAATGCGCTTAATGACAGACATTTTTATGAAACATAGTATTCACAATCAGAATAACTGCGCAGATTGAACAATAGAACTATCAACTTGTTCAATGAAATCAATTAAATCATTTAATGCCTATCCCAGATAGGTAGCTTTGGTAGACCCGAAAAGTGGCGATAAATTAATTGACAACAAATATATCGGTTTCTATTAGCTATATTCTGCATCTTCTCTATCATACGTCTGCTTTTTTCATATATATCATATGTCTGCTTTTGCACACGCTGAAGTCTCATGCGTTTAGATTTTCTTAACAGATCTCAGGCATTAGCTGATAGTGAAACGAAGATATGCGGTTTATTTACTATTATTATTAGTAAATGGTTTGAGCCTATATTGCAGGTGATAGATTGAAAGCAATCACCTCACTCAGAATTCAACTTAAAAATGAAATAAATGTCAGCCAGATAACCCTCCTAGTTATTTCCGTAATAAATAACTGAATTTCAGATCATCGCGAATATTACCTTGGAGCCCACAGAAACTCTCTATCTGAAATAAATCACAACTACCTCATATATAAGTTATATAGTATTTCTCCCGCCTTCCTAGCGTGCCTTCGTTGTGTTGTGGTTCTGCACGCTGAGCCGGTATTCCAGAGGTCCGCGGTTCGATTCCCTGCAAAGGCGTTGCTCATTTTTCATGATTCCTGCTTCCAAAAAATACCTAATGCCTCTACAGTGGCGCACGAACTAAAAAGGGTGTTGGATGATGATTCTCCTCAGCCAGGATTTGGCGATTGGGTCCCCTAAAAACCCCTGTCGCCCTTTAAAATGGGGAGTATATAAGGTATTTCTCCCGCTTCCTAGCGTGCCTTCGTGGTGTAGTGGTTCTGAACGCTGGGCCGGAATTCCAGAGGTCTGCGGTTCGATTCCCGGCGAAGGCGCTGCTCATTTTTTATGATTCCTGATTTCAAAAAATTCCTAATGTCTCTACAAAGTTTTACATTAAGCTTTAATTTATGTTGTACGTGATGTATAAAGCCTTGAAAGAGGGTTGAACGGGTATGATATGGGCCTGAGGATTACAATATACAGACCCTTATTATTAAACAGTTACACTTTTTTATTATTTATTTACAGAATATCATGTGGATGCCGTCATTGTTCTGAAAGTGTTGCCGTACCTTAGAGTATCTTAAAGGAAGAATTTTTGATACTTTCCTTGAATATTCTATATGTTTCAAAACTGTTAAAAAATTAAGTAATATTTTATACTTTTTTTACATTCATAGGAATATACCAATTGAGAACGAAAGAAACTGAAACTATGTAAGATGAAACTAAAACAACTCTTCTGGCAACTTTTGTTCGAGTTTAGAATAAAAACGATGAATATTCATTGTAAGGGACGGATCATTTCCAACATATCCAAGGAAACTTGGGGTAAATGTACACGACAGTTATAGATTCCATTCATTGCCTTTCCCTGTTTTCATGCCATCTTTCAATCAAGGTTTAAACAGTGATTTAATTTACAAATTTAAAAAGCTGCATGAGTTGATTCAGAAGTTTGAAGTTAACCCTTCCTGTTAACCATTGGGCTTCAACCGTCTACTAAATAAAGAGTTTGCTTAATTAAATCATCTTTTATCCCTTTTTTGTGGTCCTTGGTTATGAAAATGTAGAGAACCCTTCCAAAAGTAGCGCTGAAGAATAAATTATGCCCAAAGCACTAAAGAGTAAAAACTTTATTTAATAGCCTGCTTTGTGATTTTATGATTCGGATTCCTCTCTGTTTTGCATTTATTGCATTATTCAGTTTACATTTTGGTTTCTGAATAACAGTCTAGGCAGCTCTGGGGAATCGAGTCATCTTAATTAAAGTGATTTTGTTTCCACTTATTTTCCTTTTTCAGCTTAATGCTGTCCCTGAGGTACGATCCGAGTGGGAAATATAGAGATTAGTAATTTTAATTGGCTTGATGAGTTTACATCATTTTATTTTTTATGTACTGCATTATATTTTCAAAGTGTGACTTCAGTAAGCATTATAGCATTCACTGAAACACTCACAGTGAAAACCTTTTCCTATGTCTGGAGTTCTAAGGGTAAGTTAGGAAATAACTTTTCAACATTTCTTTTACTACATTTCCTTTGTAATTATAAATAACATTTCTTTTACTACATTTCCTTTGTAATTATACATACATTCCCATTTTTACTTTAACTATTCTTATACTTTCCTTGAATTAAACAAGTGCTTACTGAAATGCTTTAAATCTTGTTGTAATTACTTCTAGTACTAGTTCTACTTGTACTAGTTCTTGTTGTAGTATGATTACATGTATCAGATGAAACGTTATAGTTTGCTTTATTCAATTCAGAAAAAAAATATATACTCTACTTTCATTTTTCATTGACTAGACATATTTATTATGCAAAAAATCTAGAAAATATGACAAACCTCGATTTGGGCATAAATTTAATCATCCCTGAATTGGATTGCAACATATGAGCGAAATTCGCCCGGACTCGCGAAGTTTCAAAGATATGGGGTGTATGTTAGTATATTTCAATTATACATTAGCTTTTGACTGAAGTCAAATCAAGAATGAATGATGCAAAATAAAATACTTGAGTATTCCTCTGAAATAAATTTATGAATCTCCATTGCAGTAATGTAGAAGCACGAGTGATGAAGTTTCGCTTTTCATAATGTTTCATTGCCAAATGATAATTGCGAAATTTGATGCTGTCTTGAAGATACTTATTTTAAAAGCCTTTGCAACATAATAAGCAATTAGACAAGACTTTGGGCTATAATACTAGAATTTCTAGACGTAAACTCGACTATTTCTTTTTTAAATTTTGGAATACATTGAATACTTTCCCATTTTTCCATTCCCTACCGTTTCTCCATACCTAAATAGAGAAATATCATTCTATGACCTGTGGTTTCAAATAACCGCTTAATGAAACATGTATACCTTAATTAGTTAATACTGTGTGCTTGTGCGCCTCATTACCTTAACAGCGCACACTTCGAATTTAAGGCACATTATTTTCTCCGAATAAACATCGCTAAAATTATGTTTCTCATATCCAGTAGAATTATAGAATCCTAGATTTTTCGGAAATATTAATTATTATGAAGTAACTAGTTTTTCCAAAATTATAATTTAGCTATATTATGTTACTCCTGTTCTTAGATCGACATCGATTATTAAAATAATTGCTAGATGCATTTCAAATTTTTATATTAATTAATCCATTTTCTTAGAGTACTGTCTTTTTTCCCCTCCTATCCGTGGTACTGAAATTAAGGAATTCCTTGGAATTGAAGAAATTTCGTAAACCAAACTGACTAACATTAAATGTATTTAATGAAGTAGTCTAGATGCGTTGATGAAAGAGCTCTTACACTGAGTGAGTAAAAGAATAATTCTCTGGTATTCGTGCTCTTTTCTGAGAACATACGTGCCAGTTAGTGTTATTGGCTAAATCTTAAGATTAAACGCTCAGGGAATGCTGAAATTTCCATCAAAATCTGGATCTCTGATTTTTCAGAAAAGTTCAAATTTCCAGGAAAATCTGGAGCCCTGATTTCCTAGAAATGTTTTGGTGCTAGAGGTTTTCGATAAACATTCTTAGAAATCTAGGGAATTAAACTGTTTCCCTACCAGTGGGTGTACATGTTACAGAAAATTCATGGTCTGCCGGAATATATATATCCTATTAAAAAGCTCATCCCACTACTCCTACAAAACTACCTTTAAGTAAAAATATCAGATTAACATAATCATTAAATCTGTACTTTATAAAACTGAAACGCACTGTAAAAATAGTAAGAAAAAAATTGTAGTAAAATAGTTGCAAGAAATTATTTTAGCTTCTGCAAATTGTTGTTACGTAATTCCGAAAACTGCAGTTTTCCCTATAAGCTGTACCTCTTGACGTGGGAGTAATCTGATTATTTAAAACCTAATAACAAAATAATACCAAAAAAATCCAAAAGTTAAGTTTCATATTATTATATTTATGCTGAGTGTTTTGATGAGATGCATTTAGCTCACGATGCGCTGAGAGGAATAATATCAAACGTAATCAGTAATTCCGTTTAAATGCAAACAAGATATTAGCAGATAGGAATGAATGCAATCTGATCTACCTCTTACCATGCAAAATTCTGAAGATGATTCTTGTTTATGAGTAAAATGAATTTTCTCAACTCTACTCTTTTTCAAATTACGAAACTATACGATCAATGATGCTACAGTGCTTGTGTGCTACCGAGTTTTATCAATATCATGAAGTTTCGCTTTCCACGTGGGAAATAATTAAGTGCATGGCTGCGAAAGTCAGAGGAAAACATAATGAATACTGAATCTACTAAAAATTACCTTATTCTTCATAGAATCACTGTCATCAGGAAAAAACGAAATAGCTATTCCATTTTTGGAATTCTCTTATATAGCAAAAGGACTTAAATTGAAAATAAACTCTGTGTGTACTGAAAACATATTTACTGTGTACTGTGTGTACTGAAAACATATTTAAATAAACCATAAAATGCTTTTGTTGCAAGGTTCTTATGTATGATAACTTTAAAATTGTCTATTAATTACAATAATGCATTTTAATTTAACCTATGGGAAAGGCATTTATTGTTTTTATATAGTTCAGATCGTTAAGCAAACACAAATTAATTCGAAACATAAATTAAGACCCTAATTTTGCCCAAAAGTAAAATCCTCAGAATATCTCTCGAATATCTCTGAAAGAAAATCTCGTACTGATTATGCGTGCAAGGTGAAAACCTAATGAGCTCTTAAACACTTCACGGAGCAGAAGCGTTTGCGAAAGCTAGTGGGTGATATATTCATGCATGTAAAATAAAGTAGTTCTCCAGAAATTTTGTTAAAAGACCCTGTTCGGGGCGTTTCTATCTGTCACTAGTTGTACCAGAAGGGCTGCTACTTCCGCAATATAATTAAAATAATAGTTTAAAAAAAGCAATACCTTCTGTATTCCTTTTAAATGAATCCTTTGACTTCATTTTGCTCCATTTTATTAAAGTAAGTATGTCTTAATTAAAATATTTTTAGGGAAAAGAGATTCTCGAATATCTCTGAGAGAAAATCTCTTATCTGGAGATATAAATTAATTTGCAAATCAGTAATTCTCGTGCCTCGTGGAAGAAAAACCCTCATATCATATGACATAGCTTTGTTGATGAAAGAGTTCCTACCTCAAGTAGGATTTGTATAAAGAATAATCATCATTTAGGTAATTCGGTGCTCTATTACATAATTGCTACTTAGATGACTTTTTTGAAGGGGGAGGATTTTACTCCTACGCTGAATTTAGAAAAAAGTAAACAACCTGCCACGAGCATTTAGAAAATCAGAATGTGAAACATTCTTTTTTTTTTTTTTTTTTTTTTTTCATTCATCGTCGGTTCAGCCGTAAAAAGTTAGCATGCAGTTTCAAAATCTTTCAATTGCACTTACAAATGTATATCCACATATATGTAATTAAAATGTTTAAATTCAATGTTTATTAAATTAGAGTAGATAGTTATATTTGCTTTGTAAGGTATTTTCTCTCTCTTTTTCGCATGCCTTGGGGGTGTAATTAGAAGCATACTCAACACGTATTCGATAGGTCAAGGGTTCTAATCCCGGCAAACGCAACGCACATTTTTCACGTCTCCTGCTTCAAAACAGCTTTATGACTCTACCTTTTAATCGATTATGGCAAAGCACATAGGGGCACATAGGGAAGGTTAACCTCTTGACTAAAGGCATTTTAAGAGAAACTGGGCGTCTAATCGTCTGCATGTTACACGTGCGAGAAAACTATGAAAATGCCGTCGCAGCTAATACTTTCGTTGGATTCGAATCCGAGTTAGCCTTTGTGGTATGAGAATAGTTTCAACGTCACGGGACTCTGTATTTTTAAAAGTGTAAATTTTTATGTGGCCCTGTATAACGAAAATACAATTAGACGAATATTTATTAAGTTTTATTAAATACTGCATTATTTTACATGCAAAATTCGTCAAACTATTAGAAAATAAAATTTTTACTTTTAGATCAGTTTTTAGTTCACATTTACGACAAAAACTAAATATTTCTTTAAATTTTCACTGAATTTTCTTTAAATTTTAGGCAGCAAATACAAAACAAATGTGAATTTTGTGTCAGTACTATTGTTTACGCTAAATCGTTTACTTTATAAAACCGTTTCCATGGCTTTTCAAGCGAAATAATGTCACTCTACTAAGCAGAAGATGCATACTTTTTATTCTTACGTTTATCATGCTATTGACGTTTCTTCTTCAAAATTATTTCTTTCCACATGGACCCTGTTTCGCAAAATCGTATTTCCGATTTTTCTCCCAAGAAATCCGTTGCTCGTAACTTCAAGATCTCATCTCTGATTTTAGATTCACGAGGAATTTATAGTACAGGTTGTTAGTGTGGCTTGACTTATATCGGCTAACTCAAAGAACGCTGAAGTTTCGCGTAAATAAACACGAATTATATGGTCAAAAAGGAGACAGAAACAACACCTTCAATAACTAGTCACAGTTGTTTACCTAGCCACAATTTCGACTCTGGTTCTGCAAAAAATTATTTACGAAGCATCTTTCGTTGATACATTCGATTTATTGAAGCCTATTGCATTCTCAGAACTTATCGCATTTAGTAAATGTCAATCATTCTCATTTCAGTTCCTCCGAACATTTTCAAATTTCTAATAGCTTAAAAGCTTTCGAGTTCCTTTACTTTTTTCCTCAGCAGATGACGCTAAGTCTGTTTTGGCTGTAAATAGTTTATTATTTTCCATAATAATACCTTTTAGTGCTCTTCTTACCTTCGCAAAACTTTCTTGTTCCTAAAGAAAAAAAAAACTTATATTTGATCATCCTTGAAATCAGTAGGGTTTCATTCAAGATCTACATCAATATAAGACTGATTTTGGTCCTAATTTTTAATTATACATAAGCATGTTTTTTTCCTATTTAAAGAGAAGTGATTCCGTTTGGCGACTGATGACTTTGTATTATGTAAAACAACGCATTATCAATATTATTTACGCTATTTACATTTTACTGTTCATGAGAAGATGTTAATTCTGGACTAAATCACTCAGTTTGGCACATAAAGGTAAGGAAAATTTTGCAGTTATTTACTAGCGTATAATTAATGAATTAGTAATTAGACTTTATGCACGATTCACTCAATTTCCAGGACTGAAAGCGCTGTCATAACTACATTATAACTGTCATAAAATTTACTACCATACTACTCTACTTTATTTTGAGATAAAGTTTAGGTAGAAATAAGTGTCTATGATTAATATTTAAAAATATAAAGCCTACAATCATTATCTTCGAAAATACAGCATAGGTACGTATGTAGGCTTATGTTTCTGTCTGGAGCTGTGTCTACTGATGGAGAAAATAGTTTTCTTATAATCAGTTTAATTATTCATTAATAGCCCTATTAACTGGATCGTCTACTCTTAAGAGTTCAATATATGAAACTCAAACTATATCACTAACTTCTTAACCACATTGTTTCCGACTTAGTGCTTAGCTTTATTGGGACTTAAAATGTTTAAGCAAATAATCATGTAGTTACCCACATACAGAAAGTTTGACTCGCATGTCAAAGTTCTCATCTAGAAGGGAGTTCTTTAAAACCATTTCAATAATGCATGCAGCAAAGAGAGCGTTATTGAATTTTGGAAGCTTTTGTATAGTAAGAAACATCACTTTTTATGAATCTTCAATACGCCCCCAACACTATACTCCTATCCAACATATTTTAATACACGATACAGAGACCCTGCGATCTTTAACGCCGAAGACGCTGTTCTGTTATCTAAAGAAGACTTTGGGCTAAAGTATTTTTTCTCTCGAAATATTGTGTCACCTGACTAGCGAAAGTAACGAAAGCATAAAAGAATAACATTGCGTCGACAGCTTTATTAAAAAAATGTGTGACGTATGACGCAATTTCATGACAGGAATCATTGTAGGTTTTGCATACATCTTTGTTTCATATCAAATCTTTATGTATCAGTTCAGCTTATAATAATTAACCTTCAGAACTAATTCATTATTGAATGACCTGTGCATCAAATGCTGCAGAATATTTTAACATTTTTAGGGCCACGGCAGTTTGATGCGCTATGTTGGACTCCTGTTTAATTTAGAATCCTGAAAAAGAAATTATATTATTTTAAGGTGCCTTTTAATGACTTCTAACTTCGTTCCAAATTTTATATATTCGGGAGATATCAAAGTACCAGTAGTAAACAGCCGTGAGCTTTTGGAATTTGACAACTTATGTTTAAAATAACATATACTAAAAGAAATTTTTTCTGCAGAAGTGTAATTCTTGTGTAAATTACACAAACTGGTGTTTCTTTCTGCTTCGGAAGTGTTCCATAATTTGTTGGAAAATTTTAGAGAAGGTTTCATTCTCAGAATATTTCTTATCGGTTCGTTGATTTCCGAAAGTTCAATGAGAGAAATATTTCAATATTCATAATATTATTTATTTACTCTTTCAGTAAATACACAACTCATTCAGACTTGTATACAGCTACGAAATAAAAGATCATAAAAATGAAGGATTAAAAAAAACTAGAATTAACTTCACTTGAAATTAGTCTTTACTTGTCTAACTTACATAATAATATTTTAAAATATATTACAGTTGCATATTCTTCATTTTTCAAAATTTGTTTTGTATCTGCTTGTAATTTTACATTTTAAAGTATTATTGATTGAAATAGTTGAATTCAAAAGAATATTTTTTATGTAAACAAAACGTGAAAGGGTATCTGTCTGAGTTACTACCCAACTTTAACCCATACAATAAATGGAATTCGTGTATTTGGTACCTCCTCTTACTCTACATTTAAAATCACAGATTTTGAATGCAGTTATTCTTCAAAGACACTACAATTACAAACATCCATGCCTTGTCTATGACACGTACTGGGCCAATGGCAAGTGCAAACCGCCTTCACTATCATCATACTTTCCAACTGCTTCTCAAAATAGTCAATTGTAAGCGCTGGATAAATTTATAAACAGGAATTTTAAATTCAGAAACTTACAATTAATTTTAATTGTAAATTTCTAAATCGTTAATTTTGAATTACAGAAAGTTCATTTATAAAAATTTTAATTGTTTCTTTACTATTCTGTTATAATTCACGTAAGTGTGTATAAACTCTCGATTTCTAGTTACTTGAATTAATTTTATGAATATATCATTTCACTCAAAAGTAACTTTAAGATTGAAGTGATTTTATTCTTACTTGCAAATTAATCAACATTCAAATTCTGCTTTCACAAGTCCAATAAAACATTTTTCTCAGTAGTATTCTTGTTTAGATTATTTTCCCTGGTGAGCTTCAGTTCTCTAAAGCATATATAAGTATATCTCCATTATTACATTAAGAAAGTTATGACAGAGTATTTTCCTTGCTTCTACAAAACCACTTTTTAATTTATAAGTATTAAAACAATTTCTATTGTTCTACTAGAACATAAAATGCGCAGACAGTTTGGAAAAATATTTCTTGTAGTCTAAAAATCTACACTTCTATTCACAATAACATTCATGGAAGAACATGCTAGGAAATCTATAATGAGAAATTGTTCAAAGAAAAAACAAAATTCTTACATAAGTGGCTACAAAATAGAAAACGTTCAACTAGATGTGCTTAGATTTTATTCTGAGAATCATCTGATGACCATCACCATTTAAAGTAAACTACCATGAATGTTAGTAGACGTTATGGTTCACAATCGTAATGGCGAACTACTATACTGAGCTACTAAAGCTAGCACTTCGTTGAAGCTTTAGAAACACAACGATTTGAAGTCCATCCAACCGAATATATTGCGTAACTAGGTGAACGTTATACAAAGCCCGCTATTATTTAGAATCGCATTCCCTGTAGCTTTGTTTAGGCAGTTTCAAGCTGTTGGTCCCAATGGCTGAGGGCTCGGGAGAGAGCTATCTATCTCTCTTCCAACTAAGCTGTTCATTGCTTGGTTCAGACAGCTGTCATTCTACTGTGCTTGAACGTGCAAAGATCCCTTAAAGCCTCTTGATATTCTAATAATAGACATCACATTTCTTGATAGGTTTAAAGCTTCGATAACATTGATGATATCTCCAAAATAACGACTTGTCATTTAGACTTTGCTTTCATTATTGCTCAGAATGATATTCTATTAAACATTTGAGACATTGCTTGTCTTTCAACGTTTAATATTCCCAACTAAATGGGCTACGTATTGATTAAATAAATATAGTTTATCCGAAGAAATGATACAGAGTAATTGTTTCAATAAAAATTTAAGTTTATATTAGTAAATATTTTACTGGCGAAATACACTATATATTTAATCTTTTCAACTTATGCGTTACGTTTACTACTGCATTGATGATACGTTATAAGAGAGCAAAACAAATAATGCACCCGAAATTTATATTTAAAAAGCAAATGTTTGTATTTTCATTAGACTGTCTGAAAGCCTTTGTTGTTGCAATTCATCAGCCACCAATGATAATAAAGTCTCAAAAAACAAAAAACACACAAATGAATTGATAGTTCTTTGCAAATTATTATTTTCACATTTTATATGATATTAGCGAACTGAGTACGCCTCAGAATTTATCCAAGATGTGAGATACTATATTTGTATTCTGTGTATTAGTTAGATAAATATTTTTGCATTGCTACGTTTTACTTCGCTGTGACTTGATGATATCTCCAAAGTTATTTAATATTCTAAAATACATTAATGTGAAATGACCAGTCAACAGAAATTATACTTAAATTATAAAATGATTTTATGACAGCTTACTACAAGCTTGTATTAACAATTTATCATGTTTAAAACTAATTATAATAAAAATGTGTTTACTATTAATATCCAGCTTCAACGGAATATTGAGGAAATTAGGAAGGAAAATAAGGTTCTAAAGCTAGTTTACTTCGGAAGCTCTGTATTTCAATATGTGAATAATGTTTTTTTTTTTTTTTTTTTTTTTTTTTTTTTTTTTTTTTTCAGCATTGCATTAGAAAAGAAACACGCCAGTGTAAAATTATACAAAAACAGCCTTAGTTTCGGGTAAATTTTAAGTAAAACCTTATCGATTTAGAGAGCTATCAGACAAAAGTCGTTCATTTTTCAGGACCAAGTAAAGTTTTACAAAAATGGAAGGATCGACAGCCATTTAAATCGAAAGCAATGGAGGCAGAAAAGTGAAAACGAACATCTGTCGAGAATAATAATGACGAAAAGTGAAAACTAAGCAAAGGTATTATAATTCTTAAAGCGTTTTTCTTTTACAAAATCTATGCGAAACTCCATTTTTTATTTGTTTAACATTTGCCTAATTTTAGGTATCGCCATTGTAGTCTTAGGAAATATCTTCAGATTATTTCCATTTTTCTTACTAGCATTGCATCACATTTAAAATTCAAAATCATTATATCTTATATTTTTCTAAGTATTATTTCTTTACATAATGTTAAATCGTTACATTTATGACCACACATATATATGACAGAGGAAAGCAAATGCACTTTGTCGCAATATGTAGTATTAGAGCAGTGTGATTTTAATAGAAAGTAACAGTAGAACAAACGCCTAAAAAGAAGTGCTCCCGTGAAGAAATTAATTCATTTGTAAACACGGAATTCTTTCTAAGATTAATACTTTTTGGAATTCTAATGTCTAATATGCGTTTTCCAAGTTCCTCAATCTTTCGTTTCTTATATTTAATTTAACTAGCAGCTTTTAGCGAGCATCGGGTAATTTGATTTAATATTTCATTATTCATTTATGTATACATGTACAGAACCTGATTATAGCCTAGATCTAGAAAGCCTAATTTGAGGACCTCAGATTTCAGAATCCCCGGATCCCTCCTATAATTCCTCACAATCATGTTTTCTGTCTTATAAACGCAAGGAAATTCAGCATTGTAGCATGGAAAAGATTCAGTGTATGCGATGTATCTTACGTACATTTAAGCATAAGTATATCGACAATTATATCTGTTAGACATGCATCTACACTTATAAACTTGCACATGCATGCAGATATTTTTAAATATACCACTAATTTGCAATGAAAATTATGATATTTTGTGCAAATAAACGTTTATCATACTAATACTTGATGCACATTTTCCATACTAATCCTTAAAAAAATATGTTCTTTAAAAAGTACATCTTAAGACTTTTATTAAATAAATGTAAAAATTTATTTTAAACTAAAATGAATTCGAACAAAACGGCAGTCGTAAAACAATGTCACAGCTTAAATGCGCATAATACTTTATAATACTTTTCATGTGATTAAGACATCTCAGTGACTGAGCGTTTAAAATCTCACGTGAATTCAGCTTTATCAGAATTCATTTAGCGGCCTTCCAGACGGTATAGTGGTTAGAGGAGCCTGACTGCGATATCCAAGGGCTCGGGCTCTTATCCCGGAGAAGGCATGGATGTAAATTTGTCTACTTCTTCATAGGGGTCGTCTCTTTCCCGGATGGCACAGACTGTCCATTCACTTTATAATCGATTACGAAGTCTCGATGCTTCGTTTTCGTTTTATGCTGAATTTTGGTAAGATTGTATACTGAATTATCTTGCAGAAACGAAAAGAAATCTTGCAGAAACTACCTTCATATTTAATTTTTTTCCTGTTATATACGAGACTGGAAGCAATGCGAATCTCTGTGATACGGTTAATCTTTTCTATTATTCAAACAAATTAATCGCGAGACCTTTATAAAGATTTTAACAAACAAAAACTGGCTCATATTACTGATAAAATGATCAAAAGTATTGACATTCTTAGTTTAGTTCTCTTGTTAAAAAAACAGAAATTATGCATTTATAACATAATGAAATTAATATATGTCTGTACTCTTATCTAAGCAGAAATAATACATGATTACAAAATAGATATTATAATTTAGTGCACTTAAAATAATACTTACGTATGGTAGAGCCCACCAGGAAAGGAATCATTGAATTTTATTTATTTGAAAATTTCGTAATCGATAAACAACGCCCACTTACTTATCAATGATACAAGTCTGTCTAATCGATGCTAAAAGACAGTCTGTGCCATCCCCAAAAGCGGCGAACCTTCATAGGAAGTAACGGTGGCGCCACCATTTAAATAAAGTTTTTATTGTCTGCTTAAATTCGGGAATTGAAAATTATTAATAATTAATCTTGCGATTATTTGTTTAAACTAAATTGCGTAAGGTAGGTTACATAAACATTATTACGAACCATAATTTTACTCTCGTAAATCAAAAAAAAAAATCAAACGTTTGGTTAGGTTTCGTTTATTATGGCTTTGATAACAGCACTTAATGCTTTCCTTGTTAATTTCCTATTCGACTAAGAAAAGCTTTTACCGTTAAACAGAATTTTATTACGGGAACATGGTAACTAATATGACTTTCCAAGCCCGCTCTTGCGAAATGGAGCCGCCTGTCGGAATCATCTTCTGTTAGAAGTTGTATGAATTGAATCTCATACAGTTGCCATTTGTTTGTGTGTAGCAAACGTTAAACTGAACTTTGATTGATACCAAGCCTATAAAACCCATATTGCGGTTAGAAATTTGCTGCCGTTTTGGACATCTATTCCGCTGCGTGTTATGTACTGATCTCATTTCAATGATATTTTTTTTAATAATGGAGAGCTGAGAGTAATAACAATGTTGTTCGAGCGAAAGTCGTTAAAACTATCTTCACCAACAACATAAGGGCTTCTACCATCACTCTTAAGAACAATTTCAGTTCATTCTTGGATCACACATTACACGCTGGATCATTTGGAAGAAAAGCAGTATATGGTTTTAACAGTCCATTTGCGCCAAACTCGTACATCAGTATCTTTGTATCGAGTATAGATAATGCAAAAGTAGTTATTCCGTCCAATAGGGGTAGTGGTTAATGAATCTGACTGCCCTACCGAATGCCCGGGTCCGAATCCCGGAGGACGCATGGATGTTTACGTAGTGTCTCTAAACACGCTGCGAGCCGCAGATCCTCTCGAGAGATTAGTGCTAGTGGAACAGGGGTGAGAGACCCTCGCACTCGTACTCCCGGGATGCTCTCCTTCGAAACTGGGGCTGAACTGAAAGTCATACTGTCATCAGTATGATGCCCAAAGCTTTCGCCAACGACAGCCGCAATCTTGCCTCCATGCCACGATAAATTCCGTGGGCGTCTTGTGATATCAGGCAAGCGAGATTAGTTACAACAACAACAAAAGTAGTTATATAATAATTGTGTTTCTAAGAAAATTTAGGAAAGAAATTATGTATCATATGCCCATTTTACCACTTATAAACTCAGAGTAATTTTCAAGATAGCACTCATGATGCTCACACTTCCCTAACCAATAAGTAAGCCATTATCCGTAACGAATATTTAGCT
Source organism: Stegodyphus dumicola (assembly GCF_044657685.1). Lineage (NCBI taxonomy): Eukaryota > Metazoa > Arthropoda > Arachnida > Araneae > Eresidae > Stegodyphus > Stegodyphus dumicola. The sequence goes on along the minus strand of NC_140781.1, from coordinate 136,799,646 downwards.
TTGATATCTGCAAAGATCTGTGAAATAGAAATGCTTTTCTATACTTCTGAATCGCCTTGAAAGATAAATGCTATTTGCGTTTGTCTTACATATCAAATAACACTTAACTTACAGGATAAACGCAAAATAGCCTTTATCTTTCAGGGTATTTGTCATAATGTTTTGAGGCTTTTAATCAATCTTTCTGATCATAATATATTGAGTGCAATACTAATATCGGGTCAATACTGTTTAAAAAACTTAAATATTTATTCCATGTTTTAAAAATATTTATTTAAATCAGGTAGTAAATTATTTGCATATTCAAATTCCGAATAAATTTTGAAACAAAATAGCTGAAGGAAATAACGTAATGTACTAGATTAATAGTAAACAAAAAAGCAGGCTCAACTCAAAAAATTAACTCAAATATGCATGAAAATGAAACATTTTCCCTGACTGGAGTTTGGAGCTCAATCCAGCTTTGTTGAAGTTTGTTACTGCGTTGAATACAGTGGAAGTTTTAATGTTTGGTTAAACTAAGAAACGGAAGAAATCCAAACTTAAGAGCGAGTTAGTGTAAGCAGTAATTTAGAACTCTGAAAAACCGAAAACTGTAGTTTTTATTCCTAACAACGAATTGTCATTGAAGACAAATTCGTTTCCTTCTGTTTGTTTCACTGTTTCTTCATCCTGACTTTTAAAGATCATCTGGTCTATCGTATATTCGAAAAGTCTCATTCACAAGGAATTTTATAAATACATCATGAATGAAGGAACAGTAGTCCGCTTTTTCTATAACTGAAAACTTGACTTTATTCAAAGATTTAAAAGAAACCTGAAAAATAAGCAATTTGAAGCATTTATTTATTTACTAAAAGACCAAATAGTTACTAATTTGCATTCGTTATCATTAAAGGATGCTATAAAATATAAAGCATACCATAAGATTTCAAATACATATCTGATCCATTTTAGCGGCGCATATTAATGCATTTTTTCCCTCTAGCAGAAAGTAATTCTCAATATTAGTACGATGACATAGAAAGTGTACTAGGCATTCTTTTAATGCGGTAGAGAAGAAAGAACATTATTTCATCGATCTAGCTTTTGACACTTGAATTAACGGTGCATTGTTTATTGCATTTTTATAGATACTAAAAGTAATAAATTGTAGACAATGTACAATTTCTCCATGTACCTAGATGTTAACAGTTACTTATGACATTTTTTCCTGCGCAGTTTTAACTAAAATCTGACTCCATTTTTCATTTGCTTTCAGTGCCGCTCTTTTTTTTTTTTTTTTTTTTTTTTTTTTTTTTTTCTTCTATTTTTTTTATTGATAAATGTTGTCTACGAATTTAGTAACAATTTGTCACGTTCGCTTGTCAGAAAATTTCATTTTTTCCGAACGCTATTTCATTTATTTTTGAGCGCATTATAGGGATTTTTTTTAATATATATTTTCTGAAAAGGTGAAAACACTAAAGCTCTTTTGTTCTGTAGATGAGAAAAGATTGTCTAGAAAAAATCACGCATTAAAAGCCGGAATTCCATGAAGAGCTGTATGGAAAAAGACACATAGAATTATATTTTCTAGGTTAATGTAGAGAATGAAATTGGATTGTAGTTTCTCCGTCTTTCTCTGATTTCTATTTTGGATTAGTGACTGAAAATAATCTATTTGTTGACTCCTTTAATGCCTACTTAAGCATTTACAGCACTTGTTTTAGCAATATAACATTTATACTCAAAACAGAAACTAATTCATATCTTACAAATTTTAATTTGTAACAGCGTGAGCCATTCTGAATGTAAAGACAAAACGAGTCATACTTCAGCTGAATATGCAGTCATACTGCATTTTGACAGCAGCAAAAAATCTCAGAATACCATTAGCATAATAAAATTATGGCCTTTTTAAACTGTCAGTTTTTCCATCAAATGTATTTGGAAATCAAATTGTTCAGAGCATATAGCCAAAAAAAATTCTTAATTTACTTAATCTAAATCTACAAGTAAATAACATTCAAGATTATGAATTCGTGGCTAGAGCGTTGTATTAGCTTCGTATATGTGATAGCTGGAGAATATCGGAGAGAATCAGCATGCAAATAATTAGTAAATAACAGTGAAAGATCTGTGAGTTTGTATGCGCTGTGAAAAATAATTCTTCTTACTGGATCATTCTTAGAAAATTTTGTGAGAAATAAAAGGTTAACACTTAATACTCTCAACCAAAATAAACGAATAAGAGTATAAAAGTATTTTTTCTTCCCTAACGCATATTCTCAGAGGAAATACAAATGTAAAGTAGCAATTCAGAGCAACAAATCTGTAAAATTTCGTTTGAGAAATAAATAAAACTTGTGTTATTTAAATAAATATTACAATTTCTCCTTGTAGATCACCTATGTATAACGAAATATAAGAAAGTAATTGTATATGAAAGTATACGTACAACAATGATATAGGAAATATATATATATATATATAAACGGTTTGAAAAAATATATACTTGCAGCTTGTACAAATGCAAAAGGGTAACTATACAGGATTCAGATGCAGTTCGAATGTATGATCTCATTCCCTCGCGCCCATTCCAGCTAGGTTATTCTAAGCAATAAAATAGCTCTCAAATGAGATCTGAATAACTTGATTTGAGTTATTCATTTCTTAGTAATACAATAGCATCCATTCTTATCTTTCGGGTGACTATGTTCTGTCTTGATGCAGCGAGAATGAGAGGGGACCTTATCATTCTCAAGACGAATGTCTCTTACAGGTGCCTTTCCTATTTATAAACAGAAATTTCCCTCGAGTTTCGTCGAGTACGAAATTCCCAAAAGGGTCCTTGTGGAAAGGCAGCATTTCTTTTCAAAGCATTGGACTTTCATGAAAATTAAACTAACTACGGTGCCAACTAAACGCCTCATTTTGTCGGTATTTCAATTCCATCTGTTGCACCGCTGGGCAAAATGCAGAAAGATTTTATTCTGGTTAATGAATTCGAATTTAAAGTTTCAATGTGCATTATTGTAATAAAATATATGTCATAAATATATTTTATTTATGTTAAAAATATATTTATTACCTGGAAGTAGTGCATCCAATTTCTTTACTTCTAAGGATCAGCATTCCAAATGTAGAATGGGATTTTATATTTTGAAAGATTTTTTGCAGGAATGTTTAATATATTAAAATCCAGTTTTATTCAGTTAACTAATAAACTGCGTAACTAAAGCGTAAAGTTTTCGAATCAAAAAATATTTAGAGAAAAACAAAGTAATAAGATAGAGTGTAGAGCCATTAGGTTATTTAGAAGCAGGAAATATGAAAAATGTGCGACGCAGTCGCCAGGACTCGAACATAAATCTTCTCAAATACGCCCCGAATGTGCTATAGTTACACCCTGAAGGAATTATAGAAAGAGAGAGAAAATACCTTATAAGAGAACGGAAGATAATAAAAACTGGAATTTGCATTTTCACGTAAAAGCTCTAAAAACATGGCTATGTCTTGGGCAATGGTTATAATATCAGAAACTCAATTATATGAAACTGATGAAAACTAAAATAACAGCAGTTGCATTAAATCAAAATTTTATATATTTTGTGGACAGAATTTGTGTTGAACGTTTAATTTTAACATACCATGCTAGCAAGCAAGAATAGATGGAAATACGCAAAACAATTATTATTGTAAAATAAGAAAGGGAAATAATATCTGAAGTACAAATCTATAACAGTAAGTTTTCTAACATTTCTATAATAATACTCTGTTACTCTGTTTTTGATTTAAAGGACATCAGCCTGTAATAAACTGCACATAATATTTTGTCAAATTCAATTTGCTATCGAAAAGTAAATATGTAAATATTGTAGACTTTTAAAGATGGTCTTTGAAGAAGTCATAAATTTGTCATGCATTTTAATAGAAAAGTAGGCTGAACATTGTAAATCCATGTTTACTTCTCAAAAATAATTTGGCTCTTAGAAATGCCTTCTGATGACCTGATATTTAGAAATGAATAGATACATTTCTAAATGGATTGACGAAAAAATTATAAGTGTCATGATAGCTCCGTTTATATTTAGGATACTCCAGTTTTAGTTACAACACATTTCAGTTCATGTCTACACCATGATATTTCTGTTCATATTTAGGTAATTCTATAAATTTACGCAAATATTTTTGTTTGCGTGAATGCGTAATGTTTTTTTATCTCTTGTTAAACTGTTGTGTAATAGTTTTTATTCATTTAATTAATTATTTAGTGCTATCCTTGGGGCAAAATCTATTTTTATTTATTACATATTTTATTTAATATTGAATTTGTGGCCACTAAATCTATTTTATTTGCTCATTTTTGTGTCAAGTTCAAGTCAATGAGTGGGAATTGTAAAGATACCTCAAGAAGAACTGAAGATGCCGGCGCAAAATATCTTACCAGATAATGGCGACAAATTTTGTTGCCATGTTTGTGACATTGGGATATTTGGAGTCTTTTTAGAAAACATGCCTTCGAAATCCTGAAAGCGAATTTTTCGGAGGGTTATGGAAGCGCCTCTTCTCCCACTTGAGCCAAAGGCATAAATAGATGGCTGTAAGTGGCCTTTAGCTCAGTTTGGAATATGCAGCTATAGAAGATTTATACCTGAGACTTTACACAACTCATATCCTCCTCAACTCCGTTCCCAGATAGGCATTCTTTTTCCTCTGTATTTTAAGCTATTATCATAAGTTTATTATTTTAGTGCTATTTTTTTTATCAGGGTTCATGTGTTTCACTAAGTACAAGTTCTTACACAAAGATTCTCCTCAGTATTCTTCGCATTTATCCAGCATTATTTTATTTAGTGACCACTGTTCAATTAGCAGCATGGTCTGTACGAGTAAGATGCCTGTCTTTCCTTCGGCAACTGTCTGTTCCTTTGCTTCGATGGGACACACAGATCATGACTCTGCAAAGTCAGGTTAGCCCATTGAGTTGTAGATTTAGCTGCGCTAGACAATTCCAACAAAAACAACCTAGTGAATAATCTTAAAAGCCAAAAGTCTAAGCTTTTGTCTCATTAATTTGAAATTCTTAGTATGTTGTACGCTTTCTGCTGGGTGATTACTTCATTAGACTTTTTCTGCGATTCCTTTCCTCGTGTGTTAAAAAGAATTTCGGCTTATCTCTGGGGTACTTCTTGAGCTATACTAGACAAATGTGAAATTACGACCCCATGATGGAATGTGCGTAGCGATGGGAAAATAACGTCAACTCGATCTCTCTCCTATCGAGCATGTGTAGGCTGCCATCGAACGTGTGGCGCACACGGCACCGCAGGTGCATACCGCAGAGGAACTAAGAGATGCAGTGGAACGGCTTGGCAAGGACTATCTCAGAAAACCATTAATAGCCTCATATACAGTATGCCTCGCCATTTAGAGGCCTATATAGCCGCCCGTGGTGGGCATATTACATGATGAATGGACAGTTTCATTTTTTATATCTTCGTTTGTTTCTTTAATCATATGCACATGTGTCTTATCTCTCTCGATCCTGTTATTTTCGCATCGCCACGCGCATTTCTTCATGGTGGCAATTTCACTTTTGACGAGTGAATTTATAGTCTCCTCTATAAGAACTGATATTCACCTAAAAATGGAGGAAAAAAATCAAATTTCTATATTTAGCTGGGCCAATTATATTAGGAGACCTCTATAAACAAATAGGTCACAACACAATTAAAAACTTTTCAATATTAAATTTCACATGTAAACATTTACGATTATTTACTTTAATTTCTTTTTATAAATGTTTCTCTTAGTAGGATTAGCATTCTATTCGAGGGTTGGTACTTTAATAGTGGCAACTATTTATTTACAAGGAATACAAAAGTGATTCATGTCACCATGTTTTACAGTCCTTCAATATAGTCGCCAGCATTGTAGACAACCCGTTTCAAACGATGTGGAATTCGCAGAATATCTGTAGCAGCGCCTGTTTTGTTGATAGTTTGAATGTACCGGTCTACTGCCGCAAGAATCTCAGGAACAGTTTGGAAGCGAGTGCCACGAAGTGGTTCTTTCATCTTAGGAATTAAGTCATCGTCACAAGGGCTTAGATCTGGGGAGTATGGTGGATGGTAAAGCACTTCCCAGCCCCATCTCTTGAACAAATCAGTCACAGCTTGCGCTGCATGAGGCCGAGCATTGTCATGCAAAATGAGAGGAGCGTTCTGCAGAAAGTGTCGCCGTTTTTTTCTCAAAGCTGAGCGTAGATTGTGCTCCAAAAATGAGCAGTAATACTGCGCAGTGACGGTCTGCTGTGGGGGAACGGTATGCGTTAGGATGACACCATCACAGTCGTACACGAGAATCACCATAATTTTCACATTGCTGGGGTTCTGACGAAATTTCGAACGTCGTGGTGACCCGAGATGACGCCATTCGTTTGATTGGCGTTTCAGTTCTGGCTGGTACGATCGGGCCCAAGTCTCATCCAGCGTAATGATACGGCGTAAAAAAACATCTTCGCGCTCATAGCGCTCCAGGTGGGTTCGGGCAGCATCGCATCGTAGCCATTTCTGCATTTCCGTCAATTGATGTGGAACCCATCGTGAAGGAATTTTTCTCATGGACAGGCGTTCCTTCAGAATGTGCAGCACAGTCGTATGCGCTAATCCTTTTTGGCCGGCCAGCTGACGAATCGTTTGGCGGCGATCACTGTCCATTAGTGCGGCAACAGCTTGCACGTCTGCATCGCTGACACTCGGACGACCTGGCCGCAGCATGTCTGCCACGTTTTGGCGTCCTTCATTGAATGCTTTCACCCATCTTGCTACGGTTCTGTAAGGCAATGCAGATTCCCCGCATGCCTCTTGAAGCCCTTGATGACACTGTCGTGCTGTACGACCTCTGACACATTCAAGTTTCATCCGACATCGTTGTTCTTGTTTTGAAAACATCCTGACAACACTTACTTTAGACTGCGAGCTAATACAAGGATTCGTTCTTCGCGTCACCCGCATGCGCGTGACGTAGGCAGGACGAGTCTTTTTGCTGAGAGGTAAGGTAGGTAAGTAGTTTACGTGTGGTATACGCGATATTCTTTGGTTTTGTTGCGTAGCGTTTTTTCAGCTGTGTTGCCACTATTAAAGTTCCAACCCGTATATACACTTCATGAGATTTCAAGGAAAAATTAAACCTTTCTGAAACAAAATATAGAATACCCTGTATCTGATACTGCCCAAACTGCAGTATCAGATAACCATTTAATAGATGTTATTTGAAAGAGTGAATGTTAATATGTAAGTTTGCCGTTGTGGACTGTTTAGATTATAAACACTAACTGGTGGAAATTACCTTTGAGTTCAGTCCATGGTAAATTGTAATTACAGCAATATCTCACATAGGCCGACTTCGATCAGTTTCGATTCATTATATCTCAATATGAAAATTTCGAACCCAACTAAGTTTCATTTGAGCAAAATAAAAAATAAAAATAATTTAAAAAATGCTAAAATCGTGAAGCACAAAATTGCTTTTTAATATATAAATTTACGGTATTTCAGCTTTTTTGATATATTAGCATATATGCTGTTATACTAAGCACACATAGAAAGTCTCCTTTTGTATGGTTTATGCGGTTTTATGTCATGCGTTATGATGTATATTTCAATTTTTCTGGTGTTCCCTGTTGTATATGCATGTCATTATGCTCAAGTCGACCGATCTTGAGCTCTTAGAGGACACTATGAAAACATACCCTACTACACCATATATATGATTTCATTGGTTTTGAAACTTATTTTGCTGAAGTCATTATAAGCATAGTGGAAGTTGGACTGCATCTCGGTTCAATGATTTAGATTCAGTTAGTGTAACAGTACCATTAGGTTAGATATCACTTATTTAACGTAAATGAACAATGAGTTTATAAAGAACAGGAGGATAACTTAGGCAACAAACGACTGTGTTGAAGTGCCTACACAAGAATTAACAGAAGAAAAACTATGAAAATTTGCTGGAATTGTAGAAATCTTATCATAGCATATTATAGAATTAGATTTCAGTATTGAAGTATATCTGTAGGTAACCTTACAAATTGCATAATAATAAAAAATGCAATTCGTTGTTACAAAAAGTGTATGAAGAGAAAATGCTAATGAAGAAAAGTGTACACACATTGATTTTAAGGTTATGTAAGGTAATTTCTCCTTCCTTTCCGTATGCCTTCCTGGTGTAACTGGAAACATACTCGACTCGTATTCGAGAGGTCCAGTATTCGATTCCTTTGGAGGGCATTGTGGACCTCTTCAACTTCCTGTTTTCAACAATTAAGCCTACTTTTACAAATAAATTCATATAAAATCAGCATTTTAATATAATGACCTCAATTTTGGAACTTAATATGTATTATTAATATAAAGAATTCTACATTAATAGAAGTAAATGAAACATGCGAAATACTCAACTTGTAACTATACGCATGAAATCAAATACTGTACACATGAAAAGCAAATTACAAATACGAAACGTAAAAGAAAATTAAAGAAAAATTATCTGTAGGTAATTAAATTCCGATTTAATAATTCTGCTGTGTGTGTAATAATTCAAAACGAGGATCTGCACACAGGAAAATGAAGACATTTTTCGCCGAGCATACGCAGAACAAGTAATATACATCACGCATCGGAAAAGCTGATGTCTTACAATGCTGCACAGTTACTTTTTAATTAACCAAGAAAGTCTATGTTAAGTTTTAAAATAAATGTAAAAAAAGGACAACTGGTCTGAGTTTTCTCTAACGGAAGTTCGGCGACGTTACACCCAACCATGGTCAGCTAAACACGTTTTCCCACATCTTTCTAACAAAAAAAAAAAAAAAAAGGAAAAGGGGTTGAAAGAAATTCTTAACGAGGTAAACAAACACGTCGCTGTCTCTTTACCTTAAAGAGCTATGATTCCCAGTTTGTTTACACCAATAAATCTATCAAAACCAGAAGCACAGAACAGAAACTGATGCTCATACATGAAGGTCAAAAGTCACATGACTTAATCGATGTGAAAACCGTTACTATTTAGCCCCATCTACTGGCATTTAAAAATTCAAAAAATCGTTTCGTTTTCAAGTTACGCATATGCGACGCTGGACTGAAGAGATTGATCAGAGCTCTTCGCGCATAAGCGACGCTGGGCTGGTTGCAGTGTAATCGTTGCGTCGCAAGGTGTTTTCTCTTTCCTTTCCGCCTGCCTTTGTGGTGAAATTGGAAGCACACTCAATGCGTGTTCGAGAGGTCCACGGTCCTACTCCCAGTGAGGGCATAATCCATTTTTCACGTCTAAAAACCTAATGACTTACAATTACTAGAGGAAAATTAATGACGAAAAACATACATTTTTAAAATTAATTTATAATAAAGATATTTGAATTAATTAATCGCGTATTTTACTGCAGAGGGTGGGAAAATATTTGTTGGAACTGATATTGCCTTTTTCAATGTGAGTGAGCAAATTCTGTAGCTTCTGTGAAACCAGGAAGATTAGAAATAGGCCAAATTCAACAGAGTGTGGCAAATGCTGGAATTGCTAAGCTTTTTCACAAAACGGGGAATGAGCAGGTATAGTAATACGGGAAATAAAACAAGGCAGTAGACGAACAGCGCTTGATCAGTCGCTATTTGCGTGTTCCAGTCTGCAACTAGAAATGCGATGGAACTATTGTGGGTGTTGTTAGCGAGAATACAATGGATACAATTTACAGAAATTATATTTACCGAATTATCTAGCGACTACCTATATGTCTTGAGAGGTTTAATATATTCGGTATGCAAATTAGGTTTGTTTTATTTAATTATGGCAAACGGGTTATCTGCCTAATGGGCGACATGACCCCGTGGAGGACTTTCTAACTGAAACTGGCTCATCTATACATTGCACATGGAGAAAAAAACCACGAAAACGCCCATGCAGTCAGTCTGTTCGCCGGGATTCGAACCCAAACCCATCTACCAGTGTTCAGCGACCTTACCACTCAGCCGCTGGTGAGACCAATATGCAGATTAGAAACTGTATTTCAATTCATTTGTCTAATTCACATACATGGCAGCTCTGTTATGCCTTTTCATGATACCTAGCCCTTGAAAAGATGGTCAATTATTTAGTTCATTCTGTTTTTCTTATATTTTGATTTAACGTGTTATTTTCCATTTTAATTTGAAGTATCAAGTTCCGTTTGCTTCAGTAAGGTTATAAAAATTGTCTTAATTGTATTATTCCTAATAAATCAACTGAAGCTTTTAGTAAGCTATTTTAGGTCATACTGTGGTTTGAGAGCTTATATAATTTATTTATTGTTTTAACTTCTGTACTTATTTATAATCAATTATATTGGCATATGAATATAAAGTTATAGAATATAAAGTTAAAAAACTCACAGAATGTATGATTACTTGAAGGAAGCATAACTTTCAGGCCAAAAATGAAAAAAACATCCCTTAGAAGCACCATTAAGTATGATCTTTATACAATTTTCAGCAAATTTACTCACTTGTTTTTTTTTCCTCATTTTAAGTTGAAAAATATTCCAGCAATCCTCTTTTCAAATAAAGCTATTTTAGTACATTCTCCGCATAAAGCAAAATCCATTTTAAAGCAAAAGGGTCTCAAAGTCAAATTAAAAAAAAAGAAATAGCATTTTTATTCGCAAAGCGAAAGCTATTCATGAAAGTAAGAGCTTCAAACTTCTTAAAGTCCAATATGAACTCTTTATATGTACGGAAGGAGGTAAAGCTTTCATCTCCATGACATCCTCTTATCGTTTCCAGAGTCAGAGAAATTAGGAAGTTGGTGGGTTTTTTTTTTCCCTTAAAATCGATATACTGTATCCCAGCATGGCAGATTACTTCAGGATTCATAGTAGAACCTATTGACTCATTCTTTACCACCATGGTAATAACAAGGCAGATGAGTAAATGACAGCTTGCATAGCCTGTGTTGATTAAACTTTCCATGCCCGTTATTAAATTTCTGTTCGAGTAATTTGTTCTGACTTTCTAGAATAGCAGCATTTAATAAAATAGTATCCTATCTATTTATGAAAATCTGAATGCGAGAAAATTGCAGAAGAAATTTTCTCAACGAATACATTTTTATGAAGAGATTTGTTTCAACAACTTCCTTCTCATCCTTTGCAGTAAAACTGCCGCTGACACAGAATTTGTGGTAGCTGATGCCTTTGATTTTGCAATGGCATTTGAGATGTAAATTTAGTAGAAACTTGTAATATGAAGTTTTCTGTACTGCGAGAATTTATGAAGTACTTAATTTTTTAAAGTTAATTAATACGATTTTTTAAACTTTAATATGAATTTTCTTAAAGTTAATTTAAAACTTCTTAGATCATTATTACTTCGGTGTACACTGAAAAGAAACTGCTAGTAAAACATTTTATCTAAAAACAAGATATTTTATCATGAGGAAGATTCCCTTATTTTTTGAAAAAATAGAAAGAATTGATTTTTAGCTAATTTTTTTTTTTTTTTTTTTTTTTTTTTTTGTCTTTAAAATCAAACTAATGATTTTACTCTAAGAAGGCATGCCTCGATCATAGAATCAGGTTACTATTCCTTTTCTTTTAATGATTTCTTTTCAAAGTTATATTTTATTGCACATATTTTTTGAAATAAAATGGGATCCTATCAATAAAGTACATATTTATTATTTTAAAACAGTGCAACGTAAACTGATATAATTATTTATTTTTTGCAGATTCTGTTCTGTGTGAAATATTTTTCAACTAGAGTTACCAAACTTGTAATCAAAACAAATAATGATTCAGTAATTTGTAATGCATTAAGATTTAATCTTTTCTAATACGTTCGCAAATGGCAGTTTTGTTTATACAATTTATGTCATATTTTTATGCAAATTGCTTTGTCTATACAAAGTGGCATATTTGTTTTTGTCCCTAAAATTTATTTATTTATTTATTTTGGTTTCACAGGACATTTTATTCACAACTAAACTTTGAAAATATTTTTGATATTTATAACACCATGTTTCCATGTTTTGAAAACTTCGGGGAAAACTTTTAATTAGCTTACATTAATCTAAATACCTGACAATTTGGAAAATCCTAATTCTTCTGCTATCAATCACGTAATTTTAGTTAAATTTTGTTTTATAAAATACTAAGATTTTTATGGTCTGTGAATGCAGTGACTTGTGATATTTTAAAACAAAATTTAATTATTTATGTTAGAACTAATCCATAATTATCTTTTATAATCCATAATATAGTTAATAGAATTAGTCTAGTTAATAGAATTAGTCAGCTTCTATTATCCCTATTAATATTAAGCTATAATCTTAGTATACACGTACTTTTGAGAAATATTTCAGAAAAACACTCGACGCTTAAAATATGCTCTTTATTATATGTACAGTTATTAGTTTATATGTGGGAAAAAGGAGCAGTTATTCCACATCTCAGTTTTCAGACAGCCAGAAATAATATGAAAATCAAATGATTTTCTGTTTGAATTCATATGAAAAGCGAATGAGGTCGTTAAACAAGTTTTGGATATATTCAGAAAGCATAGTTAAAATAATTATAAAAAATTCAGAAGACAAATTTAAATTAAAAAAATTGTCAAGAAAGAATTATAAATAAATTAAAATGTCGAAAGGAGAAAGAAAAAGGTTTACTGCATATTTATATAAGCAAGATAAAAACATCGCAAAGAAATCCACTTAATTTGTAGAGTTCCTCACTTTGGAATTCTAAGTTAATGTTGGAAATAAAGAATCTAAAATCTGATAAGCGAATAATCGCTTGATTTCGGTGACAAGAAACAACAAGATAGAAGGGTAACTAACTCTTTATTATTCCAATAAGATTTAACAAAACTCCGCCTGGGAGTGTACAAGCAAAGCCCGTAGTTGGACTTGAACTTAAAAGACTAAGAATTAAACTAAAACTAAGATTAACTAAAAGAAGTATAGCCGAAGCTATTAAGGTTCAAATCGAGCTGGCCCGTTAACTTATTTGATTACGAAGCTTAGCAAGGGCCTGAGTACGGCCTAGTGTAAAAACAGCTTTGAGAGAGAGTGGCCAAAAAGGCAGACGCGCGTAAATCAGAAACTCTGATTCTCTCTGACTCAGTAAGTAACTTCGTGGTTTAAATACCGCTCCTCCTCATTAAATATTCAGCAATTCCAAAACTACGTTCTGGCCGGAAGTAGTAAGTTGAAGTTAAGAATTTGACAAGAAAGGAACTTTAATTTAAAATTTAATTGTTAATAAAATTAACATAATCCTTACAAATTTTATAAGCGGAATATTAAATCTGTTCTGACTGAAGCGGAGGAAAAGCGCTAAGAAGAGGAAAGAAGAAAAAACATTTATGTTAGTAACAAAAATCACTTATATCTAGAAAAATTAAGTTCTGAAAGAAAGCGAGAAAAGTGCTATTTTTTAAATAACATTAAAGTCGCATTGTTTAAATAGAATTTGAAATAAAACTTAATTATCTTAAATAATACGTTGAAGTTAAGCATACATTTTTTAATGTCATATCATAATCCATTTTCAAGAAAGTGACATTTATTGGGTATTGTCTTGCATTTAAGGCAAATATTTACATTCATCTTGGAAGTTTGCGGAAGCTAACTCCCGAAAATCACGATCTTGGTGAAAATAGTTTCCCTACAACCTCAGTGAGAGCAATGCATCAATTAAATGTGTAATTAAATTAAATCGAACATGCAATTCAATTAAATATGTTTTTCATTCAATTAAACATGCAACATTACATAGGATAATTTAGAAACAATAATATAGTAACATTTTCATACGTATTAGGAATCGATTTGGTTAATTGTGTTGGCATCGTTATCCATTCACTTGCTCACCATAATAAATTATCCTAATAATAGCATTCATTTTGATTTTACAAATAACAAAATACAAGTGCTTTTTTCTCTAAGGTGGACCAAATCTGGATAACTGTCGGATCTAATTTTTTAATACAATCTTGAAATCAAAAGAAATAACATGATATAGTTATTAAATTAAAAGAAAATGAAAATTAAAATTTATATTCTGTTTATTCAAATTACAAGCTATTTCTACTAGAAAAGTTGTATGTGACTGCATAATTAACAATTCTTCCTCTCAAAAGAATTTATCTAAATTCTGAAAGTTAATCAAGATCCATCCTAACTACGAGATATTCCTAATGCTTTTTATGCTTACACAAGCTATATATTAGTTATATCTAGTTATTAAAAGACGCTAAAAGGCTAGCAAATTTGTGATAGTTTGAATAGTTTCCTTCACAAAATAGATTTATGTGGCTAATTTAAACATTTCTGAGTTTTAGAATTAAGTATATAAGCAATTTAGCTACAAGCATCTGGCGACACGACCTATTTTTTTACTCTTTTTCGGTTTCCAATCCATATAACTAAGACAATATTATATCTGCCTTAAAGTACCAAAATTATTATTCTTTCACGAAGATCATGAACGCAAAAATCAGCAAGAAAAGAGATTAAAACTATAACTTAATAACTGGTGTGCCCGAAATGTAAAAATACATCCTGTGTCGCCAACAAGGGGGCTGTTGTGACGCAGAAAATGACAACATTTCCAGAGACGTTGGACTCGTTACTTTTTTGTTCAATTGATTTAATACTGCTACGGCGACGTTTTCTCAAACAAGATGAGTATAATTTAGCAGACTGGTAGATGGTTTCTCACTGCAAGAAGTGAACACTCAGCGGAAATTCATAGACAAGCTTGCGCTCTTTATAGTGACATTGCGAATCGACAGAATGGTAGAAGTGGTACCACTAACTCAAGAAAGGCAGACGTGATATTCACGACTAGAAAAAGAAGCCGCAGGCTCTCTTTAATCTCTGACAGGTTTCTTCGAAAGATAGAAAATGAAATTCTTGTTTAAAGGCCTGAGAGGATGAAAGATTTGTATGAAAACTTTCCCCAGCTCTTGAAGACCTTCATTCATGAAACTGTGACTGAGGAATTAGATAGAGAAAATATGTGAAAACTACGTCTAGCACAAAATGAAGCTAATGAGTTTATCGGTCAACTTCCTAACACGTCGTACAGAAGAAGGCAATGAATTTCAGTGGGACTGGAGATGATAATTTGACATTATTCAACAGTAAACGAAACGTTTCGTGACACAGGAAGACAAAGCTTGCACCTCAACAAATGTTTGAATAATGTCACATTTTATATCTAAAAAAACTATCAAATCTAATCAATTTTAATGAAAGTTTCTGATAGAAAAGTGGTTCTTTCCGGATACTGCTAGTACAATAATTAATGTTCTTCCAAGCATTTTGTAGACATAATTGTCGGCTACCCTATATAAATTATTGCACTTCTAATAATATTTAGAAAATATTCTACAGGAGCAAAAACGTTTCCGTGATGTAATGTAATTTCCTTTGATTTAATTTATTGCAATGCTTCGGAATAATGTACCGTCGTAAATCTAGAGAAGATTTGAAGAAACGTTTACTCTAATAAAAAGGGAAGTTGTTCTAAGAAAGGCGATGTATATACGTGCAGCTGTCTTAAAGAAAAGATATGTTTATTGTAGTGATCACTGGACTACATGTCGAAAACCGCAGCTCTGAAGAAAAAAGAGAAGTGGTGACGCGGCTCAACTTGAGAGAAGCGGACGGGCGTCGGAGCTCATTGATACTCTCAACTTGATATGTGGAGTTAGGGTGTTTAGAGCTCCTATTATTTCATTTTTGAAAATGCTGTAATATTCTCGGATTCATACGCAACTTGTGTTAATAAATTCTGATGTTAATATAAATAATGTTGCATCTCACTTTATGAAATTTACCAATCATTCTGATATGGATAAAGCTAAATCAATATAATGTAGTTATCGATAAATAAAAGAAACTATGCATTATAATGCCCGTAGTAACGTATAATAAAGTATGTCTTGTAAGGATTATGTTAATTTTATTAAGGGGACTCATTAACCTTAAAACCAATAAGATCTTCAAATATGTGACTGTTGCAAGAATAGGGTTAACTTACTTTAAAAGCCATTACTTTCAACATTTTACAGCTGACAACATAATATAGCTGCGTTCTGAAATAGTAATCAGAAAGTTTGTGTTGCCATAAATATGTTTATAATTTAATGTGACAAAATGTTTCGTCATGTTTCCACCTTGCGCGCACAGTTTAAAACATTTCTGTTACATAATTTAATTCCATTTTTAATATGTAGCTTTTATACCATTTGGAAACTACTGTGAACCAAAAGTTCTAAGAATTTCATGCTAAATTTTTATTTTATTTGGAGTTGAGATTATAAAGTGTACTTTATTAAAAAATCTGTAATGTTTTCGTGTATAAAATTTTGTAATATTAAAATATTCATCAGATTTTATTTTAAAAAGTATGAATACATAAAGAATTCCATCAAATTTCGAGTACGTACCATTAGCCATTTTTAAAATATCATGCGCGCAAGGTTGAAACATGAGGAAACATTTTGTCACAAAGCGGATTAAATTACAAAAATATTTGTGGCAACACAAACTTTCTGGTTACTAGTTCCTAAAGCAGCTATATTATGCAGTCAGCTGTAAAAAGTTGGAAATAATCGCTTTTAAAATAAATAAAATATCCCAATTCTTGCAACAGTCACATGTTCGGAGATCATAATGGGGTTTAAGGTGTATGAGCCCCCTTAACAGTTAAGTTTTGAGTTAAACTTCCTTTTCTATCGACTCTTACTTCAACTTACCGCTTCCGGTCAGAACGTAGTTTTAGAAGCACATCTGAATGCTAATGAGGAAGAGCGGTATATAACCGCGAAGTTCTAGAGTCTTAGCGAGAGAGATACCAGATATTCTGGCTGCACGCGTACGCCGTTTTAGGCTACTCTCTCGTAAGCTATTATTACGCTAGGCCGTACTTTAGGTCCTTGATAGCTTCACAGTCAATTAGCGTTAAGGGCCCAAAAAAACAAAAAAACAAAAATTCTTAGTTTGAAAACTTATTCAAACTAAGAATCTTGATAGCTTCGGCTATATCTCTTTAGTTAAGATTAATTTAGTTTAATTCTTAGTCTCTTAAGTTCAAGTCCAAATGTCGGCTTTATTGTACAGCTCCAAGACGGAGTTTTGCTAAACTTTAATTGAAATAATTAAAGGGATATTTTACCCTTCTAACTTTTTGTTTCCTGTCACACTAACTCAAGCGATTATTCGCTTATCGGTTCTTAAGATTCTTCACTTCCAACAGTAACTTAGAATTACACAATGGGAAATTCTACACTCTATTAAATCTTTGGGTTTATTATAGTAAAACCTGTCTGTGCTCTACTTCAAATATGTATATAACTTGTAAAGGCAATTAAAAAAAGTGCCAAAAAATTTCAGAACTATCTTTCAAGTAAATACAGATCAGTATATGCGTATCAATACTAAAATAAGCTCTATACAACTGATTATAATGCTTAACCAAAGACATATATTCACATTCACAAGTTTTCCTTCATGAATAAATATAAATGTTTTAAAATATTTCAAAAGAAGTTGTTTTAAGATAAAGTAAAAACTCCTTGCTAGGTGCCTCTACGTCTTAGATTACTCAGTAAAAATATGTCATTCTGTATGCTTAATAATATTTCAATACAAGGAGAACGCAGAGATTACAACTAAATAAAATGTTATTATAGAAGTTACTTCTTAACTTCCACATGGAATGATACTGATGCAACCCGCTGAAGAACCTCACTAATTTCATCATAACTTTTGCTTATCTGCTTCAAAGTAAAAAAAAAAAGAAAAAAAAACTTACAAAAGACATTTGATTGATCTTAAACTGAGTATTTTCCTTTAGTAAAAATCAAACACAATGAGACTCTAACGAAAAAAGTACAACATGAATGAAAAGGATCTAAAGAAGAAACCAATCAAAGTAATTACTTCTAGAGCAAACGGTATTCTTATATTACACATGGCTTCAAACCTTCATTTCTCACTTGTGTCTGCAACTGAAGCATGTGGTCGGTTTTGTTATCTTTTTTTAGTGTTTATTTAGGTTCTAATACTTTTTCTTAACCAGAAGGGTCTGTGTTTGCTTTTGACAAATAACAGATACGATTGGTCTCTTTATTAGATCCGTATCTGCAGCAGAATACTTATCGAATATTAAAACTAAGGAAAATTTCGGCAAATTAATTATTTCTTTCACTCTAAATATTCTTTTATTGCTTATTCTTTTCAGTTTTGAATCAAATATTAAAAAAGTATTATAAAAACAATATTCTATATTAAGCCTTATATATTGCGTTACATTTATGCTCATTTATCACGATATTAGTCATCGAAAACTAAACTGACAGGAGTAACAATTCACATTATCATCAATAAACAGCAGTAACCATGTATACACTACTAAGACATTATGGGCCATAAACCATAAAAAATCAAATTTACCTTCACCATATTTCTAATCACTGATATTTCATTGCTAGTTAGATGTGATAACCGCTAAAACCACTGAAGTAAAGCGAAACTTTCTTATACTCTTTCCATTTAAAAGACGACTATGGAGAGGAAAGAGAACAAATCGAAAAATTCAAGTTTAGGTCTTTTTAACTACTGCATACTTCCCTTAAACCAGTTTTAGATCTTATTAGCATACGACTAAGCCATAAACCCATTGGATTACTGCTTAAACTCCCGCTATGGTATTATTGCCTTACAACCTTAAACTCTCCATTTCATTTAAAGAAAGAGTGTTTTCTTACTGAAACTAAATCCTAGTATCCAAATTTACGTTGGAAAAATATACGAACTGATGAAACATCGAAAAATTATTATGTAATCAGAAAGCCTATATAGCTGGAAATAAATATGAGGAAATTAGCGCATCGAGCGATAAGTAATAGAAATAAAGTTATTGAAAGCCTAAAGGAAAATATAATTATATTTTTAGAAAAGAAAACTAACTGATGACATTTACGTTTAAAATCAATATTCTTCTTTTTCTTCTTATTATTACTATTATCATAGCTAGAGCTTGAATATAAACAGTAAAAAAATAAAAGAAAAATTAAAATAATTTCTTAAAGTAACGAATAAATGCGGCAAAGTGATTATAAAATGCATTAATAAAATGCCACTTTTCTTGCATAATTAGAAAAATGATCGAATTTTACGTTCATTTAATAGGGATTTTAGGATTATCAGAACTTTGAATACATTCCAGTCTTTCTAACACTGTTTCAGTTATGAAAGGGATGGTAATTTATCTCGAAAAAGGAAGAAAATTAACTTATTTGGTATTAAACAGAACTGTTTGAAAAAGGAGATTCAATAAAGATTTTATTAGGAGATTCGACATCCTGAATTGAAGAATTAAATGTTTTTATTATTATTATTATTATGAGCGCAAACGGAAGGCAACTTGAAGAATCTTCAAATAAACTGCTCTGAAAATAAAAGTGTGGATGAAAATGGTATTTGTCTTCGCATTTTCTATATCGTATTTCATTTGAATGCTGTGAGAAAGGCTTCAGAATTTAGAATATGAAACAACATAAATAATATATTCTACGATAAGTAAATATATTAAAGACACTTACTATATATGATCTAGGTAAACGGACTTTTTAAAGAAGACATAAAAACAGAAATATTATTTGACTTATAATAAATGTATTAAATAAGTTATTGGTAAGTAAGTGTCTAAAATATCCTATTTTACCTTCTATAAATTGTCAAATGTAGAAATTATTTAAAAAGTAAATTATTTATAAACAGAAAGTCTGGAAATTATTTGCCTCATAAAGCTGGGATAAATAAAATAAAAGTTCGATATTCCAGCAAGTCTGGAATTTCGATAATGCTAAATTACTAAATATTTCGGATTATTGGAGGTATGAAAATATTATTCAGAAACATTAGTTTTTTAAATGCAATATAACATAATCTGATCCCCCTCGGTGGCAAAGTGGCTAGCGCGTCGCGCAGCTGCACCACAGTTCGGGGTTCGATCCCCGGGTAGGGCAAGGTCTTTCATCCCTTGAGTGGGTCGATAAAATGAGTACTAAGTTCGCTTGAGGACTAAACACCGGGAGACTAGCGACAAGCTGATCACTTGTCCAGGGCATATGCTGATGCACTCCAGGGCCCAAGGTCAAGAAAGCAGATCTCGGGGCACTGCAGGCCGTGGCCCACTAGAGCTGCTGCGCCACTGAGTTTAGTTATAACATAATTTAACAATGTAAATCTTTAAACGAATCTCTATGCATAGTAACTCTACGAATTCATTTTACAGCAGAATATATAACAAAAGATGATTTACAGAAATATGCACAATTTATTATTCTCAGTCTGTTTACGTTTTGAAATCTCCCATGTTTCTGTTTTCACAGCATCAAAAAATATGAGTTAAATTTCTTTCTCGTCAATCTTTTAATACGAGCATAAATTGTTCATATTTGATTTCCTTAGTCTAATTAGCAAATTTTATCTTCAGCTTGAAAATGAAGAAACTCTTGCTCCAAAGAATACTTCAGAATACGTACAGCAGTTCAGAGTGGTTAATCATAAAACTAATAATAATTCTGCTTTCAACAGAATTTGGCTACATTCCATTCATCTGTAATGAAAATGCCAAACGCTTTGGACAAGTTCTGAGCGACACTCTCGTAGCTTACTCATATCGACTATATGCATGCAGGCAACAGTAGATATCGAACTATTACTGCATATCTCTCAAGAAACAAATGCTCTAAAAATATTAGTGATTTGTAATAACTATTGTACGAGAGGACCAAAGAAAGCTGATAGACTACCCAGTGGCTAACATACAGCTACTAACTGATCAGTGTGAAGACGGAAGAGGACATTTTGTGACATAAATTATAAGCTTTCACATACCCAAGACGGCAGACCAGCGGCTGAATGGTAAAGACGCTGAACACTGGTAGTTCAGTCCGAGGCTCGAATCCCGACGAACGGACTGGTTTCGTAGGCTTTTTCGTGGTTTTTTCATGTGTAATGTGTATAGGAACCAGTTTCATTTATAAAATCCTCCACGAAGACACCGCTTCGCTTAGGCAGATTTCCCTGGAGTGCTTTGCTATAATAAAATAAATCTAAACCTAATGCCCAAAAAGCAAGACAGTCATGCTTTTTTCGGAATTTGAACGGAAGGCAAAGACCTGTGTGAGAATCAGTCAAGCTTGTGTTAAGCATCTTACGCTTTATCATCTGGAATAACTAGTTCTCCTTTATGAAGTTTCTTCACGAGTTTCTCTTCTAAGTAAATAGTACTCTAATACAATTGTCATTAATTATCCAATTATATTTTTAAATATTTATTATGAACGTACTCGGTATATTTGGGAATGATGTGATTAATAACTCCTACGTTTCGTTGAATATCTAAGTACTTTCAAGTTTAAGAAGATTGGTGCAGAAGGCTTTATAAATTTGCAAAATAAATTCAGCCTTACTCCCCTTTTTGCCACAGAATAAAGTGAATATTCATAAATTTCTTTCTGTGGATGTCTTTAACTATTAGATAAAATTTCAAATACATAAATAGTGATCAGAAAAGAAAACGACAAACGAAATCCATTCGGAATGCGCTATTTTCCCATTTTACCAAATTGAGACGGAATCCTTCTGTCAAATGCCATACCTAACACAAGGGAAATTTGCTATGTGACGGACAAAAGTGATAAAGTATAATCATTTTAAAGAACACCACAACAAAATGCTGCCATTTAGGGAAGCACTCACGAGTTCAGACAAGATAAAACGAAATTTGACTTCATTCGAAGGGAGAGAGAGTGTAGTGACAAATTTAAGTGAATTCCATAAAATTGCTTTCTGCTAAACAGTAAAAACCAAACATTTGTTATGGTCTTTTCTCGCTACAGAATAGTAAGCAGCTTTATTTTCTAAATATCTTCCCATTCAGCATTCCTGAAATATATACATTTCAGGAATGCTGAATAGGTTAACATAATACATAAGTTATATTTAAAAAAATCGGTTCAAATTGTATAAAATAATACATCAGCTTTTTCTTCCACTTCTTCAGTAATATAATTCATCTAGCAAACACTGTGTGAAAATCACCGACTAATGATGCAGTACTAACGATAGATTACTATCGAAGTCATGCACCAATGTGCGCGAAACGACGGAGCATTTTTTGTCAGTGTTCAGTATGGTGAGATAAACTACTGAACTTCATCAATTAAATGTCGAAATTTGCTTCATGAATAACAATTTTATAATTGCATCTTAGTAATTTCAAGAATAATGATTCCGTAATTCTTTATGGGAATAATCTTTACATTAATAAAGAAATTACCCAAACATATTGTGCCACCATATTGGAACATAGTTAACCGATATAAATTTAAACTTAATTTGGCTTAATCTAAACACTAATCTAGCTTTCTAGACTGCAGAATAAATTATCGGCTCCTTTGCATTTTTCGATACCAGAGCACTAATTAATCACAACAGCGTAAAAATACTAAAAGACTGGACAATAGCTTGAAGTTATCGAAACTAAAACATTAGCAAAACGAACTTCCTTAGCTTGTGGAATGGATAGCTAACAACGATACAAAGTATTTTCAAGTCAAGTATGAAAAGTAAAATTTATTTATTTATAACTTATTTTCGACCAAAAAACCCTCACCAGCTTGTAACAAAGTAGCTAAAGGCAGAGAATAACAGAGGAGTTTCTGCTTGGCAAATTGTTGCAGCCAAATTGCACTCTTAACCTTAGATCCTCTTTCATATTTAAAAGTCATTTATTTTACATATTTTGGGGAAAAACGAAAGAGTAGACGGAAAGGAAAAATTTAACAAAAAAGTGTTAATTAATATAAATGTTATATCTCAAACCTTATATCGATATCCTCGAAGATGTGTTAGCTTCTACAGACGCTCAGAAGAATGTGTGGTGAAGTAGGACGGTCATTTGACAATGGTCATATTTAGGCATTATCCGATAAATGGTATTCCCATTTATCTAATCAATAAGGTTATTTCGAAACAGAAGAGATGAAAAATTATCAATGCCTTCGCCGGGACTCGAACCACGGACCTCTCGAATACGCGTCGAGTGTGCTGACCATTACACCACGAAGACATGCTAAGAAGGCGGGTGAAATATATTATATGCTCCTCCTTTTAAAGGGAGACTGGGGTTTAGGGGACCCAATCGCCAAATCCTGGTGATGGAGAATTATCACCCACAACATTTTAGTTCGGGTGCCACTGTAGAGACATCAGGTTATTTCGAAGCAGGAGCAGTGAAAAATGAGCAATGCCCTCGTCATGACTTAAACCACGTACCTTCCGATTACGCGTCGAGAGTGTTGACCACTACATGGCATGCTAAGAAGGCGGGAGAAATACCTTTAACTATCGGCAAATAGCAACGCCGAAGACAGGAACTCTTATCTAGAATAGCACAAACTAGTAATGTAGCCTTCAAACGATAGATCACGCTCTGAATTAACAATCTCAAATCGTCGTTTCAGTACACACGAGCTAATTTGTGTTCTGGCGGGAAAACGGGAAGAGAGAAGTGGCAGTAAAGATTCGAAACATAAAATAACTTTTATGTAAATTAAATAAACCCTTACAAAGTATGCATACAAAGTAACTTGTATTATGAATATAATTAAATACTTCACATTTCCTATAAATCAGCCAAATATGACTCAATAACCGCAAAATGTGTAAATTAAACTCTGCTATTCTTTACACATCGTAAAAGTAACACCTTCGGCTGACATTTCATACTGAACGCCAAAGCCTGCTTTTATGGAACTATTTTAAAGCGGTTTCCTCCCTAGAATTCTTTTAGATATCTGCAATTTATTTTTCAAAGTACCAGTTAAACCAGAAACAAAAAGCAATTTCAAATGATGGCATTTATTTGCACTTAATGACTTTCAATATTTATCTGCTATTTTTAGTTATATCCTGTTATTTCCCATTAGGAAAACATAGTAACATCGAGATTTAGATATTTTTGCAACGTTATTAGTTACGTATTTATAAAAGTACACTTAAGTAAATAATATTTCTATTGTTTTATTTAATGATCACTAAACTTGAGCAAAATTTATTTTAATATTTTTATTTTGTATTTCGTCAGTTCTCTAGTTTTTAGAAGTGCTTTGTTTAAGTCCGTTGTTTTTGAAATAGAATGTTGTATTAAGAGTGAAAAAAAAAGAACTTGCAAATCCTGCTACGCTTGAAAACATTTAATCTCATCCCTAAAGCATTACGCTTATACTCCCTTGTGAAAGAAAGGGAATCATTTCAGTAATGAGCTTAAACTGAAGAGTACTACGCCACGATGAGGAAATGATTGCATTTTATTAAGCTCTTTTGATTCACCAAGATGCAAGTCACTACCAGTATGACAAGGATTCATATTTCAATGATTACTTCACTGAAGCAGAAAAAAGTCCCTTCGATACTCGGAGGGGGGGGGGCAGAAACAAAATCTGCATTGCCAAGTTAGCATGAACAATTTAAGCTGCAAAAGATCTCCGTTTTTGGTTATAAATGTCGTAATGAGAAATCATTATATATAATATAAGGATTATATATATTTTATATTTTAGAAACTGGATTTTTAACTGTTACACCTGATGGCTTTTAAGATACCGTAGTTTATTTTCCAAACGCAGATGCAGAAATATAAAGGTTCAAGTTTCATTTTGATCATAATTATTTTATTATTCATTTATTACTCGTTTTCGGGATAATTATATGAGGATATTTTATATTTAGGAAAGTGTTTTTAAACTATTACAGCGCATTGTTTTACAATAGCGTAATAGTACTTAAAGTGGTTTTTTTCTAAACGCAGACACATCTGTTTTTATTTGGAATAATTGGCAGAACAAAAAACAGAGATATGTGATGACATTTTATACGTTGTCATTTATTGTTGTTATTTTATACGTTTATTATTATGGGTTTTTGAACTGTAATACTACAATTTACTTTCCAAACGTAAATTTATAATGAAGGAAGAGAGATATAAAGGGACATTTTATATTTCGGAATGTAGTTTTGAAAACTATTATGCCACAGCTATTTAAATGAACGTCATACTTAAAACTTTACTTTTAAAACTTAAATTACGTATTTCGCATTTATCTGCAATGCATACATAAAAAACTAATTAAAAATTTATTAAAATACTACGCATTTTAATTATATTTCAATGAAACAATAATTATTTCCTAGAATACAACTTTCATTAACTACCAAATTTAAATGGAAAAAAAGAAGTCATTTATTAGGAATGAGAATTAATTTTCATTCAAAATTAAAGAAGAATTTTCCCCTTTGTTTAACAAAATACATCATTTTAAAAAATAAAACTTTTGAGTGTCTGTTACTTTAAGAAGGCAATTTGATTTTAATTTCTGCCCTGTCTGACTTATAAACACGTTATAAAAACAAAAATTAAAATGTAAAATAATTAATCAAAAGAAACTCCAAATTAAATATATTATAGTTAATTAGCACGACCCCTTTCAGTTAAGCGCATCTGAAGTAAATTTACATCAGTATTCTTTAATAAAATGTATTGGAATAACAATGCATTGTACCATTAAGCATTCAAATGATAAATGGGAAGCATAAACTCGAAGGTTCTAGGGGTTCAGGAAGCAAAAAGATTTAAAAAAAAAAGTCGTTTCAGTTTTTTGTTGTCGCAAAACGAAGAAAATAAAGAATTCCTTTTCAGACTGCGTGCGGCATAGCACACTACAGCTACCTGCCTAAGGAAAAGAATGCTTTCTTGGAGAACGTTCTAAAGAAAATTGCCTCGTATTTATGTTACACGTGTAGAAACCACAAAATTACCGATGAAGCGAGTTTGTGTGCCGGGATCTGAGTTCAGGTCAAACTACCAGTATCAGAGTTCTTATCCCCTCTGTCTAAAATAACTGCTAGTTTGCCTTAAATAAAGAAAGACTAACGAGAATAAAATAAAAATTGCATTACTCTTACATCAGCTATAAAACGAAATCACGCAGTATCTCTCTCATATACTCTAGACTGCAAGACTTAAGCAACTTTTCTAATTTTAGCAGTAATTCCGCGAAAAAATCATCTGAGAGACATGAAATTCCTACTACAGAGGTACAATGAAAATGGGAAAAAAATGAATAGAACATACGGAGGATAAGATCACGCCGATAGGTGTCTTCTTAAAGCATCCCACACATGTTCAATGGACATTAAATTAGGAAAGCAAGCTGACCAATCCATTTTGCAGATACCTTCACTTTCCAGGAGCTCCTCAACAGCATGAGTGCTGCTTGACCGTGTACTGTCATCCATAAAATCAAAGATGGGACTAACAGAATCCCGGAAGAGACGCACGTGGGGGAGAATAACTTCATCACACTAACGATCTCCGGAAAGTGAAACACTCTTCAAAGTGATGACCGCCATCCATTCGTTCATCATAAGGCCTCCCACAAAAGCACTCGAGGACAACCCCCAGCGGTCTCTTTCCATATACCTCTCTCCATATCAAATGGTGCGGAGAATCGTTTGTCAGACTTAAACGATTCTCTTTGCTAAAGAGAACGCGATTCCATTGATGAGGTGTCCAGGCTTTGTGTTCTCTACACCACTGGAAACTGTCCTGCTCATGAGTTACTGTTAATGGTATGCAGTACTCAAGACGGCGGGCACTCTAATGAAATCGTCTGGCCTAAGTAAAACGAGACACCTGTTGTCTGGTTGCCGTGCGCAACTGCTGAGCAATGTTGTCCGCTGTCTGGTTTCGATGTCTTTTTGCCTGCAGGACTACATATAGATCATCATTCACCATTGTGTTCCTTGATCAACCACAACGAACCTTCCTTACAACTGTACCTGTCGTTTAGAAGGCTTTCCAAGCACGTTAAACAACACTTTCATCATTTACAAACTCTTGGGCGACAGACGTAAAATTAGGCCCCTTTTCAGGCTTGCCAATCATTCTACCACATGTAAAAGTGTCCTGATGATTTCTTTTAGCCATACTGCCCGTCTATCTCACTCTCACTTACAGAAGAATGCCTTGAAATGTGCCTTACAGAAGAATGTCTTTTTAAGTTGTTAAGTTGCCTTGCAAAGCGCGCTAACTCTTCACATTTCACGTGTGCCCTGACGTACGCTCTGACATCATATTTACATATGCAACCCCTTTCTAAATAGTTGGGGTTTCATTGTACTCATCGCAAAAAGCCGTTTTTAGCAATGTCATGGTTCTATGTTCAAAAATGAATTGGTGGCTATGATTTGAACACTTGTGTATATTGTGCGAACTCTTTAATTTGTATGACTTGAAAACTGCCTGCTGCTATTTGTCTAGATGAAATAAAATACTATTCTTTTTCCAAGCAAACCCTTCATTGACCGAATGAATAATACCACTGAACACTTGTTGTTCGGTCCGGCTTTGATGCCCGGGCAATGGGCTAGCTACATGACCATTTTCTGAATTTTACCTATAAATACGTTAATACGGGCCAATATCATTTAGATAAAGCTCTACGAAGCCTCCTTTCCCATAATGTAACATTAGTGCACATTGCCATAAGCATGTAATCCAATCCTTGTCTGAGTGAGGAGAGTTTCTTAAGTTTTTTTCTTAAGCTGAGGTGAACTGCTGTTTTTAATATAGTGTTGCTGCATTTTGTTTTGCTTAATGTGGTTAAGGTATCCTTTTTATGCGAATGCTTGCTTTCAAATCAAGCATGAAGGTCTATATGGATAGCTTTCTAAAGGGATCTGGGTAGTGTTAAAATTACTCATAAGAACGGTGCTTAAGACACAAAGGTAGCTGGGCAAATCCTACACCGAATCAAAAAATACAAAGCTTCGAAATAATATATTATCTAACTTAAGATTGAATATAAAAAATTTATACATATAGATTCCTAGGAAGTACCAAAATTATATATATTATTCTTAGGAAAAAACAGAAACCAGAAAAACTCCCATGCAGCAAATTAATGCACTGGGATTCGAGCCCGAGTCGAGTTACCAGATTCCAAAACTTTTATCTGCTCTCACACTGGTGGGAGTGGGTTCGTATTTATTACATCATGGCAAAGGAAGAGATATCTTGGTTAAGGACAATCTGTGAGAATTGGATTCGTATTCCCATTACACATGGAGAATACTGGGGATTTGAATTATTAAGATTTTCGTAAAGCAGACAAGGTTTACCAAGCTAAAGCATGGCAAGCCTTCGTCCGTGATCGTTTGAAAGAACTAACCCGTACAGAAGAAAAATTGTGAATACGGCTCAGGTAGTTTGCCCATTCGCCAAAGAAAGCTAGTAAAACTTGTGTACGGACAGCCCAGTCCCTGAAATGAGCGTTCACATTACCAGTGTTCAGAGATCTTATCTGTAGTAAGAGTAGATTATACGATTTAAGAAAAGTACGTGAAGGCTATCTTCTTGGCTGCATTTCAGTCATCCACTAGCTGGCCTTTTCGTAAACGAATTACTGTTCTTTGTGAGACTGGAATAAAACATTATTTGTGAGAAACTGTTTTAACCTCTTCAGGTAATACCAAATACACGAGGATAATATGCTCATTAAATATGCGAATGTTTTTCAGAATAGAATGCGTTAAATGTTTGTTCGTGCACAAATTATGTTATGGAATAGAAAATGAGATGCGTTGAATACATTTTTAACAAAATATTAGGTTCCGAAAAAATTCCCCATCAAAAAAATAATGTTAACTTAAAAACTTGGGAAAAAGAGAAAACAAAAGAATAAGCAAGGCACATATATTCTTCAGAAAAGGTATAAACAACCGTCTGCTAAATATTTAACCTATTAGGAATGCTACATAGACAATCAATTTAAGCAAGTTTTATATTATGAGGACGATCATGGTATTTTTCACTAATCATTTCCGACAAACAAAAACTGTGGCTGGCCAATGTAGTTTAGTTCAATCACAGATAAGCGTGACGTCACAACACACATTAGTGTACAAGCTCAGAGCATTGAAAGAGTATGAGGTCTGACAAAATTGCACAATAAAAATCAGCTTCTAATCATGCAATTTCATTTACATTCGTATTTAAGCGAATTTATGTAACAACTACGTTTCCAAAGGAGGTGACAATTTTGTTTCTAATTTTAAATGTTATTAAGGATTTTGGGATTAAGTCCAGAACTTGTATCTTCAGATTATCTAACTAAATAAAGAACTATGTATCTCTTCTCTCAGACTTAAGTCAGAACGATTGGCACAATGGCCGGTATCTCCCACCATTTTTATAATATCTGGACATGTTACATATACAGATTCAATACATACATAAAGATACATTCACGTTATTATTGCTATTATTTTTAACGTTTGCACAATTATATGGAGTTTAAACTGACTGTGGAATAGAGAAACTCATTTTTTTATTTGTACTTTCTTTGCGAGCAAGCTGAAATCAGTTCGAACTACATTACTTTACTACAGCTTTATACGTGTTAAAAATTCAGTTTTTGTTTTATATATCATTTTTGCTTTTTGTTTTTTAAAGGTGCTATTAGTCACAAACCTCGCCTTTTTTGTTCGTATCACTTTTCAAATTATGCCCCCAAATGTTATGACCATGTAATATCCTTAAAGAAATAATGTAACGAATATAATAATAAATGACAACATGAATAAAAATGTATGTTGCCACCGAATGTTATCTCTGTATACTATATTTGAAGAAATTATATAGGGAATGTAAAAAAACTATATGGCAACACAAATACAAAAGATGTTGCCACCGAATGTTACTACCATGTATTACTTTTAAAGCATAATAAGGTTTGGCAACATTTAATATTTTATCGAGAATTCTAAAGATTATCCGATATGAAATATCTTTTACTTTTATGAACAATTTTGTTGCCATTAGGCGAAGTTTAAGTATTTGCTTTTTAATTTTATCTATATGTTCATGATTAACACATAAGTGAGCTGGACATGTGACTAGCGGAATTTATTAAAAGCATTACACATATTTTTATTTTTTATACTAACTATTTTAGGCGACTAACCGCATCAACGGTTAGTTTTTTGAAAAATGAAAAGGACAACAAAATGATTCGTCGCAAAAGTGAGGTTCAACAATAACATCCTTTCTGGGCTAAACGTTTTAGCCCAGAAACGCAGTTTAGTTTGCAAAACTGTATATTATATCTGAAATTCTAAAGATATCATGTTTAAAAACAACGTATCTTTAGAACATAAAATTCAACAAGCACTTTACATGAAATTCAACAGCAAAATCATACAATTTTTTAAAGTATTTTATGATTTTGCAGTTGAATTTCATATTATGTAATATCATATTTTGAAGCTAGTATTAAAAGCTACGAAATCTGTGACCAATTATGGATTGAACTGCGGTTCAGTATTATTTCTTTGCCATATAAGCTATTTCCGAAGATAATCATGCGTTTCCAGATAATGCAAAGTAGGAGGGGGGATGATACATTAACGTCTCACCAGGGAACTTATATTTGAGTTCGCAGGAAGGCAATGATTTAATTCTCAATGTTGGGGAGATGGCAGGAAATTTTTTTATCAAGCTTTAAACGTGCTTATATTATACAGCTCTGATTATTGTTACATGAAACATATACATAATCACACGTATGCCATTTGGGATATCTCTGTATCTTCAACTATCATTTTTACAAATTTCTTAAAAGTAATTCATTGATTATTTGTCTGAAAAGTATTTATGAATAAAGATTTTTTTGAAACTTTAAAAGATTTTAACTTTTAATTCAGTAAAAACTTCGAAATACTCATTTTCTATATCTATATCTATCTTTATATGTATATTGTGTGTGTGCATTAATTTTTTCCAATTTTGTTTCCTATTTTCAGTTTTTTAAAAACTCTGATAGCGAAATTAGTCTTTGTTTGTTCAATTAAGCATGATAAAGCACTAAAGGGATGCTTGCCTAAGGTACCTTGCATGCTCTCGTAGAGAATTTCTTAACTCGAGAGGCATTAAAGGTATCAGAGTACTCTTTATAAAGCGATAAATCTGCTGCTTAGAAAAATGCTGGTCATTTTCTACAGCTTTTTCTCATTTCTACAGCTTTTCATGGATTTCCAAGTCAGTTTGTTAGAAATTGGCTCGTAGTTATTTTAAAAATACTGTTTCAATAATTATATTGTTTGTGGCTGCAAGATGATAAGTAATTCTTTAAAGCCGCCGTCGAATAATTCAATGCCAGGGCCGGCTTTACGACTGCGCCAACTTATGTGATCGTAAGGGCGGTAAAATAAAGGGCAGCTGTCTTACATATTATAAAGAAACGATAGAACGCAACGTTCGTATCCGAATACAATCGGATACGTGCGGGACATTCTTTCGAGATGTCTGGTGGCATGTCTTCAGCCGCTTATAACGACTCCTGAACTGGAATCAGCAATACAAGACAAATGAGACCTGATGGTTCAAGAGCTCATTTTGATGACCCCATAACTGTCAGGGATGATCATCTCCTCAATTGAAAAGCGCGTTTTTCTACCCTACTGTCTGTCGCATGGACGCGTGATCTTCTGTTCTGTTTCACTTTGAATAAAACATTGTACAGCACCTAATTCCTTTAAAAGTCATTTCTGGCTCCGCATACGTAGTCAAGAAGACATAGACATACTCACTCCGTGTGCATAGCCATGGAGATATAGAAATACTAGCTCCATGTACATAGTATCTCTAGCTTCATGTACACCATGCAGAAATAAAAATGGGACAGTTCTATATCTCCCGTTCTACTGCATCGATTATCGAAATTTAGCTTGCGTTTTCATGTCTCGAAGGAGCGACCTAAGATATATATTACATTTATATACACCATTGCTTTAACATAGGTATTTTGACACACAATCTTTTTCTGAAATAACATACCAAATTTGTTCCATATTTGAATTCTACGACTCAAATTATGTTAAACTGTTTTGTAAAAATCACGAGACCAGTTTTCAAAAAATAAGCTCTCAAAATTTTAGCTCCTCCATGTTAATTGAATCTTGTATGTATTTATTAATATCTCTTTTTTTTCTTTTATCTTTTCTCCGGGTTCAACTCCCGGAGAAGGTATGGATGTGTTTGTAAATGTATAGTGTCGGTGTGGCATGGCGGCACTCTAAATATGCGGCGAGCCGAAAGTCCTCTAGTGTGGTTTGGTGGAAGGGGAGAGAGGTGGGGGATCCTTGAAACCGTCTCCCCCCGGAGTGCTATCCATAAAAATTGGGGAGGTACTGAGCAAAATCGCACTGTCAACTGTTAGGCGCTCAAGGCTGTTGCCAAAGAAAGGCGTAATCTTGCGCTCCTTGCCACGAAGAATTCCGTGGGCTTGGGCTGTCAACAATCAGACAAGTGAGCATAAGCAACAACAACAACAACTTTTGATTCTTTCTTTCACATTTCGAAATTTAGGTTCATCCCAAATAAAATTCGCCTATTTCTTATGATTTATTTTTTAAATTTGTATTTTAAGTTGAATCATAACCTATAAAGTTTGTATCATCATCTTAAAGCAGATGTATTTCTAGCATACCTGCAAAAAATTAGAGTATTTTTTTTACATATTGGCGCGTTTTGAAATTTGGCATATTTGTTATAAGCGATAATAATGCCAATTGTGGTTTATGCACTTTGTTAAAATTATTTGAAAGTATGAACGATGACATTTTTTCTGCTCTTCTACAATAAAAAATCTGGCGTGCACACCACATGACTTCCTTGTACGAAATATTAAATCATATGCATTCTTTCTTGCTTTTCATTTAAACTTATTGGATTGAATTAAATATACTTCGCCGATAGCGCATAAACCACAATAGAATAAATGCACACTTTAAAATTCACTATATTTGTTTACCATAGTGACACTCTGGCGCTACGCTAAGTTGCGTTAACAGGTTACATTTCATTCATTTTATAACTCAGAATGCACAAAATTTATATCATCTGAAGAATTATCTAATTGTTACTACATGTTCTTTTCAAATATTATTTTAAACCTAAAACGATGAATAAAAAAAAAAATTAAACAAACCTAAAAAAAAAAAGAAAAGAAAAAGAAACGGTTTTTCACACAGACAATTCAATATTTCTCATTCAATTAATTCAGTTCTCACTTCTCTATAAGGCAAAAATACATAAAAAATCAAAATATCTATATTAAAAATTACGAAGTAAATCTTAAACTCTTATTTCCTCGAATAAATTCCAGAATGGTTTAAGCATGATTTAATTCGCAATAATAAAAGAAGGCGTTATCTTTGTTGTTGCGAAGCTTAGTTTCTCTAGATTGGCAACAAATCACTATTATGCCAAGTTTCAAATGTTAACAGACATGGCCGCCATGGAAGAAATAATTAGGTTTAGCCGCAATTAAACAACTTTTAAATTGTTGATAATTCTACAAATATTGCATGCAGATTTACTAAAGGCATAAAAACCTTAACCGGAAGATTAAGAACAACATAATTCAATCATTTTTAAAGCAAAAAATGCCCCACATATCACAAAAATATCCTTGGGATATCCCGAGGATGTTACTCGCGGGATATGCGCACATCCTCAGGACATTCTGGAAGTGTGCGCACAATTTACAAACATATAAGAATAAAGAAACTGAGATCACCGAGCCGAGTAACAGAGTGGATATATATATATATATACATATATATACATACTTTTGGTGCGGCCGTTTGCAACCAAAATACGAGGTGTACCTCTACATGTTACAGCAGTCCTATACAAAAAATTTCAACGTTCTGAGGCTACTCGTTTTTGAGTTATGCGAGATACGTACATACATACTTACGTACGCACAGACGCCACGAAAAATTCTCTTGAGAATTCATTTTAAATTAGTTTTATAATTTTTTGGGGGGAAGAGTGTTTTGTTCTATCCTTACGTACAGATGTCACGCAAAAATATTGTTAAATTGCATTCGATAGCGGTAAAAATGGATATTTGCTTTGAAATATGATGCCTGAAACTTTTCGCGATTACAATACTTCCTTTGTACTTCGTACAAGGAAGTAAAAAAAGAAAAGAAAATAGGTTGCGATATATGAATTTGCCAAGTGAATTATTCTTGGCGCGAACTGAAAAAAAGGAGCCAATATAAATTTTTAAATTTCTACATAACTTACTTACCAAAAATTGCAAAATTTAAACTCTAGGCATAATTTGAGTCGTAGAATCGAAATACGGAAAAACAATTGGTGCATTGTTTCAGAAAAAGTCTCTTTTATGTCAAAATACCTATGTTAGAACAATGCTATGTATAAATCTAATATGTATCCTATGCCGCACTTTCTAAATATGGAAAACGCAACAAAAATTTCGGCAATCGGACGAGTAGAAGGAGAGATATAGAACTGTTCCCCCCTTTTTTGTGCAGGGTGTACATAGTCAGTGGTCTGTGTATACACAAACAACTTAATCTCCCAGTCTTAGTCATCCAGTGTAACAGCAGAACAGAAATTTAAAGCAAAATTTAAATATATTAAAATACGATATTCACAAGCGTTCATCTATAAATTTTAGTTCATGTGCTTGACTAACGCAAGCATCAGTGAATAAGGAAGGGCCTCGATCTACAGATGTTTTGGTGTTCATCCACTCGGCACTACTTGACAGAGCTGTGCCTACATATTTCTTCACATGAGGCAAAGTAGTAAATGCATTTCGATAACCTTAGAATAAATGAAATTAAACTTCTTAAAAGATATTCTTCTATATCAAAATCAATTAATCATATTAGAATTAGGGGAAAAATTTCTATCTCAACTATGTTACAAAATATTTAAAACTTTAAACCTCTTTTGTACCTAAAAGAAGTATTTTACTCTTTCACTTTAAAAGCAAAATAACTCTTGTAATTATATCTTACCTTTTACATTTGCATTCCAGTTGAAAACGAATGAGATAAACTAATGATCCAATTTGCTTAACCCTTTAGCATTATGTGTATGCTTCAGAAATAACTAAAAATGAGAATATACTTCAGAAATAACTAAAATTGAGAGTTCCTGCCAAAACTGAATATGAAACCTTGATCCATAAGCCTCGTTCATTAAAAAACTTTATTTAAAAATAGAGAAGTCGTTAATAAAATAGCACATTTCTTTTTCATTCACACTTGTTTAATCTTGGCATGATTTTCCAAAGGTTTTTATGCATTAAATTGCCAGCAAAAGACTCAGCAATTGCTCAGCCGTCTATGCTCAATTAGTGGGTTCTGGCAAACTTGCTACGACGAAGCAGGAGCAATAATTAGCTAGTTCAAATTAATGAGAGAAAACAGAGAACTACTAATGTCGACAGTATGATATTTTATATGAACGTTTTGTTTATACAAATTCTTACACAAAGAATAATTTAGCCTCACAATATTATATTGAATTATAAGGTATTTCTCCCGCCTTCTTCGCATGCCTTCGTGGTGCGGTGGTCTGCACGCTGGGCGCGTATTCAATAGATCCGTTTTTCGATTCCCGGCGAAGGCGGTTGCTCATTTTTTATCTTTCATGCTTCCAAAAATCCTGATATCTTTACAATGGCGCCCGAACTAAAAGGGTGGTGGATGATGATTCTCCACGCCCAGGATTTGGCGATTGAGTCCCGTAAAAGCCCCAGTCGCCCTTTAAAAGGGGGAGTATATAAGGTAGTATTCCAGAGGTTCATGTTTCGATTCTCGGCGAAGGTGTTTGCTCATTTTTCAACTTTCACGCATCTAAAAATCCTAATGTCTCTTCAGAATAACAATTTTTAATGTTAGATAATAATATACACAACTGTGGAAAATCAGCATTTTTTAATTTTCTGTTTCTCACCTGGACTTCCCATAACAGAAAATTATTTTGATATTCTTTGATGTATTCCGAAATTAAAAGCTACAAATTATATATATATATATATATATATATATATATATATATATATATTTTAATCCTGAATTTTCAAAACTATTTTAGCGCTTCTTCTATATGTTCACCTGAGGCAAGTCCCTCACCTGCCTTATCTTTGCCCCAGCTCTTCACAGAATAGAAGGCCTGAAATTTAATTTCCAGATTATTAATGGACTACTTTCCTAATGAAAATGCATATGTAAGGAAGAAATTTGTAAGGCACATTTAGGTACGATAAACGTAGTAGAATTCTCACAGAAAAGTATTCTGTACTGTTGGGATATAAAAAGAATAAAAAAGCACATTTTATGTTACGGAGAATTGGCTATGGAAAAATAGCATAGAAAACCAAATTCAATTTGACATTTTATTCCAGTATTATTTCCGCATTGGTATTGTTTTACTAGAGAAATATATTAAGAAAATATGATTCTGGGTGCAGACGCTGTATGTATTGGTGTTTTTTGGAAAATGTGGTTTGTGATGTGTTCCGGTAAAGGCTACCAAAAATAGTATTAATAATAAAAGCCATATGTATCTCTAAACAATTGCTGCTGTATTTTAATTCTTTCAGAAATAAAATCCTGAGTATCAGCAGGGATTAAGTTTTATCTCCTTCTCTTTGTTGTAAGGTCTCCTATTTCTAAGATGTTTATGGTGTAGGTGAATAGCAAGCTTACATGCCTGCAATATCTGTGCCATCATTTTTCCTTATATGAGATTATTTGTAATAATATACGAAAACAAAGAACTAAGATCAGGTTATTTGACTACAGAAAAGCATACTAGAAGTTTCTGCCTAAAAGAAGATATGCGTTCCTGAAGTATTTTCTAATGCAACTTAACTCGCATTCCCGTTACACAGAACCAAATAATAAGAATTTTTTTTATTTCCTCACAGTGATTGTACATGTGAAGTTTTCCTATAATGCTTTATGGCCAAATATAACATGGAAACTACAAATGTCGAAAAATTACACAGCGAAACCTAGATTAATTAGAATAGATTCTATTTAATATAGGTTACGCTGTGAAATCTAATTAGATCTAATTAGAATAGATTCTAACCTAATTAGAAGAGATTAATTATCTGATGAATCAAAAGTTAAATACTACGAAATTTCTGCGATCTTTTAGTAAACGTTGAGGATACTAAAGAGAGTCATAACTAAGGGTTTTGTAACTTTTGATCTAAGGTTTTTAAAATGTGCTTTTTCTTACATTTTTATCTAGAAATTTTTACAATCATTGTTCTGATTTAAAAGCAAATATTTAAAGCAATTTTTATATAAAATTACAAGTTGTAACGGGAAATTTAAAAACTACTTACTGTTCATAATAGTAGATCAGTGTTGTTTAAGAGTTAAGAATTTAAGAATTGTTTAAATGTTCAAAATTATTTCATCTTATCTTTCCTTTTTAGTTTATTTATTTTTAACACTTCTCCGACATTACACAGAATGATTCTCAAGTGAAATGATTCCTTTTTAAAATAACTATTTGATATCAAGTATTTTACTTGAAAGATTTGTCTAAAATAAAAATGTTTCTTTGTGACAATTTTCTCTTTATGTATCTACCAGTCTTCTCAAAATACCCATTAAGTTCATTTTCGATATGGATCCGTATTTGTGGTTCCTAACTCAAACAGTTTGTAAAAATGATTAATTCAATGCTAATATCCCATAAATAATGTTTTTCATTGAGCAAAAGGTTGTACTGAGACAGGATAAACTATCGACATCCAACTCCCTATGAAATCAGGTAGTAAATTTATCTTGTTCTTATTCTTAGTGCAAGTTTCGAAAAGTGTAGTTCGATTTTTAGTTAAAATCAAATGAAACTGACAAAAGAGCGTATTCAGCATCATATTTTGGTTTAATAGTTCAGTTAAATAATTATAAATAAAGATATAAATGCAACATATGGGGATCACAAGATAAGTGTATGCCAGTGGTAATGATGTTTCCAGAAATTCTGACAGTCTAGAACAGTGTTGCCCAACCTTTTTATCACCGTGGACCGGTCAACGTTTGATAATTTTACCACGGCCCGCTGGGAAGGGGGCGTTGATTGTTTATATGTTAGATTATTTTTAATTATTAATTTTAATTTAATTGTATTTAAAAATACATACCTTCAAAATAAAATAGAGTTACACCAAAAAAAAAATAATAAATATAAAGTGATTTAACATTTTATTTTACGCGAACGTTAAATCAATGAGAACTTGAGCTTGTTTCTTTGGAATGAAACGGTTCCATCTGGGGATAATCGGAGACAATGACACCCGAAGTGTGTTGCTTATGTCCAGTTTATTGCGCTGCTTTGTTTTGGTTTCTGTTACTGGAGAAAACCCCGCTTCACACAGATAGGTTGTCGAAAATGGCAATAGGGATTTAAATGCTGTGGTGGCAATCTCAGGGTATTCTGCCATGACTTTAATCTAGAACACCGGCAGAGTTGTTGTCTCGAACGTAATTTTAAGGCCGCCATCATTTGAAATCTCCAGCAGTTGGTATTATTCTTCCTTAGACATGCTAGATTAGCCTGATTTGTTAACAAATGGGTCGCAAATCCATTTCTTACCAGATCGTGGGTCCTTTGTGGTTGGGACGTAGTGCTCGAACTCTTTTAAAAGCAGACAGAGGATCGTGCACAAACTGGAAGAATGAATGTTCAGACTCAGTCTCGCCTAAAATCCCCGCTAATGTCTGAAACATGTCGAAAATGCCTCTGTTCCCTCGCCGTCCCCACAACTCCATTTTGGCTTAAATGCAGC
This sequence comes from Stegodyphus dumicola, assembly GCF_044657685.1. NCBI lineage: Eukaryota > Metazoa > Arthropoda > Arachnida > Araneae > Eresidae > Stegodyphus > Stegodyphus dumicola. The sequence goes on along the minus strand of NC_140781.1, from coordinate 136,760,845 downwards.
TACTTTGTCTGCCAACTTGAAAACAGTTGTCATTTTTCCCTGAAGGCACAGATTGAGTTCATTCAGCAGGTTGAATATGTCACACAGGTAAGCCGGTTTGGTTATCAGGTTCAATGTTTCTTCTAACCTTCTTCGGAAACATACAATGACCTGACTAGGAACAGAGAGCTTACTAAAGCTATGTTCACTAATTGTAGTAAGTAGACAGGATACAGACGAAGGGTATACAAAACCCTTTATTTTTCTTTATATACAATGACTTCCGTACTTCGGAATACAATGACCCTCCACTCGGGGTCTAACGTAAAAGATATCAAAATAAAACTAAACTCTAATTTAACTTTAGAATAAGATTGGCCTTATAATAACAGGAAGCGTATGTAGCACAGAGACTGTGAACACTACAATACGTTTAATTTATCAAGAGGATTAAAACCTCTGGCCTGGAAGGCAAATAGCAACTGCGTAACTTCTAAGGTAAGCGGCCTGCTTCGAACTCACTGCTTCCTCTCTCTTTCGCTTGGCAAAAAGGCCACACTTAAATACTTGGCGTTCGCCAGACAAACTTTGCATAAAATCCTTCACGCTTATAATTCTGGCCGGAAGTAGAAAATAAGAAGTGATAGTAAAGATTTAAAATAAAATAAACGTTAGTAAAACTTAAGATCCTTACATACTTCCCGCCAGAGTTAATTAGTTTGAAACTGAGGTCTAAAACGACCTTGTTGAAAACTTTTAGCTCTAGAATATAACGCGAGGCCAACCTTTTACAATCATAACTTCGTTAGAAACTAGAAAATTTAAAAGAAAGAAATTTGTTACAATAGCAGCTCCCAGGATCTACAACAATCTTTTTTTTTCATCTGTACTGCATCTAAACAGGAGCTTTATTCAATTCTGGTTCCTTCCAGAGATCTGGAAGGAAAACTAGTTTAATGAAATGCTACACAATGACATTCCAAATAACATATAGAATATACTTCTCTTAACATTCTTATTTCATTCATGACTATTTTAATTATCTCTCCCCGTGCTCTCTGACATGTGTTGTAAAAGAACACCAAACACGAATGTGTTTCTGTCTACCTGTGCCACACTTCCTCCTACAATCAAAACACTAACGTGTTAAAATTCAACATAACGAGACCTCTTAACACACCCTACTTTCAACTTTAAACCCTGAGGTTCTATTCTAAAAGTGGCTAACTCTAAAGTGTAGCGTCAGAGAGCCTAACTACATCATTCAACCTTTACCACATATTCACCATGATTTAATCTTTACAGTCACACGAATAACAAATTTTTAACATTACTTTCACTTTTACCATATCACGGTATTTCTTAACATTTAAAATAACAGTTCACATGTACATAAGAACATATCAACCTGCCGTTAATTTTACACATTTGAAAACATACATTAGTAGTACATTGTTAACTTCTATTCTTTTCAAAGCAAGTGCCAATTCTTTTCTACATTGAAATAATACTACATTTCAAAAAGTCTTTCAGACTAAAACTTCTTTCTTGCTAGAATGTTTTAAATAAAATTTATACAATAACTTTTTACAATATTTAAGTCTTTACACAACGCTATTATACATCAACTTTAGTTTTACGCGCGAGTAATTGAAAAACATAATAAGAAAATCGGTCACAACTCATTTCTCGCCCTTTTGGCGATAAAGGTAGACCTCGCATGAGGTAAAACTTCTTGAAATCTGCCACTTGCAGTAAGAATAAAAGATTAACTTAAGTTTGCAAAGTAACATAAAATTTTACTTATCTTTGTAATATTCGGACATCCTTTTCTGGGCCCAGTCTTTAAAGGTATAGCAGATAGTAGCTTGGTTGATCCTCCTTCTTGTACGGGCTCGCCCTTCAGTGCTTTCCTCTGGAAGCTTCCGTTTTTCACCAGTACGGCCACCCTTGAACACCTTCCTTTTGTCCTCTGCTTGTGGTCTTGGCCGTTTGAAGGCAGCTGGTCTTGGAGGAACCGGGAAACTTCTGTCGTGATCCTGCTTGGACCTCGTTGTTGGCCGTTCAAATTTTTCTTGTACTTTTTCCTCCGCCGCTGATGGCCCTTCCGCAGTTCGGCGACTTTTGCTGCGGAGAGTTCTGTCGGATAAATCAATCTTCCGTTTTAAAGCCGGGTTATAGTTGCCGTCATTTCTCCTGGTCCTCTTCACATACGTCGTCCTTCTCCCTTCTTCATTCTGGGGGTGTTCGTGAACTCTGTTTTCTGGACGGTGGAACGGCTTCTTTTTCTTTTTACCTTCTATTTTTCCGCGGGGCAATTTTCTTTTCACTTGCTTCTGTCTCTCATTGGCTTGCCCTTGTACTTGTCGTTTTCCCACCTCTGGAACTTGTACCTGCGGTGTCTGCCGTGCCGGATCCTGCAAAAGATCTGAAAAGATTTGCATTTTATTACGATCGAAGTAGGGCTTAATTTGATCAATATTTGCGGAACAGATTTCACCATTTCTGGCCTTTAACACTACAACAGCGTGAGTTATTTTTTCTATAACATATGGTCCTTCAAATCGTGGATAAAATTTGGCAGTTTTATCTTCTCGTGCTGAAGAAAGTGAATGCTTAATTTTTAGTACTTCATCCCCTACTTTATAAGTTACTCCCCGTCGTTTCAAGTCATAATACAATTTTTGTTTTCTCTGTGCTACTTCAGTATTCTTCTTTGCCTCCTTAATTAGTTTTTCTATATCACCCATTTTAAATTCTGGGGCTCTTTGATGCACATAAAATAATTTATCTAACGGTGTTATAATCTTTCTGCCTAGAAATAACTCAGCAGGAGTTTTGCCCGTTGTATCATGTTTTGCGGTCCTAAGGGCGAAAGCAAATTCATTAACATAGTTATCCCAGCTTTTATGAAAATTTTTAACATAACTACGGATAATTTTCACTATATTTCTGTTGACCCGTTCCGCTATATTTGATTGCGGCCGATACGGGACCATTTTTAAATGACGTATGCCCAGTTTTTTGCACATGTCTTCAAATATATTACTTACAAATTGAGGACCATTATCCGATATAACTTTTAGGGGCGCCCCGTATTTTAAAATATATTTATTTAAAATAGAATCGGTAACTAATTTCGCGGAGGCTCGTTTTAAGGGAACAATTTCGGTCCATTTACTAAAATGATCAACCATAACAAGGAGATAGCGACTTTTGTTTAACTGACTTTTTGGGAAAGGGCCCAATAAATCGATGCCGATTATTTCATTTGGAAATTCGGATTTAATACTATTTAGAAACCCGGCCGGGCGGAAATTAATATAATTAACGGCTTGACATGTTGGGAAGGACTGGACATACGCCCTTGTTAACTTTTGCAGTTCAGGAAAGTAGACTGCCTCGCGTACGCGTTGGATAGTTTTTCGAATACCAGCATGAGAAGCTAAAGGGCTGTCATGGAGCTCTTGCAGGATATTTAATCTAAGACTAGCTGGGATAACAGGTCGAAATTCGTTGTTGGAATTCGTAGTTTTTGTATAAAATAATAGACCATCTATTAGTTCGTAATGGGCCGCCCTATTTCTTATCGCCACAATATCTTGGTGGCTAAAATTTTGAGGATCCTTCAAATACTCATAAATACTTCCAAACTCAGGATCCTTACCCAGTTCGGTTATTACAGTTTCTCGGGAATTTATTGTACACGCTGTCAGCATTGCAACTTTTACGGTATTACCCTGTTCGTCTAATTTAATTCGTGATAGGGCATCTGCTACGATATTTTCCTTTCCGGGGGTATGCTTGATTACCAGATTATATTCTTGCAGCTTGAGTGCCCATCTTATTAACCTTGGGGATAAATTTTTCCCTGAGTACAATCTAGTTACCGCCGCATGATCAGAATATACTGTTATCGGCGCCTTTCCAAAATAGACTCGGAACTTTTGCACTGCTAACAGAACTGCAAGTGCCTCTCTCTCGGTCGCGGAATAGTTTCTTTGTGTTTGATTTAAAGTTCGGCTAAAAAATGCCACGGGCTGCTGATTTTGCGTAAGTACCGCTCCTACCGCATAATCCGAAGCATCCGCTGAAATTTCTAAATTTTCATCCTTTTCAGGAAATTTCAACACAGGGGCTTGCGTTAATGCTTGTTTTAATTTTTCGAAAGCACTATTGGCTTCGGCCGTCCACGAGAATCTTGCCTTTTTCCTTTTTAATTTTAACAATGGCTCAGCGATAGCCGCAAAATCTTTTATAAAGGACCTATAATATGAACAAAGTCCTAGAAAAGAAGAGAGCTTCTTTGCCGTGTTTGGAGTCGGATACTTTTGTACAGCGATTATTTTTGATTCATCTGTCTCGATCCCTTTTTCAGATATTTTGTAACCTAAATATTTTAATTCAGGGGCTGCAAATTTGCACTTTTCGACATTAACTTTTAGACCGGCCTCATTTAATAAAGAAAACACCTGTCTTAAATCCTGTATATGTTGGTCGAGATTATCACTAGTAATAATGATATCATCTAAATAGATAAATGTGGACTTTCCAAGAACAGGTCTTAACACAATGTCCATGCATCGCTGAAATGTTGCTGGGGCGCCTGAATGTCCAAACGGCATACGCAAAAATGCATAAGTGCCAGACTTGGTTATAAAAGCAGTCTTAGGCACGTCCTCAGGCCTGACCCCTATTTGAAAATAACCATTCGTTAAGTCTAAAGTCGTCATAAATTTGGTTGATTTTATTTTCCTTAAAATTTCTTCTATGATCGGTAACGGATATACCGGATATTTAGTTATGGAATTTAATTTACGGTAATCAATAGCGAATCTCCACCTTTTTGGATGCTCCAAAGGATAATCATTATTTTTCTTACATAAAACCACCGGGTTAGCATAACTACTTGAGATGGGCGTTATGATCTTTTTACGTAGCATATCGGTGATATGCCATTCTATAATTTTTTCCTTATTCTTATCATACCGGTATGGTTTTTGGCGAACTGGCATTGCATCTCCGGTGTCAATACTATGGTTAGTAACCTGAGTAAATCCTGGAATATCACTAAGTAACGAAGCAAATTCACTTACCACTTGTCGGATTCTTCCTTGCTCGTCATTAGGGAGGTGGTCAAGTTTTAACATCGGCGGTTCTGCCTTTTCTGCACGAACTGGTTTCATTGTCAGCTTAAGGGACGCTTCATTAAAATCCAGTGTAGCTTGTGCGTCTGAAAGAAAGTCTATTCCTAGGATTAAATGTGCTTGCAAATTCTTTACTATAAAAACATCACCTTTACTTGTTCGTCCTTGATACGGATTATAAAGGTACTTTACCTACGCACTTACATTCTTCTCCTTGCGCCGCTAATACTGTCGTATTATCCGCATTATATATGCGGTATTTGCGAAAATACTTTCTAAAAAAGACTTCTGCCACACAGGAACACTGCGCTCCGGTATCCAGGAGTGCGGTGGCCGGGATATTATTTACCAAGACTTCAATCTTCGGAAGAGTTAAATTTTTCACCATTACTGTATTTAACTTGTAGGAAGAGGGGTTTTCGTGGCCTTCGGATTTCCGCACCCTCTCGTCAGCAGAAATCCGTTTTAGTTTAAATTACTTTTCCTTTCCGTGCTTTCCTTCTTTCTCCACTGGCCTTGAGACTTTTTTCCTGGATTGCTATTGAACTGTCGACGTTCGCCGGCTGTTTTTGAATGCTCGGGTTTCCTTGCCCACTGATTCGCTTTTTCTCCGTAGCCATGTGCTTGAGTTTGCTGTAGTCTTGGCGTACCAAATTGGTTTCGCTGTTGACACTGGCGTCTTCTTTCGACGTCCGCCGTTCTTCTACTTTGAAACTGGATTGCTAGCTCAAATAACTTTTCCAGTGTAGTCGGATTTCTCAATTCAATAAAGTCTTGCACTTGGGGTAGTAACCTCGGCAAAATCACTTGAATTATTTCAGTTTCCGGACGGTTTCCATACAAGAGCTTGAAAACGTGAATTTTTCTTAAAATAAAGCTCGAGAGGTTTTCGATTCTTTGTTGATATATACTGAAAAGTTCTGTTTCTAATTTCGCACGATCCCTTACAACAGGGAAGGCTTTTAGTAGGGCAGTCTTGAAATTTTTGTAAGTATAGGTGGGACTTCCTGCTTGACCCAAGAGACTTCTGCCGATACATTTGAACCAGTTAAGCGCTTGGCCCCTCAAAGCGCTGGTAGCTAAGGTAACTTTTTGAAACTCGTGCACGGGGTAGAGCATGAAGTGGTCATCCAATTTTTCCAAAAAACTGGTTACCGGTGAGTTTCCATTAAATGTTGCTTCTGGTTTCATCGACGCGCGCATGGTCTGGACGATGTACCCAAATCCTTCCAGGGCGGCAGCTGGCATTTCTGGATTCTGAGCCGTTTCTGCAGGCAGCACAGGTTCTTCTTGAAACTCGGCCATGGTTATTCTTCTACGTTGGGCGCCACTATCAGATTCAATGTTTCTTCTAACCTTCTTCGGAAACATACAATGACCTGACTAGGAACAGAGAGCTTACTAAAGCTATGTTCACTAATTGTAGTAAGTAGACAGGATACAGACGAAGGGTATACAAAACCCTTTATTTTTCTTTATATACAATGACTTCCGTACTTCGGAATACAATGACCCTCCACTCGGGGTCTAACGTAAAAGATATCAAAATAAAACTAAACTCTAATTTAACTTTAGAATAAGATTGGCCTTATAATAACAGGAAGCGTATGTAGCACAGAGACTGTGAACACTACAATACGTTTAATTTATCAAGAGGATTAAAACCTCTGGCCTGGAAGGCAAATAGCAACTGCGTAACTTCTAAGGTAAGCGGCCTGCTTCGAACTCACTGCTTCCTCTCTCTTTCGCTTGGCAAACGGGCCACACTTAAATACTTGGCGTTCGCCAGACAAACTTTGCATAAAATCCTTCACGCTTATAATTCTGGCCGGAAGTAGAAAATAAGAAGTGATAGTAAAGATTTAAAATAAAATAAACGTTAGTAAAACTTAAGATCCTTACATGCTGACCCATACCATGTCACTGAAATGTGCTGCCAGCGGTGATTTCTTTTCTAAGAGAAATCTTTGCAATGGCTCTCACAATTCAAATACGCTGAGTAGCGATTTTCCTCTGGATAACCATATTATTTCTGTGTATATCAGATGGCATCTGTACTCTGCGTCCATCTCCTCAAAAAGCTGCTCAAACAGGCTCGAATTAAGGGCGTGTGCGTTGATGCAGTTAATAACTTTAACGACATCAGTCAATACGCTATTATATTCCGGTGACATTTTTCGGCTTGATACTTCCCTGTGAATGAGACAATGTGTAGATTCACTCTCAGATGCAGCTTCCTTAATCCAAGCAGTTAAACCCGACAGTCGTCCAGTCATAGCAACAACTCCGTCTGTGCATATACCTATACAAAAGGATCATTTTAGTTGTCCTGATATATAACCATCCAGTGACTTAAACAGTTCTGCTCCTGTAGTGTTGGTTGGCAAAGGAAGTGCACATAACAAATCCTCATGCACATCCTCCTGATATAGATATCGCACATAAACAAGTAGTATTACCTTGTTGTCGATATCTGTAGATTAGTCAACCTGGAGTGCGTACCACGGTGATGCATTAATCCTCTCCAACAACTGCGTCTCAATATCTTCGGCTATTTTCTCAATGCGCTTAGTCACAGTGCTAGCCGACAAAGCCACATGTGCTATCTTTTCCACAGCAGCCTCTCCTAGAAGTTCACGCCAAATATCTTTGGTGGCGGGCAAGATTAATTCTTCATCGATAGTGAATGGCTTTTTAGCTTTAGCAATACGGTTAGCCACCAAATATGATGTTGTCAGTGCATTCTCCTTTATTGATCTGGTGGCCGTCATAAATTTCTTCTGTCCTTCGTGTTCCCGTTTTTTTCTTTCAAAATACTCCAGGGACTTGTCTTTTAATCCAGGGTGCTTGGCGTTCAAATGGCGAGCAGGTTTGAAAGTTTCATTGCGTCATTAACAGCTGGTCGCCGCAAACGTGAAGAGCGGGTTTGCTTTGTGAGAATCACCTGTACCGATAAAACCATATTTTAAGTAGGACTCATGGTATTGTATGTTAAAAGTTACATGTTTCTTTGGTGTTAAAGGCTCTTCTTCTGTCTCTTCACTGGGTCTTTTCTTTTTCCCAAGGAAATGTTCTAACGACGTCTGTTTCGTACTCATTTTTGCTAATTTGTGGGTTAAATGTGAGCAAACACAATACACACGTACACCAAGCACTGTTAAACATGCGAATGTATCCGTGAACAGAGAGAAGAGCGATACACACCTTCTCTTTACCTAAGCTACAACTCTTGAGCGACGAGAACAATTCAGAAAATCCACTCATTTTAATTACAGAGCAAACAAAATAATTTTAAACACAACCGCATAAAGCACACAAAACAGTAGAGAGGAATCACTGTCACGGGGTATTTGGGCGACTAAATGGCGGATGGGTCAGCTTCTCTTTATAGAAGCCTTACTACACTATCGCTGTGTGTGATGTTACAATTGAGAGAGAAGATGAGGAAGTTCTTCATTAGTTTCAATGTAAATTTCGCGCCGCGCTTTCGTGTTTTATTTATTATGTTTACAGTTATGATTATTTTTTTAATTAAAACTAATTGAAAAAGCAGATATTTTTTTTTTTAACATTAAAAATTTATGTCAGTACCTTTGGGAGGCCCCTCTTTTTAAATAAATTTAACTTTAATGAAACACAGATGTTTTCAATTTGGGGTATAAACCTAGTAATTTAAATTCAGTTTCAATGAAATGGGCGGCCCGGTACCATTTGATCCACGCACCGGGGGTAAGGGACCAAAGGTCTAGAAGACGAACCTTTTCCCGCAAGATCTTAGAGTTGGACGAAGATGTCCTGGAAACCCTAGTGGAACAAAACCCGTCATAACTATTAAGAACTAGCAGAGGATGAAAGAGAGTATATTTTAAATTAAAAATAACTTTAATAACTTTGTTTACTTTTAAAAAATAATAATAGCATAAAAATTCCGTATTTATTTATGGAACAAGCTCTTACATAAATCAACCTTTCCATGCTTTTCCAGATAAGTTATGAATAATGTAGCTATTAAATATATATATATTCAGTATTGTTCATGCAGTAATTCACAGGGCGAGAAGTTTAATTTCATAAAGGGTGATTTTCAATAAATATGAGTAATTTATTTGATGGGCATTAAGTAAACAACGTAGAAAGTGCGAAATTAATAAATATTGTATGAACGGTTGAATGCGCTTTACAGAATATTTTCAAAATGCTCTGGCCATAAGCAAAATGCTTTAAAGATCCAATTGAGCTGATCCATTCTCTTTCTCTCCGAATCGAAAATAAGCTAGAGTAAACAAAGACAAATCTCGCGATTTCCAGAAATGTTGCACTTTCGTTCTGTAAATGGGTATTTTCCCAAAATAGTAAGCAACGCAATCCCCAAGAAAAGCACGACTACCTTTTATCTTCATCCTCGGTGTAACCCTTCCAGAACTTCAGAATCTTTAAGTAAAGCATCCTTACTGCCATTCTTGCGCTGTATATAAAAAATTTAACTCGAGATATGTATTTACGCATTAAATTCCGAAAAATACAAGCTGCTATTCTGAGATGGGAGAAAGTACAAGTGATGTTTTTAAAAGGCGTGTGGGTGAAAAGAAATAGACACGGTGAGTTCAAGAAGAAACATTAATATAAGTTGTCACGAACTAAAAAGATTTTATTCCCAGCGGAATGAGTTCTTGCATATCATTATGTTCTCACAGAGACATAGTTATCGAAAGGAAACTGCCTTGAATAAAAAAGCATGCTTAGAATGTTTTGTTTACTTATGTATTTTATGATGTCTGAAATAAAAGAAGATTGTTTTTCTAAATGACTTTACCCGCTTTTTACTGTCATAACAGACTCAATTTCAATAATCTTATAAATATAATATAGGTGTATTTTTTCTGGATCTCTCTAGATTTAAGGCTCAATCAACAACTAAATAGAAACGTAAAATAAAATCAGAAATTCGTAAATTAGATGTTACATTTCATTTTCAAACTGAAGGTTATTTGTACCAGTTTGAAACTTTACATGCTTTCCAACATAATATATTAACTGCGAAATTATACGCTACTGTTACTGTGGAGAGATTTCCAGAAAACTCTGGTGTATATATTGGATTTCGAGGCAAACCAGGGGCCGAGCGGTTAAGTCGCTGAACGCTAGTTATTCTGTCCAAGGTTCGAATCCCGCCAACGGACTGGCTGCATGAACATTTTCGTGGTTTTACCCATGTGTAACGTGTATACCCAGTTACCCTTAGAAAGTCTTTCACGAAGGCATCCCTTCCCTTAGGCAGATAGCCCATTTGAGCTTCCCCATAACTTAATAAACCAACCTAACCAAACTAATGTTGTTGAGTTAACAAGCAAAGAGGATTGGAAATCTTTTTTACTATCTGTAATTATTTTCATTTCACATTCCAGTATCTTTAAATTAGTATAGCACTTTAAAGTGTCCTTATTAATGCTCCAGATTATCCCTAAAACAGAATTTTCTGCACAAGGTTTGTTAGCATTTTTACAAACTGTATGCATGATTAACTCTATCTACTCTTTAAAGTGAAGTTGTTCGTAAATATTAAAATCTCTTGTTACACAATCTCCTGTCTACACAGAATGAGTTTCTCCGTTTTTGAGCAATTTCATCATACCGTGGACGGCAGTTTTCTAAAAGGTGCATTATAGATGCATTCAATAAATAAGGGTTAGAAAAAACTCCAAATACAAGTCGATAATGTCTATAATTTTCTTTCCCTCCATTATGCGTTGAAAAAAAATTCTGAGAAAATTATCTTTGAGTGCAAAAAAGCTTTTTCGCTATCAGCACTTGTACCAACTGGATACATCTAAAACTATCTAGAATGCCAGGTATTATTTCTTTCAAATTAACTACTTTAAATTCTAATTCGCATCTCCCATCAGCAAGATCTTGTTTCTTCAAAATCATTTAAGCTATTTTTCTCCTTAACAATTTGGGATGAATCAGCTATTCCTAAAATTTCAATTTCCCATACGGCGCATAAGCGAATATCCCTAACATGTATAGACAAAGTAGTTAAAATGGCATCATCTGCGCATGAATTCTGAATTCCAGTTTCCGTCGACCCAAGATTATTTTTTACGGCTGTTCGATCTGAATCTATAAATCTAGCTCAACTAAGTTCTCAGTCAGCATTTTTCTCAAAACATCAGTCCCAGTCAAAAGGTCAATCTCGATTTCTTCACAGGAAGAATCTCTTAAATTTATTTTATTTCTTTTCAAATCCTCTAATATTCAACAGTCATTAATTCTTGAAATAAATTCGCATATCTTATCCTCCGAAAGAACTTCAAAACTGCGAGTATATTACTTTCTTAGACTTTTCTCATATAATTATTCTTTAAATTTCTTATTACTCTATTTATATATTCATGAGTTGTATTAGGTGAACATGAGCAGGAAAAAAAGAAACTGAGTTTACTCCAGTAAAGAAAAGCTCCTATGGTACTTAGCAATCAATGTATTGAAAAAAAAATGACGATTTCATTTTCCTTCCAGCTTTTAGCTTAGTCTCCCGGCCTCTATCTTTATCGAATGGAAGCAAGAAATACTGAAGAAAATCAAAATCGCACTAAATCAAATCCATAGTTTCAATGGAATGTGTAGTTGGAGTAATTTAAAAAGTAAAATTTCTGAGCTCAAGGCAAAATTCACCATTACAAAAATTGATAAATCCAGCTATGATTTCAGTATCATCTGCAAAATATTTATTTTCTTTAATGAAAGGAGAACTTTATTCATTTACTACTTATTGCATTTTGAAATGTAAAGAAAAAACTATTATTAAAAAACTTCATGCTTTCCATAAAAGACAGCATCTTTCATTTAATGCCGAGAATAATGGATCTGCGAACTTATATGAACTTCCTAAATTTCATAAGCAAACTGCTAAATTCAAATTTATGACAAAGGGTACAAGAAATCACTTGTAGAATTGCGACTACATTTTTTCATTTAAACTGAAGAAGATCTGCAAGCTTCTTTTTGAAAACTCTAACAAAAAAAAAAAAAACACTATAGATGTACTATTTATGGCAACTTGACTATTATTAATGCAGTTAAACATCGCTGTGAAGCAATGTCAATTGCTGCGACTTCGAGATTCTTTACACTTCTGGTACCACTTCAAGAAATTTATGACAGTCGTTTAGAACTCACAGAATTTGTTTCAGACATTCTTAACATTTTATATTGTAATAGCTGGGAAAACTATATGAATTACTCGCTCTTTCACAATTACTATTAGTTTCAGAATACTTTATTTCTGTAAGTTGGAGGTATCCCAATGGGCACGAATTACTCAACTGTGCAATCAACATTCATTTTCTAAAGAATTCAACTTCCTTAGATCACTACCATATAAGGATTTGCAAACATTTTCCTTCATATGCAGATATATTGGTGATATTACTTCTTTTAACAATTTTAATCTCATTAAAAACAGCAGTATTTACCCTGAATTCCTGAAATTAAACAAGACCAACTCAAATCATAAGAAATAAATTATCTACATATATCCATTGTTGTCCAAAATCATTAAGGTTTATAACAAAAGAACTTACTAACCGGTTTTCTAACATTTCTAAAACATTTCTTAGTAATACTGCTAATATTCAAACAAAATGTATTAAAAATGTTCGTACGGAAGAAGAGCAGCAACAAAAGAAATTTTAATATTTATAGACACCTTCAAAAATGATCAAGTTCCTTTGTCCTTCACTAAATTACTTTTATAGTAATCTTCACCTATGAGGTTTTAGCTAAAGGAAATAAGGCCATTCTTTAGGAGGAAATCCTTTTTTTAGGAGAAATGATACGGATGTGTGAGAAAGACTTTCGTAGTACAGAAATGTAAACAGTATTATTTTTGCAAAAAAAATTATAGTATTTCTTTATATATTTTTTCTTTCTTTTACAAAAAACAGGCAACCTTTCATTTCCTGAGTGACTATAATTTGTCGTTTAGCGTGAAGATTGTTTTCATTTATATCATTTGCTACTTGATTTTCACTTTTCATCACTTTACGAAATAATTGTTGAATTCCGTTTATCTCCAATACTATATAGCGAGGATAAATATTTGCCAAAAGCAACTCTGACTGCATATTCCTTAGTCACTCTTCTAAAAAATTGCCAGATTCTGACGGACATTTGTTTTACCAGAAGTTCAACGAGAAACATGTAATTACATTTTAGATCTGTATTCAGGATTGTAATTATTTCTTTCCTTTGCATATAATGACTTATATAAAATATATTAGTATATTATCAAACTATAGTAGAGATATAAGATATATATATATATATATATATATATATATATCTTGGGAGCTTTATTTTGTATGTTATTTAAACTTTATTTGAATTTTTCATTTTTTACGTGTATTCTTATGTATAGTATAGGAGTGATACCAATAAATATATTTTTTGCATGGGTTAGATTTCTTCTGTGGGGGAAGAGTTTTTAATTTTCAGACGTACCGAAAGTATTTATATTATTAATTCAGTGCCTTGGATAATTTTAAGATTACAGAAGCAGAATAAATCTGAGGAAAAGTGTATTATCATAAAAAGGCTTTTTGAGAACATAAGGGTCTGAAGATAATGATACACAACTTTTCCCACTTTCTTTTCCTTTTTCATCGCTGTATTAAAATAATATCATTTGGCAAATGTCATTTTGACTCCAGTGTTTTTGGAATACCTCTAATTTGCTCAGTTTATTATATATTATTTTCTTATTTGTTTTACTTTTGTCTGTTTAGTTTAAATTTTAATTTAATAGATGTTTACAAACTATATCTCTTCAGCATGACACAAAGGAAATGTTTCCTAAGTCTTTAGTACGTATATATTGTTTTCCTATTTAAGTGTATATATATATTGCTAGCTAGCTAGATAGATAGATATAGATATAGATACACGCGCACACATTAAAGATGCTGTTCCATGATTTGAGAAAGAAATACTTGACTTGAGAGACTTGAGAGACTCGAAGACCGCTTGCATCATTCAATAACATTTAGTTTAGTTATAATATAAACCATTCTGTTCGTGATAGTCTAGTCAAACTTAATCTAGTGCCTAGTCATTTTAACTTCAAACGCCTTCTAGAAAAGCTTATTTATATGATTTATAGCACTATGAAGCACACATACAACACACTCTTTATGACTGTACTTAGGCCGAGTGTTTCGGATTTCCAAAGATACACGTAATGAGTATTCTAAAATGATTCTTCTGCTCATTTTGATGACAAAAGTTGCATATTGCTTGTTGTGAAAATAAAGAGTACTTAGTTATACAAAACCAGCAATGTCAGTTCGAGATAGTTTTTATCATAAAAAGAAAGTTAGGTTAAACTTAATGATTTTGAAACGACTTGCTGATGTAATACTCTGTACTGTTATTTAAATGAAGTGTGTAAAAAACCAACATTAGCGTGGAAGAACGGTTAAATCAGGGAATACAATGAAGTCTTGGGAGGAGGAAATATGGGGTCTTTTTAAGCAACTGGAATAAAATTTACCTCTTAAGAACTAAAAGGCCTCAAATGCTGAGTCCAAATGGATTTTGAGAGAATCCAAAAATATGAATGCAGAAGCTTATAGGATAAAGCGATGCAAAAAAAAAAAAAACAGGCAAAGACTCGACGCATGTCTAAAGCCTTTTTATTTAAAAAATACACATGTCTAGTCCAAGCAAATATAAGCCTTGCAAGTATTTATGTGTTGGATGGCTTTCCAGCTTAAAGTAAAATACTGTGCTTCAAGTTTGGTGCGTAAATATGGCAAGAAAAAAAATATTAAAAATAATAAATAAAGTCCAGTTTACAAAGCGGACAACAATGTTTACTTTCATGGATTCATTTATCTAAATATACGATTATTATGGTTTTCCAGCTGTATACATTCCTGCCGTTTTCATCCCCTTAGCGTAACGAAGTATACTTATTTCCTCTCTGATCGTTAACAAAATAGAATGCCAAAATTGCAAATTTTCCTTTTCCAATGAAATATCTGTTAATTATATATTAAATTAACAATATATTGTACAATTTATCATTTTCTTTTAATTTAACTGTCAAAGTGCTTGTCAATTTTTCCATATCACTTCGATCATTAATAATTAATATGATCTTTAATATTAAATAATAATTAATAATATATTTAATAATTACAAATAATATTTATAATATGTATATTAATAATTAATAATATGTACATTATTATTAGATAATTTTCCGTCTGAATTTTTCCTCTCGCTGGAAACAAAGAAATTCCAAGTTAAAACAAAATCCATATTTGGAAAGAGGCTTACATTAATTAAAAGTA
Source organism: Stegodyphus dumicola (assembly GCF_044657685.1). Lineage (NCBI taxonomy): Eukaryota > Metazoa > Arthropoda > Arachnida > Araneae > Eresidae > Stegodyphus > Stegodyphus dumicola. The sequence continues at coordinate 136,745,364 of NC_140781.1, read as the reverse complement.
CCAGCCTGTAAACAGTTTTCCACAAATAGTGGTGCAAAATAATGTGGCGCATTATGAGAAGATCCTATAAACTTCCCCTACAACGTTAGACTTACGAGATACCTAAGCGCAAGCTGTTCTGAAATGGTGGTTACTGATGTTACTTTCTTAATTATTGATACTGTCATCAATACCTTTTTCATTCCGAAAATTTCTTAAAATGAAGTTCTGAACTTTCTAAACTGAAAACACTCTTAATGTTTCTAATGCATGCATCTCTCCCTGTTTTTAATTCAATATTTTATAGCTCTGCAGAGAAAAACTTTAATTAGTAAAATGCTAATTATACTTTAATTAGTTAAAATAAAACATGTCACTGCTCGAAGAGCCGATTACAAATATGACAACGAAAGATGAGGATTGAATATGGTGCAAAATTTAATCATCGAAAGGAAAAACCTTTATTTTGTATCTGCTCCCGTAATCTGTTGTCAAATATTTTGTAGTACTAGGTTGGCAACAAGTGCTAGAAAATGAACGATGTCTTAAAAGATTGTGAATTTTGCATTATGGGTGCTACGAATCTTCTAAGTGAATGAAACACAATAAGAACTTTGACGATTCAAATTGTTATTCTGTGGGAAATTCTATTTTTCATTGATTAAGTACCATTAACGTCTAGAGAGCTGATACCGCTTTCATTAATTCCTGTATATTATTTTAAGAAGTTTGTAGAGACATTAGGTATTTTTGGAAGCAGGCAAGATGAAAAATGAGCAATAGCCTTCGTCGAGCACGGACCTCTGGAATACCGGCCCAGCATGCAGACCACCACACCACGAAGGCATACCAAGAAGGTGGGAGAAATACCTTATATACTCCCCTTTTAAAGGGCGACTGGGGTTTTTTTAAGACGACCCATCAGCAAATCCTGGGTGAGGAGAATCGTGGACCAACATCCTTTTAGTTCGGGCACCACTGTAGATACATTAGGTATTTTTTGGAAGCAGGCAAGATGAAAAATGAGCAATCGCCTTCGCCAGGAATCGAACCAAAAACCTCTAGAATACCGAGCCAGTGTGCAGACCACCACAACACGAAGGTACGCCAAGAAGGTGGGAGAAATACCTTATAAGTTCTTATTCCGAAATAATTTATCTAGGACCAATATTTAAAAACTTTGTACTTGGGAAAAAACAAAGCAATATTAAATATTTCCTTAAATATAGGATCAATATTTAAAGAACTGAAGTCTTAAGTTATGTTTCTTGAGCACACTGTATATTTAATAATTTATTTTAAATTTTCGGCAAGGTAGTTGTAATAACATATTAGCAATTAATCGATCAAGTTTCTGTATAAAATTCATTTTCTGATTTGATTAGCAAAAATAATTGTTGAAATGTGTAACATCTGCTGTGGGTTTGAGATAACTTAGCTATATCAATACAGTAATATTAAGGTATTGTTTATATTCTGTGAAGTGAATTATTAGCACCAGAATATCTAACCATCAAAGAAACAAACACAGAATTAAAACACTTCGAGTTTATTCTGCACCACCCCTTCTGAGCATTTAAATTAAAATATGCAAACGTTAATTTAACACCCAATCATACCTGATTTAAAACTCAAAGTTTCCTTTCAAATAGATATAAATTCAACAATTTACAAATAGAGTTTGACATGAGATTTACAAGCTTTGCCTAGACCATGGTATAAATTCAAGCATAAACTTACGAAAACAGAAACCGACCTCAATCTACAGTATTCGTAGTTAGCCCAGCATTAGTGCGGCCAACAGCCTCTTATTGAAAAGGCAGGATATCTCTCACATTCTTAGTTGTGATTTAACCATCTTTTCATAGTAAACCTGCTTATTACTCAAATCTACATAAATTCCGGAATGCAAAAACCTCGTGGCGAAAAGAGGCAGAAACAAAAGAATTAAAATAACACTTCGTTAGAAAAACTTAAGCAAATATACCACATATTATATCAATGATAATAAAAATAAAAATAAAATTATTTGCATATGGTATAACTTAAAATAACATTAAATTAAAGTAATGAGAAGTGCATTCTTGAGGAAAATAACCTTATACAATTTTATAGTAAATAAATGAAATAGTCTAACGTAATAGCACAAGTAAGCAATAACTGCAATTTCGTTGGAATTTAACCCAACTTCAGTCATTAACATAAGAACATGATATGTAAATAAAACGTTAGACCTGCTGGACAGCAGTCATCGCTTCAATGTCAGAGTTAGGAAGCTTACCCTCTGTTACACTGATATCATTAAACCGTGATCTTTACAACTCATAGTTTGCATTTGCTTTTAATGTGCACATCTAGAATGCATATTCTAAAACTCAGCCAAACTGTGAAGTTAAAGTAACTATGTCGTAGGTGTATTAAAAGAAACTGAATTCGACAAAACATTAATTTCCTACAAATAAGTATGTAGAGACATTAGGTATATTTTTGTTCGGGCAGGAGAATTGAAAAATAAGCAACCGCCTTCGCCGGGAATGGAACCACGGACCTCTGAAATACCGGTTCAGTGTGCTGACCACTACAGCACGAAGGTGGGAGAAATGTCTCATAAGTAATGTTAGAAAAATTCCAAAAAACTTTAATTCCATTTTGAAGAATTCTTAAAATAAATAATAATTTTATGTAAACAAATAATTTTTAATAATCAATTGAACAGATGACTCAGAAAGAAAATTTCCTTAAATAGTATCGTACATCAGAGCAGAAAGTATTGTAAAATTAAAAGAATTAAGTTTTTACAAATAAGCAGTAGTATGTACATTAATAGTAATTCACACTAAAATCTAATAAAAGAATTAAGTTTTTACAAGTAAGCAGTAGTATGTACATTACATAGTAATTCACACTAAAATCTAATAAAAGAATTAGAAAATTAATTAAGGAATTAAGCAAACTTAAAGAAGGAATGATTTTTAAAATACTCAATTGCTGCAGATAAATATTCAGTAATTCTCTTTGGCTATGAAAAATGCAACAATCCGTAAAATTTACCTGTTTAAATTTTTTTCAGTTATCATTATTTCCATCCGAACAGCTAAAATTCCTATGTTGTCGTTACGTTCAAAAACTATGAAAACAAAATTTTTAATTACATTATTTTTAATGGATATTTAGTTGTATTTATAGTGTCTATGGGGAGCAATGTTATATTTTCTGATTTATTAGCGACATAGGACTGATTTATCTCATTTCTAAATCTCAAAATCTTAAAAATATCATTTCTAATTTCTTAAATTCTTTTTAGTCTAAGATAGCTGAGTGTTCTCATATTCGAGTCTTTTAAATTGCCGTTTAAAATTGAATTAGCTTTATTATATTGTAGGCTATATATAAGAAGCGTTACCTGGTTCTATAAGAATACCCTTATATAATAAGCTATTATATAACTATTTAATAAGCTACATAATAGCTCAAAAACTGTAATAATTATAATAATAATGCCCACCAGCGGCCGAGCGGTAAAGACGCTGAACACTGGTAGTTCGGTCCGAGGTTCGAATCCCGCGAACGGGCTGGCTGCATGGGCGTTTTCGTGGTTTTCCCCATGTGTAACGTGTATACGAGCCAGTTTCCCTTAGAAAGTCCTCCACGAAAGGCATCCCTCCCCTTAGGCAGATAGCCCTAGTGTGCTTTGCCATAATTAAATACACCACACCACGTAATAATTATAATGGAGTCTACAATAAGCCTTATGTTAAGATTTTATAGTCTAACTATAGATAACGCCAAATTCGATAGCTAAGCTATCGAGTTTGGCGTTATCTTTCATTATATATTTGATCCTAGTATTACCTCATGGGCCAAACGTTTTTTCCTGGTAGAATAATCATTTAGGAAAACCCCCTGTGCCTTTTAATTAAGATCATTTTATTGCATGCAGTATATAAGACGCAATTTAGAAATGGCTTGTTTAGCCTTCTTTTTGCTGCATGAGAAGATTCCTGTAATTAAGCAATATTTATAATTAACTAAGCCCAAAATCATGATAATTATAAGAAAATTTAACACGAGTCAGTTGTTCTATCTTAATAACTATGAGAAACATTCTCGGGTGTCATTAAGAGGTGTGAAAAAGATTAAAATGGTAATGTTAATTAATAAACAAGTTGAACAAAAAACATGTCTTCTGATTTATTTACCGATATAAATGAGGAGGAGAGTGATTAATTTCTTTTCTCTTAATTAGGTAGGTGCCTTATAACATCTTTACCCTACGCAACCAACGTGATATCAGAAGGCTTTTTTAAAATGAAAAGTTTTCTTCTTGTAAACTGTGACTACCAATTGAAGTCAAATACAATTATCCCCTTTTTATAGAATGTTGCAGCAAATGCTGCTTCAGATTTAGAGAGTTTTATTTACGTATGAAATTAATTCTTTTGTCAAACGGTTTCAATTCCGTGTTTAATAATTCGTGAAAAGTTCAATGTATATATACATTTCACTGTCTTTGCGTATCTCATTATAATGCTGAGCACTCGTTAATGAGGTTGATAGAAGAACTGCTAATACATTTCAGTAACAATTAATTTCTTAAAGTAAAAAAGTTCTCCTTACACAAGAAAAATATTAAACACGGTTGTCTTCAGTTCGATACTATTTAATCGATATGCTTCTGTGTAAATTAAACGTTGGAAGATATATATTATTAACAGCTGAATTTAAAATAAGGTTTTAAGCAAACTTTCTTTTTCCTTCATAAAGAAATCATTTACGAATTTTATGAAGAAATATTTGTTTCTCTGTAGCAGAATTTTAATATCTTAATAAGACAAAGTATACTTCTAGATTTATCTTAATAGGGCATGAAAACGTGATACATGTACAAGCCCCAAATTTTCTCTGGTGTAAGACATTTTTCTTAATAATCTTTCAATGGATATCAAACGAGGTGTTATATGTAATTTAGATTAAATAATGAATCTCGCTGTATAAAAGGGATTATGCGGAGTCTATATAGTTTTTATTTGTGCCTTTATTTGACAAACTGATTAAATAAAAAAGCAAAATGTATAGAAAAACGACCAATTTTTACACATTATTTTTAATATATTTTACAGTACTTAACTCGCGTATAATATATGAGAGCTACTTTCAATTAAGCTCCAAATATCTGCAACGAGAAAAAAAGTCGTAACATGTATTATGACAATTTGTTCTAGTGGCCCATCATGCCACCCATTCCTGTTTGTGTCATGTGAGTGTAATGATACGTAATAGATTGATTTCTCCACAAAGTGCAAGATTCTCTCAATTATTATTTTTCTTGAAGCTGAAGACAAAGCGCAGCTGAAATTCAATACAGTTTATGTGACGTCTATAAAAAGAACTGAACTATAAAAAGACCTTCTGAGTTGAAAATGCTATTATGTGAAAGGTAAAAGAAGTTTCAAGGACGATGAACAGAACAGATTTCCATGATGAGAAGCTGGATACTCATATTAAGTGGTGAACTGGCTTAATTACTAGGTTACAAACTTCTGTCACAAAAGCATATAAAGAACTGAGGAAGAAACATAAAAGAATACCTTAGTCTGGAAGATAATTTCAAGGAAAAATACCGCTAGCTACTGAACACATAAAAACTTTAATTTTATTTATATTTTTAATTTTAAAATAAATATTATCAAAAATTAAATCTCGTGCTATTACATACTTTTGTACTTTTCAAGCTGTAGCACGTAAAATATAGAAGAATGTTATGCTTGTTATACTTATGATTATTATCATAACGTTTTGCATGACCTACAGAAGACTGAACTTTTAAATTTCGCTTACGTGTTTATTTCGTTGCATGATATAAAAATGAAATTTATTGCAGATTGCTATATTATAATATTTTTCTTTCAGTTGTACAGTATTTTCTATTCCTGAATACACTGAACTTTCATTTGTCAGATAATATAAATTTGGCATGTGTGTACAGTCGGTTGTTTGAAGTATAATGAATTTTATAAGTGCCTGGCTTATACTACAGTCAAAGAAAAAAGTATTAGTAGTCATTAAGTATTTGAGTTTTAAATTTAGTTTGGAATAGAGTAATGTATTTCAGAGCATTTGTTATACTTTTGCTAGTGTATTCATTTTAAAAATAGTTACATTAATTTAAATAATAGTTAACTAGAATTTACATTTTGGTTTAAAATTTCACTAATTTTTTGCTGTCAGGAGCTGCAAGGATTGTCTCACGACTAATTCACTTACTAAGAGAAAATAAATAAATAAATAATATGCATATTTATCTTATAAGATGTTACTACTAGACGACTGCGCTGCTCTAAATAATAGAGGTGGTCTAATAAATATAGCGAAGATCTGACTTTAATTAAAACTGACATAAGAAAAGAAATAGCTAGATATATTTAATATAAATGCATGAATCATGGCAATTTACAAAACAAACCTAGGGAAAGCCCACGTTTCTTGTGATACATCTTAAAATTTCATATACAGAAAATAAAAAATGTCATTAATAGTATATATCCTATTGTAGTATTCATAACAAAAATATTTTTCTACAAATTTACTATAATTTTCATGCTGTCTTAGTGTAGCCTTATTTGTAGAACCTATCAGGCTTTTCGCGATAGGAAACACGAAAACTAGTTATACTATCTTTGGAAATCAAATTCCAGTTCCGACTGCTAAATGGATGTGGTATGAAAGCATATAATGGAAAAAAAGCGAAAATTCCTTATATTCTCCCTCACTTAGAAGATGACAGAGGAGAGGGAAAAGAGCCTCAATTGGCCAAATTCAGATGGTGATGAATTATCGTTCACCACATATTTAGCCGGGCGTTACTGCAGAGCTCTTTTAGAAGTTTTTGAAGTGAGAAACGAGAGAAATCAACCTATGCTCTCAGATGCATTCAAACTCCGAATCCTCCAGTGCCGTTAAGACATACAGTGGGAAAGGCGACACCATTAAAACATGCAGTGGGAAAGGCGAAAAATCCTAATGTTCTTCCCACTTAAATGGCGACTGGCAAAGTGAAGAGACCCAGTCGCCAAATGCAGACGGCAATCTTGCTGAACGACCTTATTGTTCAACTCGTTTTTGTAGGATACCACTGTAGAAACATTTTACGTTATAGACCCGCGAAATGTGTAAAATGAGCTATGCGATCGACGGAACTCAAACACCTGTCTTTCCGAATGCCAGGTGGTCGTGCTACCAATTAAACCACGGCAATACATACTGAACACGGAGAAAATTATTTTTATGCTGCACATTTTTATTTATTTACTTATATGGCTTAATGTTGTGGCTAACTGAAAGTTTAATTTAGTTATTATTTTCTGTTTCCATTTTAAGAACAAAGAATGTAAATAAAGATATCCTATTCTAACATATTGTTACGAAATGTACAGGTGCGGTGAGATGGCTTTCCCGCAAAGCAGTTTTAGGGTTACCATAAAATGGCAAAGGAGGGCAGAGTTGCCATATTTGGCGACAAAATTGGCATTATACCATGGACGGTTGGATAACCTTCTGGAACGAATTCTTACCGGTTTAGCCCAGAATGTTCCCGAACACAAGCCGATAGCTATATAAACCCTGCTGGTCTGCAGTCAGTTAGTGTGTGCTTCATCGAGAGGGCGAGTGAGTGTGCATCGTCTAGTCAGTATCGAGTTGGTGTCTCGTCTAGCGAGTCAATCCCTGCGGAGTCGATCGAGTTGACAGCCGGGTAACGAGTGGGTCGTCGAGTGTACCGAAGGAGTCTCTTAGTGTATCGCAGTTAGTGCATCGTCGAGAGAGCGTGTTGAGCTCCGGGAACGACTGAACCGAAGAGTTGGGAGCCGTGCTCTGTGTGTCGTCGAGTGAATCGCGAGTTGTAGCGTGGAGAGTCTCGAGAGTACGTGGAGTTCCGACAACGACCACGGAGAGTCAAAAGCTGTACTCTGGTGCTTTGCGGTGAAGCTGTCTCCACCGTGATAGCCTAATAACCTGAAGGCTGTGTCGCTGATTGTGTCAGCGTGTTTATAGTAGTTCATCAACGGCTGAAACGTGTTTTGGAGCTGTCCTGACAATACTGACTAATAAAGTGTGTTTCGATACTTCATCAAGTGTCGTCGTTTTTCACTCCAAATCCACACGAACCCCGTAACAACTGGTGTCAGAAGAAAAGAAAAACGCAACAATATTTTCCTCCAAATGCTACGCAGATATTTTTTTTCTTAGCCCATTTTATTGTTGATTATTTCGTATGATTTTGGAACAGTAACAAATGCCTAAATTAAGTTCCTATGATCTTTAACTCGCTATGCAATCATAAGAAATGGCTAGTTCCCGCCATTAAAAAATAAAAATACAACAACAGAATAATTTTGTACGTTTGTGCTAGATTTTTTTATGCTTTTCTTCTTGAGATGCGAATTTTGTTCGGTTCTAAGCCATTCATATTTCTAGTTGCATTAATATGTTTCTTATTGAAATCTTATTAGACGGTTTATTAACCTAGTCCTCGGAAAAATACTGTAAAAATTGATGATAATAATTACTTCATACTGATGACATTTTCATTGTTTCACTCCCTGGGACTTTTTCATCTCATCATTAATTAATGCCTTTGTTTTGTTTGTGTTCTTTCATATGCATAAATAATGCAGATGTACAATTAACGTAGTTTTTTATTCTGAATTCCCGGTTGCTTCATTAAAAGGCGGACTGTATAGGAAAATCACTAACATTATCTTTCCCCAGTTGAATGTATCTGTGCAGGAATGAAATTTTCTGTTGTTTTGATTTTAAACTATACGTAAATATTCACACGTACCCATTTTCTCTTTAGTCATTTCTAGCTTTCATTGTATGCTACAATGATTTATTAAATATTCAATGGCTTGTATTGCTGCTAAGTCTTGAAACACGAACTACAAAGACTTCTTTAATTTGAACATGTTATTGAAAGTATGCTGAGGTTGATTCTCGGTTGTTTGTTCTGATACAGAATTACTAATCTGCTTGTGTAACATGAATCATATTCGCATCATAGGCCGAATGTCTGTTTGGCGTCATTAAATATACTTTATGGTATTAGTATATGAGGTTTGGTATTTCCTTTAAGAGGAGGTGTTGAAATAACAACAGTTTTCCATGAAAATAACAATTTCATACCCTGTTTCCACAAAAGGAAAATGATTTCGCTTCACATGTTCCATGGTTGCAAAAACTGTACAACAAAATTGCACTTGACACGGACAAATCATTATTGCACAGGATAGCTATATAAACATGTCAAGACTTATTTCTGCCGATAGCATTGCTTGTAAGTTTTAGGAACTAAACTAGAGTTCAGTTCCAAAGCGCTACGTATGGTTAAGCACGCCATAGTCATCTGTTTACGAAAGGAAGGACTTCGTATAGGCCAGAGGTTGCGAAATTTTTTACTACGGTTCCCCAGCGACCTTTATGACCGCTGATGAGTTATGTGGCAAATTAACATTAATTTGAAAGTGCGTGAACAATGTCAGAGAATCCGCGAAAAGTTTAATGTAAAAGAAAATTATTTGTGACCCATTTTCATTATTACTATATATAATAAATATCACTAACTATCTGAAGCAATTTTTACGTCCTGAGTAAAAAAAAAATTATATCCTTTTTATACAGCTGGCATTATGAGTGAGCAAATTAGAAACGCACACAATACTGAGTTGAGTATTTTTATTCATTACCAGGAAATAGTACTTTACCTACGTGCTTTCTTTTTAATAAAACTTTGCCAAGCAAATCAATGAAGCTTAAGAAAGATTTGACAAAAGTCCAGAGTGTTAAGAAAAGATGAAGACTTAACGTTTTTTAAATAGTCAAAAAAAAAAAAAATATTTGAAAACACCGTCATTACGACAACATCCGAACGAGAGAACTATGGACTGTGTGCTTCTTATAACATTTCATTACTGACTGCAAAGTCGGAAAGCCGCAAACCCTTGAAGAACAACTTACTCTACCAGCTTTAAATGAGCTAATACGCATCGTGCTACATAAAAAAGTTTTTTATATTACAAGAAGATTTCCACTGAGTAGTACAGAGGAGAACTGACAAAAAGGCTCTGTGCGTAGAGAATTATTTGTGCAGGTTCTTAAAAACAATGAATTCTTTATTCAATTTGAGAGTCTTTGCCAGGAAACGAAGCTTTACTCTTAGCATCTTAGCATATGTGAGATTTGTAGAAGAAGACCAAATTTTCCAAGAATTGTTATCTGTCAAACGTTTGGATACTGAGACGAAAGGTGAAAAATACTTGATGATTTAAAACGACTTTTGGATGTAAAAGCTATACGCATAAGCAATATCCTCTCAGTTGTTACTGCTGCTGCTCTGGCAATGAAAGGATGACGTCGAGGCTTTCTTTGGCAATCTTAGAACAAGCTGTACCGATGTATTGTCTGTAGACTGTGTCATTCATTGACAACATTTAGTCGCCAAAAACTTTAGTGAGCGCTTACATGACTCACTAGATTATGTCATTAAAACAGTTAAGAAAATCAAAACGAATGCCTTAAGTGAGATATTATTTGTTTAACGTTGTGTGAAAAATGAATATTATATTTGTTTACTTCTTAATATTACAGTTTGATGGTTCCTTTAAAAGTGTATGCATGGATGGATTTTATGCACTCTTTGATTCAGGGTTGGAATTTTTGGAAATGAAAGACAATGACTTGTGGCTCAGTTTGAGTAACTCAGAAAATTGCATAGCTTATATGACCAAATTATTTGCGATATTTAGCGAAACCAGTTTGAAAGTACAAGTTATCAATTTAATTTAATCAGTTTAAAAAGCACAATATCTGCGTTTATTGCAAAACTTTTAAAATCAAAATTTTGGCAGAGGAAAATGCTCTCAGTTTCCAAATATTTCAAAAACGAGACGAATATTTGCTTGCTTATTGTCTTAATGATTCTTCTTTCTGATTTCAGCCAAAGATTTGAAGCCATTCTTCACATGGTTATTCCGACTGGATATTGGACGCTTTTGCAAGTAGATCCACAAGCTCTCATGAATCCATATAGCTACAGGATCAATTTACTGAATTATCCATAAATGGATAGAAGAAACGACTGTTTGAACAAAGATATTTTAAATTTCTAATTACAAAACCAAATTTTACATCCTGAATTATGGGAATGATGAAGATGTTGATTATTTTCCCATAACTTCTTGTCTAATCGAACGCGGATTTAATGCAGTTATGATTCTTATTACTGAAAAACAAACCGACTGGAAATTAATGCTCATAGAGACTTACGAATGTTACTCAGAAGCATAGAGCCTAACATAATTAATCCCATATCATCCCATCAGGTTCACACATCTCATTGGAAAAAAAATTATGTGTATTGGTATTTTAAAATAAATATATTTTCAATAAATGCGACTTAAATATAAATATGTTTTATTTATATTTTATTTTTACTTCACCATTTACCATTCAAGACATCAAATAAAATATAATTTTTCTGTTATCCAGTATATAGAGTTATTTCACTTGCGAATTCATGGTCGGGGTTTTGCTGTAATAAAGGGTTCCAAGAGTTCCGTGGGCATAGTAAGTTTGGGATATCACTGGTATAGACATTGTTACAGAAAATCGGCATATTTGCCCGTTACATAAGAGGTGGAACCACAGAAACCTCATGTTAGCATTCAACCAACCTATTGCAGTGAACAGAATCCAGTCTTTGCGGTTTTAGTTGCTCTTTCTGAAAATGGTTACAGCTAATTGGCTACAGTGAATAGCTAATCATTTTTTATTTTCTAAATGTAATGTTTTCTATATTTTCCATATATATGTTTTCTGTATTTTCTCTCTCTCTCTCTCTCTCTCTCTACATATATATATATATATATATATATATATAATGTATTTGTCTTACAATCTTACAGTTACAGGGAATGTAGAGTTAAAGAAACACATTTTGCTTTGCGATATATATGCTACCGACATAGAATAATATGTTTATGCCCTAATCGTAAGTTTCCTAATAGGAGTACCATGAAATTCTAGATTTCGAATTTAAGATTTGCCCCATTGTAAAAAGACGTATACGAAACTCATTATGCATTTATAAGGTACATATTTACGCATGCTATTTTGAAACAACTTGCCAAACTGCTCCCTCATGCAATAATGTTTTCTTTTGCCGTTTCAATTTACCAATAAGTCAAATCTATAAATAAAAAAAATATAAAATAACTCATTATAAACAGTGCCATTATTTTATTTACAACGCTGACCACTGAAATACTAAAAACTGCATTTGAAACTTTTCATGCAGTGAAAATAAAAGTCATGTAAAATATATGCAGTTTTTGTCCTTGTAATTTATTTTCCCTAAGATCTACTGAACTAAGTCTACTGAAGTTTTTACTTCATTAAATTTTATTTTTAACAAAATAAATTACGAAGACAAATAAAAGATCAAACTTACTAGTTAAAACTTTCGAGAGCAAAAGTCGACATAAAATTCATTTTCACTTAGAAAGATTTATACAATTATGCTATGAATTTCTCGTAAGATTGCGCATAAAGTACGATACTTTGAAAATCCAGAAATTCCAAGCAAAATTCATGATCTTCAGAAAAAAAAAGTACGACCAGCATTTTTATTCGAATTAATAATATGTGTCAATTTTACTTTAAATCACTGAAGCCACATTTCCTAAGTGAGAATTCCTCTGCAGTTTATAGAACAGCCGTGATAAAACATATGAAACAATCTTTCATAATAAACCAATTATTGGTCACTTTCAGAGAACACCCCTACTAGATGATTCACTATACGTTAAGAAACAATAAGAAATAGTTCAAAATATTTTAAATAAAGAAGGGAAAATTAAATACTTACTAAAGGATAAAAATTACCTAAATGGGAAATTTAAACCCTCTATAACGACCATTTACGGTTCTAAATGGTTTACACTTCTAAGAAGCTGGTTATCGTAGAAAGATGAGATTTAATACCAAAATTTCACAGCTATACTGGTCACTTTTAGACGGGGTCGTCTGAGAAATACGTATGTTATAAAAGCTCAAGCAAGAACTTTCTAAAATATTTTCTAATAAAATGCAGCTGGAAAAATGTAATGGTATTTCTGAATTTTTATGAAAACGTCCAAACATGAAGTTAAATACAAAAAATCCTCTTTAAAATCACCATTCATGATTTGATATCTTTTTAATCTTCTGTGGATGTGGTCATCTGATGCAGCTATGTTTAATGCATATCTTTATTTCAGTCCTCAAAAATACTGATTATCTAAGAAAGATAGCTCCAAAGAGGATTCACTGTAATTATGTAATTTCTCTGAAGAAAATCTGCACTTTCATTTTCTAAGTGTAATTTTAAATGAGTCTTCTCAATAAATAACATAAAAATGAATCAGTTTCTGTTAATATTCCCTTACTGAAACCGCCACCAGTGGCCGATGAGTAAAGTTGCTGCAGATAGTAGTTTGAACCAGAAAACAAACTTTCTGCTTGAGATTTTTGTGGTTATCTTACTATATAACATAGATATGTGGCAGTTAAGGAAGTTTTCCGTAAAGGCATTGCTCCTCTCAGGTAGGTAACCCTAATGTTCTTTGCAAGAATCCAATAAATCCATATTCCCTATTGAAATATTACGCAGCTTCCTACTGACATATTTAGTCATAACTGTTTGTCATAAAATCTAACTCATAATCATGTCTAATGTTATCAGGTTCAATGTTCCGTCTTACTTTCTTTGGGAACATGAAAGGACCTGACTCGGAACAGAGAGCTTACTAAAGCTATATTCAATAACTGTGGGAAGTAGACAGGATACACAAGAAGGGTATACAAAACCCTTTATTTTTCTCTCTTTACAATAATTTCCGTACTTCGGAATACAAAGACCCACTACTTGTGGTCTAAACGTAAGAATATAAAAATATAAATAAACTCTAACTTAACTTTGAAATAATAAACTTGGAAGATTGGCCTTATATTAACAGGAAGCCGTATGTAGTACAGAGAACTGTTAACACTACAATACGTTTAAAAATTATCACGAGGATTAAACCTCTGGCCTGGAAGGCAACCAGCAACTGAGTAAACTTCTAAGGTAAGCGGCCTGCTTCGACTAATTCCTTCCTCTCTCTCGCTTGGCAAAAAGCCACAACTTAAGTACTTGGCGTTCGCCAGACAAATTTTGCATAAATAAGTTAACGCTTTTAATTCTGGCCGGAAGTAGAAAATAAGAAATGATAGTAAAGATTTAAAATAAAATAAACGTTAGTAAAACTTAACATCCTTACAATGTAACTAATGAATCAATATCCAAACGATCAACTGCAAGTTGTACATAAAAATATTAATGACACATTTATAAGACATATATAAGTATTGAAAGAAAACTTGATTTAATTTTTACTAAAAGAATACCAGATTAACAAAGAGAAAGAAAATAATTTTACACTTTGATACCTAATTAAAGAATTTTAACATAGTGCAGTTACTCATCTCCCCTTTTCTAATTAGTTTAGAATATATCTTTCATGAAAAACTGCCATTGCCACTTTATAAAAGATTCTGCTTTCGCAGAATGATTAGCTGCATACGACCGAAACTGTCTTTCAGTTGCGTGTTGACCGATAAACTGTAGATCCTCTGCAGTACCGATCTGAGGCGCATTTCCATTTTTTATTTCAGTAACTGGTACTCTCGAAAATTTAATCACTTTCGTGTTGATTATGTAAAATATTCATATATTTCATCTGTAAGTACTGCATAAGGTTCACATTAAACTGAAAGGGAAAAGTACTGAAGCCAACTGAGGTCCCTAAAAGAAAAAATAAATAGAGCTTTCTACAGAAATCCTTTGAATGAAAGAACATCAAATAACGTCTCAATGGTTGGCATTTTGTTGCTTGAAATAGTATAATGTTTAATTAAAATGAATTTTTCAGGTTTCATATTTTGAAACAGTTCAAAATCTGAAATCATGATGGCTTTCGAAGATTTTCGATAATCATAAAATAAAAGCATGCAAGTAAAAATATGCTCCCTCGTATATCTCAGGCAATTTCTTATATTTCATAAAAAATGTCATGTTAAATAGCTATAAAAGCTTCGTAATTTCATGTTAAATAGCTATAAAAGTAAAACATTTATTTAAGATGGGATACTAATGGCTTAAAAGTCACCCTTAAGGATAAAAATAATTTCGGCTTTCCAATTCAATTACTTACATAGTCGTTTTTTTAAATAGGTTTAAATATGTTCGTTAAGCTTCAATTGTTGCACTCTATTTTTAAATTCTTAAATAAAAAAGAGTTTTTAAAAATTTTTATTAAGTTGTTAAATACGAGTATTTCTAATTTTTGTTTCTTTGTTGCTGAAGAGTCAGAGTAACCTTTTTAACTAAGTTCATAAACTAAAACACACTCTGAGGTACAAAGCTCCTTAAAAACATATAAAAACATATATACACATACACAAATACTTTAGAACATTTCAAAGGCAAGAAATTTAATGCATTTAAATTATTGACTAAAGAGATAAAACGAAATAAAAAAGGCACAAACAAGACGGATATTTTGAAAGTAAAACAGAAATAAAACTTACTAAAGTAATATCTCTATTAGAAAATAGAAATATAAACTTACTAAAGTAATATTCTTATTTATGATGTGATAAAAATGATTCAAATAATAACAAAAGGATGAGATCTGCATGGTTCTTTCTTCTGTTATTTTTAAGGCAAAATGTGTTGTTAAATAAAATTGACGCAGTATTATTACAAAAAGAAGAAATCAGCAAGAAATTATAAAGAATTGCCAATATTTACCATGGTTTTAAAAGTAATTGGCAATATGATCATAGGACTATACTTAGATTACTGTAATTTTTCCGGATAAATCTCATCTGTTTGCATTAGAATAAAGGAGTTTGGAATGTAGAGCGTTTATATCTTAAAGGGGTTTCACTGCAGATAATACGAATGCTTAAACTCTGAGCTAAGAAATATAATTTTATAATAAAAAAGGAGAAGAGAGAAAAGTTAGTGTGCCAATGAACGCACTCCAGAAAGGCTGCAATAATACCGCAACATCGGAGGAAAATAAAATTAGCCACATTTGGTCTTTGATCGCCCTTCTGGAGGTTTTTAATTCAAGAGGTACGCGAATCTCTAATTACGTCCAATAAAACTTAATTGTTTTCTGTTAAGTACTGGTGACTGATGATAGAGTGCGGCGATACCTTATGCCTAGCATAAAGAAACAGGATGCCCCACGCTTCTCCTATTCTGTGCAACACCAGGGGCAGCAAGAGTTCCGCTTCCGGGATGTAAATACCCTAATGATTGTGAAAATTGCAACATCATGAAGGAAATTTATATCACATATTACTGACAGCGGTACAAATAAAGGATCAGATTTGCAGGACAAAAAAATGAACGTCGGAAATCAGTGCTCTGTGTGCCCGCCACGCTGAGCCATAAGATATTGTACACGTCGTGGCATTGAGTCATACAGTTTCTGAATGTAATCCTGGGGAATGGCATTTCATATGGGTTCAAATTGACACCAAAGTTCAGTCTTAATGTGTGCCCCACCAGCTCTACAAACGAGTCTCCTACTGATGAAATCCCAGACAAGCTAAATGGGTGACATATCCGGCGAATAAGCAGACCATGGAAGAAACGAAACCTGCTGTGTCCTACGGAAGGGTTGTGTAGTCTGAGAAACGTGTGCACGGGTATTATCCTGACGAAATACAATTCCCGAAATGCACTGAAAAATAGGGTGGACCTCTGGCTCCAGAACTTCCCTTAGGAAGCAATCACTGTTGAGGCTTCTCGCGATCTGCACTACATGGGATCGAAAATTGTACCCAATAACACCCCAGATCATGATGCCAGGCGTCTGTGCGGTATGGCACTGCATAACACACTTTGGAAGCAGACGTTCCCCCTGAGTAACGTCTGATGCGCACTCTTCCATCATTGTACTCCAGAGTGTAGCGAGATTCTTCGGAGAAAACGAATTGTTGCCCCAAAGCACGCTACGCACTATATTGCCGTACCCATTGGAGTCGGAGGCGATTGAGACTGAGTGACAGGGGAATCCTGTGCAGAGGAATCCTTGCACACAGTTCATGCTGCAGCAGGCAGCGACGAACCGTGAAGTTAGACAACACAACACCTGTCGCAGTTCTCCAATGTATGTTATGCTAACACACGAGAGGATACTGTATGCTCCGTCACAGCTCTACTTATGAGGTGTCTGTCGTTCCTTACTGTTATGTTGTTGCGTACCCCATTTCGTCTTATTTGACTCTCCTCTGTCCATTTCTTCCAAACACCCATCACTATTGTGGCATTAAGCTACGTGCGAGCTGTGATTGCTCGATACAAATGACCACCCTCCCCCATACCGACGATGCGGCCTCGTTCGAACTCCGTTAATTGTTGGTATGGCACCTTTCGCTGTTCACGAAGCATATTGACCACTAATTAAACGTTCACCGCAGACAGAGGACGATAAACAGACTTCAACGTAACTTTGTGATCCTTTATATACAAGGATCAAGTGGCCGATTGTCATTCCACCGCATTCGCAATCGCTTTGTAGTTCTAATCATTCGCATATCTTATCTCACTTTGAATTTCCCATAACTTTGATTCAATTTGCATAATTATTTTATGGTGTTGCAATTTGCCTAAACATTAGTGTCTTTTGAGAGTAAGTTTTTGCATAGCGAATGGCTTTTACATTGGTTACAATAGTGAATTTTACGTTTTCCCTGTTGAACACCCTTTTTCCCAAAAACAGCTGCCTCCAAATTAGAGTGCAAGGAACAGTTACTGGAATGCGCGAAGTTGTTTGAGTTTATAGTTAAAATTTTAAGTCGCAAATAAATATAATTGTCAAATCTGGTAAAATACAAATTCATCTTTTATAAATTGTAATAAACATTTCATGAAGCTTATTGTTTGTAAGAGATTAGTAACGAAATCACTAACTTACACAGTATTTACTCTGTATTACATTGATCAAATTTTATAAAATTTAGTTATCAACATATATTAAAACTAATATAAATAGCATTTAATAAATATAAGCTAATTTTCGAGATTATTGAATTTAATAGAAACAGTATTTATTAAACAAAATTTACCGTAATCAGCATGGCGATTATAATTAATTAGTAATATATTACAGTCTATAAAATTATATACTTATTTCATTATTCATATATTGTTAAATTTAATCTTAACTGAATGCAATATAATTGTTAATTTTTAATTACTATTAATTTATTAGAATAATTTATCTTGTGTTAGAAAAAAGTGTGTGTGTAATTATGGCAAAGCCTCGAGGGCTATCTGCCTAAGAGGAGGGATGCCTTCGCGGAGGACTGTCTAAGGGCAACTGGCTCGTACACACGTTACACATGGGGAAAACCACGAAAACGCCCTTGCAGCTAGCCCATTCGCAGGATTCGAACCTCGGACCGAACTACCAGTGTTCAGCGACTTTACCGCTCGGCCGCTGGTGGGCTGTGTTAGAAAAAAGAAGAGATTAATAATACGTGTGACATGGATGTACTAAGTTGATCAATGTTTATTAGTGTTTAACAAGGCTTTTAACCAGAAACATTGTGTACAGTGAAGTTTTTGAATAATTTTTCATAAGTTGATTGATTCTGTTAACTGTATTGTTCATTGTTGCATTAACTTTGAATTTAGTTGTAAAATAAAACAATAAAATAATTGATCCAACTTCATATATTCTTTATTAAATACTTTTTATTTATTTTTTAATTTCGTTTAATCTTGTCACCAAGTCTCAAAATGTATATGCAACTTTAAGGTTGGGTTTATTATCTATTTTTTGAATTCTCCCATTCTCATTCCCATACATTTCATACCGTAGGGAGTTTCGCGAATTAAAATAAAAGTTCAGCCCTATGATTTAAATATGATTTAAATAAAGCTACAAAAAATGTTTCTACTTAAAGCGCAAAATAAAATATAACACAGCACTACAGCCTGTATATAGTACACAGAAAGTTTAAAAGAAGGGCTCAGTAATTATTTAATTATGAAAACAAGTAGATACAATCCAAGCTAAATTTTGTGTGAACTGTCATGCAAAAAAACGCAAATAAATAAAAATTATTTAATTGAAGTTTTTATTTGAGTATATTTTAATAACACAAGATGTTATTTCAAACCATTATCTCAGATATAATAACTATGTTCTATAACACTTATGGCATTACATATAATGTCCTAATGAATCATGTACGAAACGTTTTACAAGCCATTTTTTTTTCCATTTGTTAAAACTATTTCCAACTTATCGACTGCAAACATGCACAGCTGGGAGAGTATAAAATACTTTTGAACGACGCTACTCGAAGACGATAAACGTGTTTAAGAATGCATTTTGTCTCTTCGGAAATGTGTAATAAATTTTATTTGACACATTATTCTTCCGCAGGAGGCGAAACCATATTCGCCTTTTATATCGCTATCAAACTACTCGCGGTTTGACTATCACGGTATTTGTTACAACAAACTCGCATAA
Source organism: Stegodyphus dumicola (assembly GCF_044657685.1). NCBI lineage: Eukaryota > Metazoa > Arthropoda > Arachnida > Araneae > Eresidae > Stegodyphus > Stegodyphus dumicola. Next base: position 136,725,754 of record NC_140781.1, on the reverse strand, counting down.
AAAGGTACAGCTGAAATGAGTACAACGTAACTGTTTTCGAATTTTGGCTTTATTTTATACACATGCCATTACTGTTCATGAAATGAAAGAACATTCGTTTGCTCTAATATAGTATTTTCTCATTTTGGGTCCAACAATCTACTTGCAGTCAAATGTTGAAAAACCGTACTATGCACGTCTCTCAAATCTATACTGAAGCATGTTTGCTAACACCCATAAGCTCTTACACTATACATTTATCATTCGGCTATAAGCACTTTAACAATGCGCAGCCAGACACTTTAGGCTAAGTGTAAAAACATTCAAAATTACAATTCCCATTTGATAAGCAAGCATTATCAAAGAATATAGACGTGTAAAAGGTTTTCAGATTTCAAGAACACTTCCAAATCACTATTATCAGGGCAGTACATTATCTGCTGAGGGGTTGCACTTCCTCCTAGTAAACATATATCAAAGATTATTTCATCCTTTTCTCCATTTACACCCCTCCGGGTAAAAAAAAGAGCAATAATGTGATCAAAAATTGGAAGGCAACATAAATTTTAAAGCGCCATTAATCTCGAAATTTGCATAAAACCAGTTCTTATCTAAATGTTGAGTCGCGAGTTCCCATACTCTTAGAGGCCCGTTTGAAATCCCACACGTAATTACAGGTCTAATTGTCGCCCAGCTATTCGCTGTGCGTATGCCTCTCTCCTAGTAATGTTTGCAGATATTCATTTAAGTGAAGGCGTATGGACCGGTTTTACTAATGCTAATGGATTTGGGTCTCTCACGGGTGGGATCGGTTTGCATAAGCATTGGGGGTCGTTGAATAATTTCAGATCTTAAAATTTAAGTCGTCCTTAAAGAATAAAGAGTTTCCCGAACCTTTCTAGGTACTTATTCTAATCAGTTAAGAATTTTTTAATTTCTATTTGAAAAAAAAAAAAGTGTAGATGTAAAATAATCCTCGCATTTAAAATTGAAACGTACATACGTACATTAAAACAAAGCATGATTTCTCGTTGTTTTTTTTTTTTTCATTGCTTCATATGGCGTTGTGAGTTGCAAGTTTAGAGATATTTGACCAAAAGCTAACTTGCATTTTTAATAACTGTTTTTCTTGGTGTGGGTGTCATAATGAAACAGAAAGAGTTCATCAGCAGTATGTTTTTTTAGTATGCTAGTTACGTACTCTGTCGCAAACAGTGTAAAGTTAATTCCAATTTATCCCGCTATTTCTTATGTTGAATATTTTTTGCATTTCTACGTTTTCATCAATTCCACGAGAAAATCAGAATTACGGGAGTTTAAATACTAATCGAGACTCTAAATTTAGAGAAAGAAGCTTTGGCAATTTAGGCCTGGTGCGCTGTAGCACTGATTCAACTGCTGGAGTGTTGTGTTGATTATTGGCAACTTATCTTCCATTTCTTGTATCTGAGAAAGAGGTTAGCGTAAGAGCCAGGTTCTTAAATCTTAAATATTTGATTTGTAAATATACAGTACTGCCATATTCCGAAACCTCAGGCAGTGGACCTTAGAGGTATAACTTCAAACTGAAGTTCCAAAAATTGTTTTCGTTGCTGTCACAGGGTTTTTGTTACCTCTTCTTGTGTTACTGGATTCTAGTACATAAAAACGGGCGAAACCCTCGAGGCAAAGTTACCCCGTGCTTAGATTAGTGTGTCACCTTATAGTATACCTTACAGTATTGATGTAACTCAAAATTTATTATGGAAACAAAATCAATCCTGGGAGTTAAATTCAGCCAAAGCCGGCAGAAATTCAAACTTCTCTTTGAGTTACCCAAAATTTTTAATTTTTTTGTCTTACTGCAAAGTAGTTGGTAATATCTAAATTGAAAACATGATCTATACTTTATTCCCAAATAAATAGTTTTCAAAAGCAGGATTTAATTGCTCGAAATGCTTACTTAAGTAATAAAATCTCAGTCTTAGTTGAAAAAGGAAATGCTTAAATGCCATTCACTGCCACTTGACATTGACACAGAAAGAATAAGTATGGCATACGTACATGTTTTGAACTCAATTTTATCTTTTATTGGGATTTCTAACTTAAGGTTCACCTTTTTGTTTCATATGTTGAAACATAATCAACAAATTACCGCCGGAACCAAAGCCTTTACTAAATTTAAAATCCAATTCTGATGAATCAGAGAGATATTCGCTGTACTATGCAAAATCATTGGCGGAATAATAATAGAAATGGATTTGTGTTAATCATTCCTAGGATTGATTAACATGGATATTTATCTCCTCGTTGAACTAGCATGTAAGTCAAGTCATATTACGTGAGTGAAACCTGCAATGATTGGGTTTTGTTCTCAGTTAACGTACTTAGTAGATAAGAAAAATACATGGTAGTATCAACGGCGGCAACGTAATCTGTGTTGTAATGAAAACGGAGATGAAGCTCTTTTTAAACTATCCGCACGATGTCGTATTTTGAGCAAACACACTAAAACAAACAAATGCCGGTTTTATTGATCAAAAACATGACATATCAAAATTAGTTTGCCTGATTTATCATTATTTGACACGTACCATTTTATTAATATTGTTCAATGGGCGAAAAGTTTTCAGGCAATTAAGTCTATCCAGAACTATGCACAGTCTGCCTGCGAGAGGTGATACCAAAATGGGCACTCTAGCAGTGATTTCAGCAAGGACAGAAGCAAATTTATTCATGAGAGACAGGTTGAGGTTACCTAGACAGAGAAGCTGTTCTAAAAGATTAGATAAAGAGTATGAATCGCCCTTGCTGTATTTCTGTTCACGCCACTTTGAAGATAACTACTAGGTATTCATTTTTTATATTCCAAACAGAATCTCCTTATAAGCGTTTTTTGAGAGTGTTTTGAACTTATGCATAAAATCATTTAAACGATAAGAAGAGAATATAGACATAGGAAAATGTTCGAGCCATCGTTGCGAAAGCGAAGCAAAACGAACATTGCAAGTATCGAATTTTTATTAATAATAATTTCACTACGCATCTTAGTCGTAGTTTTATTGAAACGGTCTAATTAAAATACCTCTGAATGTTCTTTTGAGATTGTATATTTCTTTCGTGTTCATTTGAAGGCTAGATGATATATTTAGGCAAAGATTTTTACTGTGTTGAAACGTGGTTGCCCTCATATATACTCATGGATAATTATGATATTCGCATTTACATTACATAGTGAACTCAAGTGGAACGCTCTTGCAACATGAATTGACAGCATTTTTAAGTAGCAACCATTACTTGCTAGACTGATGATGATCTACATGCAAGGAGACATAAATTTAACCATTTTTATGATATTTTTCTTTCTCTTTACAGCTGAATATTGTTGTATTAATACTCCTTAAAACCAAACTCAGTTATATTTTATCTAGCATGAAATAATATTACTTATCAGTTAATGCATTATTATAATTATTTATTAACTATCGTGAATTCATTATTTTTGAAGAAAATAGCTTTCATAAACAATCTTGTACTATTGTTTCATACATAATCTTGTATGTAATCTTGTACTATTGAACTTCATAACAGTGTAGGTGTTAAATTTCACTTCACAACATTTTCAGGTCATCTACAGTATAATATAAAGCCACATCTCAGGTCATCTACAGTATAATGAATGACACTTTTGCTTTCGAAATTATTTGCTTTATGACCTTCTTGCTATTAAATACAGTTTGCAGACACATGTATACTTTATTTTTAATGATAATATCCATCAAGTAGAGGCCATTGCTGGCTTTAACTTAATGTACTCTATCCACTGGTTTTCTATAACTCTAGTCACAATTTCAGATTCTTAATCTTGCATTGCTCGTCCAATATTGACTTTCAGCAGCTGAACGATTCATGGTTTATTTACAGATATCCTAATTCTAGCGATCACAGAAGGCAGTTAAAATTCTGGAATCGAATAATCAGGCCTTCGCAAAAATATACTTCAAGCGAAAGAGCCATTGTTTATTACTGGAAAAAAGGAAACTAATCGGTAAACTGCTGGGGTGCTAAGCGAGTTCTGAATATTAAAGAAATTCCGGTATGCTTGTTGATCTAAAATAATATACTTGTAAGATTCTCACTAGTGTATTTCTCAGTTACTGTAGAAAGTGACGAATCTTAAGAACTGGTTAGCGAATAATCGCTTAAGTTCGTGTAACAAGAAACAACAAGAAGAAAGGGTAACTAACCCTTTATTATTCCAATAAGATTTAACAAAACTCCGTCTGGGAGTGTACAATAAAAGCCGACACTTGGGCTTGAACTTAAGAGACTAAAAATTAAACTAAAACTAAGATTAACTAAAGAGACATAGCCGAAGCTATCAAGATTCTGATCGAGTTGGCCCCTTACCTCTATTTGACTACGAAGCTTATCAAGGGCCTGAGTACGGCCAAGCGTAATAACAGCTTTGAGAGAGAAAGTAGCCAAAAGGCAGACGCGCGCAAATCAGAAATTCTGATTCTCTCTAACTCTGCAAGTAGACTTCGCGGTTTAAATACCGCTCCTCCGCATTAAGTATTCAGAGGGATTCCAAAACTACATTCTGGCCGGAAGTAGTATGTTGAAGTTAAGAATTTGACAGGAAAGGAACTTTAACTTAAAAGTTAACTGTTAATAAAATTAACTTAATCCTTACACACTGTTGAATTTCAAAGTAAATTTGAACAAGTTTCGTATTTTTAAATGGTGAATCTTTCCTTCATAGAATCTTCAGGTATTGGCTACACGATCCTCAAAAAGCGAAAGAAAAAGTTATTCACTTGTTATATCATAACCTTAATTGCAGCACCACCCTAAACAAACTGATAACTTAATGTACTATAACTTTTTATGAAGCAAATAACTGCCATACGGTGAAAATGAGTATTTGCTACATTAACGTAATCCTGCACTATTAAATTTCAAAATAACACAATACTTATTTCCTTTTAGAGCATTAGCTAGGGTATAAGACACCATCTTAGCAGACTTACGAAAAAACAGTTCATGTAATTTAAAATGAATAAAACGTGGAACTAAATGTGTTGCAAGAAGTCAACTCGAAAGTAGCAGCGACAGTCATTTTATACATGAAAGGTCCCCAAACTCCATAAAAAAAGCCCTCCTCCTTTACTTGAAGGGCTTAGTTAAATGAGCCAGTACCGATTTAAACGTCTGTTCTCGTACAAACACCCGTCTACTATCACGGGTCCGTTACCCATTGCGACTGCTACAGTGCGAATAGCAGGATTTTACGAAAGGGAAATAATGTATAAGAAGTGGAGACTAGAGATTACAAAAGAGAAGACGGCGCGGAAATGGAAAAAAATTAGAAGACTTACCAAGTAAGGCAAGCGTGATAATGAGTATAACGTTTACATTATGCCGTTATAATAGTGCTTTGATATTTTCACTACTTTAAAATAATTTTGTAAATTTAGCTGCAGTTTCATTGAAGCAATTAAAGGAATACTCCTTCATTCATTTGAGGGAGATGGGTAGAGCATGCTTCAATGCGCAAAGTACCATTTAAATTACGCTCTGCTGAATAAAAAATCATTCAGCTGGATTATTGCTTTATTTTAGAACAAAATAATTATTCTCAGGACTCGAAAATGAAATTTTTTTAAACAATCTTAAAGTTGTGGCCGGCAAAGTTAGCAGTTAGTTGTGGTTAGTTTTGGAACAAATTTTATATATTTTATTTTAATTAACACATTTTTTCTTATATTGAATCTTTCTTTTACTTCTGTTATTTTTGTCAGCTTCACCAGAAAACGCAAACTGAGTGAAATTAAATATTAAGCGAAAACCTAAGTTTACAAAGAAAGCTTCGGTAACTTAATTCTGGGGAGCAGGGAACCTGCGTTTTGTTCGCACAATGCTGACTAGTAATGAGTTAATTTGCAGCTAGCTACAGCATAAAGAGTATTGGTGTAGGAGCCATACCTTTAACCTTTAATATTCTGACTCGAAAATATGGAGCTACTATTGTACTACCAGGCCACAAATAGGGAAAGTTAATGTCTGTTATCTCTTTTAGATTGGCTGTAGACCTCTAGGTTGACGGCTAATAAATATTTAAGTTGTTTACATATTTATTGTTGTGGGTTTCTAATTCAAGAAAGAAGGAAAATTCAATTATCAGTCTAGCAAGGTTACTAAGAATTTACATTGTGTGTATATAATTTAAAACACTGTTTCTTTCGTATTAAATTACGCCTTTCAGCACTTTGCGCGGACCAGCAAAGATGAAAACTTCATGTGTGCTGTCCCCCACAGGTCGCAGTGTACGAGTTATTTCGAGGTTTGAGACGACAGGCTCTCACATTGCAGAAGTATAAATTCGTTTAGCTACAGCTCCACTTGACAGTACTAAAATCATAACTTCACGGCTGGTGTCAAGGGATTTTAGCGATTTGCAAAGTGTCGGCCACCAAAGCTTCTTGATTTCAGGAAGGTTGACGGACCACTGATCATTCTCCCTTTCTGATATCATTTCAACTATAACCATTCAGAAGACGTTGCATTTAAGTGGGCGTGACTAATTCAGTTTGCAAACGTTTTTAAACAAGACAAGAATGCTTTTAAACTCTAGACTAAAGAGAATCTTGCTGATAGCCGGATTTTCAGACAATAACGAACAATAATTGCTTCTATGCCTTCATAATCTGTAGGACCGGTACTTACTGTCTAGGAATATGATGTCGTAAATTTACTTCCGATAAGGCTGTCTAGGGGCTTAAAATGACTAATCCGACTTATGAATAACTCGAATATTTAATGGAAACACGATTAGTAGCTACAGACTACAAAATAATTACGCGTGTAGAAAAAAATAGAGGATATTATTTACAGATGAAGATAATTAACCGTCTTTTACATGCAAACACCTTTCAATCGCATCACAGTCTTAATATGACGGAATTGTCTGCATTCTATCAAAAATAAAAGACAGCGCGACAAGCTGTAAAAATAAAAGATTTATTTTCACAGTTTGTTGCGTCATTGGATTATAATGGATGATGTCATCCTACATTATTGTTATGTAGTTTTAACAAAACTTCTCATAGATCTATATTAAATGTATTTAGTTCCATATGCAGTAAGTAATACGCAACCTTAACTAATAAAACCAATACCAGTTACCTAATGAAGTCGCGCCATCAGTGCAGCGTACCCCTAACACCCCAGTGGTGGTCTAGGACTGACAACTGCATTAACGAACTAAATTATCAGCAACAATTCTGATAGCTAAATGACAATTCATTCCGCAAAACTTGAATAATTTCCGATTTACCTGCATCTTAAAATAATTGCTGAGTCACCTGCATCTTCAACTGCATAGCAATAAAAATTCTTGTTACTCAGAAATGCATTTTATAAAGCCTGACTTCACGCAGCGGATAATAAAAGAAATCCGAAGAAAATGTCAGATCCATTTTCTCCAACCAACTGCCGAAAGGTCTACTGAAAATCTTTCAAGCCGGATAAACTCCACTTAAGTCTTCCCTACATAATCCGAAAAAGACATCCATCTTTGCTAAAGGTGTTCTCCAGTACATAAGCATCTAATTCTTACTTCCGGCAATGTTGAGATTCTGTGACAACAGTGTGATTGTACGTACAGCAGTGTATAATATAATCAGTTATTTTTGTTTACTTACCTTGATGTGCGTCTTCTAAAATTTCCTGCAAGTGCCTGCTGTTTCAACGTACCAAATAGATGAAAAGAACAAAGAGTTATGTTTATTTTTTCCCCTGCATTTTGTCTTGACTATAAAATTAACGCGATCAAAGAGCTGATCGGTTGAAGATCACTGATCTTTTTACCTTGAGGGTGAAACGAAACACTTTCGCGAATTTCTTCCCTTTTAATTTCGGAGGCAACGCTGCTTTGGAAATGACTGAACCACAGCGGCAAGAAATAGTGACAGATCAGGTTGATAAAGTAGCCTTAAATATGTCTGCCATTTGGAAACCAAATACTGCTTTATATCTAAGACAGAGTGAATTCTGATTTGATCTGGTTGCCATTAGCAGAGATAACACAAAATTTTGGCACATTGTAGCAAAATGAGACACATAAACTGTAACACATATCTCTCATATTATCTTAGCACCTCCTGAAAATGACAAATATCTAACTTTAAAAAACAGAATAATCCAGTAGTTTCAATATTCCGATGTACAAGAAATCCATAAACTTTTATCGGATTTACAATTAAGTGACACAATACCTAGTTTCCTTTTGAACAAGTGAAATAATTATCGTCAAATGAAATACATGATTATTTCCTAAAAACAGTTGTAGGTACACAGTATTCATTCCAAAATACAAGCAATTTTATTGGCATTTGACGCAGACTTAACTCTTCTATTCGAAAATCATAAATGACATACAACTAAGAAATTGAGAATATCAAATACTGAACAAAATAAGAGTTACTTTCATTACCTAAGCTTAATGAAAGAACAAATAGAGACTCTCACACAAATAGAGATAACTAATTCGCACACAAATCTTGTCAACGTTGGTTATTTCTTTTACCATGAAAAGTTTAAAGTTGTTGCTTTTAAATGTAATTTTCGATACTCTTTTCAGTCGGGAAAGGAAATTTGACTGCTATTCCGAAACCAGTCATTGATGCTGGAATAGTTGCAAAGTCTTCCAACAGATAACACATATACGATAAACATACAAACATGAAATTTCTTTTTGGCACAGGTAGTGAAATTTCCTGCATTCATTTCTCAAGTGAAAAACAGTAAGTTAAAAGCGCTTTAACTTCTTCTTCGTAATTACTTCTTTCACTGTCGGCTAGTGTGATAAGATGATCCAATTCTTCATTCGTCACTTCTCTTCAAATTCTTCGACTTCGCCTTCTTCCATATCTGAAATTTCTTCATTTCCAATTGATTTTGCAATTTATGTGATTTTTTCGGCTTTATTTTCAATCGATGGAAGTTAAATTCTTATCAGAAAAGAACTTGAGAAAATAATATTCATCTGCGGATGAATGAAATTCTAGCATTGGACAAATCCAATGGATGTAATTAAGATGCAGCATATAAGCGAAATTTCCTTCCGCAAGGCCCAGCTGTGCAAGAGTTTACTGCACTTATAAACACAAAGATGCATTATTTTAAACCCTAAAATTTACTAAACACAGCGGTCCTTATACATGTAAAGAAATGTTCACTAACTGAATTTCCACTCACTCCTTGCGAAATCCGTTGAAGCACATTGTTGTTGAAAGGAAATTTCTGTTAGCTTTTCAACTACAAAAGTAAGTTAAAACCTTCGTGATTTAATAATTTCTTGTAAAACTTTCGAGAATATTTCCACTGAAAGATCGGCTATTAATGAATTTGACACCTTCGACTTTTTCACATGATTTTCATCCCTATAAAAAAGAAAAAATGATCGCAAAACTTAATCTCTAACCTTATGGATCTACAATTGTTTCTGTGGGAATAATACAGGATAAGTGTGGGGTGTTGCGTGGCCCCAACTTGCCCGCAACAGTAGTAGTGACTGCTATGACCTGGAAATTACACAAACTCTTAAGAAGGGTTTAACTCCCTTTTTATTCCCCTTTAGAAGTTACAGATGCGTTCACTTGACGCTCACAAACTACGCCGATCCGGCGGTTAACTAAAAATCGAAAAGTACAACTAAAAATAAATAATCAGGATGAATAAATAACAAGGTCACTACCTACGAGGCTCTATAAACGTGACTAATTTAACCGCGTTCTAAGATACAGCTGAGATTTCAGTAAACTTTCTGAATAAGAAGTTGAAAGATTCAACTAACTGCCGAAGTAGGCACACAGGCCGAAACGCACGGTTCTTAAATTTCTACCTAGCAACCTTCACGCTCGTGAATCAAGAAAGCACACTTACAAACTCGTTTCCCTTCTATTTAACTCAAAATTACTTCTGCTAAAAATTTGAATACTCTGCGCGTTCTACTAAAATTTACATACTCTGGCATTGGTAATTCCAGGGGAAAGTAAAGGCTTGACAGGAAAGATAGCTTAAAATAAATGTTAGTTAAAATAAATATAAACCCTACATTTGCCGCTGCCAGAATTTGGTAAACTTTGAAGCAGGTCCTAGAAACGACCTGTTGAAAAGTTTCCACATTCTGAACTAAAACTGAAGAGCCTCGTTTACATAAAACAAACTGTCTTCTCAAAAATTAGAATAAATTTCTGTAGATACATCATTTTACCATCTCTTCTTACAGGAACCTTTCCTGGTCTTCTGCAATCAAACTTTTCTCTTCCTTCCAGCATCTGGAAGGAATAAGTATCAGTATCTTCTAAATACATTATGATTTACACTTTCTTAACACTGAATAAAGTTTTCGTTTTTGATCGTTTTATTTTCCTTAATTACTGCTTAATTCACATTCATTCAAGTATTCAAACATGAATTTAACTTTACCCTGGTTCTCCACCATGTGTGTAGTCAAACGGGAATATTCGTGTTTTGGTATTACACCACTTCCCCTAACCACAATGATTTGTTAGAATTCCAACAACCAAATAGACACACCTTAATCGACATATTGAAACTCGATGAGCTATGTTTAACATTCTTAAAATTCAAGTGTAGGTGGAGAACGCTACAAAACACATTCATTCTAATTCCCCCTCATTCATCTTTAGACATGCAGGCTTTCGCTCTAAAGCATGATTTTATCTACAGTTTAATACTTAAATTTGAATTCATTTCTTTCGAGTATTTACTTTTAGCATCTAAAATTTTATGCTTCTAGACTAAATTCTACTTTTACATAACTTTCAAGTATTTACGTTATATTTACAAGATTCTAACACATATTGGGAAATTTTGGTTCCTGCTTTAAATTTACCTTAGATTTATTTATCTAATGCCGTTAATATATTTTCCCTTGAAGTGTTCCTTATTGTATAGTCATGATCATAGTTATTATCACTGACTGCGCTAAAAAGTATTTTAAATAGACTAATCGAAGCAACAACTGTGTACTCAAATAATTTATATTTAGGGACTTCACAAATTAGGAAATTTCTTCTTAATTAGGTAATAGATGAATAGATGAATTCAGTTGTAGAATGTGTACGACATGCTATAAGTAAAATTTAAAAAATTTCCTAGGCAAATGTAAGGTATAGGTTCAAAAAGAACAAAATATTAGGAATGATCTTTTGAAGTTATAAAAAAGAAAGGGACGCAAATTTTATTTAAATTTTATCACTTATAAACATATTATTTAAACTTTATTTTTTGCAGTCCTGCCAATATTTCTTCCATGGCAAAACTTGGAGAAATGAGTCATGAGTATAGGGATTTCTTTTTCACAAAATTTTCCAATATTGAGAAAAAAAATATCATGGCCACTGCGATTTCAGATTTATTTTCCGCCCTGGAAGAGATATTCCTCCGGCCAGGTGAATCAGGAAGTCCTATATTTCCATCACTTAGATTATTTCTTACTTCGATGCACATTTAAATTTGTGTATATTCATATAAAAATAAACTACGCACCACAAAAAAGCATGAACAAATTGAGATTGTACATTTGTAGAGTCATTAGGATAATTGGAAGCAGAAAAGATGAAAAATATGCAACCGCCTTCGCCGGGAATCGAACCACGGACCTCTGGAATACCGGCCCGGCGTGCAGAACCAGTATACCACGAAGGACGGTAGGAAAGTGGGAGAAATACCTTATATACTCCCCCTTTTAAAGGGCGACTAGGGTTTTAGGGGACCTAGTCGCCAAATTCTGGGTGCGGAGAATCATCATCCACAACCCTCTTAGTTCGGGCGCCACTTGTAGAGACACTAGGTTAATTGGAAGCAGAAAAGATGAAAAATATGCAACCGCCTTCGCCGGGAATCGAACCACGGACCTCTGGAATACCGGCCCAGCGTGCAGAACCACTACACCACGAAGGACGCTAGGAAAGTGGGAAAAATACCTTATATACCTTTAATTCAGGGCCCACCAGCGGCCGAGCGGTTAAGTCGCTGAACACTGGTAATTCGGTCCGAGGTTCGAATCCCGCGAACGGGCTGGCTGCATGGTTGTTTTCGTGGTTTTCCCCACGTGTAACGTGTATACGAGCCAGTTCCCCTTAGAAAGTCCTCCACGAAGACATCCCTCCCCTTAGGCAGATAACCCTAGTGTGCTTTGCTATAATTGAATACACACACATACACACACCATATTCAGATTCATTGCGACAAAAAGAATGTTAAATTGCATTACCCAGTGCTATTTGAGAATTAGGATTATTTGACAGAACTAATAAAGTATTGAAGTATTTTAATGCTAAACTCCTTTCTCATAATCTTTGAGAAAAAATTTTCATGTTTCATTTATCTTTTTTTTTTTTTTTTTTTTTTTGCGGTAATTGAATTAATTCTTTGTCATCTTTTATTTCACTTACAATTTTTAATAGTTGTTAGCTTTGATTCACGAATTTTCAATTAATTATTTAACGATTCTAATAGCGTAATTACTCATACATAAGTGAAAACAAATGCCTAAAATATTATAGGTGAATATCAGCCTTATTCTACTGTTGTAACACATTAGACAATAGATAATACGTAATCATTTTTATTTAATTGCATGCCGTCTTCACAAAGACCTTACCTGGCTTTTACTTTCAAAACCCGTTGTTCATTAGACGTATACTTCCGAATACAGAAAGGTTTTAAGTGAAACAGGAACTCAGGATTTTAAAGTTTAAAATTTTAAAATGCCAATTCTGTCAAATTTAACAAAGATAACTTCTTATACTTCCTCCCATTCACTACAATTAAATTTTGGAAAATTTTATATTCATTATAAAAAATAAAGTAAAAAAGAGCGACTCTCGTTCATTCAAAAAAAAAAAAAAAAAAGACCCAGATATTTCATTTTTATATAGGAGATTATATTTGGCGGACATACACAAACTGAACAGCGAAAAACTTCTATTTGCACGCAACCAGAACAAAATTCCGTTTTGAAAAAAAAAAAAAAAAAAAAGAAAAAAAGAAAAAAAAAAACGATATTAATAGATTAAATGAACAGCATTCACGTGTAGACTGTTGTGAAGAGTGCTGATATTTTTTTTTTTTTTTTTTTTTTTTTTTTTTTTTTTCAAAAAGGAGATCTTATTCACAGAATCTTGAAGAGTTAATATTTGAGAAAGCACTCGTAAACTTCATTATCAGCAGATAGCCAACTCGTAACGTTATTGCATAAATTAAAAAAGTAAAAATATTTCAAGTTTAATGAATTTTTTAAATGGTACAGCGTCATAAAGTTTCATATCGTGGAGATTTTAAAATAATAAAACTTCATGGGAATATCTATAACGTATTTATAGCGTTTGCAAATGTATCAATTACGTGTGCGAAAATTCTTTCGGCATGCATTTTTTAACAGATTTATAAAGAATGTTGGGAATTAGTGAGTTACTAAAGAATATGACTGAATGGAATTAAATAGGGAAAAATAGACATCGAATTATTCTAATTTATTTATTAACCAGTTTAAAAAAGGCAGTTTCATAAAACGTAACGAAATCTCATTTTCCATACGTTGGGTGTCCTTGAGGTGTCCTCAAGGCAAACCAAAATTGACGTCAGTGTGTGTGTGATTATGGCAAAGTCTCGAGGGCAATCTGCCTAAGGGTAGTGTTGACTTCGTGGAGGACTTTCTAAGGGAAACTGGCTCGTATACACGTTACACACGGGGAAAACCACGAAAACACCCATGCAGCCAGCCCGTTCGCGGGATTCGAACCTCGGACCGAACTACCAGTGTTCAGCAACGTTACCGCTCGGCCGCTGGTGGGCAGACGTGCGTTGATATATAGTGTGTGAAGTAATAATTTGAGATTATTCTATTTGCTCTTAGTAGCATTTTTACAATTGTTACTTTCTAACGAAAGTACCATGAACGAAATATGTTTCTAACACCTGTAATTGAGGCCACTTGCAAGATATATAGATTTGCATTTTGGTATGCATTGCTGTTTTACCACCAGATGCTAATGAATTAACTGACGTAGATGGAGGGGATGACAACGAAGTAAATACTGGTGAGATTATTGTTAAAGACAAATGGTCTCTGGAAGCTGGAAATGGAGACAGTTTCCAGCCAGAAACGTTCACAAGCTCTAGTGATTCGACAACAAAACGTACAATAAAAGGAAAAAGACATCAATCATCAGCGCACTATACAAAATGGGAGATATAGGATGAATCAACTGTATGTAACTTGCTCACACAGATAAAACCTCCATTGAAAAATGAAAACTCCATCTGAAATTTTTGAGCAGTTTTATTCCCGTGAAGTTTACGATCGCGTAGTAAAAGAAACTGTACAATACACAACAGATGTGGAAAGCGAATACGGTGTCTTGAACACTGCTAACGAAAAAACCTTTTTCTGTAGAAATTTTGCTTCTAAATTCTATCATTCAAATGGCTGTGAACGTGACAACTGGTATGATGCTGAAGACCTTGTCATTACCCTGGTGAAAAATGCCATGTCAAGAAACCGCTTCCAAAGTCTGAAATCTTACTTCCATTTTGTCGTCAATGGAACATAAGTCAGAAACACCAATATCGATCCTTCAAAGTAAAAATTTTGTTTGCCATACTGAATAATTTTATGACGTTCGGACACTGCTCAGCAAATCTAAGCATTGATGAAATGATTATCATGTACTAGAGTAGAAAAGTTTGAAAATGTTTAGCCGATGCAAGTCAAAGCGTTTTGGGTAAAAACGTTGGGCTCTCTGTGGAAGCGACGATTATTGTTGTAACTTTTATCTCTACTGCGGTAAAGAATCGGATGCAAGAAATGATACTTCTCTTGATACCCGGGTTATGACTACTCTGATAGAGAATATTGTGAATCCTTCAAGCTACACTTTATATTTTGTTAACTTTTCTACCAGCATTGATCTTTTGAAAAGACATGGTGAACAGGGTTTTCGAGCCACAGGAACCATACGAGAAAAGAATTATCCTTTAGAAGAATTTAAGTCTATGCAAAAGAAAGAAGGAGGCACGTCTGGTTTTGCATTTGACAAGAACGCTTATATTTTCCTGGTGCGATAGAATGATAATAGAAAGAGGACACAGAGATAAAGTTAACGCGAAGATAAGCAATTTGACAAAATCTTAGAACAAACATTTGAATGGTGTTGATCACCACGATTGGTTGGCTGGTCTGTATGCAAGGAAAACTTGGGGGAAAAAAGCGGTACTGGCCACTTTACATTCGTTCACTGGACCTGACAGTAGTAAATGCATGGATAATCCACAAAGCTGTCAACAATGGTCATGCCCTAAACTTGAAGGAGTTCTGAAGAGCAGTAACAACAGTTTATCTCAAAAGGACTAGGATCAGAACAAGATGTAAACCCATAATATCTTCTGTACATTCCAGTGCAAAAGAAAACATCTGTATAAAAATAGTGTTGGCTATTTTCTACTAAGATAAAAACAGTACAGTTGTCAAAGATAGAGCTGCAAAGGAAGACCCAAAACATACTGTGGGAAACGCGAAGAAAACGATTTGTCAGGTTTGCTTTGGGCATTTCTTGGAAGATTTGAGTCAAATTCTACTGAAAATTGAGCTCTCATGTAAATAAAAGATTATTAATTGGATAAAGTAAACTTTGTACTCGGAAGTGGCTTTTCACTATTGAAGAAAGCACTAAACCATTAATAAGTGCAAATTAGTCTTAAGCCATTAATAAGTGTAAATTAATAAGTGTAAATTAACCATTAATAAGTGTAAATTAGCCCAGTGTCTTATTCGGAGGACGGTGCAGATTTCTCGTACAAAATATAAAAGTTTTTTCAAATTTTATTACATTTAGTTTTTTTATGTTTACTTAATCTTAGAAAATGCGATTCGTCTCAAATTTGAGCGAAAAAAAATTGGTATAAAACGGGTTTTAATCATTTGCTTAATTATATTTTCAATTTTGGATAATATAAAAAATGCTTTAGTTAATAGCTTTCAGGTTTTATTTAACAACTCATTTATTTCAATGACTATATTAGTGAAAACGATTTTTATTAAAATTTACTTCAGTAAATGTATTATCAATTACTTGCCGTAAATAATTATATTACTTAATGTAAATAAGTAACTGGACACTTTTTTTTTAAATTGCGTGATGTGGAAAACATAAAAATAAAAAATCCAAACTGATTATAAAGCGACATTAGATAATAAGAGATGTAAATTAATTGAGTACAATTATGAACCTGTGGTGCAAATGAAATGAGTAGTTTTTTAACGTGAAATGAGAAATTGTATGGAGCTATAACATGAGTTGAGTAGATTTATCGTGCGGTACAAATGAATTAAGTACACATTCAGTGAAGTGCATGTGGGATTGCCAATATGGGTGATGAAAAAAAAAGTGATCCTTTTTTCAGTATGATTGTAAGATTCTGGATTCTGACGAGATGGAAACGGGGCAGAAAATTGGTGAAATTTTGACTGCAGTTGAATTTCACAGATCGTGAGCTAGCAATGTGTTTTGCCATTTTTCGATAGTATTAAGTCATTTCAAAATACTCGCATTTAGAGTCAATGAAACTTTAATATGAGACACATTAAAATAGTAATTGAGATCATTTTCAGAATGGGTAAAACACACTCATGCTTTTTGACCTAAACATTAACGATCACT
This sequence comes from Stegodyphus dumicola, assembly GCF_044657685.1. Lineage (NCBI taxonomy): Eukaryota > Metazoa > Arthropoda > Arachnida > Araneae > Eresidae > Stegodyphus > Stegodyphus dumicola. Next base: position 136,709,042 of record NC_140781.1, on the reverse strand, counting down.
CAGTACGTTGAGTTTCAGTATTCCCATTCTAGTAACCCCGATTATAAGCCTTCTATCCCTACCCCAAATGATTTAGGAAAATTAAATAAGGACACATTTATTTAATAAAAAATTTGCAATGTTAAAGAACGTTTTCTAACCATCCTTACTAGTGACTAGATCTAGGTTAAATTAGCTCTTTCAAGTGATATTGTACGTTTCTGGAATAAATCTCTGTTGCTCTGGATGAGGAGAACTGGTAACGTACGTAAAAGAAGAATACTAATGATTCTCCATAATATACTGTAAGATTCATTTATGTTAATTTAACCAGTTATTAGGATTTAGATCTTAACTGTCATTTCTCCCTTCCGTTTCTCTACCTGAATACAAATTTAATTTCAGATTGATAACGCTGACGTTTTCGGATTGTAAGACAGCGTGTTTCTGTCTCTTGAGGTCACGTTACTAGGCTTCGCTAGCTTAGTTAAGATTGTAGTCTTCGGCTTTGTATTATAGATGCTGACATTTAAATTACTATACCGATGAGAAGTTTGAGTCAACTTCGCATTAAATCAATTGTGTGGCCTTTGGATATTAGGCTTAGGTTTCAATTTTGAAACTGAGTATTATTTTAAATCACAACGCCGCAAGTGATTGGCTCATTTATCAAGGACGAGACGTATATTTATGGTCCAGCTCTGATTTAATGAAAAGGTTTGTTTTAATATCTTAAGACTTAGTTCATCTCAGACAAATCGATAGTTCGCTCCAAGTCTTTTAGGAATTTGGACTTAGTTTATGCTACCAAAGAACACCAGAATCTATAAAACTTTTAACTTAAAGACATATTAGGATTGTTTTAGAAGCAGGAAATATGAAAAATATGCAACGCCTTGGCCGGGAATCTAACCGTGGACGTCTGGAATACGCTCCCAGCGTGCAGACCACCACACCACGAAGGCATGCGAAGAAAACGGGAAAAATACTTTATAAACTATTCTAAAATTTAACATTATGTTTAAGTTAAGATAAGAATTTATATATTAATTCAACATTAATTAACATAAGAGTTTATATATTAATAACTCGAAAACAAATGATTGCGTTCAGTCTGAGAGATAAAACCCTGTCCGTCATTAAATAGGTGTTGTTGCTAGTTGATGAAGCATAAGAGCTTTCATTTACCTTCTATATTATAGACGTGCGTTGATGGTGTGCTGGTGTATTTAATTATGACAAAGCACACGAAGGCTATTTGCCTAAGGGGAGAGATGCCTTTGTGGAGGACTTTCTAAGGGAAACTGGCTCGTATACACGTTACACATGGGGAAAACCACGAAAGCACCCATGCAGCCAGCCCGTTCGCGGGATTCGAACCTCGGACCGAACTACCAGTGTTCAGCGACTTTACCGCTCGGCCGCTGATGGGCAGACGTGCGTTGATATATAGTGTGTGAAGTAATAATTTGAGATTATTCTATTTGCTCTTAGTAGCATTTTTATAATTTTTACTTTCTAACGAAAGTACCATGAACGAAATATGTTTCTAACACCTGTAATTGAGGCCACTTGCAAGATATATAGATTTGCATTTTGGTATGCATTTCCGTATTATTCCCAGAAGAATTTAAACTCATGTGATTCTTGCATTTTATAACTTTTATCAGATAAAAATAAATTTTATTTCTCAAGAAACATTTTTGTTTGTTTAACTGTGAATGATAAATCAATCGAAAGCTATCTGCCGATGGGAAGGGAAACCTTTGTGCAATGCCTTGTAAAGCATATTACATCACATTTACGTTACATTCGGGAGACGCCCGAGCAGCTGCTCCGAACGCAAGTGCTAAAGTCAGCATTTCAGCTAAAGTGAGGTTACTAAAAACTAAACTCAGTGGCGTAACACAGCCCCAATGGGCCAAGGCCTGCAGTTCCCGAAATCTGCTTTCTTGACCGTGGGCCCCGGAGTGCGTAAGCATATGCCCTGAACAAAAAGGTCAGCTTGTCGCAGGACCCCCATTGTTTAGTCCCCAAGCGAACTTGGTACTCATTTTATCGACCCAAGTGATGGAAATCAAGGAATGAAATGCTGAGTCGACATTGCCCAGATCGGGAATCGAACCCCTTACCACCTGTGGTGCATGTTGCGCGATGCGCTAGCCACTGAGCCACCGGGCCTAGTGAGGTTGCTAGTGCTCAGCTGTTTATCTACATAGCTGCTCCACCAGTGGCCGAGTCTTAAAGACTGCTGAATACTGGTAGTTCAGTCGACGTTCGAAGCCAGGCAAACAGGCTGGCTGAATGGTTGGTTTCTGTACTTTCTACTATGTGTAATGGAAATATGGGCCAGTTTCCCTTGGATCCCCCTTCCTTCAAAGTCCTCCAACAAGATGTCGCTCCTTTCCGATAGATAGACTTTGCATTCTTTGCTTTATTTAAATAATCTAACCTAGCTTCCCCATGTGTCTACCGGGGGACCCAGGAAACATCATAGCTTTTGAATGGGAAAATGTTTTCATGTTATCCATTACGAAACTTTGCCATAGAAGGCATAGAAGGTTGAACGCATGTTTTTAGACTAGTAGATTAATCTGCTGTATACTGTAGTATAAAAGCACGTAGGTGAAATATTTTGATATTCTTACAATGTTTAATGTACGTTTCTTACAATTACAACGCAGCAGACAAAAAGAAAATCATTGATTTTGAACAAATTATAAATAATTTCCATGTTACTCCTTTGAAAATCTCTTTCTTTAGTTTTTAAGTTTTAGAGGAAAATATACAAGCATTTTTGCCGTTTCGCTGCTCAGATCATAAATGTTTTTAGTCACTGAAAGAAGATAAATTATTTTAAATAGTTCGTGCAAGTATTAAATTGGAGGACCAAATGCTTCCCCTACACTTCTTTAATCTAAAGTTTGAGTAAACAGTAATTCAGGGTAGATTTGCAAAAGGGCATGTTCCTCAATTTTCAGGTGAGATCTTTTGACTCCATTAAAATTTTGCACAACTTCGCGAAATTAAAATGATTGGAAGTTTATCAAAGCGTTACTGATTACGAAACTTAAGTGGAAAGCGCAAATATTTTTTTGAAAGCATAAGATGAGATAAATTATCATTCCAAATTACGTAGGCGGTGTAGCAATTATCATTCAGGGTTTTAAACTAATCTGTGGTAAACTAGAATTTGAGATAGTATTTATTGGAAAGTAAAAATTTTAGGTACTTTTCCGTGTCGCCGGCGCAAATCTCGCCAAGCAGACTTTTTTGGCGACAACGCATAAAAAATGGTAACAAACGTTAGTTCTAAGGGTTTTTTATTTTGAACGCATAAACATTTTAATATCGTTTAAAATTCTGTAAAAAGGCAATAAAGATAATAAATTTGTAAAACGAAATTAATTTAAGAATTTACTATGCTTTCATGGTACAGCATCCTGATTCGCCGATTCATATCACGTAACCTCAAGCGATCTCATCTCACGTTAACTACGCTACAAAAATCTAATTCTCTCATTAATTTCAATTTATTAAATATCGAGTTATCCAGTTATTAGTTCATTCTACATTAATTTCAAGTTAAACCTTAATATTGTTATGAAATGTAAAGGCGCGGTGAGATGGCTTCCCCGCAAAGCAGTTTTAGGGTTGCCATAAAATTGCAAAGGAGAGCAGGTTTGTCACATTTGGCAAGAAATCGGCTATTTGGCGACAAAATTGGCGATATACCATGGACGGTTGGAGAACCTTCTGGAACGAATTCTTACCGGTTTAGCACAGAATGTTCCCGAACGCAAGCCGAAAGCTATATAAACCCTGCTGGTCCGCAGTCAGTTAGTGTGTGTGTGTGCCTTATCTAGCGAGCTGATAGTCACTGAGCAAGTGTCTCGAAGTTTAGCGCCAAGTTGGTCGTCGACTGCATCGAGAGAGTCTTTTAGTGCATCGCGGATTAGTGCATCGTCGAGTTTTGTCTTAGACTGTGCTGAGCCGAGAGCTATACTCTTGTGTACCGTCAAGTGCATCAAGTGGAGAGTCTCGAGAGTACGTGGAGTTCCGAGAACGACCAAATCAGAGTCGGAAGCTGTACTCTGGTGCTTTGCGGTGAAGCTGCATCCACCGTTATTGCCTGAATACACAGTGTGAAGGCTGTGTCGCTGTTTGTTCCAGCGTATTTATAGTAGATCTTCGACGACTGTGAAAAGCGATTTTGGAGCTGTCCTGAGACTATTGGTAAATAAAGTGTGTTTCGATACTTCATCAAGTGTCGTCGTTATTCACTCCAAATCTACGAACCCCGTACGAACGTGAAGGAAGAAAATAACGTCACAACTGGTGTCAGAAGAAAAAAAAAACCGTAGCAATATGGAATAGAGGTTTAAATGCAAGAATCATTTTAATTCGTACGAATAGCTTACTGAGAAATTATGTAACCGCATTTATCTGATAAGAAATGGCTGCGACTTGTTTTGAAAATGAGGCGTAAAAGGTTACCAGCAAGGATATTCCGTTTGTAATCGGTTGCACCATTTTTGGCGACTTTATCACCTGCGCCGGCAAAACGGAAAAGTACCAAATTTTATTCTCTCTTTCTTCGAGCTTTCAGGTGAGATATATATCATTGCTAGCAGACTCATATCAAATACAAAACAGTGAACTCTTATCTGTGATTTAAATGTAGGTAAAATCCAACTGCATATTAGAGATTATTTTAGTAAAAAAACGCCAAACATTTTTTTTTTTTTTTTTTTTTTTTTTTTTTTTTTTTTAATATGGTACGGATACATTTTCTTCAAGAAACAAGATTATGCTGCTTTATTCCGTAACATTTTACTAGGCAAAACAGAAGAAAAATAAGGAATGAAACACTGCAGTGCTATGTAGTGAGCAAAATACAAAAAAGTAAAATATTATGAGACATAGCTTTTAAACTCTTTGGAAGGAACCGGTTTGGAATCAGAACTATTAGCTAAAGTTAACAGGATTTGATTAATATGAAAGGCTTCAAAGAACTGTCATTTAACAACTGAAAATCATTTGAGAAATATTAGTTGAGTAATTTTAAAATAGATGTCAAAAGACTAGCAGTGATTAATGATGGGAATGTATAATTTTAAGTTTTTTCTATTACAACGTGCATTTTCGTTAATTGAAATTACGACTTTCGTTTTTCACCCGAAACATAGCACTCGTTCACTTTCCATGACCTTCCTTCTCAGTATAATAAACCAAACTAAGAAGGAATAATAAAGAATATTCCGGGAATTACGATCTGATGCAAGCCTCTAAAGGGTAAAGGGAAACGAAGCAAATAATTCTGTTAATAGTTAAAGTATAACTACACAAGCTACTATTATATTCTGCATTTCAACAACCAAGTTATTTCCTGTTTGGAAATCAATACAGGATATAACTCTGTAAGTAAAATTAAGTAGATTTCGGTAAACGTTATAACAAATAGAAGGTACAAAACAGCTGACAGCATTATTATCTTTTAAATGGAAGAATCAGGCTTCTAATTGCTTTTAAATGGACCCTTTTCAAAGCTTTATCTATTATAGAAAACATCTTTTAATGGAAACAGCAAGCGGTACTTATGCAATAACCTGTACCTGCGAACACACCACCATCAGTATATTTGAAGGAATATATCAGATATGATATACTCTTTCAAATATATTGTTGGTGCTTTCAAAGATGAAATGCGCTTTCAATGTCAACAGATCGATGTGACAAATTTCTTGATTTCCAACGGGTATTAGTTGGCAGTCTCTTTCAAAATCATATCAGAATATTTTTCTCTGCAGTTTGTTTCTTAATCTGTATGAATTCTTAAAACATTAAGGCCAATGGTTTCCTTCAAACAAATTTATCTTTCCTTCTCTAACATTTTGTCGGCAGTAACTAACATTATATTTACATTGTAGCCTAAGAATTGGAACACTCGATAGTTTTTAGCACAGTATCTGACACTTGAAATTCCATCTTCATTTCTCAGCAATTCTAGTAAACACATAACGCAAAATATAGTAAAAATTAACAAGAAACGAACCGACGTTGTCCTGAGAATTTTCCAAAAGAAGAGATTTACCAAAACATGATGCAATCCAGATATGCATTTTTCTCTAGACGGTCAAAAGTTGATGGAAAATAAATAAATAAAAATATATGCAATCTTCTTTAGCAAGACCTCCCTCTCAAAAAAGAGAAAAAACACTAGTAAAAAAGGAAAAGGTATTAAATCTCATCTTTTCCATAAAAGTCTGGAATAGCTTCTAGGATTGCCAAACGCTCGTAGGACTGGACTGGATTATTAGGATTACGGAAGATGTCTTGGTGTAGCACCCTCCTAAAAATAACATTTTTCATATTCACATTACACATGACATAAATCGAAAAAGTTCCCAAGCGGGGAATACTTTCGCTGGGAATCGAACTTGGCAAAACCGCACGTGTTCAGCGATTTTACCGCTGGGTCACTGGTGGGCTGGGCTAACAATTGCAAAATCGGAGACAAATGTGATAGATATTTCGGTGGGGTGGTGTGTTGGTGGGTATTGGCTAATAAAGAAGTATTAATTATTAAATACATCTATAAAAGTGAATCATATAAAATTATACAATATTATTAATATTTGCTTACAGTGTATTGCATTGCTGCTAAGTGATGTACATGATTCTTCTAAAGCAATTAGGCGGTGCATTAAATACGCAAATAATTTATTTCCGGTCTTATAAATTACTTACGACACTTGTGATAAAACGACACGTAAAAAGTGGCAATATTTATTTTTTAAATCCCATTTCTAAGAAATAGACATAGTATTTTATAGCATACAATTCTCTAAAGGGTATATGGGCGATATAAATATGGTTAAACTTGCATGGTGATATATAAGCAATTGTTAAATTGTTATGACATAGAAAAGGCACTGGATCATATAAATTTTACCTATAAAAAAAAAGAATCGTTTTATGAATATTTGCTTGTAAATCCTAGTTTTACCAAAACGCGTAATTGATCCCTGCTTTTGAATTACTCAAATAAACCTAAAATACATATTTTAGCAAACTTTTCCGAATAAATATTTCTCATTAAATTTTAGGCTCTTTTGCTCAGCGCACAGAAAGTTTTCGCATTCTAGGCAAATTTTCCTCTTTCAAAAAGTTTAACATAGTAAAGGAGAAAGAAACAAAAATTACTGCCATAATAGGTTTTTTCCCCTCTTCTTTTTCTTCCAAATTATGTAAAACTATGCAGGAGTAGAAGCAGCATTTTCTTCGTTGATCTCAACATGTTGTAAGAGCGCAACGATACTAAATCACGTTCTTTTGCACTCAGCCTTGTTTCGGAGATACGCGACTCATTACGATGATTTTCCTCCGTCTTGCTCTGAAACTGGTACATAAGTTTTGCTCGAACGTTCAACCAAGTTGTGTGCTAAACTTCAAATCATACTAAATAAACAAGTTTATGCGTTTTGATTCACTTCGTGTAATGTACAAGAAGGTTATAAATTGTTGTTAACATGAAGTCATCAACAAAAATCAAGTTAACATGAAGATTCTGAATGAAGGTTTTTAAGCATTTGACATGACTAAAAATAAAATGCATATTTTTAAAAACTATTCTGTTTGTTAGTTTATGACATACAACATTGAAATATTTTTATCCCATTTAATAATAGGTAACAAAAATTTTTTTCACAAAATACAGTTTCGTAAAGAGAGTATATTTATTAATATACACCCGTAAACCAATTCTTACAAGACACTAGACATGTCGTTGATAAAAATTTATAAGACACTTTAATATTGCGATATACAATGCATCTATTTTTAAGACACGATAACACAGCGAACAAATACTAATTCAGAAGTCAAACAACAAAAATCAGCATTATATTTTCAAATTGTCACAGGACTAGTTTCGATGGTTTTTACCGAACCACCATCCTCAGCTGCAAAAGCGCAAATGAACGAGATAGGATATAACGATTAGATAAGATAAAAAAGCCTGGACAGAAGATAAGCTAGAGCGCCATCTGTTGATGAAACCAGAACTAAAACATAATTTCTTTAAAAGCCGAAGGCAAAGATGGATTGGAATTAGGATCGTTAACTAGAACAGAAAGGTTTTTTGAAATGGGAAATGCCTTTAGAAAATCCAGTTCTCCAATGGAAGATGTTTTTTGAATAATTTTGGCAGCAGAAAAATTGAAAGTGTGATTTTCGGACCAACAATGTTGGGCAACAGAATACTTCTGTGTTTCCTTTTTCTAACATATGCCTCATGTTCCTTGATGCGAAATTTTAAGGCTGTCTTAGTGTGGCCAGTGTAAATTAAATTACACTAGCAAGGAATCCTATAAATACCCCAGGAATTCATATTCGGAATTCATATCCGGTCCTTGAGTATGAAACTCGGAATTTCATTGATGGGAGAATAAACGACTCGAAAGTTGAATTTCTGCAAAAGATGTGCAACTTTATAGCTAATTGGTGGAAAGAAGGGAATGACAACAGAATTTTTATACTCTCCTAAAACAAGAGTGTGCCTTTTAGTGTGTTGAGATGAGAATGTTTTAACTGCTTGATTATGAAAGTTGGGTGAAAAGCCTCTGTCAATAGCTATTGCTTTTAAATAATTTAGTTCTTCATCAAGGGATAGTTTGGAGGAGCAAACTTGAAGAGCACGGAAAACATACGAAGAAAATGAAGCTAACTTTTGTTTAGTCGGATGACATGATTTAAAGGGTGGTGGAAGGCAAACCGATGAAGGTTTATGGTAACCGTAGTACTGAAGTTGGATGTGTTGCGTGTGACCAGAATGTCGAGAAACGGAAGAGAATTGCATGTATCAAGATCAAAAGTGAACTGAATAGCAGGATCAATAGAATTCTTTGTTGAAAGAACTTTATTTAAATCATCTTTATTACGTTCAAACAGGGTAAAAGTATCGTCTATGTAGCGGAACCATACCGCTCACCGCTAAACCGGCAGTTTAAAGTTTCAAACACTTTTGATTCATAATAATGCATGTAGATATCAGCCAGTATGGGTCTGAGGGGGCTTCCCATGGCTAATCCCTCAGTTTGCTTGTAATATTTATTTTGGAAAACAAAATGTGTTTGTTTCAAAGAGAGTTGAGTGAGAGAAATTAGCTCATCAATTTCGATGCAAGAGAAATGAAATTCGCGAAGTCTGGTTTCTAGACATCTTAATGCACCCTCCACTGGAACATTGATGAATGATGATTTTACATCAAAAGAAACCATGAGTAAATTTCTAGGAGAAATGTTTTTAACCTTTTTTACAAACTCTATTGAATTTTTTATGGTTTTTATGATCCTTGCCAATGTGGTTTAATTTACATTTTCCAAACTAAGAGAGCCTTAAAATTTCGCGTCAAGGAACATGAGGCATATGTTAGAAAAAGGAAACACAGAAGTCTTCTGTTGCCCAGCATTGTTGGTTCGAAAATCCCACTTTCAATTTTTCTGCTGCCAAAATTATTCAAAAAACAGCTTCCATTGGAGAACTGGATTTTCTAGAGGCATTTCACATTCCAAAAAATCTTTCTGTTCTAGTTAACGATCCTAATTCCAATCCATCTTTGCCTTCGCCCTTTAAATTAATTAAGTTTTAGTTTTGGTTTCATCAACAGATGGTGCCACTAGCTTATCTTCTGTACAGGCTTTCTAATCTAATCATTATATCCTATCTCGTTAATTTGCGCATTTGCTGCTGAGGATGAAGGTTCGGTAAAACCATCGAAACTTGTCCTGTGACAATTTGAAATATAACGCTGATTTTTGTTGTTTGACTTCTGAATTAATGTTATTTTTATAAAGACCTTTCTGAACACGTAATTTTAATTTTATTTACATGTAAGTAACATGAAATTTACAGCGGAGGTAACCTAGTAAAGCTACCTAGAAGTCTTTCTGGAAGTTCTAAGATACTTTAAAAATTAGTCCGCCGTTAGTGAAAGTAGGACCCACAGTTTCCTTGTCTTGGACATCATACCTCATCCTCATTTTGAACTCAACTATAATTTTATGAAATTTGTTTATGATGGATTTAACTACACCATTATCTCCTGTTTTACTTACTAAATTCACTTATCACAAAAATTGCTCCTGGCACAACAGAGTCCTTTTCAGGTACGTAGAAACCATATTTTCTGCCTATTACAAATTCTAATCACCCGTGGGCATCAAATTTCATTTCAGAGCTGCATAAATTTAATTTTACTCAAATTCCACCTTTTTTTACTTATGCTTGCAAAATCGTACTTAAGCCTCTGCTGACACCGTATTCAGAGATATACAATGCATTATGAGTCGAGAAATCTTCGCAAGAACAAGCCAAACTGTGGCAGATTTTGCTTCATCTGTTGTATTTTTCCACGCCCACTGCTTTGCTTTCTATACAAAACTCGGCTTTCGCTGATCTTTTAAGTAACTTTGATACAGAAAAGAGAGCCGTATCAACTGCGTTAAGCATAATATATTTAGAATTACTAACAATAAAGCAAACAGCTTTATTTTTAAAATTCTTCATAAGGATTATTTCAGTTTCTTTTCCTGGAGAGCACATATATATGTCTACAGAATATGTAATGCTAAATCGTTCGGAATGAAGAAATAACAGGTCATTACAGTCCACTGACGTCAAATTATACGTTATTATTTTTTAACAGTTGAAGATAAATGCACTATATTATGTTTGAGGAAGTTACAATTTAAAATCATGTGTCATAGACCTCAACAATCTCATTTAAAGTATCAGTAAAATTTAAAGCCTCCTTGTTTATGATGGTGAACAGGATACCCATGCATTCTAAGAGATTTTGCTGTATATTCGTTATTAGCATCCTATATTTAGTCTCATTTCTTGAAAGAATTTGTGAAATGGGGAAATGTTCCAGACTTTTGGTTCATCCTGTAAATGCAAAATCCTAAGTGTTGCTGTATAACACCTAATGGTGTCTAATTACTTAACTCAAGCTACTTGTCTACACTCAACGGCTACCCTTAGAAATTATCCAAAAGGTGGTGACTTATAGTCGCTTCTTAATGCTTGTTGTAAACAAAAGAGCATACTCAAATAGCAAACGTCAACCTAAAATTTTATTCTTCCCGGTTTGTGGGACTTACTACTGAAATAAAGCAAAACAATTAATTCAGCTTCTCTTTGATATCGAATATATTGCTAGATTACAATTGCACCAGACTCGATGCCAAGCTACAGCACTGTCTAACTTGGTCAGAAAAACAAAACTAATTTTGAACACTTACCAAAGCGGATAATGTTAGGCTTTCAAGCTCTTTTTCGGATGAGCAGATCTTTAATCACGCAACAGCACCAACGGCCACAATTCTACTCAGAATCTTCGCTAAAGACTTCTTTAACCTATGACACTTACCGCACAATTTTATAACCCTCTAAGTGAATACCACATGAATTAGGGCATAAAGGAAGGAAATCAACATAAAGCTAATTATTAGTAAAACTTAAATCAAATGTCACGGGAGTAATTAGCAAAAATACTACACACATTTTTATATATAAATATACTTGTACATTGTTTCATTTAATGCAAAGAAGTGTAGTTACATTTCCATAGGGGAATTTGGTGCAGCGAACTTAGCAACAAGTACTTAGTGCGCTTATGTCTATACTAAATTATAAATAGCTGCTGAAATATTTCGTTTGTAATGCAATAAATTCTGCTTTTTGAAATGTGGAAAGTAGTTACTGATATTAGTAGTAGCAACACAGTAAATGTAGCTAACTGTATTTTAATCTATATTACGATTTTTCAAAAATCTGCTTTCTTATTAAATTTCTTGTGCTTTTTACAGTGAATAAGATATTTTGAATAGAATTAAAGAAATATATAACTATGTTTCATATATTTTCGCAATTTGGAGAAGCTAGCTTCAAACGTTTAAAGCTTGTCTCCTCAACTGTAGCATTAATTTACATTAAACTGAAATAGCGACTAAAACTGTAGTTTTAATTAAATGAACTGGTCCGCTTGGACACAGACAACTCAACGGCTACCCTTAGAAATTATCCAACAGGGTGGTGACTTATAGTCGCTTCTTAATGCTTGTTGTAAACACAAGAGCATAGTTCATTTTGAAATTCACTAGTTCATTTTGAAATTCGAAAGCAAAATCGCTGCAAATGCTTTCAATTACTTAAATTAATTACGAAATTTTTGGTACAAAATCGCTAGACGACAGGATGATTCGCGTGCCAAAAATTTCACCAGCAGAATGATTTGTGTGTCTTTAAGCAAGTTTTCGTTTAATATTGAATAATTATTTGATGTTTTATTGTATCGTGAAATTAAAACTTTCAACTTCAACAGCAAATATTTCAATATTAAAAAAGAGGCCTTCAACAGCAAATATATCCATATTAATTGGAAGGTTTTTATCATCATTTACCTTCTTCGATTTTGATAATCAGCCATCATTTTCCAAAGAATTATTTATCCCAAATCATTTAAAACTTTCTTTTTCAATAACTCAGGACTTACTAATTTATCTTTTATGAATAACATCCATCATTACTATTTCAAAAGAAGATATGAAATAATTTTGCAACATTACATTGCAGAACTGATTTGTAAGTCCAATTAGAAAACAAGTTACTTGAAAATCTCAAACAGTGTTAAATCTGCCTCAGACAAATAGAGATATGAATAAGCCTTCAAAATCGAAATCAAAAGCTCACATATTCCTTCTGAACATCCCGCTTCGTTGCAAGAATAATTAATGTGTACAACAATGCTTAAATATTTGCATTTCTAGTTGCAAATGGATTTAAATAATGCACGATGACGCAAATATAAAGCCTCAAATTTCAATACCATTTGTTTCCGAATGTAACAAAGGCCTATAACTGCAAACATATATATATATATTTTCTACAGTTTCTAAATTACAACGACAGCTCGAATTTGATTAAATAATAGTTAAAATTTTATTTAGATTACATTCTCTTAACATAGCTCAGTTAATTACAGTTTCAAGCCTTTGTATACGGTACGAGGTTTCAATGCGTCCCTATGCTTGAGAGAACAAAGCATTGTTTTAAATATTTGAATGAAAGCATGATTTTGAACGGAAGATATTTTCTAAGATTGTGATTTAATTTGGTAATTTTGGAGTCTTTGCAATATCTATGCTGCTGTTAATTAGTAATAGGAATACTAACACTTTTGTTTACTTCTTCTTTAAAGTTTGATTGTCCACTAGTGGCGGAAGAATTAAAAACGCTGAACACTGGTAGTTCGACCCGGGTTCATATTCCGATGAACAAGCAGACTGTATTGTTCTGATATTGTTCTGGTTTTCGTCAAATGTACCGTGAATACGAGCTTCTTTGCCTTTTAAGAAAGTCCTTGACGAATCGTTATCTGATGGCCAAAATTACAGGTTAAAATTCATGCAGTAAAATTAATCAAACGGAAAAAAAAGAAAGGAAAAAGAAAGCTGATCAACTTATTTCCGTGCTAATGCATTACAAAGTAATTTAAATAAAATTTTGTAAATGCTTACTTGTTTTCGAACAACCTTATAGTATTCCTCACAGTTATATATAACAACATACATATTATTTAAGTTTTGAACAATACTCTAACAATTCGAAAAAATTTTCAATGACATGATTAAGATAACGAAGAACGTTTTCTATTACAAGTAACATGAAAAAGATTCGCAGTTCAGACTTATATTTGGATTCGCTGAAAATATCACAAGGTTAATTAGCTTTATTGATACTGAGTGTAAATTAGCTTCTAACTTCGTCTAAAACGCAAGTTTTTTTATCAACTCCATAACGTATTTGCTGCTTCTAGATTCAGAAACGTCGTTTCCATTCACACAATATTAGTCATTTTAACACTTTACTGATTGTAAATACTATTTCCATTGTTAATTCTTCCAGTGCTATTCAATCAAAAATATATAAAATTAATTTACGGTCAGTACATATTTCGTTTTACCGAAAGTCTTCATATACTATTTTACTAACTTTCTTTAATGTGCTAACTTATACAAATAAAGCATGCACTTCGTTTGAACTCAGATTGTTGGATGTTAAGCATCTTAAAAATTATTACCTTATTATTTCTGCCTTTATCTCTATTCTCTCTTTTCACACAAGAATACAAATTAGTTAACGTATGTAACAGAGTTATTGAGGTTAAGAGCAGCGACCTTGATTGTTTTGCAACCGTTTTCTCCAAGCTTCTAAATTACTTGAATCGGCTTTAGCCTTGCTAACTATAATTACTCACATTAAACTAAGGTCCTAAGTTAAAATTTGAAGGCTTCCTTTGCCTTTAAATTTCGCATTTTAATACTCTAAAGTTTACTTTGTTTTCGTTATCTCTGCAGGTTATGAAGATTATGTGTTGCAGTTTAACAGGTTGCGTATGACTAGACTGATGAACAAATAAAAAGTTTTATTTCGAATCTTCTTCTGGGTTATTGTTACTGTCCTGAGAGATGGATAAAGGGCGATAAGTTGCCTCACTATCTTCATGGATCCAGAGTTAACATTTAAAGTAGTTCGATTCCATACCAAATGTACAACATAATTTCTAGGATTTTTCACAAAGCAAAATAAATTATGAAAGCTTAGACCGGTAAGATTTATATCAGAAATATTTTGAATATAAGTATGAGAAAAGAGTAATGATAGGTGAAAAACCGCATTTCCAATTTGAAGATGAAATCAAAAACCTTGTGCATCTGTATTTTCTTTATACAGAAACTCTATTAGAAGTGCACTAAAAAGAAAGCATAAGAATGTAAGGGATATTTACCAAAAAAAAGAAAAAATAATACATTAATATTTGCTTAATTACGAGAAAATTAATTCGCATATTATTTCGAGATTTAAAACTCTAAACCTCCATGCAAAGAGACTGAGTTTGATAGTAATGAACTGATTTGAATACCTCTGAATAAAATGTGATGAAATATATCTCGAAAATAGTCCATTCTTTAATATACTATGAATTAAGAACACGTAAGGATTTGCCTGACCACTTTCCAGTTATCGAAGCTAAAAATAGTGCCGAACACTACTTTGCTATCTCTCCAGGGAACGAAATCTCTTTTAGAGCAAGGTATACGTAAAACTCATCCAGCGAAACATGCTTAAACTGTGCTTAAAGGAGTATCATCTGATGGTTCAATAAGAGAGTGCTGCTCAAAGTGTGACTTAGGTCACACCTCCGCTAAACCACAACTTAGGCAAAATTATAGCACCCTTGGGAACGACGGTTATCTTTCTTGCCTTGATTGTCTTCGGGTTGTTGGGTCTGATTTGGCGGTTTTGGCTGTAAAAGTTGGCGGCTTTTCAAAGCGATAACTATCATTTGAACTGATCATTTTCAGTTAGCTTTAGAAATGAAAAATGATAAATATAAGAGAAGAATGTACTTTTTTTCATGTTAAAATAGATTGGCTTGGTATTGACAACAAAAGGATGATTTATACTACTATATTAATAAAGTTATAAATGCTTTTTCCCTATTACGTAAAAATACAGTTATCTCTCTTTTACACATGTATCTCTCTTTTACACGTATTCTTTGAAAATATGACATGAAATTCGACAGATCTATTTAACTAAAGAAAGAACTGAATTAGGTTAAGACTATTAATGAAATCCATCAGTTATTCATCTGACTGTTTTCAACTAATTTCGCTCTTTAGTCAATATGTACATAACAACTTCACTGTTATTATCCCAAAATATCACTTTTTTAATAAGAGATAAAAATTGTATTAACATATGGTACATCTGCTGAAATTTGATGTGGATTGCAAATTGCAACCTTTTAATTTTTAGCAAAAAACTAAATTTTTAGTATATTTCTATGAAAATAGTTACGTAGATAGTGACTAAGCACTAGAGTTAATCTAAAACAGTGAGCTGATTAAGTAATGGGTTTCGTTCATAGTAATCCAAACCTAGTTCGTCCTTTAGTTAAACAATGTGCTCGTTCATGTTCCAGCATAGCCAACAGGTTGTTTTCAGAGTGAGAAAAAAGGCATTTCTTCTGAATAACTTCGTGAATGTTTGCCTTAAACTTTTCTGGCAAGAATGAACTTTTCTTGATCACTTCTCTCGGGATTTTCCAGGATTCAAGCCAAGATGGCACATAAGCTTTCATAATATATTCTGCGAGTAGCTTCAAGTCGTCTGTTGGTTCTGCAGTTGATACATAAAGGTGAAGAATTTTGTTGGCTGTAGTGAATCATCTTGAGTAGGCCATCTTCCAGTCTGTGGGGTTTTACGGGGATTTGGTTTACAAGTACCCGCAGAGCTGTATGGGTACCCGTAGGCGTATTCCCCGTAAAAATATTTTATGGGTTTCTACGGGCATTTTAGTAGGGTATGCCTCTCCCCCAAATTTTTTGAATCGTATATATTATAACATTATATATATGATAAAAAATATTTCATTTAAAACATTTTGATAATTAAAACATAAAATAAAATTAACATATACACTATGAAGAGTATTAAAAGAAGCATACAAATTTTCAAGCTTAAACAAGATACTTACAAGGAAATCGAACTTTGTGCTATATTTTTGCGATATTTTGACATTTTAAAGGTACCTTAAGTTATTAATCATTCTTTACGCATAACATAAAATTTTTGCTAACATCTGCATCGATAAATCTGTAATCTGTAGTCCAGTAACTTAGAATTTTGTAAAACAATCTCATAATCAAAATCACTCTTGCAAGTTATCGAAAGATAACCAAAATGTGATTTGTGAGTAAATGCCAATAAACTATACAAATTGCTATTGCCCAACCAACAATAAATGTTTCTTGTATGCAGAACTATTCCTGCTTTTCGATTTGTGCGGAACTGTCGTGTGTGGAAGTACCACCAAACCGCTGGGCGAGGTAGCATGCTCTGGATGTAAACAAAAGCACCAACACTCTTCGGCTAACAAAGCTTAGCAGCCCTGCATCAGCCGTAGAGCAAGGATGGCGTCTCCTTTCATTGCGACCTCCATAATTGGTGCCATGGCAAAATTTAAAGTTTCTTTAGCAGATATATATGAGAAATTATATATAATTTTTCACTGAAGTTCTGTTTCTTTATAAAAGTCATAATTTTTTTTTCATATCCTGTATGAAAAAAGTATATAATTTAAATTATTCCTTTGTGATTCGAAAATTGAAGAGCAAGAAATATTAGAAGCTGGGCTCCGAATGAGACTCGATCTCATGATATTATGTCACTGAAGAATTAAGAACGTAACGTTTGCGTCCACGAGCTTGTATGAAGACTTTCGTAAGATCTACTTGAATGTTATACAAACCACGAAGAACTTAAACTCTGTCCAGTTATTTGAAATGGGTATAAGAACAATAAGCATCTCTCTTAGGATATTCATCTATCCTACCAAGACACACTTTTGACGACAGACACTCTAAAGACATGAGTTTTTATTGAAACTCGAGCCAATGCTCTCTTTACTGGCTTAGAGTAGACTGCGAAAGAACTAGAAACGAATAGCTAGTTCTTCCTCTTTCTAATACTTGAACGTGTCAATTTAGGAGCTTAGTAGAGGAATATTTAACTGCATTTTCCTTATAAACTGAAAAGCTCACATTGCAAAGAAAAAAAAATTCCACTTTTGATGCTAAACATTTATGTTATCTTTATTGCATTGGTTCTCAGTACATTTAAAAGTTGCAGAACAATACAAATTATTCTGCGACTAAAAGCATAATTCTACGAGAAAAAATTAAATATTTCTCTAAAATTACACTTGCTGTTAAAATGCTACCACAGTGAAGTTTATGTACATTCAGGACAATACTGGTTGATTTTCCTTATACTTTAATATTTTTTATCCATCTGCTCTACATCCACATAAAAAAGTGCGAATTATTTAATAAAATGTTTATTTGTGTGTATATGTGTAAAGAATACGTAACTGAAGGTGATTATAAACAAAAAACACGAAATTGGAACACCACTGTGCCTTGTAAATCTTTAAATTATACATCCCCTTAAGCTAAAAAACAAAATTTTACGTTAGTAAAAATTTACTACCTATTAGAAAATAACAGCACAGATCTCCAAGTTTAATATTTTTGCATTTCTAATTCTCTATATTTACATTGTTCGCAATTACAAAAATGAATGCACACAGAATATGCACAGCATCAATCAACGTTAATATAAATATAAATGAGTACCGACAAAATCCATAAATCCATTGCAATGTACCACACTGATGCACGCTTCTTTGTTCGCCTAAGTAATTGGAGTGCTCTAGTGAATGTTTGCTATGGTAATTATTTACGAATAAAACCTAGCCACGAAAGATAAGCAATCTAATCGCTAGGCGACGAGATTAGAAATTCATTTCAAACTAACAAGGTAGGGCAAAGCCATCAACTAACACAAACAGAAGATCCCAAATACTCCCCTCTTTAATTTTTTGCAATTAATGTATTCCTTTGCCGGCTTTAGCAAACTTAAATTAATAATAAAAAATAAAACAACTGTTACTGTTATTGGATGATTTAAAGAAACAGCTAAAAAGCCAGTAATATTATGACACTTGAAAGGTGCAAAGAAAGAGCCGCAAGCCATTATAAATATAAATATAGCCAAACTATACTTTTGGACTGGCGATAGATTATGATAGAAATCTCCACAGATTTTGAAAGTCTTGGCTACTCACGAAATCCCTCGTCTTCAAAGAGCAAAATTATTCTTTCAAATACGCTGGCAGATTCTTTCTGCTAATTAAAAAAAAAAAAAAAAAGATTTTGAAATTGCCAGAGCGTAAAGTGCCAATGCAAAGTTGATTTTTGCTTAATTTTATGTATACAAAAGATTTTCTTAGATTGTTTTAGACGTATGAAATACGTGAGGTTCAAGAAAGATAAGGAAGAAATTTACCCTTTCGTATGCTGGTAAAACACGTCATGCGATATTTAACAAAACTGCCGTTCTGATGTACCTTTGTAGCCACATGCAGACGCAACAAAGTACAGGTGTAACATTGCAATGAGTAAACAATATTCCAAATTAGTTCACACCACCCTATATATAATTTATAGCTGGCGTAGGAAAGAGCTTAATTAATTCATTGATAGAATTATGAAATCGATTTTTAACATGCTTTAATCAGTCGAATTAATTTTAAGCCTTCATGCGAATTATCATGTACAGCGTGAATGTACAAATACTTATTATTTCATTTACAGTGATGTAAGTAGTAAGAGAAAACTTAATTTTATAGCAGAAATCAGACGTTACTGCTGTGTTTGCGTTATTGTAATAGTTAGGAAAATAAAACTAATTTGCTTCTGTAACGATCTCTCTTTACGTTCTGTTATTTAAATTAACATCAAATTTTGTTAGAATGTGCAATTGAATTTAGAACAACATAAAAAGCATTAAATTCAATTTCGTTTTCAATGCTAAATCTTTACTCACGAAGGTTCCAGTGAAAGAAGCTGTAAAATGCCTGCAAAGTAGAAAATGAGAGTTCTATTTTTCTTTTTAAAACATCTGCATAAGTTTACATTACTAAACAGTTGAGCAAAGTAAAGTTTGTTTCTTACAAAGAGGGATTTACTGATTCAGAAGTCAAACAACAAAAATCAGCGTTAATTCACAAAATTTTCACAGGACTAGTTTCGATGGTTCGGTAAAACCATCGAAACTAGTCCTGTGAAAATTTTGTGAATTAACGCTGATTTTTGTTGTTTGACTTCTGAATCAGTATTTATTCGGCGTGTTATTGTGTCTTAATTAAAGAGGGATTTGTTCTCCTCTCTGAAACACGAAAATCTTTTCCTTTTCTATTTTATTTCTGCATTTTTATTTTTAATTAATTTTATTTTGAGACTTTATTTCAGTTTGATGTGTGAATCTGAAGTGGATGTTTAACATCCAGTTGCTGCTCAGCTTTTATATCAGTTCTTCATATTATAATAATTTTGCTGTGCCCTACTTTTGTAACACTGAAGATTTTTCTAGGCTGTGATGTGATCTAAGAAAAACGAATTTACACCCTTTTGCTTGAATCCTCAAATCCTAGCCACTTTTCATAATTTAGCATCAAACGAACTGTCATAATAAAACTACATGACACTGCAATAAGCTTCCATGTTTTTAACTGTAATGTTTATTAAAAACTGTTAAATTAATTACTTTATGTAACTAGCAGTATTTTGCTGGTTTTTGTAATGTGTTTACTATGTAGTGTCACTTGATTGTTACTTTAGGGGAAATCATTGTGGAGAGTCTCTTAAGATTAGCGAAAAGAAAGCGCTGAAATCCTACTCTCGTCGGGATTCCAACTCCGGACTTTCCGAGTGCTATCCGAATATGCTTCCAATTACACCACCACAAAAGCATGTGGTGCGAAAGGGAAAAAAAATCCACTCGCCAAATACAGGTGGTGAAAAAATTATCATCCGCCTCATCTTATTCGGCCCCACTGTAGGCATTTAAACCGTCACTAGCTTCCTCTCCTAGATTCGAAATTTGGGCTTTCTGATTACAAGACGGACAGGATTCCATTTACACCACGAAGGCACGCGGTCAAGATTACTATACTACAAGTGCGGTTCTATGACGCGACTGACCCATAACTGTTCAAAACCAACTATTGCGTACTCCCTTTGTGTCTGGCGTACTCTTTCACAATATTTTTGTCTCTCAACTTCTTACACATACTTATGTCATATACTAAATTTATAAATATTAATACACATTTACGTTACTAGTATAGATGGTCCACATTTGAACTGAACTACTATAATACTTTGTGTGAGATTTTTGCTCTTCTCTTACTTCTAATTCAATGTACGTAAACTAACGCGTTTTCCTTATGGTAGAGATTTCTTATAATGAATTTTTATTGTCATTCACATCCGATTAGTTAGAAAATTAACTCATAAAACATACCCAAATTAGCCTCTTTTATAATCACAATACTATTATTAAATTTTGTTCTACAATATTAACAGTTTTGAAGTTTTCCAAAATGCTGAATGTGCTCCGAAATTAAGAGATACAACTACAAAAATATTTGTAATATTTCCGCTTTCAAGTCAATTTATACAAATGATATCGCTACGTCTTATTTTATAGTATATAGAGTCATTAAAATTTTTTTGAAACCAAGAGAGATAAAACATTAGCAACCGCCTTCCCCGGGAATCGAACCAAGGACCTCTGGATACCGGCCCAGCGTGCAGAACCACTACACCACGAAGGCACGCTAGGAAAACGGGAGAAATACCTTATATAATCCCCTTTTTAAAGGGCGATTGGGGTTTTTAGGGGACCCAACGCCAAATCCTAGGTGTGGAGAAATCCCATGCAGCACCTTTTTAGTTCGAGCGCCACTGGAAAGACATTAGGATTATTTTGGAGGCCGGAGAAATGAAAAATAGCAAACGCCTTCGCCGGGAATCGAACCACGGACCTGTGGAATACCGGCACAGCGTGCAGAACCACTACACCACGAAGGCACGTTAGGAAGGCGGGAGAAATAACTTATAAGTATTATAAATGAAAAATAACCCAAAATGTGTATCCATATTTTGTGCTTTTGTTAAAAACTATCCTTTAATCTAGTTAAATATATCATTTAAAGAAATCATTTTCCATGTATTAGATATTTACTTTTTAACTCGGACACTACTTTCTGCGACCCGTTCTGTAAGAAGGCTTCTGCAGAATTATTCTCGGTTTCCAAGTTATGCATCTGATTGTGGCTGATGGTTATATCTGAAGGTTGCTATAAAACATATGACATAAAGGCTTTCACAAAAATTCCGAATAAAGTTGTAAGGTTTATCCTACGTTTCCTAACAGTTAATTTTTAGTTAAAGTTACTTTCCTGTCCATTCTTAATTTCAGAAAGAATATTGTAATAAAAAAATAAAATGTGAAAATTATTTTATACTTTAAGAGATCAAAACAAATTACCATTTGAAACAAAAATCAGCTACTAATATGATATGTTCCTCACTACCACCACCACCATAAAAATGTTTCAAAGGAAAAAAAGGCAATAATTAAAATGAACATTTGTGAAACACGGATGAAATGAAAAAGTTTTTATTTTGAATAAAATACAATATTTTTTGCAAACATCCAAATGCGCAGGGGCAGCAGAGGAATTTCTTGTATTAAGTATATTTATGTACTAAGTATAATTAATTTGCAATATTTCACCACATAAGTGCGAAAATAGTAAAGATAATTAAGTAGCTTTTTGTTAAGTACCTCGTTTTACTAAGATAAACTCTTTCTGATAACCTACAAATAGGCATTGAAAACAATAATCAAAGTAAAATTGCTCAAAAATAAAAATTAACTGTTAGATAAATAAAGTGAATTCCCCACAATTTGGAACTCTAAATCCAGATTTTAGAAAGTTATCATCTGAAAAAATATTTCTAAACAATGATCAATGTAAATTATTATAGTTGTATGCAAAATTCAACATCCTCACCACCACAGAAGTTTGAATTTTAACTTGATTCAGTGAAATTTTAACAAAATCCTGTGAAGATTTTAATGAAATTTTAAGAACTACTGGGCATTTTACTCAAACGCAAACATTTTAAAACTTTCGGCTTGGTCAAACAGTGCGCGTTTTCCATATTTCTGGGTCACCTTTCAAAAGGTATGTTGTTGTCAATGAAATTTTTTCCTGCCAAATACTGAAAATTTATTGATTTTTTTTTTATGAATGTGGTTCCTACTTTTACATTTATTTTTAGAGAGTATTTCATTTATGTCAAATTTATTCCATCAAGTTAAAAAATACATAATTAGGCTACATATCTATACATTTATACGAAATAGAGTCTTGAATACATTATAACATCTATAGATGGTTGCAGACGAAAACTGCTTCTTCTGCACTAACTAGCTTAGTTACAATAAATTATTGGATTACAATTTCAAGAAACTCCTTTTTGAAGTAAATACACATTAGAGTCGAGTGCAAAGGTCCCTTTAACTTCTACACTTATCGAACATAATGGTGAGCATTGAAATCCTCTGCTCCGATGGACGGCTCTTTACGACAAGCGCGGTACAGAGGTTAGAGTTCTATTCAGAATGTCGGTAGAAATTACACTTTTGTTTTAATCTACGATGCTTGTCGTACAGTTTCTATAAACCATTGGTCTGAGCGAGTACATGACTAAGCAAGACATAAAGGAAAGCAATTCACATAAGTTCTATTTGTACCAAAATTAAACTCATAAATATCATAAATCTCTGTAATAACTGAGAATTGTACTAGCTATAACATAAATATTTTGAAGCAAATATTAGATTTATTATGAAGTTTAAATATTTTAAATTTCAATATTTTTATTACTTTTAGAAGATGTTTTTCTTATTCTACGTGACTTTGGGAAAACTTACAAAAGTTATTTCGAAAATGTGCAGAGTATCCAATTTAAAAAATCTTTAACTTACATATTCCTGCATAAAAGCAAAATCTTGAAAAACACATTTTCAAAATTTTAGTTTCAGAAAATTTATGACTTTAGGAATAACTGTCATTTTATAGTATTTAACAAGAGGTTTTGGGTGTTCACTAATTGTAACAGCTCTGAGGCGTTTAAGAATATCATCTCTTTCCCATTATTAATAATAAAAGTTAATAAATTTTTCGATTTTGTTTTAGAATGATTCTGACTAGACAAGCTTCAAGTTAATGCAAAAATAATTTGCTAATGAGTTACTTTTCATGATGTAATTTGGAATACCAAGAAATGAAATTAAAGCGTTATTTAAAATAATAATATTTATCATAACAAACCTTTCTGGATATAATAACTTTTAAGACTCTAAATATTATACGCAATTGCATTACTAGTAATTATTTTTGGAAACTATGTGTAATTAATGAATTAAGATTGAAGTTTTACCGTTATGAATGCTTTCTAACTTTCAAACATTAATAATATTATTTTTTCAGTTTGAAATCCTTGTCATTTACTTTTAATGATTTATTTTCGGAACATTCATTACACAAAAGCCGCATATTTTTCCTTACTTATTTAACATCTCTTCTAAGTTTTCCAATCCTTTTTTATACGTATTATTTTCCATTTATTAATATGCTTCTTTCGGGTTCTATTTTATATTATGTTTTGGTCCTTACATTCACTGTAAAAAAAACTCGAAGTTTACAGACAAAAATCTTGCATAGTTACAGAAATGCGAGCAATTACGAAGGAAATATCTGTAACGAACACAGAACCGAAGCAAACTGTAAACTCGACGGGAATTTTTCAAGAAATTTTGCTTTGATTTTGTCCGTAGCGTGTGATCACGTGCTTAAAACAGCTGAGAGAGAAGAACCAATCAGGAAGAAGGTAAGAAAAGTGTTTTAGCGGGAGAGTTGAATGACGCCATAGCAAAAAAAAAAAAAAAAAAAAATGTCTGACGGTTGTGTCTGCTATATTCTTTACACTATCTATAATTAAATTCTTTTAATGTTTAGCTTATAATTCTAGTATGTCTAAATAAACCTGTGTTGAATGATTGTTAGATAGAGTTCAAATCACAGAGCTTATGTTCCATTTAGTAAAATAACAGCAACTTTTATCCGTTACATCTGCAGGTGTATGCAGCTAAACTGCTCATATTTTGAAACAGAAACAAATTTGTTAATATGTTAGTTTCAAAACAAAAAGGTTTAATATTAATATTCTATCTATAGTGTAATAATTTCTTATGTTAAATATTTATGTATGCTTTAAAACATATCGCGTTAGAATATTCATATTTTTCATTTTGTGGACAGATGTAACATTATTATTCCGTACATGTTATCATTAATGCCAGCGGGAACTGCGTTAGAAAATTTTTCAGAGCATTATTACATTATGTATGTTATTAATCTCAACGAAAAAGAAAAAAAAAATGAAAGTAATATTTTTAAAAAATTCATGAAAATAACTTAACATAAATTAAAAACGGGATTATACATGCGATAAGTTTCGCCTTAAAAGATTATATAATCGGATAGCAATTACATATTTGTAAAAGTATGCAATGCAAATTATTATTTTTTGTGTTAAGATAATTTTACATAGTTTTAATCCAGAACAGTCTTTACCAACTTATAAATCATCTATTAAGTTACATTATGACCAACATTTACAAAAGGCAATAATCGAAATGCGATGACTTGGACATATTTTTAACTATGATTTAACATACTATGAATATTAGGAAAAAAATTCTATTTTTTTCTTAATGCTTGTTGAAAAGTAAAATATTAATAAAATGGTACAACATTCATTCTAGTACTTATAATGTAAATTTAAATATAAATTTTGTATTGTAAATTTGGTGCAAAGTTCATTATAAAATGCATTTACTAACATTTAATAGATATAGCATTCAATATCAAATCATGGAAATTTCAGTAATGATATGTCTGTTGCATATATTAATTTCAATATTCATCTCAATGCCAAATTTCTTCTATATCTGAGATCACATGTATTTTTCGAGAATAATTCTTTTGTGTCATCTTTTCATTTAGAAATCTCTTTGTGATATATTTTAATGTCAATTATTTTCAAAATTATCCTCATTAGAATGAATGATGTTCTCTTTATTATGTTTGAAACTGCCATTACGTTACAAAATGTGTTCAGAAAACTATTGCTGAATGTTTAAAATAAGTTCTGCTCCTTTTTGACAAAGAGTATCAATTTGAATTGCAGTTGGGTTTAATTAATCGTTGGTTGCATTTTTAAGAACTACTTGATAAAATTCAACAAATTAGTTCAATCTATGAGTTCATCTGAAAAACCTAAAATTTTTATTCCAGTTCTGTCATGTGTATATATTTCAAGAATGAAAAAGAATTCCAAATTCAGTATCCAACAATACTGAGTAATATAAGTTGTTCATATAGCAAAACTTAAAAGGACCCATTTTAAAACCAGATTAAATAAATCATCGCGTACTTTCGGGCATCGAATTTCTTTGGCGTTAAAAGTGTCATAGATTTAATGTGTGTGTGTGTGATTATGGCAAAGCCTCGAGGGCTATCTGCCTAAGAGGAGGGATGCCTTCGTGGAGGACTTTCTAAGGGAAACTGGCTCGTATACACCTCATAGATTTAATAAATCTAAGGATCAAGGTAAAAACAAGGGAGATTGTTTTTCATAGTTCATATTTGCTAAGTTATAAATATTGCTGATTCAAAAGTTATGTAACTTATGCAAACATATGCTTAGAGTATTTGAACTAGTGTTGAAAAATAACCGGAATTTTAAATGTGACAGAATGTCCTAAAACCTGTTTTGGTAAAAGTATATTTACGGGTGTCCCTTGGCAAAAATTGGCGATTTTTGGCGGTACATGGTTACCGAAGTTTGTGCAATTCTTTGACCTTGTTATTTTGGCTTGTGTAGAGGCGATTTTTGTGCCCAAAATCGCCGCTACACAAAGACAAGAGATTGCCCATACTCAGTATCCATGTACACATCGACCTATTTTCACTTAAAAATTCAAAGAATTGCACAAACTTGGCATTGTGCCCTCCCTTGACTGTATCCATGTACACATCGACCTATTTTCATTTAAAAAAACATCAGAGAATTACACAAACTTGCGCTCCCTTGATAATACATGGGGCACCCTTCAATATACTCTAACAGCTGGTTTTCATAAATTAAAACTTTTTAGGCATTTAAGATATCTTCCTGTAAGTTACAACTAAATGAATGACTCTTAAGCATAAAAATATCAAATTTTTATTTAGAGTAGAAGGAGTTAGTAATTTTTTAAATAACAGTGTCAGAAAAATATACTTTTTAAAATATGGAAACCATTGTTTGAAGTACAGAAGAGCCTTCCTCAGCAACTATACCTCTGTACTTGACTATGACAAGTATTCTGGTGATACAAACATTGATATTAATTATCACTAAGAACCATGCTTTGTAAAGTAACCACCTGCATTAAATATCAATATTGTACAAAATTATGGAAGGTTATAGAGAGGTTTTACTGCATATTTATACTTAAAGTATATCATATCACAGTTAGATGTCGGTGATGTAAATGATATTATCTAATCATAAATATTTCAAGTATTAAATAGCTTAGTACGTCAATAAGTTTTCAGATTCTGACTTTGTACCCTGTCTTTCACTATGTAATATTTTTCTAGCAACTGTGTTAAGTATCAGTAAGTAAGTTTCTGTCGTAAGTACCACTTAATGTAATCAGGTATCATTTGTTCTGGCTGTAAAACTTAATCGTAATTAGTAAACAAATGAATATCTGTTAAACTAAAGATGACACTCTATGTAAAAAAACAAGTATTAAAATGTCTATGAGAGGACCATTTAAAATATTAAATCCGCAATCAATTTTTGCGACATCTAAGATAGGAAATACCCAAACTGACTAGTTAATTCAGAGAATGAATGCATGTAACATCATTGTTCATGTGTTTGTTAATTGTGTAAGTTTTGAGGTTCATGCATTAATTGATGTTCATTGATAACTGCATTGGCCTTATACATGCATTTCAAAATTTTGTATATTGTACAAGTGAGCTAAGTATTAAATGCTGTTACGGTATAAATTCCTACTATGTGGAAAAGTAGTTTTTGATCTGATTTAACACTTTCTGAGAATTTTTTAATGTTGATCATCAAGCTTAAATCATACGGCTAAAATTACCAGTATTAACCATAATTTAATTAATTTTCTTATTTCAGCGTTTCTCAAACTTTTTTCGAATAGAGATTATGGAAGTTATAATTTGTGAACCACCTTGCTGCTGTTCCCTTCAAAAGCAATTTTTTAGCATATATTACTACTAGCACACTTATATTTTTAATATATAATTAAAATCCGTTAAATTTTATAATTAAGTCCATTGAAGGAAAGTTATATTTTTAATATTTCAAGGTTATTAATGAGATATTATTAATTTCTCTCCTTTTACATCAAAGAACTAGAACTGCTTATTTTATACAAGATCTTTTATTAAGTTTTAGTTTATGAGCATAAATTACTTTTATTCCGGTCCTATTTTTCAAGTTGGGTAAGGAGGACAGGCATGATCTAGCAAAGGTAAAAAGGTTGAGAACCACTAATATATGGTATTAAAAGTAATTTTCCTTTCTGCATTTAACTGCTGGAGCCAAATAGATCTTTTATATTATCTTTAATAGATTTTTGTCAACTAAATATAATCTAGCAATATGTAGTTATGTATAACGAAATTCATTATTGGGAATTATATTGAGTGTTAATTATAGATCTTCACGCTAGCTGTATATGTTAGGAGTGAAATACATTACAATATCCAATATTTTCATCTATTTTCAGAATACGATATTTTTTAAATAAAATATATGATTATGGAATATTAAACTAAAATGAAATGCTTCCTTATGTAACCTGTATGTCATATTAAAATGCTTCATCGAATACTTGTAAAGTCATGAGCAAATACTAAGTTAATATCTTGTGGTAACGAATATTATCTTGTAGAATTCTTTATTCCATAAAAATCTATCTAAGAATGTAATTCCGTTGAATAAAGATTTAAACATTTTTCCCGAAGATTTAAATAGTAGTTTGAAATTATGATAACAAAAACATTAATCTGAAGCATTTAATAAATGAACAGAAAATTTTGAGAACAATTAAATCATCCACAGGAATTTTGAAATAATCATCGTATTTTTGACATCAGTTAAAGGAAGAAAATCCAAGTCATTTTGATTATAGTGATAAATTAGTTCCATTATGTTTGTAAATTAACAGTAGGATAGAAAATTAAAATTTTAAGGAACCATTATGCATTAGCAATTTTTCATTAAAAATTGTTAGTTTATTAATACTGTCATATCAATTAATAATGCTTGAATTCTTTATCTTCAGTTTTTACATTCTTAAGTCTACTTTTCTTAATTTTCTAGGCATAGCAGAGAAAAATGTAATTATAGGATGAAGGCATTTCCAAATAAGTTATATTTTCTTCCTTAAATTTTTAAGATCATTCTATATTCATCATATATTATAGAACACAGTATCAAGGGATTCTGTTAAATTTTTCAGTTAGAATTTGGAACGAAGTTATGAAGTCATACCTACATTAAATGCCTGAATTGATTATTTGAAATATGACAAAGCAAGAGAGAGCCATCTGTCCAAGTAAAGGAATATTTTAAGATAAACTGGTTTATATTCAGGTTACACAAGCATTTACACAGACAGCCCATTCTCTAGGATTTGAATGCTAGTGTTCGACTTATACAGAAAATTACCTTGTAATATATTACCTTGTAATATTTCACTGTCTGTCTGCCTGTAAGCAATAAATGTTTTAGTAGAAAGAATACTTGAAAAATTAAATTTAGGACTAATTCTGCAATTTTGTATTCAATGAGAAGGATGTAATTTATTAAACTTATTAATAATTAAGTTTTAAATCTGGCAAAATGTCTGTGCAACTGTCATCTATTACTTCGATTAATTAATCTATTTCAATTAATGGTCAGTAGCAGAAGAGATTGAAAAGCATTTATGCCTAAAAGAATTATATGTTGTAATTTAAATGAATTACACAATTAAGCATAAAAATAATTAAATTTGGATAGCTTGTGATAACTGCATTTAAGCTCATTGTTAAGTTATATCTATAATTTTTTTAGAATTTGAGGAAATATTTATTTAGAATTGTTTATTGAAACAATATCATTAAAATATTTTTACTGTAATCATATCCAATTGCAGTCTCTTTAGATTACACTGTTGGGGAAAAGGAGCTTCGTTTGGTTTAGTTTATTTAAGTATGGCAAAGCACACTAGGGCTATCTGCCTAAGGGGAAGGGATGCCTTTGTGGAGGACTTTCTAAGGTAAACTTGGTCATATACGCGTTACACATGGGGAAAACCACGAAAAGGCCCATTCGCGGGATTCGAACCTTGGACCGAACTACCAAGGTTCAGCGGGGGGGGGGGAAGAAGGAATTCTAGAACATTACTAATTTATTTCCAAAAAAACATTACGTATAATACACCAGTTTTTTTTCCAGCTATTTCATGATGCATATGTAACTTTCAGATGTCTTAAAATTCAATAAAGGAAAGTAATGCGGATGTAAGAAAAGCATAAAATTTGACCTTCTTTCTAACATTGGGAATATTTTGAAAGAAAATCTGTATATCTTTCAGAAAATCTAAGGTATTTTTCCTTAAAACAACTTAATAATAATTAAAGTTACATAACTTCCCTTTCCCCACAAAAAAAAATAAATGCAGCATGTTTCGTTACAAGCAATAGCTGTAGACATTTCACATGAAACATACGTTCTACATGTGTAATTATTTACAGTAATATTACAATAAAAATATTTAATATTTCAGAATACATCATTTATGTATTTCGTACAAGACAAATATGTTCTATATGCATAATTATTTGGAAGAACTTTTAAGTAAATTATCTGCAACTTTTACATACATATCCTCTAATATTTCACATGGAAAATACATGTTCTTCTTACGTAATCACTTGCAATAACCTTACAAACAGAACACTAGTAATCTACAAATATTCCCTTTAGTAATCCACATACAAAAATTACGTTCTACTTACACTATTATTTCCTGTAATCTTTACAGATGTATACATTGGTAAACCAGATATGAAAACCATGTTATATTTACAAGATAATTTCCTGTAACATTACAGATCAAGGATCTGTAACCTTTACAGACACATACTTCGGTAATCAACATACAAAAACTTTGTTATGCCTACAGAATATCTTCTTGTAACATTACATGTCAAACATCAGTAACCATTACAAGTATAATCTCTGTAAAGTTACTAAGAATATTCCTGTTATTAATTACACAAATAGTCCATGGCATCCCAGTTTCCACGACTTCTCTTAGTAATCTTACAGATATTTTTTTTACAGTGTTCCACATTTTTCATTTAGTTAATTCTTTTCCCTTGGAATTTAATTTTTTTCTGTTCGTTTTCCGCGTAAAAATTTATATTGCTGTTCTTGAATAAGAGACCAGTATTAAATTATTTTTCCGAACTGGAGACCGATTTTTTTCATTTTTCGCGTAATTTTGATATTAATTTTGCTTCTGCACATCTTACTCATATTTAAATTCATTTAAGAGACATCATAAATTTATGGATATTAATACATAATTTCATTACTAGTAAGATGGTCTACATTTAAACTGAACTGTCACAATACCTTCCGTAAAATTTTCGTTCTTCTGTTACTTATGATTTAATGTACTTAAACAAATGGATTTTCCTTATGGCTGAAATTTCTTTTAAGGAATTTTCATTGTCATACACATCCAATTATTCAGAAAATTAATTCATAAAAACTACCCATATTAGCCTTGTTATTATCACTATAGTATTATTCTAATTTTTATTTCAATATTGAAAAATTTGAAGTTTTCCAAAATACTGATGCGCTCCGAATTTAAAAGATGCAAATACAAAAGTGTATGTAATTCTACTTTCAATTTTCAACTTATACAAGTGAGATCGCCACGTCTTATTTGATACTATTATAAATGAAAAATATCCCAAAATGCGCATTCATATTTTACACTTTTCTTAAAATTTATGCTTTAATTCTGGTTTCATATACCTTTTCAATGCCTTATTTTTCATGTATCAGATACTTACTTTTTAATTTGAACATTATTTTCTGTGATAATTTTCTGCGGGATTATTCCCGGTTCCCAACTTATGCATTTATGGTTGTTTTTTGCATCTGATTGATGCTGATGGTTGGGATAAATATACAACATAAAGCTTTTTAGAAACAGTCATAATAAAAAAAAAAATTACAGGAAACTATTCAGTGTTTCAGCCTTAAATGGCACAATATATTTATGTTTCAGAAAACTAATTTGAACATGCAGCGAATATTTATACTTTCATCTAGATTGAATCTTACAATGTAGTTTGTTTTGTTACTTTCTGCTGCGCTAGAATTTGGATATGACTCTTTACCATTATATTTGCCACTGGACTACCCTACAACATTGAATATTAACACTAACCGAATACTATAACAGAAAACATTTAAATTACATTCAATGATTACACCTACGTGATCATAACTGATTATTTTGATTGTCCATCAAAAGTAATTTTTTTTTATCTTATGACTTATTACCTAGAAAACTTGATGAATATAACTCATTGATATCTCACAAATACAAAATTTAATTAAAGATGCAAAATAGCAAAAAATTCATAAAATGTACACATTCAAATTTAATCTATATCTAAGTACTTGAAAGCGAGGAATGTAAATTTCATTTGAGATATTTTCCGTTTGGATAGTTTCTGATCCATACCAGATATGAAGACAAGAATTTATGTCTTAGAAAAGTTCAGAAATCAATCATCAGCCATAATGGAAACTTAGGATAAACAAAAATATTATGAGGAAATGCAAAAGAGAAAAAATAAATATTATTTGGAACATCAAAGTTAAAATCAAAATACTTTTATTACGAAATATTCCTAATCTTCGATTGTACGATAGACATAGGTTTCCGAGAAAGTACGCCAGGATTGCAGTTTATTGTCAGGTATGAAATAAGAATATTTCTACAAAATTTTAAAATCGTCAGACCTTAAAGAAATTCTCCTCCAAAAATATACCAACCCGATATATATGAATTTTTATTCTTTCTGCATTGGTGTCAGATAAATTTTACATTTCTACATTGCATATTCCGAAAATATAAACCATAAAACTCCCTATGTTCCGTAACTTACATTCTAGTGTCCATTAAATGCGTAAAACAAGCTTCTGTATTTTTACATACCTTAGATAATACTTTTTTAAAATGATGGGAATTATCCATGAGCAACTAAGATTAAAATGAAGGAACGATTATGTTCGTAAAAATGTTTTTCAAGACAGAAATATTTATGTACTAACTAGTATTCCTCTCGACGTTTCCTGCGAAGATATACAAATTAACAGATTTAAGAGAAATCGATACAAAGAGAATTAATTTCGTTTGAATAAAATGCTTCGCGAAAAACGAAATTGTAATTTTAGAAGAAGTAATCTTGGGAAAAGATTATTTGACAGAACAAAATAATAAAATGAGATATAAAATTTGAATTAAAATGTAAAAAGTAATTTGCGTTAAGGGAAAATAGACACGGGATACTAAAAATTGTAAATTAAAAGTATGAAGAAAACATGAGAAATAAATTTGCATGGGTAAAGAATTTAAACTGTTTAAACTGTTTTAAACTGTTAATTGTATGGACAAATTTAACGGAAATGTAAAACGAAATTTACTTTTACAGAAACTCAAGTAAATCTTGAAAAAATCAAAAGAAGTTATCGGAAGAAAAAATAAAATGTGAAAACAAATTTGCACTTCAGTCGATCGAAACAAAGTAACATTTGAAAAAATATTCAGCTACTTATACGATTGTTCTTTCCACAATATAAATTTTTCAGTGAAAAATAAGACTATAATTAAAACCCACCTTTATGAAGCACAGATAGAATAAAAAATTCTTTGTTTTGAATAAAATGCAAAATTTGTAAACACCAAATGCTCAGGGGGCAACAAAGGGATTTCTTTTCCTACATATTCTAAGTACAATTAATTTGCAACATTTCAACCTATCTGTAAGAAAATGGAGATGTGCATTAAGAAGTTGTTTCTTAAAATACCTCATTTTACTGTAGCGAAACACATTCTGATATCCTACAAGTACACATTTTCTCTGAATCTTACCACTATTTCTGTTTAAGTGAAAAGTAACAAAATGTGTGATTATTTGAAGTTCTGGACACAGTTTTAAGAAGGTTACTATCTGAAAAATGAATTCCTAAACTACATGGAATGCATCTTCTTATAGATGTATGAAAAATGTAATGTCTGACTACCTGGCGTAATATGTTTACTAGTCAATACTGAAATTTTATTATTTTTAATTCATTACCCCCACAAATTTACTGTTCTGCTGTAACGTAGACATTTGACATATCCCGTTTGAAATTACTCTGCTTTTTAAGAAACAAGGTATTGGCTTATATATATAGTGGTACTTGAGATACGAGTGTCCAACACACAGTTTTCTGAGATACGAGAAGTCGTTGAGTCCAATTTTTGGCTTGAGTTACAAGTCAAAATTTCAGTTACAAACTAGCATCGTTGACATAGCAGGAGTTGCCACGCACAAGACTCACAAATCTGAACTTTGAAGGATTTAGAACTGAACAGGAAATGCTGGAGGAGATGTGTATCTTGAAACGTCATATGAGCCTGGAAGCGGATGGGAGAAATATCAAAGAACTTTTCACCCCCAAATCCGAAGACCTGGCGACGGAGGAGTCGGTGGAACTACAGATGCAGCAAACAAATGGAATTTCTGCAAGAGATTTTAGAGGAGCCAGCAGTGGAGAAGGCTATCTCGTCAAGTGAGATAAAGGATGTGTTGGCAATGTGGGAAAAAGTTTCAGACTTTGTTGAAAAGAAACACCCTGAGAAGGTTGCGACTCATACTGCAGCGATGCTATTTAATGACACTTGCTTAACTCATTTCAGAAACATTCTGAAAGGAAGAAAGAGACAAAGCTCTTTGGAAGGATTTCTATTCAAACACCCTCTGGATCAAACTGACCAAAGCATGGCAAAAAAGAAAACTACTGAAGAAGAAAATGAAGTTAAATAAAAATGAGAGGGAAATAATTTGATACGTATGTCATACGCTATTCTAATACGTATGTGTTTGTTTCTTTAAATTATCTTTCATTAGGTTTTATTTAAAAATTAAACTATTTGTTTTTTATTTTGTTTATATATAATATTTGTTCATACTCAATATATTTTTCTTATGCTTAAAATATTTACCAAAAAAATTGGAATGAGGTTTTGCGGGACCGGCACGAATTAATCACATATCAATTAATTCTAGTGGGGGGGGACACTGACTAAGATACGAGAATTTTAACTTACGAGCTCGGTCACAGAAGGAATTAAACTCGTATATTAAGCTACAACTGCATATATATACATATATATGTGTGTGTGCGTAAGATAAAAAATATGTGAATCAAAATTATAATTTAAACTAGCGGTAAGCTCTTTAATTCTCCCTCTCAGTTCTAAAAATCGTAATCATTTCTCGATTGCGTCATTTCTAGATGATTCGATTTTGCATGGCCTGCGCAGCGCTGATGACGTAATAATTGAGAACTGAAACTTTTAACTCAAACCAAAACCTTTCTCTTTGTGTCCTTCCATCTTCCATAACTACGCACTTCAGCTTCTCTCTCTGCTCTGCTTGGACTTAGTTACGCTATGCTGCTTCCTATTGCGATAACAATATCAAAAATGTAAATGTTCTTGAACAGGCACGGCTCTGCCAAGCGAACTGTGGCCACAAATGTCAGTTGCAAATAAAAATGGAATTAAAACTGCTTCAACTGCCAAGTTTCTTAGATATTACGATCTCAACACATCAGCATACTACGCAATCGGAATGCCTCCTCTTCAATATGGATCTACGTACGCATCAACCGTGCTCCGACTTTTTCTTGTGTTTATTTCATATATATATATATATATATATATATAAATGTATATGTTGATTTAGAACTGTGAGAGGAATTACAGTCCTTTATTTAAATAAATTCCAAAATTTACATCTCTAAAGGATTTGAAGTAACACGCTGCAATATTGGAATATTGTTTTGCATTGATATATCCGAAACTTGCTTTGGAAAATGCAACAGCGTATCAAATGAATATCAGAAAAAAGTCTTTTTCCCTTCCATCTAAATAATTTTAAGATATTTCACAGAAGACAGAATTTTAGCTTGTTTCAGTGAAATTTTACAAAATCATACCAAGGTTTGTATCAAATTTTAAGAACAGCTGTGCATTTTACTCAAAGGTAAACATTTGAAAGCTTTAGGTTTGGACAAACTGTCGCATTTTCCATATTTCTGGGTCACCGTTCAAAAGATTTTGTTGTCAATGAAATTTTATTGCTTGCTGAATATTGAAATGTTTAAAGATTTTTGTTTATAAACGCATTTCCTTGTTTTCAATTTTCTTAAACAGATTATTTCATTTACGAGAAAATTCTTCGATCAAGTTAGATAATATATGATTAGCCTACATGTCTCTCGATTTATATAAAATTTAGTCTTGAGTACATTATAACTTCTAAAGATAGTTACTAACGGAAACTGCTTCTTCTGCAATCATTGCCTACATACAATATTTGGTGGGGTTGAAATTCCAAGAAAGCCCTATTTGAAGTTATAGGTTTGAATTTTTCTAACATCATCTTGCTCCGAATATAACTACAGGTAGAAAGTTAAACATACTAAGTAATTGAATGTTTTGCTTCAAAAGTCATTAGCTATTTCGAAAAAATGCTTGCCTACTTAAATTTGCATTGTAACATCAAGATTCCTCATAGAGCTTTTCAATTTAGCAACTTTAACAAGCATAGGATTAGAAGCAAACGAAATGTAAGAGAGCAATGAATTCTTGACATTCCAGATTTGCGATAAATTTATTACACACGGAATGTAACGCATTAGCAAATTGTTTTTGCATTAACTTAAAGGTTGCTCAGTCAGAAGCATTCGAAATCAAAATCCGAAAATTTGTTAACTTTTATTATTGATAATGAGAAAGAGATGGTATTCCTAAACGTCTGAGAGCTATTACAAATAGTGAACGCCCAAAACCTTTTGGGAAATACTAATAAAATCTTTCAAAATGCGTCTTTCAAGATTTTGATTTTGTGCAGGAAAATAAAAGTTTAAGATTTTAATACGGATATTCTGCACATTTTCGAAATTACTTTTCTACGTTTCCCCTAAGACATGTATAATAAGCAAAACATCTTCTAAAAATAATAAAAATATTGAAATTGAAAACATTTAAACTTCATAATAAATCTAACAATTTGCTTCAAAATATTTCTAACTTATGCTAAAGCTAAGAAAATCCTCGATTATTACAGAGATTTATGATATTTATGATTTTAAATTTGGTACATACTGAACTTATGTCAATTTCTTTCTCTTATGTCTTGCTTAGTCGTGTACTCGCTTAGACGAATTATTTATAGAAACTGTACGACAAGCGTTATAGATTAAAACAAAGGTGTAATTTTTACCGGCATTCTGAGTAGAACTCTAACCGTTGTAACCCCGCTTGTCTTAAAGAGCCGTCCATCGGAGCAGAGGGTTTCAATGCTCACCTATAGGTTTGATAACTATATAAATTAAAGGGATCTTTCTACTTGAACCTAATGTATAGTCACTTAAAATATGGTTTTCTTGAATTTGAAATCCAATAAAATAGTGGCACTGGATGTGAGTGCAGAAGAAGCAGTTTTTTCCTAACCATCTATAGATGTTATAATGCATTCAAGACTACATTTCGCACAAATATATAGATATGTAGGCTAATCACATATTTTTTTAACTTGATCGAATAAACTTGTCGTAAATGAAATGTTTTCTAAAAGAAAATGTAAACCAAGGAAGCACATTTATGAACAAAAATAAGTAAATATTCAGTACCTGGCAGGAAACAAATTTCATTGATAACAACATATCGTTTGAAAGGTGAACCAGAAATATGGGAAATTCGCACTGTTTGGCCAAGCCTAAAGCCTTAAAATGTTTGCCTTTAATTAAAATGAACAGTGGTTCTTAAAATTCAATGAAACACTTCAGATGAATTTGGTAAAATTTCACTGAATCAAGCTAAAATTCAGACTACTTTCAAACAGCTTAACTAGATGGCGAAATTTTTTTTCTAGTATTCACCTTATATGCAGTTAAATTCTCAGGTCTTGTATATGTCAATGAAAACCAATGTTCTAATATAGCAATGCGATACTTCATATCCCTTATAGAAGTAAATTATGGAATTAATTTTAATAAATGGCTGTAATTCCTGTCACCATTTTAAAAATATCTCTCTGTATATATAAGTTAAGATTTTATTTCTTATAAAATGGAGGAAGATCAGATTGAATACATCTAAATGCCTACGATACTGCAAAACTGTAAACTGGTGGGGGTAATAAATAGAAAAAATAAATATAAATATTGATGAGTATGTTGAATTTTGCATATACCTAAAAGAATATATTTATTATACATTCATTATTTTTCACAATTTTTTTCTTTCATATGATAACTTTCTTAAATATGTATTTAGGGTTTCAAATCGTGGGGAGTCATTTAATTTATATAAAAGTTAATTTTTATTTTTATTTTAAAGCAATTTTCTTTTGATTTTAGTTTCCAACCCACGCTTTATTGTCAGAATTTTGCTTTAAGTAGATTTACTAGCGATTAGATTCCTGTATCGTTGAGCGGTTCAAGCCCTTATAGGCTGTTTAGGCCGACTTGTATGAATAAGATCCATCTTGCGCGTTAAATTATCCTATGAGCCGTTAGGCTTAACTTATTATATTGAATTTTAAATTCATTGTTACCTTTTTATGTTAAACCAAATTTTTTAGCTTCTGTAAGCACGTGTCGGTGCCTTCTGTGATTATATTTAGTTAATAAAGGATGCTTCCCACTTTTCTCTGGACATTGTCGCACTTAAGACATGATAATTCCTCACACAGTCGTCTAGTGCTTCAATAGTTTATGCTTGCAAAAAAACACGAGACAACGAGACGCTAAAAATTATCGCACATTTTCTGATTTTTCACATTAACAGAAATGGTGAAAAGAATCTTACAAAATGCTTACTTGCAAATTAGTTATACTTAGTACATACAGTAAAAGAAATTCATCTGCTGCGCCTGCGCATTTGAATGTTTGCAAAAATTTTGTATTTTATTCAAAATAAAGAATTTTTCATCCCTGAAAGATTTTTATAGTGGGGGAACATATCCTATTAGTAGCTGATTTGTTTTTCTAGATTTAAATTTGTTTCGATCTTTTAAAGTATAAATTAATTTTCACATTTTATTTTTTTATTCCAATATCCTTTTGATGTCTTCAATTTTCACTTAAATTTTCTGCACGAGTAAATTACTTTTCCCATTTTGCTTAAATTTGTTTCATACTTTTGTTGAATTTCTTCAATTTGTTTCCGCATGTAAATTTATTCGTCATATTTTTATTTAACAATTTTCAATACCCAGTTTCTAGTCTCCTTAATATTTTAATTTTTAACATTTTATTTCAAAATGTGTATCCCATTTCTTTATCTTAAGCTGATCAAACTACATTTTACTAAGATTAGTTCTAAAATTACTTTTCTTTTTCTCAGAAAATATTTTATTCAAATGTAATTTTCTTTGCATTGATTTGTCTGAAAGTTTAACTTATATATCTTCTTAGGAAACGTCTAGAGGATGACTAGATTACGTATAAAATTTTCTGTCGTGATAAACATTTTTACAAGCGTATTCTTTCCTTGAATTTAATCTTAGACGTTTAAGGGTACTTCCCATCATTTTACACACCTTTTTACTTACGGCATGTTAATAATTTAAATACTGGTGCTAGTTTACGTGTTTAATGGACACTAGAATGTAAATTACGGGATATATGGCGTTTTACGGCTTATAGTTTCAGAATATGCAATGTAGAAATGTAAAATGTAATTTGACACCAATGCAGAAAAAATATATTGAAGAATGTAGAAAGAAATGCATATATTTCGTGACAGAATATTTTTCGAGGAGAATTTCTTTAAGGTCTGAAGGTTTCAAAACGCTGTAGAAATATTTTTATTTCATACCTGACAGTAAACTGCCATCCTGGCGTACTTTCTCCGAAAAACATATTTGCCGAACAATTGAAGTATTAGGAATATTTTGTAATAAAAATACTTTGATTTTCGCTTTGATGTTCCAATTAATATTTATTTTATCTTTGCGTTTCCTTGTAATATTTTTGTTTTCCCTTTGCTTCCATTATGGCTGATGATTAATTTTTGTACTTCTCTGTGACATAATTTCCTGTTTTTTTATCTCGTACGGATCAGGAACTATCCAAACGGAACATATGTCAAATGAAATTTACACTTCTCACTTTCAGGTACTTGGATACAGATTAAATTTGAATGTGTAATTTTATATGGATTTTTCTATTATTTTGCATCTTTATTTCAATTTGGTATTTTTGAGATATCAATCTGAGTTATATTCTTCAATTTTTCTGGGGCAATAAATCTAATAAATATTTCTGGGTAAAGATCAAATATTTTACTTTTGATGGACAATTAAAATAATCAGTTATAATCACGTAGAAGTAATCATTAAATGTAATTTAAATGATTTCTGTTATAGCATTCAGTTTTAATAATTGATGTCGTAGTGCAGTCTAGTGGGAATTATAATGGAAAAGATTTCATATCCAAATTATATCGCAGCAGAAAGTAACACAACAAACTATATTATATAATTCAATCCAGTTGCAACTAATTTGAACATGTTGCAATTTGAACATGTGCCGCATATTTACATGCGGCACATGTTCAAATTAGTTTTCGGAAACATACATGTATTGTGCCATTTAAGGCTGAAACACTGAACAGTTTCCTGGAATTTTTACTAAAACTGTTTCTAAAAAGCTTTATGTCCTATACGTTTATTCCAACTATCAACGTCAATCAGATGCAAAAAATAACCATTAGATGCATAAGATGGCAACCGGGAATAATCCCGCAGAAAATTATCACAGAAAATTTTGTCCGAATTAAAAAGTAACTATCTGATGCTTCGAAAATAGAGCATTGAAAAGTTATATGAAACCAGAATTAAAGCTTAAATTTTAAGAAAAGTACAAAATATGAATGCACATTTTGGGATATGTTTCATTTATAATAGTATAAAATAAGACGTGACGATCTCACTTGTACAAATTGTAACTTGAAAGTACAATTACATACACTTTTCTATTTGCATCTTTTAAATTCTTAGCAAATCAGCATTTTGGAAAACATCAAATTTTTCAATATTATAGATAATATAGACTAATATTATAGTGATAGTATAGAGTCTAATTCGGGTAGTTTTTATGAATTAAATTTCTAAACATTTAAATGTGTATTTTGCATTTCCTCGTAATATTTTTGTTTATCCTAAGTTTCCATTATGGCTGATGATTGATTTCTGAACTTTTCTAAGACATAAATTCTTGTCTTCATATCTGGTATGGATCAGAAACTATCCAAACGGAAAATATCTCAAATGAAATTTACACTCCTCGCTTTCAAGTACTTAGATATAGATTAAATTTGAATGTGTACATTTTATGAATTTTTTGCTATTTTGCATATTTAATTAAATTTTGTATTTGTGAGATATCAATGAGTTATATTCATCAAGTTTTCTAGGTAATAAGTCATAAGATAAAAAAAATTACTTTTGATGGACAATCAAAATAATCAGTTATGATCACGTAGGTGTAATCATTGAATGTAATTTAAATGTTTTCTGTTATAGTATTCGGTTAGTGTTAATATTCAATGTTGTAGGGTAGTCCAGTGGTAAATATAATGGTAAAGAGTCATATCCAAATTCTAGCGCAGCAGAAAGTAACAAAACAAACTACATTGTAAGATTTAATCTAGATGAAAGCATAAATATTCGCTGCATGTTCAAATAAGTTTTCTGAAACATAAATATATTGTGCCATTTAAGGCTGAAACACTGAATAGTTTCCTGTAATTTTTTTTTATTATGACTGTTTCTAAAAAGCTTTATGTTGTATATTTATCCCAACCATCAGCATCAATCAGATGCAAAAAACAACCATAAATGCATAAGTTGGGAACCGGGAATAATCCCGCAGAAAATTATCACAGAAAATAATGTTCAAATTAAAAAGTAAGTATCTGATACATGAAAAATAAGGCATTGAAAAGGTATATGAAACCAGAATTAAAGCATAAATTTTAAGAAAAGTGTAAAATATGAATGCGCATTTTGGGATATTTTTCATTTATAATAGTATCAAATAAGACGTGGCGATCTCACTTGTATAAATTGAAAATTGAAAGTAGAATTACATACACTTTTGTATTTGCATCTTTTAAATTCGGAGCGCATCAGTATTTTGGAAAACTTCAAATTTTTCAATATTGAAATAAAAATTAGAATAATACTATAGTGATAATAACAAGGCTAATATGGGTAGTTTTTATGAATTAATTTTCTGAATAATTGGATGTGTATAACAATGAAAATTCCTTATAAGAAATTTCAGCCATAAGGAAAATTCATTTGTTTAAGTACATTAAATCATAAGTAAGGGAAGAACAAAAATTTCACACAAAGTATTGTGACAGTTTAGTTCAAATGTGGACCATCTTACTAGTAATATAACTGCGTATTAATATCTATAAATCTATTATGTG
The DNA here is from genome assembly GCF_044657685.1 of Stegodyphus dumicola. Classification (NCBI taxonomy): domain Eukaryota; kingdom Metazoa; phylum Arthropoda; class Arachnida; order Araneae; family Eresidae; genus Stegodyphus; species Stegodyphus dumicola. The sequence goes on along the minus strand of NC_140781.1, from coordinate 136,666,559 downwards.
TCTTAAATTAATTTAAATTATGAGTAAGATGCGCAGAGGCAAAAATAATATGAAAAAGTACGCGAAAATTGAAAAAAATCAATCTTCTTTCTCCAGTTCGAAAACATAATTTAATACTGGTCTTCTAGTTAAGACCAGAAATATAAATTTTAATGCAAAAAACGGACAAAAAAATTATATTCCAAGGGAAAAGAATTAGCTAAAAGAAATAATGTGCAATCTAAGAACCAAAACATAATGTAACGTAGAAGCAGAATGAAGCATATTAATAAATGGAAAAGTATAAGTATCATAAAAGGATTGGCAATATTGGAAGGGGATGCTAAATATATGCTAAATAAATAAGGAAAAATATACGGCTTTTTTGATAATGATAGATAAGAAAAATTTATGTTACCGAAATAAGTCATTCAAAGTAAAAGTCAACGATTTCAAACGGAAAAGATAATATATAGTTAATGTTGGAAAGTTAGAAATCATTTATAAGGATAAAATTACAAATTTAATTCATTAATTGTCGTAATGTCCAAAAATATTTTTTTTAGATTCCTAAAAGTTATTATATCAAGGAAGGGTTGCTATCACAAATATTACTATTTTAAACAGGGGTTTAATTTCTGAATTCATCCGAATGAAATCATTGCTTCCGATGCATCTTTAACACACATTCTAAAGCTTTTCCTTAAGAAAATATCTTCATGAATTCCTATTTATCTCATAAAGCCTCCAGATCTATCAAGCATATGAAGAGACATTAGGTTATTTTCAAGCAAGAGATATGAAAAATGCGCAGTGCACTTTGGAATGCGCGCCGAGTATTCAACCATAAATGCATGCTAGAAGGAGAGAGAAATAACATTATATACTTCCCCCTTTTGAAGGGCTACTGAGGATCAAGGTATCCAGTTGAAAAATCCGTGTGGTGGCTAATTGCTCTTCAAACCTATTTTAGTTCGGGCGACATTAGTAGAGACATTAGTTTTTTTTTTTTTTTTTTTTTTTTTTTTTTTTTTTTTTTTTTTTTAGGTGAGGTGAAATATGTGTAATGCACTTGCCGGGACTCGAACCTGGTCCTCTGGAATATATGTCGAGTATGCTTCATGCTTCCAATTACACCAACAAAATACCTTCTAGGTAGAAAATATAACTTCTAAAAAATAATTGAAATTTAATTCTTTCATATCTGATGTATCAACACCTTTCCCCATATCCGCGGTCAGATAAATATCTATCCCACGGCTGACCAACCCTTCTCACGAGCTCCTCTCTCAGTTCTCCTGCCTGAGCTCCCTACGAACGGAGTAAGTCCCGCCATTTATTAGAATGTTATTCTGAAATATCTCTGAAGTTTCTAGGTAATCAAAATTAAAAGGCAATTTCTGTAAGTACTTTGCTTCAGAAAATAGAAAACTGTGAATTTTTTCCCGACAGAGTGTAGTAGTTGAAAACCTTTTTATTTCGTTTGTGTCTCACACCTAATGTGTTCCTTAACATCATTAGGTATAGCAAAGCTCTGTTGATTTGCCCTGTATACTTAAAACTGTACTCACAAGGAAGTGCATAAATGAATAAATTTCCGGTATTTTACGAAGAAGCTGTATAAAAAACAATTAAAGTGAATTATTACAATTAAAATGTAACTTTTAAAAATATTTAAATTCATAATTTTTCTAAGCTCATTTCCATAATTTTATATTCAGTAAAATCTTAGCAGACTGGCATAGAATTCTAAGGCACTGCATTTTAATTAATCAGTTTTTATGATTTAAGCCTTTACTATAACTTCTTCTTTCCGTATTCCTCATCAGAATACAAATTAGTTTTATGTGTATTTAAGCTGAGGGTTGTGAATATTTAGATGAGAAGTTCAGGCAAAGGCGTCTTGTTGTTATTTACACTTTTCCTAACTCTGCTTAAAGTTGCATTCCTACATTTCGGTTTACACAGAGTCTTGCTAACCGATGCTTTAAAATATGCATCGGTAATTATCTGAGCCAGACAACGACAAGAGGACAATGACAACACAAGAGAGGAGAGGCAAACAAACTTTTATTGGAATTACAAGTTTTCATGATGCACAGCATTTCAAGACAGAGTCATCTCACTAACTTCTCAGTTTCGTGGCCACCGAGATTCCCCTACCTCACTCCGAAGGGTTTATGGTTCGGGGATTATCTGTGAAATCCACGGCATCTATAAGAATATAAAGATGCCATAAGACGCGAAATTATAGATATTCGTCCGGGAATGTTACGTTTGTAATTTTTGTCAACAAACTCCAGCATGCAGTGCGTTATTACCTGTGCGTGTGGGCACTTCAAAGCTAGTAATTCCAATAAAATGTTTTCTCCCTCTCCTCTCTTGCTTTGTCGCTGATCCTTTACAATGCCTTTCTTTGAAAATATTTTGCATCGGCAGTTTTCGTCATACGTGTATCGATGACACGCCATTTATAGCTTTTCAATGCACTAATCAAATTGCGCAAGCAAAACGTGTGTGTTGCCACTGGAAAATTTCGAAATTTTTTCACTGTAGCCTAACCATGAAAGCTCTATTGTGTTAAGTCCTCACAATCACAATTGATTTGAATCACAATTGATGCTGAAATGTAATCTCACAATTTGAGATTACATTTCAGCATATGTGTAAATAGCAGTATTTAAAATTTCATATTGACTGGATAAGCGGATAGGCCGCTAGGGCTTCATACATAAGTTTTTATGATCACCCTATATATTATGATTTCATATGTGTGTGACCATTGATATCATGAATTTATAAAACGCATTTCTGCAAAGAAATATAAATATTGAACGACATCATCACTACCTCGAACTGAAATGACATACAGCAGTAAAGCTGGATTCATTCCATGCCAAAAAAATAAACTTACTCAAATGTGTGTTGCAAATTTTATTAATACTCATATATTTTTAAAAAAATTTATGGATCTCAGATAAATATATTCCTCCTCTCTGAAACTCATATTAAAGGAAGTTGTCAAATGGAAAATGTTAGCCAGAAAAATCAGTGTAACTCATAAAAAATAATACATTAACAAATTAAATCATTAAAATTGTTTTCCCATAAAAGATGATAATTATACTTGAAATTTGGAACTCAATTCGTATTTTGCAATAGACGTCTTTAAATAAGCTATCGCAAAGTCTACAGCTTTTGTAATTAACTTGTCGAGCTTACTTTAATGTTTGCACAAGGCATTCCATTATTACTATGAGATTTTGAACTTCAGAGAATTTAATAGTGAAGGATTTTCTTAAACCAATGAACAAAGCTCTTGTTTACATTTTCTAATATCTTATGTATAAGCGCAAGAGCATAATGTACTCTTGCGTAGCACTTGTCAACATAGAATCGCTATAATAATCAGTCAGAAAAAAACAACTTTCCAAAGCAGATAAATGAAGCAATACGTAGATTTGTACTTCTGTGCTATTTGGCGAATATTCCAGATAATACCCAGAACGGCAAACGTTATTTTTAGGCAACTCATTATTTCGATTACTCGATAACTTTCCAGCTACGTAAAATCCTCACTTATACATTAACATCGCTTTAGTTATTCGTTATTCTTAATCTTTCTACTTCGATTCTCTTAATATGCACTTAGGGATGTTTACCGCTGAGCCAGTAACGCTTCCTGTTTCTGAAAGCCTTTTACACTTCTGGGATATAAATATCTCTTTATCCATGTTAAATATACTATTTTGATATTATATTTCATTTCCAAAATTATATTATTAGTAAAATTTCTTTAAAGTAAATATCGTGTTTTCCGATTATATGTATTTCATTTATTATTATTCAAACATTCATTATTTAAGATTTAATATATTATTTTACGTTTTATCTTTGTCCTTTGCCATTAGATCTGCAATTTGAATTTATAAAATATCGCGAATTTCAAAAATAATTCTAGACTCACTTTTATGTAAAAATTCGATTGCAGAAAAAGAAAAGAAAACAAGTATGAACCAACATTGATGTGCAGACATTTGTAACATTTAAATATATATCGAAACATAGAATACAACGTGTATATTTTGATTTCTTGCAAACAGTCTGTAATGTTCCAACCTATAATTTACAACTAAATGTGTGAAACCTTGAGAACTGGTAAGCGAATAATCGCTTTAGTTCCGTACACAGAGAACAGACACTTAGTAAGGGTTAATTACCCTTTATTGCACAAAATAATGTTCACAGACGGTCCTCTCTCAGGACATAGAGAAACCCTCTACTTGGGGTTGAACTCAAGAATGCTACGAAATAAAATTTAACTAAAGAGATATAGCTGTTATGTATTAATTGTTATTATTTTCAAGCTTTAAGTTTTTGCTTACTTATTTCTGTTTCGCTCAGTAATTAAAGTTATTAATTTTTGCTTTAGTTGTTTAAAGTTGGATGTAAGTTTAAACTGTAACTTTTGTAAGCTTTAAATTTAGGTTTGGTTGCTTTAAAAGTTTTAAAGTGAAGTTATTTAATTTTAATTTGAGTTTAGGGAATTAAAGTTTTATTTGGTTTTCGTATTTTGTTTGTTTTTATCCTTAAGGTGATTAACTTTTAACTTTAATTATTTTAAAATTTTATTGCTGCACTTTTGGGGTGTTACATTTTTATTTAATTTAACTTAAGGTAACTTAATTCTTACCCCTCTTTCTATTAAAGTTTATCGAATTCAGATTTTCTGACTGGTGGTAAGGTAAATCAATTGTAATTGAAGCTCAGTCTGGATAATAAGTGTGTATATTTAATTTCTGCTGAAGAAACAATTTATATGGTGTTGACATTTTAATGAACTTAATTGCTAAATAACAGTTTAATTTTTACTGTACTAAATTCGTTTATTGTGTTGAAAATCTATTCACTGGTTCTGTAATTTTCACATCCAAAGTTGTCGGCTGAGAATTTTTTCTCAGAATTCCTTATCTGGAGTTTTCTGCACCCCGAAATTCTGTCGCCAAGCGTTTTAACACATGTTCTGATGACAGCAACGGGACCATGGAGGTAGGAAAGGGAGGAGGGGCCAACCCATCTGGTGACCCAAGCCTCAAAGCAGTGAAGCACTGCTTTGAGGCTTGGGTCACCAGATGGGGTGTTCTTTGTTTACATTCAGAAGCTCGCTTGACAAGATTCTGATAGTATTTCGACACACGACAGTTCCATAGAAATCGAAAAAGGGACACTTTCGCATGAAAGAAACATTCATAGTGGGATGGATAATAGCAATTTGTATAGTTTAGTGACATTTACGCAAAAATCACATCTTGGTTATTTTTCGATAACTAACAACAACGATTTTGATTATGAATTTGTTTTATAAAATTATAAGCTGTTGCACTACAAAAATATAGATTTTAAGAAAAATGTTATGCTTAAAGAATGAAAAATACCTTACGGTACATTTAAAATTGTATACGTCTTTCGATACCCTTGATAGAGTATTCGCTACTTTTATTTTATTTTCCAAACGTCAAAATGTTTTAAATAAAACAAATTTTTTTCACATCCATATATTATTGTAACATGTACCTTTCAAAATTTTTTAGAGGAGAGGCTTTACTGCTGCTCATTTTAAACCCATCGTTTTAATTTTATATATCTGAAAAATAATCACTTTGGTCTTACACGTTTTATAAATATAAAATTATGTACGTTAAAATATTTGTAATTAGGCACATAGGTCAGATTAAATAGAGTAACGCATGCAAGGGCTATCTGCCTAAAGAGAGAGATGCCATCGTGGAAGAATTTTGAAGAAAAACTGACCTTTGAGTAGGTATTAAAAATAATACTTATAATTTTCATTCAAATTATATTCATATATATTTTTTACGTAAAACTTTCGGGTGTATGCTAAATTAGTGTAAATTACTTTACACGAAAAATATAGTGAATGCACAGAAATTAAAGATTTGCACATGCCGGAAATGAAAAATAGGAAATATGTATGGGTATTTATGCATGTGCTTGCAAAAAGCATGTATCTGCCTTTGACAAAATACTTAAATATTCATTAAATTATTTATAAATGCATTTGAAATGAAGAATTTATTCACTTATAAACAACTGTGAAAGTACTGTGAAGAAATCTAATTATTAAATGTATCTAATTTATAATGATTATAAATGTTATCTAAATATATAATAACCTTAATATTGAATTGTAAACATAAATTGAAATCCTGTTGACAAATACGTTATAAAACTATTTAAGCAAGAATTGTTCGTATTGGAAAGAAGAACGTAATAAAGAGTTTTGGAATATGTATTGTTGAAATGAAGGGTAAAAAAAAAATCTGATAAGTATAATTAAAAGAATTATTCCCCTTACATTTTATAATAACTCAGTTACAAGTTTTAAATAATACTTAAAAAAAAAAAAAAAAAACTTATTTTATTCCCTTTCAGAAATGTTCAGAGAAAGTCAAGTACTATTTAATACCTATTTAAATATTAGGAATTAGCGAAATACTTATTTAAAGTATTTCGCTAATTCCTAATAATTCTCTAATTTAAAATGAACCGAATAGAGCATTAATTATAAATTGACTTGCATTTTTCGATTTAAAAGATGCTTCAGAAGCCAAAAAATCATGTCATATTTAAGAAAGTATTTTAGGAAGAAGCTCTATAAATAAAAAAGAAATAATGCATAATTTTAATATTAATAATACAATAAACTTTGATCTTAATTTTTGTACCTTAACCGAATAAAATCGAATTACCTTAATTTTTTTTTTCTAATGTAATTAACGAAAACTTGTGAAAATATTTCATTCAAATTAAACCATCCTGAGAAAACTGTCCTGTGAAAAGTATAGCATTTAATTCCGTTCAGAATGAAATGTTGTTTAAAATTATGTTGTTTTCACATACTTAGGACTCTGAAGTGTTGTAGAAAAAGAAAATATGTACATTTATATGTATATTTACGACGTAATTACAAAATATTTACATCCGAACGCGTCAAATCTAATAGAACTCAATGGTAAATGACCCAATTTTTTGGTCACCACGTAGGGATCGCCGGTGCTTCAGAGCAGGGTACGGGAGAAACCTGTTTAGGGCGACTCCATCTTACTTCCTACCTCCATGAACGGGACCCTGTTTGCTGTGACATCTCTAGCCAAGGTCCATACAGTGAAAAGGTTCGCGCATAAGAGGAAAAACGCGTTGAATGGTCAACCACATCGTGACGTCACAGGGAGACCTCTGTTGCTTTCTCTCATACTACGAGGGTAGAAACTACGGTAGGCGCTTGAAACGAATTTGCGCTTATTTGACTGTTCTTATTTGCTAGGTGTTTACATTAAAATGTTAAAGAAGAATATTAACTAAATCATAATTTAACATGTATAAATATCTAATAAACATTTTTTATCGACATACATACGACTTTTGAAATATATATTTAAAACTAAACGTATCGAATAAATACGCAAATCAATGAATGAACACTAACCTGAAAAATAAATTTGCATTGTACATACCCTTATTTCTTTGACATATTTTGTACTTGAGCGTATAATTTTTAAGACAGTATATAAAGATATCTTATAAAAATAAACTTTGAATAATTTAAACCGAGGGCAAATTAAGTTCAGAACCCAAATTATGTGCTGTAAATTGCATAAGTTTAGTGGCTATATTTATTAAATTCTAAACATAATCTAAGCTAATTCAAATATCATACTGAATAAGGAACTGGCACATGAATTCGCAAATGCTATTGTAAAAAAACAAAATAGATTTTTGTAGTTGCAGATTTTTTTATGTCACAATTCGCTTTTTCAGAATCAAAAATATTTTTATTTATTTATTTTACATTATGAAGATGTATTATATATATACATATAATATTTTACACTAAGATATATGCATTTATATATATATATAATATATACAAATATTATGAGATGAATGTTTAAAAATATATATATATATCAGATAATACGTAATACAAAATATATTTTTCTTTCCAAAAGTAACCAGGTATTTGCATCTAAAATTTAGTCTAGTTACGTAATTTGGATCAGTTCTGTTTAATAAAAAATATTTCTTTCAACAGATATGCTGAATACACCATTTTTTCCGCAGCTAAGCTTTGCTTGAAGAAAAATTTTAAGTATTCCTTACAACGGTTAGGCTAAAAAAATAGCGCACCTAAGATAACAAAACAAAAGATAGCTCGATTTATATTCAGTTAAAGAAATAATTTTTTGATATTACGAAATTATTTTCTTCAATTTATTTTTTCTTTTCCGCGTTATGTCACAGTTTTCGTCGACTGAATTTAGTATTCTTTTTTGTGCTTTCGAATATTTTTTATTAACTAATTTTTGATTTAAAGTCCTTAATCGTATGAAAGTTCGAATTCTAGCAAAGGACTTAAGTAAGTTTTCATCTGCGTCGGAAAACTGCTGTTTAAGGGTTTTGACAAAGTCCTTTATAATATTTTCTCCCTTTCTTAAAGTGGAACCGTTGAAAATTAAAAATTGTTCTTCCATTTTATGGACCTGCGTTTTCCACTCTTCAGAGGGTTGAATTAGTCCTCCATGAGACAGATGTTGTATCCACGACGAAATACAATTTGGATCTTCTTTCAGTTTATACGCAGTAAAATGGGCAGAACATATCCTAGAAGAATTTGCATTCCATTTATCTTCTCGACGGCAAAGATTTATCCACTTCCTTCTTAATGTAGGATCACTTGGAAATTTATGATAAACTATGCGCTCAGATAAATTTTTAGTTTTTTCTAAACTGTTGTTGCAAAGAGCAACGGCACATCGCATTCCAGGCATCTAGTAAAATTGAACAAAAGAAAGAATTTCAGAATCGTTTTTCTGCACTGTAAGCATTCCATAATATAATATAAAAATTTTCAGTAAATATTTTAACCTTTTGATATAGAAAACTATGTTATATTACATTAATATGTATATATGTAACTTTTTAAACATTTTTTAAATACTTTTTTATAAACTTTTTTAAATTCTTTTTTGCATTTAAAGAATTATTTGAAATTTATTAATTACGAATTTCACCTTTTGGTCTTTGTGAAAAGTAAATTTCTTACTTTATGTCTTTACTGATAATTTTTTAACAACTAATGCGCGGAAATACTAGACATGTTTATATTTTGTTTTAAAAAAAAAAATTTGTAATTTCATATATATACACATTTTTGTAATCTTTATTCTGTAATTTAAGCTGTTTTGGCACAAATAGATATACAAAATTCGTCTATAAACAAGCTCTGAACTTAAGCTTGTTATTTTACAATTAGTACTGAAGATAAAATATTTGATAGTATAAAACAGAAGTGAATATTACGTAACATTAAAATAAAACAAAAGTACTGAAATTTTACTAACCTTGAAGAAAATATTCTCACTGACAGAGGACTTCACAGAAGTTCAGCATTCGAAAGCAATGACTTGGCGTTTCCCTTAGACTCGTATATCACGTAGGCCTCGTCTGATCGCCCTGTGACGTCATACGTTGAGACTTGACGCATGCGCTCTATGCCTCAGTTTCCGAATGCGCGAACCTTTTCACTGTACGGACCTTGATCTCTAGCAGGGAAATGTTCTATGGGGAGATACTAGTTATGGGGAGTGAAAAGTCATCGAATAGGTTCCTCGCCATATTGGAGTTGCACTCCGAGCGAGGTTAGTGCTTTCCCCCCTTTACATCAACAGAGAGGAGGTTGACCCAGCAGAGTGGCGTTGAAGGCTGCATTGCTGAACCGCGATAGTTGGCGTCTTCTGGTAGTCGGGAAACCCCTTTCCGTAAAGATGTTCTTTAGTTTAAGGCTGCCGTGCTTGGCGTTCTTCCAATCATCATACTTCGCCAATTTTTTTTTCAAGATTTCGCCGAGTACAAAAGTTGCTGCATGGTTGAAACGGGGAGACGGAGAAAAGAAATTTTGGTTAGACGTTCTTAAGACAAAAAGATGACACTTCTACTGTACAGCGTGGAGGGCAGCAGCTTCGGAGACGAGGATGTGACGAACGTTTAAACAACCTGCACAGAAGGAAGGCGTACTGAATCCATAATTCTTTCTTATTTCCTGACTTAAGAATGGCCTGTGGATTTGGGAAGACCGGTGTCCTACCGGTTGGAAGCGGCAAAAAGAAGGGAAGACTGGCCTCCGAAACAGTTGCCTTTGATTAATTTTATCTTATACTTTTTTTTTCTTCTTACATATGATTTTCCCGACGTATAGTAATTATTCCCTGCGACGAGATTGCATTCTGTCATTGTTTTCACCTGTATCAAGTAATCCAAATTTTGTATGATGGGTCCCATCCGTGAGCTGTGAAATTTTATATATGTTAAAGAAGGTATGTTTTACAAAAATATTCTTTTCCCGTTGTTTCTTCAGATAATTAGATAACAAGTTACCACCAATTTAAAATGTAACTTGTATTCTTAACCGTGTCACCATAAATAAACGTTAGTTTGATTTACTTACTTTGTATTGTTTTGAATTTTAGTTATTTTACACTGGACTTTAATCATAGAATGGGTTTTAATTGGCTTTCACAACGCAACATGATAATTGAAATTACTGAATTTATTGTTTATGTTTCACTCTGATAAATACACGAATTGTTTCTTGAATGTGATTTACACTGTATTGATGTCATATCGCACTAAGTATTCTGAGAAGTATTACTGATGTTAAATATATTCACCCATTTTTCAGATACTTATTGGCATAAGCATGAAATTTCAATTACACAGTGAAGATGATTAGTAGTACCTATTGTATATGACTTATGTTATAGTGTTCTATACTTAATATATAACATAGCCGAAGCTATCACAATTCTACAGGAGTTGACCCCTTATGCTCATTAAACGGCAAAGCTATCAAGGGCCTGAAATACGGCCGAGAGTAGAAATAGCTTAGAGAGAGTGTAGCCTAAAAGGCGAACGCGCGTTTGTCAGAATCTCTGGCTCTCTAACGAAGTTAGTAGAACTTCAACTTTAAATACTTGCTCTTCCTTCATTTTCATTTAACCGCAATTCTGAAAACACGTTCTGGCAGGAAATTGTAAGCTGAAATTAAGAAAGATAGGAAAGTGGCTTTAACTAGAAATTAACTGTTGAAAACTTAGGATAAACCTTACAAGTCAATATAGGATTAAGGGATTCTCATTTAAAGTAAAATAAATTACAAACACATAAAAAGCAGCAAATGCAATCATTAAGTAAGCTAAGCTAAAATATAGTACAATTCACCATAGCTTTTCTTAGGTAAATTTTTGACTGCATGATTCCATCCGTTATTTGATATAAAACCATATAAGTAAAGAACAAGTAGGCGGAGAAATGAAACACGATCTATAAAAAATATTTCATCACTTAAATAAAGCTAATCCCCAAAGCTGAAGCTTTTAGGAAATACAGAATACACACACACATGTATATGTAGTTTTACTTTTCATTTGTGTCTCCCAGGAGTCAAAACATTTACTTCTATTGGTGGATTAATGTCTCGTTGCAACACTTTCGTGCTTTTCCAATCAGATTCATTTGATTTAACTCGAAAGCTTAGTCCGCTAAAAGGGAGTTTAGATCTCCCTTACTCAGCATTATTTGATGCCTGAACATTCGTTTAAGGACGTTGCGAGAAGTTACCCCATCATAAATATGATCACAATCTCCAACGAGATATTTGATGTCACGCTTTTTGTTTAGTTACTAGAGACTTTATCTGTAACGTTCATTTATGGATTTCAGGAAATAAATTCAGTGCTACCTAAAAAGCAGCCTCAAAATGTGTTCTTATTTCTTTCTTCGTGATATCTAAAAGTAAATTCAGCGGTCGCAAACTGATTCCATAGACAATTGTTTTCAAAAATTAGAATTTCTTCTATAGATAAAAATGGGATTTGAAGTATTTTTTACAGTTATTCGATAATAATTATTTACACTCTAATTAAATTTCATATAACAAATAATTTACAGCTCGGCTGTTCATGAAAATTTTAGAGCTTGAAGCTAAGAATTATATCCATAATGCCTTACCAAAATAATGCATTTGTGATCGATTATCTTTGTAATGGATTCATAAAAGTATCAAATTATTAACAACATGATGGGAAAAAGAAATTTAAATTTATGAAATAAATTTTCAGTATACTAATTATAATCTAAAATAAGTGCAGTTGTTATGTTCAAGAAATTTAACGTTACACAATTCTTGAAACGTAACATCAAATTATGCCATAAAAATATAAAATAATTAAGAAATAAAAAATACCTCCCTGCACTCATATTTCACAAAGCGTAATTTAACATTATTTAGCATACGAAATAAAGTTGTAATATTGTAATCCTAAATCACATGCGTACACAAAAGAAAATTTACTTTTTCTTAAGGCATATTTCGCAGCCAAGGGTGTAAGGATCTTAAGTTTTACTAACGTTTATTTTATTTTAAATCTTTACTATCACTTCTTATTTTCTACTTCCGGCCAGAATTATAAGCGTGAAGGTTTTTATGCAAAGTTTGTCTGGCGAACGCCAAGTACTTAAGTTGTGGCTTTTTGCCAAGCAAGAAAGAGAGAGGAAGCAGTAAGTCAACGCAGGCCGCTTACCTTAGAAGTTACGCAGTTGTTGTTCGCCTTCCAGGCCAGAGGTTTTAATCCTCTTGATAAATTAAACGTATTGTAGTGTTCACAGTCTCTGTGCTACATACGCTTCCTGTTATTATAAGGCCAATCTTCCACGTGTATTATTCTAAAGTTAAATTAGAGTTTAGATTTATTTTTATACTTTTTTACGTTAGACCCCGAGTGGAGGGTCAGTGTATTCCGAAGTACGGAAGTTATTGTATATAGAGAAAAATAAAGGGTTTTGTATACCCTTCATGTGTATCCTGTCTACTTACCACAAGTGAACATAGCTTTAGTAAGCTCTCTGTTCCGAGTCAGGTCCTTGTATGTTCCCGAAGAAGGTTAGAAGGAGCATTGAACCTGATAGTGGCGCCCAACGAAGAAGAATAACCATGGCCGAGTTTCAAGAAGAACCTGTGCCGCCTGCAGAAAGGGCTCAGAATCCAGAAATGCCAGCTGCCGCCCTGGAAGGGTTCGGTTACATCGTCCAGACCATGCGCGCTTCGATGAAACCAGAAGCAACGTTTAATGGAAACTCACCGGTAACCAGTTTTTTGGAAAAATTGGATGACCACTTCATGCTCTACCCCATGCACGAGTTTCAAAAAGTTACCTTAGCTACCAGCGCGTTGAGGGGCCAAGCGCTTAACTGGTTCAAATGTATCGGCAGAAGTCTCTTGGGTCAAGCAGGAAGTCCCACCTATACTTACGAAAATTTCAAGACTGCCCTACTAAAAGCCTTCCCTGTTGTAAGGGATCGTGCGAAATTAGAAACGGAACTTTTTAGTATATATCAACAAAGAATCGAAAACCTCTCGAGCTTTATTTTAAGAAAAATTCACGTTTTCAAGCTCTTGTATGGAAACCGTCCGGATCCAGAAATAATTCAAGTGATTTTGCCGAGGTTACTACCCCAAGTGCAAGACTTTATTGAATTAAGAAATCCGACTACACTGGAAAAGTTATTTGAGCTAGCAATCCAGTTTGAAAGTAGAAGAACGGCGGACGTCGAAAGAAGACGCCAATATCAACAGCGAAACCAATTTGGTACGCCAAGACTACAGCAAACTCAAGCATACGGCTACGGAGAAAAAGCGAATCAGTGGGCAAGGAAACCCGAGCATTCAAAAACAGGCCGGCGAACGTCGACAGTTCAATAGCAACCCAGGAAAAAAGTCTCAAGGCCAGGGGAAAAAGAAGGAAAGCACGGAAAGGAAAAATAATTTAAACTAAAACGGATTTCTGCTGACGAGAGGGTGCGGAAATCCGAAGGCCACGAAAACCCCTCTTCCTACAAGTTAAATAAAGTAATGGTGAAAAATTTGACTCTTCCGAAGATTGAAGTCTTGGTGAATAATATCCCAGCCACCGCACTCCTGGATACCGGCGCGCAGTGTTCCTGTGTGGCAGAAGAGTTTTTTAGGAAGTATTTTCGCAAATACCGCATATATAATGCGGATAATACGACAGTGTTAGCGGCGCAAGGAGAAAAATGTAAGTGTATAGGTAAAGTACCTTTGTATATCCGTATCAAGGACGAACAAGTAAAGGTGATGTTTTTTATAGTAAAGAATTTGCAAGCATATTTGATCTTAGGAATAGACTTTCTTTCAGGCGCACAAGCTACACTGGATTTTAATGAAGCGTCCCTTAAGCTGACAATGAAACCAGTGCGTGTAGAAAAGGTTGAACCGCAAGGGTTAAATCTTGACCACCTGCCTAATGACGAGCAAGATAGAATCCGACAAGTGGTAAGTGAATTTGCTTCCTTATTTAGTGATATTCCAGGATTTACTCAGGTTACTAACCATAGTATTGACACCGGAGATGCATTGCCGGTTCGTCAAAAACCATACCGGTATGATAAGAATAAGGAAAAAATTATAGAATGGCATATTACCGATATGCTACGTAAAAAGATCATAACGCCCATCTCAAGTAGTTATGCTAGCCCGGTGGTTTTATGTAAGAAAAATAATGATTATCCTTTGGAGCATCCAAAAAGGTGGAGATTCGCTATTGATTACCGTAAATTAAATTCCATAACGAAATATCCGGTATATCCGTTACCGATCATAGAAGAAATTTTAAGAAATATAAAATCAACCAAATTTATGACGACTTTAGACTTAACGACTGGTTATTTTCAAATAGGGGTGAGGCCTGAGGACGTGCCTAAGACTGCTTTTATAACCAAGTCTGGCACTTATGCATTTTTGCGTATGCCGTTTGGCCTTTCAGGCGCCCCGGCAACATTTCAGCGATGCATGGACATTGTGTTAAGACCTGTTCTTGGAAAGTCCACATTTATCTATTTAGACGATATCATTATTACTAGTGATAATCTCGACCAACGTATACAGGATTTAAGACAGGTGTTTTCTTTATTAAATGAGGCCGGTCTAAAAGTTAATGTCGAAAAGTGCAAATTTGCAGCCCCTGAATTAAAATATTTATGTTACAAAATATCTGAAAAAGGGATCGAGACAGATGAATCAAAAATAATCGCTGTACAAAAGTATCCGACTCCAAACACGGCAAAGAAGCTCTCTTCTTTTCTAGGACTTTGTTCATATTATAGGTCCTTTATAAAAGATTTTGCGGCTATCGCTGAGCCATTGTTAAAATTAAAAAGGAAAAAGGCAAGATTCTCGTGGACGGCCGAAGCCAATAGTGCTTTCGAAAAATTAAAACAAGCATTAACGCAAGCCCCTGTGTTGAAATTTCCTGAAAAGGATGAAAATTTAGAAACTTCAGCGGATGTTTCGGATTATGCGGTAGGAGCGGTACTTTCGCAAAATCAGCAGCCCGTGGCATTTTTTAGCCGAACTTTAAATCAAACACAAAGAAACTATTCCGCGACCGAGAGAGAGGCACTTGCAGTTCTGTTAGCAGTGCAAAAGTTCCGAGTCTATTTTGGAAAGGCGCCGATAACAGTATACTCTGATCATGCGGCGGTAACTAGTTTGTACTCAGGGAAAAATTTATCCCCAAGGTTAATAAGATGGGCACTCAAGCTGCAAGAATATAATCTGGTAATCAAGCATACCCCCGGAAAGGAAAATATCGTAGCAGATGCCCTATCACGAATTAAATTAGACGAACAGGGTAATACCGTAAAAGTTGCAATGCTTACAGCGTGTACAATAAATTCCCGAGAAACTGTAATAACAGAACTGGGTAAGGATCCTGAGTTTGGAAGTATTTATGAGTATTTGAAGGAGCCTGAAAATTTTAGCCACCAAGATATTGTGGCGATAAGAAATAGGGCGGCCCATTACGAACTAATAGATGGTCTATTATTCTACACAAAAACTACGAATTCCAACAACGAATTTCGACCTGTTATCCCAGCTAGTCTTAGATTAAATATCCTGCATGAGCTCCATGACAGCCCTTTAGCTTCTCATGCTGGTATTCGAAAAACTATCCAACGCGTACGCGAGGCAGTCTACTTTCCTGAACTGCAAAAGTTAACAAGGGCGTATGTCCAGTCCTGCCCAACATGTCAAGCCGTTAATTATATTAATTTCCGCCCGGCCGGGTTTCTAAATAGTATTAAATCCGAATTTCCAAATGAAATAATGGGCATCGATTTATTGGGCCCTTTCCCAAAAAGTCAGTTAAATAAAAGTCGCTATCTCCTTGTTATGGTTGATCATTTTAGTAAATCGACCGAAATTGTTCCCTTAAAACGAGCCTCCGCGAAATTGGTTACCGATTCTATTTTAAATAAATATATTTTAAAATACGGGGCGCCCCTAAAAGTTATATCGGATAATGGTTCTCAACTTGTAAGTAATATATTTGAAGACATGTGCCAAAAACTGGGCATACGTCATTTAAAAATGGTCCCGTATCGGCCGCAATCAAATATAGCGGAACGGGTCAACAGAAATATAGTGAAAATTATCCGTAATTATGTTAAAAATTTTCATAAAAGCTGGGATAACTATGTCAATGAATTTGCTTTCGCCCTTAGGACCGCAAAACATGATACAACGGGCAAAACTCCTGCTGAGTTATTTCTAGGCAGAAAGATTATAACACCGTTAGATAAACTATTTTATGTGCAACAAAGAGCCCCAGAATTTAAAATGGGTGATATAGAAAAACTAATAAAAGAAGCAAAAAAGAATACGGAAGTAGCACAAAGAAAACAGAAATTATATTATGATTTGAAACGACGGGGAGTAACTTATAAAGTAGGGGATGAAGTTTTAAAAATTAAGCATTCACTTTCTTCAGCACCAGAAGATAAAACTGCCAAATTTTTTCCACGATTTGAAGGACCATATGTTATAGAAAAAATAACTCACGCTGTTGTAGTGTTAAAAGCCACAAATGGTGAAACCTGTTCCGCAAACATTGATCAAATTAAGCCCTACTTCGATAGATAATAAAATGCAAATCTTTTCAGATCTTTTGCAGGATCCGGCACGGCAGACACCGCAGGTACAAGTTCCAGAGGTGAAAAAACGACAAGTACAAGGGCAAGCCAATGAGAGACAGAAGCAAGTGAAAAGAAAATTGCCCCGCGGAAAAATGGAAGGTAACAAGAAAAAGAAGCCGTTCCACCGTCCACAAAACAGAGTTCACGAACACCCCCAGAATGAAGAAGGGAGAAGGACGACGTATGTGAAGAGGACCAGGAGAAATGACGGCAACTATAACCCGGCTTTAAAACGGAAGATCTACTCATCCGACAGGACTCTCCGCAGCAAAAGTCGCCGAACTGCGGAAGGGCCATCAGCGGCGGAGGAAAAAGTACAAGAAAAATTTGAACGGCCAACAACGAGGTCCAAGCAGGATCACGACAGAAGTTTCCCGGTTCCGCCAAGACCAGCTGCCATCAAACGGCAAAGACCACAAGCAGAGGAGAAAAGGAAAGTATTCAAGGGTGGCCGTACTGGTGAAAAAAGGAAGCTTCCAGAGGAAAGCACTGAAGGGCGAGCCCGTACAAGAAGGAGGATAAACCAAGCTACTATTTGCAGTACCTTTAAAGACTGGGCCCAGAAAAGGATGTCCGAATATTACAAAGATAAGTAAATTTTATGTTACTTTGCAAACTTAAGTTAATCTTTCATTCTTACTGCAAGTGGCAGATTTCAAGAAGTTTTACCTCATGCGAGGTCTACCTTTATCGCCAAAAGGGCGAGAAATGAGTTGTGACCGATTTTCGTATTATGTTTTTAAATTACTCGTGCGTAAAACTAAAGTTGATGTATAATTGCGTTGTGTAAAGACTTAAATATTGTAAAAAGTTATTGTATAAATTTTATTTAAAACATTCTAGCAAGAAAGAAGTTTTAGTCTGAAAGACTTTTTGAAATGTAGTATTATTTCAATGTAGAAAGAATTGGCACTTGCTTTGAAAAGAATAGAAGTTAACAATGTACTACTAATGTATGTTTTCAAATGTGTAAAATTAACGGCATGTTGATATGTTCTTATATACATGTGAAATGTTATTTTAAATGTTAAGAAATACCGTGATATGGTAAAAGTGAAAGTAATGTTAAAAATTTGTTATTCGTGTGACTGTAAAGATTAAATCATGGCGAATATGTGGTAAAGGTTGAATGATGTAGTTAGGCTCTCTGACGCTACACTTTAGAGTTAGCCACTTTTAGAATAGTACCTCAGGGTTTAGAGTTGAAAGTAGGGTGTGTTAAGAGGTCTCGTTATGTTGAATTTTAACACGTTAGTGTTTTGATTGTAGGAGGAAGTGTGGCACACGTAGACAGAAACACATTCGTGTTTGGTGTTTTTTTACAACACATGTCAGAGAGCACGGGGAGAGATAATTAAAATAGTCATGAATAAAATAAGAATGTTAAGAGAAGTATATTCTATATGTTACTTGCAATGTCATTGTGTAACATTTCATTAAACTAGTTTTCCTTCCAGATCTCTGGAAGGAACCAGAATTGAATAAAGCTCCTGTTTAGATGCAGTACAGATGAAAAAAAGATTGTTGTATATCCTGGGAGCTGCTATTGTAACAAATTTCTTTCTTTTAAATTTTCTAGTTTCTAGTTAAGTTATGTTTGTAAAAGGTTGGCCTCGTGTTAGATTCTAGAGCTAAAAGTTTTCAACAAGGTCGTTTTAGACCTCAGTTTCAAACTAATTAACTCTGGCGGGAAGTATGTAAGGATCTTAAGTTTTACTAACGTTTATTTTATTTTAAATCTTTATACTATCACTTCTTATTTTCTACTTCCGGCCAGAATTATAAGCGTGAAGGTTTTTATGCAAAGTTTGTCTGGCGAACGCCAAGTACTTAAGTTGTGGCTTTTTGCCAAGCAAGAAAGAGAGAGGAAGCAGTAAGTCAACGCAGGCCGCTTACCTTAGAAGTTACTCAGTTGCTGTTCGCCTTCCAGGCCAGAGGTTTTAATCCTCTTGATAAATTAAACGTGTTATAGTGTTCACAGTCTCTGTGCTACATACGCTTCCTGTTATTATAAGGCCAATCTTCCACGTGTATTATTCTAAAGTTAAATTAGAGTTTAGTTTTATTTTTATACTTTTTTACGTTAGACCCCGAGTGGAGGGTCAGTGTATTCCGAAGTACGGAAGTCATTGTATATAAAGAAAAATAAAGGGTTTTGTATACCCTTCGTCTGTATCCTGTCTACTTACTACAATTAGTGAACATAGCTTTAGTAAGCTCTCTGTTCCGAGTCAGGTCCTTGTATGTTCCCGAAGAAGGTTAGAAGGAGCATTGAACCTGATAAAGGGAGTTGCATAATTTCTTCAGTTAACTTAGATTTCTCCACTTACCGACTAATTCTAAACATCTTAACACACCTCATAAACAGAGCTTTAAAAATTACTCATACGATATCATAGGTATCTCTGCTTAAAGCAATAGTTATGTGTGATCATCTCATTTCTTAAGAGACATTCATCAAGAATCCGGTATTCAACGTAAAGATTTTAGAATAGCTATTAATAACATTATATATTTTATTTAAAACATACTAGCAGCCTGAAACATCTCTTCAGAAAGGCTGTAAATTACTAATTACTATTTTTTAATCTGACACATTAGAGGAAATTACATTTCAGAACAGCTTGCACATTCACAATATAATGTTGAAGGCAATAAATTAGGTCATAGCTCCAAGCGATCCTGCCATGTCCCCCAAAACGTGTTATTTCAAAATGCAGAATTGATATATCTCTCAAAAAATAAAAAGCTTCAGGTAAGCAAAGCGATGAGTACCAAGTAATAAACAGGTTAAAAAAATAAAGAAACTAAAATGAATACGACTGATGGCCAATCCTTACGCACACATAAGCAATAGAAAGGAATCCAAAATAAAACAAATTAGTGTTAGTCTAACGGAGAAAATCTCCACCTAAGCTTCCAGCTTTTATACTTTTGTACTGGTACTTTCTTCGCAACCAAACCAGAAGGTTGATATTTCAAATAAAATTTAGAAAATAAAACTAACAAATACAATTAACATAAATATATCGTTAACATATTAAAACAAAGTAATACGGATATAGAAAGTAATTAAAATAACATTAAAATGCTTTATAAAAAGCAAAAACGCATAAGAAGGAAACAGAACTCTGGGTAAATTTAATAGACCGGCCAAAGGGCAGAAAAATATAAAAATTTTGGTTTCGGGCTAAAAGACTATTAAAAGAGACGCGCCAAAAGTTTGGTTCAAAAAGACAAAATTTCAAGGTGCTACAACTGCCTCGTCTAGCCTCGCAGTTAAGGCATGAAATTTGGTTATTTTCTTTAAAATACCCAAACTAACATCAAATAAACAATGAGCATGCACTATAATCAGTTACACTGTAGAGTTCCTCACTTTGTAAATGCCAATTTACAGTTGAACGTGAAGAATCTTAAGAACTGATAGGCGAGTAATCGCTTAAGTTCGTGTGACAAAAAACAACAAGATGGAAGGGTAAATAACCCTTTATTATTCAAATAAAATTTAACAGAACTCTGTCTTGGAGTGTAAGTAAAAGCCGACACTTGGGCTTTAACTTAAGAGGTTAAGAAGTAAACTAAAACTAATCTAAACTAAAAGAGATGAATCTTGAAAGATAACAAGATGTATAGTGTTTATTCTAGTTTTATTTACAATGCTACTTTAAAGGATTTGAATATTATTGAAGATTTATGGCATTGTCAAATTTATTATGAAAAAGACAGTTGTTTCAAAATAAAATATTTTAAGCTATCAGCAAGTAAATTCAAAAAACAACTTTGAAAAATTGCTTGTGTAAAATGAATGTTTTAAATGTATTATTTAGTAATGAATCCATTAATCTATTATATGCACAGTAGCACTAATTATTAAACATAATTTTGAGAATATCGACAAGCAAAGCACTTAATGAAAAAGATACTTTTTACTAAAGATATTAGCATTCTGTATGAATGACAGAGAATATATGTAATGAATACCATGGCCAAATACCTATATAAAGAAAAAGAAACACAAAAAAAAAGTATTCTCTACCTCGACACTTGAAAAAGTAATCCTGCTATCCAACATATAGTTAATTTCTGATTACATGATATTGCAAGCATTTTCTTCAGATTTTTCCTACAACTGATTAATTGAATACTGGTAGTTTGATCTGGTTTCATATCATGGTTAAAGGGCTGGCTGCATGGTTGATTTTTCTAGTTTTCCTCATATGTAATGCAAATATAAGCCAGCTTCCCTTAGAACGTTGTTCAAAAAGACATCTTTCTTCAAGTCGATAGCCGGTATTCTTTGCCATATTCGAATAACCTAAACTTTCCTTCCGATTCTACATTGACATGATGTATGATGTATGTATTGTAAGCAAGACAATGATCATTCCGCCTCTATCCGTGCGGCAGGAGTATATTTAAAACATGTCAGAATCATGGGATTCATAACAAAATCGACCATGTTTTAATCTTGAAAACTTAATAAATTTTCCCGATTTTCTTACGTCATGGTTTTCACTAACAAGATATTTATAGTTTTGTTCAAGTTCACAAGCAGTTGAGCAATACAATTGCTGAATACTGGTAGTTTGACCCAAGTTTGAATCTTCAGTATTCAATATCTTGGGCCATCACACTGTCATACCCTCTAAAGTTATTACTGCTTGGCGTAATAACAATCTCACTTGACCATGTTACCCACTTTGTCAAAACTAATATATCAGCTGCAGGCTCACCAAAGACTCTCACTATAAGAGATATTTAAAAATATCTTTCTTAGAATACAAATATGTTTGTCAACGTCTGGCAACAATTCATAAACTTTTCACGCAAGGCATTTACGACTCATTTCAGATACAACATTTTGAGAAGTGTTTCATCTGCCTTTTTCATACGTATGGCTGCATCATTCAGAAGAACATGATGTTGTCATGTTTAATTTCATCAGGGGTTTTCCCACATCTGTAATAAGGAGAAATAATTTCAATGATATCCTGGAACTGGAATTTTCCTAGGGCACATATTAATTTGTCAACAGCATTGGTTATTTCATAAATGGAAATGAGAATATTGCTTTTTCCATTCTCACTTTCGATATTCTAAATTGCACTAATGTATATAGCATTGAATTAGGTCCATTTTAAGATAAATTTGCGGAACATCATTTCCAAACATATTTTCAAACATATTTTCAGAGATGGACTTTCTTTCAAGATTCAGATAATTAAGATATTGTAATATTTTGTTATTTAACAAATAAATATATATTTATTATTGAAGTGGCAACGCCATATTTGTATAATGTAACCGTTGCCCAGCAACGTAAGAAATTGTTTAAAATGAGAATTCTGAAGTTTTACCAGCTGTATGAAAATGTTGCCACTAAAGAATTTTATTCAAATTATCTATCTCCCTAAACTAAAAATAAAATTTATGTTTTATTAAGAAGATCGTCTGTTATTTTGTCAATTACTGCAAAATACTTTAGAATGCATTTAGTGATCATCAGTCTTAATCAGAAAAAGAGTGCAACTCTACAGAAGACATTCCTTATGATCAAACTGACCATTTTGTAGGAAAAGATAAAGCAACAAAATGGAAGAAAGAACACTTTCGAATTCAAAGATTCCCATAATATCATAAAAAAATTGCCTGGCAATACACATATATATAAAGATGTGGCTTCACCCATCGATGCATGGAAGCTAATATTGATGACACAATGATTGAAATTCTTGTGAGATGCTCTAATATTTATGTAAAAATATTTCGGGAAATTTTAAAAGAGACGCAAAACCTATGGAGAAAGAAGAGTTTCTTGCTTTTTTAGGACTCCCACATAGCTGGATTGCACAAATCCTCCCATGTAAATGCTAGAGAATTATGGGCGACTGATGGAACAGGATTGAATATTTTTCATGAAACAAATGAACTATAAGCGTTTTCTTTTCATTCTTAGTGCCGTACAATTCGATAATGTCGGAACACGGGATGACAGAAGAAAGAGTGATAAATTAGCTCCAATAAGAGATTTGTTTGAAAATTTTTTCGAGAATTGTCAAATTATATCATATAGGGGAATACATGACTTTGGACGAAAAGCTAGAACCTTTTTGAGAACGATGCTCCTTTTGGCAGTATATACCTAAGAAACTTGCAAGATATGGTATAAAGATATTTTACTGTGGTTTATTTTAGAACCTTCTATACTTTCAACATGGAAATTGACTCAGGTCAGCAGCCAGATGGGTCATACAAGAAATTCAACAGTTCTTGTGAAAAAGCAAAGTGCATCCTAGCTTCATTATACAATTCTGGAAGAAACGTTTTTCAGAATTGTCATGTTTTGTTTGACACAGACAGTTGGTATACAAGTTATGAATTGGCCAATTTCTTACAGAAAAATAAAATTTCTATTGTTGGAACAATATGCAAGGATAAGATTATCCCACCTGAATTTGTGTCGAATAAGAATAGAGAACAGCATTCAACTCTCTTGGAGTTTCAAAAGGATATAATGCTACTTTCTTATACGGCTGAAAAGAACAAATGTGTTAATCTTTTCTAAACTATGCACTATGATGACCATATTGATGAAAGCACGGGAGATTTGAAGAAATCTGAAGTAATTACGTTTTATAACATGACAAAAGGAGCAGTTGATATAGTCGACGAAATGACTGGCACTTATTCTGTGGCCAGAATATCAAACCGATGGGCATATTTTTTTCGCTGTTAAATATTGCCGGCATAAATTCAAGGATCTTGCTTTTATATACTAAAACTCTACCAGAGAAGTTCAGGAATAGGAGGCACTTCTGATTTGGCCTTTGCCATTTGAGATCCTCATTTGAAATCATAACAGAAACAGTAGGAATACAACGAAGATTCTGTTGAAGATTCGCAAACAAAGAAAAGAAAATTATGTTACCGGAGATGTTACATGTGCTCAAGAAAAAAAGACAGAAAATCAAAAACTGTATGTGTGAAGTGTAAAAACAAAATATGTCAAGAACACTGTGAAATAGAAGCTTCATGTATAAACTACAAAATATCTAATTTTTCTTGAGCCTAATTGATTTGAAAATTAATTATATAACTCATTGTCCATGTAATAATTCTGCATAATTTGGATTATAATTGCATTCAAAAATAAAAAAAAAAAAATAAAAAGTAAAAAATTTCTCATAGAAATCAATGATTCCTAGTCATGTGAAGAAAATGTAAGTACTTTTATTTGTTATTAACTTCAAAATTAACATTATTTTTAAGCTATTTCATATAATAAATGTTTAAATTAATACAGAATGCATTATTTTACTGAATTGTAATATGTCATTTAATTGTGACGCGCGTTCTCGTGTTAAATAATACAGCGAGCGCCCTCCCGGGTTGCATATAAGCAAAATGTACACTGCTAGGACAACGGCTTGAATTTGGCCAATGACAGTCCAGATGAGGGTTTCATTAACTCCGTCCACATGAGTGACGTCATATTTTTGACGTTTGTTTACATTCTACTGTTCAGAGTTACGAAGTGCGTTTTTTGAATGTACATTTAGTTTTTCGGAATAAAAGTGTATATATATGCGTATATATTTGTATATAACCGATTTAATGTTTGTTTCGGAATATTAAGGATTATTCTACTGTTCCAATACAAAATTAGGTCTAGTCAGATAGAAGTTACTGATGGCTGGAAGATGCATGTAAAGTGTGGTTTACAAATTATTCTGCATATTGATAATCAGAAACTTTTAAGTGATAATGACTTAAATCATCTACTATATAAAATGTACCTGCGGTAATTAAACCAAGTGAAGTTAATGTTAAGTTAGTGAATCCAAGTGCTATTATGTGTCAGTAATTAATGCAGTAAATATTTTGAACCAAAATGCCACCAGTAACTATTGCAATGAATTGACATAGTGTGTGTCAAGAAATCCTTAAAATACATTTCACATATACCTATCTGAATATTTACAACATTAATTGTGCTTTGATTAAGAAATCAATATGCTTTCTTAGAAATAAACTTCATTTCATTATTAGAATGTAAAGAGTATAAAAGATGAAAAAGTGTGTCCACTCTAATGAACATATTGGAATGTAATTTAGCTGTGAAACTACTGAAGTTAAATGATGAACATGTTATTTAATAAGAACTGAATATATTTAAGATATGCTACCAGCTCTGATATTTCAAGACTGTTGGATATGCTTATCTATGAAGATTAAATCACTATTAACTGACAAATTATGGTTCTGGTAAAGCATATATCAGATTTGGAATCGTAGAAAGGAAGTTCATTGTTTTTCTGAAATGTAAAGAAAATAATACTGAATAACTGTAAGTGCTTAGTGTAATAGACCTACTAAAATCTAATTTAGTTATAAAACTGCAAATGCTAAATAATGCTGAACATAATTTAACAAGAACTGAATTTAGAAAGATATGTTATGCTATTTCAAGAGTATCGAAAATGCCTAACAATGAGGTATCATTACGTGTTCTAAGGTGTAATGTTGAATTGATACCAATAAGTATACTTTTATTTCCTGGAAACATACCTTCAAGTGAATTGTGTGAATGTGTGTTTACAGTTCTTTACATCTAGTTAAATACAGTGAAACTTACATAAGCCAAAACTGAATGGATTAAAAAAAAATAACTTAAAGTTGTAGACTAGAATAGAAGAGAAACACGCTAATGTGACAATCAAAACCGTGAAAAACAACCTTATATTTAGCGTAGGTATAATGAAACACTCAATCGATTTCGAGGGCAGCTAAAGGTCCCTCCTCATCAGGAGAAAGAAGAAAATAGGAATCACAGAAACACGTGGTGCTTATCAGCACTGCACGTCGTTATAACTAGATTTTTAATCAGAGTTGCACTGGCCGCCTACTTTTACTGAGCCAGGCTGTCTGATCAAGCATAAAGAAATATTAGCGAAGTTAAAATAGGGAGCGAGGGGCAAATGCACATTACGCTCAAAATCTGAACTTCAAATAATGGAAAGCAACCACTGAACGGATTTTTATACCCTCTGGTAGTACCAAGTGCGAGGAGGTAACGCCATCTATCGGCAAAAATAATTGAATTAAGACAGTAGAATTTTAAAGGCATTAGGAAGGACTGGATTGGACTTCAAATCATTAACTAAACTTTCTAAATCTTTGTGAATGTGAAAAGCCTCAAGAAAATCCAATTCGCCTATGGAAGAAGCCTTTTGGATGATTTTTGCAGACCCCAAATCAAAATTATGGTTAAAAGTCCAGCTATGATACGCTATTGAAGACTTGTTAATTTCCCCTTTTTTGACATAAGATTCATGTTCCTTGATACGAAACTTCAACGCTCTTTTTGTTTGGCCAATATATCTTAAACCACATTGACATGATATACTATAAATTCCCCAAGAATTCAAGACAGAAACGCAATCTTTTAGAATCGAAGGGTGAATTTTATTAATAGGGGAGAAACCGACTTGAAAATTGAATTTCTGGAGAATCCGTGCAATTTTATAGCTAACAGAAGGATAAAATGGAAGCACGACAAGGTCATTGATATTATTTCTAACAGTGGAATGTCTTCTTTGATGGGAATCTGAAAATTTTTTGACGGCTTTTTCAATAATCACGGGAGAAAATCCACGGTCAATCGCAACTGCTCTCAAATAATTAAGTTCATTGGTAAGCAAAGATTCAGAGGAACAAACTTTTAGCGCGCGGAAAACATAATAGTAAAAAGAAGCCATTTTTTGCTTAACAGGGTGGCATGACTTGGCATGGGGTGGTAAACAAACTGCAAAGGGTTTACGGTACACAGTGGTGCTAAAATCGGTTTCATTGCGGATTATAAGAATATCGAGGAAGGGGAGGGAATTGTTGGATTCAATTTCAAGAGTGAATTGGATGGCTGGATCAATTGAATTCATAATAGATAGAATCTCGGATAAATCCTGTTTATAACCGTCAAAAAGTGCGAAAGTGTCGTCAACATACCGAATCCAAAGACGAAAAGATAATTTATCAAATAATTTCATCTCAAAATAGTGCATATAAATGTCAGCAAGTACCGGACTGAGAGGATTACCCATAGCCAATCCTTCAACTTGACGAAAATATGCATTTTGGAAAACAAAGTGGGTTTGACTTAGAGAAGTTAAAGTTGTATTTCAAATTTTACATTTTGTCATATTAAAGACTGATTACCTGGGTTTCCACTGATGGTTGGACTTGATAAAATATGTCTTGAACAGGCAAAATTTTTTTTTCTTCTGAGAAAAAGCATTTAATATTGATTTTCTTACATTAGTATGTATTTTTAACTGTGAAGTTTGTGCATTTAAAAATTTTAATGACATGCAAATTATTATATTTTCATTTATTTCCAATTTCATTAAAAGTATTTTTTTACAATTTATTGCCTGATTTTATACATTACATGTATGAGTAATAAATAATTATTGTAAATATGCTATGTAACGTATATTGTGATCTTGATAATGAAACAACTTATATATTATATATGTACGAGTCATGCATTAACTCATGGCAATTGAAATTGAATTGTTAGTAAGAAATTAATGATAATAAGATGCATTAATGTATCTAATAAGATGTATTATTGATGACAGTACATAAAATTAATTAAAACTGTAAGATATATGGTTAAAAGGTACTATTTTATTTTCGGAACCAGATTTTGTATGGATGGATGGATGTATTCATGTTACGTGTGTGTATGCACACACACTTATACACACGTGCATAGGCTCACCAGTGGCAGAGTGGTAAAATCTTTTAACACTGAATTCGAATCCAGGCAAATTCTTTGGCTTCATGCGCGTTTTCGTGGTTTTCTCCATTTGTAAAGTGTATACCAGCCAGTTTCCTCGAAGAAATGATTTTCTTCAAGGCATCCTTTCCCACAGGCAGATAGACCTAGTGTACTTTGCCATACTAAACTAAAATGAAACCCAAACCACTCATGGATACATACATTACATGTCTGAATCCTGTCCCGATAACAGAAAAGTACCGGTCAAAATTGGGCTTTTAAAGATTGTGAAAAGAGTTTTGAATTAAAATCCAGACTATAATTTCATTATCTTGTAATAAATACATTGGACTTAAGATTGCACTGTAACTATTTAATATGAGTTCCACTAAGCTGTCAATAATGCTTTACATTAAGTACTGAAATCAAGATCAGAATGTTATGAATTAGTATTATTGTTCGCATAAGTGCTTCACATTTATAAGTCCATTCTATTATCAATAATTTAATATCCATTCTTAATAAATAAGAACAATATGATACTAATTATTACATTTATTCATTTACAAGTTCTATGAATTGCAAAAATTTCCTTTTCCAATATCTTCTTTTACAAAATACTTTCAGTCTATAATTCCTTTTTTAAATGTTAATTTCTCTTCATCATAAGTAAAATATATGCACACATTATTGATGAAAAATTATTTAATTAAAATGTTCAAAGTATATGTTACAAAAAACAAACATATTGACGTCTATAACATATTTATTAAAACTTATTTATTTACTACACTGAAATAATCAAATTCTCAGATTAATAGATAAAGTTTGAAAAGCAGGGGTCTAAGAAATCGTGTAACATTTATTTTACATAAGAATGACTGTATATATGTTACGGTGAAACACCGAAATCTGGAGAATGTGGACATTCACATAGTCGCTTGGTGTATGTCCGAAATATTTTGCAAATACTCTTATTTCTGAATTACACCGGTAAATGTCGACATTCACCATGTGCCAATGGTGAATGTTGAACATATAAGAATATTATATTTTCTTCCGTAATTCAGTCTCGAAAAAACGCACTTGAGACTTAAAATAAGAACTTAAAACACACAGTACATTGAAAATGAGAAAGGAAAATAATAGAAGTTAAAAACTTTATAAATTATGTGATTCCAATCTTATTTATTGCAACAACATAAACTATTATTACCCTTTGAATTGCACAAGAGGTCCTTGCTTTTACAACTGCATTTATTTATGGAACACTTCCTTTTGCAATGACAGCATGTACATATACTTCTCTCTTTTTGACCTACACCAGAGCATATCTGTGATTGTCGACATACACCGGTGAGGGTCTGAAAGTACAAGAATGTAGTGCAATATTCGATCTTTCACCAACGCATTTGGTGAATGTTGACATTCTCCAATTTCGGTCTTTCACGGTAACATATACATAATGATAACAAGTTATCTTTTATTCAGACATTTCATGCTAACCTGTTTTTATTGCATTCAAGTTTTAAAACTAAGTATTTTTAATGATTTTTCTACTACTGTTTCAAAATTCTGATTTTTATGCCAGTCAGAAATGATTTTCTTCAAGTATACAGAATTAAATTATTTATTTCTGGATTAGTCATCGAGTAATTTAAAATATAATACTTAGTACTATTACAAAATTTAAGAACTCCAACTTTTAACATGCTGTTTTTTATCACATAAAAAAATTAACCAAAATGTAAACTTGTAATATTGAAAAATTTCTCTCTTAAGTAAAATTATTGCCACTACATAATTTCAGCACAAACTAAATATTACAGTATATAAAAGAATACAGTGTATTGCCTGTAAAATTAATCATACTTACAGATTAACACATGAAAATGTAAAAATTATTCATTGGGTGCAAGTTGATGGTTTTCACAACTTTTCTTAAATAGATACCCAAATTATTGATATCTATCATAAGTTGGCTAAGATTATCAAATTGTGAAAAGAAAACATACTTTAGAATTTGAAATATAAATTTTAATTATTAAATTAGGAAATAAAGCATGTTCATCTCCAAATCTTTCTGTAATTGGTTTGCCCTATTCTTTTCCCCAAGCGGTTTGTTTTTGCTTGGAAAAAAAATTAAATAATTTCTGAGACTCGGCATTACACAAACTTCAGCAGCATCGGCTATCTACCAAATGCATTTCCTTTTTCTTTCTTTTAGAAATTTTGTATTCCTGTAGAGTTTCCACTGTAGTTTTTTTCCATTGTTGATAAATTCCAAAGAGCATATTTTAAAATTAAGGCAAAAAATATCACAATTTGTTCATAAAAAATGTTGAAACTTGAAATACAACACAAAGAATGTATACAAAAATGGCAACATTGTTCTATTAAAGGATTGTTATGAGCATGGTTGCTAGAGTTTGGCACATTTTAAAAATTTGACGAGTTCTACTGAGGTGGTTGCAAGTAATAAATTAATTGCATTGTAATATGTGCATTTTTACTGTTAAGAATATAAAATTTTTGCTTATAATAAATATCTGAATATGCTAATTATTTATTTGCCCTCTTATGTAATTTTGATAAATTAGACACTATTCATTTTACATCAGTAATCTTCAGACTAATTTTAAATTTAGTTTCAGTGTGAATTTCTTTTCTTCTCTGCTTTCTTATGTTTAAATTGACGTCATGTAAAGCAACATAAAAAATAAAACTATTAAAAAATATATGAAAAGCAAACAAATGAACAGATATGAAAATTTATCAGTTCAGTTTCATAGATATTCCGTACAATAAATACCTACGTTAATTAATAGGTGAAACTAATGAAACGTACAACTTCACATACAGGATCTGTCAGAAAAATACATAGAAACTTTAATAGATGATATCTATATATTGGTTTCTAAGTTGAATTATTTTTATAATATGTAGTATGATATTTCCTTAACATGTTCGTACTCTCGCATATATGTAATACATGACAGTGAATCAAAATGGATTTGGAGGACTCTGAGGGATGTTGTGTAGTACAAGAAATCGGTTAGGCTAGAGGTCCTTCATCAAAAAATTATGGCAGAATGTGCAGCAGTCGCCTCAGACACATCGACTAAACATTGTTCAAATAGCTGCTCAGTATTGTGCTATAACTCTAGCTGTTAATGGCTACCGCTGTGACTGAGCAATCTAAGTAACTGTACAGGTACATATTAATAAATATTTTTATTAAACCTAGCATAGCCTCTGATATGTATGATTTAATTATAATTAAGTTTAATACTAAAGCACAAGAATTTTTGGCTAATCTTTGGAATATGGTAACAGGTAGTTTGGCGACATTTTGGTAAGGTGATAAATGTTACTAGCTAGGACTTTAGCAGTGTACATGGATAAAGTCAATGCCATTAATGTGTAATTCTGGGATTTTTTTTAAGTGAAAATAGGTCGACGTGTACATGGATACCGTGTATGTGCAAATCTTAAAAACGTGGCAAGCGATTCTGCACTTTTTCCCAATTTCGCACCTAATCTTTGTCATGATTAAGCATTTTTGTTCCATAAAAGTTCTAGCATAAGCGTAATTTGGCTAGCAGATTGTTGGAAAAAAATGTTGAGTTAAAAAGCACTTTGTGATAACAAAATGGCGTCCAAAAAAAAAAAAAAAACTAGCAGGTTGCTGTAGCAGAGTTGGTCGCCAAATTTTCACCAAGTTACCATAATCCAAAGATTAACCAAATTTTCTTTTATTATTAAAGTGTGTGCATTTTTTTGATAAGCCGTTTATAAATATAGATGAATTTTAGTTTAATAGAACTAAGGCCAGACCACCAGCACCTGAGTCGTAAAGTCACTGAATACTAGATATTTAGCCCAGGGTTCCAATTTTGCCGAATGCATGGGTGCTTTCATGGTTTTCCTCAAGTGTAATGTGTTTAAGAGCCAGTTTCCCTTTGAAAGTCTTCCATACAAGCATCCCTCCTGTTAAAAGCAGATAGCACTCGAGTGCTTTGCATAATTAAATAAACCAAACCAAACCGAGGGCAAAAAAATCACTAAATCAAGGGCACTAAATCATGCTACTTGGCCGGTCAAAGGGATAATGTAAGAACCTAAAACAGTATTAAAATTAATACACTGCAATTTTGTGGATGCCAATTGCCTCATATTTAGCACACATTTCTAATTAGCATCTATGTTCCCCAAAGCCTTTTATCATTTGAGCAAAGGATCTTTTGTCAAACTTGTGACTATCATACATTTTTCTGTAAACTTTTATTTAAAACTGTGTAACTTCACGTTCCCTTAAGTTAAGGATGAATATTCCATAACATGTGAAGAAAACATATATTTATTTTCTCATATGTCGAACCTTTTTCAGTATTATACTCAAATATAAGACTTCATACTATATTTAAAGTTTATATATATATATCAATAAACCAGAGCCTGATCTTTACATTAAAAAAAATCACATCACAGGAAACGAAATTTGAAATTAACACTACATGATATTCAAATTTATATAATTTTAATTTCAGCTTCAACATTATTCATTTCCTAGATTAAATCTTAACATGGACTATTTAGATATGTTATGTCCTACACTTCCTTCCCTACAAAAAAAGGGGCCCACCAGCGTCAAGCGGTTAAGTCGCTGAACACTGGTAGTTCGGTCTGAGGTTCGAATCCCGCGAACAGGCTGGCTGCATGGATGTTTTCATGGTTTTCCCCATGTGTAATGTGTATACAAGCCAGTTTCCCTTAGAAAGTCCTTCATGAAGGCATCCCTCTGCTTAGGCAGATAGCCCTCAAGCTATAAATTGCTATAAATCACATAAACCAAATCAAACCCTGAAAAAAGTTAGGAACAGATTATCATTTTAACACAATAAACTTTTTCTTTGTGATCACTTCTGAAACACTACTTCTCCTCAATATACAAATTCTGGTACTGAACATCTTTTTGAAATGACAAGATTTACACAAAAATTAAATCATGTAGAACTGCTGGTGGTCATCGTAGAGAGGGTTCACTGTATTTATTAAAGGTGAGAAATTTATTCAACTATTTCTAAAAATGCAAATTAATCAACAAAATCTGGTATTAAGTACTTTGTAAGCATAATTAATAACAACTTCCAAGTTTGATTTAGTATGTATGATAACAGTTTATTACATTAACGAATGTCATTTGCTTGACAGATATGAAGAATTTCTTTTGAGGAGCTGTTTTTCTTGGAGGGTTGGTTTAGTTTGTTTGATTATGGAAAGCATACAAGGTCTATGTGGGAGGGATGTCTTTGTGGAGGATTTTCTAAGGGAAAACTCTCATATCCATGTTACGCATAGGAAAACCAGGTAAGTGCTCATGTAGCCAGCCTGTCCAACTGAAATCAAACTCAGATCAAACTATCAGCGTTCCAGTCACTTTACCACTCAGCCGCTGTTGGGCTGTATGGGGAGGGCCATGAAGGTTAGGTTATTTAATTACGGGAAAGCCTCGAAGGCTAACTGCCAAAGGGGAGGGATGCCTTCGTGGAGGACTTTCTAACGGAAACTGGCTCGTATACATGTTACACATGGGGAAAACCACGAAAACGCCCATGCTGCCAGCCCACTCACGGGATTCAAACCTCGGACCGAACTACCAATTTTCAGCGACTTTACCGCTCGCGCTGTTGGGCTCGAGGGCCATGAAGGAAAATAATTACATGCACTGAAAACTGAATTTTAAACTAAATGTATAAAAAAAGCAATGGAAATTCACTTATCAACAGTAGTTCTTATTAAATTAAAATAGTGCTTAAAATAAATTTATAAAGCTATTGAATGAAAATTTTCTGTTAACATATATCAGACATGTGTAAGGAGTAACAGATTAATTATTTCTAATATTATTAAGTAATTTTCTTATAAAGGAATTAAAAAATAAAAACAAACAAAAGCTTCTTTAGAGAAATTATTCTACTATTAAAAATCATATACTACTGGAATTAACATCTCACTTTATCGAAAATTAAATAAATGCATTTTTAATTGATAAATCAAGTTGTGCAGAAATATTAAATATGAATACATTAATCTTAATTATTTAAAAAAACTGAATGTGAAGATGGGAAAAATTAATAGAAAAAAAGCTTTGTAGACTATTTGCTAGGAAATCTGACATTCTGAAAAATGAATACACGCATACACACACACTCACTCATATTTATATGCATAAAACACACACATATTGATAGATATAATTCACATATGATTAATTATATATTCATAATATATGTATGTGAGCATGCGTGTGTATACACACTCACGCATATAGTGAGAAATTTTGTAATGTTTGAGACATAAATTTATATTCTTTCTGGAACAGTAAGGAAATAATACTTTAAAGAAAATTTTAAAAATAGTGTCACTAGAACAAATTTACGTTGCAAAGTAAAAATGTTTTTCATTCAAACAACGCACTTCGTAACGCCGAATAACAGAATGTAAACAAACGTCAGAAATGTGACATCACTCATGTGGGCGGAGTTAATGGTGACCCTTATCTGGATTGTCATTGGCCAAACTTAAGCTGTTGTTCTAGCAGTGTACATTTTGCTTATATGCTCCCGGGTTAACTATACACCGCTAAATGTCATTATCAACCTATTTATTTTACTTCTATATGCTAAATATCTTATAACTTGAATTCTACACTGCTAAAATTATTGCTTCCATATGATAAATATCTTGCAACTTAACTATACACCGCTAAAATCATGGCCGATTAGCCGTTAGTGAGCTTGGCGAATAAATACGCAACGGCGCCAACGGATCCGCTGCGGAAGAAAACCCTTTGGCTTTTTTAAAAATATTTTAAATGTTGTCCTTTCCTAACACGAAAGTAACTTCTATACTTTCAACATGGAAATCATGCAATTTATCCCTCCTACCATCAAAGCTCTGATACCCACCAAATTCGTTAAAGTTACGTGGTCAGAAATGGCGGCATGTTTTTCAGCTCAGTATTTAGGGTAACCATAAATAGCAAGGTTATAATTTTTCATTTATCGTGCCAAAATATCGCTAAAAACATTTCTCGCCAAAAAGGACTAATACTAAAGCTGTGCCCAGTTCTGTTAGTATACACGCAGTATTTCAGTATATAAGTAGTATGTTTTCAAGAATTCATTAATACATTACACTAATTCCACAGTAATAAAATGCAAATATTTCAGTTTCAGTGGAAAACATTTTTAAAACATTATAGCAACATAATGCTAGTTGAAAGAATAATGACTTCAAACTCAAATTGCAATCACTTTCAAATTTACATGATCTCCGATTACAAAACGTATCACCGCTATGAAAATTCACGTCAACTACACGGCAAAAATATTCTATTTGGCTAAGTAGCCCCTTTTATTAAAAAAGAAAAGTCTGTTTGGTCAACTATTTAATTTTACACTTCATTGCAAAATATAATGTTCCGTGGAATTATATATTTTTTTTTATTATATAAGTATTAGGCAGTCCGTTAGAGAAAAAGTTACTGCAAGAAATGAGAAAAATAAACCAGCATATATGCAACTCATCCGGTTCAAAAAAGCAACGAACTGTCAAACTTTCACACAAGGAAACTGCATAAATTTTGTATTTAATCGTCAATTTAATGTATTTCGATCTTTAAAAATAAATATTTCCATTTCGATGACAATAAATAAAGCGAATATTTAGTAATTAAATATGTATACTCAGCTCCAATGAATCTATTTTACCAACTACCGGCATTCAAAGACCACATCTATTATTTATACACACACATACATATAGCAGCAACTAGACCAACATAAAAGATACTGCAACGTCATCTTACCGGTATAAACTACTGATTCAGTAAAAAAATTTGGAAATATTCGCTTGAATGAATTGTAGAGAATCCGACATCATTATGTCTCATCCTGAGAGCAGTTATCCACATTTAATATAAGCAAAAATAAAATTCGCTCAAACGAAATACCATTACAACACATAAACGTTAACACACCTAATCAAAAAACTAAAGAAATATAGCCGAAGCTATCAAGATTCTAACCGAGTTGGCCCCTTAACAACAGTCGGCCCCCTTAAAATTGACTGCGAAGCTATCAAGGGCCTAAGTACGGCCGAGCTAATAACAGCTTTGAGAGAGATTAGCCAAAAAAGTGGACGGGCGCTAATCAGAAATACTGATTCTCTCTCTCTAACTTAGTAAGTAGAACTTCGCGGTTAAAAACCGCTCCTCCTCATTATGTATTCAGACGTGATTCTAAAACTACGTTCTGGTCGGAAGTAGTAAGTTGAAGTTAAGAATTTGACAGGAAAGAAGTTTAACTTAAAATTTAACTGTTAATAAAATTAACATAATCCTTACAACACAATAAATGCAGTCAACATTCAGTATTAAACAAACACTGTAATTATTCAAAATGCAAAAAATAGATTACCGATAAGTTCGACACTTGAAATCAAGGAAACCATTATTATAATAGAAATAAGTAGAATTAAACCTAAATAAAATGTGTATAAATGTTTCACAATATTAAATACATTAAATACCCACATTTTACTACGGGACATGTACAAATAAAATGGAGGAGTTTATCGAAAACATATCATGACAGGTGCAGAAACTAAGGGAAAATTTCTGTTCAGTATTATCCTACGTAGAAAAATACATATGAGTTAATATTGGACTAATCATTACAAAAGCAATGCAGTCTAATCAAGCCCCACTGATTTTCCAAATAAATCCTAGTTGAGAGTTTTGTTATTTCTTGGTAGGCGCATGCCTCAAAAGTGTGGCTTTATGTGACGCTTCGATTTGTCAAAATTTACTGTCAGTTTCTAACCTTAATGAGTCCACCGGCGTCTAAGCAATGAGAATCAAGGAATGTTGGAAAATCCGCAAGGAATTCTATTTCACTTAGAATTTGGCTTGCTGTTTCGGACAGAAATTCCCTTCCTATACGGGCACTTTCTTAGTATTACGCATGTGTAATAGAAGTAACTTTAAATAAGGAAATAATCAACGAAGACAGTTGTTCTTAAGCAAATACTCTCAAATATTTTCTCTGCATTGGCAAACCAATCATTAGCCTATTCTTAAGTTCTTTCCTAGAATTTCTGATTTTGCCCTGAATGGTGCATGTAAAGTTCCATTTTTATGCCGCTTGCAGAACATAATCTTACTTGCTTAACATAATCCTTGGAGATATCTGAATTTAGAAAGATTTGAATCAAAAAATCAATGTTCAGATATTGCAGTGATTGATACTGACTAGCGTTATCATTCATGATTAATTTTTCTTATACTAATTAAAGTTTAATATTCTGACTGTTCTTTTTGACTAACGCGTTTCACCTAAACAGAAACTGGAAAACTTTATTACCAACACTACATTTTACAATGATTATTTTTCGATGTCGCAATAGAAACATTAAAAATATACATATTTTTTCATTTGCACAACCTGTTGGGTAATTGTATTAAATATTCACATATAAAAAATGTTAGATTAAAAATTGATTACCATTTTAATTATCGAAATTTGTGTGAAACTTTGGCCTGTTTAAGAGAGATCAATTTCTTTATGTCTGGTCTCATTTCATTTAGTTTTAACCGTAAATTAGGATCCACTTTTCATTTTGTTCTGTATTTAATTTTCGAATATAACAAGGAAGAAAATCTTTGTTCACACAAATAGGTTCTGAAAAAGAGCAATAAATATTTAATAGCTTTATTTGAAATGCCTTTAAATTCTTTTTTTTTTTTTTTTTTTCGGTTCAGCCAAAAGTTAACAAGTGTGTTACTTTTTAAATCTTCAGTTAGAGTTCGATCACAGGAAGTTTTTATCAATTGTCTTTTTTTCTTCAGGAGATAAAATTTCAGGTACATATTTGAACTAATCCAAATTTCTTTTCATGATCCTCTTGAAAATACTACATGTTAAAATTATTTTATCAATGAAAGGCAATGAATGATTTTTAATGTCGGATGCTAATTTATCGTTTATTTTCAATTTAGTTTCAGTTAGATACTTTCTAAAAGTAGTAAAAAGCTTAAAATATTATTACCCAATTCTGATTATTAGCTTCAGTTTTACTATTTTATATCTAATGGTAAACTAATTAACACTTTGTCCTTGTAATCCTAAATTTATTAACTTTCCTAAAATATCGGGTAAATACGCTAAACGCGTCACCATAATTCACAAAACAAACAATTCTGCAATTGAAATTTTCAATCACCGAGAAAAATAAACAATTTTTCTTTTCTTTTCAATATTTTTAATGCTAGCAGATTGTCTTGGATTCATCACCTGTGAATTATCACTTTTCCGCTTAGTCAAGCCTAGCTATTTGTCCATTTTGAACACCTAAGTTTGTTTTATTATGTTTTCACAAAAAATTAAACGCACAGTACAGTACGAGTTCTTTGAAAACAAGCAACGATATTCACAAATCTTGTAGAAAAGTAAGGAATACAAAGCAACAAGAAGACAAAATACCTTCTGTTAGAGACAACAAATCGAAGTAAAAATTGATTCTAATTGAAAATATGAGCTCGGAAATGGTGGCGGCAAGCGTGGATATGCTAACAAATCGATCAGCTCTAAAAGAATTAATGATATATTAATATTATCTTTTTATAGGAGCTCATTTTTATTTCCTATTGAATACAACGTTCATTTCTATTATTCTTTTTAAAACATATCATTTATAACAAAATTTTTATGGCTATGGCTAAAAGAATATTTAGCGACTGCTGACCTTAAACAATGCTCAGATAGCATAAATTTAAGAGTGCTGAAGAAAACGTAAGCGTGATGTTGAGGTATTTAATTTTGGAATATAATTATTAATAATACTTTGTTTCTTTCGTGTACCACCTATTTTACTCTTGCGTCCCACCAGTGGTACGCGTACCACCGGTTGAGCATTGTTGATATAAATTACACTCATGTCGATAAATTAATGATAATGCAAAATCATGCAATGGAAGAGTTAGAAGCAAAACAAATGTGACTTATTTGTAAAGATTATTTATTAAACAAAAGGTAAAGAGCAAAAAAAAGATGCTATATGTTTGATATTATTAAAAAAATTAGCAATTTTTTCTCCCTGGAGCAAATTACAAAAAACACCTATTTACAAAAAACCAATATTACATGGTTGGTAGGATTGTTAATACATTGTATGTTTCCCAGACGATGCAATACACTCCGTACAACGCCTAGGCATGCTGAGTATCAAATTATCGATCTGATCTTGGGGGATATTACGCCACTCAAAACGCAATGCTCTCCGAAGTTCCGATAGACATGTAGGAGGAAGTTGACGGGCTGAAACTCGTCGGCCAAGCATGTCCCACATGTGCCCTACTGGATTCAAGTCCGGTGAGAATGCTGGCCAGTCTATATAGGTGATATCCTCCGATTGAAGGCATTCCTTACGATATTTGCACGGTGAGGACGGGAGTTGTCATCCATAAACACATATTGTGCGCCCATGTCGCTCCGTAACAAACGTACATGTTGTTCCAGAATGACGTCCCGATACATTTGGCTTGTCATGGTTCCAATTTGAACATGCAGGTCAGTTCTGGAACCCTGAATAATTCCACCCTAAACGAGCACTCCTGCACCACCGTAACGGTTCAATCGTTCAATGATGTTCTCTTGGTGGTAACGGGTACCTGGAGCTCTCCATATGAAAGTCCGGCGAGAATCAGACTGCAAGCTAAACCTGGACTCGTCGGAAAACATCATACAAGCCCACTGTTACGGTGTCCACAATGCATGCTCTCTACTCCAGGCTAACCACAGGCGACAGTGAGTTGCAGTAAGTGGAACGCATCTGACAGGTCTACGAGCATATAGACCAATCTTCCCTACGTGTCTGTACACGATCTACCTTGAAATTGTCGTACCAGTGGCTGAAGCGACCTGACGAGACAGGTCTGAGGCTGTGCTCCGCCTGTTTCTTTTGGCAGTAACTGCCAAATACCGGTCCTCATTCGGCGTTGTAACTCTGAGGCGACCTGTGCTGTAACGTCTACTCACATTACCATCATCTTGGAATCGTTGCCAAAGCCTGGAGATGACACTCTGGGCAATTTCAAGTTCGTCTGATACTTCCAGTTGGGTACGCCCACAATTCAGACGGCCGATAATTCAACCACGTAAAAAATCATCCAAATGCGTCCTTTGTGTCATAACTATTTGGTTATTGCACTGAAATGCTTATAAAGCACCTGCGAACAATTTTACTCCTTTGCATGTATTCCTTATATATCACTCTCTTACACTCTCGCCATTGTGACGTACCATCGGTGTCATCTGGTTACTTCCTGAAATTTGCATATGATTCTTGAAGATGTGTGTATTGATTTTGCAGGTGATATATTTATTTTAGAGTTCGATTTCCGCGTGACTCCGAATTATCCTTAATTTATAGACGTGAGTGTACTTCAGATATTGTCAGAAATCCTGTCTAATTTCATGTGGCCTGAATATCAAAATTTAAGTCTAACTTTCCGTTTTCGATAGCTGATGCTTGAAATACACCACTGAAAAACTTTAAACCTAAATGTAGACACAAGTAGCGAGAAGTTAACTAAATAGTGTTAGCAGATGAGTAACAAAAGCAAATTTTAGCAATTACAATTAAGTTATACCTTACTGATTCTTCATACTGCTTTTGCTTTTTGTTAGCTGTAGACTGTTTGACTGACTAAAGGACAAGTCTGAGTTTTCAAAGCAGCTAAAAAATTACATTTCCTAAAACAAATACAAATTAATATGTAAATAACTAAATAATAAATGAATATGTAATATCGTTGATGATATGAAACTCCTTTCTTTACGACGCTGCGCATCTTAAGAAACTACCATAAAGAGAATAGGATTATTCTGTGGTATTACATCTCAATTAAATATGCAGAATAATGTGCGTAATTTCTAGTTTCGTGTGCAGAATTCCTTAAAATCTGAATTTGTTTTGCATGTGGATAAACAGGAATATTTATTTAAAAATATAAAATTTCATTTATTTTAAGGAGAAAAGGAAGTCGTAGGATTTATCT
Organism: Stegodyphus dumicola; assembly: GCF_044657685.1. Classification (NCBI taxonomy): domain Eukaryota; kingdom Metazoa; phylum Arthropoda; class Arachnida; order Araneae; family Eresidae; genus Stegodyphus; species Stegodyphus dumicola. The sequence continues at coordinate 136,625,541 of NC_140781.1, read as the reverse complement.
TGTAAGAGACCCTATTACATTGAAATGGTTTACCTAGTAATGGTATATTTCCTAAGTACACCCAAGTTTGTAGTGGTTTATTTAAAAAAGAAAAAGATTTATCATGGAATTAGGAAATGATGTAAATCAATTGACTTCCTTAGGAATGGAACCAAAGAGCTTCCAGGTTTTAGCCGGAAGTGTTAACCGCTTAGCATACAAAAACACGCACAGGAGAAAGCGATAAGTGTTTGCAAGTTAAATTCCCAAATAATATACAAAAGAAAATTATAAAAAGTGAATCCAAGTGAAATTAAAATACGAACAAATATGTAGTTTTCTAAATTTATGGAAGAGTTCTTTTTAATGTAACATATTGAAAGCAAGAAATTATGTTGCTTTAAATATCCACAATATCCACAAAAGCGAAATAACTCGTAAAGATCGTCTGATTCTTAAGATTTAAGAATTGGTTTAGATGAAAAAGAAAGTGATATAATTGTAAATTTTTACTGTTATAAAATAGCAAGTAAGAACAAAAAGTCTCTTTTTGATGACAGAAAATAAAAAAATGGAATTTAATTTAAAAAAAGAAGGAATTTCTCCTGAAACAATATAAGTACATATATACGCAAAATAGAGGGAGGAAAAAAATTAAACAAGGCAAAATTGGAAGGGAACGCAATAAAGAAAAAACACTTATCCTGACGAGTCCCTTTGGAACCTATTAAAGCATTGGTCATGTTAAATGAAATGTAAATACTTGAGAGATATAAAAGTGATCTTTAAGATTGATACGTGAAGAGAATCATCTGGGAAAAAAAGAATTTTGTCTTAAGTGTCTCGGCATACTTAGGGGTAATTCTGAAAAAACAGGGAAAAAATGTATTACATACATTTCAAATTCAACTCCAATGGACTCATTCATATAACTGAGAAATTTTATTGAAAGTACGTCTAATCGTATAGCTATGTAAATAGAATGACTTTTTCTTGTTTGAATTATGAGTACATGAAGAAAAGATAAAAATTTAAATCTGTTTGTTAAGCTATTTTAATAAAAACTCTTCGTTTTTTTTTTTTTTTTTTTTTTTTTTTTTTTTTATGAAATTATGCAGAAGGCTGATAAAAATTATACTTTAAAAGGAAAAATTAAGTTGATATTAAATATTTCACGCTTCTTCTTCTTCTTACACGCTTTTCCTTGACAAGGAAAACTATGTTAGATTCGTATATCGCTATGTACTTGATAAATATTTCTATTTCCAAGCCAATACTAGCAAACAAATGTTTGCTAATGAGTGTCTACGAAAATGAATTAAGTTCTTGAAGTTTTGTTTACGAAAATAAATTAAGGTTTTGAGTCCAATTTTTTTTTTTTCTGCTGGGGAAAGTTAAGAATTTTGTCAATCAATGTTTTAGCAACATATGAGATATAAATAGCAGATTAGGAAAGAGATTTGATAAATTTCATCTGGTTGTCAAATATGCTTTTAAAATACACTAGCATACAAAATTCATTCATTAAAGGGCCCACCAGCGGCCGAGCGGTAAAGTCGCTGAACACTGGTAGTTCGGTCCGAGGTTCGAATCCCGCGAACGGGCATGGCTGCATGGGCGTTTTCGTGGTTTTCCCCATGTGTAACGTGTATACGAGGAAGTTCCCTTAGAAAGTCCTCCACGAAGGCATCCCTCCCTTTAGGCAGATAGCCCTCGAGGCTTTGCCATAATCATACACACACATTCATTAAAGGAAACCTTGGAGGTACAGGCTCCTAGAACTACTTAACTAAAAATGCTGGATCACATATATATATTTACACTGTTTTAAAAAAATCAGCTTGAAATTTTGTATGCAAATTCCTTCGTGTAAGGTACACATGATTAACCTTTTAAGGCGAGTGTTAACTTTGGTCACAGCGAGCGTCTCTGCTGCGCAACTAACATCATTTAAAGCAGGAACACTGGCAAACGATATATCTATTATCGTTGTGAACGACTGGTTTGGTATATTTAAATATGACAAAAGACTGTCAACCTCCAGTCCGATTTCATGGCTGACTTTCTGAGGGAGTTTGGCTCGTTTACAGGTTACACATGGAAAAGACCATGAAAACGTCCATGCAGTCAGTTCGTTCGCTGGGATTCGAGACCTAAACCGAAATACTAGTGTTCGGCGACATTAACGCTCGGCCGCTGTGGGCCCGTTGTCGAAGCTTTAGTTCCTTGAAAACACAACCAATAAAGGCAATGCGATATTGTCGAAGATTTTATAGACAAATAGACGACTTTCAACGCGGTCGTATAGAGATGCGTGAAGCGAGCTGGTCATACCGAGTACTAGGCCACCACTTGCACCATACGGAGACGACTGTGTAAAAGTGATAGTAACAAAATTTGCTGCAAGGTACTCATCGGCGGAATAAAAGATCTTGAAGGTGAGGGTACACAAGTGCCAGGAAATAATGGATTACAATGCAACATTCCCTAACTGCCTCAGCGCCATTATCCGCTATCAAAGGTGCTACAGTTTCTTCTATACCATCCGTAATACCTTTCACCATATCACGGCGCTTGGCTGAAGCAACGTTGCGCTGATAATGGCTTTCCCAACATCAACATAATCGTCTGGAATGGTGTCGCAGCCGATCATCATAGCTGCCAGCTTCAGTCCTGGAGCGGATGACTGTTGAGTTCATGTGCGCCGCGGCCAGGACCAGCAGATCCAACAAGGCTTTGTTTTAAAGAAGCACAAAGGTATTATCTCTGGTGGGTGGTGGGAGGTGTTATCTCTTATGACAGCAGGTTGATTTTATTCATCCTACATACAATTTTAAAAGCTGGCGATATATTGATGTCAACCTATGTCCGTTTGCGTTACCCTTTAGGGCACGTCATCCTGGAGATATTTTCCAACAGGATAATGCTAGACCCCATACAGCTTGCTTATCACTAGACTCTCACCGTACTGTTGGTACACTTCGTTAGATAACAAGGTCATCAGATATTTGGCCAGTCTAAAACATAAAACGGGTACATGTGTCGACCGCAAGATTCGGGTTCCTCAAAATATCACAGATCTGGAGCAACAATTGGGGAATGCCTGGCAGTGTATATTGCAAGAAGAGATTAGGAATCTTTAATATTTCTCACCTCAACATGTACAAGCATACATCTTCTCTAGAGGAGTTTTAAAAGTACTAATTGTTTTTAACATTTAATGTGCAGTTGCTGGCCACTAATGGGTCTAAATGCCTTGAATTTTTAATAATTTCATCACCTATGTTATGAGCTTTACGCATATTTAATTTGAATACAAAGTTACTTTCTTCATAATATTTGTTGTTGTTTACTTTTTTCAAAAGAATGTATGTGTGCGGTTGGTTGCAATGAATCAGACATACGCTGAATGGTACGGCTGTTTCAGTATCCTCCCTCGGATCCTCTTTAAAGCAAATTTCTTGTTTCAGTTTCTGCCCAGACAAAATTACGTTGGGGCATTATTTAAACGTTACTTATCATTAAACAGAACTTGAGTCCAACAATTTAGTTTCATTTGTCGATGCAGGAAATAAAATCTTATGCACTCCTTGCTAAAGAAAGAACATAGATATTCAGACGACAAATTGTTTGTCTTACAAACAGACCACAATTCTGCACATTTAATTAATCAGTAACATTACTAGCTTTTGTGTAATGGCTGCTGCAATGTCAGATGTGAGTTGCTTTCTAGTTGCATGATGAATTCTCACCAAAAAGGAAAAATACAGAGGTTTTTTTGGATGCAGCGATAGCTTTTAGACATTAATCCCCATCATTGCCAATGCTGAGAAATTACCCATATATTCTTGTGACGACGAGAATTAGAACCAAATGTCTACCAAATTCTTCCACCCTTAAATTTATCGCAATCATATTTCCGAGCTAAAATGTTTAATAGCTCATAATGCTTATGTTTAAAAACAGAATACATTCACAAATCCCAATATACGCGTTCATAACTTGTTTGCTCAGTATTACTTATTTGCATACTGTGTGCATCAGGAGGTGTGTAGATATTACCGTGAAAGACCGAAATTGGAGAATGTCGACTTTCACCGGAGAATGTCAACATTCACCAAATACGTCGTTGAAAGATCGAATATTGCATTATATTCTTGTACATTCGGACCCTCACCGGTCTATGTCGACAATCACAGATATGCTCTGGTGTGGGTCGAAAAGAGAGGTCATAAAGTGTCATAATAGTTTAAGTTGTTGCAATAAATGAGATTTGAATCACAGGTGAATCTTCGGATTATGGTAACTTGGCGATTTTTTGGCGAAAATTTGGCGACCAACCCTGCTACAGCAACCTGCTAGTTTTTTTTTTTTTTAACGGCATTTTGTTATCACGAAGTAAAGGCATTTTTTTTACTCAACATTTTTTCCAACAATCTGCTAGCCGAATTACGCTTATGCTAGAGCTTTTATGGAACAAAAATGCTTAATCATGACGAAGATTAGGTGAGAAATTGGGAGAAAGTGCAGAATCGCCCACTGCTTTGCGTGTTTTTAAGAATTGCACATACGCGGTATCCATGTACACGTCGACCTATTTTCACTTAAAAAAACATCCCAGAAATGCACAAAAATGGTTTTGCGCACACTCTTGACTTTATCCATGTACACATCGACCTATTTTCACTTAAAAAGTCAAAGAAAATTGACAAAAATCCAATTCTTCTTACTCTTGTAAAAAGCGCCAAGCAAGGGTGATTCTGCACTTTAGCAGCAAAATTGTTTCTAAGTGCTTATTAGCTAAAATCACGATCCGAATTTCCGGAAAATGTCACATAACATGTCTCATGATCTCTAATTTCTCTGAGACAAAATAATCTGTGATTCGAACTGTGTGCTAAAGTCCTACCTAGTAACCTTTATTGCCTTACCAAAATGTCGCCAAACTACCTGTTACTATATTCCAAAGATTAGCCGAATCAAATAATTTAGTAAGTTTATTATTACTATTATTTTATTTTCTCATTTAGAACGTACTGTATAATTAAGTACGTTTTTTAACTTCTATTATTTTTCTTTCTCATTTTGAATCTACTGTGTGTTTTAAGTTTTTATATTCTTAAGTTCTTATTTTAAGTCTCAAGTGCGTTTTTTCGCGACTGAATAACGGAGAAGAAAATATAATACTTTTATATATTCAACATTCACCATTAGTACATGGTGAATGTCGACATTTACCGGTGTAAGTCAGAAATAAGAATATTTGAAAAATATTTCGGACATACACCAAACGACTATGTGAATGTTGACATTTACCGGTGAAAGTCGACATTCTCCAGGTTTCGGTGTTTCAGTGTAACATAGGTACACAATTTAGAATTAGTATGCACGCTTTTATTCATAGGATTTTACATATGTACTTGTGTACTTGTAGGTCTTCATTTAAATTAATTTAAAAAAAAATAATAAATGGAATAAATAGTGCAATTGAAAAAGGCCAGTTGCCTTTAAACAAGGAACGGAGACCTTTATTAGTAACTGCCAAAGCAACACTTAGTACTTTATTAGTAATTGCCACTCATGATATTACATGATTCAGTTTTAAGTAGTTTTGCCCAACATATGGAAATATTTGTACTAGAGAAATCTGTGAAGTCTTCTAGTTTTGTGTAAAATAAGAAAATTGAGAGATGTAACTACAACAGTAAAATCCATAATTTTAGTAATAGTGTTATAAAATTTATGATTTTAAAATATTGAAAATTAATTACATTTTGAACAATTTGAAACTTGTAACATTATTCAAAATACGTAATGTGTGTGCAAAAGTTTTACAACTGTGATATTGTGTGCGAAGCTTTGCAAAGCCTTCCCTGAAAAAAATCTAATTATATGAAATCTAAAACACAAAGACTTTTGGACTGAAAAAATTTTAATAGGATTTTTAAATATTATCCAACTTTATATTTTGCAATTATGTAAATAATTATTTTGCTGAAAATTTCAGGATTGTATTTTTCAAATTAATTCTCTTCATTTGAAAATGCATTGGCACTTTTCTCTAAAAAATCTTTTCTCTCACTCAGCAACTTTCTTCTTGAAAGGTGGAATATGTAAAATATAAAATATCTGTATTTCAAATAATAAATTAATAGTCCTTTAACATCCGTTTCATTCTAAATATAACAGCAATACATTTTTCTTCCTGCAGTCCTGATGCGTATTTAACGATGAAGTTTGAACCCCAAATCATGTACATTAAACTGCCGTGTGATCTGAAATGGAATTCGGTATAAAAAGGGTAATTACGTCGCAACTCTCTCTTCTTCTTTTCTGTTTTACCTTCTGCTTCCAGCCGCTTGTGTCACCTTACTGCAGAGTTTACTTTTCTAATTTTCTTTCTTTAAGAAGATGTAATCTGTAGAAAATTAGGAGATGCAGAGCGCACCCGCAGTGATAATGTGCATTATTGAAGAAATAAAATTATTTGTGGAATTTACGCCATGTCTTCAAGTTTTTTTGGTTTATGCATCCATCGTAATAACTATGCAACAAAGTCGTCAAGTTATGATGCACTCCTTTCCAATGCCATTCCGTTGCAACTTTCCTCTACAAAATCGTCATGTACAATAATAGTCTTATTTCAATAATAACACAGTTTTTACATCTAATGGAACAGTTTTATTACATTCATGTATAGACGTTTGACGCAGCCAATTGCAACCAAAAAAGGGAGGTGCACAACTACATATTACAGCAGTCTCATATATAAAATTTCAACGTTTGGTTGCTACTCGTTTTTGAGTTATGGGACATACATACATATGTACGTACGCATGTACAGACGTCATGAAAATTGTCCTGAATCCATTTTACAATTTGTTCGGAAGAAAGTGTCTTTTATTCTGTCCGTACTTACTTATGTCACGCAGCACAAGGAAATAAAATAATGCCATTGTATTTTTTACAAGAATAAAGATTTCGAGCGTATCTTTCCTACTTTTATAGTAATATTCTAAGTATATTCATAGAAATTTTCAGTAATGATTTTATTTAAATCTTATTTTTTTCTATATATTTTGTAATTTGTTTTAATTTTGGAATTTTTTTCAGACAAAATTTGCCCAAAATATGAATTACTTATGAGTGAAAGTTTTCACCTGACCAAAATTTAAACAAAATGCTCTAATAAACTGTGACAGCGGAAGGATAAACCCATTGTAAAGTAAAGCACATACTAAACCGAAGAAATCTCTAATATTCTGGCACAAATATATATTTTTTTTAAATATTTAAAAACAGCTTTAAGAACTTATATTAGGTGAAACTGCATGAAAGTCTAGAACCAAGGCTCTTCGAAGGATAATAGGATATAGATCCAATCACAAAAATCTCACTGCCTTGTTTAAAAACGTGTATGTTGATCATCATAGTTGCATCACCATGGTATGATGAATTAACTGGATCTTCGCCCTTGAAGCTTCGTGAAAGAGGCGGTACGGCCCGCGGGCTGAAAAGTTTGGAGACCCCTGGCCTAGATGAAAAGACCGCCGAATACTGGTAGCTTAACATTGGATAGAATCCAGATGAATAGACTGGCTGCATGGACGCTTTCAGTGTTTTCCCCATGTGTAACAATAATACAACGCTATTTTCTTTAGAAAGTCCTCCAGAAAAGCAGCCGAAACCTTAGGCATAATAATATGATATGCCAAATAATCAAATAAGCTAATCCTTCTGTCATTTAAAAAAATTTTTAAATAGCCTTGGACATTCTAATGATTATCGGATGCTAACTGCTAATGCAGGTTCAAATTCTGTGTCAGGCTTGGTGTCCTTCGCCATTTCTGTCCGGTGTAATATCTCTCCTCATAATGCACCATAGCGAACGTCGACGGTGCTGATGAGGCTGCTAAATGACAGATGAGTTTTTCTGTTCCCTACGCATTGGGAATTTGCAAGTGTCAGGCCATTTGTAGGTGGGGGGAAGAAATCCGAATGATGGAACCAGGTAAAACACCTACTGGACAGAAAAAACTCTGCTTTTTTCACATAATTACCTCATAACTATAATTAAATTACGTTCTCTTCAAAATTTTGCTCTTAACCCGCAGGAAAGCGCGTGGGTGTATCATACCCCACCCCTATATAAAAGTGGAATATTCCTAACTTGTGAAACTAAAATTCTGTGCTGCATTCAGTAGCTGAGTTTCTAGTTGTGGTTGACTTTCAGAACCGCTTTTTCTTTGCCTCTGTGTTTCAGAAAAAAGATTTATCGGTATTTTGTTGGAACTGGGGTATGACACACCCCACGAGCCTCTCCGCGTAAGTTTTCTGACCGAATATTTAGTTCAGAAATTTATTTCTAGAGTGTAACAGTAAATATTTCTACTCGCAAGTGATTTTAAAGTACTTGTCATTAAATTCTTAAGAAGTTCTAACCGCATTATGGTAAAAAGAATGACTCCCTATGAATTGGAGATGCAACGCCTGTGAGATTTATTCGAAATATTTGAAAGCGATGATTATTTCATTTCGGAAACTGAAGATGAAACTAGGAATATTTTCTACACTGTTTTTGGTTTCGCAAAAGATAAAACATTAATTTCTAATGTTCCTAAAAACGAAAAAACTGTTCTTATGCTTTCAACATTATATAACGATCGTACTATAGATGATACTGTAAGGATCTTAAGTTTTACTAACGTTTATTTTATTTTAAATCTTTACTATCACTTCTTATTTTCTACTTCCGGCCAGAATTATAAGCGTGAAGGTTTTTATGCAAAGTTTGTCTGGCGAACGCCAAGTATTTAAGTTGTGGCCTTTTGCCAAGCCAGAAAGAGAGAGGAAGCAGTAAGTCAACGCAGGCCGCTTACCTTAGAAGTTACTCAGTTGCTGTTCGCCTTCCAGGCCAGAGGTTTTAATCCTCTTGATAAATTAAACGTATTGTAGTGTTCACAGTCTCTGTGCTACATACGCTTCCTGTTATTATAAGGCCAATCTTCCACGTTTATTAGTTTAAAGTTAAATTAGAGTTTAGTTTTATTTTTATACTTTTACGTTAGACCCCAAGTGGCGGGTCAGTGTATTCGGAAGTACGGAAGTTATTGTATATAGAGAAAAATAAAGGGTTTTGTATACCCTTCATGTGTATCCTGTCTACTTACCACAATTAGTGAACATAGCTTTAGTAAGCTCTCTGTTCCGAGTCAGGTCCTTGTATGTTTCCGAAGAAGGTTAGAAGGAACATTGAACCTGATAATACTATTGGAGAAAATAAAACATCAAGAATTATATGTTTTTATAATATGACTAAAGGGATAGTGGATATGGGGAATGAAATGTCAGCCAAATATTCAACTGCCAGTATAACAAGGAGGTGGCCAATGGTAATTTTTTTTCCTGCACTGAATACTGCTGTAATAAATGTTTGAATTATATTACATTCAACTGCTAATCTTCCAACCAGAAACAGAAGTCTGTTTTTGAAGGACTTTGCATTACAATTAATGAAAAAAGTATTGAACAAAGATCAGAGATTAATACTTTACCAAGAAACTGACGTACTGCAAGCAAAACAAAAGCAAAAGTTTCGATGAAGAATTAAAACGAATGCATGAAATTTGAAACAACTAAGTATGAAAGATGTGATAAATTGCCCTCGCTACAAGGACAGAAGAACGTGAATGCAATGTTTAAAATGTGAAAACATTCTGTGCCAAGAACACATGAATGTATTTCGTTCAAAGTGTAAAGACATAAAATAAGCATTGTGTATTAGAGATGCTATGAAACTTAGAGGCATGATGTTTATTTTTTTATTATTTTCTTTTATCTTATTTTTTAGTGTAAGATTATTTTGGAAATTAATTTTTTGAAACCCAATTATTATTCACGCATTTATAATACACGAAAACAAGAAAAACAGCTTTAAAACAAAATAAAACTATTTTTATCGTATTTTAAATACTGGTGTATGTGATACCCCACTCGCCCACTCTAGTAACTTTTCTTGGGGCGATTTTCGCCGGGTTGAATACTGGCAGTTTTCTTGAAAATCTGTTTAGATACCCGTCCTATATTGCTGCATATGTGCAGATATATTTTAATGTAAAATAAATGTTTCTTATTCTTGTTCCTAATAAAGTAATTCCTAAAAGCGATTTCTATTTTGAAAGATCAACAGCCTTAGGATGAAGCTGATTATGAAACATAGTTCCTTACAAAATTCCACGTAGTTTAAGAACAGAACATAAGAGATAGAAAGACTTTTGTCAAGATGTCGCTTGAGAAAAGTTGAATGTTCGTACTATAAATAATACTCTCTTAAGACAAAGAAAATCTCGTTCCTGAAGAAATTCAGCGATAATGGGCTGTGTACAGCTATGTTGGTCAGCAAAAATGCTGTCATAAAAGCAAAAGAATCCAAAGGGGGGGGGCACAAGAGTCTTTACGTCGGCATTGTTAACCCCTTTACTGATCATCATTTTAAGAAACCAGATCGGTCATAGAAAGAAAAAGTGACCACTGAGACCTTTACTATCCAATCGTGCTGACTCGGAAGATACTTCATCAAATTTATTCGCTATAAATGCCTGAAGCCCTCTATTATTGGCCAGCTAGGAAGAGAGATAAAAGCTGTTGGTCACTATTTTTATTGCTGTTCAGCGGGGGCGGGGCGAAAATACTCTCACTAATGACGTCATAAATATCCTCGTCTCCATTCACGGAAAGCGAAGTCTCGCGCCTGACCTGAATGCAGAACGGAGTTGAGATGTATGGCTCCCGGCTGTAATGATTGAAACGATGTGGTTCTTACCTGACTGTGTTCACTAACTTGTTGATAAGAAGCGGTCGATACATGATAGGGTTCCGTTTTGTAAAAATAGAGGTAATTCTCACCCACGGAAGATATTTGTGGTTATTTAATTAATCATTTTGATTTTGTCCGGACGAAATTATTTGAAAAAGTTAATTGCGAATAACAATGCTAAATTTGTATTCAAATACAAATATCTATTTTGCATCCTCTTCTTCCCTTATATGATTGCATAGAGAGCATTAAGTGCGATGCAATCTGATATCTGTCTCCACAGACATTATTTGTTAAACGGGTAAGGCAGCGGAAATAGCAAGAAAGTTATTAAATGTACACACAAACTTAGATAACAGAGTGAATTCACATTTCGCAAAAGATGAACTGTCATATTTAAATTAATCGCAGTTAATTTTCTTCAGACTTTGGTGTTTGGCCAAAATGAAAATGACAAAGTAAAAAAATACAAATATCTCCGAGGACCAGAATTAATCTAATGTTTTGCAAAAACAGAACCCTATCTTTTATCGACCACCCCTTTCTATAAACCGAAACGTTTTAGCAAATATTTCGTTACTCAATTTCGGGATTTAGCTCATGTACAAATTCAAAGTTACCTAAATATAATTTGGTAACCAAAACTAAAAAATATTAATAATTAAAAGAGTTGAAATGAATCGAAAAATATTATTTTCATTTTATTTGATCCTAATACACTGTAGAGACATCAGGTTATTGATTGGAAGCAGGAGACTTGAAAAATGAGCCCTTGTTACTTAGTAAAAAGTTTTTTGTGTTGCACCCAAATTAAGTGGCTTATACATTACATCAGATTACAGTTTTCCACATTTAAATCAAAAAAGTTGTAAGTAAACGACGACATTTTGTCCCAATTTCCATAACAGTGGGAAGAGTAGTTCAATTCCCAGGGTTCTGTAAATTTCTTAAATAATTAAATTCGGGAATCGAATCACGGACTTCTGGAATACGCACCCAGTGTGCAGACCACCACACCACAAAGGCATGCTAGGAAGGCAGGAGAAATACCTTATAACACAATGATCAAATATTTCAACGTAAGTATCATACTTGGAATTTTCTAGCAATTCTCGGAAATCATTTTCTCCTGCAAACAAAATCTGGTGAATGATGTCATTCTCCGTTTTACGATTAACAACACTGTCATCCGCCTTATAGATAATGTCATTTTCTGTTCCACCCATTAAAAGATGCATCATTTCTTGAACTATTTTGTAAAATGGATGAGCATTTGACACAAAGCTTCAGGTCATCTGATAGCTCTAGTTAAGTTGGATTCGCGATTATTCAAACTTTGGAGATATAGAGCAGAATTCACAGGGAGATTTTTTAATCTGGTTTACCTTAATCTTTATCACCTTTCCTTAATTTTACATATTTCACTCCTCGGCCTCGTTCTTACTCCATGGCTTATATTCGGAAATATTTATTGGTATTTAAAATTTAATTATTTAAGAAATTTACAGAACCCTGGGAATTGAACTACTCTTCCCACTGTTATGGAAATTGGGACAAAATGTCGTCGTTTACTTACAACTTTTTTGATTTAAATGTGGAAAACTGTAATCTGATGTAATGTATAAGCCACTTAATTTGGGTGCAATACAAAAAACCTTTTACTAAGTAACAAGGAAGCCCTAAATTTATTTAAAATCTTTTTGACTTTAAAGTTTAGGAAAATTTTGCAGTTCCAAGTTAAAACATGCTAAAAATATTTTTTTACGTCAAATGAAAAGTCCAGAATACCTTTCTAATACGTCTTGTTGAGAGATCTTCTCCCATTAAAATAATTCTTCCTCGTGAATTTCCATGTCCAAATAACTGGTGGTTAATTTTAAAAACGCTTTCAAGAGAAATAATGTTTGATATTTACAAAAATTCTTCAAATAGAAGACCACCAACTACAGGACGCGCATCACAAGAAATGCATTTATTTATAGCTTTTCCAATATCTATCACTTCAGTTTTTCCGTTTGTAATAGAAACACACGAATTAAAAGTAACCCACGATTTCAACCGTTTTCATTGTCTTTCGCATAGTTAAAAGCAGACTCATTCCTTTTGCGTTTTATGATACCTATGCATACACTGTGAGAAGCGCAGCGAGCCAGTATCCGAAATTAAATCGTGCTCATGTTAACAGCTATCAACCTCAGGGTCGAGGATTCGAATATCACTATGTAGCAAAATATATCCAAGAAGATTGTCAATTCGGAATACATGAACGGGAAAGATCACTTTGCCCATAGAACAAGACGGTACTCAATTCGGATCTCAAGTCTAAGTGGTTATATTGGTGCATTAGAAAGAAATTTTTGATAGACGTCGTTAAATAGTATGTATATAACTACTGATAAATACATACTATTTAACACTGATGTATTTAAATTAATAAAAATTAGTAACTCTTATTCAATATTCATACTTTTTTCTAAAACGTAAAATTTTTATTTTTTCCTAAAACGTACAATCAAGAAAAGTCTCATATGCAATGCTGTAATTTCTTCGGGTAAATTTCTTTTGCATGCTGAGTAAATAAATTGGGGAAGTAGCATTTGGATGCTTTACCACAAGCACTGCTAGTTTAAATTTACGTTGAAGCATACAATGTTGACGATAACAGGAAGCACAATTCAACCTAATTCTGTCTCTATAATACTTAGGTTTCACAACTGGCTACGTCCTCTGTCTCATATTTCAAGATTGATAGAAGAATGGTATATAGTCAATGAAGAAAAAACGATCATTTGGGAAGGAGTAGTTGAAATTAATGAGGTGGATTTTGTTTTCTGAACAGAACTCTGTCTCTGGCAGCTGTGAGCGGAGGGAAAAAACTTTGTTTTTGTCTTCCTGTCGACGTGGGTTGTAGCTTCCTGCCGCAATTCAAATTTTTTCATTCTTTTGTTCAGTGTATTACCCATAATTTTTTATGATAGTTAGACTTATGCTCTGCTATAGAAGAGCTTAAAATAAGAAAAAGTAAGCAAAATTTTTTTACAGCATCTACTTTTATCTACGGAAATTGCTATAAATTTACCGAAAAGAGTCTTATTTTTACCAACATGCTAATATTAGTAGTATCGAAGATAGAGAATTACACAAAATTAAATAATTTCAGCAAGAACTGCTTTAATTTAAGCGATGACTGATGCGAAATAAGCGAAGCGAAGAGACGAAGTGATGATTAACGCTGCTACATCAAGCATAAGGTAATGTGGAGTATTCTATGTTAATGGTATAGAAAATACGTGAAATATGTACACTACACAAAGTGTCCCATTCTTGCCACTAGATGGCGGGCATTCTTTCTTTTTCTCTAACTGAGAGCTGGGAACGAGATTAGATTCGAACCCTTCGGAGGAGCGTAAAGATGAACTTCTCATTTCGAAACCAACTAAAATGTACTGTCTTAAAGTAATTATCAACTACCATGTAAATACTGTAATTATAAAGCTGTGTGAAAATAAAAAGTCATTAAGACTTAATTGAAGATGCAATTTGAATCGAATATACATGCCGAAAGCGCTCTCCCATATAGAAGCTATGGATTAGAATGGTATATATTTAGTGGTGCCTTCACCAAGGGACTTTTGGATTAGAATTTCGAAGATTAGCAGATGGATTACCTGTAAACAGGTAAGCAATTCTACTTCTTTCAAAATTTCAAAAAAACTGAGATTAAACGTTGTGATTAATCAATTTTAAACATGGAAGCTTTAGACAAACTGAAGCAGAAACGCACGAATGAACGCAGTAGCGTTACGAAATTAATTACAAAAATAGAATCTTTGTTATCAGAAAATATCGAAAACACAAACATTGAGGAATTGCAGGAGATGAATGAAACGATTCTCGAAAGAGAAACCACGTTGAAAATGTTGAATTCACACATCGAAACTCAGTTAAAAGATGCTGAAGAATTTGAAAAAGATATTTCTGGAAGTGATAAATACAATGAACAAATTATGTCTGCAAAGTTTAGAATTAAAATAAGATTGTATAAATGTAATGAAAGTTTGTCTGTGAAAAATGCATCACGTGCAAATTCTTTGAACACATCTGTTTCTGAAATGAATGTATAGTCATCGGCTATGAAATCGCCAAAGTTAAATATTCCAAAATTTTCAGGAGATGCAGGAAAATGGTTAGAATTTTTTAACAGTTTTCAAGCTGAATTGATCAGAAAAAAGTGTTAACCAAGATTGAAAAATTCGTATACTTGAAATCATTATTGCTAGACAAGCATATTGAAGGACTTCAGTTAACCGAACACAATTAAGATATGTGCTTAGAACTTTTAAAAGAACGCTTTAGAAAACCAGAGAAAATTATAAAATCACATATGAATAATCTTTTGGACATAGAACCAGTTAAAAATTCTTCTAACTTAAATGCACTAAGATGATTACACGACGCTTTTGAAATAAACATTCGAAGCTTAAGTAATTTAGGAGTAGTTTCAGGTTCGTACGGTCAGTTGTTAAATCCGATATTATTGAAATTATTGCCTCATGATTTGGTTCTCGAATATCACCGAAAGCGTGATCCAAAAAGCGGAATCTGATGTTACAGGTTTAATTGCTTTTTTGAAAAAAGAAATTGAACGCCGTGAACGCAGTTGTTGTGTACGCAGTAAACAAACCGGAACCGAAATTCGTTCCATTGAACGGAAAGAATAAACACTTCGATAAACACAAAAGTAATTTTAAATACGCAAACAATAAGTTTAACTCTGAAGTTAACCCCTCGTCGGCGGCAGAATTATTAGCTCCCGTGTAAGAAAAAAATTGTATTTTTTTGCAAAAAAAAAAACACACATAATAGTGAAAAGTGAAATATGAGTGTAAATGAGAAAGGAAATGTGCTAAGATTACAAGGGAGATGTTATATTTGTCTGGCTTAAGTTCATAGATTGGCAGATTGCTCTGAGAAAAGCTCTTGTGTATACTGCCACAAAAAACATAATGCAACTCTTTGTTACAAAAATGAGAAAAAACCCGAAGCATCGCAATCACGAGGTGTAGAAAATTCAGGGTGCAATCATATTAGCATCGGTAAGAATAAAATTATTTTTACAGACGGCAACAGTAGAACTTAAAAGTAGGTAACGCAATAAATTAGTTCGTTGTTTATTTGACAGCGCTAGTCAATGGTCGTATATTCACAAACGTCTGCCTAACCAACTGGGATTAAAAGTCGTGGGAAAAGAGGAAATAATGATTCACACTTTCGGATCTTAAGTGTCTACTAAACAGAACTGCGCGCGGGTAGAAATAAAAATAAAAAACTTTTTTGATAACCAGGAATTAATTATTGAGGTTTTAGAAACTGATAAGATATCAAATGCTGACCTAGACTATCCTCCGAAAAATATTAAGGATTTGTTAAAAGATAGGGGAATAATTTTAGCGGATGTTGATCACGAATCTTTAGATAACAACAACGTATCTTTACTCATTGGAGCTGATAATTATTGGAAATTAGTAAAGGAAAAAATTGAACGCTTGAACTCAACATTAGTTACAATGGAAACCAAAATGAGTTGGATTTTAATGGGAAAACTGTTTGATCATATTGAAACTAGCGAAAATGGGACTCATGCCGTCGCAGTGACTTCTTTATTAATTCACTCATCGAAGATTGAAAATTTGCGGAAATTAGATTTATTGGGTATTCGAGACCCTGTTGAAACAAAATGCAGAAAGGAAATGGAAATTGCCACATTGAATCATTTTAACAAAACTGTTACCTTTGAAGAGGGAAGATATGAAGTTCATTTGCCTTGGGTGATAGAAAAGGACTGTTTAAGTCAAAATTTCGATATTGCTAGACAGCGTTTAAACAGTACGACACACCAGTTGATAAAAAAGGGCAAATTCGAGGATTACGAAAATGTTTTCACAGATTGGTTAAATGATGGAATTATAGAAGAAGTCTCTGAACACGAAATGAATAATCGGTGTCTTTATCTACCACTTAAAGGGGTATTCAAAGAAACTTCGACCACGAAACTGCGACCGGTATTTGATGCTTCCTGTAAAGACAAAAATTTGCGCTCACTTAATGATTGCCTAGAAAAGGTTTCAAATTTGTTGGAACAAATTATTTCTATAATTTTAAGATTTCGCAAGAATAGAACAGGAGTTATTTCAAACATAAGAAAGGCCTTTTTTGCAAATGTCAGTGAATAACAGTGATTGAGGTTTCTTACGATTTTTATGGTGGAAAGTCTTTGACAAGGAGGAACTTAGAGTTTTTAGACATAAAAGCGTTGTTTTTGGATTGAATTGCAGTCGTTTTCTATTGGCTGCTGTATTAAGCCATCACATTGATCTAAATTCGTCTAAATATCCTGAAACAACGCAAAATTTAAAAGAATCATTCTACGTAGATAATTGCATAACATTTGTTCCTGATGAGGAGACACGCGGTTCATCGAAGAATCGAAACAAATATTAGATTCTGCATTATTCGATCTGAGAGGGTGGGAGCAGACTTTTTTTTTTGAAATCTGAAGACAGTATAGAATCTACTCCTGTGTTGGGAATTTTGTGGGATAAGAAAGATGATAGCTTTTCCTGTGAGGTGAAGACTGCTACTGACAAACCAGTAAATCTTACTAGAAGAAATATATTGTCTGCGGTGCATCGCATTTTCGACCCCATGGGTTTTCTCTGCCCGATAACGCTAACACCTAAACTGCTCATACAAAAGACAAGGTTGTTAAAAATTGGATGAGATATAAATATACCCGAAGACTTGGGAAAAGAGTTCTATTCCTGGATTGATGATTTGCCACTTTTATCCAGTATTAGAATTCCAAGGGCTTTAGATATAAATGGAAATGAAAGTCTTAGTCTTCATACGTTCTGTAACGCAAGTAAACAAGCCTATGAATGTGTAATTTATTTATGAAAATTTATTTATGTATCGGGGTATTTTCTTCTAGCTAAACGTAGAGTGAGTCCAGTAAGAAAAATGACCATAAATCGTCTAGAATTATTAGCCCGCTGTATAGGAGAGAGACTCGCAGCTCTTGCTTTACAAACACTGAAATTAGACAACGTTCCTAGGAACTATTGGACAGATTCGAGTTCTGCTCTTTCTTGGATGCAAAGAGATGACCATTGGGCGCCATTTGTCGCAAATAGAGTAAAAGAGATACCAAAATTGTCATCGGAATCTGAATGGCGTCACATTCCAGGAAATTTGAATCCTTCAGATATACCATCACGAGGGTGTTCAATTAAGAGATTTGTGAAATCTCGCTGGTAGCAAGGGCCAGAATGGAACAACGATGAAGAATGGCCAACTAGTGAAGTGATTACTAACAAAGAAAAAATTATGAAAGAAAAGCGAAAGAACATTATTTTGACTTTGGCTAATATCACCGCTGAAAAATGGTATCTGATTTCTTTTCAAGTTACTTTAAAATTGTGAGAATGATGTCTTGGATTCTAAGATTCATAAATAATTGTAGGAGAGGAAATTATTGAAGATCGTTCAACGAGAAGCATTCTCTAATGAAGAACAGTTGAAGGGACATTGAGTTGGAGAAGGAATTGTAAGGTTGAAGACGAAGATTTTAAGAAGACATGACGATGAAAACTTCCGGTGCCCCATTGTACTTCCATCCAAACATGAATTAGTAGAAAGAATGATACAAGATTACCATTTACAACTTTTACATGCTGGTACTCAAGTTCTTTTGAGCAATATTCGTCAAAAATTTTGGATAATAAAAGGAAGAAAAACAGTACAAAGGGTCATATCGAAGTGCGTTCGATGCAAGAAACACTCGGCGAAAGCTCCTGATACTATGTCTTGTGCTCTCCCAGAAGATCGAGTCAAAGATGCTTATGCATTTGAGGTGACAGGTGTTGATGTAGCAGGACCACTTTATTTAAAAGAAAATAGAAAAGTTTGGATCTTGCTTTTTACCTGTGGAGTTTATCGTGCGGTTCTTTTAGAATTAATTGAAAGCTTATTGACTAATGGATTCTTTCTCGGATTTCGAAGATTCATAGCACGAACAACGTAACTAAGGCTATAAATACTCATTCCTGGCCTTGACCTTCAAATCCTATACATACTACTATGTAATAGAGCACAGTGTATATATATACTACGTAATACTGCACAGTGAGCGTGACGCTCCAGACATTTGCACAGTCGTGACCGAACTAAAATTTGATGGACGGTGTTTCGTCACAACATGCATTTGGCCGACTGGGTTTTTCGTGCCTTGTAGCATTTGAATTAAGAAAGAGTGCAAGGAATTGTCACATTCCTACCGTGTGTGATTTAGTGTAAGTGGTTAATAGGTCTAGCTAGAACTGCAACAATAGTAGTTCGAATCTTAGCGAAGGCAATTTCTCACAACTACAGGCCTGAAAAGCTTAGTAAATATAATTGCAGATGCATTGAGCTAAGTTTGCATTTAAATTTAGTTTAACTTGAAATTCATTACTGAGTCCCACCATAAATGCTGACTGGTTTTACAAGGTCTGTACAATTATGTAATTGAAAATGTATGATTCCGTATATACACATGCTTCAGAAATGTATCTTTAAGTAAGCGTAGACTTCTTGGAAAGAATACGTCTCTTACGCATATTAATACTGTACATTTCGACTTTCCTGAATAAGTGAACTTTCACTGAAAATGAGAGAATACACGTTTAATTATTTCATGATTTGAGATTGAGCTTTGGCTGTTTCAATAATACTTCCTCTAAGTACTATTTTTCTCTCATTCTAATTGAACAAAATGAAGTAATAATAAATGATATATTTTGTAGAAGGTGAATCTCACTTATATAAATTGAATCTCCTTAAGCTTATTTAGAAGCTTAAGGTGCACAAACGTGAAGTGGAATTTAGCAACCTTTAAGCAGTAATTCATGTTCTCTCAAGTAATAACGAATCATTACAAACACCTGAATGTTTGGAATAGCTATATGAAAGTAATTAAACTGTGTAAGTTTTATTTAGTTAGTTATAAAATGAAATTTTTCTGAAATCTACTATCATGATTAACGAGAGCGAGTAAAGTCCCCAAGAATCATGTCAAACGAATAAACTATTACTTAAAACAACATCTTAAAACAAAATATTATTTTATAAAGTATTAAATTGATATTCGTAAAATTAAGCTGTCATATTAATATTTATCCTCATATTAAGCTATTCGAGGCACTTAGAATTGTAACAGAACTAGCTAATTGTCTTATGACTAAATCTAATTTAATGATTACCCTTTCAAAGAAACATTTTCCATATGCTTATGTGAGAGTGTATTTACAAATTCATGACGCATGCTAGTTAAAATAAAAGCACATGTTAAGATAGGAGAAGTGCAATAAAAAGCTCTCTTGCAGTGTTTCCGGAAACATATACATGCATTTTACAGCCAGGGAAATGGACCGAACTACAGCCTAAAGAGCAATTGCTGCAGTTTCACTACACACGCAATCACCAATAAAATATGAAAAATTACCATAAGCATCTCTCAATAAAATGCACATTATGTTGCGAAACGGTGTTCTCTTGCCATGTTGCCGTAAGGTTGCTTTTACAACCCCTTCGATCTGAGAAGGTTGAAAGGAGATTTGAGTGAAACGTTTGAATGTGTGTAGTACTAGTATCGATTGCACAGCTTCAACGATAATACTAAGATAAGTTAAAGATCCTCGTGATAAACAACTCTAAACTGATCCTGCTAAGTTACCGCTTAAAATATATGGTCTGATGCAGCTGATAACAGAGAAACGAGCTCGTGGTTTTTGCTTTAATTACTTAAATGAAGAGAAGGGAACATCCTACTTTTGAAATGAGGCTAATATTTAAGTAACTACTCATTAAGGATTGCCTAACTTAGAGTATAAGTAGGTTTTAAATATTTTCCATACTTAAGTTCTAGAACGAAAGCGAAATTAATCTTAAAAGGATGGTATATAGCTGCCAACGTGCGCAGTTAAAGAGAATTTATTAATACGGTGATGATTAGTTATGAAATTTAATATTGAGGTATAATTTTAAAATTAAGAGAAATTAATTTAAATTAAATTAAAAGTATGAGAAATTAATTTTAAAATTAAGTAATGATGTCGGATTGTGCTAAGTTTAAATAAATTTAATGACAAATTTGAAGCTGCGACAATTTTACAGTCAGAATCAATTATTTCTTGAAAATGATGAATTCAAAAATGAAATTACAGTGAAACCTCAGTTCACGAATTTAATTTGTTCCTGAAAACTGTTCGTCAACTGAAGTATTCGTAAACAGAAATTATTCTCCCATAAGGATCGAAGTAAAATGAATTCATACTTTCCTCGACCACATATGACAGTTATTTAAAATTTTAGTGCAGTACTTTATGGAGTTTAAAACCAAATACCAATGGAAATTGGTGAATATAAAAAAAAATGTAAACACAGTAAAAAACAGATGAAAATTTAATTTAATTTTACTGTACCTTTAAGAAAGAAAGGGGACGGCGTAAGTGGAAAATGATAAAGAAGCTGTTTTCGTCTGGATGTTAAATTCCCTTCCCTAAATCATCAGGTCTTTAGGAAACCTCTTCTTTTACCTTTCTTTGTCTACCTCTAAGCGCCCTCGACTCTGATCCAAACAGCACATGACGCAGCAAAAAAGTTGCAAACTGTTCCGAGTAGTTACAACGAGGTCGTAGTAATTTTTACGATGTCTTTACGAAGCAACGAAGACGCAAAATATTTGCCGTCGCATCTTGGCAATTTGTCGATGTCGATGAAACCACTTTTCAACGAGATCTTGGTAATTTGTCGGCGTGATGACCGCTTTACATGTGATCGTTCTAACCTTTCTTCATAGATAATCAGCGTTACTCTTAGAATAAGAAGAGCCTAAATCTGCCCTTCATGAATTTGAATTCCGCACAAGATTCATTTCTTAATTTTTCATGACTTTATTTCCTCTAAACATATTAATCTTAAGTAAGTGAATCTAATAAAATATAAATTTGATAAACTTAATTCTTTATTAATAAATATTATGTCTAGAGCACAGGTATATTGTTGCACATCCTCTCTATACTTTAACAAATTTTACTTGTTGAATATACAATAGCTCTGAGAACTTTACAAAAGCGTAGAAAAAAGACCAGAATAAGTTAATTAAGCTTTAAAAAAAGAAATCACGAGTTAGAAGAATGCGATTCACATTTACTTTCAAGGGTTTAACACTGTGCACCTTTTAAAGAAAAGCTAAACTTTAAATTTACTCGTTAAAAAAATTAGCTCTGATTATTTCTTTATCCTGATGAATACCTTTAAAATATTTCTATATATACTTCATTTGGGACAGTAATCTGATGTTATTATGCGCAAATATACTTTTATTGCAAAAACACTAATTTCTGTTATAAAAAATGGTTTAAAAAATTTAAAAACCATTATAGATAAATATCATAGAAGAGCTCGTTCTAAAATTTAAACTTATAACTATCATGTTTTTAGACGTAGCATTTATAAAATACTGTTAGAGATGTATCTCCCGAGAGCAAAATTAATGATTAAACATTTAATTTTATGATGTTTATATTACAGAGCGCAAAATTCTGAAGCAGTGGACGTGGGACGAATACATTGCACACGCGCTTCAAAAGCCAATAAAAAGTGACGGAAGATATTCCGAAAGAAGATAAGTCCGAAAGAAGACACGGTTAAGTGTTATTAATTCAAAGTAAGTA
This sequence comes from Stegodyphus dumicola, assembly GCF_044657685.1. NCBI lineage: Eukaryota > Metazoa > Arthropoda > Arachnida > Araneae > Eresidae > Stegodyphus > Stegodyphus dumicola. Next base: position 136,602,972 of record NC_140781.1, on the reverse strand, counting down.
AACGTTTTAATTATTGTGCAAAAATATTTTATTTGTAATCAGTTTTTTTCGCCTTCTAATGTGTTTCACTCAATTTCATGTATTCTTACTTGTTATTTTTTAGATGTTTATATTTATGTCTTATTTTGTCGATAGATTTTGATCAATGCATTGCTAATGGTAAAATGTTATAAACAAGACAATTTCCGAAATAGTAAAACGTTTATATATAAAAGATCATTTACATAATTCAGTATATCGCTTTCACTTTGCATCCTGTCCTCCGGACACACTCATGCATTTGTCATACCTGCAGTGTACTTATTAATTCATGACAGCCGGTATACAGCTTGCTATCTGCAAGCTACACACGGCAATAGTGGGAAAAGGAAAGGATCAGTATATCTTTTGCATGATCAAATTTTTTAAATAAAAGATTGAGCTGTTTATTCTGTTTGTTATTCCGTCAAAATGCAGTTGCGTGTGTGTTGCATACAAACAAGTGTTATAATATGTGAAGTGCAGTATTATATACAAGGAAGTTTTTTTTTTAAATTTGTAAATATGTAACTATTGATATCAGTTACATAAGCTAATAAAGTGTAGTTTTCTCTCTCTCTCTTTTCCAATCATGTGAATGCTTTTACAAATAAAATTTCCACGAGTACTATATTATACCAATATTCAGTAATTTTATTGCGAGAAATACACGCAATTTTGCAACACAAGGACATATCCCCATAGAATTATTTCTGCTTGGATAATTAACTTAAAATATGTCAAGAATATAAGAATATAAGAATTTAAAAAATATTTAAATAAATGCGAAACATGTTTAATAAGATATAAACTGTGAAAAACATTTCTTCAAATTAGTCTATTTTTACCCTGTTATAGCAAAATTAATTTATTAATCGAAGCAATCGAAGCACCCAGATGTACCGTTATTGTGGCATTCTTGAAATTACTGCTTTTTAGATAGTTTTAAACAGTTTAAATTTTCCAGTTTAGCCCCATAGAGTTAAATGGATGAAACGCATCAGAAATTGTCCTATGAATTTTATTTTTAATCATCTTTGCAATTTTCTAGAAAGATCTAAATGCTTCATTAAATTGTAATAAACAGCTTTTGTTATTTTATACCTGTGCAAGTTTCAAAAATACTAGTAAAATGCAATACAATTTTGAAATGTTTACTTTTTTATTGTAAATAATTGTTGTTTATAACTGCTTAAAAATGCTTGCTTTTATCATTTGAAACAGCATTCTAAAGTTGAATGGTATTGTCAAATTTTTATGAGTGAAATTTGTATGATACATGTACGTTTCAATGAAAAAACAAGTAACAAATTCCAGAAAATTACATGATTTTTGTTAATATAGCAATATAGAATTTATATTGCGAACATTTACACTATGATTAATAAAAGGTTCTTCAACGCTGTGTTTTATATACTCAATATAGTATCTTTAGTCATTTACTCTGCACATTTATTTTCAGAAAATTGTATAAATATTATATTTTAATTATAATGATTTAAATGCAAGTACAATGACCACTCTTAAACACAGTCATTCATCGTTCCACATGACTTTTATCTTCTGGGAAAGTGGTCATTTTAGAAACGTGTTTATTTTTTTTTTTCTCAGAAATACCAGTCTCCTTCAGAAACGTTCGACACGAAAAGGCCCACTACATTTTCCTTATTTGAAATTTTGTTATTTGTTATGTATGTGCTATTATGTGATTCATAACCATAAGAAGCACAGAAAGTTTAGAACACCTTATATTGATGGAATAAAGCATGCAATGAAACACAAGGGCATATTTCAAATAAAAATATATAATTATGCATAGAGAGCCATGGGAAATTGGAAGTTACCATTTAAGTTGTGTATTTGTTCCTAAGCGTTAAAAAGAGTTCTACAAACCCGTAAAAAATTTAACCTTTTTAAGTCGAAATCAAGTTACGCTATTATGGAGTACGATTGAAACATGAAATTTATTTTGGTAGAAAAACATAAGTAGAGCTTGTAAGAATTACTTTCAATTTCCATTGAATGTGATGACTAGACCCAGAGCTTCTTGATCTAATGAGATGATACCAGATGAAAAGTTTTTAAATAAAGAATAAAAACGTGTCAAAAAGAGATGTTAAGTATTGAATAAGATACTTAAATGTCCCATTTTTTGGTTAATCAGAAATATTGCAATACAAAGGAAAGTGTAAAATGTGTCATTGTAAACCAATAAGTAAATAAAAATAATAAAAATCTAAGAAAGTGTTTCTTAGTGTCATTGTAAACCAATTTTCCTAAGGCGTAAATTAATGAAAGTCTTTGCAAGTATGATTTAATATGAGACCTTATTATATTCAGGCATTTGAGTAAATGAATTTTAACTCTAAAGTAGTAATCCATTTCCAAGATGCTAAGCATCGATTTGCATAACTTAGTTCTATTTTACTTACTTGCAAACTCTTGATCTCATTTTAGACACTGCTATTGTTACAGAACTTCGGAGTATCCTTGTGCTTTCATTTTAAAGGCTGTAAATGATAATTTACGAGCTTATGAATAAGTTATAAAGATGTTTAACAACTCAATCGTACTCAAAATTTATTTTAGAAATCTGGTTAATAAACAATTTATTGAGTGAAATTTACACACTTTACACTTTACGTGCAACAAAAAATATCTTGCATTAACTGGTATATGAAATTTGTTTTTTATTTTACCAATTGTGTTTAATTACGGAGACAACAGAATGTTCTGCGTCGACTTGCATACAGAAAGGTATTTTGTGTAAAGGATCCGCATTACAATATTCATCTTGCTGGAGTAGTAGTTTGCATGCTATTACAGATTAAAAAATAATTAGAGGGAAATTTGATATTCACACCACAATATCAGTAAGATATATTAATAATCCGGTATGTATTTTGCATGGCAACAAAGTGAAACTACGATAAAGTTATGGAGATAACGCACGCTGTGTATGATTTATATTAGTTAACTCGTTATTTCTTGCACGGAATTTTTTCTACAATTGTCTTTTTTTTCTTCCTCGTCAAGTCTATCAGAAATGCAAATTAAGTGAGTTTAAATAACGAATGAATCTAAGTTTAGAGGGTTTAGAGGGGGAAGAATTGGTAATTTCAACCTTCAGTAGCTATGTAACTCTCAGTCTCATCTAACGACTGGATAGTTACCAAAAAAGATATTCTTTGGTTGTACTAGTTTCAATGAATTCTGTTTTTTTTTTTTTTTTCTAATTTTTACTATAAGAAGTTGTATTTGTGATGTAGGTGGTTTATTATGTTCTTCTTTACGCTTGCTTTGCAAATATTTGTAGTTACTAATGCAGACTCGGCCCCTAAGAAATGTTTTTGAATTATTTTATGTTAACATTTAAATTTCAGGCCCACCAGCGGCCGAGCGGTAAAGACGCTGAACACTGGTATTTCAGTCCGAGGTTTGAAACCCGTGAATGGGCTGGCTGCATGGGCCTTTTCGTGATTTTCCCCATGTGTTACGTGTATACGAGCCAGTTCCCTTAGACAGTCCTCCAGGAAGGCATCCCTCCCTTTAGGTATATAGCCCTCGTGTACTTTGCCATAATTAAATAATCCAATCCATTTAAATTTTACACTTACGAGACAGTAGTGCGAATACATTTCTAGTTTCTTTTACTTTTATTTTAGTCACTTTGTGTTTTTGGAATCTGTGATAAAGACAGGACGATTTAACCAAGTGATTTAGTAAAATCAGGTTTAATCCTACATATTTTGTTTCCCACAGTCTCACGCAATAAAAATTTAAAGTATTTATCTTTATATTACACTACGTATAAAAAGTGACTTCTTTGAAACTTTACAAGAATGAAATAAAAAATTGCAAATTCTTTTAGATATACGATTATGATGTTTAAGAGTTTTGAAAAATGAGAAATAACTTTATGGTCATGATAAGAAAAGAGGACGTAACTCTGTGTAAACAAATTTACAATTTTATACTGCAATTACGTTTATCAGTGAGATCAAATTATAATGAAAAATAATAAATTTGTATTTGGAAATACAAATTTATAACGTGACACAAAAGGAGCATAAAAAATAGAACTGCATGTTGCAACTAAACGCAGAGCTTCTGCTAAGTGCTCCAATAAAAATAAAGATGCATTTACTAACTTTTTATTACACAAATATTGTTACAATAGTAAAACGTTGAAAAACATAAAACATAAAATTTAGATAACGTTCTCATGATGACTTCAGTACCTAGTTAATCATCAGAAATTCAATTTGTTGGTAACCCATGTTATTCCGATAGACGCAAAAAAACAAACACGACAACAATTCTCGATGCCAGATATTTTAATGAACCCATCACGTTGTCTTAAATTCTCTTTAGAACCTTTGTCTGCTCATTTTTCTAAAGACAGGGATTTGCAGAACCCTGATGGGAGAAAAAAAAATCTCGGAAAACCCGAGGCAGTGCTTTCCTGAACTATTCCAGGAATTTGTGATTTCCCCAGAGTGCATCGGCACCTTCATCCATTTGATGCATTGTCGGTGTCAAATTTGATGCGAGGTCGCGGAGGAGCGAATGGTTTTTTTTTATAAACGTTGTGCTATGGTTTTCACAAGCTTGAAGCAAAGTAAAAATTGCTCCGCTTTGAGTAAGATTTCTGTTAACCAGGTGTTTTTCTTCCTTTCTTCATTATTTCTGGAGCCATGGTAGTGCGATGCTTTACTGCAGAATTAATCAGTGCTGCAGACTCAAACCACTTAAAGATAATTACTTGTTAAAGTTAATGCTGCAGGGTAATTTCTGCACTTACAAAAGTTTTAAAATGCGCGCAAAGAATGAAACATGTTTGCGGGGAAACTAAAGTAGCGTAAAATTTTTAAAAAGTTCTCTTGCTATTCGAAACAATAGGCAAAATTTAAAGCAGGACTTACGAAGCCTTAAAATGTATTAGCTTATTTAAACGGGTTCAGTTCTAAAGTGCCTTTTTATGTTAATGGGAAAGAAAGTTTCTGCAGAAATGATTTGAAAATGATTTCTGCAGTGAATGTAATACAACAATAGCAAATCTGCAAAATCTTCAACTTTAAACACATAACAGCATAAAATGCATTTAGACCCTAATATAAGCCTTAGGTTTTTTATTACATTAAAGGAGATTGACAGCTATTAAGATTAATGACCAGCAATGCCAAAAAAATCCTTGATCATATTTTCTCCGAAATAAATTATACTGAGTTGTATTTTATAGAAAGAAAAATAAAGATCTACGCGTATAAAAATAGTAAGTCGGACTTTCAGGCGATTTTTGTTTATTTATGGCTTAGATGATTATGTCAAAGTACACTACAGTTACCTGCCTAAGCATAGGGATGATTTCGTGGAGGGTTTTCTGAGGAAAACTGGATCGTATACACGTTACACGTGTGAAAAACCACGAAAACGCCCATGCAGTTAGCCCGTTCGCCTGGAATCGAACCCAGGTCAACACTACCTGGGTTCAGCGATTTTACCGCTTGGGTGCTAGTGGGCTTTTGTTTATTTACTTATTTGTTTTTATTTTCAGCAAATTTAACTATTCTTTTTTCAGTTGAAAATTCCACTTAACTTTCTTCATTATTTCTATTATCGTACTCACGATATTATTTACTCAGTTGCAAATTATTTTTTAGACCAGAAATAATAAATGTAGTACTTAAATTTGCTAGAAAATTCTTTAAACATACTTAGATTTTAGAATTTTTGTTTTATAAGAATTATTAACTAACAGTACTACTAACAATACTAATTTAAGTTTTACCTAAAAAAATCTTTTAATACTCAAAATAACATAAAAAGCAACAAATGTTAATATTTCTCTTTTCCTTTACTTATACGGTCTTAAAACCCTAAGTTACATAAGAAAATTTTGGGTTGAATTCATTTACAAATATCATTGCAAATTTTGAATGTAAAGTTACAGAATATTTTCCGTTTAATCTATTATTGAAGTAAAATGAATATTTTGCTAACTGAAAATTTTGTTCCGTGAACACCATATAAAAGATTAGATTTTTTGTATACAGTTATCTTCCGGGTAGATACATATTAGAGGAATTTAAATCAGTTAAGAAAAGACATAAAAATCTTTTTTTTTTAAATCCTTATTTTATAATTTGCAAAGATTAGCAGTTTAAAATTTCATGTTACATAAAGACTTTCTTACTAACTATTAAATATCATTTCCTGCACTGCAGTTTTGAACATTTATTCTGAATAATCCTTGGAGAAATATGAAAAATTTTGATTCATGTGTGTTCATTTATTTTCCAATACTATAATACGCGTTCTTTTGGATTTTTGTTAATGTAAGTTTGCAATAAATTACACAGATTTTTTAAAATGACTGAAGAAGCGGAAAAAAGGTATTTTATGAGAAAAAGCATACAGTCCAATAGCAGTCCATAATTAAGTACAAGAAAATATCTTAGATATATCTTTCTGGTAAATCGAAATTTCATGTCGAATGTCATTCATATTTTCTGTTCATATTCATCTTTTTCTATCCGCCTTATATATAAGGAATTTGTATCACGTGCTCATGAATACTAAGATACTATTTTAAAGCGTTTCAATATACTGTCATTTTAAGAGCACTATATTAAAACGGGTTTTTGACTTTTTATAGTGCTGGCGTGGATGAAGTCTGCAATGTTTTCATAAACGTCTTAGTAAAACTCACAGTGTATACTTATTTTGAGTTTTATTAACAACAGAAGAAACATTAATTTGAATTTGTTAGCTTTCATTTTTAAATGGGAAAGAAGAATTTTGTTTAAGAATAATAAGAAAAATTAAAGAGTCTTTCAGATGTTATTATTTCAATAAATCTCGGAGCTAGATTTCTGTGTAATTCTATTTTATATTCCTTATTTTAAAATGAAATAATGCTTATGTATTTAATCAGAAAGAACAAAAATAAACAAAAGTGAAAGCAAAAGACTAATTTTAGTTTAGTTTAAAGTAGTTTAAATGAAAAATGTTCTTGATTACGCATTTATTTCCAGATGCATGAAAGCTTACAGCACTGTATAAAGCAGAGTAGAATCATGTACTCACTAAATTTTTAAATATATATTATTTTAAAATTATTTTTTTCCTTCTAAGTTAAAAATATGATATATTTACTGATTCTGCTTCACAGAAAATAACATTAAGAAGCCTCTTCCTAAAGCTACAAGTAATCCACTTCCTATTACTCCATAAGAATTCATCACCCTGCTTTTTTATAAATATTTCATCATTATTATATTCCTTATGAGAAAAAATAGTAGTATTTTTCATTTCTATAACTTTTAGACAGAGTCACTGTATGTAGATTGAACTTCTTGTATTTTTGTTTTTCAAATGCTTTGATTAGGAGCATTAAAAGGAGATTTTCTAAAATCCATTTTAAAGAAGCTTTGCACAGTATATAAGAAAAACTGTTATAGTGTTTTCAATGGGTTTTAGCGATTTTAAAACTGCATCGTGATGCTAGTTTGATGCGTTGCGATGCCCACTGGTTTAAACCTCTGATAGCGGGTACAAAATTCATAAAATAAGTTTAAAAAAAAAACTTTTTTTCAACGAAATTCATCGCAGTTGAATATAAGAACGTATATACAGGATAAAAAGTAAATGCGTTATTTACGCATCCCGTGTTTAGATGGTTAATCGGTGTATGAGATTTCTCTTAGCTTATTTCACTAATACATTTTTGCTCATTGGCTCCTTCCCATTTAGACCAGTGTATTTCCATTTAGACCAGCGTACTTCGTAAATAATCATGCATGAAGCATGGTTCCAAATGTTAAGATGTGACATCTATCTGGGACTTAGATAAACTGACTAGTTAACTTACAGGTATAAAAATTAGTGTTACGTAAAATCGGCTGATGAGTTGTCACTATTAGAACAACTAAAGCCTAAAACCAAACACACACAGATGTATGTCAACTTTAAATTTATTCTACGTCAGCATTAGTGAAGGTTAAACTAATACAACGCAAAAGAAAAGCATCACCAAGAACTGGTAGAAAACCCAAGCTTCCTTAAAACTATTATTATAAACAAACAATCTAATTTATTTTAGCAGAGGCTACAAGATTCATCTAAGACCGCAAGAGGGATTTATACTACTAACTTGCTAAACCATTTCTATCTCTATACTTTTCTAGCTAACGTGAGACCAGTGGTGATTCTTCAATTGAATAAAATTTCACAGAAGTTCGCATCGGCGGAAAAACCAAGATCTTTGACATAAAGCTATGCGCTATTTTAACAGACGGAAACTGCTTGCCACTCAATTCTACATAAACTTTGGAATGAGCAGAACGCGTGACAAAATGAGGTAATAGGAAATATGTAAATGAAATAAAAATTGTTAGTGAAACACAAACATTAAGAACAGGGAAAGAAAATATGATAGTCCCAATTCTAGGCAACAGAGAAGCGTATCCCTACATGGGCTGAAGTTACTTTAAAAAATTGCTAAACTTTTTAAGGCATACGCGATTGCTTCAGTGTCGCTGTAGAGACATTAAGTATTTTGGAAGAAGGAAAGATGAAAAATATACAACGCCTTCGCCTGGAGTCGAAGCAGGGACCTCTCAATTATGCGCTGAGCGTGCAGACCACCTCACCACGAAGGCTCGCTAAGAAGGCGAGAGAAATACCTTATATCGCACATAATATAATATCTCAGTCAGAAAGATAAACTGGAGAAACTTTCAGCTACCATCCTCGAAGCCAGCCCAGCCCCTGTTTACACATAGAGCAGTTCTGCACCATCTTCTGTTCTTTCCTATCTATTTTTATTTCCTTTATCCTTATCTCTTTTTTATACATTTTTATTTTTTTATTTAATATGTTTGTTTGTGTTTGCATATATATATATGTATATATTAATTATCTTTTAATTAATGACATTTACTCTAATTTTAGTCTCGAATAATTGTGCATATTGCCTTTATTAATGCATTATTTTATCTTTTTGAATCAGTAATTCAGTTAAATGTTTACTGTCACCCCAAATATAGCTGATTGTAACAAGTATATCTATATAACTCAATTATACTTTATCTGTATTGTAATTACATGCAGTATTATACAACTCATTAATTATTGAATTTGTGAAAGTCCATTAACATTATGTAAGTTATATCTATCCATCTCGAGCTCTGTTACATGTAGAACTTGAAATTGTTCTCTTCACCCGCATTGCACCCTTTTTACATTTCTGGACCACTGAGTCGTCTAGCACTCATTTTTCCACCGGTCAGCATTCGTCCTGCACAAAGCACACTAAAGTGTTTTGTGGACTTTTGAAAAGAGTTGAAATATAGTTTACTTGCCTCTCCGCCAAACATAATACTGGGGAGTCTGCAATAGAGGAGCTTTTGTAGCAAAGCTAATTCCTTCAGCGGGCTGATATGCTAACTGTCCCAGTGGATCGGTTGCCGCTTCGTCGGTGGAGAGAATTAAAGCTCCACGTCATTTGAATTTTAATTTAGAAGATACCAGGAAATAGATTTCAAAGATTTTACACTTATCTTCTTTACTAAAATTCTTTAGACAGTACTTCCTTCCTTAAAATTTTAAATGGCTTTAGTATCCATCAGGAGAGGATGGAGCTGGTCTGGCAAGATCGGCTACTTGCACAAAGTTGCCTCCCTCTTTATGCAAGTCAGCCATTGTTCGCTAAGACACAAGTATGCTGTGATGTAAAGGTGCGCGGCGCCCTTATGAAATTCAGTTAATATCACGAAGAACTAAACTTTCATCAAGATGCAGGGACGAGCATATAAAGGTCTTGACAATTTCCTCGACGACGAATAATTGACGAGAAATAAAAGCTTGGAGTGGTGAGACGTGAAATTTCTCCGCTTTTAAGATATGCAGTAAAGAATTAAACAACACAGTTATGAACTAAAAAATCAGTGGCGTAACAGCCCTAATGGGCCAAGGCCTGCAGTGCTCGAAATCTACTTTAACAAGTGGTCAGCTTGTCGCAAGACCCCCCCCCCTGTGTTTAGTCCCCAAGCGAACTTGGTACTCATTTTATCCACCCAAGTGATGGAAATCAAGGGACGAAAGGCTGACTCGACCTTGCAAAACCCGGGAATAGAGCCCCGGACCTGTTGTGCTGCTGAGCGATGGGCTACAGCACAGTTATGACTTTGCTGTAAACTGAGAAGACGGGGTTAAGAGGTTGAGTTACCGGTTTTGCCGTTAATTTATCTTTTTATGCTTCCTCCGCGTATCCCCATCGAGATCAGATGACAAAGCGGGGCCATGGCCACAAACATCTCGGGAACTTTCCGAATTTCGGATAGCCCGATCCGCTCTTGACTATCCGTAGACATTACAACCACGAATGGCCCAGGTTTCAGCATGATTTGAAGGCTAGTTCTTGGGCATACGTATAGTCTGCCTAAGAAGTGGATGGGCGCTATTCTTACGCCGAAGCACTGTAGTACATAAGAGCAACTAAACAGCTTTATCGAGCAACAGGACAGTCGCTGTGTCGAGCATTCGAACAGCAGTAATTATAATGGACTCAAAGCCAGAAGTATTGCAAATCCTTCTTCTGCAAATTAAGTAGTATAGGGAAAAAAACTTCGAGGGTAAAGTTTTATCTTTCCCTTTTTGACCTTTCTTGATTAGCTTATTTTCGTAGAAGATTTATGGAGTCATTAGGTTATTTTGAAGCAGAGATGTGAAAAATGAGCAATGGCCTAGTTGGAATTCTAACCTAGACCTCTCGAATACGAGCCGAGTGCGCTACCGTTATACCACGAAGCTATGCTGCAAGGATGGAGAAAATACCTTAAAGTTTTTGCTAGCATATTGCAAGAAAAATTAAGACCTGATACACAGAGCTGCAGAACTTTATACAATCTATGTAATTTATATAGAAGCACTGCAGCATGTTTTTATTAAGTTGTTGAAAGATTTTTGTGAGTAAAATCTTCAACTTTTGCTTTGAAACTAGTCGATTATATCAGCTTAAAGCATGGCTAGCAAATGAATTTTTGCTGAGTGGAGCAAAAATTTTTAATTTATTATAGTTATATGCATTTAAATAACTATGCATTCCTTTATAGTTTTTAATTTACGGTTAATGATAATGTTTTCTAATTTTAGAGATAATTCTTCTCTTCATTAAATATTACGAAGGTACGATCTATATAATCCCTATATATTCTATCTATTCTTAGCCATTTGGCAATGCAATTTTTGACATCCACGAAAGAATTCTAATGCTTTAAGCGATAATGTGGAACCATTTTAATAGCAGAATCAAAATAATCTGCTCTTAGGGGTTTTTATTTTAAAAGTGAGATTTATTAAAGAATTCGCTCATGGGAATTTTGGTTAAAACAAAATTGCCCTTAACATCAGTGGCCAAATTCATCTGATTTATATGCGTACACTGTAGCTTTAAAATAACTAGACTGCAGTTAAGATCCTCGGGCTATGCAGATATGGAAATTTCTGTTGATTAGTTTTATGCAGAAAGGAACAGCAGACGAACTAAACGTCTCCCTAGGGAAGCTAATTTGCTTACCTGCAAGCTTTGAACAATTCATCTTCACTTACATTATCCCAAATCAAAGCAATAAACTGAACCTAACACCTTATTACCAATTTATAAAATTATATCTAAAAATGAAAAACTCTAATAAACGTTATTTTGAACTAACGACTTTAATCCCTTAACTGTTGAAACTCCAAATATTTTATCATAAATGCAGAACCAGGGGCATTGTGTTGAAGCCCAATTTAGAGGTGCCATTAGCAGAAATTAGGACCCAGAACCGTTCATCGGAAGCCTCCTCTTTCTCATAAATACTACCCCTCATTAAGGAAGCTGAGCTTAGGTAATAAAATTCCATCGAAATTTATCACCTGCTACACCACTACGCCCTTCCGACATAAATTAAGTAATTACCAAAATTTGAAAGTCAATGGCTTTTTGGGTACCCCATGGGGTGATTTAGCTTTCCTCTAGCTCTACATCCGACAACTGGTGAATTCCCAAACATCAAAAGTGTATTTAAGAATTAACACTTATTTGAAATTTTTACCTTCTGTAATTACAACAGAAGCCAAATTGTGTCACTTAGAAAATTCCAACCTGGGGAAAATAAAAGGGGGACAAAACCACTTGATCTATATACGCAGCGCAGTTAATTTCTAATATCCATCGGACGAGTAAATAAGAGCAACAAAAGTGGTGTCATTACCAGCATAATTGGAAGTAGTTCAACTATCGTATAATTAGCTGTATCAGTCAGTCTTAGGCTAGTATTTGTGAAAAATATGAAACCTCATTTTTATACGCATTGACCCCCGGTTATAAAATTTCAAATGCATCGAAAAATATGCGTTAATACGTTATTATTTTACAGAAATCAATGCAAAAATGGATAATATACTTAGAATATTTTTAAAACATTCATTATTTACTCTTGTAAATTATAATAGTAAAATCTGGAAATATTACATGTCTTCCTTCTACAAATATAGAAATATTCGTTGTAGTAAAAAAACAAAAGCACTGAACAAAATATTTTGTTTTCCTTTTATCAGCTCTCTTGAATCTGATTTGCTTATTTTCTTCAATCTGTGTTGCTAGTGTTTCAAGAATAACTAAATAAGGGTACAAAATGGTGAAGAATTTCTGGATAATCTATAACATAATTAAAAAAAACATATCAGCAATTTCTTATAAAAAGATATCACCAAACATATCAGCGATTCTGGGTGGCGTGAAGAAATATTTTTAATTTTTATTAATTATGAAATATCCTAGACTAGATTGGGTTGCACACATAAATTGGGTTGTAGAGTTCTATACAATCCGAAAAAACACACAATGAGTATACAGCATTAATTAAAAAGTGTTACAAAAGGTACACAAAATAATAAACAAATAAATGAGAAATAACTATAAAGACTCAAAGACGAAAAACAAAACAAAAGAAAAACCTTCTTCATAGAATTAAAATTAAAACACATGTAAATAGAAGAAAATAAGCTATAAAAGTACTTTCGAATGCATGGAAAAGAGAATTTACAAAGAAAAAGAAAAAAGAGTAGGTACGAACACTAGTTTTCCTCTTATTTACTTTTCCTAATAAAAATATACAAAATTTTTAAAAGTGACTTCTCCTTCCTCGAATGACACACTTCTTCTATTTCCATGTCCAAGAGCAATTGTTAACTTAGTCTTCAGTCTGTGACCGTACAGAATATTATGTAGTTTCAAGTAAAAAGAAAATTAAGATCAGAAACAAGTTTCTGAGAGAATGCTACGGGTTTTACAATTCCTTGCTGATGAATTTTACTTTTAGCATTAATAAATTTGTTTCGGATTTTCCTCTAAATCGGATATAGATCTTAGGAATGTATTGAAATACAGGGTGCATATAAATGAATAGTGCGGTTTTAAAAATTAATAATAAATAGATATATAACCTTCCCCATGTAAAACCTTCACCATAAGTATTGGCAGCTGGCTAAGTTTCTCATGCTGTTTACTTGTCATGAGTGATGCGCAGCCGCAGCATCAGTTTCCAAGACGGCGCCGCAACAGATAAGGTTTTTCTGTGTGCTTCCGTTTTGAGTTGTCCTGTGGTTTCGGTGCAGCGTGAGTTTCGTGCACGCTTTATGTGAGAGTGTACGGCCCATTTTCCTTCCAACAAGAAATTGTGATCGGTGACTAATTCATAGACATGTTGGAAACATGTTTGTTACCCTATCTGAACACCCGTTATAATAATTACATTTTGCAACTGGACGCTGTTCTGTCTCATTTTCACAGGAATGTGCGAGGATTTCTTAATTGTGTTTTCCAATAACGCTGGACTGGACGTGCTGCAACAGCAAGAAACAAGCTTCTCCCTTTCCCGAATGTAACACAATCCGATGTCTTTCTTTGAGGGTCAGTTGAACACCGCGTTTATGTATCGCCAATGTCCGTCTCCCTTGGAAAGTTTGTCGCTGGATTAAGTATACACTGCAGGCCGTCAAGGTGGACGTGCTACACCGAGTGTGGGAAGAATTCGATTGCCTTATAGATTTGTGTCATGTGATCAAGGATGCTGATATTGAAGGATTGAGATTAATGCATCAAACTTTTGGACAGTTGTCGCTGCTTATGCTGTAAGGCTTGCCCACATAAAGTAATGTATCTATTTATTATTAATTTTTGAAACCTCGCCATTCATTTATAAAGCCCTTATATTTCTAAGACCTGAACAAATACTATATCAAAAATAGGAAGCCCCCCCCCCCGATTTTCTAACAAATCGAATAAGCGAATGCGTGAAATTCACTACGAATAAATTGCATGGGAACGAAGAATAGGAAAACTAAAACGTAGAGAATAAATCCAGCTTTATATCTGTTTATAGATCTTGAAAATTGTCGATAAAGTTAAATGAAATTAAATAATAAATATTATTAAATGAAAATTAAACAAAGGTGGAGCAATTTATTTTATTCTTTTGTTTTTAGCATAACTAAAACTTTGAACAACGATGAAAATTAATTTTAACGAAATAAATCAAATCATAAAATTAATCAAAAACTTCACTGTACATAATGTTTCGTGTAAAAATATTATTATTATACATTGTTAAACGTTAATAATAATACTTAAAACATCATAATAAATTGAACCAATTTTAATGCCAATTAATGTACTTCCACCTGATGCCACAAAAGCGCACCGTATGCAGAAAGGGAAACATTTAAAAGCTCTTTCACGTTGAGGAAGGATAGGAGGGCGGGTGCGTTGTAGAAGGAAGAGGATTTTACCTTTGACCTTATTAAGATCAGCTCAATGCGTCCAAGCCTTCCACGCATTTTTCTCCTCTGCTTTTCTAATATAAGACTAGAAATACATTTTTGTAACTTATCAGATTTTAGATGAAATATTGCATAATTAATATACTAGATATTACCAAATTATTTTTTTACTCCATTTTACTTTGAATTTTCAGTGTAAAATTTGTTTTCTGTTTTAGATGTAAGTTTGCTTAAAATCAAATGCAGATCTTATTAATATCTTATAAAACTTTCTACAGTCTGCAGCGGTATATATGTTGATTTATGCATATACTATTAAGATCAAACATGAAAAATCAACCTTGACTTCGTCATCATTCGAACCGCGAACCTTCTAATTGCAAGCTGGAAGCTCTAAATTATACCAATAGAAAATACAGTATATGGACAAAAACATGGAAACACCCTGTGAAATGCATGTTTGAAAAGAAAGATTGATTTTAATGAAATATGTAGGTGCCGCTGGCGTTTTTGACTACTGACGCCACCTATACAACTCTGTAAATGTGCTAAACAGTTCAGTTGTTGTTGGAGTACTGTTATGTGAGGTTGTCATTGCATTATGTCAGAGTTAACAGACTTCGAACGTGGGCAAATTGTTGGAGCACGTATGGTAGGTGCTTCCGTAAGCAAGGTAGCCGAGGTGTTTAGTGTTTCAAGAGGTACTGTATCGAAGATTTATTCCGAATATTTGAAAAGTGGAAAAACATCATCTGCTAAATCACAGCGCGGACGAAAGTGTATCCTGAGTGATCGTGACAGACGATCATTAAGGGCAGTTGTGACGAAAAATAAGAAGACCACAGCTGCAAAAGTTACTGCTGAAATGAATGTTGTGTTACCGAACCCTGTGAGTACCAAAACAATTAGAAGGGAGCTTCATAAACAGGGAATTGCTGGCCGTGCTGCAATTGAGAAGCCACTCATCAGTGATGCTACTGCCCGTAACAGGAAAAGGTGGTGTTTAAGTCATAAAGGCTTGGACTTTAGAGCAGTGGAAGCGAGTAATATGGTCTGACGAGTCTTCTTTCACATTGTTTCCCACTTCTGGCCGAGTTTACGTCTGGAGTACGCCATCTCAAGCCTATAATACAGACTGCTTGTTGCCAAGAGTGAAACATGGCGGGGGTTCTGTTATGGTTTGGGCAGCCATATCGTGGTTCTCTGCTAGCCCCATGATAACTGTGTCAGGGCACATGACTGCCAAGACTTATGTGAACATTTTGGCCGATCAAGCTCATCCCATGGTACAAACTTTGTTCCCCGATGGTGATGGTGTCTTCCAAGACGACAAAGCCCCTGTTCACACAGCTCACAATGTCCAGGACTGGTTTTCTGAGCACGAGGATGAGTTGTCCCATCTCCCCTGGCCACCACAGTCACCAGACCTGAATATTATCGAACCTTTGTGGTCTACATTGGAACGGAAAGTGCGTTCTCGTTATCCACCGCCAACATCGTTATCTGAACTTGCCACCGTTTTGCAGGAAGAATGGTATAATATTCCCTTGGCAAACATACAGGAACTGTATTTATCCATTCCGAGAAGACTGCAAGCTGTTTTGGATGCCAACGGGTTTCCTACACCATATTAAGCAAAGAAACATGTTTTTTTAAAGATGTTTCCATATTTTTGTCCAACCCCTGTACATGACAATGTGCGATTATTCTTTACATTCTGGCCTCCTTATTAGATCTAAATGATGATTATCGTCATGAATTATCATCATAATGGCGATGTAGTGGTAATGAATTATCATCCACTGCATTTTAGTCTGAGTGTTAATACAGATATCATTTGTTTCTAGAAACAGGAAATACTGAAAACCAGCAGCGTTCAAGCTAATATTCAAGCCACGAATCTTACAGTTGCTAGCTAAACTTGCTAACCATTTACATTCCGGGAACATGGAAGGGGGAATGGATAATTTCTTATAATATAGTAGTATCAAGCTTCATCAAGTTTTATTAATTATTTATAAATTTTTAGTCTTAAGTTTGATAGCGATAACATTTCAGGTCCAAAACTGGGAAAAAAATCTGTTTTAGAAGTTCTAAAAGTGCCAAAGGAATGAAAGCATTTCATTTGCAGCTGGTTTACTACTAGAAGTTAACGTTTATGCATATGTATTTTTAAGTCTTATACATTTATTTGCAAAGTTTTAAACTTTCATATTTTAAGCCGAGAAAATTTAGGTTAATAATGTAGCTTTACGTTTCTGAAATTTCAGTTTTCGACTTTTTAAAGAAATCTACTATTCACACTTAACAAATATTCTGAATTCAAAAATTTAAACCTTCTAACCAGATTACCCATTTTAGTGGTGAATGCAGAGAGAAAACTAGAATTTTAAAATTGCTCATGTTGATGAAATAATTAGTAATAATATTTTAAGTCGTGTACTGCTTTAAAAGATCATTTTTGCTACATTTAATAGAGCCATATCAATTACTTAAAAATGATAACCATCCTGCAGTAATTTATTAGAGCAAGACGAAAACTATTTTTATACTCAAAAACTACATTCTCAGCTGTCAGACCCTTAATTTTAAACCTATTATTAAACTAGTCTAAATTATACCAATAGAAAATACATTATTAAACTAGTCTAAATTATACCAATAGAAAATACATTATTAAACTAGTCTAAATTATTAAACCTATTATTAAACTAGTCTAAATTATACCAATAGAAAATACATGACAATGTGCGATTATTCTTTACATTCTAGCCTCCTAATTAAATATTTAAATATTTATGTTGCACAATTTATGCACAATATATCTATATCTATATCTATCTTTTTCTATATATATGTATATGTAATCAGATCTGGTTTCAGAGGTAAGAGAGAAAAGGAATAAAATTTCAAGTTTCTGCTCTATATCTACGTATGCTTTTAATGTTACACCGGTGTAGTGTAAAGGCCTTTAGATTTACGCTAAAATGTCAGCACTGCTAATAACATAATATTCGAGTAGGTTATTTAATCTGTTCTGCGTAATTTGCTTTGCTTTAGTAAAATAATTCAAAATAGCTCGAATTAGATCATAATCTCCGTTTCTCAAAGGTACCCCTTGAAACTTCATAATAATTTTACAGTAAATAACAGATTTCTTCCCTTGGCTCAGACTAGTTTAATAATAAGTTTAAAATTAAGGGTCTGACAGCTGAGAATGTTGTTTTTGAGTATAAAAATAGTTTTCGTCTTGCTCTAATAAATTGTTGCAGGATGGTTATCATTTTTAAGTAATTGATATGACTCTATTAAATGTAGCAAAAATGATCTTTTAAAGCAGTACACGACTTAAAATATTTAAGCTTTGAAATTACATGAAAGGTATTGAGAATAACCAAAATTTGCGCAAATTTTAGTATTCATGAAAGATGAGTTTCCATCAATGAAATTAAGCTTTTCGTTATTCTATTTCGCCCAGGAATTCGTATATTTCTACATCGACCGACTCATTTAATTCAAGTGCAAGAGGAAATGGCAAAATGATAAAAATAATCTCTTCACAATGTTACGCATAGCCTTCTTCAATATGAGTAGTTTAATAATTTCCAAGATATTAATTAATTTAGAAGACAGAACGTAAGAGATTCTGGATAACTGTACTTCAGGTAAATCGAATGAACTATTCATTCGGCGGATAACTGGACCTCAGGTCAATCGAAAGAACTATTCATTCGGCGGATAACTGGACCTCAGGTCAATCGAAAGAACTATTCATTCGGCGGATAACTGGACCTCAGGTCAATCGAAAGAACTATTCATTCGGCGGATAACTGGACCTCAGGTCAATCGAAAGAAATATTCATTCGGCGGATAACTGGACCTCAGATCAATCGAAATAACTATTCATTCGGCGGAATAACTGGACCTTAGGTCAATCGAAACAAAACGGTTTCCCGTTCCATATACCTGGTAAACATGTAGGGAAAAATAAAACACATGGCTGAGACATTTAAATTCCGAGATCATGCTTCTGTATAATTAGAGGTGATGTACAAAGTGAAGGGCAAAATATTTCACTTTGTAAGAAATCAAAGATCAAATATTAATTTATAAGAAAAGCGTTCCTAATGCTGATAAATTAATTAACGAACACTGCTGTACAGATTCTCCTGAAAAACGTTGACCAATACAAATTTAAAACTATATAAATTGCTTCAAACATGTCATTATTCTTATCTGCAAAGCGCACATGCCGTTTTAAATACCTCAACATGTTCCTTACTTCTAATTTATATGCCAATTTCTTGTGTTTTTTGTGTGCTTTCTTCATTGGCAGGTACTGATTAAGGGCATAAAAGATGGGTGCAAAATTTTGCTTTACGGGAAAAATGGCAGCTGAAGCAAATGAAATGCTAAAAAAAATATCTGCTACTGCATCGGCGGATAACTGGACCTCAAGTCAATCGAAACAACTATTCATTCAGAGCAAACTTAAATAGCATTTTTATTTATAAGAAATTGAGAAAAATAAGAGATTGCCTTCATTTATTTCGTATTGAGGTCGTTAAATTGAGGCACTTGGAAGATCACAAAAATACGTGATACTGTTCGCTTGGAAAAAATTTAAAATAATTATTTGATATAATATTATAAAGAATAAAAGGCAACTTTTTCAACTTTCATTTCCGTGTACGAAATTTTAAACAACTTCATAGGAGTTGAAAATTTCTGCTCTGCAATTTGAAATGGTTAAAATAGTAAATTATACGAATAACGATAGACAAACATTAAGCTTAGAGAACTGCATTCTACTTTCAATACTGGTTGCATAGTTAAAATCGTTCTTCACAATAACCGGGGCATTTTAAGTTTGATTGTTCTTGCAATCCGAACTTGGAGCAATGTAATTGATAATTAAGCCCACATTTTTGTTGATAAGCATTCCATACCAAAATGTCTGCTGGCTTGTTCTGTCAGCGTTAAGTTTCAATTGCAAGGTCGTCACCGCAAGCCGGAACGCCGTGTGTCTTATATAATCCAAAATATTCTTTTGGTTTAAAAATCTCTAGTAAAAGTAAACAACATGACATTGCATTTTAGTCCAAAACGTTATAGTGTCAAAATGTACCAAAAATTTTTAAACGGTTGTTTTCAGAGAATAAATATGCGCGAATTTATATTTATGCTCATATCAAGTTTCCAAGACGATATTCGAACTTTCTTTAAGTTCGGTTAGTAACTAGAACTTTTAACGTGATCCAATATGGGAATGGAGTGGAGCATTTATGGGGAATAATTTGACAACATATATTGTAAAATTATGGAGAAAATTCACAGAATGTGCAGGTGAAACAAAATGCCCTAAAAATAAAAAAGTAAATTCCAGAATTCTAAACCTGAGTGATGTGTTTAAAGTACTAATAATGCATTCGCTAAAGGAAATGGAATTTAATTACATTCAAAGATTTTTAACGTTATGAAACAGCATACCTTATATTTAGCATCAAAAGTTTTTTTATACATAGAAAACGACAGTTCTACCTCAACAATTGATAAGCAAAGCATTCCATATCAAAATTCATATGCTTCCTGTTGTCAAAATCCGAAATGAAATATATTTTAAATCTCTTTTCAGTTATAATTTTAGTTCTGTTTTAAGAAGCATTAGAATAGTTTCTTTGTAAAACGTGATTAATAATTTTTAGTCCAAAGAGGCAATTTGCCCAGAAGGACTATTAATTTCATTTTGGCATTTTGCATTGATTCACTACAAGCGTTGTTTCACTTTTCAAATTCTTGCCACCAAATATTAGCGCACCGTATTATATGTAAAGAAATTAAATGATGAAGAATCTGCGTAAATGTATGTATGTTTCTCGTATTTTGATAAAACAACGGTACCTAGAGCCATCAAATTTTGAATAACGTAATCCTCCTGAGGATATGGTAGCGCTGGAAGCCCAAATTTGAAATTTGGAATTTGTTTTATTATCGATTTCATATTTTGTAAAACTTTAACGAATTTTTGATTAACAAACGCAACGATTTCAAAGCTAGCAATGGCAACGTCGTACAGAAAAACATTTTTATCTCCAGCGGGCGAGACTGTGCGTAGGAAATTCTAAAGGTACGCTCATTTTAAAGTTATTTTGCGATACTGCTCTCGAACTGAATTTTAGTGCGAAGTTTAAGTGCGAAAAAAATGATATTTAACAAATAAAGGTAACACACAAAATGTTAAAAAACGCCCCTTTGGACGTAATTTAAAATCTGAAAATTTTTTAACAATTTTCTTTTTAATTAAAAATAAGTATGATATTAAAATATATACGGATTTAATTTTTTTTCCAAGATGAACATATATTAAGCAATGAGTTTACTGACCGAAATAACTGAAGAAAAGGCGAATGTTATACATACATATACATATACATAAAAATTGAAAAGGAAAAGTCGGAACTAAATTGAAAAAATATTTTTCTTTCTTTTTAGTTTTTATAGTTACTTTATAGCTCTTTCTGTTTGAGTGCATATATATACACTAAAAAATTAAATTATAATGCATATATATTAAAATGAAAGGAATTAAAATTGGCACATATGTACTAAAGTACTGTAAATATGAGTTTATAAAAGTTCTAACTTTCCAATTATTTCAACACATCTATGACATTTTTAGTTGAAATTAAGCTTCATATAAACGAAGTTATGAGCAGCTCATAAAAATAATCCTAAGTCTAATATTAAACTACAAGGCGACTATTATTTAACTTGCACTAGTGCTCTCAGCATATATAAGTATATAGCAGTATAGTGTTTTGCAAGATAGAATACTGAATCTATACGAGAAGACAGGTATAAGGAATACAGTTTTTTCAATTTAGATTGCTTTTCTAATAAAATATAAGACTATATGACTAGTAATATATTTCTAATAAATATAATACTATTTCTAATAAAATAATTGTGCATATGCGTGCTTATATATATTTTTTCACAAAAAAAAAATATTTTGGCAAAATAATTTGCATTGCTTTTTGCACCTATTATTCCTATTTTTACGGAACTGACAAACACAACAGACAGCATTTTCTGAGTATGTCAGATGGTACAGTCTCTATGAAACTCCAGTAGCATAAATTCTGACTTCCAGCTATTAATTTTCTAATGAAATATACTTTTTATTCGAATTCTGTGCAGACTTTAACAGAAAATTAGAAGTAATCGTGAGTCGAAATAAGTAAATACGCTCATAAAATGAACTCTGAAGCACTGGAGCGTTAGAAATGATCGTTATATTTTCAAAGAAATTAAATTCATTGAGCCTATTGCCGTCAAGCCAACCAGTAAGGAATGGCAGAAATATACAGTAGTTTAACTGTGTCTCATTAACAAAATTTGAAAATCTAATGTAAGTGCTATATAACTTTTTGTGCATTAATGTTCCATACCTTTAAAAGCGTCAGGAAATTTAATCTTATAAATATGAGATAAGGAGTCTAAATGGATAAGTCTTAACTGTGCCACAATACTTGTTTTGCTTTCGATTTGAGGCCAAGAAGATCGTTTACAAGCAAATTCGAGCATTTTATTTTTCTTTGACTGTCATTCATTTCTTGAATTAATTATACTTCAGCTAGAAACTAGAATCAGCTGCTTTAAATATGCATTTTTATGCCTTTATCTATGCTTTAAATATGCATTTTTTATGCCTTTATCTACGTTCAACGTAACGACCTTCTTACATGAAAAAGAAATAAACCTTTTCAATAATTTATCCAAATACAAACACTTATTC
The DNA here is from genome assembly GCF_044657685.1 of Stegodyphus dumicola. Taxonomy (NCBI): domain Eukaryota; kingdom Metazoa; phylum Arthropoda; class Arachnida; order Araneae; family Eresidae; genus Stegodyphus; species Stegodyphus dumicola. The sequence continues at coordinate 136,580,327 of NC_140781.1, read as the reverse complement.
GGAGTTGCTATTTCTCATTTTCACAGTACGCTATGTCACAGGCGTCGAGAATAATATATAGAGGCGGAGAAATGAAAGGAGTCGGGATTTGGGTGTGTCCTGTGTCCGAAATGGGAGCAAGAGTGACCTGAAAATGTCACGTGGCACTACTGACAGGACAATGTTTCAGGAAGCTACAGCCGAGCTCCGTCTGGTCTACAAAAGATCGTTCGTTTTAATCCACCACGTGTCTTTGGAAATGGAAGTCCTGATGTTAATGTGAATCAATAGGTGGCAGATCACGACTAAAACGTATTTGTCAAGCTTCCGAAAATCAATTTATTTTTGTCTCGCAAAATCCTTAAAGAAAGCAGTGTTGCAAAATACTTCTAGCTGTATATATAGTGCAAGAGGTGTTTTTTTAAATGCTGGTACTCTGATCTAACATCCCAGAGAGCGTGCTATTAATTTGGTGCTTCGATTGCATCTTCATTTAACGCAAGAACGGACCAGTGCACACTTGACAGAATCATATAGCGTAAATTCGTTAGAGCTTTCGATTAGAGGATCTGCCATGTATTAGGCTATTAATCATGTTCCTTTATTAGTTTGAACCGGAACAAATAAAATTCAGTGAGCACTTTTACATTATCTCAAGAATTCTCTATCGGACATGAATTGATTGCAATATTTTATTATTTATTATTGTTTCTTCTAAAAGTCTAATGCATTTATTTTTAAATCTAAATATTTTTATTCTTTTTAAAAGATTATTACACCTTTTCACAGTGGATAAGTAATATTTGCTTGCAAAAATAGAAAAAAAAGATTTTTCCTTTAAACAAATTCGTCAAAATACATATACAGTCCATTTTAATATGTTTAAGCAGCTCCATAATTATTATACATTTACTTAATATGCTGAAATATCACAATAAGATTTTGGAATTTTTTAAGGCTTTACGTTTTCAAGCATATCTAAAACTAAATTCATTTCAAGAATGTCTCTAAAACCGTGAATGTTACTATTTTTAGAGTATTATATAAGAATTATTTCCCGCTCGCGAAATTTCGCTCTAGTTTTTTTAACATGTCATTTAGAAACTTACAGTTTATAACAATGTAAAACGTACGCACAATTAGAAAGTATTTTCTAGAAGAAGAATATTATTGAAACTGAAAAATCCTTTAAAATACATGAAATAACGTGTCTTTATGCGGGCTTTTCAATGTGCTGTCCCTTCAGAAATAGTACATAATACGTAAATGTCTCTCTCTCGGTTTTCGAGTATTAAAATTAGTAAGAAAAAGGGGAAAACAGGCGAGTAAATTCGGTTCTCTTTATCGCTAAATGGAACGAAGATTTCCTATTTTATTTTTTGCATTGCTCTGCATTTGAAAACAAGGCTAAATTATCAAATATTGCTGGAATGCAAGTGCGTTTTCGCTTTACCTCGTAAGCATCTTGCGGTACTCGCGTTTATTATCCACAAACGGAATTATATAACTGTTACATTTACATTATATGTAAATAATTCGTTTTAAAATATTCATTTCATCATCTAAGTTTCTGTTGCTTTAGCCGCACCAGCGCCGAGTTGTTAAGACCGCTGATTACTGAATGTTCAGCATGTTTGATACCAGCAAATATAGTGGCTGCGTGGTTGGGCTTTTATGGTTTTCCTCATATGTAACGTGAATACGAGCCAATTTCGCTTAGAAAGTCTGCCATGAATAATTCAGTTAAAGTAGGTTTCATTTGAATAGTCTCCTTATAATAATCCAGAATACTCTATATTATTATTATAGTAATATATTGTTTATTATACATTATTGGCAAATACTTTTTTGAGTAAACGTAAATTGAGTTTTCTCAATTTCTGACAAAAGGCCTCTTAAAATATTTACATGCTTGACGCTCTTCTTACGTAAACTTTTATTATTGTCAGATCTGAAATCTAGCTACCGTCTTATAAACTTATAATGTAATTAAATACATTATATTAGAATAACTTCTATTTATATTCTGTAATTTATAAGCCATATGCCCGTATATTTTGCAATTGTGATTTTCAAATTTTAGAAATTGTTGGCCGTTTCTTGAAATGGATAGTATCACTGCAGAGTTATTTACCTGTTTGTCTCCACTTTTTACAGAACGACACAAAAATCGTACGTGAAATGCACATAAATGGTTGAAACAGGTTTTCCGTTTGTTCATTATCAATGATAGTTTGTCAATCATTAGTGATAACGAAAAAAAAAAAAAAAAAACTATAGGAAGAACGACACTTGAAATTATACCTTAAATCTGGTTTCATTATTTTTCATCGCAGCAAATGTGAGTAAACAGACATATAACATATATGAACGCGTACTCACATTTGTAGGTCTGAGATATCATCAAATACATTTCTGACATATAGTAACTATAAGAGAGAAAATTTTATCATTATAAAGCAGTCATACATCAGATTGATCCAGAAAACGAGCTCCGTCTACCATATTATTAAGTGAAAATTCTATAGCTATTAAACATTGTATATTTTTAAATCTAATTTAATTATTAATTTCTAACTTATGTAAATTGGCTGAAAACCAGATAGGCTAGAATAAGCGTGTGGTAATATTTACGTTAACTATGAATGAAGAATTGTTATTTACATTAATTTAAACTCACCCTTTATTATCTCAAACTAAGAATACAGATGGCCCCTTTCTCGGGCTTACAGAAAAGCCCCTACTTGGGCTTTAAATCAAGGTAAGAAAATAAGAAACTAATCTATTGCTAAAGTAAACTGAACTCAGCCGAAGCTGTACAGAAATATCTAACGTAGTTGGCCTTTGATTAAATTAACGGGCAAATATCAGCAGGCACTTACAATACGGCCAAGCGTAGTTAGCATTAAACTACGAAATAGCCTGACACCACACACGAGCCGCTAAGGACTCCTAAGCTCTTCGGCTGAAGTAAGCGAAACCTTCCTTTAAATAACTCTTTCTCTTCATTTACATGCAACGCGATATTAAAATCTTATTCTTGTAAAGAATAGTCGGTGGTAAACGAGAATAGACAGTAAAGCATGTTTTGAAATTAAAATAACTGTTAGAAACTCAAAATAACCTCTACATAGTCATATAAAATCCTAAGGTCAGAAATAAGACATCGTAAGAACTCCCGTTCCATCCTTGGCACTTATCCTTCGCTGTTTGTCCTCTTGAACCTTATTTAAAACGTTGTTTATTTTTACGTATTTTATCAGTTACTGTTATTTATTCTTATATATTTTGTTAGTTAACATTGTTTATTCTTGCACATTTATCCTTATATATTTTGTCAATTACTGTTATTCTAGAAGTCTCTTTCTTTTAAACTTTTTCTTACTTTTCCCATATTATTTTCTGAACTCCGTCTTGCCGTGACCACGCGCTTGAATGCCGTTGCGTTACAATGGGTATTTTTGCAAACAACGAAACCAAATGGCCTGTATGTTGTAAATCAATGGGACATACCCGAAGATCCAAATATTCCGCAGGATATTGAAAATATACCAAACAGTAAACTGAACCTTGGCATGAAATATGTTTGATATTTCATACTATGTATACTATGTGGAGTAATACATAGGATAATTTCACGTGAGATTATGGCATTTCGTTCGATTAAATTGCAGAAATATCCGGATTTAAATTTTGTAAGAAATATTATAGAACTCTGAAAAAAAGTTTCTGCTTTTATTTAAATAACCAAGGATACTTATATTCATTTATGTTAATGTGAGCCTAATCTTCTATCAAATATGCATACAGTTAGATCAGACGAGTGATTAGTTTGTTTTCACAATCAGCGAAAACTTATTTCCAGTGCGTTTTTATTTTTAATAATTGCAGGTTTTTTAACCACATTTTTGTCTTATTTTTCTTTTTCAAACATTTTCCCAACTTCTTATTATCATAAATATCGATTCGCATATCTAGATAAAAACTGTTTCAGTAAAACACATTGCTAATTAGAACTGTCCAATAGATCTTTCACCAAAAGGAACAAAGAAGGAATTTTAAAAAAATTCTCGGGCTTGTGAAATATTTTTATACAAACAACTATTCCTGTAAGATAATTTATTTTTTTCCGCTAAAATCGACAAATTAGAAGGGAAAGAAAATTGATACATCCCCTAGTACTTGCGTCAATTCGCATTAAGACCTTATTGTCTGAAGTAATGCTACTAATATGAAATATAAGCTTTTCTCTCCTCGATGCTCATGATAAAATGCCTCACATAAATATAGCTGCGTAAAAAAGGTGATAAATTTTACCATTCCCGCTTTCTACGCTTTATTTTAATGACTGTAATATGTCGTCTTAATAACAATGGCTTTTATTTGCATTTGCTAGTGATATGTTAAGTATTTCATGAATATGCAAAGCGGTAATTCTAAGAGTTAAGAGTAATATAGCCTTATTTTCAGATCTTGTCTGTCAACTGCGAAGAAGAAAAAAATAACATATACCATCAAAAAAGGCATAAATCTAATTTTAAAAGTAACTGCTGTAAAAACCTCTATATTTTGTATGCATACAGAATGTACGCATAATAGAAACTTGAACACTTCTAGTCATATATACACACACTGCAGTAAATAGTAGTTATGTATAGGATAATCCCAATCAAAATATATAATTTTATTCAAATTCTACTCCGAAATAAAGTTAATTTTTCACCCAGGTATAAATTTTAGATTGGCATCTATTTGAATCACACTGTTACTACTAATTGTAGCAAACAATAAATTAGTATGTATTTACCTGTGATAAACTACATTAAACTTTAACTATCCCTGTTTCTTTTCACACATCACAAATGTGTCCAAGTGAGAGACTTTTGTTACGCTACATTAGTACATCCAGTTCAAGTACCCATCCAATCCATGTCCATTTCAGGCCACGTACGTTTAAGCGTTTCGCATTATAGGGATCTCTTAGATCAATGTTTCCTTTATATCCTTTGGATGTATGTTACATGCAATAGGTAAGCCTGTGTCATATACATTGCTTGACATAACCATTTGTAATATGATAATACTCGTTAACATACCCTGTTCTTATAAAATGCATATTATGCCATTAAACTGTTGGTAAAGAAGTTCAACTAAAAGCCAGAACTGGTAGTTAAATGTGCACTGTTTATTAATTTTAATTTCTTATATTATTTCCACATTTAGTTCGGCCTTTTTTTTTTTTTTTTTGCTAAGAAGCGTACGGTATGAGTTTTGTTGATGAAATATAAATAAAAACCATTTTATGGAATTCTGAGCTTCATAATGATCAGCATTATTAAAATTCTTTCAGTCCTTGCACTGAAATCACTGCCGGAAATTATAAGCTACAAGTTTTCTTCGCTTCTCATTTTTTATGCACATAGGGTTTTCACGATTTTTATTCAAAACTTTGCATTTCAAGAATTGTGTACAGGTGTATCTACTTTCGTTCTTTTCGTCCAATGCAGAAACTATGGAAGGAGGCTTTAGAGGAATTTAAGATTTTACAAGTATTTGTTTTCCCATTAAACATAAAACGACTGTGGAAAATTCTTCTTTGGAAATCAAAGTTCTCATATTAAAATGCAAATTCAAATTTTTCATTATATTTTTCAAGACAGAGCCTATTATTTTCTAAAACGATTTTGATTTTTAATAGAAGATGTCAGTTGCAGGTAAACAGAACTTGCTCAGCGAGTTCTTAGTTCATGTAACGATACACATTTTTTTCCAACGGCGGGCATTTGCTTATAACGTCATTGACAACTACTAAGGCCAGAAGTGGTGACCAATTGGCGGTTGTGGATGCACCTAATAGGCGGCCACCGTTACCTTCTATGAAGGGACAGACAATTTTGCATCCATCCGGTATTTGAACCCAGCCTTTTGGCATCGCAGTCAGACTCCCCTAACCACTATACCATCTGGGCGGCATGTAACAATGCATACCTCTCAAAATTCGCGTGATTTACACGAATGGCAATTTACCACGATAGAACGTTTTAACCTAACGCTTGGTTCCCTCAGTCACTGAATGCAATCTATGAATACATCCAACAGCTAAAATAATGTACTTCATACATATAATTAAAATAAGATAACAGCTTTTAAATTTAATGAAACACAATGAAAGAGTTGTTTAAACGTCGAATCCGTGGCTTTTAGATATAAATAAAGCAGCTCGCAAGAGCAGATCGCGGAAAAGGAAGGAACCTGTTAATATAATTTAGGAATCGAAATCTCAAGAGTTCTTTCAAGCATCTAACGAGATGCAGGAGTCTTACTAGACTGGGTTAAGTATATTAACTTGCAAAAAAGAAGCCAATTACGAAAACAAATTTCATTACCCTAAACTGGTTACTGGAATCTCAAGAGCGCATTTTCTTAGACTGCAGTGGCAAAAGAGTTCTAGCTCAAATTACCTTTTATTGCTTGTAATGGAATACATTAATTTCGCGTTTCGTTAAGTCACAGTAGACAGTGAAACCTGCGTGAGCTTTCAGTTGAGTTTTATATTTAAAAATTAGCAGAAAGTTTATCACTAATTAAAAGATTTATATAAACACATTGAAGAAAATATGGTTTAGAAAATCATAGCATAGTTTAAACTAATGTCATTGTTAACTCGATGACGTTTTTGGAATGGAGTTAGACGCAACAAGAGCCTTAAAGGTATTAAAAAAATAGTGCTCATCTTAATGCAAAAGCTTTACACTCCTCCGTGTTAAATGGCTTTTTTTTCTGTCAAAAAGCTTTCTTTATGGTTATTCTCCACATCAAAATTTTATTTTCTTACAATAACAAAAGACTATGACATCACGTTTCGGAAAAATATATTTTCTGAAAACTAATGTCAAGATTTAGAAGGAATTTCAAACAAAAGTAGAAACAAGAATGACGAGTGGAGGTATGAATAACTAGCATTTATACTACAAAAGCCTTACACAGAAACGTAATTAAATATGGATTTTTTTTTTACACGGTAAGTGAACAACTACAGAGTTGACTTCTCTTCATCACAATTGTAATCATATGGTACCTTTTAACAACATGTTTTAACACATCGAGATAGAAAGAAAGCTAATTTACTACTTCTTCTGCTCATTTTTGAAACTGGTAATTGAATAAACACTTCCAAATTAATTGCAATAAACTTCAGTTTGTTTTAAAAATTTACTCCAGAGAAAATATCATTACATCATCATAAACTATTCAATATTAAGCCGTAAAGCTTAATATTGAAGAGTTTATTTCTACAAACAATATGCACTGTAGAAGGAAAAATACACATACACAGGATCAAAATTTGATAAAAACTTCTTGTTAAATAGTTTGTAGAGTCTAATTAAGTTTTTTTTTTTTTTTTTTTTTTTTTTTTGGAGAACGAAACATGACAAATCAACTGTTACAGTTTAGATCTCAGAGACTAAGAAATCCTGTAAGCTAATAGGCTAAAATCTTAGAATGGAATGTATTCTTCTTATTTCCATTCGTTCGCTGTTTGTTTATTCCAACTTCCATTGCGGTACTTGCAATTATTTTTTAATTAGATAGTATTCAGATATTTTCTACGTGTATTCACAATTTTTTAATGTTTTAACTTACGAATTTATTAGTGTTTATTGTTTTTAAAAGGTTGGAAACTCTAAAATAACTTTTGTATTTTATATGCTAGGTGTCTTACAAGTCTGTAAGTATATGAAAAATTCATAAAAAATGAAGGAATTTCTAGAATTGAACACGGTTTGCGAGAAAGGTATTTTCGTGAAGAGAGTTTTTTTTTTTTTTTTTTTTTTTTGTAAAGAAAACGAATAGTTAAAATATTTCTTGATAGAGGGCGCTGTATGTGAACAGACCGCCCATTTCAAGAAAGAACTACATTTATTTGCACGCAGGCAAATGTTTACAAGTACATCACTCTTATTCTATGTGTTCGCCATCACCACAAATTACAGACTGCAAGCGAGTTACAACGCCGTTAACTGCAGCATGTAGCTTATCCGAATAGATGTAAGAGACTTCGTGACGAATGATCCTTTATCTGCAGCAAAGAAGATAGACCATTACGGTACCCTTTGAACTGGACATAACTCCAAATCCAAAAATCAAGTGGTGCTAAGTCCGGAGAACAAGAGTCCACTCATTTCTACTGAGAGGGTAATTAATCGCTCTTCGTCGAACGTTCTTGGGAACATCACTTCGGTTGCGCTATGAGGAGGTGCCCCGTCTTGTACGAACGTCACTGCGTCAAATACATTATGTTCCAGTAAGTGCAATATCACTTTCTCCTTCAGAATTTGCAAGTAGTACTTCCAGCTAACTTTTGCACAGTAGTCTTCAAAGAAAAAAGGGCCCAAAATAATGGACGCAGTAAAACCACTCCAAAAAGTTAAAGGCGGTGAAAATATAGGCACGTGGGTTCTCCTTTGCCCAAATTCTACAGTTATGAGTGTTGACTGTTCCATGCAATGAAAAATGAGCTTCACCTGTCCACAACATATTGAGAAACCACTGTGGATCGTCATCGATTTCCGGCAAAGCCCAATTTGCGATATGTATACTAGTGTTCCGTGCAACTTCTCGTGTGCTACTTGCTGCACTCGTTGATTGTTCCTTTAGAGTGTCAGTCTGCGAAACCACAACGGAAGTACGGACCTCTGATAAACTTGGTGCTCCACTACGGAAGCGATGACACAAACTTCCCATTTTTCGAACCGACGTAACTGGGAAGTCAGTCCGGCAAGAGAGATTGGACCTGAACCTTTATTCCATCCCTTCTTGTGTCGAAACCTTCGTAAAGCTACAGTCGGCGATTCTTTGTTGAAGTATAAGGACTTCACTAATAACGCTTTATCCACTAATGTTAGCATCAGAATTAAACTTTATGTACGAGGAAGTAGGAGGAGAAATCGAAATGAGCTGTTAATCGTAAAGCCCACAATTTATAGAATTTTGATTTACATATTTCCTGTTACTGCGTCTCCCCTTGCCTGATATGGGGGTTCTCAGCTGGGTTCAGTCCGTATGATGTCGAAATGACGGGGCGCGTAATCAATTCCTTCCTTCGCATACAGCATTAAGACTATCTCCTAAATAATTCGCTTTGCATCACAAACATTGATAAATTGAAAAAGATAACGAAATAATGGACAAATTAAAAAGTCAAAAACAAGAAAAAACAAGAATCAAATTAAAATTTCCCAATTTGAGTGTACTGAGTCCAGTGTGTTTAACACATTTTAGGCTTTTCTACAATATAGGAGTATATATTTTATCACTTGAAAACGCTTGCTGCTCTTGGGTTACAGATTTTGAGAACTAACTCTTCTATTTGTTACTTGTTAAACAATTTTATCAACTTTGTACTATTAAAATTTTTAGATCATTAAATAGATAAGTGAAAGTTCACTTACCTTCTAAATAGGGCTGCCCTGAACTGCCTTCTTTCCTTCTTGTCGGTATCCGTCTCTATAATCAACTTCGATTCACTGCGAAACACAGCTATAAACTTTTTAAGAAATTTTAATTCATATGAAAGATATCTACAAAATATTTACAAGTTATAATGATTACAAGCATAATTTATACGGAGACGGTCTATCGTTATACATCTGTTAGACGCGTCAGCCGTTCAACTAATTACTTTTAGTCTCTTTCGCCAGAGGGCGTTCGTGGAAGTAAAGTTCTAGTAAGCAAACGCGACACTCCCACCTTTAGGTCCAGTATCAGCAGAGGATGGACCTCAACTGACCTGTAGTTCAAGTCTTTTGAGATTTCGTCATACGTCGAGTTCTGTACCTCACTTGCATATCTGACTCAGGTGTAAAGTTGAGTTCAAGAGGTATGAGGTTCTTAGTAGGTTTTATAATCTCCCCTTGCGCAGTTTTCAGTTTCACTAATCTAATATATCCGTCGTGGGATGGAAAATTTTCCACGATTCTAGCTAAGGGCCAGTTTATCCTTTTTTCGTTGTTGGACACAATTACAAGATGACCAACTTTCACAGAAGATGGTTCGCGGATGAATTTTGAGCTTTGTTTTAGTTGCCCTAAATATTCTGATCGAAATCTTTTTCGTAAATCTTTTCTCAATTTGGCTCTGTAAAGGTATCTTTTATTGATGGATTTAGAATCCAAAAGATCTGATTCAGGAACTCCAGTCTCTGGAATTTCTGTTAGAAACATTGCTGGGGTGAGAGCTCTTAAATCCTTTACGTCTTCTGACAAATACGTGAGAGGACGGTTGTTCATAATGCTCTCGCAGTCACAAATGATTGTCAACAATTCTTCGTAGTTCAGAGAAGATTTTCCTAGTACCTTTCGAAGAATTCTCTTTAGTACTCCAATTAATCTTTCCCACCACCCTGCCCACCATGGCGAGGAAGGGGGGATAAATTTCCATTCAATTTTCTTAACTGTTGCATTTTCTAAGATAGAATTCCAATCTATGGTCTTAAACAAATTATTTGATCCAACAAAATTGGCTCCATTGTCAGAGTATACAGTGACAGGTCTACCCCTTCGAGCGATGAATCGCCTGAACGCGTGCAGGAAACTTTCAGTTGATAGAGATGAGACTAGCTCTAAGTGAACTGCTCTATATATTGCACAAGTAAAAATGACGATCCATGTTTTTTGGCCTCCTTTTAAAATTAAGGGACCCGTCAGATCAACACCAATAATCTCAAAAATTAAAGCATCTCTTATTCTGTCTTCAGGTAGTGGCGCTTGAGGAATCTTATATGAATCAGAGTAGAACCTTCGACATCGTACACAGTTTTTTATAACCTTGCGTACTGTCTTCCTATTCTTTATGATCCAATATTTTTCACGCAAAGCGCACATAACGAATTGTACTCCAGCGTGATTTAGCCTTTCATGTTCAGATTTGATCAGTTTTAAGACTAATGGATGTTCTGAGGGAAGTAAAACTGGGTAACGAAAGTCAGCATCATCGTCTCTCTGAAAGATACGTGTTTTCACTTTTATAAGGCCATTGGAGTCCATGGTAGGTTCTAGAGCACGTATTCTTTTATCTTTCAATCCTTCGAAAGATTCTCGTTGGATGAGTCGGAAAACCACTGTTTCAGCTCCTTTTAGTTCCTCGACTGAAATTCTTATATGAGTTCTTTCAGATGGTGGTGTTGTAGCATTTTTAATGAATCTAAAGATCCAAGATACGACCTTCATGATCTTTTCGAATTTTGAAATATTGTCAAAAAGTTTAAATTTATCTGTATTCGTGTTATTGCTGGCTGAAACCACAGTTCGTTTTCTCTCTCCATTTACTATATCGAAGTCAGGATGTTCTCCATCTGCAATTGGCCACTCTTCTGGAGGTCGATAAATCCAATCTGGTCCTTTCCACCATTCGGATCTCTTCAATTCTTTTGCACAGCAACCGCGTGATGGCAAATCCGAAGGATTAAACTTTCCGGGAATGTGATGCCAGTGATCTGGGTTACTCAATTTTCGAATCTCATTTACTCGATTGGATACAAAAGTGGACCAATTTTCTTTCTGTTTTATCCAAAAGAGAGCATTTGTGGAATCCGTCCAGTAAAAAACTGGAACCTCTTTTAATTTCAAGTCTTCTCTTATTGTATGAGAGAGCCTGGCTCCAATAATGCAAGCGAGTATCTCTAGTCGAGGTATGGTGAGTGCTTTTAGCGGAGCAACTCTTGCTTTAGATTGTATCAATTGACAAGTGACTCCACTCTCACCGCTGTATCTAAGGAAAATGCAGGTCGCATACGCGTCCTTGCTTGCGTCCGAAAATACATGCAGAGTGGTACTTTCGTCTATTTTGGGAAGCAATCTAGGAATTTTGATGTCCTTCAAATATTTTAACTGAGATGACCATGTGAAAAATTTCCTTGCTAGATCTTTCGGCAGATTAGTATTCCAGTTAATTTTCTGTTTCCAGCACTCTTGCAGAATCAATTTAGGCATGAGAGTAACTGGACTAGTAAACCCAATTGGGTCAAAGATTTTACTCAATTCGGAAAGAACAGATCTTTTGCTCAATACAGGGTTTTCTTCATATTTTACGTGACAAGACAAAGTATCGTCAAACAAGTCCCATTTCAATCCCAATACTGACACAACATCTTCATAATCTTTATCAGAAAGGTTTAGAATTGAAGTTTCATTTTTAAGTCTATTATGTTTCCAATCTCTTAGGTCAAATTTTGCAGTAGCCATTATTTCTCTAGATCCTTTGATAAATGAGTTTAATTCTTCAATTGATTCCACGCTCGCTACGCAGTTATCCACATACATGGTTTTCTTTAGCTTTGAAGCTATTTCCTGATGATGTTTTGGTACATTTTCCAAATGGTAGTTAATCGTGGCAGCGAGTAAAAAGGGGCTGGCGTTTACGCCGAATACAACCCTTCGGTGCCGATATATAGTCAGTTTTTCAGGCTGTCCTTTCTCCCACCATAGGAACCGGAGAAAATCTCGATCCGCTGGATTCACACCTATCTGAAGAAATGCTCTTTTTATATCCGAAATTACTCCATACTTCCCCTCTCGAAATTTTATCAAAATTTTGGGGATCAATTCAAGATAATTAGGACCCTTTTCTAGGCAGTCGTTCAGAGATACCGAATTTTTCTCCTTTGCAGATGCGTCGAACACTGGTCGAATTTTGGTAGTCGAATTTTCCCGAAACACGGGTCTATGTGGCAGATAATGCCCTTTGATCTTTTCTGCCTCCGAAACATCGATAGGTTAAATTATTCCCTCTTTTACCCAATCCTTTAGAACAGTTTCGTAGGCTTCTAAGGAATTCTTTGTCTGAAGGGTTTTCACGCAAGACTTCAGACGCTTTTCTGCAAGGATTCTATTATCTGGCAACTCAGGATGAATTTGAAGCCATGGCATTGATACCTGATACCTTCCAGCGTCATCTCATTCTAAAGTACGGATAAAATAATTTTCTGTAGCCTATTCTATTTCTTGTTTTGTTTGCGAAAGAGCTGGTTCAGTTATTCCGATAGAATCAAAAGACCACAAGTCACAAATTTTTCTGTCACTAATGTGTAGTGATAAAACAACTTCATTAAAATTCTTTCCCTTTACCTTTGTTCTCCCTAATATTGTCCAACCAAGGTGTGTATTCATCGCTACTAAACTCTCCGTTACGTGTTTTGTTTCCCCTGTAAAAAGTTTTCCGGCATAATCTGCTCCTACAAGCATGTGTATTTCGTTAGGGTGTTTTTCAAATAAACAAGAATTCTCATTAGTTACATCACTGGGAAAAATTTTGTAACCTCTTAGTTTCTTTAAGCATTCCCTATCCTCCAATTTTGGAATATGTGAGCATATTGTATTTTGGCTCAAAACTTCCATTTCGCATGTGAACTTAATCAGATACTTGTTGTGATTTTCCCTTTTTCTATCCCTCCAAAAAGCCCATGAGTCACACTTTCCTGACCTAAAGATTTTAGTTTTAATTTCTCCGCAAGAAATGTGCTGATATATGATCTGCTACTTCCGGTATCCAGAATTATTCGTATAAAATTGCTTTCACCATCACCGTAAACATTGACAATTAAAGTTTGCAAGATTACACTTTCATAGGATGAATTATTCGTTAAGGCCTTATTTTCGATTTGTTCTTCCTTAATTTCTCCGTTTTCGTTTTTAAAACACATTATAGTGGCATGTCGTTGTTTACATAATTCACACCTTATTCTAGAAGTGCAATTAAAACTAAGATGCCGTGGGTGTAAACAGCGATAACAGATTCCTTTCGGTTTTCATTTCTCCCTTTTTTTCTCAGTAGACCATAAAGATGCTTGTTTACACGTTATAGACTCGTGATCAGAAGAGTCGCAGAAAACACATGGTGTTTGTCCCCCCCGCAAACTTGCGTTCGTCAACTCCGAAGCTGTGTGTTTCGCAATAGGTCTGGTTTCACTCAGTTTGTTATGCTTTTGCGGCGCCGCCTTTGGCTGGACCGTCTGGAATGTACGTTCCCGCGCAACTAACTGTTCAGAAAGAAATTCCACTAGGTGATTCAAATCGTAATTTGATTTTCGAACTGTTTTATTATATTCCAAAACCAAATCTGCGGGCAATGTTTTAAGCAAAATAGGCGTTAATAAAGCTCCATATGTTTCTGAGGTCATATTTAATGATTCAAGACATCGAATATGTTTATGTATATAATTGAATAACTTACGGAAATTTTGAATGTCATTAGAATCCTTTAGAGGTCTTATTTTCAGTAATTTATCTATATGGGCGTTTATCAGTACATCTTTATTTCCAAATCTTTCTGTGAGGAGTTTAACTGAAGTTTCGTAATTTTCTTCGCTTAAATCGAAACCGTCAATGGTGTTATAAGCAGTACCTCCCAAAAAGGATTTCAAATAATTAAATTTGCTTATGGCGTCAAGCGTTTTATTTTGATGTATGGCTGATGAAAAAGTGTTCCAAAATGTCAGCCATTCGCAGCTCTCGCCATAAAACTTCGGAATCGTAAGTTTAGGAAGCTTCACATTATGACTTTCGATTTTAACGTTTTCTATAATACTTTCACTTAACTGTTCAGTGCTTCTTAACACACTCAATTTTTGTTGTTCTATATTAATTTCTTTCAATTTTTTGTTAGCTTTGTATTTAAATGTAGTTATTCTTTCACGATATTCGTCAACACCGTTTAATTCCTGGTCAATATCCTTTATATCTATTAATTTTTCTATATCGGCATCTATTTGTTTTAACACGTTCGATTTTTCATTCAAGAGTTCTAAAAAAATTTCTAGTTCCTCTGCATTCACTTCTGTTTTTAGTAATTCAGTTTCGATTCGGCCAGTTAATTTTGTAACGGCAGCCCTTATGTGGCCGCGTTTCCTTTGCAATGTATCGATGAATTCCGTCATTGTTTAATATTCAACAATTCAACAAGTATCAGCAATTCACTAATTATTTATGCTTATGTATTATCTATATAACTGATATCAATTTAGACAGTTTCAATAGTTAGGAAAACAGCAGTTACTGGCAGTCCCTGTTCGGGCGCCATGTTAAAAAATTTTATCAACTTTGTACTATTAAAATTTTTAGATCATTAAATAGATAAGTGAAAGTTCACTTACCTTCTAAATAGGGCTGCCCTGAACTGCCTTCTTTCCTTCTTGTCGGTATCCGTCTCTATAATGAACTTCGATTCACTGCGAAACACAGCTATAAACTTTTTAAGAAATTTTAATTCATATGAAAGATATCTACAAAATATTTACAAGTTATAATGATTACAAGCATAATTTATGCGGAGACGGTCTATCGTTATACATCTGTTAGACGCGTCAGCCGTTCAACTGATTACTTTTAGTCTCTTTCGCCAGAGGGCGTTCGTGGAAGTAAAGTTCTAGTAAGCAAACGCGACAGTTACTCTTAATTTTATGTTATATTTTTTAGATCAAATTTATTTTTACGTATGTTGGATTATTTCCGTTTCACATTTTTAGATTCAGGCCACTCAAATTGCAAAAACATTTATTGGATTTTTTTAAGTTTTTGCTTGTTTATGAATTTTTCCATTACTTTTAATAGGCCTGTATGTTTTAACATTTTATACGTATTTTTTATTTTATATCATTTTGCATTATTACAACCACTTTTAACTGCTAAAATATCACAATTAGGTTAGGTTTATTTTTTTTTGAGTTTTTGTCTTTGACAAAATCCATCTGTCAGTCTAGGAAGGCTACTCAGTGTTCAAATTAAGTGTGATTATAGTGAGCCATACAACCAGTTATTACACGATATGCCACACAGAGAATTGGGATAATTCTTTACAACTGCTACGAACGAATTTCTATAGTTAAATGGGAATACATATTTTAAGCAGAGCATATATTATAAGTATTTAAGCTATATTATTTTGTAGCGAGTTGACACAAGCAGGAAGGTAGCGTATTTAATTTATTTAGGATTCTAATTCTAGGCTATATGCAAGTATTTGTGAGATAATGTTCTTATCAGAAAAAGGGTAATGATGATGCACAAAGTCTGCTAAAGTTCCTGTACATTACTTGAACGTTAAATTTCTCAATGAGTTTATCTTTTAATGCAGAGTGAACTTTCTGTGAAGGCTAATAGCCTTGTTGTTGCCTCTCCTGGCCATTCCAAGCAGGATGCTCTGAAGTTAGGTGAAATCCGGCTACTGGTTACTGGATCTCTCCGCAGAGACAAAAGAATGCTTTTGACAGAGAGAACAAAGAAACTACTCTTCACAGAGCTAAAGCACAAGAAGATTTATATCGTTCTTCTGAAAACTAACTCACTAACTCATTTACTAACTCTTACTCTGGAGCTGCATTCCCTGCTTTTGTTCAAGATGTCTTCGGCATGTAGGGAGGACATCTCAATTTTTGTTTGCCCCAAAATTATAGAGTCTCCCGACTGGACAGAGCACCCAACTGTTTGAGAACATGTTTGATAGTGATTATAGGCCTAAGAAATCTGCATGAGAATTCTCCGGCTCCAACTTGGGGTTGAAACCAAGTGGTATGTGGCAGTGCATAACGAAACACCTATAAGCATATGCATAGGAATTTTGCATAAAGGACCCCCAGGTTACAATATTTCTCAGAAAAGTAGCTATGTTTCTCCTTCGGACCAGCATAAAAGAAAACAAAGACTTCAAAAATAAAAGTGATAAAATTCACTTTCAGCTTTCCCGAGAATTGTTAAGTGGTGGTTCGGAAATAACATTTTCGATCTGGTCGTCAGGAAATAGCTGAAGACGATACAATATGCTGATATAAGCTTTCCTGCAAAATTGAAAAATATTCTTAATTACTAATATGCATCGCTTTCCATTTATAAATCTCTGAATGAATAAGTTTCGTAAATATCATATTTGTTTGTTAATATCGTATCGTTCAACTTTAAACGATTTAGGCATGTAGACTTAGCGTGCTTTGCTATAATCCAAACCAAAAACCATCTTTATTGGGTACGATGCGTACAAGTTCATGCACATATGTTATCTGAAACGCAAATCATTACATTTTCCAGAGATAACAAGTTGTTAAGCAATATTTTTTTTACTGGAAATGATATTCGTAGAAATTAATTCTACTGAAATTCCTATAAATTTCTGATATTCATAGAAACCTTTTCTGCGGAAATATTTTCCCATAAAATTTCTGATAGTCACGATAGTAAAAATGCCTGCAGTTTGTTATGCAAATATATCTTTATTATCCTGAGTGTTAATCAGTCTAGATAATATCTAGATTTGAACTCGTAACAGAAGCCATACAGCTAAACGTAATTAGGATTTATTCAGAATGTATTCTAGGCTCTTGGCGTAAAAGAAAAGGCAATTTTTAGTTTGGATTACAAGGTAAAGAACCAATCTTCATGATAGTCGGGCAGTTCCTAGCTTTAAAATTTTCTGCTATATAAGAATTTTTTTTATTTACTTCTTGAATAAAGAAGGATGAATTAAAAATTGTAATCTGAATGGTTCAGTTTACTATTTAATACTTTAAACAGTTTGCCGGTAAAATATTTAAAAAAATAAAATATGTAATATATGCTAAAAGGCAAAAAGTGTTTTTTTCACTTCTCTTCTTAAGTAAAAATAGTCTTACCTTTCCAGCTCATACAACGAAATATTTATACTTGAATTAAATTAAAATTAAAATCAAAATAGATGTGATGGTGGATTTTTTATGCATAACCTGACACGCTATGATGCTGCAAACACAAGATACATACATATGCGTTTAAAAGAAACGGACTTATAAAATAAAATATAGTATTATAATGATGAAATGCGCAGATGGAAACAAGGACATGAAATTTTGATAATGTGTTCAAATGCAAAATAGTAAGTCACAAAACATGAAGTACATTAAAACACTTAGTTTTAAAATACAAGAAGATATTTAAAACCAAGTCAAGTTAAATAATAAAACTCAATGGTTTTAAATATTGAAATAATTGCAACTGACCACTTTTCGATTAAGCGGTTAAGAGGCAGACCAGACAAGTTAAAATACTTTAAACGGAAGTTATTGAAATATGGATATTCAATTAAAAAATGACGCACCGAAAGAACAGTATTACAGTACGAACAAACAGATTCACTCTCGGCTTTTACAAGGTACCTTATGTGTAACACGAGAATGACCAGTCTTAAGACGAATAAAATTGCTTTCCCTTCTAATTTCTATTGAATTCCCACTGCTGTATTTTATTTACAATGCATCCCAATTTATTAGGAAGCTATTCATCCCAGAATAAATATAAACCAGTGTGGAATTTCAATTTAAAAATCTCTACAGTCTGTTTCTGCTTTCCATTTTTGACTATAAATCGTGCAGAAAGAATAATATCAAAAGGCTGAAAGTTCATGTACCTGCTTGAATAAAATAAAGGAAAGAAATCATATAAATAGGCTTCTAATTTACAATATATGGAACTACAGCCTTAAACTTTCGAAGAAAAATGAAAGAGCTGATTCTTGTCCACTAGAAATAACGTATGTTTATATCAAACTTAATTTATCGAAATTGTAAACATAATATCATTTCGAAATCTTAATAAATGGAAAAACAAATAAGTAAAAGAAAGGGAAAAACATAAACAGAAGAATAAATATTATGTTGATCACTAAGCAGGAAGCTATGCGAAATACTTGATCACATTCTACAGAGGGTGCTTACATAATTTTAGAACGACTGTGGGGCTGTTTAATTAATGTTTAACACGTAAAGTGTATTTTTTAAATGTTCGATATGACAACCTTTTATCTGCATCATAGGTTTTCATCGTGATTTCTATGACAGAAGGCCTTTTCATAAAATTTCTAAGGTTCTTGTTTTCCATTCCTCTTACCATACTTTCTAAAGTCTATAAATCTGGCGGGTTTGCTCTTTGAAAAAGCTCATTTTAAGAGACCAGAGGCACAACAGTCCACAGGTGAAACGTCAGGGGACATTGCAGGAACACATTTTAAAAGGTATGTATGTACCTATTTCAGACTTCTTTTTTTCAAGCAGTGGCTTCGAGTTATGGTTTGTTGTTTTGTCTTGACGAAGTTTAACTCTTTGAAAGTCATTGGGATCAAGAAAGGAAATTTCTTCTATAAACAACAGTAGTAAAATGTTCTCTTAATTGCACGCTGAATTTATTTTAGTATCTTCCTCCATTTTTCTTATATTTAATTTCCCATTATAAGAAAACCCTGCGACAATCTTAAACCCTTACTGAAATTTTCTTCTCATTGACTTATCCAGGCATGTATATTTTCTGGAAGCAGGAATGAATTTTCGGAAATTTAATACTAATTCTGTTTATCTTAGAAAAATGTGGGAGAAAAATAAATTATGTGATTCACGAGAAAATTTGAACAATAGGATAAAGGTATTGGGATTACTTTGGGATACCGATTCGGATACTTTGCATTTTGAGATGCAATCTCTTCCTGATAGCTGGAAATTTGATCCAACTAAACGAGTTGCTCACAAGGTTATGCTGAAAATATTCGACCCTATATAATTTTTTGCTCCTTTTTTTTTTTTTTTTTTTTTTTTTGTTCGAATGAAACATATATTACAAGAAGCATGGCAACGAGGTTTGGAGTGGAATATTGTTTTGCCCAATGATATGAAAGAAGAATTTGAAGGCTGGATCTCGGAATTTGTGCATTTTAATAAATTTGAAATACCTCAAAAATATTTCCCTCGAGGTTATGAACTTTACGATAGAGTACAAGTTCATATTTTTTCAGATTCCAGCCCTAAGGCTTATGGAGCTGTTGCCTATTTCCGTAACATCACCAATGATAATGAAATTAAAACCTGTCTAATTTGAGCCAAATGTAGAGTCTCACCCATTAAACGTCTAACAATTCCTCACCTTGAACTTATGGGGGCATTAATCGTGGCAAGAATGAGCAAATATCTAAAAGGTGTGTTTTCCCAGAATTTGGACATTTATATAAGGTCGGATTCAACCATAAAACTACATTGGGTTAAGGGATCACCTTTGAATTGGAAACCCTTTGTAGCGAATAGAGTTATGGAAATTCAATCTTTAACTGATCCCAAAAGGAATCATATCCCGGGTAAAGATAATCCAAGTGACCTTTTAACCAGAGGCGAAAAATTGAATAATCTCATCGAAAACAAGTTATGGTTTTATGGTCCTGAATGGTTATTAATGCCAAGTCACATGTGGCCCAAACCCGAAAATATCGTTATTAATGAAAATGCTAAAGATGTTACAGACGAAAAGAAATCTAATTCAAATTCCGCACAATTGTCTTGTGCCGTTGATGCATTTCCAGATTCGTTACTAAAATTAGAGAATTTTTGTTCTTTAAACAAGGTGTACAATATTACGGCAGGGGTCTTAAGATTTTTAACAACATTGATGAAAGGAAATTTAAAATTTCAGGCCAACTCTCATCTTCAGAAATTGAAAAGGCAGAATTATATTGGATAAAACAGACACAACAAATTGCATTTAATAGTGAAATTATGTCTCTAAAACATAAAAAGCCTATTGATAAAGATTCATCGTTATACAATCTATTCATCGTTATACAAACGGTTTGTTAGTCGTTTCGGAAAGACTTGCATTTTCTGAGTTTTCTCAAAAGGAAAAACATCCTTGGATTCTGCCAGGTGGAAATTTTACTAATTTATTAATTAAGAATGCTCATGAAATGGTTTTCCATTTTGGTATTACATGCACCTTAGCTCATCTGAGGGAAACATATTTCATAATTAAAGGCAGAAAACTTGTTAAATCAGTGTTAAAAAATTGCATGATTTGTAAAAGGTTTAGTGCATCCCCTGGAAAACAAGATATTGCTCCATTACCGAGGGATAGAATAATTGAATCCCCTCCTTTTCTGATCTGTGCTGTCGACTTTGCCGGTCCCACTTATATCAAAGAAAAAACAGGCTCAGAAAAAGCATACATCGTGTTATTAACTTGTGCTGTCACAAGAGCTGTCCATCTCGAGGTAGCAAGTAATTTGAGCACTGAAACTTTTATATTAGCCCTTAAACGATTCATATCCAGAAGAGGACTATGTAAAACAATTTATAGTGACAATGCGAAAACCTTCATAAAGGCCGATTGTTTTTTAAAAGAAGTTTGGAGCCGAATTTCTCAACCTGATGTTCAGCAGTATTTCAGAAAAAAATGGTATCACGTGGAAATTTATTATTCCTAGAGCTAGTTGGTGGGGAAGATTTTGGGAACGCATGGTACGTTCTGTAAAAACCTCTTTGAAGAAATTCCTCCGTAGATTATGCCTCACCTATGAAGAAATTCAAACCCACGCTGACCGAAATTCAAGCTGTCATCAACAGTCGTCCTCTGACTTATCTTTCTGAAAATAACAACGAACCTCTTCCGATTACCCCATCTCATTTTCTGATTGATAAGCGTTTGAATTCGTTGCCAGATGTCAACTATTCAGCTGAACCCAAATCAAACAAAATTGTTCTCACGAAAATGTTGAGATACAGACAACAAGTCATCGCTCATTTCTCGAAACATTGGCGTAAAGAATATTTACTTAAACTTCGTTCTGCCAATGTATCCCCTTGTAGAAACTGTATTGCACCAGATGGCACTGTGTGCGCTTGAATTCTTCGGACTAGTGCAGAACCTTGATGAATGCGAAAGATGTAACACCGACAAAGAATGTATATGCGTATTTACAAATCTTTTTGGTGCCGATAATCCGGAAGAGACTTTTAGATAAAGTAAATTGCGAATTGAATACTGAAAAACGTATGTAGCGAATTGAATAATTTAAATTGTTATGATGGATATTGAAGCTTTAAAAAAGATTAGAGCACCTGTCAGACGCGCAGCAACTGACACTATGAAACTGTTAGAAACTGAAATAAACAAACAGGAAAGATCAGTTGATTTAATTGATGAACTTTTAGAGAAACTTTTAGATAAGGAAGCTAATTTAGAGTATCTTAATGAGGAAATTCTAAAACTGTGCAAAACGGAAGAAATAGAAAAGGAAATTGAAAAACAGCAAGAACATAAAGATAATATTATTACTTGGAAAATTCGCGCGAATAGAATCCTGAAAACGAAAGAAAGCGAAGTTGTTCGCGAAACTGAGAGAACGAATGTTGTAGAAACCAGAAGTGAGCAGCAGAATACAGTAAAACTTCCTCGCTTGCAGATACCTCAATACGATGGCAATATATTAAAGTTTAACGAATTTTATTCTCAGTTTGAAGTAGCTATCCATAAAAATGTGAATCTTAGTAATGTAGAGAAGTTTAGTTATTTAAAATCGTACTTAACAGACGAAGCTGAGATAGCTCTACGTGGTTTAGCATTAAGCTCTGAAAACTATGAAATTGCCTTGAACATATTAAAAGAACGCTTTGGTCGAAAAGATATTATTATCGATGCGCATATGGCAAGACTTTTAAACGTAAGTCCAGTTCGAAAATCATATGACATTGTAGCGTTGCGTAGACTTTACTCAGAATGCGAAACACATATTCGAGGATTAGAAAATAACGGAATTAATCCTAATAGTTACAGTTGTATCCAGTGTTGTTAAAATCGATACCCAAAGATTTGTCCTTAGAATTTTCTCGTAAAACACATTCGGAAGATGAAAACAAAATATCTGATTTATTGGAATTTTTAAAGATTGAAATTCAGTGTCGTGAACGTAACGAGTACTTAAGTAGAGACTTTAATTTAAACACTTCAGATTCGCGATTGGAAACTAAATTTAATCCTTTACAAAAACCTAATCAAAAGTATGGGAGATTTTATAAAACCAAGGTTGATTATAGCGGGAAAAATAAATTAAATTCGAACATTCCTACTACTTCTGCATTTGTTGTTGATGTGAAAAAATGTATATTTTGTACAAAACCGAAAATAGAGCACGATTCTACTTCTTGTCCCTTATCGGTAGAACAGAGAAAATTAATTCTTAGAAAATATGGTTAGAAATATGGTATATGTTATGATTGCTTTTTGAAGGGGCACGTACATAAGCAGTGTTAAAAGAAATCTATTTGTGGAATTTGTAAACGTTTTATGCATCACGAACTGATTTGCGATCAACGCAATGTTTATTCTTGCCTCGCTCTGGAATCTCGTCAGACCGTCGACGCGAATAAATTAAATGTTGTGTCTTCCGTAGCATGTGTGAATGAATCCGATGATTGCGACATACTACTTGAAACTTGCTCGGCAGTATTAATAGGCAGTAATAAAAGAAAAGACATTAATATTTTGTTAGATAATGCGTCACAGAAATGTTTTTTGAGAAAAGAAGTAGCCGTAGAAATTAAACTACCCATAATTAGACAAGAAAGTCTAGCTGTTTACACTTTTGGTTCTAGAGTGCCAATACAAAAAACGTATGACGTAGTTCGGTTTTCACTTTGTAATTTATGTGATTCGGACAATAAAATAACGATTGAAGCACTTTTGACTGACTGTATTTCTGGATAGCAGTTTAAAGTATCACATAACAAATTAATGCAAATACTTTCGAGGAAGAATATTCAGTTGTCAAACTTAAGTAAATCGTCAGGAAATAGATTGTCTCTGCTTATTGGAGCACAGTATTTTTGGGATATTCATACGGGAGAAAAACAGCTATTAAACAAATCTTTGTATTTGATTGATACTCTGTTTGGAAGGGTTGTTCAAGGTCGAATCCCTCCATCAGATTTAAATGCGAATCGGAATATTTCTATTATGAAAATTGAATGTTACGCCGCATTAAATGAAAAACTAACGCAGTTTTGGCAGTTAGGTTCAATGGGGATAAATGATACTCACAGTGGAGATTTTAAATTTAAAGAAGAATTTATTTCTCAATTCGAAAGTAATTTAAAATATGAAAATGGAATGTATATAACTAAATTATTCTGGGACGGTAAACCAGAAAACTTGTCTAACAATTTCGCGGTAGCAAAACGAAGATTTTGTAACTTAAGTGTAAAAATGAAAGAAAATGATTGGGTTTATAATGAACATAAGAATATAGTTAAGGAGCAATTAAAACTGAATATCGTTGAAGAATATCCTTTCGGCTTAGAAGAGAATTCTTATTATATGCCTCATTCAGCTGTAGTAAGATCGGATAGGGACACTACGAAAGTCAGATTGGTTTTCGATGCATCGTCAAAAGGTAATGGGTGCAAATCTCTTAATGAATGCTTGAATCCTGGGCCACCGTTGAATCCCAGAATTTTGGATGTAATCCTTCGATTTCGCGAACATGAATATGCATTCAGCTGTGATATTCAGGGAGCATTTTTTACCATAGGAATAGCGAAAGAGGATAGAGACTATTTACGTTTTTTCTGGTTTCCAGATGAAAGTGATTCAAAAACTTACAAAATTTTACGAATGACTCGCGTTCCCTTTGGAGTGACATCAAGCCCATTTATCCTTGCTGCTACTATTAAATACCACATTTGAAAATATAAACTTGAACAAAGCGAAACTTGTGAAATGCTTGACTCGGCACTTTATGTAGATGATCTTTTTTACGGAGCAAATACAATAGAGAAAACTTTAGAACTTTCACAGAGCGCTGTAAAAATTCTTAAAGATGCGAACATGAATTTAAGAAAATTTAATGCTAATTCGGATGAGTTGAGAGATTTATGGAGTGAACGAGGTTTGTCTGATTCGATAGAAACTAAAGAACGTCCTTTGAAGGTTTTAGGCATAATATGGAACACCGAAGAAGATACTTTTAATATAAAACCTCTACTGGACATGACCTGTGATAGGTAGAATTCAAAACGTAGTGTACTTCAGACAGCTTCGAAGTTATTTGATCCTATGGGAATTGCATCACCTTTTATTGTTCTCATAAAATTATTAATGCAAGAAATATGGGAACTTGGTTTAGGATGGAATGATAAGCTATCAACTGACTTGAAGAAAAAATGGGATAATTGGTGCTCTCAGATTTATCTGTTGAAAGATTTGACAATCGAAAGAAAATATTTCTCCATACCATGGAAGTTGGTGAAAGAATTAGAACTACACATATTTTCTGACGCTTCTCCTAAAGCTTTCGGAGCAGTTTCGTACTTCCGTTACGTGTCAAGTGATGACTGTATTTATACAAGTTTTATCACTGCGAAATCTAGAATCGCACCGCTTAAAAGTTTAACATTACCGAGGCTTGAACTTATGGGAGCTGTTATTTCTTCTAGACTTTTCCAATATTTGAAAACAAATTTTAAATATCCTGTGCCTAGGGTATATACAGTGGTGGCCAAAATTGTGGACACTTTTGGAAATTTTTATGTTTTTGAACTTTGTATGCTTATAGAAAATGTTACGTTTCGCAAAATGCAAACTTGTATATATCATTTTAAAGATAATTTATTACTGAATTCAATACAAAACAAAATTCAATTATTTGCAATACAAAAAATGTTATATGTACTTTAATATAAATAAAAAACACAGTTATGAAGTGGTTTGTAATGTCTAGCTTTCCTGGCTAATCACTGTTCTTGTTCTGAGAACCAATCAAATGTTAATAACTGCCAGTAGAAGCTGACATCATGTTTACACTTGAAACAATTCATTATTTTCCTTTGTTCTGTAGAAAGAGGACCTGTTTCTTATACACTGCGATTACAAGTAGGAATTTTTGTAAAAATTTTTAATATTTAATCAAGAAGCAATGACATCAAATAAAAGAGTAGATTGGACCCCTAGAAAGAGATGTAATATTATTGTGTTACGAGAAAGTGGTCTTTCCTATGCTGAAATTGCAAGACATGTGGGTGGTTCAGTGACTACATCTGGACTCCCAAAGTTTTGTTTAGGATATCAGGAGACACATTCAATAAAAAACAAAGAAGGAAAAGGCCGAAAAAGGTGCACCACATCTATTGATGACAGAAGAATAAAAAGACTATGTCTCCAAGATAGAAAAATGTCATCAGCGGCCATCAGAAGTGATCTGAATGATGCTGATGTTTTTGTCAGTTCAAGAACAATCAGGAGAAGATTAACAGATGTTGGACTGAGAGGTAGAATTCCACGAAAAAAGCCTTATCTTAATTTTCAGCAACGAAAAAAAAAGACTACAGTGGGCAAAGGAACACATTAATTGGACAGATGATCAGTGGTCACAAGTTACATGGAGTGATGAAACTAAGATATCGTTATTCGGTAGTGATGGGCGAAAATATGTAAGACGTAGAATAGGAGAAGAGCTACATCCTGACTGCATTCAAGCAACTGTGAAGAACCCAGTTAGTTAGCAACTGTGAAGAACCCAGTTAGTGTTATGATTTGGTGATGCATGTCAGCAGATGGTATTGGTCGCCTTCATGTCATCGATGGAACACTGAATGCCAGAACATACATTGACACTATTCTAGAACCAAAACTTCTGCCTTTCATCAGAGATCTCTTTCCCAACAATGCTTCGTTTGTTTTTCAGCAGGATTCTGCTCCTTGCCACACGGCCAAAATATCGCAAGAGTGGTTTCGTACAAAGAGCATTAAATTGTTGTCATGGCCAGGAAACAGTCCTGACCTCAATCCTATCGAAAATTTGTGGCACCGTTTGAAAACTCTTGTCCGAACGAGGCGCCCATCAAATAAAAGGGAACTAATTGAGGCTATAATTGTTTCCTGGCATCATGTAATAACGAAAGAAGAGCTTAAAACTCTTGTCAGCTCAATGAAACGTCGATGTGAAGCTGTAATCAAAAATAAAGGGTACCCTAGTAAGTACTGATAACTCACTGCAATCATCACTATCTAATGTATATCGATAACTATTATCGTTTAACTTTTTTTGCATTGCAAATAATTGAATTTTGTGTTTTGTATTGAATTCAGTAATAAATTATCTTTAAAATGATATATACAAGTTTGCATTTTGTGAAACGTAACGTTTTCTATAAGCATACAAAGTTCAAAAACATAAAAATTTCCAAAAGTGTCCACAATTTTGGCCACCCACTGTATGTGGACAGATTCCTTAATCGCTCTTCATTGGATTAAAGGGAAAGCTTCAAAATGGAAACCTTTTGTATCGAACCGTGTATCCGAAATCCAGTCTAGAATTAATCCTTCTGATTGGAATAACTGTAGTGGGCAGGATAATTTTGCAGATTTTATATCTCGAAGAGCTACCGTGGAAAAGTTTATGTCCAGTTCGATTTGGATGCAAGGTCCAGAATGGCTTCGGTTGAAGAAAAGGGATTGGCCAAAAGGCTCTAATTATGAAATTTGTCCAGAGATTTCTCCAGAAGTATATTGCGAAAAAAGAAGTAAACTGGAAGAAGTGTCGTCTTTTGTGTGCGAAGTGCAATCGAATTTGACACATTTAATGGATTTGAATAGATATAGTAGTTTAAGAAAATTATACCGTGTTACAAGTTGGATACTACCATTTATATACAATCTTAAATTTAAAACTAAACGATGTGGTGAACTAAGCACTGAAGAACTTAACGAGGCTGAAATTATCTGGACAAAAACTGTTCAAAGTGAAGCTTTTGCGGAAGATCTGTCCTCTTCGAGACAGGGTAAAACAATTTCTAAGACTTCCTCTATTCTAGAACTGAATCCCTTTCTTAATAATGACGGGATAATGCATGTTGGTGGAAGACTTCAGAAGTCAAGACTTTCTTACCTTCAAAGACACCCAATTATTATGTCCTCAAGACATCACTTTGTGAATTTATTAGTGTGGAATGCACACAGCAAAGTGTTTCACGGTGGAATTTCTGAAACTTTGATAGAAATACGCGAAAGATACTGGATAATTAAAGGAAGACAAACTGTTAAAAATATCTTAAGAAAATGTATTCTGTGTAAACGATTTAATTCTTCTCCTGGTGTGCAAGTTACTGCTCCTTTACCAGTAAATAGAACAGAAGAATTACCTCCTTTTTCTGTAGTAGGTATAGATTTCGGTGGAGCACTTTATACCAAAGACAGTGATGACAAAAACTACATCGTGTTGTTTACTTGTGGAGTAACGCGAGCTCTTCATTTAGAGTTTGTTGGTAGCATGACCACAGAAACATTTCTTCTTGCTTTTCGACGATTCATTGCTCGTCGAGGTCTATGTTCTCAAGTTTTGACGGACAATGACAAAACTTTCAAACGATCAGAACTTGAACTTAAAAATTTGTGGACTGTCATTAGTCATTCAACAGTAAAAGACTTTTACGCCTTCCACAAAATCCAATGGTGCTACATCGCTGAGAAAGCTGCGTGGTGGGGTGGCCTCTATGAAAGACTAATTAAATCTGTAAAACTTGCTTTACGAAAAACTCTCAGAAAAACTACTTTATCTCGAGACGAATTAGAAACTCTTAATTATTGAAATTGAAGGTGTTCTTAACTCTCGTCCTTTAACTTATGTTTATTCTGAATTACAGGAACCTATGCCTCTAACTCCAGCTCATATGCTATTGGAGCGCAGGGTGAATAGTTTGCCTCCTGCCAGGCTTCATTTTGATTCTAATTTAGTTAATAGGAAAATGCTAATTAAAAGATTAAATTATCGAGAAAGATTGGTAAGTATGTTTTGGAATAAATGGAAAAATGAATACTTATTAATGCTGAGATCTGTTCATTGTGTTAAACCTTCAGGTAAAATTACTGAATTTAAAGTTAATGATATTGTATTAATTCATGATGAAAAGCTACCTAGACATTTTTGGAAATTAGGAAGAGTTGTAACAGTATTTCCTGGCAGAGATGGAAAAGTAAGGTCTTGTGAAATCAAAACAGGTACATCAGTTATTAAAAGACCTGTGCAGCTTTTATATAATCTTAAAATAAATGAATAAATTTAATTGTTTATTATATGTTTATTAATTTGTATTATTGTTACAGGACTATTCCATATATGTGATGAAAGTTTTAATGTTTGCACAGGTATTGAGTTGCCAGCTTATTATCTTTATTATACTTTATTGCAAGTAACTTTACAAATTGTTTAAAGATGAACGATTTCTTTATATAGTAAATAAGTGTAGTTTCTTTAATATGTGAATTGATTGAACTTTACATTGTAAAAGTTTCTTTTGTTAAAATTGTATTAATGCAAGTGTTTGAATGAACCCCTGGTCATTCGGGGGGCAGTCTGTAGAAACTGTATTGCATCAGATGGCGCTGTGTGCGCTTGAATTCTTCGGACTAGTGCAGAACCTTGATGATTGCGAGAGATGTAACACCAACGCGAAACATTAACCAAAGTTTTGTAAATGTATTTAATTGTGTCGTCAATAAAATATAGAGAAAATGATAAAAGGCGAGAATGCGTCTGATAGGTAAGTGAGATTTCTTTATATTTTGATTTGAATTGAATTTTAGCGACAAAGAATGTATATGCGTATTTACACCCCTCGCACTAACACTCCTATATTCAAAACTGGTGATGTAGTGTTGATTCAGGAAGATAAAATGCCAAAACACTTATGAAAATTTGGAGTGGTCAAGGAACTGTTTCTTGGTAGAGACGGTAAAGTATGTTCTTGTGCCCTTCAGACGTCTTCTGGTATAATTAAACGACCGATTCAATTACTCTACAAACTAGAACTTGATCATGATTGACATTTTATTATTTAGCAATGAACAATCCTTTCTTTTTTTGTATTTTTAAGAATATTTCTTGATTATGTGTTCTAATTCAGTTTGTTATTGTATTTGTAGGCTTCAGTTTATTCTTCAAATGCTTTCTGTGAAAGTAAGTAATTTCATTCTTAGGTTGTAAGTATGTTTTATAATATTTTTATTCGTTAATCTCTTTTGAAATAATTAGATGCTGAACAATTGTCATTGTTCATCCGGGGGCAGTGTGTTGCAACCCCCTTGCATTGCGCTGTGGCGCCGATTTATTCTTGCTAAGCATTTTAATGTAACCCAAAATTTTTGTTCTTGTATGTCGTGCAGATTAGATTAGATGAGATAAGGGTTTGAAGCGAGTCTCCAGTGCTATGTCCGGATAGTTTTGATTTGAACTGAGATTAAATCATCGGTAATAATAATGATAATTATAGAAATTTGTTAATAAAACTTAGTTTTATTTGAAAGTCTTTTTATTTTGATTCCGAATACGATTAATGAAAGCTTACCTTATGCATCTACAGGATCTAACTAAGTTTAATAGCATTTTCTAACTAAAGCAGAGAATAATTTTTGAAGCAAAGACATTAAGAGCTCGTAATGATTTTCTTTATATTTTAATATGATCTTTCTTGAACTAACACAAACACATCGCTCTAACAGTTAACACGATACAATAACTTTTATGTTTAAAGGTAAGTAAAATCACTTTAATCTGAAACAGAGAAATA
Organism: Stegodyphus dumicola; assembly: GCF_044657685.1. NCBI lineage: Eukaryota > Metazoa > Arthropoda > Arachnida > Araneae > Eresidae > Stegodyphus > Stegodyphus dumicola. The sequence goes on along the minus strand of NC_140781.1, from coordinate 136,549,960 downwards.
ATTTTCAAATGAATATGATAATTCGAAGCAATCTTCACTTTTCCGTCGAGCTATGTATCCATTAGCTTTTAAATATTTTCATGTAAAGAAGAAATGGAGAATTCAGAATATAAGTCGAATTATCAAAATGGATTCAATAAAGTGAAACTCTGGGCATAAAAACGAAACGAATTCAGCTTTGGCATTTCAGAAATAGATTTATTTAATAACGATAAACAAATGTTGAGTATCAAAAGAGAAAAAAGTACCAAATTTTTTCCCACATATTCTCTTTCTCTACTCACGCGTTAAATATTTTTCGTTCATCAAACTCTTTTTTACGGGAATGCTTTTGGCTATGGCTCTTTTTCGGACTCATAATCGAAAGGGCTATCACGGATCTTAAAAGATAATGAGCATCCACTACAAACTCTTGCTAAAAATAAAGATATTTTTTCTCCTTTAAATTAAAAGAAAGCAGATTCCGAATATTTAGAATTCTCATAGGAATAAAAAAATTCTTTTCATATTTTTTGGTGAAATAAGCCCTCAGGTTAAATAAAAGATTAATAAAAAAGAAAATTGCTTTAAAATTTAAAAAAATAGGAAAGGAAAAGTATGTTTAAAAATTACAGTGGAATATTATATGCAAAAGATTATCGTAAAATAAATATCAAAGAAGCATTTTTTTATAAAAATTTATTATCCGCTGATACGTTCATACGCTCTTTAAAGCCTTTCTGCGAAAATCTTCCTACTTTGCGAAACATCCCTTTATAAAGGATTTCGAGGTTAGTATGGATTTCTCAAAGAGCATTTTATTTCTTTCGTATTTAGAAGTACGGATAAATGCAATTTCACTCTTTATGAAAATGCGCTGTATTTTTATTCACCAGAATTTGAATGTTTATTATTTACTATTCCTGAATTAATAAATTTTTCTGTCTAATACAAATTAATTTTATTTATATTTTACGCTGTTAAATTATTGTGCCGTTTAAATTGCTACAGAAATGTTCCTGGAGAATTTAATATAAACCTATGTTAACATCACTATTTAATATATTATTTTGATGCTGTGTATGTAAATTTAGCTGATCTTCAATTTTTTTAGATGTAGTTATGTTAATAAATATTTTTAAACTAATTTTATACTCATAGTATTAAATCTGATAGAAAACTTGTTATAAAGATGCATATGTTATCATGATCTGCGTTGTTTGAGTGCTTTATGTGTTGTTTTTGAGGAAAGAACGCATGGGGTCATTAAAAACAATACAAAAGCAATTGCTGTATTTATTTGCTGCAGCTGGGAAGACGATTAGGTTTCTATAAAGCCAAGAACATCAGAATTAAACCATACGTTACGAGGGCGTAGATTCCTTGGGATTATTTTTTCTTTTTTTGAAGCGGGAGACGCGAAAAATGTGCAGCGCCTCGCCGGGTCTCGAAACTGGACGTCTCGAACACGCGCCGAGTGTGCTAACCATTACACCACGAAGGCATGCAGAAAGGAATGAGAAAATAAATCATACTTCATAGGATCGTTTCTATAGTATGATTAGCGAATTCACTCGCCTTATAAGTAATTCGAACAACGGATCTTCAAATGCTAGTTGAACGTGGTTTTCTTACACCAGGAGAGACTGACTATCCTTTCATAGTAACTATTTGTTATGCACAAACCTGTGAGGCTTCTTAGATTTACTTAGAATGTTATTAGATTATAATGGTACATATGCAGCGTACTTGACCTATATAATAGGAAACATGAAGAATTTTTAAATGTCCCTTGCAAAGTATTCAGTTATCGGCAGACAAAAAGCACATTATGATTTGGTTTATGTTATTGCGGCAAATCCTCGAGTGCTACCTTCCTAAGGGCAGTGATGACTTTCCAAGCGAAATTGTCTCGTATAAATTTTATACATGGGGAAAGCCAATAAAACGTTCCTGCAGCCAGCCCGTTAGCGGATTCGAAGCTCAAACCGAACTACCAGTGTTCAACGACTTTACCGCTTGGCGGCTGGTGCCCTCCCCCAAAGAAAAGGAATGGAGTGGGGATGGAAGCATTACATGTGTCTGGATACTGAAGACTAAGTGTTCAAGAAATAAAATCATAATATACGACGATTACTTAATACTGCGTTAGAAATTGTCATGAAACTGACATTTCGCAATATTACTCCATGATATATTTTGCATTTTAGATAATTAATAAAGTTACAAGATACTTTTCAGAATGTTAGCTCAGATAGATGTTATACGCTATATCGGCACTGTTTTTCGTAGTGCTATCTTATAACCTGAAGCAAAGAATACGTGCTTCAATGTTTGTCAATGCAGTGAAAATTTTACTATCTAGAACATTAAGCAACTTCTAATCTACTTTTAATTGTGGCAATTTATATCAAATGTTCCTATTACAATGCAATTACTTATCGGTAAAAGATTAAGCAGATTTAACCTTAAGTTAATTGGAGTAGATTTATCATCATTTAATTTGCTAAAGATATACACTTTGAAGGTGTAAACAAAGCATGCCGTTAATTTCATTGAAAATAAAAGCCGATTGAATAGAAATATTCACGTTAACCTCGTAAACAAAAGAATATAATTCGAAAATTTACCTTGGAAATGCAGGGAAAATTTCTTTTAATTTAAAAAAATTTTCATTAGACTCAAACCACTAAAAATTAAATAAATTACCAAACTATTAGGAAAAGTAACTGCGATACTCAGCTATTGCCTTTCCATGCTCATATTAAATTGATTTAGATTTAATATGAGTTTGGATTGTTTTACATTAATTACATCTAAAATAGAAGATCTCTAAATACTTTTAGTAACTGCTTTTGAATCTAAATCTATTTTAATATTTTAAAGAAAGCTTAATGAATATTCTTTGGTCTATGTTTTACTCTTATAATTTGTTACATATTATAGCCACGCACATAACAGTTCTAGCTTCGTAGCACTGTATAGAAAGGGTATTATATTTTGTTCACATATTTAGTACTCGAAAAGCGAATTACTGAAGGACGGCATGATTTCCACCACGAAATTTAAAGAAATGATGAACGTAATACATTTTTCCTCTCAACTATACTACATGCTTTTGTTAATAAGTTGCTTGATTTCGAAGTGTTTATTTAAATAAATTCATCTCATTTATTAAGCTTATTTAAAATACTCTACAAAATATAATGTTTATTTAAACATTATGAAACTATTATTTGCAATAAAAGTGATACGGTTCAAGATATTGAATCTGTGGGGGTAAAATAGAGATTGAAATAAGAACATTACGGTGATTTTCTACATTGTTTGAAATGCGCTTTTAAATGTTTCGCGATGTTTATTGACGATTAAACCTGCAATTGAAGACCTGTATCTTTTAGCTGAATTTGTATAATTACTTATTTTAATCCTTATTTGCATAAACTCATACTCTTTAAGATGATATTTATATTGTTAAAGAAAGTAAGAAAACAAAGCATCTTAAATTATAAGATAATACATGCCAAGTAACAAAAAGTCTGATGACGGGTTAAAGCCGGTCATAGTGCTCAGAGGGTTAAATTTTATCACATTGCATTTTAATTCAATGCTTGACTAATAATACTCAAATAAATAATATTGAAATAAATAAATAATATTGACTCAAATAAATAATATTGAAATAAATTATAAGAACCATCAGACACGAGAAGTTTCTTCTTTTATTTCCACACATGTCTTTATAAGTTTGAAATATTTACTGATGTAGTACATTCATAATTTGAAATTTACTAACAACAGTATCTAATTGCCGTTACTAATAATGTTTTCATCAATGCTACTTCGTTATGCTTTAACATTGGCATACTTGAAAAAGTGTAAAATTTGTGAAGACATGCTTTTTGTTAAATATGGGAAGACAAAATAAATTATCCAATGAGTTTTTTAAACATCGATTGTGTACTACACTGCTTACCGGCAGATTGGGATGGATAGGAATGTTTAGATTATGGCAAAGCAGTCGGGAGCTATTTGCCTAAGGGGAGAAATTTCAAAGGAATGAGATGCACAGGTTGAACACTGAGAAAACCACGAAACCTCCAATGCAATCAACCCTTTTGTTAAGATATCGATCTTGATCGAACTACCAATGTTCAACGGTTTTATTGCTCATCGTTTGATAGGTGTTTGCCGGAAGAATCTGAGCATAAAAGTACTGATTTAAATCTGTTACTTAATTTCTACAATAGTGATTTTTTAAATTCATAAATTTAGTATCTCTATATTTTTAAACGAAATGTAATTAAAACTATTCTGATGGCATACGAAAACTATTCTACTGTAAAATCAATTATTTTCCAATGGAGTTACTTATTTTATAGCGAAAACGTATTTCTAAAATCATATTTAAAGAATCAAATAAACTATTTGAAGAAAAGAGTAGTTCAAAAACATACCGACTTACCAGCCTCTGTTAAAGAGATGACTGATAAAAAATTCTAGCAATTGTAAGATTTTCCATTAATTAACGCAGTTATGCCATTTTTTGAGTTTTACTGTCATCAGTTTCCACCAGAATGCGAATTAGTTAAAATACCAGAAGGTTCAGAATTCTCTAATTTCCAGAGAGGGCTTGGGAGCATAGGCTGACTGCTTTTCTGCTTAAACTTCCCGGTCGACTTAACTTACCGACTTAAACTTCTGCAAGCCGCTATTACGAAGACTTAGAGGAAGGAGTTTATTTAGGCACGTGATGCTTTCTAGTTTATTTAAACGCGTGTTTTGGTTACACATAAAACAGCGTTCTGTTTTTGTTAAACATCTGTGTTTGTATAAACACATATAAACACAGATGTTTAACAAATCTCACAATTAACGACGTGTTAATTGTGAGATTTTATTTTAAACATTTGCTTTAGCTGTGATACTTATAGATCAAAGACAGAATGTATGAAAGCCATCTGATAGTCTCTACGGTGGTATTGAGGTGTTTTGGTAATTTAAAGTAACAGTGTAGGTGTATACAGTTATCTTATATTAAGCAGATGACTGCTAGATTTATTCGGCCAGATATGAAGATAAAATCTCTCAACTAACTGGGCACAAGCTTGTTTTAATTTTCTCGATCTCTTACCTTTGATATTATTGACAAAGAAAAGTAAATCATTTATTGCAGTTGTGGAATAAATGATTTATTAAACATTTTATTACAATACATTTTGAGAATAAATATTTTAAATCTTGTTACAGTTGCTTGTGCAAGTATTTACTGGATTGATTACAGCAAAATTCATGCAAGATATTTGTCTAACAGAAGGAGTGTCTTCACAGGAAATTTTTAATTTTAGTGATAAAGAGACTCGTGCAAACATTGCAAATAATTAAAATCTCAGGTTCAGCAAAAATACTTTTGTTCCTGAAGAAGAGGGGCCTACGTTTGATCGCTCTCGAAATCGATAGAATTTTATTCAAAATCTACAGCAAATTAAGTTTAATTTCTAATCTAATTTTAAATTTTACATCTGTATTTTTTCTTGCATACTGTATTTAATACTGTGTTTAATTCAAATTATATTTTTCTATTTGAGATAGCTTATTACAGCTTGAGATGTATACAAAACTTTGCCACTAGGCTCCTGTTGCATATTAATTCTGCATTGCAGTGAAAAGGATAAGCAATTTGAATTAAATAACGCGATAGATTTTTTCTCCCTTTGAACCTAGCAGTATCGAATGAAAAACATTTTAACTCAGAAAATTAAAAAAACAATTTAACTGTTTTCCAATAAGCAGAAAGCATAAAAAATATCACTAATAACACGAAAGGTTAAGGCAAAATGCAAATAAAGAACCATAATTCTGAACGAAAGAAGCAAGATAGGGAAGAGCTATATTTTTATGTTACTGCTTTTCTTTCCCGCTCCTTTTAAATATTTCATTGATTTCATATGGCATAAAAGGGATCTTCATATTTCATGCATGCGTACAGTTTGAGATTATTTTACATAAAAGGAATTTTACTGCACTTTGGCAGTCACCATGCATATAATTATAGACGCGATATTGAAGATTACAACAACCGTAAGATAGCTTTTAGGATGCAAGGCACAGGGGAGCAATAAAATAATAGAAAAAAATTAACCACTTTGTCCAATTCAAAATTTTCTGGATGAGATCTTTGAGAAAGGACGCTGTTCGAGCATATTCGATCAGTCTATTTCATGGCTTCTTTGAATTCAAAAGATCATACGAAAGGAAAACGCGAAACATTTTATGTATTTTTATATGTGACTGATGTTATTTATATTTATGCTTCCCACAAAGGCGTAATTCTTTGGCTGTGGGGCAAAAGTAATTTACGGCCACAAGTGGGGCTAGCTTCGAAAATTGGCTTGGGTCCAATATTTGTGAATAGTGATCTGGCAAGAGAAAGTTATTGCAGTTTTAGGAGTGTAAGTATTAAGTTCAAGATATAAAACAATAATTGGCATTATTTTATGATACTCAGCTGGAACTTTAACAGTGCATTTATTATAATTTTTTTATGCAGCAAATGCATTTCTGCTGAGTTAGATAGCAAACATATCATGTTAATAAAAGAACCTTTTCTGTCAGACAATCGATTATCGTGAAGAAGTATACAGTCAAAGCGGGAAATGAACTCCCTTTTATGGACATATATGTGTAATAAAATATCTCATATCCAACATCGGGGCTAAACAAAGAAATAAAAGTTACAAGCTAAATACAAAACATATTTTGGTCATTTGAGGATTTTTTATCACATGAAGCCTAATTGTAATATAAATTTACTTATCCCAATTTTTTTTTTAATTTTTTATGCTTGTTTGAGCTCATAATTCATTTCAGCTTAAAGAGTAAAATTACGCATTTTACACAGGTTATTTTCTTATAAATATTTATGTTTCAATGATAACATTTATATATAACTATATATATATAAAATACCATTATCGGACATTCACGAGCCAAGGCTTTTGTCTGTATCAGAGTCTCCAGTAAGTCTCCAGTAAAAGGAAGTGAAAAAGGTCTTCTACTTTAAAGGGTGTGGAGATTCGTAATATGGCCATTAATAGGAATCATTCGCTAAAATCGAAAGTGTCTATTAACGAAGTTTCGACAGCTTACTTAATGCAGGAAGGAGCGGGGAAGTTGATTTACTTAAGCAGTAAAAACTGCAACAATTCTGCAACTGAACATGAACATATTTGCTGGAAAAATAAGGCAAATTCGAAAGTACTCTTACAATTTAGGATAAATTTTAAGAAACAAAATTATATTTTTATATTTGAGGAGAACATGATGGAATTCATTTGATTCTCATTGTATTGAAAGATAAACTAGTAACTGAATCCAACAATACCTCGCATAATTCGGGTTGTCTATCACCCCAGTGTCCCAGATTGTTTGAAGCTGGCCTAACCAAGAAACTAAATACATACAAAAATTTTTAATTGAAGTTTTTTCCTCCCTGTTTCTTAATAAAAATTCTCCTTAATAAATTTAAATGTAAATATTTATTAAAAGATTATAAAGGCATATTTTTCGTAATTTATTTTTATTCTACAATAACTGAAATATTCGATGTCTATATAGTTTTCTTCTTTGGCCGTTTATCTTCATACATATCTTTGCGGCAATGAAATGTATTGTTTATCGTTCGGAGAATTGTAAAAGCTATATTTAGTATTGGAATCAAATTTCATAATTTACTTTAACAAGATTTCAAACGTCCAATAACTTTTGATAGTTGTTCAGCTGCTGATCCTCGTAGAGGCACTTTAATACTCTCATTGTTTTCTGTGCTGTCCTCCTGCTCTTTAAAAGTCCAAACAGCAGCAACCGGCAACTGACTTTTTTATGCAAGCTCTTAAAATAAACTTTTCAAAAGCTATACTCCAGCTTTGGATCAGCTTACTATTGCGAAAGCGGTTTTCCAACAATGAATGTGTTAGATTCAAAGTTCAGATCCAGGATAATAAAAGATTATCGGAAAGCTAACTTTAGCTATAGCATCATATGTATCAGAATACAGTAAACCTGCAAAAGACATGCTGTGTCAGGTTTCACATTCAAATATGCTTCTTCTGTGTTTAAATTGCATTATATTGAATGTCTAATAAATATTAAAATAAAAAGCACGGCACAAATTTTTATAGTCTATTATATACGTTTATAACTGAAATGTTAAAAATGCAATATATAAATGTCGTTTGCCAAAATTTTTTAAATATGAATTAGCTCTCGTCACGCTCTGCTGGACTTAGAGAAGGTATATCTTCTGATATACATTTTATGGGTTAGATTCATCAATTAAGGCAAAACACGAGGAATATATGTTTGAAAGAAAAGAGATATTCCTAGAAGTCTACTTAGAAGCAACTGAACTATACTAATATTTCACCCTGAAAATACCCGAGGCTCCCTTACAGCAGGCCAGTTGGACGAGTTTGAAGCCAATATGAAATACCAGTGTTCAGTGGCTTTACCTCTCAGCCACTAGGCCTCAGAAAATGTTCTAAATTATTAGTAGATGTAATAGAAAATAATGCATATTAATTCTTAATTAAATATGAAGTATTTTATTTTATTTTTAGAATTGCAATGTTAACTGATAATCAATATACATGTAAAAAATGGCGGTTGTCTCCGTATTAAAAACCAACTTACAGCAACTTACAGCAACAAACTAAACCTTTACTGACGCTTCCAGTACTACATTAGATGGTTTAGTTGTAGATATATTTCAACAAGTACTCATCTAAAGATATCACAGACTACAGCTGAATATTTGAAGTGAAGTGAAATGGAATGCTGTTGGCAAAAGCTTTTAATCCATCTTTGCATTCTTTATATATATGCAGCAGCATACATTTACAAACGGTAAGAATTAATGCTCTTATTTGGTGATATTTATCAACAATAGGAGACTCAAAATGAATCCTCCGCATCATTACGCATCTATAAAATTCCAATTTAAAATAATAATCTTATTTTTATTTCCAAATACGAACAGTAAAGAAAATGGAAAAAACATTATCTAGGAATAATTTTCTTCCCATTATATTTTTCATTTATAAAACGTTTCTGTTATTTTTTTAATTGCTAAACACTTTTCTTGAAATTGAAAATATCACCTTAGTTCTGCATTTAAATTGCAAGTGACGAAGCCGAGAGCTAAGAACATTTCAATTTCGCAATGGATTGTTTAAGTTAATGCTAAAGTAGAATATGCAAAAAAAGAATATTAGAGATTTCAATTTCTTCTAAATCAAAAACCCATTTATTTAGTTGTGATCGTTCAAAATTTGTTTTCTTAGAGTAGTATATTTACTCAGAAGATTAGGATCATTGTTTTCATGTCAGTTACATTTTGCATTCAGGTGACTGTAATCAGGTTTGAGAATACGGGTTCGAAAAAAAAATTAATAATTTACTAAAGCAACGCGCAACTTAATAAACAGTAATAGAATATTTGCGTAAAATCAAACATATATTATATGACAAAATTCCTGCATTATAGCCATTAGATATTATTAAAATTATTATTTAGGTAATGAACGTTGTGCATAGTATATTTTAAATTAAAAGCAATGTAAAAGACATGTAATTTCTGGAATATGTAATTTCAATTCAAGTTTTTTTTTATTTTTAGTTGGTGGAAAAGAATAAATGAGTTTGTCATAAAGAATGAGCGAATGAATGCAATTCGCATGACCTACATGTATAAGTCATAAAAAAACTCCGTCTCTAACAAAACTGAGCCCGGTAAAACATTAAAAATAGGGAAGGTATTTTTTTCATGTTTAGCGTCTTGTGTCAATGAATAAGGCTCTTAAGTTGTTAAATGAATTTAATCCAAAAGTCGTTTACATTATACTTTCGAAAACTGAGGAAATTCCAAACTAGACAGTAATGACAAATGTTTAAGTGCATGACATCCTTATAAAGAAAAATATATCATTCGAAATTACTGTTGTGATTTATGATGCTAAGTTTGAAAGCATTTGTTTAATGCACAATTGAGATGAATTTTCACCAAGCAGAACAAATTTTAATGATTGAACATTGCTTCGCAAGGTATAAATTTAAATTGTGATGTCATCTTTTTCACACGGTCAGTTAGTGATTGCAGCATTTATTCCTGATTTCGTTCAATTTTTCTGAACTCGACCACTCCATTTCTTAAGGTATTCTTCCATTTTCTCAAAATCAGATTATCATTCTTATTAAATTAAGCGCAAAATCATTTCTTATTAAGTTGACAAAAATTTGGGAATGCCTCTTTAAACGCTTCAACAATTTTTCCGTAAGAATGAGCTCAAACATAAAAATTCCTTCTGCTTGGGAAAATTCATGTCCATCTTACACCAAATAAATGGTTTCTGAAGCTAACAACGTAAAGTGTAAATAAATTTCGAGTAAGATATTAAATTCAATATAATTCGAGTCGGCCGTAGGAAAAGAGTCGTTGCATAATTTTCAAAATTATATGGGTGCCATCTAATGAAAAAATATGCCATTAGTATCAAATCTGGTATTTCCACAAGTTTTAAAAATGTAACGTGCGCGAATTTTGGACCACCCTATATTAAAGACTGCATAAAATTAACCAATTTATATAAACCAAAAACAAAATATATTCTTGCTTAATCCGGATCAAGGTTAGATAACGCAGGGGCATTTGCCAAAAACCTGAGCATTACTTTCCCCTTAGTAAAATGTCTTGCCTCGATCTTATACGGGATGCAACAATGTTTCACAGTTCTAAGTACCAAGAATTAATAGGAGGACCGGAAAGTAATGTCGCTTTCTTACATTAAATTCAAACTAATACATTTTAACAAGTTTTTATTTTAAATCAATAATATAATCACCCTCGTTATCAACAACCTTTTCCCATATATTGTGCAGATTTTTAATCCCGGATCAATAAAAATCAATTGGTTTTTGAGTAAAATATCTCGAGAGACATTTTGGACATCATCCAAAATTTCGAATTTTTTGCCACTAAGAAAATGTTGTAGAGATACGAATAAATGGAAATCCAATGCTGCGATATCGGCCGAGTAGGGTGGGTGAGTATGGCAGAACCTCCCACCCCAATTCATTAATATTTTCCAGTGTTCGTCTTGCAGAGTGCGGTCTTGCATTGTCATGTTGCAGAATGACGCCTTTTCTGTTGACGATTGATATTTTTCGATTAAAGATTGGTTCAATCCATCCAATTGTTCACAATAAAGGTCTGCATTAATAGTTTGTCAGGTTTCAGCAATTCAAAATGAACCATTCCGCGAATACTCCATCAAACATCCAGAAGCGCCTTTTCGGGATGTAAACCCTTTGTAACCCCTATTAAAACTGCCTTTTGCATTTTGGATTATCATATAGGACCCATTTTTCGTCTCCAGTAATCAAATGATCAAAAAACGGTTCCGTATGGCGGCGTTGAAGCAATACGCTGCATGTGATGGATAGGTTGGCTTTGCTCTTTTCGGATAGATTATGGGGGACTCAAACACCTGCTTTGATAATTTTTCCATTCTGCTTTAAATGTTCTTGGATGGTCGACCAAGGTTGGTTAAGAGTGTTTGACATGGATTTGCTTCCACTTCTGCCCTTAGCATGTTGTTGTCGACATGCGCAGAAACGATATTACTTTCCGGTCCCCCCATTACTTCGTCGTCAACTGCGATCGACACAAAGTCTTAAAAAAGGGGGGGAGGAGGAAATCAATGGCGGAACACGGCAAATATCCTTTACAGTTCATTATCTCTCCCTTTGTGTAGCTGTATCTTGACTTAGCTTTGCAAAACTTTTCTGTCTGCTTTGATGTCTCGCATTCTGAGTTTTTCTTATAAAGTACAAAATGTGAAAAAATATACATTATTTTACTTTAAAATAAAAAGAATCTGCCCTCGGCGTTACTCTGCCCCGATCTTAAAAAGACGCTTGATTCTCTGTCGTGGCCTGAGGTTTTAGGCACACATAGAGACATCAGATGCCGAAAAATATCTACAAAACTTTCCAAAGTTACTTTATAGACAGAAAAATATATTATTATTTTCAAACAAACTAATCGAAAAGAAGCAAGAAAGAAGCTGTCTGCAGGGCTCTTGCCTTAGCACGGACTTCTGGAATCTGGCTTTCGATAAAATTATCCAATACCAATGTCCATCACACACAAAATTCATCGCTTTCGCCGACGATGCGGCCTTTGTTGCTAATGACAGAACTCGAGACGTGCTTGAGAATAATGTAAATAGGACATTAAACATCTTCAACAAGTTATACAAGCAACAAAAATTAATTATATCTCATGAAAAGTCACAAGCAGCTATCTTCAACAAACCGTCACACAAAATTTCCAGGCTCCCTAAATTCTATATAAAAAAATCAAAATAGTCAAATTGCAAACAATTCAAAGACTTTTATTCTCAATTACACTAGAGGATTTAGGACAGTATCGAATGCTGCATTGTGCCAGATTGTTAAAATTTCCCCTCTCTTCATAGCAGCAGGAACACAGTACACAAAAGAAGCTGTACTGCTCTTAAGAAAGAACTGCACCCATAATGGAAAAAGATTCAAACCAGAATGCTACTCAACTCCCTCACACCCGTATGAGCGACATCCTGTAGTGAAGAACAATATAACTCTCTGTATCAACAAAGGGCCATAAATGAACAAAATTCCCAAAAATTTACACAGATGGCTCCGGCCTAGAATGTCTCAACGAATGTTCGCTAAACGTGCATCTCAATAGCCAGTCAACAGAAGAGAAAAATATAGGAAATAGTGTTTTCCAAACAGAAGCAACTACAATATTAGAAACCATTAAATATTGTATTCACCATTACTTTAAAACCTGCTATCTTTTTATAAACAGCTTATCCGCCATGTACGAAATAGCATCCCCAACGAATAGATCCCCAATAATCCAGGAAATCCCCAACACTGGCTCTAACACAACCAAACAGTATTTCATAATATCATCGATCAAAGCACACGATGGCAGCAAGGGCAATGAGCAAATGGATCTCCTAGAAAATGAAGCAGATAAAGGTATAAATGCGACGTAAGTAACCGTTCCATGGTGAAGCTCCCACCTCAAGATGCAACTCAAAAACACATTTCAAAAAGCATGGCAACATTGGTGGGATTCCGCAGAACAGGGCAGGCGCACATACGACCTATGTGCAAGTATAAACTTCCCCCCCCCCAAACGTCGTCAGTGGACAAATAACAAGACTTATATATTTCTACAAGAGGAATCTCGAACATTCAGATCATGAGTACATGGGGAGAGGGGTGATTCAGAGCATTACCTATTCACATGCACCGTAACAACAAGTCTGCACCTGAAAAGACCAAGACTAGAAGATGCGATTTCGTACGTTAAATGCGCAATCAATAAAAGCCAAATGAGGAAGAGCATAACACAAATAATGGACATTCTGTCATCAAGGCGTCTAGAGCTCTGCAACACAGACTGATCCCACCCAAATTATTATGCAAACAACAGCGCCTCGGCACGAGACTGGTACCGTGAACCCCCGGAAGATATTAAAACTCTGAATAGCTAGTGTAAGGGACCTATACCTACTTATTCAGGGTAAATAATACATGGCTCTTACACTTATGCCTAACGTAACCTAACCTACAGAACCATCTGTCTCAGCTGCCAAAGGGAAAAAAATAGAAATATAGAAATATAGAAATATATTTTTAAGCCACCGAAACTAGTCCAGCAAAATTTTCAAATATAATACTGATTCTTGTTGTGGGACTTCTCCAATAGGCTTTATGCAAGTTTGGATTTAATTAATATTTTAACTCGTTACACACGGAAAAGGACTATCTAGTCCGCTTTTGTTTTACTTCCGCTCCACTTTATATTCAATTCCAAAGATGGAATATTCTTCTTTTTGTGACCAAAATTAGACATATTTGAATACTTTTTTTACTTGTTTTACTTGTTTTACTTGTTTCCCATATGGCACATATAATGGAATTTTAAAAATATGCTACAAACTATTGCTCAGACGTTAATTCTATTGTTCATTGTGCACCATCCTGTAAAATATTCGTTTAATTCTTGGAAATTAAAATTTATTGAAGAAGTTTAGTCCCTTTCATAAATATATTTCCTTTTTTGTGCACATTACTTTCCCATATTAAAATAAGTTTAATATTTCTTACTACAGTCATTCTTTAACATGCTTAAGTATTAAAATAGTAATTTATTTATGTTGTGTGATAGTTAAATTTAAGTTTGCATGTTGCAGATTATATAACCTTAATTTCAAATACTATTCATGTTTTTCTGTCATATAGTAATGTATGACTAAATTCTTCGTAAAATGTACATCAGATATAGCTTGGAAAATATTCTAATTTTAATTAACTAAAATCTTCTGTCTCAATGAATAAAATGCTCTTTTAATAAAATGAAAGTTTGGAAAAATGAAATTTCGCCATTGCTTATAAAGATATATTATTATTATTATTACGCTATACAAAGCTTGCATTCACTTATAATGCTTCAGTTTTAAAAGAGAAATCACGAAATTTAACATTCATTTAAAGCTATCAACGTACTAATTTTGAAATGATGTGGCCTGTATTATTTATATTGAATTGTCAGTAGTATAAAAGACATTACAGATGATAACCTTTCAAGTAGTGTCAAATATGAGCCATGAGTAATACAAATGTAGTTGTAGATCTGCTTCTTTAAAAAGCAAAAGTTCAACAATTTTAAAGATCCAAGATAGTATTGCAAGTCAGTTTAGATTTTGATCTTAGCAATTTATAGCCAGGCATCCTTTTGCAAGCAAACGCCACAGATCCTACTTGCTTGAAATTTATTTTGCTTGCAGAAATTTTTTAATTATTTTTGTAGCATTGGCAGAAGGTAAGGGGATCTGAATACTGAATGCATTTTAAAGGGTACATTTTTAACATGAGAGTGATGAAAATACTTTTAGAGTAATGAAATTTCGTTGAAACCGCTTCTCACTGACTGAAAGCGAAATCGAAGTCTGAATATTCACGGAATACTTTTCCTCATAATTTTATTACTAATTCGCAGCCAATGCTGAACTGATGCAATAAATGCAATTTAGTAATATACAGCATGGGAGTTCTGAAGCAAAACTTTTATTTTGAAAGTGAGACTAAACAGTCTTTTGCCTTGCAGAGACATTAGGTTTTTTCGAAGCAAGAGACATGAAAACTGAGCAATGCCGCCGGGAATCGAACCTTGGACATCTCGGATACTCACCGAGTGTGCTGAGCATTACACCACGAAGGCATGCTAAGAAGGCGGGAGAAATACCTTATCGCCTTCAAATGGATTTCTATTCTCACTGCTACAGTAGGAGACTCATAAGCTCAAAAAAGGATATAAATATATAACCATGCACGCATGCATGTATATGTGATCACAGATATATTTCTCAATAAAATTATCATTTCTAAGCGATTCCCTTGCAATAATGACCGGGTATTAAAAGTTATAGAATTTTTATAGCATTACATGCCTCCTCCAATATTTGCTTTTTTTTTTTTTTTTTTCTAAAAGACATCATATTTACTGAAATCAATATCTTTTTCATCCAACTCTCATTCGATTTTCCGAGTTTCCTTTCAAAGGTTTCACCGCAGCTTATTTTTTTAATTTTTCTTCAATATTCCCGAATTTTACTTTAAATATACATATTCAAAGCACATATATTTGTTCATTCAAAGCATCTGTACATTCTTTTAAAACTTTTTCAGTTAAAAAAATTGAAATTTATTTTATACATTCTTTACGTTAGTTGAAGTATTTATTTTACATTTTTATTTGCAATATCATTCCAGATGTTTCGACATTTTATTTTCTACGCTTTTTACTAATTTGTTTATCAAAAGAATAAATGATGTATAATTAAAGGATGAAAAAGAAATAAGATGTAATAACTTCTATTTCTCGCACTTAAACTCTATGGCTAAAAGTATTCTTAAAAATATATCCATTTAACCTTTTACAAGCCAATGTTAACAGTTGGGAACATCAGATTAAAAATTCATTTAAAAGCAAAATGTCCAAAAAAATTATTATTCATTTAAAAACAAAACTGACTTAAAAAAATTGTCATTTATAAATAAAAGGTGACTTGAGTTTTTAATATAGAAATACACTGGTTATCATAAATTAAGAAAAAATCACAAAAATAGCGATAACTTCCTCAAAAATAAGCCAAACCGTGTAAAATTTGAATATGTTGCCAAATAAGAGTAGCTAAGTAAAACTGCGATATGCAGATTAGTGGCGCTGATTTCGGAATACGTCATTTGCAAGGAGCATAAAGTCCATGTTTGAGAACAAGCCCACATATTTCACTCTGACAGTGACATCAGAAATCTGAGATAGCCAATTCGTAACAATGACCTCCAGGCATCATTTGCCTGCAGAACTGCGATAGAGACTCATTGGGAGACTAGAGGCAAGACAAAGTCAAACAGAAGTGGCCAGATGGCTATATGGGAGTCCTGTGGTTCATAGACTTTGGAGGCAATTTCAAACCACAGATTCGGCATCTAGAAGGTTCAGCCAAGGACGGCCAACTGCTACGACGAGCGCCGATGACCGATATTTGGCATTATGTGTACGCAGGAATAGAACCGCTACTCCGACTCTTCTTAGATCCTCCCTTGCTGCAGCCACCGGAAGGTTCGTGTCAATGTCAACTGTGCGTAGAAGGCTTCACGAAGGTGGTCTGTATGCGAGGCGACCAGCCATTTGTGTGCCGCTCACGTCACGCCATAGGATGGACGCTTTCAATGGGCACGACAACATGTCCACTGGACGCCTGATCAATGGAGGGCGATTCTCTTTACGAATGAGTCCAGGTTTAGTCTAGAAAGCGATATTAGGCGTTATTTGATATGGAGAGAACCTAGAACCCGTTATCATCCGTCCAACATCCGTGAAAGAGATGCATACGGAAGGGGCAGTGTCTGTGTTTGGGGTGGGATGTCTTTGGGTAGACGCACAGACCTCCATGTCTTTCCAAGGGGAACCGTGAATAATCAGATTTATAGAGATAACATCCTTGATGTTTATGTGCGCCCACATGCCGGGGCAATAGTTGATGCTTTCCTGTTACAGAACGACAACGCAAGACCACACAGGGCTCGCATCGTAGATGATTATCTTCAACAGGAACAATTATGCGCATGGGGTGGCCAGCTCGATCCCCGGACTTGAATCCTATCGAGCACGTTTTGGATGCTTTAGGGAGACGTCTAGCTACTATCAATCCGCACCCTCAAACCCTTGTCGCGCTTGCAACTGCTTTGAAAGAGCAATGTCTCTCGCTTTCTATGGAACGGATCGAACGCATAATTGAAAGCATCACACATCGCTGTATGTGCTGTATTGCTTCTAGAGGCGATCATATTCCATATTGAAGGTACTTTTTTTTCAGTAATCGTGATTTTTGTGATTTTTCATTAATTTATGATAACCAGTGTAAGATTTCAGTTATAAAACCGGCAGTATACAGAAATTCAGAAAAATTATCTGTTTTTTCGTTTTACATGCGGCACAGTTTAAAAATTGAAATAAAATTGGAAAACTATCCAATCTTTCTAAAATTCAGCAGACATAATTAAAAAAGTTCCTTTAATTAAAAAATATGAGATATAATAATATTAATGAGATATAATAGTATTAATTCATTAAATTTCCATATTCCCGATTCGGAAAGTTGAACAGTAACCACTGTTCTGGAAACGTCTGTTGTGAGTTCAGAATTAACGAAAATTTGTTTCGTTACGTTCTGGATACGTTGGGTTTTTTTCGTATATTTTCTTATAAACGAAAAATCTCCTCATATTTCGGGAAAGGAATCTAGTTTTAATATGAAAAGGTGATCTCTCGGTATTAGGCAATTAATCACCTTAGTACAGTACCTTTTGGTACCAGGATTGTCAAAAATATTCTGCGAATTGTTAGTAAACCTCTTCAAGTGGAAATATGTTTTGATTATTTTGTTACTTCTTATGATTTGATGAAGAAATTTGCAAATAAAAACATAAAAGTTTGTAAACACATTAGGTTATTTTTTTAAGCAGGCGACATGAAAAACGTGCAGTGCCCTCGCCGGGACTCGAACCACGGACCTCTAGAATTCGCGTAGAGCGTGCAAACCACTACACCACGAAGGCATGCTGTGAAGGCGGGAGAAAGACCTTATATACTTTCCCTTTTAAAGCGCGACTGAGGTTTTAGGGGACCCAATCAACAAATCCTGGTGGTGAAGAATCATAATTCCCCACTTTTTAATTCGGGCGCCACTGTAAATCCATTACGATTTTTTGATGCTGGGAGACATGAGAAATGAGCAATGCTCTGGGAGGGACTCGAACCACGGACCTGTCGAATTCGCGTTAAGCGTGCTGACCACTGCACCACGAAGGCATGCTGCGAAGGCGGAAAAAATACCCTATAATCTGTTAAGTTACAGATGAAAGTTGTCCAAGAACCGTTTGAAGCTGGTCAAGAATCTGTTTAAGAAGAGATAAAAGCAGGTAAAGAGAGAATAAAAAAAGAGATTACCTGTTTAATAAAAACAAATTTGAGGCTATGGAAGGCAGAATTGACGTTTTTGAAAATAAAGTTGGGCACACTGAAGAAAGAACAACAAAAGAAAGGGTGTATTCTGTAAAAGAACAAACAGAAGAGAGAGTTTATTCTGTAAAAGAACAGACAGAAGAAAGAGTTCCTGCTGTGGAGCAACGAATCGAAGAAAGAGATTCTGCCGTCCAACAACAAATTGATGACAGGGTTTCTGCTGCCGTAGACAAATAAGTCGACATCTTAAAGAAGTGCAAAGCGACAGCAGGAAACAATTCTGAATGTTTAAAATTTCTATCCATGCATGTTCGTCTCTCTCTGAAGCTATCCACATATGGTGGGAAGACCTCCTTGCAAGAGTATAAGACACAAGTGTCTATAGTGGCGAAAGCGACTGGATGGGATCCCCAAACTAAGCCCTGTCATATCGCCACTTCTCTAAAAGCAGACACAATGGATATCCTTCAGTCTCTTCCCGAAAACAAAAGGCTAGATTTCGAAGCTCTGTCTGGCGCGTTTGAGCTGCGGGGAGAAATATTTAAAAGACTACCGCAGGCTTTAATTAATATCCTTTCAAGAGAAGCCCACGAAAACACTCCAGGGGCTCGCCAAGGATGTTGAAAGGTTGTCCCATCTCGCCTTTTCGGAATGCTCGACAGAAACATGGGAAAAGCTATCCCTACAATACTTCATCGACGGCATCTGGAATCCTGAAATACAAAATGTTCTACAAATGACGTCGTGAAGGCTATAAGAAGCTCTCTAGTGTACGCCATGAAATTCGAGACAGCCCAGCAAGTAATTTATACAGACCGAAACCCTATAAGAACTGCTCAAGTCCAGTGCAAAAAGTGATAGAACGTTTAGATGATTTATCCAGACAAGTTAATGCTTTGATACCGGATATTAGTGAGAAGAAACGGACATGTGGTATTGAAGGCCATGTTCGAAGGAACTGCAGAAAATCCCAGAGCACGGAAAATAAGACAGACAATTGAAACAGACACGTCAGTGCTTTGGGACGAAATAGGAGTGACAAGAAACCAGAGTGCTGGAACTGCGGAGCCGAAGACCACGTATGAAGGAACTGCAGAACACCCCAAGGTACGAAAAATAAGACTATTTCCCAGCAATGACACAAGAAACAAATTAGTGCCCATATCGCAGTGAGGAATTTGAAGGATCATGAGAAGCCCCATTTCAAAGCGCTTCAGATTTCTGCAGAGACTGGCGGCAATAATAGACTCTTCATCATGGGATATATCAATGGCATTCCTTGCAATATGATGATCGATACATGAGCGAATGATACTATCATTTGGAAGATTTAGCTCAACAGTTTAAAGATGAGCTCACTTGGAAGCCATCCTGTGTTACCCTCCAGGCTGTGTCTTTTGATAACATAGACAGAGATGGGAAGTTAACGTAAACATCACGGTTGGAAGAGCCGCCTACTATTACACGGCATATGCGGCAGATAATGCAAATCCTTTTATACTCATATTGGACTTTCTAAGGTGTGGTGTTGTACAGACCATTAGGTGGTGTTGTAATGTGGCAATCTATCTAACTATATACCTACAAGTGTTCAATCAATTTAACGTGCCCAATATTTGCTGGCCAGAATTCTATATGGTTAATACATTGCGTGTAACAAGTAATAAAATACTTTACTTACCCAAATACCTTGCATAAATACCTCACAGGAAACATTTCTTTCGTCTAGCTCTTATTTATTTCATCAAAACATTTTTTGGATTAAATATATCAACACGGCATACGAAAAATAACATCACAAGAAACGAAAGAAGAAGAAAGGAAAAATGGCGCCGTCTAATTGAAGATAGAACACAAAATCACATTCTCTTCGCATCGTTCATTTTATGCACTGGAAATCTTTTCACGTACCAACATTACTTCACACAGGTGCAAGAATTTCTTTTTCATACATTCTTCTGTTTAGCACACGGAAATCACCACATGGAGACATACCGATGACAATGCACTTTCTTGATGCGAACACACATTAATAATTTACTTGAGGATGTTTTCAAGACAGATTAATTTTCAATCTAAACATTTTCACCTAATTTTTGTAATCTTTTTGCAGCGGCTACATTTCCATCCAAAAGAACGACGACACTCCATCAGCGAGATATGCAGCACGCAGTCCCGCGTATTCGTGCGAGCGGAGATCAGCCAAGAGCGAGAGAGGGAAAAAACTCATTTGACTGTGTTTGTATATGCACGTGCAGTTCTGCAATTACGATTAATGTTACGATGATGATGAACTGCGTGGTGTGAGAAATTTCCTTTCTCACATAAGGAAACACAAATTTTCCTTGGACTTCAAAAATAACGATCAGCATTCAGCCTCTGAGGACATAACTATTTATCATCAGGAGGGATACCGACCTGGAAACGGCGACGCCTGATCAAGAAGACCTTGTCCAGAAAACTACCGATATTGTTCTTGGGTAGAAGCAAAGTACGAGTTGCTTAATCCGGTCGCAGGACAAATTACAACATCAGCATCGCCTGATCGAGACCCGTGGAGTGACAAAGAAGTCAGGAATGTCCAGCTGGAAGACGGTGACATTAAACCCATACATGAATTACTGGAATCTTCAAACAGAAAACCTACCTGGCAGGACGTTTCCTTCTACAGTCATACGACAAAACAATATTGGGCTCTCAGGGACTCATTCCATATTCGAAACGGCGTTTTGTACCGGAAATCGGATGATGGAAAGACTTTCCGATGGCAGCTGATACTTCCAATATCTCGGATCCCGGAGTACTTACAGAACAACATAGCACCCCTACAGGAGGCCACTTCAGAATAAGGAAGGCTTTGTAGAGTTCAAGAGCGCTTCTATTGCAATAATGCAAAAGATGACGTGAAAAATTGGTGCCGATCTTGAGACGCTTGTGCAGGTTGGAAAAGACCGAAGAAACGTAGCCGAGGCAAGCGGCAATGTTACAATGTAGGAACATCTTTTGAACGTATTGCTTTTGACATCTTGGGACCTGGGCCACGAACAGCTGATGGAAACAAATACATCCTCGTTGTCATAGATTACTTCATCAAGTGGCATGAAGCGTATCCTATTCCTTATCAAGGGGCTGTCACAGTAGCCAGGGGTAATGATACAGCACTTGATTTCCAGGTTCGGACTGAGCCTTCAGTTACATTGCGTTCAGGGAAGAAATTTTACTTTGGTTGTAATTAAAGAACTCTGCAACCTACTCGGCATTGACGAAACTCAAACGACACCTTTACATACCCAATCAGACGACATGGTAGACAGGTTTAATCGAACCATCCTCAATATCCTCTGATTGGTAGTTACCCGAAGCCAACAGGACTGGGACAAAAAGTTACCACTGTTTTTACTCACTTACTGCAGTGCTGTCCTCGCGACTACCGGCTATTTCCTATATCAGATGCTCTCCGGTCGTGACCTTCTTCTGCCTTGTGATCTCTTGTTTGGTCACCTTCCGAATGCGCCTTCATCGCTTTGGGAATACATCCGAGATCTCCAAGCCTGGTTTGAAGTGATGCACAATTTTGCACCAGAGCACGTCAACTTGGCGACGGAGAAGATGAAGACCCAATACGACTACAGAGCTTCTGCTCGCGATTCAGCGAAGGAGAAGAGAAGTTGTGGTTGTGAATCCGACTCGACGAAAAGGACTCTGTCCTAAACTACAGTCACCTTGGGATGTTCCATACACAGTTCTAAACAGGCTGAACGATGTCTTCGTTCGGATACGGAAGTCATTGAACTCTAAGCCTAAAGTCGTTCATTACGGCAGGTTAGCTCCTTACTACGGCCATAGTATGTAGTGTATGGTAAAATGTGAATGGTATATGACCACGGTCCTATTTGCTTCTAAATCTGTAAATTTGAAAATTCAATTATTGATTTAGTATTTGATTTGTTTCATGTTACTTACTGCAATTATTGTTTATGTTGTTTACTATTGTATTGTAATGTGTATGATTGCATTGACGCTTATTTGTAAGTATGTCTTCCTGTCCAGGGATTCTACTGCTTAGAAAGGGGCAGTGTTACGAATTTTGTACTTAAATAGCTAATATTAGTAGAATTATTATTAAAATTGTTTTACTTTCCCGGGCAATGCAGTACGTAATAAAGTTCAAGAGAAAGCCACTCCTAAAAAAGTAAAAATACAGGAGCATGTGCATTTAACATTGAATAAAAGTTTATCTCGGTAATTTATATTTACATATATATATATCGGTATATATATTCAATAAATGTAATTGACTACTATGTTAGCTGTAACTGTAACTCTACTTTTTTGGTTTTCAAAGATTTCGAGAAGCAAAGAAATTAGTAGAATTCTCTCGCGACCGATTGAAAGATTTAAAACGCCGGAGAGAGAAATCTCAGCTTAAAGTCGTTACTTACTTAATCGTTAATGAACTTAGTTACTCTAAATGTGATTTGTTTAGTTCCGCGTTAAATGAAATATCTGAATTAGCTTTCTCTTTCCCTTTGAACTGTGTTGTATTTTAACATTTTTAACAGTTTAAAGTATAGCTACTGGTTGTAATGCGTTCTACTGATTATTACTACCTGATATTGTGAACACTTGTACGAATGTCTCTGAGGAAAATTTCACCTTTTTTATGTTTCTTGTGATAAGAATACATTTTATTAATATTTTATCGGACTTGTGCATTCAGTCCATTACGAACCCCCTATACACGCAACAATACAGTCGACATTTTCGTTACAAATATTAAAGTTTCCAAATTAAGTAACAGATTTCCCTCAAATTAATTAAAAATTAAAACGATTCGGTTCTCGCAAAGACGAATTTATGAGGACTCGCGAAAACTCAACTACATGGGAGTCTCACGTTTCAAGGAGCTCCAAAATTTAGGTTAATTTTCTTTTTAATAATAAATCTAGCATACGTCTTGTGATTAGGACTGGAAAAAGATTTGAACGGCTGAATGCCCTACTTCAGTGATCTCAAATTGGCAACCAGCGGTCCGCATGCGTCGCTGCTTAGTTATGTATCCGTTGTTATTACCCTACTTAAAGATTTAGATATAGTATCAAATCACTGCACAGTGGATTGCGAAATAGTGTTTATGATAAGAACAGGAAATACCTATCAGTCCTATCAGTCGTTACATTGCAAGTTGAAATTTTGCGTTGTCATACAGTCAAAAGTATATACGTAACTCATATAACAGCGCTTTGTCAGGCTCCTAAATGAAGCTATGAAAATCACTAATGATTGGATCTCGGGAAATGAGAATTTAAAATACACTGGTGAGAAAAAAATTAAGGACGAAGTTGGAAAATTAGCTTATCAGCAAAACGAAGACGTAGAGAGGACTGAAAAAAAAAGGAGATCGACTAGGGTCAGGTACGGTAGCGCATGCACATATTATATGCAGCTAGACGTAATGAGGGAGTGTTAGAGGAATGTAGACATCGCTAGTGGTGGGATATTAACATTTCTGGGAAGATATTGCACGGCGTATATCAGTTTAAACTACGTCGAGCTGCTGCCTTAGTGTGAAATATTGAACATTCAATCTGTTAGACGACATCAGGATTATTTTACACGAGGTCAAATCATTGGAAAGGCCGAGGAAGGTCGAAGTTTGACAAGTGTAACTGCGGAGTGCGGGATTGCTCACAGCATCGTTTCGCGATTTTGAAGATCATTTTAGACTACAGGAAGAGCTGTCTGACGGTTCAGCAGTGATCGTTTACGAGCAACGGCAGCAGTGCACAACCGATGTATTGCCCAACAGGCAAGAAGGAACAGGCGGCAGCAGACAGCGTGAGAAATCGCAAGACACATGGAACAAGCGATTGGACGATCGATATATATCGCGTTTTACTGTGACCATGAGGCTGCAAAATAATGGTTTATTTGCACGACGACCTTTGCTGTGTATACCATTAAAGCCTGCTCATCGGAGAAGGCGTTTTCTGTAGGGCAGGGAACAGCAAAATTGAACTGATAATCAATGGGGCCGATCTTTATAGACAGAGCAGATTTAGTCTGCGTAGCAATTCTAGACGCATACACATCTGAAGAGAGGGAAAAGTTCGCAATAACTCTCCAACATCATCGAAAGAGACTGATTTGGAGGTCATATAGTTCTCGTTTTGGAAGGCATGCTTGGTAGCCATATCAACTTCACATCTTCCAAGGAGGTTCAGTCACCGGGGACTACAGTTGTAAGGAGGTTCTCCTTCCTTAGGTGCGCCTTTTCAGAGGTGCTGTGGGTCCTCATTTCCTCTTCATGGACGGCAACGCTCCACCTCATAGCACATTTGCTGTCGAAGACCTGTTGGAGAGTGATGATATTAAACGCATTAAAATACCTTGTGATACCTTCCGAATGTCTCTACAGCTAATGTCTCAATAACATTTATGCGGCAATGTCCCCAGATCTAAATCCCATCAAGCATGTATGGGACGTTCTAGGGAGACGCGTGGCAGCACGTAACGTATCGCCAGTAAATATTCTGGAGCTGAAATGGGCAGCACTGCCTCAACAAATCATTGACAACCTCATACTCAAAATGGAATCACAATGTGAAACATGCATAGCAGTCAGGGGAGATCATGTCCCTTACTAAAGGCTGGATATTTACACCTGTCACATGGATGTTTTTGCCTTCTGACGCATTGTGCTCCTTTCTACTTTTTCAATAAAGTTCCTTTTTATCTTTTTGGCCCACCAGCGGCCGAGCGGTAAAGTCGCTGAACACTGGTAGTTCGCTCCGAGGTTCGAATCCCGCGAACGGGCTGGCTGCATGGGTGTTTTCGTGGTTTTCTCCATGTAGAACGTGTATACGAGCCGGTTTCCCTTAGAAAATCCTCCCCGAAGGTATCCCTTCCCTTAGGCAGATAGCCCTCGAGGCTTTGCCGTAACTGAATAACCTTTTATCTTTTTGATTTCTTTTTTGGGGAAGTTTTGCTTATATTACCCGTGTTCTTACGTCTTGGGGATCTTATGATATTATGTGCGTTGATTTGGAAAGCTTTTTCAAAACGTTATATTGAAAAAACCCACCTCGTCCTTAAATTTTGCACACCATTGTATAAATGTAAATAACATTAGAGACACAGAGATAAAGACTGAGAATTGGTTCCTATTATTTATTGTCACTAGTCCCACTCGAAATGCTTTCTCTGAAAATTTTGAAGTTTCGCTTCATCATTTGTTTATTTTTATTTTATACTAAAAGTAAGTTGTAGAGACTTTGGGTGTTTTTATTTCTGAAGCAGCAGACTTGAAAAATGAGCAACGCCCTCGCCGGGAATCGAACCACGAACCTATTGATACACGCCCAGCGAGCAGACCACCATACCACGAAGGCATGCGAAGTAGATGGGAGAAATACCTTATATACTTCCCCTTTTAAAGGGCGACTGGGTTTTATTTAGGAGACACAGTTGCCAAATCCTGGGTGTGGCGATTCATCATCTACCACCGTTTTAGTTCGGGCGCCACTGTAGAGACATGAGGTATATTTTTAGAAGCAGGAGACTTGAAAATTGAGGAACTCCCTCGCCTTGAATTGAACCACGGACCTCTGGATACGCGCCTAGCGTGCAGACCACAACACCATGAAGGCATGCCAAAAAGGCGGGAGAAATACCTTATAAATTTATTAAGTCATTAATTCAAGAGACAATAGTTACTTGAAATAAATGTCATTTAGAAAAATTTAGTAATCAGCTGTTAGTATGTTTGGATTAAAATGTTTAACCAACAGATAGAAAACAAATACCATAAATTTTGAATTTTTCTCTTTGCTTTAATATTAGTATTATTTATGCATTAAATATTTAATAAGTAAAGCTATTTAAATTTTATTAAAAAATGGGGCCCGTCAGCTACTTTCAGGTCGTGCATTCGGGCTGCATGCAATTTCAATCTGTGACGAGTGCCCTATTTCGCTAATTCACTATGATCTTTGTTATTCATAATATGTCAGTTAAAAATGTTAAACAGCATCACCGGTAACTGTAATCCGTCACGAAAGTCGCATACGTTATTAAGAAACGAAAAGCGCTACGCAGGTTTCTATATCCATAATATATGTAAACAAAGATAGATTTTGAAAGCTACCTTGCGTAACCCTATGTCAGTTAAACGGAAAGTGACACGTAAACAATTTAAAATGTTACCTACCAACATTTCCAAACTTTTAGATGCCTCGGGAAACATTTATACTTCTCGTAATATATTTTGAAGTACTATCGAGCATGGAAATTCTCACTGACGCTGCTAAAAGCTACATAATGGAGATTTACCCTCCAAACACAAAAAAGCAATACAATTTAGTGTGTTAGGACTACTAAAAGAGAGAAGTTGTGACAGATATATGCTCAAAATATCAAAATATCTGCTCAGAATTTGAGATGTGAAAGCGGAACTTGGACTTGCTGCTTGCAGTAGTAGGTATTTTGCCAAATAGGGAGGGAGGGAAAAAAGAAAATGTCACAGTGAACGCATTCCGAGTCATATCAGAAACTTTACTTCTTGAAAAAAATCTATAACGATATACCCGCTGGCAAAATTCTTTTCCGAAAAATAAAATTCAACTTAAAAGTTTGTAAAAGCTCTTATGGGATGAGTCAGGAACTCACTTCGGTTTTACACATTTCGTTTCAAGTTACTTTATAAGGTCGGCTACATTTCTGAAAAAAGTTAGTGTATATCATGAGCAGAAAATAGATTTCAGATATCATATGTGGTAAACGTTAAAGAGCTTGAATTAATGATTTTCTAGAATTACTAGCAACCATTTACCTCATAAGTGCACAGAGAATAAATAAAATATTATTTAATAACCTCAATATAAATAAAAATGTTCATTATGAAGATTTTAATGAACGTAAATTTGGCAAAACTCCCTTTTTCTAAGTTAAGGTCTATATAACAAATTAATAAATTTATTTTTAGCATAAATAAAAATCGCTGTTTTCATGGGAGTTTAAATTACAGATAGTCCCCTTTTCACTTTGCTTTTAGTCTGTTTCTTTTTTTTAATTGACAAGGACATACACTGAATACTTAACATTTTGTTTACAATGATATTCCAATGTAGTTTATCACATCTACTCTTCTACATTATCTCCAATAAATATCCGTTTTATACGCGCTAAGTTTAGTATAAGTTTTAAGCATAATTATTATCGGAGCTTTACACTAAAAAGAATTCCTAAGTTATAACTCAAGTCACATAATTAATGTCACATTATTTTTGCTTTATATTATTCCTAATCATAATGAAAAGCGGCGTAATATACGTACCTAAATACCAAAATGGTAGTAATGTAAAATGAGAATACATTTTGATTAATATTATATCTACACATTCCTTAACAGCTGTTACACTGTGAAATGTATAGAAGTTGAAGAATCTAAATTCAAAATACATTTCTGCAAAGCAAGGAAGCATAAATGATTCGCCCTGACACGTATTTAGCAGTTATGGTTATCATCTAATTTTGATAATTGTACTAAATTCTCTATTTTTCAAGCTTAGATGTACCACAAAAATTTCGTAAAATTGAAGATTAGTATAAATATGAGTCCAGTTTATTAATATGAAAAATGAAAGCGTCATCAACAGCAGTAGCTTGCAAAAAGAGGGTGGGTAGAAATAATTGCCGTAGAATATATTTAGAATTGTTTTATTTAGAATGAAGTCAGAAAACTGAAGAAATCCGAAATTGCCAGGGTCGAGCATGCATCCAGATATACCACGAAAGCACGCGAAAGGAGGGAGAAAATACCTTATAATGGTATCGCCCTAATAACTAACACTAGCTCTCTGGTTAATCTGCAACGTGGTTACCTTTTCATTTGTTAGTGGTAAATGAGAAGCAACACTAAGTAGCCAATGCCTAAAAGAAGTTCTACCTATAAAATGTTCATAAATTCTCTCATATTATTTTTGTGAATTGTATTCACAAAAATAATTTTAAAAATGGTGCAATATGAGAAATGAAGGAAGATAATAACGAAACAAGTACGTATTATTAAATACTGAAAGAACAGTAAAACTAACTCGGTTTCAGTGCTTCCTTCCTTATTATTAAACCATTAGGATAACTTGCGATGACTTCTAAGACAAGTATTAATGATTCTTCCGAAACAATTAGCAACGTTATAAGGTATTTCTCCCACCTTTCTAGAGTGCCTTCGTGGTGTAGTGGTTATGCATGCTGAGCCAGTATTCCAGAGGGCTGTGGTTCGATTCCCGGCGAAGGCGATTTCTAATTTTTCATCTCTCCGGCTTTTCTAATTAACCTAATGTCTCTAAAGTGGCGCCCCAACTAAAAAGGTATTGGATGAGGATTCTCCACACACAGGGTTTGGCGATTGGGTGCCCTAAAACAACCCAGTCGCCCTTTAAAAGGGGGAGTATATAAGGTATTTGTTCCGCCTTCCTAGCGTGCCTTCGTGGTGTAGTGGTTGTGCACGCTGAGCCGATATTCAGAGTGCTGTGGTTCGATTGCCGGCGAAGGCGATTGCTAATTTTTCATCATGCCTGTTTCCAAAAATACCTAATGTCTCTACAACGTTATAAAAAGTTTCGTGAACAGTGCATGCATACTCAAGATATTAGTATATTATTTTTGCCTACTGATAGAGTCTGCATCTTTGCGTGTCAAACAGAGAAAATTCAAACCATCAAATATATGAAACATTTTAATGTTTAATGTTTTAGCTAGATAAACTTACGCTTCTTCTTGTTCCATAATGAATATTAAAGGTTTCTTGAGCTAACTATATTGCCATCGCTTATTATTTCTTATATATTAAACAACTGCAATTTATATAAAGCCGATCACATTCTCATTTTGAGCAAATTGTATGTTACCTTATTAATGGATTTTATTAATGCCAAAACTATTGTTAAGTAACTCTTTAACCAGCTATTAAAATATCAAGCTGGTTGAGCTTTCCAAGAAATGAATCAATGAAAATGTGAATTACGTTTGAGCTTAGCAGTCTTTAAAATAGAAGGAAATATACTGACTGATCTCACTTTGCCACGGAAGGAATTTACACAAAATTTAGAGCGCTGCTAGAGCGAGTTACTGCTTGAAATATCGGCCAACCATTCATGGGAAACAGTTTGAGGAGGAAGATCTAGCTTCATATCTTCTGCTTTGACTAACTTAGAGTTCCAGGAACTACGCAGGAATCGCGATTATCTTATTGAAAAGTTCCTCCAAAATTTTCCTGAAGTGCTGTAACTTTCAGTAAACGTTCGAAGAACTAAGTATTCAAAAGTACTCTTAAAGAGGTTTCTTTGAGTCTGCGAGATACTTGTAGATTGTGTGAATAAAAGATGCTATTCTGCTGCATTTCACACGGCGCGGATGTAAAATGCCTTCAGAAGTAAGTAAGTTTTATAAACCCCCTTTGCAGCAAGTTGTAAAGCTCTTCGACGAGAAACTTAAGTTAAAATTAATTAATGTGCTTTAACTTTAACTAGAGGAAAGAATTTTAATAATAAGTACTAATATAACTTGCATTGTTTCAATTATAAAAATTTTAAGCGTCAGTATATAATTTTCGGAGAATATGTAAATATAGGGCAAAAAATATTAAAATATGACCATAATCAAGGATGTAATACTATACAGGTTATTTTTTAAAAGGCTACAAAACATAAATAATGAGCATATGATATCAAGTTACAAATAGTATGTATTTAGCAAAGAAAATGCTAGCTGAGATGCCTAGCAGCCATTTGTAATCTATATTTCAAAAAACAATTCATAACTGAAAGTAGATTTAAATTTAATAATGAAAAGAAGAAGAGTTACGAATAAAATAATTAAAATCAATTAAAATATTCCAGAATTTTCAGTGCATACATATGATCCTACAAGCCCACCAGCGGTCGAGCGGTAAAGTCGTTGAACACTTGTAGTTCGGTCCAGGGTTCGAAGCCTGGCGAACGGCTGGCGGCATGGGCGTTTTCGTAGGTTTCCTCATATGTAACGTATATGCGAGCCAGTTTTTTCTATAAAATTCGTTCCTAAAGGCATCCCTTCCCTTAGGCAGATAATCTTTCAGTGTTTTAACTAAATAAAAATTTCCGAAAAAACATATGACCCTCTATTTAATGAGTTTTTCTCATATTAACAATTAATTTTTCTTATAATAGATGATTATGCTATTGTATTTCCTCTTTATAAAAACATAATATATTATCTATAATACTTTTATCTGTATTTATTAGCATTTATAAGTAGCATTCCTTGTTTATTTCTCAAGTAACAAGAAATATTTTTCTTGTAACTTCCTTAAAATTAAAGGTATAGAAAGCTAAATCGTACAAGGTATTCAAGCTGACTTTGCTAGTTTCAGTACTACTTATAAAAGCACTTGTTGGTTTACATTAATAACCCCTTGTGCATATAAAGTATGACCCATTTCTTCGTCGTTTTTAAAAAATCTGCATATATAAACTTTCAGAGGCGTATTTTCATCCAGTTTTAGTTGTTACACTAACGTTACACCAAACTTGCTAAATTTGTTTGATTTCTGCCCTTGGCGACAAAATAAAATGTTTCACGCATATATAACACAAAATACTTTACCATTTTTCAGTAAAAGAGGGTATACAGTCATTAGGTTTCTTGAATCAGGAGACATGGAAAATGAGGAATGCCCTCGCCGGGACTCGAACTTGGACCTCTCGAATAAGCGCCGAGTGTGCTAACCGTTACACCACGAAGATATGCTAGAAGAAGGAAGAAAATACCTGGTTTTTGAATATTTCTTTATTAACTGAGTAACTCTTACTCATGGGCATATCCTGAGTTTTCACAAAGGACGTGCTGCTAATCAGCAAATTTTAAAAAATGTACATTTATGAATGGAAGTTAGAATTACATATATTTTCAAAGCTAGCTATAGCTAGCTATCATATTTGAGCATTAATATATTCTTAAGTGCTGCACAGCACGTAAAATAATGAAATCTACATAATAAAAATTTAATATTCATAAGATTTCATGTCTGAAAAGCTAAAATGGAAATTTTTTCACTTAATGTTTGCGAACAGTTTATAATTCAGAGTCTTAGATCAATGTTGCTTAAATGATGCATATCATACTATAGTATATTAACAAGTATAACCAGTAATAAGTATAATGTTAATCAATTATTAATTCATCTAGTGCCACAAAAAGTTGAACACTGGTACAGATAATGAGGACATTGCCAAAATAAGCAGCTCAATCTTTTAAATTTTATTTATCATATTAAGAATACTGATGGTATTCACCCATGGTATAAATTTACGTGCAAGTTTATTATCTCAAGGGAAAAAATAGAAATAATTCAAATAATTTGTAAACTTGTCCTAGACAATAAATAATAATAATAATTTTAAGTAATTCTTAGTACTACTCTCTTAGTCGCTCTTCTGGTACTTTCTTGGACATATTACAGCTTGAAAACACAGGTAATTGACTGTACATTTTTCGATACAACATTGTGTTGGGAAAAAAATATTTTGCGTCTTGAATATTGACCTGTGAGTGTGCTTTTTGACTGAAATAAACTACGAAATCGCTATTTCCTTTATATGGTATTCACATGAATTTTTAATTGCAATTTATAAAACCATTCAGTTCAAACAATAAAGAAATTGTGCCTACCTTTTCTACTTTTACTTAAATTTGTCAATTTTATGTAATTTCATCTATATGTGTAATGAGCAGACTGAATAGGCCAGCTCCTGTTTCATGTAGACATGTATATAATTTTTCAATCGATTTAATATTTTATTGCTTTTATTATAGCAATTTTATAAAGTTGTTTGGTATTTTAACGCGCTGATTTTACTAAGATCTATTTTTTATCGCTGGTATGTGAAAAGTTTTAAACGTGTTCTACGTAACGTAAACGTAAAATACCTACAGAAATGGCAATAAAAAATAAAGAAAAAAATAATATATAATAAAGAAAAATAAAATATAAAGGGCTGAAAATATTAATAAATTACGTTAATAATAATTAAGTGAATAAAGAATTAAAATATCATGAAAATTAAATGAAAAGGAGTAAATTAATAATAAATTAATATAAATCTGAAAATATTGAGGTATTTAAAGAAATTAAGGTTATGTTTATAATGATAAAACATGATACAGTGGATAAAAGATAGGTCTTTCTCTTTATCCTTTTTTTTATTTATTTATTTATTTTTCAAATGGCCACACACATATTTCTTACGCATTTGTAAGGAATAGCCAAATCGATTAGTGATATAGCCGTTTCCTCATCCAAGACCTTCTACGGAGTCCGCGACTAAGAGTGATCTGCTGTTACGCTAGTGAGAAGGCGCAAGAACACATAACTAACCAATCTTTACACGGGATTCAAAACCCTCACCCTGTCATTCAGGCTAGTTATGATCCTCCGCTAACCACTCTACAGTCCAGCGGGATGATAAATTAAAAATTAATATTTTCATTCGGGGGGATGCACATATATCTCAGTGGGAAGAAAAACATTTTCCTTCGCACTGAAATATATGTGCATTCTTATTTCGGCTTCTAATCAGTTTAAACATACTTTGACCAAATGAATATCTTCCATAAAAATTCCTTTTTATATTCGTATTGTCTCAAGTTGGAGTTTCTTTCTCAGCTGCAGAAGGTTTATCATGCATTTTGCTCTACCCATGGAAATTCAGCCGTTCAGTCTGTTTCTAGTGCCAATACCAGTTTTACTGACCGCTAAATAAAATATAGCATTCATATTTTCTGTTAGCAGTATTTTTGTTACTATTGCAATTCAAAGTGTACAACGAAATTTGTCTCATTTGAAGTTCCAGTGAGCTCTGTCTATAATTGAGATTTCACGCAAAAAATTGGGAAGCACCAGAAATGAATGTCAGTTGGATTTAAGCATTTATCTGAACAAAATGTTTCATAGCTTAAATTAGGTACTAATAACACACTGAACTTATTAATTCATAAATTACAACTGCTCATAGGAAAAGTAAATCTTTTTTTAACATCATAAACTATTAACTAGCTAGTTTTCCTGCATTATTTTAGATTAAATGGGTCTCGTATTTTTGCCTTTATATTTATTGCACATACCCATTAAATTTGATAATTTTTAAGTACTTCTTTTCAGAGTATGATTAAAATCAAAATATCAGTTGAATGAATTCTTTCAAAGACATCTTGTTTTATTTTTAATTACGCTTCAAATTTCTAAAAACGATGCTTCACTTAATATTACAGATTTAATACCATATCATACCCAGCGGAATTTTGAAAGAAGACCAGAAATAAGAATACATTTATTTAAAATAAGTCAAATTAAATAAACAACTTTAAACAACTTTCAATCTGAACGTAAACTTCGAAGGAGAAAACTCGCCTTTGCTTAATAGTAGTGTCTGAGACGTAATAATTAAATTAAGCAACATTCAGTGCTAAACAACGAACACTCATTTCTTTCTGCTTGAATTCTATGTGGAAAGAGCATGCATATAAAGAAAAACTGGTCAACCATCTGACGTCGCGGGAGGAAAAGTAGGGATGAGTTTTCTCTTTGACCTCCTGCAATACATTATTTCATTAATGATGCTGGTTTACTGACAGCATGTAGAAACAGAATTAGAGAAGGCACAACATCGCCCAACTCGTTCTGTTTTGAATTCCTGATTCTAAATAAAACCTATGTCACAACGCAAAACTGTATACCTGAAATATAACTGTATACCATAAGGATTTTACTGCACGAATGAGTTAAAAATAATAATATTTTTCACAATCGTTTCAAATTTTAAGTCATGATCCGCATAAATCGCATGCTCTGAAACAGCGCCCTCGCGCTTACTACTTGGATTTATAATGTAACCTTTACTATGTATCTTGTGTTTTAGTCAGTCAGTCAAAAGTAAGCTCTTGAGTGGAAAAAAATATCCATCTATCCATC
Organism: Stegodyphus dumicola; assembly: GCF_044657685.1. NCBI lineage: Eukaryota > Metazoa > Arthropoda > Arachnida > Araneae > Eresidae > Stegodyphus > Stegodyphus dumicola. Next base: position 136,515,326 of record NC_140781.1, on the reverse strand, counting down.
ACTTCACATTTAAAATATTTAACAGTATAGTACAGAAACACTTATTAACTATTTAACAGTACAGAAACACTGGTTTCAGAAAGACTGTACTACTATTTACCTCTTAGATGGTTGGTTAAACACAAATGGTTTCACTTTCGCAAATCAATCAAATAAAGTAACTATTCTATTTAAAATGATTTTTCTCATGTTGGATGTTTTAGTACAAGTGTACAAAATATAAATGTTTATATCTGCTCTCTTTAACTCTTTGCTAAAATTTCTAAATAGTATGTTGTTTCTTATGCTAGTAAAGATAGCTTAATGACTGGATCTGTAACATTGTAAAGGCATTTTAATATTTTTTCAGAGCATGAAAACGTGAGAAATCAAATTTAAATTGCCTAAACTCGAACGATGGGTCTTCGTATTGTTAACTAGACTTGCTAACCACTTACTCCAGGACAGTATGCAAGAGGCAATGGGATATTTCCTTTTAACCTGGGATAACAGTCTCGAAATATTAAGAACACTTTATGATTTAAATAATTCGGAAGCGATAAAATGAAAAAAGATTGTCTTTTTAAGCATCAATTGAGCATTTAATTATGCAAAAACAATTCTGAGTTGTTAACGTTACTAGAAATAGAGATTGAAAACTCATATTTATGTTTTTCTCGAGTTGGAGGTACTGTGGAAAAATTTGCATTCGAGATTTTGCGCATGTATTTAGTTGCTTTTATCAGGTATTTTGCACCATACCCTGATGTTTTAAATTTTGATACTTCGCATAATTTTAATTGTAATCCTATGAGGAAGATTGTTAAAATTTATTTGTTTAATTAACTCATATGTGAAAACAGTAAGCACATTTTTGCTGATATTTCTCCCAAGCAAAGCACATATAAAATTTTAATTAAATTAATAATAAATAATTTATGAAAAACCGTCCTAAAATCGTTACAGGATAATAGGTTACTTATTTGATTTACCTAAACAAATATAATGCATATATGACCACTTTGATAACTTATTTTAGCTATCGCAACGTGATAGCACGTTTGATGGCTTCTGTGATTTGTCTCAATTTGATAGCTCACTTTACTTGATTAATTGCTTAAACAGGAACCATTAGTTTACGACCAGTCTTTCGAGAGAGATTTAGTCATGCATCTTTTTTCCAAAACTTTGCATAATCACATACGTCAGCTTTAATCCGACAAACTTCCGATTAATGTCAAATGTAAAATTCCTGACATTTTGGAAAGGAAAGGAAGGAACTTCCTTTCTCAAAGGTAATTTGAGGTAATTAGATTTTTTTCCCAAAAATTAATTTTTTAAAGGAAACCATAGCATATTTATAAAATTATCTTTGTCAAATGTTTGAAAGATCATAGAAAGTTGTTTATTTAATAATTTTGCAAACGGATGGCAAAATTAAAATAACTTCCTAATTAATTAATTTCGTAATACACATAAAATTTTTTATAACGCACATTTTGAGAGAAAATTATATCAGATTTAAACAGAGAATATGCCATCATGGTAAACAAGTTTGTTGAAAAACAGCACTAAAAGATTTCCTTTAAAGCGATTTTGGTTATCAATACAGCTATATTACAGAAACATGTATCTAATGCTCAAAGCACAAGTTATTATGCTACACTGATTAGACAAATTACGAGTGGCTAACGATTATCTAGATAATTTCTTTTTGTTTCGTTACGGTTTAGATAAATTGCGCTATTTCCAGTACCGCCGGCTTAAATCATTTTATTGCCGGAAATAAAAATCATAAACCATAACAATGAACTGAAAAAAGTGATGATAACAGGTTTTCTAGGGCATCTGGAATATTTTATTCTTTGTGTGAATGGATGACATTAAACAGATTTCAAATTAACGAAATTACACTTATCTACATAAGAATACTAGGAATACATTGAAAAAAATATATAAGTATATAGAATTGGATAATTTAGCAAACGGCAGTTGTATTTTTGTGCATACATTATAAATATTTCTTTGCAATGAAATGACATTCGTGCTGTAATATAATGATAGTAAATGAATGAAATGGTAAAAAAATCCCATGAATATATTTGAAATAGGTATGCAAAATAAGCAAACGAGAAAGTACTTTTCTTAGAGCTTTAATAAGCACAGTTTTCAGATGAGAAGAATGCATGCTTCTTCAACTGATATTGATTAATGATGGAGTATGCAACAGTTTAATAAAATGACAAATTTCAACAAATTTAGCGAATATAGAGCCGGCATAGATATGGATATATGAAGCTGAGTGGTGAATAGTTGTTGATAGCAATGGAGTACTACTAAAATTTTGATATGAAATAAATAGAGTGTACGTCTGAACTAGCAGATATGTTGCAACTCTTCCTCTATACCTCTTCGACCAGATTTCGCCTGCTCTAACGAGGTATCGTCTTTACAGAACTTAAAATGCTAAATAAATACTTAAGTAAGTAAGCAGTAACGAAAATATTTGTCGGTAAGGAATAATAATAGTCAGCTGGCATAAACTTAAAATTACTCCTGCTCCGCAAGTAAACAATTTTGCATGCATAGAATTTTTATCAGTCAATAATTTAATGAAGCAGGTTATATACTCGTGCTTAAAAAATAAGCAACAAACTCTAAAAGAAAAGATTCAAATGTAAAAAGGGGTTTAAAATATACAGTTTACATATGAGGTAGAGGCTGCATCACCGAATTCAAATAGGCGACCAAAATCAGCATTAAATGCAATCCCGCAGTCACACCAAAACGCCTATAAAAGGGATCTATGCGTCAGTTCGCAAATAGCGACAAGTCGGTATAATTCGAGATAGCCAAAGTGGAAAGCATGAGCCGAAGATACCACTGGCACAATGAAATGCGTTAGAGGGCTGTCGTGATGTTGCAAGCTTATTGATGTAAAATTATCCGCTGCTGTCAGAGATCTGAATGTGCATTGTAGTTTTGTCAATAGATTGTGAATTCTTTTCCAAAGGGATCAAAATCCTCCCAGAAGACTTGGATCTGGGCGCCGGAGGATTACCACAGCGGCAGAAGATCGCTTCTTGTTGCTATGTGCAAGACGCCGTAGATGACACCTGGCGTCGCATCTCTCTGCTGCTACAGGACGGCCTATATCCTGCCAAACTGTGCGGCGTTGACTGAAATCCTGAAATCCGCTGACTTGGCTTCCGTCCCAGAGTATTACATAATCCATACAGAATTGGTTACCAACTCAGCATTTTAAGGTACTTGAAGATATTAAAGCACTGTGTTTCTTAGGAAGCCGAATCTCTTACCCATCGTGCATAATACATGCATACTTACTAATACATAATACAAATATAAAATATAGATTCAAATATGTAAAGCAATTACATAATACTAATACACAGCACATTCTTGAATAAACGCTAATACATTCTTAAATAAGTACTAAAACATAACTGAGTTAACATCATACAAAAATTATTATATCTTATGAAACTACTGTTATGCTTCTAATACCTGCACTTTATACCTATATACTATACATTTACCAATAGTTGATTGACCCATAACTTGTACCATATTATTAGAAAAATGCATTTTACAGCATGTAGAAGTACAATGTATTATAAATCTACTTATGCACAAGTACTTTTACATACAAATGCTGTTTTATCAATCTACTTCTTAACAAGTTTTTTTTTCTTTTTTCATTCATAGGTAAATACTAAAACTTGTTTCAAGTACTGATACATTACGCACACATGCAAATTTATCTTACAGTATACAGTACTTTATCCAATCTCCTATACTTTATAATATTACTGCGCATAATACAAAACAAAAACAAACTTCCATGCACATCTATAATACAGTACATTATACAAATACGTTGTACATGTACATTACATAGTTACTAATATTTAATACAATTGCAAGTATATTACAACTAGTACATTTAGGGATAAATGACAGAAGTGCACAAATTACAAATTCAGTTATGATATTTATTATCTACTTATTCATTAAATACTCATACATTACTAGATAATTGCATCTTACAATATCTAGTATATATTATAATCGCTATTACATTATACAATTACTATGCACAATATTTCATTAGCATATAACTTAAATAGATACGATCCTGATTACATACTAATATTTTGTTCAGTTACCACTGTTTTTTGGCATAAACGGAAACACAAATACATATTCCATCTTACAAAATTCAGTACATTATACAATTATAACAAGTCCAGTACATTATGCAATTATACAACTGCTAATACTTAAACAATTATTGTACCTTATAAAGCAACCTCGGACTATGCAAAAAACTACTAAATATATACTTATACAATAGCTAAAATGTTAAAAGAACCTTACTAATGTGCGATTTCCAAAATATAATTATCAATATATAATACAATTACTGATATATTACAAAGCAAGTTCAATTATTGCAAATACATTATGCAGTGCATTGTACCGGAGCACAATACAAATCTACTGCCATAGACATGGAGCATACTAATTTTCTATAATCTTCGTACAATTATAAATGACCTATCCTTCATATTCAATTATAGTATCCCCTTAATGAACTGATTATGCTAAGATTGCTTGCCTATGCTAAGAGTATTTATATGCACACCAGTCAATAATGTTTTTGAGCCGGGTGGTTGCATATTTATTATATTGGAGGTTCTTGCATGAAAGTGTTCTGTTCTCCCGTCGACCTGCGTTTGTGTTCCTTTGTCCCCATCGCATGTCAGAGCGCGGCTAAATTGGGCACGTGGTCATCGCAGTTGGATACCAGAGCAGTAAGGCCACATACTCTTTACGGATGAGTCTCGATTTAACATCCAGAATGATTCCCGAAGTGAAATGATATGGCGAGAGCCAGGAACACTCTATCTGGCGCCAACATCTTCGAAAGAGACCGTTAAAGGAAAGGAGGCTTACTTGTATGGGTTGGGATAGTACAGAACGGCAGCACCGCCCTTTGCATGACTCCTGGTGATTACGTTACAGACGTCCGAAATTATAAACCCTCTTGTGAGTCTTTTTATGGCTGTAATGAGTACCGACGCAATATTTATGGACGATAACACCCGCCACTCGCCCGCATAGAGGTCGGGTGGTGTAGAGTTATCTGGAAGGTGAAACCATTTCATATGTGCCGTAGCCAGGTAGATCACTGGAACTGAATCCCATACAACATGTGTGGGACATGTTGGGACGACGGATAGCGTTTCGTAGTGTGCTGCCAGGCGCTCTCTTTGAGCAGCGACATGCATTACTATAAGAATGGTCGCTAATGCCACAACAAGCTTTCAAGACATAGTCTAAAATTTGCTTAGTGTTCCTTGAGCTCTCAAACATCCGACAAACATAATTTTCTTTGACTTGGAGTCTAAGATGTTTTCGGTGGCAGACAGGTATCAATATATAAGTATCACTACAAAATATTCGAATATTATCCTAATCAGTACCTTTACCATGTTTTAAGCTGTAGTTCTCAATAGAGCTATTATGAATTCTATTATTAAGATAAGCTGTGGTTAACGGCAACTCGCCAAAGATACTTTGAATATTTTGATTCAAAAATTATAGCTAGCCCTTTCTCCAGCAGGATCCTGTTAGCTCGTTCTGCAACACCGTCTAAGTAGTATATGGAGGAACTGGATCAGTTATAAAACATGTTTAGAAGCAAATTCTACTAGTTTCTTGCTTAAATATTCTTTGGCATTATCACCTCTAATTTTCCTTAAAGAAGCATTCGATTTCAGGAAAGTTTTCATCTCGGTTCCTTATCACTTTTTCTTTTCAACAAACTAGCTTCAATGAAGAGTGAGAAATCATCGATAATGGTCACATAGTAGCCCTCACCAGATTGAATAGTTGTCGTAATTGGATCTCATACATATGTATGTATTGCATACAATCGCTTTATTTCTCTACTCTTTGGTCCTTTTCCCAACAACATAGCACTCTGTTTGGAACCTCGCAGAATAGCAACGAGTTCGGAAGTCCCAATTTCCTGAGTACACGACTGGAACAGCAACCTAGTCTATGACGCCACGAATTGCTGTCACTTTCTTTTGTTAGTAACGATACTTCATAAATAGGCATAAAATCACTCGCATATTGGCAACGATTTTCATGATAGCCAAAACTTATGTTTTTGTTTTTGTTAACAATAAAATTTTTGTATCCTTAAACATCCCATTGAAATCTGCGGCTTCAATATTTCGTGTTGAAATTAATTTAGCATTCATATTTAGAACAGAAAGTGCATTTTTGAAAGTTATTTGAATATAACTGTATGATGTGACAGAAATAGTCAAACCATTCAAGTTTAAAGTAGGTGAACGTGAAGCACATTTCACGTTTCCTAACTTGGGAGTAAACGAATAAAATCATTCTTTACTCAAACACATATAAGAAGTTGCTCCGGAGACAATAATAAAGCTTCGTGACATTAAATCGCCTGCAGTAAAAGAAATCGCTGCGGAACTTGCTTAGCTATTTAGATTTCGATTTCAGTTTACAACAAGATTTCACATGTCCAGTTTCTCGCACTGAAAACACATAATTTCCTTCTTACACTGGTCGGTCTATAATATTTTGGGTCAGCGTAACAAATATTTGTTAGAAAACAAGTTTTCTGAACATCCAAGTGTTTCTAAAGTGTAGATCAGTAATATTAACTACAATTAAAAATTTAATGTTTCTTTTAAAGTCTCCTTTCAAAATTTCCGCTGATATAGTAAGCTTACGTTTAACAGTTAGAAACTAATTAAGACACAATAACACGCCGAACAAATACTAATTCAGAAGTCAAACAAAAAAAAATCAGCCTTATATTTTCAAATTTTCACAGGACTAGTTTCGATGGTTTTACCGAACCCCAATCGTCAGCTGCAAAAGCGCAAATGAACGAGATAGGATATATTATCAAATAAGATAAGAAAGCTTGGACAGAAAATATGCTAGTGGCGCCATTTGTTCATAACCATCTGAAACCATATGGTTTTATCAACAGATGGCACCACTAGCTTATTTTCTGTGCAAGCTTTCTTATCTTATCTGATCATTATATCCTATCTCGTTCATTTGCTCTTTTGCAGCTGACGATGATAGTCCGGTAAAACCATCGACAATTTACAATTTTGCGTTATGCAGTAATTACATTTTATGTCCTTCACTTTAGGAACTATGAAATAAATACAAACATTATCTAAAACCAAAATAGTGCATTAATGTTTTATCTCTTTTTATTTTAAATCATTATGTTTTCCGACTAAACTGACGCAATAGTTATTTGCTAAAAACATAAATAGAAGATTCGTTTTTTTAAAATATAAAACAAAATTGAAAGTTAACAGATATGACAAATATATACAGTAGGACCATAAGTGTATAACTAAAAATAACTCCTTATTATGACATGTATTTGTTAAGGACAGAAAAACGACAATTTGATTTATATGATGTACCCCTTTTTAAATAATACCCAATATTCGTCATGCACCTTTTTACCTTATATCAAAAGTTTCTATAAAATGAATAAAGTGATTAATTGCATTTTTCGAATATCTGTTATTCTGACAATTAAACAGCAATTAAAAGTATAGTAAAGCATGCACAATGCAGGTAACTGGCCATCTTAGAGAACATCATTATTAATTTAAATATTGCATTTACACTATTGTAAAAACGTTAAAAACTAAAATGACGCAATTTCATAATCTTGAATATTGAGTCCTTATAGTTCACCAGCTGCGCAGACACGATGGGACAAAAATTGCATACATATTTAAGACACTGTAGTAAATCATTTAAGAAGCGTTTTATTATGACATCGAACCACGCCTTTATCATAAATTTAGTAATTTGCAGAGAGTTTAGGGCTCATTTCCCTATTACTTGTGCCCCGGCCTCTAGATGCGGGAAACGAAAAATGAGGAAAAAACAAATATGTCCTGCAGTAATTTTTATTTCAAAAGTAATATTAATGCGGTTAAAATTCAAGTAAAGAAAGCATGTTAAATTTACGAGCTGCTTAAGCGGCAACCACAAAGGTTGCATAAAAGATGTAAACGGGATTTTCAGGTTGTCAAAAGGCTGCTTTTTATTCTTTTAAGCGACATTCATTTAGGGCGTAAATCAAAAAGTTTGGAGGCAACATGCGAAATGCTGAAATAAATGAAATAACGATTTCAGACTCAACAAGCATTTCAGAGCAACAGTCCCTGGACTTATGGACCCCTTAAAAGGCTAACATTTTTGAGGTACGAACTTTAATTAGATCCTATATTGGCTTCGAGATACGAACGTATATCCTAATTTAGCCAAGAGTTTCGAAACTATTTTCAAGATACTGTTACGAACCGTAAATATAAGATGACAGAGGTAACATTATTGGTAACTATTTAACATTGAGGTAAATGGCTGTGTCGCTAAACTGGCAAAATATAGCCAAGCTGGCCATAGTTTTCGCGACTAATTTGCTGACCATTTGGCGACATTTTTGTCCAGTCCCTGTACAACTGTAATTGGTATGGTAACTGAATAACTGTAATTGATTGTTAAATACAACTGTAACCGTATCGGGCCCTTATAAATCTAACCGTATATGCCGTCCAATAAATTTGAGAAAAGGAAAGTACTGAAATTTCTTGGCTACAGGCGGAAAACTATATAAAACCGGAGATATCTTCAGTTCTCAGGTGTTGTTAATTCAGAACTGACTTCGGAGTATTGAGGTCTCTGTTAGGGCTTCGCCTTTTAGATGCTCACTGCATTACGTTTTGTTTAATGTACCTAGTAGGTTGAAGAGTAAATGCAGATTTAGCTCTGTGATACTCTGAAAGCTGAAATAGTGCTTTTGTGGACAGTTCCAGTACTGTAAAGATTTTCTTCTGAGAAAATAAATTCTATCAAGCTATTATAGACTCAATGTATTCAATCCATCCCGAAGTATTCATGAGAAGAGTGATGGATTGAATACATCACAATGTATTCAATCCATCACTCTGTGTATTCAATCCATCACGAAGCCCTAAGCAGGCAACAGTTTGGGGTGTCAAGAGTGGACTTAATGCCAGTGACAAGAGAAATTTAAGAGCAACTAAGACAGCTGGTGACAGCCTTGCCTGCACTAGAAAAGATGGAAGGAGCCGTCAAATCTGTTAAAGAACATATGAAAGAGGGCTAAAAATCCCTTATGGATGAGAGGAAAACTGGCCAAGAAAAGACAGAAGGGGCCGTCACATCAGTTAAAGTCAAGACTAAAGAGGATCAAGAGAGAATTAAAAGAGAAATTACTGCCATAATAGAAAGAAAATTCGAGGTTATGGAATGCAGAATAGACATGGAGGAAAATAACGTTCGAGAAACTGAAGATAGAGTTTCTACTGCCTAACAACAAATCAGAGAAAGAGTTTCTGCTTTCGAACAACAAATCGGAAAAACAGTGTCTGCCGTGGAACAACAAACTAGAAGAACGAGTTTCCCTGCCAAACAGCAAATTAGTGAGAGTTTCTGTTGCTGTCGCCAAGGTAGTTGCCAGCATAATTTCACGGAGACAGCTGGAAAGAGCTGTGACGCCCTGAGGTATCTATACTGACGGATGCAAATGTATGGCATTCCGAATCTAAGGCGTGTCATCTCACAGTTTTTCTAACAGCTTACTCAGCAGATAATATTCAGACTCTGTCCGAAAACAATTGGCTAGACTCGAACCTCTACCCGGACGCTAGATCTAAGTTTTGGCAAGAAGTGTTTAAAATACTATAATAGGCTTCAGTTAAAATCTCGCCAACAGAGGGCTACAGAAATATTCCAGGAGCTCGCCACGGATATTAAAAGGCTGTCATATCTCACCTTTCCTGAGACCGACAGAAGCAAGAGATATTGTATTCCTCCAACTCTTCATGCATGGTATCCGAATCCTGATATACAGAAAGCCCTGCGAATGGTGGATGTCAACGATCTAAAAAGCGCTTTAGTGTACTTCAAGAAATTTGAGCAGCTCAGCAAGCAACCCGTACAGACCGCCATCCAATCAGAGCTGCTCATGTCAGTGGATTAGCTGGCTGCTCGTGTATTCGATTTAACAAGGCAATTCAATCCCTTGAGGCAAAAAGGCGTGATAACAAATGGAATTTTAAGGGCTGGAACTGAGATGAATGCCCAGTATGAAAGAATTGTAGAACATCTCAAGGCACTGAAGCTAAGACCTCTCCCAGTAAAGAGGAGGAAAACAAAGTAATTGCTATCTCGCCGGACGGAAGTTACCAGGTTTTGAAGAGCTTCAGATTTCTAGAATGAGTGGAGGCAGTAAAGGACTCTTCAATCACGGGATATATGAAAAATGTTCCTTACATGCGACATGCAACATGCGACTGAGGACGTGGGCACCACCCCTCTACTAATACGGTTAATCGGTATAGCGCCACGTCCACCTTTATCTAGATAACCATACGTGTTCATTGTGCTAATATACTAATATACAAACATACATACAAATTTGGTACTTCATACAGTGGCGTTAAAGCTAATTAATGTTAGACACTGGATAATACATTGGCATGTTACAAGGTGTGTGCAAAAGCATGGATACGGTAGCATATATACATAACGTGTGTACTCATATGTTGAGTACACTATGATCCTTTGATACAGTGGCGTTAAAGCTTCATACAGTGGTGTTAAAGCTAATTAATGTTAGACACTGGATAATACATTGGCATGTTACAAGGTGTGTGCAAAAGCATGGATACGGTAGCATATATACATAACGTGTGTACTCATATGTTGAGTACACTATGATCCTTTGAAGCATTATCATTAGATTACAGAAGACATGTACATACTGAAATATTAGGTGCGCAATGTTATGCTGGAATAAGTAATTAGTACAGTGAATTAAAATTTAGACCCTAGATAGTACTGTGTGGTACAATGTCTTGCTACTGAATTATTTGTACTGTTTCCTAAGTATATTAACCAATGTACAAAGATATTAAAACATGTGTATTAGGTACACAGTAATTAGTGTATACCCAAGCGTTAGGTAAGTGCTACTTTAACATACATTAACAATAGGTACTTAATACAATGCTGAACAGATAATTGGTGCAATTAATTTTAGAGTGGGGCTCTAGTTAGTTCTTTGCGATACGGTGCCATGTTACAGGATAAAATGCGCAGATGCATAGTTACATTATCATATAGACAGAACATAAATTCATATACATATATACAGACATTTTGTATACAGAACATAAATTCGTATACTTATATACAGACATTTTGTATACAGAACATAAATTCATATACATATATACAGACATTTTGTGTACAGACACATTAGGTACATGATTATTCAGTGCGTAATAGATGTATATTTACTATACAGTGCCAAGATATGTGATAACACCAGTAGATACATGGGTACAATTACATATATACAAGAACATACACAATTACATATAGACAAAAGCGTCTATACGCTTATATTTGGTACATAATAGTCATTGGTGACATAAACATTTGGTACTTTCTTCATATGCTTAAACTCTAGATCCATAAAATAATGTTATAACTAGTAATAGGTGCTTATTAATTTCATAATAGGACACTAGGTTGATATTTTGCCTTACTGTGTCACGGTTACGTAGAAATGTCTGCGGGTGCATGGGTACAGCTTCCTATTTACAATGCTATACCTATTTACAATGCTTATATCATTCGATTTCATAATCAATAGTTACATGGCACATTTATATACATGAGCAGATGGTACATTGTAGAGTGCCGTTGAGGATAATTGATGCAATTAATTTTATAGTATTTTAAAAATAATGCATTTATACGCAATTATAAGGTGCATAATTGTCATTGGGTACATATACATTAGGCGCATAATACATATACATATTCATATATTAGTTTCTTAATACAATGCTAGGGCAAGTAATTGGTGCTGTTATTTTTACATGTAACATGATGCTGTAGGCGATTGGATGGATAAACTAATATATATACTAATATACATATACACAACTTTTAGGCACATAATAATCACTAGATTTTCAGACATTAGGTACATGGTATACATATACATATATAAACAGATGGTTCATAATACAGTGCTATAGAAAGTAATAAATGCAGTTAATTTTATAGAAAGATTCTAGTTTAACACTATGCGAAACGGCTTCATGTTACACAGTGTTAAATACTGACGCATGAATACAGTAATATTTCTACTTGTTAATACTATATATATAAAAATATACAAATATTTAGGTGCATAATTAACATAGGATACATAATTATTAGATATACTATGCATATACGTACATAATACATAAGATTAGTACAATGCTGGAACAATTCATTGGTGCTGTTAGTTTTAGTGTAAGATCCTAGTTGAACGCTGTGCGGTACAGTGCCATGCTGCAGGATGATATGCGCGGAGCCATGGATTCAGTTATATACATACTAAAACACGTATACACAATTATTAGGCACGCAGTAATCATTGGATTTATAAGCATTATATACATGGTACATATACAGACGATACATAATATATAAACAAATATATATATAATAATAATGCTATAGAAGTTAGTTAATGCAATGGATTTTTTTAGAATTAAGCTTTAGATTAACACTATGCGGTAAAGTGTCATGTTGCGTGATGTTATATTCGGATGCAAAATGTTCCTTACAATATGACCATCGGCACAGAAGCCAGTTTTACCATCATCGGAAAAGATCTGTCTCAACTAATGGAAGGTAAATTCATTTGGAGCCGCCCTGCGTTACATTTCAGACTGTGACAAAATTGATATTGATGGATTGTTAAACGCTGACATCACGTTTGAGAGTGCCGCCTACGATCACACAGCAGATGTTACAGATACCTGAGACCCTTGAGACTCGGATTAGACTTTCTAATAAAATATAATTTCTTTTTGTCATTAAAAATATTAAGATGCATTTAGCCTCCGAGGACCTGCTAGGAATTAAAGACAAATGATTCAAATTCACTCGCTAAATAATAGCTCAGGACGATATCAATGTAGCAACAAGAACAGAATTTTTACCACCTGGATCCATAGCTGAAAACGGAAGTTTCCGGTACGGCATTATAGAATACCTTAAAAACTATAAAATTCTGAAAGCATTATTTGTAGCCTTCCCACTCATCGACCTCTTGAAGACCGTCATCCCGGTGAAAGTTGCGAACGTCGTAGTGAAGTGTAATAAGTCATTAGCAAAGGAGAAATGGTAACAGTTGGTACTCCAGTTACCTGCGTTAAATGAACCAGTAGTCCTTCAGAGTCTGTGTCTTCTCAGAGCCTAATAATAAAGTTATTGACGAATGCACACATAAGAATGCGGCCGAACGCGTAATTAAAGAATTTCAAGATGTTTTCTTTCTAAGATCCAGCTTAAATTCTGATGTAGGCTGAACTAGTTTGGGTCAGCTTAGAATTGATACAGGAGATGATCCCCCAATCCAGTAACATCCATGACGTCTGCCTGTTGCTAAACAGAAGGAGGTAGGAAGACTGCGAAAGGACATACAAGAAAGCGACGCTATCGAGCCTTCAGCAAGTCCTTGGGCTTCTGTCATCGTTCTGGTCAGAAATAAAACAGGTTCAACTAGATTTTGCGTTGACTATCGTCCGATGAAAGACATCACAAAGAGAAATAGTTACTGTCTTCCTAAAATTGATGATATTCTGAACATTTCTTCTGAACGCAAATGGTTTTCCGATGCTTGATTTAAAGAGTGGATAGTAGAGGTACACTCTGATGACCAAAGAAAGACGGCATTCACTTCTGGACAAGACCTTTGGCAGTTCGAGAGGATACCGTTTCGATTATGTAATGCGCCGACAACATTTGAACGCCTTATGGAGACAGCGCTAAGTGGTCGTAAAAAGTTCTTGTGGATAGAAGAATGTGAGGACGAATTTAAGAAACTGAAGGACTTAACATCTGCCGCAATCCTGACGTATCCTAAGCTCCACAAATAATTTCTTCATGCGAAAAATGCAAACAATGAGAGTGTGTTTGCTGTTTTGTCCCAAGAAGTAAACTTTCAAGAACGTGTCATAGTATACTATGGGACATATGCCTGTTTACCTCCGTTAAGCACCAGGCGTCCCCGTCCTCCGTCACCTGTCATAGTATACTGTAACAAATGTCTACCTAAATCGCATAGGAATTATTGCGTCACCAGAAAAGTGTTGCTCGCTATATTTAAAGCAGTAGAACATTTCCATCATTACCTCTACTGCAAAACATTTCTGCTCTGCACAGATCATGTATCGTTAACCTGCTATTAAATTTCAGGAATAGCGAAGGGCAATCAGCTAGATAGATACACAAACTCCAGAAAAATGACATTGCTAACCGTCTTCAGAAGAGATCATCACATTTAAACGCCGATGCCATGTCTAGAAGATCTTGCCCAGAAAACTGTCGATTTACTTCCAGAGCCGAAGAGAAATACCAAATGGTTAATCGGATTAAGCGTTAAGTGACAACTTCAACATCGGCTGACTGAAACCCTAGCAGTGACGAAGATATCAAGAAAGGAAAAGATTCTAGACACAGATTTGGGGTTTCCATGCGATGATTTCTTCAGACTACGGATAGTAATCTCTTTTTCCTGCAGTCTATGTATTCATCTGGCTGTTTGGCGTTCGGGATTCTTGAAATTTAATAACCAGGTTAGCAATACATGATCTGTGCAGACCGCGAAATTCTTGCCGTAAAGATGGAAATGTTCTACGGTTTTAAATACGGCGAGCAACTCGTTCTGGTGACACTGGAAACCAATCGGATGTGACATTTCAATCTATAATCGAACTACGAAACAACACTGTGCTCTCTGGCACACATTTCATACTCGGAAGGGTGCCTTGTACCAGAAGATCGATTCGGATGATGAAACGCATGCCGACAGCCCATGATAATTCCAAGATCTCGGACGTTCTTAGAGAATTCCATAGCAGTCGAAGGGAGGCCATTTCGAAATAATTAAGAATTCGCATAGACATTGCCTTTACTGGTACAATGCAAGGGCTGATATGCAAAATTGGTGCCAATCTTGTGACGCATGTGCACGTAGGAAAGAAAAAACGAACAAGCGCAGCCAAGTGATACTGTATTGTTATAATGTAGGAGCGCCAATTAAATTCATCACCTTTGTCATCCTGGAACCCCGATCTGCTAATTGTAACAAATACATCCTCGTTGTCACTGATTACTTTACAAAGTGGCCTGAATCGTATCCTGTTTCTGATCAAAAGGCTGCCACGATAGCATAATTAAAGATACAGTAATGTATTTCCATATTTGAAGTGCCTCTTTAGTTACATTTCCGATCAAGGACGGAATTGCATCTTGACTGTAATTAAAGAACTCTATAAACTACTCAGCACAAACAAAACCAAATAGACACCTTTCCATCCGCAGTCGGACAGCACAATAGACTAGTTTAATTGAAACAACCTTAATAACTTCTCGCTGATTGTTTCCAGAAACCAAGAGCATTGGGACTAGATGCTACCTCTGTTATTACTGGCCTATTGCAGTGCTGACTTTACTGTTGTTGCTAGCTTATTGCAGCTTTGTTGCCCTTCGGATAAGACTTCATCGCCAGAAGAGCACATTCAAGTTCCCGAGTCGCGGTTTGAAGTAATGCAGAGTTTTCCACGAGAGCAAATCAGTTTGACAACAGAGAAAATGAAGACAGAATGGCTTCCTTTCCAGGATTGTTCTGCCCGGAACGTTCAGCCCTTGGGAAGGCGGCAGTATTATGAATGTTGTATATATATAACTTAATTTTAGTGAAATTATATGTAAAATTATGCCATCGTTTCTATACTGTAATATGGAAATCTGAATAGGCGAAGATTTGTCGGAAAAAATAACAATACAGGGACAATTCTACTATTTAACATTGAGTAAATGCTTATCTCGCTAAATTGGTGTAATATTGCTACTATTTCTGTTGCAAAATCTTATGAGAAATTACCAAAATTTGCCGAATTTGGCGACAATTTGATCTTGTCCCTATATATCTGTAATCGACATTGTATTTGGATACATGCAATGGACCTCTGTTTGTAACTGTATCCGTATCCAGCCCTTACATCTTACTGTAATTGTATATGCATTGCAGTAACTTTGTGGAGAAAAGTAAAGTGCTGTCAATTTTCCTGCTACCGTGAGAAACTATATATGACATTAAAGAGCTTCAGTTCTCAGTTATTAGTTCATAGCTGACCCAGGAGTACTGAGATTTTCGTGAGAGATTCATCTTTAAAGTTATAAGGTATTTCTCCCACCTAGCGTGCCTTCGTGGTGTAGTTGTTCTGCACGCTGGGCCGGTATTCCAGAGGTCCGCGGTTCGATTCCCGGCGAAGGCGGTTGCTAATTTTTCACCTCTCCGGCTTCTGAAAAATCCTAATGTCTCTACAGTGGAGCCCGAACTAAAAGCGTGTTGGATGAGGATTCTCCACACACAGGATTTGGTGATTGGGTCTCCTAAAACCCCCAGTCGCCCTTTAAAAAGAGGAGTATATAAGGTATTTCTCCCACTTTCCTAGCGTGCCTTCGTGGTGTTGTGGTCCTGCACGCTGGGCCGGTATTCCAGGGGTCCGTGGTTCGAGTCCTGGCGAAGGCGTTTGTTAATTTTTCATCTCTTCGGCTTTTCCAATTAACCTAATATCTCTACAAGGTTTGCGTTGTATTTAACATTTTTAGAATTTTGCAGTGTAACTACTGATTGTGTTCTGTGATACAGAGAAGAGCGGTAAGAGTGTGTTCGTGGAAAGTTCCAGAGCTGTAAAGTGTTTATTTCGGGAAAATTAATTTGTATCAGGTTATCATTGGTTCTGTATGCATTAAATGCATTGCGAAACAATACGCACACAACAATATACACCTTAAAATATTTTTAACGTTATACTACGTGCTGCTTTTTAAGATTGCATTGAGAATTTGTAAAATATAATTTTTAAGTTTCATAAAATAACATGTACCTTATTTATCTCTTAACAATATATACGTATATGTAGCACTTAATGTGATAAAGACCGCTCATTCCTACTAATATTTAAAGATCGAAGTAATAACAACTAATTAAATAAAACTTTTAAGTAATTTTCAAATCTGAAAAAGATGAAACCTAAATTCAATAACAATAGGTGATCTATTTGGCTAGCTTTCACGCTAGTATTCAAACTTTCGTAATATATACCAGATCCAACACCCGTCCTTTACTTCCGCAATCAAGTCCTTACCTGTCCTTTTATCCGCAATCTTTGTTCGTAGACAAATATTTTTAAATACAACAAATGTTTAAATTACGAAAATGTATGGTGATGATACATTTGTTTAATATCCTACGATTTAATAATTAACCTTTTGCATTTAGTGTTTTATTTTTTAAACAAACAATAAACTTCCTAAAGATTGTTTTTCATTTTATTTTATACGTATACTGCAAGGTTTTTTTTTTAATTAAAAGGTACAACTTAATTTGCGTAGGTCATGATGTTAATTTTCGTAAGCTATTTTTATCTAAGCTATTCTCAATTATGTTAGTTTGTCTTTCGAATTATTAGTTATGTTTAATATATTATTGTAATTTTACTTTGTTTATTCAAGTTCTAGTTTAAGAACCGTTTATTTGATGCATTTTTTCTAACTAAATATTATTTATCGCAGTAGTTTTAATTGGTATATATGATTATGGCAAAGCTCGAGGGCTAGCTGCTTAAGGAAAAGGATAGGATGCCTTTGTGGAAGACTTTCTAAGAGAAACTGGCTCGTATACATGTTGCACAAGGGGAAATCCACGAAAACAACCATGCAGCCAGACTGTTCGCAGAGATTCGAACCCTAAACCGAGATATCAGTGCAACGCGACTTTACCGCTGAGCCTTTGGTCTGCCTTCAGTAGTTTTGAGCACTAACCTTACCCATTTTGAGAAAATCTTATAAATCTAACTTCTTTTCCTCGTTTTGCCAGGGGACACATTTTCATTTTTATAGAAACAATGAAATTCTTGGGAAATGAAAATGGAAATTGTTCTTTATCTAATTACTTGGAAATGGTACTGGTATTAGGATTCTTTCAGGACTTGTGATGGCTATCAATGACGATTCTGGTAGCCATTTATACTACGTTTCGCGATCGAAAGTATTAGTATCGACATTTTCCTATTTACTAATTTGATACAATTAACATTTGGTGATTCTAAAATAGAAATGCATGGATTATTGTCGGGAATTGTCATTCATGCGTTTCTATAGTTACCTTGTAAGGATCTTAAGTTTTACTAACGTTTATTTTATTTTAAATCTTTACTATCACTTCTTATTTTCTACTTCCGGCCAGAATTAAAAGATTTAACTTATTTATGCAAATTTGTCTGGCGAACGCCAAATACTTAAGTTGTGGCTTTTTGCCAAGCAAGAGAGAGGAAGGAGTTTGTAGAAGCAGGCCGTTTGCCTTAGCAGTTTTATTCGGTTGCTGGTTGCCTTCCAGGCCAGAGGTTTAATCCTCTTAATAATTTTAAACGTATTGTAGTGTTAACAGTTCTCTGTACTACATACGGCTTCCTGTTAATATACTGCCAATCTTCCACGTAGGCAATTGTTTATTATTCCAAAGTTAAGTTAGAGTTTAGTTAATATTTTTATATTCTTACGTTCAGACCACAAGTGGTTGGTCTCTGTATTCCAAAGTACGGAAATTATTGTAAAGAGTGAAAAATAAAGGGTTTCGTATACCCTTCCTGTGTATCTTGTCTACTTCCCACATTTATTGAACATAGCTTTAGTAAGCTCCCTGTTCCGAGTCAGGTTCTTGAATGTTCCCCAAGCAAGTAAGGCGGAACATTGAACCTGATAACCTAAATTTTACCGAGGTCTTTCTGGAGTTTCTGGAGCCAAAAATTGCGCTTTCTATTGTAACATCATATTTACTCTCTGAATAATATATAAGTCAGGCATAATTTCAATGCACGTTCAGCATGGTGCCTAAAAAAGGTAAGAAGGAAATTGTAATAGAAATTTAAAAAATAAATTGGGGAAAATATAAAAAGGGAAATGAACAATTGATGTGTGAACGCAAAATAAATTTTCCAAAACCATTATAGCTGCAGTTCCAGATTTTCATGAGCAGCTGGATATGGATATAGAATTATAGAAAATTTAAGCTCATAGAAATAAAGTTATGAAAAAATTGGAAATCTTTATTACCCGTGTCGATTAATGACATGAAACTGAAAGATCTGTATCTCAAATACGATTTCGTTAAAAATTCAAACTATTTACTCAGCTCTTACATAGAACGTATCATCCATTAGCAGTAGTAAAGACGTATGCAAATGATTTAAAGATAGTGAAGGATGGTTTGAGAATATAAAGAGTAGATCAGGCTTCTTCAGTATTGTCGGATATGGAGATGGTGCTAGTGCTGACGAAGATGCCGTCAAAAAGTGCGTTAAGAAATTTAAAAATCTGTTAGGTTAAGAATATAGCCAAAAACATGTTTTCAACTTTGATGAAACCAGTATTTTCTGGTAAACAGTGCCTAAAAGAACATCTGTGACTAAGAAGGAAATAGCCCTGCCAGACACATACCAATGAAAGATAGATTAACTTTGCTTTTTTGTGTTAATGACAGCGGTGACATTAAGATAAAACTTTATCCAGTGGTGTATCCTCTGGAAATCCTCTAGTCTTTAACATACAGAATAAGCACAAACTTGTTGTTACGTGAAGAATTAACAGAAGAGCTTTGGCAACTAAGCCATTCTTCTCTGAGTGGGTGGCAGAAAATTTCACTTCCTTTGTAAAATGGAATCTAGAGCAATAGGATCTACTTCAGAACACTCTTCTTATAATAAAGAATGCTCCATCACAGGTGGAAAAAGTCTTAGATGAAGAGTTTAATTTGGTGAACACTAAAACAAGTAGTAAAAGACTATAAAATGCATCCTGTTTTATTTTTCCTTAAGCTATAAATTCGTAATTTTCTTTCACGTAAAATAAAAAGAAGAATTTGATTTCGAATCGAACGGCAGAAGGCAAAGAATTAAGTTCAAATGTCAAAGTACCACTATAATGATAAAAAAGAAGAAAAAATTAACTAGCCGACGCAGGCGTAAATAAGAAGTATAATCCTATACATATCTCTTCTCATACATTGTTTGAAGTATACTATGACACTATTACTTTATTGGATAACACAGCATCCATTTTTTATCTGTTGCTAGCGTGAGAATTATGTCTTAAGTTTGCTACGACAATTCCTACTACAAGTAAGGATATGCGGCAATAAAGCTAAATGTTTGATGTTAAGGGATTTGAGCAAAAAAAAAAAAAAAAAATTAGGAAATAATTTTATTCAAAAAACGCTTAGATCAAAAATTACTGCAGCCGGATTTTTATTCAAATCCTAGTCACATTTATATTAATAGAATTATAAAATATGCTTGCTTTGAATACATGTAGATTTGGATACACGTATTTAAAATTTTAACGTATGCTTAGATATTTTTGTAAAACTAAATTAATAATAAGGAATTTTGTTAAAAGTGTCTTTATTTTGTGCCTGTAAAATACATTAATCTGCGTTTTTCTTAAGGTGAATATCAGATCACACTTCGGTAGATCAGTACCTATTATTGTTAAGCCTTAATTCAAAGAAATTCATTTATAAACAGCCCCTAGTGCTTCAGTCACGTGTTGCACTCTGGCCGGACGAACAGTTGACAGCGGAAGGACTGCAGGCGCCATCACTGTCCGGATGCGTGGATACAAAGGAGAAAAGGGGGTTTGAGGAGATTGATATAAATCTTGCAGTATCTAGCAAATGTGAGTGGGGGGAAAGGTAGGGAACTTCTAATTGATTGAGGGCCAAGTCCTCTTCTATCCATCTACAAGTCTAAAACGATGGCTGGGTGCTTTATTCTGGAGCATTCAGGAAGGGCTGTCAGCGTCTGATGTATTGTAAAAGGGAGAAGTTAAGGATACAGTTGGACAAGTTTCTTTTTCTTCTCTGCTGCAGTAAGAAAGTTAAAAATGTGGAAGGTAATTTAATTAAATAAGTCTTGTCAAGAACAGAAAAAAAAATCCCAAGAATAAAAATTGGTATTCTTTCTCTTTAGAACAATATTAAAACTGATACGTTTTTCCTTCTAAGTAAAATGGCAATAAAAACTACAAAACTGTTATTTAAACTATTTTTTTTTATTACGTAGGTGAATCAGAATAAATAATTAAAGCTCTAAGAAAAAAGACCATAATACTTTTGAAGGGTTACAATTTAGTTAATACTATAATCGTCAAAGTAGTTTAACATTTGTGGCATGCTGCATAGTACATACTGAGCCAATTTAAAATATAGACCACATTTTAACCTTGAGTAATGATGCATGTTACGTTGTTTGATAGTAAAGAACTCTAGAAAACATTATATAACTGTTTCAGACTTTAAAATGTCAACTAAACCATAACATATCGCGTTTTTTCTATTATGTTTTAAATATTTCCTTAAATTACTCCGGATACTTCGGTGATATAAACAAAGAACATAATAAATGCAGTATTGAACTCTAAGGTAGTTTTATTTCATTTAATTTCAGTTGTAAAATTGTATATTTTTTTGCCACTGAGGCCTCTTTTATTTGCTAATATTTTTCTCATTTTTCGTGATTGCACTCATTTTTTCAGGTTTTCCCAACAGACAACGAATAAAAGTACTGAAGTGCCTTAGCTGAACCATTCTTATGAGACTATGAATAAAATAAACCATCCCGCTACAAGTAGCACATCGAAACATCTTCTTATCTAATATATACTATGAATTGAAAAGCAATGTAAGGTATTAATCTTCTGCCATATTCCAATATTATCAGAGCACATTACCTCAATATTGTTGCAAATTACTAATAAAAATGTAATATAGGTTAATTTAAGATATAAATGCTGACAGAGTAATTTTATTATGCATATGATGCTCTGAATGAAAGGAATCACTTAAGAGCGATGTTAGTAAAAATACGCTTTTATTTTAATAAACGAATGCACTTACTTTAAATTATGTAGTCTAACCTCGATTAATCGATACCGGATTTAACTTTATACTCAAGCGCTGATGTTCATCGGTCATGTCTGAAATGTATAGAACAGATATCAAATTATCCCCCCTTAAGCTTTAGGTCTCTTCGATTAGCGATAAGCTTTTATCAAATTTTATAATGAATTTTAACAATATTTTACTTCTGAACACTTATGCCGAGATATTTGTTTCCATCTTTGCTCGCTTGAACCTTCTTTTAGAAAGTTTTAATTTCTTACGAATTTTTCAAGATACGTGTGTGCGTTAGCAGCAGCAGGTACATGAATGACAACACATTCTAGTTACGAAAATTGCATGAAATATGTAAATGGTGAATCATGTGTGAACATTACACGAATTGCGAAACTGAAGGAAAATCTAATGAGTCTCAAACTGTTGAAGAAATTTTAAATGAAAAGAGAGCGATAATTATTCTACTTAGAATCCGAAGACAAGAGAAGATAAAAGACATTACCACGACAGGAAATGAAACTATATAGCCTTTAAAAAGTTGCAAGATAAAAGTTATTTCAAGATAAAAGACTGCATACGATTCTACCTCGATACGGAAATAATTTACGTAAATATGTGATAATTTAGTCATTATGTAATTTTAAATTTAAATAGCTAAACTATCACAAATATATCTAATTTTTAAACCCTTGATAAAGTTCGCTTACTTTATTACAATTCTAGTTTCAGTATAACTCATTACTAATTATCTAATAAGAACGGTAATATATTTCTAAATTCTTAGCTCTACAAAAAACGAAACGCAGTTGTAAGAACGTTATGAAAATAATTTTAAATTCCGTTTTTGCAGAACTTACTTTAAATATTGTTTTTGAGAATTTTTTATCATATAAACTTAATTTAAGTATTGTCTGATTTTTCTCTTTGATTCACGTTACATGTCTTCGATCAAATTAGAAGATTATGAAAACTGAGAGAACACCTAAGAGAGTTCATAATCTTGTTGGGTTAGCTGCAACTCATGCCTTGAGAGAAGTAAAAGGTCGCCGCGCTGACACCTTTTGCATTAGTAGCAATCTATATAAAAAGAGGCAGTAATTGCCTCTCTGGGTTGTAAGTGACCTTTATAGTGATTAACTGAAGAAATAATCAAGTGTTTTATTTTAAAGACCTGATTTTTGATTATTGTGTGTTCCAGAAGCAGTTTGCCTAAGTGGTTAAAAACTATTGTAATCGATCTCTTAGCTGCACATTCTCAATTTGACACTCTAAAAGTGGACAAATAAAATTTGCTGAGTTTAAAACTTATGATTGTGTTTAAACTGACTTTATTCAAGACGATAAATTAGCGGCAGTTAATACGTAACACTGCAGGAAGTACCGTGAGGAAGACATACTATTTAAGAACTGTTAGGTAGCATGGTTAACTACAATTACAAAAGAAAGTAAACGAAAGACTGCAGCAAACATGTACTTTAGTACCCTGCTGTGATTCTGAAACGTTTTCTTTAAAATTACTAATTAAGCATATTTATGCTTCTCATATTGTTTCCTCGGAATTCTAAATCAGCAGTTCAGAAGTTTAAATTGCCATGATTTAGAGCCATCTATAATGTTAATATAAGGGACAAGAGTTACGTGATCTGTTTCTAGGTTCGAAACTATTCAAATTACATATATTTGCAGGACTACAAAACTAATGTTCCAGTACATTAAATGCCCAAGATTTCGGTATCTGTAAAGAAACGAAATGTGTAGACATTAGAGTTAATTAAGGGTATTTTCTGATTGTTGCCATTAAAAGGCTTTTCTGACTGATACTATTGTAAAACTTTTGATTACTCAGATATAGACAGAGTCAACTGCATAGATTGATAAATTCATGCATAGATTGATGCATCTATTGATGATGAATTGAAATTTTGCTTAAGTATGCCTACACAGCATTATTAGAAAGATATATTAGAAGTTTGGATAACACAAATGGTGTGTTAAAAGGAAACTCGGTAAACTAATCCTTTCGCTGTAATGTTCTATAACGTAGTAATTCAAAATTCATAGTGCATACATCTCTCTTAATGATGCATTAGATTTATACACGAAGCATCAATCAATAAGCGTAATGTAAATAACAGGTAAGGCTATTTTAATCGGGACTATTTTAGGCTGAATTTAGAAAGAATTCAGTTAATCATAAATAACTAGACTACAAGGCTTTTAAGATCAGAAAACTAATAGATAACCATTTTAATAGTACGTTATTAGCAAACCCTACTGAATGAAATTAATATCTCTTGAAAAGGTATACACATACGATATAGGATCTGCGATATTTTACACATCTCTAGCATTTACCTTATAAGGTTTATTTAAGCTAACCTATTTTATGTTGATTCTTTTCCGTATCTTATATTTCTTGCCTTAGTATTTACCAGAATGCAATCAGGTTGTCTTTAAATAGGGACAGAATTATAACTTAGTGAAAGCTCTATAGTAACCACCCTGTATATCATTTTAATCTGAGAAAAGGGACCACTCAGCTAGACAACTTGTGGATTAGTGACTGAATTTTCCATCTTCCCAAAATGCAAGTTTATAATCCCTAATAGCCAGAACCGAGTTATTTAGGCGAAAATTCAACTCTGCTTTGATTGAATTAAAGTGCTTATTTTATTGAAGTCTCGTAAATAACGGCAGCTATTATTTGCTAATTATAAGTTGTAAACTATAATTGCGTAGTCTAATAAACTTTTATTTAAGTTATGCTTTTTGTTGTGAGACTGTAGTTAAATTGAAAGAGCATCGCCCAGTACTACAAGGCGTCATCTAATAAACTCAGACATCTGTTTAGCTGTGAAGATGATAATTCGTCGAAACAAGTAAGGTTAGCCAGTGCAAATTAGAGGGCACTTCAAACAAGTGCAAATTAAATGATAATTAAGTTGAACCTTATAGCGTAGCTCTAAAGTTTGTTTTAAGGAAAACACTAACGTATCAGTATTATTCTGAGCATTTTCCTTCAGCCTGAAACTTATTTTATGATTTCTAAAAATTTATTCGCACGAAATATAATTGCATGAACTTGTTCTAAATTCTAGTGAATATAAGCATAATAAGTCATAGTATTTCACCTTAGCAGGGTGCCTCCAGCTGCCAACTACGGCTTTTCTTTCATAAAAACATAAAGCTAGAGAATAATTACATAACAATGTATGCAAGTATTAAATTAATAAAATAGCATTTAAAAATAGCGAAAGGATCACATCTTGAATGGTTGATTGTAGACCCACAGTTCCAATTGTGAGAAAGAACAAAATAAAATATGTCTTTAAACTAATATTAATTTGGTCACTTGCCTTAACGGTATAATAATTTTTAGTTTCAAACCAAGAATGTACTTTCAACTCTTAAGCAAAGCTTTGGCTGTAGATAAATTCTCTTCTTTCCCTCCTTTCGCGGGAGTAATATCTGTCATCTCCTGTCATGCATTCTGGAACAAAAACTGTTGGTGTAAAAAGAGATTTTTCTGGGTGAATTAGCCAAATATTTTATGTTATAGGGACAGAATTCAAATATCGCCAAAAGCTGACGATTTGGCAAAAAATTCGAAACATAAAAATAATCGGCAAAATATTCAAGATACTGTTTAGTTAAAAAAAAATTCAAGGGAAAAAATAATATAATAGATATTTGTAAAATTAGAATTTTTAAAGCAAATTTAACAACTTTCAAATAAAATGAGGGGGAAAAATTCGGTTAGCGCATTAGGATTAACGCGGAGTCACGAAATTGCGGACATCGTTTAAAAAACGTCTGAAAACACTTGCTTTTTAGGACGCTTTTGCCACCTCACAAACCCAATTAAATAAAAATCTAGTTGGTTACCGTCAATGCCACGTTCACGTTTATTTCGCCATTTAGTACTGTCACATAACCTTTGAATGGTTTGTGCATGACAACTAGTATCGCGATCGATTAAATTATATTTATGGCTAACGCAGAAATGCTTAAATCCGGTCTCTGTTAATTCTTCAGTGTTATACCCTTTCCAACAGTCTGAGTATCTTATAGTGTCATCAATAATATTTTATTCAATAGTTTTAAGCAAAGTTCTGGTAGAGGGTTAGTCACATAAAGTAAAAAGCCTTTTTCCGTTTCCTTGGCAAATCCCGACTTACACTCACTTAAAAGGGCGGAAGGATTAACGACTAACTTTGTTTTTTCCACGCGGAAACAGACTTTCGTCAACTTCGACATTGTAACTAGTGCACATTTTAACTAACGGTCTAGATTTTAATGCATAGTCACAGACTTCCCTTATGTAAATGTCCCAATCAATAACAGTGCAATGATTCATGTCAAGTTGGTACTAAAGAGCAGAAAGTTATTCTCTATCCTTAAAATCATTTTTGAGAACGTAATCACTTCTCCCCCCCCAGCACATCATATTTTCACATCTCCATTTCAATGCTTCCTTAGAATTGGAATACAGCTTCATTTTATAGATGTTCACTCACTTTCTTTCAGAATGAATAATTCCCCTTTTATGAAGAAATTGTATGGAAGATATTTCAATATCAGGTAATTCCCAAATTTTCACATCCATGGTAAATAAAAAAACACAAGTTACCGTTACAGCTTTAGAATGTGCATTCTGCTTGACGCTTTTCCAAATGCATTATGTTACTTTTTAAAAAAGTTGTTTTGACTTATCTCACTTGTCTAACAATAACATTATAACAAGCTCACGAAATTCGTCAGGGCAAGGAGTGAAAGATTGCGTCTGTCGCTGGCAATAGCCTCGAGCACTGTACCGGTGATAGTACGACTTTGCTCACTTCCGCCCTCTCTTTTGAAGGAGAGATACCCGTGGGGACAGGTCTGAAGGTCTCCCATCCCTCTTCGTCTACCCTCAACCTCTCGAATGGACTTTTGGCTCGCCATATATTATGAGTGCCTCATTGCTGCATAAACATTACACATTTACAAATATCCATGCCTTCTTCGGGATTCGAATTCGGGCCCTTCGGTACAGTAGTGAGTGTCTCTAAGCCCTATTTCTGTTGGGTGGCTTTTTTTTTAAAAAGTAAACTTAGTTACGGCTTTAAAAATAAACTTTGGAGACTTCATACGAACAAATTTCTTAGCGAGTTTAGCAACACATTTGGGGACGACTCCGGCTTAGAAATAGAATAGTATACCTTTTTCTTACCGATACGATTAAAAATTAATCGGCCTACGCTGTGTAAAGAATTTTCTCCTCTTTTCTGCTTGCCTTTGTGGTGAAATTATAAGCACATCCGGCTAACAATCGAGAGGTTCGGAGTTAGAATTGCGGCTAGGGCATGGCTGATTTTTCATATTTCATTTTCATGTTCCAAAATAACCCAATGATTTTACAGATTAACCAGTTTTGGGGGTGTTGTATAGACAGTGCATCTTTATTTTAGAATTATTTTTTAACAAAATGCTATTTCTAAAAATTATTTTTTAAGAAATTCTAGTAAAGCCACCTGCCAATCGATTATTGACGACTTTAAAGACAGTCACAGCTCAAATTGCCATTTTTATTTTTTTATTTATTTTTTTTTTTTTTTTTTTCAGTTAAGCCGGCGTAAGCCGGCTTAACTATGTAAACTTAAGCAATCCAGTACTA
Source organism: Stegodyphus dumicola (assembly GCF_044657685.1). NCBI lineage: Eukaryota > Metazoa > Arthropoda > Arachnida > Araneae > Eresidae > Stegodyphus > Stegodyphus dumicola. Next base: position 136,487,529 of record NC_140781.1, on the reverse strand, counting down.
AATTTTGTCTTATACGTAAAATGAATAATAAAAATTATTTGGAACCCATTATTTACAGTATCAATTAATAGATAGTTAAATTCAGTTATAAATTCGATATCCTCATTAACACATTTATAGAACGGAAAAAGAACATCATTAAAATGATTGAAAACGTAATTTACAGTATTAAAATTCTTAATCTTCAAAATAAATATCCAGAATCTTTTAATAACCTTCAGGTACTTAAAAATCAGTGTATTAATACCTCTGCTTATAAGGCTGCTAATTTTGCTATCATTTGAAAGACTTTCTAGTATAAACTTATTGAAACAGAACTTAATAATAATGCTACCTATAAATCTTTCAGTTACTGTGAATTATCAAAAACTTGAAGCCTTCCAGAAAATATTAAAATTTTCTATTAAAACGTTTTATTACAAATTTCTCAATCTTTATACCCACCCAAAGAATATAGACTTTATTTTTGAACTAAATTTTACAAAAGAAGGTTTATTTTCACACTGCCCATGATTCCAGTTTGTCCCCTCACCATTAGTGCATTATCAAAAATTTAAAAAAAAATCTACACAATTAAAAAATAATTGTATTTATGGTATTAACAGATTTGGTTTTGAAAGTCTTTACACCACTCTTCTGTTAAAAGAAATTTATGTAGATGCATTAATGACTATCTCTTTCAATACGAAATTGAAACAGATGATATTTGTCCTACTTATTTAAAACATAATATAAAGCAATAATTATGAATCTGATTACCTGTACCTTAAAATTACTACTAATTAACTTCTTGTTAAGAAGACTTTTTAAATTTCCGGCCTTTAAACTTATATATTGAAATTCCAATATTTCCAAAAACATTATTGCGAACACTATTATCAACCAGCCACTAAGAATCAAAAATATTTGCACTTCATTTGATGACATTAAAATCACATTCATTAATTATCTAACTCTATTCACTCTTTTTAACTTAAGTATCAAATTACACATTAGGTCATTTTAATTTTAATTTATCGTTAGTTATGATAGGATTTACATTCTTTGAGGTATTTATTGGATGCGTAATAATTGAAAACATACTTGTAAATTTGTATATAGTCCCTCTATCTCTGTTACTAACAAATATCCATTTCTATTCCAGTCATATTATACGCCAAACAAATGAAGACTTTTCACTGTTAACTAGCGTTTTTCCTTTCAAATCTTTCTTCACCTTCTTTTTTTATTCAATAAATATATTAATTAAAGTCTAATTTCTTGCTCAGCAGTCTCATTTATCTAATAATAATTTTTCAGTTATTTTAAAATTTTTAAAAAACATTTCTTAGTTTTTAAATTTAATTTTCAATGCATTTTTATTTAATTTATTTAATTTTACGCAGTTATTACAAACTCGATTTCCAGTTTTATATCATATTTTCAATTTTCATTTATCAGACTTAAAAAGTATGGTAACTCAGTTTTTGTGCTGCATTTTATTTTTCCTTTTCTTCAGCTTCAAGCTGAAACTCATTTCGATTTATTCTTTTCTCAAAAGTTACTTGTATTAAACCACATGGTTTTTTTACAGTGGCATGAACTTTACTTCGTTCAGGTATTTAATTCTTTTTTGGTTCAAATTAATTTATTTGCATTGATTAATTCAGTTTTATTTAAAATTTTTAGTTCTGCTTTCTCATTTGTTTAAAATTTAATTACTATTTGCTTGGCATACCATTTTTATATTTTTAGCATATTGCTCTCATTTTATATTCGTTTAGGACGTATATTGAGAGGAAGATAAATAAATTAGGAAGTTGAATTATTCAAAGGAAACGACTAATAACAGCTTAAACCAAAGTTAATTTAAGTATCATATTTAATCCGGTAAAGCAGAAATAAATTATCAGAAATGTCTTTCTGCAAAATTGTAGAAAATGATAAAGATCCACTATACAAATTAATATGAATGAAAAAATTTAATTTTTAAATGTCGATTATTCATTACGAAATATAATTTAAAAAATTGTTTCGCTTATATATATATATATATAATGAGAATTCTGTAGCTACTTGGTTTTTCTTTACCGCATAGGTAGAATGATAGAGTTGCGTAGATTTATAAGGTGCATAACAAAGGAGAAACCATGCAGATTCAATGCATTTTTATTTAACTCCTTGAAAACTAACTTTTATTCCTTTGTAGGGTTTATATTTATTTTAACTAACATTTGTTTTAAGTTTAAACTATCTTTCCTGTCAAGCCTTACTTTCCCCTGGAACTGCCAATGCCAGAATATGTAAATTTTAGTAGAACGCGCAAGGATTCAAATTATCAGCGGAAGTATTATGATTTAAATAGCAAGGAAACGAGTTCGGTTTGTGATATTCTTACTTCACGAGCGCGGAGGTAGTTAGCGAGAAAATGAAGAACCCCGCGTTTCGGCCTATGTGCTTGGCGGGAAGTAGTGTTAATCGTTCAAGTGAGCTTCAAGTCTGCTGAATTAGCAGCGGTATTGTAAAACGCGGTGAGTTAGTTATTTTAGAGAGCCTCGTAGTTAGAGTCTTGTCTTTAGTTTCTTTTCAGGTTATTATTTTTATTTGACTGCCGAGTTGGCACAGTCTGTGAGCGTCAAGAGCACGCAATTGTAATTTTTACGTTGAATAAAAAGGGACTTAAACCCTTCACAAGACTCTGTGTTTTATACAGTTTTCACAGTCACCTCTTGGTTGCGTGCAAGTTGGAGGCGCGCAACGTTACACCTTGATAACTAATTCTTATGACTTATGTGCTTCTTCTCACATAATTTTTATTGGTAAGCACCCTACAATTTTATAGAACTGATCACTTCTCGAAACAATGGACGACACAGAGAGCAGAATGCCATTTGTAAGCAGAGCACAAGGAAGACAGGAAGTTAGTGCTCATTTCAGCAAAGAGATATCTATAGAGCTAAATTTTGAACCGTGATTAGACAAGAACTGACCGAATTGCAGGATTAAAAAAATTACATAATGCGGTGCAGTTTTCAAATGAAGCTCTTTAGATTCATCTATTAGTAGTTTTTAAGACTGGAGGAAAACGTAGCCAAAAAAAAAAAATAATGATAATAAGGAATCAAAAGGGCTATTGCTAAACTAAAGTTAGTAGTTTTCTTTCATATCCCATAGTTACATCTCACATATTCCCCCACCCCGTTCAAAGAGCCTTTCTAGGAAACGCGTTGCCAAATGAAGATAAATTTTGTACAATATTGTTAAGTCACGGCACCAATGTTCTGTTTCTATACTTTGTCGTGATAATCAGGGCACCAATGCTGTGTTACTACTTCCTCTTAGGGAGGAAACTAATGCAGAAACAGACAGGTGAAACCGTAACTAACTAAATATCAACTGAGATCTAAACTATTAAGAGTTAGCTAAATTTCCACATTTTTAGTGATCGTATAAGTGAAATTTTGCGTTGTGAAAATGCATCCGGGACCGTGCCGTGAGAGGATCGAATAAGCAAGATGTAAAATCAATATATATATAAGAAAAACACATAAAGGATATAAAGAAAACATAAGTAATAGGTTTCCAGATTAAAATACAAGTTTATTCAAATTCCTCAACAATTAAAATTAAATCTTATCCTAATCAGAGACTCAAATTTCATATTTTAGTTACAGGTTTCTTGTTTTAGTTACAGTTCAATTTTCTTATTTTAGACACAGGTGAATTCTTCTATTTATCTTTTTTTTTTTTTTTTTTTTTTTTTTTTTTTTTTTTTTTTTGTTACATTTAAATCAATGATTTGCAAATCTACTATATGACTCTTTAATTTATCATGAACCACTGCAGCAACTTCTAAGAGGTTAAAAGAAACATATTATCTGCAATTCAACATCTGTTCTAAGAATGATTACACAAACAAATTATATTTTTACATCCTATTTCGTATTAAGACTTTAAGGTTTGTCTCGGTAAATTAAGAAGGGGAAAAGGGAGGCAAATTTAGTCCTTTAGAATTAATTTAAAGTAAAGTTCCAATTCCCAAAAGTTCATAGGAAAATTGATAACAAAACAAAACTTATCTGTTATGTAGACGACTTGAAACGCACCCGGAAATGTCTCGGGCTGGCCTTGCATTCTAGGAGAAATCAGGGATAAATAGTCCTCCTTAAGTCCTCGGAGTAATACATTCCGTAAGGGGAACACTGACGTCTAATGAGTCTAACGTTTTTCAGAATCACTGACCGAAATATAGAAGAACGCCGCCTCCATCATTTTTCAGCAACACATCCGAAAGCTCAGCATCGAAGAAAATTTGCCACTGGAACAAGCACCCGAACAGAATCTTCAAAGTTCGCTGGCCGGATGTCGAGGATAGAATCTCACATTGACGTGGTGGAACTTGGCCGATAAATGTTAGGAATTTAACAAATGCTGGAGGAAACTTTCTTATTTTTACGATACTTGAGAAAGTCCTCATCGTCCTTGGCTTTTAGATAAGTGTATAGAGCAAGTCGGCGGCCGGATAGCATAACTGCCGTTCTCTGCCGGAACCACAACTGGAGGAATAACTGTCCTCCTTTATTCATCACCAGAAACTTAACTCTCACACCTCACCTTCGAAAGTCGGGCCAAAAAGTGTCTTAATCTTGAAAGTCTTAAATCTTTCAGCAAAAACTCGTCCACACTTCAATTTCGCCTCTTAGCCAAAACGCGGCCGGGGAGCATATTTGCCGCTCCCCGCCGGAAACACATCTCACGAGAAATTACATCTCCTTTTCTATCGCTCAACCCAACAGCAAGCTCGAAGTTACAGTCTTAGTCAAAAGTAAGTAAAGTGATTCAAACTCGAATTTTCTTAGTCTCCTTCTCAAACGCGGGCTCCCACGATGGCTTCAATTATCGCCCCCTTAATTTGGACAAAATTTGCGTTTCAACCCCTGAATGAAGAAATAAGGGTGATCGCGCATGCGCGCTCCTCTTTCACATAGCCAACAACCGGACCCCCCGATCGCCAAAACCTGAATGACTTACATAGAAGGTCAAGTGGCAACCTCTGACCCTTCTGTCACGTACTTCCTGTCCTAAGGTCAATTGAACAAAGAAATTTCTTCTAGAACATTCTTAAGGACAAAACGCGCGAAATCATGACTTAGCAAAATCGCCTCCTTTCCCTGCTTCTTTTCACAATGAATCAAAGCTTGGACAAAAATTGCAAATAAAAGGAAAATAAATAATATTCTTTGAAACTAAATAATATTCCCAGAAGCATCTGTTTTTCCCCAAAATTAAAGCATTTAAATAAATAATTCAGAATCAATTAAAATTAAGATTTTCTTAAATCAGAAAATCATTCACCTAGTTTCTATAACGCGATCAGACAATTATCTACACAACAATATATACAATAGGTGCATTTTTAATGAGAAAAAAATGAGTTTATTCAAAGACATAGCCTTTCGGTTTCGCTACGCTCCGTCATTTTGTTCATGAACTTTCTCATATCTTAACATACAAAACGAGACATAAAAATGTAATTTGGAAGTATTACAAAAAATATTATATAATATCTAAACTAAATGTATAGTCCAATTTTATTCAGTTCGTAGCTTCGTTTTAAAGTCCTTGAAAAATCTAGATCTAGTGTTCTCCCCAAATATTATAAAAATCGCCCTAAATTTGGAGTTCTAGTAATACAAGAAATAATCTTAAAATTCACAGTTCTTGAAAATTTTTTTTCTGAATATCCTAATGTAATTTTTACAGTCCTTGTCTTGAAAGTCTTTTTTAAAGCCTTTGTAGTCAATATAAAACCAAAATTTGTCTTTTACTTTTTCATGACGCTGTTTTATAGAGAGTAATTTAATTGTTTAGTCATTATAAAACAATTCGCATTTTGTTATGTGAAAGCAATGTAAAATGGACTTTATAAATTAATAAACATTGAAAAGTAACAAAATACAGTACAATAACAAAATATGACAAATATGGGAAAGTCTTCTAAAAGCGAATCGACGTAACTACTTGCTGACTGTTTTGGAAGGCTTATGTATAGTAGCAAATAAAAACATCCGTTCCTTTTACAAGGAAAACTGGCTTTTAGAATTGCATAAATATATCAAAGTTATTACTTCTGATCCGTGAACATAAAATTCTCCAGTATTACATAATTGACATAAAAGCATAAATATACAAAAATGCAACTTCAAATTAAGATTAGCAACTTGTATATTCAAGTTAGGTCTTACAAATTAAGTGAAAAAATTTTCCATTACCCTACAATAAAATTATAAAAATATTTAAGTGCGTGTATGGCAGCACTTTGCGCTAAACTATGGCTATAGAAATATGACAAATGAAACATTCAGCCAGTTCATAGCCATATCTGACTCTCCTAAAAAAATTATTTCAACTTTAGATGTATAACGAGGTGGACAACGGACGTGTGCCATCACTTCTTGTATCATCCCTAAAGATAGGATGCAAGGAATAATACACGTTGTGATTCTCGAGTAATACACATAGTGATTCATATTAGGAGCGACACATAGTGATCCTCGGGTCGAAGTACAGCAAGATATACGTTCGGCTTCTAAGAATCTGGTATTCTGTCCAGATGGAAAAACATGGTTTAGCGTTATTTCTTCCTTCATCTCCGCGCTTTGAGGGACGTAAATATCAAATTTTGAACTGCAAAATTCTGGGAAGAAGGAAAGAGTAAGATAGGAAAGGATGCAGATTGGGAGAAAATCAAATTCCGGAGTAATTTGTCATACTTAGGTTTAAAGTCTTCATTGGGTTAAAAAAATCACATACGGGATGCAAATACTTTTTTAAATGTTTAAAGTAATTTAAGGAATAATTTGAAAAATAAAAATTAATTAACTTTTAGAGGCAACGGGTAATTTAACAGTAAATTTAAATTCGTTCTCTGAGTTAAAATTTAAAACGGGCAATTTCTGAATTCTTTTTGGTAAGAGAATTTGGTTTATCTATCTCAAAATTAACTTCTGAAAATTGTTCCAAAATTTTGTAAGGACCTAATATAGCGGGAGAAAGTTTTCTGCTGTAAGCATATTGAAATTCTTCATAAATTACTAAATTACCAGGTTTGAAACTACTAGCTTAAAAATGGGTATCATACATTTCTTTATTTACATCATGCTAAGCATCACATTTTCTCTAAGCAGTTGGCGGGTACAACTCTTGATTTTCGATTAATAGATCGCATGGTAATTTTCCATACATTAAGTAAGATGGTGGGAATTTTGTTACGGAATGTAGTGTATAATTGCATTCTCTAATAACTTCAGACAACAATTTTGTCCATGCAATATTACATCGACAAGAACTCAATTTACATTTTGATCTAGTTATAACTATTTGATTAACTTTTAGTGTCTACTTTATTTTCCTAGTACTTATTTTTATTACGGAACAAGCCTTTCCTTTACCTTCTCATTCCCCACCTATGATTTCCCGCCAGAATGAGTATTCGGAATTTCGATTTATGTAAATGAAGTAGAAAAGAGAATTTAAGGTGAAATCTGTGTTATTCCAGTAGAAGAACGTAAAAGAACGTATTCTGGCTTTTGCTGCTGTTAGTCTAAGCTTAATGTTTTACGGCCGTACTGCTACGTGCCTGCTAGTATATGTCGATGATAAGGGCCAAAAATATAATAAGGGCTAACTCTGTTAGTTAATTCTGTGCACCTTCGGCTGGTTAATTTTAGTTAGAATTAGATTTGTTTTATATTTTCTATTTTGAGTTACAGCCCAGGTGGAGGTTTATTGTAAGTCCGAGAAGGGGCCATTTTTTCATTAATTTTAAGTTTGGGTAAATTTAACCCTTCCTTGCACTTCTAACTTACAAGAGCTCCACGAATAGTCCCTACACAGTTCTTCAATATGCTAGATCTCAAGGAAGACTAATTCGAGTAGGATATTACAAACTATTTCTACTTTGCCATTAATTCGTATTCTATTAGCAGTGGCAAATAAATGCGTAACATTATGATGGTTAAAAAATGCTTAAATTTTTAGGAAGTAAAAGCAGCATTTATACCACTTTTAAAATTTTCTTAGGGACCTGAATCTGAAAAAAATTGTCTAAAGCATTTTATGTAAGCATCAGTAGTTGCACTTACAGAAGCAAATATCCATATATAACGAGTATCACGATCCATAATAATGTGAATATAACTTTCAGCAGAATTTTAATAATTTAAACCACCAAAACTATTAATAAATAACAGTTTAAAAGCTTCCCTAACAGAGTTAGTGCTTGCATTATACTAAATTCATGTTGTTTGTGTCACTTCTGTGTATGAATGTCATCTTATGAATCTACGGAGCTATCATCCACCCCTAAGTTATCTACTTTAATTATTACAGTTAATTGAGTTAGACAGGATTTTTAACCTGTCATGACCCCAAAGGAAAATTACCTGCAAAGTCAAAAATCTAAATGAGTGAAATAAAATTTGGCATTGCGACTGCAACTCGAAGTTAATTTTAACAAAAGCTAATTTCGAAAGGATATGTGTTCTCGAAATAAGCAGCGATTCACAATTTCAGGTCGACGTAGTACATCGATGAGTCAAATGTGTGCTGTATGAAGTAGTGAAGCGTGTTGGGAAAGGCATTTACTTCCAATAGTCAAGGCCGTAGTCATGCTTAAACCATTAGGTTCGTGAATTAAGATATCATGAAGTGAACCCTCAAATTTGTTTTTATCGTCAAAAATGAAAATTCCGCTTTTAAAGGGATGAAAAGCATTAGTTACAGTTTCTAAGTGTGATAATTCAGTATTTTGTTTTAAATAATTTTGAATATATAATTGAGTAATTTTAATGTTGTTTCCTGATTTATATTTAATAGTTTAATTGTTGTTTTTTATGCTTAAATTTAGAAATTTATTGCAAATTTACACAAAGATCTTTTTAATCAAATAAAGAATACTCGATTTGTTTACCCACAAAGAAAGTCAAAAATCCCGCCCATTATGATGGTAGACTACCGTTACTTGGAAGCAGCTCATGAAACCTTTAGCATTTACAGACTACAAGGCTAAATGGTAGCTGATTTAGCATTAAAACTTTCACGTCTGACGCATAGTGCAAAGTAACGGCCCTTTTTAACAAAAACTATATCAAATACTTTATGCATGTACTGCCAGACCAAAAAAAAAAAAAAAAAAAAAAAAAAAAAATTGAAAGTTGTACTAAAAACTACTCCCTCATGCACCCCACTAACTGAAGTTGGAGATGCACTTATCGAGCAAGGATTTCAAATGAAACATATTGTCCAACTGACAAAACGTAGCGGTCTCGAAGTATAGTCAAGACGGCGCTGTTCCTAATTATTCTGCCTAGAAACCACAAGAGGCGGATAATTTTCAACACTGAGTTTCTCATGCGATATAAAAACTGTGTTGAGCCTTACTTTGGCAGATCAGTGCAGTGTCATCGCTACCAGAGCTTTCACCAAGTGCAAAGCATGTGCAAATTACCACCGAGATGCATAAAATATGGTTTAGACCATGAATCTCGTTTATGTAACAAAACCAAAGGCGAACTTCCTAAATGTGCAAACTGCAGCTCGGATCATGTGGCCAGTTAGAGTGTATGCATTGTTTTTCCAAGGCCTAAAAACACCTGCAAGGAAATAAAATGTATTCAGAACTAGTTATATTAAACAGCTCATACGTTCCAAACCCGACAAATCTGCAAAGATCCTTGAGCTGCCACAAAAGCTGTCATAAACCAAGGAAATGATTGCACAATTCGCTGACGCAACCACCATTTTAAAGGACTTGCAAAGCTCCAGTATTGTCAGAACAACAATCAGGCTCAAAACACAGCAGCATAGACAAGCTTTCAACTCGTAAGCAAAATATTGCAAAACTTAAAATTATTAAAATTAGCAAAATATTGCAAAACGAATGCAAGACATTCCTCACCTACATATAGCTGAATTTCTTATTACGCTTCATAACGTAAATTATTAATTAATGTACATTTTCCTTTCTCGTGTGCTGCGCGGACTGGCCACAATCCTTTGGAAGCTACTTTCACAATTGGGAACACTTATCGTCCCCGCCGCCTACCTGAACTGTCTTTTAGTGCTGTAGATGACATCAGATGCCTGACAGAGGATACAGAGGAAAAGTGGCTTTTCGTTTCACCATCCAAGACAACCTAGGAGGGACGCACTTCATGCACTTTTCATTCAAAAGCTCCGTAAGGAATTCTATAGTTGCTCTGTGAAGTACTGCCTAGGCAGGACCGCTGCAGAATAACACAGTCCCAGGTAGCACGTCTCCCAAAAATATACGTATAATTTTGGTGAAATAAGGGTATGGTATTTTTTGCACGTTACTTTTACGAAATTTATACGAATGAAAAAGGCTGAAGTTACTGTTGACTCTTGATCGTTATTTTCCACACGTTATTTTTACGAAAATTATACGAATCCGAATGTACTGATAAAACTACCGCCATGATGGTATATTTTATTCGTCACTTTTACGCATATTATACGAATCCGAATGTTCTGAAAGAAACTACTGCCTTTATGGTATATTTCATTCGTCACTTTTACGGATATTATACGAAGTCTAAAAAGATTGAAAATGAAGTTTATTAATTCAAAATATTTAGTGTATTTCTGGCATTTCACTTTGTTTTCCTTGTCCACGAACATGAAAAAAGGGGCATTCATATATGAGGCTAAAATTTTTCTATAAATTTTAACATGTGAGCTAAATCTTTACGTGCATTTTTGCAAAAAATTATATTTTCTTAATTCAAACATCTTCAAAATAACTTATTTATTTTCTTATATCAAATTTGTTATTTTTATTCATATCAACACTTACATTAATTTACACAATTTAATTTCTTTTATGAAAATCCTATTACCCATTTAACTGGAATAAGCTGTATATTAAATTTGTGTACTTACTGAGTTTGGTACAATACTCGCCTTATTTTATTTAGCAAATGTGGGCAATTAAATTGGAATAAGACTAGCAAATCTTTCATGTCGAGGAATAGAATAATAAATACAACAGAAGATGCTCGAAAACGTTTAACTTCTTGACGTTTAACTTACGTTTAACTTAACGCTTAACTTACTGTAGACCAAAGGATCATTAATTATAATCAAAGATATACTAATATTTTTATTTAATAATAATAATAATAATAACTCTACGAAATTGCAAGCTGAATCCTGATATTTTACATATATTTCAGTTCCTTTAATCTTTGTTATAAAAATCATATGAAGCTAATTTTTTTTTATTTTGTTTAATGTACGGAAAAAATTATATAGCGATTTTAATAATTTTTATATGAGGAAAAAATTAATAAATAATTATATTATATTTTATATTTTTCCTGAAACAGTTAAAGACATTCTTAATATGGAGATCTACAGAATAAGAACAAGGGTCCAGTTAAATGAACTTAAAATTTGCATAGTTAATTTTACGCTAACTTATAAAAATTAACCGGATTTACGATTATACACTGAGCATGCGCATACACGGACATTTCTATTTTTCGTAGAAAAATTTAATTATTATCTTAATACAGAGATGCTGTGAATATAAATTTATATAATGCAAAAGTAAGTTTATTTCATATGCTAATTTAGAGGCTTTCTTAATATATTTAATTATAAAGAAAAAAAAAAAAAAGCGTTGCAATTCTTGTTCACTGACCAATGGCAAAGCAGACACTTTCTACTTCCGGTTGTGGCGGGATATTTGTAAAGTCAGCACTCAGCAATGGCGGTCGCAAAGAATACTGTTTGTTCGTGGATTGGCGTTTGTGACTGAATCCATCGAAGTTATATTTGAAGAAAGTAAGTGAATATTTTATATTTTAAGTGTTTAATACTCGTACTTTCTTCATCTATACAAAATTTTATAAATAGCGTCTGTGTAGGAAATGTGATTTTCCATGTGTTGTTCTTTTGTGTACGTGCCTAATGATTCATTTTCAGGATTTGGTACTGTTAAATTTTGCACTAGTCTGTTTCTTACTGTTTGTGTCACTCCTTTTTGTATGTGTCTCACCTTTTTATAGTTATATTATTTTTACTCAAACGTTTTAATGTTTATCTTAAAGCATACTGTAATTAAGCAGGAAATAGCTTTTAATGGAAAAAGAAAGGCAATATTAACATGACTAATTGTTCAGAAATCTGTTATGGAAATGTTATCTACCTTATGCCAAAAAATAAAGCATGTAACTTTCATTTATTTATGAAATTCAAAATTTTTTTTATTTGCTTAGTGTTTTCCCTAAAAATAATTTAATTTCTTATTTTTGAATTTAGTTTTATAAATTTGCTTTAATATATAATCTTTAACTCAAAGATATTGTGCTATTAAAAAAGGAAATTTTATGCCATAGAAACACAGGTACTTTGTTCCAAATCTGTGTTAATTTTTTTATATATATATACTGAATTTTTATGCACTTGTAATTACTGAAATATATCCTTTCATGAATAATAAGTAAGTCCTAAGTCCTTTCATGAATGCATTTCTTTTTTGTTTGTTTGATTTTGTTGTTTTAAAAGATCTGCCATAGTTAAAGTAAGAATGCTTTACTTTCAGTTTTGAATAAATTTATTACTATTTACTGCAGCTTCAAGTTTCTCTGAACATAATTTTCGAAGTCAAAACTTGATAGTTATGTTGATTATTAGACTTGCATGAAAAATTAGTATTTGATCTAAAATACCTTAAATTATTTGAATTATATTTTACCAAATCATGTATTTTGATATAACTAGATAGTTAAAAAAATTAAAATTGTAAATGTGCAGAAATGCTTATATAAAACCAAGAAATTGTTTATATTTTTGTTGCTTTTCCCTTGTAAATTAATTATATATATATATTACAGTCTAGGGAGTCAGCACTCTGCTGAATTGTAGTAAACGAGACATCCAATCTACTAGACCATCAAAGATGCAGATTTGGATTTTCTATTTCATAGTTATTGAAATCATAATGGTATGTTTGTTTAAATTAGTACTGTTTATGAATGTGATAAAAATAAATTCTGATAAGCTAAGAAATGATTTATTTTCTATTAATTATGAACTGTAAATAATGTAACCAATTTTCTTCATAGTATTTACTAAAAATTTTTTTTTAAAGAAGGGAGGTAGTCTTATTTAAACAATTCTTGCAGAGATACCAAGAAATAAAACATTTCAGGGATTTTCACTCAGTATATCTTGATGTGTAAAATTGTGTTGTTCAATGCCATATTACTTTTTCACAGGAAAGTAATTTTATTGATCTAACATCTGCATAAATCAAACTTTTTTAAGAATGATTACAGTTTCTAAGCTAACTTTAAATTTTCAGATTTAGAAAATGTATGTTTAATGTAGCATTAGTTTTCCATGGAATAGAAAAGGTTTTCAAAATATTCAGTTGTTAGAGGGAAATAATATAAATGAGATTGTCCTGGAAATGAAGCTGAATTTTCGGATAGTGAAGATTTCATTTAAGAATTCTAATAAAACTGATTAATGTAAATCCTCTGCATTTAAAAATTCTAATAAAACTGATTAATGTAAATCCTCTGCATTTAAGAATTCTAATAAAACTGATTAATGTAAATCCTCTGCATTTAAGAATTCTAATAAAACTGATTAATGTAAATCTTATGATTCATGTAGGTATTCTTCTGTTATCAGGACCAGATTCAGAAATGTGTGTTTATATGCATGCATTTTTAAATGTAGGTGCTCGTGTGTGTATGTGTATATTCTTTATGTATGTATGTGTATACTTATACACATATATGCGCATACATGCATATACACATGCTTACATATCTACAGTGGAACCCCGAGATACGAGTTTAATTCGTTTCAGCATTCAACTGGTATAGCGAATTTCTCGTATCTAGAAATAAGCTTCCCCATTGAAAATAATGGAAATTCAGTTAACCCATTCCACATCCCAAAAAATATCAACATTTTAATATCAAGTCAATTTTTCCTAATAAATAACACTGGTAAATAATATAACAATAGTTTAACTTTGTTACCAACATTTTAACTCCTTCTCATTAATCCACACCAACAACAGCTTCTCAACATCTAGGAGTACTTTTATGGTGCTTGGAAGCAACTATAATTCCTTTGGCTACATCAGGTTTCTTAATTTCTTCCTGCTTCTTCAGAATAGTATAGATTTTCGATGTTGAAAGGCCGCAAGTCTTCGCCAATTCCGTCACTATGCTTATGTTTATCTATGATTTCTTTCTTGATATCGACGGCCATGGCCTCCTTATTTTTCTTTGCAGCACTATCTGAGGCAACAATCTTCTTGCGAGGCATCTTGAAATAATTATTTTCACGTTAAATGTCAAAACAATTAACTTACAAGTGCACAAACACGTATATAAAAGAACACTGAGTGATCTGACAAGGGGATTCCCCGAGTTGAGCCGGATAGGGAAATGGCGCTACCCGTACCAACAGCCTGGCTCATTGCTCGTTACTTGAATTAATGCTCGTATTTTGCTCATACTTTCCTCGTATCTCGAGGTTTCATTGTACATTTCTGAATCCCTTCCTAATAACAGAGGAGTACCTTTGCCAGTATTGGAACAGAGCTAGAATGAATTATTGTGTTAAATATGTGGAAAATGCATGCTTAAAGTACTGTTATTTTCTAAAAATATTCTGTATGTCTATTTTTTACAAGAAGAAAAAATAGCTAAAAGCTGTTAATTTACTCGTATTTATTAGTCCAAAGGGGCTTTGTCCCTAAAGAACTATTGTTTTTGTTTTGCGGCTTCGTCCCTAAAGAACTATTGTTTTTGTTTTGCATTGGTTCACTATAAATATCTGTTTCACTTTCAAACTGTTCCTACCAAATGTTAGGGTCCCTAGTGTGGGATTAATACTCTCTATCTTAGTGCCCTTTATAACCTATATTAGGGTTAACCTGTATAACCTACAAGGATTGCCAGTTTAGGTGAGATATCTAGGTAGTCATCATAATACGTACCTTATTTTTTATTATTTTTAAATTAAATTGAAAGTAATAAACTAGTTTTCAAGAATGGAGTTAAGCTAGATTTGCATTCAACTCTGGTTTATTGTGTTAATGATGTTTTGCTATAACAAATATGAATTTTTTTTTTAAGTACAATAATTTAAAATGTTTTTTCTAGAGAATGTATGCATTGCTTGCATACATTCTCTAGAAAGTATTCTGAAGTACTGCCACTAAGGTAAAGGTGCTAACTTGCAAGGTAATTTTCTATTCTACATTAACTCAATCTTTATGTCCTGTTACAGATATATTGGCAGTAATAATGAAAACCTGACATTCAAAAAGAAAAATAATAATGTTGAATGTAGTATATTAGATGGTTAACTGCGGTTTGGCAGCTCATTAATAATCTTACACATATTGAGTACGAATAACTTTGACAATTACCGGTATTTTCAATAGTATAAAATTAGGCAAGAAAGCAGCTTTAGCTTAGCACCGATTTTAAATACAACTCTCTTACCAATATTGGTTTGACGAATGTAAAATATAATTGAATTTAGTAAGTTGGAAATACTGTCTTTCCATGAGTTAAAAAATAATTTCAAATAAAATTTCATTTTTCAGTTTTTCATGTTATTTGTTTAATGTTATTGTAATCTGATTTATCATATTTAGTCACATATTCCATCTCTCTTTGCACTATAGTATATAATTCAAAGGACTTATCAGTTTCAGCAATATTTTTTTTACCAGTATACGTTTTTACCATAACTCTGTTTCTAAATCATATCCTGAAAAATTAAGGAGTAAAGTACACAAAGAAAGAAAATATGCAAGTAAATAATGGCATTAGTGTTGTTTATGTGTCTAATATTTGTACTAGATTGTAAAAGTTATAAAATTCTATTAGCTTTTTTAAATTGAGATGCTTCTTTGCACCCAAATGGTTAAAGCCCTAGTGTGACTTTGGTACTTTGAACTAACTTCTATTCCTAATAAATAATCCAGCTGCATACAGTTTACTCAATTTCTGCCACGTGTAAGGTAAACAATATTAGCTTTTTTTAAATATATCTTTTACAACTATTCCATCAAGTAGATTTCTTTCATATTTTACCTTAATTGAGTCATCCTGCTATTTAAGAATTTATTAAAGTTAATATGTTAAGTTTTTGTGTGTATAATTCATTTTAAGTATGTGCAAGCAAATGCATACATTAACAGTTACGTAGAATTATGTTTTGGATATCAAATTCAGAAATTTTGGGGCTGCTTTTAGAAGATTTATTAATGATTTATACTATATTAATATTGGTAAAAAAATTCTGTGGCTTTTATATGAGAGTATATATTTTAAAATAGCTGCATGGTATGGTAGAGGTAAAAAGCTTCATGTGGATCATAAATTAATATTATGTGGGAATTTTTCATTTATTTAATAAAGAAAATATTCAAGCCACAATTAAAATTTTTTCACTGGATTATTTGCATACAAAGTTTGCAGCAAATATTTCCTGCAACAGAAGTGACAATTTTTATTTTGCCAAGACAGGAAATTTAGTTAGTGTAAGCAGTAACTCTATTTTGAGATGTTAAACAGGAAGGCAAATTTTTGAATTTAAATTGATTTTTGAAGGAAGACTTCATTTAGTCTTGCTATCATTCTACGAGGCTCTTAACTTTTTTATGGTATTTATAATTTTATTGTTATTCAGCTTTCTGTGTGCTTAGAATGCACATGAATGTAGACTTGAAATATTTTATATTGCAAACTGAGATGCCATTGTTATCATAATTAAAGATTTTTGCTCTGATTTTGGAGGAATTTACTGATAATACTTTTGATTGTGTATTGGTTTCTGGTTTATTGAAATGTGTAAAATAGCCTGTTAATGCATATATGTATGTTAATGACATGTATATGTTTATGAAGTATTCTGTTATATGTATGTAGTGTTGTGATTAGTTTTCTGCTTACTCTTTATTTAAGAAAAAGTTATCTGTAAGAAAGTGAATATTCTTTACTATATGTAGGAGTAAAATTGAAAAGGCTAATGCAATATAATTAATACAAAATTAAGTTTTTTCTCATGTACTTAAATACAAACATAGCCATTAAAGACTTTCTCAACCTTGCAGTTCTAAACAAATCTTAAGTATTTTTTACTTGAAATTATAGGCATTGTGTAAGGTATATAATTGAAGCTTACTGTGTGATAGTATGAAATTAAATTTTTAATTACTGAAATGTAAATTTTTAAATATGAAATACTCAGTGCATTTTATATGCATCTTTTAATACTTCAACTATATTTAAAAACTGAAAACATCTGAAGTGTGGAATTATTACAAATTTTTCTTTTTCTTGTTTAGGAGCTGTTCTCAAAACATTGGGTGACAAAGAATTCACTTTTACAAAAATCGAGCAGGATATTAAAGACAGCGAACTATAGAACAAATATGGCGAAGCTGCATGAAGTCTATGTTGAATTTTATTATTGAAAAAAAAAAAAAAATATGCTCTTCAGATTTAATGTTAGTTTTTATTGTTTAACAGTAATTGCAGTTTTCGAATACCTGTAAAATAAACCTAATTCTTAAATTAATTTCATGTGTATTTCTTTTGCAAGTAATACAGTTCATAATACTTTAAACAACTTGAAATTTTATACTTGTTAATTTATGTGGGATATGTTCATAATAATTTTATAATTTAAATAACTCATTGTCATCATATGAGCATAATCTAAAATGTACAGCATTTGACAACAAATTAATAAAAAAATTAGCCAACTTCTAATTGCTTTCTTTTGTCCAGTTGCCTCTTTGTAAATCATTTAATACCATAAAGCTATTTGATGAGAAAAAAAAATAATTGGTATGTCCACATCAACATGTACATTTATAATGATGTTATAGAAAAAGTCACATGAGATAAATATTTAAAAACTTAAATATTCCTAAACAAATTAACTTTTTAAAATTTTATCTGGTATATAAGATAAAATAAAGAACATATTTAGGTAATTTTGAATTTGCATAATTTTATGAACTTATTTATGAAATTAACAGTTACATTGTAAAAGGGAACTTTTTAAAAATACCTCAATAAAACATTTCTTTTGTAGAGGTGAACTTTTAGTACTGATCTAATATATTTATAAGATTTTAAACTGAGAAAGACAACAATAATAGATTACAATACATTGCAAGATTGACTGATAAATGTAAAATTTTTACATATCATAATTATGTCTGTAATTAAAACAGAAGTTACTTGATTAACTTGCATGCAAATTAATATTTTCTTTAACATGTTTGGGATAAACTGAATTTTAATAAATAAATATGTATAGATTTGTGTATTATCTGAAGATATGAATGAAATATTTGTGACATTAAACATTCATCTTCAAGGAAAATAACAAAGTCAACTTGGTAAACTATTGGAAAAGGTAAGTTTTCTACAGTTTCCTGGTCTATATTTAACAATTTTAAAATTTAGCACACTCATTCAAATAATCTAAACGTATGATGTTTTCTTTTGTGCTACATTCGTTTACTGAATTTGTTAATTAACTATATTGTACTTTAGATAGAAATTAACGTAGATATTCCCTGTATTTTACGGTACAAATACTTATATATTTGATAATAATTGACCTAAATCTTCCCTATGTTTTCTTTGCATATACGAATGACTTTGGTAAAAATTTAGTCCGATGTCTTTTCCTCTTTACTGTGTATGCATTAACAGTTACGCACATTTTTGGTAAAAAATTTGCGTAAATCTCCAATTACCTATTTTCTGCATTTTTCGTAAAATGTGCTTATTTTAATCTCTTATTTTTTATATAAATCTATGCAAAAATGTTCTGCATATTATGATTAAAAGATAAAATTAATTTAATATCAAATTTTTACATATCCACTTTTTAGGTATGTACAGCAATATGGAATATATATAACTGGAAAATTTAAATGCAAAAAAATTAATTTCTATTCAAAAATTACATAACACTAAAAGGCTGAAAATCACTTTTAATATTTCATTTCAAAGTGACTACAAAATATGCAATAAATTTTGTAAACCTGAGTTCTATGTTATAAATCAATTAATGCTATCATTCATTTACATGGCATAAGAAAATGTCCTTCAGAAAAGCAAATAATTTATTTAAAGTGTTATTTAGTAATGATGAATTTAGTAAACAACTGTTTGCTTCAGTTTTTTACTAAATTTAAATTTATCAAATGAATTTAGTAAACAAGCAAATGAACGATAGCATTGATTTAAAACACAGAATTGATGTTTACGAAATTTATTGCATATTTTGTAGTCACTTTGAAATGAAATATTAAAAGTCATTTTCAGCCTTTAAGTGTTATGTAATTTTTTAATGGAATTTTTTTTTTTTTTTTTCATTTAAATTTTCCAGTTATATATTTCTATATTGCTGTACATAACTAAAAGGCAGATATGTAAGAATTTGATATAAAAATTATTTTACCTTTTAATCATAGCATACAGAAAGTTTTTGCATAGATTTATATAAAAAATATGAGATTAAAATAAGTACATTTTATGAAAAATGCAGTGAAAAGGTAATTGGAGATTTATGCAAATTTATTACCAAAAAATGTGCATTTATACACAGTAAAGTGGAGAATACATCGGATTAAATTTTTACCAGTCATTCGCATATGCAAAGAAAACATAGGGAAGATTTAGATCAATTACTATCAAATATATACGTTTTTGTACCGTAAAATACGGGGAATATCTACCGTAATTTTTACCTAATATATACGTTTATATACAGTAAAAAAGCGGGAAAATTTACGTAAATTTTTACTAAATATATACGTAAATCCCTGAAATTTACGTATATTATACGTAAAAGTTGCGAATGAACAGTAGTCTCTCGCGTAAATATACCTAAATTTTACGTAAAAGTTACGTATAGTATAATGTAAAAATATACGTAAATATTTAGTAATTGCCACTGGACACTTTTTATGATATTTTTACGTTCAACTTGAACGTTTTTTATACGAAAGGCCATTCGTAAATTGCGCGTATTTTTCTCGTGCAATTTACGAATGCATGCTGCCTGGGGTATGTCTTGCCTCTTGTGGCCTTGTTACTAGGTTGCTATCTCAGAAAAGAGTTGTCCTCGGCCTTGCATCGCAATTCTGGATAGATGAATTACACTCCGGTTAAGTTTAGAGCCAACTTCTTGTTAAATTGATTGTGTAGCCTCCGGCTACTAGTTTATTTGAATTTAAATTTTGCATTTGATTTACTCTTACTTTAAGTTATCTTGCCACAAGTTGTTGGCTGAGTCGTAAGCACAAAGTTCGCTATCTGTTCTTATTTACTTTTAGATTATTTTACACCCTTCTCAAGTTTCAGTTGTCACTTTAGACTTAGAGAGAATTCGCTTAACATCTACCAAGAGTTAGACAGTTGGCATGATAGCTAAAAACATTAAAAACCTACATTAGTGCCACATTAGCTAAAGTAACGAACATGTAGCAAGAAAATCCAACGTTTAGTCTGGTCCCCTACACACTGCAAGCTCCACCGGCACCAGTAAGTCCCATGGAGTAATTTGGATACATTGCAGACACAATTCGAGCGTCCATGAGACCCGCAGTGACTTTTGATGGTAGAAATTCCCTAATCACGTTTTGGGAACGGACATTTATTTTTGTGCTTTTCCTATTACTTATTTTTGTGCTTCCACTTAGTTTTGTGCTTTTGTCCTTTTGGAAGTTAAAACTATTATTATAGCGTAATATATAAGCTTCACTCATACTGCTATGAATGTCGTTGGTATTTATAAACCGTAACAGTTCATGTACAGGTTTATTATAAAATCAACCAGTCTGCAGTATAGGCTATCACTTCTTTTATTTAGCAATATTTAAAAAATTTGGAAGTATAAGAGAGAAAGCTACCTTCATTCAGAAGGGTCATAGATTCAAGCTAATTAAGGGAATCCAATCTTTTGGATACTTAACTGGATATGTTACTTAAAACCTCAAAGCAAAGTCGTCTGATTTCACATTTGTGAATATACATTCTTTCTGCTAAGAATTCATTTGTCGCTTATGCGCTGGCGTTTTCCCATACTGCTTCAATGCCATCTCTCTGTGACGCAAGAACATCCAGAAATTTTACGATCTCTTTTTTACAGTAAACAATGCCAAGGGTTTTCTTTTATAAAATCGCAAAAAATGCACCTGAGTGACGAAATACCATTGAAAATACTTCTATAAGCAATTCGGCCAAATATTTAATGAATTAATGCTATCTGTGTAACGTCAACTATTAATTTAATCTACAGACTCATTATGGCGTCTAAATGGCACAGCTAATTTCACCAAGAAGCATACCTAATTTATCAACCATTTAAAATTTCTCTGCTTTTTATTACATTCGTAATAAAATTTTACAGACATTTGTTTCTCTTAATTTAACTGGAGATTTATTCTTGATCGCTCTAATTTTCAAAGTTGTAAGCTTGTTTTAACAGGAAAAAGAAATTTTTCATATCTTTAGATGGATATTGATAATACATTCAAATTACAAAATCTTTTATTAACACCAAACAGCAGACAAGACCAGCAAAATAATCTTTACTACCAAGCAAGAACACCGCATCTAGTTAACCCACTTGTATTGAGCAGCTTGGAAGTGTCTTCAAATGGCTGTCTTTTTTTTTTTTTTTTCCTTATAAATTCCGGTTTTTTTTCTCTTCCACCATTCTCAAAATGGTTTTAGGTAAAAAATAATTAATACGTGTTTCAAACACTATTTTATGGAAATTTAAAGAAGCTCAGTAATAAAAAATTAACCACACTTAAATTCAAATAGTCATTATGCTGTGAAGATATACTTAAAGTCAAAAACAAAATATGACCAACGCAGCTAAAACGCAATTTTAAGTTTCACTTAAGCCAACGAAATGACAATTCCTCTATTCTCTGTAGATGCGGAGTTACCGCATATACGAGTCGTAATTTGTGGCTTCTGATTAATAAAGTATTTACCCGTTCGATTTTCGCCGCAACTTCTAAGATAGGAGTGCACACCCAACGTAGCTTGTGATGAAATTTTCCGCCGCTGATGCTATCCTGGCAACACCATCCAAAGACTTCTTGAAAGGGGACAAAGACCTCAAAGAAAACGTGCCCTCGCCGTAATTAGCATTTGTTAAATTATTTCATCATTCAGGCGCTGAAATTAATTATTTAATCTTTAGTTCAAGTACTTGTTCTGTCATTACCAAACACCTGGAAATACACCAAGAGAAAAGACCTTTCTTTAACATGATAACTACTTATCGGCTAATTCTTTTTAGTTGTGTATGTTTCTTCTAATTTCTAGAAAAATTATTCCCGTTGCGGTGTCACTTTGAAAGAAGTAATAATTGAGCCTTAAATTAAATGCGTAGTATAGTATAAACCTCGAAGCAAAAAACTTGCTTTTAGTATGCTTCAAAAGTAAATTGATACAGCGCAACTCGTTTTGTTTTCAATTTCTGACTCTTTCAAGTCAGTAATTCAATTCTCAACTACAGATTAAAAGTGGTTAATAAGGATTTTATTATATGATAAAGTAGAATAATATTTATTTTCAAGTTTTAAATTTACAGGCATGATGATTTCTTTGCGGCCAAGTACATGCGTATCTAAATTATTGCTTAATTTTACAAAGTTTTTTGCTTGTTTTTAATTCCTTTTGTCACTGTATGATTAGTAGTACTTATTCAGTAATAACTACTGGTTTACAAGGTAATATTCATGAAATGTGTCTAGTTTTATGAAATACTATGAAAGTGCAAAATACATGTCACACGAAGTTAACTTTTAAAACTGATGAAAAGATTTCATGGCATGCAATTCTTGTCTATGTTTTTTTCTCTAACACAAAGTGCACTTATAAATACTTAAATAAAAAGGCGTGACTGTAAAATTAAAATTTACTTGGTTTTTCAAATTTTTTATCTTCTTACTTTAAAGGTTTTCTTACGGTTTATGGTTTTTTGTGACACTTTAGGAACTCTTAAAATTTTGAGACTATTTACAAGTTCCTTTTAATTAAATTGTTATTTTTACTTCATTCACAAATTTAGATTTTTAATTTTTATTTTAAAATTATTTAAATTTCTCATTCTTTTTATTTATATATTTATTTATTATGTTAATCGTATTGCTTACCTGTATAAGCTATATGTTAGACTTTGTGAAAAACTAAGAGGTAAATTTAACGGCAACAAAAAGAGTAAAAACGAAAAATCGCTATGGTTGGAGAGTTTTGTGTTTTATCAATTGAGCATTGAAATCTTTCTTCCCATTCCATAAACGATTTCTAGTTAAATGTTAATTTATTCCTTTAGCAGGGAAAATATGTTATTTGTCAATTAAAATTTAGAGTTCTGAATTCTAATGGGAAAAAAATTACCATTTTTCACTTGGTATCTTCCGCAGATTATGCAAAGAATATTACCCATTTTCTTTTCCCTGTATATGTTTTGGAACATGTTCTTATATCCATAAATATTAATTTTGGCAGGCTAAACAAATTTATTTTGATTCTACAGGTACATAGTGCAAATTAAATCTGATATATATGTTGTGTTGAAACCTTCGATGTGAATAACATAGATAAGTGATAAGTGACGGAAGACGTGGACACTGTCCCTTTACCTTAATGGTTAATCAGTACAGAACCACGTCCGCCATTATCCAGAGCCGCCAATGGGGTTCGCTGCCGTCCAACTGCCCGGGTCCCAGTGTTTGTTGATATCTGAGAAAAATATAAATACATGGCCATACAGGGGCTTTTTTAACATGCTACTTTTACAATACGTTACGATACTAATGATTCAATTATAATACATTTAAAAACTAATTTTGCAGCATGCACTATATATTACGATACTGATTTATACAATTCATACATTATCAATTATACATTAGAGTACGAATTATGCAATTTCAATACATTATAATACTAATTATGCAGTACACACATAGACTTTACAGTGTATGTTACGATAAATAATAGAAACATTACCAATTATACAATTATTATACATTACAATACTAATTACATTACCAATTATGCAATTATTATACATTACAATACTAATTATGCACTGCTACTGCTAGTAATTCTGATAAATATTACACATAGTTATGCAGTAATTCACAAATGTATTCTCAAGCATGTAAGTACATATTCAGCAATTTTCAACAGTTTGGCACTGATCAAGCCTAAGGCAGAAGGTATGTGCATGACTTTTATTATTATATTCACGCAAATAGACAATTGATTGATAGTGTATTCACTTGCAGGTGTCTTTTCAAGCACATAATTACATGAACATAGTCAGTGTTACTAAGCTATTTGACAAAGATCGGTGCCTAACGCAGATAGATTGTCCATGATGTTTGTTATTTTTTCCACAAGATATTTTTGTTTAATTATAAATTTACAATAGGCTTGTCTATTAAGCTCTGGTAAATGAACGTGATGCTGCTCTGTGAGTGGGCACTCTGTGAGATAATGATCCGGGCTGCCTATATTACCACAAACACAATTATCTGCTTCTGTAATTTTGAATCTTTCAAAGTACTGTGGAAACGGGCCATGCCCTGAGACAAATCGGACTAACAGTGAATTCCCTATATTGCGTTCAAGATGCACCTTTGGAATAAAATAAGCTGTCCTTTGTCCTGTATTGCTGATATTCCATTCATTTTGCCATGTGTCAGTTGCTTTCTGCCTGAGTGTTTTTTTGAAGTGTGACATTGACCAGAGTATATGATACTGCCTTATATTGTGTTCTGTAGGATTTTCAGCCGCTTGCTTTGCTAAAGTATCAGCAAATTCATTCCATGCATGACCTGCATGCGCTTTGACCCATTTGAGGAAATATTGGCTATTGTAGTTTTCTCTTAGTATCTTTTGTATTGCAGTTACAATGGGAGAAGAGTGATCGGGATTATTGATCGCATGTATCGAGGATAAACTGTCAGTAAATATGATAGCTCTATTATGACGCTGTTCTACTAGGTAAGTTAATGCTTTTTTTTATAGCCAACATTTCGCTCTTTCTTTCTTTCTTTCCACCGACAGCGAGGCAGCCGGTCCACTGGGTAGTTAGCATATCGGCCAGGTAGCCCCGCTGACGGAAATAACTTGAACAAAATACACACTTATAAATACATATTGTGCTCAAGACGACTGCTGGGGGCAGTGCAAACAAATGCTGGACGAAGACGATAGTGCATGATGGAAGAAGGGTGCATTGCGGGCGTGAAGAACAATTCCAGTTACATATTTACAGAGTAATGGATAGGTGGTTACCAATACTAAAAGTAATAAGTAAAATACTAGAAAGTAAAACAATGCATAAAATAAAAAAAAGGCAAAATAGTGGAAACAATACATAAAATAAGGCAAAATACATAGTTCAAGGTTCATAATTCAAGGTTTACAGTTCAAGAAGATAAATATATACAGGGAATAAGAAAAGCCGAATAAGCTAACTTAAGATAAAATTAGTTCGCTACAGGTACAGAGCATACAGGGGCTGTGCTGCTGACGAGGATGGTGGCTGAGAATTACTCCAGCCTGTCTGAGATTATGCGTGCAATGTTTATGCAATCGCATATGCGTTTCAATGCATTGCGATTTTTTGAAGTAGCTTCGGCCCATGCATGGATGTAGTTTGCTACTGGTTGCCTAAGATGATATTTAGCGGTCTCTCTGCAAGCGAACAGATAGTGGTCCGGATCTCCTACCATCCCGCATGAGCAATGCTCGTTTTCGCGTCGTCTGAAGCGATGCAGGTAAGTCATGAACGGACCATGTCCTGTTAGATACTGAGTGAAGTGAGACGAGCCAGATTTTAGAAGCCGGCAGACTTTTGGAAAAAATCTGTAAACTCTTCTGCCGGTGGTTTCTGTCTCCCACAGATGTTGCCAACGTTTGAGTAATTCTCTCTCGAGCTCAGCTTTTAAGAACGAAACCGGGAGAGGCACGTCAAGTGTGCGAACGTGGGGGTCAGTTGCTGCTCTTTTGGCTATTGCATCTGCAATTTCATTACCCAATATTCCAGTGTGGGCAGGTACCCACTGGAGTTCAGGCCTATAGTATTTAGGTGTTCTTAGTAAGAGTTTTTGTATGGCCCTGACGAGTGGATTTTTACTACATTTGCCTTGGATTGCCTGGAGGCTAGAGGCTGAGTCTGAATATATACTGGAATAGTTATTTTCCAGTGCGTAGACAAGTGCAGCTTTTAATGCAATCATTTCAGCCTGAAAAACTGAGTTGTGGTGCTTAAGCTTTCTTTCCCAGGTCTTTAAGATCTGGTTCCCAAGTAGAACACAAAATCCGCTACCGGTGCCACATTCTCCTTTGGAACCATCGGTGTAGATTGCAGTGGCGTTGAACCACGTTGGTGACCTGCAGTTAATCGAGATATTGAATTCGGCCGGGTGGCAAGGTGGCTCGGGAATGCTTTGCTCATAGTCAGTATAAACATAAGTCCTATCCCATAACCTTATTGTCTCTTTGAGTCGGAGCACTCGCACTATTGCACTCTCGCGCTGAGCTAAGAGATGCAGAGGCGGTAGTCCTGAAATCACGTTTAGAGCATTAGTGGGCGAGGTTTTATATCCTCGGGTAATGCTCAGGAGGAATGGTCTTTGTGCTGAGCGTAGCAGATTCTCCATTTTAGTAGTGATCGTTATGCCCCACATGGAGGCTCCATATAGTGCAATACGTTCAGCAACTACAGAGTACCACGTCTTAAGCATCCTCGAAGAAACTCCCCATGTTGGTGCTGCTGTTCTGAGCATGGAATGAAATATCCTGTGAAGTCGTGCCTTGACCTCCTTTAAATGTGGCATCCAAGTCAATGTGTCGTCAATTATAACTCCAAGGTACCTCAAGTTTCTGACTATTTTAATATTTTTCCCATGAAGGTTGATGCACGGGGTTCTTCGATGGCGCTTACCTGGACAGATAAGCATACCTTGGGTTTTTGAGTTGGCAATAGTTAACTTATGGTCATTGGCCCATTTGGCCATCTTGTCCATTGCTTGTTGTGCCCTAGTCTCACATGCGTTGCGGCTGTGCCCTTTGGTTACCAGCAAAATGTCATCCGCATAAGCCAGTATTTCCGTGTGAGGATCTGTGTTAAAGAGAGTCAGCGCTGTATCCGCTACAAGATTCCAGAGCAGTGGACCCAGACAGGATCCTTGAGGACAGCCTCTATTGATGGAACGTGAGTGAACTCCTGCGTCCGTAGTAGCTTGTAAGCGGCGATCACTTAGGTAGCTGTAAATAAGGTCAAAGAGAATCTTAGGGCTACCCATGTCCTGTAATCTCTTCAGTACATCGGGCCACCACAACGAGTCGAAAGCGCCCTGTATATCCACAGAGAAAATGAGACTATGTTGGTTATTTATTCTGTTATTTGCTATTAATTTTCGTAGGTGCTGCAGCGCGTGATCCACCGATCTGCCAGGAATGAAGCCGTATTGTTTGTCATTTATGCTTTGTCCAGACAGGATATAGTGTTTAAGTCTTTGAAGGACGACTCTTTCTAGTACTTTACCCAAGGCAGGAAGAAGGCAAATAGGCCGGTAAGACGTTGGTACATTAGGGTCTTTTTTCGCTTTGAGGAAGAGCACCACCTCACCAAGTTTCGTGCCGGCTGGGAAATATCTGTTGCGCCAACACGCAGTGATGTAGGCATGCAGTAACTCCGGATGCATACTGTTAATGGCTTGCAGAATGCCATTATCTATCCCATCAGGACCTGGTGCTTTATTGGTGTTTAACGCTTTAACAATGTCGCTTATTTCTTTGGCGTTAGGCAGTGGTTCAAAATCTGTTTTCTTGGTATTGTAATATTGCTCAACTCGCTCTGGAAGACAATATTATTTTCATGCAAGTGCCCTTGCCAAGTATGTAGAATGTTTTGGTTTGCGACTGCAACAAATGCACTTCCTACGCCATTATCAATTTTCGATCCATCTGTATATAGGCATACTTTAACTTCTGGATCTGTTGCGTTTTGGTGCAGTATGCGGACTCCAATTCCTTTCTTGGCTGGATGTATTTGAATATTAATTAGAGATCCTTCATATTCCGAGGGGTTATAAATCTCATCTTTGTATTGAGTAATTTGACGTAATTGCTTCAATGTTTGCCTAGCTGCCTCTTCTTCAATTCTAAAGTGTAAAGGAAGTAGTCCGGCAAGCACATTTAAGGCATCTGTAGAAGTTGTACGATAGGCCCTAGTAATCAGTAGTGCAAATGGTCTTTGAATCATGTTTAAGTACTTGATTTTCCGACCTTGCATTGGTGACGCCCATACAGCGCATCCATAGGTAATGATTTTTTCAATTACTGTTTGGAAGAGGATTTTCTGAAAATGGTGACTGATGCCCCATTTATTGCCTTGAAATTGTTTTAGATAATTGACTATGGTTACTATAGAATGTGATCTAAGTGGTGCATAAAGATGCACTGGCAGTCAGGATCGGTTTAACATATATTTATTCTTGGGAATCATAGCTGAACTAGCTCACTTTGCGCGCCCTTTGTTAAACAATCACAGATATAATTTTTGCATTTTAATAGTGTATCTGAAGTCAGGGCGAGAAGCGACGGATTGTATGTTCGCAGCATAGCAAACAAGAGAAAAATGCCTAGTTTATAATATGAAAATTATAATACAATTAATATAGCTAAGGGTTGTAGAGTCATTAGGTTAATTGGAAGCAGAAAAGATGAAAAATATGCAACCGCCTTCGCCGGGAATCGAACCACGGACCTCTAAAATACCGGCACAGCGTGCTACCGTTACACCACGAAGGCACGCTAGGGAAGTGGGAGAAATACCTTATAGGGTTTCTTTATTAGTTTGCAAATCTGTGCATTATTATTGTATGAAAGATTATTTTTGCTTTATATATGCACGCATGTCATGAGAGTCATATAAGAAAAATATGACAGAGATTAATTTTGAAATGATGTACTTCAGAAAGATTTATTATAAACATGTTAGTGTTTTAAGGTAGAAAGGGAGAGTGATCAAATTGAATGGGAGACTTAAAGGGTTATTACAAATAAAAATTAGAATTTTATTTTACAGATTTTTTACCTTGTGTACATATAAACATATACTGTATGTTATATATACACTGGTGAACAAATATTAAGGACGAAGTTAAAAAATTAGCTTATCAGCGGAACAAAGAGGCAGAGCGGACTAAAAGACCAATCAGGAGATCAACTACAGTCAGGTACGGTAGCACATCCGTATATATGCAGCTAGATGTAATGGGGATGTGTCGAAGGGGTATAAAGGTTGCTGGCGATGTGAACTCAGCATTTCTGGGAAGCTATTGCACGACGTATATCAGTTTAAACGAAGTCGGGCTGCTGCCTCAGGGTGAAATGTTGAACAATCAATCTGTTAGACGACATCAAGATGATTTTAGTCGAGGTCGAATCATTGGTAAAACCGAAGAAGGTCGAAGTCGGACAAGTGTGGCTGTGGAGTACAGGATTTCTCACAGCATCGTTTCACGACTTTGGAGATCATTTCAAACTACAGTAACATTGTCTAACGGTTCAGCAGTGGTCGGCCACGAGCAATCAGTACATAGGACAACCGGATATTGCCCAACAGGCAAGAAGGAACAGGTGGAAGACAGCAAGAGAAATCTCAAGACACGTGGAACAGGTAACTGGGCGATTAATATCGTATTTCACCGTGGCCAGGAGGCTAAACAATGGTGGTCTGTTTGCACGACCACTTATTTAACTCCTGCTCATCGGGGAAGGAGTTTTCTGTGGGGCAGGGAACACTAGAATTGAACTAATCAATGGGGTGTAGTACTCTTTATGGATGAGAGCATATTTAGTCTGAGTAGCGATTCGAGACGCATACACGTCTAAAGAGATAAGCACGCAATAACCCTACCAACATCATCGAAAGGGAATGTTTTAGAAGTCATAGAGTTCTCGTTTGGGAAGACATCATGCTTGGTTAACCGTACCGACCTTAATATCTTCCAAGGAGGTTCGGTCACCAGGGGCCGCTATCGTAACGAGGCTCACTTTCCTTACTTGAATCTTTTCAGACATGTTATAGATACTCAGTTTCTCTACGTGGACGAGAACGTTCCCCCTCATCGCATAGTTGCTGATGGAGCTGTAAGAAAATGATGATATTGAATGCATTGATTGGCCGGTAAGGTCTTCGGATCTAAATCCCATCGATCATGTACGGGGCTTTCTAGGGACACTTGTGGCAGCACATGATATACGGTCAGACGCGTGACAGCATGTAACTTATGGTCAGTAACGATTCTGGAGCTGCGATTGGCACTAGAAATAGGCAGTAGTGCCTCGACAACTCACCGACAACCTCATACTCAGCATGGACAGACGATGGGAAACCTGCACAGCAGTCAGAGAGATCATATCTTCCATTAACTGCTAGTTGTTTGCTACTGGGCATTTGTCAAATGGATGTTTCAGCCTTCTATCGAATTGTGCTTCATGCTAAGTTTTCAATAAAGTTCCTTTTTAGGGATGTCTTGCCGACGTTACCCATGTTCGTACGTCTTGGAGATCTTATGGTATTATTTGTGCATATTTGAAAAGAATTTGCACGAGGTTATAGTGAAAAAAACCGAAAAACAATTATATGTTTCTAATTCAACACATAAGATTCTACAGAGGGTAAGCATTTCTAGTAAAAGGTGAAAACTAATGTAAGCTTTTTTTCCTTGTCTAGACTGTGTAGTGTATGTCAAGAATTTCGAAGACTGTAGCAACATTAAGCACAATAGTAGAGATTAAGTCAAAGTAGCCCGAACTGTAACTCTCACTGTAATGAAGATTTAATTAAGTGGTTGAATCTCAGAATCAGCCACAGCTGCGCATTCTTATATTGAGCAACTACATACAGTAAAAAGTAATATATATCTTAGGTCAATATGTTTATATTTTCTTTATTGTGGCTCCTTACTTAATGCAGCTGTTCCAGACTTCTAAGTCATGCAGTTAATAACCAAACATCGGGGTCACTAGCAACTCTGTGAATTCGTGAATCTACTGTCACGCTGCATGTGTCAAAAATGTATAGTTGCACATTCTTATATTGAGATATATTGAGAAAATTTAGTTGGTAAAAATGTGTTAGACACTAGTTCAATACCCTATGTTTTCTTTTTTATTGATCTTGCTGTTTCTGATCTTTGTTTCAAGCAGATATGAAAAGACTGTGAAATCGCAAATTGATCGATAACTTTTAGATGTTACCAAATGCAGATGCACAGTTTTATATTTAGCAATTATAGGCAGTAGAAAGTCGTCAAATACTGGTTCAGTTCGCCATATTTTCTGTATTGCTGTTTTTCCAAAATAGGTGTGCCACATCCTTGTTTAAAACAGATTAAAATGAAATATTGAGGCTAACAAGGAAACTCTGTGAAATCGGAAATCTATCAACAGCTTCAAGGTATCTAGTGCCATATGGCTGTATACATGAATTTCACATATTGAGATGGTGTAAAACGTATAAATATATATATATATATATATATATATAATGGAGATATTTATTGATGGTTTATAACAATATGTATGTCGTTTTCACCTTTTTCTGAGTGGTGAGTAATACCTAAAATTTTAATACTTTTTTACAAATTTAAGTTAATGAAGTGACCTGCTACAAATTTCAATGAATCGGAAATGCATTACATAAAATAATGAACGCTTTGGTACATAATTTAGTAAAGCTTGTATGGATCTTAAGTTTTACTAACGTTTATTTTATTTTAAATCTTTACTATCACTTCTTATTTTCTACTTCCGGCCAGAATTAAAAGCTTTAACTTATTTATGCAAATTTGTCTGGCGAACGCCAAGTACTTAAGTTGTGGCTTTTTGCCAAGCAACAGAGAGGAAGGAGTTAGTAGAAGCAGGCCGCTGCCTTAGCAGTTTTTACTCGGTTGCTGGTTGCCTTCCAGGCCAGAGGTTTAATCCTCTTAATAATTTTAAACGTATTGTAGTGTTAACAGTTCTTTGTACTACATACGGCTTCCTGTTAATATATGGCCAATCTTCCACGTAGGCCTTTGTTTATTATTCCAAAGTTATGTTAGAGTTTAGTTAATATTTTTATATTCTTACGTTCAGACCACAAGTGGTTGGTCTCTGTATTCCGAAGTCCGGAAATTATTGTAAAGAGTGAAAAATAAAGGGTTTTCGTATACCCTTCCTGTGTATCTTGTCTACTTCCCACATTTATTGAACATAGATTTAGTAAGCTCCCTGTTCCGAGTCAAGTCTTTGCATGTTCCCAAAGCAAGTAAGGCGGAACACAGAACCTGATAGTGGCGCCCGACGAAGAAGATTAACCATGGCCGAGTTTCAAGAAGAACCTGTGCTGCCTGCAGAAGCGGCTCAAAATACAGAAATGCCAGCTGCCGCCCTGGAAAGATTTGGTTACATCGTCCAGACCATGCGCTCTTCGATGAAACCAGAAGCAACATTTAATGGAAACTCACCGGTTACCAGTTTTTTGGAAAAACTAGATGACCACTTCATGCTCTACCCCGTGCATGAGTTCCAGAAACTCACCTTAGCTACCACCGCTTTGAGGGACCAAGAACTTAATTGGTTCAAATGCATAGGCAGAAGTCTCTTGGGTCAAGCGGGAAGTCCCACCTATACTTATGAAAATTTCAAGACTCCCTTAGTAAAAGCCTTCCCTGTCGTAAGGGATCGTGCGAAATTAGAAACGGAACTTTTCAGCATATACCAGAAACCAATTGAAAATCTCTCAAGCTTTATTTTAAGAAACATTCACGTCTTCAAACTCTCGTATGGAAACCGTCCGGATCCTGAGATAATTCAAGTGATTTTGCCGAGGTTACTTCCCCAAGTACAAGACTTTATTGAATTAAGGAATCCGACTACACTGGAAAAGTATTTGAGCTAGCAATCCAGTTTGAAAGTAGAAGAACGGCAGACATTGAAAGAAGACGCCAATATCAACAACGAAACCAATTTGGTGAGCCAAGACCACAGCAAAGTCAAGCACACGGCTACGGAAGCAAAGCGAATCAGTGGGCAAGGAAACCCGAGCATCCAAAAACAGCCGGCGAACGTCGACAGTTCAATAGCAATCCAGGAAAAAAGTCTCAAGGCCAGTGGAAAAAGAAGGAAAGCATGGAAAGAAAAAAAGATTTAAACTAAAACGGATTTCTGCTGACGGGAGGGTGCGCAAATCCGAAGGCCAAGAAAACCCCTCTTCCTTCAAGTTAAATACAGTAATGGTGAAAAATTTGACTCTTCCGAAGATTGAAGTGTTGGTGAATAACATCCCAGCCACCGCACTACTGGATACAGGCGCGCAGTGTTCCTGTGTGGCAGAAGATTTTTTTTAGGAAGTATTTTCGTAAATATCGCATATATAATTCGGATAATACGACAGTGTTAGCTGCGCAAGGAGAAAGATGTAAGTGCATAGGTAAATTACCGCTATACGTTCGTATCAAGGACGAACAAGTAAAAATTATGTTTTTTATAGTAAAGAATCTGCAGGCACAAGCTCCAGAGGTGGAACAACGACAAGCACAAGGACAAGCCATTAGGAGGCAGGAGCAATTGAAAAGAAAGTTTCCCCGTTGGAAAATTGAAGGTAACAAGAAAAAGAAGCCGTTCCACTGACCACAAAAGAGAGCGCACCACCACCCCCAGAATGAAAAAGGGAGAAGTACGACGAATGCAAAGAGAGTCAGGAGAAATAACGGCAACTATAACCCGGCTCCCAAACGGAAGATCTACTCATCGGACAGGACTCTCCGCAGCAAATGTCGCCGAATTGCGGAAGGACCACCACCGGCGGAGGAAAAGATACAAGGAAAATTTGAACGGCCAGCAACGAGATCCAAGCAGGAACGAGAGAGAAGTGTCCCGGTTCCGCCAAGACCAGCTGCCATCAAACGGCCAAGACCATAGGCAGAGGCGAAAAAGAAGGTATTCAAGGGTGACCGAACTGGAGGAAAAAGAAAGCTCCTAGAGGAAGGCACTGAAGGGCTAGCCCGCACAAGAAGGAGAATAAATCAAACACGAATCGTTGCTACCTTCCAGGACTGGGCAGAGAAAAGAATGTCCGAATATCACAAAGATAAGTAAAATTTTATGTTACTTTGCAAAATTAAGTTAATCTTTCATTCTTACTGCAAGTGGCAGATTTCAAGAAGTTTTACCTCATGTGAGGTCTACCTTTATCGCCAAAAAGGCGAGAAATGAGTTGTTACCTATTTTGGTATTATGTTTTTCAATTACTCGCGAGTAAAACTAAAGTTGATGTATAATAGGAATGTGTAAATACTTGAATATTGTAAAAGTTATTATATAAATTTTATTTAAAACATTCTGGCAAGAAAGAAGTTTTAGTCTGAAAGACTTTTTGAAATGTAGTATTTCAATGTAGAAGAATTGGCACTTGGTTTGAAAAGAATAGAAGTTAACAATGTACTACTAATGTATGTTTTCAAATGCATAAAATTAACGGCATGTTAATATGTTCTTATATAAAATGTGAACTGTTATTTTAAATGTTAAGAAATACCGTGATATGGTAAAAGTGAAAGTAAGGTTAAAAAAAATTTTTTTTTATTCCTGTGACTCTAAAAAGACCAAATCATGGTGAATATGTGTTAAAGGTTGAATGAATATAGTTAGGCTCTCTGACGCTACACTTCAGAGTTAGCCACTTTCAGAATAGTACCTCAGGGTTTAGAGTTGAAATTAGGGTGTGTTACGAGGTCTTGGTATGTTGAATTTTAACACGTAGTGTTTTGATTGTAGGAGGAAGTGTTGAACACGTATACATAAACACATTCGTGTTTGGTGTTCTTTTACAACACATGTCAGAGAGCACGGGGAGAGATAATTAAAATAGTCATGAATGAAATAAGAATGTTAAGAGAAATATAAATATGCATGTTACTTGCCATTTCATTGTGTAACATTTCATTAAACTAGTTTTCCTTCCAGATCTCTGAAAGGAACCAGATTTGAATAAAAGCTCCTGTTTAGATGCAGTACAGATGAAAAAAAAATTGCGTGTCCTGGGAGCTGCTATTGTAAAAACAAATTTCTTTTTTTTTTAATTTCTAGTTTCTAGTAAGGAATGTTTGTAAAAGATTGGCCTCGCGTTAGATTCTAGAGCTAAAAGTTTTCAACAAGGTCATTTTAGACCTCAGTTTCAAACTAATTAACTCTGGCGGGAAGTATGTAAGGATCTTAAGTTTTACTAACGTTTATTTTATTTTAAATCTTTACTATCACTTCTTATTTTCTACTTCCGGCCAGAATTAAAAGCTTTAACTTATTTATGCAAATTTGTCTGGCGAACGCCAAGTACTTAAGTTGTGGCTTTTTGCCAAGCAACAGAGAGGAAGGAGTTAGTAGAAGCAGGCCGCTGCCTTAGCAGTTTTTACTCGGTTGCTGGTTGCCTTCCAGGCCAGAGGTTTAATCCTCTTAATAATTTTAAACGTATTGTAGTGTTAACAGTTCTCTGTACTACATACGGCTTCCTGTTAATATACGGCCAATCTTCCACGTAGGCCCTTGTTTATTATTCCAAAGTTAAGTTAGAGTTTAGTTAATATTTTTATATTCTTTCGTTCAGACCACAAGTGGTTGGTCTCTGTATTCCGAAGTCCGGAAATTATTGTAAAGAGTGAAAAATAAAGGGTTTTCGTATACCCTTCCTGTGTATCTTGTCTACTTCCCACATTTATTGAACATAGATTTAGTAAGCTCCCTGTTCCGAGTCATGTCTTTGCATGTTCCCAAAGCAAGTAAGGCGGAACACAGAACCTGATAAGCTAAAGACTAGAAATGGCTTATCGAACGCCAGAGATTTACATCACTGCTTTCGATGAATATATTGACCTTAAGGCACTGTTATCGAGAAAGCGATAATAAATTTAATATACGTTTAATTACTATAACTTCTCATGACATATGAACACGGGTTAGGTAAGCAGATTGCAGTGTTTATGTGGTTGATAAAATTAAGACAGACTGCGCGCACATATTATTGAATCATTACTTGTATAAATTATTACTAATATCCACACAGTTTCTGCATGTCAGAATTAAATGATGCTCAGACGAAATACTATAATATAAATGTCAATTTGTCACGACAAGTAAGAATTTGATTTTTGTGGGTTGAACTCAAATTTTATGAAATACAATATGAAGTTTTGTATAAAATAATAAAGTTTGCTATTTTTAAAACGACAGATGAAATAAATTCAGTGAGTTAGTCTTCTCTTATTTATTATGCATAATTTCTGCTTGAAATGAAATTTATTTTATAAGTTTTTCATGAAATTTGCACATTAGGTACATAATTTTCACGTATAAAAATGAGCTGCTGTTTATTGAAAAATCGACATCTGTTATATCATTGTTAGCACATATATAAAACAAAAACAAATATGTTGCAGTTTTCGAAAATTATATATATACAAGGGGTTTCATAGATCATGGGACAAACTTGGAGGGGTGGTGGAGTGTACTAAAACATGCATTTTTTTTTTTAATAGGAATGTAAGGTCTAAAGTGACGGGTTAAGGCAGGAACGCAAAAAAAACGACACGAGAGGAAAATGTGTTTATGTATAAAATCAACGCAAAGTGCTTCTTTGTAGCAATACAGTATTCACAATAAATGTTCAAAATTGCGACACCAGCAGTATTACATGCTTGGTAACGTCGCAGAAGGGATTGACGAACATCTTGTGGTGGTGTGGTGTGGTGTATTTAATTATAGCAAAGCACACTAGGGCTATCTGCCTAAGGGGAGGGATGCCTTCGTGGAGGACTTTCTAAGGGAACTTTCTCGTATACACGTTACACATGGGGAAAACCACGAAAACACCCATGCAGCCAGCCCGTTCGCGGGATTCGAACCTCGAACCGAACTACCAGTGTTCAGCGACTTTACCGCTCGGCCGCTGGTGGGCTGACGAACATTTTGAAAAGCGACAGGCATTTCGCGCACGCTTTCAGCCGCAATCGATAGTCGTGCAACGAGGTCCTCCAGTGAGTCAAAGGGAGTCTCGTAAATGATGTTCTTCAGACGGCCTCATAAGAAAAATCCAAGCTGGATAATTCTGGCGAACGGGTTGCCCACCGAAAGGGTCCACCACGGCCAATCTATCGTCCCAGAAATGTCCCACCCAAGTAAGTGCGGACTCGCACGTGGTTAGGGGCTGGTGCACCATCATGCTGGAACCACATGCGATCACGAACGACAGCCGGAAAATTCTGCAGCAATTCCGGTAGCACTTCTTGAAGAAAAATATGAAAACATAAGCCATTTGTACGGGCAGGTAAGAGGTATGCGCCTATACAAGTAGTCGGTAACAATACCCACCCACACATTCACGGAGAAGCGGGTTTGGAATGTATGTGGACGTGTGCCGTGTATATTATGAGTTGCCCACACGTGCATGTTGTGGTTTATGGAAAATGCCGTCCTGTGAGAAAGTGGCCTCCTATGGCATATCCTATGGGATAATAGCACATCCTAATAGCACATCCTATGGGAAATCCGCCTGTGCCGCACACTGCTGCAAAAACCAATGACAGAAATAAACTCGAAGAAAATAATCTGTCTCTTGCAAGGCTTGGACTCTCTGCAAATGGTATGTGTGCAAACCATTTTCATGCAATACTCTCCAAATAGTGGAATGACTCAGCTGCAGACGACGTGCAATAGCTCTTGTACTTGTCTGAGGTGATTCATGCACAATATTCAAGATGGATTCTTTAAGGCGAGGTCGTCGTGCACCACTTCTTCCACTCCTAGTGTCAGAGGTGGCTTCAAATGACTCGTTTTCACACAGAAACCGATGCAACCTCTCGAACATTGTGTGCTCCGGCATACGCCTGTTCGGAAACCGTTCCTGGTACAACCGTAGTGCTGCTCTGCCGTTTCCATTATCAGCACCATACATGAGATGCATGTCAGCTTTTTCTCTATGCGTAAACTCACCCATCACACTCGACATCAGAGTTGCGAATGATCCCCTGAAGCATCGGATCATGGTTTGTCCGGCTCACTACCACCCTCTACCACTGCATTGCCAGCCAATCACAGCTGTAGTTCCTATTACTGTTAGTGTTCCCTTTTTTGAATATTTACTGTGAACACTGTAATAACGGCATTGGGTCAAGACATATGTCAGGCCACTTAATAGATAAGTACTTACTTATCTCCTTCCGTACCAAATCTTACGTACTCAACTGAAAGTATTTCTTCACATTAGCAATCTATGGATCAGCTGTGTACCAAATTGCAAATCTCTATGCATCTGCAACATATGTGACTCAAATGTATATCGAATTTGTAATACATGCAATAGTACAAACATACATATCCTATATGCCAATCACTATCTGCACTACAAAGTGAGCGTATTACTTCTATAACAATCTGTATTAAGTATTATATATATAATATCCAATCAGTAATATGTATTACGTACCAAAACTATGCGTAATTCAAGTGCCTGCAATGTATTATGTATAATCTGCAAACTGTATTATGTATAATCTGTATTATGTACAACAATCTGCATTACGTGTCGTGTATAATCAGCAACCTGCACTACGTATTACGTACATGTATTATGTACCAGTACGCCTTATATACATGTATTATGTACTTGAAATCCGTATTATGTATTTTGTACCAAACGCGTCTCATATTGCAAATCTCTTTGCAACTGCAACATATGTGACTCAAATGTACAATCTGAAGTACATGCATTAGATGAAATACACATATCATATGTGTCAACTACTATCTACATTTCAAATTAAGCAAATTAATTCCATCACAATCTGTATTATGTATTATGTATAATCTCCAATTTGTATTATGTACCTGTACTATATGTAATTCAATTGCCTATAATGTGTTGTGTATAATCTGCAAACTATATTAAGTATTATGTCTAAACTGTAATAGGTACGACAATCTGCATTATGTACAGTGTATAATCTGCAACCTGCATTATGTATTATGTATCTGTAATAATCTGCAATCTATATTATTTAATATGTACTGTATTGTGTGTAATTTAAATGCCCGTAATGTATTGTGTATAAACTGCAATTTGTATTATGTTTTAGGTATAATCTGTACTATGTACCTGTATGCATTATGTACCACTATTATATACTTGCAATCTGTATTTTATGTACTATATTTTATGTATAATCTGCAATCTATATTATGTTATATGTACCCGTATGCATTATGTACTAGTATTATGTACTTGCAATCTGTATTTTATGTATAATCTGCAATCTATATTATGTAATATGCACCTGTACTGTGTGTGATTCAGGTGCCTGTAATGTATTGTGTATAATCTGTACTCTGTTTTATGTATAATCTGTACTACATATTTGTATGCATTATGTACCTGTATTATGTACTTGCAATCTGTATTATGTATAATGTACCAATTGCGTATCAAGTTGCAACTGCAACATATGCGACCCAAACGTATATCAAATTTGTAGTACATGCAATTGATCCGGTATACATACCATATAAGTCAATCAATATCTGCATTTCAAATTAAGCATATTAATTCTATAACAATCTGTATTATGTAACGCGCATAACCCGCAATTTGTATTATGAAGTATGTACCTGTATCACACACAGTGTAGGTGACTATAATGTATCTGCAACCTGTATCATGTATTATGTAAGATCTGTATTATGTTTAACAATCTGCA
The DNA here is from genome assembly GCF_044657685.1 of Stegodyphus dumicola. Taxonomy (NCBI): domain Eukaryota; kingdom Metazoa; phylum Arthropoda; class Arachnida; order Araneae; family Eresidae; genus Stegodyphus; species Stegodyphus dumicola. Next base: position 136,447,616 of record NC_140781.1, on the reverse strand, counting down.
TTATGTACTGTGCATAATCTATGTCAATTACTATCTGCATATCAAATTAAGCGTAATATCTCCATAACAATCAGTATTGTGTATGGTATATTAATCAGTATTAAATAATCCTAAGTATTATGTACCAGTATTGTCCTACTCACAGTGCACTATGTATCCTGTATGTATGTAGTTTATTTGTATTGCGCATTATGCAGCTCTAAAAGATATGTATCATGTATAGTATATTAATTAGTTTTAAGTAATCCTACGTATCATGTAACACTATTGTCCTACGCACAAAGTACTATGTATTCTGTATGTATGTTGTTTATCTGTATCATCTGCATTATGTACTTGCAATCTGTATTATGTACACCATGTAATCTGCATGTATTTAATTTTCTCTTTTGTACTATGCATTTCGCATAAACTATGTACTTGCATACTGCACAACCTTTAACATAAGTAACCGGTACTATATGCATATCAATTTGTTACATATCACTTAAACGCATTCCCGTATTGCATTATGCACAGCGCATTATGTATATTGAATTTTTAATGGTCTTTGTTTATATGTGATATTTTTTTTTCTCTTTGTGTTTATTTATTTATTTATTTATTTATTTTGTATGTTGTGTAATTTGTGCATTATGTGTTCCATGTCATATTTTTAATTAATTTTAATGTGTATATTAATGTGTTTTATGTAACGGCTGTTTGTAATTTTTATATATAACATATGTACTACGTTCCCACACAATGTCTTACATCAGTTATAGCCCCTGTATGGCCATGTAACAAATTTATTTAAGATCCAAATGAATTCCCGGTGCAGGCTCCTGGGTCTCCAGGGAGTTGATGTTTCTAGATAGTGGAGGGCGCGGGACATACGCCTGTTTACCTATGTTAAACACCAGGCGTCCCCGTCCTCTGTAACCTGTAACCTGTATTGCTGCAAAGAAGCACTTTGCGATGAAATTGTGTACATAAACACATTTTCCTCTCGTGTCGTTTTTTCTTTTTTGCGTTCCTGCCTTAACCCGTTAACTTTAGACGCTACATTCCTATACAAAAAACGCATGTTTTAGTATGCTCCACCACCCCTCCAAGTTTGTCCCATGATCTATGAAACACCCTGTATACTTGTAACTTCCAGGTGTATATATTACGGTGAAACACCGAAATCTGGAGAATGTCTACTTTCACCGGTGAATGTCAACATTCACATAGTCGCTTGGTATATGTCTGAAATATTTCCCAAATACTCTTATTTCTGACTTACACCGGTAAATGTCGACATTTACCATGTACTAACGGTGAATGTTGAACATATAAGAATATTATATTTTCTTCTCCGTAATTCAGTCGCGAAAAAACGCACTTAAGACTTAAAATAAGAACTTAAAACACACAGTACATTCAAAATAAAAAAGGAAAATAATATTTTACTAGATTAAATGTCGAGAAATTTTACTAGATTAAATGTCGAGAAACCTAGTGAACTGTTAAGCTTATTATCCCTTAGTTCAAGGAAGAGAAATCGTAAACTCAAGAAGGGTTAATACCATTTATTCACTCAAAAATCAGATGAACAGTCGGCCTCTTTCTTCAACAGTCTTACAACAAAAACTCAACTTGGGATTAAACTCAAAATAAGAAACAAGAAGTAACTATATCTAAGTAAGAGATTTAGCGGAAGCTAACACAATTCTAACGTAGTTGTCCAGTAATCTAAACTAGCCGGCGAACTATCAAAAGGCACGTAAAATACGGCCAGGCATTATAGCAGTTAGAAAGACTTAGCCCAAAGGCAAACGCGCGCTACTCAAGATTCCTAGCTGTCTCTCACGAAGTAAGTTTAACTTTCCTTTAATACTATCTCTTATTCATATGCATTCAATGCGATTCTAACACCTCATTCTGGTAGGGAGTTGTAAGTTGAAATGAAGAGCGATAAGTTAGCTAAATTATAATAACTGTTACAAAATTAAAATATACCTTACAAGCTCAAGAAATATTTAGAATCTCAGGAAGCTAAGAAAGATCCAAAATTATAATTTAGGATCCAGAATCTGATTTCTCGCATGAAAACTGTATGATAATGAGCAGAGATCAAAACATGGTTTTTGAAGATGGCGGCCTTGAGTTGGAAGTTTCAATGTGCGGTTGAAATAATAAGTACCCTGGGTTAAGAGTGTAGAAGCAAAGAAGCATAAGGATTTAATGGATGGGAAGCTTAAGACAAGGTGGTCCCGTCTTGAAATTAAGATTTTGGCTGGGTGTATCCGGATTGACATTTTGGCTGAAAAAGAATATGCTGTGTATCAACTAAAATCTGGCAATGAAAGCCGTAGATTGCTGTTTTGATCTCTTCTCTGCTAGAGATTTTGAGGTGGATAAAGTGTTGGAATATCACCCGGCCTTAAGTGTGAAATTAATTTGGAATAAACGCTTACCGAATATGTTCTGTTACATTGTTTTTAGAGATGGATCTAAATTAAACAATCATGTGTCGGCCGCATTTTTGCGCATTTCCGAATGACAAAATAAGTACTCAAAGAAAACTCAAATTATATGACAATGTAAATATTAATAAACAGAGCTAGTAACTATTTAATAAACAGAGCTAGTAGCTATATGGAAAGCCTTGAAATCGTTGATTTCAAATTTCTGTGGAGATGCACAGTGATTGTCAGAGCGCTAGATTTCGATAAAATTTTTTCGCTAACGTAATAATTTGCTAAAGCAGGTAAAGGACATTTACATCCTTATCAGTACCTTTAGAGACGTCAAACTCTTTTGGACTGAAATTCTCATTGGAATTGTTGGCAGTGAAATTTCTGATAGCTTGACAAAGGCTGCTACCGAAAGTCATAGAGCTTGAATTAAGAACCTCTTTTGTTTGTTTCAAATCTATATTGAAAAAAATAAGTGTGACTTCTTGGCAGGCTAGATGGGTAACCTTGATTCTCAGACAAGGTTTGCCTATGATTTAATTCCAACAGTGAGTGACAGGAGATGTATAAGTAATAAGTACCTTAATCAAGCCTTGAAACATAATGAAAATTTTCCCTCTTGTTATGAAAGATTCTCGGTTAAAAATTATGTCTGTCTTCGCGGTACAAGAAATTCCAGTTGTTGCTGAAGTTAAATTTACTGTTTTTGTGCTCTTTTGTGAAATATGCTGTGCAAAGATTTATTCCTAAAATTGTAAAATTGAATAGTTTAAAGAATTTGCATAAAGACAGTGTGCCCGGATCGAGATTGTCGCATTTTACAAAATATGTTTTTGTAAATGAAATATACCTGTATATTGAATAAGTTCAAATGCATTATGTCTCTCTAAATTATAATTTTAAAAGTTTATAATTATATTTTTATTCTGGTTTCTTTCTGCACATAAAATTAACATGCGTTTTGTTTGCTTATATTAAAAAGTCTGTAATAAAGTTTTATTTATTGATGCTGCCAGTAGGTCTTCCCATTCAAAAAATAAGACAGAAATAAATTTTTATTTTTGTGAGGTTTTTTTTTTTTTTTTTTTTTTTTTTTGTTTGTTTAATTTAAAGCAATATTGTGATTGATTTGCTGTTTGCTGTTTGTGATTGATTGTTTGTATGGTCATGTTATAGTATTTTGATGGGTTAGTCCTGTTATTAATTAGCTGTACTAAACCCTGTTAAGAAAGCACCTTCTTATAGTTGTTATGTCTATCATACCAGTTCAATCTCGATACGGGTACTACCGCCGTTAGGATCACTCAGACATAAGATCCTAACGGCGGTAAAGGTAATTCGATCAGTCTATAAGGTATTTCTCCCGCCTTCATAGCATGCCTTCGTGATGTAATAGCCAGTAACTATGCGCGTATTCAAGAGGTCCGAGGTTCGAGTCCAGGCGAGGCCACTCCTCATTTTTCATGTCTCCAGCATCAAAATAACCTAATGAATGTATAGTAGCACCCGAACTAAAAAAAAAGGTGGTTTATGATGATTCTCCATTACCAGGATCTGACAACTGGGTTGCCTAATCCCCAGTAACCCTTTAAAAGAGGGGGAGTACATAAGGTATTTCTTCCGCTTTCTTAGCATACATTCGTGGTGTAACGGTCAGCATACTCGGCACGTATTCGAGATGTCCGAGGTTCGAGTCCCGTCTAGGAGTTTGCTCAATTTTTACGTCTCCAGCATCAAAATAACCTAATGACTCTACAAGTCTTATCCACCTCCTATCCTCATGAGAACTTTCGTATACACAGATTTCAAGCGGCCCATTTTTATAAACAGATATACATGTCAGTTGTATGTACAATGGGAAAAATTAAAGTAACAACTATAAGAAGGTGTTGTATGTCGACTTTGTTATTTGAAAGGGAATGAAAGAGAGTTGATTGGTAGCTAAAAGATAAACTTTCTCACACCCAATGGGATTCACCTTCGCTACTCAGACATATGCAAAATTTTGAGCACCTTTTTTCGGCACGTGTGAACAGTAATGGGAAAGAATGCTTCAGATTGAAATTAGAAGGATTGTATAAGCAGTTGGATAAACATTACGAATCTTGAATGTGAACCACGTCTTTGAGAAAACATTTGACGGATTGTGAGAAACGGCGACCGTTTTGGGGCGAATGGAAGCAAGGAGCCCTGACACAAGTCTTTGAAGATTTAAAAATAGCCTAAAGTGTTTTATCAAGGATACGGAAACGGTTTAAAGACTTTTGTGGTGATCTAGGACTCCTCTTAGTTTAATAACCATTTACTTTAATTTTGGTATCTTTTCTGAATTAATTATTTCCCCTCTCATTTCCTCGCGAGGATGAAAATTAAGTACGTGAATAGAGGTATCTACAAGGGCTACGCATTCTGGCCGTTTAAGTGAGTCTATCGCAGGTGTAGGTTGCTGAGTCAGCCTGTTAGATTAAATTAAATTCTGTAGTATAGAGCTACTTCTTACCTTTTGAATTTATTGTTAAAAAGTTCTCACCGCAAGTAGTCGGTGCTGTTATCGTACTAAAGGCCGTGCCTTCTGTTAAAGATTTGTGCTTATTAATAAAAGGGCTTTTTATACACTTTCCTTGTTGTGTTCATCTTCACACATATGCGAGAAGTCTCTAAGTTGGACATTGAGATATAGTCACATTGCATGATAGCTAAAAAGGATAGATTTTACAATTTAATCAGCAAACCTCTTCAAGATCGAAACCGTGTCAAAAGAGAATCTCCGTTATTTGGTAACGATTACTAAAATAAATAGACAGTTGACGCCAGTTTAGATTGTAAGGGAGTTCGTTGCAGCTTCAAGAACTTGACTTTCAGAGTTATCGTGAATGATAGGCTATATAAAAGAGGACTTTAGGCACAGAAATCTATGATTTATGCCCCACTAACCCGTATGCCGTGGTGTGGATATCAAAGTGCTTGAAGTACCACAGACTGAAGTCGAGTTTTCTAAACTGGTGAGTTTCGCTTTCATTTACAGAATACTTCTAGCCATGTTGAAATCTCGAGGGGCCAAAACTCATTCGTAAGTCTGAAAACATATATAAAATTAGTCAATAAATAGATGGTGAAATTCTCGCATAAAAACCCAGTGACCGACACATTTTGATCGAGCAAATGTGAAAGCTGAAATACGGACATAAGAGTTTCTTGTTCCTTATGTTAAGTTTTTGAGCCTTGCAGTAAAGAATAGCCTCCTCCTAAAGACGATAATGCTTTTCTCTATCACCTACGGTAATGACAAATCACCTTGAGGTGAAGGAATCCAATAGATGGAGTGGCCCGCATTTTCTCTGGATTTATGTTCGAAAGAACATGTTAGAAATACACCAGATAACCAACTTGCATCCCTACTAACCTTACCTAGCTCTCTCCAGGGCCTTCAATGGGTTATTCATTGTGAGGAGCTCCTGAATAATCTAATACATAGCGCGGAAGATCGTTGCTAAGGCCTGAAATTAGGCCAATGTTGACCACACATCTTATCATGTTTTTCTACATATTTCTGAAAGCAGTGAAACCAATTTGCCTACCTCATTTTATATCACATTAGTAGTGTATATATGCCGGAGCTGGCGCAGAGCCATTTACCCTCCCATAAAAATCCCACCCACTTTTAGAAATGTAATGGCTCTGTTTCACCCATATAATTTTTTAAAACAATGGCTCTCAAAGCCCCCATTAAAACCGCACCCACTTTTAGAAAACAATGGCTCTCAAAGCCCCCCATTAAAACCGCACCCACTTTTAGAAAACAATAGCTCTCCAACCCTCCATTAAAAATCGAACCCACTTTTAGAAAACGCCGCTTTTACAAACGCCACTTTTCCTCTTCATCGCATGCTTCTTTTGCAAGGGGCATTCGTCCCCCACATAATCCACTGGCATTCGTCCTCTGCAGTCTTCACGTATGTTTCATATTTATCGGGGACGATCACTGTCATCATATCTGCCTTCACTGTCTGGCAGAGGACACGCACTACAACAACATGTAAAACCGAAACATAAAACAACTCTGGCTCAAATAATAGAGCAAAAAAGTTGGACACTGAATTGATGTCCAACTTTTGCTCTGAACCTCTATCTTACCACGATGGTAAACAGGTGATGATCTATGAGCCCGGCCTTTACTCTTTGGCTATGCACAGTAGATTACCCCCATCAGTGCACCATTATGTATGGCTTCTAGAGCGTCAAAGGAGAGACAATGGGTAATTGATTAATAATACCTAGTGAATAATAAAAGCATTTAAAGAGATGGATTCTATATGTAAAGATGGAATTGTTACAAGAATTAAACACATTTAGTTCTCTCAATGAGTTCAAGAAAATGAGCGAACTTAATATCAATGAAAAGTATCCGGTTACAGAAATTAGAGAAATAAACACAAAGTATGGTAAAAAAATAATAGTCCATTTACCTGAGTGTGTTGTATCTTTACCGAAGCGATGTGATAACAAAGCATCTGATTATTTAAAGCTCAATGGCATTAAACCTCTTTATTTTGTTTATTTAGGAAGTAAAGATGTCGGGAAAGCCCAACCTGGAAACATGTTTAAATTTGAGCAATAACTTTTTTTTAATGGTTTTAGAGTCATTAAAAAATAAAGTAGGCTTAGTTACACAAAAGAAATCTGGTCATTTTTGATAGAGTGTCATAACCCATATTCTGTACCTTACTATTCTTTTCTTCGTGTAGTATTTGATACATTTGAATAATATATTTTAAAATTAGCGAATGAATTTCAGGATAATTATTATTCATATCTGTTTCTTCTTCAACAGCAGTCAGTAAATGCTGACACATTCTAGCAAGGCCGCACATTCTGCTGTTATTACCTGAGCTATATAAAGCTCTAATATCACCGAATAAGTCATAAATATTTGCCATCTTTACATATAGAATGCATCTCTTTAAATGCTTTTATTATTCACTAGGTTTCATCAGACCCCTCGAAATTTTACGAAACCTTCGTTTGAAATGACTCTGAGATCAGTATATTCATAAGCTGTAGTAATTAACTATGATGACACTCACCAACGATACCAAGGACTCGCTCGCCGAGGTACCGAGAACAAAGCCAGGAAGGCCCCGCAAGCATGACCGAAGGACCCCGCGGACACTCTCCCCCATTGGACTAAACTTTGAGCGAACAGCCATTACAACACGCACATACACAGTAAATATAGACGGCCTTACCATCATGATAAGATAAGCTATCATACTTTTTCCCAATGTAGAGGTTGGAGGGCGCAGCGCCCTCCAACTTTTTCTCAGTCACCTGGAGTTGTGGTCTGACTGGACTCACAGGGCTCACAGGCCACCTCTCGCACAACATATATAGGACATACATATATACAACATATATAGGACATATATACAACATATATAGGACAACATAGAGGACATACACTGTAAGACTCTGACGCTTTAGCGTCGGGGATCCCACTTATGAATAACGGTGAATGCTACTCTATTGGTTCAACGGCGAGAGTAAGCTGGAATAACGGTGAATGCTACTCTATTGGTTCAACGGCGAGAGTAAGCTGACATGTCTTTTTGGCTAGGTTAAGACCATCAATCCGGGAGAGGTCGGGGTTTGAACTTGGGACTTTGATGTTAGTAGTCCTGCGCGCTAACCGTTCAGCCAGGGTACCCGTATTCAATAATTGCTAACTGTCTTATAAATGTAACATATCAAACATGTTTTGTGAGGTGCTGCCATCTGTTGTCACTTTCTAATACTACGCATTTAGACGCAGTCAAGGTCGTGACGTATACGATAGAATAAAGAAAAAGCACTTATCATTTCCTCAAGCTAGGAACACGTTTCACTCCAAGGTCATTTCATCAGCGTTCGCTTCGATTTTTTTTTTCCCCACGCGGGACGTTGAAAACGGAAACACGATCATAACAAATTGCGGGTAGTTATTTTATTTTTAATGCTACACAGCATTAAAAAATTACTAGGTTTAAGGTTCATTTTCGCTGCTATATCTATATAAATTTCTGTTGCATATGTTAGTTAGAAGGATGCAAATTAGTTTTTTATAGTGCATCTCGTAAAAGGCATTCGATAGTAAATGGTGTTTATAAGTCATCAGATGACAAAAGTCTATCTTATCCTGGTGTTCTAAGATAAACTCTTCGCTAAAGGTTTGATATCTGACAATTCGTTCCCATTCCAGCTGTTCTGCGAATTCCCTCATGAAATCTTCAGTGAGTGTTTGTTGGGAAGAGATAAGAACCATATCGATATAGTCTTTGTGCTTCCGCATGAAGTCTATGCTCAGTACTTGGTAGTGGGAAACTGTTATCCAATGCACTTTTGTTATATGTTTATCGAGGAAAGGTTCTGTCATCTTTTGGTACCTGCAAGCTTGTTCCCAGTCTAAACTATAGGCATATTTGTCCATGAAGGGTTCCGACAATTTCTGGTATTTGGAGATTTCATACCATTCAACTAAACCTTCATGTTTTTCTATAAATGGTTCTGATAACGTCTGATACTGACAAATGACCTTCCAGTTCACCTGATTTGAGAATTCTTCGATGAACTCCTCCGAAAGAGTCGAGTATCGACTCACGAGCGACCAACTTATATTCTGTTGTAATGCCCTGATTTGTCCTTCCAACAAACCGGTCTTCGAAATATCGTTCCAATTTACGTCAGCCATTTATTATAAACACAAAAGAATTTCTACTTTCAAGTATACATAAGTTTTTAGGTCCTTAGTCTTAACGAATACTTGTATCTCTTTATCTTTCTTAATATAGTTTATAAATGATACCTGTTCGGTGTTATAATTGAACTCCCGCAGCATCTTATTACCGTTTAAAATTTGAGCTTCAACCACACTTTCAAGATAAGTACCATTATTATCTATGAGTGCGAAGAAGGTTATTTTAGCCTTTACACTTTCATTCAATGTCATGAGTGCTCCATTCAGTAAATTATTACTGAACGAAGTAAATGTCACCTTCTGAAATTTTGAGCTGCTGTACCCGCTTTCAGGAGGATCTGCGCATATATAAACACTTTGAGTATATTCCTGTAATTTTTCTTCAGTATGCTTGAATCCTATTTCCAAGCTTTTAAGCTTCTTCGAAGTCTCTGACGAATAATTTTTAAAGCTGTTTACCATAGCATCATTACTTCTCCTAGCTTCCAGCTTTAATTCCTCTATTCTGTTGGTCATAACATCATAAAGTGTCCTAATTTCCAGCTTTAAATCCTCCAATTCTCCGGAAACGAAGGACTTCGTGGTGACATCGTTGGCGTCTACTGGATCTTTACAGTTTTTCAGCACCTTGTATTCCATATCATAATTCCCATCGTTTGTGAGTTTAAACCCTATTCCAGGTGGACCGCGAAGACCCACCGCTTTTCTGGGATAGTATATTCCAAAAGGATACCAAGCCATCTTTATTATTATATAAATAAGTTTTTAATAGATTACAATCTATTAAAATCTAAAAATAATCTCTAAATATTACATCCTTAAAGTATTCAACACTATGATCTTCTTTTCTGCCATATTGAGTTTGCATCTCTTTCTCTCATTCAAAACAAAGTAAAATACATACTTATCATCAGGGCTGCTCTTCAGTCTCCAGTGAAATTCAATCATCAGGTTGCTAACATTTACGTACGGCTCGTGAAAAGATAAGTTGAAGCATATGATTGGATAGAGACTTCTAAAGGTTTCATAGTTGATCAGACATCCGGCTTCGGAAGTGATATTGTTAAGCCCTGCATCTAAGAGAGCGGCGTAGAGTCTCGAATAATCTTTTTTCTCAAAGTCCATAGTATAATTGATGTTTGGCACCCTCACGTTATTGATCATAAGCCAGCAATCAATCATGTTTAAGTTATCGAACAGCATGTTGTTTTGAGAAAAGTTTTCGTTTCTTTTATCATATTGGGGCACAACGTAAAGGCTCATCACTTCATCAGTAGTGGCGGGTATGTTGCATGATCCGCTGCTATTTTCTAAAATGTTGGACTTGACTACTCTAGGTTGCCTCCAGTTAATGTCGATGGATTGGTCCGACAGAATTAGTTTTGTAAACTGACCATCAACAGAAGAATTGAATTTAACATAAGGTAGCCAAAGCGAAAGTTTCTTGACTTGTACTTTATATTTAGGATTAGGTACATTTGTATACAACATGTTCCTATGACTGTTTCTTTGAAACTGAAATTTTACATCAAAGCCTGTAATGACTTTTTCATAATCATTGAGGAAGCCGAAAATGTATTTGAGCGGTATAAATATGTGCACAGACTGACTATCTCGGGTATACATCCATCTTTTGGTAAAACCTTCGTTATGGTCATCATTCACTCTTAAGTTAGTGAAAAAATTTGTCATTGTTGTAGCGTCGGTAAGGGCACCGTTAAACTTGAACGATCCTCTCTCGGTAGAATCGGAGGTATCTATATAGTAAAACATATTGGTCGCTTCCGAAGTTGCATAATCAGGTGTGAAGTTAATTAAACCCATAACCTGTAACATTAAGGATGTGTCATGCACATCTGAATCTATCTCATAGGCACCGATGGTCATGATACTTCTCCTGAGTAAACCTCCACCATTCACCAATGTCACGTTCTCTTCCCCTACAGAATCTCCATTTGCTTTTAGGACTCTGAGTTCTTGGTGAATATATCCTTTGGAGTAGAGAATTTTAGCGTTTGTATCGAGTATGTGAAAGTTATACGTGGCATCTTCACTCGTATCTTGAGTGTTGTGCGTTTCTTTGATTTCTCTATACTCAAAACTTTCTATATCTCTGATGACGTCTTCTGACGTTTGTTTCAACTCCCAAATATTGTTCATCTTTATTATATGCAGTAAAATTATTTTCGCTTCATATTCTTTCCAAGGATAGCTTCTAATTTAGCTTCGTTCACTACTTTTAAACCTGTGCCTCTTTTAATCGTTTTATTAAGGATTGACTCCAATTTACTATTCACTGCTTGCTGCACCTCTTGTTCAACCTCTTTCTTAGCTAGGTTCAAAAGCTTTCTCCCAAAGAAACCTCGCCCTTGTATCCTCTTGCTTGCTCCGTAAAGTCTATGTCTGTTCATTTATTGTAAGTACAAAAATTTTCTTCACTCCACCAGCAACCTGTAAAGTACCCTTTGATTATTGAGCTCAATAGGTTCACCATCCTGATTGGTCAGACGCATCCTGATCCTATATATGTGGTTACTCTTTGTCTTAAAAAAGATAGGTCTGTCAAAATCTTTAGAGAGCAAACTGCCTGGCTCTTGAGCCGGTGTGAAAGAATGGATAACTTCTGATGCAAATTGGTTCAAATAAGCTCCCTCTATTATATCACAATGGATATGAATATCATCGATGCTTCGAGAAATATTAGCCACATACTTGGCTTCTTGTTTCACTTCTTCGTAAATCTTTGGTTCAAATCCTAAAATCTCATGAAGCTTACTCTTTGATAAATCAAGCTTGTAGTGTTCTTTCAGTTTTATCACAAATCTCTGTCGAGCGAATATCACGCCAAACTGTATGGGAGGACTTTCGTCCTTGAAGTACTGCATCATGTAATCGTTTAGCTCCCCCAGAGTATAATTTCCATCCGGAATAGTTAGATCATACCAAAGGCTTCCATCATAGAATGAAAGCATGTTGTTCTCATAGGCCTTGCAAATGTTGTACCATGAAACCCATAAGGAAAATGATTGCAAAGCAACCCTCTTGATTCTCAGAGGCGTAGCGTATTCGACAGTAAAGTCTTCTGACTTCGGGTAGTCTTTTGAGTTTAATATAAGCAGAGTCATTTTATTATAAGCATTTTATTTTTTTTTTTATTTTAATGGGCTTTTACCTATTAAAATAACACACATGTTTCATTAAAGTAGCACTTTCTTCTCATTATGATCACTTGGTTCTTGAGTTAGGGAGTATAAGATGTCCCAAGGAGGGTGTCCTCTATTTCTCTTTTTTATGTATGTCATACTGAAGTAGCCACAACGCTCAGATGTGGGTTTCTGCAGGAAGCTTGAATTGTACCGAACTTCTTTGTTTGATGTTCTCAGGTAATGAAATATGTTTGCCGGGATAGTGTCATCCTTTAAAGTAGTACCTTTATATTTGTAGTCTCCGAATGAATCAAAATATTCTACAAAATTATTTTTTGGATCGTTGTAGTAAGCCACCCAATGTGTTCCAGGCCCTGTCGACAAGTCTAAATTAATAATTCCACTTTCAAACTTTCTCATCTTTTTGGGTAGCAAGTCTGATGTGAAGACGCCACGAAATCCTCTCTCACCATTCATGCATTCCTCAATCATTTTGTTCGAGATTCCCAGTTTTGTAGAACGCCTTTCCCCTTTTTTTTCTTTCCCCCGCAACCGGATCCGCTTACTTTATCCATAATCTTTTTGGCTCCCCATCCAGCTGCCCCCGAAAGAGCACCGGTAGCTAAAGTAGTAAGAATGGGAAGAAGAAAAGGCAAGAATCCACCATTTGTCTCCAGTTGTGTTTTGCTGATCTTTATGCGTTTGCCCTTCTTTAGTTGCTCGATCTGTGTTTGTGTAAGATATAGATCATGATTTGGCGCCTTGGAGGTATTGATCTGTAGAGTGACCTCCTCTTTTTTCTTGTGTGCAGTCTTTAACTTGTTGATCTGATGATCAGTCAGATGCACTTTTGTTTTAATGTAGTTACTCATTTATTATATGTAGAGAAAATTTTAGTTAGCTCAAAAACTTTGCGTAGTAGCTTTTTACAAAATCATTAGTTAGCTCACCCTTTTTCAAAAGCGCATCCAACAGAGTAACGATTTTATTGTAGAGCGTTTTACTTTTATTCCCTCCACATCTTTTATCCGTCAGTCGCGAAAGCAGCTCCACCCTATCGATACCCTCGCCTGAATAATAATTTCCATCCCTGAGTGTTTTGAGTGCTTTTGTATAGTTCCTCATCATTTGAATTTTGTAGTCGAACTTGTCCAACTCTTTTCTTAAATAGTTTTTCCTATCTTCATTATCTTCTGCACTGTTCTTCCATTCTTTTTTCATAGGCCCTTTTCTAGTTCCGAATTCTTTATTTCTGTCGTTGGCGCGTTTTATGATTTCATTCAGCTCGCCCTCACTTTTATTCACTAATTCCGATGGTAGTTCAAAACCCTCTTCCCGAATGAAAGACTCGTCGATATCCTTATTTAAGTTTAAATTATAAATCCTGCGCTCCAAATCTTTTATTCCATAATCCAATTCTGGAATTGTTGTGGACTCTAACGATGGAGAGGATATTTCCTGTATTGCATCCTGAACAGCTTTAAGGTGTTTGTTTCTAGATACTTCCTGCTTAGTCATCTCTTCTGTCACAGGCTTATGAAACTCTGTTAACATTTCTCGAACACCTAATTTTTCTTGAAGCTGCTGCTCGTTTTTTCTTCTAAGATCTTTTTGTAACTCACCCAATCTTTTTTGGGCTAGTATCTGCCCCTTTATCTTTTCAATGCGTTCCTTTTCTAATTGATTCATCTTTATTACTTAGCAAATAAAGTTTTGCCTTAAAGTAAATGTTTTTGCCTTAAAGTAAATATTTTTTGCCTTAAAGCAAATATTTTCACCTTAAATAAAGATATGATTCGAATAAAGAATTACACGCAACCTGAAGAGTTTGCATATGCTGATCAGCATCCTTTGCTACCCAAACATCCCTTCAGACTTTTAATCACCGGACCTTCAGGGTGTGGTAAGACGAACTTGCTTCTTAACTTCATCTACGATTGGTTGAAGTTTGACAATCTCTACGTATGTGCTAAAGACATCTTTGAGCCCAAGTATTCATCTCTACAAGAAACATACACGCAGTTTAATGATATAGAGGAAGATGATATTCATAACCTTAAAAAAGTTAAGAAGGTTGATAAAGAAAAAGTTTTAGAAATGTTTCACAAATTCAAGAAGGAAACATTATTCACGTCAGAGTTGGGCGATTTTATAACAGTAGATGAACTTGATCCTAACGTTAAGAATCTAGTTGTATTCGATGACTGCGTGACAGAAAAGAAGCAAAAAGTCATAGAGGACCTATTCATAAGAGGTAGGAAGAAAAATGCGTCCATCATCTATATATCTCAATCATATTACTCAACACCCATCAACATACGCAAGAACTGTAACTACTTTATCTTCTTTAGACTCCAACCAAGAGAGGTTAAACAAATCCTGAGGGAAATCGATGGTAGTCTCACCAGCGAGGAGTTCGATAGTATGTACAAAAAGTGTGTCACGAAACCTCATGATTTTTTCATGCTTGATTTAGTTAACCCTGAAATGAGGTATAGGAAATGTTTTTCTTCTTTAAATAAAACATGGAACAAAAATTAGAGTCATGCTTGTACGCATACAGAAAAAGCTACAAATTCTACAGTGATGTTAGTCTGTCTCTGACAATTGCGAAGTTCTTGTTTGGTACTTCGAGTTTGACAGCTTTCGCTCTGCTTCCCTTAGCATCCTTGAGCATCGTGGCCAGTGTCATAGAGATTATTGATAAATCCTTGCATGTCGCAGAAAGGAAAGAAGAATACAAGTTTGCCTACAAGTTTTATAAGTCTTTACTAAATTGCTTGAGAGCAAAGACTATTTCGGAGGAGGAAGCTTTGATTAAAGAGCAAGAATTTATTAAGGACTTGAAGTACTTCCCCATGGAAAAATATTTAAAGGAGAAAGGTTTGAACGGGTACGAAAAATAATTTTCTATTCTTAATAAATGAGCAAACAAGATAGAAAGATTAAAGGTGGAGATTTAGTCGGTTGGATGCAAGATAAGCTCAATCCACCAGAAATGCATCTTCCTGGTTATCAGTACTGTGGACCTTTTACAAAGCTTTCTAAAAGATTGACTAGAGGGGATCCAGGAGTTAACAGAGTAGATAAAGCATGTAAGAAGCATGACATAGCATACAGTCAAACAAAAGACACTAGACAGAGACATGTTGCAGATGAAGAGCTTTTAAAGGATTTAGATGCCATTGAAAACCCAAACAGCGGATTTTATCCACTCGGAGAAAAACAAGCTAGGGCTATCATCCGACCTATCATAAAAACCAAAAGAGTTTTTGGACTAGGTGCTATTGTGACATATTGCTTGATTTGTAAAAAGAAGACAGGTACACTAAATGTTGAAAATTCGGTAACAAGCAACGGAAGGCCTATTATGAAAGGAAAGTGTGAAAAGTGTGGATCAAGGAAAAGTTCTTTTTTAAAGTTGACGGGGTAACTCAGAACACCCCTAGACTGAGAGATGTATACTATGATCCTGAAACTGGATATTGCGGCATCAAGGAGCTTCAGAGGAAGGTGCATGTTCCTAGAAAGGATATCGAAGAGTTCTTACACCAGCAAGATGTTTATACCAAACACAAACCACTTATCCGTAAATTCAAAAGAAGGAGAACTTACGTATCACACGTTGACGACCAATGGCAAGCAGACTTGCTATTTTTAAAACCATTATCAAGTTCTAATGATGGTAACAACTACTTACTAACAGTCATAGACATTTTTAGCAAATATGCTTGGGCTATACCAGTTCGCAGAAAAACGGGAGAAGAAGTTACTATAGCGTTTAAAAAGATCTTTAAGGAAAGAATTCCTCAAAAAATTCAGACAGACAAGGGGACCGAGTTCATTAACAAAGAGACGCAACAACTGTTTAAAGAGAATAATATTCACTGGTTTACTACTGAAAATGTCGAAATCAAGTGCTCCATAGTGGAAAGGTTCAACAGAACTTTAAACGGTAAAATTAGAAAATATTTAGCAGCAAACAATACAAAAAGATACATAGATGTATTGAGTCAGTTAGTAAAAAATTATAACAATTCCTACCACAGAAGTATCAAAATGACACCTGTTGAAGCCAGTCTAAAAGAAAACAGTGGTGATGTGTATCACAATTTGTTTAAAGAAAAGGTCATACATAAACCTAAATACCAAGTAGGAGATAAAGTAAGAATATCAATATATAAGTCTGCCTTCAGAAGAGGTTATCAAGCAACTTTTACAGAAGAAATATTTGTCATTTCTGAAGTATTAGAAACTGATCCAATCACTTATAGAGTTCAGGATTTAAATAATGAAGAGGTTAAAGGTACTTTTTATGAAAATGAATTGGTAAAGTATGATAAGAAAGACAACGTATATAAGATTGAAAAAGTCATCAAAAAGAAAGGGGACAAATATCTAGTAAAATGGTTAGGCTATCCTGAGACTAGCTGGATTGATAAGAAGGATTTAGTTTATTTTTAATAGCCGACGAAAGCTATTAAAAATTATAATTCACTCATTGGGGTCATCGCACCCATATTTGTGCTCCAATTTAATGCATCGAAGATGGTTCTGCAGATTTCTTCATTCTGAGCTAGCGTTGTCATCAGTTTAGGTAGCTTAAGTGGGACCTCATAACCACCTCTTTTCCGTAACATTTGGTATAAAATATAGTCTTTGCTAATTAAGTTCTTACGCTTCGGATACAACTCTATGTATTTAGAGATAAAAGATGACAAATCAATCATAAGCTCTTCTTCGAAAGGAAAGTTATACTTACTTATCCATTTATAAAGATTTGTCATTCTGCTTTTCATTCTAGCTGTCTGCGCCTTTTCGAAATATAAATCTTCTAATTTGATAGGGGGTTTATTTGGATTATATCTCAGTTCTTCACCACATGCTTGGCAATTGTACCAGTCATCACCAATTACATATTTGTGTTCACACTCTTTAGTTTTCAAGTCTGAAGAAACTTCTGTGTCTGGACTAAACAATCTCATTATTTCCTCCATTTCTTCCGTCATGTCCATATTTATTTTAATATAAGTCTTCCTTTTAACCCCTTTTAAATTGATTGATAATGTTGTTGTCATGTCTATACATAAGTGCATGAGGTGCAAAAATCAAAAAGTCTTGGTGCTGCCAGTTCTGGAGGCGGATCTCTATTGGCGGAGTTCGAAGAGGCATGAGGGATTCAGGACAGCAGTTGGGATAGGACCAGTTGGTGATACCCTTGAAATGTTCAGTACGTAGCCGAGCTATTATAGAGGAGAGGTTTCTTGGGCGGATCTCTATTGGCGGAGTTCGAAGAGGCATGAGGGATTCAGGACAGCAGTTGGGATAGGACCAGTTGGTGATACCCTTGAAATGTTCAGTACGTAGCCGAGCTATTATAGAGGAGAGGTTTCTTGGGCGGATCTCTATTGGCGGAGTTCGAAGAGGCATGAGGGATTCAGGACAGCAGTTGGGATAGGACCAGTTGGTGATACCCTTGAAATGTTCAGTACGTAGCCGAGCTATTATAGAGGAGAGGTTTCTTGGGCGGATCTCTATTGGCGGAGTTCGAAGAGGCATGAGGGATTCAGGACAGCAGTTGGGATAGGACCAGTTGGTGATACCCTTGAAATGTTCAGTACGTAGCCGAGCTATTATAGAGGAGAGGTTTCTTGGGCGGATCTCTATTGGCGGAGTTCGAAGAGGCATGAGGGATTCAGGACAGCAGTTGGGATAGGACCAGTTGGTGATACCCTTGAAATGTTCAGTACGTAGCCGAGCTATTATAGAGGAGAGGTTTCTTGGGCGGATCTCTATTGGCGGAGTTCGAAGAGGCATGAGGGATTCAGGACAGCAGTTGGGATAGGACCAGTTGGTGATACTCTTGAAATGTTCAGTACGTAGCCGAGCTATTATAGAGGAGAGGTTTCTTGGGCGGATCTCTATTGGCGGAGTTCGAAGAGGCATGAGGGATTCAGGACAGCAGTTGGGATAGGACCAGTTGGTGATACCCTTGAAATGTTCAGTACGTAGCCGAGCTATTATAGAGGAGAGGTTTCTTGGGCGGATCTCTATTGGCGGAGTTCGAAGAGGCATGAGGGATTCAGGACAGCAGTTGGGATAGGACCAGTTGGTGATACCCTTGAAATGTTCAGTACGTAGCCGAGCTATTATAGAGGAGAGGTTTCTTGGGGGCCTTACCAAAATGCTGATCCTTCGCCTGGCGTCTGTACAGGTGACTTTTGAGGTTGCTCTTTATCGCATAGTGACCGTGAGCCAAGGTATGGATACCATCTGGTAATATGTGCCGCTTGTCATCATCTCCTGAAAGGGCAATCTTATTTACTTGTATGGAATGAATCTCATGCTTTGTGCTCCTGATGAGATTCATGGTCCTGTACTGTACTTCCTGTGAGAACAAACAGCTTTTATAGTCCCCGAAAGATATCCTATTTTTCACTACACATTTCTTAACACCCTTAGACTTTTTAATTAGCTCTTTTTCAGTTTTACAAGCATACATCTTAGATCTTAAGCCAACGAACTCTTCCAAGATCTTCCCTGCATTTTCATCCTTCATCTTCCCCAATACCTTTTTATTGACTCGCGGTATTCCATACCTGTTACCTTCTGCATAGTCAGATGTATCAAAGTAGTCAATCATTCCTTTCATATCCTCATAAAAGTCCTCGGTCTGTATGTCATAGATGTAACTGTCAGTGTCCATGTACAATAGCTTGATATCGTCCCCGTATTTAGGCTTCATAAGATTATAATGGAAGTCGTACATCAGATGCTTCGATAGATCTAATATACTCATGCCGATGTATATTGGCTTATTAAAGATCACTTTCGTCTTGTTCATATGCATGGCGGCTAACCTTTCGTCGAAAATGGTCCTCCCCTTGAAGTTGGGCTTAGCAATGAGCTTCTCCGCTTTCTTGGGATCACATACTAGTCTGATATCGAGTCGCTTCCTGATATTTTCCATCGTCTTGCCAAAGACCGAGTTGTTCATGAGTTTGAAGAAGTCTTTCTCAAAGTTATTGGTTGCCTTGGTCCTCATTTCAGTGTTCAGGTCTATGTATCTCTTCAACCAGGGAGACTGCTGAAACTCCAACACTTTGTGCACCTTTTTGAGCTTCATCCCCAACTGCAACAGTTGCTTCAAAACCCTGTAATGAACCACATAATGTTCTTTGTCATAGAGGGTCGTCAGTAGTTTTGGTTGTTTTGAGCCATCGGGCATCCTGCTCTCAGGTGCTAGAGGTAGGTCTGAATGGAGGTTGTGCAGATGGGCTGGGTACTGTAGGTCGCAATCGACGATGTATCCTGTGTCTGAGTCATCCGCTACTTGGGTCACATCTGACACAGTGCTCCACTTGAAGCCACCATGCGGTAGGTATTGACTCATGGCCCACCCGTAAAGGTTGTTGGCGTCAAGGTACATCAGGTAATTGGACTTCTTGTTCTCGTCATAGTCCTTCATGTACTTGTTGTTCGCCCTCCCATATCGGTTACAACACTGAGAGACACCTCCTCTGGTCCCCTTTTCTAGCATGAGTATCATGTCATAGTCTGTCAACAGCTCTAACTCGACCTCTGTGGTTTTGAGCATGGCATCCCAGGAGAGTCCAGGTGCGGTGAAGTACCATGCAGGATCCAACTTATAGGTCTTTAGACAGACATCTCGAAAGTGCTCCATGATGTCGGCAAGGATGAGTACATCAGTCTTCACATACAAATCGGAATATCCACCCAATGTCCTAATGTTGAAGGCCCTCCATACCCTTTTGGCGTGCTCGTAGTCCTCATCCTTTATGTGAGACTCATTCAATTGGTTGTAAAAGTCTTCTTGTGGGGGCAGCTTGGTCTCTTCGCATTTGTCCCACGAGTCCATGTAATCGTATGGATAGACGCCTTTTCGGGTGACGAGGTCTAGCTTGTCCTTGGGGAAGTACTTGGCTGTCTCCCTGAACTCCTTTACGTTCTTCGCAAGACTGTCTAGGCTAGCAGCCATGAACTTGAACGAGTCGACAAACCTCAACTTTATGCCAGGCAACTTTACTTTCTTCCCATCGCCTACATCTAACATCTTTGCCCCGACCTCCTTGCTGAATGAAATGTACCTCTCCTCGTTGTTCGGAATGACATCAATGTCTCCTTTCTCCCCACCGAGCTCCTTTATGAAGAGATGGGCGTCGTAGCCAGAGAGGTTGTGGATAAACACCGGAATGAACGAAGGCTCTTGGTACTTTAGGTTGCAAAGGTTGTGAGCAGGCCCTCTGTAGTTCGATTCACATTTCGCCGGATCAAGAAGATGGTCATAATCTCTGACCTTTCGGAAGTCTGGTTCATCCTTGGGTGAATAGGGGGAGGGTTTCTTCCTGATGTCTCCGCCACAGATATGGCAAACATGGGTCCTTTGGAAGTGCTCTTCATCTTCGGTGGTCATTTTAATGGGTTGCTTCTTATCATAAATGTTCTTTATCGCTAGCGCCTCAGCCTTCACTGTATCAAAGAACAGTTTGGTGGCATTGGGTCCTCTGTACGTGATTGGTGCCTTGTAGTCTGCATGTTTATACTTGATGTAGACAGTGAAGCTCATAGGCTCGTGCTTTTGATACTTATGCAAGAAGGATGCGTCTTCATTGGGATGACAGCTGTTTATCTTGTTTGTCAAGCACTCGAAGTCTCCATACATCACAAAGGGTACTCGCAATGACCTTTGGTAGTTTTTGAACCTCAGAGATTCGTCTTCCTTAGGCATTACAATCTTTACTGGCGTGTTCTTCCTACAATCCGTCTCATGAACTTGAAGGTCCTCCTCAGAGTGATAAAATAACAGGCACCTTTCACAGGGATATACTCTTTTCTCATGTTTAGTTAATTGAGCACTTATTAATTTCGACATGTCTTTTATCCAACAGTAATGACTGTTTCCTTCTTTATTCCTTGTGTACAGCAAATTGACGTGTTTGTCTTCCTTATTTTTAGTGATTCTCAATGGGTAAATGTCATTACCTTCGTATGAGTATATGCTCACCGATATGTCATTCAACTTCTCGAACCTGTTAAATACTCTGTCTTCCATCTGCACTGGGAACTCAATGCCTTCGAACTTTAGCTCATTCTCATACGGTTTATATTTGGTGACTCTTTGGGCATCTTTTTCCATAGGGTGCAGTGCAGAGAGTATTGCCCACATGAAACACTTATTATCCTCATTTTGTACGTTTATGACGGCTTTTTTAGCTTTAATTCTTTTCGGTAAATCAATGTAGGATGAGCCTCTCAGTGGGTTGTATTTATTGATCCTCACCTCAAGGCTTTTAATTCTGGCAAGCGTCCAGCCTGAACCCCTTGCAACAAACTCCTCCATTTCTGTCAATAACTTTTGGATAACCGATCTGTAATAAGCTACCAAATCAGTTGACTCTAAGATGACTTCATTTGTTGTTTTAAAGTTCATCTCCATTTCTTCCCTCATTCCATCTTCCCCTTTTTGATAGTCGCAGAGGAACTGGAAATTAACCTTGAGACCATGCAGTCTTTTCAGATGTTTAGCGATCAGACCCCGGACCTGTGATGAAACATCGTTCAGAAAGTCTTTGGGAAGCATCAGATTGTGTTCGTTTTGGATATCATACGTCTTCAAACGAGATTCATAGGCTGTCTCAACTTCATGGGGGGTATATAGCCTTCTCTCTCGTGAATCTGAAAACAGGTCGGAGTCAAATGCGAAGTGACGGTTAAACAATACGCTTTCTATGTATGCTATGATGTCCGCCTTCCTTCCTAGCTTGGAATAGCCCGCAATACCATGCGTTCGACAAAATTCACGTAGTTGGTTAATGGTCATATGATGCAGCCCCTGCATATTGTCAAAATCATCTCTGTGAACCTCCTGGCTGGCCTTCTTAGGCTTATAGTTTTGATGAGCTTTAGTTTGTAAGTGCTTATTTATGCTAGATTCCTTTATTAACTTTCCGCAACACCTGATTTTTAGCTCCCTCTTCTTCTTTCGCTTGATAAACAAGTGATTGTGGAACCTGGAAAAGCCGTTGTGGTATTGAATGAGGGCGATCAGTTCCACCTTTTTAAGTTTCGAGTATCCTCGAATATCATTTTCTCGGCAGTAATCTTGTAACTGTCGAACTGTTTTTGATTGAAAATCCATTTTGTCTTTCTATATACTGCAAACCTTCTCTTTAAATGCTTTTATTATTCACTAGGTATTATTAATCAATTACCCAT
The DNA here is from genome assembly GCF_044657685.1 of Stegodyphus dumicola. NCBI lineage: Eukaryota > Metazoa > Arthropoda > Arachnida > Araneae > Eresidae > Stegodyphus > Stegodyphus dumicola. The sequence continues at coordinate 136,425,063 of NC_140781.1, read as the reverse complement.
TGTCTCTCCTTTGACGCTCTAGAAGCCATACATAATGGTGCACTGATGGTATAAATTAATACCCTCACTAAATATACCATGCCAGTGGATTATGTGGGGGACGAATGCCCCCTTGCAAAAGAAGCATGCGATGAAGAGGAAAAGTGGCGTTTGTAAAAGCGGCGTTTTCTAAAAGTGGGTTCGATTTTTAATGGAGGGTTGGAGAGCTATTGTTTTCTAAAAGTGGGTGCGGTTTTAATGGGGGGCTTTGAGAGCCATTGTTTTCTAAAAGTGGGTGCGGTTTTAATGGGGGCTTTGAGAGCCATTGTTTTAAAAAATTATATGGGTGAAACAGAGCCATTACATTTCTAAAAGTGGGTGGGATTTTTATGGGAGGGTAAATGGCTCTGCGCCAGCTCCGGCATATATACACTACTCACATTTCCTATGTTTTTATCTAAATTTATTTTCTGCATAAATAAGCAATTCCTAATACGTTGGAAGTATTAGACTCATTAGAGGACAAATAACAACTACAAAGTGCAAAAATACATAGTTTCAATCTAGTAACAAATTTTTAGTTGAAGAAATAAAGCTAGATAATGCTAGTACTAACGCATTTATAGTTTGTTTGAAAGAGTGAAGTGAAAACATAGTTTGAAGGAAATATCATGTTTAGAAGACAATGTTTAGTAAGATAAAATATTACAGAAATTTCTATTTTAATTACATGAATTGAATAATGTTCTGATTCTGCATTTATGTCCATGATTTGAATGTCCAGAGAATAAAAGAAAATTCTAAAGAATATTTTGAGAAATCACATTAAGGAAATGAAATTAACGTCAGATAAGTCCTATTCTGAAGTCTCCGTAGGTTTTCCGTCCATATTCCAGAATATAAAATTCATAGAGTAAAAGGTGATACCAAATCTATTTCAACAGTTGAAAAATAAACTAATAAGAGTTTCAGTTATGAATAGGAATCTATCATATAAAGCAATTATATTGTATGTCTCAGTTGAGCGCCTGAGAACTAAATAAGGACTGTCGAATAGAGAGGAGGCCCACCAGCGGCCGAGCAGTAAAGACGCTGAATACTGGTAGTTCGGTCCGAGGTTCGGATCCTGCGAACGGGCTGGCTGCATAGGCGTTTTCGTGGTTTTCCCCATGTGTAACGTGTATACGAGCCAGTTTCCCTTAGAAAGTCCTCCCTGAAGGCTTCCCTCCCATTAGGCAGATAGCCCTAGTGTGCTTTGTCATAATTAAATAAACCAAACCAAACGAATAGAGAGGAATTGCTTCGGTCTGTCGTTATAGCTAGAAAATACTGGTACCGGTCAAAGATACAAAATTTCATATTTCATGTAAAACAAAAAAGTGAGAATGAAAACAATGCTTGTTTTAAAAATATTCTATGAAACCTTAAGTGACATTTTAATAGTCCTCATCACAAATGATTTTATTTTGCTTTTGTATATTTAAAAATATAACTGTGTGTGCTGTGTAATACAGTTTAAATGTGTATTTATTTTAAAACCTGTCTATCATTACTTAGTTTACAGGATAACTGGATAATATGTAACTGACTTTAAAGGTAATATAAACAAATAATTAAAAAAAGTGTGGTTACAAACTTTATTTTTCTTAAGCGTTGATCTTAGACCTTTTCAAAATGAGGAAGAGGAATTTATGAGATTACGTTCAGGATAATTATTATATAAGGTATTTTCTCTCTCCTTTTCGCATACCTTCGAGGTGTAATTGAAAGCATACTCGACGCGCATTAGAGAGGTCCAGGGTTTGAGCCCCGACGATGACACTGGTCATTTTTCACATCTCCTGCTTCAAAAGACCCTAATGACTCTACAAGTTTTACAAATACAAAACGTTTTTATGATGTCGCAGCAGACCAAAATGTTAAGTCAGAATTCTTTCTGTGCTTCGGAGTCAAATATCAAAAGGTCTCACACTTGCACTCGCAAAATTCGAGATAATGTTATACAATAAATGTTTTTACTTTGATCCTATTTCTTCCGAAATTTAAAGAACTTTTAAGGTTTTTCTCGAATTTTTTATGCGCCTGAAATATTGATAGAGGTTTATGGAAAATCCATTTCTTGAATTTTTCATAAACCTCGGTATCAATGTTTCCGGACCATTTGAGAATTAGTAATAAAATACGCATATAGGTAACATTTATAGCGTATGAATTTAAGGATTGGCTTGAGTCATACCATAATTCAGTTATAGCACAAATATTACACCAAAGCACCTTAAGGGCAATATGCCTAACAATATGAATGTCTTAGCATGATTTAAGAAACATTTATTCATATTCATGCTACACAGGGAGCAACCTACGAAAGCAGCATGCAGTCAGCTCATACTCACGTCCCCAGGAGCCAAGCGAGGCACAGATGTGAAGAAATATAGAAAATCTGAAATAAAAGTTAATAGCATTGCTGTGTATCATTCAAGAGCGCATCAAATAAATAAGTAATCGAAGTTAATTGCAAAATTTCATGAATAATATAACATTTCTCATTTTATAATGAAAAAAATAAATAAATAAACGTGCTATCATAGGAATAAACTGCATTTCAATCAATCAGAATCAAGGAGCATAGAAATTATTGTAGAAGTTGTAGAAATATAAAACCTAACTGGTCATATAAATTTAAAACGAAAATGATCCATACACTTTTCTAAATAAAATTCGACATGTATATTTTTTTTCTTATGGAAAAAATATACAGCACTTAGCACTACACCATCCTTAAGTTTCTGGGCTTCACATTCGTTAACCACGTTTGATGCAAATTGAAAGAATTCTACCTTAAATTGGATTCAATGTTTTCCAAACATATGAGACTGAATGAACTAAAATGAAAAAGTTAATTTAAATCAGAAATTTTGCATTTCTTGGCGGTTTAAAATGACAACATTTGGATTTCAGCCAGGGCAATTACTCATTATACAATTCAGTTAGTTTCAGGTTTTTTTCAATTAAAAAAACGATTCCTTTCATAAAAAGAAATCACATTTCCAGACATTTTAGTATCACCTTCATCACTAACATGTTAAAGTCCGTTTTATCAAACTTTAACCGTTGTTTTTTCAGTATTCGTATTTGTTTAAAGGTTAATATTAATAATAATTCTTCATCTATCTGCAAAAATATTTTCTTCCGGCAAAGATTTTAGATTTTCAAATTGATTAATACATAAGTTTCCCTTTCTTTTTAGAAAGATCTTAAGAATAGCTTCTTCTCTAGTTCTAAAATTAATTTTATTTAATTTTAAATTAATTCCTTTTAAATTAATTATAAAATTAATTCATTGAGAGAAAAGCATTAGTTCATATTCCTAAATTTAATTAAATCTGCTTTAACTGCAATGTTAGTGGTCATTTTTATATACTTTTAAATTAAGAAATCAATATTACTAAAATATTTTTTAGTTTCCAATATCCAGTAGATGCTTTTTATTATAATACGTTTGTTGCCATAAATTGCATTCTACTAAAGATTTCAATATTATTATCCTATTACAACTGAAATAAATCGACTGAAATATCTACATCTCGTTAATTTAATTCCTGAAAAATTAGAATTGGTTATAACTGTTTTAGAAAGTTTTTCTGATAACCTAAATTGTAAACTATGATTCTACTTTTACTATAACTTCAGTTTTAGCAGTAACGAAACGGTTCACAATTATTTGAATTTTAATTCTAAATTACCTCGGAATTCTCCATTTTTAGACCAAAATTATTAAGTATACTGTTGACATTTCGAGTAGTTTCATTACGTGGTATAAAATCTCTTTTAAGTCTTAAAAACGTTTTCTGGAAGCAGGATATAGCAATGTTGATGCTCAGCTTGGGAGCAAAACCGATTTTCTAGTACTCATGATTTCATATTTATGTGTCATTATGAATTTAACACTTATTGAGTCATGAAAGCTATGGCCAGTCAGCTATGCGTATTGTGTTTTGTTCTAATAAATCTGTAAACACTATCTCGGCTTTTATCTTTTGCATATTCATAAAGGGGTCGTTAACAGCATAGCTAATAATAAAACACTGGACCATTAAGTTTGCAAATTACGAACTGTTCTGATTTATTATATAATATTCCTCATTAGTATAATTAAGAGACAAGTACGTAAAATTCTGTTTTGCATTAGTTTTAATAACTTTCATCAAAAGAACGTCCCTATAGGATATGATTTACATGCCTCAAATCCCGAAGGCAAATGCTGATCCGTCCTTCTTTAAACAAAATAATAGCAGTGATGCAATTAATTATTAGCGTGGTTTCTGACGTCATCATGTCTATTGTGAAAACAAGCGGGGAAACTCTTGTTTTAAACCTGAGTCTAATTCATGCCTTTTGTTCAGCAGAGCTTTCTTGAGGTAGGGTCATTTGGATGAAAAATGTTCTTCTATTATATGCCTGCTTCCTGTTCTTGATTAAATGAATATAAACGGTGAACGACATCCTTTAGTGATATGTTTGGACTTGTTTTTTGACACATTTTTAGCATCATAAGAAGCGAGGCAGAGCACATATTCAAAAGCTTGTGTCACTAATTATAAACGAGGAACGTGCCTCTTATTATTTTGCAGAGATTTTGTACCGTATGATTATTTATGGGTGTTCCATGTTCCGGGAGAAATTAATTTTAATAACCTTTGGCTATAATTTATGTGTGTCAGAAAGAAATAAATCTAAGACAAGAAAAATCACCATTTCCTTCCTGCATAAATTCTGACATCTTTATTTTTTTCTGTGGACGAGCTCCTGCTAATAGAAAGCTGTTAAAGCTCTAAACATTGTTTATGCTTTACGTTACATAATGTTATTCTTATCCAAACAGTTTTATTTCTGAATCCAGTTTTCAAATATATTTATTCATTCACAGCTACGTACACAGGCAGTAGAACTTACTTTATACACTAAAATAGTAGAATGCTTTTGTAGGTTTGTGCTAAGCTAACATTAAAAAACTCAAACTGATGTTTTGCATTTCAGTTAAAATTTTCCTTAATAGTTTTTCATTGCGTAACTTTGCTGAAATCTTGGTTAGTATTACCTGCTACTGGATGGAATTTGAACTGAAAAATTAAGGAGATTGTATTCTAATTAGAAATTATTGTAATTATTTTGCAACGTTTTACTTTCCTTTTATTTATTTATTTATTTTTGTATTTGAAGTGTACTCAATGAATAACTTAGTAAAAGTGTGTCAAAAGCTTTGTACTCGACAATCAGGCTAATACATTTGGAAGGAAATTCATCACACTGCGGATTAATTACAGGCAGTTCTTATCTCTTCATTTTCGTTATAATGCTGCTCTAGATAATACACAGCCTATTTCTTCATCACGCCAGGTGTGATTTGAGCCAAGCGATATCAAGAATATGCTAAAATTAAGGTTGTAATCTGTGGATCTTCAAACTTGCTAATCTATCACTTTTTTAATTCGCCAGCAAATTTTTATCTAAATTAAGATATTTTCCAGAACTAAGAAAGTAACTAAGAAAAACCATTGAATATTTGGAAGATGCAAAAGAAATTCTCTACCACTTCAATGAAAATGATAGGCATACTAAGATGCTTACAAGTCAGTTAGATGAGCAACTTATAATATATATTATAATTACAACCAATATCCTTTTCTGTCGAATTTATGACAACTGACTACTTGCAATAACAACTCTAGTGTCGCGTTATTTTTTCAATAATAAAATATGTGCAATGCTTCAAACAAGTTAATTCAAAAACTTTTCTGTCGGAAATACCATATACTGTGACTCAGATCAATGACTAAAATTATAATTAAAAGCATGCAGAATCTCAACTTAAGTAAAAAGCGTTTATAGCCCTAAAAGCATTTTAAAAACTTCATAATCTTTCAAATATGCCTATTGACTAAAATAAATTCTAACGGCGTATAGTTTTGTGTCTCGGTCTTTAATTTTCAGTTTGTGGAAGTTCTGTAGAAGTTGCAATTGAAAGCCTTTTCCACAGAAATCGCATTGACAGAAATGTAAGAAACAGGAATGTGTTGTAGAGAATACATAAGCAGGAAAGAAGAGAGACCATGAGAAAAACCGTACACCCATATAATAGAAACTAATTCAATTTTGTCTCCGTATCTATCCTGAAGTGGCGCATTTATCCTTCAGCAACAAAATATGAAAGCATGTATGGATCTTGATGCCTTGCGAAACTGCTCTTTAGTCTGTATCAAAACCATTATTTTCTGTGTAATTTAGGGAAGCCATTTGCAAACAATAAGTGAGGTTTAAAAATTAAAAGAAACAAATCCTGGCTAAATCTCTTTTACAAAAACTGGTTTTTATGCAGTGCTTTCTAACTAGCACTTGGTTCAGACTGACTTGTGAACATATTCTACAAAATGCTATCAGAAAACAGAAATCGATAGAAAAATCTGTTGAAACTGGATCAGCTACTAATAGACTTATGATGAATTCAAAATGATAAAAGAAAATATTACTTTGAATTTTAGCTTTTATTTAAGCATAAGATTTAAGATAACTTTAATTTATTTGCATTCACATAACAGTTATCTGTAGGATATTTTTGAATAAATTTGTAAATAAAAGAGTTAAGTTTTGCGTTACATTTAATACAAATAAAGCAGGTTTCATAGTTAACGTTGGAGAATACCCACGTGAAAGAGGAAAAAAGTAATTTACTAAAAAATATTCACTTTAGGTTTCATTAAAAATTAAAGAGAGAGTATGTTTTGGAGATAAAATGGAATTTTTTAATATTAAATTTCATTTAAAATTACTTAGTATTAAAAAATATTGTTGTAGGTTATGATTCCACTAACAATAGTGGAATTTGAGCAGTATGTTTCGAAACACCTTGTTATAGTAGTGTTTTATTTCGCGCTTTCTTACATACTCTTAGTGCTTTATTACATTTAACCTAATTTACAGCAGCAAGCTAAATGGGCAGAATTACATATTTCGGATAAAACTTTTCTCACATGGCAAATGGTAACATATACTATTTTACGATTAAAAGTAGAAATAAATAAAAGGAAAAGTATGCATTATGCTACAAGTATTGTGATACATTTTTATATCTACACCCCAGACACAACTGTACTACAATACATGTATATATGCACATAATGTAAATTAATTTTCTTGCAATGCTTTTAGTTCCTTTTTCTCTTTTGATTTCCTTTTCTATGTTTTCATCTCCAGGATGACAGCAGATTTATTAAAAATGATAATGAATGACTTTTGCCAAAATTAAAGATGAAAGTGCTATTTTGGAATATATTTTGAGTAAAATCTTTAAAATATCCCGTTTGATATTTTATTTTCATTTAAATGGCTTAAAGAAAAGACATGGATTAACTCGTTGGTTAATGACAATAAAGAAGCTCACCAGGCCTACCTGCCTTACGAAGGATGTCCTTGTCGAGAACGTTTTGAGGATTATTGGTTCAAATGTACCTTATATATGAGGAAAACCACAAAATCCTCATAGCAAGGGGGATTTTGTTCTTTTTTTTATTAATAGTTATTACTTTTTAATTTACTCAAGTACTGTGCCACGAATGTATATTGAGATACGAATGATGAAATTTATTGTAAAGTAGACTTTTGGTTTGTCTTCGCTTTCTTATTTTACAATGTCTTCACTTTATTTTACAATATTTGAAAGATTCCTTGAAAATTAGAGCTAACCTCATCCGATGAAATAACAACTCCCTAACATGACAAAAACAAAGAGGATGCTCTGAAGGCACATGGACGAGCGCAGACCTTTGTAATTTGATTACTTCACATATATGGCCATCACACACAGCAGCGATTGCATGCGGTGTATTGTATGATGTTTTGACATTTGTTGTCAGTGATTGCACTCGTGACATTCTACAGAATAATATCCAAGAAGTCACAAATATCTACAGCAAACCTATGCAAGGAAGAAAAATTAATCATTTCCGAAGAATATTCTCAAGCAGCTGTCTCTCACAAAAAGCGTCAAACTAGACTTGTAACCCAATATTTATAATAAAAAGAAAAATATATCAATATTCGTAAGAAAATGAAATATTTAGGAGTAATTCTCGACAAGTTTTCTTGGATAATGAAATGAAAAGAGAAACTAGTTTTATTGCTCCAAGACTCCGTAGAATGCAGGGCTAAAATTGAGGTTTAAAACCAACAATTCAAAAATCATATATAGTGTTATAACACAAAACGGGTCACGTAATCATCACTTCGGCAATTCCTGTAACATAAAAGAAACGTCTTCTCATTAATAGTATACATAAACCTTTCCTTCTTAATACATTAACAATGTGTGGAGTATCTATTTCGTGTCATTAACCAGTTATTCTATATTAATTAACTTTTCTGATTTTTTTGCTATTCCTTTTCCAGCTAGAATGTTAATTTCTAGTTCGCTCGTATTTAAATGAAGTATAAAGATATAGTATCTAAGGAAAGGCTTTAGATGTTAGAATTAGAGCGTGTTCCGCCTGCTGAAGGCCACGTTGCTATTTGTTTCTCTTGCGAGCAGTTTATCTGCGGCACTGATGTATTCTTGCCATTAGGTTTGACACGGCGATATTAGGTCTGCCAACTTGCGCGTTTCTGTCTTTTTAGTTTTCGGCTGACTTACTATTAGTTTTAATTTAAATTATCTAACTTACTTTATAAATTGCAGCTGGTTCTGTAAGCACTAGACGTGCCTTAGGTTAACTTCAGCTGAGTTAAATAAAGGAGTACTTTACACCCCTTACACATATGTACTATGAATTCGTTCTAACAATTCTGCTGAAGCATTAAAATACTGAGGAAGTATTGAGGCTTGGAAAACACAGAAAGTTGCAGTCAAAGGCAGCATATGTTGACCCTAAAGATAAACACTGATGCCTTCGTCTGATAACAGCTATCAGATATCAACTGTGCCGGCCAAAATACAATTATATCTGAAAACTCAGTTCATCAGTGCTATCGGATGCGAGACTCAGTTGCAGACGTATCTCCTCACTTACCTCTGTAAATTTAATATCATATAGGTTACGAATACAGTAGGCCTGTGAACATAATAATCGGACATTGCAGCAATAGAAAAGAGAAGAATGGTCCGATGAGTCATGATTCTTTTAATATCACATCAATGGGCATGTCAGGCAAGCAGTCTTTCAGATGAACAGTTGATGTATACTTTTACTGCAAAACACAAACAGGCCATTGGTGGATTGGTGGAGGCGTTATGCTTTGGAGGATGTTTTCACGGGCGGGAGTAAGGTAAGGGCTTGTTGTCGCCTCCTGGTATATGACCATCGTTAGATACAATTTGCACCCTTTCGTGGCTTCTGCCTCTTCGACAGGAAATGGACTCTTCAAGTAGTGCAACATGCTGATGAATATCAATTGATGCTTTGGCCTCCACACTCGCTACTCTTGAACACAGCCGTCCAGCCGGTATAATGATTGGCAACGCTAGCTGCCATACGGATAACTCCGTTTTCGAGTCAAGGAGAAAGCATGGATTTTTGTAAGCGTATAGTTGCTGGACGGCAAAAGGACACTCAAAATACACTGCGAGTCAAAAGTCCTCTCGAGAAGTAGTTAGTAGAGAAAAGGGGGTTGGAGACCCTCGGACCGTCCTCCGTAGTGTTCTCTTTCAAAACTGGGCGGGGAATGCAGCAGTTGGCATGACCTGGTGATAACTACGAAAATGCACATGTACCGGCCTTGCTTCCACCTGTACCTATATACTGAACATATCTAGGATGCCAAGGGGAGCCAGCTATAGATCACCAACCACCTCTTTATAATCTATGGGAATTAAATGACCTCTGATTGCAAATTTGGTACAATCTTTCTTTGGATACTTGCCAAGGACATGTAGAAGAAATGTCATGATTGGATACAGTTGTTCTGCATACCAAAGTTTAAGCAGCTAGGCAGGCGTTCATAATATTCTGGCTGATTAGCGAGAATATGCAATTTTCACGCTGCAGCGTGAATATGCAACAAATCTTAACGTTTGTTAAGATTTGTTTTTCCTAAATATCTCATGTTTTACTAAAAATGGATGAAACGAAAACCTGTACATTCCTGATACTGGAAACGTCTATAAAAGAGTCTTCCTAAGTTTTTAAACCTTGTTTTATGCTGCTATGCATTGGTCAGCTAAGAGGCTGGCATGTGCCCTCATGGTGAGAAACATGAGACATTTATTTCGAATTTCACAAGCCTTTGAAATAGGCAGTTTATTTGTGTCATTAGACATGACAAAAGATCTTTCAACGCTTTTTGCAGCTTTAATTACACAGTTTTATAATTTATAATGCTACATTTTATAATTTATAATCTAAGTGACTTAAACAGAAATTAGTTTCCTCGTGATTTCAGTTCTTAGATTATTTTCAAGAATACAATTAATTCATATAGTACTTGTGTAATTTTAAATGTACTTCTTAAAAACACGCCCTTGAGATACTATAAAAATATCCCCCGAAGTATAACACCTTCACCATCGTCATCATTTCGATGGATTTGTAATACATCAATATAATAGTTTTATGACATCTACAGTATTAGTTATAATTAATGACATACACTTTTTAATGTCATATATAATGAATAATTGTTTTTCTCTCTCATTATACTCACTTTTCACATCAGTCGAAATGAAGAATCATTTCATGATTAATGTTATGCAGCGGCGGAAAATTTCAGTCCATTTCTTTCCAAACAGGGAAGGACGTGAAATTGAAATAATGTGCCCACCAGCGGCCGAGCGGTAAAGTCGCTGAACACTGGTAGTTCGGTTCGAGGTTCGAATCCCGCGAACGGGCTGGCTGCATGGGTGTTTTCGTGGTTTTCCCCATGTGTAACGTGTATACGAGCCAGTTTCCCTTAGAAAGTCCTCCACGAAGGCATCCCTCCCTTTAGGCAGATAGCCCTAGTGTGCTTTGCCGTAATTAAATACACCAACACCAACACACCAAACAGGGAAACCAATAGAAGTGCTATATTCTTAGCGACATGTATGTGTCTATATGTGTTATTGATATTTATGGGTCTGTTAAATAACTTATATAGCTGTTTCCTTTTCTCAGTTAGTTTGGATTTAGAATTGACGAACAAACTCTCCAGTGCTTTTCAACTCCTTTTTTACATCTGCAGTTTTCCCACAACTCTATTAGTATTTATGAGACGAGTTTCACGCTCATCAATGTTTTTCACATTTTATTGCGCTGTATCCGTTCCTTCCTTAAATCGAACTCTGCATAGATCTATGTTTATGTTCACTGAAATTTGTATATGATGTTACTTAAACGGGAATTTCCAATCAGATGTAAACATGCAAATTTATCATTAAAGTAAGAACATAAGCTTTATTTCAGAATAGAGATACCTTTTGCGAATGATTATAAAAAGACTACACTCTAAATATCAGGAAATAACAAGAAATGCTAGTATATTTCTACACAACAAAAACCAGGGAAGTTTTAACGTATAAGATAAAAGTATGGATTAAGTACTGCCCTCAACTTATCAATATTCTTCTCCATTTTAAAGAATTATATTTTAACGTATATTACATATTAACTCATATAAAGTGTTACTTATAATTCTAAGAAGTCTACCGTCTCTAACAAGTAAAATAATATAAACTTAAAGCCTTTCTTGTGTACGTAAAACTTATTATTAACTTCGCGTGAAGTAGCTCACATAGTTCTAAAATAATACTAGTTATTTTAACTAATAAAACTTTAAGTACAATATAAAAATTAATTTTAAACTTTATTTCTTATTTGAATGAAATTGTAACACTGATTTGACCTGTCTTCATTCACTAGCTTCTGTGACACCTTTTATTTATAAATTATGATACCTTCATTTTATACATTATGGCACAACAGTATCAGTGAAAAGGCATATGGTTTACTTAAAATAAAAATGGCTAAATCGCCTTATTAAGCGCTTTTTTTAGATTATAAATAAAATCATTATGAGATAGAATATGTGAGATAAAAATGTGCGAAAATGCATTGAATGAAAAAAGAACTAAACAAGTTTAGCTAATGAAGAAATTTTGTAATTAACCGTTTAAATTTATTACCATGTAAAAAGTTCAAAATGCGGACATTTGTCACAAAGAAGTCTTTCAGCATTGAGCTTTCACTAAACTATTAAAAGCCTCTTCAATTTCAGGATGTGGAAAAATTTTAATTATGCATGATTGTTCAGAGATTCTACAAGAGCATCTTAGTTACTAACTTAATAAACTCCAATAATGTCGATGTTTCCTGTTGTTTTTTCACCAGTGTTTGTTTGATTAACAAATTAACTGACTCGCATTTTTGATTTCTTTGGCAAATGATATTGAGACATTTTCCTCTCACCGCTTGGAAACTGAACAGTACTGCTGGTAATGCACTTGCTTCATATCAAATATAATTGAACAACATTAGGCCTGATGTTCTAATTAAATCTTAATATTTTGGAAGCTTAAGATTTTACGACGTTACAACTAACTTCCAGTAGTAAAGGAACGCTTTGCTACAAAATTCTTTTCCAGATATTTAAATGAAACAAACGTTCCTTTGAAATTGAGTAAAAGCCAAAGGAATAGTATAAATGGTGTTATGTAATAAAATTGTACGGCCGTGTGTACCTGGATTAAGCAGAAAAAGATAATTATGCTAACTAGCATGCAACAAAGTTTTAGTGTTTTTCCAATTTCATTTTAGAATCATCTTGCAAAACTTCTATTTAAGAATAAATGAAGGTATCGTTAATTTATAGGAAGCTAAGAATATTAAGCAGGCATTTATGTTTAACACATTTATTTAAACATTTTCTCAAATAACGTATTATAATATTTCAAACGGGTCGAGATTACTTTTTGGCGAATAAATTTGAAACTTTTCACTCTATTAATATTAATTTATTATCAGAGATGCATTACAATTTTATTAGCTTTGTTTCGTTTTCTGGCTGTTTTCACATCAGTAGAAATGAAAATGCCATTTCAATATTTAAACTATTTTTTTAAATACAGTAGTGATTTATAGAAGCTTCAACATTTAATCTTATTGACGTCTCAAATGAGAATTTCTTATGCTTAATTAATTCTAACTGAATAAACAACTATTATGGAAGAAACACCAGTGTGCTATTCTAAGTTAAGGTGGTTTTAAAATGTTTCAACATAGCCTTTTCTAGATTTGCAAGTTGAATTTATGAGTAACATAAAATAACAATAAATCCATTCATAGCAGTAAGATTAAAATATTAAAAAGAAAATTACTAATGTAAGTTATATTATTAAATTCTGGCCGTCTAGACATAGACAACATATTCCAAACTTTAAATAAGTACGAATAAACCATGCAATTAAAATTCAATTTATTTGTATTGTTGTTTAAATTTCTGTAAGATGTTATAACGATGATTCTATTATTTGAAAGTTTTCTTTAAAATACGTGTGAGGAACAGTGTTATTTTGCATTAACAGGTTACTTTCTTAAGCTCTATTGGTAAAGGTAATTTAATCTCTGTATCTAATTCCAGACCTGATATTTTACGTAATTTACATGCCAAAATTCTGATTATTATAAAATATTTAGAGTTGCATTAAACCACTAATGCAAAACAATTAATTAATGAGAATTTGTTAAATATTCTTACTGAAACAAAATTATAGGAAGAAGCAGCTTCCAAATTCACACTCTATTAAATAATGAGACTAAGTAGACGGAAAGTAATTTCAGATATTCATTAGTGTTTATTGAACAAGTTTCTGCTTTCTATTTAAACAGCATATAATTTAAAAGCTGATTACATACATTTTCATTAATATTGTTGAACCACTTGATCACATTTTTAAGAATAAAGGTACTTCAAATTACAAAATTCTTGCAACGAAGGAAATCAAAATTTCCCAATAACAGTCGCCATGTGATTTTTCAAGCGTGATCAAGCATATGAACGAAACAAGATATGTAAAATTTGACAGTCGCTCGCAACTTTCAGAACACGGCGTATAAAATGACGTACCCGACCGCAGTATCTTCAGCCATAGTTTGACGAAAATAATGCATAATTGAAGTAATCTATCATTAACGAGCCCATGTTACCAGTATTCTGGAATTCCATGCTAATATGTTGGTGACTTTGTGCCACTTGAAGTCTCAAGAAGAAAATTTACCGCACTTTATTCGGTGTTGTCTATTGTTTTCGAGCCATTATTGCTATGGACTTTTGTTGCTCTGACAGGTTTAATAACTCGCGCATAAAGCTCTTGGGCAATTTACGTTGAAACCATGCTAGATATTTCTATGTCACCTCCACCATTGGTTTTGTATCACAACTTGAAATTTACAAGCCATTTGGATAATCATTCAGTATATTTAATACTCTTCCAACATTACTTGTAGATGGCCGAATATGACCATGCTCCGTATCACGGTACTCAAGTACTCCGTACAATACGCATGCCGCCTACCAGGAATGAACCTTACCACACAAGGATAGACGGATAGTACGATAGCAAAATCAGAAATTAATTATATTGCACCAAACACAAGTTATATCAATTCTATTTAGTGGCAATCACATAATTAAAAAATCACTAAACTGAAACATGCGAAACGTTGCAAAGGTGATTAAAACTCAAATCATGAGTAAAATGTAAAAGCTGGTAAAATCACAAAACCGTGATATTCATTTAAAATATATTAAAATGCTAAACTACAACTACCCACATTAATTTAAATTAAATAATAATAAACTGTCTCTTTTACGTACCTAAATATATTAGAACTGACCTCTTTTCTTATTAATCGATCAAGTGGCAAGTAGCAGGCATTAAAATACTTCAAACGAACCTCTTAATACGGACCGTCAATCAAGATATAACGCTCAGGAGGAAAAGAAAAGTAAAACTAAAAATATTTGGGGAGAATAAAATAAAGTCTTTACAATATTTCCCTCCAGAATTTAAATATTTGAAAATAAGGTCTTGAAACGAACTGTTCGAAAAATCTAAAATCTAACGTAAACTTGAACAGCCAGCCTTACAATATAATGCTTCTTAAATAATTTAAATTTGAAATTTAACAATACATATTCAAGGAATATAAGTTGTAATCATGGATAATATTTTTTTTTTCGTTAAGTCTCATGTCTAGTTGATCTGAAAGGAAATTAATATTAGTGGAAATTCTAGATTCATGCATTTCACAAGACAATTCATGAACTTTATTTTCACTTTCACAAGTGTAATTTTCCACCTCCTAGCTTTTCAGCATATGCGTGAACTGAAATCTTTAAACACAAGTAAAAGTGGTATGGTTAAATAACAATTTCTGCCTCTGACCGACAGCCTACATGTTAATAATCTCAAACACACTAGACTTCAACAGACTCCCTATTTTCAGTGTCATCCTAGTGTACTTATTGAATATGCAATAACTTTGTGTTCAGCCTGAAAGCCTACTTATCATTAAGATACCTAAGCTAGCTTAAATTTCAATTTCTGAATACATTTACAAATAAGTTTACAAAGTTACATATTCTTTACATTCAGAAAGACACATTTACATTAAACACAATTGAAAAACACTGTATAGTATATGTAGAGAGAGTGTGTGTTTTTCAATATATAGACAAGTTTCCAGTTTCTTACATCCAGATTAAACGAAGTTGCTAAAATTAACCATTTTATCTCGCCAAATCGCAGGAAAACGTTTCTCGATCAATGGCGTTATTCTTGAGGCGAACAAAACATTTCCGCTTCTTCATGCAGCAATAAGAAACATGTAAGATTTATCCAAAGTTTTTAACAGTTATCTTTAGTTAAAGCTACTTTCATGTTCCTCCTAACTTCAGCTTACAATTTCCCACCATAATGTGTTTTTAGAATCGCGTTTAATGCAAATGAGTAGGAGCGGCATTTAAGTTGAAGTAACACTGACTTCGTTACAGAGCCAGACATTCTTAATAGCGCGCGTTTGGCAATTCAGAATTGTGGCTACACTCTCTCTAAGCTATTACTACGCTCGGCCGTATTTCAGGCCCTTGATAGCTTCGCCAGCTCAGTTGATATTTAGGTGCCAACTACTTAGAAATCTTGATAGCGTCGGCTATACCTTTTTAGCCAAGCATTAGTTAAGTTTTACTTCTTATTACTTTAAGTTCAAGCCCAAGTGGAGGCTTTGCTGTACGCTCTGACGGAGCCATCTGTTGAGATCTTATTTTGAGAAATAAAGAGTAATTAACCCTTCTTGGGTTTTACGTTTCTATTTCTAAACTAAAGCGATTATTCGCTTACCTGTTCAAGAGGTTCCTACACATTTAACTGTCTGACGAAAGTTTGGAACCCCACAAACAAAAACCTCACTTTAAGGCTAATAATTTAGCTAACTCTATAAGATGCAACTTGATGTATGTTCAAACATAACACTACTTGACTAGAAGAGAAACACGCTAATGTGACAATCAAAATCGTAAAAACAACCTTGTATTTAGCGTAAGTATATTAAAACACTCAATCGATTTCTGAGACTCCTTCCCCTTTATTTTTCTTCTTACTATGTATTTCTTTCTTCTGATGAGGAGGGACCTTTAGCTGCCCTCGAAATCGATTGAGTGTTTTAATATACTTACGCTAAATACAAGGTTGTTTTTACGATTTTGATAGCAGTACTAGCAAATAAATTCAAATTTTACTTATCTTTTTGAATTGGCGTACTCATTCATGCGTTTCTGCACAAACTCTTCCATAATGGAAATGTGCTTGCTGCGGCCACCCTTTATCGCCTTGCTGGCCGTTTCTCGTCAGACTGGGGATCCAAAAAAGAAACATCTGGTAGCTGTGCCTAGGCTGCAGCTGGCTGTCCTTGGCTAGGAGCTTTATTACTATCGGCATCACTGAAACTCTGCAATGAATATTTAAGGAGTGTCATAACACAACTGTAGTAATATTTTAAAATCTGATTGATATTGGTTTGCATTCTTCGCCATTGGTATTTTTAAGAACTACTGTGGTTTCTCGAATACGTTTGATTACAAACGACCCCTAAATTTACAGAAGAACTTCGCTACTTTTACATCGGAAGCACAGGATATGTGATGTTTCAATTTTAACACTTTTTCCCCTTCTTTTAAAATTTCATTCCCTCAGATATTTATCATAGTACAATTTTTTGCTTACATCTTGATATGTGAGAAGGTTTAATGCCTCAGCGACTGATTTCTTTATATCCGACATCTGAAACTACGGAGAAAACTTTTGCAGGAAAAATAGTCTATCTAGGGGTGTCATTATTTCCCTTCCTAGAAATAATTCCGCAGGCGTTTTTCCAGTCCCATCCTTGTATCATTGTACGTAATGCAAATTCAAGCTGATCAACCGAATTATCCCAACGTCTGATAGTTTTTAACGTAACTGCGAAATTTTAGCGATATTGCGATTGACTCTTTCTGTAATATTAGATTGTGGTCGATAAGCGAGCATCCAAGCCCTGCACATCTAGATCATGTAATAGCTGACTAATGAAGTGAGTCTTTGATATAGTTTTTAATGGTGCACCATATTTTAAAATAAATTTATTTAGAAGGGAATCTGCGACTATTTTAGCAGAAGCCCTTTTCAGAGGAATTATTTCTATCCATTTACTAATGATCTACAATTACAAGTAAGTAACGGTGTTAGTCGCTTTTCAGATGAGGTCCTAAGAGATTGATCCCGAACAATTTATTGGAGAAAGCAGCCTTAATTCCGTCTAGGTATCCGGCCGGTCGGTAATTAACATCATTAACTATTTGGCATATATGGCAAGATCTTACATACGATTTAACAATTTCTTGCAATTTTGGAAAGAATACCACCTCTTTCTAATACCGAGATACCTCTAACTGTCTTTCTAATACCGAGATGACGGAAGTCAGTGCATCATGTAATTCTTGCAAGACGCTAAATTTCAAACTCGTTCGAATGACGGAACTAAGTTCCCATTTTCATTAGCATCTTTTGAGAAAAACAAGAGATTATCGATAATTTCAAAATGGGCGGCTCTATCTCTAATTCTTAGCCGTATAATCTGGATGCTCAAAATTATATGGATCTTGTAGATACGCATAAAGGTTTTTAAATTCTGGATCCATTCTTAGTTCAACGATAACAGTATCTGGAGAGCTTTGAAGTTAACACTGTGCATTTAACTTGATTTTCCAATTCATCTAATTTAATGTGAGAAAGAACATCCGCGACAACATATTTTTACCAGGCAAATGTTTCAATACTAAATTATATTCTCTGTGCTGCAATGCCCACCTCATCAATCGAGGTGACAAGTTTTTACCTGAGTAAAGCCTATGAATAGCAGCATTGTCAGGGCAAACTGTTACGGATTGCTTTCAAAGTATACATGGAATTTTTGTACGCCAGTAGGACAGCTAGTGTTCCACGTTCAGTAGCCGTATAATTCTTCTGAGTAGGATTCAACATTTCACTGAAGAAGGCTGCTGGTACCCCTCTTGAGATAAGACAGCTCCTAAGGCAAAGTCGGGGAATCTGCAGATATTTCAAGCTGACCTTTTGGGTCAGGAACCTTTAGCACTGGTGCTGAAATTAAAGCTGCTTTTAACTACTCAAACGCACTATTGGCTTCCGCCGACCAACAAAATTTTGCTTTTTTTTATTTTTTAGTGTTAAGAGAAGCTCATTCCTACGTGCAAAATTTTTAATAAAGGACCCCTAATATGAGCCCATTCCGAGAAATGATACAAGTGTTTTTGCGTTATTTGGGGAGGGTAGTTGTTAATGGTGATAATATTTGAATCTTCGGTTTCGATACTTTTAGCAGAAATTTTATATCTAAATATTTCAAATCCTTTGCCTCGAATTTACATTTGTTATGATTCACATTTAAACCAGCATCTTGTAAAACTCTAAAGCCCTCCGTCAAATGTTTTATATGCCCGTCTATCGTATTGCTGGTAACGATTATGTCATCTAAATAGATTAACATGAATTTTTCGACAACTGACCGAAGAATTATGTCCATTGTCGTTGAAAAATAGCGTCAGCACCACATAAATAGAAAGGCATACGTAAAAATACTCAAACGCAAGATTTCGTCATAAACGTCGTACTAGTACATTCTCCGGTTTCATACTGATTTGAAAATAGCCAGAGATAAGATCTAGCGTTGTCGTATATCACGTAGAATATATTTGTCTAATTATCTCCTCTATGATCCGTAACGGGTAAACTGGGTACTTTTGTTTTATTAATTTAGTTTTCGATAATCTATAGCAAACCGCCATGATTTACTTTCCGTAGGGGGTAAATTATTCCTTTTGCGACATAATACGATTGGGCTTGCGAACGGACTACTAGAAGGCCCGATTATTTTATTTTTTAACATTTCTTTTCTTTACTCTTCAATTATTGCTTTCTTAACATAATCATACCTGTAGGGTTTGGCTAAATTAACTCATATGTTGATAGAGTGGTTTACTAGGTGAGTTAACTCTGGTTGGTCACTGAAAAGCTCTGCAAATTTTCTTACCAGTTCATGAATCTCCTTTTCGTCTTTTTTGTGTCATTTTATCCGCCATGTCCAGCGTCATGGTAGTCTCGTGTAATTTATTTTTACTTCCCATGCCTTGAGGAATTCCATACCTTAAATAACATAAGCTTGCAAATGTTAACTACAAAAAGATAACTTTTAGGTGCTCACCTTTTACCTGCACGTATAATGACAGTTTTCCAATACAAGCGCACCGTATTATTTGGGTTGCAATCACCGCTGTACCTTTGGTGTTGTATAACCTGTAGCAGCAGAAATTTTGACGAAACCATTTTCCTCCCAAACCCTGCTCTGTGGTTCCATGTCAAATAAAGCGATTGACGGCACGTTGTTTAAAAGAACTTGTACTTTACCAACACCGTATTCAGATGTATTTGGGAGGAATTTTTCTCTTCCAAGGGCCGCTGACCTCCCATTTTTTCAGCGCCCCTCAGAATTTTAACTACTTGGCTTTGTTTCTCTCCCTTTTGGAGTTATTTTCTCTTCGGTGAGAAATCTTTCTTGGATTTTGACTGCCGTTGTTCATCTGGATTAGGCATGCTGAAATTTCTGTACTCTTGCCCAAACCTCTGCGTGCGTTCATTGTTGGAAATGCGGCGGCTTTCGTACTTTGTGGCCAGCTTAAATAGAGTTTCTAAGGTCGACGGGTTCCTTATCACTATAAAATCTTGCGCTGGTTGGGGGGGGGCGGTAATCTTGGCAAGATAATTTGAAACATTTCGTCGTCGGGTTTTCTTCCATACTATAATTTAACCATTTGAATGTTCCGCAGAATAAATTTTGTGAGACCTTCCCTGTTAGTTTGGTACTGGCTGTACATTTCGGCTTCTAACTGCGCACGATTCTGTAGGACTGGGAAGGCTTTCAGAAGGGCGGTTTTGATGTTTTGGTGCGCTGGTGTACCTGGTCCTCCAATTAGGAATTTGCCAATGCCTTTATACCAAGTCAAGGCTTGTCCTCGAAGAACTGAAGTTGAAATTACCACTTTCTGGATTTCGTCCACTGTGTATAAATTAAAGTAGCCGTCCAACAAGTCCATAAATGCTGCTGCTGAACCTTTTCCATCAAATAAGCCCTGAGGACTTATCGAACCTATCAGGGTGTCGACGATGTAGCCAAATCTTTCCATAGGGTTTGCTTGAGTCACCGGTGCTGTGGACGCGGATGGGCTATCAACTATTTCCTTAGCTTAACTGAACGCTAAATCGGCAGTACACAGCAAAAGCCGAAACCTGGAAATATCAGTATAAACTGAAAGGTGTCTAACACCGAATAGGGAGCTAAATTCAAACAGGTAGCAAAAACTGGGAACTACTCCGCTAATTCTCTTTCCGAACTCTTGAAACGCAGCTTAAATACAGCTTCTGAAACTCGATTAGATTAGCATACTACGTCATTGAAGAATTAACATTTCGGCAGGAAACTGAAATCTGGATGGAAAAGGAAAGTAAAACTAAAAATAATTGGTTAGAATAAAATAATGTTTTTACAGAGGATGTGATTGAAGACACATATGAGATCCATGAAACTCTCCGACTCTGATGTCTTGCTTTTCTTGCTTTGCTTTCGCTTTTTCAAATTTTTTTTTTATTTGGCTCTAAGATTTGACAAAGGAGTATTTAAGAAAAATTCCCCAAACTTTTCTCTGTTGTCTCAGTGTCTCCTGACGAGCTCCACAATGGTTTTGTGTACTTTGAGGAATTTGCTGATATGACAGGTATAGAGAGTGCAGCGGCCTGAATAGGTATACCTGTAATGTCTTTAACTGCATCTCATCAATAGGCATCTCTTACCACAAATTTATTCCTTCTCGTGTTTAAATGAAAAAGGGGGGAAATAATCACTAAGGGTGATTTTCAACACTAATTGTACGAAATGGCAAAAGCTATGGCGAACAGATGGCAATATCAAGAGCGTGAAATGTCCTTGTAAGGCTCACAGAAGTAGGTATTCCTTTATTGAGGAGACAAAGGCAATGGTCTTCAACTATATGTTCAGAATGTGTGCTTCGAGGATTATTATTCCTATTTCCCCACAGCGGACTATGGCTACTATGAAGTTACCTATTATGACAAAGAGTGCAAGCAGCTATACAATTAAGGCATTTAATTTTTTTGACCGATGTGGTTACTAGGAGTCAACTAAACGCGGCATTTTGAAATTAAACTGCGTAATTTTACTTCGAAAGCAACTGTTTGGAGGCTTGCGCTTAAAGAAATCTAACTATAAGGGATAGTCAAGTGAAGTAAAATGACCTACACCGCCACTGACGCGTACACCAAGCTGATTGGGTCTTTCGTTGTTTGCTTTATCAGTGCTGGGTTTTTTTTTTTAATTTGTGCGAAAGCAGATGTTTCGAGGTGTTCAGCAGATGTTTGCCACGGCCATTTAGAATATAAATTATTTGAGCTTATTCTTCCGAAGGAGCTCATATTTGGGTTTCTGTGAGATTTTAAATTTTCAGTTTTCCTTTACTGCTTTCCGATTGGCTGTCCTTTGTGTCCTTATTTTATATGGTATTTTGATTGTTGAACAATGATTTTGTTGTACAATGAGGACTGCCTGTTTATTTGGTATTCTTAATAATTTTTGTGTGCCATGTATTTGAAAGGTTTTAACGCACTGGCATAAGATAATTTTTTCGTGACTGCATACGTGTTACTATCTTTCTTCGGTATATAAAATATTCTTAGTTACTTTCTTTTGTATATACATTCTTTTCTGATTTCCATTTAGGACTTTGTGGAGGTAAAGCTACTTGCTCCCCTGTGCAATTTGAACGTATTGGAATGGCATTTCAATTATTACTGTCGTTGCCTTCCGCAAAGAAACGTGAACATGTGACTTTCCCACGACAGAGTACTTTTCAGTCCCCAAAGTGCTGTCACTGGAAGCATCGCAAAGGGTTTGCTATGTAAGGTCTTACGGGGCAGTGTAAGTACCCGGTCTTAATATTCTTTGGCAGATCAAGCGAACTGAAGGTCCGCATTGTATATTTAATATCGATCAACTGACCTTATTGGTTCATCTTGATGCATTTTACTGCACAGATATTCTGGTCAAACAACTTATTGACAGTTTTCTCTTCCAATAGAAAGAGGAGGTAAATCACTGGCATAACACCTCGTCAACAATTTAGTGTTTTATGTGCCGCCACGCTTTTGTCTACTGCTCCAAATTTTTTATGCCCAGGAGGGTAATAGACTGGGTTACAGAGTCAGTTTCAATAAGATGGTCTCCAGATCTGAGCCGTTTAATATTTATTGGTTCTCCAATAGAAGACTCAATATGTTTTATATTAGAAAAGGAGAAAGTTGTTTAGGTTATCTGTAGAATTATTTATTACAAGAAAACGGACTGGACTATTTTCGGCATTAGCATTTACAATTTTTTAGGACAAATTATTTTCTTCATTTGCCTGAGTATTGTAACCCATATTTGAGAAAGAAAAAGATTCGGATCCGGCAGCCCCACCCACCATGAGGCCGAAGAAGGTAGATTCCTGGGCCAGGGTTGCAATCTGAAGCCCCATAGTCAGCTTTCCTGAAAGCAGGAACTCACGAAAGCATACCCCGAAACCAATGACCCTAAGGACGAGTGACCAGCCGATTGAAACTAACGGGGACAGCTACGTGCCTCCCGTTTCAGTCTGAAGCAGAGGCCAAACCAGTATGTTGGGGATAGTACCAAGTACCCTCAAGTACCAAGGCTTTTCTTTCCAGCTTTACGTGTCACAACGTAAGACGGGTTAGCGGTTTTCTCTCCGTGAAGACTAGAAGCAAAGTGAAGCAACAGTATCTCACTTTGAACCCGAACCTCTGAAAATTAAAACCACAAGGAAGGAAATATGGGAGAGGAACAGCTAAGAACAGTTGAAAAGAGAAAGAGGAAAGATCTCAAGGGTTACAGGATCGTGACCCTTCTCACACCCTTGAACGGCTTTGGAACTTCGAGATTGGTACCCCTTAGTCACATACAGTGAGCCTCTTGGAAGGAAGTTTAATTCATTAGATGCACTACGTTTAGCACACTATGGCTGCAAATACTGCTAATAGACTTACCACTTTTAACAATTTTTCTAGGAGTTGCGGGGGGGCTACAAACATGATATTTGTCCCTGCTATATTGTTCGCAGACTTAATGACTACTGAAACGATTACCGCTTACTCGCTGATTTGTTATCGAAAGTAATACAGATTTACTTGATAGATACTACGTGCTTTACTTTCTATAGATATTGTGTGTTATGCACATAAAGGGTATTAAAATATATGACTACTACATTTATTTCCTTAAATATTGAAACTATAAATATATTTCCCACTTTAAAATTTCTGACTGTGGAGCAGAGAATTTTACGAAAACAATGCCAACGCACCGATTATCGTCGAAAGTGATTTAGAATTACTTATGAGAAACTTATAATTTAATTTCTATAAGTTCGATTTGTTTTATCTGAATACGTCGAAGCCCGCAAGGGCTGTCCCTATAAGGAGAGGAATGCCTTCATGGAGGTCTTTCTAAGGGAAACTCTCTCGTTCCACGTTGCATGTCAGAAAACCACGAAAACGCCCATGCAGTCAGCCTGTTAGCCTAGAATCAAACCCTACCAATGTTCAGCGATTTTACCATTCGGCAGATGATGGGCCTTTAATTTCTTTAGAAATTATATGTATGTGTATAACGTTAGAAAGAAGGTGTTTGTAAAAATAAAATCTAATTTTCAGGTAATACGCTCAAATTAAAATTTCCCAGTGTAGGATATTTATTATGCTTATTAAGTAATAATTAGTATATGTGAATGTATGTATATACTTTTAGTATGTGTGCATGTCTGTATATATTTAGTTTGTTTTAGCATGCGTTTATGTCTGTATATATTTAGATTGTTTTAGTATGTGTATATATGTCTGTATATTTTTAATTTGTTTTAGTATGTGTGTATGTATATATTTAATTTCTTTTAGTATGTGTGTATGTATATATTTAATTTGTTTTAGTATAAGTTGTATGTATATATTTCTTGTGTATATATTTACTAGTTTCCCAGTGTATGATATTTATTATGCTTAGTAAGTGTATTCTTAGTGTTATTTAGTAATTCAAGAAGAATTACTAAATAACGTTCATTCATGTGTGTTTAACATTAATAGAGATATTTAAGGATAAATTTACTAACTTTAGTCAATTTTTCATGCCGATTACAGAATAAATCAAAAAATAAGAAAATTAGGAATTAGCTACAAAATAAAATTACTCTCTAGGATGATTAATAATTTTGTTTTCCTATCGTAATTAAATTTGTAGCTAAATCTGTCGAGAATACTTACTAAGTATTTGAATATCACTATAAAACTATCATTACTATTCCATATATGTAAAAAACGATTACGCATCAATTGCGAAATAGCTGATGAGTTTTCTAAGATTGAAATATTGAAAATGTCGTTTCTCTGAATTCTTACGTAACAACTTATCAGATAGAGACACAGAGCTTAAATTAATTCTTGTAATGCACATTTGTTCTAGAGAACAAAGTCCTAGAGTTGTCCGTGTAAAGCAGAATCTAAAGAAACTAAGCTTCGCAACAGTAAAGTTGCGAAAAGAAACTAAGCTTCGCAACAGCTTAATTCATTCTGGAATTAACATTTAAGTCATTAGCTTGTTTTGGCGTAGAAACTGTAATTTTAATTGTAAAAATTGTTTTTTAATTGTTTTAACTGCATCTGGTGGTTTATGTTTTTCTACAGCTTTCAAATTTTAATGAAAATATTTTGAATTTTTATGTATTTTTGCCTTGCCGCGAAGGGAAAACTGAAATAATTAGTAGCGCATGCGTATTAGGTAAGCAGCAATGAATCGTCTGCGAAAAACCTTTTCGTTTTTATTTGTTTAATTTCTTTTCCATATCGTTTTAGATTTATTATAGTATTTTAGTAGAACATGTGTGGTAATTCTTCAGATGATATAATTTTTGTACACTTTGAGTTATAAAATGAATGTTAATGCTGTTAAGTGAACGTAGCGCCGAAGTGTCGCTATCGTAAATAAATATAGTGAACTTTAAAAAGTGCATTTATTCTAATGTGGTTTATGCGCTATCTACGAAGTAGATTTAATTCAAAATTCGTTAACTGTTAATTCAAGATGTTTAAATGAAATACAGAGAAATTGCTTATAATTTAAAATTCCGTACAAGGAAGTCATGTGGTGTGCACATCAGATTTTTTTAATAATAGTTATTTTAATTTTATAGCCTCTTCTGTCTTTTCGTATTGCCCTTGCGTTTCTTCATTAGTATGTAAATCAGTTAGGGTGAAGAAGAGAGTATTTAAAGTGAAGTAGCGAAATGTTTAGTTAGAGCGTGGTTTCGCTGTTGAGAGGGCACTTTGTTAATTCTACCAGCTGTTAAATTTCAGTCTCGACTTCACATTCTTTTGCCCCCGAAATTATTATCCTGCCTGCGTAGGTTTCTGAGACAACCTGCTAGGTTTAATCGAATTGTGCAGTTTTGCATTAATCCTTAATTTTAATTTTGTTATTACTTTACCTTTTAAATTCCTCACCGCAACTGGTCGGTGACTATGTAAGCGCTAAAGTCCATGCCATCTGTAAATTACTGTGTTTAATAAAACAGTTTTTTCCACCCTTCTTTTGCCGTCTTCGTGGTCGCCTCTTTGGGAGAAGTCGCAAACATTTTTTCCCTCCTTTCAAACATGCCTTCGTGGTGTAACCGTAGCACACTCGGAGCCTATTCGAGAGGTCTAGGTTCGAGTCCCAGCGAGGGCATTGCTCATTTTTTTTGTCTCGTTTTTCAAAATAATCTAATGGCTTTACAATGGAGTCCGAACTAAAAAGGTAGTGGACAATAATTCGCCACCACCAGTATTTGGCGACTGGGTCCCCTCATCCCCGGTCGCCTTTTAAAAGGGTGAGCATATAAGGTATTTTCTCCCTTCTTTCTGCGTGCCTTCGTAGTGTTACTGGAAGCACATTAGCCGCATATTCGAGAATTTCAGATTTCGAGACATTTTTTACGTCTCCTGCTTCAAAAAACTTAATTATTCTGCAGGCTTTTAAATACATCTAGTTACATTATATGTTAATAAAGAAGACTATAGCTCCAACAAGGTGACATTGCAAAGAATTAAAGACTTGATCACTGCGATGAATCACAGTTGTATTGTCGGCGTAAATTGCAAGATCAATACTAATATTAAAAGGCATTTATTATTTTCAGAAACATCTTTTCGGATAACTAGATAAGTATCTCTATCAAAAATGAGTTATTTTGTTCCAAGATAATAATTAAGGAAGAAATATCAATGACATCATTAACTCAGCTGATAGATAATAACTGACTAATATGATTGGGACTTTTGCGCTCAAACATGTTGATCAATAATTATGATTGGAAAGCTCCCACTTAAGAATTTTCATACTTTATTACTCCTTTCTGTTTATCAACAAACATTTAACACTGTTTCTGATTTTGAATACGACAAGGGTAGCACAAATGGACGCGATTATATTTACGAATTTTAGTCGAATTTTTTAAGATTTCGAGAATATAAGATTTTTCAGCAAATGTGAAATAAATCTGCGAATTTGGAATTTTTAAATTTCTATGTTTTTTATTTAAATCATCTTTCTGCTTTTTCAAGTTAGAAGTTTTGCATAATTGTACAGAAAAGTTAACTTACTCCAAAATAGTAACAAGAAATTTGAATTGTTATAAATTTTACTGAGTTTCTGGAACACGACAAAAACTTGTATCCCGAAGTCACATGTCACTCTCCATTGTCTGACAGCACTTAAAAATAATTTTAACGCCGAAGAACTGTTTTGAAAAACGTGTTACTTAAAAGAGAAAACAGAGCATATATATATAATGCTAGAAAATTTGATATGGCCAGCACATGATCTTCCGTCAATTCCATGTTTTAAATAGCAATGAACTATAAATACACTCATATCCATAAATTCAGGATAATCCAAAATTGGGCAAAGGAAGAGTTAGAAGCAAAACAAATTTGACTTATTTGTAAAGCTTATTTATTAAACAAAAGGTAAAGATCAAAAAAAGATGCTATATGTTTGATATTATTTAAAAAATTAGCGATTTTTTCTCCCTGGAGCAAATTACAAAAAAAAAAAACTATTTACAAAAAAACCAATATTACATGGTTGGTATGATTGATAATACATTGTATGTCTCCCAGACGATGCAATACAGTCCGTACAACGCCTAGGCATGCTGAGTATCAAATTATCGATCTGATCTTGGGGGATATTACACCACTCAAAAAGCAATGCTCTCCGAAGTTCCGGTAGACATGTAGGAGGAGGTTGACGGGTTGAAACTCGTCGGCCAAGCATGTCCCACACGTGCTCTACTGGATTCAAGTCCGGTGAGAATGCTGGCCAGTCCATACGGGTGATATCCTCCGATTGAAGGCATTCGCTTACGATGTTTGCACGGTGAGGACTGGCGTTGTCATCCATGAACACAAATTGTGCGCCCATGGCGCCCCGAAACAAACGTACATGTTGTTCCAGAATGACGTCCCGATAGATTTGGCTTGTCATGGTTCCAATTTGAACATGCAGGTCAGTTCTGGAACCCAGAATAATTTCACCCCAAATGAGCACTCCTGCACCACTGTAACGGTGTCGTTCAATGATGTTTTCTTGGCGGTAACGGGTACCTGGAGCTCTCCATATGAACGTCCGGCGAGAATCAGACTGCAAGCTAAACCTGGACTCGTCGGAAAACATCACACAAGCCCACTGTTGCGGTGTCCACAATGCGTGCTCTCTACTCCAGACTAACCGCAGGCGACAGTGAGTTGCAGTAAGTGGAACGCATCTGACAGGTCTACGAGCATATAGACCAATCTGCTCTAAGCGTCTGTACACGGTCTGCCTTGAAATTGTCGTACCAGTGGCTGAAGAGAGCTGACGAGACAGGTCTGAGGCTGTGCTCCGCCTGTTTCTTTTGGCAGTAACTGCCAAATACCGGTCCTCATTCGGCGTTGTAACTCTGAGGCGACCTGTGCTGTAACGTCTACTCACATTACCATCATCTTGGAATCGTTGCCAAAGCCTGAAGATGACACTCTGGGCAATTCCAAGTTCGTCTGATACTTCCAGTTGGGTACGCCCACATTCCAGACGGCCGATAATTCTACCACGTAAAATATCATCTAAATGCGTCCTTTGTGTCATAACTATTCGGTTATTGCACTGAAATGCTTATAAAGCGCCTGCGAACAATTTTACTTCTTTGCCTGTATTCCTTATATATTACTCTCTTACACTCTGGTCATTGTGACGTACCATCGGTGTCACCTGATTACTTCCTGAAATATGCATATGATTCTTGAAGATGTGTGTAGTGATTTTACAGGTGATATATTTATTTTAGAGTTCGATATCCGCGTGACTCCGAATTATCCTTAATTTATGGACATGAGTGTAAATTGCCACCTTCGGTTGGACGTTTGGAAACAAAATGTAATTCGATTTTCTGATATATAGAAAAATCTGTAATACGATATTTGGTATAAATATTTCATTAGATTTAATTGGGCCTGTGTAAAAAATTGTTTTTTTTTCCTAAATTTATATCAATATAATGAAATTTTGGCCCTTTTATTGCTTTTTACTAAAAAAGAATATTACATTGAGCAGTTAAACAGCATATAATTT
The DNA here is from genome assembly GCF_044657685.1 of Stegodyphus dumicola. Taxonomy (NCBI): domain Eukaryota; kingdom Metazoa; phylum Arthropoda; class Arachnida; order Araneae; family Eresidae; genus Stegodyphus; species Stegodyphus dumicola. The sequence goes on along the minus strand of NC_140781.1, from coordinate 136,395,748 downwards.
AACTGGATGGTATCAATAAATCTAAATACATTTTGATCGGCACATACGTACCCGCAATATTTATGTATCAACAAAATTTTCGTATTGCAGCAGAATAGTGACTACTGTGCTTTCCAGGATCAGTAAAGAAGTAAAGGTGTTTTCGAACTTTTTATTTGTTGTTGTGCCTCATCATAATCAACAGTGCTCATTTTGTGGTAACATGCCTGCATTACGAAAGATTTGAAGTTCTGTAAATGAAACGCTGTTATAATGATCATTATGTTCTAGGGGTTGAAATAAATAAATATCATGTCTAAATATAACAGGCATAATTTTAATAAGTGCTACATTATTTTAAATCAAACTCTTGTTATAAATATTCTGCATTTTCCCACTGAAATCTATTAAGGATTCCAAATAAAGCATCACTTCCAAGTTATCATGTGTAGTCAAAATCTAATAATGCTGTTTTCATAATATATTTTCTGACGAAAAATGTGTTCAGAGTTTTAAGTAAAATGCCACTTCCGGTTTATCGTATTTAGTTCAAAATATATTATGTTGTTGTCGGTCATGATTCTATATGCATCGTGTATGCTTATACGAGTTTGAAATATTAGATTTGAGAAATTTTGGATTGTATCAAAGTAAAGATTTTCACGAAAATCTGTTCAGAGTTTCAAGTAAAATATCAGTGCTTTTCATCACTTTTAGTGAAAATCTAATATTGTGTTCCCATTGATATGATTGTCTAAAATACTAAAAGAGAAAAGTGTGGGGTATTTTAAGAAGGTTTTGATTAAAACTGTTGTGGCTTCAAGTAAAATATCGCTTCGAAATGTCTATTAAAAATTGTAATGGACAATAAATAAATTGTAAAGACCAGTTAAACTCTTTATATAAATGCAGGAAACGTAAATAAGGAAAGCAGAAATTTTTGGAAGTTTGATATAAAAATTATTGCATAGAAAAACTTCGTTAATTACATATGCACAGATAGACAGACAACATTGTAAAAATAGTAAAATCTTGTTGTGGGGACTCATGTTATTCTCTTGAAACTCACTACGCAATTGTTTCAACCCATAATACCACCATCCTTCCCTATACGTTAATAGGCTAGAAGGTTTAAAAAAGGGAAACGCTTCCAATAAAATGGTAATTTTATTTTAAAATAACGGTGTTTGAATACGTTTGGTTGATTTCTGAATGTAAATTTCATTAAAAAGGTGTATAACATATTGCATAGTTAATTGTATTACTGAATCATTTCTTTTAGACATTTCATTTTTCCTCTCCAAAATTGCTAATGTAAATCCTTTACCTCAGCATTTTTCGCCAACATGTTAAAGCAAATCTCAGGTTACGAAAGTTTCGCTAATTTTCACTTCTTACCCGTGACTGCCCCAAAACCTTCGCCTCTTTTCGGACGATAAAATTAATGGTCTTGTTATAAGCCAATCCTTAATGCTTTTAAATCAGTATTTGAATATAAATGCTATATGCCTTTGATGAAGGATATCTGACGTTGGTTTTAGTCATTTACAACTTATTAAAATTTTGAAACAGAATGCACTTTGTTTCAAAAGTGATTTCAGTTTGCAATGACTTTACCGAAAGCTAACCAAATTTTCACTTTAAACTGTTTACGAAAATACGTTCTAGAAGCCGAATATTCTTATTTATGTAAAGTTTTCAAAACACTGGAAGATTATGAATAAGTTATATTTAATAACATATTCTAAAACGGTGTGTTTTTTCCAGGAATCATGCATTCTTGTTGAAACCATGCTTTATGAATCATCAAAATTATGCAAAGAAAAGTTTACCACTAGTGTTGAGCCAAATAATTGGAAGACAGGTAATCTATAATGTTGACTACAGGCACATATTGGACAAAACCAAAATTTAAGATCTTCTTTACGAAAACTTTTCTCGCTACCGAACAAGGCTTGGAAATTTTTCGCGCGCAGCATAATCAACATTCTTCGATCCTCAACCGTAACTCGCATCGGAAGATGAAAATATGGAGAAGATGAAAAGGAAAATGATAAAAAAGAAGAAAAGTTATTATTCAACATCAATCAAAACCTGTCAGGATTAACGACTCGATCATATTTCTAACTTTCGCTCTCTCTCTCGAATTTCTAGAGTAGGGCTGAAGAGTGAAAATTATGCGAGAACTCTTCCCTGTTAATAATATTGTTCGCTTCATCTAAACCTGTACTCCAGAGGCCGAACGGCATTTAAGCGTAAAATGGTAGGTAGGAAAAAGGTCGTTTCAATTTTAACACTCAACTAATTTCTTTTCTGCGAAATATATTCCATCTGAATATATTCCATAAATTTGTAAGCCAGTTCAAAATTCGTTTTCTTTTATTTTGGGGATACGTTTGGTATTCACTGGCAGAATATTTATTATAATTTACATTTACTTTTAGAATAAGAAAACAATATCACAAATTTTTCTATTGGAAACGTTTATGTATTTTATGTCATTAGATTTTTTTTTTGCTATATTGATTATTTTAATTTTAATTTTTTTTTTGTATATTGTGATAGGGGTATATAATTTGGTTTCTGTGAACTCAAAGAAAATTGTTTTCCTCATATCTGTAGAATTTGAAAAAAGAATTATGACAGCTCTTCTTTACTGTGCGTAATTGCTACCAATTTAATTAGAATGATAGAAGATTATGATTAATTGGTAGCTATTACGTACACTGCAAGTTTTATAATGATAGAGCATACATAGTGATGTATGATAGATGACGACATATACAACTGTAATTATAGATCATTATACAACTGTAAACTTTTTTTTAATTCGTGTTTTATCTTACGCAAGTATAAATACCGTGCCTGTATGTAAATAAAATATCGAAATGCAAGCGTCAATAAGTTCTTATTTTATTTTCATCTCCTTCACTGCATCAAATTAATGCAAAAGTGTACTTAAAGTTTTTTAAACCACCAAACGTGAACTTTCTGTTAACAATGGGTACACATTTACTGTCCAGTTTTGTTTGCTTGCCGAAATTTCAGCCAGTTCAGTCGCCATACTTTGCAGAAATTTTACAAATACGAGTACTTAACACGGTATTATTGCAAGCTTTCAAGTACAATATATCAAGGATGTCTTTGCAATTTACTGCTTGCTTCAGACTTGTTCTCATTTTATAGGACATTTCCAGCTTCTATGATTTAATGCGCTTTGTCTGAAATGGAGGAAATCTAAACCCACTCACTTCATGACAGCGGTTTTTCTTTTCCAACCACATTTGAATACATGCAGGTAATGACTTCATGATAACACAGAAAAGAACTAGTTTTACTAAAGGTGAAGAAGAAGGATATAATCTGAAACTGTAATGCATATTCTTCACGTTATCTGATATTTTCATGTATGCAGCAAAGAATCGCAAAACTAATACTCTCTTTCTCTCTCTCTCTTTTAGCTTTCTTGCAAGGAAGAACTCTTCCCCTTCCTTCTGAGAGTGCTTCCATCCATCCCCCGTCAAAGAAAAGAACCACCCCAGAAGAGAGACCAAATAAATCCGTCCTTTAGTATTGGAGACACGTTTTTAGGAAGTACCTCAGATTAGAAGCGCGGAGCTTTTTTGTGTTAGAAGGTAAATCTTATCAAGGTGAAGCTTCTCTAATCCATAATGACTTTGCCAACCCCTACCAGCTAAAAAAGGGCAACTTTCTGAACTAACAAAATTCATTTTTTGGTTGTATCTTTCTTTCCTTGCAGGAAATTCATTGTCGTGTTGCCTGATGGGAAATTCTTTCTTTTCTTATTGTTCCTATAGTAGGGCGAAAGTGGTATTTTTTTCCAGCACATTATTAGCAGTATTGTCATTTTGCAGGCTCACTTCCTCCCCCGAGACAATCAAGCGGACTTTTATTGGTTTTTATGGGGTGTTTGATTCCAAGTATTTGAAAGGCTGACATATTTGTTTCTGATCATCGTAAACGTTAGAAACCTTAAAATTTTTCATGCGTTGACACTAGCTTTTCCTTGGTCGAGTAAAATGTCATAATAACTTATTATTTTATCTTAGAATTCATACATACTTTAGAAAGGTTGAGATATCTTTACCAAGCTATATATAAGTAACACTGTCAGGCTTCCTAATTTTTATTACAATTTTTTTCTATTCATTTTCTTTTTCTTTCCTTTCTCCAGATTTTAAGAGAAGCCATACATTCTAAACTCTAGTAGCATATATTTCTAAAATAAAATTTCTTATAGATCGCCAAATTAAAGAACATTTTATTTTTTAATTCTTAGCATTATTAAGCAATCATTATTGCTGTCAGTTTAAGGAATTTAATCGAGTTAATATTTTAACATTAAAATGAACACAGACATCTCTTATGTATATTACCTTAAATGTAATGATGTCTAAATTTTTTTAAATAATTAAAACAGTTCATTTATCTCATTCAAGTAACAGCAAGTTTCTTTTAAGGTAATTAATTATTTGGCATTTGACTTGCGTCATTCAATGCAATTGCCTAAAACGGCTATTTTCACACACATGTATTAAATGCATTGCTAACAGCTAATATATAGAAAGCAAACACTGCAAATAATAATAGTAAAGACTGACGAATTTGTGCAGTAACGAAAGGACCCAGAGGAGCGAGTTAAATATAAAAATAAACTTGAACGAAACTACTAAATCACGATTAGAATTAGTAATAAGAACAACTAAAAGCTCAGAGGTTGCAAAACTCCTAATATATGCATATATTCTTTGGAATAAAAGTGTATAATCCTTTTATGTTGTAGTGACATTAGGTATTTTTTTAGGAGGCAGGCAAGATAAAAATGAGCAATCGCCTTTGCCGGGAATAAAACCACAGACCTCTGGAATACCGTCCCAGCGTACAGAACCACTACACGACGAATGTACGCTAGGAAGGCGAGAGAAATACCTTTTAAAGGGCGACTGAGGTTTTTAGAGTACCCAATCGCCAAATCCTGGGTGAGGAGAATCATCATCCAACACCCTTTTAGTTCGGGCGCCACTGTAGAGACATTAGGTACTTTTTAGGAAGCAGGCAAGATGAAAAATGAGCAATCGCCTTCGCCGGGAATCAAACCACGGACCCCTGAAATACCGGCCCAGAGTACAGAACCATTACACCCCCAAAGGCACGCTAGAAAGGCGGAAGAAATACTTTATAATGTAACTAAAAATATTCGTATAGTTTTGGAAGAGCGCTGGGAGTATTCTTGCGGTTCTTTCTTCGGACGGAGACAGAATATTTAAGCAAGATTACATGAGCAATTAACGACGTATCTGCTCCTATTATATAGTAGAGATGTCAGAGAAACTACAGTTGTTTATACTGGAAGAAACATTCGTTGTTGTAATTTGAGTGGAACATTTACTTCATATGTTACATAAATGTAAGGTAGTTTCTCTCAGAAATTCATAACAACGAAATTTACGAAAATCAATGAACCAGAAATATTTTTCAGTAAAACATACACCATATCACATCTCAATGCATTCATTTCAGTTCATTACGTTGCGAAATACGCTTAAAAACACAACTTTCAAAGAGAGATGGAATTATTAAATTAAAGAAAAGAGAATATCAAATGCATCTGCCTATAAAATCACTATTAATATTTTTTTTTTCAAATCGGAGGACTCATGTTCTACCTTTCTAGTAATCGTATGTCATAATAATTTTATCTCTACCTTTAGACACAAAAAAAGGAAAACAATAACTGGTTAGGAAACTATAATACATCTTATAAGTTTATAGTGTTGCTCAGATTCATTAATTTATTATACCTTACAAATTTATACTAAATTCGGGATTCATTAAATTATATATAAGTTTGATTATACTTCAGTTTGCTATTATTGCTATACATGCGTTACTTTAATCTGCTATCACATTATTTGTTCTAAAAATTAGCGAATAAAAATGCACTCGCAAAGAACTCATGTAAATTAAGAGATATTTTCTTTTTTTTTTAAAAATTATTTTTCATTTTTTCTTTAATTCTAAATTTTTTATGAATTATGTTTTTACTATATTCAAATTATCTGCGAATCAGTTATTTTTTGTAACGTAAATTCACCTGTTCGCCACTAAAACTTTGAGATAATGTGATAAATATAAAAAATGAACTCGGGATTCTCAAAAATAATACGAACATCTATCACTGCAATGAGAATCGTTGGGCTAGATTTTTGTGGATGCAAAGCATATACAGCAGTGCTATTCAATGAAAAGATCTAAATGATTATAAAAGTCAATATGCAAAGGAAGAAAGAGATTTAATTTTTTTTATGTAAATTTAAAGGACGTATTAATTAAGGTAATGTGAGTTCCCCCCACCCAGAGCCAGTTGACAATTGCTAAAAGTGAGTAATATAAAAATATTAATAAAAATAACGTGTAAATGGGCGATTAAAATAAAAGTACATGACATATTGGAAAAAATTATAAGGAAAAAGCAGGGTGTGAATATTGAAGAAACAACTACCACCAGATATCAATAAACCAAAAAGTCCTCATATGTCACCTTAATTTAAAATTCCAATGACAAAGCGATAATAAAAATAAAAAGATTAATGTAATTTATGTACCTCGAAAGTTTTTTAATGTTTCTTCAAGGAAAGACATGTATACATTTCCTACCATGCAGTGAGATTATGCATTGTTTAAAAAAACTATATCGTCATTAAACCCGGTTTTTCATCGTATAAATAGATATTCATTCATCTGTAACAAATTAAAGTATATCCAATGATAAATGCAAGACATTAACTATTTCTAGTGATTTTATACTAAAAATAAATAATCATTGCCAATAATTAACTGAAAATTCCTTTGTCAAGTACTTTGTGCCTTTACAAGTATCTATACTGCACCTGCGAGAAGTTCACGCGACAGAAAAATTCGAATAAAATATCTGTTGATAGAATTAATGATAAGCATATTATTAAAGAGTTACGTCAACTAAATGAAAACTTTTTAAAAGGAAAGTGATGTACAGTTAAAATTACTGCGCATTGTTTCTCTTTACAAAGCCTTGTGAGATCTAGCATATTTGGTATACTAAAATAGTAATTAGATCTACTTAAGGTGGTACTTTGCGAATTCTCGCACAGGCGTGAAGATGAACACAACAGGGAAAGGTTGTAAAAAGCCCTTTAGTAAAACTAGTTAACAGATGGCATGGACTTAGGTGCTTACAACCAAACCACCGACCACTTGCTGGGAGTACTTAAACGATAATGTAATAATAAAATTAGAAGGTAAAGATGTAGTGCTAGACTACACAATTCAATTTAATCTAACCAGCTGACTCAGAAACCTACACCGGCGGTATACTAATGGAAGACAAACTAGTATAGGACAGTGGCACCATAAGTTATTCGGTACAGACGTTTACACGGTTGGTGCCGGACACCAAAAAATAACACATAAACAGCATCTAATAAAAATAGTATTCTGAAATAAATCTTAAGATGTAATCTTAAGATGAATAAATGAACCTTAAGATGTAAAATAAGATATATTTCATTCCAGGAAATAACATACTCTCATTACTCATATCATAAGGTATTTCTCCCACTTCCCTAGCGTGCCTTCGTGGTGTAACGGTAGCACGCTGGGCCGGTATTTCAGAGGTCCGTGGTTCGATTCCCGGCGAAGGAGATTGCTAATTTTTTATCTCTCCGGCCTCCAAAAAACATCCTAATGACTCTACAAGTGGCGCCCGAACCAAAAGGGTTGTAGATGATGATTCTCCGCACCCAGGTTTTGGCGACTAGGTCCCATAAAACCCTAGTCGCCCTTTAAAAAGGGGAGTATATAAGGTATTTCTCCCACTTCCCTAGCGTGCCTTCGTGGTGTAACTGTAGCACGCTGGGTCGGTATTCCAGAGGTCCGTGGTTCGATTTCCGGCGAAGGCGATTACATATTTTTCATCTTTTCTGCTTCCAATTAACCTAATGACTCTACAATATTAATTGTATGTTTACGATTATTTTAACATTCAATAACTGAGAAATTAAGTGTGTGAAACAAACCCTCAATCCTTCATTTACAAACCTTAAAATAACTGGTCATAACCTTAAAATAACTGGGGTAAAATAACCCCAAATTTTCTAATCATTTCTTAGTTTACATATATAAAAATAAATGATTATTACTTAGTCTACTATGGAATCAGAGAAGACAGGGGAGGAAAAAAAATAATAATTCACAAAAGGGAGTCTATTCTGGACACTAACTGCCGGAAAGGGATGAAGACCTTTTTTTGTACAACTAACTGCCGGATCGGGATAAGTTCTTTCTTTAGGAACATATTTCTGGCTGGAGGAGTGAAGGAAGGAATCTGTTATGCACACTAAACTGCTGGAAAAGGGGTGAAGATCATTAATCTAACCTCTGTTGCTGGAGATTGCCACATCGCCTGTAAGTAAGGGAGCCTTAATAGTCTTACGCTCGCCTTACGCATTTCTGTTGACCTCCGAGGAACTGCCGTTGAGGCCCACGTCGAGAATTGCTGCCAGATACACCTCGAGAATTTTAAAATGACTCGCCTACAACGTACCAGCATAGTGCTACAGCAGCTACAACGTACCAGTATACCAGCATAGTGCTCGAAATGATTATCCAAATATCCTGGTGAAGAAAAGCAATCGGTGCTAAATTTTCTTGGTAAAGAGCGCTTTACAATCCGCACTAAATTGCTAATCATCTTGCAGAGAAACGCTCTTTGCAGCTGGCACAAAATTTTCATTTACCTCACAGAAAAATGCTCCTTTAGTAGCCAAGATAATGCATCTCAAGCCCGCTTGCGCAGGCAGGCCGCAGCGGGACAAGCCCGCAGCAGAGCAAACGCCACACGATCTCTTAAATGAATTTCATAATTCCCAAACTCAGAAACTATCTGACTTAACACCAGTACAAACTCCGAAGGAACGGTTTCTGAGCACACTAAAACTACAGGTCAAAAAATTATACAAATTTAAACTTAACCAACACTAGAATTTCTTTTTTTATTTTGTTGAGACGCTTCACAAAGACCTGCTGGCCAGCTGGAACCAGTGAGTCACCCCCAAATTCTACAAACAAAATTCTACTCCAGCTAACACACAAAGAACATCAAAGAAAGAATCACTGCTGCCCTTAAAATGAGAAATTTACAGATGCCCATCCGTCCGAAAAAAACTCATTTATTCAACACTTGCAGCATTCACAAAGGTAAGTGAAGCAAAGACACCAATTAAACCTTCCTTTACCACCCAATAAACAAAACCTCTGCAGCGCAGAAGACTTGGGACACAATACTACTGTACTGCCTTCTGGTTATCGTAAATGCTATGCACAATCGGTTAGGGACCAACAAAGAAGTTTTTTCCGTCCAGAAAGAAACGCTTTTTATCTTTGTTAGAAAAACCCGAACCGTTGAGAAATAAATAGAGCTAAAGAATTTAACTTAAAATATATATATATCTACTACACTCTTTACAATTTCGATTTAACTAAAATACCTAAATATTGGTTAATTAAATTAAATAAGTACAATTACAAGTTTGCGACGCAACAAACGGAAAATCACTTTCTGTTTAACCTTTCTTTCCAACAGTTTAAATACTCTCGTTCACCCTACTTCATTTGCATCCGGGCAAGGAAATGCGTGGGGAAATAAGATAATTCAAAAAAAAACCTTACAAATTAAAAATAACTATTACTAAAACAAAATAGAAAACTACAGCCTCTTAGCACAAATAAAGTTCAATGAAGGGCAAAATGAACATCTTTTCCTTGAGACTTACCAAGGTCAAAAGCTTCTTATATCACACTGTAGTTCCCTTTGCTGCAATTACTAGGACGCTTATATGTCTATCTGCCCCACGCAGATTTTCTAATAGCGGCTTCGATAGAAGAACCAAACTGAAGCCAAGCTTTTTTTCACAAACGCAAAATAATTTCACATACTCAAGTGAAAATTCTCGGTATGAAGTTCTGCACTTCAACAAATAAAGAATTACACATTGTTCTAACATCTAATTCACCAGTGCTTAACCAAGAGTAAGTATTTTAAATCATATAATTCTTCCGTCTGATAGCAAAATAAGATGTCATTCAGTTATTCAGAAGAATTATTATATCTTTTTTCAGCGATATGTCTCTCTGGATGGTTTAGTAGATAGTGGAAACCGATTGCTAGCCCAAATGTGAGGGTTCGACTCCTACATAAAGCTAGGTTTTTGCGTGGGTTAGTAATTTGCCAGTAATATCAGTCTATCCCTTGTGGTGAACCAGGGCACGTTATCGGTGATGACCCGCCTAGATAGGACCGCCCACTGCACATGAATGCTCGATAAGCAAGCGTCCAAATGTTTGAACAGAAAAATGCCTTGGTTATATACCCATTTCCCTCCCGAAGTGTTGCCATTTTCCCACTAATTTTATCTCTCTAAAATCGGGAGCGGAAAATTATGCGAATAATTAATTTTTGATGCTTTGATGCTTGGTCGGTATATTGACCTGCAGTAGGTGATAATGATCCCTACTCTTGCCAGATTTCGAAAGAATCCCATTAGGGCCTGACTTTGATACAACCGTAAAGAATACTCTCCAAAAGAGTACCTGACGAGATTTAACTTCTCAAGGACGCGGAATCCAAAGATAAGAATATAACAAAAGGGAAATTGTCCTGGATAAACTACAGGCAGAAATCAAAATATTATTTCTTTAAAAGAATTCTGCATTTCAGTAAGAATACATCTTATTATTAACATCACAGTATCTAATAATGTATCTCCTTTAACTTGAATCTCGTCCGTTTTTATTGTTGCCTCAGCTACACTTTAGGTTTCGAATCATCCATAAATAATTAGAGAAGGTGAATGTGCAGCTGACGTAATGAAATCATAGATTGAAATGTCGGTTCGTTTTTGCTTCGCTGCGAGGGATCGGCTCTTGAATTAGGCTGGCATAAAGTTCAACAGTTAGAAGAAAAATTCCCGGCATTACCTTAATACATAGTTTACGAGATTTGTCTTTTTAGTAAGATGAAAATGATCGCTAAGAAAAAGAACCTTTTTTTTTTAATTATGAGGAGTTCTTTCTATAAACGCATTGAGCAGGCGGAAAATTGTATGATTATTTTAAAAATTTTTAGAACCTGATAAACTAGGAACGGGAGCAGAAAATTCGCGAGAAAGTATGGTAATGTTAGAGGGAAATATAATTACAAGTAGGATATACTTAACACAAAAATAAATCCAAAAATATATTGTCATATTTTTAGTCTCCTTGATATCCACAGTTCGGTAGATAAACCATCGAAAATAGTCTTGGGAAATTTACAAACATAAAAATTGCTGATTTTTCTGGTTTGACTTCTTAAATAATCGTTGTTCGGCGTGTTATTTTAACCTAAATTATTAAAGTGCAATAAACCATGTAGGAAAATGCTATGACACTAAAATGCACCGTTATAAGTACAGTTAGATGTAAAGAACTTACAGTAAAATACTAATGTGCATTTTGCAGGCAGGTTATCTGTCAATGAAGTCAATATACTAAAATAACCACACAGAATATATAACGCAGCACCTAAGTTTGATTGATCACAAAGCTATCGACATGATAAAAGGAAGCTTATAAATCATTTAATGATTATAATGTCAAAAGCACAGTTACAAACAATATCGCTAATATCCAGTATCAGCATTCCATACCTGTCCTTCATGTTCTTTCTCTCAGCACTGAGCCTAACATAAAAAATTCAGGTAAAGACAGAGCTTTTGTGAAAAAAATAAGAAATTCTTTTTCTCATATTTTCACGAATTATTTTTTATTACTTTCAAAGGGTTTTAAGGAAGCTATGATGCATTTGTGTGACGGAATTTGGCTGTGTAAATAGTGGAAAATGGATTGAGTGACTATTTAGTTATGGAAACACATACAAGAGACTATGTGTATAGTTATCATATACAGAGCATTCTAAGAAGATTGCTTTTTATTCATACACATGGAGAATGCACGGAATCCCATACGGCCAACCTGTACAGCAGCCGAAAAAATCAGGTATTGCTTAGTCTTGGATGAAGAATTAAAAATGACAATAATTAATCCACGGCAAATGTATAATAAATCCTATAGGAATAGAACTGCAGAAATCAAACACACATTTCAATTCGCAAAATATTACAGTTTGTTCGAGGACCCGCAGTTGACAGCAGTATGAAAGAAGTAGGTTATCTTCAAATGCTATTATTACATTTTTGCATCTTGGTTTACAATCTGTTGTGGCAGAGGTGGGAGAAAAGCCTAAGGCCGCATTATGGCGTTTTACAAAACAACGGGCATACCGTGTTGTTTATGCAAATTCTATCAATATGCTGTGAAGAAAGATTGAGAATTATGTCGCGCAGACACGTTATTTCGAGAAACAACGAATTCCTTAATCCTTTTTCTAGAATAGGGAGTCTTTTCAAAAATATAATTAAAACATATTGTATCTTTTAACTATAATTCTAATTTCAACTTAATCATTTACTTGCTGGACCATCAGCTGGGGATTTTCTGAGTGTGCCTAAGTGGTGAGACTATGTTTATTTACAATTGGTATACTGAAGCACAATATATTTAATGGAAACAAATTTCATTCAGGTGATTTTAATACATTATACTTTTTCTGGATGAGTTTATCTGACTACTCATTTTAATACTTTCACCATTTATTACGTCTAATGAAGAGAAGGAAAATATTCGTGGGCAAAATAAACGTTAGGGATCAATGAGGTAAATACAGTATTGGTCTCATACAAAATATTTTGCATAATGGTATAAAAAGTTGTAGAGTTATTAGGATTTTTAATACTGGAGACATGAAAACTGAGCAAAGCTCTGGCCAGGAATATCCCAGTCATGACTTTGTTTAAAGTTACCACCTTCAGTATTGCCACTATTCAAACTGCCAAACTAACAAAACTTCAGTATTAAAATTCCCAGCTTCCCTCATCATGCATTTCATTGCTCATTTACCTTCAACTAACTTCTCCGAAAGTCATAGCTGAGCGTTACCATGCATGGATAACTAACACCCGCAAAACAAGCATACGATTACCTGCATTACGAACTGTATTTCCCATGCTGTCACTATTACAAGGAAAGAAGTCTGACCAGTTAATACCCCAAACCCCACTGTGATATTCTGTAATTAGTAAAGCACCATCTTCAGCTGCATCTAGCCATTGTATATATTCATGTACCTTCTTGTTATCTTGTTAACTTAATCAAACGTGTTAACTTTAAGGTCTAGGAGCGTCCTTTTCTGGTGTACTGTTAACTTAAATGTGTATGGTTTTCTTACTTGATGAGTAATGTTTAAGTATTTTACGGATTTCATCTATACATTTATATTGTATCCACACACTGGTCTTATTATATTTGTATACCCAGTTTACACTATAATACTGTAATAGCAGTGTCCCCACTTTGTTCTCGACTTCTCCCTGTCGTTATTTCAGTATTATACAGTCCGGACCTAACCCAGTGGACCAGCTGTTATGTCGATGATGATAAAAAAAAGCAATGCCTTTATGACGTAAAGCGTATTTTTCAGATAAAATTTATTTAAAAATTTTGGCATTAAACAGGTTAAGACAGGCATTATTTTCAAAGAATTGGTTTCTCATTGGTTTCTGTCTTAAAAGATGAAAATATTTAATGATCATTTTCACTAAGAGTACTCTGAAGAAGTGGAAAACTGGCAAAGCCGAGAGGGCTGTGTACGACTATTAATTATACCCAATGACAAAGAAACTGTGTTCTTTGAAAATGGTTCAAGGGGGAAAATGTTTATTAGATGACCCATAAAACTAAGCCCAATGTCACGTGCACATAGTTTCATTCATAAAAAGGCCAGAATGAATATATTTTAGGCCTATAAGGCACTGAAGATTGGGAGTTCCTACTATATACCAACTGCATACTGGATTTATTTATGTGATTTGAGCTGAAAAATGAAAGGAAAGAAGATAACTAAAAAGTCTTCAAGAAGTTAGGAACCAAGAAAAATCAGCTACGCCCTCGCCAGGATTTAAATCCGGTTATTGACTACTTCTCTTCAATCAGGACAGGTAAATGCCTTTTACCTCCTATAACTTAAATCAGCACGTACGAATTAATTTTGTCGTACACTTTCATATAATGTCAGAATCAAAATAAAATGTTCTCCTTTTTGAAAAGTTAAAATTATACTGTAATAAGTAAAAGATCTCTTTGAACGTAATACAATGCCATTTAGATGGTAATGACTGTAACTGAAATTTACTGCAACACGTTTAATTTCTTGTTACGCAAAACCAAAAGTATGATAGTCTTTCATCAGCAGTGTCCTCGTAAAATTGATGACAACGTTTTACACCTTATTCACTAATTGCTGTTGTTGTACTCATTTACTTTGTTCAGTGAGCACGTATATTTAATCATTTAATTGTATTCTTCAGCAATTATTTAAGAGTTTTACATGCATGTCTCGTGCTGTGATTCGCAATTCACACACGAGAGCCTAGACTCGCGTAATGTTCCTTTCCTGAGACTTTCGTGACATCTTATTCTTTTTACGTAAACTTTTTCGGAAATTTACTTTGTTCAGTAATTACTGGTATAGCTAACATTCTCCTTCGCTGTTTAGTGTCTGAGCAAGTTACAACATTTTAAGTAATTCATTCTTAACAATGAGATTAACAGTCTAAACCTGGTATCACAAACTTAAAATTTTTCTCACGTTCTCTACATTTCATTCCCATTTATTTTCTCTATCTTTAGCTGCACTGCTTTAACGTAGAATTTAAAAAAGGAAATGAAATAAAAATAACATTATTATTAGTAGCTCCGGAGAATTAATTAAAAACAATTTGTCATTTTTAACTAATAATAATTACCAAATTAATGTCGACGTTTCTGGAAACATAACATACACAGTAAGCCAACAATATTACTAAAATTATTTTACATAAGTAAGTTTGGTGCTAAATAAATGCTTGTTAGTTTAGTAGTTCTAATAATCGGATGGACTGAAAATATACTATTAATTTTACAAAGGTAAAATCATCTCAAATATTCACTTATTCTTAAGATAGTGAATTAAGTTTATGTTACCCGATATAAATTTTATAAAAAATTTGAAAAGGGATATCTGATGATTTCAGACTCATAATTAGACTTCAGATTTTATAGGTTAAACCTTTTTCCGTTTTCATTTTCATAACCATAAGGCTTGTATGTATGACTCTACGATATAACGTCTACAAACACATGGATTTATTTCTAAAAACACACATGGATTTATTTCTAACAAAATAAAATATTTTGCATTTAAAAAATTGAATAACAGTTGATCTTGTACGCATATATTTCCCTTCATACTGTTATAAACTATCGGAAAATGTGACCGTCCAATTATAAATTTGTTGGGGTTGTAGGTAGGGATGTATCGTGGAGGTGTTTTGAAGAGCATATGGCTCGTATCCACGTTACACATGGGGAAAACCACGAAAACGTCCATGCAACTAGCTCGTTTCCCGGGACTCAAACCTGCGACCGAATTATCAGTGTTCAGGGACATTTACCTCTCGGCCACTGGTGGGCCTTTTTGTCAGAGTACTTATATATACGGTCAATAAATAATGCGCTACTAATGTATATTTTATACCGTTAAAAGTTCAATTTCTAAATGGAATTTACCAATTTGCAGTGCCTAGTTAATATTTAACAATATACTATATTCAAAGGTTAATCATGTTTTGAAAGTTTCTTGTTTACTAAAATCTACTACTGCTGAATCCGACAACCCAAACTAAATTAAATATTAACTTAATTCCGCATTAATAGAAACTGTTCACAGTTTAGAAACATTATCATTAATTTTCTTCCTAGCATTTTTGCTTGATCTTGTCGTCCGTTTGCCTTAATTGACATGTATTCGATCTGCCTGGACGAAATAAGCCAGCATAAAATATTTTAAACAAGAAGCATTTCAGGAGAACACAATACAGAAACCACTATTAACAAACACTTATTAAGAATTTAGCATTTGTAATTACAGCATAAAGTATAAGCAACTTAAAAATCAGCAGCTCCTCGCAATTACGAAAGCTATTCAGTTATGCTAGCATTTGTCCACAAAGCTGTGGCTTAAAGCAGATTTGAACCCAAATGATAAATTTGCATTCTTATGATTCTTATTCTTATGACCCAAATGATAAATTTGCATTCTTCCCAAATGATAAATCTCATTTTTGTAAAACTGGTGAGGAAAATAAATTTAATTGCAATTCACTTCTGGCCTAAATTCGAATTTGTTTTTCGAACATCCAACACTATTAGACAAACTGGCAAAGGAGCTGTACTCCAAACACTAATGTTGCAAAATTAAGAGAAAACTAGCCTAAATACTATGTTTACTTCATCTGGCTTCTTGTCCTCTTATGCCAGACAAATTTGTCCAAATATGCTATCCAGCTACATTACTGTTACTCGAGATAATAATTAAGATATAACTCGCTTAAAGTAGTCTTAAAGGCGAAAGGATAAATAACTTTTGTTAGAGCTCGAATGACAATTAAACTTAATTGCAGTTCCTAAGAAACCTGAATACGAACGTGTTTCACTTATTAGTGTATGCTGTTAAACAAGCTCATAATGGTGTCAGTACTGCAATCACATATTGCAGCAAAAGTTGAAAACAAAGCTGGCTACTTGCTATTTTTACCCCATTCCCCTTACGTTTCTCTTTTTTCAGGCAAGTTTGTATTCTTTTTGTTACGAGTGACTTAGTTAAAGATATCGATATCAGTATTGTAGAATAGAAAAAATAGATTATATATACACCTTACAATCTCAATTAATATTTTTTGAGAATACGAATAGAAATTTTCCCTGGATTGATAAGTAGGATCTAATGAAATTGCGCGCTATATAACTAAATTTCTACGTACAGTACTGAAATGAGAGTTTGAAGTTTCTCATTCTTGCTTTGCAGTAGTTCAAAAGAAAATTTTGTTTCAAAAGTGAATTAATTCTGTTTGAATGTAATGAGAAAGAAAATTGGTTTGATCATTGCAAATAGTCTGGCTGCAGAATGGCTTTATTTTAAAGAGCGAATAAGTAAAATGCAATGGAGTATAAGTGGTATAAAAGGAAGATTACAAAGAAATGAATTTAATACTCGTATAAGAAAGAGTAAAGAAACTGGAGTGGACAGGATGCTGACATGATAAAAAACGATGACAGGCTGACGGAGTGAAAAGTTGAACGGATACCTCGAAGTAGGGAGATGTAAAAAATGAAAACGGAATAAGTGATGGTTTTAGAGTGGACAAAAAGTGACAGAGATTTATCTTTATTCTCTAATAAACGGTCACCAGTTGACTCATATATATTTCGAAACGGCAAATAATGTGCAGTTACAAACATGCAATGTAAATTTTTTTTTCAATCTAAAATTAAGTAAAATATATTGAACGTGCATAAAACATGCCCTTATATGGCCATGACAAGTAAATAATCTATTATTAATCTCTTCTTAATCTTTGACTTCTTTCCTCTTCTATCGGTGAGAAATGCTAGATACTCCAAGACTGTAATTATGTCTTGAATCTCGCCTTTTTTTTTAAACCTTTCTTCTTATTTGTATTTATTTATTAAATTTTTAGAAATTTAAGTTCATAGTACTGAAAAAGAAAAAGAAAGTATGATTTTCAAAATGTTGTGTGATCTAAATAAATACTGGTCACAGTTTTATAAATTCTTAAGTTACGTAATTTTCTTACAACCTTCTATAGCATCATTAGTTTTCCTTTTTATGAGAGTTTTAAGTTTTTATGAGAGTTAAAAGCATAAATAAGCGCAAAATTTTGAGTTTAAAGAGAGAGAGAGAGAGAGAGACAGCTTCTGACAGCATTTGTCCACACTCACACTGATACCGTTTCCCTGCAGTTTGAGGCCCACCAGCGGCCGAGCGGTAACGTCGCTGAACACTGGTAGTTCGGTCCGAGGTTCGAATCCCGCGAACGGGCTGGCTGCATGGGTGTTTTCGTGGTTTTCCCCATGTGTAACGTGTATACGAGCCAGTTTCCCTTAAAAAGTCCTCCACGAAGACATCCCTCCCTTAAGGCAGATAGCCTTCGAGTGCTTTTCCGTAATCTAATAAACCAAACCAAAGCCTGCAGTTTGAATTGAAATTATCGGCTTTAAGTTGGACAAACTGCTTTTGTTTAGTGCACACATCGAGAAGAACTAAGGTTTATTAAATGTTAATTTGTATTTCGCCATTCACTTCGAAATAAACATTTATGCTGAGTTCCAGAACTTTAGTTTTTGTGGAGTTCGTGTTAAGTTTTGTGCAACCATAAGATTAATGTATTAATAAATAGGTTATATTTTAAATCTTCACATTGAAATTTAATTCCTGTAATTAGAAGGTAGACGGGATGATAAGTCGACTTATTGTACTTATTTTTCTAGTGGTGTAGAACCCTATAATGACAGCGAGCGTGCATATTAAATTATGCCCAGAGACATTAGTAAGATTTAGCTCAGTATCTAGGAGATGACGCTCTTCAGGTATGCCGACGTCTTACGGAAGATTTTAGTTATCTTTAAGATGTCATGCGAGTACTACAGCTCAGTGTCTAATTGCTTAGGAGGTCTCGAAAATCATTTTATACTGCTATTAGTTGAGGAGTAAGAGAAGATCGGAATGCATATTTCACAAGTGCACATCAGCGTAGCCACTGAGGGAGGGGTTTCGAAAAGCTCCTATTGCCCTTGTGACGCTAAATCTTCAGACCTGTGAGAGTATGTTGTTTACATTTTAATTTGCATTTGTTTCGCAGTTATAAATGTATGGCGCTATAGTAGAAAATCTCACAGTGCTTTCGTTTTATGAGTTTAATTAATCGCTGATATTTCACTTTCATGATTTTTATCACGCATTAAAATTTGGATTAATGTTCATGGCATATTATCGCTCTTTACATTGAGAAAATGACTCAAGCTACAATTAGCCTCGAATATTACGCATTTACTAACACCTGTGGATTTAGAGAATTCAAGTATACAATTTTTTTTAATTCTGCTGAAAAGGAGTGGAAGTGTTACAATGAATCTAGGGTTTCTTATTTCAGTGCTTGCATTCTTTTGATTTTTAAAGTGTAAGATTCAGAATAATATTGCGTATGATCTGATTATATCCATTGTTAACATTAAAAGTTAATACGTGAGTAAATTGAATATATTCGTTGTGAAAAAGATAAATTCGTTCAGTTTGATGAGTATTTCTTGTGTAGACAGTACATGTAAGAGCGAACAGTTATTAAATGTGAAATTTAACACACTAAATATATACGAATCCAAATTAGTAAAATTCACTTTGAACAAAAATTCTGCATTGGTTACTGGAATATCTTTTTCGCATAGACTGCAATAAAAATTACTGACTTCTATTTACATACATATTTGGTATAAATATTTTTTTCATATGCATAATTTTATGTAAAGATAGCATTTGGGCTGAGATGTAATCACACATTTCTTTCTTCATCTTATTTACTACTTATTAAGTAATATTTCGCATGGATAATTTTGCGGAATATCCAACATGTGTTTGTATTTATTTCAAATTCCTTCAACCAGGTAGTGAAATCCTCACGATTGCTTATATTTGATCCAATTTCAGAAGGAAAAGTTTCAGATTATTTTCAACCATCTTGCTCAAATCTTAAAGCACGCGAAAGGTCATATGACATGATAGAAATATTACTGGATGCCCGTTGGTCCATCCTAGAAACCACTCCCACGGTGGCTACACAGATGTACACTTGTGAAATATGCGATCGCGATAGCAGCGTCCGCTTTGAAAAGCTGGGTTAAAGGTATCGGCAAAAATATATCAGGAGAAATCGGGGATAATTTCAAAAATACATATAATTTCAATGTGTTTAACGCTGCACTAATTAAAGTTTTTTTTTAAACCGCGTTAAAAAAACAGAATTCATTTAGAGTCGGAATCGTTTGGAAAGTATCAAAAAGGAGGGATAGACTTAACTTTATTCCTTTTACGAAAAACCGACATCACAAACTTACTGCATGGAAGTTTTGATTACTGCAGTCAGAGATTTTAAGAGGGTGAAAAAGCCGTTTGACTGTCCTTGGTTCTAGTAGAATTACACTTTAAATTAGTGTAGAACAGTACATGTTGACTGTTCGTATTAAGTGACTGATTCTTCACTCCTCTACCAGTCCTACAGTTTAATTTTTTAGCAACATTAAAATTTGCTTTCATTCATTTCACTGATCATTATGCTATTTAGAACTATTCTTAAATACACTGCCCTCCAAACGTTAAGGAACAGAATGCTTCTCAAAGCGAACCATTACAAAAATGTCAGTAATGTGTAAAGTCACATTTCATATGTAAGACAGTTACGAAGTTTAAGAAAATATATGCAAAACAATAGTTACCACTTTTATTTTATAGAAATGAATACTTATATAGGAGTTGGAGAAAAAATAGAAAAATTGTCATTTTTGTTCACAGGTGTTGATCTTCATTTGTTATTACAGTTTAGCGGGCAGTATCCATGAGAGTTTATTAATGTCCAGGAGAAGTGGTTTGCCCGATTCGTTGAGATGGCGGGCGATTGGATGGATGGAAATGGGGATGTCACAAGCTGATGCTGCTAGACATCTCAACGTCTCTCGTAGTGAGGTCCACCGACTATGGAATCAGTTTGAATCCCAGGGCTCTTTTCCAGGCAAACCTATAGTTACAACACCTGCAGAAGACCGTTATTTAGCGCTTCTGGCCCGAAGGTGGAGTAACATTACTGTGCCTCAGCTCATGGAAGATCATTTATTGTCAACAGAAACATAAAAACAGAACTACAGGGAGCAGACGCCTGCACAATACAGGTCTGTATGCAAGACAAAACAGTTGTGTGTCCCCTTGAGCACACAGAGGTGCTCGTTTATGTTCGGCAAGAGAACACGTCTCCTAAATCAGTCAACAATGGGCATCTGTTCTCTTCACAGACGAGTCTAGGTTCACATTGGAGTGTGATTCAAGTCGTCAGCAGATCTGGAGTGAACAACTCACAAGATAAACCAATCCCACATGGTGGAAAGACACAGTTACAAAGGTGGTGGAATAATGGTTTAGGCTCGGATTTCTCCCAGTGTTACGCTGACTTGAATGTGTTCCATTGAGAAATTTTGATCTGTGTAAGATATCGAGAAGAGATCCTTGATCAATATGTCAGCCCATATGCCGCTGCTTCTGGTCCTAGATTTCTTCTGATGGACGACAATGCGCGACCGCACCGAGCTCGGATTGCTGAAGAATATCTTGAGGTTCACGGTATGCAGCGGATGAAATGGCTAGCTCAATCCCCAGACCTGAATCCGATAGAGTATCTTTGGGATTACCTTGGGGAACAGTTTGCTGCTTTAAGTCCTCCTCCAAGGTGGTTAGATGAGCTTGAAGAGGGATTACTCTGGTCGTTGCTTCCCATTCCACAAACCGACAACTTAACTGACAGCATGGAACGTCGCTGCCGCCAATGTATTGCAGCTAGGGTGGACGCATTCCTTATTAGAAACCATTTTTTTAATGTTACCACCCCATTTTTCCTCCAAAAACTGTGATATACTGTTTCTCCAAGATAGAACTTTTCTTCCAAGAGTGCAATTTTTTGTTATAATTCATGCTTGTGTTGAACTTTAGAAATATTCTATATCGCATTCATTAAACAGTTGTTTAATGGACATGTCCTGTAAATTTCTTGTTTCTACGTTGCTTCATTCTCAAATTAGACACAAAAAACATGCTGTTCCTTACTTTTGGAGGGCAGTCTAAATGTTTATTTAACATTAAATATAATGCATTATTTTAGCATTTTATACAGGAAAACAGCATTTTGACAGAATGGTTGTTAATTTGTTTAAGAAGTTTTATTGCGTATTATATCAAATTGAATTTAAGAATTTTGATAATACTTATAAGGCATTTCTCCCGTCTTCTTATCATGCCCCCCGTCATTCTTAGCATGCCTAGTGTAGTGTTTACCACGCTGGGCTCGTATTCCAGAGGTCCGTGGTTCGATTTCCGGCGAAGGCTTTGCTCATTTTTCATCTTTCATACTTCAAAAAAAATACCTAATATCTCAACAGTGGCGCCCGAACTAAAAGAGTGGTGGATGATGTTTCTCCACACCCAGAATTTGGCGATTGGGTTCCCTAAACCCCAGTCGCCCTTTATAAAAAGAGGTAGTATATAAGGTATTTCTCCCGCCTTCTTAGCATGCCTACGTATTGTAGTGGTCAGCATTCCAGAGGCCCGATTCCCGGCGAAGGCGTTGCTCATTATTATCTTTCATGCTTCCAAAAAATACCTAATGTCTCTACCTAATGCAACGAGTTCAAACGACAGAACTAGTATTTAAATCCTTGTGCTTCAGTTCTATGCCAGAGTTCATCAGTTGTAGTAGATCTTATGTGGATGTGTTCTAATCTCTTGGCATCCCTTAAGGTCTCTGTAGGTGAGAGACGCGGATAACGTGCTGGGCAGGCCAACAGTAATGCTTTCTGTACTTAGAAAGGTTACAACAGCATGTACAACATGCAGTCGTGCATAATCCTTTTGATATATGGTGTCACGCAACAGTCTAAGATAATGCACGGTCACGCGCCTTAATAAGGCAAAAAATGTAACTGCGGCTGTTCACATTACCGGCTATATGATAATAAAGTGATCGGTATAAGTACCCAAGATCCCCATATCAGCACGACAGATGCTGGGACCGTATGGCGATTATGAATGCAAGCTGGCAACATTCGTTTTCCTCAATCTCTCCACACAAGGACATCACGTGGTGAATTCAGAACAGGGATTCGTCTGAAATGTTGACGGTGTACCACTCCTGTGTCGAGTATCATCGATTCTTCACTACTGTAGGCTTGTGTGCCACTGCTACTGCGTCAAAGGAACCGCAACAATAATCGCCATGCTGACGGTCCGTGTTGTTGCAGACCGTGTTGCGCTGTCCGCGAGGGCACAACTCGCCTTGTACACGAACCAAGTTACTGTCTCAAAGTACATGACTGGGGTGTACTATCTTTAAGATCGAGAGTACAATGTGTGTGTCCTCTCGGCCGTTAGTGACCCGGAGAAGCTGAGATCCTGCATGAAGTTCAGTAGGACCCTCCTGGATCCATTCTTTCCCTATTCGCCTGACAATCATGGGATCCTAACCAACATGAGTGGCAATGTTGGGGAACGGTAAACTGAATTCTTGATAGGCCATTATCCTGTCGCCGTTGAATTCCGACATACGCTGGTAGAAGTTTCTCCTTCTTATCCTTCTTACACGAAGCATAACACAAACTTTACACTACCAGCCAACATTCGAATACAATTAGCAAATGAGAAACCCTATATGAAGTCTTCCCATTTATTCATAATGGTGTTATTCTGTAAGGTTTTTGTGCTAAACAACTACTTATTATTATTTTGATCTTTATTTTAACTTCTGGCCGTATTTCTCACCAGAATGCAAGTTAGCTTGTTGTTGAGTGTTTTGAGATCAAGAGAGAAAGAGAGTTTCTGGTTTCTCTCTGCGTGGTTAGATTTCTGCCAGCTCTATGTAAATGCAGTTATCTGGGCTTTGCATGCTCTAAAAGCTCACTGATACTTTGAACTCACATGCAGGTAAGCTTTGTCTTTGTGTAGTTACCGACGTATCAAGGTTAAAATTTAATTTGACTGTTATCGTTTAAGTTACACCACCCAAATTAGTGCTTATTTGTAGCACAAAATCGTGCCCTTACATTAGAAGTTCTGTTTAATTAAAAGGTTGTTTAAAACCTTTACAAATTTTGTATTACTATTTTACAAATAGCGGTAATTCGCTACCTGCCTTCCTCTCTGGTAAGGTTATACGACTGAAGTTCCAGTATCAGACTAAGTATAACCTTATAATATATGCATGGTTTTCAGAGCATGCCCTGGAATGCTAATGTATTTCCAGAATATTCTGCTTTTCAAGCAAATTTGATCTTTGTTGCATGCCGCCTTCGTTTTATAGCAATTAATTACCAGCAGAGTAATAACTTTGTTTAGCAAATAGTAGCAAATTCAGTATTCTAATTCTGTTATTCTATAATGTGTAGTGTTGTAGACTGAACAGAATCTTCTTTTTCAGCTGCTGAAATGAAAATACGAAAACAAGATCTGAGCCTATCACACAGAGAGACAGAGAGCAATTCGAACTTATTCTAGCTTAATGATGGAAAATTAAGGCACTAACAGCATCTGTTGGCACAAATGATGAATGGAAAATAATGAAGAAAGAAATTCGTGAAAAGTGGCAGTTTCTGCACCAGAAATTAGATTTTCATAAGCAGTATTTGCTAAACGCGGTTTTGATCAGTTTCGAATGTCTGATAATTTCATATCATTTAAAGAGTCTGCATTTAACGAATAAAGCAATTAATAAGTAGACATCATCTGAATACGATGCAAAAATTTTCTCAAATTTCTATAATCCATTATGTAGGAATAAAAAGAGAAGAAAAAGACGCTCTCTGCCTCAGGAGAAAGGTGGCTTCTTGAGAAACCCTTTTAAAGGAACTGGCTCATGTTCATATTACACTAGGGGTAAAGCTAGGAAACTCCCATGCAGCCTTGCCGTTTTCCAGAACCTGAACCCAGATTGAACTTTCAATGATTTTACCTATGGGCAACTGAAGGGTTTTACGTTAGAATTTGGATGACTAAAAGAAAATGAATAAATAAAGGCGGAAAACTGGAATTTTCACATCATAAATCTGATTAAAGACACTCGGAGCTCGAGAATTCTAAGATACTTTCATTAAAAATGATATTTTACGTTATTTTCAAATTTGGATTCGCTTCTTTTATCATTTTCAATTGTTATATATATGGCACTATTGTGCCAAAAATAGTTTTTACTTTGAAATTCAAAAAACACGAAATACAAGGTTACTACATTTACTGCAAATACGTCTCTATTTCATAAGCTGCAGCGTACATTAATTTTTTATACTTCTGACTGAAGGTAATTAGAAGCTAATGTAAGAACTCTTATATTCAAGTACAATAAATAGGATGTCACTTAGAATAAAGGCTCTACAGAACATATCTCGGTAATTAAGTGGACGCTGAAGTAAAACATGTTATTAATTAATTCTAATGCATTAGATATCTATTATTATTTCTTGCTTTAATTCTGTTTAACTTATTATTTCACGACTAGTACAATTAAATTAAATTGCGAAAAGGAAGTGGGTAAAAAAGCAGATATAAATGTAATTTAAGTTTTAAAATTTGCTTTACTCATTCTTTTAGCGTGTTTAATTACCTTGGAGCATCTTTTTAAACTTAATTTATCTTGTTTTCTTTTACATGCTAAATTCTTCTTTTGCAGCACAATTTTTTTAATCTATGTGATATCTCTTTCACTAAAGCATTTACAATTGTTTTAAGCTTTTTTAATTTCTTTGAAACGTTTACTTATTAAATGAATGTGTAAGTATTAATTGAAGATGGCATGTTTCGTTGTCGATCAATATTAAATGATTAATCAAATATGAAAGCTGTTCTTTCGGGCGGCACTTGTGTTTTCAGTATCTTTACAAGGTTTGAAATTATCATTCCTCTTAAAGTGTTCATCGTAATAGCTGGGCAGGCATCTTCGCAATTAACTTTCTTTGTTAAATTACTAAATGTGATTTATACTCTAATATAGATATGAATATACTAAAACCAAACTTAGCTTTGGCACTGGACACTTAGTCATGTGCAGATTTCCTTTATTTTTTGCTAATTTTAACATGAAATAATGCGCATTGCAAAAAATAATCTTTCTTTCTTCATTTTAAAGTTTGTCTGAAAGGATCTTGTTCGCCTCCTATTAACACTTCTTGTGAAAGCCTACCGCTTTTGACTTAGATAGGGCCTGAAGATGCTATTTCGTAAAGATGTATAATTCTGGTAATTCGGTATTTGTTATAATTGTTTCGTACTGTATTTTTTAATTTAATGAGCTAAAATATTTAGCAAGGTTTAAAAATTTTGAAATGAAAATTCCATTCCAACCAGTTAAACCGAAACGGGTAATCCTGCAAGTGTAAAATTATTTGGAGTAAAATACGCAGAGTTATTCAAAATAATGCAGATGATTTCTAATACCTTTACAAAGACAGAACAATATAAAATGAAAGAAAGTTGCCGATGGTTTAAAAATCTATGTAAGGTTACATCTCTGCTACAGGATGCTACAGTACGAAAGAAACAGCTGCTCATATAAGTTAGAACATGCCGAGAGAAGATTTTTTGCAGTTAGATGTAATCTCTGCGAAGAGTTACGTGATAAATATTAGATCAGTATTGGAATATTACGCTATTCAATACTGTTAGAATATTAGAATGTTCAATAATATTAGATATGAATTAGAGTATTAGATTTAGTTACTGTATTAGAATATTAGAATATTCAATAATATTAGATCAGTATTCGAATATTAAAATATTCAACCAATAAAAGAAAGAAATAAGTGAGAAATTTAGAAATAAGTGATAACATTAGATCATTAGGAAGCATGAGCCATTTAAATGAAAGTGCTTGAAATCAGAAGCATATTCCAAAGACAAAATATCTTAGTATTTCTTATGCGATGTTACTAATACATATTAATTACTAATTAAGTTTTTTTAAAACTTCTGGTCTCTATTATATATAGAAAGAGATTTATATAAAATATTTTAAACTTTTTCATACTTTCTATAACTAAAAATAAATGTAATAATCATACGCAAGAACTGAAATAATACAAAGGAGAATAGTATTGCTGCATGCGTACGGGTTCGTAATAAATTGAATTCACAATTCCGATGAAAAGTGAATAAAATATATTATTATCACAACAAATAAAACAAGATGTTTAAATTTCCTCAGATATTCGTACAATATTCCAATAGCTCACAATAGTTATCTTTTCAACTACTCAAACGTTCAACGGAACTTAATTCTAAACAAAGAAAGCTAATCCAAAATCACCGCGAATCAGTAAACAACAATAGTTTTCTAAACAAATCTGAATAGAGAGGTTTTGATCCCGCTTTTATAAGCTTTTTAAAAAGCACGGGATTATTCTGGTATTTTCTATTTTTTCCTGGATATTAAAAAGTACAATTACGAAATATCTAATATTAAAATTATTAAGATGTTAAATGCTCTATTATTAAAATGTTAAATGCGCGTGCTCCTGTATTTTAAATTTTTCAGCGGAACTTTCTCTTCAAATAAGTCGCGTGACGTATTGCACGGGGAAATGAAACAAATTAATAACAATTCTATTAAAAATAGCAAACTAAATAAATAAATACAAAAACCGTAACACTGCCCCCTTCCCAAGGACTGCACGTCCCGGGCAGTACAATCCCTGACTAGGAAGCCAAACTTACAACTAAGGCATCAATGCAATAAGAAACATTACAATAAAAAACAACAAAAGAATAATTGCAATAGTAACTTAAAACAATTCAAATACTATCAAATAATAAATACCAATCCAATACTCATTTAGAAACAAAAAGGACCATGGCCTTACAATATTTACAATTATTTACACTATGTACTATGTTCCTAGTAATGAGCTAACCTGCCGTAATGAACGACTTTAGGTTTAGAGTTCGATGACTTACGGATCCGAACCACGACTTCATTCAGCCTGTTTAGGACTGTGTACAGACCTTACCAAGGTGACTGTCATTTCGGACAGAGTCCTTTCCGTCGAGTCGGATTCCACAACCACACCTTGTCTCCTTCATGGAACTGACGTCCAGTAGCTCTTGTATCGTATCGCGTCTTCATCTTCTCCGTCGCCAAGCTGACTCTCTGTCGTGCAAAACTGTGCATCACTTCAAACCGAGCCTGGAGATCTTGGATGTTTTTCTCAGGCGTTGAAAGCGCAACCGGGGGAGGCCAAATAATAGTCACAAGGCAGACAAAGGTTAAGACCAAAGAGCATCTGAGATGGGGAATAGCTGGTAGTCTCGAGGACAGCACTACGGTAAGCCAGTAAAAAGAGTGGTAACTTCTTGTCCCAGTCCTGTTAGTTTCTGGAAACCACTAATGAGAGGTTGTTAAGGGTTGTTCGATTAAACCTCTATATCATGCCGTCCGACTGAGGATGTAAGGGCGTCATCTTGCAGAGTTCTTTGATTACAGCCGAAGTAAAATTAATTTCCTGATCGTAATGTAGCTGAAGAGGCACTCCGAACCTGGAATTCCAGTGCTGTATCATCACCTCTGCTACTGTGACAGCCTCTTGATCAGGAATAGGATATTCTTCACGCCACTTGGTCAAGTAATTAATAACAAGGAGGATGTATTTGTTGTCATCAGCAGTTCTTGGCAGAGGTCCCAAGATATCAAAGGCGATACGTTCAACAGGTGCTTCTACGTTGTAACATTGTAGCTTCCCCTGCTGCGTTTCTTCGGTCCTTTTAGATCCGCACAGTCATCAGAAGATCGGCACCACTTTTGCACGTCATCCTTTGCATTACTCCACTAAAAGCGCTCTCGGAATCTCTGCAATGTTAAACTCGTCTGTCTTATTTTTCTTGCTCTGGGGTGTTCTGCAGTTTCTTCGTATGTTGCCTTCACCACCGCAGTTCCAGCACTTTAAAATGGGTTTCTTTTCACTTCTGTTCCGTCTCAAGCCACTGACTTGTCTGGTAAAATCATCTGTTTTATTTTCCGTATCCTGGAGTGTTCTGCAATTCCGTTGTAGGTGGCCTTCAGTACCATATCTCCTTAGAGCCACTTTGTTCTCACTCATACTCCGTATCAAAGCGTCGACTTGTCTGGATAAATCATCTAAACGAGCCATCAATTGATCCACTGGCTCGAGGACTCGCACAGCTCTGACTGGGTAGCGATCTCTAGGAGTTGCTTGCTGAGCTGCCTCGAATTTCATGGCGTACAACAGAAGGCTTTTTACATCCTTGACATCCGCCATTCGCAGAGCTTTCTGTATTTCAGGATCCCGGATGCCATCGATGGAGTACTGCAGGGACAGGATTTCTCTTGTTTCTGTCGGGCACTCCGAAAAGCCTTTTAACATCTGTGGGACAGCCTTTTAACATCTGTGGCGAGCTCCTGGAGAGTTTCCTTGGGCTTCTGTTAATGCGATTTTAATTGAAACCTGCTGTAGTCTTTTAAACAATTTTCCCTAAAGCGCAGCTCCAAACGCGCCCGACAGAGCTGCGAAATCTAGTGTTTTGTTTTCGGGAAGAGTCTAAAGGATATCCGCTACGTCTGCTCTAGCGGCGGGATGATAAGCCTTAGCCTGGGGATCCCATCCGTTTTCTTCCACCTCTATAGAAAACTGTGTCTTATATACTTGCCAAGAGGTCTTCCTATCATATGTGGATATCTTCAGGGAGGGACGAGCAGGTATAGGTAAAAGTTTAAAACCATCACTATTGCTCCCTCCCGTCGCTACGAATTTCTTCAAGTTATCAACTTCTTTGGCAACCACAGTAACCTGTTATCAGTTTGTTGTTCCACGGCAGAAACTCTCTCTTCTATTTGTTCCTTGATAGAAGAAACTTTCTCTTCAGTTTGTCCAACATTATTTTCAACCACGTCTATTCTGTTTGCCATGGCCTTAAATTAGTTTTCTATTGTGCAGGTAATTTCTCTTTTCATTTCTTCTTGACCTGCTTCAATCAGTTCTTGACCAGCTTCTATATATTTTTAATGGTTTCCTGTCCCGCCTTAATCTCTTCTTTAAAGGATGCTTGGCCAGCTTCCATCTTTTCTTGGAATGCAACAAAAGCAGTGACGAGCTGTCTTAACCGTTCTTCCGTCGCTCTTGTGATTGGCATTCAAAATCCCACTTCTGACACCAAAAAGTGTTGCGTGCGTACGGCTTCGTAATAAATTGAATGCACAATTCCGATGAAAAGTGAATAAAATTTATTATTATCACAACAAATAAAATAAGATGCTTAAATTTCCTCAGATATTCGTACCAGTTGCAGTATATCACATTATCGTTCGTTGGAATATCTCACAGTAGTTATCTTTTAAACTACTCAAACGTTCAACAGATCTTAATTCCAAAGAAAGATAATCCGATTTCATCGCGAATCAGTAAACAATAACAGTTTTCGAAACAAAACTGAATTGAGAGGTTTTGATCTCGCTTTTATAAGCTTTTTAAAAAGCGCGAGATTATTCTGGTATTTTCTCAATTTCTCCGGATATTAAAGAATACAATTACGAGATATCTATTATTAAAAGGTTAAATGCGCGAGCTCCTGTATTTTAATTTTTTTCGGAGTAGCTTTCTCTTTAAATAAGTCGCGTGCAGCAGTGCACAGGGAAATGAAACAATTTAATAACAATTCTATTAAAAATAGAAAACTGAATAAATCAATTTAAAAACCGTAATACTATAAAACAATTTAGAAAGAAAACTGAAAATTCAGTTATAAAAACTAGATCGAACTTAAGCTATTAAGCTAAAACTTTAAACGGAATGCTGTTGTCTTGAATCTGCTTCTAAGTATGGGGATGGATGACTTTAATGCAATTAAGTACGTTTTTGTATAGGAAATCCATTACAACGTTTTTGTAGGCTAATGATTTTAATAATTAACTGAAATTCAGTGCGCGATTTTAATCATAATTCCATCGCTGCCGCTGGATCTCAAAAAAAAATTAATACACTATTTAGAGGATAATTGTAAATTAAGAAGGCCAACAAATAAAAGCAGAATATATTTCGAATTTTAAACAGGAAGAAGTGTAGATATACAGAGCTTAAACATATTAAAAAGCATTTTTCAAATTTAGGGGCAACAATAATAGCAGTTGAAAAAAATTATAGTACAGTTTAAAATTTTAAAAACATAATACACATCCAACTTTAAACTGGAAAAGGGATAAAAGCAGAATGTAGACGAGCTAAAGTAAACCATTTGTGTGGGTGAAACCTCATTCATGTTTTTTGAAAGCATAAAATTAATAAGACAAAATATATTAAAAAAACCACAAACGTATAATACAGAACATATTCACAAAAATGTTTTAACTCTATGTCTTAATCAAAGTCAACAGTGAAAGTAAAATAAGGAACACTTACTCCTACCGAGCAGAATTAGAATGATTAATTTGACAAAATATATTAAAAAAACCACAAACGTATAATACAGAACATATTCACAAAAATGTTTTAACTCTATGTCTTAATCAAAGTCAACAGTGAAAGTAAAATAAGGAACACTTACTCCTACCGAGCAGAATTAGAATGGTTAATTTGAAAATGGATAATACTCTCTCTCTCTCTCTCTATATATATATATATATAGGATTACATCTTTATGACTACGGTGTTGTCATTTTGCAATATAAAAAAACATTATGTAATACATAGAAGACAATCATGTATGTCTGTCTTGTGAAAATGGCGAAGCAAATATAATCAGAAGAACATAATAGAGAATTCCTAAGCAAATTTCTCGATACCTTATACTAAACTAAAGCTAACTGCAATGTAGCATGTCAATGCTTAAAGACGTGTAATGTAAATTAAAAATTTTCGTAACAAAAGTTAAAGGTATTAAAGTTCTAAAATTGTTTTACGCAGCTAATTAACCATATGTATTTTGTTTTAGGAACACAGGGCCTTAGAGCTGGGTATTTTAGTGCATCATCATGAAAATTCATGTGATAACATCACACAAAGAAAACCATTAAAAAGTGAAAATAGTGAAGTGCGAAAAGAGAATATCAATAAAAGTTTTAAATCTTGTCGAGTTCCTCACTCTTTTTGCACTAAAATGAGCGCTAAGGAACCTAGTGAACTGTTAAGCGACTTATCACTGAGTTCAAACAACTAAAGACGTAGACTCAAGGAGGATTAACTACCCTTTATTCCACTTAAAATAAGATGAACAGTTGGCCCCTCTCTCGAGCTTACAACAAAGTCTCCACTCAGGCTTAAACTCAGAATAAGAAATAAAGACTAAACTATAACTAAGAGACTTAGCGAAGCTAACACAGGTATCTAGCATAGTTGGCCCTTAATTTAAACTAACCGGCGAGTATCAAATGACACGTAATATACTGCCGAGCCGAACAGCTTCAAGAGAGAATTTAGTCCGTTAGCAAACACGTGCTACTCAGGATTTCTAGTTCTCTCTTACGAAGCAATTTGAAGCTTCCTGAAATACTACTTCTAACTCATTTGCATTTCACGCGATTCTAAACACTCTTTCTGGTAGGGAGTTGTAAATGGAAACAGGAATCGATAGGAAAGTGACTTTGAATTTAAAATAACTGTTATAAAATTAAAATATACCTTACGACCTTTTGAAGGCAAAATGATGGTAACACATAGAACATATTTAAAAATTGCTCAAAGCATAATTTTTTATGTTTGTTTAGTGCATAGCACTGGGGAGACGTTTGTAAGTACAGTTTAGCAGAGAATTTTTTTTTTTTTTTTTGGAAGAATTGGTCTGGACTTGTTGATTCGCTCATCTTTGTATAACATATCAAGACATTAATAGAAATTTCAGCCATATAATTTAACACAACTTTTACAGTTTCAATACTAAATTTCATACTAGTTTTTGTTATAAATTACTGCAGAGTTTAATATCTACACAATTCATTGAGAATTGTATATAACAGAGTGTTATACAAGCTTCTTCCACAAAACTGAACTGTCGTTTATGTTTATATAACACTGGCAAATAACACAACTAAATTGTCGCTTCTAAAATATCTAGAGATGGAATGTATAAATGCAAGTGCATATAACTACTGTCGCACTCTGTTCAGGGTAAGAGCATTATCTGAGGATAATTCAACAGAAAACTACTTATTAAGCTCAAACTTGTTCATTGCGACTATATTTAAATTCCTCTCGGGTTTGGTTACTTAATCTGCTTGAAGAAACGGAAAACAAATTCCAAATATATCTTGCACACTAGAGTATCTTTTGATTCAAACTCTTGAAGAATCTAAGAAATCGAACCCGCTAAAGAATCCTTCACAGAGGTTCCTTTCTGAATGATATCTTCAGGTTCCGCTTACGAGAATAAACTGCTAGTTAAATAACCCAACTGGAACATTTTTCAATCCTTATTATTGCTCTAGGTAAAAGGGTAATTTCTGCAGCTAAAACGAGCAGTACAAAAATTTTCCTTTCGAATAGACTCAATTAAAATGCATTAGACTGTTAACAAAAGATGCAGTCTTGTTTCTTAATTACTAATGTTCACCAACTTGAAAAACTTTTTCTCATGTGTTCACGGGCTCCTTTGTGTTATCTTCACTTTGTTGGAATGTATGAGATTGTGATTCTTTAAGTCATTTAAAAGGATAAAGTCTCATCAAAAGCGAGGGGAAAAAAGGAACACTGAATGTGGAGTGGAAATTTCGCTTTCGAAACTTCTTAA
The DNA here is from genome assembly GCF_044657685.1 of Stegodyphus dumicola. NCBI lineage: Eukaryota > Metazoa > Arthropoda > Arachnida > Araneae > Eresidae > Stegodyphus > Stegodyphus dumicola. The sequence continues at coordinate 136,362,195 of NC_140781.1, read as the reverse complement.
TTCTACTTTAAGTGTTACTAAATAAACTCAGATCAATAAAATGAAAAATTTTCCTGTCCATCGTAATCAAAAGATTTGTGGAAAATGCTGTAGCATTGTTGCAAAAGAAGAATTAAGGCTTAAAATAAGTTGAACTAGGAAAACTTTTGTCTCATACTTTAACATAGGGAGTACGTTAACATATGGAAATACATTAACATATAGAACATATAGAAAAGCTGTGTTATTTTAAAATGTCCAGAATTATATCTCTTTCCCAGTTTAGATATACATTAGTATTTTAACATAATTCCATTAATTATTATTCATTATGTATGTGATATGGGATAACAATGTTGCAGCATCGATACATAAACAGTGTGAAAATGATGAGGTAAGCTTAGATTTTTTTTTTTTTTTTTTCCGATTTCCGGGATGCGAATAGATGATCAAAAGTATTTTTCAAGGAAGGGTTACTTATATTGTCTCTTTTAAGAAACAGTATAAGTAACCCTTCAAGCAAGCTATTTCGAAAATGAGGACAGCAATGATTAGCCATGTTTTTAAACAATAAAAATATTGAGAATTATATGAGGAACTATAAGAAGTCGTGAGTTTGCAGGAGTTACTTTCATAAGAATGGGAAATTCAGATTTCAGTAAAACGTCCCTCAAATAAAATACTTATTTATAAAAAGTAAATAAAACAAATGAGAGAAATATACAACTAGTTAAATATTTGAAACTGTGAAATAATGGAGTGATAATTAAAAGCACTTCCTGTACTATACCACTTTTCTGTTCTTCATTAATAAAAGCTTGGCCTGATTGGAAATCATATAAAAACTACAGTATTTAAAGCATTTCTTCTGTCCTGAATTCATTTGCCTCGGGATAATAAACAACGAGAATTTGATTTAAATTTTATAGGGTTACTTTGGTATAATTAATTCCAGCATTAATTGTGTTTGTGAAATTCTATTAATGCAATCTATGGAAGTTAAAAAAATATATAACTCATTATTAACACAACAGACTACAATATTGTGTATCATAAAATTTATGATATATAGTATTGCGGTGTAGTATATATATTTTTGCATATAATACTATAATTTTTGTATGTAATACAATTGAATTATGCACAAAAAATATATAATTCAATACTTGACTACAGTATTCAAGTCTCCATGAATTTTTACACAACACTTGCTGTCATTGAATGCTTTACAACGCACATGCTTATGTTTTTGTTAATCGGAAATTTTATTCTGTTTTTAATTTGTGAAAGAATTTGTGCAGATGTTTCCGATTATTGAGGTATTTTCACCTATGTTTGTTTGTATAAAAATTTGTTATATCTTGTATATCTTACAACTTTAAAAATATACCATAAATGCTTTAAAAAACAAAACCATGAGCTTTACTTTTGAAACATATTGTATAGTATAATGTTCTTTCGCAAGGTAATGTAAAACATATAAGGAAATCATATTTGAAATAGAAACTTTGAAATAATTTCAGGTCATGTTAGCGTTATTCTATAACAGAAGAAGGGAAGCTAAAACAGTTTCCAGAAAATAGATTTAGAGGGAAATATGCGAGGAAATGGTTTCGAAGAAAACACTTTTTATTAAATCTGCTTAAAAATTTCATCATTCACTCTTACAATTTTTGCAGCAGAATTTAAAAAAATGATGACAAGTTGTCATACCACAAAATGCTTAGAGTATTATATTACGTATTTCTTGATTTATTTGTTCTCACCCAGATTAGATGCTATTTGTCTATACATGAATACCTAAATGTAATTAAATATAAAATATCAAAGAAAACTTTGGAAATTACATATTATTACACACCAAATATACATTATGGACGAAATTTTCCGCTCGTTTCCTGATTTCTTAGAAAGAAAGCAGAACCTTTCTTACAGAATACCAAACTTATTATCTGCTGAAAAGGAATTTTCTGCGTCTTTAAGTCTTCGAAAGATGGTATAAATGAAAAGAATCTTATTTTTCAAGATTGCAAAGATTTCTTGATGCATGCTTTGATGCATGCGTATGATAGATAAATTGAAGGAGGAGGATGAAAATCATAACTCTCATTAATAATGGTGCCTTTAATTTATTAGAAATTAATACGCCAGAACTGACAGTCCGCAGGAAATCACAACTTTATGCTCTAACTCCAAATCATAATGAATGACAGCTCACCTTATACTCGACAGCCGCTATAATTGTGTAATTAATTATAGTGAGTGACAAGCTATCGCCAAAGCCATAATCTACCACTTCATTTGAAGATCCTTTATTAATACTGCACGAAATTTATTTTGAAGTATTTCATGCATTCAGCTTGTTAAATTTGAAATAAGAAGAAACAATAAAGCAGGTAACTCTAGTGAATCCGTGCAATAAAAAGTGGAATATTGTTTATTTTTTCTAATTCGATATTGGAAGGTTTGCATTAATTTTTGGAAATTTTATTCGTAACGGATTAACTGAGTTTTCAAGATGTTCTTAGAGAGATGCAGGGTTACATACTTCTCAAATGCGTATTTTAAAATTTGGTAAAGGGTCTAAAATGCATTTTCTGCAAAACCCGTTGTAATTTTGATAATTAAAAAAAATTTTCACTGACAGCATTTCCTCACGTCTCATTTCAGAATAGGTGGAGAATGAGGCAATTTCATCCTCAGCAGTTTCCTATTTGCCAATTCAAGATTTTAAACGTTTGATAGAAAGTACCTTCAGAACATTGAAATTATGGAAGCATGGCTTGAATTTTAAATTTAATGTAAAATTATTGATAGTGATGTATAATTTTAAATTACTATTTTTATAAATAGTTATTGAGTTATGATACTCATTATGCTCCCACATTTTTTATTATTTCATTTCATTATTCTTCTATGCTTATGCATAAAAATGTTTTGATGTTGGAACCAAATCCAATTTTCAGCGTTAAATACGATGCTTCTTTGACTTCAAGATGTATTACACTATTTTAAATGCTCAAAATCCTTAAATTTGAACTTAATAAATGAAAAATTTAAACCCCGATATTTCTTTTAATACAAAACATGTTTCATTATCTTTTTATGAAAATTTTCAAACTTTGAGCTTCCTGGATAAAACATAGCATCATGAGACCTGGAAATATTCTATTTATATACAGCCGTGCGCGCATAAAGTATTTATTTGTAACCGGTAAAATCGACATCATAATGACTATGACTTTATAAATAGTAACAAGTATATCACTGTAAACGGTACGCAATGTAAACTGTTCACGCAGAAATTGTAAATGCATTACAATATATTGCTTTCGAATGTTATCAATATAACTTTGTGTGCATTGTCTTTGAGGTTTTATATCTCTGTTAAATACTAAATATCACGCATTTTGTGTTATCTTATATTGCTGCTAATATGCATAAAAAATGCAAATTGTTGCCTTGACTCTGTTATGTATTATTTTACAGTGCAAACTGAATGTATTAATTTACAGTGAATAGTGAATTTATAATGTTACTATTTGAGAATAAATTTTTAATATATTACTAAACTCATTTTTTTGTTTGAATACGGTATAAGGTCCCTCCTTTCTAGCATACCTTCGTGGTGTAGTAGTTTGCCCGCTGGGCGCGTATTCCAGAGGTCCGCGGTTCGATTTCCGGCGAAGGCTTTGTTTATTTTTCATCTTGCCTGCTTCCAAAAATACCTAATGTCTCTAGAGTGGTGCCCGAACTAAAAGCGCTTAGTTTTCTGGGCTGAAGACGTATTTCGCTCTTTTGGAGGCACGAAAAATTTTGGTTTCTTCTGAAATGAATACTTTCTGTTTTCCTCATCTCTAACTGGTGTCGGAACTTTGACAGAATTACGGCTGAAAAACGTTCCTTGGAGATTTGCGCGAGAACGAGGTCTGTCACTTTCAAAAGCGGATTAGGTTTTCTTGGAAATTTGGAGGTAAATTATTGCTTTTTTTTCCTCGTTGGTTAGAGAGAGTTCAAGTTATGTGTTGGGTTGGATATATATAATTTTATTGTTATTTTGAACCAACAGTGAATTTAGAGGCGATCCATATTTTAACGTTACCGAGATTTGAAAAGTAGTTACACGGAAGTAGGGGCAGATATGTCTAGATTTTTTCACCTCATTGAAAATTACAAATAGAGAAGGAGGAATAAGTTTTCGACTGCAGCCCGGCGACTTAGGGGCCGACCGCGGTCAGACAGTCCAGTATTTCCCTGCGTTATGAAATTTGATGGACGCCTTTCTTCACAGCCGCCCAGGCTACGTATGAATAGTCGCATGAGAATAATTAAAGAATATCGGTATTCCCGTAGCAAAAAAGATGAGCTCATTTCTTTTCATCGGAAAAGGTGATTTCTAGTCGCTGAGACTTTTGCATGAAATTTCGGGTTTTTCGTGGCTTAAGGTAAGGAGGAAATTCCCGGCTTGCTTGAAAGTGGTACATGGAGCTTCAAAATGGAATTTATAGCGGTAGGCCAGAAACCAAAGAAAGAAACGTTATGTTTGACGAGTTTGCGAACTTGTTAACCTTCCAGCACGCGCGCTTGGCAATTTTACATGAGCACGCGCGCGTCGTATTTTTTACGACATCCGTTATTTTACCGTTTTTGGCATGAAAAACGACAGAAATGAGTGAATATTGATAACAAATTTTTTAAGAAATAAAATATTAATCTTATTATTGCAAAATAAAAATGATATCATATTCAAATATAAGTAAATTATTTTTAAGTTCGTATGTTAATGAGATGGAAATGCAATGATGTATAGAAAATTTTAAATTTATTATTTAATAATTATATTTTTAAATCGAAGCTAATTTTAAAATTCATCAAAGGCAAGTATAGACAATAAAAAAGGAAAATACCTTGGCAGGAAAAAAAGTAAGTTTAGCATTACTTACTTCTGCAAGGAAATTTACTTCTTAATGGTTACAAAAACTCACTTTAAACTAACTTTAATATTTTTATTTATTTCTAAGAAATAGAAATAAAAGAAAATAAGGAATGGTAATCACTATTGTTCTCCCATCCAAAGGTTTCCTTCTCTTCCTTTTCTTCATTAGATTAGTCTTGAAGAATGAGAGCAAAATCAGCTGGTTGGACATATTGTTTTGCCATGAAAACCGATATAAAATTTACAGAGCCAAATGTATTCAAATTAAAATAATACACGGCAATTAATAACACAAAATTACAAAATATTTGAGAAAAAAATATTTTCTGAATTTTCACCCACGACCACGCGCGTGTCGTAACTTTTACGAAAAAGCTACCACGTAGCACAAAAGCCCAGTAAAAAAAAAGTCAAATGACTTCCTGTTGACCCATTCCATGATGTGGGGAAGGGTAGAAAGGAGGGATAGAAATTACCTTCAGACGTCTCAGCTTCGATATGCGAAAAATGTGCAGTAAAAACTGAATTTGTCGTAAGTTTTGCGCATACGAGCGTGCTGGAAGGTTAAGGACGATCATTTCAGTCTCCGCATTCTTCTGAATTTTTGGAGGCAGTACAGTGGGAATATGACACGTGCAATTAACAGTGAGAGAATTAGTTTTGGACATCACCAGCTGGGATGCAGTTAAAGAAATGAAAAGACGATCACTCCTATTACCATATTACCCTGTTAATTTTAAAGACTGAAGAATCAGCCCAACCTTATTTGTCATGGACCTTATTTAAATATTTCTGGAAACCACCGTGCTTATTGCGCAAGAGACTTCAATCTCATTTATGGACCCTTGTTTTCTAAAATCTATGAGTGAGTAATTTTCATTTCTAATTAATTATTAGGATTTTGGAACGTTAATTTTTAAGCATGAGCAGTCATTTTAATGCTGGATGAAAATCTAAAATGTTGCTGGTTACTTAATTAATAACTGAAAAGTGATTTTTAAAGTGTTTAAGTTATATAAATTAAATTAATAGGTAAGGGAAGTATTTAACGTGTATCGAATACTATATTTAATTTTATTAATTACTAAATGTCAGAAGATGAATCAGGGCTGTATTATTCTTGAAGAAACATTGTATGTTTCTCAAAATTTAACTTTAGATGTGAGTTTTAATTCATGAGTAACTATTTGAAAGAATGTAATAATTTTAAGGCGTTTTATTATGAATTTGTTAGGATCTGAAAAAACTTTTTAAATGAGAAATTTCAGAAGCTAAGTTTTAGTGTTCAGTGACAATTATATAAGTCTGGTGGAGTACATTAGTAATAATTTGGGCAGAATATTGGTCATGATTTAAAATATCAAATGTAATCTTGTGAGTAATTTTTAGATAATGTTTTGTCGGGGTAGTCTGTCCAGCTACCTAAATTCGTGCTGTTCTAGAAAATTTAATAAATGTCTTTAATAATTTAATATTGTATTTTTGAAAACATGGTTACTTTTCAACGAACCTGGGTATTAAACTTATAGAGGAGGTAGAGTTGGGAAATTAATTTTATAAGTTATACGATCGAATTATTATTTTAAATGAACTGGTGTTTGGATTATTACTTGTGTGGGCATATCATTCCCTGGCGTTTTGAGGAGTTCTGTGTTTATATTTAAATGAAAGAGTTTGTGCTATCTCTGGAGTTTAGAAATTATTATACTGAGATTTATGTGTTTTCAGGAAAGTCAGTGGATTTAGTTTTATTTCAGTGAGAGATAGCATTTTGATGAATTTTGCATTTTGTTTCGATAAATAATCATTTTGAGTTTTTTCCCCCAAAACACCAGGGAGGATACTGTTTTCAGTATTGACTTAAAGAGTTTGCATTTCGAATTGATAATATTTATTTTACAAATGTTGATAATTTTTGGAATTTGGTTTACCTTCAATCACCAGTCTTTAGATTTAGATATTTTATGAGAGTTTTGTTTTACTTTTTTTAGACCGGCACCAAAAAGAAAGAAAGTGCAGTCAGTCAAGCAGTTTAAAATATTAATGTCTAACAAAATTTTAATTGTATCAATTCGGATGAGCTTATACACTTTTCGTATACATATAACGCGCATTTTTATGTGATATGATATTACACGTGAGATCTTCATCCCTTATAACTTCTAATAAGGCAAGCTTTGTTCATTCAACCTAATTGTATTCGGTTTATTTATCATTTCATCCCTCACTTCAATGGTACATGCTTTTCCCGAAGACCACAAATTAATACAATTAGATGAGTATTCTAAAAATAATCACCAATAGGATATTATTTCCCACTTGATTGCCAGCTACCAGCTATCGAGGCACGTTATATCAGACTGGATGATGATTATGAAATCTGAAGTTTATTTACACTAAGTACCTACTAGAATAACAGCACTCGGGTATATGCTAAATTTCATTAATTCCATCACTGCATTGCTAGGAGTTAAATATAATGTTTGTTACAATGTCCTGTAATGAGAATTTATTAGGCTGTAAGGAGAGTTATTTTGACTTCATTTTATAATATTATTTTTATATCATAAAAGATGTAGTGAATTATCGTATATTTAGTATATGTAGGGAATTCATAAGTCTGTCTAGCTGATATAGAGTTAAAAAATTTGAGTATATTTAAGTTCGTCATAGGAAAAATTTGCAGCAGATTTTGTGTGGGTTTTAAAGCCTTGGATTAGTTTCAAAAATTAGACATATTACTTACACAGTTGTGTATATTGTGTATACATTTAGGATCTTTAATTCCAAATGGATGCATTTTGTGTTATAGAAGGGCTTACAGAAAAGATATAGTGTTACTCCGATATTAAATGGATTAAAAATAGCTTACAAGAATAATTAGAAAAGCATAATACTATTATGCTTAATATTATTCATCATAATGTTGTTGAAAATATGCTGCGTGATCAATATAAATTCTCTTAATTTAATAGTAAGTATTTTTTTCTAACAAGATACGGTAAATGCACAAATGATTGATGCTAATTATATCAGCCTATTATTCATCAGTAGGTATTTTATGAGAACTCATTAATATCCAAGCAACTCAAGACAGATTATATTTTACTGCCAAATTATTCTCTGTCCATGTCAGCAGTTATTCATGGAAATGTTTATCTAATCAATGCAAAAGAGAAAAATATCACTGCCCGTTAACAATCCTTATACAAATTAAAATAATAACAGATTATTTAAAATAACACTTCGAGTAGTAGTTGTTTTTTGTACCGAATTTTAGGGGAATTATCATTGATATTACTGATGTTATGAACGTCCTTGATAATGCTTCAAGTTTCGGACCCTTACGTTAGGTTACTCTTCATTTACATATATCATCCACTCGCGCTGTCATGTGTAGCCTACAACGCTAAACATAAGGTCTCTAATTTAGCTTTCACTCAGTCCTACACATAGCTAGTTTTTAGATTGCCATCATTCAAAAATGCACAGAAAATATAACTTAGCTCTCATATATAATTAAACTGTAGCACATTAATAAAATAAATGATTAAGATCTAACAAAAGCAATTCTTAGTGAATTAAATTTTTGTTTTATTTTTAGCATTTTTGATTTGTGTAACTGATATAAATCAGAATAAATTTATTTTTTTTATTATATTTCATATTTTTATAAAAATGTTCCTTCTTTGTAATTTATTTTAATGGTCCGTGTAACTTAAATTAAAATACTTGTTATTTATAATCGATCTAGTTAATAATTATAAACATTTGCAGTTTAAATGTAATTAAAAATTGCTTTACCGAGCGTCATATTATTGCATTCATTGCATAAAACCATTTGGTCCACTTTGCATACATTTTTAAATGTAAATTACTACACCCTTGAAAATTTCCACAGGTAGTAATTGTTCATTTACAATACAGATTAATTTTTTTTTTTTTTTTTTTTTATTTTATTTTAAATCTTAGCAGACTTACCAGCAGCCGAGTGGTTAAGACCCCTGAATACTGGTAGGTCGAGAGAGTTTATGCTCGATCCCAGGCGAACGGGCAGGCTGCCTGGTTGGTTTTCGTCAAGGGGGCTATTCTAACCTCCTTGGTTTTCGTGATTTTTCCTGTAGCCTCGTTCACAAGAGCAGTTTCGACTGGTAGCAAAAACTGGTTCTTCCAACGTGTCCCATTCAAACGGCAACAAGCAGTAACTACTTCTGCGAATTGGAGGTAGAATTTGGTAGAACGTTCCTACCTTTCGGGAGCAGGGCAAATGGGGAGATTTCCCAGACTACACTGCGCGATTGCGCAGATTGCGCGATTAATTTTAACAAACAACATGGCTGACGTGCAACTGACTGCTCGCTGGACTGCCAGAGAAATAATTGCGTTGGTAGATATCTGAGGATGCGATATCATCCAAAAAATTACATAGAACCGTACGAAATACGGAAATTTGTAAACAGGCACGGACAAGGTTATCTGATGCTGGGTCTTCCAGAAATACCGTTCAAATTAAAACTAAAGGCGTGCATATCGGCTTCAACTCGACAAGGGAACTCGGTACCTTCTGGATGATTATTTTGTTTAAGAACTTTTATCTACTTTTTAAGACAAAGTAATTTTAAGCTGAGAAAACATTTTTCGCTAGTACCTTTTTTTTTTAATTTAAATTTTTGAAAGAAAAGTTTAATAATTAAAATGTCATTCTTCTCCTACAATTTTCAATGACTTTCCGCCATATTTTCTTATTGTATTTATTAGAAAGTTCTTAATAAATTTAAGGATCGATTTTGCAATTAATGAATTAGTTTCTGAGAAAAAAAAATAAAAACATATTTTTCTGCAAAATCTTTGAAACAAATATGATCTCAATCACATTTCCACTTCAAATAATTTTTCTTTTCAGTATTTTGCAAAACCTATTCTTGTTTCTATAAAGTATATAATTTTAATTAAGCTGTAAAATATTAAATAATTTAAGCCACATCTATATAAGTTTTAGGACTTTAAATAAAAAGATTTATCGAAAAAATGCAAACTGAGAAAACGTAGTTTAAAGAATATAAGCTATCGATATGGTCATTAAATCATTTCAAATTTCTTAAAAATTGTATTACTGAATTTCATTACATATCTATAATATAAATCTAATGTTAGTAAATATAAATATAAATTACAAGCTTTTATTTAAAATCTTCGTAGAACACGTACAAAATAATTTTAACAGAGGAATTAATTATATTTTCTAAAATGTTTGTAATCATTATTAAAACATTCATAATTAATATTAATGCTATTAATTTGTCGTTTCATTAATTTTTTTTTTTTTTTTTTCTCAAAAAACAAAGTTCGAAATTTTAGCAGCTATAAAGCATTTTATTTAAAATCGCTCAGCAGCATATGTGGTTTCTTTTCTTCTTTTAATCATTTGGTTTCGTATATAAATTGCATTTTAAATTAATTTAGGTGTATTTTAATTAATTAAAGAGATAAACTCCGATGGTGTTCTATACCAATAGTAAACAATGTCAAAAAAGATGTAAGTAAACGTTAGAAATCCGCCAATCTGATTCCCGTTTATGACATCATTCATTGCTCGCAGTGGCTTATGGGTTAAGGAATGGAAGACGATGTGCATCTGAACCGGTCCTGAAGACGAAACTGCTTTATATTTCCGTTTCTCCCTAATACAAACTGTGGTTGTGCAAAAGAGCGTTTCATGTGAACGGGGCTTATATGTAATTTGAATACGAGTCAGTATCTCTCAGAAATTCTTCCACGAAGGCATCCTTTCTCTTATGTAAATGACCCTTGTGTCTTTGTCACATACAAATAACCTAACCTAACCTTATATTTTGACAACAGATAATGAGGTGCTGAGCAAACAGGTGCAATGAGACAAGGCTGAAGCATAGATATTAAGGTATCACTAGAATACGGTGGGTTCGGTGAAGATAATGACTGCGGTTTGGGAGAGGTAGATAAGCAGGGAAGCTAAAGAACTTTTGAAATGTTTAAAATTAACACTGTGATAAATAGTTTTACTTAAAATACTTAAAGCAAAATAAAAATAATGGGAAAAGTCTAATCCTTATAAAATTAAGATGAAACTACATGATGCAGTCGTTGCACATTATAAATTTAAGTTTCGCAAAATATTTGCAGATGACTTCGGATGCCAGCCTTATCTTAAACATAATGCAGTCATCATTATTAAGAATTTATATCATTATTTATATCATTGCCCTACATTCCAGATAATACTTTACGTAAATCTGTATAAACAAATAATTTTGATTTCGCTGAGAGACGATAAAACATACGTCTTAAGTAACTTGTGTAAGTACGAAAAATATTTTGAATATCCAAGCTAAGAACATTAAACCTGCATCAAATGTAGCATGGTAAGAACCAATAAGTATTTCCAGGGGTAACCTCATGCTTCGTTGTATGAAAATTTAGTATCCGGATTTATAGCGCCCCAGAAAATAGATGATCTTCACAAAAAATTGATGGGAGACGCAGTAGCCAGGGGCAGAATGAAACTATTTGCTGAAAACTATTTGAGAGTAAAATATTCGGATCTAGTGTCAAGATATGCTATTTTGCACTTACGGGATGTTAAAGCTTGGTGCCCCATCTTAAAATAAATGAGCTTAACCTAAAGTTAATAAACATCTAATACATTACATCCATCTTATATAAGCAAAATTTATTTATTATCACTCATTAGTAATTTTCTGAATTTTTGTCAACTGTAAATAACATAGTCTGGTAGTTAACTAAGGGGTTATATTAAATTAATTTTACAAAAATTTTTATGAGTGCTATTAGTAGTGCATAAATAGAAGCAAATTGTTTCTACACTTTATTTCTCAAAATCTGCCAATGTTGTAACTTTGTCAATTAAAAAATGAATAGGATAATCGCAGCAAAAGATTCATGTCTGATATAAGTAAAGGATGGAAAATTATTTATCATCAGATTAGGAAATCAAATATTGGCCCTCATTCTATCAAAACAGGAATAATCTGGTGTGATTTTTAAAACGACAGTTGCAATATTTATTTTAAATAAAATGTTAGTTTTATATTAAGCCTGGCTTGTTCATCTATTTCTTCCGTCATCCTCTTCAGAAAAGTGAATTAGGAAACTATTTAAATAGCAAGTGAAAGCGTAAATTAAGGAGGAGAGTTTGATAACGGACCCAAAGATTATTGGAGACAAAGACAGCATGAATCAGTATAATATTAAAAAAAATGCAAGACTAGTTTCGAAGGTTTAAATATAGGGCCTCAACCATCTATTGATGAAAACAAAAATTTTCTCAAAAGCTATGGGTAAAGATGGATTGCAGTTGGAATCGTTAAATAACACTGAAAGATTTATATGAATATGAAAAACCTCTAGAAAATCTAATTCGTCAACGGAAAATGTGTTTTGAAAACATTTGGTGCAGAAAAATTAAAAATGTGATTTTGTGATCGACAGTGATCAGCAACAGAAGATTTTGTTTTCTTTTCTTAACATATGCCTCAAGTTCTTTACCGCGAAATATTAAGGCTCTATTAGTTTTATCACCGTAAATTAAGCCAACTGATAAGGAATCCGACAGGAGATCATATCCAGAATGCGGTCGTTAAGTATGGAACTGAGACTAGAAGAAAAACGATCCGAACGTTGAATTTCTGAAAAATGCGGCCAATTTTATGGCTATGTTATGTAAAGAAGAGAATGATAAGATTTCTTACAATCTTTCCTAAAACGCGAGAGTACATTTTGGTGTTTTGAGATTAGAATTTTTTAACAGCTTGGTGAATAACGGCTTGGTGGAGCAATTGCTTTTAACTAGTTTACTTTTTAATCAAAAACCGACTTGGTGAACTAAACTTGAAAGTGCTCGGAAAACGAAGGACTAAAATGAAGATAACTAGTAGAATAAAATGATTTAAGTATGATGGAAGGCAAATAAATAAAGGTTTCCAGTATACAATAGTACTAAAACTGAACATGTTGCTTCTGAATAAGACGAGGAACAGAAAGGAAGTGTTGTATCTCTCGAGAACTGCAATTGTGTTAGCTATCTTGAATGTGTGTAAACTTATAGAACATAGTTAGAAGCACGAACATAGTTAGGAAGTATACCTAGAGATCATAGTGATTATAGGCATATAATATAGTTACACATAGTTAGGAACTGTGTTGCTAAGCATAACATCCAGTTTTGTGTTGCTCATATTTACAATTTCCAATACCCCATAAAGAACGATTTTTGAATTCGTTAAATTTTTATTACTATCTTCAAGTTTATAGTGAATTAATGTTTAGTTTGGTTTTACTCTGGCTTGTATTTAAAGTGTTGTAGGGCTCCAGTTAAACTGTGAGGACGCTAATTCATCTAAATCGTAGGATATAGAAATAGAATAAGTTAAGAATAAATTAGGTATAATTTTATACAGTTGCCTGAATCTTCTCACAAAATGCTGTTATACGAAATGGTACGTTTAAAGAATAATTCCACATTATTTTGGTTGAACGTTTTATCTTTTAAGCATTAAATCAAAACGTTTTGCCGTGAAACCCATAATGAAACTGAATAATCAAAAGCTATTTCTCAAATCCCGTAGCTTAACGCACACTGTATGAATTAATTCAGCATAATGGAAGGTAACTGAAGAAAATTTCTTATTCACAGCTCTCTAAAAACTGCTGTTTAGAATCAGCGTAAAAAAGAGTATGATAAGAAAGCTGGACAAAATGTGCGGCTCTGTTACTGATAAGAGATTGAACCAGGGAATAAAAGAGGAAAGAAAAGTATGAGGTAGCCAATTTAATAACAAAAAAATAAAATGCAAGTAAATAAGCAGAGATAAGAGGCCTAATAATATTAGATTTAAAGAATTGCTCTTGAAAAAATATGTGAACCAATTAAATTTTGAAAAAAAGGAAGAAAAGTACAAAAGAAAGTAAATTTCTGTCTTAATATTTTCTATTAAGGAGACAGAGGTTAGTTTGCCAACTCAGATCTTAAAATTAAACTCTTCTTTGGATAAATAACAAATGATTAACAGAATTAATTAGAAATTTCATTTAATTTGGAACAAAAGAATAAAACAAACATTAATAATTTTTATTCCAAAATTATTGCTCTCCATACCAAATCAAATGAAACATAGATTTAGAAAAAAAGCAATAAATTAAAAACGTATCATAACAAATACGGCACGAAGAACAACAAACATGAAGCACAATAAATTTTAAAAAATAATAGTACGGAAAACAATAATTAAAAATAAAGAGCTACTGTTTCGCCTTACTGCACTATTATTTTGCATAGTTGCATTATTAGTGTTATTGGTTTGCAACATATATTTTACAAGTTGGAAAAATAATACAGCAAATGATATAAGGCAAAGCGATAAAGTCATCAATACCATATTTTCTTTCTTCATGTGCAAAAACTACTTTACAAAACAGGACAAAAATTACGAGCAGAAAATCATAAATAAATTTGATGTTCTCTACTTTATGTACATGAATGCGAAGAGAATAAAATAGCAACATAGAACAGAAGAATGTAATTAGCGAGATTATAAATATAGTAAGAATGTTGAGTTAATAGTAATAAATATAGTAAGAACCGTGAAGTAAAAATCATCGTAAGAGACAAAAATCAAAGCGAAACGAATTTCCTCAATAAGAGCGTATGTCGTAAAGAAATAGGCTCATAGATAACTAGTTACATCTGGTGAACGTAAGAATAATGTTTGCATATACAATGGAAGAGCTTCAACATCAATATTCGCCAACAAAATTGTTTAAGTGAACATGATCATAGACATCACTAAATTTACTACAGAAACATAATTTTTAATGCTTATAGTTAACTGGCAATTAATTTATGAGGGGTATAATTGTATTCCCAGTGAATTGACAAGTAAGGGTTAAGTTCTGTGTATATGCAACGTTTTGGCGACTATGATTTTTATTTTAATGGCTTTAGTTTAGAAATAACTGATTAGGTTACTGACGAGAAACCAAAGATGATTACATGGTGTTAAACACAGAGGTAAAAATATTAGAGTCTTAACGGATGAAATTTTTAGTAGAATGACTGATTACGTTTATTCGAAAAATGATTTGCTTCCAGTTTTTAACTAAAGTTGAAGGTAATGTCTTTAACAGAAGGAAAATAATTTTATTTTGCTTAATACGGTAAGCTAATATACAATGTGGTATTCAATATGTGCAATTTAATATTGCCATCTATATATTTAAAGTTAAGCTTGTAATGTAAAGGGATTACAATATTTTTGTAGCAGTAAACATGTATAAACAATACGCTTTCTCAAAGATTCGTACCCCGGACCTCATCATTGTTAGCCCGACATGCTTCCAATTACACACCGGAGGCAGGTGGTGAGGAGAGCTATAATGCTTACAAGAAGAGATCTTCTTTTTTGTTTCAGGGAATTTAACAAGAACTGAGCAGGAGCAGGTTACAAGTGCAAAGTAATTCACATACCGTGCATTTTTAGAAAAATGACATTATTATATGTGATGGAACTATTAAATAATTTACAACTAAACAGTTTATAGACATCTATGATGTTTTAAGTTCAAGGAATAAAAACTTGAAGTATTTTCATAAATTTTAGAATGCTATGTATATTTGTTTTGATAAAGAAACTAATCATTATTTCAAGACTTATTTCTTATTTAGTTTGTGACAATTTCGATATTGTTCTGACACTTCGAACTTAGCCCTGAGCTTGTTTCCGCCAGAGAGCTACGTAGATTTTGAGAATAGCTGAGGATTTTAAGCAGTTAACTGGAACCTGTAGTCGGTCAGTCTGTCGGTAGCCTGCAGCTGTCTTATATCTGATACCGCCTGAGTTGGAGTCTACCTTAAGATAGGCAGCCGAATCTGGTCATAAGCGTCGCAGGTCGTATGGATGGAACAATAGCCGGTGAATGTTCATGCTGGAGTATGTAATGACGAGAACAGCTAGCTTAATAAAAAGCAGTGAATTGTAGTTCCTCCTAGGATTATTTTTGAAACGTGCATTTAATTTTCGTCAAGTAGACTGTTGTCTTTATATTCTTGGTTGTAAGTTTCAAGAAGAGACTCCTTAAAGTTTTAATGTTAAATGCTATTAAGTCTTTGTCTTCATGTAGTTATTCCTTCCATCTCGATAACTCGGGGAAAGAAGTTAGTGGCACTTTGTAATTAGATTCCATAGACCTAGCGAATTTCTCACTTTAATCTAAACATCATAAAATAAAACCCAGAGCGGAAAGTAGCTATACCTTTAAAGGTCCTTTTCAGGAAAATGATATATAAAATATACCTTCTGTAATAATATAACAAATACTGGAAATCTGTTTCAAAGAAACAGCGATGTTACATTGAAGAACAGAAAAAAATATTCATCTTTTATGTCTCAAAACTTCAACATATCTGAGCTGGACAAGTCAAATATTAGGCAAAAGTTGCCTTTTTTCTTTATTCATTCATTTTCTAGGTGGCTGCGCACATGATTCAGAAGAAGTATCTTTTAGACCCACATGCAAACGCAAAATAGATCACTTTCTCTGGTTCATTTTCAATGAGAAAATTAATAAATATTTTAACGAATATCTATTTCTGCCATAATTTTATTCTTCTTTATCTTCCCTGCACGCAACTATAAAATTTATCACAATTGCATTTTAAAAAATCTGATTATTAGTAATATAGAAAGCTTCAACAAATTGTCTTTTGATATGATTCATTATTATAACATTTTAGCACGGTTAATTTTCAAACACTTTCCCTCAAAACTAATGATTATGTTTGCATTAAATAAAATTATTCATTTTTGAAGTACGTCGAAATGCTTTGCTTCCTCTAGTATTTCACACATAACTTTCTTTCAAGGTAATAATAATAATAATTTCTTATTTTTGCTCATTTTTCTGAAACTGATAATTGCATCTTTAATTTATATCCCTTAGAAGACTCGGTCTAAGTTGCTCTGAATTTATTAGAATACGGATCATTTTTAGTAGTTCAAATACTATGAACAGCAAGCAATTGTAATGGTAATTGAAGAAATCTTTTAAAATAAATAAATTGCTTTCCACTTGTGTTTTGCTATTTTGTAGTTTAGTTCAGTTATCACTTATCAAATTATTACTGCAGACTTAGTATTAGTATTATACATTTCTATATCTTTTATTCAAAACTGAGTGATCATTATTCAATAAAGAGTTGATTTTTTATTAAAATTTCAATGGAACTCAAATAATCACTTCATTTAATTAAGTACTCTGCGATAACCGCATTTGGTAATGACTCTTACTTAAAAACATTAGTTAGTATATATCATGTTATTTTCAATCTCGTACTAAAAATGATGATGGTAATGATAATTGGTTATTTTAATGGTTAAACCAAATGACTTTTCCATGAATTATATAATGAGAGAAACCATTAAAAATCGCCAGTATTGAAAGAACCTCTGCTATTCACTGCTACGCTGAAATCCAGATGATTGGTTCGAATCGCAAAAAATTCATTATTTAAAGTAGCAATCAGAGACTTTAACGATAGTCTATAGCTAATGTAACGGGAGACAGAAGGAAGTGCAGTAAAGAAAGGAAAGATGACCTAGTATATGGAAGTAGGGATAAAAATATGAGACAGAATTAAAACTGTATTGATTTACTACACTGTGATTCGCTCTGAAATTTTCTTGTACATGTTTTAATAAGTTCGTATAAAAATCAGGAGTAGGAAAGCCTTGTTAGAATGTGTATGTATGCGAGGTTCGCAGTCGTGGTACGTTGATAGAATTTACCAGAGAGCTGACAAGGGAATATAAAACTAACCTTTTTTTAATCATGACCTAGAAAACCGTTGCGTAAATATGATTGGAAGAAAAATCACACCTGGCTTGATCGTTAAAGTATGTTTTTATTTTGAACAAGAAGAATTCTTTAGTAATACATTCTTGCTTAAATTGGTACACTATTAGAGATGCTAAACGCGCCCTACAAGTCCTATATAAGCAGCTTACATTATAGCCTAACGAAGAGCCATGCCTTTCCTTGGCAGAGCAAGCGGGCGAAAATGTGATATGTAAGAACAGCAGTTGTATTTATAAGCTAGAAAAGTGTTTGCTCTAATCCAGAGAAATCATTGGACAAAGTACCTAGTAATTTTTCGCAGTACCTAGTAACTGCAGGGAAAATGTGATGTAACGCTGTAAAACGGATCCTTCAAGAGGGGCTGTGCTTAATAAAAATTAAGAATTTAAAGATGTATTGCCAATAGGTTCCAATTCATATTTTATATTTGACATGTGTAAATTTAAAACTTTATTTTTTTATAAAAACTAAAAATTCAGAATTTCATTTAAATCAACAGTCTTCTCCGATAATAACATCGTATGAGAAGTTTCAAACAATTTATTTAAGTTTACGATGAAGGAATTAAGCACGTTTTACTGTCACTGTTATTTATCCTCTAGATCACTATCAGAGTCTTAATCAAGTGCCTTACATCAGTGGTCTCAAACTGGCGTTCCGGCTGCTGCATGAAATCCCGAAGTAATTTTAAGTAGTCAGCGAAGAAATTTTAATTATGTATTTGTCGCAAAAGCGAGGTTGCAACGATTTCAAGATTTGAGTTATTTGATGTCCCAGTTAACATTATTTGATATAAATCTTATTCAAGATCTGAAGATACGTCTTTTATTAAAATTTATTCGTACTTGTAAAAATATAAATAAGCTCAATTTATAAGGTATTTCTCCCACCTTCTTCGCGTGCCTTCGTGGTGTAGTGGTTCTGCACGCTGGGCCGGTACTCCAGAGGTTCCCCGCGAAGGCGTTGTTACTCTTTCATCTCTCCGGCCTCAAAATAAACTAATGTCTGTAAAGTGGCGCCCGAACTAAATAAAGGGTTTTGGATGAGAATACTCCACACCCAGGATTTGGCGATTGGGTCCCCCCAGTCGCCAGTCGCCCTTTAAAAAGGGGAGTATATAAGGTATTTCTCCCGCTTTCCTAGCGTGCCTTCGTTCTGTAATGGTTCTGTACTCTGGGCCGGTATTTCAGAGGTCCGTGGTTCGATTCCCGGCGAAGGGGTTTGCTAATTTTTCATCTTGTCTGCTTCCTAAAAATAACCTAATGTCTCTACAGTGGCGCCCGAACTAAAAAAAAAAAAGATGTTGGATGAGGATTCTCCACACCCAAGATTTGGCGATTGGCTCCCCTAAAAACCTCAGTCGCCATTTAAAAAAGGGAGTATATAAGGTATATCTCCCGCTTTCCTAGCGTGCCTTCGTTGTGTAGTGGTTGTACACGCTGGGCTGGTATTCCAGAGGTCCGTGGTTCGATTCCCGGGGAAGGCGTTGCTAATTTTTCATCATCTCTGCGGCCTTAAAATAACCTAATGTCTCTACAAGTTATGAAATTTTGCACTAAGACTACATTTATATATGAACACGTTTCTTTCAGATGTGAGAAATAATGATAATAAAAATTCCACTGACCGATGAGCATGCACAATCTGTGATGAGGATAATTTCTAATGGTTTCTCTTCAAGGCTACACATTTTATCAGAATCGAAAGGATAGCAAGCGTCAAGCCATAGTGAAAAATAAAGGAGTACAAACATATGTATTTTGAATTTTGCGAAGAAAAATTTAATAAATAAAAGAAAGAGAATATATTGTTTTTTATTCTCAAGTTTTGTCCTACTTTCTAAATCTCCTCTAAGAACTTTAAAAAATTCATAACTTTTTTTATTATTTTTAGTTTAAATTAAGCTATTTGGTGATTAATCCAACATGTTAAAATTATTTGAAAAACGTCAGTCTAAAAATTTAATATTTATCTTCAATATATTTGAATCAGAATGTGTAATCCTCCAAAAACTTTTTTTTACAGGTAGCACACTTTAGATTTCAAACAGAAAATGAACACAAGTTTGAATCTTTTATTTTATTTATTTTAATTGTTTATATATATTTTGATAAATATTTAGTAAGCGAAATTTTAAATTCTTGGCCCGTCAACTGTTTTTACATTGTGCATGCAAATTGCATTTGAGACCACTCATCATGATGCTATGATGTATGCATATATATATATATATAAAGGGTTGTTTAAAACTATATGTCAAAAATGTGAAGGCAGATAGAGGGCCCTTAAATAAGCAGATTTCGTCTAGGAATGTATGTGCGGTAATGCGGCGATGAACTGGTAGAGAGCGCTAATGAGTACGACGTATAAAAGCGCTAAGCTAATTGGATTCTTGACTTTCCTCACGGATCTCGAGCAGCATGCATCGTTACACTAATGCGGAGCTTGCCGACATACATTTCATGTATGGGGCTGGACAAAGAAATGAATTAGCTACTCAAAGAATGTATCGGGAGCGATTCTACATTACCTGAACGTTTGGTCGATATTCCTCCAGATGTTCGCAGACGAATGGGTTCCAGCACGATGGAGCCACAGCTCACTTCAGCCGGAACGTCAAGGATCACCTGAACGCTGTCTACATCCAGCATTGGATAGGATGGGGAGGGCCAGTTCCCTGGCCACAGCGTTCTCCTGATTTAACCTGCTTGGATTTCTTCTTTTGAGGCAATATTAAAGGTCTCGTGCACGGGAGTCTCGTCACATCTCAGAAGACCTTGTTGCCCGCTTCACCACGCTGAAGTTGAACATAGCGGCTGCATTCTCCTGTTCGGCATGCTGGTGCGTTTCATATAAGTTTTAAGGAAGTCTAAATTAAAGACTGGGATTATAACTTTATAAGAAATTTACTTCGCAGTCTTCAATAAAACATAGTAACTATTTTTGTTACTAGGAGAACTGACAAAATTTAAAAGACTTCAGATCCGATTAGTGAAATGAGTCACAGCCATATTCATTCTGATAATATTAATTGTCTTAAAAATATTTAACTCTTTGGAAATCCACTTCATATGTGGAAATTACGATCTTTAAAATATTATACTACACATGTGGCAGTCTTTAGAGGAATTATAGTTTCAGTTACTTTAAGATTTATTTGATTACAGACTTCACCCGAGTTTAGGAATATTTAAAAAAGGGTTTGCGTTTCGCTTAGAATCAAAGATCCTTACATAATATCTGAAAAACAATATTCGTTTGCAATACTTATCTGATAATAGGTTCAATTATGCGTTATAAACAGCGTAAAAGCTGTGTAAATTAGCAGCGTGTAAATAAACAGCGTAAAAGCTGTGTAAATTATAAGAAGTATAAAAGAATGAAACATCAGAGTTTTAAAAAGCAAATTTACGGCTTGATTTGATAATTACATAAAATCATTTTTAATTATTAATATAAAATCACTTTTCATACATCTCATCTCTATTATTCTTACAGATGTTTAGCACATAATTTAATGCCTTTTGCGTATGACTAAGAGCCCATAATAGATTTATGCACATGCGTTTATTTAAATGTTTAGCTATGTCTTTTATGTTACCTTCAGTGTCGTTCTTTATGTTCACCCCTCAGTACTTTTGCCTGAAATGCCGAATGCCTAGGTCTTCTGTCCAAGTCCGGAAGCATTATTCTTTTAACTGACGTATTAAAATATCAAAGTGAGCCAATGTCATGTGGGCATGTATAAACTGTATCTTCCGCGCACCAGTATTTATTATAACTAATGGCCTTGGAATTCGTATCTTTAGCATAAACATGTATCTTCAGCATTTTTTATGTACCCATCACATTACCCACAGTATATCACATGCATATAAGTATTTGCACAATTAGTGTTTGTCCCACTCGTAACAGTGTTTGTTTGTATTAGTATTTTAGTGTTTGCTATTTATCTTTAGAGTTTATCTGCACAAATAATATGTACTATTATTATTAATTTTATTTTCATCGTATTTAAAAGTGGTGTGGTGTATTTAATTATGGCAAAGCACACTAGGGCAATCTGCCTAAGGGGAGGGATGCCTTCGTGGAGGACTTTTTAAGAAAAACTGGCTCATATTTAAAAGAAATGTGATAAACATAGCTTCAGCATTCGGAACTTCCTTAGTACAAAAGTGTAAGAAAATTATAAATGAAATTAGCCAAAGAAAATAAAATTTAGCCAAAGAACATACAATTTAGAGTATCTAATTAAATGCTAACATATTTTACATCAGAATTGTTTGTTAAACTTGTTCCGAGGTTTTTGCCTTAGATGAGGTATGGGTATGAGTCGCTTCTCGCTTCATTTGAAAAGAAGTTTTGAACTTCAACATCCATCATTATTAAATTTGACAAATTTTGTACATAGTTAGATAATTTTAATTAAATTATATGTGACTTTTTTTTTTAATAATGTAACATGAAAATCTAAAGAGGCGATGTTCTTCTGGAAAAAAAAAATTACACGGGAAAGTCTATTTAACATTGAGTGAATGGCTATCTCGCTAATCTGGCCAGATATCGCCAAGGTAGCGATGACCTTGGCGACTAATTTTGTACGCAAAATTTGGCGAGAAATTGCCAAAAGGCGCCAAACTTGGAGACCGTGTTAGGGCCTTGTCGGTAAAGGATTTGTTAGGACCTTTATTTGGAGTGAAATTCTGAAGGCTTGTCTTCATCTGCATATCTTAAGTTTGTTGCTTAGAATAGCGTATGTAAATCATGTTTTAATTATTCGTATTTAAATACGTAAAATTTCAAAACGATTGTTTGAGATTTCTATGCATAAATCTAATGTATTTTGCTACGAATGAGTAGAAAAGATGCAATAAAAACTTCCCAAGTTAAAGAAATCAGACTATAACAACGAATAAATATTAGAGAAAATACAGGAATAAAAAATAGTAATAATGGAGATTTTGTTTCACTTTATATTTCAATAAACGTAGAATTGATATTTGCAAAGGAGGAAATTGAAAATTAAATCTACATAAACTACGATGATTCAATGCATTACTTCCATTAGTTTGTTGTTGAATTATACACACCAAGATCATATCAAATTATTGATAATTATTCTAATGTGATAGTTTACTCATATTAGTCTTCAAATGAAGCTACAGATCTCTAGTATTCCCTTAATGCGTAGTTGAGTAGTAGGTATGACATGCGATTACATGCACTTTATAATATGAGAGACATGAATAATTACTTCACTGCAGCCAACCTTTCTGCACGGGTATACCTTATTAATGACTATCCGTAATATGGCAGAAAGCATTTGCTTATCGAGGCAAATTTAGGCATAATTCAAAATGCAGATATTGGACAAAAACCTGTATTACCCGAAAAGATATATAGATTTCATCGTAAAAAAGAGCACAATAAAGATATCACCAAAATAATAGATATAAAAGCAAGTATAGGGAGAGAATTTTGTCATCCCCAATGAAAGTTAACAAATCCGATAACAAATTCCAGTATCTTTAATAGTTAATTTCCGTCTTCTCGTCACGTTTTCTGTATACATAAAGTACGTCAAATAATTAGCTTCCATGTCACAAGTAACTTCTGTAAGTATTTTTCAGACCAGTAATCATTAGTGCAATTCATCACAAGTATTGCATCATAAAAAGTGCAATGGCCTTACATATAAGAACTTATTCGTTCTCACATAAACTTAACATAGAATATAAAACTTATTCGTTCTCACATATCTGATGAAACTCTAATTCTGTAGAACTGTTTTATTTTATTTTATTACGAGCTCCGTCATTAGGCACCACACGCAAAGAGAGGGATGCCTTGTAGAGGACACTTGTAAAGGAAACTGGCTCGTATCCGCGTTATACATGGGAAAACAACTAAAACGACCATTCAGCCAGCCCTCTCGCCGTGACTCGAACCCCAAATCAAGCTACCAGCGTTCAGCGGCTTTTACCGCTCGGCAGCTGTTGGACCTTCTGAAGAACTCTTGGACCGTGAAAAAAGTTATGCTCATAGAATGTTTCTGTCGAAAGGTAACACCTGTTGACTCCACGTTAAAGTGTTGCTTTTCTTGTCTACTCTCAACTACTAACTCACTACATCTAAATAGTGCCAGTTCAATAAATAAGAATTATTATTATAAGCTAATCCAAATATGTATGCGGAAAAACTGAGGGAATTTTTTCCCCTCAGTTCCCTACGGGAACTTTTTTTTTTTATTTATGCGAAAAGGTGAGCATTTGTTAGAGTTAAGAATACCACAACGAGAAAAGGATGTGTATTCAGCATTACTCATGTAAAATTATGAGACACGTATCAGAGATATTCAGTCAGTGGGCATGCAGTTGAGCAGTTAGTTCGAAACTGTGTGCGAAAGGCGAATTAGAAAGTGATTTAGATAAGGCTGATGGACTAGTTTAATTAAAATATTAACAAAAGCATATTATTTGCAATCACAAAGAGCGGGTGTAAATTGTGACGCTCGCATACGAGGAATATACCTTTGGAGTTACTTCAAATGAAAAGCAATAAAAATGCTTTAGTTTTTCTGGTGCAATAGCGATTTCAAGTGTTTATCGTTAATGTATGGAAATCCTAGCGGAAAGATAAACTCTCTTCGTTTTCCTGTTGGAAGCCATTGATAGGTAAACTGGTAGGAGAATTCCTTCACTGAGAAACGTATTACATCACAGACTGAAACGTATTACATCACAGAGGGGAAAATAATTAAGGATATACTATGGTAAACAGAAACGAAATATCTTGAAAACAAATAAAACATTTTTGAAAATGCCTTCGTTAGCAGACATACATATGCAAGTCAAACATACATATGCAACTCAAATCTCAATTTTTATTTCAGACTACTGTTCACCATAAAATAACAATAATAGTGTAATAAACTATGCAATCCATTTTTTACAGGCGGAGAAAACGATATTGAAAGTAACAAATGTTATTTCCTTAGTTTATAATTGACATTTCTGAAATAATTATGGAAAGAAATACTCTAACATGTTTTCTTCGTCAAATTTTGTGAGTATATATGCTTAGAAGAGTAATGATTCGCAATTCGGCCTCCTATCTTATACAGTTTCATAAAATCAAATAAGCTTCAAATTATGGCTCGAGTTTAAATAAGAATACGCATTTCAGTTCTTCCTTGCTGCATGAGACTGAAACGTATTAATATCTTTTTTTATAAATTTCAATAGCAAATAATACTCCACTTATTAATAACAAGGAATTTGAATGTAATATTTACGAGATACGCCAAATTAGACAGTCATCACTGATTTTTACTCATATTTTTTTATTATGACTTATACAAGGAAAGCAATTTCAATACTACTGTTAGTCGTTGTTATTTATATATTTAACTGAACAGTAAGCTTTCCTTTAGTTAAATATTATACTGCAATCTTAAACTAAAATAATTTTAAAAAATTTTAATTCAGGAAATACCGTTTAAATATTGTGAGTATAATGTAACTAACATATTATTTTTATATTAATTCTGTTCTGTATCTTCTGTTTCTTCCACAGCTATCAATAGAATCCAAATTAGATTGAGCTTAAATTAGTGAGAGAATTTAAAGTTTAGAGAGAGTGCTGTGCAACTACTCTTACTAAAGCGTAGATTTTTCGGTCTAACAGATACGCTATGATGTGCGATTTAGGAAAAGAAGTCCGCTTATAGCCAACCTGAATGACTGACGAGTGATGTTTTGCACTTGTTAACGTGCAGGGTTAGAGTCCACGCTAGCAGAACGTAGCCCATTTATTAGTATTTAAAAGTTAGCTTGTGTGCTCTTTTTATTTAAGTATTTCACTACAGATAATAGAGGTTAGTGTTTGGTAAATTTAGTTGTAGCACTCGTAGATAAGTCTTAAATTTAAAGGTTTAAACAAACCCCCCAGAAAAATTTTAATTCTTGGCTGTGATAGTGAAATTTAATTAGACTCCTAATTAAAGCGCAAGCGAAATGTTTTACAGCAAAAGAGTGTTAAACAAGTGCAAATAAAGGCTAATTAGGTATAATCCTATAAAACGCATTTAAAATATATTTATTTTAGATTAAAGTACGATTAAAAAGTGGAATTAGAAAAATTATTTTCCTATTAAACCCAGTCAACACTCGACATTATAACATGTAGATCTATCTTAAAAGAGCTGCATACTCATGACAGTGGGTATAAACATTTTTGCTTCCCGAAATCATAAGATGGAACAAATTTGTGACATCTGCCCAATTTCAGATTTCTTACACATTACAGCTGGTCCTTCAAAATTATAAAAGTAGCATAATAGGCAATTGTTTCGTAAATATTTGAATCCGTTTGATTGCATTGTTGTTTTTGTGCACTTTTGCGAAACTTGGATTCTTTTCTTTCTTTATTTGTTTAATTTTTGCATTTTTGTTAATACCTTTAGGTTTCATTTTGTATGTAATTACATTTGCGGTCATATATTTTGTATATAAGTGTTACGCCTTGCATAGAGCTGTAGATTTCTCAATTCTGAATCCAGCAATGTTCAAAATGTAAAACCAGCTCAAACAGAAACCGAAGTAGCCAATAGTTTCTGCGACACATAGCATGAAGGTGCCTAGTTCCCTCGTTCTTGACTAATAGAGATTTTCATGCACCTGCTGCTTTCTCACGCTGTCAGAAAAGATTGGCACGTAAACTTTATGTTTAGCGTACAGTAAGACGGCCGTAATGGTGTCTTTCATACTGCAACTGATTTATTGACATCTAGCATAGCATAGCATGACATCTTCCTCGACTGGGAACTGATATGAACCAAGAGATGATAGAAAATGATAGCGCCTACCTGACGGAGAAAGAATCCCGGGACCTAAAGCTTTTTTGGCGATTCTAAGCCTTTGCAAATCAAGTATTCTTCATGGAAAATTTTGGACAGTCCAGTACCCATCATGCTGCTTTCTGTACGAATAATAAGCACTGTGATGATTTCCCACCACTTCCTCCTAGCAAAAATGTTCGGCACGCCGAAAGGCCTGCAAGACGACATCACAAATTGTAAACCTCTCGATGAAAGTTCAGACTTGGACAGCGGACACAAACGAGATGTCACGAGAACTCATAAACCAATCCGGAAGCCTGCTCCCCTGCAAGCAACGGAGACTCCTGACTCGTTAAAAGCTGATCCGCCTGATCCACTGCCAAACGCACAGAAAGCAAGGGTATTACTACTCCCAATGGCGTTGAACAGCCTACAGCACTAGCCATTCAGAAGGACCAAGGAAGTGTTCGTTGACGGGGCACTTAGACAATTAGTCTTTATCCTCACATTGTCAGATATTAGAAATTATTATCATCAAAAGTAGGGGTCCGAAAGAGGTAGCATTTGGTGTCGAAATGCCAAACTGAACATGAGAAAACTGTCTCCTACAGTGAAGAAAGTAAAATTACTGAAGGAATTTTGAGCTCGGAAAAGGACCAGAATCAAATTTTGAGGGTTTTGCATCTTTGAATTTTTAATATGGAATTTCCTTGTTCAATGATTTTTGTGATGTTAACAATACGAGAAAGGAACCACCCGCGAAGCTTAATGGCTTGACGTCACAAACGATTCGTGTCTGGAAGGGAGACCAGTCAGAATTAGAGGACGAAAACCACCTCCAATCATGATAAAGAATCCTTTAAATACTTGGAATGAATCCGTGTCCTGTTACTATGCTTTTGTTCTATATATTTGTTGAATAGTGTATATTTTCATCATCTCACCCTGGAAATCTCTCAGCCAATGAGATGTCTCTGTTCGCACACGTGACGTATGGTCACATCCCTTTCCCACACCACCTACGCTGTCCTCCTGGACCCATTGTTCGTTACTTATTCAACTTGAAGAGCCCTCAGAGGCATTTACTTGAAGATAGCCAGAAAACAACATGTGCATCATACTCGCTGCACTCAGCAGAACTCGGAAACAGAAACAGTTTTATTCAGCTCTGAGAGTTTTCGGTTCAAAGAGAGTTAGATGAATCTGTTTTAGAGTTTATTCTATGAGTGATTTAGAAAAATTAATATATGAGTAATTGCAAAATTACGATTTCTCTCACGCTTAGAAGTAATTCTTTAATACCTGTACTCGCCTCGAGCTATTTGAAATTATTTATTTTTATCTGGGTTATTATTTATAATAAATTGTCAATTTCTTCCTGCTTATCCGGAGTGATTACTTAATGAGATGACCATGAATCCGTAGCTCTCAAAAATACGATACGGGCTGGGGATACGTTATTAAAATAAGAAAGAAGAAATGGTTAATTTACTTTCAATGTTAACAGAACTGAATCCTTTAGTTTTCATTTATCCATAATCACTAAAAGGAAAAAGACGCGGAAGGCGGATTTTGTTACTTTTTTGTTCAATATTCTTTTTGATAACTTATTACAAAAACTATTTTTGTTGTTTAAAATCAATATTAAGGCAGCCAGGTTCAGTGAGGTATCTTTTATGAATAGGTATAGTGCATGGTGAGGTGATTCGATGAGTGACGTGGAATATTATAAAAAATGTAGCTAAGGCCAAAAAAATAGAGTGTTTCTCGGCAGGTCAATTTTTCTAACATGGAAGACTAGGGCAGACATAGATTTTTTATGATAAAGTTGTCAAAAGGTATGACAGTGAAAAATAACTGAATTCCTTAAATTCATACTTTAAGAACATACATAAAATGCGGCTCTTAAATGCTAGTTAACGTAATATCCCGGCATATACAGACTGCTTGTAGTCACAGTCATACCAAACTGAGCCAAAATGAATACTGATTAAATTGGCTTATTTTAGTCTAATTTCTAGACTGTTTTGTACTTGAGTGCTGATAATTCATTATAAAATTCGCTTTACTCTTTGGCTACG
Source organism: Stegodyphus dumicola (assembly GCF_044657685.1). Lineage (NCBI taxonomy): Eukaryota > Metazoa > Arthropoda > Arachnida > Araneae > Eresidae > Stegodyphus > Stegodyphus dumicola. Next base: position 136,333,451 of record NC_140781.1, on the reverse strand, counting down.
AAATTATGTATGGCAGTGTAGATAAATATGTAAGAAAATTACTTGTCATTTATAAAATTGGTTTAATTTGTTTTAAAAATCGCTGCACTTATTTATCGTTTACAGGACTCGCAAGTAGTACATCTTTAGTTTTTTTAAGGTAATTTTATGAATATAATGGAAAATATTAATTGCAGTAAACTTATTTGCTAATAAACACTGAAATTCTAGGAAACAATGGAATAATTCAATTTAAAAAAATTGCGGAACTTTTAGATTCGGTTTTTTGTTAAGTACAAAATGATGCCTCATAACTCCAGTAAAAAACAAATTAAACTTAAACAAAAGAGTTGATGTTAAAAACTAATCATCTGCACGCTAAATAATCTAGCTAATTAAACCTGCGGAATTCTGTTCTTAAGGATGTAGTTATGATATAGAGATTTAATGCTGTTACTTTTAAATGAAAATAAATATATACTTATTTCGAAACATATATAGCATTGCTAAACATAAAAGAAATGTTTTCCAATTATTTTCCACGTAAGAAATCACATACAAACCTAGGCGTTACACAAACATAATCACTGCATTAGTAAGCCTATGGCTACTGAACTCTTTGATAAGATCTGAATTCAAAATACTGTATCAGCCGACTCTTCATCGGAGTTGCTGAAACCTCTTCTCTTCCAATTAACTCAAAAAAGCTGAAACTTCTCCGCAGCAAAGAAACAGAGATCCGCTTGTATCCCTCCGCAGCACAATAATGACAATTACCTCACATGAAAATTGAAATAAAGTATAATAGGTATTTTGCCTACATTGAAAACCCGAGTGAGCCGATTTTCAGCAGTTTGTCTGAAAAGCCGATAAGGCTGATTTAATAGCAAAGGGATTAAATAGTGAAAATATGTCCAATAAATTTTACAGTAACTTCTACTCGCCTTTATCAAAACGGTTTGATATTTTTTTTAAATGGTATAATTATATAATACCAGAAAGCTGAAATAGTAATTTTTAAGTCTCTTCTAATCGTACTTTTCTATATAACATGGGCAAAAGAAACATTCTTTAAATTATAACAGCTTAAATGAGAGTCCTATTATCTTCGGAGTGCTGTTCTTTCATAGCTATTTTCACCCTTTAATACTCCCATAACTCATAAAACCGTTAGGATACCCGTTTAATTTGCAATATCCCTAGACGCTGTAAAAATATTCTGCGGCTCTTGTTACTTAGCCTTTTTGAAGACTTTAATTTAATATCCTGAGGTTATCTTGTTTAAATCGCAATGTTCCGGAGTGCTAAGATTCCTTGAAGATTAGGGGACAGTCTGGGATGTTCTGAAGAAATTTAAATTCGCGCAACTACATATACACTGAAGATGGGACCTAGCGAGATGTCATGGAAACATACCAGAATGTGACATTAAGTATCCGAGAGAATATGTTAGGGAAGATAGGTGGATGTTCCAGGGTGTCTTAAGGATGGGCGCTGAGAGTGTGAGCTAAATCTTAGATTATTCCGAGAATGTTCTTGTGCTGTGTGTTTAGTAACAATGTAAATGCAACTAACTTACTTCAGAAAACCATACAATAAGGCATTCCTCCTAAGTCAGACAAGCTCTTATACTTTGTCTTCATTAGTAGTATAACTGCTATAAAATTAGTCAATTATAAAAAAGGAAGAGGAGATATGCCATAGGTTACATGACGTAACACATTTTTCTATATTTTTTCCAAGGAAAAAAATTAAACATAAAACAAATTAAATCTTAATTAACCTTTGACTGCTATATAACTGAATCTGAATGCTCTGAAAGACAAAGGTATCCTTTTATGCATGCAGAAAACAAGCGTTAATGTGAAATATTATTTAGAACGAAGGATGGAGACGGAAAATGTTACTTTTCTGAGCCAGACAGGATAAATGTAGTAAATAAAAAAATGTACAAGCATAAAATATTAAACAATGCAACAAAAAATGCCTCGACGAGAAGAATGACTTATGAAGCTTGGAAAATTCGGGTTCCTTTATTGTTATTTGAGAAAAATAACCTGCTATAAAAAGTGCACGACGAAACTTTAATTGGAAGTAGCGAAAATGGTTTCTAACGCATAAAAAAGACATCATTCAGAGCCGGAAGGATTTAATGGAGCTGCAGAACACTAATAGAAAAAGAAGCGAAAAACCATTTTTATTAAGCGAAAAATGCATCATTCAAGTCGGGAAAAGTTTAATAACTTTAACTAAGGTAAAGATTGTTAAATGGAAAGAGAGAGAAGATGCTCACGAAAACAAAATTGGGACCCATGAATACCAAATTAAGAATAATGGCATAATAAACATCTAAAAGACTTCCAGAATTTCGTAACAGGGAAATATCGATTAAATGCTAATAGAAAAAGGAAAAAAATAACCTTGCATGTCACGCCGGTAAGTAAGTTTAGATTTTTTTAAACAGGTAAAAAAGCACGCAAGTTTTATATGATGAAATATGTGCTTTGCATGAGAAGCTAAATTATAACGTTAAAGAAATATTTCTATAAAATTTTACATGCGACTTATGCTAGAGATAGCTTTGGATTTATTATTATGGTATAATTTTAAAACGTACGGTAACTATATGCTGCTTTTGAATGCAAAAAAAAAACTTTTTATCTTTTTATGCAATGATTAAAGCATTTTTCTTTAAGCAGAAAAAACAACAAATAGTAAAGAATGTTTGAAGAAGAGCAGTGATACTTCCTTAAACACCTTACTAGAAGTCTGTTCAAATGTTTTCCAAGTAAAGAAGAACCAAATCGTCTTAGATATTTGCAAATTAGAACAGAGTGGCTTAAAATATATCATTTTTCTCAAATATAATGTTGCCTGCGTACGGGTTCGTAATAAATTTAATGCACAAGTCAGATGAAAAGTGAATAAAATTTATTCTTATCGCAGCAAAAGAAAAAAATGCTTAAATTTCCTTAGAAATATTCGCACAATATCGCAATATATCACAGTAGTTATCTTTTAAACTGCTAAAATATTCAATAGATTTTAATTCAAAACAGAGAAAGCTAATCCAATCTCACCGCGAATTCGCTGCAATCAATAACAGCAGTAAGTAAACAACTACAGTTATCCAAACAACAACTAAACTGAAATATTTTCCTCCAGCTTTTATAAGCTTTTTAAATGCACGAGAATATTCTGGTATTTTCTCGATTTTTCCGGAAAGCAAAAGCGTACAATTACGAGATATCTATTTATTATATGCGCGTGCTCCTGTAATTTTAATTTTTCGGCGCAGCTTTCTCTTCAGATAAGCCTCGAGCTGCATTGCACGGGGATATAAAACAACTTTAATTAAAAATTCAACTAAAATAGCTAAATAAGTACAGAAACCGTAACAATAAATTGCATGTGGTAAGAAGATGAAATAGCAGAAAACTCATTGTTGTAATTTCTGTCAGGAACTGATGATTTATATTGATTGTCTTAGACGACCTTCAAAGCTTCCTGAAGCATCTATGTGGTCTTTTATCTAGCTCAGCTCTTCCTTCAGAAGTACAAGGTACAACAGCATTTATATGATGGTCCATTTCATTTCGATATTTCCTGAACTGTTTATTTAATCTACATCGGACAGAACATTTTCTCATATGCCGTTCATCTCAAATAGTTATGTTGCAATAGCACGACAGGATACTCATGTATTTTCTTGTGTCTAAAAGACTTAAAATGATTGTGTCACGAAACCTTTGATACTTTTAAGCATCTATTTTACTACACTATTTTTCGAGGTTCCAAACTAAACACAAGCCCACACTCGTCTACCCACTTCTGTACAGCGATAGAATTGTTGATCTCATGAAATTCAGCCTTTATAAAGGCTGCTTTAATCCTGTGTTTAACAATTAATCCTACGAGATCGAACCTGACTACCTTTATTTTTTCGTACCTATATTTCCTCATTATTTTTTTATTTTCTGGTAATGAAACAAAAATCCTTTGGAGCATTAATAAGTAAAACGTGGACAGACGCTTAAATGCATTATTCTCACTGAGGATTTGCAAATTTTAAAAATAAAGTCATTTGCATTTGGAATAAGGATTTTGAATAAACCTGTATTTCCAACAATGAACTCCAGCCCTGTTTACATTTCGCATTAAAGTAGTTATGCTTTTATTGTTAAAAGCAAAAACCAAAATCACATTGAAAGTACTTCGCAAAGCATTACAAATATTAAAAAATACATTACTTTAAATCAAGATTAGACACAAACTTTTCGAAATCTCCTCTTGAAATTCATAGCACTTTACTTCAGAATAGAGAAAAACTACCATTAGTTAGACCTCTTTGAAGTCTTTACAGCGGACTATATAATACCTGCATTTGATTATGCTGGGAAGATATCTTCAAGTTGATAAATGCATCATTTGACTTGACAAGAATATAGCTTAAGATTTACAACCTAAATCTCATCAAAGAGAAAGCAATCAAGGCAGAATTTGACAACAGCAGTTCCAAAGAATATTAATAATACTAACCGTTTTCGTCAGACGTTTTCCTTAGTGACTAATTGTAAAACTGAACAGAAGACAAAAACTGAATTAAAGAAATTGAAATTTATTAATCATATGGTTATCAAACACAAAATAACTTCAGTTTGAAATTTGTGCGGAACGTAGCTACTACTCAATTGGATAAAAATTGTTTCCAACACAATAGGTTTTTATTATTTTTTTCTCGTAGGTAATTAAAGGTTTACTTTGCCCAAAATTTCATTTAGCGCCAAAATTACTTACACGAAGTTTAACCTCTAAGCTCACTTCCTAGTAGGAGCAACATTGTGTCTGCATTACAAAATTCAAGGATTGTTCAAAGTCTTAATGCAATCTGCATAACTGGTGTTTATAGACTATTACTCTTTACTGGCTAATTACCTTAAGTAGTATAACTGCTATTAAAATAAAATAAAACCTTATATAACAAACATACCGAACTGTGAAAGGAAAGTTCAATTACAGAACGAATTTCTAGCAATACATAAATGAATTTAACTTGAGTCATTCCTTCAGTCATTTCTGCACAATATGAACAAGTGTCAATTCTCCAAATAGTTACAGTTCGGGCCAAGAATTGTTGTATCCATGCACAGACATTGCACTGTTGATATTGAAGACTTAGTGTTCCAAGGTAATTAAATGAGTACAGAGTGTAAATCTTGGTCTTCTATAGAAGCAAACTAGAAAATGTGTAAAGTACAACACTCTTCAAATAACTATGTGTTAAAAGAAATACTGATTTTAAATTAAATTTTTGACTATAGGCAACAAACCCGGAATTATAACTTTAAAAAAGGAACATCTCAAAATATTTCTGTAACTTTTAAAACTGAATATTTTATCATATTTCTTCAATCTTTACAAAAGGATTTGAGTCCTGCTACTTTCCCTACCAGTTTACGCAGGGCAACTGTCAAGTATTTTAATCTAACTAAAGACTTGCACTTTATTTAATTCAAATGAATTAAGACCAAATGCTACATTATCTTGAATTAAAGCCATTTTAAAATAAACAAAGTATAAACTCATTATATATTTTTTGTGCGACCTATTTTGTAACAGTTTTCACCATTTATCCTAAAATGAGTTTCTTTAGAAAAAAGAGTGCCTGCAACTTTGAAAGAACTGTTAATCACTGAAAGGTGCTCCTAGATAAAAAATGAATACCGAACATGTATACATTTCTCATTTCTCAAGGATTTCCAGAAATTATTTTTACAGGTCTCAGAAGTTTTTAATATTCATTATGTATACGAACATATGAAGTACTTTACTAAGCTTTTTCAACACTCAAAAAGATTTTCAACACGCAAGTTTTGCCTGTATTTGCCAAGTATGTTAATTCCAAAGATAAAAATTTAGTACTGAATAAATGCGTTTATATAAATAATTTATTACATCTTTGAATAGAAGTCATTTACTTCTGAACAAAACAGATGTATTTACAATATGGGCTACTACGACAGATGAACAAATTCTTGCATAATAAAAAGCTGTAGTAACTGGTATAATAAATCTATAGATTTAGGATTTGAATTTTCTTTATGAGTTTTGTTTTTAAACCCTAAAGTAGGAATATTACTTAGTGCCTAGTGATACTTCTAGAACAAATTAGTTACGCATTTTCTTTTAGAATCTGAAATTGCATTGAATTTGAACTGTGCTTGAATTGTTATTTACTTTTCCGATACTTTTGCTGTCATGACACCAATGATATTTTGATTAAAAATTATTCTACGAGTAATTGGTTGGACTCACCCTTCGTTGTTGTTTATGCTACTATTCTTTTGTCTAGTAATGCAGAATCCATTTTCAGCAAACTTCAACGGAAACGTAACCGTACAGTAACATAAATAAAATATAAAATTGATGAGACACAAATTAAAATGTATTGCAGGCATCTCAAAAATTACAAGACAGCAACTTAGTTTTAATAAGCAAAGTTAATTTAACATACCAGTTCATGGTAAATACACAACTATAGCTTCTTTTCAAAACTTGAATCAAATTGCAATCAGCAGAATGGAACCGATATTTGATTCTTAATCGCAAAGTATTTTTAATTACAATACATAAAAATAAAGATTCAATTTTCATGATCTGAATTTCTATTCTTATTCTGAACTAATTCCGAGACAACTTAATAAGAAATACTGGAGAGAATCCGCATTTCTTAAAAATTGGAGGCTTCTAGAGGGAAAAACATTGACTGTTAGTACAAATAAAAAATCCATAAACTTACAGATTTCTTAAAATGATAGACCTTTTTAAATGCTTTAGATATTACTTAGCTTTGTAATATGGTGTGCGTCTTTAAAACCTGTAACATTAAATACTCTATCTTTCATGGTACTTTATGCGAAAAATAGAGAAATACACACTACCGAACTAGATGAAGCCAACTGCTCCTAGGCGCAACAATGCGCCTAGGAACAATTTCATAATTGATGAAAGTTGCACTGAAAATGGTAGTCTGTATATAGCAGGTTTAACTTTTTATCTAGTTATGCCTTTATTTTAGACCAAGTCAGCAACTGAAAGACTGCGCTGAGTTCCGTAACTGATCCCAGGTTTAGATACCGGCGTAAGCGCTGTTTCTTGTTTCTTACTTTTTTTTTTTTTTTTTTTTTTTTCCCCATTTGTAATGGTAGTAGCATTCAATTTTCTTACAAATTCTTCCACGAAATATCTTCCCCAGCGTGCTTTGTTATAGTCATTAACCAACTTATTTCCTGCCATCATCCTAAAAATTGGGGCATATTAAATTCTCAGTTTCCCTAGCTCTATAACTAAAACAAGTTTATTAATTAATGTTATAGCGGCTGTTCAGTTATTAACACTTTTATTTGTCTTAAGTAATAAATTAATTAACGTTATATCGGCTATTCAATTATTAGCATTTTTATTCACCTTAAGTAATAAAACCAGGGTGATTAAACAAAGCAGATATAAGGTCTATTGATCTAGCTTTATTCGGGTTGTATTATAATACATAATATATTTGTTGCTACTCAGTTACCTCCTGTTAATTTACAACATATTTAATTTTTAATACAGGTTATGAATGTGTATATAATTATAGATTTTTGCTTTTTGTATTAACTACACATATTACAATGAATTAATCATTTTACTGTGAAACGCAAGGTATTGCAAATAAAATTTAAAAAAATAAACTTACTTTCAAATATCTTATAAAAGATGAATGTTATTACAGGAAAACTTTAATCGCAGCAGAAATGTTTTAGAAACATAACTATTTTATATAAAACGTGTTTAATGAATAAATAATCGTTTCAAACATACGAAAAGTAATGAAATTAAGCAAATAACATTCCCTGTTGTTTAAATTTTAAAATCCTTCTTTTTACCTCGTTAAAAATACAAATCAGCTTCATTCGGATAAAAATGAGGCAACAAGAGATTAAAGTCATTTTAGAAACTCTCTTTTGTTTAATTAGTGATTTTAATTAAATATAACATTTAATGTATTACAACATGTAGTTGAAATGAAACTTTTATTTATTCCGATGGTAACGAAGAATTAATTTACAAATTAACCTTCATTAGTCAATTTCCGTCAAATGAATATGTTGAATTATTGATGGAAGCATGTTTCTCAAGTCAGCTGAATGCAAATTTATAATCCGTAACGGAAATTATTTGTAAAGATAATAATAGCGTAAGCTTAAAAGTACACACACCATATATATATATATATATATATATATATATATATATATATATATATATATATGTATATGTAACAGTGCATATGTTACAGTGAAAGACCGAAATTGGAGAATGTCGACTTTCACCAGAGAATATCAACATTCACCAAATACGTCGGTGAAAGACCGAATATTTCACTACATTCTTGTATATTCGGACCCTCACCGGTGTATGTCGACAATCACAGATATGCTCTGGTGAAAGTCGAAAAAAGAGGTCATAAAGTGCCATAATAGTTTAAGTTGTTGCAATAAATAAGATTTGAATCACATAATTTAGTAAGTTTTTATGACTGTTATTTTATTTTCTCATTTAGAACGTACTGTATAATTAAGTAAGTTTTTAACTTCTATTATTTTCCTTTCTCATTTTGAATGTATTGTGTGTTTTAGGTTCTCATGTTCTTAAGTTCTTATTTCAAGTCTTAATTGCGTTTATTCGCGATTGAATTACGGAGAAGAAAATATAATATTCTTATATGTTCAACATTCACCATTAGTACATGGTGAATGTCGACATTGACCGGTGTAAGTCAGAAATAAGAGTATTTGGAAAATATTTCGGACATACACCAAGAGACTATGTTGACATTCACTTGTGAAAGTCGACATTCTCCAGATTTCGATGTTTCACCGTAATATATATATATATATATATATATATATATATATAACTGCCAGATAAATCCTTTTGAATCTGTAGTGTCACTATTACATTCAAAGATCCATGTATAGACTTCAAAAAGTATTTTTTTTATAAAATCGTTTTAAAAAATCTTTTACCATTCCCATATCTTTTGGAATTCCCGAAAGAAATTTATTTGGGTCTAACGTGCCAAAATATGAGTAAAGTGTCGGTTGGCTAAACTGACTACGGCAGACCACGAAAGCTTATGCCTAGTAAAAAACATGCAGTCTTGAAGAACTGGCTAAGAAATACTGGCTATTCTTTTTATTAATCATAGGCACAAGAAGACGAAACATCCGCGCAGCCCGTATATCCACCTGATCTTCTTGCAATATAGTGATCGATACAGGAGCGAATATTACCATCATTTGGAAACATTTAGCACAACAGTTTAAAGATGAACTCGTTTGGACGCCATCCTATGTTACCCTCCAGACTATTATGGTGATAAAATCGACATAGATTGGAAGTTAAACGCAAGCATCACGTTTGGAAGTGTCGCCTACTGTCACAGGACGTATGTGGCAGATATTACAGATTATTTCATACTCGGATTGGATTTTCTAAGGAAATACAATTTTTCCTTGTACTTTAAAAACAACGAACTTCATTCCTCCTCTGAGGACATAACCATCCATCATCAAAATGGATTTCCAAGTGGAAACCGCTGATGCCTTGCCTGAAAGACCCTGCTCAGAAAGCTGCCGATATCGTACCAAGGTCGAGAAGAGCTGCTTAATGCGGTCGCCCGACAAATTATAGCATCAACATCGGCTGATCGCGACCCATGGAGGTACAAAGAATTCAAGAGAGACCAGCTGGGAGGCTGCGATGTTAAACCCATAATTGATTTAATGGAGTCCTCAAACAGAAAACGTACCTGGCTGGACATTTCGATCTATAGTCTTACGGCAAAACAATATTCGGTTCTCTGGAACTCACTTCATCTTTAAAATGGCGTTTTGTACCGAAAATTCGAATCGGATGATGGAAAGACTTTCTGCTGGCATTTATAATTCCAAGATCTGCCAAAAACTGCTGATCGCAACAAATACATCCTCGTTGCCACTGATTACTCACCAAGTGACCTGAAGCGCATCCTTTTCCTGATCAAGAGGCTGTCACAGTAGTAAAGATAATACAGCGCTGGATTTCCAGGTTCAGAGTGTCTCTTCAGTTATATTCCGATCAGGGGAGGAATTTTACCTAGGCTGCAATGAAAGAACACTACAAACTACTCGCCATTGACAACACCCAAACGACGCCTTTACATACTTAGTACGGCATGGTAGACAGCTTTAATCGAACTATCGTTAATAACCTCTCGTAGTTGGTTTCCAGAAACCAAAAGGACTGGCACAAGAAGTTACCACTGTTTTTCCTGGCTTACCTCAGTACTGTCCACGAGACTACTGGCTATTCCCCTCTTTTTAAAAGCTCTTTGGTCGTGACCTTCGTCTGCCTTGTGATCTCTTGCTTGGTCGCCCTCCGGATGCCCCTTCATCTCCTGAGAAATACACATCCAAGATCTCCAGGCCCGGTTTGAAGTGATGCACAATTTTGCACGAGAGCAAGTTAATTTGGCGACGGAAAAGATGAAAACCCGATACGACACGAGAGATACAAAATATCGATTCCACGAAGAAGTCAAGGTGTGGTTGTGGAATCCAATTTGACGGAAATGACTCTGTACTAAACAACAGTCACCATAGGCTGCTTCTGCGCATGTCAGCGTCCATGTTGTTGGTTGGTTGTTGTGTTCCGATGAAAATCGCCTATATTTTGGTATTTATTGTGATTCTTCTTGTGCAAGTGCTTTATTATGGATGTATAGTTGATTTCGGAATACAAGCAAAGTTTATGAAGACAAAAGCGATTTTGAAGTCGATACAAACGGAATGGCTCTTTAGCATTTCTCATGTAAGGTTTTACTTCTTATTACTTACATACACATTGTAAACTGCCTTTGGCCTTTAACTAAGATTGCACGCTTGCTTTTCTATCTGTATACAAAATTTTATTCTTGTACTGTTATTATTTGTAGAAATATTGAAACTTTACTTTTTTTAATAAGCGTTAGGGTTAGCTCGGCGAATGATTGTTTACAACAGAAACTGTTTGGTTTTGCACTTTGTGTTTTAGACTTTCAGCCTCATAGTCAAAACTCTAAATTCATTTTATCATCCACCTCACCGCAGTTGCTTTCAGTAGCAGGAGCGGTTATAAGAGTTTGTTGTTATTATACACCTGTAAAGACCAAGGAGGTTAGAATAGAAGGAGGGAGGGTTTGCAGTTTCCTCCACTATCGGGGAATGAAACTCCGCCGAACAAGCGGCGTCCATGTTTGTGACTTCAAAACATTGCATTACGGCAGTGACATGTACGTGTTTCTAAGCTGTTCCGTGCATTTATTTTCCAGTAAAAATATGTTAAATTTATAATGAAATCCCTCGCTATTGTTGAATTTTTGTTTTAAAGTAATAAAGATGATATCCATAATTTACTATGTACAGCAAATTATTAAGAAATAGTTCGAAATCTAAATGCATGCGCATAACATTAAAGCCTTTAAAAAATGATTTTTCTGCATATTTCACGAATTTGCTTAGGTTAGAAAATAAATCTTAATAAAATAAAACAGATTTATGTGAATTCATTGATTTCAGTTTATGCGCATTTCATATTTATTAATCTCAAAGAAACTGCCTTTAATTAAGTTGAATTACAGAAATACACTTATATAAGTTTTTGGATACATCTTTCCACATGTTCAATTGTGTAAATATTTTACTTAATTTTATCACTATACTGCCCAGAAATTTGTAAGTTTATGCAAAAAAATTTTTAACAACAGAACAGTTTATCTTAACTTAAAAAAATGAATAATAATTAATATATAAAGAAAAGCATTGCTTTATTTAACACCTTTACAATTAATAAAAATAGTAACAATTGATTTCTTACTTTTCATGAAAGTTATAAAACGAATTAACTAAAACGTTCAAATTATACAATTTAAATCCTACCATATATCATTGTATCTTAAGGAACGAAGATACCAGCTATAAACAGAAACATTAAAATGTATTTAATATATTTTGATTATAGTTATATTAAATAACCTATTTTAAGTCCTTTTTTTTCACATCTGGAAAGAAAACCACATGACATTGTGTTATTTTTGACATAGTTGTCATATTACATAAAAAAAGAAAATTAATAGTTACGTGTGAAAAATAATGCCCGGAATTTTTTTCGAGAATCTATTTGTGCATTAATATGCAATACACGCTGACATGCTTCAAAAAGAAAAGAAAAAAATGTTGCAATGACAGACTTCCTTGCACAAGTCACGGTGATAACAGGAAGATGGCCGCCAAGCTTCACCGTTTGAGATGAACCTTCCCTCCTCCTATTCTAACCTCCTTGGTAAAGACTGATTGATATTTTGGTGCACTTTGAGAACAAGGGTTTACACCCGTTGGCCGGTTTGGTAGGTAGAACTCTTTCATTTGAATTGTTTTATGATAAATGAACGATTTTACGCATATTTTGAGAAATTTTAATTATTTTGAGTGCTTTTTATACAATTTAAAGACTAATTGAACTCTTATTCTGCATTTTGAATATTAAGATCATTGATTGGTTTAAATTAAAGATTATTTTATTATTAATTGTAAGAAGATTTTGAAAATTTGGGATTTTATTAGAGATTATTATAGCACTGCAGTGAATATAAGAAGAAATCTGGTGGACACAGATATAAAGCTTTCACATACTCTTCAATGACTGTAGAATGATTCATTGCATCATTACTATCGTCGCATGTAGCCAACTTTATAGGTTCGGAATCAAACCCCCCCCAAAAACCTTTGATGCGATAAGAGCAAAGGGTTGGCCAGATATAACTCTTGGCAGCGCTGCATCTTATACCTTCATACAAGCTTGGAATGTTCAAGACTTCGAAACAATAAGCGACCATAGAGCAATCACTTTCAGTCTTTCGTCTAGCCTTTAAGCTATCCATAAAATTCGATCTAAAACAATCTTTGGAGGCCTTGCTATACTAAAACGACTTCTTTCTCCATCCTTGGATTTACTCAATAATAGTTTCAAAAATTGTGATTCCCCTTTGGCTCTGGATGATGTTTACGACTTAATGATTAGAAATATACAACAGGCCTGCATTCAAACGTTTGCAATGCGTAAATTTAAATCACGTGTTCAAGTCACCTGGTGGAATGATACTTTGGCAACTGAATGCCGTAATCTTAGAAGGTTGAGAAGACAAGCACACAGAATCACAGACCCAGAACAAAGACGCACAGTATTTATTAATTATAAACGACATCAGGCTGATTATAAAAGGAAAATCAAGGAGGCCAAAAATTGCTTCCTGGCGCAAATATTGCTCTCAAGCAAATGATATATTTGGAACAGTTTTCAAAATTGAAACTAACAGAATTTTCCACCCAACGACACTACCAACTGGAATTTTATGCAACCTCTTCAGCAGAAACAGTCAGCTACATCCTAACGACGTTATTTCAGAAGATCTGAAGATACCATGCACCATTCCAATCTACGTGATTCTTTCAACAATTATATTCCATCTAAAAGTTCATCCGGTCTACAGCCTGCTTTGCAAGAGTTATCGAAAATTATTAAGAATTTAAACTTACGGAAAGCCCCAGGACCAGATGGTCTGGACAATACCATTACACGAATGCTCTTTCAGATTGGCCCAGATCTACTGTTTAACTTCATTCAGGCTTGCTGGTGTCTCAGGCACTTTTCTATCCACTCGGGCACTACGGCACTACAATCCCGTTAGGTGAACCCTTAGGTCGGCAGCGCTCACAGTGGCGTTAAAGCCACCATGGGCTGGTCCTTACTCAGTCCTAAACAGGCTGAACGACGTCGTATTTCGGATTCCCAAGTCATCAAACTGTAAGCCTAAAGTCGTTTGTTACGACAGGCTAGCTCCTTACTATGGCCATAGTACGTAGTGTATATAATGTAAATAATAATAAGACCATGGTTAAATTTGTAAATTTTTGCACTCATTTATGGATTTAGTATTTGATTTGTTTATGCTACTTATTGTAATTATTGTTTATTTTGTTTGTTATTGTATTGTAATCTTTATTAGTGCATTGATGCCTTAGTTGTAGGTATGGCTTTCTGTCCAGGGATTGTACTTCCCTGGACAGTGAAAAGTGTACAATGCGCTTGCCGGGACTCGAACCACAGAACTCTCGAATACGCGTAGAGTATGCTTCGAATTGCACCACGAAGGCATGCGGAAAGGAGGATGAAAGTACCTTATTAAAGTATTGTGTTCCCTTTTTGATTTGATTGGATAACTATGAGAATGTATACAAATTATTTACTAAAAAGAGGATACCTTCATTTAGGCAAAGGATACCCTATGAAACTTTCATATTAACTAAGGAAAGCCATGAAAATGTGCGCTTTTAGCCCATTTGCCAACGGAAAACAAGAATGCTCTAAAAGAATTGGCAGTATCCCACGGATTAAGCCAAATTTCACAAAAAATGAAAAGAGGGGGATCTGAAAGCTATCTTTCTTTTCTATTGTCTCACATTCCAGTGTAAAACATGCTTCTAAGCTGAAGAGACCTAGAAATTTTGTTGCATGCAGTATAAAACAAATGAAAGAAATTTAAGTTCAATAATTTGCATTAAAGAGGGGTAATTTTTGCTAAGATATCCCTCATTTTAAAATGTATATGAAACATTTTCGCATCGAAATGTAAACGTAATTTCTATATAGGAGAATTCAGTTTGATATCTCTGCAATTCCAGCCAAATATTGCATTTCAAGATCTTGGATGCCAATGAATGTTGCATGGTTTTCCTAATGTGTAACGCTAATAGAAGCAAGTTTCCCATGAAATATCTCCATGAAGGCATCCGCCCTTTCGACAGATGTCTTTCATGTGCTTTACCATAATTTATTAAGCAAACAAATATTTCTATCTCTGCACCCAGTTTTACTAACATTTAATGTTTGCATTTATTCAAAATCCCAGTTAACTTAGCCTCACTTACCAGTTAACGAAAGTTCACTACGTTGGAAAACAATGTAAATTAGCATATTTGAAATGAAAACAACTAAGATAAATGTGCAGATTGGGAATAAAGAGTTTCTAAAGGATAATACTACTAGCCGAAATAAAATACGGCAGTGCCGCTTGATGGGATTCTGTCAGCATATTGGATGCATTATAGTAGGTCTGCTCTGATCTCTGTTTTCTTCATTCTGTCACATCGAGGTAGTGGGAATAGCCTAAGTATGATGAAGACATACGATGACCACATTTTCAGATTTCTGTGACCTATTATTGACTCCTCCGATGGGTATCTGGCTTCACGGGTGTTTAGGTAAAACTATTGCAGCTGATTATTCGCACTTGTTTCTGGCGACCTCTCTAGATTTCGATAAGTTAAGAGAACATTTTTCCAAACTTTTATGATTTCTGTTCTTTCGGAGTGCAAAAAAATGGAAGATAGCTGTTCGGTGTCTGAAAGAGTATTGCTTGGCATCATTGTTTTACGCCAAGCAGAGTTTGGCTTTAGTGTAACCCTAAAGTTATTTCGTTTTTGCCTTATTAGTTTGTATGTTTGTGTGTGTGTGATTATGGCAAAGCCTCGAGGGCTATCTGCCTAAGAGGAGGGATGCCTTCGTGGAGGACTTCCTAAGGGAAACTGGCTCGTATACACGTTACACATGGGGAAAACCACGAAAACACCCATGCAGCCAGCCCGTTCGCGGGATTCGAACCTCGGACCGAACTACCAGTGTTCAGCGACTTTACCGCTCGGCCGCTGGTGGGCGCCTATTAGGTTGTATGATTTTTGACTTGATGTAAGAGCATATGGTTGCTCGCTTTTAGCTGAGTTACGTAGGTAACTATAAGCACATGCGTGTGCTAGTATTTAATAATGTTGTTTTTGTTAAAATAAATTTGTTATTGTTAATATTACAGTCCACTTACTGAAGTTAAGTTTGATTAAATAAGTTCGAGGTATCTTCGGCAAGAACAGTTTGGTCAAGTTAGCCGGAGAAGAATATGGCTACTAATATTGTTTCATTGAATCGCCAACGCGGCGTAGTGAAAACGAAACTCGAAGCTTTGATAAAATTCCTTGATGAGTATAAAATGGAGGAGAATAAACTCAACCAATGATGTTATTATGAAGACTAAATTGGATTCTTTGTTGGAATTAAAATCTTGGGTTAAACAACTCATAGTGGAATACACCAATTTACCAGAGGAAATTGACTTGAAAGATAATCTAAGCATTACACAAGAATTGGAAGAAAGAATCGAAGAGTTCGAAGTAAGATTTAGAATTTTTCTTTCTAATTGTGAAACAAATAATAAAGATAAATTTGAAACCAAAACTGTTTCTAAATCAAATTTTAAACTGCCTCATTTACCTCTTCCTCAATTTTATGGTAAATATGAAGATTTTAAAAATTTTAAAGTGCAATTTATGTCTATGATTGGTAATAATAATGATTTAAATGATACTGAGAAACTGTTTTATTTGAAAGCATCACTTGAGGGTGAAACAAAAATGTTAGAATCATGTCAGGATACATTTGAGTCTTTATTTTCTGCACTTGAAAGCAGATATGAAAACAAAAGAGCAGTAGTTGATGCCTTTATTAATAATTTGTTGAACTTTGAAAAAATAAATCACTCACCTTCTCACTTGAGATGACTAGTAAATAATGTTAAAAGATGTTTGAGATCTTTAAGTGTATTAGAATTTGATAGAAATAATTTATCTGATGTTTTGATATTAAATATTTTATTGCATAAATTAGAGAGAGAATTTAGAAAAGCATTTGAACTAAACGTAAAATCAAATGAAATTCCCAAACTTGATGAATTTTTAGAATTTCTCGAAGAAAGAATTCGCATTCTTGAAGAAATAAACAAAGTTAGTTTTCCTAAGCAGAGCTATGGTACTAAAGTATCAAATCAGTTAAGTCGCTCTAGAAATTTAAAATCCTTGGTAACTAAAACAAACCCTTTTCGAAAGTGTATTATGTGTAAAGAACCACACCCAATTTATCATTGTTCGAAATTTAAGAGCATTTCTCTTTCTGAGCGGTATGATTTTGTTAAGGAATATAAATTATGCATTAAATCCCTTTTTCCATCACACGTATTATCGCAGTGTAAGGCTAAATTCAGTTGTTATGTCTGTAAGAAAGACACACATCATACGCTGTTGCATAAAAATGACGAAAAACAAAATGAATCATCGAAAGAAAAAGAATTGACCTTGAACCTTTCGTCAGTGAATGAGAAAGAGGACTTCCCCTCTCCCCCACACAACTTTGATGGCAGCTGCAAATAAATCTAAATTTGTGTTAATAAATACAGCGATTGTTTATCTTCGCGATGTTTACGATGAACGAATTCCTTTTAGAGCCGTGCTTGATCTAGCTTCGACTTCTAATATTTGTACTGTAGGTGAACTCATTAGGAATAAAAAAAGAACGAGCATTTATTCCAGTTTAGTGGAATAGGCAACACTACTTTGAATGTTAATTCACAAATAAAGACGCGTTTATCGAACTTAGAAAAAGAAAATGAATGGGAGATAGATTTATTAGTTGTTCCCAAAATAACTGACATGACACCATCGAAATCTATTGATATTTCGAAATTAAATATTCCGAAGAGAATAAAGTTAGCTGATGACGAATTTTTCAAGGCAAAAAAGGTAGATTTATTATTAGGAGCGGAATTATTTTTTGAATTTTTAAAAACAGATAAAATACGTTTAGAAAATAATGAGTTACTTCTTCAAAACAGCTGCTTCGGCTTTTTAGTTTCTAGAAGCATTAGAGTTCCACATGTAAAAAATTATGACTTAAATTATTGTTTTTTGTCAACAGAGATTAATTCGTTAAATAACTTAGTAAAATCATTCTGGGAAGTTGAAGAAGTAAATAAAACTAAAACCACAGTTAATTCTGAGTTAAATTACTGCAATGAACTCTTTGAAAACTCATTTTACCGACATGCGGATGGAAGATATGTGGTTAAAATGCCGTTCAAGCCAGATATTGATGAAAACATACAATTATGGGATTCAAAGGAAATCGCTGAAAAAGACTTAATTGTAGAAACGTTTGTCAAGTGATTCTGTAATGAAAGAACTTTATGTTTCATTTTTAAGGGAATATGAATTATTAAATCATATGGAAAAGATGGAAGACTATTCTGAAACTGAAGGAGAACATTTTCTTCCTCATCATGGCGTGCTGAAACCTGATAGTAAAACAACTAAGTTACGCGTCGTGTTCGACGCGAGTGCCAAAACTACTAACGGTTGTTCATTGAACGACATACTATGTAAAGATGGAATGATTCAAGAGGAACTTTTTTCCATCATGATACGGTTTAGAAAACACATTTATGCATATACTGCCGATATTGAGAAGATGTTTCGACAAATTGAAATATTGCCATCGCAGACCAAATATCAAAAAATACTTTGGAAGGAAGATGAAGATAAGCCTATAGAAATATACAGACTCAAAACGGTAACTTATGGCACAGCATGTGCTTCATATTTGGCACAAAGGAGTCTTCAACAGTTAGCGAAGGATGAAGAAAAGGATTTTCCTGTAGCATTGAAAGTGGTCTTGGAAGATTTCTATGTAGGCGACTGTCTTACTGGATCTTCGAATTTGAAGGAATGTGTTAAACTCCAGAAAGATTTGACAGAATTACTCCAAAGAGGAGGAATGAAGCTACACAAGTGGTGTACTAGTTTTGATTCGCAGAACTCTGATTTACAGAATTTTTCATTTGATCGTAATAGTAATACAACTGTGAAGACGTTAGGTATGTTGTGGAATAATAAGAAGGATACATTGCAATATAAAGTTACTGTTAATGAAAAGCCTGGTGTTACGAAAAGAGATGTTTTATCTCAAATAGCGAGATTATATGATCCTTTAGGCCTACTCGGTCCTATTATTAGCAAGGCAAAGATATTCATGCAAGCACTTTGGTTGCTTAAGCTAGACTGGGCGGAACAGTTACCACCACCTCTTGCCAATGAATGGAATTTATTTATTAAAACTCTTCATAGTATAGAAAATATACAAGTACCTCGTTGCATCTTAAAAGAGACTTTTTTAATGCTCATTTTACAAGGATTTGCGGATGCCTCCGAGAAGGCATTTGGGGCAGTGATATATCTTCAAAGCATTACAAGCCCTGGTGAATATTGTAGTAAACTTCTTTGTAGCAAATCTCGTGTAGCACCAATCAAGACCATGACTATTCCTAGATTAGAACTATCAGGGCGTCTACTCCTGTCCAAACTTATGCAGAAGGTTTTAGAAGCTTTGAAACTCAAAATTGACGACGTTAAGCTCTGGTCAGATTCAAGCATTGCTTTAGCCTGGATCAATACATCACCACATCTTTTGAAAACTTTTGTGAGTAATAGAGTCTTACAAATTCAACAACTTACTTCTAACTATTAGTGGGGACATGTGTCTTCAGAAATGAACCCAGCCGACGTCATTTCCAAAGGATCAGATGCTACAACTCTTGTATCTAACAAGCTGTGGTGGAAAGTTCCTGATTTTTTAAACAAGGACAATTTTCAAGATAAAAATGGACTTAGTGATGAGCTTTATTCTTCAGAACTGAAACCAGTTACGACTTCCTTGTTGACTTTAAAAACTGATTCATTCTTTGATGACTGCCTAAAAATAACTAATGATTTCTTGAAACTAATACGAATTTTTAGTTTACTTTTCAGATTTATCTACAACTGTAGGAACATAAGTGATAAACGAACAGGTAGTATTAGTATAGATGAGATGGAGCTCTCAAGGAATACACTCCTTAAATATATCCAAGGTAGGTATTTTGCAGAAGAAATTTCTTTGTTGCAGAAAGGTCTACAGATAACATCAAGGAGTAAGTTAAAATATTTTGATCCCTTCTTAGATGAAAAAGGTCTGATAAGGGTAGGTGGTAGGATAAAAAATTCAAATTTAAGTTATAGTCAAAGACATCCCATTATTTTGCCTGCCAAGAATAAGTTAATTGAACTTATTTACTTATTTTCATGAAAAGGATTTTCATAATGGTCCACAATCACTATTAAATTCTATTAGACAAATTTATCGGCCCATTAATGGCAGGAATATAGCTAGAAATATCTTCTACCTGCAAATGGTTGTTAGGGAGAATCGTAGATATGTTTTATGGGAAGGACAACCTTGTGCAAGTTGTCTCCGTCAAAACCAAAAATGGTATTTATAAAGGAGCAGTTACTAAAATTGCTGTACTGCCAATTGAGAAATAATGTACGATTTTTTTATGTTTATTTGAAGGTTTGAATTGTAATCTATCATATTTGTTCTTTTCACATTGTAATTACATGTATTATAATTTGTGCATTAATTTACATTTTATCATTTTGTATTGTATGAACATTTATTACTTTTTTTTATTTTACTTATTGTATTGAAATTAATATTTCAACGCCGGGCGGGATGTTCGGTGTCTGAAAGAGTATTGCTTGGCAGCATTGTTTCACGCCAAGCAGAGTTTGGCTTTAGTGTAACCCTAAAGTTATTTCGTTTTTGCCTTATTAGTTTGTATGATTTTTGACTTGATGTAAGAGCATATGGTTGCTCGCTTTTAGCTAAGTTACATAGGTAACTATAAGCACATGCGTGTGCTAGTATTCAATAATGTTGTTTTTGTTAAAATAAATTTGTTATTGTTAATATTACAGTCCAATTACTGAAATTAAGTTTGATTAAATAAGTTCGAGCTATCTTCGGCAGCAACAATAGCAATCCTTTCTTTCTTTGAAATATTTAGCCTTTGAATAATTATTTAATTTTGGAGGTCATGTTTAATCTAGCAACAATGATAATTATGCCCCTGAAATAATAAAATAAGTTTTGAAATAATCGAAAATGCAGTCTGCATGAAGAATAATCTCCCTGGCTGATAACCGTGTGAAGATACATTTTACAGATTGACGAATAAATATGAAATATTTAACTCGGACCTTACTAAATATATGTGGAAATCGCTTCTACTATTTTCATTATTCTCGTAATACACAAATCGCACCTTATATCTAACTGTATGTATTTTAAATAATTATTTAGCTTCTTTTATGTATAACGTGTATTGTGCAACAGCTCGTCTGCATATTAAAAATATTTTTAGTTATTATTTATATGTTGATTTCTAATGAGTTTACTGTATATATGTTGATGCTACATAAGTAGCTATAACAAGCAGGAGGGTGATTTTCTCAAAAATATGCGTAATGATGTATGCTAACGATTTTCATGACACTTATAATGATGATTATATTTTGTTTCTAACATCGATGCTGTGAAACACTGAAAAACCAGTTCATGTAATTTTGTACTCTATTTTATGTATTTATTTTATCATTTTTTCCTTATATACTTTTATCTCCTCCACTTCCTCACCTCAATAAAATTTCCCACTGGGATGACATTCAATTCCGTATGGCTCGACATAGGACAGATGTTATCTTGGCGGCTTATCTTACCCTATAAAATGGCAAGAATGATAAATTTATTAAACGGGATTGTAGCACCAAAGTAAAATATGCATATGATACCTGCTTATGAGAAAGGACACTTTCTTGGAGGAATTTCTACAGGATCTGGCTCATACTTAAGCCTTATAGAAATAAGAAATCCTTAAGCAGACTTGGCTGCCATACAAAGAAAGATGAATTATTAATAGCAAACCATTAATCATTTGATAGGATTTTTCATGTCGTAATTCTATTATTATAATTGTATTTGTAGATATTCACGCAAAGATTAAAGAATTTCGAAATTATTATCAATTCTGCGGTACCAATATTTCTAATTACTTAAAACACTTTTCTATAACCCTTGCAGCTTTACATTAACTTAATTTTTTTTGCATTTAGAAGTATGATAAAACTATTTGGCATAACATATATGTTAACCAGTATTTTCCTACATGCAAGTATAGCTGAAAATTTTAGAGGTTATAATACTTCCTCATGCAAATTACAGTTTTCATCATTAAGGCAATACATAGAAGATATCAACTGTAAAATCCCTTTTACAGTTTTACAGTCTCTTTTTTACGAAAACTAGTGTTTCCTTTTTGAGGCTAACAAACAATGCTTTTCAAGAAGGAAGGTGCCATGGTGGTAAGAACGATATTCTAAAGATTTTCTAAAGACGCTCACGAAACTCTAAAGATGCATGTCTCGGAGCGTCTTTACGGTACGCTGTCAACCAAATTTTATGCAAAATATCATTTTAGAGTGAAATGCTTTGGAACTCAGTTTAATACAGCATAGATTTCTTTTGAAATATCATCGCAAAAATACAATTTGATAGCGTAGAGCGATCGGGCAAGAAAGACATTCTTCCACGGTAATTTTTTCGCATAAAACTGACAGCGAGGAAAAATTGATGCGTTTTCTTTAACGTAGGTGGGGTATTGGACCTTAAATGGGAGATATACAAGCTCCTTTTTTAAATTGAAATTGAATTCCCTGGCATGGTTAGAAAACATGACTCACCTTCTTATAGATTAGGGGCGATCGTAATCTCCGCATGCATTTGGAGTAAAATCATTGTGAAAGAAATATTTTCTTTCCATTAAAATGAATTTTTCATCTCGTATTCATACACAGTGAATTCAAAAATTTAATATACATTGAACGTTTCCGAAATAAATGTAATTTCGAAAGCAAATCATTGACAACGATGGCGTGGAATCGATGTTTTATTTCATAAACTTCATATGCAATACCATGAAAGAAGGCTAAAAACGACAGTTTGAAACTGAAAATAACCAGCAATTAAACAAAAATGGTTATCAGAGAACACCTAATCTTACCATAAGGCATTCACGATGGAAACATTTTCGATATTTTTGAAAAAAATAAAACTGAGTTGACTTAATAAATTTTCTCATCTTGCCATCATGGCCTATCAGACTAGTTCTGCTGAAGGAATAGTGACATTTCTGAATAAATAAAATTAAACGCAATTAATATATGATTAATACATTTAAGCATACTTAATAGGATTCCATTCTTAACGGGAAGCTAAAATTAATAACCTGAAATTAACAAGGGATAGTAATTATGCAAACATTGGTTGACAGAGATAAAATCGCCTATCATCATTATATACCCAGCAGATGCTACTGAAGGAAAGTTTGTCAGTCTTGTGTGTTTGTATGATTATGGCAAAAACTCGAGGGCTATCTGCCTATGCGGAAGGATGCCTTCGTAGAAGACTTTCTAAGGGAAACTGGCTCGTATGCACGTTACACATGGGGAAAACGACGAAAACTTCCATGCAGCCAGCCCGTTCGCGGGATTCGAACCTCGGACCGAGCTACCAGTATTCAGCGACTTTACTGCTCGGCCGCTGGTGGGCTTTGACAGTCTTAAGCGAAGTGAAAAACTTCAGCAGACATTTTCAGTAGACTTCCTAACCTCCTGTAGTAGAATGAAATATTTAGATTATGGCAAAGAGTTCGGGGCTACATGTCTAAGGAAAAGGAACTTTCGTAAACGCCTTCCTGAAAACAACTGGCTTGAATTTAAGTTAAAAAACGGGAAAAAAACCCCACTAAAACTACCCATCAGTCAAAATTTTCATGACTATTCTTAGTTTGTTCTTATTTTTAAAATATTTTCTTGCAAACATATCACAAAGAAATGTTGATCAGCGTAACAAAACGTTTGCACATATTCATCAAGAAGTTTAGGCATAATCATAAGACGTGCATAATCATCAAAATTTACTCATTTTATTTCTATTATTATTAATTTACTAAATTAAAAATAAGATTTTGCACCGAAGAAAATGTATGTATCTTGAAGAAGGAGTGTTGCTAAAGGTATTTATAAATAAGCACATCTGATTAAGTTTTACGCTTATATATTGAAACTGCTGCTAAAATTGTTCTAAAACTTGGTAGAAACTTAGAAATCATATCAAACTCCCTTTTTTGAAGCTTTGGAATTAGAAAATCTAATAATTCTGCTTATGGACCTACAGAAAACTGAACTTATTAGGAAATAAATCGAGAAATTAAAATTTCTGTTTTATTAATTTCCTACATACGGAACTTCACAATATGGCTCATATTCTTTAGCTATTTTAAAGGCACCATTTTCGATTGCAGGATTTCTGAAAATTATTAGTGTTAATTGTTAAATTTCATTGTGAGGGCACATCATAATGATTTGAAAACGGCTTTTTATATATTTATGGTATGTATTAATCTGCTAAGTAATAATTGCCTAAATAACAATGAACTGCTTTTCTTTATTTATGATATTCATTACTGCTGACTAATCATTATCTAAATAACACTTCGACCTACTGAGAATTATTTTAATGTTCCATTAATTTTAGCTTTCGAGAAATCTTGTAAGAGGAATAATTAGTGTAGTTAATACTGAGAAATTCCATAATTTTTCTATCGGCATTTAAATTAAACCTACACGCATATATATATATCTTTGGAAAGACACAACCTAAAATCTGCTGGGAATGCACTGCGCCCTACATAGATTAGAAATTGAAATTTAGCTGGATTTTTCTACTTTTAATATCTTATTAGATAGATATATAGCTTTATTATATCGTCAAGAGAAAGATTCTTTTTTAACTTTCGAACCGTCATTTTGTCTTCAAATAGAGTATCAAGAACATGCATATTCAAATGAATTAATGTACTTCGCTTCAGTATCAGACCGTAATGTGTTTTATAAGTTTGTAAAGTAAGCAGCAAGTTCAATACAATGAAGAAAGGCACAAAGTGATAAATCATGTAAATGAAAACATAAACAATTTCGTTTCATTTAATGGATATTTGTTGAGCATTCCGAATCGGTTTTCAAAAATATAAAATGTCATTGCTCTTAAGAAAGCATTAAGTTAGTAAAATTGTTTAGCAAAATATTACAAATTTTCTTTAGATATCTTACTTGATACCAATGATATGTTAAAGATAAAAGTAGAAATTACTCATTTCTTTGAACATAATTCTTTCAACTACTCTGAGAGCCCATAATGATTTTGTTTATGTAAAAATATCCAAAACAACATCGTCTTGCAAAATATTGCTATCACAAAATTAAGTTACATACTTTTACCCATACAATAAGTCTCGATATGTAAATGTATTAAGTAAAGTTTATATATCACAGTTATTAAAATTACATACCAACATATCAGAAAAATTCAAAAAATTGCATTAGAATCCCGATTGTTAGAATCCTGTTTCACATGCTGTATCACAAAACGTATAACATATAAATATTACTTATACGTTCAGTATATGCACATCATACATTAATAGACGTAATTTCCATTTCCCGTTAAAATATTTTAACATTTTTAGGCAGAAAAGTAAAACGCAACATAACTGTAACATATTGCTGCAAGTTATCAGTTAATGTTAAGTTTTTGTTCAGCGGATTTGTTTTAATAATCAATTTCAGTATTTTATATTATCGGACATTATCGAATAATCCATCTGTATTATCTCTCATAATCAGCCTTTTAGCTAATAGCCTAAATACAAATTATTTCGAATTACTTTTAGAGTTCAAGATACAAAGAAAGATAAACATCTTCGCAAGCGATTTTAGATGAAACGCTTTCTGCAGTATGAAAAACAAAAATTAAATAATTTTGGGATGCCAGGTATAGAAATCACAAAGCCGTTTTTGGCAGTGGTAATTAACATTTTAATATAAGAAGCAAATCACAGCTCCCAAACCTGCAATGCTCAAATTCAAAATTGTAATCGTGAAAACGAATTCTGAAACGTGCTGTTGATTTCCGAATATCTAGACATTCCTGGCACAATTTTTACTTGAAACAATTTTGGGGCAACGCCTTTCTTTTGAAAGAATATTGTTGGCGAGTATCCACATGCAAAATAAACAGGAGGCTAGGCTTAATTTGCAAAGAATCGAAAAGAGTTGAGGGTTATTCAAATTTATTTCAAAGCAGTATTTTATAATCTTTACTGTCGGACATGAAATCTACAATGCACACTTATACAAATTTCTCGGAGTTTACATACTTTGAATCTTAGTAGTCCCATTTCTTTTACATATTTGATACTTATATCAAATTTGACAAAAACTTTAAAATAAGATCGAAAAGGACGACTACCCGAGCTCGATGCCATACCTTAAATATATATTCCAATATTTAATTTATTAGATGTTATATATTTATATCTTGATAAATAGTAAGGCATTTGATCTAAAGTAATCCAAAATTTTGTATCAGACAAATGAAATTCCTTTTTACGAAGATTCATTCATTATATCACTTTAATGGTGTCTTGCGGTAAATGTTTATAAATTTTGTCACTGAAAAGTTAATTTAACGCGAACCAAATACATTTTACTGAGAATGTCGAAAATCAATATATGCTAAATACACTCTTTTGCAAAAAAATCGAAGCACCAAGAAAGACTTTCGCGATCGTGACGAAATTTGGCATGCACAACCATCCTGACTGAACATGAAAATGCACAAAGTTTCAAAGCAAATGAACAATAATTGCGATCATAGAGCGCATTTCTAGTGCGCAATTCGCAAAGTATAAAACCAGTAACAGAGGCTGAAAATTCATCTTTTTTGTTGCTTCCATTGTAATTCCGTAAAGAAGCGCCCACCAGTGGCCAAGTGGTAAAGACGCTGAACACTGGTAGTTCGGTCCGAGGTTCGAATCCCGCGAACGGGCTGGCTGAATGGGCGTTTTCGTGGTTCTCCCCATGTGTAACGTGTATACGAGCCAGTTTCCCTTACAAAGTCCTCCTATCCAGAAACCTACATATCCAAGACCGTAGCTTCAAAAGACTGATGATATATCAACACCATCTATAACGCAAAATCGTGCAAATACACCCAAAGCTTAGTGTTCTAGGACTGGAGTTAGGGCACACCTTCGGGCCGAAAACGGAAAAGCGGGGCAGAGCAGTGAGTAGGCAACACTCCACTAATCGATTCCGAGCAACATCGACAATTCCCGTAATGCTTCAAACATCAAACATAGTGAGCTGAACCCATGAACTTTATTCATGAACATCGGACTGAAAGATCTGAGCTCAGTACAGTCTTACCTATAACAAATATCCTCACATTACGAGAACCAGTAATTTCAATATGTTAGCAAAATCAAATTCCATATGTTTATTTACTTACATAAAAGTGCAAAAATTCCAGTGCAGTGATCCCCAACTCTGTCGTATTAACAATGAGTAAACTCAACAGTTTGTGCTATGCAACTTTACCTAATTTCATGTTATTATCCTCTTACACTTAAATGTAACAACTCCAACGTATAGCTCCAGTATTCTTCAGGAGAAAAGGCATGCAGTTAGTTCTAGTTTTTCAAACGCTAACTGGGTTAGTTTCTGTAGTGAAGTTTCTGTATTCGTGTCTATAGTAAAGTCTCTAGTGCCGCATGCACTTTTACCTGTTTATTTGGCTTCTTTACTTTCAGATCTAGCGCAAACTTAAAAGTATTTGTTCTCAACATTTTTTTCAACTTCTTCCTGGAAACTGCAAGGAGATACAGCTAAGTGTAAGCGGTTGACTAAATCGAAGGTAATTCTGTTTGTTGTTTAACGTATAATGCAAGCCGTCATTTATGAATAAATTCTAAGTGAAAACAAATAATTCGTGTTTCGTTACATATCGAGAAACTTACGGAAACATTCATGCAGTGAATCCATTTTTTAAGAATTGAACACGGATAAGCTTCTGAGAAATTAAAGACATTCTTCCTATATGTCCTTCTGATATAATGGTCATAATATCTCGGCTGTGTAGATACACTGAATTGTTAATGAAGCATAAAAGTTCTAGATTTTCAGTTCGTTTTTCAGTACTTCCAAGTAAATAATATTTTACCTTAAAGTTCTCTTTTAATAATTCCGTTACTTCTCAAATAATTGTTTTCGAATGTGTTGAAATACGATATTTTTCGTGTTCTAAAATTTCACTTTTTTTCCAGCGTCCTACACTCTTTTGCAAAAAAATCGAAGCACCGTGAAGGAAGTGGTTGTTTTTGATGAAATTGAATATGTGTATAGCTCATACACAGATAATAAAATGATTAAAAAATCAAGATCATAGCGCTTGTTCATGACTCATAATCACCCATTGAGTGTTCAAATTAGTAGGTGGTTGAACCGCCTCTGGCGGCAACACATGCTTGAATTCGTCGAGGGAAGGAGTGTTAGAGGTTCCTAATGTCATCCTGCAGCACATTTTGCCAGGCATTCATCAGTTGTCGCTCCAGATCTGCATTATTTTGTCGTGCCCGAATCTGGTGGCCTACTATGCCCTAGACATCCTCGATTGGTGAAAGGTCTGGTGACCTTGCTGGCCAAGGAAGAGTATTAACCGCACGGAAACAGTCCAGAGAAATGCGAGCGATATGTGGCCTGGCATTATCTCGTTGGAAAATGGCCCCAGGATGACGAGCCATGAAGGGTAAGGCAACCATCCGCAGTATGGTATCAACATATCGTTGAGCTGTTAAAGATGTACGAAGGATGACTAAAGATGACCTGCTGTCATAAGAAATAGCGCCCCACACCATCACACCAGGGGTTATGGCTGTATGCCTTTGTAAAACAAAGGCTGATTGGGACCGCTGGCCCCATGCTCTCCAGCACGAACACGGTGGTCATCTGCTTCAAGAGTGAAGCGGGATTCATCGCTGAACACTGTACGATGCCAGTCTAAAGGCAGCCATGATGATCGGCTGCGACATCAGTCCAGACGACTCCGCCTATGTTGTGGGGTCAAAGGCAAACGTCTTAAAGGCCTCTGTGAGCGTAACCCCGCCTCAGGCAAGCGCCGTGAGATGGTGGACGGTACCGTGGGAGGTATAGACGTGGCTGTGGTGCGTTGAATAGTCGACAATGATACCGTTGTGGCGGTTCAGACCTGGCGAACAATCATCCTATCTTGCATCGCATTTGTGCTCTTTGGCCTTCCAGAGCCTTCATTTCATCGGCAATTTCCTTGTAGCAAACATTGCTGGCAAAGTCTTTGCACAGCAGTATCTGTACACTGCAGGTGACGGCCTACTGCTCGGTATGACCGCCCAGCTTCACGCAACCGTACAATGCGACCACGTTTGAAGTCGTTTGGTTGTCTATAAGGTTTTCGATATCGTCGTAATGGCATCTTTAGTTGCTTCTTTACGGATTAGGATTATTCAGTTATGGCAAAGCACACGAGGGCTATCTTCCTAAAGGGAGGGATGCCTTCGTGCAAGCCACTTGATGTAAGCCACTTCGTGCAAGCCACTTGAAAGGGGGCGGAAGAATAGGTGGTCTGCATCTCTTTTGAGTCCACAATCGAAATTGTCGCTATTAGAAAGGTCCCTTTAAGAAAATAATCTGGATATGGAAAATAACCGGTTAGGTAATATATTAAGAAGGACTTGAAGCTTCTGATATCTTTGCTGGTTTTGAAGAAGAGCTAGTGGGTGCGTCGACCTGTAATGAAATTATTCCACTTTTCTTACCACTCATGGCTTAGGTACTTGTTTAGTATTTGACGTAGTTGCGGTTACGGAAGCTTGATGTTGAAGAACTCGCTTTCTTGGGAAAGAACTGCTTCCTTCACTTGCAAGACTGTCGTCAGTGTCGTTGCCAGCGTCGCCGCTGTGCCTTTTGATCCAATCTGTGGTTATTTCAGCACTGACATCTTTAAAGATTTGATTAATTTTATGGGTCATATGAGAACGGTTGTCTGGATTCCGGATGGAAACTATGGTTGCTAGGCTGTCAGAGTTAATAGATATTTTGGAGAAGCTGTTTTTCGGCGTAATGTTGATGGCAGCTTTTAGAGCTGACAGTTCCGCCTGATGTCTATTGGAGTTGCTTAAGTATACTGTCCATTTTATTTCAGAGTTCAGATGCTGTTCTATTAGAAAGTATGCTCCACATCCGACGTTTTCTTCGATTTTGATCCGGCAGTGTAGTCTTCAATTCCTTTGTTTCTTGGTCAATGATTTTTTGAATTTTTATTACCTAAAGGGGATCGGCCGGATGTATTTTCTATGGAGGAGGGCGTTGTTAATAATAAATGTAATCCTGCAGATGTTGCTACAGAATAGATGTAATCCTTGAAGCTGATGCTTTTTCTGAGTTGAAGAATTGAAGAGTAAATAGCCTTATCGATTCCTTGAAGACGTAGGAGCATAATGCCTACCAAGATATTTAAGGCTGCGCTGGAGGTGGTTCAAAAGCCACGCATGATATTTAGCATGAATTGTCGCTGTATGGATGTTACCAATCTATTTTCTCTTTCCGTCATTGGCAGGACCCATATCGCAGCTTCAAATGTGACGATTTTTATGATGACGGGTTTCTGTATAACCTAGATGATATGAGGGTTCAGCCCCTAGTTAAATCCTTGCATCCAGCGAAGATTTTGTCCAATTTGGTGGGTACGAATCTTTATATCCTGGGGTTGTTTTATGAAGTTGAAATTTTGGTCAAGCTATAGTTCAAGGTATTTTAATGAACTGACATTTTTAATTTTACATGTTTCTGTTCTTATTGACAGTTGCATTGTAACTTACTGCCCCAGCTTATGAATGAATGGCCAGTACTTGGGACTTGGAGATGGATAATTCTAGTTTATGTCTCTTGAGCTAATGTTGGAATATATTAATCATTGATTGGCTGTTTTTCTGAAGAATGTTTCTTGTTCGTCACTGACCACGAAGACGACATTATCTGCTAACGCCGTACTTTTAGCAAAGTTTGGCTGTTCCTGATTTATAATATCGTTGAACGTGATGTTTCAAAGATATGAGCTCATGCATGCCACTGTGGTCTTGGAGGAAGTTTTTAAGGATTTTGTATATGTTGAGGAGGCAGCGGATGTTGCGAATAAACTGGAAGATGGCGAGCCATAGTATCGAATCGAAAGCATTTTTGATATTATGACAGAGGAAGAGCAAATGCAGATTGCTTGTTTTATTGGTACTAACTTGTTTTAGGACTGCTTGTATAGCAGGAGTGGGGATTTTTGCTTTCTGAATCTATATTGTTGGTCTCTCATATGTCTTTCATGATGGAAGTAGTACTTAGCCTTCCAACAATACAGCGTTCCAGAACTTTTCCTAGAGTAGGAAGTATTTTTATTGGGCGATAAGCATTAGGTGTGTATTTAATTATGACAAAGCACACGAGGGCTATCTGCCTAAGGGGAGGGATGCCTTTCGTGGAGGACTTTCTAAGGGAAACTGGCTCGTATACACGTTACACATGGGGAAAACCACGAAAACGCCCATGCAGCCAGCCCGTTCGCGGGATTCGAACCTCGGACCGAACTACCAGTGTTCAGCGACTTTACCGCTCGGCCGCTGGTGGGCCTCGATAAGCATTAGGATCTTCGGGGTATTTATTTGTCTTTAAGAATGAGATGATTTAAGTTTTAAGACATCTAGGGCAGATGTTAAGTTTTAGGAATTTGAAGCAAAACTCTACAATTATGTCGAGGTTGGAAATGGTGAATAAGTTTAACGATTTGGTTGCAGATTCCACCGAAGCCCGGGCTTTTTTATTATTAAGTTTTTGATAATTAGCTTTAATTCAGGCTGGGTGAATGGTGGGTCTTTTTCTGAGTATGGAGACTGCTTATTATGGAGGGAGTTTTTCTGCTCT
The DNA here is from genome assembly GCF_044657685.1 of Stegodyphus dumicola. Lineage (NCBI taxonomy): Eukaryota > Metazoa > Arthropoda > Arachnida > Araneae > Eresidae > Stegodyphus > Stegodyphus dumicola. The sequence continues at coordinate 136,301,697 of NC_140781.1, read as the reverse complement.
TCTAAGTCTTCATCTTCGCCTTCATTTAGGAGGAGCACTTCCAGGTCTGCCTTTAAAACAAATCCAATAAAGAGTAAATGTCCTCAAATTCAACTTAATTCTTTTGGTGGTTCAAGTTTCGCATGCAATAATTGTGCAATTATTTAACAATTTAAAAGCTTTTTAAGTGCAGCCTAAGAATAATTTCTGATTAGCATGGCAGCCATGTTTGTTTACATTTGAAACGTAGCAGAATAGTCAATTGGTTGCCAATCTAGAGAAACTAAGCTTCGCAACAGCAAAGTAACGTCTTCTTTTATTATTTCGAATTAAATTATGCTTAATTCCTTCTTGAATTAACATTTAAGTCATTAGCTTTTTTTTTGGCGTAGAAAGTGTAATTTTAATTGTAAAAATTGTTTTTTAATTATTTTAACTGCATCTGGTGTTTTATGTGTTTCTACAGCTTTCAAATTTTAATGAGAATATTTTGAATTTTTATGTATTTTTGCCTTTCCGCGAAGTGAGAACTGAATTAATTAGTAGTGCATGCGTATTAGGTAAGCAGCGCTGAATCCGTCTGCAAAAAACTGTTCCTTTTTTATTTGTTTAATTTATTTTATATATCGTTTTAGATTTATTATGGTATTTTAGTAGAACTTGTGGTAATTCTACAGATTATATAATTTTTTTGCACTTTGAGTTATAAAATCAATGTTATTGCTGCTAAGTGAACGTAGCGCCGAAGTGTCGCTTTCGTAAATAAATATAGTGAACTTTAAAAAGTGCATTTATTCTAATGTGGTTTATGCGCTATCTACGAAGTAGATTTAATTCAAAATTCGTTAACTGTTAATTCAATATATTTAAATGAAATGCAGAGAAATTGTGTACAATTTAATATTCTGTACGAGGAAGTCATGTAGTGTACACATCAGATTTTTATATCAGTGAGCGCAGCATCCCATTATAAACCCAGAAGACTAATGCCTTGTAACATAATCTTAACTCGAACCTTAAATGGTTGCAAATACTTGATAGGTTCAAATATTTTGGCTGCAGTTTTCAGCATTGAATTTATCTTTCCCTTTAATGTTTGACCTCATCCAGGAGGCCTGCAATTCCTCTGAATTCGACTTCAGCTTATTCAAATTTATATCCTCATTCAGGAAAATATTTGCAGCATCCACAGACAATCGTATCGATCATCTACAGTTTTACCTCCAGTCGTCAACATAAATAGAATTAACCATTTTAAAACTCTCAGGATGATCCCCTTTATAACCTTCAATGTAATATTTTATTGTAACATCTAAATAGAGAAAGACTATGGCTGCCCCGACACATGAGAGCAGAATATTACATGCTTGCCCATCATTCCTAAAACAAAGGAATCTTATGTAATCCGTATTTGCTTCTTCAATGCCATTTTCCAATGTCCTCACAAATTTGCACTACGATATAATTTTAGAATTCAACAGTCAAGGTTTTTTGCTGAGAAAGACATTAACAAATGTCCAAAAGAGCCTGTTGTATAATTTATTGCCTCTGAATTTCGAATACAGATCTCAAGCTCATTATAAATTCTGCGTAACAGTGAAGAAATAGAAGAAATTTTTACTTCTTCCAAATTTAGTATTTTACTCATAAAGAAATTCATAATGATATCTTTTTTCCCGAAACTATCTTTCAGAATTATTATGCAACTGTCAAAATTAGCGTTAGATAATTCGAATCCTGAAACACCCATTGGCAGTTTGACCAGTTAAAAAAGTTTTAAGATACGCGACTTTTTTAACTTTCGAAATGCTTTTGCTTTTAGCTATCACACTTTCGAAACTATTCCAAAAATTTTTCCAGTGCTTCCGATCTCCAGTAAATTTCTCAATTACTAATTTCTGGCAGTTTAATTGAATATTGATTTCTTAAATTTTCATTTAAAAAGACATTCGTACTTTGATTATGCGAATCACTTGAAGCTGACTCAATCTTAGCTTTGCTTTCAAAGTAACGTAATATTCTACTTAAGTATTTCAAAATGCAAAAATTTACATATGAGGAGCAAACCAATCCGTTGATATTATTTTAGAAAATATTGGGATCTTAACCAACGCATGTTTACTAAAATAACTCTTTATCCTTGACTTTTGAGCTGCACCCATAAGCATAAATATTCCGAGAATAAGATGTATTTCTTCCACGGTAACTGGTTTCCGTTTTCGCACTCTTGATCGTGGTTTCATTGTGCATTATTTACTAATACATGTTTCGACATATAATTTAGATTCTCTGACAATGAGTTCTAGAACTGCTTTGTCAAAAAATAACAAAAAGACATCAAAAGCATTACTGACTGCTTTTTAAAGATCGCATAACCTACAAAAAAGCACGTTTACTTGCTTTGAAACAGACGTCAACTTCTTTCTAGTTCCAGGTTTCGACGACGCAACCAGGTGAGACTGTAATGCCATCTAATTCGCTCTCACTATCTATTTAATATTCTGCATAATTTACTTCACTTTCACTTGTAGTTAGAAACGAATGTATTGAACCTTCATTATCACTTCCCTCTAAAACCGCACGGATTTTGTGCGCTTCGATGTCCCTTATCCGCTTATGATATGCTATTTCAGAGCTGTATTTTTATGTAATGATGTAATCGCATATTTGGGAAGAAAGCCAACATATGGCAGTACATTGAAGTTTACTCTTGAGTTACATGCATTTTCAGACATGTGGGAATACAACCGATTGCGGAATGTGCATCATCACAGCTGCAAGGGACGTACGTATACGTGCACGTCGAACCACCTCTAGAGGCATTGATGGTTCCGTACACGTATATGTGAAACCCGACTTAACATTAGCATTATGGTGTTTTCCGTATACCTACCTGTAACAACGATCAGCGGTCATTTTGCCCGCTTGTTCCGAATAGAAGAAAAGGCTTGCTTTTTGCTAATATTATGTAAAGTTAATGCTTATAACGATACATTTTGCTTGTTGCAAGTAATTAAAACAAATTGAGTAAATACATGCAACCAAAAGATAATTTCATGTAACAAAAAGCAAAATAAAATAAAATGAGTAACTATATTAAATGAAATATAATTTAACATAACAAAGAGCCCAAAGATAAAGAAAAATCACTCCAGATATTTTTAAACTTCTTATTTAATAAACTAAACTATAAAAATTTTCAATACGAAATGAATATGTATATTAAAAACGCATATTAGTACTTACATTATTCAGTTTTCCAATACGTACAAAATTACTAATTTTTTATTTTACTTGTACAGGCTTTATAAACATATTTTTAACAGTATTCATAAATATTCGAAGTTTTATTGCCTCTAAATGCATTTATTTGGCATTCTTTACGCTTACGGGAAGGGTTTGACGCAAGTATCAATTATTCTGTTTTCTTTAGATATAGAAAGTTTGTGAATCTTGGATGAAATGTACATCTTTCGAAGCTCCTCATTCGTATTCAAGATAAAATCATGACGGCTGATGTTCTTATATTTAGTTGTTTCCTTGTAAATTACCCATGCATTTATCGCGGCCAAATTAAGAATATTAAAAAAGAACTGGCTAACATCAGGATGAGGACTTCACCGAGCATTTTCTGGCCATCTTGTCCAAAGCATGAACTCCATATTTTGTTGAATTTTAAGAATTCACAATTTCTGGTGTCTTTTTTTCCATCAAATGCGATTTCCAGTGTTGAATACATGCTACTCAGAAGCAGGACGTTCTAGTTTTTATTCCTTGATAAGACGTAAGCGTTATTTTGGCATGCCTAGATCTTACTACAACAGAGCTCATCGCTCATATTTTTGAAACAATAAGTTATTTCTTTTTATGAACGATTTATTATGACAACGCAGCTTATTCCTGAACTCCTCATTTCTTTTTCTAATTTCAGCGAAGTAAAAAAGAATGTCCGTTGCTTCCTGGTTTCTTCCAGTATTGTAGAAAGATTACATCAAGCAAAAAGCCTCATGTTCACGTACTGTTTCTCCAGCTAGTTCATCTTTTCACAAATAGAGAAATCATTTCAGTAAGTATTTTAACAGCACCTGAGTAGCAAGGCAAAATTTAATGCCGAATTTGCCGGGCATTTTAGGCATGTACTGAATAACTTGGAATCGGATTTTCATGGAAAATAATTGTGCATCCACTGTTATAGTTTCGCCCGGTTTATACCATTTCAAGCAGTTTTCTATAAATGCATTCCAACTATCCGAAACAAGGCAAATGGATCAGTTTGCAGTTTTTGGGACCTATTTTCTTTCCTATCGAAGCGTAAATATTTAATAAGTTCCAGAAATCTGTCCCTAGCCATTGTCTCAGTGAAAAATGCCTGGCTCCAAGCTTTTGACCATAGAAAATAGAAAAGCGTTTTCCAGCCAAAGCTTCACGAACATACAACAGTGAAATGAAAGAGTCTAATTCATCAAGTGGCAAGCTCCAACTTGGATTTTGCGATTTCTTAACGTGCTTCTTCTTCAGTGCACTGCTGAATGTGATGCAATATTTTTTTGTTGGTAAATAATCTCCATGCACTGCTTGAGTTATCATCAATTACTTTTCTCTTTGCGTTACGAAGTTGTCCCAACTGCTTCTTGTAAGAGATTCTGCTGAGGACGGAACAACAAAACTATCCAAATGAAGTAAAGTACATTTATATCTAATTGAAAAATAACCATTCTAACTCACGGGAAATTCGCAAACACGTGGCGCTCAAAAATTCCCCTCTCCTTCTCTTTCCACACACTTCTGTAAAATATCAATCTTTCTTACCAAAACTATTCTATCGGGTATCTGAAAAATCATAAAAATAACGAGAAATATATAGTTTTCTGGATACGATTGAAATGACCGATAGCTGTAATTCTATGCATAAACAATAATATTGGCGAAATTAATTATTTAAAATGGACAAAAAATATATAATATTCTTAAGTGTTTTTTAAAGAAAGGTAAAAAAAAATATCAAAGTTATAAATAAAGAATTAAAAGAATTATGTTCAATTAAAATGAAGATACGGTCAAAATGACTGTTGCTGTAATTCTAGTGTTAAAGAGTTAAAACTAGAACGAAACTAGAATAAAACGAAATCTTAATTGGCATTCTGATTAGAATTCTTGTAGCTGTATTGCTGCTTCCGTAAAGAGCTTCCCTTCAATTAAGCAGATTCGAGCGCTGATCGTAGCCAAATTCTGTAAGAGCGGAATTAAAGTTGACTTATTTTCTGTCCGGCTCAACTATATTGTAACTTCGAATAGGGTTTGTTGCAATTCCGGAAGCAGTCTAATTGTACTTAGGCAGAGAATCACTGCATTAACAATAGATGAATAGATGAAAAGCAGAAATATTTGCTTTGTATTATTTTTAACTGAGATACTGCAAACCATGGAGAACACAGCTCTAAACTAAAATTATCCCTTAATTTCTTTTAAACTTGTGTTTTCTAGTAAGCACAAAGAGAGGCGATTACTCACCAAACATTAGATTTAAATTCTAAAAATTTACTTTTATGATGTAGAACAAATTGTTTTAGTCACGTGGATATTTTTTAGATTCATTGTGGTTAAATACCACAGTGAAGGTTTAAAAATCTTACTGACTGCTTTTCCGATTACAGCAAATTAAAATATTATATCATATAATGTAAAAATGCTGCGAAAGATACTAATTTGTTTACTATAGTAAAACACGAAGAAAGTACCTTTCGTTTGAGATTCTGTTCAACAGCTCTTAGATCATAAAATCGCAATTAGTAAAATTTTAAATCAAGATTCCATTAAATCCAAAAAATATTGATCACTAAAACTGATAATTAATTGCTTATTGATATGAACCTGCGTAGTAAAGAAGAAATAAGTTAAATATAAGAATAAATTCATTAATCTGAAATTAACTAATACATCTTTTAGATTGTAAGGGTTTATTTATTTTTATCTAATCGGTTATTTTATGCTAAGTAGCTTTACAGTCATTCTCCCTTTCCGTTTTCCTTAAAGAGTGCTAGTTTTACTTCGAGCGTATTCAAACGAAGTAGAAAGAGACTGTATTTAAAGGAACGTTTTAGATTGTTTAATCAGATTGTGTTTTACCTACTGGAGGGTGCGTTACTAGTTGCAGTTTTTCGATAGCAGTCTCTCTGGTATTGCGTTATTCTTGCGTGTTGTTCATTTCTGTGTAGCCTTTGGCTAACTTAAGATTCAACTTAGTTTTAAATTTGAATTCGTTATCTTTTGAGTTACTCCATAACAAGAAGTGCCTTCTGTTAAATTAATTGAGTTTTTAATAAAAGGGTCTGTTATACCCTTCTTACATTTTTTGTCTTCTTACTGGTTATAGCGATAAGTTGCTTAGAATCAATTGAGTCTCGATTTAGTTTCTGATTTTGAAGAAAGTGGGATTCTACAAAATCAGTAACATTTTTCCTAGATACATATATTTTTCATGCAATGAGTGCAGTACAGAAAAAAGCAAGACTCAAGAATGTAAGAAGACATAATAAATGAAGTTACACCGAACGCAGAACTAAAAGGGAAAACAAGAAACAGGTTGAAAATTTTTGAACGAGGTAATTTTTAAATTAAGCAATTTTATGCCAAAAGTTAAAATCGCGAAGCCATCACATTAATTAAAATAGAAATTTTCTGCAATCTATTGATTTTTTTTGAAAGCTTGTTTATATTTATAAAATTAATAATAATAATAATAATACAAAAAGCAGTTAAATGTAAATCTAGTAAATCTTTTTTTTCAAAACTTTTGTTCATATTCTTAATCTAATTTTTATCAATAATTTTTGTGCATTTATTTGTATTATGATTAAGTTGTATAATGTGCATTATAGAATAAAACATTGAACCCATTCAAACTAGTTCAGAGAGGAATGAATTTTTCGGAAAAGTTTCTTTTCTTGGACTTCGCATCCACACCTTTGATATGGCCATAAATAATGAGATTCAAATGATTTGAAATCGACTGACTAATTTAACTGTGATTTAAATAGGATAATCCTTCACACTTACATCCTTTATTGTTTGGATTATAATGTCTGTTGACCAATCAGGATTATGATAAACCTACCCTTGAAGGCTTCCACTTTGAATGGCATTACAACGGCTTGGGTTGCCGTGACCACTGCTCGGGAACATTTCCATGGGCCAAGTGCGTTTCACAGACTTATGTCTAAAGCTAGTAACTATATCTGGATAAATTTTATTTACAATGAGTATCGATTTGGTGGACCTTGACAGACTGTGCAAGCTGACTAAATGCAACTTCGAAAGACAGAAAAGTGTATTTTATTTAAAGTACCTGACAGTGTGATTAATAATTTTAATTTATAGGTCTTCATATCTACTAGGATTACGCCCTGCATTATTCTATGTTAAAAACTCTTAAAAATAAATGATTAATCAAAAATGCGATCATTTTAGTGAAATGAAAGATAAATATTCTCAAACTCATCATCATATTAAAAACTTTACGTTGCGATAGCCAATATGCATGCTGTATTTACTACAAAATACTCTGTGTCTGAAACAAAACTTTTTTGATGTACTTAACACAGCTTCAAAAATTAAGTATAAATATTTTATTGACTAAAGTCGGTAAAACTTCATATAACTTGCTAGTAATAAAACCCTTCTTCGTGAAGGATACGAGAAAATGTGAAGTAAGTAAGAAAACTTAATCCATCATTGTCGAAATTTTGAGCAACTTTAAAAGAAATAGAGAGTTATAAAAGTATTAAAAAGGTAGGAGTAAAAAGCCTCTTTTCAGCAACGAACGAGTGCAGAAACAGTTTATGAAAGCAAGCCTTAGAAGTCTGAAAAAAAAGAAGAAAATTGTGAAAAGGATTGAAGGGAGATACGCGGCTTTGAGAAAAGAAAACCCCCTTCTGAGCTTATAAAACTGTAATAAAATGCAATACGTAAAAGCTAAGAGTTTAATTCTTCTGAAAGCAAAATGCAGCATAGTATTAAGAGATATAGAACTGGTAAAATTTATAGCTGTAAGAAATCTTACATTCAGTGACACTAAAGAAACTGAATACAACTTCATTTTCATAAGGTAGGCTGTTATAAAGACCGTTTCAAGAAGAAAAAAAAACTTTCAAATTTTCTTATGTAAAACACAAAAATGTCCTTTTAAAGCTAGGATATTTGAGGCCCATTCAATTTAATAATAGACTAATGTTTTAATAAACAATTTATGGAAGTCTATGGCCTAAAGCGGCTTCCGGAGCAGATATTATAGGATAAAAGAATAACTCTCGAAATAAGTAATAAGATTTTTTGTGACATAAAATTCTGAGATCAGCTTCAGATGCCGCAAAGTTTTATACTGAAATTCAGTGTTGGATTCGCTGTAGAAATTTAAAATGTTTAGGCCTATGCATTCCTAAATTTAACTTGAAAAATATGAAATTTGTAAAAGTTGGGGAAAAGAAAATATTTCATAACCATGAATGAAAATCATTGCAGTTCAATCAATTTATAAAGTTTCTCATGCAGAAAAATCCCTTTTAATCTCAGTTTATTCCAGGCAAAAGTTTAATCAATATTCTTAATTATGAGTAAACAAAAATTTATTCATTGTGCCAATCTTCACTTCTACATTTTTCTTTTATATTCTTAGTTATTTCCCAAGAACCCTACAGCCCATTTTACTCATATATCATTTAAGTAACATGGCTCTAGAGAATTTTCTTATGCAGCCTTTAATTAAATAATAAAATGATTTAGTTTATACACGTATGTTTTTCTCTTTTTAAATAGATATGTTGGAATGAATGAAAGCGACTGCAGAACGGTAGCTAAAAAATTCTAGTAGGTTACAGATTTAACTTTCAAAACGAGCGAAATAAGAAACTTTCTACGATTGTATTCTGGTTACTAAGAATCGACATACAGTAACAAGTAGTACTTTCCAGTTGCATGCCATCTACTGTAGAATTCATTGTTTTGATGTAAAAATAGCTATACACGAACTACTTTCTTATTTCTACAGACGAACTACTTTCTTATTTCTACAGACGAACTACTTTCTTATTTCTACAGAGGAACTACTTTCATATTTCATGATATTTCCTTATATGAAAAACTATGGCTGAAATACTATGCTTGTTCTTACACGCGTTAACGTGTTAATATATAGGATTCATTTACATTTCTCCGTGTTTAAGCTCAAGTTATGGCAAAAGGAAACACCTAGAACTTGTTGAATTCCTGAATGCCTAGGTCTGACAAGCACAAATGAGCAGTAATTATTAAATGTTTAGCAATGAAATATTCGACTGACTATAGTGAAATGAGATTACACTTTACACATTGTATATTACGAGTATGAATGTAACATATAATATATTACGAGTGTAAAGTATGCATTATCATGTTATTGTTTAACTTGTTTGCTTCTACTTTAATGTGATACTAATTTTTACTTTGAAATAATATTGTTCTCAAAAACTGTTTTTTTAAGTGATAAGGACTGATTTGAGTTGTGAAAGTAATTTACTTCAACTGGTAATTTATAATATTTAATCTTTTAAAATCATTCAAGGAGAAAACTTTGTAAATATTGTGGATATGACTCGGTGTTAGTTCCTGCCAGACATGATTCAGCGTTGCTAAAACAAACAACTTTATTAACACAACCTATTTCATAAAAGCCATAACAGCTACTACACGATACTCAAACATTTCAGAACTGAATCTAAAGACAATGTGTGTTGTCGGCTGGTAGCGCGGGCAACTATTGCGGAACAATGTGACGCTAGTTGGCGATGCGCGCAACTAAACGTAAGAAAAACACAACTTACTATATTTACTTTTTTTAATAAAGTTTTTCTGATTTAATTGCTCTTCGATTAGCTTCGACATATGGAGTTGTTTAATTCAGGGTTTACTTAAATTGCATGTGAATTCTTTTGTTATCTTACTGGTGTTTCCACCTAATTATTCAGTTACTGCAACATGTGTCCCATACAGTCCATACAGCATGTGTGGTACATTATGGGACGACGCAAGCAAGTCGCTGTGTGCAGCTAGGTACCCTCCAATAGCTTTCATATGCATTTCTGCAGAAATGGACGCTACTGCGACAAAAAGAGAACAACGACACAATTGTAAGCTTGCCTCGCGTTTGTCAAACAAGCATTTCAGCTCGAGGTTATCATAGCCGTTATTAGCGTGATGTTTCCATTGCATATTATTCCGTTCCATTTGATCTATCGCAGTGTGATAGTCATAATCCATGTTTTCTGTATGCCTTTGCTTTTTTTTTTTCCTATGTGGTCTAGTAATGTCACACCCACATCATTTTCACTCATATCCATTAAAATAGATTTTTCTTCCGTGCTTTTCCTTTGTTGCTTAATTTTTAGCATGGATATATTTCCTTATCTGTTTTCTTGATGCTTATCTTGGCACAGTGGGCAAAGAAACGTGCGTAAATTCTTTGTTCGCATAATTTCTTTGTCTTTGAAAATTCTTTGGTTCGGGGTGCCTCCCTCCTGCGTAAACTTGCTAGGTTGAAAATCGGAATGTGGATCCCACCTTCTGACCGTTAAAGAAGGGGCTGAGCGCGAGAATAACAGGAATGAATTTGAATGAATCTCAACCGTTCAAGCGCGGGCTTGCGTGACTTGCTGAGCTTTCGCCGCTGGTCGACCTTTCTACGGACTTAACGCTACAAAGAAAAATAGGCGATTTCAAACAAGTTTGGAACATCCCTTTTGGACGCCCTTGATGAGACTTCCTATTTTCCACTGGAGAGGACGGTGACATCTTTGCGTTTGCTAGAAACTGCAGATGTGTATTCTTCGCCAGAAAGGCGGCATTCAAATGGGAGCAACCGAAGGAACAAGTGAGATTTTCAAACAGTTGTAAACTGAGAAATGTTGCAAAATAGAAGATCAAGGAGATCATGGCATGGTCCTTCTGGAAGAAAATGATCCTCCAACTTCCTACAATTAAATGCTTAAGAGAATTTATTTTTGTCTTTTTTCAGATTATGTGTTTTTCACGTTTCTTCAGCATCTGGGGCGGGGCTACCTTTGGCAAAGGCTCACTCCTTACATGTGAAATTTGTAATTTGCTATTTTATATTGCTCAAAACCGGTGAGTTTAATTTTAGACTTTAAGTAAAACTATTTCTAAAAAATACATTATAAAAATTAGAGTAAGTATTTTTCATAACCGGCTAATATTTTAGATTTTCAATTTACGTAGATTTTCAAGACTGTTTAAGATTTTGAGTCTGATCAATGGGTGACTGAAATGCTATTTGTTTAACTGATGATAACCGGCAATTATAGATTTATTAAATGTTTTTAAGAAATAACTTGATATAATTGTTTACAGAGCCATGGAATAGTTTAAATCATATCTTCTAGTATTATTTTTAAATTAAGAGAAGTCATTTTATGTATTAATTGGGATGGTCGCCGCCAAATAAAATTTTGTAGGTATGTTCTTAAATATTTTCGTTGCTTGGCCCGTCGCCAATCAGTGTTAACCTTTGCTATGTAGTTAACTAGTAGATTTTAAATAACAAAACTATGTTTATTGTAAATCTAAACCAGTTTGCTCTTTTAGAAGTTTTATCACACCTACATTGCCACTGCTCTACTAACTTGACTATTACCCAAAATTTAAATTTGCACAACGTAATTTTTTTTTTCATAACTTTTATTTGATTTGAACACATAGAGAGAGACCTGATTTTACAAACTTGTTTTATGAATGTCTCAGTTTCCATGTTTATTTTGCATGTTGTACACAACAGTACAATATCGCATTATGTAAAATATATTACCACCCAGCTAGACCGTTCGCCTATTCAAAAAGAGTGCTCTACCACTAAAGCCTCAGTTAGACATACTGGACTTTCGGCTATTCGAGTGACCTTAAAAGTTCTGTCTCGAAATATAACATCTGATGAGGCAGACATATGGAATAAAATTTCAATACTAGTTCAAATTTTGAATAAGTAACTGTTCATCACATATGTTAGAAAATCAACAAATAAGGTAGAAGTTGTTCTATAACCATTTGCATTTTGAAATTTATTCTACAGTCCGTTTCGATTCGATGACTATATATCTCGTTATTGCATTTCTGAACCAATGATTCATTTTACACTCATGTACAAAATTAAGAGAATTTGAAAATCACTTCTATTTTTCGAAATTAATTTAACCAAACGTACTAATTATGTCGCCGAAAATTATGAAAGTATTCAGAGTGAAATGCGTAAGCGTACAAGTGCATGTCTGAGAAGCTGAAATTGCGGAAGGAATAGAAGCCCATGAGAGATTTTCATCGATTTGAGTACTTGCATTGCTTCCCGACATTCGTCATGTTTCTCGCAAGAATTGGGCAAATTTTATAAGGTATGAAGTCAAATTAGTAGCCACGAACGTGTGAATGCAGGAATGAGATAGAGAATTGTCGGCATATTGGAGGCAGTCCAATGACAAATGCAGGTGACTACAGAGTTCATTGTAACGTTGAGTGTGAAAGCATTTTCATGACACTGGATCCATATCGAGAAGACCTGGACAATGTCGACCAAAATTTAAAATGACGAATGAGGGTCGTTATTTGGGACGTTCAGTGCGACAATACAGGATTGCTGCAGCTTCATAGCTCCAATGTGAGCTATATCCTGGGACTGAACCCAAGCTTCAAGCACTGACATTGGAACCCGAGTTCTTGAAACAGTGCTGTATGCCAGAAGATCCGCTCTTTATGTCCCGCACACTGCAGCACACAAGAGAACGCTTTCAGCATGGTACAAAAGCATGTGCACAGCTTTGAACCGGACTTCAGTGGATCATTGCGCTTTTTACAGATGAGTCGAGATTTAGTCTGAACTCTGCTCCTCTTCGTATCTGTATCTGGTGAGAGCCTGGAATACGATACCATCCCACCCTCGTTAGGAAAAAGGATCAGTAGACTGATAGAGATGGAATGATTTGGGCAGGCATTATGTTGGACGGCCGCACACGACTACATGTTCGACTACTCATTTCTACATCACAACGTGGATTGTGGATATCTCTGCAATATGAGGTTTACGAATACTCATAGGTACATAAAATGACTTTTGAGTGGTTCATCTATTTCTCTATTATAAATGTATATTCATATCTAATTTTACTAAAATCTGTTTATTTCTGTAGTATTTCAGAAATCAGAACTGATGTGCGAATTCTCTTAATTTTGCACACGAGCGTAGTTAGTTGATATCGCACAGCTTTAAAATTCTCCATTTTCTTTAATATTTCTTTGATTTAGTGTTACAGCTCCCCAAAACTCCCCTTAATGTTCCTCAAATCTACCAGCAATCACCGTTTATCACCAATGTATTTGTCAACTTACCATTGATAGAATTAATTTGTACAGCCTGGGATCGTTTAATTCGAAATAAAATGTATACTTATCTTTCATTTGGTCTCTGTATATTCCAGTTTTGTCATTTTTAACCCATTTTATTCCATTTGTCTTCTGTGATTTTCCTCGTACTTTGTTTCCATATGATCAGTGCCCATACGCTAACTGAATACGAGCCATTTCTTCAAAATGTTCTTCACAAAGGCGTTTCTTCTATTAAGTAGTGTGCTCTTAGCAATAGCGTACTTTGTTAGAATGGGAATAAACAATCCAATCCAAACCTTACGATCAATGGTATAATGAAAATCCCGGTAAAAATATTACAATTTACTGCAGCTTTTTTTCTGCTTAGCAATACATTTTTTCAGTTAATTTATTGCAGGAGTAATAATTTAAACCTGTTTTGACAAATGTCAACGAACATTCTTGGATAACCCTGGAAATAACAGCAAAATTATTTGAAATTTGGTATTTTACCTATCCTAAATGCAATGTATTTTATTTCCTGGCCCTTTCAAGAATCTAACTTACTTTCCTTTACAAATTTTTTCCAACCTTCAAATCTGGAGCAAGAAAGTAGTTTTATGTGTTTAATCAGATCATCTATGCTCCAAACTCTAAAAAAAATAAAAGTTACCTTAATAAACCCGTCTCTCAATAAAAATTCTCTCGATAAAAACATTTTATTGAGAATTTGACAGAGAATGTCAATAATAACATAAATTCCCCCTTTTGTTCTTATAGTAATAAAATACAATTTAAGAACTCCGAATTATTTATAAAACGTCAAAATCAATAAAGATATCTAAAGACTACTAATCTAATTGCGGAAAAATCAGTAGTTCTGAATATTATATTCTTTCTGTTTATATTTCTTGAAAAATATAGTTTAATTTCGAAATAATATAATAAATGCTTAAAAATTAGTTTACCTTTGGTTAAAAAAACAATGTAATGTTTAAGAACAAATGCAACATTAAAAATTGCCCTTTTTTTCATTACAGTAACTATTTTTCTGAACTCATCTAAGTTCCACTATACTCATGTCATAATGACTGTATTTTCTGTACATATTTAAGATTAAAGAATTGCTTTTTTTCATTCTTCAGCTTAGGGAATTATTTTCAAAGAAGTGGTTTAATTTCGGTATCAAATCATGTTATATAAGAAAATACAGGTAGGCAAGAAAATGACCATTTATAATTTTTATGCATTTTAAAAGAATCTGTGTATTTTCAAAATATTTTAATTTTTAAAAGAATATGACTTGTTTCCTTATTAGCTGAAATAGATGTTTTTGTTTACTTTTAAATTTAACATTCATTTTACCTGCTTTAGTTAATCATTCGAAATAGTCTTAATAATAATTAAAGGTATTTGAAATATTAGCTGATCGTTTTTTGGATTTATTTAAAAATTTGAGCATCACATTTTTGGATTTTTTGTTTCTGCATGTAGTGATTACATTACAATGATTTCGAAGTCAACGTTAAATATCAGATTATTAAAAACGTGCAATAATTGTGGAAGAAGATATGCGCAATTTAAAATTTAAATTTTAGCTAAAACAGCGTTATGGTATCATGTGATTAATTCGCTAAAAATTTTAATTTCAGTATGATACAGAAATAATTTTTTTATTGTCTTAAACCTTTCTGAATATATTTCTAGCTAATGGCTTGTATTTCCCAAGTAAGAGGCATCTCACCCATAAATACATTGCAAATCAAATTGTTTTCAGCCTTTTAAACTGCAACGCGACTTTTAGAAAAGAAAAATAAAGAAAAGTCTTCAACCACGTCATCAAACCTAATAACTTGGATTTAAGTTTTGAACGCAATTTCGTGTTGGGGTATTGAACTTGTCAGGGCTCATGAAGACGGCGACACATATCATCAGACCTACATCATGCCTACTTTGGCGTCAAGTGGTCCAAGGTAAATGCACTTCGTATGTGATGGGCATATTTTGATTGTTGACTTATTTTATTGAGAACTTGACAGAGAATTTCAGGATTCCCATATATCATTCCCCCCTTTTATTCTTAAGCAGCATAATAAAACAAATGAAGCGAACAACAGATCTCTGGGAAGTACGCAATCAGTGTTCTCTGATGCATTAATATTATAATATATTTGTATCCCTTCTTAATTTATTGAAAATTAACCTAGTTATATTTTTTACTTTCTACTAGGTTCAGTGAATTAATTTCTACGTATAAATAGAAAAAAAGAATATTTAATAATAGAGCTGAATTTCTTTTATATGAAATTAGAGGAGCTTAGAAATAATAAAAAATTAGACATTTACTAGAATAATACAAGGTTTATTTTCACTTTACTTACTGCACTAACTATACTTCCAGTTTTCGTTTTCTGCAGCATGTAATTTTTTTGTTGCAAGTCGAATGTTTTATATAATGTTAATAAAATGTACATACCAACCTAAAACTTTATAAGAGTTTGGATGAATCAAACAGCATTATAAAATTTCCGTGGCTTGATTGAAAATCCTAAGGTAGCTGCTGCTTAGGTGCTGACTTAAGTAATTAATATCTAGATTATTTAGTTGAAGAAGTAATTAAGAATTGGGGAAGAGAACATAAGTGCCTCCAAAAAAATCGTTAGATCTAATGCATTATGAGCAGTTTTGAATAATTTGTAATTAACTTGTGCTTAAACGGCTAGTTGCAGTTACTTTGTACAAGAGAAACGAACATTTTAATAATGAGATTGTTTGACTGCACGTTTTAAATCCGTGTTGAATTAAATGATTATCAGCAACGATTCTGTTTTCACTAAATACTATTTCTAAATAATTTCAAATGTAAGAAATCATTTTCACAATCTGTGTAATCATATTTCTACAGTATTCATAAAATTTTATCAACATATTCTGAAATTGGGTTTTTGAGTATACATATCTCTCCTATGACCAGATGAAATTTTGAACTTCAGATCCCCATGAATTGTTTCTAAATAACTCTTGTTGCAGAAGCTCCAACTTGTTTAGACAGTCTAAGAAAACTAATAATCAGCTTAAAATAAATTTAAAAAGGACAGGAAACTCATTTTAAATTTGGAAATAAAATGATACATCTCAAGAAGTGAAACAAAATATCGCCCATTAAGATTGTGAACTAACAGATATTTAGTGAAATTACGTAAATAGTACTGCTTCTTTAGCAGTTTATAATTTATAAACAAATCTATTGCACTTATGACAATTTTTAGGTGTTCAGAGGTAACAAAACGTAGCAATCAAGTTTGTCTTAAGGTTCTGGTACCACATTAGTTTCATCAAGCTCTGTATTTTCAGTTTTCAAGGTCTATTTTTTATTTTGATAGCCCTTAAATTTGTCTGGTGGTTTATTGGTAACTTTCTAAAGGCCAACCATAAATCTTTAAAAACCGTCACGTGCAAGGAGGGTTACTGTATGATGATAATCTAGAACAAACTACTAGAAGTCCAACTTATGCAAAACACTGTTAAATACGCAGTTGCATGAGGTCCTGAAAATGAAAATTCAAACTGCGCAAGAAACGCACACGAAAAGGAACATTTAATATCATCTGAAAGTCCTCAAGAAAAGGAGTTTGATACAAATTCCAAGCTGGTAGAAGTTGCACTTGCAAGATATTTGTACACCGAATTTGACACCTTGAAGGATTTGTTTTTCAATTGTATCCAGCAATTCAACGATTTAAAAATATCATAACTTTATAAGAGAGAGTCATAGTGTAAAATAATATCTTTCAGTTCGTATAACTTTTATCTTAAATATCTAGAAATATGAAAGATACAGCCATTTATATATAATTTTTCATATCTTTATATCATATTGTTACGAATTTTTTACATATGTAAGTAATTTTTTAGAGAAATTACATGTGAAACTGTAGCATTTTTTTAGACGATGTGCCCTGAAATGCTTTAAAGAGTCGAAGCTATGCCAGAAAAATACGATTATAGGGGGCAAATCTATTTAAGTAAATGGCCGTCTTGATGATTTCGTGATATATCGCCAAGCTAGCAAGGGTTCTGCGATTAATTTTTGTCACCAAATTTGGTCAAAAATCACCTAAGGCGCTAAACTGTGCCACCATTTGGCGACATTTCGGTCCAGTTCCTGTATAACTAATTGATACTGTTACTTAATAAGTGTAATTGATTCCCATATGTAACTATAACCATATCCGGCCCTTACATTTAATTTTAACCATATATGCCATCCAGTAATTTCTAAAAATAGAAGGCACTAGCGATATCTCGGCAGCTGTGTGGAAATTATATAATACCGGAAAGAGCATTTGCTGTGAGTTGTTAGTTTTGAAATCGGAGTATTGAGATATCCGTGAGAGCTTCACAACAATATTGTTGCGTACGAATGGATTCGTAATAGGTTAATGCACACAGAACCGATGACAGCTTGATAAAATTTACTTTACCAAAGAAACATTTCACAGTTCAGGAGCTTTCCACAAAAGTATTCGTACAACTTTTCACAGCGTAGTTACACTTCAAACTAATAAGAACGTTAAACATAACGCAATGAAAAGCACATCTAATGGACAAAGATCACATGGTGATATCTCAATACTCCGAACTCACGCTGAACTAAGCAACTCAGAAATTGGTGCTCTTTTCGATCTTATATACTAGTTTTCCCTCCGGTCGCCGAGAAATTTCTACGTCTTTCGCCTTCTCGAAACTACTGAGATGCATATGAGGGCCGGATGCGGTTAGAGTTACACATGTAGATTAATTCCAATTATTTAATCACAATCACAATTATACTTACACATGGACCGGAACAAAATATCGCCAAGTTTTGAGACTTTTGGCGATTTCTCGAGAAGTTTAGGGACAAAAATTAGTCGCCAAAACCATTGGCAGCTTTGGTATATCTGGGCAGTTTAGCGAGATAGCCGTTTACTCAATTTTATATAGAGTTGACACCTGTATTCTTATTTTTCTAACATAGCTTTTTCTCTTAAGATTTTATGTTAGTTATGCAAGAGATACTACAGTTTTGCATATAATTTCACTAAAAATAATTACATATATTCAAAATACATAGTAAGCCATGGTTTAAATAGCTCATTAAACGATTAAACAATATAAACGTATGTGCATTAACCTCAAATTTTAGTGAGAGTGTTTAAAAATGCTATAATAATTTTATAATAGAATCACGATATAAAATAATATATTTTATTTCCTTTAACTTTTATCTTAATTTACTTAGAAATATAAAAGATATAGTCATTTATGTTTAATTTTGTAATTTTTTTAATATTTAAATCTATAGAGAACCATTGTTTAAATATCTCATGCAAAAGTTGTAAATAGCGCGTGTATGAATTCTTCGTAAGCAGCTAAATTAATAGTGTAAGAAATATTATTATTTAAGAATAATACCTTAATAATAAATAAAGTATTAATAAGTAGATGGTTGGTTGGTAACGGAGGACGGGGACGCCTGATGTCTAACAGAAATAAACAGGCATGTGTCCCGCGCCCTCCACTAACCAGGAACAACTCCCTGAGGCCTCAAGAGGCCGTCTCGGGAGCATTTTAGGATGTTAAAAAAACCATTTACATGGCCATACAAGGGCAGATTGCATTCGTTTTACTGTTTTGACATTTGTTGTTGCAATTTGCTATGGTAATTTTGCATATTCATAATAAAATTCAAATAAAAATACAAATTAAATATACAGATACAAAAATACAGTTACAAAATAATAGGATTAAAATACAGGCTCATAGGCTAAAAAAAATTAAGTATTATGCATATACAGAAGAGGAAATGTTAAATACATGCTGGAAACGTTTGACTGTACATTATTTGATAAGTATCTGTAATAGGGACTTATGTAAGTTTTAGGAGTAGACTTGTGTGTCTGATGATGTGGAACTACATGCTGACTTAGTGTATCATGCCTTGAAAGTTTTGGTTTATGAGGAGAGTACAAATCTTGGCCCATTCCCTTGAGCTTGTTAACAACTTTGCAGATTGTATTTACTGCCGGTTTGTGCTTTATAAGAAAGCGGCGATAAGCTTCTCTATTGTTAATGGGAAGAGGGAGGTGATTTCCTGCTGTCAGATGGCATTCAAAAACATAGTGGTCTGGAGAGCCTTCCGCTCCGCAGGCGTGGTTGTTATGCCATGTCTATTGAAGTAGGTCGAGAATGGACCGTGTCCCGTAATATAAGCCGTAAGAGGAGCTATTGCAATGTTGCGTTCAGTGCCGACTTTCGGGAATAATCCAAACAATTATACTTCTTTCTTAATTTCATCATAATACAGTATATTTAAAATATCTTCTCAATACCTTAGTACAAAGGTTCACCAGCGGCCGAGCGGTAAAGTCGCTGAACACTGGTAGTTCGGTCCGAGGTTCGAATCCCGCGAACGGGCTGGCTGCATGAGTGTTAACGTGGTTTTCCCCATGTGTAACGTGTATACGAGCCATTTCCCTTAGAAAGTCCTCCATGAAGGCAACCCTCCCCTTAGGCAGATAGCCCTCTAGGCTTTGCCGTAATTAAATAACCTAACCTTAGTACAAAATATTTTTACAGCAACGGTCTCCTTACAAATTTAAAGCATTTGTGTACAACAGTTGAAAAAAAACGACTTATGAAATTCTGTTACAGCGTTAGAATCCGGCATAGAATTTAAAATTCCTACCCATCATGATATATCTTCACCAAATTACCGTATAACTATCTATTTAAATAAAGAAAATGAAAAAGTTTTAAAATATTTGGTGCCAAATCATAGCATAACGCCTCCCCCATCAATAGATATTTTCATATAAGCTTTATTACTAAACGCTAAACAGAATCTGCTTTTGAAAGAGTAGTAACACTGAATTTTTATCTATTTAAAAATAGAAACTAATAAATTCAATAAAAAATCAAAATGCATAAGTCATTCTCAAGCATCTCCTGACTGGATTCTTTTTCTGATTCAACCTCCAATTTTCTCTGGGAACAAGATTTCGAATTCAAAGCCTAACACTATCTGCGCATCGACACTTGATCATAATAACATAATAATTCAAACAACAAATTATGAAGATAACAAGCAAAAAATCCAAGAGGCATACGAGAAATGTATTAAACTGCTTAAAAAGAAAATCCATAGCGAATGTTACCTTCCAAAAGATCTCTTTAAGAAATCACATTGTAAGATCCTGTACTGTGTGCTTTAAAGTTAGACTTGAGTGTGAAGAATATTAAGAACTGATAAACGAATAATCGCTTGAGTTCGTGAGATAGTAACCAAAACTTGAAAAGGGTTAAAGACCCTTTATTATTCAAATAAGGTTTAACAGAACTCCGTCTTGGAAATGTACATTAAAGCCGACACTCGAGCTCGCACTCAAGAGACTAAACTAAACTAATCTTAACTAAAAAGATATAGTCGAAGCTATCAAAAGTCTAACAGAGTTGGCCCTTTAACACTAATTGACTGCGAAGCTATCAAGGGCCTAAAGTACGGCCGAGCCTAATAATAGCTTAAGAGAGATTAGCCGACAAAGGCGGATTCGTGCTAGCCAGAATCTCTGGTTCTCTCTGATTAAGACAGTAGAACTTCGCGGTTAAATCCCGCTCTTCCTCTAATTGTATAATTGTATTCAAAAGTTATTCGAAAACTATGTTCTAGGCGGAAGTTGTAAGTTGAAATTCAGAAATGATAGGAAAGGAAGTTTAACTCAAAATTTAACTGTTAGATAAATTAATATAATCCTTACAATATTTAAAGTCTCTTATAGGTTTTCTGAAAGAACCCATGTTAGAAACAGCTCCCAGCAATGCAAGAAATCTCTACCCACAAGTAGAATGTCAACATTGTCATGATACTTTTCCATTAGTATCATCCAGCACCACCAAGAGTTGAAGCGGCTACAAATACTGATCCAAAACCACAAACACTTCATTGGAACCCCATTACCAATGCAAAGTGACCAAGCGAATACAACTAACTCTGCCTATGAAAACAGAAAAATATCTCAATATTGATACCCCACATAACCGCGAATTCTGTCAACATAAGTACATCTACAAGGCATCTATACAGTCTGAAAATAAAAGCGAACTGTGTATAGCCAACAACGTTTTATGCAAAATACTTCAATCTTCAAAACTACAAAAAAGTCTATCTTCTATAATGATCCACTACAAAACAAAGAGAAAAACCGAGCTTATATTTCCCAAAAGTTATAAAAATACATGCCCCTCCAAATCAGTAATACCAACGAAATGAAGAGGCATGAAAATAACATGTAAATCCCAAGTTAATATTAAAATCAACTCTGACGCAATAGAAACTAACGAATCAACTAAAATTATGAGAACCTATAAGGATCCCAAGAAAAAGATGTCCAATGTTTATCTTAGACACTGTCTCAGCCTTCATTTCAGAAGCAGATGTCATATCAACAATCTCCAATCAAAAATATTGCAAAAAGGAAAAAATATTCGTATTATTCCAAGCTCCCTAATAAAAAAAGAACTTAGGAAATGGATGTTAGACTATTCCCCTTTAGTCTTCATAGCCTATATAGAAACAAAAACTAATCTACATAAACTGGAGGTCATGTCGAATAAATGAATACCTGGGAGTCAGAAGATGCTTCAACTGCCAAAAATTTTGACTCAATGCAAAGCACGACTCTGCTGTCCCTATTGTGACGATTAACACAATCTAAAATACTGCAGGTCAGGAATCCTGCATTCAGTCAGCACTCGGCGCGTATTCGAGAGGTCCAGATTCGAGTCCCGAACTGCTCATTTCTTCAGTTTCCTGACATCGAAAAATGTTCTAATGATTCTACAGTGCCGCCCAGACTAAAAAAGGGGCTGAATGATGATTCTCCACCACTAGGATTTAGCGATTGGGTCCCCTAATCCAAAGTCGTATTTTAAAAGGGGGGAGTATATAAGTTATTTCTCCCTCTTTCTAGCATGCTTTCGTGGAGTAACGGTTGGCACACTCAGCGCGTATTCGAGAGGTCCAGGTTCGAGTCCCGGCGAGGGCATTGCTTATTTTCCGCCTTTCCTGCTTTAAAAAATTAGCGGATGACTCTACAATGCATTATGCAAATTCCTAGTAACGTAGCATGTGAATTATTGGTATATTCAGAGTGTGTATTGTCTAATACAATTAGTAATGTATTATGTAATTAATGGTTTGTGTAAAGAATACTACGATATTCAAATTGTTGGTTCACCTAGGCACTAATATGTTCATAGCAATACACAATACGAGAACTGCATCTTAGTACGTGGTTCTCAGTATTCAGAATCATAGAATTTTCTTTTTGTTAGTAATGTATGTAGCATTTTTAGTTATGTGTGTTATGTATATTTCATTAAAACAAGGCTGGGGAAGCTTAACTAATCCATGACTAAGTACTGTCAATTAGTGATTCCAAAACTCGGATATTTTTACAGAACTATCTGAAATTTGAGGAACAACAATTTAAGACCTAGAGATAACTCGCTGTCTTTCTGATACGGTCAGCAGAACTTAACTTTAGTTTCCAGTTACAAAAGTAAAGCTTTAGTTTAAAAGCATGGATTAGGTATTTATAAGAGCTTTTGAGGCCTCTCAAGTTGCGAACAAGTAAATTTAATGAGAGCAGCAAAAGAGAAGTATTTATAAATGTATTCCTAACAAATATTTAAGCACTGTGCATTCTTATATACATATACATGCATAATTTTCCGTAGCTAAGTATCTAGTCAAGTAACAATGATAGGTCATGTCTGTATCAGTTTTCAGCTGCTGAAACGGACAGATTATATGACTTTCATGGACCATTTGCAACGCGAATATGAGTCAGGTTCTGACGAAAGTTCTCCTCAAACTCAAATCTCACCTTTGATAGAAACCTTATTTCAGGAGGTAGGCATGCTGTGCTTTGCGATAATTAACAACCTTTTTATAACTAATTTCGCAGTTTATGAGTAACTTAATTAAGTTACTCATAAACTGCGAAATTAGTTATAAAATAAGATGCATATAATTCACTGTTTTATACAAACGTTATTTTGTTATTTCTTACATATTAGTTATTTTTTTAAGTGTACATTATTTCTTCAGCTGAATACATTCTATTAAAATACTATAAGCAACAGCTATTTGAGTTTTAAGAGATTATGCTTACATTTCAAAATAAAAAAAAGATTATCTAAAAGATTCACAAATGAAACACAGAAATGCAAATGCAAAATTATTTTCTATTTTGTGTGTGTATGTGTGATTATGGCAAAGCCTCGAGGGCTATCTGCCTAAGGGGAGGGATGCCTTCGTGGAGGACTTTCTAAGGGAAACTGGCTCGTATACACGTTACACATGGGGAAAACCTATTTTCTATTTTGAAGTAATTCTGAATCCAATAGGGTATTGAAGACATTTCTGTTCTTAAAAAAATTATATATTTATTCATTTTTCCCCAGTTCCTTTTCAAGGGTTAATAAATGTTTCAATCTGTGCGAAATCAGCAACGTTTTATGCTACCAAAGCTATTATACAAACGCTATACATTACAATTTTAACAGAATTAATTAATTTTTGAAACAATTAACAAATCATTAACAGAAGTAATTGCCATATATTCATTTACTTACTTAAACTCCTGCCATCTGCACCACTTAATAAAGTTAGTTTGTCTATAGCTCTCTAAGAAATATACTATTGCTGTAGGTGCATTGATTTTAATGCCTTCCGCCCACATAGGTACCCAGCGTATCAAATTTGGAAACTCATTGTGCTGTCTCTCTCATAAATTTCATTTAGTTCTTGTCATTGATTTTTACAACTTTCGTGTGTATCGCAGTTTTGTCATTCTTTCTAGGGTTACCATACGGGTTACCTTGCCAAACTCAGCAAGATTATCTGCTATCGTTAATTTCTTGCAGTGAGTTAATTTCTTGCAGTGAGCAGCTTTATTTCTTACTACAAGTATCTTTAATGTTTAGAATGCTAAGTTCATTTAATGTTTTAATATAACTTGTACAAGATACAGAATACATTCGCCGTGTTGGAAACGTTCCTGCTACGATTAACTCCAGGGCCAGAGCTTACTGCGGCGGCGTTCTCTTCTGTTCTGTATGTTTCCTTGAAAAATTCGAAATTACTCCCAATTGTTTTTCTGCATAGTGCCTTGGAAGAAACATTATAAATCCCATTTTACATTCCCTTTTTTTAATCTTGAGTTTGTAAATACTTTAATATTACATTATTCACTTGCATATAATGAGAAATAATAATTTGTTTTGACCGTTTAATAATAATGATTTTTTTGAGAATTTTCCATTATAATATTTTTTCATTTAATCACGTTTTATCTTTTTAAACTTTATTTTCCACTTGCTTAAGGAAGTATAAGATAATCATTACCAACACAATCCTGGAAACTTTCCGAATTCTTACTAATATAATTATAGTGAAAAGAGTAATTTCTACTACAGTCATTTCTAACACTTGTTATCGATGTTACTCCTACTACTATTGCATCGCCACTAAGCACGTTCTCTTTTAATATAATTATGTATATTAGATATAAAAATACATTACAGATCCTCGTTGTGCAGTATTAATTAAAATGTCCTTATAGACTGACAAATACAGCAAGTCTTAAAAAACAGAAACAGAATATAGAAAGTTTTAAATAACTTTTTTATTTAAATGTTGAAAAGAACTGAAAGCATGACTTGCACGTAGAACACACTCCACCCCTTGCGGGTATTTATATTAAAAAAAGTTGAAATTTTAAATTTAAAGTATCATAGCTGGGGACTATTTGATCTACTTGATCTCACAAAAATTTTAACTTTTTCGACTACTACATTTTATTTTTAATATTATATGAATATTGTTGTACTGATTTGCTTTTCTTTATATTTCTGTTAGTAAGTTTGTCATTATTGTTTAGTTTTCGATTATTTTATCTTAATAATTTAATTATTTTCGTGGCATTCTGAGCGACACTAATGGCTAATAATTATTATTTTTTTCCAAATTTCGAATCTGGAATGTATATATATGATATAATAAAAAAAGGAAAGACGGATCACTGTTGATGCGTACTTAGATCCATATTAGAAAATTCTGATTGCGTAGTATGCTAATATGTTGACTTCATAATATCTAAAAATCCTGGCAGTCGAGGCGGTTTGAATTCTACTTTTATTTTCCAGTTGACACTTCTGGCCACAGTTCACTTGGCACTATTCAAGAACATTTAAATTTTTGATATTATAGCGATAGCAAGCAAGACAGCGAGATTACATCCTAGCAGGGCAGAGAGCAATACTGAAGTGCGTAGTGTTAAGTTTAGGATTGTGTATCCATAGATCGCCAATAGATGGCGGTAGTGTTTGTTTGTAAAAGGAAACTGTGATGTCAATTATGTATATGTATCAGTTCGTCTTTGGTGTTCGTGAATAAATGTTGTGTAGAAGAACGCTCCTCTGTTTATTACTTTAACTGCGATCCAGTCTGTTTATTAGAGATTTACACATATTTTGTTTATGGTGCCTGCAAACCGAGATTATTACGAGCCAGAAAATCGACAGACTGAATATTTCGAAAATGGAGGGCGTTCTTGAAAATTTGAAAAAGAAACGATCGGTTGTTAGACAATTAACTACGAAACTGATAACCAAAGTCGAATCGAATTTAGCAAATAATATTCCGCTAAATGAGAAAATTGAGATAATCGAGGATTTATATGAACAGTTAATTGAGAAAATCAATGAACTGAAAAGTTTAGATTCAGAAATAGAAACGAAAGTAACTTCGGAGGAGATTGAAAATGAAGTTACCTCAAGTCAAGAATACCAGGATAAAACTGTTATATGGAGAGGAAGAATGCAACGATTTTTGAAGAAGAATTCGGAATCTTCTAGAACAGTTCATCAGAACCAAACGGCTAATGTTGCACTTCCAGTTGAAATAAAACCAGTGAAGTTACCACGTCTGCAAATAGGAACTTATTACGGAGATTCGTGTAAATGGTTAGACTTCTGGAACCAGTTCGAAAATACAATTCATAATCATAGTGGATTGAGAAAAACTGAAAAATTTGCGTACCTAAAATCCTTACTTGGAGGTAATGCTTTAGCTGCCATTTCCGGTTTCGCTTTAAGTGACCAGAATTATGATTCCGCAGTAGAAATATTGAAAGAACGTTTTGGAAGACAAGATGTTGTTATCACCTCGCATATGAATAAATTATTATCCCTTGAACCAGTGGGAAACATTTCAAATGTTAAAGCACTGCGTAAGCTGTATGATGAATGCGAAGTCAACATTCGAAGTTTAGAATCGTTAAACGTTACTTCTGGAAGTTATGGAAATATTCTCTGTCCTATCATTTTGCAGAAACTTCCAGAGGAATTAAATTTGGAATTTAATCGAAGTCGAAATATGGAAGCAGGATTTGATATAAAGGAACTTATAGAATTCTTAAAAAAGGAAGTTAATTGTCGAGAAGCTGCAAGTTTAATGAACTCTACGAAAACGAATCAGAAACCATACTTTCGTCAAAATGAACAACGCACGAAAGTTTATCCTAATTATAAACCGAAAGTTCCGACTGCTTCAGCTTTATCAACAATTGGATATAAATGTATATTTTGTGACAAAGAAGATCATACGAAATATAAATGTACTGAGGTGAACGCTGATGAGAAACGCAACATTTTGAAACGTACAGGAAAATGTTTTATGTGTTTTGGATGTAAACATTTAGCTATCAACTGTAAGAACAAACAGTTTTCCTGCAAAAGGTGCCGCGGTAAACATCATGAAAGTGTGTGTGTAAATCCCACATCAGCTGTCACCAGTGAAAAAAATAAGGAAACCGAGACATCGGCGGAAATTGTTCAAAATTCTTCTGCCAAAACTGGATCTAATATTATGCTTCAAACAGTGTATGCTGTGGCTGAGGGCAGAAATAAGAACTGTATTGTGAGATGTCTTCTTGACGGCGGTAGCCAAATCTCTGCAATTCGAGAAGATTTATCAAGAAAATTACAATTACCAGTGAAAGGAGAAACTGTTTTAAATCTGCATACCTTCGGTGAAAAGAACGGGAAACATTGGCGGCGAAAGAAAGTTGAACTTACGCTCCGGAATATTAATGACCCTGAAAAATCCATAAATCTCGAAGTCATTGAAGTACCAGTCATAACAAATGCCGATATACGAGTACCAGATGTAGAAATCAAATCCAACCTCCAAGCATTCGGCATCACTTTGACAGACTGTGGTGGCGCCGGTGGAATGAGTCATATTTCCGTTTTAATCGGCGCTGACATTATGTGGAAAATAGCAAGCGAAGAAATAAAAAGGATAAACAGAAATGCCGTAGCGATGAAAACCTTGTTTGGGTGGTGTATACAAGGCAAATTTCCTTCATCAGACTTTGAAATCCATGATGCGTGTTTAAACGTAAGTGTAGAAGAGAAACTTCTAAAAAGTGTCGAATCGTTTTGGGATATTGAATCTATAGGAATTAAAAATGTTTCTGACGAAGAACAAAATGAAATGGCCATGCAAATATTTAACAACTCGATTACACAAAAGAGTAATAGATACGAAGTTAGACTTCCATGGAAAGATCAGAATGTGACTTTAAGAGACAATTTTAAGAATGCTGAAAGACGATTTTTGAATCTGATCGAACAATTTAAATCAAACTTGAACTTTTATGCGCAATATAAAGAAGTGATTGACTATCAGCTTAAGGAAGAAATCATAGAAAAGGTCAATCTTGGTACTCCATCTGGGAGACGAACTTACTACATACCTCACCGTGCTGTCATCCGTGAAGATCATAATTCTACAAAGCTTCGCATTGTTTATGATGCTTCTTCAAAGGAAAAAAATCATGAATCTCTAAATGATAATTTACTACAAGGACCAAATCTTCTTCCTGAACTTTTGAAAGTTTTAATAAATTTTCGACTTCATCGAATTGCATTTACGTCAGATATTGAGAAAGCGTTTTTACAAATTTCTGTTGCACCTGAAGATCGGGATTCAATGCGATTTTTGTGGATTGATGAGAATTCAAGTTTGAGCAATCCGAG
This sequence comes from Stegodyphus dumicola, assembly GCF_044657685.1. Lineage (NCBI taxonomy): Eukaryota > Metazoa > Arthropoda > Arachnida > Araneae > Eresidae > Stegodyphus > Stegodyphus dumicola. The sequence goes on along the minus strand of NC_140781.1, from coordinate 136,273,173 downwards.
AATTCAAGTTTATCGGATGTGTCGTGTAATTTTTGGAGCAAAATCAAGTCCATTTTTGCTGAGCGCTTGCATTAAGCATCATATAAAGAAATTTGAAGACATACATCCCAGAACTGTAGAAATGTTAGAAAACTTCATGTATGTTGACGATTTTATTTGTGGATCAGATACGGAGGTGGAAGCTATACAGATATATCATGAAGCCAATGATATAATGAAAAAGGCATCAATGACTTTGACCAAATGGAATTCTAATTCGGATACTGTAAAAAACCAGTATAAATCAAGTGACAACTTCGTTAGCTTTAAATTGCCTGACTGTGATTCCCCCTCAAAGATTCTTGGACTTCAATGGGATACAATTAAGGATATCTTCTGTTTTAATGCACAAGACGTTATTGATTTCATCCAGTCAAATGACCAAACAAAACGTTGTGTTTTAAAAGCTGCTTCAAAAATCTTCGATCCTGTTGGGTTTCTTACTCCATATGTTATTCAAGCAAAAGTTCTGTTTCAGGATTTATGGCTGAAAGGTGTTGATTGGGATGAAATTATCCCACCAGAATTGCAAGACAAGTGGAATAAATGGTATAGGCAACTATGTGATCTACCTAATATCCAGATACCTCGGTGGTATTTTCGTGATGTTGATGAAACATCTGAAACACTAGAACTACATTGTTTTTGTGATTCATCTCAAAGTGCTTACGGAGCAGCAGTGTACGTGAAATTCCGTAGCTTAAAATATTGTGGAACAAGTTTAGTGATAGCCAAGAGCAGAGTGACACCCCTGAAAAAATTATCTTTACCAAGACTCGAGCTCATGGCAGCAGTGTTAGGTGCAAGACTTGTAACTACAGTCCGTGTGCATTTTCCTCAAGCTAAGATTCATTTATGGACAGATTCTCTTATTGTGCTTCATTGGATAAAAAACTCACCGCGGCGATGGAAAACATTCGTACAAAATCGAGTGTCTGAAATTCAAGACAAAACATCCCCGAGCATGTGGCATCATTGTCCTGGCTCAGATAATCCAGCCGATAAAATCACACGTGGTGTTAAAGTGAGTGATCTTGTAGTAGATCAAGTGTGGTGGCATGGACCTCCATGGCTTCATCAAGATGAAATAAATTGGCCTAAAGTGAACGAGCATTGTAACATAGTAGATAGTGCAGAAGAAAGAGTTGTGACTCAAGTTACTAGCAGTGTTCAACCTTTACAACCTGTGTTAAAAATAGAAAACTTTAGTGACTTAGGTAAACTTTTAAGAGTCACGTCATATGTATTTAGATTCATTAATAATTTAAAATCACAGAATGGAGTGATTGGTCCTGTGACCAAAAATGAAATATGTAATGCTATGTGTTATTGGATTATCTTATCACAAGGTGAGTATTTTTTTGAAGAGTTGAATGATGTTAAATGTAAAAAACCATTGTCTCATAATTCGAAATTGTTTGGGTTAAATCCAGTAATGGATGAAAAGGGTTGTTTAAGAGTTGGAAGTAGATTAGTAAAATCATCATTAGATGTCGATGAAATTCAGCCTATAATATTACCAAATAATTATTTTTCTCGTTTAATTATATTGAATTGTCATGAAAAGGTACTTCATAGTGGTGTAAATGAAACTTTAGTGCAAGTAAGAGGGAAATTTTGGATTTTAAAAGCCAGACGTTTTGTAAAATCTGTGTTACATGATTGTAGATTTTGTAAAAAATATAATGCTAAAGCTGGACACGAGATATCGGCTCCTCTTCCAGCTGACCGAGTGGAGAAAGCTCAACCATTTGAGGTAAGTGGCATAGATTTCGCTGGCCCTTTGTATTTAAAGGATGGTACAAAAGTGTATATTTCATTGTTTACCTGTGCAGTGACTCGAGGAGTCCATTTAGAATTGTTATCAAATTTAAGTGCAGAGTGTTTCATTCAAGCCTTACGTAGATTTTTTGCACGTAGGGGTATTTGTAGAGTTATATATTCTGATAATGCTAAAACCTTTAAGACTGCTGATCGTGAATTAAAATATTTGTATAAATTATGTAAAGATGAAAAGGTTCTAAATTTTCTTGGTAAAAATGGGTTTGAATGGAAATTTATTGTAGAAGGTGCTCCTTGGTGGGGCGGATTCTGGGAACGTTTGGTAAGATCTGTAAAAACTTGTTTAAAACGTATCTTAGGTAAAGCTTCTTTATATTATGAAGAACTGTATACTGTTTTAGTTGAAGTTGAAGCTGTTATTAATTCTAGACCTATAACGTATGTATACAATGAACCAAATGAACCTGATCCTCTTTCACCATCTCATTTTATAACTGGATCTAGATTGACTGTTTTACCTTCACCTGAATCTAAATTAGAATCTACAAGATCTCAATTGATTAAAAGATGGAAGCATAGGCAATTAATATTAGAGCATTTTTGGAAAAGGTTTTATAAAGAATATTTGTTTGAATTAAGATCAGTCATGTTTTCAAAAACTCCAAAGAATTCTCCCGTGTTTAAAATTAATGATGTTGTACTTGTACGAGAAGATAATGTGAAACGCTGTAACTGGAAGATAGGTAGGATTAAGGAATTATTTCATGGAAGAGATGATAGAATTAGATCTTGTGAGATTCAGTTGGATAAGGGTGTTGTTAGAAGACCAATTGAAAGACTTTATAATCTTGAAGTTCAATAAAATTGATGCATCCGTAGACGGATGCATGGGGGGGAGTGTTAAGTTTAGGATTGTGTATCCATAGATCGCCAATAGATGGCGGTAGTGTTTGTTTGTAAAAGGAAACTGTGATGTCAATTATGTATATGTATCAGTTCGTCTTTGGTGTTCGTGAATAAATGTTGTGTAGAAGAACGCTCCTCTGTTTATTACTTTAACTGCGATCCAGTCTGTTTATTAGAGATTTACACATATTTTGTTTACGTAGTTATGCAAAATGGAAGCACACGAAGAGAAAGTTTTGGTTTGAGTTTTGTGTTTACAATTATTACATCATCAGCGGCCACAGAATGAACTAGAAATGACGCAATCCAGAGAATTATTACGATTTTTAAAACAGAGAGGGAGAATTAATGTTTTATCCGTTCGCTTAAATTACAATTATTATTTATATATTTTTTATCTTACACACACACATACACAGACATATATATATATATATATATATATATGTGTGTGTGTGTGTGTAAGAATGTATAATTATAAAAGTATGCATATAAATAAAAAATTGCATATATATATATATATATATATATATGCAATTTTTTAATTAGAATAAAAGTAATTAAAATCAAATTAAAAAGGCCTATGACTTGCGCTAAAGCTGCAAAATAATAAACCAATAATTCATAATTAATTTATAATAAGAAATTTTTCCATATACCATCTCCAAGGAACACAAATTCAATTTAAAACATGAATGAGAAAAAAATTTTAGTTAGATTTTAAATTAGTATTTTCAAGATGTCCTAGCTTAAAAGCATAAAAATCTGCTAAGAAAAATCTTTAATCGCAAAAATACGAAAACCAAAAATAAGCGTTTTAAGCATTGAAAACTTAGCTATTGTCGTTTATCGCAAATTAATCGACTTATCAAGTGGATAAACCAATCTACCATCAATTAGCATCCCGTTCAGTTTAATTGTGTTGTTAATGAGAAACTTTAAATTTAAAGATTACTTGCTATTTATTTTGTTTAACATGATTCATTTGGCTTAAATGGACTATATATATATGTGTATATACTTTGACTATAATATGTATAGTAAAGTATTTAAATGCTAATTCATATTGTTTCGATTCCATTCATTTTTCTTCTATTAAAACATTCTTTGAGCTTCGTTTTTAAAACACTTTAATTGCACGACCACCCTTAATTGAATGTTCAAAAAATTAGATGACATTCTTTAGGGGGAACAACATTTTTAAGCACCATATATTAACTATCAACATTGATAGTTAATATTGAACTAAAGAAAATTTTTAAATTATACCCTACAATAATACATTCAACTTCGACTTTTTAAAGCTGCAATTTCACAGTTTTACTTTGTCTTAACCATAGATAAAGGAAACTTTGTCTTAACCATAGATAAAAGAAAGAATAATTTTAATGTCTTTTGTTTAACATAGTATTTTGTATATTGCTTATATTGTGTGGCTAGCCCCGAATGAGTACTTATTACATTCCTCAGCCATAGCTAAATTTCAGCGCGTTATTAGCCGTCCAACCGGTATAGCAGTTAGCGTCGCTGATTGCCGTGCGGAAAGGTCCGGGTTTGAATCCCGGAGAAGTCATGGATTTTTGTAAATGTATAGCTCTAATATGTATGTTTTTGTAAATGTATAAAGACCTCTCGTGTGGTTTGGTGGAAGGGGAGAGGTATGGGAGACCCTCGGATCCGTCTCCCCGGGGTGCTCTCCATCAAATTGGGGGCGAAACTGAACTAAATCGCACTGTCACTTGAATAGTGCCCAAAGTTTTTGCCAACTGCAGGCGTAATCTAGCGCTCCTTGCCACAAGGAATTTCGTGGGCTTGGGCTGACTACGTCAGCATAAGCAAAAACAACAACATATGTAAATAATATTTTATATATATATACTAATGTGCACATATACAGGGTGATTATAATTAAAGTTTAAGTTTCAAAACGCTATAAAAAAAGAACCACTCATGGAAATGACGTCAAATTTGAAAGGAATGTTATTGAAGAAGGCGGAAAGCGTATGGCAGAAGAAAAAATTTAGTTTCAAAAGTTAGCAACAGATGGCACTGCAAGCGGAAGAAGACATAAATTAAAATTTTAGTTAAATTTCAGTGTTATAAAGCCGCCAGGTACCAGGCTGTTCCTCATTTCGCGTCTCAGACGTTCGCCATGGGTGTTTCACTGCAGGATCGCGTCTGCTGGTAAAGCTGTATTACAAGAATGATGATTGTGCAAGAGTAGCTCTGCAAAAATTCAGGACACTGAAGGGTATAAAAGAAGGCGTTGGTCCAATGAGTGTCGTAGGTATAAAGAAAATGATGCAAAAATTCGAAACGACAGGTTCGTTTGATGTGCAATCTGGTAGAGGGAGAAAACGAGTGCATTCGACGGTAGTTGAAGAAGTGGCCACAGCATTACAAGAGGGGTCGGCCGGTGGTGTGCAACCGTGCAGTGCACGAGAAATTGCCTGAACATTGGACAGGCCTACGAGCGCGGTGCTGAAAATTGTACGAAACATCCTGCAATGCTATCCGTACAAAATTGGCCATGTGCAGGAGTTGCTTCCGTCTGACTTGACAGCTAGGGAGACGTTTGCGTTAGAATTCCTGGCTCGCATGGAAGTGGATAATGAATGGCCGTGGAAAATTGTGTGGACAGATGAAGCCCATTTCCATCTGATAGGATACGTGAATACCCAGAATTGTCGAATATGGGCAACAGAAAATCCACTGGCAACGCACCCCGTACCACTTCATCCTGAAAAGGTCACGGTATGGTGTGGCTTTACGGCATCATTCATCCTACAACCATATTTTTTCGAGCAGACGGGTGCTTCCGGTCCTGTTATCGCAACCGTCACTGGTCAGAGGTATGCATCGATTTTGCGCAACCACGTGATTCCAGCTCTGCAACAGCGTAGACGTGTGGATGAAATCATTTTATGCAAGATGGCGCTCCTCCGCACATTGCACATCCCGTGAAGCAGCTGCTGAGGCGCCATTTCGGAAATGCTCGAATTATCAGCCGTCATTTCCCTACAGCCTGGCCGTCCCGATCGCCTGATCTTACTCCGTGTGATTTCTGGCTGAGGGGATATCTGAAGGATGTTGTGTTCCGTGCTCCAACTGCAAATTTAGCGGAATTAAAGGCACGCATTTCGCAACACATTCTGAACATCACCCCGGAGACACTGCGATCCGTTGTGGAACATGCTGTTTGTCGCTTTCAACTTGTTGCACACAACGGTGGACACCATATTGAACATGTTTTGCGCCAGTCTCGCGACACTTCCGAACTGCTTTGATGAATGGTTCTTATGCGGTATGTCGCCGCAAAACTCTTGAAACCGATTTGTTCCTTTCGATGTGATATGTACAGTCATGCAAATAAAATTATTCAACAATTCTAATTTGTCAATGCGTTTTAATGTGTAACTTCCACCTTAGCCGTTGTTTTACGAATCATTTCTCGTTTCTCGTCGTGATTTTCCCGCTTACAGCGCCATCTGTTGCTAACTTTTGAAACTAAATTTTTTCTTCTGCCATACGCTTTCCGCCTTCTTCAATAACATTCCTTTCAAATTTCACATCATTTTCATCAGTGGTTCTTTTTTTATAGCGTTTTGAAACTTAAACTTTAATTATAATCACCCTGTATATAATGAGTCAATTTATTTAAAATCTCTGATACAAAGAAAAATAGATATTAAGCATTTTGAGGCTTTTAAACTGAAGTTAAGATTTCAAAATGAATATTTAAAAATAAATTTTGGATGAAAATAATTTTGCCTATAGGATGTGCAATATTTTCTAATCGGATATTTCTAATCTAATAAGAATCAGATTTAATTTTTAGATAGGCTTAAGTAAATAAAATTGCAGGCGAAAGATAAACATTGTTATTTTTATATTTGCAAAATAGTACTAGTAATAATAAAACTTTTAAGTTAAGTTTTTAACTTGTAATGGATAGAGAGTACTTTGCCAAATGTATCCTTAATTTCTGCCTAATGACTTTTTGCAGCAGAAAAAACATTTTCGTCGACAATAAACAGGTACTCTAACAGTTCATGATCACATTTCCTCCATGTTCCACTCACCATTAAGTAAAGTTACACATTTTCACATTTCTAAGAGAGTTACCTATCTCAAGTTTTGTTCTCTTTACCATTCTTCCTTTCTTTCAACACTACCATTCTCCCCATTTTCGCTTTCTTTCCTTCGAGGCTGTAACACATGTAAGCTACACTGATCACATGTAAAGCTACCAGACATTTAATTTATTCGTTTGCGACAGCTGCTATATCTTCGTTTTGCACACTAGAATTTTTTTAGACAGACACTTATCGAAGTATTACGTACGCAAATTACCATATAGAGACGTTAAGATATTTCGAAACAGGAGACACGAAAATTGAGCAATGAACCGGCCGGGACTCGAACAACGGACCACTCGAATACGCGCCGAGTGAGCTGACCATTACACCACGAAGGCATGCTAAGAAGGTGGAAGAAATACCTTATATACTCCCCCGTTTAAAGGGCGACTAGGGATTAGGGGACCCAATCGCCAAACCCTGGTGGTGAAGACTCATCATCCACCAGCTTTGTTTAGTTCTGGCGCCACTGTAGGGGCATTAGAACTTTTTTTGAAACAGGAATACATGAAAAATGTCCTTGCCCGGACCACGGAACTGTCGAATACGCCCCTAGTTTTCTGACTACTACACCACCAAGGCATGCTAAGAAGGCGGAAGACGTGCCTTATAAGAAATTCCTCTCGCCTTTTAAATACTAAAAAATTATTCTATATGAAAATAAAAGAAGCATGTTTGAAATTCAAAATCATTCTGTAGCAAAGAAAAAAGAATATATTTAAAATAAGTTCAGTTAACGTTTATAAAACTTAAATATGAACTATTAAACATGGAAAGCTTTTAAATAATAACCATTTTTAACAAAGGTTATTAATCATAACTTTGCTTTATTTTAAATTCGTTTTTTTACTTGCTTTGTAATATGTAAAAGCAAGTATTCTGAAATTACTTAGATCTAAGGTTTTAACATAAAATGAAAGACACTTCTCAGTTTATTCAACATAAAGTTACGGAATTCTGAGAGGAAAATTATTTCACACTGGCATCTTTAACAAAATTTAATTTTAATGGAGAATATTCTCCAAATTTAACACAGGTTTCCACATTATATATTTCTGACGTTATAGCGAATTTATGCTGTTTCGCTTAATTCAATGAACTCTATGATTTCGACTCCTATTACGATAATGTACTTCAAATTAGCGCAACGTGCACATGAATTAAACAAGTTTTGCATCTCAATAAAGAGTTAAAATTTTCATTACTAGATACTGCAACAAATATGCGTAATAAGTTATTAGAATATATGATGTTGATGTATTTAATTACGGCAAAGCACACTAGGGCTATCTGCCTAAAGAAAGGGATGCCTTCGTGGAGGACTTTCTAAGGGAAACTGGCTCGTATACACGTTACACATGGGGAAAACCACGAAAGCAACCATGCAGTTAGCCCGTTCGCGGGATTCGAACCTCGGACCGAACTACCAGTGTTTAGCTACTTAACCGCTCGGCCGCTGGTGGGCCTTTTTAGAATATATGTGAAATACCGTTAGACTAAACTATTATACCAAGTAAATGGCGTCACCGGAAAGTAAAAAGATATGTTATTCGAAATATATGAATATATGAAATAATATGAATAAAGCCTAAGAAATGATGTAACAAATTAACGAATATTGCTCATGCATTATGCTTGCTACCCCAAGTTATCAATAAAGAAACGTCTAGAAATATCCTTTTCGTAATAATAATAATTTCGAATAATCCTTTTTTTAATCTCAAATAGCACACAACGTAGTAAAGAGGCTATGTCGTGTGATGTGAAATGATGTCTATCTTATTTATCTAAATATTATGCTTCGGATATCAAAGCAGAAAATTTCTTGCATTTAATGATTTTGATTGGGAGTACAACGGAAGAGAATGTTCCCTTTAATATGACAGTATTAATTATTGGGCAATAAAAGGAAAGTGTGTATTCATATATGTCATAATAAAAAGTTAAAGATTATCATAAATAAATGTTATTAAATATAATTTGTTTTGTAAGAAATTTCAAAATTAAAGTTGTGGTCTTGATTCTTATTACTAGCATTAATAATATTGCATTAATGTATGTTTATATGCATTTGCCCATGTATGTATTAAAATGGCATTTTGTATATTATTCGTTGTATGAAAATTTTACATCAAGAAATGTTTTTATTTATTTTTCACTGAAATAAATTGAAGATATTTACCATCTGATTGAAATTGTGTTGCTTATAAAAATGGAATTATTTTTTACCATTTGTATTTTTCACATTGATATTTGTAAAATGAAATCTGATTATTAGATATAAGAAGGTAGAAATGTTTCGTTTTTATATTTTTCATACTATTAAACTTGAAAGGAAATTGAAATATATTAGAACATACATCGTATTATTATGTATATGTCTCAGGAAAAAATATTGTATTTTGAAATTATTTTCTTAAATAAAAGGACCACATTGAGATGAAATTGATAACTGACTCAAGAAAAGTAAAACTTATGTCAGGGTTTCATTTTAAAGACCTTAAGTGACTTGATTAAAAATTGATGCTGAAAATACTTTCTTTGATATATGTATTGTAAAGTTGCACATGCAGAACGAATTCTGCTATAAGTCTAGAAAGTATCATAAAATTAACTTTTAAAAATACAATAAGAAAAACTCTTAAAGTTCTCTATTACTCAAGCTATTGTAAGTTATTAAAATGCACCCTAAAAAATAAACTACACCTATTTTAAATATTTGAAGAAAAACTATTAAATCTCATATTTCTCCTTTTGTGTTGCAATTTATTAGCTGATGGACTTTAAATTTTACTTTACCATATGATATTATAACTTTTATTATATGTTTATTTCTTTGAAAGTAGTTTCAAGTTGATAACTGATAATGGAGTTAGGCATAGTTAATACTAGCAACTGAATATTCTAAATTTAAATTTCCTAAAAACGGTGTACATTAAGCCCCGTTTTATTCGCTATATATATTAAATATGAATTTTAGTTTATTATGCTTATCAATGACAGCTAAAAGATTTATTAAACACATAATCAAAACATGCTGCGGGAAATTTAATCAATTTAGAAGAAAAAACCATATCAATAAAGCATATTATTTATTTCCTTAGTTTTACAAATTACAGATTTAATTGGCATGCTTTTATATTTATTGATAAAATTTCCTGATTAAAGATAATTTTCAATTTTAAACTATGAGAAGAAGATTTCTGATTTAGTAATTTTCTTGATGATTTTGGATTTAATGAATGATTTACAGAAAATTTGGAACGTTGAACTACTTTAAGTAACGTTTTACTACTAAGTTCGTAATAATTTTTAATGTTGCATAACAGCGACATTAAATATTTTTCCTTCACAAATTCAAAAAGGAATATTCAATTCAATTAAAGATTACTCCTTCACATTAAAATTCAATAAAAAGGAAATTCGTGTTTTATATTTTCCGTAATATTTCTGTTAAAAAGATATAGGAACATGCAAACAAAGAGGAAAAACAGAATTGGAAAATCCGATTCTCCCTTGTTATTTAACCCTGTTATTCTTTATACAGTATGAAATGTAAATGTAAGTTGCAGAAATTGATAAAAAAATTGTTGAATTCGATTATTTTTGGTTATAAAAGGAATTTTTTTGCGCCATTAATTAGAGACTGGTACATCTTGAAAAGGATAAAAATTGACAATTTACGTAAAGTTTCCCTAGAAACAGATACTTAAAATAATGAATGCTGTAGACTCATATTGTGAGGCAACACAGGAGAAAAGGGCAGTGAATTTGAATAATAGCTAAGATGTAATGTTTGATGAAACGAAAAATATTTAAAACCCAACCATGTACAAGCAAAGCAATGTATGTTCCGCAGTAGTAAATAATATTTTACTGTACTTTTATTTATCAGGTGAATATTTTTATACTAGTCCGTAGACAAACTTCAAATTTAATATATGTTTTAATTTAAAAATTTTTTATTTCATAATAGATTGTTGAAAGAAAAGGGACTCATGCGAAACCTGCTTTCTAAACTTAGCAAGTTTTTTACATACAGAAATAATTAAAATCAAGCAATAAACAATTGTTCATACTGATTCTTAATTTATTAGGTCAATTATGCTGAAAGATCTGAATATGCCTGAAGCTTTTATTTCTGTTCATTAATTTATAAATCATTCCTGTCTAACAGTTTGTTCAAATATGCTATTTTATATTAAATATGAACTTTATTCAGATGTTCCGAATAACAAATAAGTAGCTATATGTCAGAATTGAAAAAAAAACAGTGAATTAAAAAATTTAATATTTTAATAAACACAATGGTCAAATAAAATGGACTATATTTACAAAAAGGCGTTCTAACGAGCTTTTGCAACTATTCCAAAAAGGCAATTTACAGAACTAATGAGGTATTTATTAGTCTTGTAGTTTACCTTTCTAAACGTTTTCTCAAAATTCACAAAATAGGTAGATTTGATAAGGCGTCACTAAAACGTCGCTATACGCTATCGTTACAACCTAACATCCTAAGTTTTTGCAATGAGAATGTAGTACATAAAGGTGCAAAAGTGACGTCTTTGGGTAATATGAAATGAAAGTAAAGGCATGAAATCTATCGCAAAGACGTGAAACGGTCGCAAAAGAGTGGAATTTCGCGGGCATCAGGAAGACATAAAGACGACATAATGTAACGTCTGTCGAATATCATGCGCGACGAGATTGCTATGCCATTACCACGTCATCGTGCTACTTGGGATAAAAATCGATTAACTTAACAAATCTGTTATCAGAATTCGTCTTAACCCTATTCTTTTGGACTCATAATCAAAAGTGTACTGCAGTTTCTAATGTTCAGAAAGAGTTTCTGTTTAAGGATGCCTCTTATGCAGTTAAAATATTCTGCCCGTTCTAACAAAAGGCATAAAGCTAGACAACATGTAATGAAAATGAATAAAAAAATTAAATTCTTTTATTATTTTTCTTTAGAGGAAATGGAAAAAGATTTTTATTTTTCTAACTTCACTTCTTTGAGCCGGGAAAAAAAAAAAAAAAAGATTAATTTTAGCTTCTTTCTATTTCTGCCTTAATAAGATATTTTCTTTGCTATTTCATAAGTCAAACATGAAATTTGTGAATACTAGCTTTTTTTCGATTATAAAAACGTATGTACATGATAAAGACCACTTAAAGAAACATATTTTTATTTAGTGAAAAACAAACTAATCTGTAACAACCAAAGATATGCGATTAAAAACCGTACTGAAATGCAAGTTTGGTTTTACTCCAAAAGCAAAATTGAGCTATACAGTTGTAATATTACGCAATCAAGCATCTTTGTTTCAGGTTCAATTTAGTGAAATATGTACAATTTGATTACAAGTAATGTTTTAATGATTTCTTAACACTTTTGATGGGTATCATGTTAAATGTTCTAAGTAATTTAAAAATAACTTCATTGTATAAAATATGAGAATTCTTCTTAGCTTTTTTCCTTAATGCTATAAATAATAGCTGATTGGATGAGCTTCTTTTTCCTTTGTTCGCGTTAAATCTAGTGGATGAGGAAGGCAATGATTCGAAGTTAGGCGAAGGGATTTTTTTTTTTTTTTTTAAATTTTAAGGTATTCGATGTTTTTCAATAACGAAGCAGTAACTCTTTCTTTTTTTTTTCTTTACAACGTAATTTATCTGCAGTAAATGAAGGATACAAAGGATGATTAGGCAACGTATTTTTACTTCCTCATTTTCTATGTCTGTATACCATATAAATGTAACTATTATAATTGGATTTGGAATAGACAACTTTCAAGCGTGCTCCAAAAGTAGGCAATGAATGCAATTTAAAAAATGATTTTACAAGGTATTCGTGAAATTGTCATATTTAATATTAATAACCAAATATTTATCAAGGCATATCTGTTTCCTGAGCTTCTCGGAGGTTTAGCTGCAATACAAATTCCTGAAACGCATTCAGGTTCTAAATGTTGTTCATTTAAAAGAAATGACACAGATTTTGAATTTAAAAATTTTCATTATCGAATAATTTCCTTTACATAAATCGTATTAATTATTGGCTTTCATACATTCACAGAAAATATCTCACTTTTAATTCCGCGAATTCATTCTCGTCGAAAATGCATTCTTACCCCAAGTTATGTCCCCCCTTTCCTCAAAACTCTAGAATAATGTTCTTATGCACACCTGCACTGAAAACAGCCCAGCCTTTTCGCAGAATTATTTACTTCCTCAAGCATTTTCCCCACACATATATTATTTCGCTTAACGCTTTTCAATTTAGTATACCGCTATTCGAAATTCTTGGAAAAATCTTCGAATGAATGACTTCAACAGATAACAGCATCGCACATGTACCTTTCAGGTTTTTTTTTTTTTTTTTTTTTTTTTGTTAAAGAAAAGGGTGCGCGTTATATGGCGAATATACGTAAAAATTAAAATATGTAGTTTGAAATTATAGGTGCGGGTTATATATTGATGAGCGTTATACGCCGAAATATACGGTAGGCGTTTTTTTATTTATTCAATTACTGCCCACAAGTGCGATTTGTTAATTCACGCATTTAATTAACTTGCAATTTGTAAAAAACACTAAGAAATAAATTACAGTCAACTTCTGATTCCCAATGTAATACAGGGAAAAGGTAGTCGATTTATATTTATATATATCTCAGTATCGCGTTAAATCCGATGACAGTTCAAAGAACATAAGAAAGAAGATTATCTCGTACTATAATTTAATAGAAAAATTAAGCATTTATCTATACTTTCAAACAATATAATATTGAGAATAAGTTCATTGGGTTAGGTAAATTTCATCAGTATTCAAAAGTAAAACTAAAGGAATGCGCGAAATCTAAGAATAAGCGTCATTAGGAATGAAGAAACTATAAACTATAAACTATAAAATAGGAAAGCTATAAACAGCATTAAAGAACGCTGTTTTACAAGAACAGCGCCATTGAGTTCAAATTCAAATAAAAACTTGGTTAGAACTTCCCATATTCATCATATAATGTTTATATATTCAGGATCATATAAATTTAAATTACCATTCGCTGTCGATGAAAGCAACTCCCTGACCGTAAAAGTACCGCTTTTATCACACAAGTTTTTCTTTTTCTTTTTCGTATTTCCCCTAGGCAGAGATTCTCAACCGGTGGCATGCGTAACACTGGTGGTATACAAGAGAAAAAATAGGTGGTACGCACAGAAACAAAGTATTTTAACTGTTAAATTTTAAAATTAAATACCCCACATCCTATTTAATTTTTTCTCTAACACTCGTAAATGTATGCGATCTGAGCTTTGTTTAAGTTCAATAGCTGCTCATAGACTTCAGCAAAATAATCCGTTTATATTTTGACAAGTATTCTTTTAACCATAGCCATAACAAACTTTCAAAATTTGTCATAAACGATGTTTTTAAATAGACTAATAAAAATGAATCTTGTATTTAATAGGAAATTACAATAATAACCTAAAAAAAGATAATAGTGTTTCATTAATTCTTTTAGAGTTGAACGATTTATTAGCATAACTATACTGTACATCACCACATTTTCCAGGCCCATATTGCTATATTTTCAATTAGAATTATTTTGGTACGTCGATTTGCTGTCTCTAACTGCAGGTATTATGTTTTCTTGTTGCTTGGAAATCCTTACTTCTCTACGCGATTTGAGAATATCGTCATTTAGTTTTGAAGAACTCATAATATATTGCGCATTTAAATATTTGTGAAAAAATAATAAAACAAACTTTGATTTTCAAAATGGAAAAATGGCTAGGATTCACTAAATGTATCCAGGACAATCTACTAGTACTAAGAATAATGAAAAGAAAAGTTGTTTAAAAAAATATACTGAAAATTATATCATTTGGGTTTACTTGGAGATCAAATGGACCCTCAATCTCAATGCTGTGATCTATTATCCAATCAAAGTATGAAACTGCCGTTTCTTAAATGACACCTTGAATGCCAGTTTAAAGGATAAATCTGAAGAATATTTTAAGAGGAAATTATCGGAGTTTCAAAATAGTAAACAACTAATAAAAGTTTTGTTGCTTCAAGTGAAAAAGCTTTGAAAGTTAATTATTTAATAATCCTAAGAATTGCGAAGACTAGGCAGGCTCACACTATTGAAGAAAACCTTATATTACCAGCGGCTGAAGGTATCGTTTTAACATTATTCAACGAAACTTCGGCTAACAAACTTAATAATATTCCGTTATCAAATATTAAAATAAATAAAAAAATTCATAAAATGGAAAATTCCATAAAAGAAACACTTAATTCAAGAAATAAAACACAGTGAGTATTTTGCATTGCAGTTGGATAAAAGAACTGATGTAACGAGCGTTGCTCAAGTATTAGTTTAGATACGTTTTGAAGAAGATAAACGAATTGCCTAAGAGTATTTATTTTGTGAATCTGTACAGGATAGAGCATCGGCACAAGAAATTTTCAAAGTAATTGTCAATTTTATGTCTGAGAATTATATTCCTTGGAATAAGTGCATTGGTGTACGCAGTGACTAAGCTCTGGCTTTAACAGGAAAACAATTCGGTGTTATTTCTTAAAGAAAGTTGCACCTGAAACTAAATTTACTCACTGCTCCATTCACTGTGAAGCCAGAACAATCCCCTAAAACCTGAACATCGTTTTAAATCAAGCTTGTGAAACTTGTTAATTATATTAAAAGCCGTGGTTTGAATTCAAGAATATTTACGATTTTATGCCAAGAGAAGGGCAGTGAACATCAAATGCTTTTGTTACTTTTCGAAGTAAGTTGGTCATCCAGAGGCAAAGTTTTATATCGTCCTTTTGAACTTCGATCAGAAATTCAAATTTTCCACTGTGATTCAAAATTTGAATTACAAAAATGTTTATTAAGTGAATTATGGTTGGCGCGTTTGGAATATTTAGCTGATATGTTTGGAAAAATAAGTGAATTAAATTTAGGACTGCAAGGATAAAGTGTTAATTTGTTTACCATTAGAGATAAAATAAATGTAATGATTAAAAAACTAGCTAATATTCAAAAATTGGGCAATAATATTTTTATCTTTTTACCACTTTTAGGAAGTTTTCTAATCGAAAATGATTTGAAAATAAAAGAAGAATTAGGATCCGACATTAAAACTCATAGTTTTTCATTGAAGAATAATTTCAACGTGTATTTTCCCGATGATTGGATTAGAAATTGGATTAGAAATCCAGTTTGTTCAAATGTACCTGAAATTTTATCTCGTGATGAAAAAGAACGACTGACATAAATTTCCTGTGATCGAACTCTAACTTAAGATATAAAAAATAGCACACTTGTTAACTTTTGGCTGAACCGAAATAAAGAATTTAAAGCCATCTTCAAGTAAAGCTATTAAATTTTTATTTCCTTTTTGCACATCCTATTTGTGTGAATAAGGACTTTCTTCTATGTTATATTTGAAAAATAAATGCAAAACACAATTAAAATTGGATCCCAATTTACTGTTAAATCCAAGCGAAATAAGACCAGACATAAAGAAATTGATATCTCTTAAACAGGCCCGAATTTGGCATTAAATTTTATTATTAAAGCACTGTAACTCATATTTTAATAATTAAAATGGTAAACAATTTTTAATATAATATACTTTTAATATGCATATTTTATACAAATAGCCAATAAGTTGTGCAATTCGCAATATATATACATATATATAATTTTAGTATATTTACTGAGAAACTGAAAATAATCGTTACAAAATGTACTGGTGTTACTGAAGTTTTCAATATTTGTTTAAATGGTACGCGTTAGTCAAAAGGTTGAGAACCGCAACCATAGGCTATTTTATTTTACGCTAATGGTTTGAATAGCAATTTTTCCCCCCTCATTCGTAATAAACGGTTTAAGATAATCTAATGGCGGGCACTTGCTTATTCACCACTAGCCACTCCTAAGGCCAGAAGTGATAGCCATTTTACTGTGGTGGCACCTAATGGGCGGCCACAGTTACCTCCTATGAGAGGACGGACAGTTATTACAACAATGAACTCTGCGAGATTCCCGGGCCCATCGGTACAGTAGTAAGCTCCTCTAACCACTACGCCGTCTGGGCGGGTATTAAGTCCCGGGTAATTTGCCCCAGGATAACTGAGAGGTGACTGTATATATTTTTTAGAAGTATTAGTTTTTGATGTTTAGTGTTTAGGCAAACCTTTGCATTAAAAATTCGCTTAACATTCCATAAAAGGAGCATAACATCATAAATAACTTAGCTACTTATGATGTTATGCTTCTTTAATTGAATACTATATACAGAATATACTAATGTACTGGAATTAGTTTATTTAACATTAAACTAATTCGAGAATATTACCTGGAAGGAAAAAAAAATCTGACATCATATAATGTAGCAGCTGTTAAATCCGTATTAACAGAGAAGAATTAGATTTAAAGCTGTATATTATTATTTTTCTGAGGCTGAGATATTTTCATTGCTAATTATGTATGTTTTTTAATGTAAGATTTGTACAGCTACTTTGTAGAGCCATAAGGTTTGTTGAAGCAGGATATATAAAAAAATATGCAGTGCCTATCCAGGATTCGAACTCCAGACCTTGCAAATTGCAACTACTAGCTAGGCATGCTTCCAATTATACTACGAAGGCACGCGTTAAGAAGAAAAAAAACGATAAAAAAAATATTCTCCGACAGGAAAGGCGGAGACACAATCACCAAGTCCTGGTGATGGCAGATTGATATCCACCAATTCGTTTGCCGCCAAAGAGTCATTGAGTTTGTCGAAGCAAGGAACCTGAAAAGTGTGCAATGCACTAGCCAGGATAGGAATTCCGAATCCCCAAACTGCTAGCTGGGCGTGCTTCCGGTTACACCCCGAAGGCATACGATTAACAAGGAGAAAATAATTTACAGGTTTTATACTAAGCATTTGGTTTGTAATTCCATACATGTTTAGAATAAAACTACCCAAATCTAAACAAAAGTTATAATAGATATTGATATGTTCGTTTAATTTTTATAACGTAAAATAAGAGTAATAAGGTATGGTATTAATATAAATATATTTGACCTAATATGTTCGTAAATTCCAAAATATACCATATATTTTACATAATATTCAGGTTATTAAAGAACGCAAGTGATCCTTTTATATTGTTCCTCAGGTAGACCAGCGCGAGCAGCGCAGTTGTTTTTGTTAGTCTGATAGGATGGCATGCATAAATCTTGAGTCATGTAACTTTTATTGATAAGTCCTTTCACTTATACCGACTACATGTGATTCCTTAAATTAATTTTCATATGTTACTCACAAATTAATATCACTCGATACTAGAAATGATATAAAATCATGTAAGTTATTTAGCTTTTTTCCCATTAAGGGTCAGAAGGAGATGCGCTAAAAGGCATATCGAAAAGTTATGAAATGCTTTCAGATTAGTGTCATTTCCAGGTTTAGCGATTTCGAAGAATTTACTCACATTGCATGTAAACATATTTCGAGAATTGTTTTACGTGAAGAAAATATTAGGTGAATTAACAAACATTCTACGAAATTTTCTGAGGAAATGATTCGCAAATGAAGCTTGTTACCTTCGAAAATAAGCTGAGAGGAGTGATACTGTATGGTTTTCAACAGATTATCTCATATTACAAAACTACGTCATTTTGCCAATTTCAGAAATACTACTTCGCAGCATAGTAGTCCCTCTTTATATCTAGCCTCGCAATAGATTAATTTTCCACAGAGACATTAAACGCATTAGGCCACTACTCTGAGATCTGTGCGCGAAATGTTTCGAGAAACACAAACACATTATAAAAATAATGACTCTACTAAGTGTGCAATAAAACCTAATGAAACGTGTGAAACATAGTTTCGACTATATTTAAAACTACGTAGATTTTTGAAATGTTGAATCCCGTAGATTAAGAACTACGCTGACCTTACCATCCTTGAAACAGCGCGGTCACGTGGCGCAGTTGCTTCTCGCTGTCGAGCTATTCCTAGTTCTACAGTTAAACCGCACCATATTATTACGTAAACAAAAGTAGAAAACTGGAAAAGAATTTCTTTTTTCTTTTACTCAAATTTTTCAAAGGAATTTCATTTGATTAGGCTGCTGCATTTATATTCCGAAACCTACTAGGCAGAAGACACTCATATTGCACCTGAAAAACGAGTAAGCAAAAATAAAAGAATTTGTATTGTTATTGCTTTCTAATTGCATATATCCACAATTCATTTGTTTAAACATACCCAATTTTTAACCGGTAGCAAATATATTATAATTTTAAACGTTCATGCTTATACATTTAAATATATTTATTCCTTAAAATTTTAATGTACTTGATTCACATGTATGATATGTATGAATAAATATGTATCAACACATAATAGTTTTTGTTGTGACTTGTTTTGTTGGCTACCTATTGAAAATATTTTGGTCAGCATAATAAATAAAATTATACATTTATCTATACTGCGTTTTGTCGATATACTGAAAAATAGAGTTATCGTTGTCCAAACGGATTCCAATTAAATAACTAACTACAGAATCAGGCAGCAGGTACTGTTCCTCAAAAACCTCAGGTCTCTTTGACTTAGATGGTAGGTTATAAAAGTTATAAAATTTTACCCATAATGAAATTCAGATGCTTCATGAAAGTGCGTCATTTTTAAATCTAAAATAACTAAATAAATGAGATAAGAATTAACTTCCTCTTCCCATTTTCAAAGAGATGTAAGTAGTTCTTTTGAAAAGAAATTTGACGATTTTACGCTCTAGAAGCAATAATAATAATAATAATAATAATAATAATAATAATAAATGTTCTTTTTTAATAAAAAAATAAAGTAGAGAATTAGGTAACATACAGTATTAACTGATAAGTTTTATTTATTGGTTCTTTGTTTAATGAATATCTTTTTCTTTCAGTTTTACTTGATGCTGTTAAACGTTTTCTTTTATTTATTACTAACTCTGCTTTACAGTTACTTTCTCTGTTAACGAAGCTATAGTTTCTTCCATTATGTACTGCTGAAGTACATTTTCCAATGCAGGTTTAAGACGGTATAATTCAATACGCCGTATAATTCAAATTTAACGAGACCACAGCGGGTCGATCTAGGAAACGATCAAAGCTTTATTTCGACCAACAGACAATACCCAGAAGCTTCAATGCTAACTTAATTTGCCTCAGTTACTCTTCGTTAAAATCTCATATAATATGCAAAAGAGGGGAGGAAAGGGAAATGCTAATTGAATTTTTTTTTTCTTTTACTCAGACAATAAGCAAACTTTTGCTCTGTCAAAAGAAACAGACAAAAGCTTAAGAAATTATTTTGACGTGCAAGCCGCATTATTACGGTCGCATGTTTCAAACAATGCGTTCATCCCACAATACTAATGAGACTAAGAAAGGAAACAACAAAAATGATAAATGGTTAAGAGTTACAAAAGAATAAAGAGCCCTATGCTGTTTAAGTAAAAAAGTTAAATACCTATACAATAAGGATAAGCTATAATTAAGGCTTTCAAGTTTAAAAAAAAAATTGGTGAAGCATTCACAAAAAGATCTCTTTTTAAATACCATCATTAAATTGATCTTACTCAGTCGCGAATGTTCCTCAATTAAAAATTATTTTACAGATGCTTTTTCATTAACATAAATGTATACATGGCTAAAAGCTTTTTCTAAAAAATGAGACGTATTATTCATAAGACTGAATAGGCTAAAGTAAGCTTTACTAGTTAAACTTTTATTATATAAATTCAAAAACTGCTTAACGTTTTGGAGCATTACGATCCCTATTAAAAAGAAAAACCTTTAAAAACATCTTTTTTCTAAGTAGTAATTAAATTAACTTTAATAATCTTTGCTAATCTTATTAGAAGTTAAACAATACGTTTTGCTGTACTTATAATACGTTAATTTCTAAAAAAATTAAATAATATACTTAAGTAAAATATTTCGAACTACTCATCTCAATCTGAGAAACATTTGACTATGCTGGCTTTTGTGAGATTATACATAGATTAAGTGAATGAAATTTTTTTGAATCTTTTTAATACTTTTTAATAACACAGAATATTTAATCCCTTTTTGATAAAGAAATCTCATTTCGTATTCTTAGGCATATAAAGCCAAATGCAGGCTTAGTTATCTGC
Source organism: Stegodyphus dumicola (assembly GCF_044657685.1). Taxonomy (NCBI): domain Eukaryota; kingdom Metazoa; phylum Arthropoda; class Arachnida; order Araneae; family Eresidae; genus Stegodyphus; species Stegodyphus dumicola. The sequence continues at coordinate 136,252,125 of NC_140781.1, read as the reverse complement.
CGAAACTGAATAATATTTTATTTCAGCTTCTTTTCTTTTTTAATTAACAAAGGAAGGAAAAGATACTTCTAATTCGTATTAAACATTATAAGCATCATTTGAAAATAAATGCTTTCCAATAAACTATTACACATACACAAACAAAATGATACTTTACAATATATATTGCAAGCATATTGATGTACTCATACGCATACACAAGTAAAATATTACTGTGAAATACATGATATAATTATTAGAGTAATACTTAAAAAATTGTGCATTCATGCAATACCAAGTACACCAGTACAAGTGCATACATATAAAGCTACAGCACGTTAGAATTATAATATTAGCCCAATGCTGTTTATATTCCAATATTATTATAATCCAATACTAATGTACTTGACGAATCTGTTATACATGCATTAATAATGTTATGTAGAAAATGGGCATTGGAATACAAGTTCGAAAGTACTTAAAACGATACATAATATGCGAGCCTGGCATGTACAGCATCCACGTACATTCGTCCGTGGCTGCCAGTGTGGCAAAGCCGGACATGCTTTCAATTACACACTGAAAGCACGTGGGAAGGAGGGGGAGAGAGCCCTTAAGAGCTTATCACATTTAGCGACGCCTGACGCTAAATGGTACTTTTCTGAGAAATGAGTTTTGGGTAGCTCTGGTTTAAACAGGAGTGTCTTAAATAAACCAACTCCAATGGAAGCGATTTCCCCGCTACGCTGGATATTTTGAAACTTTTTCGAAAATGTCTCGTCTGTGTCCCGCATATACGTCAACCAATCAGGCGAAAGTTCTGCTTCTGAAGGCTCACAGGCAATTTCAAATATCGCGATGGCTGTACATTGAGGTCGTGAAAGATAGACATAAACGCCAATTTAATCAAAGACATACGAAGAAATCATATTTGTATGTTGTGTTTTAATAACATAAAGTGATTTTAAAAATGTTTATACGCTAATTAAATTTATAATCGTGCAAATTTCACAGCAGACAATATTTTATCAAATTTTCGTACATCTGATGATTTGTTTACGAATTTTTCGTCACCAACAATTTGCCAATTTTTTCATATTTCGTACTGACCTATAGCATACCGTATAAAAATATTACCATTGTTATATAATAGACGTTTCTAATTAAATTTAATGTGAATGATTTTTAAAAATCTGTTTATATATGCGCTACTTTACATTTCTACTAATTAGTTGTCATTTAAGTTGTTTATTGCATAATCAGCGACAACAACATCAAAGGTGCATAAAACAGGAGCATAAAAAAGCAATGCTTATGTAATAATGAGAATAATCCTTAAATTTGTATGCTACTATTTTCACGTTATCGATGAAATACATTTTAAATTACATATACATTAACGACTATATTTTTATTGTAAAGTCTTACATACTGATACATTTCAAAATTATGGATTTACTATTATGCAACATGAAATTTATTTGTGTATATACATTCATTAATATATAACTTATTCATTACATTAACACTAATAAACATACATTAATAACTTCTAAGCTATTACATGTCTTTCTCTATGTACACGTAACCATATGACTTATTAGATGTGAATTTCTATGTATGTATGTACATAAAAATGAAAATTGCCACTAAGTTTATTTGAAGTCACCTTCTAATTCATATGATGATCATATAATTTACAGCAATTGTATTCATCAGTTCTTTCTACACTATCCTGATTATGGAATATACAGTTAAAAAATAATTGATGAGCATAGACACTAAAGAGAACATACTTTTTGTTTTGGGGATAATAGATAATACAATCGTATAAACATAACTTATGAATCACTGTGAAGATGTAAATATCAACCATTTATATTTTTTACTTTTGTCATAAAAGTTTTTATGCTTTTTTAATTGTCGTTTACGAACAGAATAGTATTTATAAGCCGTAAGGTTATCCAAGGAAATGTTTTTCTCCAGTTCACAAATTCCCTAGCAAATAGGCGATTTTTCATGGAAGGGCAGATATCAGAAAGTACCAGATATACACATACGTAATGTCTGATAAGCAGACTTATATAGATGCTGCATACATTTTAACTTGATCTTCATCATATGCAGAATTTTGGCCATTACTGATGTAATTAATTGCTATAACCAGATTTGGGTTTATCTATTTGATGGACACTATTCTATTCTTAAAGTAAATAATGTATACATTACTAAGGAACACAGATATTAACGCATTAAAATTAATTACATAAATCTGGCTTAATTATGAGTTACATAATATGTACACGATTCATGAACAAACTTAATAACTGTCACTAAGCTCTTTGTATGATTTATTCAAAGGTCCTCCCCTTAGGCAGATAACCCTCGATTTCTTTGCCATAAATTTTTTCTTTAGTTTTCAGAATCACTAATCAAAGAATCTCTAAGGAAAAAAATGAAAGCTTCCATAGACGCAATGTAAACCTGTTTCGCCTCTGCGCCGCTATATCGAGGAACCACGGCTATGCAGTGAAACAGCAGCGCAGGGTGGAATTTAAATAGCGCAGTCCGAGGAGATAGTAATTTTTTTTTACTTTGAAATTCCTCAAAATGTTTTATTTTCATACATTTCAGATAGATTGTGTAGCTGATCTTTTATCTTCTAATCTTTAATCGTCTACATGTTTCGCATAGAACATCCTAAAATTCAATTGCAAAATAAATGAAAAAAAGATGAATAAATAAATAAATTTTATTATTTTTATATTCCTTATTTTTTCCCCTTAACCCTTCTTTTTGTAAACTCACATAATTGTTATTCTTTTGATATAATATCTAGCATTAATTTATAACTAACATCAGAATTAATAGAAAACAAAATTAACTACTGCCGTGATGTTAGATTTCTAACAAATCTGCAATTAATTACATAAATAACGCTATTTTTAAAAAATAGCGTTATTTATGTAATTAATTGCATAAAAATATAAATCTTTTCATATTTTTATGAAAATGTAAATCTTTTCATATCAAGCATATTATTAAATATTAAAACAAAGAATAACACATTTGAGGTAAAAAAATTATTTTTATTGACATTTCTCAAGTTTCAGAATATACATATGCAAAATAATTTTAAGCATCTTCACAAATACCAAGAAATATTTTAGACAATTATTTGGAATGACCATTATGAAAACAATGAGCAAATTTTGCAGCCAAGAACCAAAAGCATTTCACTTAAATTAACAAATGCAAAATTACACTTAAAAGGCCTTTTAAAGAATTTCACATAAATTATTAAAATAAGTGATTTCATTATTTTTTCATAAAATATTCAATACTTCTTACATTTATTAATATAAGATTAAATACTAAACTTGAAAATCAAACCTTCCAGGTGTTATTAAAACCTGGGAAGAAATTTTATAAATAATCCACTGAATCAAATAAATATTGTTGCAGCTTATCCTGATGAAGATTATTTCAAATTATGAAATTAGAAATTGATTTTTTTAAATAGCAATTACAAAAATGACTATTTTCCATCTTCACTATACATATAATAATTCTAAAAATGCTGTAGCTTGGATTTTATATAATTTTAATTTTGCAAAAATCTATTTAATCCTGAATTATTCGATCAATGAGTGCATTTAATTCTGTAAGCTTAAAAAAGAAAAAACACATACCATACAATTCATAATAAATTTTTATAACTCCATATTTAAAATTTTACAAGCAAAATTTGCATAATAACTAACTGAAACAAAAAGAATAATTAAAAACAATTACAAGTACCCCTAAATAAATTGAAAACACTGAATTCATTATAATTATCTGACCTCAACTTTAAAAAAAAATTACCAAGAAATTTCAATTATTTGGAATGACCATTATGAAAACCAAGAGTCAAAAGCATTTCACTTAAATTAACAAATACAAGATTACATTTAAAAAGTCTTATAAAAGTTGCACAAAAATTATTAAAATAACTAATTTCATTCTTTTGGTTCATAAAATATTCAATACTTCTCACATTTATTAATATAAGATTAAATACATAACTTGAAAATCAAACCTATAGGTATTAAGAAGTTTTGTAAATAATCCACTGAAACAAATAAATATTGTTGCAGCTCATCCTGATGAAAATTATTTCAAATTATGAAATTAGAACTTAATTCTTTTAAGTAGCAATTACAAAAAATGCCTACTTTCCACCTTCACTATACATATAATAATTCTAAAAATGCTGTATGCTTGGGCTTGGATTTTACATAATTTTAATTTTGCCAAAAATCTATTTAATAAAGAATTATTCGACCAATGAGTACATTTAATTCTGTAAGCTTAAAAAAGAGAAGAAAACAAATACCATGCAACACATAATGAATTTTTATGAATCCATATTTAAAATTTTACAAGCAAAATTTGCATATAACTAACCAAAACAGAAAAAATAATTAAAAACAATTAAAAGTACTCCTAAATAAATTGAAAACACTGAAATACATTACAATTATCTGACCTGAACTTTAAAGAAAAAAAAAAAGAGAGAAATTTTAATTATTTGGAATGACCATTATGAAAAAAGAGCAAAGTTTGCAACCAAAAGCCAAAAACATTTCACTTAAATTAACAAATACTAGATTACATTTAAAAGTCTTATAAAAGTTGCACATAAATTACTAAAATAACTAATTTCATTCTTTTTGTTCATAAAATATTCAATACTTCTCACATTTATGAATATAAGATTAAATACTTAACTTGAAAATCAAACCTATAGGTATTAAGAAGTTTTGTAAATAATCCACTGAATCAAATAAATATTGTTGAAGCTCATCCTGATGAAGATTGTTTCAAATTATGAAATTAGAAAATAGCAATTACAAGAAATGCCTATTTTCCACCTTCACTATACATATAATAATTCTAAAAATGCTGTATGCTTGGATTTTACATAATTTTAATTTTGCCAAAAATCTCTTTAATCCAGAATTATTCCACCAATGAGTACATTTAATTCTATAAGCTTAAAAAAGAAAAAAAACACATATCATACGATACATAATGAATTTTTATGAATCCATATTTAAAATTTTACCAGCAAAATTTGCGTATAACAAACTGAAACAGAAAACAAAATTAAAGAACAATTAAAAGCACCTCTAAATAAATTGAAAACACTGAAATACATTATCAATATCTGACCACAATTAAAAAAAATTAACATAAAAATCAATACATAATAATAAATATAACCCAAAAGTAATTACTAAACATAATAAAAATATAAACAAGAAATTTTTCAAAAATTAAAAACAATCTGTGAGATCTTTTCCGAAACTTAAAATTTTAGTAACAGTCAATATTTCGACTAATAACCGTCAATTTTGTTGCACAGCATTCTTTGAGCATAACATGACAGGCGATCCAAACCATCAATTTTATTGCACAGTATTCTTTGAGCATAACATGACAGGTGATCCACTATTATTGATGAGTTATTTCTTAGATGGCGCTATTGTTAAGCATATTGAAATAATAACAGTAAACACTGTAGATACCTGTTTGTTCAAATTTTGTTGGCACTGCACAGGAATGTAAATATCGCATCTTTGGTGAACAGTAATCGTGATCTTTGAAGTGTGACGAACATATTTGTGCAGTTTTATACAAATCAGTAGGTGATTTATTTAACAAGTCTTGATTACTGTATGCGGCAGCTCATTGTTTTGATCTATAAAAATGAAAAACATTAATTTTATATTTTAAATTTCAATAAACCCATTTTCAGTGTTAGTAGAAAAATAGCAAACTAAAAACATTTCTTATACATTAGTTACACAATCTCGAGAAGGGTTATATATTTTTTAAGAACAAACATTAAATTATAATTTAAGGAAAAATTCATGTACATAATATGATTTATTACATTTCTGACATATTTATACTAATTCTCTATTATTTTGATCTATGAAAACAAAAAACAATTTTATTTTCTTTAATTAAAAGAACCTCTTTTCAGTGTTATTAGAAATTTAACCTTGTCAAAAAATTCCTTTTACATAAGTAACAAATTCTGAAACGATTTCATTTCATCTAATTTTATTTTGATGTACGAAAACCGATAATTTTGCAGATATTGTGTTAAATTGTAGTTACCGGTCATAGTATCTAGTTAAACAATTTAGCATTTCTTTGGACAGTTTTGTTAACAAAATGATTAAAAAAGGATAAGGCACCAATAAAAAGTACACATTGTTCGTAAAGTGCATCTTTAAAATGTTTCCTTCCTTATTCACACCAATATGTAGTGGTTCTCTAAAGTGTTCGTACACTTATGAGTTTCAGTGAAATAGTGCTGTGAGAATTTTTTAATATCTATAAATTTATCTTAGCAAAACTCTATAAAAGTATTATAAGAATACAGTAAAACTTTTTTGGGGGGAATTAATAATTAAAAAGTAACAAAAAAGTTACCTCACAAAAATCTTCGTGCACTTTAAAGAAATCTGCAGACACTATTACGAAATATTGCAGTTAAATTTCTGTCAGTTTTTGTAGGATATTCTGCAGCATTCAAGCTTGTAATACATAAATTACAAAAATTATCTTCTAAATATTAGAAGAAAAAAATTTTTAAAAAAATTGGTTTTATTCAAAATCACTTCGAGATATGAGAAAATATTGGGCTTTATAATCAAATTCGATTCCGGGCTACAGCGCATTTTTTACAAATTCTTAAAGTGTATGAACACTTTTGGGAGCAACTGTATCACAAGCACAGTTATCTTGGACATTTACAGAAGAACACTGAACTATTTGTCTATGATGAGGAACACTTAATGGAAAAAAACAAGCTATTTATTTAAATTATTCCAAATACATGAAATATTTGCTTCTCTATCAAAAATTGAGATATATAATATTAATAATGATCAAAGCTTAGTTTCTTTGAAACTTAGAAATGATTTACCTAATAGGATCCTTAGGAAATATGAAGAATTTCCTGTCTGGTGTTTTTCGAGACGTTGTCCCACAAACACAACAGCGATACCAGGATTTGGGTTGTTTGCTAAGTAAAAGATAGAGTGAGTTAGTCTGTTATTCACCACACCACATCAAATATTGAGAGAAATCAAAATTATATTTTTATAATAATGAATATAAATTTTTCAAAAATAATCATAAAATACGAAAAATTGTATATAACTATCAATATACTAAATTAAAAATAATCTTCAGTGGCCACTAATATTAAATAAGTTTATAAATTTCCTCAGATAAACTATTTGGTAATCTATAGCATAAATTTAAAGCTGAAGCATAATACAATTTATTAATAAAATTAATTTATGCAATCATGCATGCCATTAGCTGCCGCATTATTATAAATGGCAAATTCATTCCTGATCGCTCGTTTTGTCGTAATATTATTATTAGTTGACTTTAAAGCTTAAAACTCATTTTAAAAATTTGGAAAGAAATACCAATATGCCTGCAAAAACTATAGTATTTGTTTGCCATATGATTAATTATATAAATTGAGATTCATATGCTAAAATGCAAAGTTAATATATTAAGAATGAAAATCTAGCTGCTGTGTTATACAATGAGACAAAATATTTTTAGAGCTTGGGAATCAAAATTAATGTACTATACAAAATCAATTTTTAAAATCTATGATAGGTTTTCGAATTAAAAAAGCAAGCTTACCTCCCAGAAAGAGAATCGGGTGACTTCCGGTGATCGTCCTTGCGAAACATCCATCTTATGATCTGCTTAAATAACTAGAGAAAAGAACTGAAAAAAACTTTCAAAGAACATCTTCGAACAACGCGGTAAAAGATTGCTAATATGGCTGACGACATGCCGGTTTCTTGCCTGCTATTTCGCACATGCGCAGAAAGGTACGGAGGGTGGATGGATTGCCCCTTTAAAATAAGCTTCAGGGACATACACAGTGTCTCTTCAATCTGACGGAGCCACATTTGCCTCGGAAAACCTTTACTTCTTCTCTTTGCACTAGTGTCGATATCAAAGTGATCAACTTAACGGCCACCACCTTTCTATTATTTGCCATAATAACAAACAAGTTTTAAATATTAAAAAGAAACCATTGAAATGCTTCCGTGAGCGAGCAATACAGCACGAAATTTGGAAATAAACGTCTCGGCCAAATTGGGCAATAAATTATTTCTCTTTGGCGTTCAAGTCTGTTTAGCAAATAAAGATTATAACCTAGCTACATAGATTTCTTGGAAATAGGGATTCTGAGATATATTTCTTTTCACGCGCTGTCTCGCGTAGCTATATCAGATGTGATAGTGGTTTTACAAGTTTTGCATCTAATGGGTCTGTGAGACTAAAGGTGCATCCAAGAGATAATAAGAGGTTTTGCAAACAATAACAACATTTATTTACAAGAAAATATACGAAAATTTCAATCAATTAGAGATATATTATTAGGCATCTCTGCCTTCCACGTCTTACACCTTTAGTATCCTGCCTGCCACTGACTATTAGGACGAACGCAGCGCCCACTAGTCAGAATGACTCCGGAAATACGTAATTCTCCCCACCTGAACTCACTTGAGTTCACTTACCATTGAATTTCAACTAAATTTACATTCAGGAACCATTTAAAATTACAAGAATAAAATATAAATAGCATATCATATCAAATAAAAAGCTTTCAAAATTATTCAGTGACTTGACATACAAAAACAAATTACACTTTTAACTTCCAAAGAAAATTGTTCAAATATCAATCATTAAAATATAAGCACAATTAAACTATAATTAATACACAGATAGAACATTAACAGGTTGCAACTCAATTAAACTAACACAATTAAGGATTAATTTCCAAATTATACACAAGTTGTACTGAGCGTCTTATTTGTCCTTTAGGAGTCTGAATAAGAAGAGAACGAACTTTTCCATCTCTTCCTGGATATAGCTCTAAAATTTTTCCCATAATCCACATATTTCTGGGATAACGCTCATCATTAATCAAAACAATATCATTCACTTTAAATGAAACTATTTTACCTGGTTGTGGAGAAATATAAGCTGATCTTAGATTAAGTAAATATTCCTTTCTCCACCTGTTCCAGAAGTGATTCAAAAGTGTTTGCTGATATTTATATTTCTTTACCAAAGAATTCCTATTAACATTTAAATTTTCATTTTTATGTTTTATTACAGGTAAAGACACCAACCTTTTACCAATAAGAAAATGAGATGGGGTGAGTGGAGAGGGTTCTGAGGGTTCGTTGTACAGATACGTGATAGGTCTGGAATTAACCAGAGCTTCAATTTCCGAAAAAACAGTTTCCAATTCCTTCAAAGATAGAGAGGATCGTCCAACAATTTTCTTTAAGCAGGTTTTAACCGTCCGTATCTGTCTCTCCCAGAAACCTCCCCACCATGGACTTTTTTCAACTATAAAATTCCAAACTATACCTTTAGAAGCAAACAAATTTTTAACTTGATCATTATCTATCTGATTCCATCATTTTTTCAATTCACTATTTGCTTTTTTAAAAGCTTTGGCGTTATCATAATATATAGTGGAACATAATCCTCGACGAGAAACAAATCGTCGGAATCCTAACAAAAATGAATCAGCACTTATGTTAAGAACTACTTCTAAGTGGATAGCTCTTGTCACTGCACAGCTGAATATAAGTAAATAACACTTAGAATTAAAATCACAAATAAAAAATGGTCCGGCAAAATCCACACCGCATACATCAAATGGTGGATGCTCTTGAATTCTATCAGGCGGTAAAGGGGCAACCACTTGCATTCCAGATTTCACTCTGAATCGTCTACAAATCAGACAGTTATTTAACACTTTTTTCACAAATTGACGACCTTTAACAATCCAGAATTGTTCTCGTAAATGTGTTAAAGTTGCATCAACACCTAAATGGCACATTTTAGTATGAGAATCACAGATAAGTAGTTCAACAAATTTATCATTAGATGGAAGAAGCCAAGGATGTTTAGCTCGCATATCGTTACATGAAAACTGTAAACGTCCCTTTAAACAAAGTAAGTTATTATCATCAAGTTCAGGATTCAAATTAAATATGCGTGAACTCTTATCGATAGTTCCTTTAGAAAGAAGTTGGGTAACTTCTGTACTATAATGCTTGAATTGTGTAGCTTTGATCCAAAAACGCAAAGCTTGCTCGAGTTCTGGAGCACATATAGGGCCATTTAATTTTGTAGAATTAGGTTTAGAATTGTGCACAAACCTTTTAATCCAAGCAGTAACACGCAGTAATCTACTTAATTCGCTGAAGTCATTAACGTCCAGTAACGACGACATAGGTAAGTTTCCATTAGCTGAACTGGTTACCATGGAATTAACCAGTGCAGTCCGTCGCTCTTTCACTATAACACGTTCATCACAGACGTCATTAAAATGTTGTAGCGATTCTTGAAGAGGCCACAAGTAAAGTGGTTTAGACAACCAAACAGGGCCTGACCACCACAGAGAACTTGAAAGAATCCTCCTAGCCGATTCTCCTCTAGTAGTAAGGTCTGCGGGATTGTCGGAGCCACTGCAATGGTTCCAACACTCTGGTAGAGTCAGCGACTGCACTTGAGCTACTCTGTTGGCGACAAATGGTTTCCATTGTTTAGAAGATCCTTTCAACCAATGAAGGACGATTTGAGAGTCGCTCCAAAAGAAAATTTGTTTCGCGAAATTAGGAAATAGACCTTGTAAATAATTTCCTAAACGTGCAGCGAGGAGAGCTGCCATTAACTCTAATCTTGCAAGAGTCAAAGTTTTTAAAGGAGCAACTTTACTTTTTGACATTATAAAGCTCACTTTGATTTGGTCATAGCAATTCACGTACCTTAGGAACGCAACAGCCCCATATGCCTTGGGACTGGCGTCACAAAACACATGAAGAGAAACTTCACTTATTTCTACACTTTCAAAAACCCTTCTTTCAATAGATACTGATTCAAGTTCACAAAGTTCAGAACACCAGGTTTTCCATTTATTTTGGAGGTCACTTGGCAAATCTTCGTCCCATTGCAGACCACGTTCCCACATCTCTTGCAGAAGAATTTTCACAGTGATTACAAAGGGACTGATCAGTCCACATAGATCAAATATCTTTGAAATAACTCTCAAAACGTGACGCTTGGTGATTCTAGCATCAATGGAATCCCTAACATCTCTTAAATATAATTTAATTTTATCCTCAATCGGATTCCACTTCAATCCCAAGAAACCTGTTCCTTGCCCGAAGTCAGTATTTTCCTCATATCCGTTTTCATTCCAAAGTTTATACAATTCCGGACAATTAGTTTTTAATTTCCTCAAATGAAATCCCGCTGCTTTTAATATCTCTATTGCCGTAGAAGTTAAATGATAAGCATCTTGAACGGTATTGGCTCCATAGCAGAGATCATCAACATAAAGAAAAGAATTTAACATATCATAATATTTTGGATGATGTTCCTTAAATTTCTTAATGTGAAATTTCAAAACGCAAGCCAAGGAAAATGGCGAAGTAGTTAAACCAAATGGGAGACGATTTAAATGAAGAGTTTTGGTTGAATCACCTACCTCTTCCGGAAACCACAAAAATTTAAGGTATTTTCTATCTTCCTCCGCAATCTCTACCTTAAGAAAAGCTTTCTCTAAATCTCCGCAAAATGCAACTTGATATTCTCGAAATTTAAGAATTATGTCCAATAAATTTGCATAAAGATTTACTCCTGATTCTAGAGACTCATTAAGAGATTTATTATTTTCATTAGCCTTACTGCTACAGTCATAAACAATTCTAACTCGAGTTGTTTCCTTGTCATCCCTAATTACCGCTCTGTGGGGCATATAATATCCTGAATTTTTATCTTCATTAACACATTTTCCCACAATCTGACATTCTAACTGATCCGATATAATTTGTTTATACTGGTCATAAATTTCTTGATTTTTATTTAGTATGTGCTTTAACGAATCAAAACGCTTTTTCGCAACCTCATAATTAGAATTCAACCCAACTGCAGGTCCCAAGTTTTCCTTCCACATCAATCTACAAACGTACCTTTCCCCATTAAATTCCAGAGAATTTTCAAATTTTTCAATCAATTGATTGTCCCATTCAGAAAAGTTTTGTTTGTCTGACTGAAATTCTTCTATTTCCCAAAATTTTTTCAAATCGCACAAAATTGAAGAAGAGTCCATGACTAAACATACATTTTCATAATTATTAGTCAATTTATTACTTCCTTCCACTCCCGCTAGTAACCAACCGAAACAAGAATTTATCGCAGTAATGTTTTCATTTAACTTTACTCTCTCGTCATAAACAACATTCCAAAATGAATCGCATCCGATAAGTATTTCCGTCTGACAGTCGCCAGAAAATGAATCAGCCAAAGGTAAACCTCTTTCCTTCAACGCATTGCGAATAGATACATCAGGAATTTTCAAGGACAAATTAGATATATAATCCGTTATGACAGCTTCTAACTCGTACGATTTCGAACTTTGATCTCTATTGCGCAACGTCAATGAAACGATACCGTATTCCTTCTCACGTGCTATTTTGTCTACGAAAGCAAAAATAGCTATTCTTTCGTAGCGTATTGGCTTTAATTTTAATTCTTTAACTAATCGAGATGAAATAAAACTTCGATGACTACCATTGTCTAAAATAACATTAGTTAAGACTGAATTTTTATCCGAACAGGCTAAAACTGTACATGTTTGTAAAAAGGGCTTATTTTTTGTACATATATTACTATGAGACACAGAAATATTCTCGGCGTTTTTATTAGATTTAGATTGTGAGTCATTCAAAACAGTTTCGCTTTCCACTTGCTTCTCACAACCTCTCGTCTTAACATTAACGGGTTTATTTTTTCTACACACTGACTCATGATGAAAATTGCTTAAACAATTTTTACACGATATTTTTGCCCTGCATACGCGAGACATGTGATATTTCTGAAAACAACACCAGCATCTAGCTTCAGTCCTAAGCTTATTTATTTTTTGCTCTACATGCAATTTTTTACAACTTACGGAATCGTGACGACCGTCACAGAATAAACAAGCATTTTTTATTTGTGTATTTAACGCTGAAGCGGTTAATATATTTTTAGGCTTTGAATAGTTTTTTTGATAAGTTTGACCACTTTGATAATTTTGGGAAAAGGATCGTTTTGTTTCGTAACTTTTTAGGGGGCTCATCACAGTTTCGGCAATTTCCCTAAATTCGACTTCATTCCTCAAAAACGTAATAATTTCCGAAACCTCACAATTCACTTCCCTGTTTCGTTTTCGGTGAAAATCTAACACCAAATCTTGTGGTAGCAACTTCAATAATATTGGATTCAATAAATGCCCATATGAACCCTCCGTTACATTTAATGAACGCAAATTTCTTATATTAACTTCTATTTCATCGAATAATTTACGCAAACCCTTAACATTAGACGAACTTCTCACAGGTTCTAAGCTTAATAATTTAGTCATGTAAGAATTTATAATAGAATCAGTTCTACCATATCTTTGTTTTAAAAGCTCAAGACATGAGTCATAGTTTTTCTCATTTAATTCAAAACCCGCAACAACGTTATATGCAGGACCAGAAAGAAGAGATTTTAAATATTGGAATTTTTCAATTTTCGTAAGTGAATTGTTTGAACCGATTGCGCTATCAAAACAGTTTAAGAATTCCATAAATTTGCCAGAATCACCATAGAATCGCGAAATTTCTAACTTTGGTAATTTTAAAGCCGTAACGGTGTTTTCCGAAACACTAGATGTGTTAAGAACTGAAGAAGTCCGCTGAACATTTTCTGCTGCTAATTCTTTAATTTTGCTCTTTAGTTTAATCTTAGCTAACAATATTTTGTCCTCGTATTCTTCCGAAGCTTTTAATTCACCTTTAAATTTTTCCGGATCGTCTATGAGTGCTTCCACCTCTAAATCATGGCTTTTCAAGATCTGCTCTTTCGTTTCTAATAGCTCCAGTAGTCCTGATAATGAACTTACGTCTTCGACAGCTTCACCGAGCTTCTGCACTCTTTTAACTAGTTTAGTAACACTAGCGCGAACGTTACTTCTTTTTTCAATTATTTTCGAAAGCTTATCCATATTAACTCAGAATTTGTGAGTTCAAAAGATCTTACCTCCAAAGTCCAGTATGCAATGTTACGTATCCAAAAGCGTACGTAAAGTATCCAAACTTCTCAGAAATATAATCCAGTAATGATGACTAATTACTTCCGGTATTCCACATTCGCGGACAAGATGCACCAATTTTGCATCTAATGGTTCTGTGAGACTAAAGGTGCATCCAAGAGATAATAAGAGGTTTTGCAAACAATAACAACATTTATTTACAAGAAAATATACGAAAATTTCAATCAATTAGAGATATATTATTAGGCATCTCTGCCTTCCACGTCTTACACCTTTAGTATCCTGCCTGCCACTGACTATTAGGATGAACGCAGCGCCTTCTAGTCAGAATGACTCCGGAAATACGTAATAACAAGTGAAACTCAACAAACTGTTACAACACTAGTTGCGTCATTGATCAGAAGGTCAAATTTTCATTCTCTTTATTTAATGTTTGTTTGGAGTTAGAAAACACTTATTGCTTCAAAACAGTATTTATTTTTTAACAAATTCATTCTTGCTTGAGTTTTTAGTTTTTTAAAAGTGGGTTCATTATTATTAGTTTAATTCTATCGTAAAATATTTTGCGAATTCCTATGACAACGAATTTTTAACATGTTCCTTATGTTTAAAAAAGCCTGCACATGAATTGCCCTTGTGGTATCCTTCGAGCATAATGTCACACAGGCAAAGTACCTTTAAAACGTTCCTTCATGAAGGCACCTTTCCTAATGCATATAGTCCTCAAATGCTTTTAGTAATACATCTCCTAGTCTATCAACTTAAAATATTCAGAAACTCTGGACGAAAAGACATTAGCTATACATGGAATTATTCTAGTAATAGAACTCAGCTTTTATAAAGCAAAACGTAAAATGCAGGTTCTAGTACACATACTTTGTCAGAAGATATATGTCTCTTCACTTGCTTCGGGAACATACTGTATCCTGAATAAGAACAGGGAACTTACTAATGTTCTGTTCCAGATTGTGTGGAATAGACGACACAAGCAGGAAGGGTATACGAAACCCTTTATTCTCTATTACTTTACAGGTACTCCCGTACTTCGGGATACAGAGACCAACCACTTGTGGTCTGAATGTAAAAATATAAAACTACTAACTAAAACTCTAACTAAAAGCTAACTTTGAATTAGTATACGAATGCCTAGCACTAAGACTGGCCTTTATTTAAACGGGTACGTATGTAGTACGCCGAGCTGCTGAAACTGCAATACGTTTTCAAATATCAAGAGGGCTAAACCTCTGGCCATAGGCAAACAGCAACCGCGTGAAAAGACAACCGAGTGAGAAGACTGCAGTGGCAAGCGGCTCGCTTCCTAAATCTCCTTCTCTCCCTCGCTCCTGGCAAAAAGCCGCAACTTAAATACTTAGGCGTTAGCAAGACAATTTGCATAAACAAGTTAAAGAATTTAATTCTAGCCGGAAGTAGAAAATAAGAAGTGATAGTACAGTTTTAAAATAAAATAAACGTTAGTAAAACTTAGGATCCTTACAACTTTACTAATCAGTTTTATTCCAATCATTCTGACGGTGGAATTCTCAATGCACTTGATATTAGTGATTAATTCTGACCATTACTTTGTTAAAAATCTTCAACAATGTCTAAAATGTTTCGTAAGTATACTAGGGATGTCAGAAAAGCAGGTAATGGGCTTGTACATACCTTGCCTCTGATGAGATATATGTATAACATGATTGTCTATTGATTATGTTTATTTTTATTTTTCACATAATTTTTGTCTTTGCAATTTTAAATTAATTGGGAATGTGTTGAGTTTTTGGCTTACTGATGTATCATACTAATTTTCACTTCAGTATTCAGACACTTAAATTTTCATCTGATGTATTCCAATATATCATTTATTTGAATTTCTATTTTCTGGATTACGCATTGTTAATGTGCTATTATTCGTATGTCTGCGCAAATTTTATGAATTTTCAACAAGCTGTGGGTGAAGGAACTCACATTATTAGCCTTTTTTAAACTTACATAAGCAAACTTTAATCAATATTTTTATCTGCATATAGACGCACACGTGTATACGCATTGTGTGTGTATGTACATATGTATATATATACCGAAGAGCCATTACATTATGACCACCCTCCATCTATAACAATCGGTTCGCCCAGGAACAAAACCACTGCGCATACGCGGCTGATCTTTGAGTATATAAAGCGGCTAGGCATTGTCTTTCCAAACATGACAGTCATTTCCGTCCCTCTGGTGCCTTCATTTTGAATGGCAATCAGAACTTTCCAACATAATTGCTCTTTACTCAATTATTAAAGTCTGATCCTACTAAGACGAAGCAACATCCTTCCATGGGAGGGTCACCTCCCATGCAACCTCTGCATTACGATTTACTGCTATTTTTCCAGAAAATTCTAGCTTTCCTAATACAATGTATATATGTAAATACTGAATATTTAACCAAGAAGATTGTTTTCTATGTAATAATTTTGTATTTTATCTTATATTTTCTAATCTATTTTGTATTTAAGTCATATTATCTGCCAATTGCTTGCACCAATCAGATGTCATCTCGATTCTCACGTGACTTGGTCTCCCCCCTTCTCCACGTTAGCTATCCAGCACCTCCCAGCTCAAGCATTTCTTCACCTGCAGCGCTCGTAGCAGCATTTATTTCATAACTGCCGGAACACAGCACGCAATTTTGCATGCTAATCGCAGCATAAAGAGAAACTTGGAATTCGAAATCTTTCCAAACTTAGCGCGATTAATAATATAATGAGAAAGCAGCTGATTTATCAGACTTCGATAAAAGTCAACTGGCAACATCAATATCAGAAACGGCGCGTTTAGTGAGTTGTTTAAGTGCAGTTCTGGAGCACATATCGAAAATGTTGTATGGATGGTGAAACGACAAGTCGCCGGCCAGCAGTTTCTCGTCGACGTCGCATTGATTCCAGAGGAAAGCGAAGATTTCTATGCATTGTTCGCCGCGACAGAAGAGCTACAAAAGCCGAAGCCGACATCACCACCAGCTATATGAGTGGCGATCCATACAGTGGTTGTAAACACAGTGTGCAGCGTACATTGCTGCGTATGGGCCTACGCAGCCGGAGGCCGAAGCATGTCCCTGCAGTGACGGCACGTCATCGCCAGCTGCGTCTGCAATAGGCCAAGAAACATCGAAATTGGACATTTTGGACATTAGAAGAAAGGAAGAAAGTTGAAGTGTCCAAAGAATCACATTTTCTTGTCTATCACATATATGGACGGGTGCTAATACGACGATTTTCAAACTAAACCCTGGATCCCAGATGCACAGTTGGACGGAAAAAAAGCCGGTGGGGGTATTATGGCTTGAGAAATGTTTTAATGGAGCGCATTAGAACCCATAATCCCCATAGAACAACCCCTGATATCTGTGTGCTACGTGAACATCGTTGCCGACCAAGTTCGCAAATTCATGGCAACAGTGTTTCCGGCGGAGGAGGGTGTTTACCAACAGTATAATGCACCATGTCATAAAGGTCGAATCGTCAGGAAGTGGTTTCGAGGAACATTCCAGTGACTTTGAAGTCATGTCTTGTCTTCCAAATTCACCTGATATTTATACAATAGTACATTTGTGGTCTCACCAGGAAAACTAAATTCGTGCTATCACGATACCCCTTCGCAATGTGCGGGAACTGCAGGACCAGCTGGTGAGCGCTTGGTACCAGATACCTCAGACTACGTATCAGCACGTTGCGGAGTCAATGCCACGGCGGGTGCTGGCAGGTTTGAGGGCTAAAGGTTGTCCTACATGCTATTAACAGAGTGTTCATAATGTAATGCTTCTTCGGTGTATATGCAAACATGCATACTGGAGTAAATAATTAATTAATTTTTTTGCAGAATTCGAACCTCGAAAAGATATGCTACTCTAATGAGCACATATTAATCTAAAAGAGTTTTAAGAGGAAAGATGATTTGTAGCTAAAAATAGTATAAAAGATCACAATTCGGAAATCAGGCTTCCACGCCCCACTAGAAAATACTCAGACTTAGGACAGTAACTGAACAGCCGCAATATGGGAGAATTTCGAACTTCAGAATATCACTAAGCGTCACTTTTGTAGACTAATAGCTTTGGTTTAAAAATCGAAATTTCTTATAGAAAATATCCTTTTTTAAATATGCGTCATGTGTTAAAGTAGAGATGTAATTGTTGTGGAGATGGGCCAAATGATATTTCAAAAGTTTAAGTTTAATATATAATAACACCATCTCCAAAATTAATTACTTAAATTTTCTGAACGTGCCCAGTAAGCAAAGGAATTCCAATTAGAGCAGCGGTTCTCAACCTTTTATTTAACGCGCACAATCTAGATAGGTATTCAAAGACTAGTACTACCATTACATCTTACACTGATTATTTTCAAATTTCTCAACAAAAGTATTTAAAAACATATATATTGTCATTTGGACAAACTAATATCTATTTGTATTAAATATGCACACGTAAAACATATTAGAATAAAAATTGATTACCATTTTAATTATCAAAATTTAAGTTATACTACTTTAATTTTAAAATTCAGTGCGGAATTCGGGCCTATTTAAGAGAGATCAATTGTTTATGTATGTCTTATTTCACGTAGATTTAATAGTGATTTAGGATCCACTTTCAGTTTTATTATGTATTTATTTTTTAAATATAACATAGAAGGAAATACTTGTTCAAACAAATAAATTGTGCAAAAAGGCAATAAAAATTAAATAGCTTTTAGAAATGCCTTTAAATACATTTATATACTTTTTTTCCGTTTCAGCCAAAAGTCAACAAGTGTGTTATTTT
This sequence comes from Stegodyphus dumicola, assembly GCF_044657685.1. Classification (NCBI taxonomy): domain Eukaryota; kingdom Metazoa; phylum Arthropoda; class Arachnida; order Araneae; family Eresidae; genus Stegodyphus; species Stegodyphus dumicola. The sequence goes on along the minus strand of NC_140781.1, from coordinate 136,233,133 downwards.
TGAAATCTTCAGTCAAATTTTGATCACGGGAAGTTTCTATCAATTGTTCTTTTTCTTCACGAGATAAAATTTCAGGTATATTTGAACAAAATGGATTTCTACCCCAATTTTCTTTTTCATAATCCTACGGAAAATACATATTGAAATTATGTATCAACGAAAAAATGCTTTTTAATGTCGTAGGCTAATTATTCTTTTATTTTCAAATTATATTTGGTTAGAAAACTTTCTAAAAGTGGTAAAAAGGCTTAATATTATTATACAATTCTTTGATTATTAGCTCGAGCTTTTTATCATTGCATTAATTTTATTTCTAGTGGTAAACAAATTAACATTTTGTTCTTGTAATCCTAAATTTAATTCATTTAACTTTCCAAAAATAGCAGATAAATATACTAAACGCGCCAACCATTATTCACTAAATAAACATTTTTGCAATTCAAATTTTAAATCATAGAGAAAAATTTGGAATTCTGATCGAAGTTTATAAAGACGATTTAAAACGTTGCCTCTGGATAACCACCTTATTTCGGAATGTAAAAAAACATTTCATGTTCACTGCCCATCTCTTGTCATAAAACCGTAAATATTCTTGAATTTAAAGCTCGGCTTGCAATAAAATTAACAATTTTCACAGCTTGATTCAAAGCGATTTTCAGGTTTTTGGGGCTTGTTTTAGCTACTAAAGCTTTCCGATGCATGGAGCAGTGAGTAAATTTAGTTTCAGGTGAGAAAGTTCTTTATTTGAGGAATAACACCGGGAATTTTTCCTGCTAAAGCTCAAGCTCTGTGACTGCATACGGCAATGCACCTATTCAAAAGAATATCATGGTCAGACGTAAAATTGCCAATTACTTAGAAAAATTCAGTTCCTCTATTCTGAAGAGATTCACAAAATAAATAGTCTTCGGAAATATGTTTATCTTCTTCGAAACGTACGTAAATTAATAATTGAACAAAGTTCGCTGTATCAGTACTTTCATCCAATTGCAATGCGAAATACTTACTGTATTTAATTTTTTGAATAAGTGTCTCTTTTATGGAATTTGTCATTTCATGATTTCATCGACTTACTGTACCATTTGATAACTGAATATTATTAAATTCATTAGCCGCTTTTTCGTTGAATAATGGTAAAATGATATCTTTAGCTGCTGGTAATATAAAGTTATCTCCAATAGTATGAGCCTGCCCAGTCTTGGCAATTCTTAGGCTTACTAGGTAACTAGCTTCCAAAGCATTTCCATTTGAAGTAAGAAAATGTTTCATTACTTGTTTACTATTTCTGAACTCTGATCATTTCCACTTAAAATATTCTTCAGATTTATCCTTTAAATTGGCATGCTTCGATTCAAGCTGTCTTTCAAGAAACGATGGTTTCATACGCTGATTGGATAATAGTTCAACGCAAACAACACATTGAGATTGAGGCTCCATTTCATCCCTTTTCCAAGTAAACCTAAATGATAAGTAAATTTCATTATTTTCTATAAATAATTTTTCTTTTCTATATTCAATAGACTTAGCTCTAGTAGATTGTTCTGGATCTATCACCTGTGAGTCATCATTTTTCTGCTTAATCAACCCTAGCCATTTTTCTATTTTGAAAATCTAAGTTTGTTTTATTATTTTTTCACAAATATTCAAATACGCAGTATATTATTCGTTCTTAAAAAAACGACGATATTCTCAAATCGCGTGATCCACGTAAAAAATGATTCTAATTGAAAATAGAGGAACATAAACCCGGAAAAGGTGGCGACATAAAGTGTAGACATCGATCAGCTCTAAAAGAATTAGTCGGATTATTTTGCAAATGTCTATTAGCGGCTATTGAATTTGAACAAAGCACAGATCGCATAAATTTACCAGTGTCACGAGAAAAAACGTAAACATGATGTTGTTGAATTTAGTTTTTGAATTTAATAGTTAAAAATACAAAGTTTCTTTGCGTACTATCTATTTTTCTCTTGTGTAAAACCAGTGTTACGCGTACCACCGGTTGAGAATCTCTGAGCTACAAATAAGCGTTTACTGTTAGTTGTAATTAATAAATAATTCTTAAAAAGTACCAGAATTATCTCCCGTATGACTTTAATCAATATGACTCATTATCCCTTTGACTCAATATTATTAATACAGTTTACTTAACTGTATGGTGCCATTTTACTTTGGTCATGAATACACACTAAGCATACGTTTATACTTTTTCCTAATTGTATTTATTAGTAGCGACTAAATACACTGCTGGCCATTAAAACTGTAACACCACGAAGGAAGGAAAGCAAATACAAAACAAAAATATTTATTGCACATAAACAGTATGGCATGAAGATAAAATGATTAAATTTATTTAATTAATTGGAGGTTTACAGGGGTGGGAAATTAGTAGAAACAGCTGCCATCCCTGGCAGCTAAACTGGCCCTTATTCCATTAGCCATGGAGTCAAACTGGGCTTGGATGACAGAAACGGGCACTTCATTACATGCTGCTTAAAGTGTACACCACACTTCATCAACCGTATTAGCTGGAGAGGGGTGGCAGGCCAATCTCTGATCAACCCATGACCAGATGTTTCAATTTTATTAAGTCTGGAAACCGTGCACGCCAGGGCAGCAATCGAATACCTTATGTATCGAGGAAGGTCAGAATAGGACAAGATAATGCAACATGTGATCTTGCATTATCTTGTTGGAACATGGCGTTTGGGAGCTTCGAAGTTAGGGCACAACCACTGGACGTAAGCTGTCAGAAAAGTACCCATCTGCGTTCAAATTACCGTCTATCCCAACAAGAGAGGTGCGTGTCGTGCGCCCAATGGCTGCCAAAACTATCACACCAGGTATTCCGATATTGAATGCAATGACCTGCCCTCGGACACTCCAGACAGGTATACCGCAATCAGAATACTGCACGTAGAACCGGGACTCGTTTGAAAAGGCGACAATATGCCACTCCTATACAGTTTATCGTTTGGCACACCAGAGCCGCCATCTCTCTCTATGCTGCATTGTCAAGTGATGCTGCATTGTCAAGTGAAGTAGTGGTCACCCTGTTGATAGTCCACGCTGCTGCAAACGTTGAAGCACCTTACCAGCTGATAATGGGCGTGCTGCAAACATGTCCATATCCTGCATGATAGTCCGTGATGGGGGGTCGTACGATTATGTAAGGGTGCCTCACAATATGTTTGACCTCTCTGGCGTTAGTCATGGGAGGGCGTTGAGATCCTGTATGCCATTCAGTATGACCATCAGCAATCCGTTGATTCCATATTCGCATGCTAGTGGTTGTAAATCTAACAGTGCGACCGGCGAGATCACGGAACGATAATCTACACTTTCGAAATATCAAAAAATTTCGAAATTCGATAGAGGCGATCCTGCCTCTATCGAATTTCGAAACTTGCTGGTAAGCATTTCCTCTTCTTATTCGAGGCATAACACGATATTCTGAGCAAACTCCAAGCTTACAAAGCACTTTCTGAATGAGAAATCCACTACACAACTTTTCTTTTATGCAATGCTTTCAGATGAGGTTTCTCCCTCCTGCGTCGTCTAAGTGCACTGAAATACCAATCATTTGCATATCCCAACTTCTTCCTTTCATGTGATTTTGACGCTCGTCAGGTCATTCCTTCCTTGTGTTGCAATTTTAATGGCCAGCAGTGTAAGTTCCTAATTCTTAATTATATATATACGTTTACCATCGTTACACCAAAACTGCCGTTCATAAGAGAAGGAAAAAAACACATCTTGATCGTTCTTTATCGCGTCACTTCAGCACGTGCATAATAATCATACTTCATTCTCAAAAATTAATTATAATGACACAAAACTATATATTGCCAAATTAAGTCGAATGATAAGTTATCTAAAGCACTTGTAATATTTTCGGCAAGAATGAAAAATTTGCTCGGCATTACAAATGCAGCAATTCACCCACAGCACATGGTGAATGATTAGTGATGCTGTTCGAACTCGTCGTTAAGAAGACATTACATTTTCACGAAAACAAAGCGCTGTAGTTATTCGCTGGCAATTCTGTTATGTTTTAATCTTACACACACTGGATAATTTTGTAGAAAAATTGGAATTTGAAGATCTTGACGGCACATTCACCGCTTACAATGCGCGAAAGATCCTTGCAGCGTTCGGTGGAATAATGCGTAACAAAACCAGTTCGGTCAGACTTTATTGCTCTCGCGCTGAGCGATGAAGATTATTTCATCGAAGTCGCGGTGTAAAAGCTTACTTTTGCAGTAATATAAAGCTCTTTGGAAGTTTAACGCTACAGGACATTCGAGGATTTCTATGTATACAAAACACTGACACAAACTCATTTCATTTATGAGCAATATTAAAAGAAGTAAATAACTGAAAAATACAATAACGAACAACTAATTAATATGTAAGATGTCAAGAAGTATATTTGTATCAAACGTAGATACGCACATTTGTATTCAAAAGTATAGTGCAATATATTACACAAATTAAAACAAAATCTGACACAGAACAATTTTCTTTACCCTAAGGAAAGTATAATTACATCATTTGTGGATATGGAAAAATAAAATGGGAGAATAACAGAATAATAATTATATCGTTTATGGAATAAATTGATTTAATTTTCCCAGTTATAATATGCAGATTCCTTACACTAAAACTTAATTTTCAATTAATTTTATTGAAATCTTCTTTAATTTTCAACAAAAGAAATTTTGTTTGGTTTATTAACCAACTCTAATTCCACTTAATTTAGAGCAAATAAGGCATCCAAAACACTTTAAATTTTCTCTTTTTCACGAAACACGGAATAAAAGAAGCAAACGGAATTCTTTGCTGCAGCGTATTATGCTTAAAATTCTGTCAGTTTTTTAACATTACTTCACTTTTAGAAAACTTTTTTTTTTTTTTTTTTTTTTTTTTTTTTTTAGAATTTCGTTAAGTGACGCCTGACAATTTTTTTCCTAAGATTATAGAATTAACTGTTATTTTAGCCTTGGAATTATATAAAAGTAGTGTGTTAGATTAACAAGTTGAATGATTTCTGAAAATTAAATTTATCAATTTATTTAATTGTTAAGTAATTCTTTGTAGCCTATGCGCCATGAACTTCAAATGTAAATTATGATAAAAGTGTTAATAACTGTTGCAATTATAAGTGCTGGCCATAAAATTGCAAATTATTCTTTTCGGTAAAATGCATTTCTGTGTAAGTAAATGTTGTTAATGTTGTGAGCAGTTGTAATGTAAAATAAATTTGCTGCTAATGCATAATACGGACTTCCACAAACGAGAGGAGAAAGAACTTAGTAAGTAAGTAAGATTCCTTTAACATATATAGTAATATTCCTTTACCTACACTTATGGTTTACACATGATTATCCTTAGGGCTGTTCACACAGTTACTGAACTCTTAGCTAAAAAAGGCTATATACTTCCCCACCTGGTACACACAGAATTGGATTACGTCTAGGTGCTTGAAATCACGCGATTATGGCGCCTAAACCACATCCACTAGAAACTAGAAGATCCTTGATTTGGTAAATGGCAAAATAGTGGTTATTTTTTCAAGTTTTTCTCAACGCAAACGTAATAGTATTCACAAGAATGCTGGTTATAAATATTATTAGTCCAAAGGGGCTTTGTCCCTGAAGGACTATTGTTTTCGTTTTCCGATTTTGCGTTGGTTCACTATAAATGTCCGTTTCACTTTTTAAACTGTTGCCACCAAATGTTAGAGTCCTGCATTATATTTGAAGAAATTAAGTAATGAAAAAATCTGAAGAAATGTATGTATATTTCTCGCATTGCGGGAAAACAATGGTACACAGAGCCATCGAATTTTGAATGACGTAATCCTACTGCGAATATGGGCATGTGGAAGCCCAAATTTGTTTTATTATCGATTTCATATTTTGTAAATCTTTAACGAATTTTTGATTAACGAACTCAAGGATTTCAAAGCGAGCAATGGCAACGTTGTACAGAAAAAACATTTTTATCACCAACGCGTGAGACTCTACTGGAAATTCTAAAGATATGCTCAGTTTAAAACTATTTTATGGATTAAGTGCGAAGAACGTGATATTTAACAAATAAAGGTAACAGACAAAATGCTTAAAAAAAGCGCCGCTTTGGACGTAATTTAAAATCTGAGACCTTTCAGATTTTCCTTCTTTTCTTTTTTAATTATTAATTTCATTTTCACTTTTATGGCAGTACATAGCAAACGAGAAACTAATTTTGTCTTTTACAGCAATTCCATTTTTTGGACAGGTAAATGAATATTTCGTCATAAAAGTGTACCGTTAGAACTTCTTTGCTATAATGGTCAACGTACCAGTTACACAATTAACAGTACGTGACTGGCTGACTGTCTGGTCAGATAAATCCAAAGGTTTAATGAAGTGTCCAAATATTAGCATTTTTCTAAATATAGATATTCAGAAGCCAAGAATTATTACAAATCCTTACCGATAAATTCATTAGCTTAAGAAACACATTTTAACTCACATTTAAAAGGGATTGCAGTCGACGGTTTCCATTCATTGCAATCTATAGAGCTAGTAAACTCTATATGAATACATTTTTTTGTTTTGTCACATTTCTTTTAGACAAATTTAGTTCCAGACTTTAGAAATATAATGGCCATTTGTTTTTGCAGTTCCCAGCATTGAATGGTTAGGTTAGGTTATTTAATTACGGCAAAGCCTCGAGGACTATCTGCCTAAGGGGAGGGATGCCTTCGTGGAAGACTATCTAAGGGAAACTGGCTCGTATACACGTTACACATGGGGAAAACCACGAAAACACCCATGCAGCCAGCCCGTTCGCGGGATTCGAACCTCGGACCGAACTACCTGTGTTCAGCGACTTTACCGCTCGGCCGCTGGTGGGCCAAGCATTGAATGGAATATATATACCGAATAAAAGTAATCTTAAACTTAATTTCTTAGCAAGTACATTCAATAACAAAGCTTTATATTTTGTACATAACAAATTTGTTAGGTTTATATTGAACAGTTTTCGTGATCTATAAATTAAAAAATGTCAGTCCTATATATTATTTAAACGGAATACTGCTACTCTTTTCTTTGAAGTAGGATTTGAAAACAATTTTATTGTCTTTAGAAGAACTGAGAAAAATCTTATGTGTAACTGAGTTTTTCTCAAGATATTAACATAAATTACAGCACAGGCTAAATTAAGATCTCCCGTGAAAGAAAGTTTGCAGATCTCATTTATGTCTCTGTAATCATCTGTATTCTATGACCCGATGTACATAACTCAAGTCGTTTCCTGCGAATTACTTCCTGCATATGTCGCAAAACACTCTATCATTCTTCATTAAAAGATCAACCAATTGCAGGAAACGCATGATGTACACCACGAGAGAGTTAAAGGATATAATCAACATTAATTTAATTTCTTAGTATGTACGTTCAATAGCAAAGCTTTATATTTCATATATTATATGCACTGTATCTATGATATAGGTGCAAAATAGTAGATATTTTGCATATAGTAGATATAGTCCAAACTGAAAGGAAATGGTTATTTTCGTCATCTGATATTTATTAGACATGTCTCTTATTATGCAAACTCTGAAACATAAATCCTGTTTTCCTGTCTGTGACCAAGACAAATACATTATTTCAAATGTAAATTAATGCACATTTTTAGTCTTTATATAAAAAAATAATTAGTCAAAATTAGGTAACGTAAAGGAAGAGAGGCCCATTATTATCGGCCAGGAGGGTTGCAGAACACCGGTATATTACATTACGTAAAGGAAGAGAAAAGTACTTTTTATTTAGTATATCAATAAATGTATATATTGTGATTCAGGATATTAAAAAGCAGTTTTATTTCGGGATATTGAAAAGCTGTCATATCCTCCAGAAAAGAATTGTGTTTCTCATGGAAAGCCTGAAAAGAAAATTATCCAACTTAGAAAAGGAATTAAATTTAGTTATGTTTATTTGTAACTGGGCAGAAATTTAGCTCTCCAAGTTAAATATCTTAAATTAAAATTAATCGTGGAGGTATTTCCTGCTACGAAATTTCACCATCATGGAGTACTATTATCTCTTTCTTACAACTGTAGTAAACATAATCGCATGGGCAAAAAGTTAAAATCTTAACTTAGTCTATTTATAGTAGATTGATAAGATCGTGAAGTTTAAAGGTAAACCTTGGAAATTTTCGTTTTTGTGATTTGTCGTATAAAAATCATTCGAGGATTAATATGCTTAAGCATTTTCAAACAGCTTTAGACAACTTGTAAGCAATCTTAAGTTTGAGCTGATCGGTTGATTCAAGAAACAGTTTTCGTATATATGTTAATGAATTTAGAAAACAATTATAATAGATGAAAGAGACGACAAAGATGTTTCAGAGTTTAATTCAACTCTTCAATTCAACTCTTCAATTCAATTCAACTCAAATGTCAGTTTATTTGAAACTTGGTATATGGAGCAGGAGGAGGAAGAGTTGAAACTTGCACCTTGGATTCCACTCAATATGCAATAATATTCAATACAAATAGTCATTAGATTAACAGTATTTTCTTAAATCCAAAATACCATTAAATGAAGAAATTGTTTAACCTTTTCTTCCGCTTACAAATGGGCATCTAGTAAGCGAAAGAAATCCAAACTCGAATTAATTATTATCGTTCAACATTTAGATAGGCAAAATTTAGAAGTTTAAAAATATGTATCGAAGAGACGAAATAGTCAAGAGTAATACTTTTGGTGTTTATTTGGAGGAAAAATTTATGATTTCTTTATAGGAGGCCCTGCTAAAAATGCCACGTAGAAACCCATAAAAATTTTTTACGGGGAATTGTCCTACGGGTACCCATGCAGCTCTGCAGGTACCCGTAGGCCAAATCCCCGTAAAAACCCACAGACAGAAACCCGCACAACTGTACGGGTACCCGTAGGCCAAATCCCCGTAAAAACCCATAGAAAGAAACCCGTACAGCTGTGCGGGTACGCGTAGGCCAAATTCCCATAAAAACCCATAAAAAGAAACCCGACCAGTAGGCCAAACACCCCTAAAACCCATAGAAAGAAACCTGCACAGCTGTACGGGTACCCGCAGACCAAATACCCGTAAAAAACCTGTAAACAGAAAACCGTACGACTGTACGGATACGAGTAGGCCAAATCTCTGTAGAAACCTGTAGAACTGTAGACACTATAAACGAAATCCCAGTAAAAACCCATAGCCAGAAATCAGAACTTTAAGCATATCCATTGGTTAAATCTCCATTAAAAAAATGGATATTTCGTAGGTCTATGCCTCGTAAAAACCAGTAGACAAAAGCACGTACACCTATACAAGCACCCATAGGCCAAATCCTGTAAAAACCACTACACAAAAATCCACAGACCAATAAAGGTACCTCTTGGAAAAATCGCTGCACAAAACAATACACAAAAACCCATAAACAAAACCAATAGAATTATATCATAGTGAAGTAACCATACATAGAATCGTACCTAGAACGGGTATAAGCAGAATACCTATAAAAAGAATACACATAAATAGAACTGTAGATCAAATTTTCATAAAAACATAAACCAGCAGAAGAACATAATTAGCACTGATGAAATGTACAGAACTAAATGGCAGAGAAAGCATGTAGAGTAATTTTAAATAAAATTCAACGCGAATAAATAATTTTTTTTAAATATCTAGAAGCCCACAAGCCCCTGTCCTTCTCAATGCATGTCAATATCTATAAACATATTACAAAATATTTGTATTAATTCTTTTTACAAAATTTTAAACTCTCTTTATATAATTTTGAAAACAAAATGAAAAGAACGATAATAATCAAAGTCATGATTCACAACCATCGAATGATATTATATATATGTAAGAAAAATAAAGAATATGCAAAAGATTAAATTAGCAGCGTAAAATTAATTTTCCTTCTCTATTCTAAAAATAGTAATCTCTCTGCACTGCATCATTTCGAAATTAATTCATGTCATATGAGATAATTTGATGTTGAAAAGGAACTAAAACTCAAACAGTTAATAATAATTTTACAGCAGTAATTGTTATCAAATAAAAATGCATCGAGAACCAAAATTAAGATTTCACCCTTAACGTAACGCAACTGCTTTCTACGCTTTGGCCTAGCTGGATTGCAGTCTGTCTGCTCCTTGTTTCTTACTACACATTTATCAAAAATTTTAATTTTTGGAATAGGCATAAATAATGTGCCAACTTGTTTGTGGCCGCAGCATATTTGCTGAAAGAAAAGTTGAATTAAATCTACCTCAACTGCCAAATTTTTTATTCATTGTGGATTGGAGTTTCAACATCTCTAAGCCATCGAAATTCCTGCTGTTCATTACGGATTCAGCTGCTTGTATTCGACTACAGAATCTTATTACATATATATACATATCATTTTATGGTAGCGAATCATTACTTTGACTGTATATATGTTATTGATTTGCTTATAAATATATACATATAGTACTGTATCTCACCGCATATATTTGTATTTCAGTTCTTTAATTGAGAAATTAAACAATGGTATTTAATCACATCAGCTCGTTTAACAATTTGATACCTAATGAGAAATGTATTGCCAAGGGATGGTACTTTCTAGCATCTGCTTAAATTTTAAGTTACCTACAATGCACTAAACCAAATTTAAAAACAAAACTAAAAGAAGGCCTAAATTTTAGGAAGAGAAACATTATTAAAAAGCAAGCAAAAAGAATAAGGGACTTGCAAATTAGAAATTTAACATAGAGTTCAAATTTAGCATACTTGCTATCCCCTTAAAGCTCGTTTACCACTGATAGTAACACCCTGCAGCTTATTATGACACACATACACATAGATGTTTTGCGTGGAAGAAACAATGAATCCTAGAATATAATGTAGTGAAGAAATAATAATATACAAACACCGTGTCGACCCCTTATTACAATACTTTGAATGTTACCTGTATCTCTCAGGTGATAAATGAAACATGAAGATAAAATATTGTTACGAATTTGGTATTTAAAAAGCTAATGTTAGTTCAATTATAAATTAAATGGTTTTATTTCTCGCGCAGTGCAGCGCATGACGAATATTTAAAGAAAGCTAAACCGGAAAATTGAAAGTACAAGAGTGCGTGCATTAAATAAATAAATATCTCTTTTTGATTTCCAGAAAGTACTAGAAAATTCTAGCGCGTGATTTTAAAATCTTATAAAAGGAGGGAAACATCTCAGTTCGTAGTAGTTGCTTAGTTTGTTGTTGTTTAGAAAACTGCTCTTGTTGATTGTAGCGGATTAGCGTTCTTTAGCTGTTTTGAATTACGTTCTATTGGACATTTGAGTAGTTGAAAGATAACTACTGTGAGATATTGTAATACTGCATGATAATTTGAGAAAATTTAAGAATTTTTGTTGTGATAATAATAAACTTTTGTTCATTTTTCATTGGACTTGTGCATTCATTTCATAACGAAACCGTACGCACGCAACAACTTTTGGTGTCAGGAGTGGGGTTTGAATGCCAATAACAAGAGCGATGGAAGAGCAGTTAAGGCAGTTGATATCAGCCTTTGCCTCGTTTAAATAAGAAATGAGAGAAGAGATGAAATGTAGGTAAGGAAAGATGGAAGGGGCTGTCAACTCCGTTAAGGACGAGATGAAATTGGGCCAAGAATCCGTTAAGGAAGAGATGAAAGTAGGTCAAGACAAGATTGAAGCAGGACAGGAAGAGATGAAAAGGGAAATTACCTGCATAATAGAAAATAAATTTGAGGCTATGGAAGGCAGAATGGACGCGGTTGAAAACAAAGTTGGGCAAATTGAAGAAAACATTTCTTCTGTCAAACAACAAATAGAACACTGAGTTTCGGCCGTAGAACAACAAATCGATTATAGAGTTTCTTCTGTGAAAGAGCAAATAGAAGACAGAGTTTCGGCCGTGGAACAACAAATAGGTTACAGAGTTGATTCGGTCAGAGAAGAAATAGAAGGAAGAGTTTGTTCCGTTCAAAAAAAATCGAGCAACAAATTGATGACCGGGTTTCTGCGGTCGCCAAGTAAGTGGATACTTTAAAGAAAATCGTAGCGACAGCAGGGAGCAATTCGGATGGTTTGAAATTTTTACCAATGCCTGCTTGTTCCTGTCTGAAACTATCTACATATGATGGGAAGACCTCCTGGCAAGTGTATAGGACACAATTTTCTATAGTGTCGGAAGCTAATGGATGGGATTCCCAAGCTAAGGCCTGTCATCTTGCCGCTTCTTTGAGAGCAGACGCAGCGGATATCCTGCAGACTCTTCCCGAAAACCAGAGATTAGACTTTGAAGCTTTATCCGGCGCATTGGAGCTGCGCTTTGGAGAGAAGTGTTTAAAAGACTACAGCAGGCTTCAACTAAAATCCCGTCAGCAGAAGTCCACCGAAACCCTTCAGGAGCTCGCGACGGATGTTGAAAGGCTGTCACATCACGCCTTTTCGGAGTGCCCGACAGAAACAAGAGAAATCCTGTCGCTTCAATATTTCATCGACGGCATCCGGGATCCCGAAATACAGAAGGCTCTACGAATGGCGGATGTTAAAGATTTGAAAAGCGCTTTAGTGTATGCCATGAAATTCGAGGCAGCCCAGCAAGCCACTCGTCGAGACCGCCACCCAGTCAGAGCTGCTCAAATCCAGGAGCCAGGGGATCAAGTCACCGCTCGTCTAGACGATTTAACTAGACAACTGAACGCCTTGAGACGGAATATTGGTGAGAAGAAACCGACCGTTGAGTGCTGGAACTGCGGTGCTGAAGGACAAATACGACGAAACTGCAGAAAACCCCAGGGTACGGATGTTAAGACCGCTCCTAACAAACAGCAGGAAAACTAATTAGTGGCCATCTCGCGGGGCGGAGGTTGCCAGATAAAGAAAAGCCCCAGTTTAAAGCGCTTCAGATTTCTGCAGTGAGAGGCGGCAGTAATGGACTTTTCATAATAGGACATATTAATGGAGTTCCCTGCAATATGACGATAGATACAGGAGCCAACGTTCCCATCATCCGAAAAGATATGGCTCAACAACTGGGAAACAAACTTATCTGGACGTCGCCCTGCGTTACCCTTCAGACTGTGTCCGATGAGAAGATCGACATCAACGGAAAAGTAAATGTTAACATCACGTTTGGAAGTGTCGCTTACCATCACACGGCATATGTAGCAGAGATCACTGATTCTTGCATACTCGGATTCGACTAAGGAAATACAATTTTTCCTTGGACTTTAAAAATAACGAATTGCATTCTACATCTGAGGACATACCGGTATTTGGAGTTAATGATGAAGAAGTTAAATCTATCCACAAAATTGTAGCTCAAGACGATATAACAATACCCGCAAGAACCAAGTTTTTGCTTCCTGGATCCATAGCCGAAAACAGAAATTTCCGCTACGGCATCATAGAATATTCCAATAGCTGAAATAGCTCGAAAGGAGTACTAGTAGCCTCAACACTCGTCAACCTATCCAAAACGGTTATTCCAGTGAGAGTCGTCAATGTAACTGAGAAGGCGAGAGTTGTAAAGAAAGGTGAAGTGGTTGGTGCATGTACGCCAGTAACCAGCGTTGAAAGAAAGAGTAACATCCAAGAATCCGTGTCTTCAGAAAGCATTACATTGGAGTTATTGCAGAATGCGCAATTAAACGATGAAGAGAAGAATGCTACCTATCGCGTCATTAAAGATCTTCAAGTTCTTTTCTCCCGCTCGTCTTCTGACGTGGGTCGAACTAGTTTGACACAACATAGAATCGATACCGGCGATCATCCTCAGATCAAGCAACATCCGAGACGTCTACCGTTTGCTAAACAGGAAGAGGTACGAACACTTTTAAAGGATATGGAAGAAGGCGATGTCATCGAGCCTTCATCAAGTCCATGGGCATCTCCCATCCTCCTAGTCAGAAAGAAAGACGGCTCAACAAGATTTTGCGTCGACTATCGCCGGTTGAATGAGATTACGAAGAAAGACAGTTGCCCTCTTCCTAGAATTGACGACATTCTAGACACTCTTTCTGGAAGCCAGTGGTTCTCAACACTTGATTTAAAGAGTGGATATTGGCAGGTAGAAATACAGCCTGAAGACCGAGAAAAGACGGCATTTACTACGGGACAAGGGCTTTGGCAATTCAAGGTGATGCCGTTTGGACTGTGTAATGCGCCGGTAACATTCGAACGTCTTATGGAGACTGTTTTAAAAGGCCTTTCCTACAAAGCCTGTCTGATATACCTGGACGACATCATCATCGTCGGAAAGAGTTTTGAAGAACATTTAGAAAATCTTAGGAAGGTGCTTCAGAAACTGAAAGAAGCCAATCTGAAGCTGAGTCCCTCTAAATGCAAATTGTTCCGAAAGGAAGTGACTTACCTGGGACATGTCATCTCTGCAGAAGGTGTGCGGACGGATCCTGAAAAGGTATCAGCGGTTAAATCCTGGAAACGTCCCGAAAATGTCCATCAGCTGAGAAGCTTCCTAGGGCTTTGCACCTACTATAGGAGATTCGTGAAGGACTTTTCTTCCATCGCAAGACCCCTTCACAAGCTGACAGAGAGTAACAAAAAGTTTTTGTGGACAAAAGAATGCGAGGATGCATTTAACAACTTAAAGGAGGCTTTAACATCTGCTCCAATCCTGACGTATCCTCAGCTCGACCAACCATTTATTCTCGACACCGACACGAGCAATGAAAGTGTCAGTGCTGTTTTGTCCCAAGAAATAGACGGCCAAGAATGTGTAGTGACGTATTATAGCAAGTGCCTGTCTAAACCGGAGAGGAATTATTGTGTCACCAGGAAAGAGTTGCTCGCCATAGTCAAAGCTGTAGAACAGTTCCATCACTATCTATACGGCAGAAAATTCCTGCTCCGCACCGATCATGCATCATTGACCTGGCTTTTAAATTTCAAGAATCCTGACGGTCAAATAGCCAGATGGATACAGATACTCCAAGAATATGACATCACTATCCGTCAGCGTAAGGGATCATCACACGGAAACGCCGACGCTCTGTCTAGAAGACCTTGCCAAGAAAGCTGCCGATATTGTTCCAGGGTGGAAGCGAAATACGAGCTGCTGACTCCGGTCACAAGACAAATTACAACCTCAACATCGGCTGATCGAGAACCGTGGAGTGATGATGAAGTCAGGAAAGACCAGCTGGAAGACCGCGACATTAAACCCATAATTGATTTAATGGAGTCATCAAACAGAAAACCTACCTGGCAGGACATTTCTATCTGTAGTCCTACAATCAAACAATATTGGGCACTCTGGGATTCACTTCAAATTCGAAACGGCGTCTTATACCGGAAATTTGAATCGGATGATCGGAAGACGTTCCGATGGCAACTTATACTTCCAAGATCCCGCATCCCTGATGTCCTTAAAGAATTACATAGAAGCCCTACAGGAGATCACTTTGGAATAATGAAGACCTTGCAGAGAGTTCGTGAGCGCTTTTACTGGAATAATGCAAAGGATGACGTGCAAAAGTGGTGCCGATCTTGCGATGCCTGGGCAGGTCGGAAAGGACCGAGGAGATGCAGCCGAGGCAAGCTGCAACGTTACAACGTAGGGGCGCTTTTTGAACGTATAGCCTTTGATATCTTCGGACCTCTGCCACGAACTGCTGATGGCAACAAATACATACTCGTTGTCATTGATTACTTCACCAAGTGGCCTGAAGCTTATCCTATTCCTGATCAAGAGGCTGTCACAGTAGCTGAGGAAATGTTACAGCACTGGATTTCCAGGTTCGGAGTGCCTCTTCAGTTACATTCCGATCAGGGAAGGAATTTTGCCTCGGCAGTAATCAAAGAACTATGCTAACTACTCGGTATTGACAAAACTCAAACGACGCCATTGCATCCCCAGTCGGACGGCTTGGTAGAGAGGTTCAATCGAACCATCCTTAGTAACCTCTCATTAGTGGTTTCCAGAAACCAACAGGACTGGGACAAGAAATTACCACTCTTTTTACTGGCTTACCGCAGTGCTGTCCACGAGACTACCGGCTATTCTCCATCACAGATGCTCTTCGGTCGTGAACTTCGTCTTCCTTGTGATCTATTGTTTGGCCGCCCTCCGGATGCTCCTTCATCGTCTGAGGAATATATTCAAGATCTCCAGGCCCGTTTTGAAGTGATGCACAACTTTGCACGAGAGCGAGTCAACTTGGCGACGGAGAAGATGAAGACCCGATACGACACAAGAGGTAATGAACATCAATTCCACGAAGGAGACAAGGTGTTGTTGTGGAATCCGACTCGACGGAAAGGACTTTGTCCGAGATTACAGTCACCTTGGGATGGCCCGTACACAGTCCTAAACCGGCTGAATGACGTCGTGGTTCGGATTCGTAAGTCTTCGAACTCTAAACCTAAAGTCGTTCATTACGACAGGTTAGCTCATTACTATGGCCATAGTACGTAATGTAAATAATTGTAAATAGTATAAGACCATGGTCCTTTTTGTTTTTAAATGTGTATTTGATTTGCATTTAGTATTTGATTTGTTTTATTTATTGCATTTGTTGTTCATGTTGTTTATTATTGTAATGTAATGCTTATTATTGCATTTATACCTTTAGTTGTAAGTTTGGCTTCCTGTCCAGGGATTGTACAGCCCGGGACGTGCAGTCCTTGGGAAGGAGTCAGTGTTACGAATTTGGTATTTAAAAAGCTAATGTTAGTTCAATTATATATTAAATGGTTTTATTTCTCGCGCAGTGCAGCGCGTGACGAATATTTAAAGAAAGCTAAACCGGAAAATTGAAAATACAAGAGCGCGTGCATTAAATAAATAAATATCTCTTTTTGATTTCGAGAAAGTACTAGAAAATTCTAGCGCGTGATTTTAAAATCTTATAAAAGGAGGGAAACATCTCAGTTCGTAGTAGTTGCTTAGTTTGTTGTTGTTTAGAAAACTGCTCTTGTTGATTGTAGCGGATTAGCGTTCTTTAGCTGTTTTGAATTACGTTCTATTGGACATTTGAGTAGTTGAAAGATAACTACTGTGAGATATTGTAATACTGCATGATAATTTGAGAAAATTTAAGAATTTTTGTTGTGATAATAATAAACTTTTGTTCATTTTTCATTGGATTTGTGCATTCATTTCATAACGAAACCGTACGCACGCAACAACTTTTGGTGTCAGGAGTGGGGTTTGAATGCCAATAACAAGAGCGATGGAAGAGCAGTTAAGGCAGTTGATATCAGCCTTTGCCTCGTTTAAATAAGAAATGAGAGAAGAGATGAAATGTAGGTAAGGAAAGATGGAAGGGGCTGTCAACTCCGTTAAGGACGAGATGAAATTGGGCCAAGAATCCGTTAAGGAAGAGATGAAAGTAGGTCAAGACAAGATTGAAGCAGGACAGGAAGAGATGAAAAGGGAAATTACCTGCATAATAGAAAATAAATTTGAGGCTATGGAAGGCAGAATGGACGCGGTTGAAAACAAAGTTGGGCAAATTGAAGAAAACATTTCTTCTGTCAAACAACAAATAGAACACTGAGTTTCGGCCGTAGAACAACAAATCGATTATAGAGTTTCTTCTGTGAAAGAGCAAATAGAAGACAGAGTTTCGGCCGTGGAACAACAAATAGGTTACAGAGTTGATTCGGTCAGAGAAGAAATAGAAGGAAGAGTTTGTTCCGTTCAAAAAAAATCGAGCAACAAATTGATGACCGGGTTTCTGCGGTCGCCAAGTAAGTGGATACTTTAAAGAAAATCGTAGCGACAGCAGGGAGCAATTCGGATGGTTTGAAATTTTTACCAATGCCTGCTTGTTCCTGTCTGAAACTATCTACATATGATGGGAAGACCTCCTGGCAAGTGTATAGGACACAATTTTCTATAGTGTCGGAAGCTAATGGATGGGATTCCCAAGCTAAGGCCTGTCATCTTGCCGCTTCTTTGAGAGCAGACGCAGCGGATATCCTGCAGACTCTTCCCGAAAACCAGAGATTAGACTTTGAAGCTTTATCCGGCGCATTGGAGCTGCGCTTTGGAGAGAAGTGTTTAAAAGACTACAGCAGGCTTCAACTAAAATCCCGTCAGCAGAAGTCCACCGAAACCCTTCAGGAGCTCGCGACGGATGTTGAAAGGCTGTCACATCACGCCTTTTCGGAGTGCCCGACAGAAACAAGAGAAATCCTGTCGCTTCAATATTTCATCGACGGCATCCGGGATCCCGAAATACAGAAGGCTCTACGAATGGCGGATGTTAAAGATTTGAAAAGCGCTTTAGTGTATGCCATGAAATTCGAGGCAGCCCAGCAAGCCACTCGTCGAGACCGCCACCCAGTCAGAGCTGCTCAAATCCAGGAGCCAGGGGATCAAGTCACCGCTCGTCTAGACGATTTAACTAGACAACTGAACGCCTTGAGACGGAATATTGGTGAGAAGAAACCGACCGTTGAGTGCTGGAACTGCGGTGCTGAAGGACAAATACGACGAAACTGCAGAAAACCCCAGGGTACGGATGTTAAGACCGCTCCTAACAAACAGCAGGAAAACTAATTAGTGGCCATCTCGCGGGGCGGAGGTTGCCAGATAAAGAAAAGCCCCAGTTTAAAGCGCTTCAGATTTCTGCAGTGAGAGGCGGCAGTAATGGACTTTTCATAATAGGACATATTAATGGAGTTCCCTGCAATATGACGATAGATACAGGAGCCAACGTTCCCATCATCCGAAAAGATATGGCTCAACAACTGGGAAACAAACTTATCTGGACGTCGCCCGGCGTTACCCTTCAGACTGTGTCCGATGAGAAGATCGACATCAACGGAAAAGTAAATGTTAACATCACGTTTGGAAGTGTCGCTTACCATCACACGGCATATGTAGCAGAGATCACTGATTCTTGCATACTCGGATTGGACTAAGGAAATACAATTTTTCCTTGGACATTAAAAATAACGAATTGCATTCTACATCTGAGGACATGCCGGTATTTGGAGTTAATGATGAAGAAGTTAAATCTATCCACAAAATTGTAGCTCAAGACGATATAACAATACCCGCAAGAACCAAGTTTTTGCTTCCTGGATCCATAGCCGAAAACAGAAATTTCCGCTACGGCATCATAGAATATCCCAATAGCTGAAATAGCTCGAAAGGAGTACTAGTAGCCTCAACACTCGTCGACCTATCCAAAACGGTTATTCCGGTGAGAGTCGTCAATGTAACTGAGAAGGCGAGAGTTGTAAAGAAAGGTGAAGTGGTTGGTGCATGTATGCCATGAACCAGCGTTGAAAGAAAGAGTAACATCCAAGAATCCGTGTCTTCAGAAAGCATTACATTGGAGTTATTGCAGAATGCGCAATTAAACGATGAAGAGAAGAATGCTACCTATCGCGTCATTAAAGATCTTCAAGTTCTTTTCTCCCGCTCGTCTTCTGACGTGGGTCGAACTAGTTTGACACAACATAGAATCGATACCGGCGATCATCCTCCGATCAAGCAACATCCGAGACGTCTACCGTTTGCTAAACAGGAAGAGGTACGAACACTTTTAAAGGATATGGAAGAAGGCGATGTCATCGAGCCTTCATCAAGTCCATGGGCATCTCCCATCCTCCTAGTCAGAAAGAAAGACGGCTCAACAAGATTTTGCGTCGACTATCGCCGGTTGAATGAGATTACGAAGAAAGACAGTTGCCCTCTTCCTAGAATTGACGACATTCTAGACACTCTTTCTGGAAGCCAGTGGTTCTCAACACTTGATTTAAAGAGTGGGTATTGGCAGGTAGAAATACAGCCTGAAGACCAAGAAAAGACGGCATTTACTACGGGACAAGGGCTTTGGCAATTCAAGGTGATGCCGTTTGGACTGTGTAATGCGCCGGTAACATTCGAACGTCTTATGGAGACTGTTTTGAAAGGCCTTTCCTACGAAGCCTGCCTGATATACCTGGACGACATCATCATCGTCGGAAAGAGTTTTGAAGAACATTTAGAAAATCTTAGGAAGGTGCTTCAGAAACTGAAAGAAGCCAATCTGAAGCTGAGTCCCTCTAAATGCAAATTGTTCCGAAAGGAAGTGACTTACCTGGGACATGTCATCTCTGCAGAAGGTGTGCGGACGTATCCTGAAAAGGTATCAGCGGTTAAATCCTGGAAACGTCCTGAAAATGTCCATCAGCTGAGAAGCTTCCTAGGGCTTTGCACCTACTATAGGAGATTCGTGAAGGACTTTTCTTCCATCGCAAGACCCCTTCACAAGCTGACAGAGAGTAACAAAAAGTTCTTGTGGACAAAAGAATGCGAGGATGCATTTAACAACTTAAAGGAGGCTTTAACATCTGCTCTAATCCTGACGTATCCTCAGCTCGACCGACCATTTATTCTCGACACCGACACGAGCAATGAAAGTGTCAGTGCTGTTTTGTCCCAAGAAATAGACGGCCAAGAATGTGTAGGGACGTATTATAGCAAGTGCCTTTCTAAACCGGAGAGGAATTATTGTGTCACCAGGAAAGAGTTGCTCGCCATAGTCAAAGCTGTAGAACAGTTCCATCACTATCTATACGGCAGAAAATTCCTGCTCCGCACCGATCATGCATCATTGACCTGGCTTTTAAATTTCAAGAATCCTGACGGTCAAATAGCCAGATGGATACAGATACTCCAAGAATATGACATCACTATCCGTCAGCGTAAGGGATCATCACACGGAAACGCCGACGCTCTGTCTAGAAGACCTTGCCAAGAAAGCTGCCGATATTGTTCCAGGGTGGAAGCGAAATACGAGCTGCTGACTCCGGTCACAAGACAAATTACAACCTCAACATCGGCTGATCGAGAACCGTGGAGTGATGATGAAGTCAGGAAAGACCAGCTGGAAGACCGCGACATTAAACCCATAATTGATTTAATGGAGTCATCAAACAGAAAACCTACCTGGCAGGACATTTCTATCTGTAGTCCTACAACCAAACAATATTGGGCACTCTGGGATTCACTTCAAATTCGAAACGGCGTCTTATACCGGAAATTTGAATCGGACGATCGGAAGACGTTCCGATGGCAACTTATACTTCCAAGATCCCGCATCCCTGATGTCCTTAAAGAATTACATAGAAGCCCTACAGGAGATCACTTTGGAATAATGAAGACCTTGCAGAGAGTTCGTGAGCGCTTTTACTGGAATAATGCAAAGGATGACGTGCAAAAGTGGTGCCGATCTTGCGATGCCTGGGCAGGTCGGAAAGGACCGAGGAGACGCAGCCGAGGCAAGCTGCAACGTTACAACGTAGGGGCGCTTTTTGAACGTATAGCCTTTGATATCTTCGGACCTCTGCCACGAACTGCTGATGGCAACAAATACATACTCGTTGTCATTGATTACTTTACCAAGTGGCCTGAAGCTTATCCTATTCCTGATCAAGAGGCTGTCACAGTAGCTGAGGAAATGTTACAGCACTGGATTTCCAGGTTCGGAGTGCCTCTTCAGTTACATTCCGATCAGGGAAGGAATTTTGCCTCGGCAGTAATCAAAGAACTATGCTAACTACTCGGTATTGACAAAACTCAAACGACGCCATTGCATCCCCAGTCGGACGGCTTGGTAGAGAGGTTCAATCGAACCATCCTTAGTAACCTCTCATTAGTGGTTTCCAGAAACCAACAGGACTGGGACAAGAAATTACCACTCTTTTTACTGGCTTACCGCAGTGCTGTCCACGAGACTACCGGCTATTCTCCATCACAGATGCTCTTCGATCGTGAACTTCGTCTTCCTTGTGATCTATTGTTTGGCCGCCCACCGAATGCTCCTTCATCGTCTGAGGAATATATTCAAGATCTCTAGGCCCGTTTTGAAGTGATGCACAACTTTGCACGAGAGCGAGTCAACTTGGCGACGGAGAAGATGAAGACCCGATACGACACAAGAGGTAATGAACATCAATTCCACGAAGGAGACAAGGTGTTGTTGTGGAATCCGACTCGACGGAAAGGACTTTGTCCGAGATTACAGTCACCTTGGGATGGCCCGTACACAGTCCTAAACCGGCTGAATGACGTCGTGGTTCGGATTCGTAAGTCTTCGAACTCTAAACCTAAAGTCGTTCATTACGACAGGTTAGCTCATTACTATGGCCATAGTACGTAATGTAAATAATTGTAAATAGTATAAGACCATGGTCCTTTTTGTTTTTAAATGTGTATTTGATTTGCATTTAGTATTTGATTTGTTTTATTTATTGCATTTGTTGTTCATGTTGTTTATTATTGTAATGTAATGCTTATTATTGCATTTATACCTTTAGTTGTAAGTTTGGCTTCCTGTCCAGGGATTGTACAGCCCGGGACGTGCAGTCCTTGGGAAGGAGTCAGTGTTACGAATTTGGTATTTAAAAAGCTAATGTTAGTTCAATTATATATTAAATGGTTTTATTTCTCGCGCAGAGCAGCGCGTGACGAATATTTAAAGAAAGCTAAACCGGAAAATTGAAAATACAAGAGCGCGTGCATTAAATAAATAAATATCTCTTTTTGATTTCGAGAAAGTACTAGAAAATTCTAGCGCGTGATTTTAAAATCTTATAAAAGGAGGGAAACATCTCAGTTCGTAGTAGTTGCTTAGTTTGTTGTTGTTTAGAAAACTTCTCTTGTTGATTGTAGCGGATTAGCGTTCTTTAGCTGTTTTGAATTACGTTCTATTGGACATTTGAGTAGTTAAAAGATAACTACTGTGAGATATTGTAATACTGCATGATAATTTGAGAAAATTTAAGCATTTTTGTTGTGATAATAATAAATTTTTGTTCATTTTTCATCGGACTTGTGCATTCATTTCATAACGAACCCGTACGCACGCAACAATATAATAAACTTAATAATACCCAAAATACAATAAATTATATTTTAACAAAACGAACTTTAAAAAATTTACAAGTCTCAACAAATACCAATTCTCAACGCACAGTTCGGGAATTTAAGGAAATATATAGCGTATAATATTTTATTCCGTATCTCGCTTTTAGTGCTATATAATCTTCCATAGATTTTACATAAATAAAATCTATAACATAATTGGTATTTATACTATATGTAGCTCTTGATGTAAAAAAGATTAACTTTCGTACTGTAAAAATTCCATCTATGTGAAGAAGTATGAATATACTCATTTACAATAATTATAAGTATCTATTTATTAATAACTTATTTAATGAAACTAAATTCCTATAGAAAAATGGGGAAAGTGTAGAATCGCCCACTGCTTGGCGCGTTTTTAAGAATTGCACATACTCGGTATCCATGTACACATTGACCTATTTTCACTTAAAAAAACATCCCATATTGCACAAAAATGGCATTGCGCTCTCCTTTGACTTTATCAATGTACACATCGACCTATTTTCACTTAAAAAGTGCAAAGAAAATTGACAAAAATCCAATTCTTTTTACTCTTGTAAAAAGCGCCAAATAAATAAGTGGGCAAATCTGCACTTTACCCGAAAAAATATATAAAAATACCATTTACCTATATATATTAATAATTTATTATTACAAAAGGTGTTTCATATATCATCTCAAAGGAACATAAATTTAATTAAAGCGATGCATTATTGGAATAAATTTGAGTCAGTGTTTTAGGTATAAGTTATTTAGATTTCTATTGTAGAAGAATACTTTAGAAAGTGTATAGAAATATTATTTTGAACCATAAAAATTCTAAATAGTAAAATTTAAAGTACTGAAAATGTAGCTATTATTTTTGACAGTAGATTATATAATATAAAAATACCTCATGCTGAGCATTTTCTGTATTTACAATGCCAAATGAAATTTATATAGTGCAGTATTTAACGATATAAACAAATCTTCTGTACAGCCTTATACAAATGCAGTTAAAATTACTCTCATTGCAATTAAGCGGATATAGCACATATAGTTACATTTGTTTTATTTACGTTAATATCTATAGAAACACATAAATTTAGTGCAGAAAATTATAACTACCATTTCCGCAGTATAACTAATGAAAGAAAATAATGTTTAAATATTACTCTAACTATATTTGAAAGCAATGCTAAAACAATGCCCTTACAAGACTCATGATCCGAAAAGCTTTGGTTTTAATTGTCTTGTAAAAACTTTCAATTACTTCTGCAAAATTCATAACCACGTAAAAATTACTACACCTAAATCAATTGATTATACATTGAAACTTTGCTAAAACAATCAACTCCACAATTCCAGATAATGCCAGTTTTCTGTAGCCTAACAAAACTATGAGTGATTTTAAGTACTGCTATTTAATTATGTTTCTGACAAATGTATCACTGTCATTTAAGAAAATAACCTCTATATGAGGTTACACTTAATGTAATTTTTTCAAATAAATAATTCACTTTTTATACTCCCAAGGCTAGTACATTTACATACTAAATCTTATTCACAAATCTATTTCTATTTCAAAAGCAATTTATGAAAAACGCATTTGCAATTTTCTTCATCAAATTAATAATAATGAAAATTAAAGTATGCTTAAAAATGATTATATGTGTTTTAACAAAATAGCACAAAATATTTAATGTAAAAATGTGGTTCTAGTCTCATACTTGTAAAGAAAAATAGACCAAAAAGAAAAACAATGTAAGCTACTATGATTATCTAAATTTTCACATAATTTCAGTAGTGGAAAAAAGATTCCTTAAGCTTGAATGTCTTGTCTACCCCATTCAATAAGTAATGAACACATTAAATATTTCAATGTTTACTTCATTAATAAAACTTAACCTTTTTTGCTCGCGAAATATAATTAGTACATTTTTAAGACATAAAAAAACATTCTTTTTGCTCGGCCATATCACATTAGTCGAAAAATTGAAAATTGAATCATGCAAGATCATTTTTAAGTAAGGTATGCTCAAATTTATTAGTAATATATAAATTTATTAGTTATAAATAAGCATATTTAGTAAAAACCCTCTCTAAAACGACCACCTTCGTTTCCAGGTTACTCTGATGGTCTTAAAGAGATCATATTTTCATTCTGTTAATTTTATTGTTTACAAGAAGTCTATTAACGTCAGCTAGAAAAATAGTATAAACCCATATAAACCAACAGAAGATTTATTATTATATTGATACCAGTTAGAAAACCAATAAAAGTCAATATAAACCAATACAAACCAGTAAAAAGTTCTGGCATTGATGTTGGTTGTATGGGTGTCAATTGATACCAGTAAGAAAAACACAGAGATCAATCCAGTAAAAGTTAATAGAGACCATCAAAAATTCTATAGGTACCAGTAGAAAGTTTTACTGGTTTCTATGGGTCATTTTGAAACCAGTAAGAAAAACCCATAGAGACCAACAGAAACCAGTAAATGTCAATAGAAACCCATAAAATCTTATGGGTACCCATAAAAAGTTTTACTGGTTTCTATGGGGCATTTTTAGCAGGGGAGGAGTTAGTTGAAGCAGTGCGTTAGGTTTCATTAAAAGTGTAAAGAAGTTGTTAAGAAATAAATATTCTTGAGAAGAAATAAGTGTTCTTTAAATCCAAGCTAACAATAAATAAAAACAATGCTACGCATTTTCTTCAGTTTTTGAATCTGTTGTAAAAATTATATTTCCAAATAAAAAGTAAATATTATTGCCCAACTTTCAAACAGGTTGAATTTGGAATAATTACTTACCAGTTTTTTATTTGTTATTAAATATTGGTCGTGCATCTATTGGGAATCGATATTCGATCATTCCTTCAGACCTCAGGGTACGAATGTTAACTAGGAAACGCATTCCTTTCTAATTCCGTTTGCCTTCCTGTCTAGGGTCAAGAATAATTAGTTCTAGGACAGGGATCAGACCGTCACTGGGCATAACTAACATGCACAAAATTTCCGTGACAGTCTTTCGCTGTGGTAGCAAATAGGGTTAATGAAAACTGTTGCCCCTGGTAAGCAAGAGTTTTATTAATGTCAAAGGCTTTCGATGCATCTCGTTTTGGATTAATCAATACGTTGTTAGCTGCGAATTAGCATCGGCCGTAATTGCGAGAATGCGACATCTGGGGTGTATTAAAAGAGACGCAAACACTGTGTTTTGTTTCCGTTTGGAAATATTTAATCGAAAAGTAGATTGGAGAGTCTTGCAGTGATTGTGTTCGTCCTTAATGTGCTCAGATATTAATTGGATTTCTTACTGTAGATTCGTATCCTCAGAAATATATAAATTTTGTCGATTACTGTATCAGTAAGCAGTTTTAAAAATTCAGTTGTAAGAGCTTTAGAAAATGATTCTGAAAACATTATTTAAAAACATCAAACTTACATTATTTAAAAACATCAAACTTAAAAAAGTACTAAAAGTGTTTAAAAAATGTTTAAGACTGTTATTTTAAAACCTCCAGCATACTGCTATTTTGTTTGAATATATTTAATCGAAAATTAGGTAACGGAATCATGCACTGATTGTGTTCATCTTAAAGATACTTGAAATTAAATTGGATTTCTTACCATAGGCTCGTTTCCTGAGAAACATATACATTTCTGATTAATGCATCAATAGCCAGATTTTTAAGTAGTTCAAATGTAAAAATAGTTTAACTTTACAAAAGTAATTTTTGAAAAATATACTAAAATATAGCTCATTTTTACATTTTAAATTAGAATGTGTTTCATTCGCGTTTGTAAACATATTTCTATCTTAAGATTTCATTCAAATTTATTTAGTGTTTAAAATGATTCAGTATCATATTTAAAATCTGCATTTGAATTACAAACTTAAGAACTGGATATCATGAATGCCTTAAAAAACTTGAACATGTTTAAATTTTAAAAGTCAAGATCAACAAATGAGATATATTTTCTCCTAGCTTGAAACGGTGCTGTGCAAATGAACTTGAAATGTTATGGTGGTAACTTAGTATTGAAATGACAGATTTCTAATAAAATGCATTAATTGGTTATAATTTTAAATATTATTGAATGCATGCACTTTGCTACGTGTAATATCTGAGGCAATGAGAAAGAATTAAGAAAAAGCAATAGTTAAGAAAGGGATATAACTAGAGGATAATTATCTTTTTTTATTTCTTAGAGTTCTCATCTGACAGTATTCAAAAAATAGATAATGCTTAAAAACTTATTCCAGATGTTTTCAATAACAAAAACAATTATTTCAACATCGCTTAACTGTAGTTTAATTGACATTTTATCTGTAACTATGAAGAATCTATAGATTCGAAAACTATATAAGCAAATATTAGGCAAGAGGATGTACAAACCTAATGTTGGGGTCAAAAATAATCGAATTGTTTATAAATTGGTGAGTTAGCCCAAACTCATCAAATACTAACTGCTATTAAAACATTTATAAGTATTCTTGCAAAGGATTGTTATGTCATAGACTATAAACAGGAATTCCAAATTATAAGTATTAAATATTTTTAAATTCATTAATTAGTGTTCATTCAGTTTACTGATACGTATATAGAAGCCAAATACCTATTAATATATTTGTAACTATCTAAAATCTCTGCGAGGGCATTTGTTTGATTTATTATTTCCTTCTTTAGACAGAAGATAATAATAGTATCCTAACCATATCCAAGATAAGATATTTCCCAGAAGATAATGTCGGCTTCCTATCCATCTCATAGATACGCAAACTGTCTTCTTCAAGTTACTTGTACATTAATATATAAGTAATTTGAAAAAATATTAAATTATGTAACGTAATGATTTACTGGTTAAACGTAATGATATAAGTAATTGCATGTGCGGTACGAAAATCTTGTTAAATACGTTAGAGTTATATCTTCAGTGGTAGGCTTTTGAGACAAAAATGAACTTGTAATATTCTTTAAAAAAAACCTGCTTTAAAACCTCTAGTGTAGAAACCAGAATAACCCAGACTAGACTAAGGCCCGCAGTCTGAAAAGAAATTTCTTTCTTAATTACAAATGGGTTAGCTAATAATTTTAAAAGTAAAGGAGTTCATTGTAATAATTAACACAAATAAGCAAATGATGTATCGCTTACTGCAGTTTCGCTTGAGCTTAATTCGATATTATCAAAATATTGTTGTTACAATGCTGAACTGGTCTTTTTCTTCGACGAAAGACTACACCTTCCCCGCTAAGCGATACACTTCTATCGCGTTCATTACCGTAAAATCATCATCTTGATAATGTCGGAATAAACTTCAACTAAACTGAAATCAGAGATAAAAGTTTTACCTATTTGTGCTAATTATTGGACCGAACCTCTTCCTTTCGTAATTCACATTATACAAATGTGCTCGTAAGGATGCCAAGCAACAAAGAAGGAAATCTAATAATTGTAGTTTGATTATGATTTTATATACTCCAGTCAATAATCAATAGATTTGAAAACTATGTAGGCATTTATAGGCAAGGTGATATATAAACCTAAAGCTGGGGCAAAAGCTTATTAGAAACTAGTGTATTGAGCTGTTTAGAGACTAGTGAATCTGTGTGAAAGTTCATCAAAAATCATAACTATTATTTAAACGCTTAACGGTTACCTTGCTAAAGGCTCATAATAACAAAATAAGGTATTGCAAAGAATTTTCAATCATATGATCGACATGATTTTAAACAACAGTTTTGGCTTCGCTTGAGTAGAGTTGAGCAATGTTTAAGCTTTTGCGGAAAGTCCGGTTAATGTCAACTGCCAATCCTAGAACATTCATTAACATGATAAATGAACTATACGACCTGAACCGTAGTTGCTTAATTGTGAAAGTTTCTCAGTTTCTGCAGGTTAGTAGGGGAGAAGTGGGGAGCAGTGTAATTATATGGATGAAATTATTAGCTACAGCAGGCTATATGACCGCTCTTTAATATTGTTTGCATGCCTACCGTGGCCACATGATGTGTTTCGCATACTTCAAAGAATGGGTGACTCTGTTTTAAACTACTTTATTAAAGGCCCTTGCTGAGTGATCCAAAGCACTCTGTCCTTAAGGTATAACAATTTTTGTTTGGAATTGTGAAAAATCCACTCAAAGGTGGTCTATTCGTTTACTTGGCTGAATTTGGAAAAGCAAGTGAGTAATATAGAGGGTTATAGCTCTTTCCCATAGCTGAAATAAATATGTACATTTTATTATATCCGGCATTTATATATGTTTCGACAAAATAGTAATAATTTAATGACAGTAATATCACATCTGATGTGATTTTAATAATTTAACAATAATAAGATAATGTTCGAAATAATGCTAACAATAATCTTCTTTAGATAATATATTAACCGGGATTAAAATTATTTTATCGAACATTTAACTTTCTTCAGTCGATTTAAAAACATTGTCGTCTCAAAATAAGACGTGCGAAACAAGATGTATTTGTTTGAATAGAAGTCGCTAAACACTGGTTGTTCGGTCCTGGATTCGAAACCCGGCGAACGGGCTGATTGCATGGGAGTTTTGTGGCTTTCCCCAAATGTTTGACGCATATACGAGCCAGTTTCTTTTAAAACGACCCCCATGAAGGCATCATTCCCCTTATGCAGGTAGCGCTCGAGTGCTTTGCCATAATCAAGTAAACTCAAAATAAGAGCAAAGTTAATTCAAAGATTCATAGAAAATTAAGTTTCAGTTGTAATTTTTTAATTAAATTGCTGAAAACTAAGTTCTTTCTATTGGTTTGATTAATATATTGGCAAAAATATTTTTTACATCATGTATCACCGCCGCATTGCTATGCCATCATCACTTAAATACAACAAACATGTTTCCCTTTTTTATCACCTCGAAAAATTGTTGATTTTTTCAGTTAGCGATAAAATCATATAAAAAAAAATAAAAGTCGAATTCACGAAAGCATTTTCTTGCCAATCGACGACGCACAAGGTCTTTCATTTATCATAAATATTATATAAGTACGTCACTCCATACCGTACGAAAATGTATCATTTGTTTAAAAAAAAAGTATTTGGTCTCTTGATTACAGCATTTGAAATAGGTATTGTTTTGTTTAAATAAGATATACATTTTTATTATCATATAATATGTCGATTGTAAAACTTTTAACTCTGCTTCTACTGTAAACTCACTATCTTATGCATCCAAAAAAAGGCCACTGGTAAAGAGGAAGTTTTGTAGTAACGAACATATTCTCTTTATTCGATCTTCTCATTGTATTCCTTCTTTTAACTTATTTAATCGGTAATGCACTTTTTTAATATTGCTGCAAATTTATGTAGATATTTGTATTTGTTTGAATAGATGTTGGTTTTAAGTATTTTTATTATTTTACGCATTGTTTTAATTTATTAGTCAATTTATTTAGTGAATTTTTATTTAATAACTTTATCTTATGTTTTTTTTTAAACGGATGCTTTAAATATTTATTTCATGCATTATCTTGTAAATTTTGTAATTCTGATCAATATTTGAATGATAAAGGTAGCTCAGCAGAATACAAGGTAGGGGCAGAACTCCTCTTCACAAACTTAGGTGACAAATGTGAGGCAAAGATGGAGACATTTTGCAGTTTTCATCCAACTTGGCCGTATTTTGAAATTTTACGGAAAACGCAATCATTTAGTCTTAGGAGGGATTTTCCCCAAAACTTCCAGACATACTTAGGCAAACCTATAAATCCGGTAGAGAGTCAGTTAGTTCAGCATAGCTGATAATATAGCTCAGTGTCCTGTGATAATACCGAGCAAAGCTCAATGAGTAATTTTGATGATTTGCGATATTCTTCTCGCATTAAGGAGAGAAATCGCCTTATTACTAGTTTTTCTCCTTGAGTTACTATTTAATAGCTATTTACATTGCTGTATGAGATTTTATTTCTTCAATAAATGACAATTTTTATCATTTCATGTGGTATAGCTATTAAGGAGATTTCCACGAAGCCATCTCTCGAAACAATATTTTGATATTTTTCTGTTTACAACATCTTGAGTTAAAAAAAGGCCGTATCCTCTGAAGCTGGGAAACACATTTTGAGTTAATCTTTAATTTTATTCTGCAGTAAGTATTTTAGTTTCATGAGCTGACAGTAGATCAATGAATTCATTTAATAGAAAAATCGAAAGATTTGCATGTATTTTATATCTTTAATATTTTTTAATGGTTTTAACTTTTAAAATGTTTAGCGATATACTCTCCTTTGAGATGTTAGACTCCAAGCAGAAATTTTCAAACTGTACATTATGTTCATTTGTTCATAAATATCTTCCGTTTATTATACTAGATTATACATGAATTGTTTTCTCTTGAAAATAATATTTTACATTGAAATATATAAACTTTCCTCAAGATTCCTACGAATCTTCCTAAAACCCGCTTAAGGTTTCTTTATGTTACTAAGAATAGTCTTTCAAGTTTCTGAAAACGCGAAACTTATGCCTAGAATTAAAGACAAATTCCATCTCAGTGTTAAATGCGAAAACCAAGTTCGTGTGGTTTCCATTATTCATAAAAAAGGCTGCAGTAGTCTATATTTACGTAATAGAGTTCTAAAGGGTTGCATTGCAGAGATTTATTCCACGTAACTACTGCATTAAGATTTATCTGCGAGAGTACTGGTAGGTAAATTAATCAATCTTAGAGTACAGTCTGTCTTCCTCATTAATTCTCTTTCCTAATCTCTACATATATATCCGCAGTTGTATAACCATAATATTAGCCTTCTGAGTGTTTACATGCATCAGATTTATAAATATGAATCATACATAACAGACAGGAATTATTTAATAGAAGATAACTGGCTTATATTTAAGTTGTAATCTGAATGCTTCATTTAATTCAGTTTTTTATAACAAAGCATTTAAATATTTAAGTAAGGAACTTTTAAAAATAAATAAAAAAAATCATTGCCTTATGGAAATAATTGCGTAGCAAAAACCAATTACGTATCAAAAAGCAATTGTAGCAAAAATTGTTACAAACTGAAGTATGTATTCGAACAACGGACCATCCAGTAGCTAGCTGGATGTGATAATCACTTACACTCCAAGAGCATGTACAGGTAAATTTAAAATGCGAGTATTTCTTATATGTTCGAAAGAAATTTGTTCAGAACAGAAATACAGGGACGCAAATATTTATCACTGCAGATCACATTAAATACTGCAGATCACAAATGTGCAGTCCATTTTTAAGATATCGCCTTTGAAGATAAATTTAAGAGATAGTTTTCCAACATGGAGGCTATTAAACACCGGTGGAACCACCATATTGAAAGGATATAAGGGTGTGTTATTGGACCGAGATGAAATACGGGAAATGAAAAATTAGTGGGCAGTGAGGATACGCTTGGAAAATGTGACTGTCTGAATATCATTTAAAATAAATATGTAAGTATTCATTTGATAATGCAAATATAAAATCCAATACATTTACAAGAATCCTGACATATTATGACATACAACCCTTCATACGTGTTGATCCAAGTTATCTATATGTTCATTTTCTTTCACTTTAAAAGAGAGTAACATAATTTATTTATGCACTTTTGGT
This sequence comes from Stegodyphus dumicola, assembly GCF_044657685.1. Lineage (NCBI taxonomy): Eukaryota > Metazoa > Arthropoda > Arachnida > Araneae > Eresidae > Stegodyphus > Stegodyphus dumicola. Next base: position 136,200,616 of record NC_140781.1, on the reverse strand, counting down.
TTAAATTTCAAAAAGCATGAAAGCAAATCTCTTTGAACATGTATGCAGTAAGAGCTTTTCAATATACGCCCATGCAGGCGCAGGGACATGTACTGGTTTTGCAAGTTTATTATCACAAATCCTCCAAAAAAGTTGTTATTATTATCATTCTGCACAAGGAATAAATATTCAAAACATTCCTCAAGGAATAAATATTCAAAAACATGACGGAGCATAGTGGGTTGGATTAGATTGGATTATTTAATTATGGCAAAGCACACGAGGACTATCTGCCTAAAGGGAGGGATTCCTTCGTGGAGGACTTTCTAAGGCAAACTGGCTCGTATACACATTACACATTGGGAAAACTACGAAAACGCCCATGCAGCCAGCCCGTTCGCGGGATTCGAACCTCCGGAGCATAGTGGAAATAGAATCTTTCTAAATCGGAAAGGAATTATTGCATCAGCAAGAAAGAATTGCTTGCCACTGTTAAAGGGGGAAAATTCCTTCTCCGAATAAAAAGTGCACCATTGACTAAATTCTTACATTTCAAGAATTCAGAAGGTCAAATATCCAGATGGATACAGAAACTACAGGAATGTGACAACACTATCCGTCATCGGAAAGGATCATCACACACGGAAACGCCGACGCCCTATTTAGACGAACCTGCCCAGAAAGCTGCCGATACTTTTTTAGGGTCGAAGTAAAATAGGAGCTGCTTTATCCGGTTATATGTCAAGTTATAAATTCAACATCGCCTGTCTAGGACACATGGAGTAACGAATAAATAAAAAAGGGTTGGATAACAGCAGCATTATCCCATAACTGACATTGTAGTCTAAAATCGGAAACCTAACTTGCAGGACGATCTATATTCCTTTGACAAAACAGTATTGGATAGTCTGGGTAGTACTCCATATTCAAACTAGCATCTTGTACCGGAAGCTCGAATCGGAAAGGCCTTTCGATGGCAGCTGATACTTCCAAGATTCCGAATCCCGGACATCCTTAAAGAACTATATAGCAGCTCTACAGTAGGCCATTTCGGAATAATGAAGACTTTACGTACAGATCGTGAGTGATTCTATTATAATAAAGCAAGGCTGACTTTCAAAAGAAGTCCCTATCTTGAGATGCCTATGCGCATCGCCTTCGATAACATGTGACCCCTGCCCCTACCTGCGAATGGCAATAAATGCGTTTTTGTTCTCATTCATTACTTCACAAAATGGTTTGAAACGTAACCTGTTCCTGATCCAAAGGCTATCATGGTAGAAAAGGTCAGTTTTGATGTAACTCTTTAGTTACATTCCGATCAAGGAAGAAATTTTATCTCGGCTGTAAAAAGACCTTTGTAAACGAATCGGCATAGACAAAACATAAAACAACACCTCTGCATCCACATTCAAGATGGCATGGTAGAGAGGTTTAAGAAAACCAAACTTAATAACTTCCCTCTGATTGCTTCCAGAAACTAACAGATTAAGAGCCAAGATCCTATAGCCTCTGTTCTTAATGGCCTATAGCAATGCAGTCCGCGAGAATACAGACTTTTCCCCGCCTCAGATGCTCTTTGTTCGCGACCTTCGTCTACTTCGTGATCACTTATTTGCTCGCATTTTGGATGGGCCTTTATCGCCTGAAGAGTATATTCGAGGTACGGTTTGAAGTGATGCACAGTATTACAGAAGAACGAGTTAATTTGTCGACGGAGAAAATGAAGAACCGATACGACGCAAGAGCTACAGGACAGATTCAACGAATATGGCCAAATGTGGTTATGGAATCCGATTTAAAGGACAGGGCTTTCTTCTACAGTCACTTTGGGATGGTCCTTGCACAGTCCTAAAGAGTCTGAACAAGTTCTAATTCTGGTTCTTAAGTCATCAAATTCTAATGCTTAAGTCGTTCATTATGTTATGCTAGCCCCTTACTATGGGCCTAGTATGTACTATTGCCAATACTACCTAGTACTACCCATTGTCTATACCTAGTACTACCCATTGCCAATAATGTCAATAGGTTTAGTAATACCATGGTAAATGTATTACTAAACCTATTTACCAATGTTTGTAAATTTGTAAAGTCGTGCGTCTAATTATGGATTTAGTTTTTCTTTGTGTACGTTATTTGTTTAAATTATTGTTTTGTTGTTGCACTGGTTTTCCTTAGCTTTAAATACGGCTTTATTTCCAGAAATTGTTCTGCCCGGGAAGTGCTGTACTTGGGAAGGTGGTACTAGATTTTATGGTAGAAGTTATAAGCGCCAACTTTGGGAAGAGGAAATGTTATGAATTTTGTATATATGTAAATAGTTTTATTGAAATTATACGTAAAATTTTAGTATCGCATGTATAACTTAAGATGAAAGATCTCAAGAAACGAACTCAACCGGAAAAATTAAATTACAGGGGCAGGTCCATTTAAGGTAAGTGGCTATCTCACCCAACGAGATGTATACTGGATGGTTACACTGGGTATCTGTTATATTAAGTCGTTGATCTCACCGCGGCCAAGCTGACGATAGTTTCAGCGACTATTTTTTGTAGTCAGATTTAGTGAGACATCACCAAATGTTGCCAATCTTCGTTTGGCGACCATTTGGAGACATTTTCTTCCGGTCTATTTGTAACTGTAATTGGCACTGTAATTGAATAACTGTAATTGATCCCAGTACTTAACAATAATCATATCCGGCTCTTCTATGTAACTTTGACGTGTGTGCTTCCAGCAATTTCGAGAAATGGTACTGTAAATTTCTGGGCGGCCGATGGAAAGCTACATAAGATCGGAGACAGCATCAGTTCTCAGCTTTTAGTTCAGAGTTGACTTCGGATTATTGAGATATCTCCGTGGGAGCTTCGCTTTAGATGTTCCCACGTTTAAACGTTTTTAGTAGTTTGAATTTGGTTTGGTTTGCTATATGTGATTACAGCAAGGCCTCAACGGCTATCTTCCTAAGAGGAGGGATGCCTTTGTGGAGGACTTTCTAAGGGAAACTGGCTCGTATACCCATTACGCATGGAAAAAACCACAAAAAGGCCCATGTAGGCAGCCTGTTAGCGGGATTCGAACCTCGGACCAAACTATCAGTGTCCTTTAGTAGTCTGAAGAGGTAGCTACTAATTAAGCTCTGTTATAGTGAGAAGACTTGTACGAGTACTTTTGTGTAAAGTTCCAGATCCGTAAAGTATTTCTTTTTGGAAATAAATTTTATCAGGCTATCATCGGTTCTGTGTGTATTCAATCCATTACGGAACCTTATGCACGCAAAACTATATATTCGGCCTTCGGAAAATTCAATCGCTCATGATCCGCTAATCTGTCTTAAAACTTTGCTAGCAAGAGGTGGGGAAGCTGCAGTTCCATGTAAATGTTTAAACGACAGTTTTGTATTTGCTTGTCTGAACTATCTCTCCAGAATATTCTCGGAAAGTTTCGATCTTTTCCATGAACTTATATCTGTCTATACATCATTTGAATATCAGCGGTTATTGCAGTGTTATGAAGTCTAAATCTTAGCAAAATACAAATTAAATCATCTAGTGTTTGGTGTCTATCACTGACATATGATTCAACGTAACACCTGGGGTTGTTTTAGCTCTACGCATCAAAGACGACTCTTAGTTTTGTTGTTAAGCTAGATTCCTTCAATATGAATTTATATGGTATATTCGCTATGCGTTTATTCGCTAATTCACTATCTGTATTTGGCACTATGTTTCCCAGGGAAAAATATTCTTTCATAGTTTGAATATACTGATTGTAAATTTGTGGCATGGATCTCCTCTCTAAATACTGAAATCTTTTTTGCGTCATTTGGAGAAAATCAACTAAAACATTTCTGACTAAACCATTTCTAAACAACATTGAATGGTAATGTGACTTCTCAGCGTTACGGCAGGAAATTTCCGTACCGAAAGTTGCCTTCCACATTCATTATACATGAAAATTTCTGCTAGCTTTTAATGTATCGGATTTCAGTTTGGATGTATATTGAAAGAAAAGGAATCAAGGTGCAAAATGAAGGAGTCATTTTTTAATTAAAATCAAGAAAATATCACTTATTCATGACATTTTGAGGAACTTTGAAATTTCAGGGCTAAACCTGTAATGCTCAGAGGGTTAACTTCCTGTTTTTATCTCTAAAATGAGAAATTTCAAAATGTTCTTCTCAAAACTTTTCTTAATCTCTAAAAGATTATACATTTGGAAATTTTTCCAACTCCCAGAAAGAATTTAGTAACTTATCTGTATTCTTTTTCAAATACTGGATCACTTGTCTGTGACTCAAAATTTACAATACCCGAAATTATCCATCTCATCCTCTAATTCAGCGCGTATGGAAGATTTGGACCACGTTTGACAGTTTATACCGTCATTAAAAGCCAAAATAAATTTACACCAAATAAAATGACATTTGGCTGAGACTTGTAAAATAATGGATCAACTAATCCTAAGTCACTGAAGTTATCGAAGATGACTGATAGTAAAGATGCATGGGGAATATTATTTATCACCTTAACTAGTACAAACGCTAATGTTGATACGCGAATATAATGTGAGAAGTGAATAATAAATCCTTTTCCATTACTTGTAATATTCAATTCTGTTAAACATGACACAAAAAAAGTAATTATCCTTCACTCGTAATCTCAATTTCTTCCCACAGTGCCTTGAAATAAATTATATTTGAGATCCAGTGTCACATAAACATCTACATTTCACAACTGTCGTTCAGAATTTTGAACTTTCATTATTACAATGCTCAAAACATATGACTGGTTTGATTACTTTTTGCATTCGAATCATAATTAGAAGCTTGAACTATTGATAAAATATCCTTAGCGTTCATTACCTCATTCCTATTAGGGATAAACTGCGTACGCGGGAGCATGCTGTTCAATTGAGTTTTTTTGTTTGAATTATTTACTATGTAAAAAATACTGGGATACTTCTGAAACCAATGTTAACATGTATTTAAATCTCGCATTTTTAGAAAGTACATATGAGATAAACTATTAAGGCTGTAATGATTAAATTTTACAAAATCTATTCTTTGCTCAACCGATAAATTTAGAAATTTCGAGCATTTGGCTAAAGTGTCATCTTTTTACAGCAGCCACAACCCAAAGTAGCAACCAAAACATTACTCGTATTCTGAAACACAGAACTAGTTACCTTATTACTTGCTAATTTTCTGTTTTGAAGTGTTCTTGCATAGTTCATTAAGAATTCAATTAATGCGGTTAGTTTCGGAATACCATTACATTTAATCTGACATTCCAACTATAATTTTGTAGAAGGATCTAATTTCTGTAAAATTGAATAACTCATTAAAGAATCGCCAAAATTATTAATAGTTTGATTCGATACTTCTAATGAGCGAATTACTTCATGAATGTTGACAACTAAATTTAAAATAGGAACAGATGAATCATTTTGAATAGTTGAGAAGCTTAGAAACTGTGTAATATATGCAAAAATTTGCTTTCTCTTATTTGAACATCTTTCATCTAACGGATTCCACGTTATCTCAAAATTACAATCCAAAATTTGAATGATGCGATACGCTTCACCTTTCAACAAAGCCTTCAGATAATGCAATTTTTGAGTATTAGATAAATTTGTATTATTTCTTACACTTACATTGAAACGATCCCTAACCTAATATATTATATGCGATGACAGTTTCAAATCATGAAACGAAAACCTTTTAGAACCTGAAGAAATACTTGAAGATTAAACCTGAAACCTCTTAAAGCCTGAAGAACAAAAAGAAAACATAAAATCAAGAATAATGGGAAAAAAACATAAAACCTCTTAAGAAAGTCGCTTGTTCCACATATGTAACTACAGATTTTTATGGCTTCAAACACGGCAACTAGCATGTGTTCACGATTTCTGACAACATAACTCTTGCAACCAGAAAACACATACAACACAGAATTAAGCATTACACATTACACACTGTACTTCAGAAGCTTATTGTTCATCATTTTGAATATGTAACTACATTTGTTGATGTATAAATAGTTTTTAAAATGAATTATGCTTGAGGCATTCTTCTACTAAAATATTTAACATGGCATTCTAACTTTTATTTTACTAACTCAAATGACTAATAACCACTCCTTCTGTGAAGCTAATACTGTTCTGTTTCTCAGAAAGATAAAATTCCTGAGACTTGTTTTCTTACTTGTAATTTACAATTTCATTTTAAATATGCAGCATTTAGTTTCCGAGTAAGCTATTTTAAATGAAATTTAAAATCCTTAGTACTTAATCAAAGTAATGGTGCCGGGAACTCTCTGGGGTGAGTAAATTAGTTTTAAAATACAATTCCCGTTTGTAATTACTTCGAGAAAAATTCATTTTCAAGAAGCGCTTTGAGATTAAGCAGGTATTTCCAAAGAGATTTCCAAGTTTATGGAGTGTTAAGCATTGAGAACAGGACTTTAAAACGAAAATATTTCTAAGCGATTGCTACATTTATACTGCATTCCAAACACGAATTTAACCCTACATGTTTAATTGAATGCGCATCTGTTATGTTAGAATAATCAGTTTATTTATTGATTCCAATGGAACAGCATTTCTTGCTCGTTTCGAGATGTCGTCCACAAATCATTCTTGAAGCTCCGCATTTTCCTTCAATACAAAACTACAGAATTGAATTTAAATAATTTCATTTTTCATCGTTTAAATATATTGGCATAGAAGAATAGTTTTAAAAGCTTCCCCTTGATTTTAAGAACTAAAATAACATTTTATTTTGAAATACTGATCTTACCGTTCTTGTTAATATTGTTGCTTTTATATACGAGATTTTGTGTTATACTAATTGCATTGGGTTTGTATTAGATTATTTATTAAATTATGGTAGAGCACACGTGAGTTATCTGCCTTGGATGAAATATCTCTATGAAATATTTTCTAAGGAAAATTCGGATTTATTGATGCTACAGATGATCATCTGCAAAATTGATTATTATTGATACGTCATCTGCAAAACGTCTTGCAGTTAGCTCATTGAAACACGCAAATAGAACTTGTGCATTTCCTGGCTTTAACCAATCAACTATTTATTGACGCTGAATTTATATTAGAAAATCACATACTTCATAGATCATTTGCTTTCTAAAAGATGCTTGTTTCCCGGATAACTTAATGAATTATATTCAGCTCGTAAACACAGTATGAAAGCAGAATTAAAATGCTCCTTTGAAATACCGCACAAATAAATGACGAAACGTAGCCAATAAATCTGGAATTTTCTTTTCATGTTGAATTCCCTCGCACACAGGTTAGAAACCTGCAGAACAGAGTTCAAAATTGAAAACCTTTGAAGTATGAATCCAGTTTTTTAACGTATAAATGTATAGGAGGAAGCATTATTAATGTTACAATTAAAGTAATGAATAACGCATTTTCTTTCAATATTACATAATTTTTACTGTTCTTAACTTGAAATAAAATTTGTGGAAATATTGTTAAGCTACATTTTAAAAGGAATATCTAGCAAACGTCAGACTCAATATAATCTATCCAAGGATTTCTGCGTAACTCTTTGTTAACTCTTTTGTTCTAACTCTTGAGCTATTTGTTCAGTATTACAGTCAAGTTGTTGTGTGGTTCGTGTCTTATTTTCCTACATCTTTTCTTTTAAGCATCATCAGAAAAAAAAATCTGAGGATTCCAAATCCGGCGAGCGTTACTGCCAGTTAAAATTCAAAAACCGAGAAATGATGCTATTGCCAGACATTTTTCTCAAGAGACCTAATTTTATCACTGAAAATGTTGAAACAATCATTAACCTGTTGGACTAACTGCATTCTAAACGGTATAGAATTTACAGTATTTTCTTAGCGTCAAAATAATAAAGTATTGTCTTTCAAAGTAAAATTAAGGAATTTTCGTCCTTTGCTTGGAAATGAAACTTTAAATTGTAAAATCTCGAAGTGTTTACTATGCTAGTGTATATATAGTGTATTTAATACAAAAGAAACTTACGGCATGAGAAAGAAATTTTATCTGTTTAAATGAACATCATAAAAATGTTCGGAAGCCGAAAAACGCAAGTAACAAATAATATATCACTTTTGAAGGATAAATAAAATGCTGTATGCATATAAGGAATATATAAAGTGAATAAAAACTTACTCATAAATTTATAAATCCCAGTATAATAAGTTTAATTAGATTACATGTCGAAGACAGTGTAACGCTAGTAGGCATTTATCAGATAAGAAAACACGATGCCTTCAACAAGATTCAAACTCTGGACCTCTTGATGTTAATTACACGTTCTTCCAAATGTGCAAGTTTCGTGTAATGCTATATGATGCACATGGATTATAAGTACTTTAAAAAAATGTTTTTTAAAAACGAACCACGAAGACACACGATGAGCAATGAGAAAATGCCTTTTAATATGAGTTCTGAAAGGAAATGAAAAGGATTGAAAGAGCGGGGGATTGTTAAAACGTAGATGACACATTCTGTTTACAAAATATCATTTGTTAAACTCTGGTCAGGTTTTCACCACCTTAGCTTGCATTAAGAAGCACACTTTTTACCAGCTATTCCACTAACCCTTCTTAGTGCATTTTTTCTCTCCTTCTATAGTGGAATTTTTAGAATAAGAACGTTTCATAATAAAATATTCTTCTATTTTTGGTAAACGAAGACTTTTCTTTTCATATTTAGTGGCATTTTACTAATTAAATGTTTAAAAATATTCCCTGCATTTAAGTTTGATAATTAAAATAACAGTTAATGTTTAATTTTGTGATGAGTTTAATTACAAGAACATCGATTTCTTCAGTTTATGGATGCTTATCGGTTTCAAGAATATCGATCTCTGCAGTTCCTTGATACTCATTTATTATAAAAATATCGATCCCTTTATTTCATCGATGGTAATTTTTCATCTTGTTTCGAAAGAAGTCCCTTTTATTAACGTTCCGTGTGGTAAAATTTTTAGAATCATCTATTTGCATGTATGTATGGCTTTGTTTCGTGCAAAAGGTTGCTTTTTTTCAATAATTAGTATATCAGTAATAATATATAGAGCATAATGTAATAATATGGTACATATTTAAAAATTATTAAATTAAAAAGCGATCTAATATTTTAGAGCACAGTTAAAATCCTTTAAAACTATGCAATTGTTCTAACTGAAAAATATAAAGCATTAGAATTTCTATAGTGGGATGCAAAATGTATCCAGCCTGTGCTTTAAGAATGTGAAGCAATCTAAATTTTCCAGTTCATCATAATTTAGCGAGAAATGAAATATTTTCAATATCTTATGTAAAATAATGCAATCAGAAACAACAAGTTTCTTCAGTCAGACTTATAAATTTATTAATTAAATTTTACAAAGTATTGCTTTTTTCCTTAATGCGATGAAAGATTCTAGATTTAATCCTATTTGACGTTTAGTTTAGCATTTCTAATTTACTCTGAATGCAAATCCCAGTTTATGTTTTACACTAAGTTTTAATGTTACTATTTTTAATATCATCTTAAATTAGAAAAGATGAAGACACTCTCAGTACGGGTTGCCATAATACCACAACACTGAAGGTAAATAAAATTAGCCTTATGGCCTGTTATCGCTATTTTGGTGGTTTTTAATTCAGGAGATACTCAATTCTCGAATTCTATTCAGCAAATTCAAATTGTTCTTTGTTAACTAAGAATTTTTTTTTTCCTGTTGAATACCATTTTTCCACAGAACAGCGTTCTTCAAATCAGATTATGAGGAGCATTATTGGAATTCGCTGAATAGTTTTAATTTATAGTTCAAGTTTTAAACCATAAATAGATTTAATTGTAAAAAATGGTGATATACAAATTTTATAAATTTTAATAAATATTTTATGAAGCTAATTTTCTGGAACATTTCTGAAAGAGACCCGTAAGTTATTCAATATTAGCTTTGCATTACATTTATTAAATTTTGTAAAATTTAAACTTTAATATATATTAAAATTATATGCATTTAATGGATATAAATTAATTTTTATAGTTTAATAAATTTAAGAGAAATAGTATTTACTAAAAATAATTTATTCTAAATATCGGAACAATTTTAATTAATTAGTTAGTAATGTATTAATATATTAGTCTAAAAATGATGCACTATTGCATTATTGATTATGTCACAAAATTTTAATCTTAATTGAATGTATGGTAATTGCTATTTATTAGTTACAATTATTTTACTACAGTAATTTATCTTATATTAGAAACGGCGAAGAAAACAATGTGCGAAGAAAACAATGTGGACACACTCAGCTGATCAATGTTTAACAATGTTTTTTAACCGAAACACTACGTACTCTGAAGTTTTGATTGAATTCCATGAGTTGATTTATTTTGTTAACTTTTCTGCTCATTGTTGCACAAAGTTTGAGTTTTGTTGTAAGATAAAGCAATAAAATAATTGATCCATCTTGGTTTAATCTTCATTTAATATTATTTATATATTATTTAAATTCATTTAATCTTTGTTTAATTTTATCGCCAAGTCTAGCTTTAAATTTATTCTCGACATTTTAATTCTCCCATTTTCATTCTCTTGTAGTTCATACCGTAGTTAAGTTTCAAGCGTTCACTTATTCGATTCATTAGAGAATCGGGAGATTACTAGTGCATTCAGAAACAGCAACAGCTTCTTCAATCAATTTTATTGATGAAATTTTACAAAGTACTGAAATTTTAGTAACGTAATGAAGCTAGTGATAATCTTATTTGAAGATCCATTTCAAACCCAATCCAAATTTGACGCTAAATATTAATATAATTATTTTAACGGCATGCAAATAGAAAACGTTTTTAAGTATGTTATTTTCTTTTTTGATTGAATAGGAAAATTGCGAGGCTAGATTTACCCGAAAGCTATAGGTTTTCCATCGATAATATAGTAAATTTATTAACAATAAAAGCAGAGTGCATCTAAAATTCTTTATGACAATGTAACTGGGGCATACATGTGTGCATAGTTTCTTGTGCTTTCATTGCAAGTGGTTACGTTGAGAATCGTAAAAAAGATTCAACTTACTACATTTAATAACAGAGAACCCAAAGAAGGAAAAAAAACTATAAGGAAACGTTTTCTTGCGCAGATCTAAATGAATATAACAGATACGTGTACAGGTGATACTTTTCCGCCGAACAAATAACTGTTATCTTCATATCACCTCGCACTCATGCTATGGCTCTCAGTTAGTAATTAATTCCTATCCGTTAAGAGTTAGTAATTAATTCAGTTAGTAATTAATTCCTATCCTAACTCAGTTAGTAATTAATTCCTATCCGTTAAGAGAAATAGTATTTACTAAAAATAATTTATTCTAAATATCAGAACAATTTTAATTAATTAGTTAGTAATGTATTAATATATTAGTCTAAAAATTATGCACTATTGCATTATTGATTATGTCACAAAATTTTAATCTTAATTGAATGTATGGTAATTGCTATATATTAAGACATTAGAGTTCACTATTACGTAATAACTTTATTTATCAGTGATATTACAAAAGTGCGCTAATCGTCACCATATGAAAGCAAATCATTTAAAAAACTAATCTGTCCATATTTATAAAAGCATTTGAAACAAGTGTTATTTTACCCGATAACTGTTATAAAAAGTACCGTTCTAATGTCGTTTAATGCTTTGTAGTAAACATGTGAATGTGATTAATCACTTGGTTAAACTCTACGGATAAAATCAAGCAATAGTTTCCCGTATGAAAAAGAGATGGTAAAAATCTTAAAATTTCTGTGCAATTAAAGTTCTCATTTACTTACTGTGTCCGCCATTGCAGAGTCGCTGAACATCGCAGTCCGATTCAGATTTGAATCACGAAAACCGATTTCTTGCATGGCGTTTTCTCTACGATTAACTTTAGGTATGAGCCAGTTTCTTTTAGAAGCTCTCCACGAAGGTATCCCTTTTCTTAAGCAGCTATCCCTCTCCATATTCGGCTAAACAATAAGAGAATATAGCTGCTCAAGGGAAAACGATTAACAGCATTTACTGAAAATCAGTGGAACTATCAAACTGGACATAACACTGGCGGGGGGCGAAGGAAACAGAGAAAATAGTTTTTTTTTTTTTTTTTTTTTTTTTTAAATATCCTATTCTTTTAGAACAGGACAATATGATTCAATTAAATTAATTGCCACACTGTAATGATGTTAAAGTGTGTAAGTGCTGAAAATAAGGTTTGCAGTACCAAGAGGAGTCTATCTATATAACAGAAATTATATGCGCAAACTTCTAAAAATTTTTAACACAATCTCCCTGCAGGATAACACAAATCCGTCCATATTTCCTCCGGCTTTAATATTCCCTCATAAAAATTCATTCCGCATGCTTTTCACACCATTCTACTAAAACAGAGGATACAACAACTCTCCATGGAAAAGATTTTCCCTGAAAATTATGCTTAATTTACGAGGAACGTTTTAAGTCATCGAAACTTATTATTTCGATGCATTTCTGTATTTCGAAGGCACAAGACCATTTGAATTTCAAAACCATTAGAATCAGCTTATTCAATTTGAACTTCCAAAGAGTCATGTCTAGTATTTAACCACTTGTCTATTCTAACAACACAATTAATATCGTGGTATAAGTAGATGTCACTTTCTGTATTTCATTCCATACAAGCAATTTGAGTCAAAAGCAATGACCTGTGAATGACGACTGATAAGAAACTTCAGGGAGTCAAGATGGTATCCCCGTGACATTCCACGTCTAATTCATTTTCCGTAAAAGGGCACACCCTATACTCATCTCCATGCAGTCTGAATAATTAAAATCAGTGTGATATAAAGTTAAAACTAAATTGCTACGGTTACAAAAATTAGCCCATTCCATTGAATTTGAGATACTGGGACATGCATCTAAGATATGACTTTTAAAAGCACACAATGATTCTCGAAACAGTCTCAAAAGTTTTATTTGAACGGATAGTTCTTTTATTTGTTTAGTAATGATTTCATTTACTCACATGAAGTTCTTAAAATGTGAATTTAATTCAAAACATTTCTTACACAGAAGCTATATTTAAGTTTTTATCAAACACTGCATTGAAAGCATGATTTCTTTATTTTTCAAAGCAATTTATTACCATTAATATTACAAGGCATATCTGGTGACATTATAAAACTTAAATTCATAAAATACACTGCTTGCCATTAAAACTACAACACCATGAAGAAAACCATTGTTGGAAGATGGCGTTTGGCAGGCCTCGAATATAGGGCATTACAACTGGTTGTAAGGTGTCAGAAATGTCCCAATCTGCGTTCAAATTACCGTTGATCCGAACCAGAAATGTGCGTCTCGTATACCCAATGGCTATCCAAACCATCACACCAGGTGTTGGGCCCCTATGCCGATATCGAATGCAAGCAGGTGACGTGTCGTCTCCCAGAGCCTCCAGATACGTATACGGCCATCAGAATACTGCAAACAGAAACAAGACTCATCTGAAAGGATAATTGTGCCACTCCTGTTTCCAGCTTTTGCACAATCATGTAAAAAGAGAAAGACAGCACCAGAGTCGTCATCTCTCTCTATGCTGCATTGTCAAGGGAAGACGAAGTTATGGTCGCCGTGTTGATAGTCCACACTGCTGCAAACGTCGACTCACCGTACAAGCGGATATGGGGCGTGCTGCAAACATGACCATTTCCTGCTAATGTTACGTGATGTGGATGTACGGTTTTGCAGGGCTGACCTCACAATATGTGTATCCTCTCTGGCGTTAATCCAGAGAGGGCGTTGAGATTCTGAATTCAGTATGACCCTCTGCAACCCATTGATTGCATATTCGCATGACAGTGGTTGGATGTCGACCAGTGCAACGGGCGATATCAGGGAACGATAATACACACTCTCGGTAGGCAACGATCCCGGCTCTATCAAATTCCAGCACCTGTTGGTAAGCATTTCTTATTATTACTCGAGGCATAACACGATATTCTGAGCAAACTCCGACCTTAAAAAAGCGCTTTCGAATGAGAAACTACACAACTTTTCTTACTACACAACTTTTCTTTTATGCAGATGCAGTTTCTCCCTCCTGCGTCTTCTAAAATGTGCTGAAATACTAATCATTTGCATATCCCGAACACTTCTTCCTTTCATGTGATTTTGACATTCATCAGATTATTCATCCCTAGTGTTGCAAACTTAATGGCCAGCAGTGTAGAAAATTCTAAATATTATTTGAGGCTATAAATGGTATTAAGCTTATAGAAGCAAGAAACAGAAGTCATCGATGTTCTGTTCAAGTTTGGAACTCCTGATCTTGAGACGGCTAGCCGGACGCACTACCACTTGCACCACAAAGATATGCAATGGGGAAGACGAAAGTTCCTTAAAAGGCAAACCTTTAAATGGCATGCTTCACTGAATGCGAAATTACACATATACTTTTAAAATTTGTTAAAGTGGCATAAGATTTCAGATATCTATTTCATTTTAGTGCATACTTGATGAGTGCAAAACAGAAGCATATTTTCCTGTCTCATAGACTATTTCGGGTATCATCTATGAATTTAATGTATCATAATATCCAAATTTTAGCTTATTATAAGAATCTCTGCAAAGTTTAGTGTAATTGACATGTTTTTGTTTATGTTAAAGTCTATTCTACATTCCTAATACATTCTCGGCTTCCACGAGAATATCTAAATGTGTATAGTAAATTTAAGTTGCTTGATTTGATGCTACTGTTGCGGTCATTTTAGGAATCTGTATTTGTAGCAGAAATCAGAACGAAAATTAATCGTGTAGGTTGAAAAACTTAACTAAATTATTTAATTAAATTGGAGTTTAACATTAGAAGGTTATTTCATTTTTACTGCTCATCAAATGTTATTACTTGAATCTTCCTTATTGAAATGACAAATAATGATAATTAATGGAAAAATTCCAACGTAAAATTTAGAATTAGGCAAAAATGCCGCCTTAGTTTCGGGTAGGTCTCTCTTCTTGAGAAGCAATTTTTTTTTCTTTTAAAGTAGAGTTACCTTTTTAAAATTTCTACCTTTTTCCCTAATTTTAATAAAATATTGTTTAGACCCGTAGAGAGAAATTCTAAACCAAAATAACATACAATAAATATATAAAAGTAAATAATAATTCCGCAACACAATGAAATCAGCTAAAAAATTAATAGGGAGTCATAAATTCTACTATACAGTTATTTTTCAGTCACTTTCATTTTCGAATCACTGAACTGTGTTTGCAGAAGTAGTGCTATGATTGATAATTCCATGGAGTTGTGAATGTAAGCTAATTCAAATGTTCTTGTTCGCGCCTGCGCATCTGTAATGTAATCCACGCATGCGCATCTGTAATGTGATGATCAAACGAGTTTGAGAATCGCCATCGACGGTGTAAGAGGGTTGGTCACAGCTATGAGTTAATGAGTGATTGTAATTAATTATGAGAATTAATAAAGAATCGAACCAGCGAATTTATTTAGTGTGTGTTATTTGGGACGAGACCCCAACATATCTGGTCGTAGTCGACCGGAGTGTGAGTTTGTGCATGAATAAGTAGTGTTTCGTTTTTGAGAACACAGGAGTGTTTGTGTTTGCCAGTATTCCAAGCTTGTTCTTTTCAACGAATATCGCTGATTTTGGATACGGATATTCATCAAAAGTGAATCACTGCAGAGGTAAGTGATTCCTCTCTTGTTAATTCTGTACATTCTGTGCTTGTTCTGTTATAAATAACAATGTTATTTAAGGGTGCTAAAAAAGAAGATTTAAGGCTTATTGCCTTAGAAATAAATCTAAATGTTGACGAAAAAATGACTATAGCAGATTTGACTGATATTATTGAGAATAGTGAAATTTTCAAAACTAAACAAGATTTAGTAAAAGAGATAGCAAACTCTATTATCGAAAATAGAAAACAGGAAGAGCAAAAAGAGCAAAAACTTGTCGAGTTAGAAAAAATAAAACTTGAGAGATCAAAGAATGAGTTAGAGTTGGCTAAGCTTAAAGCAGAAACTAAACTTGGTGGTGTAAGCGAAACAGAAACAAAATCAGAGTCACTAGATCAATTAATAAAAAGTATCAGAACCTTAACTGTAAAAATTCCTATACGGCCTGAGAGTTGGGGATTTTTCTTTTCGTCATTAGAACGAGCGTTTATTACAAAAAATGTTTCGGAGGACTATAAAGCAGAAATTCTGTTAAATCTGTTAGGAGACAAAGCTTCGAATATAATAACTTATTTACATGATAAGGATATCGCGAATTATGAAAGAGTAAAAGAAGTAGTTCTGAAGGAGTTTCAGCCAACACCATATTCGTGTTTAGAAAACTTTAGAAAAACTGTTAAACAACCACATGAAACTCATGTGCAGTTTGCTTCTCGCTTAGTAACTGCATGGGATTATTATTTAAAATTAAGGAAGGTAACTGACTTCGAGACCCTCAAACAACTAATAGTTTCAGATAGGTTATACCAATCTTTAGATACGGGAACAACTTCTCACATTGCTATGAGGCAAGGTGATTCATGGTTTTCACCTAGTGAGTTAGGTAAAGAAATAGATTTATATTTCACGTCACGAGGAAAACCTCTTACTGAGAATTCTCATGTTAATCGTAAGTATAATAGCTCAAAAAGTTTAGCTAAAGTGTTTTTATCAGATGTTATAACAGAGAACTGTATTTTATGCCACGAGAATCACGGATTGGCAAAATGCCCATCGTATTTAAAATTACCGGTACAAGAAAGAGTACAGGTTGTGAAATCTAATAAATTATGTTTTAACTGTCTACATATGCATTCAGTATCAAATTGCCCATCGAAATATTCTTGTTTTTGTCAAAAACGGCATCACAAAACTATTCACTTTCCGAAAGCAAATAATATCGTAAAGGAGAAAGAATGTTCTTCATCGGAACAAAATAAAAACAAAACAAATGTATCTGCCTGCAACATTCCCAAACGAGATGACTCATCGACCTTGAATGTTAATGCGCAGGAGTTCGTTCAAAAGGCATTTATTAGCAATTATTCGAATAAACAGAGTACAGTTCTGCTTTCAACAGTCGTATGTTTTCTAATTGATAACGAGGGGAAAAAACACAGAGTGAAGTGTCTGCTGGACGGGGGCAGTATGTCGAACTTTTTGACACGGAATCTTATTGAGCATTTGCAGTTAGAGAAAGAAAAAACAAACATTTCCGTTTCGGGAATAAATGATGCTACTTTAACAATAAAGCATAAAATTAATGCTTCGATATACAATAAAGAAGGAACTTTTATAAAGAATTTGGACTTTTTAGTAATTCCAAAAATAACTGCTGATTTAACACCTTCGCGGAAAATTAAAATTTCAGTGCAAGATCTTCCTAATTTAAAATTAGCAGATGAAGGATTTAATGTTCCAGAAAGGGTAGATATGTTGTTGGGAGCGGGAGTTTTTTATGAACTTTTGAAACCGAGTCAAATTCGAATGAATAATCCTGATCTTATTTTTCAAGATACAGTTTTTGGTTTTATCGTGTCTGGAAGTATTCCAACAGAGACTGAAAACAGGGTTCATTGTGGGTTGATAAAGGAAGAAGATAACTTAGATAAAACTCTTAGAAAATTTTGGGAATTAGAAAATATTGAAACTGATAAACCCAAAAACAAAGAATTTTTAATTTGTGAGAAACATTTCGTAGAAAATTATACACGAGATAAAACGGTAGGTACGTTGTTAAAATGCCATTAAAGGAGGATCCGGACACTTTAGGAAGTTCTAAACAAATTGCAACGAGTAAATTAAATTCCTTATGGAAACGCTTAGTAAAGAATCCCGAATATTTAAAATTATATTCAGATTTTTTAAAAGAATATCAACAGTTAGGACATATGGTTGAGGTGAGTGAAAGCGAGGAGGAACGAGGTTCATATTACATTCCTCATATTGGAGTATATAGGGGAGAAGAGAAAAGTAAGTCGACTGCCTTGAGGGTAGTATTTAACGCTTCTTCTTTGACAAGCAAAGGAAACTCTCTAAATTCTATACAGTATAATGGAGGTGTGATACAAGATGATTTATTCTCAATTATGCTGAGATTCAGGAAATATATTTTTGCTTTCACTGCTGATATACAAAAGATGTATCGAGCTATTTCTATCCATCCAGATCAGTGGAAGTTGCAAAGGATTTTATGGAAAGAAGCCATTGATAAGCCAGTTAAAAACTTTGAGCTAACCACCGTTACCTATGGAACTGTGAGTGCACCATTTTTAGCAATGAGGACACTTGTACAGCTGTCAAAGGACGAAGGAGATAAATTTCCTAAATTTCCTTTAGCAGCACCTGTACTGAGAGAAGACATGTACATGGACGATATTCTATCTGGAGCTGAGTCGCTAAGTTAGAACTTCAAAATCAGTTAATAGGCATTTTGAAGAGTGGAGGTATGTTACTCCATAAGTGGTGTAGTAATGCTACTGAACTGTGTCAAACAAACGACAAAACATATCCCTTTGGTAAATCAGAAGAATCTAAAGCATTAGGTATTTTATGGAAGTCAAAAGGAGATTGTTTGAGCTTCAACGTTAAAATCGAAGACAACGTAAAGGTTACGAAACGGCAAGTGTTATACGTCATATCTCGCATCTTTGACCCATTGGGTATAATTTCCCCAGTTATAATTGTAGCAAAAATATTTATGCAGAAATTATGGCTGTTAAAATTGAGCTGGAATGATGTTTTGCCAGAAAAGGAAGCTAAAGAATGGAAAGAATTCTCCACTACCTTGCAGCTAATTAACAACATTGAAGTCCCTAGATGTATTTTATTACCGGATAGAATCAAGATTGAATTACGTGGTTTCTGTGATGCCTCAGAGGCCGCCTATGGAGCAGTTATCTACTGTAAAGCAACATCAGCAACAAAACATACATCAGTGAGGTTGGTGTGCAGTAAATCGCGTGTCTCACCCCTAAAGAAGACTACAATCCCAAGACTTGAGCTTTGCGCAGCAGTGCTATTAGCTAAACTGATGCATCGAGTGAAATCATCGTTAAAATTGGAGCTTACTACTATCCACCTTTGGACCGATTCTATGATTGTGCTGTCATGGATCAACAAAGAGCCACACCTGCTCAAGATATTTGTTGCAAACCGGATTTCAAAGATACAGGATCTGACTGAAATAGCACAGTGGCATCATATCGCTTCTGAAGAAAACCCATCAGATCTCATATCTAGAGGTATGTCTGCCAAAAAACTGCAACTAAGTCAACTGTGGTGGAACGTGCCTGACTTCTTAATGAAGGATGAGTACCCTATAAGAGTTATACCTGAAGCAATTACTGAAAAGGACAGTAATGAACTTAAAAACTTTGCTGATTCTGAACTATCTACATGTTTAAATCTGAATATGAAAAATTTTGTTAATGATTTATTGAATTGCAGTAATAAGTATTTAAAATTAATTCATATTATAAGTTTTTGTTTTAGGTTTTACATGAATTGTAAGCTAGAACAAAAGCAGGTAGGTAATTTACAAGTGGGAGAATTGAGAGCAGCTGAAGAAACTTTAATAAAATTAGTACAGGGTGAGTATTTTATGAATGAGATAAATGATCTTAAAAAATCAGGTATTGTTCCAAGAAATAGTTCTATTAAAAGTCTTAACCCTTTCATTGACAGTAATGAACTGTTGAGAGTTGGAGGTAGATTAAAAAATAGCAATTTAACTTATGAGAAAAAATTTCCTATTATTCTGCCTTCTAAACATAAATTAACAGAGTTAATAGTTAATTACTATCATTTAAAATATTTGCATGTGGGTCCTCAATCTTTGTTATATCATATAAGAGAAAAATTTTGGATTGTAAGTGGTAGAAATGTTTGTAGAAAAATTGTAAAAAATTGTATAATATGTTTTAAAGCCAATCCCATTGTAGCTCAGCAAATCATGGGTGATTTACCCAAGGAAAGAATCACAGCTAATCTTACATTCAATTGTACTGGAGTTGACCTCTGTGGCCCATTCTTAATTAAGTACAAAAACCAGAGAAAAGGTATATATCAAAAAGTTTATGTGTGTATATTCATTTGTATGGTTACTAAGGCCATTCATTTAGAGCTGATAACAGACCTAACATCTGAAGCATTAATAGCTACCTTGAAACGTTTCTTTGCACGAAGAGGTAAAAGTTTAACACTATTTATTGATAACGCTACGAATTTTGTAGGTGCAAATGCAGAATTAAAGAGATTAAACAAAGTTTCAAACGACCAATTACCAAATTATGTGTTTTACCAATACAAAAATGAATATTGTCCTTATAGTCATTGTACAGTATTGAATGTGTTTCACATAAAATGTCATTAAGTAACTGAAATGTTTTATTGTATTGCTTTGAGTTGTACGCTAATGTATATGGTGAATGTTTAATTATAATAATGATTTTTATGTAATAGTACTTATTCAAAATTGATTATGATATACTTGTTTAATTTTTTTATGCTATACCTTAATTACAATAGTTGAATGCTAAGCATTGCAACGCGGGGCGGCATGTTCGCGCCTGCGCATCTGTAATGTAATCCATGCATGCGCATCTGTAATGTGATGATCAAACGAGTTTGAGAATCGCCATCGACGGTGTAAGAGGGTTGGTCACAGCTATGAGTTAATGAGTGATTGTAATTAATTATGAGAATTAATAAAGAATCGAACCAGCGAATTTATTTAGTGTGTGTTATTTGGGACGAGACCCCAACAGTTCTCATGTATAAAGTCCATTCATTTAATATCGATGAGTATAAAGAAATGTCAAGGAGCACACTCAGAGATTCTGTTTCGTGTATAATTTTCAAAACAGCTAAGACAAATGCAGAAATTGATCTAAAAATTACAAACATAAAAGAATTCTTCACAGTCTTTGACGTAATCACTTTTCATAAGAGTTACATGTGAGATTTATTAGATTTTATTTCTTGATAAGAAATAACTACGGAGTCGATAATTCATTTACAGCCTGCTGCAGTCCTAACGGCATTATAGCGGTCTATTAAAGCAAGAATTGCTATCCGAGGTTCCTTCATTTTTTAATGATAAACATCTGTATTCAATGATTATTGTTTATTTATTTAAATTCCTTATTTAGTGTTATTGCACGTTATATTTGTAGACACATTAGGTTATTTCGAAGCAGTAGACATAAAAAATATGCAAAGCCCTCGCCGGGACTCAAATTTCGTACCTCTCGAACACTCACCGAGTGTGCTGACCATTACACCACGAAGGCATGCTAAGAAGGCGGAAGAAATACCTTATATACTCATTCTTTTTATTTAAGACTTTTTATTTAATTTTATTTATTTATTTATTTTTATTTAATACTCATTCTTTTTATTTAAGAAGATTCTTTTTATTTTATTCAAGACGACTTGTGATTAAGGGACCCAATCGCCAAATCCTGATGGTGGGGAATCATTATCCGCCACCTTTTTTTTAGTTCGAGCACCACTGCAGAGACATTAGGTTTTTTTTTTAAAGCAGGAGAGATAAAAAATGAGCAGTGCCCTCGCCGGGCCTCGAACACTTCTCTCTCGAATATGCGTCGAGTGTGCTGACCATGAAGGCGTGCTAAGAAGGCGGGGGAAATACCCTTTAGTGATGCGTATATATACTTGTAGAGTCATTAGGTTTTTTTTAAGCAGGGGAAGTGAAAAATGTGCAGTGCCTTCTCCGGGACTGCT
Source organism: Stegodyphus dumicola (assembly GCF_044657685.1). Classification (NCBI taxonomy): domain Eukaryota; kingdom Metazoa; phylum Arthropoda; class Arachnida; order Araneae; family Eresidae; genus Stegodyphus; species Stegodyphus dumicola. The sequence continues at coordinate 136,178,861 of NC_140781.1, read as the reverse complement.
AACCCTGGACCTCTCGAATACACATCGAGTATGCTTCCAGTTACACAGGGAAAGGAGAGAAATAGAAAGGAGAGTGAAAATACATTATATTGAGAAGAGGTGAGAAAGAGTGTTTCTGGTATTTTTGAGTGTGGTTAAACTGTGGAGAGAAGGTTTCTAGTATTTTTAAGTTACGTAGTTACATTCTGCTAGCTCTAGCAGCTGTAAATATTCGAATTTGCTATCTTTCGCCTCCGATACCGTAAATCTGAGAATCGGTGTAAAACTCAATTCGACTATAAATAATACGCAAGTTTGTGAGCTCTATTTTGGGGCTTATTTTTGGTTGTAGAATCCTTTTGTATAGTCTTTTGAATGATATTTTCTTAAATTTTAGATGTTCCGATGCATGTTTATCTATTTGATGTGCGACTGAGAAATTTTTAGCATTATTCTAAATTGTAGGTACTATGAAAATAAGTTTTAGAATATCTTTATTATTCTACATAGTTTTACTTACCTACACATTGATTTTCATACCTTTCTTGTGTTTTTTGAAGGTCTTTAATTTCGAACAGAGCTAAGCTTTGTGAGGAGACGGTTTGCGGTTTGCATACATTTGAAAGTTGTCTTGCAGCTATGTGAGAAATTTTTTCTTTTTGAATTTTATTGTAATTTTTTATGTGGGAGCATATTTCTGCGTGTATTTTTAAATTTTATCTGCTCCGTTTCTACTTCAGTGCATGTTCGTGTCTAAAGATTTTATTTAATGTTTACTGAATTTATAAAATTTTATGCACTAAATTTTGGGTTGAAATTTTATCTTTATGTCGCTTTATTTATCCCATTGCCGACTTGATAAGGTGTCTGAATCTAAGAATATTACTACTAAGCGTGAAAACGAATTTTCACATGATTGTCCAAAAGATGATATCTTTAATGTAATATGTGATATTAACAATGTGGTAGAGGCTTTGAAAGTAAAACGTGTCTGTAAATGTTTTCTTTAAACCTTGAATTTTAGTATTAACAAGATCACAGAATGGATTACGCAAAAGAATTTAAAACACGCTGAAATGAAAAAGGATCTACATAAGGAAGACAAACTACATTTTATTGGCAAAGAAGTTTGTGAGATTCGTGATTTGTTAGATCACGAGAAAGCGACAATGGATAGAGGAAGAGGTGAAGAAAAATCATGTGAAAGATACAACTATAGGGAGAATGAAGATCCTGATTCGTGAAGAAATAAAGAAATCGTCTTAAAGCCCCTCAAGGAAGATATCGATGTGCATGATGAGGTAAAAAATAATATTGATCCAAAACAAATTGGAATTGGCGTTGTGGGTTCTTTTTGCAGGAAATATGGGGATATGGTAGTTAGACTGAAGACAAGAGAAGAATGTAAAAAATTGGAAAAAGCGGTTATTGATAACTAAAAACTTTATCAACTTTAGAAATTTATATGACCTAAGGTTATTATTCACAATCTTCCTAATTTTCTTTCAGACGAAGTATTTATAGAGGCATTAAAAATGGGATTTTCATGCGGTGCTGACTATGTTCGCCCATTGTGAAAATGAAAGCCTCAGAACAGGAAATATTGCCTAGAGTTTTTCATGTTTCACGAGAATGTCCAAATTTTATTTTAGAAGATTAGCGAATAATAGGTCGCTTGGAAATCTTATCCCGTAAAATTATGTACTCGTCTTAAAGGATGCACCAATTGCTTGGCCTTCGGGCACACTAGGAGATTTTGTGAACACACAATAGTTTGTGGAGTGTGTGCGGAGGATTACCTGCGTTTTAAGTGTTCTTCCAATTTCGTTTGCTGTATTAATTGCAAAGTATATAATCGACGTTTCTATACTCAGTATAATGAGGAATATGATGCTCTTTCTAAGGAATGGCCTGTGTATTTATTTATAAAGAAAATCTTGATACATGAAGTTTATTTATAAAGAACATCTTGATATATAAATTTTATTTATAAAGAACATCATGATATATAAAATCTATTTGTAAAGAACATCTTGATATATAAAGTTTATTTATATTTTATTTATTTTAGTCGGCTGGGACATTTTAACTTACTGTCCTTGTTTGTGATTTACATTTCTGCACTCTAGTTAACTTTTATAAGAAGACGAATTTTCTCTTACATTCCATTTGGATCTTTTATACACTGCAGCTCTTCTATTCTAGATTTTATATGTAATTGATTAAGAAATTGTGATTTTGTGATTTAAATTATAAAATGTTTTATCTGATTATACCAATTTCAGTATAAAGTATTTGCAACAAGATAGTGGACTCATATTTTATCTTTTTATATATTTATATTCTTTTACATCTCAACTCCTTTTATCTATGAAAATTTTAAACTCTAAATCACTGCTGCCTCTGCTTGTGGGCTCTCTGTAATTGATACCATTATCAAAGAAATGTCTGATTGTATTACTTTACAACAGCCCTACTATATTCAAAATAAAATTGCACATGTTCCGGGAACTTGGAGAGTTGTCCATTCAGAAATGAGTAGAACAGTTATTATTACTAAGAAACAACTTGAATTTGTGGTGGGCGTGGTATAAGATTTTACTGTGGCTGTCTCCACGTTTAATGGTCAAAAGTAGTTTGGGATTATTTCAGTTTATTTCTCACCGACGGAGGATTTGAATACACATTTATATGCTTCAGAAAATGTTTTAATTTTATAATTTTCGGTGATTGTAATTCTAAGAATTTTAATTGGTGTGCTACGGCACTGGACCAAAGTGGTATTTTTAGTATATGATTTTATTACGGTTCATGATTTGAAATTTTTCGATAAAGATGACTCACCTCCTACTTTCTCCTTCCCAGTGAGAATTGGTTGGGGGTGCCGAGGGTCATCGGGCATAGATTTTAATTCCGTGGAAATGAATATTTTGGATGAATCTACTCTGAGTGATCATAGATAGATTTATGTTGATTTAAACGCTGTAAAATTTGATAATTTGTATGAATTTTCTTATTCTTATAATTCATTTAGAACTAAACCATTTATCAACAAACTGAGAATAGAAATTATGCGACTTGAAAATGAACTCTTGCCTGTTAGAGATAGAGACATTTTCAATAATATGGTCCTCAGAAAAGATCAAAATAAACATGGATAAGATTTAAGACGTAAAATAAAGAGTGGGAATCAGATTACAATCTGGTGGACCCCTGAATTAGATAATTTAACAAGAAAGACAAAAAATGCACCGAAAGGTTCTCAGCTAAAGTGTCTGGATGTGGAGGCAAGCTTACAAAGAAAAACTAATTATAAAAGAATTTTAGTAGTATTCAAAAAGGCAATTAAAAGGACCAAAAGAGACTTTTAAAATTATTTGTTCAATAAAATCAAGATTTATTATGACAAGTTTTATAAATATGCCACAAATAAAGTAAAGGGAAAAGTTATTTTGTATAAGGATAATTGTAGTGTATCCACGTCTGCCAAGGAATTTCAGGATAAGTTGATTAAAGACACCCTGAGGCTGGACTTTTGTTCTAATGATCCTGATTATTAATATTATTTTTATGGAAGATGACGGAAAAGTTGGGGCGGGCGTTTACTTATGAAGAGATATTTGATGTTATTTCCAGCCTCAGAGATGGAACTGTCCCTGGACTCGATAGAATCGGGACTACTTTAATTAGAATTCTCTTATATTATTTTACAACAAATGTATGGTGTTAAAGACCTTTTTTTGATAATTTGAAAATTGGAAACTTAATTTTTGTTTCTAAATCTACAGGGGGACATAGACTCATCTGCTTGTTAAAACCCCATGTAAAAATTCTGAATAAATAAAAAACAATATTATCAATTCAAATCAATATCGCTTTCGAAAAGAATATATCTACCTATCTAACATTATACACTATACACTGTGGCATTATATTATACACATATACTATGCAATGTGTTTCAGCAATTCAGAGAAAAGCGACGAAACATGTGGTCCTAGTTTCCTTTGATGTCCGAGTGGTGTTTGATTCTATTAGCTTGTTCTCTTTGCTGTCTATATTAAAAGAAATTGGCATCTCAAGAAGCCTGTTTGATATAATTAAAAATTATCTAGAGAATAGAGAATTAATTTTTCTGGACAACTGCAATACAATTAATCTTTTTTATAAAATTGGAAAAGGCTATCTCCAGGACTTATGTAGCGCTCCCCTGTTCGGTAGCCTCATAGCAAATAGTTTATTGCAAGAAAATGTACCTGATACAAATATTATGCTGATGATATTATGGTAACTATTACAGGAGACTCCCTCGAAAAAAATAGAGGTGACTTTTAACCTGCTTGAAAATGTTTCTAAGAAGTGGAGTACTGAGCAAAATATAAAATTTAATATTGAGAAAACAAACGGTATGTTTTTCCCTCGGGAAGAGAAAACAGTTAGAATCTCCAGATTGAAATATGATAAAAAAAATAAAATTCGTGAATACGTTTAAATACCTGGGTATAGTGATCAAGGATAAGTTGAATTTTATAATTTTACAACATTTTAAGTCAATACAACGAGATATAGAAAACATTTTTAATTATTATAAAAGTACTTTTACTCCGATTACTCTCTCTAACAAAAGCTTAACCCTGAGTGATAGTTACAAAAATTTTATTACACCGAACATTCTTTACAGTATTGTCGCATGGGGTCACCGAGCAGAGGAGCTGGTCAAGATAAGGCAGAAATAGGACTCATTGTACAGGGGCTAGATGCATGCAACTACAAGATCATTTAGAACAGCCCCGACGGAAGTTACGTGCCAACTAAGTGGTGTACAGCCTCTCTCCCTCTACAATTTAATTTACCTATGACTAATTTTGTCTGAGATATAATATAAAACAGAAAATAGTGTGTGGCGACAAAGCAATTACCAGCGAGGCTTTGTTGGAGCATAATCTTTCAAGCCATCCTAGCGAATCTTACGGTATACCCTATGATAAAGACTATGTTTTAACTGGAGAAACTGAAATTTATACAAATGGATCAAGATTTGCGGAGAGTGTCGGCTGAGCCTTCGTTGTATTTTTCCAAGGTATTGAAATTGATTGTAAAACGTTTACTCTAAGACTAGGAAATTCAGTTTATCAGGCAGAATTGCTCGTAATTAAAATGGCTTTATTCTGTGTCAAGAAATTATCCTTCGGTATTACATCAATTTATACTCAGATGCCTTATCTGCACTCAGATGCCTTATATGGCGCTCTCCCGCCCTTTTCGAAAGAATAAAATTGTTAATGAAATTTAGCAGATTTTTTTAGAACGAAGAAAGAAGCATGTTTTAAATTTACATTGGATCAAAGTTCACACTGGTAATTATGGGAATGAGAGAGCGATGCACTAATAAAAGATACGTTGCTAGGGCTTGGAATCGAAAAGGTTTCTATTCAATATTCGAAAAAGAAAACATATACTACAATAGAAGAAAAGCTTATTAAAGATTGGAAACGTCTATGGGATCTCTCCGAAACAAAAAGAAATTATCTTTGTTGCTTAAAAATTAGGGGAAATATGCGAATTTTTGGAGATGTAGATGTGAATCAAATTCTCACTGCGCATCGAAAGTTCTCTGCTTACTTAAAAAGTTTCTACTTCCAGGGAAATGATATACGTAATGTTTGTAATAAATTTGGCGATTCAAAGCACTTCGTCGAGGACTGCTGCCTGACTGGAAGTGTGAGAGGAAAATATAATTTTAAAATATGAAGATTTATTTAGTACCTATAAATTTTTTAGAAATTTTGCAAGACATGTTATGCAAATTTTGCAAGACATGTTATGCAAATTTTGCAAGACATGTTATGCAAATTTTGCAAGACATGTTATGCAAATTTTGCAAGACATGCTATGTATGTGAATGAGAATAAGAAGAAATTGGTGTCGAGAAAAAATAAAACAGGAAATCATATTGAAAACGGATATGATTGAAGTGAATTTTAAGATGAATTTCGATAATATAAAGAAAATTTGAGTAATAATAATTAAAAGTAAGCTTTGCATAGATTTAAAACCTAGAAAATAACATAGTAATGGGACCGATACCGCTATATATTGATTTCACTGAGAGCGTTTGGATGTATGTATTTGTTTTGCGTATTGCGATTTTATTTCTTTTATAACCCGTCTTTTTCTTTTGAGTTTCTTATGTTCGTTTTGTGTGATGGTATGATCTGGTTTTTATATTAGATTTGCAACCTATCCCCAGATGTTTATTAGGTTTGTTATGTTCCGTTATTTAAACATTTATTTTGCTATGTTTCGTTTTTAACGTTCGTTTCTTGTTGGGTTGTCCTGTCCCCTCATAGCCATATGACAGACTTCGCCTGCTGGGTGGACTGGGGACCTGTGCTTAGAACTAACTGACCTTACATACTTAATAAAACTTCTGCCTGTATCTATAGAAAAGAGTATTGATACGGTTATTAATATGGTAAGTTAATTATAAAGATAACTGTATACGGCTATCGGAACGATATATATATGCATGAAGCAATTCCCACTCCAAAGCTCCATAATCTCTATCTCAGAATAGGAATCTAATATGTTTCCTAGAATGCTAATTAAAACTAGCAATTTATTAAATAATTCTGTATTATTTCACCGCAAAATAACCTTGCAACAAATTAATAGAGCTTGCCTCAGTGATGTATCATGGAAAATATCAACAGTATATTTTATAAACTAATCTAAACCCAGTGTCTAAACTTTTAAATTTATAATTTTGGAGACCTTACTATATTATTTATTTTTATTGGATTATTTGTTTTAACAGCATGGGCAACATGGTAGCAATTTTGAAGAAGAATTTGCTGAATTTTTCAAAATGTTCTCCATATTATGTTTTTAAGTTATTTTGATCGCAAATCTTAATATTAAATTCTATTGCAAAATACCAAGATAAATTATTGAAGAAAAATATTTATTTATTTTTAATATCTAACAGATTTTACAGAAATGAAGATTTTAATTATATCCGTAATAGCAAAGAATACTTCTAGAACAGTGGTTCTTAACCTTTTCTGAGATCTGTATCCTCGGATCTGAAAATAAGTTCTCACATCTACTTGAATGTTTTTTAGGAAACCACATTCATTGTAAAGCAATTTATTTATTCAAAAATAAAGAAATGCATTTATTTACATATACGTGCAAAACAGTTTTCCAAACTTTAATGATTTTGTACTTTGTAGTTGTTGTTTACTCATAAACTACTTTGTGATTGTTTACTCATAATTTTTTTGGAAAATGGAGCTCCTTTCTGAAAGAGCCAAGTGTAAGTCATCACTTGCATTTTAACGATTTCTGCCTTTCATTGTTATGTGCAAAAGTGATAAAAATCCCATTTCATACAAATGCCTGGTAGCAAAGAGTAAAAGTGTCTGTAAAATTGCTTTTGTCATCTGTGGTTACGGCTCTAACTGTGTACACAAAATATGTTCTAAGTCCTGTTTTTGAAATTCATTTCAAAACGTACATTGACTTGAATTCCGGTAAGATCGTCATTTATTAAATCGCTAGTTTTCAACAATTTTGGTCTAAGCGAAAATGAATCCCATCTCCATGTCTGAACTTTGTTAAAAAGTATTCATCAAATGATTAAATGAATTGTTGGAGGTGAATTGCTGTTTCAGGTGCAATTATTGTTGTCTAAGTTTCAAAACAGTTTGAATCAAGAAAGGAAAGTTAGTGGGATTCCCAATTTCAAGTCAACGTCTGTAAATTTTCCAATAAATGAAGGTAATTTTGTTTCCTAGTTGTTATTATATTCTTGCCAAAATCCTTCCATTGATATGTATAATTCATTCAGGTGGTTTAATATATTGTTATAAAATTTCCAGCTGCGGTAAGGTAGCTTCCCCGCAGAGCGGGTTTAGGGTTGCCAGAAAATCGCAATGAAAGGCAGCGTTGCCGGATTTGACGCGAAATCGCCAATTTGGCGATAAAATTGGTGATATACCCATAGACGAAGTGAGAACATTCTAGAAAGAATTCTTACCAGTTTACCCCAGAATGTTCTCGAATGCAGGTAAAAAATCTATTATTAAAATATATTAACCTTGCCTGTACACGAAGTAACCTTGCTTGTACGCGAGAGTGTATCGCGGGTTTAATCGTGAAGAGTATCTTGAGTGTGCTGAACTCCTAGAGCAATCGATCGAGTCGGGAGCTGTACTTTAGTGCTTTGCCGTGAAGCTGTCTTCACCGTTGTAGCCAGATAGCCTGAAGTCTGTGTTGCTGATTGTTTCAGCGTGCTTGTAGTAGTTCTTCGAAAACTGGAAACGTCTTTTTTTTTTTGGAGCTGCCCTGAGTAATATTGGCTAATATATTGTGTTTTGTTTGTTTATTAAGCGCTGTAATCACTTCAAATCTACGAATCCGTAGAACGCAACAATATCTACTAAATAAGTGGGCTTGTTTGTTCCAAAAATTTTAAATAAATCATAAATCTCAGAAGTACCAAAGGCAAGTTACAACATCCAGTTAAATACTCACTTTTATGAAACTGGCTTTGATACCTTCTATTACTTGCAGTGAAATATCAGCGCCGAAATCTTGAATGCATGATCGAATCATATACTATAAATAAATCTAGTGAATTTCCTTTTGCGCTCCAAAACCCAATATAACTTTTGCAATTTCAAGTGCGCATTTCACGCTTCTCAGCCATAATTATTATTCGTAACAACTCTGACGGTTTATGATTTGATTTTGAAATATTTTGCAGCATAAATTGCAATGTGGTCATTACGTAATTTTCTCCCTGTTATACAAATAAATCCATAAGCAGCATAACCTTCTTTCCATTGTTTTTTTAAACATAATGATAGTAGTATATCAGTACAAGAATAATTGTAATTTTTCGAAATTTTTAAAAAACATTCATATAATCAATTTTTTGTCGCAGACTAATGATTGTGATTAAAGCTGGCAAATAAAAGTAGCATTCATTTCTGCGACAAAGCACCTCGTTAACTTTCGTATTCAGAGTATGAACACATTCGCGTATTAACCAGTTCTTTACTGCACTGGTATCGAAAAAGGATAGCCTAGTATATAGCACACAAAGAGTAACCTTTCTTAGGACTAAGTTATAAATGTTTTATCATCACTCCGCGAAAGAAAATTAAACATCGTTTCAGTTCTTCTAAATCAGAATGCACAAACAAGGAATAAAGGTAAATTTCCGGTACACTGTGGGAGCACACAGAACGGCATATAGTAACAAGCAAACAAAACAAGAAAAACTTAGTCAACCAGTAGTTTTCTGTCGAAGATTTAGAAACTTCTCTCTCACTCCTAGAAATGCTTTCTCGCATCTCCAGGGGTGCACGCGCCCCAGTTAATAGTCATTGTTCTAGAAGAGCATATTACAATATACCTAGACAATAAAAAAATCTGGTGTAAGAACAATATTTTTTCACTTTCAAACTAACTGCTTTATCTAAAACCGTCTTTACTATAAGCTGAATTGTTTAATAATTCTAGTGCTGTGAAAATGTACGGTAGGATTTAAAATATCAGGTATTTTGTGTGTAGAATAATGCACTGATTGTGCTGACCAACTTGTGCTTCTGCAGTTAAGTTCTCCTGTTGCAATTATTTTGCTTATAGAATAGATTTTGTCCAGTTACGTGACCCAGAAAGAACACAAGGGTTCCTGGACCAAGTGCTTTGGTGATATATGAAAACGTCATACTTTCAACAGTATGTAATCACTAAGTTCTGTGCAAATTGGAGCATATATCTAGTGGAAACCCGTAAGCAGGCTTATAGCGATAGTATTCAGGTCAGCTCAAAAGTCTACTACTCACTCTGATGTTTCAGGATTTTTCAAAGAAAATTGATTTCAGAGACTGTTTCAGACAAGACTTTCTGTATAATTATTGAGCGCTTCTTCGGCACTCGTCATTTATATGGAAGTCAACGAATTCTCTATTCAAGCAGAAGTTCCGCAAAGATCCCAAGATCATACTTGAATTGTTTGTCTTTTACCAACAAATGATCTCAATTTCGGATGAATAAGACGTCACATATCTTTTGTTTGCATCAGTATGTCTTAGCTACTGTTACAGCTACTTAGCTACTGTGAGTCGTCTTACAAGTCACTGCTGGTGTCTCACGAAATTTGGAGCTCTTGCACTCCCCTACATTCCGTATCACACACAAAACGGCCTTTTAAAAGAAAAAAAAAAAAAAAAAAAAAGCTGGCATGTTCATTTAAGGATCGCTGGCTTTCCAGTGGCAGGGAAAAATCGAAAAAACGGACGTGTTGAAAGCCATCTCAAATAGTAGGCTCCAGATTTAGCTTCTAAAAGACCTGAAATGTATTGTTACGAAAGGGGGCAAGTTGGAAAATCCTCGCATTTCAGTTTTACAACGCTTTAGAACATAAAATACACGGATTTAGTTCCCTAATTTTTGAAGTATGTTGGATATATTACGTCCGCAAACATTAATTCATTTAAATTTGTGGATGTCGAAAACTTATGTGGAGTTAAACACAGATATTCAAGATAGAAGATTTATTGTTATTTTGTTTAGAATTCAAACACTGAAAAACAAAATGTTTAAAAACATCAAATCCTTTTTTCTGCATCTGACAACACAGTTTCAATACTATGTCAAAATTTTCATGAGAAGTATTTTTCATTATTCAAAAAGAAACACATTTTTTAATAATTCTCCATTTATAAATGGATAATTTATATAATGCAATAAAACAAGAAAGTATTAAAAAATAAATAAGAATCAATTTTGGTTGGATTTAACGATATCAGTTAAACACGAGATTTTGACGACTGCTTTATAATTAAACCCTGATCTTAAAATTATCCTTAAAATCTTTAATATATCGTTTTGGAGGCCAAATCAAACGCAAGATGGCGACACGTATCTATGAAACTTCTTTTCACTTTAGTAGATTTTCGTGTTTCAAATGCGTTTTAAAATGTTAAAAATAATATTTCCGCCGGAAATATTATTGCAGTCTGCAGAAGTTTAAAAAATGTTTTACTTACAAGAGCCTTTCTAATTATTCATCTCGTTTATTTTGCGCTGTAGAATAACTGATTTAAAATTGTATTTGTAAAACCAAAAATTACACTTAATTTTTTTAAATTATTTTATGTGCGAGACCTGTTTTCTACGATGCTTCTAAATTTTTTAAAAAGACTTCCCAGTTTGGTTAATTAAACTTCCATAAAAATCTTTCACATTTATTAAGTTAGACTTTGATTAATGAATTTAATTCCGATCCAATTTTCCTAAATATTTCATCTTGTACAGTTGATGAATTAAGTTTTTTAAGGCTTTTATATTCACTGAACAAAGTGGGTTTTAGTTAATGAATTTTAATTCCTTCCCAGTTTTCCCAAAGATTTTAATGGCCTTCACTCACATTTTTTTTTTTTTTTTTTTTCTTTTGATTTCTATTTTGCTCAATAAATTGCGATAACGACTATATGCCGGAAATCCAACTGCTTCTTCTCGGTGACTTTGACCCAACTGCTCCCTGAAATCCAACAGCTTCATGGGTGTTTTCGTGGTTTTCCCCATATGTAACGTGTATACGAGCCAGTTTCCCTTAAAAAGTCCTCCACGAAGGCATCCCTTCCTTAAGGCAGATAGCCCTCGAGTGCTTTGCCGTAATTTAATAAACCAAACCAAACCAAACCTCTTGGTGGCTTTACTTTCTTTTGATTCTGTGCGTCACCGTTATACGTCGCTAACTGTAGGTCTTTATTAATTGAAATGTTTACATGAATTCTGAAAGTCAATCCTTAGGCGTTGGCATATATTTGAAATTTAGGGCAGGGACACAAAAAGCTGTTCGAATATTTGATATCAAAATGTGCTGCCATGTGAAGACATTACCTGATTCTATAAGACACAGCAGAATTTCTCTTAACCGGGATCAACGTGACAAAGCCGATTCCGGATAAGTGATTATTCCGAATAATTTAATATTATACATATAGAACTCACCTATTCATATTATGTAAAAAAAGTGGAGCTTACAAAGTCCGTTCGTCGTGTTTCTCGATCAATCGTTCGCATTTAAACAAATAACTCTGAAAAGCGTGCGGATTATAGGAAATTAAAACATATATTTATGGTTTTATATTTCAGAAAAACGAAGTTTAACAACATTTTCCAATTACCCATGTTACGACCCATCATATAGATCTAAATTTCGGATTTAAATCTACGCATTCAAAGGTACCACTGTTTTGAGAATGCCGTTTAATAGGAAGTCGGTTACGAATTTTTTTTTTTTTTTTTTCCCACAAATTTAAAATAAGAGTTTTAAATAACATATAAAACTTGAAAATTTAAGTTTTTATGGTGCAACATGGAAGGTCAAGAAAAGTATTATGTCAGGAGTGGGGTTCGAACCCACGCTCTCGATTGAGAATCAGAGCTTAAATCTGACGCCTTAGACCACTCGGCCACCCTGACGCATATACTTAATGATATGCTACGAACATATACACAGCAGATAATTAAACTTTCATTCAAGTTCGCGTAAAATGGAATGAGTATAAAACTCCTTTTACCGATAAACATCTAAAAATATCTTTTTTATTTCTTAATGCTTTTTTTAGTTAAAATTTTAACAGTAAAATATATAATTTGATTTATTTTATTTAAGTAATCTCCAAACATTCAGATATTCCTTATATAAGGATTTTTTATTCATGTGGTAATTAGCGGTTACACCAAATCTTCTCTTAATCAGATGAAATTTCGGGGAGGAAAATTGGAGGAAACGAAGTACTTGAGAAATTTTATTTTTTTGCATACTCTGAAATTTATTCTTCAGTTTAATACATTATCTGTACTATGTATGTATGTAGTGGCTCCAGATGGCGGCACATGCCAATGACAAAAATTATCAAATAGCTTCTTTGTAGTCCCCTTTTTGAATTTCATTAATTACACATGAATGATGTTGAATATGAAATTTGAATTATTTTACCATCTCATTAATAGATATAAACTGGAAAATTTATGTTATTATTTTATTTTCTCAATTTTTTTTACGTACATGGTGTAGGAATGCTTGTATGTGCACGCAACATGCAGCTAGCGGACTGCAAATACTATACCCAGTTATTTCCTGGGAAAGAATCTAATATTTAAGAGAAGTAAATGGCGTCGAAACATTTTGCTTGATTAGCATTGGAAACTATAACAGCAAAACCATTAACCTCATTTCCCATTTATGACTACTTGCTGTTCGAAGGAGTTGACTAAGGAGTTGCTGTTCGAAGAGCTGTTGATTTTGAAGGCTCTGAAAAAAAAAAGAAAAAAAAAAAAAATTAATCTTGTTTTACCGAATACTTTGTGGAGGTTTGTTAGTGAATGTATATCATAAGATAATATTACCACAAGTTATCATATGCTGGTTATACAGGAAATCTCCGTGAATTTCGAGGGTGACTATGAATAAAAGGTGAGCTATCAAATAGAAAGCGAAAGTTTTATCATCATAGCAAACAAAACATCATAGGAATGAAAAATTATGAAATAAAGAAAGCTTGGGAAAATGGATTAAATTAATCATGATAATTAAATGTTAAGAGATTTTAGTGAATGTGGAAGGTTTCAAGAAATCTGTTTCAGAAGCTGAATAATTCTTTCGAATAATTTTGACGGAAATAAAATTTAAAAAATGATTAAATGGATATGAACGATTTGATGATTTCTGGTTCTCGGTCCCCTTAATGCGAAATTTAAACTTCTTTTATTTTTGTCTGCTTGTTTTCCTTTGTTTCCTCCTCCCGTTGCAAATCAAGTAACAAAACAAGTTTGAAGACAATATTAGAGCCAAGTTTGAAGTTTAGATTTAAAATCTGAATAGGATCTTCAAGGTTTAAATAACGAATTTCATAGATAGGCTAGATCAGGTTGTTTGAATGTGGCAAAGTGCACGAGGGCTACCTGCCTAAAGGAAGGGATGCCTTAGTAGAAGACTTTCTAAAGGAAACTGGTTCGTATTCAGGTTACGTAGGGTAAAAGGCAAAAAACCACCCATGCAGCCAGCCTATTCGCCTAGTATCGAATCCAGGTTGAACTTGAAGTATTCAGCGTTCTTATTCATGAACTGGAGAGACGCTAATTTGTAATTTGGAAGGTGAGCTAATGGAAAATCTCAGAAATTTTGTAATTAATACGATGGCGATAAATCTTTATGCACTTTTTAATGAAAAAAATTTTTAGTATTGAATTTATACAGATATTAAAAAGTAAATGTAAGTTACCTTTGAATTTTGTGCATGACGCACATATATTTCGGAAAGCACAAGTAACACAACACGTGCTCTTAAGCTGGTAACCATAAATATCTAGACATGTATAATTATGGGGAACTATCAATTCAGCAACACCAGTGGGATTGTTCTGCATTCTCTTTTAAATTTTTCTCGAAATGCAGCCTATATGGCAGGTTTTCACGCTGAAAACTCGATTTTATGATTTTTGTAAAATGACTTAGTGACACTTCTCATTAAACTCTTTTTTTTTTTTTTTTTTTTTTTTTTTTTTTTTTTTTTTAAGGTAGAGAATCTACCTTAAAAAAAGTACTTTTAACTGCAAACAATGTATCACACTCCTCCTAATCAAAGTTCTATGAACTTATGTTTCACACTTCAAACCTTACGCTCTCTTTGGAAAGAAAGTTAATTTATTTATTGAGACCTTAAAAAAGACCAAAGAATTTTTAACTATTTGTTGTTTTATGTTTATTATTTTATGCTATATTGCTTTTTATTTTGTATTTTTGATTTGATTTGATTTTAGTTTATATTCTTCCTGCTAGTTAGTTAGCCACAAGTATTAATTTAATTAGTATATCTTGATTGTGTTTGCATATATATATATATATATATATATATTGCACATATTAGTAATAAAAGATATAATAATAAAATAATTAATAATAAAAGAAAAATATAGAATATATAGACTATAGTTTCCAACAGTATCAAGCTATCTAACTTGGAGAAGACACAAATTAAAAAGCCCCATAAACTGAAACAAATGCAAATGAATACAAAAACAAAACAATAAAATTAATAATTGAACAAAGCTGATAAGTCCGTCTTCGTCAATACATTTTGGAGATAATTCCTTCGGTTTTATTATTTCATTGTTATCATTTTGCCTTAATTCTTTTTTGTTTCAGATTTATTTTCCAAGTTTATGCTTCTTGCTGTTTTTTTTTTTTTTTATTATTATTATTATTTGGGGCCTTTATTATATTAAATAGCTTATAATTCTAGCACAAATATATTTTACTATATTATTTTCGTATAAATACATCAGTTAATTGCACAGTATTTTACATCATTTTAAGTGTATATAATTAAATAAACTTCAATTTTTTTTTACTTATCTAGCTAGTTAACTGTATAATAATATATGGTGGCCCAAGACAAAGCTAATACAAAGTAAGTGAAGTTTACAAAGTCTGGTTCGGTTTATTTGCGCCACTTTACAGTTCATGGGTTCTTCGCTTGCTTTGAGTTAGGTTTGTCATGGGCCACCTTGTATATACATTCTTAGACAAAAAAAAAGCTGGTAACCATAAATATCTAGACATGTATAATTATGGGGAACTATCAATTCAGCAACACCAGTAGGATTGTTCTGCATTCTCTTTTAAATTTTTTTCGAAATGCAGCCTACATGGCAGGTTTTCATACTGAAAACACGATTTTAGGATTTTTGTAAAATGACTTAGTGACTAAGCACTTCTCATTAAACATTCTCTACCTTTGAAAAAAAAATACTTTTAACTGCAAACAATGTATCACACTCCTCCTAATCAAAGTTCTATGAACTATGTTTCACACTTCAAACCTTACGCTCCCTTTGGAAAGAAAGTTAATTTATTTATTGAGTTACTGAAATCGATAAATTTTTCTGAGAAACGGGATTTTTTTTTTTTTTTTTACTTGTTTTATTGTATCGAAAAAGTTTAATGACTGTCCAGCATTTTTATATTATTTTAAGTTACTTTAAAATTACCTTTTTTCGATACCCATTTTTGATTTTTTTATGAATTTAAAGAAATTATCCGAATGGGACGAAAGAAGTAGCACCAAGAAGGAGTTATCCGAATGGGACGAAAATCGGTAGAAGTGATGTAAATATACAGAAAAACAAATGATTACAGTTTGAGAAAAATTAGATGATTTATTGAAGTGATAGAGCTCCACAAAATGGAAAAGTCAGTAACGCGTTTGTCCACCTCTGGCCCTAATGCAAGCAGTTATTCGGCTTTGCATCGATTTATAGAGGTTGCGGATGTCCTCCTGCGGGATATGCCAAATTCTGTCCAACCGACGCGTTAGATCCTCAACATCCCGAGTTGGTTGGAGGGCCCTGCCCATAATGCTCCAAACGTGCTCAATAGGAGAGAGATCCGGCGACTTTACTGGCCAAGGTAACATTCGGCAAGCACTAAGGCAAGCAGTAGAAACACGTGCAGTGTGGGGGTAGGCATTATCTTGTTGAAATGTAAGCCCATGGTGGCGTGACATGAAGGACAACACAACGGGCGTTAGAACTTCGTCGACGTACCGCTGTGCTGTAAGGTTGCGACGGATGACAACCAAAGGGGCCCTACTATGAAATGAAATGGCACCCCAGACTATCACTCCTGGTTGTCGGCCTGTCTGCCGGAAGACAGTTTGGTATCACGCCGCTGTCTGGGGCGTCTCCAGACTCGCCTTCGCTGGTCATCGGGGCTCAGTTCAAAGCGAGACTCATCACTGAAGACTATTCTACTCCAGTCAGTGACATTCCAGTGCGAATGAGCCCGACACCACTGCAAACGGGTTTGACGTTGTACAGAGGTCAATGGTAGTCGGCGCAAGGGGCGCCGTGACCTCGGCCCCCTTTCTGTGACCCGTCTATGAATGGTCCTTGCGGTCACTGAAGCACTAGTTGCACGTACAATCGATGATAATGATGCATCTGGGGCTGTGAGTGCCGCTCTGACGATTGCTCGGTCTTCACGTTCTGTCGTTTCTCTAGGCCTACCGCTTCCTTCTTGACGCTGTGTGCGGTTATGGTTCACTCATTCCTGCCAACAACGTGTAATAGTGGCATCGCTCCTGCTCAAATGTCGAGCTATTCGCCGATAAGACCAACTGGCTTCTTTGAGGCCAACTTCACGACTTCTCTCAAATTCTGACATCTGCGCTTATCGTTCGCGCACCTGTATGCGACGCATAGTTACTGTCTACTAGAGTACACGGAATGAAATTCGTGAAGAATTTATGACCTGGAATCGTAATTTCTCCTCTTAAATATCCTGCCAGTTGCGCAGATCAGATGCGCTGTAGCAACAACCGTTCATTCATTGCCAGACAAAATGTAAAAGTTTGCATTTTTCGTCGAAACTTGTATGCATATCAATTTGTGTCCAATTTGCTTTAATTTGCTATGCGATCACTGATCCAATTTCCAGCATTGCAAAAATTTTTCATAATTCCGGCTTTCGAATATCACGTTCTTCACAGCTTCAATGTTGTTTTCTGTGACTTCTAGCTGTCTGCCCTAGGATAAAATATCCATTCTAGTGATGCCTGTCTTCAGCTTTTCAATCCATTCATATATTTATGTGCGACTCATGCACCTGCCATTGTAGTGAATATTTATCCGACGAAGAATTGCGTAAATTGCAGTCTTACGAGGGAAAGAGGAAAGAACCTTACATCACTTCATTGGTCTTGCTTGGCTCACTATCACAAGAGCATCGCCGTCTTGTGTTTCTCTGTGTTACCATTTCTAAAATTTGCAACTATCATAACATTTTGGCGTTTCTAAAATTTTGCTCACAAAAGGATAAATATATACAGCAAATATCTTTGTGATAGTTTATAAAATTGAGTCAAAGGATAACTAGAAATTTATAAACAAAGGGATTGGTTTGCTTATACAATAAACCATAATTTCTCAGAAATAATTCTACACATGCCGTATCAAAATTTTAGAGTTCATCGATGTCTAAAGTCTAAGCAGTATAATGCTGTGAATGTTGTGAATACAGGAAGAGAAAGGAGAGGAAAGGAAATATACTGCCAGAGAAGAAAAGGCTCAATAAAGTACATTCAACTCATTTTTCACCGATTCAAGTTCCATTCAAGATACTCATCAACATTAAAGCAGCATTATTAGAGCATTCGGAGTTCATATAGCCAGGAAACTTGATAATTCAATTGAGTCCTCGCAAGGATTCGAATCATAGATATTCTTCTTCCTAGATGGCACTGCCAGCCACTTACACGATAACAACACACACGGGGGATGCAATAACTCTTAATATATAACAAAATTTAAAAATTGTTTTTTGTCAACATCAGAAATAGATTTTGCATGCAAGCGATAAAAGTTCGCTAGCAATACTTATAAGGTATTTCTCCCGCCTTCTTGGCATGCCTTCGTGGTGTAGTACTTAGCACACTCAGCGCGCATTCGAGAGTCCCGTGGTGCGAGTCCCGGGGATGGTACTGCTCATTTTTCACGCCTCTCGTATTAAAAATAACCTAATGTCTCTACATTGGCCCCCGAACTAAAAAGGGTAGTGGGTGGTGATTCTCCATAACCGGGATTTGGTGATTGGGTCCCCCAATCCACAGTCGCTCTTTAAAAGGGGGAGTATATAAGATATTTCTCCCGCCTTCTTATCATGCCTTCGTGGTGTAGTGGTCAGCACATTCTGCGCGTATTCGAGAGGTCTGTGGTTCGAGTTCCGGCGAGGGCATTGCTCATTTTTCACGTCTCCTGGTTTAGAACTACCTAATGTCTCTACATACTTCAGATGAAATACAGCAGACAGAAGTTACAGACAGGGGCTTCCTGTTTCAGTTTGCATATTTACTTGGATAGGGTTATAGATAATTTTCCTGCGAATTCATTGAACTCCATATTATTCCTGATATTCTGCCTCGCATAACAGAGATATATGCCATGTCTGTTGACTGTTGGCATTTAATTTGAATTAAATAGCAATAAAAAGCTGATATATGGAAAATAAAAACTCTGAAATTAGAAATAAGATGTCCTTAATACAGAGGATTTATAAAATCGCTTGCAATGAGTTTTATAAATGTCTTCGCAATAGTAAAAATGTTCAGATTCGTCTGCTGTCTCTAAAATTGCCAGTCATGAGAATGAGGATGTATGAGGTACGAAAGAGTTATTCTTTCGAGAATAACTCTTTCGTACCTTAGAGTTATTGCTTAAAAGAAAGAGTTATTAATTAAAAATGTTGACGACATAGATATTCTTTTATCTCTGAAACATGTCTTTTCGTCCTTCAGATAACTGTGAGTTATCTCTGTTATCAGCTAATTAAATTAAATGTGCTTTGTCACTAACACAAAAAAGAAAATAAATAAATCGTAAAATTGCCGAAACACTGCATTCACAGTTCATTTTCTAAAAGTGTTTGTAAAAATCCATACCCCAGAATGTGGCAATTAACCTTGGCTTTAATTTTAGTTTTACTCTGCCTATGGCTTATGTAAGTACATTTATGTTCATAAAACTGTATGAATTTGTCCATCTGTTTCGTTATAATTTACGCAGTATCACTGCCACTCAAAAAGGGCAAACGACGATTAAACTCTTAATAGCATTGTTTTATGTACGATGTACAGCATACTAAAAATTATTAGACAGCATTTGTTAATAGAAAAGTTGAATCTTATATATGCTTTAATTTAAATAAAAAGAACAGCCAGCTTTATTTCAGCAGAAGAGTCAGTTTTTGCTTTATTCTGAGAAGTCATCTAGTTGCAATTAATTTTGTGTGGCTATCAACTATGGATAAATCAAAGCCAACATAAGGTTCAGTTTCGCAGATTCCAGAAGTGTCACTTTGCAGGCCTTTATTTTTATTTTTTTTTTTTTTTATCATGTCTATGTAAACTGATTCTGAATGCTATTCAACAAAAATTAATAACTTTTCTCAGTTTAAAAAATTGCATGTTTTGAGTAAATATTTACAATCAACTCTCTCCTGAAACTCTAAGTGGGCATTTGATCTTCGCTCTTACGTAGAATTTACAATTCTACTTAGCTTTTGTAAGAGCAAAGATCAGGTGCTCACTTAGAGCTTCTGGAGACTGCCGGCATGTTTTCTCCGCTGGAACCGCTTTTTATGAAAACCTGCTTTATGACTAATTTTGTATAATTACCATCCAGATTTTGCAGAATACTTGATCTTCATTATATCTCCTTTTATTAAATTTACATTTTATATTCTATGTAATTCAAAAAATAAGCTTCGAATAGGATGAATTCACTAAATTGCATTAGCACATTCTACTAAATTGTCTAGATTTGGAGAATTTCTTTTACTTCCAGATTTTACCTTGTGTCTGCATAACCTGCATTTATTCCATTCGTCTTCCTATTACTGATAGAAAAATTACATTTTGCGTGAGGGATTTGGAATACCGAAGTTGATATGAATGTTGAATAAAGAGAACAAATCCGGCATTCTATCATAATTGACTAATACTCTGAATAATAAAATTTCAAGAAAACATCAGTTTCATTCACGTGAATAAAATACATTTTCCAAAAACGTCCAAAAAATCTATCACAAGTGTCAACATAAAAGATCTACAAATATATTTTTAAGTATTTAAATAACTCATAAGCTGAAGATAAACTATAGTAGATCATTATATGGACTTTCTGTCATTATTACCTATTTTGTATAATTATTTGTGTGTAATTTTATTTACTATCTATGAGAAGTTAAATGTCAAAAAAGCTGTAAAAGTTCATTATTAAGCAATGTCAGTTTGAAATTTCTATCTTAAAATTATTTGTGTTAGGTCTTTTATTTTAATTACTATGTTAGATCATTATTTGGAATTCTACTCAATATTTCGTGTAATGTATCATAACTATGTAGGAGTCATTTGTCAGGTATGATAAATTAAATTTCGTTCTCGAAAGGCTGTAAGAGTTCAGTGCTAAATAAATTATTGACAATGTGAAATATGAGTATTTTTCAGTTAAGTTAAAAATACTCCAAGTTAACAGATTTTTTTATTCGAAATTCGGAAAAAGGCGATAAAGTTTCATTTCCATGGCTGAATATTAAATTCCATGTGTATTATAGACTTTAAGTTCTCCTTCACAAAATGTGACTATAATTCAAATTTAAAATAATATGTTACAATGTGGATATTCTTCTCTGTAGTTAAAATATAATTCAATCTTCTGTACCTTGTTAAGAGAGTAAGGCTGTGATAAATTCAAATAGAGTAGTGTTTATAAAGTTCTGCAGTAAATGGTGGAATCATATTAAGAATCCGAATGACGTTTTCAGATGAAGGAAAAATTAAGGTTCAGTGTATGTTTGGTGATTTAAGTAGGATGTGTGCAAGAAAATACAAAATATTTTTGTAAAATATTTCAAAGAGTTAGCAAAATTTGTGTTAGTAGTATAAATGAATCTTACTGAATAAAAGGGTGTTCTGAATAGTATATATGTATAAATGTCTGTAGAGTAAAATAAGAAGAAATGAAGTACTATTGGTACACATCTAAACTTAACTGGGTAGAAATGCTCCATGCATTGGTTTGAGTGGGCTTCATACCATGAACATTTATTGCTCCTTATAAGATTTGTTTAAAGTCAGTAGGTCTTACAATAAAGAAACATGTGTAAGTCTGTACTTATTATGGGAAAAAGGAATCAGAAATACAGCATGAATATGTTTTATAAGCTAAATATAAGGGTAAATGTGTAAATGGAAAGTGTAAAAATTACATTTGTCAGACATAGTTTGGTTAATCTTTTGAATAAAAGTAAGACGTGTAAAAGGGAATCAACAAAGTTTTGTATAGTTGGCCAAAAAGTTAATACAGTCATTAATAGTTAGTACAATACATTAGAAAGAAAAGTTCTGAGTATCTCCAACTTAGTAGTAAAAAAGTAAGAAAGTAGTATTCCAGTTAAACTATATAGAATGAGCATTGTGTATATTGGTTTAAAGTTACAGAAAATATTATCTAGTGAAGTTATATGCATGTAAATTCTAGCTTAAAATTTCAAAGACAGAGAAATGTAGGTAAGTTTTTGCAGCATACAACACGAGTGAATTTCCATTACTCTACTAGGCTAAGAGACCATGATATCATTTTTCAGCTTTCTGATTGGTCCACAGAAACGTATTCGTTCGCCTATGCGGATGTCTACCCAAAGGAGGAGTGAAAAGGCAGACGCCATTTTCGAACAAAGTCATGCACAAACATGATATGGGTGATGTCATCCTCCCCAAAGCAAATCTTTCAAAATGGCGGATTCAGAGTAAGATGGTGTTCAAACCAAGATGGCGTTTCAAACCTTATATACATAATTAAGAACCATTTCAACCAAGGAATTGTGGGGTATCGCCTAAAGTACTGGATGCGGTCCCCCTCAATTCCTTTTTATTCATTTTTGCGGGGACAGCGGGTTCGATTTCCTGTGGAAAGAAAATATATATTACTTCTTCATTTTTTTTAAACCATCCTGTTAACTTTAGTAGATGTTATGCACACTAGATGGCGCCAGCAGCAATATGTATTTAAGAAAATCCAATAATGTTTTAAAAAATACCGTTTTTAACTCATTCGCTGCAAATAATAAAATGATTTTGAAACATTCTTCCCATTAGAAATGAAATCACCCGCTTAGAAAAATGTATTGAAAAAAATAATTAATTTTCTAATTTAAAAATATTCATTAAGAAAAATTAAAACTCCAAATGAACAAAAATAAATTAACACGTAGAAAAAGAAAAAAATAAATAAAAGGGATGTGAAACACACGTTGAACGCTTTGTCATTTTTTTTTACAAGTACTCATTTTTATACCTCGTCCCTAAGTAAACCGTGGCTCAGCGGTTAAAACGCGTGGCTGCAGATCCCGACATAGCGGGTTCGGGCCTGTCTGGTGATTGTTGAATCTGCGCTCTCCAGCAAAAAAAAAAAATAAAACCACGTGATTCAAAATGGCGGCTATTCGAAGATAATTTAATAAATAATTTAAATTAAATAAAACATTAATTAATTAATTTAATAATTAGAAAGAAAATTAGATTAAAAAATAATCCAACATGGCGGGAGTCATTCAAGATGGCGGATTCAAAAATGAACACGTGAAACAATCGTCGTTGCCACAAAATCAAAACGAAACTTTCCCCCCCAAATCCTCGTTGCCATCAAAAATACCTAAATCCTAAAAATCTCCATGCACTTCTACTTCCACTTTCAAAACAAACACTTCCACTTTCACTTCGAAACAACCCAACTCCACTCAACAAAATGGCGGCACTTCCGGTCTCGTGACCTCTGACGTCACTTCCGCCGCCGCAGTGGGGCCAATACTACTAATGTTATCGTTCAAATTCCATTGTAAATACTGTCCGTTAATGCTATTATACAACTTAGTTTTTTATTATTATTATTATTATTATTTCTAATGATCTTGATTCTTACGTTATTTACAGTTTTATTTTTTAATACTATAGAATTAAAGAAACAAAATGAAATTATTCTTAGTATTAAATTACCTAAAAACGCAAGTAAATTGTTAATAGCATTTTCAGTTAACTGTAATATAGGTTACTTCTCTGTCTTATGCTTTTTAACTGCTTTCAAATCAATCGTGGTTTCAAGTTCGTAGAGATATTATTATTATTATTATTTTAATACTGGAGACATGAAAAATGAGCATTGAGCTCACCGGGACTCGAATCTGGACTTCTCGAAATACTCGCCGAGCGTGCTACCGTTACATCACGAAGGAACATGCAGAAAGGAGGGAGAAAATACCTTATATACTCCCCCTTTTAAAGGGCGAGTGGGGATTAGGGAACACAGTCGCCATATCCTGGTAGTGAAGAATCCTTATACGCCGCTTTTTAGCTCAGGCTCCACTGTAGAGATATTAGGTTATTTGAAGCAGGGAACGTGAAAAATGTGCATTGCCCTCCCCGGGTCTCGAACCACGGACCTCTCGAAATACGCGCCGAGTGTGCTACCATTGCACCACGAAGGGATGCCGAAAGGAGGGAGAAAGTACCTTGTAAGTTAACCATGGTATAACCGGTATATAATCGGTATATAATTAACCACCTTTGCTATTCAAAAAGAATAAAAGAAAAACCGTACAAATATGTGTATTTATCTTTCATTTTCATGGATAAGGAAAAAAGTTTGTGGTATAAGAAAAATTTAAAAGAGAATGCATGGAAATTTTTGCAATTTGCATATAGGTTGAGAATATTACTATTGCCACAGTTTTGTTTTAGTTTAGACAAGACGGAGATCAAAAAGAGAAATTTTGGATTAGATGTCTTTATAAAACATACGGTGATAGAAAAGTTTTCTTAAAAATTTACTTTTGCATAAATACTAATAATATTTGTTGCCATCAAAACTTTCAAAATGATATTAAAAAGTAAGTTCTGTTTCTTAAACAGCTTGATTTGCTTTATTGTTAAACAGCATATTGTTATAATCTGGAGTTCAAATGAAAGATATTTGTAATCATGAAACAGCGAAAAGCCGCGTTTTTGACTCCAGAAGAATTTTCTTAGTAAAATGGTAAAAATAACTTCTAAAAATTTATGGTGATAAAAATAGAAACCTTGTTTCTAAATTTCGCCGTGGTCAAGGAAATATTCATACTGTCATATGCGAAGATCTCCTATCTATTTTATTGTAGCATTTTGGTCAGTTAACATAAAAATCCTACTTTTAAGTATTTATCTTAAATATTTTTCTTCTTAGATGGAGGAAGAAACAGCTGTCCATCTTCAAATCTTTAAATATACCTGGTCCTGAGCCAAATATCTTATTTGGTAATCTATGGGAATTCAGAAAGGTACGATCTAATTACCTCAAATTTTACTAAGAAAAATGGGTATATAAGAACTTTATAATGTCCTTATAAATAAAGCAAAGCATATAATTGCAAAACATTTTTACACAATGATAACTATTCTTGCAAACAGAAACAATATCAAGTTGCTACGTGCAAACCATCATATAACCGTATTTATCGAAATTGACAGGAGATAAGATACACGAGCATATTCATCGTTTCATAACCTCGCGTGCAGATGCAGCGAAAATTTATAAATTCTGGAGCAGCCGTATTAGAATCGATTTCATATATTAAAAAATATCATTCTATTTATAAAATATGTGAATATGCAATAATTATCAAAATTTCAAAATATAATATATGTGAATAGGCAATAATTATCAAAATTTCAAAAGGATCACTCTATGAATCCTATCGAATCTGATATTCATGTAGCGGAAGGAATGTGACATTAATGCATGTGCATGAACATTTGTGTGACAAAAGAGAAGAAACACCTGGAACATTTTATGTTTCATTTCCAAATGTGAAGAATGCAACATTAGCTATTGAGCTCACAGTTTCTTCCCGAATGTAGCGGAAGACTTCGTTAATGGTAAAGCGTACGTTACCCAGCATATCGCAAGCCATGGTCTATTCACCAATAACCTTCATTGATTCGGCCTGAAGGAATACGATCTTAGCTTCTATGGTAGTCCTGAAAACCGGATCACTCTATTTTTGACTGACGTCTTACAGAGAGCTTTATCGATAAAACAACAATAAGAGCTCATAACAATAAGCGCTGTGGGCATAGAACACAATAAAAACTAGATATCTGCTAAAAATGCTCGAAAACATAATGATAATAGTAGCGTTGCTGGTATGATAATAGAAGCGTTGCTAATTGCCATCGACATATCCTGCATGTATTTAGTAGAACTCTCTTGTTTTGTAATTTTCAGGTATTGTCTTATGTGTATATTTTTCCGTTTTCTTCTCAAAAATCGCCTGTTGTTTTTATTCTCAGTGCTTTGCAGGAATGTAATTTGCATGCTACCACCCCTCTCTCCAACCACTAAACCACACGAGAGCACTTTAGGCTCGCCATATATTTAGAGTGCCCCCCTGCCGCAAAGATACTATACATTTAAAAACATCTGTGCCGTCTCCAGTATTCGAAATTGGGCCCTTCGGTACCACAACAGTCTTCCCTAATCACTATACCATCTGGGTGGCCTTTGTTATCATCTTACCAAAGAATGCCTCTATCTCGCTCGTGCTGTCTTTCCCTTATCTTCTTTTCCTTATCAGTTATTTGTGTCAACCGCTTAGTTAAGTGTTGCTGATTGGAAGGCTTGTAAGGATCCTAAGTTTTACTAACGTTTATTTAATTTTAAAACTGTACTATCACTTCTTATTTTCCACTTCCGGTCACAATTAAATGCTTTAACTTGTTTATGCAAGTTGTCTTGCTAACGCCCAAGTATTTAAGTTGTGGCTTTTTGCCAAGAAAGGTAAAGAGAAGGAGATTTAGGAAGCAAGCCGCTTGCCATTGCAGTTTTACGAGTTTTCACTCGGTTGCTGGTTGCCTTTAAGGCCAGGGGTTTAGCCCTCTTGATATTTGGAAACGTATTGTAGTTTCAGCAGCTCGGCGTACTACATACCTACCCTTTTAAATAAAGGCCAGTCTTAGATCTAGGCATTTGTATACTAATTCAAAGTTAGCTTTAGTTAGAGTTTTAGTTAATAGTTTTATATTCTTACGTTCAGACCACAAGTGGTTGGTTTCTGTATCCCGAAGTTCGGAAATACTTGTAAAAGTCTAGAAAATAAAGGGTTTCGTATACCCTTCTTGCTTGTGTCGTCTGTTACACACAAATCTTAAACATAGCTTGAGTAAGCTCCCTGTTCCTATTCAGGACACATCATGTTTCCAAAGCAAATAAAGAGAAACACAAGTCCTGACAGGCTTTGTATTTTAATTCAACCCAAACACTTTCAGTTCCGTGCTATTTTTGTGTTGTGCAACCATCGGTTTATTTCACTGAAATCCATATCGGGGGAAAGAGAGAGAGGGAGAGGAAGCTAATTTTGTCTCGGGTTTAAATCGTGGATATAGAATAGGAAGACGTTAGTAATTGTGTCGTGGATTACTGTGGCAGCTCGCGAATTACTTTATGTAGGTTACTTTGCAGAGACATTAGCATTTTTGATGCTGAGAGACGTGAAAAATGAGCAATGCTCTAGCCGGGGCTCGAACCTCGGACCTCTCAATATGCGCCGGGTGTACTGGCCAATACACCACTAAGGCAGAAGGAAGCCGAGAAGGCATGTTAAAAAGGCGGAAGAAATACCTTATAATCTCCCCTTTTTAAAGGGTGACGACTGGGTTTTAGGTGACCCAGTCGCCAAATCCTGGTAGTGAAGAATCATCATTCACCATTTTTTAGTTCCGGCTCCAATGTAGAGACATTAGGTTATTTTGGAAGCAGGAGACATGAAAAATGAGCAACGCTTTCGACGGGACTCGAACCATGGACCTCTCGAATACGCTCCGAGTGTACTGTGTGTTGACCATTACGGCACGAAGGCAAGCTAAGAAGGCGGGAGAAATACCTTATATACTCCTTCTTTCAAGGGGCGACTGGGGATTAGGGAACCCAATCGCCACATCCTGTGGTGGAGAATTATCATCCACCACCTTTTTCTTTTTTCTGTTCGGGCTCCACTGTAGAGACATTAGGATTTTTTTGAAGCGGGAGACGTGAAAAATGAGCAGTGCTCTGGTCGGGACTCGAACCTCGGACCTCTCGACACGCGCCGAGTGTGCTGAGCATTACACCACGAAGGCATGCTAAGAAGGCGGGAGAAATACCTTATGAAGTCAAGCGTAAATACAACAGTGCCTCATTTAAGAGTGTCACTTTCAACAATGTAATTTTTTTATGCTTTTCTCCCGTACAAGTACCCTAAGGAACACATAGCTGAAAATATTTTTTTTAAATCTCTATTTAGTTGTAATACAATATTTGTTCAGTAATGTAATGCACGAAGTAAAACATTCTGAGATGCTTCGTACTAATTTTGACATTTTTTGATTTTATTTTTGCTGCCTTAACATTTTATTGAAACTATTTTAGAATCCTTATGTTTGTCATAAAAAGTGGATTGAAAAATATGGAAAAATAATGGGGTAAGTTAACTTTTATATGCAAATGTTTAAATGTAAATAACTGTAATCATTTTTACATTACGTCAAAAGCTGGCAAGCATTTTATCTCTAGAATTAATTAATAATACCGGAATTTCGAAATTGCAGGAGCCACATGTTAAAATTTCTAAATTTCAAGATCCGCAGCTGGATTTCTGAGAGCTGTTACAGAACTTAAATCGTTTTTAGAGCTCCTAAATGAAAAAACATTTCAGGTTAACAAATAACAATTTTATATTTTTATTTAATGTAGTTATTAATTAACCTACGTAAATAAGCCTCACTCTCGTTCCTTTGTATTCAGGATGGTATATTCTTATGTTGAAAACATTCAATCTTCTACAGTATATTTAATTCCTTCAGATACAAAACTATTCCTTCAAGCAATTATAAGACTATAGTTTAAATAGGATTAAATTTAAAACGGAAGACGACGTAGTGCTCTCTGTAATAACATATAAAATTTAAACATAAGTAAGAGCCGTAGTTCTGGAATGAATAAGAAATAGGAGAGTCCGAAGAACAGTGTAGAAATTTAAATTGTAATCAAAACTATTTTAAAATAAAGCGTCAATTTAGCAGGATTTTTGCATTAAGAAACTAATATTCATAGCTTCTTTGCAATTAGCATGAGGGAAAGCATATACATTTTGAAACGCTCGATCAGTTCATTAGATATGTACCGTGCTTGCTTCATTTTTTAAATACCAGCTACCGCTATATACATTCGTAATTTCATTTGCTGATTCAACACAACGTGTTGCAAAAATAATACGTCTTCTCTGCTATCCACTACAGTTCTTAAATATAGCATCGCTTCAGAATAAGACAAAGGAAGCAATTTGATTCGTCACGATTAGCACACTATCACTTTCACGATTAGCACATGGCACACACTTAAAAAGTTATTTTACTTATATTGTAATTAAAAAATAAAATTATTGATTAATGAAATAACCTTCGCTTATTACAATAAATAATACATGCGATCAGCCAGACCGTGGGTGAATTTTAATCTATTGAAACCCCCCGCAATGAAGAGTTAGTATATTGGGTGTTATATTATAATGCATTACACTAACGAGGCTATTTTCAATTCGTGTTTCACAAATGTTGGAGTATATGAGTAATTTATTAATACTTATGGTAAAAGCTGTCGAAACTTTCTAGCCGGATATGTAGTCATTTTACGATTTTCAAATTCACGGTAAAAATATATTTCAGGGTGCCCTTTGGCAAAAATTGGGGATTTTTGCCGACTGGCCAGCAAGGCAAAATTTCAAGATGGTCGCTACACAAAACCAAAATATTAGGTCAAAGAATTGCACAAACTCGGTGTCCATGTACACATCGATCTATTTTTACTTAAAAAAAATCAGAGAATTGCACAAACTCGGCATTGCACATTCCCTTGACTTTGTCCATGTACACATCGATCTATTTTTCCTTAAATCAGGAGAATGATGACGCCATATAATGTTAAAACAAAGTTACTCAGCACCAAATTGAACAAAATTTGTAGCCAATCAAAGCTCAATAAACTGCATTTTAAATCACACAATGAAATAACATGAAAAAGGAAATCCATGCTGTCGCATATACTACAAAAGGGAATTTTCGACTTACCATATTTAGAAATTTTTTATGTCTTCAGTCTGTGGCACACAACATTCCTTAGCAGCATCCAAAAACTTTCTAAATTTATCTGAACTAGAAATATGCATACTGCCGTCACAACATAAATTCACAAAAATAAGAATAAAAAATATCCTCCGTATTGCCGGACTATTGGTGCAATTTCTTGCATGAATCTTTCTTGCAACAAACCCATCCAAAGCCATCTGAACGATCTTTTACGTTCGACCATACGCATATCCTTCGTACAAACAGGACCCTTGTAATGACTACTAAGTAAACCTTCATTTACACATCAGTCAATTAATGCTTTTTTTTTTTCCCTTTCGTTCCAAATCGTACAGAAAGTTCAGATTATTCTCATCACATATAGCCATTTTACGGCGTACAGCACAAAATAAGCATCTTAATTCCTAACTGACATCCAATGCATAAATAAGCCCTTACAAATATTTTGCCATCAGTCAAATTCACGCAGTCACGCAACCAATCACGTCATAATAAGGTTTCCATAACATTCAACTACTCAGGTTATCATAAATGAAGCAACAACTTGGCGATAATCCAAGGGGCACCCTAAAATATAGGCTCACCCAATTTCACTGATTTTCTAACGATATATCAGCAAAAGTTTAAAGTTACAGAAAAATAAGCGATTAATAACTACGTTAACCGCTTATTAACGTTAATTTTATTAGTTAGTTTTATTAATCGCTTATTATACATTAAGAACGTAATTTTAATTTTAATTGTCTTTTTTGATTTCTGCTTTATTTGTTTATATATTTTAAAACATACAGCTATTACTTTGGTCTTCGGCCAGTTCTTTTGGTTGCGGATCCTGAGCTTCTCAAAATAATACAGCAAAAAGAGTTTCATAAGTTTCCCAACAGATCTGTAAGTTCACTCTTTAATTTGTTATTTTATTTTTAAAAATAAAATTTCAAATGTATATACTCTTTTTTATTTTTAAGTTTTTGAAATTTAATTTTTTAATTAATTAAAAAGCTTGTCATGAAATTTCATGCAGCTACTATAACTTTAAAAACACATAATTAAATCAGTAAATTATTAACTACGTGCTGCCATCTAGTGTGAATAGGAGGATATAAATAAGCTCCGATAAATATTTCTTATGAAAGCATTACAAATACTTTTACATATGTATAGGTAAAAGGAAGTAAAAATATTTATTAAAGGTACGGAAAGTTTTATTAAACATTTACAATTTTTATAATAAATCAAATTTTACGTCATACTTAATCATAATTTCCTTTGTAATGTAAGTTTACTGAAGAATCTGCATTCCCAGATTTAAAGAAGGCGCTCAGGGCAGATTCTGGGGCAAGGAGTGCAACGCTTAGTAAGGTGTCTAAACAGAGAAATATCAAAAACTAATGAATGAATTGATAAAATATTTTGACCCACCACTAATAATCTCAAATGTAATTTTTTATAATGCATGTGAGTGGCCCAGTAAATATGAAGCCATTATTTCAGCAAAGTAATTTTAAATTCTAGAATTGCTCAACAGACTGAAATTCAGAGGCTGCGTTATAACTGTAATATTGCGTTAACAGCTGCGTTATAACCGTTATATTGCGACAATACAATTATGCAGAATAATGTACTTCAAACGAAAGGACGAAATGCTCTTGTAGCATCGAAATCATCGAGCATCTTTTATTGACACTAACCGCAAACAAAGTTTAACATTAGTAAAATGCTAATTTTATAATCACAAAAATTTAAAGTTTACTTATTTTTAAGCTACAAATTTAATTTTAAAATTTGAGATTTTTCAGTTAATGACGCATTGTAGTAAATATAAATTTTAAAAAATGTAATTAATATTGCTATTTTTGATTAAATTATTTACTGTCATTCATGAAATGAAGTTTTAATCAGGTCACGTGTTTTTACCAAAGTACTCTCACGTCGTCCCAGCTTAGTTCATTCAGCAGCAAATCACAGCGAAGTACAGACTTACTTTCTGAACTGCCAACTACTTCTTAGAGAATTCCATAATTGCTTACTTATTGCTATTGCTGCCATGCACCTACCTTTCCAACCGACTGACAAGACTAAATCGCTAAAATAATTGCTTTCAACTTAGTTCACCTTTCCTTATGACTTTCCACTTCCCTGATACGCCTGCGGATGTTGGTGCTTATTGCACCTCTATTTTACTATCAAGAAACGTAATTATTTGGCATTATTTAAGTGATGCTGGTAAAAGCTCGTAAGAAGTTGCATACCATATTGGCAAATAAATTATTCCTGAAGAAAGAAAAATGTCTGATTTAAATTTAAATACAATTAAATATAAACTAATATAATTTCAAAACAGAAGTTGCAATGACAAATTTGAGATAAATTATGTAAACAAAATATTTAATTCTTCTTATTAGTGGCTATAAAAATACTCACCACGTATATACTTAATGTAAACAATAAGCTTTAACGTATTGCTAAACCTTTATTATTGAACAAACGTTTTTAGAACCTGATATTTTTAGCTAAACTGAGGACTGTTTTTTATGGCAAAACACTCCTTGACACCTTCATCAAATCAGCCTTTGACGAAGGATTCATCCATTTCCCCCGATAAACTTTGTATTCTTCTCAGGCTTATACAGATTACGCAGGGAAGAGACTATGAAAGCCTTATACAGCCACTTCGTTTAGCCTAAAACGAAATAGAATTAAAAGCGATGATGCAGTGTTTCGCTTTTGTCCCTTATTATAAGGAAAATATACTAGATTACGTATTATAAAAGTATAACGCTCGTGTAAGAGAACTGCAGAATTCGAATCAGTTGTCTTATCAAATATGTTAAAGAAATATTATAGACATAGTTAATGCAAATTCTTTTATATTAGCTCTTGAAGCATGCATTTTTTAATAAATAACTTCTTTTCAATGATATTTATTTAAATAACTTAAAAATTACAATGCAATTTAATACAAATTTTAGGTTACAGGGAATCCAATTTCAGTCTTAATTAAAAAATATGTTAAAAATTTGCTATTTAAAGTGAAAAAAAAGAACCTAAAAACCGTTTAAATTTGTCAATTATTAATGAGAGCATATTCACTCAATATTTATTTTTAAATTGTTTAAATATTTAAAAAATTACCCATTATATCATACTTCTAGAAACATATGAGACAAAATAAATAACTTTTTAATTTCTTCTTGCTTAATATATGAGAGAGAGTTTTACATTAAATAGTACGTCTTTAATTATTTAGAATACATCAGTTAATACATAATGTTCATGATGTAAATATACCTTATACTGTTTCTTACTATTTCAGTCATTTTTGGATGTAGGACGTTCGACCACAGAATATAACACTAAAGCTTTGACTGGTCTTAAGGGTAAAAGATGGAAAGATATACGTAGCATTATAACTCCAACATTTACCACATCAAAACTGAAAATGGTATTCTGTGTTTTTTATTTTATATCTTATTATGCTGCATATACAAAATACTTGAATTTTTCTGTTCCAAGGATAAAACAATGAAAACAATAAATGTTTGAATGAATTTCGCCAAAAAAGTCAACTCAGTTATAGCACTCAAGAATATATTAAATGGATAAATTAATCATCGTATCAAATCGTTGCTAAATGTTTTACTATTTTGTTAGATAATAACGGGACAGGAAATATGTTTTATATGTAATTACAAAATTGAAATATTCATAAACAATAATGTAATTAAATCTTAAAATGCACTTTCAAATGCAATTTTTTTCCAAGCAATAGTAATTACATACTTGTTAAAATAATAATGTGGTTATTACATTAAATTATTTATGCAGTATTTTATATGCAGTTTATAAGGTAAATATTGTGCGGGATTTAGCACGAATTTTCAGTGAGAAAATTTATTAAAACTTGTTCAAATTTATTAGAAAATAATAAGTTAATAAAAAAAGAAAGAGAAAATTATCAGCTTGATTCATCTAACTGTAGTTATTACACATAAATAGTTCGATTTTTGTGCATCGTTGATTAACGTGATATATTAATTCATATCTTTCATACATTGGTACACTCAGTAAAATTTCATTTATTTAGAAAAAAGGTATAAATAACTGTATTGATATTTGGACTTTCATTGCAGATGAATCCTATAGTCAGCCAGGCTGTTGATGAACTCGTAGAAGCAGTAGTAAGAAAGTCTGCAGAAGGAAAGCCTTTTAATATTTATAAGTTATACCAAAATCTCACTATGGATATAATCGCAAGAACATCTCTTGGCGTGCATACGAATGCTCAAAAAGACGAAAATGAACCTTATTTGACTCACTCTAGAGTTATATTTTCATTGGAAATGGACTACTTTTCCCTCTTTGCTTGTAAGTAATAAACATGCTTACACTTAACAGTAAATATTAATCGATTATATCTCTAAAAGACTGCTATTCATTAAATTATATAGCTAAACTTTCTTAAAGACTAAGAATCTTTAGACTAAATTTCTTTAGACTAAGAATCATTCACTATTGTTTATACAAGAATATTTAAGAATATAATGCTGATTTCAAGACACTAAATCTTGTATCCTTTTAGAGAATTTATAATTAGTGTTGTATGAGTTTTAAAGAAAACAAGCGACAATGCTGAGCTGCGGCTGCTCAAAAAGAAGGCTTGGTTGCATGCTGATTTCTGTGATGAATTCAATTATTATCATGCATTTAACACATAGTGCATTACATGATGAAACATCGCATGTCATTTTCTTTTAAGCGTATTCACTGAGAAGTGGAAAGTTATGTTTTCTTTAGAATTCACATGTTCCGCTGAAATAATCCCAATGAAAAATTCGTAGCATCGCAAGATTTTACGTTCATCGTGTAATAAATATCCCTTGTTCAATAGCCATTGTTGAAATGTGTTATATGGTATCATCTATTTTAAAAGTTGCTTTCTTTTGGTAGAGAGAATTAATATATTAAAATTTGTCAGGAGAACTTTTGTTGCTTCCACATCTAATAAGAAATTCTTTCCATTAAACAATTTTTCAATGTGCGGGAATTTTTCATTGTAAAGTCGTCGCCGCATAGGCCCTTTTCGACATTTGAAATTTACGCGGTACAGATTGAATGATTAAAGGGGCTAAAAACCAAATTATTTTATAAAGAAACGATTTTTCCATTTTGATTTAAAAAATAAATTTAACACTGCTGATCTAAAAACATATAGTATGTTAGGGCTTGAAGTACAGAACGCTAATAAATTAAGGTAAAAGTTGTAAACTGACAGAGCCCTGCGTCCTTTTAAAGAGAGAATTTCAAAAACGTTTTTTTTTAAATACCTTTTACTGAAACTTAAGAATATTTTCAACGTCAGTAGTATTACACATACGCATTTCCTTTCAGAATTAAGTCTATCAGCAATAAAAAACGTTTCAGAGATATGAATTGGAAAGAACCTTTATTTCAATATATGCATGGATGGATAAAAATTCCTAAAATTAGGTATATTGGTGTAAATATGTCGAAACTAGACGGGCAAATACAGTCTTTTGTCTTAATGAAGGGTAAATTTTGCCAAATTGAAGTATTGAAAGATTCAGAGAGTAATTCAGATCATACGTATAAGAAAAATTAACAAAAACCATTTCTCAAAGCGTGTACAAAATATCCACAATGATATGATAAAATTCACTCAGACAGCAAGAATCCTTAAAAGACAAAATAAAACAAAACATTAAAGTCAAACGAAACAAAGTAGTCAATCCTACATGAATATGGTGCAAGGAGGTCTCACAAATTTTTAATGTAGTTAATAGGGCGATATGTTTCTTTTCCCAAAGATTTCTCAAAACGATTATTTTCAATGCTTGGCACATTTTCATAAAATTCTAACTAACAAAAGAGTTTCAAGTTTTAAAATTACTTCCTTAAATATAGTGAGCAAACCTATTTAAATTTATCTCCAAAAAGAAATTAATTTTTGAGTCACTGTTTTTTATTTTTAATATGATGCATTTTTTAAGTTTTCAAATTTTTTTTTAGTTCAACACAATTTTATGGTGTACCTATTAGAATAATAATCACTTGAATTTCTAAAAATATGTGTAAATATCATAGAAAATACGAACAGTTTTCTTTGATGAAGAAAAACGCTTTGTGTGTAAATATCTGAAAGCATATATATCTGGAATCTATTGTATAAAGGCCTTTTTATAATTTTTTCCCCAAAATATGCTATTGACGATAATTTCAAAGTTTTACTTCAATATTGTATAATGTAACATGGAAGATCTGAAGAGCTGAATTGCTGCTAATAAAATAAGATTAAAGGAGCAGGTCTACTTAACATTCAGGTATATAGGCTATCTCCCAAATTTGGAGAGATATCGCCAAGTTGAGGATGGTTTTGCCGACATTTTGGTTCGGTCCCTGTATAACTGTAAGTGGTCTAAATGCCTATGTACACTGCTCAAAAAAAAAAAAAAAAAAAAAAAAAAAAAAAAAAAAAAAACAAAGGGGACAGTGCTATATCTCCCGTTCTACTGGGCCGATTGACAAAATTCAAAGTGCGTTCTTCATGTCTCGAAAGCGCGACTTAGGATATATATTAGATTTATATATAGCACTATTCTAAAATAGGTATTTTGACACAAAATAGGACTTAGAATTAACTCTTCTAATAACTCCTAATTAGAAGAGTTTTACGTGTACTTTTGCGGAAAGTTTAAGAACAGTTCAGCGTTTCTTTCGTGAAAATAACTTTTATCAAGCTATTATCGGTTCTCTATGCATCAGTCCATTAAGAACCCATACCGGTGTAACAAGTTTTGGTGTCAGAAGTGCGACTGAATGTCGGTGACAAGACATATAATTGGATTAGCAACAAAGACAAATTGTAGACGCCTTTGCTGCATTTCTAGAGAAGATGGAAGGAGCTGTGAATTCTGTTGAAAAAGAGATGTAAATATATGGTTTCCTTTATTTTTCATAACAAATTTATTTTAAGTTAGATACCTTTCCTGAACTCCTCAACTTCCCCTCGCATTTTCTCAACAGAATGTAAATTGAAAGTTAAGTGAAATGAGTATTTAAACGGATGAATCTCTGAGTTTATTCGCAGCGTGTTTTCCATAGCCAACGCACGTTTCATTGCTATCTCGCTGTTATGCTAGTACACCTCTTGGTCATTTCGGATTATCGTCACGCCTGTTAGGTTTTTGTTGAAACAACCTGTTAGACATAACGTGCTAATCCAGCACTATTCTATCTTAGATTTGAATCGATTTATATTCTACGTGTAAGTTTTACCGCAAGTCGACGGTGTTTTTGTAAAGCACGAAGATAATGCCTTTCTGTTATTTGTTGGAATTAAATAAAGGGTTATTTTCATTCTTCTTCTGTGATGGTAATTCTTTTACACCTGTTCGAGAATTCGCCAGGTTCATCATAGGATCCAGTTTAGTTTATGTGGAATAGAAGAGACAGATCTTGCATGCGCAGGCAAAAAATGCGTTAAAGAGGAGATGAGGCGCGTCAAGCAGGTCAATAGGAAATGGAAAAAGAAATTAATGCCATAACAGGAAAACAATATTCGAGACTATGGAAGGCAGAATAGACATGGTTAAGGATAAACTGTAGAACAACAAAATAATATATTCTCTACAGCCGCGGACAAAAATGGATTTATAAGCTAAGGCCTGTCATCTAGCCGCATATGTGACAGCAGATACAGTGGGTATCCTTCAAACTCTACCCGAAAACCAGAGGCTAGACTTCGAAGCTCAGCCAAGCGCGTTGGAGCTGCGCTTAGACGAGAAGTGTTTTAAAGGCTACAGAAGGATTCAGTTAAAATATTGACAACAGAAGCTTAAGAAAACACTCCAAGAACTCGCCACGGATGTTGAAAGGCTCTCCCATCTCGCGTTTTTGGACGAAAAATCAAAAACAAGGAAATCCTGCCCTGCAGTACTTCATCAATGGCATCCGAAATCCTGAGATACAGAAAGCCCTATGAATAACGATGTCAAGGATCTAAAAAAGTAAAAAGTGTAGGACATGAAATTCGAGAACTCCGACAAGCAACCTGAAAAGACCGCGACCCAATCAGAACTGCACTGCCAATAGATCAACTGACTGCTCGCGTAGACGATTTCAATACGCAAGTCGATGCCGTGATGCGGAATAGGAGTGACAAAAAACCGACCCTTAAGTGCTTGAACTGTCGGGGTGATGGCTACTTACGAAGAAAATTCAGGATACCCTAAAGCACGGTGCTGG
Source organism: Stegodyphus dumicola (assembly GCF_044657685.1). NCBI lineage: Eukaryota > Metazoa > Arthropoda > Arachnida > Araneae > Eresidae > Stegodyphus > Stegodyphus dumicola. The sequence goes on along the minus strand of NC_140781.1, from coordinate 136,140,828 downwards.
GACGGATCTCGGCAAAGAGGTGAGAAAATAATTAGCGGACATCTAGCGGGGCAGAGGCTTCCAGATATTTAGAAATCTCAAATTAAAGATTTTCAGAGTTCTACAATGAGTGGCGGCAATAATGGACTTTTCATCATGAGACATATAATTGGAATTCCTTGCAGTATAAGCATCGATACATGCACCGATGTCACCATCGTACGAAGAGATTTGGCTCAAAAATTTGAAGGAAAACTCATATGAATACCATCGAGCGTTACGCTCCAGACTATGACCGGGGATAAATCGTCATCGATGGGAAATTAAACGTTAGCATCACGTATGGAAAAGCCGCCTAACATTACATGGCATATGAGGCAGATATTACAGATCCTTGTATACTCGGATTAGACTTTCTAAAGAAATATATTTTTCCATGGAATTTAAAAATACTGAGCTGCATTCTGCCTCTAAGGACATAACTGTGTTCGGAATGAAAGATGAAGGAGTTAAATCCGTCGACCAAATCATAACTCCCACGATATCACAGTATCAGAAAGAACATAACTTTTACTTCCTGGATACATAGCTGAAAACAAATTTCTGGTACGGCATAATGCAATATCCAAGAGCTGTAAGAGTTAAAAAGGAGTACTAGTAGCCTCAGCAGTCGTCCATCTATAAAGGATCGTTATCTCGGTGAGAGTTGCCAACGTAACTGATAAGGCAAAAGTCATCAGGAAGTCGAAGTTGTTGCAGCAGATACTCGACTGATCTGTGTTAAACGTAACAGTGGTCTTTCAGTCTGTAATATGTGCTTTATATTGTTGGAATACCAGTCAATTTGTATTGACTGGAACTGTTTAACAAATTTGTAGTTTTGCACAATTTAGAATTGTATTGAAAAATTTAAGGATTAGTTTCCTTCTTTTTTTTTATCATCTGGGAACCAAGTCATTATTTACAAAACATTTGCTTCTGTGGATAATAGTAAAATAGTGTACATATTACAATGAACTTCCCAATTGCAATTTCGTGATTGACTTGTGGATAATTGCGACACAGCGGTGTGCAAATTGCTATGGACACACATAATGAGGTGTGCAAACTGTTAAGGACACGAAGTTATGATGTATCGAAGTGGACAAGTAGTATTTACTTGAACGATGAACTTAACAAAAGTGAAAATAGAATAACCTACACAACATCATATACTTTGGGCTATGGAACTATCAACTGCCTGAACTAATGTGACTGGCTTACTCTGTGGATAACTGCAAAAATAATACGGACACACATCATTAGGTGTGTAACTGATAAGAACATGAAGTTATGACGTATTGAAGAAGACATAGGTTTAAAAACTGGCATAGGTTTAAAAAAGTTCTACTCTCCACAACATAGATCCTATCCATGACAATGTAATTATTAATTGATCGTATATTTATTTTTCATACGGATTATTATGTAACAATTATTGTATAGATGACATTGTCAATTTAGCATTGTAATATTACTATCATTGATTCAGTGAATGCCGCTGGCGGTGGATGGTAGATTCTTTTCCGTCGCATGGACATATAACTCTGATTGGTGTAGAACCTTAGGTCGGAGGTCCATGCGACTGCGTATCGGTCTTTCAGTCTGTGTCTTTGGAGAGTCTAACATCCTACTTATTCCATATAATGCACAACTAAGCTATGAAGAGAGAAATGCTGCATAATGTGTCATTCAAGAATTCCAATGCAAGAAAAAGAAGTAAATGAGTAGTCAGCAATACCTTCTACATCTCCCATCGTCCTCGTCAGAAGGAAAGATGATTCAACCAGGTTTTGTTTTGACTATCATTGATTGAATGAGATCATGGCAAAAGGCAGCTCCTCTCTTCTTTAAATTGACGACATTCTGGATACTCTGGAAGCAAGTGGATTGTGAGGTTTGATTTAAAGGCTGGTTATTGGCAGGCAGAGGTACACCGTGACGACCGAGAAAAGACGGCATTTGACACTGGACAAGGAATTTGGCACCTCAAGTTTGTATTCTGTAATGCTCTGAGAACAACCGAAGGCCTCATGCGGACTGCGCTGAGAGGTCTATCTTACGAAGCCTGCCTAATATTCCTGGATGGCATCATCATCGTTGGGAATATTCTTGAAGAACATTTAGAAAAAGCTTACAAAGTTACTTCAGAAGTTGATAGAAGCCAATCTAAAGTTATGTCCCGCTAAATATAAACTATTCAGACAGAAAGTGACTTACCTCGGTCATATCATCTCTGGCGAAGGTGTGTCTTCGGGTCTAGAAATGTTGCTGACAGTTAAAAGATTATAGACACCCCGAAAATGTCCATCAGTTGAGAAGCTTCCTGGAGCTTTGCATCTGCTGCAAGAGATTGGTAAAGGTCTTTTTTTCCATTGCAAATCTCCTTCACAAACTGATAGAAAGCAAACAAATTAGCTTGTGGACAGAAGAGTGTGAATTTGCTTTTAACAAACAGAAGGACGCTTTAACATCTGCGACAATCCTTACGTATCCTTCAGCTTGGCAAACCATTTATTCTTGACACGGATGAGAACAGTGAGAGTGTTAGTGTTCTTTTGTTCCAAGAAAGAAGCGGTCAAGAACGAGCCGGGAGAGGAATTTCTGTTTCTCCAGAATAGAGTTACTCGCCATAAATAAAGAACGTAGGACATTTCCATCATAAAATCTACTGGAGAAAAATCCTTCTTCACACAGATCATACATCGTTGACCTGGCCATTAAATTTCAAGAATCCTGAAGACTTAGCAGCCAGATGAATAGAAAGACTCCGGGAATATGACTAAACTATCCATCATAGGAAAATGTCTTAAACACCACTACATGCGACCACTGTGGGAAAGGTTACTCTGAGACCGCACTGGGGAGGACTACGGATGTTCAAAGAGAAAGTTTTACAGTGTTTTAAACCGCCCCAGTAGACAATTTGTTGAGTTTAATGATAAAAAAGGATCGTCGCATGGAAACGTCGAAGACCACTCTAGAAGACTCTGACCAGAAATCTGTCGATACTTTTTAAGTTTCGAAGCGAAATGCGAGCTGGTTAATCAAATTATGACCATAGTACGTATTCTCCATAGTGTATATAACGTAAATAGTACACTTATACTAAGACCCTGCTCCTATTTGTGCATAAATTTATGCATTTGTTGATTGATTTAGTATTCGATTTGTTTTATTTTATTTATTGAAATTATTGTTTTATTACTGCATTGATTTTCATTAGTTGTAGGTATGGCTTCCTATCCAGGGATTGCACAAACCGGGATGTGCACTTCTCGGGAAGGGGAGAATGTAAGGAATTTGGTATAAAGTAACATAAAAAATCTGACGAGATGAAGTTTCGTCGAAAATAAGATTAAAAGGGCAAGTCTATTTAAAATTGAGGTAAATAGTATCTCGCTAAATTGGTGTAATTGGACTAAATGCCTATGTAACAGCAACCGTATCAGTGCCTTAGATGTGACTGCAACCGTATATACCTGCCAGTAATTTCGAGAAATGAAAGATACTATATATTTCTCGATGGCCGCGAGAAGACTATATAAGGCCAGAGAGAGAATTATTTCACAATTTTTTAGCACTGAACTGACTTCGGAGAATTGAAAAATCTCCGTGCGAGCTTCGCTCTTCGAATGAGTTTTTCCAATGAGTTCTGTCTAATGTTATTAGTAGTATGATGTGGTGACCACTGATTGTGCTCTCTCCTACTGAGAAGAGATGTGCGAGTACTTTTGCGGAAAGTTTTAGAACAGTAAAATGTTTCTTGGGTGAAAATAAATTTTATCACGCTATCATCTATTTTGTGTGCATTCAATCCGTTACGAACCCGTGCGCACGTGAAAATATCATATCAATAATAATAATAATATGCAGACTTTATAAATTAAATATTTTAACTATGCAATGATTTTTAGTAGGAAAATACTCGTGTTATTTATTTTGAAAGCACCCTGTTTCTAGCTGTCGAAACGTTCTTACTTCCCTCAAATTTGCAAATTTTGGCGACTTAGAGCGGTGGCGAAAATAACAAGGAAGTAGCTTTATCATCTGTATATATGAATTTTGAATATAACCAGATAGATGTGAAATTCCAGAAATGCGTATAGAAACATAGGCTCTAAATTAGGCAATTTTTGATAGAAATATTGGGGACTAGATGATTTCGTAGAGGATTTTTCTGGCACGAAACATAAAAGGTTATGATGCGCCACACGTATAATGAATACACGGAGTAGAATTAGGATTATTTTGAAAACGATTGTGTCTTAAAAATTTGTTAAAAACAAACGAAACACATCTTAAACTACGTATACTTTTTAAAAACTGCAATTAAGGATTTTATACGTAGAATTATCATTTCTTTAAGCTAATTCCTCATTTGCTACATCATTCAGCTTCTTGTTAATCATGATTAATCTAAGAAATGACTTAGAAATGTCTTTTCTTATATTCATATCAAACCTATGGCATGAAACAGTAAATGTCAATATATGTAGATTTTCTCTAGTGGCTTATTATCCAAAGGATTATTTAGGTAATTTAAAACTGAATACTTAGAAAAGCTAAATCATAAATTATAAGTTAAATCTTATTTGCTCCGTAAATGCCTGTTGAAGTGAAAATTTATACATAATTATTAATTTTTAGAGAAAAAAAACTATATTAATCTGTTTTTAACAAAACATATCTTTCAGTTTCATTTCCAGAAGTAATGGGAGTCTTCTCCTTTTTGAGAAGCATGATATTACGTTTTCGCAATAAAGGACGAGAACCGCGCTTAGAATTACTAGCAAACACTGGAGCAGTCATTGCTGCAAGAAAGGCTGATCCAAAGGTAAGAACTGCAATTGTGTTACCACAGCCGTAATTTATGTGGTGCCGCCGAACAGGTATGGTGTTTAGCCTTGCTGACTGCCGTGCCGAAGGGCCCGGTTTCGAATCCCGGATAATGCATGGATGTTTGTAAATGTATAGTGTTCGTGCGGCATAGGGGCACACTAAATATGTGACTTGCTGAATGTCCTCTCTAGAGGTTGGTGGTAAGAGAAGATGAGTGGGAGAACCTCGGACCCGCCCCCCCCGGGCTGCAATTCATCAAAACTGGCGGTTGACCTGAGCTAAATCGCACTCTGAATGATGATCAAGGCTATTGCCAATGGCAGGCGTAATCTAGCGCTCCTTGTCACGACGATTTTCGTGGCCTTGGGATGACTACGTAAGACAAGTGAGCATAAGCAACAACAACAACATATATAAATAATATTATGTATATATATATATAATATAAATAGATAAAATGAGTCAATATAACGAGCCGTGATCTGTGACTGTGAATCAGTTATTAATTTTAGGCCATTAACATATGTATCAGAAGATCCACAGGAACTGATTCCTCTTATACCCGCTATGTTTCTTATTGGAAACCACTGAGCCAGTGTTAGAAGCATTGACTAATTGTATTTATAAAACTGAGCAAAAATTTAATTTTTTTAACGATTTAAAAATACGTTTTATAAAGGAATATCTCAGTCAGCTTACCTAAAATTGCCCCGGTACAGCGGATGTTTGCCGTTAGACCTATAAGCTGTTGGAACACGGTTAACTGAAAGTAAGAAACGCGATGGGAAGAATCTAATTCTCAAGAAACCTTCTGGGTTAAAAACTAGTTTGTCTCCTAATAAGGTAATACTGATAATGTAATACGGTATATCAATTCTCAGTGTACACTGACAAAGGTTTTGCATGGAAGCTGCAGTTACTTACCCTTATGGAGCAACAAAAATCCTTAGCAGTAATTTTTCTAAAATACAAGTCAACATCAAATAAAGGGCGGCAATTTTCGATGCTTTTGAGACAGCAGTACAAATGAATAAAACTTAGCTCAAGTTTACTAGCATATATGCATCAAATTCCAAAAGGCATTTAATATCGATCTCTTTGACAATAGAAGCATTCATACGTCACAGACACAGTTACGTTTGCCGTCTATGGATGCTAATGCTGCGGTTGCGCGAGCTACTTTATACCCTCCTATTGTGCCGATCGCGAAATTATAAGTTATAGAATGTGAATGATCAAATAAATTGTATAATTACATGTATAATCAAGAAAGTAAAATGCGGAATTAGTAATAATGAATGTAGAAACATTTCTACTGTTAAAAAACTTTACTCAAAATATGCGTAGGTAAAGAATTTCATTGGGTAAAGAAAATGTAGGCATTTAACTTAACAAGATGAATAACTATAACTATATACTGAAGATAAAACACAATAATTTAAGAAATTATTCTTATATTATCTGGTTATTCCTTTAACAGTTTTGATGAAAATATTTTGATAAGGCAGAATATAACCCTTAAATGCATTAATAATTATTTTTACTTTTAAAATCAAAAATACATTAGAATTGATATCAAATAAAACAGAAAAAATACTAAAAAATTTAAACTATGTTTTTATTTCAATTTTTGAAAACATATTATTAACTTTTACAAAAAACATATGATAGGCAAACGTGTAATAACAATTTTATGTAATAACACATACCTTATAAACTTGTTCAAACAATTTTAAAACTCTGAACACATCCAAATAACATCAAACACCAGATCAAAAATTCGTAAACACAAATTATGTTCACGCCCTACACATCAGCTCACAATAATCACAATCATTACACAGTTAGTGGTGCCACCACACTGAAACTTTCAAAAATATATACGTACACAGTATATATCCAAATGGTTACACTATGCAGTAAGCTAAAATTTATGTTTTGATTTGATTTACATCACTAAATATGAGTATGTTGCCAAACTTCAACTACATGCATTTAAGGAATAATCGTTAATTATCTGTTTTCAACAATTATATTAGACAATAAAAATTATGAGTATTAGAATATAGAATTTTTAAACAAACAGTGCGGTGCATCAAGGATGAAATAATTTTAATAACACTTCGCTTTTCTGTTGAAAACATTTTGAACACATGAATGAAATCATAAATTATATTTTAGGGATAATCTCATTTTCTCCTATTTGCAATTTACAAGCATTATGATAATGTAACAAGAATCGATAAAATGAAGGAATAGCTATAAAACCCTTATAATGAATGATAGAATAAAAAATCCGAAAATGAGATAATCATTATTTCTGTAGTCTCAAAATTTTAACCTTTGGGCTGCACTTGCAATTCATATTAATGTTTCTTTTGTTTGTTTCAAATTCTGCTTTACTTTCATCTTATATGTTGTTGGAATATATTATACTTTTTATTTAATGTTTTCTTTTAGAAAGAAAGGAAAGATTTGCTTCAGCTGATGATTAATGCACAAGTGTCTAAAGAAAATATAAGTGAAAGTCTTTTAACAGCTGGGGAGAACGATGAACGGATCCAAAACGGTACATATTTCTAAACTTTCCATGGGTTATTAAGCTTATCATAATCCATTGAATCTACAAATCTTAAATTTGAAACTGTAAAATTTAAGTTATGTTCAAGATTATACGATTTACTGTATTGCTAAATGTAGATTTAGAAAAATGCTTTATTATTAAATTTTAAATAGAAGGTGATTTAACTACTTTGCAGAAAAAATTTACTAGAATGTTAACAAGCGTGTAAGTTTTAGGTTACAAAAACCTTCTGTATGGAAGAAACCACAGAAGAAATACGAAGCATTTCTTTTACGTTAAGAACAGCTGAAAAATGTATCACGCTCAGACTTCCTGTATCTAACAACGAAGATCTGAAAAACATTTCAGAAAATGATTTAGTTTTAAAGTATCAAGAAAATGCTGCAGGTTAGTTAGGAAACATCTGCTTGCATATGTATCAACTCTGGATAAAATGAACGCGTGGTTTCGCAGTTTATCTAAGAGTAAAAGAATTCATATGAGTTCTTCAGTTAACCTCCATCACAAAAATGAACCTCTTCTAGCTTTACCCCTAGTGGATGGTTAAAATGAAATCAATATTTTATCAACAAGCAGGCATGCACCTTATTGTCATCAAAAGACTGATTTCCGTTTAGAAAATTTCCCATCTTATAAAACTCATGCTTTGCACATACGGTTGACTTCGGCACTGTGCACCCCAAATGTCTTTAATAAAAGCTAAGCAGTTATAGCTGAGGTTTACAATTACGTTTGAGGTGTACTTTTATTGTATGTTTTACAAACAAATGGTACGGTTGAAGAGAACAAAATTGAACTTCTTGCAGAGCAATACCAAAGCATCCACTGAGGAAGTAATTGTCAACATGAACTCTTTAGAATAGAACACTGCTGTCTCATTCGCCTTGTTCCCTGACACTACCCCAACGAATTACCGTACTTTTTCGTGTTCTAGAAAGCCACATGAAAAAGCGACATTTAAGAAATTAAGCATAAGATAAATCAGAGGTTGGGAAAAGGTTGTGTAATGCGGAGATGACTATTTTGATTAATTAAATTATTTTTCGAAATGATTCAGTATCACCTGCCGTATAGGGAACGTGTCATGAAAAATTCTGTTTAGCTTACGATTAAACATTTAAATTATAATTATTTTATTTATTTGTGATTTACATTTCTGTTTTTTTTTTTTTTTTTTTTTTTTTTTTTTTTTTTTTTTTTTTTGTTTGTTTGTTTGTTTGTTACGTGTAAAGTAATATCTTTAGCACAAGGTTCACATTCATTCTAAGGATGAGTCATGCATTCTATAATTATAGGTGACTTTTCTCAAAAGGATCAGAAAAACATGCGTAAAATGACTGATGAAGAAATTTCTCAAAATGCTCTCTTATTTCTTTTAGCCGGGTATGTAATACTTTTGCTTAATAGTATACAAATTTGTAGGAATTGTTTATTTTTGTGCTGCATTTGCATTAGAAGATACTACGAAATAAGAACGATTCATAATATTATCGAGAATAAGAGCAGAGAGAGTACTTGACATAAGAATAATGTGTTATTTTGAATATAAATAAATTTTATATCCTGTTTTATTAAGTTTTATATTTCAGAACAAAATAGTTTTAATTTCCAAGAATTTGTAGCGCATCGAATGTAGATGTACAACATGAAATTAAGAACTTTATTTCTGTGTAAATCTTTTCACCATTCGAAAAGTAAGTAAGTGGAAAGCAGGCAATTAAAAGAACTGACAAAACAACGTTTCAGGGAATAAAGTTTCAAGTTCAATTTCAGCAGTCAATATGTAACAAAGAACTTTCCTAGTAATACATAAAAATTTTCCGTAAGTTTTATTCTCCAAAATTGTAAGCATTTCAGCCAACAGACGACAAGTCATTGTTAACAGTATCTTCTACACTGAAAGAAGTATTTCATTTGATCTAAACTTGAAGTACATTTTGTAGGGTTATTACTAATATTTATCACTAACCAGTTATTTTATGTTTTGGATCTTTACAGTCATTTCTCGTTTCCGTTTCCTTGCCAGAATGAAAATAAGGGAGAAAAAGAAAGTATTTAAAAGAAGGTTTAGGGAGTTTAATTCAGAGCATGTTCTACCTTTCGTGGCCACGTGACTAGGTTAGATAGCTCAGATAAGATTGTAGTTTTCGATTCTGCATTATTGCTGCCGGTATATAAATAGTTATGGCGGTAGGAAATTTTGAACCAACTTCGGGTTAAATCATTTGTGTAGTTCTTGGCTCTCAGTCTTAGTTTTAAATTTGGAATTTGAAGATACTATTTCTTTATGTTACTTCGCTACAAATGGCTGGCGGAGTTTGTAAGCCCGAGTCGTGCATTTATTTTCACCTTTCTGATTGAATAAAGAGATTTTCTTTGTAAGACTTCGTAAGTCCTGTCCAGACATAGGAATAATTCGCTTAACGTCTGTTAGAAGCTTGATACTAGTTAATGCTACCAAAGCAAGGTAAACATTATTCATTTTTATATTTTTATGCGATTCCTTGTGTACCGCATGTATGTCGGTAACAGTTAGCTACCGTGGTGTACACTGTACGGATTAAAGGACTCTTCAGTGGCTAACTCGGATGCAACAGCAGATAAATGAGGCAGACTACAGCAGATCAGTCTTAAATTTAAAGCTGGAGAACAAAAAAGTATGATCGGTCGTATCATCTAAAAAACATTCCTTCGTTATTGGGTTGAGATCCCGTTGTCTCACAAGTGTATATTTGCTCACCTCACATTCTTAAGAACAAAGATTAATATGAGGGAAACAGCACCGCCGTTTGACTCTTGAAACATGAATAGTCCCCTTTACTGATGAGCAAGTTAGTGTATATTTATAGCAGGGAAAGAGTCCTTTCCCAAGCCCAGGAGAAAATGGGTACTTCGTGTCCGCAGGATAATTTAAGGAACTGGAGTTTATAGCCTCGTATGAGAAATGTGAGAAGGAATAAATAGAAAAAGATATAATTTGCAAATTTTGTCCATTCTTAGCTAGAGAAAACAGATAACTACTGAAAAGAGCCGAAACGAAATGTCTTACCATACTCTAATAATTTTAGAACAAGTTAACTTTTGTTGTTGGCATGCTCAAAAGTATAAATAATACATTTAATTAAAAAAAGCTGAAATTTACCGAATGTTAGAATTATTATCATAAATAAAATAATTTGGACATTTAAAGATCTGTTTATGAACGAATACTTTTACATAAATGTTAAAAGTTTTGTAGGGACATTAGGTTATTTTGATGCTGGAGACGTGAAAAATGGGAATGCCGTCTCCGGGAATCGAACCTGGATCTGTGCTACCATTACACCACGAAGGCATGCAGAAAAGAGGAAGAAAATACCTTATAGTATTTTAACTAATGTTAATGTGAATTCCTCAAACCATGCAGAAAGTCCTCCGAGAAAGCATCCCTGTCGTTGGAAAAACAGATTTTACGTCCCTAATGTGAAGATAAGCATTTAAATTTGAATTTATGATTTAATCATCAAAGAAGCCGCGCAGCGACTTCTTAAATTTTTGTCCAATCGGTTTTCCCTCTCTCTTGAACGTCGGAGAGCTCGGATGAAGGAGGCTTCGGCTTCGCTGTTCTCCACTACCTGTGTTAGATCAGGTGTCGAGTTCTTCAAGTTTTTCATTTGTGAGGATAGAAATTAGTTAACACGTGGTTGCAAGTTGCCTGAGAATGAATGATCTTGGAGTGCTTCTATTCCGCAGTGAAGGAACTGTATTCACAACGAGAAACAATATGTTTCCGAGACGAGCACATTTTTCCATTTTTGCCTTTGCTGATATTTTACTTCCAGGCTGCTTTTAAGGTATAAAGAAATATCTTTCTGTGTAAAAATGACAGGCATTCTTTCAGTGGAATGATTTTCTCAACTATTTTTCATTATTCAAGTAATTGCAGTTTTTAGGACAATGAAAGTAGATATTTACATGGTTTCATATTCTTCAGTGCAGTTCTTCGTTGTGTTTGAAATCCCAAGAACTGTTAAGATGATGATGATATTTTCATTTTCTCTTTAGTTCCGAGGTTCGAATCCCGCGAACGGGCTGGCTGCATGAGTGTTTTCGTGGTTTTCCCCATGTGTAACGTGTATATGAGCCAGTTTCCCTTAGAAAGTCCTCCACGAAGGCATTCCTCCCCTTAGGCAGATAGCCCTAGTGTGCTTTGCCATAATTAAATACACACATTTTCTCTTTAGTAATATTTTACATGGCCTTAGTGATCAGTTTTAAGTAGCTTCTAGTAAATAAATAATCCCACGTGAAAACGTAGTTGTACTTCTTATTGCTACTGTAGTATAAATGCAGGTATTGCTTTATATTCTAGTCAGAGATTAAGAACGATTAATTTTCGTCATTCTTTAAACTTTGGGTTATTGCATGTATTATATTAGACTGAAACTAATACAAGGCAATATATTAGTTTCAATCTAAGGAATGTTTGTTATTAGAAACATACAATTTTTATAACATCCATTTTTTTATAATATCTTTGCCATATTCGATTGTTTAGTTGCTTAAAATTATGACGAAATACACGAGGAATATCTGTGTGATAGGAATGATGTCTTCGTAGAGGAATCTAAAAGAAACGGATTTGCATTTACGTCACACATAAGAAAAATCACAAGAAATCGCTTGCAGTTACTCCATCTGCCGAGATTCAAAATTGGACTGAAATACCAATCGATTGAGCAAGATCTATGGATGTACAGATATATGGCCTTCGATAAAGATGGATCTGATTTTTGCATTGTATTTTGCTGTAGAAATAAATTTTCTCAATTTTTATACCAATATAATTAAAAATTATCAATGTTTTGACTGTAGAAGTGAGGGAGGTAACCTTAATACGCGCAACGATTTTGCTTAGCAGCAATCATTGTACAATAACCTTCTTAACCAGCCTGTTGACATGAGAAAAACTCAGTGCATGGTGGTACACAGAATTTAGAGCCATTATAAGTGCTCATAGAAATATTTGGCTAAATTAAGGGATACAGCCATCTTTTGAAAAATGCATCATCTGGTTAACTTTGCTAAAATCACACTAAATGTTATCCAGCGGGAACAGAGTACCGCTTTGCTATCCGCACGGCAACCAAAGAAACTCACACTGAAATTTACTAATTATATAGTAATTATATAGTAAAAGAAATGCAAACTTTCATTTTACATTATAGTTTAAATTGCCAAGCTGTCCAAAAGACATTTTTTGACAAATTTATTTAAAATCAAGTTCATCTTCTTTTATGTTTGAGTTAATTGTATTGCATTGTTTAGATTAGCATTGCTTACAAAGTATAAATTTCCACTTTATTTTTAGCTATGAAACTACAAGCACAGCTCTAGCATTTCTTACACATTTGTTGCTGCATCATCCAGAAGTTCAAAATAAAGTTAGGGAAGAAATCAATCAGCATTTGGATTCAGATAAAGTAAGTAAAGAACTATACTTCTGTAGTTGTTGATTCTCGGCAGCTCCTTTAAACTAGTTATGTTATTTGGTTATATTCGGTTATGTTATTCTAGTTATAGTCAAGCATTTTAGGCTTGAAATAAATGTCACAATAAAGGAAACACACTGACTTTACTCTTGTCGAGTTTTGATATTAGCTTATAATTTTGAACTTTATTTATAGCTGTAAATATTTATATCTAATAGTTTAGATTCGGCTAACAACTAATACCTTAAGTTCCTAATGTTTTTTTTTTTTTTTTTTTGTGGAAGTATATTATTTTATCAACATCCATCATGTGGATACACCAGACGATGAAAATTAGTATAAAAGTTTTTAAATTTAAAGCGTTAAAGTAATGCCAATCCGCTAGAACATAATCTATTAAAAAGTTATGCAATAAAAATATAGGTTTCAAGCAGGTTTCTGAAAGTTTCCTGATCATGATAATTAAATTTTACAAAACGTAAGGGCTCTAACTAGTACCTTAGCTGTATTGCATTTTAACAGAGATTCTCAAAACCAGCTTCATATAAACATCAAATATTTCACTACAAATTACAAAATTTAATATAGTATATAAGAGATAAAAAGATACTTTAAAAATATTCTAATAAATTTTGTAATGTTACCATGAGGTTTTTAATTTTTTTTAAATCTGTTGTTACACAATTATTGTTGCTGTTTTTGCGCATAATAAAGAAATCTCAATTATTTTGTATATTTCTTTCCTTTTTGAATATTCTTATATATATATATGTATATATGCTAGCTTCCAAATGTTAAGCACGATGCCATAAAACAATACGAAACAACAAAAATCTAAAGTAATGTTTTGATTGACACCATATTGCACATGAAGGCAGCAAATGTGCTTATGTATTAAAAAACAAGCATTATATATAAATATGAAAATAATATTTAGTGTTTGCAAATTATAAGATGATGCCACATTTGGATCGTTAAGAAATTGATGTATGAAGTTAACAATAAAGAAAAGTTTTATTAATAAGGTATATACCGAATACTCAGACAAACTTTACAGCGATTGCCTATGCTTTTTGTGAGGTGGTCAACCATCGCAGATAATATGATAGTGATAGCCACTTATCCATTAGAACAATTCCCATCAGTCTGAAGTAGTAAACATGCAGAGACAGCATGCCCAAGAGCATTACAAAGATTTTTCTAAAGATTACAATGGGATTATACAGTAGGTAATAATGGTGCAGCTTATCTAACAAAGTTCTATAATGAATCTAAATGTCGCATCTAAATTTCTGCATGTGTAGTTCAGTGGTAGTTCCATCTAAATCAACATTCAGTGTAGTCTAAAAGGGAATTTATTAGAATATCAAGCAAATTAATCTAATCTAGAATCTATTGAACATCTCGTCAACAGCATTCGAGCTGCATCAAACAAATCGAAAGCAAGTTCCAGAGTTCACAATTCCTGATTCAAGTCTTTCAACAGCACGCCTGAGCTCACTTACCTGCCATTCATCTCCTTTAATCCATAAAGGAAGAATATTGTTAATATATATCTTACCAAAGTACTAAACGCTTCCTATCACCATTTAAATGAACTTCCTCGAATCCTTCAGAATGTTGGAATTTTCAACGACTGCTTAATTAGCATATGTCCGTATTATGCAACTTTATATCATCTACCATACTCTTAAAAATTTGTTAAATGTTTACATGAAGTTTTTGAAATTTTTTAACTCTGTTATTATTTTATTATCATATATCGATCTTACTATGAAGCGAATTTGAATTTTTAGGACACTCTGAGCTATGAAACGGTTCAAAAACTTCAATATCTTGACAGCGTAATATGCGAAGGATTAAGACTCTATCCTCCTGTTTATAAGTAAGTATTTTAACGGAGAATGTCCAAATAAATGGAAACATGTTTTCCAAAGTGAAAATGCAAACAGAACTAGCACTCTAGTGTATTATCTAATCTTGCAAAACTTGTTCTCAGTTTTATACTTTGATACATCTTAAGAAACTTTTCTAACATTTTGAACGTTTTCAACATAACATTTTGAATGCCATTTTCTTAAAAGCGGTTGCTAAATATACTCGGCAATTAAATATGACTCGATTTTGAATTATTATTGATTTCATGTTACAAGTATAAAGAAGTAAAGAAGTAAATATTCACTTAATAAAGTATGAAAACTCACTTATATTGCTAAAAGTGGCGACACGATCACAACAGAACACATGGATATGTAAATATTTCTGTTAAGGAAAATATTCTTTACGCAAGTTAACGCCAAAACGGTTCATACCTTTACATGCAAAATTCGCTAGTATATTCAAGAGAAAATTTACTGATTTAAAGCAGTTGAATAGCTTGAATAGTCATTGAACTACTAAGCAAAACTGAAGAACTTTTTATTAGTTTTAAGACCCAACTTGAAAAATTACTCATTTTATTAATTAAGGCTAAACAGCATTCTTTAGTTTATTTTTGGAATCACTGACAGCAGAACTGTGTAAATTTTGCGAAAGTTATGTCAGGCATTTAACCTATTAAAACATTATGTTCTTGTTATTATCTCATTTGAAACTTAAAAAAATGCCGCGAATTTTATCGTGGCTAGGTGCGGAAGAATACGCCTGTAGTTAGTATAAGTCACCTTATAGGTGAAGATACGACTTAGCTTAATTCGATAACAATTTTCAAGAAAACTCCCGTTGGGGAGTAGGTCCAACGTTCTCCCATCCCTCTTCCCTTACGCCACACCATTCGTAAGGACTTCCCGTTCTCCGTGTATTTTACGCCGCAAAGACACTATATATTTACAAACATCCTAGCTTTCTCCAGAATACGAACTGGGCCAAGCGATACGACAGTCAGTAATGATAATCACTCTTCAGATCAGCGTGCCATGAAATCATTATGTATATTAATAAATAGGATTTTATATTTATAGGTTTGGTGTAAAAACTTATATTTTGTATAGATGGAACCTTCACTTCTACGATGTTGAAACAATTTTCATCAAATTCTCCACCTTATTTTGATAAAATGTTTAAATGTAATTGTATGTCTATAATTAATGTTCAAGGCAATATAAAGCCTGTAGAAGTTTACAAATACCGTATATGAAAAAGTTATAAGGTTCGAAAGAGTTGAGTATTTTGATAGCCTTAATTACTTTACGATATAAGCCATTTTTGTAATTAGTACTTACAAAATGGATCTAAGAGTGATAGATCGATATATCAATGTTTCCAATATACTACAATATAAGAAGAAAAAGGGACATTTCTGTTAAGGAAAATATTCTTTACGCAAGTTAACGCCAAAACGGTTCATACCTTTACATGCAAAATTCTCTAGTATATTCAAGAGAAAATTTACTGATTTAAAGCAGTTGAATAGCTTGAATAGTCATTGAACTACTAAGCAAAACTGAAGAACTTTTTATTAGTTTTAAGACCCAACTTGAAAAATTACTCATTTTATTAATTAAGGCTAAACAGCATTCTTTAGTTTATTTTTGGAATCACTGACAGCAGAACTGTGTAAATTTTGCGAAAGTTATGTCAGGCATTTAACCTATTAAAACATTATGTTCTTGTTATTATCTCATTTGAAACTTAAAAAAATGCCGCGAATTTTATCGTGGCTAGGTGCGGAAGAATACGCCTGTAGTTAGTATAAGTCACCTTATAGGTGAAGATACGACTTAGCTTAATTCGATAACAATTTTCAAGAAAACTCCCGTTGGGGAGTAGGTCCAACGTTCTCCCATCCCTCTTCCCTTACGCCACACCATTCGTAAGGACTTCCCGTTCTCCGTGTATTTTACGCCGCAAAGACACTATATATTTACAAACATCCTAGCTTTCTCCAGAATACGAACTGGGCCAAGCGATACGACAGTCAGTAATGATAATCACTCTTCAGATCAGCGTACCATGAAATCATTATGTATATTAATAAATAGGATTTTATATTTATAGGTTTGGTGTAAAAACTTATATTTTGTATAGATGGAACCTTCACTTCTACGATGTTGAAACAATTTTCATCAAATTCTCCACCTTATTTTGATAAAATGTTTAAATGTAATTGTATGTCTATAATTAATGTTCAAGGCAATATAAAGCCTGTAGAAGTTTACAAATACCGTATATGAAAAAGTTATAAGGTTCGAAAGAGTTGAGTATTTTGATAGCCATAATTACTTTACGATATAAGCCATTTTTGTAATTAGTACTTACAAAATGGATCTAAGAGTGATAGATCGATATATCAATGTTTCCGATATACTACAATATAAGAAGAAAAAGGGATATTTAACTCAGTGCGGTAAGGAACACTTATGAAATTAGAATTTTAACTATTCAAAATTTATCGCTACCACTAAAACTGCAACAACATCAAGCAGTATTAAGCATCCGAATGGCATACATTTTCATAAAATGAGAAAAACCACTGAGGAATACTCGTTGCACATATGCAAGTAATGCGATGACTCGACAGTAGCGTCTATTCAGAATGATGATAAAACAAATGTATTATAAGGCACAAAAGTGAGTGTAATGCCCGCTTAGTTGCAGGGCTTGCCATTGAAAAGTCTAATAGGATCTTTTCATATAGCTGCCATAGTTAAAGGACGTTTTTCCTACATAGGCAACTCTTCTTGTATTAGAAAAATCAGGACACAGCATAGAAAGAACCTACCGATATGAGGAATCGCAATATCTTCGACACACAAACGGATAAAATAGTAAATACCCAGTACACTTGGTTACGGTGGATAGAACATCCAAATGAAACTACTGAGTTTAGCACATGAGAGCCCAAATCAAAGATGAAGGGACAGCGACTACAGGATCGGATTTGCTAGGCGGACATTAGCTTCATTTACAATTTATTTTACCAAATAAGCATTTGAGAAAGTTGTAGAGACATTAGATATTATTTTTAAGCAGAAGTAATGAAAAATGAGCAACGCCCTCGCCAGGAATCGAACCACGGACATCTGGAATACGCGTCTAGCATGCAGACCATTACACCACGAAGGCACGCTAAGAAGACTGGAGAAATAACTTATAAAGTAATGACACCAATAATGTTCCGCATGGAACAGTGGCACACATTGCAGCGAAATCAGGATAAATTTCGATTTAATTGTGTTTCTATTACGCATTCAGTGTGACATGCATGACACATTGCCGTGTAGTTTTTGCATCAGGTATTAGTATACGAGGTATCACACACACCTCATGCTCATTACTAGTATGCAGTTTTGGTATCGTTGATAACGATACCGAAGACATGTACACCCAGCATCAAATCCTCTTCCTACCAGAAAAGAAAACAATAACGATAGTAACACACACAATCATTATGTATTTACTGCAGGCGGAGATAGTCAGTTTTGCAGTGTAATAATATTTTTTGCTGCCTATCCGTTATGGCGAACGCAAGAGAATTTTGCAATGCACGAGTCTAATATAGCTGCTTTTGTAATAGTTCATTCTTTACAGAACAAATTATCGCTTCAATAAAGTAATTTTCGTATTTGTTCTGAATTATAGCCAACAGTGTGTATTAAAAATTATAATTTCATATCATGAATAAAATATGAATTTGTTAATTAATCATTCACGGATGATTTCTTATTATAGTTTCGTAACTCGTGTGTCATTGGAAGATACCCAGTATGAAAATATAAGAATTCCAAAAAATATGAACATTCTAGTTCCTGTCTACGCTTTGCACTTTGATTCTGCATATTGGAATGCTCCAGAAGAATTTGATCCTGAGAGGTAAATTATGATTACTAGTTTGTAAAAATTATGAAGCAACTGGTTTCTGAAATAAAAGTTTATTTTAAACTTGTCATTTTTAACAGAAATAGAGAAACACTTATACAGATAAATATTTAATGACAATGTATGTATACATAATCGCACATAAAAATAAGTATATTTTTGGTAATTGTTGCTCAGAATTCTTCATAATTTCTCTCTATTATTTTATTTTATCTTTTGCGCTTGAATAAACTTAATTTTAATTGAAATTTAATTGAGTTCGTACTTACATGTTTTTCGACTTTTGTTTCATTGAGAAGACGTTTTCGCATGTGTAAATATTGCCAAAATTCCCATTGCCAAATAAGAGATATTCAGTTTGTACTAGAATGCAGATTATTAAAATTAAAATGCAATTTAACTCAAAATACTGAGAAAGCTACATTTTAAACCTGAAATTACATTTACTGATCGATTATTTAGTTTTAAGCAGAAATAAGAATTCAGATAATATCATTCAGGGAACTGCTGATTTTGTAATGTAAATTTCATAGTAATTGAAACTTTCACAAGGAAAAAAAATCTGATGTGGCCTCTCATCAATCCCATGTTTTAAATAACTACGAGCCTCAAGCACGATATCAAATGATTTTACTTTAAAGTTCATTACTAAAGCATAGAATTGCTTGATCGTTTGTGAATAAAATCTAATATATTTACAAATTTTATGATTCAATGCGAATTATAAATGCTACTCGTTTTTTATTATTGTGTTATCCCATAAAATGGAAATGATAACTATATCTTCTCATGTATAAATCAGTTCCCATGCTCTCATTTGAAAATATCGCATCGATCGCAGTATATCCTCTTAGTCATGTAAAAATTTTAACAGTGGCATATCTTTAGAATTTTCAATAGAAAGTAAAGTTAGAATGTAAGATAGAATGTTAACCATTTTTCTAAGTTCATGAAATTAATGTTCAGCTTTCCTGATAAGATGACAAATTTTTATATATTCTTTTAGCTTTATTTATTAAACATCACTTTCTACGAAATCTTTAAAAGCAACCATACATATTTTTGTATTAGCTGTATTTAGTTTGCTTCATTATAGTTTCTTCAAGCGGAGGGATAAGCATTTCTGGAAGTTTTGAGAAAATCACTTCAAGGGATTCCAACAGGTTTTTTTGGAAAATTTCTATAATGTAGTCAAGTTGGTAAAAAGTCGCCAAATGTGAGCAATTTTCTAGAGTACCCGATAAGAGAAATTCTTCTCAAATCCAAAGTTCTAACTGAATTCAAATTTCAGTCCATTCAGAATAAAATAAAACTTTCAACATAAAGCATTAAATCGGCACATAAACAAAAAATGGCTATAGATTCGATTACACAGAAATACATGACAAAATCACTGTGCAGAATAAAATAAATAAATAAAAATTGTATATGACATTACAATAATACATAAAAAATAACTTAACAAATAAATAAGTAGAAATAATTGAAAAAAATATAATATTACATAATTAAATCTTAAAATATAATTTCAGGCTACAGATTATTAAAATAAGAACACAGCGATAATGATATGTATGATCCGCAAGAGTCTTCAAAGTATCGTCTTGCCATTTTTAACGAACTCACCAGCGGTCGATAGGTAAGGTCTTTAAACACTAGCAGTTCGATTTGGGTTCGATTCCAGGCGACAGATTGGTTATTTGATTATGACAAAGCTCTCAAGGGCTATTTGACAAAGGAGGAGGGATGCTTTCTTGCGAGACTAAGGAAAACTGGCTCGTATATACGTTACACATGGGGAAAATCATGAAAACGCCCATACAGCCAGCCATTTCGTAGAATTCGAACCTCTTACCGAATTACCAGTGTTCAGTGACTTTATACCACTTGACCTCGGTGGGCTCCCAGGCGGAAGGACTGTGACTTTTCACCTGAGCGTGTTCGTCGTTTTCCTCATGTGTAATATGGGTAAGAGCTAGTTTCGTTTAGAAAGCTCTCAACGAAGGCATCCATCTTCTTAGGCAGATAGCCCTCGCGTACTTTGCTTTACAGTTAAACTAAACTAATCCTTTTTGAGCCATCCCGGACTTGTTTTGTCATGGTTCCTTTATTTATTTGTATTAATTTTCTAGATGTTAAGTTTTTAACGTTTACTTCTCAAGCAAAAGCTCATTTATCCTTCTCAAATGAGTCATTTTCAGAAATATGAACCTTACATATAAAATTAATCATAAAATTTATCTTGTGATAGGTTTTTACCGGAAAATAAAGGAAATATCCATCCGATGGTCTATCAGCCTTTTGGAGCTGGTCCACGAAATTGTGTTGGTCTGAGGTTTGCTCAAATGGAAATAAAAATGGCTCTTGCAAAGCTGCTTCATAAGTTCAAGTTCACACCTTGTCCAAGAAGTACTAAAGTATGTTATAGTTTTATTTAAGACAATCACTAATTCAATGTACAAAGCTTGATTCCTTAATAAGCGATAAGCAACGGAGGACGTGGGCACTGTCCCTTTACCAAAAGGTTAATCGGTATAGCACCACGTCCACCTATATCTAGAGCCTAAAGAGGAATTACAAGACGCCACGCCCAAACCCAGAGCCAAATTCAACCCGGGGGCAGTCCAACAGACCAAATGCCCATGAAAGACAGTCCCAACAACCGCCCAGGCTCCACATTTATTAAATAAAATAACAAAAGCATGCAGGGCCAAAAAGGGCGAGTTTGGACAATAAGCAAAAATTTTACAAAGGTGTAATACACACAAATATAGAATATACATAAGCTAAAGTACAGTCTGATGTTGGGCAGCCCAATAATATACAATGAATAAATATAGACAGTAGAATTAGACTTAATGACAATATAACATAAAAATAGAGAACATAGTGAAATAATGAATGTAAATGATTACAGCAATACACAGAGGATATACCAAAAGAAATAAAAATAAAAGAATACAATGTAACAGAATGCAATAGCGGTACAATACACTTGATCACGTGGTATTGTGGGAAAAACATGCAATAAGGCTAATTATATGATTATGAGGAATAAAAATAACATATTTAGCCTGCATAAAAGTTAACGAATATAAGATACTATACAATACTATACAATATTACAATACAATACAATACAAAAAAAAAAAAATTAACATATTTAACCTGTACTAAAAGCCAACTGATATAAGATACTATACAATACTATACAATACCACAATACAATACGATACAGTAGATACAATACCACAATATAATACGATACAGTAGATGCTATACAATACTATACAATGAAAATACAAAATACATTCAGTGTTGGTGACACAATACATTTAAAATTGTCATGACACTAGTGATGAAAATACAAAATACATTCAATGTTGGTGACACAAAAATACATTTAAAATTGTCATGATACCAGTGATCCTAATGCAGCAAATAAATTGATGCAGTTACCTGCATAAAAGATAACTTATATAAGATACCATACAATACTATACAATACTACAATACAATACAATACAAAAGCTAATTAAACGATTATAATGAATAAAAATTAACATATTTAACCTGTATAAAGCCAACTGATATAAGATACTATACAATACAAAACAATACCATAATACGATACGATACAGTAGATACTATACAATACTATACAATAGAAATATAAAATACATTCAGTGTTGGTAACACAAATATACATTTAAAATTATCATGACACTTGTGATCCTTATGCAGCAAATAAATTGATGCAGACAGTTAAATGTGTTACTATACATTTGCAAAGGATGAAATATAGACTTAAGTATGCCACAAATTATGAACATATATTATACCGTGAAAACACAAAATACATTCAATGTTGGTATAAATACAATGGATATATTTAAAACAATGGATAATGGTTGGATATATTATACAATGAAAATCTCTAGCGACCCCAATACATTCAGTGTTATTATTACACAGAGAATTAAATGTATGATATTACATGGGCAATTGATGAAAAGAAGACAGTAACAGTATAGTGTATAGCCAAATATGCAAGTATATGGTATACCGATGTTTAACAGCAACTGGCAAACAATGTACCATTAATACGCCCAACTAGATATGCCAAGATATTATATACTATTATACAGTGAAAAACGCAAAATACGTTCAATGTAGGTATTATCATAGTGCATTATGAGGGAATACAGACAGTTATATGTTTGATAATACATGAGCAAAAGATAAAAATAAAGACAATAACATTATTATTCATAGGTAAATATGCAGATTTAATATATTCAGATATTTAACAGCACCTGGTAAAAAATGTACCATAAGTACATTGATAGCTGCTATGGACAACAAAGAGACTATTAGGACAATACATATGCAACAGATAAATATGCAAATTCAATATATACAGATATTTAACAGCACTTGATAATAAATGTGCATATGCAAAAGATAACATTATTATTCATCGGTAAATAGGCAAATGCAAGATATACAGATACTAAACAGCACCTGGTATTAAATGTGCCATAGGTACAAGGACAGCTGTTATAGACAATATTACCTGGTTGCACTTAGAAAAAGATGCTGAGAGAGAATATACAAATATTTGACTGCTGCTATACACAGCGACTTATAACAGATGGATTACAATAGATTACAATGGTTACAAACACTTCAGAGCATAAAAGTAGATGGGTTATAATATATACAAGCAGTTGAAGAAGTTGAATCGTATGTCGATATTATAAGGCACAAAGATCAAGTCCCAGATTCATCAGTTTGTCAATTAAACGGACTATCTTTTTGACTTGATGCCGTTGCTTAATCAAAAAACGACTAAAGGCAGTCCTATCCGTTGGTGGAAAAGGAATATGGAATTCAGTAGTAAGTGGACAATCGATTAGATAGTGTTCTGGATTGCCCAGTTGTCCACAACTACAGAGTGCTGAGGAAGAGAGTCCATGTCTCTCGAAATATAAGGGAAAAGGCCCGTTAATGTAGAAGATCAGCTGTGGTGGCAAGATTAATCGGTCTAAATCTACTTTAGGGACATGGGCAAATGCTCGGCGACCAGTTTCCTCCGAACTCCATGCATTTTGCCACAAGGAGATGGCTGTGAGAAGTAAGTGACGCTTTAGATTAGATACTGGGCGTGAAACCGTCAAGGTCTGTGTTATCTCGTGATTCTGTGCTGCTTCTTTAGCAAGCCTATCGACAGTTTCATTACCGTAGTTCCCCACATGAGCTTTTGTCCATTCTAAACAAATGTGTAGATTTTTATGTCGAGACAAGCTAGTTTGAATGTCCACAATAATGGGGGATGAATGCAGAGGATTTAAAATGGCATACAATGTGGAGAGACTATCGGTAAGAACATAGGAATGTGAATATCGATGATTAATGATTGTTTGTATTGCTTGTCGAATAGCAATAGCCTCACTCTGGAAGACGCTGTTAAAAGAAGACAGATGGCATTTCCACTGGTGAAGAGTTGTCTGATCTTGCAGTATGGCTATATATGCACAGCCAACCTGATCTTCCAATTTAGAGCCATCAGTATAAAAGACCAGATCAGCATGAGAAACTTGATGACTCGGTTTGAGATTAACTTTAACTCCCGTACCATAGAGGGAGGGGTGTTGATCTTCTCTGTTTATTGCTGCTTCATAATCATGGGAGGAGAAAGAGTGATCTCCAAACTGAACTGAACAGCCAAGTTGTCTAATCAACTGATAAGCTGCGTCCTTTTCAACCGCAATAGGTAAAGGCAAGACTCCAGCTGCAACTGCGAGGGCGTTAGTTGGTGATGTGCGGAAGGCACGAGTGATATTTAAGAGAAATGGTCTCTGTATACTATTTAAATGTCGGACTTTGCGTCCTTGCATTGGTGCTGCCCAAATTGCAGCACCATATGAAACAATCTTTTCAGTTACTGTTGCATATAAAACTTTAAGAAGATGTGGATTTAAGCCCCAGTGGATTCCCTTCATAAGTTTAAGGCGTTGAGCAATCACAGCAGTACGCTTCTTGAGATCTAACACATGGGGAATCCAATTGAGTTTGTCGTCGAAAATAATTCCAAGGTATTTAAGTTCACGTTTAATACGAAGACGCTTGCCATTTATGGTTATTCTCGGCTGACGAGTCATAGAACCACCCTTCTTAGGAATGATCAGAATTTGCGATTTCTCTTCAGAGATTTGCAATTTAAAATCTTCACATCTAGTCTGAAACAAAGAACAGGTCTCCTGTGAGTTTGCTTGAAGTTGATCACGAGTCCTACCTCGCACTATGAATGCGGTATCATCGGCATAAGTAACCACAGTTGTACGTTCAGGCCATGGCTGCTTAAGGATAAGATTGTATGTCACATTCCAGAGAAAGGGGCTCGCACATGAACCCTGCGGGCACCCTCGAGTCTGATATCTATGTACCAGGCCTCCATTATAGGAAATGATCAAATGTCGATCGGACAGATAATGTGCAAGAATATTATATAAATTGCGGGGGCAATTGGCATCTCTTAATGCATATAGAACTGCCGGCCACCACAACGTATCGAAGGCTTGATTCCTTAATAAATGCTTAAAAGATTTTCTCTAGTTGCTTGTTATAATATTTTTATTGATCTAAAATATTGGTTTATAGTTTATGAAATATTTATGGCTCTGAAACATAGGCAATGGTCTCGTGGTTTTTTTCCTAGGTGTAATTTAAGTGCAAATCTTAGAAATTTAATATTTTTTGCATAGTAATTATTGCTTGTCACACGAACCTAATGCTCTCTTTATAAAATTATTTCATTAGTTTTTAAATTGCAACTTGCATTTAGTATTGACTTATTCCGAAAAAAAGGTGAATGATTATCTATTATAAATTTTATTCAATAAATACTGTATTTAAATTCCAAATTTAGGCTTAGGTGCTTGTTCTGCTGAGAAATTAAAAACCAGCTTTCAATGATAATGATTTGCTTTTTTTAGAGCTTGAATGTTGACAATAATGTCTAAAAATCTGCTTAATTCTGCTGTTGCGGAACGTCTTAATATTTTTATAAATTCACCGTGAATGCGAGCTTCATTAAAGACACGTGTAATTTTTTTACAGTAAAACGTTTCACATATTTGTTGTTAATTCTTAATTTTACTTAATACTATAAGTTTGCGTTGAGCAGAGTGATATAAAAATTTATTTTTACATTATTCACAATTAGTGTACAACGAGATTTGCATGCAGAGGTATGAAGGTACGTATAGCTGTAACCATACAAGTAAGCAAAACACAATAAAAATGATTTTGTATACAAACTACAGTAAAATGCATATATTCGGGTAAAATATTTGCTTGGTAATATTGCATTCTTTGACTTCATGAAATACTCAATCAAGAACCATTACATTAAATCTATAAACCGTTCGAGCAGTGATTATCATTCTGGTCTGCATGCAGTTTTGCACCCATATGTATACTATGAATTATACGTATGTAATGCGCCTACTATGAATTAAGCAGTTGTCATTGTCAACTTATATAGTTTATAGCCGAAGTAGTAAATCTGCTACTTACGTATTAACACCACCGCAGCAGAAGTTGCGCTGATGCGCCAATAAAGAGCAATCCTTTTGTTCACACGTAGGTATCTTTTGGATTCCTTTTTGCCTTGTTGTTTGCTGATTTTTGACGCCATTTTTTAGTGCTACGAAAATTCGTCTATGGGATTTGCCAAACACAGAAGAAGATGCAATTTTATTTTTTCAGGAGCGAAATATTTTACCAAAAAAGGTTTGGACAACTGGTTTGAAGGAAGCAGAATTCCATTTTGCTCAGCTTTGAGATTCATGTACTGCTGGTGCGAGGAGTTGACGTCGATTAAATTTTGTGAAAAGCAACATGATTTATCGAATAAAACTGTTATAGATTGGAAGAATTGCATGCGTGAATTATGTGTCTTGGATATGGAGAATAAACCAAACAAGAGGGTAGGTTACATTGTGAAAATTGATGAAAGTTTATTTACTAAGCGCAAAAATAATTGTGGTCGAGTTTTACCCGAGTAGTGAGTGGGTGTTTGGTGGTATACGTAGAGAAACAAAATATTCGTTTGTTGTCACTGTTCCTAATAGAACTGGCTCTATCCTTCTTAATAAAATTATTGAAAACATGCAGATGGTAGAACAAATTTATTCTTACAGTTGGAAAGGTTACCAAATAAATAGAATAGAAAAAGAAGGATTCCTACATGCTAAATCATAAATACAATTTTATTGATCCTGATACATGCGTTCCTACACAAACAGTTGAGAAAATGTGGGGCAGTGCTAAATGGAGGAACAAGAGACATAGGGGGACAGCGAGACATCACTTAGAATCTTATCTAGCAGAGTTCATATGGCGACAGCATCAGGTGAAAGAAAATAGAGAAGGTTTTAAATGTATGTTAAACTCTATATCGGCCCATTTTCCACCGAAATCCGATTGACTACTTTGATTTTGAATAAAGTGTTTTAATTTATGATTTGTCGCAAAAATTTTAGGCAATTAAAAACTGCCAAATCTGCAGCTGCGGTGGCGTTAATACGTAAGTACCGGAAATCTTTCTCCTGTACATATTATACTGTCTGACTTGATTTGGTAACATAAACTATATAGTATCAAACTCCTAGCAGACGTTAAGCGAATTGTCGCTAAGTCTGGACAGAACTACAAAGTCTTAAGAAGGTTTTAAAACAAACCTTTTTATTAAATCAGAACTTTGAACATAAAAGCACAACTCGTGCTTACAAATTTTGCCTGCCACTTGTGGTGAGATAACTTAAAGTAATAGTTAAATTTAAGTTTAAATTAAATAACCCAGTAGTCCAAGACTACACAATTTCAAATTAACTCGAAGTTGGCTCAAAACTTCATACCGGCTTAACAGTTTAAATATATGTAACTATAATGTAAAACCGACTCAACAACAAGCCTTGAAAGACAGAACATGTTCTGAATTAAGCTCCCGAAACCTTCCTTTAAATAATAACTCTTTCTTCGATGTCTCTGAAATGTCGTGAGAATACGATCAATGCAGTAGATTTTGAGCATAAAAGTTTCTAGAGAAAAGTTCAGTATAGAATACCAGTTAAGAACTAGTTCTATGAGGTATTTCTCCCACTTCCCTAGCGTGCCTTCGTGGTGTAACGGTAGCACGCTGGGCCGATAGTCCGTGGTTCGATTCCCGGCGAAGGCGGTTGTTAATTTTTCATCTCTCTGGCTTCCAAAAAATCCTAATGTTAACTAAAAGGGTTATAGATGATGATTCTCCGCACTCAGGATTTGGCGACTAGGTCCCCTATAACCCTAGTCGCCCTTTAAGAAGGGGAGTATATAAGGTATTTCTCCCACTTCCCTAGCGTGACTTCGTGGTGTAACGGTAGCACGCTGGGCCGGTATTCCAGAGGTCCGTGGTTCGATTCCCGGCGAAGGCGGTTGTTAATTTTTCATCTCTCTGGCTTTCAAAAAATCCCAATGTCTCTACAGTTCTACCAAGTGATTTCCACTAACACTTTTTTCTTCAAAGTAAAATTTCAATAGTTGTAATTGACAACACACATTGCTCAACAAAATAGAAGAAACAGCGAGTTGGTGGGAATAGACCAGTGGTGCGCAAACCTTTTTCGACTGCGACCCCTTTTGTAGTGAGAAAATTTTTGGCGACCCCTAGAGATAAATGTTCACAAATACGACGTATATTTCGCGCATTCTTTCGTTTCATCGAATAAAAACATTATCATATCTGACTCATATTAATTTTATTTATAATTTTAAGAAAATACTTATTGTATAACACAAAAATCAGTAAATTGCCCTTTAATGAGATGTATGTGGCTGCAAGTTTCTAATTATCTCATCGATGTTTGGATGTATGTTTCTAATTGCAATTCGCATATCATCTTCAGGGTTTAAACGCAAGCGGTATTTAGTTTTTATTGAAACTAGTTTGCTAAATCCAGTTTCACATAAATACGTTGATGTAGATTGTATTAACACTCTGATGGCATTCTTGCATAAAACGGGATATTGTTTTTCCACGGATAGCCAAAACTTTTGGCAAGGCTGAGTCTTAAATTGATTTCGAAGAGTATAATCACTAATTAGATCTATCAATTGCTCTTTCTCGCTAATTTGAAGAGTTGAACTGCATATGTCAAAGGAAAATGGATCACTAATCCAACCAAGGTCGTTTTCAGGAAAATCCTCGAATCTTCTTGAAAAATTTTCCTTTAACTTTTCAATGTGATTGGAAATGATGTTTTTAAATGTAAATATATCTATATTATTTTCCTTGATAAAATCGTTAAAGCAAGGGAACATGTCGGTGTTGTTTTTATTCAGTTCATTTTGCCAGAGACTAAGCTTATTCTTAAAAGCTTGAATTTTACTGGCTGAAGTTATGATAGTTGAATTCTCACCCTGCAAGCTCAAATTTAAGTCGTTAAGTTTTTCGAAAATATTAACTAAATAGCTCAGCTTCCCTAGCCAAACTTCATTGATATAATAACTTGCCAATCTATGTTTCTTTTCGATTAAAAACATGTACACTTCATTTCTCAAATCAAATATCCGTCCTAGTATTTTCCCACGTGAAAGCCATCTGACTTCGGTGTGTAACAGTAATCTCTCATACATTGAGCCTATCTCATTGCAAAGTATTGAAAAGAGACGGCTGTTGTGGCTGTTGCATTCAATGTAGTTAATTGAACTAACAGCGTCTTGTAATATGTTGTGCAACTCTTCATCCATATCTTTTGCAACAAGAGCTTGCCGATGAATCATACAGTGATTAAATACCATATGAGGCGCCACCTTCTGAATTAAGCCTCTTAGCCCTTTATTCGAACCTGTTAATGCTGCAGCACCATCAGTACAAACCGCAACACAGTTTGCCCAGGTAAGGGACTTTGTTTCAAAATATTCATTTATTACTTCGAATATTTTTTCTCCAGTTGTTTTTCCTTCCAAACTTTTGCAACATAAAAACGTTTCTGTTATATCTTCATTAAAAATAAACCTAACGTAAATAATTAGTTGTGACATTTTAGTAATATCGGTAGTCTCGTCCAGTTGTAAAGCAAATACAGATGAATTTTGTATGCGTTTTATGACTTCTGACTCGATATTTCGTGACATTTCGGAAATCCGCCGAGACACGGTATCTCTTGATAATGGTATTGTTTTTAGTTCATTTCCATATTTATCGCCATGCGTAATTGATGTCATCTTAGTTGCTGCAGGAAGGATAAGGGATTCTCCAATTGTATGGGGTTTCATTGTTTTTCCTATTAGATAAGAAACTTCTAAAGAAGCTCGTAATGCTTTCTGAGGTATTGTTGTAAATTTCTTTAAATGTGCACTTTGAATTTTCAGATTTTCAGCTCGTCTTTGAAAAAAATCGGCATGTTTATTTTGAAGTTCTTTATGTTTAGTTTCCAGGTGCCTTTTTAATTTAGCTGGTTTCATGCTCTCATTTGCTAATTTTTCGTTGCAAATGACACATATCGGGCGTTCTTCATCATCACACAAAATGTAAAACCATACTTAATAAATTCCTCATTGTATTTTCTTATTTTTTTAGATCGGGCATTTAGTTCAGTATTTTGCGACTCCTCATCAGTATTTGTTAATTTGTTAACTGAAGATGTACCTGGTGTACGTATTACCCATTTATCCATTATGAAGATAGGGGTTAAATTATTTAAACTAAAACAAATAATATATAAAATTTTATCAATTTTTTTCGAGAAATTCAATAAAATTAACAGAAATCTTTCTCTAATGATAGTACATACCTGATAACAAAGAGTAGCAAAGCCCGATAAAAATATAAAAAATCATAATTACACAACGTCACATGATAAAACTCGAGGATAAACAAAAACAATTGCAGTCCAACTGCTACATGCTACAACTTCATGCGAACACTCCACGTCTTCCTCTGACTATCAGATACACCACGTACCTCGCCATCTGATCACGGAAGCGAATTTTTCCCCTCTCACTGCGGTTAACGTCTAGTCAAATCATGGAGGTAGGAAGTAAGAAGGAGTCGCCCTAAACAAGTTTCTCCGTACCCTGCTCTGAAGCACCGGCGATCCCTACTTGGTGACCAAAACATTGGGTCATTTACCATTGAGTTCTATGGGATTTGACGCGTTCGGGTGTAAATATTTCGTAATTACGTCGCAAATATACATATAAATGTATATATTTTCTTTTTCTACAACACTTCAGAGTCCTAAGTATGTGAAAACAACATATTTTTAAACAACATTTCATTCTGAACGGAATTAAATGCTATACTTTTCACAGGACAGTTTTCTCAGAATGGTTTAATTTGAATGAAATATTTTCACAAGTTTTCGTTAATTACATTAAAAAAAAAAATTAAGGTAATTCGGTTTTATTCGGTTAAGGTACAAAAATTAAGATCAAAGTTTATTGTATTATTAATATTAAAATTATGCATTATTTCTTTTCTATTTATAGAGCTTCTTCCTAAAATACTTTCTTAAATATGACATGATTTTTTGGCTTCTTTTAAATCGAAAAATGTAAGTCAATTTATAATTAATGCTCTATTCGGTTCATTTTAAATTAGAGAATTATTAGGAATTAAATAGTATTTGACTTTCTCTGAACATTTCTGAAAGGGAATAAAATAAGTTTTTTTTTTAAGTTTTATTTAAAACTTGTAACTGAGTTATTATAAAATGTAAAGTGAATAATTCTTTTAATTATACTTATCAGATTTTTTTTTTTTACCCTTCATTTCAACAATACATATTCCAAAACTCTTTATTACGTTCTTAAGTGCGCATCTCATAGCATTTGCTTTACAATACCTTTTAACAGATTGCTTTCCAATACGAACAATTCTTGCTTAAATAGTTTTATAACGTATTTGTCAACAGGATTTCAATTTATGTTTACAATTCAATATTAAGGTTATTATATATTTAGATAACATTTATAATCATTATAAATTAGATACATTTAATCATTAGATTTCTTCACAGTACTTTCACAGTTGTTTATAAGTGAATAAATTCTTCATTTCAAATACATTTATAAATAATTTAATGAATATTTAAGTATTTTGTCAAAGGCAGATACATGCTTTTTGCAAGCACATGCATAAATACCCATACATATTTCCTATTTATCATTTCCGGCATGCGCAAATCTTTAATTTCTGTGCATTCACTATATTTTTCGTCTAAAGGAATTTACACTAATTTAGCATACACCCGAAAGTTTTACATAAAAAATATATATGAATTTAATTTGAATGAAAATTATAAGTATTATTTTTAATACCCACTCAAAGGTCAGTTTTTCTTCAAAATTCCTCCACAATGGCATCTCTCTCTTTAGGCAAATAGCCCTTGCATGCGTTACTCTATTTAATAAGCCGCCCAACCGGTATAGTGGTTAGCGTTGCTGACTACCCTGCCGAAGGGTCCGGGTTCGAATCCCGGAGAAGGCATGGATGTTTGTATATGTTTAATAAAAATTTGTAAAAACGTTTGTTGTTAATTTCAATATTAACCCTCACAGCTTGGAGGAAACGGCGTTTGCCAAAGTCCTCATCATCTTTCTTCTTGTTTAAAAAGCAAGATTGATACTGATACTGATACTATTTAATAAAATCTTAATCTGACCTATGTGCCTAATTACAAATATTTTAACATACATAATTTTATATTTACATTTAGCCATCAAGTTTCAAACTTTTTAAATCTTCTAGAAAATAAATTTTGGCAGATCTCTTTTAGCAATTTTCTTAAAATCTATATTTTTGTAGTGCAACAGCTTAGAATTTTATAAAACAAATTCATAATCAAAATCGCTGTTGTTAGTTATCGAAAAATAACCAAGATGTGATTTTTGCGTAAATGTCAGTAAACTATACAAATTGCTATTATCCATTACACTATGAATGTTTCTTTCATGCGAGAGTGTCCCTTTTTCGATTTCTATGGAACTGTCGTGTGTCGAAATACTATCAGAATCTTGTCAAGCGAGCTTTTGAATGTAAACAAACAACACCCCGTCTGGTGACCCAAGCTTCAAAGCAGTGCTTCACTTCTAGCGCGGAATGGCCCCTCCCTTTCTTACCTCCATGAGTCAAATAGGCGCTTTTCAGTAAAACTGGCGAATTACCGCGAAGAGGGCGCTATCTACCGGAGTGAAAAACTTGCGTCTTCACACTTTACATATATTACGCATTACGGTCAAAGAAAGAGCGGACAGCATGAAATTGCAATTAAACATTGAGTGACGGCGCTTGACTCTTTATATGTACACTGTATGGTATGCATCATGCAGGCATAATGCATTTCATAAAAATTTGGCGACCCCCAAAAGTCTTCAGGCGACCCCTAGTTTGCGCACCACTGGAATAGACAATAGCTGGTAAATATGCAGCATGGTATATGGAAACAACAAGAAAATATTGAATCAAAAAGGTTAAAAATCATGTCTTAGTGTAAACAAATATCCTTTTACATGAAATTCACCTGGGGACAAAAAATATCAATACTAATAATATTTTTAGAAAAGGAAAAAGTAAGCATTGACGAACTTCGTCAAATGTTTAGGCGTGTGGCCATGTTGAGTGTGCCAAATGGCTTCGCACATGAAAGGCAATGAATTATTGAGAGGTTGGATTAGATTTTTAAGGGTAATTGCTAATTCTTCAAGAATGATAATTTATAACTGAAGGTGCATCAACGCTGATAGTGGTCTAGCAGCAATGGTCTGTCTAATGTGTCCCAAGCATATTCTATCAGATTTAAGTCCTTGAAGTGTGTGACCTACTCCTTACTTCCTACCACTTCTTCTTCAAGCATCTAGTTCACTAGGTGGTGTAGAATATGACGGGCTTTGTCGTGCGTATAAAACACTAAAAAGCCGATGACAACAATATAAGGCACGACAAAGGTTCTTAAACAGTTGGTTCCTAACACCGTACTGGCCAGTACGCTCATTAAATTTATCTCTGCTCAAAGAAGCACTTGTTATAAATAACACACACAACGTTCTTGTGACTGAAATATATTTTGTGATTTATATCTTGTGACTGAAATATTTATATAACTAATTAAACTAAAAGAAACAAACTATTTTTAAAACAATAAATTTTCAAATTTGTGTTACTTGTTTTCAGTTCAGATGAAATAAAATTTTCTACAAAAAGATGCATAGAAATTGTCATTTAAAATTAGTTATGAAGTTACGTATAATGCATCAATAATAATACAATATTATATATTAGTGTTGCCATAAATTGCTAATATATAATCCGTTATTATTACATACAGTGACTTATTTGCCAATCCAGCAAGCGGCATAAAACATTGTAATTATTTTCTGCTTTTTTCCACTTGCGAATGTTCAACATTTACCTTGACAGTTGCCTTTGAACTTCACAATTTGACAGAATTTGTGCTTATTTAAACATTTTGAGGCTATTATTGACTTAAAATACTACTTAGTACACCTTTTTAAAATTATTTGAAAAAGTGTAAAAACTTCTGTCTTAGTTCTCCTATTAATTTCAAAATATAATCTCACCTAGTAATTTGGTCGCTAGTTATTTCTTTAAAATCTGCTCAAGTATACACAGCTACGAGACATAAAAAAAAAAAAAAAATTAAGAAATATTTCATTGCTATTTCGACTACAAATTTCAGTGTAATTATAAAGTATTATGATTTCAGGTTTTTTTTTTTTCTTCTTCAGTTTGAGAAATTTATGTTCAAATTTTATACCCTCAATGGCGGGCACTTGCCTATAACGTCATTGGGCACTACTAAAGTCAAAGGTGGTGGCCATTTTATTGTGGAGGCACATAATAGGCGGACACCACTACCTCCTGTTATGGACAGACAATTTTACATCCATGTTTATTCCGGGATTCGAACCCGGGCCCTTGGGTATCGCAGTTAGGCTCCCCTAACCATTATACCGTCTGGGCGGCAGATTTTGTTCTAAATTTAACTGGTTTGTTTGGCATATACTGTAAAATTCACAGCATATCTTTAAAGAAAATAGTTGCTCGTCTACAATGACGTTCTATCCTGGTTTACAACACTTAAAACAATATTCTAGAAATATGTTCCAAACTTGAAATGACAGCAAATTTGTCATTTTTTAATCTTTGTGCTAGCGTGCTTTTTATGATGAAACGAATATATCATATGACACCCAGAAATGAATTACTACTTGTAGTTTCAGGGGAAAAAATTGAAACCCTAAATATTTGACAAAAATCTAAGAAGAGATAGCTCTTTCTGCTAAAACATTTCGTAAATAAAGAATTACAATGAAAGTGTCAAACTATTTAAACAAAATGGTCCATGTTTTGGTATTGTACCTTGCTTATGCTTCTGTGCATTTCTTTAATATGCTCAAAAATTTTAATTTTATGAAAAGTGTCCAAGAGAATGTATGACTACTGTTAGATGTGGTATTTTTTCCGAATTAAATGTGAAACCTAGAATTTCTCTCAAAATATTTTTAACAGATGGTCTGCAAAGAAAATGTGTAGTCACCAATTCCATTTTTCATCTCTTCCTTGACATTTTTAAGGTATGAACTCTCACAGTATATATTCCATATTTTATTTCTCAAATATCCAACCCGAATCCATAGCCTTAATTTGCTGCTGCTTCTGGATATATGTGGATTAGTTTCGTTACTGGGTAAGTGTATATGAAAGACTTAACGACTCTCTCATATCGTATCGAAAGCGTTCCCGCTTTCAGATGAACTCAAGTCAGATAACAGAATTTTACGCAAAATTTCATTAAAATCGTTACCATTACTGTCACTATAATCAACATTTTGAGTACCTTTTAATGAATTCTCACCATCAGTTTATTTTTCTGAAAGCTCATTTAGCAGTTTCGAAGTCTGCTCCTGTGAGGGGCCCTTGCTTTGCTCCATCTCTTTAGATGTTTGAAAATCAAATGATATTTGTCAATATGTATCTCAAAATTTCAGATTACCTGAAAGGAAACGAGATTTTCAGTGATCTATGTGTAATCTATAATATTCTACAATATTCAAAACAAAAAAATTCAGTAAATAATAACATTCAAAAATTAGAAATTCGGTAAAAAAATACTTGTTAGAACAAAATAAAATCTAAAACGGATGTTTGAGGAACCAATTCCAACTTCCACGCAAGAAAAATTTGAAAAATGAAAAGTCTGAGTAACGTTCAGTGTTTTATACATAATGCTTTAAGTCTATTTAATAATGTGTGTTTCGTAACAAGTTATTTTAAAACTACATTTTAAATAATAGACTTTCTTTCGTCAGGACAACTTGGAAATCTCATCAGCACTTGCTACAATGCGCCCGAAGAAAGGAGTTTTCCTTTATGTAGAGAAATATGGATGAATATATAAAGGAAAGTACTTTAAAGAAGTTCAAAGTTTAAAAACGTTATATTTCTATAAATAATGTCTTTTAAAAAAGGGAACTAACTTATTGTCATAATTTAAAGCAAATTATTGTTTCAGCTATAGATTCTGATGTCTGTTCCAGCAAAACATTAAAGTAGCTATTCATTGCTATGACATATGCATGTTCTATTTTCATTGCTTTTTAATGCAAGAATTTAAACTTGTAAAATTAGAATAAATAAAATCTTACACTTGAGTTATCTCTGATGTACTATTACTGACTGATTGAAATTAATTTAGTGTTGTTCCTCCAATCATGAACTTATTTTTAATATTTAAAGCTTACACTTTCAGTACTTATCGAGCATTTCTTTAATTTTGCTACGCAGTTTAATGACATTTATATATAGTTAGCACTTTCATACATTTCAAGTAAGTGTTGAACATCATTACTATGTCATAGTTGTCAGGAAACTGCCCTTGATATGTACTATCTACCAATGAATATTTGGAAACCTGTGATAGAAAAGAAAAATAAAAGTTATTCATATTCAATAGTTAGTCGAGCATCCACGAATGACAATTACAGCCTCATCCGGGGAATGCGTTCCCGTAGTCCTAAGACGGCTATTCGTATTTTCTTCCATTCGGCTTGGAGAAGACATGTAGGTTCCTTCACAGAATCTTGAACTATTATTGCACCCCTTAATTAGGCGATCCAACTAATCCCGGCTATTCTCGGTAGGGTTCAGGTCTGGGTTACGGGCAAAATTGTTTACTCTAGCAATAAAGCTCATTTCTTTATATTTTAGAATACAGAAAACATATGTCATAAAAAATATTACAGAAATCATATTTTATAAAAAAATAGAATTCATATTTTGAGAAAAACATATTTATATACTTCAATATTTGTTAATTAAAATATACTTGATCTGTACATAAAATTTTATTACTATTTTGAACTTTATTATTACCTTTTTTAAAACATTTTCCCTTTTCTAAATTTATCTTATTTTAAATTAGCATATTGTGACACCCAAGTCATTTCTACCCATTTCATTTTTACCCAAGTCTACCATAAAATTTCCATGTTCCAACTTTTCTCTTGTTACTTACACTATGACATTATTTACACCGTTGTTTGGATTATGTACATTCCTTATCGAAACATCCACAGCAATTTAAGTCAGGATAAATCCTTAAAACTGGATTTCAAAACTTGAGCCATAGACTCTGAAGTCTATTTTTATGATGATAAATTTTACTCAGCAAGTCAGGCTGTTTAAATGATGCCATGGTGCGTCATGCACAAGATACGATGAATTTTTAAGTACATTTGCATTGTTTTACATTACCTTTTCCTCTTCATTCTCAAAATAACCTTTCATTAGAGGTAGAGGATATAGGAAAGAATATCTTTGGTTGATAAGTGTCTACCATACAAGCATAAACAAAAGTTTAGACCAATAAGTAAAACTAAATTTCCTCCAATAACACATTACGGGACAGATTTTAACCTTATGGGAGTCAAATAAAAAAAATATTTTAATCAATATCTTTGATAAAAACAAATACTTCACAGTCAAGCATATACATATATACATAATTTAAAATTAAATTAAGAGAGAATTAAAATATATTATTCATATACTGAAAAGCAGAACTAAAAGGAATTAGTATAAAACAGTGCAAACAATCCCTGCACAAAATTAATGTAAATATCATTAAATATGAAGTAATTTTGCTGCAAATGTAGAATTGAAAACAAAATTAAAAAAGAGAGCAATTACAAAAAATACTCAGATGCACTAATTTTGAACAAAGACGAAACTCAATCAAAATTATGCAAATAATCATTTAAAATTCGAAAAATGTGAAAATTATTTTTAGAAGTAAGTGGATTTTACATTTACTTCATGTATTACGTGATTTCACATTTCCCGGCACATCTTCATGATAAATTTTAACCAAATTTATTATTGCTGTTTTGAAATAGTAAACAGAAAGAAAAGGTTTAAATCTGTAAAATCAATTTAATCCAAATATGTTCCTAGCAGTATAAAGAATCTAGTGGTTACTCAAATCAGGCTAAATATTAAAATATTCTGTTTCTTATGCAACATATTCAAAAATTAATGAATAATGCAAACTAGTCTAGTTATAAATAAGGAAAGCCAAAATATTTTATCTAACAGCTTTTCAGAGCGTAAGAAACGATGGCATGAAATGCCGTGGTGTTCTTAAAACAACGGCAAGGAAAAAAGCGGAGGCAGTTAGTTTTTTACTGAAAAAGGAAATAAAGACGAAATAATTTTGAGAAGTTAAAGTAACTAGAACTAACATATGCGGATGTCCACAGGTTTTGAATTGTATATATATATATACAGGGTGTTCGGGATAAATTTGACATATTTATAATTGATTATATTTTTCCGTAGGTTGGAGGCATTGACACACACTACTCGTCATTTAAAAGTTTGGACCCTTCTTCATTCATATACAAGATGTCAGAAAGGATGGATGACTGGAACCCACCTGAATCATGGAAGAGAATAACTTGCATCATGATGATTCGTCAAAATAAGGATATTATGACTGCTGCCCAATGCTCCCTGAACACAGTAAAAACAATCAGGAATGAACTAGAGACTTGCAATGGTGACTACGAGGATCTAGCAAGAAGAAAGATCCCTAGCAGACGATCTGATTGCGTTCGTACAGCAGAATTCCTCGCAAATCTGCAGGAACAGGTGTTGAAGAACCCTGGCATTGGAATTCGGGCTTTGTCACATGAAATGAATGTTGCAGCCTCTACTATGAAGCTTGCACTCAATGAAAACCTTCGCTACTATTCATACAAGCGGATTCTCTTTTTCCTTACGAAACTGTCAAATTTATCCCGAACACCCTGTATGTAACCGGCAATGTATGAAACGCCGGCATTCTATAGAATATCTAGGCATTTTATAGAATGCCTGGGATTTTTAGCAAAGTATGAAATATGAGTATTACAATATACTTTCCCTAGGAACTGTATATAATACCGAGATATTTTATAGAATGACAGATGCTATTTAGGCAAAGAATGGAGAAATATTATAATATGGCTATTATTTAAAGGACTTCGATTCCTCAAAAATACAAATTATTTCGAAAATTGAGAGAACCATTAAGAATTTTTATTTAAAATATGTGAAGAAAACTGAAAGTTGTACAAAATAAATTTTATGTCTTTCTTATTAAAGAAAATAAAATTTTCATATAAAAATAAAAATTCAAAATTAAACTATTTGTTCCAACATGATAGGCTTTAATGACATTTTGAATCACACTTCAATTTTTTTTTTTTTTTTTTTTTTTTTTTTTTTTTTTTGCACACATATCATATTTTGGCACTTTGTTTTGCATATACACTTGAGGAATCCTTGGCCACTTCCTCGCGGCTGAGCAACTGCAAATGACCGAAAAGAAATTTCATGGTGAGGAACAGCTTCGATTCTAAGCCAATTCTTAGGACATGAAAGTGAATTGCGATCGCATAATTCAAAATTCTTGCAGAAGTTTCACTTCAGTAGAAACCCTCTTATATCTAACTCATTACAACTGCGAATAATATACTATGCGATTCCCCTCGTCCTTTGTCGACATCAGGAACTCACACAGTAGTTTCCAAAGAAGCAGTAGGAAACATTTTTTTCCTAATTCATAGTTTACCGGTTTGTCATTTGGCATTCTGTAAATTCGTAGGAAATGGTTAGTTTGTGTAATAAATTACGACAAAGCACTCGAGGGCTACTTGGCTAAGGAAAGAGATGTTTTCATGGAGGATTTTTAAGAGCTCGTATGAACATTAGACATAGAGAAAACCACGAAAATTCCCATGCAGCCATCTCGTTCGTCAGGATTTGAACCCCGAACCAAACTACCAGTGTTCAGTAACTTTACCGCTTGACCGCTGTTGAGCCTGCCTATGAAATGTGTGAAATCTTAATCGTTTCAGACATTGGCCAACCAGTGCTTGGCATTCTACAAAATGTCTATGTAATACCGACTTTGATACATTGCCAGTGACATATGTACATATACCGTATTTCCTAGCATCGATTCCTTTTTTTTTTTTTTACTAATTTTATCGTCCGAAAATGGAGAGAGGAAAATTAGGCGAATAATTTAATTTCCGAAAGGCGCGCTTACAGTAAGAACAGAACATGGGAAAAACAATCGTGGATAAACTACAGGTAACTATCCACAATATTATTTAATTAAAAGAAACCTACAATCCTATAAGAATACATAGTAACGTTAACATGACGACATCTAATACACTGCCCGACGTAGAAAAGATTCGTGAAGATTCAGCCGAATAAATATGTAAGTGTACGTGAATGCATAGAAGATTAAATCATGTAGATGGTGTAAGATGCAAGTTGGTCACGTTATTATAGCGCGAGATAACAGGGAAGGAAGCGAAAGACGAATAAACAAACCAGTGGAAAGGAAAATGATCAACGAAGGACAGCACTTTATCGACATTAGCGATCCTGAAGTTCTCATAGCTCTAATCAACCTGCTGAAAGGATAAGATGCAAAATTCCATTGCTTCCCGCTACCTGAGGAAAGAAATCTTAAAGCAGTCATTCCTGTCTCCATCGATACCAACGAAATAATGCAAAAACTCGTGGAACTTGCATACCCTGTAAACAATGTAAGCAGGATCATCAAAAGGAGAGACGGAGGAAGAATCTTTCTCCCACCTATAGTTGTCAACCTGGAAAAAACGTACAAATGGAAGGGAATCTACGAACTTGAATTCCTGCAAAATCTAAAACTCAAGGTGGATAATTACCGCGGTCGTCAAGCGCCAATCCAATGCTTTAAATACCAGGGGTTTTATCACTTACAGGTACCTCCATGTGTTAACTGTGGACTTGGACATTTTTCCTATCAGTGTAATAAGCCTAATTATGTTGCCCTCAAGTGCAGCAACTGCTCGGGACATCTCACTTCCAGTTTTCTTGGGTGTGATAAGTTTCTCGGCAAAGGGTGAAATGACGCAGTCAAAACTTACCAAGAGCTTTTGTTGTACATAAATCATACCCTGCTGCCTTAGCCTCAAGAAATCACAAACCCCCTCTGATGAAATCGCAGAAGCCAGAAAAGTCTTGGAAGATCTGAAATACCGTGTGCTAGTCATAATAAAAGCGGTTATCTCGTAAATCGCAAGAAACTTTGCAAAGATAGAAGATGCAGCATGCAACAGTGCCTGTAACAGACAAACAACCTACCAATAAAATCATGGATAAGTTCGGCAAATTCCTGCGTCCAGTCAAAATCATGGTGTGGGACGCCTGCTGTATCACAAATAAATTAGAAGGAATACATATTCTGCTGAAATACGATATAAACATTGCCTTAATCACCGAGACATTTTGAAAGCACTCTCGAAACATCAAAATAGCGAACGGTTTTACATACCACTGTGACAGAATCCGCCACAGAGGCGGCGGAGTAGCAATTTACACGAAAAGGACCTTAAAATCCTGCCTTGTGTTCACCAATAACACCAAACGTTTTGAAACAGCTATGATTTCAGTGACTTAACCCAAATATTGTAAAACACTGGTTTCCAAAATTAAGGAAACATAAAAAAAATAATGATAACTTGTTCAAAAATAAGTCAATCTATATAAAATTTGAATATGTTCTCAAATTAGAATTGCTAAGTAAAACCGCCGTATGCAAATCACTGGCGCTGCAACCGAAACACGTCATCATCGAGGAGCATAAAATTGCATTTTTCAGAGTAAGCCTACAAATTTCGCTCTGATACAGAAATAAGAAATATGGAACAGCCAATTTGTAACAATGATATCCAAGCATCATTTGCCCGATACACTGCACTAGAGAGCTATTGGGTAAATAGAAGCAGAGAAAAGTTAGACAGAAGTGACCAAACTGTTAAAAGTGAGGACTTCTGTGGCTCATAGATTTTTGGCAACAATGTCTAACCACAGATTGGTCATCCAGAGGTTCAACCAAGTCCGGCCAACCGTTACGAAGAGCGCTGAACACCGATATTGTTCTTATTCGCAGGAAGGAATAGAACCTCAACTCCGACCCTCCCTAACTGCAGCCACTGAAAAGTTGGGTCAACTTCAACCATGCGTAGAAAGCTTCACGAAGTAGGTCTGTACGTAAGCGACTAGACATTTGCGTGCCTCTCACGTAACGTCATAGAAGGGAACGTTTGAGTTGGGCACATCAACATGTCCATTGGACAGCTGATCAATGGAGGATTCTTGCCTTTATGGATGAGTGCATACTTAGCTTCCGATGGCAGGCATTATTTGATTTGAAAAGAACCTAGAACCCGTTATCATCAATCAAACGTCTGTAAAAGCGATGCATACGGAGAAAGGCAGTGCTTATCTTTTCAGTAAAAGCAGATCATTCAAAATTCCGGATAAGCAAGTGAAGAAAGGTTGCTTACCTTTATGATCCGCGTTCTTCGATTCTGGTCCGCCGCTTTGGTAGACTATCCGATTTGGTTTCAAAACTCATATAAAATCGACACTATTTTATACGAATCACTTTATTTTTGATATTTCACACAAACAAGAACAATATCTAAATCATTACAACATCAGAACACTTCTAATTATTTAGCGTCATTGTTCTATATAGCGTCATTTTTCTACATAGCGTCATTGTTCTACAGCGTCACTTTTCTACAGCGTCACTTTTCTACAGCGTCACTGTTCTAAAAAGCATACACTCATTGCTGCCAGTTCTCGAAAAAAACTTTCTTTTTCGATTCTCGTCGGTCTGGAGACTCGGTCTGTTTCCCAAGAGCGGAGCATGCGTCGTTCGCGACACACTCCCCCCGATGAGTTTCACCAAGTTGAAACTCAGCCACAGTCTGGTTGAAAGTTTATGAGGTCTAATCGTTCATGGGTTCGAATCACTCGTCCTCATCTAGTTGTTTTGAGAGGATTTTGATTGACTTCATCTGACTGATCTTTGTCAGTAGCACGAAAATCTGTAAATCCAATAGAAGTTTATTTATCAGAATGCTTCTTTCTCAAACAGTCTCCTAGATTATCCGTTTGTAAATGGACTTCCAACGGATAATTTCGTTGTATGGGTCGAAGGATTTCGCCACTTTGGTGCGTAATTTTACTAAACAAACTATACCATCATTTTCTGGGATGAGTGTTATAATTTTTCCTAGAGGCCACTTAATTCTTTTCTCAGATGTTTCTATGTTCAATGTCTCCAATCGATAGTTTAACATATTTCTCTGTTTTTAAAATATGGTTTTTCAGTTGTCCTAAGTATTCAGTTCTGAACCGTTTTCTTAGATCTTCTCTGGCCATCATCTGGTATGCATACCATTTTTGTAAGTATTTGGCATTAATAATGTCTAGATCTGAAACGTCACTTTCTTTTAGATCACGAAAAAACATTGCAGATGTCAAGGGTTCCAGTTCCAAGTCCTCGGAAATATAAGTTAATGGTTTGCAATTTAAGATATTTTCGCAATCATAGAGGATCGTAGAGAGTTCTTCATACTATTTTAGTGAGCCATTACCTAAAACTTTTCTGAGAAGGTTTTTCATCCCGCCAATCATTCTTTCCTAAAATCCACCCCATCAGGGAGAAGCTGGTGGGATAAATTTCCATTTAATTTGGTTGACAACATGATTCTTAATAATTTTATCCCAGTCAATCATTTTTGAAAGCGAATTTTTACGAAAAAAATTACTACCGTTATCAGTGTAGACAATTTCAGGTCTTCCTCGGCAAGCTATAAAACGCCGGAAAGCCAATAAAAAGTTATTTGTTGACAAAGACGTTAAAAGGTCAAGATGAATTGCCCTGTATACGTCACATGTAAATAAAACGATCCACGTTTTCGACCCATTTTTTTAAAAACAAAGGGTCGATAAGTCGATATCTGTCACTTCAAAAAACAGAAGAATCATTAACACGGTTGTTTAGTATTTTTGTTACCAAACGAATTACTAGTGTGTCTTTGCAACAATAGATGGCGTTGCTGCCTGATGATTCAATTCTGGTTGCTATGGTAACGAACTTTCAACTCTTAACTTATGTGATTTGTATTCTATTCTTTTTTTATTATTATTTATTGCTATAGTGCTAAGAGTGAAGTGTGCTGTGTCGTCACGTAGACGGCATTCCTTCTATTTGGAAGTGTTATGTAAAATAAATAAGAGCTATTACAGTCCGCTTACCTTTGTTTTTGTGAACCTATTCTTAACAACGGTCTTTTGGCAAAGGTGCGGATTGTACCGTGGTGGGCCTTGAATCGAATCTTCTACACTTAGTGCAGTTTTTCAACACTTTACGAATAGTTTTACGACTTTTCAAAATCCAGAAATTTTCACGTAGCATTGCCATTAAAGTCTGAGTTCCGCAATGCATTTGTTGTCTATGTTTTTCCACAATCAGTTTAGACAACTGTATGTTCAGGATGTAGGATTACAGGTGTTCTAAAATTTTCTAAGTCTTGTCTCATTAATATTCTTAACTTTACTCTTAAAAGACCAGAAGAATCAACAAATGGTTTTAAATGTCGAAAGCGTTTATCCTTTTCTGTTTCAAAGGAGACACTTTGCACAATTTTCCAAACAAGGACTTAAGCTGCATTCAGTTCTTCGATTTCTAAGTTCTTTGACGTTGTTCTATTTTTATCTCTGCAGTTGTCAATATACCTTTTTATCCAGGCTG
This sequence comes from Stegodyphus dumicola, assembly GCF_044657685.1. Taxonomy (NCBI): domain Eukaryota; kingdom Metazoa; phylum Arthropoda; class Arachnida; order Araneae; family Eresidae; genus Stegodyphus; species Stegodyphus dumicola. The sequence continues at coordinate 136,095,874 of NC_140781.1, read as the reverse complement.
TAACTTTAATTATTTTCTCAAAAGAAGAAATTCGTGAGAAATGTGAAAATTCTTCATCTACATTTGTTAACGAGGATACAACTGTTTTTCTTCTTTCTTGATCAATCATATCTTTGTCAGGAGAAATATCACAAGTAGGTCAACCATCTGGATTCAACTTCAACCATGCTGGACCTTCATGCCATTTTTGGGCTTTAATAATTTCAACTGAAATCCTCTTGACGGAATATCCGCAGGATTAAAGTTTCCAGGAACATAATTCCATGTATACGGATTAGTAAGAGCTCGAATTTCTTTTACTGTATTATTTGCTTTATTCTTATTCCTTGAATCTGTCCAATAAAACGTCGTTATATTTTCTTCCTTCAAATCTTGTTTTATAGATTTCATTAATCATGCACCAATAACGCAAGCTAATAATTCTAGTCTACAAATTGATGTGGGTTTTAAAGGAGCAACTCTAGACCGTGCTTGAACTAAATGACAAGAATCTTCAATTTCATTTTCATTTCTTAAATTAAACGCAGGCTGCATATGCCATTCGGGATGCATCACAATATATATGAAAAATTTCAAGATTTGCATCATTTTTCCATTTCAGATATTTCCCATGAATTTTTTTTTTATGTAGAAAATGAATCCTGCGTTTGGCGCATATGGCCTGTAGAGCTTTGCGCCATATATCTACTACCACCACCCATTAATTTCTTCAGGAAGAGCTTCATCCCAAGTTACTTTTAATTTCCAGCAGTTTTGTAACAGAATTTTAGGAATTAAAATTATAAGGCAGGTGAATCCAATATTGTCATAAATTTTATGAATTTCAGACAAAATTGTTCTTTTAGTAATAGGTTTATTTTTCGATTCATTTAATCCCTTAATATCACAACTTAATGTGTCATCATGCAAATCCCAAAATGTTCACCGTTTTAGCTTCGCAAGGGTCATCTAAAAACTCACTCTCATTTAATTTATCAAGCTCCGACTGTTCTTAAAATGGAAAACAAAGGCATCCCTTTCATTTCGTGGATAGTTATATGCACACACTTTTTAACCTCACTTAAAAAGGCTTGATGTTCAATTGTGGAATATCAGAACAAATTTTCGCTTGATCAAAAGCTTTGAAGTTACACTGATAATCGTTCTTAATACTACTTTTAAACGTACACTGTTTATGAGTTTCAACCACTTCGGTTCCTCCGAACAGACTATGAATCACACTGCTTTCGTTAATACATTCGTACTGCATACTGCATAGCATTAGCTAAAAATTTAGATACATAGCTTCGTTGACTCCCAGAATCAATTAAACACCAGCAGTATTTTTCTAAACAATTTCCACACAGTTTTACTACTAAAGTTTGTAATAAAACTTTCTTTAAACATGTTTTGTTCGTTAAATTGAAATCCTTCTTATTTGATTTTTTCTCATCTAAACTATTTCTGTCACAGTTTAAACTATTGTGTTTCCCAACCACATGAATCACACTTTATCTTCGAAAAGCAATTTTTTGCCAAATGGTTAAGTAACATATTCCGAGTTTTCGAAGTGACGCCTTTCTGTCTGCTACGGAAGTTCGGGCAAGCATCGGAAGTTTTTTTTTTTTTTTTTTTTTCCTTTTGAATCCTCGCAAAATAGGCAGCTGTTAATTGAAACCTTTAACACAGCAGCTGTTAGAATAGAAAATTTATTTATTCTTTTTTCTTTAAGAAAGAGGCTCGGATTATGATTGTTTATTTTATCTTGAATTTGTAGCATAGATTCGCGGCATTCAATTTCCGTTTTTAAGAACTCTAATAATTCGTTTACATCGAAATTATCGTTAGATTACCTTTTTCTTTGGAAATCGAGATTCAATTCATTCGGAATTAATTTTAATAAAACTGGTGTCAATAACGTGCCATATGTGCCAGAAGTTACATTAAGTGATTTCAAACTTCTTATCTGTATTCCGATATCATCATGCAACTTACGTAATGCAAATATGTTGTTAGCATTCCTAACAAGTTCTAAATTTAGCAGCTTTCCCATATGTGCATTTATAATTAAATCTGTTCGACCAAAGCTTGTTTTAAGTAACTCGATTGCGGCAAAATAATTTTCACTTGATAATGCAAAACCACTGACAGCATTACAAGCAGCACCTCATAAAAATGAAATCAAATAATTAAATTTGTCTGTATCTGTTAAATCACTATTCTGATGTATCGCATTGTCAAACTGGTTCCAAAATGATAACCAATTAACAGGATCACCATTAAATGTATTAATCGATAATTTGGGCAATTTAATTTTTGAATGAGAAACAGAAATATTTGAAATAGCATTCATAATATTACCAATTATATTCGAAACAGGAATTTCAGTTTTCCTGTTCTCTTTTAACATAAATGTTAGTCTTGATTTCATGGAAATTATTTTCTCGGAATAAACTTCACAAGTTTCAAATTCCGATTCATATTCAGTAGCCTCAATTAATTCTTGTAGTTGTTTATCTAATTCTTTTAGGCTGTTATATTTTGAATCTAATAAATAAATATTTTCATTAAGAATACACAAATCGTGTTATGTTTCTTGAAGCTGTTCTTTGCAATTATTTATCAACTTTGTTGTCACACTCCTAACTACAGTTCGCCTTTTATTTAATTCTTCTATTTTAGTAAACATGTTTAAATATTTCAGATAGAAAATATTTCAAATTACAAATCAGTATTCTCAAATCATAAATAAACTTCTCAAATCAAAAGGAGATATTTTTTAAGCATTTCTTAATCTTTCACTTCAATATAGTCTACTTCGGCGGTCCCTGTTCGGGCGCCATTACTATCATTTCAGTAAAAATAGATCATTCAAAATTCTGGATAAGCAAATGAAGAAAGGTTGCTTACCTTTATGATCCGCGTTCTTCGATTCTGGTCCGCCGCTTTGGTAGACTATCCGATTTGGTTTCAAAACTCATCTAAAATTGACACTATTTTGTACGAATAACTTTATTTTTGACATTTCACACAAAACAGGAACAATATCTAAATCAATACAACATCAAAACACTTCTAACTATATAGCGTCATTGTTCTACAGCGTCACTGTTCTAAAAAGCATACACTCATCGTTGCTAGTTCCTGAAAAAAAAAAACTCTCTTTTACGATTCTCTTCGAAATGGAGGCTCGATCTGTTCCTCAAGAGAGGAGCATGCGTCGTTCGCGACAGTGCCTGTGTTTGGGGTGGTATCTCCTTGGGTGGAAGCACACACATCAGAGCATTTCCTGCTACAGGATAACGCTAGACGCTAGACCATTGTGGATGATTGCTTTCAACAACAAAAAATTCGGCGAATAGAGTGGCCATCTCGATCATCGGACCTGAATCGTATTGGGCATGTTTGGGGGTGCTGTAGGAAGACATCTGCTTCAGGAAGCTGCTCTCAGCCTTCTTATTGAGACCATGTCAGACTCTTATTCACACGCTTGCAACTGCTTTGCAAGAGCAATTTGGCTCTTACTTCCTACGGAACTGATAGACAGCAGAACTGACACCATAGAACATCGCTGTATGTGTTGTATTGCTTCTATGGTGATCATACTCCCTACTGAAGGTAATTTTCCTAAACCATACTGACGCATCCGATTTGTTCATTTTCTACATATGCTAAATTATATAACAACACAATGGTCTGGTAATTTATTTTCATGTTATGTTATACATTACTATGTGTTGTATGCTGTGGGTCATTTTCATTAAATTCTACGTGTAACATTTTGAGTAATCGTCATATTTGTGATTTTTCCGTAATTAATGATAACCAGTGTACTTTCTTCCCTATTCTTTATAATCCCTCGGATAACAGATGTATCGAAGAAACTCTTCTCGAACTGAACTTAATAACTCCTGTATGATCATCATGGTTGATCTGAACTCCAAACACATAGACTAGGGTTGAATAGCTCTAACTTCAAAGGCAAAGCTCTTCACCAATTCATTATTCATTCAGAACCATCCTGTCGCACCTCAAGCACCGGAAGAAGCAAGTCACAGACCCCACAGCAACCGATAACGTCCGCATATATTTGACATAATATTATCTAACTTCTCCCATGGTTGTGGAAACAAAAGTGGAGCTTTCATTGTATCACATCCTGATTCTGGCTAAACTGGAGTGCCTGAAGTATCTACTAAAAACATTTGAAGTCTGTTTCACAACCTTCTCATCACCAGTCCTCTAAAAATTAAGCAAATTAGGACCCCTCAGCATATCGATGCTGAAGTTCGTGACTTCACCGCCAATATCATATAAGCACATAGAGAAGATACCAACACATTTGTTGAAAAACAGAAACTAACAAAATTCCCCTGGAGATTCGAGAAACAATTAAACTTGCGAAACCGCGTCAGGAAAACATAGCAGAGAACTTGGGACCAACTACCTAATAAAGAAACAATTGAACAAATTTAGCAGCGCCATTAAAAGTCTTATTAACAAGCAAAGACCTGAAAGCTGGGAGAATAAAATCAACAACCTCGATCTCACGGATGGATCCTTCTGAAAGTTCATTTGGAGACTGAAACAGACGTCTTCCCAAAACAGACCACTACAAGCTGAAAACCTCCTAGCTTACTTGGATAAAGAAAAAGATCACATCTTCAGAGATTACCTGGAGAGCAAGTTTCGCCTAATGTGTTCCCTGACGATCCCTTCTTCATAGAAGAAGTTAACTACAGTGTAGATCCTGGTTAAACACTGCTACGGTTAATACGTGCATCCAACCCATTATCCTAGTGAGGTTGCTGAAACTGTGAAAAACCTAAAGCTGAAGAAAAGGCTAGTTTAGACAAAATGATTCCCAGACAAAATGATTAGAAATATCCCAGGAACGCGTAACAGAGTTAACTAATGTGTTTAATACTTATTTAGCAGGCTTGCACTTTACCACACCATATAAAACTGCAGTAATCACCTCGTGCAAAAACATAAAATAGGATGCTACTAAACCAGACGGATATCGTTCAATTAACCTTGTTCCAAGACTCAGTTAAATTTACGAGAAGATTATTTACCACAGGTTACAGCATTACCTGGAGCTCTTCTCAAATGAACAGTTCGGCTGTACACCACGAAACAATTGGTCAGAATAACGGAATTTGCGGGAGCAGCAAATTATAATAAAAGATGTGCGTAGTATTTCTGCTACTCGACGTATCTAAAGCATTTGATAGTTTGGCATTGTTTATGTACGCACTAATGTACACTAATCGAATCAACGAATGCCGCTGCCTACGCATCTAACTATGAATCTAACGACGTATCTAAATGCCACATCTAACTTTCTGCAAGCGGTGGTTCAGTTATAATTCTATGATCAAATACTCAATCTAGTTTTAAAGGATTTATTAAAATACTAAAATTAATCAGAATTTATTATTCAATAAGGAAACTTACTGAAAATTATAATATTCTTATATATTCATCACTTTTTCCGTACTCACACATGTTTATAGATTCAATTGCCATATTTCAAAATCAAAGTTATTTATGAAATAAAATCTTATAAAATCTGATAAATCATTTGTGTGTGCAAATTTTTAAATCTAAATCTCTTACATTAAATTATTTCTGTCTTTTAAATTACATCCCATTATTTATTTCAATTTAATTTATTAACGTGTATCAATTAATTTATAATGTGTATGTAACTAATAGTTCAAAGTTCTTTGAACTACTTTTTGTGTCTTGAAAATGCCAAGTATTTTCATCAAAAAATAAATAAATAAATAAACAGGCATACAGAATTGTTAATAACTTATAACTTATTTCCTGTCTAAAGTTTCTACACAGAAATCCTCTGTCTAATTTTTATTATCTTTTCTCAGGAAAAAATTTTCAAAGAGGAATGAATTAAAGTCTTGATTGCGCAAAACACATCTTTGAAGCTATATGTATTCTAAGAAGTACAAAAAATGTAAACAAGATTATGTCCGCCCCCCCCCAAAATCAGTCATTCAAAATATTCCAACCGTTCAGGAAAACGATGAATATTGCGAACATAAAAATCTGTCATATACTTTAATAAAAGGAAATGTGTTCCTTCTTTTTATAAGAAAAGGAATCCGTTCTCCTTTCTAAACTTTTGAAAGTCGCCAACGCTTAAAAAATGATAAATTACGCCAAGGTATTAACGTGCCTCTTTTTAAAAAAAGATTCACTACAGGTAGTTCGCGTAGGCCGATGATATTCGCACCACCGATGCGATTACTCGCTTAAGCTATTCGCACCAACATTAACCACGCATGCGCATTGAGTTGTCAAAGGCGGGTTTCTACCTTGGCGTAGTTTATCATTTTTTAAGCGTTGGAGACTTTCAAAAGTTTAGAAAGGAAAATGGGTTCCTTTTCTTATAAAAAGAAGGAACACATTTCCTTTCATTAAAGTATATATAAAAAAGGGCAGATTTTTATGTTTATCCTTTTCCTGAACGGTTTGAATGGTTTAAATGACTGATTTTAAGGGGGGGAATCGTGTTGACATTTTTTGTACTTCTTAGAATACATTTAGCTTTAAAGATGTGTTTTGCTCAATCAAGCCTTTAATTCATTCCTCTTTGAAAAATTTCGTCTGATAAAAGATACTAAAATTTAGACAGCGGATTTCTGTGTAGAAAATTTAGACATGAAATAAGTTAAAAGCGATTATATGAACTATTAAATGAATTATTGTCTATGCCTGCTTATTTTTTTTTTTTTTTTTTTTTTTTTTATGGAAGCACTTGGCATTTTCAGGACACGAAAAGTGCTTCAAAGAACTTTGAAATATTAGTGCAAACACATTAATCAATTAAATTGAAATAAATAATGGGATCTAATGTAAAAGACAGAAATAATTTAATGTAAGAGATTTAGATTTAAAAATTTGCAAATGATTTATCAGATTATATAAGCTTTTTATCTCATAAATAACTTTGATATTGAATATGGCATTTTAACCTATACACATGAGTGGATACTGAAAAAGTGATGAATATATAAGAATATTATAATTTTCACCAAGTTTTCTTATTGAATAATAAATTCTGACAGTCCAATGCTATAAGACTAGGGTCTAAGTTTGCATAAAAATTCCTCTGTTAAATAAAAGAATTTAAGTAATTTCTGTAGCCTTTTTGTCAATACACTAAAGAGTTTTTAACTAATTACTCGCCCTCGCTTGCAATTAGAACCACCCTTAAATGCCTATTTTATCTAATCATTTCCTGAACATTACCATGTATATAGACTGACTTCGTCTTTGTAACAGATAATTATTAGTCGCAAATTATTCTCTTGCTGGTGAACTATTAACAACCCCTTCTATTGCTGAGTTAGGGTTAACAACCTTCGCTCTCACTACCGCCTGCCGTGTACCTCGGCTACTTGTGCGCATGCCCGAACGTAGGTGGTGTGAATAACCTGTTAGCTATTCGCACCGTCGGTGCGATTAGCCATTGCGGTTCGCGTACGTAGAATCCGTTCTTTTCGACTGGGTTCAAATGACGGATCTGACAACTCAATGCGCATGTGCGGTTAATGTTGGTGCGAATAGCTTAAGCGGATACTCACTACACACAACTGTGAGACACTATTTATTGTAAATGATCACAGCTTCGACTACACCTATGGGCACAATAATATTTTTAGGATATTTTCTACTACTTTTCCTTTTCTTTTTATCCGCGATTAAATTCACATATGGGCGGCGCTATCACGCATTAGTATGGCGGATAAAAACCGGTATTTTGATTTGTGATCTGACTTCGTCCATCTAAAAATGAAGTTGCTTAGCTTTTCCGAAATGTTTAATTTTTTCAAGGAGGCGTAAATTCTCGCTGTATTACTGAAGCAGAGAGAATTTTAAAAAGCGCATCATTTGGTAAAGCACGGAATTTTACTTGAAAAACCCAATGTACAAATTTTGACTTCCTGTTGAAGGATAAGTTCTATAGTGTAATGATCGCATGAAATCGAAGGACATTTCATTGTTGAAAAAGGAGAATTTTTTTTTTTTTTTTTTTTTTTTTTTTTGTGTGTGTGTGTGTGTGTGTGTGTGTGTGTGTTCATGGAAAGTAGGAACTGCTGGCTGTTGTAAGCATTGTGTCGCTCTTTTGATTTTAACATTCACTGATTGTAAACAAATGATTTCATACGTATTTAACTTATGATTTTTCAGAAAATCTTTGCTGTCAAAAGTGTCTCTTTTTTCCCCATAAAATTTATTTTGAATCATTTATATACTAAAAATATATTGATCTATATATGCGTTTATTGTATTTATACATAATAGCACACATAATACATAGCATTATATGTTATACATTATATTATAATTTATACATAATATATAGCTATTATATACTTAATAGCACTACTTATTAGATGCTATTTTGAGAATATCAACAAGCAAAGCACTTAAAAATGAAAAAAAAGACACTTGTAATAGAAATATTAGTGTTCTATATGTATTATAGAAAATACATGCAATGAATAATTACCAAACACTTCAAAAAAAAAAAAAAAAAAGAGCAGATTAAGTATTCCCTACCTCAGTACTTAAGAACGCAATCCTGCCATATAACATGTAGTTAATTTTTGATTACATAATATTACAAGCATTTTCTTTAGATTTGTCCTACGAGTGGTTAAAACTGGTAGTTCAATCTCAGCTCGAATCCCAGTGAACAAGCAGTGCATTTTTTTCTTTGCCCCCCCTCCCCGAATACGAACGAGTTTCCCTTATAAAGTTCTTCATAAAGGCATTCTTCTTCAGGCTGATAACCAATGTGCTTAGTCATATTCAAAGACCCTAATCTAACCTTTCCTTTCCTTTAGATTCTATATTCACATGTTATATCTTTATCTGTTAAGATCTGTTCATAACAAGATCACCAAGCTTCTACTAATCCAGCAGGAGCATACTCAAAACATGTCAAAACCATGTGATTTATAACAAAATCGATTATGTTTTCACCTTGCACACCTTTATAAATGTTCCAAATTTTCTTAAGGATTCTTAATTATTTAGAAATGTGTTTATTGTTGTTTTTATATTAACAAAAGCGTTTAAATATAAAATATCAATTTTAAAAATAACTGAAGTTTTCTTTTAACCAGTTAGTTTTGCTTTTCTAATGCTGTTTTTAATTAGTAACATTATGTCTGAACAAAAAATTTAAGAATAAGTCTATTAAAAAGGTCTGTGTGATAAGTCTATTAATTAATTACATTGTATGAACTTCATCATCTTTGAATATGAAACACTGAACTAACTCTCTGAATATGAAACATCCTAAATGAAAACACCGAGTCCATTCCAATCTTATACAAGAATAAATTATACATATTAAAATTCACAGTAAAAGCTTCTCCGTATTATATTACACAAAGATTAGAAACCAAGTCTCCACTTACGAAATCTTACACTGACATGATGGTCTTGTACTGAAACAGAATTGTAGCAACATAGATGATATAAATTACATTATGCCAAAGAATTATTTAAATTTCCTGAATAAATTATAGCATTTAAAGTAACTAAAGACACACACAAAAAAATTTCAGATTTGTTGTAAAATTGGTGCCATGTCTTTCCCTATGCTATAATAACTTCACAAATTATCTATACATTTTCCTGTCAGTCAAGAAGATTGATGGAAATATTGTCCTTACAAAAATTATTCTGACATATATTTGGCGAAACAGATATTTCTTTGAGTTACATGATCAACAGAAACTATGCAGATATAGCATATAAAAAACTTTGAAAAATTATATGTTGAAACTTGTGGAAATTTGGGGAAATTTATTTGGTTCGATGATCAAGAGATAAAAGTGGTTTATTAAAGATTTCTCAGTGTTATAAGAAACCAACAAGAATGTATGAGTATGTGTTGATATTATGTTTATCCATTATTGGGGCTAACATACATTGTTATCAGTTTTTGTTTGCCCAAAATGGTCGAAGGTTGAGTAAAAATATTAGGAGTTTGAAGATAATCATCAATATACCATAATATTTTTGCAATAGAAATATAATACCCAACAACCAAAAAAAATTATATTAATCAAATGAATTTTAGTATGCCATAATGGTTTCATGGGAAAATATAACACACCTCTTAGATAAACAACTACAATCATTATATACAACAGCCATTTCATTAAAAAAAAGGCATAAATTATATTAATCAGATAAAATTTGTTGTAAGAGCTTCATTATCTGGTTATAATTCTTAAGCAAACAAGAAACCATTTCAAGTACCATAACATAATTTTCATAAGAGAATTCCATCCATCACAGAATATTAAAAGCACTTTGGTAGAAACAAGAAATTTTACGGTAATTTTCCAACCATATTCTAATATTCAGATTGTAGATTTTAAAAATTTATCAATTAAAAAGTACAATTTCATAGAATGCACATTTTTGATTCTTTATTCTTAGGGAAAACATTGTATTTTTAAAGAAATCCAATGCTTTCTTTCTTATAAGTACATAGACTCCAGAATTCTAATGTAATTCATTATGATAAAAAAGGTATTTGCCAGCGAAATGACGGTTAACTATAAAATCATAACCATTTGTATAATATAACCATATAACCATTTGTATGCACTGTCTTTGGTCGCATGTGTACCAGGAATGGATTAAAAAAACCTAACACCTTTTATAAAATGCTGAAACTAGTGGCTGGATAATCAGAATATACTTAAATATTTAGTATTTGAATGAGGTTGATTGTGTATGCTTCATATAGCTTTGTCCAAAAACAATGTACTATTCGTATGTAACGCAGAATAAAGTATATAAAATTACTGCTGACAATTTCAGTTTCTTGGTGCATATTTCATAGCTGATTATACACAAGTAATATTAATGTGTGCCAGTTTTCAATCGAAAGTACTACACAAGGGCATCATCTACACCCTTAGGTATAGATGTGCCTGAGCAAGCTTTGCTGTAATCAAACAAACCAGAACCATTTTACCTTAGACTATTCATTTAACAACTGCAGCAAAATTTGGTACACTTCTGTTATGAGGACCGAATTCAGAAATGTATGTATGAATGCGTTCACATATGCACGCACATAATGATATAAATTAAATATATATAATGAATATATAAAACTCTATAATGAATAATGATCATAACTGTATAATAAATGCGAACACACATTACATCACTGTGCTGTGAATGGAAAAATATTTGATTAGAAATTTACCTTTTATATATATTTGATAACATGGACCCGTAAAACATAAAGATGACAAGAAGTTATGACAAAAAGAAACAACAAGTTCTATGAAATGCACTTTAAGTTACTGCAATATCATGAGACACCATAAATAACCATAAGACACGATAACTTAAGACAATATCAAAAGACATATTACCAAGATAAATATAATTTGTTCCTTCTTTTACATCAATAATAAGTTTTCTTTAAAAATTTAACCAGTGAATGCCAAAACAAATTTATTATCGGTGCCTTTGATGCAAGGTCACGCAAAGATAAACTCGATTTAGCAAATTTCTGAAAACATTAAAATCAAAAGTGTTAAATTACAGCAAGATCTATTAAACTATGTTAAGAAAGCAATTGTCTGGTAAATTTTAATTCTTATATGAAAACTGAATTAAATTATGAATAAGTGACTAGGCTTGTACAGTATTTAGAAGATACTTCATGTTCATACACTGAAAATAAATTGCACTTAAATGAAAGAGCTGGAAATATAGTCTGCATGATGCATAAAATATGATCAAATCTATTTGTTAAATACTTAATGCTTACTTTCAGGGATGTAGCTAGAGGGGGACAGTTTTTATATATTATTCTGAGAAATAACTTAAGATTGATTTGCAACACTTGGTATCAATAAAGATATTTTTCACAAAATAATTAATATTATTTCCAGACTTTTTACTGTCAAACTAAATGTAGAAGCTAGACGATTTGAATATTTCATCTAGCCTCTTCATTTAATGATATAAATCTATTTTTAACAGAATTAAATTTTACTCAGGGAAAGAACATGTTGTCTAGCTGCCTGGGTTTGAGCCCAGCTTTAATACAGAAAGCCAAAACACATCAAATGCCATTGACTGATACAGCATTTTAAAATGTTGCAAAAAATTTCAATGCAATTTTGTGGAAGAGCTATTGCAATTACCTACATACTAAAACTTTGACCAAAAATTCAAGAAAACAAACATACTCCCTTTTCTTTCCAATGAATCAAAGTCATATACTAAAGTAGGGATGCTCAACTTATTGTACTATAAAACCTATACATAAGAATGAAATTTTGTCAGCTATGTGAGATGTCCAATACCGAGAAATTCCATAAATTGTAGAATAGAACCTGCGTCTGAAAACAGACGACAGGTAAAACATAATTCAAATACTTTACTTTTATCCTGGAAGCAGGTGTTCTATATTAAACTGTATTAATTCACATACAGAATTAGTGATATAATAGCTTAAAATATTGTAAGAATCAAACACGCATTATATTAACATTAAAAAATCTATATACATTTATTAGTGTATGAGGGTTGATCTTGAAATATTATAAGGTCACCTTCAAAGAAATGACAGAAACATTTCACTCAGGGAAGGGACATTCTGTCTGGCTGCCCGGGTTCCATCCCAGCTTCTGTTACAAAAGTTTCATAGAAGAATTTTAAAAATCTAGAAATGAAACTTAACGAAGAAATTATTGAACATACCTGGTGCTATGATTTAGTCATTCTTACAGACATAATAACTAAATCTGAAACTTCAGGGAAGGGAGGAGAACTAAAGTCTTTGAATTAACCCGTTCGCGACGGCCACTTCTGTTACCGAAGCGCTCTCTCGGACCGGATGCGTCGTCCTGCGGGGACGGGCAATTTACTATGCTAAGCCCAACTTTAAAAAAAAAAAAAAAAAAAAAAAAAAGGATAAAGGAAATTCGTCATCCAATTTTTCCAATTTTGGGTCCATTATGAGAAGAACATTCAGGTAGTCATCAGAATTAATTCTAAACCTTTATTATTGTATTTTCCTTAAAAATTTTATAAAATACTCCTTCTAGAATATTATAATTTTCCCCTTTTCCCACAAATAAATATATATGGAAAAGTATCCAAACAATCGCAATAACACAACACACAATTAAAACTAAAAAATATTAAAACTGTCTTTCATAAAAATTCAACGAGCAAACAACGAAAAGTAAGCAATGTTTCAAAATGAGACAGTGTATGATATTCTTTGAAACATAAGTGTACACAAAGTCCAACCTTGCATTACTCACAGGAATATAATATCTGCTGGTATTTTACTCTGCAAATTCGACTCATTTAGCATTTGTATATGTTCTAGGGTCAAATGGTGCTTTCATTTCCCCATTAAAAAAACTTTGGCTAAGCAATACAAAATATTCTTCTCAATGAGGGAAAACTCAAGAGTAATAAAAAAGTGTCTAATGATCGAACATCAACTCCACTATAACCCATAAAAAAATAAGACAAATTAATAAATTAAATTAAAAGTATTCCAGAGCATCCAGAACATATTCATTTGTTTATATAAAATGACTCAGTAAGAGTGTGATTGTGATTTAGTATATTATAAACATTTAGTTTAGATTGCTTTTGTTTGCCATTATAAAAAGATATATCTTTCCCTGAGGATTAAAAATATTCATCTCAAATCACCAAAAATCTAAGAGTAATAAAATAAAAATAAAAAAAGAGGAAAAATATAAGAGTAATAAAAAAACTCTAATGATAGAACCTCTATCTCAGTACCTCAATGCAGGGAGAGCACGTTTGTTTATATCAAATGAGACAGTTAAAGAAACATTACATTGCTCAATACCCACCCAGGAATCTAACTCTCATTCCGAAACAAAATACCAAAAATAAAAATCAATGCATAGGAATGAAGGTAAACATACTTAACTTTCCATATATTTCCCCATAACAGGCATACAGGTACATCTAGCAGCTAAAAAGTCAAATGTGGTACACCTGGCCAGTAGAGTGAATTAAATGGCGATTCAAATATGACACACCCAGCCCTCAGGAAATGTATGCTGCTGATGCACATATGATGACACGCCCGTACTGAACGGGTTAAAGGGTACTCTAAAATAATTTAAAATCAAAATTAATTTTCTGAAAATATTACACAAATGAAAGGAATATACATTTTTACTATAATGTAATGTACGTTTTGCCACTTTGAAAATCTGGAGAACTGAAGAGCGAAATATAAGAAAACTGAAACAAGCATTTGGAAAATCTCATCGAGCTTAAACTAGTTTCAAAATTAGATGTTTTGAGTGTGTTTAAAATTAGGCCAAATAACTTCATTCACTTCAAACCCATTACATAACGCTAGTATTTAAGAAAAATGGTAAAAGATTGCAAATATGTTAAATAACAATTCTACTGATCTAGAAATGGAAATAACTGATTTTCATCCTAATTAAAATCAAGAACATCACAAAAAGCCATTTAAATAGTCCTAGATCAGAAAAATCATGAACTGTTAAACTTTTAAAAAGATAAATTCCTGCTTTCTATCTACTTAAAAATGTGAAAGAGGATTTTCAACATTGAACTTGTTAAACTCAATGTTAAGAAACAGAATAACAAACAAACATCCGAACGACTGCAAGGATTTAGCCATAACATCACATGTACCAGAGGGAGAAAAGAAACTCTCAGAAGAAATGTAGTATTAAATTTCACATTAAAATATGATTTCCCTGTATTTAATTTTCATCTTGCTGAATTTTTTGTAAATAATACAAAGAGTATACCTTTTCTTTAACATTTTATACCACACATTTTTATACTTTGTGTAATGCACTTATAACTGAAATATTAAAAGTGCAATATATAATTGCAGCTGGCCAAAATTCTATAAACTTAAAATTGTCTCCCATTAAGTTAAAGTTGCGAATAACTGCAATAAAAAGGGAAGGAATGCAATTTTATTTCTTTGTCTGTATTTGGTTTCATTTTCATATAGAAAGAGTTAAAAATAGGTTATCTAGGTAACAAAATTTAAATGCACATTTTCAGTAAAAATTACAGAATAACAGATTTTGTTTCCCTGAAGACGCAACACCTCGCTATTCCAGCTATGATACAGACTGCATACTGTCATAGAGAAATTCCTTTCTTAAACAGGGAATTCATATACTTTAATCTGTTTTTACACAAGTACTGTTTATGACTAGTCCATGGTCCAAGAGTAAAATACTTTATAGTACACACATCTAAATTTTTATTACTTCAGGTCATCTGTATAGTCTGTTTACCTATCACGACTAAACTCCCAACCTGCATTCCACATAACTCATACGACTCTTCAAGTGCTGTTTCGTAGTCTACCATTTTTAATACGGCAGGTACTTGCTGAGAGCAGACTTGATTTCGCGTATAGCAGTACCTTAAAGGATCCCATTTAATTTGTCCACTGCTATAATTTCATACATACAGGGTCCAACATTCATCCATCAACACCGGAAAGAATTTATCTGCTACTTTAAACAATTTCCAACGACTAAAAATGAAGTCCAAAAAATCTCAAAAGCAAAGGATGCCGAAGAATTTTCACATATGGAAGACAGAGAAGTCAAACAATGAATCAGAAAATTACAAAAGAAGAATTGGGTGCTTATAATACCCCTTGATAATAAAAGCACTCATTACTAAGAAAAGATTTTAACTGAAGATAAGATGAAGGAATTGTTAAATAACACAAAAGTAACGTCTGATCTTCTAGCGAAGATTGATCCAATTAAAGAAAAAACAGGACACTTTAAAAGAGCTGCTGGGAAACGTACTCTTTACAACGACACGGTTACAGTTGCATCAGTCATTCTGATAAGCAAAAGACATCAGCTTTTTCAAAAAATAATTCTGTCATGAAACTATGATAGTAATAAAACATCTCTGATTTGATTTCAAAATTAATTTTTCTTTATCGAATCAATTTTAAATAGATCTTCGCAAATTGGTTCAGAAAACTTCACAATATACTAAAATAGTTCAGATTAAGGGAAAACATAATAAAATATGCTTAAAACAACTAAGAAAAAGCACATTTTGAGCAGCTTTAACAGAAGAAAATTTCGCTCCACTAACTTTCTTTACGAGTACTCATTAAATTTTTATTTACATTTCTTTTTTGCTCAACATTTAACTTTAAATGGTTATAAGAGAACCAGCACTTGATAGAGAGACTCTAAATTCAGACAAAACTGAAACAAAATTTGTTTATACACTGGCAGTGCAATTACACTGACCTGTTGGGAAAAGAAGATCCCATTGGACAAGGAAAATATTAGGCCACACAGAGCGGAAAATGTTTAGCCTCCTCCTCGTAATGCGTAAGGAGGCCACTTGGGAAAAAATTACACTACAGCAGTAATTTTGAAACCACTACGAAGCAAGAGAACTCTAAAAAATTACAGACTTCTGATAATTATAGTGTGATTAACAGTTCGACCTCACTTCGAATATTACAATATAATATAAAGAAAGCACCAATTCAGACACTTCAATACGAAATTCAAAACCTAAGAAATTAATGCATAAATGCTACCCTAAAAATTAAAACATAATATGAAACGTTTATGTCAAATATACAATTAGTAAAACTCCAATATAAAGCAACATGTGAAAAGGCATGTACAAATTATAACATTCAAGCATTTCTAGTGGAAATAAAGTTAATATAAAACACGAATTACCAGCCACAGATGTCTTTTTGCTCTGCACTATTTCTCCATTCTTTTTCTTTCACGATATCACTATCTGCAATCCAAGAGTGCACAAAAATGATGACAAATTACACTAGAAGAGGCCAAGGGAGGAAAAAAGGAATAATTAGATTTTAACTACTTTGAAATTTAAAAAAAAATTATACACAAAGAGAAATATCTTATATTGTTTCTTAATATATAAAACTTCAAAAGTAGCTTTTTTGTTTTAAATTCCAGCAATGTGCTACATTGTTACTAAAATCATGACTGCATTCAATAGAAAAGCAAATGATTTCCCTAATACGACAGAAGTACAGTAAGCAAAAGTGGTTTTAATGTATGGGTACTACATGAACAATGAAAGAAAAAACAGTTAGACAGTTATTACGGATAATGAATTTCGAGAAGTGTAAATAATTTCAGCGCTGGTAGAAAGACGGCACCAAAAGACAATAAGCAGGTAATTTTAAATGACAAGTAAACAAAATAAACTTTACTGTTAGCTATGAAGCAGGTGTTATATATTAAACTACCTTAATTCACACACAGAATTAGTGACATAACAGATCAAAAAAGAGTAAGAATCAAACTTGCAATATACTAACATTAAAGGAGCTATACATAAATACATTTAAAGATTTTTTTTTAAAAAAAAAAGAGCTCAAAAACACCATTCTAAAAACAGATTTCGAAGAACATCTTGGAAACAAAAGTCATAAACCATAAAAGAAATATTTCATTGAGAATTTTAACGTAAGAACCGTTTCTAATTTTACGTTCTTTACTTAGGTACTCTTATCCCTGAGAGAAGATAGCTTAGTCCAATGTACCAAAAATTATCCTGAAATATTACCATGTCCCTTTAATGAAATTATAGCAATATTCAACTCGGGGAAAGAACATATTGTCTAGCTGCCCGTGTTCGAGCCCAGCTTTAATACAGCAAGCCAAAACACATCAAATGACATTGAATTAAACAGCATTTTGAAATGCCGCAAAAAATGTAAATGCAATTTCGTGGAAGAGCTATTGCAATTACCTACATACTAAAATTTTGACCAAAAATTCAAGAAAACTAAGATACTCGTTTTCTCTTTCGAAGGAATCAAAGTCATATACTAATGTAGGGATGCTCAACTTATTGTACTATAAAACCTATACATAAGAATGAAATTTTGTCAGCTATGCGAGATGTCCAATAGCAAGAAATTCCATAAATTGTGTAATAGAATCTACGTCTAAAAACACACGAAAGGTAAAACACAATTCAATTATTTTACTTTTAGCCTTGAAGAAGGTGTTCTATATTAAACTGTCTTAACTCACATACAGAATTAGTAATAGAATAGCTCAAAATATTGTAAAAATCAAACACGCATTATATAAGCATTAAAAAAAAATCTACATATATTTATTAGTGTTACAAGGGTTTATTCTGAAATATTATAATGTCACTTTCAGTGAAGTGATAGAAATTTTCACTCAGGGAAGGGACATTCTGTCTGGCTGCCTGGGTTCCATCCCAGCTTCTGTTACAAATGTGTTATAGAAGAATTTTAAAAATCCAGAAATGAAACTTATGAAAAAATTAATGACCATAATTGGTTCTATGATTTAGTCATTCTTACAGACATAATGACAAGAATCTTAAACTTGAGGGGGGAGGAGAACTAAACTAAAGTCTTTGAATTCAAGGTTATTTTAAATTCATTTTAAATCATAATTAATTTAGTGAAAATATTACACAAATAAAAGGAATATACATTTTTACCATAATGTAATGTACGTTTTGCCATTTTGAAAATCTAGAGAACTAAACCATCAAATATAAGAAAACTGAAACAAGCTTTTGGAAAATCTCATCGAGCTTAAATTAGTTTCGAAATTAGATGTTTTGGGTGTATTTAAAATTAGGATTCATTCACTTAAAATCCGTTACATAATACTAGTATTTAAGAAAAATGGTAAAAGGTTGCAAATATGTTAAATAACAATTCTACCGATCTAGAAATGGAAATAACTGATTTTCATCCTAATTAAAATCAAGAACATCACAAAAAGCCATTTAAATAGTCCTAGATCAGAAAAATCATGAACTGTTAAACTTTTAAAAAGATAAATTCCTGCTTTCTATCTACTTAAAAATGTGAAAGAGGATTTTCAACATTGAACTTGTTAAAATCAATGTTAAGAAACAGAATAACAAACAAACATCCGAACGACTGCAAGGATTTAGCCATAACATCACATGTACCAGAGGGAGAAAAGAAACTCTCAGAAGAAATGTAGTATTAAATTTCACATTAAAATATGATTTCCCTGTATTTAATTTTCATCTTGCTGAATTTTTTGTAAATAATACAAAGAGTATACCTTTTCTTTAACATTTTATACCACACATTTTTATACTTTGTGTAATGCACTTATAACTGAAATATTAAAAGTGCAATATATAATTGCAGCTGGCCAAAATTCTATAAACTTAAAATTGTCTCCCATTAAGTTAAAGTTGCGAATAACTGCAATAAAAAGGGAAGGAATGCAATTTTATTTCTTTGTCTGTATTTGGTTTCATTTTCATATAGAAAGAGTTAAAAATAGGTTATCTAGGTAACAAAATTTAAATGCACATTTTCAGTAAAAATTACAGAATAACAGATTTTGTTTCCCTGAAGACGCAACACCTCGCTATTCCATCTATGATACAGACTGCATACTGTCATAGAGAAATTCCTTTCTTAAACAGGGAATTCATATACTTTAATCTGTTTTTACACAAGTACTGTTTATGACTAGTCCATGGTCCAAGAGTAAAATACTTTATAGTACACACATCTAAATTTTTATTACTTCAGGTCATCTGTATAGTCTGTTTACCTATCACGACTAAACTCCCAACCTGCATTCCACATAACTCATACGACTCTTCAAGTGCTGTTTCGTAGTCTACCATTTTTAATACGGCAGGTACTTGCTGAGAGCAGACTTGATTTCGCGTATAGCAGTACCTTAAAGGATCCCATTTAATTTGTCCACTGCTATAATTTCATACATACAGGGTCCAACATTCATCCATCAACACCGGAAAGAATTTATCTGCTACTTTAAACAATTTCCAACGACTAAAAATGAAGTCCAAAAAATCTCAAAAGCAAAGGATGCCGAAGAATTTTCACATATGGAAGACAGAGAAGTCAAACAATGAATCAGAAAATTACAAAAGAAGAATTGGGTGCTTATAATACCCCTTGATAATAAAAGCACTCATTACTAAGAAAAGATTTTAACTGAAGATAAGATGAAGGAATTGTTAAATAACACAAAAGTAACGTCTGATCTTCTAGCGAAGATTGATCCAATTAAAGAAAAAACAGGACACTTTAAAAGAGCTGCTGGGAAACGTACTCTTTACAACGACACGGTTACAGTTGCATCAGTCATTCTGATAAGCAAAAGACATCAGCTTTTTCAAAAAATAATTCTGTCATGAAACTATGATAGTAATAAAACATCTCTGATTTGATTTCAAAATTAATTTTTCTTTATCGAATCAATTTTAAATAGATCTTCGCAAATTGGTTCAGAAAACTTCACAATATACTAAAATAGTTCAGATTAAGGGGAAAACATAATAAAATATGCTTAAAACAACTAAGAAAAAGCACATTTTGAGCAGCTTTAACAGAAGAAAATTTCGCTCCACTAACTTTCTTTACGAGTACTCATTAAATTTTTATTTACATTTCTTTTTTGCTCAACATTTAACTTTAAATGGTTATAAGAGAACCAGCACTTGATAGAGAGACTCTAAATTCAGACAAAACTGAAACAAAATTTGTTTATACACTGGCAGTGCAATTACACTGACCTGTTGGGAAAAGAAGATCCCATTGGACAAGGAAAATATTAGGCCACACAGAGCGGAAAATGTTTAGCCTCCTCCTCGTAATGCGTAAGGAGGCCACTTGGGAAAAAATTACACTACAGCAGTAATTTTGAAACCACTACGAAGCAAGAGAACTCTAAAAAATTACAGACTTCTGATAATTATAGTGTGATTAACAGTTCGACCTCACTTCGAATATTACAATATAATATAAAGAAAGCACCAATTCAGACACTTCAATACGAAATTCAAAACCTAAGAAATTAATGCATAAATGCTACCCTAAAAATTAAAACATAATATGAAACGTTTATGTCAAATATACAATTAGTAAAACTCCAATATAAAGCAACATGTGAAAAAGCATGTACAAATTATAACATTCAAGCATTTCTAGTGGAAATAAAGTTAATATAAAACACGAATTACCAGCCACAGATGTCTTTTTGCTCTGCACTATTTCTCCATTCTTTTTCTTTCACGATATCACTATCTGCAATCCAAGAGTGCACAAAAATGATGACAAATTACACTAGAAGAGGCCAAGGGAGGAAAAAAGGAATAATTAGATTTTAACTACTTTGAAATTTAAAAAAAAATTATACACAAAGAGAAATATCTTATATTGTTTCTTAATATATAAAACTTCAAAAGTAGCTTTTTTGTTTTAAATTCCAGCAATGTGCTACATTGTTACTAAAATCATGACTGCATTCAATAGAAAAGCAAATGATTTCCCTAATACGACAGAAGTACAGTAAGCAAAAGTGGTTTTAATGTATGGGTACTACATGAACAATGAAAGAAAAAACAGTTAGACAGTTATTACGGATAATGAATTTCGAGAAGTGTAAATAATTTCAGCGCTGGTAGAAAGACGGCACCAAAAGACAATAAGCAGGTAATTTTAAATGACAAGTAAACAAAATAAACTTTACTGTTAGCTTTGAAGCAGGTGTTATATATTAAACTACCTTAATTCACACACAGAATTAGTGACATAACAGATCAAAAAAGAGTAAGAATCAAACTTGCAATATACTAACATTAAAGGAGCTATACATAAATACATTTAAAGATTTTTTTTAAAAAAAAAAAGAGCTCAAAAACACCATTCTAAAAACAGATTTCGAAGAACATCTTGGAAACAAAAGTCATAAACCATAAAAGAAATATTTCATTGAGAATTTTAACGTAAGAACCGTTTCTAATTTTACGTTCTTTACTTAGGTACTCTTATCCCTGAGAGAAGATAGCTTAGTCCAATGTACCAAAAATTATCCTGAAATATTACCATGTCCCTTTAATGAAATTATAGCAATATTCAACTCGGGGAAAGAACATATTGTCTAGCTGCCCGTGTTCGAGCCCAGCTTTAATACAGCAAGCCAAAACACATCAAATGACATTGAATTAAACAGCATTTTGAAATGCCGCAAAAAATGTAAATGCAATTTCGTGGAAGAGCTATTGCAATTACCTACATACTAAAATTTTGACCAAAAATTCAAGAAAACTAAGATACTCGTTTTCTCTTTCGAAGGAATCAAAGTCATATACTAATGTAGGGATGCTCAACTTATTGTACTATAAAACCTATACATAAGAATGAAATTTTGTCAGCTATGCGAGATGTCCAATAGCAAGAAATTCCATAAATTGTGTAATAGAATCTATGTCTAAAAACACACGAAAGGTAAAACACAATTCAATTATTTTACTTTTAGCCTTGAAGAAGGTGTTCTATATTAAACTGTCTTAACTCACATACAGAATTAGTAATAGAATAGCTCAAAATATTGTAAAAATCAAACACGCATTATATAAGCATTAAAAAAAAATCTACATATATTTATTAGTGTTACAAGGGTTTATTCTGAAATATTATAATGTCACTTTCAGTGAAGTGATAGAAATTTTCACTCAGGGAAGGGACATTCTGTCTGGCTGCCTGGGTTCCATCCCAGCTTCTGTTACAAATGTGTTATAGAAGAATTTTAAAAATCCAGAAATGAAACTTATGAAAAAATTAATGACCATAATTGGTTCTATGATTTAGTCATTCTTACAGACATAATGACAAGAATCTTAAACTTGAGGGGGGAGGAGAACTAAACTAAAGTCTTTGAATTCAAGGTTATTTTAAATTCATTTTAAATCATAATTAATTTAGTGAAAATATTACACAAATAAAAGGAATATACATTTTTACCATAATGTAATGTACGTTTTGCCATTTTGAAAATCTAGAGAACTAAACCATCAAATATAAGAAAACTGAAACAAGCTTTTGGAAAATCTCATCGAGCTTAAATTAGTTTCGAAATTAGATGTTTTGGGTGTATTTAAAATTAGGATTCATTCACTTAAAATCCGTTACATAATACTAGTATTTAAGAAAAATGGTAAAAGGTTGCAAATATGTTAAATAACAATTCTACTGATCTAGAAATGGAAATAACTGATTTTCATCCTAATTAAAATCAAGAACATCACAAAAAGCCATTTAAATAGTCCTAGATCAGAAAAATCATGAACTGTTAAACTTTTAAAAAGATAAATTCCTGCTTTCTATCTACTTAAAAATGTGAAAGAGGATTTTCAACATTGAACTTGTTAAAATCAATGTTAAGAAACAGAATAACAAACAAACATCCGAACGACTGCAAGGATTTAGCCATAACATCACATGTACCAGAGGGAGAAAAGAAACTCTCAGAAGAAATGTAGTATTAAATTTCACATTAAAATATGATTTCCCTGTATTTAATTTTCATCTTGCTGAATTTTTTGTAAATAATACAAAGAGTATACCTTTTCTTTAACATTTTATACCACACATTTTTATACTTTGTGTAATGCACTTATAACTGAAATATTAAAAGTGCAATATATAATTGCAGCTGGCCAAAATTCTATAAACTTAAAATTGTCTCCCATTAAGTTAAAGTTGCGAATAACTGCAATAAAAAGGGAAGGAATGCAATTTTATTTCTTTGTCTGTATTTGGTTTCATTTTCATATAGAAAGAGTTAAAAATAGGTTATCTAGGTAACAAAATTTAAATGCACATTTTCAGTAAAAATTACAGAATAACAGATTTTGTTTCCCTGAAGACGCAACACCTCGCTATTCCATCTATGATACAGACTGCATACTGTCATAGAGAAATTCCTTTCTTAAACAGGGAATTCATATACTTTAATCTGTTTTTACACAAGTACTGTTTATGACTAGTCCATGGTCCAAGAGTAAAATACTTTATAGTACACACATCTAAATTTTTATTACTTCAGGTCATCTGTATAGTCTGTTTACCTATCACGACTAAACTCCCAACCTGCATTCCACATAACTCATACGACTCTTCAAGTGCTGTTTCGTAGTCTACCATTTTTAATACGGCAGGTACTTGCTGAGAGCAGACTTGATTTCGCGTATAGCAGTACCTTAAAGGATCCCATTTAATTTGTCCACTGCTATAATTTCATACATACAGGGTCCAACATTCATCCATCAACACCGGAAAGAATTTATCTGCTACTTTAAACAATTTCCAACGACTAAAAATGAAGTCCAAAAAATCTCAAAAGCAAAGGATGCCGAAGAATTTTCACATATGGAAGACAGAGAAGTCAAACAATGAATCAGAAAATTACAAAAGAAGAATTGGGTGCTTATAATACCCCTTGATAATAAAAGCACTCATTACTAAGAAAAGATTTTAACTGAAGATAAGATGAAGGAATTGTTAAATAACACAAAAGTAACGTCTGATCTTCTAGCGAAGATTGATCCAATTAAAGAAAAAACAGGACACTTTAAAAGAGCTGCTGGGAAACGTACTCTTTACAACGACACGGTTACAGTTGCATCAGTCATTCTGATAAGCAAAAGACATCAGCTTTTTCAAAAAATAATTCTGTCATGAAACTATGATAGTAATAAAACATCTCTGATTTGATTTCAAAATTAATTTTTCTTTATCGAATCAATTTTAAATAGATCTTCGCAAATTGGTTCAGAAAACTTCACAATATACTAAAATAGTTCAGATTAAGGGAAAACATAATAAAATATGCTTAAAACAACTAAGAAAAAGCACATTTTGAGCAGCTTTAACAGAAGAAAATTTCGCTCCACTAACTTTCTTTACGAGTACTCATTAAATTTTTATTTACATTTCTTTTTTGCTCAACATTTAACTTTAAATGGTTATAAGAGAACCAGCACTTGATAGAGAGACTCTAAATTCAGACAAAACTGAAACAAAATTTGTTTATACACTGGCAGTGCAATTACACTGACCTGTTGGGAAAAGAAGATCCCATTGGACAAGGAAAATATTAGGCCACACAGAGCGGAAAATGTTTAGCCTCCTCCTCGTAATGCGTAAGGAGGCCACTTGGGAAAAAATTACACTACAGCAGTAATTTTGAAACCACTACGAAGCAAGAGAACTCTAAAAAATTACAGACTTCTGATAATTATAGTGTGATTAACAGTTCGACCTCACTTCGAATATTACAATATAATATAAAGAAAGCACCAATTCAGACACTTCAATACGAAATTCAAAACCTAAGAAATTAATGCATAAATGCTACCCTAAAAATTAAAACATAATATGAAACGTTTATGTCAAATATACAATTAGTAAAACTCCAATATAAAGCAACATGTGAAAAGGCATGTACAAATTATAACATTCAAGCATTTCTAGTGGAAATAAAGTTAATATAAAACACGAATTACCAGCCACAGATGTCTTTTTGCTCTGCACTATTTCTCCATTCTTTTTCTTTCACGATATCACTATCTGCAATCCAAGAGTGCACAAAAATGATGACAAATTACACTAGAAGAGGCCAAGGGAGGAAAAAAGGAATAATTAGATTTTAACTACTTTGAAATTTAAAAAAAAATTATACACAAAGAGAAATATCTTATATTGTTTCTTAATATATAAAACTTCAAAAGTAGCTTTTTTGTTTTAAATTCCAGCAATGTGCTACATTGTTACTAAAATCATGACTGCATTCAATAGAAAAGCAAATGATTTCCCTAATACGACAGAAGTACAGTAAGCAAAAGTGGTTTTAATGTATGGGTACTACATGAACAATGAAAGAAAAAACAGTTAGACAGTTATTACGGATAATGAATTTCGAGAAGTGTAAATAATTTCAGCGCTGGTAGAAAGACGGCACCAAAAGACAATAAGCAGGTAATTTTAAATGACAAGTAAACAAAATAAACTTTACTGTTAGCTTTGAAGCAGGTGTTATATATTAAACTACCTTAATTCACACACAGAATTAGTGACATAACAGATCAAAAAAGAGTAAGAATCAAACTTGCAATATACTAACATTAAAGGAGCTATACATAAATACATTTAAAGATTTTTTTTAAAAAAAAAAAGAGCTCAAAAACACCATTCTAAAAACAGATTTCGAAGAACATCTTGGAAACAAAAGTCATAAACCATAAAAGAAATATTTCATTGAGAATTTTAACGTAAGAACCGTTTCTAATTTTACGTTCTTTACTTAGGTACTCTTATCCCTGAGAGAAGATAGCTTAGTCCAATGTACCAAAAATTATCCTGAAATATTACCATGTCCCTTTAATGAAATTATAGCAATATTCAACTCGGGGAAAGAACATATTGTCTAGCTGCCCGTGTTCGAGCCCAGCTTTAATACAGCAAGCCAAAACACATCAAATGACATTGAATTAAACAGCATTTTGAAATGCCGCAAAAAATGTAAATGCAATTTCGTGGAAGAGCTATTGCAATTACCTACATACTAAAATTTTGACCAAAAATTCAAGAAAACTAAGATACTCGTTTTCTCTTTCGAAGGAATCAAAGTCATATACTAATGTAGGGATGCTCAACTTATTGTACTATAAAACCTATACATAAGAATGAAATTTTGTCAGCTATGCGAGATGTCCAATAGCAAGAAATTCCATAAATTGTGTAATAGAATCTATGTCTAAAAACACACGAAAGGTAAAACACAATTCAATTATTTTACTTTTAGCCTTGAAGAAGGTGTTCTATATTAAACTGTCTTAACTCACATACAGAATTAGTAATAGAATAGCTCAAAATATTGTAAAAATCAAACACGCATTATATAAGCATTAAAAAAAAATCTACATATATTTATTAGTGTTACAAGGGTTTATTCTGAAATATTATAATGTCACTTTCAGTGAAGTGATAGAAATTTTCACTCAGGGAAGGGACATTCTGTCTGGCTGCCTGGGTTCCATCCCAGCTTCTGTTACAAATGTGTTATAGAAGAATTTTAAAAATCCAGAAATGAAACTTATGAAAAAATTAATGACCATAATTGGTTCTATGATTTAGTCATTCTTACAGACATAATGACAAGAATCTTAAACTTGAGGGGGGAGGAGAACTAAACTAAAGTCTTTGAATTCAAGGTTATTTTAAATTCATTTTAAATCATAATTAATTTAGTGAAAATATTACACAAATAAAAGGAATATACATTTTTACCATAATGTAATGTACGTTTTGCCATTTTGAAAATCTAGAGAACTAAACCATCAAATATAAGAAAACTGAAACAAGCTTTTGGAAAATCTCATCGAGCTTAAATTAGTTTCGAAATTAGATGTTTTGGGTGTATTTAAAATTAGGATTCATTCACTTAAAATCCGTTACATAATACTAGTATTTAAGAAAAATGGTAAAAGGTTGCAAATATGTTAAATAACAATTCTACCGATCTAGAAATGGAAATAACTGATTTTCATCCTAATTAAAATCAAGAACATCACAAAAAGCCATTTAAATAGTCCTAGATCAGAAAAATCATGAACTGTTAAACTTTTAAAAAGATAAATTCCTGCTTTCTATCTACTTAAAAATGTGAAAGAGGATTTTCAACATTGAACTTGTTAAAATCAATGTTAAGAAACAGAATAACAAACAAACATCCGAACGACTGCAAGGATTTAGCCATAACATCACATGTACCAGAGGGAGAAAAGAAACTCTCAGAAGAAATGTAGTATTAAATTTCACATTAAAATATGATTTCCCTGTATTTAATTTTCATCTTGCTGAATTTTTTGTAAATAATACAAAGAGTATACCTTTTCTTTAACATTTTATACCACACATTTTTATACTTTGTGTAATGCACTTATAACTGAAATATTAAAAGTGCAATATATAATTGCAGCTGGCCAAAATTCTATAAACTTAAAATTGTCTCCCATTAAGTTAAAGTTGCGAATAACTGCAATAAAAAGGGAAGGAATGCAATTTTATTTCTTTGTCTGTATTTGGTTTCATTTTCATATAGAAAGAGTTAAAAATAGGTTATCTAGGTAACAAAATTTAAATGCACATTTTCAGTAAAAATTACAGAATAACAGATTTTGTTTCCCTGAAGACGCAACACCTCGCTATTCCATCTATGATACAGACTGCATACTGTCATAGAGAAATTCCTTTCTTAAACAGGGAATTCATATACTTTAATCTGTTTTTACACAAGTACTGTTTATGACTAGTCCATGGTCCAAGAGTAAAATACTTTATAGTACACACATCTAAATTTTTATTACTTCAGGTCATCTGTATAGTCTGTTTACCTATCACGACTAAACTCCCAACCTGCATTCCACATAACTCATACGACTCTTCAAGTGCTGTTTCGTAGTCTACCATTTTTAATACGGCAGGTACTTGCTGAGAGCAGACTTGATTTCGCGTATAGCAGTACCTTAAAGGATCCCATTTAATTTGTCCACTGCTATAATTTCATACATACAGGGTCCAACATTCATCCATCAACACCGGAAAGAATTTATCTGCTACTTTAAACAATTTCCAACGACTAAAAATGAAGTCCAAAAAATCTCAAAAGCAAAGGATGCCGAAGAATTTTCACATATGGAAGACAGAGAAGTCAAACAATGAATCAGAAAATTACAAAAGAAGAATTGGGTGCTTATAATACCCCTTGATAATAAAAGCACTCATTACTAAGAAAAGATTTTAACTGAAGATAAGATGAAGGAATTGTTAAATAACACAAAAGTAACGTCTGATCTTCTAGCGAAGATTGATCCAATTAAAGAAAAAACAGGACACTTTAAAAGAGCTGCTGGGAAACGTACTCTTTACAACGACACGGTTACAGTTGCATCAGTCATTCTGATAAGCAAAAGACATCAGCTTTTTCAAAAAATAATTCTGTCATGAAACTATGATAGTAATAAAACATCTCTGATTTGATTTCAAAATTAATTTTTCTTTATCGAATCAATTTTAAATAGATCTTCGCAAATTGGTTCAGAAAACTTCACAATATACTAAAATAGTTCAGATTAAGGGAAAACATAATAAAATATGCTTAAAACAACTAAGAAAAAGCACATTTTGAGCAGCTTTAACAGAAGAAAATTTCGCTCCACTAACTTTCTTTACGAGTACTCATTAAATTTTTATTTACATTTCTTTTTTGCTCAACATTTAACTTTAAATGGTTATAAGAGAACCAGCACTTGATAGAGAGACTCTAAATTCAGACAAAACTGAAACAAAATTTGTTTATACACTGGCAGTGCAATTACACTGACCTGTTGGGAAAAGAAGATCCCATTGGACAAGGAAAATATTAGGCCACACAGAGCGGAAAATGTTTAGCCTCCTCCTCGTAATGCGTAAGGAGGCCACTTGGGAAAAAATTACACTACAGCAGTAATTTTGAAACCACTACGAAGCAAGAGAACTCTAAAAAATTACAGACTTCTGATAATTATAGTGTGATTAACAGTTCGACCTCACTTCGAATATTACAATATAATATAAAGAAAGCACCAATTCAGACACTTCAATACGAAATTCAAAACCTAAGAAATTAATGCATAAATGCTACCCTAAAAATTAAAACATAATATGAAACGTTTATGTCAAATATACAATTAGTAAAACTCCAATATAAAGCAACATGTGAAAAGGCATGTACAAATTATAACATTCAAGCATTTCTAGTGGAAATAAAGTTAATATAAAACACGAATTACCAGCCACAGATGTCTTTTTGCTCTGCACTATTTCTCCATTCTTTTTCTTTCACGATATCACTATCTGCAATCCAAGAGTGCACAAAAATGATGACAAATTACACTAGAAGAGGCCAAGGGAGGAAAAAAGGAATAATTAGATTTTAACTACTTTGAAATTTAAAAAAAAATTATACACAAAGAGAAATATCTTATATTGTTTCTTAATATATAAAACTTCAAAAGTAGCTTTTTTGTTTTAAATTCCAGCAATGTGCTACATTGTTACTAAAATCATGACTGCATTCAATAGAAAAGCAAATGATTTCCCTAATACGACAGAAGTACAGTAAGCAAAAGTGGTTTTAATGTATGGGTACTACATGAACAATGAAAGAAAAAACAGTTAGACAGTTATTACGGATAATGAATTTCGAGAAGTGTAAATAATTTCAGCGCTGGTAGAAAGACGGCACCAAAAGACAATAAGCAGGTAATTTTAAATGACAAGTAAACAAAATAAACTTTACTGTTAGCTATGAAGCAGGTGTTATATATTAAACTACCTTAATTCACACACAGAATTAGTGACATAACAGATCAAAAAAGAGTAAGAATCAAACTTGCAATATACTAACATTAAAGGAGCTATACATAAATACATTTAAAGATTTTTTTTAAAAAAAAAAAAGAGCTCAAAAACACCATTCTAAAAACAGATTTCGAAGAACATCTTGGAAACAAAAGTCATAAACCATAAAAGAAATATTTCATTGAGAATTTTAACGTAAGAACCGTTTCTAATTTTACGTTCTTTACTTAGGTACTCTTATCCCTGAGAGAAGATAGCTTAGTCCAATGTACCAAAAATTATCCTGAAATATTACCATGTCCCTTTAATGAAATTATAGCAATATTCAACTCGGGGAAAGAACATATTGTCTAGCTGCCCGTGTTCGAGCCCAGCTTTAATACAGCAAGCCAAAACACATCAAATGACATTGAATTAAACAGCATTTTGAAATGCCGCAAAAAATGTAAATGCAATTTCGTGGAAGAGCTATTGCAATTACCTACATACTAAAATTTTGACCAAAAATTCAAGAAAACTAAGATACTCGTTTTCTCTTTCGAAGGAATCAAAGTCATATACTAATGTAGGGATGCTCAACTTATTGTACTATAAAACCTATACATAAGAATGAAATTTTGTCAGCTATGCGAGATGTCCAATAGCAAGAAATTCCATAAATTGTGTAATAGAATCTACGTCTAAAAACACACGAAAGGTAAAACACAATTCAATTATTTTACTTTTAGCCTTGAAGAAGGTGTTCTATATTAAACTGTCTTAACTCACATACAGAATTAGTAATAGAATAGCTCAAAATATTGTAAAAATCAAACACGCATTATATAAGCATTAAAAAAAAAATCTACATATATTTATTAGTGTTACAAGGGTTTATTCTGAAATATTATAATGTCACTTTCAGTGAAGTGATAGAAATTTTCACTCAGGGAAAGGACATTCTGTCTGGCTGCCTGGGTTCCATCCCAGCTTCTGTTACAAATGTGTTATAGAAGAATTTTAAAAATCCAGAAATGAAACTTATGAAAAAATTAATGACCATAATTGGTTCTATGATTTAGTCATTCTTACAGACATAATGACAAGAATCTTAAACTTGAGGGGGAGGAGAACTAAACTAAAGTCTTTGAATTCAAGGTTATTTTAAATTCATTTTAAATCATAATTAATTTAGTGAAAATATTACACAAATAAAAGGAATATACATTTTTACCATAATGTAATGTACGTTTTGCCATTTTGAAAATCTAGAGAACTAAACCATCAAATATAAGAAAACTGAAACAAGCTTTTGGAAAATCTCATCGAGCTTAAATTAGTTTCGAAATTAGATGTTTTGGGTGTATTTAAAATTAGGATTCATTCACTTAAAATCCATTACATAATACTAGTATTTAAGAAAAATGGTAAAAGGTTGCAAATATGTTAAATAACAATTCTACCGATCTAGAAATGGAAATAACTGATTTTCATCCTAATTAAAATCAAGAACATCACAAAAAGCCATTTAAATAGTCCTAGATCAGAAAAATCATGAACTGTTCAACTTTTAAAAAGATAAATTCCTGCTTTCTATCTACTTAAAAATGTGAAAGAGGATTTTCAACATTGAACTTGTTAAAATCAATGTTAAGAAACAGAATAACAAACAAACATCCGAACGACTGCAAGGATTTAGCCATAACATCACATGTACCAGAGGGAGAAAAGAAACTCTCAGAAGAAATGTAGTATTAAATTTCACATTAAAATATGATTTCCCTGTATTTAATTTTCATCTTGCTGAATTTTTTGTAAATAATACAAAGAGTATACCTTTTCTTTAACATTTTATACCACACATTTTTATACTTTGTGTAATGCACTTATAACTGAAATATTAAAAGTGCAATATATAATTGCAGCTGGCCAAAATTCTATAAACTTAAAATTGTCTCCCATTAAGTTAAAGTTGCGAATAACTGCAATAAAAAGGGAAGGAATGCAATTTTATTTCTTTGTCTGTATTTGGTTTCATTTTCATATAGAAAGAGTTAAAAATAGGTTATCTAGGTAACAAAATTTAAATGCACATTTTCAGTAAAAATTACAGAATAACAGATTTTGTTTCCCTGAAGACGCAACACCTCGCTATTCCATCTATGATACAGACTGCATACTGTCATAGAGAAATTCCTTTCTTAAACAGGGAATTCATATACTTTAATCTGTTTTTACACAAGTACTGTTTATGACTAGTCCATGGTCCAAGAGTAAAATACTTTATAGTACACACATCTAAATTTTTATTACTTCAGGTCATCTGTATAGTCTGTTTACCTATCACGACTAAACTCCCAACCTGCATTCCACATAACTCATACGACTCTTCAAGTGCTGTTTCGTAGTCTACCATTTTTAATACGGCAGGTACTTGCTGAGAGCAGACTTGATTTCGCGTATAGCAGTACCTTAAAGGATCCCATTTAATTTGTCCACTGCTATAATTTCATACATACAGGGTCCAACATTCATCCATCAACACCGGAAAGAATTTATCTGCTACTTTAAACAATTTCCAACGACTAAAAATGAAGTCCAAAAAATCTCAAAAGCAAAGGATGCCGAAGAATTTTCACATATGGAAGACAGAGAAGTCAAACAATGAATCAGAAAATTACAAAAGAAGAATTGGGTGCTTATAATACCCCTTGATAATAAAAGCACTCATTACTAAGAAAAGATTTTAACTGAAGATAAGATGAAGGAATTGTTAAATAACACAAAAGTAACGTCTGATCTTCTAGCGAAGATTGATCCAATTAAAGAAAAAACAGGACACTTTAAAAGAGCTGCTGGGAAACGTACTCTTTACAACGACACGGTTACAGTTGCATCAGTCATTCTGATAAGCAAAAGACATCAGCTTTTTCAAAAAATAATTCTGTCATGAAACTATGATAGTAATAAAACATCTCTGATTTGATTTCAAAATTAATTTTTCTTTATCGAATCAATTTTAAATAGATCTTCGCAAATTGGTTCAGAAAACTTCACAATATACTAAAATAGTTCAGATTAAGGGGAAAACATAATAAAATATGCTTAAAACAACTAAGAAAAAGCACATTTTGAGCAGCTTTAACAGAAGAAAATTTCGCTCCACTAACTTTCTTTACGAGTACTCATTAAATTTTTATTTACATTTCTTTTTTGCTCAACATTTAACTTTAAATGGTTATAAGAGAACCAGCACTTGATAGAGAGACTCTAAATTCAGACAAAACTGAAACAAAATTTGTTTATACACTGGCAGTGCAATTACACTGACCTGTTGGGAAAAGAAGATCCCATTGGACAAGGAAAATATTAGGCCACACAGAGCGGAAAATGTTTAGCCTCCTCCTCGTAATGCGTAAGGAGGCCACTTGGGAAAAAATTACACTACAGCAGTAATTTTGAAACCACTACGAAGCAAGAGAACTCTAAAAAATTACAGACTTCTGATAATTATAGTGTGATTAACAGTTCGACCTCACTTCGAATATTACAATATAATATAAAGAAAGCACCAATTCAGACACTTCAATACGAAATTCAAAACCTAAGAAATTAATGCATAAA
The DNA here is from genome assembly GCF_044657685.1 of Stegodyphus dumicola. NCBI lineage: Eukaryota > Metazoa > Arthropoda > Arachnida > Araneae > Eresidae > Stegodyphus > Stegodyphus dumicola. The sequence continues at coordinate 136,061,934 of NC_140781.1, read as the reverse complement.
TGCTACCCTAAAAATTAAAACATAATATGAAACGTTTATGTCAAATATACAATTAGTAAAACTCCAATATAAAGCAACATGTGAAAAAGCATGTACAAATTATAACATTCAAGCATTTCTAGTGGAAATAAAGTTAATATAAAACACGAATTACCAGCCACAGATGTCTTTTTGCTCTGCACTATTTCTCCATTCTTTTTCTTTCACGATATCACTATCTGCAATCCAAGAGTGCACAAAAATGATGACAAATTACACTAGAAGAGGCCAAGGGAGGAAAAAAGGAATAATTAGATTTTAACTACTTTGAAATTTAAAAAAAAATTATACACAAAGAGAAATATCTTATATTGTTTCTTAATATATAAAACTTCAAAAGTAGCTTTTTTGTTTTAAATTCCAGCAATGTGCTACATTGTTACTAAAATCATGACTGCATTCAATAGAAAAGCAAATGATTTCCCTAATACGACAGAAGTACAGTAAGCAAAAGTGGTTTTAATGTATGGGTACTACATGAACAATGAAAGAAAAAACAGTTAGACAGTTATTACGGATAATGAATTTCGAGAAGTGTAAATAATTTCAGCGCTGGTAGAAAGACGGCACCAAAAGACAATAAGCAGGTAATTTTAAATGACAAGTAAACAAAATAAACTTTACTGTTAGCTTTGAAGCAGGTGTTATATATTAAACTACCTTAATTCACACACAGAATTAGTGACATAACAGATCAAAAAAGAGTAAGAATCAAACTTGCAATATACTAACATTAAAGGAGCTATACATAAATACATTTAAAGATTTTTTTTAAAAAAAAAAAGAGCTCAAAAACACCATTCTAAAAACAGATTTCGAAGAACATCTTGGAAACAAAAGTCATAAACCATAAAAGAAATATTTCATTGAGAATTTTAACGTAAGAACCGTTTCTAATTTTACGTTCTTTACTTAGGTACTCTTATCCCTGAGAGAAGATAGCTTAGTCCAATGTACCAAAAATTATCCTGAAATATTACCATGTCCCTTTAATGAAATTATAGCAATATTCAACTCGGGGAAAGAACATATTGTCTAGCTGCCCGTGTTCGAGCCCAGCTTTAATACAGCAAGCCAAAACACATCAAATGACATTGAATTAAACAGCATTTTGAAATGCCGCAAAAAATGTAAATGCAATTTCGTGGAAGAGCTATTGCAATTACCTACATACTAAAATTTTGACCAAAAATTCAAGAAAACTAAGATACTCGTTTTCTCTTTCGAAGGAATCAAAGTCATATACTAATGTAGGGATGCTCAACTTATTGTACTATAAAACCTATACATAAGAATGAAATTTTGTCAGCTATGCGAGATGTCCAATAGCAAGAAATTCCATAAATTGTGTAATAGAATCTACGTCTAAAAACACACGAAAGGTAAAACACAATTCAATTATTTTACTTTTAGCCTTGAAGAAGGTGTTCTATATTAAACTGTCTTAACTCACATACAGAATTAGTAATAGAATAGCTCAAAATATTGTAAAAATCAAACACGCATTATATAAGCATTAAAAAAAAATCTACATATATTTATTAGTGTTACAAGGGTTTATTCTGAAATATTATAATGTCACTTTCAGTGAAGTGATAGAAATTTTCACTCAGGGAAGGGACATTCTGTCTGGCTGCCTGGGTTCCATCCCAGCTTCTGTTACAAATGTGTTATAGAAGAATTTTAAAAATCCAGAAATGAAACTTATGAAAAAATTAATGACCATAATTGGTTCTATGATTTAGTCATTCTTACAGACATAATGACAAGAATCTTAAACTTGAGGGGGGAGGAGAACTAAACTAAAGTCTTTGAATTCAAGGTTATTTTAAATTCATTTTAAATCATAATTAATTTAGTGAAAATATTACACAAATAAAAGGAATATACATTTTTACCATAATGTAATGTACGTTTTGCCATTTTGAAAATCTAGAGAACTAAACCATCAAATATAAGAAAACTGAAACAAGCTTTTGGAAAATCTCATCGAGCTTAAATTAGTTTCGAAATTAGATGTTTTGGGTGTATTTAAAATTAGGATTCATTCACTTAAAATCCGTTACATAATACTAGTATTTAAGAAAAATGGTAAAAGGTTGCAAATATGTTAAATAACAATTCTACTGATCTAGAAATGGAAATAACTGATTTTCATCCTAATTAAAATCAAGAACATCACAAAAAGCCATTTAAATAGTCCTAGATCAGAAAAATCATGAACTGTTAAACTTTTAAAAAGATAAATTCCTGCTTTCTATCTACTTAAAAATGTGAAAGAGGATTTTCAACATTGAACTTGTTAAAATCAATGTTAAGAAACAGAATAACAAACAAACATCCGAACGACTGCAAGGATTTAGCCATAACATCACATGTACCAGAGGGAGAAAAGAAACTCTCAGAAGAAATGTAGTATTAAATTTCACATTAAAATATGATTTCCCTGTATTTAATTTTCATCTTGCTGAATTTTTTGTAAATAATACAAAGAGTATACCTTTTCTTTAACATTTTATACCACACATTTTTATACTTTGTGTAATGCACTTATAACTGAAATATTAAAAGTGCAATATATAATTGCAGCTGGCCAAAATTCTATAAACTTAAAATTGTCTCCCATTAAGTTAAAGTTGCGAATAACTGCAATAAAAAGGGAAGGAATGCAATTTTATTTCTTTGTCTGTATTTGGTTTCATTTTCATATAGAAAGAGTTAAAAATAGGTTATCTAGGTAACAAAATTTAAATGCACATTTTCAGTAAAAATTACAGAATAACAGATTTTGTTTCCCTGAAGACGCAACACCTCGCTATTCCATCTATGATACAGACTGCATACTGTCATAGAGAAATTCCTTTCTTAAACAGGGAATTCATATACTTTAATCTGTTTTTACACAAGTACTGTTTATGACTAGTCCATGGTCCAAGAGTAAAATACTTTATAGTACACACATCTAAATTTTTATTACTTCAGGTCATCTGTATAGTCTGTTTACCTATCACGACTAAACTCCCAACCTGCATTCCACATAACTCATACGACTCTTCAAGTGCTGTTTCGTAGTCTACCATTTTTAATACGGCAGGTACTTGCTGAGAGCAGACTTGATTTCGCGTATAGCAGTACCTTAAAGGATCCCATTTAATTTGTCCACTGCTATAATTTCATACATACAGGGTCCAACATTCATCCATCAACACCGGAAAGAATTTATCTGCTACTTTAAACAATTTCCAACGACTAAAAATGAAGTCCAAAAAATCTCAAAAGCAAAGGATGCCGAAGAATTTTCACATATGGAAGACAGAGAAGTCAAACAATGAATCAGAAAATTACAAAAGAAGAATTGGGTGCTTATAATACCCCTTGATAATAAAAGCACTCATTACTAAGAAAAGATTTTAACTGAAGATAAGATGAAGGAATTGTTAAATAACACAAAAGTAACGTCTGATCTTCTAGCGAAGATTGATCCAATTAAAGAAAAAACAGGACACTTTAAAAGAGCTGCTGGGAAACGTACTCTTTACAACGACACGGTTACAGTTGCATCAGTCATTCTGATAAGCAAAAGACATCAGCTTTTTCAAAAAATAATTCTGTCATGAAACTATGATAGTAATAAAACATCTCTGATTTGATTTCAAAATTAATTTTTCTTTATCGAATCAATTTTAAATAGATCTTCGCAAATTGGTTCAGAAAACTTCACAATATACTAAAATAGTTCAGATTAAGGGAAAACATAATAAAATATGCTTAAAACAACTAAGAAAAAGCACATTTTGAGCAGCTTTAACAGAAGAAAATTTCGCTCCACTAACTTTCTTTACGAGTACTCATTAAATTTTTATTTACATTTCTTTTTTGCTCAACATTTAACTTTAAATGGTTATAAGAGAACCAGCACTTGATAGAGAGACTCTAAATTCAGACAAAACTGAAACAAAATTTGTTTATACACTGGCAGTGCAATTACACTGACCTGTTGGGAAAAGAAGATCCCATTGGACAAGGAAAATATTAGGCCACACAGAGCGGAAAATGTTTAGCCTCCTCCTCGTAATGCGTAAGGAGGCCACTTGGGAAAAAATTACACTACAGCAGTAATTTTGAAACCACTACGAAGCAAGAGAACTCTAAAAAATTACAGACTTCTGATAATTATAGTGTGATTAACAGTTCGACCTCACTTCGAATATTACAATATAATATAAAGAAAGCACCAATTCAGACACTTCAATACGAAATTCAAAACCTAAGAAATTAATGCATAAATGCTACCCTAAAAATTAAAACATAATATGAAACGTTTATGTCAAATATACAATTAGTAAAACTCCAATATAAAGCAACATGTGAAAAGGCATGTACAAATTATAACATTCAAGCATTTCTAGTGGAAATAAAGTTAATATAAAACACGAATTACCAGCCACAGATGTCTTTTTGCTCTGCACTATTTCTCCATTCTTTTTCTTTCACGATATCACTATCTGCAATCCAAGAGTGCACAAAAATGATGACAAATTACACTAGAAGAGGCCAAGGGAGGAAAAAAGGAATAATTAGATTTTAACTACTTTGAAATTTAAAAAAAAATTATACACAAAGAGAAATATCTTATATTGTTTCTTAATATATAAAACTTCAAAAGTAGCTTTTTTGTTTTAAATTCCAGCAATGTGCTACATTGTTACTAAAATCATGACTGCATTCAATAGAAAAGCAAATGATTTCCCTAATACGACAGAAGTACAGTAAGCAAAAGTGGTTTTAATGTATGGGTACTACATGAACAATGAAAGAAAAAACAGTTAGACAGTTATTACGGATAATGAATTTCGAGAAGTGTAAATAATTTCAGCGCTGGTAGAAAGACGGCACCAAAAGACAATAAGCAGGTAATTTTAAATGACAAGTAAACAAAATAAACTTTACTGTTAGCTTTGAAGCAGGTGTTATATATTAAACTACCTTAATTCACACACAGAATTAGTGACATAACAGATCAAAAAAGAGTAAGAATCAAACTTGCAATATACTAACATTAAAGGAGCTATACATAAATACATTTAAAGATTTTTTTTTAAAAAAAAAAGAGCTCAAAAACACCATTCTAAAAACAGATTTCGAAGAACATCTTGGAAACAAAAGTCATAAACCATAAAAGAAATATTTCATTGAGAATTTTAACGTAAGAACCGTTTCTAATTTTACGTTCTTTACTTAGGTACTCTTATCCCTGAGAGAAGATAGCTTAGTCCAATGTACCAAAAATTATCCTGAAATATTACCATGTCCCTTTAATGAAATTATAGCAATATTCAACTCGGGGAAAGAACATATTGTCTAGCTGCCCGTGTTCGAGCCCAGCTTTAATACAGCAAGCCAAAACACATCAAATGACATTGAATTAAACAGCATTTTGAAATGCCGCAAAAAATGTAAATGCAATTTCGTGGAAGAGCTATTGCAATTACCTACATACTAAAATTTTGACCAAAAATTCAAGAAAACTAAGATACTCGTTTTCTCTTTCGAAGGAATCAAAGTCATATACTAATGTAGGGATGCTCAACTTATTGTACTATAAAACCTATACATAAGAATGAAATTTTGTCAGCTATGCGAGATGTCCAATAGCAAGAAATTCCATAAATTGTGTAATAGAATCTATGTCTAAAAACACACGAAAGGTAAAACACAATTCAATTATTTTACTTTTAGCCTTGAAGAAGGTGTTCTATATTAAACTGTCTTAACTCACATACAGAATTAGTAATAGAATAGCTCAAAATATTGTAAAAATCAAACACGCATTATATAAGCATTAAAAAAAAATCTACATATATTTATTAGTGTTACAAGGGTTTATTCTGAAATATTATAATGTCACTTTCAGTGAAGTGATAGAAATTTTCACTCAGGGAAGGGACATTCTGTCTGGCTGCCTGGGTTCCATCCCAGCTTCTGTTACAAATGTGTTATAGAAGAATTTTAAAAATCCAGAAATGAAACTTATGAAAAAATTAATGACCATAATTGGTTCTATGATTTAGTCATTCTTACAGACATAATGACAAGAATCTTAAACTTGAGGGGGGAGGAGAACTAAACTAAAGTCTTTGAATTCAAGGTTATTTTAAATTCATTTTAAATCATAATTAATTTAGTGAAAATATTACACAAATAAAAGGAATATACATTTTTACCATAATGTAATGTACGTTTTGCCATTTTGAAAATCTAGAGAACTAAACCATCAAATATAAGAAAACTGAAACAAGCTTTTGGAAAATCTCATCGAGCTTAAATTAGTTTCGAAATTAGATGTTTTGGGTGTATTTAAAATTAGGATTCATTCACTTAAAATCCATTACATAATACTAGTATTTAAGAAAAATGGTAAAAGGTTGCAAATATGTTAAATAACAATTCTACTGATCTAGAAATGGAAATAACTGATTTTCATCCTAATTAAAATCAAGAACATCACAAAAAGCCATTTAAATAGTCCTAGATCAGAAAAATCATGAACTGTGAAACTTTTAAAAAGATAAATTCCTGCTTTCTATCTACTTAAAAATGTGAAAGAGGATTTTCAACATTGAACTTGTTAAAATCAATGTTAAGAAACAGAATAACAAACAAACATCCGAACGACTGCAAGGATTTAGCCATAACATCACATGTACCAGAGGGAGAAAAGAAACTCTCAGAAGAAATGTAGTATTAAATTTCACATTAAAATATGATTTCCCTGTATTTAATTTTCATCTTGCTGAATTTTTTGTAAATAATACAAAGAGTATACCTTTTCTTTAACATTTTATACCACACATTTTTATACTTTGTGTAATGCACTTATAACTGAAATATTAAAAGTGCAATATATAATTGCAGCTGGCCAAAATTCTATAAACTTAAAATTGTCTCCCATTAAGTTAAAGTTGCGAATAACTGCAATAAAAAGGGAAGGAATGCAATTTTATTTCTTTGTCTGTATTTGGTTTCATTTTCATATAGAAAGAGTTAAAAATAGGTTATCTAGGTAACAAAATTTAAATGCACATTTTCAGTAAAAATTACAGAATAACAGATTTTGTTTCCCTGAAGACGCAACACCTCGCTATTCCATCTATGATACAGACTGCATACTGTCATAGAGAAATTCCTTTCTTAAACAGGGAATTCATATACTTTAATCTGTTTTTACACAAGTACTGTTTATGACTAGTCCATGGTCCAAGAGTAAAATACTTTATAGTACACACATCTAAATTTTTATTACTTCAGGTCATCTGTATAGTCTGTTTACCTATCACGACTAAACTCCCAACCTGCATTCCACATAACTCATACGACTCTTCAAGTGCTGTTTCGTAGTCTACCATTTTTAATACGGCAGGTACTTGCTGAGAGCAGACTTGATTTCGCGTATAGCAGTACCTTAAAGGATCCCATTTAATTTGTCCACTGCTATAATTTCATACATACAGGGTCCAACATTCATCCATCAACACCGGAAAGAATTTATCTGCTACTTTAAACAATTTCCAACGACTAAAAATGAAGTCCAAAAAATCTCAAAAGCAAAGGATGCCGAAGAATTTTCACATATGGAAGACAGAGAAGTCAAACAATGAATCAGAAAATTACAAAAGAAGAATTGGGTGCTTATAATACCCCTTGATAATAAAAGCACTCATTACTAAGAAAAGATTTTAACTGAAGATAAGATGAAGGAATTGTTAAATAACACAAAAGTAACGTCTGATCTTCTAGCGAAGATTGATCCAATTAAAGAAAAAACAGGACACTTTAAAAGAGCTGCTGGGAAACGTACTCTTTACAACGACACGGTTACAGTTGCATCAGTCATTCTGATAAGCAAAAGACATCAGCTTTTTCAAAAAATAATTCTGTCATGAAACTATGATAGTAATAAAACATCTCTGATTTGATTTCAAAATTAATTTTTCTTTATCGAATCAATTTTAAATAGATCTTCGCAAATTGGTTCAGAAAACTTCACAATATACTAAAATAGTTCAGATTAAGGGAAAACATAATAAAATATGCTTAAAACAACTAAGAAAAAGCACATTTTGAGCAGCTTTAACAGAAGAAAATTTCGCTCCACTAACTTTCTTTACGAGTACTCATTAAATTTTTATTTACATTTCTTTTTTGCTCAACATTTAACTTTAAATGGTTATAAGAGAACCAGCACTTGATAGAGAGACTCTAAATTCAGACAAAACTGAAACAAAATTTGTTTATACACTGGCAGTGCAATTACACTGACCTGTTGGGAAAAGAAGATCCCATTGGACAAGGAAAATATTAGGCCACACAGAGCGGAAAATGTTTAGCCTCCTCCTCGTAATGCGTAAGGAGGCCACTTGGGAAAAAATTACACTACAGCAGTAATTTTGAAACCACTACGAAGCAAGAGAACTCTAAAAAATTACAGACTTCTGATAATTATAGTGTGATTAACAGTTCGACCTCACTTCGAATATTACAATATAATATAAAGAAAGCACCAATTCAGACACTTCAATACGAAATTCAAAACCTAAGAAATTAATGCATAAATGCTACCCTAAAAATTAAAACATAATATGAAACGTTTATGTCAAATATACAATTAGTAAAACTCCAATATAAAGCAACATGTGAAAAGGCATGTACAAATTATAACATTCAAGCATTTCTAGTGGAAATAAAGTTAATATAAAACACGAATTACCAGCCACAGATGTCTTTTTGCTCTGCACTATTTCTCCATTCTTTTTCTTTCACGATATCACTATCTGCAATCCAAGAGTGCACAAAAATGATGACAAATTACACTAGAAGAGGCCAAGGGAGGAAAAAAGGAATAATTAGATTTTAACTACTTTGAAATTTAAAAAAAAATTATACACAAAGAGAAATATCTTATATTGTTTCTTAATATATAAAACTTCAAAAGTAGCTTTTTTGTTTTAAATTCCAGCAATGTGCTACATTGTTACTAAAATCATGACTGCATTCAATAGAAAAGCAAATGATTTCCCTAATACGACAGAAGTACAGTAAGCAAAAGTGGTTTTAATGTATGGGTACTACATGAACAATGAAAGAAAAAACAGTTAGACAGTTATTACGGATAATGAATTTCGAGAAGTGTAAATAATTTCAGCGCTGGTAGAAAGACGGCACCAAAAGACAATAAGCAGGTAATTTTAAATGACAAGTAAACAAAATAAACTTTACTGTTAGCTATGAAGCAGGTGTTATATATTAAACTACCTTAATTCACACACAGAATTAGTGACATAACAGATCAAAAAAGAGTAAGAATCAAACTTGCAATATACTAACATTAAAGGAGCTATACATAAATACATTTAAAGATTTTTTTTAAAAAAAAAAAGAGCTCAAAAACACCATTCTAAAAACAGATTTCGAAGAACATCTTGGAAACAAAAGTCATAAACCATAAAAGAAATATTTCATTGAGAATTTTAACGTAAGAACCGTTTCTAATTTTACGTTCTTTACTTAGGTACTCTTATCCCTGAGAGAAGATAGCTTAGTCCAATGTACCAAAAATTATCCTGAAATATTACCATGTCCCTTTAATGAAATTATAGCAATATTCAACTCGGGGAAAGAACATATTGTCTAGCTGCCCGTGTTCGAGCCCAGCTTTAATACAGCAAGCCAAAACACATCAAATGACATTGAATTAAACAGCATTTTGAAATGCCGCAAAAAATGTAAATGCAATTTCGTGGAAGAGCTATTGCAATTACCTACATACTAAAATTTTGACCAAAAATTCAAGAAAACTAAGATACTCGTTTTCTCTTTCGAAGGAATCAAAGTCATATACTAATGTAGGGATGCTCAACTTATTGTACTATAAAACCTATACATAAGAATGAAATTTTGTCAGCTATGCGAGATGTCCAATAGCAAGAAATTCCATAAATTGTGTAATAGAATCTACGTCTAAAAACACACGAAAGGTAAAACACAATTCAATTATTTTACTTTTAGCCTTGAAGAAGGTGTTCTATATTAAACTGTCTTAACTCACATACAGAATTAGTAATAGAATAGCTCAAAATATTGTAAAAATCAAACACGCATTATATAAGCATTAAAAAAAAAATCTACATATATTTATTAGTGTTACAAGGGTTTATTCTGAAATATTATAATGTCACTTTCAGTGAAGTGATAGAAATTTTCACTCAGGGAAAGGACATTCTGTCTGGCTGCCTGGGTTCCATCCCAGCTTCTGTTACAAATGTGTTATAGAAGAATTTTAAAAATCCAGAAATGAAACTTATGAAAAAATTAATGACCATAATTGGTTCTATGATTTAGTCATTCTTACAGACATAATGACAAGAATCTTAAACTTGAGGGGGAGGAGAACTAAACTAAAGTCTTTGAATTCAAGGTTATTTTAAATTCATTTTAAATCATAATTAATTTAGTGAAAATATTACACAAATAAAAGGAATATACATTTTTACCATAATGTAATGTACGTTTTGCCATTTTGAAAATCTAGAGAACTAAACCATCAAATATAAGAAAACTGAAACAAGCTTTTGGAAAATCTCATCGAGCTTAAATTAGTTTCGAAATTAGATGTTTTGGGTGTATTTAAAATTAGGATTCATTCACTTAAAATCCATTACATAATACTAGTATTTAAGAAAAATGGTAAAAGGTTGCAAATATGTTAAATAACAATTCTACCGATCTAGAAATGGAAATAACTGATTTTCATCCTAATTAAAATCAAGAACATCACAAAAAGCCATTTAAATAGTCCTAGATCAGAAAAATCATGAACTGTTCAACTTTTAAAAAGATAAATTCCTGCTTTCTATCTACTTAAAAATGTGAAAGAGGATTTTCAACATTGAACTTGTTAAAATCAATGTTAAGAAACAGAATAACAAACAAACATCCGAACGACTGCAAGGATTTAGCCATAACATCACATGTACCAGAGGGAGAAAAGAAACTCTCAGAAGAAATGTAGTATTAAATTTCACATTAAAATATGATTTCCCTGTATTTAATTTTCATCTTGCTGAATTTTTTGTAAATAATACAAAGAGTATACCTTTTCTTTAACATTTTATACCACACATTTTTATACTTTGTGTAATGCACTTATAACTGAAATATTAAAAGTGCAATATATAATTGCAGCTGGCCAAAATTCTATAAACTTAAAATTGTCTCCCATTAAGTTAAAGTTGCGAATAACTGCAATAAAAAGGGAAGGAATGCAATTTTATTTCTTTGTCTGTATTTGGTTTCATTTTCATATAGAAAGAGTTAAAAATAGGTTATCTAGGTAACAAAATTTAAATGCACATTTTCAGTAAAAATTACAGAATAACAGATTTTGTTTCCCTGAAGACGCAACACCTCGCTATTCCATCTATGATACAGACTGCATACTGTCATAGAGAAATTCCTTTCTTAAACAGGGAATTCATATACTTTAATCTGTTTTTACACAAGTACTGTTTATGACTAGTCCATGGTCCAAGAGTAAAATACTTTATAGTACACACATCTAAATTTTTATTACTTCAGGTCATCTGTATAGTCTGTTTACCTATCACGACTAAACTCCCAACCTGCATTCCACATAACTCATACGACTCTTCAAGTGCTGTTTCGTAGTCTACCATTTTTAATACGGCAGGTACTTGCTGAGAGCAGACTTGATTTCGCGTATAGCAGTACCTTAAAGGATCCCATTTAATTTGTCCACTGCTATAATTTCATACATACAGGGTCCAACATTCATCCATCAACACCGGAAAGAATTTATCTGCTACTTTAAACAATTTCCAACGACTAAAAATGAAGTCCAAAAAATCTCAAAAGCAAAGGATGCCGAAGAATTTTCACATATGGAAGACAGAGAAGTCAAACAATGAATCAGAAAATTACAAAAGAAGAATTGGGTGCTTATAATACCCCTTGATAATAAAAGCACTCATTACTAAGAAAAGATTTTAACTGAAGATAAGATGAAGGAATTGTTAAATAACACAAAAGTAACGTCTGATCTTCTAGCGAAGATTGATCCAATTAAAGAAAAAACAGGACACTTTAAAAGAGCTGCTGGGAAACGTACTCTTTACAACGACACGGTTACAGTTGCATCAGTCATTCTGATAAGCAAAAGACATCAGCTTTTTCAAAAAATAATTCTGTCATGAAACTATGATAGTAATAAAACATCTCTGATTTGATTTCAAAATTAATTTTTCTTTATCGAATCAATTTTAAATAGATCTTCGCAAATTGGTTCAGAAAACTTCACAATATACTAAAATAGTTCAGATTAAGGGAAAACATAATAAAATATGCTTAAAACAACTAAGAAAAAGCACATTTTGAGCAGCTTTAACAGAAGAAAATTTCGCTCCACTAACTTTCTTTACGAGTACTCATTAAATTTTTATTTACATTTCTTTTTTGCTCAACATTTAACTTTAAATGGTTATAAGAGAACCAGCACTTGATAGAGAGACTCTAAATTCAGACAAAACTGAAACAAAATTTGTTTATACACTGGCAGTGCAATTACACTGACCTGTTGGGAAAAGAAGATCCCATTGGACAAGGAAAATATTAGGCCACACAGAGCGGAAAATGTTTAGCCTCCTCCTCGTAATGCGTAAGGAGGCCACTTGGGAAAAAATTACACTACAGCAGTAATTTTGAAACCACTACGAAGCAAGAGAACTCTAAAAAATTACAGACTTCTGATAATTATAGTGTGATTAACAGTTCGACCTCACTTCGAATATTACAATATAATATAAAGAAAGCACCAATTCAGACACTTCAATACGAAATTCAAAACCTAAGAAATTAATGCATAAATGCTACCCTAAAAATTAAAACATAATATGAAACGTTTATGTCAAATATACAATTAGTAAAACTCCAATATAAAGCAACATGTGAAAAGGCATGTACAAATTATAACATTCAAGCATTTCTAGTGGAAATAAAGTTAATATAAAACACGAATTACCAGCCACAGATGTCTTTTTGCTCTGCACTATTTCTCCATTCTTTTTCTTTCACGATATCACTATCTGCAATCCAAGAGTGCACAAAAATGATGACAAATTACACTAGAAGAGGCCAAGGGAGGAAAAAAGGAATAATTAGATTTTAACTACTTTGAAATTTAAAAAAAAATTATACACAAAGAGAAATATCTTATATTGTTTCTTAATATATAAAACTTCAAAAGTAGCTTTTTTGTTTTAAATTCCAGCAATGTGCTACATTGTTACTAAAATCATGACTGCATTCAATAGAAAAGCAAATGATTTCCCTAATACGACAGAAGTACAGTAAGCAAAAGTGGTTTTAATGTATGGGTACTACATGAACAATGAAAGAAAAAACAGTTAGACAGTTATTACGGATAATGAATTTCGAGAAGTGTAAATAATTTCAGCGCTGGTAGAAAGACGGCACCAAAAGACAATAAGCAGGTAATTTTAAATGACAAGTAAACAAAATAAACTTTACTGTTAGCTATGAAGCAGGTGTTATATATTAAACTACCTTAATTCACACACAGAATTAGTGACATAACAGATCAAAAAAGAGTAAGAATCAAACTTGCAATATACTAACATTAAAGGAGCTATACATAAATACATTTAAAGATTTTTTTTAAAAAAAAAAAGAGCTCAAAAACACCATTCTAAAAACAGATTTCGAAGAACATCTTGGAAACAAAAGTCATAAACCATAAAAGAAATATTTCATTGAGAATTTTAACGTAAGAACCGTTTCTAATTTTACGTTCTTTACTTAGGTACTCTTATCCCTGAGAGAAGATAGCTTAGTCCAATGTACCAAAAATTATCCTGAAATATTACCATGTCCCTTTAATGAAATTATAGCAATATTCAACTCGGGGAAAGAACATATTGTCTAGCTGCCCGTGTTCGAGCCCAGCTTTAATACAGCAAGCCAAAACACATCAAATGACATTGAATTAAACAGCATTTTGAAATGCCGCAAAAAATGTAAATGCAATTTCGTGGAAGAGCTATTGCAATTACCTACATACTAAAATTTTGACCAAAAATTCAAGAAAACTAAGATACTCGTTTTCTCTTTCGAAGGAATCAAAGTCATATACTAATGTAGGGATGCTCAACTTATTGTACTATAAAACCTATACATAAGAATGAAATTTTGTCAGCTATGCGAGATGTCCAATAGCAAGAAATTCCATAAATTGTGTAATAGAATCTACGTCTAAAAACACACGAAAGGTAAAACACAATTCAATTATTTTACTTTTAGCCTTGAAGAAGGTGTTCTATATTAAACTGTCTTAACTCACATACAGAATTAGTAATAGAATAGCTCAAAATATTGTAAAAATCAAACACGCATTATATAAGCATTAAAAAAAAAATCTACATATATTTATTAGTGTTACAAGGGTTTATTCTGAAATATTATAATGTCACTTTCAGTGAAGTGATAGAAATTTTCACTCAGGGAAAGGACATTCTGTCTGGCTGCCTGGGTTCCATCCCAGCTTCTGTTACAAATGTGTTATAGAAGAATTTTAAAAATCCAGAAATGAAACTTATGAAAAAATTAATGACCATAATTGGTTCTATGATTTAGTCATTCTTACAGACATAATGACAAGAATCTTAAACTTGAGGGGGAGGAGAACTAAACTAAAGTCTTTGAATTCAAGGTTATTTTAAATTCATTTTAAATCATAATTAATTTAGTGAAAATATTACACAAATAAAAGGAATATACATTTTTACCATAATGTAATGTACGTTTTGCCATTTTGAAAATCTAGAGAACTAAACCATCAAATATAAGAAAACTGAAACAAGCTTTTGGAAAATCTCATCGAGCTTAAATTAGTTTCGAAATTAGATGTTTTGGGTGTATTTAAAATTAGGATTCATTCACTTAAAATCCATTACATAATACTAGTATTTAAGAAAAATGGTAAAAGGTTGCAAATATGTTAAATAACAATTCTACCGATCTAGAAATGGAAATAACTGATTTTCATCCTAATTAAAATCAAGAACATCACAAAAAGCCATTTAAATAGTCCTAGATCAGAAAAATCATGAACTGTTCAACTTTTAAAAAGATAAATTCCTGCTTTCTATCTACTTAAAAATGTGAAAGAGGATTTTCAACATTGAACTTGTTAAAATCAATGTTAAGAAACAGAATAACAAACAAACATCCGAACGACTGCAAGGATTTAGCCATAACATCACATGTACCAGAGGGAGAAAAGAAACTCTCAGAAGAAATGTAGTATTAAATTTCACATTAAAATATGATTTCCCTGTATTTAATTTTCATCTTGCTGAATTTTTTGTAAATAATACAAAGAGTATACCTTTTCTTTAACATTTTATACCACACATTTTTATACTTTGTGTAATGCACTTATAACTGAAATATTAAAAGTGCAATATATAATTGCAGCTGGCCAAAATTCTATAAACTTAAAATTGTCTCCCATTAAGTTAAAGTTGCGAATAACTGCAATAAAAAGGGAAGGAATGCAATTTTATTTCTTTGTCTGTATTTGGTTTCATTTTCATATAGAAAGAGTTAAAAATAGGTTATCTAGGTAACAAAATTTAAATGCACATTTTCAGTAAAAATTACAGAATAACAGATTTTGTTTCCCTGAAGACGCAACACCTCGCTATTCCATCTATGATACAGACTGCATACTGTCATAGAGAAATTCCTTTCTTAAACAGGGAATTCATATACTTTAATCTGTTTTTACACAAGTACTGTTTATGACTAGTCCATGGTCCAAGAGTAAAATACTTTATAGTACACACATCTAAATTTTTATTACTTCAGGTCATCTGTATAGTCTGTTTACCTATCACGACTAAACTCCCAACCTGCATTCCACATAACTCATACGACTCTTCAAGTGCTGTTTCGTAGTCTACCATTTTTAATACGGCAGGTACTTGCTGAGAGCAGACTTGATTTCGCGTATAGCAGTACCTTAAAGGATCCCATTTAATTTGTCCACTGCTATAATTTCATACATACAGGGTCCAACATTCATCCATCAACACCGGAAAGAATTTATCTGCTACTTTAAACAATTTCCAACGACTAAAAATGAAGTCCAAAAAATCTCAAAAGCAAAGGATGCCGAAGAATTTTCACATATGGAAGACAGAGAAGTCAAACAATGAATCAGAAAATTACAAAAGAAGAATTGGGTGCTTATAATACCCCTTGATAATAAAAGCACTCATTACTAAGAAAAGATTTTAACTGAAGATAAGATGAAGGAATTGTTAAATAACACAAAAGTAACGTCTGATCTTCTAGCGAAGATTGATCCAATTAAAGAAAAAACAGGACACTTTAAAAGAGCTGCTGGGAAACGTACTCTTTACAACGACACGGTTACAGTTGCATCAGTCATTCTGATAAGCAAAAGACATCAGCTTTTTCAAAAAATAATTCTGTCATGAAACTATGATAGTAATAAAACATCTCTGATTTGATTTCAAAATTAATTTTTCTTTATCGAATCAATTTTAAATAGATCTTCGCAAATTGGTTCAGAAAACTTCACAATATACTAAAATAGTTCAGATTAAGGGGAAAACATAATAAAATATGCTTAAAACAACTAAGAAAAAGCACATTTTGAGCAGCTTTAACAGAAGAAAATTTCGCTCCACTAACTTTCTTTACGAGTACTCATTAAATTTTTATTTACATTTCTTTTTTGCTCAACATTTAACTTTAAATGGTTATAAGAGAACCAGCACTTGATAGAGAGACTCTAAATTCAGACAAAACTGAAACAAAATTTGTTTATACACTGGCAGTGCAATTACACTGACCTGTTGGGAAAAGAAGATCCCATTGGACAAGGAAAATATTAGGCCACACAGAGCGGAAAATGTTTAGCCTCCTCCTCGTAATGCGTAAGGAGGCCACTTGGGAAAAAATTACACTACAGCAGTAATTTTGAAACCACTACGAAGCAAGAGAACTCTAAAAAATTACAGACTTCTGATAATTATAGTGTGATTAACAGTTCGACCTCACTTCGAATATTACAATATAATATAAAGAAAGCACCAATTCAGACACTTCAATACGAAATTCAAAACCTAAGAAATTAATGCATAAATGCTACCCTAAAAATTAAAACATAATATGAAACGTTTATGTCAAATATACAATTAGTAAAACTCCAATATAAAGCAACATGTGAAAAAGCATGTACAAATTATAACATTCAAGCATTTCTAGTGGAAATAAAGTTAATATAAAACACGAATTACCAGCCACAGATGTCTTTTTGCTCTGCACTATTTCTCCATTCTTTTTCTTTCACGATATCACTATCTGCAATCCAAGAGTGCACAAAAATGATGACAAATTACACTAGAAGAGGCCAAGGGAGGAAAAAAGGAATAATTAGATTTTAACTACTTTGAAATTTAAAAAAAAATTATACACAAAGAGAAATATCTTATATTGTTTCTTAATATATAAAACTTCAAAAGTAGCTTTTTTGTTTTAAATTCCAGCAATGTGCTACATTGTTACTAAAATCATGACTGCATTCAATAGAAAAGCAAATGATTTCCCTAATACGACAGAAGTACAGTAAGCAAAAGTGGTTTTAATGTATGGGTACTACATGAACAATGAAAGAAAAAACAGTTAGACAGTTATTACGGATAATGAATTTCGAGAAGTGTAAATAATTTCAGCGCTGGTAGAAAGACGGCACCAAAAGACAATAAGCAGGTAATTTTAAATGACAAGTAAACAAAATAAACTTTACTGTTAGCTTTGAAGCAGGTGTTATATATTAAACTACCTTAATTCACACACAGAATTAGTGACATAACAGATCAAAAAAGAGTAAGAATCAAACTTGCAATATACTAACATTAAAGGAGCTATACATAAATACATTTAAAGATTTTTTTTAAAAAAAAAAAGAGCTCAAAAACACCATTCTAAAAACAGATTTCGAAGAACATCTTGGAAACAAAAGTCATAAACCATAAAAGAAATATTTCATTGAGAATTTTAACGTAAGAACCGTTTCTAATTTTACGTTCTTTACTTAGGTACTCTTATCCCTGAGAGAAGATAGCTTAGTCCAATGTACCAAAAATTATCCTGAAATATTACCATGTCCCTTTAATGAAATTATAGCAATATTCAACTCGGGGAAAGAACATATTGTCTAGCTGCCCGTGTTCGAGCCCAGCTTTAATACAGCAAGCCAAAACACATCAAATGACATTGAATTAAACAGCATTTTGAAATGCCGCAAAAAATGTAAATGCAATTTCGTGGAAGAGCTATTGCAATTACCTACATACTAAAATTTTGACCAAAAATTCAAGAAAACTAAGATACTCGTTTTCTCTTTCGAAGGAATCAAAGTCATATACTAATGTAGGGATGCTCAACTTATTGTACTATAAAACCTATACATAAGAATGAAATTTTGTCAGCTATGCGAGATGTCCAATAGCAAGAAATTCCATAAATTGTGTAATAGAATCTACGTCTAAAAACACACGAAAGGTAAAACACAATTCAATTATTTTACTTTTAGCCTTGAAGAAGGTGTTCTATATTAAACTGTCTTAACTCACATACAGAATTAGTAATAGAATAGCTCAAAATATTGTAAAAATCAAACACGCATTATATAAGCATTAAAAAAAAAATCTACATATATTTATTAGTGTTACAAGGGTTTATTCTGAAATATTATAATGTCACTTTCAGTGAAGTGATAGAAATTTTCACTCAGGGAAAGGACATTCTGTCTGGCTGCCTGGGTTCCATCCCAGCTTCTGTTACAAATGTGTTATAGAAGAATTTTAAAAATCCAGAAATGAAACTTATGAAAAAATTAATGACCATAATTGGTTCTATGATTTAGTCATTCTTACAGACATAATGACAAGAATCTTAAACTTGAGGGGGAGGAGAACTAAACTAAAGTCTTTGAATTCAAGGTTATTTTAAATTCATTTTAAATCATAATTAATTTAGTGAAAATATTACACAAATAAAAGGAATATACATTTTTACCATAATGTAATGTACGTTTTGCCATTTTGAAAATCTAGAGAACTAAACCATCAAATATAAGAAAACTGAAACAAGCTTTTGGAAAATCTCATCGAGCTTAAATTAGTTTCGAAATTAGATGTTTTGGGTGTATTTAAAATTAGGATTCATTCACTTAAAATCCATTACATAATACTAGTATTTAAGAAAAATGGTAAAAGGTTGCAAATATGTTAAATAACAATTCTACTGATCTAGAAATGGAAATAACTGATTTTCATCCTAATTAAAATCAAGAACATCACAAAAAGCCATTTAAATAGTCCTAGATCAGAAAAATCATGAACTGTTCAACTTTTAAAAAGATAAATTCCTGCTTTCTATCTACTTAAAAATGTGAAAGAGGATTTTCAACATTGAACTTGTTAAAATCAATGTTAAGAAACAGAATAACAAACAAACATCCGAACGACTGCAAGGATTTAGCCATAACATCACATGTACCAGAGGGAGAAAAGAAACTCTCAGAAGAAATGTAGTATTAAATTTCACATTAAAATATGATTTCCCTGTATTTAATTTTCATCTTGCTGAATTTTTTGTAAATAATACAAAGAGTATACCTTTTCTTTAACATTTTATACCACACATTTTTATACTTTGTGTAATGCACTTATAACTGAAATATTAAAAGTGCAATATATAATTGCAGCTGGCCAAAATTCTATAAACTTAAAATTGTCTCCCATTAAGTTAAAGTTGCGAATAACTGCAATAAAAAGGGAAGGAATGCAATTTTATTTCTTTGTCTGTATTTGGTTTCATTTTCATATAGAAAGAGTTAAAAATAGGTTATCTAGGTAACAAAATTTAAATGCACATTTTCAGTAAAAATTACAGAATAACAGATTTTGTTTCCCTGAAGACGCAACACCTCGCTATTCCATCTATGATACAGACTGCATACTGTCATAGAGAAATTCCTTTCTTAAACAGGGAATTCATATACTTTAATCTGTTTTTACACAAGTACTGTTTATGACTAGTCCATGGTCCAAGAGTAAAATACTTTATAGTACACACATCTAAATTTTTATTACTTCAGGTCATCTGTATAGTCTGTTTACCTATCACGACTAAACTCCCAACCTGCATTCCACATAACTCATACGACTCTTCAAGTGCTGTTTCGTAGTCTACCATTTTTAATACGGCAGGTACTTGCTGAGAGCAGACTTGATTTCGCGTATAGCAGTACCTTAAAGGATCCCATTTAATTTGTCCACTGCTATAATTTCATACATACAGGGTCCAACATTCATCCATCAACACCGGAAAGAATTTATCTGCTACTTTAAACAATTTCCAACGACTAAAAATGAAGTCCAAAAAATCTCAAAAGCAAAGGATGCCGAAGAATTTTCACATATGGAAGACAGAGAAGTCAAACAATGAATCAGAAAATTACAAAAGAAGAATTGGGTGCTTATAATACCCCTTGATAATAAAAGCACTCATTACTAAGAAAAGATTTTAACTGAAGATAAGATGAAGGAATTGTTAAATAACACAAAAGTAACGTCTGATCTTCTAGCGAAGATTGATCCAATTAAAGAAAAAACAGGACACTTTAAAAGAGCTGCTGGGAAACGTACTCTTTACAACGACACGGTTACAGTTGCATCAGTCATTCTGATAAGCAAAAGACATCAGCTTTTTCAAAAAATAATTCTGTCATGAAACTATGATAGTAATAAAACATCTCTGATTTGATTTCAAAATTAATTTTTCTTTATCGAATCAATTTTAAATAGATCTTCGCAAATTGGTTCAGAAAACTTCACAATATACTAAAATAGTTCAGATTAAGGGGAAAACATAATAAAATATGCTTAAAACAACTAAGAAAAAGCACATTTTGAGCAGCTTTAACAGAAGAAAATTTCGCTCCACTAACTTTCTTTACGAGTACTCATTAAATTTTTATTTACATTTCTTTTTTGCTCAACATTTAACTTTAAATGGTTATAAGAGAACCAGCACTTGATAGAGAGACTCTAAATTCAGACAAAACTGAAACAAAATTTGTTTATACACTGGCAGTGCAATTACACTGACCTGTTGGGAAAAGAAGATCCCATTGGACAAGGAAAATATTAGGCCACACAGAGCGGAAAATGTTTAGCCTCCTCCTCGTAATGCGTAAGGAGGCCACTTGGGAAAAAATTACACTACAGCAGTAATTTTGAAACCACTTCGAAGCAAGAGAACTCTAAAAAATTACAGACTTCTGATAATTATAGTGTGATTAACAGTTCGACCTCACTTCGAATATTACAATATAATATAAAGAAAGCACCAATTCAGACACTTCAATACGAAATTCAAAACCTAAGAAATTAATGCATAAATGCTACCCTAAAAATTAAAACATAATATGAAACGTTTATGTCAAATATACAATTAGTAAAACTCCAATATAAAGCAACATGTGAAAAAGCATGTACAAATTATAACATTCAAGCATTTCTAGTGGAAATAAAGTTAATATAAAACACGAATTACCAGCCACAGATGTCTTTTTGCTCTGCACTATTTCTCCATTCTTTTTCTTTCACGATATCACTATCTGCAATCCAAGAGTGCACAAAAATGATGACAAATTACACTAGAAGAGGCCAAGGGAGGAAAAAAGGAATAATTAGATTTTAACTACTTTGAAATTTAAAAAAAAATTATACACAAAGAGAAATATCTTATATTGTTTCTTAATATATAAAACTTCAAAAGTAGCTTTTTTGTTTTAAATTCCAGCAATGTGCTACATTGTTACTAAAATCATGACTGCATTCAATAGAAAAGCAAATGATTTCCCTAATACGACAGAAGTACAGTAAGCAAAAGTGGTTTTAATGTATGGGTACTACATGAACAATGAAAGAAAAAACAGTTAGACAGTTATTACGGATAATGAATTTCGAGAAGTGTAAATAATTTCAGCGCTGGTAGAAAGACGGCACCAAAAGACAATAAGCAGGTAATTTTAAATGACAAGTAAACAAAATAAACTTTACTGTTAGCTTTGAAGCAGGTGTTATATATTAAACTACCTTAATTCACACACAGAATTAGTGACATAACAGATCAAAAAAGAGTAAGAATCAAACTTGCAATATACTAACATTAAAGGAGCTATACATAAATACATTTAAAGATTTTTTTTAAAAAAAAAAAGAGCTCAAAAACACCATTCTAAAAACAGATTTCGAAGAACATCTTGGAAACAAAAGTCATAAACCATAAAAGAAATATTTCATTGAGAATTTTAACGTAAGAACCGTTTCTAATTTTACGTTCTTTACTTAGGTACTCTTATCCCTGAGAGAAGATAGCTTAGTCCAATGTACCAAAAATTATCCTGAAATATTACCATGTCCCTTTAATGAAATTATAGCAATATTCAACTCGGGGAAAGAACATATTGTCTAGCTGCCCGTGTTCGAGCCCAGCTTTAATACAGCAAGCCAAAACACATCAAATGACATTGAATTAAACAGCATTTTGAAATGCCGCAAAAAATGTAAATGCAATTTCGTGGAAGAGCTATTGCAATTACCTACATACTAAAATTTTGACCAAAAATTCAAGAAAACTAAGATACTCGTTTTCTCTTTCGAAGGAATCAAAGTCATATACTAATGTAGGGATGCTCAACTTATTGTACTATAAAACCTATACATAAGAATGAAATTTTGTCAGCTATGCGAGATGTCCAATAGCAAGAAATTCCATAAATTGTGTAATAGAATCTACGTCTAAAAACACACGAAAGGTAAAACACAATTCAATTATTTTACTTTTAGCCTTGAAGAAGGTGTTCTATATTAAACTGTCTTAACTCACATACAGAATTAGTAATAGAATAGCTCAAAATATTGTAAAAATCAAACACGCATTATATAAGCATTAAAAAAAAAATCTACATATATTTATTAGTGTTACAAGGGTTTATTCTGAAATATTATAATGTCACTTTCAGTGAAGTGATAGAAATTTTCACTCAGGGAAGGGACATTCTGTCTGGCTGCCTGGGTTCCATCCCAGCTTCTGTTACAAATGTGTTATAGAAGAATTTTAAAAATCCAGAAATGAAACTTATGAAAAAATTAATGACCATAATTGGTTCTATGATTTAGTCATTCTTACAGACATAATGACAAGAATCTTAAACTTGAGGGGGAGGAGAACTAAACTAAAGTCTTTGAATTCAAGGTTATTTTAAATTCATTTTAAATCATAATTAATTTAGTGAAAATATTACACAAATAAAAGGAATATACATTTTTACCATAATGTAATGTACGTTTTGCCATTTTGAAAATCTAGAGAACTAAACCATCAAATATAAGAAAACTGAAACAAGCTTTTGGAAAATCTCATCGAGCTTAAATTAGTTTCGAAATTAGATGTTTTGGGTGTATTTAAAATTAGGATTCATTCACTTAAAATCCATTACATAATACTAGTATTTAAGAAAAATGGTAAAAGGTTGCAAATATGTTAAATAACAATTCTACTGATCTAGAAATGGAAATAACTGATTTTCATCCTAATTAAAATCAAGAACATCACAAAAAGCCATTTAAATAGTCCTAGATCAGAAAAATCATGAACTGTTCAACTTTTAAAAAGATAAATTCCTGCTTTCTATCTACTTAAAAATGTGAAAGAGGATTTTCAACATTGAACTTGTTAAAATCAATGTTAAGAAACAGAATAACAAACAAACATCCGAACGACTGCAAGGATTTAGCCATAACATCACATGTACCAGAGGGAGAAAAGAAACTCTCAGAAGAAATGTAGTATTAAATTTCACATTAAAATATGATTTCCCTGTATTTAATTTTCATCTTGCTGAATTTTTTGTAAATAATACAAAGAGTATACCTTTTCTTTAACATTTTATACCACACATTTTTATACTTTGTGTAATGCACTTATAACTGAAATATTAAAAGTGCAATATATAATTGCAGCTGGCCAAAATTCTATAAACTTAAAATTGTCTCCCATTAAGTTAAAAGTTGCGAATAACTGCAATAAAAAGGGAAGGAATGCAATTTTATTTCTTTGTCTGTATTTGGTTTCATTTTCATATAGAAAGAGTTAAAAATAGGTTATCTAGGTAACAAAATTTAAATGCACATTTTCAGTAAAAATTACAGAATAACAGATTTTGTTTCCCTGAAGACGCAACACCTCGCTATTCCATCTATGATACAGACTGCATACTGTCATAGAGAAATTCCTTTCTTAAACAGGGAATTCATATACTTTAATCTGTTTTTACACAAGTACTGTTTATGACTAGTCCATGGTCCAAGAGTAAAATACTTTATAGTACACACATCTAAATTTTTATTACTTCAGGTCATCTGTATAGTCTGTTTACCTATCACGACTAAACTCCCAACCTGCATTCCACATAACTCATACGACTCTTCAAGTGCTGTTTCGTAGTCTACCATTTTTAATACGGCAGGTACTTGCTGAGAGCAGACTTGATTTCGCGTATAGCAGTACCTTAAAGGATCCCATTTAATTTGTCCACTGCTATAATTTCATACATACAGGGTCCAACATTCATCCATCAACACCGGAAAGAATTTATCTGCTACTTTAAACAATTTCCAACGACTAAAAATGAAGTCCAAAAAATCTCAAAAGCAAAGGATGCCGAAGAATTTTCACATATGGAAGACAGAGAAGTCAAACAATGAATCAGAAAATTACAAAAGAAGAATTGGGTGCTTATAATACCCCTTGATAATAAAAGCACTCATTACTAAGAAAAGATTTTAACTGAAGATAAGATGAAGGAATTGTTAAATAACACAAAAGTAACGTCTGATCTTCTAGCGAAGATTGATCCAATTAAAGAAAAAACAGGACACTTTAAAAGAGCTGCTGGGAAACGTACTCTTTACAACGACACGGTTACAGTTGCATCAGTCATTCTGATAAGCAAAAGACATCAGCTTTTTCAAAAAATAATTCTGTCATGAAACTATGATAGTAATAAAACATCTCTGATTTGATTTCAAAATTAATTTTTCTTTATCGAATCAATTTTAAATAGATCTTCGCAAATTGGTTCAGAAAACTTCACAATATACTAAAATAGTTCAGATTAAGGGGAAAACATAATAAAATATGCTTAAAACAACTAAGAAAAAGCACATTTTGAGCAGCTTTAACAGAAGAAAATTTCGCTCCACTAACTTTCTTTACGAGTACTCATTAAATTTTTATTTACATTTCTTTTTTGCTCAACATTTAACTTTAAATGGTTTTAAGAGAACCAGCACTTGATAGAGAAACTCTAAATTCAGACAAAACTGAAACAAAATTTGTTTATACACTGGCAGTGCAATTACACTGACCTGTTGGGAAAAGAAGATCCCATTGGACAAGGAAAATATTAGGCCACACAGAGCGGAAAATGTTTAGCCTCCTCCTCGTAATGCGTAAGGAGGCCACTTGGGAAAAAATTACACTACAGCAGTAATTTTGAAACCACTACGAAGCAAGAGAACTCTAAAAAATTACAGACTTCTGATAATTATAGTGTGATTAACAGTTCGACCTCACTTCGAATATTACAATATAATATAAAGAAAGCACCAATTCAGACACTTCAATACGAAATTCAAAACCTAAGAAATTAATGCATAAATGCTACCCTAAAAATTAAAACATAATATGAAACGTTTATGTCAAATATACAATTAGTAAAACTCCAATATAAAGCAACATGTGAAAAGGCATGTACAAATTATAACATTCAAGCATTTCTAGTGGAAATAAAGTTAATATAAAACACGAATTACCAGCCACAGATGTCTTTTTGCTCTGCACTATTTCTCCATTCTTTTTCTTTCACGATGTCACTATCTGCAATCCAAGAGTGCACAAAAATGATGACAAATTACACTAGAAGAGGCCAAGGGAGGAAAAAAGGAATAATTAGATTTTAACTACTTTGAAATTTAAAAAAAAATTATACACAAAGAGAAATATCTTATATTGTTTCTTAATATATAAAACTTCAAAAGTAGCTTTTTTGTTTTAAATTCCAGCAATGTGCTACATTGTTACTAAAATCATGACTGCATTCAATAGAAAAGCAAATGATTTCCCTAATACGACAGAAGTACAATAAGCAAAAGTGGTTTTAATGTATGGGTACTACATGAACAATGAAAGAAAAAACAGTTAGACAGTTATTACGGATAATGAATTTCGAGAAGTGTAAATAATTTCAGCGCTGGTAGAAAGACGGCACCAAAAGACAATAAGCAGGTAATTTTAAATGACAAGTAAACAAAATAAACTTTACTGTTAGCTTTGAAGCAGGTGTTATATATTAAACTACCTTAATTCACACACAGAATTAGTGACATAACAGATCAAAAAAGAGTAAGAATCAAACTTGCAATATACTAACATTAAAGGAGCTATACATAAATACATTTAAAGATTTTTTTTTAAAAAAAAAAGAGCTCAAAAACACCATTCTAAAAACAGATTTCGAAGAACATCTTGGAAACAAAAGTCATAAACCATAAAAGAAATATTTCATTGAGAATTTTAACGTAAGAACCGTTTCTAATTTTACGTTCTTTACTTAGGTACTCTTATCCCTGAGAGAAGATAGCTTAGTCCAATGTACCAAAAATTATCCTGAAATATTACCATGTCCCTTTAATGAAATTATAGCAATATTCAACTCGGGGAAAGAACATATTGTCTAGCTGCCCGTGTTCGAGCCCAGCTTTAATACAGCAAGCCAAAACACATCAAATGACATTGAATTAAACAGCATTTTGAAATGCCGCAAAAAATGTAAATGCAATTTCGTGGAAGAGCTATTGCAATTACCTACATACTAAAATTTTGACCAAAAATTCAAGAAAACTAAGATACTCGTTTTCTCTTTCGAAGGAATCAAAGTCATATACTAATGTAGGGATGCTCAACTTATTGTACTATAAAACCTATACATAAGAATGAAATTTTGTCAGCTATGCGAGATGTCCAATAGCAAGAAATTCCATAAATTGTGTAATAGAATCTACGTCTAAAAACACACGAAAGGTAAAACACAATTCAATTATTTTACTTTTAGCCTTGAAGAAGGTGTTCTATATTAAACTGTCTTAACTCACATACAGAATTAGTAATAGAATAGCTCAAAATATTGTAAAAATCAAACACGCATTATATAAGCATTAAAAAAAAAATCTACATATATTTATTAGTGTTACAAGGGTTTATTCTGAAATATTATAATGTCACTTTCAGTGAAGTGATAGAAATTTTCACTCAGGGAAGGGACATTCTGTCTGGCTGCCTGGGTTCCATCCCAGCTTCTGTTACAAATGTGTTATAGAAGAATTTTAAAAATCCAGAAATGAAACTTATGAAAAAATTAATGACCATAATTGGTTCTATGATTTAGTCATTCTTACAGACATAATGACAAGAATCTTAAACTTGAGGGGGAGGAGAACTAAACTAAAGTCTTTGAATTCAAGGTTATTTTAAATTCATTTTAAATCATAATTAATTTAGTGAAAATATTACACAAATAAAAGGAATATACATTTTTACCATAATGTAATGTACGTTTTGCCATTTTGAAAATCTAGAGAACTAAACCATCAAATATAAGAAAACTGAAACAAGCTTTTGGAAAATCTCATCGAGCTTAAATTAGTTTCGAAATTAGATGTTTTGGGTGTATTTAAAATTAGGATTCATTCACTTAAAATCCATTACATAATACTAGTATTTAAGAAAAATGGTAAAAGGTTGCAAATATGTTAAATAACAATTCTACTGATCTAGAAATGGAAATAACTGATTTTCATCCTAATTAAAATCAAGAACATCACAAAAAGCCATTTAAATAGTCCTAGATCAGAAAAATCATGAACTGTTCAACTTTTAAAAAGATAAATTCCTGCTTTCTATCTACTTAAAAATGTGAAAGAGGATTTTCAACATTGAACTTGTTAAAATCAATGTTAAGAAACAGAATAACAAACAAACATCCGAACGACTGCAAGGATTTAGCCATAACATCACATGTACCAGAGGGAGAAAAGAAACTCTCAGAAGAAATGTAGTATTAAATTTCACATTAAAATATGATTTCCCTGTATTTAATTTTCATCTTGCTGAATTTTTTGTAAATAATACAAAGAGTATACCTTTTCTTTAACATTTTATACCACACATTTTTATACTTTGTGTAATGCACTTATAACTGAAATATTAAAAGTGCAATATATAATTGCAGCTGGCCAAAATTCTATAAACTTAAAATTGTCTCCCATTAAGTTAAAAGTTGCGAATAACTGCAATAAAAAGGGAAGGAATGCAATTTTATTTCTTTGTCTGTATTTGGTTTCATTTTCATATAGAAAGAGTTAAAAATAGGTTATCTAGGTAACAAAATTTAAATGCACATTTTCAGTAAAAATTACAGAATAACAGATTTTGTTTCCCTGAAGACGCAACACCTCGCTATTCCATCTATGATACAGACTGCATACTGTCATAGAGAAATTCCTTTCTTAAACAGGGAATTCATATACTTTAATCTGTTTTTACACAAGTACTGTTTATGACTAGTCCATGGTCCAAGAGTAAAATACTTTATAGTACACACATCTAAATTTTTATTACTTCAGGTCATCTGTATAGTCTGTTTACCTATCACGACTAAACTCCCAACCTGCATTCCACATAACTCATACGACTCTTCAAGTGCTGTTTCGTAGTCTACCATTTTTAATACGGCAGGTACTTGCTGAGAGCAGACTTGATTTCGCGTATAGCAGTACCTTAAAGGATCCCATTTAATTTGTCCACTGCTATAATTTCATACATACAGGGTCCAACATTCATCCATCAACACCGGAAAGAATTTATCTGCTACTTTAAACAATTTCCAACGACTAAAAATGAAGTCCAAAAAATCTCAAAAGCAAAGGATGCCGAAGAATTTTCACATATGGAAGACAGAGAAGTCAAACAATGAATCAGAAAATTACAAAAGAAGAATTGGGTGCTTATAATACCCCTTGATAATAAAAGCACTCATTACTAAGAAAAGATTTTAACTGAAGATAAGATGAAGGAATTGTTAAATAACACAAAAGTAACGTCTGATCTTCTAGCGAAGATTGATCCAATTAAAGAAAAAACAGGACACTTTAAAAGAGCTGCTGGGAAACGTACTCTTTACAACGACACGGTTACAGTTGCATCAGTCATTCTGATAAGCAAAAGACATCAGCTTTTTCAAAAAATAATTCTGTCATGAAACTATGATAGTAATAAAACATCTCTGATTTGATTTCAAAATTAATTTTTCTTTATCGAATCAATTTTAAATAGATCTTCGCAAATTGGTTCAGAAAACTTCACAATATACTAAAATAGTTCAGATTAAGGGGAAAACATAATAAAATATGCTTAAAACAACTAAGAAAAAGCACATTTTGAGCAGCTTTAACAGAAGAAAATTTCGCTCCACTAACTTTCTTTACGAGTACTCATTAAATTTTTATTTACATTTCTTTTTTGCTCAACATTTAACTTTAAATGGTTATAAGAGAACCAGCACTTGATAGAGAAACTCTAAATTCAGACAAAACTGAAACAAAATTTGTTTATACACTGGCAGTGCAATTACACTGACCTGTTGGGAAAAGAAGATCCCATTGGACAAGGAAAATATTAGGCCACACAGAGCGGAAAATGTTTAGCCTCCTCCTCGTAATGCGTAAGGAGGCCACTTGGGAAAAAATTACACTACAGCAGTAATTTTGAAACCACTACGAAGCAAGAGAACTCTAAAAAATTACAGACTTCTGATAATTATAGTGTGATTAACAGTTCGACCTCACTTCGAATATTACAATATAATATAAAGAAAGCACCAATTCAGACACTTCAATACGAAATTCAAAACCTAAGAAATTAATGCATAAATGCTACCCTAAAAATTAAAACATAATATGAAACGTTTATGTCAAATATACAATTAGTAAAACTCCAATATAAAGCAACATGTGAAAAGGCATGTACAAATTATAACATTCAAGCATTTCTAGTGGAAATAAAGTTAATATAAAACACGAATTACCAGCCACAGATGTCTTTTTGCTCTGCACTATTTCTCCATTCTTTTTCTTTCACGATGTCACTATCTGCAATCCAAGAGTGCACAAAAATGATGACAAATTACACTAGAAGAGGCCAAGGGAGGAAAAAAGGAATAATTAGATTTTAACTACTTTGAAATTTAAAAAAAAATTATACACAAAGAGAAATATCTTATATTGTTTCTTAATATATAAAACTTCAAAAGTAGCTTTTTTGTTTTAAATTCCAGCAATGTGCTACATTGTTACTAAAATCATGACTGCATTCAATAGAAAAGCAAATGATTTCCCTAATACGACAGAAGTACAGTAAGCAAAAGTGGTTTTAATGTATGGGTACTACATGAACAATGAAAGAAAAAACAGTTAGACAGTTATTACGGATAATGAATTTCGAGAAGTGTAAATAATTTCAGCGCTGGTAGAAAGACGGCACCAAAAGACAATAAGCAGGTAATTTTAAATGACAAGTAAACAAAATAAACTTTACTGTTAGCTTTGAAGCAGGTGTTATATATTAAACTACCTTAATTCACACACAGAATTAGTGACATAACAGATCAAAAAAGAGTAAGAATCAAACTTGCAATATACTAACATTAAAGGAGCTATACATAAATACATTTAAAGATTTTTTTTTAAAAAAAAAAGAGCTCAAAAACACCATTCTAAAAACAGATTTCGAAGAACATCTTGGAAACAAAAGTCATAAACCATAAAAGAAATATTTCATTGAGAATTTTAACGTAAGAACCGTTTCTAATTTTACGTTCTTTACTTAGGTACTCTTATCCCTGAGAGAAGATAGCTTAGTCCAATGTACCAAAAATTATCCTGAAATATTACCATGTCCCTTTAATGAAATTATAGCAATATTCAACTCGGGGAAAGAACATATTGTCTAGCTGCCCGTGTTCGAGCCCAGCTTTAATACAGCAAGCCAAAACACATCAAATGACATTGAATTAAACAGCATTTTGAAATGCCGCAAAAAATGTAAATGCAATTTCGTGGAAGAGCTATTGCAATTACCTACATACTAAAATTTTGACCAAAAATTCAAGAAAACTAAGATACTCGTTTTCTCTTTCGAAGGAATCAAAGTCATATACTAATGTAGGGATGCTCAACTTATTGTACTATAAAACCTATACATAAGAATGAAATTTTGTCAGCTATGCGAGATGTCCAATAGCAAGAAATTCCATAAATTGTGTAATAGAATCTACGTCTAAAAACACACGAAAGGTAAAACACAATTCAATTATTTTACTTTTAGCCTTGAAGAAGGTGTTCTATATTAAACTGTCTTAACTCACATACAGAATTAGTAATAGAATAGCTCAAAATATTGTAAAAATCAAACACGCATTATATAAGCATTAAAAAAAAAATCTACATATATTTATTCATGTTACAAGGGTTTATTCTGAAATATTATAATGTCACTTTCAGTGAAGTGATAGAAATTTTCACTCAGGGAAGGGACATTCTGTCTGGCTGCCTGGGTTCCATCCCAGCTTCTGTTACAAATGTGTTATAGAAGAATTTTAAAAATCCAGAAATGAAACTTATGAAAAAATTAATGACCATAATTGGTTCTATGATTTAGTCATTCTTACAGACATAATGACAAGAATCTTAAACTTGAGGGGGAGGAGAACTAAACTAAAGTCTTTGAATTCAAGGTTATTTTAAATTCATTTTAAATCATAATTAATTTAGTGAAAATATTACACAAATAAAAGGAATATACATTTTTACCATAATGTAATGTACGTTTTGCCATTTTGAAAATCTAGAGAACTAAACCATCAAATATAAGAAAACTGAAACAAGCTTTTGGAAAATCTCATCGAGCTTAAATTAGTTTCGAAATTAGATGTTTTGGGTGTATTTAAAATTAGGATTCATTCACTTAAAATCCATTACATAATACTAGTATTTAAGAAAAATGGTAAAAGGTTGCAAATATGTTAAATAACAATTCTACTGATCTAGAAATGGAAATAACTGATTTTCATCCTAATTAAAATCAAGAACATCACAAAAAGCCATTTAAATAGTCCTAGATCAGAAAAATCATGAACTGTTAAACTTTTAAAAAGATAAATTCCTGCTTTCTATCTACTTAAAAATGTGAAAGAGGATTTTCAACATTGAACTTGTTAAAATCAATGTTAAGAAACAGAATAACAAACAAACATCCGAACGACTGCAAGGATTTAGCCATAACATCACATGTACCAGAGGGAGAAAAGAAACTCTCAGAAGAAATGTAGTATTAAATTTCACATTAAAATATGATTTCCCTGTATTTAATTTTCATCTTGCTGAATTTTTTGTAAATAATACAAAGAGTATACCTTTTCTTTAACATTTTATACCACACATTTTTATACTTTGTGTAATGCACTTATAACTGAAATATTAAAAGTGCAATATATAATTGCAGCTGGCCAAAATTCTATAAACTTAAAATTGTCTCCCATTAAGTTAAAGTTGCGAATAACTGCAATAAAAAGGGAAGGAATGCAATTTTATTTCTTTGTCTGTATTTGGTTTCATTTTCATATAGAAAGAGTTAAAAATAGGTTATCTAGGTAACAAAATTTAAATGCACATTTTCAGTAAAAATTACAGAATAACAGATTTTGTTTCCCTGAAGACGCAACACCTCGCTATTCCATCTATGATACAGACTGCATACTGTCATAGAGAAATTCCTTTCTTAAACAGGGAATTCATATACTTTAATCTGTTTTTACACAAGTACTGTTTATGACTAGTCCATGGTCCAAGAGTAAAATACTTTATAGTACACACATCTAAATTTTTATTACTTCAGGTCATCTGTATAGTCTGTTTACCTATCACGACTAAACTCCCAACCTGCATTCCACATAACTCATACGACTCTTCAAGTGCTGTTTCGTAGTCTACCATTTTTAATACGGCAGGTACTTGCTGAGAGCAGACTTGATTTCGCGTATAGCAGTACCTTAAAGGATCCCATTTAATTTGTCCACTGCTATAATTTCATACATACAGGGTCCAACATTCATCCATCAACACCGGAAAGAATTTATCTGCTACTTTAAACAATTTCCAACGACTAAAAATGAAGTCCAAAAAACCTCAAAAGCAAAGGATGCCGAAGAATTTTCACATATGGAAGACAGAGAAGTCAAACAATGAATCAGAAAATTACAAAAGAAGAATTGGGTGCTTATAATACCCCTTGATAATAAAAGCACTCATTACTAAGAAAAGATTTTAACTGAAGATAAGATGAAGGAATTGTTAAATAACACAAAAGTAACGTCTGATCTTCTAGCGAAGATTGATCCAATTAAAGAAAAAACAGGACACTTTAAAAGAGCTGCTGGGAAACGTACTCTTTACAACGACACGGTTACAGTTGAATCAGTCATTCTGATAAGCAAAAGACATCAGCTTTTTCAAAAAATAATTCTGTCATGAAACTATGATAGTAATAAAACATCTCTGATTTGATTTCAAAATTAATTTTTCTTTATCGAATCAATTTTAAATAGATCTTCGCAAATTGGTTCAGAAAACTTCACAATATACTAAAATAGTTCAGATTAAGGGGAAAACATAATAAAATATGCTTAAAACAACTAAGAAAAAGCACATTTTGAGCAGCTTTAACAGAAGAAAATTTCGCTCCACTAACTTTCTTTACGAGTACTCATTAAATTTTTATTTACATTTCTTTTTTGCTCAACATTTAACTTTAAATGGTTATAAGAGAACCAGCACTTGATAGAGAGACTCTAAATTCAGACAAAACTGAAACAAAATTTGTTTATACACTGGCAGTGCAATTACACTGACCTGTTGGGAAAAGAAGATCCCATTGGACAAGGAAAATATTAGGCCACACAGAGCGGAAAATGTTTAGCCTCCTCCTCGTAATGCGTAAGGAGGCCACTTGGGAAAAAATTACACTACAGCAGTAATTTTGAAACCACTACGAAGCAAGAGAACTCTAAAAAATTACAGACTTCTGATAATTATAGTGTGATTAACAGTTCGACCTCACTTCGAATATTACAATATAATATAAAGAAAGCACCAATTCAGACACTTCAATACGAAATTCAAAACCTAAGAAATTAATGCATAAATGCTACCCTAAAAATTAAAACATAATATGAAACGTTTATGTCAAATATACAATTAGTAAAACTCCAATATAAAGCAACATGTGAAAAGGCATGTACAAATTATAACATTCAAGCATTTCTAGTGGAAATAAAGTTAATATAAAACACGAATTACCAGCCACAGATGTCTTTTTGCTCTGCACTATTTCTCCATTCTTTTTCTTTCACGATATCACTATCTGCAATCCAAGAGTGCACAAAAATGATGACAAATTACACTAGAAGAGGCCAAGGGAGGAAAAAAGGAATAATTAGATTTTAACTACTTTGAAATTTAAAAAAAAATTATACACAAAGAGAAATATCTTATATTGTTTCTTAATATATAAAACTTCAAAAGTAGCTTTTTTGTTTTAAATTCCAGCAATGTGCTACATTGTTACTAAAATCATGACTGCATTCAATAGAAAAGCAAATGATTTCCCTAATACGACAGAAGTACAGTAAGCAAAAGTGGTTTTAATGTATGGGTACTACATGAACAATGAAAGAAAAAACAGTTAGACAGTTATTACGGATAATGAATTTCGAGAAGTGTAAATAATTTCAGCGCTGGTAGAAAGACGGCACCAAAAGACAATAAGCAGGTAATTTTAAATGACAAGTAAACAAAATAAACTTTACTGTTAGCTTTGAAGCAGGTGTTATATATTAAACTACCTTAATTCACACACAGAATTAGTGACATAACAGATCAAAAAAGAGTAAGAATCAAACTTGCAATATACTAACATTAAAGGAGCTATACATAAATACATTTAAAGATTTTTTTTTAAAAAAAAAAGAGCTCAAAAACACCATTCTAAAAACAGATTTCGAAGAACATCTTGGAAACAAAAGTCATAAACCATAAAAGAAATATTTCATTGAGAATTTTAACGTAAGAACCGTTTCTAATTTTACGTTCTTTACTTAGGTACTCTTATCCCTGAGAGAAGATAGCTTAGTCCAATGTACCAAAAATTATCCTGAAATATTACCATGTCCCTTTAATGAAATTATAGCAATATTCAACTCGGGGAAAGAACATATTGTCTAGCTGCCCGTGTTCGAGCCCAGCTTTAATACAGCAAGCCAAAACACATCAAATGACATTGAATTAAACAGCATTTTGAAATGCCGCAAAAAATGTAAATGCAATTTCGTGGAAGAGCTATTGCAATTACCTACATACTAAAATTTTGACCAAAAATTCAAGAAAACTAAGATACTCGTTTTCTCTTTCGAAGGAATCAAAGTCATATACTAATGTAGGGATGCTCAACTTATTGTACTATAAAACCTATACATAAGAATGAAATTTTGTCAGCTATGCGAGATGTCCAATAGCAAGAAATTCCATAAATTGTGTAATAGAATCTACGTCTAAAAACACACGAAAGGTAAAACACAATTCAATTATTTTACTTTTAGCCTTGAAGAAGGTGTTCTATATTAAACTGTCTTAACTCACATACAGAATTAGTAATAGAATAGCTCAAAATATTGTAAAAATCAAACACGCATTATATAAGCATTAAAAAAAAAATCTACATATATTTATTCATGTTACAAGGGTTTATTCTGAAATATTATAATGTCACTTTCAGTGAAGTGATAGAAATTTTCACTCAGGGAAGGGACATTCTGTCTGGCTGCCTGGGTTCCATCCCAGCTTCTGTTACAAATGTGTTATAGAAGAATTTTAAAAATCCAGAAATGAAACTTATGAAAAAATTAATGACCATAATTGGTTCTATGATTTAGTCATTCTTACAGACATAATGACAAGAATCTTAAACTTGAGGGGGAGGAGAACTAAACTAAAGTCTTTGAATTCAAGGTTATTTTAAATTCATTTTAAATCATAATTAATTTAGTGAAAATATTACACAAATAAAAGGAATATACATTTTTACCATAATGTAATGTACGTTTTGCCATTTTGAAAATCTAGAGAACTAAACCATCAAATATAAGAAAACTGAAACAAGCTTTTGGAAAATCTCATCGAGCTTAAATTAGTTTCGAAATTAGATGTTTTGGGTGTATTTAAAATTAGGATTCATTCACTTAAAATCCATTACATAATACTAGTATTTAAGAAAAATGGTAAAAGGTTGCAAATATGTTAAATAACAATTCTACTGATCTAGAAATGGAAATAACTGATTTTCATCCTAATTAAAATCAAGAACATCACAAAAAGCCATTTAAATAGTCCTAGATCAGAAAAATCATGAACTGTTAAACTTTTAAAAAGATAAATTCCTGCTTTCTATCTACTTAAAAATGTGAAAGAGGATTTTCAACATTGAACTTGTTAAAATCAATGTTAAGAAACAGAATAACAAACAAACATCCGAACGACTGCAAGGATTTAGCCATAACATCACATGTACCAGAGGGAGAAAAGAAACTCTCAGAAGAAATGTAGTATTAAATTTCACATTAAAATATGATTTCCCTGTATTTAATTTTCATCTTGCTGAATTTTTTGTAAATAATACAAAGAGTATACCTTTTCTTTAACATTTTATACCACACATTTTTATACTTTGTGTAATGCACTTATAACTGAAATATTAAAAGTGCAATATATAATTGCAGCTGGCCAAAATTCTATAAACTTAAAATTGTCTCCCATTAAGTTAAAGTTGCGAATAACTGCAATAAAAAGGGAAGGAATGCAATTTTATTTCTTTGTCTGTATTTGGTTTCATTTTCATATAGAAAGAGTTAAAAATAGGTTATCTAGGTAACAAAATTTAAATGCACATTTTCAGTAAAAATTACAGAATAACAGATTTTGTTTCCCTGAAGACGCAACACCTCGCTATTCCATCTATGATACAGACTGCATACTGTCATAGAGAAATTCCTTTCTTAAACAGGGAATTCATATACTTTAATCTGTTTTTACACAAGTACTGTTTATGACTAGTCCATGGTCCAAGAGTAAAATACTTTATAGTACACACATCTAAATTTTTATTACTTCAGGTCATCTGTATAGTCTGTTTACCTATCACGACTAAACTCCCAACCTGCATTCCACATAACTCATACGACTCTTCAAGTGCTGTTTCGTAGTCTACCATTTTTAATACGGCAGGTACTTGCTGAGAGCAGACTTGATTTCGCGTATAGCAGTACCTTAAAGGATCCCATTTAATTTGTCCACTGCTATAATTTCATACATACAGGGTCCAACATTCATCCATCAACACCGGAAAGAATTTATCTGCTACTTTAAACAATTTCCAACGACTAAAAATGAAGTCCAAAAAACCTCAAAAGCAAAGGATGCCGAAGAATTTTCACATATGGAAGACAGAGAAGTCAAACAATGAATCAGAAAATTACAAACGAAGAATTGGGTGCTTATAATACCCCTTGATAATAAAAGCACTCATTACTAAGAAAAGATTTTAACTGAAGATAAGATGAAGGAATTGTTAAATAACACAAAAGTAACGTCTGATCTTCTAGCGAAGATTGATCCAATTAAAGAAAAAACAGGACACTTTAAAAGAGCTGCTGGGAAACGTACTCTTTAC
The DNA here is from genome assembly GCF_044657685.1 of Stegodyphus dumicola. NCBI lineage: Eukaryota > Metazoa > Arthropoda > Arachnida > Araneae > Eresidae > Stegodyphus > Stegodyphus dumicola. The sequence goes on along the minus strand of NC_140781.1, from coordinate 136,023,741 downwards.
AACGACACGGTTACAGTTGAATCAGTCATTCTGATAAGCAAAAGACATCAGCTTTTTCAAAAAATAATTCTGTCATGAAACTATGATAGTAATAAAACATCTCTGATTTGATTTCAAAATTAATTTTTCTTTATCGAATCAATTTTAAATAGATCTTCGCAAATTGGTTCAGAAAACTTCACAATATACTAAAATAGTTCAGATTAAGGGGAAAACATAATAAAATATGCTTAAAACAACTAAGAAAAAGCACATTTTGAGCAGCTTTAACAGAAGAAAATTTCGCTCCACTAACTTTCTTTACGAGTACTCATTAAATTTTTATTTACATTTCTTTTTTGCTCAACATTTAACTTTAAATGGTTATAAGAGAACCAGCACTTGATAGAGAGACTCTAAATTCAGACAAAACTGAAACAAAATTTGTTTATACACTGGCAGTGCAATTACACTGACCTGTTGGGAAAAGAAGATCCCATTGGACAAGGAAAATATTAGGCCACACAGAGCGGAAAATGTTTAGCCTCCTCCTCGTAATGCGTAAGGAGGCCACTTGGGAAAAAATTACACTACAGCAGTAATTTTGAAACCACTACGAAGCAAGAGAACTCTAAAAAATTACAGACTTCTGATAATTATAGTGTGATTAACAGTTCGACCTCACTTCGAATATTACAATATAATATAAAGAAAGCACCAATTCAGACACTTCAATACGAAATTCAAAACCTAAGAAATTAATGCATAAATGCTACCCTAAAAATTAAAACATAATATGAAACGTTTATGTCAAATATACAATTAGTAAAACTCCAATATAAAGCAACATGTGAAAAGGCATGTACAAATTATAACATTCAAGCATTTCTAGTGGAAATAAAGTTAATATAAAACACGAATTACCAGCCACAGATGTCTTTTTGCTCTGCACTATTTCTCCATTCTTTTTCTTTCACGATATCACTATCTGCAATCCAAGAGTGCACAAAAATGATGACAAATTACACTAGAAGAGGCCAAGGGAGGAAAAAAGGAATAATTAGATTTTAACTACTTTGAAATTTAAAAAAAAATTATACACAAAGAGAAATATCTTATATTGTTTCTTAATATATAAAACTTCAAAAGTAGCTTTTTTGTTTTAAATTCCAGCAATGTGCTACATTGTTACTAAAATCATGACTGCATTCAATAGAAAAGCAAATGATTTCCCTAATACGACAGAAGTACAGTAAGCAAAAGTGGTTTTAATGTATGGGTACTACATGAACAATGAAAGAAAAAACAGTTAGACAGTTATTACGGATAATGAATTTCGAGAAGTGTAAATAATTTCAGCGCTGGTAGAAAGACGGCACCAAAAGACAATAAGCAGGTAATTTTAAATGACAAGTAAACAAAATAAACTTTACTGTTAGCTTTGAAGCAGGTGTTATATATTAAACTACCTTAATTCACACACAGAATTAGTGACATAACAGATCAAAAAAGAGTAAGAATCAAACTTGCAATATACTAACATTAAAGGAGCTATACATAAATACATTTAAAGATTTTTTTTTAAAAAAAAAAGAGCTCAAAAACACCATTCTAAAAACAGATTTCGAAGAACATCTTGGAAACAAAAGTCATAAACCATAAAAGAAATATTTCATTGAGAATTTTAACGTAAGAACCGTTTCTAATTTTACGTTCTTTACTTAGGTACTCTTATCCCTGAGAGAAGATAGCTTAGTCCAATGTACCAAAAATTATCCTGAAATATTACCATGTCCCTTTAATGAAATTATAGCAATATTCAACTCGGGGAAAGAACATATTGTCTAGCTGCCCGTGTTCGAGCCCAGCTTTAATACAGCAAGCCAAAACACATCAAATGACATTGAATTAAACAGCATTTTGAAATGCCGCAAAAAATGTAAATGCAATTTCGTGGAAGAGCTATTGCAATTACCTACATACTAAAATTTTGACCAAAAATTCAAGAAAACTAAGATACTCGTTTTCTCTTTCGAAGGAATCAAAGTCATATACTAATGTAGGGATGCTCAACTTATTGTACTATAAAACCTATACATAAGAATGAAATTTTGTCAGCTATGCGAGATGTCCAATAGCAAGAAATTCCATAAATTGTGTAATAGAATCTACGTCTAAAAACACACGAAAGGTAAAACACAATTCAATTATTTTACTTTTAGCCTTGAAGAAGGTGTTCTATATTAAACTGTCTTAACTCACATACAGAATTAGTAATAGAATAGCTCAAAATATTGTAAAAATCAAACACGCATTATATAAGCATTAAAAAAAAAATCTACATATATTTATTCATGTTACAAGGGTTTATTCTGAAATATTATAATGTCACTTTCAGTGAAGTGATAGAAATTTTCACTCAGGGAAGGGACATTCTGTCTGGCTGCCTGGGTTCCATCCCAGCTTCTGTTACAAATGTGTTATAGAAGAATTTTAAAAATCCAGAAATGAAACTTATGAAAAAATTAATGACCATAATTGGTTCTATGATTTAGTCATTCTTACAGACATAATGACAAGAATCTTAAACTTGAGGGGGAGGAGAACTAAACTAAAGTCTTTGAATTCAAGGTTATTTTAAATTCATTTTAAATCATAATTAATTTAGTGAAAATATTACACAAATAAAAGGAATATACATTTTTACCATAATGTAATGTACGTTTTGCCATTTTGAAAATCTAGAGAACTAAACCATCAAATATAAGAAAACTGAAACAAGCTTTTGGAAAATCTCATCGAGCTTAAATTAGTTTCGAAATTAGATGTTTTGGGTGTATTTAAAATTAGGATTCATTCACTTAAAATCCATTACATAATACTAGTATTTAAGAAAAATGGTAAAAGGTTGCAAATATGTTAAATAACAATTCTACTGATCTAGAAATGGAAATAACTGATTTTCATCCTAATTAAAATCAAGAACATCACAAAAAGCCATTTAAATAGTCCTAGATCAGAAAAATCATGAACTGTTAAACTTTTAAAAAGATAAATTCCTGCTTTCTATCTACTTAAAAATGTGAAAGAGGATTTTCAACATTGAACTTGTTAAAATCAATGTTAAGAAACAGAATAACAAACAAACATCCGAACGACTGCAAGGATTTAGCCATAACATCACATGTACCAGAGGGAGAAAAGAAACTCTCAGAAGAAATGTAGTATTAAATTTCACATTAAAATATGATTTCCCTGTATTTAATTTTCATCTTGCTGAATTTTTTGTAAATAATACAAAGAGTATACCTTTTCTTTAACATTTTATACCACACATTTTTATACTTTGTGTAATGCACTTATAACTGAAATATTAAAAGTGCAATATATAATTGCAGCTGGCCAAAATTCTATAAACTTAAAATTGTCTCCCATTAAGTTAAAGTTGCGAATAACTGCAATAAAAAGGGAAGGAATGCAATTTTATTTCTTTGTCTGTATTTGGTTTCATTTTCATATAGAAAGAGTTAAAAATAGGTTATCTAGGTAACAAAATTTAAATGCACATTTTCAGTAAAAATTACAGAATAACAGATTTTGTTTCCCTGAAGACGCAACACCTCGCTATTCCATCTATGATACAGACTGCATACTGTCATAGAGAAATTCCTTTCTTAAACAGGGAATTCATATACTTTAATCTGTTTTTACACAAGTACTGTTTATGACTAGTCCATGGTCCAAGAGTAAAATACTTTATAGTACACACATCTAAATTTTTATTACTTCAGGTCATCTGTATAGTCTGTTTACCTATCACGACTAAACTCCCAACCTGCATTCCACATAACTCATACGACTCTTCAAGTGCTGTTTCGTAGTCTACCATTTTTAATACGGCAGGTACTTGCTGAGAGCAGACTTGATTTCGCGTATAGCAGTACCTTAAAGGATCCCATTTAATTTGTCCACTGCTATAATTTCATACATACAGGGTCCAACATTCATCCATCAACACCGGAAAGAATTTATCTGCTACTTTAAACAATTTCCAACGACTAAAAATGAAGTCCAAAAAATCTCAAAAGCAAAGGATGCCGAAGAATTTTCACATATGGAAGACAGAGAAGTCAAACAATGAATCAGAAAATTACAAAAGAAGAATTGGGTGCTTATAATACCCCTTGATAATAAAAGCACTCATTACTAAGAAAAGATTTTAACTGAAGATAAGATGAAGGAATTGTTAAATAACACAAAAGTAACGTCTGATCTTCTAGCGAAGATTGATCCAATTAAAGAAAAAACAGGACACTTTAAAAGAGCTGCTGGGAAACGTACTCTTTACAACGACACGGTTACAGTTGCATCAGTCATTCTGATAAGCAAAAGACATCAGCTTTTTCAAAAAATAATTCTGTCATGAAACTATGATAGTAATAAAACATCTCTGATTTGATTTCAAAATTAATTTTTCTTTATCGAATCAATTTTAAATAGATCTTCGCAAATTGGTTCAGAAAACTTCACAATATACTAAAATAGTTCAGATTAAGGGAAAACATAATAAAATATGCTTAAAACAACTAAGAAAAAGCACATTTTGAGCAGCTTTAACAGAAGAAAATTTCGCTCCACTAACTTTCTTTACGAGTACTCATTAAATTTTTATTTACATTTCTTTTTTGCTCAACATTTAACTTTAAATGGTTATAAGAGAACCAGCACTTGATAGAGAGACTCTAAATTCAGACAAAACTGAAACAAAATTTGTTTATACACTGGCAGTGCAATTACACTGACCTGTTGGGAAAAGAAGATCCCATTGGACAAGGAAAATATTAGGCCACACAGAGCGGAAAATGTTTAGCCTCCTCCTCGTAATGCGTAAGGAGGCCACTTGGGAAAAAATTACACTACAGCAGTAATTTTGAAACCACTACGAAGCAAGAGAACTCTAAAAAATTACAGACTTCTGATAATTATAGTGTGATTAACAGTTCGACCTCACTTCGAATATTACAATATAATATAAAGAAAGCACCAATTCAGACACTTCAATACGAAATTCAAAACCTAAGAAATTAATGCATAAATGCTACCCTAAAAATTAAAACATAATATGAAACGTTTATGTCAAATATACAATTAGTAAAACTCCAATATAAAGCAACATGTGAAAAGGCATGTACAAATTATAACATTCAAGCATTTCTAGTGGAAATAAAGTTAATATAAAACACGAATTACCAGCCACAGATGTCTTTTTGCTCTGCACTATTTCTCCATTCTTTTTCTTTCACGATATCATTATCTGCAATCCAAGAGTGCACAAAAATGATGACAAATTACACTAGAAGAGGCCAAGGGAGGAAAAAAGGAATAATTAGATTTTAACTACTTTGAAATTAAAAAAAAAATTATACACAAAGAGAAATATCTTATATTGTTTCTTAATATATAAAACTTCAAAAGTAGCTTTTTTGTTTTAAATTCCAGCAATGTGCTACATTGTTACTAAAATCATGACTGCATTCAATAGAAAAGCAAATGATTTCCCTAATACGACAGAAGTACAGTAAGCAAAAGTGGTTTTAATGTATGGGTACTACATGAACAATGAAAGAAAAAACAGTTAGACAGTTATTACGGATAATGAATTTCGAGAAGTGTAAATAATTTCAGCGCTGGTAGAAAGACGGCACCAAAAGACAATAAGCAGGTAATTTTAAATGACAAGTAAACAAAATAAACTTTACTGTTAGCTTTGAAGCAGGTGTTATATATTAAACTACCTTAATTCACACACAGAATTAGTGACATAACAGATCAAAAAAGAGTAAGAATCAAACTTGCAATATACTAACATTAAAGGAGCTATACATAAATACATTTAAAGATTTTTTTAAAAAAAAAAAGAGCTCAAAAATACCATTCTAAAAACAGATTTCGAAGAACATCTTGGAAACAAAAGTCATAAACCATAAAAGAAATATTTCATTGAGAATTTTAACGTAAGAACCGTTTCTAATTTTACGTTCTTTACTTAGGTACTCTTATCCCTGAGAGAAGATAGCTTAGTCCAATGTACCAAAAATTATCCTGAAATATTACCATGTCCCTTTAATGAAATTATAGCAATATTCAACTCGGGGAAAGAACATATTGTCTAGCTGCCCGTGTTCGAGCCCAGCTTTAATACAGCAAGCCAAAACACATCAAATGACATTGAATTAAACAGCATTTTGAAATGCCGCAAAAAATGTAAATGCAATTTCGTGGAAGAGCTATTGCAATTACCTACATACTAAAATTTTGACCAAAAATTCAAGAAAACTAAGATACTCGTTTTCTCTTTCGAAGGAATCAAAGTCATATACTAATGTAGGGATGCTCAACTTATTGTACTATAAAACCTATACATAAGAATGAAATTTTGTCAGCTATGCGAGATGTCCAATAGCAAGAAATTCCATAAATTGTGTAATAGAATCTACGTCTAAAAACACACGAAAGGTAAAACACAATTCAATTATTTTACTTTTAGCCTTGAAGAAGGTGTTCTATATTAAACTGTCTTAACTCACATACAGAATTAGTAATAGAATAGCTCAAAATATTGTAAAAATCAAACACGCATTATATAAGCATTAAAAAAAAAATCTACATATATTTATTCATGTTACAAGGGTTTATTCTGAAATATTATAATGTCACTTTCAGTGAAGTGATAGAAATTTTCACTCAGGGAAGGGACATTCTGTCTGGCTGCCTGGGTTCCATCCCAGCTTCTGTTACAAATGTGTTATAGAAGAATTTTAAAAATCCAGAAATGAAACTTATGAAAAAATTAATGACCATAATTGGTTCTATGATTTAGTCATTCTTACAGACATAATGACAAGAATCTTAAACTTGAGGGGGAGGAGAACTAAACTAAAGTCTTTGAATTCAAGGTTATTTTAAATTCATTTTAAATCATAATTAATTTAGTGAAAATATTACACAAATAAAAGGAATATACATTTTTACCATAATGTAATGTACGTTTTGCCATTTTGAAAATCTAGAGAACTAAACCATCAAATATAAGAAAACTGAAACAAGCTTTTGGAAAATCTCATCGAGCTTAAATTAGTTTCGAAATTAGATGTTTTGGGTGTATTTAAAATTAGGATTCATTCACTTAAAATCCATTACATAATACTAGTATTTAAGAAAAATGGTAAAAGGTTGCAAATATGTTAAATAACAATTCTACTGATCTAGAAATGGAAATAACTGATTTTCATCCTAATTAAAATCAAGAACATCACAAAAAGCCATTTAAATAGTCCTAGATCAGAAAAATCATGAACTGTTAAACTTTTAAAAAGATAAATTCCTGCTTTCTATCTACTTAAAAATGTGAAAGAGGATTTTCAACATTGAACTTGTTAAAATCAATGTTAAGAAACAGAATAACAAACAAACATCCGAACGACTGCAAGGATTTAGCCATAACATCACATGTACCAGAGGGAGAAAAGAAACTCTCAGAAGAAATGTAGTATTAAATTTCACATTAAAATATGATTTCCCTGTATTTAATTTTCATCTTGCTGAATTTTTTGTAAATAATACAAAGAGTATACCTTTTCTTTAACATTTTATACCACACATTTTTATACTTTGTGTAATGCACTTATAACTGAAATATTAAAAGTGCAATATATAATTGCAGCTGGCCAAAATTCTATAAACTTAAAATTGTCTCCCATTAAGTTAAAGTTGCGAATAACTGCAATAAAAAGGGAAGGAATGCAATTTTATTTCTTTGTCTGTATTTGGTTTCATTTTCATATAGAAAGAGTTAAAAATAGGTTATCTAGGTAACAAAATTTAAATGCACATTTTCAGTAAAAATTACAGAATAACAGATTTTGTTTCCCTGAAGACGCAACACCTCGCTATTCCATCTATGATACAGACTGCATACTGTCATAGAGAAATTCCTTTCTTAAACAGGGAATTCATATACTTTAATCTGTTTTTACACAAGTACTGTTTATGACTAGTCCATGGTCCAAGAGTAAAATACTTTATAGTACACACATCTAAATTTTTATTACTTCAGGTCATCTGTATAGTCTGTTTACCTATCACGACTAAACTCCCAACCTGCATTCCACATAACTCATACGACTCTTCAAGTGCTGTTTCGTAGTCTACCATTTTTAATACGGCAGGTACTTGCTGAGAGCAGACTTGATTTCGCGTATAGCAGTACCTTAAAGGATCCCATTTAATTTGTCCACTGCTATAATTTCATACATACAGGGTCCAACATTCATCCATCAACACCGGAAAGAATTTATCTGCTACTTTAAACAATTTCCAACGACTAAAAATGAAGTCCAAAAAATCTCAAAAGCAAAGGATGCCGAAGAATTTTCACATATGGAAGACAGAGAAGTCAAACAATGAATCAGAAAATTACAAAAGAAGAATTGGGTGCTTATAATACCCCTTGATAATAAAAGCACTCATTACTAAGAAAAGATTTTAACTGAAGATAAGATGAAGGAATTGTTAAATAACAAAAAAGTAACGTCTGATCTTCTAGCGAAGATTGATCCAATTAAAGAAAAAACAGGACACTTTAAAAGAGCTGCTGGGAAACGTACTCTTTACAACGACACGGTTACAGTTGCATCAGTCATTCTGATAAGCAAAAGACATCAGCTTTTTCAAAAAATAATTCTGTCATGAAACTATGATAGTAATAAAACATCTCTGATTTGATTTCAAAATTAATTTTTCTTTATCGAATCAATTTTAAATAGATCTTCGCAAATTGGTTCAGAAAACTTCACAATATACTAAAATAGTTCAGATTAAGGGGAAAACATAATAAAATATGCTTAAAACAACTAAGAAAAAGCACATTTTGAGCAGCTTTAACAGAAGAAAATTTCGCTCCACTAACTTTCTTTACGAGTACTCATTAAATTTTTATTTACATTTCTTTTTTGCTCAACATTTAACTTTAAATGGTTATAAGAGAACCAGCACTTGATAGAGAGACTCTAAATTCAGACAAAACTGAAACAAAATTTGTTTATACACTGGCAGTGCAATTACACTGACCTGTTGGGAAAAGAAGATCCCATTGGACAAGGAAAATATTAGGCCACACAGAGCGGAAAATGTTTAGCCTCCTCCTCGTAATGAGTAAGGAGGCCACTTGGGAAAAAATTACACTACAGCAGTAATTTTGAAACCACTACGAAGCAAGAGAACTCTAAAAAATTACAGACTTCTGATAATTATAGTGTGATTAACAGTTCGACCTCACTTCGAATATTACAATATAATATAAAGAAAGCACCAATTCAGACACTTCAATACGAAATTCAAAACCTAAGAAATTAATGCATAAATGCTACCCTAAAAATTAAAACATAATATGAAACGTTTATGTCAAATATACAATTAGTAAAACTCCAATATAAAGCAACATGTGAAAAGGCATGTACAAATTATAACATTCAAGCATTTCTAGTGGAAATAAAGTTAATATAAAACACGAATTACCAGCCACAGATGTCTTTTTGCTCTGCACTATTTCTCCATTCTTTTTCTTTCACGATATCACTATCTGCAATCCAAGAGTGCACAAAAATGATGACAAATTACACTAGAAGAGGCCAAGGGAGGAAAAAAGGAATAATTAGATTTTAACTACTTTGAAATTTAAAAAAAAATTATACACAAAGAGAAATATCTTATATTGTTTCTTAATATATAAAACTTCAAAAGTAGCTTTTTTGTTTTAAATTCCAGCAATGCGCTACATTGTTACTAAAATCATGACTGCATTCAATAGAAAAGCAAATGATTTCCCTAATACGACAGAAGTACAGTAAGCAAAAGTGGTTTTAATGTATGGGTACTACATGAACAATGAAAGAAAAAACAGTTAGACAGTTATTACGGATAATGAATTTCGAGAAGTGTAAATAATTTCAGCGCTGGTAGAAAGACGGCACCAAAAGACAATAAGCAGGTAATTTTAAATGACAAGTAAACAAAATAAACTTTACTGTTAGCTTTGAAGCAGGTGTTATATATTAAACTACCTTAATTCACACACAGAATTAGTGACATAACAGATCAAAAAAGAGTAAGAATCAAACTTGCAATATACTAACATTAAAGGAGCTATACATAAATACATTTAAAGATTTTTTAAAAAAAAAAAAAGAGCTCAAAAACACCATTCTAAAAACAGATTTCGAAGAACATCTTGGAAACAAAAGTCATAAACCATAAAAGAAATATTTCATTGAGAATTTTAACGTAAGAACCGTTTCTAATTTTACGTTCTTTACTTAGGTACTCTTATCCCTGAGAGAAGATAGCTTAGTCCAATGTACCAAAAATTATCCTGAAATATTACCATGTCCCTTTAATGAAATTATAGCAATATTCAACTCGGGGAAAGAACATATTGTCTAGCTGCCCGTGTTCGAGCCCAGCTTTAATACAGCAAGCCAAAACACATCAAATGACATTGAATTAAACAGCATTTTGAAATGCCGCAAAAAATGTAAATGCAATTTCGTGGAAGAGCTATTGCAATTACCTACATACTAAAATTTTGACCAAAAATTCAAGAAAACTAAGATACTCGTTTTCTCTTTCGAAGGAATCAAAGTCATATACTAATGTAGGGATGCTCAACTTATTGTACTATAAAACCTATACATAAGAATGAAATTTTGTCAGCTATGCGAGATGTCCAATAGCAAGAAATTCCATAAATTGTGTAATAGAATCTACGTCTAAAAACACACGAAAGGTAAAACACAATTCAATTATTTTACTTTTAGCCTTGAAGAAGGTGTTCTATATTAAACTGTCTTAACTCACATACAGAATTAGTAATAGAATAGCTCAAAATATTGTAAAAATCAAACACGCATTATATAAGCATTAAAAAAAAAATCTACATATATTTATTAGTGTTACAAGGGTTTATTCTGAAATATTATAATGTCACTTTCAGTGAAGTGATAGAAATTTTCACTCAGGGAAGGGACATTCTGTCTGGCTGCCTGGGTTCCATCCCAGCTTCTGTTACAAATGTGTTATAGAAGAATTTTAAAAATCCAGAAATGAAACTTATGAAAAAATTAATGACCATAATTGGTTCTATGATTTAGTCATTCTTACAGACATAATGACAAGAATCTTAAACTTGAGGGGGGAGGAGAACTAAACTAAAGTCTTTGAATTCAAGGTTATTTTAAATTCATTTTAAATCATAATTAATTTAGTGAAAATATTACACAAATAAAAGGAATATACATTTTTACCATAATGTAATGTACGTTTTGCCATTTTGAAAATCTAGAGAACTAAACCATCAAATATAAGAAAACTGAAACAAGCTTTTGGAAAATCTCATCGAGCTTAAATTAGTTTCGAAATTAGATGTTTTGGGTGTATTTAAAATTAGGATTCATTCACTTAAAATCCATTACATAATACTAGTATTTAAGAAAAATGGTAAAAGGTTGCAAATATGTTAAATAACAATTCTACTGATCTAGAAATGGAAATAACTGATTTTCATCCTAATTAAAATCAAGAACATCACAAAAAGCCATTTAAATAGTCCTAGATCAGAAAAATCATGAACTGTTAAACTTTTAAAAAGATAAATTCCTGCTTTCTATCTACTTAAAAATGTGAAAGAGGATTTTCAACATTGAACTTGTTAAAATCAATGTTAAGAAACAGAATAACAAACAAACATCCGAACGACTGCAAGGATTTAGCCATAACATCACATGTACCAGAGGGAGAAAAGAAACTCTCAGAAGAAATGTAGTATTAAATTTCACATTAAAATATGATTTCCCTGTATTTAATTTTCATCTTGCTGAATTTTTTGTAAATAATACAAAGAGTATACCTTTTCTTTAACATTTTATACCACACATTTTTATACTTTGTGTAATGCACTTATAACTGAAATATTAAAAGTGCAATATATAATTGCAGCTGGCCAAAATTCTATAAACTTAAAATTGTCTCCCATTAAGTTAAAGTTGCGAATAACTGCAATAAAAAGGGAAGGAATGCAATTTTATTTCTTTGTCTGTATTTGGTTTCATTTTCATATAGAAAGAGTTAAAAATAGGTTATCTAGGTAACAAAATTTAAATGCACATTTTCAGTAAAAATTACAGAATAACAGATTTTGTTTCCCTGAAGACGCAACACCTCGCTATTCCATCTATGATACAGACTGCATACTGTCATAGAGAAATTCCTTTCTTAAACAGGGAATTCATATACTTTAATCTGTTTTTACACAAGTACTGTTTATGACTAGTCCATGGTCCAAGAGTAAAATACTTTATAGTACACACATCTAAATTTTTATTACTTCAGGTCATCTGTATAGTCTGTTTACCTATCACGACTAAACTCCCAACCTGCATTCCACATAACTCATACGACTCTTCAAGTGCTGTTTCGTAGTCTACCATTTTTAATACGGCAGGTACTTGCTGAGAGCAGACTTGATTTCGCGTATAGCAGTACCTTAAAGGATCCCATTTAATTTGTCCACTGCTATAATTTCATACATACAGGGTCCAACATTCATCCATCAACACCGGAAAGAATTTATCTGCTACTTTAAACAATTTCCAACGACTAAAAATGAAGTCCAAAAAATCTCAAAAGCAAAGGATGCCGAAGAATTTTCACATATGGAAGACAGAGAAGTCAAACAATGAATCAGAAAATTACAAAAGAAGAATTGGGTGCTTATAATACCCCTTGATAATAAAAGCACTCATTACTAAGAAAAGATTTTAACTGAAGATAAGATGAAGGAATTGTTAAATAACAAAAAAGTAACGTCTGATCTTCTAGCGAAGATTGATCCAATTAAAGAAAAAACAGGACACTTTAAAAGAGCTGCTGGGAAACGTACTCTTTACAACGACACGGTTACAGTTGCATCAGTCATTCTGATAAGCAAAAGACATCAGCTTTTTCAAAAAATAATTCTGTCATGAAACTATGATAGTAATAAAACATCTCTGATTTGATTTCAAAATTAATTTTTCTTTATCGAATCAATTTTAAATAGATCTTCGCAAATTGGTTCAGAAAACTTCACAATATACTAAAATAGTTCAGATTAAGGGGAAAACATAATAAAATATGCTTAAAACAACTAAGAAAAAGCACATTTTGAGCAGCTTTAACAGAAGAAAATTTCGCTCCACTAACTTTCTTTACGAGTACTCATTAAATTTTTATTTACATTTCTTTTTTGCTCAACATTTAACTTTAAATGGTTATAAGAGAACCAGCACTTGATAGAGAGACTCTAAATTCAGACAAAACTGAAACAAAATTTGTTTATACACTGGCAGTGCAATTACACTGACCTGTTGGGAAAAGAAGATCCCATTGGACAAGGAAAATATTAGGCCACACAGAGCGGAAAATGTTTAGCCTCCTCCTCGTAATGAGTAAGGAGGCCACTTGGGAAAAAATTACACTACAGCAGTAATTTTGAAACCACTACGAAGCAAGAGAACTCTAAAAAATTACAGACTTCTGATAATTATAGTGTGATTAACAGTTCGACCTCACTTCGAATATTACAATATAATATAAAGAAAGCACCAATTCAGACACTTCAATACGAAATTCAAAACCTAAGAAATTAATGCATAAATGCTACCCTAAAAATTAAAACATAATATGAAACGTTTATGTCAAATATACAATTAGTAAAACTCCAATATAAAGCAACATGTGAAAAGGCATGTACAAATTATAACATTCAAGCATTTCTAGTGGAAATAAAGTTAATATAAAACACGAATTACCAGCCACAGATGTCTTTTTGCTCTGCACTATTTCTCCATTCTTTTTCTTTCACGATATCACTATCTGCAATCCAAGAGTGCACAAAAATGATGACAAATTACACTAGAAGAGGCCAAGGGAGGAAAAAAGGAATAATTAGATTTTAACTACTTTGAAATTTAAAAAAAAATTATACACAAAGAGAAATATCTTATATTGTTTCTTAATATATAAAACTTCAAAAGTAGCTTTTTTGTTTTAAATTCCAGCAATGCGCTACATTGTTACTAAAATCATGACTGCATTCAATAGAAAAGCAAATGATTTCCCTAATACGACAGAAGTACAGTAAGCAAAAGTGGTTTTAATGTATGGGTACTACATGAACAATGAAAGAAAAAACAGTTAGACAGTTATTACGGATAATGAATTTCGAGAAGTGTAAATAATTTCAGCGCTGGTAGAAAGACGGCACCAAAAGACAATAAGCAGGTAATTTTAAATGACAAGTAAACAAAATAAACTTTACTGTTAGCTTTGAAGCAGGTGTTATATATTAAACTACCTTAATTCACACACAGAATTAGTGACATAACAGATCAAAAAAGAGTAAGAATCAAACTTGCAATATACTAACATTAAAGGAGCTATACATAAATACATTTAAAGATTTTTTAAAAAAAAAAAAAGAGCTCAAAAACACCATTCTAAAAACAGATTTCGAAGAACATCTTGGAAACAAAAGTCATAAACCATAAAAGAAATATTTCATTGAGAATTTTAACGTAAGAACCGTTTCTAATTTTACGTTCTTTACTTAGGTACTCTTATCCCTGAGAGAAGATAGCTTAGTCCAATGTACCAAAAATTATCCTGAAATATTACCATGTCCCTTTAATGAAATTATAGCAATATTCAACTCGGGGAAAGAACATATTGTCTAGCTGCCCGTGTTCGAGCCCAGCTTTAATACAGCAAGCCAAAACACATCAAATGACATTGAATTAAACAGCATTTTGAAATGCCGCAAAAAATGTAAATGCAATTTCGTGGAAGAGCTATTGCAATTACCTACATACTAAAATTTTGACCAAAAATTCAAGAAAACTAAGATACTCGTTTTCTCTTTCGAAGGAATCAAAGTCATATACTAATGTAGGGATGCTCAACTTATTGTACTATAAAACCTATACATAAGAATGAAATTTTGTCAGCTATGCGAGATGTCCAATAGCAAGAAATTCCATAAATTGTGTAATAGAATCTACGTCTAAAAACACACGAAAGGTAAAACACAATTCAATTATTTTACTTTTAGCCTTGAAGAAGGTGTTCTATATTAAACTGTCTTAACTCACATACAGAATTAGTAATAGAATAGCTCAAAATATTGTAAAAATCAAACACGCATTATATAAGCATTAAAAAAAAAATCTACATATATTTATTAGTGTTACAAGGGTTTATTCTGAAATATTATAATGTCACTTTCAGTGAAGTGATAGAAATTTTCACTCAGGGAAGGGACATTCTGTCTGGCTGCCTGGGTTCCATCCCAGCTTCTGTTACAAATGTGTTATAGAAGAATTTTAAAAATCCAGAAATGAAACTTATGAAAAAATTAATGACCATAATTGGTTCTATGATTTAGTCATTCTTACAGACATAATGACAAGAATCTTAAACTTGAGGGGGGAGGAGAACTAAACTAAAGTCTTTGAATTCAAGGTTATTTTAAATTCATTTTAAATCATAATTAATTTAGTGAAAATATTACACAAATAAAAGGAATATACATTTTTACCATAATGTAATGTACGTTTTGCCATTTTGAAAATCTAGAGAACTAAACCATCAAATATAAGAAAACTGAAACAAGCTTTTGGAAAATCTCATCGAGCTTAAATTAGTTTCGAAATTAGATGTTTTGGGTGTATTTAAAATTAGGATTCATTCACTTAAAATCCATTACATAATACTAGTATTTAAGAAAAATGGTAAAAGGTTGCAAATATGTTAAATAACAATTCTACTGATCTAGAAATGGAAATAACTGATTTTCATCCTAATTAAAATCAAGAACATCACAAAAAGCCATTTAAATAGTCCTAGATCAGAAAAATCATGAACTGTTAAACTTTTAAAAAGATAAATTCCTGCTTTCTATCTACTTAAAAATGTGAAAGAGGATTTTCAACATTGAACTTGTTAAAATCAATGTTAAGAAACAGAATAACAAACAAACATCCGAACGACTGCAAGGATTTAGCCATAACATC
This sequence comes from Stegodyphus dumicola, assembly GCF_044657685.1. Lineage (NCBI taxonomy): Eukaryota > Metazoa > Arthropoda > Arachnida > Araneae > Eresidae > Stegodyphus > Stegodyphus dumicola. The sequence goes on along the minus strand of NC_140781.1, from coordinate 136,007,599 downwards.
ACATGTACCAGAGGGAGAAAAGAAACTCTCAGAAGAAATGTAGTATTAAATTTCACATTAAAATATGATTTCCCTGTATTTAATTTTCATCTTGCTGAATTTTTTGTAAATAATACAAAGAGTATACCTTTTCTTTAACATTTTATACCACACATTTTTATACTTTGTGTAATGCACTTATAACTGAAATATTAAAAGTGCAATATATAATTGCAGCTGGCCAAAATTCTATAAACTTAAAATTGTCTCCCATTAAGTTAAAGTTGCGAATAACTGCAATAAAAAGGGAAGGAATGCAATTTTATTTCTTTGTCTGTATTTGGTTTCATTTTCATATAGAAAGAGTTAAAAATAGGTTATCTAGGTAACAAAATTTAAATGCACATTTTCAGTAAAAATTACAGAATAACAGATTTTGTTTCCCTGAAGACGCAACACCTCGCTATTCCATCTATGATACAGACTGCATACTGTCATAGAGAAATTCCTTTCTTAAACAGGGAATTCATATACTTTAATCTGTTTTTACACAAGTACTGTTTATGACTAGTCCATGGTCCAAGAGTAAAATACTTTATAGTACACACATCTAAATTTTTATTACTTCAGGTCATCTGTATAGTCTGTTTACCTATCACGACTAAACTCCCAACCTGCATTCCACATAACTCATACGACTCTTCAAGTGCTGTTTCGTAGTCTACCATTTTTAATACGGCAGGTACTTGCTGAGAGCAGACTTGATTTCGCGTATAGCAGTACCTTAAAGGATCCCATTTAATTTGTCCACTGCTATAATTTCATACATACAGGGTCCAACATTCATCCATCAACACCGGAAAGAATTTATCTGCTACTTTAAACAATTTCCAACGACTAAAAATGAAGTCCAAAAAATCTCAAAAGCAAAGGATGCCGAAGAATTTTCACATATGGAAGACAGAGAAGTCAAACAATGAATCAGAAAATTACAAAAGAAGAATTGGGTGCTTATAATACCCCTTGATAATAAAAGCACTCATTACTAAGAAAAGATTTTAACTGAAGATAAGATGAAGGAATTGTTAAATAACAAAAAAGTAACGTCTGATCTTCTAGCGAAGATTGATCCAATTAAAGAAAAAACAGGACACTTTAAAAGAGCTGCTGGGAAACGTACTCTTTACAACGACACGGTTACAGTTGCATCAGTCATTCTGATAAGCAAAAGACATCAGCTTTTTCAAAAAATAATTCTGTCATGAAACTATGATAGTAATAAAACATCTCTGATTTGATTTCAAAATTAATTTTTCTTTATCGAATCAATTTTAAATAGATCTTCGCAAATTGGTTCAGAAAACTTCACAATATACTAAAATAGTTCAGATTAAGGGGAAAACATAATAAAATATGCTTAAAACAACTAAGAAAAAGCACATTTTGAGCAGCTTTAACAGAAGAAAATTTCGCTCCACTAACTTTCTTTACGAGTACTCATTAAATTTTTATTTACATTTCTTTTTTGCTCAACATTTAACTTTAAATGGTTATAAGAGAACCAGCACTTGATAGAGAGACTCTAAATTCAGACAAAACTGAAACAAAATTTGTTTATACACTGGCAGTGCAATTACACTGACCTGTTGGGAAAAGAAGATCCCATTGGACAAGGAAAATATTAGGCCACACAGAGCGGAAAATGTTTAGCCTCCTCCTCGTAATGAGTAAGGAGGCCACTTGGGAAAAAATTACACTACAGCAGTAATTTTGAAACCACTACGAAGCAAGAGAACTCTAAAAAATTACAGACTTCTGATAATTATAGTGTGATTAACAGTTCGACCTCACTTCGAATATTACAATATAATATAAAGAAAGCACCAATTCAGACACTTCAATACGAAATTCAAAACCTAAGAAATTAATGCATAAATGCTACCCTAAAAATTAAAACATAATATGAAACGTTTATGTCAAATATACAATTAGTAAAACTCCAATATAAAGCAACATGTGAAAAGGCATGTACAAATTATAACATTCAAGCATTTCTAGTGGAAATAAAGTTAATATAAAACACGAATTACCAGCCACAGATGTCTTTTTGCTCTGCACTATTTCTCCATTCTTTTTCTTTCACGATATCACTATCTGCAATCCAAGAGTGCACAAAAATGATGACAAATTACACTAGAAGAGGCCAAGGGAGGAAAAAAGGAATAATTAGATTTTAACTACTTTGAAATTTAAAAAAAAATTATACACAAAGAGAAATATCTTATATTGTTTCTTAATATATAAAACTTCAAAAGTAGCTTTTTTGTTTTAAATTCCAGCAATGCGCTACATTGTTACTAAAATCATGACTGCATTCAATAGAAAAGCAAATGATTTCCCTAATACGACAGAAGTACAGTAAGCAAAAGTGGTTTTAATGTATGGGTACTACATGAACAATGAAAGAAAAAACAGTTAGACAGTTATTACGGATAATGAATTTCGAGAAGTGTAAATAATTTCAGCGCTGGTAGAAAGACGGCACCAAAAGACAATAAGCAGGTAATTTTAAATGACAAGTAAACAAAATAAACTTTACTGTTAGCTTTGAAGCAGGTGTTATATATTAAACTACCTTAATTCACACACAGAATTAGTGACATAACAGATCAAAAAAGAGTAAGAATCAAACTTGCAATATACTAACATTAAAGGAGCTATACATAAATACATTTAAAGATTTTTTAAAAAAAAAAAAAGAGCTCAAAAACACCATTCTAAAAACAGATTTCGAAGAACATCTTGGAAACAAAAGTCATAAACCATAAAAGAAATATTTCATTGAGAATTTTAACGTAAGAACCGTTTCTAATTTTACGTTCTTTACTTAGGTACTCTTATCCCTGAGAGAAGATAGCTTAGTCCAATGTACCAAAAATTATCCTGAAATATTACCATGTCCCTTTAATGAAATTATAGCAATATTCAACTCGGGGAAAGAACATATTGTCTAGCTGCCCGTGTTCGAGCCCAGCTTTAATACAGCAAGCCAAAACACATCAAATGACATTGAATTAAACAGCATTTTGAAATGCCGCAAAAAATGTAAATGCAATTTCGTGGAAGAGCTATTGCAATTACCTACATACTAAAATTTTGACCAAAAATTCAAGAAAACTAAGATACTCGTTTTCTCTTTCGAAGGAATCAAAGTCATATACTAATGTAGGGATGCTCAACTTATTGTACTATAAAACCTATACATAAGAATGAAATTTTGTCAGCTATGCGAGATGTCCAATAGCAAGAAATTCCATAAATTGTGTAATAGAATCTACGTCTAAAAACACACGAAAGGTAAAACACAATTCAATTATTTTACTTTTAGCCTTGAAGAAGGTGTTCTATATTAAACTGTCTTAACTCACATACAGAATTAGTAATAGAATAGCTCAAAATATTGTAAAAATCAAACACGCATTATATAAGCATTAAAAAAAAAATCTACATATATTTATTAGTGTTACAAGGGTTTATTCTGAAATATTATAATGTCACTTTCAGTGAAGTGATAGAAATTTTCACTCAGGGAAGGGACATTCTGTCTGGCTGCCTGGGTTCCATCCCAGCTTCTGTTACAAATGTGTTATAGAAGAATTTTAAAAATCCAGAAATGAAACTTATGAAAAAATTAATGACCATAATTGGTTCTATGATTTAGTCATTCTTACAGACATAATGACAAGAATCTTAAACTTGAGGGGGGAGGAGAACTAAACTAAAGTCTTTGAATTCAAGGTTATTTTAAATTCATTTTAAATCATAATTAATTTAGTGAAAATATTACACAAATAAAAGGAATATACATTTTTACCATAATGTAATGTACGTTTTGCCATTTTGAAAATCTAGAGAACTAAACCATCAAATATAAGAAAACTGAAACAAGCTTTTGGAAAATCTCATCGAGCTTAAATTAGTTTCGAAATTAGATGTTTTGGGTGTATTTAAAATTAGGATTCATTCACTTAAAATCCATTACATAATACTAGTATTTAAGAAAAATGGTAAAAGGTTGCAAATATGTTAAATAACAATTCTACTGATCTAGAAATGGAAATAACTGATTTTCATCCTAATTAAAATCAAGAACATCACAAAAAGCCATTTAAATAGTCCTAGATCAGAAAAATCATGAACTGTTAAACTTTTAAAAAGATAAATTCCTGCTTTCTATCTACTTAAAAATGTGAAAGAGGATTTTCAACATTGAACTTGTTAAAATCAATGTTAAGAAACAGAATAACAAACAAACATCCGAACGACTGCAAGGATTTAGCCATAACATCACATGTACCAGAGGGAGAAAAGAAACTCTCAGAAGAAATGTAGTATTAAATTTCACATTAAAATATGATTTCCCTGTATTTAATTTTCATCTTGCTGAATTTTTTGTAAATAATACAAAGAGTATACCTTTTCTTTAACATTTTATACCACACATTTTTATACTTTGTGTAATGCACTTATAACTGAAATATTAAAAGTGCAATATATAATTGCAGCTGGCCAAAATTCTATAAACTTAAAATTGTCTCCCATTAAGTTAAAGTTGCGAATAACTGCAATAAAAAGGGAAGGAATGCAATTTTATTTCTTTGTCTGTATTTGGTTTCATTTTCATATAGAAAGAGTTAAAAATAGGTTATCTAGGTAACAAAATTTAAATGCACATTTTCAGTAAAAATTACAGAATAACAGATTTTGTTTCCCTGAAGACGCAACACCTCGCTATTCCATCTATGATACAGACTGCATACTGTCATAGAGAAATTCCTTTCTTAAACAGGGAATTCATATACTTTAATCTGTTTTTACACAAGTACTGTTTATGACTAGTCCATGGTCCAAGAGTAAAATACTTTATAGTACACACATCTAAATTTTTATTACTTCAGGTCATCTGTATAGTCTGTTTACCTATCACGACTAAACTCCCAACCTGCATTCCACATAACTCATACGACTCTTCAAGTGCTGTTTCGTAGTCTACCATTTTTAATACGGCAGGTACTTGCTGAGAGCAGACTTGATTTCGCGTATAGCAGTACCTTAAAGGATCCCATTTAATTTGTCCACTGCTATAATTTCATACATACAGGGTCCAACATTCATCCATCAACACCGGAAAGAATTTATCTGCTACTTTAAACAATTTCCAACGACTAAAAATGAAGTCCAAAAAATCTCAAAAGCAAAGGATGCCGAAGAATTTTCACATATGGAAGACAGAGAAGTCAAACAATGAATCAGAAAATTACAAAAGAAGAATTGGGTGCTTATAATACCCCTTGATAATAAAAGCACTCATTACTAAGAAAAGATTTTAACTGAAGATAAGATGAAGGAATTGTTAAATAACACAAAAGTAACGTCTGATCTTCTAGCGAAGATTGATCCAATTAAAGAAAAAACAGGACACTTTAAAAGAGCTGCTGGGAAACGTACTCTTTACAACGACACGGTTACAGTTGAATCAGTCATTCTGATAAGCAAAAGACATCAGCTTTTTCAAAAAATAATTCTGTCATGAAACTATGATAGTAATAAAACATCTCTGATTTGATTTCAAAATTAATTTTTCTTTATCGAATCAATTTTAAATAGATCTTCGCAAATTGGTTCAGAAAACTTCACAATATACTAAAATAGTTCAGATTAAGGGAAAACATAATAAAATATGCTTAAAACAACTAAGAAAAAGCACATTTTGAGCAGCTTTAACAGAAGAAAATTTCGCTCCACTAACTTTCTTTACGAGTACTCATTAAATTTTTATTTACATTTCTTTTTTGCTCAACATTTAACTTTAAATGGTTATAAGAGAACCAGCACTTGATAGAGAGACTCTAAATTCAGACAAAACTGAAACAAAATTTGTTTATACACTGGCAGTGCAATTACACTGACCTGTTGGGAAAAGAAGATCCCATTGGACAAGGAAAATATTAGGCCACACAGAGCGGAAAATGTTTAGCCTCCTCCTCGTAATGAGTAAGGAGGCCACTTGGGAAAAAATTACACTACAGCAGTAATTTTGAAACCACTACGAAGCAAGAGAACTCTAAAAAATTACAGACTTCTGATAATTATAGTGTGATTAACAGTTCGACCTCACTTCGAATATTACAATATAATATAAAGAAAGCACCAATTCAGACACTTCAATACGAAATTCAAAACCTAAGAAATTAATGCATAAATGCTACCCTAAAAATTAAAACATAATATGAAACGTTTATGTCAAATATACAATTAGTAAAACTCCAATATAAAGCAACATGTGAAAAGGCATGTACAAATTATAACATTCAAGCATTTCTAGTGGAAATAAAGTTAATATAAAACACGAATTACCAGCCACAGATGTCTTTTTGCTCTGCACTATTTCTCCATTCTTTTTCTTTCACGATATCACTATCTGCAATCCAAGAGTGCACAAAAATGATGACAAATTACACTAGAAGAGGCCAAGGGAGGAAAAAAGGAATAATTAGATTTTAACTACTTTGAAATTTAAAAAAAAATTATACACAAAGAGAAATATCTTATATTGTTTCTTAATATATAAAACTTCAAAAGTAGCTTTTTTGTTTTAAATTCCAGCAATGTGCTACATTGTTACTAAAATCATGACTGCATTCAATAGAAAAGCAAATGATTTCCCTAATACGACAGAAGTACAGTAAGCAAAAGTGGTTTTAATGTATGGGTACTACATGAACAATGAAAGAAAAAACAGTTAGACAGTTATTACGGATAATGAATTTCGAGAAGTGTAAATAATTTCAGCGCTGGTAGAAAGACGGCACCAAAAGACAATAAGCAGGTAATTTTAAATGACAAGTAAACAAAATAAACTTTACTGTTAGCTTTGAAGCAGGTGTTATATATTAAACTACCTTAATTCACACACAGAATTAGTGACATAACAGATCAAAAAAGAGTAAGAATCAAACTTGCAATATACTAACATTAAAGGAGCTATACATAAATACATTTAAAGATTTTTTTTAAAAAAAAAAAGAGCTCAAAAACACCATTCTAAAAACAGATTTCGAAGAACATCTTGGAAACAAAAGTCATAAACCATAAAAGAAATATTTCATTGAGAATTTTAACGTAAGAACCGTTTCTAATTTTACGTTCTTTACTTAGGTACTCTTATCCCTGAGAGAAGATAGCTTAGTCCAATGTACCAAAAATTATCCTGAAATATTACCATGTCCCTTTAATGAAATTATAGCAATATTCAACTCGGGGAAAGAACATATTGTCTAGCTGCCCGTGTTCGAGCCCAGCTTTAATACAGCAAGCCAAAACACATCAAATGACATTGAATTAAACAGCATTTTGAAATGCCGCAAAAAATGTAAATGCAATTTCGTGGAAGAGCTATTGCAATTACCTACATACTAAAATTTTGACCAAAAATTCAAGAAAACTAAGATACTCGTTTTCTCTTTCGAAGGAATCAAAGTCATATACTAATGTAGGGATGCTCAACTTATTGTACTATAAAACCTATACATAAGAATGAAATTTTGTCAGCTATGCGAGATGTCCAATAGCAAGAAATTCCATAAATTGTGTAATAGAATCTACGTCTAAAAACACACGAAAGGTAAAACACAATTCAATTATTTTACTTTTAGCCTTGAAGAAGGTGTTCTATATTAAACTGTCTTAACTCACATACAGAATTAGTAATAGAATAGCTCAAAATATTGTAAAAATCAAACACGCATTATATAAGCATTAAAAAAAAAATCTACATATATTTATTAGTGTTACAAGGGTTTATTCTGAAATATTATAATGTCACTTTCAGTGAAGTGATAGAAATTTTCACTCAGGGAAGGGACATTCTGTCTGGCTGCCTGGGTTCCATCCCAGCTTCTGTTACAAATGTGTTATAGAAGAATTTTAAAAATCCAGAAATGAAACTTATGAAAAAATTAATGACCATAATTGGTTCTATGATTTAGTCATTCTTACAGACATAATGACAAGAATCTTAAACTTGAGGGGGGAGGAGAACTAAACTAAAGTCTTTGAATTCAAGGTTATTTTAAATTCATTTTAAATCATAATTAATTTAGTGAAAATATTACACAAATAAAAGGAATATACATTTTTACCATAATGTAATGTACGTTTTGCCATTTTGAAAATCTAGAGAACTAAACCATCAAATATAAGAAAACTGAAACAAGCTTTTGGAAAATCTCATCGAGCTTAAATTAGTTTCGAAATTAGATGTTTTGGGTGTATTTAAAATTAGGATTCATTCACTTAAAATCCATTACATAATACTAGTATTTAAGAAAAATGGTAAAAGGTTGCAAATATGTTAAATAACAATTCTACTGATCTAGAAATGGAAATAACTGATTTTCATCCTAATTAAAATCAAGAACATCACAAAAAGCCATTTAAATAGTCCTAGATCAGAAAAATCATGAACTGTTCAACTTTTAAAAAGATAAATTCCTGCTTTCTATCTACTTAAAAATGTGAAAGAGGATTTTCAACATTGAACTTGTTAAAATCAATGTTAAGAAACAGAATAACAAACAAACATCCGAACGACTGCAAGGATTTAGCCATAACATCACATGTACCAGAGGGAGAAAAGAAACTCTCAGAAGAAATGTAGTATTAAATTTCACATTAAAATATGATTTCCCTGTATTTAATTTTCATCTTGCTGAATTTTTTGTAAATAATACAAAGAGTATACCTTTTCTTTAACATTTTATACCACACATTTTTATACTTTGTGTAATGCACTTATAACTGAAATATTAAAAGTGCAATATATAATTGCAGCTGGCCAAAATTCTATAAACTTAAAATTGTCTCCCATTAAGTTAAAGTTGCGAATAACTGCAATAAAAAGGGAAGGAATGCAATTTTATTTCTTTGTCTGTATTTGGTTTCATTTTCATATAGAAAGAGTTAAAAATAGGTTATCTAGGTAACAAAATTTAAATGCACATTTTCAGTAAAAATTACAGAATAACAGATTTTGTTTCCCTGAAGACGCAACACCTCGCTATTCCATCTATGATACAGACTGCATACTGTCATAGAGAAATTCCTTTCTTAAACAGGGAATTCATATACTTTAATCTGTTTTTACACAAGTACTGTTTATGACTAGTCCATGGTCCAAGAGTAAAATACTTTATAGTACACACATCTAAATTTTTATTACTTCAGGTCATCTGTATAGTCTGTTTACCTATCACGACTAAACTCCCAACCTGCATTCCACATAACTCATACGACTCTTCAAGTGCTGTTTCGTAGTCTACCATTTTTAATACGGCAGGTACTTGCTGAGAGCAGACTTGATTTCGCGTATAGCAGTACCTTAAAGGATCCCATTTAATTTGTCCACTGCTATAATTTCATACATACAGGGTCCAACATTCATCCATCAACACCGGAAAGAATTTATCTGCTACTTTAAACAATTTCCAACGACTAAAAATGAAGTCCAAAAAATCTCAAAAGCAAAGGATGCCGAAGAATTTTCACATATGGAAGACAGAGAAGTCAAACAATGAATGAGAAAATTACAAAAGAAGAATTGGGTGCTTATAATACCCCTTGATAATAAAAGCACTCATTACTAAGAAAAGATTTTAACTGAAGATAAGATGAAGGAATTGTTAAATAACACAAAAGTAACGTCTGATCTTCTAGCGAAGATTGATCCAATTAAAGAAAAAACAGGACACTTTAAAAGAGCTGCTGGGAAACGTACTCTTTACAACGACACGGTTACAGTTGCATCAGTCATTCTGATAAGCAAAAGACATCAGCTTTTTCAAAAAATAATTCTGTCATGAAACTATGATAGTAATAAAACATCTCTGATTTGATTTCAAAATTAATTTTTCTTTATCGAATCAATTTTAAATAGATCTTCGCAAATTGGTTCAGAAAACTTCACAATATACTAAAATAGTTCAGATTAAGGGAAAACATAATAAAATATGCTTAAAACAACTAAGAAAAAGCACATTTTGAGCAGCTTTAACAGAAGAAAATTTCGCTCCACTAACTTTCTTTACGAGTACTCATTAAATTTTTATTTACATTTCTTTTTTGCTCAACATTTAACTTTAAATGGTTATAAGAGAACCAGCACTTGATAGAGAGACTCTAAATTCAGACAAAACTGAAACAAAATTTGTTTATACACTGGCAGTGCAATTACACTGACCTGTTGGGAAAAGAAGATCCCATTGGACAAGGAAAATATTAGGCCACACAGAGCGGAAAATGTTTAGCCTCCTCCTCGTAATGCGTAAGGAGGCCACTTGGGAAAAAATTACACTACAGCAGTAATTTTGAAACCACTACGAAGCAAGAGAACTCTAAAAAATTACAGACTTCTGATAATTATAGTGTGATTAACAGTTCGACCTCACTTCGAATATTACAATATAATATAAAGAAAGCACCAATTCAGACACTTCAATACGAAATTCAAAACCTAAGAAATTAATGCATAAATGCTACCCTAAAAATTAAAACATAATATGAAACGTTTATGTCAAATATACAATTAGTAAAACTCCAATATAAAGCAACATGTGAAAAGGCATGTACAAATTATAACATTCAAGCATTTCTAGTGGAAATAAAGTTAATATAAAACACGAATTACCAGCCACAGATGTCTTTTTGCTCTGCACTATTTCTCCATTCTTTTTCTTTCACGATATCACTATCTGCAATCCAAGAGTGCACAAAAATGATGACAAATTACACTAGAAGAGGCCAAGGGAGGAAAAAAGGAATAATTAGATTTTAACTACTTTGAAATTTAAAAAAAAATTATACACAAAGAGAAATATCTTATATTGTTTCTTAATATATAAAACTTCAAAAGTAGCTTTTTTGTTTTAAATTCCAGCAATGTGCTACATTGTTACTAAAATCATGACTGCATTCAATAGAAAAGCAAATGATTTCCCTAATACGACAGAAGTACAGTAAGCAAAAGTGGTTTTAATGTATGGGTACTACATGAACAATGAAAGAAAAAACAGTTAGACAGTTATTACGGATAATGAATTTCGAGAAGTGTAAATAATTTCAGCGCTGGTAGAAAGACGGCACCAAAAGACAATAAGCAGGTAATTTTAAATGACAAGTAAACAAAATAAACTTTACTGTTAGCTTTGAAGCAGGTGTTATATATTAAACTACCTTAATTCACACACAGAATTAGTGACATAACAGATCAAAAAAGAGTAAGAATCAAACTTGCAATATACTAACATTAAAGGAGCTATACATAAATACATTTAAAGATTTTTTTTAAAAAAAAAAAAGAGCTCAAAAACACCATTCTAAAAACAGATTTCGAAGAACATCTTGGAAACAAAAGTCATAAACCATAAAAGAAATATTTCATTGAGAATTTTAACGTAAGAACCGTTTCTAATTTTACGTTCTTTACTTAGGTACTCTTATCCCTGAGAGAAGATAGCTTAGTCCAATGTACCAAAAATTATCCTGAAATATTACCATGTCCCTTTAATGAAATTATAGCAATATTCAACTCGGGGAAAGAACATATTGTCTAGCTGCCCGTGTTCGAGCCCAGCTTTAATACAGCAAGCCAAAACACATCAAATGACATTGAATTAAACAGCATTTTGAAATGCCGCAAAAAATGTAAATGCAATTTCGTGGAAGAGCTATTGCAATTACCTACATACTAAAATTTTGACCAAAAATTCAAGAAAACTAAGATACTCGTTTTCTCTTTCGAAGGAATCAAAGTCATATACTAATGTAGGGATGCTCAACTTATTGTACTATAAAACCTATACATAAGAATGAAATTTTGTCAGCTATGCGAGATGTCCAATAGCAAGAAATTCCATAAATTGTGTAATAGAATCTACGTCTAAAAACACACGAAAGGTAAAACACAATTCAATTATTTTACTTTTAGCCTTGAAGAAGGTGTTCTATATTAAACTGTCTTAACTCACATACAGAATTAGTAATAGAATAGCTCAAAATATTGTAAAAATCAAACACGCATTATATAAGCATTAAAAAAAAAATCTACATATATTTATTAGTGTTACAAGGGTTTATTCTGAAATATTATAATGTCACTTTCAGTGAAGTGATAGAAATTTTCACTCAGGGAAGGGACATTCTGTCTGGCTGCCTGGGTTCCATCCCAGCTTCTGTTACAAATGTGTTATAGAAGAATTTTAAAAATCCAGAAATGAAACTTATGAAAAAATTAATGATCATAATTGGTTCTATGATTTAGTCATTCTTACAGACATAATGACAAGAATCTTAAACTTGAGGGGGGAGGAGAACTAAACTAAAGTCTTTGAATTCAAGGTTATTTTAAATTCATTTTAAATCATAATTAATTTAGTGAAAATATTACACAAATAAAAGGAATATACATTTTTACCATAATGTAATGTACGTTTTGCCATTTTGAAAATCTAGAGAACTAAACCATCAAATATAAGAAAACTGAAACAAGCTTTTGGAAAATCTCATCGAGCTTAAATTAGTTTCGAAATTAGATGTTTTGGGTGTATTTAAAATTAGGATTCATTCACTTAAAATCCATTACATAATACTAGTATTTAAGAAAAATGGTAAAAGGTTGCAAATATGTTAAATAACAATTCTACTGATCTAGAAATGGAAATAACTGATTTTCATCCTAATTAAAATCAAGAACATCACAAAAAGCCATTTAAATAGTCCTAGATCAGAAAAATCATGAACTGTGAAACTTTTAAAAAGATAAATTCCTGCTTTCTATCTACTTAAAAATGTGAAAGAGGATTTTCAACATTGAACTTGTTAAAATCAATGTTAAGAAACAGAATAACAAACAAACATCCGAACGACTGCAAGGATTTAGCCATAACATCACATGTACCAGAGGGAGAAAAGAAACTCTCAGAAGAAATGTAGTATTAAATTTCACATTAAAATATGATTTCCCTGTATTTAATTTTCATCTTGCTGAATTTTTTGTAAATAATACAAAGAGTATACCTTTTCTTTAACATTTTATACCACACATTTTTATACTTTGTGTAATGCACTTATAACTGAAATATTAAAAGTGCAATATATAATTGCAGCTGGCCAAAATTCTATAAACTTAAAATTGTCTCCCATTAAGTTAAAGTTGCGAATAACTGCAATAAAAAGGGAAGGAATGCAATTTTATTTCTTTGTCTGTATTTGGTTTCATTTTCATATAGAAAGAGTTAAAAATAGGTTATCTAGGTAACAAAATTTAAATGCACATTTTCAGTAAAAATTACAGAATAACAGATTTTGTTTCCCTGAAGACGCAACACCTCGCTATTCCATCTATGATACAGACTGCATACTGTCATAGAGAAATTCCTTTCTTAAACAGGGAATTCATATACTTTAATCTGTTTTTACACAAGTACTGTTTATGACTAGTCCATGGTCCAAGAGTAAAATACTTTATAGTACACACATCTAAATTTTTATTACTTCAGGTCATCTGTATAGTCTGTTTACCTATCACGACTAAACTCCCAACCTGCATTCCACATAACTCATACGACTCTTCAAGTGCTGTTTCGTAGTCTACCATTTTTAATACGGCAGGTACTTGCTGAGAGCAGACTTGATTTCGCGTATAGCAGTACCTTAAAGGATCCCATTTAATTTGTCCACTGCTATAATTTCATACATACAGGGTCCAACATTCATCCATCAACACCGGAAAGAATTTATCTGCTACTTTAAACAATTTCCAACGACTAAAAATGAAGTCCAAAAAATCTCAAAAGCAAAGGATGCCGAAGAATTTTCACATATGGAAGACAGAGAAGTCAAACAATGAATCAGAAAATTACAAAAGAAGAATTGGGTGCTTATAATACCCCTTGATAATAAAAGCACTCATTACTAAGAAAAGATTTTAACTGAAGATAAGATGAAGGAATTGTTAAATAACACAAAAGTAACGTCTGATCTTCTAGCGAAGATTGATCCAATTAAAGAAAAAACAGGACACTTTAAAAGAGCTGCTGGGAAACGTACTCTTTACAACGACACGGTTACAGTTGCATCAGTCATTCTGATAAGCAAAAGACATCAGCTTTTTCAAAAAATAATTCTGTCATGAAACTATGATAGTAATAAAACATCTCTGATTTGATTTCAAAATTAATTTTTCTTTATCGAATCAATTTTAAATAGATCTTCGCAAATTGGTTCAGAAAACTTCACAATATACTAAAATAGTTCAGATTAAGGGGAAAACATAATAAAATATGCTTAAAACAACTAAGAAAAAGCACATTTTGAGCAGCTTTAACAGAAGAAAATTTCGCTCCACTAACTTTCTTTACGAGTACTCATTAAATTTTTATTTACATTTCTTTTTTGCTCAACATTTAACTTTAAATGGTTATAAGAGAACCAGCACTTGATAGAGAGACTCTAAATTCAGACAAAACTGAAACAAAATTTGTTTATACACTGGCAGTGCAATTACACTGACCTGTTGGGAAAAGAAGATCCCATTGGACAAGGAAAATATTAGGCCACACAGAGCGGAAAATGTTTAGCCTCCTCCTCGTAATGCGTAAGGAGGCCACTTGGGAAAAAATTACACTACAGCAGTAATTTTGAAACCACTACGAAGCAAGAGAACTCTAAAAAATTACAGACTTCTGATAATTATAGTGTGATTAACAGTTTGACCTCACTTCGAATATTACAATATAATATAAAGAAAGCACCAATTCAGACACTTCAATACGAAATTCAAAACCTAAGAAATTAATGCATAAATGCTACCCTAAAAATTAAAACATAATATGAAACGTTTATGTCAAATATACAATTAGTAAAACTCCAATATAAAGCAACATGTGAAAAGGCATGTACAAATTATAACATTCAAGCATTTCTAGTGGAAATAAAGTTAATATAAAACACGAATTACCAGCCACAGATGTCTTTTTGCTCTGCACTATTTCTCCATTCTTTTTCTTTCACGATATCACTATCTGCAATCCAAGAGTGCACAAAAATGATGACAAATTACACTAGAAGAGGCCAAGGGAGGAAAAAAGGAATAATTAGATTTTAACTACTTTGAAATTTAAAAAAAAATTATACACAAAGAGAAATATCTTATATTGTTTCTTAATATATAAAACTTCAAAAGTAGCTTTTTTGTTTTAAATTCCAGCAATGTGCTACATTGTTACTAAAATCATGACTGCATTCAATAGAAAAGCAAATGATTTCCCTAATACGACAGAAGTACAGTAAGCAAAAGTGGTTTTAATGTATGGGTACTACATGAACAATGAAAGAAAAAACAGTTAGACAGTTATTACGGATAATGAATTTCGAGAAGTGTAAATAATTTCAGCGCTGGTAGAAAGACGGCACCAAAAGACAATAAGCAGGTAATTTTAAATGACAAGTAAACAAAATAAACTTTACTGTTAGCTTTGAAGCAGGTGTTATATATTAAACTACCTTAATTCACACACAGAATTAGTGACATAACAGATCAAAAAAGAGTAAGAATCAAACTTGCAATATACTAACATTAAAGGAGCTATACATAAATACATTTAAAGATTTTTTTTAAAAAAAAAAAAGAGCTCAAAAACACCATTCTAAAAACAGATTTCGAAGAACATCTTGGAAACAAAAGTCATAAACCATAAAAGAAATATTTCATTGAGAATTTTAACGTAAGAACCGTTTCTAATTTTACGTTCTTTACTTAGGTACTCTTATCCCTGAGAGAAGATAGCTTAGTCCAATGTACCAAAAATTATCCTGAAATATTACCATGTCCCTTTAATGAAATTATAGCAATATTCAACTCGGGGAAAGAACATATTGTCTAGCTGCCCGTGTTCGAGCCCAGCTTTAATACAGCAAGCCAAAACACATCAAATGACATTGAATTAAACAGCATTTTGAAATGCCGCAAAAAATGTAAATGCAATTTCGTGGAAGAGCTATTGCAATTACCTACATACTAAAATTTTGACCAAAAATTCAAGAAAACTAAGATACTCGTTTTCTCTTTCGAAGGAATCAAAGTCATATACTAATGTAGGGATGCTCAACTTATTGTACTATAAAACCTATACATAAGAATGAAATTTTGTCAGCTATGCGAGATGTCCAATAGCAAGAAATTCCATAAATTGTGTAATAGAATCTACGTCTAAAAACACACGAAAGGTAAAACACAATTCAATTATTTTACTTTTAGCCTTGAAGAAGGTGTTCTATATTAAACTGTCTTAACTCACATACAGAATTAGTAATAGAATAGCTCAAAATATTGTAAAAATCAAACACGCATTATATAAGCATTAAAAAAAAAATCTACATATATTTATTAGTGTTACAAGGGTTTATTCTGAAATATTATAATGTCACTTTCAGTGAAGTGATAGAAATTTTCACTCAGGGAAGGGACATTCTGTCTGGCTGCCTGGGTTCCATCCCAGCTTCTGTTACAAATGTGTTATAGAAGAATTTTAAAAATCCAGAAATGAAACTTATGAAAAAATTAATGATCATAATTGGTTCTATGATTTAGTCATTCTTACAGACATAATGACAAGAATCTTAAACTTGAGGGGGGAGGAGAACTAAACTAAAGTCTTTGAATTCAAGGTTATTTTAAATTCATTTTAAATCATAATTAATTTAGTGAAAATATTACACAAATAAAAGGAATATACATTTTTACCATAATGTAATGTACGTTTTGCCATTTTGAAAATCTAGAGAACTAAACCATCAAATATAAGAAAACTGAAACAAGCTTTTGGAAAATCTCATCGAGCTTAAATTAGTTTCGAAATTAGATGTTTTGGGTGTATTTAAAATTAGGATTCATTCACTTAAAATCCATTACATAATACTAGTATTTAAGAAAAATGGTAAAAGGTTGCAAATATGTTAAATAACAATTCTACTGATCTAGAAATGGAAATAACTGATTTTCATCCTAATTAAAATCAAGAACATCACAAAAAGCCATTTAAATAGTCCTAGATCAGAAAAATCATGAACTGTTCAACTTTTAAAAAGATAAATTCCTGCTTTCTATCTACTTAAAAATGTGAAAGAGGATTTTCAACATTGAACTTGTTAAAATCAATGTTAAGAAACAGAATAACAAACAAACATCCGAACGACTGCAAGGATTTAGCCATAACATCACATGTACCAGAGGGAGAAAAGAAACTCTCAGAAGAAATGTAGTATTAAATTTCACATTAAAATATGATTTCCCTGTATTTAATTTTCATCTTGCTGAATTTTTTGTAAATAATACAAAGAGTATACCTTTTCTTTAACATTTTATACCACACATTTTTATACTTTGTGTAATGCACTTATAACTGAAATATTAAAAGTGCAATATATAATTGCAGCTGGCCAAAATTCTATAAACTTAAAATTGTCTCCCATTAAGTTAAAGTTGCGAATAACTGCAATAAAAAGGGAAGGAATGCAATTTTATTTCTTTGTCTGTATTTGGTTTCATTTTCATATAGAAAGAGTTAAAAATAGGTTATCTAGGTAACAAAATTTAAATGCACATTTTCAGTAAAAATTACAGAATAACAGATTTTGTTTCCCTGAAGACGCAACACCTCGCTATTCCATCTATGATACAGACTGCATACTGTCATAGAGAAATTCCTTTCTTAAACAGGGAATTCATATACTTTAATCTGTTTTTACACAAGTACTGTTTATGACTAGTCCATGGTCCAAGAGTAAAATACTTTATAGTACACACATCTAAATTTTTATTACTTCAGGTCATCTGTATAGTCTGTTTACCTATCACGACTAAACTCCCAACCTGCATTCCACATAACTCATACGACTCTTCAAGTGCTGTTTCGTAGTCTACCATTTTTAATACGGCAGGTACTTGCTGAGAGCAGACTTGATTTCGCGTATAGCAGTACCTTAAAGGATCCCATTTAATTTGTCCACTGCTATAATTTCATACATACAGGGTCCAACATTCATCCATCAACACCGGAAAGAATTTATCTGCTACTTTAAACAATTTCCAACGACTAAAAATGAAGTCCAAAAAATCTCAAAAGCAAAGGATGCCGAAGAATTTTCACATATGGAAGACAGAGAAGTCAAACAATGAATCAGAAAATTACAAAAGAAGAATTGGGTGCTTATAATACCCCTTGATAATAAAAGCACTCATTACTAAGAAAAGATTTTAACTGAAGATAAGATGAAGGAATTGTTAAATAACACAAAAGTAACGTCTGATCTTCTAGCGAAGATTGATCCAATTAAAGAAAAAACAGGACACTTTAAAAGAGCTGCTGGGAAACGTACTCTTTACAACGACACGGTTACAGTTGCATCAGTCATTCTGATAAGCAAAAGACATCAGCTTTTTCAAAAAATAATTCTGTCATGAAACTATGATAGTAATAAAACATCTCTGATTTGATTTCAAAATTAATTTTTCTTTATCGAATCAATTTTAAATAGATCTTCGCAAATTGGTTCAGAAAACTTCACAATATACTAAAATAGTTCAGATTAAGGGGAAAACATAATAAAATATGCTTAAAACAACTAAGAAAAAGCACATTTTGAGCAGCTTTAACAGAAGAAAATTTCGCTCCACTAACTTTCTTTACGAGTACTCATTAAATTTTTATTTACATTTCTTTTTTGCTCAACATTTAACTTTAAATGGTTATAAGAGAACCAGCACTTGATAGAGAGACTCTAAATTCAGACAAAACTGAAACAAAATTTGTTTATACACTGGCAGTGCAATTACACTGACCTGTTGGGAAAAGAAGATCCCATTGGACAAGGAAAATATTAGGCCACACAGAGCGGAAAATGTTTAGCCTCCTCCTCGTAATGCGTAAGGAGGCCACTTGGGAAAAAATTACACTACAGCAGTAATTTTGAAACCACTACGAAGCAAGAGAACTCTAAAAAATTACAGACTTCTGATAATTATAGTGTGATTAACAGTTTGACCTCACTTCGAATATTACAATATAATATAAAGAAAGCACCAATTCAGACACTTCAATACGAAATTCAAAACCTAAGAAATTAATGCATAAATGCTACCCTAAAAATTAAAACATAATATGAAACGTTTATGTCAAATATACAATTAGTAAAACTCCAATATAAAGCAACATGTGAAAAGGCATGTACAAATTATAACATTCAAGCATTTCTAGTGGAAATAAAGTTAATATAAAACACGAATTACCAGCCACAGATGTCTTTTTGCTCTGCACTATTTCTCCATTCTTTTTCTTTCACGATATCACTATCTGCAATCCAAGAGTGCACAAAAATGATGACAAATTACACTAGAAGAGGCCAAGGGAGGAAAAAAGGAATAATTAGATTTTAACTACTTTGAAATTTAAAAAAAAATTATACACAAAGAGAAATATCTTATATTGTTTCTTAATATATAAAACTTCAAAAGTAGCTTTTTTGTTTTAAATTCCAGCAATGTGCTACATTGTTACTAAAATCATGACTGCATTCAATAGAAAAGCAAATGATTTCCCTAATACGACAGAAGTACAGTAAGCAAAAGTGGTTTTAATGTATGGGTACTACATGAACAATGAAAGAAAAAACAGTTAGACAGTTATTACGGATAATGAATTTCGAGAAGTGTAAATAATTTCAGCGCTGGTAGAAAGACGGCACCAAAAGACAATAAGCAGGTAATTTTAAATGACAAGTAAACAAAATAAACTTTACTGTTAGCTTTGAAGCAGGTGTTATATATTAAACTACCTTAATTCACACACAGAATTAGTGACATAACAGATCAAAAAAGAGTAAGAATCAAACTTGCAATATACTAACATTAAAGGAGCTATACATAAATACATTTAAAGATTTTTTTTAAAAAAAAAAAGAGCTCAAAAACACCATTCTAAAAACAGATTTCGAAGAACATCTTGGAAACAAAAGTCATAAACCATAAAAGAAATATTTCATTGAGAATTTTAACGTAAGAACCGTTTCTAATTTTACGTTCTTTACTTAGGTACTCTTATCCCTGAGAGAAGATAGCTTAGTCCAATGTACCAAAAATTATCCTGAAATATTACCATGTCCCTTTAATGAAATTATAGCAATATTCAACTCGGGGAAAGAACATATTGTCTAGCTGCCCGTGTTCGAGCCCAGCTTTAATACAGCAAGCCAAAACACATCAAATGACATTGAATTAAACAGCATTTTGAAATGCCGCAAAAAATGTAAATGCAATTTCGTGGAAGAGCTATTGCAATTACCTACATACTAAAATTTTGACCAAAAATTCAAGAAAACTAAGATACTCGTTTTCTCTTTCGAAGGAATCAAAGTCATATACTAATGTAGGGATGCTCAACTTATTGTACTATAAAACCTATACATAAGAATGAAATTTTGTCAGCTATGCGAGATGTCCAATAGCAAGAAATTCCATAAATTGTGTAATAGAATCTACGTCTAAAAACACACGAAAGGTAAAACACAATTCAATTATTTTACTTTTAGCCTTGAAGAAGGTGTTCTATATTAAACTGTCTTAACTCACATACAGAATTAGTAATAGAATAGCTCAAAATATTGTAAAAATCAAACACGCATTATATAAGCATTAAAAAAAAAATCTACATATATTTATTAGTGTTACAAGGGTTTATTCTGAAATATTATAATGTCACTTTCAGTGAAGTGATAGAAATTTTCACTCAGGGAAGGGACATTCTGTCTGGCTGCCTGGGTTCCATCCCAGCTTCTGTTACAAATGTGTTATAGAAGAATTTTAAAAATCCAGAAATGAAACTTATGAAAAAATTAATGACCATAATTGGTTCTATGATTTAGTCATTCTTACAGACATAATGACAAGAATCTTAAACTTGAGGGGGGAGGAGAACTAAACTAAAGTCTTTGAATTCAAGGTTATTTTAAATTCATTTTAAATCATAATTAATTTAGTGAAAATATTACACAAATAAAAGGAATATACATTTTTACCATAATGTAATGTACGTTTTGCCATTTTGAAAATCTAGAGAACTAAACCATCAAATATAAGAAAACTGAAACAAGCTTTTGGAAAATCTCATCGAGCTTAAATTAGTTTCGAAATTAGATGTTTTGGGTGTATTTAAAATTAGGATTCATTCACTTAAAATCCATTACATAATACTAGTATTTAAGAAAAATGGTAAAAGGTTGCAAATATGTTAAATAACAATTCTACTGATCTAGAAATGGAAATAACTGATTTTCATCCTAATTAAAATCAAGAACATCACAAAAAGCCATTTAAATAGTCCTAGATCAGAAAAATCATGAACTGTTAAACTTTTAAAAAGATAAATTCCTGCTTTCTATCTACTTAAAAATGTGAAAGAGGATTTTCAACATTGAACTTGTTAAAATCAATGTTAAGAAACAGAATAACAAACAAACATCCGAACGACTGCAAGGATTTAGCCATAACATCACATGTACCAGAGGGAGAAAAGAAACTCTCAGAAGAAATGTAGTATTAAATTTCACATTAAAATATGATTTCCCTGTATTTAATTTTCATCTTGCTGAATTTTTTGTAAATAATACAAAGAGTATACCTTTTCTTTAACATTTTATACCACACATTTTTATACTTTGTGTAATGCACTTATAACTGAAATATTAAAAGTGCAATATATAATTGCAGCTGGCCAAAATTCTATAAACTTAAAATTGTCTCCCATTAAGTTAAAGTTGCGAATAACTGCAATAAAAAGGGAAGGAATGCAATTTTATTTCTTTGTCTGTATTTGGTTTCATTTTCATATAGAAAGAGTTAAAAATAGGTTATCTAGGTAACAAAATTTAAATGCACATTTTCAGTAAAAATTACAGAATAACAGATTTTGTTTCCCTGAAGACGCAACACCTCGCTATTCCATCTATGATACAGACTGCATACTGTCATAGAGAAATTCCTTTCTTAAACAGGGAATTCATATACTTTAATCTGTTTTTACACAAGTACTGTTTATGACTAGTCCATGGTCCAAGAGTAAAATACTTTATAGTACACACATCTAAATTTTTATTACTTCAGGTCATCTGTATAGTCTGTTTACCTATCACAACTAAACTCCCAACCTGCATTCCACATAACTCATACGACTCTTCAAGTGCTGTTTCGTAGTCTACCATTTTTAATACGGCAGGTACTTGCTGAGAGCAGACTTGATTTCGCGTATAGCAGTACCTTAAAGGATCCCATTTAATTTGTCCACTGCTATAATTTCATACATACAGGGTCCAACATTCATCCATCAACACCGGAAAGAATTTATCTGCTACTTTAAACAATTTCCAACGACTAAAAATGAAGTCCAAAAAATCTCAAAAGCAAAGGATGCCGAAGAATTTTCACATATGGAAGACAGAGAAGTCAAACAATGAATGAGAAAATTACAAAAGAAGAATTGGGTGCTTATAATACCCCTTGATAATAAAAGCACTCATTACTAAGAAAAGATTTTAACTGAAGATAAGATGAAGGAATTGTTAAATAACACAAAAGTAACGTCTGATCTTCTAGCGAAGATTGATCCAATTAAAGAAAAAACAGGACACTTTAAAAGAGCTGCTGGGAAACGTACTCTTTACAACGACACGGTTACAGTTGCATCAGTCATTCTGATAAGCAAAAGACATCAGCTTTTTCAAAAAATAATTCTGTCATGAAACTATGATAGTAATAAAACATCTCTGATTTGATTTCAAAATTAATTTTTCTTTATCGAATCAATTTTAAATAGATCTTCGCAAATTGGTTCAGAAAACTTCACAATATACTAAAATAGTTCAGATTAAGGGAAAACATAATAAAATATGCTTAAAACAACTAAGAAAAAGCACATTTTGAGCAGCTTTAACAGAAGAAAATTTCTCTCCACTAACTTTCTTTACGAGTACTCATTAAATTTTTATTTACATTTCTTTTTTGCTCAACATTTAACTTTAAATGGTTATAAGAGAACCAGCACTTGATAGAGAGACTCTAAATTCAGACAAAACTGAAACAAAATTTGTTTATACACTGGCAGTGCAATTACACTGACCTGTTGGGAAAAGAAGATCCCATTGGACAAGGAAAATATTAGGCCACACAGAGCGGAAAATGTTTAGCCTCCTCCTCGTAATGCGTAAGGAGGCCACTTGGGAAAAAATTACACTACAGCAGTAATTTTGAAACCACTACGAAGCAAGAGAACTCTAAAAAATTACAGACTTCTGATAATTATAGTGTGATTAACAGTTCGACCTCACTTCGAATATTACAATATAATATAAAGAAAGCACCAATTCAGACACTTCAATACGAAATTCAAAACCTAAGAAATTAATGCATAAATGCTACCCTAAAAATTAAAACATAATATGAAACGTTTATGTCAAATATACAATTAGTAAAACTCCAATATAAAGCAACATGTGAAAAGGCATGTACAAATTATAACATTCAAGCATTTCTAGTGGAAATAAAGTTAATATAAAACACGAATTACCAGCCACAGATGTCTTTTTGCTCTGCACTATTTCTCCATTCTTTTTCTTTCACGATATCACTATCTGCAATCCAAGAGTGCACAAAAATGATGACAAATTACACTAGAAGAGGCCAAGGGAGGAAAAAAGGAATAATTAGATTTTAACTACTTTGAAATTTAAAAAAAAATTATACACAAAGAGAAATATCTTATATTGTTTCTTAATATATAAAACTTCAAAAGTAGCTTTTTTGTTTTAAATTCCAGCAATGTGCTACATTGTTACTAAAATCATGACTGCATTCAATAGAAAAGCAAATGATTTCCCTAATACGACAGAAGTACAGTAAGCAAAAGTGGTTTTAATGTATGGGTACTACATGAACAATGAAAGAAAAAACAGTTAGACAGTTATTACGGATAATGAATTTCGAGAAGTGTAAATAATTTCAGCGCTGGTAGAAAGACGGCACCAAAAGACAATAAGCAGGTAATTTTAAATGACAAGTAAACAAAATAAACTTTACTGTTAGCTTTGAAGCAGGTGTTATATATTAAACTACCTTAATTCACACACAGAATTAGTGACATAACAGATCAAAAAAGAGTAAGAATCAAACTTGCAATATACTAACATTAAAGGAGCTATACATAAATACATTTAAAGATTTTTTTTTTAAAAAAAAAGAGCTCAAAAACACCATTCTAAAAACAGATTTCGAAGAACATCTTGGAAACAAAAGTCATAAACCATAAAAGAAATATTTCATTGAGAATTTTAACGTAAGAACCGTTTCTAATTTTACGTTCTTTACTTAGGTACTCTTATCCCTGAGAGAAGATAGCTTAGTCCAATGTACCAAAAATTATCCTGAAATATTACCATGTCCCTTTAATGAAATTATAGCAATATTCAACTCGGGGAAAGAACATATTGTCTAGCTGCCCGTGTTCGAGCCCAGCTTTAATACAGCAAGCCAAAACACATCATATGACATTGAATTAAACAGCATTTTGAAATGCCGCAAAAAATGTAAATGCAATTTCGTGGAAGAGCTATTGCAATTACCTACATACTAAAATTTTGACCAAAAATTCAAGAAAACTAAGATACTCGTTTTCTCTTTCGAAGGAATCAAAGTCATATACTAATGTAGGGATGCTCAACTTATTGTACTATAAAACCTATACATAAGAATGAAATTTTGTCAGCTATGCGAGATGTCCAATAGCAAGAAATTCCATAAATTGTGTAATAGAATCTACGTCTAAAAACACACGAAAGGTAAAACACAATTCAATTATTTTACTTTTAGCCTTGAAGAAGGTGTTCTATATTAAACTGTCTTAACTCACATACAGAATTAGTAATAGAATAGCTCAAAATATTGTAAAAATCAAACACGCATTATATAAGCATTAAAAAAAAAATCTACATATATTTATTAGTGTTACAAGGGTTTATTCTGAAATATTATAATGTCACTTTCAGTGAAGTGATAGAAATTTTCACTCAGGGAAGGGACATTCTGTCTGGCTGCCTGGGTTCCATCCCAGCTTCTGTTACAAATGTGTTATAGAAGAATTTTAAAAATCCAGAAATGAAACTTATGAAAAAATTAATGACCATAATTGGTTCTATGATTTAGTCATTCTTACAGACATAATGACAAGAATCTTAAACTTGAGGGGGGAGGAGAACTAAACTAAAGTCTTTGAATTCAAGGTTATTTTAAATTCATTTTAAATCATAATTAATTTAGTGAAAATATTACACAAATAAAAGGAATATACATTTTTACCATAATGTAATGTACGTTTTGCCATTTTGAAAATCTAGAGAACTAAACCATCAAATATAAGAAAACTGAAACAAGCTTTTGGAAAATCTCATCGAGCTTAAATTAGTTTCGAAATTAGATGTTTTGGGTGTATTTAAAATTAGGATTCATTCACTTAAAATCCATTACATAATACTAGTATTTAAGAAAAATGGTAAAAGGTTGCAAATATGTTAAATAACAATTCTACTGATCTAGAAATGGAAATAACTGATTTTCATCCTAATTAAAATCAAGAACATCACAAAAAGCCATTTAAATAGTCCTAGATCAGAAAAATCATGAACTGTTAAACTTTTAAAAAGATAAATTCCTGCTTTCTATCTACTTAAAAATGTGAAAGAGGATTTTCAACATTGAACTTGTTAAAATCAATGTTAAGAAACAGAATAACAAACAAACATCCGAACGACTGCAAGGATTTAGCCATAACATCACATGTACCAGAGGGAGAAAAGAAACTCTCAGAAGAAATGTAGTATTAAATTTCACATTAAAATATGATTTCCCTGTATTTAATTTTCATCTTGCTGAATTTTTTGTAAATAATACAAAGAGTATACCTTTTCTTTAACATTTTATACCACACATTTTTATACTTTGTGTAATGCACTTATAACTGAAATATTAAAAGTGCAATATATAATTGCAGCTGGCCAAAATTCTATAAACTTAAAATTGTCTCCCATTAAGTTAAAGTTGCGAATAACTGCAATAAAAAGGGAAGGAATGCAATTTTATTTCTTTGTCTGTATTTGGTTTCATTTTCATATAGAAAGAGTTAAAAATAGGTTATCTAGGTAACAAAATTTAAATGCACATTTTCAGTAAAAATTACAGAATAACAGATTTTGTTTCCCTGAAGACGCAACACCTCGCTATTCCATCTATGATACAGACTGCATACTGTCATAGAGAAATTCCTTTCTTAAACAGGGAATTCATATACTTTAATCTGTTTTTACACAAGTACTGTTTATGACTAGTCCATGGTCCAAGAGTAAAATACTTTATAGTACACACATCTAAATTTTTATTACTTCAGGTCATCTGTATAGTCTGTTTACCTATCACGACTAAACTCCCAACCTGCATTCCACATAACTCATACGACTCTTCAAGTGCTGTTTCGTAGTCTACCATTTTTAATACGGCAGGTACTTGCTGAGAGCAGACTTGATTTCGCGTATAGCAGTACCTTAAAGGATCCCATTTAATTTGTCCACTGCTATAATTTCATACATACAGGGTCCAACATTCATCCATCAACACCGGAAAGAATTTATCTGCTACTTTAAACAATTTCCAACGACTAAAAATGAAGTCCAAAAAATCTCAAAAGCAAAGGATGCCGAAGAATTTTCACATATGGAAGACAGAGAAGTCAAACAATGAATCAGAAAATTACAAAAGAAGAATTGGGTGCTTATAATACCCCTTGATAATAAAAGCACTCATTACTAAGAAAAGATTTTAACTGAAGATAAGATGAAGGAATTGTTAAATAACACAAAAGTAACGTCTGATCTTCTAGCGAAGATTGATCCAATTAAAGAAAAAACAGGACACTTTAAAAGAGCTGCTGGGAAACGTACTCTTTACAACGACACGGTTACAGTTGCATCAGTCATTCTGATAAGCAAAAGACATCAGCTTTTTCAAAAAATAATTCTGTCATGAAACTATGATAGTAATAAAACATCTCTGATTTGATTTCAAAATTAATTTTTCTTTATCGAATCAATTTTAAATAGATCTTCGCAAATTGGTTCAGAAAACTTCACAATATACTAAAATAGTTCAGATTAAGGGGAAAACATAATAAAATATGCTTAAAACAACTAAGAAAAAGCACATTTTGAGCAGCTTTAACAGAAGAAAATTTCGCTCCACTAACTTTCTTTACGAGTACTCATTAAATTTTTATTTACATTTCTTTTTTGCTCAACATTTAACTTTAAATGGTTATAAGAGAACCAGCACTTGATAGAGAGACTCTAAATTCAGACAAAACTGAAACAAAATTTGTTTATACACTGGCAGTGCAATTACACTGACCTGTTGGGAAAAGAAGATCCCATTGGACAAGGAAAATATTAGGCCACACAGAGCGGAAAATGTTTAGCCTCCTCCTCGTAATGAGTAAGGAGGCCACTTGGGAAAAAATTACACTACAGCAGTAATTTTGAAACCACTACGAAGCAAGAGAACTCTAAAAAATTACAGACTTCTGATAATTATAGTGTGATTAACAGTTCGACCTCACTTCGAATATTACAATATAATATAAAGAAAGCACCAATTCAGACACTTCAATACGAAATTCAAAACCTAAGAAATTAATGCATAAATGCTACCCTAAAAATTAAAACATAATATGAAACGTTTATGTCAAATATACAATTAGTAAAACTCCAATATAAAGCAACATGTGAAAAGGCATGTACAAATTATAACATTCAAGCATTTCTAGTGGAAATAAAGTTAATATAAAACACGAATTACCAGCCACAGATGTCTTTTTGCTCTGCACTATTTCTCCATTCTTTTTCTTTCACGATATCACTATCTGCAATCCAAGAGTGCACAAAAATGAGACAAATTACACTAGAAGAGGCCAAGGGAGGAAAAAAGGAATAATTAGATTTTAACTACTTTGAAATTTAAAAAAAAATTATACACAAAGAGAAATATCTTATATTGTTTCTTAATATATAAAACTTCAAAAGTAGCTTTTTTGTTTTAAATTCCAGCAATGTGCTACATTGTTACTAAAATCATGACTGCATTCAATAGAAAAGCAAATGATTTCCCTAATACGACAGAAGTACAGTAAGCAAAAGTGGTTTTAATGTATGGGTACTACATGAACAATGAAAGAAAAAACAGTTAGACAGTTATTACGGATAATGAATTTCGAGAAGTGTAAATAATTTCAGCGCTGGTAGAAAGACGGCACCAAAAGACAATAAGCAGGTAATTTTAAATGACAAGTAAACAAAATAAACTTTACTGTTAGCTTTGAAGCAGGTGTTATATATTAAACTACCTTAATTCACACACAGAATTAGTGACATAACAGATCAAAAAAGAATAAGAATCAAACTTGCAATATACTAACATTAAAGGAGCTATACATAAATACATTTAAAGATTTTTTTTAAAAAAAAAAAGAGCTCAAAAACACCATTCTAAAAACAGATTTCGAAGAACATCTTGGAAACAAAAGTCATAAACCATAAAAGAAATATTTCATTGAGAATTTTAACGTAAGAACCGTTTCTAATTTTACGTTCTTTACTTAGGTACTCTTATCCCTGAGAGAAGATAGCTTAGTCCAATGTACCAAAAATTATCCTGAAATATTACCATGTCCCTTTAATGAAATTATAGCAATATTCAACTCGGGGAAAGAACATATTGTCTAGCTGCCCGTGTTCGAGCCCAGCTTTAATACAGCAAGCCAAAACACATCAAATGACATTGAATTAAACAGCATTTTGAAATGCCGCAAAAAATGTAAATGCAATTTCGTGGAAGAGCTATTGCAATTACCTACATACTAAAATTTTGACCAAAAATTCAAGAAAACTAAGATACTCGTTTTCTCTTTCGAAGGAATCAAAGTCATATACTAATGTAGGGATGCTCAACTTATTGTACTATAAAACCTATACATAAGAATGAAATTTTGTCAGCTATGCGAGATGTCCAATAGCAAGAAATTCCATAAATTGTGTAATAGAATCTACGTCTAAAAACACACGAAAGGTAAAACACAATTCAATTATTTTACTTTTAGCCTTGAAGAAGGTGTTCTATATTAAACTGTCTTAACTCACATACAGAATTAGTAATAGAATAGCTCAAAATATTGTAAAAATCAAACACGCATTATATAAGCATTAAAAAAAAAATCTACATATATTTATTAGTGTTACAAGGGTTTATTCTGAAATATTATAATGTCACTTTCAGTGAAGTGATAGAAATTTTCACTCAGGGAAGGGACATTCTGTCTGGCTGCCTGGGTTCCATCCCAGCTTCTGTTACAAATGTGTTATAGAAGAATTTTAAAAATCCAGAAATGAAACTTATGAAAAAATTAATGACCATAATTGGTTCTATGATTTAGTCATTCTTACAGACATAATGACAAGAATCTTAAACTTGAGGGGGGAGGAGAACTAAACTAAAGTCTTTGAATTCAAGGTTATTTTAAATTCATTTTAAATCATAATTAATTTAGTGAAAATATTACACAAATAAAAGGAATATACATTTTTACCATAATGTAATGTACGTTTTGCCATTTTGAAAATCTAGAGAACTAAACCATCAAATATAAGAAAACTGAAACAAGCTTTTGGAAAATCTCATCGAGCTTAAATTAGTTTCGAAATTAGATGTTTTGGGTGTATTTAAAATTAGGATTCATTCACTTAAAATCCATTACATAATACTAGTATTTAAGAAAAATGGTAAAAGGTTGCAAATATGTTAAATAACAATTCTACTGATCTAGAAATGGAAATAACTGATTTTCATCCTAATTAAAATCAAGAACATCACAAAAAGCCATTTAAATAGTCCTAGATCAGAAAAATCATGAACTGTGAAACTTTTAAAAAGATAAATTCCTGCTTTCTATCTACTTAAAAATGTGAAAGAGGATTTTCAACATTGAACTTGTTAAAATCAATGTTAAGAAACAGAATAACAAACAAACATCCGAACGACTGCAAGGATTTAGCCATAACATCACATGTACCAGAGGGAGAAAAGAAACTCTCAGAAGAAATGTAGTATTAAATTTCACATTAAAATATGATTTCCCTGTATTTAATTTTCATCTTGCTGAATTTTTTGTAAATAATACAAAGAGTATACCTTTTCTTTAACATTTTATACCACACATTTTTATACTTTGTGTAATGCACTTATAACTGAAATATTAAAAGTGCAATATATAATTGCAGCTGGCCAAAATTCTATAAACTTAAAATTGTCTCCCATTAAGTTAAAGTTGCGAATAACTGCAATAAAAAGGGAAGGAATGCAATTTTATTTCTTTGTCTGTATTTGGTTTCATTTTCATATAGAAAGAGTTAAAAATAGGTTATCTAGGTAACAAAATTTAAATGCACATTTTCAGTAAAAATTACAGAATAACAGATTTTGTTTCCCTGAAGACGCAACACCTCGCTATTCCATCTATGATACAGACTGCATACTGTCATAGAGAAATTCCTTTCTTAAACAGGGAATTCATATACTTTAATCTGTTTTTACACAAGTACTGTTTATGACTAGTCCATGGTCCAAGAGTAAAATACTTTATAGTACACACATCTAAATTTTTATTACTTCAGGTCATCTGTATAGTCTGTTTACCTATCACGACTAAACTCCCAACCTGCATTCCACATAACTCATACGACTCTTCAAGTGCTGTTTCGTAGTCTACCATTTTTAATACGGCAGGTACTTGCTGAGAGCAGACTTGATTTCGCGTATAGCAGTACCTTAAAGGATCCCATTTAATTTGTCCACTGCTATAATTTCATACATACAGGGTCCAACATTCATCCATCAACACCGGAAAGAATTTATCTGCTACTTTAAACAATTTCCAACGACTAAAAATGAAGTCCAAAAAATCTCAAAAGCAAAGGATGCCGAAGAATTTTCACATATGGAAGACAGAGAAGTCAAACAATGAATCAGAAAATTACAAAAGAAGAATTGGGTGCTTATAATACCCCTTGATAATAAAAGCACTCATTACTAAGAAAAGATTTTAACTGAAGATAAGATGAAGGAATTGTTAAATAACACAAAAGTAACGTCTGATCTTCTAGCGAAGATTGATCCAATTAAAGAAAAAACAGGACACTTTAAAAGAGCTGCTGGGAAACGTACTCTTTACAACGACACGGTTACAGTTGCATCAGTCATTCTGATAAGCAAAAGACATCAGCTTTTTCAAAAAATAATTCTGTCATGAAACTATGATAGTAATAAAACATCTCTGATTTGATTTCAAAATTAATTTTTCTTTATCGAATCAATTTTAAATAGATCTTCGCAAATTGGTTCAGAAAACTTCACAATATACTAAAATAGTTCAGATTAAGGGGAAAACATAATAAAATATGCTTAAAACAACTAAGAAAAAGCACATTTTGAGCAGCTTTAACAGAAGAAAATTTCGCTCCACTAACTTTCTTTACGAGTACTCATTAAATTTTTATTTACATTTCTTTTTTGCTCAACATTTAACTTTAAATGGTTATAAGAGAACCAGCACTTGATAGAGAGACTCTAAATTCAGACAAAACTGAAACAAAATTTGTTTATACACTGGCAGTGCAATTACACTGACCTGTTGGGAAAAGAAGATCCCATTGGACAAGGAAAATATTAGGCCACACAGAGCGGAAAATGTTTAGCCTCCTCCTCGTAATGAGTAAGGAGGCCACTTGGGAAAAAATTACACTACAGCAGTAATTTTGAAACCACTACGAAGCAAGAGAACTCTAAAAAATTACAGACTTCTGATAATTATAGTGTGATTAACAGTTCGACCTCACTTCGAATATTACAATATAATATAAAGAAAGCACCAATTCAGACACTTCAATACGAAATTCAAAACCTAAGAAATTAATGCATAAATGCTACCCTAAAAATTAAAACATAATATGAAACGTTTATGTCAAATATACAATTAGTAAAACTCCAATATAAAGCAACATGTGAAAAGGCATGTACAAATTATAACATTCAAGCATTTCTAGTGGAAATAAAGTTAATATAAAACACGAATTACCAGCCACAGATGTCTTTTTGCTCTGCACTATTTCTCCATTCTTTTTCTTTCACGATATCACTATCTGCAATCCAAGAGTGCACAAAAATGAGACAAATTACACTAGAAGAGGCCAAGGGAGGAAAAAAGGAATAATTAGATTTTAACTACTTTGAAATTTAAAAAAAAATTATACACAAAGAGAAATATCTTATATTGTTTCTTAATATATAAAACTTCAAAAGTAGCTTTTTTGTTTTAAATTCCAGCAATGTGCTACATTGTTACTAAAATCATGACTGCATTCAATAGAAAAGCAAATGATTTCCCTAATACGACAGAAGTACAGTAAGCAAAAGTGGTTTTAATGTATGGGTACTACATGAACAATGAAAGAAAAAACAGTTAGACAGTTATTACGGATAATGAATTTCGAGAAGTGTAAATAATTTCAGCGCTGGTAGAAAGACGGCACCAAAAGACAATAAGCAGGTAATTTTAAATGACAAGTAAACAAAATAAACTTTACTGTTAGCTTTGAAGCAGGTGTTATATATTAAACTACCTTAATTCACACACAGAATTAGTGACATAACAGATCAAAAAAGAATAAGAATCAAACTTGCAATATACTAACATTAAAGGAGCTATACATAAATACATTTAAAGATTTTTTTTAAAAAAAAAAAGAGCTCAAAAACACCATTCTAAAAACAGATTTCGAAGAACATCTTGGAAACAAAAGTCATAAACCATAAAAGAAATATTTCATTGAGAATTTTAACGTAAGAACCGTTTCTAATTTTACGTTCTTTACTTAGGTACTCTTATCCCTGAGAGAAGATAGCTTAGTCCAATGTACCAAAAATTATCCTGAAATATTACCATGTCCCTTTAATGAAATTATAGCAATATTCAACTCGGGGAAAGAACATATTGTCTAGCTGCCCGTGTTCGAGCCCAGCTTTAATACAGCAAGCCAAAACACATCAAATGACATTGAATTAAACAGCATTTTGAAATGCCGCAAAAAATGTAAATGCAATTTCGTGGAAGAGCTATTGCAATTACCTACATACTAAAATTTTGACCAAAAATTCAAGAAAACTAAGATACTCGTTTTCTCTTTCGAAGGAATCAAAGTCATATACTAATGTAGGGATGCTCAACTTATTGTACTATAAAACCTATACATAAGAATGAAATTTTGTCAGCTATGCGAGATGTCCAATAGCAAGAAATTCCATAAATTGTGTAATAGAATCTACGTCTAAAAACACACGAAAGGTAAAACACAATTCAATTATTTTACTTTTAGCCTTGAAGAAGGTGTTCTATATTAAACTGTCTTAACTCACATACAGAATTAGTAATAGAATAGCTCAAAATATTGTAAAAATCAAACACGCATTATATAAGCATTAAAAAAAAAATCTACATATATTTATTAGTGTTACAAGGGTTTATTCTGAAATATTATAATGTCACTTTCAGTGAAGTGATAGAAATTTTCACTCAGGGAAGGGACATTCTGTCTGGCTGCCTGGGTTCCATCCCAGCTTCTGTTACAAATGTGTTATAGAAGAATTTTAAAAATCCAGAAATGAAACTTATGAAAAAATTAATGACCATAATTGGTTCTATGATTTAGTCATTCTTACAGACATAATGACAAGAATCTTAAACTTGAGGGGGGAGGAGAACTAAACTAAAGTCTTTGAATTCAAGGTTATTTTAAATTCATTTTAAATCATAATTAATTTAGTGAAAATATTACACAAATAAAAGGAATATACATTTTTACCATAATGTAATGTACGTTTTGCCATTTTGAAAATCTAGAGAACTAAACCATCAAATATAAGAAAACTGAAACAAGCTTTTGGAAAATCTCATCGAGCTTAAATTAGTTTCGAAATTAGATGTTTTGGGTGTATTTAAAATTAGGATTCATTCACTTAAAATCCATTACATAATACTAGTATTTAAGAAAAATGGTAAAAGGTTGCAAATATGTTAAATAACAATTCTACTGATCTAGAAATGGAAATAACTGATTTTCATCCTAATTAAAATCAAGAACATCACAAAAAGCCATTTAAATAGTCCTAGATCAGAAAAATCATGAACTGTGAAACTTTTAAAAAGATAAATTCCTGCTTTCTATCTACTTAAAAATGTGAAAGAGGATTTTCAACATTGAACTTGTTAAAATCAATGTTAAGAAACAGAATAACAAACAAACATCCGAACGACTGCAAGGATTTAGCCATAACATCACATGTACCAGAGGGAGAAAAGAAACTCTCAGAAGAAATGTAGTATTAAATTTCACATTAAAATATGATTTCCCTGTATTTAATTTTCATCTTGCTGAATTTTTTGTAAATAATACAAAGAGTATACCTTTTCTTTAACATTTTATACCACACATTTTTATACTTTGTGTAATGCACTTATAACTGAAATATTAAAAGTGCAATATATAATTGCAGCTGGCCAAAATTCTATAAACTTAAAATTGTCTCCCATTAAGTTAAAGTTGCGAATAACTGCAATAAAAAGGGAAGGAATGCAATTTTATTTCTTTGTCTGTATTTGGTTTCATTTTCATATAGAAAGAGTTAAAAATAGGTTATCTAGGTAACAAAATTTAAATGCACATTTTCAGTAAAAATTACAGAATAACAGATTTTGTTTCCCTGAAGACGCAACACCTCGCTATTCCATCTATGATACAGACTGCATACTGTCATAGAGAAATTCCTTTCTTAAACAGGGAATTCATATACTTTAATCTGTTTTTACACAAGTACTGTTTATGACTAGTCCATGGTCCAAGAGTAAAATACTTTATAGTACACACATCTAAATTTTTATTACTTCAGGTCATCTGTATAGTCTGTTTACCTATCACGACTAAACTCCCAACCTGCATTCCACATAACTCATACGACTCTTCAAGTGCTGTTTCGTAGTCTACCATTTTTAATACGGCAGGTACTTGCTGAGAGCAGACTTGATTTCGCGTATAGCAGTACCTTAAAGGATCCCATTTAATTTGTCCACTGCTATAATTTCATACATACAGGGTCCAACATTCATCCATCAACACCGGAAAGAATTTATCTGCTACTTTAAACAATTTCCAACGACTAAAAATGAAGTCCAAAAAATCTCAAAAGCAAAGGATGCCGAAGAATTTTCACATATGGAAGACAGAGAAGTCAAACAATGAATCAGAAAATTACAAAAGAAGAATTGGGTGCTTATAATACCCCTTGATAATAAAAGCACTCATTACTAAGAAAAGATTTTAACTGAAGATAAGATGAAGGAATTGTTAAATAACACAAAAGTAACGTCTGATCTTCTAGCGAAGATTGATCCAATTAAAGAAAAAACAGGACACTTTAAAAGAGCTGCTGGGAAACGTACTCTTTACAACGACACGGTTACAGTTGCATCAGTCATTCTGATAAGCAAAAGACATCAGCTTTTTCAAAAAATAATTCTGTCATGAAACTATGATAGTAATAAAACATCTCTGATTTGATTTCAAAATTAATTTTTCTTTATCGAATCAATTTTAAATAGATCTTCGCAAATTGGTTCAGAAAACTTCACAATATACTAAAATAGTTCAGATTAAGGGAAAACATAATAAAATATGCTTAAAACAACTAAGAAAAAGCACATTTTGAGCAGCTTTAACAGAAGAAAATTTCGCTCCACTAACTTTCTTTACGAGTACTCATTAAATTTTTATTTACATTTCTTTTTTGCTCAACATTTAACTTTAAATGGTTATAAGAGAACCAGCACTTGATAGAGAGACTCTAAATTCAGACAAAACTGAAACAAAATTTGTTTATACACTGGCAGTGCAATTACACTGACCTGTTGGGAAAAGAAGATCCCATTGGACAAGGAAAATATTAGGCCACACAGAGCGGAAAATGTTTAGCCTCCTCCTCGTAATGCGTAAGGAGGCCACTTGGGAAAAAATTACACTACAGCAGTAATTTTGAAACCACTACGAAGCAAGAGAACTCTAAAAAATTACAGACTTCTGATAATTATAGTGTGATTAACAGTTCGACCTCACTTCGAATATTACAATATAATATAAAGAAAGCACCAATTCAGACACTTCAATACGAAATTCAAAACCTAAGAAATTAATGCATAAATGCTACCCTAAAAATTAAAACATAATATGAAACGTTTATGTCAAATATACAATTAGTAAAACTCCAATATAAAGCAACATGTGAAAAGGCATGTACAAATTATAACATTCAAGCATTTCTAGTGGAAATAAAGTTAATATAAAACACGAATTACCAGCCACAGATGTCTTTTTGCTCTGCACTATTTCTCCATTCTTTTTCTTTCACGATATCACTATCTGCAATCCAAGAGTGCACAAAAATGATGACAAATTACACTAGAAGAGGCCAAGGGAGGAAAAAAGGAATAATTAGATTTTAACTACTTTGAAATTTAAAAAAAAATTATACACAAAGAGAAATATCTTATATTGTTTCTTAATATATAAAACTTCAAAAGTAGCTTTTTTGTTTTAAATTCCAGCAATGTGCTACATTGTTACTAAAATCATGACTGCATTCAATAGAAAAGCAAATGATTTCCCTAATACGACAGAAGTACAGTAAGCAAAAGTGGTTTTAATGTATGGGTACTACATGAACAATGAAAGAAAAAACAGTTAGACAGTTATTACGGATAATGAATTTCGAGAAGTGTAAATAATTTCAGCGCTGGTAGAAAGACGGCACCAAAAGACAATAAGCAGGTAATTTTAAATGACAAGTAAACAAAATAAACTTTACTGTTAGCTTTGAAGCAGGTGTTATATATTAAACTACCTTAATTCACACACAGAATTAGTGACATAACAGATCAAAAAAGAATAAGAATCAAACTTGCAATATACTAACATTAAAGGAGCTATACATAAATACATTTAAAGATTTTTTTTAAAAAAAAAAAGAGCTCAAAAACACCATTCTAAAAACAGATTTCGAAGAACATCTTGGAAACAAAAGTCATAAACCATAAAAGAAATATTTCATTGAGAATTTTAACGTAAGAACCGTTTCTAATTTTACGTTCTTTACTTAGGTACTCTTATCCCTGAGAGAAGATAGCTTAGTCCAATGTACCAAAAATTATCCTGAAATATTACCATGTCCCTTTAATGAAATTATAGCAATATTCAACTCGGGGAAAGAACATATTGTCTAGCTGCCCGTGTTCGAGCCCAGCTTTAATACAGCAAGCCAAAACACATCAAATGACATTGAATTAAACAGCATTTTGAAATGCCGCAAAAAATGTAAATGCAATTTCGTGGAAGAGCTATTGCAATTACCTACATACTAAAATTTTGACCAAAAATTCAAGAAAACTAAGATACTCGTTTTCTCTTTCGAAGGAATCAAAGTCATATACTAATGTAGGGATGCTCAACTTATTGTACTATAAAACCTATACATAAGAATGAAATTTTGTCAGCTATGCGAGATGTCCAATAGCAAGAAATTCCATAAATTGTGTAATAGAATCTACGTCTAAAAACACACGAAAGGTAAAACACAATTCAATTATTTTACTTTTAGCCTTGAAGAAGGTGTTCTATATTAAACTGTCTTAACTCACATACAGAATTAGTAATAGAATAGCTCAAAATATTGTAAAAATCAAACACGCATTATATAAGCATTAAAAAAAAAATCTACATATATTTATTAGTGTTACAAGGGTTTATTCTGAAATATTATAATGTCACTTTCAGTGAAGTGATAGAAATTTTCACTCAGGGAAGGGACATTCTGTCTGGCTGCCTGGGTTCCATCCCAGCTTCTGTTACAAATGTGTTATAGAAGAATTTTAAAAATCCAGAAATGAAACTTATGAAAAAATTAATGACCATAATTGGTTCTATGATTTAGTCATTCTTACAGACATAATGACAAGAATCTTAAACTTGAGGGGGGAGGAGAACTAAACTAAAGTCTTTGAATTCAAGGTTATTTTAAATTCATTTTAAATCATAATTAATTTAGTGAAAATATTACACAAATAAAAGGAATATACATTTTTACCATAATGTAATGTACGTTTTGCCATTTTGAAAATCTAGAGAACTAAACCATCAAATATAAGAAAACTGAAACAAGCTTTTGGAAAATCTCATCGAGCTTAAATTAGTTTCGAAATTAGATGTTTTGGGTGTATTTAAAATTAGGATTCATTCACTTAAAATCCATTACATAATACTAGTATTTAAGAAAAATGGTAAAAGGTTGCAAATATGTTAAATAACAATTCTACTGATCTAGAAATGGAAATAACTGATTTTCATCCTAATTAAAATCAAGAACATCACAAAAAGCCATTTAAATAGTCCTAGATCAGAAAAATCATGAACTGTGAAACTTTTAAAAAGATAAATTCCTGCTTTCTATCTACTTAAAAATGTGAAAGAGGATTTTCAACATTGAACTTGTTAAAATCAATGTTAAGAAACAGAATAACAAACAAACATCCGAACGACTGCAAGGATTTAGCCATAACATCACATGTACCAGAGGGAGAAAAGAAACTCTCAGAAGAAATGTAGTATTAAATTTCACATTAAAATATGATTTCCCTGTATTTAATTTTCATCTTGCTGAATTTTTTGTAAATAATACAAAGAGTATACCTTTTCTTTAACATTTTATACCACACATTTTTATACTTTGTGTAATGCACTTATAACTGAAATATTAAAAGTGCAATATATAATTGCAGCTGGCCAAAATTCTATAAACTTAAAATTGTCTCCCATTAAGTTAAAGTTGCGAATAACTGCAATAAAAAGGGAAGGAATGCAATTTTATTTCTTTGTCTGTATTTGGTTTCATTTTCATATAGAAAGAGTTAAAAATAGGTTATCTAGGTAACAAAATTTAAATGCACATTTTCAGTAAAAATTACAGAATAACAGATTTTGTTTCCCTGAAGACGCAACACCTCGCTATTCCATCTATGATACAGACTGCATACTGTCATAGAGAAATTCCTTTCTTAAACAGGGAATTCATATACTTTAATCTGTTTTTACACAAGTACTGTTTATGACTAGTCCATGGTCCAAGAGTAAAATACTTTATAGTACACACATCTAAATTTTTATTACTTCAGGTCATCTGTATAGTCTGTTTACCTATCACGACTAAACTCCCAACCTGCATTCCACATAACTCATACGACTCTTCAAGTGCTGTTTCGTAGTCTACCATTTTTAATACGGCAGGTACTTGCTGAGAGCAGACTTGATTTCGCGTATAGCAGTACCTTAAAGGATCCCATTTAATTTGTCCACTGCTATAATTTCATACATACAGGGTCCAACATTCATCCATCAACACCGGAAAGAATTTATCTGCTACTTTAAACAATTTCCAACGACTAAAAATGAAGTCCAAAAAATCTCAAAAGCAAAGGATGCCGAAGAATTTTCACATATGGAAGACAGAGAAGTCAAACAATGAATCAGAAAATTACAAAAGAAGAATTGGGTGCTTATAATACCCCTTGATAATAAAAGCACTCATTACTAAGAAAAGATTTTAACTGAAGATAAGATGAAGGAATTGTTAAATAACACAAAAGTAACGTCTGATCTTCTAGCGAAGATTGATCCAATTAAAGAAAAAACAGGACACTTTAAAAGAGCTGCTGGGAAACGTACTCTTTACAACGACACGGTTACAGTTGCATCAGTCATTCTGATAAGCAAAAGACATCAGCTTTTTCAAAAAATAATTCTGTCATGAAACTATGATAGTAATAAAACATCTCTGATTTGATTTCAAAATTAATTTTTCTTTATCGAATCAATTTTAAATAGATCTTCGCAAATTGGTTCAGAAAACTTCACAATATACTAAAATAGTTCAGATTAAGGGGAAAACATAATAAAATATGCTTAAAACAACTAAGAAAAAGCACATTTTGAGCAGCTTTAACAGAAGAAAATTTCGCTCCACTAACTTTCTTTACGAGTACTCATTAAATTTTTATTTACATTTCTTTTTTGCTCAACATTTAACTTTAAATGGTTATAAGAGAACCAGCACTTGATAGAGAGACTCTAAATTCAGACAAAACTGAAACAAAATTTGTTTATACACTGGCAGTGCAATTACACTGACCTGTTGGGAAAAGAAGATCCCATTGGACAAGGAAAATATTAGGCCACACAGAGCGGAAAATGTTTAGCCTCCTCCTCGTAATGAGTAAGGAGGCCACTTGGGAAAAAATTACACTACAGCAGTAATTTTGAAACCACTACGAAGCAAGAGAACTCTAAAAAATTACAGACTTCTGATAATTATAGTGTGATTAACAGTTCGACCTCACTTCGAATATTACAATATAATATAAAGAAAGCACCAATTCAGACACTTCAATACGAAATTCAAAACCTAAGAAATTAATGCATAAATGCTACCCTAAAAATTAAAACATAATATGAAACGTTTATGTCAAATATACAATTAGTAAAACTCCAATATAAAGCAACATGTGAAAAGGCATGTACAAATTATAACATTCAAGCATTTCTAGTGGAAATAAAGTTAATATAAAACACGAATTACCAGCCACAGATGTCTTTTTGCTCTGCACTATTTCTCCATTCTTTTTCTTTCACGATATCACTATCTGCAATCCAAGAGTGCACAAAAATGAGACAAATTACACTAGAAGAGGCCAAGGGAGGAAAAAAGGAATAATTAGATTTTAACTACTTTGAAATTTAAAAAAAAATTATACACAAAGAGAAATATCTTATATTGTTTCTTAATATATAAAACTTCAAAAGTAGCTTTTTTGTTTTAAATTCCAGCAATGTGCTACATTGTTACTAAAATCATGACTGCATTCAATAGAAAAGCAAATGATTTCCCTAATACGACAGAAGTACAGTAAGCAAAAGTGGTTTTAATGTATGGGTACTACATGAACAATGAAAGAAAAAACAGTTAGACAGTTATTACGGATAATGAATTTCGAG
The DNA here is from genome assembly GCF_044657685.1 of Stegodyphus dumicola. Taxonomy (NCBI): domain Eukaryota; kingdom Metazoa; phylum Arthropoda; class Arachnida; order Araneae; family Eresidae; genus Stegodyphus; species Stegodyphus dumicola. The sequence continues at coordinate 135,966,166 of NC_140781.1, read as the reverse complement.
AAGTGTAAATAATTTCAGCGCTGGTAGAAAGACGGCACCAAAAGACAATAAGCAGGTAATTTTAAATGACAAGTAAACAAAATAAACTTTACTGTTAGCTTTGAAGCAGGTGTTATATATTAAACTACCTTAATTCACACACAGAATTAGTGACATAACAGATCAAAAAAGAATAAGAATCAAACTTGCAATATACTAACATTAAAGGAGCTATACATAAATACATTTAAAGATTTTTTTTAAAAAAAAAAAGAGCTCAAAAACACCATTCTAAAAACAGATTTCGAAGAACATCTTGGAAACAAAAGTCATAAACCATAAAAGAAATATTTCATTGAGAATTTTAACGTAAGAACCGTTTCTAATTTTACGTTCTTTACTTAGGTACTCTTATCCCTGAGAGAAGATAGCTTAGTCCAATGTACCAAAAATTATCCTGAAATATTACCATGTCCCTTTAATGAAATTATAGCAATATTCAACTCGGGGAAAGAACATATTGTCTAGCTGCCCGTGTTCGAGCCCAGCTTTAATACAGCAAGCCAAAACACATCAAATGACATTGAATTAAACAGCATTTTGAAATGCCGCAAAAAATGTAAATGCAATTTCGTGGAAGAGCTATTGCAATTACCTACATACTAAAATTTTGACCAAAAATTCAAGAAAACTAAGATACTCGTTTTCTCTTTCGAAGGAATCAAAGTCATATACTAATGTAGGGATGCTCAACTTATTGTACTATAAAACCTATACATAAGAATGAAATTTTGTCAGCTATGCGAGATGTCCAATAGCAAGAAATTCCATAAATTGTGTAATAGAATCTACGTCTAAAAACACACGAAAGGTAAAACACAATTCAATTATTTTACTTTTAGCCTTGAAGAAGGTGTTCTATATTAAACTGTCTTAACTCACATACAGAATTAGTAATAGAATAGCTCAAAATATTGTAAAAATCAAACACGCATTATATAAGCATTAAAAAAAAAATCTACATATATTTATTAGTGTTACAAGGGTTTATTCTGAAATATTATAATGTCACTTTCAGTGAAGTGATAGAAATTTTCACTCAGGGAAGGGACATTCTGTCTGGCTGCCTGGGTTCCATCCCAGCTTCTGTTACAAATGTGTTATAGAAGAATTTTAAAAATCCAGAAATGAAACTTATGAAAAAATTAATGACCATAATTGGTTCTATGATTTAGTCATTCTTACAGACATAATGACAAGAATCTTAAACTTGAGGGGGGAGGAGAACTAAACTAAAGTCTTTGAATTCAAGGTTATTTTAAATTCATTTTAAATCATAATTAATTTAGTGAAAATATTACACAAATAAAAGGAATATACATTTTTACCATAATGTAATGTACGTTTTGCCATTTTGAAAATCTAGAGAACTAAACCATCAAATATAAGAAAACTGAAACAAGCTTTTGGAAAATCTCATCGAGCTTAAATTAGTTTCGAAATTAGATGTTTTGGGTGTATTTAAAATTAGGATTCATTCACTTAAAATCCATTACATAATACTAGTATTTAAGAAAAATGGTAAAAGGTTGCAAATATGTTAAATAACAATTCTACTGATCTAGAAATGGAAATAACTGATTTTCATCCTAATTAAAATCAAGAACATCACAAAAAGCCATTTAAATAGTCCTAGATCAGAAAAATCATGAACTGTGAAACTTTTAAAAAGATAAATTCCTGCTTTCTATCTACTTAAAAATGTGAAAGAGGATTTTCAACATTGAACTTGTTAAAATCAATGTTAAGAAACAGAATAACAAACAAACATCCGAACGACTGCAAGGATTTAGCCATAACATCACATGTACCAGAGGGAGAAAAGAAACTCTCAGAAGAAATGTAGTATTAAATTTCACATTAAAATATGATTTCCCTGTATTTAATTTTCATCTTGCTGAATTTTTTGTAAATAATACAAAGAGTATACCTTTTCTTTAACATTTTATACCACACATTTTTATACTTTGTGTAATGCACTTATAACTGAAATATTAAAAGTGCAATATATAATTGCAGCTGGCCAAAATTCTATAAACTTAAAATTGTCTCCCATTAAGTTAAAGTTGCGAATAACTGCAATAAAAAGGGAAGGAATGCAATTTTATTTCTTTGTCTGTATTTGGTTTCATTTTCATATAGAAAGAGTTAAAAATAGGTTATCTAGGTAACAAAATTTAAATGCACATTTTCAGTAAAAATTACAGAATAACAGATTTTGTTTCCCTGAAGACGCAACACCTCGCTATTCCATCTATGATACAGACTGCATACTGTCATAGAGAAATTCCTTTCTTAAACAGGGAATTCATATACTTTAATCTGTTTTTACACAAGTACTGTTTATGACTAGTCCATGGTCCAAGAGTAAAATACTTTATAGTACACACATCTAAATTTTTATTACTTCAGGTCATCTGTATAGTCTGTTTACCTATCACGACTAAACTCCCAACCTGCATTCCACATAACTCATACGACTCTTCAAGTGCTGTTTCGTAGTCTACCATTTTTAATACGGCAGGTACTTGCTGAGAGCAGACTTGATTTCGCGTATAGCAGTACCTTAAAGGATCCCATTTAATTTGTCCACTGCTATAATTTCATACATACAGGGTCCAACATTCATCCATCAACACCGGAAAGAATTTATCTGCTACTTTAAACAATTTCCAACGACTAAAAATGAAGTCCAAAAAATCTCAAAAGCAAAGGATGCCGAAGAATTTTCACATATGGAAGACAGAGAAGTCAAACAATGAATCAGAAAATTACAAAAGAAGAATTGGGTGCTTATAATACCCCTTGATAATAAAAGCACTCATTACTAAGAAAAGATTTTAACTGAAGATAAGATGAAGGAATTGTTAAATAACAAAAAAGTAACGTCTGATCTTCTAGCGAAGATTGATCCAATTAAAGAAAAAACAGGACACTTTAAAAGAGCTGCTGGGAAACGTACTCTTTACAACGACACGGTTACAGTTGCATCAGTCATTCTGATAAGCAAAAGACATCAGCTTTTTCAAAAAATAATTCTGTCATGAAACTATGATAGTAATAAAACATCTCTGATTTGATTTCAAAATTAATTTTTCTTTATCGAATCAATTTTAAATAGATCTTCGCAAATTGGTTCAGAAAACTTCACAATATACTAAAATAGTTCAGATTAAGGGGAAAACATAATAAAATATGCTTAAAACAACTAAGAAAAAGCACATTTTGAGCAGCTTTAACAGAAGAAAATTTCGCTCCACTAACTTTCTTTACGAGTACTCATTAAATTTTTATTTACATTTCTTTTTTGCTCAACATTTAACTTTAAATGGTTATAAGAGAACCAGCACTTGATAGAGAGACTCTAAATTCAGACAAAACTGAAACAAAATTTGTTTATACACTGGCAGTGCAATTACACTGACCTGTTGGGAAAAGAAGATCCCATTGGACAAGGAAAATATTAGGCCACACAGAGCGGAAAATGTTTAGCCTCCTCCTCGTAATGCGTAAGGAGGCCACTTGGGAAAAAATTACACTACAGCAGTAATTTTGAAACCACTACGAAGCAAGAGAACTCTAAAAAATTACAGACTTCTGATAATTATAGTGTGATTAACAGTTCGACCTCACTTCGAATATTACAATATAATATAAAGAAAGCACCAATTCAGACACTTCAATACGAAATTCAAAACCTAAGAAATTAATGCATAAATGCTACCCTAAAAATTAAAACATAATATGAAACGTTTATGTCAAATATACAATTAGTAAAACTCCAATATAAAGCAACATGTGAAAAAGCATGTACAAATTATAACATTCAAGCATTTCTAGTGGAAATAAAGTTAATATAAAACACGAATTACCAGCCACAGATGTCTTTTTGCTCTGCACTATTTCTCCATTCTTTTTCTTTCACGATATCACTATCTGCAATCCAAGAGTGCACAAAAATGATGACAAATTACACTAGAAGAGGCCAAGGGAGGAAAAAAGGAATAATTAGATTTTAACTACTTTGAAATTTAAAAAAAAATTATACACAAAGAGAAATATCTTATATTGTTTCTTAATATATAAAACTTCAAAAGTAGCTTTTTTGTTTTAAATTCCAGCAATGTGCTACATTGTTACTAAAATCATGACTGCATTCAATAGAAAAGCAAATGATTTCCCTAATACGACAGAAGTACAGTAAGCAAAAGTGGTTTTAATGTATGGGTACTACATGAACAATGAAAGAAAAAACAGTTAGACAGTTATTACGGATAATGAATTTCGAGAAGTGTAAATAATTTCAGCGCTGGTAGAAAGACGGCACCAAAAGACAATAAGCAGGTAATTTTAAATGACAAGTAAACAAAATAAACTTTACTGTTAGCTTTGAAGCAGGTGTTATATATTAAACTACCTTAATTCACACACAGAATTAGTGACATAACAGATCAAAAAAGAGTAAGAATCAAACTTGCAATATACTAACATTAAAGGAGCTATACATAAATACATTTAAAGATTTTTTTTAAAAAAAAAAAGAGCTCAAAAACACCATTCTAAAAACAGATTTCGAAGAACATCTTGGAAACAAAAGTCATAAACCATAAAAGAAATATTTCATTGAGAATTTTAACGTAAGAACCGTTTCTAATTTTATGTTCTTTACTTAGGTACTCTTATCCCTGAGAGAAGATAGCTTAGTCCAATGTACCAAAAATTATCCTGAAATATTACCATGTCCCTTTAATGAAATTATAGCAATATTCAACTCGGGGAAAGAACATATTGTCTAGCTGCCCGTGTTCGAGCCCAGCTTTAATACAGCAAGCCAAAACACATCAAATGACATTGAATTAAACAGCATTTTGAAATGCCGCAAAAAATGTAAATGCAATTTCGTGGAAGAGCTATTGCAATTACCTACATACTAAAATTTTGACCAAAAATTCAAGAAAACTAAGATACTCGTTTTCTCTTTCGAAGGAATCAAAGTCATATACTAATGTAGGGATGCTCAACTTATTGTACTATAAAACCTATACATAAGAATGAAATTTTGTCAGCTATGCGAGATGTCCAATAGCAAGAAATTCCATAAATTGTGTAATAGAATCTACGTCTAAAAACACACGAAAGGTAAAACACAATTCAATTATTTTACTTTTAGCCTTGAAGAAGGTGTTCTATATTAAACTGTCTTAACTCACATACAGAATTAGTAATAGAATAGCTCAAAATATTGTAAAAATCAAACACGCATTATATAAGCATTAAAAAAAAAATCTACATATATTTATTAGTGTTACAAGGGTTTATTCTGAAATATTATAATGTCACTTTCAGTGAAGTGATAGAAATTTTCACTCAGGGAAGGGACATTCTGTCTGGCTGCCTGGGTTCCATCCCAGCTTCTGTTACAAATGTGTTATAGAAGAATTTTAAAAATCCAGAAATGAAACTTATGAAAAAATTAATGACCATAATTGGTTCTATGATTTAGTCATTCTTACAGACATAATGACAAGAATCTTAAACTTGAGGGGGGAGGAGAACTAAACTAAAGTCTTTGAATTCAAGGTTATTTTAAATTCATTTTAAATCATAATTAATTTAGTGAAAATATTACACAAATAAAAGGAATATACATTTTTACCATAATGTAATGTACGTTTTGCCATTTTGAAAATCTAGAGAACTAAACCATCAAATATAAGAAAACTGAAACAAGCTTTTGGAAAATCTCATCGAGCTTAAATTAGTTTCGAAATTAGATGTTTTGGGTGTATTTAAAATTAGGATTCATTCACTTAAAATCCATTACATAATACTAGTATTTAAGAAAAATGGTAAAAGGTTGCAAATATGTTAAATAACAATTCTACTGATCTAGAAATGGAAATAACTGATTTTCATCCTAATTAAAATCAAGAACATCACAAAAAGCCATTTAAATAGTCCTAGATCAGAAAAATCATGAACTGTTAAACTTTTAAAAAGATAAATTCCTGCTTTCTATCTACTTAAAAATGTGAAAGAGGATTTTCAACATTGAACTTGTTAAAATCAATGTTAAGAAACAGAATAACAAACAAACATCCGAACGACTGCAAGGATTTAGCCATAACATCACATGTACCAGAGGGAGAAAAGAAACTCTCAGAAGAAATGTAGTATTAAATTTCACATTAAAATATGATTTCCCTGTATTTAATTTTCATCTTGCTGAATTTTTTGTAAATAATACAAAGAGTATACCTTTTCTTTAACATTTTATACCACACATTTTTATACTTTGTGTAATGCACTTATAACTGAAATATTAAAAGTGCAATATATAATTGCAGCTGGCCAAAATTCTATAAACTTAAAATTGTCTCCCATTAAGTTAAAGTTGCGAATAACTGCAATAAAAAGGGAAGGAATGCAATTTTATTTCTTTGTCTGTATTTGGTTTCATTTTCATATAGAAAGAGTTAAAAATAGGTTATCTAGGTAACAAAATTTAAATGCACATTTTCAGTAAAAATTACAGAATAACAGATTTTGTTTCCCTGAAGACGCAACACCTCGCTATTCCATCTATGATACAGACTGCATACTGTCATAGAGAAATTCCTTTCTTAAACAGGGAATTCATATACTTTAATCTGTTTTTACACAAGTACTGTTTATGACTAGTCCATGGTCCAAGAGTAAAATACTTTATAGTACACACATCTAAATTTTTATTACTTCAGGTCATCTGTATAGTCTGTTTACCTATCACGACTAAACTCCCAACCTGCATTCCACATAACTCATACGACTCTTCAAGTGCTGTTTCGTAGTCTACCATTTTTAATACGGCAGGTACTTGCTGAGAGCAGACTTGATTTCGCGTATAGCAGTACCTTAAAGGATCCCATTTAATTTGTCCACTGCTATAATTTCATACATACAGGGTCCAACATTCATCCATCAACACCGGAAAGAATTTATCTGCTACTTTAAACAATTTCCAACGACTAAAAATGAAGTCCAAAAAATCTCAAAAGCAAAGGATGCCGAAGAATTTTCACATATGGAAGACAGAGAAGTCAAACAATGAATCAGAAAATTACAAAAGAAGAATTGGGTGCTTATAATACCCCTTGATAATAAAAGCACTCATTACTAAGAAAAGATTTTAACTGAAGATAAGATGAAGGAATTGTTAAATAACACAAAAGTAACGTCTGATCTTCTAGCGAAGATTGATCCAATTAAAGAAAAAACAGGACACTTTAAAAGAGCTGCTGGGAAACGTACTCTTTACAACGACACGGTTACAGTTGCATCAGTCATTCTGATAAGCAAAAGACATCAGCTTTTTCAAAAAATAATTCTGTCATGAAACTATGATAGTAATAAAACATCTCTGATTTGATTTCAAAATTAATTTTTCTTTATCGAATCAATTTTAAATAGATCTTCGCAAATTGGTTCAGAAAACTTCACAATATACTAAAATAGTTCAGATTAAGGGAAAACATAATAAAATATGCTTAAAACAACTAAGAAAAAGCACATTTTGAGCAGCTTTAACAGAAGAAAATTTCGCTCCACTAACTTTCTTTACGAGTACTCATTAAATTTTTATTTACATTTCTTTTTTGCTCAACATTTAACTTTAAATGGTTATAAGAGAACCAGCACTTGATAGAGAGACTCTAAATTCAGACAAAACTGAAACAAAATTTGTTTATACACTGGCAGTGCAATTACACTGACCTGTTGGGAAAAGAAGATCCCATTGGACAAGGAAAATATTAGGCCACACAGAGCGGAAAATGTTTAGCCTCCTCCTCGTAATGCGTAAGGAGGCCACTTGGGAAAAAATTACACTACAGCAGTAATTTTGAAACCACTACGAAGCAAGAGAACTCTAAAAAATTACAGACTTCTGATAATTATAGTGTGATTAACAGTTCGACCTCACTTCGAATATTACAATATAATATAAAGAAAGCACCAATTCAGACACTTCAATACGAAATTCAAAACCTAAGAAATTAATGCATAAATGCTACCCTAAAAATTAAAACATAATATGAAACGTTTATGTCAAATATACAATTAGTAAAACTCCAATATAAAGCAACATGTGAAAAAGCATGTACAAATTATAACATTCAAGCATTTCTAGTGGAAATAAAGTTAATATAAAACACGAATTACCAGCCACAGATGTCTTTTTGCTCTGCACTATTTCTCCATTCTTTTTCTTTCACGATATCACTATCTGCAATCCAAGAGTGCACAAAAATGATGACAAATTACACTAGAAGAGGCCAAGGGAGGAAAAAAGGAATAATTAGATTTTAACTACTTTGAAATTTAAAAAAAAATTATACACAAAGAGAAATATCTTATATTGTTTCTTAATATATAAAACTTCAAAAGTAGCTTTTTTGTTTTAAATTCCAGCAATGTGCTACATTGTTACTAAAATCATGACTGCATTCAATAGAAAAGCAAATGATTTCCCTAATACGACAGAAGTACAGTAAGCAAAAGTGGTTTTAATGTATGGGTACTACATGAACAATGAAAGAAAAAACAGTTAGACAGTTATTACGGATAATGAATTTCGAGAAGTGTAAATAATTTCAGCGCTGGTAGAAAGACGGCACCAAAAGACAATAAGCAGGTAATTTTAAATGACAAGTAAACAAAATAAACTTTACTGTTAGCTTTGAAGCAGGTGTTATATATTAAACTACCTTAATTCACACACAGAATTAGTGACATAACAGATCAAAAAAGAGTAAGAATCAAACTTGCAATATACTAACATTAAAGGAGCTATACATAAATACATTTAAAGATTTTTTTTTAAAAAAAAAAGAGCTCAAAAACACCATTCTAAAAACAGATTTCGAAGAACATCTTGGAAACAAAAGTCATAAACCATAAAAGAAATATTTCATTGAGAATTTTAACGTAAGAACCGTTTCTAATTTTACGTTCTTTACTTAGGTACTCTTATCCCTGAGAGAAGATAGCTTAGTCCAATGTACCAAAAATTATCCTGAAATATTACCATGTCCCTTTAATGAAATTATAGCAATATTCAACTCGGGGAAAGAACATATTGTCTAGCTGCCCGTGTTCGAGCCCAGCTTTAATACAGCAAGCCAAAACACATCAAATGACATTGAATTAAACAGCATTTTGAAATGCCGCAAAAAATGTAAATGCAATTTCGTGGAAGAGCTATTGCAATTACCTACATACTAAAATTTTGACCAAAAATTCAAGAAAACTAAGATACTCGTTTTCTCTTTCGAAGGAATCAAAGTCATATACTAATGTAGGGATGCTCAACTTATTGTACTATAAAACCTATACATAAGAATGAAATTTTGTCAGCTATGCGAGATGTCCAATAGCAAGAAATTCCATAAATTGTGTAATAGAATCTACGTCTAAAAACACACGAAAGGTAAAACACAATTCAATTATTTTACTTTTAGCCTTGAAGAAGGTGTTCTATATTAAACTGTCTTAACTCACATACAGAATTAGTAATAGAATAGCTCAAAATATTGTAAAAATCAAACACGCATTATATAAGCATTAAAAAAAAAATCTACATATATTTATTAGTGTTACAAGGGTTTATTCTGAAATATTATAATGTCACTTTCAGTGAAGTGATAGAAATTTTCACTCAGGGAAGGGACATTCTGTCTGGCTGCCTGGGTTCCATCCCAGCTTCTGTTACAAATGTGTTATAGAAGAATTTTAAAAATCCAGAAATGAAACTTATGAAAAAATTAATGACCATAATTGGTTCTATGATTTAGTCATTCTTACAGACATAATGACAAGAATCTTAAACTTGAGGGGGGAGGAGAACTAAACTAAAGTCTTTGAATTCAAGGTTATTTTAAATTCATTTTAAATCATAATTAATTTAGTGAAAATATTACACAAATAAAAGGAATATACATTTTTACCATAATGTAATGTACGTTTTGCCATTTTGAAAATCTAGAGAACTAAACCATCAAATATAAGAAAACTGAAACAAGCTTTTGGAAAATCTCATCGAGCTTAAATTAGTTTCGAAATTAGATGTTTTGGGTGTATTTAAAATTAGGATTCATTCACTTAAAATCCATTACATAATACTAGTATTTAAGAAAAATGGTAAAAGGTTGCAAATATGTTAAATAACAATTCTACTGATCTAGAAATGGAAATAACTGATTTTCATCCTAATTAAAATCAAGAACATCACAAAAAGCCATTTAAATAGTCCTAGATCAGAAAAATCATGAACTGTTAAACTTTTAAAAAGATAAATTCCTGCTTTCTATCTACTTAAAAATGTGAAAGAGGATTTTCAACATTGAACTTGTTAAAATCAATGTTAAGAAACAGAATAACAAACAAACATCCGAACGACTGCAAGGATTTAGCCATAACATCACATGTACCAGAGGGAGAAAAGAAACTCTCAGAAGAAATGTAGTATTAAATTTCACATTAAAATATGATTTCCCTGTATTTAATTTTCATCTTGCTGAATTTTTTGTAAATAATACAAAGAGTATACCTTTTCTTTAACATTTTATACCACACATTTTTATACTTTGTGTAATGCACTTATAACTGAAATATTAAAAGTGCAATATATAATTGCAGCTGGCCAAAATTCTATAAACTTAAAATTGTCTCCCATTAAGTTAAAGTTGCGAATAACTGCAATAAAAAGGGAAGGAATGCAATTTTATTTCTTTGTCTGTATTTGGTTTCATTTTCATATAGAAAGAGTTAAAAATAGGTTATCTAGGTAACAAAATTTAAATGCACATTTTCAGTAAAAATTACAGAATAACAGATTTTGTTTCCCTGAAGACGCAACACCTCGCTATTCCATCTATGATACAGACTGCATACTGTCATAGAGAAATTCCTTTCTTAAACAGGGAATTCATATACTTTAATCTGTTTTTACACAAGTACTGTTTATGACTAGTCCATGGTCCAAGAGTAAAATACTTTATAGTACACACATCTAAATTTTTATTACTTCAGGTCATCTGTATAGTCTGTTTACCTATCACGACTAAACTCCCAACCTGCATTCCACATAACTCATACGACTCTTCAAGTGCTGTTTCGTAGTCTACCATTTTTAATACGGCAGGTACTTGCTGAGAGCAGACTTGATTTCGCGTATAGCAGTACCTTAAAGGATCCCATTTAATTTGTCCACTGCTATAATTTCATACATACAGGGTCCAACATTCATCCATCAACACCGGAAAGAATTTATCTGCTACTTTAAACAATTTCCAACGACTAAAAATGAAGTCCAAAAAATCTCAAAAGCAAAGGATGCCGAAGAATTTTCACATATGGAAGACAGAGAAGTCAAACAATGAATCAGAAAATTACAAAAGAAGAATTGGGTGCTTATAATACCCCTTGATAATAAAAGCACTCATTACTAAGAAAAGATTTTAACTGAAGATAAGATGAAGGAATTGTTAAATAACACAAAAGTAACGTCTGATCTTCTAGCGAAGATTGATCCAATTAAAGAAAAAACAGGACACTTTAAAAGAGCTGCTGGGAAACGTACTCTTTACAACGACACGGTTACAGTTGAATCAGTCATTCTGATAAGCAAAAGACATCAGCTTTTTCAAAAAATAATTCTGTCATGAAACTATGATAGTAATAAAACATCTCTGATTTGATTTCAAAATTAATTTTTCTTTATCGAATCAATTTTAAATAGATCTTCGCAAATTGGTTCAGAAAACTTCACAATATACTAAAATAGTTCAGATTAAGGGAAAACATAATAAAATATGCTTAAAACAACTAAGAAAAAGCACATTTTGAGCAGCTTTAACAGAAGAAAATTTCGCTCCACTAACTTTCTTTACGAGTACTCATTAAATTTTTATTTACATTTCTTTTTTGCTCAACATTTAACTTTAAATGGTTATAAGAGAACCAGCACTTGATAGAGAGACTCTAAATTCAGACAAAACTGAAACAAAATTTGTTTATACACTGGCAGTGCAATTACACTGACCTGTTGGGAAAAGAAGATCCCATTGGACAAGGAAAATATTAGGCCACACAGAGCGGAAAATGTTTAGCCTCCTCCTCGTAATGAGTAAGGAGGCCACTTGGGAAAAAATTACACTACAGCAGTAATTTTGAAACCACTACGAAGCAAGAGAACTCTAAAAAATTACAGACTTCTGATAATTATAGTGTGATTAACAGTTCGACCTCACTTCGAATATTACAATATAATATAAAGAAAGCACCAATTCAGACACTTCAATACGAAATTCAAAACCTAAGAAATTAATGCATAAATGCTACCCTAAAAATTAAAACATAATATGAAACGTTTATGTCAAATATACAATTAGTAAAACTCCAATATAAAGCAACATGTGAAAAGGCATGTACAAATTATAACATTCAAGCATTTCTAGTGGAAATAAAGTTAATATAAAACACGAATTACCAGCCACAGATGTCTTTTTGCTCTGCACTATTTCTCCATTCTTTTTCTTTCACGATATCACTATCTGCAATCCAAGAGTGCACAAAAATGAGACAAATTACACTAGAAGAGGCCAAGGGAGGAAAAAAGGAATAATTAGATTTTAACTACTTTGAAATTTAAAAAAAAATTATACACAAAGAGAAATATCTTATATTGTTTCTTAATATATAAAACTTCAAAAGTAGCTTTTTTGTTTTAAATTCCAGCAATGTGCTACATTGTTACTAAAATCATGACTGCATTCAATAGAAAAGCAAATGATTTCCCTAATACGACAGAAGTACAGTAAGCAAAAGTGGTTTTAATGTATGGGTACTACATGAACAATGAAAGAAAAAACAGTTAGACAGTTATTACGGATAATGAATTTCGAGAAGTGTAAATAATTTCAGCGCTGGTAGAAAGACGGCACCAAAAGACAATAAGCAGGTAATTTTAAATGACAAGTAAACAAAATAAACTTTACTGTTAGCTTTGAAGCAGGTGTTATATATTAAACTACCTTAATTCACACACAGAATTAGTGACATAACAGATCAAAAAAGAATAAGAATCAAACTTGCAATATACTAACATTAAAGGAGCTATACATAAATACATTTAAAGATTTTTTTAAAAAAAAAAAAAAGAGCTCAAAAACACCATTCTAAAAACAGATTTCGAAGAACATCTTGGAAACAAAAGTCATAAACCATAAAAGAAATATTTCATTGAGAATTTTAACGTAAGAACCGTTTCTAATTTTACGTTCTTTACTTAGGTACTCTTATCCCTGAGAGAAGATAGCTTAGTCCAATGTACCAAAAATTATCCTGAAATATTACCATGTCCCTTTAATGAAATTATAGCAATATTCAACTCGGGGAAAGAACATATTGTCTAGCTGCCCGTGTTCGAGCCCAGCTTTAATACAGCAAGCCAAAACACATCAAATGACATTGAATTAAACAGCATTTTGAAATGCCGCAAAAAATGTAAATGCAATTTCGTGGAAGAGCTATTGCAATTACCTACATACTAAAATTTTGACCAAAAATTCAAGAAAACTAAGATACTCGTTTTCTCTTTCGAAGGAATCAAAGTCATATACTAATGTAGGGATGCTCAACTTATTGTACTATAAAACCTATACATAAGAATGAAATTTTGTCAGCTATGCGAGATGTCCAATAGCAAGAAATTCCATAAATTGTGTAATAGAATCTACGTCTAAAAACACACGAAAGGTAAAACACAATTCAATTATTTTACTTTTAGCCTTGAAGAAGGTGTTCTATATTAAACTGTCTTAACTCACATACAGAATTAGTAATAGAATAGCTCAAAATATTGTAAAAATCAAACACGCATTATATAAGCATTAAAAAAAAAATCTACATATATTTATTAGTGTTACAAGGGTTTATTCTGAAATATTATAATGTCACTTTCAGTGAAGTGATAGAAATTTTCACTCAGGGAAGGGACATTCTGTCTGGCTGCCTGGGTTCCATCCCAGCTTCTGTTACAAATGTGTTATAGAAGAATTTTAAAAATCCAGAAATGAAACTTATGAAAAAATTAATGACCATAATTGGTTCTATGATTTAGTCATTCTTACAGACATAATGACAAGAATCTTAAACTTGAGGGGGGAGGAGAACTAAACTAAAGTCTTTGAATTCAAGGTTATTTTAAATTCATTTTAAATCATAATTAATTTAGTGAAAATATTACACAAATAAAAGGAATATACATTTTTACCATAATGTAATGTACGTTTTGCCATTTTGAAAATCTAGAGAACTAAACCATCAAATATAAGAAAACTGAAACAAGCTTTTGGAAAATCTCATCGAGCTTAAATTAGTTTCGAAATTAGATGTTTTGGGTGTATTTAAAATTAGGATTCATTCACTTAAAATCCATTACATAATACTAGTATTTAAGAAAAATGGTAAAAGGTTGCAAATATGTTAAATAACAATTCTACTGATCTAGAAATGGAAATAACTGATTTTCATCCTAATTAAAATCAAGAACATCACAAAAAGCCATTTAAATAGTCCTAGATCAGAAAAATCATGAACTGTGAAACTTTTAAAAAGATAAATTCCTGCTTTCTATCTACTTAAAAATGTGAAAGAGGATTTTCAACATTGAACTTGTTAAAATCAATGTTAAGAAACAGAATAACAAACAAACATCCGAACGACTGCAAGGATTTAGCCATAACATCACATGTACCAGAGGGAGAAAAGAAACTCTCAGAAGAAATGCAGTATTAAATTTCACATTAAAATATGATTTCCCTGTATTTAATTTTCATCTTGCTGAATTTTTTGTAAATAATACAAAGAGTATACCTTTTCTTTAACATTTTATACCACACATTTTTATACTTTGTGTAATGCACTTATAACTGAAATATTAAAAGTGCAATATATAATTGCAGCTGGCCAAAATTCTATAAACTTAAAATTGTCTCCCATTAAGTTAAAGTTGCGAATAACTGCAATAAAAAGGGAAGGAATGCAATTTTATTTCTTTGTCTGTATTTGGTTTCATTTTCATATAGAAAGAGTTAAAAATAGGTTATCTAGGTAACAAAATTTAAATGCACATTTTCAGTAAAAATTACAGAATAGCAGATTTTGTTTCCCTGAAGACGCAACACCTCGCTATTCCATCTATGATACAGACTGCATACTGTCATAGAGAAATTCCTTTCTTAAACAGGGAATTCATATACTTTAATCTGTTTTTACACAAGTACTGTTTATGACTAGTCCATGGTCCAAGAGTAAAATACTTTATAGTACACACATCTAAATTTTTATTACTTCAGGTCATCTGTATAGTCTGTTTACCTATCACGACTAAACTCCCAACCTGCATTCCACATAACTCATACGACTCTTCAAGTGCTGTTTCGTAGTCTACCATTTTTAATACGGCAGGTACTTGCTGAGAGCAGACTTGATTTCGCGTATAGCAGTACCTTAAAGGATCCCATTTAATTTGTCCACTGCTATAATTTCATACATACAGGGTCCAACATTCATCCATCAACACCGGAAAGAATTTATCTGCTACTTTAAACAATTTCCAACGACTAAAAATGAAGTCCAAAAAATCTCAAAAGCAAAGGATGCCGAAGAATTTTCACATATGGAAGACAGAGAAGTCAAACAATGAATCAGAAAATTACAAAAGAAGAATTGGGTGCTTATAATACCCCTTGATAATAAAAGCACTCATTACTAAGAAAAGATTTTAACTGAAGATAAGATGAAGGAATTGTTAAATAACACAAAAGTAACGTCTGATCTTCTAGCGAAGATTGATCCAATTAAAGAAAAAACAGGACACTTTAAAAGAGCTGCTGGGAAACGTACTCTTTACAACGACACGGTTACAGTTGCATCAGTCATTCTGATAAGCAAAAGACATCAGCTTTTTCAAAAAATAATTCTGTCATGAAACTATGATAGTAATAAAACATCTCTGATTTGATTTCAAAATTAATTTTTCTTTATCGAATCAATTTTAAATAGATCTTCGCAAATTGGTTCAGAAAACTTCACAATATACTAAAATAGTTCAGATTAAGGGAAAACATAATAAAATATGCTTAAAACAACTAAGAAAAAGCACATTTTGAGCAGCTTTAACAGAAGAAAATTTCGCTCCACTAACTTTCTTTACGAGTACTCATTAAATTTTTATTTACATTTCTTTTTTGCTCAACATTTAACTTTAAATGGTTATAAGAGAACCAGCACTTGATAGAGAGACTCTAAATTCAGACAAAACTGAAACAAAATTTGTTTATACACTGGCAGTGCAATTACACTGACCTGTTGGGAAAAGAAGATCCCATTGGACAAGGAAAATATTAGGCCACACAGAGCGGAAAATGTTTAGCCTCCTCCTCGTAATGAGTAAGGAGGCCACTTGGGAAAAAATTACACTACAGCAGTAATTTTGAAACCACTACGAAGCAAGAGAACTCTAAAAAATTACAGACTTCTGATAATTATAGTGTGATTAACAGTTCGACCTCACTTCGAATATTACAATATAATATAAAGAAAGCACCAATTCAGACACTTCAATACGAAATTCAAAACCTAAGAAATTAATGCATAAATGCTACCCTAAAAATTAAAACATAATATGAAACGTTTATGTCAAATATACAATTAGTAAAACTCCAATATAAAGCAACATGTGAAAAGGCATGTACAAATTATAACATTCAAGCATTTCTAGTGGAAATAAAGTTAATATAAAACACGAATTACCAGCCACAGATGTCTTTTTGCTCTGCACTATTTCTCCATTCTTTTTCTTTCACGATATCACTATCTGCAATCCAAGAGTGCACAAAAATGAGACAAATTACACTAGAAGAGGCCAAGGGAGGAAAAAAGGAATAATTAGATTTTAACTACTTTGAAATTTAAAAAAAAATTATACACAAAGAGAAATATCTTATATTGTTTCTTAATATATAAAACTTCAAAAGTAGCTTTTTTGTTTTAAATTCCAGCAATGTGCTACATTGTTACTAAAATCATGACTGCATTCAATAGAAAAGCAAATGATTTCCCTAATACGACAGAAGTACAGTAAGCAAAAGTGGTTTTAATGTATGGGTACTACATGAACAATGAAAGAAAAAACAGTTAGACAGTTATTACGGATAATGAATTTCGAGAAGTGTAAATAATTTCAGCGCTGGTAGAAAGACGGCACCAAAAGACAATAAGCAGGTAATTTTAAATGACAAGTAAACAAAATAAACTTTACTGTTAGCTTTGAAGCAGGTGTTATATATTAAACTACCTTAATTCACACACAGAATTAGTGACATAACAGATCAAAAAAGAATAAGAATCAAACTTGCAATATACTAACATTAAAGGAGCTATACATAAATACATTTAAAGATTTTTTTAAAAAAAAAAAAAAGAGCTCAAAAACACCATTCTAAAAACAGATTTCGAAGAACATCTTGGAAACAAAAGTCATAAACCATAAAAGAAATATTTCATTGAGAATTTTAACGTAAGAACCGTTTCTAATTTTACGTTCTTTACTTAGGTACTCTTATCCCTGAGAGAAGATAGCTTAGTCCAATGTACCAAAAATTATCCTGAAATATTACCATGTCCCTTTAATGAAATTATAGCAATATTCAACTCGGGGAAAGAACATATTGTCTAGCTGCCCGTGTTCGAGCCCAGCTTTAATACAGCAAGCCAAAACACATCAAATGACATTGAATTAAACAGCATTTTGAAATGCCGCAAAAAATGTAAATGCAATTTCGTGGAAGAGCTATTGCAATTACCTACATACTAAAATTTTGACCAAAAATTCAAGAAAACTAAGATACTCGTTTTCTCTTTCGAAGGAATCAAAGTCATATACTAATGTAGGGATGCTCAACTTATTGTACTATAAAACCTATACATAAGAATGAAATTTTGTCAGCTATGCGAGATGTCCAATAGCAAGAAATTCCATAAATTGTGTAATAGAATCTACGTCTAAAAACACACGAAAGGTAAAACACAATTCAATTATTTTACTTTTAGCCTTGAAGAAGGTGTTCTATATTAAACTGTCTTAACTCACATACAGAATTAGTAATAGAATAGCTCAAAATATTGTAAAAATCAAACACGCATTATATAAGCATTAAAAAAAAAATCTACATATATTTATTAGTGTTACAAGGGTTTATTCTGAAATATTATAATGTCACTTTCAGTGAAGTGATAGAAATTTTCACTCAGGGAAGGGACATTCTGTCTGGCTGCCTGGGTTCCATCCCAGCTTCTGTTACAAATGTGTTATAGAAGAATTTTAAAAATCCAGAAATGAAACTTATGAAAAAATTAATGACCATAATTGGTTCTATGATTTAGTCATTCTTACAGACATAATGACAAGAATCTTAAACTTGAGGGGGGAGGAGAACTAAACTAAAGTCTTTGAATTCAAGGTTATTTTAAATTCATTTTAAATCATAATTAATTTAGTGAAAATATTACACAAATAAAAGGAATATACATTTTTACCATAATGTAATGTACGTTTTGCCATTTTGAAAATCTAGAGAACTAAACCATCAAATATAAGAAAACTGAAACAAGCTTTTGGAAAATCTCATCGAGCTTAAATTAGTTTCGAAATTAGATGTTTTGGGTGTATTTAAAATTAGGATTCATTCACTTAAAATCCATTACATAATACTAGTATTTAAGAAAAATGGTAAAAGGTTGCAAATATGTTAAATAACAATTCTACTGATCTAGAAATGGAAATAACTGATTTTCATCCTAATTAAAATCAAGAACATCACAAAAAGCCATTTAAATAGTCCTAGATCAGAAAAATCATGAACTGTGAAACTTTTAAAAAGATAAATTCCTGCTTTCTATCTACTTAAAAATGTGAAAGAGGATTTTCAACATTGAACTTGTTAAAATCAATGTTAAGAAACAGAATAACAAACAAACATCCGAACGACTGCAAGGATTTAGCCATAACATCACATGTACCAGAGGGAGAAAAGAAACTCTCAGAAGAAATGCAGTATTAAATTTCACATTAAAATATGATTTCCCTGTATTTAATTTTCATCTTGCTGAATTTTTTGTAAATAATACAAAGAGTATACCTTTTCTTTAACATTTTATACCACACATTTTTATACTTTGTGTAATGCACTTATAACTGAAATATTAAAAGTGCAATATATAATTGCAGCTGGCCAAAATTCTATAAACTTAAAATTGTCTCCCATTAAGTTAAAGTTGCGAATAACTGCAATAAAAAGGGAAGGAATGCAATTTTATTTCTTTGTCTGTATTTGGTTTCATTTTCATATAGAAAGAGTTAAAAATAGGTTATCTAGGTAACAAAATTTAAATGCACATTTTCAGTAAAAATTACAGAATAGCAGATTTTGTTTCCCTGAAGACGCAACACCTCGCTATTCCATCTATGATACAGACTGCATACTGTCATAGAGAAATTCCTTTCTTAAACAGGGAATTCATATACTTTAATCTGTTTTTACACAAGTACTGTTTATGACTAGTCCATGGTCCAAGAGTAAAATACTTTATAGTACACACATCTAAATTTTTATTACTTCAGGTCATCTGTATAGTCTGTTTACCTATCACGACTAAACTCCCAACCTGCATTCCACATAACTCATACGACTCTTCAAGTGCTGTTTCGTAGTCTACCATTTTTAATACGGCAGGTACTTGCTGAGAGCAGACTTGATTTCGCGTATAGCAGTACCTTAAAGGATCCCATTTAATTTGTCCACTGCTATAATTTCATACATACAGGGTCCAACATTCATCCATCAACACCGGAAAGAATTTATCTGCTACTTTAAACAATTTCCAACGACTAAAAATGAAGTCCAAAAAATCTCAAAAGCAAAGGATGCCGAAGAATTTTCACATATGGAAGACAGAGAAGTCAAACAATGAATCAGAAAATTACAAAAGAAGAATTGGGTGCTTATAATACCCCTTGATAATAAAAGCACTCATTACTAAGAAAAGATTTTAACTGAAGATAAGATGAAGGAATTGTTAAATAACACAAAAGTAACGTCTGATCTTCTAGCGAAGATTGATCCAATTAAAGAAAAAACAGGACACTTTAAAAGAGCTGCTGGGAAACGTACTCTTTACAACGACACGGTTACAGTTGCATCAGTCATTCTGATAAGCAAAAGACATCAGCTTTTTCAAAAAATAATTCTGTCATGAAACTATGATAGTAATAAAACATCTCTGATTTGATTTCAAAATTAATTTTTCTTTATCGAATCAATTTTAAATAGATCTTCGCAAATTGGTT
The DNA here is from genome assembly GCF_044657685.1 of Stegodyphus dumicola. Lineage (NCBI taxonomy): Eukaryota > Metazoa > Arthropoda > Arachnida > Araneae > Eresidae > Stegodyphus > Stegodyphus dumicola. The sequence goes on along the minus strand of NC_140781.1, from coordinate 135,945,678 downwards.
CAGAAAACTTCACAATATACTAAAATAGTTCAGATTAAGGGAAAACATAATAAAATATGCTTAAAACAACTAAGAAAAAGCACATTTTGAGCAGCTTTAACAGAAGAAAATTTCGCTCCACTAACTTTCTTTACGAGTACTCATTAAATTTTTATTTACATTTCTTTTTTGCTCAACATTTAACTTTAAATGGTTATAAGAGAACCAGCACTTGATAGAGAGACTCTAAATTCAGACAAAACTGAAACAAAATTTGTTTATACACTGGCAGTGCAATTACACTGACCTGTTGGGAAAAGAAGATCCCATTGGACAAGGAAAATATTAGGCCACACAGAGCGGAAAATGTTTAGCCTCCTCCTCGTAATGAGTAAGGAGGCCACTTGGGAAAAAATTACACTACAGCAGTAATTTTGAAACCACTACGAAGCAAGAGAACTCTAAAAAATTACAGACTTCTGATAATTATAGTGTGATTAACAGTTCGACCTCACTTCGAATATTACAATATAATATAAAGAAAGCACCAATTCAGACACTTCAATACGAAATTCAAAACCTAAGAAATTAATGCATAAATGCTACCCTAAAAATTAAAACATAATATGAAACGTTTATGTCAAATATACAATTAGTAAAACTCCAATATAAAGCAACATGTGAAAAGGCATGTACAAATTATAACATTCAAGCATTTCTAGTGGAAATAAAGTTAATATAAAACACGAATTACCAGCCACAGATGTCTTTTTGCTCTGCACTATTTCTCCATTCTTTTTCTTTCACGATATCACTATCTGCAATCCAAGAGTGCACAAAAATGAGACAAATTACACTAGAAGAGGCCAAGGGAGGAAAAAAGGAATAATTAGATTTTAACTACTTTGAAATTTAAAAAAAAATTATACACAAAGAGAAATATCTTATATTGTTTCTTAATATATAAAACTTCAAAAGTAGCTTTTTTGTTTTAAATTCCAGCAATGTGCTACATTGTTACTAAAATCATGACTGCATTCAATAGAAAAGCAAATGATTTCCCTAATACGACAGAAGTACAGTAAGCAAAAGTGGTTTTAATGTATGGGTACTACATGAACAATGAAAGAAAAAACAGTTAGACAGTTATTACGGATAATGAATTTCGAGAAGTGTAAATAATTTCAGCGCTGGTAGAAAGACGGCACCAAAAGACAATAAGCAGGTAATTTTAAATGACAAGTAAACAAAATAAACTTTACTGTTAGCTTTGAAGCAGGTGTTATATATTAAACTACCTTAATTCACACACAGAATTAGTGACATAACAGATCAAAAAAGAATAAGAATCAAACTTGCAATATACTAACATTAAAGGAGCTATACATAAATACATTTAAAGATTTTTTTAAAAAAAAAAAAAAGAGCTCAAAAACACCATTCTAAAAACAGATTTCGAAGAACATCTTGGAAACAAAAGTCATAAACCATAAAAGAAATATTTCATTGAGAATTTTAACGTAAGAACCGTTTCTAATTTTACGTTCTTTACTTAGGTACTCTTATCCCTGAGAGAAGATAGCTTAGTCCAATGTACCAAAAATTATCCTGAAATATTACCATGTCCCTTTAATGAAATTATAGCAATATTCAACTCGGGGAAAGAACATATTGTCTAGCTGCCCGTGTTCGAGCCCAGCTTTAATACAGCAAGCCAAAACACATCAAATGACATTGAATTAAACAGCATTTTGAAATGCCGCAAAAAATGTAAATGCAATTTCGTGGAAGAGCTATTGCAATTACCTACATACTAAAATTTTGACCAAAAATTCAAGAAAACTAAGATACTCGTTTTCTCTTTCGAAGGAATCAAAGTCATATACTAATGTAGGGATGCTCAACTTATTGTACTATAAAACCTATACATAAGAATGAAATTTTGTCAGCTATGCGAGATGTCCAATAGCAAGAAATTCCATAAATTGTGTAATAGAATCTACGTCTAAAAACACACGAAAGGTAAAACACAATTCAATTATTTTACTTTTAGCCTTGAAGAAGGTGTTCTATATTAAACTGTCTTAACTCACATACAGAATTAGTAATAGAATAGCTCAAAATATTGTAAAAATCAAACACGCATTATATAAGCATTAAAAAAAAATCTACATATATTTATTAGTGTTACAAGGGTTTATTCTGAAATATTATAATGTCACTTTCAGTGAAGTGATAGAAATTTTCACTCAGGGAAGGGACATTCTGTCTGGCTGCCTGGGTTCCATCCCAGCTTCTGTTACAAATGTGTTATAGAAGAATTTTAAAAATCCAGAAATGAAACTTATGAAAAAATTAATGACCATAATTGGTTCTATGATTTAGTCATTCTTACAGACATAATGACAAGAATCTTAAACTTGAGGGGGGAGGAGAACTAAACTAAAGTCTTTGAATTCAAGGTTATTTTAAATTCATTTTAAATCATAATTAATTTAGTGAAAATATTACACAAATAAAAGGAATATACATTTTTACCATAATGTAATGTACGTTTTGCCATTTTGAAAATCTAGAGAACTAAACCATCAAATATAAGAAAACTGAAACAAGCTTTTGGAAAATCTCATCGAGCTTAAATTAGTTTCGAAATTAGATGTTTTGGGTGTATTTAAAATTAGGATTCATTCACTTAAAATCCATTACATAATACTAGTATTTAAGAAAAATGGTAAAAGGTTGCAAATATGTTAAATAACAATTCTACTGATCTAGAAATGGAAATAACTGATTTTCATCCTAATTAAAATCAAGAACATCACAAAAAGCCATTTAAATAGTCCTAGATCAGAAAAATCATGAACCGTGAAACTTTTAAAAAGATAAATTCCTGCTTTCTATCTACTTAAAAATGTGAAAGAGGATTTTCAACATTGAACTTGTTAAAATCAATGTTAAGAAACAGAATAACAAACAAACATCCGAACGACTGCAAGGATTTAGCCATAACATCACATGTACCAGAGGGAGAAAAGAAACTCTCAGAAGAAATGTAGTATTAAATTTCACATTAAAATATGATTTCCCTGTATTTAATTTTCATCTTGCTGAATTTTTTGTAAATAATACAAAGAGTATACCTTTTCTTTAACATTTTATACCACACATTTTTATACTTTGTGTAATGCACTTATAACTGAAATATTAAAAGTGCAATATATAATTGCAGCTGGCCAAAATTCTATAAACTTAAAATTGTCTCCCATTAAGTTAAAGTTGCGAATAACTGCAATAAAAAGGGAAGGAATGCAATTTTATTTCTTTGTCTGTATTTGGTTTCATTTTCATATAGAAAGAGTTAAAAATAGGTTATCTAGGTAACAAAATTTAAATGCACATTTTCAGTAAAAATTACAGAATAACAGATTTTGTTTCCCTGAAGACGCAACACCTCGCTATTCCATCTATGATACAGACTGCATACTGTCATAGAGAAATTCCTTTCTTAAACAGGGAATTCATATACTTTAATCTGTTTTTACACAAGTACTGTTTATGACTAGTCCATGGTCCAAGAGTAAAATACTTTATAGTACACACATCTAAATTTTTATTACTTCAGGTCATCTGTATAGTCTGTTTACCTATCACGACTAAACTCCCAACCTGCATTCCACATAACTCATACGACTCTTCAAGTGCTGTTTCGTAGTCTACCATTTTTAATACGGCAGGTACTTGCTGAGAGCAGACTTGATTTCGCGTATAGCAGTACCTTAAAGGATCCCATTTAATTTGTCCACTGCTATAATTTCATACATACAGGGTCCAACATTCATCCATCAACACCGGAAAGAATTTATCTGCTACTTTAAACAATTTCCAATGACTAAAAATGAAGTCCAAAAAATCTCAAAAGCAAAGGATGCCGAAGAATTTTCACATATGGAAGACAGAGAAGTCAAACAATGAATCAGAAAATTACAAAAGAAGAATTGGGTGCTTATAATACCCCTTGATAATAAAAGCACTCATTACTAAGAAAAGATTTTAACTGAAGATAAGATGAAGGAATTGTTAAATAACACAAAAGTAACGTCTGATCTTCTAGCGAAGATTGATCCAATTAAAGAAAAAACAGGACACTTTAAAAGAGCTGCTGGGAAACGTACTCTTTACAACGACACGGTTACAGTTGCATCAGTCATTCTGATAAGCAAAAGACATCAGCTTTTTCAAAAAATAATTCTGTCATGAAACTATGATAGTAATAAAACATCTCTGATTTGATTTCAAAATTAATTTTTCTTTATCGAATCAATTTTAAATAGATCTTCGCAAATTGGTTCAGAAAACTTCACAATATACTAAAATAGTTCAGATTAAGGGAAAACATAATAAAATATGCTTAAAACAACTAAGAAAAAGCACATTTTGAGCAGCTTTAACAGAAGAAAATTTCGCTCCACTAACTTTCTTTACGAGTACTCATTAAATTTTTATTTACATTTCTTTTTTGCTCAACATTTAACTTTAAATGGTTATAAGAGAACCAGCACTTGATAGAGAGACTCTAAATTCAGACAAAACTGAAACAAAATTTGTTTATACACTGGCAGTGCAATTACACTGACCTGTTGGGAAAAGAAGATCCCATTGGACAAGGAAAATATTAGGCCACACAGAGCGGAAAATGTTTAGCCTCCTCCTCGTAATGCGTAAGGAGGCCACTTGGGAAAAAATTACACTACAGCAGTAATTTTGAAACCACTACGAAGCAAGAGAACTCTAAAAAATTACAGACTTCTGATAATTATAGTGTGATTAACAGTTCGACCTCACTTCGAATATTACAATATAATATAAAGAAAGCACCAATTCAGACACTTCAATACGAAATTCAAAACCTAAGAAATTAATGCATAAATGCTACCCTAAAAATTAAAACATAATATGAAACGTTTATGTCAAATATACAATTAGTAAAACTCCAATATAAAGCAACATGTGAAAAGGCATGTACAAATTATAACATTCAAGCATTTCTAGTGGAAATAAAGTTAATATAAAACACGAATTACCAGCCACAGATGTCTTTTTGCTCTGCACTATTTCTCCATTCTTTTTCTTTCACGATATCACTATCTGCAATCCAAGAGTGCACAAAAATGAGACCAATTACACTAGAAGAGGCCAAGGGAGGAAAAAAGGAATAATTAGATTTTAACTACTTTGAAATTTAAAAAAAAATTATACACAAAGAGAAATATCTTATATTGTTTCTTAATATATAAAACTTCAAAAGTAGCTTTTTTGTTTTAAATTCCAGCAATGTGCTACATTGTTACTAAAATCATGACTGCATTCAATAGAAAAGCAAATGATTTCCCTAATACGACAGAAGTACAGTAAGCAAAAGTGGTTTTAATGTATGGGTACTACATGAACAATGAAAGAAAAAACAGTTAGACAGTTATTACGGATAATGAATTTCGAGAAGTGTAAATAATTTCAGCGCTGGTAGAAAGACGGCACCAAAAGACAATAAGCAGGTAATTTTAAATGACAAGTAAACAAAATAAACTTTACTGTTAGCTTTGAAGCAGGTGTTATATATTAAACTACCTTAATTCACACACAGAATTAGTGACATAACAGATCAAAAAAGAATAAGAATCAAACTTGCAATATACTAACATTAAAGGAGCTATACATAAATACATTTAAAGATTTTTTTTAAAAAAAAAAGAGCTCAAAAACACCATTCTAAAAACAGATTTCGAAGAACATCTTGGAAACAAAAGTCATAAACCATAAAAGAAATATTTCATTGAGAATTTTAACGTAAGAACCGTTTCTAATTTTACGTTCTTTACTTAGGTACTCTTATCCCTGAGAGAAGATAGCTTAGTCCAATGTACCAAAAATTATCCTGAAATATTACCATGTCCCTTTAATGAAATTATAGCAATATTCAACTCGGGGAAAGAACATATTGTCTAGCTGCCCGTGTTCGAGCCCAGCTTTAATACAGCAAGCCAAAACACATCAAATGACATTGAATTAAACAGCATTTTGAAATGCCGCAAAAAATGTAAATGCAATTTCGTGGAAGAGCTATTGCAATTACCTACATACTAAAATTTTGACCAAAAATTCAAGAAAACTAAGATACTCGTTTTCTCTTTCGAAGGAATCAAAGTCATATACTAATGTAGGGATGCTCAACTTATTGTACTATAAAACCTATACATAAGAATGAAATTTTGTCAGCTATGCGAGATGTCCAATAGCAAGAAATTCCATAAATTGTGTAATAGAATCTACGTCTAAAAACACACGAAAGGTAAAACACAATTCAATTATTTTACTTTTAGCCTTGAAGAAGGTGTTCTATATTAAACTGTCTTAACTCACATACAGAATTAGTAATAGAATAGCTCAAAATATTGTAAAAATCAAACACGCATTATATAAGCATTAAAAAAAAAATCTACATATATTTATTAGTGTTACAAGGGTTTATTCTGAAATATTATAATGTCACTTTCAGTGAAGTGATAGAAATTTTCACTCAGGGAAGGGACATTCTGTCTGGCTGCCTGGGTTCCATCCCAGCTTCTGTTACAAATGTGTTATAGAAGAATTTTAAAAATCCAGAAATGAAACTTATGAAAAAATTAATGACCATAATTGATTCTATGATTTAGTCATTCTTACAGACATAATGACAAGAATCTTAAACTTGAGGGGGGAGGAGAACTAAACTAAAGTCTTTGAATTCAAGGTTATTTTAAATTCATTTTAAATCATAATTAATTTAGTGAAAATATTACACAAATAAAAGGAATATACATTTTTACCATAATGTAATGTACGTTTTGCCATTTTGAAAATCTAGAGAACTAAACCATCAAATATAAGAAAACTGAAACAAGCTTTTGGAAAATCTCATCGAGCTTAAATTAGTTTCGAAATTAGATGTTTTGGGTGTATTTAAAATTAGGATTCATTCACTTAAAATCCATTACATAATACTAGTATTTAAGAAAAATGGTAAAAGGTTGCAAATATGTTAAATAACAATTCTACTGATCTAGAAATGGAAATAACTGATTTTCATCCTAATTAAAATCAAGAACATCACAAAAAGCCATTTAAATAGTCCTAGATCAGAAAAATCATGAACTGTGAAACTTTTAAAAAGATAAATTCCTGCTTTCTATCTACTTAAAAATGTGAAAGAGGATTTTCAACATTGAACTTGTTAAAATCAATGTTAAGAAACAGAATAACAAACAAACATCCGAACGACTGCAAGGATTTAGCCATAACATCACATGTACCAGAGGGAGAAAAGAAACTCTCAGAAGAAATGTAGTATTAAATTTCACATTAAAATATGATTTCCCTGTATTTAATTTTCATCTTGCTGAATTTTTTGTAAATAATACAAAGAGTATACCTTTTCTTTAACATTTTATACCACACATTTTTATACTTTGTGTAATGCACTTATAACTGAAATATTAAAAGTGCAATATATAATTGCAGCTGGCCAAAATTCTATAAACTTAAAATTGTCTCCCATTAAGTTAAAGTTGCGAATAACTGCAATAAAAAGGGAAGGAATGCAATTTTATTTCTTTGTCTGTATTTGGTTTCATTTTCATATAGAAAGAGTTAAAAATAGGTTATCTAGGTAACAAAATTTAAATGCACATTTTCAGTAAAAATTACAGAATAACAGATTTTGTTTCCCTGAAGACGCAACACCTCGCTATTCCATCTATGATACAGACTGCATACTGTCATAGAGAAATTCCTTTCTTAAACAGGGAATTCATATACTTTAATCTGTTTTTACACAAGTACTGTTTATGACTAGTCCATGGTCCAAGAGTAAAATACTTTATAGTACACACATCTAAATTTTTATTACTTCAGGTCATCTGTATAGTCTGTTTACCTATCACGACTAAACTCCCAACCTGCATTCCACATAACTCATACGACTCTTCAAGTGCTGTTTCGTAGTCTACCATTTTTAATACGGCAGGTACTTGCTGAGAGCAGACTTGATTTCGCGTATAGCAGTACCTTAAAGGATCCCATTTAATTTGTCCACTGCTATAATTTCATACATACAGGGTCCAACATTCATCCATCAACACCGGAAAGAATTTATCTGCTACTTTAAACAATTTCCAACGACTAAAAATGAAGTCCAAAAAATCTCAAAAGCAAAGGATGCCGAAGAATTTTCACATATGGAAGACAGAGAAGTCAAACAATGAATCAGAAAATTACAAAAGAAGAATTGGGTGCTTATAATACCCCTTGATAATAAAAGCACTCATTACTAAGAAAAGATTTTAACTGAAGATAAGATGAAGGAATTGTTAAATAACACAAAAGTAACGTCTGATCTTCTAGCGAAGATTGATCCAATTAAAGAAAAAACAGGACACTTTAAAAGAGCTGCTGGGAAACGTACTCTTTACAACGACACGGTTACAGTTGCATCAGTCATTCTGATAAGCAAAAGACATCAGCTTTTTCAAAAAATAATTCTGTCATGAAACTATGATAGTAATAAAACATCTCTGATTTGATTTCAAAATTAATTTTTCTTTATCGAATCAATTTTAAATAGATCTTCGCAAATTGGTTCAGAAAACTTCACAATATACTAAAATAGTTCAGATTAAGGGAAAACATAATAAAATATGCTTAAAACAACTAAGAAAAAGCACATTTTGAGCAGCTTTAACAGAAGAAAATTTCGCTCCACTAACTTTCTTTACGAGTACTCATTAAATTTTTATTTACATTTCTTTTTTGCTCAACATTTAACTTTAAATGGTTATAAGAGAACCAGCACTTGATAGAGAGACTCTAAATTCAGACAAAACTGAAACAAAATTTGTTTATACACTGGCAGTGCAATTACACTGACCTGTTGGGAAAAGAAGATCCCATTGGACAAGGAAAATATTAGGCCACACAGAGCGGAAAATGTTTAGCCTCCTCCTCGTAATGCGTAAGGAGGCCACTTGGGAAAAAATTACACTACAGCAGTAATTTTGAAACCACTACGAAGCAAGAGAACTCTAAAAAATTACAGACTTCTGATAATTATAGTGTGATTAACAGTTCGACCTCACTTCGAATATTACAATATAATATAAAGAAAGCACCAATTCAGACACTTCAATACGAAATTCAAAACCTAAGAAATTAATGCATAAATGCTACCCTAAAAATTAAAACATAATATGAAACGTTTATGTCAAATATACAATTAGTAAAACTCCAATATAAAGCAACATGTGAAAAGGCATGTACAAATTATAACATTCAAGCATTTCTAGTGGAAATAAAGTTAATATAAAACACGAATTACCAGCCACAGATGTCTTTTTGCTCTGCACTATTTCTCCATTCTTTTTCTTTCACGATATCACTATCTGCAATCCAAGAGTGCACAAAAATGATGACAAATTACACTAGAAGAGGCCAAGGGAGGAAAAAAGGAATAATTAGATTTTAACTACTTTGAAATTAAAAAAAAAATTATACACAAAGAGAAATATCTTATATTGTTTCTTAATATATAAAACTTCAAAAGTAGCTTTTTTGTTTTAAATTCCAGCAATGTGCTACATTGTTACTAAAATCATGACTGCATTCAATAGAAAAGCAAATGATTTCCCTAATACGACAGAAGTACAGTAAGCAAAAGTGGTTTTAATGTATGGGTACTACATGAACAATGAAAGAAAAAACAGTTAGACAGTTATTACGGATAATGAATTTCGAGAAGTGTAAATAATTTCAGCGCTGGTAGAAAGACGGCACCAAAAGACAATAAGCAGGTAATTTTAAATGACAAGTAAACAAAATAAACTTTACTGTTAGCTTTGAAGCAGGTGTTATATATTAAACTACCTTAATTCACACACAGAATTAGTGACATAACAGATCAAAAAAGAGTAAGAATCAAACTTGCAATATACTAACATTAAAGGAGCTATACATAAATACATTTAAAGATTTTTTTTTTAAAAAAAAAGAGCTCAAAAACACCATTCTAAAAACAGATTTCGAAGAACATCTTGGAAACAAAAGTCATAAACCATAAAAGAAATATTTCATTGAGAATTTTAACGTAAGAACCGTTTCTAATTTTACGTTCTTTACTTAGGTACTCTTATCCCTGAGAGAAGATAGCTTAGTCCAATGTACCAAAAATTATCCTGAAATATTACCATGTCCCTTTAATGAAATTATAGCAATATTCAACTCGGGGAAAGAACATATTGTCTAGCTGCCCGTGTTCGAGCCCAGCTTTAATACAGCAAGCCAAAACACATCAAATGACATTGAATTAAACAGCATTTTGAAATGCCGCAAAAAATGTAAATGCAATTTCGTGGAAGAGCTATTGCAATTACCTACATACTAAAATTTTGACCAAAAATTCAAGAAAACTAAGATACTCGTTTTCTCTTTCGAAGGAATCAAAGTCATATACTAATGTAGGGATGCTCAACTTATTGTACTATAAAACCTATACATAAGAATGAAATTTTGTCAGCTATGCGAGATGTCCAATAGCAAGAAATTCCATAAATTGTGTAATAGAATCTACGTCTAAAAACACACGAAAGGTAAAACACAATTCAATTATTTTACTTTTAGCCTTGAAGAAGGTGTTCTATATTAAACTGTCTTAACTCACATACAGAATTAGTAATAGAATAGCTCAAAATATTGTAAAAATCAAACACGCATTATATAAGCATTAAAAAAAAAATCTACATATATTTATTAGTGTTACAAGGGTTTATTCTGAAATATTATAATGTCACTTTCAGTGAAGTGATAGAAATTTTCACTCAGGGAAGGGACATTCTGTCTGGCTGCCTGGGTTCCATCCCAGCTTCTGTTACAAATGTGTTATAGAAGAATTTTAAAAATCCAGAAATGAAACTTATGAAAAAATTAATGACCATAATTGGTTCTATGATTTAGTCATTCTTACAGACATAATGACAAGAATCTTAAACTTGAGGGGGGAGGAGAACTAAACTAAAGTCTTTGAATTCAAGGTTATTTTAAATTCATTTTAAATCATAATTAATTTAGTGAAAATATTACACAAATAAAAGGAATATACATTTTTACCATAATGTAATGTACGTTTTGCCATTTTGAAAATCTAGAGAACTAAACCATCAAATATAAGAAAACTGAAACAAGCTTTTGGAAAATCTCATCGAGCTTAAATTAGTTTCGAAATTAGATGTTTTGGGTGTATTTAAAATTAGGATTCATTCACTTAAAATCCATTACATAATACTAGTATTTAAGAAAAATGGTAAAAGGTTGCAAATATGTTAAATAACAATTCTACTGATCTAGAAATGGAAATAACTGATTTTCATCCTAATTAAAATCAAGAACATCACAAAAAGCCATTTAAATAGTCCTAGATCAGAAAAATCATGAACTGTGAAACTTTTAAAAAGATAAATTCCTGCTTTCTATCTACTTAAAAATGTGAAAGAGGATTTTCAACATTGAACTTGTTAAAATCAATGTTAAGAAACAGAATAACAAACAAACATCCGAACGACTGCAAGGATTTAGCCATAACATCACATGTACCAGAGGGAGAAAAGAAACTCTCAGAAGAAATGTAGTATTAAATTTCACATTAAAATATGATTTCCCTGTATTTAATTTTCATCTTGCTGAATTTTTTGTAAATAATACAAAGAGTATACCTTTTCTTTAACATTTTATACCACACATTTTTATACTTTGTGTAATGCACTTATAACTGAAATATTAAAAGTGCAATATATAATTGCAGCTGGCCAAAATTCTATAAACTTAAAATTGTCTCCCATTAAGTTAAAGTTGCGAATAACTGCAATAAAAAGGGAAGGAATGCAATTTTATTTCTTTGTCTGTATTTGGTTTCATTTTCATATAGAAAGAGTTAAAAATAGGTTATCTAGGTAACAAAATTTAAATGCACATTTTCAGTAAAAATTACAGAATAACAGATTTTGTTTCCCTGAAGACGCAACACCTCGCTATTCCATCTATGATACAGACTGCATACTGTCATAGAGAAATTCCTTTCTTAAACAGGGAATTCATATACTTTAATCTGTTTTTACACAAGTACTGTTTATGACTAGTCCATGGTCCAAGAGTAAAATACTTTATAGTACACACATCTAAATTTTTATTACTTCAGGTCATCTGTATAGTCTGTTTACCTATCACGACTAAACTCCCAACCTGCATTCCACATAACTCATACGACTCTTCAAGTGCTGTTTCGTAGTCTACCATTTTTAATACGGCAGGTACTTGCTGAGAGCAGACTTGATTTCGCGTATAGCAGTACCTTAAAGGATCCCATTTAATTTGTCCACTGCTATAATTTCATACATACAGGGTCCAACATTCATCCATCAACACCGGAAAGAATTTATCTGCTACTTTAAACAATTTCCAACGACTAAAAATGAAGTCCAAAAAATCTCAAAAGCAAAGGATGCCGAAGAATTTTCACATATGGAAGACAGAGAAGTCAAACAATGAATCAGAAAATTACAAAAGAAGAATTGGGTGCTTATAATACCCCTTGATAATAAAAGCACTCATTACTAAGAAAAGATTTTAACTGAAGATAAGATGAAGGAATTGTTAAATAACACAAAAGTAACGTCTGATCTTCTAGCGAAGATTGATCCAATTAAAGAAAAAACAGGACACTTTAAAAGAGCTGCTGGGAAACGTACTCTTTACAACGACACGGTTACAGTTGCATCAGTCATTCTGATAAGCAAAAGACATCAGCTTTTTCAAAAAATAATTCTGTCATGAAACTATGATAGTAATAAAACATCTCTGATTTGATTTCAAAATTAATTTTTCTTTATCGAATCAATTTTAAATAGATCTTCGCAAATTGGTTCAGAAAACTTCACAATATACTAAAATAGTTCAGATTAAGGGAAAACATAATAAAATATGCTTAAAACAACTAAGAAAAAGCACATTTTGAGCAGCTTTAACAGAAGAAAATTTCGCTCCACTAACTTTCTTTACGAGTACTCATTAAATTTTTATTTACATTTCTTTTTTGCTCAACATTTAACTTTAAATGGTTATAAGAGAACCAGCACTTGATAGAGAGACTCTAAATTCAGACAAAACTGAAACAAAATTTGTTTATACACTGGCAGTGCAATTACACTGACCTGTTGGGAAAAGAAGATCCCATTGGACAAGGAAAATATTAGGCCACACAGAGCGGAAAATGTTTAGCCTCCTCCTCGTAATGCGTAAGGAGGCCACTTGGGAAAAAATTACACTACAGCAGTAATTTTGAAACCACTACGAAGCAAGAGAACTCTAAAAAATTACAGACTTCTGATAATTATAGTGTGATTAACAGTTCGACCTCACTTCGAATATTACAATATAATATAAAGAAAGCACCAATTCAGACACTTCAATACGAAATTCAAAACCTAAGAAATTAATGCATAAATGCTACCCTAAAAATTAAAACATAATATGAAACGTTTATGTCAAATATACAATTAGTAAAACTCCAATATAAAGCAACATGTGAAAAGGCATGTACAAATTATAACATTCAAGCATTTCTAGTGGAAATAAAGTTAATATAAAACACGAATTACCAGCCACAGATGTCTTTTTGCTCTGCACTATTTCTCCATTCTTTTTCTTTCACGATATCACTATCTGCAATCCAAGAGTGCACAAAAATGAGACAAATTACACTAGAAGAGGCCAAGGGAGGAAAAAAGGAATAATTAGATTTTAACTACTTTGAAATTTAAAAACAAATTATACACAAAGAGAAATATCTTATATTGTTTCTTAATATATAAAACTTCAAAAGTAGCTTTTTTGTTTTAAATTCCAGCAATGTGCTACATTGTTACTAAAATCATGACTGCATTCAATAGAAAAGCAAATGATTTCCCTAATACGACAGAAGTACAGTAAGCAAAAGTGGTTTTAATGTATGGGTACTACATGAACAATGAAAGAAAAAACAGTTAGACAGTTATTACGGATAATGAATTTCGAGAAGTGTAAATAATTTCAGCGCTGGTAGAAAGACGGCACCAAAAGACAATAAGCTGGTAATTTTAAATGACAAGTAAACAAAATAAACTTTACTGTTAGCTTTGAAGCAGGTGTTATATATTAAACTACCTTAATTCACACACAGAATTAGTGACATAACAGATCAAAAAAGAATAAGAATCAAACTTGCAATATACTAACATTAAAGGAGCTATACATAAATACATTTAAAGATTTTTTTTAAAAAAAAAAAAGAGCTCAAAAACACCATTCTAAAAACAGATTTCGAAGAACATCTTGGAAACAAAAGTCATAAACCATAAAAGAAATATTTCATTGAGAATTTTAACGTAAGAACCGTTTCTAATTTTACGTTCTTTACTTAGGTACTCTTATCCCTGAGAGAAGATAGCTTAGTCCAATGTACCAAAAATTATCCTGAAATATTACCATGTCCCTTTAATGAAATTATAGCAATATTCAACTCGGGGAAAGAACATATTGTCTAGCTGCCCGTGTTCGAGCCCAGCTTTAATACAGCAAGCCAAAACACATCAAATGACATTGAATTAAACAGCATTTTGAAATGCCGCAAAAAATGTAAATGCAATTTCGTGGAAGAGCTATTGCAATTACCTACATACTAAAATTTTGACCAAAAATTCAAGAAAACTAAGATACTCGTTTTCTCTTTCGAAGGAATCAAAGTCATATACTAATGTAGGGATGCTCAACTTATTGTACTATAAAACCTATACATAAGAATGAAATTTTGTCAGCTATGCGAGATGTCCAATAGCAAGAAATTCCATAAATTGTGTAATAGAATCTACGTCTAAAAACACACGAAAGGTAAAACACAATTCAATTATTTTACTTTTAGCCTTGAAGAAGGTGTTCTATATTAAACTGTCTTAACTCACATACAGAATTAGTAATAGAATAGCTCAAAATATTGTAAAAATCAAACACGCATTATATAAGCATTAAAAAAAAAATCTACATATATTTATTAGTGTTACAAGGGTTTATTCTGAAATATTATAATGTCACTTTCAGTGAAGTGATAGAAATTTTCACTCAGGGAAGGGACATTCTGTCTGGCTGCCTGGGTTCCATCCCAGCTTCTGTTACAAATGTGTTATAGAAGAATTTTAAAAATCCAGAAATGAAACTTATGAAAAAATTAATGACCATAATTGGTTCTATGATTTAGTCATTCTTACAGACATAATGACAAGAATCTTAAACTTGAGGGGGGAGGAGAACTAAACTAAAGTCTTTGAATTCAAGGTTATTTTAAATTCATTTTAAATCATAATTAATTTAGTGAAAATATTACACAAATAAAAGGAATATACATTTTTACCATAATGTAATGTACGTTTTGCCATTTTGAAAATCTAGAGAACTAAACCATCAAATATAAGAAAACTGAAACAAGCTTTTGGAAAATCTCATCGAGCTTAAATTAGTTTCGAAATTAGATGTTTTGGGTGTATTTAAAATTAGGATTCATTCACTTAAAATCCATTACATAATACTAGTATTTAAGAAAAATGGTAAAAGGTTGCAAATATGTTAAATAACAATTCTACTGATCTAGAAATGGAAATAACTGATTTTCATCCTAATTAAAATCAAGAACATCACAAAAAGCCATTTAAATAGTCCTAGATCAGAAAAATCATGAACTGTGAAACTTTTAAAAAGATAAATTCCTGCTTTCTATCTACTTAAAAATGTGAAAGAGGATTTTCAACATTGAACTTGTTAAAATCAATGTTAAGAAACAGAATAACAAACAAACATCCGAACGACTGCAAGGATTTAGCCATAACATCACATGTACCAGAGGGAGAAAAGAAACTCTCAGAAGAAATGTAGTATTAAATTTCACATTAAAATATGATTTCCCTGTATTTAATTTTCATCTTGCTGAATTTTTTGTAAATAATACAAAGAGTATACCTTTTCTTTAACATTTTATACCACACATTTTTATACTTTGTGTAATGCACTTATAACTGAAATATTAAAAGTGCAATATATAATTGCAGCTGGCCAAAATTCTATAAACTTAAAATTGTCTCCCATTAAGTTAAAGTTGCGAATAACTGCAATAAAAAGGGAAGGAATGCAATTTTATTTCTTTGTCTGTATTTGGTTTCATTTTCATATAGAAAGAGTTAAAAATAGGTTATCTAGGTAACAAAATTTAAATGCACATTTTCAGTAAAAATTACAGAATAACAGATTTTGTTTCCCTGAAGACGCAACACCTCGCTATTCCATCTATGATACAGACTGCATACTGTCATAGAGAAATTCCTTTCTTAAACAGGGAATTCATATACTTTAATCTGTTTTTACACAAGTACTGTTTATGACTAGTCCATGGTCCAAGAGTAAAATACTTTATAGTACACACATCTAAATTTTTATTACTTCAGGTCATCTGTATAGTCTGTTTACCTATCACGACTAAACTCCCAACCTGCATTCCACATAACTCATACGACTCTTCAAGTGCTGTTTCGTAGTCTACCATTTTTAATACGGCAGGTACTTGCTGAGAGCAGACTTGATTTCGCGTATAGCAGTACCTTAAAGGATCCCATTTAATTTGTCCACTGCTATAATTTCATACATACAGGGTCCAACATTCATCCATCAACACCGGAAAGAATTTATCTGCTACTTTAAACAATTTCCAACGACTAAAAATGAAGTCCAAAAAATCTCAAAAGCAAAGGATGCCGAAGAATTTTCACATATGGAAGACAGAGAAGTCAAACAATGAATCAGAAAATTACAAAAGAAGAATTGGGTGCTTATAATACCCCTTGATAATAAAAGCACTCATTACTAAGAAAAGATTTTAACTGAAGATAAGATGAAGGAATTGTTAAATAACACAAAAGTAACGTCTGATCTTCTAGCGAAGATTGATCCAATTAAAGAAAAAACAGGACACTTTAAAAGAGCTGCTGGGAAACGTACTCTTTACAACGACACGGTTACAGTTGCATCAGTCATTCTGATAAGCAAAAGACATCAGCTTTTTCAAAAAATAATTCTGTCATGAAACTATGATAGTAATAAAACATCTCTGATTTGATTTCAAAATTAATTTTTCTTTATCGAATCAATTTTAAATAGATCTTCGCAAATTGGTTCAGAAAACTTCACAATATACTAAAATAGTTCAGATTAAGGGAAAACATAATAAAATATGCTTAAAACAACTAAGAAAAAGCACATTTTGAGCAGCTTTAACAGAAGAAAATTTCGCTCCACTAACTTTCTTTACGAGTACTCATTAAATTTTTATTTACATTTCTTTTTTGCTCAACATTTAACTTTAAATGGTTATAAGAGAACCAGCACTTGATAGAGAGACTCTAAATTCAGACAAAACTGAAACAAAATTTGTTTATACACTGGCAGTGCAATTACACTGACCTGTTGGGAAAAGAAGATCCCATTGGACAAGGAAAATATTAGGCCACACAGAGCGGAAAATGTTTAGCCTCCTCCTCGTAATGCGTAAGGAGGCCACTTGGGAAAAAATTACACTACAGCAGTAATTTTGAAACCACTACGAAGCAAGAGAACTCTAAAAAATTACAGACTTCTGATAATTATAGTGTGATTAACAGTTCGACCTCACTTCGAATATTACAATATAATATAAAGAAAGCACCAATTCAGACACTTCAATACGAAATTCAAAACCTAAGAAATTAATGCATAAATGCTACCCTAAAAATTAAAACATAATATGAAACGTTTATGTCAAATATACAATTAGTAAAACTCCAATATAAAGCAACATGTGAAAAGGCATGTACAAATTATAACATTCAAGCATTTCTAGTGGAAATAAAGTTAATATAAAACACGAATTACCAGCCACAGATGTCTTTTTGCTCTGCACTATTTCTCCATTCTTTTTCTTTCACGATATCACTATCTGCAATCCAAGAGTGCACAAAAATGAGACAAATTACACTAGAAGAGGCCAAGGGAGGAAAAAAGGAATAATTAGATTTTAACTACTTTGAAATTTAAAAACAAATTATACACAAAGAGAAATATCTTATATTGTTTCTTAATATATAAAACTTCAAAAGTAGCTTTTTTGTTTTAAATTCCAGCAATGTGCTACATTGTTACTAAAATCATGACTGCATTCAATAGAAAAGCAAATGATTTCCCTAATACGACAGAAGTACAGTAAGCAAAAGTGGTTTTAATGTATGGGTACTACATGAACAATGAAAGAAAAAACAGTTAGACAGTTATTACGGATAATGAATTTCGAGAAGTGTAAATAATTTCAGCGCTGGTAGAAAGACGGCACCAAAAGACAATAAGCAGGTAATTTTAAATGACAAGTAAACAAAATAAACTTTACTGTTAGCTTTGAAGCAGGTGTTATATATTAAACTACCTTAATTCACACACAGAATTAGTGACATAACAGATCAAAAAAGAATAAGAATCAAACTTGCAATATACTAACATTAAAGGAGCTATACATAAATACATTTAAAGATTTTTTAAAAAAAAAAAAAAGAGCTCAAAAACACCATTCTAAAAACAGATTTCGAAGAACATCTTGGAAACAAAAGTCATAAACCATAAAAGAAATATTTCATTGAGAATTTTAACGTAAGAACCGTTTCTAATTTTACGTTCTTTACTTAGGTACTCTTATCCCTGAGAGAAGATAGCTTAGTCCAATGTACCAAAAATTATCCTGAAATATTACCATGTCCCTTTAATGAAATTATAGCAATATTCAACTCGGGGAAAGAACATATTGTCTAGCTGCCCGTGTTCGAGCCCAGCTTTAATACAGCAAGCCAAAACACATCAAATGACATTGAATTAAACAGCATTTTGAAATGCCGCAAAAAATGTAAATGCAATTTCGTGGAAGAGCTATTGCAATTACCTACATACTAAAATTTTGACCAAAAATTCAAGAAAACTAAGATACTCGTTTTCTCTTTCGAAGGAATCAAAGTCATATACTAATGTAGGGATGCTCAACTTATTGTACTATAAAACCTATACATAAGAATGAAATTTTGTCAGCTATGCGAGATGTCCAATAGCAAGAAATTCCATAAATTGTGTAATAGAATCTACGTCTAAAAACACACGAAAGGTAAAACACAATTCAATTATTTTACTTTTAGCCTTGAAGAAGGTGTTCTATATTAAACTGTCTTAACTCACATACAGAATTAGTAATAGAATAGCTCAAAATATTGTAAAAATCAAACACGCATTATATAAGCATTAAAAAAAAAATCTACATATATTTATTAGTGTTACAAGGGTTTATTCTGAAATATTATAATGTCACTTTCAGTGAAGTGATAGAAATTTTCACTCAGGGAAGGGACATTCTGTCTGGCTGCCTGGGTTCCATCCCAGCTTCTGTTACAAATGTGTTATAGAAGAATTTTAAAAATCCAGAAATGAAACTTATGAAAAAATTAATGACCATAATTGGTTCTATGATTTAGTCATTCTTACAGACATAATGACAAGAATCTTAAACTTGAGGGGGGAGGAGAACTAAACTAAAGTCTTTGAATTCAAGGTTATTTTAAATTCATTTTAAATCATAATTAATTTAGTGAAAATATTACACAAATAAAAGGAATATACATTTTTACCATAATGTAATGTACGTTTTGCCATTTTGAAAATCTAGAGAACTAAACCATCAAATATAAGAAAACTGAAACAAGCTTTTGGAAAATCTCATCGAGCTTAAATTAGTTTCGAAATTAGATGTTTTGGGTGTATTTAAAATTAGGATTCATTCACTTAAAATCCATTACATAATACTAGTATTTAAGAAAAATGGTAAAAGGTTGCAAATATGTTAAATAACAATTCTACTGATCTAGAAATGGAAATAACTGATTTTCATCCTAATTAAAATCAAGAACATCACAAAAAGCCATTTAAATAGTCCTAGATCAGAAAAATCATGAACTGTGAAACTTTTAAAAAGATAAATTCCTGCTTTCTATCTACTTAAAAATGTGAAAGAGGATTTTCAACATTGAACTTGTTAAAATCAATGTTAAGAAACAGAATAACAAACAAACATCCGAACGACTGCAAGGATTTAGCCATAACATCACATGTACCAGAGGGAGAAAAGAAACTCTCAGAAGAAATGTAGTATTAAATTTCACATTAAAATATGATTTCCCTGTATTTAATTTTCATCTTGCTGAATTTTTTGTAAATAATACAAAGAGTATACCTTTTCTTTAACATTTTATACCACACATTTTTATACTTTGTGTAATGCACTTATAACTGAAATATTAAAAGTGCAATATATAATTGCAGCTGGCCAAAATTCTATAAACTTAAAATTGTCTCCCATTAAGTTAAAGTTGCGAATAACTGCAATAAAAAGGGAAGGAATGCAATTTTATTTCTTTGTCTGTATTTGGTTTCATTTTCATATAGAAAGAGTTAAAAATAGGTTATCTAGGTAACAAAATTTAAATGCACATTTTCAGTAAAAATTACAGAATAACAGATTTTGTTTCCCTGAAGACGCAACACCTCGCTATTCCATCTATGATACAGACTGCATACTGTCATAGAGAAATTCCTTTCTTAAACAGGGAATTCATATACTTTAATCTGTTTTTACACAAGTACTGTTTATGACTAGTCCATGGTCCAAGAGTAAAATACTTTATAGTACACACATCTAAATTTTTATTACTTCAGGTCATCTGTATAGTCTGTTTACCTATCACGACTAAACTCCCAACCTGCATTCCACATAACTCATACGACTCTTCAAGTGCTGTTTCGTAGTCTACCATTTTTAATACGGCAGGTACTTGCTGAGAGCAGACTTGATTTCGCGTATAGCAGTACCTTAAAGGATCCCATTTAATTTGTCCACTGCTATAATTTCATACATACAGGGTCCAACATTCATCCATCAACACCGGAAAGAATTTATCTGCTACTTTAAACAATTTCCAACGACTAAAAATGAAGTCCAAAAAATCTCAAAAGCAAAGGATGCCGAAGAATTTTCACATATGGAAGACAGAGAAGTCAAACAATGAATCAGAAAATTACAAAAGAAGAATTGGGTGCTTATAATACCCCTTGATAATAAAAGCACTCATTACTAAGAAAAGATTTTAACTGAAGATAAGATGAAGGAATTGTTAAATAACACAAAAGTAACGTCTGATCTTCTAGCGAAGATTGATCCAATTAAAGAAAAAACAGGACACTTTAAAAGAGCTGCTGGGAAACGTACTCTTTACAACGACACGGTTACAGTTGCATCAGTCATTCTGATAAGCAAAAGACATCAGCTTTTTCAAAAAATAATTCTGTCATGAAACTATGATAGTAATAAAACATCTCTGATTTGATTTCAAAATTAATTTTTCTTTATCGAATCAATTTTAAATAGATCTTCGCAAATTGGTTCAGAAAACTTCACAATATACTAAAATAGTTCAGATTAAGGGAAAACATAATAAAATATGCTTAAAACAACTAAGAAAAAGCACATTTTGAGCAGCTTTAACAGAAGAAAATTTCGCTCCACTAACTTTCTTTACGAGTACTCATTAAATTTTTATTTACATTTCTTTTTTGCTCAACATTTAACTTTAAATGGTTATAAGAGAACCAGCACTTGATAGAGAGACTCTAAATTCAGACAAAACTGAAACAAAATTTGTTTATACACTGGCAGTGCAATTACACTGACCTGTTGGGAAAAGAAGATCCCATTGGACAAGGAAAATATTAGGCCACACAGAGCGGAAAATGTTTAGCCTCCTCCTCGTAATGAGTAAGGAGGCCACTTGGGAAAAAATTACACTACAGCAGTAATTTTGAAACCACTACGAAGCAAGAGAACTCTAAAAAATTACAGACTTCTGATAATTATAGTGTGATTAACAGTTCGACCTCACTTCGAATATTACAATATAATATAAAGAAAGCACCAATTCAGACACTTCAATACGAAATTCAAAACCTAAGAAATTAATGCATAAATGCTACCCTAAAAATTAAAACATAATATGAAACGTTTATGTCAAATATACAATTAGTAAAACTCCAATATAAAGCAACATGTGAAAAGGCATGTACAAATTATAACATTCAAGCATTTCTAGTGGAAATAAAGTTCATATAAAACACGAATTACCAGCCACAGATGTCTTTTTGCTCTGCACTATTTCTCCATTCTTTTTCTTTCACGATATCACTATCTGCAATCCAAGAGTGCACAAAAATGAGACAAATTACACTAGAAGAGGCCAAGGGAGGAAAAAAGGAATAATTAGATTTTAACTACTTTGAAATTTAAAAAAAAATTATACACAAAGAGAAATATCTTATATTGTTTCTTAATATATAAAACTTCAAAAGTAGCTTTTTTGTTTTAAATTCCAGCAATGTGCTACATTGTTACTAAAATCATGACTGCATTCAATAGAAAAGCAAATGATTTCCCTAATACGACAGAAGTACAGTAAGCAAAAGTGGTTTTAATGTATGGGTACTACATGAACAATGAAAGAAAAAACAGTTAGACAGTTATTACGGATAATGAATTTCGAGAAGTGTAAATAATTTCAGCGCTGGTAGAAAGACGGCACCAAAAGACAATAAGCAGGTAATTTTAAATGACAAGTAAACAAAATAAACTTTACTGTTAGCTTTGAAGCAGGTGTTATATATTAAACTACCTTAATTCACACACAGAATTAGTGACATAACAGATCAAAAAAGAATAAGAATCAAACTTGCAATATACTAACATTAAAGGAGCTATACATAAATACATTTAAAGATTTTTTTTAAAAAAAAAAGAGCTCAAAAACACCATTCTAAAAACAGATTTCGAAGAACATCTTGGAAACAAAAGTCATAAACCATAAAAGAAATATTTCATTGAGAATTTTAACGTAAGAACCGTTTCTAATTTTACGTTCTTTACTTAGGTACTCTTATCCCTGAGAGAAGATAGCTTAGTCCAATGTACCAAAAATTATCCTGAAATATTACCATGTCCCTTTAATGAAATTATAGCAATATTCAACTCGGGGAAAGAACATATTGTCTAGCTGCCCGTGTTCGAGCCCAGCTTTAATACAGCAAGCCAAAACACATCAAATGACATTGAATTAAACAGCATTTTGAAATGCCGCAAAAAATGTAAATGCAATTTCGTGGAAGAGCTATTGCAATTACCTACATACTAAAATTTTGACCAAAAATTCAAGAAAACTAAGATACTCGTTTTCTCTTTCGAAGGAATCAAAGTCATATACTAATGTAGGGATGCTCAACTTATTGTACTATAAAACCTATACATAAGAATGAAATTTTGTCAGCTATGCGAGATGTCCAATAGCAAGAAATTCCATAAATTGTGTAATAGAATCTACGTCTAAAAACACACGAAAGGTAAAACACAATTCAATTATTTTACTTTTAGCCTTGAAGAAGGTGTTCTATATTAAACTGTCTTAACTCACATACAGAATTAGTAATAGAATAGCTCAAAATATTGTAAAAATCAAACACGCATTATATAAGCATTAAAAAAAAAATCTACATATATTTATTAGTGTTACAAGGGTTTATTCTGAAATATTATAATGTCACTTTCAGTGAAGTGATAGAAATTTTCACTCAGGGAAGGGACATTCTGTCTGGCTGCCTGGGTTCCATCCCAGCTTCTGTTACAAATGTGTTATAGAAGAATTTTAAAAATCCAGAAATGAAACTTATGAAAAAATTAATGACCATAATTGATTCTATGATTTAGTCATTCTTACAGACATAATGACAAGAATCTTAAACTTGAGGGGGGAGGAGAACTAAACTAAAGTCTTTGAATTCAAGGTTATTTTAAATTCATTTTAAATCATAATTAATTTAGTGAAAATATTACACAAATAAAAGGAATATACATTTTTACCATAATGTAATGTACGTTTTGCCATTTTGAAAATCTAGAGAACTAAACCATCAAATATAAGAAAACTGAAACAAGCTTTTGGAAAATCTCATCGAGCTTAAATTAGTTTCGAAATTAGATGTTTTGGGTGTATTTAAAATTAGGATTCATTCACTTAAAATCCATTACATAATACTAGTATTTAAGAAAAATGGTAAAAGGTTGCAAATATGTTAAATAACAATTCTACTGATCTAGAAATGGAAATAACTGATTTTCATCCTAATTAAAATCAAGAACATCACAAAAAGCCATTTAAATAGTCCTAGATCAGAAAAATCATGAACTGTGAAACTTTTAAAAAGATAAATTCCTGCTTTCTATCTACTTAAAAATGTGAAAGAGGATTTTCAACATTGAACTTGTTAAAATCAATGTTAAGAAACAGAATAACAAACAAACATCCGAACGACTGCAAGGATTTAGCCATAACATCACATGTACCAGAGGGAGAAAAGAAACTCTCAGAAGAAATGTAGTATTAAATTTCACATTAAAATATGATTTCCCTGTATTTAATTTTCATCTTGCTGAATTTTTTGTAAATAATACAAAGAGTATACCTTTTCTTTAACATTTTATACCACACATTTTTATACTTTGTGTAATGCACTTATAACTGAAATATTAAAAGTGCAATATATAATTGCAGCTGGCCAAAATTCTATAAACTTAAAATTGTCTCCCATTAAGTTAAAGTTGCGAATAACTGCAATAAAAAGGGAAGGAATGCAATTTTATTTCTTTGTCTGTATTTGGTTTCATTTTCATATAGAAAGAGTTAAAAATAGGTTATCTAGGTAACAAAATTTAAATGCACATTTTCAGTAAAAATTACAGAATAACAGATTTTGTTTCCCTGAAGACGCAACACCTCGCTATTCCATCTATGATACAGACTGCATACTGTCATAGAGAAATTCCTTTCTTAAACAGGGAATTCATATACTTTAATCTGTTTTTACACAAGTACTGTTTATGACTAGTCCATGGTCCAAGAGTAAAATACTTTATAGTACACACATCTAAATTTTTATTACTTCAGGTCATCTGTATAGTCTGTTTACCTATCACGACTAAACTCCCAACCTGCATTCCACATAACTCATACGACTCTTCAAGTGCTGTTTCGTAGTCTACCATTTTTAATACGGCAGGTACTTGCTGAGAGCAGACTTGATTTCGCGTATAGCAGTACCTTAAAGGATCCCATTTAATTTGTCCACTGCTATAATTTCATACATACAGGGTCCAACATTCATCCATCAACACCGGAAAGAATTTATCTGCTACTTTAAACAATTTCCAACGACTAAAAATGAAGTCCAAAAAATCTCAAAAGCAAAGGATGCCGAAGAATTTTCACATATGGAAGACAGAGAAGTCAAACAATGAATCAGAAAATTACAAAAGAAGAATTGGGTGCTTATAATACCCCTTGATAATAAAAGCACTCATTACTAAGAAAAGATTTTAACTGAAGATAAGATGAAGGAATTGTTAAATAACACAAAAGTAACGTCTGATCTTCTAGCGAAGATTGATCCAATTAAAGAAAAAACAGGACACTTTAAAAGAGCTGCTGGGAAACGTACTCTTTACAACGACACGGTTACAGTTGCATCAGTCATTCTGATAAGCAAAAGACATCAGCTTTTTCAAAAAATAATTCTGTCATGAAACTATGATAGTAATAAAACATCTCTGATTTGATTTCAAAATTAATTTTTCTTTATCGAATCAATTTTAAATAGATCTTCGCAAATTGGTTCAGAAAACTTCACAATATACTAAAATAGTTCAGATTAAGGGAAAACATAATAAAATATGCTTAAAACAACTAAGAAAAAGCACATTTTGAGCAGCTTTAACAGAAGAAAATTTCGCTCCACTAACTTTCTTTACGAGTACTCATTAAATTTTTATTTACATTTCTTTTTTGCTCAACATTTAACTTTAAATGGTTATAAGAGAACCAGCACTTGATAGAGAGACTCTAAATTCAGACAAAACTGAAACAAAATTTGTTTATACACTGGCAGTGCAATTACACTGACCTGTTGGGAAAAGAAGATCCCATTGGACAAGGAAAATATTAGGCCACACAGAGCGGAAAATGTTTAGCCTCCTCCTCGTAATGCGTAAGGAGGCCACTTGGGAAAAAATTACACTACAGCAGTAATTTTGAAACCACTACGAAGCAAGAGAACTCTAAAAAATTACAGACTTCTGATAATTATAGTGTGATTAACAGTTCGACCTCACTTCGAATATTACAATATAATATAAAGAAAGCACCAATTCAGACACTTCAATACGAAATTCAAAACCTAAGAAATTAATGCATAAATGCTACCCTAAAAATTAAAACATAATATGAAACGTTTATGTCAAATATACAATTAGTAAAACTCCAATATAAAGCAACATGTGAAAAGGCATGTACAAATTATAACATTCAAGCATTTCTAGTGGAAATAAAGTTAATATAAAACACGAATTACCAGCCACAGATGTCTTTTTGCTCTGCACTATTTCTCCATTCTTTTTCTTTCACGATATCACTATCTGCAATCCAAGAGTGCACAAAAATGATGACAAATTACACTAGAAGAGGCCAAGGGAGGAAAAAAGGAATAATTAGATTTTAACTACTTTGAAATTAAAAAAAAAATTATACACAAAGAGAAATATCTTATATTGTTTCTTAATATATAAAACTTCAAAAGTAGCTTTTTTGTTTTAAATTCCAGCAATGTGCTACATTGTTACTAAAATCATGACTGCATTCAATAGAAAAGCAAATGATTTCCCTAATACGACAGAAGTACAGTAAGCAAAAGTGGTTTTAATGTATGGGTACTACATGAACAATGAAAGAAAAAACAGTTAGACAGTTATTACGGATAATGAATTTCGAGAAGTGTAAATAATTTCAGCGCTGGTAGAAAGACGGCACCAAAAGACAATAAGCAGGTAATTTTAAATGACAAGTAAACAAAATAAACTTTACTGTTAGCTTTGAAGCAGGTGTTATATATTAAACTACCTTAATTCACACACAGAATTAGTGACATAACAGATCAAAAAAGAGTAAGAATCAAACTTGCAATATACTAACATTAAAGGAGCTATACATAAATACATTTAAAGATTTTTTTTTTAAAAAAAAAGAGCTCAAAAACACCATTCTAAAAACAGATTTCGAAGAACATCTTGGAAACAAAAGTCATAAACCATAAAAGAAATATTTCATTGAGAATTTTAACGTAAGAACCGTTTCTAATTTTACGTTCTTTACTTAGGTACTCTTATCCCTGAGAGAAGATAGCTTAGTCCAATGTACCAAAAATTATCCTGAAATATTACCATGTCCCTTTAATGAAATTATAGCAATATTCAACTCGGGGAAAGAACATATTGTCTAGCTGCCCGTGTTCGAGCCCAGCTTTAATACAGCAAGCCAAAACACATCAAATGACATTGAATTAAACAGCATTTTGAAATGCCGCAAAAAATGTAAATGCAATTTCGTGGAAGAGCTATTGCAATTACCTACATACTAAAATTTTGACCAAAAATTCAAGAAAACTAAGATACTCGTTTTCTCTTTCGAAGGAATCAAAGTCATATACTAATGTAGGGATGCTCAACTTATTGTACTATAAAACCTATACATAAGAATGAAATTTTGTCAGCTATGCGAGATGTCCAATAGCAAGAAATTCCATAAATTGTGTAATAGAATCTACGTCTAAAAACACACGAAAGGTAAAACACAATTCAATTATTTTACTTTTAGCCTTGAAGAAGGTGTTCTATATTAAACTGTCTTAACTCACATACAGAATTAGTAATAGAATAGCTCAAAATATTGTAAAAATCAAACACGCATTATATAAGCATTAAAAAAAAAATCTACATATATTTATTAGTGTTACAAGGGTTTATTCTGAAATATTATAATGTCACTTTCAGTGAAGTGATAGAAATTTTCACTCAGGGAAGGGACATTCTGTCTGGCTGCCTGGGTTCCATCCCAGCTTCTGTTACAAATGTGTTATAGAAGAATTTTAAAAATCCAGAAATGAAACTTATGAAAAAATTAATGACCATAATTGGTTCTATGATTTAGTCATTCTTACAGACATAATGACAAGAATCTTAAACTTGAGGGGGGAGGAGAACTAAACTAAAGTCTTTGAATTCAAGGTTATTTTAAATTCATTTTAAATCATAATTAATTTAGTGAAAATATTACACAAATAAAAGGAATATACATTTTTACCATAATGTAATGTACGTTTTGCCATTTTGAAAATCTAGAGAACTAAACCATCAAATATAAGAAAACTGAAACAAGCTTTTGGAAAATCTCATCGAGCTTAAATTAGTTTCGAAATTAGATGTTTTGGGTGTATTTAAAATTAGGATTCATTCACTTAAAATCCATTACATAATACTAGTATTTAAGAAAAATGGTAAAAGGTTGCAAATATGTTAAATAACAATTCTACTGATCTAGAAATGGAAATAACTGATTTTCATCCTAATTAAAATCAAGAACATCACAAAAAGCCATTTAAATAGTCCTAGATCAGAAAAATCATGAACTGTGAAACTTTTAAAAAGATAAATTCCTGCTTTCTATCTACTTAAAAATGTGAAAGAGGATTTTCAACATTGAACTTGTTAAAATCAATGTTAAGAAACAGAATAACAAACAAACATCCGAACGACTGCAAGGATTTAGCCATAACATCACATGTACCAGAGGGAGAAAAGAAACTCTCAGAAGAAATGTAGTATTAAATTTCACATTAAAATATGATTTCCCTGTATTTAATTTTCATCTTGCTGAATTTTTTGTAAATAATACAAAGAGTATACCTTTTCTTTAACATTTTATACCACACATTTTTATACTTTGTGTAATGCACTTATAACTGAAATATTAAAAGTGCAATATATAATTGCAGCTGGCCAAAATTCTATAAACTTAAAATTGTCTCCCATTAAGTTAAAGTTGCGAATAACTGCAATAAAAAGGGAAGGAATGCAATTTTATTTCTTTGTCTGTATTTGGTTTCATTTTCATATAGAAAGAGTTAAAAATAGGTTATCTAGGTAACAAAATTTAAATGCACATTTTCAGTAAAAATTACAGAATAACAGATTTTGTTTCCCTGAAGACGCAACACCTCGCTATTCCATCTATGATACAGACTGCATACTGTCATAGAGAAATTCCTTTCTTAAACAGGGAATTCATATACTTTAATCTGTTTTTACACAAGTACTGTTTATGACTAGTCCATGGTCCAAGAGTAAAATACTTTATAGTACACACATCTAAATTTTTATTACTTCAGGTCATCTGTATAGTCTGTTTACCTATCACGACTAAACTCCCAACCTGCATTCCACATAACTCATACGACTCTTCAAGTGCTGTTTCGTAGTCTACCATTTTTAATACGGCAGGTACTTGCTGAGAGCAGACTTGATTTCGCGTATAGCAGTACCTTAAAGGATCCCATTTAATTTGTCCACTGCTATAATTTCATACATACAGGGTCCAACATTCATCCATCAACACCGGAAAGAATTTATCTGCTACTTTAAACAATTTCCAACGACTAAAAATGAAGTCCAAAAAATCTCAAAAGCAAAGGATGCCGAAGAATTTTCACATATGGAAGACAGAGAAGTCAAACAATGAATCAGAAAATTACAAAAGAAGAATTGGGTGCTTATAATACCCCTTGATAATAAAAGCACTCATTACTAAGAAAAGATTTTAACTGAAGATAAGATGAAGGAATTGTTAAATAACACAAAAGTAACGTCTGATCTTCTAGCGAAGATTGATCCAATTAAAGAAAAAACAGGACACTTTAAAAGAGCTGCTGGGAAACGTACTCTTTACAACGACACGGTTACAGTTGCATCAGTCATTCTGATAAGCAAAAGACATCAGCTTTTTCAAAAAATAATTCTGTCATGAAACTATGATAGTAATAAAACATCTCTGATTTGATTTCAAAATTAATTTTTCTTTATCGAATCAATTTTAAATAGATCTTCGCAAATTGGTTCAGAAAACTTCACAATATACTAAAATAGTTCAGATTAAGGGAAAACATAATAAAATATGCTTAAAACAACTAAGAAAAAGCACATTTTGAGCAGCTTTAACAGAAGAAAATTTCGCTCCACTAACTTTCTTTACGAGTACTCATTAAATTTTTATTTACATTTCTTTTTTGCTCAACATTTAACTTTAAATGGTTATAAGAGAACCAGCACTTGATAGAGAGACTCTAAATTCAGACAAAACTGAAACAAAATTTGTTTATACACTGGCAGTGCAATTACACTGACCTGTTGGGAAAAGAAGATCCCATTGGACAAGGAAAATATTAGGCCACACAGAGCGGAAAATGTTTAGCCTCCTCCTCGTAATGCGTAAGGAGGCCACTTGGGAAAAAATTACACTACAGCAGTAATTTTGAAACCACTACGAAGCAAGAGAACTCTAAAAAATTACAGACTTCTGATAATTATAGTGTGATTAACAGTTCGACCTCACTTCGAATATTACAATATAATATAAAGAAAGCACCAATTCAGACACTTCAATACGAAATTCAAAACCTAAGAAATTAATGCATAAATGCTACCCTAAAAATTAAAACATAATATGAAACGTTTATGTCAAATATACAATTAGTAAAACTCCAATATAAAGCAACATGTGAAAAGGCATGTACAAATTATAACATTCAAGCATTTCTAGTGGAAATAAAGTTAATATAAAACACGAATTACCAGCCACAGATGTCTTTTTGCTCTGCACTATTTCTCCATTCTTTTTCTTTCACGATATCACTATCTGCAATCCAAGAGTGCACAAAAATGAGACAAATTACACTAGAAGAGGCCAAGGGAGGAAAAAAGGAATAATTAGATTTTAACTACTTTGAAATTTAAAAACAAATTATACACAAAGAGAAATATCTTATATTGTTTCTTAATATATAAAACTTCAAAAGTAGCTTTTTTGTTTTAAATTCCAGCAATGTGCTACATTGTTACTAAAATCATGACTGCATTCAATAGAAAAGCAAATGATTTCCCTAATACGACAGAAGTACAGTAAGCAAAAGTGGTTTTAATGTATGGGTACTACATGAACAATGAAAGAAAAAACAGTTAGACAGTTATTACGGATAATGAATTTCGAGAAGTGTAAATAATTTCAGCGCTGGTAGAAAGACGGCACCAAAAGACAATAAGCTGGTAATTTTAAATGACAAGTAAACAAAATAAACTTTACTGTTAGCTTTGAAGCAGGTGTTATATATTAAACTACCTTAATTCACACACAGAATTAGTGACATAACAGATCAAAAAAGAATAAGAATCAAACTTGCAATATACTAACATTAAAGGAGCTATACATAAATACATTTAAAGATTTTTTTTAAAAAAAAAAAAGAGCTCAAAAACACCATTCTAAAAACAGATTTCGAAGAACATCTTGGAAACAAAAGTCATAAACCATAAAAGAAATATTTCATTGAGAATTTTAACGTAAGAACCGTTTCTAATTTTACGTTCTTTACTTAGGTACTCTTATCCCTGAGAGAAGATAGCTTAGTCCAATGTACCAAAAATTATCCTGAAATATTACCATGTCCCTTTAATGAAATTATAGCAATATTCAACTCGGGGAAAGAACATATTGTCTAGCTGCCCGTGTTCGAGCCCAGCTTTAATACAGCAAGCCAAAACACATCAAATGACATTGAATTAAACAGCATTTTGAAATGCCGCAAAAAATGTAAATGCAATTTCGTGGAAGAGCTATTGCAATTACCTACATACTAAAATTTTGACCAAAAATTCAAGAAAACTAAGATACTCGTTTTCTCTTTCGAAGGAATCAAAGTCATATACTAATGTAGGGATGCTCAACTTATTGTACTATAAAACCTATACATAAGAATGAAATTTTGTCAGCTATGCGAGATGTCCAATAGCAAGAAATTCCATAAATTGTGTAATAGAATCTACGTCTAAAAACACACGAAAGGTAAAACACAATTCAATTATTTTACTTTTAGCCTTGAAGAAGGTGTTCTATATTAAACTGTCTTAACTCACATACAGAATTAGTAATAGAATAGCTCAAAATATTGTAAAAATCAAACACGCATTATATAAGCATTAAAAAAAAAATCTACATATATTTATTAGTGTTACAAGGGTTTATTCTGAAATATTATAATGTCACTTTCAGTGAAGTGATAGAAATTTTCACTCAGGGAAGGGACATTCTGTCTGGCTGCCTGGGTTCCATCCCAGCTTCTGTTACAAATGTGTTATAGAAGAATTTTAAAAATCCAGAAATGAAACTTATGAAAAAATTAATGACCATAATTGGTTCTATGATTTAGTCATTCTTACAGACATAATGACAAGAATCTTAAACTTGAGGGGGGAGGAGAACTAAACTAAAGTCTTTGAATTCAAGGTTATTTTAAATTCATTTTAAATCATAATTAATTTAGTGAAAATATTACACAAATAAAAGGAATATACATTTTTACCATAATGTAATGTACGTTTTGCCATTTTGAAAATCTAGAGAACTAAACCATCAAATATAAGAAAACTGAAACAAGCTTTTGGAAAATCTCATCGAGCTTAAATTAGTTTCGAAATTAGATGTTTTGGGTGTATTTAAAATTAGGATTCATTCACTTAAAATCCATTACATAATACTAGTATTTAAGAAAAATGGTAAAAGGTTGCAAATATGTTAAATAACAATTCTACTGATCTAGAAATGGAAATAACTGATTTTCATCCTAATTAAAATCAAGAACATCACAAAAAGCCATTTAAATAGTCCTAGATCAGAAAAATCATGAACTGTGAAACTTTTAAAAAGATAAATTCCTGCTTTCTATCTACTTAAAAATGTGAAAGAGGATTTTCAACATTGAACTTGTTAAAATCAATGTTAAGAAACAGAATAACAAACAAACATCCGAACGACTGCAAGGATTTAGCCATAACATCACATGTACCAGAGGGAGAAAAGAAACTCTCAGAAGAAATGTAGTATTAAATTTCACATTAAAATATGATTTCCCTGTATTTAATTTTCATCTTGCTGAATTTTTTGTAAATAATACAAAGAGTATACCTTTTCTTTAACATTTTATACCACACATTTTTATACTTTGTGTAATGCACTTATAACTGAAATATTAAAAGTGCAATATATAATTGCAGCTGGCCAAAATTCTATAAACTTAAAATTGTCTCCCATTAAGTTAAAGTTGCGAATAACTGCAATAAAAAGGGAAGGAATGCAATTTT
This sequence comes from Stegodyphus dumicola, assembly GCF_044657685.1. Lineage (NCBI taxonomy): Eukaryota > Metazoa > Arthropoda > Arachnida > Araneae > Eresidae > Stegodyphus > Stegodyphus dumicola. The sequence goes on along the minus strand of NC_140781.1, from coordinate 135,912,098 downwards.
ATTTCTTTGTCTGTATTTGGTTTCATTTTCATATAGAAAGAGTTAAAAATAGGTTATCTAGGTAACAAAATTTAAATGCACATTTTCAGTAAAAATTACAGAATAACAGATTTTGTTTCCCTGAAGACGCAACACCTCGCTATTCCATCTATGATACAGACTGCATACTGTCATAGAGAAATTCCTTTCTTAAACAGGGAATTCATATACTTTAATCTGTTTTTACACAAGTACTGTTTATGACTAGTCCATGGTCCAAGAGTAAAATACTTTATAGTACACACATCTAAATTTTTATTACTTCAGGTCATCTGTATAGTCTGTTTACCTATCACGACTAAACTCCCAACCTGCATTCCACATAACTCATACGACTCTTCAAGTGCTGTTTCGTAGTCTACCATTTTTAATACGGCAGGTACTTGCTGAGAGCAGACTTGATTTCGCGTATAGCAGTACCTTAAAGGATCCCATTTAATTTGTCCACTGCTATAATTTCATACATACAGGGTCCAACATTCATCCATCAACACCGGAAAGAATTTATCTGCTACTTTAAACAATTTCCAACGACTAAAAATGAAGTCCAAAAAATCTCAAAAGCAAAGGATGCCGAAGAATTTTCACATATGGAAGACAGAGAAGTCAAACAATGAATCAGAAAATTACAAAAGAAGAATTGGGTGCTTATAATACCCCTTGATAATAAAAGCACTCATTACTAAGAAAAGATTTTAACTGAAGATAAGATGAAGGAATTGTTAAATAACACAAAAGTAACGTCTGATCTTCTAGCGAAGATTGATCCAATTAAAGAAAAAACAGGACACTTTAAAAGAGCTGCTGGGAAACGTACTCTTTACAACGACACGGTTACAGTTGCATCAGTCATTCTGATAAGCAAAAGACATCAGCTTTTTCAAAAAATAATTCTGTCATGAAACTATGATAGTAATAAAACATCTCTGATTTGATTTCAAAATTAATTTTTCTTTATCGAATCAATTTTAAATAGATCTTCGCAAATTGGTTCAGAAAACTTCACAATATACTAAAATAGTTCAGATTAAGGGAAAACATAATAAAATATGCTTAAAACAACTAAGAAAAAGCACATTTTGAGCAGCTTTAACAGAAGAAAATTTCGCTCCACTAACTTTCTTTACGAGTACTCATTAAATTTTTATTTACATTTCTTTTTTGCTCAACATTTAACTTTAAATGGTTATAAGAGAACCAGCACTTGATAGAGAGACTCTAAATTCAGACAAAACTGAAACAAAATTTGTTTATACACTGGCAGTGCAATTACACTGACCTGTTGGGAAAAGAAGATCCCATTGGACAAGGAAAATATTAGGCCACACAGAGCGGAAAATGTTTAGCCTCCTCCTCGTAATGCGTAAGGAGGCCACTTGGGAAAAAATTACACTACAGCAGTAATTTTGAAACCACTACGAAGCAAGAGAACTCTAAAAAATTACAGACTTCTGATAATTATAGTGTGATTAACAGTTCGACCTCACTTCGAATATTACAATATAATATAAAGAAAGCACCAATTCAGACACTTCAATACGAAATTCAAAACCTAAGAAATTAATGCATAAATGCTACCCTAAAAATTAAAACATAATATGAAACGTTTATGTCAAATATACAATTAGTAAAACTCCAATATAAAGCAACATGTGAAAAGGCATGTACAAATTATAACATTCAAGCATTTCTAGTGGAAATAAAGTTAATATAAAACACGAATTACCAGCCACAGATGTCTTTTTGCTCTGCACTATTTCTCCATTCTTTTTCTTTCACGATATCACTATCTGCAATCCAAGAGTGCACAAAAATGAGACAAATTACACTAGAAGAGGCCAAGGGAGGAAAAAAGGAATAATTAGATTTTAACTACTTTGAAATTTAAAAACAAATTATACACAAAGAGAAATATCTTATATTGTTTCTTAATATATAAAACTTCAAAAGTAGCTTTTTTGTTTTAAATTCCAGCAATGTGCTACATTGTTACTAAAATCATGACTGCATTCAATAGAAAAGCAAATGATTTCCCTAATACGACAGAAGTACAGTAAGCAAAAGTGGTTTTAATGTATGGGTACTACATGAACAATGAAAGAAAAAACAGTTAGACAGTTATTACGGATAATGAATTTCGAGAAGTGTAAATAATTTCAGCGCTGGTAGAAAGACGGCACCAAAAGACAATAAGCAGGTAATTTTAAATGACAAGTAAACAAAATAAACTTTACTGTTAGCTTTGAAGCAGGTGTTATATATTAAACTACCTTAATTCACACACAGAATTAGTGACATAACAGATCAAAAAAGAATAAGAATCAAACTTGCAATATACTAACATTAAAGGAGCTATACATAAATACATTTAAAGATTTTTTAAAAAAAAAAAAAAGAGCTCAAAAACACCATTCTAAAAACAGATTTCGAAGAACATCTTGGAAACAAAAGTCATAAACCATAAAAGAAATATTTCATTGAGAATTTTAACGTAAGAACCGTTTCTAATTTTACGTTCTTTACTTAGGTACTCTTATCCCTGAGAGAAGATAGCTTAGTCCAATGTACCAAAAATTATCCTGAAATATTACCATGTCCCTTTAATGAAATTATAGCAATATTCAACTCGGGGAAAGAACATATTGTCTAGCTGCCCGTGTTCGAGCCCAGCTTTAATACAGCAAGCCAAAACACATCAAATGACATTGAATTAAACAGCATTTTGAAATGCCGCAAAAAATGTAAATGCAATTTCGTGGAAGAGCTATTGCAATTACCTACATACTAAAATTTTGACCAAAAATTCAAGAAAACTAAGATACTCGTTTTCTCTTTCGAAGGAATCAAAGTCATATACTAATGTAGGGATGCTCAACTTATTGTACTATAAAACCTATACATAAGAATGAAATTTTGTCAGCTATGCGAGATGTCCAATAGCAAGAAATTCCATAAATTGTGTAATAGAATCTACGTCTAAAAACACACGAAAGGTAAAACACAATTCAATTATTTTACTTTTAGCCTTGAAGAAGGTGTTCTATATTAAACTGTCTTAACTCACATACAGAATTAGTAATAGAATAGCTCAAAATATTGTAAAAATCAAACACGCATTATATAAGCATTAAAAAAAAAATCTACATATATTTATTAGTGTTACAAGGGTTTATTCTGAAATATTATAATGTCACTTTCAGTGAAGTGATAGAAATTTTCACTCAGGGAAGGGACATTCTGTCTGGCTGCCTGGGTTCCATCCCAGCTTCTGTTACAAATGTGTTATAGAAGAATTTTAAAAATCCAGAAATGAAACTTATGAAAAAATTAATGACCATAATTGGTTCTATGATTTAGTCATTCTTACAGACATAATGACAAGAATCTTAAACTTGAGGGGGGAGGAGAACTAAACTAAAGTCTTTGAATTCAAGGTTATTTTAAATTCATTTTAAATCATAATTAATTTAGTGAAAATATTACACAAATAAAAGGAATATACATTTTTACCATAATGTAATGTACGTTTTGCCATTTTGAAAATCTAGAGAACTAAACCATCAAATATAAGAAAACTGAAACAAGCTTTTGGAAAATCTCATCGAGCTTAAATTAGTTTCGAAATTAGATGTTTTGGGTGTATTTAAAATTAGGATTCATTCACTTAAAATCCATTACATAATACTAGTATTTAAGAAAAATGGTAAAAGGTTGCAAATATGTTAAATAACAATTCTACTGATCTAGAAATGGAAATAACTGATTTTCATCCTAATTAAAATCAAGAACATCACAAAAAGCCATTTAAATAGTCCTAGATCAGAAAAATCATGAACTGTGAAACTTTTAAAAAGATAAATTCCTGCTTTCTATCTACTTAAAAATGTGAAAGAGGATTTTCAACATTGAACTTGTTAAAATCAATGTTAAGAAACAGAATAACAAACAAACATCCGAACGACTGCAAGGATTTAGCCATAACATCACATGTACCAGAGGGAGAAAAGAAACTCTCAGAAGAAATGTAGTATTAAATTTCACATTAAAATATGATTTCCCTGTATTTAATTTTCATCTTGCTGAATTTTTTGTAAATAATACAAAGAGTATACCTTTTCTTTAACATTTTATACCACACATTTTTATACTTTGTGTAATGCACTTATAACTGAAATATTAAAAGTGCAATATATAATTGCAGCTGGCCAAAATTCTATAAACTTAAAATTGTCTCCCATTAAGTTAAAGTTGCGAATAACTGCAATAAAAAGGGAAGGAATGCAATTTTATTTCTTTGTCTGTATTTGGTTTCATTTTCATATAGAAAGAGTTAAAAATAGGTTATCTAGGTAACAAAATTTAAATGCACATTTTCAGTAAAAATTACAGAATAACAGATTTTGTTTCCCTGAAGACGCAACACCTCGCTATTCCATCTATGATACAGACTGCATACTGTCATAGAGAAATTCCTTTCTTAAACAGGGAATTCATATACTTTAATCTGTTTTTACACAAGTACTGTTTATGACTAGTCCATGGTCCAAGAGTAAAATACTTTATAGTACACACATCTAAATTTTTATTACTTCAGGTCATCTGTATAGTCTGTTTACCTATCACGACTAAACTCCCAACCTGCATTCCACATAACTCATACGACTCTTCAAGTGCTGTTTCGTAGTCTACCATTTTTAATACGGCAGGTACTTGCTGAGAGCAGACTTGATTTCGCGTATAGCAGTACCTTAAAGGATCCCATTTAATTTGTCCACTGCTATAATTTCATACATACAGGGTCCAACATTCATCCATCAACACCGGAAAGAATTTATCTGCTACTTTAAACAATTTCCAACGACTAAAAATGAAGTCCAAAAAATCTCAAAAGCAAAGGATGCCGAAGAATTTTCACATATGGAAGACAGAGAAGTCAAACAATGAATCAGAAAATTACAAAAGAAGAATTGGGTGCTTATAATACCCCTTGATAATAAAAGCACTCATTACTAAGAAAAGATTTTAACTGAAGATAAGATGAAGGAATTGTTAAATAACACAAAAGTAACGTCTGATCTTCTAGCGAAGATTGATCCAATTAAAGAAAAAACAGGACACTTTAAAAGAGCTGCTGGGAAACGTACTCTTTACAACGACACGGTTACAGTTGCATCAGTCATTCTGATAAGCAAAAGACATCAGCTTTTTCAAAAAATAATTCTGTCATGAAACTATGATAGTAATAAAACATCTCTGATTTGATTTCAAAATTAATTTTTCTTTATCGAATCAATTTTAAATAGATCTTCGCAAATTGGTTCAGAAAACTTCACAATATACTAAAATAGTTCAGATTAAGGGAAAACATAATAAAATATGCTTAAAACAACTAAGAAAAAGCACATTTTGAGCAGCTTTAACAGAAGAAAATTTCGCTCCACTAACTTTCTTTACGAGTACTCATTAAATTTTTATTTACATTTCTTTTTTGCTCAACATTTAACTTTAAATGGTTATAAGAGAACCAGCACTTGATAGAGAGACTCTAAATTCAGACAAAACTGAAACAAAATTTGTTTATACACTGGCAGTGCAATTACACTGACCTGTTGGGAAAAGAAGATCCCATTGGACAAGGAAAATATTAGGCCACACAGAGCGGAAAATGTTTAGCCTCCTCCTCGTAATGAGTAAGGAGGCCACTTGGGAAAAAATTACACTACAGCAGTAATTTTGAAACCACTACGAAGCAAGAGAACTCTAAAAAATTACAGACTTCTGATAATTATAGTGTGATTAACAGTTCGACCTCACTTCGAATATTACAATATAATATAAAGAAAGCACCAATTCAGACACTTCAATACGAAATTCAAAACCTAAGAAATTAATGCATAAATGCTACCCTAAAAATTAAAACATAATATGAAACGTTTATGTCAAATATACAATTAGTAAAACTCCAATATAAAGCAACATGTGAAAAGGCATGTACAAATTATAACATTCAAGCATTTCTAGTGGAAATAAAGTTCATATAAAACACGAATTACCAGCCACAGATGTCTTTTTGCTCTGCACTATTTCTCCATTCTTTTTCTTTCACGATATCACTATCTGCAATCCAAGAGTGCACAAAAATGAGACAAATTACACTAGAAGAGGCCAAGGGAGGAAAAAAGGAATAATTAGATTTTAACTACTTTGAAATTTAAAAAAAAATTATACACAAAGAGAAATATCTTATATTGTTTCTTAATATATAAAACTTCAAAAGTAGCTTTTTTGTTTTAAATTCCAGCAATGTGCTACATTGTTACTAAAATCATGACTGCATTCAATAGAAAAGCAAATGATTTCCCTAATACGACAGAAGTACAGTAAGCAAAAGTGGTTTTAATGTATGGGTACTACATGAACAATGAAAGAAAAAACAGTTAGACAGTTATTACGGATAATGAATTTCGAGAAGTGTAAATAATTTCAGCGCTGGTAGAAAGACGGCACCAAAAGACAATAAGCAGGTAATTTTAAATGACAAGTAAACAAAATAAACTTTACTGTTAGCTTTGAAGCAGGTGTTATATATTAAACTACCTTAATTCACACACAGAATTAGTGACATAACAGATCAAAAAAGAGTAAGAATCAAACTTGCAATATACTAACATTAAAGGAGCTATACATAAATACATTTAAAGATTTTTTTTTTAAAAAAAAAGAGCTCAAAAACACCATTCTAAAAACAGATTTCGAAGAACATCTTGGAAACAAAAGTCATAAACCATAAAAGAAATATTTCATTGAGAATTTTAACGTAAGAACCGTTTCTAATTTTACGTTCTTTACTTAGGTACTCTTATCCCTGAGAGAAGATAGCTTAGTCCAATGTACCAAAAATTATCCTGAAATATTACCATGTCCCTTTAATGAAATTATAGCAATATTCAACTCGGGGAAAGAACATATTGTCTAGCTGCCCGTGTTCGAGCCCAGCTTTAATACAGCAAGCCAAAACACATCAAATGACATTGAATTAAACAGCATTTTGAAATGCCGCAAAAAATGTAAATGCAATTTCGTGGAAGAGCTATTGCAATTACCTACATACTAAAATTTTGACCAAAAATTCAAGAAAACTAAGATACTCGTTTTCTCTTTCGAAGGAATCAAAGTCATATACTAATGTAGGGATGCTCAACTTATTGTACTATAAAACCTATACATAAGAATGAAATTTTGTCAGCTATGCGAGATGTCCAATAGCAAGAAATTCCATAAATTGTGTAATAGAATCTACGTCTAAAAACACACGAAAGGTAAAACACAATTCAATTATTTTACTTTTAGCCTTGAAGAAGGTGTTCTATATTAAACTGTCTTAACTCACATACAGAATTAGTAATAGAATAGCTCAAAATATTGTAAAAATCAAACACGCATTATATAAGCATTAAAAAAAAATCTACATATATTTATTAGTGTTACAAGGGTTTATTCTGAAATATTAAAATGTCACTTTCAGTGAAGTGATAGAAATTTTCACTCAGGGAAGGGACATTCTGTCTGGCTGCCTGGGTTCCATCCCAGCTTCTGTTACAAATGTGTTATAGAAGAATTTTAAAAATCCAGAAATGAAACTTATGAAAAAATTAATGACCATAATTGGTTCTATGATTTAGTCATTCTTACAGACATAATGACAAGAATCTTAAACTTGAGGGGGGAGGAGAACTAAACTAAAGTCTTTGAATTCAAGGTTATTTTAAATTCATTTTAAATCATAATTAATTTAGTGAAAATATTACACAAATAAAAGGAATATACATTTTTACCATAATGTAATGTACGTTTTGCCATTTTGAAAATCTAGAGAACTAAACCATCAAATATAAGAAAACTGAAACAAGCTTTTGGAAAATCTCATCGAGCTTAAATTAGTTTCGAAATTAGATGTTTTGGGTGTATTTAAAATTAGGATTCATTCACTTAAAATCCATTACATAATACTAGTATTTAAGAAAAATGGTAAAAGGTTGCAAATATGTTAAATAACAATTCTACTGATCTAGAAATGGAAATAACTGATTTTCATCCTAATTAAAATCAAGAACATCACAAAAAGCCATTTAAATAGTCCTAGATCAGAAAAATCATGAACTGTTCAACTTTTAAAAAGATAAATTCCTGCTTTCTATCTACTTAAAAATGTGAAAGAGGATTTTCAACATTGAACTTGTTAAAATCAAGGTTAAGAAACAGAATAACAAACAAACATCCGAACGACTGCAAGGATTTCGCCATAACATCACATGTACCAGAGGGAGAAAAGAAACTCTCAGAAGAAATGTAGTATTAAATTTCACATTAAAATATGATTTCCCTGTATTTAATTTTCATCTTGCTGAATTTTTTGTAAATAATACAAAGAGTATACCTTTTCTTTAACATTTTATACCACACATTTTTATACTTTGTGTAATGCACTTATAACTGAAATATTAAAAGTGCAATATATAATTGCAGCTGGCCAAAATTCTATAAACTTAAAATTGTCTCCCATTAAGTTAAAGTTGCGAATAACTGCAATAAAAAGGGAAGGAATGCAATTTTATTTCTTTGTCTGTATTTGGTTTCATTTTCATATAGAAAGAGTTAAATATAGGTTATCTAGGTAACAAAATTTAAATGCACATTTTCAGTAAAAATTACAGAATAACAGATTTTGTTTCCCTGAAGACGCAACACCTCGCTATTCCAGCTATGATACAGACTGCATACTGTCATAGAGAAATTCCTTTCTTAAACAGGGAATTCATATACTTTAATCTGTTTTTACACAAGTACTGTTTATGACTAGTCCATGGTCCAAGAGTAAAATACTTTATAGTACACACATCTAAATTTTTATTACTTCAGGTCATCTGTATAGTCTGTTTACCTATCACGACTAAACTCCCAACCTGCATTCCACATAACTCATACGACTCTTCAAGTGCTGTTTCGTAGTCTACCATTTTTAATACGGCAGGTACTTGCTGAGAGCAGACTTGATTTCGCGTATAGCAGTACCTTAAAGGATCCCATTTAATTTGTCCACTGCTATAATTTCATACATACAGGGTCCAACATTCATCCATCAACACCGGAAAGAATTTATCTGCTACTTTAAACAATTTCCAACGACTAAAAATGAAGTCCAAAAAATCTCAAAAGCAAAGGATGCCGAAGAATTTTCACATATGGAAGACAGAGAAGTCAAACAATGAATCAGAAAATTACAAAAGAAGAATTGGGTGCTTATAATACCCCTTGATAATAAAAGCACTCATTACTAAGAAAAGATTTTAACTGAAGATAAGATGAAGGAATTGTTAAATAACACAAAAGTAACGTCTGATCTTCTAGCGAAGATTGATCCAATTAAAGAAAAAACAGGACACTTTAAAAGAGCTGCTGGGAAACGTACTCTTTACAACGACACGGTTACAGTTGCATCAGTCATTCTGATAAGCAAAAGACATCAGCTTTTTCAAAAAATAATTCTGTCATGAAACTATGATAGTAATAAAACATCTCTGATTTGATTTCAAAATTAATTTTTCTTTATCGAATCAATTTTAAATAGATCTTCGCAAATTGGTTCAGAAAACTTCACAATATACTAAAATAGTTCAGATTAAGGGGAAAACATAATAAAATATGCTTAAAACAACTAAGAAAAAGCACATTTTGAGCAGCTTTAACAGAAGAAAATTTCGCTCCACTAACTTTCTTTACGAGTACTCATTAAATTTTTATTTACATTTCTTTTTTGCTCAACATTTAACTTTAAATGGTTATAAGAGAACCAGCACTTGATAGAGAGACTCTAAATTCAGACAAAACTGAAACAAAATTTGTTTATACACTGGCAGTGCAATTACACTGACCTGTTGGGAAAAGAAGATCCCATTGGACAAGGAAAATATTAGGCCACACAGAGCGGAAAATGTTTAGCCTCCTCCTCGTAATGCGTAAGGAGGCCACTTGGGAAAAAATTACACTACAGCAGTAATTTTGAAACCACTACGAAGCAAGAGAACTCTAAAAAATTACAGACTTCTGATAATTATAGTGTGATTAACAGTTCGACCTCACTTCGAATATTACAATATAATATAAAGAAAGCACCAATTCAGACACTTCAATACGAAATTCAAAACCTAAGAAATTAATGCATAAATGCTACCCTAAAAATTAAAACATAATATGAAACGTTTATGTCAAATATACAATTAGTAAAACTCCAATATAAAGCAACATGTGAAAAGGCATGTACAAATTATAACATTCAAGCATTTCTAGTGGAAATAAAGTTAATATAAAACACGAATTACCAGCCACAGATGTCTTTTTGCTCTGCACTATTTCTCCATTCTTTTTCTTTCACGATATCACTATCTGCAATCCAAGAGTGCACAAAAATGATGACAAATTACACTAGAAGAGGCCAAGGGAGGAAAAAAGGAATAATTAGATTTTAACTACTTTGAAATTAAAAAAAAAATTATACACAAAGAGAAATATCTTATATTGTTTCTTAATATATAAAACTTCAAAAGTAGCTTTTTTGTTTTAAATTCCAGCAATGTGCTACATTGTTACTAAAATCATGACTGCATTCAATAGAAAAGCAAATGATTTCCCTAATACGACAGAAGTACAGTAAGCAAAAGTGGTTTTAATGTATGGGTACTACATGAACAATGAAAGAAAAAACAGTTAGACAGTTATTACGGATAATGAATTTCGAGAAGTGTAAATAATTTCAGCGCTGGTAGAAAGACGGCACCAAAAGACAATAAGCAGGTAATTTTAAATGACAAGTAAACAAAATAAACTTTACTGTTAGCTTTGAAGCAGGTGTTATATATTAAACTACCTTAATTCACACACAGAATTAGTGACATAACAGATCAAAAAAGAGTAAGAATCAAACTTGCAATATACTAACATTAAAGGAGCTATACATAAATACATTTAAAGATTTTTTTTTTTAAAAAAAAGAGCTCAAAAACACCATTCTAAAAACAGATTTCGAAGAACATCTTGGAAACAAAAGTCATAAACCATAAAAGAAATATTTCATTGAGAATTTTAACGTAAGAACCGTTTCTAATTTTACGTTCTTTACTTAGGTACTCTTATCCCTGAGAGAAGATAGCTTAGTCCAATGTACCAAAAATTATCCTGAAATATTACCATGTCCCTTTAATGAAATTATAGCAATATTCAACTCGGGGAAAGAACATATTGTCTAGCTGCCCGTGTTCGAGCCCAGCTTTAATACAGCAAGCCAAAACACATCAAATGACATTGAATTAAACAGCATTTTGAAATGCCGCAAAAAATGTAAATGCAATTTCGTGGAAGAGCTATTGCAATTACCTACATACTAAAATTTTGACCAAAAATTCAAGAAAACTAAGATACTCGTTTTCTCTTTCGAAGGAATCAAAGTCATATACTAATGTAGGGATGCTCAACTCATTGTACTATAAAACCTATACATAAGAATGAAATTTTGTCAGCTATGCGAGATGTCCAATAGCAAGAAATTCCATAAATTGTGTAATAGAATCTACGTCTAAAAACACACGAAAGGTAAAACACAATTCAATTATTTTACTTTTAGCCTTGAAGAAGGTGTTCTATATTAAACTGTCTTAACTCACATACAGAATTAGTAATAGAATAGCTCAAAATATTGTAAAAATCAAACACGCATTATATAAGCATTAAAAAAAAAATCTACATATATTTATTCATGTTACAAGGGTTTATTCTGAAATATTATAATGTCACTTTCAGTGAAGTGATAGAAATTTTCACTCAGGGAAGGGACATTCTGTCTGGCTGCCTGGGTTCCATCCCAGCTTCTGTTACAAATGTGTTATAGAAAAATTTTAAAAATCCAGAAATGAAACTTATGAAAAAATTAATGACCATAATTGGTTCTATGATTTAGTCATTCTTACAGACATAATGACAAGAATCTTAAACTTGAGGGGGAGGAGAACTAAACTAAAGTCTTTGAATTCAAGGTTATTTTAAATTCATTTTAAATCATAATTAATTTAGTGAAAATATTACACAAATAAAAGGAATATACATTTTTACCATAATGTAATGTACGTTTTGCCATTTTGAAAATCTAGAGAACTAAACCATCAAATATAAGAAAACTAAAACAAGCTTTTGGAAAATCTCATCGAGCTTAAATTAGTTTCGAAATTAGATGTTTTGGGTGTATTTAAAATTAGGATTCATTCACTTAAAATCCATTACATAATACTAGTATTTAAGAAAAATGGTAAAAGGTTGCAAATATGTTAAATAACAATTCTACTGATCTAGAAATGGAAATAACTGATTTTCATCCTAATTAAAATCAAGAACATCACAAAAAGCCATTTAAATAGTCCTAGATCAGAAAAATCATGAACTGTTAAACTTTTAAAAAGATAAATTCCTGCTTTCTATCTACTTAAAAATGTGAAAGAGGATTTTCAACATTGAACTTGTTAAAATCAAGGTTAAGAAACAGAATAACAAACAAACATCCGAACGACTGCAAGGATTTAGCCATAACATCACATGTACCAGAGGGAGAAAAGAAACTCTCAGAAGAAATGTAGTATTGAATTTCACATTAAAATATGATTTCCCTGTATTTAATTTTCATCTTGCTGAATTTTTTGTAAATAATACAAAGAGTATACCTTTTCTTTAACATTTTATACCACACATTTTTATACTTTGTGTAATGCACTTATAACTGAAATATTAAAAGTGCAATATATAATTGCAGCTGGCCAAAATTCTATAAACTTAAAATTGTCTCCCATTAAGTTAAAGTTGCGAATAACTGCAATAAAAAGGGAAGGAATGCAATTTTATTTCTTTGTCTGTATTTGGTTTCATTTTCATATAGAAAGAGTTAAAAATAGGTTATCTAGGTAACAAAATTTAAATGCACATTTTCAGTAAAAATTACAGAATAACAGATTTTGTTTCCCTGAAGACGCAACACCTCGCTATTCCAGCTATGATACAGACTGCATACTGTCATAGAGAAATTCCTTTCTTAAACAGGGAATTCATATACTTTAATCTGTTTTTACACAAGTACTGTTTATGACTAGTCCATGGTCCAAGAGTAAAATACTTTATAGTACACACATCTAAATTTTTATTACTTCAGGTCATCTGTATAGTCTGTTTACCTATCACGACTAAACTCCCAACCTGCATTCCACATAACTCATACGACTCTTCAAGTGCTGTTTCGTAGTCTACCATTTTTAATACGGCAGGTACTTGCTGAGAGCAGACTTGATTTCGCGTATAGCAGTACCTTAAAGGATCCCATTTAATTTGTCCACTGCTATAATTTCATACATACAGGGTCCAACATTCATCCATCAACACCGGAAAGAATTTATCTGCTACTTTAAACAATTTCCAACGACTAAAAATGAAGTCCAAAAAATCTCAAAAGCAAAGGATGCCGAAGAATTTTCACATATGGAAGACAGAGAAGTCAAACAATGAATCAGAAAATTACAAAAGAAGAATTGGGTGCTTATAATACCCCTTGATAATAAAAGCACTCATTACTAAGAAAAGATTTTAACTGAAGATAAGATGAAGGAATTGTTAAATAACACAAAAGTAACGTCTGATCTTCTAGCGAAGATTGATCCAATTAAAGAAAAAACAGGACACTTTAAAAGAGCTGCTGGGAAACGTACTCTTTACAACGACACGGTTACAGTTGCATCAGTCATTCTGATAAGCAAAAGACATCAGCTTTTTCAAAAAATAATTCTGTCATGAAACTATGATAGTAATAAAACATCTCTGATTTGATTTCAAAATTAATTTTTCTTTATCGAATCAATTTTAAATAGATCTTCGCAAATTGGTTCAGAAAACTTCGCAATATACTAAAATAGTTCAGATTAAGGGGAAAACATAATAAAATATGCTTAAAACAACTAAGAAAAAGCACATTTTGAGCAGCTTTAACAGAAGAAAATTTCGCTCCACTAACTTTCTTTACGAGTACTCATTAAATTTTTATTTACATTTCTTTTTTGCTCAACATTTAACTTTAAATGGTTATAAGAGAACCAGCACTTGATAGAGAGACTCTAAATTCAGACAAAACTGAAACAAAATTTGTTTATACACTGGCAGTGCAATTACACTGACCTGTTGGGAAAAGAAGATCCCATTGGACAAGGAAAATATTAGGCCACACAGAGCGGAAAATGTTTAGCCTCCTCCTCGTAATGCGTAAGGAGGCCACTTGGGAAAAAATTACACTACAGCAGTAATTTTGAAACCACTACGAAGCAAGAGAACTCTAAAAAATTACAGACTTCTGATAATTATAGTGTGATTAACAGTTCGACCTCACTTCGAATATTACAATATAATATAAAGAAAGCACCAATTCAGACACTTCAATACGAAATTCAAAACCTAAGAAATTAATGCATAAATGCTACCCTAAAAATTAAAACATAATATGAAACGTTTATGTCAAATATACAATTAGTAAAACTCCAATATAAAGCAACATGTGAAAAGGCATGTACAAATTATAACATTCAAGCATTTCTAGTGGAAATAAAGTTAATATAAAACACGAATTACCAGCCACAGATGTCTTTTTGCTCTGCACTATTTCTCCATTCTTTTTCTTTCACGATATCACTATCTGCAATCCAAGAGTGCACAAAAATGATGACAAATTACACTAGAAGAGGCCAAGGGAGGAAAAAAGTAATAATTAGATTTTAACTACTTTGAAATTTAAAAAAAAATTATACACAAAGAGAAATATCTTATATTGTTTCTTAATATATAAAACTTCAAAAGTAGCTTTTTTGTTTTAAATTCCAGCAATGTGCTACATTGTTACTAAAATCATGACTGCATTCAATAGAAAAGCAAATGATTTCCCTAATACGACAGAAGTACAGTAAGCAAAAGTGGTTTTAATGTATGGGTACTACATGAACAATGAAAGAAAAAACAGTTAGACAGTTATTACGGATAATGAATTTCGAGAAGTGTAAATAATTTCAGCGCTGGTAGAAAGACGGCACCAAAAGACAATAAGCAGGTAATTTTAAATGACAAGTAAACAAAATAAACTTTACTGTTAGCTTTGAAGCAGGTGTTATATATTAAACTACCTTAATTCACACACAGAATTAGTGACATAACAGATCAAAAAAGAGTAAGAATCAAACTTGCAATATACTAACATTAAAGGAGCTATACATAAATACATTTAAAGATTTTTTAAAAAAAAAAAAAGAGCTCAAAAACACCATTCTAAAAACAGATTTCGAAGAACATCTTGGAAACAAAAGTCATAAACCATAAAAGAAATATTTCATTGAGAATTTTAACGTAAGAACCGTTTCTAATTTTACGTTCTTTACTTAGGTACTCTTATCCCTGAGAGAAGATAGCTTAGTCCAATGTACCAAAAATTATCCTGAAATATTACCATGTCCCTTTAATGAAATTATAGCAATATTCAACTCGGGGAAAGAACATATTGTCTAGCTGCCCGTGTTCGAGCCCAGCTTTAATACAGCAAGCCAAAACACATCAAATGACATTGAATTAAACAGCATTTTGAAATGCCGCAAAAAATGTAAATGCAATTTCGTGGAAGAGCTATTGCAATTACCTACATACTAAAATTTTGACCAAAAATTCAAGAAAACTAAGATACTCGTTTTCTCTTTCGAAGGAATCAAAGTCATATACTAATGTAGGGATGCTCAACTTATTGTACTATAAAACCTATACATAAGAATGAAATTTTGTCAGCTATGCGAGATGTCCAATAGCAAGAAATTCCATAAATTGTGTAATAGAATCTACGTCTAAAAGCACACGAAAGGTAAAACACAATTCAATTATTTTACTTTTAGCCTTGAAGAAGGTGTTCTATATTAAACTGTCTTAACTCACATACAGAATTAGTAATAGAATAGCTCAAAATATTGTAAAAATCAAACACGCATTATATAAGCATTAAAAAAAAATCTACATATATTTATTAGTGTTACAAGGGTTTATTCTGAAATATTATAATGTCACTTTCAGTGAAGTGATAGAAATTTTCACTCAGGGAAGGGACATTCTGTCTGGCTGCCTGGGTTCCATCCCAGCTTCTGTTACAAATGTGTTATAGAAGAATTTTAAAAATCCAGAAATGAAACTTATGAAAAAATTAATGACCATAATTGGTTCTATGATTTAGTCATTCTTACAGACATAATGACAAGAATCTTAAACTTGAGGGGGGAGGAGAACTAAACTAAAGTCTTTGAATTCAAGGTTATTTTAAATTCATTTTAAATCATAATTAATTTAGTGAAAATATTACACAAATAAAAGGAATATACATTTTTACCATAATGTAATGTACGTTTTGCCATTTTGAAAATCTAGAGAACTAACTAAACCATCAAATATAAGAAAACTGAAACAAGCTTTTGGAAAATCTCATCGAGCTTAAATTAGTTTCGAAATTAGATGTTTTGGGTGTATTTAAAATTAGGATTCATTCACTTAAAATCCATTACATAATAGTAGTATTTGAAAAAAATGGTAAAAGGTTGCAAATATGTTAAATAACAATTCTACTGATCTAGAAATGGAAATAACTGATTTTCATCCTAATTAAAATCAAGAACATCACAAAAAGCCATTTAAATAGTCCTAGATCAGAAAAATCATGAACTGTTAAACTTTTAAAAAGATAAATTCCTGCTTTCTATCTACTTAAAAATGTGAAAGAGGATTTTCAACATTGAACTTGTTAAAATCAATGTTAAGAAACAGAATAACAAACAAACATCCGAACGACAGCAAGGATTTAGCCATAACATCACATGTACCAGAGGGAGAAAAGAAACTCTCAGAAGAAATGTAGTATTAAATTTCACATTAAAATATGATTTCCCTGTATTTAATTTTCATCTTGCTGAATTTTTTGTAAATAATACAAAGAGTATACCTTTTCTTTAACATTTTATACCACACATTTTTATACTTTGTGTAATGCACTTATAACTGAAATATTAAAAGTGCAATATATAATTGCAGCTGGCCAAAATTCTATAAACTTAAAATTGTCTCCCATTAAGTTAAAGTTGCGAATAACTGCAATAAAAAGGGAAGGAATGCAATTTTATTTCTTTGTCTGTATTTGGTTTCATTTTCATATAGAAAGAGTTAAAAATAGGTTATCTAGGTAACAAAATTTAAATGCACATTTTCAGTAAAAATTACAGAATAACAGATTTTGTTTCCCTGAAGACGCAACACCTCGCTATTCCAGCTATGATACAGACTGCATACTGTCATAGAGAAATTCCTTTCTTAAACAGGGAATTCATATACTTTAATCTGTTTTTACACAAGTACTGTTTATGACTAGTCCATAGTCCAAGAGTAAAATACTTTATAGTACACACATCTAAATTTTTATTACTTCAGGTCATCTGTATAGTCTGTTTACCTATCACGACTAAACTCCCAACCTGCATTCCACATAACTCATACGACTCTTCAAGTGCTGTTTCGTAGTCTACCATTTTTAATATGGCAGGTACTTGCTGAGAGCAGACTTGATTTCGCGTATAGCAGTACCTTAAAGGATCCCATTTAATTTGTCCACTGTTATAATTTCATACATACAGGGTCCAACATTCATCCATCAACACCGGAAAGAATTTATCTGCTACTTTAAACAATTTCCAACGACTAAAAATGAAGTCCAAAAAATCTCAAAAGCAAAGGATGCCGAAGAATTTTCACATATGGAAGACAGAGAAGTCAAACAATGAATCAGAAAATTACAAAAGAAGAATTGGGTGCTTATAATACCCCTTGATAATAAAAGCACTCATTACTAAGAAAAGATTTTAACTGAAGATAAGATGAAGGAATTGTTAAATAACACAAAAGTAACGTCTGATCTTCTAGCGAAGATTGATCCAATTAAAGAAAAAACAGGACACTTTAAAAGAGCTGCTGGGAAACGTACTCTTTACAACGACACGGTTACAGTTGCATCAGTCATTCTGATAAGCAAAAGACATCAGCTTTTTCAAAAAATAATTCTGTCATGAAACTATGATAGTAATAAAACATCTCTGATTTGATTTCAAAATTAATTTTTCTTTATCGAATCAATTTTAAATAGATCTTCGCAAATTGGTTCAGAAAACTTCGCAATATACTAAAATAGTTCAGATTAAGGGGAAAACATAATAAAATATGCTTAAAACAACTAAGAAAAAGCACATTTTGAGCAGCTTTAACAGAAGAAAATTTCGCTCCACTAACTTTCTTTACGAGTACTCATTAAATTTTTATTTACATTTCTTTTTTGCTCAACATTTAACTTTAAATGGTTATAAGAGAACCAGCACTTGATAGAGAGACTCTAAATTCAGACAAAACTGAAACAAAATTTGTTTATACACTGGCAGTGCAATTACACTGACCTGTTGGGAAAAGAAGATCCCATTGGACAAGGAAAATATTAGGCCACACAGAGCGGAAAATGTTTAGCCTCCTCCTCGTAATGCGTAAGGAGGCCACTTGGGAAAAAATTACACTACAGCAGTAATTTTGAAACCACTACGAAGCAAGAGAACTCTAAAAAATTACAGACTTCTGATAATTATAGTGTGATTAACAGTTCGACCTCACTTCGAATATTACAATATAATATAAAGAAAGCACCAATTCAGACACTTCAATACGAAATTCAAAACCTAAGAAATTAATGCATAAATGCTACCCTAAAAATTAAAACATAATATGAAACGTTTATGTCAAATATACAATTAGTAAAACTCCAATATAAAGCAACATGTGAAAAGGCATGTACAAATTATAACATTCAAGCATTTCTAGTGGAAATAAAGTTAATATAAAACACGAATTACCAGCCACAGATGTCTTTTTGCTCTGCACTATTTCTCCATTCTTTTTCTTTCACGATATCACTATCTGCAATCCAAGAGTGCACAAAAATGATGACAAATTACACTAGAAGAGGCCAAGGGAGGAAAAAAGGAATAATTAGATTTTAACTACTTTGAAATTTAAAAAAAAATTATACACAAAGAGAAATATCTTATATTGTTTCTTAATATATAAAACTTCAAAAGTAGCTTTTTTGTTTTAAATTCCAGCAATGTGCTACATTGTTACTAAAATCATGACTGCATTCAATAGAAAAGCAAATGATTTCCCTAATACGACAGAAGTACAGTAAGCAAAAGTGGTTTTAATGTATGGGTACTACATGAACAATGAAAGAAAAAACAGTTAGACAGTTATTACGGATAATGAATTTCGAGAAGTGTAAATAATTTCAGCGCTGGTAGAAAGACGGCACCAAAAGACAATAAGCAGGTAATTTTAAATGACAAGTAAACAAAATAAACTTTACTGTTAGCTTTGAAGCAGGTGTTATATATTAAACTACCTTAATTCACACACAGAATTAGTGACATAACAGATCAAAAAAGAGTAAGAATCAAACTTGCAATATACTAACATTAAAGGAGCTATACATAAATACATTTAAAGATTTTTTAAAAAAAAAAAAAGAGCTCAAAAACACCATTCTAAAAACAGATTTCGAAGAACATCTTGGAAACAAAAGTCATAAACCATAAAAGAAATATTTCATTGAGAATTTTAACGTAAGAACCGTTTCTAATTTTACGTTCTTTACTTAGGTACTCTTATCCCTGAGAGAAGATAGCTTAGTCCAATGTACCAAAAATTATCCTGAAATATTACCATGTCCCTTTAATGAAATTATAGCAATATTCAACTCGGGGAAAGAACATATTGTCTAGCTGCCCGTGTTCGAGCCCAGCTTTAATACAGCAAGCCAAAACACATCAAATGACATTGAATTAAACAGCATTTTGAAATGCCGCAAAAAATGTAAATGCAATTTCGTGGAAGAGCTATTGCAATTACCTACATACTAAAATTTTGACCAAAAATTCAAGAAAACTAAGATACTCGTTTTCTCTTTCGAAGGAATCAAAGTCATATACTAATGTAGGGATGCTCAACTTATTGTACTATAAAACCTATACATAAGAATGAAATTTTGTCAGCTATGCGAGATGTCCAATAGCAAGAAATTCCATAAATTGTGTAATAGAATCTACGTCTAAAAGCACACGAAAGGTAAAACACAATTCAATTATTTTACTTTTAGCCTTGAAGAAGGTGTTCTATATTAAACTGTCTTAACTCACATACAGAATTAGTAATAGAATAGCTCAAAATATTGTAAAAATCAAACACGCATTATATAAGCATTAAAAAAAAATCTACATATATTTATTAGTGTTACAAGGGTTTATTCTGAAATATTATAATGTCACTTTCAGTGAAGTGATAGAAATTTTCACTCAGGGAAGGGACATTCTGTCTGGCTGCCTGGGTTCCATCCCAGCTTCTGTTACAAATGTGTTATAGAAGAATTTTAAAAATCCAGAAATGAAACTTATGAAAAAATTAATGACCATAATTGGTTCTATGATTTAGTCATTCTTACAGACATAATGACAAGAATCTTAAACTTGAGGGGGGAGGAGAACTAAACTAAAGTCTTTGAATTCAAGGTTATTTTAAATTCATTTTAAATCATAATTAATTTAGTGAAAATATTACACAAATAAAAGGAATATACATTTTTACCATAATGTAATGTACGTTTTGCCATTTTGAAAATCTAGAGAACTAACTAAACCATCAAATATAAGAAAACTGAAACAAGCTTTTGGAAAATCTCATCGAGCTTAAATTAGTTTCGAAATTAGATGTTTTGGGTGTATTTAAAATTAGGATTCATTCACTTAAAATCCATTACATAATAGTAGTATTTGAAAAAAATGGTAAAAGGTTGCAAATATGTTAAATAACAATTCTACTGATCTAGAAATGGAAATAACTGATTTTCATCCTAATTAAAATCAAGAACATCACAAAAAGCCATTTAAATAGTCCTAGATCAGAAAAATCATGAACTGTTAAACTTTTAAAAAGATAAATTCCTGCTTTCTATCTACTTAAAAATGTGAAAGAGGATTTTCAACATTGAACTTGTTAAAATCAATGTTAAGAAACAGAATAACAAACAAACATCCGAACGACAGCAAGGATTTAGCCATAACATCACATGTACCAGAGGGAGAAAAGAAACTCTCAGAAGAAATGTAGTATTAAATTTCACATTAAAATATGATTTCCCTGTATTTAATTTTCATCTTGCTGAATTTTTTGTAAATAATACAAAGAGTATACCTTTTCTTTAACATTTTATACCACACATTTTTATACTTTGTGTAATGCACTTATAACTGAAATATTAAAAGTGCAATATATAATTGCAGCTGGCCAAAATTCTATAAACTTAAAATTGTCTCCCATTAAGTTAAAGTTGCGAATAACTGCAATAAAAAGGGAAGGAATGCAATTTTATTTCTTTGTCTGTATTTGGTTTCATTTTCATATAGAAAGAGTTAAAAATAGGTTATCTAGGTAACAAAATTTAAATGCACATTTTCAGTAAAAATTACAGAATAACAGATTTTGTTTCCCTGAAGACGCAACACCTCGCTATTCCAGCTATGATACAGACTGCATACTGTCATAGAGAAATTCCTTTCTTAAACAGGGAATTCATATACTTTAATCTGTTTTTACACAAGTACTGTTTATGACTAGTCCATAGTCCAAGAGTAAAATACTTTATAGTACACACATCTAAATTTTTATTACTTCAGGTCATCTGTATAGTCTGTTTACCTATCACGACTAAACTCCCAACCTGCATTCCACATAACTCATACGACTCTTCAAGTGCTGTTTCGTAGTCTACCATTTTTAATACGGCAGGTACTTGCTGAGAGCAGACTTGATTTCGCGTATAGCAGTACCTTAAAGGATCCCATTTAATTTGTCCACTGTTATAATTTCATACATACAGGGTCCAACATTCATCCATCAACACCGGAAAGAATTTATCTGCTACTTTAAACAATTTCCAACGACTAAAAATGAAGTCCAAAAAATCTCAAAAGCAAAGGATGCCGAAGAATTTTCACATATGGAAGACAGAGAAGTCAAACAATGAATCAGAAAATTACAAAAGAAGAATTGGGTGCTTATAATACCCCTTGATAATAAAAGCACTCATTACTAAGAAAAGATTTTAACTGAAGATAAGATGAAGGAATTGTTAAATAACACAAAAGTAACGTCTGATCTTCTAGCGAAGATTGATCCAATTAAAGAAAAAACAGGACACTTTAAAAGAGCTTCTGGGAAACGTACTCTTTACAACGACACGGTTACAGTTGCATCAGTCATTCTGATAAGCAAAAGACATCAGCTTTTTCAAAAAATAATTCTGTCATGAAACTATGATAGTAATAAAACATCTCTGATTTGATTTCAAAATTAATTTTTCTTTATCGAATCAATTTTAAATAGATCTTCGCAAATTGGTTCAGAAAACTTCGCAATATACTAAAATAGTTCAGATTAAGGGGAAAACATAATAAAATATGCTTAAAACAACTAAGAAAAAGCACATTTTGAGCAGCTTTAACAGAAGAAAATTTCGCTCCACTAACTTTCTTTACGAGTACTCATTAAATTTTTATTTACATTTCTTTTTTGCTCAACATTTAACTTTAAATGGTTATAAGAGAACCAGCACTTGATAGAGAGACTCTAAATTCAGACAAAACTGAAACAAAATTTGTTTATACACTGGCAGTGCAATTACACTGACCTGTTGGGAAAAGAAGATCCCATTGGACAAGGAAAATATTAGGCCACACAGAGCGGAAAATGTTTAGCCTCCTCCTCGTAATGCGTAAGGAGGCCACTTGGGAAAAAATTACACTACAGCAGTAATTTTGAAACCACTACGAAGCAAGAGAACTCTAAAAAATTACAGACTTCTGATAATTATAGTGTGATTAACAGTTCGACCTCACTTCGAATATTACAATATAATATAAAGAAAGCACCAATTCAGACACTTCAATACGAAATTCAAAACCTAAGAAATTAATGCATAAATGCTACCCTAAAAATTAAAACATAATATGAAACGTTTATGTCAAATATACAATTAGTAAAACTCCAATATAAAGCAACATGTGAAAAGGCATGTACAAATTATAACATTCAAGCATTTCTAGTGGAAATAAAGTTAATATAAAACACGAATTACCAGCCACAGATGTCTTTTTGCTCTGCACTATTTCTCCATTCTTTTTCTTTCACGATATCACTATCTGCAATCCAAGAGTGCACAAAAATGATGACAAATTACACTAGAAGAGGCCAAGGGAGGAAAAAAGTAATAATTAGATTTTAACTACTTTGAAATTTAAAAAAAAATTATACACAAAGAGAAATATCTTATATTGTTTCTTAATATATAAAACTTCAAAAGTAGCTTTTTTGTTTTAAATTCCAGCAATGTGCTACATTGTTACTAAAATCATGACTGCATTCAATAGAAAAGCAAATGATTTCCCTAATACGACAGAAGTACAGTAAGCAAAAGTGGTTTTAATGTATGGGTACTACATGAACAATGAAAGAAAAAACAGTTAGACAGTTATTACGGATAATGAATTTCGAGAAGTGTAAATAATTTCAGCGCTGGTAGAAAGACGGCACCAAAAGACAATAAGCAGGTAATTTTAAATGACAAGTAAACAAAATAAACTTTACTGTTAGCTTTGAAGCAGGTGTTATATATTAAACTACCTTAATTCACACACAGAATTAGTGACATAACAGATCAAAAAAGAGTAAGAATCAAACTTGCAATATACTAACATTAAAGGAGCTATACATAAATACATTTAAAGATTTTTTTAAAAAAAAAAAAGAGCTCAAAAACACCATTCTAAAAACAGATTTCGAAGAACATCTTGGAAACAAAAGTCATAAACCATAAAAGAAATATTTCATTGAGAATTTTAACGTAAGAACCGTTTCTAATTTTACGTTCTTTACTTAGGTACTCTTATCCCTGAGAGAAGATAGCTTAGTCCAATGTACCAAAAATTATCCTGAAATATTACCATGTCCCTTTAATGAAATTATAGCAATATTCAACTCGGGGAAAGAACATATTGTCTAGCTGCCCGTGTTCGAGCCCAGCTTTAATACAGCAAGCCAAAACACATCAAATGACATTGAATTAAACAGCATTTTGAAATGCCGCAAAAAATGTAAATGCAATTTCGTGGAAGAGCTATTGCAATTACCTACATACTAAAATTTTGACCAAAAATTCAAGAAAACTAAGATACTCGTTTTCTCTTTCGAAGGAATCAAAGTCATATACTAATGTAGGGATGCTCAACTTATTGTACTATAAAACCTATACATAAGAATGAAATTTTGTCAGCTATGCGAGATGTCCAATAGCAAGAAATTCCATAAATTGTGTAATAGAATCTACGTCTAAAAGGACACGAAAGGTAAAACACAATTCAATTATTTTACTTTTAGCCTTGAAGAAGGTGTTCTATATTAAACTGTCTTAACTCACATACAGAATTAGTAATAGAATAGCTCAAAATATTGTAAAAATCAAACACGCATTATATAAGCATTAAAAAAAAATCTACATATATTTATTAGTGTTACAAGGGTTTATTCTGAAATATTATAATGTCACTTTCAGTGAAGTGATAGAAATTTTCACTCAGGGAAGGGACATTCTGTCTGGCTGCCTGGGTTCCATCCCAGCTTCTGTTACAAATGTGTTATAGAAGAATTTTAAAAATCCAGAAATGAAACTTATGAAAAAATTTATGACCATAATTGGTTCTATGATTTAGTCATTCTTACAGACATAATGACAAGAATCTTAAACTTGAGGGGGGAGGAGAACTAAACTAAAGTCTTTGAATTCAAGGTTATTTTAAATTCATTTTAAATCATAATTAATTTAGTGAAAATATTACACAAATAAAAGGAATATACATTTTTACCATAATGTAATGTACGTTTTGCCATTTTGAAAATCTAGAGAACTAACTAAACCATCAAATATAAGAAAACTGAAACAAGCTTTTGGAAAATCTCATCGAGCTTAAATTAGTTTCGAAATTAGATGTTTTGGGTGTATTTAAAATTAGGATTCATTCACTTAAAATCCATTACATAATAGTAGTATTTGAAAAAAATGGTAAAAGGTTGCAAATATGTTAAATAACAATTCTACTGATCTAGAAATGGAAATAACTGATTTTCATCCTAATTAAAATCAAGAACATCACAAAAAGCCATTTAAATAGTCCTAGATCAGAAAAATCATGAACTGTTAAACTTTTAAAAAGATAAATTCCTGCTTTCTATCTACTTAAAAATGTGAAAGAGGATTTTCAACATTGAACTTGTTAAAATCAATGTTAAGAAACAGAATAACAAACAAACATCCGAACGACAGCAAGGATTTAGCCATAACATCACATGTACCAGAGGGAGAAAAGAAACTCTCAGAAGAAATGTAGTATTAAATTTCACATTAAAATATGATTTCCCTGTATTTAATTTTCATCTTGCTGAATTTTTTGTAAATAATACAAAGAGTATACCTTTTCTTTAACATTTTATACCACACATTTTTATACTTTGTGTAATGCACTTATAACTGAAATATTAAAAGTGCAATATATAATTGCAGCTGGCCAAAATTCTATAAACTTAAAATTGTCTCCCATTAAGTTAAAGTTGCGAATAACTGCAATAAAAAGGGAAGGAATGCAATTTTATTTCTTTGTCTGTATTTGGTTTCATTTTCATATAGAAAGAGTTAAAAATAGGTTATCTAGGTAACAAAATTTAAATGCACATTTTCAGTAAAAATTACAGAATAACAGATTTTGTTTCCCTGAAGACGCAACACCTCGCTATTCCAGCTATGATACAGACTGCATACTGTCATAGAGAAATTCCTTTCTTAAACAGGGAATTCATATACTTTAATCTGTTTTTACACAAGTACTGTTTATGACTAGTCCATGGTCCAAGAGTAAAATACTTTATAGTACACACATCTAAATTTTTATTACTTCAGGTCATCTGTATAGTCTGTTTACCTATCACGACTAAACTCCCAACCTGCATTCCACATAACTCATACGATTCTTCAAGTGCTGTTTCGCAGTCTACCATTTTTAATACGGCAGGTACTTGCTGAGAGCAGACTTGATTTCGCGTATAGCAGTACCTTAAAGGATCCCATTTAATTTGTCCACTGCTATAATTTCATACATACAGGGTGCAACATTCATCCATCAACACCGGAAAGAATTTATCTGCTACTTTAAACAATTTCCAACGACTAAAAATGAAGTCCAAAAAATCTCAAAAGCAAAGGATGCCGAAGAATTTTCACATATGGAAGACAGAGAAGTCAAACAATGAATCAGAAAATTACAAAAGAAGAATTGGGTGCTTATAATACCCCTTGATAATAAAAGCACTCATTACTAAGAAAAGATTTTAACTGAAGATATGATGAAGGAATTGTTAAATAACACAAAAGTAACGTCTGATCTTCTAGCGAAGATTGATCCAATTAAAGAAAAAACAGGACACTTTAAAAGAGCTGCTGGGAAACGTACTCTTTACAACGACACGGTTACAGTTGCATCAGTCATTCTGATAAGCAAAAGACATCAGCTTTTTCAAAAAATAATTCTGTCATGAAACTATGATAGTAATAAAACATCTCTGATTTGATTTCAAAATTAATTTTTCTTTATCGAATCAATTTTAAATAGATCTTCGCAAATTGGTTCAGAAAACTTCACAATATACTAAAACAGTTCAGATTAAGGGGAAAACATAATAAAATATGCTTAAAACAACTAAGAAAAAGCACATTTTGAGCAGCTTTAACAGAAGAAAATTTCGCTCCACTAACTTTCTTTACGAGTACTCATTAAATTTTTATTTACATTTCTTTTTTGCTCAACATTTAACTTTAAATGGTTATAAGAGAACCAGCACTTGATAGAGAGACTCTAAATTCAGACAAAACTGAAACAAAATTTGTTTATACACTGGCAGTGCAATTACACTGACCTGTTGGGAAAAGAAGATCCCATTGGACAAGGAAAATATTAGGCCACACAGAGCGGAAAATGTTTAGCCTCCTCCTCGTAATGCGTAAGGAGGCCACTTGGGAAAAAATTACACTACAGCAGTAATTTTGAAACCACTACGAAGCAAGAGAACTCTAAAAAATTACAGACTTCTGATAATTATAGTGTAATTAACAGTTCGACCTCACTTCGAATATTACAATATAATATAAAGAAAGCACCAATTCAGACACTTCAATACGAAATTCAAAACCTAAGAAATTAATGCATAAATGCTACCCTAAAAATTAAAACATAATATGAAACGTTTATGTCAAATATACAATTAGTAAAACTCCAATATAAAGCAACATGTGAAAAGGCATGTACAAATTATAACATTCAAGCATTTCTAGTGGAAATAAAGTTAATATAAAACACGAATTACCAGCCACAGATGTCTTTTTGCTCTGCACTATTTCTCCATTCTTTTTCTTTCACGATATCATTATCTGCAATCCAAGAGTGCACAAAAATGATGAAAATTACACTAGAAGAGGCCAAGGGAGGAAAAAAGGAATAATTAGATTTTAACTACTTTGAAATTTAAAAAAAAATTATACACAAAGAGAAATATCTTATATTGTTTCTTAATATATAAAACTTCAAAAGTAGCTTTTTTGTTTTAAATTCCAGCAATGTGCTACATTGTTACTAAAATCATGACTGCATTCAATAGAAAAGCAAATGATTTCCCTAATACGACAGAAGTACAGTAAGCAAAAGTGGTTTTAATGTATGGGTACTACATGAACAATGAAAGAAAAAACAGTTAGACAGTTATTACGGATAATGCATTTCGAGAAGTGTAAATAATTTCAGCGCTGGTAGAAAGACGGCACCAAAAGACAATAAGCAGGTAATTTTAAATGACAAGTAAACAAAATAAACTTTACTGTTAGCTTTGAAGCAGGTGTTATATATTAAACTACCTTAATT
Source organism: Stegodyphus dumicola (assembly GCF_044657685.1). Classification (NCBI taxonomy): domain Eukaryota; kingdom Metazoa; phylum Arthropoda; class Arachnida; order Araneae; family Eresidae; genus Stegodyphus; species Stegodyphus dumicola. The sequence continues at coordinate 135,883,809 of NC_140781.1, read as the reverse complement.
CACACACAGAATTAGTGACATAACAGATCAAAAAAGAGTAAGAATCAAACTTGCAATATACTAACATTAAAGGAGCTATCCATAAATACATTTAAAGATTTTTTTTTAAAAAAAAAGAGCTCAAAAACACCATTCTAAAAACAGATTTCGAAGAACATCTTGGAAACAAAAGTCATAAACCATAAAAGAAATATTTCATTGAGAATTTTAACGTAAGAACCATTTCTAATTTTACGTTCTTTACTTAGGTACTCTTATCCCTGAGAGAAGATAGCTTAGTCCAATGTACCAAAAATTATCCTGAAATATTACCATGTCCCTTTAATGAAATTATAGCAATATTCAACTCGGGGAAAGAACATATTGTCTAGCTGCCCGTGTTCGAGCCCAGCTTTAATACAGCAAGCCAAAACACATCAAATGACATTGAATTAAACAGCATTTTGAAATGCCGCAAAAAATGTAAATGCAATTTCGTGGAAGAGCTATTGCAATTACCTACATACTAAAATTTTGACCAAAAATTCAAGAAAACTAAGATACTCGTTTTCTCTTTCGAAGGAATCAAAGTCATATGCTAATGTAGGGATGCTCAACTTATTGTACTATAAAACCTATACATAAGAATGAAATTTTGTCAGCTATGCGAGATGTCCAATAGCAAGAAATTCCATAAATTGTGTAATAGAATCTACGTCTAAAAACACACGAAAGGTAAAACACAATTCAATTATTTTACTTTTAGCCTTGAAGAAGGTGTTCTATATTAAACTGTCTTAACTCACATACAGAATTAGTAATAGAATAGCTCAAAATATTGTAAAAATCAAACACGCATTATATAAGCATTAAAAAAAATCTACATATATTTATTAGTATTACAAGGGTTTATTCTTAAATATTATAATGTCACTTTCAGTGAAGTGATAGAAATTTTCACTCAGGGAAGGGACATTCTGTCTGGCTGCCTGGGTTCCATCCCAGCTTCTGTTACAAATGTGTTATAGAAGAATTTTAAAAATCCAGAAATGAAACTTATGAAAAAATTAATGACCATAATTGGTTCTATGATTTAGTCATTCTTACAGACATAATGACAAGAATCTTAAACTTGAAGGGGGAGGAGAACTAAACTAAAGTCTTTGAATTCAAGGTTATTTTAAATTCATTTTAAATCATAATTAATTTAGTGAAAATATTACACAAATAAAAGGAATATACATTTTTACCATAATGTAATGTACGTTTTGCCATTTTGAAAATCTAGAGAACTAAACCATCAAATATAAGAAAACTGAAACAAGCTTTTGGAAAATCTCATCGAGCTTAAATTAGTTTCGAAATTAGATCTTTTGGGTGTATTTAAAATTAGGATTCATTCACTTAAAATCCGTTACATAATACTAGTATTTAAGAAAAATGGTAAAAGGTTGCAAATATGTTAAATAACAATTCTACTGATCTAGAAATGGAAATAACTGATTTTCATCCTAATTAAAATCAAGAACATCACAAAAAGCCATTTAAATAGTCCTAGATCAGAAAAATCATGAACTGTTAAACTTTTAAAAAGATAAATTCCTGCTTTCTATCTACTTAAAAATGTGAAAGAGGATTTTCAACATTGAACTTGTTAAAATCAATGTTAAGAAACAGAATAACAAACAAACATCCGAACGACTGCAAGGATTTAGCCATAACATCACATGTACCAGAGGGAGAAAAGAAACTCTCAGAAGAAATGTAGTATTAAATTTCACATTAAAATATGATTTCCCTGTATTTAATTTTCATCTTGCTGAATTTTTTGTAAATAATACAAAGAGTATACCTTTTCTTTAACATTTTATACCACACATTTTTATACTTTGTGTAATGCACTTATAACTGAAATATTAAAAGTGCAATATATAATAGCAGCTGGCCAAAATTCTATAAACTTAAAATTGTCTCCCATTAAGTTAAAGTTGCGAATAACTGCAATAAAAAGGGAAGGAATGCAATTTTATTTCTTTGTCTGTATTTGGTTTCATTTTCATATAGAAAGAGTTAAAAATAGGTTATCTAGGTAACAAAATTTAAAAACACATTTTCAGTAAAAATTACAGAATAACAGATTTTGTTTCCCTGAAGACGCAACACCTCGCTATTCCAGCTATGATACAGACTGCATACTGTCATAGAGAAATTCCTTTCTTAAACAGGAAATTCATATACTTTAATCTGTTTTTACACAAGTACTGTTTACGACTAGTCCATGGTCCAGGAGTAAAATACTTTATAGTACACCCATCTAAATTTTTATTACTTCGGGTCATCTGTATAGTCTGTTTACCCATCACGACTAAACTCTTAACCTGCATTCCACATAACTCATACGATTCTTCAAGTAATGTTTCGTAGTCTATCATTTTTAATACGGCAGGTACTTGCTGAGCGCAGACTTGTAAAGCGTGATTTCGCGTATAGCAGTACTTTAAAGGATCCCATTTAATTTGTCCACTGCTAGAATTTCATTCATACAGGGTGAACATTCATCAATCAACACCGGAAAGAATTCATCTGCTACTTTAAACAATTTCCATCGACTGAAAATGAAGTACAAAAAATCTAACAAATCTCAAAAGCAAAGGATGCCGAAGAATTTCTACATATGGAAGACAGAGAAGTCAAACAATGAATCAGAAAATTACAAAAGAAGAATTGGGTGCTTATAATACCCCTTAATAATAAAAGCACTCATTACTAAGAAAAGATTTTAACTGAAGATAAGATGAAGGAATTGTTAAATAACACAAAAGTAACGTCTGATCTTCTAGCGAAGATTGATCCAATTAAAGAAAAAACAGGACACTTTAAAAGAGCTGCTGGGAAACGTACTCTTTACAACGACACGGTTACAGTTGCATCAGTCATTCTGATAAGCAAAAGACATCAGCTTTTTCAAAAAATAATTCTGTCATGAAACTATGATAGTAATAAAACATCTCTGATTTGATTTCAAAATTAATTTTTCTTTATCGAATCAATTTTAAATAGATCTTCGCAAATTGGTTCAGAAAACTTCGCAATATACTAAAATAGTTCAGATTAAGGGGAAAACATAATAAAATATGCTTAAAACAACTAAGAAAAAGCACGTTTTGAGCAGCTTTAACAGAAGAAAATTTCGCTCCACTAACTTTCTTTACGAGTACTCATTAAATTTTTATTTACATTTCTTTTTTGCTCGACATTTAACTTTAAATGGTTATAAAAGAACCAGCACTTGATAGAGAGACTCTAAATTCAGACAAAACTGAAACAAAATTTGTTTTTACACTGGCAGTGCAATTACACTGACCTGTTGGGAAAAGAAGATCCCATTGGACTAGGAAAATATTAGGCCACACAGAGCGGAAAATGTTTAGCCTCCTCCTCGTAATGCGTAAGGAGGCCACTTGGGAAAAAATTACACTACAGCAGTAATTTTGAAACCACTACGAAGCAAGAGAACTCTAAAAAATTACAGACTTCTGATAATTATAGTGTGATTAACAGTTCGACCTCACTTCGAATATTACAATATAATATAAAGAAAGCACCAATTCAGACACTTCAATACGAAATTCAAAACCTAAGAAATTAATGCATAAATGCTACCCTAAAAATTAAAACATAATATGAAATGTTTATGTCAAATATACAATTAGTAAAACTCCAATATAAAGCAACATGTGAAAAGGCATGTACAAATTATAACATTCAAGCATTTCTAGTGGAAATAAAGTTAATATAAAACACGAATTACCAGCCACAGATGTCTTTTTGCTCTGCACTATTTCTCCATTCTTTTTCTTTCACGATATCATTATCTGCAATCCAAGAGTGCACAAAAATGATGACAAATTACACTAGAAGAGGCCAAGGGAGGAAAAAAGGAATAATTAGATTTTAACTACTTTGAAATTAAAAAAAAAAAATTATACACAAAGAGAAATATCTTATATTGTTTCTTAATATATAAAACTTCAAAAGTAGCTTTTTTGTTTTAAATTCCAGCAATGTGCTACATTGTTACTAAAATCATGACTGCATTCAATAGAAAAGCAAATGATTTCCCTAATATGACAGAAGTACAGTAAGCAAAAGTGGTTTTAATGTATGGGTACTACATGAACAATGAAAGAAAAAACAGTTAGACAGTTATTAAGGATAATGAATTTCGAGAAGTGTAAATAATTTCAGCGCTGGTAGAAAGACGGCACCAAAAGATAATAAGCAGGTAATTTTAAATGACAAGTAAACAAAATAAACTTTACTGTTAGCTTTGAAGCAGGTGTTATATATTAAACTACCTTAATTCACACACAGAATTAGTGACATAACAGATCAAAAAACAGTAAGAATCAAACTTGCAATATACTAACATTAAAGGAGCTATACATAAATACATTTAAAGATTTTTAAAAAAAAAAAAAAGAGCTCAAAAACACCATTCTAAAAACAGATTTCGAAGAACATCTTGGAAACAAAAGTCATAAACCATAAAAGAAATATTTCATTGAGAATTTTAACGTAAGAACCGTTTCTAATTTTACGTTCTTTACTTAGGTACTCTTATCCCTGAGAGAAGATAGCTTAGTCCAATGTACCAAAAATTATCCTGAAATATTACCATGTCCCTTTAATGAAATTATAGCAATATTCAACTCGGGGAAAGAACATATTGTCTAGCTGCCCGTGTTCGAGCCCAGCTTTAATACAGCAAGCCAAAACACATCAAATGACATTGAATTAAACAGCATTTTGAAATGCCGCAAAAAATGTAAATGCAATTTCGTGGAAGAGCTATTGCAATTACCTACATACTAAAATTTTGACCAAAAATTCAAGAAAACTAAGATACTCGTTTTCTCTTTCGAAGGAATCAAAGTCATATACTAATGTAGGGATGCTCAACTTATTGTACTATAAAACCTATACATAAGAATGAAATTTTGTCAGCTATGCGAGATGTCCAATAGCAAGAAATTCCATAAATTGTGTAATAGAATCTACGTTTAAAAACACACGAAAGGTAAAACACAATTCAATTATTTTACTTTTAGCCTTGAAGAAGGTGTTCTATATTAAACTGTCTTAACTCACATACAGAATTAGTAATAGAATAGCTCAAAATATTGTAAAAATCAAACACGCATTATATAAGCATTAAAAAAAATCTACATATATTTATTAGTGTTACAAGGGTTTATTCTGAAATATTATAATGTCACTTTCAGTGAAGTGATAGAAATTTTCACTCAGGGAAGGGACATTCTGTCTGGCTGCCTGGATTTCATCCCAGCTTCTGTTACAAATGTGTTATAGAAGAATTTTAAAAATCCAGAAATGAAACTTATGAAAAAATTAATGACCATAATTGGTTCTATGATTTAGTCATTCTTACAGACATAATGACAAGAATCTTAAACTTGAGGGGGGAGGAGAACTAAACTAAAGTCTTTGAATTCAAGGTTATTTTAAATTCATTTTAAATCATAATTAATTTAGTGAAAATATTACACAAATAAAAGGAATATACATTTTTACCATAATGTAATGTACGTTTTGCCATTTTGAAAATCTAGAGAACTAAACCATCAAATATAAGAAAACTGAAACAAGCTTTTGGAAAATCTCATCGAGCTTAAATTAGTTTCGAAATTAGATCTTTTGGGTGTATTTAAAATTAGGATTCATTCACTTAAAATCCGTTACATAATACTAGTATTTAAGAAAAATGGTAAAAGGTTGCAAATATGTTAAATAACAATTCTACTGATCTAGAAATGGAAATAACTGATTTTCATCCTAATTAAAATCAAGAACATCACAAAAAGCCATTTAAATAGTCCTAGATCAGAAAAATCATGAACTGTTAAACTTTTAAAAAGATAAATTCCTGCTTTCTATCTACTTAAAAATGTGAAAGAGGATTTTCAACATTGAACTTGTTAAAATCAATGTTAAGAAACAGAATAACAAACAAACATCCGAACGACTGCAAGGATTTAGCCATAACATCACATGTACCAGAGGGAGAAAAGAAACTCTCAGAAGAAATGTAGTATTAAATTTCACATTAAAATATGATTTCCCTGTATTTAATTTTCATCTTGCTGAATTTTTTGTAAATAATACAAAGAGTATACCTTTTCTTTAACATTTTATACCACACATTTTTATACTTTGTGTAATGCACTTATAACTGAAATATTAAAAGTGCAATATATAATTGCAGCTGGCCAAAATTCTATAAACTTAAAATTGTCTCCCATTAAGTTAAAGTTGCGAATAACTGCAATAAAAAGGGAAGGAATGCAATTTTATTTCTTTGTCTGTATTTGGTTTCATTTTCATATAGAAAGAGTTAAAAATAGGTTATCTAGGTAACAAAATTTAAAAACACATTTTCAGTAAAAATTACAGAATAACAGATTTTGTTTCCCTGAAGACGCAACACCTCGCTATTCCAGCTATGATACAGACTGCATACTGCCATAGAGAAATTCCTTTCTTAAACAGGAAATTCATATACTTTAATCTGTTTTTACACAAGTACTGTTTACGACTAGTCCATGGTCCAGGAGTAAAATACTTTATAGTACACCCATCTAAATTTTTATTACTTCGGGTCATCTGTATAGTCTGTTTACCCATCACGACTAAACTCTTAACCTGCATTCCACATAACTCATACGATTCTTCAAGTGATGTTTCGTAGTCTATCATTTTTAATACGGCAGGTACTTGCTGAGCGCAGACTTGTAAAGCGTGATTTCGCGTATAGCAGTACTTTAAAGGATCCCATTTAATTTGTCCACTGCTAGAATTTCATTCATACAGGGTGAACATTCATCAATCAACACCGGAAAGAATTCATCTGCTACTTTAAACAATTTCCATCGACTGAAAATGAAGTACAAAAAATCTAACAAATCTCAAAAGCAAAGGATGCCGAAGAATTTCTACATATGGAAGACAGAGAAGTCAAACAATGAATCAGAAAATTACAAAAGAAGAATTGGGTGCTTATAATACCCCTTAATAATAAAAGCACTCATTACTAAGAAAAGATTTTAACTGAAGATAAGATGAAGGAATTGTTAAATAACACAAAAGTAACGTCTGATCTTCTAGCGAAGATTGATCCAATTAAAGAAAAAACAGGACACTTTAAAAGAGCTGCTGGGAAACGTACTCTTTACAACGACACGGTTACAGTTGCATCAGTCATTCTGATAAGCAAAAGACATCAGCTTTTTCAAAAAATAATTCTGTCATGAAACTATGATAGTAATAAAACATCTCTGATTTGATTTCAAAATTAATTTTTCTTTATCGAATCAATTTTAAATAGATCTTCGCAAATTGGTTCAGAAAACTTCGCAATATACTAAAATAGTTCAGATTAAGGGGAAAACATAATAAAATATGCTTAAAACAACTAAGAAAAAGCACATTTTGAGCAGCTTTAACAGAAGAAAATTTCGCTCCACTAACTTTCTTTACGAGTACTCATTAAATTTTTATTTACATTTCTTTTTTGCTCAACATTTAACTTTAAATGGTTATAAGAGAACCAGCACTTGATAGAGAGACTCTAAATTCAGACAAAACTGAAACAAAATTTGTTTATACACTGGCAGTGCAATTACACTGACCTGTTGGGAAAAGAAGATCCCATTGGACAAGGAAAATATTAGGCCACACAGAGCGGAAAATGTTTAGCCTCCTCCTCGTAATGCGTAAGGAGGCCACTTGGGAAAAAATTACACTACAGCAGTAATTTTGAAACCACTACGAAGCAAGAGAACTCTAAAAAATTACAGACTTCTGATAATTATAGTGTGATTAACAGTTCGACCTCACTTCGAATATTACAATATAATATAAAGAAAGCACCAATTCAGACACTTCAATACGAAATTCAAAACCTAAGAAATTAATGCATAAATGCTACCCTAAAAATTAAAACATAATATGAAATGTTTATGTCAAATATACAATTAGTAAAACTCCAATATAAAGCAACATGTGAAAAGGCATGTACAAATTATAACATTCAAGCATTTCTAGTGGAAATAAAGTTAATATAAAACACGAATTACCAGCCACAGATGTCTTTTTGCTCTGCACTATTTCTCCATTCTTTTTCTTTCACGATATCATTATCTGCAATCCAAGAGTGCACAAAAATGATGACAAATTACACTAGAAGAGGCCAAGGGAGGAAAAAAGGAATAATTAGATTTTAACTACTTTGAAATTAAAAAAAAAAATTATACACAAAGAGAAATATCTTATATTGTTTCTTAATATATAAAACTTCAAAAGTAGCTTTTTTGTTTTAAATTCCAGCAATGTGCTACATTGTTACTAAAATCATGACTGCATTCAATAGAAAAGCAAATGATTTCCCTAATACGACAGAAGTACAGTAAGCAAAAGTGGTTTTAATGTATGGGTACTACATGAACAATGAAAGAAAAAACAGTTAGACAGTTATTACGGATAATGAATTTCGAGAAGTGTAAATAATTTCAGCGCTGGTAGAAAGACGGCACCAAAAGACAATAAGCAGGTAATTTTAAATGACAAGTAAACAAAATAAACTTTACTGTTAGCTTTGAAGCAGGTGTTATATATTAAACTACCTTAATTCACACACAGAATTAGTGACATAACAGATCAAAAAAGAGTAAGAATCAAACTTGCAATATACTAACATTAAAGGAGCTATACATAAATACATTTAAAGATTTTTTTTAAAAAAAAAAGAGCTGAAAAACACCATTCTAAAAACAGATTTCGAAGAACATCTTGGAAACAAAAGTCATAAACCATACAAGAAATATTTCATTGAGAATTTTAACGTAAGAACCGTTTCTAATTTTACGTTCTTTACTTAGGTACTCTTATCCCTGAGAGAAGATAGCTTAGTCCAATGTACCAAAAATTATCCTGAAATATTACCATGTCCCTTTAATGAAATTATAGCAATATTCAACTCGGGGAAAGAACATATTGTCTAGCTGCCCGTGTTCGAGCCCAGCTTTAATACAGCAAGCCAAAACACATCAAATGACATTGAATTAAACAGCATTTTGAAATGCCGCAAAAAATGTAAATGCAATTTCGTGGAAGAGCTATTGCAATTACCTACATACTAAAATTTTGACCAAAAATTCAAGAAAACTAAGATACTCGTTTTCTCTTTCGAAGGAATCAAAGTCATATACTAATGTAGGGATGCTCAACTTATTGTACTATAAAACCTATACATAAGAATGAAATTTTGTCAGCTATGCGAGATGTCCAATAGCAAGAAATTCCATAAATTGTGTAATAGAATCTACGTTTAAAAACACACGAAAGGTAAAACACAATTCAATTATTTTACTTTTAGCCTTGAAGAAGGTGTTCTATATTAAACTGTCTTAACTCACATACAGAATTAGTAATAGAATAGCTCAAAATATTGTAAAAATCAAACACGCATTATATAAGCATTAAAAAAAATCTACATATATTTATTAGTGTTACAAGGGTTTATTCTGAAATATTATAATGTCACTTTCAGTGAAGTGATAGAAATTTTCACTCAGGGAAGGGACATTCTGTCTGGCTGCCTGGATTTCATCCCAGCTTCTGTTACAAATGTGTTATAGAAGAATTTTAAAAATCCAGAAATGAAACTTATGAAAAAATTAATGACCATAATTGGTTCTATGATTTAGTCATTCTTACAGACATAATGACAAGAATCTTAAACTTGAGGGGGGAGGAGAACTAAACTAAAGTCTTTGAATTCAAGGTTATTTTAAATTCATTTTAAATCATAATTAATTTAGTGAAAATATTACACAAATAAAAGGAATATACATTTTTACCATAATGTAATGTACGTTTTGCCATTTTGAAAATCTAGAGAACTAAACCATCAAATATAAGAAAACTGAAACAAGCTTTTGGAAAATCTCATCGAGCTTAAATTAGTTTCGAAATTAGATGTTTTGGGTGTATTTAAAATTAGGATTCATTCACTTAAAATCCATTACATAATACTAGTATTTAAGAAAAATGGTAAAAGGTTGCAAATATGTTAAATAACAATTCTACTGATCTAGAAATGGAAATAACTGATTTTCATCCTAATTAAAATCAAGAACATCACAAAAAGCCATTTAAATAGTCCTAGATCAGAAAAATCATGAACTGTTAAACTTTTAAAAAGATAAATTCCTGCTTTCTATCTACTTAAAAATGTGAAAGAGGATTTTCAACATTGAACTTGTTAAAATCAATGTTAAGAAACAGAATAACAAACAAACATCCGAACGACTGCAAGGATTTAGCCATAACATCACATGTACCAGAGGGAGAAAAGAAACTCTCAGAAGAAATGTAGTATTAAATTTCACATTAAAATATGATTTCCCTGTATTTAATTTTCATCTTGCTGAATTTTTTGTAAATAATACAAAGAGTATACCTTTTCTTTAACATTTTATACCACACATTTTTATACTTTGTGTAATGCACTTATAACTGAAATATTAAAAGTGCAATATATAATTGCAGCTGGCCAAAATTCTATAAACTTAAAATTGTCTCCCATTAAGTTAAAGTTGCGAATAACTGCAATAAAAAGGGAAGGAATGCAATTTTATTTCTTTGTCTGTATTTGGTTTCATTTTCATATAGAAAGAGTTAAAAATAGGTTATCTAGGTAACAAAATTTAAATGCACATTTTCAGTAAAAATTACAGAATAACAGATTTTGTTTCCCTGAAGACGCAACACCTCGCTATTCCAGCTATGATACAGACTGCATACTGTCATAGAGAAATTCCTTTCTTAAACAGGAAATTCATATACTTTAATCTGTTTTTACACAAGTACTGTTTATGACTAGTCCATGGTCCAGGAATAAAATACTTTATAGTACACCCATCTAAATTTTTATTACTTCGGGTCATCTGTATAGTCTGTTTACCCATCACGACTAAACTCTTAACCTGCATTCCACATAACTCATACGATTCTTCAAGTGATGTTTCGTAGTCTATCATTTTTAATACGGCAGGTACTTGCTGAGAGCAGACTTGATTTCGCGTATAGCAGTACTTTAAAGGATCCCATTTAATTTGTCCACTGCTAGAATTTCATTCATACAGGGTGCAACATTCATCTATCAACACCGGAAAGAATTTATCTGCTACTTTAAACAATTTCCAACGACTAAAAATGAAGTCCAAAAAATCTCAAAAGCAAAGGATGCCGAAGAATTTTCACATATGGAAGACAGAGAAGTCAAACAATGAATCAGAAAATTACAAAAGAAGAATTGGGTGCTTATAATACCCCTTGATAATAAAAGCACTCATTACTAAGAAAAGATTTTAACTGAAGATAAGATGAAGGAATTGTTAAATAACACAAAAGTAACGTCTGATCTTCTAGCGAAGATTGATCCAATTAAAGAAAAAACAGGACACTTTAAAAGAGCTGCTGGGAAACGTACTCTTTACAACGACACGGTTACAGTTGCATCAGTCATTCTGATAAGCAAAAGACATCAGCTTTTTCAAAAAATAATTCTGTCATGAAACTATGATAGTAATAAAACATCTCTGATTTGATTTCAAAATTAATTTTTCTTTATCGAATCAATTTTAAATAGATCTTCGCAAATTGGTTCAGAAAACTTCGCAATATACTAAAATAGTTCAGATTAAGGGGAAAACATAATAAAATATGCTTAAAACAACTAAGAAAAAGCACATTTTGAGCAGCTTTAACAGAAGAAAATTTCGCTCCACTAACTTTCTTTACGAGTACTCATTAAATTTTTATTTACATTTCTTTTTTGCTCAACATTTAACTTTAAATGGTTATAAGAGAACCAGCACTTGATAGAGAGACTCTAAATTCAGACAAAACTGAAACAAAATTTGTTTATACACTGGCAGTGCAATTACACTGACCTGTTGGGAAAAGAAGATCCCATTGGACAAGGAAAATATTAGGCCACACAGAGCGGAAAATGTTTAGCCTCCTCCTCGTAATGCGTAAGGAGGCCACTTGGGAAAAAATTACACTACAGCAGTAATTTTGAAACCACTACGAAGCAAGAGAACTCTAAAAAATTACAGACTTCTGATAATTATAGTGTGATTAACAGTTCGACCTCACTTCGAATATTACAATATAATATAAAGAAAGCACCAATTCAGACACTTCAATACGAAATTCAAAACCTAAGAAATTAATGAATAAATGCTACCCTAAAAATTAAAACATAATATGAAACGTTTATGTCATATATACAATTAGTAAAACTCCAATATAAAGCAACATGTGAAAAGGCATGTACAAATTATAACATTCAAGCATTTCTAGTGGAAATAAAGTTAATATAAAACACAAATTACCAGCCACAGATGTCTTTTTGCTCTGCACTATTTCTCCATTCTTTTTCTTTCACGATATCATTATCTGCAATCCAAGAGTGCACAAAAATGATGACAAATTACACTAGAAGAGGCCAAGGGAGGAAAAAAGGAATAATTAGATTTTAACTACTTTGAAATTTAAAAAAAAATTATACACAAAGAGAAATATCTTATATTGTTTCTTAATATATAAAACTTCAAAAGTAGCTTTTTTGTTTTAAATTCCAGCAATGTGCTACATTGTTACTAAAATCATGACTGCATTCAATAGAAAAGCAAATGATTTCCCTAATACGACAGAAGTACAGTAAGCAAAAGTGGTTTTAATGTATGGGTACTACATGAACAATGAAAGAAAAAACAGTTAGACAGTTATTACGGATAATGAATTTCGAGAAGTGTAAATAATTTCAGCGCTGGTAGAAAGACGGCACCAAAAGACAATAAGCAGGTAATTTTAAATGACAAGTAAACAAAATAAACTTTACTGTTAGCTTTGAAGCAGGTGTTATATATTAAACTACCTTAATTCACACACAGAATTAGTGACATAACAGATCAAAAAAGAGTAAGAATCAAACTTGCAATATACTAACATTAAAGGAACTATACATAAATACATTTAAAGATTTTTTTAAAAAAAAAAAGAGCTCAAAAACACCATTCTAAAAACAGATTTCGAAGAACATCTTGGAAACTAAAGTCATAAACCATAAAAGAAATATTTCACTGAGAATTTTAACGTAAGAACCGTTTCTAATTTTACGTTCTTTACTTAGGTACTCTTATCCCTGAGAGAAGATAGCTTAGTCCAATGTACCAAAAATTATCCTGAAATATTACCATGTCCCTTTAATGAAATTATAGCAATATTCAACTCGGGGAAAGAACATATTGTCTAGCTGCCCGTGTTCGAGCCCAGCTTTAATACAGCAAGCCAAAACACATCAAATGACATTGAATTAAACAGCATTTTGAAATGCCGCAAAAAATGTAAATGCAATTTCGTGGAAGAGCTATTGCAATTACCTACATACTAAAATTTTGACCAAAAATTCAAGAAAACTAAGATACTCGTTTTCTCTTTCGAAGGAATCAAAGTCATATACTAATGTAGGGATGCTCAACTTATTGTACTATAAAACCTATACATAAGAATGAAATTTTGTCAGCTATGCGAGATGTCCAATAGCAAGAAATTCCATAAATTGTGTAATAGAATCTACGTCTAAAAACACACGAAAGGTAAAACACAATTCAATTATTTTACTTTTAGCCTTGAAGAAGGTGTTCTATATTAAACTGTCTTAACTCACATACAGAATTAGTAATAGAATAGCTCAAAATATTGTAAAAATCAAACACGCATTATATAAGCATTAAAAAAAAATCTACATATATTTATTAGTGTTACAAGGGTTTATTCTGAAATATTATAATGTCACTTTCAGTGAAGTGATAGAAATTTTCACTCAGGGAAGGGACATTCTGTCTGGCTGCCTGGGTTCCATCCCAGCTTCTGTTACAAATGTGTTATAGAAGAATTTTAAAAATCCAGAAATGAAACTTATGAAAAAATTAATGACCATAATTGGTTCTATGATTTAGTCATTCTTACAGACATAATGACAAGAATCTTAAACTTGAGGGGGGAGGAGAACTAAACTAAAGTCTTTGAATTCAAGGTTATTTTAAATTCATTTTAAATCATAATTAATTTAGTGAAAATATTACACAAATAAAAGGAATATACATTTTTACCATAATGTAATGTACGTTTTGCCATTTTGAAAATCTAGAGAACTAAACCATCAAATATAAGAAAACTGAAACAAGCTTTTGGAAAATCTCATCGATCTTAAATTAGTTTCGAAATTAGATGTTTTGGGTGTATTTAAAATTAGGATTCATTCACTTAAAATCCATTACATAATACTAGTATTTAAGAAAAATGGTAAAAGGTTGCAAATATGTTAAATAACAATTCTACTGATCTAGAAATGGAAATAACTGATTTTCATCCTAATTAAAATCAAGAACATCACAAAAAGCCATTTAAATAGTCCTAGATCAGAAAAATCATGAACTGTTAAACTTTTAAAAAGATAAATTCCTGCTTTCTATCTACTTAAAAATGTGAAAGAGGATTTTCAACATTGAACTTGTTAAAATCAATGTTAAGAAACAGAATAACAAACAAACATCCGAACGACTGCAAGGATTTAGCCATAACATCACATGTACCAGAGGGAGAAAAGAAACTCTCAGAAGAAATGTAGTATTAAATTTCACATTAAAATATGATTTCCCTGTATTTAATTTTCATCTTGCTGAATTTTTTGTAAATAATACAAAGAGTATACCTTTTCTTTAAAATTTTATACCACACATTTTTATACTTTGTGTAATGCACTTATAACTGAAATATTAAAAGTGCAATATATAATTGCAGCTGGCCAAAATTCTATAAACTTAAAATTGTCTCCCATTAAGTTAAAGTTGCGAATAACTGCAATAAAAAGGGAAGGAATGCAATTTTATTTCTTTGTCTGTATTTGGTTTCATTTTCATATAGAAAGAGTTAAAAATAGGTTATCTAGGTAACAAAATTTAAATGCACATTTTCAGTAAAATATACAGAATAACAGATTTTGTTTCCCTGAAGACGCAACACCTCGCTATTCCAGCTATGATACAGACTGCATACTGTCATAGAGAAATTCCTTTCTTAAACAGGGAATTCATATACTTTAATCTGTTTTTACACAAGTACTGTTTATGACTAGTCCATGGTCCAAGAGTAAAATACTTTATAGTACACACATCTAAATTTTTATTACTTCAGGTCATCTGTATAGTCTGTTTACCTCTCACGACTAAACTCCCAACCTGCATTCCACATAACTCATACGATTCTTCAAGTGCTGTTTCGTAGTCTACCATTTTTAATACGGCAGGTACTTGCTGAGAGCAGACTTGATTTCGCGTATAGCAGTACCTTAAAGGATCCCATTTAATTTGTCCACTGCTATAATTTCATACATACAGGGTGCAACATTCATCCATCAACACCGGAAAGAATTTATCTGCTACTTTAAACAATTTCCAACGACTAAAAATGAAGTCCAAAAAATCTCAAAAGCAAAGGATGCCGAAGAATTTTCACATATGGAAGACAGAGAAGTCAAACAATGAATCAGAAAATTACAAAAGAAGAATTGGGTGCTTATAATACCCCTTGATAATAAAAGCACTCATTACTAAGAAAAGATTTTAACTGAAGATAAGATGAAGGAATTGTTAAATAACACAAAGTAACGTCTGATCTTCTAGCGAAGATTGATCCAATTAAAGAAAAAACAGGACACTTTAAAAGAGCTGCTGGGAAACGTACTCTTTACAACGACACGGTTACAGTTGCATCAGTCATTCTGATAAGCAAAAGACATCAGCTTTTTCAAAAAATAATTCTGTCATGAAACTATGATAGTAATAAAACATCTCTGATTTGATTTCAAAATTAATTTTTCTTTATCGAATCAATTTTAAATAGATCTTCGCAAATTGGTTCAGAAAACTTCACAATATACTAAAATAGTTCAGATTAAGGGGAAAACATAATAAAATATGCTTAAAACAACTAAGAAAAAGCACATTTTGAGCAGCTTTAACAGAAGAAAATTTCGCTCCACTAACTTTCTTTACGAGTACTCATTAAATTTTTATTTACATTTCTTTTTTGCTCAACATTTAACTTTAAATGGTTATAAGAGAACCAGCACTTGATAGAGAGACTCTAAATTCAGACAAAACTGAAACAAAATTTGTTTATACACTGGCAGTGCAATTACACTGACCTGTTGGGAAAAGAAGATCCCATTGGACAAGGAAAATATTAGGCCACACAGAGCGGAAAATGTTTAGCCTCCTCCTCGTAATGCGTAAGGAGGCCACTTGGGAAAAAATTACACTACAGCAGTAATTTTGAAACCACTACGAAGCAAGAGAACTCTAAAAAATTACAGACTTCTGATAATTATAGTGTGATTAACAGTTCGACCTCACTTCGAATATTACAATATAATATAAAGAAAGCACCAATTCAGACACTTCAATACGAAATTCAAAACCTAAGAAATTAATGCATAAATGCTACCCTAAAAATTAAAACATAATATGAAACGTTTATGTCAAATATACAATTAGTAAAACTCCAATATAAAGCAACATGTGAAAAGGCATGTACAAATTATAACATTCAAGCATTTCTAGTGGAAATAAAGTTAATATAAAACACGAATTACCAGCCACAGATGTCTTTTTGCTCTGCACTATTTCTCCATTCTTTTTCTTTCACGATATCATTATCTGCAATCCAAGAGTGCACAAAAATGATGACAAATTACACTAGAAGAGGCCAAGGGAGGAAAAAAGGAATAATTAGATTTTAACTACTTTGAAATTTAAAAAAAAATTATACACAAAGAGAAATACCTTATATTGTTTCTTAATATATAAAACTTCAAAAGTAGCTTTTTTGTTTTAAATTCCAGCAATGTGCTACATTGTTACTAAAATCATGACTGCATTCAAAAGAAAAGCAAATGATTTCCCTAATACGACAGAAGTACAGTAAGCAAAAGTGGTTTTAATGTATGGGTACTACATGAACAATGAAAGAAAAAACAGTTAGACAGTTATTACGGATGATGAATTTCGAGAAGTGTAAATAATTTCAGCGCTGGTAGAAAGACGGCACCAAAAGACAATAAGCAGGTAATTTTAAATGACAAGTAAACAAAATAAACTTTACTGTTAGCTTTGAAGCAGGTGTTATATATTAAACTACCTTAATTCACACACAGAATTAGTGACATAACAGATCAAAAAACAGTAAGAATCAAACTTGCAATATACTAACATTAAAGGAGCTATACATAAATACATTTAAAGATTTTTTTTTAAAAAAAAAAAAAAAGAGCTCAAAAACACCATTCTAAAAACAGATTTCGAAGAACATCTTGGAAACTAAAGTCATAAACCATAAAAGAAATATTTCATCGAGAATTTTAACGTAAGAACCGTTTCTAATTTTACGTTCTTTACTTAGGTACTCTTATCCCTGAGAGAAGATAGCTTAGTCCAATGTACCAAAAATTATCCTGAAATATTACCATGTCCCTTTAATGAAATTATAGCAATATTCAACTCGGGGAAAGAACATATTGTCTAGCTGCCCGTGTTCGAGCCCAGCTTTAATACAGCAAGCCAAAACACATCAAATGACATTGAATTAAACAGCATTTTGAAATGCCACAAAAAATGTAAATGCAATTTCGTGGAAGAGCTATTGCAATTACCTACATACTAAAATTTTGACCAAAAATTCAAGAAAACTAAGATACTCGTTTTCTCTTTCGAAGGAATCAAAGTCATATACTAATGTAGGGATGCTCAACTTATTGTACTATAAAACCTATACATAAGAATGAAATTTTGTCAGCTATGCGAGATGTCCAATAGCAAGAAATTCCATAAATTGTGTAATAGAATCTACGTCTAAAAACACACGAAAGGTAAAACACAATTCAATTATTTTACTTTTAGCCTTGAAGAAGGTGTTCTATATTAAACTGTCTTAACTCACATACAGAATTAGTAATAGAATAGCTCAAAATATTGTAAAAATCAAACACGCATTATATAAGCATTAAAAAAAAATCTACATATATTTATTAGTGTTACAAGGGTTTATTCTGAAATATTATAATGTCACTTTCAGTGAAGTGATAGAAATTTTCACTCAGGGAAGGGACATTCTGTCTGGCTGCCTGGGTTCCATCCCAGCTTCTGTTACAAATGTGTTATAGAAGAATTTTAAAAATCCAGAAATGAAACTTATGAAAAAATTAATGACCATAATTGGTTCTATGATTTAGTCATTCTTACAGACATAATGACAAGAATCTTAAACTTGAGGGGGGAGGAGAACTAAACTAAAGTCTTTGAATTCAAGGTTATTTTAAATTCATTTTAAATCATAATTAATTTAGTGAAAATATTACACAAATAAAAGGAATATACATTTTTACCATAATGTAATGTACGTTTTGCCATTTTGAAAATCTAGAGAACTAAACCATCAAATATAAGAAAACTGAAACAAGCTTTTGGAAAATCTCATCGAGCTTAAATTAGTTTCGAAATTAGATGTTTTGGGTGTATTTAAAATTAGGATTCATTCACTTAAAATCCATTACATAATACTAGTATTTAAGAAAAATGGTAAAAGGTTGCAAATATGTTAAATAACAATTCTACTGATCTAGAAATGGAAATAACTGATTTTCATCCTAATTAAAATCAAGAACATCACAAAAAGCCATTTAAATAGTCCTAGATCAGAAAAATCATGAACTGTTAAACTTTTAAAAAGATAAATTCCTGCTTTCTATCTACTTAAAAATGTGAAAGAGGATTTTCAACATTGAACTTGTTAAAATCAATGTTAAGAAACAGAATAACAAACAAACATCCGAACGACTGCAAGGATTTAGCCATAACATCACATGTACCAGAGGGAGAAAAGAAACTCTCAGAAGAAATGTAGTATTAAATTTCACATTAAAATATGATTTCCCTGTATTTAATTTTCATCTTGCTGAATTTTTTGTAAATAATACAAAGAGTATACCTTTTCTTTAACATTTTATACCACACATTTTTATACTTTGTGTAATGCACTTATAACTGAAATATTAAAAGTGCAATATATAATTGCAGCTGGCCAAAATTCTATAAACTTAAAATTGTCTCCCATTAAGTTAAAGTTGCGAATAACTGCAATAAAAAGGGAAGGAATGCAATTTTATTTCTTTGTCTGTATTTGGTTTCATTTTCATATAGAAAGAGTTAAAAATAGGTTATCTAGGTAACAAAATTTAAATGCACATTTTCAGTAAAATATACAGAATAACAGATTTTGTTTCCCTGAAGACGCAACACCTCGCTATTCCAGCTATGATACAGACTGCATACTGTCATAGAGAAATTCCTTTCTTAAACAGGGAATTCATATACTTTAATCTGTTTTTACACAAGTACTGTTTATGACTAGTCCATGGTCCAAGAGTAAAATACTTTATAGTACACACATCTAAATTTTTATTACTTCAGGTCATCTGTATAGTCTGTTTACCTCTCACGACTAAACTCCCAACCTGCATTCCACATAACTCATACGATTCTTCAAGTGCTGTTTCGTAGTCTACCATTTTTAATACGGCAGGTACTTGCTGAGAGCAGACTTGATTTCGCGTATAGCAGTACCTTAAAGGATCCCATTTAATTTGTCCACTGCTATAATTTCATACATACAGGGTGCAACATTCATCCATCAACACCGGAAAGAATTTATCTGCTACTTTAAACAATTTCCAACGACTAAAAATGAAGTCCAAAAAATCTCAAAAGCAAAGGATGCCGAAGAATTTTCACATATGGAAGACAGAGAAGTCAAACAATGAATCAGAAAATTACAAAAGAAGAATTGGGTGCTTATAATACCCCTTGATAATAAAAGCACTCATTACTAAGAAAAGATTTTAACTGAAGATAAGATGAAGGAATTGTTAAATAACACAAAGTAACGTCTGATCTTCTAGCGAAGATTGATCCAATTAAAGAAAAAACAGGACACTTTAAAAGAGCTGCTGGGAAACGTACTCTTTACAACGACACGGTTACAGTTGCATCAGTCATTCTGATAAGCAAAAGACATCAGCTTTTTCAAAAAATAATTCTGTCATGAAACTATGATAGTAATAAAACATCTCTGATTTGATTTCAAAATTAATTTTTCTTTATCGAATCAATTTTAAATAGATCTTCGCAAATTGGTTCAGAAAACTTCACAATATACTAAAATAGTTCAGATTAAGGGGAAAACATAATAAAATATGCTTAAAACAACTAAGAAAAAGCACATTTTGAGCAGCTTTAACAGAAGAAAATTTCGCTCCACTAACTTTCTTTACGAGTACTCATTAAATTTTTATTTACATTTCTTTTTTGCTCAACATTTAACTTTAAATGGTTATAAGAGAACCAGCACTTGATAGAGAGACTCTAAATTCAGACAAAACTGAAACAAAATTTGTTTATACACTGGCAGTGCAATTACACTGACCTGTTGGGAAAAGAAGATCCCATTGGACAAGGAAAATATTAGGCCACACAGAGCGGAAAATGTTTAGCCTCCTCCTCGTAATGCGTAAGGAGGCCACTTGGGAAAAAATTACACTACAGCAGTAATTTTGAAACCACTACGAAGCAAGAGAACTCTAAAAAATTACAGACTTCTGATAATTATAGTGTGATTAACAGTTCGACCTCACTTCGAATATTACAATATAATATAAAGAAAGCACCAATTCAGACACTTCAATACGAAATTCAAAACCTAAGAAATTAATGCATAAATGCTACCCTAAAAATTAAAACATAATATGAAACGTTTATGTCAAATATACAATTAGTAAAACTCCAATATAAAGCAACATGTGAAAAGGCATGTACAAATTATAACATTCAAGCATTTCTAGTGGAAATAAAGTTAATATAAAACACGAATTACCAGCCACAGATGTCTTTTTGCTCTGCACTATTTCTCCATTCTTTTTCTTTCACGATATCATTATCTGCAATCCAAGAGTGCACAAAAATGATGACAAATTACACTAGAAGAGGCCAAGGGAGGAAAAAAGGAATAATTAGATTTTAACTACTTTGAAATTTAAAAAAAAATTATACACAAAGAGAAATACCTTATATTGTTTCTTAATATATAAAACTTCAAAAGTAGCTTTTTTGTTTTAAATTCCAGCAATGTGCTACATTGTTACTAAAATCATGACTGCATTCAAAAGAAAAGCAAATGATTTCCCTAATACGACAGAAGTACAGTAAGCAAAAGTGGTTTTAATGTATGGGTACTACATGAACAATGAAAGAAAAAACAGTTAGACAGTTATTACGGATGATGAATTTCGAGAAGTGTAAATAATTTCAGCGCTGGTAGAAAGACGGCACCAAAAGACAATAAGCAGGTAATTTTAAATGACAAGTAAACAAAATAAACTTTACTGTTAGCTTTGAAGCAGGTGTTATATATTAAACTACCTTAATTCACACACAGAATTAGTGACATAACAGATCAAAAAACAGTAAGAATCAAACTTGCAATATACTAACATTAAAGGAGCTATACATAAATACATTTAAAGATTTTTTTTAAAAAAAAAAAAAAAGAGCTCAAAAACACCATTCTAAAAACAGATTTCGAAGAACATCTTGGAAACTAAAGTCATAAACCATAAAAGAAATATTTCATCGAGAATTTTAACGTAAGAACCGTTTCTAATTTTACGTTCTTTACTTAGGTACTCTTATCCCTGAGAGAAGATAGCTTAGTCCAATGTACCAAAAATTATCCTGAAATATTACCATGTCCCTTTAATGAAATTATAGCAATATTCAACTCGGGGAAAGAACATATTGTCTAGCTGCCCGTGTTCGAGCCCAGCTTTAATACAGCAAGCCAAAACACATCAAATGACATTGAATTAAACAGCATTTTGAAATGCCACAAAAAATGTAAATGCAATTTCGTGGAAGAGCTATTGCAATTACCTACATACTAAAATTTTGACCAAAAATTCAAGAAAACTAAGATACTCGTTTTCTCTTTCGAAGGAATCAAAGTCATATACTAATGTAGGGATGCTCAACTTATTGTACTATAAAACCTATACATAAGAATGAAATTTTGTCAGCTATGCGAGATGTCCAATAGCAAGAAATTCCATAAATTGTGTAATAGAATCTACGTCTAAAAACACACGAAAGGTAAAACACAATTCAATTATTTTACTTTTAGCCTTGAAGAAGGTGTTCTATATTAAACTGTCTTAACTCACATACAGAATTAGTAATAGAATAGCTCAAAATATTGTAAAAATCAAACACGCATTATATAAGCATTAAAAAAAAATCTACATATATTTATTAGTGTTACAAGGGTTTATTCTGAAATATTATAATGTCACTTTCAGTGAAGTGATAGAAATTTTCACTCAGGGAAGGGACATTCTGTCTGGCTGCCTGGGTTCCATCCCAGCTTCTGTTACAAATGTGTTATAGAAGAATTTTAAAAATCCAGAAATGAAACTTATGAAAAAATTAATGACCATAATTGGTTCTATGATTTAGTCATTCTTACAGACATAATGACAAGAATCTTAAACTTGAGGGGGGAGGAGAACTAAACTAAAGTCTTTGAATTCAAGGTTATTTTAAATTCATTTTAAATCATAATTAATTTAGTGAAAATATTACACAAATAAAAGGAATATACATTTTTACCATAATGTAATGTACGTTTTGCCATTTTGAAAATCTAGAGAACTAAACCATCAAATATAAGAAAACTGAAACAAGCTTTTGGAAAATCTCATCGAGCTTAAATTAGTTTCGAAATTAGATGTTTTGGGTGTATTTAAAATTAGGATTCATTCACTTAAAATCCATTACATAATACTAGTATTTAAGAAAAATGGTAAAAGGTTGCAAATATGTTAAATAACAATTCTACTGATCTAGAAATGGAAATAACTGATTTTCATCCTAATTAAAATCAAGAACATCACAAAAAGCCATTTAAATAGTCCTAGATCAGAAAAATCATGAACTGTTAAACTTTTAAAAAGATAAATTCCTGCTTTCTATCTACTTAAAAATGTGAAAGAGGATTTTCAACATTGAACTTGTTAAAATCAATGTTAAGAAACAGAATAACAAACAAACATCCGAACGACTGCAAGGATTTAGCCATAACATCACATGTACCAGAGGGAGAAAAGAAACTCTCAGAAGAAATGTAGTATTAAATTTCACATTAAAATATGATTTCCCTGTATTTAATTTTCATCTTGCTGAATTTTTTGTAAATAATACAAAGAGTATACCTTTTCTTTAACATTTTATACCACACATTTTTATACTTTGTGTAATGCACTTATAACTGAAATATTAAAAGTGCAATATATAATTGCAGCTGGCCAAAATTCTATAAACTTAAAATTGTCTCCCATTAAGTTAAAGTTGCGAATAACTGCAATAAAAAGGGAAGGAATGCAATTTTATTTCTTTGTCTGTATTTGGTTTCATTTTCATATAGAAAGAGTTAAAAATAGGTTATCTAGGTAACAAAATTTAAATGCACATTTTCAGTAAAAATTACAGAATAACAGATTTTGTTTCCCTGAAGACGCAACACCTCGCTATTCCAGCTATGATACAGACTGCATACTGTCATAGAGAAATTCCTTTCTTAAACAGGGAATTCATATACTTTAATCTGTTTTTACACAAGTACTGTTTATGACTAGTCCATGGTCCAAGAGTAAAATACTTTATAGTACACACATCTAAATTTTTATTACTTCAGGTCATCTGTATAGTCTGTTTACCTATCACGACTAAACTCCCAACCTGCATTCCACATAACTCATACGATTCTTCAAGTGCTGTTTCGTAGTCTACCATTTTTAATACGGCAGGTACTTGCTGAGAGCAGACTTGATTTCGCGTATAGCAGTACCTTAAAGGATCCCATTTAATTTGTCCACTGCTATAATTTCATACATACAGGGTGCAACATTCATCCATCAAAACCGGAAAGAATTTATCTGCTACTTTAAACAATTTCCAACGACTAAAAATGAAGTCCAAAAAATCTCAAAAGCAAAGGATGCCGAAGAATTTTCACATATGGAAGACAGAGAAGTCAAACAATGAATCAGAAAATTACATAAGAAGAATTGGGTGCTTATAATACCCCTTGATAATAAAAGCACTCATTACTAAGAAAAGATTTTAACTGAAGATAAGATGAAGGAATTGTTAAATAACACAAAAGTAACGTCTGATCTTCTAGCAAAGATTGATCCAATTAAAGAAAAAACAGGACACTTTA
Source organism: Stegodyphus dumicola (assembly GCF_044657685.1). NCBI lineage: Eukaryota > Metazoa > Arthropoda > Arachnida > Araneae > Eresidae > Stegodyphus > Stegodyphus dumicola. Next base: position 135,859,293 of record NC_140781.1, on the reverse strand, counting down.
AAAGAGCTGCTGGGAAACGTACTCTTTACAACGACACGGTTACAGTTGCATCAGTCATTCTGATAAGCAAAAGACATCAGCTTTTTCAAAAAATAATTCTGTCATGAAACTATGATAGTAATAAAACATCTCTGATTTGATTTCAAAATTAATTTTTCTTTCTCGAATCAATTTTAAATAGATCTTCGCAAATTGGTTCAGAAAACTTCACAATATACTAAAATAGTTCAGATTAAGGGGAAAACATAATAAAATATGCTTAAAACAACTAAGAAAAAGCACATTTTGAGCAGCTTTAACAGAAGAAAATTTCGCTCCACTAACTTTCTTTACGAGTACTCATTAAATTTTTATTTACATTTCTTTTTTGCTCAACATTTAACTTTAAATGGTTATAAGAGAACCAGCACTTGATAGAGAGACTCTAAATTCAGACAAAACTGAAACAAAATTTGTTTATACACTGGCAGTGCAATTACACTGACCTGTTGGGAAAAGAAGATCCCATTGGACAAGGAAAATATTAGGCCACACAGAGCGGAAAATGTTTAGCCTCCTCCTCGTAATGCGTAAGGAGGCCACTTGGGAAAAAATTACACTACAGCAGTAATTTTGAAACCACTACGAAGCAAGAGAACTCTAAAAAATTACAGACTTCTGATAATTATAGTGTGATTAACAGTTCGACCTCACTTCGAATATTACAATATAATATAAAGAAAGCACCAATTCAGACACTTCAATACGAAATTCAAAACCTAAGAAATTAATGCATAAATGCTACCCTAAAAATTAAAACATAATATGAAACGTTTATGTCAAATATACAATTAGTAAAACTCCAATATAAAGCAACATGTGAAAAGGCATGTACAAATTATAACATTCAAGCATTTCTAGTGGAAATAAAGTTAATATAAAACACGAATTACCAGCCACAGATGTCTTTTTGCTCTGCACTATTTCTCCATTCTTTTTCTTTCACGATATCATTATCTGCAATCCAAGAGTGCACAAAAATGATGACAAATTACACTAGAAGAGGCCAAGGGAGGAAAAAAGGAATAATTAGATTTTAACTACTTTGAAATTTAAAAAAAAATTATACACAAAAAGAAATATCTTATATTGTTTCTTAATATATAAAACTTCAAAAGTAGCTTTTTTGTTTTAAATTCCAGCAATGTGCTACATTGTTACTAAAATCATGACTGCATTCAATAGAAAAGCAAATGATTTCCCTAATATGACAGAAGTACAGTAAGCAAAAGTGGTTTTAATGTATGGGTACTACATGAACAATGAAAGAAAAAACAGTTAGACAGTTATTACGGATGATGAATTTCGAGAAGTGTAAATAATTTCAGCGCTGGTAGAAAGACGGCACCAAAAGACAATAAGCAGGTAATTTTAAATGACAAGTAAACAAAATAAACTTTACTGTTAGCTTTGAAGCAGGTGTTATATATTAAACTACCTTAATTCACACACAGAATTAGTGACATAACAGATCAAAAAACAGTAAGAATCAAACTTGCAATATACTAACATTAAAGGAGCTATACATAAATACATTTAAAGATTTTTAAAAAAAAAAAAAAAAAGAGCTCAAAAACACCATTCTAAAAACAGATTTCGAAGAACATCTTGGAAACTAAAGTCATAAACCATAAAAGAAATATTTCATTGAGAATTTTAACGTAAGAACCGTTTCTAATTTTACGTTCTTTACTTAGGTACTCTTATCCCTGAGAGAAGATAGCTTAGTCCAATGTACCAAAAATTATCCTGAAATATTACCATGTCCCTTTAATGAAATTATAGCAATATTCAACTCGGGGAAAGAACATATTGTCTAGCTGCCCGTGTTCGAGCCCAGCTTTAATACAGCAAGCCAAAACACATCAAATGACATTGAATTAAACAGCATTTTGAAATGCCACAAAAAATGTAAATGCAATTTCGTGGAAGAGCTATTGCAATTACCTACATACTAAAATTTTGACCAAAAATTCAAGAAAACTAAGATACTCGTTTTCTCTTTCGAAGGAATCAAAGTCATATACTAATGTAGGGATGCTCAACTTATTGTACTATAAAACCTATACATAAGAATGAAATTTTGTCAGCTATGCGAGATGTCCAATAGCAAGAAATTCCATAAATTGTGTAATAGAATCTACGTCTAAAAACACACGAAAGGTAAAACACAATTCAATTATTTTACTTTTAGCCTTGAAGAAGGTGTTCTATATTAAACTGTCTTAACTCACATACAGAATTAGTAATAGAATAGCTCAAAATATTGTAAAAATCAAACACGCATTATATAAGCATTAAAAAAAAATCTACATATATTTATTAGTGTTACAAGGGTTTATTCTGAAATATTATAATGTCACTTTCAGTGAAGTGATAGAAATTTTCACTCAGGGAAGGGACATTCTGTCTGGCTGCCTGGGTTCCATCCCAGCTTCTGTTACAAATGTGTTATAGAAGAATTTTAAAAATCCAGAAATGAAACTTATGAAAAAATTAATGACCATAATTGGTTCTATGATTTAGTCATTCTTACAGACATAATGACAAGAATCTTAAACTTGAGGGGGGAGGAGAACTAAACTAAAGTCTTTGAATTCAAGGTTATTTTAAATTCATTTTAAATCATAATTAATTTAGTGAAAATATTACACAAATAAAAGGAATATACATTTTTACCATAATGTAATGTACGTTTTGCCATTTTGAAAATCTAGAGAACTAAACCAGCAAATATAAGAAAACTGAAACAAGCTTTTGGAAAATCTCATCGAGCTTAAATTAGTTTCGAAATTAGATGTTTTGGGTGTATTTAAAATTAGGATTCATTCACTTAAAATCCATTACATAATACTAGTATTTAAGAAAAATGGTAAAAGGTTGCAAATATGTTAAATAACAATTCTACTGATCTAGAAATGGAAATAACTGATTTTCATCCTAATTAAAATCAAGAACATCACAAAAAGCCATTTAAATAGTCCTAGATCAGAAAAATCATGAACTGTTAAACTTTTAAAAAGATAAATTCCTGCTTTCTATCTACTTAAAAATGTGAAAGAGGATTTTCAACATTGAACTTGTTAAAATCAATGTTAAGAAACAGAATAACAAACAAACATCCGAACGACTGCAAGGATTTAGCCATAACATCACATGTACCAGAGGGAGAAAAGAAACTCTCAGAAGAAATGTAGTATTAAATTTCACATTAAAATATGATTTCCCTGTATTTAATTTTCATCTTGCTGAATTTTTTGTAAATAATACAAAGAGTATACCTTTTCTTTAACATTTTATACCACACATTTTTATACTTTGTGTAATGCACTTATAACTGAAATATTAAAAGTGCAATATATAATTGCAGCTGGCCAAAATTCTATAAACTTAAAATTGTCTCCCATTAAGTTAAAGTTGCGAATAACTGCAATAAAAAGGGAAGGAATGCAATTTTATTTCTTTGTCTGTATTTGGTTTCATTTTCATATAGAAAGAGTTAAAAATAGGTTATCTAGGTAACAAAATTTAAATGCACATTTTCAGTAAAAATTACAGAATAACAGATTTTGTTTCCCTGAAGACGCAACACCTCGCTATTCCAGCTATGATACAGACTGCATACTGTCATAGAGAAATTCCTTTCTTAAACAGGGAATTCATATACTTTAATCTGTTTTTACACAAGTACTGTTTATGACTAGTCCATGGTCCAAGAGTAAAATACTTTATAGTACACACATCTAAATTTTTATTACTTCAGGTCATCTGTATAGTCTGTTTACCTATCACGACTAAACTCCCAACCTGCATTCCACATAACTCATACGATTCTTCAAGTGCTGTTTCGTAGTCTACCATTTTTAATACGGCAGGTACTTGCTGAGAGCAGACTTGATTTCGCGTATAGCAGTACCTTAAAGGATCCCATTTAATTTGTCCACTGCTATAATTTCATACATACAGGGTGCAACATTCATCCATCAACACCGGAAAGAATTTATCTGCTACTTTAAACAATTTCCAACGACTAAAAATGAAGTCCAAAAAATCTCAAAAGCAAAGGATGCCGAAGAATTTTCACATATGGAAGACAGAGAAGTCAAACAATGAATCAGAAAATTACAAAAGAAGAATTGGGTGCTTATAATACCCCTTGATAATAAAAGCACTCATTACTAAGAAAAGATTTTAACTGAAGATAAGATGAAGGAATTGTTAAATAACACAAAAGTAACGTCTGATCTTCTAGCGAAGATTGATCCAATTAAAGAAAAAACAGGACACTTTAAAAGAGCTGCTGGGAAACGTACTCTTTACAACGACACGGTTACAGTTGCATCAGTCATTCTGATAAGCAAAAGACATCAGCTTTTTCAAAAAATAATTCTGTCATGAAACTATGATAGTAATAAAACATCTCTGATTTGATTTCAAAATTAATTTTTCTTTATCGAATCAATTTTAAATAGATCTTCGCAAATTGGTTCAGAAAACTTCACAATATACTAAAATAGTTCAGATTAAGGGGAAAACATAATAAAATATGCTTAAAACAACTAAGAAAAAGCACATTTTGAGCAGCTTTAACAGAAGAAAATTTCGCTCCACTAACTTTCTTTACGAGTACTCATTAAATTTTTATTTACATTTCTTTTTTGCTCAACATTTAACTTTAAATGGTTATAAGAGAACCAGCACTTGATAGAGAGACTCTAAATTCAGACAAAACTGAAACAAAATTTGTTTATACACTGGCAGTGCAATTACACTGACCTGTTGGGAAAAGAAGATCCCATTGGACAAGGAAAATATTAGGCCACACAGAGCGGAAAATGTTTAGCCTCCTCCTCGTAATGCGTAAGGAGGCCACTTGGGAAAAAATTACACTACAGCAGTAATTTTGAAACCACTACGAAGCAAGAGAACTCTAGAAAATTACAGACTTCTGATAATTATAGTGTGATTAACAGTTCGACCTCACTTCGAATATTACAATATAATATAAAGAAAGCACCAATTCAGACACTTCAATACGAAATTCAAAACCTAAGAAATTAATGCATAAATGCTACCCTAAAAATTAAAACATAATATGAAACGTTTATGTCAAATATACAATTAGTAAAACTCCAATATAAAGCAACATGTGAAAAGGCATGTACAAATTATAACATTCAAGCATTTCTAGTGGAAATAAAGTTAATATAAAACACGAATTACCAGCCACAGATGTCTTTTTGCTCTGCACCATTTCTCCATTCTTTTTCTTTCACGATATCATTATCTGCAATCCAAGAGTGCACAAAAATGATGACAAATTACACTAGAAGAGGCCAAGGGAGGAAAAAAGGAATAATTAGATTTTAACTACTTTGAAATTTAAAAAAAAATTATACACAAAGAGAAATATCTTATATTGTTTCTTAATATATAAAACTTCAAAAGTAGCTTTTTTGTTTTAAATTCCAGCAATGTGCTACATTGTTACTAAAATCATGACTGCATTCAATAGAAAAGCAAATGATTTCCCTAATACGACAGAAGTACAGTAAGCAAAAGTGGTTTTAATGTATGGGTACTACATGAACAATGAAAGAAAAAACAGTTAGACAGTTATTACGGATAATGAATTTCGAGAAGTGTAAATAATTTCAGCGCTGGTAGAAAGACGGCACCAAAAGACAATAAGCAGGTAATTTTAAATGACAAGTAAACAAAATAAACTTTACTGTTAGCTTTGAAGCAGGTGTTATATATTAAACTACCTTAATTCACACACAGAATTAGTGACATAACAGATCAAAAAACAGTAAGAATCAAACTTGCAATATACTAACATTAAAGGAGCTATACATAAATACATTTAAAGATTTTTTTTTAAAAAAAAAAAAAGAGCTCAAAAACACCATTCTAAAAACAGATTTCGAAGAACATCTTGGAAACTAAAGTCATAAACCATAAAAGAAATATTTCATTGAGAATTTTAACGTAAGAACCGTTTCTAATTTTACGTTCTTTACTTAGGTACTCTTATCCCTGAGAGAAAATAGCTTAGTCCAATGTACCAAAAATTATCCTGAAATATTACCATGTCCCTTTAATGAAATTATAGCAATATTCAACTCGGGGAAAGAACATATTGTCTAGCTGCCCGTGTTCGAGCCCAGCTTTAATACAGCAAGCCAAAACACATCAAATGACATTGAATTAAACAGCATTTTGAAATGCCGCAAAAAATGTAAATGCAATTTCGTGGAAGAGCTATTGCAATTACCTACATACTAAAATTTTGACCAAAAATTCAAGAAAACTAAGATACTCGTTTTCTCTTTCGAAGGAATCAAAGTCATATACTAATGTAGGGATGCTCAACTTATTGTACTATAAAACCTATACATAAGAATGAAATTTTGTCAGCTATGCGAGATGTCCAATAGCAAGAAATTTCATAAATTGTGTAATAGAATCTACGTCCAAAAACACACGAAAGGTAAAACACAATTCAATTATTTTACTTTTAGCCTTGAAGAAGGTGTTCTATATTAAACTGTCTTAACTCACATACAGAATTAGTAATAGAATAGCTCAAAATATTGTAAAAATCAAACACGCATTATATAAGCATTAAAAAAAAATCTACATATATTTATTAGTGTTACAAGGGTTTATTCTGAAATATTATAATGTCACTTTCAGTGAAGTGATAGAAATTTTCACTCAGGGAAGGGACATTCTATCTGGCTGCCTGGGTTCCATCCCAGCTTCTGTTACAAATGTGTTATAGAAGAATTTTAAAAATCCAGAAATGAAACTTATGAAAAAATTAATGACCATAATTGGTTCTATGATTTAGTCATTCTTACAGACATAATGACAAGAATCTTAAACTTGAGGGGGGAGGAGAACTAAACTAAAGTCTTTGAATTCAAGGTTATTTTAAATTCATTTTAAATCATAATTAATTTAGTGAAAATATTACACAAATAAAAGGAATATACATTTTTACCATAATGTAATGTACGTTTTGCCATTTTGAAAATCTAGAGAACTAAACCATCAAATATAAGAAAACTGAAACAAGCTTTTGGAAAATCTCATCGAGCTTAAAATAGTTTCGAAATTAGATGTTTTGGGTGTATTTAAAATTAGGATTCATTCACTTAAAATCCATTACATAATACTAGTATTTAAGAAAAATGGTAAAAGGTTGCAAATATGTTAAATAACAATTCTACTGATCTAGAAATGGAAATAACTGATTTTCATCCTAATTAAAATCAAGAACATCACAAAAAGCCATTTAAATAGTCCTAGATAAGAAAAATCATGAACAGTTAAACTTTCAAAAAGATAAATTCCTGCTTTCTATCTACTTAAAAATGTGAAAGAGGATTTTCAACATTGAACTTGTTAAAATCAATGTTAAGAAACAGAATAACAAACAAACATCCGAACGACTGCAAGGATTTAGCCATAACATCACATGTACCAGAGGGAGAAAAGAAACTCTCAGAAGAAATGTAGTATTAAATTTCACATTAAAATATGATTTCCCTGTATTTAATTTTCATCTTGCTGAATTTTTTGTAAATAATACAAAGAGTATACCTTTTCTTTAACATTTTATACCACACATTTTTATACTTTGTGTAATGCACTTATAACTGAAATATTAAAAGTGCAATATATAATTGCAGCTGGCCAAAATTCTATAAACTTAAAATTGTCTCCCATTAAGTTAAAGTTGCGAATAACTGCAATAAAAAGGGAAGGAATGCAATTTTATTTCTTTGTCTGTATTTGGTTTCATTTTCATATAGAAAGAGTTAAAAATAGGTTATCTAGGTAACAAAATTTAAATGCACATTTTCAGTAAAAATTACAGAATAACAGATTTTGTTTCCCTGAAGACGCAACACCTCGCTATTCCAGCTATGATACAGACTGCATACTGTCATAGAGAAATTCCTTTCTTAAACAGGGAATTCATATACTTTAATCTGTTTTTACACAAGTACTGTTTATGACTAGTCCATGGTCCAAGAGTAAAATACTTTATAGTACACACATCTAAATTTTTATTACTTCAGGTCATCTGTATAGTCTGTTTACCTATCACGACTAAACTCCCAACCTGCATTCCACATAACTCATACGATTCTTCAAGTGCTGTTTCGTAGTCTACCATTTTTAATACGGCAGGTACTTGCTGAGAGCAGACTTGATTTCGCGTATAGCAGTACCTTAAAGGATCCCATTTAATTTGTCCACTGCTATAATTTCATACATACAGGGTGCAACATTCATCCATCAAAACCGGAAAGAATTTATCTGCTACTTTAAACAATTTCCAACGACTAAAAATGAAGTCCAAAAAATCTCAAAAGCAAAGGATGCCGAAGAATTTTCACATATGGAAGACAGAGAAGTCAAACAATGAATCAGAAAATTACATAAGAAGAATTGGGTGCTTATAATACCCCTTGATAATAAAAGCACTCATTACTAAGAAAAGATTTTAACTGAAGATAAGATGAAGGAATTGTTAAATAACACAAAAGTAACGTCTGATCTTCTAGCAAAGATTGATCCAATTAAAGAAAAAACAGGACACTTTAAAAGAGCTGCTGGGAAACGTACTCTTTACAACGACACGGTTACAGTTGCATCAGTCATTCTGATAAGCAAAAGACATCAGCTTTTTCAAAAAATAATTCTGTCATGAAACTATGATAGTAATAAAACATCTCTGATTTGATTTCAAAATTAATTTTTCTTTATCGAATCAATTTTAAATAGATCTTCGCAAATTGGTTCAGAAAACTTCACAATATACTAAAATAGTTCAGATTAAGGGGAAAACATAATAAAATATGCTTAAAACAACTAAGAAAAAGCACATTTTGAGCAGCTTTAACAGAAGAAAATTTCGCTCCACTAACTTTCTTTACGAGTACTCATTAAATTTTTATTTACATTTCTTTTTTGCTCAACATTTAACTTTAAATGGTTATAAGAGAACCAGCACTTGATAGAGAGACTCTAAATTCAGACAAAACTGAAACAAAATTTGTTTATACACTGGCAGTGCAATTACACTGACCTGTTGGGAAAAGAAGATCCCATTGGACAAGGAAAATATTAGGCCACACAGAGCGGAAAATGTTTAGCCTCCTCCTCGTAATGCGTAAGGAGGCCACTTGGGAAAAAATTACACTACAGCAGTAATTTTGAAACCACTACGAAGCAAGAGAACTCTAAAAAATTACAGACTTCTGATAATTATAGTGTGATTAACAGTTCGACCTCACTTCGAATATTACAATATAATATAAAGAAAGCACCAATTCAGACACTTCAATACGAAATTCAAAACCTAAGAAATTAATGCATAAATGCTACCCTAAAAATTAAAACATAATATGAAATGTTTATGTCAAATATACAATTAGTAAAACTCCAATATAAAGCAACATGTGAAAAGGCATGTACAAATTATAACATTCAAGCATTTCTAGTGGAAATAAAGTTAATATAAAACACGAATTACCAGCCACAGATGTCTTTTTGCTCTGCACTATTTCTCCATTCTTTTTCTTTCACGATATCATTATCTGCAATCCAAGAGTGCACAAAAATGATGACAAATTACACTAGAAGAGGCCAAGGGAGGAAAAAAGGAATAATTAGATTTTAACTACTTTGAAATTTAAAAAAAAATTATACACAAAGAGAAATACCTTATATTGTTTCTTAATATATAAAACTTCAAAAGTAGCTTTTTTGTTTTAAATTCCAGCAATGTGCTACATTGTTACTAAAATCATGACTGCATTCAATAGAAAAGCAAATGATTTCCCTAATACGACAGAAGTACAGTAAGCAAAAGTGGTTTTAATGTATGGGTACTACATGAACAATGAAAGAAAAAACAGTTAGACAGTTATTACGGATGATGAATTTCGAGAAGTGTAAATAATTTCAGCGCTGGTAGAAAGACGGCACCAAAAGACAATAAGCAGGTAATTTTAAATGACAAGTAAACAAAATAAACTTTACTGTTAGCTTTGAAGCAGGTGTTATATATTAAACTACCTTAATTCACACACAGAATTAGTGACATAACAGATCAAAAAACAGTAAGAATCAAACTTGCAATATACTAACATTAAAGGAGCTATACATAAATACATTTAAAGATTTTTTTTTAAAAAAAAAAAAAAGAGCTCGAAAACACCATTCTAAAAACAGATTTCGAAGAACATCTTGGAAACTAAAGTCATAAACCATAAAAGAAATATTTCATTGAGAATTTTAACGTAAGAACCGTTTCTAATTTTACGTTCTTTACTTAGGTACTCTTATCCCTGAGAGAAGATAGCTTAGTCCAATGTACCAAAAATTATCCTGAAATATTACCATGTCCCTTTAATGAAATTATAGCAATATTCAACTCGGGGAAAGAACATATTGTCTAGCTGCCCGTGTTCGAGCCCAGCTTTAATACAGCAAGCCAAAACACATCAAATGACATTGAATTAAACAGCATTTTGAAATGCCACAAAAAATGTAAATGCAATTTCGTGGAAGAGCTATTGCAATTACCTACATACTAAAATTTTGACCAAAAATTCAAGAAAACTAAGATACTCGTTTTCTCTTTCGAAGGAATCAAAGTCATATACTAATGTAGGGATGCTCAACTTATTGTACTATAAAACCTATACATAAGAATGAAATTTTGTCAGCTATGCGAGATGTCCAATAGCAAGAAATTCCATAAATTGTGTAATAGAATCTACGTCTAAAAACACACGAAAGGTAAAACACAATTCAATTATTTTACTTTTAGCCTTGAAGAAGGTGTTCTATATTAAACTGTCTTAACTCACATACAGAATTAGTAATAGAATAGCTCAAAATATTGTAAAAATCAAACACGCATTATATAAGCATTAAAAAAAAATCTACATATATTTATTAGTGTTACAAGGGTTTATTCTGAAATATTATAATGTCACTTTCAGTGAAGTGATAGAAATTTTCACTCAGGGAAGGGACATTCTGTCTGGCTGCCTGGGTTCCATCCCAGCTTCTGTTACAAATGTGTTATAGAAGAATTTTAAAAATCCAGAAATGAAACTTATGAAAAAATTAATGACCATAATTGGTTCTATGATTTAGTCATTCTTACAGACATAATGACAAGAATCTTAAACTTGAGGGGGGAGGAGAACTAAACTAAAGTCTTTGAATTCAAGGTTATTTTAAATTCATTTTAAATCATAATTAATTTAGTGAAAATATTACACAAATAAAAGGAATATACATTTTTACCATAATGTAATGTACGTTTTGCCATTTTGAAAATCTAGAGAACTAAACCATCAAATATAAGAAAACTGAAACAAGCTTTTGGAAAATCTCATCGAGCTTAAATTAGTTTCGAAATTAGATGTTTTGGGTGTATTTAAAATTAGGATTCATTCACTTAAAATCCATTACATAATACTAGTATTTAAGAAAAATGGTAAAAGGTTGCAAATATGTTAAATAACAATTCTACTGATCTAGAAATGGAAATAACTGATTTTCATCCTAATTAAAATCAAGAACATCACAAAAAGCCATTTAAATAGTCCTAGATCAGAAAAATCATGAACTGTTCAACTTTTAAAAAGATAAATTCCTGCTTTCTATCTACTTAAAAATGTGAAAGAGGATTTTCAACATTGAACTTGTTAAAATCAATGTTAAGAAACAGAATAACAAACAAACATCCGAACGACTGCAAGGATTTAGCCATAACATCACATGTACCAGAGGGAGAAAAGAAACTCTCAGAAGAAATGTAGTATTAAATTTCACATTAAAATATGATTTCCCTGTATTTAATTTTCATCTTGCTGAATTTTTTGTAAATAATACAAAGAGTATACCTTTTCTTTAACATTTTATACCACACATTTTTATACTTTGTGTAATGCACTTATAACTGAAATATTAAAAGTGCAATATATAATTGCAGCTGGCCAAAATTCTATAAACTTAAAATTGTCTCCCATTAAGTTAAAGTTGCGAATAACTGCAATAAAAAGGGAAGGAATGCAATTTTATTTCTTTGTCTGTATTTGGTTTCATTTTCATATAGAAAGAGTTAAAAATAGGTTATCTAGGTAACAAAATTTAAATGCACATTTTCAGTAAAAATTACAGAATAACAGATTTTGTTTCCCTGAAGACGCAACACCTCGCTATTCCAGCTATGATACAGACTGCATACTGTCATAGAGAAATTCCTTTCTTAAACAGGGAATTCATATACTTTAATCTGTTTTTACACAAGTACTGTTTATGACTAGTCCATGGTCCAAGAGTAAAATACTTTATAGTACACACATCTAAATTTTTATTACTTCAGGTCATCTGTATAGTCTGTTTACCTATCACGACTAAACTCCCAACCTGCATTCCACATAACTCATACGATTCTTCAAGTGCTGTTTCGTAGTCTACCATTTTTAATACGGCAGGTACTTGCTGAGAGCAGACTTGATTTCGCGTATAGCAGTACCTTAAAGGATCCCATTTAATTTGTCCACTGCTATAATTTCATACATACAGCGTGCAACATTCATCCATCAAAACCGGAAAGAATTTATCTGCTACTTTAAACAATTTCCAACGACTAAAAATGAAGTCCAAAAAATCTCAAAAGCAAAGGATGCCGAAGAATTTTCACATATGGAAGACAGAGAAGTCAAACAATGAATCAGAAAATTACATAAGAAGAATTGGGTGCTTATAATACCCCTTGATAATAAAAGCACTCATTACTAAGAAAAGATTTTAACTGAAGATAAGATGAAGGAATTGTTAAATAACACAAAAGTAACGTCTGATCTTCTAGCAAAGATTGATCCAATTAAAGAAAAAACAGGACACTTTAAAAGAGCTGCTGGGAAACGTACTCTTTACAACGACACGGTTACAGTTGCATCAGTCATTCTGATAAGCAAAAGACATCAGCTTTTTCAAAAAATAATTCTGTCATGAAACTATGATAGTAATAAAACATCTCTGATTTGATTTCAAAATTAATTTTTCTTTCTCGAATCAATTTTAAATAGATCTTCGCAAATTGGTTCAGAAAACTTCACAATATACTAAAATAGTTCAGATTAAGGGGAAAACATAATAAAATATGCTTAAAACAACTAAGAAAAAGCACATTTTGAGCAGCTTTAACAGAAGAAAATTTCGCTCCACTAACTTTCTTTACGAGTACTCATTAAATTTTTATTTACATTTCTTTTTTGCTCAACATTTAACTTTAAATGGTTATAAGAGAACCAGCACTTGATAGAGAGACTCTAAATTCAGACAAAACTGAAACAAAATTTGTTTATACACTGGCAGTGCAATTACACTGACCTGTTGGGAAAAGAAGATCCCATTGGACAAGGAAAATATTAGGCCACACAGAGCGGAAAATGTTTAGCCTCCTCCTCGTAATGCGTAAGGAGGCCACTTGGGAAAAAATTACACTACAGCAGTAATTTTGAAACCACTACGAAGCAAGAGAACTCTAAAAAATTACAGACTTCTGATAATTATAGTGTGATTAACAGTTCGACCTCACTTCGAATATTACAATATAATATAAAGAAAGCACCAATTCAGACACTTCAATACGAAATTCAAAACCTAAGAAATTAATGCATAAATGCTACCCTAAAAATTAAAACATAATATGAAACGTTTATGTCAAATATACAATTAGTAAAACTCCAATATAAAGCAACATGTGAAAAGGCATGTACAAATTATAACATTCAAGCATTTCTAGTGGAAATAAAGTTAATATAAAACACGAATTACCAGCCACAGATGTCTTTTTGCTCTGCACTATTTCTCCATTCTTTTTCTTTCACGATATCATTATCTGCAATCCAAGAGTGCACAAAAATGATGACAAATTACACTAGAAGAGGCCAAGGGAGGAAAAAAGGAATAATTAGATTTTAACTACTTTGAAATTTAAAAAAAAATTATACACAAAAAGAAATATCTTATATTGTTTCTTAATATATAAAACTTCAAAAGTAGCTTTTTTGTTTTAAATTCCAGCAATGTGCTACATTGTTACTAAAATCATGACTGCATTCAATAGAAAAGCAAATGATTTCCCTAATACGACAGAAGTACAGTAAGCAAAAGTGGTTTTAATGTATGGGTACTACATGAACAATGAAAGAAAAAACAGTTAGACAGTTATTACGGATGATGAATTTCGAGAAGTGTAAATAATTTCAGCGCTGGTAGAAAGACGGCACCAAAAGACAATAAGCAGGTAATTTTAAATGACAAGTAAACAAAATAAACTTTACTGTTAGCTTTGAAGCAGGTGTTATATATTAAACTACCTTAATTCACACACAGAATTAGTGACATAACAGATCAAAAAACAGTAAGAATCAAACTTGCAATATACTAACATTAAAGGAGCTATACATAAATACATTTAAAGATTTTTAAAAAAAAAAAAAAAAAAGAGCTCAAAAACACCATTCTAAAAACAGATTTCGAAGAACATCTTGGAAACTAAAGTCATAAACCATAAAAGAAATATTTCATTGAGAATTTTAACGTAAGAACCGTTTCTAATTTTACGTTCTTTACTTAGGTACTCTTATCCCTGAGAGAAGATAGCTTAGTCCAATGTACCAAAAATTATCCTGAAATATTACCATGTCCCTTTAATGAAATTATAGCAATATTCAACTCGGGGAAAGAACATATTGTCTAGCTGCCCGTGTTCGAGCCCAGCTTTAATACAGCAAGCCAAAACACATCAAATGACATTGAATTAAACAGCATTTTGAAATGCCACAAAAAATGTAAATGCAATTTCGTGGAAGAGCTATTGCAATTACCTACATACTAAAATTTTGACCAAAAATTCAAGAAAACTAAGATACTCGTTTTCTCTTTCGAAGGAATCAAAGTCATATACTAATGTAGGGATGCTCAACTTATTGTACTATAAAACCTATACATAAGAATGAAATTTTGTCAGCTATGCGAGATGTCCAATAGCAAGAAATTCCATAAATTGTGTAATAGAATCTACGTCTAAAAACACACGAAAGGTAAAACACAATTCAATTATTTTACTTTTAGCCTTGAAGAAGGTGTTCTATATTAAACTGTCTTAACTCACATACAGAATTAGTAATAGAATAGCTCAAAATATTGTAAAAATCAAACACGCATTATATAAGCATTAAAAAAAAATCTACATATATTTATTAGTGTTACAAGGGTTTATTCTGAAATATTATAATGTCACTTTCAGTGAAGTGATAGAAATTTTCACTCAGGGAAGGGACATTCTGTCTGGCTGCCTGGGTTCCATCCCAGCTTCTGTTACAAATGTGTTATAGAAGAATTTTAAAAATCCAGAAATGAAACTTATGAAAAAATTAATGACCATAATTGGTTCTATGATTTAGTCATTCTTACAGACATAATGACAAGAATCTTAAACTTGAGGGGGGAGGAGAACTAAACTAAAGTCTTTGAATTCAAGGTTATTTTAAATTCATTTTAAATCATAATTAATTTAGTGAAAATATTACACAAATAAAAGGAATATACATTTTTACCATAATGTAATGTACGTTTTGCCATTTTGAAAATCTAGAGAACTAAACCAGCAAATATAAGAAAACTGAAACAAGCTTTTGGAAAATCTCATCGAGCTTAAATTAGTTTCGAAATTAGATGTTTTGGGTGTATTTAAAATTAGGATTCATTCACTTAAAATCCATTACATAATACTAGTATTTAAGAAAAATGGTAAAAGGTTGCAAATATGTTAAATAACAATTCTACTGATCTAGAAATGGAAATAACTGATTTTCATCCTAATTAAAATCAAGAACATCACAAAAAGCCATTTAAATAGTCCTAGATCAGAAAAATCATGAACTGTTAAACTTTTAAAAAGATAAATTCCTGCTTTCTATCTACTTAAAAATGTGAAAGAGGATTTTCAACATTGAACTTGTTAAAATCAATGTTAAGAAACAGAATAACAAACAAACATCCGAACGACTGCAAGGATTTAGCCATAACATCACATGTACCAGAGGGAGAAAAGAAACTCTCAGAAGAAATGTAGTATTAAATTTCACATTAAAATATGATTTCCCTGTATTTAATTTTCATCTTGCTGAATTTTTTGTAAATAATACAAAGAGTATACCTTTTCTTTAACATTTTATACCACACATTTTTATACTTTGTGTAATGCACTTATAACTGAAATATTAAAAGTGCAATATATAATTGCAGCTGGCCAAAATTCTATAAACTTAAAATTGTCTCCCATTAAGTTAAAGTTGCGAATAACTGCAATAAAAAGGGAAGGAATGCAATTTTATTTCTTTGTCTGTATTTGGTTTCATTTTCATATAGAAAGAGTTAAAAATAGGTTATCTAGGTAACAAAATTTAAATGCACATTTTCAGTAAAAATTACAGAATAACAGATTTTGTTTCCCTGAAGACGCAACACCTCGCTATTCCAGCTATGATACAGACTGCATACTGTCATAGAGAAATTCCTTTCTTAAACAGGGAATTCATATACTTTAATCTGTTTTTACACAAGTACTGTTTATGACTAGTCCATGGTCCAAGAGTAAAATACTTTATAGTACACACATCTAAATTTTTATTACTTCAGGTCATCTGTATAGTCTGTTTACCTATCACGACTAAACTCCCAACCTGCATTCCACATAACTCATACGATTCTTCAAGTGCTGTTTCGTAGTCTACCATTTTTAATACGGCAGGTACTTGCTGAGAGCAGACTTGATTTCGCGTATAGCAGTACCTTAAAGGATCCCATTTAATTTGTCCACTGCTATAATTTCATACATACAGGGTGCAACATTCATCCATCAAAACCGGAAAGAATTTATCTGCTACTTTAAACAATTTCCAACGACTAAAAATGAAGTCCAAAAAATCTCAAAAGCAAAGGATGCCGAAGAATTTTCACATATGGAAGACAGAGAAGTCAAACAATGAATCAGAAAATTACATAAGAAGAATTGGGTGCTTATAATACCCCTTGATAATAAAAGCACTCATTACTAAGAAAAGATTTTAACTGAAGATAAGATGAAGGAATTGTTAAATAACACAAAAGTAACGTCTGATCTTCTAGCAAAGATTGATCCAATTAAAGAAAAAACAGGACACTTTAAAAGAGCTGCTGGGAAACGTACTCTTTACAACGACACGGTTACAGTTGCATCAGTCATTCTGATAAGCAAAAGACATCAGCTTTTTCAAAAAATAATTCTGTCATGAAACTATGATAGTAATAAAACATCTCTGATTTGATTTCAAAATTAATTTTTCTTTATCGAATCAATTTTAAATAGATCTTCGCAAATTGGTTCAGAAAACTTCACAATATACTAAAATAGTTCAGATTAAGGGGAAAACATAATAAAATATGCTTAAAACAACTAAGAAAAAGCACATTTTGAGCAGCTTTAACAGAAGAAAATTTCGCTCCACTAACTTTCTTTACGAGTACTCATTAAATTTTTATTTACATTTCTTTTTTGCTCAACATTTAACTTTAAATGGTTATAAGAGAACCAGCACTTGATAGAGAGACTCTAAATTCAGACAAAACTGAAACAAAATTTGTTTATACACTGGCAGTGCAATTACACTGACCTGTTGGGAAAAGAAGATCCCATTGGACAAGGAAAATATTAGGCCACACAGAGCGGAAAATGTTTAGCCTCCTCCTCGTAATGCGTAAGGAGGCCACTTGGGAAAAAATTACACTACAGCAGTAATTTTGAAACCACTACGAAGCAAGAGAACTCTAAAAAATTACAGACTTCTGATAATTATAGTGTGATTAACAGTTCGACCTCACTTCGAATATTACAATATAATATAAAGAAAGCACCAATTCAGACACTTCAATACGAAATTCAAAACCTAAGAAATTAATGCATAAATGCTACCCTAAAAATTAAAACATAATATGAAACGTTTATGTCAAATATACAATTAGTAAAACTCCAATATAAAGCAACATGTGAAAAGGCATGTACAAATTATAACATTCAAGCATTTCTAGTGGAAATAAAGTTAATATAAAACACGAATTACCAGCCACAGATGTCTTTTTGCTCTGCACCATTTCTCCATTCTTTTTCTTTCACGATATCATTATCTGCAATCCAAGAGTGCACAAAAATGATGACAAATTACACTAGAAGAGGCCAAGGGAGGAAAAAAGGAATAATTAGATTTTAACTACTTTGAAATTTAAAAAAAAATTATACACAAAGAGAAATATCTTATATTGTTTCTTAATATATAAAACTTCAAAAGTAGCTTTTTTGTTTTAAATTCCAGCAATGTGCTACATTGTTACTAAAATCATGACTGCATTCAATAGAAAAGCAAATGATTTCCCTAATACGACAGAAGTACAGTAAGCAAAAGTGGTTTTAATGTATGGGTACTACATGAACAATGAAAGAAAAAACAGTTAGACAGTTATTACGGATAATGAATTTCGAGAAGTGTAAATAATTTCAGCGCTGGTAGAAAGACGGCACCAAAAGACAATAAGCAGGTAATTTTAAATGACAAGTAAACAAAATAAACTTTACTGTTAGCTTTGAAGCAGGTGTTATATATTAAACTACCTTAATTCACACACAGAATTAGTGACATAACAGATCAAAAAACAGTAAGAATCAAACTTGCAATATACTAACATTAAAGGAGCTATACATAAATACATTTAAAGATTTTTTTTAAAAAAAAAAAAAGAGCTCAAAAACACCATTCTAAAAACAGATTTCGAAGAACATCTTGGAAACTAAAGTCATAAACCATAAAAGAAATATTTCATTGAGAATTTTAACGTAAGAACCGTTTCTAATTTTACGTTCTTTACTTAGGTACTCTTATCCCTGAGAGAAGATAGCTTAGTCCAATGTACCAAAAATTATCCTGAAATATTACCATGTCCCTTTAATGAAATTATAGCAATATTCAACTCGGGGAAAGAACATATTGTCTAGCTGCCCGTGTTCGAGCCCAGCTTTAATACAGCAAGCCAAAACACATCAAATGACATTGAATTAAACAGCATTTTGAAATGCCACAAAAAATGTAAATGCAATTTCGTGGAAGAGCTATTGCAATTACCTACATACTAAAATTTTGACCAAAAATTCAAGAAAACTAAGATACTCGTTTTCTCTTTCGAAGGAATCAAAGTCATATACTAATGTAGGGATGCTCAACTTATTGTACTATAAAACCTATACATAAGAATGAAATTTTGTCAGCTATGCGAGATGTCCAATAGCAAGAAATTCCATAAATTGTGTAATAGAATCTACGTCTAAAAACACACGAAAGGTAAAACACAATTCAATTATTTTACTTTTAGCCTTGAAGAAGGTGTTCTATATTAAACTGTCTTAACTCACATACAGAATTAGTAATAGAATAGCTCAAAATATTGTAAAAATCAAACACGCATTATATAAGCATTAAAAAAAAATCTACATATATTTATTAGTGTTACAAGGGTTTATTCTGAAATATTATAATGTCACTTTCAGTGAAGTGATAGAAATTTTCACTCAGGGAAGGGACATTCTGTCTGGCTGCCTGGGTTCCATCCCAGCTTCTGTTACAAATGTGTTATAGAAGAATTTTAAAAATCCAGAAATGAAACTTATGAAAAAATTAATGACCATAATTGGTTCTATGATTTAGTCATTCTTACAGACATAATGACAAGAATCTTAAACTTGAGGGGGGAGGAGAACTAAACTAAAGTCTTTGAATTCAAGGTTATTTTAAATTCATTTTAAATCATAATTAATTTAGTGAAAATATTACACAAATAAAAGGAATATACATTTTTACCATAATGTAATGTACGTTTTGCCATTTTGAAAATCTAGAGAACTAAACCAGCAAATATAAGAAAACTGAAACAAGCTTTTGGAAAATCTCATCGAGCTTAAATTAGTTTCGAAATTAGATGTTTTGGGTGTATTTAAAATTAGGATTCATTCACTTAAAATCCATTACATAATACTAGTATTTAAGAAAAATGGTAAAAGGTTGCAAATATGTTAAATAACAATTCTACTGATCTAGAAATGGAAATAACTGATTTTCATCCTAATTAAAATCAAGAACATCACAAAAAGCCATTTAAATAGTCCTAGATCAGAAAAATCATGAACTGTTAAACTTTTAAAAAGATAAATTCCTGCTTTCTATCTACTTAAAAATGTGAAAGAGGATTTTCAACATTGAACTTGTTAAAATCAATGTTAAGAAACAGAATAACAAACAAACATCCGAACGACTGCAAGGATTTAGCCATAACATCACATGTACCAGAGGGAGAAAAGAAACTCTCAGAAGAAATGTAGTATTAAATTTCACATTAAAATATGATTTCCCTGTATTTAATTTTCATCTTGCTGAATTTTTTGTAAATAATACAAAGAGTATACCTTTTCTTTAACATTTTATACCACACATTTTTATACTTTGTGTAATGCACTTATAACTGAAATATTAAAAGTGCAATATATAATTGCAGCTGGCCAAAATTCTATAAACTTAAAATTGTCTCCCATTAAGTTAAAGTTGCGAATAACTGCAATAAAAAGGGAAGGAATGCAATTTTATTTCTTTGTCTGTATTTGGTTTCATTTTCATATAGAAAGAGTTAAAAATAGGTTATCTAGGTAACAAAATTTAAATGCACATTTTCAGTAAAAATTACAGAATAACAGATTTTGTTTCCCTGAAGACGCAACACCTCGCTATTCCAGCTATGATACAGACTGCATACTGTCATAGAGAAATTCCTTTCTTAAACAGGGAATTCATATACTTTAATCTGTTTTTACACAAGTACTGTTTATGACTAGTCCATGGTCCAAGAGTAAAATACTTTATAGTACACACATCTAAATTTTTATTACTTCAGGTCATCTGTATAGTCTGTTTACCTATCACGACTAAACTCCCAACCTGCATTCCACATAACTCATACGATTCTTCAAGTGCTGTTTCGTAGTCTACCATTTTTAATACGGCAGGTACTTGCTGAGAGCAGACTTGATTTCGCGTATAGCAGTACCTTAAAGGATCCCATTTAATTTGTCCACTGCTATAATTTCATACATACAGGGTGCAACATTCATCCATCAAAACCGGAAAGAATTTATCTGCTACTTTAAACAATTTCCAACGACTAAAAATGAAGTCCAAAAAATCTCAAAAGCAAAGGATGCCGAAGAATTTTCACATATGGAAGACAGAGAAGTCAAACAATGAATCAGAAAATTACATAAGAAGAATTGGGTGCTTATAATACCCCTTGATAATAAAAGCACTCATTACTAAGAAAAGATTTTAACTGAAGATAAGATGAAGGAATTGTTAAATAACACAAAAGTAACGTCTGATCTTCTAGCAAAGATTGATCCAATTAAAGAAAAAACAGGACACTTTAAAAGAGCTGCTGGGAAACGTACTCTTTACAACGACACGGTTACAGTTGCATCAGTCATTCTGATAAGCAAAAGACATCAGCTTTTTCAAAAAATAATTCTGTCATGAAACTATGATAGTAATAAAACATCTCTGATTTGATTTCAAAATTAATTTTTCTTTATCGAATCAATTTTAAATAGATCTTCGCAAATTGGTTCAGAAAACTTCACAATATACTAAAATAGTTCAGATTAAGGGGAAAACATAATAAAATATGCTTAAAACAACTAAGAAAAAGCACATTTTGAGCAGCTTTAACAGAAGAAAATTTCGCTCCACTAACTTTCTTTACGAGTACTCATTAAATTTTTATTTACATTTCTTTTTTGCTCAACATTTAACTTTAAATGGTTATAAGAGAACCAGCACTTGATAGAGAGACTCTAAATTCAGACAAAACTGAAACAAAATTTGTTTATACACTGGCAGTGCAATTACACTGACCTGTTGGGAAAAGAAGATCCCATTGGACAAGGAAAATATTAGGCCACACAGAGCGGAAAATGTTTAGCCTCCTCCTCGTAATGCGTAAGGAGGCCACTTGGGAAAAAATTACACTACAGCAGTAATTTTGAAACCACTACGAAGCAAGAGAACTCTAAAAAATTACAGACTTCTGATAATTATAGTGTGATTAACAGTTCGACCTCACTTCGAATATTACAATATAATATAAAGAAAGCACCAATTCAGACACTTCAATACGAAATTCAAAACCTAAGAAATTAATGCATAAATGCTACCCTAAAAATTAAAACATAATATGAAACGTTTATGTCAAATATACAATTAGTAAAACTCCAATATAAAGCAACATGTGAAAAGGCATGTACAAATTATAACATTCAAGCATTTCTAGTGGAAATAAAGTTAATATAAAACACGAATTACCAGCCACAGATGTCTTTTTGCTCTGCACCATTTCTCCATTCTTTTTCTTTCACGATATCATTATCTGCAATCCAAGAGTGCACAAAAATGATGACAAATTACACTAGAAGAGGCCAAGGGAGGAAAAAAGGAATAATTAGATTTTAACTACTTTGAAATTTAAAAAAAAATTATACACAAAGAGAAATATCTTATATTGTTTCTTAATATATAAAACTTCAAAAGTAGCTTTTTTGTTTTAAATTCCAGCAATGTGCTACATTGTTACTAAAATCATGACTGCATTCAATAGAAAAGCAAATGATTTCCCTAATACGACAGAAGTACAGTAAGCAAAAGTGGTTTTAATGTATGGGTACTACATGAACAATGAAAGAAAAAACAGTTAGACAGTTATTACGGATAATGAATTTCGAGAAGTGTAAATAATTTCAGCGCTGGTAGAAAGACGGCACCAAAAGACAATAAGCAGGTAATTTTAAATGACAAGTAAACAAAATAAACTTTACTGTTAGCTTTGAAGCAGGTGTTATATATTAAACTACCTTAATTCACACACAGAATTAGTGACATAACAGATCAAAAAACAGTAAGAATCAAACTTGCAATATACTAACATTAAAGGAGCTATACATAAATACATTTAAAGATTTTTTTTTAAAAAAAAAAAAGAGCTCAAAAACACCATTCTAAAAACAGATTTCGAAGAACATCTTGGAAACTAAAGTCATAAACCATAAAAGAAATATTTCATTGAGAATTTTAACGTAAGAACCGTTTCTAATTTTACGTTCTTTACTTAGGTACTCTTATCCCTGAGAGAAGATAGCTTAGTCCAATGTACCAAAAATTATCCTGAAATATTACCATGTCCCTTTAATGAAATTATAGCAATATTCAACTCGGGGAAAGAACATATTGTCTAGCTGCCCGTGTTCGAGCCCAGCTTTAATACAGCAAGCCAAAACACATCAAATGACATTGAATTAAACAGCATTTTGAAATGCCGCAAAAAATGTAAATGCAATTTCGTGGAAGAGCTATTGCAATTACCTACATACTAAAATTTTGACCAAAAATTCAAGAAAACTAAGATACTCGTTTTCTCTTTCGAAGGAATCAAAGTCATATACTAATGTAGGGATGCTCAACTTATTGTACTATAAAACCTATACATAAGAATGAAATTTTGTCAGCTATGCGAGATGTCCAATAGCAAGAAATTCCATAAATTGTGTAATAGAATCTACGTCCAAAAACACACGAAAGGTAAAACACAATTCAATTATTTTACTTTTAGCCTTGAAGAAGGTGTTCTATATTAAACTGTCTTAACTCACATACAGAATTAGTAATAGAATAGCTCAAAATATTGTAAAAATCAAACACGCATTATATAAGCATTAAAAAAAAATCTACATATATTTATTAGTGTTACAAGGGTTTATTCTGAAATATTATAATGTCACTTTCAGTGAAGTGATAGAAATTTTCACTCAGGGAAGGGACATTCTATCTGGCTGCCTGGGTTCCATCCCAGCTTCTGTTACAAATGTGTTATAGAAGAATTTTAAAAATCCAGAAATGAAACTTATGAAAAAATTAATGACCATAATTGGTTCTATGATTTAGTCATTCTTACAGACATAATGACAAGAATCTTAAACTTGAGGGGGGAGGAGAACTAAACTAAAGTCTTTGAATTCAAGGTTATTTTAAATTCATTTTAAATCATAATTAATTTAGTGAAAATATTACACAAATAAAAGGAATATACATTTTTACCATAATGTAATGTACGTTTTGCCATTTTGAAAATCTAGAGAACTAAACCATCAAATATAAGAAAACTGAAACAAGCTTTTGGAAAATCTCATCGAGCTTAAAATAGTTTCGAAATTAGATGTTTTGGGTGTATTTAAAATTAGGATTCATTCACTTAAAATCCATTACATAATACTAGTATTTAAGAAAAATGGTAAAAGGTTGCAAATATGTTAAATAACAATTCTACTGATCTAGAAATGGAAATAACTGATTTTCATCCTAATTAAAATCAAGAACATCACAAAAAGCCATTTAAATAGTCCTAGATAAGAAAAATCATGAACAGTTAAACTTTCAAAAAGATAAATTCCTGCTTTCTATCTACTTAAAAATGTGAAAGAGGATTTTCAACATTGAACTTGTTAAAATCAATGTTAAGAAACAGAATAACAAACAAACATCCGAACGACTGCAAGGATTTAGCCATAACATCACATGTACCAGAGGGAGAAAAGAAACTCTCAGAAGAAATGTAGTATTAAATTTCACATTAAAATATGATTTCCCTGTATTTAATTTTCATCTTGCTGAATTTTTTGTAAATAATACAAAGAGTATACCTTTTCTTTAACATTTTATACCACACATTTTTATACTTTGTGTAATGCACTTATAACTGAAATATTAAAAGTGCAATATATAATTGCAGCTGGCCAAAATTCTATAAACTTAAAATTGTCTCCCATTAAGTTAAAGTTGCGAATAACTGCAATAAAAAGGGAAGGAATGCAATTTTATTTCTTTGTCTGTATTTGGTTTCATTTTCATATAGAAAGAGTTAAAAATAGGTTATCTAGGTAACAAAATTTAAATGCACATTTTCAGTAAAAATTACAGAATAACAGATTTTGTTTCCCTGAAGACGCAACACCTCGCTATTCCAGCTATGATACAGACTGCATACTGTCATAGAGAAATTCCTTTCTTAAACAGGGAATTCATATACTTTAATCTGTTTTTACACAAGTACTGTTTATGACTAGTCCATGGTCCAAGAGTAAAATACTTTATAGTACACACATCTAAATTTTTATTACTTCAGGTCATCTGTATAGTCTGTTTACCTATCACGACTAAACTCCCAACCTGCATTCCACATAACTCATACGATTCTTCAAGTGCTGTTTCGTAGTCTACCATTTTTAATACGGCAGGTACTTGCTGAGAGCAGACTTGATTTCGCGTATAGCAGTACCTTAAAGGATCCCATTTAATTTGTCCACTGCTATAATTTCATACATACAGGGTGCAACATTCATCCATCAACACCGGAAAGAATTTATCTGCTACTTTAAACAATTTCCAACGACTAAAAATGAAGTCCAAAAAATCTCAAAAGCAAAGGATGCCGAAGAATTTTCACATATGGAAGACAGAGAAGTCAAACAATGAATCAGAAAATTACAAAAGAAGAATTGGGTGCTTATAATACCCCTTGATAATAAAAGCACTCATTACTAAGAAAAGATTTTAACTGAAGATAAGATGAAGGAATTGTTAAATAACACAAAAGTAACGTCTGATCTTCTAGCGAAGATTGATCCAATTAAAGAAAAAACAGGACACTTTAAAAGAGCTGCTGGGAAACGTACTCTTTACAACGACACGGTTACAGTTGCATCAGTCATTCTGATAAGCAAAAGACATCAGCTTTTTCAAAAAATAATTCTGTCATGAAACTATGATAGTAATAAAACATCTCTGATTTGATTTCAAAATTAATTTTTCTTTATCGAATCAATTTTAAATAGATCTTCGCAAATTGGTTCAGAAAACTTCACAATATACTAAAATAGTTCAGATTAAGGGGAAAACATAATAAAATATGCTTAAAACAACTAAGAAAAAGCACATTTTGAGCAGCTTTAACAGAAGAAAATTTCGCTCCACTAACTTTCTTTACGAGTACTCATTAAATTTTTATTTACATTTCTTTTTTGCTCAACATTTAACTTTAAATGGTTATAAGAGAACCAGCACTTGATAGAGAGACTCTAAATTCAGACAAAACTGAAACAAAATTTGTTTATACACTGGCAGTGCAATTACACTGACCTGTTGGGAAAAGAAGATCCCATTGGACAAGGAAAATATTAGGCCACACAGAGCGGAAAATGTTTAGCCTCCTCCTCGTAATGCGTAAGGAGGCCACTTGGGAAAAAATTACACTACAGCAGTAATTTTGAAACCACTACGAAGCAAGAGAACTCTAAAAAATTACAGACTTCTGATAATTATAGTGTGATTAACAGTTCGACCTCACTTCGAATATTACAATATAATATAAAGAAAGCACCAATTCAGACACTTCAATACGAAATTCAAAACCTAAGAAATTAATGCATAAATGCTACCCTAAAAATTAAAACATAATATGAAACGTTTATGTCAAATATACAATTAGTAAAACTCCAATATAAAGCAACATGTGAAAAGGCATGTACAAATTATAACATTCAAGCATTTCTAGTGGAAATAAAGTTAATATAAAACACGAATTACCAGCCACAGATGTCTTTTTGCTCTGCACCATTTCTCCATTCTTTTTCTTTCACGATATCATTATCTGCAATCCAAGAGTGCACAAAAATGATGACAAATTACACTAGAAGAGGCCAAGGGAGGAAAAAAGGAATAATTAGATTTTAACTACTTTGAAATTTAAAAAAAAATTATACACAAAGAGAAATATCTTATATTGTTTCTTAATATATAAAACTTCAAAAGTAGCTTTTTTGTTTTAAATTCCAGCAATGTGCTACATTGTTACTAAAATCATGACTGCATTCAATAGAAAAGCAAATGATTTCCCTAATACGACAGAAGTACAGTAAGCAAAAGTGGTTTTAATGTATGGGTACTACATGAACAATGAAAGAAAAAACAGTTAGACAGTTATTACGGATAATGAATTTCGAGAAGTGTAAATAATTTCAGCGCTGGTAGAAAGACGGCACCAAAAGACAATAAGCAGGTAATTTTAAATGACAAGTAAACAAAATAAACTTTACTGTTAGCTTTGAAGCAGGTGTTATATATTAAACTACCTTAATTCACACACAGAATTAGTGACATAACAGATCAAAAAACAGTAAGAATCAAACTTGCACTATACTAACATTAAAGGAGCTATACATAAATACATTTAAAGATTTTTTTTTTAAAAAAAAAAAGAGCTCAAAAACACCATTCTAAAAACAGATTTCGAAGAACATCTTGGAAACTAAAGTCATAAACCAAAAAAGAAATATTTCATTGAGAATTTTAACGTAAGAACCGTTTCTAATTTTACGTTCTTTACTTAGGTACTCTTATCCCTGAGAGAAGATAGCTTAGTCCAATGTACCAAAAATTATCCTGAAATATTACCATGTCCCTTTAATGAAATTATAGCAATATTCAACTCGGGGAAAGAACATATTGTCTAGCTGCCCGTGTTCGAGCCCAGCTTTAATACAGCAAGCCAAAACACATCAAATGACATTGAATTAAACAGCATTTTGAAATGCCGCAAAAAATGTAAATGCAATTTCGTGGAAGAGCTATTGCAATTACCTACATACTAAAATTTTGACCAAAAATTCAAGAAAACTAAGATACTCGTTTTCTCTTTCGAAGGAATCAAAGTCATATACTAATGTAGGGATGCTCAACTTATTGTACTATAAAACCTATACATAAGAATGAAATTTTGTCAGCTATGCGAGATGTCCAATAGCAAGAAATTCCATAAATTGTGTAATAGAATCTACGTCCAAAAACACACGAAAGGTAAAACACAATTCAATTATTTTACTTTTAGCCTTGAAGAAGGTGTTCTATATTAAACTGTCTTAACTCACATACAGAATTAGTAATAGAATAGCTCAAAATATTGTAAAAATCAAACACGCATTATATAAGCATTAAAAAAAAATCTACATATATTTATTAGTGTTACAAGGGTTTATTCTGAAATATTATAATGTCACTTTCAGTGAAGTGATAGAAATTTTCACTCAGGGAAGGGACATTCTGTCTGGCTGCCTGGGTTCCATCCCAGCTTCTGTTACAAATGTGTTATAGAAGAATTTTAAAAATCCAGAAATGAAACTTATGAAAAAATTAATGACCATAATTGGTTCTATGATTTAGTCATTCTTACAGACATAATGACAAGAATCTTAAACTTGAGGGGGGAGGAGAACTAAACTAAAGTCTTTGAATTCAAGGTTATTTTAAATTCATTTTAAATCATAATTAATTTAGTGAAAATATTACACAAATAAAAGGAATATACATTTTTACCATAATGTAATGTACGTTTTGCCATTTTGAAAATCTAGAGAACTAAACCATCAAATATAAGAAAACTGAAACAAGCTTTTGGAAAATCTCATCGAGCTTAAAATAGTTTCGAAATTAGATGTTTTGGGTGTATTTAAAATTAGGATTCATTCACTTAAAATCCATTACATAATACTAGTATTTAAGAAAAATGGTAAAAGGTTGCAAATATGTTAAATAACAATTCTACTGATCTAGAAATGGAAATAACTGATTTTCATCCTAATTAAAATCAAGAACATCACAAAAAGCCATTTAAATAGTCCTAGATAAGAAAAATCATGAACAGTTAAACTTTCAAAAAGATAAATTCCTGCTTTCTATCTACTTAAAAATGTGAAAGAGGATTTTCAACATTGAACTTGTTAAAATCAATGTTAAGAAACAGAATAACAAACAAACATCCGAACGACTGCAAGGATTTAGCCATAACATCACATGTACCAGAGGGAGAAAAGAAACTCTCAGAAGAAATGTAGTATTAAATTTCACATTAAAATATGATTTCCCTGTATTTAATTTTCATCTTGCTGAATTTTTTGTAAATAATACAAAGAGTATACCTTTTCTTTAACATTTTATACCACACATTTTTATACTTTGTGTAATGCACTTATAACTGAAATATTAAAAGTGCAATATATAATTGCAGCTGGCCAAAATTCTATAAACTTAAAATTGTCTCCCATTAAGTTAAAGTTGCGAATAACTGCAATAAAAAGGGAAGGAATGCAATTTTATTTCTTTGTCTGTATTTGGTTTCATTTTCATATAGAAAGAGTTAAAAATAGGTTATCTAGGTAACAAAATTTAAATGCACATTTTCAGTAAAAATTACAGAATAACAGATTTTGTTTCCCTGAAGACGCAACACCTCGCTATTCCAGCTATGATACAGACTGCATACTGTCATAGAGAAATTCCTTTCTTAAACAGGGAATTCATATACTTTAATCTGTTTTTACACAAGTACTGTTTATGACTAGTCCATGGTCCAAGAGTAAAATACTTTATAGTACACACATCTAAATTTTTATTACTTCAGGTCATCTGTATAGTCTGTTTACCTATCACGACTAAACTCCCAACCTGCATTCCACATAACTCATACGATTCTTCAAGTGCTGTTTCGTAGTCTACCATTTTTAATACGGCAGGTACTTGCTGAGAGCAGACTTGATTTCGCGTATAGCAGTACCTTAAAGGATCCCATTTAATTTGTCCACTGCTATAATTTCATACATACAGGGTGCAACATTCATCCATCAACACCGGAAAGAATTTATCTGCTACTTTAAACAATTTCCAACGACTAAAAATGAAGTCCAAAAAATCTCAAAAGCAAAGGATGCCGAAGAATTTTCACATATGGAAGACAGAGAAGTCAAACAATGAATCAGAAAATTACAAAAGAAGAATTGGGTGCTTATAATACCCCTTGATAATAAAAGCACTCATTACTAAGAAAAGATTTTAACTGAAGATAAGATGAAGGAATTGTTAAATAACACAAAAGTAACGTCTGATCTTCTAGCGAAGATTGATCCAATTAAAGAAAAAACAGGACACTTTAAAAGAGCTGCTGGGAAACGTACTCTTTACAACGACACGGTTACAGTTGCATCAGTCATTCTGATAAGCAAAAGACATCAGCTTTTTCAAAAAATAATTCTGTCATGAAACTATGATAGTAATAAAACATCTCTGATTTGATTTCAAAATTAATTTTTCTTTATCGAATCAATTTTAAATAGATCTTCGCAAATTGGTTCAGAAAACTTCACAATATACTAAAATAGTTCAGATTAAGGGGAAAACATAATAAAATATGCTTAAAACAACTAAGAAAAAGCACATTTTGAGCAGCTTTAACAGAAGAAAATTTCGCTCCACTAACTTTCTTTACGAGTACTCATTAAATTTTTATTTACATTTCTTTTTTGCTCAACATTTAACTTTAAATGGTTATAAGAGAACCAGCACTTGATAGAGAGACTCTAAATTCAGACAAAACTGAAACAAAATTTGTTTATACACTGGCAGTGCAATTACACTGACCTGTTGGGAAAAGAAGATCCCATTGGACAAGGAAAATATTAGGCCACACAGAGCGGAAAATGTTTAGCCTCCTCCTCGTAATGCGTAAGGAGGCCACTTGGGAAAAAATTACACTACAGCAGTAATTTTGAAACCACTACGAAGCAAGAGAACTCTAAAAAATTACAGACTTCTGATAATTATAGTGTGATTAACAGTTCGACCTCACTTCGAATATTACAATATAATATAAAGAAAGCACCAATTCAGACACTTCAATACGAAATTCAAAACCTAAGAAATTAATGCATAAATGCTACCCTAAAAATTAAAACATAATATGAAACGTTTATGTCAAATATACAATTAGTAAAACTCCAATATAAAGCAACATGTGAAAAGGCATGTACAAATTATAACATTCAAGCATTTCTAGTGGAAATAAAGTTAATATAAAACACGAATTACCAGCCACAGATGTCTTTTTGCTCTGCACCATTTCTCCATTCTTTTTCTTTCACGATATCATTATCTGCAATCCAAGAGTGCACAAAAATGATGACAAATTACACTAGAAGAGGCCAAGGGAGGAAAAAAGGAATAATTAGATTTTAACTACTTTGAAATTTAAAAAAAAATTATACACAAAGAGAAATATCTTATATTGTTTCTTAATATATAAAACTTCAAAAGTAGCTTTTTTGTTTTAAATTCCAGCAATGTGCTACATTGTTACTAAAATCATGACTGCATTCAATAGAAAAGCAAATGATTTCCCTAATACGACAGAAGTACAGTAAGCAAAAGTGGTTTTAATGTATGGGTACTACATGAACAATGAAAGAAAAAACAGTTAGACAGTTATTACGGATAATGAATTTCGAGAAGTGTAAATAATTTCAGCGCTGGTAGAAAGACGGCACCAAAAGACAATAAGCAGGTAATTTTAAATGACAAGTAAACAAAATAAACTTTACTGTTAGCTTTGAAGCAGGTGTTATATATTAAACTACCTTAATTCACACACAGAATTAGTGACATAACAGATCAAAAAACAGTAAGAATCAAACTTGCAATATACTAACATTAAAGGAGCTATACATAAATACATTTAAAGATTTTTTTTTAAAAAAAAAAAAAGAGCTCAAAAACACCATTCTAAAAACAGATTTCGAAGAACATCTTGGAAACTAAAGTCATAAACCATAAAAGAAATATTTCATTGAGAATTTTAACGTAAGAACCGCTTCTAATTTTACATTCTTTACTTAGGTACTCTTATCCCTGAGAGAAGATAGCTTAGTCCAATGTACCAAAAATTATCCTGAAATATTACCATGTCCCTTTAATGAAATTATAGCAATATTCAACTCGGGGAAAGAACATATTGTCTAGCTGCCCGTGTTCGAGCCCAGCTTTAATACAGCAAGCCAAAACACATCAAATGACATTGAATTAAACAGCATTTTGAAATGCCGCAAAAAATGTAAATGCAATTTCGTGGAAGAGCTATTGCAATTACCTACATACTAAAATTTTGACCAAAAATTCAAGAAAACTAAGATACTCGTTTTCTCTTTCGAAGGAATCAAAGTCATATACTAATGTAGGGATGCTCAACTTATTGTACTATAAAACCTATACATAAGAATGAAATTTTGTCAGCTATGCGAGATGTCCAATAGCAAGAAATTCCATAAATTGTGTAATAGAATCTACGTCCAAAAACACACGAAAGGTAAAACACAATTCAATTATTTTACTTTTAGCCTTGAAGAAGGTGTTCTATATTAAACTGTCTTAACTCACATACAGAATTAGTAATAGAATAGCTCAAAATATTGTAAAAATCAAACACGCATTATATAAGCATTAAAAAAAAATCTACATATATTTATTAGTGTTACAAGGGTTTATTCTGAAATATTATAATGTCACTTTCAGTGAAGTGATAGAAATTTTCACTCAGGGAAGGGACATTCTGTCTGGCTGCCTGGGTTCCATCCCAGCTTCTGTTACAAATGTGTTATAGAAGAATTTTAAAAATCCAGAAATGAAACTTATGAAAAAATTAATGACCATAATTGGTTCTATGATTTAGTCATTCTTACAGACATAATGACAAGAATCTTAAACTTGAGGGGGGAGGAGAACTAAACTAAAGTCTTTGAATTCAAGGTTATTTTAAATTCATTTTAAATCATAATTAATTTAGTGAAAATATTACACAAATAAAAGGAATATACATTTTTACCATAATGTAATGTACGTTTTGCCATTTTGAAAATCTAGAGAACTAAACCATCAAATATAAGAAAACTGAAACAAGCTTTTGGAAAATCTCATCGAGCTTAAAATAGTTTCGAAATTAGATGTTTTGGGTGTATTTAAAATTAGGATTCATTCACTTAAAATCCATTACATAATACTAGTATTTAAGAAAAATGGTAAAAGGTTGCAAATATGTTAAATAACAATTCTACTGATCTAGAAATGGAAATAACTGATTTTCATCCTAATTAAAATCAAGAACATCACAAAAAGCCATTTAAATAGTCCTAGATAAGAAAAATCATGAACAGTTAAACTTTCAAAAAGATAAATTCCTGCTTTCTATCTACTTAAAAATGTGAAAGAGGATTTTCAACATTGAACTTGTTAAAATCAATGTTAAGAAACAGAATAACAAACAAACATCCGAACGACTGCAAGGATTTAGCCATAACATCACATGTACCAGAGGGAGAAAAGAAACTCTCAGAAGAAATGTAGTATTAAATTTCACATTAAAATATGATTTCCCTGTATTTAATTTTCATCTTGCTGAATTTTTTGTAAATAATACAAAGAGTATACCTTTTCTTTAACATTTTATACCACACATTTTTATACTTTGTGTAATGCACTTATAACTGAAATATTAAAAGTGCAATATATAATTGCAGCTGGCCAAAATTCTATAAACTTAAAATTGTCTCCCATTAAGTTAAAGTTGCGAATAACTGCAATAAAAAGGGAAGGAATGCAATTTTATTTCTTTGTCTGTATTTGGTTTCATTTTCATATAGAAAGAGTTAAAAATAGGTTATCTAGGTAACAAAATTTAAATGCACATTTTCAGTAAAAATTACAGAATAACAGATTTTGTTTCCCTGAAGACGCAACACCTCGCTATTCCAGCTATGATACAGACTGCATACTGTCATAGAGAAATTCCTTTCTTAAACAGGGAATTCATATACTTTAATCTGTTTTTACACAAGTACTGTTTATGACTAGTCCATGGTCCAAGAGTAAAATACTTTATAGTACACACATCTAAATTTTTATTACTTCAGGTCATCTGTATAGTCTGTTTACCTATCACGACTAAACTCCCAACCTGCATTCCACATAACTCATACGATTCTTCAAGTGCTGTTTCGTAGTCTACCATTTTTAATACGGCAGGTACTTGCTGAGAGCAGACTTGATTTCGCGTATAGCAGTACCTTAAAGGATCCCATTTAATTTGTCCACTGCTATAATTTCATACATACAGGGTGCAACATTCATCCATCAACACCGGAAAGAATTTATCTGCTACTTTAAACAATTTCCAACGACTAAAAATGAAGTCCAAAAAATCTCAAAAGCAAAGGATGCCGAAGAATTTTCACATATGGAAGACAGAGAAGTCAAACAATGAATCAGAAAATTACAAAAGAAGAATTGGGTGCTTATAATACCCCTTGATAATAAAAGCACTCATTACTAAGAAAAGATTTTAACTGAAGATAAGATGAAGGAATTGTTAAATAACACAAAAGTAACGTCTGATCTTCTAGCGAAGATTGATCCAATTAAAGAAAAAACAGGACACTTTAAAAGAGCTGCTGGGAAACGTACTCTTTACAACGACACGGTTACAGTTGCATCAGTCATTCTGATAAGCAAAAGACATCAGCTTTTTCAAAAAATAATTCTGTCATGAAACTATGATAGTAATAAAACATCTCTGATTTGATTTCAAAATTAATTTTTCTTTATCGAATCAATTTTAAATAGATCTTCGCAAATTGGTTCAGAAAACTTCACAATATACTAAAATAGTTCAGATTAAGGGGAAAACATAATAAAATATGCTTAAAACAACTAAGAAAAAGCACATTTTGAGCAGCTTTAACAGAAGAAAATTTCGCTCCACTAACTTTCTTTACGAGTACTCATTAAATTTTTATTTACATTTCTTTTTTGCTCAACATTTAACTTTAAATGGTTATAAGAGAACCAGCACTTGATAGAGAGACTCTAAATTCAGACAAAACTGAAACAAAATTTGTTTATACACTGGCAGTGCAATTACACTGACCTGTTGGGAAAAGAAGATCCCATTGGACAAGGAAAATATTAGGCCACACAGAGCGGAAAATGTTTAGCCTCCTCCTCGTAATGCGTAAGGAGGCCACTTGGGAAAAAATTACACTACAGCAGTAATTTTGAAACCACTACGAAGCAAGAGAACTCTAAAAAATTACAGACTTCTGATAATTATAGTGTGATTAACAGTTCGACCTCACTTCGAATATTACAATATAATATAAAGAAAGCACCAATTCAGACACTTCAATACGAAATTCAAAACCTAAGAAATTAATGCATAAATGCTACCCTAAAAATTAAAACATAATATGAAACGTTTATGTCAAATATACAATTAGTAAAACTCCAATATAAAGCAACATGTGAAAAGGCATGTACAAATTATAACATTCAAGCATTTCTAGTGGAAATAAAGTTAATATAAAACACGAATTACCAGCCACAGATGTCTTTTTGCTCTGCACCATTTCTCCATTCTTTTTCTTTCACGATATCATTATCTGCAATCCAAGAGTGCACAAAAATGATGACAAATTACACTAGAAGAGGCCAAGGGAGGAAAAAAGGAATAATTAGATTTTAACTACTTTGAAATTTAAAAAAAAATTATACACAAAGAGAAATATCTTATATTGTTTCTTAATATATAAAACTTCAAAAGTAGCTTTTTTGTTTTAAATTCCAGCAATGTGCTACATTGTTACTAAAATCATGACTGCATTCAATAGAAAAGCAAATGATTTCCCTAATACGACAGAAGTACAGTAAGCAAAAGTGGTTTTAATGTATGGGTACTACATGAACAATGAAAGAAAAAACAGTTAGACAGTTATTACGGATAATGAATTTCGAGAAGTGTAAATAATTTCAGCGCTGGTAGAAAGACGGCACCAAAAGACAATAAGCAGGTAATTTTAAATGACAAGTAAACAAAATAAACTTTACTGTTAGCTTTGAAGCAGGTGTTATATATTAAACTACCTTAATTCACACACAGAATTAGTGACATAACAGATCAAAAAACAGTAAGAATCAAACTTGCAATATACTAACATTAAAGGAGCTATACATAAATACATTTAAAGATTTTTTTTAAAAAAAAAAAAAGAGCTCAAAAACACCATTCTAAAAACAGATTTCGAAGAACATCTTGGAAACTAAAGTCATAAACCATAAAAGAAATATTTCATTGAGAATTTTAACGTAAGAACCGCTTCTAATTTTACGTTCTTTACTTAGGTACTCTTATCCCTGAGAGAAGATAGCTTAGTCCAATGTACCAAAAATTATCCTGAAATATTACCATGTCCCTTTAATGAAATTATAGCAATATTCAACTCGGGGAAAGAACATATTGTCTAGCTGCCCGTGTTCGAGCCCAGCTTTAATACAGCAAGCCAAAACACATCAAATGACATTGAATTAAACAGCATTTTGAAATGCCGCAAAAAATGTAAATGCAATTTCGTGGAAGAGCTATTGCAATTACCTACATACTAAAATTTTGACCAAAAATTCAAGAAAACTAAGATACTCGTTTTCTCTTTCGAAGGAATCAAAGTCATATACTAATGTAGGGATGCTCAACTTATTGTACTATAAAACCTATACATAAGAATGAAATTTTGTCAGCTATGCGAGATGTCCAATAGCAAGAAATTCCATAAATTGTGTAATAGAATCTACGTCCAAAAACACACGAAAGGTAAAACACAATTCAATTATTTTACTTTTAGCCTTGAAGAAGGTGTTCTATATTAAACTGTCTTAACTCACATACAGAATTAGTAATAGAATAGCTCAAAATATTGTAAAAATCAAACACGCATTATATAAGCATTAAAAAAAAATCTACATATATTTATTAGTGTTACAAGGGTTTATTCTGAAATATTATAATGTCACTTTCAGTGAAGTGATAGAAATTTTCACTCAGGGAAGGGACATTCTGTCTGGCTGCCTGGGTTCCATCCCAGCTTCTGTTACAAATGTGTTATAGAAGAATTTTAAAAATCCAGAAATGAAACTTATGAAAAAATTAATGACCATAATTGGTTCTATGATTTAGTCATTCTTACAGACATAATGACAAGAATCTTAAACTTGAGGGGGGAGGAGAACTAAACTAAAGTCTTTGAATTCAAGGTTATTTTAAATTCATTTTAAATCATAATTAATTTAGTGAAAATATTACACAAATAAAAGGAATATACATTTTTACCATAATGTAATGTACGTTTTGCCATTTTGAAAATCTAGAGAACTAAACCATCAAATATAAGAAAACTGAAACAAGCTTTTGGAAAATCTCATCGAGCTTAAAATAGTTTCGAAATTAGATGTTTTGGGTGTATTTAAAATTAGGATTCATTCACTTAAAATCCATTACATAATACTAGTATTTAAGAAAAATGGTAAAAGGTTGCAAATATGTTAAATAACAATTCTACTGATCTAGAAATGGAAATAACTGATTTTCATCCTAATTAAAATCAAGAACATCACAAAAAGCCATTTAAATAGTCCTAGATAAGAAAAATCATGAACAGTTAAACTTTCAAAAAGATAAATTCCTGCTTTCTATCTACTTAAAAATGTGAAAGAGGATTTTCAACATTGAACTTGTTAAAATCAATGTTAAGAAACAGAATAACAAACAAACATCCGAACGACTGCAAGGATTTAGCCATAACATCACATGTACCAGAGGGAGAAAAGAAACTCTCAGAAGAAATGTAGTATTAAATTTCACATTAAAATATGATTTCCCTGTATTTAATTTTCATCTTGCTGAATTTTTTGTAAATAATACAAAGAGTATACCTTTTCTTTAACATTTTATACCACACATTTTTATACTTTGTGTAATGCACTTATAACTGAAATATTAAAAGTGCAATATATAATTGCAGCTGGCCAAAATTCTATAAACTTAAAATTGTCTCCCATTAAGTTAAAGTTGCGAATAACTGCAATAAAAAGGGAAGGAATGCAATTTTATTTCTTTGTCTGTATTTGGTTTCATTTTCATATAGAAAGAGTTAAAAATAGGTTATCTAGGTAACAAAATTTAAATGCACATTTTCAGTAAAAATTACAGAATAACAGATTTTGTTTCCCTGAAGACGCAACACCTCGCTATTCCAGCTATGATACAGACTGCATACTGTCATAGAGAAATTCCTTTCTTAAACAGGGAATTCATATACTTTAATCTGTTTTTACACAAGTACTGTTTATGACTAGTCCATGGTCCAAGAGTAAAATACTTTATAGTACACACATCTAAATTTTTATTACTTCAGGTCATCTGTATAGTCTGTTTACCTATCACGACTAAACTCCCAACCTGCATTCCACATAACTCATACGATTCTTCAAGTGCTGTTTCGTAGTCTACCATTTTTAATACGGCAGGTACTTGCTGAGAGCAGACTTGATTTCGCGTATAGCAGTACCTTAAAGGATCCCATTTAATTTGTCCACTGCTATAATTTCATACATACAGGGTGCAACATTCATCCATCAACACCGGAAAGAATTTATCTGCTACTTTAAACAATTTCCAACGACTAAAAATGAAGTCCAAAAAATCTCAAAAGCAAAGGATGCCGAAGAATTTTCACATATGGAAGACAGAGAAGTCAAACAATGAATCAGAAAATTACAAAAGAAGAATTGGGTGCTTATAATACCCCTTGATAATAAAAGCACTCATTACTAAGAAAAGATTTTAACTGAAGATAAGATGAAGGAATTGTTAAATAACACAAAAGTAACGTCTGATCTTCTAGCGAAGATTGATCCAATTAAAGAAAAAACAGGACACTTTAAAAGAGCTGCTGGGAAACGTACTCTTTACAACGACACGGTTACAGTTGCATCAGTCATTCTGATAAGCAAAAGACATCAGCTTTTTCAAAAAATAATTCTGTCATGAAACTATGATAGTAATAAAACATCTCTGATTTGATTTCAAAATTAATTTTTCTTTATCGAATCAATTTTAAATAGATCTTCGCAAATTGGTTCAGAAAACTTCACAATATACTAAAATAGTTCAGATTAAGGGGAAAACATAATAAAATATGCTTAAAACAACTAAGAAAAAGCACATTTTGAGCAGCTTTAACAGAAGAAAATTTCGCTCCACTAACTTTCTTTACGAGTACTCATTAAATTTTTATTTACATTTCTTTTTTGCTCAACATTTAACTTTAAATGGTTATAAGAGAACCAGCACTTGATAGAGAGACTCTAAATTCAGACAAAACTGAAACAAAATTTGTTTATACACTGGCAGTGCAATTACACTGACCTGTTGGGAAAAGAAGATCCCATTGGACAAGGAAAATATTAGGCCACACAGAGCGGAAAATGTTTAGCCTCCTCCTCGTAATGCGTAAGGAGGCCACTTGGGAAAAAATTACACTACAGCAGTAATTTTGAAACCACTACGAAGCAAGAGAACTCTAAAAAATTACAGACTTCTGATAATTATAGTGTGATTAACAGTTCGACCTCACTTCGAATATTACAATATAATATAAAGAAAGCACCAATTCAGACACTTCAATACGAAATTCAAAACCTAAGAAATTAATGCATAAATGCTACCCTAAAAATTAAAACATAATATGAAACGTTTATGTCAAATATACAATTAGTAAAACTCCAATATAAAGCAACATGTGAAAAGGCATGTACAAATTATAACATTCAAGCATTTCTAGTGGAAATAAAGTTAATATAAAACACGAATTACCAGCCACAGATGTCTTTTTGCTCTGCACCATTTCTCCATTCTTTTTCTTTCACGATATCATTATCTGCAATCCAAGAGTGCACAAAAATGATGACAAATTACACTAGAAGAGGCCAAGGGAGGAAAAAAGGAATAATTAGATTTTAACTACTTTGAAATTTAAAAAAAAATTATACACAAAGAGAAATATCTTATATTGTTTCTTAATATATAAAACTTCAAAAGTAGCTTTTTTGTTTTAAATTCCAGCAATGTGCTACATTGTTACTAAAATCATGACTGCATTCAATAGAAAAGCAAATGATTTCCCTAATACGACAGAAGTACAGTAAGCAAAAGTGGTTTTAATGTATGGGTACTACATGAACAATGAAAGAAAAAACAGTTAGACAGTTATTACGGATAATGAATTTCGAGAAGTGTAAATAATTTCAGCGCTGGTAGAAAGACGGCACCAAAAGACAATAAGCAGGTAATTTTAAATGACAAGTAAACAAAATAAACTTTACTGTTAGCTTTGAAGCAGGTGTTATATATTAAACTACCTTAATTCACACACAGAATTAGTGACATAACAGATCAAAAAACAGTAAGAATCAAACTTGCAATATACTAACATTAAAGGAGCTATACATAAATACATTTAAAGATTTTTTTTTAAAAAAAAAAAAAGAGCTCAAAAACACCATTCTAAAAACAGATTTCGAAGAACATCTTGGAAACTAAAGTCATAAACCATAAAAGAAATATTTCATTGAGAATTTTAACGTAAGAACCGCTTCTAATTTTACGTTCTTTACTTAGGTACTCTTATCCCTGAGAGAAGATAGCTTAGTCCAATGTACCAAAAATTATCCTGAAATATTACTATGTCCCTTTAATGAAATTATAGCAATATTCAACTCGGGGAAAGAACATATTGTCTAGCTGCCCGTGTTCGAGCCCAGCTTTAATACAGCAAGCCAAAACACATCAAATGACATTGAATTAAACAGCATTTTGAAATGCCGCAAAAAATGTAAATGCAATTTCGTGGAAGAGCTATTGCAATTACCTACATACTAAAATTTTGACCAAAAATTCAAGAAAACTAAGATACTCGTTTTCTCTTTCGAAGGAATCAAAGTCATATACTAATGTAGGGATGCTCAACTTATTGTACTATAAAACCTATACATAAGAATGAAATTTTGTCAGCTATGCGAGATGTCCAATAGCAAGAAATTCCATAAATTGTGTAATAGAATCTACGTCCAAAAACACACGAAAGGTAAAACACAATTCAATTATTTTACTTTTAGCCTTGAAGAAGGTGTTCTATATTAAACTGTCTTAACTCACATACAGAATTAGTAATAGAATAGCTCAAAATATTGTAAAAATCAAACACGCATTATATAAGCATTAAAAAAAAATCTACATATATTTATTAGTGTTACAAGGGTTTATTCTGAAATATTATAATGTCACTTTCAGTGAAGTGATAGAAATTTTCACTCAGGGAAGGGACATTCTGTCTGGCTGCCTGGGTTCCATCCCAGCTTCTGTTACAAATGTGTTATAGAAGAATTTTAAAAATCCAGAAATGAAACTTATGAAAAAATTAATGACCATAATTGGTTCTATGATTTAGTCATTCTTACAGACATAATGACAAGAATCTTAAACTTGAGGGGGGAGGAGAACTAAACTAAAGTCTTTGAATTCAAGGTTATTTTAAATTCATTTTAAATCATAATTAATTTAGTGAAAATATTACACAAATAAAAGGAATATACATTTTTACCATAATGTAATGTACGTTTTGCCATTTTGAAAATCTAGAGAACTAAACCATCAAATATAAGAAAACTGAAACAAGCTTTTGGAAAATCTCATCGAGCTTAAAATAGTTTCGAAATTAGATGTTTTGGGTGTATTTAAAATTAGGATTCATTCACTTAAAATCCATTACATAATACTAGTATTTAAGAAAAATGGTAAAAGGTTGCAAATATGTTAAATAACAATTCTACTGATCTAGAAATGGAAATAACTGATTTTCATCCTAATTAAAATCAAGAACATCACAAAAAGCCATTTAAATAGTCCTAGATAAGAAAAATCATGAACAGTTAAACTTTCAAAAAGATAAATTCCTGCTTTCTATCTACTTAAAAATGTGAAAGAGGATTTTCAACATTGAACTTGTTAAAATCAATGTTAAGAAACAGAATAACAAACAAACATCCGAACGACTGCAAGGATTTAGCCATAACATCACATGTACCAGAGGGAGAAAAGAAACTCTCAGAAGAAATGTAGTATTAAATTTCACATTAAAATATGATTTCCCTGTATTTAATTTTCATCTTGCTGAATTTTTTGTAAATAATACAAAGAGTATACCTTTTCTTTAACATTTTATACCACACATTTTTATACTTTGTGTAATGCACTTATAACTGAAATATTAAAAGTGCAATATATAATTGCAGCTGGCCAAAATTCTATAAACTTAAAATTGTCTCCCATTAAGTTAAAGTTGCGAATAACTGCAATAAAAAGGGAAGGAATGCAATTTTATTTCTTTGTCTGTATTTGGTTTCATTTTCATATAGAAAGAGTTAAAAATAGGTTATCTAGGTAACAAAATTTAAATGCACATTTTCAGTAAAAATTACAGAATAACAGATTTTGTTTCCCTGAAGACGCAACACCTCGCTATTCCAGCTATGATACAGACTGCATACTGTCATAGAGAAATTCCTTTCTTAAACAGGGAATTCATATACTTTAATCTGTTTTTACACAAGTACTGTTTATGACTAGTCCATGGTCCAAGAGTAAAATACTTTATAGTACACACATCTAAATTTTTATTACTTCAGGTCATCTGTATAGTCTGTTTACCTATCACGACTAAACTCCCAACCTGCATTCCACATAACTCATACGATTCTTCAAGTGCTGTTTCGTAGTCTACCATTTTTAATACGGCAG
This sequence comes from Stegodyphus dumicola, assembly GCF_044657685.1. Lineage (NCBI taxonomy): Eukaryota > Metazoa > Arthropoda > Arachnida > Araneae > Eresidae > Stegodyphus > Stegodyphus dumicola. Next base: position 135,816,411 of record NC_140781.1, on the reverse strand, counting down.
GTACTTGCTGAGAGCAGACTTGATTTCGCGTATAGCAGTACCTTAAAGGATCCCATTTAATTTGTCCACTGCTATAATTTCATACATACAGGGTGCAACATTCATCCATCAACACCGGAAAGAATTTATCTGCTACTTTAAACAATTTCCAACGACTAAAAATGAAGTCCAAAAAATCTCAAAAGCAAAGGATGCCGAAGAATTTTCACATATGGAAGACAGAGAAGTCAAACAATGAATCAGAAAATTACAAAAGAAGAATTGGGTGCTTATAATACCCCTTGATAATAAAAGCACTCATTACTAAGAAAAGATTTTAACTGAAGATAAGATGAAGGAATTGTTAAATAACACAAAAGTAACGTCTGATCTTCTAGCGAAGATTGATCCAATTAAAGAAAAAACAGGACACTTTAAAAGAGCTGCTGGGAAACGTACTCTTTACAACGACACGGTTACAGTTGCATCAGTCATTCTGATAAGCAAAAGACATCAGCTTTTTCAAAAAATAATTCTGTCATGAAACTATGATAGTAATAAAACATCTCTGATTTGATTTCAAAATTAATTTTTCTTTATCGAATCAATTTTAAATAGATCTTCGCAAATTGGTTCAGAAAACTTCACAATATACTAAAATAGTTCAGATTAAGGGGAAAACATAATAAAATATGCTTAAAACAACTAAGAAAAAGCACATTTTGAGCAGCTTTAACAGAAGAAAATTTCGCTCCACTAACTTTCTTTACGAGTACTCATTAAATTTTTATTTACATTTCTTTTTTGCTCAACATTTAACTTTAAATGGTTATAAGAGAACCAGCACTTGATAGAGAGACTCTAAATTCAGACAAAACTGAAACAAAATTTGTTTATACACTGGCAGTGCAATTACACTGACCTGTTGGGAAAAGAAGATCCCATTGGACAAGGAAAATATTAGGCCACACAGAGCGGAAAATGTTTAGCCTCCTCCTCGTAATGCGTAAGGAGGCCACTTGGGAAAAAATTACACTACAGCAGTAATTTTGAAACCACTACGAAGCAAGAGAACTCTAAAAAATTACAGACTTCTGATAATTATAGTGTGATTAACAGTTCGACCTCACTTCGAATATTACAATATAATATAAAGAAAGCACCAATTCAGACACTTCAATACGAAATTCAAAACCTAAGAAATTAATGCATAAATGCTACCCTAAAAATTAAAACATAATATGAAACGTTTATGTCAAATATACAATTAGTAAAACTCCAATATAAAGCAACATGTGAAAAGGCATGTACAAATTATAACATTCAAGCATTTCTAGTGGAAATAAAGTTAATATAAAACACGAATTACCAGCCACAGATGTCTTTTTGCTCTGCACCATTTCTCCATTCTTTTTCTTTCACGATATCATTATCTGCAATCCAAGAGTGCACAAAAATGATGACAAATTACACTAGAAGAGGCCAAGGGAGGAAAAAAGGAATAATTAGATTTTAACTACTTTGAAATTTAAAAAAAAATTATACACAAAGAGAAATATCTTATATTGTTTCTTAATATATAAAACTTCAAAAGTAGCTTTTTTGTTTTAAATTCCAGCAATGTGCTACATTGTTACTAAAATCATGACTGCATTCAATAGAAAAGCAAATGATTTCCCTAATACGACAGAAGTACAGTAAGCAAAAGTGGTTTTAATGTATGGGTACTACATGAACAATGAAAGAAAAAACAGTTAGACAGTTATTACGGATAATGAATTTCGAGAAGTGTAAATAATTTCAGCGCTGGTAGAAAGACGGCACCAAAAGACAATAAGCAGGTAATTTTAAATGACAAGTAAACAAAATAAACTTTACTGTTAGCTTTGAAGCAGGTGTTATATATTAAACTACCTTAATTCACACACAGAATTAGTGACATAACAGATCAAAAAACAGTAAGAATCAAACTTGCAATATACTAACATTAAAGGAGCTATACATAAATACATTTAAAGATTTTTTTTTAAAAAAAAAAAAAGAGCTCAAAAACACCATTCTAAAAACAGATTTCGAAGAACATCTTGGAAACTAAAGTCATAAACCATAAAAGAAATATTTCATTGAGAATTTTAACGTAAGAACCGCTTCTAATTTTACGTTCTTTACTTAGGTACTCTTATCCCTGAGAGAAGATAGCTTAGTCCAATGTACCAAAAATTATCCTGAAATATTACTATGTCCCTTTAATGAAATTATAGCAATATTCAACTCGGGGAAAGAACATATTGTCTAGCTGCCCGTGTTCGAGCCCAGCTTTAATACAGCAAGCCAAAACACATCAAATGACATTGAATTAAACAGCATTTTGAAATGCCGCAAAAAATGTAAATGCAATTTCGTGGAAGAGCTATTGCAATTACCTACATACTAAAATTTTGACCAAAAATTCAAGAAAACTAAGATACTCGTTTTCTCTTTCGAAGGAATCAAAGTCATATACTAATGTAGGGATGCTCAACTTATTGTACTATAAAACCTATACATAAGAATGAAATTTTGTCAGCTATGCGAGATGTCCAATAGCAAGAAATTCCATAAATTGTGTAATAGAATCTACGTCCAAAAACACACGAAAGGTAAAACACAATTCAATTATTTTACTTTTAGCCTTGAAGAAGGTGTTCTATATTAAACTGTCTTAACTCACATACAGAATTAGTAATAGAATAGCTCAAAATATTGTAAAAATCAAACACGCATTATATAAGCATTAAAAAAAAATCTACATATATTTATTAGTGTTACAAGGGTTTATTCTGAAATATTATAATGTCACTTTCAGTGAAGTGATAGAAATTTTCACTCAGGGAAGGGACATTCTGTCTGGCTGCCTGGGTTCCATCCCAGCTTCTGTTACAAATGTGTTATAGAAGAATTTTAAAAATCCAGAAATGAAACTTATGAAAAAATTAATGACCATAATTGGTTCTATGATTTAGTCATTCTTACAGACATAATGACAAGAATCTTAAACTTGAGGGGGGAGGAGAACTAAACTAAAGTCTTTGAATTCAAGGTTATTTTAAATTCATTTTAAATCATAATTAATTTAGTGAAAATATTACACAAATAAAAGGAATATACATTTTTACCATAATGTAATGTACGTTTTGCCATTTTGAAAATCTAGAGAACTAAACCATCAAATATAAGAAAACTGAAACAAGCTTTTGGAAAATCTCATCGAGCTTAAAATAGTTTCGAAATTAGATGTTTTGGGTGTATTTAAAATTAGGATTCATTCACTTAAAATCCATTACATAATACTAGTATTTAAGAAAAATGGTAAAAGGTTGCAAATATGTTAAATAACAATTCTACTGATCTAGAAATGGAAATAACTGATTTTCATCCTAATTAAAATCAAGAACATCACAAAAAGCCATTTAAATAGTCCTAGATAAGAAAAATCATGAACAGTTAAACTTTCAAAAAGATAAATTCCTGCTTTCTATCTACTTAAAAATGTGAAAGAGGATTTTCAACATTGAACTTGTTAAAATCAATGTTAAGAAACAGAATAACAAACAAACATCCGAACGACTGCAAGGATTTAGCCATAACATCACATGTACCAGAGGGAGAAAAGAAACTCTCAGAAGAAATGTAGTATTAAATTTCACATTAAAATATGATTTCCCTGTATTTAATTTTCATCTTGCTGAATTTTTTGTAAATAATACAAAGAGTATACCTTTTCTTTAACATTTTATACCACACATTTTTATACTTTGTGTAATGCACTTATAACTGAAATATTAAAAGTGCAATATATAATTGCAGCTGGCCAAAATTCTATAAACTTAAAATTGTCTCCCATTAAGTTAAAGTTGCGAATAACTGCAATAAAAAGGGAAGGAATGCAATTTTATTTCTTTGTCTGTATTTGGTTTCATTTTCATATAGAAAGAGTTAAAAATAGGTTATCTAGGTAACAAAATTTAAATGCACATTTTCAGTAAAAATTACAGAATAACAGATTTTGTTTCCCTGAAGACGCAACACCTCGCTATTCCAGCTATGATACAGACTGCATACTGTCATAGAGAAATTCCTTTCTTAAACAGGGAATTCATATACTTTAATCTGTTTTTACACAAGTACTGTTTATGACTAGTCCATGGTCCAAGAGTAAAATACTTTATAGTACACACATCTAAATTTTTATTACTTCAGGTCATCTGTATAGTCTGTTTACCTATCACGACTAAACTCCCAACCTGCATTCCACATAACTCATACGATTCTTCAAGTGCTGTTTCGTAGTCTACCATTTTTAATACGGCAGGTACTTGCTGAGAGCAGACTTGATTTCGCGTATAGCAGTACCTTAAAGGATCCCATTTAATTTGTCCACTGCTATAATTTCATACATACAGGGTGCAACATTCATCCATCAACACCGGAAAGAATTTATCTGCTACTTTAAACAATTTCCAACGACTAAAAATGAAGTCCAAAAAATCTCAAAAGCAAAGGATGCCGAAGAATTTTCACATATGGAAGACAGAGAAGTCAAACAATGAATCAGAAAATTACAAAAGAAGAATTGGGTGCTTATAATACCCCTTGATAATAAAAGCACTCATTACTAAGAAAAGATTTTAACTGAAGATAAGATGAAGGAATTGTTAAATAACACAAAAGTAACGTCTGATCTTCTAGCGAAGATTGATCCAATTAAAGAAAAAACAGGACACTTTAAAAGAGCTGCTGGGAAACGTACTCTTTACAACGACACGGTTACAGTTGCATCAGTCATTCTGATAAGCAAAAGACATCAGCTTTTTCAAAAAATAATTCTGTCATGAAACTATGATAGTAATAAAACATCTCTGATTTGATTTCAAAATTAATTTTTCTTTATCGAATCAATTTTAAATAGATCTTCGCAAATTGGTTCAGAAAACTTCACAATATACTAAAATAGTTCAGATTAAGGGGAAAACATAATAAAATATGCTTAAAACAACTAAGAAAAAGCACATTTTGAGCAGCTTTAACAGAAGAAAATTTCGCTCCACTAACTTTCTTTACGAGTACTCATTAAATTTTTATTTACATTTCTTTTTTGCTCAACATTTAACTTTAAATGGTTATAAGAGAACCAGCACTTGATAGAGAGACTCTAAATTCAGACAAAACTGAAACAAAATTTGTTTATACACTGGCAGTGCAATTACACTGACCTGTTGGGAAAAGAAGATCCCATTGGACAAGGAAAATATTAGGCCACACAGAGCGGAAAATGTTTAGCCTCCTCCTCGTAATGCGTAAGGAGGCCACTTGGGAAAAAATTACACTACAGCAGTAATTTTGAAACCACTACGAAGCAAGAGAACTCTAAAAAATTACAGACTTCTGATAATTATAGTGTGATTAACAGTTCGACCTCACTTCGAATATTACAATATAATATAAAGAAAGCACCAATTCAGACACTTCAATACGAAATTCAAAACCTAAGAAATTAATGCATAAATGCTACCCTAAAAATTAAAACATAATATGAAACGTTTATGTCAAATATACAATTAGTAAAACTCCAATATAAAGCAACATGTGAAAAGGCATGTACAAATTATAACATTCAAGCATTTCTAGTGGAAATAAAGTTAATATAAAACACGAATTACCAGCCACAGATGTCTTTTTGCTCTGCACCATTTCTCCATTCTTTTTCTTTCACGATATCATTATCTGCAATCCAAGAGTGCACAAAAATGATGACAAATTACACTAGAAGAGGCCAAGGGAGGAAAAAAGGAATAATTAGATTTTAACTACTTTGAAATTTAAAAAAAAATTATACACAAAGAGAAATATCTTATATTGTTTCTTAATATATAAAACTTCAAAAGTAGCTTTTTTGTTTTAAATTCCAGCAATGTGCTACATTGTTACTAAAATCATGACTGCATTCAATAGAAAAGCAAATGATTTCCCTAATACGACAGAAGTACAGTAAGCAAAAGTGGTTTTAATGTATGGGTACTACATGAACAATGAAAGAAAAAACAGTTAGACAGTTATTACGGATAATGAATTTCGAGAAGTGTAAATAATTTCAGCGCTGGTAGAAAGACGGCACCAAAAGACAATAAGCAGGTAATTTTAAATGACAAGTAAACAAAATAAACTTTACTGTTAGCTTTGAAGCAGGTGTTATATATTAAACTACCTTAATTCACACACAGAATTAGTGACATAACAGATCAAAAAACAGTAAGAATCAAACTTGCAATATACTAACATTAAAGGAGCTATACATAAATACATTTAAAGATTTTTTTTTAAAAAAAAAAAAAGAGCTCAAAAACACCATTCTAAAAACAGATTTCGAAGAACATCTTGGAAACTAAAGTCATAAACCATAAAAGAAATATTTCATTGAGAATTTTAACGTAAGAACCGCTTCTAATTTTACGTTCTTTACTTAGGTACTCTTATCCCTGAGAGAAGATAGCTTAGTCCAATGTACCAAAAATTATCCTGAAATATTACCATGTCCCTTTAATGAAATTATAGCAATATTCAACTCGGGGAAAGAACATATTGTCTAGCTGCCCGTGTTCGAGCCCAGCTTTAATACAGCAAGCCAAAACACATCAAATGACATTGAATTAAACAGCATTTTGAAATGCCGCAAAAAATGTAAATGCAATTTCGTGGAAGAGCTATTGCAATTACCTACATACTAAAATTTTGACCAAAAATTCAAGAAAACTAAGATACTCGTTTTCTCTTTCGAAGGAATCAAAGTCATATACTAATGTAGGGATGCTCAACTTATTGTACTATAAAACCTATACATAAGAATGAAATTTTGTCAGCTATGCGAGATGTCCAATAGCAAGAAATTCCATAAATTGTGTAATAGAATCTACGTCCAAAAACACACGAAAGGTAAAACACAATTCAATTATTTTACTTTTAGCCTTGAAGAAGGTGTTCTATATTAAACTGTCTTAACTCACATACAGAATTAGTAATAGAATAGCTCAAAATATTGTAAAAATCAAACACGCATTATATAAGCATTAAAAAAAAATCTACATATATTTATTAGTGTTACAAGGGTTTATTCTGAAATATTATAATGTCACTTTCAGTGAAGTGATAGAAATTTTCACTCAGGGAAGGGACATTCTGTCTGGCTGCCTGGGTTCCATCCCAGCTTCTGTTACAAATGTGTTATAGAAGAATTTTAAAAATCCAGAAATGAAACTTATGAAAAAATTAATGACCATAATTGGTTCTATGATTTAGTCATTCTTACAGACATAATGACAAGAATCTTAAACTTGAGGGGGGAGGAGAACTAAACTAAAGTCTTTGAATTCAAGGTTATTTTAAATTCATTTTAAATCATAATTAATTTAGTGAAAATATTACACAAATAAAAGGAATATACATTTTTACCATAATGTAATGTACGTTTTGCCATTTTGAAAATCTAGAGAACTAAACCATCAAATATAAGAAAACTGAAACAAGCTTTTGGAAAATCTCATCGAGCTTAAAATAGTTTCGAAATTAGATGTTTTGGGTGTATTTAAAATTAGGATTCATTCACTTAAAATCCATTACATAATACTAGTATTTAAGAAAAATGGTAAAAGGTTGCAAATATGTTAAATAACAATTCTACTGATCTAGAAATGGAAATAACTGATTTTCATCCTAATTAAAATCAAGAACATCACAAAAAGCCATTTAAATAGTCCTAGATAAGAAAAATCATGAACAGTTAAACTTTCAAAAAGATAAATTCCTGCTTTCTATCTACTTAAAAATGTGAAAGAGGATTTTCAACATTGAACTTGTTAAAATCAATGTTAAGAAACAGAATAACAAACAAACATCCGAACGACTGCAAGGATTTAGCCATAACATCACATGTACCAGAGGGAGAAAAGAAACTCTCAGAAGAAATGTAGTATTAAATTTCACATTAAAATATGATTTCCCTGTATTTAATTTTCATCTTGCTGAATTTTTTGTAAATAATACAAAGAGTATACCTTTTCTTTAACATTTTATACCACACATTTTTATACTTTGTGTAATGCACTTATAACTGAAATATTAAAAGTGCAATATATAATTGCAGCTGGCCAAAATTCTATAAACTTAAAATTGTCTCCCATTAAGTTAAAGTTGCGAATAACTGCAATAAAAAGGGAAGGAATGCAATTTTATTTCTTTGTCTGTATTTGGTTTCATTTTCATATAGAAAGAGTTAAAAATAGGTTATCTAGGTAACAAAATTTAAATGCACATTTTCAGTAAAAATTACAGAATAACAGATTTTGTTTCCCTGAAGACGCAACACCTCGCTATTCCAGCTATGATACAGACTGCATACTGTCATAGAGAAATTCCTTTCTTAAACAGGGAATTCATATACTTTAATCTGTTTTTACACAAGTACTGTTTATGACTAGTCCATGGTCCAAGAGTAAAATACTTTATAGTACACACATCTAAATTTTTATTACTTCAGGTCATCTGTATAGTCTGTTTACCTATCACGACTAAACTCCCAACCTGCATTCCACATAACTCATACGATTCTTCAAGTGCTGTTTCGTAGTCTACCATTTTTAATACGGCAGGTACTTGCTGAGAGCAGACTTGATTTCGCGTATAGCAGTACCTTAAAGGATCCCATTTAATTTGTCCACTGCTATAATTTCATACATACAGGGTGCAACATTCATCCATCAACACCGGAAAGAATTTATCTGCTACTTTAAACAATTTCCAACGACTAAAAATGAAGTCCAAAAAATCTCAAAAGCAAAGGATGCCGAAGAATTTTCACATATGGAAGACAGAGAAGTCAAACAATGAATCAGAAAATTACAAAAGAAGAATTGGGTGCTTATAATACCCCTTGATAATAAAAGCACTCATTACTAAGAAAAGATTTTAACTGAAGATAAGATGAAGGAATTGTTAAATAACACAAAAGTAACGTCTGATCTTCTAGCGAAGATTGATCCAATTAAAGAAAAAACAGGACACTTTAAAAGAGCTGCTGGGAAACGTACTCTTTACAACGACACGGTTACAGTTGCATCAGTCATTCTGATAAGCAAAAGACATCAGCTTTTTCAAAAAATAATTCTGTCATGAAACTATGATAGTAATAAAACATCTCTGATTTGATTTCAAAATTAATTTTTCTTTATCGAATCAATTTTAAATAGATCTTCGCAAATTGGTTCAGAAAACTTCACAATATACTAAAATAGTTCAGATTAAGGGGAAAACATAATAAAATATGCTTAAAACAACTAAGAAAAAGCACATTTTGAGCAGCTTTAACAGAAGAAAATTTCGCTCCACTAACTTTCTTTACGAGTACTCATTAAATTTTTATTTACATTTCTTTTTTGCTCAACATTTAACTTTAAATGGTTATAAGAGAACCAGCACTTGATAGAGAGACTCTAAATTCAGACAAAACTGAAACAAAATTTGTTTATACACTGGCAGTGCAATTACACTGACCTGTTGGGAAAAGAAGATCCCATTGGACAAGGAAAATATTAGGCCACACAGAGCGGAAAATGTTTAGCCTCCTCCTCGTAATGCGTAAGGAGGCCACTTGGGAAAAAATTACACTACAGCAGTAATTTTGAAACCACTACGAAGCAAGAGAACTCTAAAAAATTACAGACTTCTGATAATTATAGTGTGATTAACAGTTCGACCTCACTTCGAATATTACAATATAATATAAAGAAAGCACCAATTCAGACACTTCAATACGAAATTCAAAACCTAAGAAATTAATGCATAAATGCTACCCTAAAAATTAAAACATAATATGAAACGTTTATGTCAAATATACAATTAGTAAAACTCCAATATAAAGCAACATGTGAAAAGGCATGTACAAATTATAACATTCAAGCATTTCTAGTGGAAATAAAGTTAATATAAAACACGAATTACCAGCCACAGATGTCTTTTTGCTCTGCACCATTTCTCCATTCTTTTTCTTTCACGATATCATTATCTGCAATCCAAGAGTGCACAAAAATGATGACAAATTACACTAGAAGAGGCCAAGGGAGGAAAAAAGGAATAATTAGATTTTAACTACTTTGAAATTTAAAAAAAAATTATACACAAAGAGAAATATCTTATATTGTTTCTTAATATATAAAACTTCAAAAGTAGCTTTTTTGTTTTAAATTCCAGCAATGTGCTACATTGTTACTAAAATCATGACTGCATTCAATAGAAAAGCAAATGATTTCCCTAATACGACAGAAGTACAGTAAGCAAAAGTGGTTTTAATGTATGGGTACTACATGAACAATGAAAGAAAAAACAGTTAGACAGTTATTACGGATAATGAATTTCGAGAAGTGTAAATAATTTCAGCGCTGGTAGAAAGACGGCACCAAAAGACAATAAGCAGGTAATTTTAAATGACAAGTAAACAAAATAAACTTTACTGTTAGCTTTGAAGCAGGTGTTATATATTAAACTACCTTAATTCACACACAGAATTAGTGACATAACAGATCAAAAAACAGT